>NC_138497.1:72861260-78379710 GCF_964252035.2 Podarcis erhardii | reverse complement strand
GGGAGGGCTGTGTAGAACACACACAGTTCACGCTGTATTGCCTCTTACATTTAGTAAGTGCTAAAGTGTGACAGATATCGTGTTGCTCTGCATTAAAAGTCTTCATATGGGCAAAGTAAGAAACCATAAGGCATTTTAATTTAAAGGTGTTTTCTATAAAGAGAAGCTTATTGCAATATATGTTTTAGTCAGATGGTTATTTTTTAGTTTTATCCTCCCCTATGTCCTAGTCCATATGCAAATATAAAACTTTTTTATTTCTGTTTTTATTGTCCTTTCTTCTGGGGGGGGGGGGTTAGCACTATGGAAGTCTCTTAAACTTGGCATTGTTTAGAGCCTCAGCATGTATTAATCTGGCCCTGATCACTTACCTGGAAGTAAGACCCATGGAATTCAAGTGGGGCTCATTTCTGAGTAGACATGTATAGAACTCCATGGTAAATGTGTTGTTTAAAGTCCAGGATGCAGTCCTTGAACCTGTTTTGAGTGGAACGGCTTACCCTTGGAACATTTGAAATAACGAAAATGACATGGAGTAATGCAGAGTGCCTTTGAGCATGTGAAGAGCTTCCTTCCTTCATTACAGAAGTGAACCATGGTTCTGTGTCTGAAGTGGACCAGTTCCAGTTCTTTTAATTTTTACTGTTGCCCTGATTTGGCTAAAGGTGGAAGGGGTCTGATATGGAGCTTGTGGATTTCACAAGCTCTCTCCCCTCATAATTCAAACACTGATGCAAGCCATACCTGGGATTAGAGAAATCTTATAGTCCTTTGTTTTTCTCATTCCACTGACTAGGCAAGTTCATAGGGATTGAGCAGTATGAGAGCTCTGGAAGCACCAGGCACGAGGAGACGTTTGAGTCAGGCTGGTCAGATGACTTGGACCAGGAAGAGGAAGAGAAGAGGTTTTGCTCCATGTTGGAGCAGCTTGAAGCATCCCAGGTCTTTGAAGAGTAAGTTGGAACTTTCCAACCTGTGCATGTTTATTACAGTGGTACTTTGGTTTAAGAACAGCTTAGTTTATGAACAACTTGGATTAAGAACACTGCAAACCCAGAAGTAGGTGTTTTGGTTGTGAATTTTGCCTTGGAAGTAGAACATGTTCCGCTTCCTGTTGAGTGTGTTCCATTTGCAAATTGAGTCCCATGCTGCTATGGGAAAGCACGCCTTGGTTTAAGAACGGATTAAGTTCGTAAACCAAGGTACCACTGTATTACGATTGCTGTTGCTATCTTTAGGAAACTTGTTTCGCAGAAGCATTGCTTTGACCCTTTCTATCTATCATGTCATCTTCATTAATATGCATGTGCTATGTTTTCCTGGGTTGCACTGCTACAACAGGAATGGGGAACCTGTGGTCTTCCAGATGATGTTGGGACTAGCATGGGGAGCAGTGGACTAGTAGAAAGGGATGGGTGTATTAGGAGCATAATAAGGCTCGGATAAAATCACATGGGGGAAGAGATTCTCCAACAGTGCATACATGTTCAGATGCATCTTTACTTTTTAAGATGAGGACTTTTGACCTCTTATTTTCTGGATCTTCTCATCTCAGGGAGGGATGACTAGGAGGCTTAACTATAAAGTACTTTAAAATAAGTTCTTTATAGCCTGTTTGGTGCAAGGACTATGCTTATCTATTACTCTCAAGCTGATAAACTTTACTGTTTGTCTTTGCTCCAGTCAGAACGAGGTTCAGGAGCTCTGGGCTCAACTCCGGAAAGAAAAGCCAGAACTCCTAACCAGTTTTGAAGAATTTCTCTTCCACATTTCCTCATATGTCAGGGACATACATCACGAGAAGGAATCCATTGAGCAGGCATTGAAACGGTAAGCAGTTTCTGGACGGCATGTGACTACGCCATAGAAAGTGCAATGCAGTCTTAGGATGCTGTAAGTGGGAGGAGAAGTTTCACTCAGCATCCACAAGAGGATTCGTGAATGCCAAAGAAGGAGGTAGAAGTGTCCAAATGCCTTCAGCGGGACCTATTACTCTATGAATATTTTCTTCCTCTATAACCCAATCACATCTGCAGCAAACAGGTTGTGCACACACTAAAAATTTGTCTGTATCCAGTGTGCTTCCACCACTAGTTTAGGAAGCGGTGTACACACAGTGTTAGCCACAATCCACTTCCATGTGGTACTTATCCTGTCATTGCTTTTGAAATACTGTTTTGATATGTTTTCCCACAACGCTCCTCTTCCAAAAAAACGCAAAAACCTTCCCCAGCTTCAACCCAGATTGGGAAAAATAACAGACTAGCTGCTTTTTAAGCTAGTACTGTGTACACAGCCTTAGTCTAACCTTAAGCAGCATAAGCAGTTGGGTTGCAAAAGTTTCCTGAGAAAATGTTCTCAATGTGCAGCTTTTTAAGCCGTTTCTGGTGCCCCCTAGTGCCAGAGGATTTCCATATCAATACTCAAGTTCCTGAAAAGTGAGACAGCACATCTTATGTTAGCTGAGACGTATTTATTTTCTTTCAAAGTGGAGAGGTAATTCTCTCTCTCTCCCCCTCCCCCCAATCTGGTCTCCCACTTTGTCTTTACACTGTATCTGTTCCTTGCATTTCATCCCTCTTGCTCTGTGCTTTTAGGAGGGAGGTAGACCATGACCGTGAAATCAGGTGCCTTTATGAAGAAATGGAGCAACAAATCAAAGCAGAAAGGGAACGGCTGCTGAGCCAGGTAAACACCTCATTCCTTCACTCTCAGGATGCCTGAGCTGGACACTGAGCTCAGTTGCTAAATCAATGAGCCACATCCTTGCAAAGTGCCGGAGATTTATTTTTATGCTGAACGTTGGAGTGAAGAAAAAAAAGGAAAAGCACCAATTTATCTCCTTTTTGCAGGGATCAATGAAGCATGAGAAGAGCAGCTTGCTTCAGAAAGAGCTGCAGAGCAAAGAACAAGAATTTGAGAAGATGTTGTACCACCAGAAAAAGGTGACTTGGAGGGGGTGACCCTTGTTTCTTTTGCTTGAATTTGGATTTTACCTCCGCATTGTCTACACAGGTCCCGTTGAACTGGCTGGCGGTGTCTTTTGACACCAAAGTCATTGCTTCTCACACATGTACAGGGCTAGAGCTGGATTTGGGCTCTTGTGCCTGAGATGCCACCTTAGCCCCAGCTCCTGCTGGTTCCTGTTGGTGTTACAAGAAAAACCAGTGCCAAAAGCCTTCATTGTAGGCAAAGAGACAGCATTGCATACTCCGCTGTGACCAGCTGTTTCACTTCTGCAAATCATGGGAAGCCCTGAAGTGATGAGTAGACATATGTGAGTGCCCCCCAGTATATAAGCTACTTTAGGGAAGAGAAATTCTTCTCACTGTTCTCCTCCCCACCCCCCATCAGCACCAGACAGACTAGGTGCGCTCAAGTAGGTAAAACTCAAATCCTGTATGCACCAGCTGTCAGGGAGGCTGTGCCCTGTAAGGTGGGGAGCAAGTAATTTTTTGGAGTGGCTCCTTGGCCCAGTATAGGAGCTGCCTGTGATTATTTTATCTCTCCAACCTTATTCATCCCTAGCTAGCAGGACCAGTGGTCAGGGATGATGGGAATTGTAATCCCAAAACAGCTGGAGACCCAAGTTTGGGAAACACTGCTCTGCCCCCGCACGCGCATGCACGCGCACACACACACACGGTCATTATGTCTAGTAGCCATTAGCCATTTATAGCTTTATCCTCCAGGAAATTTTCTAATTCTCTTTTAATGGTCACCACCACCACTACTTCTCGTAGATGTAAATTCCATAATTTAACCTTGCATTTTGTGAAGAAGAACTTCTTTTCTGGCTGCCTTGACTCTCCCACCCTTCAGCTTCCCTGAATGATGTTGGATTCTGGTAATCTATGAGGGAGCGAAAAATTATATTCTCTTTCTCCGTACTGTGCATTATGTGAAGCATCTTGCGTCATGGCCCCACCACAACCACTGTCCTTTCCCTGACAAGCTAAAAAACCCTGAGCATTGTAAGCTCTTCTCATAGAGGAGTTGCTCCAGTTCACCAATAATTTGGCTTGTCCTTTTCTGCACCTTTAGATACATCTGTACAGTCCCGCTTGAGGCTTATCTACACGGAAGATAATTGTTTCTGTCACTGGAGTTCATGGTGCTGTGCCAAGTTCCTTCCAGGATTTTAAACCTTCAGCTATGAGGGCCCTTTTAGCTTCCTGCCCCACTTGCAAAGCACACAGTGTCCTCCTTTAACCTCCAAGGCCCACAACCTTAGTATGTGATGCCAGCACCATTCATGTTTTAGCTCCAAAGAGGTGACTCCACCTCCACCAACCCAAGGAAGGCCATCTGCTCTGTTTGCACATGACGTTATCATCGTGCCATAATATCCTCTTATAGGTATGCGGCTGAGAGATAACACTGTGTAATTTGCGTTATTGGTGCGGTTTGGGTAAGTCCAGTGTCAGTATTTGCTCTGGGTTGTTTAAAAACTAAAGAGCAGTTACGTTGGGGCAAAACAACAGAGAGGAGATTAAGAATTCCCCCATATGGGTTTTCTCAGTTCAGGGTCCCTTCCAACTCTTCAATTCTATGACTCTGAGGTTATCCACTCATGTGACCAACAGGCATATAGATTAGGACCACAAAAGACCACTTCACAATAGGGAATGAAAATGCAGCTAGAAGGTCTTCGGGGTATTGATACCATGGTAATTACTGTACCCCTGCAGTGCAGGAATATCAGCTAAAGCATCCATGACAGATGGCCCCCCAACCTCTGCTTATAAACCTCCAATTCACCACCTTCCAAGGGAATCGCTTCCACTGTCGAACAGTCCTTACTGTGAGAAAGTTCTTCCTGATGTTTAGTTGGAATTTCCTTTCTAGTAACTAAAATCCATTGGTTCTGGTCCTTAACATGTTATCTTTATTAATGTACTTGAATGCATTGCAGCTAAAAAAAACCCCACAGATGTATTGCTCTGCTTTCTGTTTTCCTTTGTACAACTTTTTTTTTAATTTAAGATATTCTTCTTCTGCCTCCCCTACAGCTCAAAGCTGCTTGCAGACACTGGCTACTGATGCCATTGTGCTTTTGGTTTTTCAGATCTGTTCATCTTGATTTCTTACATATTTTTAGCTGGAACATCAGTTGCAGTCCCAGAGCTCAGAACAGCTGGAAATGCGGGTGCAAAATGAGAGGCTGAAAATCTTGAACGACAATCTCCTGGACCAACTGGAGAGAAGCAAATGGGAGCTGGAGGTAGCCCGAGGTCACCTGCAACAGCTGCAGAAAGAAGCCCAGCTAGAGCAGGAACAGAAAAACAGGTGTGTTGGGGTGGGGCTGTAGAACATGCAATGAAAAGTGCCAGTTGCTTTTGCTGTGTAATGCTGGTTTACGCTAATTAGTTAATCAGTGGGACTACAGAATGTAGAAATGAATAGCAATAATATGTGGCTACTGCAAACTGCAGTACTGGCACTATTTTCAGGCGCCACATAATACCTGGACTGTATTTGTAAAAAATTGATCTTTTGGTGTGGCAGCACCTACATTTTTTAACTCTCTGACTATTGACATCAGGCAGGTCCCTTCATTGTACTCTTTTCAGTGCCTGCTAAAAGTGTTTTTGTTTAGGCAAGCCTTACCCAGATATGTAGACAACCACCTTGAGGTTGTTGTTGTTGTTGTTGTTTTACAATCAAGTGTTACATTATTTTTATGAAATAAAATTAAAGGGGGTCTGTAAGTATGAACACTTTCTAGCTTCCAGGACTGAGTTAAAGGATTAGAACACGCGTGATGTTTTTATTCTCTTCCACAAATCTACTTCCTGTGTGGCCTTGAGATAGTAACATGATTTCTTTTCTCTCTGTCAGGAGTAGCTAACGTTGTGCCATTTAGATGTTCTTGGACTCCAGTTCCCATCAGCCCCAGTCAGCATGGACAATGATTAGGGATGATGGGAGATGGAGTCCAACGATATCTGGAAGGTAGCGCATTAGCTATCCCTGCTCTGTATAAACTAGAGATAAAAATCATTTTCCTGGTTACATTTCCTAGAAGACCATGATAGAAATGGCTCGGAAAGCAAGCCCCACAGCAATTCACCATAAAAGGTCAATCCAAATCTTGTATTGTCAAAACCACGGCTCCTACCAGTCTGAGAACAAACAATGTGGCAAACAATAACACTGATCTCCACAGCAATCACTCAGATTACTGTTCAGAATGTATGATGTCACTGCAAATTGGGCAACCTTTTGCTTTATTGAAGAGTAAATCTACTTTCTAATACTGAATTGGCCAAAACATGACTTCAGTTATAAACCGGGATAAGAATTTGGACGTAACGTCTGCAGAACAATTAGATCCCAGTAGGTAGCTCTTCTGCCACCTTTTCTTCTCAGATACAAAGTCCCAAATGGTACAGTGGTGTTGTTTTTAGTAATAATAATTAAAAAAATCTAGAGCTGATGTAGGCATTTTAACTTAAATATGCAGTATGCACAGTTGACATTCTTTTTCTTATTTTGAACTGTATGCAAACATAGACTAATGGATCATTTTTAACAGGAAAGGCTGCTTTGGGAGGTGGAGTGATTGGGGAGCAGAGCAGTGTGGTGGGTGCAAAAAGGGTGCGTGTAAATTTGGTCCTCAGCTGGAATTTCTCTTGGAAACCAAGAAAATGATATTTTGCATCAGCAAGTCATGGAGAGCAAGAATGGGAGTCAGCTCCTAACCCAGTGTTAATTTAATTAGTCCACCCTCTGCCCTTGATTGCTGCCAGAAGCTTTGGCATTTGGGTCATATTATCAACGTTTGCACAGGACAAAACTTGTAGCCCTTAAAACATTAACCCTCCCTTCCCCTTTTAAATGTAGGGATGTATTCAGAGTCTCTAAGAATATGCAGAAAGAAAAGAAAAGCCTCCTGCGACAACTGGAACTGCTCAGGTAAAGGTGGGGGCATCTTGACATCTGCTCTTCACCATCTGCCTTGAGGGCTTGTTCACATGTATAGGGAGGTATAGAATAAAAAAGCTCCTTGGTGTTATGTCAGCTATTCAAACAAAACCAGCAGAATTGGCCAGACCCACAGGGCTGCCACTTGACCTAAGCAGCAAGCTGTACAGGGGCCAGTGCTTTGGGTGATTCAGGTCCCCAGTGGCAATAGATGGTGCTAAAGTACAGTCATACCTCGGGTTGAATGTGCTTCGGGTTGAGCGCATTCGAGTTGTGCTCCATGGCAACCCAGTTGTGCTCCATGAGTTGTGCTCCACGGCAACCCAGAAGTAATGGAGCGCGTTACTTCCAGGTTTCGCCACTCACGCATGCACAGACGCTCAAAATGACATCATGCGCGGAAGCAGCAACACGCGCAGACGCGCCGTCGCATCTTCTGTTGTGTTCAGGATGCAAACAGGGCTCTGGAATGGATCCCGTTCACATCCCGAGGTACCACTGTAATGTCTGAGAGCAGCACCAAAGCAATTTCTGCAGTGAAGATTTAGGCCACACGAAGCTTCTGTGAAACCTGAATGGGGATTTGTGGTTGCAAAAAGGAGTGGTGTCTTCCCCTTTCTCACTTCTCTTTGACGATTGTTAGTTCCCTACCGTAGTATGTGTAGAGCAACAGCTACCGCTTACCTCTGTGTGTCTTTCTTTCCTTTGGAGCAGAGAGATGAACAAGAAGCTGCGAGACGAGAGAGATGCCTTTGAAGCCAAGAAGCTGGTTAGTCTGAGAAAGAAAATTCTAATCCCCCGTCGCCTCCCCTTTGCAGCTTGCTGTTGTTGCCATCACTTGGGGTCATTTCATTTACAGGGTGGGCATTGACTGAGAAACCCTGTAGTGCCTGCATGTGGACTTATTATTATTATTATTTTTAAGAGAGAGCTGCACATTTTTAAACCAGGCAATTACAAAGGGGGCAATAAGGACTGCTGGCTCCTGACTCTACAAGAAAGCGTTTACAGTTGGGTGTCCCTCCAACCTGGAGGGGGAGAAAATCTTTTGCACATCTTGAACTTTGTACACTAAGGCTTCCATTCAGAGGAACCGTAGCTGGACCTCCATGTTTTAAGACTGAGCCATTGCCACCTAGCTTGGAGAAGGCCCAGTTACGTTCTTTCTCTTCACACCACCACAATTCTGCAGAGTAGTCTGGAATTCATCTTTGGAACTACCTTGCCTCATTCCAGCCTATAGTTCTTCTGCTATATCACCTTGTGCCTATATCCTTCTAGGCTTCCATTGTCATGCAGCCCACAATTAAGAGACTGAAAACAATATGTCTTTTTGTCTGTTTCTGCCTCTTAATTTGGCCTGCTCCTGGAATGGGCCTTTTCCATCCCTGGGCAGTTTGGTTTTGGTAGGAGAGATGTAACGTCCACGAAACATACCACTTAGTAGATTTGATCGTAGACCAGCGTGGCAGACAACCAAAATGTGAAGATGAGCCAAAAGAAGACATATTTGTTTCCACTGTGACATGTGACCTCTTGCTGCTGATTTCCCTGCTCCACAAATGCAGGGCAGGAATGAAGTATAAAGGGGGGAGGGGAGTGTGCTGATCAGCTATCTAGTCTTTAGTGTTGTACAAGCATAGGGTGTAGGAATGTTTTTATTGAAGCTGCTATGTATGTTTTTGTGTAAAAAGGAGAGGGAAGTTTCCAGTGCAATGTTCTAGTCTTTGGGTATGATTGTGCAAACATCTGTGCACCTGTCTGTCCATGGGTGGCCCATCCTGTTTCGCCATCTGAGGGTGAAACGAGATGTCCCTCCCCAACACACACTGCTGCTGCCTCCCCACTGAAGCCTTGCTTACCTAGGAGTGGAGAGAGAGCAACTGCAAAGCTGAGCAAGTGTGAGCTGTTCTACAAAGCTTTGCTGCAGGCCTCTCCCCTCCCACTCGCCTAGAAGGGAGCGTTCCAGCTGCAGTGGAAGTGGTGGGGCAGGCGGAGAGCCGGTGGGGCGCCGTCTTTTGTGTTTCCACCACCTGAGGAGGTTTCTTTACCTTGCCTTATGAGTGGGCTGCCTCTCCGGCTGTCCCACGACTCATCTTTCTGATTACTAGGCCTGTGGCTGCATCTCCAGATGAATCTGGGGGCATGTGATCTCCGTAGTCTCAACAAGATCATTAAATGCAGCAGAAGCAACAGGGAGAAACTGTCTTCTGCAGTTGCAGTTCAGAGAGAGCAATGCAGTGAGTTCTCAGATCCCATTTGGCACTTTAATGTCTTTTTTGAAGAGCATCCCTTTCATGCTGCACCATGGGATACGTTGAGTGGGGTCGCATTGAAAGCAATTTACAGTATGGCAGGGAGGGACGTGGAGAGACTTCATATGGACATAAATTGGTTTTTCTTCACATGTCAAAGTAGCCACTGGATTGTCCCTTTGACAGTCTGCTATCTCTGTTCTCTAGTGGAATATGGGCTCCAGGCAAGCTACAATGGCTTTTGTTGTCTGATCCTCTTTGAACAGTAAATATTAATGAGATGGAGGTTCTGTTGGATGCAGGGAAGAAAGGCACCCACCACTCTTCATGCAGATTGCATCTGATGTGGGAATTCAAAAAGAGCAAGCTTTTGATCTGCATACAGTCATTCTGCAGATTTAAAGAACTGGTTTAGTGCAGAAATAAATAATATAATACTGTGGACTGCGCTTGCATAAAGGCAGGTTGCATGGGTTAGAGTTAGCACATCAGACTCTTGAAGTAAAATGTAAACCTTCAGTTAATGGAAAAAAGGATCCTTATTTGTTTCTGTTTTTTAAAACATTTCCTCCTTTTTTCTGAACCTCAGTCTTGTATCAAGATGTACCAACTACAACTATGCTGGAGGGACTGGAATGAAGGAAGTTGAGTTCTAATTTTTCTAGTGGAAAAAATATGTTGCATTATGTTCCTGTCAACTATATATGCACACACAGCCACACACACACACACACACACACTTGATATCTGCTCATGCTAACTGCAATTTGCAGCAATCTTTCCATTGCAAGAATGCGTAGTAGAAAAGGAAAAAACAAAATATTTCTGTTTGCCTTAGTTTAAAAAAGTGTGGTGTTTCTAGAAGGCTTTTTCTACCATCAAAGAGAATTATCAAGGAGAAAAGAAGTCTGCTGATGCAGCAGCAACTTCCTGTCTTGAAGTCTCTTGATGATGGGCCCTTTGTATATTTCTCTTTTGTCCAAGACTGCAATGCTTGTGTCTGTCTGTTGGAGCATCTGCAGGCTGTTGCT
Source organism: Podarcis erhardii (assembly GCF_964252035.2). Lineage (NCBI taxonomy): Eukaryota > Metazoa > Chordata > Lepidosauria > Squamata > Lacertidae > Podarcis > Podarcis erhardii. Next base: position 78,369,497 of record NC_138497.1, on the reverse strand, counting down.
TTTCTAAGATAGAGAAGAGCACAAACTCCGATGCACACTTGGGGTATACTGGCATAATGTAGATCTGGTGAGGTTTTTGGTTTTAAAGCCTGAAGGGCCTTCCTAGCCTGATGTTTCTGTTGTAATTAGATTTGCAACTGTACTGTTTTTTAGCTAGAGATTCCTGGTTGGTAGTCAGTACCAGTCTTCATTCACTGTGACATAATGATGGACCAATCAGGTTGCCAGAGTTTAACAGTGCATCATTCTGTAGGAGAGATATCTGGCTTGTTCTTGCCTGCACGTTTATGACAGTTTGTCAGCGCTGCAAGACATATTTCCAAGTCTGCTTCAACATATAACAGGAAGACCTTGCAATAGTGAAGTATTAAAATCTTCTAAATACGCCAAGACTGTTTATGCAATAAATGGCAGCACTGGAAATCATTTGGCACTGTGAGGGAGAAGGCCAAACTAGACGAACCATGGAAGAGATCTGAGTGGATCCATGCACACTTAAATGGGAGGAAATGTCCTGCTGGATGAAGAGCTTGAACTTTGATTTCGGTTTCTGCCAAAATCTTTACTGCTTCAGTCAGCGCAGTACATAGGCAAGACAAGAGTTAAAAGGCACAGCAGGTGCCTTGCATGGCGAAGTGCAGCTAAGGTGATTTGCCCCCTGCCTCATCCTTTTGAAGAGATCGCAATGGGCACATCTGAGTTCTCAGATTGGACCAAGCAATCAGGCACTCCAGTCCTAGTCTAATTTGCTCACAGATGCTTCTAAAAGCATTTCGAAAGAGTTTTCCAACGTTTACTCTAGTAAGGCCCTGAGATACTGTGCAAAACTAGGACAGTTGAAGCACAGTGTGGAAACTCTGCTGATACCTTTACAAGTTCCAAGGCTGCAGAGGACTACTTGGGTCCTTGCATCTTCTTTTCCTCTGCCAATCCCTTCAGGTCCCCAGTTGTTCATTAATCCGGATTACCACCCTAAACATTCTGAAGTTAATTTTGAAATTGATATTTGGAAACATTGTGCCTTGAGCTGCATTTTGTACTGCGCTTTGTTGTACCGCTGTGTGTTATGAATGGAAACTGAGTTTCCCCAAGTCCATACATCCACAAGTTTTGGAGGGAGTTGCATGCCATGTACAATCTGGTCCTTTGTGTGTCCCTTAATGAGAAACCTGCATGCACCTTCCAGAAGTCTAGGAACCGGTCTCCAGGTACAACCCATTCATCACGGGTCTACATAGTTACAGTATATGTGTCTTTGGTATGTGTTTACGACAAATATTGTGATGGCAAAATACTGCAAAATTCATGCTGTTGTTGGAATGTGAGCCTGTGATCCAGACTTCCATAATAAAATGCCATGCACCCTGTTATCGTTCTCATCAAATATTTCATGCTTGTGTGTTCTGTCATTTCAATGCAATATTCCTTTATCGTCTGTTTTTAAATGCCAATGTTACACTGAGCCAATAAAAGCTGGCAAGAGCTAGAGAAACAGCCAGGAAACAATTGCCTCTTTCGTGCTCATGTTCCATTGCGTAAAGTGTTTCTTTTGTATGACTGTATTATGACAGACCATTTAGAGGTCCAATCAGATGGTTAAGACTGGGTTCTGAGTCTGCCCAAAGCACACAATAAAACCCACTTGAATGAAACAACTAATATATTTATGAATAATCTTTCCATTCATCATTCTAAACCGTATTCAGCACAATAAATGTCCCATTATGATTGATCTGTTGTGAGCGATCCACACAACTTTGGAAGCAGGGTGCAGAACTGTTACATCTCTGGGATGCATTTTAAAGCTGGGAAATTGTGCTTTCATCCTGAGAATGCATTCTTTGTTATTGGAATTTAAATTTTAAATATAAATAACAAGTGGGGTACTGAAGTAAGTTGAGTACTTTCTGTATGCCAAACCCAAAACTCAAAACCTTTTAATCTCTCATCAGCCGCAAAATGGCAGCTCCTGGGGTAATCTTGACTAACTGTTGGAGAGCCTCTCCCAAAGTGACATGGTGGTTGTTTTTTCTTAATTTACTTAGATGACAGATTCCAAATTGCTCTCTCTAATTTTCAGGCACTTGAAAGCAAAAGACCTCTCTTGAAGAAGGGGTCAGCGATAGGCAAATACCTAGTGGAGGAGAAGCCAGTCAAACGGTCAGAGCTGAATATGTTGTGTTGTGTCCCACTGCATGCTGTCGGTCTGTAGTCACCACAGTCGGTCTGTTGGGTCACACTGTTCTCTCCCTTTCTCCTCTTCAACTGAACTAAGGTTGAGGCAATGGGTGTCCTTGGGGAATTGCCCTTTGATGAACTTGGGACTGTGGGGCACTGGTGACTGAATGAGACTGTGTAGGTGGGTAGGAGGGGGTGAGTCTAATTTTGGTAACAAGGAGATTCAACATATACACACCCTCAAGTTTCCTACATTGCATGCATTTAGAGAGGAGGGGCAGAACACCATAAGCAAAGTTATTTCACACATTTCTGAACTATGTGAGCAGCTTTGGCCTTCTTTGGGATGGTAATATGTAAATATAGAGCATAACTAGATAGGCATATTGGATAATCAAGGTAGTTTGCCAAAAATTATGAGCATTGCCTCTGGCCCTGTCCACACCTCCACATGTTAATTGTTCGTTTGTTTTGTTCATGCATTCATTTCTGTGGGTGTTGACACTTCTTGGAGCCCCTCCAAAAGTACAATTCTCAGTGTCCCATCTAGTGGAGCCCCAAGAGGCAAAACTAATTTAAAAACCAGCATACATTTTTAGTGTGGATAATATGCCTTAAGGATTCTGGAACCCGTTGATATACCTGCTGCTCCTCTCCTCCCTCCTCACATTTTAAGACTGTTGGTTTCCTGTCCTCATCAGTGCTGACGTTACATGAAAGTGTGGGTAAGTTTTCTGTAAATGCTGATGTTGATTGTGCTGATGCTTTTGGACATTTGTTCCCATCGTTTGTGTGCCTTGGCACAGGCAGCTTGCTCCAGAAAGTACTCCTCTTGTCCTGCCAAAAGATTTTTATTTGGAAGAGAAAAACTGTAAACTCTTCCTGACCAACACTGCCAGTTTGAAGCAGGGAAGAGGAATCAATTCATCTGTGGAGGAATATGCGGTTCTTAGGAAAACAGAGAGGCAGGAAACAGCAGGAAATGTTGGGAAGCCAAAGTCTCTGATGAAGACCAGCACATTCCAGAGAGAAAAGACCAACAGACCTAATTATCTTTGTTTATCACCAAGAAGGCTGCCCATTGGTAATGAAACTGTGGTGAGTCTAGCTGGCGGGGGGTGGGGAATACTAACCTTATGTATTGTCTTTTTGTTGTCATTGAATCTTGAATCATTTGTGGGCTTTTTTGTGTATACTAAATGGCCCGTCCTGACTTCAAGTTGAAGTCCACAGGTCACGCTGGGGTATAGGAAGGAAGAGTGGCATTTCAGTACCTTGGAGAGCTCCAAGTGAGCAACTTGCTCAGGAAAAAGCTGAAGCTTGACTGCAAACTTAAAACTCCTATAGCCCAGGTTACTTACCTCTCCTGTCTACTTCCCTGCCTGTGACTTTTTAAAATGAGGACCTCCTGGCCTGGAGATGAGTCCTTCTGCATCTGACAGTGGTAGGCATTGTGTAATGGGATGTACTTGGTTCCTTGCGTGAATCAGGCTCATGGGAGTGGCCATGAAGTTCCCTGTGTTTAGGGTCCACAGGTTGACAACCATCACCCCGGGTTCAGAATTGGTAGCCTCGTTCTGTCCTTCAGCAAGCAGTATAGCAGCCACAACCTCAATTGATTCAATCTTCCAAGAATCGTTTAGGGCCAGGGACATGACAATTAGCTTCCCGCACTAATATGCATATTATATTCCTGGTAGCAATTATATTTTTTAATTTTGAAGTGACACTGAACAGAAATGCTAAGGAGAAAAACAAGAAAATCCATCAGCAAAACCTTTGGAAATTTTTGTTTACCTCCTGTATCTATTCAGGGACAAATGTTGCAAAGCAGGTGGATATTTTTAAAATTGCTCTTCAGTCTTTGCTTCCTCCCATATGGTATAGTCTGAAAACTGTTTCAGCTAGTTGAATAGTCACAGGCTCTGTACAGATATTTTGTACTCCAGGTGAGATGGGGAAGAGGCCATCACTTCACTGTAGGGGAGACATGAATGACTGGATCAGGAGATCCCACATTTATTTAAACACATTATCTCCCTGATAGTGCGAGGTTAAAATTGCTGGACCATGTGAGCTTGAGTATTGCTCCTGATCTTTATGTAGATGCTTTCTAGGTAGTGAGAAGCGGGGATAATATCTGAACATAGCCTCAGTCTATGCAACTGGTTGTGCAGATATGAACATGGGTATAAATTTGCTCATATTAGTGTTCCCACTGTCTGTTCCTTCCCATGTTTTAAATGCAATTTGTACCCTAGCTCTATAAACTTTTCTTCTTCCTTTTCATTCTTATCTTGATAATGGCTTTTACATCCAGATATTGGAGCCAGCTAGTTCTTCTCTTGACCGTGTCTTCAAAGTAGTGTTTCTTGGTAATTCCGGAGTTGGCAAGAGCACCTTCATCCATCACTTCTGCTACAATAGATTCCTGGCTGGGATCAGCTCAACTATTGGTAACTGAGGCTCCCAAACTGCAGAAAGGAGAGGCATAAGGGAATTTAAAAAGTGCTTAAGTGAGGCTTGTGCCATGTGCTCAACAACTTCTGCAGCAGAAATATTTGTGAACTACAACCCCCCCCCCCCCCGTTTTCAGTACTACTGTAAACATGGCAATATTCCACACTATGTATTCCTTTAGCGGTATAATGTTTAAAGTCAACTAATGTTGAGGATTTTTTAAATGGGTTTTTTGGAATAGTTACAAATGGATAAGGGCAAGCTAGGTGCTAAGATCTGACTAATTCAAATCACAACCAATCAGTCAGAGGCAAGGTTTATATATATTTCGATGCTCTAAAAGGCACAATGGCAGGATGCATTTAGTCTGTTCTTTCACCAGGCCTCTTGTCAAGTCTACTCCTTTGCTGCTGTGATCATGGGACTCCTGCCACAACTTTGCTCTGTGGCATGTAGTGGAGGGGTAGGGGATGGATGAGAGGACTGGTGGAGGGATGGTGATAAGAGCAAATGGTGGCTACTTTTCTGTCTTAGTGCCTTAAGAACGTTTAAAGGCATTAACTCCCAAATCCCTACTAACTGATAGCCATTGGGAAGACTTTTAACTTCACATTGTGGTAGCATACCAGATGCTGCACGTGCTTTCCAAGCAGACAAGAAAATAACCTGCAGCCCACACTGTATAAATAATGAACCTATTTGCAAGCCCATCCATTTCCCCCCAGCCCTGACCGTCTACTGTTTTCTATAGAACTTTTAATTTGTGATTATGCTTTACAGACTTTTCTGTGGTACCTTCTTCACTGCAGTACTGCGAAGGAGTTCACTGCCCCCCTCTAACTGCTGGAAACTGCAGCTAAGGGTGCCCTGTCCCAAGCCCAAAGTCACAAAAGGAGTCAAGCAGACATGCTTCACCTGGACTCCCAGATTCAAAGTCCAGCTCTGCCCACTGTGCTATCCTGGCCTTAGACTCCTCTTGTTTCTCCTGCAGGCGTTGATTACCAGGTGAAGAGCTTGATGGTTGACAACAAACAGGTGGTTTTGCAGCTATGGGATACAGCTGGGCAGGAAAGGTAAAGGATTCTGTGCGATTTAGTTCAGTAAAGAGCCCTAAAAGCACACAGTGATAATATAAGGAGACTTGAACCTTCTTCCAAAATTTCCAGATGTTCTTGAACACTAACAGCAATAACTGACTAGTGTAATACTTCACATATCCAGTACTTTTTTTTTTTTTTTTGCATGTAAGACTCTTGGAATCTGACCACTTACAGTTTTCTTTATATAAATGGAAGTATTGTACTGGGGAGAGAGCAATTTGAAGCAGAGGGGTGGCGGTGGGGGGTCAGGGGAGAAGCAGCTTGAGGAAATGTTTTGGACCCAAGAAGTGGGCGTGCTTCTTCCCCTCTCCCAGCACTTATTTCCTCCAAGGTTCCCCCTTATGATACTGCTGTTCTCTTATACACATTTGTTTGTCATGTTTGGACAAGCCCTCTAGCCTAGGGTTTGCAAATCTGTCCCCGGGAAAGGTGACAGCAGCAGCCTCAGCAGCCTGGAGCCAGCCTGGTAGTGCAGTTGGCTCTGGCTGGCTTCAGGAGCTGCTCACTGCTATGGCGCCCTCCATTTTTCCTCGCCGGTAGTCCCCATATGATGTGTCTTGTGCGCAACACATCATATGGGGACTTCAGGTGAGGAAAAATGGTGGGCGCCACGGCAGCGAGCAGCTCCTGAAGCCAGCCAGAGCCAACTGCGCTACCAGGCTGGCTCCGGGCTGCTGACTGCCACTGCCACTGCTGAAGGAGAACCGGGGACGCCTGACGGTACAGATCTCCTTCCCCCTTCCCCCTTTGTTTTGACTGATGGGGGAGGCTTGGGAGTTGTGGGCGGCTGGCCGTTGCCCAGTTTTTTAAAAAAATTATGCGCATTTATGTTTCACAGGGTGTGAAAGAAGGGCTTTGCACCTTTATACAATATGCATGTGTGCTTGGACCCAGGGTCTTTTGCCTCACCATCCCCACTACTGACTCCTTGTTGCTACTCAGCTAAAAAAAAAAAAAAAAAGTGTCCCCGAATTCATTGAAAAAAATCTGGTAACCATACTCTAGCCTCCTTTCTCGCTGGCATGCTAACTTTCTACTTGCTGTGAGATTTTGGTGGGGGGAGGGGGTTAGAATTCAACGTGTATCCTTCCACCTACTTTTCTGAAATGGCATACTCTAAGCAGCTGAGAGAATGGAGAGGAGTAGAGACACACAACTCTACAGGAAATTCAATGGGGACAACCCGGGTCGACATCCAGACCCTTCTTTGCCTAAGTGGCTATATCCTTCTTCCTTTTTTAAATAATTTTTATTAACAGGCCAATCAAATCACATTAATTCCAAATTACACAACCAAATTTTAATTTTTTGTTGGGGGTACCCATGCTTCGAGCTCAGAAAGGGATCCAAACATCTCTCTTGCTGCTGCTTTAATGTACACAGTTCTGCCAAATATTATTCACAGTTCTGCTCAATCTTCAATCTTCTCTTTGTTACTTTCCTCATCTTCTTGTTGTTATCATATATTCCTCTTTGTGATCTCTGATAGTCTCCACAAGCGGGTGAAAACAATTAAGTGGCTATATCCTACCTTTCAACTAAATAATTATTTAAAGGGAGAGCAGCGACCCAGCTCAAAAATGTGTGTAGAGGAATATTTACATTAGTTTTGCAGCTATCTGCTGCAGTGTAAAACTCTGTGGAGACTCATTAGCTCTTGCTGTGATTCAGCAAGATAGGAATAAGCCAGGAAGAAAAACAACCTTGATGTTCGACAGGTGACACTGAGTGTCAAATGCAGGCCCATGCCATTGAGACAGTCTTGCTTTTTTAAAACCTGTTTTCTCCACCCTTGTTTTAAAGCAGAATCTTCTCTGTCTCCAAAGTGAACACAAGGGTCCTTCTTCTTATGGGTGCACCTCTTCCAAGTTAAGGGTGTTTTATGACAGTCATGCCAGTGGCTGTAGTACTTCCACGGATAAGAGGCTTGCAAAAATTGTGCTCCTGGATTATATCCAAGAGCCTTAGGATTGTGCTGTTCCTTGTGCTCTTTGCTGCTGGTGGGAGGGGGGAGAGAAACAGCAGGATCAGTCCAGATGACACAGCAACCGTTGCACAAGACCAACTACAGTGGTGCCAAACCTCAATGCTAGGAGGTACACAGGAAGCTGCCTTTTGCCAGGACACACTATTTGCATAGCTAGCTGAGTACTGCCTATGGCAGGAGTTGCCAACCTTTTTTCAATCTCTGGGAACATTTCAAACTGGAGAAACTGTTGTGGGCACATACCACAACCTATTATATTGGCTGCAATCAAATGCTGCCTTCAAGTCTAATTTCAACCTGGAAAAGGGTTATTGTAGATGCACTCAGTCATCACACTTGGGGCCCCTGGTCTACTCTTGACTGGCAGTAGCTCCCCAGAGTTTCAAGTAGATGTCTGATTTTTAAAAGGAAATGAAATGAAACATGCCAGAAATTGAACCTAGGAACTTCTCCCTGCAAAGAGCACACTCCGCTATTGGGTTGTGTCCCCTCTCAAAACTTTTCCTTTGTGATACCTCCTGTTTTGGCACAAGCACTGTTTGGGAAGCTGTTGTCAGCATGTAACCCAATACCTTAGCCAGTTGGAAATCTTTGATTCTTCCAAGCTGTTTCTAAGGTCTCAGCCTTCCAAAGGAAATGTCTGGAATGTGCTCCATACACCATTTTGTAAGTGGAGACAAGCCTCTGTTTTGAATGGTTAGCAATAAGAAGGCCACACAGAGGGAGTCCAAATCTAGGTTCAGTTAGGAGTAGTGGAATGTCTGCCATACGATTGCATTTAAGGTTCTCAGATTTTGTTTGGCATTAGATTCCAGAGTATTACCAAGCAGTATTTCCGAAGAGTGGATGGCATCCTGGTCATGTATGACGTCACAGCAGAGTGCTCCTTCATGGCGGTCCGAAACTGGATGAGTTGTATCCAGGTCAGAATAAACTTGGAAGGGAGCACAGATAACTTGGTCTATACTGTCCATACCTCTTTTTTTTAATACTACGGTACTAGCAAATGGTGTCTCTGTGTGGACACACCCCATTCAAGCCATTCAAGTATGGTCCTCCTTACAGCAACAGTCTGGCCCAAGGAGTCTTGGTAACAGGGCAACAAACTGGTGGTGATGAGAGCTGGAAATCTTGTGGAGCTTTAGGGCAGAGGGAGCATGTGTGGCTGTGCAGTTAGCCTATTTGTCTATCTGGAGAAAGGTTGAGGAGGAATCCCTGTTGGCTCTAACCTGAGTAAAGGAGAGAGCTAATAGAGAAAGAGAAGGGTGTTAGCAAAATAATCTTTCCTTAAATTGAGCCTTTTCTGCTTGGCAAGTAGCCTAACCTTAACAATACTCAAGTATTGACTTTAATTATAGTTGAAGCATGCCAAAAAATATTGAGGCAAAGCATTAACCTGACTTTTCTTTAAATAAAAAAATATGATAGGTTTATCCCCAATGTCCCTTATTCAGAACATGCAAATTATTCAGATCCCTAAGAGCACAAATCGGATTGAACCACCTTAATATTTCTTCTCAAAATGAAAGGCACTATGTAAGTTATTCTAATAATCATAATCTTTATGGATCACCATTTAACTAGGTTCTAGAACCTTGCTTAGCTATTGTCTAAACTGAAAATGGTCAGGTGTTCTCTAAGTACCCTTATACTCAAGTGTAGGAATTAGCCTCTCTCTCCTTAATTATGAGCACACGCTTCATTGAGCAATGTCTTATGGCTTCTTTTCTTCAGGATGGAATTGAAGATGGTGCAGTGATATTTCTTGTTGGAAACAAAATGGATACAGCAGACAAAAAGGAACCCAAAGTCCCCAGGGCTGAGGGGGAAAGGCTGGCAAAGGTCTGGTTCTCTGTATCTCCCTTTCCTCCTTACACCAATCTCCTTCACTGCTAACAAACTTTATGGCATCTTCTGTAACTGATGATAATATTTGGAAATACTTAAAGGAGTTGTTCTGCGCATGAAAATATTTTCTAGGATGGTTCTATACAGAAAGAAGTGAATGAATATTTCAAGGTAGAGGATCTGCCTTGGGAAAAGTCGATCATAAGGCATCACTTTGGAAGCCAGTCTCCTTGCAATCTCAGAGTAAACCTGTTTAGGGTTCAGCGTTGGTGACACCGGGAGGTAAATGAATGTGTTTTACAGACATAACAGAACAGTATGAGAATCAGGTATGTGAGAAGTAGGGACCTGGAGGAAAATTCATGCTGCTCAGGGATATGTGTGAATTTCCTCTGTGCCTCAAGCATTCCTGTGCAAACATTCTTCCAGTAAACTTATTCAAACCTTAGAATGTTACCTTGGACTTTTGAAGGTTTTGTGAATCGCCCCCACCAAAAAGAACTCAATGTGAGTGAGTTTTGACTCACATAAATTAGGTACCTCATTGAGAATTAGATAGCAAGGAACCTTTAGGAAGACAGAGTATCTTCAGTGTTCAGGAAGGTTAACCTTGAATATATTAATGGGTATAGCAAGAAAGGGGGGAAATGTGATTCCAGTGGCGGACTCTGACAATTGTTGATTGAAGTTACTTTCTGCCTTCTTTCCCTCTTTTTGCAGGAATATAAAGCTGTCTTCTATGAGTGCAGTGCAAGGACTGGCTATAACATTCAGGAGCCCATGCTGCACATGGCAAGGTATGTGCAAACAGTTCCCATAAAACTAGAAAAAGAGCAGAAGCCACTCATCCACTTGCAGCAAAGTTGCTAGGCTTGGTCCTGGTTAAACAGCAACAGATGACAAAACATAGCAGTGTGTTGGTTCCAATTAAACAGTAAGAGTCTAGTGGGTGGAGATAATTTATTCCTCTGTGTTTTGCAGTTGCCCGGTGTGCTTTGAGCACTGCCACACTGCAAATGTTAGTTAAACTCCATTTATCACAGGGTGAATACTCCGTAGGATTATATATTAAAGACTGCAAGATGCTCAGATACCATACAGCAGGGCTGGGGAACATGTGGCTCTCAAGATGCTGTTGGATCCCATCAGCCCCAGCCAGCATGGCCAATGGTCAGGAACAATGGGAGCTGGGGGTCCAGTAACATCTAGAGGCCTTCAGGTTAACAACTCCTGCCATAGAGCTTCACCACCACAATCTCACCAGGCAGAACGTTAGCACTTCATTTTAGTGTTTGGGGAATGGAAGGATTGTGGGGGATGTCTATGGCCAATGTAATGATTACATAAGTTCTTAATTCTTTGCTAAGGTTCTGTCTCTTGTTTTTGTCTTGGGAGTTCCTGACAGGAGCAGATCTATGCTGGAGATCTGTCCTGTTGGAAGTGCTGCCTTCCCCTGCCGCTGCTGCCACTCCTACTCCCACTGCCACCACGATACTGGCTGCTGCTGCCATTGCCTGCACAGCCCACTCTGCTGCCACTGCATACCTTACCACATCTGGCACTAGTGGAGAAGCAGCAGCACCATTGGTGCTGATTCAGTGAGATCTCACTGAAAATTGTGTGAGATCTTATATACTCCACAAGATCTTGCATGTTTTCAGGCAAGATCTTGCCAGAAATGGACTCAAACTTGTCTGAAATCGACACTGATGGCGGAAGCGCTTCTCCACTGCTGGCAGAGGCGGCAGGGCAGACAGGGTGCATGGGGGGGTGTTGCCTCAGGGGGCTTCTGCTGCCTGAGGTAGCACCCTCACCCTGTCTACTGGCTGAGCCAGCTCTGCCTGTTGGGTTAACTTGCAGATTCCCCAGAAAGGTCCGTTTCTCTCAGCAGATATCACATATTAACTCATAAGCCAGTTTGAGAATACTTGAATTCAAGATGATGTGCAGTCCAAACAAATACATGCACACTCTGAAGTATGTCCCATTAAGTTCAGGAGAAATTGCTCCCAAATAAGTTGCAAAAGATGCACTTTGATTTGAATTTGGATTGGCTTGGATTGGCTTGGATGCTTTAAGGTACACTGGAAGTCTCTGAAGGAGCAGTGAGCTTAGTCTGGCTTTTTGGATTATCGGTGTGATGCTAGAGTACTCATCCTTTCATGCTGAGATAATGTATGCTTCTTCCCCCCTCAATTTGAGATTAGTGCCAAGATTTGTCTGTCTCTTACTTTACTCCTTCCCTTCTGTGCTGACCTCCTATTTTGTGTGTGTTGCAGAATCCTGACAGCACATGAGGACAAGCAGAGAGAGCAGGCATTGCACCTGGAGGAGTACAACAAGAGGAAGGGATGCTGTTTGTAACAGAATCGTTCAGGGATATGTTAGAAAATAAAGAACAGCCTAAAGCACAGAGTTGGCTCCCTCCCTGCAAGAAGATAGGGATAACTGTGATTGAACTGAAGGAAGAGTCAAGATCTTTTTAAAAAAGAAAGAAAGAAAAGAGTGCTGTATCAAAGTGACATGACATCTTTCGCAGCTGCAAATCGCTCCTGCTTTTTTTGCAATGCTTTAGGGAAGTGCTTCAAATCACAGCTCATAGATCCAGCATTATTGGCTTACCTATAAAACCATTCAAGCTGCTTCACAGTGTCTCAAGACTACACTGAGAAACAATGTGAGTTATGCAAGTGTAAGTTATTGCAATGCAGTTGTGCAACAATAAAGTGATAATGACTTAACTGGAGTGGAGTGGTACCAGCTTTCTGCTATAGTTTCACTGCACCAAAAGCATCAATTCCTTGCCTTCATCTTCCCTTCTCTTCCCGGTTCTGCCTGAAGCACTTCCCTCCTGCATGGCAGGGCTACCTCTGGAGATGATCGTAAGTCATGAGCTCAGGAACATGAGAAGAGCCTTCTGGATCAGGTCTGGTGAGGCATGCTGTTCTCACAGTGACCAACTAGACAGACCCCCGTGGAAAGCACCCAGGCAGGGCATGAGCACAACAGCACTCTGCCCACATGGGATTCCAGCAACTGGTATGCAGTGGCATAATGCCTCTGGCCATGGAGGTAGAACCTAGCCATCATGGCTAGTTGCCATTGATAGCCTTATTCTCTATGAATTTGCCAAATTCTTTTTTAAAGCCATCCAAATTGGTGGCCATCGCTACCTCCTGTGGGAGCTTACCAATAGGATACCTGCTTATTGTGAATGGTTTCCTGCCCAGCTACATGTGTTAATACAATCACCTCAGTAATTATCACCACTCCACTGTGTGAGCCTGTTGTATTTAAGCTGTAATTATCACTGTGGTTTGCATCTCACTGCTGTTCAACTTCCACCCTACATTTTTCTCATTTATTTATCTAAGATTTCACTTCATACACCCAACAAAGGGTGCTTGAGTCCACCAAAGCATACACTAGTGATGGGGAACCTAGTACCCTCCAGACATCATTGCACCCCAACTAACACCAGCCCAGCCGGCCTGGCCAAAGGTCACAGGTGATGGGAACTGGAACTCCCGCAACATAGTAAAAATAATTTTTAAAAAAATTATTATTGATACCCCACCCATGTGGCTTGTGTTGCCACTGGCTCCCCATCCTGACATACAATATAGTATTGTAAATGTGTTACGTCTGTTTAAGCTGGTCAAAAACTCGGATTTGCTAATATATGTAGGCTCCTTAATATTACTGATAAAGAGCAGTGAAGGAATGGAAATGTATACATAAGAGGTGAACCAGGAATAATACCATTTTACTTAATTCTCTTGCTACCAAGGCTTGACCAAAGCTATAGATCTAAGCAAAATGGGCCTCTAGAGTTAGCAAAATCAGCCCTTAGTTCTGTCTGTTATTTGGAAACATTTCAATTAATGTTGTATTGTGATAAACATGCAATAATCCAGTTGGATTTGAAGATAGCTGTGTGTAAACGGGGAAGCTCTTCCATGCATTGTTTGCTGCAGCACTGTTCTCTGGAGGGTGGGTGGGGTCATGGGTATAGTCAGGATTTTTGTTAGAGGGGGCAGGACTCTGTTGGGGTGGGGGCTGAACTGATATGATTGCTTAGTTAAGTATTCCTATTGTTTTACTTTTTCTAGGGGCTATGCCCATGGGTGAAGTGAAGAGGGTTCCCCCCCCCGCCTAAGCAGAATGAAATGCCCTTGAGGGTAGTTTCTGTTCTTGACATGCTGCTGTATATATACACATTATAGATTGGAGGCCCTTACTTGCTGTTCATTCAAGTGAACACACGGTGGTGCTGTGTCATAATAACAACAACAGCTATCCAAGATGTCAGCAAAGGCGTGATAATATATTTGGAATGTGTGAAGGACTTAAAGGGAAATTCAGGTGCCTATTCCTTTGCCAATCTGGGGCCCTCCAGCAGCACTGGCAGAGGCTGACGGGAGTTGTAGTTCAAAAATGCTGCAGGACAGCAGGTTAGTGAAGGCTGCTCCACACACTTTACAATGTGACTGCATTTAGGGCAAAATTAATTGATTAATCCAGTGGGCTGTGCACCCTACCCTGTTTTAATATGCCTAATTTTATGTATGGCATCAAGTTTATCCTGCCCTTCTTTTAAATAAAAATCAAGGCAGCGTAGAAATAGCTTAAAGCCCAATACATGTGCAATTTCTTCACACAGCAGGACCCACTAGAGTGTCCAAGGAAGGATGGAGGGTTTTTTAGTATATTGTACCCATGGGAGCCAACTACTAGGGGCCAGTGGGTCTTTGCCCCCCCCCAATAAAATATTTGAGGAGGTTGCCCCCCCCCCCCGTAGATGGGCATTGCCATTCAAATGGTTTGCGTGCCTCATGTCATGTGATTATGCAGGGTGGGGCTTACCTGTGCCCCTCCCCCATATTTTATTCAAGTTGGCACCCTTGATTGTGCCCACCCAGGCTAATGACAGTGATGGCACCCTCACTACCCACGTGAAGGAGAGCACATGAGTTGTACCCAGCCACGTTGTCCTATTAGTACAAGGGCTCCTGCCTGTTCAATGGGACGTTCTCCCTCTGTGAACCCCAAAATCTCTTTAGGTGGCTCCCTGGAGCGTGGAGGGGGCATGGGAGCAACCAGAATGCATGCCACCCCTTATTGGGGAAAGTTAGGCCTTTCCCCCCTGAGGTGAGTCACTTGCCTAACCCTCCCTCACAGGCTTTTGCGGAAATAAAAGGGAAAAAGGAGAGAGAATCACGACATGCTTGGAGGTCCTTGGAGAAAAGAAGATATACGTGCAAAGAACCAGAAGTGGGATGGGGAGACTTTTTCAGCCATTTTGGGCAACCTTTCAAGTGCTGCATGCCAGAGATGGGTGGGGCCAGAGGCAAAAGTAGGAGGAGCAGCAAATGTCAGATATTAATTTTGTGCAGTAAATTTGTTTCTACACATGATCCTCTCTGTCTTCCTTCCAGAGAAATGAGAGGCTAAAGACACATTCTTATTCATTTATTGTATTAATTATTACATTTATATACTGTCCATCATAAAATCCCAGGGCCGTTCACAGAATAAAATGCAGGATAAAAACAAGTACTGTAAATGAAACAAAACAGGAAAACAATACCTCCCTTCCCACAGACACATTTAAAAGGCTGCAGCATATTAATCAGCCAAACGCCTGGTTGAAGAGGAATGTTTTCACCTGGTGCTTAAAAATATATAATGAAGGCGCCAGGCAAACCACCTTGGGGAGAGCGTTCCACAAATGGGAAGCCAATACAGAAAGGCCTGTTTTCATGTTGCCACCCTCACGTGGCGAAGGTATATGAAGAAGGGCCTCAGATGATGAATGCAGAGTCCGGGAAGGAAGCAAGAACACTTGGGGTGCAAAGCTGGGGGGGGGCATGTCCTGAAGAAGCAGGTGTCCAATAAAGAAGCATTTGCACCCCATTTGTTAGGTTTCCTATCCCTGTAATAATCAACCATATAAATAATACAGTGCAGAAGAGGATCCCAGCAATACAATCTTCACAGCCCAGGCTGATCCATGTCAGTCATGAACTGGCAGGAACCAGTGCAGACAGGTATTTCATGCACCTAGAGTATAAGTGCTGGGAAAGCTCTCTTTAAAAAAAAACACCCTATCACTTGTAGCTGAGCTTTATATTTGGAAAAGTTACTTAGAGCATTAGCTATTAACATTTCAGTCTTGGTTTTAAGAGCGTCTGCTTATACAGTATTGGCTGACAGATATTTCCTCAAGTCTGCCCTGTTTGTAAATGTGTCGCATGCATTGTGGAGGTTGGAGGGGGGGGGAGGAGTGGAGGTGAAAGCAGAAGCTGCTCCTTTGATTTGCCATGTAAAAAAAGAGTTTCAGTTTTCCCTCAGAAATGACTCAGATTCCTGTAAAGTTGGTCCAGCGTTGTTCTTACATTTCCTAAGGAGCTCTGAGGTAGACCAAAAGCTTTCTGAGTCAAGCAGCTGTACTGTACAAGGGTGAGGCATGTCCCCCCCCCCCACTTCAAATAATTCTGTCAGGTGTTTGGAAGCCTGGCACTAAGGGAAATGGAATTTGTGACTCTCAGTACAGGTAATGTGTCCCCCACCCCTCCTGACTCTTTCATTGCTTCCAAAAAAGGAAGTGTTACACCCAATTAGCATAAGAATTACCTCACATAGATTCGATCTCTCCTCTTTCACTGTCAGTAGAGATGGCGCATTTAACAACCAGGGCTGGTGTAAGACACTTTGCTGCCTGAGGCAGAACAGTAAGCACCATGCTCACCCTGAGTCAAGGTGTGTAGTAGCACCCAAGACTTACCAGCATATTTTTGCACCAGAGGAAGAAAATCCCTCAAATGCCTTTCCCTGGGAGTAACAACACAATAACAAAAAATAAAATATGTTTTTCTGCCCTTTTTGTGACACTCAAAATCTGCTTCCTGAGGTTATCGCCTCAATTTGCCTAATGGTAGGACTGATAGCACACAAAAGGTTGTTAATCCTGGGTCACATAAAACATTTTCATAACTGATAACTGCAAAATCAAGTGTTGATTTTAAGGTGTGTATGAAACATAACATATTGGGAACAGTCCATGGTGGGAAATGGCATTTAAATTAAACTAAAACTAAGCACTATAGATAGATTTAGATGTTGCCAGTTGGATACTGACAGATATCAGACTGACTTCCTTTAAAAAAGAAAGAAAGAAAGCTAAGAGGCTGGGCCTCCTGTCAGGGGGAGGAGAGGATAAACTGGAAAATGAACTAAAAATCATTCTAAGTTCTATCCCAGAATGCATCTAATTCATATTTATATCACTTAGCAATTAAGGGAAGTACTTTCAGGTTTAGTTCAGAGACTTTTGAATTAGTTCAGTGAATTTTGATCAACTGAACTTTTCCATTCCAAGCAGAGGCATTTAAGTCATATCCAGTTTGGCGCTCAGGCTTTATTTACAATAATGCACTGAAAATACATTCCCTCTGGACAATATTAAATAGGAAAATGATGACTCACTTCCAATTCTAAAAAGAGATGCTTTTAGCAGGGGAAATGTTTTTTCTATGACTATCACATCCCGTCATGCCTAGTGCCCGACAGTATTGTTATAGGAGACACTGTATTGAAGTAGGGGAGTCAGTGAGACAAATACATAGGCTCAATAGTCATTAGTGATTTATTACAACACACTTATACCAGTAGATCATCTGTTGCTGGAAGCCAGAGGATTAAGGACTAAAATAAAGCAAGTGCTGGCATGTGCATGTGTATTAATTCACCCAAAATTACGGCGCTTCCACAGTTAGTTGCTTATTCTTCCCTAACCTGGTGCCTTCCAGGTGTTTCCGATTACAACTGTGATTTTTTTTAAAAAAAGAAAGAAATGTGAACATTAAAAAAATAGTGACTCGCTACTGCTTTGGGGCGCCTACTGCAGCGCCTGTTGAAATCAGCACAGCAAATCTCACAGGGAGTCTTGATGATGTGCTGTCACTCTCAGTGGGAATTTTTTGCACCTGTATTTTGCATATTTTAAGATAGATTCGCTTCTTAGAGTCTATGGGGAAATGGTACCAAAAATATGTAAAATGTATTTTAAGTACATTTTACGCACAATTCTGCTTAAGACTCTGGGGGGGATTGAACATACAATACATCAAAGGTACTATAGGTGCACTCTGTCTCCTAAACAAAAATATGACATCAGAAATGGCAATATTTAGAAACCAGTAGGCAAATATTTCAACCTGTCAGGACACACTGCTACTATCCTTAAGATGGCCTCCCACAAAGAAATTCAACTTTGAAAGGAGGATCCAATGTGAAATTGCTGAATTATAACTTATCAAGAAGTTCCGTTCTATTCATTTGGGTCTGAATAGTGACAATGGTTTTCTGCTCCTGCTACTGTGAAGCCTGATTTGCTTATCTCAAGCTCTTGTTAGAGTGTACTTTTTGCATTCCATTGCCATTTGACTCCAACATCTGATGGAGAAAACTCTTCTACTTCGTGAAAGCTTATGTGAAATGTGCTAGTTTTAAGGTGCCTCAGGAATCTTTGTTGTAGTTGGTTGAAGAGTACTGTATAAAACTTTGGAAGGTGTTAGCCACTTTGTGATTGAAACTTTATAGAAGAAACTCACAAGTGTCTCAATTCAGGAACAGCTTTGCCAATTGACTCTGTTGAGTGTACAAACCAGACCATACACACATGTGTAAGCATATTTATCACAGTGGGCAGGATCCTGATAGAAAGGGAAACAGAAGTTGCATTTTACCATGGACAAAATGGTGTGGTTTATGTGCTGAGAAAATACATACCTGCAGCAACAAAAGCACCACAAGGAAGATTAATTGTAGTCCTCAAACAATATATGATTTAAGACTTGCATATTTTACTGTACTAGTAATCAATGGTGATTGTCTGGCGCAATTTTGCAGATCAAAGAATTTACCAACTTTGGTCCAACCTCTTCGAAATGTGCCTTAAAGCTGCATGGGATTGCAGCCTCTAGTAATTTAAAATAAAGGTACCATCCCTTCTGTTCCACACGAATTCCAGTGAGCATTTGAGTGATTTTATGGTTTTGCCACATATTTTTTTTGTCTGCTTTAATGTTTTTACTGCTATTTTAAATGTTAGAATTTAAATGTTTCATGTGAGGTGCTGTAACTCACCTTGGGAGGGTATATGCACCCTAAAGAGGTGGGTTTAGAAAGCAACTTAAAAAATAATCGACATAGCCATGCCCTTAGAGAATCCAGTATAGGAATAATCCGCCTCCATTCAGAACAGTCGCTCCTACAATCCTAGTCCTGATTGAGGACTAGGATTCAAACTTTCTCTGCCCCGCCTAACTGAAGGGCAATGATCGCCTTCTTCCGCTAGGCGTCCCAGACTCGTCGCAGAGAAAGATCAGAGTTTATTCAAACAGTTAAAAATATTCCATTAGCCGCAGGGGCCGAGAACTGGGAGGGGTCTGCGGAGTAGTAGCCGCTTGCTTTGCAGTCTCGCTCGCCGCGCTGTCTGGAAACGGATTCTCGCCGAGAACAGAGAAGACCACCGTCATCGCGAGGAAAAAGGTCTGCGCCGGCTCTGGGGCCCGGGGGTTTGTTGGATCGGGCGCGCACGAGGTTGCTTGCGTGTAAGGGAAGGAAAGCAAGCAAGTGGCCAGAAAGAGGGGAGGGGAGGCGGGCGGCGGCGGAAATCCATCCACCTGGAGCGGCAACAAAGGCAACCCTCGCGCTCTGGCCTTGAAGCAAGGAAAGCGCGCTTGCTTTTGCGAGGTTGTTTGGGCAGGTTTGAATCTTCCTGGAGTTGAGCGAGGAGGAGGGGAGCAAATGTGGGCGCGCGAGGCCCGCAAAGTTAGTGAAAGCGGCTTGGGTGAGAGTGCGAGGGATGGGAGACTTCTCTTCCTCTTTGCGCAGGTCTGGGGAAGCCAAGATGCCTTTTGCTTCGAGGAGGAGGAGGAGGAGGAGGAGGGTGGGCGGCGCAGGAGCGCCGAAAGGGGCCCCTCGGTTGGGGTCAGGCTTGGAAAGGGCGGCGCGGGGAGAAGAAGGTACGAGGCCCACGAAGGTGAATGTTGTTTTGATCTCCGAGGGAGTGAGCTCGAACTTGGTGTGTGAGGGGGAGAGAGCAGAGGGTAGAGTTCCTTTTGCTTTGAAACGCATGGGTGGCTCAAATTCCTCTCTCCAGACCGCATTTTTTCCGTTTATTTCATAACATTTTTTCTTAACCACCCCTTCATCATGCGAATCCAAGGGTGTGGAGTGCAGAAAGTGTGACAACCATTTATAAATGCAGTGAAACAAAAACAGAACGAGCCACAAGATTAAAAGGGCAAGCTGGAAATGCTAACTAAGGAACCCAAACATTTCTGACTAAAAATTCTGACTAGTATCTTGATGTTTCTTTAGCATGAAACCTAAAGGATACCGTTGGCTTATATACACTTAAATGTTTTCTTTCTGTTTAAAATCAAAAAAGCTTTCTGCCTACATCCTGGCCATCACAGCAGTTAAGGGAAAACATTTGAAAAGAATGAACTTTTGTACAGCAGGATTCTGCAACACAATCTGTTTCAATCTGCCTAATCTGGACCCTTCCTCTTTCTGGATAGCTGTGATAATAGTGAAGAAAATGTGGGAAACAGTCTAAAAGTATATGGCTTCTGAGGGAAGTTTTTGCTATCTGGACTTTAGGCTTAACTGTGTAGGCACACCTTCAAAGAGTTCATTTCCTGTGCTGTGGGGTTTTTGGTTCATCCAGTGCCTGGATTAAGGGCTCAGCCATTGGGAATCCAAGCCTTACTTAGGTCAACAAGGTTGGGGCAAACAGTCAGCTGGAAATGATTTTGCTTGGGTGGAATAACATTGAGTACAGATGAGAGATTTCAGAGAATTCACCCATCATTGCCCACCATATATATGCACATTTGGCAAGAGTTTCAAGACTGAAAAACCAGTTGGAGTAGAGTACATAGCAGGGCAGAAAATAAATGAATATGTATTCCAGAGAGATGGCTCTCTATGCTACTTTTAAATCTGTTTAATGCATCATTTCATTTGCTGTCTAACTTTTTTCAAAAAAATTAAAATGTACATGAAATGTCAGATTTAAAAAAATCTAATACATTTTACTATTCAGTGTGATTTACTGGATTACAATAGGGATTGCATAAGGCCCTTTATCTTGAAGTGATTCTTGGGGACGAAAGTTTTGTTTCAGAACCCATCACCAGCAATTTAAGTTCAGTATTGAACATGCAAGAAAACTTTGCAGGGGCTCCATGCGATCTGCCTCTGTTTTAACTCTGCACCTGTCTGACTACTCTTGACTTCTGAAGGCAGTTATGCAAATGATGAGGAAGCATGAGTGAGCCATATTACCACCATAATGTGGGGAGAAGATACTTGCATTTCTTCCTCTGTGGTGAGACAAATGCAGAAATAGTTCATATGCATCTTTTCTGAGGTGTGATGCAGGTTGCCCCTACACATGTAGCAGTGGAAGCAGGCCATGATAAAGCATTTGTGAACATTTGTTCACTTCCTCCCATGATTTTTCTGGGAACTATATTTCACTACATTTTCTTAAGAACTGTAAATGTGAATGGTATAGAACAAAGTTGGGGAATCTGCAACCCTTCAGATGTTAGGCTCCCAACTTCCATCAGCCCCAACTGATGCCTGAGAATGATGGACATTTTAATCCAACAGTGTCTGGCGAGTGACCTCCCCTGATACAGGCCTTTGAGAATCCCCTTTGGGCTGCAGAAGCCGCTAATGCTGTTTCCTTTTATTTTTGCAGACACACCCTTCCTCCTCTGTAATGGGAAGACATTATAGTAAAAGGAGCTTTTTCTTGAAGTGCTGCATTACACCACAGTGCCAGGCTAGCTAGGGCATCCAAGAAGCTGCACCTCTTAATTATCTAATGGATTGTACAATCTTGCACGGTCTGGGGTGGGGCAGGGCATATGCTTCTTGCGATTGTATTATTTGTTTCGATCCTCAGTTGACTGAGGAGGGTATGTGTTTATCTGCATGTTTGTATGTGTGTGCAGGCCATGATGGAGGAAAGGAGAGGGTTGTGGCCTAGCAGGGAAAGGGGCAAATGGTGTGGCTCAGGCAACTGTGAGGGGAAAATGAAAAAAGAAGAGAGGACGGCAAAGGGCAGTTGGACCTGTAGGCAGTTCTGGGCAACTGTATCTAGGATCTTAGAACAAACAAAGGCAAAAAGCTGCAGGCTGCAGTGGAATTTCCTGGCATTGACTGTCAAGGGCTGGAACCGAGCCTTAAAGGAGCAAAGTCCATTTTTTAAACAATGCAGGCCATAAGAAAGTCAAGTTTACCTGAGTTTGGAGTGAAATACTGTAATGAATCAGATTCTGGGTCTTGCATTGCAGCAAGGGTTCTAAGGTGAGAGATATCTGGAGAGCATGTTAATTTCTGGACCAAAACATACATCTCTTTGTGAAAGAGGTTGTGAAAGAATAACACTGTTCTATTTATTTTTAAAGGTTATACACACCATCTTGCTTTGGGTGGCACAGGCTTCCTCTGTGAGTTTAGGAGAACTAGTCTATGTGTAGCCTTGGTGCCATGCAGAGTTAGCTGTGGCCTGAACCTATCACGTTTACTGGGTTGAAGCAAGCCTAACTGATTAGTTATTAAGCTACAATCTTTTTCTACAAAGTACGCCCCAACTTATTTCAGAGGAACCTGCTCTTGTGTAAATATACATAGGATTGCAACTAGTCTAGACCTAACTTGGACCATTCCCCAGGTTGAAATGTGGATACATGGAGAGCACATTTTCCTAGACTGGGAATGTGTGCACCTTGCTGACCTGGAGGCTTTGTCCCAAGTGTTAGTGGGTGGGCCAACTAAAGGAGTTCATCTCTCATTCTCAGGTCCTCATCTTTTTAGGTTCACTTCTGTAGTCTTCCCATTTTATGCCATTCTCAGTTCCTTACCTCTGTGGATTCAGCCTCTTGTGGCAATGGAAGAAAGTGTGGAGATTCCAAATACAGTGGTACCTTGGGTTAAGTACTTAATTTGTTCCGGAGGTCCATTCTTAACCTGAAACTGTTCTTAACCTGAAGCACCACTTTAGCTAATGGGGCCTCCTGCTGCCGCTGTGCCGCTGCACGATTTCTGTTCTCATCCTGAAGCAAAGTTCTTAACCCGAGGTAATATTTCTGGGTTAGCGGAGTCTGTAACCTGAAGCGTATGTAACCCGAGGTACCACTGTACTAAAAGGCATATATCTCAAATGTGCAAATTAGCTTACACATACTTTTACTATTTGCTTGTACCCTCCCCTTTCTGCCTTCGTTAGTGGCAATTGATAGGCTGAAAGAATATAAAGGGCATACGCTCTTCCCATTTATATATTAAAAATGTCTGGTTGGCTGCAGGTGATTCTGAGTCACTATAGTTGAATGGCGATTTACAGGCTTGACACACATTGTGACCAGGCTTCTTTAAGCATTTACTTTAGACTGGCTTAGGTGGAAGGGTCTGACTGAAGGCAGGGGTAGCAGGCAGCAAGAAGCTCAAGACTAGAAAGCAAGTATTTACCACAGTGGGGCCCTGAACTTCGCTTGGATTTCAGGATACGCCACCAGTCATCAAAATTCAAAACCTGCCGTGATGTTGTCAGCCTTTCATTTGCTCACATTAAACTTAGTTAAAAATTAATGGGGTCGTGGGAAATCAATGTAAGTAGGCATGGACTATGTCAGTGGGTTTTAAAAGCAAACAAACTTGGAATAAATTCAATAGGTTTTCACAAGAAAAAGACTGCCTGCCATGTTAAAATTCTAGCTGCCTTCACTTTGAATATGTAATTGCTTTTGGCAAAGAAAACATGTGTTTAAAAGAAACATAGCTGATTTTCCATCCCCTGCTCTGAAGGTTGTGTAACAGAACAGGATTCTTGATGGAGTAAACACACACCTCGTGCCAGCATTTCTAGCATGCCATTTGCCAAGTTGCATCCTTGGGGTGCTCATAGTGTTAGCAATGGGGAATCACAGGAGCAGGCCCTCACACTTGTCTCTGCAGCAGTGCATGGCTCATTTTTTATTTATCCATTTAGATGTGAAAATGTCCAAGAACCCAAACTGATTTTGCTTTAAATGACACACACGTGTGTGTGTGTGTGTGTGTGTGTGTGTAAGGGAAGTTGGGTTCCCTCTGGAATTTGCTATCCCATGCAATCTGTTCCACAACACTTCGTAGCTTAAACCAGCCTTGTTCCATGAAATGTGCTTCCCCCCTCCGCCCATCCTCTCAAAAACCATGTCCTCTGACCCAGGAACATTATTTCCTTTTGTTCCTAAAGGAAACATGCTGCCCTAGGACTGCTGAGTACAGCTCCCACAGAGAGTGCTGGAAGTTGCCCTAAAATAGCATATGGGCCTCCTGCAATGAAAACAAAGCCAGTATTAATTCCAGTTTGAGAGGAGCCACTCCTGCGGGGCAGGCTGGACTTTGCTACTAGCCACACAGATGGCTAAAGAGAAGCCAGTGTAGCAGAGACAGTTCAACATTGCATGCTGGAAAAAAGGCCCACAGTTCCCAGTGGTAATATGAACCTTAAATCTATGGCCTACTGCTAGACCCCAAGCCCATCCCCTCAGTCAACATGTGGCAAAGCATCTCTTGGCTACTTGTTCCTACTTCTTTTGCACCAAAACCCACCACTTACCTTCCCTCCCACCTGCCAGGGCTAGAAAAACATCTTTTAAAATATAATCTTGAACTCTGATAGAGTGGTACCTTGTTACTCAAACGGCTTGGCTCCCAAACAAATCGGCTCCCGAACACCGCAAACCCAGAAGTAAGTGTTCTGGTTTGCGAGCATTTTTCGGAAGCCAAATGACTGACGCCGCTTCTGCTTGAGTGCAGGAAGCTCCTGCAGCCAATCGGAAGCTGCGCCTTGGTTGGCACACGGTTTCAGGAGTTGAACGGACTCCTGGAATGGATTAAGTTCAAGAACCGAGGTACCACTGTAATGTATTTTTCTTGCTGGATGGAGGACAGAGGAGGTTGTGTGTGTGTAGAAATTGGCCTACTGTGCAAAGATAAAATTTACACTAAGTGCTCTGCCTGCTTTTGCCTCCGTTCTCACTGCCTGCCACTGGCATTATTATTATTATTATTATTATTACTCGGAAGGTTCTCCAGAATGGATTGCCGGCCTTGGACTGAGAAAAGTTCCCCACCCCTGTGTTAAGCCAAACTTTGGCTTAGCTCAGCGTGGTGTGGGAGTAAACAGGACCAGGGTGGAGCAAAGCACTGTCCGGTTCAAAGACATTGCAAGGAAAATCCATATTCTTACAAGTTCTGTTCATCCAGGAATAAACTGGGTAGGGAAGGTTGAAATCATTCCCCACATATTTCCTCACTTGCAGTGGTGGCTGTTAAGAGTCCTTGCATTTAAACCTACATGCCAAGCAGGAAACTTTACCCTGGGATGCAGCAGCATTGTGTTGCCTCAATATTTTGTTTTGTTTTTTCAAAAAACAGGAAAGGAATTATTCTTGTTTCCACTTAGTAACAGAAACCAGGGTAAATTATTCCGCCTGTGACCAATAACTATAGCATTACCTTTTGACACTATAAAGACATATAGGAAATGGGTTGTTATTTATAATAAGCAGTCAATTTACCCTTTTCAGCCTGTTTCTTTGATTCTGAGGGATAGTCAACATAAGTGTATATGATTATATCACCTTGCAGAACCCAAGCATATTGATGGTTAGAGGTGCTGGGTGTCAGATATCAGTCTTATGCATTATGCCCTCTGGTGATTTCTGGAAGAAAATGGAAGATAGTGTTCATCATGTTTGGTTGTCTATTGAAACATTTTATGATTTTATAATTTAAATACGTCTGCTTTGGTAAAACTTAAGACATTAATTGAAAGTATATTATTGGAAGTAAAAAAAGAATTACCGGTAGGTTGTATCCAATATTTGTCACACTCCATTATTGCCTTTAATTTCGGTGGGTTCTTAACCTAAACCCATTAATTTCAGTGTGCCTGCTTTGAGTATGTCTAACATTTGATGCAGCTGGTTACTGCCAAATACAGCTAGCTGTATTTGATTGTATATTCATTCATTCTCAGTGGAGAGCAAAGATCCTTATTCCTCTTATAAGACCCAGTAGCTCTCAGAGCAGTCTTATTTTCGTCTTTGTGAAATAAATTCCTGTGTTTCGGTTCAAATACAGTTACAGATAGGTAGCCGTGTTGGTCTGCCATGGTCAAAACAAAATAAAAAAATTCCTTCCAGTAGCACCTTAAAGACCAACTGAGTTAGTTCTAGGTATGAGCTTTCGTGTGCATGCACACTTCAGAAGTGTGCATGCACACGAAAGCTCATACCTAGAACTAACTCAGTTGGTCTTTAAGGTGCTACTGGAAGGTTCAAATACAGTTCACCTGTCCCATTTCAGAGACATGGGGGTAGCTGGGAAGTGGAGGAAGAGAAATATGGCCATGTTCTTTCTCAGTCTCGAAAGCATTTTTTAAGGTGGCAGATAGTGCAGAGGCTAGAGAGAGGGATAGTTGTGTCACTTATTCCCCATTTGTGTTGCAGAAGACCATGTCCAGTGGGCACCTATGACTTGTGCAATTGCATTCAGTATGATGATAGACATGGTCTGTCCACAAAGTGTGGCATTTTAAACATATAAGGTATTCTTCAAATTACTGGGAAAATGAGGGCAGGATCCTGCACAAGTAAAAAAGAAACAGCTGTATGCTTCTTTTGTGCAGAAAAAGTGATGATATGGAAAAGCTCTAGCTGCCTGCAGTAGTTCCTGCTATGAAACCTCTGTGCATCCAGTGTATAGTGTCTGTTCAGTCACTGCACTGCTTTTGTGTTCAATAGATAGATGTCAGCTGAAAACAAAGGGAGCAACACATGTGCTTCTTTTATGTGAAATTATTTAGAACCCTGCTGCTTAAAACAAGAAAGAAAAGAAAAGAAAAGAGAAGAGAAGAGAAGAAAAGAGCCATTTAGCTACATTCACTTTGATAGGCACTGTGTATAAGCATTTTAACAGTGAGGTAAACTGTGTACTGATCCCTTTGTGGGAGTGCTTCCACTACCTTTGTGGTGGAGCAGAGGTGGCTAATTATTCCTCCAGATATTGCTGGACTGACATTCCTATCAAACCTGACCAGCATGGCCCAGTGGTCAGAGGTGATGGGCTTTATAGTTCAGCAACATCCTGAGGGCGATGGGTAAGCCAGCCATGCTGTAGTGTAGAGCAGTGTTTTTCAACCAGTGTGCCGTGGTACCCTGGGGTGCCTTGAATGATGGTCAGGGGTGCCACAGTCAACACTGGCCTCTATCCTCCTTTCTTTCCCTCCCTCTTTTGATGCCCTCTTGAGTTTCTGCCTTCTAAAGGGCTTGCACAGCTGTTCGTTGTGGCAGCCCTGCTGCTGCCACTGCTGCTTCGTGTTCACCTTTGGCCAGTCTCTGTTGGGCCACTGAGCCTGAGGGCATCCTCTGCCCAGGTCCCTGTGGGGCAGCATGAGGAGGCACATCTCTTTGGAGCACGGGGGAGCAGTGGCTGCCCAAGGACACCCAAGGAGACAGGAGAGGAGGCTGAGAGAATATTCCACAAGGGAGGGTGTTCAAAAAGGGTGAAATGCTGCTAGCTCTGCAGACAAGGGGTGACATAACTGGGCTTCTGAGCCTCACAGGGGTGCCGCAGAAAGAAAGTAGTTGGTCAAGGGAGCCGTGGACTCAGAAAGGTTGAAAACCTCTGGTGTGTAGAGGATTTGCTGTGGGAACTGGAACTGGGCTGACTGTGTCAGTTCCACATTCAGAGAAATGTGCTTTCCACAGTTTTGTTGCAGAGTTTAGGTGCTGCTGTGCCTTCCCTCCAGCATTGGCGTCTGGCTTGCCAATAAACTGCCTTTTTAAACCGCCCTTGTCTTTTTGTTGATGGACTGCCCATTGATTTCCCTCTGATGTATACAGAGAGCTCTTCAAAGCAGCTGAGCAACAATTTTGCTGGGTCCTCTCAAAACTATGTGGCGCTGGGAAGGTGGGGAATATAGGGAGAGGGAAGCACTTGTGTTTTTAGCAACAAGCACTGTTAATTTTGGTTCCCCGGAGGATTAATTTCAGGATCTGGTTTAGTAGGTGGTTATGGCTGTTGTAGCAACAGAGCGGGGAGGGGAGCTTGACTGAGAACCATCCTCTCACTGGCACTGATGCATCTTTATTCAGAAGTAAGTTCCACTCATTTTAGTAGTGTTTACTCCAAAGTAAGTGTGCATGGAATTACAGCCGTGGTTTTGGACAATGCAGTATACTGCACCCCCCACTCTGAGCAGTCCCCTTCCCTTCCTCTGGAAAGGATAGGAATGAGGCTTTCTATTTATTAATAGTGACAAATGTGCTTGGATTTCAAAATGGAAGGCAGGGAAACTTGTGTAAATCTGTCCACGGCTTGCTGTAAGAAAGGAACAGAAATGTGGCTGAAAAAGTGGTCCCTGGCTCTGCTGCAAGTTAGTGGCACATCCTGGAATTACATTTGCATCCATTTCTGGTCCATTCAGATTATGGTAAATCATTGGTTTCACGGCTGTTGATAATGTGTATTCCTGCTCTTGGTGTGTGCTAAATGTTCCTCTTGTTAAAAAGCAAGGGCTCCCATCTCTTCCAGCGTGGATTGGTGGACCCAGGCAGCTCATTTCCAGCAGGTTCTGCTACATTTATTTAATATATTTATATCCTGACTTTCACGGGCGCCAACTTGGGGCCCAGGCCTTGTGGGGCCTCTGAGATCATGCCCGAGTCCTCGCGAGACCTCCCAACGTGACTTCCGGTTTGTACCGGAAGTTGCATCACAGCCCCCAGGCCTCCTGGGCCTCCTATAGTTGGCACCTATGTTGCCTTTACATCATTTGATGTCAAGGAGTGTCTCCACCCCCATTGTTCAACCCAGATGCTGAGGTCCAGCGCCGAGGGCCTTCTGGCGGTTCCCTCACTGCGAGAAGCGAAGTTACAGGGTACCAGGCAGAGGCCCTTCTCGGTAGTGGCGCCCACCCTGTGGAACACCCTCCCATCAGATGTCAAGGAAATAAACAACTACCTGACGTTTAGAAGACATCTGAAGGCAGCCCTGTTTAGGGATGTTTTAATGACTGATGTTGTAATGTATTTTTAATCTTCTGTTGGAAGCCGCCCAGAGTGGCTTGGGAAACAAAGCCAGATGGGTGGGGTATAAATAATAAATTATTATTATTATTAAATTATTAAGGTGGCTCGTGTAAAACTATCAAATCATGTTTAAAAGTTGACTTATTTTTTTAAAAATGCATTTTAAAAAGCCAATAGAGCCAAACACACCAAGACTACATCAGAGAAAGGGAGCAATTTAGAGGCAGCAATCTTTAGGAAAATGCCCAAGAGAAATGTTTTTAATATGTTTGCCATATAAATGAGAGTGGAGACGTGCTAACTCTGTTTCTTTGGGAAGTGAATTCCAAAGGTGGGATGTGAAAAGTAAGAAGGCCCTGTTCATGGTCACCAGCCACCTCAACTCTGAAGAGGTGGTAATATGAAAGCCATGTCCTCATAAACTCTAGCAAGAAAATCTCCATCCCTGTCAATACATTCCTAATCACATAATCAGAATCCTGTGTATTAAGCAACAATTACATGTCTCCCTGTTTTGGTTATGAGTCACTATCTTATTTCTAGAACTCTTGCCTCTTTACTCGTCCACCATCAGTTTTCTTATGCCCAAGATTTCTCTTCATCAGTGTGCATTTTTCTGAGGTGTCCGTTTATCAGTGAATCTCCTCCCTTTATCATCTGTTTCCTTCCATTTGTCAGTATCTTCAAGAAGTATTTATAGACTAATCTTTTGCTCAGGCCTAAGTTGTGTGACTCACTTCCTCGGTTTTCCTCTTAACCAGCCAATTCTGTGACAAAATAAAGGGCACTAATGATTATGCACTTAAAACAGACAGGAGGGATTTGTGGACAACTTCTGCTCTCAAGCTGACTATTTTAGAAGAGGCATCACACAAGGAGAGCAGAAGTTGTCCACAAGTCCCTCCTGTCTGTATAAGTGCATAATCATTAGTGCCCTTTATTTTGTCACAGTATTTACTTTGCTTCTAGGGAAATGTTGAAGCCTTCATTCCCTGGGGGCAAGGGGGGCAGAGCTGGAGTCAGGGTGGGCGGGGCTGAAGCTCAAAGTGGGCAGGGCCAGAGCACGAGGCCCCCCTCTTCTTTCTCCCCCCTCCTCCTCTTCCTCTCACTTCTCTTTCCCTCACTACAGAAAATCTCCCCACTCCATCCCAAGGCAATTAGGCTTGAGGGAAGGGGAGAAATTACCAATTCATGCAAATTTATATCCTGACTTTTACAGTCATTTTGCATCAGAATGCACAGCAGGTTATTTCAGCTTGTTTTTAACTCTCTTCCTAAAATCGGTGGTCTGATATTGTCTTTCCTCCCTACCCAGCAGCAACACACAGTAGTCCTGCATTAGGGCTTCAGGTGCAAGAAATTAGCTTTCCTTGTGAAAGTGACTGGAGTGAGGCTGGGTTTAGCAAAGTTAGTCCAGATCGAAAAGGGTTGTGTTCCTGAGCCTCACTCTTGACACTTCACTGAAAGACGCTAGTCCTTTTTTATTGTTCTTCTCATCTCAATAACTGTTGAAGTGGCTTCTGTAAATCAATGGTGCAAAGTACTTTTAGAATGAAAGGAGCTTTATTTAAGATGATGATGTTCTATGCAGTGGTGTTTCCATCAATCACCCCCTCAGAGAGCTGTCTTGGAGGCTGACTTCCCAATATAAACACAACGGAGCCAACTGTCTCTCTTGAGGATTCTATAGCACTCTCTGTAAGATGATATTATTGAATACACAGAGGATCTTCTCTCTCTCTCCCTCTCTCTACACACACACACACACACACACACACACACACACAGGCTTTGTCATTAGCTAAACAGTTCCCTAAAATATGCTTGGTTGAGGCCAGAGATTCTCCTTAAACTCTGCAGATTGTGAAATAAAATCCTTTTTACTGACCAAATGCATTTTTCCTTAGCTGTGGGTTTAAAATAGAGATCAGCAACTGGAAGACCCAGGGCCACATCTGAGGCCTCCAGTGATAACACAGAGACCAGAGCCATAGCTCGGTGGTAGAGCATACAGAAGGAGCCCTCCATTAAATCCTGGAGAGCTGATGCCAGTTGCCAGTGCTGAGCCAAATGAGCCAATGGCCTGTCTTGGTATAAGGTCACTTCCTATATTTCTAGAAGACAATTGGTGGCAACCACAGCACTCCCAAGGAACAGGATGATTCCCTGGCAATTTCTTTCAACCAAAGCCCTGTAATTTTACTCCAACTACAGACACACTATACGTTTAAAGCACATTTGAAGCACATTTTCTGCCTCAAAGAATTCTGGGCACTGTAGTTTGTTAATGGGTTGCTGGGAATGGTAACTCCATGAGGTGTAAACTTTACAGCCCAGAATTCTTTGAGGGGGGAAATGCATTTTAAAGGTATAGTGTGTACACATGAATGGCTCCTATTGCAACATAGGGATAACAAATGTGAAAAGTTCCTCCTCGCTCAGTGTGTATTTCTCCCAAGCTGCTATAAGATTGGTTGGGCTTGTGTGTGTGTTTGCTTTCCAAACTGTTTAATATTCAGTTAAGCCGTCTAGGAACCATGCATTTTAGGCATTGGAAGCCATATAAAAATCAGGTGGCTTGAGTCTGAGGTTCCTTTCTTTCCCACAAGTGTCTTGATAATAGAGGAATTTATTTAGATGGGTTCAGGTTTGTGCCTGTCAATGGCAGAAGTCTTTCCCCAAATATTTGGTCTTAAACCTGCAGAGAACATGTTTGCTCTTCATAGAGCAAGTCATGCAGCCCTTGTTCAGGCAAACGTCCTAATGTCATCAGATGCAGTTTGGCAGAGTTTTAAAAAACCAACCAAAAAATCTAATGGCATCTTAAAGATGAACAGATTAATTGTGGGATAAAGATTATAATAACCAGGAGTCTTTGGCAACTGTTTGCTTTCTATGGATCTCTCAAGAAATCTCTGTAGAAAACAGGGACAGTAAAGTCTAAGTGAGAGAAATGTGGGCAAATCTTACTTTCTTTGGGTGGGAGGGAAATCATGGTCTTCTGATTGAGGGCAGATTTCCATGACCTTTTCCTCCACCTCCCTGTTGGCTCATTCAAATAGTTTACAAAGCCGTCATGGGTTAAAAGGCAAGCCCTAATAATGTTTTCATGAGTTAGTCTTGTATTTGAGAGCAAGGAAGAGTGGTTTGTGGCTTTTGTTTGTTGGTAAGTGTGCAGGCTTATTTTTAAACATCCCTGCATATTAGTCCATGAGTAGAGCTGCTATCAGCTTTGTTTTTAACTCTGTGGAGATACTTAAGGGTTTTAGAACCACATGTCTATTGTCTTTGCAAACAGTTATTTTTGTCTGTTGTTATCTGATGTAGACACTTTCTTAGTCATACAGAATTTGCAGTGTGCTCATCATAAATATATGACCTTATGCATGCTTCAAGACTTGACTAACAGTTACCTAACATTTTTATTAAGGATTTTTAAATGTTACTATTCAAAAGAAGTCCAGGGACCAGGGGTAAACACATTTTTTAGAATTGTTATTTATTATTGTGGCTTGTTACTATGTTTTTTTGAGATCATGGGTGCTGTACAGAGAATGATTAAATTGGTTAGTTTGTTGTTTTAACCATTTTCGTTGGGGTTTGATGTTTTTGAAATTGTTTTAAAGGGTTAAATTATGCTTGAGCTGCCTATAAGGTAAGGGAAGTTAAGAATATGATGAATAGATGAAGATATATTTTCTTTAACATTCTGTTGACTTACTTGTCCTGCTAACTTTTTAAAAAACACCCTCCAATAAAGCTATATACTGGAATGCATTAGGCATATCTTGCAATAAATATTTCTGCTTAGGCTTGCCATATGCCTGGAATTTCCTGGACATACCTGGAATACTGCAGTTGGAAGCAGTGTCTGGGTGGAAATTGGCAAAATGTCTGGGAAAATCTGGATGTATGGCAACCCTAAGTAGAAATATTTATTGCACGATATGCCTAATGCAATCCAAAATAGCTCAACAACTTTCATGTCTAATTTTTTTGAAATATGGCAACCTTATTTCTCCTTCAACCATAGTTTTAAGCCTTTGGTCAGGTTCACACACAACGTGAAACCTTTTTGGGCACAGAAACACATTTGAAATTGAAGAAATTGCTCTTGGCATCACAAAATACCCATTTCACAGAGGAAAAAATGGTGATGCTTTCCCTCAAAAAGAAAACCAGACAAAACATTGACACCCTTGCCAAAAACAAATATAACACAGACTGAATGTGCAGGCAGCCTCTGCCCCCCCCCCCGAAAAAGAGCTTTCACTTTTTGGGTTGGTAATGCTCAGTTTGTGCTGTATTTGTTGACTTATGTCTCCGTTGAAATGTAAGGATTGCTTGGCCTTTGTTTCCTAAGGTCCTGTTTAGTGTTTAGATCTAAACTCAGGATAGGTTAAAGCAGAAATAGCTTCAGGACCTACTTTCTTTGTTCCTGTACAGGTTGAGACAAGTGTATCTGGCAACATGTGTGTGACTCAATAGATGTGTATAGTCTGTAATTATATGATTGTGTGAGCAAATGGCTTTGCAGAGCATATGCATGCTTGACATTACTTGGGGAGGAGCCCCCAAAGTGGGTGTAATGTATGTGAATGGAGAGTTAGAGCAGTTGAGAGAGGGCTGGGCCCTACCCTTGTAACAGGCTTTGTGTATGTGGCTTGGAAGAATCACTTCTTCCAGTCACTTCTTCTTCCAATCCACTTCTTCTTCTATCTCACTTGCCCATGCCTAATGTTCATTGTGAGTTTAAAAAGATGCTTAAAAATACATGTGTATGCAAATTTGCTGTATAAATGGGTGGACAAAAGGTAGATTGGAATCCAGCGGTAGATCTTGTGGGATAACCAGCCTCTTAGAACCAACATGCTCCAGTCTAATTAGCACATGAAGGGGTTAATACCATAGAGTGAGCTGTCCTGCCAGGCTTAGCTAGGTCAATTCTCCCCCCCCCCCCGCCCCCTTGTTCCCCTTCGGTCTACCTGAGAAGCTCAGCATGGAGCGTGATAAGAGCTGTTTGTTCCAAGCCATTCTTCTATTCCTATCCCAATAATTTATACTTTCACCACTATAACCAAGCTAAGTTTTACTGCCTGTGTTTACTGCCTGTGTTTACTGCCTGTGTTTTCGGGACCACATAACACCGGTTCTGAGAGATCTGCATTGGTTCCCAGTACGTTTCCGAGCATGATTCAAAGTGTTGGTGCTGACCTTTAAAGCCCTAAACGGCCTTGGTCCTGTATACCTGAAGGAGTGTCTCCACCCCCATCGTTCAGCCCGGACACTGAGATCCAGCGCCGAGGGCCTTCTGGCGGTTCCCTCATTGCGAGAAGTGAGGCTACAGGGAACCAGACAGAGGGCCTTCTCGGTAGTGGCGCCCGCCCTGTGGAACGCCCTCCCATCAGATGTCAAAGAGATAAAGAATTACCTGACGTTCAGAAGACATCTTAAGGCAGCCCTGTTCAGGGATGTTTTTAATATGTAATGCTGTATTGTTTTTAATACTGATTGGGAGCCGCCCAGAGTGGCTGGGGAAACTCAGCCAGATGGGCGGGGTATAAATAATAAATTATTATTATTATTATTATTATTATTATTATTATGGCTGATATATGGAAAAGCACATGAACCTGACCTTTGAAGAGTTTGTAAATCCTACTTTAACTTACCAAACGTGATCTTTTTCTGTGCTAGGGGAAGAGGAGAGCTTTGGGAGGAACTTAGAAGGGCATCTCACTCCCTTTCTGATTCCTTTTCCTTGCTTAGCTGGTGAATGAAGACCCCAAATGACTTACATGCCTGCTTTCATTAGCAGGAAAGCTGATGGTGAGCATGAGGAACTGCGATAATTCCCTTCTCTGTGTATGCATTTATAAGTAACAAGATGACATTGCCTGCAGGATCTTTCTAGTCTTGCTAATAAAGAACATCTTGAGATGTGTATAAACAGCTCCAGAGAATTCTGCATGTTACACTTTGCATGGTCTTGTGCAGCCAATAACTCATGGTGAATGAGAACAGAATGTCTTAGAATGAAACACAGGCTGTTTAGAAAGAGGGGTGGAACCAAAGAGCACCCCAAATCTAAACACTGCCTAAGTTTCGTGGAGTTTCATTGGCCTCTGCTTGTCTGGGCACACTAGTGAGGTTTTGTAGCGGTAGGTTGATGTGTGGGCATCTATGTCTTGGCATGCGGTTGGGTTTGCTGGCCTTTGTGATCTCTCAACTGTGTGATTCCTTTTTCCTGCAAGTCTAAAGTTGCAGGCACAGAATGATTATTTATTAAAATATTTATATAGTGCTGTATCAGAAAAATGTTTGCAACAATATACAAACATAAAACCAAACAATAAAATCATATCAAGCTAATAACAAGTTAAAAGCAAAAAGAAATGGTGCCAGTCCTCATCCCATTTTTTTCTTCAGCTTTACACTTCATGTTTGAAGTCAGGTTTGTGTGCACAGTGAAGCAATGCTATGTGAATTAAGGCGCGGCAGGGATGGGGCGGGGCTAGGCTTGATTGAAAGGGGAAATAATGCCTTGGGTGGCTTTAAACTTGCAATCTCCTGTGCTCAGACTGAGGCAATGTGTCTAAAGCTAAAGAGATCTTTGCCTCCTTTCTTCTGATAAGTGGGGACTTGCAGTAGTTTCCTGAACTTTGCCCTTGATTGGATCAACACTATGAGTGCAGTGAAGGATTTTGTGTGCTCTGCACATGTAGGCTAGTACATTTCTATTGAGTGCAAATAAGAGCACACCCTCAAGGGGAGTTGTTTTAAAGAGAAATTTCTAGCCCCCACCATTGTGAAAATGTATAGGCAGACATGTTGAATCGAAGAAGTTCGAGGGGTGGGACTGAGCAAGTTTTCCAATTAGTGGGGTGAGGGTTTTGTTTTGTTTTGCAAAAGCAGAATAAGCAGTATGATCACTTGCTGGATTTGCCTAATTCACATAGGTTGCAGAACCCAGATTTTCTTGCAATGGAATGTAGCATACTGGAACACAAAATTATGGGGCAGGAATTTTAGTGCAGCATATATGCAGCTCTGGCGCTAGATAGTCTGTTCCTGTGAGTTGTGTTGACTTCGCATTTCCAGAGCACTGTAGAAAAGACTGATTCGTTCTTCTTGATGGAAATGAAAAGAATATGCTAGCAGTTAAGTGGGATGGTCTGTATAGCTTGTTTAATTTCCAGTAGTACTTTCCTTGGGTTACTGATTTAAATGCAAGAACAGTCTCGTTGTTCAGTGGGATGCTATTCCTGGCCAGGGCCAGTGGAGACAGCAATGATTGTTCTATGACTCACTGGCCATCCATCCTCCATAAATCAGCATGCTTCATAAACCTCCTGCTGTTCTCTGACTACAGCACTAAAATTGATGGGAGAGCCCTCTTTTAGCACCTCTTCACAATCTTGCTTGCTTTACTAGCAGTGCTATGCAACTTGTGGAAGATGGGGATGGGACTAACAAGATCCCATGTAGCTTTAAGAGCTTCGTGGAAGAACATGTGATAATGCACATTGGCCAATAGACCAGTTCAATGAGCATTAATCAGAACCCAGAAACTTCAAATTCTGTTTATTATGTACACACAGAAGTCTAGTCAAGCTACCCATATATTTTAAGCATGTTGGATCAGAGTCATGCATAGCTAAATGCTGTCCCTCACTGGGAGAGAAAATATGAGAACATGGTTAATGTGCAGTTGAGTGCAGCTTTAAAATGGAAATATAATACTTTGAAGCAGCTGGTAGGCATTTACTTTTGGGTGTCCTGTTCCATAGTTAACATGATGCTTCCAACTTCTTCCAGCTGTGACATGTCCATACAAGGGTTGAAAGAACTGATTCATGCACTATGATGGTACATCTCATCATAGATGTGGCCTCTGCTGCACTGATCTGGAATCAGCCCAGCAAATTGCAGTCCTTACCAGCATTCTACAGGGGAGAGGAGAGGTAGGCTCTCATTCAGAAAAAGGGCAACCAAAAGGATCCAAGGAGATGAAACAACTGCCCTGTGCGGAAAGGTTGCAGCGCCTGGAACTTTTTGCTTACTAGAAAACTTCTATCAGGGCTGAACCCGCAGCCATTTCTCCTGCTAACCACAAGAAGAGCCACAGGCCTATCTAGCCCAACATTCTGTTTCTCAACAGTAGCCAACTAGATGCGAATTGGAAGTGTAGAAACAGGACACTCACCACCATAGCAGTTTCCCTCTTGTGTTCCCAGAAGCTGGTTTTCAGAGATTTACTGTCTCTGGTACTGGATGTAATATACAGGCATCACTACTTGCAGCCATTGATAGTCTTATCCTCAGTGAATTTATCTAATCCCCTTCGAAGGCCATCCAAGTTGGTGACCATCAAATGTGTGTTGATCTGTCCTAAATCCATCACCATTCAGCTTCACTGAATGACCCTGGGTTTCTAGCATTATGAGCGGAAATTTAGCATCCTTCTGGGACTGGGACATGCATTTATCCAAAGTGTATGAAGGTAATGGAAGTCATTCTTGCACTGCGTATGTACCTTCAGGGAGTAGGAGGCAATTTGATCATAATTGTATCCATGAAGAGTTGGGTTTGTGACAGGTTTGTAGACCGGATGGCAACTTGGCTGCTGAGATGA
The DNA here is from genome assembly GCF_964252035.2 of Podarcis erhardii. Classification (NCBI taxonomy): domain Eukaryota; kingdom Metazoa; phylum Chordata; class Lepidosauria; order Squamata; family Lacertidae; genus Podarcis; species Podarcis erhardii. Next base: position 78,332,120 of record NC_138497.1, on the reverse strand, counting down.
AGGTTATAGATGCCACCCATAGTTTAGATAGCCTGTTAGATTGTGCAGAGGAGGAAGTCAGTGTTTGTGTGAGCAGGTATGCACCAGTGAGAAGGAGAACTGTAATTGTGCAAAACTGGAAGGTAACATTGAAGACCACAACCTCTGAGGTGGTAGCTTTCTCTGAAATGCCACCCTGTTCCATGTGCAGGGTGAGTTGGTTAAGTGAAACTGAGCTGTCTCTATGTGTAGATGAGATGGTTACACAGGGAGAAAGATTAAGGTGTTTGGGGCATTGGGGAATGTTTTGGGATAAGCTGGGCCTGTACCACTGAGAGGGGATCCTCTGCTTGAACCAGAATGGAACCAGATGCCTGGTGCTTAACATTAGAAAGGTTGCAGAGCATTTATTTAACAAACCCTTGGGGGGAAGCCCACGGAAATGGGAAGGTGTCCATTTCAGGATGAATCATCCCTACAGGGTGAGGATGAACATGTTTCTGATCATCCAAACAGAGGTGGGGTAGAGCTGGACCATGAGCAAGCAGCAGAACATGAAAGCCAGTCAAAGTGCCAGACAGGGAAAACTGTAGTTTCTAGGATCCTGGGGTTTTTTTTGGGGGGGGGGGGCGGATCATGACAGCAAAGCCAGTTTATTTTTGTAGCATGTATGTCTGTTTCAATTGTTGATATAATCTGTTCTATCTATAGATAAACGAAAGGATTTTGTTTTTTGTCCTGGGGACAGTAAATCTCTCATCTTATACAAGCAGTGTATCCCGAGCGGGTGGGGGGGGGGAGCAGTGGATGAGAGTGGGATCTTTGAGGACAAATGGATGCCTCTGAAGCTCCTTTTTATGTTTTGGCAGAGCTGTGCGGTAATTTCTCATGTCAGGAAGCCAAGGAAGGAGCCTTGTTGTTCTCTCCCTTTTACTATCTTGGATGTATGCTGTCATCTCTCAGCCTCTCCCCTTCGCTTGTGAACCCTGCTTGCTGCCAGCTATGCTGTCACATATCCTAAGAGAAAAAGAATAAAACTTTCCTTGCATAATTGGGTAAAAGGGACAGACTGAGATGGCTCAGACATGGAAACATTCCCATTCTGGGAATCTCCTCCTGCCCCCAGTGTCATGTACCAATTCCTGAGGAGGTCACATAGCTTCCGAATCATGTGAGGGAGGGGAAAAGGGAAAATTTCTCTGCACCAAACACTTAACTGCACATGAAATCCAGGAGTGGACTGCTGTTTCTAGCTCCGCGCCATTAGGGGAACCTGAGCAAGATGATTTCTCATATGCCTGTGCTCTGTGTTTTTTTGGTTTTCCAGCACAATTCCAGGTGCTAGTGAAAGCTTATAACAGGGATGGGTGGGTGGGTGCTGTGGCTCTCTGGATGTCTCTGGACTCCCATCAGCCCTGGCCAGCATGGCCAGTTGTCAGGGTTGAGGGGAGTTGTAGTCCAACAACATCAGGAAGACAAGAGGTTTCCCCATTTCTGGCTTATGAAATTTTGGATAGCCTGAACCCAGTCTACCTTGAAGAAGACTTTTGGCCATATGACCACATGGTATCAGCAGGGGGCCATAGATTGGTGGAGATGTGCCCTGGCACATAGTGATCTTAACACCAGGAGTAATAGTAGGGAAAGGGCTGTAGCTGAGTGGTAAAGCATCTGTTTTGCATGCAGAAGGTTCCTGCAGGGTCATTCCCTGGAGACCCACTTCTGATCAGTGTAGACAACAGATGGACCAGTGGTTTGACTGGGTACAAAGCAGCTTCCATTGACCTGTCCTGGAACTGACAGGGTGGGCTTGCAGTATTACCAGCCATGTTTTTCCCCCTTATGTGTTTCTTAAGTTATATCTTGGCAATGCCTGTTAAGAGTGATGGTTGAATACAGAAGAAAGCTGGTTGACAGTTGCACATTGGGTGTCAAAAGGGGAAAAGGGTTTTCTAACAGAAGTCTCCCCTTTTCTTGAAGCTTTTCCACAGCCCTGTTAAATTGCGACAATGCGTGACTACTCTGAAAACAAGGAAACATGTGGGACCATCTGTCTCAAATATCTCCTCTTCATCTTCAACTTCTTTTTCTGGGTAAGGAGCCAGCTTTAGCAATTTTGCTGATTTGTGCTGTGAATTTGGGAGTATCCTGGAGCAATTGGGCGATTAGGATAGACTTTTAATGCTCTTCTGCATGATTTAAAGAGAGCAGCCAAAATTAGCAGATAGTTGGAGCTTAGCTTCTAGCTGCTTCTTTATTTCACAAAAAGCACAGCCACATTGAGTGCTAGGTTAGAACTTCTCCCTGATAGCTTTCTGAAGATGGGGTGTTGATGGCATAGCCATAGGAGAGCATTCCACTGGGTTATCCCCAGATTCCCTTCTGAAGTGGTAAGTTCCAGGAGGGCTGGAGGCCCTCTACACATAGATAGGCCTTTCTTTATTCTACTGTTCCCATAGGTTCCATCAAAAGTGACCATTAGAAATCTTCGAAGCAGTGTGATAGGCAAGGATAAGAGTGAAAAGGTGCTTCACTTGAACTTAGATCCTGATTGAGATCAGCAGGAGCCCCTCTGCCAAGGGACCCTGAATCAGATCTTGGTGAACCACCACTGATGACTCATTATCTTCCTTTCTCTCTTAAGCTGGCAGGTGGAGCCGTGATGGCAGTGGGCATCTGGACCCTGGCTGAAAAGAGTGATTACATAAGCCTCCTGCAGTCCAATACGTACATGGCAACAGCCTACATCCTGGTGGTGGCAGGCGTTGTGGTCATGATCACTGGCATCTTGGGCTGCTGTGCTACATTCAGGGAGCAGCGGAGCCTCCTGAGAGTGGTGAGTGCTCTTTAAACAAGTGGGAAGAACTCAGTGTAGGCAGGGATCGACACGGAGAGCCATGGTAAATTGTAGCAGGAAAACAGGGGTTAAGACAGAAAGAGAAATGTTTGGGTGGGGAGACCCACCACCAATTCAGCCCTTGGGAAGCTACTGCCAGTCAGTGTCTGCAATACTGAACTAAATGGACCAGTGAACATAACCCCTGTTGGATCAGGCCAGTGGTCCATCGAGCCCAGCATCTCAGCCAGATGCTTCTGGGAAGCCCACGTGGGACCTAAGCTCAAGAGCGTTCTGCCCACCTGCAGTTTCCAGCAACTAGTGTTCAGAGGCATGGCTAGACTTGTGTAAGGCATCTTCCTGTGTTCCTATGAGATCCTTCATATGCTCCTCTTTCTGACATCAACAGGAATACCTGTGTCAGAGTATAATGTGAAAAGTAGGCTTGCTCCAACTAAATGTGTTGGTGGGGCTGGGAAATGGATGCGTTCTCTGCCAGTGCAGCTGTGAAAAAGGAAGGTGTGAGGCGGAGGCCTCTTTCGCAGGGACACCGTACAGTAAGGACAAAGAAAGCGCTATGATATTTCTGAAGTGGTATTTCTCATGGCTTGTGATGATACTGGAGCTGACATGGCCTGTAGACCATACCAATCCCTCTTGGCAGGCACACAATGGCCCAGTGTGCGGAAGACTTCTCCCTTTTTGTTTCTGTCTTTCCAAGCCAGCAATTACAGATGAAAAATTTGGTACAGTCCTTTTTTGTTGTTTTGCCACAGAAAACTAATGATTGTCTCTCGGGAACAAAAGAGCCTTTTGTTGCCATTCTCCCCTCCCCTGAGTGGCTGGTTGTGACAGATCTATTGTCGCCTGTCTCTTGGCCTCCGGTTTAGTTAAGCAGCATGCACAACAAACACTTTGTGGCCAGCCAGGCAGAGTTGGCTCAAAGGCTTCTGCCAATCCTGAGCTTAAGCCCATATCCCAGCCTTCGTCAGCCAGGCGCCTTCCCTCCAGCTGCGTTGGACTACAACTCCCATCAGCCCCAGCCACCACCATGGGAGCTGTAGTCCAACGCAGCTGGAGGGAAGGCACCAGATTGGCAAAGGCTGCCATACCCCAAGCATATTTTCACAAGTCTAGAGGGCCACTTTGCACCAGGTAACCCCAGTTTCTTTCAGTGTCATAATCTTGATGCTCAGTACAGAATGTCATATGTAAGGATAGTCTTTGTGGATCATCATGATGAATGAAAGTTTGAGAAGTGATGTGTCGGTTGTTTTATTTTATAGCCATAATGATTGAAAGCTAGAAGATATTCCTTTATAATGATGATTGTATATAGATGGCCCACTGAATTAGAAAGTGTGGGGTCTCTCTCTCTCTCTCCCCCTCTCCTCCCCCACCCACCCCTCTAACTCAGATCATATGACTTCCATAAAACTTTATTTTGGAGGTACTCCAGTAGATGATTCACATAGGATATTTAACTGATCTTCCTTCCCAGTTGTGGAATATCATCCCCTCCCTGCCCCAAAGGCAGCTCTCTTTGACTAATAGGAACTCTGATGGATTCTGTCCTCCTGCTCCAACCCCACCTCTTAAAGAAGAAATGTGCTTCTATATATATTAGATGTCTTACAGCTATGCTGTTTTAAATCTGGACTTTTCTATCAGCCCTGATTGTTCTGCCGTTGGAGAAATACAGATATACATATAGATATATCTCCTCAGTGGTCTGGTTGTGGGAGGAGGAGTGTACTTTCAAAGGGGACAATGTGAGAACACAAGCACTGGAAATTACAACTTTCCAGCTCCTTAGTTGATTGTTTCCTCTTTCCTTAATGTACAAGCTGGACAAAGGGATGATGTCAGTAGCTCTGCCTAACTTGTCTCCAAAAAGAAAGAAAGAAAGCAGTCCTTTGGGTTAAGGTGTGTTTCTGTTCAATTTCAGTCTCCCATTTTGGTTAGCCAGAGCACTGCTAGGTTACTCATTCTCATGGTATGAAAGGGATACCTTGTCCAAGCATGCAGTTGGTCTGAGGCTTCAGCAACACTTTGTGGGGTGAGTGAATGGCTGATGCGGTGTGCTCACAGACTGAAGACTGCCTGGCAGAGAAACCCTTCTAACTTTTACTGTTCAGTTAAATAACATTTATGCTATGAACTTCACTAGTGTGTATTTCCAGGGCAGCTAGCAAAGGAAGTAAATAAGACAATAAAATCCCTCAGATGAAAGATTGAAAAGCAGTTATTAAGGAGCATAAAAAAACCACACACGCTGGTCTTAAAAAAAAACTTTTCAAGAGCAGCATAGAACTTAATAGGCTTTCCAACGGTTGGAAACACTCAGGGCACCACAACTGAGAAGATCCTTGCCTAGTCACTACCCGCCTTAACTCCAATGGCAGGGGATTTGCAGGATGGCCTTTGGGTGTCCTAAGTCAGGGTTTGCCTGCACGGTGCTGCAGAAGTCTCCCCTGGGACTTGCAGGGATCCTGCTGGCTGCTGAAATGGGCTTGTAAAAAGCAGTCTATTATAGCCAGTAGAATAGGTTGTGGTGTGTGTAGCACCCGTGTCACTAAAACTGCAATACCAAAAAACACATCAGTAATTGTGTGTGGCTAAGTACCATAATGGCGGTGGCTGATACTTGTATACAAAGAGTTTCCAAGCAAATACATTTCAGATTTCTCCCATTGTATTCATTCTAATTCTGTTGCTGACGGTACATGTACACCTCAGACTGTCATAAGCTTAGTGATGTAATGTGTCATGAGTTCTGAACGATCCAAGCCTTACTCAAGTTCTGGGTTGGTTGTCAGCAGAATGGTCCACTTCAGGGGTCTCTGAGCAACTGGGGCAGGGAAATTCTTCTGTGTTTCACCCTGTGCCTGGTTTTATCCTTTGACGGTTCAGTCCAAAGTTCCGGAAGCTGCCCCTGTGCTGCTGCAGGCATGTTGCTGACTCTTGCCCATTTGGGAGAGCCCTCCCTGCTAGAAGCCCAGCTATTCTGAAACCCTCCCTGCCCTCACCAAGGAAACATTCCACTGCCCCCTAACAAGCTTGTGATGAGCTCCTAATGATGTCGCTTTGGAGGGCTTGCATTTCAAGACAAGTGGCATTGGCAGGAGAGAAGTAGGAACCACAGCTGTGAAAACCGTCCAGGGATGAACCAAGGCTCAGTCACTCGTGCTTTGCATGCAGGAATATTTGAGGCTCAATCCCTGGTATTTCCAGTTAAAAGCATTGCAGGTAGCAGGACTACAAAAGACGGCTGTGGAGATCCATTGCATATCTGAGTAGACCATGCTAGGCTGGGTGGACTTGAGTCAGCGAAACGTAGCTTCATGCGTTAACTACACTGGTTTTTGTTGCTGAATCTACTGAACTCAACATGTCATCTCTAGCTGTGCCACTGGATCCCAGCAAGTCACTTTCCCCATTCCGTGCTGCCCATTGTCTGGGCTTTCAAGCATTGGCACCCACCTCTGCTTGTTTTGCCAGTCTATGTTTCTTATGGGGGAAGTGGAATCGATTTGTTAGCTTTGAGCATTTCCTCAAAGATTTACATAGGGAACCATTCAATGGTGGTGACATTATGCTCTGGTCTATTCTAACACGTCATTTTGCTTTTTTTGCAGTATTTTATATTGCTGCTGTGCATCTTCCTGCTTGAGGTAATTGCTGGAATCCTGGCCTATATCTACTACCAGCAGGTAAGCAGCCACTAATAACTAGCAAAGAGCCCCTCAGTTTGACAGACTGTATTTTCCAGGGTTCTCACACCATTGCCTTTCACTTCTCACAAGTGTCCTGGTGTTTGTCATAAAAAAAGCATGCACATGTTTGTTTGTTTGTTTGTTTGTTTGTTTGTTTGTTTGTTTGTTACACTTATATACCACCTTCTCCTTCAAGGGGGTGTACAAAGTTCTCCCCATTTTATCCTCACTACAACCCAGTGAGCTTCATGGCTGAGCGGGGATTTGAACTCTTCATCGCTATGTCACACTGGTTCTCCTTTCGCTCTGCACAGCCCCACCTGTCATTCTGCTGTGGTTTCCCTTCATACTCCGATGTCCAATCCCAGCCAGCCCTATAGTGACAGCGGTGGCAACATCACAGGTGAAAGAAGCCTGCTGCTGGCAGAGGCTCTTCAGTTCCCTATGAACATGTCTGTTGTAGAGATGAGTGATGCCACTGTGGCCAATAAACTGATACCCTGAACTGATGGGGTGAGGGTGGGTGTACAAGAGATATTTAAGTGTCCTAGAATAGCAGGCCCGTATTGTGTGACTACTGAGAGTTCAGTTTAAAGGTGTCTTATGAGCCCATCTTGTCCTACCTTTTTTCTCTCCCAGTACCTTCCTCTGGTGTATAAAAAAACTTACTTTCATTTCAAATCTTATTTGCATGCATTCGTTTACAACGTTGGCCCAAGCAGAGCCAGTTTTGTGGTGCAGCAATGTATTTATTTATTTGATTCCATTTATGAATCACTTTCCATAAAATATGTTGAAGCCATTTCACAGTGAAAAACGTCAACAAAAATAATTCTATGTGTAAAAAACCCCCAAAAAACCATTTCGTGGGTCTACTCTGAGTATGTCTCTGTACGATTTCACCCAGTGATTTATATCAGTTTGATTTTTTTTTAATTTAAAAAAACTACCACTGCCACCCAAAATGGTATTTGCCTATGAATTGTGTATGAGTTTGCCAATTTAATACTGCATGAAATAGATCAGCATTGAGTTGATCCAGAAAAAGTGTCTTGATGTGTGAAAATACCCTCTAACAAAGCATCTGGCTAGCTGCTGCACCTGTGCTTGGAATACAAATTTCCCTTTGCATTGCCTCTTTCTCTTTTCCCTTGTCACATTAGTATGAAATGGACTAACAGTCTGATTGCTTGTGCTGAAGATTCCCCCCCACTTACTAGCAAAAAGCTGTTGTTACTGTAGCACCTTCCTATTGTATAAATAAGTGTGACTAAACTCAGAAAAGCTCAGTGAGGAAAATAAGAGGTCTACATGCACCAACTTCCTCAGGATCATCCATATTTTGTTTAAACGATTCTGATGTCAGCATTCAGCTACAAGTATACAGATCTGGTGGCCTAAAGGCAATGGGAAGATAGGTGTGTGACAGAACACCGTAACTCAGGTCTTCACACATATCCTTTTATAAAACAGATGTGTGCATTTCGACAAAGCTTGATCTCCTGGGCTACAGCACATGCGTTCATAAGCTTTGCATAGATCAGCCGTTCCCAACCTGGCGCTCTCCAGATCTTGCTGAATTACAGCTCCAGTCAGCCCCAGCCAGCGTAGCCAGAGGTTATCAAGGATGGAAGTTGTAGTCCAAAACATCTGGAGGGCACCAGGTGAGGGGGGGATGGCTGTTCTAGATGGGGTTTTTTATAGTATGTTCCCCCCACCCCATAGCCTCTGAGAAGACACCCTTGCAGGGATTTTGTTGCATCTTATTTATTTAATGGGTAAGGTAAAATGAAGCTAACTCCTATATCCAGGTTTGCATGGAAGTTGTTTAATAGACTGCCTTGAACAATTCCTAAGCAATCACAACTTCATATGGACAGAAATCATCCAGCACAGAACAGGCCAAACATTTTTTTCAAAGAGAGGACGCTTTCTTTTTCAAAAGCTGTCTGAGGAATCATTAGCTCTTAGCATGCTTATCCAATCAGCTTCCCAGGAAGGATGAGCTAATTTAAAATGCTGTTTCAGGAATGCATGGTATTGAGTTTGATAATGCAAGCAAGTGAGCATGGCGTGCTGGGATTTGTAGTTTGGGGAGGGACACCAGTGTTTGTGTGGATCCTACTTGTTTTGCAAGCCTCTGTTTCTTCTGTCTGCCACACCTTCCTTGCAAGCCTCCTTTCCCCTTATATCTAGGATTGAATGCACTTTGTCTTTTGTGATTCTTCCTCTTATTTTCCCCTCCTTGCTTCCCTTTCCCCCAGTATGCTTATAAAACTCTGTGTATTTGCTTTTGCTGCCTTTGTTCCACGCTGCAGTTCTTTCCTATGAGCCCACAGGTAATTTATTTTGTTTTTCCTGGAAGGCATCTGCTAATTGAGTCTCTCTCTCTAATTTTGCTTTTGGTGCCAGCAAACCTTTTCCCCTTGTATTTGTGTGAATTATTCATCTCTAAAGCCTCATATCATTTGGGTTCAAGTCAAAGCACTAGTCTGGCAAACAAATGATGCTCTAATCACTCCTTTGATATGTTTACCTTGTACAAGTGGAATTTAAGGATGTATCACTGCTGTATTTTGATGCAAAAACCCTTGCTTTGTTTCCTGGGGCATCCGCTTCTCTCCCCAAGTGCTTCTGTGGTCGAGCATTTTCTTTAGATGCTGAAAGGTCTCTGGGCTGAGTTCCTGACATTTGCAGTTAAAAGATCTCCGTGGGTTGGGCTGAGAGAGATCTCTGCTCAAGATCCTACAGATATGTAGCCAATCAGGGTTGACAGGTAGTTAGCTAGACGAGTCCATAGTATAAGGCAGCTTTGTTGTTTCTGTGTACATTGTAGTAAGAGTTTGATGGAACTTTCCATCTCATTCACCAGCGGTGAAGTGCATGCATGAGAGAAAATGTAGCTCATGGTGACAGCTGCAGAGCTTTACTTTCAAAAGTACTGGGGTTGCTGATAGCCTGTCCCATGAATCCAGTCAAGCCCAGGTGCTTAGGCCCAAGCCAGTGGAGCCCCAGGGCCATATAACAAGCTAGAATTCAAGTGAAGTGGGATGCCTGTTTATTTTACAGAAAATATTAGAAAATAAGTTTAGGCTAGAAGCGGCCAGACTTCAGGATTGTGGGACGTGTATTTGGCTTTTTAGAAGACACCCAAGGTCCACCGACTGGAGCAAAATAGTGGCAGTGTGATTCTGGTAGAACGTTGTTGGAACACTTTCAACTGGGGAATTGTTTTCAGTAGCAGAACTAACTCACAGTCCAGTTGGACACAAATCAACTTCTGGTTCCCCTCCTGCAGCTTTCTTCATCTCAGCAGCCTAGTTTAGAGGGGAGGAGGGGAGTGTGTCATACCTATTGTTAAAGGATTGGGAGTCAGAATTCTTGCAGATCACTCAGATCTCACCAGCAGAGTCTGATCTACCTAGGCAAAAGGGAAGAAAGGCTTGTTGCGTCTGCCTGTGTTTATTTAGAGCTTGGGGATTCTCTAGAGCAGGGATGTGACCTTCCGTTAGTCCTGGCCTACATGGCCAGTGGCTAGGAAGTTGTGAGTTCTAGTCCTGCTACATCTGGTGAGCCACAGGCTTCCTATCCCTGCTCTTGAGCAACCCACTTGCCTAACATTCTGCAACTCTCCATCTCGCCTTTGTTTCCCAAATTTATTTATCTTGTAAAATTGGACCAGGGATCTATTGAATCATTCTGGGTGCAGTTTTGTGTTGGTTATCATACAGAGAGCTATGTCGAAGAAGGATGTTATTCATATTTTCTTTCCATCCCCACTACCTTTCCCCCACCCTATGCAGCTGAATACGGAGCTGAAGCAAAATCTGAAGGAGACAATGACCCAGAAGTACATGAAGCCGGACGAAGTGTCTGTGACTAGTGCGGTGGACAAACTGCAGCAGGAGGTAGGCTTAGGAAATGGATTTAAATAGGGTGATAAGATTCTATATCTTTCGACTATAGAAGAAAGTATTCCACCAAATATGTGGAATGGTTTCTCCACTTGCCTAAAAGGCACAATTGATACACGATAGTAAACACCAAGGCATCTATCTGTAACAAACAGCCATAAAAATGCCAAAAGTAGTTTCTTTCCCAAATAGGTTTTATTTTAAACAATTGCAAACGGAGTAAATAAAGAGTTAACTTGTAATATATCAGAGGTTCAGTACTCATTTCTTCTCTTTCCAAAATAGATTTTATCTTGAACAACTGCAAACTCAGTAATAAAGAGTCCACTTGTGATATTCCAGTGGTTCAGTGCTTGGACATCATTCTGGTAATCAGATGTTTCGTCACTAAACTGTAGGAGGTTTGACATCGTTCTCTTTCTATGCTCCTCCCAATGGAAACATGCAGATGGGGAGAGATATACTCCTCCTTTAAGTCGTTTACATACTGTCTTATCTTGTATATTATTTACTACAAAACTCGATGACTAAGCTCTTTAGCGATGAAACGTCTGATTGATGTCCAAGCACTGAACCACTGGTATATCACAAGTGAAGTCTATTTACTGCATCTGCGTTGCAAAATGAGAGTCTAATTGCATAGAAATATATACATATAGGCCTCTGCTCATCTGGATTGTTTGATTCACAACTGGAGAGGGGGAGCTCCAGACTTCCATTTTCTTGAGTAGCACATGATATTATCAAATTACTGTTTTATCTCTCTCTCTCTTTTTGAAAACAGCTTTGAGGTTTGTTTGCTTTTTACAGTCAAGCAGTATTTTATGACATGAATAAATAACTATGAACCAGCCTTAAGAGATCTAGGGTTTGTGAGATACAGCTTGTCAGAATATTTGCAGAATGCTTGACCACACAGAGCAGTCCCTTGGATACCCTGACTGGGCTTTCCAAATATAGATAATTTCCCCCATGCCTCCTACTTTGTACAGATCACTTTCCCACGCCTTCTACTTTGGTTAACCTCCTTGGTCAAGAGGTGCTGTACAGGGCACATGTATTATTAGCACATTGCTGCCTCTTGGCTTCATTCCTGGCACAAGAAGTCCCAAAAGAGAAGCACAAGTGCAGCTGGTTAAAATAAACAGGTGGCCATATTTAGTGGTTGCGTCTCCGAAGCACCAATCCACTATACCTTCACATGTCATTTGAAGAGAAAAGTGAGAGCGCAGACACATCTTCATTTGGAGCAAATGTGGCAGCCTTTCCGAATGTGGAAGGTGATGAAGCCCCCGCTACTTCTTTGTCACATCTTTTTCTCGGAGCCAGTAATCTCTAGTGACAGAAGTGTATGATGGGAAATCCAGTTTAAAACAGAGCACAGAGAAAAGGCAGAGATTTTATCTTCCATCAAGCAGAGAAGCCCTATTTTAGGTCATTCCAACAGGGAGCACTTGTGTTGTCTGACACACCTAGTTTGGAAAACTTGGACAGGCATCTCATTGTTTTAGGCTGTAATTCATACAGGAGAGGAAGTGCACTCAGCTGCGTAGCTCCAAGGTTACAGAAAGTTATTTGAGACTTGCTGCAGTTCAGAAAGAAGGTGAAACCTTGGCTAGTGACAGGGGAATGATTGGTTCTTATTATTCCTACTTTTTAGTTAGTAAAACCACTTTACCACAGCAATATTTTTATACTTAAAATGTTGATATTCTAGACAGTAGTCCAAGCAGGAGATAACCAGAACATGCACCGCTCTGGCGAGACAGTCCACGGGCAGGTGGGGTCTCAGCCTGCATACCAGATGGAGCTGGTAAACAGCTACCTTGGACACAGAATTGACCTGCGCCTTCATGGACAGCTGTGAATCCAAAATGACTCCCAGGCTGCGTACTTGGTCCTTCAGGGGCACAGTTACCCCATTCAGAGCCAGGGAGTCCCCCACACCTGCCTTTCCCCTCAAGAACAGTGCTTCTGTCTTGTCAGGATTCAACCTAAATCTGTTAGCCATATTTCAAAGAGTAAAAACCAGGACACCACCAAAATTGTTGGGGTTTTGTTTTTTTTACTTGCCTAAGATCCAGGACAAAGCGCCTTCTTTTGGAAATTTCCCCCTTTGATATCCCAGTAATGTCCAGGAAAATCTGGGCGTATGGCAGGCCTACACATGCAGAGCTTCTGTCTGCATGCCTAGGGTGTTTCTCTGCAGACATGACATAAGACGGGAAAATGCAAGGAAGGGAGGAGACTGGCTTGGACTGTAATGGATAGGAAGCACGTTAGGGTACAGCGTGCCTGCCAGGAATGAGTTCACTCTAGCTATGTCTCTTCTACACCATGCCGAATATTTGATCTGCTTGCAGAGAATGTAGCTTGATACAGCGAGAACAACCAGAGTAGCCTCTTCATTGACTGTCACAGGAGCAGTACGATGTTTATAGGCCAGCTTACACACATCCCGTATATGTATAGTAAGTAGTAGTGACATCACCATGTATATCTTTGTTCAAGGATGGCTTTATATTTAAGGAATGCTTTCTTTAAAAGAAACCAGTCAGCAGTCATAGTTATACTCTCTTACAGAAATGCCAGCTAAACCCAGCTTGGTGTTGCTCTTGGGAAGAAATGTGCACAGCTCTAGCTCTGCAAAAGCTCAATAGCTCTTCTGTTGTATGACTGGTGGGCTGTATGCTCCTGCAGTTGTGCAGGCCAGAGGTACAGGCATTCACAGACATGATACCATAGACAACTTGAGTGTTGCAACATCTTTTTGGCAATACACCCTGCAAACTTTGCCTTTATGTTTGTGTGTGTTCAGTTTAAGTGCTGTGGCAGCCATAACGCTTCAGACTGGAGTGACAGCGAATGGATCAAATCTCCTGATGCATTAAACCGGAAGTTCCCAGACAGTTGCTGCAAGACAGTGACAGATAAATGTGGCCAAAGAGATCATCCTTCGAATATCTACAAAGAGGTAAGAAATCAGACCTGAGCCGCCTCCCTCTTATCTGAAAGTTAAGTGGATGCCAGATGGCTCTGAGACTACTTTTATCAACAAGTTGCATTCAAGGCACCACAGCAGATTCAGCCTCTCAGTATGTTCTGCTACATTTCCTGAAGATTTTCTTCTAGAGTAGTCACAAAACTAGTCGCAAATAGATATTTATATTCCTCAGCAGTTCTGTTCCAACACATGGGCAGGTGAGGCAGAGACACTTTGCCACCATCTTGTGGTGTTCTTGGGTTGTTGTTTTTACCATTTTCAGTGAAAAGGGACAAAGATTCAGACTTGTCAACCTTAACTGTATTTTTTTTTAAAAAAAGTTTGTCCCCTTAAACTCAAAAATACCTTGGGAAGTTTTTTTTAACCACGGAATTCCAATTTTCCAACTGTCAGTTGATGTTTCAGTCTACAGAGTGTTCTGCCAAAGAGTGATGGCAATGAAGCAATCATTTTTCAACAGGATTCAGAGGGGGATTAAATGATATGAGGAGCATGAATAACTTCTGCAACTAAGCTTGTTTTAGTCAGGCAGAGACAGACTAAGCCCTGTGCCTCGGGGCATGATTGCTGACTGCTGGGCCCAGGTGATTCCTGCTGCCCACCCCCTAGCTTCTTTTCCAAAGTGCAATAGGACATACTTTTGGTGAGAAAAGATACTCGTTTGAAAGGAGATTCCACCATTTTATATTTCCTTCCCCAGCTTGCCCTGACCTCCATTTCCTCCTCATTCATCTCTTGTCTCACATTGTCTTGTTTCTACATTGTAGGCCTATTGGGGCAGGGAACTGTCCTCTCATGTAAATCACACAGAAGTGCCATTTACGTGGGTATAAAGAAATGTATTAAATAATATTTCCAAAGATTTGGAAAGAATAGTGAAGTCTGCAACATTTGCCTTCATTCTGCCTTTTGAGACTGACCTGCCTGTGACAGGCTGCCAAAAGGAAATGTAGAAAGAATGACCAGTTTACATAACCAGTTTGAACACATTTCAAAACACTTGTCCCCTCTCCTTAGGGAATCCTGAGAACCATATTTGTATGGGAAGGGGCAGGAGATCCTTTAACAAAGGATTTTAAGCATCTTCCCCAAACTAGACCTCTTTGGGGGAAGACATAGAAGTTAAATTGGTACAAAGTAGTTATAAGTGTGTTCTGTAGATATTCCTTTCCATTTTTATCCTCGCCAGAGCTATCCCATGAGGTAGGCAAGGCTGAGGGATGGTGACTGACTGAAAGCCATCCCACGAGCTTCATAGCTCATGGGGGATTTAAACTTGAGTCTCCTCAGCTCTGCCTTTACTGGCTTGAGCTTTGAAACCATGAGCCATGTACTCATGTGCTTTCTTAGGCCACTACCCAGTGGGAATACATTTGTGAAATGATCAAACAACTTAAAAAATACAGTGGTGCCTCGCAAGACGAAAATAATCCGTTCCACGAGTCTCTTCGTCTAGCGTTTTTTTGTCTTGCGAAGCATCCCTATTAGCGGATTAGCGCTATTAGCAGCTAAGCGGCTATTAGTGGCTTAGCGGCTATTAGCAGCTTAGCGGCTTAGAAAAAGGGGGGGGAGGGAAAAGAAGCAAGCCCATAGGGAAATTCGTCTTGCGAAGCGCCTTGAAAAACGGAAAACCCTTTCGTCTAGCGGGTTTTTCGTCTTGCGAGGCATTCGTCTTGCGGGGCACCACTGTAAAGCTTTCCTCACACTCAGCTAATCCTGTTGGCACCAGAGCCTGCAATAAACCCAGATGCCAACTTTGCTGCCACATACACCCGGACAACACCATTACTGGCCCCAACAACATCACACATACCATCTCGGGACTATTTAATTGCTCATCGTCTAACATTGTGTATGCCATAAAATGCCAACAGTGTCCTTCAGCTCTCTATATTGGACAAACAGGCCAGACCTTACGCCAAAGAATAAACAGACATAAATCGGACATCAGGAATCACAAGACAGAGAAACCAGTAGGAGAACACTTCAATCTCCCAGGACATTCTATACAAGATCTCAAAGTAGCTGTTTTACTACAAAGGAATTTCAGAAATAGACTGGAAAGAGAAGCTGCTGAATTACAACTTATCACCAAACTTAAAACCATGGAGAAACCTGGTCTGAACAAAGACCTTGGATTCTTATCTCATTATACATGACAAAGCCATTTTTCACCTTTTCACCCCTTGCTTTTTCCTGTAAGACCTATTGCAGTCGTTAAGAGTCATCAACAGGCTCATCACAGCTATCTGCCAATCACCCATTCCCACCACCCTTCTGAGTAATACCCCTCCCCACCTTCTCACTATATAGAAGGGTCTGGAAACTTCTGTTTCAGTGTATCTGAAGAAGTGTGCATGCACACGAAAGCTCATACCAAGAACTGACTTAGTTGGTCTTTAAGGTGCTACTGGAAGGAATTTGTTTTGTTTTGACTATGGCAGACCAACACGACTACCTATCTGTAACTCAGCTAATCCTGTTATTTCTCCTGTCTGCAATGACTTGGCAAGGCAGATAAACAGGCCACCCAGAGGCCAAAGACAATCTTTTAAAGATGGAGGCAGGCAGCGATTGAGCTTCCCTAACACTGTGTTCTACTTCATCTTTTTTTTTTTAGTGCCTGCTGATGTTACAGGTTTACAGTTGGCTGCTGGTGCTCCACTGATTCAAGCTACTACTACTGATTCAACTTTGTAGGAGCCCTCTATTCAGGCCACATGTGCAACATGATTAAACTGAAGCATTAGGCCAAGAAATCCTTGCAAGGATGAGCATTTGTTCATATGCCCCAGCCCATTTCTTTAAAAATTTTCTTGCATTTATTTGCTGTGTGAAAACTTTTGTTCCCATGCGAATCTTGAAACAGCACAAGAAGACACAAATTAAACTTGAAATTATGTCAACAATTTTCTCTCTCTCTAGGGTGGCTGCATCACTAAACTGGAAAACTTCATCCAGGAACACCTGAAAATCATTGGAGCAGTGGGGATTGGCATTGCTTTTGTACAGGTATGGGCTAGTAATATGCAAGATTGTTTTTTTTTTTTTTTTTAAATAATTTTTATTGGTTTTACAACATAAACAAAAAACAAACAAACATAACACGACTTCCCCAAACCTCCCCTTCACTGCATCCTTATTTTAAAATTTTTTAGCAATTCTTCATCCCTTTTTATATTTAATTCTCTTTAAAAAATTTTTTTATAAATTTCAATTTTTATAGCTGTAATTCTTTGTATCCAATCCCTTGACATCTTAACATTCCGTAATTTTACAACAATTTTTAAGGTAAATTTTAAATTTTTTCCAGTCCTCTTCCACTGTCTCTCTCCTCTGGTCACGGATTCTGCCGGTCATCTCTGCCAGTCCCATAAATTCAGTCACCTTGGTCTGCCATTCTTCCAGAGTAGGTAGTTCTTTAGTCTTCCAATACTTCGCCAAAAGAATTCTTGCTGCTGTTGTTGCGTACATAAAAAACGTTCTATCTTTCTTTGGAACCGTTTGGCCTACCATGCCCAAGAGAAAAGCCTCTGGTTTCTTTACAAATGTCCACTTAAGGATTTTCTTAATTTCATTATAGATCATTTCCCAGTAGGCCTTAATCTTCGGGCAGGTCCACCAAAGGTGATAAAAAGTTCCTTCACATTCATTACATTTCCAACAATTATTGTTGGGCAAATGGTATATTTTCGCAAGCTTAACTGGGGTCATGTACCACCTATAAATCATTTTCATTATATTCTCTTTCAAGGCGCTACATGCCGTAAATTTAATGCCTGTGGTCCATAACTGCTCCCAGTCAGCAAACATAATATCATGACCAATATCTTGTGCCCATTTAATCATGGCTGATTTAACCGTTTCATCCTGTGTGTTCCATTTTAGCAGCAGATTGTACATTCTAGACAAATTCTTAGTATTGGGTTCTAGCAATTCTGTTTCTAACTTTGACCTCTCCTTCTGAAAGCCTAATTTTCTGTCCTGCTTAAAGGTTTCATTGATCTGGTAATAATGTAACCAGTCTCGGACTTTAGGTTTCAATTTCTCATAACTCTGTAACTTTGGCTTTTCGCCATCATATTCTATAATTTCACAATATTTTGGCCAATCTGTGTCCATGTTCAATCTTTTTACCGCCTTAGCTTCCATTGGTGACAACCACCTGGGTGTTTTACTTTCAAGCAAATCTTTATATCGATTCCATACATTGTACAATGCTTTCCTAACAATGTGATTTTTAAAATTTCTATGTACCTTTACCTTGTCATACCATAAATATGCATGCCAACCAAAGTTATTATCATAACCTTCCAAATCCAGAATGTCTGTATTCTCAAGAAGTAGCCATGATTTCAGCCAGCAAAAAGCTGCTGCTTCATAGTAAAGTTTTAAGTCCGGCAGGGCAAAGCCCCCTCTATCCTTTGCATCAGTCAAAATCTTAAATTTGATTCTGGGTTTTTTGCCCTGCCAGATAAATTTAGATATGTCCTTCTGCCACTTCTTGAAGCAATCCATCTTATCTAGAATTTGCAATGTTTGGAACAAAAACAACAATCTTGGCAATACATTCATCTTAATAACAGCAATTCGGCCTAACAAGGAAAGTCTCAATCTTGACCATGTATCAAAGTCTTTCTTCACTTCAGCCCAACATTTCTCATAATTATCTTTAAATAGGTTCACATTCTTAGATGTTAAGTTCACCCCCAGATATTTTACCTTTTTAGCAATTTCCAAACCAGTTTCTCTTTGAAAACTGTCTTTTTCCCCCATCGTAAGATTTTTTTCCAGCACCTTTGTCTTATGTTTATTTAATTTAAAACCTGCTACTTGACCAAATATTTCAATAAGTTCCAAAACTCTTTTTGTACTGGTTTCTGGCTGTTGTAATGTCAAAACTAAATCATCTGCAAATGCTCTTAACTTATAATGTTTAGTTCCGACCTGTATACCTTTAACCAGCTGGTCCCTTCTAATCATGTTTAGGAGAACCTCCAGTACCGATATAAACAATAGAGGGGA
Source organism: Podarcis erhardii (assembly GCF_964252035.2). NCBI lineage: Eukaryota > Metazoa > Chordata > Lepidosauria > Squamata > Lacertidae > Podarcis > Podarcis erhardii. Next base: position 78,313,646 of record NC_138497.1, on the reverse strand, counting down.
AATTGGGCATCCCTGTCGTGTCCCTTTCTCTATTGGGATTTCATCCATAACCATACCATTTACAATTAGTTTTGCCTTTTGCTCAGAGTAAATTGCACTTATACCATTTTCAAAGTTCTTGCCTACCCCCATCCCTTGGAGATTCCTCTTCATGAAGCTCCAACAAATATTGTCAAAGGCTTTCTCTGCGTCCACAAAAATCAAGACAGCTTTTCTATTTATGTCAGTTTCCAAGAGTTCTAAAATATCTATAATGTTCCTCACGTTGTCTGACAATTGCCTGCCTGGTAGAAAGCCTGTTTGGTCCATGTGAATCTCTTCTAACAAAACTTTTTTAAATCTTTTTGCTAAAATGTCTGCAAAAATTTTATAATCCACATTCAAAAGTGATATAGGGCGGTAATTCTTAACTTGCTGTTTCTCAGTTTCTGTCTTTGGTATAAGTGAGATAAATGCTTCCTTCCACGATTCGGGAGCCTTTTTCCCCTCGAGGATTTGGTTACAGACTTCTTTCAATGGTTGTATTAACCAGTCCTTCAGTACTTTATAGTATCTCGCGGTTAATCCATCTGGTCCTGGTGATTTTCCCAGTTGCATGTCCTGGATGGCACTCTCTATTTCTTGATCTGTAATTTTCTCATTTAAACTCCTTCTATTATTTTCAGAAATTTTTTTTAAGCCATATTTTCCAATAAATTGTTCTATCTCTTGTTCATTCTTTGGCCCTTGTTTATACAATTTCTTGAAGAAACTTTGAAAGCAATTACTTATCTCATTTGGTTTATTTATAAACTTCCCATCTACTTCGAGTGATGTCACCGTATTCAACTTTTGTCTCTTTTTCAATTGCCAAGACAGTAGCTTCCCACATTTATCTGCCGACTCAAAAGTCTTTTGCCTCATTTGTTTAATTTTCCATTCTATTTCCTGATTCATCAGTTCCATATATTGTGTTTGATAGAATTTTATTTCTCTTAAAATCTCATGAGATTTAGGCTTGGATCTCAGTTTCTTCTCCCCTTCTTTTATTAGGTTCCAGATTTTCTCTTTCCTCTCATTCTGTTTTTTCCTCTTTATTGAATTCTGTTGTATTAGGAAGCCACGCATCACGGCTTTGCTTGCGTCCCAAATTACTCTTTTTTCGGTATCTGATCTCAAATTAATCTCAAAGTAGTCTTTAAGTGTTTTTTGGGCCTTTTTGCAAATTTCCTCATCTCCAAAAAGAGTGTCATTCATTCTCCATCTAAAGGTTCCAGCTGTTGTCAGTTTCATTTCCATCTTCACAGCATTGTGGTCAGAACAGGTTTTTGGGCAGATTTCTATTTTTTTAACCTTTGATGCCAGATTACTAGAAGTCCATATTTGGTCAATTCTGGTCCATGTCATTTTTGCTTCAGAGAAAAAGGTCCCCTCCCTCTCCAGAGGGTTCCTAGTTCTCCAAATATCAATCAAGTCCATAGTGTCAGTCAGTTCAAAGAATGTCTTTGGTAGTCTTCCATCATTAGATATTACTTGTCTTTGGGCCTTATCCATATTTGTAGATACGACTCCATTCATATCGCCCATCATTATGATTTTAAAATCCAAAAAGTCCATTAAAATCTCATGCAACTTCTTGAAAAATTCAGCCTTCCCCTCATTTGGTGCATAAACTCCAACAATCAAAATCTTTTCTCCATGAATTTGAATTTCCACTGCTAGGTATCTTCCTTGGTCATCCTTAAAGACCATTTTTGGGTCAAATTTTTCTTTAACATAGATCACAACTCCTCTTTTCTTAACTTTATCTGATGAAATGAATTCCAGTCCTAATCTCTTATTTATTAAAAGTTTCCTGTGTGTCCTAGCAATGTGGGTTTCTTGTAGACAGATTACATCTAGGTGTTCTTTCTTTAATAGATGAAATACTTGGCCCCTTTTTCGGGGATGGTTTAGACCATTACAATTCCAGCTAAGGAGTTGCAGAGACATTTTTGTTACTGGGTAGCTCCTCCACCGACTGCACCAAGTTGTTGTTCCTCCTCAGTCGGTGCTTGGTTCAATCCAAATGATAGATTTGAAATGTCCGGTATTTCCCTCTCACTAACAGTTCCTTTCTGCAGGTCCTCTTGGTTTCTTTCCAGAAAAAATTCTTTATCCTGGTTTGTTTTTATTTTAATTTTCTTCCCTTTGAAATTAAAGGACAGCCCTTGTGGGAATTCCCACCTAAATGGGATATTGTTCTGTTTGAGTAGATCAACTAATTCTTTGAATTGAGTTCTAGCCTCCAGAAAGTATTTAGGAATATCCTTGAAAATCTGAATCTGAGAATTTTTAATAACTAAGGCCTTCTGGAAATGTAGGTTCAATATTTTGTCTCTTTGTTCCTTTGATCTCAGGGTGATTAAACAATCTCTTGGCTTCTTCCCTTGCTTCCTGCCAATCCGAAAGGCTGAGGTTATTACAAATTCATCTTCTTCTCCATCTAGCTCATCATTCCAAAAATCTTGAAATTTATCTGTGAGGAATTCCCCAAGCTTGTCCTCTTCCTCTTCTGGTACCAATCTTAGTTTCAAGTTCTTGCTTTTCCTTTCCAATTCCAATAGGGCTAAAGCTGCATCATGTTCATGTACTTTTTTTACAACAGGCGCAAACTTTCCTTTGGTTTCTTCGGCAGTAGTCCTGGCGCTCTCGGCTATTCTCCTTGTTTCCGTAGACTCTTGAATCAAACGATTTATAGAATCTGTGTTAGATGAAATTGTTGTTGTGTTCAAATCTAGTCTTGTTGTCAACTCCGTCAGTTTCTTAGAGTTCTCTGTAGATTGTTTAGTAAGTTCTGCAGATTGCTTGGTGAGTACTTCTAAGGACTGATTTATTCTGAGCAGAGCCTGTGTCATTGAATCCATTGATGCTACTGTTATTTTCTCTTGTGCAGCTGCCGCTCCTGATAGAGAGCCTCTTTTTTGAACTTGTTTTTGAGCCTGCTTTGTTTTACTTCTTGTTGATATCTCTTCTGGCGGATTACTCATAACTCAAGGTCATTCACACAGGAAAGTTGCAAGTGGAAAGTCCCGCTGGATACACCGTAGTGCAGCTAAAGCCCTCTAGAGGGGGAAATTGTATCCATCCAAAGGCACCCGCTACAGATAAACAGAAAGTCCAAAGGCAGAAGTCCCACCAAAAGTCTCTAATTTGTAACACTTTACTACTAAAATTGTAATCCACCAAAGTCCCGTTAATATGTTTCAAATAAGTCTTATTTTGTAGCCGCTGTCTTTTGACAGCTCGCTTGACAGTTCCTTTTTTAGGCTATCGCTGCTCCGGCAGCCTGACCAGAAGTGTCGGCAGCAGAAGTTTTCCCGTTCCTTACACTTTCTTCCTTTTACAGGTTAGATTAGTTCTGTTTCCTCCCCCCTTTCCCCTGCTCTACAGGGGGGAGATCCTTTCGATGTCTGGTCTGATGAAGTTTAAAAATAACTTTCCTTTTAAGCACAGCTCAGTCTTTTCATTGCTCCGTTAATCATGCAGATCCGGGAGGCTGACTTCCTTAATTTTGCCTTTCCCGTTTTCAGCCAAATCTTCTAAATTTTAAAGTCCCGTTTTAATTTTCCGTTCTTACTCACGGGTATTGTTGTTGCCAATCGTTAGTTTCAGGAAGGAATCGGCGCTCTCCGTCAATGGCGACGCGGCTTCACTCCGTAAGCTGGGTAGCGATCCTCAGCACCGCGCTCACCCCGATGCCGCTCCGGAGCCTTTAAAAAGGCTCTTTCACGATGCCGGGGGGGCGCAAAGGTGCCCACCGAATCTCCTTGCCCACAGGCTTCAGCGCCTGTGATTTTAAGGGTCCCCCGCTTGCCGTAGCGGGTAAGACCCGAACTTACGGAGCAGTCCTGCCTCGGAGCTCGAGGCTAGGACCGCCATTAAACGCTGGCGCCGACCGGAAGTGCAAGATTGAAGTGTGCAAGGTTAGAGCTTGAGAGACCACCATGCTACAGTTCCTGTCTCAGGTTTACTGTTATGAGAGTAATTGGCGACTGGGGACCTGTAAGCAAAGTCTGACCCATGGATACCTGTCATGCAGTTCACCATTGATCCGAAAGCTGCTATAGGACAGACAAACAAACAAACAGTGCTGCAGAAAACATATGGGTAATCAACCACAGAAGAGAAAGAGAAAGGTTTCAGGAATATCATGAAAGGTGCATACTTCCCCAGCAGGGGCTAGGCAGGAGTGTGGCATAGCACTTGGCCAATTGCTCCGGTGGTTTGCTTTGGATTGGCCTGTTGCCCACTCTAGTTGCCAACAACACTGCATTAGGGCAAAAAGGACATCGATTTCTCTTTGCTATTGTCTGTAAATTAGAGATAATAGCTTTGCAGGATCCAGAGGATCCTGTGTGCAAATTGTAACCATGTAAAAGCAGCTGGGATTAAGCAGCAGTCCAGCACCACTGGATCCTGGAGGCTTCGTTGGGTTTGCTGTGAATGTGGGAAGTGATTCTATATACTATCTCTGTGCCTTGAGCAATCTTCTGGTCATAGATGTAGCTGTCATCTCTGATCTTATTTTTCTGACACACACACACACTCTTTAAGCTCAAGTATCATCTCACATTGCACTGTGTGTGTGTGTGTGTGTGTGTGTGTGAGAGAGAGAGAGAGAGAGAGAGAGAGAGAATATTCTCACCCATGCCTATTTCTTTTGCAATTTTCTATATCTCCATGATTTGTGGCAATCATGAATTTCTGAAGCCAGTGTGTTGGCTGAGCACAGTATATTAACTAGCATTGCTAATGAGTTCTCAAAAGTTACTAGCCCCCCCCCCCAAGTTGCCTGCCAGCCTTCATACCTGCACTTACCTGTTTTGCCATTTGTGGTTCATTCATGGCCTCAAAAGTTGGCTTGCTTTTAGCGTTCAAATTGCTTCCCTAACTGGAGACAATTCCTACTCAATACAAGCAACCACACAAAGGACTGTTTACATGCCTGATATTAACCTTTGACCCTGACAAGTGGCCCTCAGAAAGTTGCCCTGAATGGAATGTGGCCCTCCCCACCCCTTGGGTTCCCTGCTAAGAAGCTACAGTAGAAGCCAGCTTTGGTGGTGTTTTCTTAGATGTGAGTTATCTGATTTCACTGTGAAATTGAGAGAATGTCTCCCCCACAATCATTTTAAAGTGGCAATTTTCCAAAAACATATACATGTAAATCCTTAATAACCTGTGTGCTTAAAAAAAATCCTACAGTTTATGGAGTAAGGGATGGAGGCGCTTCTAAAGGTTTGAGGTTGCCAAATCTAGATACACATGACTCAGTAAAAAAAATACCAACATACTTTTTACTGAAGGGAAGGTTGTGAAAAACAGAAATCTTTCTGTAAAGCAGTGAGAAGGCAGCCTCTAGTGGTGATTTGTCCCAACAGCTGCTCAGACTGAGCAGTGTAATTAGAAGGGGATGCTTTTAAAACAGGGGTCCCCAAACTAAGGTTCGCGGGTCAGATAAGGCCCGAGGGACTCGTTTATCTGGCCTGTGGCGACCCCCGTTGCCACCGCCTGCTCTTACCAGCACTGCGCTGCACAGCTGCCCACTTCCAGGTCAGAGGAGAACCGGAAACAGCTTGTGTGCATGCGCAAGCTTTATTGGTGCATGCACAAGCGTTGTTTCCGGTGCACATCCGGGTCGGAGGAGGCCCGTGCACATGCGCACAAGCTATTTCTGGTGCTCCTCCGACCCGGAAGTGCGCCGGAAATAGTGTGTGTGTGTGTGTGTATGGGCACGCGCTCCCCTGCCCTCCAGCCTGCCGCACGATCGGCATTGGAGACACTGGCCCGAGGTGCGGTTAGTTTGCTGACCCCTGTTTTTAAAATAACTTCTTTCTCTTAAAATTCAGAACACTACCAGAATAACACACAGTGACTCTGATATCTTGGGAGTTTTGACAATCACATAGTAACTATCCATTGCTCGATTTCTCTCTTCGCTTCCCATTTCAAATAATTATGAAAATGTTTCCTTTTTTTTTTTTAATGGCCAAAGGTGAAATGTGCAGTGATCTTAATGTAATCTTAATGCCGAACCAGTGCATTTCTCCCTTCCTCTCATGCCTTTGCAGCTGTCATTGTAAAGTGCAGTTCACTCAGGACTGGCTCTTTCTCACTTGGGCGAGATTTTCCTTTTACTTCTTACAGAAAACAACTATTACCAGCTGTCCAAAGAAATGCCCTTGCTTGCAGCATCACATCTCTATTACAGCTGAGCTGCCCTGCTGGAACATAGGAAATTACCTTGTACGAAGTCATACTTTTGGTTCATTGAGTGGTAACTGAGAGGCAGTGGCTTTCCAGGGTTTTTGACAGGGGTCAGCTATACCTGGAAATGTTGGAGGCTGAGCCTGGGACCTTCTGTGTGAATGCCAGATGCTGTCCCTGAGCTACAGACCACTGAGCTTGCCCAGGCTTCAGGGTTCACCTGCTGAGGTTTCAGGTCATATTTTCTCTGTACCCATATTGAAAGATCAGTCCCTTCTGGCTGCAAAACTCTGTATGATTGCAAGGGACCAACATTCTTCCATGTGAGAAGAATGAAGAGGTGCTGAGATACATTGCTTGATGCATTGCTTTTCCTGTTGCTTACCCATGTTTTGTATTGTTGGTTTTTTTGCCTTCTAGATATTTGGGATGCTCTTCACTTGCTGTTTGTACAGGAATTTGAAATCTGAGCCTTACTAGGGAAGCTTGGAAGACCACCCCACATGCTTGACTACACCACGTTCCATCCCATCACCCTATCCTTTTAGGCGGCAGCACAGAAAAAATCAACCTCGCAAGGACTTCTGCTGCTTAAGGAAACTTAGTCTTGGATCACCCAGTGCCTCTACCAGAGAGAGAGCGATCAGTTGTCCTCCTTATGGCAGTCGTGGAGGCCCAGGGCTCACCCAGTCTTTTCTTTGTGGTCCAGAGTCATGGAGTTGTAGAATTCTTATCTGCCAGAAATGTTTCCAAGCCCAGACCCAAGCATTCAATCTGAAAGAGAGATCATCAACGTTGCCAGGGGCCCCGGCACCTTTCCTGTTTCCCTTTTAGCTCTCTTTTAACCAAGACATTGACTCTCCGATCGGCTGACAACTAGCCCACAAGGATGCATAAGGCATTCACAGGTTGGGAGATTTAAATCCTCTCTTCCTGCACCCGGAAGAAGTGCCTTTCTGGACCAGTGGAAGTTCTGATGCGACTGCTCTTTCCCATCCAAGGCAGTGCCTCCTTCTGCTGGGTAATCTCTTCTCCTGATCTCCTTGAGGTTGTGCCTGAGAGATGGATGGACTAGGTTACCCACAAAGCCGGCTGCTTCATCCTCAGGGCCTTCCCTCTGCCCCAACAGGAGGCCCCCCTGGAGACGAGTCTTGTGCCTTTCAGGCCAGGTGTTGGAGGACGTTCTTTTGTTCTCTTAATTAGAAGCCTTGGCCTACTTTTTCCAACAGACACGCAAACAATAAGCTTTCTGTTGAAATGGTTTCCTGCCTCAACTGTGCTGTCAAGATAACCCGACTCTGTGGAATCATGCAGCTCCCCTTTTCATAGGAATTAGCATCCTCTCCCAGAATGACACATCATTTAACCGGGGAGAACATACTTCTACTTGCTTTTGTGTTGATCTTCAAAGTCTGATTAGCCAGCCAGGTACTGTCTGGCTGGCATGAAAACCCAGAATTCAGCTCTCCTGTCCCCCTCTCTCATTAATTTACTGAGTATGCTTCATACCAAAATGATTTCAATTGGCAGTAAGGCATAAAATTGCAAATTGAACTATTTGGTGCAAGGAGAGAAAGTGGCCGGTATCTTTTGTATCCACAGCAATTGCCTCTTCTGCTGTAGAGAAGGCTATTCTAGGAATGGCTTCCAACAGCGGATTTGCTAGTTTTCCCAATAATTCACCCACTCTAAAGGTTTTCACAGAATATGTTTTAGAAACAGAAAAAGCATCCTTGATAGAGTAGGTGTCCAGATCCTGTTTGTATAGCCAGTGTCCAAGTATTCCTTCCCCATTCTTACATTGATCTGTTTCACGACTGCCTCACATTTTGATTTCAGTAAGGTACCTCTTCCATTTAACAGCTTTCCCCACACCTCATTTGTAGGTCCATTGTAGCAACAGCAGCATGCTGAAGAATATACTTCCTGTAACTCAGTGTTCCCCAACCTTGGGCCTCCAGCTGTTTTTGGACTACAGTTCCCATCATCCATAACCACTGGTCTTGCTAGTGAGGGATGATGGGAGTTGTAGTCCAAAAACAGCTGGAGGCCTAAGGTTGGGGAAACACTGCTGTAACTGATGGGGAACCAGGTGGGCCCTCCAGATGTTGGACCACAGCTCCCATCATTCCTGGCCATTGGTAATAGTAGCTGGTGGCTGATGGTTGTTGAAGTCCAATATATGGATCCCCATCCCTCTCCTATCCCACTGAAAGTCTCCCGAGTAAACAGTGTGGCCCCTTGTGTATTTGCATTCTATAGGTTCCGTTGAAGCTCTTGCATTGCCCCTCCATAGCCCATTCTTCCCTGTCCCCTTTCACACACCTGGCTGGGGGCAAGAGCAATCACATGGCCTAAGGAAGCTTTTCCCCAGTCTCTGGTGCCTTCCTGACATTGCCAGACTCCCAGCTTCCATCATACCTTACTGTGGTTGATAGCAGTTGGGGGGCTGTGGAAAGTTGATCTAGGCCTCCACCATCACCACCAAAGGCCAGCGTATACAGGTTTTGCCCAACCTGGGAACCTAGTCTTACACTCCAGGATTTCCCTTAGCTGGCTAGATGTGACTTTCTCCAACTAAAGTAGAGACTAAAGGTAATTCCATCTCCAGCCCTTTGTGGGCTCTGATAGGCAAGCACTTAATATAAACACACCACCCAAGAAAGTCCATGTCACATAATTGCCTCTCATGGGTGTAGTGAAAAATGGAGTGTCCTCTTGGCTGCTTTGCTCAGGAGGTTCAGGAACAGTTCAGGAGGCAGCTGGGGAGATGTAAAGCATGATCACACATGGTAAACGCCCTTGCAGGAGAAAGGTTTTGCGCCATTCTCACTGTAAAGGTGGGTGAGTATCTAAATTATTACAAATTAAATTGCTAAATTATTTCTTTATACCTACCTGATGTTTCTCTCCCCACTCACCAACCTGCAAGAAAACAGAAGGTCCTGATTGCAGTTGCTTGAGACAGTATTTGACTACTGAAGTGCATTTGTGTGGATGGCTAGCTTTCTCTCCACCTCCCTCAACTGGGGAACTATATTGTGCCATGGTAAGAGAGGGCCAGGGGTTGCCAGTCAGCAATCTGTGCTTGCTCTTTGGTTTTTCCTCATATAATAACCATGCTTTAAATACAGTTTATGTTGCTGGCCAATAAAGCTAATATTGTCTGTATTTTGTCCTGTGTGAGGCCGAAGTGATAACGTGGGTTTGTGGAGTAGCCAAACACCTCATCGGTAACAGGGAGGGGGGTCTGGGGGATTGTCAACTACTATATTTCAAATATTTGTGCATCACATGATGCGCCTGACAGTACCTCCTATGATGTCTCAGTCAATATCTCCTGAAAAATCCACAAAGTGCTGGAGGCAGTTTGGTCTTCCTGCTCAGTTCCTATTTCCAGCTTGGCGTCTCCTGCATTGAACATGCTGCCACTTGAAAGATGAGCATGATTGTTGGATGCCAGGATTATACACCCACCCTTCCCATTGGTTCTGAAGAAAGAGCAGCAGTGGCTGATGCAGATTGTTGGGGACACATACCTACTCCACACTTTTGTGGTCCTGTCTCTCTGTTGTTTTAAATGTGGCACTCATTTTGTGTTCTTCTGGGCCCCTTGGCAGCCATTTTGTGACTCTCAAAATTCCAAATGTGCCCAGTGGTCCCCTAAGGTTGATGATCCCTCCCCGCAAACCTCACCCTTGATGTAATAGAAGCAGGCTCTTGTGCAACCCAGACTACTGTGCATCAGAAGCACACCGGAAACTCAACCTAATGAGTGAATCCCATGTCTATCTCTGGATTGGTTCACTATTTTTGAAAGTGGAATTACAGTCATTCATACATCCATAGTTTCTGCACTGTAGCATACCATTCAATGCATGTGTAAAGCATATGACCCCCCCCCCCCCCGATCCTGGACACTATTTTTTTTTAAAGAGTACTGGGAATTGTAGCCCTGTGAGAGGGCAACTACAATTTCCAGTATTCATTGGGGAAACCATGTGCTTCAAATGTATGGTGTGCATGCAGCCTGGAACAAAGGGAAAGAAGCAAACCTGCTTGTTAATTCTCTAAAAAGCACCTGGAAGGAGGCACCAACTAGTTCCATTTGCCACTAATACGGTTCAGCTGCAGTGAATGCTCTACCCCAACAAGCTGGGAGAAAGTAGTTAACAGTGCCAGCCAAGCAGTGTGAAGAGTTATCTCATCCAGGTACTAAATCATTTTCCTTTTTAAGCAGAAAAAGGCCAGACTTGGCCATGTTTGTTACTTTCTTTGTACTGACCTCTGGTCTCCATGTGGCCAATGAGTTGGCTGGGTTTGGTGATACTTTAAGAGAGAAAGCTTTACTACAGATCTGGGAGTGAACTCTTGCTTTCATGTGCTTGGCTGATAGAGTCCTAACTCCACCCCGTGATGTGATGTGATGTGATGTGATGTTCCTGCGGAGTATCAATGAAACTAAAATATCCAGCCTTTGGTTGAACTGTCTCTGCTTCAAGTTCAGATGGGTTCAGATTGGTCTGCTGAGCCCACAGCTGCTTCTTATGTCTTTTCTGATAAGAGACTGTTTTAGCAGCCACTGGTAGCAAGGAGCAGCATAATTTAACTGCAGGAACAGCTTAATCAATTAGACCTTTTGAAAAATATGGCTAGGTGAGCTAGCTTTGTTTTCTAGGCAAATAAACTACTCTCTCTGCTATATAGGAGAGGAAATGTGCTTGTGATAAAAGCATTCCTTCCAACATTCATTGGATGAAAATGCCCCTATGCCATGGTAGCTTGAGATGCAAAAAAGGAGAAGAATCTCCTGCACCTTTCACTGTTGGGATAGAAGAGGGGATTTCAGCAAGTGTAGCTTGTCATGCAAGCAACTCCTGCTGAAATTCTAGCCAGTTCCATTCCTGGGATGCTCAAGTCCCACATCTTCTACATGGTATTTCCTCTCCCCTCCCCAACCTTTTAGCTCCCCAAGTCTAGCATCTGTTTTACCCGATTCTTAGGGGCAGTTTGAGATTTCCAGCATTGCAATACTATTCACGTGGCAATTATGCATGCTTTATGTTGCAATTTGATTCACACTTCTGGGGGTATCCCTCCTCATGGGGTCTTGATTCTGATTAGACACGGGATTGCACTGCTAGTATGTTGCTTGTTTTTGATGGACCTTCATTCAAGACAGTTTTTCCTTCAACTAGTAAAAGTGAAGCATTTCAATTTCATGTCAAAATGTTTAGACGGGAGCACTGTATAATATTTTTATAACTTTAAATTTATAGCTTTAAATTGTTTATTGAATTATAGCTTTAATAGAGTCTAAAAACACCACCCGCAAACAAATTAGTGGTTTTCTCCAAGATCACAAATACATGGGCATGAGAAGAGACTAGTTGTAAACCTATGTGCACATATGTGCATCTCCAGAAATGGGAAAAAACTTATTTTGCCATTAATTCCTTTCCAGCATTTGACCACTAGGTGGTGCTTGACATTACACAAATATGTATATTTAAATACCAAACATAGCATGCTGCAGGCTAAGAGCAAGGAGTGCTGCTTTTGTTTGTCCTTACAGTGAACTCTGCATCTGCCTTGTGTCCTGCAGCTGTGGTTACTGAATCATCCACTGCCACCACAGCACAAGTTGAGCCACCCTCTCTCCTGCAGTGGAAAGCAAACTAGGCTGGTGTTCTTATCAGCCAAATGTCTCTGTCTCTCTGTGTGATTCATTGCTAATCCTGAATCAAAAAGTATGTTTTCTTAAGGACCCCATTCCTTCAATAGTGAATTGTCAGCAGAGAAAGTCTCAATCTGGTGCTCCACCCATGGCATTGATGTGTTCAGTAACACTTTTCCAGCTCCCTAAGGATAGAGAAGCCATGGCCTTCCAGCCATTCATTGGCTCCAGCTCTCATCAATTCCATGCCAGTGGCTTGGTATAGATGAGAGCCATGGCTCAACAACATGGGGTGTGTGTCTCGTGCTCCCGATCCTTGGTTTACCTGAGCCAGAGCAGTGACTATCTCAATTTGGTAAAAGCGGGATCTGTCTGCTTACTGAAGTCACAACTTAGGCTTTGAGTGTGATAGGTATAACAAAGGTGTGAACACTGTGCTCTAAAATGGCACATCCTCTTGAGATGGGTTCGAATTGTTTTCCCTTCACATGGTGAAGACATGAGGCAAACCAAACCAAACCCAAAAACCTGCCTAAAGACTCTTGCCAGCTGAGAATGTAGAATTTGAACCCAAGTCATCCATGACTAAAAACTCCATTCAGAGATTCACTCTGTCTTTGCTGCCATTAAATATCAAATATTAAATATCAAGGAGGTAAGCTCCACTGGCAATTATAAACATGGGTTAAAACTGCAGAGGAGAAAGTTACCTTATTAAGTCTGCATCGCCTTTGGCTCAGGTCACTTTTCATCATCTTAAATTGGATGGGAAATCTCTGGCCGGATGCAGCTACCTCTGTTCCTCCCCACCCCCCACCACCCTCTTGGGACTCTCCCCAGGCAACACCACCTTTCCAGAAAGCCTCCCTGGCAATGCTCTGCACTCTCCTCTCTCAACTGCTTTTGTCTGGCTGGAAGGTGCCCTTGAAATCTGATGATGCTTTTTGCTTACCTGGATGGAGGATGGGGACTTGACCTCTGCCTAGCTGGAATGTAGGCTACTATACAAATAGCTTCCCATTGTCCAATAGGAGACCAGCACCAGGATGATCATGGCCTGGTTCCCGGCCAGATGACAGTAAAACAGGCTCAGGCAGTGGCATAACTGCTGGTAATATGGTAACGTAACACATCTGGCCATATGTCACCAATTTAAAAAGAGTAAGTACCAAAGGTGAATCCCCTTCTCTCCCTCCACCAACAGATTGTTGAAACACTTTCAGCAACCTTCCCCTTTTAATCAGCGATAACTACCCTTTCATAACCCTGTTTAATTACCCTGATGTTCTTCCACTTGTGGTAATTAATGGAACAGGCTCTTGAGCCAAATGTTTTTGTTGATATTAACAGCACTGCCTGTCCAGTGCCAATCAAGTATGGCGGGCGCGCGCACACACACACACACACACACACACACACATGGGGGGGAAGAGACTGTTCTCAAAGGTGTGCTACAGGTAGATATTCAACGGGTGCATCTCTTCTTAGCATGGAGATGCAGCAAATGGTTTTCAAAAGGGGGAAAGGCAACAATCATACAAGGCAGCAAGATGCTGGCTGGCATGGACAGGTGTGTTATGCCTCTGACTTCCCACCAAGGAGAAAGATCTGGCTCCTCCAAGACCCCTGGGATGCATAAAGGATCTTGGATGGGGGGGTTTGATATTAGTTTGCACAAGGTCCTTAGGTAGTCTGGAAGCAGAGCAAGTCTCGCACTGCTTCTGCCGTGCAGCATAAACTGGACACAAAAGGAGAGGATGCCAGGGGGAGGGGGCAAGCACAAAGCTGGAGGACCAGGTGAATGCAGGGGAGGGATGAAGCCCTACACAAAGTGAAAGCAAGCCCCCAGAGGGTGTTACATAGTTCATATGCCCCAACCTTTTTTTGCTCCTTTGCAGTTATGCATAGGTGGCTCCTTGCTTGCTTACTCCCCTTAATCCTGTTCCTCACCCTTCAGAATCCTAAAGAGCTCTGCAATCATGTTGGGGACATCTGGTGATGCAGCAATGATGGAAGAAATGAGTTTCTTTGCAGCTGCTCCACAAAGACAAGAAAAATATTCCGTTTTAGAGCACACTGCGCAAAAACACAAGCTGAAAGCACATGCTCAACCTATAAAGTATCCTTCGGCCCCAGCCACACTTCATTGATAATATGGGGCTAACAATATTTTGCAACCTCACAGTGTTCTAGCAGGGAAACAGTGGCTGAAAGGACTCTGCAAATATTAAATATATGCATGGGGGGCACTTGACAGCAAGCTCAGTCCTTGGCAACACTCACATTTTACTTATTCACTTTGATTGACAACCTGCCTTTTGACAAAACATTCCCACATGGAATCTTAGTAATCGAAATAACTGCACAATAATAAACCATATTTCTTTTTAAAATACTAAGTATACAGAGAGCTAATGCATCTCGGAGACAATAAAGTCATCCATTCTTTTGGAATAAAAGCGTTTTCAAAGCCCATTTTAAACTGAGAAGGTGTGTGGTGGAGCTCCTAAGAAAGGAAGCCTCACAGCTGTGGTGCCACTCCTGAAAAGGCCCTGTTTCTCTGAGGTGCACTGAGGGAGGGTGAGTGGGCAGGCCCTCCGAAGCTGTGCTTAGGGTTTGGGCTTTCTTAACAGCTCTGGCAAGTTGCAGTAGTCCTGTGCTGGAGCTATTCAGTTGTATATTTTTGTTTCTAGTGTTTCAGTTCCCCCATAGTGTAGTGGAGATACCAGGACTGAGTAGGAGCAGCTTAAAGGTAAAGGTAAAGGGACCCCTAACCATTAGGTCCAGTCGTGCATGACTCTGGGGTTGCGGCGCTCATCTCACTTTACTGGCCGAGGGAGCCGGTGTACAGCTTCCGGGTCATGTGGCCAGCATGACTAAGCCGCTTCTGGCAAACCAGAGCAGCACAAGGAAACGCCGTTTACCTTCCCGCCGGAGCGGTACTTATTTATCTACTTGCACTTTGACGTGCTTTCGAACTGCTAGGTGGGCAGGAGCTGGGACTGAGCAACGGGAGCTCACTCGGTCGCGGGGATTTGAACCGCCAACCTTCTGATTGGCAAGTCCTAGGCTCTGTGGTTTAACCCACAGCGCCACCCGCGTCCCTAGGAGCAGCTTAAAGGTAAAGGTAAAGGTACCCCTGCCCGTACAGGCCAGTCTTGACAGACTCTACGGGTTGTGCGCTCATCTCGCTTAAGAGGCCGGGAGCCAGCGCTGTCCGCAGACACTTCTGGGTCACGTGGCCAGTGTGACAAGCTGCATCTGGCGAGCCAGTGCAGCACACGGAACGCCGTTTACCTTCCCGCTAGTAAGCGGTCCCTATTTATCTACTTGCACCCGGAGGTGCTTTCGAACTGCTAGGTTGGCAGGCGCTGGGACCGAGCGACGGGAGTGCACCCCGCCGCGGGGATTCGAACCGCCGACCTTTCAATCGGCAAGTCCTAGGCGCTGAGGCTTTTACCCACAGCGCCACCCGCGTCCCTTAGGAGCAGCTTACTGGCAAGCAAATTTATGATAGAGACATATCAGTCTCTTAAGGTGCAGTTCTATACAACCCATGGTGAACCTGTGCCTCTTCTTCCTCTCATTTCCCATTGCAAGCATCTCAGAATACTCTGCTCTTCGCTAGTATTGCAAGGGGCAGGGGTATTTCTCTCCCTTCTGGTCTGTGATAGGGAGGAAAACCGCTGTCTGTGCTCTTTGGAGATTGAAGAACAGCAGGCCTGATTTTTCCTCCCCACGGCAGTGCTGGGCTGGGAGAAGAGGAACCTCTTTTCACAGCACTGCAATGGGGAGGACATGCCACTTCGCTGCCCAGTGGAAGAGCAGGGTTTGCATATTCATACCAGCCTGTCGGGTGTGTGGTCATGCTCGGTCTTTGGTAAAGCCCACTTTTGTTTTGGCCACGTCCTCCACTGATATGCAGCCTTGGGAGGTTGGCCAACAGCAGATGTGGCCCCTGGGCACCCCTTGGAAGTAAACACAACTCAGCAGGGGCATAATTCTATGCAGGATGGCACTGTTTGCCACGATGCCCAAGTAGCTCAGAAGGATGCATATGCCATGATCATGTGGCCCAGAGAGGGAGTTTGGAACCTTGGTGAGTCTAGCAGTGTAGCACCCTGCTTGTGGTTAACGCTTAGCTGGAATGAAATATTCAACGCAGCAATAGAGAAATTAAAATAGTAATTTATTTGTCAGACAAATAAATAAGAGGCTCAGTGGTACGTGGTTACCAAGCTCTGGCCTGCCCTCCTGCCATTCTGGCCAGCACTTATATTCCCTTAATCCAGCCCCCTTTGCTCCTCCTGTGGCTGCCTCTGTCCAATCAGCCTGGTTGAAATTCCTATTGGCTGTTTGGTAGAACCAATCACAAAAGATACACCCACAAAAGATACACCCATTTCCTTGCCCTTATAAGGGAGACAAAGAGCTATATATATGACATATAAGTAATAATATATCTTACATGGAATCTTAATTACCAGCTCACCTCTTGCCCTTCTTGCCCTATTGCCTTCTAAAACAAATGTTTAATCTTACATTTTTTATGTTCAACAGATGTCAAGGATCTTGAGTTTCACATCAACATTGAAAGATTTCCTTCATTTAATGTTTCTAAACAAATGCCTGACAACTATATATCAAGACTGCTTAGATGGCGTCTTCTGTCTGGCAGGGGGGGGGGCTAGGCTCATTTGCCCCTCTGGTCTCCTATTGCAATATGACTCTATGAAATAAGAATCTAGCATTCCTTAAATCCTTTGCATAATTACATTTAAGCCAATATATTTAAGCTAATATATTTCATACATTTATCATAGGTAGCCTCTTAAAAGAATAAAGCTTTTCAAAGTAAAAAGGAAGGAACTCAATAAAACACAGCTTTTAAAAGAAGCCTCTTCAGTTTGCACCTCCCCCTTTCCCCCTCCTCTCCAGCCTCAAAATAAAATAGGAAGAAGCTGCTTCTTCTGCCAAGCCAGTTGCCTTTCCAACATTTAACACATTTTAACCTTTTTAACTCTCTCAGTTTAAGAAACAGCTTTAGAAGAGACTTCCCCAAAAATGCTCTCTTTCT
This sequence comes from Podarcis erhardii, assembly GCF_964252035.2. Classification (NCBI taxonomy): domain Eukaryota; kingdom Metazoa; phylum Chordata; class Lepidosauria; order Squamata; family Lacertidae; genus Podarcis; species Podarcis erhardii. Next base: position 78,296,664 of record NC_138497.1, on the reverse strand, counting down.
TCTAGCTAAATGTTTTTCCCCATTTGCTCCTGGCCTTTGAACCTTAGAAAGAAGATCTGGCTCATTTTACTGGGAGGCACATTGGTATTATCTTCCCCATTCCTAATGGTGTTTTCTCAGCCTTGGGGCAGCATATGTAATTCTCCTTTTTTTTATGACTTTGAGAATTGTTTTTCTACTATAAATCAATGGGGCCCTCTTGTCTTAGGAGAATGGCCAAGGTTTCTTCTGCCTGGCATGAAACATTTGAAAATCCTTTTTTTAAGCTCATTTTTAAATACAAGCCTTGATTGAAATATATAGAAGCTTTGATAAAAATGCAGGCTTATGGTTAGGTGCCTCATTCCCCCCTTTCAAGCTCAAGGACCTTCATCCCAAGTGTCCTTGATAGCTTGACCTTCATCATATTCCTGAGGTAAAGCTCTGTATAGGGCCATGATATGAGGTAGAGTTTCATTTGAAACCATCTTGCTAATTGTACTTCTAAAACATGAAATGATACATGGCATCATACATAAAACCAATACTACTACTGTCAAGAAAAACAAGCAAGACAATAGTATCCCTTTGAGTCCTGTGACATTAGGTAACCAATTGGTGAGCCATCCCATATCCCATCCTTCCCATGTTTGTACTGGGACATGTGCTATATTCTCCATCTTTGTGGCCAACACACGGATTGCCTCACCATTATCAGAAATGTTAAAGCAACAGGCATTCCCTGTCAAGTTCAAGACTCCACATAGGCCCCCTTGCCTGGCAAGTACATAATCCATTCCCATTTTCAGCTGCAAAATGGCGGCTCTACTTTCATCCAACTGTTGTGCAATAAGTCTCAAACTCTGGGCCGTTGCATTGGTTACAAGTTCCACTACTGCTTGCAATCGAATTATTCTGTTTAGATTATAAATAGGATCCCGTGCCCCTTGTATGAGCTCACCAGGATTCCAGGAGGCAGGATCATAATAGGCTATAATGCGCTCTGGTGGCCAATCATCAGTACCGCTCCAACTTTGGGTACTTCCTCCTGCTATATGAGAAATATCAGCATTCCTTCGTGTTCGCCTGGCCGAACTAGTGGGCATAATCCACATTGGTGGTAATACCCAACCCAAGAAACAAGTCCCACTCCATTTGGAAGGGAGTTTCTTGTATGCCCATTCTCCACATATCCACCACAACCATCGGGTCTGAGGTTTTTGGTACGGGGAATACAGAAGGCGAAATACCAAAAGGGGTAGAGAGTTTACAGTGCAGTATGTTAGATTGCCTTTTTCTGTCACAGTTATGTTCCACACCACTTTCCATGCATGAATAAAAGGAGGTGCACAGGGCAAGGTATTCCGAGTTCGATAGGTAGTACCGTGTGCCCAGGTATGACTATTCTTCTTATAATCCCAAGTATAGTGACAATGAGAAGAGCCTATCATGGGAGAATCAGCTGCATCTGATGATTTATGTACACAGAATTCCCCTTGTACAGGTATAACTCGTAATGGTTTAGTTGAGTTCCATCCGGGGAAATTCTGTATTTCAGTTTGGTGTGGCATTTCGCTTACCATACCAATAGCATCTAATGGTATCGGTAATAAGGGCATACCTCCCTCTGAATCATCTGGCCCAAGAGAGCAAACAAGGCAATTGGTCCTATTTGCAACATTAGCTACCATTTCAGCTAAACCTACCCACATATTGTGGTCATGGCTGAATCCATATTTAGCCAATTTGGTCAGATTCAAGGACCCTTCCCCTTCCCAAGGGATCAGGATTAATAATAAAATCATGTTGATGTCTAGTATATGCATTCCTTCCACAAAAGATTACCTTATTGTGATAGCAAATAATTATTAGCCCCAATATAATTCCCCCAGTGACAGAAATGGGGAACCACCAAGACCAAAACATATATCCCGAGGATCCCCAATGAGTAATATCTCTGATAATTGTTCCACAAGGGGGGGGCAGTCAATCAATTGTATTAGAGAATCTTTCCGTTCACAGTCGCTGGTTCAGACGCTCCTCAAGCTTCAGGCGTGCGCAGGTCAGCCAGCTTCCAGGTTGTGGCTGCAGCAGGCCGGTCGTCAAATGTTGCCCGTGACCTAGCCCGTTCCCGGTAGGGCTAGATACAGGGGTTTTTGGAGAGAGTTAGTTTTAAAGGATTAGAGGGGTCACCTTTGCACGTCCAACTGCCTTCAGACTTCTTCAAACGAGAGTGATGAATCCAGGGGGTCACCTCAGCTACCTTCACCGCTGTTGGAGTAGAGAGCAAGACGGTGTAAGGTCCACGCCACTTAGGTGCAAGTGGATCACGTTTCCACTCTTTCACCCATACGCTATCGCCAGCCTGGAACTGATGAATCGGCTCGGCAATGCTGCACGGCGTGCGCTCGAGGGCCCACCTGTTAAGAGAAACAAAAACACGGGAGAGAGATTGCACTTGTCCCTGTGTCACATGATCTCCTATTTGTTTAAGGTCAGCTGGAATATCCTGAACAAAGGAGGGCGGTCTCCCATACAGGAGCTCAAAAGGTGACAACTTAAGTCTTTTTGTGGGTGCACACCGAACACGAAACAGTGTTATGGGTAACACATCTACCCTTCTGAGACTTTAGACATATTAGTGGGCTTCTGGCATGCCCTGCGGATACCTTGCACAAGTGTCTGGCGGTAGGTGGTGAGTCTGGCCAGGTGAATTGCATTGTTTGGATCCCAATTAGGATCTTCCAAGGGAAAGTTATCTTGGAGATGACGGTCAATATTATAAATATTTCCCACTCTGGCCTGCTCACGCAAATATATCTGTGCCTTTTCAATTATGTCTCTCCTTTCCTCAGTGGTGAACAGAGTATTTAGGAGCTGGCGACAATCTGTCCAAGTAGGGCTATGAGTATTTACTATTGAAGTCACCAAGTCCATCATAGCCTGAGGTTTTTCTGCAAAAGATGGGGTGTGTGTTTTCCAATTCATCAGATCTGTAGTTGTGAATGGAATATATTGCAGGGTCGAAGTTCGAGGTGGCCGTGGTCCGGGTTGCCCATTAACCAGCGCAGGCTCCTCAAGTGCATCAAATACTCTTCTAAGAGGGGCTACTACGTGATCTTTCTCTTCACTTTGCTCTAGGGGCCTCAAATCATAGGGGATGGTATCTGTCGCAAGGCGTTCTTTTAGCAGCTTTATACGCCTGGCTGTATTGCTTGCTGACCGAGCAAGGTCTCCCTGTAACTTCTGTAACATTTCTCTGGGACTTGGATGTACAGGGGTTTGGGGTGGGCAATCAGTTGTTCCACTAAAGGAGACTGTAGATGGAGGTCTATTAGGAGTCACAGGTGGAATAACCACTTCTGCTTGGGCTTTATTATAGGACTCCAATGCCTCCTGAAGATATTTATCATAATCTATCAAGGAATCAAACTCTGTGACTCCACTCCCATTATTCATTCCAGTTTCTTGCCTTGGGGTTACAACTGGTGGAGTGTTTGGATTAAGCTCCCTTCGATGTGGAGCATAAGGTGGAGGTGGAAGCACCTCTTCCTCTGGCCCCTCAAAAATGGGTTTGAGTTTATTTGGCAAGATTCCTTTCCTAGCTTCGGCTTTTACAGCCAATAATTTGCATCGTTTGACTTTGCATTCCCTTATCCATGGAGGATTTTTATTTAATGTGCTCAGCCAGGAATCTATATATGGAAATTGTTCTGGGCACCCTCCAGTTTCTTTGGCGATATCAGTCCAAAGTTTGCTCACTAAATTTATATCAAAAGTTCCCTGAGATGGCCATCCAGTATTTTGTTTTGGCCATTCTAGTTCACATAACGTTCTCAAGCGCTCTGGCGTCATTTTGACTCCATATGCCCCTGAGAAGGCTTTCTTAAAATTATTTAACATACACTCAAGAGGTGTATTTTCCCCCTTTGAACCCCCAACTCCCATTGTATGGCCCTGTGAAGTATCCACTCAGTCACTCACAGACGCGCTTCGTGGGTTTCCTTGCCTAGTGAAGTCGCCTTACTAGGAACCGAAGTACTGCCCACTCCACACTCGGGTCAGCTACAGATTGCTCTGTACTTTCTCACACATACAATGCGCTGGATACTTCACCACACTCTACCTCCCAATCTTTCCCTTTCCCTACACCAGATCACCATCTGATGTACCCAACCACCTAGCGTACTCAGTTTCCCCTTACTGAGACGCAGAAGTTTGATCAAGACTTCTCTTCCTCCTAATTAATTGGAGGGCCAAAAATCCCTTTGTGCACTTACCCTTGGTTGGTTCCCTGTTTCCCCCGGTCCGTCGCCGCCAGTGAGCAGGGTATCAGACAGACGAGTCTTCTGCGTTCCCCCTGGAAAAATTTACCAGTGCGCGCTTTGGGTAAGCAGTTGTCCTCTCTCTTGTACCCTGCCCAGTAGGGCGAAGGGGCTGCGTTCCAGCAGACCACTTATCCGAGTCACAGGGCACCATAAAATGTAGCACCCTGCTTGTGGTTAACGCTTAGCTGGAATGAAATATTCAACGCAGCAATAGAGAAATTAAAATAGTAATTTATTTGTCAGACAAATAAATAAGAGGCTCAGTGGTACGTGGTTACCAAGCTCTGGCCTGCCCTCCTGCCATTCTGGCCAGCACTTATATTCCCTTAATCCAGCCCCCTTTGCTCCTCCTGTGGCTGCCTCTGTCCAATCAGCCTGGTTGAAATTCCTATTGGCTGTTTGGTAGAACCAATCACAAAAGATACACCCACAAAAGATACACCCATTTCCTTGCCCTTATAAGGGAGACAAAGAGCTATATATATGACATATAAGTAATAATATATCTTACATGGAATCTTAATTACCAGCTCACCTCTTGCCCTTCTTGCCCTATTGCCTTCTAAAACAAATGTTTAATCTTACATTTTTTATGTTCAACAGATGTCAAGGATCTTGAGTTTCACATCAACATTGAAAGATTTCCTTCATTTAATGTTTCTAAACAAATGCCTGACAACTATATATCAAGACTGCTTAGATGGCGTCTTCTGTCTGGCAGGGGGGGGGGGCTAGGCTCATTTGCCCCTCTGGTCTCCTATTGCAATATGACTCTATGAAATAAGAATCTAGCATTCCTTAAATCCTTTGCATAATTACATTTAAGCCAATATATTTAAGCTAATATATTTCATACATTTATCATAGGTAGCCTCTTAAAAGAATAAAGCTTTTCAAAGTAAAAAGGAAGGAACTCAATAAAACACAGCTTTTAAAAGAAGCCTCTTCAGTTTGCACCTCCCCCTTTCCCCCTCCTCTCCAGCCTCAAAATAAAATAGGAAGAAGCTGCTTCTTCTGCCAAGCCAGTTGCCTTTCCAACATTTAACACATTTTAACCTTTTTAACTCTCTCAGTTTAAGAAACAGCTTTAGAAGAGACTTCCCCAAAAATGCTCTCTTTCTTCTAGCTAAATGTTTTTCCCCATTTGCTCCTGGCCTTTGAACCTTAGAAAGAAGATCTGGCTCATTTTACTGGGAGGCACATTGGTATTATCTTCCCCATTCCTAATGGTGTTTTCTCAGCCTTGGGGCAGCATATGTAATTCTCCTTTTTTTTATGACTTTGAGAATTGTTTTTCTACTATAAATCAATGGGGCCCTCTTGTCTTAGGAGAATGGCCAAGGTTTCTTCTGCCTGGCATGAAACATTTGAAAATCCTTTTTTTAAGCTCATTTTTAAATACAAGCCTTGATTGAAATATATAGAAGCTTTGATAAAAATGCAGGCTTATGGTTAGGTGCCTCAGCAGTCCATCCAATTTGTTTAGGCAGGAGCCCTGGCAGGGAGTGGTCCTGGCCACATTCCTCGGCAGTCGCTGGGGCTGTGTGGGGCTGTCAGCTGCGCTCCTGCAACCCCCCCCCACTTCCCCTCAGTCAGCAGGGCGAGAAAGGGTCGCATGTTTGGTTCAATTCATTTCTTCCTTGGAATCTGGCCAAGCTGCTGAGTATTTAGAGAAGCCTAACTGCCCATTAAAACCATGTCATCAAGAGCAGCCAAGAAAATGCTGGTGGTATCTTATGACTTACGGCGGTGGGGGGAGGAATGGGCAGGAAAGATAAAACACCCACACAGTCCAAATGAAAGGTCAATTTTGGGGTGGGTGGGAAGGTTATTTTCTTCACTAAATAACTGAAATCATGCAAGCAGCAAGTATAGCATGTCTCCGGCACATAGATTTGGTGAATCACTCTGTCTCAGAGGGCCGTTTAACTAGCAGGGAATTTGAAGATTGCCTTCATTTGCTATAAGGGAAGCACATTCCCCTTAGCATTGTGGCGGGTTCCTATTCTCTCTCGCACACGGAGCCCATTAGGGTTGGCAGCTCTCTCTCTCTCTCTCTCTCTCTCTCTCTCTCTCTCTCCCCCCCTCTCTCCCCCCCCCCCCCCTCTCTCTCTCTCTCTCTCTCTCGTGTGTTTTTACCTTCTAATCACTCCTATTGCAGACAAAGAGACTTTTCAGGGCACTTCTGAGCAGCGAGGAGCAGATTCCGTGCAATAAAAGATTCCTGCCCAGCCAAGATAATGATCTCTCCAATTTAAACAGTCTCCCCACTCCACCCACTGCAACCTGCCACTGCCATTCTGCCAAGTGGGCCCAGTGGAAGAGCATTCTCCCCTTTGCCTCCAAAAACAAGTCCTTCTTCCCAGCCCTCTCTTGGCAGGAAAATGAAGGAAGCAGGCCACCTCCTCCTCTGTCTGCGGACATGGTGCCCTGTTTAAAAGGGTATTTGAAACGAGGAGATCCTCCCGACCTCCAAGCACAGTCATGGGGCTACCCACTTCCCATTCAAAGCAAAACAAAACAATGGGAACCTTGCTGTTGATTTTACAACCTGCAGCTCACAATTCACATTTTATTTCCTGCACCCGGTGTGCTGCCAAGTATCCACTTCGCAATGGCTATTTGGCTGCTTTCTTTTAATAGGCTTGCCTCCCACTTCTCTCCAGCCTGCATGAGGCAGCTCACAACAATCACATAGCTAAAACAACACATAAATATATCAGCTACAAAACTCACAGAGGACATAGAGGCACTGTATATTTCACCCAGCACCCATTCACTCACGAGCAAGGCATGACTCTCTCTGCTGCTGAAAACAGGCACCTTCCCAAAAGCCAAGGAGGATTCAGAGGAATCTCTGCTGGAAGACTGTTCCATAGACTTGGTCTCGGAACAGGAAGAAATGCATCACGGGGCAATGGGCTCATTCGCATTTTGACTTGTCCTATATTTTGATTGGTCTGTATACCAGTCCTCAAAATCCTCCATCTGCACTAAGATCCATACGTTTGGTTTGTTCTACGTGGTGTAGCAAAACCTGTACTTGTTATATTCAGGCACAAAGCTTATCCCAAGAAAAGAACATATAATGACTCAGAAGGCCATAAGGGATGAATGTAAGCCAGAGAAATGCTCACCATACATCCATGATATATAAAATCTGCATGCTTTTATTATGTGCTCACTAATGCTATACACCTTTATATCTAGATTTTCTGGGGCAGCTTTTCATTCCTAGGACCACTTCCTAATGTTAATTATTTTTCAAGAGACATGCAAGTCCAAACATTTTAGACTAGAAGGGTGTCTTCCAAGGATGTATGCCCTCTTATTGTGTATCAAGGAGATAATCAGATATGTTATCCAACAGCTCTCCTTCCTTACAAATCCCATTCTGTTCATCGCTCTTGGGAGCTCTGTCACATTGCTAGGCCTTGTCCTTTGCAGCTATCAGTATGTTGTCTTGCCGCCCCAACCAATCCTTTTTCTGGGCTGCCTAAAGAGAAAGGTAATACTTTTCTATTATGCATCCCCATGCTGGGTGCTATTATAGAGTATTTTACATTTACTGTATCTAAATTAAATCTCATCCCATTTAAACTCATCCATTTGGCTGAGGTCTCTCCGTCACTAAGTGATTCCATTTATCTGCTGTTTTCGCAAGCCCTCCTTGTTTGATCCGTGAACATGATCAATATTGCAATGTATTTTCACCTCCAAAACCACTAATGAAGATTTTTGAGAGCAGCCAGCTTGAGACTGACCTGGCACTTCCTGCTCCTAACTGGCTGCATGGGTGTTCTGCATAATTGATTTGTTGACGGGCTGTCAGCTAGCTCTTCTCAGCAATATTCTCAATGGAGATATTTCAGTGATTTATCACATGTTCAGAGTGGGCAGCCTCGAGTCGAACAGGATGGTACCTTTCCATATACAGTGGTACCTCTGGTTACGTACTTAATTCGTTCCGGAGGTCCGTTCTTAACCTGAAACTGTTCTTAACCTGAAGCACCACTTTAGCTAATGGGGCCTCCCGCTGCCACCGCGCTGCCAGAGCATGGTTTCTGTTCTCATCCTGAAGCAAAGTTCTTAACCTCAGGTACTATTTCTGGGTTAGCGGAATCTGTAACCTGAAGCGTCTGTAACCCGAGGTACCACTGTATTTTCAAAAAGTTGCCATTCTCTCTGGCTCTTAGAATGCTTCACATATACTAGCAGCCTTCATTGGAGGTAAAGGATTGTGAGACTAGGTGGGTATGGCTTTATCAGGCGAGCACTCATGCTCTTGGCTTGTGATCTGTCAGGCTGATGGGTCTTTGGGATTGGACCCAACCTGATGCTTTAGACTACAATTCCCATCACCAGTGCTATTTTTTCTAGAAAAAGAGGTGCAGGAACTCACCATGAATGCCTCCCTTGTTCTCTTAGAATGGCAATGGCACCCACCTGAGAGCTCCCAGAACTGAGTCCCGGCTGAAAAAAAAGCTCTGCCCATCACCCAAGCCATCATTGCCAGTGATCGGGGATTATTTATTTCTTTTAACAGATGCATAACCTGCCTTTCAAGGAACATTCTTCACAAAGCAGCTTATAAAACACACATAACCAATAAAATATAAAGGTAAAGGTAAAGGTACCCCTGACAGTTAAGTCCAGTCGCGAACGACTCTGGGGTTGCGGCGCTCATCTCACTTTACTGGCCAAGGGAGCCAGTGTTTGTCCACAGACAGCTTCCGGGTCATGTGGCCAGCATGACTAAGCCGCTTCTGGCGAACCAGAGCAGCACACGGAAACACCGTTTACCTTCCCGCCGGAGCAGTACCTATTTATCTACTTGCACTTTGATGTGCTTTTGAACTGCTAGGTTGGCAGGAGCAGGGACCGAGCAACAGGAGCTCACCCCGTCATGGGGATTTGAACCGCCGACCTTCTGATCGGCAAGTCCTAAGCTCTGTGGTTTAACCCACAGCGCCACCCGCATCCCATGCAATAAAATATAGTTTTAACCCATCTAAAACATATCCTTTGTAAGACAGCTAAAAGCCAACACAAAAACAACAGATACTCAGCATAATTAGACCTTCCAAAGCGCAAACCACAACACTGTTTCCACAACTTTGTTTCCAATTAACCACTGAATTAATGGCAGCTGTAGTCCAAAAAATTTGGGGGGTACTAGATTCCAGCTGTGATCTTGTGTGAACTGTAGGAAATCCCACTCCTCCAGCTGTTTCCTGGGAGTGCTGCCACCCTTTCCCAGGACCTTCGCAACCAGCTGTACTTTTAAAACCCTGAACCTTGCATCTGGAGCTTCTAAACACCAAGTTGCCTCATGTGTTGTATTAATATTTATCTGTGCAACACTTTGATAAGAAAAACTCTGATGCTTTCTGATTAGAAAAGATGCTTTGTGTAGGTCTCCGCCTAAAGCCTTTCTGTATCTAGCTATATTAAATTCCCTTTGTCAGCTAAATCTGCAATTTTGTCAAAGGAGGCTATTGGAGTCTGTCTGGCACGATCTGTGCTTTATGAACCCAAGTTGCTTATCACTCACCGTGTTGTTCTTTCATAAGGGCTGACATATCGATTCCCATAAAACATTAGCCTGGCTTGGAAATGCAGGCTTGCCACAAGTGAGTGAAACTGACAAGCTGCATGAGAGCTGCCCATTCTTCCACGCAGAGAGGGCTAAAGGACGGTGGCTCCTCTCCCAGGAGGGAATGTCTGCTTCTTGGAGAGCTGGGCCATCGAGGCCATTGGCAGTGGACCAACACATTAAGATGGGCTCGTGCTATGATCACCTGCATGTATGTAGCACACACAGCCGGGATAGCTCAGTTAGCTGGAGCATGGTGCTGATAATGGCAAGGTTGCAGGTTCAATCCCCCTATGGGGCAGCTGCATATTCCTGCATTGTAGGGGATTGCGCTAGATGATCCTGAGGGTCCCTTCCAACTCTACAATTCTATGATTCCAGGATGCAAAAAAGGAAGCGGCTTCCAGTTTACTCACAATTGTCGAAGGTTGATCTATTAGGGCAAATGGGGCACCTCCCCTACCAACCTCAGTGCTCCCCCAGGGAGCTGCACCAGTCCAGAGGAGGGCACTGCCTGTCAGTTTCCTCCTCCTCTTCATTCTTAGTGTTACAACTCAGCAGGGAGGCGGACAGGAACAAACTGGAATTAGTTGGTTCAGCGGTATTATTGGATCTGGCTCTGCCCCTGCTGGTCTCCCTGCCTCCCACCTTCCCAGACCCAAGGGGTACCTCCCACCCCCGCACACTATTGTTGAAATGGGCAAGAAGATACGGAATGCGTAATGCAGCACCATTAGAGTGCTAAATGAAAGGGCCACTCCAACAAAACAGGCAGTTGAGGTAGCCACTGGGGGCACCATTTGCTTAAAAACCTCCAAGGAAGGAGAGTCCACCACCTCTCATGGTCACTGCCCTCGCCAAGGTTTGCTGCTGCCTTCTCCCACCACCCTCGCTCACCGATGGGCCACAGCAGGACATGCAGCTGACAGGCAATCCCAGGGCTTGAACTGAAAACCTCAGGGAGGTGGGCAGGGAAGGGACAAGAAGGACCCGCAAAACCAAAAAGAAGGAGCCAAGAGGAACCTGGATTTGATTAATGGCCCAATCCAAATCTCTCTGCTGAAATAAATGGACAAGTAGAGGTGTAAAGGTTGTTCTGATCCCAGTTGTGATTTTGGGTGGTGTCGGTGACGTGTGCGCCCCATATGTGTATACGTGCATATGCAAGCTAGGAGCAGGTAGAAATAAACGGCATGAAAAGCAACAGTTGGAGAAGTGAGATGTCTGGGAGAGGTGAGATGTCTAGGAAAGCGATACATGCATAGGCTGTGTAAAAGAATTGAACAGAGTTTTGTTTTGTGCAGTGGCGTAGCGTGGGTTGTCAGCACCCGGGGCAAGGCAAGTAATTTGCGCCCCCTAACCCGTGGATTTGCGCCCCCTAACCCTAACCCCCAGATGTTGCGCCCGGTGCGGCCGGCCTCCCCTGCACCCCCCACGCTACGCCACTGGTTTTGTGTGCATTCAGGCGCTATGCGTTATGCTTGCTGTAAAAGAGAGAGGAGTCAGATTTATCAATGAAATTGACAAAAAATCTGTGCAGCACTTATCTCCCACACAGAGCCCCCGAACGATTCCCTTATCTCTAGCCTGCCTTGCGATTAGTGACTATAGACAGTCCTTTTGTGGCAAAGAAATTTGAAAGGCGCTTCCAGCCATAGGTGAAATCCATTGATGTCCACCTGCCAGCAGAACGGGCACTCTCAGCAGAATGGATTCAGCCTCTAGGGCAGATGAGGGGCTCATGGGGGAGTTCAGTGAGAGAGAAGAGGAAGGGAAGGTCTACATGTGCAGTGTAGGGTGTTCACCAATGTCAACCAGTGGAAAAGAAACTGTACTATGAAATATGGTATTGCTCCCACACCATGGATAGCGGCATTATGACATTAAAAAAATAATACCTTCTAAAAGCTACTGATTAATAAAAAGCTAAACTTATCTACTGTATACATGTTTTGTTTCAGGTATGAGGGTGGGAGGAAAGATATTGGGGCATGGGAGGGGAAAGGAGGAAATTGCCAGCAAATTTTAAAGGTCAACATCTGGATATTGGCACAATTAAATTGCAGCAGAAATGGGAACAACAGTCTACATTAAGAGCATTTGTTGCTTCCTTATACTTTATATAGTAACTACAGTAACGCTGTTCTTGTTCAGATAGTTTTATACATATACACTGGAGGGGAGGAGCAAACGGATTTGTATGTTTGACGTGCAGGCTTAGCAGAAGAGTCAGTTGTTTATAGAACTAGTGAGTTGGCCAGAGAGAGAAATACACTTATCTGTGGTTCAAAACACCAGTGGGGATTCATCTTCTGAGCTCACTAAATGGTGTCCCTGAATATTTGTCATGAAAAAATGGACATTTCTTGTCAAACAATAGAATTGGTTTACTCAAAAGTTAATCCAGAGCCTTGAATTGCAAAGACGGATAGTTGTTTGTGGTGCTTAGCCTTTAGAACTCACCTTGGAACGAAGGCTTGTCTCACCTGTGCTCCCTTCATCCCTCTCCAGTGCTCTGCCGCCCTAATTCCCCCTTCTTGTCATGTGACACCTCTCCTTCAGTCCCTGCCACAGGTTGAGGCCACACTTCTCTTTATCTCATGTTAGATGCCAGCAATGTGTCTGAGCACTGCACTTTAAACCACACTTTTCATTTGTAGTCTTCCAGCTGATGGTGGGGAAGTGGTGTGTGTTTCTGAAGGATTTCACACATTATGTCGGAATATCCCCTGAGCAAATAGAAAGCAGGCAGCTGCTCCCATAGACCTTAGCAACCCAGCAGAATAATATTAAAAGAATGTGTGAACAGATCACCAGGAAACTTTGCTGGAATGCCACAGGTTGGTTTTGCTCCAAGATGAGCTTGGATACGCTTGCTGAAAGCAACCTTAGACTGAATGTATCTTCAGCCGTTAAGCTTTCACTCAGCATGTTACATACTCTTTCTGTCACATCTAATGCCCAGCTAAATCTATGCCTTTGGACCAAAGCACTTTGGGAAAAGCTCTAAACCTCTTTCCTAACTTTCTTACTGCTAGAATTTATTCTCTTCCCGTTCCAGACAACCCTGAGCTATGGTTTACAGTTGAGTTGTGGCTCAGCAAGTAGGCTAACAATGAACTCTTCTTGTAAGCAGCCTGTCCTGAGACCAGCTCACATTATACATGGCCAGCTTTGTTGCTCTCATGGTTTATAGGAGGATGTCAGCTGTTAATCCTCTGCCTTTGTCTCTTTTCTGTCTCCTAGAGCTCTTTAGTGCTGACTCTGCCATTGCTGCAGCACCCGGTATAAATGCTTCTGATGCAAAAGGTTCATTTTCCTCTTTTGTATCTGCCCTGTTTGGTGGAATGACAATTCCAGGAAAGCCCGCAGGCAATTATGTTAAATTGAGAGCTATATGGTAGTTATGCTGGTTCTACTTCCCAATAAATACAGAGGAAATGAGGCATTGCCTTTATGTGACCACCTCTTCTTCAAAATGCTAAATATTACATCCCTAGGTAGTGTGTGCATGTTTCTCAAAATGACAGGGCATCACTGCAGAATGGTGGCAGTGGAAGACCTTTGCTAGTATTTAGCTTTTTTATTGTATTTGTAAAAGGCTCGATAAAGATCTCTGCACTTTAGGAGCATAGGGTGCAAAGCATCGAGTCTCTAAAGAGGTTTAAAAGTTTGTAAAGTTCATCATGAAGGAATGTGTTTGGTTGCTCATAAGCAGTGATTTCATCAGTAGATGCCCACCACAAGCTATTTGGTTTACTGATGGATGCTGTTTGCTGTTCCACAACACAAAGTTCACTGGGCAACTACAATAAGTAAGTATGGGGGGGGGGATGAAATAAGACAATAAATTGTGAAATGAAAGACACAAATACAAGAAATTCATTTTACCCATAAATTTAAAACACTTAGATTTGAACAGCGAGACGTCCAGACTACATACATACACTATTTAAAAGTCTTTCATGAACCATAAGGTTTTCACCTGCTGCCAAAATAGGATGTTCCATAATAATAATAATAATAATAATAATAATAATAATAATTGTCAGGGTTTCTGGGAGAAGTGAGGAGATGGCAGAGGAGACGGAAAGCGAGTGGGAGGAGGGAGAGAGAGACGAGGAAGAAGATGACGGAATTCGAAGGGAATCTATGAGCCTAAGCAGTGAGTCAGAGGATTCCCAAAAGGGAGCTAGCATGATCAGGCGAAAAGCAGGAGAAGAGAGAAGCTGTGAAAAGTCAGGGAAGGAGGGGAGAAAGCCCAGTGAAGCACAGACGCTGTCAGAGGGGTCTCAGCCGGAACGGAGTAAAGGGGGTGGAGTTGTCAGCCTCTCGGAGGGAGGAGGAACAGGAGAAAACAGAGAGAGGGGGTTGGAGCAAGGTGTTCAGCCGGAAAGGGTAGAGAGTGGAACAGGGGGCAGTATAGAGGACGAAGGAAAGGTCAAAAGCAACGTACGCGCGCCAAGTTCAAACATAGAGGCGCGCGGAAGTGGGGAAAGCTCAGAGGAGGAGCCCGGCCCCAAAGCCAGAAGGAGGGGGCAGGAGGCGGCAGAGGATTCAGCCTCAGGCGAATCCCGGAAAGAGAGAACCCAGGGGGGCAGAAAGACCCTGCGGAAAAGAAAGGAGAGGAAGAGGTGGTCTAGAGCCAGGCTATTAAGTTGGTGTGGAGGAGGGGAGGAGTCAGAGGGGGACTTCGGCGGTCTAACGTGACAGACGTACAGCCACAATGCTGAACTGTGAAAGAAGCAATCATCTTCAATAAACTTTTCCTGTAAGTAAACTACAACGGAGTAAGGTCTCTCGTGAGCTGGGACCCACCTGGGTGGCTGTGACAGAAAGTCCCCCTCCCTCTGAAAGCAAAAATTTTTTTTTGCGAAGCTCACGAACGGGGCAGCCATGAGTGCTGAGGAACAGCTGGCTGCACTCCGGGATCAGATTACCACTCTCACAACGGCAGTCATTGCTTCGCAGAAGAAGAATGCTGACTTGGAGAAAGCGTGCCAGGATTTGCAAGCAAGGTGGGAAAATGCGGACAAGGCGGGGACCCCGGGCTCCAGAGCGGAGGGCATTGCGCTTGGAAGGAGGGGGGGTGCCCTAGTTTCGCATTTTAATGGCAACTTGCAAGACTATCCCAACTTCAGGGCAGATGTCGTGTATGCACTGCATTTACTCCGTCATGATTTTAGAGATGAGGAGGAGAGAGTGGGATTTATTGTTTCGCACCTGCATGGGGAGGCCAGGGCTTGGCTACGCAATCTGTGGCGCGAAGATGGACCAGCCCGTCGCAATGCAGATGCGTTTATCAAGGCAATGGATGCTTGTTTTCAATCCTCTGTGGATAAGGACATTGCGCGCCGGCAGATGCACGGGCTGAGGCAGGGGAGAGCCACTGTACGCCAATATCATTCTAAATTTTTTGCATTGCTCACCGCCTTAGATTGGCCGAAGGACAGTCTACCGGTCAGGGATCTTTTTTGGGAGGGATTGAGCCCCTCCGTCAAGGATGAGATCGCAAGGGGGGACAGACCCCAGACCCTGGAAGACGTGGTGCAACGGGCTTTGGCTATAGGAATTCGACATGAGGGACGTCCGTGGCACGAGGAGGGGGGGCCCCAAGCGCGCGCGCAAGCAAAAGCTCTCCCTTTTGTGCACAGGGATTTCAGCCGTGCGCACCCCTCACCAATGGGGAAGGAAGGCGAAGAGCCAATGGAGATTGGTGGTGCTAGGGCTCAAAAGCCATCCCAGAGCCCCATCCCTGCTGCAGCCAAAGCGAAGCCTCCTAGAGGGACCAGGAAGTGTTACATCTGCGACAGTGCACACCATATGGCGAAAGAGTGCCCCCAGAGGCTCCAGAAGCACACTGCAGCACTAGCAACTGTGACAGCAGAGGTGCAATCAGAGGAGCAGCTTCAGGGAAACTGCAGTGCCTGGCTGGAAGCAGAGCTACTGGGGCTCAGCCAGGCGGATCTGTAGAGAAGTCCCCAGCATCCTTGCAGCGCATGGACCCTTTACCTCCCAAACCAGCAGTTTTACTCACAGCAACACTCCAGCTGCCTGATGGGCGACTTCTCGAGGTTCCAACAACCATCGATTCGGGAAGCAACGCCGATTTCGTGGGATTACAGTTCGTCAAGCAGCATAACATAGCGCTCCTGCCTGCAACGACGCCTCTGAACGTGGTCACGGTAGACGGCAGGAAGTTGCTGGGGGGGCAAGTGGTGCAGCAAACCCCTCCCATGATGATGCAAATTGGAGACCATCGAGAGCTTATTAGTTTCAATGTCACCCACTTATCGGACACGCCCATCGTGTTGGGCATGAGTTGGCTGGACAGGCACAGTCCCGCGGTTGCTTGGTACCAGAGGCAGATCACCTTTTGTTCATCGTATTGCGCCCAGAATTGCATCCAAACCGATCAAGGAGGAGAAGCCGAACAGCAGCTGCATCTGAGTATGGTGCAAGCGGTTCCTCACAAGTACGCGGAGTTCTTGGAGGTTTTCTGCGAAAAGGAAGCTGACAAATTGCCGCCTCACAGACCTTACGACTGCGCGATTGACTTAGTGCCAGGCGCGCAGTTGCCAACTGCCAAGCTGTACTCCATGTCGGAAGACGAGCTGCAAGAGCTTCGGGAGTTCATAGAACACAACCTCAAGCGCGGATTCATCCAGGAATCTAAAGCAGCGGGAGGCAGTCCTGTTTTCTTTGTGAAAAAGAAAGACACGCCCCAGAAGAGGCTCATTGTGGACTACCGGTTCATAAACAGACTAACTAAGCCCAAGGCCTTCCCCATGCCCAAAATTGACGACCTTTTGGCTACAGTCAGGAGGGGGAAGATTTTTACCAAGCTGGATTTACGTGGAGCTTACAACCTCATCCGCATCAGGAAGGGCGACGAGTGGAAGACGGCCATGTTCACTCCTTTGGGCACGTACGAATACAGAGTTATGCCCTTCGGTCTACAAAATGGCAGCCATGTTTTCCAAGCATTCATGCATCACGTCCTGGCAGGTCTCCTCTACAAGAAGTGTGTCTGTTTTCTCGACGATATCCTGATTTTCTCGGAATCGCCAGAGGATCACGATAAGGACGTGAAGGAAGTTCTGCAGAGGCTGAAGGAACACAGGCTGTACGCCAAGTTGGAGAAGTGCCAGTTTGATGTGAGAGAGGTAGATTTCCTTGGCTACAAGCTGTCCGACGAGGGACTGGCCATGGACAAGACTAAAGTCCAAGCGCTGTTGGACTGGAAAAGCCCTCGAAATCGGAAGGAGGTCCAGAGGTTCATCGGCTTTGCCAATTTTTATCGCAAGTTTATTAAAGGTTTTGCAAACGCGACGGCGGCAATCACTGACACCCTCAGTTCCAAGAAGAAGAAGTTCGTCTGGACCGAACAAGCAGAGCGATCCTTTCGGAAGCTTAAAAGCCTTTTCGCCTCCGAGGAGCAGCTGCTGCACGTGAATCCTGGCAGGCCCATGCGGGTAGAGACAGATGCATCAGACAGAGCAGTTGGGGCCGTCCTCTTGCAAGAGGATTCGCAAGGCAACTGGAGACCGGGTGCATTCTACTCCCGGAAGCTCAGCAAGACGGAGCGCAACTACACCATATGGGACAGGGAGTTGTTGGCCATTCATGCAGCTTTCAAAGCGTGGCGACACTTCTTGATAGGAGCCAAGCACACGGTGCAGGTCCGCACGGATCACAAGAACTTGGAGTATTGGCGGACGGCTAAATTGCAAACCCAACGACACATGCGCTGGGCGGAATTCTTTGCGGATTTCGATTTCAAAATAGAATACATCCCTGGAGACTCCAATGTTATAGCAGACGCGCTGTCCCGAAAGCCTCAATACCTGGAGGAAGTAGCTCCAATCGCAGCGAAGTACATTTTCGCACCGCAGGCGTGGACGTGCGCTACCATCGCAGTCGACCTGGACGCGGTGCGACGCGCGCTGCAAGAGGATCAGTTTGCACAATCCAAGATGGAGGAGCTCCGCAGAGGGTCGCCTGACAACAATGAGTTTCAGTTGCAGGATGGACTTTTGACTCGCAAGGGCGCCCTTTACGTGCCCACCGACGAGCTTCGCGCCACGGTTTTGCAACAATTGCACGATGCCCCGAGTGCGGGCCATTTCGGCAAAGAGAAGACGATGGAGTTGGTGGCAAGGGACTTTTGGTGGCCCCAGATGAGAGGAGAGGTGGCGGACTACGTAGCCAGGTGCGATATCTGCCAGAGGTCCAAACCAGTGCATCAGAAGCAGGCGGGATTGTTAGAACCGCTGGAGACACCGCAGCAACCGTGGGAGAGGGTAGCGTTGGACTTTGTTACAGACCTGCCCAGCTCCAGAGGTAAGACGGCGGTGTTAGTGGTTGTGGACTTGTTCACCAAGATGGCGCACTTCATTCCTTGTGCCAAGGTGGCGACGGCAGAACAGACCGCAAAGCTCTTCATCGATCACGTCTTCAGAGTGCATGGACTACCGCAGTCCGTCTTGTCCGACAGGGGGCGCCAATTTGTTTCCACTTTCTGGCGGAAGCTTCTGGGTATCTTGCACGTCAAGATCAACCTGACGTCGGCGAGGCATCCACAGACCAACGGTCAAGCGGAGAGGGTCAACGCGATCATGCAGCAGTACCTACGGTGTTACGCCAACCAGCGACCCGCGGCGTGGGTGGACTACCTGCCGATGGCTGAGTTCGCCTACAACAACACGAAGCACGCATCCACCGGGGTGACGCCTTTCTTCGCGAACTATGGACGTCATCCCAGAACCTTCCTGAGCTTTACAGCACCTGAAGGGGGGGGACCTCAAAATGCCGACCAGTTTGCAGCAGAGTTGCAAGAGGTGCACGAGGAGCTGCGGAGACATTTGGAGCTGGCAAAGCAGGCGTATAAGGTGCAAGCCGATAAACACAGAAGGGCGGGGGAAGACATTCAGGTTGGGGACTGGGTATGGTTAGCAGCCCACGCGATGCCGGCCAGGTCGTTGGCCAAAAAGAAGTTAGAACACAGGCAGCTAGGACCATATCAAGTTGAGGCTAAGATCAATCCGGTGGCTTTTCGCCTAGCCCTTCCGGAGGGCTCCAGGGTGCACCCGGTCTTTCATAGGTCGGTGCTCACTCCCTACAAAGCCCCACACAGGTTTCAAGAGTCAGAAGCACCTCCAGAGCCACGTAGAAGGGCGCCTGAGAGAGGGGAGTCGCCAAGACCAGAACCTCTTAATGAGGTCACAGAGATACTGGATTCACGATGGGGGGAGGAGGGAGTTGAATATTTTCTCGCCAGGGAAGGCACTCCAGTCTCTGCAAATAGCTGGGTGCCGGGTTACGCTTTGGACGAACCCCTGTTGAAGGAGGAGTTTCATGCAATTTTTCCGCACAAACCCATGCCCGAGGAGTATTTTGATGATTGGCTTTTCACGCCCACTTTGTCGGGCAGCACGTTCGGGGGTTTCTCCTCGCCCGAGGGCTCTACGCCCAAAACAAGCCCGACCAGGGATCCCCGCCTGGGGGGGGGAGAGACAAACCCTTATTGGTGGGTGGATCAGCCAAGGGAGGTATGGAGTCAGAGGTGGATGATAGGTCCTTGGCAGGCAGCGCCAGGAGAAGCAGTGAGGGAGGAAGAGACTGTGATGCCTTCAGGGGGGGAACCCGAGTTCGAACACACGTATACGGAGCTGCCAGAGGAGAAGATTGACGTGGACACCCGGTATCCTGAACCGACCCAGGAAGAACCACATTTCCCTCAACCTGCACCCAGCGACCGGGAGGGGGGAAGGGGGGGCTTCGAGGGGGGGATGGATGTCAGGGTTTCTGGGAGAAGTGAGGAGATGGCAGAGGAGACGGAAAGCGAGTGGGAGGAGGGAGAGAGAGACGAGGAAGAAGATGACGGAATTCGAAGGGAATCTATGAGCCTAAGCAGTGAGTCAGAGGATTCCCAAAAGGGAGCTAGCATGATCAGGCGAAAAGCAGGAGAAGAGAGAAGCTGTGAAAAGTCAGGGAAGGAGGGGAGAAAGCCCAGTGAAGCACAGACGCTGTCAGAGGGGTCTCAGCCGGAACGGAGTAAAGGGGGTGGAGTTGTCAGCCTCTCGGAGGGAGGAGGAACAGGAGAAAACAGAGAGAGGGGGTTGGAGCAAGGTGTTCAGCCGGAAAGGGTAGAGAGTGGAACAGGGGGCAGTATAGAGGACGAAGGAAAGGTCAAAAGCAACGTACGCGCGCCAAGTTCAAACATAGAGGCGCGCGGAAGTGGGGAAAGCTCAGAGGAGGAGCCCGGCCCCAAAGCCAGAAGGAGGGGGCAGGAGGCGGCAGAG
Source organism: Podarcis erhardii (assembly GCF_964252035.2). Taxonomy (NCBI): domain Eukaryota; kingdom Metazoa; phylum Chordata; class Lepidosauria; order Squamata; family Lacertidae; genus Podarcis; species Podarcis erhardii. Next base: position 78,276,457 of record NC_138497.1, on the reverse strand, counting down.
GATTCAGCCTCAGGCGAATCCCGGAAAGAGAGAACCCAGGGGGGCAGAAAGACCCTGCGGAAAAGAAAGGAGAGGAAGAGGTGGTCTAGAGCCAGGCTATTAAGTTGGTGTGGAGGAGGGGAGGAGTCAGAGGGGGACTTCGGCGGTCTAACGTGACAGACGTACAGCCACAATGCTGAACTGTGAAAGAAGCAATCATCTTCAATAAACTTTTCCTGTAAGTAAACTACAACGGAGTAAGGTCTCTCGTGAGCTGGGACCCACCTGGGTGGCTGTGACAATAATAATAATAATAATTTATATCCCGCCCTCCCTAGTCGAAGCCGGGCTTATCCACATTTCTCTTTCTTTTGCACTTTCCACACTTTCTACTTCTGGGAAAGATGTCTCATCTACTGCACCATACGAGGAACAGCATTGCATTAATTGTATAATAGTATTGTTACCTGGGGAAAATTGTGAATTTGGGTAGCCCATGTACCATATTGTGCTTGGGAGCACAGTGCATCAGATTTTCAAGGAAAGCTCAGCTCTGCTTAATGATCTTAAATCAGTATCGAGATTTTCAAGATATTGCACTGCGTTGGATATAAAACCTTTCTGAAAGGCTGGCCATCCATAAGCACAGTCTGCTGTGGATCCTGGGATTGCAGACATGCTTACAAGACATGGCAGCTGTTGCAGAATTTTTGCAGAAATTGTTTATTGCTGCCAAAGTGCTCAGGGCAGACCATTTTTATTTTTGTTTCTGCACAAACAAATCACCTTTTACATTTCCCAGGCCTCTGCAATTACCTCACTCTGGCCCCACAATAAGCACCTCCACAACACTTTATGAAATATAAATACCCCGATTTCCTAGCACAGGAGGCAGTCGCTGGAAGAGAACCAAGATGATCTGTTTACTGCAAAAATAGCAATCAGCATTGTGCATCTTTAAGTGTGTTTGTTCCTAGGAATAGGAAAACAAGTGACCTCCAGATCAATCCAATTAAGTAGCCCATTTTCTATGAAGTAACAATCAAATTAAAAGCAGCTGCTTCTTGCATTACACACCATCTCAACTGCATTAAAAGGTTTGCTTGTTTACTTCTAGGAAGCATGCTCAAATTGCCTTTCCGCCCACTAAAAAAAACCGCACGCATAGGAACAAAGATGCATTTTTCTGCATCACTTGTGGCAGCATGCTAAGGCACAGCAGCTGTTGCCAGTCAGGAAGATCAATTAGGCAGAACCTGCCCCACCCCCTGCTCCCAATCTGTCTCTAGCGACTCCTAACATGTCTGTACCACTGCAAAGCCAGACCCCATCTAGCCTGATGTTTGGTGTTTCAGGTTTGTTGGGCAATATACTCCACACACAAAGGTGCTGTCCATACTGGCTCCTGCCCTCAAGGCCACACACAATTTTTATGTAAAAAAAAGAGAGAGGTGAGAAACCTATTGTGTGTGTTTACATACCCTGGGGAAGAAGAAGAAAAGTTGTGCAAGAAGAATTGCAATTGTGCCTGGGAACTTTGCCCACTGAGCACATCACATATTCATCTACATCTACGTCTAATTTACATCATGCTGCCTTTTTGCCAAGAGTGGCCCTCTAGGTTGCTTACCTTGAAGTCCTAAAAACTTTAATGATAAAATGAATCAGCCACACACACACACCAGGTTTTCAAAATTAACATGCTCAAAAACTGACTAATAGCAGCAACACAGAAGAACACCTTAGTAAGCAAATTTTTGAAAGCTATAAAAATCTGGTGGAAAAGATAAGGTTTGGAAAAGCTCTGGAGTTACGTAATGCTGGATTCACCAATGAAAAAGCTCTGTTCCAGAACATTTCGTTACCTACAGTAGAGGCATCTGAAGCAGTGGCTCTCTAACATATCTTGGCACCATGGTGATTGTGTCTGTGTGTTTCATACGTGAAAAAAACCTCCCTCATGTCCAGGCTTCCTCAAACTTGGCCCTCCAGATGTTTTGAGACTACAGTTCCCATCATCCCTGACCACTGGTCCTCCTAGCTGGGAATCATGGGAATTGTAGGCCAAAAACATCTGGAGGGCCGAGTTTGCAGAAGCCTGCTCAGGTCAGTTGGAACTTTTTAATGTAAACCAGTACCTTGAAACTGACATGGAGAACAACTGGTAAATAGTGCAGATCAAAAAAAATTGGTGTTACATGCACTCTTGAGCCTGGCAGAATTAGCCTGTTGTAAATATACTGTAAATGTGCAACTTCGATGCAGAAACTGAGCACTAGCTTGCAAATTTGTTTCTTTTAGTGTCAAGTGTTGGACCCATTGACTGTGTTACCCTTGCCACAACCACCATTTCTGTGCCCTAAATGAATAAATCAGATTTCACAAGAAGGTGTTGCAATGCCTACCTCTGGTTTTGTATAGAATAACGAAGGAGAAAATATCTGATTTGCATATTCTGATTTGCCAAAGTGTGGTTTGCTGTAAAGGGAACTTGATAGTTTTGTTACATAAGTCAGCTTCATGACGCTAAGCAATTTGCACAGTGCTGGGAGCTGAACTGGTGGGTGGGGATGGTGTCTCACCTCTGCCAAGAGATGCCAGAGAAGCCCTTCGAAAATGGAGTTGCCCCAGAGGTCTGGTCACAAACACGTTTGATAACTGAATTCCCACCATGTCCCTTCCAGGACAACCAGAAAATGCATAAGATGTGAACACCGTTACAATGTTCAGAAGCAGAAAATTTGGCAGAAATGAAATGTTTGACTTCCTTAAGGATAAGGAGGACATGGGAGACAGAGCCAAGTTTAGTGAGAGTTTGCAACATTATGCCTTTTCATTCTGTCCGATCAGTGGCGTAGCGTGGGGGGTGCAGGGGGGGCCGGTTGCACCGGGCGCAACATCTGGGGGTTAGGGTTAGGGGGCGCAAATCCACGGTTTAGGGGGCGCAAATCCATGGGTTAGGGGGCGCAAATTACTTGCCTTGCCCCGGGTGCTGACAACCCACGCTACGCCACTGTGTCCGATTGCCAGCTGGCAGCTGTGAGATCTGTTTAAAGTTCCAAATGAGAGAGAGAGCGCAGGTGCTGTGCCTTCCATTCAGGCTTAACAATCAGGATGAAGGTTTTGTCTCATAACAGGTGGAAGAACAGGCCTGAAAGGGCAACAGTTACATCTTCCACCTGTTGCTTTGGATCTTCTGATGGGGAAAGGGGAACATGTGGCCCACCAGATGCTGTTGGACTCCAGCTCCCATCAGCCCCAGTCAGCGTGGTCAATGCTCAGGGATGGTGGCAGTTGTAGTTCTACAACATCCAGAGGTTCTGGACCATGTAAAGCTGTGATCTCTGGGTTTGGGAACCTTCACATTCTGGTATTTTATACTACAGGCAACAACTGTTTTAGGCACGTCTGATATGTCAGCGACTGCAAACACGTGCATTGCGCCAACCCCAAAAGTGAGCCAAAAACGTCACAAAAATGTGTGGAACAGGGTGAGGGGTTTGCAGCCTTTATCAATGGTGTTTCAAATATACGTGATTTCACTTGAATGCATGGTGCCTTGGAACGTAACCCCCGTGTAAACTGGGAGTTTCCTGTATGCTGTACTTTAAATGTTTGGCAATGCTACATTTACTTACATTGGGATGTATTGAGTGCTTCTTCTTTTTCCTTCGGCAGCAGCTGCTGGAGGTGAGGCACCTCTTAGTACTTTTGGATCACGTGGCCCCAGCCATTCCAAAGGATGAGCTGCCATCTCTCTTTCATTCTCCTACAAGCATTTAGGGGATGTGGGGCTCAACTTACTTTTAAAGTAGCATCTCCTAACGAATCAGTCAATGACATGACTGATTCCGATGCGGCTCCTTTTAGGTACGCATTTGTTTCGAGTAAGCTCTTGAGTATGGCCGAGTCCTTTTTATATTGAAATCCACGATCCTCGATAACATTTTATTATGAGGTTTGCTATTTTTGGTACCACTGTTACTTTGTCATGAGCAAAGCACATAACATTTCATGATATGAAATCATTATGGGTACTGCCGAGTTCATTACTAGGGCATCTCACTGTATTAAGAATGAATCAATAGCACATACTAATATGGCAGCGTGATACCGAGCTGTAGTTATGAATAGCGCATCTAGAAATAGACAAGAGTATTCTCTGGGCCTTTGTCTACTCCTCTTCCATTATCTTGTACAATTGTTTTCTCCCAGGTGCTGGGATGGGTTTAGACAGTTATCTAATGATTTTGTTTAAAGTTGTATGGGCACCATAATGTTGTTTTTCTTTCTTGAAGTTTGGAAAAAAAATGTCTTTAAGGTCAGGCCTTGCACTCTGCAAATGCCTTCTATGCATCCTTCATTGATTTGTGCATATTTTAGAGGCCGTGCTCTATGCAAGAATTCACTGGAAGTTCCTTGGAGGAAGACCATTATTTGGTTGCTTGTTCATTTCCTTCTTGCATTTTTTATCCCACCCAACAACAAAGCACAAACAATAAAATCAGCACACACACCCTTGCCCAAAAATCAAATCACAATAAAATGCAATGTGGAACTTTCCTTGTGCTTGTCCTTGTGTAGAACGCCACAGCATGACTGCTGACAGGAGTGAGAACCTGTCAGCATATTACATCCTTGCTCAAGGATGTGAACTGGTTACCAATTTGTTACTGGGCCAAATTCAGGGTGCTTCTGTTAGTATATAAAGCTCTCAACAGTTTGGAGCCAGTTTACTTTATGGATCACATTACCCCACATATGCCCACTATGGCCGCTCCAATCTGCATAACTGGCCCTTTTCCAAGTGTCACATACAGTTCATTCTGCACTTGCAATAAATAGGTATTTTACTGTGGGAGCACCTATTGTCTAAGACACCCTGTTGCTGTGCTGTTATTGACACCTGCTAAAAGACTTGACATGTAATTTTGTTATGTACATTTGTGTGTGTGTGTTTTAATCTGGTCATTGAAACTATATTTTTATAATTTTGTGCCTGTTTTAAAGTCTGTTCTTGTTGCTATTTTTAATTGAATATTTAAACAATTTTATGTAAACTACTTAGAGATTTAAAATAAAATGGTATATGCAAAAGCAGTAGGAGAATTTGCACTCCCCTAGTCCTTCTCCTCATGTAGGTCCTCTATCCCTGTAACTTGTGCTGTTTGCAGCTTAAAATGAATTTGCAGTTCAGTCTCATCCAAGACAGACTGGAAGTGCCTAGCCACCTTGCCCAAGCAAGGGACATTTTACGGCTACCTGATAGTTGATGCAAACCTCTGTGTCCAAGGGGAACTTCAGAAGCAGCCTCGCAGCTGCCTCCTTCAAGTTGATTCATAAATGGAGCCCATCCATTTATCTACCGCAAGCATTCTAGACCCTTCAGGTCTGAACTGTCAACTTCAGGTAGGAAGCTGAATGCCCATTATAACAAAGCCCAGATCAGGAATTGTACTTTTTTGGGGACACATTGCCCAAACAGCTCAATCGATTGGATATGTCCACTTACCTTAAACACGGTGTTGCAGCCTGACCATGGCCCCATGTCAGCAATCCACCAGCTGGCTGGGAAGAACTGCAGGCCTGCCTGCGAATTGACCAATGGCAGGAGGGCCTGGGTCTGTGGATTCCCCGGGGGCAGGCCCAACTGGGCAACTGGCCTCACTTGTGTCCGCCCCCCAGGGAATAAATTGACACTGACACAACACTCCTCCCTGGTTTTTCCATCAGATCTCCCAAACTCCAACCCTTTTTGCAAATGCTTCTTCTGTCATGCTATGACCTGGCTATGGACATTGTCGGCTGCCGTATTCCGGGCCAAGCAGGAATTTTTCCACTCGGCAAATTTGGTTTTCACCCACTTCACAGCAATCGTCACAACTTTGTGAGGTTAGGCATTGGGTAAGCCTTGGTCTTGGTTGGAGGAGAGGCTGTAGCCTGGCCTGTCGTTTCTTGGTTAAGCGTATCCCATTAAAGGGGTCCGTTCCCTGCCTTGAGATGGAAGCACAGGCATACTTAGGGTCAGTATCAGTGCCCACAGCAAAGAGCTGCATCGCCGCCGCCCCCAATCACTTTACTGTAATGGCCACATTATAAATTACTACATTTTACATGACCCAAGTACTCAAAGCACCCAGAGTGAGGGCAAGGCAAGGTGGGAGGGTGGAAAAAAGCACACCTTTGTGCCACAGTGCAAGAATGGCGGGAACTCGCCGTGACACACATATGCTTCAGAAACTCCACAGGTTGATAGGTAATTTTTGTGCCCCCATCCCAGACCCCTAGGTATTCCTCTAGATGCCAGGAGTGAATGCAAAGCCCTTTCTTTTGTTCCTATTCACACTGGGAGGTTGGGTTTTTACAGTCCTTAGCCTGAGTTTTGGCTTGTGCGGGGAAAAAGTTGTACAAGAACGTAATATTGGGTGTGATGATGCGGAAATGGGAAAGGTCTGGGACTGTGGCTGTGCTTAATGTCCAGAAAAAATGATTTGGGAGTTTACACCTGTGTCTTATCTAAAAAGTCTTGTTCTCTAGTCTTTGATGCATGGCCATGGGGACCAAGTAACGGTAATTATTCAGGGATGAAGAAATGCATCCAAATCTTCTGAGTAACATAGATTCTGGGATTTGACCCTGACCCTGAAAGAGATGCTGGGGCTGAGCCCTGGTGAGCCCTGGCACCAAAAGGCTGAAACTAGGCCCTATGCTTCCAGTTTGATAGGAAGCTCCTCTGGGCTCTCAACTGCACCCACCCCCAGCTGGCTGTTGCCTGTCCTCAGTTCATGCAAATGGTGTCCAAGTCAGGGGATTCGTCTTCCTCTTTAAATGACAGCCCAGAGTCCTGCTCCTTCTTCTCTCCTCTCTTGTTGTAAACAATGCAGCGGATAAAAGTGTAATAAGAACCCTAAAAGTGCTCCTTCAGTGGAACCGATTGCTTGTGTGAATGCTGCCTTATCAGTGTGTGAAGCCCTTCTCCTTAACTGAGCCCTTGCGACATCAGCATGAGGCCATACCCATTTCACAGGCAATGCCCCCAAATGGAGCTGGCTAAATGGAACAATCCCCGAGATGCAGGGGGAAAGCATTATTACCAGTATATTTTATTTTTCAGCGGCTGCTGCGTCCAGTAATTATTCTTTTTCACCCATGCTATTAACTTTTAAGTGGCATTCTCCACTGAAATTAATGGTATGTAGAGCTTACGGACACATTCAGAACACTTTATTTTGCTCTGAAATGTGTTGCTGTGTGCGTTGAAACATTACTATTTCCAGCTGATATTATGGCTTTAAAAAACACAAAAACAAACACCCCAACTTATCTTTCCTACTCAATTTTTTTCTTCTTATGTTTCAATTGCATTTTCTACCAGCCATAATGCCAGTAGCATAAGTAAACAAAACTCCATGATTATTTCTCCCTCTCTCCCCAGCCCTCCCTCAAATCACAACAATCCAATCCTAGAAGTTAATTATGATCGTCCAGGAAATTACGCACCATGGAGAAGGGTATCCATTTATCAAGGTTGCATTTACCAGCAACTGGTGGTATGTTTTTTTTTTCTGACTCAGCTGACAAGAAGAAAAAATAAAGTTAGTGATGGCCCAAGCCTTGGGCCATTTCTGGTAATAATGTGAACCGCTCAAGCCATTATTAGCTTAATGGTTTAATTTAATAGATCATTCCTGGAGGTAGGCTTTATAGTGCAAACAGTTAGAAAAAGCAAAGTTAATAATAGCTTGAACTGCACAGATCTTTATATGGGAATTGGCCTTCAGCACTAATTATGTTTTGCTTTTCAAATTTTAAGCAACACCTCTTGCTCAATTATTTCAGGTCCCCAGCTTGGATGTTTGGTGTTTCATTATCGTTTGTTATGCTCTGGAATGTATTATGGGAGCACTGAGCTGCAAACCCCTCTGGTTTGAATTTACCTGCTTCCAAATTATGTTTAGGAACGTACCTCCAACACCGTGTAATATCAGTGAAGAAACAAAACTCCTGCTAAAATCATTACGGTGCACTTATGACTTGTTCACACGCTGTAGGGAAATGAAAAGAAGGGATTTCAGCAGGTCTGGCTCACATGGCATCCCCTCTTCTATGCCACTGTTAAACATGCCAAAGCCCTGACCCCTTTACATCCTGTGGCCAAACCCCAAATGCCAGGTTCCACCCCACTCCTCCCCTTGAACAAGTTCAGGGTTATTGCTGCAGGTGGCTAGTTACTAGTTCAGCACTTGCTGGAGTGCGGCTGCTATGGAGCGCCTGTTCCAGTCTGCAACCGCCTTGGATGAGATCAACCAACGTCTGCAAAAAAAGCCTCCTGCAGACACTTCCTTGGTGGAGCCATAGGAAGGATTAACGAAGAGATGTTGGGTTTGCTGAGTAGAGTCAGTTGCCCACAGAAATGTGAACAGGGTGCTGGCTATGGTCTCTGTTCTGGTGGAAGTGGATGAGTAAGAAAGACTTGATGTGAAGAACAATCCCCCTGAAACCTAACTGGACTGGATCTAGACACATCAAAAATGGGTTTCAGGAAAACGCGTTGTAAACTTCATTATGGGAAATCACGTTGGCGAAAAACTCCACAGAGCCATATGGTGTCACAGTGTTATAATGCATACAAAACGCTTTTTCTTTACTAGTGTAGCTGAATCCCCAGGCCTGTTATGTTGGTAGACTAGGAGCAACATTTGAAAGGACTTTAAGAAATGGTGGTGGCGGCGGTGGTGGCAGTAGCAACAAACACAACCATTCTTCTGGCCACTCCCCCCCCCCCGCCCCAGCTGGGATGCTTCATGGTTATATTGTGTGTGACTTGTCTGCCTAGTATGCAGTAAAAGCTGCCCTTCCTTCTCTGGGTTTGGTTCCCTCCATAGTCAAGTGGGAATTAGTTGGAGTCTTAGACAACATTCACAGCATACATGTAAAGCACTATGAACCCACTTTAAACAGTCATAGCTTCACCCAAAGAATTCTGGGAGCTGTAGTTTGATAAAGGACTCAAGAGCCCCATTCCCCTCCAAGAGCTAAAATTCCCAGCATTTGCTGTGAAGAGGGATTGATTGTTAGCACTCTATGGCAGTTGTAGCTCTCTGAGGGGAACAGGGGCTCCTAAAAACTCAGTACCGTTCACAAACTACAGCTCCCATAATTATTTGGGGGAAAGCTATGACTGCTTAATGTGGCATCATAGTGCTTTAAATATTTGGTGTGAATGTGTCCTTAGTCTTGCCTGTGTAGCAAGCCTTACTTGCTACGCTGAGTTGTCCATCTGTTGTTCACAAATAAATACAGCTATTGAAGTTTTCATGACTTCTGCTTCCTCCTGATATTAGAGGCTGACCCACTGGAGTTTCCTCACACAGTGAGTATCCTTCCCAAGCCCACAGGATGTGGGTCATCGGAATCCATTTCAACAGTTTATATACCATTCATTTCTAAGTGGTTTACAATGGGGTTACACAAGATTAAACTGGTTAAATTAACCATAAAATGAGAAAAAAAAAAATGCCAAAATTTCAACAGGGAGGGAGCCCATCTGATCTCAGCCAGGAGGGGATTTTGCAGAACTGGGCCCACAGTATTGAGCCTGGCAGATGCAAGCCATACATTCATCAAAAGCACAGCTTTAGCACCCGCACAGAAAAATATCCAGAACTGGCTGAGTGGTAGTGCAAAATCAGCATTGCATGATCTAGCGGAAGGTTCATGTGGTCAAATGCTGACCAGTTGTGCGCATTCAGGGTTGCCTCCCCCCTTCCTTTCCTTCCCCTTCTCCCATGTCTTTAATAACATCCCCAGAAAGTTTCTCTCCGGTTGTGGGAGAGAGTTGGTGGGGAAAGCTAAACCAGATTTATGATGACAGGCCAACTCTCGGTTGAAAGGTGCTCGAGCAGAAGAAGATTAGCATTCATATGTGCGCTGACCCTGACACAACATCAGAGGCATTGGTGTGCAGGCTGGAAGTGAGGAGCTACACAGTCTTCCCTGGGTGGTGCAAATTCAAGCTGCCACTCCTGTTGCTTTCCTGAGTAAACAACTAGAAGAACTGATTTGGAGGCTGCAAAACAACTCCTGAAGCCTGCAAGGGGGTTGTTGGCTGTTGTGTCAAGGTGACTGATAATGCAATAAAAAGGATCCTGGGGAAAGACCCTGGAAGGATGTCTAGAGCAGCTAGAGCAGTCTTTCAGGATTGGGAGAACGTAGCACCTGAAGTTTATAGAGGGTAACAGGCATGGATAAACAAGTGCGGGTTAGCTTGCTTACTTATGTGAGGGGAACCATTAAGTTTTCTGCTTGCAGGTTAAGGAAGTGTGGCACAGGTGAAGGCATTCTTCCTCTCTCTCTGAAGTGACTCTCTGATACCAGAAGTAATCTGGGGTGCTGAATATCTGGTTGTAGCAGAAGGTGCAGTGAAGAAAGACAGGGGGCGGGGTTAGGCACCCCTCTTTTTCAAGTAAATTGTATTTCCTCCTTTATATTTGGAACAGGGGAGACACATGGCTAAAATGCACAACAGCCCTCTGTCACATCTTGTTAGGCTACGTACAGTAAACAAAAAACAGAAAGAAAGAAAATCCTTCAGTCTTGAAAGTGGTATGTCAGCTACGAGGCATTCCTCTCATATGCCATGGAATACATCTGTACATATATTCTCTTTAAAATGTAAAATTAATACAAATGTATGAAGTGCCACTGGTGGCTTAGAAACTACTGTTTGATTTCAGAGATGACAAGAGAGGGTTGTTGTTGTTGTTGTTGTTGTCCAGGAGTCCAGCAATCAGCAGAGGTCCTAGAGAATGTAGCAGAGGTGGCCAAGGTCAGGTTTATTCTTGATCGTGGAATGCAGTTGGCAAATAAATTCTGAAGCAGTTATGAAGAGCCCTGCTGCAGCCAGTAGCCATCAATAACCTTCTCCTCCATGTATGTGCCTAATTTCCCTTTTAAAGCCATAGAAGTTGGTGGTCATCACACCTAGCAGAAGCACAGTCCATAGTTTATCTATGCACTGTGTGAAGAAGTCCTTCCTTTTGTCTGTCCTGGATTTCTCAGGCTTCAACTTCCCTGGATATCCTTGGGTTCTACTATTACAAGAAAGGGAGGAAACATTCACCCACTTTCTCCAGAATATACATAATTGTTTATAGTTTTATCAAGTCCACCCTCATTTGCCTTGTTGGTCTTGCGTTGGACATCTGCTTGCCTTTACTTTAAACTAAAAAACCCTAACTGTTGTAACCTTAGCTCCATTAATGGTTTTTCATTGCTAAGAATAAATAGTTGGGCGCCACGCAGGAGCTGCATGTGATTTTTTGCAAATGTACACATGTGGTGTCCAGGTACAAGCTTGTGCAATGCCCTTAGCTAAATAGAAAAAACAACGGAAGCAATTTGTCTGCTCTAGATACTGAAACAGCAGACATAGATCCTTGGCAAAGCAGATGTAAAGAGCTCCAATAAACCTGGCCATTTGGAGTGTGCAATTTTAGACACACTAGAAGAACTTTATGTTGGGAAATTACTTACCAAAATCAGGCTCTTTTATGGTCATTCATCCAAATTTACTAATTCATTTTCTTTTGTGACTTTTCCCTTTTTTTAAGGAAGACCCTCTACTATTTCCATTCCCAGAAAGCAGATGTTTATGAACTTATACCATTTGCTTTTTTCCCCAAAAGTAAAAGCTGGCTAGTTTATTACAGCACTTGCTCTTGCATTTGGGGTGTGGTGTTAGGGATAAATGCGGGATTTCCTTGCATATATATATCTCTAATTCAGCTTTTAGAAAGCATTATGATGATACTCAGTGCTGGCAGGAGCGGGTGCAATGAAAATGGGTCAGGCAGTGGAAATCTGTGAGCTGCTGGCTGAGGCAGAGGGAGGAGGACCGCGACTTTTCCGGGATACTGCTGCATGGAGTAAAGTAGATGCTACAAAAGGAGGCTTCTGATTGGTTGTTCAAGGCGTTCCTTCTTTATTATTGCTGGAGGTGAGGGGTGCCAGATTCTTTTGCTCTGGTGGCTACTTAGTTTTAAACCATGGGTAGGCAAACTAAGACCTGGGGGCCAGATCTGGCCCAATCACCTGCTAAATCCAGCCTGCAGACGGTCCGGGAAACAGCGTGTTTTTACATGAGTAGAATGTGTCCTTTTATTTAAAATGCATCTCTGGATTCTTTGTGGGGCATAGGAATTTGTTCATTTCCCCCCCAAAAATATAGTCCGGCCCCCCACAAGGTCTGAAGGACAGTGGACCAGCCCCCTGCTGAAAAAGTTTGCTGACCACTGTTTTAAGCCCACAAGAGCCAGCAAGGTAGGAGTACGAAGGGGAGCATGGATTTCATGTGAGTGGGTTAAGAAGTCCGAGTAGGGCCCCCACCAGAGAGGAAGGGCAAATGAAACTGATGGACTATGCGGTGGTGGTGAAAATGACTGGGAAGATCAGAAACCAGGAAGAACAGACTTTTAATAAGGAATGGGGAAAATTTATAACGTACCTTAGAGACCACTGTAAACAGCTGAGCTCCTTAGCAGGATTTAAATAACACTTGTAATGTAACAAGAATTAGGAGTACATGGGATTTATTTATTTTTAATTGAGTGATTTAAAATATGCAGCAGAAAAGGATTAGTGACAGAACCCATGGAGGGGTGGGGGGAAGTCCAGAGATTTGTTTGAGTCTTTGTTTATTTTTTTATTTACGATTTTGAATGTAAATTTTAATTTGTAAAGTGGAATAAAAATAAATAATAAAGAAGTCCACGTAGGGCCAACGACCCTTTAGCTCCGTATCTGTGCCTTCAGTGCACAAAATTGCCATTATGGGGCTCCCAGTTCAGACTGGGATCCTAGCAAAGGGTAGGTAGACTTTTATCCCTGTAGCCCTTCTACAGTTTCCATTCTCCCTGACCATTGGCTATGCTGGCTGGGGCTGAGGGGAGCTGGAGTCCAACCATATATGGAAGGCCACAACTTACCTATCCCTGCTTTAACCCTTTCTCTGCTGCTGTGGTCTCCAGCAATTTGTATAGGAAAAAGAAATCCAACTGAAGCAAATGGGAGGATTCCCCCCCACCCAATGCAAATTGCTGTTGTGAACCCCCACCTCCAAATTGGGACCACACTGGGGGACAAATGGTTAAAGCTTCCTACCCCCTGCTAGGGTCCTGAGTTAGATGTCCCCCGCCATGCTGGCCATTTGTGTTTTAAAAAAGCTCCTGAGTTAGATGTCCCCCGCCATGCTGGCCATTTGTGTTTTAAAAAAGCAGCACTGCATCTAAGAGCACAAATATGGAGCTAATGTGCCATATAGTAAAGTCCCATAATTGGAGCTCCCCATTTTTCTCTCTCTCTCTTAAAAAGCATCTTGGTCAAGATTTTGGTTAGGGCTGCAATACCAGGGAAAAGGTTCTAACCCTTTGTCTCCTTGATACAGTCCGTCCATCAGATCGGCCACCCGATGCTGCTATTATAGGCGTTTTGTGGGGCATTTAGGATCAGGATCATGGCTCAGGGATGAATGGTAGCTCTGATTTAAACTGCCCCCCACTTTGCAGAAAAGCAAGGGGAAATCAAATCACCAAACGTCCATGTAATGTCTAATCTTTAACTTAAAAAAAATTATATTGATTTCCTAACTTCAGATCATAATTACAAATTCAGGTGCTCAAAGTAAATTCAGCAAGAACTGAACACGTTTCTTCCCACATACTTTTTTAGGCATAAACATAGTAAACGGCATCTTCCTTCTCCGTTGACCAAATAATGTCTAATTTGACCTTTAGTCCTGAAGTAAGTCCAAAAGTGAAAATGAATTGAAAATCAATTTCCTTTCTCCCATGTAATTATTTGCCACAGGGTAAGTCTAAGTAATGATCTGTGGCTTGCTTGAAACCTTTTTGACCCTCTAGTCACTTGTCCAGTGGCTGCAGGGAATTGAAACAGAATTGCTTGATAATTTGCCCAAAATACATGTATCTGAAATGAGCTATGGGTGTTACTGGCAATTATTGTGGCAAGAGTCTACTTTCAACTATATAATCTCCTCCCTGGAATCAAATATGAGAAAACTCCAGAGTGTATGGACTTTATATAGAAAAGATACATACTCCCACATAGACTATATCTGTGCCGCTTAATATATAAAGTATCTCTAAGCAGGGCACAGCAAATTTTAAAAATGTAGATATTATAAAAATAGATAATAAAACCATCAATGCAAATGTCAACCAGTACAATACTAATAAACCATAACAGATGGTAACCCCTTATTCTTCTCACACATCTCCCCACTCAGCACCTCTCAGCCTCCTAGCTCTCACTTGTGGCCTAAGGAAACTCACAGGTCATCCCAAAATATCTCACAACAAAGAACCTGATGGCCTCACCCTAGTCTCTCACTCCAGAGCAGGTGTGCGGAACCCTTGGTCCTCTGGATGTTGGTGCACTGCAACTCCCATCATCCCTGGTCATTTGCTATGCTTGCTAGTTCTGATGGGAGTTGTAGTTTACCCACATATGGAGGACCAAGGGTCAGTCACCAAGGTATGATGGAGTGGCTCCAGACTGTCACAGTTGTGCCCTGTTCAGCAATCCAGCAGCAGCACTCCACATAACTTGTTCCAGGCCACAGCAGGCTAAGTTGGTGTGATGGGATGATGAGCTGCTTGTGCGTAAAAGCTTAGTCCCTCAGAGTTTGGGCATGGTTCTCAAACTCTGTCCTTAGCGGAGCCCTTGAACATGACTCCCTTAATCGCTGGCAGAATCCGACAGTGGGCGTTTACGGAATCTACTCCAGCATAAAAGCTCCTTAACGGAAACGCGTCTTCTGGATTCTTGGCGCGACAGTTTCTGGCGAGGAGTGGGTGTACCTATAGGAGGTCCTGAGACTTCTCCACTGTTTTCGCTGGAAGACTCCCTGAGCCATCCCTTTGACTCACTTTCTCTCTGATCTCCCTCTCTCCCCCTGCTGGTACCTTCCTCCGCTGCTGAGTCTCTCCTAGCTTCCGAGAGCCCCTCCACCACCTGCCTTTCCGATGGCAGTTCCCTGACATCCACCTCCCCTCCAGGGCCCCCTTCACCCCCTCCCGCCCCCTCCTCTACTGGCGGTGAGGATGGAAAACCCCGGAAAGAACACTCCTCATCGTCAGAGGATTCAAACACTTCTCTCCACTGACTCCCGCCTCTTCTCCCTGAGTCCTCCTCCTCGTTGGAGTCTATTCCCTCTTCCAGCCCTGATTCTGGGAACCCTTCAAACTCCTCTTCCTCATCGGTGGTGCCAAAGTGTTCCCTCCCGAACCGTGCCACGGGCTGAGGTTTCCTTGGGAACCGTTGGTGAAACGTCTCTATTAAAACCTCGTCATTGACCTCCTCTGCCGGTACCCATGTGTTTTCTGACTCCGGTTCCCCTTCCCATTCTACCAAATACTCTACTTGATTCCCTTTCCACCAGGAATCAATGAATACTGCCACATGCATGTTGTGTTCCCTTTCTTCTATGACTGGTGTTTGAGTAACCTCCCTCTCACGTCCCCCCCCACTCCCACCCCTCTCGGTACGGCGACAGTAAGGACCTGTGAAATACTGGGTGCAGTTTCATGTGGTTGGGCAACCTGAGTTTGAATGCCACTGGGTTGACCTGTTGTATGACCTCAAAGGGTCCCAGCCGTTTGGGTCTCAATTTCTTACACCCTCCCTTGAACGGCAGTCCTTGGGTGGATAGCCACACCCGGTTCCCCCACCCTTATGGTTTCACCTTCCCGTCTGCTTCTGTCTGCTTGCTTCTTGTATTCTTCCTTGGCCCTCTCTAAGTTAAGTTGGAGTTGCCGGTGGATCGCTTCCATTTCTTCAACAAAGTGTTCCGCTGCCGGGACACTCCATCTTTCCCCTCCTTCTCCTGGAAATGCCCTGGGATGACACCCATAATTAGCCAGGAAGGGACTCATCCCTGTGGACACATTCTCCGCGTTGTTGTAGGCAAATTCTGCCAGGGCCAACTTATCTACCCAATCATTTTCTCTGTCATTAACATAACACCTCAGGTATTGTTGTAAAATACCGTTTGCCCTTTCCGCCTGCCCATTTGTTTCTGGGTGTCGGGCAGTTGAAAAATTGACCTCTACGTGCAGTAAGCTCATAAGCTTCCTCCAGAACCTGGAAGTAAATTGTTTCCCTCGGTCTGAGACCACCCTCAAGGGGGCGCCATGCAACCTAAAAATATGTTTTACAAACAACTTGGCGGTTTCTTCCGCTGTGACCGCATGCGAACAGGCTATAAAATGGCACATCTTAGTTAATAGGTCTACCACCACCATGACAGCCATTTTCCCTTTGGATTTTGGCAGATCCGTCACAAAATCTATGGATACTGCCTCCCATGGCCTTTCTGGTGTGGGTAAGGGTTCCAGTAGCCCCGCTGGTGCCAGCCTCTCCCCTTTTGCTCGCTGGCATTGGTCGCACCCCCTTACATCTTCCCGTACATCTTCCCTCACCTTGGGCCACCAAAACTCCCTGGTAACCAACCACATGGTTTTGTGTTGCCTGAAGTGCCCTGCTGTGGGGCTGTCGTGCAATTGTTTGAGTACCCGCCCCCTCAATTCTCCTTCGGGTATGTACAGTGCCCCCTTGTAATACAACGCTCTGTTCCTTTCCTCAAACCCCCCTGTGTTCTCTCCACCTCCCCGGAGTCCTCTGAGCTTCTCTTGGGCGTATTCATCGTTCTTGGTTCCCTCTGCCAGTTCTCTCGGCCCCACCAATGCCGCCCCACACACCCAGTGGTCCTCGGGGATGATATGTCTCCCCTCTGGCGCTCCCTCTCCCTCTAAATACTCTGGTTTTCGAGAGAGAGCGTCCGCTCTGACATTCTCCTTCCCTGGCACGTAGCAAATTTCAAAATGGAATTTGGAGAACTCCTGGGCCCATCTCACTTGTCTCTGGTTCAGTACTCGGGCAGTTCTCCAGTATTCTAGGTTTTTGTGGTCGGTGCGCACTTGGACCTTGTGCTGCGCTCCAATCAGCAAGTGTCGCCATCTCCGGAACGCTTCATGAATGGCGAGTAGTTCTCAGTCGTACACGGTGTAGTTCCTCTTGGATTTGTTCAATTTCCGCGAGAAGAAGGCACACGGTCTCCATTCCAACATATCCTTTCCCGGCTGAAGAAGCACCGCCCCCACCGCTCGGTCTGATGCGTCGGTCTCTACTCTCATCGGTTGCCGCAGATCCACGTGCAAAAGTTGTTCTTCCGACGCGAGCGCCTTCTTTAACCTTTCGAACGCTCGCTGCGCCTCTTCCGTCCAGACAAATTTCTTCTTGCTGCTGAGACAATCCGTGACGGGCGCCGTTAAGTGGGCGAAGTTCTTGATGAACTTCCGGTAGAAGTTTCCGAACCCCAGGAACCTTTGCACGTCCTTCTTTGTTTTAGGTGTCTTCCATTCCAGTACCGCTTGAACCTTGCTGGGATCCATGGCTAATCCCTTGTCTGACAAACGGTACCCCAGGAATTCCACCTCTCTGGTATGAAACTGACACTTCTCCAGTTTCACCCACAGCTGGTTTGCTTGCAGTCTGCTCAGTACTTCTCTTACGTCCCGCACATGCTGCTCCTCATTCTCTGAGTACGCCAATACGTCATCTAAGAATGCCACACAGTTTTTGTAAAGTAAAGGTCCCAGGACGTGATTCATAAATGATTGAAAACAGGCTGAGCCCGCCTGTAGACCGAAGGGCATAACGAGGTACTCAAGGCCCCCAAGGGGGTGAACATGGTAGTTTTCCATTCGTCTCCCTTTCTCATTCGTATCAGGTTATAAGCCCCCCCAGGTCCAGTTTGGTGAAAATTTTCCCCTTCCTCACTCGGGTCAAAATGTCATCGATTCTGGGCATGGGGAAAGTCACTGGTTCTGACACTGCATTTACGGCCCGGTAATCCACGACCAATCTGGGTTTATTCGTGTCTTTTTTGTCCACGAAGAACACTGGACTACCCCCCACCGCTTGTGACTCCCTGATGAAACCTCGTTTGAGGTTCTTGTCAATGAACTCCCTTAACTCCTGCATCTCCCTGTCGGACATGGCGTACAGCTTGCCCACTGGCAGCTGGGCTCCTGGGAGTAGGTTAATTTGACAGTCAAAGGGTCTATGTGGGGGCAGTTTATCTGCTTCTCTTTCACTGAAGACGTTACCCAGATCGGCGTATTGTCGTGGTACCTTCCCCTTATCTGTTACTTCCATCCCTGCTAGGGTGGCCTGGGCTCCTCCCTGAGCCTCCCCCTCCTTGCAGTGTGCTAGGCAATGTGCTGACCCAAAGGAAACTACCCGCTGGTGCCAACCCACTAGCGGATCGTGCAGCGCTAGCCAGCTCATTCCCAATATGATGGGCGCTCCTCCCAGGGTGGCCACATTGAACGCTATTACTTCCGTGTGTCTTCCCACCTTCATTATCATGGGGACAGTTTGTTGGTTAACTTCTCCACCCAACAGTTCCCTCCCATCAATCGTTGTCACCTGCAAAGGCTTACTCAAGGGGATAGTCTGTATCTGGTGTTCAGCGGCAAACTCCTTGCTCATGAAATTGCAGGAGCTGCCTGAGTCCAATAGCGCCTTTATCTTTAGCGGATGTCCGTTTGGTAGCTCTAGCACCACCTCTACAACAAGCGCTGGTCTTGGGGGTTCAGGTTTGGGCACATTCACTGATCTTTGGCCTGGCTGCTATGCCCCGATGCTGGCAACCAGGCGTTGGCTTTTACCTGCTCCTTAACCCCCTCCTCTTCACCCCCAACAGCTCCCGCCATTCCTTGCCATCCCTTCCTTTGAGGGCAGACTCTGGCAAAGTGACCTGGCTGTTGGCAGAGGAAACATTTCTTGGCGCCTTTTCCCTCCTTCTTCTGCCCTTTGTTGGTGTTTGAAACTCCGCGCGCGCTGCTCCAATCTCCATCGGCTCTACTGGCGGGGAATGCTGCTCTGGCATCTCTAAAATGCGGAACTCACTCCAACGTTCCCCTTTCCCTTCCCGCTTTTCCAAGGCTCTCGCCTCCTGGCGCGCTCCAATGGCAAGCGCGGATTTGGTCAGCTGGTCCATAGACTCCGCCCTGGGCGCGCGGGAAAGTTCGTCTTTCACCGCCGAGGACAGCCCTTCTTCGAACAGCATTTGAATGGGGTCCGCAGACAGGTCCCACCCCAATTTATGGATGAGCATGGTAAACTCTGTCCAGTACTCTCGGACGGATCGGTTCCCCTGTTTACACGCCATCAACTGTCTGCGCACCACCCCTTGCTCAATCTCGCTGGAAAGCATCAGGTCCATGGCGCGGAAAAACTTTCTCGAGTCTTTTAGAGCGTCATTGTTCGCTGCCATCAGGGGCCTCACCCAGTCTTTCGCCCCCCCCTCAAGATGCCCAATGACAAACGCCACTCTCGATTCCTCATCGGGAAAGTCATCAAACTGCAGATTGAGGGCGTATTGCATCTCTGTCCTAAAGGCTTGATAATTTCTGGGATCACCCCCAAACTTTTGCACCAACCCTGGCACCTTCCTTGTGAGTGGGGTGGTTTTTCCCTTGTCTGCATCCTGAGCCCGCCTCTCTTCGAGCCTCGCCGTTTGCAGCACTAGCTGGAGTTCCAACACCCTGTACCTTTCTTCCAGGCTTGGACCCGCTCCAGCTCCTCCTGCGTCTCCGGCTCCGGTTGGGTTGCTCATGATGCCTCTCCTTGCACAAGCGGCTTTCAGGGACTGTCGGATTGCTGTGATGGGATGATGAGCTGCTTGTGCGTAAAAGCTTAGTCCCTCAGAGTTTGGGCATGGTTCTCAAACTCTGTCCTTAGCGGAGCCCTTGAACATGACTCCCTTAATCACTGGCAGAATCCGACAGTGGGCGTTTACGGAATCTACTCCAGCATAAAAGCTCCTTAACGGAAACGCGTCTTCTGGATTCTCGGCGCGACAGTTTCCGGCGAGGAGTGGGTGTACCTATAGGAGGTCCTGAGACTTCTCCACTGTTTTCACTGGAAGACTCCCTGAGCCATCCCTTCGACTCACTTTCTCTCTGATCTCCCTCTCTCCCCCTGCTGGTACCTTCCTCCGCTGCTGAGTCTCTCCTAGCTTCCGAGAGCCCCTCCACCACCTGCCTTTCCGATGGCAGTTCCCTGACAGTTGGTTTTCCACAGGAGGCCAAATGATGGCAAACAGGACTCCCTCCACTCACAGTTCTTTCACTGGCCTCTGCACATCATAATGCTGCTTGGAGTTGTGAAATACAAATTGAGGTCAAATGCCCTGGCTAGAAAATATTTGTCGGCAGTGTACATAGCAGATGTCTACTGGTGGCTGGATATGTTGTGACATGGTCATGGAGAATTATTGTAAGCGATGAAGGAACCAGCTAGACCTTCTGCTCTTCAAAAGAAGGCCTGTTAGGACTCTGTGATATATGTTTTAACCATCATGGAGATTGTGAAAGTGAGCTCCAGTTTGTTGTCCAATGTGGCAAAGTAAAGCTAGGTTTGCTTAACCAGGACTATGATGCTCCATCAAGCCTAGGAGAGAGATCGTACCATAGTAACCTTAAGCACTGTGATTGTGAAAAGAAAGTTTGGTACACATTAGAATTCTGAATGATGGTGCCAAGACAGTCACACTGCATTGTGACCAAGTGACTAGATGGTTTGTGCATATTGTAGAGGATGACAAAGGGAAAAGAGTATGCAGTAAGGCAGCTGAGGTCTTTTGGAAAGAGTAACACTATGCCAGTGTGGTGGAAGCTGGTTCAGGAGAGGCACACACCTGGGACTAGGAGCTGCAGTGGTCTGGAAAGGCTGACTTGCTTAAGAGAGAAAGAAGAGGGCTGGTTTGCATAAGCATTGCTGGTGCCATAGAACCCAGGTGTGTGTTGTAACTACAAACAGTTTTTTAGTATATTACTGTGGTATATAACATATGTTTTTAAGAGACCTGTCAGGAAATAGTCTGGCCCCACTCCCTCCACTGCTGGCCTAGTCGTGTGGTTTAGCTGGAATGGGCATGGCTCTTGTTCTGTCTCTCTGGCCTTGTTCACATAAAGCATGAGACCATGATTTATTAAACTATAACATATGGTGAATTGACAGTTAAAGAAGGGGGGAAATGGAAAATGAAACCCTATGAAGAAGTAAAAGAATTTGTTTATGATTGGTTGCATTACTATCAGGTCTGTGAAATGTTTAAAAAAGATTGTAAAGTGTATGGATATGGAGAAAAAGAATCAAAATTTCAACTAGAGGTATTGAATAATGAGTATAAAAATCTGTCAAAAATGTATAAAATGTTGCTGGATAAATGGATAAAATGTTGATGAAGAGGTTAAATCGGTAATGATACATTGGGCCAGAAATTTTGATTATAATATACAATATGATGAGTGGTCAAAATTGTGGAATGAAAGACTAAAATTTACGGCATGTACTGCGTTAAAGGAAAATGTAATGAAAATAGTATACAGATGGTATATAACGCCAGTAAAACTGGCTAAAATGTATAAAACATGTAATAAGTGTTGGAAATGTAAAGAAAAAGAAGGGACATTCTATCATATGTGGTGGGAGTGTAAAAAGGTGAAAGGTTTCTGGGAAATGATATATAATGAATTGAAAAAGATGTTGAAATATACGTTTATTAAGAAACCAGAGGCCTTCTTATTGGGATTGGTAGGAAATGAGATAAGAAAGACTTTTTCAATACGCAGTTACAGCAGCGAGAACACTGCTGGCCCAAAAATGGAAACAGGAAGAAATACCGACGGTGGAAGAATGGAGATTGAAACTGACTGATTATGCAGAATTGGACAAACTAACAGGGAAGATTCGATATCAACGGGACCAAAAGTTTATCAAGGACTGGGGAAGATTTTCAGATTATCTGAAAGACATATGTGATGAACAGATAACGTTTGTTGGTTTTCAAGAGACTCTGTAAAAAATAGAGGAATATTGTTAAAAAGAGAATAAGATGAGGGAAGGAGATATTTAAAGGCAATACTAAGTTAAGAAATGCGTTAATTATATATAAATGAAAGATCGGCAGAGGAACTGAGGGAAGTAAAAAAAAGAGATGAATGTGTGATAAAATGTGAATTGATTGTATAAAAATTGTTTTTTGTTGGAAAATGAATAAAAATATTATATAAAAAAAAGATTTATTAAACTATGGCCTAGTGTTATGTACCAGCCCTGCTCAGCAACTTAAGTGTTTGTTTACTGTTAGCAAAGCACAATCTGAAACCATGGCTTGCTTTAATTATGGCTGGGTTAGGTGCAAGCCCATGGTTTATTTATCTTCCCCACCCCAGACACTCAATCAAGCTACAAAGGCATGAGGGAACAGCAGCCAGAAAATAAATCATGCTTTGGAGAAACAAGTCATGGTTTGATTGCCTATGAGACAGCTCATGGTTAACTTGTGGGTTTGTTTAGACAAACCAAGGCTTATGTGTTATGTGCGAAGCCCGCTTATGATGAACTGCTTTCTCAAAATTCAGGACAACTTGTGGTTTACCCATGAATTGTTAAATAAACCATGGCCCAGGGATATGTGTGAACCAGGCCTATGTATATGTTGGAGTAAGTGGAAGATTGCATGAGTTGCTATGCTTGGCTAATAATCCTCAGATGTTCATGTAGCTGTTCAACTTACAATTGGACACTGCCAAAATCTGACAACAGTGTCCTACTGCATAGGACAAACAGAACAGTTTCTACAAAAAAGAAAAGAAAAGACACATATCTGGTAATACAGAGAAGCCAGTGGAGGAAACATTTCAGCCTCCCAGTCCACTATGACCTTTAGATGTCCATCCTTGAATAAAATAATTTCATAGGGCATCTGCACTGTGGAACCCTTGAATACACCAGGCAATTCAGTGCTATAACATGTGGACCAATTTTTAGCACACTACATGCATTAACTGGCTTACCAACTACTGTTTGTTGGTGAATGTTAATGAGGTAATGATCACTGCCTGTACTATTGTGCATTTCCTTTCTTTCTAAACTCACTGTTTACAATTCCCCCTCCCTCCCCATCCACCCATGTACCGGTATATCTGTAGCTGCAACTCAGAATAACACTTCATGCAACTGATGAAGTAGACTGTGCTAGTCTTTAAAGTGCCACAAGAAGTTTTCTAGGAAGCTCTAGCTCATATATTTTATCTTATTTCAGATATAGAATTGGTTGTGAAATTAGATTTTCCATTGGATCAGATTTTTAGCTGAAATGCTTCTGGGTATTACTTGGAACTGTGATGTGTTTTTAGGCAAAGACCGGGCATCTGGAAGAGAGCCCTGAAGGCAAGGAGGAGTGTCCCAAGGCCTTTACGAAGCTAGTCACCCACTGGTTAGTATATCTCAGGTCTTTGGGATGCTTGATTGTAAAGAACACACCTGATTCTAAACCCTCTAGGCTAAGAAACTGTGGGAATTTGATTCTTGCCTTTCAGTTGCTGTTGCATTCTTACACATCTTGTTAGCAGTGGGGTGTTCCCTTGAGCATTTCCCTCATATAATCCAAGCATCTCTTGACCTTCTGTTGACAAGCATCAGGGGATGGGTGGGAGAAGTTCAACATGGTCATTACTGTCTTGCACTTTCCTTGATGCACATCAGAGGGGTGGGAGCAGGTGTCAAAAGGACTGCTTGGATTATATTGCTAATGTGCTCAGGAAAGCATGTGTCAGGAGGCAGCCTGGATTGTTTTACTGTGGGTTGCCAACAGCAGGTCAGAGAGCACCTTTAGAGTACAAAGCTTGTAAATCCTAACATGTTACAAGGGATGCTTTATCTAGGTACTGCCATAAGGAGTTATTCTGTACAGCATTTCTGCAGAAATGGCACTCCTGTTAAGAACTGTATTAGGAATACTTTTAAAAGGACTTTCTGTGTTCATATAGGCCATATTGCTCCTGCAACAGCACTGTGAGTTAAGTCCGTGTGTGTGTGTGTGTGTGTGTGTGTGTGTGCAGTGCTTTTCTCTGAAAAAATGTTTAGGGGTAGTCTCATTTTCCTACACATATTGAAATACTGCCCCTCAATGAAGCCAAACTTAAATTCACAAAATGTTTAGGGGTATGCGTACCCCTGTGTCCCCCAGAAAAAAGCACTGTATGTATGTATATCTTTCCTAAGTCCACCCATTGTTTGTGTTAACTGTATCCCTTCAGGTTGCAAGTGGGGGCTCACCTGACTGAACACTTCTAGTATTCTCCATGGAAGGGTGAATTTCTGTGTACAATGCTCTTTACTTAGGAGCATTCCGTAATGGAAGCCCCCAGTCGTGATATGAAGTGGGAAAATGTAAGGAAACAGATTTACCTCTTCAGCTGCTGTATGTAGATAACTAGCATCTAAATATTAAGAAGTGTGAGGCAGCAGCTGTGAGCAGAAGATATATATAATATATCATAAGACTCAGAATCTCAGGGCCGTGTGTTTAAGCCCCACATTGGATGAAAGAGTTCTGCACTGCAAGGGTTGGACTAGCTTATCCTCATGGTCCTTTCCAGCTATGATTCTATATGAAATGTGAGCAGGAAAGCAGACTGTAAAACGGAATCGGGAAAGGGCCTTGTTGCACTACACATAATGGAGGGGGAGACTGAACACCAGGCTGCCATTTCCAACTGCAGCTTTGTAATATTTAATTCTGCGCTAAGTTATCACATTATGGTAAACAGTAATCTGTATTCACCTATTATGCTATGTGGGTGCCTTATCACTGGGCAAGTGTAGCATCCGAAAACACCCCAAGACTGTCTGTCCTAAATATCTTATAACTTTTAATAGATGGGAGAAAGCATAATCATATTATCTTTATTCAACATGTTGAGAGAGGCACAGGTTTTCAATCAAAAATTCATTTACTCACATATTTCAACTCTTTTCTAACCACTATGATATCCAATGAAAATATCTATATTGGTCTTTGAGAAATGATTTATATTTTTTAAAAAATTAAAATGTATATATGCAGCCCCATACATTCAGGCTCAGCAAATTCTTTTCTTTGTTTGGGGTGGGGGAGAAGAGAGAGTGAGGGAGGGAGAGAGAAAGCTCAGCAAATTCTAATTCTGTACTGCAGAAGGCAATGCCTGTCTGTCTTCCAGGAAGAAAAGCAGATCCCATGAAATGCTTGTCATAGTTTCCTTGATATTACAGAGAAGAGTAATATTTTATATAGACAGCACTCACAAAAAAAGTGTGGCTGATCAGATAACAAAGAAGGAAGGAAAGACAAGCTTATACTGTGGAATATGCCTGACCGCTGGAAAAATACATTTGATAAAATATTATCTACCTCATTGTATGTAGGTAATTTCCTGTCCCCATCTCAAACCCATCATTCTCACCCTCACTCCTAAGTTGTAGGTCCATAAGTTTAAGTGATTTTTTTTTTTAGGTGTTAGAACATTAATAAAATGTTATAAATGGAGATGGGCAAAAAGGATCACATTGTAGCAAGACACTCCACTGTGTGCATTGGTTTTCTAATATTTTCTAGGGCTAATTTTTCTGCAGATAGCTCATCAGATAGTTCCACGCATCTGTACTTGCTGGAATTGGCAACACTCAGTTCATGGGCTGCATCAAACCCATGAAGAGGGTTGTTCCCCCACCCAGTCATTTCTGCCCTGCTACCTCCTCCTCACCATGCTCCTTGAAGAAGCTAAGTGGGAGATTTTGAGTGGGAAACCCTTCTTTATTTTTTGGCTTTTCTCTTTCTTCTAGTGAGGAGCCTCCTTTTCTCCCTTCTGTGCTCTGCTCTCCCTCCTTGCCTTCTCCCAATTCAGTAAGTAGGAAGGGATATGGTGACAAGCAACGACTATGTGTTGGTAGGCCACATGGGGATTTTTGGTCTCATCCCAATACCCCCCCCCACACACACACCTTGAAATGGCACTCAGATAAAAATGGTTGCTGTGGTTGACTATGGTCTTCATCAGCTCCCCTTCAGGCATTCCTGTGCTTACCATGAAGGTCTGGAGAAGAATTCTAAGCATGCTCATGTGACCATGTTTATAATCCTCCCTGTTACTGGCAACCCCAATAATGAAGGCTTGCTGACTCCAGGTAGGAGTCTAAGCACATTCACCTGAATGCATTTATGAATCCCCTTCAGAACTTCGCAAGGAGTACAGGGAGGTCTGAAGTGAATGTGGAGCAGCAGGGCTTTCATGCATACCTCCTTCCCACTTTAAGCCTGAAGGCCTGACCAGAAGGCTAGAGTGATTTGCCCAAGGCCATTCAGTCAAGGCAGTCAGAGGCATTTCCTGTTGTTGTTTCCCAAGCTATGGAACTCCTTCCCCTGATAGACTGCCAAAACGTTTATCATGCTCTGCACTGGAGCATGATTTCCTTAGTCTGAAAATACTCTTGTGGCTGCTTGATGTGGAAAATGGGATGCACACTGGTAAACTGCATATTGCCTGAAACTTGCAAGAGCTGTACTTGCTCCCCTCTCTGTGCACATACTGTAGAACAGGGATGCCAAACCTGTGGTCATTGGACTCCAGCTCCCAACATCCCCAGCCAGCATGGCCAAAGATCAAAGACAGTGGGAGTTGTAGGCCTGACCAACAACATCTGCTCTAGGGAGCCCTGGGTCCCTGTGGAGTGTATGTGCAGTAGAATAAGAAAAAAAGACCAGTTTGGTGGTGTTGTAAATAAAAATTGCCCTTTTCCCTTATGGGGTATCCAAGAGCCCATAGAGTCCTTACATAGGTTCCCTATTGGTAGGAGAAGATAACAGAGGCCAACCAGAGAATATTGAGAAGCAAAGCAGCTAGTAAGCTTGATCTTTATTGATCTGCTGCAACAGGGTGTTCCCCTCACACGCAGGAAAGGAGGAGGACCCAGAAAAATGGCATGCATGGCCTTATAAAGACCTTTGAAATCCCACCCCGCAGAAACATCATACATACATCACAGAAGGGGTGTAACCTAAGACCACCCCTCAGATACATCATACCTACATCACAGAAAAGGCGGTCTAAAACAGAACATTTGAATGTTGTTTATCTCCCGTCTGGCAGGTTACTTGATTGGATTGCCTGGGGAGCCTGGCCATTCTTTTGTAGTGATAAATACTTAGTTCCTGGCCCAGGTCACAGGCGCACTCCTTATTCAAACACAGACCCTTAAGACAGGATTTGTGAAGCAAAAGACAATGGGGAGGCTTTTCCATTTTGACCTTGCAAAGAAAAGATTTGGTCAGTTTAGAAATCAAAATGGTTCCAGGTTGACCTTCCTGTGCTGATCTATGTATGTGCTTGGTTGGTACACTTATGAACATTACCATATATCTAAGACCTTAAAATTCCTATTACAGTGGTCACGTGCTACAGGGACTAGAATGAGTGTGCATGATGTACAGATGTGAACCTGCCTTTAGTGGTTATATGAACACATACCTCTTGGCATACACATGAACAGTTAAGTTTCTCCTTTTAAGAGGTAGGTAAAATTTTGGTTAACACAACATGACTACATTCACTGGATGAAAGATAAGCACCTTCCTATTGAAGCCTATACAGTACTAAAATACAAATCTCTTATAAGGGGAAATGATTTAATCTGATTTAATTTTTACTGTGTTACATATGAAAGTAATAGATCACATAGAAGTTGGTAAACAAACAGCTGCAGCACATACCCACTGACAATCTTTGTGTACCTTTAAAAAGAAACCAGGGCACGTCCTCTGCGCTAATTACTTCCCGAGCTTAATTGCCAGAATGGAAGCATTTTTCACTTCCTATTTACATATTTAAAACGAAGAGGGTCAAATTCTCATCTCAGTAGCAAAGAAACTGTGACTGAACATTTAAGGACCCATCACACTTCATTTCTCAAGTGCATACTATTAAACGTGTTGATTTTACAGTCCTCAAACATAGGTGGAAAAATCCATTTCACCACATGGGGCCCAATTCCCTTCTGTCCATATAAAACTGTTTTAGTTTTATTGACTGCAGGACAGATTTGAATGCCAGTGAAGAGGATGGCCTATTGTTGTTAGCTGCTCACTTTCAAAAGCCTCTCTCTGCCTTTTGTTTTCTGCAAATTTGTTTTCTGCATGTGCTCTGATAAATTTTATCTCTTGCCAGGAGGACTCCTTAAGCTTTAGTCTCCCCTCTCCCCCAGCTCCAGAGAAAGCTTGTCGTGGCACATGCCAACGAGGCTAAGGGATCCTTTTTCAGACTACTGTACTTGCTTTCTGTTGTATGGCTTTTTAAAGTTTTCCCCAGGTTTGGGTTGAGAGAATTCTTCCCCCCCTCCAATTGCTTAGGGCAATAACCAACCTTCACAAATACTCATATTCAATCCCACACCCTTTCTCCATGACTGGACTCTTCTTTCTCTCCCCCTTCCTCCTCTGTATTGCTACAGCTTGCTTCCCACCCCACCGCACTCAGCTTGTTATCTCTTTTGCCCACCCTTCGAAATCCTACACTCATCAGCCTAGGGACAAAATGGGTCTGGTAGCCATGACAATAGATTGTTTGCAGTTGCACCAATGGTGCCCTCTTGTGTTGTGTATCTGCATAGGCATGATACCAACCATCTTGGGAAGGTTCAAGCTCTTACTCAGTGGTGGCAAAATTACGAGGGACATAGAACTGGGCTGTAAAATGATCAAGGATAAAACCGGCACATCTGCTACAGTCAGATAATGCAGGGGTGAAACTCATATAAAAGCTTCTTGCTTCATCTGACCTGGCACCCAGAAGCTAACACAACCTTGTTCCCTAAAGACACAACTTTGGATGGGTAACTTATGCACTCCAGAACCATGTAGCCTAAAACAGAATGTTGTTTTTCCAGGCATTTTCCTAGATAATGTGGCAGGCGTACAAAACATAAGCTCTCCAACCAACTGTGAAACACAAATGCCAGAATTAATCACTTAATGCCCTTTGCATTAGGATAAAGTATGTGGTTTAAAATACAACAGAGCACTTTTAAATGAGGAACTGCTGAATGCTGGGGGAAAAAGAAGAGCAATCTCCTGCATCCCAGTAATAAATGAAAAAGGAAGCTTAACTTGTAAAGATTCACAGAACTGATGAGAATAATAATGGCTAGGAGCTTAATAATGTTCCCAGATCGGAGGGGTTTCCAAAAAGGGAAATCAAATTAATAAAACTCAATTAAATCAGTCTTGGCAAAAGTGGACCTCTATAAGGAAGACGCTGTGCACAGCTAGCTATCTCAGTAACTAAATAAATATCCATCGTTTGTCTTCTCTACAGTGCTCCTTACCCCCATGTGCAAAAATTCACTTATTTACTAGGGACCAAACCATGCATGTGGAGAAACAGCAAAATTCTGTCAAAACTTTTTGGGTACCAAGCCCAAGGACTATTCTGCAGCATTTATTTATTTATTATATTTATACTCACCTTTGTTCTTCAGAAAAACTGTAGGCAGCATACATGGGATTAGATTGTGTGATGGTCTCCCATTCACACACTACCCAGACTTCATCAACATTTCTGTATTGGCGGGACTCTTAATTTCTAGGACTCCAGTGTGCTTTATAGATGCATTTTCTTTCTCAAGCATGCAGGTTGCTTTTATTATTAAGTGAAAGACAATGAAAAACAAATGGGTGTGCAAAATCTCAGAACAATCTGCACCAGTAATTTCTGAGATGCATGTGGAAAAGCAGGCCTACTTTCCTGTAACTGTAGTATATATTTTTTAATGAAACTAATGAGACTTTATCAATGGCTTTAGGAGATAGCCTGGCACTGATATGAAGGCAAGATTTCAAATTTACAGTGTTTGTGCAATGGTGGTGAGGTTACAAACTTTGCATCTTGCTAAATAAAAGGAAAGCAAAGTTCCTTTCCTCTGTTTTAACAGCTGTGTCAAAGAGATGATCAGCATCCAAGTATTTATTTTCCAACTTTATGTGCCTAATGAACAGCTGGCTCTGCACTGATTATGGAACATACAAAACAGGTAGAAGCAAAACCTTTTATTTTGCACAGACAAGAAAACAGGCCTTTCACCTGCCCTGTATTACTGAATCTGCTCACCTCCTTTAACTGGAGCTTACACTACAGTTCTGGAAAATGGACTGCCAGTTTTGCAATGTGACATGTGAGAGAAATGGAAGGAAGAAGATTGTGCCAGCAATATACACTGGTAGCTTAGAAGATGTTCCCTCAGTCTAAATGCAATAAATTGAGTTTGATGGATAATGCCCCCCCTTTAAACCCACAGACTGGCTTTTCTAAGCAAACAAAATCCATCCTCCATTTTTATTACTTTTTCATATCACGTCATGGTACTTGTCACTCAACTGGATCTCACGTCTTTAAGATAACTTCATATAATGTAATAGTGTGGATCAACACCAGAGAGGTTATTTCCACCCCACCCCTAAAATGATAGGAAGTCCAGGAGTGAACAAGTGAAATAGGTTAGCATGCAGTCAGTTCTCTTTAGTTTCTTGTATGAGAGTCTTGATAGAGTAAGAGGAGCGCCACAGGATGAGATGAAGGACAATCCTTACAAAATCACAATGTGGCTATAACAACAACCTTTATTAAAACTGCTGCCAGTGGCACAAAGTACAGTTTTTTTAAAAATCACAATTCTCCACAACCCATGAGATTCTGATGAACTTCCATCCCTGTTTTAATTAAATCTACAGTCCCCAACTGTGTGTAAGTGGATTTCATCTTTCAGTAATTTCTTTTCAAGAGGTTAGTGGCTAGGGCCTATAGCATGCCCAGAGAGTGAAATCCTTCACTGGACATGATGATCTGCATTTGTAACCCCCTGCAGCTTAGTTTGAGGAGTTCTAGCAGCACGCTGGTCCATATGTATGTAGTATAACACATTCTTTCTGCTATTTATTTCTCCAGAGGGGCATAATTCAGGAGCTTCTCAATCAGATCCACGTGGGCAAGCAGCATTCGCCGACAGCAATATCTCTTCAGACCCAGAGCATCCAAAGCATCACTAAGAACAAACAAAAAGCAGGTGTGTTTGAAAGAAAAGCAGCATGCTGAAACCTGATCTCAGCCAAATAAAGGGAAAAGCCTTGTCCATGAGATAGAAGAGGAACTATATTACTGTTGTTGTTGTTACAATTTATATTCCTCCCCAAAGATGATAGGGTGGCAGGCACAGTGATAATAAAACATTTTTTAAAAACTAAAACAATTTCAAAATATTCTAAAAATAATAAAATATAGTCCATAGAAGCAAGGTGATTGACTGTGGTAGGCGGCTGAACCCCCACTCCCCAATAATCAGACAAATAGGATTGCTATTTATTTTTCATTTCATAACATTTATATACGGTTTGATTTTAGAAAATGCTATCCTCAGAGCCATTTACAAGACTGCTGCTGTACTCAAGTTACTGTTCTCTAAGTTTCACTTTGATAATCTGCTAGTTTTTAGTTTTTTAATTCATTATGACTATAAACACATTTTAACAATACTGAATGTGACAGGCTTAACTTTATTATTTGCCCATTAAAGAAGCAGATGTAAAAGTGTGCTTGAAAAGTACAGAACTTCCATCATAGCCTGTCTGTCTTGAGTTTCTCTTTAAGAACAGTTATTGGATCCCTAAGATGAAATCTCAGCCATCTGTCTCTTAATTAAGGTCTACCTAGCCACAGACTTTCCCCCCTTATGTTCCAAGAAAACAAAAGGCCTGGAGGGTAGGCGGGAAACCCACATGTCTGTGGACTAGTTTATGTTAGTCTTGTAACAAAGCATCAAATGCACAGAACATCGTTTCTGCCAGTATTGGGCTCCTGAAGGAGCTTCGTTCTCCCAAAGACATATAAACAAACCATTACCTGAAAACACATTTAGTATTAGCTTACTTTTACGCCATGCCTGTGCTCTGCGATTCACTGTGCTCCCCATCACAAACACTTCGGGCTTCTAGCAATCTTCAGGAGCCCTTTCTAACTTTCCTCTCTCCCATCCATACAGTAAGTGCTGTTTTCACCACAAACCCAGGATGAGTGAATATGCATAGTAGGGGAAGCAGGATTACAGTAGATGGTTCACCCCGATCTAAGTATTATTTGTCGTCGTTACTACTACTACTACTACTTTTTAGGAATCACCTTATACCCAAATGTCTCCTTCAGCAAAGAAGTTAGCAAACACCGGAAGGCTTTGGAAGCACTCTCAAACAACAGATGTCCATTTTGACACATTCTGTAGGTCCAATATAAAGTCTTCCTACACACATATATTTCGAACGCTGCAGTAGCAGCAGGACTGGAGGAACAAAAGCAGTTTGGTAAGAGACCATGAAGTAGGCATGGCTAGTCTAAGTCAGGCTATTGGTCCTCCTAGCCTAGTACTGTCTACACCACCAGCAGGTCTTTAATGTTTTCAGACCTGGGAGCCACCTTTAACCTGGCATCATATGACATTCACAATTATTTGCAGCTACAAAGGAAGAATTGGGATCACTCCCAATTTTTAATTTCAAGCACCATATATATATATATAGAGAGAGAGAGAGAGAGTGGGTGGGTTCCTTTTTCTGCAGCTAGGCAGGGCAACAAAGGTGCCAAATTCAAGAAGTGCCAAATTGAAGCAGAGGCTGGAAAGGAAGAATTGGCTAGAAACTTAAGGTTTACTCCCAATTCTACCTCTGGAATTTGGCTCTGTGCCTTCACCAGTCATGATGGACAGGTGAATGTGTGCCCCCTGCATCACCTTACCAGCCAAATGGGGAGGTCTGGCAGGACTAGTATGCTGGTGGGCCAGAGGTTTCCCAGTGCTGCTCTAATGAATGTGATAAATGATCAGTGAGGGGACAGTAAGTCGGGTGACTGTTTTAGACAGGTTCTTTCTTATTAGTGCCCAGTTAGCTCCAAGTTCAGGCTTTGCTATCTATCCTCTACCTTAAAAGATACAGCTTCTCTGGTGTCTAACCTGACTGTTTAGGTCAGCATTAGTTTCTGTTCCATTGGGGCTTTCAATGGAGACTGACGAGCTAAGATTAGCAATGGCTGGGCAGTTGACCCTCTGATGTAGCAACACATTCAAAAAGAAGTTGAGTTTTTCCAAGTGTTATTAATGTACATTTTGACATGTAATAAAGTAATAAATTTCCCATTTAAGAATTTAAATTTCCCATTTAAGAATTTTGCTCATGATTTATGCTAGGGTGGTGGTATGGGCAAACCAAGTTCTCATTCCCATTATGGGCCTACTAGAGTAATTAACATTCAGTTTGAGATGTGAGGTGCTCACAGATCAAGTAGGTAGAAGTCATAAAATAGAAGCAGAAAGCTGATGAGCATAATAAGACAGTGCCTCTTGAACTTAAGAGGCCTCCAGCACACACACTAGATTTCCACATAGGATAAAATCTTCAGTACAGTGTATGACCTCAGAAGTTATTCAAATAATGGTAACAACATAAATCACCCTGTCAAATATTTTAATAGAGGCTCAATCAGTTTCATATTTATTTTATTTTTAGAACTTAGGCTGCAATCCTAAACAGTGGGGTTTACTTCCAAGTAGACATACATAAGATTGTGCTGTTAACCTTCCCAAAATTGCAGAAACGTTTGACACTACAAAATACTTAAAATAAGCCCCCACACCTTGATTGTTATCAACCCACGGTGTAGTTTTTAAAACTCTGAATGTGGAATATTTTTAGCTAAACTAATCAGCAGAACTGAATAGATTTTTGAATATTTTTACCACCTCCAATATTCTAAATAACTGTCTGAAGAAACTCAATGTAAGAGGAAAAACAGCATTTCCAAATTCTGCAAAATCTCTGCATCCTCAGACAAGTAAATTATTCCCTTTAGCTGACCCATTTTTTGCTACAAGAAATGATTTTAATAATATCTGACATATAGATCTGCCCTCAAAATTATGAGTAGGCACTGAGCTAACGGACAGCTTTGCTGCAAGGGAGAAACTCAAATATGTATTGTCTACCCACTTGGTCAATGTAAAATCATACAATAAATTGCAAGAGAATCTGATTTATGCCCAAGGCATAATTCAGGTGCATTTATCATGCAAATATTGTACTAAAGTACTACTTAATCTCAAATTCTAGATCCATAAATTCCAATTCGGTATTTGCAAT
The DNA here is from genome assembly GCF_964252035.2 of Podarcis erhardii. Classification (NCBI taxonomy): domain Eukaryota; kingdom Metazoa; phylum Chordata; class Lepidosauria; order Squamata; family Lacertidae; genus Podarcis; species Podarcis erhardii. The sequence goes on along the minus strand of NC_138497.1, from coordinate 78,242,337 downwards.
GGAAAATCAATTGCTAGCAGAATGGCTATGATTAACTACAACCAGAAACAATGCTGCAAAGGTAAGAAAAATGATGGATACAGCAACAACGAAGAATTATATATGAGACTTCTCTAGACACTAGCTAGTCAAGAAAGAAAGCCTTTCTTCATCCTTTCCTTCTATATGTTTTTGATTTTATATTATCTAGATGTTTAATTCATATTTGGAAAATAGTGTTACACAGGTCTCAGAAGCTGAATTATGTAGCACCCATAAGTGAAGCATGTACTAGCATTTTTCTTAAAACACATGAGCTCTTAAAACAAGGTTAATAGGTAGAAATCTGCCACAGCACTTGATACTTTGTGATTTTTAAAATCAAGCAAGTGTTCCTTATGCTTTTCTATATAATTCATGCATTTGAAACTACCATGTTGAAAGAAAGGCTCTGAATGAGCTGGAACCACTGTTCAGATAACATATTACATGTGTTATACTCTATTTTTAGCAGCATCAGCGACACAGTAGAAATAAAGAAGCTTCTTTGTTCTAGTATACAAAACATCTTTTCATATCATCAAATTTAAACCAAGTGTTCATATCATGCAGCTCACAGAAACTTGTACACCTTTTAAGAGCTAATTGGTATTCTAAAAAATCAGATACTATTTAAAATGCCCTAAAATAGAATTTCAGTTCCTTTTAAAAGTGTCTAACTCCTGTAACCACAGGGGGGAAAGAAGCGTGACAGCAGAAAGTTTAGGTACTTTCTAAGATTAGCCTTTAATTAATTATAGGATCTTAGATGTTCTAAGTTCTCAAGAGTTCTGAAGACTCAGCAAGACAATGGGGCCTGTCATTTCATACTACTCAAGAGAAACAGAATTGTTTTCTGAAAAATGGAACCATGGCTACAATCCTATATGTACCTGGGAATAAGCCTATGGAACTATGGAAGCAAGGATAGGACCGTACTGTTAACAGAAATGCAAGAGAGTTATGTTTGTGCGAAACATTACACTGAAATACAGTGGTACCTCAGGTTACAGACGCTTCAGGTTACAGACTCTGCTAACCCAGAAATAGTACCTTGGGTTAAGTACTTTGCTTCAGGATGAGAACAGAAATCGCGGCACGGCGGCACATCAGTAGAGGGAGGCCCCATTAGCTAAAGTGGTACCTCAGGTTAAGAACGGACCTCCAGAACGAATTAAGTTCTTAGCCCGAGGCACCACTGTACAAAAGATGGGCAACACTATCTTCTGTTCATTGATTTGTTTGCCATGTCAGATGGTAATGCTTAATCAGAGCACTAGAGGATGCTTGAATATAAATGCTGAAATAGTGTCAGTTCTTGCAGCTCTACCTGTGTGGGAGAGATTGAAATGCTCCAATTGTGTTCGACATTCACTTCTCACTTTGTCAGTAAGTTTTATATGTGGGAAAGTGCTTTCACTTAAAGTTCAGCAATGTAAGACTGAGGTCAACCAAATGATTTTTTCTAAATCAACCTAAGAACTTTCACTTGAATTTCATACCCTGTTTCCCGAAAATAAGACAGTGTCTTATATTAATTTTTGCTCCCAAAGATGTGGTAGGTCTTATTTTCAGGGAATGTCTTATTTTTCCACGAAGAAGAATACGGTACACATTTATTGTTGAACAAAAAAACAAAAACAAAAAGGAAATTTATTACCTGTATACGGTACAAAGCCTTACAGTAGCTTTGGGGGCCTTATATTCCGGGGTGGCCTTATTATCGGGGAGGCCTTATATTCAGGGGAGGCCTTATATTACAGCAAGAGGCAAAACTGGAAATAGGTCTTATTTTCGGGGGATGTCTTAATTTCGGGGAAGCAGGGTAGTTAGGCAAAGGAAATTCAAGTTTATACAATCCAACTTAAATATGCAAATCAAGCATGTTTATGGAAGTTTTTCCAATTTTCATAATTCATTTCAAGTGCAGCAAGGGATTCGTTTAATCTGAGTACAACCTTCTATATTGAGCCATATCTGAGAAAAAGCAAAGCAAAGCAAAGGGGGGTTTAAAATGTCTCCAATGTTAGCTCCTCAGTACTGTAGCTACATTTCCCCCATGGAACTCTGAAAAGCCTCCTCAAGAAAATCAGGCAATCTCAATTATTTGTAGGTAACTTGGTAAGTCCACTACCCTTGGAGTTAGCCCCACTGAATTCATTGGACTAAGTTTTGAGTAGACAGGACCAGGATTGCACTTTAAAATATCCCTGAGTTTATGCTTTCATTACAGTGGTGCCTCGCAAGACGAAAAGAATCCGTTCCGCGAGTCTCTTCGTCTAGCGGTTTTTTCGTCTTGCGAAGCAAGCCCATTGACGGCTTAGCGGATTAGCGCTATTAGCGGCTTATCGGATAAGCGGCTTAGTGGCTTAGAAAAAGGGGGGGGAAGGGAAAAAAACCCGCAAGAACTCGCAAGACATTTTCGTCTTGCGAAGCAAGCCCATAGGACATTCGTCTTGCGGGGCACCACTGTATTAATATGGTTCTATATGATGTAATTATTATTTATAAAAATTGGACCTACACTTCATAAAACATGAGCACAGGATAAAGAGTGTTATACATACCTTTTTGTGAATGATCCCTAGACTACTGCAAAATGTTAATGGATACTTTTCTCAAAACAGTTGTGAAAACACAAGTGTGTGAAGCAGAGTCCTTACCCTTCTGTATACTCAGCTTGCAGAAGACCAAGATATGCCTCCCATTTGTTTCCAACGATTTTGCCGCAAGTGAAGCATCTCACTGGTATGATCATTTTACACCTAGAGAAACATTAAAAACAGGAAATTTAAACAGTAAGCGCATGATTTGATGTATCTAAAACTCATACCAAGCAGTCTAACCAAGGCATATAAACTGCATTAGTTCCAAAGGCAAAGGTAAGTGGGTGCGGACCGGGTCAGTATCTGAAAGTAGGAGCACTGGAGCCCTCTTTCTGGTGTTCAGCCTGAACTGGTCAGGGCAAAAAGCGTGTACAGGGCAGAGGCATACACACTGGCCCCACCCACATTGTCCCCACACAAGCTGGCTCTACCACTTAACCTTCTTGTGTTGAGCTTCCTGAAGGGGCTTTAAAAGATTTTTCTTCCTGGTTTCAAAAACCATATTGTTAGGAAAGCACTATATAATGTCTGGATTCGATACAAGGATTTGTTGGAAAATAAAACTCCTAGGTGGTTATCACCTATGGAGGCTAAGGAGGTGAAGAAACTTAACATAGAATCTAAATGGCCAAAATATTCTGAAATTTTAGAACAAGAAAGTGGTGAATTTAAACTACAGAGTTTTGAGAAAATAAAGTCTAAGGTACGAGATTGGCTCCATTATTACCAAATAATGGAAACTTTTAAACAAGACAGGAAAATTGGCTTCCAGGTGGAGAAATCGAAACTGGAAACAGAATTGTTAGAACCCAATACTAAGAATTTATCAAGAATGTATAATTTGTTGCTGAAGTGGAATACAATAGACGAGACAGTTAAATCAGCCATGATTAAATGGGCACAGGACATTGGTCATGACATTATGTTTGCTGACTGGGAACAGTTATGGACCACCGGTATTACATTCACGGCATGTAATGCCTTAAGAGAAAATATTATGAAAATGATTTATAGGTGGTACATGACCCCAGTCAAGCTTGTGAAGATTTACCATCTGCCCAATAATAAATGCTGGAAATGTAATGAGACTGAAGGTACCTTCTTTCACCTTTGGTGGACCTGCCCAAAGATTAAAGCCTTTTGGGAAATGATTTATAATGAAATTAAGAAGGTACTTAAATGTACCTTTCACAAGAAACCAGAGGCATTTCTCTTGGGCATGGTCGGTCAATTGGTGTCAAGGAAGGATAAGACTTTTTTTATGTACGCCACTACAGCAGCAAGGATTCTTCTAGCAAAGTATTGGAAGACACAAGAACTACCCACACTGGAAGAATGGCAGACGAAAGTGATTGACTTTATGGGACTGGCAGAAATGACCGGCAGAATCCGTGACCAAGAGAAGGAGATGGTGGAGGAAGATTGGAAGAAGTTTAAAGTATATCTTAAGGACTGTTATAAAGTTGAGGAGTGCTAAAATGTCAAGGGGAAGGAAGATGCAGAATTACAGCTGAAATTGTTTGATGACTTAAGGTGAAATCGAGAAAGATAATAAGTCTTAATTTAATTGGTAAAAAGGGTTGCTGAAAAATTGTAAAACAAGGATGCAAAAAGGAGGAGGTATGGGGAAGTCCGAGAAAGGAGGGTTATGAAAATGAGGTTAAGAAATGATATTTTGTGTGTTTGTTTGTTTTTGTTGATGTCTGTATGTTGTTGTTGTTTTATTTTAAAATTGGAAAATTAATAAAAATTATTATAAAAAAAAAAAAGATTTTTCTTCCTGCTCAGTGTGGGAAGGCTGGGGTTTGAACCAACAAGCTGGGGATGTTGTGGGGCAGCATCAGCATGCATGCCCCAGGCTCCTGATGCACTTTTTGTTCTTGCATGCTTAGTCTGGGCATCTGAAGCGGACTCCTGAGAGCCCTATGCAATCGGGACAAAGTGTGTATTCAACACAAATCTTAGTACAATTCTGAATATGTGCTATTACATATGCTAAGGCTGCAGTCCTATGCACACTTATCTGAAGTCTCATAACAAATCAAGTTATTTAATGTATGACTTGAATGTATTTAATTCCAAGAACCTTAATGGTTTTGAAGAAAACCAACACTGCCTATAGATGCTGGTTGGCAAACCAATATCCTTTCTTCAAAATGTTGTCAGCGCTTTGACCTAAGTGTATGTTTGCATTTCACCTTTGTATAAGACAGCAGTTTTGATAGGAATTTCACTGAGTCTAGCTTAATCTGGGCTGGCTATGAATTAATATTTTTAAGTTTTATTGAAGCACAGTAACCATTACTGATAACTCAAAGTTACTGATTGCCATTAAGAGTAATCGTTTTTCAATAAACTAATAATTTGATAGCTCAACCAGTTCTCTTTTGCCTTTAAACTGAAGAGCATTATTCCAATAATTTAAGACCCATTTACCTCTAAGCAAAAAGGTGAATAAAGATTAAACTGCGGTTAACTGAAGAAGTGTGCATGCACACGAAAGCTTATACCAAGAACAAATTTAAAGGTAAAGGACCCCTGACAGTTAAGTCCAGTCGCGAACGACTCTGGGATTGTTGCGCTCATCTCACTTTACTGGCCGTGGGAGCCGGCGTTTGTCCGCAGACAGTTTTTCTGGGTCATGTGGCCAGCATGACTAAGCCACTTCTGGCGAAACTAGAGCAGCGCACGGAAATGCCGCTTACATTCCTGCCGGAGTGGTACTTATTTATCTACTTGCACTTTTTGGCGTGCTTTCAAACTGCTAGGTTAGCAGGAGCTGGGCCTGAGCAACAGGAGCTCACCCTATCGCGGGGATTCAAACAGCCAACCTTCCGATTGGCAAGCCCAAGACTCAGTGGTTTAGACCACAGCGCCACCCGCATCCCCAAGAACAAAGTTGGTTTCTAAGGTACTACTGGACAATTTTTATTATTTTATATATATATATATATCGACTGCAGTTAACTGCTTTTTACAATGCAAAATAAATATTAGAGGCGCTCCTTATCCACCCCTTGGTTTGAGTCAGGCAGCATGGGTCCCTCCATGGGCATAGCTGGAGGGGAGGCAGCTGTCCTTCCCAAATCAATAAAATTCAATAAAATACATAGCAAACTGAGGTTCTGTCCCCCCAACATAAGACCCACCCCCCTAACAAACATGCTGGCTATGTCCATGGGCCCCACCTATGCTAGAGTGATGAGTTTGGATGCTGGAGAAACCAAGGAGCTTGCTGGGTGGCCACCAGCCAAATCAGCCTCTCAGCCCAGTGCCAACTTGCCTCATGGGATTATCGTGAAGATGAAATACTGCAACTCAAGCTGCAATCCTATGCGCGGACACTTGGGTGCGAGTCTCACAGCAAGCAATGAGATCCAGAGGAACAGCTTTGTTTGGAATGTCACAACAAACGCAAGTAAGACTCTTGTGGCACCAGAAAGACAACCACATAACTTGTGGCATAAACTTTAGTGAACTACTTGGTAAGAATGAATGGTGGCTCCAAACGGCGAACTCATATATCACAATAAATGTGTTAAGTGTTCAAGGCACCAAGGGGCGCTTGCTTGAAATCAACTCGTCATCCTCTTGTTCTCCTTAACTCTCCAAGTAAACATGGCCAAGCCCTCGCCCGCCCCAGGTTTCGCCAATACTTTAAAGCTATGTAAAGAGGGGCGGGGGGCTTCCGTCCTTGCCCACATCAGAGGGGCTGGCCGGGATCGGTGGTCCCCAGCAAGATGTACATATGGTGCTACAGAAACTGGAGGAAGGAGCAGAGGAGAAACCGCCTGCGTTCACAGAAACCGGTCTGAGCCTTCGGAAGCGATTTAATCCCGCTTCTCACTCTTTTCTCCTTCAGAATGAAAAGAAGTGTGCATGCACACGAAAGCTCATACCAAGAACTGACTTAGTTGGTCTTTAAGGTGCTACTGGAAGGAATTTTTTTATTTTGTTTTGACTATGGCAGACCAACACGGCTACCTATCTGTAGAATGAAAAGGTAACGCATCATTATCTATTAGCATTCCCGTTATGTTAACAGTAGCAGCGGCGGCGGTGAAGGAGCAGGAAAGTCGCGACTGCTACGAGATACTTTCCTTCTCTTACTACGAGCGTTTTTGAAGAGGGGGGAGGACCGGGAAAAGGCGACAAAGGGAAACCCGAACTAAAGCAGGAGGCTCGGCGGACCAACTGACCTACCTAACGGACACTCGCCGCGTCCCGCGCGCACCGTTGCCGCCGTTACCAGCTTTGCAAATCGCCACGCCCCCTCCTCGCCGGGCGCTACTAATCCACGCAATGGGGGGGGAGAACTGTTTTCACACTTCCGCAGCAGTACGCTACAGTGAGCAAGTTAAGAGACAACCGCGGGAGATATCCGCGCAGATCAGCACGCCCCGTGGAGGGCTGGGGACAGCGCCCTCTTCTTTTTCGCTCTATTCTTAACCCGGCCCCTCTCCGAGGGCGAGGAATGGTACGGTCCGAGCGGTACGGCGTCGCGGTTGGCTCAAGAAAGTTGCGTTCGGCGAGGGCTTTCGCGTTTCTCGTGCGCGCTGAGTGGCAGCTGGGGCGTTCGGATTGCAGAGCGCTGAGTCTGGACAGCGGGAGCAGCTTGAGCTCGCAGCTTCATTGGAGCAAGTGGCGGCGGAGCGTCAGGTACTCCTTTGCATTCGTGTTTCTTTTCGCGCTGTTCTGCAGGCACTTGTTGCTAGAGTTTTTTTATTTCTTTCTCCAAGCGAGAGTTTTAGAAAAAGAAGGCTGATTTTTCTGTCTTCCGTACATTGAGTTGTGCTGTTGGCTGGAAAAGTGCAACTGGTGGTGTTGCAGTAGTTCAGCCCCGTCAAGTTTTTCCTTGCTGATGGGAGCTATAAAACGGGGAAAGATAAGGTGGGGAGAGGGAAACGGTGTTTCCCTCCGCTCCAAATCTAAATCAGGCTGCTGGTACCTTGCAGAGGAACACAGCTGTTCTGGTGTTATGCTACTTGTGGCGATCTCTTTCTCTCTTTTTTGCGCTGCCAAAACCCACTCAAGTTAGTGGAGATTTGCAGTATGTGCTTGGGAGAAAATGCCTGGATGGCTGTTTCCAAATGGTGATCGCAATCTCGGTGATGTTTCTACAGAAAGCACGAGAGAGAACTTTAAATGGAAACACGCTGCCAGGAAGGAGTTTTCCTTTATATTTTTAAAAATCGCTTCATTTTGGAGAGCCTAGGAGAAATAGCAACAACCGCTCTTGAACATTCAACCCAGCCAGACTTTCCCTAATGCTGCTGCCCCGGCGCTCGCTCTCCTTCGGAAATGAAAAACGCTCCCCCCCCGCCAGTCCCCAGCAAGGAGAGCATCTTTCTCCTTCCTCTCGGGTGTTAACTTGATGGATCCGTGGGTCGCTGGTGTCACGCGAAATATATATATATATATGCGGGGAGTAGCTGCTCTCCAAACCTTTGGGAGGCGGGACCTACAACAGTCCTGTTTTTTCCCCCGCTGGAAAACAAACCTCTGTGCGTCTCACCGCCCCAGTTCTTCGCACATCGGTAGCCCGATCCAGTGCACGTTTACTCTGAAATAAATTCCAGATCACGGGTGACAGTGATAGGTTTACTTCCCTTTGAAAGTGCGTAGGCTTTGCAGCCTGAGCAAACCATATCAACGTTTAGGTTGCATGCCATAATCCCCCCCCCTTCGCTCCCCCTCCGGCATTTCTAGGTAGTGGTATATTGTGGTCGGTAGAGCCACATCCTGGTACGCCCTCAGTCCCATGCACACTTATTGGCGGGTGAACCCATGGAATTGAGCGGGACCTCATCCTCCGGAGTAAACAATTACAGGTTACTATTGACTATTTTTATTTGTATTTTGTGTGCCACCCTTCTCCAAGGAGCTCAGGGTGGGGTGGGGTGGGGTATGCCGCTCTTATTTTCAAAACAGTCCCGCGAGGGAGATTTTGGGCTGAGAGATGTTGACTGACTCAAGGTCGCCCCTTGGTGGGTGAGTGGAGAGGTGAGCTGGGGTCTCCTTGGTAAACCTCGTGAAAGGAGGATTATTTGCAATAGCGAAGATTTGGCGGGGGCGGGTGGCAACATTTCATGCATATTTTACAGTGGAATTTCTCCCTGTGAAGGAGAAATAAACGTGAATGCAGTTGGAGTTAATGATGGGGATTCTCTGCACTATGGTTTGAGAAGTGTGGGCCTAGTACAACTTTTTATGCAGTCCTCTGTTTGGCTGAGGTGAACGGGTGTGGTCTGTTTGACTTTTCTAGAGTAACTTTGGCTTCTCTCCTGCCACTGGTGCCGAATTAAATTTTAGAGTCTCCTTTAAAAGGGTGAGATTTATTCACAACTGTATTTAAGAACAAACTGTTCCCGCTTCAGGGGGATTAGCATGTGGTGTTTGCAGGATTGTATCCAATGGCAACATTTTATTTGGGGAAAGAGTTATAAATCATGGGGGTGGGGAGTTTGAGGCAGAAGAGTAAATGAATAGGATACCAGAGTTTGCAAGCTGTAAGGCTCTGTGTCCTTCCACAAGCTATTGCTATGTCTTCAGGCAAAAGACCAAGAGAGATGCTATCAGATTTCTTGATCTCTCCCAGTTGTGTCTCTGAGTATGCTTGGCATTTGAATCGAGTGGGATTATTATTGGTCCTCATTCTGCAAATATTTATCCAACGCTGTGCGTCATGTAGATGTTTACTTCAGAGTAAGTTTCCTTGAACTCCCTGCAACTTACTTTTGAGCAAACACTTGGAAGATTGGGTTCTATTGCTTTCTTACTACAGACTTTCTTTGAGAGATGTGCCATTTCCTGAGATGAAAGGGAAGGTGGTGGTTGAGGTTTTTGGTGGGAAAATGGAATTGTGTCCTTGGAAGATTAAGTCTCACTGGGAGAGGTAGACCAAGGGAAAGCAATACATTCTGGCATCTGAGGCAGACCCTAAATTGATGCCTTCCTCCCTGCCAGGGAAGACGGGGTGAGGAAAGATCTACATCAGGAGCAAGGTGGGGAAAGGAAGTTCAACACCGGGATCTGCTGTCCAAGAGGATTCTGCCACCTGAGGCAGTTGTCTCACCTTGCCTCTTGGTTGGGCCGGCCCTGAGGGAACTATCCCTTATAGCAACAGTAGCTAACCTGTTGCTCTCCAGACATTGCTGGACTCCAACTCCTCTCAACCCTAGCTAGCATGGCCTCTATTTGGGGATGATGTAGTTCAGCAACATCTGGAAGGCCACATGTTAGCTACTCCTGCACTACCACCAGGAAGACACCATGGTGGCTTATGGGAATTGTATTGGATGGGGTGAGGGGCAAGAGTCAAGGTCTTTCACCTTAGGCTAGCTTGCTTAAGCTATAACTTTTACAGCTAGTGGGTGGGGGTCAAGATCTGTATATTCCCCCCACCCACCCAAAGTGCACTGGGGGCTATTCATTCAGCAGGAGGAGGAAAGAGTCTTCCAACATCACCTCCTCACAAGGATGGGATTGTTTGTGTGAAGGGCTGTACCTTGAGGAGTGGGTGATTTTTCACATGACTTTGTATCCCATTGCTTTGCCCAGCCGAGCCCAGCCTGCTATACAGTGGACATGAATATATACTGGTGATGCTTGGGGAATCATAGTATGTGCTGACTATGTGCCCTTTTGCATTACCGCGGACATAATTTCCTGGGACCTCCGTTTGGCCTCTGTAGAAAACAGGATGCTTGGCAGGACTTTGCTCTGTTTCACCAGCGTTGTTCCTATTTTCTTACATCTTGTCTGCCACAGCAAAAACAAGTCTTGTGGCACCTTAAAAGACTCAATAAACTTATTATGGGTGACATAAGCTTTGGTGGACAAGTTTGATGCATAACAAGTTATCCTCAGTTGGCAGATTTGGGTATAGGTCAGGCATGGGGCACTTGTGGCTCTCCAGATGTTGTGGGATTCCATCTCCCATCAGCCCCAGCCAGGAATGATAGGAGTTATAATCCAGCAACATCTGGAGGGCCGCAGATGCCCCATCCCTGGTACAGAGGAAAACAAACAAGTAAGACTGTGACAATCCTTTATATACAAACTCCTCCTTTCACTTCTAATAACTATGTAGCCAAAAATGGCATAATCCACACCAAAAGACATTGGCATGTTTTGGGGAACCCTAAAAGTTGAAGTACAATTAAAAAAATCCTAAAAGTGTGGGGAGAGAGAGAGAGGACATGCACAAGTGTGGACTGAGCATGCTTAGTGGCCAGAGAACACGGAGTGTCTTTTGGGGGAAAGAAAATGTGGTGGGTTGGAATATGGTATTCAGTCATTCTCCCCAGAATACTCTATTCCAACCCACCCAGTTTTCTCCCCCCCCCCAAAAAACCCCCACTGTGTTCTCTGGCCCCTGAACATGCTCAGTTCACACTGGTGCATGTCTGCTTATGTCCTGCTCCCACCACACACACTTTTAGGATTTTTTGTATTTCTGCAACTTTGGGTGTGAATGGTGCCATTTTTTATTTTATTTTTTTTGCTACATGATCATTCATTGCTGTTATTGCAATTTACTCTTGGGTAATTCTGGAGTTCCTGTGAATAACCAACCTCCTACCTTAACTGCTCATCTTGTCGCTTTTAATCCAGTGGTGATATAGATAGGGAAAGGCCCTGACTCATTCCAAGTTCTTTCATTCATTTCTTCCGTCTTTGATTTATTTCTTGACTGTGTGTGTGTGGAGTGGGAGGCAATCAAGTAAACATAATCTATGTAGTTTGCGGAGGCTGTAGATCAGAGGGAGAGAAGCCAATATTTTGCTGAGAGACCAGCTGCCTTTGGCCTTCCTTCAACGGTCACTTAGCAGCAGCCATTCCTTCAGGCTACCTGAACTGTTTCTTTCCCAGCTGGTCCTCATAAGAACTGTAACTTTAAGAAATGGTATATGAGCTTGCTTGATACCTCCCTTTCTATCCCTTTCCCTTTCTGAGTGATATATTTTAGATTGTTTGTAAGCAGCTCTGGGCGCAAATCTGAAGGGGCAGGGTAGAAATGCTTTAAATAAATGAAAGGCCTGCAAATAACCAGGAAAAATGTGTCTCACCTCCCCCCCCCTTTCCCCCCTTTCTTTCTGGGTCTTTACATCTCTAAGTTTGTTATTTTAAGTTGGACATTGATGAAGTTAGACACTGATTGTACATCATGGACCTTTTAAAACTTACCGAAGTTGGATTGAAACTAGGGTGATTGTGTGTCCTACATTACTGAGACAGTTCTTGTGTTTGAAGGGCTGTTTGGTCCAAGTTCCATTTAAAGATTAAGAACCTTAAGAAAGGAGAGCAAGGGGGCCATTGAAATTGCCTAGCAGTGGTTAGCACCTGGACAGCAGTCTGAGCAGGTGCACAGGTCACCTGATGAGATGTGTTGTTTCTCTATGTTGTTTCCCCCCTCTAAATTTGCATCTATGCATAGTCATTAGTCTGCACATTTTAAGCAAATTGTGCCATCTTGTCTCTTTTGGGAATGCATTTCCTCTCTTTTGGTGATATATGACTTCCTGAAGCTGGTGTTGCACATTAGAAATAAAGATGGAGTGATTCTCAAAGTGGATCATACGCAGATTGCTGCATTCCCCCTAAGAATCAGTAATGCTATGTATGTGGTCATTGATCAGGGTGTTGTTGTCCCATGTTTGTGGCTATCATGCACCATCACTTTGTGCTTGGACAGTGGCTTGCTGTTGGATCAGATTCATTTATTATTGGCAAAGCCAATAATCTTTCAAGAAATTGAAGGAGAGCCAGCATTAAAGTGATAGCACGTAAAGTTCCAGGGTCCAATAGCTGTTTTTGTCATCCTGAGCAGAAGGAGTTAGGCACAATGCGTCTCTTTCAAAATGCAGATTCTCCAGTAATCCCTTATTCATGGGATAGCTGCAATGCTTATCTCAGCATGAAGTGTGCATTAGGAACAAACCAGGGGGAAAATAAGAGAAGTTAAATGAGAAATATGTGTGGGTACTACTGATGTTCAGTAGTTCACTAAAATTACCAGTGGGATAGGGACAAGAGAGTAAAGAAAGGCATAAAAAACCTAACTGTAGCTCCTCCTATGTTGGTCTGTTGCATTATTTAATTGCAGATTCATTAGAATCAGATTCATTTTGATTATGTGTGGTATTGCATTAAGAGTGCAATCCTATACACTTATATAAGTGTGGATAGGATTGCAGCCTTGATGAACTATCAGTGGATTATATTTGCATGGATTTACTTCCAGGTGGACATCCAAAGATCTCCATATGGATTGTAAGTGGTCTGTCGTTCTCAATTTGATGAAAGCTTTTCAATGTTGAAGCAATGTGACAAGCAAGTGACGGTTTAAAACACGGCATGAAGTGTTTTTAAAGCAAGGTTGGCCAGTAAGTCCCATGGGCTACATCTGGTCCCCAACTTAATTTTATTTCCCTTGACAAAATGTCCTATTGTGTTTTGGTGCAGATGTAGTGCTGTAAAACACTTGCCAGTAGTTTTGCTCATAAAGAAGATTGTTTTCAGGGGTTGAGTGTGAGAGAGATTCCACACTTCCCCCTTGGATTTTCAGTGTAATGCCCCATAACTGGGGAACTCTTACTGCTAGATTGCATTGACTGTGTTATAGATCCTGACTTCTCAACTTCTAACAGCAGAAATGAAGGCAGGGAAGCTTTTGCCAGCTGTTTCTCTTTGTGTCAGAGAAGTTTCACAGGCTAAATTTATGCATATTGGACTGCTGTTAGAAGCAGAGAAAAGGACCAGTAAGAAACAGAAGAAAACAAGCTGGCATCTGAATAGGAAAGGAGGTGGTGGGTTGTGCTGCAAAATTTGCTTCTATTATCTGGAGCGCTGCTGGGAGCGAGCAGCCCCCAAGAGTGCAGAAGTTGACTGGCCCTGGCCTGTTCTAAAGAAACACGCTTTGCAAGTGAAATTAACACATTTTAAAATGGGCACTGAAATTAGCTGCACATTAAACCTGAGTGCCTCCTTGAGGTCAGATCTTAACCATTATTCATGTTGTTGGTAAGTAATACACATACTCATTAACATTCAAGACTTGCGTGCACCACCAGGTCTTGATTCATTTCCTTGTGTCTAGTCGCTCTAGTTAATGTTGTGCTATTGTATTGATAAAAAGGTCTTGCAGTACCTAGGGCAAATGTCTGGAAATAAAGATTTCTCATCTTTCTTTCTTTTGTACTTTAGAAGTTGGAACAAGCAAGCCAAGAAAACCCCTTGCTGTGCACCATAGCAAAAGATTTGTCATGCTCCTGCAAAACACTTAGGCACAAACTACTCAACTTTCTATCCTATTTCCTGTGAGATGCAGAGAGAGGGCCCACATCGACTTCAAAGCCCCAATACACTGATGTGGCTGGATGTAAGCATGCAGAGCATCATCTCCAGTCCTAGGTGGCTACTTCCATTGATTTTAATGGAACTTGTTTCCACGTTAGTGTTAGTGTAACAAAACAGTAACATGGCCATGTTCTGCCCCAGCTGGTCTCCAGGATATAGGAGAGCAGTCAACAGTTGTAGTACCTCTTTGTTTACCAACTGATGTGGTAGAACCACATTCAGGCAAGCCCTGGTCAGAGCCTTGCCTAGAGTAGAGTGGAGTTGTTGTTTCAGAGGCCTTCTGAAGATTGGCTCAACTAGTCTTGCCGTTGGCCCCTCCATCTCCAGTGAACTGTTTGCATCTTTAAAGGGTTGGTGCCTTGTTCTGCAGGCTCCTGTGGCCCTGGGAATCAGTCTTCTGAATCTCAAAGAGTTCTGCAAAGCCATGTGTTATAGGCTGGAAAGACCTGGTAGGAGAGATGTGGAGAGTCCTTGTTAGTGCCAGCACCAAGGGTCAGCATGGTCAGATATCTGCTGAGAGCCTTCACCCTGGCAAGGGACCCACTGATAAGAGCCCCATGGCAGTGAGGAGGTAGACTCACAGAGAGTATCTTGCCCAAAGGCCTTGCAGAATGTGGATGCAATATAGCTTGTCATCTAGGTCATCCTGTGGTGGGGTGTCAGCATTTGGCTGAGGAAAGTAGAGAGCATACTTGCATAGATATTAATTGGATGAATATAGCTGAATGAGCAAAAACACAAAACTCAAATATAGATAGATAGATAGATAGATAGATAGATAGAGGGACGCGGGTGGTGCTGTGGTCTAAACCACTGAGCCTAGGGCTTGCTGATCGGAAGGTCGCGGAACGTCGGCTCCCTTGGCCAGTAAAGTGAGATGAGTGCCACAACCCCAGAGTTGTTCACGAGAGGACTTAACTGTCAGGGGTCCTTTACCTTGATAGATAGATATAGATATAGATATATAGATATAGATATAGATATAGATATAGATATAGATACATATGGACTACTTGGGGTGGGGAGGAGGGGCAAGATGCAACTCAACTAAAAAGGACAATAAATAAAGAAATAAAGCACAGGTGCAGAATTGATATTTTAATTCCCAGAATACAGCTCCCATCACCCCTTACGATTTGCTGTGTTGGCTGGGGGCTGGTGGGAACTATAGTCCAACAAAACATCTGAAGTGCACCACATTCCACATTGAAGATCTTGCTCTAACAGCTAACACCACACTGGCTTTTAGGATTGGAGTGTTTCCTTCAGTCCAGAAAACAAGAAGAATAAACCATCACTGGGCTAATCAGAGCTACTCCTCCTCCACTGCTCAGCATACCCAGTCTTCAAGGCGGCGTTTCTAATCAGCAGCAGGCTTTCTCAGCAGAAGGTTTGAATATCCTTGTTAATTGGCCAACAGTAGAGATAGAACGGCTAAAACTTCTAACAGAGGTAAAATAGTTAAAAGTCTAATAAAAACGGCTATAAAAACGGCTATAAAAGGCTGTAAAAGGCTATAAAAGGTTTGTAATCCAGGAGGGTTCACGGAGGAGAAGTTGTTACAGCCGCCATCTTGGGCTCCCGAGCAAAGGACTCCTGTCATGCACTTTTGACTGGTGGTGTTAAGAGGGAATTCAGCAGATGTTGCTCATTTTTCCTTTTCTCTTTTCCTTTTCTTATACTGTATCTGTGCATGGTTAGATGCACCTGTTGAAATTCCTTAGCCATCTCCATCTTGCCCCTATACCCTTTTGATTTTCTAATAGTTCAGTGCAGTAGTTTATGGTCCTGGTGTAAAGTTGCATGTGCAACAGATAACTAATAAGGCATGCTTTGAAAATGGAACTCTCTGGGACCATATTTCCCCATAGTGTTGTTAGCTAATTTTATTGAATTAGGCCATTCTTCATATTATGCGATTTCCATCGGCATCAGAAAATGAATGTGCTGCTTTACCATCCTTATGGGTTAAGTTTGTTAGTATTGTATTACTTTTATTAAAGCACTAGTTTGTCTAAAAATGGAATTTCCACTTCCCCTGACGTGAGAGTTGATAGAAGCCATTACTGCTCTGTGTATAAATAATTGTGCCTTAATGCACGGCTTATATTAATGCATTTTTCGTGACTGGGTTTTGAACACATGGATTATTGACCTGATGTGCAGAAACTCCAGCCTCAACTTGAACTGTGGCGAAACCCAAGCAGTGAATTTTTGCGGCTGTTGAAACATGATTTTTATGACTTGGAGTGCTAATGAAGATACAATTTACTCCCCTTTGCTTACCCAAGGACAGTAATTCTCTACAGTTGTGAACAGAGGGAATTGAATTGGCACTGAGCACAGATGGAACTGCTGTGTATGGTCTTTGGAAACCAATGGGTTATTTTTCCTTCCTTAGCTGTTGAAGTTTTCACAAACTTAAATGTCATTCTGTAATCCTTTGTCAGGAGTGCAGTCGTCTTGAAGAAATTATGTTGTTTTGAAAGATTTTTTTTTTTATTGAAGTGGGTGTAAAAAGGAAAATGTTGTTTAAAGCTGAAGACCTAAATGTTTTTGCTGAGAGATAAGTCCCATTGAGCATAGTGAGATCACTTCCAAGTAAACCCAAGGAGCATTTTGCTGTAAGGCTTTGTGCTCCCCACTATCTGAGCTGTGAGAAGACTTAGAACAGTGTGATAGGGTCTACTTTCCTTTTGTATAACCAGAGCTTGGTGATGCAAATAGATTCCTGCAGCAGACAGCATAACCTCTGACCCTGCATTAGATATTCATAGAAAGCTACAGCATCCCAAGGTGCTTTACCTTCTGCTAGCCCACAGCCCTTTCTTGCTCTGTCTCTGCTCAAATTCATACTGCAAAAACTCTTTCTAGCATCCTTCTCTGAAGCTGAACTGAATGGAAACTTGCAGTTGTTGGTTTGGAAGATGACGTTGTACTGTGGTGCAACATGGGCTAGATGCCGCTGCATGATGCAAACACCAGTCCTGCCTATCTATTTTTCTCTCAAGCTCTGGTGGGTATTACATTCCAACTAGAGTCCTAAAGGGGCATTTGGCACATTTAAGTTTTTGATCACCTATGAATTTTATCAAATAAACTATGGTGGTATTGTTTATTCAGACAAACAAACTCCTTTTTTTAAAAAAATAATATTTATTAAGAGTTTCCAATTATAACAATATAAAAAAAAAAAAACATCCAAATTTAAGATCTTATTTTCCGTAACATCTTTCCAGGACTTCCCCTCCCCTCCCCCTCTTATATTCCAATTCTTACAAATAAATTCAGCAATTTATTATCCCAAATTTTAACCTTATTATCATTAACCCAATTTAAAAATATTTTCCCATCTCCTAAGATCGACCTATTCCCTTCCACGCGTTCCCCCCTTTAATATACATAATAGATTAAAATATAATAAAATAAAATATGATTTTGCAGCCTTTGGATTCCAAATTTCCCTCCCCCTTTTCCTGGTTGCGTTCCCCATATTGATCAACATCTGATGTCTTCCTGGAGCTCCCACATTTATTTAAACCATAGTCCTTTACCAGTCTTCTTTAATTTTAAATGTCCAATCTTGGAAGGAGTCTATCTCAAAAAGGCCCATTTTTTCCATCCAGATTTTTATATACTTGGGAGTAAAACTCCAATTTTATTTCTTAAACCTTTCAAATCTGGATGTCCCAAATGTTCCCACTTCCAACTTTGTCCAATTCTTATTATTCTTGTTGTTCTTGTTAATCTCTCTCCTCTTTCTTTTCCTGTTTTCCTGCACAAATGTTATAATTCCAAAAGCTTCTAAATTCCACTGCAGAGGCTCTGTTATTCAGGAACGAAACATGATGCCAAGTCCCTTCCATTTTTCAATAGATAAGTCTATTGTCTACTTTAGTGTGTAAACCTCTGTAGCCAAAATAATGTTCCATTTCTGCAGTTTCCCAGGAGATAAAAAGTTCTGTGAAATTCGATGCCAACAACTTGTAATATCCCTCGGCTCCTCTAGGTGGATTGTAGTAACTCAGTTCCCTTCCAGATCACGTCCACCAGTCAAAGTAACTTATTATTCCTTGTTTTAAACATTTTGTATCCAATTTGTAACAAATATAACCGGCAAAGTCCTCGTAACAAAGTTCTCATTTTTGTTCTTCTGCTTTGACAGCTCTTTGACAGCTGTCAAAACCTCTCCTTGTCTTCTCCCGGCGCTCTAACTAAAACGCTCCCAGGTTCCGGGGGGGGGGGGTTGCTTTTTGAATAAATTCCACTTTTCTCCTCCAGCTCAATCTTATAATTTTCCATCGCGAAATTTCATAACTTTATCAAAATAAGGTTGCGCTCAATCTTAGATGTTAAGTCCTTTACTTTAGCTCCTCTACAACGGGGGGGGGGGGGCTGACTTCCTTTTTATGCCTCCCCCGCTCGTTCCGAATTCTTTAAAAATTTCTCGCCTTTTTTAATCCAAGTTCCGATTACTCACGGGTTATGCTTTTAAGTCCAAATTTCCAATGGAAGAAGTCAGCGCTCTCCGTCGAATGGCATGCGGCTTCGCTCGGCAGGGGAAGCGGAGGACTCAAAGCACCCCCCCCCGTCACCCATTCCGTAGCCTTTAAAAAGGCTCCTTCGCGGGTCGGGGGGGGCTCAAAAGGTGCCAGCCGAGTCACCATGTCCATGGGTTTTAGCGCCCATGGTTTTTAAGGGTCCCCGCGTCGCCGGCGCGCCAGGACCCAGCCCCTACCGAGCAGGCTCCCTCCGGAGCTCAGAGGGAGTCCGCCATTCGGCGATGGCGCCAACCCGGAAGTCCCCAGACAAACAAACTCCTAACAGTATACTCATAGCTTTGTAATGCAGCAATGTAGGTTGTTATTTTATTAATTGCTTGTACTGTTATAGCCTGATGTTACCTTGGAAGAACTACTGGATTCAGCAGTTATTCTCACAAGTAAGTTATTTTCACAGGAAGAAGAAGGAAAGCAACCTCTCTACAAATGACTATTCTCCTGTCAGGAAAGGGGCCAGGGTCATGAGAGTCTGATGAGTTTTTTTCCAGCTCGGATTGTACTTGGCAGCATGCGTGCTTTGTATGTACTCGAAGGCACACTTCCCATATGCCACCCAGCTGAGCAAGAGGCAGGTGTGCATATTTCCCTTCCTTTTAGGTGGCAGAAGGAAGACAGGCCCAGGTGTTTGCTCACAGACAGACCCAGGGCTGGCCAGGGAAAGGGAGAAGCCGACCTTGCCCTCCTGGAGCACCAGACAGAGGGAGACAGCTTGAACCTCACTCCTAGCCAGGCACACTTGGTGGGCATGTCTCTGTCTCTTCCTCATCTTTCCTTGGCTGTGCATCGGTGTTCTTGAAGTTGCTAGAGGATGGGAGGTGGTGGTGAATGGTTGGGACCTGCAAAGCTGTGAGAGCCAGAGAGAGCAGCCGTTGTGGCAGCAGGAGATACCTTGAGAAGCTGTGCCTTCTCCTCAGGGTTGTGGTGTCTCCTGGCCTGGCAGCAGCAGCAACAGCTGTCCCAGGCAGCATCTCCTCTTTCTCACTCTCTCACCTCTTTCTCCTCTTTGCTCTCTCCCATGTTATGCCATCCAGGCTCAGGGCATGATGTTGTTTGCCACTCCCAACTTGTTTCCTGGGGGATATGCCACTGTTTCCCCCTGGATCTGGGATTGTTGCAAACCTGTAGTTCTCAAGGGTGGTCAATGATGACTTGCTGTTGTTTTCTCCTGCCTTAGATGTGATTGGTGTATGTTCAGGGAAACAGCAGGGCTGAGTGAGCCTGTGTTACATAAAATCCTTGATAAGTTGTTTTAAATTGAGGGTCTTTGACACATGCATGTTGTTTCCCTTGTAACACTAGCATAGGGCACTAACAATTCCCATATATACTGATTGTCCCCCTGCCAATGCCAGCCCACAACTTACCTTCATTCACTTTTAGCTTGCCTTCTGCTAGTTCTATAGTACCATTGATAATGAGCCGTAGAGGGTTCACACTTCCTCGACTTCTTAGCACTTTGATAAGGTGATAGTCCCTTGATCTTTGTGACCTTGGACTGTTCTTGGAGACTGCAAAATGTTTTCCTGTACTTGACATTCTTCAATGATTGTCAGAATATATTTTCCTGCTATGAATGGATGATACTCCTATGGATTAGACTGTTGAGCTGGAACAGGGTAGGTAGGCTGTGTGGTGTGTATTGTGTGGCAAAACTAATAGCTACGTTTGCTTGAAATCGATTCACTTGTGATCAGTTATTTGGAGTTGGAATTGTCTTGAAATGCTTGCTTTTGCATATAGCTCTTGTTACTTTATGCAGAAGGATACACTACTTGGCTGCGCTGCTTCTTAGCCAAAGTTCAGCATGTAGGAAGATTTACAGGTAGGAACCTGAAGTTCCTTTGTCTAATGAGATTGATACTACACTTGTTTAACAAGAGATTTTCTCATAAGTTGAGCAACTCAAAAATGTATTTTCATGAAGTTGTAGTCTCTAATTTAGCGCTCATCAATGTGCAAGACAATGATGACATCTTTGCTCTTGAGCTTAACCCAGTTAAGTGATTCAAGTGGCCAAATAACCTCTCACATGATTTTATAAATTATCAGTTGAAGTGGGGCGAAGTGTGCTGCATCTTTCTTCCTCGATCTTCTAATTTTCCCACCATCATGAAAAATGGAGTTTGTGTTCACACCTCACACTAAGCAAAAAAAAATTTGTAACCATGTTCAACAAACCATGAATTATATCACAGGCAAGCTAACAAGCCATGGGGGGGGGGGGGGGTTCCCTTCTTCCAAACCTTGGTTTGTTTTCTCAGCTGCTCTTGCCTTGTTGAGTTTCGAGGGTGGGTTATCCAAACAAAACATGGTTGTGCAATCCTGCTGGGTTCAGACATATTACCAAGTCATACTTAAAACAAAACATATTTTGTAAGCTACATGTTTGTGAACAAGGAGCCCTCAAATATGCCCAAGTATCCTGGAGTTATGGGCACATAACCCTGTTCACACAGAGCACTGTCCTGGCCTATTGTACCTTGAGAGAACTGAGAATGTATTATAGAACAGACCTGACACCAGTGGAGGCTGGTTCATTTAGGTGAATGGTGTACACCTCAGCCAACCCCCACTTGCCTTCCTTATTATTTACAGCCAGTTGGTGGAACTGCATGCTGTTGGCTTAAGCTCTACCTATGGTTTGTCTCTCTGCCTTCTGCCCTGCCAGTCCCAATGGAAAGCAGTTACCACAGGCTGCCATTCTGCCACAGCAGTGCAGTGCAAGATGGTTAGGAGTAGTGTAGGTGAGATGCATTTCAGGAATGTTTGGCCTTCGCTACTGAATTTATCATCGAGGGATCTCTGATACCTCTGAGGAATCTCTGGGATCTCTAAAACACAGTCAGAAGACCCACTCTATAGAGGTCCTCAATCAGTAACAAGAAGATTCACTGGCAGTTTTTCTGTTGCTCAAGGCTCTGACCTACCACTGAAAGGTCTTTGCACCTTCACCTGTTTTGTTTCTCTTTCACTCTCATCCCTTGCTGAATGTGGAGATAATACAGTATACTGTACTTCCTGGAACTGCAAGCTCAGGGTATTTTGTTTTCTAATGAACATTGAATTTCTATATATACACCCAGGCGCTTGGATACCACCCAGTAAGTTTTATGCTGTGAAAATGGGAGATGTAAGGAGTGGCTAGAGCCTTTTGCTAGGATCCAAAAATAACTGAATTCTGGGATTATGAAGTAGCCAGAGTGTACAGCTTTTTTCCATCAAGCTTGCTGGGGTGAGTGTCAGCTGTGAAGGAAGTGGGCAAAACAGTGACAAGGAAAAGATGCCATACGGGACTTTATAAATCACACTAGTAGCATAAATTGCTTGTACCTCTTCTATAAGTGTGATATTTGTGCTTCCTTTAATGGTTTTCATGTGCAAAGAAGCTGGTACATCAGTTGATGTGACACGGCTTGCACCCTTTTTCATGGGCAGAAGTTGCAGGAAAGATGCAGGGAAAACGGCCAATGCAGTTGCGTGTATAGGGGCTTTGTGGCTGCAAATGCATACCTTTGCTATCATGTCCACATGGTGTGGGGAGCTGTGGCCAATCTCCTTTCCCATCATGCCCAAAGTTGTCCCACAGCAGAACTGCCTTGGTGTGCACGCTCCCCCTCCTGCTAGTTAGGAAGAGTGGAATGTATTTTGTCTTTAGATTGTAGAACTAGGCATAGGTTTGTGTTTTCGTGCAACTGAGAATTTCTTACTTTTTCTAAATCTTGCCTGTCGACTACGGCTGAAAGTCAGCAGGGCCTGCGGACCCTTGAATGATATAAGGAGAGAGAGAGGAAGAAGAGAAGCAGAAATGCACAATTCTGCAGGAACTATTAAGGATGTGGAAATAAAGCAGCAAAGATTATACTGAAAAAGAAAATAATTATTAGAGTTGGTGCCTTCTGCTTTGTTGTTTGCTTTCTGGAACTTCAATCGAGCTTTGCAAACCTTTTGAGGTAGGCAGTGCTTGCTTGGCTGTTTCAGGAAGGAAAGGGCCAAAATATAGATGTCTCTCTGGCAGTGAATGGTGATTTTTTTACCTTCCAGTCTTCTCCCGGTCCCTGCTAGTCAGAGGCATAGCAGTTCAGACCAGCCTTTCCTAACCTGGGGCCCTTCTGCTCTTTTGGACCACAACTCCAATCAGCCCCAGCTAGTTGTAGTACAAAATATCGGTGGGGCACACCATGTTGGGGAAGCTTGGCCTAGACTCCTGTGCCTCTGGCTTCCCACTTAGTCAAGGAATGTACTGGGAGCTTTGCTTTTCATTGCCTATTACAGTGGTACCTCGGGCTACATACGCTTCAAGTTACAGATGCTTCATGTTACAGACTCTGCTAACCCAGAAATAGTACCTCGGGTTAAGAACTTTGCTTCAGGATGAGAACAGAAATCATGCTCCGGTGGTGCTTCAGTTAAGAACAGTTTCAGGTTAAGAACAGACCTCCAGAATGAATTAAGTTCTTAACCTGAGGTACCACTGTAATATCTTCTGAATGGAAGAAAACCAGAACAAAAGAATGGAAAGAAGTAGTGGGTATAATCTGTATTAGCACACTGGTAAGTGCATTAAAAAAGACTCATAGAATTGTAGAGTTGGAAGGGACTCTGAGGGTCATCTAGTCCAAGCCCTTGCGATGCAGTCTAACAACACAGGCATGCCTTTTCTACTACTTGTTCAAGAATCTAGAATCTAGCTTCAGGCTTGAGGGTGGTCAGTAATGTTTGATTTCTAAAGGAGACTTTAATAGAGGCACTGTTGCCTGTGGTGTGCACTGCTATCAAAATTCTTTGCTGGTTTTCATTCTGCTTTAAGAACTGCCTGGCTGGAGATGACAGTGGGATGATGATGATGATGATGATGATGATGATGATGATGGGCAGTTGGGTTCTACTATATCAGGTCTGCTAAAACTATTGGCCTAGATCTTGAGTTCTCATCAGTGAATCCAACAGGATGCTCCCTCTGGAGGAAGTGGGAGAAGCTGTTTTCACTGCCACCCCCTGCAACTCTCTGTGCACCTGCTAATCTGCTCCAGAGAATTTAAAAACTCTCCAAACAGTCTTGGACTTAGGGGTTGCAGGAATAATAATAATAATAATAATAATAATAATAATAATAATAATTAATAATAATTCCTCCCTGCTCCCGCATGCCAAATTGCTCAGGATCCAAGCTATTCCGTCTCCCAAGTTCAGTGAAACAAATTCAGAACCGGCTGAAGCAGAACAAACGAAGAGGGAAGAGCCCTTTAAACCTGGCAATGTGGCTGGAGATGTCACAGTTCATATTTGCTAACTTCATATCCCTGATTTCATTAAGTTCAGTGCTTTACAGTTTGCTCTGGAAAAAAAGAGTCCCACCATATTAGGTAAGCTTGTTATGTTGGGTGCAATGAAGAACAGCTGTGGAATAAATGCATACATAATATCCATTGCCAATTTGGAAAGCGGCGCCAAGACCTTGACTCGTTTGAAAGGAGGAAAGGGGACTGTTAAGGCAGGTGGCAGGCTGTTTATTTTACACCTTGTTAATTGCTGACTGCTGATTTATATTTCAGTGGTAGGGCTTGATAAAAGGAGAAGAATCCTCTTTTATGTTCACCAGTTTTGTTAGTGAGGCCCAGGAGAAACTCTTTGCACCTTTCCACTGAGCATGGCAAGTTTTTGGCACCATTAGATATGCTTAGGTTGGGGGATGGGAGGCATACAACAACTAGCATGATATAAGCAAAGATGTTTCTTGGAAACTAGCTGTAATTCTGAAACTGGCGAGCAAAATTTCCACAAATCCCTGTTCGGTGGCATTCAGGCATTGAGCTGGCATGTTGCTAATTTCCACCCCGAAGTTGGCTTTATGGTTTTGTTTTGTGTGGGCAAAAGACACACCGTTTCTTGTCTTTATTGCTTGTTTCCAGAGCTACAATCCCAGACTGAGCTGCTTTAAGCCATCTAGGCATGTCCGTGGTATACACAGCTAAGTGCGGCACACATCTGTTCCATGTGTTACATCTGTATTTTGTAGAATGCTTCCCAAAATCTCCAGTGCACTATGGTAAGCCAAGAATAAATAAATACTAAAGCAGCCTGTGCTACTAATCTGCATCCTTGTAATTGGGTGACCAGATGCAAAAGAGAGTGGTGCTTTGCACCTTTCCTCTGAATGCAACATTTCTCGTTACTTTTTGTGAAGTCCCATCTGTCCAAATTCTATTGTTCAGATGACTATTAAAGGGGCACGGCCCCCTGCCATCTCCTTAGCATCTGGCCACTCTACCTGTTTGGCTGATGTTGCCAAAAGCTGGTAACAGAACCAGTGATATGGGGCAGAAGAAATTTCGCAACTCTCCCAAGTGCTTTACTTTTCCACGGAAGATAATCCATTTTGACAATTTCACAACTCCATTTAGTAACAATGAATGGATGCCGATTGCAAATACAATATTGGGCAAGCTTGGCAGTTTCATTACTTTTAAAAAACAACAACTTTGTTTGCTAAATGCAGGGGAAATAAACATGCTGAATTGGATCACGGTGGCATCAGAAAGTTTTCCAATGCAAACCAGAAATTATCCAGTGCAGATTTACTGTAATTGGCACAGGGTTCCCGCCCCCCTCCCCCCCGGAAGGCCAAACAAATGCTGAGAAGCTTAATGTCTCTGCTCACATCCACATTGTGCATTTAAAGCACACAGCTTCCCTCAAAGAATCCTGGGAGCTGTGGTCTGCTAAGGGTCCTGGGAACTGTAGCTCAGTGAGGGATAAAGCTGCAGTTCCGTGATTGTTAAAGTGGTGTAAATGTGCTTTAAATGTATGGCGAGATTGCGACCTCGGGTTCAACACAGGTGTGCTGCAAAGCCTCCTTTCCCCAGAGTATTCTCTATCCTGATAGTTGAGAAAAAGCCCTGAAATTAATTAGTCTGCAATCTGAATCTCCGGCAATCTTTTTTAGGATCAAGGCTCTACACACCAATGCAAAGCAGCAGAGCAATGCTGCTGCTGTGTATGTCATGGCTAGCCTTTTAATAATAATAATAATAATAATAATAATAATAATAATACCAGTCCCAGGAATACTAGTTTTAAAATACCCATTTTACTGTGGAAAGGAGATAACAAACACACACACACACACACACACACACACACACACACACATATATATATATATAAAATATGGAGTTAAAATGTTGAAGCAATATATACGGTATTTTATTTTAAAGTAAATTTGAGCCTATTCCCCTGCTGATACTCATGGTGGCACAGCATAAATTATAAATGGAGTATAGCTGCAGAGGATGCACACCTGGGAAATTGTGCTGATTATTTCCCCCCCCCCCCCCGGTAATATTTATTTTTGAAAGCACATCCAAGTGAATCAGTGAATTCTTCCAACTGGGACAATTGCCCAGAGGCTCAAATCTAGGAGTCCTCAATTTAAGACAATAGCACAATATCTAGTTCAGATAATGGATTGGGGATGGGGAGGGCAACCTTCTGGTGATGAGTGATAGTTTTTAAAAGGCGGGGCCAGGATTGTACTTGGCAGTTAAAGATTTGGGGGGGGGCGTTGTATAGCTTTAAGGAATCAAAAGCAACCATTTAAAAGAGGGAAAGGATCACTAAAAGGGTGGGGCACTGCTACAGGGTGGGGGTGATGTTTTTATTTTTAAAAGGGCTCCTGGGGGCTCCTGTGGTTGATGCGGAACAGCAGGAAACATTCAGACTCCAAATAAGCAATGGCAGCAAAGGGTGGGCTTGAGTTGCATCACTGATCACTACAAGTGTCACAAATTCTCTGAATCTTAGCTCAGCGATGTTGGCACAGCTAGGTTCCTCTTGGAAGAGCCGTAGTAAAGCATCGTGTATCTGTGGTTTACAATAAGGGGGAAAAGAACAAAGAGTCAAGGGCTGTAAAACATAAAACAACTCAATGCACATATACAGATAATACAAATAACCACCTAATAATACTGATGATGAGCATTAACACTAAAAATAATAAGTAGTGTGGTCTAGTAATGAACAGTCAAGTTGCTTAACCTTGATTTAAAGCCCTAAACAGTTATCTATAGGAACACCTTCTCTCTTTCTCTCTCCCCCCCCCCCGCCCCGCTGCCCCATTCAGAGCTAAAACAGGTGCCAAACAGAGAAAATGCCTTTTTGGCTGTGGTCTCCCATCTAGGGAACACCCCCCCCCCCCGCAAAGAGTCTTGGCGGGCACCAACATTGTCTTCGTTTGAGGTACAAGCAAAACCCATTTTATTCTCCCAGTCTTTTAGATAGTGAGGCACTTAAAAATCTTTCCAGTTGGCTCTTTTTCTTTTCCTGCTTGGTGCTTGAAAAGCAACAACAGCAACAGGTGGTTGTTTTGACAAGAGCTGTTCTGTCTATGCTCAGAGACAACTTGGTTAGTCCAAATATGCCAGAGCTGGCACTGAAAATAAGTTTCATGGGTGAACTCATGTATTCTTGAGCTGAGCCCGGGCTCATTTACGACCTGAGCATGTGGGGAGGTGGCAGCACTGTCACCTTATTTATACTGACACAGAAATGGAAGGACGTATTGGAAAAATGGAACCCAGCCTGTGATTTTTATCTTGCGATAATTTGAGATCACAAACTTGATTGGCAGTTCAGAAGCTTAAGGCTGTATTTCAAAATGCACATTTCAAAGGTATGTTGGCAGTTGTATTTGTAGAGCTTGATTCTTTCTGATGCAGGGGGAGAAGATATAATCTTCACAAGAGCTCTGAAGCTGCTTAATGACAGCTTTTAGTGATATTTTTGGGCTTTGTTTTAAAGCAAAGCTGCCATTTTGACTTGTCTTTGGCTGAATTATCCTGTGCTGTCTGACATGCCCTTTCTAACAGCAAAGCTGTTATTACGCCAGTATATTGCTGACTAATTGTGACCACTGTCTGCGCACAGATTCTTGGAAGATGACTAAAACCCCTCCCCCTTGGAGGACATAAGGAAGGCTGGCCTTCCTCCTTCTTTGCTTTATATTGCAATCCCTTCCTTCAGGTAGGCCTGCCTTGGGTTAATGAACAGGAAATAGCTAAACCTCTGTTGTATCGCTCCTTGCAAAGGATAGAAAGGTGCTTTTGGAAATCTCTAGTCTTACTTGTCAAGTGAGTGGTGCATAGTGAATATGCAGGGATGGTCTCCTTTCAGAGGTTGATTTGGTTTCCTGTCTGTAGTTGATTGCAAAGCTTTTTATTAGCTCCAAATGGAAAATAGGGCACATCAGTCCTATTTTTCTAGAAAAAGAGGTTCCAGAACTCAACATGAACACCTCCCTCTTTGTCTTAGAAAGGCAATGGCACCCACCTGAGAGGTGCTGGAACTGAGTTCCGACAAGTTTCCCCCAGAAAAAAAGCCCTGGGGAATTTGCACGCCTGGCTGTGCTGCTGAAATACTGAGAGATGGAGAAAGCCTTGCCTAAATTAAAGTGACTGGACTAATAGTCATTCATTCTCTCTCCTCCCCAGCCTTCTCCACCTGAAACCCCTGAGAACTGAAATTTAGTGCAGAGAGGCAAGAGATCTCCCAAAGATTTTTTTTGCCCCCCCTTCCCCAAACTATGTTTCACACAGGGGGGAAAATGACAGTTAAGCAGGTATATAACAGATATATAACTTTGTCCATAGTTCTGTTCTGTATAGGAGAAACTGAGAAAACACTTTATTAAGATTGTGGGAGTTAAATGTTTCTCTTTCAGGTAGCTCATCCTTGGACTTGCCGGATAGTGATATGCCATATGCCATTTCTTTTAGGTTTTGATATAAAGGCTCTGAAAATCACTCCACCTAAAAACAGTTTCCACTGAAACCAGCTTTTTCAGCTTTTTAAAAGCTGAATTGCTGCCCTGGGCTGGATAGGGGAGGCACTGTGGGCTGCTTTTTAGCCAGTAGTTCTGCAACCATGATTTACGTAGGCAATGAATCCAGGCAGAAACCATCAAGAGGAGCAGTGGATTTCAAACACTGGGCTGTTCTGCCTCTCAGACAGCTGTGGTTGCAGCTTTTGTCGCTCCCCCCACCCTACCCACTCTGGTCTGAGTGTTGTGTACTTAAATCCTTGGGAAAAGTGCCAAAATGAGCTTGCCATTTTGGCGAGCAGTTGCTCCAGCAACTTTGAGGCAGCAAGATGGAAGTATATCATCTGTTTTTTTCTTCCTGACGTAAACAAGTTGGCAAATACTGGTCTGTGAGTTAAATCTCCTGCTTCCCTGCTTTAACATCCCAGTACTAATCCTCTTGATTGACACTAATATATTAACTGGCAGACTGAACCCTTTGTTCCTTTTTTCTCACTGCAAGGAACTATTTTGAACGGCTTTTCCCATTCCCTCTTCTTTCCTATGTCCATGTTGTCAGTGATCCCGCTTATGCAGCCAAAACAGCACCACCCATACATGAGGGTCGGGTGGGCAGTGATGGAATAGTATCTGTTGTAACCCTGACCTGTTGTCTTCTCTCGCATTTGCACATGAGGTTCAGTCTGAGTCCAGTCGGCCCCTGCAGGAGAGCTGACGCTGTATTAAACTTTGTGTATGGCAAAAAAGCCCAACTGCGTGACAGGCTTGTGAGTGACAACCAGGCTCTGAAATGACAGCCTTTGCAAGTAGAGCCTGAAATCTGGAGTGAGTTCACGTTTCAGCAAGGTACAGGAAGGAGGGGACAAACAGGTGAACCCAAGAAGGCTGATTTGAACCCAGCCTTGATCCATTTATGAAACTAATGCTTGTATAAGCCCTCCAATGTTAGATTTGTTCCATCTAGTGGCTTTAAAAAACAACAACCCAAAAGAAGAATTAAACAAAAACACAAGCTCAGATGCTTCTTTGTGCAGTATTAATGGGCATGGCATTGGCTTCTCTTGACAAATTAAGCATGTCACTTTGAGTGCCCTTAGGGTGATAGACGCTGCTCAGCGTGGTGGGTCTCTCACCTTAAGCATGCATTAAGGAGACATGCTCGGTCTTGCAAGAGATAGTGAAGCTATTGCTCTGCGAATCCGGGAACCATAGGGGTCCTGTGCTTAAAGCACTGCTCTTAAAATCACTTTCTCTCTCTCTTTGCAGTGGGGCACTCTGTAGAACAGCAAATTGCTTTTCCGTTGTGTTCTTCTCAAAGTGGACTCTTTTGGGTCTTAAAGCAACCGCTGTGCCTGCACAGTTAACGACTTTTGCAAAAGGTATTTTTATTACAGTGTTTAGAAACTATTATAGTCTAATGGGTAAATAGGAGGAAAGCCCTTAAGCCTGTCCGTTGCCTTTATAAATATGGATTTTGCTTCTTTTGTGTCTCTGGCGTATGTGTTTCATTAAAGTACTGCTGCTGTAATTTATCTGCAGCAC
This sequence comes from Podarcis erhardii, assembly GCF_964252035.2. Taxonomy (NCBI): domain Eukaryota; kingdom Metazoa; phylum Chordata; class Lepidosauria; order Squamata; family Lacertidae; genus Podarcis; species Podarcis erhardii. Next base: position 78,212,434 of record NC_138497.1, on the reverse strand, counting down.
ATGGAATGAGAGGATGGGTGCAGGTGGGGAAGGCGGGCGGCAGTGCTGGATGTGTTTCACGCACTTCAAAACTATTAGCGAAGAAGGGATGAAGCTGATTTGTGAGATGCATTACTGGTGGGGGGCGGAATGGGAAGTGATCGGGACTGGCACTTTTATCAGGGACTGACACATTGGCAAAGGTTTTGTAAAGCTTTTTTTGGCAGCACAGAGAACTTCAGACAAGCAATCCAGGCTCTCCCTTTTAAATTAAGGGGTTTACAAGGCTAGGCCCACTGAAATTCGTAAGCATGACTTTGGCAGATCTGTGGACATATAATAAATGATTGAACATGACTAAGTTAAGTCCATTAATTTCTGAGTAAAACTTAGCTAAATACCACCCATTGTGGATAAACACTGGACTGTAACACAGTCACAATATGTTCTCTGTGCACGAAACCCTTCATGCCTCCCTGCAAAAAAAAGGGGGGGGGCGAAAGAGGGAAGAAATGAAATGAAAGGGAAATGGTGAATCTTTTAAAGTTGTAGATGGCTAGTAAACAGGACAAGTTTTACTAAAAGCATGCTAATTAGTCCTACCTTTGCCAAGGCTGTCTGCTTGCAGCTTGTGCCTAATGCTCCTGGGGAGGAAAAGTGTGGACCCAGGAGGAGGTTGTGTACGGGAGCATATTTAGATGGTGAATGTGTGTCTTTGGTGAACTAGAACAGACAGGCTGCAATGCTGTGCTTACTTGGAAGTCTTTCTTCTCCTCCAGAAGTTTCTCCAGAGGGTTGGGAGGCCACGCAGAACAGCATGGGAAAGATGGAATTTGTGCAAATGGCCTCCATCCTCCAGGGAACCTCTGCTGGATCTCAGTCCTTCCTCAAGCAGAATGTAAACCCTTTCCATCCACAGAAGAGCAACTCTTGAATCCATGAGGAGCAGCCTGCTTTAAAGCCCTTCACTTTGCCTAGTCCTGCTAAGAGAGTTTTAACATTTAATTTCTTGTCTGTTGACAAGGCATGCCATTTCTCTGAGCACAGTAATAGAGTGGTATGAGCTGCATGTTAGAACTCCGGTGCTCCTGGGGTGCATGATTAAATCACGTAGCCCAGCACATCAGGGAACAAGTTATTTAGGAGTTTCTTCTGAAGGGTGGCAGCAGCTCCTCTCTCTGATCTGATCTGCAGTTGCTGCTACGCTTTCCTTTGGAGAGTGGGAATAATAAAATAATGTTTTGATCAGGAGGTCACATGATAAAGCTTTCTAGTGATTGAGAAACCCTTCCTTGACAATAGATTGATGGCTACTAAGAGCAGTGCACAGAAAATGATTGTTTTGCATTTGTGATATTTTTACAGCAATGAACTCTCTCTCTCTCTCTCTCTCTCTCTCTCTCTCTCTCTCTCTCTCTGTGTGTGTGTGTGTGTGTGTGTGTGTTTCTGAATAAACATAAGTTTGATCAGAGTTTCAGTTCTGGAGATTAGCTTCACCTTGTTTATTGCCTGTCCAAAAATGTGCCTCACAGCTGCCTGTCCTTCAAGTCATTTTTGGGAAATGGAGAACCTCTTCCAGCTTTGCATCAGCATGAAAGTAGCATTTGTCAATTTTTTTTTAATCGTTTCTTGAAATTCTTCAATGTCTTACAAATGTGTTCACGCCTCTGGGTTATTTGCATGCTGATTGCCGTTATCACTTAATAACCTGAACTTGTGAAATTGGTAGCATCAGTCATCCCATGATAAGTCTGTCACTGGAGTCCAATCCAGGTAGTGAGAGAGTCTGCAGACTGTGTTCTGAGTGAGACCAAAAGACCTGTGGAGGGGGAGATGGGGAGGTTCAAGGAGAGTAAGAAAAATGACTAAGGATCCAGCAGTGTCCTTTCCTTCCTCTGCAATCACTCTGCAGATGGTTTTGATTAAATGGCAGGTCACAATACCTTGTGATGATGATGCTCATCTTTTCCAGCCTCATAATTCACTCTTATCAGCTTACCTCTTCCTTTTCCCCCACTGGTGAGCGGTCAGTTTGTCACTGTAGCTGACACAGGCCCCACCTGCACTATACATGTAAAGCAGTAGCACCCCACTTGAAACAGTTTTGGCTTCCCCCAAAGGATGCTGGGAACTGTAGTCTGTTTGGGTGCTGAGATTCACAGAGCTACAATTCCCCAAGTAGTTTAACAATCCATCCCTTTAAGCAATTGACTGTCCTGTCCCTGCTGAGCTTCTCTGGTCACACACAGCACCCACAGTTGTGGACTGTTTTCAACTATGGGTTGAACTCCTGATTGCTGATGGAGAGCCTGTTTTGTCCGCAAAATGCAGTTAATAAGTATTTTCTTAAATCCTGTGGGTTAAGTAGTGAATTTAATTTCCATGATGAAAGGAAACTCCTTTCTAGGAAAACACTTCCCCTTCCCTTCTGAATGTCTTGTAATTATCAGATTAAATGAAGTTATTTTTTTAAAAAGGGCTTTGCACATTATACAATTAAAAAGCTTTAATTGCGTAATGTAAATGTGGAGTGGTGGGGGAGAGATTAATAGTTGTTACTGCAGTGCTGCAATAGGCGGAGAATGTAAAGAGCCAAGGTGTAGAAAATAGCTTTGCAGGGTTTGAGTTAAAGTGAACACAAGAAGCTGCTGCTGGATCAGGCCAGTGGCCCATCTAGTCTAGCATCCTATTCTCACAGCAGCTGACCAGATGCCTGTGGGAAACCCACAAGCAGGATTCCAGCACAAAGAGCACTCTCCCCTCCTGCCGTTTCCAGCTACTGCTATTTGGAGACATGAAACCTCTGGCAGTAGAGGTAGAACATGGCCATCGTGACATCCGTGTCCTCCATGAATTTGTCTAATCCTCTTTTAAAGCCATCCTAGCTGGTGGCCAGCACTGCCTCCTGTGGGAGTGAGTTCCATGGTTTAATTATGCACTCCACGAAGAAGTACTTTATCTGTCCTGAATCTTCAGCTTCATGGGATGTTCGTCAGCTCTAGTGTAATGAGAGAAGGAAAGAAACATTTTTCTAGCCACTTTCTCCATGCCATGCAAGCATTTATAAACGTCTGTTATGCCCCTTGTTATGTGCCTTTTCTCTAAACTAAAAAGTCCCCTCTTACTGAATGAATTTCATTAGGGACAAATGTAAGGTTCTGTACTTAGGCAGGAAGAACCAGATGCACAAATATAAGATGGGGGACACCAGGCTTACTAATAGTACATGTGAAAAGGATTTAGGGGTCTTAGTAGACCACAAGCTTAACAAGAGTCAAAAGTGTGATGCAGCAGCAAAAAAGAAAAGAAAAAAGAAGAAGCGCTAATGCTATTCTGTGCTGCATTGACAGAAGTATAGTGTCCCGGTCAAGGGAAGTCCATAGTCCCGCTCCATTCTGTCTTGAACATGCTACATCTGGAGTGCTGAGTCCAGTTCTGGGCACCACAATTTAAGAAGGATATTGACAAGCTGGAATGTGTGCAGAGGAGGGCAACCAAGATCATCAGTGGTCAAAAAACGAAGCTTTATGAGAAGCGCTTGAAGGTGCTGGGTATGTTTAGCCTGGAAAACAGGAGAAGAGATATGTTAGCCATCTTCAAATCTCTAAAGAGCTATCACTTGGAAGACAGAGTTAGCTTGTTTTGGGTAGGACTCAAACCAATGGTTTTAAATTACAAGAAAGGAGATTCCTACTAAACATCAGAAAGAACTTTCTGACAGTAAGAGCTGCTCAGCAGTGGAACAGTGGGAGGTTGTGGCTCCTCTTCCTTGGAGGTTTTTAAGCAGAGATTGGAGGGCCATCTGTCATGGATGCATTAGCTGAGATTCCTGCATTTCAGGGGGTTGGACTAGATGACCCTTGGGTTCCCTTTCAGCTCTATGATTCACCAAGGGACATGCATAGATATGGGTGCTCTCTACTGTAATAGCATTACAAAAGCGTTTCTTCATGATCTACTGTTTTCTGAGGTCCATGGGAATTCTATTTACAGTATTAGCAGCCCTATGCTGTGTTCTACATGTATGGACATTGTGGAATGGCGTAGTTGATGGTAACTGTGGCCTTGTCCACACTTCTGCTTCTCCCATGCCTAGAATTGCCATTTGCTGTGATTGAGCACTGAAGAGCGGTTTTCCCTTGGGGGAAAGCAGTGGGACGAGAGGAAGTGTGGATAAGCCCTGTGTCAAGTTCTTAGTAGGGTTAAGCCACCATGCTGCAGTTGGAGTTTTTACCCAGGAGAAATAGATGGTAGATGTTTTATTGTGTTTTTATATTTTGCTGGAAGCCGCCCAGAGAGGCTGGGCAAACTAGTCAGATGGGCAGCATATAAATATAATAATAATGACGACGACGATGCATCTGGATGAGTTTGGTAATCGCTGGAGGGAATATTGGGAGAAGAAATGTCAGGCCAAGTTGTGGAACAGATGTGTTGCTTGATACTTGCATTGCTGTGTTTAGGAACCCCTGGCATTCTGATTGCCTTGCTGCACCCGTAGGCTTTTGCAAAACAAATGTATATTGTTTTCCTGTTTGTTGTGTGCATCTTGTATGTCAACACTTAAGGTAGTTGCTGACAGGGGTGCTCCATTTTCTAAGCATTTAATTTATGTATTATTTTTCTACCTTAGGAAAACAAATGTGATGCTTCCTCAATAGCAATGGCACGGAATACATTGTATGAAGTGTGGTTGCACATGTGTCCTTTTTATATAATATACAGTGGTACCTCGGGTTAAGAACTTAATTCCTTCTGGAGGTCCGTTCTTAACCTGAGGTACCACTTTAGCTAATAGGGCCTCCCACTGCCGCCACATGATTTCTGTTCTCATCCTGAAGCAAAGTTCTTAACCCGAGGTACTATTTCTGGGTTAGAGGAGTCTGTAACCTGAAGCGTTGGTAGCCTGAAGCATCTGCAACCCAAGGTACCACTCTTCTGGAGATCTGCTGTGCATCTTCTGCATTAATGCTGATGTTTGAGCCTAGGAATCGATGCCCTGTGCCGCCCAAGGCATGGGGATTGAGGTAGGGCAAAGTGCAAAAAATCAATTGGAGGTAGTTCTCTAAAAGCTTCCTAGCAATGGATCTGCCACAGCAGTATGATCAATGTTTGAAGTTTTGTTAAGTTCACTGAAGGAAGCTAGAATGTTGGTTGGAAAACCTCAAGCAATTACAGTGAGGGCAGAAGCATTTCCTCAGAAGTAAGTCCCACTGAGTTAAGCTGGACAGCAAATGTGTTTAGGATTGCAGGTGTAAGAGTGCTATCCTAAGTGGATGTAGCTGTGTGCAAAGCATAAAATCTACTGCCCCTTCCAAAGCCCTGCTGCTTTCTGCAGGCCAGAGCAGGAGCGGGTAGATGTACATGGGGCAAACATCCCTTTCCACCCCTTAAAAAAATTGTTTTTGATCGGGTGGGGATTAATTAAACCATCTCCAAGTTAGCATAAAGGCAGTGCCCCATCCTAGGGCCTCTCTGACTTAAAAGGGGCCTTGGGTCCTTCAGATCCCAGACTGTCACTATCCCACCCCTGCCCCATCCCAGAAGTGCCATTTTGGGGCCTGACACTGACTCCTGGTGGTGAAAGAACTGCCAGTGGTAGCTTTAGGCAGGTGGATATTTCCGTGGGGACCTCCAGGGTGGAGGGTGCCTGCCGAGCTGGTGGAGCTCTTCTCCTTTGCACAATCCTAGCCCCTTCCAGCCAGCATATCTGGAGGTTAGGATTGTTCTGTGGAAGGGGCTGTTGCTGAGCGTTGCATGTTATATACTCTTCCTTTGTCTTTATAGCCCCATGTTGCCAATTTTCTGATATTACTTTGCATTTTAGGATATTTGAAACAAGGCCTAGCTTTAGCCTTTGATGATTAAATTAACGGAAGAGCGTGAGGCGGACAGTCAGGAGGTTTTAAAATCTGGATCTATCCATATTCTGTTTTAATAGCAGATTTGATTATCTCTTTCTACAAATCCTGTTTAAAAGGAAATCTGAATTTAATTCAAGTGTAAAGTTCACAGAACTTGAATTCCCTGTCCATTTATCAAATCCTGAATTAAAAGTTGCATTTTATGTACAGTGGTACCTCGGGTTAAGTACTTAATTCGTTCCAGAGGTCCGTTCGTAGCTGAAACTGTTCTTAACCTGAAGCACCACTTTAGCTAATGGGGCCTCTTGCTGCTGCTGCGCCGCCGGAGCATGATTTCTGTTGTCATCCTGAAGCAAAGTTCTTAACCCAAGGTACTATTTCTGGGTTAGCGGAGTCTGTAACCTGAAGCGTATGTAACCCGAGGTACCACTGTAAAGACGGGGACTAGCAAGCCAGTGCAGGAACTTGGAGTCCTGAGATGCTATCCTGTGTCTCACTAGTGCTGTCCACAGAGCCAGTGCGGTTGAGTACTATCTGCCTGAAGGCAGAGATGATTTCCTGCTGAACTTACCACCCAAGGTTAAAGTGTTGGAAGCAAGCGGCCCCTGTGGGCTTGTAAGAAGGACTTGTGAACTCACTCTAGACCTTTAAATTTAATTAGTTCTTAACTGAATAGTTAGGCCATCAAAATATTATTAGAATTTCCATACATGTTTTCTGGCTATCTGATGTAGACAATGATTAAGCCTTGCCTTTTACAAGGATTGCTTGGAACAAGAGGCCAAGGAGCATGCTGGCGGCACCGAACACCTTTTATGGGGCAGCGGCAATTAAAATCTGATTTAAAAGCTCCATTTAAAACTGTAGTTAACGAAATAATCAATTGTTTCGATTAATGCCTCTGGGCCTATGCGCAGTGCTTCTTGGCGTAAGGGAAATGAACTGAGCAGTGGAGAATCTTAAGAGATGAGAATGGCATTCTTGAACTTCATTTTCGGGGGGGGGGGCGAGTTTCAAAGGAAAAATCTGTTTGCTAAAGTTTAAAAGTTGGCCTGAAAGAAAAGCAAATGTTCAAACGCTTATTTATTTATTTTTTATTTTTGATGATGCAAAAAGAAGTATTTTCAAATGGAGGGAGGATTTCTTTCTTTTCTTTTCTTTTCTTTCTTTTTTACCAGGGACATAAATCCTTCCGACCTGCATCGGTTCTAGTGAGTTCCCTAATGCTGCATGTGGCTGCTTTGGTGTCTTTACTTAAAGAAGGTGCTTTTCCCCAGCAATTCTAATGCAGTGGGGGAAGGGGAGGGTAATGCTTCACATCTGTTACCCTTTGCCTCAGAGATACTTGGATCGTGCCAGATCCTTTCCCTAAATCTATTCTCTCCCCCAACCCCCAGTTTAGTTTTAAGAAAATTACTGATTTACCAACTTTACAAGGAATTAAAAACAACAGACAACTGGCTTGCTGACTTGACAGCTGCTTTGCCACTGCCAATTCTTCCATTCCTGTTGAGCTGCCATAGTATTAATAGAGAAGAGCTTCAATTTTCTAGGGCGAAATTGAAAGGTGTTCATGTTTTATATTCATCTGTTAGAACATTTAGAACATCCTGGCTTTTGACTTTCAGACATCTCCTAAAGCCCTTTTTTATGTCAACAGGCCTATGCAATAGCTTACAATTTTCTAGAGTAGCCAGTCATTTTAATGATTGTCCCGTGCTGCTTTTAAAGGGCTTTATGTTGTACACTGCCCCAGCATTTTGTGAGAGGGTGCTGCATAAATACCGTATTTTTCGCTCTATAACACGCACCTGACCATAACACGCACATCGTTTTTAGAGGAGGAAAACAAGGGAAAAAACATTCTGAATGAAACAGTGGATGTATCATTTTTGGGCTTCATGCTGTGGCCACAGACATGTGATCTGATGGTGAATTTGGGGTGACCCAATGCAAAAATCCTGAGAATTCCTGTGGATCCATGCTTTGTAACCACGTTTTTGCACCATTGCAGCCCCAGGCAACAGTGGGTGCGTGATTTTTTTGGTGCAGGCTGTAGCCATGGACATGCTATGTGATCTGATGGTGAATTTGGGGTGACCCAATGCAAAGATCCTGAGAATCCCTATGGATCCTTGCTTTGTAACCACATTTTTGCACCATTGCAGCCCCAGGCAACAGTGGGTGCGTGATTTTTTTGGTGCAGGCTGTAGCCATGGACATGCTATGTGATCTGATGGTGAATTTGGGGTGACCCAATGCAAAGATCCTGAGAATCCCTATGGATCCTTGCTTTGTAACCACATTTTTGCACCATTGCAGCCCCAGGCAACAGTGGGTGCGTGATTTTTTTGGTGCAGGCTGTAGCCATGGACATGCTATGTGATCTGATGGTGAATTTGGGGTGACCCAATGCAAAGATCCTGAGAATCCCTATGGATCCTTGCTTTGTAACCACATTTTTGCACCATTGCAGCCCCAGGCAACAGTGGGTGCGTGATTTTTTTGGTGCAGGCTGTAGCCATGGACATGCTATGTGATCTGATGGTGAATTTGGGGTGACCCAATGCAAAGATCCTGAGAATCCCTATGGATCCTTGCTTTGTAACCACATTTTTGCACCATTGCAGCCCCAGGCAACAGTGGGTGCGTGATTTTTTTGGTGCAGGCTGTAGCCATGGACATGCTATGTGATCTGATGGTGAATTTGGGGTGACCCAATGCAAAGATCCTGAGGATCCATGTGGATCCATGCTTTGTAACCACGTTTTTGCACCATTGCAGCCCCAGGCAACAGTGGGTGCGTGATTTTTTTGGTGCAGGCTGTAGCCATGGACATGCTATGTGATCTGATGGTGAATTTGGGGTGACCCAATGCAAAGATCCTGAGGATCCATGTGGATCTATGCTTTGTAACCACATTTTAAGTGGGGAGAGAAGGAAAAACAAAGAAGAGACATGAGAGGGGTGTGCAGAGAAGCAGCTGGCTAAGAATGCAGGAGAGGGATTTAACGGGAGGGAGGAAAGAAAGGCAAAAGTTTCCCCCCACCCAAGCCAGCCATCTCTCTCTCTCTCTCTCTCTCTCTCTCAGCCATCTCTCTCTCTCTCTCTCTCTCTCTCTCTCTCTCTCTCTCCTCCCTCCCTCCCCTCCCTCCCCCCTCTCTCTCCCTTCCCCTCTCTCTCTCCCTCTCCCCCAGCAGCACCCGAGCACAGAGAGGAATTCCCCTCTGCTTGCCTGGAGGGGAGGGGCTTTCCCTGCTCTTTGTTCCGTTTCACCAAACACAGCAACAAAACAGAGGAGGGTGGGCAGTAAGACCCTGAGGCAGAATGCAGGAAAGCAGCCGCTTCCTCTTTTCAGTTTTCCCTTCTCCGTGAAGCGCCGCGATTTGATTTTTGCCTGATTTTTTGGCTCCAGGGACCACACATTCGCTCTATAAGACGCACAGACATTTCCCCTTCCTTTTTAGGAGAAAAAATCTGCGCGTTATAGAGGGAAAAATACGGTACTTTTATACATAAATATTTATAGCCTGCCATTCGTGTGAAAATACACCACTCAAGGCCATTTGCGACGTATAATAATGTAAAATTAATTAAAATGGCACAAAACAATTAACGAAAGAGGCAGGGTCAGCAGTTTAAAAATCATTAAAACATTGTATGCCCAATGAATTAAAAGCCTGCACTATCCCTCACTGTTAGCCATGTTGCTGGGTGTTTGTATTCCAACAACATCCAAAGGGCGCCATGTTGTCTATCCCTGCTTGAAGGATTTTGAACCTACCGTATAAGACGAGGTGTGTTTATGATAAAACAATGTTAAAAATTGGGGGTCGTCTTATACACAGATAGTGAAGGGGGACAGGGGATTGGTTGCTGCCGCAAGCAGGAGATTGTCATTGGTGATTGGGCGGCTGATTGGCGGCGAGCAGGCATACGATTGGTGGTTTCGGCGACACGTGTGATTGTCAGTGTTGGTCTGGATGGTGAGCAATCTGCCTCCCGAAAAGCTCAACAACTCTGGGCAATCTCCCCCCATTTTCTTAATTTGGAGTCCCCCAAAATAGAGGTCGTCTTATACATTGGGGGGCGGCAGGTGTTATACATGGAAAAATACGGTAAGTCATTCAGGGCTTTAAAGGCAATTGGCAACACTTTTGAAGTGCGCCCAGAAGCACTGCAACTGCTGCATGATCAGTATAACGTCAAAAAAAAGCAGATGCCATACAGCCGTACAGAATCCAACAACATACCAAGGGTATGAAATCCACATTTTGAAGTTCTCAGGGCTTTCTTTTTTTTTCTTCAAATAATATTTATTCGGAGTTTAAAAGTTACAAAAAGAAAAAAGAACAATACAAAGTACAAAAAAAGAATACAACAGCAACAAAAAAATAATATAAAAATACATTCACTTAAAAAAAAAAGAACAGATTAAACCTTTACATAATTTTCTTCCTTTACTTATTTCCTTGACCTCCTCACACCTCCCAATTTTGTATTCTAGTTCAAATCGTTATTTCAGCAAATCCTTCCAACCTTATTTTCATTTAAGTAATTTAATTTAATATATTATAATTTAACGTCCTCTCTTTCGTCAATTTCATCAACTCATTTTTACTTAATCCTTTATATCATTTCTACCAAAACCACCTAATTTTCTTTTTCCAACATCTTTCTAACAGTCCTTAATTTTACAATATTTTTGAAGATATACTTTAATTTTTTTCCAATCTTCTTCCACCGACTCTTCTCCTTGGTCCCAGATTCTGCCAGTCATCTCAGCCAATTCCATATAGTCCATCACTTTCGTCTGCCATTCTTCTTGGTGAAGTTCTCAGGGCTTTCTTTTTTTTTTTTTTTTTTAATAATATTTATTAAAGTTTTCCAATTAATTACAAATTAATAAAACATCCAATTTCAAATCTTTTTCCAATTACATCCCTTCAGGACTTCCCCTTCCCTCCCCCCCTTGTATTCCCAATCTCTCAAATGATCTCAACAAGTTCTTCTCCTCAATTCAAACTTGTTATCCTTAACCCAATTTTTTTTTTTTTTTTTAAAAAACATTATTTTCCATTCCCCTAAAATCGGCTTATTCCCACCACGAGTTCCCCCCTTTAGAATACCATGTAGATGTATATAGCCTAAATAAAACGTAGTTTACGCCTTTAAGGATTCCACATTTCCCACCCCCCCTTTTCCCGGTTGCGTTCCCAATGTTCCTCAATGTCCGATATTTCCACGTCTCTCTAAATCATAGTCCTTTGCCAGTCCTCTTTAGTTTCGAATGTCCAATCATGGAAGGATTCTGTCTCAAAGAGAGGCCCATTTTTTCCATCCAGATTTTTATATCCAGGAGTGAAAAACTCCAAATTATAATCCTTAAGCTTGTCAAATCTGGATGTCCCAAATGTCCCCACTTTTAACTTGGTCCAATTCTTGTTATTTTGTTGTTCTTATTGATCACACTCCTCTTTCTATTTCTTTCTGTCCCTGTTTTCCTGCACAAATGTCCTGATTCCAAAAGTTAGTTCCTTTACAGAGGCTTGTTATTCAGAAACAAAACATTACGTCAAGTTCCTTTCATTCCACAACAGATGATTCCATTGTCTTCTTCGGTGTAGTGGCCTCTGTAGTCATAATAATGTTCCATTTCTGCAGTTTCCCAGGAGATAAACAGTTCAGTTCCAATTTCCAGCTAAAACTTGTAATGTCCCTCGGCTCCTCTAGGTGGATTGCAAAAGCTGAGTTCTCTTCCAGATCACATCCATTAGCCCTAGTAACTTTGTAATCCTTATTTAAAACAATTTGTATCCAATTTATAACAAATATAACCAGCAAAGTCCTTGTAACATAGTCTCTATCTTATTTTCCGCTTTGACAGCTCTTTGACAGCTGTCAAAACTTGCCTTTCTCCTCTCCAAACTCCGTCATCGATCGCTCCCGGGGTTCCAGGGGGGGTTGTTTTTAAGTCCGAATTCTACTTTCCTCCTCCAGCTCAATCTCATATTCTTCACTCGTGAGGTTAAAAACTTGCCAAAATGATGTTACTCCGATCTTAGTTATCAGATCCTTTGCTTTGACCCTTCTACAATGGAGGGGGTGGCTGACTTCCTTTTTTGCGCCTCCCCCGCTCGCTCCGAAATTTTTAAAATTTTTGTCCCTCTTTTTAATCCAAGTTCCAATTACTTACAGGTTGTTCTTTTAGGTCCGAATTTTCAAAGGAAGAAGCCAGCGCTCTCCGCCGAATGGCATGCGGCTTCGCACGGCAGGGATAGCAGAGGACTCAAAACACCACGCTTCTCCCCGGCACCCGATCCGTAGCCTTTAAAAAGGCTCCTTCACGAGTCGGGAGGGCGCTAACGGTGTCAGCCGAGTCTCCATGTCCACGGCCCCCGTGGCCGTGGTTTTTAAGGGTCCCCGCATCGCCGGTGCGGTAGGACCCAGCCCCTGCCGTGCAGGCTCCCTCCGGAGCTCGGAGGGAGTCCGCCATTCGGCGATGGCGCCGACCCGGAAGTCCCCGAAGTTCTCAGGGCTTTCTCCCCCCGCCCACTTCATCAAATACGATCTCCCACCATTCAAGGGCTATGTTTTCCCCACCAGTTACCACACCCCTACAGCTAGTAGTGGGAATAGACTCTCCTCTCCTATTTGCTTACCCCATATGTTGACCTATGCTGCTCTGCAAGTTGAAGGAAGGCCAACAGCATCACTTAGTCAGTCCAGCTGCCATTTCCTTTACTTTACCATCCTGCTGCGCATCCAGTTTTTTAAAAATAAAAATGAGATCAAATACTACTGTGCGTATTTGCCTCTTTAAAAGTCCACCCCAAACTCTTTCTTCGCTTTGTAGAGCAGCAGCAGCAGCAGCTCTGAATGCCTCATGGAAAGCGAATCATAAATGAAGTAAATATTATTAATGATAATAACAATAATGGTGGCAGGGAAGAAAGGTAACATTTCCCCCAAAATGGTGAAACTGTGACAAGGGTTGCCCCAGAGAGAGGGGAATGGAACAGAGAATGGTGTAGAAAATTTGCATCAGTGAAATTGCTAAGTTTCCTCCTGCACAGGAGAAGTTGACATGCTTTAAAAAGCCCTTCCCAAATGCGCACAACTTCTCTATGGCAAATATGGTTGGTGAAGGCCAAAAAAAGAGGTTTTGGTAGAACACGCCTGTTGATAGGTTTTGAAAAAAAATTCAGGAAGGTCGACACTTGATTTTCCTTGTGGCCAACTCAGAAACTTCAGTGATTAAGTAGTAAATAAATGCCTCTAAATAAATAAAAGTAAAGTACATTTAAAGGCACACACGTGTCTTCCACATACGTATACCAATGGTAGGAAAGAGCCCCAATAGCACTTTAAATGACAGTTTGAAATCTGTTTCAGGTAGTGCTTTTAACATACATGCCATTAACACACATTTAGGAAGGCATATTGGGAAGACGACAACTCGTGGCTGTTCTGTAGTTCTCTATAATGAATTATTTTAAATGATCAACTGTTTGTCTTGTTTATAGCAGAAGAAAATAAAATCTGTGCCTAAGATAGATTCAAGTTTCCCTTTCTAAAGAAAATGTTATTGGTTGTGTTTTTTAGCTGCAGGCGAGATAAATGAAAGAATCCCAGCAGAATACAAAACTTCAATTTGCTTAGTACGTTATAATAAACTTGCATTTCTGCTGATGCTCCTTCTATATCTCATAGTGTCATATTCCAATCTACATTATTACAGGAGTAATATAAAGTGCGTTCAGCCACCCTTTTTTTGTTGTGGTTTTGTGCAACCTTTCCTGTCATGTCACGACCACATCTAAATTAGATATGCATGTGTAAAACATGCTGTTGCAGACTTTTGCCTGTTTTGCCAAGCTGGAATGTGAAATTGGCAAGATTATCTCCCATTTAAAAATAGTTCTTGTTCTTGGGAAGCACTTTGTAGTCCTGGGATAGCCTAGTTGGTAGAGTAAGGTAAAGGTAAAGGTACCCCTGCCCGTACGGGCCAGTCTTGACAGACTCTAGGGTTGTGCGCTCATCTCACTCTAGAGGCTGGGAGCCAGCGCTGTCCGCAGACACTTCCGGGTCACGTGGCCAGAGTGACGAAGCTGCTCTGGCGAACCGGCACCAGAGCAGCACACAGAAACGCCGTTTACCTTCCCGCTATAAAGCGGTACCTATTTATCTACTTGCACTTCAGGGTGCTTTCGAACTGCTAGGTGGGCAGGAGCTGGGACCGAACGATGGGAGCTCACCCCGCCGCGGGGATTCGAACCGCCGACCATGCGATCGGCAAGTCCTAGGCACTGAGGTTTTACCCACAGCGCCACCCGCGTCCCGGGTAGAGTATGAGCCTCTTAATCCCAGGGCTGTGGGTTCAAGCCCCATGTTTGGCAAAAGATTCCTGTATTGCAGGGGGTTGGACTAGATGATCCTTGTGTCCCCTTCCAACTCTGCAATGTTATTATTTATTTCCTGAATTTATATCCTGCCCTTCCTCTCAAAGGAGCCCATAGTGTTGGAAAGAGGGATTCCACAGTATGGAAAAGAGAAAAGAAGCAAATCTACTAAAGCTGAGAACAATACTACTTTAAAGCATTTCAACCCTGCCTTTTGGCCCCCAAAGAGCACCCTCCCAGCTGGCTTCCAGCAAATAGATACAATGATGTCTTCTTTACAAAGAACATTAAATAACCTCAGTTAAAACAGCAGGGGATATAAAACCAGGTCAGGTACAAATGCAACAACCAGCAGCGTGAGGATAAAAAACACAAGGCAAATGGAAAACTTGACAAAATAATGAAAAGGTTTTTGCAGCCTACCTAAAACGCAAAAGCGAGGGAGCCAGCTTAGAATATGTTGTCATTCTCCCAGCATTTGGAGGCACTAGCAACCCCTCATTAAAGAGATCAGGAACAGTCCACCTGCACTGGCCTTTTCTCATGAAATGGCTTGTGAGTAGTAGTGGTAGTAGTTGTTGCTGCTGCTGTAATGCTATAAAAGACAATTCCCATCCTCCTATTCTTCTGCCTGCCCATACCCTCGAAGAGTCAAGATTTTCTAGGGACAGTCCTGGAATTATGAAAGCCATGCCGGCTTCTGATTTGATCCTGGAATGTCCCTATTTTCCCGGCCAGCGCCTCTGCTGCCAAGCTCAGGGAGGAGGAAGAAAGGGGGAGCGGAGCACAGTGGGGAGAAAGGAGTATTGATTAAACAGAAATAAATGCTTAGTGCATCCATGTCTAATCTTGCCCTTTTCTAAAAATGGTTTATTAGTGTGTATTTCTCTTTTTATAAAACTACCAAAGAATCAAATCGGAATTTAGGGATTTTCTCAGGATGGTGGAGGGTATGTGTGCTGTGTCCCATTGGCGTAGTGGTAGCGGCAGTTGCCCTTCTTTGATAGGAAATTCTCGGCAGAGGGTAGGGGGGTAGGGGAACAAAAAAATGGGGTGTTAAGGAGGGTCTGTTGCAGGGAATGAGAAATGTTCCTGTTTTCATCTGAGGAGTGTTGGCGGGTGTGCCAGCCTATCGTGCCGGTTTTTCAACGCACTCACCCACGCCTACAAAAAGTAGTTAATTTGCATTTATATGCAGTTATGAAAACCTTAGTTGGTTGTGATTTAAAAGCAAAACAAAAAATGAGCCATGCTTAATTTAGGATATGGGGGGAAAAGATTTCCCACATTTCTGTGTCCTTTTGTGCTATGAATGAAATTGTGCGCTGAATGCTTTCTGATAAGAGTTAGTTATTGTATTTATTAGTTCTATGTTAGCAGAAGTAGATAGAAGAAATGCCCTTAATGGAGGGACCAGTGTGACATCTTTTCCTGAGCTTGCCCTACTTTTTTTTATTTAAAAACTCAGATATTTTTGGTGTGTTGCTGTCATTTCCAAAAGGGCTGCTTCCTTGGAGAGTGGATGTTCTGGTCCCAAGAACAGCAGATTTCCTTGATTTCAGATCTGGCTTCTTTGCTCTCTGGGTAAATGAAATTATTTTAAAAGGGATCTGCTAGAGCAAGAGAGCCATGAAAGAGATCAAACTTGAGAATAAATACCTATTACATTGTCCTAAGTTCTTTGGACCCCCCCTTTTTTAAAAACACAAAAAGGTAATTTACAAACTCACATATTTTTAAATTACTAGTTGGCCCTATAAAAGGTCTATCCTCACTGATTCTGTATCTTTCTTCCTTAATGTGCTTGGTTTTATTGTCCATTCAGCGCTAGATATGCATGAAGCAGGCACGAAAGCGGAACTGTACAGCATTTGGATGTTAGCGATTCTTTGTTTGCAAATAGGTTTTAATTCCTAATTGTGTGTGACCTGCGATGAGGAAGCTGACATTCTGAGCATAGAATGGATATATGCAAAATGATCAGTCATTTGCATAATTATTCTGCAATCTTTTGGAATGAGTTTATATGGAAGTTATAGAGGGAAGAAAAAGAACTAGGGTCAATGGGGCACAGAAAGTGGGGTGGGGTGAACAAGCCCTACTGATAGCCAGAAGGCTTCCACACACACCCCTTTTAAAATTTTTGAAATATACAAAGAGGTTTATAATGTAGATGTTGGAAACACAAAAAACACTTTAAAATAAGTGCCTCTCGATGCTGAATCTTGTGCCAGATCCTTTATTCATGCTTTGTGCAGAGATGTGCAGAATGCTGACTCCTCTGTGTATTCCTGAAATGCCTGCCTTTTGTGTAATCCCTTCTACCTGTGGACTTTTCTTTCTAAAATTTAATGATTGGATGAGACTTTTTCCGCCACAGGAATGATGGCTGTAGAGAGCATTACTTTGGAACTGCAGATCGACTTGGATTTCTCTGGGAAAGGTCAGTGTGCAGAATGCTAGATTCCTTTCTTGCTGTCTCTTGCTCACACTTCTTTTCTGAAAAGCAAAGCCAAACCCAGCTTATTCTCTTATGTGTATCTATATAAATAGCTACACACGTACAGCCTGAAACATGGCTGAGCTGACCACATTGTTTTTCTTGATTGCCAGGAAGAGAATGTGGTTGGTTTGTTTTACTGTCAGGAGAAGGTTGCCTGGCGTGCGGGCATCTCACCCTCCACTGTGATGCTTTTAAAAGGAAGAGGATAACACTTTCATTGAGGATGCCTCACTGAGTTTTGTACACTTAAGACAAATATCCCATGTACTGAGCTGTGTCTAATACCTAATTTAAAAGGGATTGGGGGGGGGGGGGAGAGAAGCCAGAACCACAGAGGTGAGAACTTTGTGTTTCTAATCTGCCCTGTTTTGTACTTTTCCAAGTGCTTGACATAGAAGAACATCCAAGTGCTTGATTTCAGATCTGATAGAAGAACATCCAAGCAAGATCTGATAGAAGAACATCCAAGCACTTTTCTAAATGCTTGACATAGAAGCAACATTTGGTTTGTGTTGGAGAAACTGAAACTTGAGACACATTTCCATTTTAGCGTGGTGAGCGCATGGATCTGAAATGGGGAACCTGTAGCCCTCCTGGTGTCGTTGGATTGTGGTTCCCATCACCCCTTACCTTTGGCTGTGCTTGCTGGGGCTGATGGGAAATGGAGTCAAATCATGCCTAGTGGCCACAGTTTTTCCATCTGTGTCTTTGGCTTTGGACTGGCTTGCATATCACTTTACACTGCAGTGAAGCTTAACTATGGTTTAGAAGTGAACACACAGAGTCGTAGTGCAAGGAGATAAAACTGCAGCCACTTGGCTCCTCTCTTACTGCTTGCAGAAGCTCTAAACAGAGGCTTGCAATTTTCCACTCTTTAAAAAACCATGAGTGGTATAAAGTCTTATTTACAGTATGTGGTTTATTTTGAGCGAGGTATTATACATGGGTTTGGATGTAGCACCAAGCCAAACCATGACTTAGGTGCTGGCTTCATGGCAGGAATAAGAGAGGAATGAAGCAGCTGTGATTTTAGCCCAGTGTACCACCAGCATGCGCTGCATTCATCTCTAAATTCTAGGTGAGTGCATTTATGTATTTCCTTGCACATCCCATTCAAACAGAGTTTAAAAAAATCGCACACTTATGTGTCTTCCCTCCCCTGTGTGAACTCTTGGCATGGAATTTGCATAGAGCAGTTCCACTGGAACAAGAAGTGACCTTTCCCATTCCATGTCAGTACTTAGATTACTTCCATTCCTCATTTTCAATTTGTACTTCTAACTTTCTCGCCCTTGGTGAAACACTTCACTTTGATTAGCATCCCATTTGCCATAGCTGGTCCAGAGTGCCTTGTTAGACAAGCCTTGCCCCGACTAATAAAACTGCTTGTCCATACAAAACGTGAGGATAAGCTCATTAAAACGTTTGGTTAATAGTTTGTAATGCTGTTACAATGACTTTTGGCAATCTGTTTTTTCCCTTTCTATCCTGGCAAGCATTGTAGAGATGGCAAATGCAGCGCCAGTGTTCGTGGGTGCAAAAACCTGACTTGAACACTGAATTATCATACAATGTTCAGGAGGAGGAGGGTAGAAGGAAAAGGAGCATAGCATGAATATTGTAAAGGTTGTGCAGCCTTGCCTTAAAGGCAGCCCAATCAACGACTGTCCACTGATGGAAGCAGCAGACTTCTGAATAGCAGTTGCTGGAAACCACAGGTGGGGAGAGTGCTGTTCTGCTCAGGTCCTACTTGTGGGCTTCCCATAGGCTTCCAGTTGGCTGCTGCAAGAACAAGAAGCTGGACTGGATGGGCCACTGGCTTGATCCGGCAGGCTCTTCTTATGTTCTTATATTGTCCAATAGCAATACAACTTGAGTATTGCAGCAAAGAGCTTGTGCAGACAATTTAGTTTCAGAGCAAAAGGAGTGACCTCCCATCACTGCCAGTGATTAGTGCTGTACTTGCTATAGCCTCAATTCTGCAGCACTAACAAGAGATCTCTACAATTATAAATGTTCTACATAGGCACTTGATATCCGGCAGCCTTTGGCTTCTGTCCTTTGGTATTTAACAACACAAATTCAACAGTAATCAACAGTTAGCCTGCTCCAGCGTTCAGTATTAGATGTCTGATACTTAATAGTTAACATGGATTAGACCCTGTTGTTTGTCAGCTGGTGTGCAATTTTATTTAGTAGTTGACACAGTTCACTAGGAAAGATCCCCTGAAACAGGTGATAAGACTAAAGCAAAACAGTCACATTTTGAACACTGAGGCCAAATTTTGAATTTTCAGTGTTTCAGTCAAATTTTAAATCTGCATTTTGGGTAAACCTCAAAACGTTTAAAAACTTTAGATCAAGGATAGTCAGTGTGATGCCTTTCGGGTCTTGTTATAGGGCCAAACCTGTAGCCAAGGTTTGCTCTATGGTACTGTAAGCTGTGTTTAAGGAGAAGGACTCTTACCCCAGTCCTGGGGTCAGATGTCACACAAAGCCAAACGTGGATTTAGCTTCCATCCTGTGCTGACCTACAAAGCCTGGGGAGGAGCAAAGTCACTCCAGTCCCCTCTTTGAGAGCCTGCACGTTTGCCATGAGCCACAAAGTCAATGTAGATAAAATACTGAGCTAAGTGGACCAAAGGCCAGACTCTGTATGAGGCAGCTTCCTGTATAGCAGAGCTTGGATGAGATGCAAGGCAAAGTTCTTAGTGGACCAGCTCTTCTTGATGAAAACAACTAGTCAACTGAAGGAAATATTCTGATGGCTGTTAGTGAACAGAGTACTGAAGAACAGAATCAAGCCATTCTGGTGTTTTAACCAAGTTTAATTGGATAGTTTTAACAGATGCCACATTAAAGTTAAATAACTGAGTTTTTTAATAATTACATATGTTACGAGTGCTGTAAATCCCTCAAAGGGGGGGGGGGACTGGATTGGGTTGGTGGGCCACCTCCTGGGTTCCCCCACCTTCAGTGGGACATTTTAACACATGGGTGGAACCTGCTTATCTGCCAATCACTTGGTGTCCCTGTGATGTCAGGTGATCAGTTTTTCCTTGGCACTATAGCACACTATACTACAAAGGAAAGTCCAAGCCCTCTAAGCCCAGCGCTGACTTCAAGCTTAGCTTTCTACAGAGATTGGTTGCACTATAGAGTTGCTCATGTGGGACTCAGTAGCGCATCTGATCCCAGTGAGCATAAAGGCACCACTTATCAGCTGATTGGTGGTAACAGCAAGCCCTGCTTGCCAATGTGCTATTGGGCACACTCGTTAAGGCTTCCAGCTGCCAGCTGCGAATCAAACTGTCCCCCACCTGACATAACATAAGACATCATGATTTGGGAGGAAATGGCCTCATAGGCCAAACTGGAATCCATGCAGGACCTGATTAGACCCATGGGGTGGAAGTTCCCCATACCTGCCTTAAATAGTGAAAATATTTCTTGTTGTTTTTTGATGTGCTCTGTTTATATCTTTCTCATTTTGTCTTGTTTGATGTTTGATGTTTTAACTATGGGGTGATCAGGAAAATACTCCCCTCCCCAACCTTTCTTCCCATTGTGAGTTGAGTGTATGCTTATTCTCTGGAAGCAATGAAATTGCCTAGTGCTTTTCATGCTCGCTTTATCCAAGAAGACTCTGTCCTGAAGAGCTTATCTATTAAACAAAATTGTGGATTTGCCCATGGTATCTGAGCAGATAAGGCAAAATCAAGGCAGAACTAACTGCAGTTCCTAGATCCATGGTTTATCTGCTGGTTTATGCAGTCTCCTGGAAAGGCACGCACAGTTGCTATAAGAGGGATAATGGGACAGGGCACTTCTCTTCTCTCTTGGGGCATGGCTGGCTAGTTAATTTGCTGCATGTGGACACTCCATTGGCCAGTTGTGACAGTCTGCTTGTATATAGCAGATTATGTCACGGAAGTGAGTAAGAGAACTTGTGATCCATGACTACCCATAACAGAACAAAAATAAATAAGATGATGAATTCCACACAGTCTCCCTCTCTTTTTTTGTTTACAATCTGGGATTTTATCCAGTGCATTTGATGATAGTGCAGGGGTCCATGTTGGGGAAGTTTGGAAGAGCTGTATATCCTTGCTATCATTTTTAGATGATCAGACAGTTGTAGAACTGGTTGAAATTTTAAAAAGAACTTGGTAGACTAATTTTTTGTGCACTGGGGGTTATTAATTTGTGTGGGGATGTTGGCTCCTGACTTAATTAAATGAAGAAAGCTGGATAAATGATGTAACTGTTTGCCATTTGCTTAATTATGATAGTTTTCTTCTCCGGAGATGCCCAGTCCACTTTGACCACAGGATGTGAGATTTGATGCGGTTTAGCTCCTTGGTTAATTCCTTTGCAAGATCTAGCCATTTTTATGGTTCGGTTGTGACCTCAACTGAACATTGTAAAGCTTTCAATATGTGGTTTAAAAACAAATGCATATTGTCAGAGATAAGACATTGCACTATAGCATGCTGAGCAGTGCTTGTGCTATTTTGGGCTGCCCAACACTGTAAAAATTTGCCTGTGATATGCTGGAGTTGGGGGGAAGTGACCTTTTTTGCTCTTGCAAAGTTCTATAAAGCAGCAACTTTTGCATTGCTTAGATTTCCTAGAGTTAACAATGTCTCCCGGAGGGAAGATGTTTTTCAGCTGCAGGGATCTGTAACTAGACGATGCCATCTGGAACTAGACTATTCCTAACCTGTGGTGTTTTGAGCCAGGTAAAGGCTTCTTGTTGTTAAGTGCCAGCTTTGCAAATCCCATTTCCAGCAAACACTTTTGTGCTGTCTGGATGAGGAATCGATGCATATTCAGGTGAGCCTTTTGGGCTGGGTGGGATTTTAAACAGTTTTGGAATTCAATCATGTACATAAAACTCTTCCCATTTGAGAGGCATTTGCATCCAGGTTTTGAAAAGAGCCTGCTGTCTAACAAGGCACCTGGCTGGATAGCTGGATGTCAGAATAAATGATCAGACTATGTCCGAATCTGCACTATACATTTAAAGCAGTATCATTCCACTTTAAACAGTCATAGCTCCCCCGCCTTTAAGAATCATGGGAACTGTAGTTTGTCAGGGGTGCAGAGAGTTGTTAGGAGACCCCTGTGTTGCCCTCACAGAATTCCCAGAGTGGTTTAACAATCAATCCCTTTTCCCAGGAAGAGACCACCATTCAAAATCCTGCTGTGCCATGAAACTCACTGGGTGACCTTTTGCCAGTCATTGCCTCTCTGCCTGACTTATCTCACGGGGTTGTTGTGGGGGGAGGTGGGAGAGAACCATGTGCCCACCTGCAGCTCTCTAGAGAACAGCTGGAAAATAAAAGTAGTAAATGAATGCAGGCCTCCAGGCCTCTTGACCTGTTGCTTGGAACTCTCTTCCCAGGTCACACTCTGCACTGGCTATTCACACCCCTCCCCCCCCAATATTTTCCATGTTTTCCCTGAACTCTTATAAATGCCTCCAGTTTGTATGGAGGATAGAGAGGTGTGTGTGAATAGGTATATAAATTAGTCTTCTGTACCAAGGTATCATTTACATTCATTGCTCCACCCCTTTTGCCTTTGACGCTGCCCGCCACTGGCATGTGGCCCTTGGGTTAAAAATGCTCCCTACCCCTTGTCTGAATGAAAACATGTCATCTCTGCCTTGGTTGTTTGGAGGCATTTTTTTTACCACAAGTGAGTAGGTGAGTGGCTTTTTAGAAACTGGATTTAGGAGCAGAGCAGACTTACCAGGAAGGCAGCCGTCTAGGACAGGCTGCTGAAGGGCACGATGGTACCATTGCAGAGTTACGACACAACTTAACAGTTTTCTATTACAGTGGTACCTCGGGTTAAGTACTTAATTCGTTCCGGAGGTCCGTACTTAACCTGAAACTGTTCTTAACCTGAAGCACCACTTTAGCTAGTGGGGCCTCCTGCTGCCATTGCGCCACCGGAGCACGATTTCTGTTCTCATCCTGAAGCAACATTCTTAACCCAAGGTACTATTTCTGGGTTAGCGAAGTCTGTAACCTGAAGCATATGTAACCTGAAGCATATGTAACCCGAGGTACCACTGTACTAGATCCAACTGATTGCATGGGACTGGTTGTTTTTTTCAGTTCCTCTAGGTGGAAACTGCTCCTGCAGTGGAAAGTTTATGGGCCCAGAGGGAAAGATGGTCACCAGTACATGGGAAATGCTGTTGGAATGTTGTCATAGTAGAGATGGCAGCAGGAACTGGAGGGAGAGAGGATGTGCATTCTCATTGCTCACTGGAAGAGCAAGCTTCACAAAGCTTACAGTGCTTTGCAAGTTTATTAAAACACACAAACTCACGCATAGAACCGATCTTCCTGCTCTTAAGAAAACCTGTGCCTCTCTGAGAATACATTTGAAAGACAGCCATTTGTACTGGTTGCAGTTCTGAAGCAAAGTACTAAACAATCTGAGACAAACAAGCAAATAATACCATCCTGTATAACTTGCATCCAGGCCAAGCAGGCAGAATATACTTGGTCTGTTATTCCTGGTTTGTGCATAAGGCTTGGAGTGACACCACAGATGCATGCACTCTGTGACTTGGGCATGTGTGAAACAGCCAGAGCTTTAATAGCAACCTCCTCAAGCATAGTCTTTTCCATGGAGGCAGTTCACACATTCGGCTGCAACTTATCAAGTGATGTGAGATGCTGAGTGATGGGCTTACACAGGTGAATCGGCTCACAGTTTCTGTCAGGGGTGCACTATCTATAAATAATTCATAAGAGCGCACTACCCCAAAGTAATTTGGATTTTTTTTAATAAAGTCCGTGCTTGTGAGTTGGTTGCAAGTTCTTCCTTTAGACATGTACTAAGGAGAGGGGGATTTATCTATTTTTTTAAGAAGAGGTGTTTTGGTTCATATAAAAAAAAATTATATAATCTTACTTTTTATTTTACTTCTTTTAGCGCTAATCCCCAAACCTTGTGAAAAAGGCTCAGCAAGCGGGTTTAGCTGAAATGTGGTATGTCAGCAACCCACAGGACCGACCCACACATTCCCTGCTCTTTTTGCCAGCCCAGCAGGTCTTCCTGCCTCTCCTTCGCACCGCCCCTCCCTTGCATCACTGCTCCCCACCCCCAGCTGACTGCCTTGAAAACTCCAGTAGCAGCACCCCTTGCAAGAAATCATCTGCTACTTGGGGCTGGAGTAAAGTTGCACAGTCTATAAAGCTGTAGCTGTAGTTCAGAGGAATATAGGCTTTGCTGGCACCTGAACGTTCTGCCAGCGTATCTGATGTGTCCTGGCAGTGCCTCTCTCACGGTGGTGGCAATGCAACAAGGTATAGCCCTCAGTGTTCCTTGAGTTCCTCACCCTAAGAAATGCACATAGCAAAAATTCATGAGGCTAGTCCTTTAATGCCCGTGGACTTTAAATCCATATGAAGCAGTGTCTGCTCCTCAACCTTGAGCCCGTGTCCTTCTGCATCTCTCTGTATTCCTGAACAGAGAGATCAGATGTGAGATGCAAAGCAAACCAGTCCCCCTTGAGGCTTAGGGCGACGTTGATGGTCAGAAGGAAGCAGGGTCACTTAACATTTTCCTCGTGTACCAAACTACCCGCCCTGAAGGCTGCTAGTAAATCAATGGTATGTGATAACTTGCTTGAATCATTACTGAATTTCAGTAACTGAGAAGCAAGGAGGCAGGTAATCATAGTCCCACCTCCACATCATCTGGAAGGAAGGACTACACCTTTTTATAGCCTTTTTGTGTGTGTAACTACTTTCTACTTGGGGTGGAGCTGCAGTAATTTTTCCTTCCTGACCGATGCTCCAAAACCAGTGTGCAGTTCCACACATGTAAATACGTCACAGCCCTTGCCTCACGTGCATAATTGTGTGTGCAGGATTGTAGCCCAAATGCAGGAAGCGCATGAGCTCCTCTTCAGCTGCTGGATTTGTAT
Source organism: Podarcis erhardii (assembly GCF_964252035.2). NCBI lineage: Eukaryota > Metazoa > Chordata > Lepidosauria > Squamata > Lacertidae > Podarcis > Podarcis erhardii. Next base: position 78,187,732 of record NC_138497.1, on the reverse strand, counting down.
TTGTATTTTAAATTGTGTTTTGATGTTTTTCTAGCCGCAGTAAAACAACTATAACTCGTGACAAACCGCAACTTATTTTCCTTCTGTCATGTGCTCACTTCGTTCCAGGGTGCTGCTCTGGCACAAATATAGCAGGGCTGCAATAATGATTTGACTTGCACTGGGTGGAGGCTGTTGAACCTCACAGCAAGACATACATCTTTTCCTCGTTTCCATGCACTTAATGCAGGCAGCATTTCCTTGCCCTTGGTTCCACCATTAGGCACTTAAAAAAAAGCACATTGCCCTAACCTTGTGGGACATGGAAGTCCAATTTTTCATGGTGCTGGCAGGCCCTTCACATTCTCCCTCTCTCTGTCTCCATCCCCCCCCCCCGTCTCCCTCCCCTCCTCCAAGGTTTCCTTTTTTCCTACAAAACTGCAAGGGTGGATTGGGAAGCTATTTCTTGCAAGCTCTGGTCACACTGTGAAGATTTCAAGTCTGCCTTCCATGTTTCTGTCTCCCTGATGGTTCGCCTTGAAATTCTTGGCTTTTTGGCCTCAGCTGGGGCTTCTGCTTCTCTTTCTTCTCTTCTCTTTTTATTTTTTTAGCTGCTTTCAAGGCAGATCACATGAGAAATTCAGTGCCTCGCAGTTGGCAGATTAAAAAAAAGAAAAAGCTGGGAGGAAAGATAATCACCGACTATTTGTCTTTCAGAATGTCTTGACAGTGGTATTTCCTCAGTGGGGTTTATGCTCTTTTAAAACGATGTGGAGGAAGGATGGGAAGACATCTTTGGGGGCCCTTGTTAACAGGGCTGCTGAACAAGAGTGTGGAATATTGCTGTAGCTGGAAGGTTCATGCATAATCACAGATAAACTAGAGGACTAGTTTGACCTGGATGTGTTTATGGACTCATGGCTCTCACTCACTGCTTATGTAGATGAAGACGTGCCAAGGTTTATGACTGCCTAGTAGACTTACATCTCTTTCATTTGTGTAAAAAACAACAATACTCAAAAGTGCACCACTTCTTATTCCGTATGCGCATCCTGGACTCTCAAAGGTCATTATCTAGGAGGAGGAATCTTTTTGGCTCCACAGGCCAGATCCTTACCAGAATTGGTCCATTGGGCCAAATCTGACAGGTGGACATCATTACCTCACATCACAGTGATACTGGTTGCAAGGTGTTTAGACGTTTCAGCATTGAGAGGCACTGCTATAATCAAGCCCCCCCCCCCCATTTCAGCAGAGAATTCCATGTAGTACTGTACCTGAATCAGGAAGGGGTTTGCATTCAGTCCTGCCCAACTGCCAGGATTTGATGGTCACCCTACCATCTGAGGAGACGTGCAAATAGCTTCTCTTTCTGAGTAGGCATGGCAGTGGCTGATGTAGGTGTCATTCCAACTCTGCAGTTCTATGATTCTACACATGGGGGGTATGCCTGCATCATTTAAAAGCTACTGTCTCTTTTACACGTGGCAGCCATTATACTACACTCCCATGTTGGCTGTTTTGTTCCTGGTCTGATGACACTTCCTCAGATTTCTGAATGTGCCTGTTGTTGTTGTTGTTTAGTCGTGACCGACTCTTCGTGACCCCATGGACCAGAGCACGTCAGGTACTCCTGACTTCCACTCAAACTCATGCTGGTAGCTTTGAGTACACTATCCAACCATCTCGTCCTCTGTCGTCCCCTTCTCCTTGTGCCCCCTCCATCTTTCCCAACATCAGGGTCTTTTCCAGGGAGTCTTCTCTTCTCATGAGGTGGCCAAAGTATTGGAGCCTCAGCTTCACAATCTGTCCTTCCAGTGAGCACTCAGGGCTGATTTCCTTAAGAATGGATACGTTTGATCTTCTTGCAGTCCATGGGACTCTGAAGAGTCTCCTCCAGCACCATAATTCAAAAGCATCAATTCTTCGGAGATCTGCCTTCTTTATGGTCCAGCTCTCACTTCCATACATCACTACTGGGAGAACCATAGCTTTTACTATACGGACCTTTGTTGGCAAGGTGATGTCTCTACTTTTTAAGATGCTGTCTAGGTTTGTCATTGCTTTTCTCCCAAGAAGCAGGTGTCTTTTAATTTCGTGGCTGCTGTCACCATCTGCGGTGATCATGGAGCCCAAGAAAGTAAAATCTCTCACTGCCTCCATTTCTTCCCCTTCTATTTGCCAGGAGGTGATGGGACCAGTGGCCATGATCTTCGTTTTTTGATGTTGAGCTTCAGACCATATTTTGCGCTCTCCTCGGTTGGTGGACCCTACGATACAGTATTCCTGTAATACACTGGTTTTCTTTAAGTAAACAGTTGAAGTTATGAGTAATGGCTTATCACCTGATTGCTTAAAGCAGGGTCTGCTCCAATAATCTATAAGATGGGTGATGTGATCTGATTTCTGGAACAAAGACACATGTGGATGGGGGATGGTTATGCTACTAAAATGAGCTCTCTCGCTGTGTGTGTGTACGTGTACGTGTAGCATAGGGAAGCTATTTTGCAAAGCTGTTTCCATTTAGACATTTTCTTGAAAGTTTTTTTTAATAGAAATAATATTTGTTGGCTGTGATCTCCAAAGATGTCATTTGGGAGCTTCAAGTATGAAAGATTTACTCTCTGCGTCTTTTGTTGAGCTGTTCATGGTCTGTCCCACATATTTTCTCAGAGATGGCAAAGTACCAGCTTTATTCTAAAGTTTCCCCGGTCTATTATTTCATTTTCTGCTTTCTTCAATTGTAAACTAATTGAGTGTTTCAAAGGCATTAGACTGACAGCCCTCAAGAGATGCAAGCTTTATAATTCCACCATAGAAGCTTAGTATGGGCAGGAACCAAACAAACTTGCCAGTGTGGTTCTTTTGAAAGTGTTCAGAAATTAACTTAAGGGGTATTTGCACTGGTGCCAGTTCCCAGTTTCTTGCGCTCCCACTTTGAATGATGAAACTGGAGTGGGAGGATTTTATTTTATTTTAAAGGAGAAATGACAAGATACAGAGGAATCCTATGTGGACATGTCTTCTTGCATTATTAGCACAGAGCCTTCTTGTCAACCTGAGTGGCCATCAGTAGAGCTTACCAGGTGTGGGCTTTGGTGTGAAGTTTGGGAGCTCAGAATGAAAGCCTCAAAGAAGTGAACATTAGAAGACACTTCCCCCATCCCCAAATTCTTTCCAGGCTCAGATTTTCATCTGAGCTGGAGAGGGCAGGAGAAATCGGCTCGTCTGCCACCCCCAACTTACTGTCCCTTTCAAAATCTGGTCTCCGTCAAAGAGACATGAGAAAAGCACATACATACTTGGGGTAATACACACAAGGATCTCTCTCCTTTCTCCTCCTCCTTTTCAATTTGCACACCTCTTGAAGTCACTTCTATGGGCAAAGCAGTTTTAAGTGTGTCCGTTCCACATATGTGCAAAACCCGAGGAAGCCCAAGACCCTAGCTCAGCACTTACCCAACTTGGTGCCCTCCAGATGTTGAGCTACAACTCTTATCCTCCCTCACAATTGGCTATGTTGGCTGGGACTGATGTCAGTTGTCGATTAACAATCCCTGGAGGGCCACAGGTCTGCAATCCCTGCCATAGAGGGACCATTCCTGGGTATGGTGGGGCCATTGTTTCTTTAAAAGAATTGGCTTAGAGGTGCCAAATAAGGGACAGTTGTTGGTATGCCTTCAGTTTTAAAAACCACAGATCCTCTTAAGGCATAAAAATATAAACTGTCCTATAGGTTTATAGGATGGAATTGATAAATCAAGAAAGCTGCTATGAACTTACTGATTTTGATATTTTATTTTTTGAATTTTTAAATTTGCATAATTCCCACCCACCCCACCAAAAAAATCCCACTGAAGCAGGGCTGGCTCACCCATGAGGCAAAGTGAGGCAACTGCCTCGGGTGGCAGAATGCACAGGGGCAGCAGATCTGGCCTCCCAAGGATGCATCACTCAGTGCACTCCTTGGAGGCTGTGCCTGCCTCCTCCTCAACATTCCCCCCTAGTGCAGCCCCTCTGCCCTGTGTGGTGGGTGCGTGTGTACACCATTTTGTGGTTTGCCTCAGGTGTCAAAATGGTTTGGGCTGCCCTGCACTGGAGTAGCTTTGACATATCATGTCAACTTGTTGAATATACTCCGGAGACTCCTTTTTGGTTTATGACAAAATTTCCTCCCTTAACACTTCTTCGTTAACTTTTCCAGCCTATTCCGCCACTTCCTATGGAAGGCCTCCACACTGATAATGTCTATCTTACTCATTTCTTTGTTATGTTTGTGTTCTGCCAGTAAGCTTGGAGCGAAGGACTTCTAGGCAGTATCCCATCCAAACCCTGAGCAGATCCTGAGCTGAGATGAAACTGCATCAGATTCACTTTTCTTGGTCTCTGGGCTCTGGGGAGGGTGGATGTCCTTGTTAAGCCCTTGACTGATGTTGTTGGAGGTGGTTTTCCTCTTGCATAATGATGCCATCCCAGTTGTTGTGCAAGAAGGTTCGGAGCCGGGTGTCAACTGTTATTGCTTCTAAAGCAGGCATCTGTGAGACCTGTGGTAGGCATCTCCAAGTTCCCACTCTCTCTAAGTTGTCAATGTTTAAATGACATTTCCATTTAAGTTTAAATGGTGGTTGTCTTGACAAAGGAAAGTAGTTCCAAAGAGAGTGTTAATGCAGCACCGCAGGCTAGAGAAAAGAAAATATTCTTTGTTCTAAATGAGCTCCCAAGTAAATCTGTCTTCTCTAATGTATGCAGGGCAGAGGAAATATCTTTGTTCTAAATGAACTCCTGAGTGGAGCTGCTTTCTCCTAATGTATCGTGTTCAGTGGCTACTTCAATAAATGGCAGTGCCTTGTTTTGATTTAACCCGGGTAAACAAATGCTCTTGTGCCTGGCACTTCATCTTCTTGAGCTTGGTCTTTTTGCAGCAAGGACTGGCGATGAGATTTTCTTTACCCAATCATTTTGAGATGGTGCAAATATCATGGACCCTGTGAGGAGGTATCTCTAAATTGTTCCACGCATGGCAGCTGAAACCACACAGCAAGCCCTTCTACTGCAGCGATTTACCAAGTGGACTAGACTAGCAATGCTACTATTAAAGGTCCAAAGCTACGTATAACGTGACATGGCCACCTGGAAGATGTTTCATGATTTTGCACAGGTACTGCATCCTAAGAATTAGGAACATAGAGAGCAGGCCATTGGTCCATGTAGTTCAATATTGTCTGCACTGGCTGGCAGTGACTCTCCAGGGTTTCAAGCAGAGGTTTTTCCCCAGCCCTACCTGGAGATGCCAAAGGAATCTGGGACCTTCTGCATGCAGGACATGTGCTGTTGCCCTTCCCACAAAGTGTAAGTTGTGCAATAGCATCTAACATATGAATTATTGAATACGTGCATGTAGTAGTTGCAACATGTCAGAGATCCTAGCTACAAGACATGTGTGAAAATATGCACAGATAGACCTCATTGGGCATGTGGTCAGCAGTAGTGGGTTAAGGGACTGTAGTGGTGCAAGCTACCCTCATCTATTTCTGTTTATGTATCAGATTGAGACGTCTTGTGATTTCATACAGTTATGGCTGCTTAATGGTGATCAAATTTTAATTTGCCATTAGCTTTTCTGGAGACAAGCGATGAAGACATTCTCCCCAGGTTTGCTGCTTTGATGTCTCTGTAGGGATCTTTCTGAGCTGCAGGGCCTCTTATCTGTTAACTCAAGATTCTCTTGGCCCCACAATTGTCATGGCAGGTTGTTCTTCGTTTCTTCTCTCTTTCCCCTCCCCTTGGTCATTTGCGTTGGATGCTTTGGTTCCCAGTTGGGTTGTCTGACTTTTCTGTACTTGCTGAGCTTAAATCAGCTGTGGGTGTTTGTTTTCCCTCTATCTGCAGCCAAAGGCTTTTACTCCTCAACACTTGTTTGCTTACATTCAGCCTCCTGCAATCAGTGATGCAAAAGTACAACCTGAATCTTTTAATACAGGTGACAGATCTTCTTTTTTAAGCAACATTTCTCATGTCTTTCACCTTCCCCCAGCTGTTGTGAGCAGTATATTTCCATCTCTTAATCCATTTGAACTGGTGAGGAAAATGCTATGTTTGTTGCTGTTAATGTTAATGTTAATGTTAATGTTAATGTTGGCATTCATTCTCAGGTGGTGTACAGAGTTGGCGCTTGCTGGTGCCACAATGTGTTAAGGGGCCTATGGGTGATCAGTGCTGCCATTTTTTATCTTCTGGGTATCCTGGTCCCACACAGCAGGACTTCCCCAGCTTCCTCAGGCTTCTGCCTCACCTGTCATTTACAGCTGCCGCCAGTAGGCTATAGGAGAGGGAGTAGGGTGGGCTTTCCATGCCTCTCCATTGGCTCTGCTGAAATTGGCTCCTTCCCTCTTTGATTTTTTTCCATTCCAGTTGATTATTGTAAAAAAATCTGTATCTAAGAAATGGTCTCTGAGTTCGCTTTTCATTACCTCCCTCCCAGCTCCTTTAGTGGTGTGTGTTTTTAGGTGACTAAGCCCAAAGGCAGGGGTTCGGTCTTATCATTTGACATTTGATAAGCCGCTCTGTGTGCCTTTTGCAGCTGAGGAGCAGGATATCGATGTTTTATGTAAAATACTAAATACTGCTTGCCTTTAGAGTGTCATGCAACAGTACAGGGGGTCTGAGATGTGCTCCTCATTCTGGTGTGGCTCAGCAGCAAGTCTTGTCTCTCTAATATGACCTGTGGCAAGGAGGCAAGCTGCCCAGGAGCCCATTAAAAGCTTGGAGACACCCATAAGAAAGACTTAGGCCCAGCACAGCTGTGTTGGTTGAGGCTGATAGTTGTAGGGCACTGGTTTAGACGTCATTATTGGCCTGGGTCAAATGTGTATGGAGGAGAGAGCACAGTTATAATGACGGATTTCTCTCATCTAGAATTAGGTCTCCGTCACTCAGTAACTCTGGATTTTTCTTTCTTGTGTGTTTGCTCCGAGTATCAGAATGTATATTGTGCTTCTCTTCTGGAAAGGAATTCTGAGCATAGCCCTTTCTCTGACTCACTTTGGGCTTGCTGCACTTTTCTACAAAGCCAAAGGTGGCTGGCTTTGTTGTTTCTTTCTCCCTATCCTGCCGAACGACAGGTGTCTTCTTTGTACTGTTGCCCTGTGAGATGTAAGGGGAGTTGTCAAAAGGAAACGGATTCCTCATCCCTCCATGCTTTTCTGGCATCATTTTTGTTTTGCACAGGGGTTCTTGTCTTGGGGCAGCCTGAAAAAGAAAGACAAACCTTCACAGAGATATCAAGTGTTGACTTCCATTGGCCAGGTCTCCTGTTGCCCATGGGAACTTCCTTTGAATCTCTACAGCAAAGAGAATCACAGCTTCAGGGAAAGTTGGAATCCCAAACGCAGACCTTGAGTAAATTCTATAAATCTACTTACACCTGCTTCCTTTACGTAATTCTTTTTTTTTAATGGGGTGTGTGTGGAATGGGCCTCTGCATGGCACTGATAGCATGCATCCTGGCCACAAGAATCCCTTCTCAGTTCTCTGGCTTTTTCTCTTTTTCACCATGCACTGCCTACATGTTTCCTCTATAATCTTAAAAAACTAGAAACTCTCCCTCCCCACCACAATAAATGCTGATAACCTGCCAGTTAGCAACTGATGTGCTGGCACACCGGGCCCTGCCCCGTTTGCTCCTTGAGGAGGAAGGAAGTGAGGAAGCCAGGAATAGTTGCAGCTTCTCAGCATTCAGGAGGCAAATTGGCACAGATGCTGCTTTTCCCTTAAGGGTGACAAAAGAGGTGTATGGCCTGTCACACTGACGCTGCAGTGGAGGTGATGTAGTATGGCTCTGGGAATATGTGCTTGCTAGGGGAAGCATGAAGATACATAGTGCTGGCTGAGTAGTTAAAAACACTTGGTTGCTGCTTGTTCTTATAATAAATGGTAGTCTTTGGTTCTCTCGCCCGCTGAAGGATACTCTTTGACCAAATAGGGCTAAAGAAACCAAAGTAGTTGAATAGGGCACTGTTCTAGGTGGGTGGGGAGCAGGGAAAGACATCAGCTCACAAAAGTGGCAAACCACAGAGGTACCAAAATAGAAGAAGTCGTGCATACATGTGTCTGTGTCTGTGATTTATTCTGGTGTGTTAGTTTGAGCCAGAGGAGTTCTTCATCAAAGGATATAATTTGGTTTATGTAAGTTACTATTAGAGGCTTGCTCACATCTCGGATATCATTTGTAGAGTCAACTGTGTGGTCTGCCTCTTTTGTTTATTTGTGTGAACCTGGTGCTGACCGCATCATTTTCTCCATATATCACCGATGATGGAAACTGGCACACCAGCTGGATGCAAAGTGCAATTTCTCCCTGAGAGGAGCATGTCTTATCAGCATTTGATCACAAAGCTGTTTTGGATGAAATTGCTTGCATGGTTTGCCTTCTCTCCCAAAAAGTGCAGAGGCTCAGCAGAAGGAGGAGGTGTTGGTATCTTGAGGAAAACAATTCTGCAGACAAATAATGCTTTTCCTTTGTCACATTTTTGTTTTCCTTTACTTTCACCACTGGTTTCATTGGATTTCCTTCCTCTGGCTCATCTGCCAGACTGTGGGCACTCAATGTGCTCTCTCTGCTGCCAGACATAAACAGGAATGCAGGTAGTCATGTTCTTCTGTGAAAGGTCGTGGTTTTATTGGCAGCAGAAGGCATGAGATTGGTAGTACCAAAGCTATAATGCTAGCTAGCTTTATAGCTGTGATCTTCTTGGGCACGCTCCTCTGAAAAACAGCTTTTGAATGCATTGTGTGCAACTGACCATGGAGTTTTGTCACTTACAAGATGAAAACTGTGTGCTGTTACCATGAGAATATAGGTGCTGCTGCTGTTCAAAATAATGCTAGCACTCAGAATGGATGGCATTGGTGTCTTCAGGGTGTGACAAAGAGCAAGATCAGATACGTTATACGTCTACAGAAATGTTTCTGCATTTCCAGTCCACCAAGGATTTAAACAAGGGCCTTGCATACACTGGACTCTGAGTAATGAGAATGTTGATAAGTAGTAATGACAAAAGCTGAGCACTTGGGGACTTAAAAATGTGGCTTAACAGCAAAGTCTGGTTACCTGTTAAAATGACATGAGTTAAGAAAAACTTGCAGATGTTTTCAATTGTGTAAACCTAGAAAGGAACAAGGAAGCCCTGCTTATTGTCACTGGAAGTCCTGCTCTGTCTCCTTCAGCTTCCTTCTCCTACTCTGACATAAAAGCCTAAGGAGAGCCTGCTGGACCAGACCAGTGGCCCATCCAGCCCAACATCTTGTGGGAAGCCTGCAAACAGGACATGAGCGTGACAGTACTCTCCCCTTCTGCAGTTTCCAGCAACTGGTATTCAGAGGCCTCGGAGAGTGGAGGTAGAACATGGCTAGTAGTAGCCACTGACAGCCTTGTTTCATCCTCTTTTCATAGAATCATAGAGTTGGAAGAGACCACAAGGGCCATCGAGTCCAACCCCCTGCCAAGCAGGAAACACCATCAGAGCACTCCTGACATATGGTTGTCAAGCCTCTGCTTAAAGACCTCCAAAGAAGGAGACTCCACCACACTCCTTGGCAGCAAATTCCACTGTCGAACAGCTCTTACTGTCAGGAAGTTCTTCCTAATGTTTAGGTGGAAAAAGCCATCTAGGTTGGTGGCCATCACTGCTTCCTGTGGGGGCTTTGTTCCATAGCTTAACTATGTGCTGCATGAAGACGTTTTTTCTTTTGTGTGTCTTGAATCTTCCAGCATTTGGCTGCATTGGATTTCCACAAGTTCTAGTGTTCTGAGAGAGGGAGAAGAACTTTCTCCACTTTCTCCTTGCTATGCATAATTGTATAAACTCTTGTGCTTAGCTTACCTTTTTGATAAACTAAGATGCTCCAAATGCTGCAAACATTCCCTCTACATCAGTGTTTCCCAACCGGTGTTCCGCGGCACACTAGTGTGCCGCGGGACGTCGGCTGGTGTGCCGTGGGAGGGAGGCGGGCGAGTCGGGCTGCGAGAGGCGGGGCGGCGGCGGCGAGCACACGCGGGGCGGGGAGCGAGCTCCCTCCCACATCCCATCGCCCCGTGCTCCGCGCTGGTGTCCGCAAGCCTTGCGCACCCGGGGGATCTCCCCCCGGGAGCGCAAGGCTTGCGGGCAGCAGCCTGCAGCGCGGAGCACGGGGCGCCCTCCGGAGGATGCCCCGTGCTCCGCGCAGGTGTCCGCAAGCCTTGCGCACCCGGGGGATCTCCCCCCGGGAGCGCAAGGCTTGCGGGCAGCAGCCTGCAGCGCGGAGCACGGGGCGCCCTCCGGAGGACGCCCCGTGCTCCGCGCAGGTGTCCGCAAGCCTTGCGCACCCGGGGGATCTCCCCCCGGGAGCGCAAGGCTTGCGGGCAGCAGCCTGCAGCGCGGAGCACGGGGCGCCCTCCGGAGGACGCCCCGTGCTCCCCGCAGGTGTCCGCAAGCCTTGCGCACCCGGGGGATCTCTCCCCGGGAGCGCAAGGCTTGTGGGCAGCAGCCTGCAGCGCGGAGCACGGGGCGCCCTCCGGAGGACGCCGCGTGCTCCGCGCTGGTGTCGGCCAGCCTTGCGCACCCGGGGGATCTCCCCCCGGGAGCGCAAGGCTTGCGGGCAGCAGCCTGCAGCGCGGAGCACGGGGCGCCCTCCAGAGGACGCCCCGTGCTCCGCGCTGGTGTCGGCCAGCCTTGCGCACCCGGGGGATCTCCCCCCGGGAGCGCAAGGCTTGCGGGCAGCAGCCTGCAGCGCGGAGCACGGGGCGCCCTCCAGAGGACGCCCCGTGCTCCGCGCTGGTGTCCGCAAGCCTTGCGCACCCGGGGGATCTCCCCCCGGGAGCGCAAGGCTTGCGGGCAGCAGCCTGCAGCGCGGAGCACGGGGCGCCCTCCAGAGGACGCCCCGTGCTCCGCGCTGGTGTCGGCCAGCCTTGCGCACCCGGGGGATCTCCCCCCGGGAGCGCAAGGCTTGCGGGCAGCAGCCTGCAGCGCGGAGCACGGGGCGCCCTCCAGAGGACGCCGCGTGCTCCGCGCTGGTGTCGGCCAGCCTTGCGCACCCGGGGGATCTCCCCCCGGGAGCGCAAGGCTTGCGGGCGTCAGCTGGCAGCGCGGAGCACGGGGCACCCTTCGGAGGACGCCCCGTGCTCCGCGCTGGTGTTGGCCAGCCTTGCGCACCCGGGGGATCTCCCCCCAGGAGCGCAAGGTTTGCGGGCGTCAGCTGGCAGCGTGGAGCACGGGGCGCCCTTCGGAGGACGCCCCGTGCTCCGCGCTCGTGTTGGCAAGCCTTGCGCACCCGGGGGGCGCATGGGGCGCCCTGAAACAGAGGGTTCCCCATGCTGCGGACTGTAGCCTGCCGCCGGACGCGCGGGGCGCCCTGAAGCAGAGTGCCCCTCGCGCCAGGCAGACATGGGCCAGCCCCACAAGCTCGGGGGACAGCGGGGAGGCGCAGCACCGCCATCCCACTGTTCCCCGACCTGGTTTTTTGGGGGGGAAATAAAGGAAAATTTTTTTTCCTTTATTTCCCCCCTCAAAAAAGTAGGTGCGTCCTATGGGACGGAGCGTCCTATGGGACGAAAAATACGGTACTTACTATTTCATAATAAAGTAATTATAAAATACTTTCTTTGTGTTTATTTGATTCCTATTAAAGAGAGTTACTTTATATATAGTCAATATAGGCACAGAGTTAATTTTTTAAACATTTTCTAATGGTGGTGTGCCTCGAGATTTTTTTCATGAAACAAGTGTGCCTTTGCCCAAAAAAGGTTGGGAAACACTGCTCTAGATGGATTGTTCCATCCCCTTGATCATTTTGGTTGCTCTTTTCTGAATCTTTCCCAACTCTATAATATCCTTTTTGAGGTGTGGTGACCAGAACTGTACACAGTTTTCCAAATGTGGTCACTCAGAGGTCCCCACACTCCAGCTGGCATTCTACCTGCATAATTGTTTCTGTAGTTTAAGTTACTTCAAGGGCAGAGTGGTTCTCCTTGTCCTGCTGCCACATTTGTCTTGACACTTTGCCAGCTGGGGCTCCCTGTAGCTCATAGATTGGGCTCCCCATGCTGGGTTGCTCTAAATGCCTGGCTAGTTCTTCCCAGAGGCTGTAAGAAGCCAATGAGGTCAGGAGTTGTGGCTCAAATTCGGTTTAGTCCCCTGGGAATAGGGAGTGAACAATGGATGTTGATTAAGCGGAGAGTGGGCAATGGCTGGTGAGTCAACCGACAGCAGACTCCTTGTGGGATGGGCCTTCCTTCCTTCCTTCCTTCCTTCCTTCCTGAGAACAGAGTCCAGTTTAAAAGCTTTCAATAATGCTACCAAAAGAAGCTAACTACCTGGCAGTGATGTTGTTTCTCACACAGTTCCAAAGCTGTCTTCACAGTTGTGAGCATTGGAGGGTGTTTTGTTAATTAATTAATTAATCAATCAATTAATTAAAGCTCTGTTTGATTCGTGTATGTGCACTGCCTTGACTTGTGAATTGCTTCCGCAAGGCCATTCACATATGCAGTGCCCTGTGGCCTGCCAAGGCTCCTTCCCTTCAGTCCCCATGAGACCAGCAATTCTGAAAGAAAAGGATCACAAGCCTGTAATAAACCTGAGCTTAAACTTCTTGCTGAATTAGAGTTTATATTATGTTAATATTCTTAGTCATAAAGTGTTGCATAAGAACCAGGAATGAATTAAGGGTTTTGTTTTTGTGTGTGTTAAGTTTTAATGCTTTGAGTAGGAAGCCCCTTCAGCCCCTAATGAAGATATTGAGAGTGTTCTCTGAACTTCAGGGAGCCTGAGAGCTTTCTTGGAACGAAAGTACCTCCCCTGTCTAAAAGTGAAGAATGCTGCCACCAGTCCTTCTTTTTCCTCTGAGGGCAACTCTCAAGGCTATAAGTAATTAAGTAATTAATGTTGGTTAGAGAGATGAGGAAGGATTCAGCCCAAGGAGCAGGGTACTCTGGTTTCCTCCAGTTCTCACTAGATATGATTGTGTAGCAAAGGGATCTAGACAGAGTGGGAAGAACACACATCAAATCCTAGCAGCCAGTTTTAAGAGAGTTTTATTAAGAATAAGGTTTAAGAGAGTCAATATGAAAGGCAACAGGCTTGAAATGTTTATCTATCCTTAGGCAACTACTTATAAATAGGCTTTGGGTCTCCTCATGAGTAGCATCCTGGACAGTCAGATGAATAATAAGGGATAGTGAGGGACAAAACAATGATGGCAACATTCCACTTTTAAGGGCTCTTGACCCAGGTGATTGGCAGGTGACTCTGAGCAGCCAGTGACAGGGAAAATGTTGTTACCTCTTTTTTGCACGTTGGAAAGTGAGGCTACTGCATCATTTATTATGATTTGTTATTATTTTATTTATTTACGTATTGTTTTATTTATTTCCTGCCCTTCACTCTAAGTTCCAGGGAGGGTTACAACAACTTAAAGTACAACATTTAAAACTGTCTTGGAAATGGCTGTTGGAGTTGCCCAACTTCCTTGCCAGACAGAAAACTCCACAGGCTGTGAATTGAGACTTGGCAGAAATTATCATAAAGGGGAGAGGCCAGAACCCTTCCCACAAATGTGACTTACCAGCCTAGAACTTAGAACAGTGGTTGCCCATTGAACTTGAAGAACAACTTGACTGCATGTTCTCTGAATGCTCTGCACTGAGACAGGTTTCAAGCTTACCTGTATGCTTGAGTGCCTGTGTGTGACTCTCTCTGGGTGTATTCACTCAGGCATGATGGAACACACAGTTTCCAGAACAGGAGATTATCTGTGAGTGTGGTTAGTAGATCTTTTTTGGAAGACTATCCTCATTTTGAGTAAATATGCTAGGCAAGACCAGATACTGACATAGTACCTGGAGGTGATCTGGTTGGTTAGGATGCCTTTTTACCTGCTTAAACATTAACTCAATATGGTTGATCTGGGAAGTCCTACTCCATAAGACGCTTCCAGATTCTAACTTCAGTAGCTGAGTCTTGTGCAGCAGTAGCTTATGATTTTGATTGTAGTGTAAAGGTTATGGGTTAAAAGGGGGATTTATCAATTTTGTGGGGGCAGCTGTAAATTTGCAGGTGATCTTTTGCTGAAATATCTGTTGAATAGAAGATGAACCTGTGAAAGGGAAAAGAGTTACTTTTGCTCCCATTTGTTTTTCTTCCTTTCTTGTTGGCAATTTTACCTGGGTAGTGGTCTGAGGAATTGATTTAAGAAAGCCAACACATCACACTTTTCTTTCTGTTCAAAGCAATGCAAATGCTGTCTTTGCTGTGTTTTGGCTGTGGGCACTTAACATTGTTGATGTTCTTGCACACCACACCAGTCTCCGAGTGGTGTGAGATTCCAGGGGTTCCAGATGCTTACCCAGGAATCGTGTTTCCTTTTTAGGAAAGAGGCACAGTGGAGACTGTGGTGTCTTTATGATATATTTACACATATATACAACCTGAGCCTACGATAGAGGGGTTCACAGCATCAACACCCCAAAGGTGTATGGTTTTTCCCATAGCCGCTGCCTTGGATTCAAGCAGAAATTAAACACTGCTCTCAAGGGCTGCTATGACTCTCTCTCCAGTTTGCTGCTTTACTTCTAGGTTACATCACTGCAAAAAACTCTACTCCAGACTCTGGCTTTTTCTGTTGAGGGAGGGGCCCCCACCCATTTGCTGTCTCATACTGAGCCCCTTAATCCCCCTTAATGGCTCATCTCCCAGGTGATCACCTCACCAAGAGGCTAGCTTGGCTATTCCAATAATTAAATTCTAATACTTGCTGTATCCAGGGATTAGAAGGATCTGGCACCCAGTTTAGCACCCCAAACTCATAATAGTATTATGAAAACAAGACTCGAGGTGCTTTGCAATGTTCTTCAGACTATTGATTGTAATCTGGTATGCACTTTGATGTTTTTGCTCCTGTTTTAAAATGTCTTTTTTTGTTTTTACTTCTGTGTCTAAGGTAGGTGGGAGAAGGTAGACAATTATGAGAAGAACCATTGCTTTGAAAGCAGAAAGTATCTTTGTTTCGACTGGGGTGGGGGCAAATGTGCTCCTTCAGACCCCTCTGTCTGGCTCTTGGGGATTCTGTCTAGGCCATTTGTCTTGTTCACCCTGATTTCCTTTCTCCTTGAGGGCTTTTGCTTTGCTGTAACGTATCTTTGAACTGCAATGGTGCCTCTTGCTTCCTCGGATGGAGGTGAGTGCGTATAAAACTCTGGCTTTTGCATATCTAGTATGTAGCCTAATACTCTGACTAGAAGTGTCTCTCCGGGATTTCAGACTGGGGACATTCCCAGTTATACCTAATCCTCAGATTCTCCTGGGACCTTCTGCGTTTAAAGCAGATGTGGTACTGCTGATCTGCACCCATCCCCTAATGTAGAGCTGCCTCAGTGAAGATGGAAATTGTTTCTCAGTATGCATCTATAGGACTGCAGGTTGTGCCAATTAGCCAGGTAGCTTGTGAGAGTTGCTACTATAATGCAGAAGATAAAAAGTGTAAAATAACCACTATCATTTTAATCAGTCGTTCATTATCTCATATGTCAATCAGGGATTCTAGGAAGAAAGGTTTTGTCTCATTCAACAAACATGTTATCAGCCACGGTTACTGTTTAGTATTTGGAACTGTTGTTTCTACTGCAGTTCTTAAAAAAACGGATAGATCTATATGCACTACAAAAATGAATTTTATTTCCCTTGCATTCAGCTCTTGCAGAGGTACATTTCTCATTTTAATAACATTTTAAAACTGCCTGGCTTAAGGATTTTCACTTGAAAGATCTGCTGAAAATCCTTGCTTACATGGAAAATCTATTACATGAAGATATGATCTAAAATTTCATCAAACTCTTAAGATTTATTGTATCTCATCTGACTCGAGGCATGAGTTGCGAGGGTAAGAAATATGAGGCATGGAGCCCTGAAGCAAAGGTGGATTAAAAAAATGAAAAGGGACAAAAGATTTGAGATCAGGGGAAATAATCTATGTTTTCTGGTACAAGGTATTTAAAATACCCTAATTGCCTTCCCACCAAATTCAGTGCTTATAGGATGCAAAAGGAGATGGCAAAATAAAGTAATGTGAAAGTCCGGCTACTCTCTCAATTTTGCAGTCAAACCACTTGCTCAGGTGAGGAATGATTGTTCCTGGGCAAGTAACTTGTCAGAACTGCTGCCCTGGGAGGTAGAAAGGGCACGTAGGAAAACTCAGGGGGCAGAATTGCTAATAGGTTTCACTGGCCCTGGTGCTGCCTTTTCTGGCACGGCAATAAAGTAATGGGGTGGGGTGGGGGAAATGTAACAGCTTAATTTCTGTGTGTCAGAGGCTGCTGCTGAAAGCATGGAAGCAAGGCCAGTCATTTTAAAAAAAGGCAACATAAGTCAACAACCTTGCTTTAGGATGGTGGTCAGTTTTCTGCACTTTCCTGCAAAATTGCATTCCATGTGCCATTTCAGAAATGCTTATCTGGAGTGTGATGTGGGAGGACATTGCTAAAAGGTCTGGCGAAGGTGAGTAACGGTTTTCTATTTTATCGTCTTGGCATGAGATTGGAAAATAAAGTCAGATTGTGATTAATCATGCCATACAGTGTTTGCTATGATATTCCATGTGTTGCCTGTCAATCAATAATAAAATCTCTTCTATCGTTTAATAGATAAAAATAGGGACACCTTTTTTTTTTTTTTTTGTACGCTTGGAACACATCCCTAACCGTTCTTGATTGAAACCCACCAGATGCTTGTGGGAAGAACTGTGTGGTAGCAGCAGTGCTGTCCTTCAGATGTGGACATAATTAGCTTCTCCATTCCTGCACCTGGTCAGGGGAAGTGGTTGCTCTTTCATCTGACCCCCAAGGCCACTGACATGGTCAAGAAAGGAGGGCAGCTCTACCAATTTCACAAAACTGGCTGCCTGAAGGAGCTTGTCGCAGCTCTGACCCCCTGGCCCAAGCATTGTTATCTGCTGTGCTCTGACTTTGGTTCCCAGTGTGTGTGTTTTTCTGGGAAAGGCTTGCTCTTGTCCCCAATGCCATGACTGCCATCATGAGTTGACATCAGCTGTTCTGATTTCTATGTGGAAGCTGGATTCCTGCCGAGACTGTACATGACTTTGCTCAGATGGAGTTTGTGAGCCAAACTGGTCATTTAAGTCAAATTGTATACCTGCAGTCCAGATGTTAATTGGGCACTTTTAATTATTAAAACGTTGGCACATGCAACCAGATACGAGGTTGCATCCATTTGTGTCCCTCTGCTTGTGCAAGGCTCTTTGCTTCAGCAGATCTTTCTGTGAATGGAAGGGGAAGGGAAGTGATATTTGCCAATTTCTCTTTTCTCCCACAGCCCTGCTGTGCCACTTTCCATATCATTGTAGCCTGCTGTTCTGTAAAGCAGATTTTGGGGCTGCAGAGAGAAGAGAGACTCAGCAAAAAAAATGACTTCTCTTCCCTCCCCTTTCTGCTCATGGAAACCTTTGCTGGATCAAAGAGCTTTCCATGAGCCTACTGACACAATTGGATACAATCCAGAGCTTTTATAGTACCTGGGGGCAAAATTCAAAAACTTTGGTCATGCATCCTTTATTGTGTGATTGTGATAGGATTCCTTTCTGTGGTGTTTTAATCAATGCCTGTGTGCTTTGCTGCCCACTGGTAACCTGTAATGCTTTTTGGGGGGGAAGAGAGATGGAAATTTAAGACTGCTGTATTCTGCAAATGTGCAGTGGCCTGAACATAAGTCCAGAAATAATAATAAAAATAGCTGCAGCTCTCCAAATAATCAGCAACATTTACCCTCTGGATTGACAGTTTTTATAGAGGGCAGGGATAGAAATAAATTGCTGCTCTGGCCTTTTATGGCTTGATTTTTCTTGATGTAGCTCAGTTGGTAGAGCATGAGAGTCTTAATCTTAGGGTTGCGGGTTTGAGCCCAATGTTGGGCAAAAGATTCCTGAATTGCAGGTAGTGCTTTTTCTGGGGGTTCTCAAGGGTGTGCAGTACTGGCACCTTCCTCCTCCCCCATCCCAAATGTTAAAAGAGTGGCACTTACTCACAACTTCATGGTGAGTACCAGCACCTTTTTTCCTAAATAATAAAAAAGAGCACTGATTGCAGGAAGTTGGACAAGATGAATTTTGTGGTCCCTTCCAACTCCACAATTCTGTGATACTCTATAGCCACATCCTGTGTCTGATCACCTGATTTAAAAGTAAGGAAGAGCTTTGGTTCCTTTGGAGAAATACATATTAGAAAGTAGCTTAAGAATGCCCTATAACAGATTGATAAACTTAATAGCAGAAAATGAGCTTCCCCAAGTTCAGCGTGTAACAGAAGACAATGGGCAAGAATCAAGATGCAACCCAGCCCCCTTAACAAATGTAGGGGAGAGCCATGAAACCTCAAGAATGGCAGTTCTTCGTGCAAACTATACAGTGGAAACTCAGGTTAAGAACTTAATTTGTTCTGGAGGTCTGTTCTTAACCTGAAGTACCACTTTAGCTAATGGGGCCTCCTGCTGCCGCCGCACCACTGCACAATTTCTGTTCTCAACCTGAAGCAAAGTTCTTAACCCGAGGTACTATTTCTGGGTTAGCGGAGTCTGTAACCTGAAGCGTCTGTAACCTGAGGTACCACTGTACATTGGTTTTAAAGTCGTCCTCAAAATATTTGCTAAAGGTTAAGTAAGGAAAGCACCATACTGATAGAAAAAAAAGGGGGGAAGTCATTCCTGAAAATGGGAGACAATAATTGGACTGTTGGTATTAAATAACCAGTTCTTCAGTACTAGTGCAAGAAATGGATATATTGGCCTTTGTATATGCACAGTACTGGAATTTAGCATCATACAAGCTTTCCTTCTGAAATATGTCAGCTGAAGGAAGCAACGTTTTCTCCCACAGCTACATTTTTTGACTTTTTTCTGTTGGTGGAGGTCACCTTTGTGAATGAGCTTTTTGGGGCCTGGCTTTCTGAGACTGATAACTTATTCCATTGTGAAACAGACAAGTAAGTGCAAGATGGCACACAGGCCAAGGAACTTAAAAAGGGCAAAGGCGTTAAGTTATCTTTTAAAAACCGAATTGAGAAGTGCAGAGTAGGTAATCCCTTAGAAGTAGTAAAATATCTCAGCAGGCCAAAATTACAGTGTCAGTCTTCTGATGTTCTTATCTAAATTGGCATCTAATCTTAGTCTCTAGGAGAATGAACAGGCAAGGATGTTGTTTATAGGGATGTCTGTCTTATTGTTCAAACAGAAGGTGGTAGGTGAAAATCTTCATGATCTCTAATCAAACAAGGCAATTTCAGGTGTAAACTGTTTCCAAATAAAGTCTCTGAGAAAGCTGATTTGTTTGTTTAGGACAAAAGTTATTTTAACTTAACACGTTGCACTGGGAGATGGAAAAATGCATGGTCTGGCATCAGCGTGGCTTCTGACTTACCCAGCAGAAATGCAAAAGAAATGGGCTGCTTGCTCTTATCTTGGAACTTAGCAGACATTCAGGCTGGCCTTGGGCAGTTTTCTAGAGAAAGATCCTTGCTTTCTGTCGTTGTGAATCCTTCTGAGCCAAGAGCTGCTGCATGATTTCTGAGCTGATGTGAACAAGACAAATTACAGCAGGGGTCATCAATGTGGTGCCCTCAATAACTTGTCCTAACACCCACAAAGCCTCAAAGATTCCCCCCCCCACTCCCTGTCCCCTTCCATAATGAGGTGGTGAGGGTGATTATCTTTTTCTCCCAGGGAAAGTACATAGAGCTAAAGGAGGATGCTCTTTCTGCTTCCTCTTTGGGCTCTGTGTGCTTTTCCTGCACTACAAGGGTGACAGTGGTGCTGGCACTGGGTTTTCTGATGAAATTTTAGTCTACTCATACTGTATTATGTAGGAAAAAAATTATCCACATCCCAAGATCTTTGTGTGCATTTCTCTGCCAGAGACAGCCTGTTATACACTGCAGGAATGCATAAGAGTCGACTCCCAAGAGCCCACTTCTTGTTCCTGTTAAGCCATAGATTGTGTGGATTGCTTTGATACTCTAGGACCTAGCTAATGGAAAGAGAACCCTCAAACCTGCATAAGAATAAACATGGTTTTCAGAGAGCACCAATTCACCCCCGTTTCCCCTTTATGTTGGTTTTGACGCTCCAAAACATGTGAATTACCATGTCCCATCCAAATGGATGGAGATGGCCAGATGGCAAGCCTAATTGCAGTAGCCATTTCCCCCCATCTTCCTGGAGAATGATTTGATATTCAGAACTGCAATTTAAATCCCAGCTGATTAATCAGCCTCCAAGCCAATCATGCTAATGTTCTAGAATGTTGGAGACCAATTCGCTCTCCAGTTAACTGGAATAAGCAGAGGCATTCTTCTTGGCATCCTTAACTACTTTGGGCCAAACAATGCACAACTGAATTTCTGTTAAATTAAAGTCTTCCTCTCCCCTACCCGCTTTTGTGTACTGCTCAGTTTTATTTGTATGGTAATATAGTTTTACTGTTTCTAGTTAGCTCTAAAAAAAAAAAAAAATCTTATTTGAATGTTGGTTTATATAGATTTGATACTGATTTCCTCCTATTTTTTATGCAAGCTATTTAAAGTGTTTAGAAATTCTTTTTTATCGCAAGCAGTATATAACTTACATAAATAAATAAAATAGTGTGTGGAAACACAACCTGCTGTTTGCTCAACAGAGGACAATTACATATATATGAACCTCCCCTCCCCTCCCCTGGCCCATGTGCCCGTGTGTGTGTGCATGCAATTGTGTGACTGGAAAGATTGCCCAAGGGAAAGGGTTTAAGTACACACACTCTGCTATTGTGCTGAAAAAATTAGCATCATCTCCCCTCAGCTGTATTTCAGGATTTTATTTTATTTTTTAAGTTGGGAGACTGCATTGTGAGTAACAGAACTTAGTGGAAGGGCACAAGACCTAGAAAGTGCTGGGACAGGAAGTCAGGGGGAGGGCCCTGGCTGTGCTCTCCTGACAGCTTCCCCAGGGCAGACTGGTGTGTGTACCTGCACAGAATGCCATAAAGAACTTTAAGTGAGTGCTATGTTTTAATGAAACAGAGACCTGACTTGATCACAGATGTCCTGTGTAATAGTTGCTCCTCAATTTGCATTTTGAGAATGTGGGATTGGAGTTCAGGGTTTTCTGAGGTGGACATGAGAAAAACCCCTGAAACACTAAACTGTGTTTTTCTTTAAAACTATGATTGTGTGAAAAATGATACATTTCACTAAAGGTCATGTGCTGATGGGGAAATTGTCTTAATTATATATCTCTATCTCTATCTCTATCTCTATCTCTATCTCTATCTCTATCTCTATCTCTATCTCTATCTCTATCTCTATCTCTCTATCTCTATCTCTATCTCTATCTCTATCTCTATCTCTATCTCTATCTCTATCTCTATCTCTATCTCTATCTCTATCTCTATCTCTATCTCTATCTCTATCTCTATCTCCAGACACCAGTCTTTGAAACAATCCAGATTAATGTTGATGAGAGTGGTGGGGTATTGGACAGTAGACATCAAGCAGAGATAACATTTCCAGGATACCTCTGTGATGATGAAACCTGTTGTTGTTTTTTCAAACCCATCATTTTCATGGCAGTTTTGGCACAGCCACCCAAGTCCCCATATTCTACTGTAACCTAGTCGTATGTACGTGTAATAAAAGCGAATGTATATTCTTGATCTGTCACAAGTTTTCTCTCCTTCCTTGCATTAAATTTGAGATTGCAAGTTTCTTGTGGCAAGACGTTATCTGCTTGTACTTTGTGAAGTAACACACACATTGAGGATGCTGTAGTATAAAACAACAACAGTCTGTTGGCAGATTTCCTTAGGTGGAAAAAAAATGGGGATTCTTGCCCTATTGAACTCAACCCTTTGATTAGAGCACTGTATTGTACCTTAAAAATGCTGGGACTACAATAAATTTTCTTCTGGGAATTGATGTTCAGCCTGATCTTGACAAGATGAGGACCCCCCCCCCCACTTAAGCTTTAAGCTGAAAAAGGCACACTTTGCCACTGATGAAACCTGATATTCAACCATGGATCCATAGGCATTCCAGGCTGCAAACTAGATTCTTCAAAGCTTAAAGAATGTAGTTTGCAGCCTATGATGCCCATTGATCTGTGGTTGCTGCTTGAATTTCAGGATGCACAAGGGGTGCCTTTATCCAGGTCCATTTTATATGCCAGAGGACCCTTTCTTCAGAAACTGAGATTTCCCCAATGTTACACACACCATGCTCAATGTTTATTTGGATTCCTACATTGTATGAAATGTAGGGCAACCTTCCAAGACTGTTTGGAAACTACTGTTAGCCCAGAATGCAGCAGGCAGAATCCTATCTGGGACTGATTGTAGCGCCTGGCTCATGTAACACCTATCCCAAAGCAACTGAACTAGTTAACAATTTGTTTCTGAGCTCAATTCAAGGTGCAGCTGTTGATCTTGGTTTTGGTTATCTGAAGGAATCTCTCCTCCCATATACAGTGGTACCTTGGGTTAAGTACTTAATTCGTTCCGGAGGTCCATTCTTAACCTGAAACTGTTCTTAACCTGAAGCACCACTTTAGCCAATGGGGCCTCCTGCTGCTGCTGCGCCACCAGAGCACGAATTCTGTTCTCATCCTGAAGCAAAGTTCTTAACCCAAGGTACTATTTCTGGGTTAGTGGAGTCTGTAACCTGAAGGGTCTGTAACCTGAGGTTCCAGTGTACTATACCTTGTACCTTCTCATCTTTTAGCAAGGCTGTTATTCATGTTGCTTTCTTTCTAAGTGGCCATTAGAAGTGCTGGTATTTAACTCTGTATTTTTCCTCCCTGTCCCTTTCCTTTTTCATGTATTGCCTTAGATTATAGGTCTCTGGGCAAAGACTTTCTTGTTCTAGTTCATCATATAGAAGCCACTCTGGAAGCCTTTTTGGTTGAAGAGTGGGATACAAATGCTCTAAATATAACATCAATGGGCTTAATAATAATAATAATAATAATAATAATAATAATAATAATAAAATGTTAACAGTAGTATCTTATGCATAAAAAAACAAATTCATACTTAGGAATTGATATATGAAACTTCACAGGAGGATGACAAGGCAAGTTACTTCAAACCTCCTTTATAAACAACTTAGCTGGACAAACTAATGGATTTTAGTAGTCCACTCATTAAAACTGCATACACATCCATCCTAACAAATACCAAACAATAGAATTAGTCTTGGTTGTAACCATAGTTGTGGTTTTTATATTGTTATACATTGATTGTGCAGAAGTCTAGTGGTAAATGAATTTGTGAGTTCAGAGCTGTTGTGGTTTATGGGTGTGATAAGAAGGTAGGCAATATAGCTCGGATATCAACTTGCTAATGGCTGAAATAAAAAAAGTTTATCCGTGTTTTTCAGAGTCTTTGACTCTGAGTAGAAGATGCATTTGTATGGAGGATAAGGTTATATTTACTGTCCTGGGAAAATCTATATTGATGGTCATTGGGATGTTATGGCAAGACTAAATCTGTAGTTTGGGAGTTGTTGGGAAGGACTTTTAATTAATTTTCTAAACATTAAAAAGGGACACATTTTGCCTACAACTCAGCATGACAGTTCATGCATTTGATGAAGTGGACTCTGGTGCATGAAAGCTTATGTCATAATATGTTGCTCCTTTAAGGTGTCACAAGTCATTTTTGTTGCAAGGGAAAATATGGCTACCCCTAGCAGTGTGAAGAACTTGGGTTTTTAGCAAAGAAATTGCTTCTCTCTGATGTATTTCTCCAACTGCCTGAGAAAAAGCTGGATCCTTCTGCTGACATTTGATGAAGGTTTTGGTCAATAGATGTCTGGGCCTTTCCACTTGTTATGCCTACCAATTGTTGGAAAGCTTATTTCACTTCTCTTGTGGATAGTGTATTGTGCCACAGCTGTAGTCAACTATTGGCTGTGTTGTCCTCAGGGGAATCTGTTACTAATGTGTGTTTTGTTTTCAGGCCTCCTTCAGTTTGATTAATAACACTCATGAAACTTTTTTTTTTTAAGCCTGCATAAGAAATAAGTCAGATAAGTGACAAGCATTTCTAATATCCTGTTTCCATCCCATAAAAGAGATGAAGTGAAATAAGTATTGAGCTGTGGGGAAAATTGGGACTGTAAGAGAGGAAAGGCACTTCACTCCCTGACCCCCAACATATATCAAACTGGCAAGGGTCCTAATGCCTTTCTATAAACCTATGATATGTTCTGATATGGTTGCGCTGTATTTAAAAGGATATTGTAGCATGCAACCCATCTGTTGTGTTTGACTGCTAAAGCTTTAAATAGCTGAGTCCAGGGTATATGAATGTGTCTCTGTTCCCTAGCATGGTCACCTACGCTGAATGGCTAGGTTTTTCACTGTTTCTAGCTATCCTGCTGGGCTTAGGGCTCACAGGCAAACTGGAAGCTGTCCAACAGAGTTTTTTCTGGGCAGGTTGAGTTAGGCAAAGGTAAACCAAAGGCAGAGTCAGAACTATGGACAGCTCCCAGTAGGCTCTGCTGGTTAGCTATGGGCAGATATAGTCTCAGTAAGGGGTAGGCAACCTAAGGGCCGTGGGCCGGATGCGGCACAATTGCCTTCTCAATCTGGCCCGTGGACAGTCTGGGAATCAGCATGTTTTTACATGAGTAGAATGTGTCCTTTTATTTAAAATGCATCTCTGGGTTATTTGTGGGGCCTGCCTGGTGTTTTTACATCAGCAGAATGTGTTCTTTTATTTAAAATGCACCTCTGGGTTATTTGTGGGGCATAGGAATCCGTTCATTCCTCCCCCCCCAAATATAGTCCAGCCCCCCACATGGTCTGAGGGATGGTGGACCGGTCCACAGCTGAAAAAGGTTGCTGACCCCTGGTCTTAGTAGTGAGGTGAGGCCATCTGAAGCCAAAAGTAGGCTGTAGTTCTGCCTCCTTGGAGGAGCTGGCTGCGCTGTCTTAAGATATGGAGGAGATGAAGATGCTCTTGGGGGTTTATCTGCTGAGCTGGGGAAAGCAGAAGGGCTATGTCTTCAGGATGTGAACGCATAGCATGAAGTACTAAGGGTCGCACTGCAACCTGAATGGGGCAGCTTGTGTTTCCTTCTCATTTATATTTGTCCCAGGGTAGCGGGGGGGGGGGGGAGAGTTCAAAAATCATGATACTAGCTATGCTACCCACCTACCATTATCTGCCCCATATCCCCAGTTTCCTGTTTCTTTAGCCTATTGAAATAAGGGATACAAAGCAAAATGTCAGGTAGTATTCTGTCCAATCATTTTTGGGGGGAAAGGGCCTGCTGCCTCCTCCTATTGTTCTTGGCCAAGAAGGAAGTCACACCTAAGTCTGACACCTGTCCCTAGCTCAGTGTTTATGAAGACTAGACTGACAGGGCATGTTTTGAATTGCCAAACTCATAATATGTTGACCAGCTTATCGTGTGGTCAAGTCTGTTGCATTGCCTTTTGTCTTTGAAAGCTCTCTGTTCACCAGAATAGTTATTATAAAGTGGCCTGGAAACAATAGGTTGACTTCTTCTTTTTAGCTAGTGCAATTCATTGCTGAGTCTGCTTATCACTCTGTCTTTGTCTATTACTCCTTGGAAGGAACCTCTGGTTGTCATGACGACAAGAAATAGGGACTGAGGAAGTGCTAAACTGGCTCTTGCTCTGCTGTAATATTGCCAGTGGGTTGAAGCTCTTCCCAGTCCAAACTTCCAACCTAGCCAGAAGGCTTTTTTAGGCAGTTTGGTCTTGGGGTTGCTAGGAGCCAACAGTCCTTTAACTGAAGTTGCTAGACAACTTCATGGGGATGCTTGTGGGTACTGGGGCAGAGCAGCGACCTTGAAAAACAGTGGAACAAGATCCACAGGCAGCTTCTGTGACTACTGTTTGGCTTGAGCTGTGGGTCATAGCCACAAGTCAACCATGGTGACTGATGCTGGTAGTCTCCTGCAGCACCTGCTACTGTCTTTACATAATGTCTTTAACACATCCATAGTGGTGTTCACTTATCTGGAGCCAATCTAGTATGATCACAGCAATTCAAGCAAGTTCATCCCCTGATCATAAACAGGATTGAGGCAGACCTCAGACCTCACTCTAAACCTTCCTGGTCTCCGCAACATTCTGGGGAGAGCCTGTTTTCCTTCAGCTTCCATCTTGATGTGGGGAAAATATGTGGCAAAGGTTTCTCTGTAGTGACTTCAATACTGTGCAGTTCTCTGCTGAAGGTTCTCTACTAGAGCCCAAGTATACTGGCATCTTAGGAAATGCTGCAAATCGTTTTCGCTTACCCGGCTAGTTGACATTGAATTGATTTTTTATGAACCATTTGATGGGTGTTATGGTCTTTTAATAGTACAGGTATGGCTTTATATTGAACTGTGTGTTTACTTTTATATCACCCACCTTGAGCCCATGTAGCAGTGATAACAGTAATACCTTTTTGGGTTCTTTCTTTTTTTCTCGCCATCCTATTGACTTTGTTCCCACGCCTCTCCCTATCCCTCTCTGCTGTATTTAGGAGTGTTGTCTGGCTAGATGAGAGTATGGTGTGCTTTCAGCAAGCTGCCACTTGAATATTCCACTCTTCCAGACGGGATGTTGCCTGTGGAATGTTAATCCTTTGTTCACATCAGGAGAATGAACTTTGTGTGTATACAGACTGACCTGGAGTTCTAAGCCATTACTAAGGGCAGTAGCTCAGTGGCAGAGCCCGTGCTTTACATGCAAAACATTCCAGGTTCAGCTCTTGGCATCTCCAGGTATAGCGGGGGAAATGCCTCTTGTCTGAAACCCTGAAGAGCCACTGCAGTCCGTGACAGCAATACTGGGCTACAGGGACAAATGGTGTGACTTCCTGTGCAACATAAGGCAGCTTCTTATTGCCCAAGCTGGCAGCAACAGAGAATGGTGTCATGGACACACTGTTTCGAATGCTATTTAAAACCAGCTATAGGGGCACAGTGGCATTCAACTCTCTAAGGCTGATGGTGTGTGCCTTCTGGTAGCACAAAGGGTACTTTGATGTATTGTGGGCCCCCTTTGCACTGCGCCAGTATCCTTACATGGCACTTACATGTTACATCATAGAGATAAGCACTGATGTGCTGACCATGGAGTTGGGGTGCAAGCTCTGAACATTCAGGCCTGATCCTGTGTAGTAGTAGTAGAGCTCCATGTTGGATGCAATCCTTACCAGTGGCAGTGGCAGACTTTGGGCGTTAAAATTTCAGCTGCACCCCATGCGACACCAGAATTCAGTGCCCCACTGCCTCTCTCATTCAGTTGTTCATCATTGTTGCAGTGCCCCGTACGGAGCCCTCTCGGCTCAGCACCCAGTGTGTGTGAACTGGTCCTGCTCCCCTAAATTGTCCTCTGCCAGCGACATGGTTGCCACTGTGTCTCTGGGCTTCTCCCAAAGTACTTTGATAACGTTTAAATTTTCCACCCCATGTGGTTAGAGTAGGCTGCATGGCTCTTAAGCATGGCTGCATTGATTGGATCAGATGACATAGTATGCAGCCATGCGCACAGTCTGAACTGTACAGAGCAGGAGCTCTACACGATTCTGGAGCAGTGTGGGAGTAATTGCAGGAAGTGTTTTGTTTTTAAATTGGCCCTCAGAGTATAGGAGTGGGCTGGTTTGGGGGTGGGGGAGAATAACATATGAAACTGCAAATCATTCTTTTGCAAACTGGATCCTTTTAGAGAGAAACAATCAGTCAAAAGCTTACATAACGTAGAATCTTGCTGCACCACGCTCACACATTCACTTAATACGCCCCATCAAGAAAATTCCTTTGCAAGCTGATACTATGTTTTCAAGCAGTTACAGACTGGAATAGGATTAAATAACATGGCTGCAAGCGAGAGTTACTTTATTCCACCAACACCCACCCCCATCTCCTACAAATTTACAACATTCATCTGTGCTCTCTTGCTGTAGGGACCTCTGTGTTTAGATCTCTGCTGCGAGCCAGAGTTTATTGCAATAATCAACTTGTATAAAATGACAGGAACTGGAGAAATGAAACGTAAGACACTACAGAATCTCCTATTCCTTGCCGCACCCTTTCCTCCATTTGTTTAGATGGTTATTTTATCTGAAGTAACTTTTACTTATGCCAGTGTGGTGTGGTTAGAGTGCTAAACTAGGACCTGGGGAGACCAGGGTTTAATCCCCACTCAGCTGTTGATTTCATTGAATGACTTTGGGCCAGTCCCTTGCCTTCAGCCTGACCTACCTCACGGGGTTGTTGTAATGAGATAGGAGAGAAATATATATATGCCATCCTGGACTCCTTGGAATAATGGTGGGATGTAAATGAAAAAACAAATGAAAGTTGGTTTATGGTGCAGAATTATTATTTTCTATTTAAATGAGTTTTTTTAATCAATTGCTTATTTTTGTTTAAACTGAATTTCCTGTAGCTGTTGCTCTGTGAAAAATGATTTATTATTTTTACTAATATTTTTGAAGCACAGCTTCATTACTATAATTGGTTCATAATCTTAAGGTCTAGTACTCTTGTTAGCAATTCCTGCTCATGTCTTTGAAACATAAATGAGAAAACAAATGTGTCTTGGATTGTAAGTCCATGGAAGCAGCTGTTTACCTTGCAGTTTAATAATAATAATAATAATAATAATAATAATAATAATAATAATAATTCATTTATACCCTGCACATCTGGATGGGTTTCCTCGGTCACTCTGGGCGGCTTCCAACAAAAGATTAAAATACAATAGTGTATTAAACATTAAAAGTTTCCCTAAACAGGGCTGCCTTCAGATATGTTCTAAAAGTCTGGTAGTTGTTTTTCTCTTTGACATTTGGTGGGAGGGCGTTCCACAGGGCAGGTGCCACTACCGAGAAGGCCCTCTGTCTGGTTCCCTACAGCCTCACCTCTCACAGGGAAGGAACCGCCAGAAGACCCTCAGAGCTGGACCTCTGTGTCCAGGCAGAACAATTGGGGGTGAAGACGCTCCTTCAGGTATCCTGGACCAACACTCCCCCAAAAATCCTCTCAGAAGGGGCAGGAGTCCACCCTGAACAATATGGGATTGGAATAGGGGGCCAGGGGCAGATGGCAGGTAACTTTTTTATTCTATGAACTTCTCTCAGGACCCAGCTTTCATCAGTGCATCTTGGGAACTTCTGGTTTGTGCAATTACAGTAGATCAAAATGTTCTGTAGCTCTGGTACAACAAACTCACTTTTTTTAAAAATGTAACTTTTTGTAGTTAAGGAAGTGATGGAGAAATGCATTAGGAAGCTTAGAGCGAACAAAAGATGAGAGGGAATGTGTATAACCTCCCAGCAAACAAATCAGAATGGATGCTCAGTAAAGACCGAGTGCAATCTAACTTCTGTGCCAGTTTTGTGCAAGCTAATGAGGGTGGGTGCTCAGGGAATTGGTCATCTGAAGAAGCTCTGATTCACCCAACATATTTCACATGCCAAAGCGAGTTTCCTTGCTGGCAGGTT
Organism: Podarcis erhardii; assembly: GCF_964252035.2. NCBI lineage: Eukaryota > Metazoa > Chordata > Lepidosauria > Squamata > Lacertidae > Podarcis > Podarcis erhardii. The sequence goes on along the minus strand of NC_138497.1, from coordinate 78,158,218 downwards.
AGGGAAGGGCCACACCTCAGTGGTGGAGGGTCTGCTTTGCATGTAGTAGGTTACGGGTCGAATCCCACCATATCCAGGGAGTGTAATACACTAGTTGCTGCCAGTTAGTGTAGGCAATGCTGAGCCGAATGGACCGATGGTCTGACTCTGTATAAGGCATCATATTACATTATAGGTTTGGCTAAAGCCCTGAACATAAATTTCCTCTGTAAATCCTATCTTCTAATGCAGACCTCTCCACGCACACACACAGAGAGACTGGGGTGATTCATTATTGTTTTAAAAAAATTAAATAGCAGGTCCCAGGGTAGTGGTGGTGAGGGTCAAGACTGGGGCCACCACATTTGATCAGAGGGATCAACCCTTTCCCACACGCTGTAGTGCTGATGAAAATATCTCCCTTCCCTGCAAGCAGTTATTTTCGGTGGGAGAGAAACTGCCTTTGGCTCCAGTGGAAACTTCCCTCCTATGCCAAGTACCATCCTTGGGCGGGGATGGAGGAAGTCTTTGGGATCACAGTGACAATGTCACTGTGTAAAACTCAGAGTAAACCCATTGAAATTAATGAAACCAAGTTAGCCATGCGCATCAGTGGGTCTTCTCTGCATAGAACTAGCCTTGGCTACCAGGCACAATCGCTGTTGAGCCTTGCTGTGGCTCCCATTTTCAGTTCTAAAAACAAGCAACCATCGCCAAGCCATGTGTTTAATGTAACCTGCTGTTTGGTTCATCTCGGTGACTCCTCATGCATGTGGGAAATCCAGTATACACACTGGCTTCTCCATTATCTTCAGTGCTCATGCAGCTTTTCATATCATTACTGTCACTGAAATGTTCAAAGCAATATTTCCAATTGCCAGCCTTTTGTCATGTTTTGGTAATTATGTATAATGGAATGCTTCCTCCCTCCAAAAGAATTGCATGACTGGCTACTTCCCTCTTGTATCCTGAGAGTGCAACTTCAGTAATGTTGTCTGTGTAGTGTGTCCGTTTCCAAAATATTGCTTTACAGTATGTTGCGATTATCAGCTTAATGTTTCACAGCAGAGCTGTCATTCTTCTTTCTTCCACCCTTGAATGCCTTGCCTTTGTCCAGCTTCTTTCATATATTTATTTCATTGAGATGATGGGATAAAACTGATCTAGATCGCCTGTTCACCAAGCAAACATTGTGTCAGGGATATGCAGGGTTTCTCCACTCCCTGTGGTTTTCAATATATAATAATACATTGCTTGTCTGATATATGAACCAATACACCAGAATTGCTGTATATTTTATCCTCTGATTTAATGCTCCATAACCTCATACAAGTTTCATCAGTGGTACATGGTGATGTAAACACTTGTTACCTCAGTTAGAATCATAGAATTGTAGCTGGAAGGTAGCCCAAGGGCCATCTAGTGCAATCCCCTGCAATGTACCTTATTTATAAGAATATTTATAAACTATCAACTCCTTTAAGATGTGGAGGTGCACAATAAAATTAATTTTAATGTGGTAAAAACTAATGTCAAAATAACTGCACATAAGCTATATTTGCTTGCATATATCACTACTTCCCTTAACCAACAATATGGTGCCAGCAGTATTCTTGGTGGTGGGTGGAATGTGGCCCGAAGACACATGGGACAGCCATCATGCCAATGCTAAGCAGGTCTGGTTCTGAACAGTGCCAGCATGGGAGACCACTTGAAAAATCTGTCTGCTGCCTTATGTTCCATTGAGGCGGGATGGGAGGAAATAGATGGGATAAAAATGAATGAAATAAAAATAGTGACCTTGTTGCTCTCATCTTTCAATAGATCCTCCTTCACCAACCTGGTGCCCTCCAGATGTTGCTGGCCCTGAGTACTAAATTTAGTTTTAGACCAATGAACAGCCAAATACACACAGAGCTTTTACAGGGCAACCCTGTGTCCCTGGACACATTTGGTTTTTCCACAGCGTCTGTGGTGGAAAAGGCCAACAGAGCTGCCTGAAGCAAAGAGGGTTGGAGAATAAGCCATATCCCAAGAGAGTGGTGATAGACGAGGGTAGTGGGGCTGCATTCATCAGGCAGGGCTGTGTGTAGGATGAGAGCCATTGGGGTGTGGTGGGCACTCTTCCTGACAATCAGAGATCTGTTTGTTGTTATTAAACTCTGTGTTGCTATTTATTGTTTTATTTTTTTGCTTGTTATAGGTAAGTATCCAGTGAATTTGTCCTGTTGGTGCAAGTACTTCCACTTGCATAATGGAACTTCCCCTCCATAGGAACTAACTCCTAGGGGCTGAGCTCCCTTTGCCCACCCCCAATAAAATATTTGAGGGGGCTGCCTCCCCAAGTTGATGGGCATTGCTATTCAAATGGTGTGTGTGCGCCACATCATGTGGTTGATTATATGGGTGGTGCAGCTTAAAGGTAAAGGTAAAGGGACTCCTGCCCATTAGGTCCAGTCGTGACCGACTCTGGGGTTGCGGCGCTCATCTCGCTTTGTTGGCTGAGGGAGCCGGCATACAGCATGACTAAGCCACTTCTGGCGAACCAGAGCAGCGCATGGAAACACCGTTTACCTTCCCGCTGGTGCAGTACCTATTTATCTACTTGCACTTTAACGTGCTTTCGAACTGCTAGGTGGGCAGGAGCAGGGACCGAGCAATGGGAGCTCATCCCATCATGGGTATTCGAACCGCCAACCTTCTGATCGGCAAGTCCTAGGCTCTGTGGTTTAACCCACAGTGCAGCTTACCTGCCCCCCAATATGTTATTCAAGTTGGCACCCCTGTTCTCTTCTGTTTTCTCTCCCCCCTGCCCACCCCATACATTCCCAAAATCTGCTCTAGAAGGTTGGGAAAACAAAATCTGCTCCAGAAGTCTGGGAAAACAGATTGCAGGGGTGCATGGGGAGAGGAAAGGGATGGTTCATCCTGTTGCACATGCTTCATTGATACAACCCTCTGTCTTTAAAGCATGTAAAACACTCTGGGTGATCCCTCTGGGGACTTAAGAAACACATACCAAGCACACTAACTAAATAAATAAAGTACAACTCTGTGTTTGACAACCTCCTTCTGTTGAAGCATTTTTGCTGCTCTCTAGATCTTAAGTTAACAAAGTAAGATAAAATGCCAGAAAAAGTCTGTACAGTGTTTTGCTCAAGATGCATGTGCAGTGGTTTGAAGTATTGTGTACTTGGCATTCTTTAAAGGTCATCCTTTCAGAGTAAGATGGGTAATTACCCAATTGAGCACTCTGTTTTAATGACATCTAAAATGAAAAAAGGCTTTCTTCAAAAAGCGGCGTGAGGACCTGGGCAGCAGATAAGCCAGAATGTGGGTTTTGCAGGAAGTTTTAAGTATAATGTGTCAATCTCTCTTGCAAATGTGTGTGGAACACTAATGCATATAGTGGCTGGGTGGTTGTTTTAGATCACTTTAGTTTTAGCCTAAGGCTGCCCAGCTCTTTTAGAGGGGAAAGTGTCATATATCTGCATAAATTACTTTCTATATATGAACATTTTACCATTGGTGTGTGCAGAGCCAGAGTTTTAAAAGATCATTCCTGAGTTTTTGCCTTCTCCTTCTTTTAGAATAAGGAAGAACAACAATAAGCCCACATTAGCATTTATTAAAAACGAAACAAAAACATTGGCAATAGGGGACCTTAGTCCTTCCTGCAGTAACAGCATAACTTTGATCCAGTTGAGCAATAATATTCCATCAGATGTGAGACTGCTAGCCTTTTAAGAAGCTGAGAAGCATACTGCAGATGCTGCCCTCCTCAAAAACATCATTATAATGAGGAGCTACATCTGTGATTTCAGCCTTTCTCAGTCCTCTTAGGAGACATGCCCAGCCTTGTTTGGAAGATGGTCACCTCCACTCTCAGCCATTATCTTTCAGGTATGTGTAGTTTTTAAAAGATGTATAATAGTGAGCATCCAAACTGGTATGCACACTAATAAAATAACACTTCTAAAGCTACTTTTACAAAATGCTTTTAAATTGTGGGTGTTTCTTTTTCTGTAACATATTTACATAATGACCTGTAGTACACATGTTTTTGAATGTCAACATTTTGTGCTCTTCAGAAATTCTGAACCCACTCAGTGTTAGTGCATGTGAGGCCAGTCCATCAGCAGGAGTTTCTAGGTGTTAGTTTCTCTGTGGTAAACACTGACCAAGCTGGAATCTCTTCCTAGGAACAAGGAAACCTGTGTTCATTGATTAAATAGCCACACTTCCAGGGGCTATCCCTTGAATTGCATGGCTGTTAGAAAAGCAATTCTGTACCACAAGAGGTTATTTTAAAGTCATTTATGGCTCTTGAATTATTGAGGTTGCAATCCTATATCCTCTTAACTGGGAGGAAGCCTTTTTGAAACACAGTGGGACTTACTTGAGTGTAGGCATGTATAGGACTGTGTTGTGAATCAGTAAAGCCAGAGCCAATTTTGTAGAAAAAGAGGTGCCGGAACTCACCACGAACACCTCCCTCCTTCTCTTAGAATGGCAATGGTGCCCACCTCTGAGGGGTTGGAACTGAGTTCCAGCAAGTTCTGACTGAAAAGTTGCCGACTGCAAGGCCTTGTGGCAGCATCGGCATGAAATTACGGCAGCAGCACTGGCAGCCTTAAGGCCTCACGGCGGTGACAGGGAGGGGCAGCAGTAGTGGTGGCAGCCTGTGATGCCTTGCGGCGGCAACAAAAAGTGGTGATATGCTGAAGTTTTAGCTGGTGATATGGTGAGGTTTGGCTGCTGATAACATTGCAGTTTTTAGCTGGTGAGTTAGCGCGTTGATGGAAACCAGATAACGCCTAGCCCTTACACACATTGGATGATATATTGATATATTGCCCAGCCCTAGCAGACAGTTGCACATGAGACTTTTCCACCCCCATGCCCCAAATTAATGCATCAGACACCCTGATGGCATGCATCTAAAAACTCAACAGATTTTGTTTCTAAAGGGTAATATTAGGAGCAACAAGTATTAAATTCATTGGCTCTAGAATGTATCCTACCAGTTGTTTTGCTTTCAGACCCCTCTTTGTTATCAGTATTTTCTTATAACATTTTTTTAAAAAAACCCAAACTTCTTGTTATTAGCTACCTTGAGTCTTGTCAGGGAAAAAGTGGGGGTATCACTTACAGGATTGATAGCCATATAAAGCAAATAGTTGTTAGGCCTGTCTATTGAGACCCTGCAAATGAGAAAGCATCTGAAGGGAAATAATTTCCATTGCAATTTGTACCGGTCATTAGTGATATCATTCCTGACACTTGCTGTATTGTATCCTCCTTGTCAGAATGAAATTTAAATATTTCTGCCAACAGTAAAAGTAAATGCTTGGCTTGTCCAGAATGCATATCAGATAATGATAGGAGGAAGATACTTGCACCTGGATTTTCGTCTTGTCTTTGGTCCCATGGTGCAGAGCATGGTGATGCTGAGACTGAACTGATAGATCATTTTGGTTGTCCTCTGCCTCCACTGCTGGAGACAGTGTGCTTCGGGATACCAGTTGCTAGGAATTGCAGTTGGGAAGAGTGCTGTTTTGCGCAGGTCCTGCTTGCAGTCATCTGGTTGGCCATTGCGAGAATAGGATGCTGGCCTAGCTTGACCCATCTCTTCTTATGTTCCTATGTACTATGTACAGTGTGCTTAACTATAGTCAGCTTCTTCTATTTGATGACTGCTTGCCAAAAGCTGCAGCAGTTTAAATATTGCATCTCTCTTACAGCAGACACATTGGTGGTGTTTGCAATAAGAATGGCACAATCTTTCCCTAATTTGAAAAGCAGATCCTTGAGAAGGGCACAGGAGCTTTTTTTGGAGGCTAGTTGTAACAGAAGGTCAGGCCTACGCTGCTTGCTGCCTCTTCTGTACTGCGCTCCTATCTGCTCTTCAGCTCAGTAGACTGGAAGAAAACCATAATAAGACACAGGTGGGCTCCAAGTGCTAAAGGGGCACTGTTAACTATTCTGCACTCTGTGTGGCACACTTGCCAAGAAGATTGTCCACCTCTGCTTGAGGCAGATCCATGCTATGCACAGGGTCTTGTAACTAAGGAGAAACTGTATGACCTGAGTTACTGTTGTGTTGAGCCCAGCAGTAGCTTTTGTAGGGTCAAGATCTATCAGCTAGACTCTGATTCTACAGACTCAGCTGCTGTTTTTAACTCTTGTTCAGTTGTTGTGTTTTTGTTTTAAGCCACCCTGTGATCCCTATGAGAGGAAGGGCGGCGTATAAGAATAATGAAATACAGGGGTACCTCTAGTTACGAAATTAATTTGTTCCAGAGGTCCATCCTTAACCTGAAACGGTTCTTAACTAGAGGCGTGCTTTCGCTAATGGGGCCTCTTGCTGCCGCTGCGCTGCCAGCACACGATTTCCATTCTCATCCTGGGGCAAAGTTCTCAACTCAAGGTAATTCTTCCAGGTTAGCGGAGTTTGTAACCTGAAGTGTTTGTAATCTGAGGTGTTTGTAACTCGAGGTACGGCTGTACAGTAAATCATATGCAAAGATATAGTCATTTCCTCCCATGTAGTCATGCAACAATTTCTGTAGTGTATGTGCATGTGTGTATTTTGGTAAGGTCATCCCTGACCTTAAAGATGGCTAATTACTTTACTGTAGCTTGTGCTCACTCGGGAAATCTCCTTTTCCACCACCACCCGCCTGCCCACCCCTTGCAACTGTGTTTTTACAAAACTCAAACCAAAACCACTGTTGGCATCAGAATATTTTCGTGCTGCCAGAATTCACTGCCATGTGGAAGAATTAGGCTTAGGCAGTTATCTGCCAGTGCGTGTCGATTATGTGTGGCTCAGTCTGACAGACTTCACATCTGCTGCATCCGACATACTTCCAAGAAGAATACTGTTGTGTGAAGGACATTTCAGTATAATTGGGGATGACACAGGCTAGAGTAGGTACCGGTACATACCTTTTGGCCACTCTGAACTTTGCCAGTGTGCTTCCTCTTTGGAGAATGATCTTTGTCCTGTATGTTACTAGAGTGTATCAATGGAGGACTAAACTTGGATGTATTTCTTCCAGACAAGGCAACACCTTCTCAGTTGGTAGAGCATGAGACCTTTAATCTCAGGGTTGTGGGTTCAAGCCCCATGCCAGACAAAAGATTTCTGCATTGCAGGGGTTGGACTAGATGATTCTCATGGGCCCCTCCAACTCTACAAGTATATGATTCTATGATAATTGGGAAAAGGTGGAGCAGTTTGCACTGTTTTCTGCTACCTCTTCTATATCTTTGCCTCAGGTTTCTTGAAGGCGGCATAATCTTTTGTGTGATTAGTCTGATGAGGAGAGGTCTAGCACTGTTACCTATTCTGACCTCTATTTGCCTGTCCTTCAAAACCAACTGGAATTCAGACTAGATCCTCCACTCCCAACCTACACTTGCAGTGCACTATTTGGCACACTGGTGCTATTTGTGCTATTTTGAAAAGAAAGGAGGGGTGGAAATCCCCCCCATAAGCCCTACAATGCTGCTGCTATTATTAATTTATTGATTAATGCTAGGAGAAGGGTACTCATATGAATAGAAAATACCCATACACTGAGGGTTAAAAGCAAAATTAAATGCTGCAAGACATTGGTCTGGACCAAACCCTCAAGTGTTTTTGCAATATGGATAATGAATAGAGAATCCAGAAAAGTATCTTGGATTGTTTCTGACTCAGTGATGCTCAGAGTGGACGCACTGAAATCAGTAGACAAGTTGTCCATGGAATCTTATATAATTCCTTCTAGAAGAAATGGGAGAAATCCTAAAAGCAAGTTGCAGCTGTTTTCCTGCACATTTTACTTTTTTTAGTACTTGGAATATCCCTGTTTAAGTATGAAACCATTCTACTTTCCCTCATACTTTTACCTCCCTCTAAATGTGGTTTCATTCTTGTTTACTGTAAGGTACAATTGAATACACAATACCCAAATCATGTTTCATTAGGGCTCCTGCACAGTTGCATTTATGTTTTTCTTTTGAGCTGTTAGGTCTCCAAAACAATTGAGGAGCATGTGGTGCTTATTAAAGATTACTCAATAGGTCAGCACCATTAGGGGCTCTCAGGGATGGGGAAATGTGTCAAGATGGCTGCCAAAACCGAACAGCTGGCAGCATGGGAGTTGGCCAGCTCTGGATTAATAATTTTGAGGGTTTATGTTTTGTTTTTTGGATGGTTTTTTTTTTTTTGTAAAAGGAAAGTACATTCAATGTGTTGCTTTTGAAAATGATTTTTATAGTAGTGCAGGGACTAAAGTATTGAGACTTCCGCAACCAAATGGGATGTGGTAATTGAATAGCAAAATGTTTTTTAAAACCTGATTCATAGTGCTCATTATGCTTCGTTTCTGGATTTAGCATCTCTAACTTGTTCCTGTTCCAAAATACTTGCAGCAGTGGTTCTGCACATGTGGATTTGTGGTTAGGCAAGACTACATCTAAAGAACTAAAATAGTATAAGTAAATTAGGCATGGCTGAAGATAATCAAATTCAGAGCTGATCCCATCTGTTTAGAGAAATTGATGCCCATGTGATGGAGGTAAAGGCAGAGGGACAAAAATAGTGTAGATATCTAAAGTCCCATATTTTAAAAACATACTTAATGTGACATACTTAATCTGTGAACCCAGTATAGAGGTATGTATTTGGACAATGCTCTCTAAGCAATGCTTTCTTTTTGTCGGGTGGAAGGGGGGGAGTTATGTGTGTGACATATATGTTGACTACATTATAATAGGTATTCTTTGTAAGTCATAGTGGACTTTATAAAGAAATTTGGAGAGCAGTGTTGTTACTTAAGAGGGATAAAGGTTCATGCACTAAACTCATTCACCCTAATTGGGATGAGCACTCTCAATCCCACAGAAATCAGTAGGATGTTTTCGGTGCAGATGTGACTATCCAAGTTGTCTCAGAATTTCTCTGAAGACTCTTTGATATAGCTGGACTTTATCCAGTGTGCCAGACTTCTGAGTTTATATCCTATAATTTACTCCTGTGTGAAACAAAGAGCACAAAGTGTCTGCATTCAAGAGAATTAACAAGAGGTAGATTAGATTGGTATGACTGAGAGGCAGCAGTACACTTGTTTCACAAGCAGATTTTGACTTCCCTGGGGTGAATTTCAGAGACTCTGTTAGCAGAAAATATCAAGAGTTCTATTTTTTGCTTTGTCAGAGGCCATAAGCACAACATCGCTCACCTTTAACCAACCGATGTGGAAACAGGATGCTCTGCTTTCTCAGACATGATTTTAGGGCTCAGAATGGAGGCTGCTGATACCACTCTTTATTTTTTGTTCGACCCAAAGCAGTACACTCATTCACCTGATGTTTCATGGTACCACGAGAGACTGCCATGCACCTAATGAATAATCAGCTCATTAATGCTTTGTTCCATGGGGAAATCCTATACAAGAATTACTCATGAGACGTCGAGTTTCATGCCATTACAATGTGAGCCTGAAGAATTAATCATTATTCAGCTGTTATTTTATCGTCACCAGTTAATGCAAATAGATTATTAACGCTTATAAAGAGCAGACTGCTGAAATGAGTGAAAAGTCATGAATTCTCCCTCCTTCTATAAGCACCATAAATTGATGAATTCCTGTCTTCACATATGAAATACTAGTCTGCAGCAAGGATTTGAACTCAATACTATGGCTACAGAAGCTGTACACCTGACAGTACAAAAGAGATGTGGTTCCATTTGCAAAGTTTTTTCTTATCATTGGCTTGGCTTCTGGGACCAAAAGCCTTGAGTCTAGCTGTAGATACTTATTTGCAGACTTCTATTTAAGCACTTAGTGTGCAGCTATAAATAACAATGAATTACATTGCAACAACCCTCCTTTGAGAGGAGCTACTTATTCTGTGCCGGGCACAGAAATGCACCAGGCTGCTGAAGGAAGAGCAGAGCGCTCTGTGCTCTTCTTCTAGCCCCCAGGAAGCTAGTAACTTCTGTGGGTAGAAGGCTGGTTTAATATACCTGTAGTTACTGCAACAAGTGACTGCTCTCAAAGCAGAACACTGGATGCAGCCAGACAAATGGAAGAGGGAAAACACTCCAGTTTTTCAATCTGGCCAGAGTAGTAGCTGCAACTGAGGGGTATCAGCTATTTGGCGGGTTTTTGCTCCTCTTCTCAACAGGCACCTGGTCCTGAAAAACGTGGGCTTGAGAGCCACTGCCACTTTTAATTTTTTGACTTCTTGCGTCAGATGGCATGAGTCAACATGGTATTCCATCCTTGTACTCATTTTAATATTACAGTGGTACCTTGTTTCTCAAACTTAATCCGTTCCAGAAGTCCGTTCCAAAACCAAAGCGTTCCAAAACCAAGACGCACTTTCCCATAGAAAGTAATGCAAAATGGATTAATCCATTCTAGACTTTTTAAAACAACCCCTAAGACAGCAATTTAACATCAATTTTACTATCTTAACGAGACCATTGATCCATAAAATGAAAGCAATAATCAATGTACTGTACTATAAAATAAATAAGACAGTATTGTAGATGATAAAAATTATTTTTTCTTCTTCTTATCTGCACTGATGATAGTCATTGTTCGGATGTGGGGCTTTTATCCATTTCCACAGTCACACAATCAATAAATCAATAGCTAAACTGGGTTCCACGCAGTCACAAAGACAAATTAACTGAAAAAGCCTCAAAAACAAAAATGCAAAATTATTAGTAAAAACAAAACTGCCAAACTTAATCCATTCTGGAAGTCCTTTTGACTTCTGAAATGTTCAAAAACCAAGGCACAGCTTCTGATTGGCGCAGGCACCCCAGAAACAATAGCCGACAGCCACATCGGACGTTCGACTTCTGAAAAGCGTTCGAAAACTGGAACACACACTTCTGGATTTTCAGCGTTTGAGAACCAAAGCGTTTGAGTACCAAGGCGTTTGAGAACCAAGATACCACTGTACAAACAAACGCATCAGCCGAATGAAGTACTAAGAGCAGAAAACTGCTAACATTCTGTGCTGGAGTCTCCCAAAAGTTGCTTCATAATTCAGGTATTGTTATGAGTTTGGTGGGGGGTGCCAGGCCCCTCTAAACCCTGAATCAAATCAATGTTAAAAGCTGATCAAGCCAAGCTAGTTTCCTGTTGAAGTGATGGGGATCAAGGGACTTGGTACAAGATGGCAAATGCGTGGGGTTCCCTTCCTTAACTCGCAGGTAGTGAGAACAACAAAGCCAAAGCGGAGAGTAGAGTAGAGTTTGGGGCAGTGATATGACCTAGAAGCAAAGCAGCAAGCTGGAGAGAGTCAAAGACCAATGTTTGACATTTGTTTGAATCTAAGGCTGCCTTTATCGGAGGAACAAGACCCTCTTGGGGTGTTGATGCTATGAACCCCTCCATCGCAGTCTCAGGTTATACATATGTGTAAACAAACCATATATCCTAAAGACACCACAATCTCTGCTGTGCCTCATTCCAAAAGGAAACACAAACCCTGGTTAAGTGCTTAGGACCCCTGGAATCTCGCACTGCATTTATGCCAAAGTTGTAGGTTTGGTCTCATAAGGGACAGCGGCATATTCTTGCATTGCAGGGGGTTGGACTAGATGATCCTCAGGGTCCCTTTCAACTCTATGATTTCATGAGGTACCTATGCTTGGAGATTGGGGTGGCACCCAGCAGTATGTATACTGTGGCCTTTCAAGGCATTCAGGGTGGTGGTTTAGCTGCATATACTCTTGGAAGAGACCGATTATCTCGAGCCATTCCAGTCTGGGTTCAGGCCCAGTTGGTTTTCTCAAGAAATTGGCCTTTGTTGCCCAGACAGATGACCTTCCCCATGGGGGAGGCAAAGGAAGTATGGCCCTGCTGGATCTCTCAGTGACTTTTGATACCATTGACTATGTGTTGACGGTTGGAGGGTCTGTTTTATGGTGGTTCCACTTCTACTCGCAGGGCTGGTCTCAGTAAATAGCATTGGAGGACTATGTTGGTACTGTGGTAAATTAGCTGCAAGGTCCCACGAGGCACTATTTATCCCCAGTGCTATTTAACACGAGGCCAATGAAAGCAGTCATGAGGAGATTTGGGACATCCATAGACTGAGTCCTTCTAAGACAAAGACACTATGAGTGATTGATTCCCAGGGAATTTGGGATATTTGCTAGTTATAAATGGAGTTGCACTCCCTCTGAAGGAACAGGAGTGCAGTTTAGGGGTCCTCTTGGGATCATCTTAGTTCATGGACACCCAGGTGGCCTCCATGGCGGAATTTCTACCACCAGCTTTAGCTGGTGCATCAACTCCAATCTTTCCTGGATAGGGATAACTTGGCTGCTGTGGATTTTGCACTGGTAACTTCATGTTGAGACTCCAGTAGGTGCAGGGGAGGCTACATCTGGTGAGAATGTTGCAGTCTGGATGAGGAGTGGTGCCCCTTACTAGGCATGCCAAGACCAGGCCCCTTGCCTTATGCCAGTATGGAGGGATCTTCATTGACTGCCTATAAGCTACCAAGCCAGTTTAAAGGTATTGTTGCTTCCATATAAAGGCGCAAACATCTTTGGACTAGGTTACCTGAAAGACCAACTTGCCCATCACCACCTGGCAAGAGTGTTAATGTAGCAAATGGAACCCAATTAACTCTGTCATGGCCTGATGATTATCAGTGTGTACGTAGTAATGCAGAGGCAGGCTTTTTCCCTAGTGGCATCAGAGAGTGGCATCTGTATCAGCTATTCTCACAGCTTCTGAAGATGTACCTGTTTCCACTGGCATCCCCTTGATTTCTTGATCTGAATATCCTGTCCTTCAGTTTCTGTATTGACTTAATGGTACTGCTTTAATTATGGATATTTAGATTTTAATGGTTTTGTGTACCTTGAGTTTTCTGTTCTTTAAACCATTTCAAAATCTATGCTGGAATCGTAGTACTATAGATAAACGAATAAGTAATATAAATGTGAGCCTGTCCTTAACATTTGTAGTAGCCTAATTTTTAGTAGCAATTTATAACACAACATAAAAGACTTGTTTCACTTAAATCTATCTTTCTTTCTTTCTTTCTTTCTTTCTTTCTTTCTTTCTTTCTTTCTTTCTTTCTTCAGCCCACTTGAACTTCTGGAGAGAGAGAAAAAGAGACTCTGACTTTATACACATTTCCCTGCTGATGACCAACAGATTTATATTGTAATACAGTAGAAATCTGGGAACCACCTGTGCAGCTAAAATGGCTTCTAAAGATAAAATCTATTATGCCTCTTGAAAGGCCATTTTGGTCTCCAGAGGAAAAAGGCAATTTTGACTTGACTGGGACCTCATGTATTGATCTTACACAGGAGGTGTTAACAGAAGAGAGAGAGATTAATCTGAGGAAGAAGGTGTTTTCTCTGCCTTGTGGAACATGCCCCAGAATGGTTCTAAAGGAGTGTAAAAAGGAATACTTATTCTTTGAGAGAATGTGCATTTCATTCTTAAACTTTTCCAAACTTCATCTGTTCATAGGGAGGAGCCAGTGTGGTGTAGTGCTTTAAGTGCTGGATGAGGACTTGGAAGACCAGGGTTCAAATCCCTACTTGGCTATGAAGCTCACTGGGTGACCTTGGGACAGTCACTGACTCTCACCCTAACCTACCTCACAGGGTTGTTGTGGGGAATAAATTATTGGGGGGGGGGAGAGGCACGTACAATACCTTGAGCTCCTTGGAGAAGAGGTGGAGTACAAGGGGAAAACAAAGACTTTTGTGCTGTTCACAAGGCATTTGGCTTGGCAGTCTTTTATCATAGCACAATATGCAGTTCAGTAACCAGCAGTTTGCCAGTTGACTTCTGTTCCCTTTTTATGTGGCCTTCTGGAATAGCTGAGTAGTGAGGCACTTGTTGGTCCAGGTTTTCTATCCCAGACCCGAGCCAAAAAGGACTGACCTGACTTGCAGTGAAAGCAGGCTTGTTCCACGGCAGAGCAAGGCAAAGGAGCCCTTCAGGAGTCACCTGTCACAGGGCAGCTATGACTCTTGCAGCCTGGAGCAGCCTGGGCCTCAAAGCCATTCCTGTAACTGTCAGGTGGGGAAGCCCCACAACATCTTTGCAAGCAAGGGAAGTCTCAATCATCCATTGCCTATTCTAAATTTCTGCCCCAGAGCCCTGCCCTCTTCCCATTTTTCTTTGTGGGGGGGGGGAGATGAAGAGGAGAGTTTGGGTTTGGGGATTAAAATAGCATGGTAGCATTTCTCTGTGTGTTGAGGCTGGCAGACGTTGGTTGAATATATGTTGGACCAGAGATCAGCAACCTTTTTCAGCCATGGGCTGGTCCACCGTCCCTCAGAGCATGTGGGGGGCCGGACTATTTTTTTGGGGGGGGGGATGAACGAATTCCTATGCCCCACAAATAACTCAGAGATGCATTTTAAATAAAAGCACACATTCTGCTCCTGTACAAACACCAGGCAGGCCCCACAAATAACCCAGAGATGCATTTTAAATAAAAGGACACATTCTACTCATGTAAAAACACACTGATTCCTGGACCGTCCACGGGCCGGATTGAGAAGGCGATTGGGCCGCATCTGGCCCCCGGGTCTTAGTTTGCCTACCCCTGTGTTGGACTTAAATATATGGCTCAGCGTTATCAAGCATGGCTCCCCACTGGAAGGTGTGAAAACTAGAGGATCCTCAGCTGTGTAATACCCAGAAAACTGGCCCTGGAGCTTTTGGGAAGGTGGCTGCTGCTGTGGCTTCCTCTGGCATTATAACTGCCCGCCGAAGATGCCACCGAGACAGTTGTATTGGTCTTCAAAATGGGGACACAGGAAGCTGCCTTATACCTGGTCAGACTGTTTGTCCATCTAGCCTATTTCAATTGGCAGTAGATCTCCAGAATCTCGTGCAGTGAGATGCTTTTCACTGCTATATAAATACTTTCAAGTGGATATGCCATTTGACCCTCCATATGCAAAATAAGTGCTTTGCCACTGAGCGGTTCCCCCCCCCGATCAACCTCCTGGCTAAGGCTGGGAGAATTGCACTGAATGCGAGACACCTGCATATGAATAAATTTTTCTCTAGGCTTTGGGCAGTCTGGGTCAATGGACAACCTTCTGGGTAGTAAGCTGTGAAAATATGTGCTAGATCATTGGCACAACTTATAGGTCCAGGAGCACAGATGATTTGCCATTAGATACTAATCCTAGCCTATAACATATGCAGCTCGGGATGGAACTTCCAATACTTGATAACTTTTTAGGAAAAACACCTGCCTACTGTTTAGTGATGCATGATGCTGTTCATTATTTAATATCCAGCTGAAAAAACCATTTGAAAAGTGTGGGTGCTTGAATACCTCCCCCACCAGCAGTGTTAGGGCTTCTAATTGTTTTTCTCTCCGATAACAACATTTTTCTTAGTGGTTAGAACACTGAACAATTTATACACACACAGACCACACACATTCCTAGTTTCAAGCCCATGGAAAGAATACTTTTGAATTCAATAAGCTTTGAATCAGACTTCTTATGATTTTTAGATTTTTGCCTTTGGTACAAAAAGTCAGGAATCTGAGTTGTGCAGCTTAGGCTCTATTATATATTATTGGCAGTGCCGGATTTACATATAAGCTAAACAAGCTATAGCTTAGGGCCCCACTCTTTTGGGGCCCCCCCAAAAAATTAAAGGGAAAAACACTGGATGTACATTTCCAAAATAAAAAATAAATAAAATGAAATGGCTTTAGATATATTCAGCACAAAAACCAGCGACAATTTGTTGTTGACAAAGGACAGCTGGACATATAAAGGGCCTCATTACCTTCAGTAGCTTAGGGCCTCATCAAACCTAAATCCGGCCCTGATTATTTGTAATGGATTATACGTTTAAAGCAGCATCATGCCACTTTAAACAGTCGTGGTTTCCCCAAAGACTCCTGGAAACTGTAGTTCAGGTTTTGGAAAGTTTCCAGAAGACCCCAGCTCCTCTTACAGAGCTACGGCTCCTAGAATTCCCTGAGAGGAGGAAGCGACTGTTAATCCAGTCTGGGAATTGTAGATTTGTGTGGGAAAACAGGGGTCTCCTAACAACTCTTGGCTCCTCATACCACCTGCAGTTCCCAGGTGTACTTCCCACCTGCAGATGGTGGGTTTGTACTTTGAAAGGTTTGTGTCCATTACTTAAAAAAATAATAATTAAAGTTTTCTTGGTTTACAAAGGTATGCACAATGTCTCATTTGTTGGGACATTAGGGTTACATTAGGAAGAAAAAAGGGGGGGAAGAGGTGGAGGGGGCGTTTGTGTCCATTACTGAGACCTGATTACTGAAGTTCTTTCTGTGGTAGCTGATGTTGGATAAAACATGATATCACAGTTTCGAAAAATGAGCATGTGAAATCTGTCTACACTAAGGCTTGCAATCCCATCTCATCTTACGATTTTGTTAAATCCTGGTTCTGTTGAGCTTTTTGTTTTGGCTTGAAATCTGTTTTTGTCCCCGATTGTGTTAATATTGCTAATCTGACTAAGGTGTGTGTGTGTGTGTGAGTGTGTGTGTGAGAGAGTTTTTAAGGTAAAAGAGAGTTCCAGGCTTTTCTTTCTTATTAACATACCCTCTTCTCTCTCTCTCTCTCTCTCTCTCTCTCTCTCTCTCTTTCCTCCTGGGTTTGTTGGTCATGGGGTTATTACATTTTGCAGGAATTAGTTTAAGAGAGAAATAGCTGCAAGGCTGCATCCCTACTCTCACTGGTGCACTTGGGTTTCTGTAGCATTAAAAACAGTTGCTAAGATGCCTGGGAAGCAGCATTCAATATCACTGCCACCATCGATTCTTAACTGCAGTGGCCCATAACCTTGGATGAGGCTGTCAGTTTAGTGGATCTCACTCTTGAGTAATGTACATAGGTTTGCAACCTTGGCCGTTTGCAGATATGACACCCTTAAATGTCACTTTCAGCCTCTTTCTTGCTATTTGTATTGCATTGCTTTGTTGGGATAGAAAACAAAAAGGGATGTAAAGTGAAACCTACATTGTAACCAATCTCATTACAGACTATAGAAATGCAACTAGCACTTCAGTGTCATTTCAAAAGACAAAGGGAGCTATTCTTCTTAACAATATCCCCCAAGTTCCATTGCAGCAAAACGCTGGGGCAGAAAGTTCAGATTTGTATTTCTTACAGGCAGTGTGCAGCCAAAATCATGTCTGTGGTGACCATCGTCCAGCTCGGCTTTCCCTATATATATATATATATATATATATATATATATATATATATATGCAGGTTTTGGTGTCCTCGGGTGTCTTCCCGTGTAAAAGTTGGGGTGTCTAGGCGACGTTTCGACGAGGTCTCACTCGTCATCTTCAGGCTGGTGCTTTCGGCTTCTTGTTACTGGAACAGAGCAGGATCTCAGTGTTTGAGTTCCTATAAATACTGTAGAGGGGGTGTGGTGTATAGCCTCCAATGTTCTGGGCAGAGAGGAAGTTCCCAGGCTAGTGTGCCTTTTCTTCTTTTGTTCCTTAATTACTTGAGAGATATCTTGAGTGATTTCTTGAGTGATATCCTGAGTACCACTTAGGTGGGTCATTAGGTGTGGATTAGTTGCTAAAGTCTTTGTGTCTTGACCTCTTGAACTTTGTGAAGAGTTTTCATGAGAAGATGGCTGTACTGTACTTAGTTGTGCTCTGGCTTGGCTTCGTGTATAGGGGCAAGCTGTGGTTTTGTGGCTTGTGTCAGCCAGATCTGTGTAGGGATTGCAGGGGGGTGCAGCATCCGGAGGTGCCACCATGGATTGGCTACTGGATGGTGTCTGTAATTCATCTGTGGAGAGGGTCTGGGTTTGGGTCTGGTGTGGTTGATTGGTGTTGGCGTTCTGTGTGCCTCTGGATCTGGTGTCAGTTTTTGTGGGGAGGGCTAATTTCCAGATGTCTGGCAAGCGGGATGTGTCGTCACGCTTGTTCATGTTGTGAGGGTGTTTCTCTATCTCGATGGCTTCACTCAAGATATCTCTCAAGTAATTAAGGAACAAAAGAAGAAAAGGCACACTAGCCTGGGAACTTCCTCTCTGCCCAGAACATTGGAGGCTATACACCACACCCCCTCTACAGTATTTATAGGAACTCAAACACTGAGATCCTGCTCTGTTCCAGTAACAAGAAGCCGAAAGCACCAGCCTGAAGATGACGAGTGAGACCTCGTCGAAACGTCGCCTAGACACCCCAACTTTTACACGGGAAGACACCCGAGGACACCAAAACCTGCATTCCTGTACCCGTGAAAATCTACGAAAGCAAATATATATATATATGTACATACACACAATATGCTAATACCAGCCCTAGCGAGTCCTAATGGGGAACATGGCCCCCTCATTTGGTGTTGACTCCAGGCTTGGTGGGATCTTCCAGAAATGCATGGGTAGTTCTGCTGACATATTTTCTCTCGCCCTTCTTCTTTTTAACCAAGGAAGGTCATATGTGAATCTTTAACCTCATTTGGCTGAGTATGCTAGTCTGGCATGAAGGAACAAGAGGCAGAAGCAATTTGGCACCTACACTCTGTCCTACATTGGTGCTTCCAGCCAATCAAGATGCTGACCGCTGCATTCTAGTTATGGAATACCTTTCCTAAGGAGGGTTGCCTAGCACCATTTTCCTGGTCTTTTCAGTAGCAGCAGAAGACTTCTGTTCACCCAGGGTATTGCTGCATGGATCTGGGAAGGTTTTTTCCATTCACATCTCTGCTTCACAGCTTGATTGTTAAGTGATGGCTAGAATTTGGTTTCATTTATTAACGTATCCTAATAACTGTGTTTGCATTTTATTACATTTATTACATTCCAATGCTAGGAATGTAGCATTGGAAAATTCTTCAATATATCCTCAGCTTGAAATCAGTTGTTCAGAAGAGGTTTAAACTCAAGTTGTGCTGGTCTAGGTTGACATAAGCATGTAATTATTTAAGTGAATCTGTCCTGTATAAATATGGCTTCATGTGCCCTGTGCTTTAATGGTATGCTGATTTTCTCCCCTCTCTTTCCAAATTTTGTGGCAGATACTGAGGGAGTGCTGAGTGACATAAAATTACACTTTTTATGGTCGTTTTGAAAGCACATCCTGTCCTTGTAAAACATTGAAAGGCATTTTGTTTTCATTAGAGCTGTGTGAGTAGGTTTTAACAAGCAAGTATTAACCAAGCAATTTGGAGATAACATTTGCAGCACAGCAGAGTGCTAGCAGTACAAATTTAATGGCAGCAATTGTCCTAAAAATCTGGGAGAGATTTCAGTGCAAAAAGGAGAAAGAGCCGGGCACTGGAGACAGAACACATGAAGGAAAGTGGGTTGTAAGAGGTGCTGGATAGGATCTTGTTCCCAGGAAGTAACAGAAAGCTAGTTTTTCTGCAATATCCTAAAACTATCTGAGGCTGCAATTCTGCACCCACTTTCCTGGGAGTATGCCTCACTTAAATCCAGAGGACTTACAGTGCAATCGTATTCATGTCTGTATAGAAGTAAGAGACTGAACACCCATATATGTGGCCAGAATGTATATATTGGAAGAATTTTTATGATAAACTTGAGCTCCATCTGATGACTGTGGGCATAAAAGATGTAGCTTCATGATGTTTTGACAGCAGTTATGTATGCTCTTTGTGGTGTATCTAACCTCTCCAATCAAGCCTGTGCTGTTTCCCCATGTGTCTGCATGGATTGGAGCAACATGATCTGTGCAGGATCTGTACAGGAGGCTCTGTTGTAGTGATGTGGGAACTTTACCCAAGTACCTTAACTTCTCTTATAGGAATTTACCATAGTTCTGACTTAGCCCAAAGTGCTGAATCAGAAAAGCAGGATATTATTGTTCAGGCAAGTCACTTGTTTAATGACAGCGGTAACTGATTTTTCACAAAATGCCCCACCATTGGTACCCATGGCAGTGTTTCTGTACATAGGACGCTTAGTGCTAAGGTTTAGTCTTATTATGAGTGAGCCAATCCTTATTGTATTGGATTTGATAACCATTACGCTACATTTGCCTTCAGCACAAGTAAAGCTCTGCTGAATGAAGTACTATTGCCTCTGGTCTATTTTGGGGGGAACTCTGCTGAACTCTGCAACATGTTTAAGGTTTTCCTCCACACGTATGACATACGAATGGCAACGTATGAAAATATGGTGTAAAGCTTTGGGATCTCAATTGATCATTCTTCCAGGACTTGGAGAAAGTACTGGCCCTACTTGTTCATATTCCTTCTGCATATGTCCATGCAGAAGTGGGTCCAAGCTAGACTACAATTTTGGCTCTTATATTTTCATAACAGAATGCTCATTCTGCCATCAGTGGTGGACTCTGAGCTCTCAAATTTCAGTGGCACCCTGTGTGGTGCTAAAATTTGGCGTCTCCTGCTTCTTGCGCTCCATTCTACAGCTTTGTTGTATCAGCCCCTGCAGTGTGCCACCCAATGCGACTGCACCAGTTGCACTACCCTAAAACCGCCTCTGCTGCCATCTTCATGTTTGGTCTCTGTAGTTTATTGCTCACTCTTAAATTCTCAAAAGCAAGGTACTGTTTTACA
Organism: Podarcis erhardii; assembly: GCF_964252035.2. NCBI lineage: Eukaryota > Metazoa > Chordata > Lepidosauria > Squamata > Lacertidae > Podarcis > Podarcis erhardii. Next base: position 78,137,673 of record NC_138497.1, on the reverse strand, counting down.
TATACTTGCTGGAGAACTTTGTAGTGAGTTGACTAGGATCCAGTCAATGTCCATATAACAGTTAAAGCATTTTGTGTATGTGCAAGCTTCTTTGACAGATACACTGTACATTCTTTCAGATGTTCTAGGCTGTATCCATGTATCACCAGAAGGCTAACTGTTTGGAGTTAATTAATTCAATTCCACATAGAATTGCTTTTACAGAATTGATGCTTAGTGTCATGCCCTTTCTGGATGACTACTATTGGGCACAGCATTTCTATGTATTTTGCAAAACAGCTGTAGAGGACGTTATTCATTATATTACTTAGTGCCATCTATATAACTATCCATGGCTTTTTCAACCAGCCAGAACTCAGTTCTGGCACCTCTTTTTCTAGTAAAATAGCATTGTAACTATCCTTCTGGAAAAAATATCTGTTTGAGTTTAGCCACAGGAAATCTTTTGTGACACAATGTGAGTCTGTGTACTTTTTGCTGTTAGGTGAGAAAAATTATGTTACTTTGCATACTACTCTATTTCTGGTGGCAGCCGGGAAATTAAGAGCCAGGTTTGTGTCTTGACACTGAATACCTTTTTGTCTAAATAATAACAGCTCCTCCAGTATTAGGTGAGGTGACACTTTTTGACTCTCTTAAAGGCAACAGTGACCACTGCTTATAACTATTGTAGTATTTTGTTACATAGATATTCATGAAAGGGTTAACATTGATATGATTTCCAGTAAAAAGTACAAATTTACAGAACTCTTGTCAAATAATGGCTGCCTGTATTAGAACTTTTTGTTTATTAGTCTTCATGGTGTGATCATTTTTTGCTCTTAGCATCTCAGCTCCTTGCCTAGGATTTTGAGTCATGGTAGCATGTGTTCAACAAGCCTTGACAATGGAAAAGCAGGTAGAAAAAATAAACAAAACATGAAATTCACCAGCTGAAATGGTTTGGTTAAAAGGCAATGCTGCATTCCTTACCCTGGCACTTGCCTTTTTAGGAATTCTCTAACATTGTCTTTCTTGCACTTGGTGATTCTAACAGTTTTTTCTTTTCTCTTCCCTTCCAGTGACTTATTAATTAGCGCTGTCATAGTACCTGAAAGAGCCAAATGAAATAACAGTCTCTTTGCTAGGTACTGTGCTTAAATATAAAAATTATAGTCCCCGTTGTCAGTAACCTATAATCAAAACACTTAAAGCAATCAAAGGAAACAGGCTAATTATTTTAGTAGGTAAAACGTCTTGATATTCACAAGACTGCATAATACTGGTTGTTTAGTCCTTAACAAAGATATAGACATACACGCTCTAAATAGAATGTATGGATCATGTATATTAAACGATATGCAGTTTATTTTTAAATAAATAAATAAAACTTGGTTCAAGGAGAAGGAAAAAACGAGCTGCTCGTTTTTTTGTTTTTTTTTTAAGAAGAGTATTTAGAGTGGAATAGCAATAGCAATGCCTTTAAATATACAATGCTGGAAATACACACACACACACACACACACACACACACACACATGACCACCACCCACCCCATATTTTACGCAACCTTTGGGAGTAATCTTTATTCATTTATTTTCCACATGTATGCTAAGATTTGCAGCGATACCCCCAGCCTTGTAAGGTTAATGATTGCAGGAACGTGTGGTGGTGGAGGACATAACCTGGAGTCCAGTTTTGTGGGCATCACATGGTGTACAGAAAGTTATTTAAAGAGCCATTCTGTGCCCAGGCTTCTGCATTTTGTCTGCCCTTGCTTCTCATGGTGAATGTGCTGCTGCTGCTGCTGCCCTCTGTGGAGCAACTACCAGGACAGTCCCTAGTCTGGGCTGACCCAAAACATTTCCTTGCCTAAGGTGAAGGATGAACTCCCACCCCTTCCTGTTCCTTGTGCAGAAGGTGACTGGCCTAAGACTGTGAATTCTCACGTCAACACTGGCAGCAGGACAGTGTCCTCCACTGTACCTGACGGCACCAGGCTAGCTTCAGTGGCCTGTGTCCTCCCCCCTTGGCTGCTTATCCTTGTCCTTTATCATCTCCCTCAGTCTGCCCAATGGTGGGGCCAGCACTTACCCACACTCATCCCTGCAGCTCCAGCCTCCATGTGTGGGAGAAGGTTGGGAGTTGACTCGCAGCTTTGTGAGACTGAGCCGCCCTGGGTTTCAGCTTTCAGGAGACACTGACAAGTTCATTTCCTGTGACGGGAGCTGTTATAACATTTGTCTAGCTGCCTGGTATGACAGATTGGAAATGAGAGACAGTCTTCTTTGCTGCTAGTGTGCACGCTGTTGATTTTGCCTGAGACGTTGAATAAATTTCTTGTTGGGGGGCACAGCCAATGAGACCCCGAGTAATTTTCCTTACCAAAGCAGGGACCGTGTACTTAGAAAGTGAGTGTTGGGAAAGACAACCAGAGTTCTCAATGATCTTGGTGTGAAGTGCTGAGAGGATAGCTACAATGCACTTCCTAAACCATGCAAAGAGAAGGAACTTTTTGTAGTAAGCTCAGTGAATACAAAGACTGACTTTAGCGCTTGCTTGGTGGTAGTAATTTCTGCTGGGCGAATGACATTTCTGACACCTAGGCTGTGGGTGGCAAAAGCCACTTTCCTGTGGTATTGAGTAGAGCCCCAACTCCAAGAGCACCAAGTGCCCTGACAGGTGTTTATGCACAATTAAGGAAACATCTTCTATAATAAAAACAAAACAAATTCCTTCCAGTAGCACCTTAAAGACCAACTAAGTCTTTAAGTCCTAACCCACAATAATACTACAACCAGACCTAACACGGACACTGGCACCAGAGCCTGCAATAAACCCAGATGCCAACTTTGCTGCCACATACACCCGGACAACACCATTACTGGCCCCAACAACATCACACATACCATCTCGGGACTATTTAATTGCTCATCGTCTAACATTGTGTATGCCATAAAATGCCAACAGTGTCCTTCAGCTCTCTATATTGGACAAACAGGCCAGACCTTACGCCAAAGAATAAACGGACATAAATCGGACATCAGGAATCACAAGACAGAGAAACCAGTAGGAGAACATTTCAATCTCCCAGGACATTCTATACAAGATCTCAAAGTAGCTGTTTTACTACAAAGGAATTTCAGAAATAGACTGGAAAGAGAAGCTGCTGAATTACAACTTATCACCAAACTCAAAACAATGGAGAAACCTGGTCTGAACAAAGACCTTGGATTCTTATCTCATTATACATGACAAAGCCATTTTTCACCTTTTCACCCCTTGCTTTTTCCTGTAAGACCTATTGCAGTCGTTAAGAGTCGTCAACAGGCTCATCACAGCTATCTGCCAATCACCCATTCCCACCACCCTTCTGAGTAATACCCCTCCCCACCTTCTCACTATATAGAAGGGTCTGGAAACTTCTGTTTCAGTGTATCTGAAGAAGTGTGCATGCACACGAAAGCTCATACCAAGAACTGACTTAGTTGGTCTTTAAGGTGCTACTGGAAGGAATTTGTTTTGTTTTGACTATGGCAGACCAACACGGCTACCTATCTGTAACTCTTCTATAATAGTGTATGATTTGTGATTTTAGGCTGGAGGGATTTTTGGTTTTTTTGCTTTTTATTGTATATATTTATAGTGTGTGTGTGTACTGCAATATGCAAGTATTTATGAATAAAAACAAAAACAATCCATTATTTACAAACAAATCTTTAAAGCGGGGACATTCTTACTGTGTTTTGTGAGTGAGAGTTTTTTAAATGACCTAGGAAGACTTGAGTGCTCTAAGTGCTTCCTTAGACCCTTAGAAGAGTGCCATAAATTAAAGCAGCCCTCTGGGTGTTTTGAGCTATAACTCCCATCATAGAATCAGAATTATACAGCTGGAAAGGGACCCTGAAGGGACCTCCAATGGGCAGGGACAATTGGAAGTGCAGTCCGAAACATCTGGAGGGCACCCCCAGGTTGGGAATGGCTGAGTTAGAGGTATAGAACTAGCACAAGACTTCATTTTTGGTGTTTCTAGTTATAGAATCTGTTCAACCAAGGTCCAGGTTGAACACATCCTACAGAAATGGGTTTGGTGTCTGTTGAGAGTCCAGGGCTGTAACTCTTTTAAGGAAAAACAAAACCTCAGGAGTATGTTTTGCAGCAGTGTACTACAAATCTAGAAACACATCAGATTTAGTCTGAATGAGAGTATGAGTTGCATGGTATAACATCAATCTTTAACAAAGTCACCATGAAAATAAGCAAAGCAGTATAAGCAGTCTATTTATCCCTGCAGTCCGATGCAAAACATGCAGACTCAAGTAGGGCTTATAGAATGGCAAAAGCATCGCTTTCAGTGAGTAAAATTAGGAGGCAAACTGTTCTTAAGGGATGAGGGAGTGCTGAGCTTACATGGTTCTCTTTGGATATTTTTTCTCTTATTTGCAGAGTGTGCTCTTACTTGTACATAACTCTTTGATGCTAAGAATTCACAGGTGGGTCCTGGATACAACCATTCATCAGAGAGCTTGTCCTTTTGTGCTGATTTCCCCAGGATCTCTGTGTGTTCCTAATCGGTGTCCAATAGTGTTGTGCTGTCAAAGAGGGATGTCGGTTTCAGAGCAATTAGCTCCTTTCTGCCCAGGAGGGTGCAAGACTGCTCTGGAATACTCTCCCACTGCACTTCAGAGTCACAACTGCTGATTAGTCTTTCCCAGAAAGCAGTATTCCAAATGTATGTAGTAGCTAAGTAGTCGTTCCCTACCTACAGGGGGGAAAATACATAGTATATATATTTTGATGTTATAGCTAGACAACAGTTTTTATGGTAAATCACAGGCATAGATTTAGTCACTGAAGAGAATGCACCAGGGCAGCATTAAAAGCAGGCATGACATAATACTGTGAAGTTGAAATTGTCTAGGAAGGCAATTGCTTAAGAAGTATGTGGCTGCCTGGGGAGTGTATAGGGAATCCTGTTGTAAAGTTGCATCTGAAGGTTCCTCGTGAATGTGAGTTCTTTCCTTTCCGAAGATACCCATAATTCATTGGTGGCCATGTTGTATTCTTTCGAATGTACTTTTATCCGATGCCCTGTCCTGATGCCAGCTGTTTGATGGAAACTACTGAGAGCCTAGTACTACTTGGCTAGAGCAGAATGAGAGAACAGCTGCCTGCAGCCATGCTGTCCTTCTGGGCGCTGGCTGCCAGAATGCTTGCTTTCATGAGCATGGATGTCAACAGAGCAAAGACGAGACGTCAGTTTTGAGGACTTTTTCTCAGCATGGAGCTGAACCTGTCTTCCAGATAGGCTTAAAATTTTTGTGAAATAATATCCCTCTTAAAACCAGGAACTACTGGGCACAAACACTACATAGCGTGTAACACTAAATATTTTGACATGGTGCTGGCTGTGCTCTTGAGTCTAAATGGAACCATGCGTTGGTGATGCACCATTTAGTTATGGCAGCCGAGGCACAGCTCCGAGGCACTGATGCGCACAAAGTCAAAACAGTTGGAGGGTTTGAATTGGTCTACCCACACCTTGAGTTTCTCTGAGCTTCCTCCTGAAGAACTGTTGTGTAGTTCAGGGGGCTTCACACTGTGTTTCTGGGGAACCCTTAGGTTTTTAGGAAACTTATCCAGAGTTCTTCAGTGCCCATGTACATAATGACAGACAAGGTTACCTGAGAGACAGCTTGTCTCCTGTCATCGGTCATCTCTTACAGTGGGAGTTGGGAATCTGTGGCTCTCCAGGTGGTGTTGACTCTAACTCCATCATTCCCAACCAACGTGACCGAATGGTCAGGAATGATGGGAGCTGTAGTCCAGCAACATAAGAAGGGTCACATCTTCCCCATCCATCTTACACCAGAATTTCACCAACACACTATGACAGCGAGGCCAAACAAGCCTGGTCAGCAGTCCATGTAGACTGTGAGTGTGTGGCCTCTGCAACATGCAGAGTTTTTCTTTGACAGATAAACGCAAAATGTTTCAAAATATCTGCTGTAATTAATGCTATGGAATGCTTGGGCTCAGAATCCTGAGGTGCAACTTAGGGTCAAAGTTCATATGCCTGGCAGTCAATTATTCTTCCTCCCCTCAGCTTTCTTACTGAACAGGAAGCAATTGCAGAAAGTCAGGAATAGAAGATTGGCAGGGAGAGGAGTTGCTTAGCCCTTCCTGCTCCTGCCATTTATCCACTGATATCCTTTCCTACCTGGAAGAGGTGTAAACAAGGCCATGGCTGCCACTCAAGTGAATGGTATATTCAGTGTCCTTTCATAACCGGAGGAAAAAGCAGCTTAGGTAGTAGATACAGTGGTACCTCGGGTTACAGATGCTTCATGTTACAGACGCTTCATGTTACAGACTCCGCTAACCCAGAAATAGTACCTCAGATTAAGAACTTTGCTTCAGGATGAGAACAGAAATTGCGCCGTGGCAGCGCGGCAATGGCAGGAGTCCCCCATTAGCTAAAATGGTACCTCAGGTTAGGAACAGTTTCAGGTTAAGAACGGACCTCCAGAACGAATTAAGTTCTTAACTCAAGGTACCACTGTACTTTTCAGCAGCAATTGGCCAGAAGAGAAAAGTTTGAGCAGAACAATAATATTCCCTCAGCTCCCTGACTCCGGAGTGTGTTTTCAGCTTCCCTCTCCTGCTTTTTATTTTAAAACAACATAATAAAAGGAAAGAATTATGGAACTGTGCATCACACATTTGTTTAGCCCTAGGAAACTCAACTTGGCTCTTCATGGGCCTTCGTTGCATGGAGTTTGATTGGACATGTAGAAAGTAAGAGGAGTCCAGGGGTATCTGGAAAAAAACACAGATTTTTTTTGTTAAAGACATTGTGTTTCTCTTTCGACAAGTATTCATATGCCACTTGTAACAAAGCAAACAATCGTGTAGAAGTTTCAGCAAACTATGGTTGCAGAAGTAGAGTAAGGCATAAATGGATCTTGTCATTTTTTGCTGTGTCCAGAGAGGTGTGAAGCCTGTGAAATCAATGCAGAATCCACGTGTATGTCATACATAACATTCCCTAGTCCTACAGCAACAAGCAAATGGAAAGCAATGCTTCTGGAGAAGGGTGAGTGTGCATGACTTGCACAGACAACCTCCCCAGTGTCCATTCAGCTCCTAGGGGCTCCTCTGCAGCAGTGCTGGTGGGGAGGAGCACAGTGCTGGTCATTTGTGGGTTCACCCATGTGACCTGGAGCTTTTGATGTTATTTGAGCAATGTGGGAAAAGTACAAACTTGCAGCAGCTCTGAGTGGAAGAAAGCTTGAAGGGAACCTTTCATTTCTTTTACCCCTCAGGGTGTATAGTTCAAGTCTGTCAACAATCTTATTTCAAACTTTACATTCAAAAATATGTGTGTACTTAGACTCATAGACTTCTAGAGTTGGAAGGGACCCTGGGGGTCATCTAGTCCAACCCCCTGCAATGCAAGGATATGCAGTTGGTCTGTATGAGGATTGAACCTGCAACCTTGGCATCATCAGCGCTGCTCTCTAACCCACTGAGCTAACCAGTAGGTTCAAATAGCAGTCTATATAAGGAGACAATAAGTTAATGTGATTTCCTCATTGGAACGTCACCAAAATGTTTTGATTTTTGTGCTAAGTCTGATGTGAGTGGGTCTTGGGAGCTTTATCTCTTGGAAACACAAATTCTGCTAAAAGGTGTAAATATAATTGGGAGGCGCTGCTGTAGAATGTGAAAGAAATAAGCCAAAAGAGGATATTGGAAAGGGCTGGCTCTAGAAGGTGACGGAATATGTAGCAGCAGAGGGGAGACCACATAGATAATTTATAAATCTGTAGAGACGGCTGTCTGTAAGTTTAGACACAGTGTCTTTTATTTGGAGGCAAAGTCAATAGTCAAGACTTGTCTGTTAACCATGATTCTGCAGTTATTGATGGGGGTAGGTTTAAGTCCCACATTGCATGTCTTAACCTTTTTCTCTAGGATGAAAAGTGAGAGAAGGAATGAAACAGGCACACTGACGCTGATTAGGCTTAATTTCTGAAACGTGCAGTTGTGTTTTCTAACAGCATCACAGCAAGGGAGGGGTAGTGCTTTCAGACTGGAAAACCTCTCGTGTAGATATGAATTAGCAATGTCTGCCATCGAAAAATGTCCAAGGGGTGAGTCATGGGCTCCCTTCCTTTTTTTCTACCATGCAGTGAAAATTAACATTTTCTGGAGCTTGAAAATCCCACAATCTCTAGAGTCCTTTCTGGAGGGTTTTAATTAGATGTTGAGTGAATTTCTCAGTCTTTTATGTGAGCATTTTCAAAACACAGGGAAGAATTCGTTTTATGATCACTTTTGTTTAGTGATGTTCAGTGAAGCTGCATGGGCTAATGTGTGGCCTGTGTGTGTGCTTGCCAATGTCATGCTGCTCACAGTAATGGATATGTGCTTGCCGAAGCTCCACCCAGTTGGCTTTGACTTGCAGTGCACATTTTCAGAAGAGGTCTGTGATCCATTAGCAGCAGGGAGCTCAGGGCTATTTGCTGGCCAAGGCTGGGACAACATGCTGCTGCAGCTGATTTGAAGAAAACTTGCACAGTACAACTCCTGGCAGTTCTGCGTTTTAGCATGTCCTTTTTCATAACCAGCTCCACAGTTTTAAAAGAAAATGAGTGTCAGTGACAATGAAGTGGAAGAAGGCAGGCAGGCACAGGAAGCTGCCTTATACCAAGCTAAACCATTTGCTCATTGACCATTTGTTCACCTAGGTCAGTGTTGTGGGTAACCTTTCACCTTCCAGATGTTGCTGAACTACAGTTTGCACCAGCACCAGCAAGCATGGTTTACAGAAGTTCAGCAACATCTGGAAGGCCAAAGGTTACCCGCACCTAGTCTATAGCAGCTGGTAGTGACTCTGTAAGGTTTGAACATGGGGCTTTCAACTTGCAGAGAATGTCCTCTGCTACTGAGTTACAGTTCTTTCTCCACATGTGCGTTTTCATGCAAAGGCATGGAGGAGCATTTTTTCATTCTCTGTCTCCTGGAATTCTGATCCATGGAGAGCCATATTGCCAGAGACACCTCCGTAATCAGGCTTCTAGAATTCAGGTGCCACGACTTAAATTTACCACATTGTCTTCCAGGAGCCAACTTGAGACTGAATCAGTGTATGGGCTAAATTACAAACAGATGTCAAGGTAAGCTGCTATAAAATGCGCACATATGCCAGGGCTTTCTCGTTTTTGGAGTGCCACAATAGAGAGAAAATAAGGAGCAACATTTAAAATAGTCAAAGGCTAGTAGAAAAGCAAAGATTTATCTTTGAAATTATATATCTTGCTGATCCACTTTCTGTATTATAATAATTTAAATAGAAAAATGATATCTAGTGGTAAAGTTTACTGTGAAATTCATTAATCATCATTTCTGCAGAGCAGCAGGAACATCTTCCTCTTCAGCATTAGATGATAATTATTCAAGAGTATTGGAGGTGGGCGGAGGAAATTTGGTTGAAGTGGGGAAAAGCCTTGTTTATTTTATCTTCCCATCTCATACAAGTCAATGGGATGGAGAAACTGAGCAGACTGGACAGCTTCTAGTCTATTTAAAGGAAGCTCTTGTAGAAACTGACTGAATATGCTGGAGAAGAATCAAACCCCATATTTTACAATGTTCTTTCCCCCCAAAAAAGCATGCAAACATTTTTGAAATGCCAGTTGTGAGGGACTTTTGTAAGTACTCATAAGGATAGTCCGCTTACCTTACTTGGTAGGCGGCATTGCGGCCAGGCATCAGGCCCCGCAGGAACTGGCCGGGGGTGGAGATCAACGCCCTCCTTGTCACTGTTTGGCTGTGTTGCCAGTGCTAGGCGGGGCCTGGCCCAGGGGCGGCCCTCACTGTCCAATCAGCACCGGTGGGGGGCATGGCCATGGGAAATTTAAACCACATTGCGACCAGGAGACTGTCCTCTTGTGTCCCTTTGCCCGATCTTCTACCCACCCGTCTCTTTTTATGATTTGCCTTGATATGACCTTGCTATGGACAAATGTTGGCTGCCATATTTTGGGACCAGGCAGGATTTTTTCCACTTGGCAAATTGACTCCAGCCATTTGGTTTTCGCTGACCTCGTAGCAATTGTCACAACTTTGTGAGGTTAGATAATGGGTAAGCTTTGTTTGGGTGAGGGGGGGTGTTGTAGCCTCCACCTGCCCCTCCTCATTAAGGGTATCTTGTTAAAGGGATCCGGGAGTGTGGCTTCTATCCAATGTCCGGATGTGGGCTAGGGGTATGGCCCCCGGGGACCCCTCGGTCTGCCCTTATTCAGTGTTGTCTGATTGTTAACCTAAAGCTGTTTTAGCAAAGAGATGCAATATGCAGAGTAGTGATTTATACTAGGAAACTACCAATGGGGAATGAAGAGTAGTTTGCTGGTGGCAGCGGGTGACACAGAGGGATTTCCTTGTGCTTCCACCACTCAAATCTCCACACCCCCTTCAATTAATTTGTTTCTACAAAGATACCCCTATGTTGTGTTCACGTGTATTTAAAATTGCCTACTACTTTAAAGGGCCATTCTACTCATGATACTTAGATTCCCTGTTCTTCCCAAAAGGGACTTAAAGATTTGTCAGACAGCTAAGTCCTCTCAGAGAACACACCATATTAACTTCATTAATTTCCTGCATAAAATGAAAAGGCTTTATAGGATATCTTACTGAGTTTCCTCGTTGCTTGTTTGATTTACAGCCTGGCAAAATGTCAGAGACAACAATCTGGCCTTGTATAACAAGGGCTGGGAACGTTCTGTTACCTAGTTTCTACCTTGGTTTTCTAAACCCATGAAAACTATTACAGTTTAGCACCTGAAACTGCCAAATGTTTTTGGCTAAGTTCCTCAAAGTGGTGAACACTAAAACTACAACAAACACAAAAATACAATAAACCAGTCCAATAAATATCAAATAGCAGAAATTATAAAATAGCAGAAAGCAGGTGTACCACGAATCATGTTATACATTCATGAGTTGCATGTGTGCTGTCCCCACAAACTCAAATGCCATCCACAAACAGTTGCCCAAACAGTAGACTTTTCCCTGGAAACAGCTACAGATGTGGCAAAATCTCTACAGTTGCTCTCTAGGATAGGGCTAGTTGCTCAACCTTCTGGCTCCTCAACAGGCTGATGTTTTCCAGGGGCAGTAAAGAAGTGCTTGAGAGGCTACAGTTGGCATTCACCTTGCAGCCAGCCATGGTCTTCTTACTGCTACCTGCCTCCTCTCCTCTCCTGTCATGTTGAGATTCCAAGGGCCTCTTGCTCATCACATTCCTCAGCTGTTTACGGGACCAACTGTACAGCTGGAGAGTGGGGAGGGCATCTGTAGATTGCACGGAAGGTGACTGAGGAGATGGGATGCCATATGTGAGCTAGTGCATCCTAAGCAAAATAACTCTATAGTAATTAAAAGAGAATGCACCACTGAAGTACTGTTTTCTCCAGCTCTTGATCAAACATCTGGCTCAGTATGACTCCAAATGCTTTTTATGGGACCAGTGTTAGATTGCTTGGATTTGGTGAGAGACCTTGTATGCATTTGTAAAAGTTAATACCAGTGATATAAAGCCACTGATATTGTTATGCCAATGGTGCTTGTCACCTGTGATGTTCGAGTGTCTTTGAGTTAATTTCCGGAAGGGGAGGTGCCAAAGCTGAGGACTGTTTTCATTGGCAGGCTGTAATTCGCCAGGCATGCAGAGTGATGGAAGTGCAAGAGCTGCCAGGATTGGAACCTGAGTTAAGAGCTGAGCATATCTCAGAGGAGGGCTCCGAGGAAAACACTTGATGTTTGGGCCACATATATGTAGCCCAGTAGGGCCAGGGTCTGTGTCAAGGAAGCTACAAGAGGAATTTTGGGAAATTTAAGCAGGAATGCAGACAGGTAGACAAGGGGATCGGAGGGCCAGGAGCCTGGCAAGCAGGGAGGCTGGAGAGAGGGATATTCTTTTGTAAATACTTATGCATGTGCTCCTTCTGAAATGCTATGAACAAACTTTCCTCGATGAGAATATCATCCTTTATTGACAGGGATGGCACAGTTCTGTTTTGAAACTAGGACCTCTTAGGGTAACTTTACACATGATGATGCTGTGAAAATAAAACTAGAGTAAAACCAGGAACAGATTGCACTGTAACTGGAAAGGATGGGAAAAGTACTAAAAGATAGACAGTCCAGGGGGAAATGAAAATATATTCTCATGGCACTAAAAATGCTGCAATGTAGGTGAGTCTCTCTAGTGAGAAGAAGAAGAAGAAGAAAAGTTTGGACTTGATAGCCCACCTTTCACTCCCCTTGAGGAGTCTCAAAGTGGCTAACAATCTCCTTTCCCTTCCTCCCCCACAACAAACACTCTGTGAGGTGAGTGGGGCTGAGAGATTTCAAAGAAGCCCAAGGTCGCCCAGCAGCTGCATGTGGAAGAGCGGGGATGCAAACCTTGTTCATCAGATTACGAGTCTACCGCTCTTAACCACTACACTATGCTGGCTCCATACACCATGCTGGGAGGGTATTCCACAACTGGGGACCCACTACTAAAAAGGCCCTCCCTTTTATAGACACCTGCCATACTTCATTTGTATTTTGTTTTGTTTTGTAAGAGAACAATATGTTTGTTACAACTCCAGTATAAAGGGCTGCACATGGAATAGAAACGTAATGGGAAAAGATGTGAAAACTGGATGCATCCATCTGCTATATTAGAGAATTACCATGTTAAAATCATGTGTCTTAATCTCATGCCTGCTTTCCTTCCTTCCTCCTCCTCCTCCTCCTTCTTTGAACAGTTGCACAAGAGAGGACCATTATTGCCTTGCACCTTCGGAGGCTGTCTCTGACATCATTCACAGACATCTTTACCCTGGTGAGTTTCCATAACTTTATAATAGTCACGGCAGCTAAAAGCAGGATTTTGTTTACTTCATATTTGTTCTGCAGTAATAACCCACTTAAACTTTTATTGAACAGCTTGGAGAGACCAAAGTTGGAAATTCAGATTGCAGTCTTGAATCTCCTAGTGGTGGTCTGTTCTAGCAGCTTTCAGATGGAAGCCATTTATGTATCTATGTGTTTGATCATTCTTAGAACAAAGCTGTTCTTCATAATGACACCTTTAATCTGTCGTTCTTCACGTGTGAATACAAATCATTTGCTTAAAATAAGGGGAAAAACCTAGGGGGTGGACATTAAACATGTATGATTAGACATCTCCCTTTATAAGTGTTAAAACAAAACTGGGCAAAGCAAAAGGAAGTGGAGCAAAATGGTAGGGAAATAGTCCTGCAATGACTTCAGTATAGTAGACATTTAATAGATTTTTCTTTCCATCTATCATTTCTGTTCTATGAAATCTTCAAAACATTAATGCTTTGATTTCCCCCCTTTTCAGAGGCTCTTGAGAGATTCCATGGGTTTTGGTCCCTGATTTATCCTCTTAGCCTCCTTTGAAAATACTAAGGAAATGTTTTTTCCTTTTTTCCTAGCCTTTATGAAACGATTCATTGACCTCTGTCAGTCTTCTGATCTCTTCCAGCCTATAAATCACTGGAACATACAGAGCCATCGTAAAGCATTAAATCTTTCAAAATGTAGTTTAATGGTGGTGTTTTCCTCCAGTGTACACAGCAGACATCTGTGCTCCCTGTGTTTATATTGCCATCTATCTTTTGGTCAATTTAAAAAACTTCAATGAGTTACAGTGCTCTTGGATCTGAACTCCTCGCTGTGCGTTCATCTTCCTAACACCCTTGTAATGTAAGGATGGGCCATTTTCAGCTTACATCTGGGAATAGAGCCATAGAATGAGGGAATTCAGCCACTAGTCCTAGAGGTGTAGGAAACTGGAAATGAATTTCTGGAGTTCCAGTTGAGTACCTCTTAGTCATGGGACTGCATTGCTGTATTTGCCTAGAATCTGGAGAATGTATTTGAGTGTGCGCACAGATATGCGTGCAGGCCCATAAACACATGAAATACCATGTAAGAAATGCCTATGTTTCCATCTAACAAGAACGCCATATTTATATTTTGTATATTAATTAATATTTTTCCATGGGACTACAGCATTTTAAAAGAAAATAAATTAAAACCTTAACCTTTCAGTTGTTACCTTTATTTTAAACAAATAAAAAACCCTAAACCCATAGAATCATAGAATTGTAGAGTTGAAAGGGACCCTGAAGGTCATATAATCCAACCCTTTGCAATGCACAGATATCATTTAAAGCATCTATGAGAGATGGCCATCCAACCTCTGCTTAAAAACCTCCAATGAAGGAGACTCCACAACCTCTGGACAAAGTCTGTTCCACTGTTGAACAGCTCTTACAGTCAGAAAGCTCTTCCTGATGTTTAATGCGAATCTCCTTTCTTGTAACTTGAATTCTGCATTCATTTACCTGGGAGTAAATCCCAATGGATGCAGGGGATCTTAATTTTGAGTATACATGCATGGGATTTCACAGTTTATAGACTGTCCCCCATTGCAAACTGGGGTTTACCAAAAACCTTCATTCTTCTCCCCATTTAGTTTAGTTTAACATTAAATTTGAGGAAGAGTTCTTTGTCATACTCTAATGCTAGCTTGCTACTTTGTAACTTTCAGTTGTTCCTTATAAAGGTGTTGCTATACTGCTGCTGGGTTGTTGCTGTTTTGAGCTGTATTTTTAATCGGCACACCTGACATTTAAGCCTGAAAACATACAGAGACATGGGAGGCAGTGGGGTATCAGAATGTGCTGCACTTGCTGTTTAAATATGTCTTGTCCTGCCATGTTTTCTCTTCACTTTCACAAGCTTAGCTGGCTTCCCAGTGTCCCTGTGCCTAGATAGAATTCATATATGCTTATATATTGTATATATTACAGTAGACACTGTGTGTGTATGTGAGAAAATGTGTGTGTGTGTGTGTGTGTGTGTGCACGCGTGCGTGCGTGCGTGCGTATGTAATATGCATTGCTTGTGAACAGTAATGCCATAACAAAAGTTATTTCTAAAGATAGTTCGACACTAGGATAATCTTTTGTAAATGTGTTACTATTTCTCTAACACAGCAAATGTCATTTTGTGTGGTATATGGGTGCCCATGGTCATGGAAGTAGTTTTGCCATATAACACGTTCCTTTTTCAGCTGTTAATGGCAGCTCACATATCTAAACCTTTAATTTTGCCTTACTTATTGATTTATGCATAAATAATTCAAGAAAGTAAAGCAACTTCCATACCAACATAAGAAGAGTCCTTTTGGAGGAGACCAAAGGCCCACCTGGCCTGGCATCCTGTTCTCACAGTGGCTAAGTAGATGACTATGGGAAGCCTACAAGAAGGACTTGAGTGCAACAGAGTTTTTCACTTACGCTTCCAAGCAACTGATATTCAGAGGAATACCACCTCTTGATATTGGAGGTGGTATACAACCATCAAAACTAGTAGCCATTGAAAGCCTTGTCATCCATGAATCTGGCTAGCCTCCTTTTAAAGCTGTCCGAATTGTCAGCCATTACTACATTTTGTGCTAGCAAATTCCGTAATTTTCCCCTGCACTTTTTTTAAAATGTGAAGAAGTCCTTCCTTTTGTCTGTCCTAATTTTCTAACATTCAAGTCCCCCATCGATTTCTCACCCAAGCAGGCTACAGAGCCTGGTTGCTCTCATTTCAAGGATTCAAAAACTCACTTGAACCTGAAGAGTGCTAGGGCATGTATGGCTCGTTTTCCGTGTTTCATTTGAAGTCAGACCGTTGTGCTTTCTTTGAGTTTGCATTGTGCAGAAGTTAATTGCCTTGATTCAGAAGAAGTTTAAAAAGGCGCCTGCCTTTTAAGGCAGATAAAACAAAGGTGAGAGCCTTTGCCAGAGCTGTCTGGCTCTGCTTTTCCAGCACACGACAACATCTTGTTGCAGGTGCTTCTCCCCCCCCCCCCCACTCCATTAATCTCACAGAGTCTAGTCCTGTTTTTGCTGAGATATTGATCCTTAGAAAAAGCTGTGATCATAAGCCTTTACCCAGTATAACTTAGGAAGGAAAGGTAACTGACTGACAATAGTCTGTTGTGCATGTAAGTGGTCTTTATTTATATACCCCTGTATCATAAAAAATATACCACAGCAGTTTATTACTATATAAAACCAAACCATAGTATAAAATCATAAAAAGTTAAAAAAGCAAAAGCAAAATAATTAAAAGCAAGCATCAGCAGACCATTGTGGGCGTTGTACTCTTAATTGTCTGTATATGCCTGGCAAAATAGAAAAATTGTCAGCAGACATTTAATAGTTGGCATGGAAGGTGCTCACTGAATCTCTTTTGGCAGAGTGTTCCACAGGACTGGGCTGGTGACACTAAAGGCTCAGTTTTTAGTCATCATCAAATGAGAACAACCAGAGAGCCTCCTGCTTGTGGGATTTAATGGAATTCTCCATGTACACTAATTTATATGTGCATGAGAATCTGGTCCATGAATACCTGGGCCCTCTTTGACAGTGTACCTTGATTCTTACTGTAACTGCATATCTGGGAGAGGTTCACATACATTCCTTCATCCAACTAGATTTTATTAATACAGACTGGGTTGGTATATTGTAATTGACTACTGTAATTCGCTCTATGCGGGGCTGCCTTTGAAGCTGTCCCAGAAACTCCAGCGGGTACAGAATGCTGCAGCGAGGCTCCTCATGGGGTCTCTGCCATGGGAGCATATTCACCCAGTGCTTTTCAAGCTGCACTGGCTCCCGGTGGAGTACAGGGTCAGATTTAAGGTGCTGCTTTTGACCTTTAAAGCCCTTCACGGCCTAGGACCCTCGTACCTACGGGACCGCCTCTCCCGGTATGCCCCACGGAGAGCCTCAAGGTCCATAAATAGCAACACCCTAGTGGTCCCGGGCCCTAAGGAAGTTAGATTGGCTTCAACCAGAGCCAGGGCCCTTTCAACTCTGGCCCCGGCCTGGTGGAACGCTCTGTCTCCTGAGACCAGGGCCCTGCAGGATCTGATTTCTTTCCACAGGGCCTGTAAGACAGAGTTGTTCTGCCTGGCCTTTGGCTTGGAGCCAATTTGATTCCCCTCTCTCTCTCTCTCTCTCTCTCTCTCTCTCTCTTCTTTTTTTCTTTTCCTTCTCCTCCTGCGATGAGGCTACATTTTAATATTTTAATGTTCCATTATTTTAATGTTGTATTTTATTTTTGTTTTTAAGTTGTAATCATTCATCTTGTTTTTATTATTGTTTGTAAGCCGCTCTGAGCCCGGCCTTGGCTGGGGAGGGTAGGGTATAAATAAAAAATTATTATTATTATTATTATTATTATTATTATTATTATTATATTCTTCTAGGATCAGATGAGAGGTTGTATGCACCAGGGATGGGGAAGCTGTCACCGTCCAGGTGCTGGACTACAGTTGCCACCAACCTCAGCCAGCCAATAGTCAAGAGATGATTGGAGTCCAACAACATTTGGTGGGCCATAGGTCATCCATAGAATAATATCATATAGGACCATCTTTCCATTAAACGACTGGACGTTTCTTAGCAGGACCCCTAAGGCTGAGAGAACTGCAACTAAGTATTCAAAGTTATTGCTTCCTCACCCCAATCACCACCTGCTTGTTACTACTAATATGGTGGCTGCTCCTTCCTAGCTCTATAATCCTTTCACATTCCCTCCTAAGCACATTCATGGTCTTCAAGATAAATAAGTTCCCAGGATAAAACACAATGGGGAATTCAGGATAGAATGCAAATAACATAGCCTCTGGCCTTCTTACTGTTCTGCTTTGGTGGTGATCTCCCCAGCAGCCGCCCATTAAAAAGACTTGATCCTGGAAGACTTGCTATGGCATTTCTAACTTTCCCCAAAGCTCTGATGTGCCACTTGTTTGTACCATTGCCAGAGGTAATCTGGACCTCCCAGCAGCAATTATGGGAAGCTAAGGGAGATGTCAGGAAAAATAGTCCTCCCCATAGGCCCCAGGTGTCTTGGTAGCTACACTGGTCTTTCAGACTGCTTCTTGGTCTAAAACCTTCTCCTCTGCTGTCAAGTTCACCATACTAACTTTAGTATACTATCTGGGAAAAGCTGTGTCATGCCACAGACTAAGAGCCTTTTAAAAGGTAAAGGTACCCCTGCCCGTACGGGCCAGTCTTGACAGACTCTAGGGTTGTGCGCTCATCTCACTCTAGAGGCCAGGAGCCAGCGCTGTCCGCAGACACTTCCGGGTCACATGGCCAGCGTGACGAAGCTGCTTTTTATGAAGAGCCTTTTAGCTTGTGCCAATGACTTGGGCCTCTGTCTGGTGTTTTGGTTTGTTTCCAGCAAAGTCTATGTGCTTGTGGAATGACTTCCACACATGCAGTGGAACTTTCCCTCCAACTTTCCCTCCCCCTGCCCACCTCAGATCTGCCCTGGAGGATCGGGGAGACACCCCCCAGCAGATGTGAGGGTGTGTAGGGTGGAGGAGAGTTTTGTTGTATGAGTAGAAGTTGCTCCATTAGTGCAAAATCTTCATTGGATACAACCCCACCCCCAGCAGCATCCTATCTCTGGTGTTGACCTGTTGTTGTTACTTAGCTAAAAATAAGTCTAATGATCAATATATTCCTATTCTCTTTGTTTGAAGCTTACATGCAAAACTGAAAGGGAGGATGCTGATAACTAGAATTGTAGGCTGAGCATCCTTCATGTGTATTGCACTGCCCACAACACACACATTGATATGCACACCGAGGGAATCATTATTGTCTCTGGCCAAGTGTTATGAGCTGAGTTCCCCACCCCAGACAACTTGTGAGTATGCCTTGAGAATTCACCCATTGTTTGTGTATCTTTGATAAAAGCAGATTGATTTTAGAAACCAAAAAGGAATTGTATATTAAGATGCAATGGTCTTGTGGAGTTATCAAAATTGTTAAGGCGCTTGAATACATGAAAAGCAGAAATTTGGTATGCACATCATCTGAGACAGCCTGATTACTAGAAAAGTCTGAAAAATAGGATGTTTTTATGCTTCTCACTCAAAATATTCCAGCAATGGGCAAGTCGAACCACATGGAGTAGAGAAGCATGCAATTTCCCCTTCATTCACTTCAACAATCCTTGGATTGTGGGAGGGGGTATTTCAAGTGGCAGGCAGGAGTGACTCTGTAGAATAAAAGCCTGTATATTCTAGCATCGTATACGGCACTGTTCTTATTTCTATATGTCGGGAGTCTATTTCCCTAGAAACCAAGTGAAAAAGGAAGAATGAAGTCTTCATTAAGGCAACATTCATCCAAGGAAAAATATAAAGCTAATGCTTTGAAAAGGGGGGAGGGAGTCTTTCCTTCCTCTCTCCCCATCCAAACTCAGTTTCTTCTTTGTGGCCCTACCCTATTACTTAATTCCCTTTTTGGAACCATTTAAATTCCTCCTTCTCTTCTGAGTGAAGGAGTTTTTATATTCAAGAATCTTTCCTTTGTCATAACCAATATTCTTTTGCTTTGTAACGCTAACCTTCTTGGTTAACTCTCCAGGCAATATTTTTCTTTCTGTCATTTACTGAAGCTGCATGCTTGATTGTTCTGTATATCTTCCTTATCTGTACACATTTCCCCAAAGCTGATTTCTCCTAGTTTTGCGTTTTATGGCCAGATCTTATTCATGACTGGTGCTTACCTCCCCGCCCCCCCTTCACATTTAAGAAGAAAAGTTAAGGTCTAGATAAAGAGGCGTGTGTTTTAAGGATTAAGTGAAGAAAATGCTAGGGCCAATCTCTCTCCTCCCCCCCCCCCGTTTCCCCCCTTCTAAAACTGATAAATGCTGGTTCAGATAAATGCCTGCACAATACATTGGTGAAGCGATAATGTTTTTTCCTTCTTCTTTAAAAAAAATGAATACACCAAATGCTTTGGGGAAAATCTGTTCAAAGGAAACATAAATCTTTAATTGCTGTTCAATTACTAACAGATCCTTCTCCTGAGATGCTCTATAAGAGGAGCCTATTACACTCATTACGTGTGTGTGTGTGTGTGTGTGTGTGTGTGTACACAGAAGCAATAGCTTCGTGCATAACACATCCTTTGCAGGAAGAAGAGCCAAACTGAATCACTGGCAGAGCTGCCCGTACTGGGCAAGGTATACCATTGGGTTGACTCTGTATCAGACAGCCTCATACATTCATGTCATAATCAGGAAAATGTATCTTTGTGAAAACCTAAAGGACTAGTTCCCTAATGTACGTTTGAAGAACATAAAGCTGAAAAGGAGACATTAGGGTTTCTGTCTCTTAATATCGCCCGTGGCACCCAGTTAGTGAATTGACTCAAGCTCTGCTGCTTTCTTCTACTAGTTGAGGATCTGGCCCAGTACTTTGGAGAGTATCAGCTTCAAAGGAAGACACAGAAATTGTCAGCTGCATTTTTCATTTCTCCATCTAGCCCAGCAGCTGAGAAAGAAACATCCCACTTCTGTGGTCGCATTGGCCTTATGTGTTGTTCACGCCAGCAGACCTTAATGAAGCTCTTGCCGTGGATTGGAATTCAGTCTCCTCCTAGGTTGACGGATGTATTGATCATCCAAGTGAGGGGGAAGTACTGTGGGAGAGACCACAGTTGGGGGAAATGCAGAAAATGTGCAAATTTAGGCAATGTATATTAAGAATCACTATTCATTTCCTTTAAAAGTACAGAGGAAGAGGGGAGATTTCTAAGCTACAACTTTTGAATACTTCTGTGAAGAGCAGGAGATGGGTGGAGGAGGAGAGCAGTATGCAATATGACTAGCAAAATAATCTCCATGAACAAATTCCATTTAAATGTAAATTACCTAAAGTGATGGTTTTGGAAGCATAGTCTAGAAAAGCAGAATCATTTCCCCCCTGTCCCCACCACACCCCCATTCAAATATGTGATTCAGGCATCTGCACGTAGCTAAAAATGACTTCCCAAGCTCTCCACCACCTACTATGAAGTTCTTAGTGGTGGGCTCCTCCAGGCTGTTCCCCTGAAGCAATGCCTGCAGGTGCTGACAGCTGAGATGTGAGCTTCCGTTGCCACAGCCCTGTTGGTGCCAATTAGAATCCTGATGACTGGCACATACCATCTTGGCAGTGCGCTCTGCTTTCTGTTTGGGCGACCAGCTGTATGGAGCCCCTCTCATCCCCTGCAACCTTCCCCGGTTCTCTAAACCTCGCCAAAAACAGCGTAGGGAGATAAGGAAATAGTCATATTTCCTGAAATCCCTTTTCTGTGTGAAGCACAGAATTAGCTTCCCTCAGAGTGTCTAATGAAATATATTAAGAGTGTATGCCCCTGCCCTGAAACCTGGTCTTAGAGTGCATTCAGTTGCAGAGAATAGTGCATTAGTTTTCTTTACTATAATGCTAGCGCTTCTGTTCCATTTTCTAATGTTCCTGAAGTGCCTGTTGCATTACTGAACTGTGGCTTTTTGAAAGATACACCAGCATGTCATGCTAAATTTCACTCACACCAGTGGGCTTGATGTGACGCAACAGTTGAACACCATTGGACAGCATCACTACTCTCCGCACATGTGTGCTTCTGTTTCCCCATAATTCACCCATGAAAAGGGAAGGAAAGAACTGTGTGCTGGTGTACCACCCCAAATTTCATCACTTTACACCCCACAATTTTCTGGATTAATGTGGTTGCAGATGGATTTTTTTCTGGAAGCAATTAATACAGAAACAAATGTTAAATTTCAGATATATTCTGGTAGATTTATGGAAGTGGCTTTGATGTCACATGAAGGCCCAGATATAATGCCGAAATTAACAGTTAGAGAAATGGAATAAGTTACTGTGTGAATGCAGCCTCCAATGCCACCAGTGATGCTTACTAAAAACATGGCTGGTTCCTTATTCTATTTGGGTGAATACTAGCAGAGTTTGACAGTCTGGTTGCATAGGGATCTGGTCCAAGTTATTAGTTTTCCCAAACTACTATCTGAAGTTGTGAAATACATATTCCCTTGGCTATTTTCTTAGCGGTCACAGCTGGCTTGCCTTGCTGGCATATGGAACTTAGTGGAGTTATTGTGTCTAAAGATGCATACATGTATGTACATGACCCCAATATGTTGGTGATTGTGCCTTATTCCTTTCTCCAAGTCCCATTTAGTTCAGCATTTGGTTCTCCCAGTGGCCAACCAGGTGCCTGTAGGAAGCCCATAAGCAGCACCTGAGTGCATCAGTTTCTCTATCCACTTGTGATTCTCAGTAACTGGTATGCAGAGATATCTTGCCTCTGACAGTGTAGGTAGATCATAGCCATGGGTAGAGCATAGCCATAATTTATTAATGATACGCACAGTTTGGTACATAATAGCAAGATATTGCAAGGAATTATTTGTCATCTATGTGGTGAGTTTCCTTTGTGTATATATGCTGATTACTCTCTGTACATTTTTCACCTTGTCTAAGTTTCTCCAAAACTTTCCTGGAGAAAAAAAGCTGACACCTTATTGCTCTTTAGAGACTTGAAAATAAGACCTTGCATAATCAGGGCTGCCTCTAACATTAGGTAGGGTAAGGTGGCTGTCTGGGAGTGGTGGTGAGGTGTTGGGAGAATCAAGTTGTTTGTGCCACCTGCACTTCTTAAGCTAACTTGTTTCCTTCAGGGGCAGAGGAGCACACTGCTGAAGAGACAGTGTTGAAGGAAGAGTCGACCACCAGTCTGATTATCATCAGCACATGAATGGGGCATGGCACAGCATCTTGTCTTTTGCCTTGGGCAGCAAAGTGCCTTGGGCTGACTCTGAGAGCTGAAACGGTTAAATTAGTTGACATATAAGATTTTTGAATTGGAGGTGGTGGCTCATTGTAAGGAAAATGGCAGTAACCATGTTACAACTGAAAAAGGGCAACTACTA
This sequence comes from Podarcis erhardii, assembly GCF_964252035.2. Taxonomy (NCBI): domain Eukaryota; kingdom Metazoa; phylum Chordata; class Lepidosauria; order Squamata; family Lacertidae; genus Podarcis; species Podarcis erhardii. The sequence continues at coordinate 78,114,804 of NC_138497.1, read as the reverse complement.
AACCTGCCCACTATAGGTTGTGTGAAGGTACGTAAGCTGGTCCACCATGAAGGACCTCCTTAGTCTTGCAATAAGAAGGGTGTTTGTGTTGCAGCTTGTTGACTTGGGGCAGATTGAAGGCATGCTGGAGAATATTAAGCATGCTTTGTTTAACAAGGCATCCTTTTTTAAACTGTCAGACCCAAAAAGACAGGAAAAGAGAAACCTTCAAGAAATTACCGTATTTTTCGCTCCATAAGACGCACCTAGTTTTTAGAGGGGGAATGCAAGAAAAAAAAATTCTTTAAAGGGAGCGCTGAGCTGAGCCTGTATGCATCCCAGGCTCTGCTCAGAGCTCCCTTTCATGAGCCGTGCAGAGCGTGTGTGCGGCGCTTGCAGGCTTTTCCCTGAGGAGGGAGAAAGGCAGCCCGTCATTGATGGGCTGCCCTTCTCCCTCCTGGGGGAAAAGCCCCCAAGAGCTGCACACACACTCCGCGTGGCTCTTTAAAGGGAGCGCGGCTCTTGGGGTTTTCCCTGAGAGGTGGGGGAAGGGACTGAGGGGCTGCCCTCTGTCCCTTCCCCCACCTCCCAGAAAAGCCACGTACCATTCTTTTCAGGAAAACCTTTAGGAGATTTTGACTGTCAGAGATACTTCTATAATGGGCTTTATACAGATAACTTGATGGTCCGAGGAACCCCTTAACAATGTTCATTTGCAGAGACTAAATGTGCCTGCTTAGTGTTACAATGACATTGTTGCTGCCATTTATCGTTATGTTTCTCAGTATGTTCTTGATACATACAAAGATAAAGGATTATGGCTGGAAAGTTGTGAAAATCCTTGGCATTGCTTGATGGAATTTCATACTCAGAATTATGCTCTTATTGTGCAAGTAACTTGTTTTTTCTCATAGCTTTGACGCTCACATTCCTCCTTTGTCTCTACATACTCTGGAAGCAGAACTTCTCAATGTCATGAGCTAAGAGCCTTACCATAGGCTGTGTGTTTTGGAAGTACACATTATCGTGTCTCCAGAGATAAAACAAATATCTGGGGTCTAAGTCCTGTAATAGCCTCAAATCGCCCCAGGCATGAAAAGCCCTGGTCCTTGATCAAGTTCTCTGATGGCATTCTCCCACTCAGTGGGTCTTGGTCTTGGGAAGTTATAGTTCCATCTGATATATTCTAGTAATATTCCTGCTCATGGTATCCCATTGGTGATAACAAGGGATAGTGGTATATTGATGTGCTTCATTATAGGAGAAATGCCAGAGGTAGTAGAATGGCAGAGATGCTTGTGCTTTCTTTTCTAAAGTTTACTTTCAGATTGGGAGAAAACATAGGTAACTGCAGTGGGAGATAGCCCCAGAAGCTAAGGAGTGTGTGGAAACTGATTTAAACTTAGAAGGATTGACTGCAGCCTTGGTAGCTTCTCTAGACTGGTAGTCAAGTGGGAGGAAATTATTCTTGGTTGATTTTTAATCATCTTCACTGCTGATGTGCATGGTGTAGCAGAACAGCAAAACCTGTCAGGTTTTCACGGGGCCATCTTCCCTGGAAAAAGAAAATCAAGAGTTTATTATGACCAGTGGTTGCAATTTGTTCACGACTTTCCCCTCAGGGTCCCATGGGCTCTACCTGGCCCTCCAGTCCTGCCCTGTTTGAGTATCTGAATGAGATCTTGTGTGCGGTGTCCTTGTATAGTTACGAAACCCCATAGTGTGTAGGGTATAGTATGCTATTAAATCAGTATATCACCACAGCTGGAGGAGAATAGGATTATTAAAACTGGATCTGGACAAAATCAAGATAATGATGGTTGCCAGGTTTTGTGGACATTGTGGGGTTTAGACTTCACTGACCACAAAAGAAAGCCCCGAGTCTAGGTTTATCATGTTCCCACAGGTGCCAAGCATCTTACCCACCAAGGGTGGACATTATGCTGGTTTCCAGCTTGCACTGAATTAACACCATTTTTCTTGTATGAAAGCTCTGTGTTTGTTGCTGATTATAGAACCCTGAATTCCTTAAAGGTCACTTATTTCTTCACCCCACACTGTGATCATCAAGGCTGACATAATGCCATCTTAACAATGCCATCTATGCAATTATAAATTCCCAAGGTGTGTACAAAGTCATCATGTGGCTACTTCTTTGTTATGGTGCACCTTTCTCCGAAACATCTCCAGGAAATGGTTCTTAAGCTTATATTTCAAATGGCATTTTGGTTTGAGTAAAACAGCACTGGGCAATTCTTTCAATTGACATAATCTTTCACTTAGTATTTTAATCTTTCTCCAATTTTTAGTGCTGGTATTACGTGCTTTGTGCATTTTAGCTGCGGAAATAAATTAATGCATCAGTATCGCCAGCCCTCTGATAATTTTATATAGCTGGTGACAATAAACGTAAATTAGATACATTGAAGTTTAATAAATTGAATAATACATTTATGATTAAGATTTAGTATGTTGAATAATTTATCCTTCAGTGACACCGGCAGCTTCTAGCTTTGGAAAGGAGTTTGAACTTCTGTCCAATCGAAACAGAGCTTTATGACTTCTTATGGCACATCAGTCATTGCAAATGATTATGCAAAAGGCTGCAAATAAATATTTTCAGAGTATATTTTCTTCATGCGGCAGTGATTTTAGCAAAATGATAAATCGCCTTAAACTGGAAAGTGAACTGTGTCTCAGTGTCAAGATGGATTATAATCTTAAAGGTGACCTGAAGATAAAGTGTGTTGGTCTTATGCCTTTCTTCTCACATCTTGTGTTGCATAAACATAGTCTACGAATTTATTTCCCTTTTACATTAGAAATTTCAATCATTCCACATCTCCAAAGCTCTAGTTCAAGGAAAAGGAAAATCTGCACATGTTTCAGGACTGAGTCACATATTCCTGAAAAGTGGATTTCAATCATATTTCTTTGGTCATCCCACAAGTCCCTCAGCTGTTACTGGAGAAGGGCACTTAGGGTACCCCCCCGTACATGGGGGTTACCTTCCAAGTCCTTGCGTGCATAAGTGAAAATTGCATAAGTGGGTAGCACCCTCAAAAAAGCCTTTCCAGCTATCTCTCCTGCTCTGTCTCCAGTCCAGACCAAAATATCTAGAGCTGAAGTTCTGGGGATGGCTGGAGGCTGGAGCACATGCGGGAAAGTGGCTGCTGCTGCGCTACTTTGTGCACTAGCTGTTAGGCAGGGGAGACTAAGCAGCCTAAACAAAGCCCCTCTGTGCCTCTGGTCTCTCTGGGGCTTCCTCTGCCCTCACGGATGTCCTCTTCGAGTAGCAGGGAAGGTCTCCAGCATGTGCTCTCTGTCTATGTTTATTTCCTGGCCCATGTTTATATATGGCACCTGTGAGTTGATGGCACATAAGTGGGGGCTGCCTGTACTGGTTTTTTCAAAGCAGAGTTGTTGATGAGAGAGCATAATTACTTTTTAGTGTACACACTCAATTATTTCATCCCACTGCTGCTTCTGGTCAAATTGGTTTGTAGGGTTTGTTTAAGACTACAAACACTTGCAAACACCCCTTTACTGGAATGATAATGGAATGAGTGCCCTGTTAGTAATGTTGCAATGGAAGTGCATTGAACACTTGACAAGACGAGAGGAAGTGCTGTGACTGGAGGTTAGTGGTGTGTAATTATAAATTAGACTGGATTGATGTTTCTGCTCTGAAACTATAAACTGAAGGAGTGAGGAGTCTTCAGAATAATATTAATGATGATGATAATAAAAATTTTAAACCGCTAAAAATCAGTTCACAAAATGGCGTGGCTGTGGGGATTTCTGTTTCTAGTCACTAAGGGCAATGGGAATGGTTGGGGTTCACCTATGAAGTGATAGTTCACCTATGAAGGAAAGTTACAAAGTCTGGGGTCTCTTAGTTTAGAAAAAAAGGCAAGTAAGCAGTGATTGTGACAGAGGTGGATATGCATGGTGCAAAGAAAGTGAACAAGGAGCAGTTTTTCTCCCTTTCTTGTGATCCTGAACTTCTGGGTCATTCAATGAAGTTGAGCGGTGGAAGGTTCAAGACTGACAAAAGGAAAAACTTCTTCCCGTGGCGCATAGCTCAACAGGATGATGTAATGGTTAGCATCCTGGATAGCTTAAAAGCAGGATTAGACAAATCCTGGAGGATGAGGCTATCAACAAATATTGGTCATGGTGGTTGTATGCTGGCCACTGTGGGAACAGAATGATGAACTAGATGGACCCTTGGTCTGATTCAGCACGGATGTTCTTATGAAATCATTATCCAGTGTTAATGGACTAAAATCCATTAATGGCAGTGATAATAGCAACAGGTGTGCTATCTGATGGAAGAACTACACTTTTTTTGTTAGTAACAAAATACAGTAGTAATATGAATGCTAGGAAAGTTGCATGGCCTACAACTGAAACACTACCAGATCCCAAAGAAAAAAGGGATAACAAATGCACATTTTATGGCATGCTTAGGGTCTTGAGGCCACTTTTGCTGTGGAAGGGGGGACTTTCTCATCTTTTCCAAATTGCACCTGTTGGGCTACAAATACCAATGCTTGAGATAATGGTTTCTCTCTCAGGTTGAAAATATCATACCTCACAAGCTTGTTGCTTTAGGTTGTATAAACATCGTGAATACTTGTACATTTGCAGCAGGGTCTTATCTGCACTTTTCATGTGTTCTAAGACTCTTAAGGCAGGTTTGGGGGCACATAAATGACAGCTACATCCCAAAAGAGCCCCCAGAAAGAGAATGAGGGCCTGAAATTGTCTTCCTGCTCTTGCCAGATAGTGAGCCAGTTTTCAATGTGTGTCTCTTCACCGCCACACCCAAACCAACCCTCTCTCCCTATCCCTGTTTCTGCTCAAAAAGGAAGTTGCTTGCATCTTGCATAAGCTGAAATGCATTCACTGGTCTTCCTGTGTATTTTTCCAAAATGAAATTTCCTAATGGATTTCAGCTTTTGGCCATCTCTGGTCACAAGCTTCTCATCCACTAGGGCAAATGAAGGCCCTCAGTTTCATTGCTGCCTGCCTTTCATCTAAGCCTCCTATGCCAAGCTATTGTGTTGTACTACCCTGTTATCTCCACCTTTCCCTCTGTTGCTGCTGATACAGTCTACTAAATACAGCCCAGGTGAGTAACAAATTGTCTTATGTGACTATATTTACCTAAAAATGTGCAGAAGAGAAGAAGTTCCGTTCTCACTGCCCTGGTTAGCCATTCCAGTTTCCCTGCATTATGCATATACGGGTCAGTCTCCTTTCGTGTATTGCTTACAAAGGGTTTTGTCACATTCTCATTATTTTTCGAAAAGTTCCTGTTAAAATGAATGGTAACTGGATCAGATCCAAAATCAGTGCCTGCAGGTGTATTGTTATCACATGAATGGACCCACAGTGTAGGTATTTGAGGCCCTCTAGTGTCTTGACAGTGTTAGATCCATCATTTGCTAGGAAAGATGATTATTCAGCTTCAGAAATGGATTGCCTGCCCTGTCCAGCAGTCTAGAGCAGGTGACAATATTACAGAGATGCTGCTGCTCCCATTGCTTAATCAGTGGCAAGCCATTATCATGATGATGAAATTATTTCATGGACTGGGGTTAGTTGCCCTTGCTTCTGATCATATGTGTGTTTGCATGAGTATGTCCTTAAAGTCCGAAGTAAATCATCAGAGGATACACAGCAAAGTATGTGTCTCTTCTTTCATAGTTCAGTAATGAAGGATAAGAGTGTGTTCGATGTGGGAAATGGCTTCAGCTCCGTCTGGAAGTATTAATATATACAAATGATCTTTAATTTCTGCGGCAGAACGCCTGATGGGGAAAACTGTAATACCTTTGGCAAGTGTGAAGTGCACACTTTTATGGAAAGTGAACATTAAAAAGCAATATTGTAAACACTGTATATAACTTTGCTTATATGTCAAGGCAGAACGAGCTGGAAGAGAAAACTGGCATTTAATAGATGCCTGAAATTTGGAGGAATTAAAAACGCATACATTTGGTAATGCCCATCTGTTACTTTATTTTGCTAAACTTATTCATATGATTTAGTATGCAACTTGGAGGGCAAGATATATATTTTTTGGAATGATGTATATTTTCCCTGTAGCAAATTAGGCCTTTAGGGGAAGAGGGAACAAATTCAACTGCACTTACTGCAAATATGCCTAGTGGAAGCCCAGGAAAACTGGTGGGAATGTGTGCTCCTTATTTCGTTTTCCTTTAACTCTGGCTCAGTTTTCTTCCACTTATGCACTTTTTTTGTGTTCTGGAAATTTAGCACTGGAAAATTTATAGGTGTATCTTGCACATCTTTAAACCCCTGGCTGCCGTCCCTTCTTTTGTGAAAGTGGCAACATAACATTCTGCATTTCAATTCAGTGCTTTGCCTTTAAAACAGAGGCAAATTGGTTAGCAATTATGTCTGTAATTTGACAACTTAGTGCTTTAAGCATATTTATGGATGTGTTTGAAATCGCAAAATACGTCATTTGCGACATGAAGCTGTTCTGAGGAAAAGATTGAGTTCCCCAGACAGCATTATGGATTTGGGTGTGTCCAGTTCTCCCCTTACATTATAGCTCCCATCATGGTGCATACCAAATGCATTTCAGACTTACTGTTTTGAGGGATACATTCCAGCATGGTCTTTTTTTCCAATGAAACCCCATCCTTTGCAGAGGATTCTGGGGCATATTCTAGCCCAATCACAGTTAAATGTAAGGGGCACTGTTGGAGCTCATGTTTCCTTAGGTGAATTAATAGTGTATCTACCAGAGATCTAGCATTTATTCTCAGTGCTCCCCCGCCCCGATTCTTTTTCTACAAGTAAGTTTCTTTCCCTCTCATTCTCATACATTTGCCATATTCATTATATCATGACTACCTTTCCTCATTGCTATAGGGAATAGTGATTAAATGGTTAATGCTTGAGGCTGACAACTAGGATAGGGGAGTCTACGGGTTTGTCTGCACCATAGTTTACTGTGTGTTCTCAGCTGCTTACATTCCCATTAATTTGCATAGTCCTCAAACAACACCAGTCTTGATGCTTTTCCCTTGTAAATTTGGGTTTACCCAATACAGCGATGATCTAATAAGCTGGGGACAATCTGGCTCCAAACTGCTTCACTTGTGGTCACAGACTATTTGTTTCAGTATTTTGCCGTAAGGTGGATCAATGGTCACTTTCTGCTACTCCCATTTTCTTGCCTAATGCTTTCCATGCGTTCATTTCTTAGCAGGTGGCAAAAAGAGTACAATGAAAGCCCCTTTTCAACAGAACCCATCAAAATGACTCACTGCTCTGACTTCAGAAGCAGATTATAAGAAAAACAGTTGTAATCTTTTGTATTGTTAACCTGTTTTGGGCTGTAAAACTTAACAGGGCTTTCCTCATTTAGCTATTTGCTTGAAATATTTTCAGCCCACCCTTCTTCACAAGGGACCCCAGGGTGGGGTGCAGTAGCTCCATTTGAAAAATAATAACCATCAGCACAATGATAATTAGCACTCTTGCATCTGCTTGCAAGACAGGATTTTAGGTAGCTCTGAATTTCACAGGTTCCTTTTTATCTGAGAGGTATTGTAGCTCTGAATGCAGTGGTGTGTCCCTGCCTTAAGAAGTTAAACAACTATTACACCGGCAAATAGCCCCTTTGGGGGCAAAGCACTAGAAAGGGTGGCAACAGTCCAGGTTCAGGCTTGCTTGGAGGCAACTTGGATATGTTCTAGTCTGGCTTCAGGGCTGGTCATGCCACTGAACCTGCCTTAGTAGCCATGGTTGATGACAGTTGTTGGGAGAAAGATAGGTGGAATGTGTCCCTGCTTGTTCCCCTTCATTGACTGGCAGTTTTCAGTACCATGATATCCTCTCATGGAGGTGGGGGTTGGGAACCCTGTGCTTCAGTGGCTCTGCTCTTACCTCCAGGGCCATTTCCAGAAAGTAGTTATTGGAGGCTGAGCACCATGGGAGTTGTCCTGTTGTGCTCAGCAGGGTTTCATCTTGTTCACTAAAGCAGCGGGTGGCGGCGGCAGTGTAAGTTACCAACATCTGAAAAGAACTGTGATTTTTTTGCTGGCTGGCAAAAAATATTGTTATGAGAAAGTGACCCTCCAAAATTAATAATTTGGAAATGAGTCATTAGGTGCAGACCAGTACTCTAGCAGTTTTTACTTCTGGGTATAGATAGTCCTATAGTCCTTTAAATATCTCCAAAAGACATCTCTGCTGATCATGTAATCCTGGATCATGATCTTTTGGTAATACAGTATACAAATACTGTAGTCAAAAGTTATTTGCTTAACCCATCAATCACCTAAATGGCCACACCTGACCTTAGTACACCACTGACAATGGCGCACTCCTGATTTCTCTTTGGGAAGGGGCAAAAGTTTGTGTCGCCACCCCTTCCTCCAGGTGTATTGTTATCCCTTCCAGCCAGTGATGCTGTTTTCCCTGGTGGTGTTCTGATATGTTATTTTACCTGGTGCGATCTGCGTGCTGCGATCGGTGGTATGTTTTTAGCAGCGCAAGACTCCCTAAAAAAGCTCAACAGTTTGGAGGGCATTTTTTCCAAAGTATTATTTATTTTATTTTTCAGAGGACAAGCCTTATATTCCCATAGCTCCCAGCATCCCATTTATAGGTCTCTATAAGGGTGACTAGCCAAGAGACATACATCACCAGTTCTCATGAGCTTCTCATCTCAGCCCTGCTAAATATGTTGTGTGAATCATCAGAAGCACACATTCCAATTTGATGTGTTGCCACAAGCCTTTTTAATGTCTGTTGATCCAGCAGGGTGCCAGATCACGATCATTTTGCATGTGATAAATGAATCAAATTGCTATATGCATGTTGCAGACTGGGCTAGGCGGGGAAATAAAACTGGCTTCTCACACAGTGTTTTTGTGAAGCAGGACATTAGGTATTCCAGACTCATAGCTACACTTCTTGCTTATGTTGAAATGCAGTAGAATAGTAGAATCAAGTTTTGTTACACATCTTCTTGGCCCTTTGGCTATGACCGGCTTCTTCTTCTAGCTGTGCTGAAATGCTCCTTTCCCCTTCCCTCATGAAAGAGGTTTCCATTTTTCTGCCTCTTTCTTAGGGCATTTTAAAAATTCTTTAGAACCTTGGTGGACTTGGTTGAGCTTACTTTATTGCTGTGAGATGGCCATGGGTGGTGTGCGTGTTTCCTTTCCATTAAACATTTGTCCAGAATTCTTCAGCCTCCACCAGCTGCCTGCACTTTCTGATCTGAAAAAGGTTCATGGGACTTGCATGGCAATGTTTCCCCCTTATGCTTTAATTTCAGTATGGGAAGCCAGGGAGGCCGGCTTGCAAGTGCTTGAGTTCTTTAAGGGTAAAAATATGGTACTTAAAAAAAAAAAAAAAACAGCAGTCAAACGAACAGCTGTCAGGTGCATAGTAGGCAGACCCTCCTAAGCTTGCAGAATAGCCCAGCTGAAGGCATCATGGCATTTTCAGGAACTGCAGGCACCCAGGAAGACAGCAAAGTACAGACCGCCAAAAGGATGATTTGTGCAGTAAAATAAAGAAACACCTCTTGGGCATCTTGAAAGCAAGTACAAACAACCTCTGCACCTCAGTGATGAGAATGTCACTGAGGATATTTGCAGAGGATGCTGGAATAGGTTGACCTTGGTCTGTTTCAGCAAAGCACTTCTCATTATGATAAGCAAGAGTACATGGTCGGGGCAGCTTAACACAGTTAAAGTAGGCTTAAGTGGAGATCCTGAATATGTACTCTTGTTTTGGGATTTTTAAACATGTTGTGTTTGTTTCATTTTTAAGTAGGTCTGCTTCAGAAGTGTAAGTCAGTTCTTGCCATCCTATTCTATTTCTGAGTCCTTCTGTTACTTCACTAATGCACACAATCATGTTGGCCTGGAATGACCTTATAAGTTTCATCTCTTTCCCTTGTGCAAAAATGTTATGGCAAGATTTTTCCTCAAAGGGTCCACAGTGGAAAGTTATGATGATGAAGACAAACCAAAGTGCAGTAAGAACAATTGCCACTAGTTGTCGCTCAATTACCATTTAAAAGATGGAATACCTTTTAGCAAAGAATTGCACTGCAGCTGCTTTTGCGGGGGGGGGGGGGGGGAGCAGCTTTTCATGTTCAGCTGCTGTTGAATCTTGATTGTGGGGTTTACACAGATTGCTAAATGTGTAGGAAACTCTTTTTCTCTTTCAGATACTTTTCTTAGCCAGAAATATGTTCTCTCTCTCTCTCATCTCTCTGTGTGTCAACATTATCAGGCTTCCTTTTTAACTTTTAATGTATTTGGCCTGGATAAAAGTAAAGGTAAAGGGACCCCTGACCATTAGGTCCAGTTGTGGCTGACTCTGGGTTGCGGCACTCATCTCGCTTTATTGGCCGAGGGAGCCGGTGTACAGCTTCCGGGTCATGTGGCCAGCATGACTAAGCCGCTTCTGGCGAACCAGAGCAGCGCACGGAAACGCCGTTTACCTTCCCGTCGGAGTGGTACCTACTGATCTACTTGCACTTTGACGTGCTTTCGAACTGCTAGGTTGGCAGGAGCAGGGACCAAGCAACGGGAGCTCACCCCGTCATGGGGATTCGAACCGCTGACCTTCTGATTGGCAAGTCCTAGGCTCTCTGGTTTAACCCACAGCGCCACCCGCTTCCATTTGGCCTGGATACGAAGACATTAATTGGAGGAAATGAATGAATACATGGTGGAAATATTACATTAGAGGAAGGGCCATAACTCAGTGGCTGAGCATCAGGTTCAATCCCAGACGTCTTCGGGTGGAACTAGAAATGTCCCCAGGCTGAAACCCAGAGAGCCATTGCCTGTCAACATTGACAGTGCTGAACTGGATGGACCAGTGGTCTGACTCTGTGTAAGGCAGTTTCCAATATTCCCAATGCTGAGAGAACAAACACAAAAGTAGTGAAACATATGGGTCAAGTGATGACAGACAGACAGACAGAGCAAGACTTTTAAGATAATTCTGCTCCAAGTGGAAGGCAGCTTGACTTAAGCAAATAGGTTTGGGTGGTAAATCTGTTAAGATAAACGTAATAGGATGCTAGTCAAACTGTTGTGTCCTCAAAGACTTAGTGAATGTTTGTAAAGCCTACCAACCCAGCAAGCTGCTACAACAGATCTTTAAAAAAGGCATCGAGCTTATGAACACTGAAGCCTTGAGGAAGACGTCATCACTTAAATGCAGATGATGGAGTACCCTATGTGCTCATCTTAATGGATGCTGTTGCTGCTTCCTGAGCACCTGGTGGGGGTGGGGGTGGGAGATCAGTATAGATTGTCACCTTACATTATTAGTATTTATGCCATGAATTGCCTAAATTTTCTTTGCAGCCCTTGATTGCGCTTGGTGCTCTGAAATTATCGAGTCAGAGGCAGTTTTCATTTAAACCACGGAAGCCAAAATTACAGGAAAAATGCAAAATGTGGCCTCTATATTTGTGTGTCTGTATGTGCTGCTGTAGACCATTGCTTCTTATAGCATCTGCTAATGCTGGGATCCATTGTGCTGGTTCTCCCTGGGAGGAAATAAATAAATCTGCAGACAAGGAAACTAGCTTGAAGCCTTGGTGTGCTTGTTAAGGTGTGAATCTAATGGGACTGCTGGAAGTTCAAAACATCTGGAGGGTTCAAGATTGGTGAAGGCTGGGTAAGCTTGTAACCAGAGTAGACTAAAACAAGGAGACTTGGCTTCAGATCTCGACTCAGCCATGAACCCTACCTGTGGCTTATCATACTATCTTAGCCTAATCTTTGCTAAGATAGGTTGTGATGAAAAAAATGAGAGGAAGACCTATACTGTGTACACTGGCCTGAGCTTCTTTGGATAAAGGCAAGATTGAAATGAAATAAACCAATAAATAGAAGGGAAAACTGAGCAAGACAAGCAGGGCAGAGACAAAGTGAAGCAGATAAGAGAAAATGTGATGGGTATGTATGTGCATCTGTGGAGTATGTGGGAAGATCAGTCTATTCTGTAAGCAGCAAAATGGAAACCCTGTGGCTGCTTTATCAGCACAAAGGGCTGAGCTGGCACAGCAAGTGGTTACAGGGCTAAGCAGAGATTATAAAGCCAATTTGAACTAATTCTGGTATAAGGGGATACTGTGTAAGAGTCTTGTTTCCTACATACGAGGTTCCAGCATTTGTGTGTTGTTGTTGTTGTTGTAAGTACATTGGTTTGTTGATTATACAAAGATGTCTCTAGGTGACTTTCTTACACAGTAAAGAAGCAACCAAGTTGTACAATAAAACAAGTCCAACAGGGGCAAGTGCCTGGTATTTTGTTTGTTTGTTTCCCTCTTTTTCTTTTGCATGCAGCAGTTGGTATAAGATAGGTCGGGTGGCCCAGTCGAAAAGTCCTTACTCCTGATGGTGCTCCACACAGCTATAACAACAACAATTTATTATTTATACCCTTCCCATCTGGCTGGGTTTCCCCAGCCACTCTGGGTGGCTCCCTACAGAATATTAAAAACACAATAAAACAAAATACAAACTATACAATAAAACAGAAGAAACTTTCTGTTTTTAAAAAGTTACATTTATACTAAAATGAAACTAATCCTCAGCCCGAACTAAACGTTTATCCCACCCCCAACAGAGAAAGAAGAAATAAAACAATCAAAATTTAAAAGGCCACAGATTAAAAACTATTTAAAAACATTTAAAAACATTTTTTACATTTGCCCCAGTTTCTTCCAGTCAGTCTGGGCTCTTCAGGACTCCCAGGAGTCTTTTATGCTGAGCAGAGTGAGTCTGGTCTCCGCCCCATAGGCCAGGTGGAAAGGGCCTTGCAGACTCACAGCAGGGCAATGTCCTTCCAGTCTCCCAGGAGTCTCCATGATGTTAGAAAGGTTCTTAATGCAGACCCAGGCCCATAGAAGTGCAGACCTTGTTCTTTTGCCATTGTTGGCTGGGCCTTGCATTGCAGCATGCAGGGTAAGTAGCCTTTACACATTAAGGTAGTTTAGAGATTTTTTTGGGGTGGTGGTGCGGGGATTAGCTGCATGAGGGAGTTGTCAGATTGAAATCCCAAAGTCTGCCTAGCTCTAGACCTGTTGTGGGTCCAGGATTTGGCATTTGTCAGCTCCCATCTCTGCCCTTTGGTTTTAGAGGTGCAGCGGCTAACTGCCAGAATCTAATGGTTCTGGTGCCTTTTATCTAGCTGAATTCCAGGCAAAGTCTGTGGGATACATTTCTGCGTACTGTCGCTTGCTTGGTTTGGAGGCATATCAGTTTGTCACATCAGATATGGAAAAGGTGGGGCACTGAGGCAGATGGCTCTGCCTGGTTCTTGTAGAAGGACTGCCTTTCATATTACTGTGAGAAAATGTGTGCTTACACAGCTACGTACTTGGAAGAATTTGTCTGAAAACCAATCCAAGTGGAGCTTTTCGTTCTGCTTTCGTTGTGGATTGCTTTGTGCTAAAAAATGTATCCTCCTCCACTCATAAATCTGTCACACCATTCCTTTGTTTGCTTTCACTGATGGCAGTTTTTATTCCGCTGCATACAGTTTACTGCATGGTTTTTGCAGTTTTAGATGAAAAACAGAATGAAAAGTCCCAACAGAAAATTAAAAGTGCATAAAACCCTAAAATGACTTTTTAAAAAAGAAAAAAATCTAGTGGCTCTGACTCTTGTCTCTAAATGATCCACACTTAATTAAATCTTAATATTTTTAAAGAGCTTGTTCCGTGAGGGATTTTAAACTCCAAGTAGTATCTGCTGTTCTGCCAGAGCACAGCCTTACTGTGTGTGAGTGAATGTTTGCAGTAATGTTTTCTGTTGATAACAGTTGTACTTAGCCCGCTACTGCTGATACTGTCACCGGAAGTGCTTTTTATGTTGCTTCCTGAGTTTTCTGGATGTTGATGCTAAATTAAACAGATGTGCCTGTATCTCTGTAGAGGTGTACATCTTACTGATTACAGTTTCTTAATTTTTGAAATTGTAGTGTTACTTAAAGAGTTATGACCCTTATATACCATATTTTTCCATGTATAACATGCCCCCTATTGGGGGGGACTCAAAATTAAGAAAATGGATGGAGATTGCCCCATGTATAAGACTACCCCCCTTTTTTAACATTATTTTTTAGTGGAAAAACCCCATGTCTTATACACGGAAAAGTACAGTACTTGGTTGTGGGGTGTTAGGGAAGGGTAAGTACTTCTGGTGGGAGACATGCCGTGCTCCTTCTGGTGTAGTTTATCCACCTATGGTCTTCACCCTGTTCTCAGCTCTTACCTGTGGCTCCTAAAAGCTGTCAGCATGTGACAGCGGCCACACCCCAGCAACGGCTTTAACTGGCTGGCCAATGGGTCTCACACACTCGGTGAGTTAGGGACTTTCCCTGCATGCAAAGACAGGCTCCAGCAGATTGGGCTGACGAGACCAATTATGGGTCCAACGGTCAAGAAGGTGGTTTCTGCACGTGCTGTAGAGGGAAGTGGGGGGGGGTGATGCTGCTCATCAACCTGTGAAGGCTGCCCATTGTCAGGCATGGAGAGTCCCATATAGGAGAAGGAAAACTGATCCTAAACATCTGCTGCCTTGCAGGATATCTATGGGAGAAGAAAAGTCTAAGGAGTAAACCCTACCTCAGCCTGGAGTTGAGTCCCTAAGACCAGGGGAGCCAACTTGGGCCCCAGGTTATAGGTGCCCAGTACGCATGATGTCATGACGCGGGATAAAATCATGATGTCATGCATGATCCCTGGCCTTGGAACCTGACTTCTGGTGGCACCAGGAGGTTCTGAGACCTCGGAAAGCATCTCCCAGGTCTTGTGAGACCTCAGAAGTTGCGTTGGGGGCCCTGTAGTGTGGGTACTGAGCACCCACAACAATTTTTTTGTGGGTGCTCCGGAATCCAGAGCCCCCTATGGTTGGCACCCCTGCCTAAAATGGTTTGATGGCGTTTTGTATGCATTCTTCCGGCAACTTCTGTAGCCAAGCTGGTGCCAAAGGTATTGTTATGCTTTGCTTTGGACCACATCAGTGAGGCCGAGAAGGGAGTCTTGGCATCTGGCTAGCCCAGGACTTCCATACAGGCTTGCATCTGGGAAGGTCACTTAGGTGCTTTTAACGCAGTGGTTTTACTTGACCCTTAGAGGTGCAGTCCATTGTATCTTGAGACAGACAGATGCCAACAAGATACTTGGTTGTTTCTCTTGGTTTAGATTAAAACAGTGGTTTTAGATCCTTAAAAACGCTTGTCGTTCAGTGAAGATAACCTTGTGCCTGTCATATTGAGTAGCATATTTACCAGCCAGTAACCTTTTTCATTCCCATGTATGAGGATAAGCACTTCCCAGCACAAAACAGTGGTTGTACCTGTTTACCAGGAACAGTGTCACACAGCCTTAAATAAGAAACAAAGCCACTGTGTCTCAACTAAGTGTCTGTGCACCCCATGCAGATATACCCCATTAACTGAGCTATTATGATCTTGCAGGTTTTATAACCTTCTGTCAGATGAGTTTAGAACTGAAGAAGCAAGAACAAATTTATATTGACACTATGGTTGCTTCCAAGTTCCAGGCAACTTATTTAATAAGCATTCATACTGAGGAAGACAATAGAAACTGCAGGAAAATAATGAAGAGTCATAGAGAAATCTACCTGTCTGAGCCCCTGCCTTTACATTGTCTAAGCAGGTATGATGTCACTGGGACCTGCACAAACATATCATTATTGCCTTGATATTCTATAGTTTAATTACCCAAGAACAGGGGTCTGCACTGCACACTCTTTCCCTTCCCCTCACATCATGCTCAAGAGTTAGCACCTCGTTCCTGGTGTCTTTAAACAATAGTTTCCTTTGCCATCTGAAACAGGGAACTGTGTTGTAATGTTGTTTTACTAACCAAGATATACAGAGCCATGGTTTGATCATGTGGTGTGTCAGATGAAGGGCTCTTGGTACTTTCTAGTAGGGTTTTTTTTTTTTTTTTTTTTGGCATTTTGTGTTGTATGTGGAATAACAACAGAGGATTTACACTAGTGCAGGATTTTAATTTTTTTACAGGCATTCTGTTGTTTTCCATCCTTTCTCCCAACCCCTCATGCTTAAAAAGTCAAAAGCCATTTCATCCTTCTAGTATGAGGCAGTAAGGGAGCCGCTGTCGGGTGATTTTCCCTCTAGCTTTACATTCTCTGTGCTAAAATGTAAAAATTTTGCCAGTTCCTTCCTTCTTTGCAGCTAAAGTAATTATATCTATATATTACACACCCACCCCAGCTCTCTAATTAAGGGCCAATCAGATTAGCAGGGGTGAAAAGAAAAAACAGTTAATCATGTGGAAACCAGCAGGAGGAGCCTTAAAGAAAAAGAAGAAGGGGAAATAGTGATAAGAAATAGCCCCACCTGCGGAGTTTCTCTACTCTTCCATTCATCATTCCTTTTAGAAGTATTTTTTTTTTTCTGTAGTAGGAGAAAGCATGTGATAACTGATGGGGGAGAAAACAGTTTGATTACACAAGAATGTCAGTACCATTCCCCCCCCCCCAAGCAAAATGTGGGTGAATGAGGCATGGCGATTTCATACAAAATACCTCATCTGGAAGAACCTACAGTTTCAGATCCTGGTTAGTACTCTGACATTAAATCACAGTTCCCCATTTCAGATGTAACGGGAAATTGCCCTTTAAAGACAACAGAATTAGAACACGGAAGGCAGCACTTGAAAAGAAGGGAGAAGAGGGAGAATGTGGGCATGATTCTGATTCTCAGCTTAATATACTATTAAGCTTTATTAACTTTGTCTGGAACTCTGAATCCAATTTCCACCTGCTTTCTAGTTTAAGTGTTCTCTCTCTCTCTCTCTCTCTCTCTCTCTCTGTGTGTGTGTGTGTGTGTATGAGAGAGTTGTTTCATAAACTCTTCTTCTCCCACACCTTTGGTTTTCTTTTTAATCATTCTGTTAAGGAAAACACACTTTCTTGAGAAGCTCATCAAGCCCCCATAAATACTGTGCATCTCAACATTTACCCTCAGGAATTAGCAATTGATTGATCGTCTCTCATAATTATGTTTTCAGCCATCTGAAGCCACAATAAATTATTTGGAGTCTATGGTTGGAGTTATTTAAAGTAGCTGTGTTTAACAACACCAGGCCTTTGGGAACTGTGCTGATTAAGAGAGGAGTGCCAGATGTCTCAGGTATACTAGGTATCAAGGAGGGATTAATTAATATTTTGAATAAATATGTAATTTTCTCTACACAAGTCTCAGGCTGTGCCTAACAGAAATGTTAGAATCCATTGCCAACATTCTTGACAGGAAAACCCGCCAAATAAAAAATTACTTTTTTTCTTTTGCACTTTGCAATCATGTAGGTGGAATGGACCCACCAAGGGCACTCTAACCTCCTAGACTTTTCTTTGAGGCGATTTTGTCTCTGGAAATCAGGTTACATTCTCCATTCTCCAAGCTCTGAATAACAACAATTAATAATACTTTACATTTTATATAGCTCTTCAGAATACACACATGCACATTGCATACAGTTTCTGCTTTTTAATTTTTACCAGGATCACATTGTGGTGAAGGATGGGTTGGCTTAGTGCTATGTATGAACTGGTCCATGGAAATAGAAAGATACGGGTGTTGTGACGTGGGGTTTGTGATTTCAGCTCTCTTGACATAATATGCTGGAGACAGTTCTCTAGTAACACTTCTTTATTAAAGCAACAAGACTGAAACCTGAGGAGGGGAGAGCTACATTTATAGGGACAGGGAACTAGCTAGAAAGGATACATTTTGGAGGGAACAATATCAGGCAATCACAGTCCTGCCTTTTGGAGGGAACCAATAAGACAGAGGATCCAAATACAGCAGCTTAAATGAACCAATAGTAGCTGTACCCTCTGGAACCAAAAGGCAGTTACTTTACCCTAATGCAAATACAGACAATAATAATACAGATATAAAATCCTTTGACTCAATACACAACACCCCTCCCCCCCTAGTGAGCACAGCAGACGTAATCTCTCAGGTACTGTGGGGTCCTACAACTTCTACTTGATCTCCTGACAACAGGTGTTGCCGGTTCTGGATTGGGTGTCACCTGTGGTAGGGGGGCTGCTATAGGGGTTTCGTCAGGAACAGATGGAGTCCCAGACATCTCAGGGTCCCCTACCTGTACCTCGTCATCCTGAGGACTAGCAAACCCTGGTTCATTTGCTGAAGCCCCTGGTGACTGCACCTCTGGGCCATTTTCACCCTGGTCTTGCAGCTCTGCGTCGTTAGCCAGGGATGAATTATCAGACTCCTCCCTGCTGAGCGCCCGGCGCCTCAGCTGATCTATATGTCTCTTCCAAACTTGCCCATTTTCCAAGGTCACATAATAGGACACAGGTCCACTAGTCCGGGTGACCACACCAGCCACCCACCGCGAACCTCGTGAATAGTTCCTCACCCAGACCAGATCTTCAGGGGCGAAATACCTTGTTGTGTCAGTCTCAGCCTGGGGGTTTGCTCTTGAATTACGGTTTGGCATTTTATCCGGGTGGACATAATCCAGCACCGTTACCAATCTTCTACCCAAGAGCAGCTCAGCTGGCGACTTGCCCGTCGCAGTACACGGTGTCGCATGCTGCAAAAATAACCCTCCATTAAGCGCGCAATGGATTCTTTGGCTGTTCTTACCATGCGCTCCGCCTGCCCATTGGAGGATGGGTGAAAGGGCGTGGATGTGACCCCTCTTATGAAGTTATCAGCCAAGAATGCCCTGAATTCTTGGGATACAAAAGCTGCCCCATTATCTGATACAATGGTCTCAGGTAACCCGTGGGTTGCAAACAGCTGCCTCAACACCTTGATTATGGCAGCTGATGCCATGCTAGGGACCATCGCCACTTCTAACCATTTGGAGTATGCATCGACGATAACCAAAAAGACCTTCCCCTGGAATGGCCCAGCAAAATCTAAGTGCAGCCAGCTCCAGGGAGATCTGGACTGCTCCCACCAGTGAACTGGTGCTCTGGCCACTTCTGGCCGCACCTCTTGGCATGCCTTGCATGTTCGTACCCATTGCTCTATGTTCTGCTCCATTCCAGGCCACCACACATAACATCGGGCTAGCGACTTCATCCTGACCATTCCCGGGTGTCCCATGTGAAGTGTCTCAAGAACCCTGTTTCTCAGTGGTGCTGGGATGATCACCCTATCTCCCCACAGGAGACAACCCTTATGCATGGATAACTCGTGCTGCCTTGTCGCATAAGGCCTGAATTTGTCTTCATGCGGACCACCTGGCCACCCCCTCCCCACCCAAGTGAGCACACGGGAGAGAACAGCATCTTTTCTCGTTTTCTCAGCAATATCAGTAGCCGTTACAGGAGCCCCCGGAAGTGTTTCCAGCATCATTATGTGCTCCGCTGGAGCAGGATCCTCATTGCTCCCGCCAGGAAGGGGCAATCGACTCAGCGCATCAGCATGGCACAACCGTTTCCCCGGCACATGGGTCAAGGTGTACTGGAACCCGTTCAGGAATATAGACCAACGCAACATTCTGGGGGAGAGAATTTGTGGCGTTTGTTTGTTCGGGTTGAACCCCAACAGTGGTTTGTGGTCCGTTTCAATGGAGAAATGACGACCGTACACATAATCATGGAACTTTTTAATTCCTGCCACAATTGCAAGCGCCTCTTTGTCAATTTGAGCATAGTTGCGCTCCGTGGGCGACAACGTACGGGAATAGAAAGAGATGGGCTTTTCCGACCCATCCGGTTCCCTATGACTCAGCACCGCCCCCAGGCCGTATTGAGAGGCATCACATGCCAGGACCAGCGGCTTCGATTCATCATAATGAGCAAGGACGCTCTTGCTACTCAGCATTCCTCGCAAGGAGTCAAAAGCCTTCTGCTGCTCCTGCCCCCATCGCCACACATTCTTTTTCTGCAACAGTCTATGTAATGGTTCAGCTACCGAAGCTTTCTGGGGTAAGAACGAATGATAAAAGTTAATAAGTCCCAGGAATGACTGCAACTCCGTCCTGTTCTGTGGTCGTGGTGCCTCGATGATGGCCTTAACCTTAGCATCTGTGGGGTGGATGCCTGATGCATCAATTTTAAACCCCAAGAATTCCACAGTTGGCACCCCAAAACTGCATTTTTCCTTTTTGAGTTGCAACCCCACCTCCTTGAACTTGAGCAACACTGCACGGACACGCGCAACCAGTTCCTGTGGGTCTTTTCCAGCAATCAAAACGTCATCAAAAAATGGCAAGACCCCCAGCAGACCTCTTAACAGGCGTTCCATGAGCCCTTGAAAAATCCCTGGGGCCACACAAACTCCAAATTGTAATCTGTTAACTCTGAACGCCCCTTTATGTGTGACAATAGTCTGTGCTTCCGCTGATTGTGGGGTTACTGGCAGCTGTTGGTAAGCTTGTGCCAGGTCAATTTTGGCGAACACCTTGCCCCCAGCCAGTTTAGCCAACAGATGTGATACGACTGGAATGGGGTATGAGTTTCCCCTGAGTGCCTTATTGATAGTACATTTGTAATCAGCACAGATCTGACTTCCCCATTTGCCTTAAGGGGCGTGACGATTGGAGTCTCCCACTTAGCGGAGTCCACGGGTGAGAGAGCTCCCTGCTTGACCAATTTATCCAGCTCTGCTTCGACCTCTGCACCCGCCTTGGTTTGAGTCGGATTGGGGCCACCCCAGGGTCCAATTCGAAGTCAACTGGGGACCCTTTATAACAACCCAGTTTTCCATTAAAGAGACCAGCAAATTCTTTGCATAATGCCTCGCTCATCTCAGGGCAGGTTTGGATTGAATTAAGCCCTGATATACCCAGTCCCAGGGCGGGGAACCAGTCAGTGCCCAGGAGACTGGGGTGACTGCCCTTCGCAATCACCAGTTTGAGTACCACCTGTTTGTCCCGGAACTGTACTCTCACGGCACACATTCCCATGACATGGATGCGGCCCGCTGAGTATGGCTGCAAAGCTGCCGGGAAGGGCTCCAGAGGGGGCAACTTACCCCTGGGGAAGAATGTCCTCGCGGTTTGGTCCGACACGATAGTGAATCCAGATCCGGAGTCCACCTCCATGTCGCACAGCTGACCCTCAATCTTCACCTTGACGTGTGCCTTGCCTTGCGCTGGAAACTGCACGACCCTCCCGTTGATCTCCGTTACGTAGTGGCAGTCCTTTAGAACATGGTTTGCTGTGGGCGATCTGCGATGCTCCAGTCTAGGTGCTCCTGTCGCTCCCAACGCCGCCGATCTACAGACCCTGGCGATGTGACCTGTCTTTCCGCACGTCCGGCACATAGCATCCCGGAAACGACAACTCTTCCGCTCATGGTTTCCGCCACAACCAGGGCACCTGCCTCGGTGATCTTTGCGCACTGTGCAGGCCTGACGCACTGACTTGACCCCACGGACTGGGCTCGGAGTAGCTTCTAGCTCGTCCATGGCATGCGCAACTTCTATCTGTGGCTTAGGGGCCCTGCGACTGGCATCAAGCTCCTCTCTTTCATAATTCTCTGTGGCGGTGGCCTCCTTCAAGGCTGAAGCAAGGGTAACCTCTTCTTTAGCCACGATGCGTCTTCTGGCTTTCTTGCTGCTCAGACCACCGACAAACCGATCCAGGAGAGTCTCCTCCAGATCTTGGAAGTCGCAGTGCTGAGCGAGATTCCGCAGTTCAGCTAGAAATGCAGATACAGACTCCCCAGCACGCTGCTGCCTCTTATGAAACTCCATCCGCTGGGCCATCTTGGTCTCAGTAGGCGCTAAATGGCTTGTTAGGCAGGCAAGAATATCTTTGAGAGATGTCTCACTTAGCTTCGCTGGGGCAAGCAATGCCTTGGCCAGCTTGAAGATCTCGGGCCCACAGTAGCTCAGGAATGTGGCCCTTCTTTTGCTGGCATCGGTGATCCCTTGAGCCACTGCGAAGAACTCGAAGCGTTCGACGTAGTCTTCCCACGTGTGGGGCTCTGATGGCTGGAAGGGCTCCAATACCCTTGGATTCTCCATTGTCCTGTGGGCAGGGTCGTCTTCTCAGCTGGCCAGTGAGTCTTGTTCTTAGCTACAATCCGGACTCTGAGGTAGGGCTGCGTTTAACCACTCCTCAGCATTCCGGATCCCACCTTCGTCGCCAGTTGTTGTGACGTGGGGTTTGTGATTTCAGCTCTCTTGACATAATATGCTGGAGACAGTTCTCTAGTAACACTTCTTTATTAAAGCAACAAGACTGAAACCTGAGGAGGGGAGAGCTACATTTATAGGGACAGGGAACTAGCTAGAAAGGATACATTTTGGAGGGAACAATATCAGGTAATCACAGTCCTGCCTTTTGGAGGGAACCAATAAGACAGAGGATCCAAATACAGCAGCTTAAATGAACCAATAGTAGCTGTACCCTCTGGAACCAAAAGGCAGTTACTTTACCCTAATGCAAATACAGACAATAATAATACAGATATAAAATCCTTTGACTCAATACACAACAACGGGATTTAAGTCAACTGGAATTTTAAGAAGGTTAACTGTAAATAATTTTCTTCCTCATAAAATGATCCTCTTATTTAATTCTAGAAAATATAAAATGCTACTTAGACTGTAAGCAGAAAATTACCTTAATTATTAACAATATTTTGCCATATGGCTTCTAATAATGGATGTGGGTTGTTGGAATCCTGCACTTAAGTGCAAGATTCCCATAGGCACTATAAATCTGAAGGGAAATATTTCAGATTTCAGATTGGGAATGATGGTGAATTTCTGGTGAGCTCATTGGATACTCAGGGCAAGAATAGGATGAGAGGCAGGGCATAGAGAGTGACCTGTGTAAGGATTGGAAAACAGAGATTGGTAGAGGATAGTCTATGTGGACATGTGCTATATTCCCTGATCCCTGAAGGTTTAGCAAGAAGCCTTATTCTTATCACATGCTGACCACATATTTCCAAGCTTGTCTGTTGTTAGAAAAGAGAGAAATATATGTAGAAAATGAGAGCTGAAGTTATCTAGCTCTGTATCTGTGCCAGATTATCTGACTGCCAGCTCTGTGCCAGATAGATTTATGCACCAACTAGGTAAATTTTTATTGTATTTATTAATTTACTAAATTTGTTTACCAGCCTTAATCCTGGTAGCCTCCCTGGGGAAAGCATTCGGAAAGCAGGGGCCACCACAGAAAAAGCCTGTTCTTGTGGTGCCACCCCCTGGACCTCTTGTGGAGGGGACATACAAAGAAGGGCCTCAGCTGATGATTTCAGGGTCCAAGTCAGTTCATATGGGGAGAGGCAGTCCTTGAGGTATTGCTGTCCTGAGCCATTTAAGGCTTTAAAGGTCAAAGCCAGCACTTTGAATTGAGCCAGTTCAGTTGGCCAGGATTGGCATTATATGTTCAAATTGTCTTGCCCCAGTGAGCAACCTGGCCGCTGAATTCTGCACCAGCTGAAGTTTCTGAACTGTCTTCAGAGGCAGCCCCATGTTTAATGTGTTGCAGTAATCTAATCCACAGGTTGCCAGACCATAGGCAACAGATGTTAGGCTATCCCTGTCCAGATAGGGGTGTGCAATCATGAAAATTGTGCAAGGATAAACTGGAACCCCTCCCCCACTGGGCATGGTATTTTATATATGGTGGATTGGGGATAATAAAACGTAAATAGCTGGAGGACGTATTTTCCACTGTTAAAAATCAGTTTATTGGTGTTTTTTCTCTACGTAATGTTAATCTTAAATCTTGTTAATCTGAGCTTTGATTACATGTATGCGTATACACATGCTTGTTGAAGCAAAAATAACTCTCATACATTATAAGAGGAACTGCAGCCATTTAGTTAATTTCCTCTTGCCTTTATAGTGCTATGAAGCTATTTTACAAGCTGCCACTATGAAGCTCAATAAGAAAAAATGGATTTTTATTTTTTTAAAAGGAAAACACTGGAAATCACATCTTTATGTGAGAGTACCTTTGTTACCGCTGAACTCAATGGTCTAGTTTCTGGACTAATCTTTTCCGTAAGCTTTTTCTTTCTTTCTTTCTTTTTAATCCTCCAGCAAGGCATTTTGTGGAGAAGTGTGTAGGTGACCAGATATTCTAAATTTTGGGGGAAGATAGTATGTTAAATGTTAAATCAAAATAAGCTGGAAAGTATGTCAGTGGAATTGAGTATCACCGGGAGATAATTTCTCTGTTGCTAGATAAAGGCTATCATAAATCCTCTGTGCTTTTGTATCATATCAGGGGTGCTGAGCCTGTGGCAGTGTTCTTGCTAAGGCGGCTTTCTTTCTATTATCCTAAATGACAGGTTGCATTATTATTCAGTACATCTCATGAATAGGAGCGCTCACCAGGAGGCTGCCCAATAGATCTTTATTGATCTAGGTCTTGGCAAATGCTGAAAACAAACTTTTTTGCAGCTAGCCTTGTAAAGTACAGTTTTCAGCACTGGTTTGAATTCCTGACAGAAGTGATACCAAGCAGTCATGGCAGGTTTTATTACCGGTTCTTATACAGTGGTACCTCGGGTTAAGTACTTAATTCGTTCCGGAGGTCCGTACTTAACCTGAAACTGTTCTTAACGTGAAGCACCACTTTAGCTAATGGGGCCTCCTGCTGCCGCCGCGCCACCAGAGCATGATTTCTGTTCTCATCCTGAAGCAAAGTTCTTAACCTGAAGCACTATTTCTGGGTTAGCAGAGTCTGTAACCTGAAGTGTATGTAACCTGAGGTACCACTGTACCTGCTGTTGCTCATGCAAACATTTATTATTTTCCAGGTGACAAAGGAATGGCAACATATATGCAGCCAACCAAAGTGGCGAATAATCGCCTGATTCAGTCTGTTTTGGTTTCCTTAGCAATGGGCCACTCATTTGCCTGTTTTGAAAATTGCAAAGCAGATTGAGGTCAAATTTTCTCAGAACTTTGCCAAAATTAAGGCAGTTTTGTTGGAGGTCTCTGGAGCACTGTCTAGTTACAGCCAGTGAACTCAGTTTCGGGGGGTTTTCCTTTTTTTCCTTTTTCAGTTGTACAGAATAAAGTGAAAAAAGAAGAAAAATGTGCAACATAATCTAATACACATATGATTGTTATTAACCTACTATATTCTGTATAAACTCGTTCCAAATGTCAATATACTTATCTAACCAAAGTCTGTGTCTATAAGCGGTTTCAGTGTCTATAAGTTTCAGTTGTTGAGGCCTGAGGATGTGGACAGGACACTAGATTCTCCTGTCACCTTGGCAGGTGACAATGTTGAAGCTCTGGTTGATCTCTGGAATGGAGAAATGACTAGGGTGGTTGACATGATCACACCTGAGCGTCCCTTTCCACTGAGTAGAGCCAAACCATCTCTCCAGGTATGCTGGATCCAGGCCATATGGAGGCACATAGACTGTGAACAGGACACAGAAGCTAACTGGTGTAAAGTGAATATGGTCTTTTTGCCCCAGGTCCATAGGAGATGAAGTTCCATAGTCTGCAACCTTTGCAGCTGGGATGGGGAACCTGTGGCCCTCCAGATTCTGTCTGAAAACTCCCACCAACCCCAGTCAGCAATGAGAGTTGGAATCCAGCCATATCTGGAGGGCCTGTCCTTGCTCTGCAGCTACTATAAATAAGGGACAATCCTGTGCATTTATGGCACTCATATTCATGGAGCTTTTAAAGGCATGGATGGTTATTGATTGATTGCTGCACACCAGAAAAGTAACATCAAATAAGGCATGCTTGCATACTGATGCTACCCAAGTATCTAGCTGCACCCCAGGCTGACAGGCTGCTTCACCAGAAGTGAAGACCCCCACCAGTGACTGAGAAACCCAGTTCCCTATAACATGCAGATTTCATCTAGTTTGGATTCTGCTTCACTCATCTTCAGCCACTTGACCAGAGCGACCAAATGCTGTTTCAGAATGGAAACTATAGCTCAGTATTATAAGAAAATGAGAGTTAAGTGTCCTTGGCCTACTGATGACATTACACTACAGATCCTTTGGCAATCACTTCCAGTAGTCCCATGTGATGATTGAAATACAATTGACACTGCAAATCAGGTGTGCATACATGTTAAGGATGATCGGGAGCAAAATTATTCAGCAAATTATCCATAAGGCTTTTGTTTTTACTTGCCTGTTTACTTCTGCTGCTTTTTGCTAGAAGGCTCCAATTTATATCTGCCTGATTACATTTCCCACAAAATCAAGCTTAGGTAGCATAGGCTATAATTTAAACTTAAATCACAAATCAGATGTATTTATTACACAAAATTCATACTACCTCTTACTTCCATTCTGAATATTAGCATTTTTGTTATAGATTTTCATCCCATATTACATACCTTTCATTTAAAATTATGTTTTGAACTTCCCCCTGACAGTTTACGTGATCCTCTCACAGCCTCTTCCAGACAAATTCATGGAGGAGACGTCTATCGATGGCTACTAGTCACAATGGGTCTGCCATGCACGATTGGAGGCAACAACGCTTCTGAGTACCAGTTGCTGGAAACCACCGGAGGGCAAAGAGCTCTTGTGCTTGGTTCTGCTTGCATGCTTCCCACAGGCATTTGGTTGGCCACTGTGAGAATAGATGCTGGACTAGATGGGCCACTGGTTTGATCCAGCAGGTTGTTCTTATGTTCTTAGAAGAAGAGTTTGGATTTGATATCCCGCTTTATCACTACCCGAAGGAGTCTCAAAGCGGCTAACATTCTCCTTTCCCTTTCTCCCCCACAACAAACACTCTGTGAGTGGGGCTGAGAGACTTCAAAGAAGTGTGACTGGCCCAAGGTCACCCAGCAGCTGCATGTGGAGGAGCGGAGACACGAACCCGGTTCCCCAGATTACGAGTCTACCGCTCTTAACCACTACACCACACTGGCTCTCTTAGATGATTATGATGATGATAATAATAATAATAATAATAATAATAATAATAATAATAATTTTTATTTATACACCGCCCTCCCCGGCCAGAGCCGGGCTCAGGGCGGCTAACACCAGTAAAATTACAATAAAAATATAATAGGGGAAGAAAAAAAAACCAATTTAAAATACAGGTTAAAATGCAATTTAAAATGCAGCCTCATTTTAAAAGTAGCCCATGGATCAAAACTGTAAGGGGAGGGAATACATAAGGGTCAGACTGAGTCCAAACCAAAGGCCAGGTGGAACAGCTCTGTCTTGCAGGCCCTGCGGAAAGATGTCAAGTCCTGCAGGGCCCTAGTCTCTTGTGACAGAGCGTTCCACCAAGTTGGGGCTAGTACTGAAAAGGCCCT
The DNA here is from genome assembly GCF_964252035.2 of Podarcis erhardii. Classification (NCBI taxonomy): domain Eukaryota; kingdom Metazoa; phylum Chordata; class Lepidosauria; order Squamata; family Lacertidae; genus Podarcis; species Podarcis erhardii. The sequence continues at coordinate 78,087,523 of NC_138497.1, read as the reverse complement.
GGCCCTAGTTGAGACCAATCTAACCACCTTGTGACTTGGGACCTCCAAAGTGTTGTCATTTGTGGACCTTAAGGTCCTCCGCGGGGCATACCAGGAGAGGCAGACCTGTAAGTACGTGTGTCCTAGGCCGCGTAGGGCTTTAAAGGTCAAAACCATCACCTTAAACCTGACCCTGTACTTCACAGGTACAGGTTTAGGGCTTCTGAAATGGCACAATACTGGCTTCTCTCCCAGCATCAGTGGGCAATAACTTCCACTGACTGACTAGCTGCCTCTTGCACACTGTCCTAACTGTTCCTGGATCTGGTTTCTGCCTCATGTTTTCTGGAACAGCTGGAGGGGTGCGATGGGGTTGTGAGTCCCTTGTGGTCCTGGAGTTTGAGCTTGCCAGACTGTGAATCCAACTAAACATAAGGAGAATTTTCTGGGGCTAAACGCTGTTTGGCAGTGGGAAGGACTCTTGGAAGGTGGTGGGCTCTCCCTTCACTGGAGGTTTTTAAGCAGAGGTTGGATGGGCATCTGTCAGGGATTCTTGAGCTGTGATTCCTGCATTGCAGGGGGTTGGACTAGATGGCCCCTGGGGGTTCCTTTTGTAAGAGTAATAAGAACATCTCAGAGTCCTGTGTCACCTTAAAGACTAACAAATTTATTGTGGAATTGCAACATTTAGGAGTAAAACTCAGAGTGGGCTGCCAGGGGACTACTGTTCCCCCAAAAGGTCCTAGCAGTCTTTAACTAGAAAAAGCCATTTATTATTACCTTGGGGCTGCTCTATTCAAGACATTATTGTTGCATGCATATGATGTATTGGATATTTAAAGGGTTTTTTGCCTTTATATATGTTCCATAGCTTGGAACAACCGGAGATGAAGTGTTTAGACAGGACAGTTTTTACTTGGGTGTTTCATAGGCAATTTAATATAAAACAGGTTTTGTTTTTTTAAAAAAGTATAAGATACAGCATGGGTTCTCCTCCTCCTCCTCCTCCTCCACCTCCTTCTCTCTCTCTCTCTCTCTCTCTCTCTCTCTCTCTCTCTCTCACACACACACACACACACACACACTGCCTTCATGACTTTAAAAAATCCTTGAAACTATTTTCCACAAACCAATTAATCTGGATATACATGTATTTAAGCTGGCCTTAGTCATGTTGATTTTTTTAGCTTTATTTTTGGCTCCATTGGTTTGTGAATCAAGCCAAGCATTGCTCTGTGTCTCAATTTTCCATCCATAAAGTGGTGGTGGTTTGTGTGTTTTTTAACAGGTGTATTGTGAGGATTAATGAATGTAAGCGAAGCACTTGGATGATGTAGCGGGGTGGCCATCTGTGCATCTAGATGGATGGAATGGTGTTCTCAGATCAATAATCCAGAACTGGCAGGAAAGAACTATATTGGTTGTTGCCAAAGAGTAAGAAGGATAGACTCTGATAAAGAGAAAGAGGTCTCCTGATCTTAGTCATCATGGCTGATGACAGTCAAAAACTATTTACACTCGCTAGCTCCCTGTGTGCATTTGTCACTGGTGACTGCCACTGATCCACGGAAAGCTTGCTACTGCATGAGTGAAAATCCTCCTTGCTCTGATCTGTACTTTTCCATCCTTTAATTTAGCACCTCATTCCCTCACTTTAGTCTTCTATATACTTTCCCTCTCTCCCTGAGGCCACCTTAGCCTTTTCTGTTGCTACTAGATTCATATGTTTTATTTAAGAAAATGTAAGTCTAAAAATATTGACACAATGTGTTTCTTCTTGTATCAACTCTTGAAACTGCAGGTGTACTATGTTCTGAAATCTACACAACCCTGAAATGGTGATAATGTCTGGGCGGGGTGGTAGTGGTGGTGGATGGCTCACCTGAGATTAACTTGGAACATTATCTGAACATGGTCCTGCTGGGATCGACTGATGAAGGTATTGGTGTAATGGGACCATAACAACAGCATTAATGGTAAGGCAGTGCAGCCTTGGGATATTCTGGCTGGGCAAACATCCCTTACTTTGACTGGCTCAATAGAAAGCACTTAGTACTTACGGTAATTTCCAAAAAGAGAGTTAAGCCTATTGTGCTTATAGCATTACCAGAGTGCATGACACTTTAACATAGCATAGCATAGCATAGCATAACAACACAACACAACACAACACAACAACAACAAATGCAACATCCTTCTTCTCAGAAGCTTACAGTCTGAATTTTGACTGTATGGGAAGGCAATGGAGAGGAACGGAGGAACTTGAGAGACAGTTTATATCATAGGAGACTGCTTTACATCAAAACAGAGTTTTTGTCCATCTAGCTTGATATTGTCTACTATGCATGACACTGGCTCTCCAGGGTCTCAGGCAGAGTTTCCGTCTCAGCTGCATTAAGCCAAAAGTTTTGAGTTTGCGCTGGGATTTGAATAAAGAGAATAATTTAGCACCACACAGCTATTCTAGAAGCAGAGTTCCAGGTATAAAGTGCAGTAAGGGAGGATGGTCCCCCCCCCCCCAACCGAAGAATAAGTGGCCCTCAGCTACTCGGATGCTAAGGTTAGAGAAGCAAAGGGCTAAACAGCTTAGGGATTCTTGGAGGGGTACATTGAAAAGCTCTGTTCAGGACCCAGGCTGGGAGGCTTCATCAAAACAATCTTCCTCAGACTGAGCCTTAAACAAGAACTGCGGTTCTGTTCACCTTTTCCTTTAGCAGTTGTTGTCGCTGATGGAGCAGGGGGATACTGTGGTTGCAATACAGCTTCTGAGCTGGAGGCCTTGGAGTCAGTGGAGGGCAGTGTGGCACCCTCAGGCTGGAGGGTCGGAATGTCATGGTGTCCTTCTTGCATAAGTGCCCCTGCGTGCAGTTTCCTCTTCCCCTCTGAATCTCCTCTGAGTCTGACCCTGGGTCATGACATAGGTATTCCGTAAGTCTCTAGGTATGTTTATTTTTGTTAACTGCACTTGGCTTTTCTCTCAAATCTGGATGAGCACCCATTTGTCTACTTTGGGCTGCTTGCTGTTTGAGGTATCTTACCAGTATTGTTGTTCCCACCACCAGTGAGGCATGTTTCCCCCCCTCCTCAACAAACATTCTAACAGATGGACTGGCTGTTCCTTTCTATATTTTTTAGACATCTTTTTAACAGAAGAATCCTGGCCTGTGCTGGTGAGTGAATCAACAGTGACCCTTGGTGGCTAAATGTGCTCAGTGCTGAAGGTTGATGGCACAAACTTGCTTTCTTTGGCATCCTGGCTTCGCGCTGTATGCAAACGCCTGTGCTATATTTGGCTGTCTGAAGCAGCGGATATTTTATTTTTGAGTTTTAAAGCTTAAAGCATTTTTGCACCACATGGGGAAAAGCTTTATACATGCATGGGCTTTAATTGAAAAAAAACAACAACCTGGTGCCAAATTCAGCATAGCTGTAATGATTCTGTATTAATAGCAGGGCTGTTCAGCTTAAAGTTGTCCACTTCTGCCTACAAAAGAGCAGTTTCAGACAGAGAAATTACATCACAGTGCTCTCAGTCCTTTCTCTTACTCAGAGGGTGCTGAAAACTATGTGTGATGTCAGCATTATTATACTTGGCAGATATCAATTTGTTTTTGGGGCATCTGATTTCTGACTCACTTTTTCACCAACTGGTATTTTATTCATTTCTTTCAGATTTTTGTTAGCTAGCTGTTCCTCATAAGCACTTGATAGGAAACTGTGCAAATCAATGTAAATGAAGTTGAAATGTATAGATATTCGGCCTCTACATGGGAACTTGTGAGCCATTTTTGTGGATGAATCTCAGATAAGTCCCTTTTCAGTCAAAATTCAGTTTTGTGTTGTTTGCTTTCTCTGCCCTTGCCCTTTGGCAGCCAGAGAGCACTTTAATTTTTATCATTACATTGGAGTCTGTTCTACAAAGGCTGTCACAGGATCCAAGCAAATAGCCCAGAGGAGGCCACTGTGAAAGTTCATGGATGGGCCTAAAGTGCAGCAATCAGAGGTATGGAATCAGATCATTATCAAGGTAATTGCTTGAGGGTGGCAGCTGGCCATATCTTTTTTGTCACCCTATCTGTACACAATTGATTTGTCATTGTTGCCTGGTCTTTCTTTCTTTCTTTCTTTCTTTCTTTCTTTCTTTCTTTCTTTCCCACATTTTCTCAAGGTAGCATACACAGTTTACTTCCACCTCATCTGATCCTCTCAACAACCCTGTGAGGTAGGTAAGGGTAGGCTTAGAGCAGTCCTTGTATTTTTTTTTCCTTTTGTGCTTTCCCCTCTCATCTTATCACGTGGGGAGCACACGGCCTTAGTGCTTTTGAATTTGAACGTAACAAAAAATGATCCTGAACCATGAAAGAGAGAGGGGAGGAGAAGCTGTTAAGCAGACATTTTTAGATGTCCGGTTTATTCAGCATATTTTTGTAGAGCTACAATATTAAACCCTGATCGCTCCCCTGTTTGTTTGCATGTTACTTCTGGCCACATAAACATTACCACTCAGGTAATGGAAAGCATATACACCTCCTTTTACCTCAGGTATTCTCTTCAGGATGGAACTTCATTGGAAGTGAACTCCTGTGACTTTAAAGGTAAAGGTAAAGGTACCCCTGCCCGTATGGGCCAGTCTTGACAGACTCTAGGATTGTGCGCTCATCTCACTCTAGAAGCCGGGAGCCAGCGCTGTCCGCAGACACTTCCAGCGTGGCCAGCGTGACGAAGCTGCTCTGGCGAACCGGCACCAGAGCAGCACACGGAAACGCCGTTTACCTTCCCGCTACTAAGCGGTCCCTATTTATCTACTTGCACCCGAGGGTGCTTTCGAACTGCTAGGTTGGCAGGTGCTGGGACCGAGCAATGGGAGCGCACCCTGCGGGGATTCGAACCGCCGACCTGACGATCGGCAAGTCCTAGGCGCCACCCGTGTCCCCTGTGACTTTAGTAGAATGCAAAGACATTTTGCTTAGGCCAGTATCACCATCTTAAGACTGATTCACACATGTACTTATGAATTGTTTGGTATCTCATATGTCACCTTAGGATAATCCCAGACCCAGAAGATTTAGTCTTTTTTTTATCTTAGTAGACTATTCCAGAAACTTCAAACAGATCTTGGCAGATGGACAGAGGTACAAATTTCTTTTATGAGGAGAATATCAGTGATTAAAATTAATATAATTCCCAACTGCCCTATCTTTTTATGAATATTACTTTAGAAGTAAGTCATAGAAGAATAAATAAGTGACAGTACTTGGTCATGGGTTTTCTTTTTTTCAAATGGGCTAACAAGGCTGCTCTGTGGAACTGTTTTCTACAAGGAAACAACATTTCCCCCTTTTCAAAACAGTTACATACGTTTTTGCTGCATTGGAAAGGGGGGAATGGTGTTTCCTTGTACCAAACAGTACCACAGAGCAGCCTTGTTAGCCCATTTGAAAACTAGATTTATTGCTGATAAGGTAACAAAGACAGAGCAATTAAATCTAATTAAAGTATAATGAATATGCTTCAGTACTGGAACAGAAAAGGAACTGGATGCTTTTTGCTCAAATCCTTGCTTAAGCAATTATTTAAAATCTGGTGGGTATACAAAGGGAAAATAAGCCCTGGCCTGCTTTGTGAAGCTAATATAATGAGAGGATTGCAAGTTTGGGAAGGGTGTGGTATAATAGAAGTTGAAAAATTACAATGGCATGGCCTTATGAAAAATTACAGGTAAATTATGGGAAGAAGCTGGTGGAGAACCAGGGGAGTCTTTAGCATATGCGCCGCCGGGGTGCAAAGATCCACCCAGTGCCCCCAGTCTGATGAGTGCAGCCGTTGTGAATGATAAGCGCCACCACTGGTGCAGCACATCTTTGGTAAATGAGTGCACAAAGTCGAAATTCCTTTAGTGAAACAGTAGGTATACATTTCGGTAATACCTAGGTATATATTTATTTTGTTTTTCTAGCTTGATCAAAATTGTTTATTATTTCATAACAGGTAGATCGTTAAGAGCTTAGATGGCTTCAGCAGCGGGTGCCTGGTGCCCCCCAGAATTTGGCGCCCGGGTGCCCTCCACCCCTTGTACCCCCGGGTACATATCATTTTGCAGTGAACTGCTGTGTCATGTTCACAGTGAGACATCCACAGATACAGAGTGTTGCTTGATAACTAACTTGTCTAAGGTAAAATGTTACATGTTTAGAAATCTATATGAAAGAAGAATGCGTTGGTTAAAAACTAGAACAGAGCACTAACATTTCTCCCCCTGAAAAATCTGTGTGTGCATTTTTCTGTATGTATTGGGGGGGGGGCTTTTTTCATGGCGTGAAGGAATGCTGTAGAACTACGGTACTTCACCACCCATGACACATGTAGGCAACCCATAGCTGTCTGGCCCCCATACTCAGCATTCAGGCACCACCAGCAGCCTCTTTGAAACACTTGACTGCTGCAACTTCTGTTCCGGGTTTTTTTTTGTCTGAGAAACATGCTTTTTTCCTAGTTAACAGTGACACAGGCAAATCCATTTGGCTGTATGATGAAGTGACAACATCACAGAGCAAATGAATAATGAAGCTAGTTCAGAGTAATGTCTATTTGAGAAAAGCACTGCTCTCTCTCTGAGCTAGCTTTGCTTGCACCAAGTGGCATGGCATGTAGCTGGATGATATCACTTTTAAACAGAGAATGCATTCTTTTGAACAAGAAAGGGTGCTGATGCTCCAGCCAATCAAGACTGCACACAGCAGCAACTTAATTTGTTTGGAGGCCTTCTGGGGTATTTTCTAGCCTCATTGAAAGCTCTTTATTTCAAACCAGAAATGTTTATGGGAGACCTCAGTCTCATTAAAAACTGAAAACGTACAGAAGTCAATTACACTTCACACGTGTCATTCTAAACCAGGTGTGGGCAGAAGGGCAGTCAGGTTCTACTCGTAGATCTCTGGGTGCTTTGCATTAGATTGGCAATGGTTTCTGACTCACAACTGTTTAATAGCATTGACAGCAAAACACCTCCCCTTCCCCCTTATGTTCCTGCTATGAAGAAGGCTAACCAGGAGTCAACTTTTGTGTGACAGGAGGGTGAGCTTCTTTCTGGTACTGGAAACAAATCCCTAGGCTTAGAATGTGCCCAGAGGGACTTTGTTCTTTAATTATAACTGCATCTAGCTCTACACTTGGTTCTTTCCCCAGGATTCTCATTGATAGAGCTTGGGAGTCTAGTAAAACAATGACAACAAGAAACGAAGTAGATCTAGCAAGCCTATTTAGTATGCCAATCCATGTTCTGAACCAGGGGTAGGCAACCTAAGGCCCGGGGGCCGGATGCAGCCCAATCGCCTTCTCAATCCGGCCCACGTACGGTCCGGGAATCAGCGTGTTTTTACATGAGTAGAATGTGTCCTTTTATTTAAAATGCATCTCTGGGTTATTTGTGGGGCATAGGAATTTGTTCATCCCCCCCAAAAAAATATAGTTTGGCCCCCCACAAGGTCTGAGGGACGGTGGACTGGCCCATGGCTGAAAAAGGTTGCTGATCCCTGTTCTAAACAGTGAAAAGGCACCAGCCTTTTTTGAAGATGCAACCCTGCACAAAACTTGTTTGTTTCTGTGGTGGGCAGAGCGATCTGGATTACATTCCAATGGAAAGGGCCCTTGCTGCCGCTTTGTTCTGGGAAACATTACATCTACTAGAACTATGAGAGTTAAGTTTCACTTCCATTTGCCAGTTTCTGTTTTGATCTCTGTGATATTTTTTTTTTCCTGAAAAAGAATTGAAGGGGGGATTTCAGAAGTCAGGGAACGTTGCACTGCATTTAATTCATGTGAATTCCCTACAGTAGCATTAGATTTATTGTTGCTGGATTCTCATGGAGAGAGCGTAAGTCAGAGCAAGGTTGCCGAAGACAAATAAATCAATGGGTGACACTGGAATTTATGGTCCACTGCAGAAAACAGAATGGGAACCATGATTTATTTATTTATTTACTTTAATAAATTTTAAAAAATAAAATGTGGCGTTATTTATAGAGGTCTGTGGCAGTGAACGATGACAGTTCAATTTGTTTTTGTCTCTGTAGTAGGCAAGTCTTTCCCTAGAAGAAGGCCCTGAGCTATGGGCAGTTGTTTATGAATATGTCTATTCGATGATTTGTCTGTTAAAAACTATATGTTTAGGCATAGGAGAACGAGATGGGGGCCGCTAGGCAGGGTCAGATTGCACCCATCAGAATGAAGTCCGTTAGGAGAGATAACCGTGTTCTGTATTCTTACTGCCTGCACGATTTCTCTCAACATGAATACGATAAAGCCAAAGGAAATATTCTTTAAAGAGCTTCTGATTTCCCTCTCGTCATTCACAGTGGTGGCTTTAGTTATCAGGCGATAACTGCAACAAACATGAGGTCACTGAGTTGTGAGCAAATGTAGCCCATCTTCCAGTTGTGAACTTTAATCATCCATTTGTACAACAGCTTCCAATTGCTTTACAACTATCCTCTGAATGAAATACTAGTGGAGGGGAGCTTGCCAAAATAGTACCCTGGTGTATGTATTTTATATTTCTGCAGTCTTGGGAGGACTATAGATACTGTACAGAAATTCAAGTAATATTCAGACCTTGTAGAGCCAAGATGACAGATAGACCCTTCCCTGGTTAGAGGGGAGTCCCATCAGTAGCATTGTGCTGAGCATGGCTGAATTATAATGGTGCACTTGCAGCAATTGAATCGGGGCCCAAGATTGCAAGGGGGACCAGACTCTGAGCCTTCTCAAAAACAAAAAATAACTTATGTCTGTAGTAGTCCTGGAAGTTATAAAGCAAAATGTGCTGGCAACTTTCTAAGCAATTTATATGAGATGAGCCAGCTGGCTGTTCCCATCTTTCAGTGGTTTTAGCCAGTGAATGAAGTCTGGCTGACGAGTGTCTTGAAAAATCCTTGTAGTTATCTCCATAGTTTTGCCAGTGGGGTGGAACACTGGAAAGTGGGAGCAGGTAGGAATAAGAATAGGAAAATTAAGAATAAGAATAATTGGCAGTTAGGGAAAATATGGACCTTGCTTTTCCTTACCATTTTACCTGTAAAAGTAAAATAGCATGTTAATTATGACAATAATGAAAGTGAAAGCAGATCACTCTGCTTTCTAGAGGCCCCTCCCCCCAATGGCTATAGGCCTAAGATTACTTCTCTTGGATTATTAATCCCCTGGGTGGGTGTAAGCGCATTCAAACACAAGGGGACAAGACTTATTCTAAGGTGTCTTATTTCATGCACTCCTTTTGGGGGGGATGGGGCTCTTCTTTTGGAAACTGTGCCAGGGTCCCCAACCATTTTGGTGCTGTGCCCTCTGAAATTTGACCCTGGCTAAGGGCTACTTCACACTTGCTAATGGCTCCCTAAACCAAGCACCTTGGAAGCTTGTTGAACTGTGCTCACATAGAGATGACATGTATTTAAAGTGACTCCACATTCAGGCTGCTACAGTTTGTATACACACATATCATTTCCTTATGTACCCCTTCCCTTTTTTGGGTCTCCCTTTTGTTGAATTCATTTTGTAATCCCTTAGGGAGCAGGGACTGATTGTCTTCTACTCTTGTAAAACATTGTGTATGCATTGATATAATAACTAATGTAATTTAATTCATTAATGAACTAACTAATATTGAAAATAATTTGTCAGTTATTTAAACTAAATGCTCCTCTCTATCCCTCTCTCCTGCTTTGAGGGAATATCTCCTTCTGAGCGTTTCCTGTATTTCTCTTCACAACCTGTTATAGGTATTTCTCCTAGGAGCACCTTAACAGAGAGATTATAGCGTGCAACATGTGTAGAGACCTCGCAATCCTCCAAGTGCTAATACTAGCTCAGTTGACACAGTTCAATGGTTAGCACTGCTAATATAATTCTAAGTCCTCCCATTCAGAAGATGTGTTGAGGAGAATATAGTTGTTAATTAGGAATCAGAAGAGCAGGATTGATAGCTGGAAAACAAATGAGGCTTTGGGAAGGGCCTTCCTTTGAGTGTGACTCAAGACACACTGCTGTTCTATTTGGGGAGCATTTGTTGTGTGAATATTTAGTTGTGGGTATTTAAAAAAAATATACATCTGAGTGCATCTTTTCTTATCATACACACATTGATATCCTGCATAGTTATTTATTAGCTGGAATATCAAAATTATACAGGAAAGAGTATTTTTGATCTGTTCCTACAATTTTATTAATCAACATGGGGAGAATCCTTTCCCATCACCACTAAGTAAATCTATTCAGCCTAAGTACATCAAGGATTAGGAACGTGGGTGGCGCTGTGGGTTAAACCATAGAGCCTAGGATTTGCCGATCAGAAGGTCGGCGGTTCGAAATCCACGACATGGTGAGCTCCCGTTGCTCAGTCCCTGCTCCTGCCAACCCAGCAGTTCGAAAGCACGTCAAAGTGCGAGTAGATAAATAGGGACTGCTCCGGCAGGAAGGGAAACGCTGTTTCCGTGCGCTGCTCTAGTTCGCCAGAAGTGGCTTAGTCATGCTACCCACATGACCCGGAAGCTTTATGCCGGCTCCCTCGGCCAATAAAGCGAGATGAGCACCGCAACCCCAGAGTCGACCACGACTGGACCTAGTGGTCAGGGGTCCCTTTACTTTACATCAAGGATTAAGGGGGAGGAGAGAGAGATCCCAGGCACAGCCTGTGGTAGAAGCAAAACAGGGAAGGTGGCTGGGAGTGGAGCCTTTGCAACATCCATGAGGTCACACCCACCCCATACATTTAAAACAATTCTATACGACTTTAGCAGTCATCGCTTCAACCAAAGAGTCCTGGAAACTTTAGTTTGTTTAAAGGTGATGAGAGTAGGAGACCCCTCACAGATCAGCAATTCCCAGTGCCTTTAACAAACTATATTTCCAGGATTCTTTGGGGGAAGCCATGACTTTAAAGTGGTATAAGTGCTTTAAATGCCTATTTAGAATTTAAAAATCCATTAAAAACATAAGCATCTAGCAATCTTTCTCGCACATCTTCTGCCCATATACTTTAAAGGCTGTCAAGTATATTTAACATATTCGCAAATTGGATGTGGAATTGGTTAAAATATAATTAGGCTTTATAGGAGAAACCAGTTTTATTACATTATTGTTGTTTTTGTTGTTGTTAAGCTGCTTTTGCAAAACTATTCTAATTGCTTCCAGCCCGCTGGTGAGAATTCTTTTTTCACAGTAGTTTTGCATTATGTCTGTACAGGCAATATAACATAGCGTAATAGAATCATAGAATTGCAGACTTGGAAAGGAGGGTCATCTAGTCCAATCCCCTGCAATACAGGAATCTCAGCACATGGTCCTCCATACAGTTTGAAACTATCCTGGACCCTGCTTAGCTTTGCAAATGTGCTAGCAGTTTTATTTCTGCACCAGCAGGATACATCCTCAGGGTATTCTTGTAAAAGCTAAGGCACAGGTAGGGACATGAAAGCACACAACTAAACTATGACACTACAGGTTTCACTCTAAATACATCATGAAGTCCCATTGATTCAGTTCTCCTTTCACTCCAGTTCTCTGCACATTTACTGGGAAGCAGATCCCATTGAGTCCTGTGGAATATACTCCCCAATTAAGATTGTTTTGGATTGCAAATTCACTTCCATGTAATGTGGTTATGGCTTGGGTTCTTAGGCTTATGATTTCTTCATGTTCATCACATCTTGCCTCCTGGCCGATATTATTTTGAAGTTCAATGTGACTATAAGAGTTTGGAGCTTCACTTTCCACATGCAATAATACATTGGTTGCTGGAGTAGCTTTCCGTTGGTGTTCTTATCTGCTATCAGTGCAACTTTTGTCTTTGCAAAGTGATGGCAATGACAACTGAACACACACACACTGGAGTGGCATTTTGTTAATCTTTTTGCTGGAGGCAGACTTGCTACTCACTCTTTTGAGTATAGGAAAAATGATGACAGCATTTATCTGGTAGAAAAACTAAATTTCATGCTTCCCCAGGTTTCTTCCTGGTAATGTGTTTTCCTGCCTGTTTGGACTATGAATGGGAACAAATACCTAGGGGGCCATCCTTCCATAGAAAGGGGTTGGATTAAAACACACAGACACATACATTTTCTTTAAACATGTTTAAATAGGCTCTGGTTGGATAGCTATGATAATTATCCCTGCTCAAATTTTCCAGAGTTGTTACGCTTATATATCCATGTAAGTTCTATTTTGAAGTTGCAACAAACCTACTTTTGTGTGCTTTGAAAGCCAATGTTAAAATGATTTCTTCTCTGTAAGCTTCTGATATCATTAGAGAGTATCTGGTAACAGAAGAATAGGAAACTGGATCAAAGTATGGACATAATGAACAATATTGAAAAGGCATATCAGAAATGTCAGTTGCAAGGCTAGTGAAACTGAAAGGTTATATTTGAAATGGATAACAACTTGTTTTTCCCACACATTGAATAATAAGTCCAGGGAACTAGAAACTATTAAATGTAATCGTTTAATTGACTTCTAAGAGTATAAATCTTTAGAGATTATTATTGTAATGACTGGTTACTGACTGTTGTCCATGTGGTGAATAACATCTCTGTATGTTTTGGATTCCAAAATACACTCAGTAACAAAGTTTCCTGAATGTTTGGCTGAATATAAGAACTTAACAATAGAATCATTTTCATTGTTTATTTAGTCAGTCCCACTATGTTCAATGAGGCTTACTCTCTGGTAACTGTTTGTTTGATTTGTATCCTGCCCACCCCCTCCAAAGGAGCTTTAGCCTACAAGCCAAATCTTCTGGTTTTGGAAAAGGCCATTACTTTTCCTTTTCACAAAATGGGGATAATACCACCAACTTTGTTTGCAGGGGTTAATGATACAACAGTGACAGCCCATTTTGCCACATTAATGTGCCACGTTGATTTCCCACCTCTCATGTGAAGCAGCAAGTGCAATTAGTGGTAGATTAGCTCTTGTTGCAGATGCCTGTCAGTTTGCAAGTGCCAAGGGAATGGGGCGGCTGTGGCTCTTGTGCATTGAGATTCCAAGCCAGGCTTCCAGCCGTTGCAAATGGATGATCCCATTCTGACCATGCTGGCAGTGATGAATTGAAGCCCTTGAGATACAAGGCTGAGTAGATGCAAGTGACCTTAACTGACATAAAAAAGAAGCCTTATCTATATGAGAGGGGATGCTCAGCTTGTCAACCTCTGCTGTCTGATACAAGAAAACAAGGGAGGGGAATGGGGATGATTTGCTCAAGTACAAGTTGGCATGCTGGAAAACATCTGTGAAAATGCCCAGCCAAGCATGTATTTCTAATCTACAGCCCAACAAACAGGGGGAAGTGTGGTGTAACTGCTTGGTGATAGTAACTGCTCTGCCAGGTGTATGTCTGTATGTTATTTCTTTCTCTTGGCACAGTATTTACTTGTATAGTTATTTTATTGCCGCTTTTTAAAAACATGTAAATGCTGAAATAAAAATTGTAGGGGGCAAGAATCTACCTGAGCATTTCGCTGATACAGGTATGAATTTAAGCACACTTACTTTTGCCATTTTCCAAGGAAATGTTGGCAATTTGCATTTAGTTCACAACTCCAGTGGGTAGGGTGTAGCATGAAGCTACTCAAGAGCACTGTTTCCAGGGGTTGTGTATGAAACAGTTTACAGGCCTGTGTTTCATCTCCATGACCTCTGTCCACATTTGGGCCCTCAATTTCCAAATGAGATACACAACTGCCCGATCAGTTGGAAGAGGCAATGTACACAAGGGGCTAAAAGCTCTATTCTGTGTCCCAGGATTATTGTGAGATAGTCTGTACTTGCATTGTCCCGCAATCTGATTTTGGAAAAGGCTGAAAACTGCCTCTTTCTTATTCTGCTAACACTTGACTGCTAACTGAAGGTCAAGGTCAAGGAATCATGCAATCCAGAGGGAAGTGTATTGCATATACACACACTGGAAAGGTTGCAATCATGTGATAGGAAAATCGAATTTGTATAACACATTTTACTCTTTATTGAATATGAGTTATTTCTTTTGGGGCAGCTGCCAGGAGCTCAGGTTTTCCAAGAGAGAGCTTTAGTGGGCAGTATTTCTGCCCCTGGCGTTGTTGACACCTATTCCCGTGTGCTAGTGGTAGAATGCAATTGTCACTCTAAGATTCTGTTTTGAGTCTAGCAAATTGACTGTGGCCACTACTTACAAGTAAGCTTGCAGCAAACTAAATAAATGGAGCACTTACCTCCTGGATAAAACCTAAAGTAAGTGAATTTTATAAACTGATGCTTACAAAAATAAGTTATCTAAGATTTTTACAATTTAATTTTAAGATGCAAGGTAAGATTAAGAACATTTCATTTGTATCTAACCGCTCTGTGTTTATGCATTGCTGGGATGTTCCTTAAAATTTCCTGTAGATTCATGATAGTCCTTTTGTGAAGTATGTTGCTTTGTCTTAGTTCTGCTTTTATTCTCTATCTAATAAGATCTAGCCATTACAAAATAATGTTTTTCTTCTTCTTCTGTAAAACTGTCTTCCTCCATCCCTGTTTATTTAAATATCTGCTGTTGTTTAAAACTGATTTTTTTTTCTGTTGTTGTGCAAGCTGCCTTCTCTTTTGCTGCTCTCCCCTGCCCTGACTTCATGCAAATCCAGGGTTGTGATGTGGCGCTACAGATCCTCCAATGGCGGCTGTGCAATGATAGCCTTACATTTTTATGTGTATAGAAAGATAAAGTCCTCTGCCCAGGGTGATTATTTTTGTAGACCCCTGCATTATCTGAAACCTTTTTCTGTCTGTTCCTTCGGTCTTGAAGCAAGCTCTCATATCCTGTCATCTTCTTAGTTTCAGATTTGGGAATCCGGTTAAGTAAAGTACTGTGCCAAACTTTGTCTGTTAAAGATATGTAATCCAGCTTCTCCTCTGCAATTTAAGTAATGTAGTGGGAAAGATCATGCCAACCTAGCAGTTCAGACGCACATCAAAGTGCAAGTAGATAAATAGGTACCGCTCTGGCAGGAAGGTAAATGTCGTTTCCATGCACTGCTCTGGTTTGCCAGTAGTGGCTTAGTCATGCTGACCACATGACCAGGAAAAAATGTCTGCGGACAAACGCCGGCTCCCTCAGCCAGTAAAGTGAGATGAGCACCGCAACCCCAGAGTTGTCCGCGACTGGACCTAATGGTCAGGCGTCCCTTTACCTTTAATGGGAAAGAAACAACAGTTGTTTTAGTTGTTGGCTGTAACAATGCTGAAGACAGCATTGGTTATATCATGACCCTGGGATCAGACTTCCCTTCAAAGAATGAGGTTGGGGATTTGATGTGGGAGACGGAATTGTCCTCAATGCCAGCTCCAGATATGCATTGAAGAGCCAGTTGTGCCAGTATCTCTCTAGCCTAAACATGTTTTGTTTCCCTCCTTTGACTCAGAGGACTCCGAAGCCCTAGAGGGGACCACAGTCTCTTCTGCTCCGTTGGAGTCTATGACTGCTAAAGCAGGCCAGGCCCCTTTATTTAAAGAGGCTGCTCTCATGGTAGGCAGAGCCAACAACTGAAAGAGAGCTGCAGCTCCTGTTTACGGTTCAGCCTCTAGATGTCAGCCTCTGAAGTAACACCTGAGCCCACTTTTGGTGTCTCCAGCCCACCCATGAGGCAAGGTGAGGCGAGCACTCCAGGCAGCAGGCGCAGCTGATCCCGATGTCTATCTTTCTTTCGCCCTGTTCCTGATATACCGTATTTTTCGCCCTATAGGACGCACTTTTCCCCCTCCAAAAATGAAGGGGAAATGTGTGTGCGTCCTATGCAGCGAATGCAGGCTTTCGCTGAAGCCTGGAGAGCAAGAGGGGTCGGTGCGCACCGACTCCTCTCGCTCTCCAGGCTTCAGGAAAGCCCCACCGCCAGCCCCACAAGCTCGGGGGACAGCGGGGAGGCGCAGCACGCCTTTCCCGCTGTCCCCCGACTTGGTTAAAGGCTGGCGGGGGGGGGGGGAGAAGCCTGCTCCTCCCCGTCGCCAGCCCCGCAAACTCGGGGGACAGCAGGAGAGGCACAGCGAGCCTTTCCCGCTGTCCCCCGACTTGGTTAGAAGGCTGGCGGAGGGCTTTCCCCTCCTCCAGCCCTGCAAGCTCCCAGAGCGATGCCAAAGCTGCACGCAGCTTCGGCATCACTCTGGGTCCTGTTCTGGGGGCTGGCGTCGGGGGAAGCTTGGACTCCCCCCCCCCCAGCCCTGCGCCTGGGGGAAAAAATATTTTTTTCCTTTAATTCCCCCCCCCCCCCAAATCTAGGTGCGTCCTATGGGCCGGCGTGTCCTATAGGGCGAAAAATATGGTAGATATTCTCTTGCCCCTTCTTCCTTGGCAAGGGGGGGGGGGTGCCATGTTGGGGTCTGCCTCAGGTGCCAAAATGTCTTCGGCTGTCTGTGCTCCAGCATGAGCCCTGTGCTTCTGTACTGCTGAGACCATTGCTCCAAAGCAGAATCCCCCCCCCATTTCTAAACAAAAATATAAATACTAAAAAAGAAAGAGTACTCATTTCTCACTGTGGAATAACAAATCTTTTGGAGGTTTTGTTTTGATCGTAGAAAAATACTACAAAAATAGCACCAGTGTCATATTCTTCATCTCCCATATTTCCAGCTCTTAATCTGTAGCCTAGCTGATCTCACCTTGTAGCATCTATTGAGGTACTAGAGAGAGGCATGAAATGATGTAGGCCCTACATCATTTTAGGCTATGTAGAGCAGCCATTTTCTCTGGGCAGTGGAAACACCCAGATGGCTGGCTTTGAGAAGTCTTCCAGTTGTAATCTCTGATCAAGCTCTTTATCTCCTAATTCCATCTATTAATTGGATGAATGGTGTTAGCTTTACTCATTTGTATACTGAGGAGATTGAGAATGCAGAAGCAACACATCCAACTGAGCCAAGTCGTATTGCTGCCCTATCAAATATGGTGGTAAAAATAGATGGAAACAGCACTCATTTCTCTCACTGAATTGCAGTAAAGTAATAGTAAGAAGTACAAAGTGGACTTTTGACATGGTTAGCCTTGTCATAATAAGGCCTACAAATAAGTGGTCAATCTTTTTATTATTATTAAAGATTTCTTAGATTACAAAATTATGTGCAATGTCTCCTTTTTAAAATTACATTTTCTGCAGGTCAGTTTCATCTGTTGAGACTTTAGTGTTACATTAGGAAGAAAAAGGGGGGAAGGTGGAGGGGACCATGGTGGGTGGGGGTGGGTTCTGGTGGCGATGTTTCTATTTGCTTAATGTATGTGTGGGGTTTTGTGTCAGCGTCGTTTGTGTGGGTTCTCTTTGCTATTCGCTTGTGTTCCTTTGGTGGTGAGAGAGGTTGGGGTTGGCCTAGGATGTGGTTGCTTGTTTGTGATTGGCTGCAGGTGAACTTCGTTTTCATGAGTGAGTGGGGTGTGTGTGTGTTTTGAATCGGATTAGCCCTATTGATTCGTATGCTGTTGATGGATTCTTGTCGTTGTCTTCTTAGGCTGTGTATGTGATAAAGGGGAGCCATATTGGGGTGAAGGCATCTTCTTCTATTTGTCCCCGTGTCAGTTTCAGTTTATTGGTTAATTTTTCTAGTAGGGCTGTTTCCCATACTATTTGATACCACTGGTCCATGCTTACTCAAGATAGGTCTCTCCAGTGTCTGGTTATGATGCTTCTGGTTGCTGAAAGTAGGTGGGTTATGAGTTCCTTGTGATGCAAGTGGGCATTATTGATAAGCGGTCAATCTTGAACTGCCACTTTTATTGCTTATCAGCAAAAATGTGCAAATAAATTGTAGGATTATCAGCCCTTGGCGCAGGTCCTGGACCTTGAGGGGTGTGAGGTAAGGCACTGCCTTCAGTCAAGCTCTGAGTAAAGGAAAGAACTGCAGGAAAGCTAATCAGCAAGCGTGGGTCATGTGGGAGTGTCTGGTTCCTTTAAAACAAGGCTGGCTAGAGGGGCCACCAGGTGGTGCGTTGGAAGATGGCCGACAATAACATCTCTCTGACCCATACGAGGTAATTAAGGGACTGCTATGGGAAGTATGCAGCCTTCCCTCCCCCCCCCAGGATGTGGGGGACCCTGTCTTGCCAACGGTGTTCACAATGTACCCCCTGATCCGAGAGATGGGGGTGCCGAACACTTGGCATGAGCCCTCGGTGAAGTCAGCTCTTCCTGACGCCGATTCCAATTAGCGCGTGCTGGTTGCTTCAGCTCGGAATTATAATTGGAAATATACGATTGGAAAGGAAGTTGAAGCACATACATCAAGTAAAGCTCGAGATAAGGCTGCTGATTAATGGATCTCTGTGACCGGGAGTGACGGACGGATAAGTAAATCTTCTGATGAATCACCACTAGGAGACTGTATGTTTGGAATGAAAGGGGGGGGGGTGGAGGAAAAAAACTTTTTCTTTACACAATGTGATATTAATAACCCTTCACCCCAGAAAGAAATAAGATCGTCGCGTTTTTATCAATCATAAGCAGGATTTTAAGAACTGTGTGGGGACGGATTACAACAGAAGAGAAGACTGGTGAACGGTGAGGAAGAGGAAATTTTTTATGACGCAGTTTAAAAATGGCATCTTGACAAGACAGGCTTGCCGGAGAAAGAAGGACAGGGGGGAGGAGAATCAGGATCGTTCGAAAGAGAAGGAGTGTTGGAATGTAAGTTTGACCTGACAGAGCCCCCTGATTTGTTTGATATATCTGGCTAGCCTGAGGAAAAATAAAGGACAGACCAAAGGTTAACTTTGTTTATGGAAGCGTTGAACAGAGGCTGTCCCTGAGAGAGATCGTTTTTGAAGAGTACAAAACCCACACAGAGACGCCAGTTTCCAGTCTGCTCGTGAGAACCATCAGAGATCGCAAAGAAAGGAATATATGATAACAACAAGATGAGAAAGAAAGTAATAAAGGACTATCTGGATCGAACTGGATAGAACTGTCTAATTTAAAGCAGTAAAATATGTGATGTCTGGAGCTATCCGGAATTTTGGACTCGTGCCGAGCTTGATGTATGGGTACCCTTAACAAAATTTAAAATTTGGCTGTATAATTTGGAACTAATGTGATTTGAATAATGTGATGTGATTGGCCTGTTAATAAAAAATATTTAAAAATAAAAATAAAACAAGGCTGGCTAACCTTTGGCCCTCCAGATGTTACAGGCAACAGTTCCCATTATTCCTATTGACTGTGCTTACTGGGACCCCAGAAGGCACTTAGCACACTGCTGCCAACACCTGGCCACCACCATGACTATGCAGCATTTTTTATTCTGCTTCCAACACCATTCACTGTCTTTGCCATAAGCCTCTGGGATGGCATTTTAGCAGTGGGTGTCAGTGACGCCACTTTTGAAAGGAAGTGAAGCTGTCCACCGTCTTAATTCACCCCAAATGCAATGCTTTACGTATAGATCTATAAATGTGATGCTACATATTTCATGGAATTATAGAATTGTAGAGTTGAAAGAGACTCTGGATCATCTAGTCCAACCCTCTGCAAAGCAGGAATTTCAGCTAAAGCAACCACACTTTATCATCTTGGCCACCCTCCTCTGCACACATTCCTTTTTGTCAGTATCCTTCTTAAATTGTGGTGTTCAAAACTGGACACAGTACTCCAGGTGTGGTCTGACCAAGGCAGAATACAGCAGAGCTATTACTTCCCTTGATTTGGACACTATACAGTGGTGCCTCGCAAGACGAAAAGAATCCGTTCCACGATTCTCTTCGTCTAGCGGTTTTTTCGTCTTGCGAAGCAAGCCCATTGACAACTTAGCGGATTAGCGCTATTAGCGGTCTAGCGGCTTTTAGCGATCAGCTGTTAAGCGGCTTATCAGCGGAACAGCTGATAAGCGGCTTAGCGGCTTAGGATGGGGGGGGAGCGAAAAAAAACCGCGGGAACTCGCAAGATTTTTTCGTCTTGCGAAGCAGCCCCATAGAGAAATTCGTTTAGTGAAGCGCCTCCAAAACGGAAAACCCTTTCGTCTAGCGGGTTTTCCGTCTTGCGAGGCGTTCGTCTTGCGGGGCACCACTGTATTTCTGTGGATGCAGCCTAGAATAGCCTTGGCTTTTTTTGTTGCTGCATCACTCTGTTGTCTCATGTGAAGCTTGGGGTCCACTAAGACCCCTAGAACCTTTTCACATGTACTACTGGCAAGCCAGGTGTCCCCCATGTTATGCATCTTATGCAGCTGGCTCTTCCTGTCTAAAAGTAAAACTTTACATTTGTCCCCATTGAGTGCTTGGGGCCATCGGCCAATACCCAACCTGGCCCAAAAACACATGAAGGGCCACAACTTAGTTACCTCTTCTTAGAAAGCTTCCAGGTCAGGCTTGGCCCTTGCAGAATTTAGCATGCTGAGAAAAGTCTTAGACTAGACCCATTCGAACATGATGAAGTTGGGTCCATTAATTCCAGAGTGGGTGTACTCTGAGTAAAACTTAGTTGGGTACCATTTGTTGGTGGTGGGATTGTGAAGTAAAAAGGTTTACAATCTGTTAAAAGACAAGGGTGCCATTTCAGGAGGGGGGGAAATAGTAATAAGAAAAGAGGAATAGTAAGAGTGTTGTCCTGATTCCAGTAATGACAAAGTTTCTATCTCCCTTGGTTTCAAGTTTTTCTGTGAGAGGAACCCACAAGTGCCCAGTTTAATAGCAACCAATCACAGAATATGACAAGGATTCTGCCATCTCATCATGCAAACATCTAAGCAGACTTTGGTGAATGCAGACAATATGGATGTATTTCTTACTGTTTTGAAGCGGGAATTAATTCTTGTACAGCCCTAAAGACACTAGAAACCTGTTTTCACTCCACTGAAATACTACCTGTTGCTATGAAGTCCCCCACCCTGACTCTAATTTTGTTGTTGTTGTTATTCCCCTTCCCTTGCTTGAAGCGGGGAAAATGTCAGTGTTTTCAAAGCAGAAAATAAATGAAAGAAATGAGGCCTGGCAGTTCTAGAAATCAGTTTTCTGTAGTTATTCGGTAGTGTGCAGAAAGGCCATAGGAGCTTACTTATGCATCCACATGCTCCATATCTTAAGACATTTCATTAGTTCTGCACACGTATAGGTAGTGCGGTGATAGACACATGAAAGTAGCATGCGAATTGGGCCACAAGAGAAAACGGCTTGTTGCAAATCCTTGCCTTAAATGTTTAATACTCTGTTTATTCAAGACAAAGTGTTTCCATCAGCCCTAGTTACGTTGTTTACATTTTTAAGAAGGGGGGAGGGGACTGATTGAAGTGTTTTTATGCTTTTCTGAAAGAAGTCAGATCTAGCCTGCCAGTTCCAATACAAAAGGAGGGGTATCTCACTTGCAAGCTAATGGGATAGGGCATGTGAATGTGGGAGTGTATTAGATAAAGAGGGTGCATGGAACCCTCATCTCTTTTCTACTGCTTTGTCCCACAGAGAACACACTCTGTCTGCAAAGGTTGTGCTACGGCTGAAGGAAAAGAATGAGAGAAAACTGTCTAAACTCACTTGGGAATTTAATTGAAATGTACCATGTCTGCAGCCAGCAGGGGGCCCTGACTCTAAGCTTTTATTTTTTTAAAAAAATGCAAGTCTAAATAAAAAGGTAACCAAACTACCCAGGAGGTAAGCAAGCTAACCCCCTGGTTACTTAGTTCACTTAGATGAGCTCTCTGCACCCAGAACACACTGGATGCAAGGCTATGGTCTAATGGTTAAATAAATAAAAAATATTTTTCTTCTCTTACAAACTAGCTCTGCTGAGTTTGATTGAGAGATACTGCTATGAGAAATCCATTGATGGAGTAGCAGGTTTGGGTTTCAACATAAGATTTTATTTTTTTGGTGCTGCATGCTTCATAGAAAGCATTAATATAGTTGTGTTACCTGAAGAGTTGCAGACTATTTAAAGTGGCAATAGCTCTTTAAAACACTTGGTTAATTGAATGTCAGGAAGAGTTACAGAGCCTGATCAGTCACATTCAAGCAATGTAATAGCTTTTATTTATTTCAGTAGTTCAGATGTCAGCCTCTATCCAGGGATACTGGTGCAGTTGTTAGTATGTTTTTACCTTCCCTGTTTTCCTCTGCTGCTCTTAATTGCAAAGGAGACAGGTGGAATTTTTAAATTAGTTGGCCTATTACTATCTCTAAAGAGGCTTTTTACCAATATAGAAGCCACTATTGTTGCAGAATGCATATGTGATAGGTAATTCTCCAGCTTCCTTTCCAGAGCTTCAGAGATTGGACAATGAAGAGGTTCCCTGGAGATTTACGAGCAGATCCTATTGGTTTCAAGAAATTCCTTCCTCAATCCCCAAGGCGATTCTTCCCCTCAGATCCTCCACAATGTTCTTCCATACTTGGCTAAATTGACTCTTCAGACCCTTGACTTGTTTGACCTAATAACAAAGGATACTGACCTGTGTGAGTGTGCATACTTGTCCTTCTGTGTTTAATACGAAAATGACAACCGAAAGTATTGTGATAGTAGGTTTATTTGGTGCATAGTAAAGAGAGAATAAGGAGCAGAGAAGGGGATTCATTGTAATGCGGTTCTCTGCATCCATCATTCATGGCTTGACTTGAAATATCATACATAATGTAGAAAGTACATGTAAGAGTACAAACTCCAGCAGCTATATAGGCTCCTTCTTGTGATAAATCATCCCATCTCACAGTCCTGTTTTGAAGTCTTGGTTCTGTATGCTGGCTTGTGAAAATGGATTCCCTCCCTCTTACGTTTTCAGAGGGTGGGCCTTTTTGTGGAGCACAGTATGTGGCAAGGTGAGCTCTTGGCACATCCAAGATGCTTATTGAAGACGCTAAGCTGGAATTATTGGGTTATCCCTTGGGATGCTTAGCTAATGCTTCTAATTACTGATGATATCCTGGTTCTGCCCATTTTTTGACCAGATCTAAAGGTAAGGCTGGGGTGGGGGAATAGATACGCCTGCTACTGGCTTAAAATAGGGCATAGGGTAACTGGATAAATCTATTACTGCATATTGGCTATGGGAATGGGCATATTAGTGGACAGAAATTTGACATGCTTTGCCAGTATTTTTGGATGATCCAGAGTATATGTGGAACAGATTTCCTCTTGCCAGAGAAAATGGAATACAGACCGTAAGGACTTCACTGCTACTCATTTAGTAGGAAGGAAATGGATTTGAAGAAGGAAGCTTGACTAAAATGGACTCCAGTGTACTTGAAAACCTTCTTTTGTCCTATTTGATGACCATTAATTGTCCATTTATGTGCTCTCAAGTGCCTACCAAAAATCACTACTTTAGTTTGGAGTAATTAATACAAATACGCTCTTGAGAGCAATAAGCCTCAAACTTCTTAAATAGGCTTTGCATGCCTTCTTCGATAACTGAAACTGCCTTAACATTATCACGTAAAACAGCACTTTACACTGCTGAGCTGGGGAATGGGAAACTTGAGGACTACAGTAGAAGGTTCTTTGATCACTGACAGATGTTGAAGAGAATCAACAGCTAGCTGTACTCAACACCTTAGAATCATAGAATCGTAGAGTTGGAAGGGACCCTGAGGATCATCTAGTCCAACCCCCTGCAATGCAGAAAGATGCAGCTGTCCCATAGGGGGATTGAACCTGCAACCTTGGTGTTAACAGCACCATGCTCTAACCCATGGGTAGGCAAACTAAGGCCCGGGGGCTGGATCCGGCCCAATCGCCTTCTAAATCTGGCCCACTGATGGAATCAGCGTGTTTTTACATGAGTAGAATGTGTGCTTTTATTTAAAATGCATCTCTGGCTTATTTGTGGGGCAAAGGAATTCATTCATTTCCCCCAAAAAAATATAGTCCAGCCCCCCACAAGGTCTGAGGGACAGTGGATCGGCCCCCTGCTGAAAAAGTTTGCTGACCCCTGCTCTAACCAACTGAACTAAGCAGGCACTTGTTATTGTTTATGTCCCTTTGACTGTCCTTGCCCCAGTATTTTTAGTTTTATTTTAGTTTTATTATTTTATTGATTTAATCTTATTTCCAGTTGTTGTTTGGAGGCTAAGATTGAGAAGCAGAATACAAATAATTAAAATATGTAAAATAAAATTTAATTTGCCATGTGCCCAGCTGTGCTTCCCAATTTTGTTTTGAAATATTAAGTCCGTATTATAAACAGTAGACCTTTTATCAAGGGTGGACTGCAATTCTTACACTTAAACACACTTAGCGACTCTATTCTAAACTTACTTATTTTGAGAGCCTTATTGAGTAAAGTGGGGTTACTTACAAGTAAATATCCTTAAGAGTGTACTGTCTTGAGTACCGGTAACTTGCCTCAGAAGCACTATCTATCCATAAGGTTGTAAGCTGATGTAAAATTAACAAAGCCAGTGTATTTTTTTGTGCATTGTACAGTCTCTGTGGAAGCTGTAGTGTATTTAGCTATTAACTGGGCTAAAATAAAGCACCAATCTCTGGTAATTCTCCATTCTGGAAGCCAGTCTGTTTTGCAATTATTTGATTGGTGTCAACCCAGTATTCCAATTTAGTTAACAAATAACAACTATAGATTCAGATGAGATGTCCAACAGAGTAATGGGCCTGTAATTCTTGGGCTGTCTCTGTTTCTCTTCTTGTGCATTGAGATTATTATGCTATCCATTAGGCAGCAAGGCCTTAGAATCGATGTAAATAAATAATTTAGCCTCCTTCACTCAGCTGAGACCTTGGACTGTTCCAATAGTTCCTCTTCATAAGCTCTGAATTTGTCCTCAAAGCCAACTTAGTCAAATCATGCATGCTATTGACACAGGGGGTTGCCACTTTTTTATTGGCCCTGCTCCTGTGTTTTTAAGAGAAGGCTGATAGAAGAAGTCAAGCAGGAGAAACCTTTATTGGCCTGGAGACAAGACTTGGATGGGCAACATTTATGGCCCTGAGTGCTTTATTCTGTGGCGGTAGTAGTTCGGCCAACACTTGCATGCATTGGCGCACACATCCATAGGCCAGATATGCCCAGGCACACTCCTCAGCTCTTCCCAGTTCTAGTCAGCTTGGCAGCAAGGAGGTGCAAGATGGGCAGAGAGGCTACTGCCTGCCTTCCCTCTCCCTCCCATTTGGTGCTGGCAATCACACTCCCCTCTGCCTGTCCAAAGGGCGTGCAATTGCAATGGAAGAAAGGCATGTGGGCAGAGTCCTCTGTATGCGTCTTCCTCCCTAGGTAAATTGCAGTCACCACAGTCTACCAAACACCTGGTGAGCTGAGGGCTAGTGCAGATTTATTTTGGCACTGGGACTGGGCCATCCACAGTGGTCCATAGGGAGAGCCTGTGTCAGCTGAAAGCAGACTTACTGTAATCTTTTGCATCAGGCTGCTGTTGGCGTTTGGAGTTGGCGCAAGGAAGTAACTGCACTGCAGCTGGGGTTGGGACAGAGCAGTCCTATGGTGGTGGTGAGGAATTCCATGGCAGAGCTCTGACTTAGGATCCTTGGCTGCCCTGACACCCCCCCCCCTAAAAAAAGCCCTGCACTCCTTTACATGGGCATAACAGGGTCTTTAGCAGTGTAAATGTCACCCCATGGCCAGGCCTCCCTGTCTCCTGGCAGAGTAATAGTTATGGTACGTTCAACAAGCTCTTAGCCGGTGTTTGGCCACCTTTAGGGTTACACCCTTAGTGGCATTCGGAACAGGATGCACTGCTCACTGAACTGACAGAATCAGACCATCTGCACTTTGTTGTGTGTTTTTGTGTATCAGATGCCTTCAGATATTGTATCATTATGTTGGTTAAGTTACTTGTTGGGCTGAAGTGGGAATCCTACCAAAATGTGCCAAACTTCTTTTTAAAATAGATACTTGCCAGAAGAATTTCCTGACCAACAGCAGCTAAATCATCAGTATTACTGGTTAAGGGAAGAATGTGTCAGGTAAAGGCAAAGGAGACCATTGAACAAAATGCAACAATTATCATTAATATACTGCTGTGCACTATTTTTTAAAGACATCTTTATTTGTGGCAGAAATGTGTTGAGAATAATTCATTTTGGGTCCAGGTCAAAATGAATTAAGACTGATATACATGTAGCAGAATTTGGTGGTAAAGGTAAAGGGACCCCTAACCATTAGGCCCAGTCATGGCCGACTCTGGGGTTGCGGCGCTCATCTCGCTTTATTGGTTTGACTAAACTCTAAGGCTGCAGGTGAGGAACCTCACTGTTGGATGCTCCTCCTATAATACAAAAAAGAAGCTCCCTTCAGTTAGAAAACTAGTTCATCAGGGAATGTCCAGACTGCTCACTGCTGTGCTAGTTTCCTGCTTGCAGAAGGGTTATCATTTTTGAATGTATGGAAGCATCCCAAACTGTGATTCTTGTCCCTGCAGTCCGAAGTGGTGCACTCCATTCTTCCACCTCTTCCTATTGCATGTGTGCAGACCAGGCCTGAGTTGTCATTGCTGAGTGAGGAAGTATTTGTATTGTAGCTTCCAGCCCTTCTTTGTAATGGTTGCTGTTGCATTCCTGAGCTGTATTGTCAGTGGCTGCATATATTTGGTCTTCAAAGTTTGCATAAGCCACTCCACAACTGCTGTATATAACAATAGACTATCAAATGACCTGTGGGGACAGTTCGTGATTCTCCTCTCTTTGAACCCTAAGTACCTGCCTGAAAGTTGACATTATCTTCAGAGGTCCTTCTCCAGGTGTCCTCTCCTTCAGGGGTGGGATGAGGCAGGTGGGAACTGGAAAATTTTGTCTTGTTCTCCCCCATCCTCAGCTGCTGCAAGGAAGGGATCCCAAGCATGGAATTCAGTGACATGTTTAACATTATGTCCAGTTTCTACTTCTTTGGCGATCACTCGTAGCCAAGTAAGATTGTCCGTTAGGTGACTGTGGAGGCCAATTCTGCAGCCACACGTCCTTCCACAGTGGGGACATAGGTTTCCAGGTGGGAGTTGATCACAAACGTGCCTTCCTCTTAGCTCTTTTCTCCCTTTCGTCCTGAGTTTGTGCTTCTTCAAAGTCCATGACGCCTTGGTAGAGGCTATTCTCCAATTGGAGCACCCACAGGCCAGTGTTTCCCCGTTATCTGTGCATATACTGCATTTTTTAAGATTTGCCTTGAGAGTGTCTTTGGTTGTCCACTGGCATTTCGCTTTCCATTCTTAAGTTGTGAATAGAGTAATTGCTTTGGAAGATGATAATCAGGCATCCGAACAACATGACCAGTCCAACAAAGTTGATGCTGAAGAATCATTGCTTTGACACTGGGGATCTTTGCTTCTTCCATTACACTGACATTAGCCTGTCTTCCCAAGTGATGTGTATTTTTTTCTGTCTAGTTTACCCCTAGTTTTTGTCTAGTTTACCCCAAGAAGTCTCATGGACCAGTGCTAGCTGATTTCTGAGAATATACGTTGCTACATCTTGTGTTTTATTTCTTTAGGATTCATGATTTTGTGCTTAGTAACGGAGTTGCATCCTCTTTTTCCTGTCTTAAGTGAGGATTGAAGTAATTCACGGCACTGTCATACCGGCATTGTAATCCGTTCGATGAGATGTGTGGGAAACCTCCTGTCTTCAAGCTATTGATCTTTGCCTGCACAAATTCTCATAGGTAATTTTTCTGTAATGCCTAGATTTGGTTTACATATTCTCTGCAGTGTAGCCTTTGCAGTTACTTAAAAAGCTGACGTAAGTTAAGACAAGAAGAGACTGACATTTCAGCTTCAAGAGAGCATCAGTGTGGTGTTGTCCTGTTTCCTTATTCTCATTGATTTGAAGGATGTTTGCTGGGTACAGGTTATGGTCAGTGGGATAAAATAATAATGGGATTTACGGCAAAGAAATATGTCAGTTCAAGGGATTAGAAAGACAGACTGGGGGGGGGGAATCTAACTGTGAGGACTTTGAGCCTTCAGTATCACCCTCCCCCCTTTGCATTCTTTGTGCAGTAGACTGTTAGAACAGGAAAAAATATTATTGGTACAATAGATTTGTATTCAAAACATTTTTAATGCTGCATTATAGGGGGGGAACTGCAAAAATTACATTTGGAATATACAATTCAGATGTTGAATTCTCACCCCTGTGTTGCTCTTGAGAAGAGGACGTGAATTCTGGCAACTAAAAGCCATTTGGATGGACTTCTGTTTGGAAATGATTGCTTTTGATGCTTTTGTTTTGGTGCTGTGCTGCTGATACTGCTGTTACCAGCAATCTTCCTTGCTCTCACATTTTGAATCTTATCTGTAGCCTCACATTTTACTACTGTTATGATCAATTTCAAGGAAAGTTCTTCAGACTGTAGTGGTTCCCTCCTCCGCCCTCTACTTGCCCGCCTCTTTCGCATAGACAGGATTATTGTCAGTAATTAAAATAAACCAGAAAATGCAGTGGGATCAAAGCAGAGTTTCTGGCAGAAGTTCAGGTGTTTTGCATGTTAACGGTAGATAAGTGTGACAGTTTTATTGTAATGGTTGGGGCTTTGCTTCTGTATGTGATGCTGTTGTGCATTGTGCAAGGTGCTATAATGGCCTGTTCAAAGATTTAGGTGAACAGACCGTTCTTGATCCATCAGGATGAATTAACCAGGTAAGGTGTAGAGAACCAGCTAATATCCCCCACCCTGCACCCCGTGATCCACCGTGTCACTTCAGACTACAGCAAGGATTGCCTGTTTGAATGCTCCCCGCCCCCCCCGCCCCCCGCCGCAAAAGCCCAAACTAAAGCATGCCTGTACATATCTCCATTAGGTGCTTTCTCCCCTGTGTGCAGGGAGGTAAGTTTAGTTTTAAAATAAATATAGACAAGCATATAAACATGGGATTCTCCCACTTCAAGTATACATGATACAATCCAATAAAAGCACCACAACTGCTGTGTATGTAGATTAGTCTCTTAACGGCAGATTTTGTTTACAACAGATTGAGGCATAAATGTCACACTCTCTCACAAATGGGCACAAGGGCAGGGTCGGCCCATGCATGAGGCAGACTGAGGAAGCCGCCTCAGATAGCAGAATCCAAGGAATGCCTCCACAGGCCTCCCCTTGGCAAGCCACCACAAAACCATAAGTAATAAATTAATTAAAAAACACAATTAACATAATTGCTAATTGTGTGGATAGTTCATCTAGTTTGGCCTTTTGGAATTGGAAACCCAAGCTTGTGGTCATAATTTGTTGTATCAGTGCTTGCTATTTGATGTTCAATTCCCAAGTCAGGGTGCAACATTGTCTGCAGATTTTTGGTGCCTGCTGAAAACATTCTTGTTTAGACAAGCCTACCCAGAGGCTTAGAAAGTTGAGGTAATTTTAATCTGTTCTAGTATTTTGTGTGTGTAGGGTTGTAATTTTTTCTTTCTTTTATTATTTTATCTTTTTGTAAACTGCTTTGAGGTCTGCCCCCTCTACAATCAAGCAGTGTATAAATTTCATGAAATAAATAAATAATAAATAGCCCGCCCCGCCCCCCAATTTGGCAAAACTGAAAGGGAGGAGGATTACAAGCTTGCTGAATATCATAAAGTAAAATGTGCCAAGCTAAACCCAGAATCCCAGCCCTGCCATATAATTTCGCTCCCTGGTAATTAGTCATTCTTCACTGTTTATATCTGCATTATTATCAAAAACCATGCATGCATTTCTCCCTCAAAGAGTTTCATTGTTTCCCCTCATAAGCAGAATGCGAGGTGATATATATGCTCATTAGCGGTTTTATATCCCATCCAAGGGAACTGTGTTTGCATCTTCTCATTTCTTTTTAACAGAATGCCCCATTTTTTTAACCGGGGTTGACATAATATAGCCTGGAGAGCTGAATTCTAGGCATACAGCCCAGCGCACCTTTAAGCATCCTCTTTACACTGTAAGCTGAAGGACCTGCACAAGAAAGTATTTCTTCACATACCACAAAATTAATCTGTGGAATGTGTTCCTAGGAGGCGTAGTGTTGGCTTTAAAAGGAGATTAAACCAATTCATATATGATAGGTCTGCTCACCATGATGGCTGTGTTCTGCCTCCACTCTCAGGAGGCAATATGCCTTCGAATAGCGGTTCCTGGGGAGCCCAAGTGGGGAGAGTTGGTGATGCACTCAGGTCCAGCTTGCGGGCTTCCTGTAGGCAACTGGTTGACTGCTGTGAAAGCAGGATGTTAAACTAGATGGGCCTTTGGCCTGATCCAGCAGGGTTCCGATTATGTTCTTTTCCCCACCAAACTGCCAGGTTACCCTTTCCTCATAAATTCCTCATTAGCTCTTCATACAGTTAAATATTGTGATGAGGGCTTCCCCTTATACTTGGAGCTTCCACTCTTTAGTGGCACAAGCTGTTCTACTGCTCCTTTCCCAGCTTTTGGTGGTATTTGTGAGGAGCAGATGGGGGGGGGGGACATTGGTAGGAAATGCACAGTTAATGTGCTTGATTTACATAATTAGAAAACAACTTGCATAAATGGATTTGAGGACCTGGAATGTGGCAACTTTACATTTCACAGCCACCCAAGATATACACATTTAGCAGGTGATGTTCTTCCCACCCCCCACCTTCAGTACATGGAGATAAATTGTAGAAAAGGATCTTATCAGCTACATTTTGTGTGGCCAGCCACTACTGAATGGACAGGAGAAGAGACACTACAAAAAAATGGCAACCCTGTTTGGAACCGCAGAGCAATCACCTTGCATAAAATGAAGCTTGGGGTGGGCTGAGGAGAGAGCAGTTTTGAAGAAAACTGTGTTTTTAGCACAACCCTCCAGAGAGTCTATTGTTAAAGTTTCCCTTTTTTATAGGAATTTCAATAATTAATCATGTTTTGGCAGTTTGGTGCAGATTATCCTTCTAATAGCTTTGTTTATACTTACAGTCTTTTCCCTAAGGGAGGGGGGAGTTGTTGTTCATCCTCTTTTCTACATTAGACAAATGTCAGTTTCAGTTACAGTGGTGTTTTGCTTTATTTCCACAGCTGCGCAGCACAATCCCATGCACGTTCACTCAGTGGGGCTTATTCACAGGACAGTATCCTTAGGATTGTCGTTTCAATGATGGAATTGGGAGAGGCTTTCAACCTGACCTAACTGAAGGTGGCATTTAGAGTTGACACTAGTGGTGGGCTTTTCAGTGTTTAGCACACCATTTGAACAACACATGGCTGCCTTGCCTTCTAGTACCAGCATTCTATTGTTGTCACTGTTGTCGTCCTTCCCCTGACCAGAGTTTTAATAGCCAAGGGATTGTGGAAGAGCTTCCAAAAGAATGAAAATCAATATGCAGTGTGCATACTAGAAATGGTTGGCCTAATGGTTGTTTCTGTTTTAATACTTCTGAAATTGGACTAGTGTACACACCTGCAAACTTTAGAAAATTGGTCTTGACAAGCAAAACTTGCTACAAAACGTTGCAGTGCGTGGAGTGCAACTGTTAATTTAGCCATGTATTAACTCCATTCCCTTCCTCCCTCTCTCTTGTTTCCCATTTCTCTTCCCCACAGCTATCAGTCAGCATTCTGCGGCCAATGAGCACACTCACTTCTGATTACACTGCATTATTTGAGGGGTGGGGGTTTTACATTAAGCTGGTTTTTTTAAAAAACATTTTTTTGTACTTCTGCTAACCTTAAGCTTCCCTAGAGCCTGTTACAACATCCCTCTTGTGGGCAGGTGGTGCCATTTTGGCGACATAAGGACCACCACTCAGAGAATTGAGATGGTGGTTAGTATATACAGTGATACCTTCGGTTAAGAACTTAATTTATTCTGGAGGTCCGTTCTTAACCTGAAACTGTTATTAACCTGAGGTACCACTTTAGCTAATGGGGCCTCCTGCTGCTGCCACGTGATTTCTGTTCTCATCCTGAAGCAAAGTTCTTAACCCGAGGTACTATTTCTGGGTTAGCGGAGTCTGTAACCTGAAGGGTCTGTATCCTGAAGCATCTGTAACCTGAGGTACCACTGAATGATTATATGCCTTCCAGACACTTAGCTTCCTGTTGGATCCTTGCATATGTTAAAGATGTCCCTAATCCCTCCACACATCATGTCTGCACACTCCTGTTTAGTGAGGCTTCATTTGGATATTTTCTCTTCTTGAGAGGACTATTGTCCTTCAGATACGGCTGTAGATGTCTTAGAGCTTGTAAAACAGGACAGATTTCTGTGCATTTGAGGGGTATAAATACAGTTCTCAAAATGGGGTGAACTTCATCCCACTTCTTTTCAAGTAGACCTAAAATCCTCCTCCAATTCAATAGGAATAGTTGAGTTTCACCAAATTTGAAACAAATGGATCCCTCTATTTCTTTTCCTCTCACTTCTGCTACTGAATGAATCAAAATCCATTGAGTTTCTTGTAATCTCCCCATGTTCACCATGTTCTCATTATATATTTTTAAAAGAGAAACATGCCCTGAAGGCTGAATTTTCATTCATGCTTTATGGATTTTGTAGTCTATTACTGCATAAGCAGCTGTTCACTGCATTTTTATGCCGTGTTTCTTTTGGGAAGTTCACAGCTGCTTTTAAGGGGTTTTCTTAACTAGCTTCTGGTCAGTTAAGACCTACTACAGTTGTACAAGAGAACAGATCAAAGACCCTCAGATTTCTAGGTTGTTAAAGAAAAAACCACTTTTACTAGTTGTCATTTACGATTTAGAGATTGCCCTGCAACCTCACA
Source organism: Podarcis erhardii (assembly GCF_964252035.2). Taxonomy (NCBI): domain Eukaryota; kingdom Metazoa; phylum Chordata; class Lepidosauria; order Squamata; family Lacertidae; genus Podarcis; species Podarcis erhardii. Next base: position 78,054,899 of record NC_138497.1, on the reverse strand, counting down.
ACCTGTCTTACCCTTACTTGTTACTTCAGCTTCAAAGCTAAATGAAGTTTTGACTTCTAGTTCAGGAACACTGGATTTTGCTACTCCCAGAATCTCTGACTCATAATCTATTGCTGTTGAGTGCAGACAGATGAGTGTATCTGTTAATAGTTTGTTACACACTAGCAGTCCTTGGACTATCTGCACCAAGCAGCCCCAGAAGTAAAGAGATGTCCATTCTGCAGTCAGGAAGCTCACAGGTTAAGTTTATTGAATTTATTACTTTCCACAACAAAAAGTCCTGAAGCAATTTACTAGGAGAATAAAATACAACAATAAAAATGCACAAACTTATTTAAAACATAGATTAGAAACACACAGTCTTTGGTGATGCCCAAATGTGGGTCTCCATGGGGAGAGAATTCCGTAGATGGGGAGCTGCTACAGAGAAAGGCTCTCAACCTCCTTCGAAGGTGGCATGCAGAGAAAGGCCTTGTCATGGTCCGGTTCATGGGCGATCGAAGTCCCGGCAGGGGACGTCAGGACCGGGGGCAAGATGGCGGGATGAGAGCAGGAACGGGGGTCCAGAAGCCAGGAGTCAGGAAGCCAAGAGTCTGAGGGTCAGAGAGCTGGGAGTCACGAAGTCAGGGGTCTGAATATCAAGAAGCAAGAAGTCAAGGGTCCGAGGATCAAGAAGCAAGGAGTCAAGAAGCTGAGGTTCAAGGATCAGGAAGCAAGAAGCCAAACGCAGCAAGGCAGGAAGCGTGTTGCTGTGGCAAAGAGCCGAAGGGAAATGCTGACCTTACATCCCTTCCCGGCTCTTGCCACCAGGTGCTGTGAGTTACCAATCGGCCTCACCTGTGTAGCCGCACCTTGACTCTTCAGAACAAACTTAGGAAGGCCCCAGTCCTGCAAAGTCCTATTGGTCACAGGGCCTGGCTCCTGCACACACACCTGACAGACCTCAAATGACTATTTTCAGGGTCCTGGCCAGTTCATATGGGGAAAGGTGATCCTTTAGGTATAATGGTGCCAATCCATATTATCAAGGCTGAACCACCCATGATGCTATGTGAAACAGTCACCTCTGGCTGCAGAAGTGCCCAAGGCAACACAGGGCCCCCACACTCCACCACCTTTGTCACTGGCAGAGAAGCAGTACAGGCACTGGTGCTGATTTCCGGTGAGATCTGCTGGAGGTGGGTGGCACGATGGTGGAAGCGGTAGAGTGGGACAGCACTTTCTGTTTTGCCTCAAGCATCTAATGCTTTAATGGTTGACCAGCATTTTTAATTGTTATATATTACACCTTCTTGTTCTACTTAACAATCTAGCTTCTCTATTCTGCAGTAGTTGTAGTTTCAGAACCATCTTCCCTCATGTCCAATACGATGCTATAATCTAACATGGTCATTTTTTTATTTTTACTGCTGTTATTATTATTATTTTATTATCACACTTATTTGAGGCCCTGTAAAAACTCTCAATGTTATTTAAAGATTGTCTTATCTAGGGACTATTCTGATGTTTCAGAGCTTTAATATTGTGGACTGAAACATCAAATTACATGTCTTATTTACTGTGTAAATACTCTTTTCTGCCAAACATTATTGGTATAGAAGTTTGCAAATGGTAATCACGCCATCACATTTTGTAAATGGATTAAATTGCCTCAGATTATTTTTCTGGGCCATTAAGTTGTCCTTGTGCTTTCACAATGGGCAGCATTGTGGGTCGAATGATGGGCAACTTCGGATTTGCTATTCTCCCTTCCAAACAGAGGACTGTCCTTTCTCTGCAAAGTAGGACATAGGACCATCCTAGCTATTAGATAAATTAATGAAGGGAAGGGCTATCGACAGCTACTAGCCATGATGGATATGCTGTACCTCCACAGTTGGAGGCAGCAATGCTACCCAATACCAGTTGCTGGAAACCACAGGAGGAGAGAGTGCTCATGTTCTGCTCCCTGGTTTCCACAGGCATCTGGTTGGCCACTGTGAGAACAGGATGCTGGACTAGGTAGGCCATTGATCTGATCCAGTAGGATATTCTTATCTTCTTATGTGCCGTCATCTATGTTTGATTTGAAGATTCGTAAACAAACACAAATATTAGAGAGTGCCTTAAGGGCACTCCATCTTCAAAAAGAATCAGAGTCCAGGTAAGGAAGTTCTTGTAAGTTTTCATTTCTTTGGGAAGCGGAAAGCACATAGCAATATGCAGAATAGTCTTGCCTCTCCAAACAACAACAGCAGCAGCAGCAACAACAACCCATTTTCACCCTGGTTTTGCGCAAATTCACATTTTTGTCTCAGCCAGAGATGAAGAAAAGAGTGTTGAAGAACATTTCTGAAGTAGGAAGCGAGGCAAATATATTAAGTGCTAGAAAGACACAACTGTTTAAGCGCAGGAACAAGCAGCAAACCAAATTTATGCCTGAGGCATGAAGAACGAGAGAAGAAAAGGTGGCACTCAGTAGCTTCCCCAGGCTCCTCATAAATTTCAAAGTGGTGTCTTTCCTTTTTTAGTAGCCTGTAAAATGCAACTGTGGGACCATTAGATGTTGTGCTGGTGAAGGTGATAGGAAATGAGAGAAGAAATTTCCTGGCCCCGGACGTTTAATGATTTGTCAGTCAATTAACTGGAGGTCAGATGTAGCTGCAGGCTGTTAGTGCTACACTCCAGCAGACCATGTTATCAAATTCTTCTGGTTTGTGTCTTCGAAGAGGCAGATGTTTTGAGCCTGTGTGTGTGTGTGTGTGTGTGAATGTGAATTACTGGTATGCCACATTTTGAATTATGAACACACCCATTTCATTTGTAGAGAATGATGCCATGGCACATTTCGCTTTTTAAAAGGAAAAAGAGGAAGCATAATTTATGTATCTTTTCCTAACTGCTTTGGATGATTGCAAAGTCTCTCTGGGGATATACCAGTATATACCAGCAATCGCTGGTTATGTTTAGTGCTAAAGTACTAAACCTACTCCAGATAGAGAAAGAGAGAGAGATAAGGAGTAGGTTTAGTACTTCAGCACTAAACGTAACCAGCGATTGCTGAGCTAGTGAGCCATGGTAACTGCTTATTTGGCTAATCATAATATTCTTTCCACCATGTCCTGCTAAGCTTTTTGCATGGGTTTCTGCATTTTCTGCCTGTTTACTCTCCTGCTGCTGTCATACACAGAGAGAATCCGTCTTTCTTGCAGCACATGGAAGCAAAGGGTCGCCAAAGCGACTATACCAAGCATCAAAATCAGAGGTGCCTCTGACATTTCTTGCTGCTTTGGGGTCCTTAGACTTGGGAATTTTGCCATTGAGTTGATTTTTAGCATAATTAAATCTGCAAAGCTGAGGTTTATGAAGGAAGTTTAATTCAAGTCTACAAAACTTCTACCCACTAAGCTGAAAGTAGACTGCTAGGTACTTCCCACCAAAAATGAGGGAAGCGTTATCAAGCACCTGGCAGGCGATAGTGTTTGTTTGTTTGTTTGTTTGTTTGTTTGTTTATATCCCACCTTTTTCTTCCAAGGAACTCAAGGTGGAGCACATGGTCCCACCCACAACTTAATCCCCACAGCAGCCCTGTGAAGTAGGTTGCGCTGACAGATAGTGTCTATCTAGCCCAAGTGTTCTTTATGGCAGAGTGTGGGTTTGAACCCTGGTCTCCTAGGTCCTAGACCAAGACTCTTAACTACTAAATCACTACTGGCTTGGTGGCCTGCATTTACCTTGGCATGCAACAGGTTGTGTGACAGGCCTGCACTCCATCTTTGCTGCCTAATTTAAGGAGAAATCGGATGAAATAAAAGGGAAATAGTCAAGAGATGTAGATAAATGCTTTTGGGGGGAGTGGGCAGCTTTTGCAAAAATTTGCTAGAATTAAGCTGTTCAAAAGTTACTGGTATAGATGTGACTCCACAAATACACCAAAAACAAAAGACACCCAGCTCTATTTTGGGTGGTTTTGTTTTCTTTTTTATTGAAGAAAAATAGCAGGGCTGAGGAGATGGAAACAGCATGTTAGCTTGACATTGATGATGATTTAAGAATGAAGAAGTGGTGACAGCAAAATAGGGATGTATGCATATGCCTCAATCCTTTCTGGCATTAATTCACACTTTCTTACAGTATTTTCAGTTCCAGTGCAGTTGGTTTATTTTGCCAAAGCATTTTTTCCTTTTAATCATCACTGATGCAGATACACACCCACAAACCCACACAAAATAGACTTGCATAGCTCATCCATCAACAGATCCGTTTACCTTCATTGTCTGTTCCCTTTCAAAGTTTATGAATTTCAGTGGGGCAGCCCCCTTTGTCTTTAAGGTGCCACAATATGTTGTGTTTTGCTGCAAAAGACTAAATCAAGGAAGTGCGTAATGACCCATCACAAAACCATATAGTCTGTCTACTCAAAATTAAGTGTCATTCCATTCTGTTGGGCTTACTTCCATGTAAATGGGATTAGGGCTGCTGTCTCCTTATATTGATGAGAGGACAGTTTAGTATAAACTTCCCATCCTGTCTCATTTCCCTCACTAAGCCATCAGGGAAGGACAGTTTAGGACCCTGTTGATAGTTTGCTCTTCATGTTCCCGATGGTATGAGTATCATTTCTTCCATAAATGCCTATTTTATAAAGAACATGCTAATGTTTGTGCATCCCCTGAAACACATCACTCAAAAGAGATGTCACAGCACACAAAAACAGGTCACAAAAGAGATTGCTTCTTTCCATGTGAAAAGGACAAGTATTCAGGGATGCACTCCATTGAATTTTATTCTCTTTCCTGTAGCCATATTGGAGGAGGAGAGTGGAGTTGGGAGCAGGCTCATACATGTAATGCTAAACTGTGGTTTAGTGCTAATGTCCAAAGACAGCACAAGGACAGCACAAACTCAACTGCTTATACACAGCGAACTACACAAGTTTGTAATAGCAGCAGCTTGGTGGGGGGAAAAGCATCATGAGGAATCTTTAAACCGACTGTAGAAAAGCCTTTAGCCTCTGCAATCCACTTCCTGGCCTCCAATCTGTTTCTGATCTGTAGATTTCCTTTAGCAAAAATCCCTGTTGACACTTCCTATCATGTCATGTTTATCCATCTTTAACCAATCTGTTCTTAACTACAATCTCTCTTAATTTGCCTAGTAATGAAAAAAGGATTACTAACTTGTATTGTCGAAGGTCATCGCCCGGAGGTTCCCCTCACCTTCAACGTGATGTTATTTCATTGTATTGCAGTGGTTTACCACAATAAGACCCTTTTCTTTATTGAGATGTCTTGTGTGGTGTTAATAAATAAATCCTACTGAGATATGGGAAGGGTTTTTTTTTAATTCTCATCAATTCATCAGACTTGTTTAATGTAAGTGCCACAATCATCTTAAATCCAAGCCTATCTGAAAAACCTATCTGAAGGCGAAAACTTTTGCTGTTTTGGCTAGCTGTTTTAACGTTTAGACTGTTAATAGTTTTGTAATGTGGTTTTGAGAAAACAAATAAATTGGGCAATTGATCAGGTTACAAATCAAAATATCCCTACTAAGATATACAGGTGAACAACAATCGCTACAGTACTAATTGCATTATGGCTTCCATTAAGCTGAATGTAATTAATGCCACTTTGGAAATTGCTGCAGTGAGGACAGTCTGCAGTTTAATTCTTTGTGGAGTGTGAATACAACGTTCAGTGGGGAAATTTAAGAAGTGTTAAATTTTCTATTATGCCTCTGAACTTCAGAATCCAAAGCAAAGGACTGTACTGTTTTTATTGTAAATAGAATAAAAATAGCATTCAGGCATCATACTAAACCATAGTAAGAAGAAGTCTCAGCGAGCCTCAGCTAATGCACTACCCCCCACATTTCTCCTCCAGCATAGCTGTGAGATGAAAAATATTTGCTTCTGATTTTTACTAGCCACAGTTTAGCATGCTTTTCAAACCGTAAATGATGGTTAATGTTAACAATGACTTGTTTAAGCAAGCTGACCCATAATTCAAAGTTTTAAGTTAGTTTGTTTTAAAAAAAACCACAGTTGAGAGTAACCACAGTTTGTTAGGTATGGATGACACAAGAACCCATGAGGCAAGGCGAGGTGACTCCCTCAGACAGCAGGATCCACAGGGGAAGCAGATCCCAATGTAGATCTTTCCCCCCTACCTTGTTCCTGATGTAGATCTTCCCTCACCCCTTCTTCCCTGGTGCCATTTTGAGGTCTGCCTCAGGTGCCAGAATGGCTAGCTCTGGCCCTGACATCAAGCGTCAGCTACTCTAAACTGGAAGGAAGAGCTTCCAAACTCTTTTGAAGCTGGAGGTGGGTGGTGGGTGGGTGGGTGGAAGCATGTAAACACAAACCTTACTGTTATTTATTTACATTGCTCGTTTGAACTGGGCCCGTTCATTAACGTCAACAAACTTTATTAATGCGTCTCCAAGATTTGTGGAAAACCTAACGTTAGATTGTGGCATGCCCTCAGTGCAAATTTGTATTTTATTATTTATTTGTGATATTTTCTGTGTTTAAAGATGAAAGCCTTCTCAAGGCAGTGTATTAAAACAAAAAATGTAAAGCAGTAACATATATATTACAATTAGCCACAACAGTATTTTTTTAAAAAAGCATTCCAGGAAAAAAAAAAATATGAACAGCAGTTGAAACCATAAAATACAAAGTAAAGTTAGAAAGGGCTTTGCTGTTCTATTTGTTTTTCAATACACTTACAGCATAATGAATGTATGTTTACTGCATAATGAATCACTAGACATTATGTTGTAAAAATGGTGACGTGCCCATTTAACAACAATATTGTCCTAATATTTTTAAGAAAACAAAAAAGTTTGTACTTTTCCACCAACCAAGTGTCTAAAAAATGCAATATACAATGCAGAGTAAACCACATTTCTGCCTCCCACCCCCATGTTTCTGACACTTCATTGATCAAAATTTTCAGATTCTAAAGACCAAAGCTTGAAAACAGGAGCCAGAATACTTTGTGCCTTGTTCTAGGGGTTCCTAGACCAATACCAGCAAGTTCTCTCTTTCACACACACTGCCACTTGGTATGATTCAGGGAATGACAAGTGGCAAGGTGTGCCAGGAAGAAGAACCCTGGACGTGGTGGCCATCGGTTATAGGAGAGAATGAGCCAGTGGAAAAAGAGCCCAGCATGAGACTCTTGATCCCAAGGTCATGAGTTTGAGCCCTGACGTTGGGCAAAAGATTCCTGTATAGATGGCCCTCATGGTAGGATTCAACCCTATGATCTATGATTATTTATACAGTTTTGCTTTGATATCATTCACCTCTTTAATGGGTTTCTTCAGTTCTCATCCTTATTTAAGAATATTCTTAAGTGCCCATTATTTCTTGATCTGACTCTTGTCCTGTACTTGTCTTGTTCTATGAAAACTCTTTTGTTAATGGTAGAAAAGACAGTACTCCTGCAATATTCTCTTTCGTGCAAGTTATATCTTTCAATAAAATACGTTCAATAAAAATACCTTCCAATAAAATACTCTTCAACTGAAACCTGCCTGCTTAGATTGCTTTTTAAATGAATTCTGGGTAAACAGAAGAGAACAGAATATTTGCCTGAGTCCCCTTGTTCTTAAAGAGTTAAACTAGTCTCTCTGTGTGTGTGTGTGTGTGTGTGTGTGTGTGTGTGTGTGTCTAGCTTCAGGCAGACTATTAGCCTTTAAGTATCTTGTCTTTGAGGATTAGCCTGGACTGTAATAGTCCATTATTGATGACTTCAATCACACTGTACTAATTCTCTAAGCAGTTGTAACATACAGTGTGCTAGACCAATGATTCCCAGTTAGCTAAGTACTGCAGACCCCCTCTTTTTCAAAAGCCAAGCCATGGATCCCCTACTTTTGAAACTTTTGACATCTTTATGGTAGTTTTTGTTACATGAATGCTGCCACAGATACCATAGATGGGTTATGTGAACAACCTGGTGTCTGCGGACCACCAGTTGAGAACCACTGTGCTAGACTAATTTTCAGACTTTGGTTTTAAATGTATTTCCATCTCTGCTAGGTATGTTCATGTGTGTGTGGTGGTAAGATGTGATGTCTCATCTGCTCTGCTGTGATCTTAGGCAAATGTTTGCAACACAACTAGTACTGAAGCTGATAGTATTGTGGAACCCAAGCAAATCCCAAGCAGGTTTGCAGATCGACATGCTTCCTATATCTTATTTAGGATCAGGTAGCTGGTGCAGATCTCATGTGTTCTCTCAGTATGTTATGAGGTGTGCAAGCTTCACAGTTTATGATTATGGTGAAGCTGTGGGTGGGGTGGGGGGAATTTGCCCCATTGCTGCCCACCAAGCCTCTGACCTCAATGCTTAGCTAGATCTAAGCACCCGGTACAGGAGGCTTTTGGAAAGCAAAGTTTTACATCAGTATGCAAACTCTAGAAACTGCCCCATTGGGAGAATACTTAGGAAGGTGGTCTTTTTGCTTTGACATGCTTCCATGGAGACACTTGTGCTGTGTGCTTTTTGGCTTGTTCTAATTTGATGCAATGTGTGAACCTTGAGGGTACATAGAAATCTATCGCCTAATGCTTTGTTTTCTCATCGATACTAATTCAATACTCATATATTGCTCACTTATTTGCAGTATTATGTCCATGTACCTGCAGGAGTTTCTTGTTTTGCTTATTGACCACGTTGCAGAATATTGATCACCTCCACTTTTCCTCCAGTCGTATTCACCACCTTACTCTCTTGTCCGAACCTCCTTGGGCTGTTGGCCATAAGCTAACATTTTATTGGAAAATTAAGATTTGTGTATTCCCCTGTGAAGCTATAAAAGTTTTTCCGTCTATGTTGGAAATTTGGGAGCAAGAATGAAAATTACTTCCTCCACTGTGAAATGTCTGCAGTGGCTTAATAGTTGCTTTTTCTCTGATAATTGTTTCTTAGCCCCTTCCTTCCTTCCTTCCTTCCTTCCTTCCTTCCTTCCTTCCTTCCTTCCACACAGCATAGCTTTCTGCATTCATTTGAAATACTACAATCGAACAAAGACTGCAGATTCCTAGTCTGTCTTTCGTATCAGCATTTCCCATTCCAATACAGGCTTTGCATATACGTAGTTATATTTATTTAAATATATATTAACCACACTTCCATGGAAAAATAGCAAGGTGGTGTACAGCATGAAAATGCAATACTAAAATAATTACATCATTAAAAGCATTGATATCCTATCAGTAAAACTGGTTGGTAAAAATATTCAAGTGCCAAATGCCTGTATGAAGAGTAAAGTATGAAAAATAAGGTTAAAAGAAATCAGGGATTACTTCTGCCAGACTTCTCCTGGCAAAGAGTTGCACAGGGTAGGGCCTGCCACACTTCCCTGGTGAAGGCTGAATGAATTGCAGGGGCATGGGAGACCACCAAAAGTGTCCCATCAGAAGATCTTGGTGTTCAAGGTAGAGCATAAGGAATCTGTCGATCCTTAAAGGACTTTGGTCCCAAGTTGTTGAGTTCTCAGTGCCTGATTTTGGTAGCCTAACGTAGGGTGAAAGTTTTATATCTCAATGCTGTGGTCATAAATGGGAACAGTAGGATTTGGTGGCAACTGGGGGATTTTGGAATTGGAAGGCTATAACAAGGAAGCATATTTGCTGTACTACGTGCATCCTATATTATTAGCGTTGTCCGCAACGTGACAATAGCATGCAACACTTAAGGCAAGGCTGGGGGAGCTGTGGCCCTCCAGTTGCTATTGGTCTCCAGCCTTAGCCAGCATGACCAGTGGTCATGGATTATGGGAGTTGTGGGTCAACAATATCCAGAGGGCCACAGGTTCCCCCATACTAGGCTAACACATACCTCTTCATTTTTCTTATGTCTTTGAATGTTTTTACACACACCATCCTGTCTGCTCAGTGCATAACAGCCATCCCCACCCCACTTCAAGGATCATGTTTACCAAATCACTAGCTGTATTACCATTACTAGAGCTTCAGAAGGAAAAAAATGCCTTTGAATGCAAGCAGAGTACATTTTCTTTATTACCAAATAGCCAAGCCCTCCACCCAACAGCAACAGTATTCATATATTGCTGTTCTGAATGAGAAGAATAATCCCCTTTACCATTATTTCAGTAACCTAAGTATACATTGAAAATGGTGGTTGAGTGGTTGATACCTACAGCTAGTACAAAAATGGAGCAAGCTATGATTGTGTTTTAAGAACAGCCCAAAAATAAAATAAAAATTCAAGGATATAGTAAAGTGATTTTATCAGGATGAAAGTTCACGCTATGATCTGCCAGCTTTTGAATTAGAAAGCTTTTCCTTCAGACTGGTTGCAATTAGAAATGGAGAAAATAGATATTTCTGGAAGAGGACACAGAATTTAGCCCAGTCTGCAATCTGTTCGAGTGTTAAGATGACAGGAGAAAAAGTTTCCCCTCGACTAATTAAGAACAGTGTCCTATTTATTTATAACATTTCTATTCAGCTTTTTGCCAGAGTTGCTCTTTAAAATTGTACAGTAAAAACATCCTAATAAAATTCAAACAGTGCAATATGACTTGAATTAAAAGTCTTGCATTATTGTTGCATTGAGGGTAGATAAGCAAATCTCAAGCATGATTCTGTGCATGCCTACTCAAAAGTAAGCCAAATAATTTCAATAAGCAGTGCTAACTCCAAGTGTGTATTTACCAACGATCCAATTTTGGAAATACATCAATGCATTATTTTATTATTATTATTTGACAAAGTAATAATAATAAATAAAAATGTGCACCCCATCCACTAGACCATTCCATTGTAACTATCCAGCCTCCCAGAATTTCAACACCTCTTGCGATGGTTTGACCCCTTTCTGTTTTAACAGTACAAATTCTACAAACATTCCATATCTCCTCAAAATCATTTCCCCTGCTTATTCCCCATCTTACCTTAATGGCACATGTTAATCTATCATTAATAGCTTATATCCCACACCTCTTTATACCATTCTTCCATTTTATATTCTGTTTGCCCCTTCCACTTCCTAGCTATCATAATTCGTTCAGCTGTCAATAAATTTGTGAGCAAGTCCTTCATAGCCTGTGAACCTTCCACTGCATCATAAATTGATAATAATGCTTCCTCTGGATTTAGCATCAGTGCTTTTAAGCTAAATCAAGCAAAGGGTTTAAATTGAGCCAAACCTTAGAACCAGAACCTGGTTTGAAGGATGCCATGGCTGAATCACAGATGTGTAACTTCTGAGCATTAGCAGGGTGGGGATTAAATATGTTCTAGTACCTTCCCATTTGGATTAAAGTAATGCTAGGGTTTCCTGTGTGGTGTCCTCAACTCTCATGGCACTTACCAAGGTCCACTGACCTTCCTCATTTTTAACTTTTAAAGAAAAATATGCCCCTTTGTGTTTGGGGGCATTGCCAGTTTTTTTGACAGTCCCACCCCACTATAAAATGGACATTTGGCAGTGACTATGACAATAGCCCCCCCCCCCCAAGTTTGGGGAACTCTGCTCTAGTGTGTTTTTGGGGCTGCCTTTGAAGACTGTTCTAAAGCTTCAGTTATTGAGGATATTGGAATGACTGTACCCTTTGCTTCTGAAGTCTGAGAGAGAGATCACAACACAAAAACATGGATTGGTGTGGTGATGCATGAACAAAGACTCTTTAATTGCATTTTTTTTTTGCATTTTTTAATCTTTTCAGAGTGGGCACAGCCTACAGTGGAGGAGCCTCCCCTGGTAATAATCTGAATTTCGGAGAGGTAGCCTCTGCAAGCAGAGGGGAAGGGCAAAAGGAGGCCATTAATTCTTCCTCCCAGGACCTTGGCCAGACTATGCCAATTGCTGTGGAACTCCTTGATTCCACATTATTTTTTTCCCCAGGACTCAACAAGGCCAGTCGATTTGCTCTCTGGACCTGCCATTTACTATTGTTTGTTGGCTTTCTGCTCCTTTTTCAAACAAACTTTCATAGCTACCTGCATACAGGGGAAAGAGTGTCAACCGTAATCAGGTGGCATTGACCGCTTCCTCATTAGCCAGTAGGGGACTTGTGCTCCCGGATTTGTTGCTGGGTCCTGGTAAGATATACCTTCTAATTGGCAATTAATTAATTTGGACACGTTTTTCTTTTTCAGAGTGTTTGAAACTCACAGACGTTGAGGAGCTCCTGCTGTGGAACTGTTCAAGCTTGGGGCAGCCACAAATCAGGTACTTTATTTTTTAAGATTAGATCAAAGCTAATTCTTGAGCAGTCATTACAAAGTTTCCTAAAGAGTGGGGAGGATATATTCTAATTTTTAAAGGAATGTTGTGGGTTATTTTGGGATCTTTGCATAGGCAGAAGTAGCCATGTGGTCAGTCTTTTCATTATGTGCCAACTTGAAGCCCACCATCTAATCCTCTAGTCTTCAATAGGTGGGTCGGGAGCCTAACCTCTAACCCCTAGTGGGTCATGACCTGATCCAAGGTGGGTCACAACAGGATATAGGAGCATATATATATGGTAAAAGATAAAAATGTGTCCCCAGTTGCATGTTTGGGTTATTATTAATATTATATTTATTAAATTTGCATGCCACCCTTCATCCGAAGATCACAGGGTGGTTCACAACATAAAAATACAAAATGAGAACATAAAAATGAAGCAAAAGCAAACCAATAACCCTCCTTTCACAAACACATTTAAAAGGCCACCTGATGTTTATTTAGCCAAAGGCCTGGTTATAGAGAAATGTTTCCACCTGGCTAAAGAATTAAAAGGGGTAAAAGTGGGGATCCTGGGTCTGAAAGGGTTGAAGACACTTGGTCTAATCCAGCCCAGAAACAAAGTGCAAGACCATTCTAATGATGGGCCTTTGGGTCACAGCTAAGCTGCAGAATAAGATGGGAAGGTGTTTTTTTAAAAAGAGTTTTCTAATGGTGAGTGGAAGAGGCGGGGGAGGAAGAAGGGCCAGCGTGGAAAGGGGTTGAGGACATGGAAGGGGAAACATCTCTGCAGGATATTGCAGGGGAAGATATTAATGTTTTCATCACCTGGAATGCAATTGTGCTCTTATGTAACTGGTATTTGCAAAAACAGTATCAAATTGAATGCGGGGGTGGCAGGGTGATGCTGAAATGCATATCCCAAGGGTCCTCTTGGTTTTGCAAAGTTCTTGATTTCCCTTTTACTGCTGTATGAAATAAGGCCACCTTGCAGGCTGTTAGTGGCAGGAATTGCTCAGTTTTACAGTTCCTTGCTTTTTAGTGCTTAAATTGTCTTAATTTTATGCCTCAAGTTTATGCCTCAGCTCTCTGCACTTAATAGGTTGTGTTAGTTTTTATTCTTCTTTTTATTCCCCCCCCCCCAACCAAGAATCCGTTGACATATTTATGAAACAGTATATCCATTTGCTGGTCTACATTGTTTGCTGGATGTTCCAAGGGTGTGGGAGCTAGGAAGAATCTAGCTCATGACACCTTTGAGACCAAAGCAGACAGTTTGGTTCACTGTAGACCCTGGCCTAGGAATAGTGGTGCCATTCCTCAGCACTGAACTGGCATGTGTCTGGGTCCCAAATCTTGGGGAATTACTATTTATAAAGAGGTATAACATGTATGAAGTTTTGCTTCAAAAAAGCAGGTGCTTATCCTATTTGTGAATGACAAATCCTTTTCACCTTAACTTTGGGCTCCGTCTCCCCTCCGCACCTTGTAGCACATGGCTTCTTTGTTAGACCCTTCTCTTATCACTCTAAAGATCTTCTGCCAGCCCTGTCCCTGCAGTATAGATTCGGCACTTGGCAGGGATCCAGTCATTGGTTTATGTCTGCCATGTATCCTTCCTGTCACTTGAAAAAGAAGCTTTCCTGAATGGTTGTGTGTGCTTGCACTGCTGCATTGCAACCTTGTATAAATTGTGCTCCCAGACTTGCTGCTAACGCAGCAAATCCTTTTGTTGCCCAGGTTATACGTGTGCCCTTAGAGAGCATCCGCTGCCCTCTAAGTGATTTCCTTTTACATACCTTCCCAGGGCGTCACGTGGATGAATTAGCTAATGTTTGTAAAGCACGCCAAACAGAAGAAAGGTCTCTGCAAGTGCTTGGCATTCTTATTACATAACATACAATTAAATCCGGCTGCACTGTACAAAGCCCACTTCATGTGAAGTGCTGTGTATTTCAAATTAATAGATTTCAGAAGAATTGTATTACATTCAATATGTTGTAAAGCAATCTGTGCCAGAGACTAGGAGATCTCCTGTGTTTTCCCTTGTTATGTTGAATTGCTGTGAATTGCTGTATCTGCAATTTAAATTATTATATTACAGAAAACCAGAATTGCTAAGTGCTGTACTGCCTCATGTCAAACACCCAGCTAGTACGCCAATTCTTTAAACCTCTTTTGTTGACCACAAGCATTATGGTTTCCATTTTAAAGTTCGGAATAGAGTAGTTGCTTTAGAAGACAATAATCAGGCATCCAAACAACATGATCAGTCCAACGAAGTTGATGCTGAAGAATCATTGCCTTGACACTGGTGATCGTTGCTTCTTCCAGTACACTGAAGTCTCTTCTGTAATTGATTTGCTTTCTGTAGAAAAAAGCACCCAAACAATTCTGAGAAAGTAAGCCCCCGGTCACCTCAATTTGTGTGGCTTTTGTAACTGATAGTGGTTAATTCTCATCCACATTGAGGCTGCTGGTCTATTTTCTGCTCTCCTTCTACAGTAGAACCTCTACTTGTGACAGCCTCTACTTGGGCCTGACCCAAGTTGCGACTGCGGCAAACCCGGAACTAAATACCGGGTTTGCTGCGATTTGTGCACGCGCAGAAGTGGCTGCCACCATCTGCACATGTGCAGAAGCGTGCTGCCACTGAATGCACCTGCGCACAATAGCGCTTCTACCAGCAACCCAGACTGACATACGCACAGACCTCCAAAACTGATTATGTCCGTAAGTAGAGCTTCCACTGTATTTTTTTGCTCTCTGGCTATGAGCAGGACCTCCCCCCCCCCCCAACAGACTGGGAACTTCCTCTTGGCAGCGGGAGCTTCTAAATGTCTATAGAGTAAGGAATATTACCAGCCTCTTTATAAACTACGGGTGCCAGGAGATATTTGGCTATATATTGAATATTTTATGCCCACAACATTGTGCCTGTGTAGTGGAGGGGGCATGCAAAGTCAAATATCTAAACCCGAAAGCCCGCATCAGAGCTGAGATTGCTGCTTGTACATACACAGAGCCTCCTCTGATCAGTATTTTGCCTTTACAGCCTAAGTTTCATTTGCCTTTGTAGCCAGAAGGAAAAGGAATTGCTCAGTGAGGATTTCACTGCTTATTGATTACTGCCATCAAGTGAGATTGCAGATGCCAGTGTCCTGTCATTTGCTAGATATGTGTACAGAATGTGCGCTGGGCTGCCTGTTAACAGCAAGGAGGGTTGGAAAAAGAAGGATTTGGGGTAGGCGGGCGCACATGGTTGTTCATCCTCTTTCTAATGCTGCATCTCTGTATATCTCCACAAACTGAATTGTGAGATGAGGGGCATTATCACTATCACAAAAAAGAGAAAAGCATGGCTGAGAAGCAGGAGGTCGGGTGGGCAGAATGTTTCTCCTTCCTTTTTCTCATCTGAAAGCAGTTGCAGGTCCTCACTTGACATGTCTTACAACTGTTTAATAATTCAGGCTCTCCGTTTGTTTGTTTGTTTGTTTGTGTCTTTGTTTTGTTTGACCTAGGCAGCAGTGGCAGCTTGGCCAGGGGTCCACTCTCTTTTCACTTTCCTGGTGCTGCCCATCAAACTGATGAGCCTTTTGTTGTGTCCAATAGAGAAAGCGAACTGTTCTGGACAGCCTAGAGAGCATTTATGTATTTGTTGGTTTGATTGAAATTATTTATATCTTGCTCTCCTTCCCAAAGGAGATCAGAGCAGCATATGCAGGAAAACAGTATAAACAAACAAGACTCTCAGCAGCTGTAATGTCCAGGAAGGCAGGGAACAAACTAGGCTTTATTTCACCCGGGTCAAAGACCCAGTTTGGAACCCCCCCCCATGCACATTTGTGTACACACACACACACACAGGCTGGGAGCCTCAATGGCGCCCCCTGAAGGTTTTACCTGGGGCAAAATACCCAGCTAGCCCCCCCCCCCCAATCTATGGCTCTGCGGGAAGGCTCTAAAGCCTGATTACTAAGAAAAGTTTTAAGTGCTCTCTCCACCCCCAACACTAACAGTGAAAGAGCCATAAAGACATCCTGGGAGAGGGAGTTCCAGAAGTGGGCACCCTATAATCGCCCTCTCCTCACCCCCATTTATCTTGGTGACTATTGGGCTTCTTCTTTTATAACACACATAGCACCTGTTTGAAATAATATAGAGGTTTGTATATATGGGTCCATGCTCAAATGATTTTACCATCTATCCTTTAAGGCTAATTGGAGTATAATAATCTATTTTCTTCCCTCTTCCTTTTTTCTAAGAACAGAAACAAAACAAACAGTAGTAATCTTTAAAAAAAATATTGTCCAAGCTGATTTAAAACCCAGTGTATGTTCATAAAAACCAGGGATTACAGCTCTAATTATGATCAAGGATGGGCTGAAAATTCCCATAGCACCTGTTTAATCAAGAGCAAAAGGCTTGTTGTATACAGCAGGATTTCCATGTTGCATGCATGGTGACAAAACACAAGGTATGCACAAACCCTAATATGAAACTTAATGTTGATGTGCTCAGTTTTATTTTGAGGTTGTATGTATTGCTCCTTGCTTTTCCATTTTGGTTTATAATAACTTAAGGTAATATTGACACAATCTAGTTCATTTGGTTTGCTGTATAAGAATACTGCTTGTGTATGTGCTTGCACTTGCCACTGTGTGTGTGTCATAAAGAGAGAGAGATGCGAACCTACAGTCGTACAGTACCTTGGTTTTTTAACAGCTTGATTCCCCAATGTTTTGACTCCCAAATGCCGCAAACCTGCAGCTGATCAGAAGCTGCACTTTGGTTTCTGAATGTTTTGGAAGTCGAACGGACTTCTGGAATGGATTCTGTTTGACTTCAAGGTACTGTACAACTGTATAGGCATATATCCAATGCCTACAACACTTCCTTTTGAGGATGGAAGAACTACAAAAATGGGAGATGTGCATGTATTGTGGCAGAGACCCCATATGTGAGTCTATGACCCACTCACTGCACATACTATTATTTCTAGAGCCAGCCTAAGCTGAACTGGGAAGTTGCTGGTGACTGTAGGCAGGCTGCATTCCCGGGGCGTATGGTCTTGTCTCACTGCTTTCCCCTGGGAAACCGCTCTTTAGCACTCGATCGGAGAAAAAACAGTCAGGTTTTCCTTTCCCCGGGAAAGCCGCTTATACCCTTGCCAAAAACACAGAAAACCTCTCGGACCTGTGCTTTCTAGGCATGGGACGAGGACGTCTGGACAAGCCCCCAGTCTCAGTGTGTCCTATCGCCATTAGCAATATTGACTTGTAGTAACAAAGTGCTATGGTATGCTTTGTATGCAGTAAATGGATTTCAAGCATGTAATCCAAATATATAGTTGCCTTTTCTGGAAGCGGTCATGCAAAGGGCATAAAAAAATTCCAGCTGTGCAATTTCATGCCTGTTTCCTGAGACGGGAGTTCAGTGTGGGACTTCCTAATACATGTGTTTCAGATTGCAGCCTGAGTAGCAACAGCTCCAGAGATTTATTTTTGTTGCCCTGAGAAAGTTTATTTCTAGTTTGCCACTTTATTATTAGAAGCATCTGCTTCTGTATTAAAGGCTTGGTTTTTATTACTGCCTAAAAGAGTGATTGTCAGTCTTGCCATTTGATGTGTTTCCCTTAAATGTGAACAACTCAACAAATACAGTCATACCTCGGGATAAATACGCTTCAGGTTGAGCACTTTCAGGTTACGCTCCGCGGCAACCTGGAAGTAACGGAGTGCGTTACTTCTGGGTTTCGCCGCTCGCGCATGCCCAGACGATCAAAATGACGTCACGTGCTTGCGCGGAAGCGGCGAAATGCAACCCACGCACATGCAGACGCGCTGTCGCATCTTATGTTCTGTTTGGGATGTGAACGGGGCTCCAGAACAGATCCCGTTCGCATCTCGAGGTACCACTGTAGTCAGATCACTATTAGAAGAAGAAGAAAATAATCTTGGACTTGTTCATTGGCCTATCAGCTTTGTCTGGGATAGATCCTTCTGGAGAAAGATCTCAAGATCTGCATAATGCAGGTGACCTGTGCACACATACCTGGGAGCAATCCTAATTGAATACGACACATGTGTGGAGCCTTGGGGATGCCACAACTGTGATGTCGAATGGAAGGCAAGAGGCTTTGGCATCACACATGGTGCCACTGAAATTTGACATACCAAGGTCTGCCACTGATCTCAAAGTTGAGCTTTCTGTCCCCTATATCCAGGTCTGCAAACATACCTATTATACACATTTCAGAATGTTAAATGTTATCAGAGCTTCTTATAACAATAATTTAAAAAACAAAACAAAAGCAGCATCAGATGATTTGAAGCCTGTTAGGCTAACACATGTTAGATCCTATGATTTACACCATGGGTAGGCAAACTAAGGCCCGGGGGCCAGATCCGGCCCAATCACCTTCTAAATCTGGTCCACTGACGGTCTGGAAATCATCATGTTTTTACATGATTAGAATGTGTCCTTTTATTTAAAATACATCTCTGGGTTATTTGTGGGGCCTGCCTGGTGTTTTTTTACATGAGTAGAATGTACTTTGTTTTAAAATGCATCTTTGAGTTATTTGTGGGGCATAAGAATTCATTCTTTTTTTTCCTTTCAAAATATAGTCCGCCCCCCCCCCCAAGGTCTGAGGGACAGTGGACTGACCCCCTGCTGAAAAAGTTTGCTGACCCCTGATTTACACACCAGATGCACACCAGATGTAGTCAATGTTTGTGAGAGTTCCAACTCCAAAAAGATGGCATCTTCCTTTGCCTCAAAAATGGTGTTTAAAGCAACCAAAGATTTGATTTCTCGTTGTATTGAAAAGATCAGTCCTTGTATATTGATCTTTTGTGCAATCCATCTTTCATGCTCCTTTTGCACATATCTGGTTGATAGGATTGCTGCTGGCTCTCGTGGTTTCTGTAATACTTGCCTAGTATATTCAACACACCATCAGAGGAACTCTGGAAGCTCTTTTGTGCATCCGGAATAAATTGTGTGGGAGTGATCATAGCACTAACCAAGCCGACTGGGATACATGCAGAAGGGATCTCAGATGCATATCCTACTTCTCTTACCAGATTAATCATAGAAGACATGAGTACTGACATCTTCTGTTTGCTCTAGCCACTAGCCATCTCAACCTGCTCTTCCTTCTTTTGCTTACTGCAGTTTAACTAATTGATTGGCTTTCTGCCATTGTTGTAGAATCCATGGCACAAAGGAAATGTAAAACACTGTTGCTGTTTTTAGCCCAACTGGAAATATATATTCTGGTGACCTTTGCTATAAAACAAAATAAGGGAGCAGATTACATTGACCGGACCCATGAGGATACCCAGGGGGAAAGCTATATTCCAGGTTTCTGGAATGTTATATTTTTTTTGAAGTTTCATCTCAAGCAAGGGCTTGGGAGGATGGGGTTACTGCTTTCTTGCTTGCTTGAATGCATGACTAAGGCTAGAAACCAAGAAAATAACTGCTGTCATACTGCCTACTGCATGGGGGACAGATATGTGTTTGTGTAAGAAAAGTCAAAACAGTTTAGAAGAGGGAAAACACAACAATAATAATAATATAAAGAAAGCTTTAAGCAAACGTGTCCCAATTCTCCTTTCTTCAGAAATACATTTTGCGAAGTTTGTGCATATCTGCATAAACAAGAAAAAAGAATGGTGTACATAAAAAGAGAACAAGTGCAAATATTTGGCTGTGCATAGACTTGTCTGTAAGAGGGTGGTGTCCAGGCAAGAAGATGGGCCAGACTATCTAGCGATGTGAATTGTTCATATTCACACCTAAGCATTTGAACCAAAACCAACCATGCTTTCTGAGTGAGAAATATGACACAATTTCAGCAATACCTATTCCCTTCTTGCCTTTTCAATACTTTTTCTTCCTTCCTCCTTTTCTCTAGCCTTCTTTCTTTCTGCATTATTGCATTTTTTTTAGGTAACATGATGTGCTCTCTTCCTCTGTCTTCCAAGCTGGAAGCTCCTTGTCTCATTCTATATTTGTGGAAAAGGAATAAAAACAAAATTAAAAGTGGATTCTGTTCCCCTGGTGAAGCGGTGGGGGGGGGGAGAGGATGGGAGGAGGTTTTCTCTGCAAGTTTGCTTCTTATCCCCCTATTCTTTTCCGTATTTTAGGGAACCTGAAAATGTCCTCTGATTCAGAATCGTGTGCTTTGGTTTTTGCAATGGGGAAGAGTGATTTCAGGAAATATGGTACTGAAAAACTAGCTTGGTATATGGAATGTGTATATTGGCATATTGATACTGCACTAGGGGTGATGGTGAGAGAGGCAGAACCAACTTCAGGAATTGGGGCAGAATGAATAAAGCAGGAGATGAAGAATTTAGTTTTCAGACAGGGATGTCTAACCTGTGCCTCTCCCAGTTGTTGATAAACTACAATTCCCATAATCCCTTACCATAGTCTGTGTTGGCTGGAGCTGATGGGAGTGTAATTCAGCAACATCTGCAGGACCACAGGCTTGCCACCCATGTTTTAGGAACAACCAACTTTGACAAATAGGTTTTGTTTGTTTTTTAATAAAAATGTTTATCTGGAAGCTTGACTCTTTAGCCTAAAATCCCTGTGTGATACATCTAGGTTTCTGTGGCTACTTGGAATTGAGGGGGAAATGTACTCTACACCTGCACAGAGGCCCCTTACACCAGGGGTCCTCAAACTTTTTAAACAGGGGGCCGGTTCACTGTCCCTCAGACACTGTTGGGGGCCAGATGGGAAGTTTTGGAGAGTGGGCTGGCACGCTTGTGGGAGCTGGGCGCCTCAGAAGCCAGGAGCCTGCAGGAGCTGGCTGAGAACGGTGCTCACTGCCCGGTACACCTCTTCAATGCACGAAGATGGAGACAAGGACAAGCTGGTGCCTCACCTGCAGCTTCTGCCCCGTGCGGGTGTTTCCGCCCCTTCCTGCTCCCTGGAGGTGAAGGCCGCCACCTAGGCCACTTCGCCACTGGCCTCATCGTCCTCCACCGTCATGTCTGCCACCAATGGGAGCATGGTGGCAAATGCTCCGCCGAGCCCTAGCCCAGGCTGGCTGTCCTCCTCCAGGAACACCGCTGCTGCCCCCTCACGGGGACACAGAGTAGCAGCAGCAGCTACAGGGGCACCAGGGCGGCAGTGGCGACAGGAGGAAGAGGCCGAGCGGTGGCAGCTCTGCCAATCAGACACCGCACCTGGTTTACCTCAGCGCGGCGTTTGATTGGCAGAGACGTCCCTGCACTGAGGTAAACCAGGTGCGGTGTTTGATTGGCAGAGCCTCCGCTGCTTGGCCTCTTCCTTTTGTTGCCATTGCTGGGAGTCTCGGCTTCACGGTGGGTTCTTAAATGGCCGGGCGGGCCGGATTTAGAACCCTGACGGGCCTGATCTGGCCCGAGACCGTAGTTTGCCAACCCCTGCCTTACACATTTTGCAATTGAACACTAGCTCATTTTAAGCTCCAATCTCACTGAATTATCAGTGAAGTCAGTCATATTGTTGCTTATTTGCTAAGTGTTACTAATTTGGACAAAAAAAAAAAAAAAAAAGCTCTATACCAGATGACTATGGCTAAGGAAGTTTGTTGTAGTGACTTTTTGGCTTAGATTCTGAAAGCTGGGAAACTTTGGAGAGGCTTTATGAAATGTATAAAGAGATATATCACAGGCACAAAGCTGTCATATTCTAGGCGCCTGCAATCATGTCTGTCTACAAAACTACACATTGAATTGGCTAAGTAGCTTGTGCCTTTCTCTCTCCCACCCCAGCTTTTCCAACACCACTGCATTGCTATAATTGGGAGGTCCCAATTCCAAGGATCCTTCTAGTCTGCTACTATTTTGTAGGTGGGAGTCAGTCGCAGACCGGCAAATTCAGATTGCACCATTAAGTGGATTTGGTGCTCTTGTGCAATAAACCCACTTCCCAAAAACCTGACATTTTTTGTGGCCGGGAAGGCAGTGGGCAAATGTACTGGAAAATGGAGGATAGCAATTGATTGACATGATGATGTGTTCCTTCCTTCATTCAAATCAGAATGAAGGCTCAAAAAGCAGCTGGTGTTGTATAACCTCCTCTCAAACTTTGTTCAAACAAATCAGGATGACTGCACAATAAGTATTTAATCTGGAAGTGTCCTAAGTCTTAGTGTAAGATCATCCACCCTATTTTCCTCTGTCCCTAATCTATATTGGAACTGAGTGTGGTGATCACACAGGGTCCCCGGACATTTGACGGTCTATTGATCTCTGTGCCACCACTGTGTTTGCTTCCCTGCTGCCACCAATCCATTTCACTTGGGTACACACAGAGTCCAGACAGTTGTTAACATTAAATCAAATAAGCAAGTTTATTTTATAAGTATTAACAAGTTTATGGTTTCAGATAATTTTTCTTGTCAGTTTCTTAATCTTAGTTTATTTACCGGCCTATACCTTCCTAATAACTTCTAACTGATTATCCCAACTGTCTTATCTGACTCCTCTTAACAGTTTCTCTCACTCTCTCACATCAAAACTAGACCAACCCACAGACATATCCTCCCTCTTCCTTCTCCAACTCCAACTCCAACTCTAACTCCTCCCCTTGGGTTCCCACTGGCCAATCACTTCACACTCATTTAACCCTTTCCTTATGACCCACCTAGGAGGGCAAACGCCACACTGAGTGCACCAAATAACATTGCCTTTGGGCCTCTCTCCTCAGGTAATGTTTGAATTCTGTAGAGCATTTCCTGAATGCCATTATGCATCTACAACTTTCCACAGATACATATGGTTAGATCGGTGTCAGAATAAATACATTTTGTGGTACAACATTCACAGCTCACTCAACAGAAGCATATTTTATTATCCTTATTGTCAGCATATCAGTTGATTTTATTATGGCTAAGTCTACCATAACTATACCAATACAGTGGTACCTTGGGTTACGAACTTAATTTGTTCTGGAGGTCCGTTTTTAACCTGAAACCATTCTTAACCTGAGGCGCGCTTTCGCTAATGGGGCCTCCTGCTGCTGCTGTTCTGCTGGTACATGATTCCCATTCTCATCCTGGGGCAAAGTTCTCAACCTGAGGTACTGCTTCTGGGTTAGCAGAGTTTGTAACCCAAAGTGTTTGTCACCCGAAGCGTTTGTAACCTAAGGTACCACTGTAGTGACATAACATAATTACTTCAGTTTCCTTCTTCGCTCCTTATATTTGTTAAGGTGATGCAAAAACTAACCTAGAGAGTTTTTTTTGTTTTTGTTTTAGCTTTTCCATTGTTGCATTTTTACAAAGCTATTTCCAGAACTGGAATTTTATTCTAAAGATACTGGCTCCTTCCTTAGCTGCTTACGGGGTGTGAAACCCACATGCTATTTTGGACTTTCGAAATGCAAGCATCAGTTTTATTCATTAGTGACCAAAATGGTCTTTCATCAGCTACCAGAAAGGCAAAGTCATCTTAATTTATAATTATCTGCATAATGTTTACCACTTGCCCCTTACCTCAATGTTCATAGCTCTACTATGTAGCTGTCTGGTGTATCCCCTGACAAAATCACTATTCTGGTGTGCTGAAGTCTTATAGCCTATGCATATTCCTCTATTGAGTACTTTTGGATGCCACCCCAATCTTTGACCAGTGAGAGACTCCAGGGTTTCCAAGTGCTTACCCGGGGTTGGGTTTCCTTGGAATGAAGGTCAGTGGAGACTGTGGTGCCTTTAAGATATATGGCTTTATTTACACATATATGCACCCTGAACACAGGATGAAAAGAGTTCATAGCATTAACAGCCCAACAGATCTTTCTTCTCCATTTGGTTTCCAGGGGAACCTCAAAGTCCAATACAGGCTCAGCACAGAACAGGACATGCCCCTCTGTCTGCAGCTTCCAGCGTTCAGATTTCCAACTTGCTCAAAACACAACTCTGTCCATTGTTATCCTTCATAGCAGTTAGGTGAACAGGGTGGAGGAAAGGCCCACCCATTTGTTCTGTGGCACAGAACAACTTTTTTGGATATGCTAGATTGTGGTGCCTTGACAAACGAACTAGTTTTGCAAACTTCCTCTTATGCATTCTATCCTCATAGATACAGGGTCCCAAGAATCAGAAGGGACCCGAAGTATCCTCCATACTGACAGACTCCTAAATTCATAACAGTACTATCAAGACTATGCCACAAGTTGTTCACATATAGTCCATTATGATAAATAAGAAATGTCCATTCTGTCTGTGGGTACAGTAATCTGCAAAAACAAAATCTGTTGAATTGTCCCTAATCACCTGTTGACAGGTATTTCACATACTTCTTTTGTCCAGATTCATTTTATCTTACCAGATTCCTTTAACCTTTCCTCATTGAACTTTGTTTCCAAGCTCCTCGCCATGTTTGTCACCCTCCTCTGAACACATTCCAGGTTGTCAATAACTTTCTTAAACAGCAGTTATTGACAGATTGGGTATCTGAGCTTCTTTTTGGAATGATATGTTGAATTAACTTCAAGCAGATGAGTCTTTCTATCTGTCTTGCCTGTCTCTCTGTATCTCTCTGCCGAGAGAGATTTTTCTGCCTTAACAGACTTGTTGTGAAAACCACATTAAAAGTCGTATGCTAGGAGTGAGGTCTGATGGGAACGAATGGAGTATTGGGTCCTGGGCTTCTTAAAATCTCAAGATGTGTCCTACGGTCCTGATGCAAAGGACCCCAGAGAGCTGCACAATAGAACCCTTTAACTGCCCCAGCAGTCAAGGTGTCAATCTTTATATTCTTTCTGCTTCACTGAGCTAAACAGCCACAAAAAGCCACCATCAGTTCCCTATGTAGTCAGTTGTGCAGAGATGAACAAAGCCCTGTCAGCCATGAATCAGGGGATCTGACGGCAGTGTTATGGCTTGTTCTGATCCTGCTTCACGTCAGCCGTCAGCCTAGGAGAAGTGTGGAGCCTTTTAAAAACAGCTGTTGAACTTTCTGAAACACGGGGACACTGTGATTTCAAAATAGACATTCCTTTTCAAGAGAATTGACCCATCACAATGTGTTTCGAATTTCCACACACACCAGCTTGTCTATTAAGAAAACTCTGCATTCGGCACAGAACCCCTGTGCATTGAAGAGGATTCTGGAACACGTTCTTGGTTTTCCAATCATGCCAACAAGGATTACTGGTCATGCCTGTTGGACCTTAGTGTTGTTCCATGTGTACTGAGGACGTACTCTAGACTGTGCTTAACATTCTTTTTCTGAGGCTGTGCTCTGCAGGAGAAGATTGACAGTGATAGGAAAGCTGTTCTTTAGCAATTTGTGTCTACCCTTCTTTTCACTGAAGCATTCTCTATAACTTCCAAAGAAACTCGAGGGTTCCTTGGTGCAGAGTTTGAAGAACAAAGACCAAGTTACGGGTTGATTAAATGTTACCACTAAGCATTTGTAGCTCATCACTTAAAATGAATCAGTCCTTTCAAACAAAGGTCAACACATAGAAGTATCTTACAAGTTAGAATAAATGCTCTGAAGGGAGAATGCAGTGGTGGGGAGCCTTTAGCCTGTTGACCTAATGAGAGCCTCCTGGCCTCTGAAATTGGCCTGGGAGGCTGTTTGGGGACAAACACTTGTACCTTTTCCTGTGCCTGACACCAGATGTGGGAAAGTTCAGAAAGAATTCAAAGCCTGGAAGGTGACAGAAAAAGATGGCAAATTCAAAAAGTGCTGAATTCAAGCTATGACTGCAAAGGAAGAATCAACTTGATGTCAGGTAATTGGCAGGTAGGAGCCCCCTGCCCAATCAAAGTGCCCTGTGAAATGTTGGCCACTTCTGAATCTGGCCTTCAAGCCAGATTTTCCATAACTGGCATAATGGGTAGCTAAATATAGGTGGTGGCTGTTTTTATCTGTGCTCATGCAGTGTCTTCTGTAGTCAGCCACATCACAAAATTGAATGAGGTGGTACAATTATGTATATGCACACATGCAATGATTAACCTTTCATAGTTTCTCCAACATTGTTAGTGATAAGCTGAGGCTTCATATTGCAATGTCCATCCCGAAATGGCTTCAGTTGACCTAATTTTTCACAATGTGAGGAACACCTCTGCCTCCATGGCATCTCAAAATGGTCTCATTATAAAGAGGCCTGAGCATCTAAAATCTCTAGCTGTTTTTGATGATTTAGGCCTCACTGACTTTAATGAAAGATAACATCAGCTTTCATTACCAAGGCAATCAATCCAAGTTCAGCTCTTGGTTAAGTTAATGAAGATATAAACTGGCTGAATTTAGAAAGCAGAGACCATCGCACATGATTTTTATTGCCTTGCTATAATTCTTGTTTGCCTACCTTTCTCAAACAAACAAAAAAAATATAAAAGGGAAAATTTCACATACCCACAGCTTTAAAAACCTCGGGTTACAGATGCTTCAGTTTACAGACGCTTCAAGTTACAGACTCCGCTAACCCAGAAATACTACCTTGGGTTAAGAACTTTGCTTCAGGATGAGAACAGAAATTGTGCGGCAGCAGCGCGGCGGCAGCAGGAGGGCCCCATTAGCTAAAGTGGTACCTCAGGTTAAGAACAGTTTCAGGTTAAGAACAGACCTCTGGAACGAATTAAGTTCTTAACCTGAGGTACCACTGTATCTCCTATCTGATTCATCATTATTCTCACTTTGTGTGCCTTCCTAGCATCTTATCAGTTCTGTTTAAGATTTTCTGAGAATTTATATGGCAAAAATCCAGCTGCTTTGTATTTGAATTCAACAACTTTGTGAAAATGAGGCAGGAACTGAGACAATCAAATGCTTAAAAGTTAAGGGCAGGTATTAAGTTTTACTCAAAGTAGACTCCATTGTAATTAATGAGCGAAACATAATCATGTTCACTAATTTCTAAAGATCTACTCTGACTAAAACTTAGTTGAATACCAACATGTATTCTTAGGTTGGAATTGGAACACTGCACTAATACACTCATTCTGTCAGTGCAATGATCTTCCCACCACCCCCATTCTGGAAATTCTCCTGACACCCCCTTTTCCAAACCAATTAGGGAGGCTGCAGGGACACACACTGAAGGAAACCCCATTGCATTAGTGGGACTTGTGCTGCCTCCCACTAGCAACTATTTAGTTGACTCTGACCCCAAAGGTTGTATTCAGCTAAGTCCTACTCAGAGTAGACAAATTGAAATTAATGAACCTAAGTTAGTCATCTCCATTAACTTCAATATGAGTAGGACTAGCATTGAATACCACAGCTCACAAGCAGCGTTTTTTTAAAAAAGGAACTATCTGAACCCTGGGTCATATAAGCTACCCTATGTTCCCATACCATCAGAAGCAGTGACTGCATCATTAACTCCCCTTGCTGCTACCCCAGCGTATTAAAAAACTGTTGGCTCATAACAATCATTGCTTTTATTGCAAGGACCACTGTTGGCTGATCTGGTATGGCAGAATGAATAAGAGCAGGAGTTATGAGAAAGAAGTCTCAGCTCAGTTACCACATGTTCTGTTCTATTTAGAACAGTTTTATGTGTTTTATAATTGCAACGGTTTTATTTGGTTTTTATAATTGTGTAGTTTTATTGTTGAAACCCACCCTGGGAACTTAAGGTGAAGGGCAGGTAAGAGGTCTTATAAATAAGTAAAGAACTCATTAGAGGGACTTAAACAAACCACTGTCACTTTGCTGTATGAAATATGGGGATAATCAGTTATGCTGGCCTACGTCACAGATTTAGCCTAAAGTTTCCTGAGATAATGAATGTAAAGCACTTTGAGCATTTATTATTTATAGTGCTCTTTCCTCAAGAATCTTATTACTATCGTCAACCGGCTTTGAGGGCAAGAGCATGTTGTAGGAGCATTTTGCAGCATTTAATACAGCCTTCCCAAATTGTACTGCCTGTGAAGCACTAGACTGGGGATCTCCGTGTTGCATGCATGTTTGGTGTATGGGGTGTTAAGGGAAGGGGTAGCACCTCTGGTAGGGGACACATTGTGCTCCTTCTGGGGTGGTTTGTCCCCCTTTGTTTCCCACCCTGCACTCAGCTCTCACCTGTGGCTCATAGAAACTGTCAGCATGCAACAGTGGCCCAAACCTGGGACTGGCTTGCTAAACCACGTGATGGTAGCTGATGGCTCACAAACGTGATGGTAGCTGATGGCTCACAAACCGTCAGTGAGTTAGGGCCTTCCGCTGGTGAATTGAGCGGACGAGACTAATAGTGGGTCCAATGGTCAAGAAGGCAGTTTCTGCACATGCTGCAGAGGGAAATGAGGGGGCACATGGGGCTTGTCAACCTGGGAAGGTAGCCCATCTAGGAGAAGGCAAACTCTGATCCTAAACCTCCACTGTCTTGTGGGATATCTTTGGGAGAAGAAAAGGCTAAGGAGTAAACCCTCAACAAATCCAGAGTGGAGTTCCTAAAATGGTTGGATGGTGCCTTGTACGCCTCCTTCTGGCAACTCCTGCAGCCAAGCAGGTGCCAAACGTATTGCTCTGCTGGAGAGGTCATTTCAGTGGTTTGACTTCACCACCGGAGGTGCACTCCATTGTCTCTCAAGACAGATGGATGCATACAAAATGCATAAGTTGAACTTTATAGAAGCTCACTTTGATGCCAGTGATGCCTGTTTTTAAATCCAGATTTACAAGTGCAAGCTGTAATAGTGGCACTGTTCCCTAGGGCAGTCTCTGAACCCAGAATGAAATCCACAAGCCTCACCCTCTGACTCCCACAAGAGTTAGCCAAATCATGCTCTTCCACAGCATTCTCCTAACTAAAGGGGCTGCCAGAAGTGGAGCTTTCCCCCTCTGCTGTCTTAGCAGAGGCAGCCCATCTCCACTATTCATATCATTCTTTTTGATACTTCCAATTTCTCTCTCATGCTCTGCAGCAATACCCTCCTCCTCTGCCTCTTATATATTTCCATATTCTGCTGGCAGAGTAAAAAAAAAAGAAAAAAAGAGCTTGATGGAATATGAAAGCTGGAGAGTGTATTTGTTAAGAAAAGTCCCTGAAGCAATTGCTATCCCTGACATGGTGGTGACTTTATCATTGGGAGATGCAGTGGCTGTGAAGGGTTCCTTCCATCTCCTTCGTTCAGCCATTTAGCAGCAAGCAGCAAGAGCAAAGGGATGTGCAATTGGTCTCCGTGTTCCACTTCCAAATGTTTGGGAGCACCATACATTCTCATAGTTGAGATATTTATTGACTTTGAGCCACAATCCTGCAAAACTCATTTAATGGCATCCAGCATCTTAGACTCATTAACTTTTTAAACTGGATGCTTGTTTAGATAACTTACTTGGATTGTGTCTGAACTTAGATCGTACACAGTCACTGGTGTGGAAATGTCTATCTAAATATTAAACGGACCCAATCTGGAGTCGGAATTGGTTTTGCACGAACCACTATAATTACTATTGGAATGAAATTCATCACCAGTTGAAGGGAATATAGATGGCATAAGCATGTAAATGAGAAAAGAAGAATGGGGAGACAAATATAGAATAAGGAAAGGAACTTGGTGTGGTTAGGGAATTTTAATATTGGTGTTCTTAATGTTATATTTTAAATTGCTTTTTCAATGCACTCTCAATTGCTGAAATATTTTACCTGCAAAATAAGGTAAAAGCTATATCTTTCTGCTTGGTTCTTAAAAAGGTAGCTTTTTACATTTTTCACCAATGTCTGTAGATTATAATGACATAATCTTTTATTCAGAGTAAAGTATTGGCAATTTTACTTTCTAGCTGTTGTATTCTCCTCATGTCCTGTTGTGCTCAATACACTGGGTGGTGTAGGAACTGCAGCATAAATCCTTGACTTGGCAACAGAAATTCCATCCAATTATCTTACTGGCTGGTCTTTATTACACTTCATCTGGTTTTCTGATTTCATTTCATGTCTGCTGACATCTGTTCTGCAAGCGACTCTGGCAGGCATAGATATTTATAGATATACAGATAGATGCACATGTATGTATGCATAATAAATACATAAGGCAATACAATCAATTGTGGGTTATGATACCACCTATTATTGTACAGGAAGTGAGTTATCATTGCTTTCCCCCCTAGTGGCATCAACTCTTAAGATGGCTAAAATAAATGGGGAAAAGTGCAACAAATTAATTCAGAGAGCACACATTCCAACAATCATTCAAAAGTGAATGAGTTGACTTGACAAGCTCAATTTTCAAAGGAATCTCTATCAGGCTACTACAGAAAGGCAGCAAGTGAGGAATTCTACAAGAAGACTCAATTTACCAAATGTCAGGTCGGTGACATTAATTTTCAGCAAGAAGACCAAATTTTCCAATTCTGGAGATTTAATTGGAGGTGTGACTCAGACGGCATGTGTTGCAGAAGGTAGAAGCTCTTTTAATGCTGGCCTATGCTTATCTCTCTCTTTTTGGGAGTTTTTCTTTTCGGGGAAAAAGTATTTCTCTTCTCAATAGTAAGTTAACTTGAGGAATATCGACAAAATTGTTTCAAATTGGCATTAAACAGGTAAAGGGACCCCTGACCATTAGGTCCACTCGTGGCCGACTCTGGGGTTGCTGCACTTATCTCGCTTTACCGGCCGAGGGAGCCGGCATAAAGCTTCCGGGTCATGTGGCCAGCATGACTAAGCCGCTTCTGGCGAACCAGAGCAGCGCACGGAAACGTTGTTTACCTTCCCGCCGGAGCGGTACCTATTTATCTACTTGCACTTTGATGTGCTTTCAAACTGCTACATTGGTAGGAGCTGGGACCGAGCGACGGGAGCTCACCCCGTCGCAGGGATTCGAACTGCCGACCTTCTGATCAGCAAGTCCTAGGCTCTGTGGTTTAACCCACAGCGCCACCCGTGTCCCTTAAATTGGCATTAGCTATACGTATATAGCTTGTTGCATTCCTGCGGGTAGGGAACACCATTGTTCAGCTTTGGCATACATTGAATGGGTGGTTGAGGTTTTCAAAATGGTGGGTTGGTGTTTGGTTGTTGTTGTTTTTTACTTTATATGCATATTTCTAAGATTTCATAGAAGAGTTTGGCCAAGATTGCATTTGGCAGCCTGTTCTCATATAACTTTTTGCACTTTTTGCAAAATGACGTCAAATACATGCGTGGAAGCTGTGAAAC
Source organism: Podarcis erhardii (assembly GCF_964252035.2). Classification (NCBI taxonomy): domain Eukaryota; kingdom Metazoa; phylum Chordata; class Lepidosauria; order Squamata; family Lacertidae; genus Podarcis; species Podarcis erhardii. The sequence goes on along the minus strand of NC_138497.1, from coordinate 78,023,580 downwards.
GCGACTCGCGCAGACGCATCTTACGTTTACTTCAGGATGTGAACAGGGCTCCGGAACGGATCCCGTTCGTATCCAGAGGTACCACTGTATTTGTTTTTAGGACCCACCCTATTCTATTGACTGAAATTTGTTTTAACACATTTAATATTGGATCAAATATTAAATGCCTCATGGTGAAGGATGGGTATAGACTGAGGCAACTGCTGTCAGAAATAGTATAACCCAGTGACAGGTTTTCACCTCAGTGAGAACTAAGCACCCCCAAGATTCCTTATCTGAACCATATGTGTGCATGCATAATTTGTGATGCTGTTTTGACAAAAAGATCACTTGGCAAAAAACAAAGTGAAAAGGACAGGTTGGAGGAAATGAAATTGAATCGAGCGTAAAATGAGAATAAATCTATCCCATCGTTGCATATTTCCTGGAACATTTTACAACAAGAAGTAGACAATAGTAGTAAGGTAGACTGTTTACACAGCAAGAGTCTTAAATGGTTTAGGAAAGCATGCGAGTCCACAATAAGAACACTTTAGAAAGAGGATAAAGGCTTCTGGTACAGAAACGAGCCTACTTTTTCTCTGCTATCCATTACACATTTTCTTGACACCACCCCAACGCAGAATTTATAGATGCTGCTGCAAGGCAGCTATTTCCAAGCCAAGAAAATCCCAAGATGCTTGCATCTGTCTAGATGTCAGGGGCATGGTGTGGAAAAGATATTTCAAAAGTGCTAGTCATATGAATGGTTGTGGAAGAGGCAGCTTGTTAGAGAGGATTATGTGAGATGTTAGTTATTACTTCACTGGCCAGCTACCAGCTTCCCAGTGGAGAATGGAGACAGAAGAGCAAAAGCAAATCAATGGCAATTCACCATGAGTTAGAAAAGCAATGTTTAAAGTTTGTACTCCATTTTGTGTGTTTTTTTAAACAACAACAACAACAACAGATCTAAGCATATTGGAATTGTCAGTGACAATTTTCACTTCGGTACCAAACCATTGCTTCTAGTGCAGCTATGAAAATGCAGAAAGCAGATTTATTTGTAAATATTTCAGTACTCCTTTTCTTTACCTTAACCCTTAAGAAGTTCACAATGACAGAAAAAGAAAACGGAATTGCCAGATTAAGATTACCAAATTAAAACAATAAGCAAAAAAAGAAAAGAAAAAGCTTTTCAAAAGTGCAAGGCCTATGTGTGCCTCTGAGTAACAGATGGTCTACATTCTCACAGAAAAAGACAGGAACACAAGTTAGGTGTGTGTGACATTATATAATAATGTGAAGTCTGAAGGGACTTGTCAGAGAGGTTACATAGCTGGAAATAATGAATGATCAGTCAAATTCTTGGCCCTACATCTAGTATATTTTCATCAGAACTATATTGTAAATTACGAGGCAAATCCCAATAGAGTCAGAATTTGATTCTGTTGTAGAAATTACTATAGCACTGTGTAACTTTCACTCAGAGAGCATAATCTGTGTCTTCCATGTTTGGGGCCAAAACCCCAACAATTGTACTGCTTGTTTCTGTATATTTTATATTCACAGAAGACTATATGCTGACTCTAATGTTCTGTTTCAGACTCAAGTGTCTAAACAAATCTAGTCCACAAAGAACAGGATTTTTTTTTGCCCTGTGATTTTTAATACTTTTTCTTCAGCCCTCTGTATTAACTGCCACCTGTAGCAATGGGCCAAGGGGGCACATCTCCCTCCATTTTCAGACCCTCATGAAATTGAAATAGATGGGTCATTGATGCTTCTGACCCCCAGCCCCAACAATCACCCTAAGTTATCCTCAGTCATAGCCAAGGAACACACGGTGTTCACTATTGTTCTCTTTCTGGCATGTCAGGCCTGGATCCCTCTGTAGTGCCACCCCAAAACAAATTAAGAGACTGAGGTGATTTTTGGATTGTTGCCTGAGGATATCATTTCAGCTTATCAAAGTCTTGCCTGGCTGAGATGAAGATGGCAGTGCTTAATTGTATCTCAAGGCTGTAGTGGAGTCAGGCCTCCCAAATTGCAGATTCAGGCCAAACATAGTTTTGGACAGCAGTCCTACTCAGGTGAGGCACTTGATGTAATGAACTTTATGCTGTACTATTCTTGTCAGGTGTTTTCTTTAGTAGAAAAATTGAGATAAGCAGTCAAGCCCTATCTTTCCCCTTCTGTAAGTTTAAGATCCCTTCCCTCCCCCACCCCACCTTCAGAGCCCATTGCTTGCTCAGGCCACAGCAGCCTATAAAGACAATTGATTTAATGTGGCAGCAGAGGTGAAGGAAGAGCTGTGTAAGCTGACGGAGCTAGGCTGATATATAAAAACAGCTCCATGCCTCATAAACCTAGGCTTATTATTAGCAGGCTGAGTTAGATCACAAGATGTCAAATGGTGAGCTTGAGAGTCCATTACACTTTAATTCCTCTTTGCTTTCCACACAAGAAAAAATGCACCAAAGTAAGTTTTTTTTTAAATGTCATTTAAGAGAAAACTCTGCTATTTCAGGATTGTTATTGAAAATAAATATCAGTGTACATATTTTTACCTAGGAAGGATAATGGGCTCCAGAAATGAAAGAAGTTTTAGTAGAAGAGGAGGGATGTAAACTGAATTGCCATCCTTTTTCTGGCCTCATGTGCTTTTAATTGTATGTCAGGCAGAAATCCAACAAGTGTAGCATTCTACCATGAGGATGGTATAAACTTCAAGCCCAACGAGAAACAGTTGAGGGAGTTGGGTATGGTTAGCCTGGGAAAGAGGAGACTGAGAGGAGATATGATTGTCATCTTCAAATCTCTCAAGGGCTGCCACATGAAAGATGGAGCAGGCTTGTTTTCTCTTGCTCTGGAGGGTAGGACCTGAACCAACAGTTACAAGAAAGGAGATTCCGACTAAACATCAGGAATAACTTTATGTTAGTAAGAGTTGCTTGATAGTGGAACGGACTCCCTTGGAAGGTGGTAGAATTGCCTTCCTTGAAGGTTTTTAAGCAGAGATTGGATGACTTTAGCTGAAATTCCTGCATTGTGGGGGTTGGACTAGATGACCCTTGGGGTCCCTTCCAACTCCACAATTCTGTGATTTTTATAAGCACAGTCTAGCCATGAGCTTTCAAGCTTATGTATAACAAAGCAAATGTGTTTTTTGTGCATTGTACAGTTTCTGTGGAAACACTAGATGTAAGGTGCATACATGGTGTATAAACTGGCTTGCTTATGTAATTTTTGGCTTGTGAGATTATGAACTTTAAAAATTTTTCAATAAGTGCAGATGATATGTTACAATTTTGACGTTGCTTCATAAAATAAATCTCATAAGCCTCTAACCTTGTCTGAACATAGAGGAAAAGGGCTTGCCTGATTTATTGGGGGAAAGCCTTAAGCTCTGGGTGACATTAGCAGTGAAAATGTCAAGTTCTGCAGTATGTAGTACATAAGCATGCTGTAATTTCACTGTACTTAATGTTATGGAACAATAACCAAGGCTTTGTATGGTTCTACGCAATCATTTTGTAATACCAAAGGCTGGCCTATTTATCACAGGGGGATCTTGAGGAATGGTCTCTGCATGATGACTTCATCTGCCAGTGTAATATTAATTTAATTTAATTTAATTTAATTTACATACCACTTTTATCTTCTGAGGATCTCAAGGTCGTGTACACGATTCTCCTCCTTCCCATTTCATCCTCACAACAAACTTGTGAGGTAGGTCAGGTTAAGAGATGACTGGTCCAAGGTGAGCTTTATGGCTGAGTGGGGATTGGAACCCTGCTCTCCTAGTCCAACACTCTAACCATTACACCACACTGATCACCATATTTTGCTTCTGCATTACATGACAGTCCATTACATGTGTTATGATCCTGGGAGCAGACCACATCTTCAGGCTGCAGATTCAAAGTGGGAGAGGGAATTGTCTCTAGGGCCAGCCCCAGATGTATTTGCTAATCCAGAAACTCTGTTGCAAAAGGAGCCCATTGTGCAAGTATTGCTCCAGCTCTAGGAGGTCACATTGCCCTCCTCTGACTGCAATAACTCCATCTCAGAAGTCCTAGGGGAATCACAGTCTCCTTTGCTCTTATTTAAGGCTCACTCCGATGTTGACTGCTGCTGAAACAACATTTGAAGCAACCATTCTTATGCATGTTGCCATCTCAATCAGTCACATGCACCACAATTTGGGCATGTGACAGAATATTGACACAGCCTTTTCAAAACAGCAGATCACTGAAGGCAATTCCTAAAATGCATATTTGGAAAATAAGTCACCCTATTTAGCGGCATGTTGACAAAGTTAGCAAGCTGAGTGATAAAGTGGGCTTATAGTTCTATTTATTCCCAATTGCTGAGATAAATTAAGGGTACATTCCATTTTGGGACCTCTTCTTGCTATCCTAAGAAATTATTCTTTGAGGATCTGTTTCCAGGCCCTCAGGTCCCAGACAATGGCTTCTCAGTTTTTAAAGGGAAGATTTTGCGAGATTTCACTGGAATACAGATTTCATATCTGTGGTGGAATACCTTCCCTATTTCTTGCTTATTTTCCAATAACATGTAAAGTTTGCCTACGATAATGGCAAACTTTTCACGGCAAGTTGTTTGTTGTATCAGGTTTAAACTGATATGTCCATTCCACATGACTTCTCCATCCTTTTATGTCATTTCATTATGCTGTAATCATGCCTGCAAGGGTGGTCATTTTTCATTTTTCAAAAAATCTATATGCTGTGCTGCGTAAATTTTAGGCACCTGACTGATAATATTTTGTCAACTGAAAATATGTTTTAATACCTCTGATTCCATCATAATTTCAAAAGTAGCTTGTTATGCATGCAGTGTTTAAAAATTTGTTAAATTATGTGACAACCATCATTATCACCTTGACATCATAAAAGTTAAGATTTTAGGTTTCGTATAAATTGTATTTCCAATTTTTCATGCACATTTGTTCTTAGACTTTATTTGGATTTTCATATTTTAAAACTTGTTTATTTAATATTAACAGTGGCTATCAGCTGCACAATAAAGTGATTGGCTGAAATCATCTTCTTACAAAGGTTAGAATTATTCCACCATGACTGAACTTTGGTGAACCAGTGATGCCTTGCAATCCATTTCCCCCTGTAGCTTTACAATTCTTTATTTTGGTATTGCATACTACTGAAAGTAAGGAAACAGATGTACTGTACAGCAAACTAGATTGTTTTTGTTCCTTTTCTAAAGGAAATAGTAGTGATGGGTAAGGAAGCACTGGAGATTGTAGCGCTCGTAACATTTCATATGGGGATTAGGTGCCATTTTTATATTTAATCTAGTGCAGCACCATGTCATGGCTTGACACCTCATTTCAGACTGGCTTGTAGGAGCCTTGGCAGAGACAGAGGACCACAGAGAATACAGAGTAGGATTAACTGAATTTATATTGAAGATACGTCTCCTTTCATCATAATGGATTTCCAGTCAATGTTCATTAATATGATTCATGTGGAGAAACGTAGAACCAAATTACATCCATATGTGTGAGAAGTCCCTATGGAGGGATACCTGCCTGCTTTCTTTCTGCAATAAAGACTCAAGGCCCTTCCTCAAAAGTTCCTTCCCGAAGACTCCCAAGTAACACCCTCACAACAGAATGACCTCCAACAGAATCTTAAAATGGAAATTCAGCGTAAGAACCAATTTCTGACCCCCTCCCAATTTCCCCCTTCCCCTGCAGTCCCAGAGGATTGGGGGATCCTCCTGAACAGCATGGGAGGTAACATGAAGGACATGAAAATGGCCTTCGTCCCCCTTTCCTCTAGCAGGATTTGAGTCCCTTCCAGGAATGGAAGGGGGTCTTTCAGTTCAGGGAAGGGGCATTCTGAATCCAACTCAGTGTTCATAACTCCAGTTGTTACTTTGTTCAGTTACATATAACTAACTGCTCAATAAAGTTTAATCCCAATACAGTGGTACCTCGGGTTAAGAACTTAATTCGTTCTGGAGGTCCGTTCTTAACCTGAGGTACCACTTTAGCTAATGGGGTCTCCTGCTGCCGCTGCACCGCTGCTGCACGATTTCTGTTCTCATCCTGAAGCAAAGTTCTTAACCCGAGGTACTATTTCTGGGTTAGCGGAGTCTGTAACCTGAATCTTCTGTAACCTGAAGTGTCTGTTACCCGAGGTATCACTGTAGTGGTATACCTGCTTGTGTTTACACATGTAGATACGAAGTGCATGAAGTCGACATAATAGACGTGTAGAAGAACAGCAGATGATAAGAATAAGAATATTTGTACCCCGCCCATCTGACTAGGTTGCCGCAGCCAGTCTGGGCAGCTTACAGCATATATAAAAGCATAGTAAAACATTAAACCTTAAAAAGCTTCCCTATACAGGGCTGCTTTCAGATGTCTTCTAAAAGTCAGATAGTTTTTTATTTGCTTGACATCTGATGGGAGGGCATTCCACAGGGTGGGCGCCACTACGGAGAAGGCCCTCTGCCTGCTTCCCTGTAACCTCACTTCTTGCAGTGAGGGAACCACCAGAAGGCCCTCAGAGTGGGGGTGGAGACTCTCCTTCAGGTAAACTGGGCTAAGGCTTGGAAATGTATTGGGGGCAATGTAGGTCTTTCAGGACCAGTGTTATATGGTCTTGGCAGCTGCTCCCAGTCACCATCCGCATTCTGGATAACTTGTAGTTTCCGAGTCATCTTCAAAGGTAGTCCTACATAGAGCGCATTGCAGTAGTCCAAGCTGGAGATGGATAATGAAAACATGCAGTACTAGTCTCAGTGTAGTAAAGTGAATTAATTAAACAGTGTTGAGAAGAACATGGAGCCCAAGTTTAGTTTCAAATGTCAAGAGGCTATGATTTAAAAGAAATAAATATCAACAAAATTTGGTTTTCTGTTTTTGTTCCTTGGGTTTCTAAAGATAGCAAAGAAATCTCACATGGTAGCAATTGTTTGGCTTTGGAGAAACAGTGTTAACCCAAATGGGAACCAATTTATTTCTGTGGAGTAGAGACTGGCCCAGTGAAAGCATTTCCATGAACCTGAGTGGAGTCAGCTTGACTCAAATTGAGATGTAGCACAGGCCTCTCTAGAGCATCACTTGGGCACATGGGTTTTCCATTATGTGAAATGAAGGATGTGTTCACCCTGACTAAACTGGGCTTGTAAAGGATAAAGGAATCATTGGCTCAAATTCTATATCCTGTCTTACATGGGGAAGCAGCCTGCATTATCTGATCTCAAAGTATACAAAGAAGAGAGCAATTTTCTTTGCTCACCATTCCTGTTTACTTCAGAATATGCAGTATAATCAGTAAAAGAAAAAGGTAATAGAATAACATAAACCGGGGAGGGTGGAGGGGAGAGACACAAGAGAGAAGGTCTGGCGGCAAATGAAATGGGTTATTTCCAGCCAGCTCTGCATAACCAGTAAAAGGAGACATAAAGAAGTTTTCAGTGTGAGGCAGGCTCATAATATAAAAACAAACCATCAAATTTTAGTGGAAGCTAAAATAAAGGCTGCAGTATTGGGGGGGGGGAGGGAGAACAGATTCATGTGGAACATCTTTAATGGCAGAGAGAGAGGGAGAAAGAACATGAGTGCATGTTTAGTGCATTTGCTTTTGTTCCAAAAATCATAAGCTTATGCTGAAAATCGCCTCAGATCTATTATAGGCTCCAATGCATGGGGGTGAGTGGGCGGGTTGTTGATTATTTTTAAATGCAGGTAGACAAGATTGGAGTCTGTTTAAATCTTTTATACAGCTTGAATTAATACTGGGAAATGTGTACCATATGGTTTGACTATGTAGAGAAAGAAGATGTGACACTAGAAGATCCTTGATCCGGCTTTGTGTGTGTGTGTGTGTGTGTGTGTGCACGTATATGTGAATATTTGTGAATTATTATTTTTTTAATGTAGTGAAACAGACCTACAGTTTATACAATAGGGCCTGACTGTTTTGACTGCCATTGTAGCAATAGTTACAGATAGGTAGCCGTGTTGGTCTGCCATGGTCAAAACAAAATAAAAAAATTCCTTCCAGTAGCACCTTAAAGACCAACTGAGTTAGTTCTAGGTATGAGCTTTCGTGTGCATGCACACTTCTTCAGAAGTGTGCATGCACACGAAAGCTCATACCTAGAACTAACTCAGTTGGTCTTTAAGGTGCTACTGGAAGGAATTTTTTTATTTTGATTGTAGCAATACTATGTGTATTCATGCATACTGTATATTGCAAACATTACCAAGAGAAAACTGATGGGAAGTAATGAGAGAGGGCTCCCAGGCATTTGGAAGAGAACTTTTAATTTTTCTCCTTATAGTATTTTCTCCCCTTGGGTTTGTTTGCCTATTCGTATGCTATCTTTGATTGCTGACATGTGCATTAAAAATACCTCTTGTGAGGTCTTAAGGCACCTAACAACAAGTTGTAATAAAATAAATGTTGATAGTTCATGAAAGCACCTAGATGCAGCAGTTTAAAAAGAGTAAATAAGCAGCTGCTATTAAACAACAATTCTGATTAAAAGGAAGGAACTAAAAAATCTAAGAACAGTTAACAGTTAAAGAGAGCAGCATTTGCACTGAAAAGACAGCCATGAAGGTGTCAGACACAGTGAGTTTACTGAAAGCTTCATGAATTTGCATGCCACCCTGGCACAGGCGCCAATCTAATCATTCCAGTTTTTCTAAACATGCAGGCATGAGTACTATACTTTTAAGCTGTTTTTTTGCTGCTCCCCATGGCTTCTCAATTTTAATTAAGTATAAGTTCCCACTGTTTTAATTGCAACCAACAGACAAATGTCATCTTCCCCAGCTGGCAACAGAGTCCATTTATTGGAAATCAAATGCAATTCAATCCCTTTCTTGTCTGCAACTTACTTAAAATTTTAAAATCACAGGCCAGTTTCCCATGCTTTCCCTCAAAGCAGCCTAGATTCATAATGCAGAAGCCGTCTAGAGTGACTGAGGCAAGACACTCAGATGGGTGAGGAATAATAATAATAATTATAATTATAATAATAATAATAGACATCCCTATTTTCATCAGAGAAATGTTGGAGGATATGTGTCTTGCCTTTGTGAAACTGTGCAATTCTTTTTTAAAAAAATTGTGGCATGGCCTGTGTTTATCTAAGTTCTGTGTTCTACCACCACCAACCCAATTACTCCTATCTGCCCTATTACCTTTGACAGAAATTGTACCCAGGTTAGGCAAATTAGCAGAATGTGTTTTTGCTAAAAAGGTGGTGTTGCTTGCTCGGGTACGCAGGGAAATTAATATTCAGTATCCGATTATTATATGCAAAGTAGATCTCCCTTCTTTCTGTTGCTATTAATATGAAAACTCTCTCTAGAGATGCATAATTTTTGTTTAGCCTAATCTTACAGTGGCTGGGACAACACAGTCAGATGGACAGTGTATAAGTCATCATCATCATCATCATCATCATCATCATCATCATCATCAAAGCCAAACATTTATACAGGTCTGCTAGCTATATCTGAATGTGCATTTCAACTTTATAGGGAGCCCACATGAAAGGACAATGACTATTTCTCTTTTTCCTCTGGTATGAAGTGAAAAAGATGAAGCTGGATAGCTTAACTTAGTATGGTTGAGTGGTTGCCCTGGGCAGCAAGACCAGAATATTTGTTGGAACCCTGTAGCATAACTTTTAGCTTATTTTAGAAGCAAGCATGTCTTTCAGGTTGCAGAAAAAAATCTGAGCAGTTTCTTGAATGCATTGCTCACAGTGATGGTAACTCTAGCCCAGTGGAAGATCCTGTGATCATAATCGCTCACAGAACAAATACTTTCTCCTAGCCTCCAAGGGCATGTGAAAGAGCTTACAATTTAAGAAGGAAGCCTCAGAAGTTATAAAAATGGAACGTTATGCAATGAGATGGCTTTGGCCACAGCAATGGAAAAGGATGGGCCAGGAAGATAAACACCTGTGCAGCATGAAGGAGAGGGCCTTCTAGGTAGTGGCACCCTCCCTGTGGAACGCCCTCCCTTCATATGTCAAGGTGATAAGGAAATATACAACGTTTTGAAGACATCTGAAGGCAGCCCTGTATTGGGAGGCTTTTAATGCTTGATGTTTTTATTACGTTTTTAGATACAGTGGTACCTTGGGTTACAGACGCTTCAGATTACAGACTCCACTAACCCAGAAATAGTACCTTGGGTTAAGAACTTTGCTTCAGAATGAGAACAGAAATCTCGCGGCGGCAGCAGGAGGCCCCATTAGCTAAAGTGGTACCTTAGGGTAAGAACAGTTTCAAGTTAAGAACGGACATCCAGAACGAATTAAGTTCTTAACCCGAGGTACCACTGTATGCTGTAAGCAGCCCAGAGTGGCTGGAGAAACCCAGCCAGATGAGTGGGGTATAAATAATAACATTATTATTATTAGGAATCATGGTCCCAGTCTTGTGTATGGAGACAGATGTGGAGGATGAGCTGACCAAGTGTGTGGCTGAGGAAGAGCTGAGCAGGGCCTCTAACACTGAACCTGCAGAGCTAAGATTGTGGAGCCAGAGTCAGGACCCTCACAAACACCCTTCCCTTCCTTAAGCCCAGTTGCCTCCTGCAGTACCATGCCTGCCCAACAATACAGGGATCATGTTGAGCAAGAGGCCACAGAGTGCAGATGAAGTACCCTTTAAGAGTTTCTATTCTCTGAGCAAAAATGGGGTATAAAGCTTGGGAGACGTGGACTTGAGGCAGAAGCTCATACGACCTCAGTTCACTTCCAGCCATAGAGGAAGCAATGCTCATCCATGGTACCACATTGCTCCATTGGGCTTCATGGGCTGGGGTAGGAATGGCCTATCACTTGGAGTGCACAGCATTTTGTTATTATAAAGACTGAAAACTTTTCGTCATAAAATAATGCCTTTGTGTGCATTTGTGCAATTGTGTGGTTGCATGTCACTTTCACATGAAGAGGTATAATCTGGACAAATTTCAAATAGTTTGAAAGTTACAGCAGTTTAAAAGTGAATAGCAAGTGCTGGAGTCATATGTTTCCAACCATTTTTGCGACCACCCAAAATGCACTGGAAATCTCTCCTTTTAGCAGCTGAGATTATGCCAAAAATGCAAGGATATTGCATGGCTCTCCATTTCTCTGTCTGTGAAGAAAATACATTGTGTAGTTCTAAAAAATATCAGATTTCAGTGCTCCTTTTAAAAATTACTCGTTAAATTCAGCTTATGGTCATTGCTAAATGGCCCATTGCTTCATGGGTGGAGTCAGAAGAAAAATGACCATTGTTGGAGAGAGCAGGCTGAAGATCAGAAAGACAGTAAGTGGAGAAAGAGGAACTGCTCTTTTCTGTGTTTTTGTGTGTGAAGTGCTACAGCATATTCTTGCACATGGTGTGCTGTTAAAGGTTTTTGCATGAGAGGGGAGCTGTCATGACTTCACTTGATTTGCAGTCTCTGTCTTGGCTTGTTTCCTCTAGTGATCATTTGTGCATTTCTTTTGAGAGCTGTGCCTTGTCCATTTGTTATCACAGAAAGCAAATCAACAGTGGTTAAATGTGGTCTAGGTGATAATACGGTTGGGTAGATTCAGAGCTGATTGGAAGACAATGCTCAAAGGTCTGTTTCACATTTAGCAGTAAGCCAAACAATTGCTTATTGTAAAAATAAGCAAGCATGCTGGTGCCTGGATGGAAAATTAGAGCTGCTTCACTCTTTCCCTGGCCCTGCTGCTCCCACACAATGGTTTGGCTTAGTGTTAGGCAGGTCAGAAGTGTAATGTGGCTGCATAAAACCATGGATGTGGTTTTAGACTGCATTAAACCATAGTTTCCAAGTTACAAAAAGTAACAGTTTCACTTTTTTCTGCACTAGTTAAATGCCATCTGGAGTTGTTTGTTGAGTTCTGGACACAGAACATTAAGAAGGATTTTGACAAATTGGATGGGTTCAGAGGAGGGCGGTAAAGATCATCAGTGGAGTGGAAAACAAGTCCTATGAGGAAAGGTTGAAGGAAGAGAAGACTGAGGGAGAACATGATAGTACCCTACACAAGATGGCAAAGACTTGTTTTCTTCTGTCCCAGAAGGCAGAACAACAGATAAAGGGCTTAAGTTACAGGACAGTAAATTTGGCTGAACATTAGGAGATTTGCTTAACAATGGGACTAGTTACATAGGGGTCGTGATGGATTTTTTAATTATTATCCTATATTGCATTGTCTTTCATGGAGCGTTTGGGAAGATTTTAATACATAATACTTTTATAATGGGGCCGACTTTCACCCTGACGAATTTTCTGTGGTGAATGGCATTGTTTTGGAATGCTAGGAATATCTCCCTGAATCAGAGACCACCTCTGCGTCCATTCCATTAAAGAACCTTTATCTACAGAAGCAGAACATAGCACATTAATATAGCTTTGCCGTTGTCTGGGAAGCTCCAAGTTATTGCTGTCCTCTGCATCTCCCACTGTGCTCTACAATGGGCTTCCAGATGGCTTTTCAGAGACTAAGCTTTTTGAAGCAAGGAATGATGCCCTTGAATAACTCCCAACATTTGCTAATGGAGTCTGAGTAGGATGCTGTAATGCTTCTAAGTGGCTACTTAAAATTTCTCCAGCTATCTGCTTTTATTTGAATAGCCTGGGATTTAAAATGCAAATGTGCATCTTTTTATAAAGTGCTCTGTGATCAGTGGTACAGTTAGGTAATTTTAGACTCCGGGCTTGATAGTCTCTTGGGGCCCATGTATATGGTAGCGTGTCTTCGAACTGTGGCAAGTCAGCCCCGCTTGGCTTAGGGGCCCTCCTTCCTGCTTTGCTGAGTGCAGCCTTGGACTCTGCCCCAAAGCCCTGCCCAGACAGCACCATCATCTGTGCGCTTTGTGGTGGTGCTTTTGCAGCAGGCGGTGCTCTGCTCTTTTTACAGATGAAGGCAATGAAACTGACTGGCTGATATGGCCAGTTTACACCACATATGGATTTTAACTCCTTGCCACCGTCTGGTCCACTCTGTCTAGCTCCTCTCATCCATGCACACATCACAGATGTATTCATAGAATCATATAATTGTAGCATTGGAAGGGGTCCCAAGTGCTATCTAGTCCAACCCCCTGCAATTCAGGAATCTCGGCTAGAGCATCCATGACAGATGGATGGAATTTTGATAGATGAAATTCTGGCTGGAAAAGTACACAGGGTTACCAAAGGGTGAGACTGGTGTGCTGCTGATGTCACCCATCAAGTATCACACACAGTGCAGTCTGGAATTGCTGTGAATGTCACATGCAGCTACCCCAGCTGGGAGCAATTCCATCCCTTTCTGGTAGCTGAAGTATGTGTTCCTCCCTGAGAGGAGAATGCTTGCTGTGCATCGCCAGTGGGAGAACATATGCTATTGATCCTTTCCAGCCAGTCTCAAACTCCCCCCCCCTTGTCCTCTTTTATTTGTGGCAAGTTTCTTCACGTGTGGGGCGCTTTTCTTCCTTCTTTTCCTTTTGGTTCTCCTGGTTTTCGCTTGGCACTTGCTGCCAGTTGGTATTGCAGATTCCTAATAATGGGTTCGGCCAGGCTTATTTGTTAGGGCCAGCTGAGGCATCAGTTCACGGAGCTGCTGCCGAGAGCTTGTTGAAAGATGTTAAAATCTGAATGGTTTCAGCTAATTGGCATTTCTCTTACATTTCATTTTCTCTGTGGCAGCAAATTGTCCTGAAATGTGTCAGAGGAAAATTAAATGACAAGTGCCTCCCTCTCCTGAAACTTCATAGGAAAGCACATCAGCTCTGTTCTCTTGTCGTGAATGCTTGGGTCTTATTAGCTTTAATGGGAATTAGCTGTGCATACACTGCTGCTGGGCATGTGCTTGGAGCACAATGCGCTCTGTGGCTCCTGGGTGTGTACCAACCCTTATCTTCCATTTCCATATGGATGGTGTGGAAAGAAAAGCTGCTGCAGAGACAGATCCATGCCTCCCCCTTAAGGGCTTGTTCTTCTGTCCCTCCTTCTCCCCCTCCCAGTTCCCCTCAGACCCTGATGCAGCTCATTCCCCTTCCTTTATAACAAGGCAACAATAGAAATGCATGCTATGTTTAAGCCTACTGAGAGGGGAGAATAGATCACTCCTGTGCGATATGGGCACCTCCCACTATTTATCTTCTGGTGCGGAAGGTCTGGTAGATGATCAGAACTATGACCCCCTGGATCATGGAAAGTTGGGAGAAATTAGGGTATTGTTTTTAAAACTACAGCAACTGTGCTATATAGGCTCTTCATAAATGAGAGATGTGTAGGATGAAAATAGGAACTAAGTGTTGCAACATTTAAATCGACAGAAAGCATTTCTTCTGGTGATCAAAAACTAAATGGCCTTCCTGCCATTTCCGAGGAAGCTTATTTTAAGATGCTGATTTAGAACTGTGCTATGAATTTAATTCAGTTTGTATTTTGGCCAAATTAGTTTTCTTAAAGAAAAGTGACCCACTTCCCAAAGTTCTCATGCCTGTATTAAAACTACCGGTAGATTTGCCGTGTCTTCCTCACTTCTGTATTCTGCTGGTTCAGAGTCTGCCATGCTTTTCAGTTCTTCCTCCTAGATTTCCTTTCTCATTTTTACAGGATTGCATGCAGTATAAAGCACTGAGCTACTGAGCATGTTGCCTCTGCTGCTGTCACAATTGCTGCTGGCTCTGTTCCTGCTGCTATTGCTGATGGCTTCTTGACTTTGATTTCCATAAACGTTATTGGCTGTGCAGTATTGGCCGATCCCATTCAGCACACAATGTAGCATGGTATTGTGATGCCCTGATGTGCAAAGGTGCAGTAATGCTATAATCATAGTTCAGTGTAGCTCTAGCAACATTTTGATAAAGGGAGTGAAAGAGGATTGAGGTGGTGATCAGTCACACTATATAGGGGCTAAAAAAAAATGGATTGCTTTTACACAGCCTAACACAGAATTCTAATCTGAAACACCCCTCCATTCCCCAGTTATAATATTCTTCAGCTTGTGCATGAATGTGGATTAAGCCTGAATATTTAAGAGTTTTGCTAGTGTTCCTGTGACAGCATCATGCCGTAACCCATAGCTGGAGGGGCTCTGGTATTCCATTGACAGCTTTTCCAGTTACAGCCTCTCTCTCATGTTCTTACATTGGTGAAAAGGTTAGTAGATTTCCCCCTCTTCCCTACAGCGTGTCAGAGCATTTCTAAGTCTCCCCATTCTCAGATGTTACTTGTTCATTTCCCTAACATTAATGCTCACATCCATATTATTGCTGTCAGTTATAGCAAACACTGCATGTTTACAAAGGAACTCCAATAAATAATTCTATTTACTTCTCTAGCCCTTCTGACTGTCTCTGAGGAAAATAGCAATATTGGTAATCATGTGGTTCCAAAGAGAGCCTCATCTTCACAAGCAGACCCACTTCTTCCTTTCGAGTTCATATCACATAAGAACAATACCATCTGACTCCCTTCTCTCTGCAACAGATGTGTGATTCATCAAGAGCTTGCAAAGTGTACAAAATTTTCCTCTGCTCCCCTCTTCCTTTGAGAGTTCTGTATTGTTCTGAATCTATTGTCTCCACTCTGTGTTTGAGAAGGCCTTCTGAATATTCATCTTTAAAAATCATTTTTCAATAGAAGATCTAGTCCCTAAAGGTAAACTTACAATGGCTTCATAGAAAAATGTATTTTTTTAATAAAAAAAAGTTGGGATAGAGACGGTAGTAGCAATCTGTGTGCGTTTAACAGACACACCTTGTTTCAGAAACCATTTCTGTAGCCAGATAAGCTCCTGTTTCCATACACCTTCTTCCCTGGCAGCTGCAACATTTCTAGAAATGTTTTATTGAGAACCAGAGTCAAGATTATTTATTTATTTATTTATTTATTTATTTGTATATTTATTTCATTTATATCCCACTTTTCCTCCAAGAAGCTCAAGGGTGACGTAAGTGGTTCTTTATCCGGTGATGTGAGTGGGTGATTTGTAATGATGAAGAAATGATGACAAGACAATAATCTGGGATTAAGATTGGCCACAGCTTGATTGATTGTAGATGTAAGTAGGGTTTGGCATAGACATTGGGTATGTATCCTAAATCAACCAGCCTGTCTGCTGAATGATTACTCCTTCAGGGTTCAGGGATCTCCCTTTGACACAGATCAAATGAAGTGATCCTGATAGGAGAGCATCAGGGTATTCTGTGGCCCAATGGCTCCTTTCTGGACTATTGGACAGAACTCCCTCTGGTCTCCTTTAGTGGTATATCCTGAATTCCAGTTCCAATTAGGGGGTGGTGGCTGTCAACCCCCCCCCCGAACTTAGACTATGGATCCAACCCAATGTCTTTCTCCCACAAAAGTTATGACAAAAAGCAGAACCCCCAGATAGGCCCAATTTGTCTGCAGGCAAATTCCTTCCTGGCCCATAGATGCCCAATAACCATTGATTGCCAACTGCTCTGCCAATTCCAAGAGCAGATGACATTTATACTGGAAAATCTTGTGAGCCCCTGTGACTGGCCAAGACCAATGATGACATCAACTGGCCACACGAATGACAGATCCCCGGCTCCCCGTGGCTGAGCTGGACCATAACCACCACTGTCCCTAAAGTGGTAAGTGGTCTTTGCATGGTCTAAACCACCGAGCCTCTTGGTCTTGCCAATCGGAAGATCAGCAGTTCAAATCCGTGTGACGATGTGATCTTCCATTGTTCTGTCCCAGCTCCTGCCAACCTAGCAATTTGAAAGCATACCAGCGCGAGAAGATAAATAGGTACAGTGGTACCTTGGTTTAAGAACAGCTTAGTTTATGAACAACTTGGATTAAGAACGCTGCAAACCAGGAAGTAGGTGTTTTGGTTTGTGAACTTTGCCTTGGAATAAGAACGTGTTGCGCTTCCTGTTGAGAATGTTCCATTTGTAAATTGAGTCCCCCGCTGCTATGGGAAAGCACGCCTTGGTTTACGAACCCATTGGTTTAAGAACGGACTTCCGGAACGGATTAAGTTCGTAAACCAAGGTACCACTGTACTGCTGTAGAAGGATGATAAACGGTGTTTCTGTGCATTCTGGCACTTGTCACTTATCACTGCGTCCTGTTGTGCCAGAAGCGGTTTAGTCATGCTGGCCAGTGACCCAGAAGGCTGTCTGTGGACAAACACCGACTCCCTTGGCTTGAAGCAGGATGAGCGCTGCACCCCATAGTCACCTTTGACTGGACTTAACTGTCCAGGAGTCCATTACGTTTACTAGTGTCCACAAGTACTTATTTGCATTAGATTTAAACTTGGTAATAGCAGGAAGCAGTCTCACATTTTTCCGTGCCCTTTGCATTACAATATTTATTTATAGAAATCTTTAGGAATTATGTATGCAGTAGTAATAGTTTTTAATAATTGCAGTTTTTGTTTTGTTTTTTACTTTTGGCATGCAGATCTATTAATTTAGGACTGGTTGTGACCTTTTTGGTACATCAAGCAATTTTCAGAATGGTTAGCATAGTGAAGATACTGGAGACTATCCCTCTCCCAGGAACCTGATACCAGTGGATATTTTTAGATGCATCAGACAAATTATAGATTACAACCTTCTTTCCTTTTGAGGGAAAACTCCTTTCAGGGTCAGTTGCCAAGGTGTGGGGCCACATAACAGCTGGCTGCATGCTGATGCCATTATGCTAATTTTTTTTGCATATGACCAGTGAAACAACATTTAACATCTGCTTTGGAAGTTTTGCCTTAGTATGCTAAATCTATCTGCATATCACTTTTAGTTACATTAATTGATTGGTTGTCTGTTACCTCACTAAGCCCATTGCTACTACTTCCATGGCTCCTCTCACATCAGCCTCATGAGTGCCTCTGTCTGGCATCAAGGTTAGCCATGTTGTACATGAGAATTCCTTTGAAGGCCTGGCCTTTTGTGTGGTTGCTGTACTGAAGAAGAGAAGACTTTGCACATACTGGGATCAATATGGGAGCAACTTTAAGAGGCAGTCCTGAAGTATGTATAAAGCAGGTCTAATAATGGAAAAGGTATCTTATGTATCCTTAACAGTTTGCACTGTAATCCCACATTTCCCTTGAAAGGAAAAGACATAGCTAGGTAAATTAGGAATTTCTTTATTCACACAATTCATAAACCAACTCCTATTGAGAATATGTCACATGATAGAATTTTTTAATTCACCGTTCATTATTTTACCTACATTAAAGAGGATGTATACATGAAGGAAGATGGAAATCTGACTCATCTTATCTGAAAAGAAAGTTTTCCCATCCTATGGGTAATGTGTACCAGGATTAACAGCATTTTGCAAAATCAATTAGATATCAAGGAGGGCATAACTGAAAAGGCTTGGCCGAACTAGAGGCTAGGGCCTTCAAAAGAAAAGGGCTCAGTGATTTAGCAAAATTGCCTGTCAGATCTATTATTTTAAGTTAGTGCTGTGTCATGATAAGCACACACAAAGTCAATTAATCATGAATTGCACACACAATTCATAGTGTCTTGGATGGGTGGTTAACAAACATTGTCCTCCTGAAGAAGGGACTCATTTATCTTTCTAAGCAGAAAGAAACACCTCTGAGGTCATTCCTCTTGCTGACATGTGCTGCAAGCTGCAACTCTAATAAAGAATGAAAGCCCATTAGCAGAATATACATATGATGACTTCAGAAACAAATTTTGCATTTGTCATTCCAATATGAGGGCATCAGTGCTCAAGTCCCAATTTATATGAATTGATGCTTCTTGCTGCCTGTCTGAAAAATCTGCTTAGACATTCTCCCTGTTGTGTGTGGAGCTGCTTTTTTGTGAGTAGCTCCCATGCCTTTTTGAGAATGTCTAAATGAGGATATTATTATACAAGGAGGATATTATTATTATATGTTTATTTATATCTCACCTTTTCCCCTAATAGGGACTCAAGGCAGCTTGCAGATAAAATATGAACAGCTAAAACATGGGGGGGGGGAGTTTTAAAATGTCAATTAAACATTAATAGAATTGGAATGAAGCACAGTGGCAAATATATGGCTTATTTACACATATATACAACCTGAGTTTATGATGGAGGACTTCACAGTGCTAACACTCCAAGAGGGTCTTGTTTCTCCTGTAGGTACAGCCTTGGATTCAAGCAGAAATCAGCCATGACTTTCTCTCTGCCTTTTCCAGCCTGCAGCTTTTTGCAGCCAGCTTGTAGCTCACATAGCAGCAAATTCCCAACTCTCAACTCTGGCTTTTGCTCTTCTGTCTCAGAGCAGGAGGAGGGGCCTTGTCCCTTCTCCTTTACTTACTTAAAGACTTACTTTGTTTTCTTAATGGCCCATCACCTTTTTCTCTCTTAATGGCTCATCTACCAGGCTTATATTTTAACCCTTGCTAGATCTAGGGGCTCAGTGTTTAGCACATAACGGGAATCTGAAACTCATGACACAGGGAAATCTGACACCCTCAAACTCATAACACTATATATATAATCTATTATACACATGGGTAAACTGTCTGCAGGAAATTGTGTTTGTCTGAATCTGTTCCCCAAAAACGTTGACCTTTTGGAACCAGTAGTCTTCATTAAAGGCTGCTTAGCTACAATCATGTCCTTACACGTTCCAATATCTTGTACCTGAAAAGCCTTGCTTCCTTTTTGTGAAATAAATTTAACCTCTAGTTGTTGTTCAATTGCTTTACATAAATTAACAATTACCGTACAGAATTTTATGATTAATATGGAGGCTAAAGCTGCATGATAAGGGAATGTGTACAGATTTGCACATAATGCTAAGCAATGGTTAATTTAGCTACCATTTATTAAACCATGACTTAGAATACTGTGCAAATCATACCCAGAAGCTTAAATATGATTTGTTTGCGGCCAATAAACTATGACCAATAAACTATGACCAATAAACAAAAAACAAAAAAACACAAAAAAAGCCAATAAACAAAAAACCATAGGTCTGTATAGTTAAACCTATGGTTTTCCCAGTAGTGATGTATGATCGCCAAAGAATTGATGCTTTTGAATTATGGTGCTGGAGGAGACTCTTGAGAGTCCCATGGACTGCAAGAAGATCAAACGTATCCATTCTTAAGGAAATCAGCCCTGAGTGCTCACTGGAAGGACAGATTGTGAAGCTGAGGCTCCAATACTTTGGCCACCTCATGAGAAGAGAAGACTCCCTGGAAAAGACCCTGATGTTGGGAAAGATGGAGGGGGCACAAGGAGAAGGGGATGACAGAGGACAAGATGGTTGGATAGTGTTCTCGAAGCTACCAGCCTGAGTTTGACCAAACTGCGGGAGGCAGTGGAAGACAGGAGTGCCTGGCGTGCTCTGGTCCATGGGGTCACGAAGAGTCGGACACGACAAATAAACTATGATCTGAAGCCATTGTTTTTACTATGATGTAACATTCTTTGTGAACCCAGTACCCTTTCATAATCATGTGGCTTGACCATCCTGTCCTAGATGCTCACCAAGCTACAAAGGCATGAGTCAAAAACAACTAGAAGACAAACCAAATTTTGGAGAAACAGCCCATTGTTTATTTGAATTTGGTCAGGTGGGGCAGCTCATGGTTTGGTAAGCAAACCATAGCTGGGTGTTATGTGTGAATCAGACCATTGTCTTTGTCTTAAGTGCAGTCAATAGAATCTAAACACACAATTTTCACTTTCTGTCCCCCACCACCAGTAGCAGGGGGCACATCAAAATCCAGTTTTGTAGTGTCTACCCATAGTGTCTTTGATTTGTTTATCATCACTGCAGACTGGTGAGGTGGGTGAATTTATAACCCCAAACTTTTACAAGAGTAAAGGTTTACAAAGACCTGTTCAATGTTTTGAGAGCTTGAGTTTTCTTTCTTGGTTGTGACTTTCTCTCTGTGTAAAGTAATTAAAAATTAATCAATGACTCAATATTTGGGAAACTATAACAAGCAAGAAAAACACAGCACAATATACAAAGGTTCTATTCCACAAGAAAAATAGTTTAAAGAAATGGAATCAACAGGGAAATATGCCTATTGTTCTACTGTACTGTGAGGGCAATTTAAAAATAATAATTGAGAATGTCCCTCCAGTATTCATGCACTAGGAAGTTAACAGGCTGACTGCAATTCTTTTTGATGATGTGCTTTTGTGTATCTGTAAGAGACAGAGATGCTCACAATCAGATTCAGAATGATGATGATGAATGAATGTATTTAGCATCAAAAAAAGAGATGGATGAAAGTTAGCAGACTACCACAGCCAATAGATGGTATAGTCTCTTTTCATTGTGCTAGTGCTGGCATGATAAGTATAATTTTTTGTCTATTACTGATGCTCTTTTCCCTAGAGTTACCTTGTGAAATGGTTTCTTTTTCTGCTTTTTACAAAACTTTGAAGGAAGAAATGTGGATTATTGTGGATTATTGTTAGCTTAACATGACTGAATGTGTTACATCTGTAAGAAATGTTGAGGTGTGCTGTGTTTTAATGCATTAGTAATGTCTTATTAACAACTTAGAAAGTATATTTTATTAACAAAGTGCTTTAGAACATGTATTGTTGGCATAGATTATCCTGAGGGTAGCGACCGTTGAATCTTATTTCAGCCTCTGAACATTTAAACCAGAGTTCCAAGTGAGCTGAAAGAGCAGAAGCACCTCTGGGAAGACTCCCTTCTCTTTCATCCTATGAATAAGTTGTCATGTGTAAGCAGTAGCAGGATGGTTATGAAATCTAATGTCCTGTGATTATGCGGGGGCAAGCTAGCCAAGGATGCTTAAAAAAATGTTCTAATTGGTCATCTTGCTTCAATCTTCCACTGGAAACTGCTCTGAGAACTCTGTGGCTTGTCAATTCAGATGTCAAGCCCACCTCCCTGGCCCCCCCCCAACCTCGTTCAATGCCAATGAAAACTAAGAAATGAATAGAAAGAGAACCTACCCACAATAATGTAAGTTTACTACTTCCCCCTTTTCTCTTTCCCTGCTTTCTCTCTCCACCGTTATACTGTATACAACATTAAAGTCTCACATCGAATATAACTGATCCGTAGAAAGGACTTTATGATCTGACAATAGAGACAATATGTGTACTTCTGTAACCCAAGAAAATCTTTAACAAAAACACTTTTTAAAAAATGTCAAGCCCATCTGAACTGACAAATTGTAATTCACAAACTGCAGTTTCACATCACACTCTAGTGAAGCCAAAGTGACGTTTCTGTGCATTTTGTTAAACCATATATAAAAATCGGAGTTACATTTCAGAAATCAAATATTATTGCTGCCAACCTACTGCTGCAGGATGAAAAGCTTGAAGCACATATCAGTGCATGTGTGAATTTACCGTCTGTTTTATCCTCTCATGCAATCCAAGGCTTTAAAAAGATGGATAGTGGAAACAAGGCCAAAGCACAAACACAGCCCAGTTTCTCCGGATCTGCACAATCCTAGCAGACAAGAGAAATGAACTTTTATGTGGCTGGTCAGTGAGGAAGAAACACAAATTCCGTTTCAGATTAATAGGCTCATGTTAACCTGCATTGTAGGTTGCTCTGTGTTAATAAGTGTATTTCAGTTAGTTAGTTTGTTAGACTTTATTTTTATGCCAGAAATGGCGAAACTTACCGGAAAAATAAGAAATCAAGACAACCAACTTTAATAAAATTATGGAAATGGTTTATTGAATATTTACAAATAAACTGTAAACATAAGAACATTGGCAGGATTATTGTAATAACCTGCAGTTTTATAAGAGTATATAAAGTAGATGAATAAATGAGTAAATTATGTTAAAATGGAATATGCAGAAAATATATTAAAAAATTAATGAACTGCAGAAAGAGGGGGAAGGAAGTAAAGTTTTGAAATGTTAAAATGATTCTGAAATTATTGAAATGTATAAAACTGAAAATCATAAATAAAATAATAATAATAAAGACATTATTTTTATGCCACCAAAAAAGCTCCCAAGACAGAGCACAAAGGTTAACAAAAAATACAGGTTCAACCAGTAAACTGTAGCTTTCAGAATGTTAAGACAACAATGTCTGATAGAGCTGGAGTTAAGCACTTCTAAGGTCCCAGGCAGGGTATGTGGCAGAGCAGGTTGAAAAGCTTGCCCCTTTATACTCTGAACATAGTCTGCCCCCTGCATGTAAGCATGTGATGTCATTTGATTACCCAACTTCCCAGGTTCCATTTCTTTACAGTCTGAGTGATCTGTGTAAACTGATAACTTTCAGAAATATTTGGGTTAGCCATCCATGCACTAGAAAAGTATTGGAGGGAAAATAACTCTTGTTGAAGAAAAACAGGGGAAGGGATTTTACCAAAGATTGGTTAGAGAACCATCAGCAGAGAAAGTCTGCAGGCAAAATGAAAACAAAGATGAGATTCCTTGTCTCCCACTATAAGCTTTTTGTGGTTAAGATAAATGTTGCATGTCACATAGTCTTTTAGGGCTCTTCCCTTTCAATTTGCTTTGGGAGTCTTATTTATCCTTCTAGTTTCCACTTGTATCTGAAGTCATCTGTAGGTATTTGTTACACAGCATATTTGAGACTGAAGGCATGAGCGGATGTGTCATTCCTAATAACCTTACCACCAAATCAATGTGCAGAAACTTGAATGTGCTACATTGAAATTTTCATGTCTCCAGAGGGTGTCACAAATCTGCAGTCCTTGCCAGCTCAGACATAATGGCAAACTAAAGGTAAAGATAAAGGGACCCCTGACCATTAGGTCCAGTCGTGGCTGACTCTGGGGTGCGGCGCTCATCTTGCTTTATTGGCCGAGGGAGCCGGCGTACAGCTTCTGGGTCATGTGGCCAGCATGACTAAGCCGCTTTTGGCGAACCAGAGCAGCGCACGAAAACGTTGTTTACCTTCCCGCCGGAGCTGTACCTATTAATCTACTTGCACTTTGACGTGCTTTCAAACTGCTAGGTTGGCAGGAGCAGGGACCGAGCAACGGGAGCTCACCCCGTCACAGGGATTCAAACCGACGACCTTCTGATCGGCAAGTCCTAGATTCTGTGGTTTAACCCACAGCACCACCCACGTCCCTTTTATGGTTTACTGCAATGTCTGAACTGACAAACCATCATTGTGGCTGTAGCTGTACAACTTGAAGCCACTGTGACTGGTTTGCCATGAGATGGAAAAAGAAATCAGGTGAATAGCACAAACCATGGCTGGGCAAGATGCTTGCGTACAATGATAAGCAAAACCATGATTTAGTGCAAACACGAGCGGCTCCTGAAGAGAAGATTGGCAGATTTGGTCCTCTGGTTTTGGTGCTGCTACACTGCTATGAACTGAGCCATGGTTTGACTTGGCTTGCCATCTGACCCCCGCGTCATGACCTGTCTTGCTTTAGATACAAGTTGTAGTCAAAGTTTGTTATATGGCTTACCGCTTGTGTTTTGTCCAGAGAAGACAAACTATGAGCCTGGGTTCAGATTACACAGTAAGTCAAATCGTCACTTATCTCACTGGAAGGGGGTCAAAGTGACCGCAGTCCCCTCTCTAGGAGCTGGCACACTTACATGTTTGCACTAAGCTATGGTTCCACTGAGTGTTATATGCAAACATGGTCATTGCCCTTTTTTATTTCAGATGGGCAATAAATTATTTTGAGAGACTTAGAGAGTGACTTTAAACCCTTTGTAGAGTAAGCATTCCATATGGAGATCACATAAAGCGTAAATACATGAGATTGTTCATTGTTCGTTCACTGTGCATTCTTTGTAAGTGAAATATTGCTTTGACAAATTTGATGTCCCATAGCTCAGATGAATTGTTTAGTTTTCTTTCCTGTCCTATTTCAGTGCCTTTAGGTAGGATATTATATGGATGCTTATTTGATTTTTATCTTCACAGTAGCCTACTGAAGGAGGTTAACCTGGGAGTGACTTTGCTCAAAGTCACCCAGTAAGCTCTGTGGCTAAGTAAGCTACTTGAAAATAGATATTCCATGTCAAAACCCAGCACTCTGTGTCATTGACATCTCGTTACTTTTATTTCAGGTTGTTTCCCACTCCTTTATTCCAATCATCAGCTTTCCATTGCCCAGTTCCATATCCTGTCCCTTAAATCTCCTTCCCTCACCATACCAAACTGGCTTTTAACAAGCTGAAGCTCATGGTCTTCTAAATTCAAGCTATTTATTTTTTTTATAAATATTTATTAAGGTTTTTAAATATAAATGCACATAATAAACAATCTTACTTCTTTTACAACAATTTCAACACTTCTTTGGACTCCCTCACGTCTCCCGCTCCCATTTACATCGTTAAAAAATTTTTCCAAACAAATTATCAACTTGTTTACAATCTCATGTCCACTCATTCAAATATAATCTAGCACTTCTTCCAAAAAAATTTATATTTTCTTTAGTCTCACTTATCATCAAATTTAGATCTAGTTTAGTGGTGACCAGTTTTTTATAATCTAGCATCCTTCTTAACATTCAACCAAATTACAATGTTTTTGTAGATACATCTTGAATTTCTCCCAGTCTTCCTCCAATTTCTCTTCTCCCAGATCACGGATTCTGCCGGTCATCTCGGCCAGTTGCATATAGTCCATCAGCTGCATCTGCCACTCTTCCAGTGTGGGTAGATCTTGGGTTTTCCAGTTTTTTGCGATGAGAATCCTTGCTGCCGTTGTTGCATACATGAAAAATGTTCGATCCTTCTTTAACACCTTCTGGCCGACAATGCCCAGAAGAAAGGCCTCTGGTTTCTTTGTAAAGGTATACTTAAATACCTTTTTCAGCTCATTATATATCATTTCCCAGAAGACCTTCACCTTAGGGCATGTCCACCAGAGGTGAAAGAATGTTCCTTCATTTTCTTTACATTTCCAACATTTATTATCAGACGAATGGTATATTTTGGCAAGTTTAACTGGGGTTATGTACCATCTATATATCATTTTCATAACATTTTCCTTCAGAGCATTACATGCGGTGAAGTTCAGCCCAGTGGTCCACAACCTTTCCCAGTCCTCAAACATAATGTTATGCCCAATGTCCTGTGCCCATTTTATCATAGCCGATTTAACCATTTCGTCTTGTGTATTCCACTTTAGCAGCAAGTTATACATTCTAGATAATACCTTGGTCTTTGGTTCTAACAATTCTGTTTCTAACTTCAATTTCTCCACCTGGAACCCTAACTTTTTGTCATTTTTAAAAACTTCTTTAATCTGAGCATAATGTAACCAGTCTCGCACCTTATCCTTCATTTTCTCCAAACTCTGCAATTTCCAATTGTCTCCATCTTTCTCTAATATTTCCCAATATTTTGGCCATTTGGCCTCCATATTGGGTCTTTTTCGGGCCTTAGCTTCCAGAGGTGAAAGCCACCTTGGAGTTTTATTTTCCAATAAGTCTTTATATTTTGTCCAGACATTAAACACTGCTTTCCTGACACTATGGTTCTTAAAGGCCTTATTGATCTTAACTTTGTCATACCATAAATATGCATGCCAACCAAAAGCATTGTTAAAACCTTCCAGGTCCAACACGTCAGTGTCTTCGAGAAGTAGCCAGTCTTTTAGCCAGCAAAAAGCTGCGGCTTCATAGTACAACTTTAAGTCTGGCAGGGCAAAGCCCCCTCTTTCTTTCGCATCTGTTAATATCTTAAACTTAATTCTGGGCTTTTTGCCCTGCCAGACAAATTTAGATATATCTTTCTGCAACTTCCGGAAGCACTCCGTTTTGTCCACAATCTGTAATGTTTGAAACAAAAACAGCATTTTTGGCAATACATTCATCTTAATAGCAGCAATTCGGCCTAACAAAGAAAGCTTCAATTTTGTCCAACTATCCAAGTCTCTCTTAATTTCAGACCAACATTTTTCATAGTTATCCTTGAATAGACTCAGGTTTTTTGCTGTTATGTTTACCCCTAGGTACTTTACCTTTTTAACCATAGTTAATTCTAAATTCAAGCTATTAAACAGTCACTGCATAATCACTTCTTCATTAAAATTGTTGGGGTGGATCCGATTAACAGAGTTCTAATAACAGAGACTTCTGCTCATGCAAGTGGGTCTTGTGAAGAGAGAACAATTTCCCACCAATTCCCACTCATAAATATATCCTAGAGGTTGGAGAAGAGGGTAGGAACTGGACAGGAAGCTGTGGCGGGATTGATGCAAATAATTGCCCATTCTGTGAGCTGCAGCCTCTACTGAAATGTTGATTCTTCCACCAGTGGAAGGGGTACTCTAGATCCAGGTCAATGTCACTGTTCACAAGCTCATGTAGCTCATGGAACTGAGGACATTAATAACATGCAAACATCTTTTTAAAAAGAATTTAAGCAATATATAATGAAACTTTGTGTTTATTTTTTATTTTTTTTAAATCTGACTTCTAAAATATCAGGAGGGGCAAATTATTGTATATTTCTTGGTGAAATGGTGTGATTCAAAAAATAATGATGATGATGATGATGGTACAAACAGGTAAATTAACTCTTGTAATTTGTTCACAATCTCCCAGCTGGAACAAAATGGAACCATTAAAATGTTTTCTGCAGTAAACCAATATTTCAGCTGGTTTGAGACCCTGATTAAAACCGAGCCAGGTCTACTGCTATAATATTAATAGCTGTGGCAGCTTCTGTGAAAATAGCTGTTAAATGGGGAGTAAAAAGCTTTCCACACTGCCAAAAGTGTAATAAAAATGGAACTGTCAAGTATATAATGTTGTTGGCCGAAATGATTGTGACTTTACAATTTTCCAATGCATTGAGTTTATTTGATGTACGAGATACGAGTGTTGTAAGAGGTTAATATAGAGTCTTGACTGGGGAGACTTAAAAAGTGAAAGAGCACAAGATGGAAAGTTTTTACTTATTCCATAGATGGGACAATCCTTAGTTGTGTGCTATTCTGTGGTCCCCATCCTACAGTTTTGGTCAGGCGTTGCAGCCTGCCTGAGGAAGAAAACTTGATCTCTTCTACACACAAGTACAGTGTGCAACTGAACATATTTATAACACCAGACATATAAAATATAATGGATAGAATAATGCCCCTCTACCCTGTCAATTTAAACCTGGCCAAAAAACCCCATGCAAATAAAAATGATTCTGTGCTGCTTCCAAAAGATGCTTAAAGGCTTGATAAGGGGAAATCACTACCATTAAAACTTATCTGCATGTGTTTCATGGTCTGCATTCACATACTGGTAGTACAGCATGTTTCATCGATATCTGAGATATTATAATGATAGGCTTCTAAGCCAGGCACATTGAATCATGCCTAAAAATCAAAGGAAGAACCAGTGCAAATAAAGCTCTTGTGTAATATAGTCCTGTTTTGGTCATTCCTTCTTTTTACACATATTAAAAATAACCACCACATACCTTATCTGGGCAAGCCCTTGAGGACTCAGAACTGATATTACAAAGTCTGGCTGTAATTCAAAGAGTTTAGTTAGCTACAGAGAAAGGAAAGAGGCACTTCTGGGTCTGCTGAGAATTGCCTGATGACCCGAACAAAGCATTTTCAGATGCTTAGTAAACGTGTTTTCTCTGTAAAGTAGCCTTTCCCAACCTGGTGCTCTCCAGATGTTTTGGACTACAAGTCCCATCAGACCCAGCCAGGGTTTGAGAGCTGTGTAGCCTAAAACAGTTGGGAATGCACTGGCTTGGCAAAGACTGCTGTAGAGTATCTTTTAAAGGATGCATAAGCAACATGACACCTGAAGATTCCTCTTTCCTTTTGGCTCTTAGTACATGGAGGAGAGCCTGCACCAAATTCTCTAGGATCCTCACCAGCCTCCTATAACAATTGTGTAGGGATTGCTGCCAACTGTATAGTGATGCTGCACTTGTGTGGCTGGTATCATTTTGCCTATATCTACCCAGCTGTGTACCACTTAATTTAGTTCATTTATTGAGCAATTACACCCTGTGTAAGAAATTTGAAACAAACCATCATAAGAAATAATGATGGCACTGGACATCAAGCGGTATTTGTAAAACTAAGTGAAGTAACATTGTGGTGGCGATCCTGTGCACACCTACTTGGGAGTATCCTTTTGAATTTAGTGGGGTTTATTTCCAGGTTAAAAATGCACAGGATTCCATTATGCAAGAACTTTATATCTGAATTTAAAATACAGGTCCTTTTGACTAGTGTGATTTCAGCTGGGGCACATGGGTCCCCCACAAATTCCTGCATTTCATTTCGTTTTAATCTACCCCTTTTCCTTCTTATTTATTGACATGGCTCTTGCACTGGTATCTAGAGATGGTTTTTCCTTTGCAGCAAGACCTATTGTTTAAGAGCATATATCCTTTAAGTGTAGACAGGAGATACAAATATCATTTACTTTGAAAATTAATAATTCTGGCACATACCCAGCAGGTTACTTAAGGGACCACCCATAAAGTATGTCATGCATTCAAGAGAGTGGAACCAGTATAGAAAAGTGGCAAGAAAGTACGTATTTATTACTGGTTTAAAATAGGCAAGGGAGTAGTTAAACAAAAGACCTTAAAGTGTGACATACTTTATGGATAGTCCCTAAGCATATTTTCAAAATGGCTTCACTCACGTTCTTAAATGAATTAACTTTGGTTGCTTCCACACATAGAGCCCTTATTGCTGTTGAAACATGGATTTTTTACAATTGTTTGGAAGTGAACATTACATAAGAATGTAGGAAGAGCCTGCTGGCTCAGGCCAATGTCTCATCTAGTTCAGCATCCTGTTCTCACAATAGCCAACCAGATGCCTGTGGGAAGCCTACATGAAGGACATGAGCAAAACAATGGAATTAAAATGCACAAGCACAAGTGTTACATTACCCAACAATGCCTGCCATACAACCAAGATCTTTCTATAATGAGATCTTTCTGAGATCTTTCTTCTTCTTCTTCTCCTCCTCCTCCTCCTCCTCCTTGTTTAGTCATTTAGTCGTGTCCGACTCTTCGTGACCCCATAGACCAGAGCACGCCAGGCACTCCTGTCTTCCACTGCCTCCCGCAGTTTGGTCAAACTCATGCTGGTAGCTTCGAGAACACTGTCCAACCATCTCGTCCTCTGTCATCCCCTTCTCCTTGTGCCCTCAATCTTTCCCAGCATCAGGGTCTTTTCCAGGGAGTCTTCTCTTCTCATGAGGTGGCCAAAGTATTGGAGCCTCAGCTTCAGGGAGATCTTTCTACTATTAATTGAAAGCTTCCTGTGTTCTGGCTATGCCCATGTTGTTGCTTTCCTGCAGCATGGTTGATAGATGAAGGCTGAATTGCCCCATAATTGCCTTGGCAAGATTCTCCTAACTACCCTCATCAGCTGAAGACCTGGGCAAGAACTTCTGCTTGTGTAATGGGGCTTTCTCCACTCTCCTCTCCTGCATGTCCCCAGAAATTGTAGTGTGTGTGTGTTGGGAGATGATTCCATCTGGCAGGCTGGAATGTTTGCACAGTCAGAATTATTGAAAGAGCGAACATTCAATTCCGCCCCTGCATATTAAATTGTCTTTTGTTCCCTTTGTGTGTTTATATGCATGTTTGTTAAATTGCTGCTTCATTTCCATTTCCCCTTTTCTTTTCATTATAGTGAAATAGCACTATTTCACCATAATGGTAAATAAAAAGGGGAAATAAATAATGAAAAGAAACTAGTAATGTAATACCCAATCTTTGGGGAACACTGGGTGATTAAATAAGGGGCAATTCATCACTGATCTTCCAGCTGCACTGAGTAGGAAACCAGTAAAATTGGAAGAACCCATACTGTAATCAGGAAGCTTTACATTTGAAGGAATAGTTACTCTAAAAACAGCCTGTTTTTAAAAAGCAAAAATCCTATCACAAATCAGGCCTGGAAAAACTAGAGGAGGATGAACAGAATGCAAATGATTTGACAAGGATTCACTGTAAAAAGTTGCAATTCCAAAGCAACCTTTGTTGATTGCCTTATCTTATCTATATCTCATATCAAAAGTCTGGTGTTTTTTTCCTCATTTTGAAGAAAAGAGTAATCCAAAATTTGCTAAACTAAAGGTTGAGTGCTTCTTTTTAATCTTTAAGCCTACTGCATTCATTGCAGGCTGTTTATATTCAAAAGAAGAGAGAAAGCACAGCAAACAATTGCAGATATGAAAGTATTTATCAGCCCTAAGCTGCCATGTTTTATTAGTTTATATCCCTACCTTCTGGCTCCGTTAAATTTGCAGGTTTGTTCAGAATTATTTATCAATTGAATGGTAACCACTGTAATAAGGAAGATGCATGATACAGCTTATATGCACGAGTCAAAAAGCTTTGTTTTTAAGCACACTGCTCAAAATTCAATTAAAAGGTCTGTTGAAGTAAAGGTGATTTGTTTTACTTTTGCTCGCTTGCTTTTGCTGCAGCCTTCACTACAGCTCTATTTAGCGAAGTTAAAATGTGAACCATTTTTTATTACAGTGTAGTGAGGAGAGAGTGAGAATGCGCACAGCAACCATCCTGTTCTTACCAGTTTATCAACTAAGGATTCCAGCTGGGAATTTACACATTAATAGAGGAGGATGTAGGAGAGTATTTCCTTCAAAAGCTACCATAGTATGATTTATTTATTCTCCTTGGTGGAGTCTGTGGCTGCTGCCATTTTAACTACCCAAACTACAGACAGAAATAAATTTCCACTTCACACTAGCGGTAGATGAGGGATTCTCAGGAGGGGAGGATTAGGGAGGGATCCTTGTGATTTACTCCTTATAGAAGACTGATAGGAGTGATTCATTTCTGAGCAGGTGGCATGGCACACTGCACAATGGGAAGACAAAAAAACAAACAAACACAAAATTGAACCTTTATTATTAACCCACCCATCTAACTGGGTTGCCCCAGCCACTCTGGGTGGCTTCCAACACACACACACACACACACACACACACACACACACACACACACACCATTAAACATTTAAAAACTTCCTTGTGCAGGACTGCCTTCAGATGTTTTCTAAAGTTTGTATAGTTACTTATAATAATAATAATAATAATTTATTATTTGTACCCCGCCCATCTGGCTGGGTTTCCCCAGCCACTCTGGGCGGCTTCCATAAAAACCAGAAATACACTAAAATATCACAGATTAAAAACTTCCCTGAACAGGGCTGCCTTAAGATGTCTTCTGAATGTCAGGTAGTTATTTATCGCTTTGACATCTGATGGGAGGGCATTCCACAAGGCGGGTGCCACTACCGAGAAGGCCCTCTGCCTGGTTCCCTGTAGCTTTGCTTCTCGTAATGAGGGAACCGCCAGAAGGCCCTCGGCGCTGGACCTCAGCGTCCGGGCAGAACGATGGGGGTGGAGACGCTCCTTCAGGTATACTGGGCCGAGGCCGTTTAGGGCTTTAAAGGTCAACACCAGCACTTTGAATTGTGCTCGGAAACGTACTGGGAGCCAATGTAGGTCTTTCAAGACCGGTGTTATGTGGTCTCGGCGGCTGCCCCCAGTCACCAGTCTAGCTGCCGCATTCTGGATTAGTTGTAGTTTCCGAGTCACCTTCAAAGGTAGCCCCACGTAGAGCGCATTGCAGTAGTCCAAGCGGGAGATAACTAGAGCATGCACCACTCTGGCGAGACAGTCCGCGGGCAGGTAGGGTCTCAGCCTGCGTACCAGGTGGAGTTGGTAGACAGCTGCCCTGGATACAGAATTGACCTGCGCCTCCATGGACAGCTGTGAGTCCAAAATGACTCCCAGGCTGCGCACCTGGTCCTTCAGGGGCACAGTTACCCCATTCAGGACCAGGGAGTCCTCCACACCAGCCCGCCCCCTGTCCCCCAAAAACAGTACTTCTGTCTTGTCAGGATTCAACCTCAATCCATTAGCCGCCATCCATCCTCCAACCGCCTCCAGGCACTCACACAGGACCTTCACCGCCTTCACTGGTTCTGATTTGAAAGAGAGGTAGAGCTGGGTATCATCTGCATATTGATGGACACCCAGTCCAAACCCCCTGATGATCTCTCCCAGCGGCTTCATATAGATGTTAAAAAGCATGGGGGAGAGGACGGAACCCTGAGGCACCCCACAAGTGAGGGCCCAGGGGTCTGAACACTCATCCCCCACCACCACTTTCTGAACACGGCCCAGGAGGAAGGAGCGAAACCACTGTATAACAGTGCCCCCAGCTCCCAGCCCCTCTAGACGGTCCAGAAGGATGTTATGGTTGATTGTATCAAAGGCCGCTGAGAGATCCAGCAGAACTAGGAAACAGCTCTCACCTTTGTCCCTAGCTCGCCGGAGATCATCAACCAGCGCGACCAAGGCAGTTTCAGTCCCATGATGAGGCCTGAATCCCGATTGGAAGGGATCCAAATGGTCCGCATCCTCCAGGCGTGCCTGGAGTTGTTCAGCAACCACGCGCTCAATCACCTTGCCCAAGAATGGAAGATTTGAGACTGGGCGATAGTTGGCCATACTGGCCGGGTCTAAAGATGGTTTTTTAAGAAGCGGTTTGATGACCGCCTCTTTCAGCGGATCTGGGAATGCTCCCTCACAGAGGGAAGCATTCACCACCCCGCAGAGCCCATCGCCCAGCCCTTCCCGGCTTGCTTTTATTAGCCAGGATGGGCAAGGATCCAAGAGACAGGTGGTTGGTTTCACGCGTCCAAGCAGCCTGTCCACATCCTCGGGGGTAATGGATTGAAATCGATTCCATGCAACTTGACCAGACAGAGCTCTAGCACTCTCCCGCCCCAGCCCTGCTCCCACGGTGGTGTCTAGCTCCTTCCGAATATGAGTGATTTTATCTGCAAAAAACTTTGCAAAATCGTTGCAGGAGATCTTGGGGTCTTTACAAAGCCCCGGTGGTAAAGGTGGTTCCGTTAAATTACGAACCACCTGAAAAAGTCTCCTGCTACTATTTTCTGCAGATGCAATAGAGGCGGTGAAGAAAGTCTTCTTCGCCGTCGCTATCGCCACTTGGTAGGCTCGACGTTGAGCTCTAACCTGTGTCCGGTCAGATTCGGAGTGAGTTTTTTGCCACCGACGCTCTAGCCGTCTCAGCGATTGTTTCATCGCCCTCAGCTCCGAAGAAAACCACGGAGCTGTCCGGGCTCCATGCAATCGGAGAGGGCGCTTCGGAGCCAGACAGTCGATAGCCCTGGTTAACTCCGCATTCCAGCGGGCCACCAGGGAATCAGCTGAAAGGCCATCAACATGAGATAAGGCATCCCCTACCACTCTCTGGAAACCATTTGGATCCATTAAGTGGCGGGGGCGGACCATCCGAATTGGTCCCACCTCCCTGCAGAGGGGAAGGGTCGCAGAGAAGTCCAGTTGCACCAGGAAGTGATCTGACCATGGCACTTCTTTTGTTTCACTTTTACTTAGTGTCAGATCACCCACGTCACTAGAGGTGAACACCAGGTCTAAGGCATGTCCATGACTATGAGTTGGGCCAAACTTATTCAGGGACAGCCCCATGGAGGCCATGCTTTCCACGAAGTCCAGAGCAGCCCCTTGTAAGGTCGTGTCGGCATGGATGTTAAAATCCCCTAGGACAACCAAACTAGGTGTCTCCAGGAGAAAATCCGCCACGACCTGAAGCAGCTCAGACAGGGAATCCTTGGTGCAGCGGGGAGGTCGGTACACCAAAAGGAATCCTGTACTGCCCCTATTGCCCAACTTCCAGAACATGCACTCAGAAAACTGGATCTTCCCAGTAGGACGCCTGGTGCAAGCTAGTGACTTCCTAAAAATCACTGCAACCCCCCCTCCCCGCCCACATGACCTGGGTTGCTGTGCGTAAGAGAAACCTGGTGGGCAAGCAGCGGCAAGGACGGGCCCATCTGCTTCCTCCAACCAGGTCTCTGTCACACATGCCAGGTCAAGTCCTCCATCCACAATCAGGTCGTGGATGGCAGTGGTTTTATTCCTCATTGACCTGGCATTACACAGCAACACCTTCAGGTCATGTAGGTTTCCCCTGTTGATTCCAGTATCCATCCGGTCAAGGCCAGACCCGGAGGCAGGGATAGTCTTCAAACAACGACTAAACCTGCCTCCTCGGTAATGACATGGTCTGGTCTTAGCGTAACTCCGCCTCCTGCCCATGATCACCGAGATCGGATGTCCCAGTGCTTCCCCCCCTGTGGAACTTGTCCAAGCCATCGTGATGACTGGGGCCCCACTCCCAGGCAGCCCTGATCTAGCCCCTTCAAAACAAAACATAAACTATACAGAACCAATAAAACAACAACAACAACAAAAAAGAACAGAACAATTATAATAAAATTAATCCCCAACCAAATATCCATCCCACCCACCCCCAGCAATAGAAAAAAAGAAATAAAAATTTAAATTGCCACCGACTGCTTGAGGACATTTTAAAGCACATTAAGCCCCTGGAACGGGAAGCAATGGCAGAACACTTCCCACCCTTCCCAAGAGTTTGTTCCAAAAGTTTGTTCCTGGGCCACGCCCCCTGGGCCAGTTGGAAAAGGCCCTGGAAGGGAGCAGGCCCTGCAGTTCTCACCCAGCCGATGGTCCGAGGCCTCACTGCAGCAGGAGTCCCTTTATAGCCAGGAGAGAGGGCCTGGGCCACGCCCCCTGGGCCAGTTGGCTCGGGCCTCCTTGGCTCGGGGGTCACATAACTCCATACCGTCCAACATTTCTCTGTTGAAATAGAGATATCCTGCCATACCCTCCAAATTTTCTCCAATGAAAATAGGGACATCCTAAGGAAAAGTGGAGCATTCTGGGGTCAAATCAGAAACCAGGATTGCTTCTGTAAATCTGGGACTGTCCCCACAAAATGTGGCTAGTTTCAGAACTCACAGGGTTAAGGAGTTCTGGGTGACGTCTCTCCATTCCTGAGGCGTGACTAGGAGGAGGGAGTGGTTTTATTCCATTGCCTGTTTGTCTTTGCTTCCGTAGAAGACGGAAGCAACATGAGCGCTCTGAGTCCAGGAAAGTCCAGGAAAGTTCTCTTTTATTGTTTTACTGCATGAATAAAGACTGAGATATAAACACACTAATGTCTAAGTGTGTTTGATCTTTTAAACACCGGGGAGCAACAGCACGCTGTGTTATTACTCTGCAATTGTGGCGGACGGAGGATCGGCGCAGCAAGGAGGCAGCTAGAGGGAAGTGTGCCGGGCTGCAGTTCGATTAGCTACGGCTAATTGGGGTCCAATCCAATTAGCTACGCCACATTTTCACTGGTCATGGGTCGCTAATTAATGCTTTGAAGCTGTTGCCAAAGGTGCCGGTGTGTGACGCCAGCTGAAGGAACGCTGCAGCAGAGCTGAGGTGCGTCTGAGGGCAGAACAGCTTGCTGGAAGGAGCTGGAAGCAGCTGAAACCCTGGTTGCATGAGTTCCGTGAGTACAGCTGGGGCCCCGGGGAGAAGATGGCGGACAGCCATGAGTCATGGAATGTTCCGTTCGAAAAGCTTACTTTCCAAGGATGGGCCACCTGGGTCAGCAAAGTGAGGGGTTGGTTTTTGGCTACAGGGCTGTGGCATCCAAGCCAAAGGGAGCCAGAACCCCCCACTCCAGGTGCTGCTGGGACAGACGCTGCAGGCTTTCAGGCTGCGTTGCCAGAAGATAGCCAGCAGAGAATGCAAAGAGAGCTTTGTATGTTGAAGGCATGTGTACATGCATCGCTGTTGCCTCATTTGGAGGGCGTAGAGTCAGCAAGGGCTGCCTGGGAGGTGCTGAGAAGTTTGTGTGAAAGCTCAGCAGGAGGCCAGAGCCCTGGAATGAAGAGCCCAGAGATGGCTGAAGCCCCAGTTCCTGATGGGCAAGTCGGGGGGGCGAAGAATTCCAAAGGCAAGTTTGAAAAGTTTTCCACTGTGAGTGCTGGAGTGGAACGCAGTTTCAGAGGGGGCAGGGCTGGCACAGAGAGCTCTTCCAGAAGAAGGGGGGCCAAGCCGGCTGAGAGGAGCCCTGGGCAGTGTTTTTCCACTGTTGATCGTCGCTGCTTTGTTTGCAATTCAACTGAACATCTGTGTCGCTCCTGCCCCCACCGAAATAGGGAGGCAGGACAGGATGTTGTGAAGGTCGCTTCCCATGGGAATCAGCCAGGTTTCTAGGGAAACCAGTCCGGCAAGGGAGCCAGGCGTGGGAAGGCGCAAGGAGTACGTGCTTTAGACAATGATGATGCTTATCAACTGACGGCTTCTCTCGCAAAGTTTGAAGACAGCTCGAGGAGAGACAATGAAATGTGCTTTATAATTGACTCTGGAGCGAACAGGCATCTGATAACAGAGACACCTGCTGTCGAGATGTGGAATTGCAGGGCTGTTCCAGCTGGGAAAACTGTACAATTTGCTGATGGAACGAAAAAATATTTGTCTAACGTAGCAAATGTTTATTTTTCTGTTTTGCAGGCGGAGTTACAAGTTTACGTGGTACCTGGGATGAAACATTGTCTTTTATCTGTTCCTTGTCTGTTACAGGAGGGGTATAAGGTTTGCTTTGAAAACAATGTTTGTACAATCTCCAAAGGAGGGAAGCAACTGGTCAGTGTTGGAAAGGGGCAGAATGATCTCTTTGTTCTTAAAACGCCTCTGAAGGGTGAGGGGAATGCTGAGAGGGCTCAAGCTATGCGTGCTACAGTTCCCACTCATGTTTCATGTGCCTGTGCTTGGCACAGAAAGCTGGCACATGGTGCTCTTGAAGAAATCCAGATGTTACAGGAGTGCACTAAGGGTTGTAAAATACAGGAGTGTGGTAGATCCCTAAATTGTAGGGCATGCAAAAGGGCAAAAGTAAAAGGGTGCAGTTATCCCAGGGTGGAGAGGGTAACCACAAAACCTTTTGAGCTTGTGCACACAGACCTTTTTGGACCCATGCCAAAGCCAAGTCTGGGAGGAGCCAGGTTTCTGCTGACGCTTACAGATGACCATACGCAGAACTCCTGGGCTTATGCATTGAAATGCAAGGAAGATGCAGCGCAACTGATTAAAAATTGGGTTGCAGAGGTGGAACTAAGGTTCTCCACCAAGGTGCAGGGGGTCAAGAGTGACCGATGTGCACAGTTTACTGGGTCTGCTCTGCAGAAGTTCTTTCACCAGAAAGGAATACATCACAAGGTGACTTCTCCTCAGGAGAAGGGCGTGGCAGAGCTCAGAAGTGAAGCTCTGATTAAGGCTACAGAGGTTTTGCTGTCGGACTCTGGTTTGCCTCCAAGCTTTTGGGGGGAGGGAGTTCAGACAGTGAATTTCACTATGAACCGGTCCTACAATTCAGTGGTAGGTGACACCCCGTTCTTCATGCTCCATGGAAAGAAACCGCAGATACATTTCTTCCGTGCGTTCGGGTCACAGGCCTTGGTGCCGGTACCAAAAGCACTACAAAAGCAAGGTGGCCCTAGATTCCAGAAAATGATCTTCTGTGGATATGAACCTGCGACAAAGGGATGGAGGTTTGCATATCCAGCAGGTGATCAGACCAAGCTTCTGGTCAGTAAACATGCTGAGTTCTGTGAGCAGGGTGATTGGTCAAAGACTCCTGCAAGGCATGACGTTCTCTCAGAATGTCTGTCTGACTCTGAGGAGGAAGGAGAGGCAGAGGTTGATCCTGTTGCTGACGACCAAGTTTCTGAACAAGGTCAAGAACAGGGTTGGGCATCTCCACAAGTTGTTAAAAGAGAGCCCAAGAGTGAGCCTTCGTCTCCTGTTTGCAAAGTACAAAAGGCCCGAAGACGCGTTAAATCAGAGGGGGAGGATTATGATGGTGAGGACACACCTGCTGACCACAGTGAGTCAGAGGAAGTACCTGAGTTTGTGCCCAGACGGTCCACTCGCGCCACGAAGGGAATTCCACCTGAGAGGTTTCAGGTCACTAATGCGTGGGTTGGTTTCGCACAGTGCGAACCTGAGGGTTGTGAGGAGGTTCAACA
Organism: Podarcis erhardii; assembly: GCF_964252035.2. Lineage (NCBI taxonomy): Eukaryota > Metazoa > Chordata > Lepidosauria > Squamata > Lacertidae > Podarcis > Podarcis erhardii. The sequence continues at coordinate 77,984,712 of NC_138497.1, read as the reverse complement.
GTTGCCTGACAAGGACGCCAGGAAGGGGCACAAGGCACTGGAAAAGAGATTGATCTCACAGAGGTCTGTAAAGGTAAATACCCAGCTCACCTCAGGACTGGATAGAAGAGGGGGTGTGGCTAGTTTCAGAACTCACAGGGTTAAGGAGTTCTGGGTGACGTCTCTCCATTCCTGAGGCGTGACTAGGAGGAGGGAGTGGTTTTATTCCATTGCCTGTTTGTCTTTGCTTCCGTAGAAGACGGAAGCAACATGAGCGCTCTGAGTCCAGGAAAGTCCAGGAAAGTTCTCTTTTATTGTTTTACTGCATGAATAAAGACTGAGATATAAACACACTAATGTCTAAGTGTGTTTGATCTTTTAAACACCGGGGAGCAACAGCACGCTGTGTTATTACTCTGCAATTGTGGCGGACGGAGGATCGGCGCAGCAAGGAGGCAGCTAGAGGGAAGTGTGCCGGGCTGCAGTTCGATTAGCTACGGCTAATTGGGGTCCAATCCAATTAGCTACACCACATTTTCACACAAAATAGGGACACTTGAAGGATCTGAGAGTCTACTTGGCCAAATACGTATTGAGAATATTGGTGTTTGCACATTAACAGAGGTAGAGGATATGCCAAGCTGAAAAGTAACTATCCTAGAAATAAAGAAGAGTATATAAAGGCTGGTAGCAAAACCTCTTTTTGAAATTGAAAATAATATTTGACATTCCACTGGGGCTTTGGAGTGTTCAGTACATCGTTCATATACACTGGAAATTTTACACCATCATATTTATCTTTACAACAACCTTGTGCGATAAAAAAAAATCATATTATTTCATTTTAAAAGGACAAATCTGGATGCCTTGGAGGGCTGCACAAGCGCTCCAAATCTGCTTTGGTTGTTTAGTCTGAATTTGCCAGTGTGCCATTGAATCCCACCTGCAAAATGTGATAATGTCTTTGCTGATCAATTGGTGGCTAGAGGAGCCCTTCATGTTTGGGAGAAAGCATCCTAGGTGCATAAATAATAGTCTTTGGGGTGAAAGGCTGTTTTCTCTTACCAGTGTTGGCAAACATCCGTTCCAAATTGAAGGCCACGGAATAAGTAAATCGTTTAAGTGGAAGAGGAGTAGGCCTCAAAGATCTACCTCTTGCTATATTAAACCTATCTTGTTGAGTTGATAAGAGCAGATCAGGTCAAACTACGAGGGAAGAGAGGGGATATATTAGTATGTAAAACTCCAGTTAGTATTGGATGTTACAGTGTTTTTGATTTGATTTAGAATGATCCAACATTAGCATTATGCGATGTAAGCATTTTGAATTTCCCAAGATGAGGTTTTTATACTGAATGTTTGGTGCTCGCTTTCTGGCATTTAGTGTTATTGAATGTTTACTTCTGAAACAAAATTACTTGGGACACTGCCAGCTCAGATGTTCAATAGCAGGAAATACGTTGTGGATTGAAAACACACACACACCATGAGTTGTAATCTTCAATCATGCAGGGCTGTTCGGAGTTGTGGTGAACATTTGCAATTTCTGTTTCTGTGTGTCTGTCAGATATCCATAGCCATTGGTAATCTGCTGGGAAGGATGGAAACAACAGGTTACAGCAAGGACAAGGGCTGCTGTGATCAATAGAATAAATTCCCACTGGGAAATGGACTTTGAAGTTGCAGGTACAAACTGAGGTTTTGCTTATCCTTGTTTTTATTAGCGCAGCAAAAACACATATTGGACACGGATTCTAATTTCTGCTTTGTTGGGGATACAGCACTCAGTACCTTAGCTTAGAGGATATATTTGGGTGATATTCAGAAATAATTTTGTCCAGGATTTGCACCTGCTATTCTTTGTTCAACAAATAAGGTGTTTTCAAACCAAGAATATGGTTGCAAATATTGTAAAACTGCACTTAATCCTTGAGCACTAAGGGAATTGGGCTGGCGGGTGGGGAGCACAGGGTCTGAGGCTGCCTTCCTATGAGAAAATGAAGAACAGGTACCTTATGTGAGGAGCTCTCTGTTTGCATTGGAATGTGTGTGCAAAAGGAGATTAGAAAACAATTAACTGGAGTAGTTGGGATGAACTTGCTGCTTTGGAATCTGCTCTGTTTGCTCCCCCATCCCCTTTGCATATACTCCTGAGGGAGCAAGGATAGCTATGGTTAAATATTCTTAACAGCACTAACCTAAACATCCTTACTTAAAAATAAATTTAATGTGGCTTGCTTCCTAATAAGCATGCTTAAGGAGTACAGCCTCAGTTAGCCTTTTATTATATCATGCCTATTTAAAGGTAAAATATCAGGAGTCAGTGTTGCAGGCTGCAATGCTGCAGTTAATGTGACTGCAGGAGCAGACAAAAGCCCCACTTAAAATAACACTGCCGATATTGTAGCACTGGCAGCCACTTTCCCAATAACTCCATCCTTACCCCTCATCAGTCATAATGTGATTGGTTCAATATTGCCATACATTAGCTATACATTGGCTGTTCCAGCTTACTGTGTATTCCCTTGTTGCTTCTCTTACCATAGCGGGGGGGGGGGGGGAGATCTGGATTTGGCCAAGTCCAAAATCCTTATCTCACCTGGAATATTGGAACCTAGGGAATGGACACTTCCTATTCTGTTCTCAGACTTGATTTGGCTGTTGAAGCTGCCCAGAGTGACTCTGGGGCAACCCGGTCAGATGGGTGGGGTACAAACAAATTATTATTATTTTATTATTAATATTATTATTTTACTACTACTACTACTACTACTACTACTACTACTACTACTACTATTCTAGTGATTGAGATCGAATGTGAGTTTAGGGGGCATGCTCCATGTATAAAAGATTATGCACATTTAGTTTCCTACACATGCATCACCAAAATATAAATGAGCTCCTCATTTCAGAAACAAGAAGTGATGGTAAGAAAAATAGACTTGCTTATTGAGGAACTTGTTTTTTAAACTTAATGTCTGTTGTTGCTTCAGTTCTGCCCCATTCTTTTTATTAAGACAGTGATATATTAGAAATTGTTTTATTATAACAGAAATAGAAGTGCTTATGAAACAATAGAAATGTAGTTGGCACCATTTTTTTAAAATAACTGAAGACATTCACAGAGGAGTGCAGTTTAGAGCTTTGATTCAACAGATGTTTAATGGACATGTTCATACCAAGATCCCATGAGTATTTATCCTTTCTCTTTAAGTATTTGGCATCAAACATAACTTAATATACACCCATGGAGGAAAATTGTCTTTGAAGCAGCCCCAGGTCTATGGCATTCTGTAGAACTCAGCAGTTGTTTTTCATGCTACTACTGTCAAGTTCAGTTCCTCTGTGCAGCAGAAATCATGGGCTTCTGTTGTGACTTTAGGATTGTAACCGAATCTGCTGCATAGAATGTGTGTATCTGCTGATAAGAATTCATTATATTGTCCTTTTAGGAGCTACAGTGCTTTCTGGGGAGATAGTTTTGTTTCATCCCTTCTGCATTTTGTGGGTGTGTCTTATTTGAGGGATTGCAGCTTCCTATTCAGTAGATATGGTATTATCTACAGTTATTCATGTTATGTTACTTTGTATTATACACAGAAAGCTGTTGAATATTCATCTGTTACGCTAATGGCCCTGGATGTGTCTTGTCTCCTAATAGTGGAATATCTCCTTGAATGGTTAGAACAGAGGTTTTCAACCTTTTTGAGTCCATGTCTCCCTTGATCAACTACATTATTTCTTCGTCACCCCTGTAGGGCTCAGGAGCCCAGCTATGTCACCCCTTGCCTGCAGAGCTGTCAGCCTCTTACCCTTTTTCGAACACCCTCCCTTGGGGAGTGTTCCCTCAGTCTCCTCTCCTCTCCCCGGGAGTCCTCTGGGCAGGTGTTGCTGCCTCAGCTGGATTGCTGTTCCGCCATGTGATTGTCCTTTTTATGTTTATCCATCACCCAAGCATGATTGATGTTTATTGTGACGTTTCCTGTTATTAGGACATTCTGAAGCTTGTGTACAGTGGACCCTCTGGTTACATTACCTTCGGGTAATGTAGCTTTCGGGTTGTGAAAGTGTATTCTTCCGGGTTTCGCTGTGTGCGCATGTGCAGAAGTGCTCTATTGCTCCACGCGTGTGCGCAGAAGCGACGCCTCTATATGCAGATTTTTCGGGGTACTTACAGACCCCTGGAATGAATTACATTCGTATTAAGAGGGTCCACTGTATTTGGTCTGTTTCTTCGAGTCCACCAACCTGTTTATGATGAATGAGGTGCATGAGAATCAGGTATCCCAAACAGAACGGTCCACTTCAGGCACAATGATCTGGGTTTAATAAATTATGGTTTATTAAATCATGAAGGAACATTGTACCCATGCGTTCCCTTTCCTCCTTCCTTTTCTCACATGTCATAATATAGTGGCCCAAGTTACACATCACATTGAAGCAAATTGTGATTTAATGTGAATGAGCTGTATGGTGGTGCAGACTGCGCATAAGTTTCCATAGTGTTCCTGCCTGCTGCTGGACTGAGCTTTGGGGGTGGGGGGTGGGATGCTTTCTCCTGGGAAAGTGCCCAGTTTGTCCTTCCATAAATAGTATTTGGATGGGCACAAGGGTCATTCTCAGTGCAAAAAAGACCTGGCTTACTAGAATGAGGTCTACAATTGAACTGTGCCATGGTTTGCAGACTTAAGGTTCCTTTACCCCTGTTTCTTGCAACTTAATATATCATAATTTTCATGTCTGCAAAGAGATTTCTTTCCTGCTCCTCCTCCACTTCTTCCTTTTTCTTTTTTATGTCAGTTGGGGGATAAAATCAAATTATTAAAAGAAATATTGTGTGCATATGAAATTAAGCTCCTTGTTTTGGAGGAGCTGTCCCTAAAATGTTTACAGTGAAAAGTAAGAAATAAATTACACACACACACACACACACACACACACACACACCCCATGGATCAATAGCCTGACTTTTTGATTGTTGTCAATAATAGCAGAGTGTAAGCTCACTTTTTCCTGTTAGCAACTGTGCAGTTTAAAAAGCTACAGCAAATGCCAGAGAGCCATAGATCCCTAAAACACATCCTGAACTAGCTGGGAATGGTTTTTTCTTTAGAAGTCTTTATAGAACAGAGAGGCTGCGGCTGGTCAAGGGTAAAAATAGTTCCGAGTTTTCAATTGCTACATTCCTGCTGGAGCCTGAAATCATGAATCAGGACTCCACTCAGACACTGCAAGGCTGAGCAAGGGAGCTGTGGTATGTAAGGCAGGAGGGGAACAAGCAGCAAGCCGAGATGAGTGTACCCACAGCTTCGCTAATCCTTTGGGATGGACCTGTCTTACTTGTGCAGCCCCAACCAGGTACAGTGTATGTAGTGTTGTCTTGGGTTCTGGTGGCTCTCTCTAGCACCGTAATGCTGTAAATACAATGATGACATGGTCTGAACTGTGCAAAATGTTTAATTTCCTCACCCTCAGCCAAATTCAACTTTTTAAGGACTCTTTCGTTGCACATGTTAAAGCTGACAGAGCTTTTAAAGTCCTATGTGTTGGCTAAAGTTTTAGATATACACCTTCTGGCCACTTGCTGTGCTTGAATTTGAGTTCACCTATGTTCCTAGTTCTTAGGGAAAGTTTCCAGCCGCCAATTGTTTGGGGGGAATCTAGCTACTGGAATTTATAGAGCCGCTCTCATCTGGCCAGAAGCCTGATAAAATTAGCACTACTTCCAAGGCAGTTTTCAGCAAGAGAAGTTGCTAGAGATGGATAGTTCAGTTTTCAGTATGCATTAGTAGAGTATGGTGTGTCTGGTTGTGAATTAGAGCCTAAATTATGTGAATGATAATACACATAAATGAGGTCAGAAATAAATAGCAAGGAAGTTGCATTATGGATTATGGAGATCAACACCAATTTAGGTTGTAGTGCTGATCGGACTTCTTATCTGGTGTTCAGTTTTATGGAGTTGCTAGAAAGGAGTTGGTAAGGCATAAGGATGTAATTTTATTTGTATAATGTATATTTATTTAACTGCTGATTTTATTTAGATGGGGGGGAGTTAGGCCAACTGTTTTTTAATTTCTGACATATCAATAATGTTAATATGTACTCTATGTAAACAGTTTAGAATTTTTTTACACATTAACTCTATACAAATTCTCATAAATTCATTGTTATTTATTATATTTAATATAAATAAATAAAATTGGTAAAATGTTAAAAAGGAAGAACAGTCATGTGGCTTATCATCATCATCATCATGATCATCATCATCATCATCATCAAGTATATTTGATTTAATAAGATCTGGTATAACTCAAACCATAGTTCATATTACATCCAAAGATCACAGGGCAGTTCACGGCATAAAAATACAAAATAAGTACACAAAATACATAATAAAACAAAAACAAACAAATTAGCCCCCTCCAACAAGCACATTTAAAAGGCCATAGAATGTTTAATCAACTGAACACCTGGTTGAAGAGAAACGTTTTCACCTGGTGCCTAAAGATATGTAATGATGGCGCCAGGTGAGCCTCCCTGGGAGATAAACTTTATGTAGAAGGATCATCTCCCTCCACCAACTTGGCAGTGCTTACCTTCTTATGAGTCTGTAGTTACATGCCCTACAAGACTGGTAGTATGACCCCATCATCAACACACAATTGGTATTTTTCAGGTGGCCTCTGTCCCCTGAGATCAAGCAACCAGTTTGCACCAGATGATTAACGTCCTTTAATGTCTCCCGTACACTGTACTGACATTGGTCTGGTTTGTATGCAATACTAAGCCAAACCAGTGCTTTTTTCCTGGCAGGGAAGCAGGGGTACGCATACCCCTAAACATTTTGTGAATCTTTGTACTTTTGTCCATTTACTGTATTTATTTTTCTGGATTTGAACTATAAAATGATGGTTTTCTTGAGTCAAAATGAGAGTACTGTACCATTAAACTTTTTTTTTTTAAGAAAAAAAGCACTGAGCCAAACTATGGCATGCTATAGTGTGAGCTAAGCCATGGTTTGACTTATCATTATGTGCAACTGTGGGCTTGTGGCTTGTGGACCACAGCACAGCGGGCTAGGGTTTACTGGGAGGGCTAAGGATTCTGGATGTGTAAGACCAGCGTGAATGATATGACAGCATTTTGGAATTGAAAACAGCCACAACTTTAATTGATTATAGGTGTAAGTAAGCTTTGGCATAGGCATTGGGTATGTATAGGCATTGGGCTTTGGCATAGGCACTGGGCATCAATGGCTGGCCGCGTGGGTCAACCCCACCCTACCACGCCTTCTCAACATCTGCACCAGGCCATAACTGCTTCCCCACAGAAAGGGTAAGTGGTCTTCGACTAAACAAGATTTCCTTGTGGTTGATACTCATGTTATCGTTGTGGGAGACAAACCACAAGCTCTCGTTCACATGTAGCCCTAAGCCAGACCATGACTTAGCTCTCTGTAGCGTTGCAGCAGCAGGACCAGGAAAGGAATACGTTGGCCACCATTTTCTAAATGGGTACTAGCATGCTTGCTTGTTCATGCTAAGCCATAATTTGGCTTAGTGTTCTGTGCACGTAGAGCCATTATACTTGGGCTTTCCAGACAGTGTTTTATCTACCCTGCCTCTACTGTCATTCCCCTGTGCCTTGTAGACATACAGGGAACCAGCATTCATTCTGCAATTAAAAAGCGGTCATGTGCAATGCATGGGCATATTCTCTAAACAAACAGATATTCCCCACTAGCAACAAGGATAATTTTATGTAGCATTGAGCTAATCAGGATTATGAAAGACTGTGATCACTTGCCCTAAAGATGGCTCTGACTTACTAGTGGCAGATATAGAGCATGACAGTTTAGGAGATTGAGAGCTTGGTTTGTGTATTTGTATTTTATTGATCATCTGAAGAGAGCACAGTCATGGCAACCTTTTGTGTTGGCAAAATCCCTCTGACACATGATATTTCCATAGCTTTCTTCATTTAGGAACAGGAATCTTACAGAGCATTGCAATTATAAGGTTAAGAATCTTCCACACAGCATTTCTGCAGAAGGGTGTGGATTCTCATTATTTGTGTGTGTTTTTTCCTGTTCCCTGTGAGATACCCTGTTGTGCTATCAAAGAATTTCACCCAGTCTTAAAATACTGTATTGCATGACAGGCAAATCTCCAGCAGTTGCGGTGTGGGTGTTTCACCTGTCCCATAATTTTCCTATTAATATCCAAAATGCAAAGGGTATTTGTGGCATTTGCTGATAGTTTACTGTATTGTTAGTATCTATGGGAAACTTGCTCTGATGCTATATGTCACACACCTCACTTGTAAGACCCTGGTACTTTTTATCGTCTCTCCAGTTGTCTTTTGAATACTGCCGTCTACTGACATTTCTGCAGGGGACTGGACACAAGCTTATCTTTAAGCACATGAGTAGTTTCATAGCCATTCCGCTTTGTTATGCCCAGAGTGAAGTAGCTATTTAAGAGCTTGGCACGATCAAGGCAACATTGCACTTTTGTAGGGTCAAGTTCTAAGCAAAACTACTAAGTTTAGTGACAGAGGCCAAGTCAGGAATTGTATTCAGCTTGTCTTTTGTCCTTATGACCTGTACTCCTGTGAGAAGCTTGTTAGGTGTGAGCAGCAAGATTTTTCAGGCTGTGGCAAAGCATATCCCTTATGTAAGTCTGTTAGTAGTTAGTATTCGTTATTAGTAATAGTTAGTTTTCCAACTGCAAAAGAACTTGTCCAATTAATGATATGTGTGCACATAAGACATTGAAATAAGTGGGCTTATTTCATTTAATTCTGCATTACATTATGGCCAATAAGTAGAAACCTAAATCTTAGGAAGATCTTTAGAATGTATGTTACTGCTACATTCTCAAATTGTTGGAGTCGTTGTAAACAAGAAGGGCATTATCTCCACATGTGGTGGGCTTGTTCAGCTGAGAAATCTTGGAAGGAAGTAATCATCCAGGCAATTAGACAAATACTGCAATTAGACAAAACTTGAGAACCTGCTAAGCATCTTATGAGGTTGTTTTAAAGATTTTGCTCTGGATAAATATGACAGATTAGCAGCAAATCTTATGGTAGGGGATAGCATACTGAATATTTGTCATTGCAGTGCTTCATGAACAAACCCGTTTGGAATATTGTGAATAAGCAAGATTTAGTAATTATATTGAAATGATACAACATTAATATCAAATTGACAAATGTGAAGCAAACTAGGGTCGACCAGGCTTTATGTTGGGGGGCAGAACCTCAGTTCGTTAAGTATATTTATTGATTTACTTTATTGGGTATTCCCATGCTTGCAAAGGATGCCCTATAAATTTCCCATTACTTAGGGCCCAACTGCACATGAACAACAGGCATGCATGAATTCCTGAATTTCTTTCAAAAAGCAGCTGCTATTTAACTAGTAGTGGTATATGCAACAGCTACTGGGGCTGAGACAGTTTCACCCCCTGAATGTTTTTTAAGGGGACCAGGCTCTTCGTGATGTTGTGCGTGTGTCGGGCCCCCTCAATCAACTTGAGAAGATGGCCCTCTGAGTAGCAGAAACAGGGCAGAATGAGAATGCTGTTAGGTCTTTCAGAAAAGAGCTGCCTTGAAAACCTCTGCCTGCTTGCCTCTCCCCTATTTTGTAAATGGGAGTGGGTCTTTATGTTCAATCATGGTCGAGTGCCTGCTTCTCCCTGGTCTGCCTGTCACAGTACTAATGCAAAAAGAAAAAAAAGGAATCATAGAATCATAGAGCTGGAAGGGAGGGTCATCCAGTCCAACTCCCTGCGATGCAGGAATCTTTTTGCCCCAACAACAACAACAACAGCAACCTTGTTGCTTCAAGGAGTTGCTTTTTTCACAAAAGCACCTGATGCTGTCCAGATTATAAAAAAATTTTTCCTTGTGCAAGAGACTTCTATTTGTCTGCCACATTCTGTTTTTAAGCAAACTCCTTCATTTTACCTTAATGCCCCTCTCTATTTTCCCATACTGCTTTCCTTAAAGGTAAAAAGACTTCACTTTTTTAAAAAAACAAAAACACAGCAAACCCTTGGCAGCCTTCCTGTGCTTACAGGAAATCCCAGCTGAAAATGTCCCAGGGTTTCCTGGAAAGGCCCAGGAAGGCTGCTGGTTGCAGACCAGCAGAGAAAAGATTACAAATGAAAGAAAGTGCTCCTTGGCTGCCTTGAAAGGAAGGTGTGTGCAAACTCCTCACTCCACTGAAAATTTCTCCTTGGATAGTTTCCAAGCACAAGCATTTCTTTTCTCATTATTGAATGGAGAATTGATGAAAAATAATGTGGGATAAATTTTTGCATAGCTCTAGTTCTTGGCTTCATTGTCCTTTGGAACCAGCAGGGTTGCCAGCTGGGCAGCTGCAGCACTGACTTCCCTTTTAAAGGCCTCCAACATTGCCCCACTCCTCCACCGTATATGTAGCTTAGCTGCATCTTAAAGGTGTGGGGGGAAGGGGAGCAATGGCATGGTTGTGCGTCCACCACAGCAAAGCTCCCCCTATCTTGTGCATGCACATGAATCCTGACTATATTCTCCTGTTATCTCTCTGAGATTACCTGAGAGAGTATTACTATGCTCAGGGGAAAACACACTCAGAGATCACATTGATTGTGTCTGTGTGCCTGTGTGTGTGTGTGTAGAAATGTCCTGAAGTGCCTAACAGGAAGCCAAGAGCTGAGTTGTGCTTGTTTTTGGCACACATTGAACAAAGAATTGCAGAAACTCCAGGCAAGTTGATTAGGTAGTTTCACTCGGGTTAAGGGTCACTTTGGATTAATCCCAAAGTTTATTTGGGGAAATGTTTTGTTTTATCTAAATTAGCATACTTATCTTTAATGTTTGCTTTAATAAGAAGCTGCAGTTCCTCAGCACTTCTTTTGCTTTATCCTTGAAACCGCATGTGCTTTGCCAACATTGATTTAGCCTCCTAGGAGCCATTTCAGATAACATGGAACGTGCTTCCAAGTTCTTATCTTGTCTGAAATAACCCTATGAGGTAGGTCGATGGTATTTATGGAGGGGGGGGGCATTCCTTGGCTAAACTGCTGAATATTTCTCAAGATGAGAAATGGTTCTACCTCCACTGTCACAGGCATTATGCTTCTGAATACTAGTTGCTGGGAATCACAGATGGCCAGAGTTCTGTTGTGCTCATGTTCTGCTTTGAGGTTTCCCATAGGCAACTGGTCGGCCACTGTGAGAACAGAATGCTGGACTAGATGGGCCATTGCCCTGACCCATGTTCTTGTTGCTAACAGTTTCTCATAATGCCATGCTCTCCAAAACAAGTACACACACGTGCTTATAAGGCCTCCTTTTGTCTCACAGATGGACCTGCTTGCCCTGGCTCCCCAGGATTTCCCCCCAGATCTGTTTTGTGCTTTTGGGCTTTCTTCTAGTTTGCCGATACCTCCCCTTGGTTTGTGGTGGTGCCATGTTGGCTGTGCCAGCAATGGCATTTGCCTCCTGATCATTGTTTATATTGGTTTTTCATGTATTATTGTATGAAAGCCATAAAGGTGTATAATTGTATAAGAGCTTACACAAATGGTCTTCTTTCATGAACAATAATGAATGATTCTGTGAATAGGAAGGAACCTTATATGATATCAGCATTTTTAGGAGGGATGGGGAGAAGTGAGCCACACAGGCCCGAGGGTTCTTCATGGTTAATGTATGTAGCACCAAGCCACAAGTCTGCATTATGTTTGGTGACGTTTGTGCATGGAAATGACATAGAATATCAGTTTGGTTCAGGATTAAGCAGGTGGCAAAAGATTTCCATTGTGTGCAGCTCAAGTCTGGAGGCTTTTTTTTTTTTTTTTTTGCCCCTTAGTATTCCTGCATATGCACAGTGATACCACTTCTGGGACCTGCAGAATTCTAGAAACAATGTGCAAGGGAATGAGTGCAATCAGTTCATGAGACCCTTGCAGGCTGCAGAAACAACAGCTGTTGGTACCATTGGTTCATACATGCATGGCATGATTGATGCAAGTCACTGCTGGCAGCGGAGGTGCTGAACAGTGAGAGCGTTGGTAAGCTTGGGTGCTGTCTCATTTTGTTTTAGTACATGTCAGTCTGCAGCATCTAGCAATCTCCCATCCTAACTAGCAGCTCCAGTGCACTAGCAGGGCATGTGCTCTCCTCTTTCAACTATTTCTAGCTAGCATTTCCACCACAGAGTGTAAGACTCTGTTATGGATCATGAGCTAAGAAATCCATCACATGAGATGTGCGCGCTCATCGCATTTTCTGTCTATGAGGCTGTGGCATAGCTAATAGCTGAAGAGTCTTATTCTGGCAATGGGTAGTTTTTTGAAAGCAGTAAAATGTTCGTTCTCATCATGGGTAGCTTTATCCGCTGGATGGTGAGTTAATGGAATATTAAGTGTAGAAGATGACCTTTCATTGAGAGTGAGTTATGAGGGCGAGAATTGTGACAAAAGTCTATTGCGTTTCTAAAGTTGTAAGCAGAACTGAAAGTTAATGCCATTTTGAGAAAAGTTCACTCAGGAATCTATCTGACAGAGATGCTTGGTAATCATTTTAGCTTCAATTATATAAGGCCACATAAAGTATTTGCTTGGAAATTCTCGTGCCATAAATACAGATGGCAGGTACTAAAACAAATTGTCTCGTAAAGAGATGCTACAAAGCAAGGAAATGAAAGACCAAGTCCTGCAGTTTGTGATCCAAGGTGAGATGGAGGCAGAAGTAGCCGCATCTTTCCCAAACCCTTTCCCCCCCTTTTCCATATTCCTCTTGACCCTGTGCGTAGGAAAGTGTGTGTGTTGGCAGGGTAGGTAGATAGATCACAATAATATTCTGGCCCCGCCTACTGCTTTTATAGTACATGAACACCATAATACTGTATTGTGAGGTACCACTCCAGTGACAAAGCACAAAATGTCAGCTGTACATTTTTCTCCACAGGGACTGTTAAGAAGTAACTTAAAATGCCTTTTCCCAAAGAGAAACAAAAACATTCCATAGGATGCTGCCTGGGCTATTAACACTTTCAGGAAGAGAGAACCTTCACACATTTCTCCATTTTAATGTTTCCATTCTCATAGTAATAAATAATGTACTTGCTTTTCACAGGTGTAGATGTGCTCAGCCAGGCCTGGATGACTGTGGTATGCAATCCAAACAGACTTCTTTCCTGTGAAATGTTTAGCTGGAGGAGGGAGGGCTTCTCTTCCACCCTGAACCAGAGAGCTGCCTGTTTGGAGGAACTGCAGGTCTATCATTGTGGGTGTTTTGTGCTGGAGTGTGGAAGCACTCTTGTCCTAGGGCCATTTCATTAGGCCCAGCATGCTAGGTCATTCTTGTTTCCTCTTAGCTTTCCTGCTGGTGGGACTAGAACTATTGCTGACATGTGAATGACAGAGTATCATAGTTTTTGCAGGAGCACAGAGAAAGCACAGGATGTGGCATTGTGCGTGGTATGTAGCTCCCTGAAAATCTCAGCCACTGTTTTAAAAAATAAGTTTTTAGCCCATATATGTGGGGAAATATCCATGGATAATGCCACATGGTGTGTGCATCTGCAGTTCTACAGCTTGGATTCCAAATCCTGGGAATGAATTAAGCACTGAATGTTTGCTTTTTGTAATAGTTTACTTATGTTCCTGTTTATAGACCTGTCAAAGGCGTTTTCTCTAACCTAGAATAATGGAATAGCCTTTTGCCTACTACTCCACCGAGAAATTTTCTCCTTTATGAACTTTTTGTAGAGAGGAAGGGAGATATGGAGTCATTCCATCTTAATATCTCCTCCCTTAAATATATTGTTTCCAGTGTAGTAAACCTCCATAAAAAAGTAATAGCTTTAGCTAACTTTTATGTTAACTAAATGGACACACCCTTTTCTCTCCCTCCCCTTTGTTTTATTGCTGATAAAATATTGCTTTGGGATTGTTTCATTAGGGTAGTTGAAATCGTGAAACTCAAACCGAAAATAGTGTGACAGATGGGAAGAGAAAAGCTGAAGACTTGTTATACTGTATGTCTGTGGTCACACCGTCTGTTTTGTAGACAGATGCCTTTTAGTTCACCTTGTGCATCTGTAGCCTTAGCAGCAGGTGCTGCTTCCAGACAGCTGAATAACGCCGGTGTGATTTCTGAGGAATACAGAGGACATCTTGTTGTATTGTTGCTGTAAGTGAGTTTGAATGGGGGAGATGGAGTCTGTGGGGTGTGTGTGTGTGTGTTTGTGTGTGTGTGTGTGTGTGTGTGTACATGCTGGAGGTTTGGAAGATGGGAGAATGTCCTGACAAGAAAGGGGAAGATGAACCTTTCAACTCTGCTTGGCAAGGAATAAATATGAATAGAAAGGTGTCTTCCCTGCAACTGAAGTGTATCTGAAGAAGTGTGCATGCACACGAAAGCTCATACCAAGAACTGACTTAGTTGGTCTTTAAGGTGCTACTGGAAGGAATTTTTTTGTTTTGACTATGGCAGACCAACACGGCTACCTATCTGTTCCCTGCAACTGACAGTGCAGATTGAATGTGAGATGACTTGTCTCAGAAAGACAGGGGCACAAGTTCACTTTTGAATGGGGGACAATCTGCCAAACATTTCAGAATAAAATTAAATATGTAGTAGGTGAGAAGTCAACATATTCCCCCCCTGTTTTTGAAAGGATAAGTGGCTTTACGCAGTTGTCAGAAAAGCTGTTGAGTTTGAGTTTCTTTTCCTTTGCCATCCCTTTGATGAACTGGGGGTTCTGGTCCCCAAAAGCTTATGCCTTAATAAATGTGTCAGTCTTTTATAATGCCACAAGACACTCTGTTTTTGCTACAACAGACTAATATGGCTACCTGCTATGAAATTTATCAGGCCTGGTACCTGCTGAGATGACAAACCACTTGAGTCCTGAGGCATCTCTTCTCTGGAGGTGTAGGCATGGTTTCACTTCTGCTAGCCAACTATGAATTGCGTTTCATTGATCACATTGAGTTTCATATGAATTGAGTTTCATTGATCACAAGCAAAGATCAAATACCATGAGTTCTGTTTTTGAGATTCCCTTTAGCTTGGGAGTGAAATTCATCATTTTGACATCTACAGGCTGGAATTCTCATGCTTGAGAATGGGAATTCTCATGTATTCAGTGTAGAAGAGGGCTGGAAAAGGTGTCTTTATAATTAGTATATGGTAGGTGTGGTTTATTTCACCCCATATCACTCTGAATTCACTTTTTCCACAGCTTTTTCCACAGCTACTGCACAAACCTCCATTGAACTGCCTCTCATAACCTCAAGCCATATTGATTCTTCTTCGGATAGACTTGTTCTCCTATATGCTTGATAATTTCCAATATTCCATAGCTGAATTTGTTGGAAACGAGCCATTTCCTCTTCGTGATACCATGTGGACCAAGTGATTTCTGTGGGGGAAGAGGTGGGAAGCTTGTCTTCAGAATCACCTCACTTGGAGTGAAATAAAAAGGGCTATTTCTTATTCCTCTTAGTCCCACAAATCCTACTCTCAGTACTATACATTGGCTACTTTCTTTCTCCCAGATCAAGGATCCATTTAGACCACAACTCTTTCCATCAGTAGACAGTCAGATGCCACTGGAAAGCAAAGAAGCAGGGCATAGTAGACAGAACCATCGCCTGTCATTTTACCTAAGTGTCTGGTAAGCAAAAATATACTGCATATCAAGTTAGAGGATCCATTCTTAGCTATCCAAGCTAAGCGCATTTGAGACATTTGTCCTCCATACGCTTGTTTAATCCTTTCCTAAAGCCCATCTAAGCTAGTGACCATCATCACATCTTACAGCAGTGAATTCCGTAAGTTCATTATGCATTGTGTAATGGAATGCTTCCTTTTGGTGTCATGAACCTGTTGGCAATCCATTTTTTTTAGATGACCACAAGCCCTGATGTTTAGAGACAGAGGGCTTATCCACACTTCCTTCTGTTCCACTGCTTCCCCCACACCCCTGGGGAAAACCACTCATTAGCACTCAATCAGAGCAAAAGGCAGTTCGGGTTTTCTTTGGTTTGGCACTTGCTCTGATTTAGCACTAAAGAGCGGATTTTCACTGGGAAAGGTGTAGGTCAAGTGGAAAATCACTCACACTTTCTAGGCACAGGCAGATGTGGACAAGCCCAGAGAGAGAATAGTTCCTCTTGGTTTTGTGTATGGTCTTGTGCTCTCACACTCCCTGGAAAGACTTCTTTTGTGTTTCTCGGCCCCTTCATTTGTATTGATACCTTGGGGTGGGAGTAGAGGAGAGGGATTGTGACTCAGTGGCAGAGTACATGCTTTGCAAGCATAATGAAGTTGTTAAACTGAAGGTCACATACAAATATTAAAAGGATCACCAACCTTTTGGGACCTTGTGAGGCACACTAGCAAACCAGATATACTATTGTGGGCACCACAAATGTACCACAACCATATGCACAAATGAGCAAATAGCAATGAAAGCTGGTATGATAGTGTGAGCCAAGTGCCTATCTTGAACAAGCGAGGCCAGATTTCAGCTCCCCATACAACCCACTAAGTTGTCTGGTTGACCTTCAGCTAGTCACTATGCTATAGGTTAATGAAGCTCAAAGACAAATTGTGAAGACAAAATTATTATCACTTTAAAATGATGCCTAAGGCACCTCTTGCATTGCTAGGCACCGTTCCAAGGGTTATAAAAAGAAAAGTCTCTGACTACAGGCTCACATTATGACTGGACACCTCAGAGAAGGAAAAGCAAAGGGTGAACGATGAGCTCAATTCAAAATGTGAGGATGAAGGGATGGGTTTTTAATAAAGGTTTAAAATTAGAAGCTGAGGGAGCCATGTAATGTTCAAGAGGTACAGCATTCCAACAGAAGGGAGCAGCAACGGAAACATGGCACAGGTGTAATGCCAAAGTTACATTTTTCAATAAAATGGGGGAAACCTTGAAGGAAAGGCAGTATAAAAGGTAAAGGTAAAGGGACCCTGACCATTAGGTCCAGTCGTGGCCGACTCTGGGATTGCGGCACTCATCTCACTTTATTGACCTAGGGGGCCGGCGTACAGCTTCCAGGTCATGTGGCCAGCATGACTAAGCCGCAGTATACAAATGTGAAAATACATGAATGTGAGTTGTACAATAATAAAACACAGCCTGTAGGCTTGTGACCGTACAAATATTGTTGGACTCTATTTCCCATCAGTCCCAGCCAACATAGCCAGTAATCAGGGATGATGGCAGTTGTAGTCCCAACATATGGAGACCCACAGGCTCCCCATCCCTGACTTAGAGATACTGGTAGTAATTTTTAATTATCCAGTTGTTCATTATGCCTGTATGTCAGCTTTATCATCCAAACTCTTAACTTTCCAACTCGGCGGCTTTGAGGAAATAGCGACTGGTCTTTAAGATTTCAAGCTCACCCTGGCTGTGAAGGTAGGGGCTAGTAATGTGAATTGGGTCTGATAGTTAAATGGCATGTTTGGAAGGAAATCCAAAGAGTTGACATGAGGAATTATGTGGCAAAAGGGATTGAGAGAAGAGTGGTGTTGGGCGGTGGCGGGGGTGGGGGCGGGTTGGGAGGCAGCCATTAAAATGCCAATCTCTTCTCAGCCACTTGAAATTGCAGCTTAAATTTAGTATCATTTCAAAGCTCAGAATAATCTTTTATATGACTTGGAGCAGAAGCTACGTTTTCTCTGTGGTTTTAGAGAATATTGCCATTTAAAGAGATGTCAGCATTTTCAAGGAACTGGAAATTGAGTTGCTCAGAAAGTATAGCGCCCAAGATGGCAAAGGCTGTGTGGAGTACAGATGCAGAGTGGGGGGAAAACGTTTTTCTCTTTCTTTTTCTTCAAAGCCCTCTCCCCAGTCATGACATTGGGTAACACTTTAAAGTGACTTGACGAGTGACACAGTTTTTTCTGGCAATAAACTTCATATCTGAAATACAGCAAACTTATTCTGCCAATCCTCCTCTCCCTTCTCCCACAAACGTTATTTTTTGTGTGAATGTGAAGAAAAACATATTGTGCATTATCAGCCCATTTCACACTCTAGCTAATTTGAACTACTTGAATCTAAGCTTCTTCTTTAAAAAAAACACGCACACAAATTGAGGGCACTTAGTTTGATTCAGTGGGG
Source organism: Podarcis erhardii (assembly GCF_964252035.2). Taxonomy (NCBI): domain Eukaryota; kingdom Metazoa; phylum Chordata; class Lepidosauria; order Squamata; family Lacertidae; genus Podarcis; species Podarcis erhardii. The sequence continues at coordinate 77,966,582 of NC_138497.1, read as the reverse complement.
TTAAAGTTGGTTAAATCCTAGTCCTATTTTAAACCAAACGGAAATTAAGGCTAAAAGGGTCCATAATGCAGCTAGCACTTTTGCCCAAATCCTTAATAACACCTTAGATTTATGTTTTGTCATATCTCACAATTATTTGATTTCCCCTTCCTTAATTCCCGAAATCTTCAGCTTTTAAAAGTTCAAAGCAGGGGAGGGGAGCCTGCAACCTTCAAAATGTTGCTGGGCTCCCCACTCCCTTCAGTCTCAGCCAGCATGGTCAGAAGCGTGACTCCTGAGCCTTGTATCTACAGCTGAGCCTTTACTATTATTTGCTTAAATAAATATATCTTCCTTACTTCCAAGGAAAAGTTATCTGCCTGCATGTTTCGGGGTGGGAGCTAGGACAGGTTACTGTATTGGATATCCAAAATGGTGTGTCCCAGAAGCAGTCTGGCAAAAGTGTGTATTTGTTACTTAAGGACTGCAGTGTCATGATTTTCATGCCTGAATGAGCCATGACTGCAAAGTTTTGTATCATGAAGCTTGTCAACAGAGCTGTACGAATCTTTTACATCAGTACAGTGGTACCTCGGGTTAAATACTTAATTCATTCTGGAGGTCCGTTCTTAACCTGAAAATGTTCTTAACCTGAAGAACCACTTTAGCTAATGGGGCCTCCTGCTGCCGCTGCACCGCCGCTGCACGATTTCTGTTCTCATCCTGAAGCAAAGTTCTTAACCCTAGGTACTATTTCTGGGTTAGTGGAGTTTGTAACCTGAAGTGTCTGTAGCCTGAAGCATCTGTAACCCGAGGTACCACTGTATATTTATTGATGAACTACTGTAGTCACCTGAATTAATTAAGGAACTCCTTGAGTTCGTAGAAAATGTTCATTATTTCTAATGTAAATGCTTAAAAAAGGGAATGTGGTTTCCCAGACTTGGGTCTCCAGCTGTTTTTGAAATACAATTCGCTTCTTCCCTGACCACTGTTTCTGCTAGGATGATGGGAGTTGTAGTCCAACAGCAGCTGCAGACCCAAGTTTGGAAAGCCTGCTGTAACGCTTCAGGTAATGATGGGCTATAACTGCTGTCTTCCCTGACCATTGATCATACAGGCTGAAGGGCCTTGGGTTTCCTATCCCTGATTTAAAACAAGAACCACAGGTGTCAGATGCCATCTTAGAAGTGGCATTCTGCTTCTCTGTCACACAGAAACCCTCCAAGCAAATCCAAGGGAGTTGCTGTTACAGACATAATCTCCTGTGTTTTTCTAACTACAGTTCTATTCACATGCAGATTCAGTGGATGGATTTATAACTCATATAAGTAATGGACTTAAGTTTCTGAAATCTGTTCACATTCTCAGCTGTGCATCATCGGATGTTTACAAATTTGGCCAAGGGCTTTTGTGTATGTGTGTTTTTAAAGCCCTGGAAAAATTAGATTGTTGCCCTTTTCCCGTCCCCTCTTCCACATCAAACTTGGTGTCCTGCTGTGTCCTAAGCAGCACAGCAGCAGCAAACTGAACTGAGGAAGTGTTGACCAATACCATTTTCTCATATATATTTTTTTGAAAAAGTGCCTGTCAGTTCTTTACTGCCCTTACAACTATATCTATGCTCTTGGCAGCTGGTGGAGATCAGAAGGCCCTGGAATGCAGGGGATACCACTCAGCTGATGAGCTGCCGAGCTGCCTCCAAAAATGCAGGCAGGCATTTGCATAGCTGAAGCAGCTGCCCCAGGATCTTGCCACCCCCAGGCGGTTGCCTGCTTTGCCTCCAGTGGCTGTGCCGGCCCTGAAGTGATGCATATGCAAGAGTGAATCAGCTCCTTGATCTTTTTTCATACCAAAGGTTAGCTTGGGCAATTTTCTAGTATGTGTATCATATACTTCTAGCTTTTAAAATGCCCTTCTCACACCACTGAGGGCTGGTTTAATCCCTGGAAATTCTTGGAATGCCAGGCGTAAGTCTGAGGAATGCTTCCTGGGGATCTCTGCAGTGAGACAATGTGACTGCAATTAAAAAGGAAAAATCAATTCTCTGTGTGGGAACTGACTCTGAGGTATTAAATGTACTGAAAACAGCTGTTTTCTGCTATGTAGAGTAGCAGGTTCCTTAGAAGCTTGCCACTTCGATGTTTTTCAACCAGCGCATGACAGACTTTCAATCTTCACCTTGGAATGCCAAGAAACATAGAATAGCAGAGACAAGTCCAGAGCTTTTCTTTTCTTAATTGTTGTCAGTCCCATCTTACTCTCTTGCTTTGCCCAAAACATTGATGCTGGTAGCAAACGGGCTACTGCTCAGATGCTCACCTTGTAGGGTGAGGTGATTTCATTTGGAGTCCCCTGTGAAATCCTGCCTAGCAGCAGATTGGTCTCTTGGCAGGAGAAGCTCAAGCACAGATTACTTTGTCCTTGTTTTTGTTCTGACTTGCCAAGGCTCCCTCTGAATGACAGAATGACATTGCATGATGCAAATAACTTATCTTTACCTAATAATGATTCAGACTGTCATTGTGTGGGAAATATTCCAAGAGAATTCAGAACTCTGTGGTATCACTCCTCCTCCCTGGTTTTGCATAATATAGTATTGACAAAGTGGTACTTTATCCATTCCCATCTGGGTTCCTGGTGTTCTTGGATATGGCAATCCCTCCTTACACCCTGCCATGCCCCGAGTACCAAGAGAGAGAATATTAGCCACTCTGGGGTGTGAAATATAAATCTGGGGGTCTAAGATAGAACTTAGTCTGGTGAGCTACTGCGGACAGTGTGTGCAAGTGCTTCAGAGCTCTCCTCAGGTGCAAAAAGGGACAGGGGTGTGTAACATTGGCTACTGTGATTGGTGGGTGCTATGAAGCCTCCAGATGTGCCAGGTCTTGCATAAGTACTACAAGTCTGTTCAAGGCAGCAGTATCTCCTACCCACTCAGGCCTTCAAGCCAAATTTAAGTATGGATGCCCATGGTCCCCTCAGCTTGTCTGTCACACAGGTTTCCTGACCCTGCCACTCTCCTAGGATTAGGCCAGTTCTGGTCACCTCTGAGGCCCTGGGTTCTAATGGGCTGCCCTAGTCCCAATGGACACCTTGTTTGCCTCTTGTCTGCTGCTCAACCTTTTCTTGCACCAATAATAGCCACTCATATAATTCCACCAGCTTAGGCTGGCTCAGCAGCTGTGGCCTTTCCTGGGCCACAGCTAAGTGATGCTATGGCAATGTGCTGTATGTGAGGCTGCCTTCAAAGATTGTCCAGAAACTGTATTTAGTTCAAAATGCAGCCTCCACACTGTTGACTGTTTTGCTGATATTGAAAGAATTTCACTGGCTTCTGGTTTGTTTTCAAGCACTGCTCAAATGCTTGTGCGATTACCCCAGATGCCTGATGGGATATCTTGGGTAGGGTGGTCCAACACATGGCCCAAGGACTGCATATGGACTATGAAGCCTTTTTTGGTGGCCCTTGGTAACATTTGATGCCCCACAACCACCACAGCCCTTGTGCTGCCTTCCGAAAGCTGGGTTAAGGGAGGTACTGGGCTTTGTGAAGGAGGTGTCAGGGCTCTGACAGGGTCCTAGAGTCCTCCATTCTTCTTTCCAAAGCCTAGTTAGTGCTTTCCCAGCTTTGGGAAGAAGGTGGGAAGGCTCTAGGACCTGCCAGAGCCTTGTGTCTCCTTCCCAAAGCCGGTATCTCACTTTGGGAAGACAGCATGAGGGCTTGAGCAGGGGGCATCAAATTTTGGCCTTGCTCCTCCCTACTGCACAGCAAGGCAACTTGTGGCCCACGGATTCTGTGTTGAAGTACTCCTGCAGCCTACTTGGTATGAAAAGTTGAACTGCCCTGATCTTGGGGGTGGCTCAATACCACAGTAATAGCAGCTCGGCTGCAATGTATACTGCAGATCAGGAAAGGTACCACCAGTGCCCAAAGGATGCCAGCGTGTTTTAATAAATCAAGAAAACTACTAGGCATGTGAAGGCTTCCCTCAGACAGTGGTTTGGGGAGTCAGTTCCCAGCACCCTTAACAAGCTACACATTCCAGGATACTTGGGGGGGGGGGAGTCATGCATTTCAAATATGCATTAGAGGCATGGCCTGGGATTGAACTAGTGGAGGAGAAGACTTCCTGTCACCACTTCCAGTTCTTGCATGTTTGCATTCAGGAAGGCATATGAGGGAATTTTGTCCAACTGCAGCAACACTGTCCTTTCAGGGATCTGCGGACAACTAAGAATCCAAAAACAGAAAACAAAAACTCCACCCCAGAACTGCCTCTCCATTTTGCAATTCCATGTTTGTTTTATGTACAACTTGCATTTTGGGAAAAAATTATATCTGTGCATGCATGTTATTAACGAATGTGTCAGTTAGGCTGTAGTGCTGGCAGACATAAGCGGAGGGCTCTCATTGCCAGCCACTGATAGGAACAGATGCAGTGGCAGCAAGTAGAGAAACCAAGCAGTAGGAGAACTACTCGGAAACAGGGGGCCGCTCTTGTAGAACTTGCACATGCTGACATATCCAAGCTGTCTTTGAGATTCAGATCAACAACATATCAGGCAATCCTTCTGGAAGTCGTTTCTCAACATACTGAACAAACACATGCTAATGCCTGTTTACCCACCGTAAAGAAGTGAGCAGTTTATTGCTCTTGCCAAAAGAGCGTTTCCCCCCGCTTCCACGTAGGAATAATGAAAAGGAGGTCATGATCAACACAAGGTGCTGCTAGTGTGGGCTGGCTGACATGCCAATTCTGAGTCTCCTGGAGTGTCTTCTTTCTTACAGCTGTCAGCACATTCCTATGGTTTTTTTTTGAGGGCTTTCATCTTGGCTCCCAATACACTGGGTCAAGCGATCACTTCACAAGGTGTATGACACTGGGATCAACACTAAAAGTGCTGAAAATGAAATACGGAGGGGACCACTAGGGGCACATCAGAAGATGGCTGACAGTAACATCTCTCCGACCCACACGAGGTAAATTGGAGGCTGTGATGGGAGTAAATAGCCTCCCTACCCCAGGATTGTGGTGGGGGACTGCTTTTGCCTGCTGTGCCCTATACCACCCCCGAATTTGTGGGGATGGGGGCACTAGGCACAATGCCCTCCTGTGGGATTTCGGCGCTCCTGGACGCCGTCTCTGATTCGCGCCACTAGCTGCAAAAACTTCAAAAGAAACAATTTGGATGAAGCGAATGCACATACTTCAAGGGAGAAGGGGGAGTAAAGACTGCTAACAGAAGAGATCTCTGATAAAACAAGACGAGTCGGAGGAACAAGTATAAATCATGAGAAGATACGCCAAGACTCGGTATGGCAAAGGGGGAGGGGAAAAAACTGGGGGAGGGGAAAAAACTTTCCTTTCTTTCCCTTATGTGATTAAACAAGAATCCCCCCCCCACAAGTCAGAAATGTCGTTTTAAGGACTTAAGCTTTGGATTTAAAGCTGTGTGGAGATAAACTTTCGAACCAAAGCATGTTTTAAGAAGAGCGTGGAATGTATAAGGGCTTTGGAATGACGCAGTTAAAAATTCCGTCACCATATTGGGAAGTTCTGTCGGAGGACTTAAGTCTGAGAGGAGAAATAGAGAAATAGAGCTGTTTTTATATTGTGGGTGAAACTCCTCAGTGGGACTTAAGAACGACAGTTCTGTAATTAATGATGGAAAGAGCGCTGTTATCTATGAAGGTGATGATATATGGAAACCATCTCGATTTGAGGATTGGAAGAACGGAAAAATTCACACAGGATTATTATTGGTGTTTATCGGCTTAAGGAGACTATCAGAAGAGATCATAAAGAAAAAAGAGAAAATATATGAACAAGATGTGATGTAGAAACAGCAAGATAAGACTGGATAGAATTATGAACTTTGTTTGGACTGATTGGGACATTAACGCAGTGGCAAGAAGATGATCAGAATCCCCCTTCGGATCTTGAAATATGGGTTCCCTCAACAAAATTTAAAATTCGGCTTTGTAATTCGAAATTTATGTGATGTGATTTGATTTGATTTGATTGGCCAGTTAATAAAAATTATTTTTTTTAAAAAACCAAAATGAAATACGGAGCCTGCGGCAGCGCTGAAGCCAGGGTGTTAGCACAAAACATTTTGCCGCTGCATCAGCTGGTATCTTCCTTTCTACTCATATATTGTTCAGATGGCCTTCACTCAAGTCATGTACTGCACTGGGTCAGAGATGAACAGTTTTTGAAAGATTGCAGGGCTTATTCCTCTGATAATACCTCTGTTTTTAAATCTGTATTCAGGTTGCATTTGATGCTATAAACTCCTTTGATTTCTATGCTTCTGAAAAAGTCAGACTCTTGGTACCTCTTAAAATGGAAAGCTGAAGGATGGAGGCACCCTGTATGAGTGGCTTCATTTCAGATCCTTGCAAACAGGTTTGATTCTCCCTCTCTCACTTTGCATGCGTGGAAGGAAAGCTTCTGGACAGATAGCTAGGTACAAGAATAAGTGAGATCAAGAAAACTAGGCTAAGAATGCGAAACCCATGTTCTGCCTCATGATCATGTGCCTTGAAACTCATGCTCCCATTTCTTCTTCCTAGAGTGACTGAGAGGGGACAGTTTGTAGGGCAGAAGCAGTCAGAGGGTGGAGGAGGGGTGTTTAGGAAAGAGGGAGCCATAAGCTCAGAGACAGCACACTTGCTTTGCATGCAAAAGGCCCTCGGTTTGATCCATTGCATCTCTGATTAAAAGGATCTACAGTGGTACCTTGGGACTTGAACCGCTTGGCTCGCAAACAAATCAGCTCCCAAACATCACAAACCCAAAGTAATTGTTCCGGTTTGTGAACGTTTTTCGGTAGCTGAATATCCAATGTTGCTTCTGCTTGAGTGCAGGAAGCTCCTGCAGCCAATCAGAAGCCACACCTTGGTTTTCGAACAGTTTCAGGAGTTGAACAGACTCCTGGAACGGATTAAGTTTGAGAACCAAGGTACCACTGTAGTTGCAAATGATAGACCTCTGCTAGAGATCCTGGAGGGTTGCTATTAGGGCTCATCTATAGGTCCTTTTAGAAGGGACGTGGGTGGCACTGTGGTCTAAACCACAGAGCCTAAGGCTTGCCGATCAGAAGGTCGGCGGTTTGAATCCCCGTGACGAGGTGAGCTCCCGTTGCTCGGTCCCTGCTCCTGCCAACCTAGCAGTTCGAAAGCACGTCAAAGTACAAGTAGATAAATAGGTACTGTTCCAGCGGGAAGGTAAACAGCTTTTCCATGCACTGCTGTGGTTCGCCAGAAGTGGCTTAGTCTTGCTGGCCACATGACCCGGAAGCTGTACGCCGGCTCCTTTGGCCAATAAAGCGAGATGAGCGCCACAACCCCAGAGTCATCCGCGACTGGACCTAATGGTCAGGGGTCCCTTTACCTATATTTCCTTTTGTGACACTTTCAAGGCACAGGTCTAGGATTTCCAGGTCCAGGTCCGAGCATTTGTTTAATTTTTTTGTCTGGGAACTTTCCCTGGAAAAAGCTGCATTTTACTGCTGAATTGATGCAAACAATCATCTGTGGAAAACCAAGTTGTGGTTTCCTCTAATTCAGCGGTAAATGTAGGTTTTCCTGGGGAAAGTGATGGACAACAACAGCAACCAAAACACTTGGGCATGGACCTGGAAATCCCAGATCAGTGCCTAGAAACACAGCACAAAAAGTAATGTAGATGAACCCTTAGTCAAAGTAAACAATACTGGACTAAATAGACCAGGCATAAGGTAGCTTTCAACATTTCCCTCCCTGCTGTTCTCCCCCAGTAGTTCCTCCCCTAGCCACTGTCTTTCTGCCAGCCCCCCAGACCTGCATTTGCAAACAAAAGGCATTCCCAGCACCAGTCTTTCATTGATATTTCAATAATGCAATGGGAGCAGATAAGAATTTCAGTAAGATTGAAAAGTTGAAAAAGAACTGGCATAAAGCATTTGTTGTGACTGGTTTCTAAACAGAATACCTGTAGCAATGTTCAGACAAGTACCTTTTGTGTTTGAGATGAAAGGATTTGTTGCTTTGGCGTTTATAACTAGCATAGGCCTTCTGAAATCAGGTTCTTTTGGCCATTTCAGATTAATATTCTTAATAATTATAATCTCCCCTCATGCCCAATCTGAAGTGTGGTTTGTAGAAAGTTTGACAGCTGGATGGATTTCTTAGACAAGGAAGCTCTCTTGCTTCACCAAAATCCATTTTGTGAAAGGCAAATGGTTCATAAGTGCCCCACGATGCATAGATTCTTATATGTGAAGGCGCCAATTTTCCTCTCTTATTTTCTTGTCAGAAAGCAAATGCCTTCCTAGCAGGATGTTAATGGCTGCTGATTATAGGTCCTAACTGATGGAATGGTGAAGGTCAAGTTAATTTTCCTCAACAGACAAGGTATGGTGTGGGTTTCCAGGGCAACCAATGCTATCCCACCATGCTGTCCAGAACACATGTTGAAATATAAATAAATTAAAATATCACGAAAAATATCAAAAAAATGTCAAAGCCTGTATAGAATCAAAAGGCATGTGTGCATATGGGGATAAACTGATTCAGGGAATCTCAAACATTGCCATAAAGAGTCTGAGAAATGTTTTCAAGCCTTCCCAAGGCAATGCTGACGAAGTGCAAAGTACCCGGCTGTCGGGTGAAGAAGGGGAAGAGTCATTTCCCCTTGTGTCAAACTGTGACAAGTGGACTTGACTTAAGGTCCTCATTTGAAAGATCCAGGGAGGTTCTTAAAACTGACAAAAAATGTTTTCTCCATCACCCTATTCCTAAAAAATCACGAGAGAAATGGCACTGAGTAAAGGAGCAGAGCAGGAACAAGCTGTTCCTCCCTCTCTCCCCGCTTGCATTCTTGTGCCAGGTTGTTCCATGTACAATTTGCCTAGTAGAATTCCTTCCAGCAAGGTGTATTATGGTTCCTGCCCTGGCAGATGAAATGTCTGAATATTATGCTGCCTCTTGAATTCACAGAGGCCTGCATGGTGGTAACAGCTGCTGAACATTTTAACTAGGGATGAGCAGAGCAGTGTATTTCTAGGCCATGTCATTTTTCACATGGGTCTTATCTCTGCACCAATCCTTGAAGAATAAAGGATAACAGCATTCTGATTCAAGGATTAGTCTAGGAAGTGTGGATTGAGTCAGTCTGATTAAAAATGCAGACCACATTAAATCCTTGAGGAGCCCAAAATGCAGTTCCTGTATAATTTGCTTTTAACTTGAGCAAGGTATCTGATTAGGTAAAGGTAAAGGTACCCCTGCCCATACGGGCCAGTCTTGCCAGACTCTAGGGTTGTGCGCTCATCTCACTCTAGAGGCCGGGAGCCAGCGCTGTCCGCAGACACTTCCGGGTCACGTGGCCAGCGTGACAAGCTGCATCTGGAGAGCCAGCGCAGCACACGGAACGCCGTTTACCTTCCCGCTGGTAAGCGATCCCTATTTATCTACTTGCGCCCGGGGGTGCTTTCGAACTGCTAGGTTGGCAGGCGCTGGGACCGAACGACGGGAGCGCACCCCGCTGCGGGGATTCAAACCGCTGACGATGCGATCGGCAAGTCCTAGGCGCTGAGGTTTTACCCACAGTGCCACCCACGTCCCAAGGTATCTGATTAAAGGTGTGTGAATTCTGCACTAGAAAATTCAGGTTTTGCCATTTACTTCCACTTCATTTTCCATTTGTCTTGGCTCCCTGATGGAAACCTACTTTCCTCTGCCCAAATATAGACCAGCTTTTAAGCTTCCAAACGTCATGGACACTTCTGAAGATTTTGCCTTTTTGTGCCCTGTGTGTGCAGCTAGATCGGTATGGGTCCAGGGCAGCGGGTAACGTTAAAAGAAAGCAGCTGTCTCCAGCATTGACTTGACAGGAAGAACACCATAGTTTTTATAGTGGTTGTGAATATTTCCCATGCCTGCATAGGAAGCTAGAAGCTTCTGCCTTTTTTGCGTTAAACTTTTTTTTCTTTCTAAAAAAAAGTTATGAGGTAAACTAAGAGCTGCAGTGGATTTTTAGACCTACTTAATTCTGTTGCAATACTTTTTAAAGAATGTACTCAGGAGAGTCATAATTCCACTTACCCTTGGCATAGGTGATGGAGGGAATGGGTTAATGGGGCAGAGGGGAACAGTTATGTGTAATGTGATAAGCATGCTTGTTTTGTGTCTACCTAGCACACAGGAGCATCCCTTATGCCAAGGTGTCTCTCGAGAGTGTTTGTACTGTGTGCCCCGGTGCCAGTAATTGCTACAGTGCTCTTTTCCTAATAGCTCAGGATTGATTTTTATTGCATTGCCCCTTTAGGAATACTGGATTTCTTTCCCCAAAAGTGCATCTTTGTATTAGGGATTTTATTGAAAATGATCTCATCTTGCCGATCCTCTGGCTTGTTGCAGGTAGAAGAGATTATTTTGCTTAGTCCCACACTTTGTTATTCATTCACAAGCTTGGCACCAGTATCCATCTGTAGTAATTTCTATGATCCATTCTTCAACCACATGCTTTGTGTTGCTTTTTTTTTTTTTTTTGCTAGGTCTGCCACAATTCCTCAGTTTTTATCTCTTGTATGAGAAGAGCTCCAAAAGTTGCAGGATACCTTTCTAGCAGGGGTAGATGAAGTAAGTGGCATAAGTGGCCAGCCAACTCTCCAGCCACCACTGTATGAGTTCCAGTGGGGCAATGGAGCAGGACCAGGGTTGGGAGCACAGTTCGGGTACTTTTTTGGCAGCAGAAACAATGATGTCATCTGCTGGAGCACCAGAAAAAAATCTCACAACTCCTTGTGGAGGATTCTCCAATTAGGCATGCCTACAAGGGCTTGAGCACACCTTTAGGGGCAGAGTTATTTTATTTAAATTACTTAATTAACTAATTAATTAATTAAAGTCTGCCCTTCATTCAAAGGTCCCGGGGCAGAGATACAAAAAACAAAACCAGCATTGATTTAATAATATCAACTGCAACAATATACTACACAAAATACAAAAAAATAATAATAATCCACAGTAAAACTGCAGGTGACTGAAATTGCAAAAAGTAGAGTCAAACAGGCAGTCTGATCTCCCCCTGCACTTCATCCAAAGGCCTGGGTGAAGAGGTGCAAGTTCACCTGCTGAAGAAATTACAACAAAGGTGGTGATTAGAATCACCTGGGTAGGGGGAGGTCACTCCACAAGTGTAGAGATTCAAGGAAGGCTCAGCTGCAAAAGGAAGGCCTCATACTCCTTCTTGCCCAGGAGTCGTCAGTAGCCTGATATGGAAGCTTCTTCCATGAGAGGATGCAGTTATGTGGCTAACCGCATAGGACAGTGTCCAACAGTTCCTGATGAATGTGGTTTTTAAAAAAGTCTAGGGAGCATGACCCGCAGAAAATGACCCTCAGTATTCCTTTGGTGACATCAGGTTTGTGCAGAAACTGTCAGTTTGCTGTTAGTATATTGATAGTTGTTGGCAAAAGACTTTTGGAATAGAGCTGGGATATGCTCTGGAGCCATGCAAACACAATAGTTATTGTGAAGTGATGGCTGCCAATCTCCTGTTGCCTGTGGGCAGAACATCTTCAGTTAATAAAGGTGCAGGATGCTGGACTGGGTCTCTTACTGCCATCAAAGGATCCGCTGCGGTAAGTACTAAACAAGCAAATAATGTGAAAGTCAGCTGGGCCGCAATTTTTATTGAACTTTGCTTTGAGAGAAAGTCATGAGATAGACATGAATGGTTACCTGTTCAATTATTATGTCCTGTGTTTTTAATCCTAGCTCAGGCTACTAGCTGTTGCTTTTATAGCAACTGGCAACCCACCCCCAAAAAGAAATAATTACAAGGAATATGCATTCATACTCTGATTAAGATTGAATAACCCTAAATAAAATTATTATTATTATTATTATTATTATTATTATTATTATTATTATTAGTGCAACCTTCCCTTAATGTTGGGGCAGTATGTTTCTTTGTTGGTGCAGCTTTTGAGCTGTGTGCTACTGGAGCAAATGCTTGATAGAAGGTGAGATTGCAGGGTAGGTTTGCTTGTTTGCTTGTTTGTTCAATGTGAATTCCTATACAAGATGACCCATAATAAATATTCCAAGCTTTAAAAAGAAAGCTGTTGAAAGCAACCCACAACATGGTGACAGGTGTGTATGTAGGGCTGGAGGAAGCCTTCTATGGCATCTAATCAAGCCATAGATGGAGGTGGTCATGGCAGGAAATCCACATTTCAGAGCATCCCAAACAAATTGCTGTCTAGCCTCTGCCTGCAGACCTCCACCAAGGGAGAGCACCGCCTCAGCTTCTGTTCTTACACAATAAATATGGAGATACTGAGATAATGAGCAAATACTTTGGGTGCCCAGTATATTTATAGGGCAAAGCTCAGTTCCATTAATAAACTGCAAACAACAGACGACTAGAAGATCCAGTATTCACAAGTGTTCACTTGGAAAAGCTTGACAGCTCTCATTTGCTTCTAAGTCAGTGGGACATTTAATTTATTAGTAAATGTAGATTCCATTCCCATGACAGAAAGGATAATGTCAGAGATGGAATTCTTGTGAAAATATATTGTGTAAACTATGTAAGGATTGGAACTGGGCAACAAAATTCCTTGGGCAGGACAATTGACTGCACAATAATTCCCCTCACTGGAATTTTGTGGGCCGTTCTGGTAGCTGCCATGATTTGCACAACACATTATGATGGCACATCACAATAACACAACTATCTGTGGCAAATATCACCGAAATGATCTGATGTGAGGGATATGCTGTTCAGAATTGTGGGTTTTCCCCCTATCACAAGGTGTCTTTGGAGTATGAGATTACAGTGGTACCTTGGTTTAAGAACAGCCCTGTTTACGAACTATTCGGTATATGAATTCCGCAAAACCAGAAGTAGTGTTCTGGTTAGCGAACTTTACCTCGGTCTACGAATGGAAACCAAACTGTGGAAGGGCACCAGCAGCGGGAGGCCTCATCAGGGAAAGGGCACCTTGGTTTAAGAACAGTTTCAGTTTAAGAACGGACTTCCGGGATGGATTAAGTTCGTAAACCGAGGTACCACTGTATTTACTTCTCTCGGTTTATTATCTGTTGTCATTTCTATTTCTTACACAGTCTCCTTCACCATGAAGTCCCTGGGCAATTTACAGCATATAAAAGCACAGTTCAATTAAAACGGCAGTGAAACAACAAAGTATCACTAGGAAGTTTAGAGAGTTTTGTATTTTTGTAAGTGGAGAGTCTAGAAGTATTGGCAACGCTGCCGTGCCTCTTCCTCTGGGTATACTAAATATCCTTTGTGAGGTTGTTTTATGAAACTTGTGGCCACCTGTACACGCTAACTGGCTCCGTGTGGGCTATAGTTCATGCATTGCTTTCCTATATAAATAATATTTGTGGTCTTCTGTGATTTGTGCTGTCATATGTGATTTGTGTATATGGCTTGACATACCAGAGGGAGCAAAATGTTTCTGAAAGCCAGCTATTGATTTATAAATATCAGAAGCAGAAAGAGTGCCGAAGGATGCAATTTAGTGGCTTCTCTTTTGTGCATACTTGATATGCCATAACATCTAGTACTGTAATCCGCTTTGCATCTGCGTTATAATTCACTGGACCCCTGTGGAGAATCACTGCTTTGGCTTGTTGAAACCTGGAAGCCTTGCTAGTGAATGCTGCACTGCTGCGTGGCCTCATTATCTTCAGAGGTGCCAGTGGGATTTTCTGGGCCCAGTAAAAATGTATGAGGGTTAGGTCCTCTGTCAGGATGGAGGAGAAATCCACAGAACTTAGATTTGAGGGGACTCTCATGATTTGATCCAAGAGGATCATGATCCCAAACTGGATCATAAGTCTACCTGTGGATCCCTTTGAGAGGCAGTCCAAGGCCTCTACCACTGCCTCTGTCCTTTCAACTATCCCCTCACCTTTTAAAAAAGCTCTGGTCTGGGTCATCCAGCAGGTTCTGGGCGCCAGGCCAGGCAGAAATCTGTCAGTTTCCATTGGGAAATCTGTTGGTTATGTTTTTTCGCAGTTTCTCATCTTTCCGATCTTAAGTTCAGTTCTCCACATTAGTTTGTATATTAAAAAATGAAACAAAAGCAGAAAAGTCCCACCTCCTGGTTGTGCAGGACCTTATCTGCCCCTCTCAGTGAACATGCAGGCCTATGTGGGATAGGGCCTAGGTAGCCAGGTCCAACGCCGGTCAGGGCTTCATATCTCAGCAACAATTGCTTGAATGTGCTTACAAACAACACAAGAACATCAATACAACAATATATATACATAGCAGTTCATTACAAGAAACAGCCTAATAACAATTTATTTCAAAAGTCCCCAAAAATATTATTTTCAATAGTCCAAATATTATACAAATATTATACATTGACTATAAAATAAGCAATGTTCATAATAGATATTATTTATAAATTGTAATCCTGAGTCAGAAATTTTCCAGCATAGTCAGATATTTAATAAGTATAATCAGTAACCAATTCCTCAAAAGTAGCGAGTATGGTAAACAAGCCAGATTTTTTACAGATCCCTTTTCCCTGCTATTCCTATTGCTATATACTGCTTCATCCCTCTCTTGGCACATCATAATTTGTTTTGGCCAGCGATCTTTCTAGCACTCAAACCCTTCAACTCCTGTTTGCACCAGACCAGGACTGCTATTATCTTACATGGTGGGGTTTTTTGTTTTTGTTTACTTTTCACCACTTCTATAGAGCTGTGGTCTAAACCACTGAGACTCTTGGGCTTGCTGATCGGAAGGTCGGCGGTTCAACTCTGCATGGCGGGATAAGCTCCCGTTGCTCTGTTCCAGCTTCTGCCAACTTAGCAGTTCAAAAGCACACCAGTGCAAGGAGATAAATAGGTACCACTGTGGCGGGAAGGTAAACAACATTTCCATGCACTCTGGCTTCCATCACAGTGTCCCATTGCACCAGAAGCGGTTTAGTCATGCTGGGCACATTACTTGGAAAGCTGTCTGTGGACAAACGGCTCCCTCGGCCTGAAGTGAGATGAGTGCCACACCCCATAGTCACCTTTGACTGGACTTAACCGTCCAGGGGTCCTTTACCTTTTTATCTCTGCTAACAGTTGGATTTTTGAGGTGTGTGACAGAAAGGCAGGCACCATCATTCTTCCCTGAAAAGTGTGTTCCCTGATGGTCAATTGCACTGCTGTACTATATTGCAAATAAGTTCAAAGGGAAATTCTGAACATGAGGAGTTTTCTCACAGAACAATCAATTTTCATGGGCACCAGCCATTTTAAAAGTTGGTGGAATAATGGATCTCTGAGTGTTCTTGTAATTAGGCTTTTGTTCTTAAACCAGTAGGAGCACCCCATGGGTTTTAATTAGAGCTATTCAGTATTCATTCAAGGAGCAAGACAAGGTGCTGTGATATATTTGACCGCCGCTTCTAGTATCTGGATTAGATGAACCTGAATTTAATTTTAGTTTTTAGTTTATTTAAAGTCTTGTGGCACTTTAAAGGGTACCAAATTTTATTACGACAAGAGCCAATTTCATGAGGTGCATGGCATGTGATCCTGGCAGAGTGAGGAAGTGAGATATGTGTAAAGGGGGAAACTACAAAGGTTGGAGGTAAGTGATAATGAAATGTAAAAAGTACAGACTGTGACCATTCAAGTAAATATATGCAAATATATGCATATGGTTGCACTCTGTCCCAGGATCAAACTTGATCCCCGTTTAATTTGCAGTTAAAATTGCAAAGGAGGGCAAAGGAGGAATGCTTGTTGCCTCCTCTCCTGTCTCCTGTTCTCCCTTCTCCTAGAACCTCTGGATGTGGCTTTACATAATAATCCTAAAACACAACTGTTAAATGGCAAGGACCACGCTATTGGCATACGTGTTGACAACAGTATGGCTTGCAATCAGTCCCATAAGCGCTTACAGAGCTTAAAGAATTTGGATTGATCACAAGCTTGAAAATGAATATGTCAAAGACAGAAATCGTACGTTATAAGGTTCAATGCCATGTTAGGTGCAGTCAAGGTTTACAGTTTGTCCCAAACATATTAAATATATGGGAGTGTATCTCTCAAAAATTCTATTGTTGGGGGCCGCTAGGGGCGCATTGGAAGATGGCCGACAATACCATCTCTCCGGCTCACACAAGGTAATTAAGAGGCTGATATGGGAGTATGCAGCCTCCCTTGTTACCCCAAGGGAATGGGGAACACTGCCTCACCTGTGGTTGCCATAAATCACCCCCGAGTTCAAAAGAAGGGGGTGAGGGCACAAGGCACACAGCACTCGTGTGGGACAGCTCTCCCTGACTCTGTCTCTGATTGCGCGGCCTGGTTGCAGGAGCTCAAAACAAACAATTAGAGAGAAGCAAATGCACATATTTTGAGTGAAGAACGGGAGTTAAGACTGCTAATGGAAGTGACCTCTGTGAAGTGGAGCGACAGGTTGGATTCAACAGGATAATATAAGAAGAAGAAGCTACATCAAAGGGTCAGTATGTCGGAACGGGACGGAATGGAGGGGGGGAACTTTTCTTTTTTTTATCTTATGTGATTACCTAACAATCCTCCCCCCCAAGAAGAATCGTTGCAATTACTGATTATAAGCGGGATGATTAAGAACTGTGTGGAAATGAAATACTAATCAAAGACATGGCTTGTGTAATATCTGGAAAGGAATGAAAGGCCTTTGGAATGACACAGTTAAAAACAGAGTTGTTAAGAAGCAGGCCTGGCTGAAGGTTTTACGATATAGGGGGAGGAGACCATTATTTCGGACTGTGAGTTTGACCTGGCAGAACCCCCTAAGAAGATTGAGGAGAGACCGACAGGCCTGCAAAGATCAACGGGCAGACTTTAAGAATGTTTTGCACGGAAGTGTTGAAATGGCATCTGTCTGACTGAATATGGCTCTTGGAGGAATGGAAAATTCACACAGGATATAACGTTTGTTTTTTAACCTGCTTGTGGGCACTATCAGAGGTCACAAGGAAAGGAATATATGATAACAACAAGAAGATGAGGAAAATAATAAAGTGAAGATTGGACAGAACTGTGAATATAATTTGGACAGAACTGTGAATATTAAAGCAGCAGCAAGAGAGATGTTTGGATCCCTTTCGGAGCTCGAAGCATGGCTACCCCCAACAAAAATTTAAAAATTTGGCATTGTAATTTGGAACTAATGTGATTTGATTGGTTTGTTAATAAAACATTATATTAAAAAAAAAACAAAAATTCTATTGTTATCTCATAAATAATCATTATGCAATTTGCCCTTTTGAGCCCAGTTTAGAAGGACTTTAAGAGTTGATTGAAACTAAAATGTAATGGCTTGGTTATTGAAGTGTGAACTTTAGAAAAAATCCTTTTTTATTTTCCAAATGCTGCTAGTTCTGATAAAATAGGTGCTAATAGCTGAACAGGTGTGGAAAACAAATTCCATCTCCAAATAACTTCAAATCTCAAAGCAGAATCCTTGCAGCTTATATGTCCCCCTCCCCTCTTTTTTTTTTTTTTTTTGCATTATGTGTTTGTTGCGTTCATCCTGAGAACTGAGCTTTCCTTTGGGGTGGTCACCACCTGTTCTCACATAAACACAGTAACTACTGAGCCTCCGAAGTGAATATCACTGGCTTAGTGATAGGCCTGCAGCTACCTGGAGATGACTGCAACAGTTACCTCCCAGTGTCAAGAGCTGAAGTGTAACAAGCCCTAAGAAATAAAGGGGACTCTTCTGATTAGTTGTGTGCCTGTGAAGCAACATGCAGTTTCCAATTATTTTCTTTGCACCAGGCTGATTGGAGATGAGGTTGATGCTATTAGAAATGTAAAGGCTCTCGATTTACTTTGCCAATAGAAAGGGCTGTTCACTCCGTTTCAAATCTCTATCACTCAATCAGAGTGGATTTATACTGGGATCTTACTTCTGCCTCAGCTGGTGTCCCAGCCAACTACAAAATAATCAATGTTAAGGGTGACTGTCAACATATAATTGCTCTTATAGTAAAACTATAAAACACTGTAATTAAGGCTGTTAGTTGTTACAAGAGCAATTAACAGTAAAGCTGACCTTCCACTCTGGATAGCAGCTTGCTGGCACCAGTTACTACAGTTGAAATGTGGCCCATTGCCATTCTCACTTGGCAATTTGCCTCTTTGAAGTTGCAGTTATTGTCCTCGGCTAATTGTGAAATACCAGGTTCCTTTTTGGCATGTTTGCTGTTTCTGCTGTGGTAGCAATTGGAGGCTTGTGCCGTGATCAGAAAGCCACTGTTGTGCCTCCACAAGGTGCCTCTGTGTAGTGAGTGATGGACACTTCCTGCCCTAAAGGGTTTGCTGTCTAATGTACCAAATAGACAGTGGTGAAATGACTTCCCTAAAGCCACACTGCAGCCTGTCAAGTGGCAGATTGGAGCTGCAAATAGCAGCCAAACACACTGACTTTCAATCCTGTGTGCTTTCTCTCTGTTGCTGGCTTGTACAAGCTTGGTAGCTCTTTTTCATGTGTTATGATCTAATTTACCTAGATGGCCTTGGGGATATCCAAAAGGTTCAGATAAAAGTTTAAGATAAGTTTACAGACCGGTTTTTTTGACATTGCAGATGATTTTTTTTTTAAAGGGCTAACTGAATATGCATTTTAGAGATTTTTTCAAGGAGGAAAATGATACAGCTTTTTGTGTTGGGGGTTGTTATTGTGTACTGGTGGTGCCACTCCCTCTAAAATGGTGTGCACACTTCTGACCTCCCAAATTTCAGCCTCAAATACATTTTGAATGGTACATTCTCAAAAGTTTAAAATTAGGCTCAGTGCTAAGAAAACTATTATTTGACACAGTCACTTTTAAGCTGAATCAAATGTCAAAGTGATTTTAACAATTACATAAAATATCTGCAGCTCCTACAGTTGCAGTTTGTGCCTTCATCAGCCCTAGCCAGCGTGGCTGATGGGTTATGGGAGTTGTAGTCTAGCAACATACAGAGGGCCATAGGTTCCCCATTCCTCATCTGTAGCATTGTGTGTCCTGCATCCATCACAAACAGAAATCTTGGCTAGATTCTGCCCACCCACCAACCATAGGCTATCAACTCAGAAATATTACAACTACTGCAGCAGCTAACAATCTGCTGGAATGATGCTGCAGCGCATAAAGGGCAATATTTAACAGGCCAGCCAGATGCCACAGAATCTCCAACTGCAGGGACTACAGATCTTATATCTTCCAACAAGCAGCAGTAATATCAATTAGAATAATAATAAATGCATTGTATATAATGTTAGCCTTGTGTGGATGTATGGAAGTTTGCATCACCCTGCAGAATAAGCTGCAAAGGAACCCACTTCAATATATAATACTTTTTTGTCACCCCCCCCTTTTTGCTATTGCCTTTCTAGCCTGTATATATTTTCAAGTCTGTGTCTGCAGCTGTAACACATACAGGAGATACGTACATCAGGTTCAGGCAGCCAGGATTCCTTCTGCGTGCTATCTGGTAGCTATCACTTTACTGGAAGTACATTTTCTGTAGTTGGAAAAAGGCAGGGAGAGATACTGTGTTTTGGGTTTTTTTTTGCTTTGCTTTTAAAATCTCCATTCAGGTTTCAAGTTATTCATAGTTGTTGCCTGCTTTGAACCTTGTTCCAGGGAGTTGTCTTTGGGGAACCTTTGGGAACCTGTGGCAATCTCTATCCCATTCTTCAGTACCCATCCATAGTTGTTCTTCCCATCTGTTTGAGAAGTACTCAGTCTTAGAGGTATGTACAACACCAGAGGTATAAGCAACTGAAGAACAGCTTATAATGAAAAAACCCCAGACACATTTAACAATTGTGTTTACTGCACAGGGAAGATTATAGTAAATCTGGCCTTGGCTGCAGTATCCATCCAATGCCCATTACTGCTCAGGAAGAAATAGTAAACATAACAATGGCCTTTTTGTAATGCAATGGGCATTCACTGTGAATATGGATCAGAAGCTGAAGCTAACAGTGTGAGGTGACCTCTGGAACACCTTGGCTGTTTGCCTTCCGGAAGGAAGGGCCTGAACTCTGCCAGAGATGCTGCTGAGGAGGAGGAGGAATCATTTGCAGCCCAGCAGTTAAGCACCTGCAGTTCTTTGGCATCCATTATACCGGAATAATATGAACTGCTGCTTTGGGGCTGGCTGAGGACCAAAGCCTGCCAGGCCAACAGGCAGAGGGCAGGAAGAATACCTTTGTCCATTCTTCTGCAGTACCAGTTCAAACTGCAGGATTCTAGCTTTAGAGCATAATAATAAAAAACCTGTGAGCTTCAGTTAATCTGTTGTTAGTGTTTTGCATAGAATAAAGTCCCAGGATGGACTTGTGTGTTTAATGCATACGCTAGAATCTCTGTGTGTTTTAATCCATGGAGCGGTGCTATCTGCCACACGTACAGGCTCACAAACAAGAGCAATTAATTATCATTGTTCCTCATTGTTTGTTATTGGGAAGAACTACAATTAATCCCTTTGCATGTGTCCTTTCACAAGTAGGGAAGACTACCACCCAAACAAAAGAATGCCAACTTGGTGAATATAATTGTAAACTATGAACAATTTGAGCAGTTAAGAATACTCTCAGTAACAAATAGGGCCACAAGTTTTGTACTACCAGTAAACTTATTTTCCCAACAGATAGGACACAATCGGACCACCTAGGTGCTTGGAAGATCTTTTAACAGTCTCCAGGTATTTTATAGGTATGTGCCCTTTCCAGGGCACTTCCAAATATATCAAAAAGAATGAAACTCAGGTCTACTCTTTCTGCACCTGCTTTTTGGTTGCCCACTAATCTAAGGTTAACAGACGTCCCCATTTCCCGGGGACAGTCCCCAGATTTACAAATCAGTTCCTTGACAAAATCCATCTATTTAGTAGGAAGTTGAAAAGTGTCCCCGGATTCATTGAAAAAAATCTGGGCCTTTGGCATATTGAGGGGTGTGGGAAGCTGGGACTTTTCCTGTTAGGTTCCTCAATTCTTTTGGGAACTCCCCTGCTTTGTACAGTCATTTCCTGATATTGACCTGGATCGCACGTCATGCTGAGCCAAACCATACTTTTGGTATGTGCAAGCATGTGGGCTCCTGGGGATGAGATTGAGACCACTTTGCTCCTCCCTAGTTGTTTTGCTGCTGTGCTTTGTTGAGCCAAGCCATGGTTTGGCTTCGCATTTTGCATACCATTGACCTGTCCTGTTTTAAGCAGGACATCCCGGAATCGCAGAAGCCAATCCCGGCTTCTGTTTGTGTCCCAGAATGTCCTGTTTTTTGGTTCAGCACTCCTATTTTCCAGCTTCTGACTTGTATATGGCAATTCCCAGCAGGAAAAGGTGCTGTTAGGGCATTCCCACAGCCACCTCTGCCTTTTATTTTTCAGAGGGACATAGGGAGCAGCCTTATATTGAGATTGACTGTTGCTCCATCTAGCTCAGAATCATCTGCACTGACTGGCAGGGGCCTTCTAGGCTTTAGGCAGGAATCCTTCCCAGCTCTCCTTGCAGATGACAGGGATTGAACCTGGAACTTCTGCATGCAAAGCAGCTGCTCTGCCACTGAGCCTATGCACCTTCCCCTGTTTGCCTACCTGAAGGTAAACCTCTCTGCCTTCAGGGAGGGGAAGGCAGAGAAGGCAGCAGGAGGGTAGTGAGCAGTTCTTGAGTGCCCAGGGACTTTGTGTATGCTTGCTTGTTATGTGTACAAAGCCTAGACCCCTTTCATAGCAAACATGGGGGTGCTCTTTTATCTCTACTTTGAACTGCAAATTGGGGCCTTGATGCACAACCACAATATCTGTGCCCCATCACCGCCATGAATAGTGTTATTTGAGCTGGAAATGTTAATAAAGCCATTTTGGAAGTCATCTGTTTCAAGAGCAGAAAGAAAAATCCTTGTGCCTATTGGGACCTAAACACAGGGAGAATAGCAACTTCTAAGAGTGAATTCTCAAAGCCACAATAGTACTGAATAATTTACAATCTAGCTATGGGAAGAAATGTTTGCATTAAGCATTAATTAGATTGGTGGAGATTTTCAAAGGCACAAAGGACAAATTGTCTTGTAGCTCTTACTGAAAGCACAGAGAGTTTTGTGCCTAGTTTCCATTTGGGCATTAAAAACTCCCCATTTGTTAAACGTGCATTTGTGTGCTTTTCAGATCCCCTTTTCAGGATTTTGTATGTTGTAGAGCAAGCTAAAGAAATTGAATAACTCTCTGTGGAGCTTGACCCATCAAAAATATGTGTAATTATCTATTATATTTCATCTTACATACTGTACCTGGAATGAAGTTGAAAGCCTATTAGATCATCAGCATTTTGTATCTGAATTGTCTAAAATAACTTTAGTGCTGTGGAGTTGGGGGGTGGGTTGCTGTGGCTGCTCAGGAACGTCAGAGGAAGTTAGATTGATGCAAGAATAGCAGATCGATTGGATCTTGTACCTATGAAACTGGGGCTGTCCCCTGTTTTACCTTTCATTGGTTATTAATTTTCTGATGTCTGCAGTGCTTTATTAAGAAAAGATATGAATAAACTGGAGTTACATAGTTCATCCAGCTAGGGAAGAATTACTCCCATATGAGCAAAGGCTTCATCTAATTTTTATTCAGTCCTCCCCTGCCCCCCACAATGATGGCAATGAACAGTTTAGCTCTAAAAATTCATATTAAAATTCTGTTTGAAACATACTGTCTAATTTTTGCCTTGATGTGTGCTTCTGTTTACATGTTATTATGGCTATTCAATAATTACGGCCCAAAATACTCAAGTTAACTTCAATGTATTGTCTACCAAGACAAAATTATAGTTAAGAAAACAGGTGCATAGGATTCAGAAATGATGGTTCTTGGAACACTGCTCCAAGTATGTCTAAATTCTGAAAAGTGCTAAAATATAAAGTTGGGTCATGGACCAGTATGTCTATAAAAATGCAGTACATGACTCTGGAAGAACTAGGTGGGGATGACTAACATGTATAGAGCCTTCTCTAGCCTCCCCTCCTCTACAATGCTAAGGTAGGGAGTCTCTGTGTATACTGTGGTTATTGCTAAAGATATTTGCCAGCAGTCCATTAACTGCAGTGGGGAAATTATGTCCCTTCTGGCTATTGTTGCTAATGGATATTGAGCAAGCAGCACAATCTGCTTTCTAAAGGGAGGCAAGTGCATTGGCTCAAGATAATGAAAGGTCTGGGAATCATAGCCAGTGCAAAGGAAGGATTGGTTTCAGTCATCCATAGAGATGTAGGTATGGCACCAATACAGACATCCACAAAATGAATGATTGCTTACTGACTCAGAAGGGGCTAGAGTTGCCATGCCAAAGGCAAAGGCTCTTGAAACCTGGATGAGAGGTTAGCACCTATAGTTAAGAGGATTCTCTAAAAAGAAAACCCATAGAAGGAAGGAAAAACAAAGCCAGTACCCAGGTCCTACGCACAGCAAGAAACATCTACACAAACCCCTACTTCCTACTCTTTTTCAGCAAACTTGGTCCCAATTGGCAGGCCAAATTTTTGTTGTAAGTAGTGATCGTATGGCTGGGTTTTTTGTTTTTTTGTTTGTTTGTGTGTGTGTGTGTGTGTGTGTGTGTTGCTCTAGAGCACACTGTGGTCCATCATTGTTAGCGTATGATCAAAGTGGTTTTGTCCTGCATTTTCACAGAGTGAATAAGACATCCACAGAGTGAGAAATGTTGCAGTGATGTTCGGGGAGAAGCTAATTCATGTAGTTTTTGTGTTGCAAAGTTTTTTTTTAAAAAAAATAATATTTATTACTTTTAAACCTTACAAAAAAGAAAAAAAGAAAAGAAAAAAAGAAGAAAAAGAAAGAAAAAACAATACAATACAATATATAAACAATACACAACACAACATTAACACATTAGACTAAAC
This sequence comes from Podarcis erhardii, assembly GCF_964252035.2. Taxonomy (NCBI): domain Eukaryota; kingdom Metazoa; phylum Chordata; class Lepidosauria; order Squamata; family Lacertidae; genus Podarcis; species Podarcis erhardii. Next base: position 77,942,675 of record NC_138497.1, on the reverse strand, counting down.
AAAACAGAGCAAAAACAATTTAAAAACATACATCATACCATTTCAATGCCTTATCTTCCATTCCCTTGTTTCATCGACCTCTTCTCACCTCCCTTTTTGTATTCCACTTCTATTAATTGTTTCAGCAATTCCTTTCCATCTTTCTCTATTTTCTGTCATATAATTATCTTAACTTATTTTAACCTTATTTTCCATTAATACTATAATACTTATTTATGCTTAACTCCTTATAACATTTCTACTAAAGCCATATAATTTCATTCCAACATTTTTCTGACACTCATTAATTTTACAGTATTTCTATAAATAGACTATAAACTTTTTCCAATCTTCTTCCACTGTCTCTTCTCCCTGGTCTCGGATTCTGCCAGTCATTTCCGTCAATTCCATATAGTCCATCAACCTGGTGATCTTCTCTCCGAGGCTATTAACTCTTTTCCAAGTCCCTTCTGCAGATCTTCTTCATATTTATACATACACTTTACTTTGTCTTCTGCTGATCTTGTTCTTAATTTCCTTCCTTTGATACTGAAGAGTAGATCTCGGGGAAGCTCCGACCTAGCAATGTTTTTATTCCTTCTCGACAGGTCAGCCAAATCTCCGTAGTTAAAACTAAAATCCAAAAGATATTTCAGGACGTGTTTCAAAATCCCACCAAATCTGAAAGTCCCCACAGCTCCAATCTCCTCCTGACCCAGGTCCAGGTCCCAAAGGTCAGTAAATCCCTGCATGAGGTGATCTATCCAACTTTCCTTCTCCAGTCCAAGCAGGGCTCCAATCCTCAAAATTTGACTTTCTCTGAATTCAATCATAGAAGGCAACAACTTATAGTCATCAGATTGCTGGGGCTCTCTCCCTCTCCACTTGTATTACTTTAGGTTCAACAACAACAATTTTCTCCCTCGTCTTCTTCCCAATTTGCCATGTCAAAGTAGATTCCTGTATCGATTCCTGAATAGTTTCTGTATAGATGTTCACTTTTTAATCACTTTTTGTCCCAAATTAATCACTTTTTGTCCCAAGTTATCAATTTTGATAGTCATCAGATCCGTCTTCTTGTGGAGCTGTTCCAATGAATCACTTACCTTACATAATGCAATCACTAAGGCTTCTTCTGTTGACATTCTTAACCGATCCAAGGTCAATCCCTGGTTCTCATGGTTTTTTTATCTTGCAGCTGGAGATTCCACCAGCTCAACTCTTGTAACAGTTTCAAAGGCTCCCTCTAGAGGGAAACAATTTCTATTTGTATCAATCCTTTTAAGCACAGTTCAAACAATAAAATTTGTTTCAATTTTCAGTTACTTTTACTCCTTTTTAAACACAGAAGGAGACAATGGAAACAATGTATTTCTCTTATTTAACTAGCTGTCAACAAACGTTTTATTCACAGTCAGTCTTACTAGCAGCCCGTTTCCAGGTTCAGAGCGGTGGTAACTTAACTTTCTTCACTCTCTCCTGCAGGCTTAATGTGATCCAAAATTTCCCCCCTCTTCTCCTGCTTCCAAGGGGGGTTTAATGATTTTAGCCGATGGAAGTTTAATCCTTTACAGAGGACTTTCCAAGACTTTAGCTTGCAAGCTCTTTGCTTCAATCTATTTACAAAAGGGGAAGGTGGACTTCCTGTTTGAAACCTCCCCGTTTCGGTGCCAAATTAAGACGTTTAAAAATCCAATTTTCCGTTCTACTCACGGGTAGTTGTTTAGGATCAAATTGTCCACAGGAAAAAGTCAGCGCTCTCCGGCAATAGCAGTGCGGCTTCACTCCGTGAAAGAAGCAGTCAATTCGAAGCACCGCGCTGCTCACCCCATGTCGCTCCGGATCCCCGAAACCGGGTCTCCCCGCGAGTAGGGGAGGCGCAAAAGGTGCCAGCCGAATCCCACATTCACAGGCTTCTCCCGCCTGTGATTTTTAGTGAGTCTCCGCCTTCGCCATGGCGGCCAGACCCTAATTTCCACGGAGCAAATTCCTCCCGATCAGAGGAATTCCGCCATTGTCGGAGGCGCCAACCCGGAAGTCCTGTGTTGCAAAGTTAATGCAAGTTGACTTTTGAATTAGGCTTGCGAATGTTGCCACGCATAATCAGGTCACCACTCGGCATGTGCCTGTTCAACTCTCTTGCCAAAAATCTAGTAGAGTGTGATCTGAACGAAACATCCACAAGATCCATACAACATACCCAAACCTACTGGGAATGTCAGCTTGACTTCACAACTTAAGGAAAAAGGATGTGTGAACCAATCTTAATTTACCAAACCCAGGAAGGAAGAACAAAATAAAAAAATTCCTTCCAGTAGCACCTTAAATACCAACTAAGTTAGTTCTTGGTATGAGCTTTCGTGTGCATGCACACTTCTTCAGATACATGGAAGGAAGTTTAGCCAATTTTGAATCTGAACCTAGATTTCTCATACCCTCCATTCTAGATCCTTACCTTTTGTACCAATTGACTATTTCCCTTTTGTGGATGCGGAACATGAATACTCAGAAGTGTAGCTCATAATTCTTTTGGCCAAGAATTGAAGTGGATTTTTCCTCTCTTGGAAAAACAACAAGGTGTTTCTGCCTCTCCCCACTTGCCCCAGTATTTGAGCTGTTGCCATCCAGAGTGCAGTCATTTGAATACTGTTGTTGTTGATAAAGGTGTGTTATATGAAATTAATGTCATCACAGAGTACTTTTTATTTAATTTGCAATAAAAAGTAGTCTTTGGGGCCTCTTAAATAATTGACCACTACTCTTGCAGAGTCCTTTTAGTGCCTGCGTGCCTGCTAGCACCATCTCCCTCTCTCCCAGAAATTGGAGGCAGTGTTCCAAAGAACATATTTCTTTCACTGCAGTTTGTTTGCTGGATGAGAACTTTAATGAGACAGATAAATAAAATAAAATGGTGGTGGCATGGCTTATGTTAGCTCTCTTGGCCCAAAAGAAAGAGCAGATACAAAAGGCAAGAAGTGTTTTACTCATCCCAAGAGACACAATGTCTGACTCTGATATAGTAGGTAAGTATGAAGTTATGGCACATATTTGACATAGAATCTCTTCTCTCATCATAACACGCAAGGACATGCTTACTGTAGGAAATGTGTTAGACATGATTGTGTTTATTGTTTACTATATTTATAGACTGCCCCTTAGTTAGTGGTGCATGCTCTAGTTATCTCCTGCTTGGACTACTGCAGTGCACTCTGCGTGGAGCTACCTTTGAAGGTGACCTGGAAACTACAACTAATCAAGAATGTGGCAGCTAGACTGGTGACTGGGAGCAGCCACTGAGACTATATAACACCGGTCCCGAAAGACCCACATTGGCTCCCAGTACGTTTCCGAGCACAATTCAAAGTGTTGGTGCTGAACTTTAAAGCCCTAAATGGCCTTGGCCCAGCATACCTGAAGGAGCATCTCCACCCCCATCGTTCTGCCCGGACACTGAGATCCAGCACCAAGGGCCTTCTGGCAGTTCCCTCCCCGCGAGAAGTGAGGTTACAGGGAACCAGGCAGAGAGCCTACTCATTAGTGGCACCCACCCTATGGAACACCCTCCTATCAGATGTCAAGGAAATAAAAAACTATTGGACTTTTAGAAAACATCTGAAGGCAGCCCTGTTTAGGGAAGTTTTTAATGTTTGATGTTTTATTGTGTTTTTAATATTCTATTGGGAGCCGCCCAGAGTGGCTGGGGAAACCCAGCCAGATGGGCGGGATATAAGTAAATAATAATAATAATAATAATAATAATAATAATAATAATAATAAATAATAATAATAAATAATTAATTAATAATAGTTGTATTGTTCTTGTTGTTGTTAAAAGGGCTTCCAAGGAAGCTTATAGTATAAACATACTAAAAACAATTTACAATTAAAACAATTTAGGTCTGAAAAACAAATCCATAAACCAGTACATGTAAGAAGCTCAATGTTCATCATGTTAATGGATTCAACTTCACATGGTGCATGAGCTATCACAGATCAAATCCGCAGGTAGAGCTTTTATATCCTCTCACATGCCACACCTGTCAGTGAAGTGTAGTCACACATTCAGCTCCTGTCAGAATGTGAAGAGAGTAAGAAATCAGCAGAGGGAAATGGACTTTGAATCCTTCACTATTACTAGAGCAAAACACTTCCACCCCACCTTGTAATATGTATAGACTATAGAAACTGCCCTGTATTTGAAACTGCAGAGATGTACTTTCCTGCACTAAAGCTGGATCCTCGGATGTAAATGTCAGAAAAGGAATGCTGAAATTGATTTCAACAAGGTTAGGAAATATTTGGTGGTCATTTTCCAGATGTAAAAGTGTTTTGGATTCAAGTTTTGTACTTCTGTTATTGAAAGCATTCTTATGGCTACCCTGTGTCACACACGGGACTGACCCAGCTGCCATTTTAGTATAGCACCTGCAGTGAGATGGAGAATTGTGTGTCTCCCTGGGGCTGCTGTCAGTTCTACATGGTTGGCAGACCAACAAACAGAACTCAGAATATGGCAGGTATATGAGCTCTTCTTCTTCTTTCAACTTCTGAAAATCGTCATATATCTCACATGTGTATTTAACTTTCTTCACATCATAGTTCCATGGCAAAAGTATACAAACTTCCTCATGCACAGGACATTGTATGACTATTTCTAACCTACCTTTTGGCCACAAAATAGGCCCCCACCCCAAAAGGGTTGAAATTGTTGTCTCAAAATAAAAATGGCTCCAATCCACCGAACACTGTTCTCCTGTAACTTCCATTCATTTGGGTGATTTTTTTTTGCTTTAAAGTTTGTACTGATACTGTCAAAAGAAGATAAAAAAATTCCTTCCAGTAGCACCTTAAAGACCAACTGAGTTAGTTCTAGGTATGAGCTTTCGTGTGCATGCACACTTCTTCAGATACACTGAAACAGAAGTCACCGGACCTTTCTATATAGTGAGAAGGTGGGGAGGGGTATTACTCAGAAGGGTGGTGGGAATGGGTGATTGGCAGATAGCTGCGATGAGCCTGTTGACGACTCTTAACGACTGCAATAGGTCTAACAGGAAAAAGCAAGGGGTGAGAAGGTGAAAAATGGCTTTGTCATGTATAATGAGATAAGAATCCAATGTCTTTATTCAAACCAGGTCTCTCCATAGTTTTAAGTTTGGTGATAAGTTGCAATTCAGCAGCTTCTCTTTCCAGTCAAGCTGGATTTCCAGTCAAGCTGGATGAGAAGCTGCTGAATTGCAACTTATCACCAAACTTAAAACTATGGAGAGACCTGGTTTGAATAAAGACATTGGATTCTTATCTCATTATACATGACAAAGCCATTTTTCACCTTCTCACCCCTTGCTTTTTCCTGTTAGACCTATTGCAGTCGTTAAGAGTCGTCAACAGGCTCATCGCAGCTATCTGCCAATCACCCATTCCCACCACCCTTCTGAGTAATACCCCTCCCCACCTTCTCACTATATAGAAAGGTCCGGTGACTTCTGTTTCAGTGTATCTGAAGAAGTGTGCATGCACACGAAAGCTCATACCTAGAACTAACTCAGTTGGTCTTTAAGGTGCTACTGGAAGGAATTTTTTTATTTTGTTTTGACCATGGCAGACCAACACGGCTACCTATCTGTAACTGTCAAAAGAAGAAATATGCTCTGTTCCAGAATGTTGATAATTTAAGATTTTTTCCTAAAGTGGCCAGTGCTGGGGGACAGAAAAATGTGAAAGTAGTAGCTATATAAGGCCAGACACATGAAATATATATTGCACATATGTTTTGCTCTAGTGCTAGTTCATGAGTTACTTTTTCTGTTTAACGATTAATCGAAATATGCATAGTCAATATATTCTGTGGTTGCCATACCTGTGTAGCTGTGTTGGGGTGTGTGTGTTCCCCCTATTCCTTCATGTATGACATCTCTAACCAACTACACAATTTTTCCTACCAGGAGAATGAATAAACTCATTTTTCTGCCCATACATAAATCCAGGTTAAGAAAGGAAACATTCTATAGAAGGAACCAGTGACAGAAGTTGACCTAATTTACATCTTGCCATTTTAAATTCCAGTTTAGAGGCCTAAACCATTTCTGAGATTACTAAACTGATGGCATTCAACAAGGTTCAAATGTCGGCTTATTTTATTCACCTTCATCAGGAACACTTCCAGTGCTTTGTGTGTGTGTAAGAGAGATGGACTTAAGTCACTTCATTTTGCTTCTTTTTTTACTGCCCCTGGCAGCTATTTGTGTTGGCTTGATTCCAAAGAATTATTCCCTACCAACACATAAGAGGGGCAAGGTTTGTAATTATGAAGAAGCCATCTCTTTTCCACCAGGAAAGCTGAAACTAAAGTTAATAGAGGCCAAAACACACATACTTGCTTTCTAATAAGTTGTTTTTTAAATGTACCAGTGTTTTGCTGTGTGTGTATTACAGTACAATATGTAGCAAGAGTAGTTTCCAAGTCTATATGTGACCAATTTATATATAGCGTATTACATTCCTCGGACCAAATTCTTTACATGCAGTGAACCTTGCCATTTTCTTCTGAAACCAAGCATGCCATGCATGCATGCATGCATGGAAAACCATGAGTCTGCATACAGAAGCTTGTGTGCAGCATCCCAGGAAAGCAAACACCCCTCTGTGAATATTCATCAGAAGGGGAACTTCTTTTCTTCCATTTGAGTGGCTTCAGAGTTGTCAGGGAGAAAAAGAACCCCTGCTGTGTTCTGAAGGTATTTTTGGATGAGAGAAGCCACATCCAGGAAGAAAGGGGGAAGTACTGATTGCACACTAGGCAGCTGGCTGCTTCTTGGGTTTGTTTCCTATGATTCCAGTGCATTCCTCTTTCATGTTAATGTTTAGTATTATTTTTACGTATTGTTTTTCTTTCAGATAGTCTTCACTAAACCACCAGATTGTTTCATGTTTCCATTTTAATGTTAACTGCTCCAGTGAAACTTTATTTATAAGTTGATTATAGTTTGGAATGCCCATCATTTTTCAATGTGCTTTACCATCAAATTCATGCTCTTTGAGCTTATTGCCACACTGGCCGCCTACTTTTAAATGGAATAAACATTTTTAATGAGGCACGGATAAAATCTGCTGTTGCCAAAGTTAATTTTTAAAAGTTATTCCTCAGACCAGGATTTTCATCAAGGAAGCTAATAACAAAGTTCAGTTCAGTATGATTTCCATTATATGAGAATTAATCAAACTGGTGTGGTTGTCATTGCTTTGTTAACTTTTCCTTATGGAAAAGTAGGTGTAAGCTCCAATACTCCTTTGTAAAAATGCATAGGATTGCTTCACACACACACACACACACACACACACACACGTCCAAACTGGAGAAACCAGGCAACAAACGTGCAGAAGGATATGACAGCAGTTCAAAGAGGCCCAATCACAGATAGGCAAAATGCATATGCCAGAGGCATTTGGAGACTGACACCATTCATAGGTATTTATATGCTAATTCTAGAAGCCTTTGAGCCAAGATGGATGAGCTGGAGGACTGGGTTTTAAAGGAAAGCATAGCAATAGCAAGTATAATGGAAATCTGGGGAATGGAGAAAAGCAGTATGGCAAGATTATTTCTGGCATGCTGAAGGTGGTGTCACCCTGTACATCAAAGGAAACATAGAGCCCAACAATCTGGAAACTGCAGGGCAGCAAAACTCTTCCAAATAATTGACAAGGATGATGATACAAGCCCCCAGTATTAATTTAGTACTGGGAAAGTGCTATCATTTCCCCCCCCACCTCCATTGACCAAAATGCCCAGTGTGATCTTGAGAAGGAGAATGACATCAATGAGATGTCAAAAGAAGGAAATATTGTAGTAATTGATGGGTTCAGGCAATCCCACGCAGACTGGGTAGATATGTGTCAAAGTTATGCCAAAGAGGTACAATTTATTGATAATCTAGATGCCTTGATTCAAGTAGGTAGCCGTGTTGGTCTGTCGTAGTCAAAATAAATTAAAACAATTCTTTAAAAAGATAGTTAAAAAGACTCTTCTTAAAAACCTAAAAACTCCCTTAAAAGAATCAAGTCTTCAAAAAAGTTATATGATCTAAGAAAGTCTTTAAAAGAATCCTTCCAAAAGAATTTAAAAATTATAATGCAGCACCTTAGAGACCAACAGAATAGTTTTAGGTATAAGCTTTCGTGTTCGTGCACACTTCTTCAGATACACTGAAACAGAAGTCACCAGACCCTTATATATAATGAGAGTAATTGATTGTAAAGAGAGTAAAAGTTGCCTTAGAACAGTTGGTTGGTCATGGAACCAACCAAAGGGGTGGCAACTCAGAACTTGATATTAAATGGTGCCCAGAATCTGCTGCAATATAGTATGTAAGTGTGGTTTAACCATTGGAAACAGTGACCACAGTGCTATCAAATTCAACATTTATGTAAGCGGACAGTTGCTAAAACGTTTGACTTCAAAAGAGGAAACATCTCAAAAATGAGAGGATTGGTAAAATGAAAGAGAAAGACAATAAGGTCAAATTTCTCCAGAATGCTTGGAGGTTATTAAAAACCACAATAATGGAAGCTAAAATAGATGATATACCATAGGTAAGGAAAGGTACTACCAAGGCCAAGAGGATGCCAGCCTCATAGGCATGTGATTACAGGATGCTGGACTACATGGGCCTTTGTTCTGATCCAGCAGAGATCTTCTATTCCCATGCATGCATTGGAAGTCTCTAGAGCCAGGTTATCTTCCTTTATGCACAACCATCCTATTTTGCTTCATAGTAAGGGTCTTTTTGTGTTGTTAAAAAGAAAACATAGTTTTCCAATTGCTCTTCTTTTTTTCTTTTATTTTAAGGATGCAAGGCATGCGAGATTCTTTTTCTTAGTGTAACCTGTGAAAATGCCCTGTGTTGGTGCGAAACATAAATTGTAGCTACTTATAGAAACTTTAGCAGTGTATAACAGCTTTGTTTCATTTTTCTTGCTTTGTTTATGGGAGACAGAGGTCACTTTGAATCAACCTGCTTTAAAGGCAGACTGGAGCGGACAATAAACATTGTGGAGATGGTAGCATAGGACTATTACTTCTACAAACTAATATTGTATTGTTTGAATTCCATTCTTTACTCCCACCTTGAAATCTCTGCTTTTAAGACTCCTTGAAAATGGTTGCTGTCTCAGGGACTATAGTACCTATTGAGAGTTAACACTGATTTTTGTGCTTGATTGAATGCTTTGTACTAGACAGTGAGAGCATTTGTACCGTACGTGTACCTTTGAATTGCTGCTGCTTTGAACCTTAGCTGATCTCCCAGGTTAGAAGATGCACTGGCATGCATGATGGCTAGCATATAAATTACATTGCCACTGTAACTGCATGCAGGAGGAGTATAGAAACATCTAACAATGAGACTCTTCTGAGCTGAAATTGGCTTGCACAATAAGCCAAATGTGATATGCACTTCTTTTTATTATTGATATTAGTATGGGTGCAGGACTTCAGCTTCTTTATAGGGATAATTTGCAAGGGCTGCTTATTCCTCATTAGAAATAATAATCATCTTTGTGTTTCTGAGGGAGATGGTGCATAGTGTGTAATGTGCGTTGTCAGAGTAGACATATGACTGAAATATATCAGGAACTCTTACTGTGTGTCTACTGCTGTCAGTGACTACATGTGTTAACAGGCAGAACTACACATCTTTCAGGCTTGCATCAAGGTTCACAGTGCACCATGGGGAAAACTTAACAATTGATGTATAGAGAATTAACAATGAAATGAAGAGCCAGTATCACAGTAATCCAATAAACTGTTTGTGACAGAATAAGGAAAAAACAACAACTACTAATTACAAGGATCACACTAAGATTGGTCTGGCAACTGTTTGGTTAAATCTACAGATGACAAACGGAATCAGGATGGATAGAATAAGGAGTCACCTGCTGGTAGTACTAAGGCAACTGGAGAAAAAGGGGGAAAGACACCAAATAAAGACAGGGGAGGCTGATAAGGGGCAGGCAGGTATACATGGAGCCTTGTTGGATTTGAAGGAGGAATTTAGGAAGTAGATAAAACACAAATGCTTGTTGTAGGTTTGTAGCAAAGGTTTGTTTCTAGCCTCAGCTCATAATTAGTGAGGGGAGAGCTTAACTGCAAGATTGGGTTTGGACAACATGCTGAGCTCTAGGAGCCCACAGGGCTTCCACTGATAGGACTCATTAGTTTAATCCCACCCAGTATCTATCTTTGTGTTTGATAAGACCATTTGGGTTGGGGAAAGAGAGAACAGCTGATTGCCTGTCTTTTTAATAAATTCCTTGTAGTTCAAACAAGTACATGCCTTGCAAGGATGACCTTGCAGAGATGGCTTGCAACATCATGATATATGATGTGATATGATATGATATGATATGATATGATATGATATGATATGATATGATAACCATCTTCAAATATCTGAAAGGCTGTCACGTGGAAGATGGAGCAAGCCTGTTTTCTGCTGTCCAGAGGGTAGGACCCAAATCAATGGATTCAAAATACAAGAAAAGAGAATCCAACTAAACATTAGGAAGAACTCTCTGATGGTAAGAACTGCTCAACAGGGGAACAGTACCTTGGAAGGTGGTGTGCTTTCCTTCACTGGAGGTTTTTAGACAGAGATTGGATGGCCATCTGTTAGGGATCCTTTAGCTGAGATTCCTGCATTGCAGGGGGTTGGACTAGATGACCTTTGGGGTACCTTCCAACTCTACAATTCAATGATCTATCTTCTATTCTTTTTCTATTTTACTGTTTAATTAGGCCAAGTTCTGCCCAAGAAAGATGATCCGGGAAAGAGATCTGCTTTCATACTGTGCGTGTTCTTTCTGCATCAAGGTGTTTAAATTGCTAACCAGTCACTTCCTCTTGCTGCCCAATGATATATTTCATGTGATGTGTGTATTGTATCAGTGATTCCTAATCCCGAGGGACATTAGTACACCATAGGACTATGAGCTGTGCATATTCAGTGCCAGTCACCACCACGCAGACTGAACTGCAAAGTCACAGTTTCTCAACTGAAGCTTGTATAAACTTGCCAAAAAATAGCACCCATGGTGGACATGCATGCAACGTTAGTGAAATGCCCTGAACAAAAGGGGGGAGAAGGAAGAATTCAGCCCTACACTTTTGTTCACTATAAAGACAAAGCTTAGAAAGCTGTTTATAGTATTGCCTACTCCAAAGGTTCAAAAAGAAAAAGAAATCAAAGAAAGTCGAAGAGAAGTCTGTCTGTCTGTCTGTCTGTCTGCCTGCCCCTCTCTCTCTCTCTCTCTCTCTCTCTCTCTCTCTCTCTCTCTCTCTGTGTGTGTGTGTGTGTGTGTGTGTGTTTACTTTCCATGGTTTTGCTTTGCCCTGTATGGCTTTCCCACACTTTTCTCTGCAGGTCTGGGCTATTCTTGATGTTCATGATTTATTTTAGTGTCTCTAGCTCATTAGAGCTTTATGGAAGCACCAGCAATGGTCCTGTTTGTGATGAAATCAAGAGAACTGGCAAAATGTGGCCTCATGGCAGCAGAACATGATCTGGTTTTCTTTCCCCGAGTCATTTGCCTGGGCCTTGGCCATAAGATAATCTTTCCTCCCATGTAAGCCTGAAATCCCTACTGCTTGCTGAATTAAGTAACAGATGGAAGAGGACCCCCCCCCCCCGGACCTGGCCAGTTTGGTGGTGTAGATGGAGGCTCCCTAACCTGTAAATGGAGAGACTACCCATTGCAGTCAGTATTAGAAGTACCCCTTCTTAGTTATATAAGGGGGGAGCATATCCACCTCCGACTCTCACTTGCCCAAAGTAGTATCACCCATGCTTGTCCCGTCCACATAGCCAACCCAGGGTCTTTGTTGGATCAGTCGGATAGTGGAGGTGGCATGCAGTCTCTATGTTTTGTTTCATTTATTCATTTATACCATATATGTCCTGTTTTTCCTCCGTGGAGTTGAAGGCAACATGCATGCCCCACACCCATGTCATCCTCACAGCGCCCCTGTGAAGTATGCTAGGCTGAGAGATGGTGACTGACCTGGGGTCATGGGGTGAGCTTCCCAGAGTGAGGAGAGGAAGCAATTTTTCAGAGCAATTTTTGCCCCCCCCCCTTTTTTGCACTGAATTGGGAGTTCTGGGAATCTGCTGTGAGGGGGCTATTTGAGAGAGAAACTTAGCTGTCAGGACAATCAAGAAACACAGACCTCCCCACAGTAAGGGACCATCTCAGCAGCTGCCCAGGCATGTCATTGAAGTTTAGGGGTGCGGGGATGGGGGATGAAGAGGGAAGCAGAATCTCCAAGGCAGCTTAGGGAGTCTTTCCTCCATAAACAAGCACCTTGTACAAGACTTAATACGCTCCCTGCTTTTGAGGGCAATTACACTTAGAACACCTGTAAATCCTGTGGCTCCTTCCTAAGAGACCATAAATCTAAGGAGCCAATGGCAGCTGGGATGATTAAAATCCTACCCCATACACCGGACAGAGTGAGAATGCAATTATCTCTGGGAACGTCTCTGGTTAAATCCGGAGACACATGCAGTAGTGTCTTCACCTGTGCACCGATTGGTTAAAAGCAGCTCATGCTGGATTTGCTGTGAAGAAACAGAGGGGAAGTGTTTTTTGTTTTTTTGAAGAAGGTGATGGAGGGGGGAGGGGGAGAGAGTAGCGTAGCGTGAGAGTAAATTTGATTGGCTAGGGAGGGGGGCATGAGCCGGAGAGAGTGCTGAGCAGGCATTCATGAGATACAGTAAAGAAAAGCGTCTCTCCTCCTGCCCCTCGCTTCAGATGCAGGAATGGACCAGGAGAGCTGGGACTGTGTTAGTAGCACAGGGAGAGCATGACTGGATTGGAATCTCTAAGGAGTGACAGCGCTGTGAATGAAGCACGGGTCGCTCTTTCTTCCTGCCGTGGGCTTCCTCTGTGCGAAGGGAAACGGGGAGATCATTTAAAGGGAACTGAGCATCTCTGGGCAAAGCAATGTGTCCAAGAGGAGCCGGGCACGGGAGCTGCTTGCCTTTTGGATAATCCCTCTTGTTCTTAGCCTCCGTTCCGTGCAGCATCCCTGGTTTTTGGTTTTTGAGAGGCAATGTGGAGTCAAGACTTTAAATGGCATTTGGGATAAAACAAAAACAAGATCACTTTTGTCTCTCTTTCTCTTTTAAAAAAACCAAAGCAAAACAATTTGTTTGGGTATAGCATCTCTCTCTTTTGCTTTTCTTTTTTTGATAGCAGGGGGGAGGGGGCGATTGTGACACCAAAGAGAATGTTTGCTGTGCAGGAGAGACTTCTCAACAAGTAAGCGTGTTGTTTTTCTAACTCTTGGCTGAGCAGGCTTCTTTTAGCCAACCGGCTCCATTGACAGCACAATCTTTTTGTTTTTTGTTTTTGTTTTTTTGACTTCCTTGTCAGGATGGTAGGCAAAAGAACAGCTGGCAGAAAACAATAGGGGGTGGGGAAACCAAATAAAGGAAACCACCTGCAACCTGCCCCCCCACTCACAGTAAAACAAACCTACAAATATCATTGTCAGTAAAAAATTGCGGAACACTTTTGACGTCACCATGCGCAGATCTAGCACGGATGAATCAACCTATCACAGGAGCCCTTCTTTGGACAGCAAGGATTACAGTTTTCCAAATGGCGCCTTCCGTCGCTATAGCAGCATGTATGGCGGCCAGTTTGGGGCCGCGAGCAACTCTTTTTTTGGATTCCATACCAACCCAGGCCCTAAGGCCACCAAGGCTAAGTACACATCCCCCAAGGGGAACAAGTATGTGGTCTTTTACTTGGATCTCTCCTTTATTTTTCTTCTAGAACTGAAGAGGTGCAGCATGGCTCACAACTGCCTGCAGTGCATTAAGTACCTCATGTTTGTGTTCAACCTCCTCTTCTGGGTGAGTATGTGTGCAGGTGCGATCCCCCCCCCCCCCCGGTTGCCTCTAAATTCTATAGATTTGCTTTCCTCCAAACTTCAGGGCAGTGTGTAATGGCAAAAGTGAAGAACTGGGTGCTGTTGTGCACTTGATGCAGAATGAAGTGGTAGGCTGAGGTGGCAGCAGAAAACTGGACTGTTGCACTTCAGTCTGCAGGAGGAGGAGTTCCATAGACCTGAAATGTTCTGTCCTGTAGAAAAGAATAAAACAAAGCGACTTCCTTTCTCCACTAACAGACCAGGGAGAAAGGTTCCACATATTTCTGTCTCTGATATTTGAGTTTCTTTTAGAGCCTTTTTTGTGAGGAGTATTCAAAAATATGGAACCCCCTCCCCCACTTTCACCATGAAGTGGTACCACCCAGAGTTCTGCCACTTCATTCTCTATCTAATGTGCAGAAAGGCTCTCTCTCTCTCTTTCTAACTCTTAAGTTGCTTGATGAGTTGTTACAGGGCCAAGAAAATATAGATGTTTCCCATGTTCCCCTTTTCCTGTGTTCTTTATTGATTTGGTTCAAATGCATGCATGCTTAGATACTGCTTTGGAGTCTGAGAATTCATTGTTTGCCCTTGTTCCACTTAAAGGTGTCTGCATGCTCAAACCTTAGTTCAGCTTGGTTTGCAGAGGGATTCTCTGTTGTAAAGGTGGTTCTTGTTATGATATTGTTGTTCTGTGACACAGAATTGTCTGGATCAATATGCATATCATAGGAGTGCACGTGATGAGGTGTCCACCTATGCCTGGCAGTGTCATTAATAACAGTGATACTGCAGCTGGAATAAAGTAGGTTAGCAGGCAAGCACTCAGCTTTCTGCACTGAGCAGAGACTTTGCATCACAGAAATAGATTTGCTGGGAGAGCACTGCACACCCTGATAGCAACTTCCTAGCCCTGCTTTAAGCTGCCACGTTAACTTTTATTCCCAGGAGAGTATCTGAAGATGCAAATCTGATAGGAATTTTGCTTACCGGGGGAAGATTGTGTTGGTGCAAAATCATGACGACGTGGATAAACTTTTCTTTTGGAGGAACATCAGAAGTTTTGCAAAAGCCGCTGGAATTGCATTGCACTGTATTAACACAGCCTGACTGAAAGCAGCGTGATTCGGTTTGTTAACCGGCTTATGTGGCATGTTTGCTTGGGTGCCAATGGGCCAGCGTGTGGAGAGTGAAGTTTATTTTTATTTCTTTGCAGGTTGCAATGGCATATGACATTCCTGCTGTGTGGCATCCTCATTTTTGCTAGGGAAGTGCTAAGCAAAGATAAATAAATTCATGTAAAGTAACCCTCATCTCAATTAATCAGAATGTGGTTAAAGAAATGGGGGGGGGGGAATGAGGGGTCAGCAACTGGCAGTGCCTGGCCCCAATCTGCAGTGGATTCTAAGTGGCACCACAGTTGCCCAGTCACGTTCCCTGTTTCCCACTCCTCTTGCCATCACAGACAGAGGGAGTGAGGTTTGAGAAGAGGATGGGGAGATAGCTCTGGCCTTCATGGGAGTAGGGAGGAGAGGAGAGGTGAGGGGTTGGATAGCTACTTAAAAATTAGGGTGGGCTGGCTTCAC
The DNA here is from genome assembly GCF_964252035.2 of Podarcis erhardii. Taxonomy (NCBI): domain Eukaryota; kingdom Metazoa; phylum Chordata; class Lepidosauria; order Squamata; family Lacertidae; genus Podarcis; species Podarcis erhardii. Next base: position 77,927,177 of record NC_138497.1, on the reverse strand, counting down.
CCACCACCCTACCTTTCTCAAAACACTTCCCTCTATTTCTCTACTTTCCCCCTGTTGCAGACCAAATATACGTATATTCAGCATTGGCTCAGTTCCAGAAGAGAGTTCTGAAACACAAGGAGGGGAACTCCATTTAAGCTCGGATAAGCTGAAAGAAAATATCAAATCTGACTAGTCTGTTTTCTAGTTCCTGATTCTCTCACACTGCTGGGATCCTAAATATCCCCTGGTGTTTATCCCAGCTTACCCCAAAGCTTCCTGACAAGTCAGGGACTGTGATTCTCTTGTCCCTTTAAGCCATCCGCTTCTCTAAGGCTTTGTCCATTTCTGGTGGAGTTTCTTGCTCAGCCAGCCAGCTAAAATGTTATATGCAGAAGATAAACAAGAGGGCTGGCATGAATAGCCACCCTTAAGATGATGCACGGCAGAGTCTTAAAGGACATTCCCTGCAGGTTCTCTCCATTCATCCTGCACTGTAGTACATGCACATATTTTTTTAAAAGGAATTACTGCTTGCAACGTGTGTGCACTTCCAATGGGATGACTGCAGAACATTTCCTTGGGATATTTCACAATGTAATTGCTATTATGATCTTTCTGAACAAGCTCACTACAACCACCACCACCTTTCCTGCATTCTTCCTATTCTCAAGGTCTTGGTAAGTAGAGTGCAGGAGTTATGAGCTGTCTGTGTCCCAAGACTAGATGTGGAGAGCATACAATAAATTATTTATGATGCTAGTTTCCAATTGAGGAGCGGAAATCTTCATTATTCCATTTTTGTTTATCTGTAAACCTCTGGGGTTTCTTTTCCTTAGCATCAAAAAGTTGGAACTATCAATGTTTTAAGAATCCAGAAATATCCTGTGTTCTTAAATGCACCCCCCAGTCAGTCATATATTAACACATTCTTCCTGTTTCACCAAATACAACTCAAAATGCCACCACAAAATCACTTGTCCCCAATCAAGCAAGTCTTTTTTGCTCAAACAGAAGCAACACCTTCGGTCTATCAGGGCTGCTTCCCTGCCCCCCACCTCACCCCACCACAATTCATGTTAAGTGGAAAGATACAGTGGAGAGCAAGAATGTAATACTATTCTTTCAGTTATCCCCCATCATTTAAGGAAGAGGGCGCACCTCCCACTTTCCAGACAAGTGATTATTCCTCACTAGCCTGCTCACAGGTTCTGCTCAAGTGAGTAGCCATTGTTGTAAAATATGCATATTTAGAAGGTATGCATATCAAAGACACAAATCTGTTTTTTTAATAAAATGTATATAATTGTCCTGTTTTGATATTGCTATGTTATTAATTGAATTTAGAACAGCAATCACCATTAATGCTCTTACTGTGTCCTGCAGTGCTGTGTGCATTGTAGCCACCATGGTGCCCCCAAATATGGTGGACTACAACTCCCATTGTCCCTGAATATTTGCCATGCTGCCTGGGGCTGATGGGAGCTGTTGTCCAGGACACCTGGCAAGGGACTGTTGGCTACCTCTGCTGTATGCAGTGCTGCTCCCAGTTAGAGTCAAGAACACTGAGATATATAGATCAATGTTGGGACTCGTTCATGTTGACTGTAGTCAAGGGTGGACCTTTGCACCTTGCTGAGCATCTCTTGATCTGAAAGAACTTCTTCTACTGTGAGATACCATCTAAGGGTCTAACACTGGCCCTTCTTCAGAAATGGACACCTCAGTTCAGAGATGTGGAACCAATTGCTGTACAGATGTTGCTGAACATCTGATGATGCTCCCATCATCCCTGAAGGTGGCCATGCTGCTTCAAGCTGATGGGAAGTATCCAACAACATCTGGATAACCACAGGTTTCCTATCCAATTCTAATTGTTCATTTGGCGTGAAGCTACAGGATACAGGGAAATGTGACGACAGGCATGGAGAGGTGTGTGTCTGTCCTAAAACTGCTGAAATTGTGTGAGAGAAGGGCCAGGTACAGATGAACACCATTTTATCTCACGAGTAGTGTGTGTGTGTGTGTGTGGATGTGAATGTGCCACCCTCCCTGAGCTACAGCTCTCTTCAGGCTCTCTGCCTATGAGGGGAGATGAGCCACTCTCCCATCACCTGAGGGCTGAGCAGGCAGGGGAAGAACCCCACATGGTTTTTGAAAGTAGTGGACATGGAGTGAATGGCTTCCAACACCCAAAGGCTGCTGTTTGCAACTTGTTCTTTTTCTTGTCCAAGCCGGCAACCTGCTGCTGGTATTTGCTGCTACTTTCATTGGCTGCCACCTCCTTAGGAGTGCTCCTATCAGAACACCAAGTCCAAAAACAAGAAAAAATATGCAGCTGTGGTTATTCTCATTGGAGATAGACACCATTGTTGCCAGGAAAGAACTGATGATGGGTAGGGGCATGGAAAGGGTAGCAGCAAAAATGGAAATCTGATCCACCCACAGGGGAAAGTAATGCATCTGCTGCCCCAGATGAAGTAATTTAGAGTCATTCCCCCCCAAAATTTACTGGATTATCCCTTGATTAGGAAAATTTATATGGGAAAACCAGAAGGGTACCTTATGTTTGTGGGGAACATCATGTGGATGATGCAAATTAAATGGGAATGCAAACAACTGCAACTACATGTTAAACTCTGGCATGGATAAGCCCTTATAATATGTGCATATCATATACACACCATAGGGCAATGAGACCATCGGAATTTGGCATGATGAATTGTTTTGTTGTTGAAGTACACTGCATTGCGGGATTTGTAGTGTTCATATTGTGGAGCTAATTAATTGTTGTGCATCTATTTTGTGTATATGTGCACATTTTAGAGATGCATGAGATTTATAGGCTCACTTGAATTTGGAGCAAGGAAGCTACCGATCTATCTGTTTGTGGACACACAGTATCAGTGCTAGGATGTAGACAGTTGAAGAAGAGCTAGATAGAGTGACAGCAGGTTGCTTCAGCAACAGGTGGTAAGAAGGTTGACACAGTCTTGCTGACTATCATGCTCACACTTGCTAAAGGTGACAAAAATGTAATCTTCTTCTTCTTTGGCGATCACTTGTAGCTGAGTAAGATTGTCTTCCATAAACTCGGTTTTAACAATGAGTCCATAAGTGTGGAGGCCAATTCTGGATCCACACATCCTTCCACAGTGAGGACATCAGTTTCCGGGTGGGAGCTGATCACGGTGTGTATTTGCCAAGCGAGCCTTCCTCCTAGCACGTTTCTCCCTTGCGTCCTGAGTAAAAATGTAATAGACATGCAAGTGCAAGATCAGTGATATAGTGTTTTCCTCATTTTAGGGGCAGGCAAATATTTTGCATCAGAGCCATGTCTAACTTGAACACTGCTGTTCCTTACAATTCTGAGTTTAAAAGCCACAGAGTTTAAGATCCTACCAGTCTCCTCAGGGCAGAATCAAAGAAAAGTGCTATTGATCTTGTATAGCACCACCTGCTGTGCATTTATGGGTTGTGGTGGATAATAGGCTTTCAACCCATATGCCTTCAACTTCAGTCACCATAGTTCCATTCCATATAATTTCACCCCGGCTCCCTCTGCCTGCTGTCTCCCCCCTTCCTAAAACATGCTTATTGTGGGAAAGGGTTTGTCATTATAATAACATGTTACCCACTAATGCATTAACCCCACAAACATTTACATTTTAAGCAATATAAAATGTTTAACTTATGGAACCCAAGGATGCAATGCTGCTGTTTCTCTAGTTCCGAGAAAGACAAACATATCAGTTTTAGTCACTTAATTCAACTAACATGAATGACAAGTTGTCGACATTGAAGCACAGTATCAATTAATAATTTGCTGCAGAATCTGGAGGAAGTTAATACAGTATATGTTTCCTAAATACAATCAAACAATTTCAGCAGATACCAGCTACAAAGTATCTTGGCAAATATGCAGTTTGTCACACTATAGACCAGTAAATAGAGCCCATGATGGGGTGGAGCTATAGAGATGAGGAAGGCTTCCTAAGCAGGTTTAACACCCACCCCCGTAGTTCCTCGAAGGCATCCCTATGCTTCCTTCCACATCTATGCTTATGAGGAAAATAAAGTGGTATGCGTGGGAATCCTGTTGTAGTGAGGTCAAAGTCTGCTATCAACACCCAGCGTTGCTCCTCAGTCTTCACTTCAGGGGATCCCACAGCAAGGGGAGGTGGGGTGTGATACGTGCTTGAATGCAGAGTGCTAGCTAAGACATTTGGTGCGCCTCTTTTGTTAATTACAGGGGTCCCTGGGGAAGCATATTTTACATGGGTAGGTAAGGGAATGAGCATCTTGTCTAATTGTACTGGGCAGGGGCCTTTACATTATTAAATGTGGAATTATGGCCTAAATACATTCCCACCCATCACAATGACACAAATTACTTGCTTCCCTGCCCTAGCTCTTAGAGGATACTGATTTGTGTCACTCTGGATTATTATTTCTGTTGCCAATTGAAGTAACTGAAGGGAAAATATAACATTTCCTTTCTAAATAATTTGCACAAGCTACGTGGGACTTGGTCCAGGTGAAAACACTCCATCAGTTCTGCCCCATGTCCCACTAGTGAGACTTTGAGAAGAGCTCACATGTAGATCACAGTGCCTTAATCAATGCTACTTGTCTAGCCTACCTTATTTCCGTCTTAGAGAGCAAGCAGAATGAATAGGAGGTTGTAGGGGATTTTGTCCTTTGCATCTCTTAAGATGGCAAGCCAGTCTGCTGCCCTTATTAGGATTTGTGTTGAAATGTCACAGCCGAGCTCCTTAATCTCTGGAAGAGGAAAAGCCTCCAAAAGTAGAGGCACTCCAATGTGTGCTTAACTGTAGGGGCAGTTTAATCCTAAAACCGATAACTGGTTGGCTGCTGAATGGATAAAGAATTCAGTCCTCGATGTGCTTCCTGACCTCCCCCTGAACGTAACCACTGGGTGGTGATAGTGAGACATTACTTGGCTCCTAAGAGACCTCATGGGGGAAGGGAACTGTTCAAAATTAAATTAGAGAGGTTTCAGCACAGCACCTGCTGCTATGTGCATTTTCATATAGTTCAATGTGCATGAGCAAAGATGTGTTTGTGCTGCTTTTCAGCCTGTGACAGAGAGCAGCTAAGTTGGATAGAAATTCTACTCAGTAGAATCTACTGGCCCAATTACAAACAGTGCTGCAAACTATTATCCATGTTGTAAGGCAAGACGTTAAATAAAAAGGAAACCTCTACTGAATGGTAAGGCTTCCAGCATCTCCATCATGACCTTCATCCTAAGATTTCATCAGGGATGTATTTCTGTGGAAATTATAGTAAATATTTCAAAATTCACATCTATAGATATAGAATCATAGAACGGTATATAAATTAGCATATGCACATTTTGTGTCAGTCTGTGTCCTTTCTTGGTAGTGGTCAGACTATCAGTTTGTAAAATGTATGCAATGGTGGGGTGGTATTCCTCTGTCCTGTATATAATTTATTCCGCAGCAGTAGATGGCACTGTGAACTGAGCCAGTGGCACAAAGGCATTTCCAAGCCTGCGTCTGAAAAGCAGACAGTCTTTTTTTCCTTCTTCAGTGGTTGACAACTCAGGCTAAATAAGGCCACAGTTCTAAAATGAGCCAACAACAGTTTTATCTTAGGAGCATGTAGGAAGGAAGGATCACTTGGAAGAAGAAGAAAAAAGATAACATAATGTTATTTTAAATTGCACATAAGAGATAATGGTGAAAATGGCTTCAGGCTGATCCATAGCACGAAACCTATTTGCATAGTTGGCTAAATCAAATATCCTAATTTAGGAGTGAGATGTGAAAAATACTGGCATTTCCTGAAAAGGCACTTACCGTTTCTGAAAACTCTCCTACTACACTCTCTGCTGAGATAAAAATTATGTTCCATTTTTTAAGTGTTCCGAGTGCCAGAAAAATGGTAATATACTTTATATTTAGATGAACAGGTGAAAGACGTGCAACCAGGTAATCTGATGTGACACCTGCCCTCCAGCAGAGGGACCCTGCTTGCTACCCTCTGGTGTTTTTCTTACAGGTTTACAGTACTTAGTTCGGAAACACCTGGTTGGCCCTTGCCCAGGTGGAGAGACAGTGTGCTGTGCAAACAGTGATTTAGAATAACAGTCTAGTTACTTTTTTTCAATGTAAAAGCCATTTTCTGCAAAGAGGACATTCTTTTTTCATATTTCCCTACCGCAGTTTTGTTAATGGATGAACTGCTGAATGCAAATTCAATAAATAAGCAACTGCCTGTGAAAAATGCTGCTGTGGCATTTGCAAGAATATGGCACATTTTCAAGGTCTGCTGCTTTTGAAGGATCTGACCCTAATATCATGAAAACCTTTTGGGGAAAAGTACTGAGCTCACAACCATGAGCCAGTAAATGTGGGAGCAGCAGGGAGGGAGGACAAGCAGGGTGGAGAGGAAAGCATATGTATATCCTATATCTGGTAGAAGTTCTAAGCCTGAGGTTGTAGGTCAGAGGTAGAACACCTGTTTATGCAGAAGGCCCCAGTTCCATCCCTGGTGTCTCCAGTTCTAAAGGATCAGGTAGCAGGTGATCCAAAAGACTTCTTCCTGAGACCTCGGAGAGCTCCTGCCAGATGGAGAAGGCAGTACTGGGCCAGGTGTACAAATAGTATCACCTGGCAGAAGGCAGCCTCCTCTGTGTGCAAATATGATGGCCCATTACTGCATTCAAGCAGATTGGATTCTGTGAAAAGAGCTGTGATGTTTCTCCATATGTGTTAACAATATGTGCAGCTGGGAAAAAGCTGGGTACCTCTTTGGATTGTTCTCTATCCCTAGTAATGGAGGGGGGATTAAAAATAGGCTCTGGCCTCATTCACCTTTAAGTTGGTTGTAGTACACAGGAGCATAGGGAATTGCCTTATACTGAGTCAGACCATGGGTCCATCTAGCTCAGTATTATCTGCACTGACTGGCAGCAGCTCATTAGGATTTCAGGCAGGGCTCTCTCCCAGCTCTACCTGGAAATGTTGGGGATTGAATCAAGAACCTTCTGTGTTCAATGCGGATGCTCTACCACTGAGCTACAGCCCTTCCCCTAGTAACTAGGAGCCAGCTGGCAAGATTAAGCATCCTTGCCCTCACCACATTCCTCTTGCACCAGACTTCCCCCTGCCTACTCTGTGCATTTTGTACCACAACCACCACCTTAATTTTTTGAATAGATCTACAGTTCTTTTATTCAGGTTAGAAGTCAACTCGATACTCTCTTAAAATAACCAAAGATGCAGATTCTCGACCTGAGTTTAGGAACAGACCCAGGAACAGAACCTAGTTGACAGTGATACACATTATGCCCAGCCTAGATAAGTTGGACAGGGGAAAGTTGCGCATGAGAGGAGGTTGGAAGGGGAAAAATGCACATGGCCCCACAAAATGCCTCAGCCTGTGTTTCAGCATCAACTTTGGAGCTGGCCTGTGGTAAGTGCCATCCTCATTTTGTTGTAGTAGTTGCAGAAGGAGTTAAAACAAAAACAAAACAGAACACACATACATATGCAGTTCATTGGGCACAAACCTTCCAAACTGAAAAGCCACTGAGTTTAATGAGAGAGTTAGTTAAGCACCTACTTATTTGCTACTGAAATCAACGGGACTTGTTCGTACTTCAAAATGTACTTACTTGGAGGCCAAACCAGACATGAATATGGGAGCAGAGGTGGGGGAGAAATTGGGCCCAGTTTCCATTTATAGTTGAGCTTTGCTAATTTGTGCTTTCCAAAACAATATCTGAACTGAAACCCAGCCATCTGTTGAATTTTTGCACCTCTCCAGATTTTTTCAGTGCAGTTCTCCAACTAAGGAATGTATTAAAAAATGCACATAGTTGGGTAAAGTGTGCATAAGCATGTATATATTTGTGAAACTAGCATACAGAAAATATTAGATATGGAGAAATTGCTTTTCAAAACTGTGCATACACTGTATATATTGGGGGAAAATACACACTAAAATGCTGTTTAATTTTCGGGTGGGCATTTTTAATAAGCAATTTCAAAAAACTGATATGGAAATTGTAATGGTTCTAGGGGTTGCTCGTGCGTAAACCGGCGCCACACCTGCCTGGGTTGCCTGAGTGAACCTCTTCTGTCCGGACAGCCACTCGCCCTTGGCTGTCTCAATTGCTGGCAGAATCCGTCAGTTGGCGTTTCTTGAACTTCTTCCAGCAAAGAAGCTCTTTGACTCCTAGTCTCCTCCTACTCTCCCTGCGCAGAAGCCTTCTGTGCAAGGAGGGTGTGGGCAGCGGAGGACCCTTACTCTCCCTGCTGGTCCCCGGCAAGGAGTCATGGGACCGCCTCGCCGATTCCCCCATCTGCCCCCCTTCTCCACTGGTGCTACGCTGATTCCCTTTCCCAGAAGATGGGCTGCCTCTCCCCATCCCGGGACGCTCTCTGGAATCCCTCTGGAGCCCGCTCTCTCCCTCTGGCCCTGATGGCAGTTCCCTGACATCCACCTCCTCCCCAGGACCCCCTCCACCCCCGGCGCGATTTTCCGACACAACCTCCTCTCTCCTCGGCCGACGATGCGGGGAATCCCCTGAAGGAGCTGTCATCATCCTCTGAGGATTCAAAACCAGCCTCCCATCCGCTCAGATCTCTTCCCGCAGGTTGAACCTCCCAGTCTGATTCTTCTCCCTCGGACACCTCCTCTTCCTCCTCTTCGGAGGCAGGAAAACTCACAAAGTCCCCTTCGTCGTCTGTGGGTCCAAATTCTTCCTCCCAGAATCTAGCTAGTGGTTTTGGCTTATCTGGGAACAAACTGTGGAATTCTTCCACCAGATACCCATCCTGTCTCCCAAGGTCCTGCAGCCAGTCGGAAGCCGCAAAAGCCCCGACGGACATTCAGCTTTCCAAAATAGTTCGCAAACCAGAAGAGTCACTTCTGGGTTTGCAGCATTCAGGAGCCAAAACATTTGAGAACTAAGATGTTCAAAAATCAAGGTACGACTGTATAGAGCAAAATCCAGCCAAAGTTAAATGTTATGGCTGCAATCCCACACACTTCTGCGTGAAGAAAGTCCCATCAAAATCAAAATAAATAAAATAAGAAAATTGTTCAGTAGCACCTTAGAGACCAACTAAGTTTGTTCTGGGTATAAGCTTTTGTGTGCATGCACACTTCTTCAGATGCAAAAGCTAGAATAAAAGCCAGAACAAACTTAATTGGTCTCTAAGGCGCTACTGAACAATTTTCTTATTTTTTATTTATTTCAACTGCGTCAGTCCAACATGGCTACCTACCCAAATCTAGAACCATTGAAATCTGTGGAACTTACTTTCAAAAAAGCATTTGTAGGACTGTGCTATACAACTCACTGATTTATGTGACAGAAAGTTGAGCATTTGTTTAACTCTCCCATAGCTGGCTGTGCAAAGTGTGCAAGTTAAAAGTGCTGAACCTTGTTATGAGAATCACATTTGCAGAGTATAAAGACACAGTTGTGGAGGTATTGTTTAGAGTGAAGATCTTTAAACTAAACTTGATTAGGCGCTTGCTTTATAGTGGGGTTCTTATATGTCACTTTGAGGTAGGTGCCCACTCATGTTATCCCAAGGGTATAAAGCAGCCTTAGTGGTCCCTGATCCCCTGCAAAGTGCTTGATTTTCACTGGGTCTTTAACCCTTTCCCAACTAGTTGTGCTTTGACTGAACTCCTCATTTCAGTTGCTTTTTTTTAGCCTTGCTAGGGTTTTTGACCATTCTTTACATCACAAACAGGAGCGTGGAACCATGCATGGGATAAAAGCTGCTGTGGAGGGGTTTCAAGGGAAATGGCTGCCTGTGAAAGGGTTAAACACTCCCTTCCCCTCTGATCTTTCTCTGTTCCAAATTACCTCTTCCCAAAGGCACTTTGCAGCAGAGGAGGAACATGTTTGAAGTGTAAGATGCTGTGAATGCTGACTTAGAAACAAGTTGCTAAGACTGTATATGTGCCACTAAATACTGAAGCTGCTTAAGAGGAGAGAATGTAGACTTGCCACTATGATTAGATGTCTACCTGCAAGATGTAGTTTTCTCCATCTGGGATGAATTCGACACTGTCAGACAAAATTCCTATTAGTTTTCCATTCTTTCTGTAATGACTATAAAGACAAGAGAGGGAGAGAGAATAATCTCTCGCATGGTGGGAGACAGTTATTACAACACTGTGACACACTTCTGCCTAATGCAGTTTCTCACCTGTGAAATGACAAGCTCTAATGCTCTGACAGACCTCTCATTTTGGAGAAATGAGAGAGGTCAGCATTATGGAGATATGGTGGGCAAATTTTCTAAACTGCAAGTAGCATTTAGTAGGTAGGGTGAAGAAAACTCATCCTTACACGTACTAATAGCAAACTCAAGCGCTATAATTCAGAAAGAACTCTGAGCATGCTCAGTGGCAACAAAATGTAGAATATCTGGAACTGGGAAACTAGAAGGGGTGGAGAATGGAATAGGGTATTTAGAAAGATGACATGACTGGCTAGAACACTGAACAGGAATGTCCTGTGCAGCAACATTTTGTTGCACATCTCAAAAAATGTTGCTGAATGTTCATGAATATTCAGTAGCAGCACATCTGTTCACTGTCACAGGCATGCATTTTTATATTGAACATAGAGAGGAGAATGAATTGTGTTTGTTTTTAGCTTTCCTCCATGTTACTTCCATCTTTGGAAGTGACTCTCAGGCTGCACTCCTATGAGCATTTACCTGGGAGTAAGTCCAATTGAACTCTCTGGGGCTTATTTCTGAGTAGGCATGCACAGACATTGCACTGCTTGGGGTTTCATGAGCAATAAGCCTTTCTGCTTTCTAAGTAAGGCAACCATTAAGGAAAATAAAATATTCTGGCTACTATGTCTATGCAAACAAATCCTACCTGTACCTCTCCCTCTCCCAATAAATCAGGGATGTTTTGGGCATCTTATTTGCAAACAAGACATGATTTTTTTAAAAAAATAATTTTTATTAAATTTTCCATTTCCTCCCCCCAAATTACATTATAATATATATCATAATTCACCAATCCCAAATTGTCCCCCCTCCGGACTTCCCTCAACCTCCTTTTCTAGTTTGTTTCCACACATTATTAAATCCTGCTTATTTCCTTTCCATTCATTTTTTTTATATATATTTAATCTTATAATTTATATAAATTTTGTTATTTGTAAAGTTTACTCAAAACCTGCTAATGAGTCCAGTTCTTTTCATTGTTTCTGTAGATAAGCTGAAAATGGTTCCCAATCTTCTTTAAAGGATTTTTTGTCCTTTTTCGTAGTCTTGTCAATTAGTTTTGCCATTTTTGCATATTCTGTAAGTTTTTCTTGCCATTCGTCTTTCGTTGGTATTTTATCGGTTTTCCATCTTTGTGCCAGTAACATCCTTGCCGCAGTTGTAGCATACATAAGAAGTCCATGTTTTCCCTTTGGCAAATCTTGACCTAAAATTCCTAACAAAAAACCTCCTGGGGTTTTAACAAAGGTTATCTTAAACATTTTTTTCATTTCATTATATATCATTTCCCAATAATTCTGAACTATTTTACAATTCCACCATGGATGATAGAAGTTACCTTCCGCAAACAAGACATGATTGCTTGTGGTGATGGCCACGGACTTGGATGGCTTTAAAAGAGGGTGGCTATGTTCTACTTCCACTGTCAGAGACAGTTGCCTCAGGAGGCAAGAATTCTGTTGCACACAGATTCAGCTTTTGGACTCCTCATAGGCATCTGGTTGGCCACTGTGAGACTAGGATGCAACACTAGGTGGGCTTTGTAATGTTCCTATGTATTCTGACCATAATAATCAAGGTATGGACTCCTTGCCTTAGTCAGAACCTGTTGCTTGCCCCTATTGCTACTTTGACCATGTGTGTCCTTCAAAATTAACATTCAACATTCTTGATCAACATTGATACCCAATTTTATAGGAGAGTTACAGTGAATATGACACATTGTACTACGTAACTAAGAGTTTAATCTCTCTAGCAAGAGGATGTGGGTAAGCAGTGTAAACAGCTCCCTCATTTTATTTGATCAGGTTCACAAATTAGAAAGTGATTTTCCATTTTGGGAATTAAATATCTCTCATTTTATTTAGAATGTGGAATTTGAAAGGGTCTCTATATTTTCTGAGTCCCTTATTGACGGGAGTGGGAAGGTGAGGTGGGTTTGGGAAACAGTATTTTTTCTCCTAGTGCCAGGGTTGGTTAGCATCAACTGGTGAAGCATGTCTACATGGTTCACAGGTGCCTGTTAAAATCCTGTGAACTTCCATTTGCCAGCTATGATCGCTGCAGAGGCAGCAGAATATTCTATAAGGCTTGGGAACCAGAAAGCAGATAAGAAGAGCACCATTTTTTTATTATGCTTTTAAAATCTAACGTTTTCTAAAGCACTCTCCTGAGGGACATATTTATGACTTGAACCTTGAGAGTTAGTGATTGCGGTACCTCTTGATTACCCAATTGGATCAGAAAAGTTTTGTAGCGAGGAGGGTCTTGTTAAATATTACGACATCCCTGAAATCCTTTCCTGAATCAAAAGCACCAGGGATCCCAGTGCTAGCCACTTTTTCTGGTTCCATTATGCTAACTCACTCCATCTTCAAAGATTGCTTTGTAAATAGAGATTGCTCAGACGAGTGTAATTCCTGGCCTTGAGGATTCCCAAGAAGGCAGCAAAATTTGGTTAGCATCCTTCCATCACAGAACTTTCCCAAAGTCAGCAACACCAGCAATGTAAAAAAGACAGTCCAGGGTCTTTATGAAGGTGAGGTAACTGCTTCCAGACATCCAATCCCCTTCAGGTTTCCCACCAGAGACAAGTGGTGGTAACACCAAAGGAACACCTGGACACTGTTGAAAGATTAAACTATAAATTTATTTGTGTTGATTTTTGTCAAGAAATAGGTTGTCTAGATTTTTTAAAAACCCTCTTCAGTCCCCCAACCTAGAAAACTCTCTTCAGTTCCCTAACTCATCCCTAGAAAATTAAAATTAGAAAAAACAAACTGCAACCCCACATGGAAGTCACCTGGTGTAAGAAGTCTTAATGATTCAAAATAATACATTCTGTCCCTTTAAACATCCTAGAAAAGAATACAGTGGTACCTTGGGTTACATACGCTTCAGGTTACAGACTCCGCTAACCCAGAAATATTACCTCGGGTTAAGAACTTTGCTTCAGGATGAGAACAGAAATTGTGCTACGGCGGCGCGGCAGCAGCAGGAGACCCCATTAGCTAAAGTGGTGCTTCAGGTTAAGAACAGTTTCAGGTTAAGAAAGGACCTCCGGAACGGATTAAGTACTTAACCCGAGGTACCACTGTAACTGATTGGTACCAGAGCAAGACTCACTGGGCTAGCCTTGACATCTGCAAAAACAACCAGCTGTACCACTTGGCTTGGCAAGATAAAATTACATGAGTTTCTCTGGCGTGTAGTTGAACTTACTGAGAATAATTCAACAAATATAAGGAAAAAACACCCATTGAAGTGATACAAGTGACATCCTAGTGATTTGGACCTAATCTGATGTTTTAAGTGCCCGTAGAGATGCTGGTTGTGGTTTGTTTTTGTTTTTAACCTGACTTCTGATGTTTTCTCCCCCCCACCCCCAGCAAAAAAATATGGATAGTTGCAGTCAGATCTTAGGAGCTGGTTCTAAAGTGATATGGTGGTGCTTTGAAACAATGTTTTATTTGGGTTGCTTTGTTAAATTGGTTGTTCACTGATGACCACATTTCTCCCTCTGATCTAATTGACTTCCCCCTGAAGAATAATGGCTTAATTTTTTTGTATCATCTAAGGATATTTTATTATCGACTCACTGCAAGTTAAGAAAGGTTTCTTACATTAATTACCTCCATACTCTGTGCTGGCTGCATTATAATATAATATAATATAAAATATAATATAATATAATATATATAACTGTCGATATAACTCTGCGACTTCGTTACATATCTTTAGGCACCTGGCAAAAACATTCCTCTTTTCCTGGGCCTTTGGTTTCATTAAACAATCTATGTTCTTTTTAACTGGGGGGCTTGTTGTTTTTGTTTGTTACTATTTCATGTATTTTTATATTGTAAACTGCCCTGTGATCCTTTGATGAAGGGCGGGATAGAAATTTAATAAATGATAATAAAAGCAATACCTTGGCTGGGGCAGGTAGCTGGCTTCATTTTTCTATACGTCTCCATTGATATCTCACCTTTTCTCCAGAGAACTCAAGGCAGCATACATGGTTTATGGTTCTCTTCCCTCCTATTTTATCCTCACAAAGAAGCCTGTGAGGTAGGTTAGTGGCTGGCTCAAGGTCATCCTGGGTGAGCTTCATGGCTTGGTAGGGACTTGAACCCAGAGGAAGACAGAGGACGAGATGGTTGGACAGTGTTCTCGAAGCTACCAACATGAGTTTGACCAAACTGTGGGAGGCAGTGGAAGACAAGAGTGCCTGGCGTGCTCTGGTCCATGGGGTCACGAAGAGTCAGACACGACTAAACGACTAAACAACAACACATAAGAAAACCCTACTGGATCAGGCCAATGGCCTATCTAGGCCAGCATCTTGTTTTCACCATGGCCAATAAGGTGACATGTGCCCTCTCCCCTCCTGTGGTTTCCAGCAACTGGTATTCAGGAGCACTGCTGTCTCTGACTCTGGAGACAGAGCACTGACAACCTTTATCCTCCATGAATTTGTCCAATCCTCCTTTAAATTCATCCAGCTTGGTGGCCATCACTGCCTCCTGTGGGAGTGAGTGCCATAGTTCAAGCACTGTGCTACACTGGCTCCAAATCTGCTGTTAACAGGACACACTGAGAGGATGCCAGAAGAGTATCTCTCATTCTCATTTGAGGTGTGATCCATTTTTGCTTGGCCTGCCTATCTGGCTGTTGACCTTCCTTATAAGACCTACATTTCTGGAACTATGTATTCAGGAGACACAGCAAATACTTCACCTTCCTCATTTCAGCAGAGCAATGTCTGCTAGTCAAACATTTGAAAGTTGACCTGGGAAAATCTTAGCAGACGTCTTCTGCATTAAATAAGGAGCTTGTGCCATGCATTTAAATCGTACAGCATGCTCACTATTTTTTATGGCACAATAGTGCATTATGTTCATCTTATGTTTTGTAATTAGAAGGTGGAACAGATGGGGAACTTCCTCTCTCTCAAGTTTTGTGCCATTAAAGTAAACTACATTATGCCTGCATGCACCATGTTGAGCAGGGTGGTGTCTTGTTGGAAACAAGGTTTGCTGCAGTGATGGTTTCAGTAGACAGTGGCATTGCTGTTTCTGCACATACTGTAGATGGGTTCTATCAGTCTATACTTGCTGCCCTTGTATATGCCACTTAGAAATCTCTAGAAGATAGTGGGGGCCAAAGTTAATGAGTTGAATCATTGTTTACTTCCTCATGGCGAAGGGCTACCGCTGCTGGTTTCTTCCAAACTCCCCTCTGGTTTGTATTGCTTTTTTGTTAGCTTTCCAACCCAATCTGCATCTTGCACAGCTGCTTCTCTCCCCCCCCCGCCCCATCCTCTTATCATAGCCATGTTTCACCCCGATACTCTTCTTTCTGTCTCTTCTCCTGATTGATCCAGGATCATTAAGGAGCCCCTATTTTAGGATCTTAGACTCCTTCTCCTTTGCTATGCAGCTGAGGTAGAAGACATACAGGGGGAAGTCACTTTTCTGCAAATGCTCGGATGTTGCACTTGAATAGCTTGTCACCTGTACGTCAGCATCAAATCCAGTTTGGCCATTCATGGCCTTTGTGCTGTAGCAGATTGTGTTGCAGTTCTAAGTTGGTGGCAATCTCTCTTGGCAGCTTTGAATGTATAGTTTTAATATAGTAGTTGGGGCTGCTGCTGCTGCTGCTGAAGTCTTCTATCTAAAGAAGACTTGTGGCAATATGAACATGGGGTTCACCCTGGAGTGCCATTTCTTATAAGCTTCTTGAGAATGCAGATTTCCTATTAACCCTTGAATATTCATAAATCTTTGAAGTGTGACATTATGAAAATGCAAATGTGCAGTGAAGCAGATATTTGCTGCCACAACTGGAAAAGCTTTGTGATGCTTATGGAGAAGAGCTCAGTCAGGCTTAGGTTTGTGTTATGTTTCTAAGCGAGAGGAATGCATGTGCATTTAGGAATCTTCCTTTGTTGTTTTCCCTATTGTCCTCATTTTAAACATTTTCTTTCTAGCCTCTAATAATAATTTTAAAAGCTATTTTAAATAACTAGATAAATAAATGGGAGGGGCAGGGACCTGGTGGGCACCTAGAGGGTGGTTTCAGCATTTCAGGACACCATCATCCTCACAGTCGCTATCCAGCTCTACTGTAACCAACAAATGAAATCTATTTTGGGGCAATGCAGATAAGGCTTTTCAGATTTCAGATCTATTGGAAACTTCTCTTTATTTTCTATCCAGGTGTAAACTCTTGAAAAGCAATGGCTCATAGAAGGGCATTGTAACCCACCCCTCAGCTGTGAGACAACCTGCCTCCCCGAAGATTTATCAGAGCCTGAGCTGCTTTTGGAAATTGAGAAATCTTCAAATGATCTCAGTCATTCATAATTCCAAAGTGGTACATCTGATTAGGCCACCCTGTTTACCACTTGCTGATATTTGTTTAGAACAACCCCCCCCCCCAAAAAAAAGAATCACTGCTTTGCTTTCTTTTGTTTCAGCCCTGTACTGAAATAATATCATCATTTATATTTCACAATCCCTCTTTAGGTACTAATTGGCTTTAGCAAGAGACTATTATTATGACTGGATTTTTATGCTGCAATCAGGAAAGATTGAATCCCTGATCCCCTTTATGTAAACTTTAGCAATTAGATTGTGAAGAGTCCAACACTCTGTGTGTATATGTGAAAGAGATCAGGTTTTATATGCATCTAGGAGAGAAAAAGCCGTCTGTGATGTAGCATAAGGTTTTGGTATAAATTGGATTTGTTTGAAAGGCATGAGAGATGTAACTGGGTCTGTAGAAGCAATTTACAGCAGGTGTGGATAAGCATGGGCTAATTTGCAAAGGGAAATGCTGTGAGAGAGAGAAAGAGCTGCAATATGTTGCAAAGGAAACATCAGAGTGCAGCCTTCAACAATACTACCATGCAGTGCTTAGCTTCTGAAAAGGGATACCATGAGCCCAGCTTGTTGATCCTATAGGTTTGGGCACAGGCTGTGGTTACTTAGTAATGAGGGGAAGATACTTGAAACATAACAGAAGTTTTCTAAGTTTTCTCCTAATACTCGATGCATTCCAGGACCTGCCCAGGGTTCTGAAAGCAAATTCTAGGTCGGAGTCATAACACACATTATCAGTTTGCTGTAGTGGATGGTGCATCATGTTGCATTCCCTCATCCTGGGTCAAGCTTACTTAAGAATTGGTATATCTAGACCAGGGTTTGCCAAACTTGGGTCTCCAGCTATGTTTGGACTACAGCTCCCATCATAGCTAGCAGGGATGGTGAGAATTGTAGTCCAAAAACAGCTGGAGACCCAAGGTTGGCAATCCCTGGTCTAGACCACAAAGCCCTCCATTCTCCCTCCATATACTGGTTTTTACAGTTTGCCTCTGAGGCCCTGAAGGGGATCACCCCCTTTGTCTGAATACACCACAGAGAAAAGTATGTTTTGTTTTCAATTCCTGTTCTTCTTGGTTTTAAGACCTAAACAATATTCATGCATGACAAATATGAGATATAACTGAGAAGTTATTAGTGGCTGTGTTTGCACTTGTCTTTTCAAACAGCAGTAGCTAAGTTAACGTGAGAGCTTCTGTGCTGTTTACACCATTGTTTCAGTGGGCAGTAAACTTGCCATTCTTCTCTGCTTTGTCCCCAAAAGAAAAATAGTGATTGATCCATTTTTTTCTTGCATTGAATAAAGCAACAGTGGTTGCTACGGCACACCATTTGGTAGAAGAGACAGAAATAGTAACACTCCTGAAAGTTGTATTGACTCTTTCATGCATCCCAGAAGAAATAAAAGTAAGTTACACTTCCAGAGCAAATCTTTCAGCAGTAGTTTAACTCTGGATGGAGTGTATGCACATCCATAATTAGCATTATTAAATAAATTGACAGTTGCACTTTGGTGCAGAAGAGCAAGTTCTGACTTCAGATAGAGGAGCAAGGATACTCAACAGGTCACTACATACTTCTCAGGACCTAACAGTGTACTGTGATTGAGTAGGGTATACTTGCATTTTTAAACTTATGATGTGCCCCATTCCTAAACTTCAGGGAGCTAACATTAAATAGAGCTAACATATATAGAAAGATATATGCATTATATGGATAGTGTTGCCTTATGTCTGGTGTTTGGCCAGTGGCCTTTGGATTGTTTCAGGTGATGTACAGAAATGTCCATGGTCTTAGAAGCAAGAAGAAAAAATCATTCATCAGGACTTTAAGGGTTTTGAACTGTACCAACCAGTGCAGAAGTTATACGGCAGTTCTGGAAAACATTGCAATTGTCTCTACTACAAATGTGATGGAAGAAGAAGTTCACAGGAGACCTTTTGAGACAGATACTCAGCCTACTTCTAAATTGCAAATATTTTATAATATAAAATCAAATCTACCTGCATTTGGAGCTTCTGTCCGGCTATTCAAGTGCACTTCAGAATAGTTAAGGAATTTCAAAGCAAAGTTTGTGCACAGTTCCGCCACACTTGAGCACTTGCCAATTTAAAACTGTTTTGGATAGTGTGATGGGATAATGAGCTGCTTGTGCGTAAAGCTTGATCCCTCTGGGGTTTGGCTGGTCATCCCAACCTAGGCACTAACGGAGCTCCCCAAAGCATGACTCCGTTAGTCGCTGGTAGGTTCTGACAGTGGGCGTCTACGGAACCTACGCCAACATAAAAGCTGTTTGACAGACATGCGCTTTCGTGACTCTCTGCGTGACAGTTTCCGGCGCAGGGTGGGAGTTCCTAACGGGGGTCTTGTTACCTCTTCGCTGTCGTCACTGGAAGTATCCCAGAGCCTCCCCTCCGCTGTGACTCCTGCACTCCCCCTGCTGGTTCCTTCTGCCGCAGATTCTCTCCTATTCTCATGGAACTTATCCACCACCTCTTTCTCCGATGGCAGTTCCCTGACATCCACCTCCCCCCCAGGGCCCCCTTCACCCCCTCCCGCCTCCTCTCCCACTGGCGGTGAGGACGGAAAGCCCCTGAAGGAACTCTCCTCGTCGTCCGAGGATTCAAACACTTCTAGCCACGGCGTACCGTCTCTCTCCCCGTCTTCCTCTTCTTCGTCTGAGTCGGCTTCCTCACCCACCCCTGACTCAGGGAACCCTTCAAACTCTCCTTCCTCATCGGTGGTACCAAAGTGTTCCCTTCTAAATCGTGCCACGGGTTGCGGTTTTCTTGGGAAACGCTGATGAAATGTTTCTATTAAAACCTCGTCATTGACTACCTCTGCTGGTACCCAAGTGTTTTCCGACTCTACTTCCCCCTCCCATTCTACCAGATATTCCACCTGATTCCCCTTCCACCTGGAATCAATGATTCCTGCCACGTTCATGTCGCGCTCTCTCTCTTCTATCACGGGCGTTTGGGTGGCCTCTCTCTCATGCTCCCCCCACTCACGTCCCTCTCGGTACGGCGACAGTAATGACCTGTGAAATACTGGGTGTAACTTCATGTGACTGGGCAGCCTGAGTTTGAATGCTACTGGGTTGACCTGCTGTATGACCTCAAAGGGTCCCAATCTTTTGGGTCTCAATTTCTTACACCCTCCTTTGAACGGTAGTCCTTGGGTGGATAACCACACCCGGTCCCCCACCCTTATGGTTTCACCTTCCCTCCTATTTTTGTCTGCTTGCTTCTTATATTCTTCCTTGGCTTTCTCTAAGTTAAGTTGAAGCTGACGGTGGATCGCTTCCATCTCTTCAAAAAAATATTCCGCCGCCGGCACGCTCCACCTCTCCCCTCCCTCTCCTGGGAATGCCCGGGGGTGACACCCATAATTTGCCAGAAAGGGACTCATCCCTGTGGACACGTTCTCCGCGTTGTTGTAGGCAAATTCTGCTAGAGGTAACTTATCCACCCAATCATTTTCTCTGTCTTTTACATAACACCTCAGGTATTGTTGTAAAATCCCATTTGCCCTTTCCGCTTGCCCATTGGTTTCTGGGTGCCGAGCAGTTGAGAAATTGAGTTCTACGTGTAATAAGCTCATCAGTTTCCTCCAGAACCTGGAAGTAAATTGTTTCCCTCTGTCGCTCAAAACCCTCAAGGGGGCGCCATGCAACCTAAAAATATGTTCTACAAACAACTTGGCGGTTTCCTCCGCTGTGACTGCATGTGAACAAGCTATAAAATGACACATCTTGGTTAATAGATCTACCACCACCATGACAGCTGTTTTGCCTTTGGATTTTGGCAGGTCCGTCATAAAATCTATGGATACTGCCTCCCATGGCCTTTCGGGCGTGGGTAAGGGTTGTAATAGCCCCGCTGGCGCCACCCTCTCTCCTTTTGCTCGCTGGCACCTGACGCAACCCCTGACATATTCCCGTACGTCCTCCCTCACCTTGGGCCACCAAAACTCCCTGGTAACCAACCACATGGTTTTGTGCTGTCCAAAATGTCCCGCGGTGGGGCTGTCATGCAACTGCTTGAGTACTCTGCCCCTCAGTTCCCCGTCGGGTATGTACAGTGCCCCTTTGTAATACAACGCCCCGTTCTTTTCTTCAAACCCCCCTGTGTTCTCCTCTGCCCTCCGGAGCTCTCTGAGTTTCCCTTGGGCGTATTCATCGTTCTCAGTACCCTCCATCAGTTCCCTCTGCCCCACCAATGCCGCCCCACACACCCAGCGGTCTTCAGGGATTACATGCCTTGCCTCGGGCGCTCCCTCCCCCTCTAAGTACTCAGGTTTCCTGGAAAGAGCGTCCGCCCTCACGTTCTCGGATCCGGGCACGTAACGAATCTCAAAGTGGAATTTGGAGAACTCCTGGGCCCATCGTACTTGTCTCTGGTTCAGCACTCGGGCTGTTCTCCAATATTCCAGATTTTTGTGGTCAGTTCGGACTTGAACCTTGTGCTGCGCCCCAATCAGCAAGTGCCGCCATTTCCGGAAGGCTTCATGAATGGCGAGCAGTTCTCGGTCGTATACTGTGTAGTTCCTCTCGGATTTGTTCAACTTCCGCGAGAAGAATGCACACGGTCTCCATTCAGACGTATCTTTTCCCGGCTGGAGAAGAACGGCCCCCACCGCTCGGTCTGACGCGTCAGTCTCCACTCTCATTGGTTGTTGTAGATCCACATGCAACAGTTGCTCTTCCGACGCAAACGCCTGCTTTAAGCGTTCGAACGCCCGCTGCGCTTCTTCCGTCCAAACAAATTTCTTTTTGCTACTAAGACAATCCGTGATAGGCGCTGTCAAATGGGCAAAGTTCTTGATGAACTTCCTATAGAAGTTTCCGAAGCCCAGGAACCTTTGCACGTCCTTCTTGGTCTTTGGTGTTTTCCATTCCAGTACCGCTTGAACCTTGCTGGGATCCATGGCCAACCCCTTGTCAGACAACCGGTACCCCAGGAATTCCACCTCCCTGGTATGAAACTGACACTTCTCCAGTTTCACCCACAGCCGATTTTCTCGCAACTTGCTCAGTACCTCTCTTACATCTCGCACATGCTGCTCCTCATTCGCTGAGTACACCAGGACGTCATCTAAGAACGCTACGCAGTTCTTGTAGAGCAGTGGCCCCAGGACGTGATTCATGAATGATTGAAAGCAGGCGGAGCCCGCTTGTAATCCGAAAGGCATAACTAAATACTCAAAAGCCCCCAAGGGGGTGAACATAGTGGTCTTCCACTCATCCCCCTTTCTCACACGTATCAAGTTATATGCCCCCCTAAGGTCCAGCTTGGTAAAAATTTTCCCTTTTCTCACCTGTGTCAGAATGTCATCAATTCTAGGCATAGGGAAAGTCACTGGTTCTGACACTGCATTTAGGCTTCTGAAGTCACATACAAGCCTCGGTTTGCCCGTGTGTTTTTTGTCCACAAAGAACACTGGGCTGCCCCCCACCGCTCGTGACTCTCTGATGAAACCTCGCTTGAGATTCTTGTCAATGAACTCCCTTAACTCCTGCATTTCACTGTCTGACATTGCATACAGCTTGCCCACTGGCAATTGTGCTCCTGGGAGTAAGTTAATTTGACAGTCAAAGGGTCTGTGCGGGGGCAGTCTATCTGCTTCCTTTTCGCTAAAGACGTCAATCAAGTCAGCATATTGTGGTGGCACCTTGCCCTTGCCCATCACTTCCACCCCTGCTAGAGTGGCCCTGGCCCCTGCCTGAACCTCTCCCTCTTTGCAGTGTTCTAGGCAATGTGCTGATCCAAAGGAAACCACTCTCTGATGCCAGCCTACTAGAGGATCGTGTAGTGCTAGCCAGCTCATTCCCAAAATAATGGGAGCTCCTCCCAAAGTGGCTACGTTAAACGCTATCAGTTCTGTGTGTCTTGCCACCCTCATTACCATTGGAACAGTCTGCTGGCTCACTTCTCCTCCCAACAGTTCCCTCCCATCAATCGTGGTAACCTGCAAAGGCTTACTTAATGGGATAGTCTGTATCTGGTGTTCAGCTGCAAACTCCTTACTCATGAAATTACAGGAGCTGCCTGAATCCAATAGCGCTTTTATCTTTAGTGGGTGTCCATTGGACAGTTCCAGCAACACCTCTATCACAAGCGCTGGTCTTGGAGGTTCCGGCGTGGGCACATTCACTTCTCCTCTGCCTGACTGCGGTGCCCTGATGCTGGCAGCCAGGCGTTGGCTTTTACTTGCTCGCTGCTTGTTTCTCCTTCCTCCTTCCCCCCAACAGTTCCCGCCATTCCTTGCCATTCCTTCCTTTGCGGACAGACTCTGGCAAAGTGACCTGGCTGTTGGCAGAGATAACATCTCTTGGCGCCCTTCCCCTCCTTCTTCCGCCCTTCACTGGTGTTTGAAACTGCGCGCGCGCGCGCGCTGTTCCAATTTCCATCGGCTCTGCTGGCGGGAAAGGCTGCTCCGGAATCTCTGGAATGCGGAAATCCTTCCAACGTTCCCCTTTTCCTTCCCGCTTTTCCAAAGCCCTTGCCTCCTGGCGCGCTCCTATGGACAGCGCTGATTTAGTCAGATGATCCATAGACTCCGCCCTGGGCGCCCGGGAAAGTTCATCTTTCACTGCCGGAGAGAGCCCTTCTTCAAACAGCATTTGAATAGGTTCACTCGCAAGGTCCCACCCCAGTCTATGAATCAGCATGCTGAACTCAGTCCAGTACTCACGTACAGATCGGCTCCCCTGTTTACACGCCATTAACTGCCTCCGCACCACCCCTTGCTCAATCTCACTGGAAAACATCAAGTCCATGGCGCGAAAAAACTTCATAGTGTCCTTTAAGATTTCATTATTGGCTGCCATCAGGGGCCGCACCCAGTCCCTCGCCCCTCCCTCTAGATGGCCGATCACGTACGCCACTCTAGAGTTCTCATCAGGGAAGTCATCAAACAGTAGGTTAAGAGCATATTGCATCTCTGTCCTAAAGGCTTGATAGTTCCTGGGATCCCCCCCAAATTTCTGCACCAATCCAGGCACCTTTCTGGCAAGTGGGGTGGGTTTCCCTTTATCCGCATCTTGAGCCCTCCTCTCCTCGAGCCTCGCCGTTTGCAGCGCGAGCTGGACCTCCAACGCCCTGTACCTGTCTTCCAGGCTTGGACCTCCTCCAGCCCCAGCTCCTGCACCTCCGGTTCCAGCTGGTTCGCTCATGATGCCCTCTGCTTGCACAAGCTGCTTTCAGAGACTGTCAGATTGCTGTGATGGGATAATGAGCTGCTTGTGCGTAAAGCTTGATCCCTCTGGGGTTTGGCTGGTCATCCCAACCTAGGCACTAACGGAGCTCCCCAAAGCATGACTCCGTTAGTCGCTGGTAGGTTCTGACAGTGGGCGTCTACGGAACCTACGCCAACATAAAAGCTGTTTGACAGACATGCGCTTTCGTGACTCTCTGCGTGACAGTTTCCGGCGCAGGGTGGGAGTTCCTAACGGGGGTCTTGTTACCTCTTCGCTGTCGTCACTGGAAGTATCCCAGAGCCTCCCCTCCGCTGTGACTCCTGCACTCCCCCTGCTGGTTCCTTCTGCCGCAGATTCTCTCCTATTCTCATGGAACTTATCCACCACCTCTTTCTCCGATGGCAGTTCCCTGACAGATAGGAAAGAGTTAGGCACAAGCTTAACATTCTCCCATCTGGCTTAGCTATTTTACAGACACATGCAATTGTGTCTCTCTCTGTTGCTCGGATTGAAGAAGGAGGCTAGACATGGAAGCTGTTGTTGGGTTAGGGCTTGTCACATAATTTACTCTTAGAAGTTAATTGCTTTGAGGGAGCCCCCCGCCCACTTTGGTGGCTGTTATATGTCTGGCTGGTGCCCTTGATGTTTTGTCTTTTGACCAAAGATAAATTGGTAGTGCACAAGCTAATGCCTTCTAGGTCCCAAGTTCAAAACCTTCTACAAGGCTGAGTTATAGCAGCATGTTGTGTGAAGAAGTCTGAGCATAGTCTGGTTTTCACATAACCTCTACCTCCAGTGCTTTTCAGTGGTGATTCGTTGCTGTTATTATTTGCTCTGTAACCCATTGCATGTTTCCTGATAAGCTCCATGTGATTACAGCATGGATAGCTGATGTGGTACCCTCCAGATTTTGTTGGACTCAAACTCCCTTCATCCCTGATCATTGACCATGCTGCCTGGAGCTGATGAGTCCAACAACATCTGCCACTTTGGCAACTCCTATATTAGAGGATGATACTGCTGCTGTTCCTATAGGAATCATAAGAGAGGCTGATGCTGATGGCTAACAGCAAGCCAGCTTGATAGAAAGGTTCAGCTTGTTTCCAAAAGCTTCCTTCTGTGATCTCCAAGTTTGATATTTATTGTTTAAGGGATATTGGCTCTGTTTTCAAAATTCTTCACAACAGGACTTCTGCTCAGAGAAGAGCTTGAAGAACGGATCTTTACTAAAATGTTTGATCTGTATGGTTGGGAGCACTTGGATTTCTTTGCTCTAGAGATCTGTGCCCACATGAAGTAGTTCATGGGAAAGATAATCAAAACAGCCCACTTTGTAAGTATTGCATATGCTCAAATGCAGAGTACTTGGCTGTGTGAAAAGGCACAGTTCTGTGCCTCATTAATTCATTAAATTCCTCTGCAGGCCACAAGCGGCTGCAGTAATGCTGGAGAATCAATACTCCTCTGTACTTCCTCTGCCAAGATTCATTTTCCTCGGCTCCAGTTCAAGCAAAGTGTAATGTTGACCTAGTCTGAAGGGGAAAGATATATAATTAATCTTCAGGTTTGGTTCCCCACCTTCCCATCCCCCTTGTGATCCTCTGAGCTCTTCATGGAGGCAAACTGTTCATATTTGGGTTAAGAATCAAATGTAAGTGCTATTTCTCTTGAGAATTCAGTTGTTGGAAACCTGGAAAGGGGTGGTGGTGGAGGAGGATTTTATTTAATCAGGCTGCCCATCTTGAAAATGGACTAAGGTCCTCCATGAACTAGCAGGACTCAAGCCTGCATTAATTTTCGCACTCACCTACCGTTTTCCCTTCTCCTTAATTGGAAACTTCCTTATTGCTATGATTAATAATGCTGCCTGGAGGCTAGCATTTCCTCCCTGTCCTTCCGATAAGTAATCTCCTAGTGCTGCTGACAGGACTGCTGCCCACAGAATCAATTGTTGACATGTGTGGCCTTCTCCCAAGGGAAGGGCCAGTGAATACCAATGAGGGGAAGGAAGGGTAGGATCTCCCTAGGGAAAATGCAGCCCAGGGTTTTCAAAAGGGGTTGTGAACTTGAGTGCAGTGCTCACCTAGAAAGGACGGAGCTGAAATAAGAGTATGGGGAGCTTCAGGTTTTTAGTATCACTTAAGTCAAATTTGATGGAGTTGTATATAAACTATTAGTGTGAAAAAATTCTGAGTAAATCATACTGCTGGAAGGGGTTCTAAAGTCCATATAGCCCAGTTTTCTGCATTAAGGCTGGATGATGTATCCTAAAACCCTCATGACCCTCACACACACTAAGTGAGCTTCTACTTAGACTCTTCCATACCCTTAATTGTTCAACAATTTCCTGATGGCATAACTAAGGACTCTGTTTAGTGAGTTTCCTTTCCCTCTTGATTAGGGAACACCAAGTTGTTATGGGGTGCTTTGCCTTTTTATTACTTTTAAAAATAGATTTATTTCAGAATAGAATTCCATGCCACATTATTGCTGATAGTGGTGTTTTCTCACTACCCTTAATATTATAATTATTTTTAAAAGAATAAATAAAATGAGCCTTTCCAAGTTATAAACCATGTTGTCTGTACAACATGCACTCAGCTATTCATAATAATAATAATAATAATAATAATAATAATAATCTTTATTGTCATTGCCCCCTCTCGGGGACAATGAAAATTACTTGGCTGCTCCATCCACCCAGGTAGGGCACTCCACACAAAATCAAAACAACTATAAAAACACTAATTATTCATCCTGCCTTGGGTGCTGTATGTGACTGAATTAACTTTTGTCCATTTTCTAGGCAGGCTCTTAGACCAATGCATCCTCCTCCCCCATCTCTTCATCTATATCTTCTCTACATTTATCATCTCCCCCGTGCCATTTGGCTATAAGTAGACCTTAGTGCAAAGAGTTTGTACTGAGGGAGTCTATACAAGTTAATGATTTGGTACAAACTTATCTTGATTTCTCCTTACAGCCGCCTCTTCTGTTTCCAGACCTTTTAACCTGCTCTGTTGTGCCGAAATAAACACCAGCCCAATGTGCTGTCTTATCCACTCCAGAAATGACATTGCTTGTGTTATTTGTCTCTGGGAAGCTATTCTTCCTTTTTGTAGAATGTAGGCTGATAGTTACCTTTCACTTGCCCACTAGACTCATGTTTGACTTTAGGATTTATTGTAACTCTGTTTATTTCTGGCTGCATGAATAGACCTGGATAGGGCATTATTCTACAGCAATGTATGGCATACTATCATGTGCTTTTTGATTCAAAGTAATTTTCTGCAACTTCGTGTAAGTAGTTGCTATGCTATGAACCTGTAACAAGAGGAAATGAGACTGCTCTGTGGCCACTATAACTGTCATAAGGCTTGGTACTGAGCAAAGAATTTCACTGAAACTGCTCTGCCTTTCTGTTCCTTCTGTTATTCTGGGAATGAATCAAAGCATGTGAACATTTCTATTTAACTTTAAAGAAGCCAATGTGCTTATGGCACAATCACAGAACTAGTGTAGTTCAGGCTCTGTTGAATGTGAATAAGCTTTGCGCTGAAGACACTTCATGTAGAAAGATGCTCCAGGAGATGAATATGTTAGCTTGACAGTTAGGTGATCCAGGCTTCGTTGTCATGTAGTTGATGTAGTAGTAGTAGTAGTAGTAAGTAGTTGTTGATGATGATGAAATCCCTGCTTGGGCACAAAATGTACTGGCTTGACTTTGGTCCTGTCATTCTCTCTCAGATTAACATACCACTCAGAGTCATCATGAAAATTAACAAGAGGTCCATGGTTACCCTGAGCTCCTGAAAGGAACAAGATAAAATTTTAATAAATCAATCAAAATATGCAAATAAAGAGCAGCAGGGGTTTTGAATTCTCTTCACCTATTCTAGTAATGGGAGAAAGAAGCAATGCATCGACATAAGAACCATAGAGCAAGATAACTGACTTTTGCCAATACGTGTTCTCAGCTCAGAAGCGGAAGAAGAGGCTGTGGAGTAAGTCAACTATACTTAGCAATGCATTTTCAAAGTTTTTCAGCTAATATCCTTCCAAGCACAGTAGCTTTCTTAGCCATACCCTCTTTGGGTACAACTTTGTATGGAGAAGGCAAATTGCTAGTTATCCTATTACCTCTGCTTCCCAGACCCGGATTGAGAGGGAACAAAAGGGGGGATGTGCCTTGGGCAGCAGTTTGGTGGGGTTCCAGACAGCATCCTTCCTTGATGAGAGGAGGAAGGTGTGCTGCAGTATATGCTTATTGATGCTCCTCTACATTCCCCTTATTAGAAGAGCTGAGGTGGATGGCCATAGAAAGACCTGCCCCAGGAAGAGGGAGGTGAGAAGCCATGTATTTGGAACTTGGCCCTGGTGGGAGCAAGCTGCAGTGATGCCAGGAGTCAGGGTCAGTCCCCCCACACCAGCCACTGCTGCTAAGAAAGCCTTCCCAATTCTAGTTGGGTTTTCAGGAATTTATTCAGTAATTCTACCCTCCCCCAAAGAAGACAAACCCTTGCCACCTCTCCAAAAGCCATTTGCTGTTGGGGTGCTAAATGGGGATGCAAAACAAGACCATTTTTGAGGGGAAATTGAGGCTGCAACTTTCCTGGCAAATCAGGAGAGCATCTAGTAGAAGAAGTTCATTCAAAAGTAGGGAACCGTGAGAATGCCCGTCTCATATGTAGTAGGGGGCGGGAGTTCCAGAGGGTAGGTGCCACCACACTAAAGGTCTGATTCCAGCATGGTATGGAGTGGACCTCTTGATGCAAATGTATCTGCAAGAAGCCCTCTCCTGCAGAACACAGTGATGAACTACAGTAGGTGCATAAGGAATGTGAATCTGTTAGACATCTTGGTCCCATGCTGCAAGACTGTAGCAAGTCTTTCACATATAGCCAGAATCAGAAATCTAACTGAAACAACTTGCTAAATAGAACAAGCATTGTAGTCATGTAACTGTCTGACCATATGTTAGATTGGTCCTAGCATAAATTAAATCTGTATATTGACCATTATTAGTTTGCTTTCAATCCATGCTACTTAATCTGGGCAGGCTATCCCAGGCATGCATGTAGAAAGTCTGGACCCAGCTCAAGACTGGATACTACAGTGCAGCTTGGGGACCCTTCAGGCTTATTGGAAGTGAGGATGATAAATAAGAGCGGGTATTTGAAGAGAACAGCCTGGTCTCCCATGGAGTAGACTTCCTACCAGAAGAATATAAAACAGATGCTCTGGGTAGAGGATATTTTTCACCTAAAGAAAGCTAGAGAGAGAGAGAGAGAGAGAGAGAGAGAGAACTCATTGATGGAATCTAATTAACTAAGCCTAGGAGAGAAACGCAAAACTCTTCTTAAGTGGAATCATTTACTGGCAATTTGATTTGAAATCAAGTTACTAGCAACTGCTGATTGGCTTTTTATCTCTCCCCCCCTTCCCCCCAAAAAGAAGATTCTGAACAACAAAATGCATTCACATAGTTGTCTGGCATCATTAACAGTTCTCTCAGATTTGTTTTCCCTGTCACTCTGTGATGTGCAGTGAACTAGACCGATATCAAACCAGGCTTAATGAGTGATTGCTCTTAAAACTGTGGTTGCTTTGTGCTTTTGAGAAGTTTCATGAAGGAGTTATTGTGAGCTTAGAGATATCTACATACAGATTCACTCCTGTCCTACGTGACTCCTCAAAGCCTTTCTGGAGGTTGTGTTGTGGGGTTCCGCAGCAGCACATATATGCAGTTGTGGCCAGTTGCAGCCAGAAAGAGGAATCCTCCCTCCAGATGTGAGAGGCCATGACTTATTACCCATCTTCTAAACTTTTAAAAAGGGTTTTGATCCAGTGAATATTGCAGCCAAATTAATGGAAAATTTATGGTGGGTGGGTGTGGGTGGGTGGGTGGGTGTCTACTCAGCCATGAAGCTCATTGAGTGACTTAAGGTCACTCACCATCTCACAACATAATCATGTACCGTGAGCTCCTTGGAGGAAAGGTGGAAGGAAAATAAATAAATACTGTATGTGATTTCCCATTGGTTTTAAAACAGGCTTTAAAACTACTAGAATCTGGGGATATCCAATAAAGCTGAACGTTGGAATATTTAGGACAGGCAAAGGAAACACTTCTGCACAGTATTTAGCTAAACTGTGGTATTCAGCCCCACAAGAGGTAATGATGGCCACCAATTTGGATGACTTTTAAAAGAGGATTAGACAGCTTCATGAAGGATGAGACTACCAATGGCTAGTATTCATGATGGTTATACTCTCCTGTTATTGCTTTCACTTAGTTTTGATGTCGTATATTGTGTTGCCGAGTAACCAAATCCCAGACAAGGACACAGGTGTCACTGAGTGGGAAAATATCCCCCATCTGCTCTATTGAGTCAGCTCTTCAGCTTTGTTTTGTTTTTTCCTAAAGGACTAATTTCAGCAACAGGCATCCTTGCAGCCACAGAATAGTTTTTGAGCAGTGACTGTGAAAGGCTAAATGGCAGCCGCAACAGGTCACTGAATAAGGTGCATTCAGCACAACATTGTTGATTGTGAATGAGATACAGTATACATCCTAATGGCACACAGCTCAGACAGCAGCATTTGTTATTCTGCCATGTAACTGTTTGTTCTCACATTCTGCAGCGGTTGTTGATCAGTATGCTTAATACTGATTTTATTTCGTTGGGATGTCTTTTGTAAGTGAGAGAAATTGGATGTGAGGAGAATGAAGTTAGACCCATGCTGGTGGGTGGAGTTTTAATTAATGCAGGACCACAGACATGCTTGGAGTGTGTGTATACCTCATTCTGTTACATGTTCTCATGTAGAAAGTCCATTCTTTTGCCCTGCTGACTAAATGTTGCTAGTGGAAATATTGCTGATTTAGATTTCGTTATATAACTATTCCAGTTTGGGTACCTACATGCAAAGCCCACCCTTGGTAGCCCCACTGTCTCTCCTCCTCCTCCTCTTCCCCAGTCCATGACATTCCATGCACAAATGCTTGCTACACTGACAATGCTATGGACCTGGTTAATACTTTCAAAAGAGAACATCAAATGTATCCTTTAAAAGATACACAGGAGTCCCCTACCCTAGCCATGTACAGTCGTACCTTGGAAGTTGAACGGAATCCGTTCCGGAAGTCCGTTCAACTTCCAAAATGTTTGAAAACCAAATCACGGCTTCTCATTGGCTGCAGGAAGCTCTTGCAGCCAATCGGAAGCCCCGCTGGATGTTTGGCTTCCAAAACAACATTCAAAAATCGGAACAGTCACTTCCGGGTTTCGATCGTTCGGGAGGCAAAACATTCGAGAACTAGGCTGTTAGACTTCCAAGGTACGGCTGTATTTCCTACTTGCCCTCTCTCCAGTGGCTAAAACTCATTGTTTTATACAGGGAATGTTCATTGATGGGTGGCTACTGTATATGCCTTTAGTAACAATAATTAATTGAATTGGGAGGCAAGAGCTTGGGAGCTGTCAGCTGCATCTGGCTTAAATCAGCGCAGCTGTGGTTGTGGATCTGACCTGCAACTCTTAGTACCTCTCACAGAAACCTCCAAAAAGCTCACAGGAAACTTAATTGGCTTTTATTTCTGGTTAGCCCCTTACTTTTGTATTTCACGGTAATGACTCCCAACTCGCACAGTTGTTATACTTGTACCTTTGGAACCTCCACCAACCATTCTCATTCCATGCTTCAAAAGAAGGAGCACTTTCTAAAGTTCAGTCAGCCCTTAGAGGATACAAAGGATTGGTAATGAAGTCACATTTCTAAAAAAGCAGCTTCCCCCTTCCTAAATTACAACTGTGAGGCTTGTACCTGAGCAGATGAGCAAATGATTGCAAAACTTCTGTTCTTTCCAGCTCAGATAGTAGTATACATGCTGTCAGATAATCAAAGAATGTTGCTTGAACTGATTAATTTTAGGAATTTTGCTACACATCTGAACATGCTGTTTAACAAGGAATTCCAACAGAAGCACACCCCTAAGTGGTTATTTCATTCATTATCGCCTTAGTGACGCTGCTCACAAATCTTGCGTCTCTGCTTAAAGGAAATTCATCTGATTATAAAGTCCCACAGTCATACGACCGATGTAATGTTTAATCTTTTTTTTTTTAAAAAAATGTGGTCTGTATCCTGCTGTGTTTTGCTCAGAGCAGACTCACTGAAATTAGTTGACATGTTAGTCATGCCCATTAATTTTAATAGGTCTACTTTGAGTAAAATTTATTTGGTTACAACTTTACATTCCTTCCCCACTCCTCGCTGCATGAAGCTAAGTTAGAAAAAATGCAAGATCTGTTTACTGCTTAACTAGGCTTCATAAAAAGCTCTTGTTAGAGAAATTGGAGGGACCTGGACTTAGACAATCCATGCTAGACAGTGGTGCTCTAGATCTAGTACTACTGTACTGGGAACTGGGGTTTGGACTGTATGAAATGGGATTATAAGGTATATAGTTTGGGAGTGCTCATGGATCTGACTTGGCTCCTAGAATCCAAGTTAATCACTGTGACCAGGAGTACTTTTGCAGAGCTTAGGCAAGGGCACCAATTATGCACATTGCTGGAGAAGGTGGACTTTGCCATAGTCATGCATGCCTTAGTTACATCAAGGTTGAATCTCAGTTATGTATCATCTTTCCCAAAGATGCTTTCCCAAAGATGACCTTTCAGACACCCTGGTCCCAAGCTGTAAAGGGTGTTTTGATTACTGTCTTCCCACAGATCTCTAAAAGGTCTCCTGAAGGAAGCATTAGACTGGCAGAAGTGTGCTTCAGAAGAGCATGGGGAAGGTGTTACATTAGCCAGGTTTGCAAAGTGCCAGGCATACTGCACTTACAGGAAGCCTCATTGATGCAGAATGGATACGTTTGGCCTGGATAAGGCTGGGCTTCGTCTGCAGAAATGCAGCTTCTTCCAGGAAAGCTCTTTAATGCTTCAGTGATATTGCAAAGCACATTTTATGAGCTGCCACCAGCCCTGTTCAAGTTCTTCACTCCTGCTTTATAGTGTGTGTCGCTTAAAACTGGGTGCTGAATCTTCCTCTCTGCATAGAGACATTTCTCTAGCTTTTACCATATAACAGCGACCTTATTTTAGTAGCTGCAGATATGCAGAAAATAACTTCTGCTTTGCCAACTAAGAAAAATGATGGGCTTTCATTGAATGTGTTTGAAATGTCTGATATGCAATTCATGGATCTTACATGACATTTTGTTTTGTTTTGTTTAACCTTGCATAACTGTTGACAATGACATATTTTTGTTGTAGTCTATGGCCATTGAATTTGGGTTACAAAATATTATTATTTAATTGTGCAGATGAATTGGAACTGTCACAGAAGGTTTCCATGTATTTTTCAAGCACTGCAGTATGTCTTTGTGGGCTTGTGGAGGGAAAGACACTTTGGGTTTCTGTGTTTTAAAATTTGGAGCTGACTGGGATGTATGTTGCATATTGATGCACTTTTAATTAACACTAACTACAAGCTTTGTTTTTGATGGGAAAACAGACCTAATAATTTGCTTGAGGCTTCTGAAAAACTTTTTAAAAAGAGGCTGGCACTAAGTAATTAAATATAAATGCCAGAGCAATACACCATGGGGACATATTGGTTAATATCCAATTGTGCTATCCCACATGTGCAATGCACCACTTGTTCAGATCAGACTTACTCTCCTTCCCCCCTCTGCAACCCCTGCATACCCCTCAGAATCTGTTCCATGTGGTGCAGGGGGGAAGGGATGGGGAAAATTCCATTATATCCACTGGTACAACATTGGATCTTGACCATTGTTCCTTATACAATAAAATTATTTCCTGTAGATAGGAGGAAATATTGGACTTGGTCACTTAAAAGCCAGATATGACATGTGTATGAAGTGCTCTGCATGAAAACATTAGCAATGTTTTTTAACCCTCTTGTTTAAGAAGACATTGCATATTACTGCTGCTGCTGTTACTATAATTTATTACATGTCCTTCACTCTAAGGGCAGGTTGCCACAGTTAAAACACAGCATTAAGCCACTACAAAAACGATTCACACTACCACTTTCCCCCCACTCCGTGGGTCTTTCGGAATTGCCTGGTGGGGCAGATTTATTTAGAACGTAAGAGTAACCTGCTGGATGATAAGGTCAGTAGCCCATCTAGTCCGTAAACCTGTTATTGCAGGATAACCAGCTTCTTATGGGAAAGCAGAACATGAGCACAACAGCACTCTTGCCATTTGTGATTCCCAGCAACTGGTGTTCAGAGTCATATTGCCTCAGACAGTGGAGGCAGAGCACAGCCACCACGGATAGTAGCCATTGATAACCTTATCCTCCATGAACTTGTCTAATCTTCTCTTAAAGCCATCCAAGTTGGTGGTCATCAGTACCTGGGAGATTTCCTGTGGTGTCCTGAAGGGTTTCATCTTGTCCCCCTGCTACTTAACTTCTATATGAAACCTCTGGCAGCTGCCATCAGGAGTTTAGGAGTGAATGGGCACCAATATGTGGACGACACCCAGCTTTACCTCTTCATGCCATCTGAATGAGGAGAGGTGACTGAATTGCCACATGTTTGGAGGCAATGATGGGCTGGAGGTGGACTGAAAAACTGAAACTGGATTGCGGGGGGGGGGAGTGTTATGCGATCCAAGTTCTCCAGCAGAGCAAGTGGGGAGATGGCCTGTTCTGGATGGGGTTGCTGATTTGTGAAACACTCCATAGTTACTCTTCATGACATGCTGTCGCTTTTTTCTCTCATTCTCATTGCCCTGGTTTGCATCTGTTCTATTTTTAATTCATCCTTCTTGAGCATGGGTGACCCAAACTGGGCATGGTATCCCAGCACTAATATCTTAACTTGCTGTAGTTGCCAACTTATTTAGCTGCTATACAAAAGAACAGAAAAAAAAACCATTTGATGAATCTAGATCTTGTCTAAATATCAGAAGGGTCGCATTGCTGTGTGTGTGTCCTGTTCATATGAACCATACAAAGGTGTGTACTTCAGTTTTGGTGTTCTGTTCTTGGTTTAGATGTCACATTTCAAGGTCATTTTTGCCTTCCGGCTCAGACATTATTAAAAACCACTCAGATATAAATAAGCGACACTGAGCCAAGATTTTCCTGGTTCATCTAACAATGTGCCCTACTTCCACCTTTCACCAGCAGCTGTCCTTTCCTTTTTTAATTAAAATTCTCTCCCCCTCCTTGCATATTTCATTTCATTGGCATACCACAGGGCTGCAGTTTCAGGGTTTGTAAAGGAAAAGAATGTTATTCACTGATGCTTAGTGAATCCCAGTAGCCTTTGTGAACTGTTGTCAAGGTCTGATATACTCTGTAAAGTTTTTGTGTTTTTTTTTGCTGTCCTTTTTTGCATTCTAAAACTTTCAAGCTGCTGTGAAGATCAGGGGGATAGCTAGTGAAATCTCCTAGAAGTTAAATGTAACATTCAAGGATTTAAATGTAACATTCAAGGATTTAAATTTAAACTACAAGAAAGAAGATTCCACCTAAACATTAGGAAGAACTTCCTGACAGTAAGAGCTGTTCGACAGTGGAATTTGCTGCCAAGGAGTGTGGTGGAGTCTCCTTCTTTGGAGGTCTTTAAGCAGAGGCTTGACAACCATATGTCAGGAGTGCTCTGATGGTGTTTCCTGCTTGGCAGGGGGTTGGACTCGATGGCCCTTGTGGTCTCTTCCAACTCTATGATTCTATGATTCTATGAAATGGGTCTTTGTGGATTGCTCTTACTGTATGAAGCAAAATGAATACTAAGGTCTTTGCCGCCAATGTGTTAGCTTACTGCTGTGCTTTTTTAAGGACTGCTTTCATCAATTGTTAGGAGCATATTCTCTGTTGGTTTGAATCAATGCAGCACCAGTGTCTTCAGAAATCTTTATTGTGTCTTAAAATCTAGCATAATGAAGAGCTGGATCATTTTAGCAGAAACTGTTTTGTTAAAAACACTTGTGGTAAAATAGTATCTCTGTGACCTTCCATAGGTGTTGCACAATGCAAAATTATTAATGCAATAGAAACCATAAATTTGTGTTAGTAAGTGTTGTATTCAGGTTGTACACTCTTTAGGAGTGGAATTCGGACTTGCCACTTTTCTACTACTTTGGAAAGGCAGGATTTATTGGCTCTGTGCAGATGCAGTGCTTCTTGACCATGGTTAAGAAATTGTGAGCATTGCTCAGCCTTTCTCATTCTTTCTCTGCTTCCTTTTTTTCATTCCTCTTCTTTTTTCCCTCCCTTCCCCATTCAGTTTTAAACTATGGATAGCATTTGGTCTGCATTGAGTTGAACATTAGTTATGATTAGCATTAAAACATCATTTGAAACCTGCTTTTAATTTTGGTTTACACTGTGGTTGGTGTTGAGCATGGTTCCAGCCATAGCGTTGAGCATGGCACCAATGTAATGCTCTGCATATATAACAGCAAAGGTGGGTTGAGTTCAGAATAGGGGTTAAACTGTGACTTGAGCCCATACTCCAATGTACTAGTGTGGAAAACAAAAGTAGAACTCAGGTTAGAATAATGTTGCAAGTTTTAATTAATTATAACTAATATAAAATAGGCTAAAGCTCAGTTTCCCTACATATAGAAATGAGAGAGGGTGGGAGGAAGAACATGCAAGCCTGAGGGGTGCTCTTGACCTCTTAACGGCAGATAAATATTAGGAAATAGCAGCTCTGCCTTGATCCATTGGGATTTGCAAAATTGATGAAGAAAAGTTCCATGTCAGATTTTAAGACTTTGATTAAAAAAAAACTGAGGCTGGAGGAAAAGGGATAGAATAGGCAGCAGACTGGGAAGGAGGACAACTCTGAGAAAAAGCATAAGATAAAGGAATATTGTGTGGGACAGTAGGAGAACAGCAGTTGTGGAAAGGGGAGTCTGTGTTATTGTCAGGCAAAGCTGTGTACAGCTGAGGTAACTTAGAAACTGGGAGAGTGTGGGACTGGGGAAGACACAGTTGTAGCAGAAAGGGTGGCAAATGGACTGTAGGGTTTGAAATTACCTGCTAACCTGTGACTCCAGTTCCCACCAGCCCCAATGGACAGGGATGATGGGAATTGGAGTTCAGAAACATCTGGAGGGTCACAGGTTCCCCACTTGGAGTTCATTATTTTTGTGCAGGTCCTTTTTAATAGGTTTTTAAAAAGCATTTTCTTTTTGTCTGGGTGGTGCTGTATTGCACTTTGAGGGTGAAATACAAAATGTATTCTAATACAATTCCTTTCTTCTGCTCTTTGGAAGGGAGAAACAGCAGTGCATGTGGAGTAACTTCCCCTGAAATCATTTCTGAAAGTCTAATGAGCAGAGAATGACTTTGCTTTCTCTCATCATGCTTCTGCTATAAACAAGTAGTAACAAGTTGGCTATGAGGCATATGGAAATGTCAGAACGTTATTACCTTAAATAGTTTTTTTCTGCTGTGAAATGATCTTTCTCTTCCACATCATTTGAAAAGAAGGAAGGTTTGAGTTATGTTGACAGTCAACATTTCCTTGCTCTCAGACACTTGGGAGAAAAGGAAATGGGTGTTTCAGGCATGAATAAAGAGAACTGGATGTTGCTTTTGAACCACCACCCGTGTGACCTTGGCTTAACACGTCAGTGCCTCAGCTTCCTTATAAATGAAATATGGGTTAACCCCACAGTCCAGCGTGGACCAGTACACCAAGTCAGAGATGAGAGTGGTACTTACTGAAGAGCTAGGCTAGCCTTCTGTTGGTGATCAGGGGCCCACAGGCGAAAGCCTGTTAAATCGAACCCCACAGCACTAGGGTCCATGGAACCAGAGACAAATACCTCTCACATATATTTTCCCTTGGCTCAAGGAACTAAGTACCTCAGACACCACTTTGCCAGACCAGCAGCACAGGAAGTGGCCATGGAGTGCAGGAGCAGTGCCCATATTCAGGTCAGAGGGTTGGCCCTTTTAGGGAATCTTGTTCTCCAGCAAAGTGGATAGAGCATGACATAGAGTGTGCACAAAAGGCCTCAGTTCACTTCTTGTTAGAGCAAGTTTGTGCCTAGTTGCTCTGCTTGGTGGTGTGAGAAGTAAACTGACTTGCTTGGTGTGTTCCCCTGTGGGACCAGAACAGAAAAGAAAGGATACCGAGGTCCTTCACTGTTGTTATAGGTGTTACTGCAAACATATTTGTTAATCTACCCTCAGAAAGTGATTTGAGTGTTTCACACTGTTAGCTGAAGTTCAACAGTAGAGCCTATTTTGATCTCGTGTTGGTACTATAATGATATTTAATTGCATACATCCCATTATTTCTTCATAAAATTTTGAATTGTGGCTCTCAGGCAGTCAGGCACCCAAGCACTTCCTTGGCTGAGAGACCCTTTCTTACCTTCAACAACATCACAGCTTTTGAGAAGGACTTGTTTTATGTCACCAGTCGAGACTCTTAAGTGGATTTGTGCCTCGGGGGCGCCTGTTTTTCAACAGCAAAGAATTATGGTAGTTTTATTTTAGAGTGTTGTTATTTTTACAGCTCTTTGTAGTATTTCATGATGTTTTGAGATGTAAGTAATTTGGATTATCTTGTAAGAAAGGCAGGTTATTATGAAGTGTTTCCTCTCTCTCAATAAAAAGCATCATATGCCTTTCAACCATTCTCTTTGGGCACGCCCACAAGGTAATTTATTGTGGACTCAGGTCTACTTATGCATCCATTGCCTCCTTCCCCCAGTAGCCTCAACAAAATCCCACCCCGCATCCCCATTTAATCCAGATTTACCATTTCAGTGGTGGATATATTTTTTTAACTTATCAGATTGGTTGCAGAAATGGTTGATCCAGATTGAATGGAAAAATAACATGGAACAGTACTTTGGATGAGGACAACATCATGGGGGTGCTGTGTAAAACTTGTAGACTTGAGCAGCCTCACACCCTCAATAAAATGTAATGTGGA
The DNA here is from genome assembly GCF_964252035.2 of Podarcis erhardii. Taxonomy (NCBI): domain Eukaryota; kingdom Metazoa; phylum Chordata; class Lepidosauria; order Squamata; family Lacertidae; genus Podarcis; species Podarcis erhardii. Next base: position 77,888,399 of record NC_138497.1, on the reverse strand, counting down.
AGTGCCCTTAGTCTACTTTTTAATGCATTTTTAAAATGTGCTTTTGGCTGCTTTCACATGAAACACCTAAAATGCTAACTAAATGTTTGCTATCTCCATGCTGGCATCGAACTAGTCACTGCAGTGCCAGTTCAAAAGTTTTGTTTGTGAAGTCCCTAACTATATCACTTCTTATTACTGTTGAGAAGCCTAGTGAGACCAAAGTAGGGATGGAGAACCTATGCTCTCCCCAACCCCAATATTACTTGACTCTAACTCATAGAATCATTGAATTGTAGAGTTGGAAGGGGCTGTGATGGTCATCTAGCCCAACCCCCTGCAATGCAGAAATATGCAGCTGGCTCATCATACCTGACCATTGGGAGTTGGAGGGCCCCACATTGGCTACCTCTGGATACAGATCTGAGTTCAAAACAGGTGGGGAGGGGAGGAAAGATTTGTGTATTTTTTATGTGCAGTATTAGACGGTAGCATTTATGTCTGGCTAAATTTTGAAAAGAAATGGCATGCCTCTGAAAGAGATTTTTGTCTGTGAATTTTCATGTTGTTGCCAAATTTGTCATTGGGTAGAGAGTAAAAGCCTTGCTACATGGTCATAATTCATATGACCATGCCACTAACAAAAAAATTGAGCTGTACGTTACTGGTAGGTGGATGGGCTAACTGTTGATAAGGATATCATCAGGGATGTTAATTGAGGACCCTTTATTAGGAATTCAGCCATTTAAAGTGCCATGCACCTTGCTGCTGAATGAATGAAAGAAGCCCTTGCTTGCAAGTGATGTGAATGCAAATTAAGAGTATTTAATTCAAAACAAATTTGGGGGGGAGGGCTCCTAATAATCTCCAAATGAATCTGCCTTTGTTCTGCTTGAATAATAATTTGGAAAGGGTAGAGTTCTCTTAGAATTTCCCTATTACTTTAGACTTTAACAAAAATGCATTTAAAATAATTTCCATACTTACCCACATGAATTCAGAGTGGGGAAAAATGATGCCTGCATTATGCCATTAAGTGTTTGACTTGTGGTGTTCCTATTACCCATTCATTGCTAAAAGTTTAGGTTGCTCTCGGAGCTACCATGCTTTACACAGTTTTTGTGTTTTGACCGAGGTGGTGGTCATAGCTAAATGGGGTTCCAGCCTGAATGGGGAAGAGGCAGGGAGGGGGGGGGAGGGAGGGAGGGAGAGAGAGAGAGAGAGAGAGAGAGAGAGAGAGAGAGAGAGAGATGCTTGGGTTTGGGGAGGCAAGGCAGGCAGTATCAAACAAGGTTAGACTGAGTTTCCAATAAAGCAGAATCAAACAAATCAGAGGTCAAGTTCTGAAAAGACAAAGTTCAAGTCCCAGCTAGCACCCTGGATATCTGTCTTTGTAGCTCAGACTATTGAGTCTTAGAAGCTCAAATGTTTCTTCTGCAATATACAAACCTTGCCCCAACTTTAAATAGAGCTGTAGCTCAATTGTGTGTGTAGGGTAGGGGGCAGCGGGCTGACCACCTCTGGTAAAAGAATCCTCTTCAGTTAAAGGGTCTAGCCTTGCTCAGTCAGCATTTACTCTAGTTCATGGGAGGCCATGGTTGTTGTGGGCTGGAGCTCATGGATGATGACAGGCTGGGTAGATGCTGGCAAAACAGGCCCCTATTGTGCTGGTACTTCCGAAGCAGTGGGGACATTTGGGGCCAGATCTGAGAGCAGTACTGCCTTCCATTATCATAGCCCCTTGGAATTCACAGATGTCTCCCCTGAAAGTCAGACCCATGAGCAGGACACATTGCAAACCGTGTGACGTCACACAGAGGCTATCATCCTATTGGGGCAATGTGAAGTTCATACACCATGAGGTTATCACCCGGGTAGCTGGAAGGATTTCTGAGCTCCACATTCAACACTGAAATCTTCCCATTGTGCTGCATGAACCATTGCTACCCTGGCTTGTTTCATGCCAGAATTGTGGCATTTGCCATAAATTTTGGTTGTTCTGTAGCCTTATTGGAGTTCACCGATTGGGTCTGCGTTGCTCCTGTACGGGAGGAAGGAAGTCAAAGAAAGAGTTTATTCCGCTCTCCGGATAGCAGAAGGCACTTGCGTGGTCAGTCCACAGCAAGTCCAAAGAAATGAGAAATTTCATGCAGTATATATATATCTTCCAGGCACCCTCTCCCTCCTCCCCCAGGAATCCAACCACGTCAGCCTATACATGACATCACATATGTTCCTGCTCTGGTATTCTTAACCATAAAAGGGTAATCCTTCCTGTACTTCTGACCATAAAAGGGTATTCCTTCCTGTACTTCTGACCATAAAAGGGTATTCCTGTTCTTATACTCTTATCTTGGAGTAAGAGGTCACCAATTCCAAGAACACACTCTGCCGCTGTTCCCGGACTAGGTCTGTGCATCTTTGTGGTCAGGATGTAAGATAAGGCCCAGAGTGTCATCCCTGTTCCACTTTGGAATGGACAAAGCTATCCATCATTACCAGCCTTCATGGACTGATAGGGGAGAGAGCTTTGAGCACTTGTTTATACAGCTGGTTTTTTTGCTCAAGAGCTCAAGTTAAAGCATGTTAGCTAAGGAAAAATAGGGATTTTGGTGCAGTTTCAAACTGCCTGCACAGTCAGTTTTGGGTTTGGGAAACCCATTCCTTCAGTTCTACATCACATCCAGTCACATCATTCATTGGGATGGCTGTTGGGTCCTCCCCGCAAAACACACATTTCAGTTGCTGCAATTGGTGCACTGTTAGGCCAACTCTTTCAGTGCCTTTTGCAATTAAATTCCTTCCAAGTGTTCAGACTTGGCTGCTACCAGAACAGCAGGTGTCTACTGATGAGATTTGTGTTTGTGTCCATGTTCTGGTGCTCTAATGGATTAGTTCCTCCTCCTTTCCCCTCCAAATTGTTTTCTAACTTTTATCTGCCACAGCTTTTGAACAATAACTGGGTTTTGGAAAAATCTCTCTGAGCTCCCATTTGGGCTTTATGTATGCAGCATTTCTCTTACCTAACTCTCTTTGGCTCTAGCTACCTTCTAATAAAACAATTTAATGATCTTTCCTAGATCCTTCCCCTTCAATTTGATACACCCTAGTCGTCCCAGAGTAACTCTTGATCCCCAGCAGAATGGCTGAATCCCTGAAATTCATTAAAACAAATTAATCTCTCAGATTAACAACATGCCTCATTGCTTTTGTCCTGCCTTGACTAACAACTTTTGACAAGTAAATTATTGGGTCGGTAGCCCTTGCAAGATGGAGTGAATTTAGGAAATTGGCAACAGTTTCAAAGCACAAACAGCTTATTGTCATGAGGAACATGGCAGATTTGCAGGGAAGCTGAACCCAATTATCCATACCCTCCTTGGGTAATGCCAAGCTGTTGGAGGCTAATTGCTTAGAGTTTGGGCCAATTTATCAAGACATTTTGTGTATTTCTAAACAAGCTTTCCCCCCATGGCCTCACTCCTCTGAAATGCAGTTACACATTTGAATTTTCAGTGTGGCTTTTGTTTTAATTATTCCACTCCAATTGAATTGGCTGGCTTGGGACTGATGAATGAATAGCTTGGTGTCGCACATTAGCACTTTCATTATCTGGGAGGGGGGTTGTAGTTGTTGTTTTGAGCATGTTGATAAATAGCTGGCTTCCACATTTATTATCCTAAATGAGATGTCTTATGATAGTCAGTCCACTGATCAAAAGCCATTGCTTTACTCCACCACACTGGCAACATCTGACTCCATTGTGCAATTCCACTTGGCCTAATTGAGACCTTGATTAGGCTATCACTGTGTTTAGCAGCTTTGGAGTTTAGTCAGGGAGTCTAGTGCCTTGAGACTGGGATCTAGCCTAGTGACCATTCATGGACTATTTGTGCTCTGACCTTGGAGTCCTATTCTGGCACGAACGAGAACTGAGGTGTCTTAACATCAGCTGCTACTTTATTAACCAGGCTGGGTGCAAACGTCTGAGGTTGACAAGACACCAATAAAACTGGAGTGATCGGACCTGGTAGAAATTCTAGAAGCCTGTCCTTTTGCCTTTGCTTAGTTAACAGAACCTTACAATTGCACAGAGTGAAGGAACTGCCTTAGGCAGCTGATTTTGGCTCTCATAAAAGAGCAGCAAATGAGCACTTATTTAATTTATTATTGTTTATTTATCACAAGGGAAGGAGAAGCACGTGGGGTTTTCTGCCTCAGGTGCCAAACTAACTTTACTGGTTGGTGGGTACCATGTACCTTTACTGTGAGGGATGCAATTTGCTCCTCAGCTGCAGGCAGCAAAATGTCTTTGGCTGGCTCTGACTTCAGCTTAACTTTCTTGAAGTGAGAGGATTCATCCTGCAGTCTGTCCAGTAATGGTTAACATACATTGCTAAACACAGACATTCTACCGGGCCACTGGAATTTAACTACATATTAGTAGGAATCTTCTGTTTGCATTTGGATGCCCCTTTGGGGCACATAATATGTTCAGAGATGCTTAAGTGTGTGACCCTATACATGTTTACTCAGAAGTAAGTCTTCATTTAATCAGGCTTCACCCACACCCACACTGATGTAGATATGTAAAACAATTCTTGATATAATAATGGTCATCACCCAGAAATGGATTTAGTGTCTAAGGGATCTTAGAATCATAGAATATTCTTTTTATATTAAATTCTGGGTCAAGCTCCCACCCAGGAAACCTTGGGACTCCCATTTGGATGTCCAAGTGGCAGCCTTCCCACAATACACACTTAAGGTGTATGTACAAGCAGTTGTATTTATTCAACTAACAAAAATGGATCAACGAGATTTTAATGATTAGGGAGTAGTACACAAATAGATTTTAGTCTAGAAAGTTCCATCTTCTTCGAGAGGCCACTAACATTTGGGGTGAACCACCATTAGCACTCTTAACTGAGGGTAGGTACCCAACAAGGAGGCACAAGTGTTCCAGACACTCTTCTGTTCATTAACTTACTCCAACAATTCCAATAAAACATAGAGTGCTACTCTGTCCAGCATGTAAATGAATGTGGTGTGCTGGGTTCAGAAACTACATTTTCTCTGTATCTTTTGCTTTCACTACTCGGTGGAATGTATTATATTCTCTACAACTTTGCATTAGTATTTGCACACATATTTATAATCCACCATCTTCCAAGGAGCTCAGGGTGATATTTGTGATCCTCTCCGCAGAATAAATTTGTGAGGAAGTTTAGTCAGAGAGATAGTGACTGGTCCAGTGAATTTCTTGACTGAGCGGAGATTTGAACTTGGGTCACCCCAGTCTTACTCCAACACTCTTAACCACGACACCACAATTGCTCTGTAAGAGTTCAGCCTAAAGTATAAAATTGTTGCCTCAAGCACTGTGTCGGTAGAGCTACCAAAAGTAGAAGTTCTAACAAATTATATATGCTACATGAATCACCAGAAGACATCAAGATATAGACCACAGCTGCAAGGAATACTGCCTATCAGAAACTGAACAGCATGTACACACAGTAAGAAAAGAGAAAAATCACCTCATTTTCGTCTTCCTTCATGTAGTGTATATAGGAGTCCTGGAAATATGCAGCGTTTGATTCATTTTAATTTAGTCACCCCAAAGGAAAATCTCTCTAAGACTGGATATTTTACTTTTTTCTCTACTCACTTCTTTTGATCACTTATAAACCTTCCTTTGAAGCTTTGTAGGTTTCAACTGATTAAGCAATCCCTAGGAAAAGGATTGCCTCAGTTTAGCCTCTTTTCTTTAATGCTATTCTTACAATTGTGTCTCAGAGCTGGTTGACATACATGTGTGTGCAAACCGTGTTCATGTATGTATTCACACATACATACGCAATATAATACTTGCAAGCTCTAATACAGCAGTCAAGGTACACACAGATTAATGTATGTTGACTTCACAATAAGGTATTTGTGGCTGGTAGAGAGGGTGGAACCAAACAGGACAGAGTAATAACTAGGATATGAGAAAGGAGTCATCACAGATCTGTCACATCATATCGCTTCCACACTTTTCAAAAGAGTCAGAGCATGAATTCAGGTGCAAATCATCATTTGTTGACACGTCAAGTGACGAGAAATCAAGCTATGGATTTGCATGTGTGAAGTGGCACCAGCCATAATTAATGCTGGATGATCTTCAGAAGTTAAGTTTCTGTTGGAGTGAATCACTATTTTATATATCTCTTGTAAGTGGTGTCCCTACTGTTTTTCTGCTTCATTTTTATTTAACAGGACCCATAATTGTTTACGATACATTCCCAGCAATCAGAGAAGGCATATATATATGCTTTAAAAAACCAACTATGAAACATTCCATTAGCATTCAATTTAATATAGCTAAAATCATATCAGATACCATTTCAGCTCCCCCAATCACTTAACCCCAGCCACCAGACTAAACAGAAATGTCTTGCAACACTCTGAAAATGAGTTTCACAACTAGAAATGGTAACTATAATAATAATGAGAAACTCTAATCAAATACTTTGGGTTTGTGTACAATAATGAATTTGCCAGCTCTTGCATTACAGAGTCTATTATTTCCTTTCCCATTTATTATTAGAAATAATTATGTTTCTTTTCCGTATATAATCTTAAATTGTTGTTTATGATTTAGAAAATTCTCAGGGGGTAGACTCAGCAACACAATCCTTTTCTGTCACATCATTCTCAGATCAACCCCTTTTCTTGTTTTAATCATTGTACTTCAGTTTCTGCCGCTGAGATCTTGATTTATGGGAAGTTTTTTATTTATTTATTTGCTATTGTGATTCAGTGAACTATGTAATGATAGTTCATATTTAATCTCCTAGAATAAATCCTGCATTTATTTCTGTAAGAGTGCATGTTTTTCTCTAAAGGTTACATGAAGATGCATTGCTATAAAAGACCCAACAGCATCTGGTAATAATGTAGAATTAGAACTCCTGGAGTTGAGATGCAGCCAATATTAATTAATTAATTTTTAAGATCTGTACCCTGCCTTTAAAATACACACATATTACACAAGTTGCTTACATTGATTAAAATTGTAATATACCAGTAAATATATAACGATACTATCAGCAATAAACAAATCATTCAAGACAAGGTCTGTTATCTTTAGTATTTCTGATCCAGCTTAAAAAATAAAGTGTCATGCACACCTTTGGGAAATAAACCTTAGATGTAGGAGGGTTCTGTACTGCTCACCCATTCATCCCTTTTGCCTTTAAAATTGGATCCCCACTTTCCTCTTTCTGTGCAAGTAAAGCAGCTGTAGTTTGGACCTAATGTCACCTGTGACAAGTCAGACCTCCTAATGTTGGAGTTTTGGTGGTGTATTACAGGCAGCATGAAACTTAAGGCTGCCATTCCCAGCCTGGTTTGGAAGACAAGCAGCTGCTTGGCACACCTAGCAGCTGCTGGAGGAAAGGTCCTGAGGTGCCTGTTGCTAGTGTCATCTGTGAGAAAATGAACTCTTTCCATCAGGGGTGCCATCTGGGGGTGGGGTTGGGGGCAGCCCCCCAGTATTTTCAAGAAGGGGGGCTGCCCCCAAATTCTGTGGTGATCTTCAAAAGGACATGCCAGGACGAAGATCTTGGCCCTGCCACCTCCTTTTGAGAATCACCAGGGATGCAGCAGTGCTGTTCTTATTTTAATGATTTGTATATTTTAAGAATATAAAATTGTTTTTTAATGAACAGTTTTTCTGTGTTTTGAGCTAGTTATATTGCTGGCAGTTATGACAAAAAAGCAGCTTTTTGATAGGCAGGCAGCTCAAGTAAAAGATTCCAAGACAGTATGTAATCCTTTTAATTTCCAGATCTATGTTTGGGCCTACACTACTTGACATTTTCCTTTTAATAACTGTAATAATGTGAATGATTGAATAATAGAGGCTTGATGGCACTGCCAATCTAATCATCTTACTTTTTAAATTTTTTTTTTGCATAGGTTTCTGTTACAGTACAATAATGACTTTGCACTGGGTTACTCTGTGCAACATTGATTGAATATTGCAGATGACAATTTAGCATTTATATTGATTTCCCTCCCAACAAACATGATTTAATGCTGCGCAGCAAAGTCATTTCAAGCAGGAACTATGAATGAACCTAGTATTAAGAAGTGATACAAACCGGCAGTGGTCTTATAGAATTTCTTGATAAGAAATTGACTGTTCAGAATGAACACATCTCTGTATTAGAATAATAATCAGTTCATTTTTAAGCAGAGCATGTAGCAAATTCTTAAAACACATCTGAATTTGTAGTTCAAAAAAGGGATCAGTTGAATATCCAGGCAACCTATTCTTATAGAATAAATAATTCCATTGAGTAAGTGGGGTTCATCAAACATATCTGTAAATGAGGGGGACGTTCACAATGGAGGTTCTACCATTAGGCAGAGTGAGGCAGCAGCCTCAGGCAGCAGGTGCATGGGAGGTGGGAGAACAGTAATGAGCTGTTGGACAACAGTTGTGTTTCTCGAATGGTGGAGCATATTGACATACCGGTATCTCTAATGTTGAAGATTCATCTGAATTGCATATTTTATGAGAAAACACATTTAAGAAGAGTATTTAAATATGTATTTTAATGTGACTGGGAAAATGTGCATGTTAATGTGGAAAAGGGATGGCACAGACAGGAGCACATGCAAAAGTAAAATACTGACCATGAATAGCCTTATTTTCCCCTGCCTCTGGATGCAGTAATGTGTGTCCTCGGTACAAGTATCTTGAGTTTCCTCTCAGCTTCAGAAGCACACAATTAACTGGTGCAACAGAAAATATATTTGGTTCCTCCTGAACAGATACTGAAAACTGCATTTTCCATTGGTTCTTTCTTGTTTTCAGACATCATCTGAAAAGAGAAGGTCATGCTACTGGAAAACTGCTTTCTCCAATAAACAAGGGGAGGAGGGGGAGGAGTTCAAGGGATGCTAACTTCACATGGGGGAGTGGAGGTGGCATAGAATACAGCCAGTTCCAAAGTATGCTTTTTAAAGACTGTGTGTTTCAGAGACTGACAAATTAAACTCAATTTACAGCATATAAAGCAGTTAAAACTGGGAAACATTGTTGAAGGTTATCCTGAATATTATTGTTCCAGAAATTTGTAAAGACTATATTCCATTATTTTCTGTTTGATTTCTGAAACGATTCTTGTGGAACATGTTAACATTGCTGAATGAGCAATATCCAATATCCCTTTAAGCCAGTCTGCAGTGGATAGTGTTTGTATTCAATGCAGTCTTTCCATTCATAGAAAGCTCTTTGATTCAGCAAAGAGTTCCACTAACAGAAGGGTGAGGAAGGTGATTCTGGCTTCGCCTCCTCCCTGTGCTGTCCCCTGCACATAATTGAATCTGATCCAGAGGCTTGGGGCCTCCCTTGCAATATCATGGCAGTTGCAGGGGAAAGGTAGGATATATGCAAATCACCTCCCCCCCCATTAGTTTACAAAGCTTCTGCCAGATGAGAACATTAGAACATTTTTACTCTTTACCCCCCCCCCAAAAAAACCCCTCATAACAACACCCGGACTAAGTGGTAGAGGAGAAGCCTTTCTAAAAGTACAGAATTCAGCCAGATATAATTCATTTCATGGGATAACATCCAATTTTTCTCAACCACACATCACTTGTGCGATGGCACAACCCCTTTTTCTCTGCCTCCTCCTGCAGTTCTCTCTTCCTTCCCTTGGCCCAACCCACTTCTATTGCATTGGTGAATTGATACCATTGGATTTCATCCACTGAAATACATAATTATTCGAACATGGCAGCTGTCTCAATAAATTAGTATATCAATATGTGGGCACCTCATTACCTATGTTATTCTCATGGGGATTAATTTAAGGATGAACTCAGCCACTGAACCTCTTTTGAATGCCAGTGAGGTGTACAGTGTTACAGAGATAATGAGTCAGTCCCCAGTGACAAATGCTTTTTCCTCACTTATTGAGCCCACCCACAACTGAACCATCTAGATCAAATGGTGTGAGTTCTAGACAGAAAACACTGCAGTCTTTCCTCACAGTGCCCTAAACATGCTACTTGGGAAACATCACTGGCACTAGTTTCCAAAAATAATGTTTTACGCCTCCTGGGTTTAAGGCTACCAACAAAACACCCACCAAATTGCTCCGTCTTGGCTGGTCCCTTGAGTAAACCATTGAGAAATGTTTCAAACTGCCAATAAGATAGTATCTCTGGTTGTTTCAATGGTTGCACTAAAAGGTAGTTAAACTTGGTAATTTGTAATGGAATGTGACCTTCCTTGGCACTTTTTCAGCAGCTGCTGTAATATATAATTAATTAGATTCATTAAAAAACCCCGACTGCTGCTGATGTGCCTGGGACTAAAGTTTCCTCTTTTTTTGCAATGATTGTGGAATGTAACTAGAGCTGAACCAGAACAGGTTTTTTGCCCTTTCATTAGAACCAGCCTTCCAATTCCCAAATAGGTGATGAGCGGCGCAATCCAAAGCTTGTTTACTCAGAAGCGAGTTCCTCCTGAGTTTAATGGGACTTACTCTCTACTTAGTAACTCTGTTTGGGATTGCAGCCTAAACATGGGGTCATTGCTTGGCTGCACTTAACAAAAACTTCCTTAATGGTTGCTAAAAACTTTAGGTCCTACCCCCTTGAAAAATGACATACACCATTATGCCAGTATTTTTTAAAAGAAAGGGAATCATTTCAAGTTTCCATGCACAGCTGCTCTTAAGATGAGATGGGAAGAATACCTCAGCTGAGGAGCTTTTTACTGCACTATTACTCGACTCTGGAGTCTTAACTAGTCTCTCTGCATAAACCCAGGGAAATCTATGATCATAGAATCATAGAACTGTAGAATTGGAAGGACCCCAAGGGCTATCTAGTTCATTGCAACCCCTTGCAGTGCAGGAATCTCAACTAAAGCATCCATGACAGATGGCCATCCAACTTCAGCTTTAAAACTTCCAAGGAAGGAGAGTCCAAAACCTCCCAAGGGAGTACGTCCCAACTCTTGGACAGCTCTTACCATCAGAAAGTTATTCCTGAAGTTTAGTCGGAATCTCCCTTCTTGTAACTTGAAGCTATTGGTTCAGGCCCTACCCTCCAGAGCAAGACAGAAGAGACTTGCTCCATGTGACAACCCTTAAGATATTTGAAGGTTGTTATTGTATCTCTCCTCAGTCTCCTCTTTCCCAGACCCAACTCCTTCAACCGTTCCTGATTGCTTAATAGCCAGGAGTAGCCTATGTGGTGCTCCCTACATGTTGATGGACTCACAACTCCCATCACCACCCAGCCGGCATGGCAAGTGGTCAGAAAGATCAGAGTGGGAGTCCAGTAACATCTGGAGGACACCAGGTTGGCTTGCTCAGTTGGGTTCCTTTTCATTGGCCAAGGAGACCACCTCACTGCTCTCAGCAGTAGCCATTGATAGAGTAATTCACACTGATTGCATACAATCCCTGCTTAAAGACATTCTAGCTTGTCACCATTGCCACATCCTGCAACAGCAAGCGCTATCCCACCTTTCCTTCAAAGAGCTCAAGGTGGCATACACAGTTATCTTCCTCCCCATTTCATCTTCACAACAACCCTGTGAGGTAGGTTAGATGGAGAGGCTGTGACTGGCCCAAGGTTATCCAGTGAGTTTCATGGCTGAAGAAGGACTTGAACCCTGGTCTTCTATTGCATTGTAGGAATAAGTACACCTTTAATACCTAGAAGAATTTGCTGAAATTGTTAACAGTTCCATGAAAGACCCTTGGAAATTTAAAAATAAAATAAAATGGGAAGAAGGGTTTTGTTTTCAGAGCCCAAGTTAACTTGTCTATGCCCAGGCAGGAATATTTTGTGTTTGGGGGGATCACAAATATTTTTTGAACTCTGCTGGCTCGATCTCTAGCATGGGTTAGGAACCTTTTTCAGCCATGGGCCAACCTTTCCCTCAGACCATGTGGTGGGCCGGACTATATTTTTTGGGGGGGAAATGAACAAATTCCTATGCCCCACAAATAACCCAGAGATGCGTTTTAAATAAAAGCACACAGTCTACTCATGTAAAAACACCAGGCAGGCCCCACAAATAACCCAGAGATGCATTTTAAATAAAAGGACACATTCTACTCATGTAAAAACATGCTGATTCCTGGACTGTCCGTGGGCTGGATTGAGAAGGCGATTGGGCCGCATCCGGCCCACGGGCCTTAGGTTGCCTACCCCTGCTCTAGCAAGAGCCAGGGCAGATAGGACTGTGTTTGGAAGGCAACAACAGGAGGGATATGGTTCAGTGGAGACCTATGGCCCTCCTTTGAAAGAAAAATCATAGGCTGCCTTTAGAAATAATGGGATCTGACTGGCTCAGTCTTCCTGCTGGGAACTTGTATTTCACGCTGAAGAGGTTTGTGCTATTAGTGGTGTGAAGTATGGAAAAGATGCATAGCCGGCTTTTGGGAGCTGGCATCTCCTCTTCACTCAGCTGTGAGAAACACATAATGTCATTTTCCTCCCTGAAATCAGCATTTAAATGTTTCATTAGGAACAGTCAAGCCTTGTCATGTGCTCAGTTGCTTCTTGCAGTCCCTGTCCTCTCCCTAGCCACTTCCCCGTGATTGCTTGTCACTGCTAAAGACATATTCGGCCTCAAACAGAGTTGGGTGGGTGTGGGGACGTGGAGTGAAATTACACAGGGGGTCTCTGTAGGGCAAAAGAACAAGGACTTCTTTCCAGGAACGTAAACTGGATAGAAAGTGGTTTCATGTCCTGCTGGGCAGTGGTGTGTGTAGACAATGTAGAACAAAATTGGGGCTCCCTCGACAAGTTGTAGCCATGCAGTTAAAGGGGCAGCAGGGCTTCAAGGCTGGCCTTACTTCCAAGGACATGCAGCATTCTCTGGCGCCACCACCAGCATCCTATGCATTAGGCTGGGATGTCCGCAAGGGAAAATCCTTTGCACATAAGTTGGCTTTGCTGGGAGCTGGAACACTGTGCAACCAGGGTTACAGCTCTGAGGAATTGTATGTGTATAGACTTTTCCCTGCAGCATCCAAGCTTAACACATGGATACAGGGGCAGGAAAAAGCCATGCAGCTCTGAGGGTGTGACTAGTGGCGCAGCCACACGGCTCCTTTAGTCATGTGAAGTCTTTCATGCACATAACATATGTGAAGGGAACTAAGGAGAGAACATGATTAGAATGCAAGCCAGGACTGAGCCAGATGTGGCATGTGAAATGTGTGATCCGTGCTTGGAAGAGACTATTTTTTTACCCACCCAGATAAAGATACATGTCCCCTGCTCCCCCCCCCCTCTGTTTAGTGAAAAAAGCAGCTGGGGATGTGGGCATTGATCGAAAAAAATGGCCAGAAGGAAAGAGTTCATCAGTGCTTTCCTCCCCAGTGCTGCTCTAATCAAATTTGCAGCTCACCACAGCTACAATTTAGGAGTGTATTTTTGGTGTTGGTTTTTGTTTTGTTTTGTTTACCATTGAGATAGATCTCATATATTACCTGTATCAAGTCTACTTGGGCCCTCAGTCTCATTTACTTAGGCAAGGAAAAGGTTTCTCTTGCCCCAGAGCACAATATGAGGTTATGTGAACACTTCCAAATGCATCTGCCTGGAAATAGCCCGCTCATTCAACATTTATTCATCCTAATTTTCATCACAGTGGGAAATAACCATCTCATGATCAGGATTTCCGCACTTGAATTGTATGGAACTTTGATCTTTCAAGAATCAGCTAATTATTTTCATTTTGAGAAAAGGAGGTTATCTTCATGGTGTGGAAGCTACTCGCAGTGCACCTCCTTTCCATACCATTCCAGTAATACCAAAATACTTCAGCCATGTATGAGGAATTCAACCTAGCTCTATGGCAATCATTACCTCACTGCAAGCATTTCAGCTTGCTAGATGGAAAGATCCCCTCTCTCCTCCCCCCCATGTGCTTTTCTGGAGAGTCTCCCAAACCCCACCCAAGCCAATTGTAGGGGGTGCATGGGGGAAGGAAAGAGGGAAAAGCCCCACTGTGGAAGCAGAAGTCCTTGTGTAAGGCTTCCATGACAGGACTAGACCGGGGCAATGTATCAATACATCGTCCAGGACCAGTCTGGGGGACAGAGCACGGTGGCGCTTTCACCCGGCAGTATATTATGGGTGGGGCTTGCCTGCCGCTGGCTCCTTCCCTTACTTCTCTGCCTTCTTCTGCTGGCGGCAGAGGGAGCTGAGATGGTTTCACCCTAGCCACTCTGGGCGGCTTCCAGCATATACAAAAACATAATAAAACATTAAACATTAAAAACTTCCCAATACATGGCTGCCTTCAGATGTCATCTAAAGGTTGTACAGTTACTTATCTCCTTGACATCTGACGGGAGGGCGTTCCACAGTGTGGGTGCCACTACTGAGAAGGCCCTCTGCCTGGTTCCCTGTAACCCCACTTCTCACAGTGAGGGAACTGCCAAAAGGCCCTTGGTCCTGGATCTCATTGTCCGGGCTGAATGACCGGGGTGGAGACACTCCTTCATGTATACAGGGCTGAGGCCATTTAGAGCTTTAAAGGTCAGCTCCAACACTTTGAATTGTGCTCAGAAACATACTGGGAGTGTAAAGCCTGTAAATGGTGCAGCACACACATGGATATAATTTTTATACTGTCATTTAATGCTTTGTGGATCTGGAACACATTCACCTTCAGAAGCCCTCAATACCTGGTAGTGAGCAGTAATGCAGTTTTTACAAGAGTATGAGTAATGACACAAGCTTGCAGTATAACTTGCTAGCGGTGATAATAAAGGCAACTCGTGAGCCCTGCCAATTTCAAGCTCTTGTATTTTGTTCTGCAATGGACAAGAAAAAATGTTCTTATTTCCTTTTTCATGCATATTGTTATCTGCTCTGGGCTGCCATGATAGGATGTCTAAGCATGAAAAGATAGTGGATAAAATCCCAACTTTGCTGGGTTCAGTATTGAACTACACAATGCAAGATTTATGGGAAACAAGGAAATGGGACCTCTGTACCAAGTTCACCCTCCTGCTTTAAAATATGTTCTCCTTCCCCTTTATCTTATCCCAATATCACAAACTTCTGTTTATTATCTCAAGGGCAGGGAAAATACTTCTGTATAATAAGATTAGAATTACTGAGTAAGTGGTACATATTGCACATTATGGATTGGGAAGGAGATTATCCAGTGCACATTTCCATTTTGATGGTGGACCTACATTGTAATGCAGGGATAGGCAATGCACTCCCCTCCAGATGTTGCTGGACCACAACTCCCATAGTCTCAAACTATTGGCTGTGTTGACTGGGACTGATGTCTCCCGCAATACATGGCAGGCACCATATTGGCTATCCCTGTTGTAAAGTACAGTTTTTGTCCTGAGTAGCCAAGCTAACTTTTCCCCCCCTCTTAGAGGAGAGTTAGAGTCTTCTCCCTCCACTCTACAGTTCTTCCAAATTGTGGCTACTTTTAGAAGTAGACCATTTCATTGGGAGATCTAATACATGAATGACATCAATTTTGGCCCTTTGAGCCAAGATTTCAACTCCTAGAGAAGGATGAATGGCCAAGGGAAAAGCAAGTAAGTAATGAGTCATGACAGTACTCATCAGCCACAGGTTAATTAGAGAATATAGAAGCTCTGGCAATTATTAATTCAAATTGGAACCTACCTGATGTTTAATGCCTTATGCTAATTAATCATTGCTATCAAGGAAATTGCCACTTACTGAATTTAACTGTCTTTTCACCTCTTCTTTATTTTTATTCTTTTGCAGTTCAGGTATGATTGTGATGTGCCTGTATCAAGATAAAAAATCATTTCATTCTTCCAAAGAATTCAGAGCCCACATCTTGTAGATTGTATTGGGAGCATATGCACCGTGCAATCTCCCGGGGACTCTGATCCTATCTTGTTTTCTTCTATCCTCGCTACCAAGCACAAGTAACTTATCACAGTTCAATATACAGTTGTCACAGACACAGTCCCTTTGCAGTATGAATGTTGTATTATAGCTTGCAAATATTTTGCACACAATGGAAAGGAAAGTGCCAGTGGGTGAAGTGTGTGCTTATCTTGCTCTATATGCAGTTATGAGTGTGTGGGAAGAGCATTCTGTCCTGGAAGGGCATTCCAGACTATGTACATGAAACATTTTCTTCTTGAAACGTGTGACTTTCATAGCAGACCAA
Source organism: Podarcis erhardii (assembly GCF_964252035.2). NCBI lineage: Eukaryota > Metazoa > Chordata > Lepidosauria > Squamata > Lacertidae > Podarcis > Podarcis erhardii. Next base: position 77,872,210 of record NC_138497.1, on the reverse strand, counting down.
TTGATTTCACATAGTAATGACGGGCGTAGCCAACCTTGTAATTCCATGGAAGGTGGTGGGAGACCATTATCTTGCCCTGCAAAACCTAAGGGCCTACAGCTGGCAAAGCATAGTGACTAGGAGTGTGAATTGCGAGTCAGGAAATCCCCAGTTCAAATCTCATGGCAGCCACAATCTTTACGAAGTGGGTTTATTTCAACTAGTTCAGACATAAAAATCCTGATTGCTAAGGAAGGGCTGTAAAATCATGAACTTCTCACTTTGTTGGGACTCTCCCCCAGCCTAAAATTTGGTTAACAGATTTCAACCATAATGCATGTGTATTTATTTATTTTTTTAAAAAACAATGTTTCTAAACTGCTGAGTGTGAATCCTAGCAAGATGGAGGCACCATGATTCCCATGTATGAGAAATGGGTCCATTGCCTTGAAGGAACAGCTTTGCGGTTTGGAGGTGCTTGTGAATCCAGCTTTGTCAATGGAGGCTCACATGGCCTTTGTGGCTAGAACTGCTTTTTTTCCAGCTGCAACCAGTAGTACAACTCTGACTGTTCTGGACCAGGGACTAGCTTGGCACTAGTTCATGACAGGATTACTGCAGTATGCTCCGTGTGGGGCTTCTGGTTCAAATCTCACCTCACCCATGAACTTGCATGGTAAGCTAAGCATAGCCACTATCTCGTAACCTTCGGCTGCTGCAATAGTTATCTCATGGTTCACATATACATAGTGTGGCCCTATTTGTAGGTTGGGAAGGAGATGAGCTAGAAGGCAGGCCAGATAAATTTGGGAGCTGATGTGCCTTTAGAAGCATTGTAAAAGCCTCTTACACACATCTAACGTGCTTCTCCATGATTTCATTACACACTACTAAAGGTTGCTGTGCATTATGAACATTAGCACCATTTCCCCCCCTTCCAGGAGTATCATAATGTGCATCTCCTGTACTTGACACACATCTTTTTGCTGGAGATGTTGCCCTCTGAGAGGCAAAAGAATTTGGTTCCTTTTTCTCTCCAGCTGTCCATCTGACACTTGATGCATAATTAACTCAGAGCTTACCTGTTCTTTTGCCTTTATCTACTGACAGCATCAGTTTTTCTGGTTTCATGGTTGATGGGCTCTAACTAAAAATTAGTTTTGGATACAGATGTCTTCTGTAATGCAAACCTACCTTGATTCCATTCATCTGTGGGAGTAATTGGCCACTTACAATTCTCACTTCTTCTAATTCCCTCCTCATCTTGGCCATCCTAACAACAGAAAGGCAATTGATTGACGTACCTGTCTATCAGTCTTGGAGCAGGCTTTGAGTGGGCCATGGGCAAGGGGAAACACTGGGAAGGAGGCTATTTAGCATCCCTCTCCCACATCTTACATTGTGAGGACACTGATTATGCTCTGCTGCTGAAGTTCTTTCTCTTCCTCCTCGTTGCCTGGACTGTCATATCTGTTTCTTTCACTATTATGTGATAAACTTTGCAGCAGAAACAATAATAAAGAACCAGATGGTTTTCCTAATCTGGCTCCTTTTTGCACAAACCATATTCTGGGGGCTTCAAACAACACCTAGGTCCAAAGAGTGACAAACGTTGGGCAGCAGTGGGGCTGTGTGTAAGAGCCCATTGGTAAAGCATGGGGGAGGGGGGACCTTTGGCCCTCCTGATGTGGATGAACCATAACTCCTATAGTCCCTGGCTGTTTGCCATATTTCTGTTCAGGGCAAGTCACGTAACCTGTGCCTCACTCTCTCAGAGTGAGATCTTGTATGGCACCCAAAAATGTGGCTTCTAATGAAGCACTTTTTGAGGGGCAACAGTGCAGAGCAAGAGTGTGGCACCCAAAATAGCCACCAAGATCTCGCACAAGAAATTGGGATGTCCCAATTTTGGAACTTGGGAAGGTATGTGCTCCTGCAGGCCTGGCATCTGCACCCAACATGCCTATGCACCTTGGCAGAGCCCAATGAGGTTGCTGCCTTGCTTGCTGGGCCCCTGCTACCAATTGTCACCCCCATGGATCCCTCCATCAGCTGGAAGGAACCCAAGGTTCTGCTTGCTCCAGTCAGAGGTGGGCATTGCTTTGTGGGATATAAATATGTTGTCTGTCTGGCTCCAGCTGAAGCTGTGCAGTCACTCAGATCCCACCAGGTTAATGTTGCAAGTAGCTGGTTTCATTGTCACTGCCTGGGAAAGGCTGGTAGTTGCTGCAGGACTGCATCTACCAGTGGGGGTGGGAAGGGGCAGGCAAGTGACAGCAGGGGATGTGCTGGGGGTGGGACCCATAAGTGGAGGTATATGGAACACACTCCCAAATTTGCTGCCAGCCCTGGACTGTATCTGAAATTCTGGAGAGCTGATACCAGTCAGCACAGATGACACTGTGCTTGATAGACTAATGGTGCAACTCAGTACAAAGGCAGCTCTCTTTGTTTCTAACTTGGGTTTGCAGCTACCCATTCTCTGTGTTCTCTTTTGTGAACTCTTTCTGTGACAAGTAGAAAATAGGGTTATCCATTTCTCTGTGTAAAGGCAACAGAACTGTGTGCTTGAATGAACTTTGGTGGGTGGCCTTCATTTTCAAAACTGTGTTTGAGCAGGGTGGGGAGGATTTCTTGGTGGCAGCAATGAACAACAGCAAATATGCTGTCGGGGGGGGGGACCATTTCCAACAACCCAATGAAAGACAGAGGATAGTGTCATACTTTTTGTATACCACATCCACCCTGTAAATTGAAATTGCCAATAAGTGGCTTATAATGACTGATAGGGCCCAGTGGCCTGTTGCTCAACTCTATTTATAATTCTTTCATATAATTTGAATGGCCAGCCACAATGATACTGTCTCTGCAGAAGGCTCCTTGGTATCTTGCTTGTTTAGCTCACTTGCAGAGTTGTGGCTGGAGTGTCTGCAGTTTGCTGTATTAAAGGTTGCAACCCCAGCCCTGCTTTATGAAGAAACCGATGCATAATGAGGATGCATGTAAAGAGCACTTTGAAATATTGTAATGAACAAGGAAGCTCTTGCATGCGTGGCTCGAGCGGCTGAATCAACCTGCCGACCTTTACCTCACCCTTGTCGAATTATGATAATGAATGCAAAGATCATGTGATGTTTGACCTGTGTTGTACAGCTCATTTGTTTGTGGAATGAGCTGCTCTCTGCTGAAGGATTCTGCAGGAGTATAAGCGTGTCTAAAACTAATTACGTGAAAAGATATGTTTATTTTTATGAGAAACAGACTTTAGAGTTTTGTCTTCAGCATCTTTAGCTAGAATGTCAGGGAAGCACAAGTTAAGCAATTTGCTGTGCAAAGAGGAAGCATTAGCAATGTATTTGATTAATAAGATGTACTTTTTTATTCGACTCTTTAAACATTACCCAGGAAAGGCACTTGAGCTTCCCATAACTGATTCTGTAGTAACCAAAGAAGCCCTAGAATACATTTTTGGGGTTGAGTATTCCCCCCCCCCCGGTGCAAGGCTGCTTGCTAGTGACTAGCAGACGTTCCCCTCCCATCTTCATTTGGAACGGGACCATTTCATTCCCTTGCAGGCAGCCTTCTGGGTGGCAACCATGAGTGGGCAGAGTAAGGGATGTGACTCTTACACCTGTAGGCTACCTTCCAGCCACGTAGAAACCAGAAGTTTCTTCTACATACACACACATTATCACATTTCAAGGACACATTCCAGTCAGGCAAAGCATTAAAAGAGGCACGGAACAGGACTGGTGAGGAATTTGGCCCAGCCGGAGTCCTGAGGGCAATTGGAGAGGCCTGAAGGGCTGCATTTGGTCCTCAGGTCTGAAGTTCCACACCCCTGCCCTAAATCAATCAGATTTAAAACTGATCCCATTAAAAAATGGACCAGCTCTAGTGGGGGGTATGGCACATTGGGAGTGTGGCAGGTTTTGAAGTCCTCTGCTCCACCTACCAAGCATGTTCCCTGCTACCTTCTTGCCTTTCCAAAGTTACTGAGGTGAATGCTCTAGGGATGGCTGTTACTTCCAGGGCTTCTCAGTTTAAGCCCTAGATGCTGTTGGAAGCATGCAGTGGCAGCCAGGGCCACCAGGAACCACAAGATGTGCCCCATCCACAGTCCCTGGGGCTTCAGTTTTAAAGTCCTGTTTCTAGCAACTGCTAAGTTTGAGAAATGGAAGGGAATGGTGAAGACAGAGGCTATCAAATTCTGGAGGGTTTATAGGTCCCAATTCATGGGCAGACCAATAAAATCCACTCATTTTTGGATTCCACCCTATCATACTGTCTGCTTGGGGCTTTTAATGTTTTTTTGTGTGTGTTCAGGTTGGTTGATCTGCTTTTGGTTAGCAGGCTAATGTTAACACAGCTTTTATTATTACTATAAAAGGGTGAACAGCTCCCTTACCGGAACAGGCAGTTATCAGTCTGACACAATATTCCAGCTTTGACAACAGCTGCTAGGAAGCAGAGATTAGCAACCCGGCTCCCATAGGCATCAGGTCGGTGGCTCTTGTGTATTTTTCCATTTTTATTTTTATTTAAATGGAAACTTGTCTTGGGTGTGTGTGTATGAAATGACAGATGTGGAGAGATTTTTTCACTCATGGAGGGGCTTTTCTGGATCTGTTGGGCAAAGCTCAGGTACGCTCCCTGCCTCCCTTCTTCTCTCTGATGGAAAGAGATGCACTTGGGCAGATATATATGTGCCATCTCTGTGTATGTGTGGTCTGTGAAAGAGAGTGAGAAATGCACTTTGGCAGGAGAGAAGTGTGTTTGGCTATGCACATGTACTGCGTATGAGTGTATGTGTGGGAAAGAGATGTATGTGTGTCTGTAGCGTGTATATGTGTGTTGAGTGTGTATGTGCTGTGTGTGCAAGTGAGAGGGAATGTGGTATGGCCAACTTTGTATATTTTCCCTGGTACTGGGGATTACTCCCTGTTATTGGACAAGCAACAGCGTCTCTCTCTGTGTGTGCATATTTGTGAAATCAATCAGGACCAATAGGACATAGGTGTCTTTTCATGTGGTTCTCCGGTGCAGGGATGGGGGTGAAGCATCAATGCTTGTACAGCCTCTAATTTTGTGTTATGCCATGCTCCAATGACAGTCATTCTTTTCTGACTGGTGCCCGCAAAAGATTGCCAACCCCTGACCTGTAGCATTTGTGGGCTGATTTCATACCCACATGCATATCACTTGATGTTTCATTACTTGCACTTAAATATCTGAACTGCCTTTATTGAAAAATACTGCTTTTGGGTTGTTATTGTTGACAAGAGAGCTCTATGTGTTGATCTGTGGTGGCTGTTTTGTACATGCTTATCATCATTTGGTGTTCCATTCATTCCATGATGAGTATGCATGCAATAACGTAACTACTAGGCATTGACACACTATATCTGTTAACTTAACTACTAGGCATTGACACACTGTATCTGTTAATCAGACTCTCAGCATCCCTCCCACTCACAAGTATGAGGTAACAGCCATGGACATCATCTTCTAATGATAGCCAGAATGACAAATAGTGACAATAATGACTGTTAATGGCAACAATTACTTTTTCATTGACTTCTTGACTGCAGCTTGTTCTCCCCCATCAATTAGTTCACAATTTTAAAATATTACACATGTTTGTTTTCCATTTCACTAAGCTCCTGCTTTTGTTGTGGTGAGAGTGTCTAAATATATTGCAGCTTATAGGAAAACGACCACTTCCAAATGCTGCCAGAATTGTTTTGCTATATGTGTTGTGAACTGTAAACTGGATTATTGATGCTCTCTGGTGTAATTTGTATTGCTGTGCATTTGGTTATGGTTTGTAAACCTTTACTGTTTTTAAAGAATTTTGTTAAAGCTCATGGCTAAATAAAGTATCGACTTCAATTGGGATTAGTCTTGGCTTTTAAAAAAGTGCTTCCATTGTAAGGAAAGTTGGTTAGCCATGTTTCCGGCATTACAGAAGGCCGTACACTATTAGAAGAACTGTCAGAGGACACCTCTGTTTAATGGTCTGTTCCATCCAAGTCTAGTTTAAAGATAAGGAGAGCAAACTGGGACCTTTTAAGTTGCCCATTGCCACACTAAAACATTATAGCATTTCCCCCCGAAAGTTGCATTCATACATATAAATGAGCATATGCAAATTTCATTCAGATCTGTGCCTTCTTTTTGGGCAGTATGGAAGTGGCCATTCTTTCCTTTTAGGCTTCTGCAATCTGCAGCTGCAAGCAGTCAGTGGTGCTGAGAAATGGCTTTTTGGTAAGGCCTAGGCTAGAGAAAATATCATTGAATTTAAAATTTGTCTTCAGGGATTTTTTAAAAAAATGCTTTTTATTATTTCAATTGGTCTGGAAAAATGCACATCAAAATTCCAGACAATTGTTCAGGAACCCATTTATTTTAATCAATACGAGGGATTTCCCCACAGGCAGAAATAAATATTAAAACTTGATTTATTGCCTTTTGTGTCATAATGAAAATCTGATGCTAATTTTTGTTCTCCCCCCAAAAAAATCTTTTGTAGAAGTAAAGAGGCCTACAGATATGGAAAAGGCTGGAGTATGTGTGTATGTTAAATTAAGTCTGAGTATCATAAATGCAAGGAGAGGGAGAAACAATGCAAGAAGAAGCAGCAGATAAAAGGAAAAAAGGAGGCAGGGATAATAGTAGTAGTAGTAGTAGTAGTAGTAGTGGGTTTGCATTACAGAAGACATCTGTATCCAAAACTAATTTTTAATTAGAGCCCATCAACCATGAAACCAGAAAAACTGATGCTGTCAGTAGATAAAGGCAGTAGTAGTGGAAGAAGCAGAGGGCCAATGAAGTTGCCTATCACCAGTTATCACTTGGAATGCAAACCAAGCTGGTATTGGTTTAAAATCTGCACATATAAATTAGCATATGCAAATTGAATGCAAATAAGTGACCTTTTCTTGCCAATGTATTTCCTTTTTTAACGTGATGTGTAAGTGGCCACCCTGCAGTTAAGTAAGGAGAACTCAGTAGTTTCATATGCAATTTCTGCTGTTTTGAGGGTACAGTGTTTACTTGCCTTGCTAGCATGATTAGAAAAAGATCAGATTAGTTTCCATTTGGAGAGAGTCATTCCCACTCTCATATACTGCTGCTTTTAATTACTTCAAGATTGTGTAATATTTAAAGTACTATTTTGTTCTTATTGATGTAAGCCACTTAGAGTAACTTCTTTTGGAAAAGCGATATAAAACTTCTTTTTTAAAGAATCAATCGTTACAAATAAGTACATTGAAGTTTGTCCTTTTGGTGAAATGATTGCAGAGTCTGGGCTTCCTGAATTAAGAGAGTACTGGTAGGCCACATACAATACACAGGCTGTTCATTGCCTGTATCGTCTCTTGAATTTTTCAGTTGAAATATCTGGATTTGTTTTATTTTGAACCTACAAAAGAAGATAGTTCTTTCATCTCACTTTAAAAGATGGAAATATCAATTTTTTGAAGGACCATGTAATAAACCTGTACAGCAGGAAGAACATTTAATGTACTCTTATTAATCTTGATAGCTCATTCTGCAGGTGTGAAGCTTTTTTTGGCAAGTGTGCTTTCTCGGTCACAATCGCTTTAATGAAAAAATGACTTTTCAACAAAGTAAGAAGAACTAAGTGCCTAAACTCTGAAAATCAATAGCAAATCTCGAATCCCATCAGCAAACACGCAAGGGTCTTCTGTTGCTCAAATCCCTTTTATTTTCACCTTTAATGAGGTAGAAAGTTTTTCATTTGACATACTGTGCCCTGGCCTTTTCACAATAATTGACCTGGACCACTGGGCCATGCCTTAATAAATCTCTTGTTTAAGAAAATGGGAGAGTGTGTGACAGAGAGAAATTTATTTGTTCTATAACTTGTTAAATTTGATTCCCTTGTTGGAATTTCATGGTTCTCTTTTGCATTTTTGCTTCTTTGCCTGAACTGGATTTCCAATATAGCATGAAGAGTATAATCAAAGTAGTGTGTGAGTGTCTAATATGTCACTTGGTTTTTATTCTCTCAAGTGATTGGGTATTTACAATATACTTAGAAGCCTGAAATCCAGAATGCAAAACTAGGAGGCATTCACAATTTTGTTTACAAAGTTGTCCCATTTGTGCAAGGACTTCTGCTTGAGCAACATAACTTTCCTTCCCTCTCCTATGCCCTTGCACCCCCATAATTTGTTCTGGGAGCTCAATCCTCCAGAGCAGACTGGGAAGCGGGTAGGGAGAAGAGAAGGAGGACAATTTCTGTTGCACAAGCAGAAGTTCTTGAGCAAACAGGGCAGCTTCCCTGATTACAAGCCTCAGTCTCCGCTTCTGGTGTGTATTCCCAAAAATCAGTTTGTATAATACAGATCTGATGCTGATAAAACAATACAAACCAAGTAGAAAAATAGGTTCACCTGGGACTCTACATCTTGTGACATAGAAGGAAGGCAAAGGAAAACAGCAGCTCTCATAAGTGGTCATAGATATTCAGAAAGAACAAAGATAGCCAGCCACAGCAATCTGAAGTACCTGCTACATGGAAGAGAGATTATGGATTGCGATAACTGTATCATTTCTTCTTTTTCAATTAAATGTAAGACATAGTTGCAGGATGTGCCACCTTTTATTGTCTGAATCCTCTGCTCTTGCAATTGCCATCAGCAACCATATTCTTCTCATCAGGTGTAGGTGTAAAATTGGGCACACACAAGGATATTGGGTAGTGTGACTGGACCCAATCATATGTAGAAGGAGAGTTAAATAGAGATCAGATCAAACTCCATTTCTGTCAACATATGGGAGAATTTGTTTCCTCTTTATTCTTGTATTGAATGTGGACTGGAAAAGTTCTTGCTATGCTTTCGTGAGCTGCTTGTTTGACATCTTAAGATGCAAAGAAACTGACAATGGATTGGAAGGTTTATGATTCCATCCTGCAATATGACAAATGGACAATGAGATACTTTCATCATTAAAATAATGCTGTAAATAAAAACAACAGCAAAAATCTAAATCTGATTATGTAGAAAAATAATAACATTAATAGTAATAAATACTAGTTTTGAACCAGCTGTAGCAGCCATTTTGGAACATACAGCACAAGGCAGAGAACAGAGACCTGCTGCCACTGCTTGTGCTAGTTTCAGCAACTGTGCTGCTGCAGCCTGGTTGTTCTTGCTCTAAAATGATGGGGCTGTGAAAGAGAATATAATGAAAATGATCTATAGGTGGTACATGACCCCAGTCAAGCTTGCAAAGATATATCATCTGCCCAATAACAATTGCTGGAAGTGTAATGAATGCGAAGGAACTTTTTATCATCTTTGGTGGACCTGCCCGAAGATTAAGGCCTACTGGGAAATGATCTATAATGAAATTAAGAAAATCCTTAAGTGGACATTTGTAAAGAAACCAGAGGCTTTTCTCCTGGGCATGGTAGGCCAAATGGTTCCAAAGAAAGATAGAACATTCTTTATGTACGCAACAACAGCAGCAAGAATTCTTTTGGCGAAGTATTGGAAGACTAAAGAATTACCTACTCTGGAAGAATGGCAGACCAAGGTGACTGAATTTATGGGACTGGCAGAGATGACCGGCAGAATCCGTGACCAGAGGAGCGAGACAGTGGAAGAAGACTGGAAAAAATTCAAAATCTATCTTAAAAATTGTTGTAAAATTTCGGAATGTTAAGATGTCAAGGGATTGGATATAAAGAATTACAGCTGTAAAAATTGAAATTTTAAAAAAAAAACTTTAAAGAGAATTAAATATAAAAAGGGATGAAGGATTGCTAAAAATTTTTAAAATAAGGATGCAGTGAAGGGGAGGTTTGGGGAAGTCGTGTTATGTTTGTCTGTTTTTTTGTTTATGTTGTAAAATTAATAAAAATTATTTTTTAAAAAAAATAAAATGATGGGGCTGGCCAGGGAAGTTCTTGAATGAGGACCCCAATTCAGAAAATACCATTTTCTTTTAGTTTTACTGGAATTGAATAAGGTGCATATACTTATTCCAGGATGGGGATTATCGTTTGTTTGCATGCTTAAGCACCCTGAAACACATAACCACATTTTCAACCATCTTGCATATTTTTCTGTGAATTCCAAAGCTAATTTCTACTACTTAGGGCCTGTAGAGTAGAGCAGTGGGACATCTTTCTGCAAAGCTGCGATTCCAACCATAATTTTCTTACCTTATTCATTTATCTGTTCAGCTAAAACTGTTTCTCTCTCTCACCACATCTCTGATTTGAAAATGGTTGATGCAAAACTCTACACCACCAGCCGCTATTCCCATTTCCCCCCTCCTCTTCCCTGGCAATCTGCTCTTGCCTCCACACTTCCTTTTTGCCTTCCCCTGTCACTTTTTGTCGAATGAGGGAAGGCACCATATCAGTTGTTACAGTGCCAGCTAGCTCTGCTCCACCCCACCCCCCAGGCCTCGCTCTGAGAAAGGGCCAAAGAGGGTGAGGTGGCTAGGAGACTGCCTGCACTGCCACCTGGCAGTGGCAGCTAGAAGTTTTGTTTTAAAAGTTAACTTTAAAGTCAGTGTTACTAAGCTGACTTCAATTTTTTTTCTACCTAAGTTGGAGCAAAACTTCTAGTTGTCACAGCAAAGCATCAGCAGCGCAGCTAGTTTCCCAGCCTCCTCACCCAGAATCCCTTCCTCTAAGAAATTATCCTCACCCCTACGTGGTCCTTTCTCGGAGCACGTAGGGTTGGAGGAGGAGAGCCCGGCAGAAGCCCAGCCAATAAGAAATGGAAAATGTCTATGAATAGCCCAAAGCAAAGTGAGCTTTACCTCAGTGGGTAATATCTAACATTAGTCATGCTCAAAGTATATTATTTGAAATCTATGGACAAGTTACTACACCAAGTGATTTTGGAATCATGCCTTTGTGAGCAAGTGTGTGTTTGTTTGATCATGTATTGCATATAGTTTTGCTTACTTAGTTCTAGGAACTTTGAAAGTTGTATTATACCAACCAATTGATCCATGTTGCTCATTAGTAGCAGCTATCTACAGTTTCAGGCAGGACTCCCCCCCCCCCACCTGGATATGACAGGGATTGAAGCTGGAACCTTCTGCATGCAAAGCCTGGGCTCTACCAGTGACCTATGACCTTTTCTCAATAGTCCTATCTTCCCCAATAGTCCCAGTAGTCTTACTCTGGACTGTTAGTGAAGAGTTTCTTTGCAGACTTCTGAATGTTAAAGAAGATAGCAGTTCCAGCTTAGCCAATCGTTTGTTTTTTCTATTTGGCAGGGAATGAAATTTAACCACAGTATAAAGTGCTTGCTTGCTGTTTGCCTCTTCTGAGGTGATAATTCAGCCAAGGAGTTGTGCTACACCTAAAACATCAATTCACCCACAATTATGCATTTTGGTGCAGTGTTACAGCATGATTGGCCCTAAGTATGCAAGCTGCAGAGCTGTTTTCAGCACTGGTTCCTTGGCATCTGCAGCTGATAACTTGGCGATGAATCCATTTGCAGGTGCCAACATCATTGGACGAGATAGAATAGTTTTTAGGTAAAGTAACACACCCTAGTGTAGATCTTTCTGTTTCAAAGGCTAAATATCACATTGCCCTTTTGCAGAAATCTATCATTTCGTTTTCTGTCAGTTCTTTGTTCCCAGAGATATCAGCTGTTGGTCTGAAAGACTGAAGGTCTCACAGAGGACACAGGCAGGCTGTCTTGAATGAAAAGATGGTATTCTGACCTAAGCATGCTTTTCACATTGAAGTTAAGAAGATTGCGCTAGAGAGAAAGGCAATGGAAGAAGAAGAAAAATGTAACCATTTACAGAACAATTTCAAGTCCCTGTCTTTCCATTTCAAATTAAAGTAGGGGTTTTCTGTTTGTTGTTTCAGTTACAGATGGGTAGCCGTGTTGGTCTGCCATAGTCAAAACAAAATAAAAAAAATCCTTCCAGTAGCACCTTAAAGACCAACTAAGTTAGTTCTAGGTATGAGCTTTCGTGTGCATGCACACGAAAGCTCATACCTAGAACTAAGTTGGTCTTTAAGGTGCTACTGGAAGGAATTTTTTTATTTTGTTTGTTGTTTGTTATACATTCTGTTATTAGGGGAGCTGCATTATACAGAGTCAGACCACTGGTCTACCTACGTCATTATTGATGAGCCGTGGTTCTCCAGGGTTTCCGGCAGGAATCTTTCCCAGTCCTAGTTGGAGATGCTCTACCAATGACCTACAGCTTTTCCTCATATTATATGATATGGTATCTCCCTGGTAAATCTGCTTTTCCCTCCTTTAAGGTTTTATATTTACTAATCATTGGGTGTCAAGTCATCTGAGCCTATGTGCTGAGAATATAAGGATGTTTCCATTAATTTCTTTTAAAAATCCTTTATTTGCTTTAGCTCTATATTCTCACTACACTATTTTGATATAGTAACAGAGTAAGTCAGATTTAACAGACAGAGCCACATGTAGTATATTAGAGGGTACATGCTGCTACCTGGGAAATGTTTCTTCTCTTCAAATTTTGCCTTGTAAATGTTTTAGGCTACATGTAGGAGAATGTAATGACATGCATTTCCTTTGTGTATAGCTCTGGTAGCTACTTATCCTCAAGTAGGTCAATGCTGCTGCCTTGAATGTGACTCATAAGGGTCAATGTATAATATATGGTTGCCACTTCTTTGTGGATGGATCCAGTGTTACACTGGCACGATTCGTCTGAATGAATAAGCGAATCGCTTGCCAGCATTATACTCTGATGTCTTGTAAATTGCTGGATCTTGTGATTCTCGCTCTCCTTCCAGAGGGTTTTCACGACCCCATTTCATAAAACTTTGAAAGTGTATATGAGAGAAGATGCTGCCTTTGCTTTTGCTGTGGAATTTTGCAGTCCCTGGCTCACCCTGGTCTTTGGTCGAAAAGACGACTTTCCCTCTTTCATGCATGGGGAAATTGGTGGCATATATCTCACCCATTTGGATATTTATTTATTTACTTATGCTGCTCCCAGGACTTGAAAATATATTCCAGAACTTGCCACAGAAAGTGTCATGCTGCCTGAACTGCTCCAGCTTCATGAACAAGAAACAGCTTGGGACTTGGCTTTGAATTTCACTCTTTGTGAAAACACAGCAGGGGGAAAAATTGCACTCAAGAGCAAACCCTTCCTGTAATGAGGCCACACTAGCGCTGTGCAATGTGTACTTTAAGGTATGTAATTTGGAAAAGTCTCAAAATGAATCTAAGCCTACCATATTTCCAATTTAACACTGCAAATGTTGCATAGTTTAGGTTTATATAGGTTTTCTGTTAGTCCCCTGGAAGTTATTCACTGGCATTTTTATTCTGCTCTGGAAAGAACCTTGTCAGCTTATCAACTGTTTTGTAAGGCTTCAGAGGTCCTTAGGTACTGAAAACCTGTACAAGTTGTGCCTGAGATAGGGAAAAAGAGTTCCATATAGGGAGTTCTCACAGCATGCATTCACAGAATAACACAAAAATGGTGTAGCCTGTGGCTCTTTGTATTTCTCTTGAGTGGTCTGTTAAGCCTTCTTACTCTTGGCTTTTTGTGGGGGAGAATAAGTTAAAAAATAACAGATGGAGTGAGTTTTAACCTGCAAAATAAAATTAAAAGATGAATATAAAAATATTTTTAGTTATAAACAACTCACTCACTCTCCCCCCCCCCACAATCAATCAATCAATCAATCAATCAATCACAGGAGCAGTACAGAACACAAACTAAAGTCTTTGATGTGTCAGAGGTATTGATAGAGATAGTTTAAGATACCCAAATCTCTCCCAGACAGAGGAGTTTGTTTGTTGGGACCAGAAGTAATATGTAATGAAGTCCCACCATATGACATAAAGATGTTGTGCGTTTTCTGCACCAGTAAAACTTTTAAATCAAGAGTAATATTTCCCCCCGAAATGGGTATTATCCTCATGTACACCAGAGCATGATTTGCAAGTTCTTTCAGTCTCCCCAATTTTATGTGATTGAAATATGAGCTACGTTATGTCACTAAATCATCTGGGCATGGGGAACCTGCATGTCCATCCCATCAGTTCAGCAAAGTAAGTTCAGGAGACATAATAATAATAATCAGGTTTTCATATTTTATACATTTCTTTATAGATTTCAGAGCGAAATTTGGAGATCATTGGGCATTCTCACCATAAGTGGTATAGAAGGTGCCTTTCTTGAAACAAATGTGAAAATAATTTACCAGAGTTATTTTTTTAAAGATCAGTGAGTAAAAAAAAATGTTGAATTCAAGTTTATACCACACACATTTAGAAAGTCCTTTATTGGCAACGTTGTTTAAAATGTAGCTATTTTGCCCCAAATTCTTGCTCCTTCTTAGTGGTTGGTTTTAGCATAGTTCTGTGTTTGGATGCTGTGGCCTCTCACTTTGCATTCTGTATACTTGGGATGCAGCTGAACAGGGAATGAGGGCCAGGTTCTCTGTGTATTGCTTCTGGCTTCTGTCCAATTGGAAGTGCCTTCTGGTGATTATTACATCGCTGAATAATGGCATTTAGTCTGTGTGGAGGGGAAAGGAGGCAGTTTTATAGGCCTTGGCTGCAGTGAAGGCTGTGCCTCTGCATATTAGACAAGTCATTAACATGTCCTGAGCTAGATTTTGCCCTTTGTAGTAAATATATTGTACGTGAATATTTTAACAAACTGACATGTTGGAAAATGAATGTGTAGCGGCAGCGTTGTTCACATGAATGCGAAAGGGCTGTTGTTGCCTCAGGTGGGAACTGCCTGGGCTCTAGCAATACTGAGCAGTGATATGAAGGATTATGGGGAACGGTAATCAATGTAGCAACAGGCAGCATACGATTATGGAGGGAAAGTTGGGATGGGGGAGAAAGAGAGAGAAGCCTAGCATTGTTTCAGCAGGGCCAGCCCTACTGTTTGGCAAGAGTGTGGCGGCTACCTCAGGCAGCAGATTTGGGGTGTCATTAAAGGGAAGCAATGGTTAGATACTAAATTTAGTATTCATGTATTTTTAGTGCCTTGGAGAGGGAGAGGTTCTTTGCTTCAGTTGCCAAAATAAATGAACTGCCCTTGGGAACTGTGTATGTTGAGTGAGGGGGCTGCAAGGAATGTCATTTCCTGCTTTGCCTTGGGGAGTGTAATGTTTTGGGCCAGACTTGTGTTCAACACAGGCTGTTTTAACAAAAGTATTGCTTGAAGGATGTGGGAGACAATGGAAGCTCTTGGGCCTTGGCTTGATCGTCTTAATCAAGAAGATCTACTTAAACAAGAACTTAACTCTTCTTGACCAAAAGAAGAATAAAAACGGGAGAAGTCCCAAAGTTAGCAAAGGAATCTGAAAACATGACCCACAGATGGTGACTTGAAGAATCTCTGTTTGTTGACTGTAGAGATTTAGAGAGGGACGACTGCAGTTTTAAAACATCCTAAGGGACACTCTATCAAAGAGGAGGAGGAGCCTTTAAACACACCCACACCCACCCACCCACCCACCCACCCACCACAAGAAAGTGATGTCATAGTGTAGTTAGACTTCCAGATTTAATGGTTTTAGAGGGGGTCTTTAGATGTGTTACTTCGGAATGTAGTAAGTCAGCCCATCTGCATTTGGGGGCCCTCCTGCTCATTCTGCTGAATGGGACCCTGGATTTTGATATTTTTCACTAGTGACTACATCAAGCTATGTCCAGGATTTTGTGATATAAATTCCTATGTGCTTAATATGATGTGGGCAGAGCAGTTGATATTCTTAACAAAATGTGACTACATGATGGTGGCACAGATGTCCCTCTTTTGAAAATTGTAATCTGTAGCTCCCAAGTGGACAGGAAGTGTCAGAAACTTTTCAGAGCAAAGAGAAAGTGGATATTTTATTAACAAGCGAACAGTTGGCACTTCTGCTTCTGAAACAACAATTTATTTCCAGTGGACAAGATGTCCTTCTTTGTGTGAGACAATCTGATTTTTAAAGAAAGGGAAATGCTTTACTGCTCCACAGACAGTATTTTTGTTCCACCTGAGGAGGCATGAACAGTTTACCTTCATACTGAGTGCTTTATTATACAGAACTTCGAGGATTCCTGCAATCTAGTCCTGGAGAGGTAATTTATAAAGTTGCAAACTTAAAGCTCAAGGGCTTGTTTTCAGATGTAGGACTATTGGTGGGTGTCATCTAGAAGCTGCTAGCACATGTCCTTCGTGTGTCTCTTGCCTTTTCATTAGCACTAATATTGATTAGAGGCAATGCAGGTCTTAAGAGTAAATAGGTGCTTTGTGAGCTTTGCTAACTGTGGCTTGTATATATAAACAAAAATCCTGATCTCTCACTTGGGAAGTAATTTTGTTCACTTAGGTTGACTCTGAAAGTGAATTAATTAAATTGGAAAACACTTTTACCAAAGACCATGTACCACCACGAGTGACAAACTGCACCATTAGACATAACAAGGATTCTGAAGCATCATTTAACTTGAACACCAAGTAGGCAGATAAATAGCCTTTGTGGAAGTTCTGCTGCTTCTCTTATATTAGTGAGATTGATACTTGTCAGTTTGAAAGAAAGCCAGTCCCCTTTTCATAGTAAGCCATTCCTGCTGTCTCATGCCATCTCAGCAATAAAAAGAAACATTCCAGCAAATGGAACCCCCTAAATGCCAGCCATTCATTATGTGCAGCACCTCATAAAAGAAATCCCTGATGCAGCCCAGGACATATTTTCATGCAGTTTGGTTTTCAAGTTAAAATATGCGTGTTCAGTGCATAAGAACCTTTAGGGGAAGCATTTAACCAAATTCTATGCAAACTGAATAGGCTTTGCTGCTTTTTGTCCCAGCTTTTTGACCTCTGCTTTTTGTTTAGGCAGTAGGCAAGGTATAGCTCAGGAGAGTACCTGCACCTTCCCTGAGCTATGTCTGGCCAAGCTTGGGGAATCTCTGTAGGCTTGCCCAGCCCAAGTCACTTTAGAGATGAAGGCTTACATAGAACATAGAAAGGCTGCTTCCACTGTGGGCACTTACTGCGAAATCACCATGCCTCATTCACTCACATTTTGTAGTTGTTGACACAATCATCATCCGGTTGCAAACTTCTCATATTTCTCCAGTGCTTTTGACATACCACAGAAAGTCTGAATTCCTTGAAAAAGAGAGAACAGAAATATAACCTCCACATGTATAGATGTCCTTAGCACAACTCTTCCATCTTTTTCAAGAAGCATGGTGACTTGCCTGGCAGTGACATACCAAGCAGCATTCATTCACTATAAACCTTTTCAGTGGGCACCATTTTGCACCCTGTTAATTTGTTTAACATAATCTTTTAATTAGCATTAATGGAAGTGTTATAGCACTATAACACTGTGATACTAATTTTTTTTATAAAATAAAACTTTCTAGTCAATGCTATCTTAGCAATTTAAACACTTCTAATCTGCACTTCTGATCCAAAACAAGTGTTAAACACTGGGTTTTGACCATTCATGGGTGATCATGCTTGAACAAGTAAGTGTTTAAAAAAGGATTGGTCAGAATTGCCTTCTGTTTCAACAGTGACTGAGCACATTTAACAAATTACTGTTCCCAGAATTCTTTGGGGGAAGCCATGACTGTTTAAAGTGGTGTACTGCTGCTTTAAACATACAGTGCTGTTGGGGCCTAGGAGATTCCTACATGGAAACAGCTAAAGCAGGCTTCCTCAAACTCGGCCCTCTAGATGTTTTTTGGCCTACAAATCCCATGATCCCTAGCTAGCAGGATCAGTGGTCAGGGATGATGGGAATTGTAGTCTCAAAACATCTGGAGGGCTGAGTTTGAGGAAGCCTGAGCTAAAGGGACTCTGCCTAAGCTTTAGCTTATTCAGGTGAGCTAACTGTGTTTGGTTAGGCAAACCTGGCCACACCACTTCTGACTCAATAGATTTCAACAAGAGGGTGTTCACTTATGCAGGTGAAAGTCAATATTTGATAATATCAACTGAGATATATGTGTGTATGATTCAGACTGTAGCTTTCACTACTTTTTAAAACTTTCACTGTTTCTGAGAGAGGAAGTAATTTGAAGGTGATGAGAACATGTCTCTATTAGATCTGAAGGCATCTGTTTGGGTTTCAAAGCAGACCTCAGCTGTTCCTGATCGCATGTGTTTGAAGTACTCCTAATACCCTTGCAGGCTATCAGAATGACACTTGACAGCAAACAAAAGCTTTGCCAGGAGGTGCTCCTCAAAACTTTTTAGATTCAACTGCAGTTTAGGCTGTTGTGAATGATACCCCCAGATCTCTCTGCGGAAAAGAAATGCCACTTTAATGGAACCAGATCAGCAGTTTAAGTGCATTACTATTTTATTAGACTGTATTGTGAAGTGAGTGCATAAGTGCCGATCAGCACTTCTCATTTATACTTGGGTTTTTATAGGGGTTATCAACAAGACAATGTGTTAAAAGCTCAGTTGGTCTGGATCAGCATGTCAGTGCATTAGTGGGTCATGTAAATGCTTAGATGTTAGACTCCTGTGAGACTATTGAAGTATTTCTCTCATTAATCTTTCCATTCCTGCTTTGTGTTGCTTTCAAGTAACTGTTTTGAGCTTGGTGGATCTCAGATATCATCATGTATAGGTGTTATTGGCTCTTTTGTGGACTTGGTTTTAAAAAGGAGTAACATACAGTTGTAATTGATTTCTTACTTCCCTTTCCTCTTTCTGAATATAATAAGTGAATATTGAGAACAGCGTTTTTTCCTTTGCTTTTGCTTTTCAAGCTTTCAGTATATAACTCAAAGGAACCAAAAGGAATAAAATAGGGCATTTTTAAGTACAGTAAATACAATACAATGGGGAAAATAGATTGTTAATGAATAGCATAAAATGGAGATTATATTGATTACTAACATAGGCTAACCCTATCATATAAACAAATACGAGGCATAAATAGCAGACATGAGAAAGCCATCAATTTATTATCCTGAAATTTGTTGCTCCAACACTATATAAATAAAAACCATCTCTCAGTGAACCTGTTGGCTTGAGTGTTTTGTATGTTGTTCTTAGTCCTGGAAAAGTATGGTGGTTTTGTTTAGATATCTACCTTGCAGACTTTCCTTAACCATTATGTGGTGCTTGGTAAGTCTGACAATTTCGAGTGTTCTCCAAT
Organism: Podarcis erhardii; assembly: GCF_964252035.2. Classification (NCBI taxonomy): domain Eukaryota; kingdom Metazoa; phylum Chordata; class Lepidosauria; order Squamata; family Lacertidae; genus Podarcis; species Podarcis erhardii. The sequence goes on along the minus strand of NC_138497.1, from coordinate 77,853,078 downwards.
GCAAAGTGTAACCATTAGTAATGAACTTAGCACATGTTGTAGATCAAGTTGTTCAGTTTCAGATTTATGAGGCGGTATGCGGGTGGCGCTGTGGTCTAAACCACTGGGCCTAGGGCTTGCCAATCAGAAGGTTGGTGGTTCAAATCCCCGTGACGGCGTGAGCTCCCATTGCTCAGTCCTTGCTCCTGCCCACCTAGCAGTTCAAAAGCACGTCAAAGTGCAAGTACAGTGGTACCTTGGGTTAAGTACTTAATTCGTTCCGGAGGTCCGTACTTAACCTTAAACTGTTCTTAACCTAAAGCACCACTTTAGCTAATGGGGCCTCCTGCTGCTGGCGCACCACCGGAGCACGATTTCTGTTCTCATCCTGAAGCAAAGTTCTTAACCCAAGGTACTATTTCTGGGTTAGCAGAGCCTGTAACCTGAAGCGTATGTAACCCGAGGTACCACTGTAAATAAATAGGTACCTCCGGCGGGAAGGTAAACAGTATTTCCATGCGCTGCTCTGGTTTGCCAGAAGCGGCTTAGTCATTCTGGCCACATGACCCGGACGCTGTCTGCGGACAAACGCCGGCTCCCTCGGCCTATAGACCCAAGTCGTCCATGACTGGACCTAACGGTCAGAGGTACCTTTACCTTTACCCTGTAAAAAGTAGTACAGCAGAAAGAACTTCAGTCTAAAGCTGCTGAATATTTCCCCCCAAAATTGCATATGATCTGCTTTTGATGCTTGATATTTCCAGCAACAATCAGAAATTGATTAATAGATTTTGCTCAACTTATTAAGAGTGAAATGCCATTAAATATGATTTTGAAAAAGTTCTCTTTTTCTGGTTTTCATTTATTAATATTGAGGGAACGTTACTGAACAACCAAACCCATTTTTATTCCTGCATAGATAAGCTCATTGTATTTCCTCCATTTTTTAAAAAATGAAATAAGGTTTGATTATGGTTCAATTGTGGATTTAGCAGATACTTTTTTTAAAATAAAGCTGATAATCCAGTTCTTAAGCATTGCAATTTCATTAGGGTGACCATGTTTTCCAATCAATTAGATAACAATATGCCGCATTTGAAAGAATTGGTAAAGTGAAGGGTAATAGCCTTCCAGTAAAATAGCAAGCTTAATATAGGATATTATACGTTTGTTAATGATCTGCTTACAAATTGGTATAATGAATTTTCAGCATCAAGTTGCAACATTTCCCCAAAATTTGCTCATAAATATTAGAGAGAGAGAGTGAAAGCTGATGGTCCAGGCTTAAGTGTGATTAGAATTTGCACAAAACTCTGTTTAATAATTTTGGTGGTAGCAAGACCATGGGATTGAACAATAAAGTTTGTGGTTTAAATTTATCCATAATTTAGCTGGTTGGTACCAATCTTCAATAGAGGTTACTCTCACAGCATTGCACAATGTTTGGTACTTTTAGAGCTTATTTATTAATTTTTTAAAAAGTATCTTATTATGCATCATAGAAATGGTTATTCTGCCATATAAAAGTTATGATCTTTTTCCAACTGAATAATAGTGTGCATATGTCTCAATGAGATGTTAATAAACAAAAACAATATTTGTAACAGAATGTTCAATTTAACTGTGGATATCCTGCTTCCATGTCATCTTGGAGTCTTTGTCACTGTCTCAAAGTAATATATGCAATGAAACTAGCAGTACTTGATAACTATGCTGTGTTAAAATAATAATAAAAAAAAGAATGCAGATTCTCCCACAGCAGCGAAGGCAAAGTAATATCTTCCAAAATTCCATTAATAGTCCTTTCAGATAATGGGGTCTTACTTTATAAAAGTATTGTTGAGGGGTTTTGAATTGGCCTCCAATATTAAATTCTTTCAAGGTCCTGTATAGGAAACCTCATTCCACCCAATCAAATGCCTTTTCAGTGTCCAAAAAGAAAAAGTCATTTTTGATGAGGCAAATGATATATCTTTGTGCAGCTGATGAATAAGTCTTTTGATGTTGGGTTTTGGTCCATAAGAGATTTTATTAACTTGTTAAACCTTTTAAGTTGTTTAATCAGTTTTTGTTGTTCATGGGCCAGATTCAACTCCTGCTAGCAGGAGCCCATGCAAGGACTTCCGCAAACACAGCAGGGTATTCCCCATCTCTTCCCCACCACTCCTCCTGCCACAAATTGTCTGGAGGGGTTAGGAGAACCCCCAGAACAGGAGGGAGATGGGGAGGGTCAGTCTGCCTGGCAAGTTGAAATGCTTGTCCTGGTGGAACAATTGCAATTGTTCCATGTTGAATTCATTGGTTCTTGATTATTGGTTTGGAAGTTATTTTGGATGGCCAGAACTTGATATTGGGAAGTCTTTGCCAAATTTAGGTATTACTGCCCCCTGTGCTTCTGACTGCGGTATTTTTTTTAGTTTAATTAACTCATTTATTGTGATGCTTTAATATTCGGCTATTCCTTCTTTAAATTTTCTATACAGTTATGTAATGAAACCATAAAGTCCTGTTGCTTTGCTATTTTTGTGATATTTCTAATAATCTATTGCTCTGAAAATGGAACTTCTGGCATTGTTGTTTAAGGATAATTAAATTTGTGTAGCTTGATTATAATGAGAACTCATTTATTACTGCTTCAGAGGGGTTTTGTGATGAATAAAGATCCTGATAAAATTGTTGAAATCATTGTGCTGCTTTGGCTATTCCATTTTATAGGGAACTCAGGGGCTCAATTTCTTCTTTATATAAGATTTTGGAAATTTTGAGGGTTGCTATTCAAGTTGTCTTTGAGAAACTTCATGTGGTTCTCAAGTTTACAGCTTTGCTTATATTCTTATTTGAGCATAAGACTATCATATACATTTTCACAGAGATTTTGTTTATGGAGGTGTTATAGCTTCTGTGATCATTTTGTTTACTAGGCGTTAGTTCTTCTCAGAGCATTCTGAAGCTTTCTGAAAAAAAAACTGTTCCTGTATAGACTTTCACTGTGTCCCATGTAACTGGGCAAATTACCTTTGGGTAACATTTAACTCAAATATTGTTTTGAATGTTGTTGAAGATATACTGTTAAATCTTCATTGTGGAAGTGAGTGCTATTTAGTTTCCCAATTGTCAATTAAATTTGGAGAAAGTGCCACAAAGGCACATAGTATGTGTGTAGGATAGGTTTCCTTTGTGTATCTGTTGTTTGCATGACCAGTAGAGAGGTACCAGGAATAAATGAATACAGAAGTAAGAGTTCTCTACAGATGAAAAACAAAAAAACAAACAATAATCTTAGGATTGGGAAATCTCCACATACTAACTACACAGTTATTCTTGATATGTTTAATAGAAGTTTTGGTAAAGAGTTGTGTCCATAATATTCTTAGCCGAGCAGTCAGATTTAGAATACAAAATTCTGTTACAATCTCCTATTATTTTCCATGTGGTGAGAGCATTGGTTTTTTTATTTTCTTTTTTGTATCATTAGTTTGCACCATCAATTGCCAAAGTATTCAGCTTGTTTAATATGAGGTGCATATACAGTATGCAGACAAGTGTAACATGTTGGTTTTCAGTAGAGATACTTATAATTAGATAAGTACCTAAATTGTCGAAGGATATCCCTTTATAATTAAAGCAGAGCTTTTTAGCATCATCAGAAAATAACTTTGTTAAGCCTCATGTTTGTTATTCTAATTTTTTTCTTCTCTGTTCTTGATATGTATTTATTGTAAGAATATGTCTGGTGTTCTCCTGCTTTAATAGTCTTGAGTGTTTCCTCCATTTAGTAGGTATGTTGTCCTTTTCCATTTAATTTAAAGCAAGATTGTCAAGGAGTGTGCAGGTGTGCTCTGTTGAACAGGAATTTTTGTGTGGTTTGTCTATTACCTTTTAAGTGCACATGTACCTCACCACCCAATTTGTTCAGCTATCTCTGACATAAGCCTAGAAGGATATTTATATGGAGAGAAATCTGGTGAGGAAAATCTGTGTGTTTTGTGCTGCCTTTCATTCATTACTTTTTAATTTCTACTTCCTAAAGAAACAAACAACTGTGTTACAGATGCTTTACTAGAGATTCCTGCATTGCAGGGGGTTGGCCTAGATGACCCTCAGGGTCCCTTCCAACTCTACTATTCTATGATTCTGTAAAAGAGAGTCTGCATCAACACAACACCAGTGGAAGCAGATCGTCTGTTTTGTTATCCCTTTGTGCTGCTTGCAGACTTTACTAAGTGAGATATAAATAAAGATGTTTCTCTTCTGATTCTTTTAAGCCGTGGGATCTGTATGATTTGTGTCTTGAAATGCTGAACCTCTGGGTTGCTGGGCTCCAGGGAATATACCAGAACCTTTTCTAATCATACAGAGAATGTGCTTCCTCTACTCCAAACAATAGTGAGAGCCTGCCTGACTTGAGAGAGACTGCTGTCTGCTTTCCTTATTGTCATTCCACAGAAAATTGACCTTTAGAGCCAAAGCAGACAGAGCCATTGTTATAAGATTCTTGAAGAATTGAGGCTCGGTGCCAGGATGCCTCTGAATCATTCCAAACATCTGCGCTTGAAAGAAATATATTTTGACTATATATATATATATATATATATATATATATATATATATATTCAATCAGAAGTTGTTTTATCTGTGAGTATTATGGAGGAGGAATTTTATCAGGTAAATCAAATATCTTGTGAAGGAGCCAACAGGTTGCTGGTATATAAAATGGCTGCATTCTGATTTGTTTCAGTTTTGTTTTGCTGGCTTTAAAATTAAGGCAGCCTTGAAAAAAATGAAAACAAAGTGTGATTGCGGGGTTGTCGGGTTGTCAAACAGATTGTATCTGCATTCTGATTAGGGAGATAATTATTCAGGATTAAAATGAGTGAAGTGTATAGGAAATGCAGATTTGATCTGTTTCCAAAGCATATAATTTAAAATTAAACTTCTTCAAGTGTAAGACTGTGAAGAAGAGAGAGCATGATGTAATGAATGTGTGTTGGACTTTTTGAAGAGTGAGGCTTGGGTTTAAATTCCAGCTCAGCTATGAATCTCACAGAGCTTCTGACCTGGCTCTTGATATGTTGGTCCATAGTCAGGAAGCTCAGAAACCCCATAGAACAGACCCAGAAGGTTTCAATAATTATCAAAGAGCTTGCTCACCTGTGGCCTATTTCTTTGAAGATTCTTCCTTGATGAGTGTGGTTAATCTCTGTGCAGCTGGACTCTGGTGGTGGCAGAGACTGAAACCTCCACCTGAAATCTTCAGGTTGCCATTCAAAACCTGCTGTAACCATGAGTCTCTGACACTAGCTTGCCTTGAGCAAGCTGATCAGTTGAGGCTGCAAAACCCATTTCCTTTGCCCACATAGTTTGAAATTGCAGGCAAAGAAAGCTCCCTTTGGGGCTTGTTGTAAGTGCTGGGTTATGCTTACAGCAATCCCCACTTTGGGTAGGAATCAGCTGTAGTATGGAGTTCCTCATCAGGATGTTTAGAAGGTGTTGTACCTCTGCCCTGAGATGACCTCTGAGTTCCACTGCCTGCAGGCTTTGTTTGTGTCTCTCCAGAATCAGGTAAATAAGATCTTACCATTGACCATCTCCAGATGACTGAAGAAAGGTGTGTGTGGGGAATGTCCAGTAGCATCTTAAAAGGTAAAGGTAAAGGTACCCCTGCCCGTACGGGCCAGTCGTGTCCGACTCTGGGGTTGCGTGCTTATCTCACTTAAGAGGCCGAGAGCCAGCGCTGTCCGAAGACACTTCCGGGTCACGTGGCCAGCGTGACGAAGCTGCTCTGGCGAGCCAGCACCAGCGCAGCACATGGAAACGCCGTTACCTTCCCACTATAAAGCAGTACCTATTTATCTACTTGCACTTAGGGGTGCTTTCGAACTGCTAGGTGGGCAGGAGCTGGGACCGAACGACAGGAGCTCACCCCGCCGCGGGGATTCGAACTGCCGACCATACGATCGGCAGGTCCTAGTCACTGAGGTTTTACCCACAGTGCCACCCGCGTCCCACTAAGTAGCATCTTAGAGACCAACTAAGTTTGTTCTTGGTATAAGCTTTCATGTGCATGCACACTTAGTCAGGCCTATCTGGCATGGGAGAAACAGCTTTCAAGGAGCATTGTGGCATCTTCTCTTAAAGGAGCAGCTCCTTTGGCAGTCTTTATAGGTATTTTTCACTTTCCGGGTATTTTTAACCCCCTCCCCCACTTCTGTGCCTGTGCACACCTTTCCCAAGGACTACAAAATAGGTCCAGCTGTTTTGTGGGATGCAGTGTTTGGAAGTAAGATGCTGCAGAAAGTTTGGGGTGGAGGATCCCTTATCCCTGGACACACCTTTCCTGCATAGATACTGTTCTGCTATGTTAAGAACATGTTCAATGCCCTCCAGGAGCATCTAGTGAAAAGGGAAATTTCTTATGTGTAACTTTCTGTCCACAGAGGCTTCCATTGTCCCTGCCGAAGCTTGCGGGGACCATTTTGCAAAGGTTTCTGTGTGGTCTTACATGATCTTACAGCTTCTGGTCCTTACAGCTTCTGCCAATGCAGAAGGTAGGGGAGATGTATTGCATTCAATTCCATACTCTGGTTTACTTTTTTATGGCCATTCTTTTTGTCCACAGTTGATTTCTAACATGCAGATCTATGCATAGTAGCTGAGTTTTGTTTTACAGTTCCAGTTTGATTTGGAAAGGTTGGCTTCTACTTGGTCTGGAAGGTGCTGGGTGGCTCCTCCAACAAGAAGAAAGCAAATTTGCATGGCTCTGACTGTGGACTCCAGTAGGAGGCACTGCCCTGAAGGAGCTTCATGTCTCCCGAATGCTTCTGTGAACAAAGTTCACAGGGGGAAAAGTGTTGCTTTTCTGCCACCAAGGATGCCTGCCTACTGAACACTCCTCATATTACACGTCGCTGCAGGCTATTTTCTGCCTGCTGTGCATTTAAACTGATCATAACAATATACATTTATGCAGTGATTCCAGGGTGGGTGGCCTTTATTTATGGAACTTTCTTCCAATCTCCCAGAATGGAAGGCAAAAAAACACAAAAAAATCTTAACACAAAGCTCAGCAACTAAAAACAGAGCTGAGGAAAAAACATGTGTTTAAAAAAATTGCTCCCTTTTAGAAAAACAACAAACAAATACTTCAGTAATATATCCATAAAATATGTTATAAGAAAAAAACCCTGCTCCTTTTCCCTTATGGGATACCCAAGAGCCCATATAGAGCCATTTGTAGGCTCTCTATCGGTAGGAGAAAATAACAGAGGCCAGCCTGATAATATTGAGAAGCAAAGCAGTTAGTAAGACTGATCTTTATTAACTGTTGCAACAGGGTGCTCATAACCACACTCAGGAATCATAGAATCATAGAATCATAGAGTTGGAAGAGACCACAAGGGCCATCGAGTCCAACCCCCTGCCAAGCAGGAAACACCATCAGAGCACTCCTGACATATGGTTGTCAAGCCTCTGCTTAAAGACCTCCAAAGAAGGAGACTCCACCACACTCCTTGGCAGCAAATTCCACTGTCGAACAGCTCTTACTGTCAGGAAGTTCTTCCTAATGTTTAGGTGGAATCTTCTTTCTTGTAGTTTGGATCCATTGCTCCGTGTCCACTTCTCTGGAGCAGCAGAAAACAACCTTTCTCCCTCCTCTATGTGACATCCTTTTATATATTTGAACATGGCTATCATATCACCCCTTAACCTCTTCTTCTCCAGGCTAAACATGCCCAGCACCCTTAGCCGTTCCTCATAAGGCATCGTTTCCAGGCCTTTGACCATTTTGGTTGCCCTCCTCTGGACACGTTCCAGTTTGTCAGTGTCCTTCTTGAACTGTGGTGCCCAGAACTGGACACAGTACTCCAGGTGAGGTCTGACCAGAGCAGAATACAGTGGCACTATTACTTCCCTTGATCTAGATGCAATACTCCTATTGATGCAGCCCAGAATTGCATTGGCTTTTTTAGCTGCCGCGTCACACTGTTGGCTCATGTCAAGTTTGTGGTCAACCAAGACTCCTAGATCCTTTTCACATGTACTGCTCTCAAGCCAGGTGTCACCCATCTTGTATTTGTGCCTCTCATTTTTTTGCCCAAGTGCAATACTTTACATGAGGCAGGAGAGACTCAGAACAAAGGTGTGCAAACTCATATAGACTTTTGAAATTTCCACTCTTTACCTCAAGACCACCCCCAATACATCATACATACATCACAGAAGGGGCAGCCTACAACAAAATCCTGTCTGGCAGGAAACCTGTTGATGGGTTTACCTGGAGAGCTTGGCTATTCTTTTGTGATGATAAATACTTAATTCCTGAGTCCAGGTCACAGGCTCACCCTATTCATACCCAAATGTGCCCTTAAAAATGGATTTGTGAGCACAGAGACAATATTTGAGGTCCCTGAAAGAGTCAAAGTGGCTTTAGGACTGTTTTCCTGTACAATGGTACCTCTGGTTACATATGCTTCAGGTTAAATACGCTTCAGGTTACAGACTCCACTAACCCAGAAATAGTATCTTGGGTTAAGAACTTTGCTTCAGGATGAGAACAGAAATTGTGCTCCGGCGGCACGGCAGCAGCAGGAGGCCCCATGAGCTAAAGTGGTGCTTCAGGTTAAGAACAGTTTCAGGTTAAGAACGGACCTCTGGAACGAATTAAGTTCTTAACCCGAGGTACCACTGTACTGTTTCAGACATGTGGTGTGTGTGTGTGTGTGTGTGTGTGTGTGTGTGTGTGTGTTTGCCTGGTACATTTATGAACATTTATATCTTAGACCTTATAATTCTCATAACAAATATATTACAACATAAGCCCTTAATGTAAACTTTCCTAGGACAAAGAATATAACTTCATCCGCCATATAAATTTGCATTCTTTTTACATGCTCTGTTGAGCAGGAATAAACTTCTTTTTTAAAAAAAAAATCAATCCACCACATGTTTTCCCTTAATTCTGTTTTTGGCTGCTCTCATCAAAAGACACATGAGGTTGCTGATTATTAAAATAATCAAACAAACCAAGAGAGATCTTGAGCATGACACTCCTGTATTGTGCCCTCCCCCCCCCCCCATAGATTTATTTACATTATAGCATTGCGGTAGTTAATTATTGTTTTTACCGGAAGCAAAAATAATCGATTCATGAATGCCTAAAGCACACAAGTTGCTGCTGGCGGGAGATTGATATTTTGCCTTCAGCACTGCAAGTTATTAAGGGGAGATTACTATGCATGGTGTCAGTCAGCATCAATATGGGGGCTTAATAGAATTAATAATATTTGCATCAATAAGATTAACAGAAAAAGAATCTCAGGGTAATTAATACTCCAATTAGCAGAAGCACCAGATTTGTTGTAGTTATCTGCCACAAGATCAGGTTATAAAACCAACCTACTGGCAGGTGTGGATTCGGCAAAGCTTTTGCCTTCAAATATTTTAATTAAGCCAACCATTTTTAGCATGGGGGGGAAAAGATTTTTTACATTGACACAAATTTGCATGATTACTTGGATTCTAATGGAACAACATATCCTTGCTTTTTTCACCCATACCTTGTGGGTGCTGTGACAATTTTAGCACAGGGGTGGCTAACCAGCCCCCTGCCCCATGTTGTTGGGCTCCAACTCCAATTATCCACAGCCGGCATAGCTACTGATCCGGAAGGGCACAAGTGAGCCACTACAATTTAGGACCTTGGAATACAGACTGTGAGAAACAAAAGGAGTCCAACAACTAACCAAACTTCATAAATATGGGATGGTTAGCAGATAATGGCTGAAGAGATTACTGGTAAACTGTTACTGTATGCCTATTCCAACAGTGTTTCAACTTTACAGTTCTTCAGTTGGCGATATAGTGCATTTCCCATTTTCTAGGTATCTTTTGGTGGTCGTGATGATTACAAAATGCTGCTGTTAAGCATAAAGATAGCAGCGTTGACATGAAAGAGAAGTCACTGTTTGTTTGTCTCATATACTGAGCCAGTTTTCATGTGCAACAAGTCAAACATTGACTGATTGAAGCTCTCCAACTTGTACTCTAGAAAAACTGCCTGCCTTTTAAAAAGTACCACATACCTTTACTAATTTGTGCTTGATTTTTCAGTTCATTGAAAGCAAACATTTTAAAAGAGTTGCAAATGCTTGCAAGGTGGAGAATGTGTTGCTGATAATATGCACTAGTGAACTGGCGTTCCATAACACTAGTTTTTCATCAGGTCAAACTGACTAATATCAATCGGAGTTCATCCCAGAAACAGAAAAGTACATTTGGGCTGAAACTAGCAAGCTTCCTCCTGAGGGTGGCAGGACCGACCATGGAATGGACTCTGGGAGGGAGGGCGCAGTTGGCCAAAAAGAAGAGCAGGGCAGCGTCTAGATAGTCCAAGTTGCTTAAAAATGGCAGAAAGTTTTCTGCTAGTCACTGGAGGAAGGGTTGGAGGTGGCAAAGGGAGCCCTGGACACTTGAGCTGATTTGGAATTACAAATTGCCCCTACGGATCTAAAAAATGTTACCCTTGCCTTCATTTTGAAACCATGGGTTTGAGCATAGCTAGGGGTTTGACTATTGAGTAGATCACTATCTTATAATGTAGCGGCAAGCATTTTATGTGGCTTTTAAACAGACTACACTTAGAGTATTTGCAGGACAAACTGTCCCAGTTACCTGTACCCACAGAGATGGCTGTAACTGTGGTGTCTGAAGGAATTTGCTTGAATGATGCTATTGGGAGCCATTTCTGAAATTCAAGGAGCAATATCCCACATCCAATTGAGGTGCCACTGCTCATGAAATGACACAGTACCATTACAGTGTTTCCTGCAGGAGTAGCCTTTTCATATAACATTTGAAGATACTTTGAATTTCTCAGTTTGCATTTGTAATACTGAGATAACATTGCACAGTTGTCTTAAGTAGCTAAATATTATTGCATTTTTAATAGGGCAGGAAGAGCCAGACACTTTCTATAGGAAGCAATATAAAAGCAAACCAAATAAGCATGCATTTATATTCCCATCCTTTCCATATTTGCATTAGGAACATAACTGCACATTGAGAATTGGTGCTTAAGAAGTGCAGTCCTTAGGAATAATGATTATACAAAGCAATGCAAATATCTGTCTGCTAAGGTCCTTGCGATGTCTGCCCATTTAATTGTCTCAGTTGCACATAATAGAAAATAATGTTTACATTGCTTTGGAAAGAGAATGGTTTTAAAATAGTCTCTGCTACTTAGGGCACACGTCTTAACAGGAGAAAGGCTACTGAGAGTGACATCCTGCCATAAGAAGCTGGCAAGGTAGTTCATTTCATCTGAAGAGTCTTGCTTTGCTCGACCTCCCCAGGAGATGTGTTCTTTGAACCCAATCCTCTGACAGCAAATAGAATCATAGAATCATAGAATCATAGAGTTGGAAGAGACCACAAGGGCCATCGAGTCCAACCCCCTGCCAAGCAGGAAACACCATCAGAGCACTCCTGACATATGGTTGTCAAGCCTCTGCTTAAAGACCTCCAAAGAAGGAGACTCCACCACACTCCTTGGCAGCAAATTCCACTGTCGAACAGCTCTTACGGTCAGGAAGTTCTTCCTAATGTTTAGGTGGAATCTTCTTTCTTGTAGTTTGGATCCATTGCTCCGTGTCCACTTCTCTGGAGCAGCAGAAAACAACCTTTCTCCCTCCTCTATGTGACATCCTTTTATATATTTGAACATGGCTATCATATCACCCCTTAACCTCCTCTTCTCCAGGCTAAACATGCCCAGCACCCTTAGCCGTTCCTCATAAGGCATCGTTTCCAGGCCTTTGACCATTTTGGTTGCCCTCCTCTGGACACGTTCCAGTTTGTCAGTGTCCTTCTTGAACTGTGGTGCCCAGAACTGGACACAGTACTCCAGGTGAGGTCTGACCAGAGCAGAATACAGTTTCTTCTGGTTCTGTAGGAATGTAAGCCTGCCTTTCTCTGCCAGTGTGTGTGTGCAAATACACAACAGAAAGGTTGGCCCAGACTATCATTTGATGCATCCCAGTTTGTGGAGCAGATGGAAATATTTGGCCATTCTGCACCACCTTAGTTTGTCTTCCTTTGCTGAGTTACCAATATTGTTCTTCCCATTAGCAGTAATACTTCCCAGAGTTACACCTTGCTTAGAGAAATGCACCACTGTATATAATCAGCATGAGTAAAAAGCAATAGACCAGTGTATCTGTAATGCAATGGAGTCATTAGCCATCTGTGTGTACAGTGCTAATTGGAAGCAGCAAAATGCACAGGCACAAGGCTCTGTTTCCTATCTTACAGAGTTGCCAATGGGCTGTAAGAGCCACAGCGAATCTAAATCTTCCTGACTATCACTACTTCAATTTTATCTTCGCCCATTATCATATTTTTACTAGTATTAGTAAATTTTCTAGACACAGTGCAAAGATTTAAAAAATGACATGGCTCTGCCCTGAGGCTTACAGTCGAAATAACACAATGTAAAAGGAAGGAGGGGGAAAGTATAAGGAGAAAAGAGAAAAAGCAAGCCATTTCAGGTGCCCAAAGGTTCTAGTTACAAAATGGCCAGGTAGAATTGGCTGCTGAGGAGAAAGTTCCAAGAGTGGAGTTCTGGTTTCAGCTGAGCTGATGGAGCTGCCTGCACTATCTCATCTCTCCCTGTAGTATAACCAGACAGAATGGCTGCTAAAAGAGAACTTGGGGAGAGGAAGAGACAAATGGCAACTGGGTCCACAGTTTTCATCCATCGCTCCTTAAAAAATAAGTAGCGACCCTACCAGTTTGTCATATCTGTATGTAATCAGAATAAATAAAAAGATGTGGAATAATGGATGACATGATGTGAGGAGCTTTAATGACCTAGCCTTTTATTGGTAAAACTTTTGTGGTTAGCTATGTATCCCCAGGCAAATGCGTGTAAATCCTTGATAGAAGGTCAAGATGGCCCCGTCCCTCAAATTCCACTTGCCCCCAATGAGAAATTCTGAATTGAATATATAAAAAAATAGGCACCTTTGTACTGCCTATAGAAGAGTCAAGGCTTAAAAATGAAGTGAGATGGTGCAATGATCCAGGACCAGTCCTAGGAAAAATAGTACCTTTCCCCAACCCCTCCATTTCTGTTTTGCCATGTTGCCAAGTTGCGCAAGACTTCAAAGCATGGTAGTATAACAGACTTCATTGCTACCAGGCTTTCCTAATAACCAGGGCCTTTCTTCTGGGGATACTCAAGGGTATGCAGTACCGGCACTCCCCCCCCCCCCGAAGAAAAGCACTGGTTAAAATTATGGCATTTACTGTAACAACTTCATGGTGAATACCACCCCCATTTTTCTAGAAGAAAAGCGCTGCTAACAATGTTCAACAAATGACTCAGAGATACCTCTCAGTAATTTTGCCCTAGTACAGTGGTACCTTGGGATGCAAACAGGATCCATTCCGGAGCCCCGTTCACACCCTGAAGCGAACGTAAGAAGCGATGGCGTCTGCGCATGCACGGGTCGTGTTTTGCCGCTTCCGCACATGCGCATGGCGTCATTTTGAGCGTCTGAGCATGCGTGAGCGGCAAAATCCAGAAGTAACGCGCTCCATTACTTCCGGGTTGCTGCGATGCACAACTTGAACATGCTCAACCCAAAGCACATTCAACCCGAGCTATGGCTGTACACTGTACACTCATAAACACTAAAGTTCAGGTTGGCACCCAGGGCTCCCAGCTCACCCTCTTTTAAGGCTGTCCCTGCAGAGCCCCATTCTTTGAAAGGAAGTAGAGTTTCCAAACTCAGATGAGCAGTAGAAGCTGTGGAGACACCACAGGTAAGAGTTGCTTTCAGTGGGGTTATTGCACATTTACATGTCTCACAGTCCACAGAAGTGACAAGATCACAACTTTCCTCTAAATACCAGTTGCTAAGATTCACAAGTCACAAAAGGGCTATTGCACTCATGTCCTGCTTTGGGGCACCCCATGGGCATTTGATGAGAACAGGAAGCTGGACTGGATAGGCCATCTTATGCTCATAACCTGCTACTGTCTTGCTCAAGCCTGATTTCGTAAGTCTTCCTGGCAGGAATAAGTAACAGTCTCAGTGATTCTCTATGATATACCAAATAATTAAAATGAAGGGTTGTCATATTAATAAAATGCAGTACTGTATATACATAGTTTTGACTATATGCTGTATCTTCACATAGACTCACTTAGAAAAATTCATTGTCTTAAAAATTGCTTAACATCACATGGCAATAGATCTTATAGTTGAATGCACTGGTTGGATAATAACCTACACACAATCTCAAGCTTCTCACATTTATTTGATGGCAGAGAGAGAGAGAGAGAGAGAGAGAGAGAGATGCAAACATCTGTAGATTTGCTCTCCTTGTTGGGAGAGAAGGTCTCCTAACACTCCTGGAACTACTCCCCTAAACAGTTTCATTTTCTTCTTAAGATGCCTTTTGGGTTTTGCTTTTGCTTTTTGCCACGTTTTTGGTCTACAGTACAGTATATACAGGGTTGGGTTTGTGTGCTTTGCTCATGCAGTGATGGTGATGGTGATGATGATGATTGCAATGTTGTTATAATGAAAATGGCTTAATAAAAAAGATGAGACTTTTTGCCTGGGGTTCCCAGGAAATTATATGAGCTATAACAAATAAACGTCCTCAAGGTGTTCTTGAATAGCCTCCTCGTGGGGTGGGTGTGGGTGTGGGTGTGTTTCTTTCCATTTTGTAGTTTACAAACAAGGAGCATTCTGAGAATTGTAACTATTAGGAGTGAGAACATACAGATAATTATAGCAATTTTGCAACGTTTCAGCATGGATGACGATTCATTAGTACATGCTGATGGTGCCAGTAATTTTGCTCTGTTTCATTACTAGGCCTAGGAACTTCCCCCTGAAACAGTGCTAACATCAACAAATGTTTGTGGAATTTATACCCATCCAGCAAAATTCCCAGGACAGCTTACAGAATTTTAAAACACAACAAAGCGTGTTTTAAGATACATACCAAAAATGAAACACAAAAGGTTACTGGATGATGCTTGGAGCCATTCTTGGTGTTTGCTTTATGGAGGTGCTATTCCTTGCTCCAGAGCAAGGATGGGGAACCTGCTTCCTGCTCAGGGCCCCAAACCATCAGGAGTAATCTATTAAGAGCTGCATGCTAAGAGGTTCTATTTACAATTAAGTGGTGTATAAATTTTGGGCTCAACTATTTTATTCAGGAATGAATTATCATTACTAAGTTAAGTCAATTAATTTCAGCAGGTGTATTCTGAATAAAAATTAGTTGAACTTTGCTAAATAAAACAATGCTGGCAATGAATGGTGCTAGAGCCCAAAGTGAACAGGGCACTCATTTTCTCTCCCTCTCTCTGCCACCCTCTTTTCCCTCTTCTTCCTTTTCACCTGTGTGAAATTAGGCTGAGGCTTCAGACACAGGTAGCTCACACCTGCCCTCCTTTAAAAAAGAAAAGGAAAAAAAGATGCATATTATTATGTCTTCTTCTTCTTTGGCGATCACTCGTAGTCGAGTAAGATTGTCTTCCATAAACACGGTTTTAACAAATGAGTCCATAAGTGACTGTGGAGGTCAATTCTGGATCCACACGTCCTTCCACAGTTGGGGACATTGGTTTCTGGGCGGGAGTTGATCACGGTGTGGATTTGGCAAGCATGCCTTCCTCCTAGCATGTTTCTCCCTTGCGTCCTGAGTTCAAGTGTTTTCAAAGCTCATGACACCTTTGGTAAAGGCTGTTCTCCAACTGGAGCGCTCACAGGCCATTGTTTCCCAGTTGTCAGTGTTTATACTATTTTTTTAGATTTGCCTTGAGGCAGTCTTTAAACCTCTTTTGTTGACCACCAGCATTATGCTTTCAGTTTTTAAGTTCGGAATAGAGTAGTTGCTTTGGAAGGCGATCATCAGGCATCTGCACAACATGACAGTCCAACAAAGTTGATGTTGAAGAATCATTGCTTCAACACTGGTGATCTTTGCTTCTTCCACTACACTGATATTAGTTCACCTGTCTTCCCAAGTAATGTGTAAAATTTTTCGGAAACACCGTTGATGGAATCTTTCGAGGAGTTGGAGATGGCATTTATTTATAAGTGGTCCATGTTTCACAAGCATATAGTAAGGTTGGTAGTACAATAGCTTTGTAAACAAGCATTTTGGTTTCCCTACGAATGTACCAGTCCTCAAACACTCTGTACTTCAATTGGGAGAAAGCCGCACTTGCAGAGCTCAGGTGATGCTGGATTTTGTCATTAATGTTGGCCCTTGTGGAAAGACAACTGCCTAGGTAGGAGAAGTGATCAACATTTTCCAATGTTACACCTTTGAGAGCCATTGTTATCTGCGGTTGTTGCTGTCATATTATCATGGAGGAGACGAATGAAACTATTGCACTGCACTGGAAAGAACATTACCAACATCTCCTTAAACGCAACTCCCCCGTAGCTGCTGAGGTCCTCTCACAAATTCTGCAAAAACAAGTTAGAGATGAGCATCTCCAAATCTGGGAGAGTTGTGTACAGCTATTAACCAAATGAAAAACAACAAAACCAGTGGACCTGATGGGATACCTGCTGAAATCTTCAAAGTAGGAGGAATTGAACTTACACAACAACTTCACAAGCTCATTGAAAAAATCTGGGAAAGAGAAGATATCCCAGCAGACTTTAGAGATGCCAAAATTATCAATCTCTTTTTAAAAAGGTGACAGAACTGATTGTGGAAACTATTGAGGCATCTCTCTATTAGCTGCGGCCTGCAAAATTCTTGCAAGGATTTTAGCAAACCGTCTCATAACAATATCCGAGGTGACCCTTCCTAAATCCCAAAATGGTTTTTGGCCTTCTAGGGGGACAGTGGACATGATTTTCACCGCTCGGCAGCTTCAAGAAAAATGCAGAGAGCAAAACCAACCCCTGTATATGACGTTTATTGACCTGACTAAGGCTTTCAACACTGTAAATCGTAATGCCCTGTAGACTGTCCTTCTGAAAATTGGCTGCCCAGATAAATTTGTAAACATCAATTTGTAAACATATTATTATGAGGCCTGCCTTAAAAGTGGTATACAAATACGAAAAAATATGGATAGTACATGGTACATGGTGGTACGTAATGAGACATGAGGTCATCAGTGTGTGTGTGTGTGTGTGTGTGTGTGTGTGTGTGTGTTCATGTATGAGTAAAGAATGTCAAGGCTTTCTGAGATATGCTCTCATGAAGCGAGTTGTCAGTGCTCTCTGTCATTCCAGAGGGAACTTGAATGGTTTCATGGGTGGCATTCAATGTCATGCTATTACAAACGTTCCATCTGCACAAACATTGCAGCTTGCCCTATGGAACGAACCCCACCCCCTTCTGTAGATGAGGAAAGTAGGGAAAGCAAGCCCTCTTGCACAAACAGAAGTGCTTGAGCAGGGCTTCTGTCAATGGGGCTCCTTCGGTGAATCCCACTCATTAGCTCTACTTTATTGCCATAGAAGATGGGATATGCAATTAACCAAATCAATATCTAGCCTGTATAGGAAAACACAAATGCAAACCTAGTTATATCTTTTTTCTTATAAGTGAAACTCTTGTACTTTTCTTTTGTTAATTTAACCTTGATTGAAATTCAGTAGAGCCACTGTAGGCCAGATGCAGTTGCTTCAGGTGCCAGATTTAGCCTTGGGGTCTCCAGTTGGCCATCCCTCCTAAAGTCTAGAGGATAGAATGGGGTTAGACTAGCAAACGCTTTGTAAAAGTAGTTGAGGGCTGCCATTTATGATGAAGGATTATAATTATACAATGACCTGAAGGAGAGTTTTGACAAGCATTCTGCTGCAAACGTTTTGTAGCGCAATATTTTATTTATAAGCCTGAGTCTTTTCCTTGACACTGTCTTGAGACGCATTAAAAAGTTTCTAGAGTTGAAATAAACTGTTCACAAGGTTTTGATGCAAATTCAGGCAATTTCAAATAACAGTTGCATGCTATTTTCATTGTGACTAAATAGACATAAACCACAACCTTATTGTAAGTTATTTAGGCAAAATGGCATTACAAATCTGGCAGCAGTCAGCACTGCTACTGTCTAGGAGGACAACAGACTGGGTTTATCCACATTTACTTTCTGTCCCACTCTTTCCATGCTCCCTGTCTGAGCATGCGTTGTTGCTTTCTGCCCCACACTTTCCCTGTGTTTTCCGTGGATTGCTGTTTGCTCCGATTGAGCTTTAAAGAGCGGGTGATCACAGGACAAACACACACAATACAAACTCATACCAGCTTGGACATGGAGTGTTAAAGCCTGGATGTCTGCATGGAAAGAGTGGAGGAAAGGTGAGTGCAGATAAGCCCTGAGTGAGGTGCAGGAATGAATGGAACAGAAGGGAAGGAAGTGTTGGAATTCTGCCTCGGTCAGAGGAATGTGCCTACCTCTCCAGGCACCGGCTGAATTCCTTTAGACCTCCCGCTGCGACTCCCGGCAGGTAAACAAACGAGGTCTATATCGGCGATTTTTCCCAGACTGTGAGAAAAACACACCATTGCTTCTCCCTCCTCCCTGCTTCCCCAGGGAGGGGAAATAGACTCAGACAGAAATGTATCTACATGCTTTTATTCCTGTCTTTAGCAGCCATACAGATAAAGATGTCTGCGCTCTTCACAAACAACAGCAGAGAGAATAAACTCCACCCATGTACATCCTGTACAGGTCATATGACACACACTGAGCTCACGTCCGGTGCTCAATACGGAGAATGGACTGCCCCTTTCTTGCCATGGTAACAGTCACAAACATCCTGTCTGGCTTTCCAGCCACCTGCAGCTGGCTTAGCTGCTGCTGCTGCTTGCTTCTGCATTGCTTCTTTATGGTAACAGGAAGCAGGGCCTTGAGCTAAGAAGAGGCAGTTGACTTAGACGCAAGGTTTCATGAGACAAGAGAGAACGGGTAGAAAGTGCCAGCTAAGAAGGGAAGCTCAGGCTGGCACTCACTCACCCACAGCTGCAGCTGGTCTTTATAGCCAGATACCCATATTATTTGGTGTGTAACTTATTTCATCTGATGATGATTCAAAGGCATAGGATAGAATAATAGAATTAATTCTTACTTCCATTAAAAAATCAAACATGTGGGTTTTCTCATGTTGTGTCTTGTTACTCTTTTGTGACATACTGAATATTTAAGCCCAATAGTACTATAGTTTAGCTAGTAGTATAGAGAATGAGAACAGCATTAGGTCATCAATCAATGTGACATTGAGAATATTTTGGAGCATACTTGTTGGATCGTGCTCTGCATCCACGTTAAAAGTGTGCCTTGAATGAAATGGTTGCATTGCAGTTATGTGAAGTTACGTGGAACCATGCTACTTAATTCAGTAGGCTAGGCAATGCGGCCATCACAACCTATACTTGCAGCTTCTAGCACATTAGGAAACAACCCTTTAAAAACAAAACACCATGATACCATAATCAGGTTGCAATAGTTTTGATATCCTTCTTTAATAAAAACTGCAATCCAGTTTTGATATACCCTTGATTAACAATCCGCTATTGCATTGTGCTTAAAATATAGGGCTCTGTCCTATGAAAATGGAAACATAATGTCCTTAATAGCTCCATAGATGGCTGAAATGAAGTGTGCAATGGGTTCTTATCATATTTTCAAGTCAATGTTCTTTCCCTTAAAGCAAAAATAATTAAAATAACGCAGAAGGCTCTGAGCAGCTTTGCAAAGGCAGAGTGGCTTTGCATGCATAATGGAGGCAGAAAGATGATACTTAACTGAGGAAATTGACTGGAGCAACACTTGTCTTAAAACAACTGTAGGAAGGGTTATAGATTGTTCCATTTACCCAGAAATATACAACATGACAAAGATAAATGTCAGCAACCAAAACGCAAAATTATGGTTGAATGTGAAGTTGCTAATAGAACTGGCATGGCTAAACCAATAGTAGGGTAAAAAGTGATTGGAATAGTCTCTTAAATTTCACATTATACAGAAGCTGCCTTGAATATTATATGGTGTGTGTTTGCACAGAATACATAAATCAATTAATTCATCGCCAGGAGCAGTAAATGTGTACTTCAGTTAGAGGTGGACTACATGCATCTAAAAAGTCATGTTATCAATCTGGCAGGTAGTGTAAGCTGCTAGTGTATTGGAATCCAAGACGGCTGTCATGAAATTATGTTTCGATCAATATTTCAGTTGGCACTAGACTTAGAAAATGAACTCTAGTGGCAAAGCCAATGGTGTGTGAATCAAGGGGATCAATCTTAATATTTCTATCAAGATAGCCTTATTCATTTCAAAAGTAGCCACTGTTTTGTTCACGATTAGTTACAGATAGGTAGCCGTGTTGGTCTGCCATAGTCAAAACAAAACAAATTCCTTCCAGTAGCACCTTAAAGACCAACTAAGTCAGTTCTTGGTATGAGCTTTCGTGTGCATGCACACTTCTTCAGAAGTGTGCATGCACACGAAAGCTCATACCAAGAACTGACTTAGTTGGTCTTTAAGGTGCTACTGGAAGGAATTTGTTTTGTTTTGTTCATGATTAGTTACTCAAAAAAGTTGCAAAGTTGCTACACCAGCTCTGTTTCATATGTGTCAATAAGAAACCAGGTTTGTTGGCTGGGACTGCTCCTTCACCCATCTTTATCATTTGAGGTTCAAGTAGCGTCAGTGGCAAGAAATGCCCTTTTCCAGCTACAGCTAGTTTGCCAGCTACAGCCATTCCTGGAACAAGGCAGCCTGACCACAATTTCGCCTGCTCTGATTATCTCCCATCTCAGCTAATGCAATGCACTCTATCTAAGGCTGCCCTTGAAGACTATGCAGAAATTGCATCTAGTGCAAAACACTGCCACTAGAATGCTGACTGGCAACTTGATACGCAGTTGTTGACATCCGTCTGTCTTGGGAGACAATGGAGGAGTGCGCCTTTGGGGGTGAAGTCAATTCATTGAGCTGCTGGCTAAAAGGCCATGCTTGAATCTAACCTGCAGGAAGATAGATGTCTCTGCTCCAAATCTCTGGTTCTCTCATTCCACCTCTTTCCTTATACACCCAGAAAATATTACTACACTCCTTTCTCTTTATCCTCTGCAGTCTTTGTTCCCTGGTTTCCTTCATCCTGTCTTTCCTTCATCTCAGGAAAGCAAACTTTTACATTTGGAATATAAATTTTATGGGTTTTACTTGCTCTTTTCTTAATTTGGCATAGAATGTACACAAGCCTCCCTTTACTTCTATGTATAAATTGAGAAAAGACATTCAAGTATTTATGATGATGGCTGAAGATATAGGTCTTCCAGTTTTAATGCTGTGTTGTACAACAGAACTGTAGTGTGACCTTTAGTCAGAGGTCCAGTTCTCCATCTGTAAAATAGGGATAATAGCCAGTCCCCATCTCACATAATTGTGAAAATAGTACAAATTGTCAGGCAATGAGAATCTGTGGAAATAATTCAGAAGTCACTTACCTTAAAGTAGCACTGCTGAAAGCAACCAGCCCACTCCAGGGAAAGCAATTTTGCAGTTTATAGGTTGTTTTGTAATGGGGGTTGTATGAATAACACTTGATAGAATTACAGAGCAATATAATTGAAGTTGAAAGTAAACTCATACAGTGAAGTGGGTTTCAAATTACATGTCTTGAAAGGAAGTATAAGTAGATGGAATGCCATAGAAATGTATGTGCTGAAATTACACTGAGAAGTGTTTTGTTTAGAATGTCCAGTTTGAGATTCTAAAGCTTTGGTGTCCTTGCTGAACTGCAATTGTTTTTTGACAGAGGATTGATCCCTGATACTTTTGAAGGCACATTATCCTTTCTAACTTGCTTTCCCCAGCCCACCCTGCAACCAAATGAAATGTGGATGCTGATTTTGGAATTCAAATGGGTCTCATTCTAGACATTTGAATTATTTTATTATTTATTATGTTTACATTCATTATTTATTAGATTTACATCCTTCTTTTTTGACTACCAGATCCTATCAGATCGTCAACTACTTTTAACTACTGTCTACATACCCAGTTTCTTATACCTTAGACTCACTAAGAGTAATAGTTCTACTGCAGCCTGTTCCTCTCGAGTATAATTGTTCCTTTCCTGTTGTTTAGTAATTGATTAAAGAAAACTGTCACATCATTTCCCCTCCTGGCTACGAACTACTGTTCACATACACTTGCATGTCCCCAGAGCGACAGTTTCCATAGGCATCACCTTTTGCTGGGTGTCCTCTGGGGCTGCAGAACTCTTCTAATGCCCAAGGAGCTAAATAGAGAGGAACCTTGTGCTGCTCAGCATGAAGCAGTGCTGTGCCAAAATTTTCTCCTGCATTTCCCCCAGCCATTCTATGTCAATTTATTGGGGGGGGGGGATTACATTAAAATTCATCAAGGGGGAGAGAAAATTTTGGTGAAATTCTCATGCATGTGGTCTTGTCAATCTTGCCTTACTTTTGAGGTGGCCAAAATGCCCTTTCATTCTACCGTTGGTCTCATTGGTAGTCTGCATTCTGCAACCTTCCTAGGCGCCTGCTCCTTAACTGAAGACAAGGCATAACGAGTTAGCTTCTTCTATAGGGCTTTTTCAGATCAGGAAGGGTGGGCAGGCTGGGAGGTTACAGAATGCTGGGATAAAGGTTTACTGAAAAGAAACACACACACACACACACACACACACACACACACACACCACCCTCGGCCATCTCACAATGAAAAATTAAGATTGCCTCCCCTGCAGTGTTGACATTTTTAAGTGCCCTGGAAATGAGGCAGAAAAATGAAGGCCTCCTTTGCAGAGGAAGAACACTTTCGAGAAAGTTAAAGATAGATTTTGGCACAGCATCAGCTTGAAGTATCTTCCATTCGTAGGTATAGAATGAGCAGTTGACTGGATGCTGTCCTTTCTACTCTCTTCCTTTTGGGGCTAGAGATCTGCTAATGTGTGGGGAGCCAGGTGCTCTCCTGCTTGATGTTTCTTCCATTTGGTATACTTTGATTTGTATTTAAGTCACAGATCAAAGTTACCAAATCCATATGGCTAAAAGCAAAACAGATGTGCCTCCAGAGTAGCAGGCAGTCATCAGCAGGGTGTGTCAATACAGTGATCAATACAACACTAAGTTGGACACCACCTTACCCCTTCATCATGAGAAGAATCCCTTTCAAAGTGGAATGACATCACAATTCCTTATGGGCAAACTGAGCTTTCATGGTGTCATCAACAATAGCTTCACTTTTCCGTCGTCCCAGGGAACACAGTAAGTGAATCATAAGAATCTTATGATAATCTGATACTGCCTCTCTGTCTTTATTGACTCAAGTACTTCTTATGCTGTGGTCTAAACCACAGAGCCTAGGGCTTGCTGATCAGAAGGTTGGCGGTTCGAATCCCTGCGATGGGGTGAGCTCCCATTGTTCAGTCCCTGCTCCTGCCAACCTAGCAGTTTGAAAGCCCATCAAAGTGCAAGTAGATAAATAGGTACTGCTCTGGCGGGAAGGTAAATGGCATTTCCGTGCGCTGCTCTGGTTCGCCAGAAGCGGCTTAGTCATGATCCTTCAGCCAATAAAGCGAGATAAGTGCTGCAACCCCAGAGTCGTCTGCAACTGGACCTAACAGTCAGGGGTCCCTTTACCTTTACCTTACTTCTTACTGGAAACTTAATTCTGCTAAAAAGTTAAAGAGAAGTGATGACCTTCTCAACACGCATTCAGGACAATTAGCTAAAATGGCCTATTATGGCTGATGCAGAGATTTTGCAAGTATTTTGAGTAACCGTAATATAGCTATGCTTTCAGAGTGATTACCGTAAATATGAACATCTGTTAATATTGAACAGATTTGTTGAGCGATCATATAAAGCTTTACTTTATATTTTAACAACTAAATTGTGAAAATAAGTTCCATTTTTCCCATAATTCAGCCAGTTTTCCCTGTTACCTTAGCCACAGGTTATCGTGAAACTCATGATACAGCTAACACATTTTCCGCATCAAATTATTCTCTGATGCAGAATACACAGGAAGGGGAGAGAACAAGAAACTAGAGTGAAATGGTGAAACTCTGTAACTGGAAACTAGAATAAAGTAGTAAGATGTAAGATTATTGAGAACTTTTAACTCTACTTTTAGAAGCCCCCAAACAGAAGTGTATGTGAACCTCTGTTGTATCTTTACTTACAAATTGGTTTTGACCGACTAAATAACCCTTTTCTCCTTAGGTGCTTGAAAACAGTATTTCTTCTGCATATATAGGAGAGTTGTTGCTCTAACTATGGGGAAAGTCTTTACTCTGCTGCTAATTTGACCCTCTGAGAATGGCGGAGGCATTATCTTTATATGCCTTCCAAGAATTGCAAACTGTAGGATTTTTTTCTTTCTATCTCAATGGAATGTGATGTAATGGGGAAAAAGAACACTACTTTTTAACTCTCACTAAAACAGATTTTCCAGGGACGCGGGTGGCGCTGTGGGTAAAACCACAGTGCCTAGGACTTGCCGATCGTATGGTCTGCGGTTCGAATCCCCACGGCGGGGTGCGCTCCCGTCTTTTGGTCCCAGCTCCTGCCCACGTAGCAGTTCGAAAGCACCCTTAAAGTGCAAGTAGATAAATAGGTACCGCTTTATAGCGGGAAGGTAAACGGTGTTCCGTGTGCTGCGCTGGTGCTGGCTCGCCAGAGCAGCGATGTCACACTGGCCACGTGACCCGGAAGTGTCTGCGAATGGCGCCGGCTCCCGGCCTCTAGAGTAAGATGAGCGCACAACCCTAGAGTCTGACAAGACTGGCCCGTACGGGCAGGGGTACCTTTACCTTTACCTAAAACAGATTTTAATTGCACAGTAACTCTAGGTATGCACTTCATACCAAAATAACCTTTAAAGCTTATTCAAAATGAGGGAGCAAGAGAGTGAGAGATGAGCAACAGAAGTGGGAATCATAAAATGGCTAGCATACAATATATTGCCATGTCCCTCTTGGCAGCCATCTCTGACATATTTCATTCTCACTACAGAGTTCCTTGTCACTAAATAGTGTCTTGGCTCCTGGAAATTAGTGTTTGCATAAATGTAATTGAGCAAATGAGAATTCATTTCCGAATAAGGAAGCAGGATAGCTTTTAAAAGGCATCTTTTAAAAAACCAAACAGCTTAATATCTCTGACCCAACAGCTTTGTGACACAAGTGTGATCTTTGGTGCATACGTAAGCTTTGTGCTAGCAGTAGCTCCCTCAGTGACTTTAGTACCAAGGAAGTGCACTGTGCACACAATTGGGGATTTAGGTGCACAGCAGTGGTATAGCATGGGTGGCCAGCATTGCACCCCCCAAACCCGAGGCTCTCAGGCTGTGGGTAGTGGCCTCAGGGCACTCACAGGAGGCACTCTGGGTGGTCTCCTCCTTCTGCCTCCTTCTGCTAAGGAGTGCAAGAGAGCAGCTGCCGACAGCATGGAGCCACCTCCATTGCTGGGAAGAGGGGAACCAGGGCTGTGCCTCCAGGAAGCCTCCTTGTCCTGCGCTCGGCAGGGAGGCAGATGTGAGCCATGAGTCACAACCAACACGCAGGTGGGGCCCAGCCCAGCTCTGCTTCCCAGTTTGTTTCTGCGCCGTAGCCTACCTGGAGGAAAGAGACCTTTCTGGGGGAACAGCTGTCTCGCCGCCATCTCCCTCGGCGAGCAGGTTTTGTGAAAGAGCCCTTTCAGCTTGCTCAGCTTGCCCACCTCTTCAGCTGGGAGGTGAGGTGCCAAAACTACAATGCCCAGCCTGCAGCTCGGGAGTAGGAATGTTTCCCAGCAAGATCATGCAATCAAATGTGAAGCAGGAACACTCTTGGGCTGCCTTCTGCAGCTGGAATGTGCAGGAGCTCCTCAAAGAACAGCCTTCTGAATTTCAGTTTGGAAACTTCAGTGTATTTAACTGAAAGCAGCTCCAGCAGTAGCTGAGGTTTGGAGGCAGGGAAGCATCCCTTGCCCAACTTGTGCCCTTAACAGTTTTGCCCCTCGGGCAAGCACCCAGTTGCCCCCCCCCCCAAGCTACACCACTGGTGCACAGCAATTCCTCAAAGTTGAGGACATTCTGCTTATATGGAATTTGTGGGGATTTTTGGATCTGGTTGAACACATCATGCTTTGGGTTATTCTGCACTGTAGATTTACCATTGATCATTGTAGAGTTGAAGTTTGATTGAGCCGGCCATTGAATTGTGCTGTCTTCTGTACCTGCTGCTTTGGGAGTATGGACTATCCTTCAATGAAGGTACAGTCAGCCATCTGTCAGGGGCACTTTAATTGCATCTTGCACTGCCCAACCTGCATTGAGAAGTGGGTTGGTCTACATGACCTACATGACAAGGTGCCTTTCAACTTGTGTATGTTTCTATCAATCTGCACAATGTTGCCCAAATTCCTAGGTCAGATACCAGCAACACATGGTTTTCTTCTCCCTATTCTCGGCATGTCTTCCTTCCCATCATCGATTAAATAAAAAAAGGTTTAAATAAACAAAAGTTTATTTAATTCCACTTAATTTTTATTTTTTAAAAAAAACTAACTGGAAGTCACGTGTGGTTAACAGGCTGCAGTTTGTCTAAACCTGGCAAATACTTCAAACTGGCATAGCCACAACAGAAAGCTTTTCTTGCATTGTCCAAATTGCACCACATTGTAGAAGGGATGGGTGCAAATGTTCCTGTTAATATTTCAAAACTTTCAGAGCTGTGTGGGGATGGCAATCTGACATTGTCACTGCCATGTGCAGGCTCAGCTAAGCTTGTGTTCTCCCTTTGTTCCTCCCTGCTGCCTTGGTCTATATTTCACCTGGAACAAAACGGTGATTGTGCACAAGGCAAGCTTGTTTTCCCCCATGTAATTCACAGACTGGGGTGAATGTTCTGTGCAATTTCTTAATAGTTTTGTGTGAGGTTTTTTCTTTTAAGTACAAACAACAATGATCTCGGTGTGGCGAATTAAAACCCCAGGATACAGGGCCATAATGCAATGCCTACCCAGATAAATGTATGCCAGCCACATCCATTCCTGCTGTAGCCTCCCATCACATTTGGTTTTTTGTTTTGTGTTTTGAAGAGGAGTGAAATGTGCATGTTTGGTAGAACTTTTAGGGCAAAAACCTCCCTTCTGGTCTCCCAAAGCTGTTTCTAGATAGTGTGGGATAGGTGGGTAGGTCTTATAATTTTTCTTATATAACCCTTGGTATTTGTTCAAACTCTCCTAAACTAGGTAAAAGGTAAGGTAGAGGACCCTTGGACTGTTAAGTGCAGTCAAAGGTGACTATGGTGTGGCGTTCTCGCTTTTCAGGCCGAGGGAGTTGGTGTTTGTCCACAGGCAGCTTCTCATGTGGCCAGCATGACTAAATCGCTACTGGTACACAGAGGACCGTGACAGAAGCCAGAGTGCACAGAAATGCCGTTTACCTTCCCACCGCAGCGGTACCTATTTATCTACTTGCACTGGTGGGCGGCTTTCAAACTGCTAGGTTGGCAGAAGCTGGGACAGAACAATGGGAGCTCACCCCATCACACTGATTCAAACCACCAACTTACTGATCGTCAAGCCCAATAGGCTCAGTGGTTTAGACCACAATGCCACCCACTCCCCTAAACTACTAGTATACCAGCATAGGAACCAGTATAGGGGGAAAAAGAGATCTGACTTTCTACCACATGTATGTGCTATTGGGGGGGGGGAATTGCCTAATGAGTGGAGTATTTTGCACTAAAGTACGCTGTGAAAGATATCTGTGCAATCCGTTTTGAGGGGAGGAAACCCAAGGTTGTCTAAGGACATTTATTGGCACACACTGCTAACAGTATTAGATACATTGTGTGAATTTTAAAATTAATGATACAGAATCTTTTGCAAGCTTCACTAAAGCAGATGAGAGCAGGATCGTCTTTGAATTATAAATTCAATGACAGAAACTTCAATAATGAAGGACTAGTGTAAAATAACTTCTGCCCATTAAAGCATTGCAACATCGGGAATCTTTGCTCATCTAATCCTTGCATTAAAACTCAGGAGCCAGCTGGGCTGCTGTAACCCTTGTGAAACAAAATGGGGAAAGAGCTGTAAATGCTTCTGGTGATTGGTCAAACCATTGTCTTGTGATTATTTGACAATTCATTAGGTCACTTTTGCTTTTTTCATTTTCTTCCATGAACACTAAAAGGCAGAGCTGCATGAAGTAGGAGTTGTAGGGAAGGGGCAGAGGTCAGTGCTTGGCGTGCAGAAGGCTGCAGGTTTGACCCCCAGGTAGGGCTGGGATAGGAATAAGGAAAAGAGGTTAGGGTGCATATGAGGCACTAGACAGAAGCGGTGATCCTGAAGGTTGGAAAGGAGGAAGATTAAGAGACAGTGTGTGAGAGAGAAGGGTGTATTCATGCTAGCTGGGAAAGGAAGCTGGGGCTAATACTATTATTATTATTATTACTTATTTATTGCATTCATATCCCATCTTTTCTCCATAGAGCTCAAGTTGGCACACATGGTTCTGCCCCTCCTCACCAAATCCCCACAGCAACACTGTGAGGTAGAGAAGGCAGTGACTGGCCCAAGGTCACCTAGTGAGCTTCACGGCCGAGTAAAGGGAATCGAACCCTGGTCTCCCCGGTCCTAGTCTGGCCCTCTAACCACTACACCACACTGGTTCTGCAAAACTTGCCCTCCCATTCAGCTATACACCTCACCTTTTAGGCCTTTTCTCCTCAGACATTCCTGTCGCTTGGGTGGGCATCCCAGGAGGCCTAAGAAATAATTCCTAGAATCCTCCCCGACCCTCCCGCAAAAGTGAACAATTGCCTGTAGAAACTTCGCAAGTCACTTTCTGTTCATATTCATCTTGAAATGGACGTTTCAGGGCCTTACTGGGAAGGGGGGTGCACCTAAATTAACTTGTCTTCTTCAGCGACCCTCTCACCTTCTGATCTGTTGTACCTTTAAAGGAGTGCAAATGTTTGATAGATCTCTGGAGACAGAAGAGAGCACTTTTGTTATATTAAAAAAAAAAGTTGTGCCATTTTAATTTGTGAAGGCAGAAAGCCAATTCGGATTGACAGTTTAAGTGCCCACATAATAATAAACGAAATGCAGATTTTATTTTCTTTGTGACCGTTTCTCTTTTCCTTTCAGCCCCTGTTGGGACATAACATTGGAATGCCCTTGTTGCATCTGACTTTCTTGCAGAATATTGGAGAGCTTCCAACCTTTTAAACTGCTCCAGCTTTAATTTATCCCACTTCTGATGTTCTCCCCTACCGTATATCTCATCCCCCCCCCATTTCCTACCCCCTTTTGCTCTTAAAGACTATATATTTATTTAGCAAAATATTTTAAAAGCGGCCTGAATTTATGTTTAAAATTAGTTGTCAATGTTATTATCCCTGTGAATAAAATATATGTTGTACATTTGAGAGGGGGATCAGTAGTGGGAAATGACTCATTTCGGGAATATTTCCAGTAATACAAAATGGTGAAAGAAGTAATTCCAGCACCACCCATCTGTGTTCAATATGACTTAAATGCAAGGCAGCTTATTAGAAGGGCACAAAGGATCTATTGAATCACAGAAACATTTGCAACCCCAATATGTTTGTGCCAACAATATCCACAACACCAGCATGTTTGGAGTGGTTGCAGAGACCACTGGTTTCGGCCTGCAGAAGCTGGTACTGACTGGGAGCTCGAGCAACTTTTCTGGGCAATCACAGCAATGCAGATAATGACAGCTGGGTCATTCTTTTTTCCAACAAATATATACTGGCATTTGTTTGGAGTTGGCTGTCTTTGGTGGTGCAAGGGAGGGGTGTTTGAATACAGCTGAGCCCTGCAGGTAGATGAAGCCTGAATGGTTTCAGTCCAGGTCATTAGCTGGCAAAGGCAGGGTCTTCTTTGGAGTAATCCTTGAGACAGGGAAGGCCTTAATAAATGAAAAGGCAGCACTGCATTCCTCAGAGTGGCAAGATCTGGCTCATCTTTTGCTCTGGCCTTCTTCTCCATCCTGGGCCAACTGCTTTCCGACACTCTGCAAGCCTCCATTACGAGAAATTAAAGCAGTCCATGGCCACCTTAAAATTCAGGTGCCACATTCATGTTTCACAAGGAACCTGCTTTTTATGGCTAAATTTTATGTTGGGAAATGGACTGCAGAGGAGAGCTCTGCACATTAAGGAACGCCATGAATTATGCACGAGGCACAGCAGTCGGGCATCGGCCATGCCTCTTTATGAGCAAAAGAAAGCGATATTAACAATTTACACAGGGCTCGAGCTCTTATTTTTCCCTGGGAAGCAATAACAGGCCGTGGTGCTGGGAAACGAGTGGTGTGTGGCTCCTCCTCCAGGCCCCTAGGGGGGTTTCAAAAGCGATTTGGCAGCAGGAAACAGAAAACCAGTTTGAGCACCATGCGGGGGTGAAGTGCGGCAAGAGGGAAAGGACACAGCAGTTTTGTAAGTCATTTGGCAGTGCTTTGCGAGAGTGTCGGGACCGGAGCCAGGCTGACAGATCTGTGCGTTTATCCGATCTGTGTAATGGGGCTTTAAGGCCACTGTACAAATTGGCTCATAGACATCTCCTGAGAGAACCAAATCTATCAAATCCATAAGGAAAAGACTGAGAGCAGGGGTCTGGGCAGGAGGGGGTCACTGGTAATCAGGCTCATTAGCTGCTGTGATGTTTAAAGGAGCAGAAGGGGGTGCAAGGACTCATATCAGATATTCTTGCTTTATGCCTAGATGGGCTTTTCTGTCCAATTGCCCATTGCTCCTGGCTCTTTTTATACTCACTTCTAGATGGGTGAGAAGGGGAAGTGGTACCAAATATTTCCATTCAGTAATGATGAAAAGAGGCAGTTTTGGAGATTTATCACTTGGATAAGTGACCTAAATGGCGAAATTTCTGTACACTTTGCTCCCTTTTTAATGGCATATTGCTTTCTTTATGCCTGTCTAATAATTTCTATTCATAACAATATTGACATAAAACTAAACATAAGTGCTGTTTCATGCCAGTCAGGCTATGACAGATTTGGGCATTAAGAGGTTTGGTAATCAAGATTATTTAGGAAAAATGTATTAGCTATATTTAGTCCTATGGGCCTTTCTTTTTGTAACTGGTTGGGTCCCATGATACATCGTACAGCAACTGAACTTTGCTGACAAATTTAGTAAGGATAGCACAGTAATTTGGCAACTTTGATTTATCACACAGACCATTGATATTATAGCACTGGTGGCATGGACAACTTCTGGCTGATTCTTTCAAATTTAAATTTTTTCAGGGAAGAAAGTTACTTATAGCCGGATAGGTCTCCGAATTTGCATTTATGTGCAAGCGAACCTACTGTGTGTAGTAGTGTGTGAGTAGTTACAAACACTGTTGCACTTCTGGATACATATTCCCTTTAAAGCAAGGACAGCGTATACAAATGGAAGTGTAACTGTTCTTTGAAATTCGTACTTTTCCTAATTTTGCAATGCAATTATTCAGCCACACAATGTGTACAAAGATGCATATGTAAGGAGAAAGTATGCATAAAAATGGCAATATTGTGATACTAACACGCCAAAATGCTTTATATTAGGGTAAATTCCTTGCAAAAAAATAAATAAATGTTATGTTACTCAATAGTGTGTACAAAACCGTGTGTGTTAGGAGAAATTCACACCAGTATGCTGATAACTTTTCATGAGGATTTCCCTTTTTAAAATGGCAATCTGTTGTAGAAAGATGAAGAATTTAAGATTGTAAAAATAAGGGAAATGGGGGGGGGTGTGGAATTAACAGATCCTTCCATCTCTCCCCTTAACCATCTCCACCTCATTACTCATTATTTCTATTGGAGAAAAAGAACAGAACCCCTTTAAAAGAACAGAACCACTCTATCTTTACCTCCTTGATTAACAAAAACTTGTGAATGTTACTTAAGCACCGAAAATTGTTCTACCCAAATCAGACAGCATAAGCACACTGCATGAGGCTTCCTTTATCCCACCAGGGTGGGGCATTTTGATTACCTATAGGTTCTGCGTCGAGTTCTTCCCTTGATGCAGCTGCCAAAACAGCATATGCAGAGGCCTGTTTGAAAATTGGCAGGAGGGGAAGTGGGTCAGCTGCTACACATGCACACAGGCCAGGTCTCCCGGGTTTATTTGTTCCTCTTGCAGTTATGCAGCACATAGCACGGCATCCTATTAAAACACTGATTAGAATTATTGTCAAGCAGTTATGATTCTTCATCTAATTAGTGTGCTTTATTGGCTGTAGATTGCCAAGCTACGTTCAGGACGTAAAGCATCTTCTGCACACATAACGTAAAAATACAGTATCACTTCCAGTATGGACTCACTGAAATGTTCCAGTTTACATTTACTGTGGTGTGTATCTGAAGAATTAAGCCATCCTTCTTTAATGCAAACAGTAAATTGCTTCCCTAATTGTTTTCTTTGGGGCAAAATGTTTTCCTAATGTAATTACACGTGTATCCAGGGGACATATGGAGCTGAATTATGAGGTGCGACCTGCCCTCAGTTTTTATTTCTTCTCAAATGCCCCATAACTCTGTTGTAGGTACCTCTTTGGGGATAATACAGTTGTATAAGTAAAATAGCAAGACAGCAAGTTCAACGCTCTAGATATTTCACAGAGTGTACAAGTCTACTTAATTTTTTTCCCCTTTTAAGATACTTTTTATCTGCTTTCTGGTCTCCCTTGGACATGGAAAGCGTTTGGATGCTGTAAAGCAGGGATGGCTAGCCTGTGGATTGTATACAACCCCCAAGAAGCCTCTACGTACCTCCTGAAGCCCACCCCTAAAAGGGCACATTTCTGTGCTCCCACAGTTAACCAGGTGCCCTGGTCTGTGTTTTACTTGCATTTGATTTGTTTTGAGGGAGAACTGATCCCCCCATCACTTTGCAATACAGTGGTACCTCAGGTTAAGAACTTAATTCATGCTGGAGGTCTGTTCTTAACCTGAAACTGTTCTTAACCTGAAGTACCACTTTAGCTAATGGGACCTCCTGCTACCACTGCATCGCCGGAGCACGATTTCTGTTCTCAACCTGAAGCAAAGTTCTTAACCTGAGGTAATATTTCTGGGTTAGCGGAATCTGTAACCTGAAGCGTATGTAACCTGAAGCGTATGCAACCCAATTTACCACTGAACAGTGGTACCTCTGGTTACGAACTTAATTCGTTCCAGAGGTCCATGCTTAACCTGAAACCGTTCTTAACCTGAGGTACCACTTTAGCTAATGGGGCCTCCCGCTGCCGCCACTGCGCAATTTCTGTTCTCATCCTGGGGCAAAGTTCTTAGCTCTAGGCACTACTTCTGGGTTAGTGGAGTCTGTAACCCGAAGTGTTTGTAACCTGAGGTACCACTATTGTCATGGAGATAAGGAAGTGAGTCTTCCCTCCTCTAGGCTCATCTACACCATGAGTTCTTGGTGGACACTGGGAACAGATACTGGCTGCCCATAGAACAACCACCCGTGCTGAGCACTAGCCACTTGCTTATCATCATCTGAAGAGTTCACAAAAGCCCCGTGAAGGAGTTGGTTTAGATTCTCCTCTCCACCCTCTTTTCCCATTCTATTTCAGGCGTTAACATAAAGGAGCAAAGCCGCTCTGCTGGTGCTCCCTAGGTTTCTTTTTTCCAGCTCTATTGGCCTCCCATTCAAACATTAAGCAGATGGTAATGATATGCCATGGGTGCAATAGGTAAAGCTAATGCTAGTTTCCCTTGTGCTATTTTTATTTCAGTTGAAAATAGCTTATGCGCCAAAAGGAAATCAGAGGTTCTTGTTCTATACCCTTTAGAGTATAGTATTGTAGGAAGCAGATGGTCCTTTATGAATCTATATAGCACATCAAGAGATGCCCCCTAAAACTATTACTAGGAATATGATTTATACTGTATTCTTTTCTCTTTAAGCATATAAATGGTAAAACAGTGTTTACATGCAGGAGTTGTATTTGTCTTTCCAGGCGTCTCCTCTAAATGTTATTTACTGTGTCTTCCAGGAGAAGCACACTCACATAAGAGATCTTTTTGACAACACATTAATAAGTATTATCTCTTAATTCTTCGGTTGCCACTTAATTAAATTGTCGCCTCTTGTTTTGTTTCTGATACAGACTGATAACTGCTTTGCTGTAGGCTCAGGAAAGTATTAAAGTGCTTTACATTGCTGGCCTGACATAAAATGCCATGCAAAAAATTAATTCAATTTTTTTTCGAAAGAAAAGTCTAAGAAAGTAAACAGCTATTATTGTTCACATTGGAAATAAACTTCCTTCCATAAAGTTAATTTTCATAATTGTAAATGAAGCAAAATCTCTATCCTAGGGGGTATCAGAGTAGAGGAGCACTATCCAACATTCCATGGCTGCCAATAAACTAAGGCTGAATCCTAAAACTTATCAGGCATCCTCCAGTGACTTTAATTGATGCAGGATACGACTCTTGATCTCCATCAGCAGTGCCAGGCAATCATATGAGGCAATAGTAAGAGCCAAGCTGCCATCTGCACATTATACTTCTCTGTCTGCTGTAGCAGGAGAATAGCCTTCCTGGGTCCGGCCAATGGTCCTTCTAGCCCAGAGCCCTCCTCCTGACAATAGCAGCCCACTCCATATGCCATAGTGGAAATTTTAAGTGGAGCAGAGCAATCATGCCAACTTTCCAGCACGCTAAGATTTAAGGATTGCCCAAACGATGAGGTTCATCCTCTGGCCATCTAAGCTTGCAGTTTGTGCATGTTCTCGGGTTCCATTCCTAGCTGTATTATTATTAAAAACTGTTTACATTATATGATATATTGTTATACTATACCCCAACAAGAATGGACATATCTCTTGTTTTTCAGTGGTTAGTTCTCTCTTTGAACAGTCCTCAAAACACAGTCTTCTATTTGAAGGGCTGCCCGGTCCAAGTCTAGTTTAAAGATAACCATCAGAAGGGAAAAAGAGCAGAGGCTTTGAGGTTGCCGAACAACAGTTTGCCACCTAGACTTCCGTCTGAACAGGCACATGTGTCACAGTCTCAAAGTCTCCCCCAATATGGAGTGATGCACTGTGTTTCTTGTTACTTGATAGTTGTTACTTCAAAATTTGCATATGCAGATTTTATGCAAATTACTGTCACATTTCTCCCCCCCCCCCTTTATTGGCTGAAACAGTTCTTCTCTTTTGGCGATTTTGGCCACCCTAACTCCAGGTCAAAATACCATGGGAGGAGACTGCAGTGTTAACTCCTTTTTGTTTATAAAGCCTTCCACTTCTTTCATAGTGGCTGGGATAGGAAATAAAGCCATCAGATGTTGTTTAGTTAGTTTTATGTGAAAATAGGGGGCAAATCATCTTCACTCTTAAGAATTCCAAATCCAAGTTTGTCTTATTTCTTTGAATTGATGCTATTAATTCTTGTGGAGTCCATAAAGCATTCCTAAAGTGTGGGCTACAGGACATTGATTTAAGGCAGCACGATTGCTCCAAAGCTAAAAGATCAGATTTTTAACTTGGCTAGCTTTCACCTGGCCAGCTATCAGATTCCTCTTTTTTCAACTTCTTTTCTGCATCCATAAAATAGGAATGAATACCTGCGGTGTTACTATTCTCTAATATTGTGTGCAGTATTAATATTGTGCACAGTGTTAGAAGAGAAGATCCTCAAAAGGTAAAAATATAAATATTGAGGCATTCTGAAAAAGCTATGGCACTCTTTTTGAGCTGTTTTGAAAAGCCCCATGACAGTCCCAGAGATTATATTGCAGAACTTTTGCTGAAACGCAGAAACCCGTTTGTTATACCTTAGCAAATTGTTTTTAAGTCTGGGGCTCTGATACAGCAGGGGTGCTTCCTGATTAGTTAAGGTGTTGTTCAAGCTTTCACCCTCTGGACCACCCTGGTCTGTAAACATCCTGTCATTGCAGTGCTTTCCACTACTATGCTGACTTTACAATTTTGGCAACAGGGTTGGCTCCATCAGGAATTGAAGTTTGCAGAACTTGGAATCAGGTCACAGAGCTAAAGCTCTAGCTTTCTGGCTTATATATGCTGGAATAGTAAGGTGCAAGTCAAGTGTAAACACTATGCTATAAAGCTTTCAGAAAGACCTCATTGTGTGTGTTTCCCCAATGCATCTAAACAAAAACCTCTACCTGTACCTTTCCGTAGCTGCTAATCTCATCCTCACCAAGAAGAATACAGAAAAAGGATAAAATTGCCATAGTGTTGATTTCTTATGATGTACTAAAAATTGTAAGGGTCTTTGGAACAAACATGTCCTGAAACTCGCTGCAAGATATCTAACAGAGCCACTTCAGAGCAGTAACAACGTAAGAGCATTATATTTAGAAACAGGAGCATTGCAAATAAAATTCCAAAATAACATCCCAGAGCAGCAACCCTGAGATAATTAAGGTAAAGCGATTTTCTATTTAGAAAGCCATTTTAACTGCTGGTTGCTTCAGCCTTCCAGTTTGCAGTAAAAGATCTATTGCGCACAATATGTTCATGGTGTCATGGTTTTGTTCTTTGCAGTCTTACAGAATGAGACTTGAGCTTTGGAGACTTTTAAAATGTTCACTGTGGGGTGGAGTTTATATGCTCCACACAAAATCTGGCTTCAGAGGATTATTATTATTAAAAACAACAACAACACACAACTGACCTGTGTGGCAAAGAGGATGGAGAGCTTTAGACATACCAAAGCTAAACTGTCATGCCATGCCATTCAGGTCATGAGCACCAGTACTGAATGCTGGAAAATACCTTCACTGGCTGCCTATTTCCCACAAGGAGTATCATTTGTGGTCCTGGTCCTGAGTGCTAATGTTCTACTCTTCACCCCATCTCCCTCATAGAGTGTTGACACTCTTAGAACCACTACTTACATATGCAGAGATGCCATTCTTGGTATCTCCTTCCCTTCACAAGGAATGTATGGAAACTGCCTCATTCAAAGAATCATAGGGGTTGGGCTGTATCTTCATCAAGCCAAATACTGCGTTTTTATGGTGTTTGTTCCTCCCCATCATGTGTACAATGATATGAGTGACTCAGAGATCCTGTGTGTACCCTTGATTCAAGTGGAAGGCTTGTCCAAATTGTGCCTCTGTGCTAGCCTTACTCAACCTGTTGCCCTCTGTATGTTTTAGACTACAAGTGCAAGACGTGATGAGATTTGGTGTCCAAAATATTTGGAGGGCACCAGGTTGAAGGAGGCTTTGTACATATGGCAGGACTCAGCTTTGGCATCTTCCTTCTGGAATATATGAAATAAGAATGGATGAAAATGCCCTAGAAGAGTGAGTACAGGATATGCTTTCTTCATTTGAGCTTAAGTGCAGAGCAGTGTGCTGTGCCCTATTGTCTGGTGGTGGAAGGTGCACATCTGTTCCATCAAACAGAGGATGGACTTGGCTGGGTGAGCTTATGAACAGGTGCAGAGGATGGAAACATATCCAAAGGTCGCCCACGTTGGGAAAAACAAAGCCATTTATCTACCAATCTCTCCCTCAGCACCATCTCAGCCATAGTAAGCTACAGTGAGTCAGAAGGTGCAATGTGGAGGGGGACAAGAAAGCTTCAGGCATACACCGCAGGAAAGAAAAGAAGAACATCTGTGTACCCTAGCCTTAAGGGTCATTTCATACGTCATGAAGTAGCACTATAGATTGAGATTCATAATGTATTCATTGCCCCCAAACATTTATTCTCTCTGTGTAAGGTCACATGTAAAGTAACACATGGGGGGGGGCTTAAACCTTCTGTGAAACACAAACATATATGTCAAAAGTTTTTTTCTGGTTTTTGTTTGTTTGTTTGTTTTTAAATTATGCATTTTCTACCTTCGAAGGGTTTAAAACTGGGGTGTGTATTTACATTTACATTATGTTTGGTTATGTTACCCTAACAATTCCCCCCTCCACATCTCTATAAATAAATATAATAGAGGCTTATGTCATGTGAAATTACTGTTAAAGCAGGAAGAATATTGCAAACTGTGTCCTCCAGGTATATAACTGAAGTGTAGCGAGTTAAATGAATGTGCCTTAGGTAACACAAGGAGCATAGCAGAGGCCCTCAGAGCCCGAGTTGCTCACCCTTCCTATTTTATAGATTGTACTTTAAAAAGAGAACCCTTCCTTGGTTTTCATTTAAAATTGCCTTTATCAAATTGCCTGGGTTTCTTTATCTAGTCTGCTATGCTTTGATGTTTGGCTTGGTTACACCATTCTGGTTCAGAGGATCGAGCCATCAAAGGGAGCCAGGCTGAATTTTTAAAATGTCAGCCAGGAAGCCAAGTTTTATCTCTGCCAGTTCTCCAAGAGCATTTCATCATTTTTAATTTCTCCTTCCTCCAGGTGGGTACAGTCTAATGCTAACAATATGAGAGGGCGCATATCCAGCTGTGCAGCGTGCAGCCCCTTAGTACCAGGCGGTACTGCTATTAGGCTGGCGGTGTGCACTCCTTATCCAACCATCATTATCTGCTCTGCTGTTGTTTTGATTTTCACTTGAGTGGGGTGCACCTGCTGCAACCTTCATTTCCATTGGGCCAAAAGTCTTGAGACCTTGAGACAGGTGCAAGATTAACCTTTGCCTTCTCTGTAATCATAACAGCAAATGGAAGTAGGGTTTTTTAAATAAAAAAACCCACAAAAAATGGGGAGGGAACATTGGCTTGAAACTGAAAACAGCCAGCCTGCCTCACAGTAGGGAGAACATGCATTTCGTAGCAAGCAAGCTGCTCTTCAGTAAAGCAAGCAAGCAAGGGCATTTGCATCCAGGCAGCAGGTGCACACGCCAGGTGCAGGTGAGGATGGATGGATGGAGGGGCATGTTGAGCTCTGTGTGCATACTTCCATGAGATCCGTGGCCAACTGTCTGTGCCACATCCATTTTCTTAGGAACACCGCTTTAATTTCTTGAAGTTTAGCTGCCTCATGCAGTCATGAACTGGGGGAGAATTGTTACAGAACTTTGAAGCCTTGGGGGAAATGCCCTGTAACTTCTTTCTCCCTTGACCTCGGCCCCTTTTGTATAGTAGGTGCAGGAAGAGTCTTGGTTGGTGTTCTCTACGCACGTAGTGCTGTGGAATGTTAAAACAGAGAAACTGCAGGATAATTTTACTCTAGCATGAAGGAAACTGCACAGAGGTGGGAGGTGGGGTAGAAGAGCTCTGGCATGTGATGCTTGGCATTCTAAGAGTCTCCTTATAGAATCATAGAATCATAGAGTTGGAAGAGACCACAAGGGCCATCAAGTCCAACCCCCTGCCAAGCAGGAAACACCATCAGAGCACTCCTGACATATGGTTGTCAAGCCTCTGCTTAAAGACCTCCAAAGAAGGAGACTCCTTGCCTTCCTCCTGCACAGGGTTTAAGGCCAAAGGCAGCATGTGTGTCCAGAGGTGCCAACCTGTGTCCAAGATTGAGGGCTCCAGCGCGTATTGCACTTGTGTGACATCACATCATTGGGAGGAGGCCCAGTGTGGCGTGGCTTCAATGGCTGGCAGCTCTTCCTCTTTCATGCTTAGGGGGAACCAGCCACTGAAGCCACACCGTACTTGGCTTCCTGTGCCCCCTCCCCACAGATATTGAGGGGGCCGAAGATACCTCGGCGCTATAGAGTTGGCACCTGTGTGTGTGAATTTGCTTCCTTCTCTTTTAGTCCTGTGACCATGAAGGGGCTTTGCAGTCTAGCCCTCCCAATGGGTTTGTGATTGAATGGTAAAGCTCTCTCACACAACCTTGGCTCAGTGCAGAGCCTTCTGTTGGGCAGAAGGGAAGCAAACACCAAATCTGCTTCACCTGGCGGTCTTTTGAACCAGTGGGGTAATTCTGACTCCATGCTGGTTTTGGAGCAAGCTTGGGGAGTCTCTGCTGTGGGTAGAGATGAACAACAAAGCTGTTTCCCCTGCTCAGTTCCTCACTTTCCATGTCTGTGTGTACAGAAGGGAGGTTGCAGATAGGAAGATGCTGCGGCAAGCAAACAAATAAAGCATTTGAATTGGAAGATGCTCAAAGTGGAGAACAGGAATGGTTAAGTGCAGAGTCTAGAGAAAGCAATTACACTCAGACTGAGCTTGCCAGCACAGAATCCTTGGAAGCAAGTTTAAATGCTAGCCCAAAAACATTGGAAGTTCTTGCAAGGAAGCAAAGACTTGTGGGTGGGTTTTTAACATATGCAATGTTAGAATGGGGGGAAGTTGGGTTCACTTGGCTTGCATGCACACTTGAGTCCTGGAAATCATCATCTTTAGAAATGAATCCCTGGAAGGAAATCAGGGAGAAGAGAGTTCATTGATTGAATCCAACAGGCTGGGCAATGGTCATGTGGCATGTCTGTGTTGTGTTTATGACTCTCTATAAATGTCACAATCCTGGCAGTTTATCACTTAATTTCAGCAGAAAATATTGCATGGCTCCAAGGATTCCCAACATAGAAGAGTTGGAACTTGTCCATGAAAAAGCAAAACAGGGAAACTAGAATGAGCTGTCTCCCCTTAAGCAGAATATGAGATTATTCTGTCACAAATGACATGCATGTAAAACACTCTATAATTACAGGTTGCTTGTGGGTGGCTAAAGGAAGCTTATATGCAGATCTTTCTCTTCGCATCCCTGCCAGCATTTCCATTATGCTTCATATTGGAAATCTGGTTTCTTTCTTCTTCAGACAAAACTTCTTAAAATTATTATTTTTTTGTAACTTTTAAAAAAGTGCCTGCTATCCTGGAAAAAAAATCAGCGCAATGCAATTTTGATGAAAATCCTTACTGAAATCCCCTGCTCCCAATCATGCCGGAACATCTATTGAAAATCTGAAGAGAAGAGAGGACTAGTTCCCCTTCTTCAAATTAGAAAAGCACAGGTTTTGCAGTATTCCCTTTAACATATTAAATGAGCATCCCTAGTCTTAGAACATCCTAGTAGTAGATTGTGTGGAAGATGGTTAGAAACACAGTGTGTACAGATTTACATTGTTCTTGAGTTTGGCATTCCAACAGGCAATACATAAAACTCAGCTTTCATAAATCTGTTGTTTTGCTGTCAGCTTTCTTTCAGGCAAATGACATTAGTTATATATATTAACAGTCCAAAACCATGTGGTTCCAGTCCAGTAGACAAGAAGCGTCTTTTTCCAACCATAAACAATTGACATCTTTGTAGCTATTAACTTCATGATCTGTTATATTTTGTATGCAAGTAAGAAACATATATTTATACATGGCTTGACAGGATTATTAATAAATGTACTTGATAAACAGTAAAATTGTTGGTCTCAAGATGGTCGATAAACGAATTGTCATTGTGAATAAGATTTACTGAGCTGTTTGCTGCATCTGGTTTCATATAATTAATAGTGTGCATAGCAACCAGCTGCCAGGGTTTCTTTAGGCCATGATTCCTGCATTGCAGGGATTTGAACTAGATGGCCCTTGGAGTCCCTTCCAACTCTAGAACTCTATGTTTCTGTTACTGTAACCCTTTGCATGCTGTATGTTACCTTCAAATTGTGCCATAATGCAAGATGTGCCAGTCACACACCCCAGATCTGCAGTCTTCTGTTATTGTTCCTTATCCCTTGGCA
Organism: Podarcis erhardii; assembly: GCF_964252035.2. NCBI lineage: Eukaryota > Metazoa > Chordata > Lepidosauria > Squamata > Lacertidae > Podarcis > Podarcis erhardii. The sequence continues at coordinate 77,811,462 of NC_138497.1, read as the reverse complement.
TCTTTCTAATGGACTGGCGTAGGACCATATACACACTGGCGTCCATTGTTGCCCACTGTCCATCACCTGTAGCTCTGTAGTGGAATAACACAGGGCTGGGTAATTCATTACAGCTGCTTTGGAGGTGCTGCAACTATGTTCCCTGTGAAAAATTATGTGTTGACGGTAGTCTCTTCAACTTACTTCCACCATTATCCCACCACTAAGTGCATCCAACTTGTGAGAAAATTAACAAATTGAACGGTGGACGGATGCAATCCATGCCAACTGGCTTTGCTTAATGCTATTCAATCTTCTTTTAACTTAAACGCACACACACATGGGTCAAAATCAGCAGTAGACAGATTTGGTTGTATTATCTAGAAGTTACAATTATTTCATCTAATTTCTCCCTCTTTCTGTCTTCCTCCCTCTTCTTCCTTTCTTTCATTTTTGCTATCTCTAATTTTCTTTTGTTTCCATTTTTTATCTCTTCCATTGATGCCTTGCAGACTATTGTACTGGTTAAGTATAATTGCTGAATTAATCACATTTTCAAGGATATATTATTGTTTTTAATGTTCACTCATATAGCATTTCCAAAGGGTACACTGTTTGACACACAAATCATTATAAAACAGATACGGATTTATCTTGGGAGGTGGAATCGGGAATAACAAATAAAGATGACTCAAAATGGCTAGAAAAATCGTAGAAACCTATCTACATGAGTTGAATAGAAATTTAATTCTGAAATTTGAAATTGTTTTAGCAGGTCTAATGCATAAAAAAACCCATCTCTTGTAAATTTGGGGTTCCTGACTATGATTTATGTATTTTTACAGGGGTTCACTGACTGCCACTCTAAATGCAGCACAGCAGAACATAAAACTCAATTGTCTTGGAGGGCTAAGCTCCCCACCCAGCAAATGTGCATCAGGCATATCCACAATATTTTTTCAACCCCTCAAAAATCTGCATTCTTGTTGGGAGATGGTAGCTGCGAGACTACCAGTGTGTTGCTTTTCCATTTTCTTGTCTGCCAAAATCCCATGATAATGCTAATGCTGATCATTAATTGCTAGTGCTCCCAACCTGGGCCTTAGCTCTTTGCTGCTGCTCCCAGCTCCCTATCATCTAACCCTTCTGCTTGCTCTTCAAAATCTAAAGGAGCTGCATTCCACCTGCCTGAACACCAGTCTAGGCCTCCTTCTATAACCACAGCCTCTTTTCCTATTGTTTCAAAATGTAATTTATGGCCATTTAAACTGTGTGTTTGGGGAGATTTTTTTTTTTGTGATTATCTTATTTATTTTTGTATTGTTATATTGTCAACTGCCCTGTGATATTTGGATGAATGGAGGTATAGAAATAATAATAATAATAATAATAATAATAATAATAATAATAATAATAATAATAGCATCCTCTGCACATACCTTCCCCCATTCTGTGGCTGCAAGAACTGACAAATTGTATTTTATCCCTGCTTTACACTGTTTGGTTCCTTCCTGCTTTGCTATTCTAAGCAAAATGGAGAAAAGGCTGACACTTTGGCATACAGTAGCACAATTTGCTTTGCTAAGGGCATCGTTTACTAGCTCTGAATATAGTCCGATAATTTCCATGAAGTATGGTAGAAGTGTCTTTGGAGATCCTTAAGGGCAGCACAAGTTGCTAACTTGCAACACACCAGATGTTCTTGGACTCCAGTGCCCATTAGCCCCAACCAGTTTAGTCAGTGGTCAGGGATATGGGATTTATAATCCCAACAGCATTTGAAGGGCCACAGATTAATTATGTGACTGCCTCTTCTTATCTTTGACACTCTTGTGCCAGAATAACTTTCCCCCTTTTCTGGACCAATAACTCTTGAAGCTCCGTTGCAGAAGGTTAAGCAGCTGCTGATATATCTTGCTTGCCAAAAATAAATGTTAAAAGGAATTGAGTGGTACCATTGACCAAAGAACGGGTACCCTTGTTCTTCTCAATGCATTTCCACAGTAATGCAGCTGCTCATTACTTCAAAAGGCTCTTTTCGCCTATGAGTTTGAGTTAGGCACTGAGCATCCTTGGTTCCATTATAAATATCCCCGTCTTTCATTTCACTTTGCCTGCAGTTCCACTAGCAGCACTAGTAGTGTCACAGGTCTGAACAATCTTTAGCAAATTGCCATTGTAACACCACTTCTCTCTGTTTATAAGATTAACCATGCTTGATTTGTGCTGTGTTGGGATACAAGAATGTTACACCGTGAGCCCTCAGGTCTGCTTGTCAGAATTAATATTTCTTTTTCCTAGCCTAGTAATTGTGAACTTGTTTTTGTCAATTTACTAGTGGAAGGAGCCAAGTTCTTTGTAAAACAACAGCAGAAATAAATAATCCATTTTAGGACCAGTCCCAAGAAGCCCTAAGAGAAAGCAGGCTAGTTGCCCAGAGCTTTTGCACTGCTGACTCCCTGGAATTTGGGATTATTTTCACTTGCTATCACCAACTGTACTCCTGGATGCTTCTGTTTTCTCAAAGTGGGACAACCTACAAATAAGAGGAGGGGAATTCTAAAAGATAACATGTGGAAATAGTCCAGAGGGCATTAAAATGCTAACTTGATACTCTCCCCCCCTTCTCTCTCTCTCTCTCTCTCTCTCTCTCTCTCATCTCTCATCTTAACTAGTCCTACTGCAACTTTACCTTGGAGTCTATAAAACTGTCCATGTTTTGAAAGACATGATAATTCTTCTGTAGGCATTTGTCTTACACATTTTCCAAAACATCAGGGAGAAGCAGGCTGTCTCTGATAGCTAACGTTTGGGAAGAATTAGCTTTGATGGGAGGCTAACTGTTGTATTGACCTTTGTTCAGTGTTCCTCAGAGGTCCTTTCAGCAATGTATTCTTCTTCTTGGCATTGTCAGTGCAACTCACATAACACTTAAAAACACTTTTAAAGATAACGCCTTATAGAGCCACATGTCAGTATAGCCCCGGCTCAAGGAATTTGGAGTCCCTCAGTTTGTGCCCCCTTCTAAACTCTTAAGAGGCACAAAATGCAAACCAAGATTCTCTTATGCTGCTTCTGATTGTCCTGGCTGCAAGTGAGAGTGCAGGCACTGCTAGGGTGGTGTGCACTTTGCTAACTTTGGACTGTCAGTAAATTGGCTAGCCTTGCCACACTTTGGGGTTGTCCATGTATCAGCATACAGTGGTACCTTGGGTTACAGACACTTCAGGTTACAGACTCTGCTAACCCAGAAATAGTACCTCGGGTTAATAACTTTGCTTCAGGATGAGAACAGAAATCGTGCTCCGGCGGCACAGCGGCAGTAGGAGGCCCCATTAGCTAAAGTGGTACCTCAGGTTAAGAACAGTTTCAGGTTAAGAACGGACCTCCAGAACAAATTAAGTTCTTAATCCGAGGTACCACTGTACTGCTATGTTAGGCTTGCCAATTACTTAAGAAAATATAATGTTAATATACATTCTAGCCGATATCTGAAGCCTGTGCCTGGCACCTCAAGCGAGCATAGGAAAATAAGTGAGGTTGGTTAAAGGCTATTGGGAAATGATCTACCATGAGTTTTTTTTAAAAAAAGTTTTAAACAACCTTCCGAAAAAAACCTGAGGCCTTTTTGTTAGGAATAGTTCAGTCTGAAGTTCCCAGTTGTCAGAAAAAAATATGTATGCAACCACAGCGGCTTGAATTTTGCTAGCCCAAAGATGAAAAGTGAAAGAGATTCCTAGTAAGGAAGACTGGCAACTTAAGCTGATAGAATTTGTAGAAGGAGTAGGTTTATTTTTTTAAAAAAATAATTTTTATTAATTGGCCAATCACATCAAATTAAATCACATCACATAAATTCCAAATTACAAAGCCAAATTTTTAAATTTTGTTGGGGGAAGCCATACTTCAAGATCCAAAGGGGGATTCAAATCATCATCTTATTACTGCGTTAATGTCCAAATCAGTCCCAATCAGTCCAGACAAAGTTCATAATTCTATCCAGTCTTATCTTGGTGTTTCCACATCATATCTTGTTCATATAATTTCTCTTTTTCTTTTACGATCTCTTCTGTTAGTCTCCTTAAGCCGATAAGCAAATATAATAATCCTGTGTGAAATAGGTGAGGTTTGCTGTGGTACTGTGACTTAGAAGGGTTTGTGAAATGGTGGGGAAGCCCCTTATGTATTCTTTGGACCACTGAGAGCCAGAGAACTTGAGCACACTTGTATGGTGGGTGCATATTCCATTTCCCCCTGTGTAAAAAGAGAAGCCTTAATTGTTTGGGCAGATGCCTCTCTCATCTATAATAATGAAAATACCCTGTTTGCTCATCTTTCAGGAGGGTGAGTTTACATTTCAAATAGCATTCCATCCTGAAAATCAGCATAAGTTGAGGATTAAGAATTGAGTTGTGCCAGGAATGAGCAAAGTGTTCCATATCTTCTGAAGGTTGAAAGTACACCATGCTTTTCTTTGCCAGCTCACAGGAGATGACCATTTGTGAGCCCCAAACCACCAAGCATCAGCTGTATCATTGTGCCTGTTTAGTGGAAGGTCTTGCTGCTTCAATAGAGAAGAGAATCTTTTTGTTAACAAACAACAGGGGCCTTCTGTAGAGTAAAAGAAAAAAGAAAAATGTGTGTCAGAATTAAAATACTGGTAGAAATAGCAGTGAAGCAGGAAATTCATTACACTCTCTTCGTACAGTAGCATTTTACCTGCTCTCTTTTCTTTTATGTGGTTTGAACTTTTGCCTTTAAACGTAGCTTCACTCTCAAAACAACAAGATGGATTGCAACCATCTCCCCCCCCCCCAAGGCAGTATGCAGTCAGTTCAACCTGAAAGTTAGGGTTATGTGGTTTAATTCTGCAATCCTTTCCTGGGAGTGAACCCCAATGTACACAGCTTTCTACTTCATTAACCTGAACAGGAGTGCCTCTTAAATTACATTGACAAGGGCTGATTTAGTGGGTCCTTCTGCCACCAAAACAGGGGGTACAACTGCTGCCCAAACATATATGACCTGTGGCATTGCACCAAAGAGACTTTCCCTGCATTGCCAAGACACATGGCCCTCCAGCTGTTGTTGAACAATTATTCTTGTCACACACACTTGTGACTTGCTAGGGCTGGTGGGAGTTGGAGTCCAACACAGCTGGGGGGCTGCAGGTTCCCCACCCCTAGTCTAGTACATTTATTGTGCTAGCAGTTATTGCCAGCACATTCGCTGTAAGCCGTTTCATAGTATGAAAATGTGTATGGATGGGGATAGGTGAAAGATCAAGTTAGATGTAACTTGCCTAAGCACTGTCCTAAAGGTATTTCAGCTTCCATGTCTCATCTGATAATATAGTAGTAATTTCTGATAGAAAGCTTGACAGAATGGACTTGCTCCCTATATGTTGCACATAATTCTGTTTGCAGCTGGGTTGGTGCATACCAATGACCCAGTCCTATGATATACTCTGCAAGCAAGCAAGTGCTTCAGACATAGTGTACCAAATGCTGGGTTTTTATGATGCCCTGTCGCCCCATGCATGGGGGCATCTAATACCCTTCTGGAACCTGCTGCCTTTCCTGGCCCAATTGGACCCTCTCCCCATCCAGTTAAAAGTGCAAAAGTTAATGGCAGGGAGATCCTCATTCATGCTAAAAAGGGTGCCAGGAGGCCTTTAGGCTCCTTCAACCATCTTATGGTATTAGTCATGTTTAGAGCTTAGAGGTCATTATCTAATTAATTTTGGGAAAGTCAATTAATTTGACTTAAATCAATGACTTTAATTAATTAATTTGGGAATATCCAGTGGACATGTGACCCAATAATTAAAATTTGGATAGTGGGCAATATCTGCCCATCACTAGCCAAGTTACACGTGCACAACCTTCCCTTGTCATTTTTAGTACACACACACACACACACACACACACACACATTGTAAACTGATACACACTTTATCCACCTAACCAAAAACATACAAAAGCTTGCTGTAGTGAACATGTAGACTGCAGCTACCTAGGATGTGTCTGCTGGACATTTAGAGTTATCCACACAGGAAACGCACTTGCTCTGTGAGGAAGCCATGAGAGAGAAATCCCACTGTGTTTAGGAAGAGTAAGTTGTGCTGGGTCCACAGAAAGTTACAGCCATGCAGATATTTGATGTTCGGAACCCCTGTGTAGATTTGAAAGTTTGGGGAGGAAATGGAGCATCTGCAGAGCTGGGTTTATTGCTTTATATGAGCATGTCAGCACAATCAGCACAGGGAGATGCACTGTACCGTTCCCGATGGAGGTGAGCCATCGCTCACCGTTTCCGAGCCATCAAGCATTTTCTTTCTTTTATCGTCTGCTGTGTTGAGAATGTCTGCCAGCAGTTGGGTAGCCTTTACCCAGGGTCAGCACGTTTTTTATTTCTTTCTGGTAGACCCAGACAAAGTATTGAAATGGTTTTGCTCCACCGGGGACTCTTCAAGTCATCTGAAGGTGAGCTATTAGAAGGAAATCAGAGTGCTAACCGCTTTCTATCCCCTTTGCTGTGTTTCACCTGTTAAATAGTTAATGTGATAGGAATGAAGCTCTCTAAAGGTGTCTCCCCCCCCCCCCAGTATAGTCTTACTCCAGGCACTTACTGTTCACATTCATTGAGCATTAGGTTCTTAAGGGGTCATTAATTAGAAACAGTTTCTTTATGGCGAAGTTGCAGGTTTTACATTGCCTCAAGGAGCACATACTGTTGAATGAAGCAGAATACCTGGCTTTTCTCTTCACGGAGCCTGACTTCCCATTCCTGCTGTTAGTGATGGAGAAGGGAGCCCTGCAGCTTCTCTCACGGATTCTCCTCGGACAGTGGGGGACTTTGGTCTTTCAAATTTCAGCAGTATGATGCTAAAATTTGGTGCCCTCTGTCTCTGCCCTAAAACTGCCTCTGCCTCTGACTTCTGAACAACCCAGAAAGGATTCCACAGGCAACTGGGGCCATGCATTCACAGCTGCACTAGCAGCACAGTGAGGGATTGCTTAATGTATCATAAAAGCCTGCTGGATCAGGCCAAAGGCCGGTCTAGTGCAACATTCTCTTCTTCCAGTTCCCAACTAGATGTCCATGAGAAGCATTCAAGCAGGATATGAGTGCACAACATTCTCATTTCCTGTGGTTTCCAGCAACTGGTATGCAGAGGTGTATGGACTCAGACAGTGGAGAGAGGACATAGCTTTCATGGCTGGTAGCCCATTGCTACACCAGAGGCAGACAATGCAAGGTAAAGGCCTGGCATGCCTAAATACCTTTTGCACACTGAGGATACCACTGGCCCCACTCACACCAGAGCCCCCAGAACACAAATGGTGAAGCCAGTGACAGCCATTTCTGTCCTCGATTCATTCCCTTTTGTTCGTTCAATTCTTCAGTTAGTTAAAATTCTGCCTGTCTATCTTGCATGTAATTTGTTTTTAAAATGAAACAGAGCTAGTAGTAGCGGCAGACAATGATAACGGTGGTGGTAGCTTATAATGTGGGTGCACCCCTCATGTAATCTCTCCCATTTTTGTAGGAGAGGTCATGTAGAGTGGTGTCTTGGTGTGAGTGCGCACCAAAGTACAATAGAGTGGACTACCTGGTTCAGACCTTGATACTTCGCTGTGGCAAGGACTGCTTCATGCAGGGGATTTTGGATGTTTGAACCATGGCTTTAACTAACCCACACATTTCCCATGCTTGCTGTATGGGCAGCTAATTGCAGCAGTGAACAAATTAGAGGCAGCAAGCTTATTATTGGAACATTGCCGCTTTGAAAAGCAAGTACTAGAGCTTTAGAGGGCCATGTTATTTCCAGGTGTGCTATGTAAATAATATAGCTTCGTGACATATTCTTATGCTGTGATAACTGACAGCAGTGACTACACAGAAATTTTATATATGAAGAGCCATGACTGCTGTTCAGTGTTGTGAGCTTGGAAATAAGTTTATTTAATTTATAAAGACATACTTATTTAATGGTGCTTTATTGAAGAATGAATTATTCTGAAGAAACCCTGAAAAGTTTATATAATATTTATTTCTCCTAGGTTGCTCTTTCCATCAGGGAAATACCACTTCATTTTAGACAAAGATCACCCTACAGTATTGAAAATCTGCCAAAATCCCTTTCCTTCCACCTTTCCCCCCTCCTCAGACAGCAAGGGAGAGTATGTAAATAAAGCTGGCAAACATAAAATTGCAATAAAGTGCAGCCGCTCCATGAATTTATAACATGAGGGGGTAAAGTAATAAAAAGCTATAAATTTAGTGTCAGTCAGCCTCCTTTATCAATCTGTGTAAACAGTGTGTACATGAGGCAGTGCAAGAATAGGATTAAAGCGTCATGTATATATACTCCATGGGCAGTTTGCCAAGGTTTCCTGTCATACGTACATCTAATGCAACTGCATAAAAGATTTACTGGCACATTCAGAAGGAAAAATAGCCAAGTCCTGTTACATGTGGGAACCCTGGACAGATATAATTGGACCCCATGGTGAGCTTTGGCCAACTTCTGAGCATGCTCCAGAGACTCTTTGTGACTGTGGTGATGCAGGAGACACCAAAAGTTAGCAGATGTTTCCAAAAGCAAAGGAAGGATTATTCAGTGTTCTTCAACCTCGTGATCCTGCAAGTGTGTTGCTTCCTTAGGCAATGAATTTCAGAACACTGGACAAAGAAAACTGATGCATTAGAAAGAACAGAGCACACCCACAAACTCAATTTTGTGTTTCAGTAATCTATAGCTGAGGATAACCAATGAGGCCTAGTGAGCAGAGTGATAAATTTGGACTACCGTATTTTTCGCCCTATAGGACGCACTTCCCCTCCAAAAATGAAGGGGAAATGTGTGTGTGTCCTATGGGGCGAATGCAGGCTTTCGCTGAAGCCTGGAGAGCGAGAGGGGTGGGTGCGCACTGACCCCTCTCGCTCTCCAGGCTTCAGGAAACTCTCCGCAAGCCTTGGGAGCCCGTGGGAGTTCCTGTCGGGCTCCCTAGGCTTGCGGATAGCAGCCTGCATCTCGAAGCCCGGGGCGCGCTGCACAGCGTGCCCCGGGCTTCGGTTCCCCAACCTGGTTTGGAGGCTGGCGGTGGGGAGAAGCGCGCTTCTCCCTGCCGCCAGCCCCAGAAGCTCGGGGGACAGCGGGGAGGCGGAGCGCTGCCATCCCGCTGTTCCCCGACCTGGTTTGGGCTTCAGGCAGATATCCGCAAGGCGTGGGAGCCTGGCGGGAAGTCGCGCCGGTCTCCCAAGGCTTGCGGAGAGCTGCCTGTTCTGGGGGCTGGGGTCGGTGTAAGCTTGGGCTTCCCTCGTCCCAGCCCTGCACCGGGGGGGGGGGGGGAATAAAAAAAAATTCTTTATTCGCCCCCCCCAAAAAAACCTAGGTGCATCCTATGGGCCGGTGCGCCCTATGGGGCAAAAAATACGATACTTAGGCTGAGGTTAAAATCCCTGCTTTTCTGTCCAGTTCAGTAGGTATCCTAGAGTATGTCACACTCTACCTAACCTGGCTTCTTTTGAAGGTAGTATGAGAACTCCTCCATATATGCTGTCCCGAGCTTCTTGAAGGGTAGGGTGCAAAACGTGACAAATAAGATGGCTACATAATAATGGCATTTGCTCACATACAACAAAGGAATTATTTGTCATTTCCCTTTTTCTTAAACCCTGGAAAATTAAAAAGCAACTTGAAACTTATTTTGAACTTCTCTTAGCTTTATAGTGAATTTCAAAGCAATCAGATGATGTCTTTACTTTGTGAAATGTCACTACTTGTTATTACAGTGTGATTATTGTTCATAAGCCTGCTATTGATCAAGTCAATCAATGCCTCATGCTGCCAGGGTGCCTCTTGCCACAAGCTGCATGTTGTTTGAAGAGTATGTGCTATAGCTATTTCTCGATAAAGAGCAAGTTTGTCATCTTACAAACTGAAGATGCAGAAAGTGGCTGCAATCAGCACCTTTATTTTATGGAGATTATTTATATTATTCATGCTTGGGGGCACATGAGCATTTCATATCTCAGCATCCTAAGCATCTGCATTAATCCAGAAAGCGTGTTTCTGTGTTTTTAGTGGAATGCATACCATTTAATGCTTGAAAAGTCAGTTAAAACATAATCCTTTGCTTTGATGAGGAATTCTGAGAGAGATGGTTGCAGACCAGATCCAGGCACTCTTAGAGAAAAGTGTGTTTTGTGTTTTCTCTTCTTTTCTTCATGTTGTGAACTGCCCTGTGATCTTCAGATGAAGGGTATACAAATTTAATAAATAATAATAGTAATAGTAATCTGGGGTGGAAAACGTTGTTGCTTTTTCCTAGCAGTAGCTAATCATTTTTTTCTTCCAACATATCCAGTCATCTAAGGGGTTAGATGTACTCTTCTAGAGGGTATACTCTACTTAAATAAATAGTAAGAAGACAGGAAGGCAGCCAACACTTAGTATTATTTCCTTCAGATTAGTTTTCCATGGAGCTGTTTTGTGGTAAAACACAGAATCCAATATGGGCTGTTATGAGTCTTTGGCTTCAGTTTGTGAATTATTAGATAAACACTTCAGTATCATTTAATGGCATATTGGGTATCATTCAAGTAATTCTTCATAGTACCTCCCAAAATATGATATGTTATGCTAGAGCCAGAGAACAAATGGTGTGTGTGTGTGTGTGTGTGTGTGTGTGTGTGTGTGTGTGTGTGTCCCTGTGGCACTGGTTTATTTCTGCATGCACATGCCTCTGGCAGGCATTAAATATATCAGATTGGTTGCCTGTCTGGCAGGAGATGGGGGAACCCCAGTTATTACTCAGCCAGAACTATGTTATCTTGAAATACATGCAAAACATTATGAGGAGTGTAAGCGGTAATGAGTACAGAATTCACATTTGAAAGTGGAGGAACTTCAGTTCAATTCAGCATGTAGACTGATGTCACTGTATAAATGGCTTGGATCCTAAGTTTCAGCTTCATCAAGAAGTAGGATCTAAACAAATAATAATGGCTTCTGTTCCTGAATAGTATGTATTAAACATGCTAGCACTCAGATCACACCTGGAGTACAGTATCCAGTTCTGGGCAACACAGTTTAAGAAAGACATTGACAAGCTAGAATGTGTGCAGAGGAGTGCAGCTAATACAATAGCTAGAGGAATATCGCATGGAAGATGGAGCAAGCTTGCTTCCCTTCTGCTCCGGAGGCTAGGACCCAAACCAATGTAATCAAGTTACAAGAAAGGAGGTTCAGACTAAACATCAGGAAGAACTTCCTCTGGCTGTAAGAGCTGTTCAACAGTGGAACGGATTCCCATGAGATGTGGTGGACTCTCCTTCCTTGGAGGTTTTTGAACAGAGGTTAGATGATCATTTGCCATGTATGATCTAGTTGAGATTCCTGCATTGCTGGGGGTTGAACTAGATGACCCTGCCTTGAGGGTCCTTTCCTACTCTACCATTCTATGATGCATCTTCCTGATCCCTGGTTCACTATCTATTTTGTAGTGTTGTGAGGCTGTCTGGACTTGCATACACTGCTGCCAAGCAATCTACTAAACTTTATTCTAGTTTAGCAGTTCAGAAAATACCTTGCTAAATTTTGGAACCCATCTTGCAAGCATAGTGGATCTTATAACTTTCTTTTAACCTTAAGATGTTCAAGTGGCATAAATTAAGCTTAAAACATGAACTAGTCTGATAGAGAAGTAAAGTTGCTCTTGAAAGCCATCTGCATGCTATTAAATCCAAAATTAAGGGCAGCGATACATCTTCTGTCAAAGTCTATATTTCAGCACCAAGGACAGCAGTCCAGAATCCTGCTTTGCAAGCAAGTCTTTCATTCAGATATATGTGGCTTATTTGGGGGATATTTAAATTTGCAAGAAAGCTCTTTATAAGTCGTGCATTATTATACTACCAGAGATCCTTGTGAACTAACACCATCCTTTAAAAGTCAACTCAGAATGACTAAATTAATTCTCAAAGTTCATATAGGGCTATAAGCTACTATAGGCTTATCTTCCTGATGATTGGGTTGTTTGTGTGTTTCACAGTGGCATTTTCTTCCTTTTATGTAATAATTTATTTCAACATTTTAAAGTGTTATCTTTACTGTCAGGCTACTCTGTGATTTGCACATTATCAGATTTTATAAGTAGTTCAGCAGGCTGATTTGTATTCTACACAACTACTTACGTGTTCTACCAGAACTGCCTTGGAAAACATCAAATAATTCTGTGTATAGGGATTTTGATCACTTCAGTCACCTGTAGTCTCATTATTAAAAACCTATCCCTTATTATAAGCCACATTTCAATACATTTGTCAGGGGATATGGCCAATTTCTTTCTTTTTTATTGAAGACATATTATTATCCAGTGGGTGGTCTGAGGGCCAGAAGTGTATTTTTCTGTGCAAACTGATCTTACTTAATAAAGCTGCAGTCTCTTGGCATTAAGAGCATCCCAGTTATGGGGCACAGGTACAACTGGTGCATTTCATTAAAAAACAAAATACAGAGAGGGATGTAACATTAAAATGTGGATTATCTCCATCTCTTAGAACAGGAAAAGATTGTTTCCAATTTTTTATGAATGAAACTATGGACAAACTTTCCCACACCTTGTTATGGTCACCAGGGACTATATACAATTGCTTTACGAGCCAGTTCTGGCCAGTGGGCTACAAATTAGCAATCTCTCTTTTGAGCTAAGATGTTCCAGCATCATTGATTTGCTTTCTACCCCTTGGGGCTTCTATAAGGAATAAGAGCTCCAGAGTACTTCCTGCTTATGACCTGCCATTTTTGGTTGCCATTTCAAGATATTGAACTTGATCAGTTTGATTTCAGAGCTCATAAATCCAACCTTCCCTTTGATTGTGTTGATTTCATTATGGTCAATCCCAGCTGCATTTTTGAAATACCATTTTGAGAGCAGATGACTCAGTTTTAACGTTTTGAAGTTTGCATTGTTTAAAACTGGAACCTGAAGTGAATTGATTATTTCCGCCCACGCCCTATCACATGCACACACTTTATATTCCTCTCCCTTTTTGTCTTACATATGTATTCATTGTACATTTTCTGTTGAAACTCATCTCCTGTTCTGCTCAAATTCCCTGCTTCATTTTGATTAAAATTTGAGAATATGCAAGTTTAGATGCTGTGACCTTGTTAACCATCACCTTCAGAGTATTCTATTCCAGAGGGGTAGCTATGTTAGTTTGTTCCAGCAAAAACTTCCAAGAGTCTCATGAAACTTAAAGGCTAACAAATTTATTGTGGTACAGTTTTTGTGTTCTGGAGATTCACTGCATGACTGTAGCTACTGAAGAGGCATCTATTCCACAAAACTTTGTTAGAGCTTCTGTGGTTTTTAACTCTTTCTCTTCTGTGCTAGTACCATTGATAACTATCTTCCCCTGTTAAAAAGGTGATTGGTTTAATCTAAATATGATGGTATGACACAGTATAGGGAATGGGGCTCATTTACAGTGGTGACAGATATGGCAGATATTATGAGCATATGAAAGTGCCTTATACTGAGATTCTGTTAATCACAAATTGAACCTGAGATATCCTGCATGCAACACATATGTTCTACTGCTTAGCTGCACCCCTTCCCTGTTGTTCATACTGTACTGGAGCAATAGGGATTTTGCTTATTTTTTTTTCTTGGAGAACCTACAGATAGTACTTCATGAGCGCTCTACCATGTTTCACTGATAACATGAGTAGACCACTCGTGTAAGCTCTTAACTACCCAAATGAGCCAATTCTGATGTATGAATCAGCCAAAATATCTGTAGTAATATGACCTTGACCCCTGTCTACAAAACCAGGCAGCAAAGGACTTGGAACCCACAAATATTAATTTGACTTTCTACCCAGCCTCTATTATGGCTTCCACTGGCCCCTTCCCCTCATCTGTATTCTCAGTCATGCACAGTGGGGTTGTGGGAAATGCAGAAATCTGCCTCATTTGTACTGGTGTCTAGAAAGGCAAGAAATGGTGGGAGAGACTTTGCCTTACTTATCCAAATCTCATTGCGCCTGTCTTCCAAGCTCTCTGTACTTGTTCAAAGAAGAAGTAAGTTTTGATTCACATTTGCATTGCAGTTTGGAGAAAGCAAAAAAGGCAGTTTATATTCTCAAAACATTACTGCAAATGAGATAAGACATCCCCAACACACATACACTTTCCTCGCTGGTGCAGGCAGGGCTTGAAAGAGAAGCATGAATTTTTCTTTATCTGCACTGCAGTATGGGTAAGGAAGCGGGGGGGGGGGGGACAAGCCAGAGAGAGACATTTAGTATTTAGGCTCTTGGGCATCCTTCTTGCCAAAGTTCCAGGAATGCCCACCTGTGGTAAGCAGGTGGGTGGATTTTGTGAGTTCCTGATCAAGGCACATGAAAACTATTATTGTGCTATTTTGCAAACTATTTAAAAAGTGGCAGGGGAAAAAGACCATGGCAAAAACCTACTGGAAATGGTCTTCTTATAAAAGATACTATGTGAAGGTTTATGGACACCAAAACATTATTTGTATTGGCAAACAGAATAAAGTTCGAAGCTGTAGCAGATGGCACTGCCGAATTATACATTGGCATCTGGAAAGTTGGGCAAGGCAATGGCTTTGCAGCAGGTCCATTGCACTGTGCTGTTTCTAGCACCCTGTAAACTGCACATTGGCAAGTATTGTGAGCCAAAGCTCAAACCAGGAACAAAGCCCAAGGCAAAGCTACATATATTGGAGTTCTGGCTACATATACTGGATTTCTCTCATAAATTGCTGTTTGCAGCTCAATACAATGAGATCTTCATACAGCAGTCTGATTTGATTCCAGTTCTCCAAGACTGATGAGGAGACAGGGAAGCAAGTCAGGCAGTATCAGAACTTGTACTTGTCTGAATACTAGTTACTAGTGGGGAGAATGCATTTGCTCTCAGGTCCTGCTTGTGGGTTTCTTGTAGACATCTGGTTGTCTCCTGTGAGAAAAGAATGCTGGACTAGATGGACCTTTGGCCTGATCTAGTAGAGCTGTTCTTAGGTCAGGCAGGCAGACAGGGCTTCCATGGAATAGGGAGGCGTGAAGACAACAGCAAATAAGCTACTTGAAGACATAAAACAATAGCTACACCAACTGAAATGACATGAACCTCTGCACATAATTTTCCTGAAGGCTTGCTAAATAGTGCCAGATGTACTCAAATATATGTTAAATAGCATTGGGCACAATATGACATCCCACAGCACAACTGCCAAGGAGGCAAAATACAAACACCCAATGCTGTTCTCTGAAACTGACCCTGGAGGCAAGAACAGAACCACTCTAAAACAGTGCCTCCAGTACCCATCCCACTAAGTCAGCTCAGAAGGATACCATGATCAAAAGTATCAAAAGCCCAAACTAGGTCTGTCCTTTTCCTGATAAGTGTCATCCATCAGGGCAACAAAGGGCAATTCAGTCACGTAACCAGGCCAGAACCCAGATTGAAATGAGTCAAGATAATATGATTTGTCTGCGAGTAGTTGCAATTGTTGCACCATAAGCTGGGACCACTCCCTTCTGCAAGGATGTGTTGACCACACTCTGGATCTACTTGGCAGGCTGTAATAAGCCAAGAGGGGCAAGGGTTGAGGAGACACGTTGATGTCTGCATTGTCACAAGGACCTTGCCCACATCATCAGCTATATAAACTGAAACTGAAGTAAGGAAGTTGCAGCAGATGCTGCACTGAACACCTCAATTCTTCACTGATGGAAGCAAGCATGACTACAATGTGGGTGTGCTTGGGTTTTGCAGAGAGGTTGGTATGTTCTTATGCACAATTCCAATTTATGTGCTGGTTTTGATGCTCAGAAAACAATCTGCATCAGCACTGCAGATTGTAGCTTTTTGTTTCAAACTAATTTTTCAAGCAGATAACAAGGATGTGAGATGGCAGGCTAAACAATTAGTTTCAGAGAGCTTTTAATTTTTAATCACCGCACACTGTTTATCATCTTCAGAGCTGCAAGGAGTGGCAGCTGTAATTCTCTGTGATTTACTCCGTCCCATACATCTGAAACTCATTCTATTCCTCAGGGTTGATGAAATGGGACAAAGGAGAAATAAATGATACTGGGACAAAATGAAGGAGTGTGAAAAGGAAAATACAGCAAGCAATAGATTTTGTTGTAAACTAACGCCATGAGAGCCGTCACAGAGAAGCAGCTGTTGTGTGATGTGTTATTACTTACGGCCGTGCAGCCTACGTGCCAGGCTGACTTGCCATGAGTTTGGAAGGGAGGTTGAATGTGGCTTGGAAGCAAAGCAAGCAGGAGGAAACGCACAGTTGGTGGGGGAACGGATCATCTTGTTCCACTTTGGCACAGCATACCATAGCAGCTTGCAAACAACTTCTGCAAAGTTCGAGGAACACTTCCCACTATATGTGTGTGAATTTGCTTAATTAATTAAAATATTTGAAACCCGTCTTCCCCACTCCTTAAGGCACTTTACAACAAAATGGTAAAGCACTCCATTCAACATACACAAAATACATTTAGAAACCAAAAAGTGGAGCAGTGCTGACTTAAAAAGTTTTCAACAACGCAGCCTCCAGAAAGCTTGCCATCCTTCTGTCCAAATACAGTCATACCTCGGGTTGAATGTGCTTCGAGATGAGCGCATTCGAGTTGCGCTCTGCGGCAACCCGGAAGTAACGGAGCATGTTATTTCTGGGTTTCACCGCTTGCGCATGTGCAGACGCTCAAAATGACGTCACGCGCATGCGCAGAAGTGCCAAAACATGACCCGCGCAGACGCGCAGACACGGGTTACGTTTGCTTCTAGATGCAAACGGGGCTCCGGAACGGATCCCGTTCGCATCTAGAGGTACCACTGTAAATGGATGTCACAAAAACTGAGATGGGAGGAACATAAAAATGGCTTCTGGGCAAGGTCATTCCACTGTGTTGGGGCAACCAGAGAGATGGCTCATCTCCTTGGAGCTGATGTTCTGACTTCCTGAAATGAAAGAACTTGGAATGAATCTGATTATCAGCAGGTGGACGGCCTCAGAAACTCATGAAGGTCAAAGCCAAGTGGAAAGGTCCATAATTCAGTGGCAGAGCATCTGTTTTGTGTTCAGAAGGTCCCAGGTTCAACCTCCAGCATCTCTTGTTAGGGCTACGAATGTTCCCTGGATGAAACCCTAGAAAACCAGTGCTGGTCAGTGTGAAGACAGTACTGAGCTAGATGGTCCAATGGTCTGGCTCTTATGTTCCTAGATGTGTCATAGGTCAAGTAAAAAGTAGTAGACAGTTCTGCTTTAGTGTGCACTACAGTACCTATGAAACTTGCCTGTCAAACATCTATGGGCTATCTGTTCCTCTCAACTGCTGAGCTATTGATGTGAGGGCAGCAGTATACAAAGCTGGGGTACGAGGAAATAATGTAGGTTTTAGGAATGCCCCCCTCCTAGCTTTGGAACTGAGGTTCACTTGACACCATTTGAGCTTCCCCTTTTTCTTTACTTCATCTCTCAGCAGACATTGTAAAAGGAGGCAGGAAGTGGCTGCTGGAAGGCTGTTTAGCAGCTCTTACTTAGAACGACTTGACTGTGCTTTGAACCTGCTTATGGACTGGAATTTTCTCTGCCTTGCTGTGACCAGTCTCTCCTTGAATTCTGCCTGGTGTGTTTGCCCATGCCTGCTTATGGGTCCTTCAGTTTTCCTTCAGAGGTACCTAATCTCCCAGTGTCCCAGTTTGCCCTTCTGGGAAATAGTCAAGCCTGTGGACCTTCCCGCTCCTGTTTTGGAGGATTCTTGCCCCTTGGGCCACTTGAACTTAGCTATCATACAAAGTCAGAGCTGTACTCCAGAACCCTCTCTCCTCAGCTGCTGCCTTGTCAATGTCTCAATTGTCCAGAGCAGCAAAAGGAAATATTTGGCCCTCCATGTTGCTGCACTTCAGCTACCAACATCCCTGACCATTGGCAAAGGCTGGCTTAAGCTAATGGGAGTTGGAGACCAGCAACCTTTGTAGGGTCTCAAGCTCCCCACTTCTGGACCAGAGGCAATGTTTACCAAGGTGTGGGGGCTATATATTTTCTGTACAGCAGTACATGTCAAACTTGATTTGTGACACCATTGCCTCCCTCTGCACAAACTGATTATTAATTCATCTTGCATCCTTCAGCATGTATTAGAGCAACAAGCGTCTGTTACCAGTTTTGTGTGAATCTCAAGTAGCAACAACATGGAGCCCATTACTTAGAAGTCCCTGGCTTTAGGTCTACTTCTGCTGTCAAACTTCAGTGTTAACACATAAGGTGACGAGCTTCTTGTCCTTGATGCCTATGAAATTAGACAAGCTTGAATAAGATCCTTATGGCCACTTAAAAAACAATCTGGTTTAGCTATCTAATCCATCTAAGGGGGGAGTGTGTGCAAAAACCTCGCCATCTTAGCTAATGGCAAGATTTAACTGTTGTGTCTTAAGGGGATTTGTTCTCTCTCTGGATTTCAGCTTGGTGAGATGAGTGAGAAGAGCCGTTTTATTAATTTGTCCCCATCCTTGCACATTCCCGCCTCCGAGAACAAGGACCTGCCATAGCTGTCAACTTTTCCCTTTTCTTGCGAGGAATCCTATTCGGAATAAGCGAATTTCCCTTAAAAAAGGGAAAACATTGACAGCTATGGGGCCTGCCCATTCACAAAATTGTGCTGGTACTGGGAGGGGGCCAGTTTCCAAACACTCATTTCATGGGAGCTAATACTAAAATACAATGAATACCCCCCCCCCAAATAAACCGAGTACAAGACAGAGGTGGGGTCTGAGCCCCCAAACCACTTTATTGAATTGACATTGCTAGGAAGATCCTGGCACACAAAAATCTCACAGCCAATGGTAGCCTCCCTTACAGTCAGTTTTCAGGGCCAAACAGAAGAAGAGTTTTGCTTGATCAGACACATCCAGTCCAGCACCCTGTTCTTAAGAATAGCCAGACAGGTGCCTCTGGAAAACCTGTAAGCAGGACATAAAGGCCTTGTTGTATACTCCCAGGTATATACGTACTCTGATTGTGGAAGTTCCATTTTGCTATAATTGCAGATAACCTTCCATGTACATGTCCTCTATGGATTTCTCTAATCTTTTAAAAATCCATCTAAGCTAATGGTCCCCACTGAGTCATGTGGTAATGAATTGTATAAGATAAATATGCATGGTATAAAATAGTAGTTTGTTCTGAACCAACTGCTAGTGAGTTTCCCTGAGTCGTCCCTGAGACTTAGGTGGACAGGTAGGAGGCTTGTTGGGCAGGCAGACAGTTGGGGAGGAATTGGACCATGCCATGCTCCCAGTTAAGGTATGAATTAGACTCAGAATAAACTGGGCTATTTCTGAGATTTGGGGGAGTTTTTCTGAGCCACAGTTCTAAGCATGCTGAGGGGAGCTCTCCCTACCATTAAAAGCAATGTTTGTTTCATGTTTATGCCTTTAAACAATTTGTTCTTCCAAAGTCCTTCTTTGCTTGCCTCCTCATCAATGTGCATTTGTTTTGCCAGCAACTGTTTCTGATTTGGGCAAGATTCCCATTTTTAAAAGAAAGGGTTGACACTGCTTTTAGCGATGTAAAGGCTTCCTTTTAAAAATGGAAATCTTTTCTTGAAGGAATTTAACCTCCTCTAACCCCACCCTCATTTCCTTTTTAGAAGTCTTCTCATTTTATTTTGAACTTGAATTCCCTTTCTGAAACTAAATGCAGCTGTGTGAGACTTTCTAGGCAACGTGTGTGTGTGTGTGTGTGTGTGTGTGTGTGTGTGTGTGTACCTTCTTTTCACATGTTATGTTGAGCAGTGCTGTGGTCACTGTTCCAAGCAGAAAACAAGATCTATGTGTTGCAGCCAATGATGAGCCCGTGTGACATTCCTTTGTGTTCATGTGAGCTTTTGAGGATGCTTTTGAGAATTTAGACCTAGAATATGTGTGTTTTTCAGGTCAGTGTCCCCATAAGGTACAAGGCCGAGGAACTAGAGCTTGGAGTGCAATAAGCAGAAGATATTGTTCTGTTCACTATGTCATGCTGAAAGACTAGGATCCCTGTATCCAATCCACAGGTTCCCTTTTGCCAACAGCTATGTTCAGTGTTGCATACATAGTTGTATTCAGAGGTGACTCCCCTCTAGCTGAAGTGCTTTTTCTTGTGCCAGGCAGGCCACCTGATTTCCACCAATCCCCTTTACCAATTGCACCCCTCTATTCCATATCTGCTTCTGCTCCAGATGGCCTGCAACCAAGAGAAGCTTTTGAGAGGCATGGGGAGGCTGCACTGGGTAGGAGGGGTTAGCAGAAATCATGCCTTGCAGAAAGTTTTCTTAAAACTACTAGTGACTTGTTCCCCACTACACCAGCAAGAGGGAACCTGCAGACTTCTGGATGCTTTGGACTCCACCTCCCCTCAAGCCCCAGCCAGCATAGTCAGTGGCCAGGCATGATTGGAGCTGAACTTCAGTAACATCTGGAGGGGCATAGGTTTCCCATCCCTGTCCAATTGGATGTTCATTTCTGCTTCTGAAGAGGACTCTTATGCACTGTGGACACACAGAGGCCATGGTAGGGTAGGCCTCATCTTCAGACCTCCAGTTCAAGGTGGTTCTGCTGTTACTGTCACCAGGTCATGGGGAACAGGGCGGGGTAGCAGGAGAAGGTGTTGCTTGCCACATCTAGCTTTGCCCACTATGTATTGTATTCATTGTAGCACTAAGGATGACGTTCCGTCAGTGCTACACACCCTCTCCCTCTTTTCATCCTACTATTCACCCTCTAAATCTGTTCTGGGCTCTCCTGAAACTCCAGAGCACATGTAGGGATCGTGCAGGGAGAGGAAAAGGGGGAATTCTGATGCATTAGTGCAAACCCTTACACTAACACAACTATTTAGTTGACTCCGACCCTATGTGTACCCTCTAGGGCAGCGGTGGGGGAAACTGTGACCTTCCAGATGTTGCTGGACTCCCAACTCCTGTCAGCTTCAGCCAGCATGGCCAATGGCTAGGGATAATAGGAGTTCAGCAACATCTGGAGGGATAAAGCTTCCCCAGCCCTATCGTCAGGGTCTTCAGAAATAACTTGACTTAAAAGCATTGTCATTATAGCCTTCTGCTGAGTTGGAAACACTCAAACCATGCTGTGTTTTTAAGGCACCAAATTGTTCCCATGCCCAGGATATAACAGTTGCAATTTTACGAGGGAAAACATTTAGCTGCCAAGATCATGGACAAAGTGTAACTAACAACATGAACTGAAAACAACCTGGGGCGTAAAGAGGAAGTCTTTTTGATTGTGTGCAGCTTCCCACTCCTGAAACAAAATAGGCCTTTCAGTATTTTTCTAAGGAGATTTTTGCTCTGTTAAAGTTGATGCCTTAGAATGAACAGCTCTGACTTTTTTTCTAAAGCTGTCAGCGCATGTTGTGAACCCAGGGAGTTATGGGAACAACAATTTAGAGTTCCTAAACAGCAGAAAGGGACCAACTATTGCTGTTAGAAATCTTTCTTAATGCCTCTGAAATAATATTATAGTGTAAAAAGAAAGAGAATTTTATTTTCCTTGGTGTTAAAATTGTAGTAGAATGTGCTCACAGAAAATTAACTAGAATTATTCTGAGAGCATAGCATTCTCCAACTAAGCCCTATAAGCAGATGTAAAATACAACTGAATAGAAGAACAGATCCCCCCCCCCACAATTCCCTATGTATAATGCATGACCAGTATTAGCTGGGTTTTTGTGTGTGTGCTGTTGTTGCAAAAAAAAGCTTACTTAAAGCTAAATGAGAAGGCACTGCAGTGTGTGTGGATCCTAATCTGATAACAAACCCAGGAGCTGTTGATTAGATGCATTTTCTAGACAATAAAAGCAATAAAGATCACTTAGGGGCACAAAGACCGTTAGGATGAACAATGAGGCAATTTCTACCACCATATTATAAAATGTGTGCAGAACTGAAGCACCCAATTGAATTCTTATATTTGAAGTTACTTGGGATTACTCTGTTTACAGTAGTGCAAGATCAATCGAAGTCTGAATAATTTACTTTCTAACTTGCTTAATAACCAAGAATCTCTAAGTCTGCAACCCCCCAGCTGCGCCCCAGTGTTTGTATGCAAGAGGGATGGGTGTGCAAAGCAGTGACTTCATGGTTTACTTAGTGTATAGGTGAAGCAAGTCTGCTTGTAGAGATGTAGCTGAATTTTGTTATTCCTTGGCTCAGAAAATGATTCTTGGTGACTTGCAATTCTTGTCTTAAAAACAAGGTGAACGTTATGATCTTCAAGTTGTTCTCTGGCTTACCCACTTACCAGCTACCCTCTCCATACATGTGTGCTTTCATCTGCATGATACATGAACTCATGGGAGGGGCAGTATCCAGAGCAGGTGGCGCTCACAACACTATCTCATAACTCCAGCTGTGCCTATGGGCCCCGCAAAAGTTAGCCACCCCAATCTACGAAGTGCAGCAGCATCAATAAAAAAGAGAACACCATACTAAAACATGAAGCAAGGTACCAATCCATCAGCAGAAAAACTGAGTTCTAAGAATTTTTTTTTTTAAAAAAATGAAAAACTCTGTCAACACCAGCTTACATATTTTCAAGAAAACAATTTCTTTTCAAAATGAAGGCTCTCCTTCGCCTCTTGGCAACTCCAAGGCAGCTCACAATGAAGAAGAGTTGCCCAGCTTACATGAAAGTCCTTCTTGTGTTACCCCTGTTCAGGCTGTCCGGAGAATAAAGATAAGGAAGAGAAGTGGCAGTATATCTGCTGTAATTGGGTAGGAAAGAGGAGGTGTCAAAAATAATTATTCAGTACAAGCATTCAGAACTTGCTGTATTTTAATTCAAGGCGGGATAAATGCTGCCGTCATCAGGAAGCTAGCCGAAGGTGTCATCTTTGATAAACAGGGCCTGCCTCACACATTTCCTGCGAAATCAATATAGGCCTGGTACTTATTTGCTAATATATCATGCCATCTTAGCAGTTCTGTTTTTGTTTTTGTCACTCTTTTGTTTCAGTGATTAGTGTCTCCTTTCACCGTGACAATTTGGGGGCCTTCTGGAAGACAGTAAAGCTATCAAAACCAGCCCCGTTAGTGGTTTGGTTTTTGTTTTATTCCACACAGCAGCAAGCTCTGAAAACTGTCAGGAGTCATTGTTTCATCACTCTTCTGTGAATTGTTTGGCACTGCAAACAAGAAATGGTGGGGAACTAGCGGAAGGTTCGGAGGAGGGCAATACATTAATAACCGAGTACAATTATCCATAAATCGCAGGAGCATGGATGTCAAGGGTAAAAAAATCAAAACAGACAGGCATCAGACAACCCTAAAAACAAAACTTTTAAAGCGCATTTCTTTGTTTGTTTCAAAGTCCCTTGCTATTTTATTTCTTACCTATGTCCCACCTGACCAGAAACCCCTCTCCTAGTATCCTTTACATGCAGTACCCGCCAAACTATTCACAATAAACATTTTAAGAGTGTACATAAAGAGTAACCAAACTGCATGAAAAGCAGTTGTTTTCATATGGCCCAATAGACCTTAGAAAAGGCTCGGGGATAAATGTTTATGTTTCTTAAAGGCAAGGAGGCTCAGAGGAATCTTTGTATGAACAATTCATTCTATTAAGTAGAGGCCACCACCTCAACTTGGCAGACCTCACCATCCTCATAGATTTCCAAGTGTACTATCTACTATCAGGCAACTGTACCTTTCTCATTAGTATACAGTTATCAGGGGAAGTGGTAGAGACATACTTTAGTGCATAGAATGTGTTTGACTGCATTTTACCAATAAAAAAATATTTTCCATGATAACAAAAGTTTTAGCAACAATCTAGTTATATAATTGTTTCAAGCATATACTTAAGACATTAATGGTTAATATAGCATATCCCGAGCCAAGGAGATACAACCTTTAGATTTGAAGGCAGCCCCATATAGGGGAGTTTTTAAATGTTTTATTATGTTTTTATATACATTGGAAGTTGCCCAGAATGGCTGGGGCAATCCAGATAGATGGGTGGGGTACAAATAAACAATTCTTCTTGCTGTTGTTGAACTGGATGTCCCTGTTTTCATCAGAGAAATGTTGGAGGGTATAAGATGGGAGTATGCTGCTTCAGACAGAATCCTATGTGTAAATCCTATGTGTGTAATTGTCTGAATAGTCATGTGATGTGTTCTTGGCTTTCTTTTTCCCTAACATCTTCTAATTCTAAAGATTTTCTATGACCCCTTCTTTCTTTTTACAACCCATGCCCTTCTTGCAGACATTTAGTTAATATTTTCTCTATTGTTTGAGTGAAAATGGCACATCTGTCTTGCATGCATAGTTTCTCTTTTGGCCTTTTGAGATGGGTAATGTGCAGTTCTAAATCTCAGTTTTGAAAGGCAAGGAACTTAAATGGCATTATTCTTTGTGATTGGTCTCATGCAAAATCCCTTTTATTTTGTTTTTTCTGCTTAATTTTTGGCATTTCTGTATGAATCATTGCAAATGTTAGCATTTGCTCACCGTTATAAACCACAAATTAATAAAAGTTTGCTGTGTAGACTAGATACTGACTGAAGGCTAATCCAGACAGGATTTTACTCATCTCGTTTGGCCTTGTGGGTCAGTTGTTTTAAACAAGTAACTTGCATCCCCAGGGGGATGAGATGAGAGGGATTTAAGTCTTTGCCCCTGCCATGATTCTAGCTGGAATCATAAACCTCCCCCTACAAACCTGCTGTTCATAGTAGGATGAATACTCTGATTGGTGCCACGTTAATTCAGTAAAAGACCTAGTCTAGGAACTGGGATTTCACCTATACTAGATAGGGTAGCACGTCCCTTAAAAACACAGTTTCATAGCTTGGGGGTGCTCCTGAACTCAGTCTTGAACCTGGATGTCCAGTTGGGCATTGTGGCCAGGAGTGCCTTTGTGCAGGTTAAGTGATATCCCAATTGTGCCCATTCATGGAAGAGGGTAGTTCTGGCCATGGTGACAGATGTCATGGTTACAGCAAGCCTTGCAATGTACTGTATGTGGAGCTACCTTTGATGAGTGTCTGGAAAAAGTCACATTTGCTCTCTGCCCTCATTTTTCTCATCCATGAAACTCCCCCCACAACCAGATTGAGAGCATGAGCCTGTGGTACCATCTCTTACTTGAAATGCAGCTTTCTTATTTCCTGGTAGGGGAGCTTGCAATGCAAGGTTATACACAGTATACACAGTATACTTGCATACACAGTATATGATTTGGATAATCGTACTGGATTCTGCAGGAGTCTCACAATGGAGGTTCCTTGAAGACACATCTCCTGTTGGAAATGAGATGGGATGGAATCCAGTCCTTGAGCAGTTTTGAGAATATGGCTGTCCTTGGCACACACCTCAGCTGGGAAAGGAATAATAGAGGAAAGATCTGTGCATTGTTTGCCAACAGCAGAGAGCAAGATTGCAGCTGGTTATTGCCTTGAAATTCCAAATATCTGAACTGCCTTCATTATTTTGCGACTCTCTTTTAGTCTCCAGCTACACCAAGACTTCATTAGCTTCTCTCAGTGTGTGCATGTCCTTTAAGCAAAAAATGTCAATTTGAGCAAAAGCACTCTGTCGAAATCCTTGGGCTTAATTTCCAATCCCAGCTGTGTGGCATTCTTTCTTCATGAGACTAGTCCAAATTTCCATATCTGCCTGTGAGAGGGGTGATCACAACACTTCCATACCTCCTGCTCGTTCTTTCTTCCTTGTCTCATTCATGTGAAGGCTTTAAGGGATCAGAGTCTCTGGCTTACTATGTTCATAAATGCACCCAGCATAACTGTGCATCAGTCCTAATGGATGATACTCTACCAGGCTATGTGCACTGTGTGATTTCGATGAATAGAAATATGCATAACTGTAAAACTAATTATAGCTATATTTTGCGCTTCTTAGATACTGCTACGTCTGCTATTAGTGATAATGAAGGATACTGGTGGTGATGATTATGATAATAGCTTCCTTGGAAGTGCAACTGTCTAATCTTATGTCTCCTTTTGTTTTGTTTTTTCTCCTAGCTGGGAGGCTGTGGGATCCTTGGAGTTGGCATATGGCTAGCAGTTACCCAAGGGAACTTCGCTACCCTCTCTTCTTCCTTCCCTTCCCTGTCAGCTGCCAATCTGCTGATCATCACAGGGACTTTTGTAATGATCATTGGCTTTGTGGGGTGCATAGGAGCCATCAAAGAAAACAAGTGCCTCCTGCTCAGTGTGAGTATAACATAATGGTTCTGTTGTCTACCTGCATCCTGCTTTGTGGCCTCTGGGTGCTTGTGCTGATATTGAATTGATGCACAGCATTTTCTTAATGTTGGGTACTGTGCATTCTAATTGCACAGTCACCTCAACACCATATGCTGGAAATAGCCAACTGTTTTTGTCTGGGGTAAGACATATGCAATGATTATGAATGGCATTCAAGATACATATTAAGCAGTTATGGATGATGTGGTACATGCCGATGTGCATCTAGGAGA
The DNA here is from genome assembly GCF_964252035.2 of Podarcis erhardii. Lineage (NCBI taxonomy): Eukaryota > Metazoa > Chordata > Lepidosauria > Squamata > Lacertidae > Podarcis > Podarcis erhardii. The sequence goes on along the minus strand of NC_138497.1, from coordinate 77,784,919 downwards.
GCCACCTAGCTAACAAAATGGCAACTTAAAACAAGGCTCTTAACCCTTGAGCTAGATAATGAAAAAAATTATAAATTTAGACATTTAAAGATGCAAGTGGGAGCACATCAGTAACATTGTTATTTGTTTATTTGATAAACCATAGCCATCACCAATATAAAGATAAAAATGGCAGTCCTGTAGAGCTGGTTGTCCTGTTTTTAGTTCTTAGCTATGATTTGCTTTTAACTATCAAATATATGAAATACTTTAATAATTTTCCTGGAATGGTCATGGAAGAAAAGAATGTGCAAGTTGAGTGAGGGCTTAAAAGAGTCCCCCCAGATTCAAACATAATACAGAGCTGTGGGTTGCTCTTAAAATGGAAGTGGAAGCCTTCAGTCTTCGCCTCTCACATATAGATGAGGAGAGAGGATTAGGAGTTTAAGAATTAACATGGCTCATTCTCAGTTGCATTAATCACAGTTTATATAATCATCAGAACTGGGTGGTAGTGTGGCAATTGGTGAAATCAGTGCTTTTTTCTGGGGGGACACAGGGGTACATATACACCTAAACATTTTGTTAATCTAACAGGAGAAGAAACTAATTCTTTTTTTAAAAAATACGGTAGTTTCTTCTCTAGCACGGTGAATCGTCAGTTACGTTGCTACCCCCGATGGCGGCCTCATTTCCTGTCACAGTGTTTCCTGAGTCTCAGACAAAATGAGAGTACCCCTAAACATTTTTTTTAGAAAAAAGGCACTGCGTGAAATAACTCACCAATGTGTAGATGCCCACACATATCACGTAGTGTTAGAGAGCCAAAATGAGACGGGGTTTCACGAGGGTTCCTTCTGTTTTCTGTTGTGTATTTTATGCAATTATGATATTTTGTTCATAATTCATTTTAAAAATCACATGGAGTTTGGGACAAGTACTTTCTCAGTCATAGATAATGAAAAACAACTTTTCTATGATTTTGGGGCTGACAGTAGTACACAGCAAGTGATCTGAATTGTCCCCTTTGTGATCTGGGTGATCCTCATGTCTCTCATGTTTGAAATAGCTGCTTAGCAACCTTTGCCTCTTGTTAAAGTTTAGGGCAGCGAGCAGAACTGAATGCTACTTTTCATTCTGGAGCAGTCACTCCCATTAAATCATTCCAGTCAGCACAATTTAGAGCAGGCTGAAAGCTAAAAATGAGAGGCAGAAGAAAGTTAGCTTAGAGGCAATTTTGTTCCCATTGTTTCTTGATTTTCTTGAAGTACGGCACACCTTAAATTGTACCCTGCCATGTCGGAGAGGAAAGCTGTCATCTTGTCCTCCTGTGCCTCATATAGTGTGCAGTGCCTATGTATGTGGACAGTGGGTTGTTATTTTTTGCTGGCCTTTACATCAGTGAGAAAACATCAGTGTGGGGCTTTGTGTATTCAGAAAATCCCCAGGGATACCATTAAGTACATTGGTGAAACCCAGCTACATAGATGTTTAATACATGTTGGTATTAACATATAAGGCCCTGTGCAGCTCAGCCCTGTGCACGTATATGCCAAAATGGCTTCAAAATAGCAATATGGGTTTTGACTTGTTAACCACAAGCAGTTTGGTTCCTGTTTTCATAGGATAGGACTGTATACAGTAACATAGACCCAACTCCCTGACTGACTTGGGAAATCCAAAGCTAAAGCAGCCCCAACAGGTCTGACAGCACTCACCCACCCCACCAGCCCAGGAAATTGGTTCCATCGTCAAACTGGTTTTTTTGCACACCTCTTCAAATCACCTCAATATGTTTTGGCTGTGACATTCAAACTGAGCATTTATTTTTATTTTCTGCTTGTGTTGGCCTACTCACAATAAGCAAGGAATGTCATAGCTGGAATTTAGAAGAAGAAAAGAAAAGAAAAGAAAAGCACCATGAGTCTACTAGGCATGTGAATTGGCTTTCAGGTGTCATTTTTTTCAAAGGTGCCCAAGCTTCAGAGTCTCATCTGTGACAGGCCTATATATTAAGGGGGGAAAGAAGAAAATGTACTTGAAATAGGCTTCTAAAACGCATTCTGTTTCCAGCTTTATTGAAAGAACTGACGCCCAAAACTCTTACCAGTGACAGGGAATTTGACTAGCGAGATGTTAAAAGGTGTGTGAGGGAGAATGGTAAGAGATTGTCCTGTGAATGATTTTCTGTCCATAGTTTTCCCACACAAAGTTGTATGTATTGATCCTTGTCTGGTGTTTCAGCTTCTGTTGTTTTAATGGCTTGAGACAGGGGTTGGGAGGGAGGGAGGCGACATCTGTAAGTCAGTTGGCTGGCAAGAGGCGTCCTTTGTGAAAGAGCTCCTGCTTTTTTGCAGAGTATGCAAAAAGTTCCGGGTTCAGTCTCTGACATCTCCAAACAAGGCTGGTCAGAAACCCCAGAGAGCTACTACCAGTCCATTTAGAAAATGCAGAAATACCTGGACCAAGGGTCCAACACAGCATAAGGAAGCTTCTTAAGTTCCTGAATTACCAGAAAGGAAGGGGATATTTATCACTGACCTATAGTTGTTGAGTACCTCTTGGTCTAGGCAGGGACGCGGACTTATAAAAAATATTGGGGGGGCCCGGGAAAGCTCATGAATAATAAATAAGCTCATGAATATGCAAATAAAGTGGCGCCGCCTCCTCGTGAGCGAATAGGGGAGAGCGTGCTGCGCCTATTAATCAGCTCCAAAGGAAATTGGGTGGAGCTTTTGCTCGGGAGGGAGGGCAGGAGGCATGCAGCCCGCCCCTCCCTGTGCATTTTGGGCTGGGGGAGGGGCGGCGATGGCGCTCTGCTGGAGGGGCGCCGGAGATTATTGGGGGGGCGGAGCCCCCCCAAACGAATTTTTGAGGGGGCTCGGGCCCCCTCAAGCCCCATGGAGTCGGCGCCTATGGGTCTAGGGATGGCCCTTTGGGGAAAGGGTGTACTGGTGCTTCTTTCAAGGCATCCAACACGATCCCTTCTCACCCAGTCAATCCCCACCTGTTTGCCCACCCTGTCTGACTATTGACCATGTTGGACTGCTGAGAGTTGGAGTCCCAAAACAGATCAGCAAAAGATAATCTACACCGCTTGACTGCAGCTTGCCAAGTTTCCAGACATGGGTCTTTTGCAGACTTACCTGGCGATACAGAGGGGGGAACATGAGACCCTTGGCATGCAAACCATGCGATCTGCCACTGAGCTATGGTCCTTCTAAACGCAAGCGGACGAAGAAACCAAAGTCTTTTCTGGATTGTGTAGCACTTTAGAATGCAGGTGGGGGAAGTCACATCTTTGGCTCCTACGACCTCCATGAGGAAACCAGCATATCCAGGAGAATGAAGGTGATGGTCCTACAGCTGTTGTTTCTCCCCGACCAGACTGAACATTGGAAGCTGCCGTGTATTGAGAAAGAACATTGGTCCAGCTAACTCAGTATTGTCTACAGTGAGAGGCAAAAGCTCTCCAGGGTTTTATCTTTCCCAGATTTACATGCTCGGAACTAAACCTTGGACCTTTTGTATGTAAAGCAGGTGCTCTATCACTGAGAAAATTGGAGAAAAAGCAGGTCTCTTTCTGTGGATAATTGTAGATGGACCTCTTCATTGCCTGTTGATTGAAAAGTACTAATTGCCCCTCTCACTAGCTGAGTTCTTTCCCAGCTCCCTGCCGTTCTCCTTTATTCTTTTTACAAAGGGAGTTATTTGAAGTTCATTTTTCAGAGCCTAGATAAAGCCAGAGGGTCTCCCCACACCATGCTCCTCTCATTTGTTTTAATTAGTAGGCAGAGCCATTGCTGAAGGCCCAGACAATGAGATGTAAATTAAGATATAAAACCCTAGATATAACCCTTAGACATAAACCCTTTTTCCCCTGTTAAACTTTCCTCAGTCTATTTTTAGCTGACCTGAATAACATATGGGGACATCAGACCTTTAGCTAGGATTCAAAGAGCAGTTCAAATCGTCGTGTGTTCTAACAAGGCACAGGATCCTCTTTGGGACAGAGCAAGTCAGTTGTTGGCAACTTGTGCAGTCTGCGGACAGAGGGAGAACCAGGTGTGCAAAAAGAAATCCTCGGAAAAATATAGTGGATGGTGCTAATGGCAATTTTCAGCGGGCTAGCCACCAATCCCTTCTTGGCTTTTTTCCAGGGGGACTTATCTGCTTGCAAGAGAGGTTCTCGTAAAAATAAGCCCTGCTGAATCAGACCAGGGGCCCATCTAGTCCAGCATCCTGTTCTCATGGTGGCCAACAAGATGCTCATGGGAAGCAAGCCAACAAGCAGGATCTGAGCATCCTCCTGCTCCGTATGACATAGAACACAGGAATCTGCCTTATGTTGAATCAGGACATTGGTCTATCTAGCTCAGTATTGTCTGCACTGACTGGCAGTGTCAGCCCTGAACATTGCCACACAGTCTGCCCTGGGAGCCCTAACCTGATCCATTGCCTCAGTTATGGTGCAGGATGCTATCCTGTTTCTAGTGTAAGGGTTAACTGCCAGTCCAGTGGCTTCTGTAGGGAGGGAGATGCTATCTTGTCCTTCGCCTCAGGCAGCAAAATGTCTTGGGCCAGCCCTGTCTCTGACTGTAAGGCCTGGAGCTGTCTATATTGCATTGCTGGGAAGGGAGCATTGTGCTTAACTTTTGGCTAAAACATTTCCCTCTGATCAGCTGCCTGCATTTCCTAAGAAAGCCTTGTTCTTACTTTACACCAGTGTATCACACAGAGATATAGGGTTGTATTCAACATAGCGCTAAGTTCCTTCAGTGCAAGGATTTCTCCTTGTACAATGGAACTCTCTCCCTTTCTCCTCCCCCTGTGTGCCCTCTGAATTTGAGGGGTCATGCAGGGCCTGCATTACGGGAGGAGGGGGGAAGTCCCATTGCGCTGTCATGGTTATTTAGTTGCATGCCATACTTTTCCCCCACCCTTTTTATTTCACATACTTTGCTTGCTGTGAGGCATTGCATTCTTATAACTATGATTCAAACCTGGCTCTTCCATTAACTGCAGTGTGAGTTACATAACCCAGGGAGGTTGCAGGTTCAGAATCTATATATGTATCTGCTTTGGCATTTCAGTGAAACAGCTATAAGGTTTCCTTATACAGGATGCTCCTCAGCTGCTGCGACTTCTTAGAGCCCCCATTAAAGTCTAGGAAATAAGCCAGCTTCCTCTTGCTTAGCATCTGGCCCACTAAATCTTCTTAAAGGGTTCTTTGCTTCTTTATGCAGTAAAGATGCCTACATTTTTAAAGTTCAGTGGTGCTGTCTGTTTAGAGCAGATATTCCACACCACTCTGAAATCCTCATTTTTGCAGTATTGGCATCCAAGACTCGTGGTTTTTGAAGAAGCATATAGCTGGCTGTTGAATCCAAGGGTCAGTGTCTCTTGACCTCCTTTAGCCACATTGGCAAATCCCAGCCCTAAATGTTTGAGATGATACAGAAATGTACTCTGAGTGCCACTTATCTAGCCCCAACAGCTGGTTGCGTTCAGAAGCAGATGGCGCGACACTTGTATGCCCAATGAGGTCAGGGCTTATGATGGCAATCTGTAGATCCTTTGTGTCCCAAGGAAGGTTAGTAATGAAGGGGATGCTAAAGTTAGTGCTCTCTTTCTTTGAATTAACATTCCGCTATTCTGTGCCTGTGGCTAACTAGCTAAAGCTGCATTGAGTGCATACGTTGAATATGACAGAGATCTGTGGTTTTGGTATTTTATGACATTTTATTGATTTGGAGACTGTTTTCTTCCAAAAGTCATAAAATACAGAAAATGCCATAAAATGCCAATTAAATCTGCTGTCTGACATACAGTTCTAGGGACCGCTTCCCCCCCTCTAGATTGCTAAACTAATAATATAAAATGATTCATGTGGGAAGCCCAAGTGAGAATGTGGTGGACTCAACTCCTAAAAACCACAAACTGTGATTTATGAGTCTTTTGCGTTTTAGAAACTGTGTTTTGCTTCTTGAAACTGGTAGCAAGTGCTATAGACCTTAAGCTATCACATATTGTCAAGTATGCTACACATCCTGAACTTGTACTCAGCCCTCACATCTATTATGTGAGTCCCCCCCCCCACTATCTTCTAGTATTAGACCACCAGCCATAATGCGCCAAGTCCAGCAATAAGAGATATTTGCACACCTGCCAAGGGCATGTGTAATTCTCAGTGAGTACCAATAATCTGGAGCGGGGTGTAGAGTCTGTGGCCCTCAGATGTTTGTTGGGCTCCAGAATAGCCAGTGTGGTCAGTGCTGATGGAACCAGGAGTTCAACAACATCTGGCTAGTTACTGATCTAGGTCTTACACATGGCAGATGATGTGGTAAAACTGTCTTGGCTTGAGCACTGCAGCCTGCAGGTGGGAACTGACATGACTGACCCTTCATACAATAATGGTGTTAAATATACTAACAATAATCTCTCCACATAGAAACTTAGTACACAAGGAGGAAGGCTTCCTAGGATTGCATAATAAGGGTGGTATGAAACTAAGTTTTATTCTGGATAGACCCACTGAAATTAATGGGCCTAACTTAGTAATGTTCATTAATGTCTGTGGGTCTACTCTGAGTAAAGCTTAGTTGACTCCCACTCTTAAGTTGGAACCATTTTCTCTATCATCCAGTTTTGTTTGTTTGCATGGAACAGTCATGTGAGCAGGCCATTAGGAGAACCCCAGCAATATCCTCCCAGCAATAGCCTTCAGAAACACTGTCCGCTAGGGAAGGGAAATGGTTAGGAAATATAGACAAGCAGACTGAGAGCTGGCAAAGATTAAAATAAAATAGAAAATTGCAATGAAAAACACAAACAACATCCTTATGGAGGAAGGAAGGAAATATGGCAAGGCGGGGATCTAAAAATGAGTTAGTCTGAAAATAAGGGTTTGATCTGGGAAGCAAACATTGGAGGCAAACATATGCCAAGCACTTGGCACACAGAATTAGCAGCAGACAAGCGACAGTACCCTGCAGTAATAGCTTTCACAGTGCTCTCCTGCCCATCCCCCCCTCTGATAGATATCACTAAGTTGTGACACTGTCAAACAAAGCCCCATGACAGAGGTTATTTTCTGTAATTCACAATACTTGTCTGCTATGTTTGCAGTGGCAATTGGTCAATCAGGAGTGTGAGTCATATGATTAATACGCTCTTCGTCTCCTCCTCTTTCAATCAGGTCCAAAATTGCTAAGATTTTGTTTGCTTTCAATTTAGTGTTAAAGAATGCAATTACTGAAATAAAAGTGACTAATAATGTTAGTTGTTGACTGCATTCACACATAACACTAAGCCCTAGACTATAGAATTACATACATAAGCTCCAGGCTCATGCACTCCTCCCCCTCTCTTGTCCTCCACCTTTCACTTCTCTTTCAACTTTGTTTTTCGCTCTCAGACAAACTATTGCACATGCTAAGAATGGTTGATTCTTTGAAATGAATCAACTCCAACCTGTGGTAAATGATCCTAGCTTGTTTCAATAAACCCTGGTGAAACCACGGTTCAGTAAACCAAGGTTTCAGTGAACCACAACTACTGGTTTGGACACCATTTTATTTGTATGCTGCCTTTCCATAACAATGCTCAAGGCAGCTTACAACATACTTAGAAACGTAACAAAAGAAGTCATAAACAATAAATAAAATACATCAAAAAGTACACAACCAAATTGAACAATTTCCACATAAATCATAAGATTTAAAAATAAAATACAAAAAAATAACATCCACAACAACCAAAAACTCCTAAACAATACCCCAACCCTATGGGAAACCATGGTTAGTTGCTGCTTAAGATGATATGTAAACCAGGCCATTGCACTAGCCAAAATTAAGTGCTTGTGGGAAGAAAAGAGGTTTGCAGGACTCAAAGGTTGCAGTGTAATTTGAGGGAACCCTGTTGTAAAAGTAGTAGGAAGTTGCAGTATAAACAACTTCATTTTCCTCCCCTTACTCCTACAGAATCGTAGCACATAAAGGCTTACAAAAAAAAACACCAGCATAGTGATTCTTAGCCTATAGGTACTCCCTCAGCAAACTTCTCTAGATACCATCTTAGCCATGGAAAACTTCTGTGGTGAAATATGTCTCACTGCAATGTAAGATTAATCTTCTTTATGAGCTTCTGTGTGGATGGTTTGCATTGGGATTGTGTTGTCTCAAAGCATAAATCTTTCTTATATCAGCAGCCTGCAGTCCCACTGAACCACAGCAAAGTGCATTTTTATTCTCCTCCTTATTTATCATTTGAATTGGGAAGCTTACTTGAAAGCAAACCATAAGAATTTTTAGTGGTCCATGCCCTGAGCCTGTCTAGTCTTCATTGCACTTTGGCCCATTCCAGTTAGCCTTATAACCTGCATATATTTCCATGTTAAAGCATAACAAAAGACGAGGCTGTTTCTAAGGGTGGGTTTTAGGGAAATGAACGGGTAAAGTGGCTGGCTTTACTAGCGGTTTTTTGGTTTAGCTACTTAGTACATATGCAGCTTCTCGAGGGAAGGTGGTGTTCTACTTTCCATAGCATTTTAAAATAAAATAAATAAAAAATACTTTCCATAGCATTTTAAAATAAAATAAATAAAAAATAAAGGGTCAGCAGTGCCTGCTATGGAAGTTGCCATACAAATATGAAAGAACATAAAATGGGAAGTTGGCCTGCAGCTGGGACTCTTTGAAATATATGCTCCTTGCTCCCTACACTCATGGTTCTGATTTAGGTTGCATACATATGGCATTTTATTCTAGAATCAATGGTAGCTCACACACAATCTAGATTGAATGTTTTTATGTATGCCTATTTGAAAAAAAAAGATATAGGCAGACTTGAAAGGTTTGCGTATGTGTGCATATCCACACCTGCCCAATTACATTATGAGTGGGCATATACCAAATTTGCAATCGTCACTTGATTCACCTGGGACTTGTACAGGGAGGAAAATGCATGAATAACCTAATCAAGGGAAAGGAGTTCAAACACATATTTGCAAACCACACCATCCTTTGTAGACAGCAGAATCAATCTAGATTAAGAGCAGCAATTTGAGGACATAACTGAGGGGAAAAACTACAATTGGTTAGTGTGCACACGGCCTCATATCCAGTGCCGGATTTATGTATAGGCTAAGTAGGCTGAAGCCTAGGGCCTCTAAATCTTGGGGGCCTCGCCAGCCTGCCCACTCCCCAGTGCCACAGTCTGCCCTCTCCCAAAATTGCAAACCCAATACTTCATGTGAGGGCAGGACAACTTGGGCCTCTAAATCTAGGGGGCCTCACCAGCCTGCCCGCTCCCCAGTGCCACAGTCTCCCCTCTCCCAAAATTGTAAACCCAAGACTTCATGCAAGGGCAGGGCAACTCAGGCCCAGCAACTATTAGACTTAGGGCTAGCTAGTGGGGCCTAATTTGAAGCAGTGGGGCACAACTTGATTTCTTTTTTTTTTTTTTTTTTTTGTAGGGCCCCAGTTCACAGCCAAAGTCTGCAAAAGCTTATAGTTATAAACAAAATCCATCTAGATTGCCATGGTGCAGGTGCCCCCTTAGGAGCGGCCTGCGGGGCCCAATTTGGCCCAATTGCTCCAGTTGCCTTAAGGTCAGCCCTGATGAGACTGTGCAGGGGTTGGACTGACAAGCCCTGCACCTTCTAGGTCCCTGGTGTCACCATTCAGAGTACAGACTCAAGGACTTGTTATGGAAATAAAGGGGGGCACTTATTGGAAATCAGTTTTGTCACCTCTTCCCCCTAAACCCCGAGACAATGAGCCCACCCACCTTTTATTCACAGTCGCATAAGCATTACACTAGGGACGCGGGTGGCGCTGTGGGTAAAACCTCAGCACCTAGGACTTGCCGATCGCATGGTCAGCGGTTCGAATCCCCGCGGCAGGGTGAGCTCCTGTCGTTCGGTCCCAGCTCCTGCCCACCTAGCAGTTCGAAAGCACCCTTAAGTGCAAATCGATAAATAGGTACCGCTTTATAGCGGGAAGGTAAACGGCGTTCCGTGTGCTGCCCTGGTGCCGATTCGCCGGAGCAGCTTTGTCATGCTGGCCACGTGACCCGGAAGTGTCTGCGGACAGCGCTGGCTCCCGGCCTCTAGAGTGAGATGAGCGCACAACCCTAGAGTCTGTCAAGACTGGCCCGTACGGGCAGGAGTACCTTTACCTTTAAGCATTACACTACAGCATGGTCATAAACTTGTATGTTCAACTGCTGAAATATACACCCAATATGTAGCTATGGAGATTTATGTTACTGCTTTATGAACGTACACTGTGTTTTATGAATGTACTCTGTATTTTGTGAATTACCTAAGAGCCACCAATAGGGAGCTCTAGAATCTGACACTAACCAATTGGGTACTACCAAACAGTGACCCCTATTGCTGAAAGCAGGTAACCAGCAGGGAATGCTTCAGCTTAGCCTTTGCACTGTTGACTGAACACCCCCTGCTGTGCAGATAATGGAGAAATTGTATCCCTTCTGGCATCTTAGCCAACTCTGGTGCACCAGAAGCACAGAATAGCAGCAAATAAAATTCGCTCATACGTCAGCAACTGATAAGACTTGTCTACTAGTTCTTCCAAAGTCTTCCTAAATTATAAAGCTCCAAAATACAGGCCAAAAGAGAGCAGGTCTGGGAAGAGTGAGGCATACAATGGGCACCACCAGTGAAAAGGCCCTGCTCCATGTAACTCCTGTCCTGTCATTTGATAGAGTGCCCACTTGCCCTCCTTCTTGACATGGAATGCTCTCTATTGGAGTCTCCAGGTCCAGTACAAAGGCCATAAGAAGGGAGAGCAGGGACCTTGAACTTCCCAACAGCTGTTAAGCAAGCAAGCAGGCAAGCAAGCAAGCAAGCACACAGGTCACCTTTGTCACAGGACGGCTATGTCCTGGCCAGGCCAGCACCCAATCTTGTTTTTGTAGAATCTTGTTTGTCCTCAGTAACCAAAATTATATTATCAACATACAGTGGTACCTTGGGTTACGAACGCTTTAACTTACTTTTTTTGGGTTAGGAATGATTGTAACCTGGAAGTAAGTTGTCCGAGCTCTCTGAGGCCTCCACGGATGCTTCAGAGAAGGTTTGGGAACCTTCAAGCTTCCAAGAGGTCCAAAGTTTAACCTTAGAGGATGTTAAATGCCATGAAAGCTGAACTTGATTCCTTAGAGAGGAACAAGACATGGGAACTAGTTCCAGGCCTGCCCAGGCCACAAAAGGTTTACAAAGTTCAATTATTGCAAAAGTTTTTCAGTGTTAATTTTACACATTTTTTTTAAAATCGCCATGGTATTTAACAATAATATCTTACTTCCTTTAGAGGAGAAATTGTGAACTGTAGGTTTTTAAATACTCGTCATCATCCTTGGCCTCACTCAATTTTGTTTATAACACTCTTCCATTTTCTTCTAGTTGTGAGGGTGCGGGAAGGGGAGGGGCCTCACAAGTGGAATAGCCTAGGGCCTCTCTTCATCTAAATCTGGCCCTGTGTCATTTCCCCCACATCACAGAATGTTGAAAAGAACAATATGCATGTAAGATCTTGATACACATCTACTGCAGTTACCCCTGAATTCGGGGAAAGCTGGATGCAACACAAGTTCCATTTGTCGCTTTTGAAAAGCCTCTTTTTCTCAAGCCACGCAGAAGAGCCTGTAGTTGCATATGCATTTGCTGCTGTTTGTTTTTTTATCAGAATAGCGGGGGGGGGGGATGAGAGTAATGCCATTTTAACTGCTGCTTAGTTGTCTAATGCTGCGTTGAAGTTGATCATCAAGGATTATTTTTATGGAAGTGGAATTGGCTTGCTTAGCAAAAGCAGCTCCCTAGGGAACAAACAAAAAGACCAGAGAGGCAGCAAAGGGTTTATTTTCTGCAAAAGGAAAGAGGAATAGAGTGGGAACAAGAGAGGATTCCCTGCAGCACTTGGGGTGGGGGCTGTGCATAGGAACAGCAGGAGCCAGCAAGACCCAAATACTAATTTGCTTTATGTTCTTTAAAAAGTATACTGCTAAATTAAGAATCGGACTGTGTCACCTTTCCCTGTAACTTCCCCTGTTGCAGAATGCAGCACACGCACACAGAATAATCCTTCTCACTTTGTACCACATATACTGCTTGAGCAGCAGCTTAGGGAGAGGCTGGCACTTAGAAATAGCAAACGCTTATGTCCCCATTCCTGCCTCCCCCCCCCGCCACATTCTTTTGCAATTTCCCTACACATCACATTTTCAGTACAAATTCAGCAATTGAATATGTCAGGTACCAGGCAGACATTATGCAGAAAATAGTAAGGGCCAGTGTGGTGAAGAGCTCTGGGTTCAAATCCCCATTCAGTCCCTCAGTGACTTCGGCACAGTCACTATCTCTCAGTGTAGCTTACCTCATAGGGTTGTTTTGAGCATGAAATGGTGAACGGTGGGTGGGGGCGGGGACCATTTATATTGCTCTTAAGCTCCTTGGTAGGAAAGGTGGGATAATAAAACACAGTGTGACGAAAGAAATACATAGAATGATACTGACTGGTTAAGATTTAAATTTTAAGTCAACTGAAACTTAGCAGCACAGATATTGACTTGCAAAACCAGATATTACTTTCCCCCCTACATATAAAATCATGCAATACAGTGGTGCCTCGCAAGACGAAATTAATCCGTTCCGTGATTCTCTTCGTCTAGCGGTTTTTTCCTCTTGCGAAGCAAGCCCATTGACGGCTTAGCGGATTAGCGCTATTAGCGGTCTAGCGGCTTTTAGCGATCAGCTGAGAGGCGGCTTATCAGCGGAACAGCTGATAAGCGGCTTAGTGGCTTAGGAAAGGGGGGGAAAAGCGGAAAAAACCCGCGGGAACTCGCAAGATTTTTTCGTCTTGCGAAGCAACCCCATAGAGAAATTCGTTTAGCGAAGCGCCTCCAAAACGGAAAACCCTTTCGTCTAGCGGGTTTTCCGTCTTGCGAGGCGTTCGTCTTGCGGGGCACCACTGTACACTTGTGAGGCCTGATTTTGGAAACAATTGTCAGTTGCTCTTCTTACTTGCCTCATGGCTTCTGAGTGTTTTAGGGCCAGACTAGATGTGACCTGCAGTCTTTCCCATGATTCTCTCTCTCTTTTTCTAACCAGAAGCAGTCTTAGGACACTGGAGGTCTGAGTGGAAGGAGGGGGGGGGGAGACGACTAGTTAACCCTTTCCACTCTGTCCATTATCCTGCTCAAAATTACTGTGTTTTTCCATGTATAAGACTTGGGGTTGTTGTTTTTTACCAAAAAATTAGGTTTGAAATCGGGGTTTGTCTTATACAGGGATAGTGCTGAGGGGTGTTTTCTTAATTTGGAATCCCCCAAAATAGGGGGTGTCTCATACATGGGGGCATCTTATACATGGAAAAAATACGGTATCTCCCAGTTGCTTCCCCTCTACATTCACTTGCCATTTCCTATGAGGAAAAAAGCAGCAAGGAAGGTGGTATTTCACAGGAAAATGCCTAGCAAGGAAAGGATTAAGTTAGACTTCTCCCATGTTATTCCTCGCCCTCAAATTTTCAGCTTTGGGAAGTTTGTTTTTAATAGGGGAAATATACATATGGCTACCTGAAAATCCTAGTTTGATAGTCCTCAGATACATTATCACTACAATTTTATTTCAGCAACTACCAATATTAGAAGCATTTTTTAAAAATGCCTCACTTATGTTTTTAGTGCACCTGGGAGATTTACTAATGTGCCTCAAGACTGAATATTCCACTACTTTTGAATGTTTAAAAAACTGTCTTCCCAAGAGCCCTCCCCCCCTCTCTCACACAGAGAGAGAGACAGACAGACAGACAGACAGACAGAGAAGAGAGAAGAGAGAATGAGAATATATTACACAGATGTGTACATAGAGGAGAGCCACCCTTTTTCCAAAACAAGATGGCCAAGTGTTACTGCAAAGTTAGATAATGGAATATCTGCTAGGTAAAAGTCTGTGAAAACACAATGAATGTCTGTTCTTGCTGAAGCTAATGCAAGCATCACCCATAGCTGCAGTGCTCGCAGGTCACTGATGTGGTTAGAGCCCTGGTTCTCCTGATCAATTCTTTGACCTCTTTCCAGATGAACCTTGGCCACAAGGCTAATAATATTGTCTGTAGTTTCGTGACTTTGGCCTAGTTCTCACTGAGGTGGTCTGGACTTTGCTGCATCTGCCTGCAGGTGGGACTCACATGACTGAGTTCTTTTCCACACATAGAAATTGGGTGTGTGGTGTGAAGAGTTTTCTATGCGCAGGCAATTTTCTTACGTGGTGAAACAATCAGTCATGTCTCACCTGTGTCAGAAATGGTACCATTCAGGCAAAGATTTACCTCCTCAGTGAAAACTAGGTCTGATTCCTTCTATGAATGAATGCATATGCTGTGAAGATGAAACAAATATTGATGTCTCTGGGCTTTTGTTTCTCTCCCACCCATTCTTCTCTTGACAGTTTTTTATCATGCTGTTAATTATATTTGTGCTGGAGCTCACTGTCGTGATTCTGTTCTTCGTCTACACTGACAAGGTATGTCAAAATATTTCTTCTTCTTCTTTTCTTTCCCCTTCAGCAAATTTGCTTGCCCCCTTTCCTCATATAAATAAGCCATGAAGCCTTTGCCTTGGCACGCATAGCATGTTTTCTTAAGAGACCACCTCATATCAGAAATAGTGCACACAGAATACAAAAGTGCTCTTCTAGGACATTGGTCCCCTCCTTCTCACTCTCAGTTCAAGGTCAGACGTATTCAGACATATTAGCAACACATTTATGATTTAAATACAGAGAATTCTAATCAGGGAAGGCTGATGAAAACTCATGCACTAAAAGGCAGATAGTAATCACATTAAGATGTTCATTAGTAAGGGTATTTATGTTGCTGTGAAAGTTTCCTAATTGGATATTGTTATAGACATTCACCAGGAAATGAGAAATTGGGCTTTGTTGATATGTAAATGTTGACAATTTTTACCTGGTTTTGTTGGAACTGTTAACAGAGAAGGCTCCTTTGATGATGCTGTCAATATGTCTATTCTGACTAGCTCTGCCTAGATGACTAGAAACAGTATTTACTCAGAACTGCAACTGTAGCTGTTAGGCTTTGTATACACTAAAGCATTAATGTGTACAAATCTGATTTTTCCATGTGCCTCTTTGTGACGTTTCATCTGCACATTAGTGCTTTCAGTTTAAATCTTTCTCAGTGTTTCTCGTACACACTAGTAGGTGGTGCTTGGTAGGATGTATTTTGTGTTGTTACTCCTTCCTCTCAATTACTGCTCTTTGCCCACTGAAAGTTCTCAAAGCCTGAGGCCCTTTGTAGGTATGCATGCAGTATGCATACACCTTTTAAAAAATGTTTTGTTCATGTAAAGCCATAGCAATGAGCTTTCACCAAATGTTTCAAACAAAGCAGGCAATTTTGTATTTTTATCTTTTCTTCAAATACATATTTTTCAATTTGTGGGTTTTGCACAAAGCAACAGTTTCAAAAAGAAATACATATCTGTGGGTTGTGCCTGCCCACCCTGCCAGGTAGAGAAGCAGCAACCCATCAATGAGCTCCTCGCCAGGGCAAACAAAATTTGGGTAGGCAGATGCATGGGCACCTCCAAACCACAGACACTCTATGAATACCACAAACACAGAAAGCTGCATAAAACCATTTATTTTACAGACAAGTGCATATAGCCAAGGTGGGATGGGAAGTGGGATTTGGAGAAGAGGGATTTTTAGATACTGTAAGTGTTCTTCTTTTTCATTTCCCCTTTTCCTTTCCCACCTCCTGTTGATGCAAGAGCAGTTCCGTGCAAAACAGCTTTTCTTTAAAAAAAAAAAAAAAAAAGTGCCTTCAGCAACAACCTGTGGAAATAGACATGCTGCATGCTTTCTCTTGGGCTGATGAAAACCAAATGGCTAGGTTGTGCTCAGGTGTAATGGTTCTAGGGGTTGCTCGTGCGTAAACCGGTGCAACACCTGGCTGGGTTGCCTGAGTGAACCTTTTCTGTCCGGACAGCCACTCACCCGTGGCTGTCTCAATTGCTGGCAGAATCTGTCAGTGGGCGTTTCTTGAACTTCTTCCAGCAAAGAAGCTCTTTGACGCCTAGTCTCCTCCTACTCTCCCTGCGCGGAAGCCTTCTGCGCAAGGAGGGTGTAGGCAGCGGAGGACCCTTACCCTCCCTGCTGGTCCCTGGCAAGGAGTCATGGGACCGCCTCGCCGATGCCCCCATCTGCCCCCCTTCTCCACTGGTGCTATGCTGATTCTCTTCCCCAGAAGATGGGCTGCCTCTCCCCATCCCGGGACGCTCTCTGGGACCCCTCCGGAGCCCGCTCTCTCCCTCTGGCCCTGATGGCAGTTCCCTGTCATCTGGCAATGAGGAAACAGACATGAGGGTGATAGATGGCACCCAGCAAAAAGTCACCACAAACATATTTTTTAAGTCCACACAATGTGTTTCAGTGTGCCAATATGTGGGTAGCAAGAGATGTTATACTGCATTCTACTGTCCCCATTTTATTGGATTATCCATGGATTGGGAAAACCCAAATTAATGGGGGGGGGGGGAGCTGCAGGTTGCCACTAGAATGAGATTGACATTGTGTAGATGATGCGAACAATATGCGCACATGGGATGCATCAAATCCACTTTAAACTGCTGTGTGCTCATAACCTTAATCCCAGGGCTTTTCCTGATCTTTTCTTGTTTTAAGTTAAATTGTCAGCTCCCTCTTTCTTCCCTTCCCACCTTCCCCTCCTTGTCCAGCCATGGAGACTAAATAACCTCGCCCCCCCCGCCCCCCAGTTGCTGGCTTCTCTTGTCAAGAGTAGAGGTTCAGCAAATACTCTGCCCCCTTGTCCCCTAATAAGCTGGTGTGCATGAAAATATGGGGCAACAAAAAGACACAATCTGTCCCCCACACCAGCCTGCTTGCTTGTCCCATGTAGCGAATTATGAGATAAAAATGCTTAAATTTCCTGGCCACACACACACACACACACACACACTGAGTAGCTCATTCTAACCAGTATTGGCAAGTTCCCATTGGCCTGGTAGAGCAGAAGGCAGAGAGACCAACAGCAGAGCAAATGGTAGGCAGAGCCAGGTAATTCTAGTTTTGTCCATGTCCTCCTCCCTACTGAGTTCTACATGGGCAAAACTGAGACTAAGGAAGAGGAGGCAGGCAGGCAGGGCTGCTCCAAGGCTGGTAGTAAGAAGGCAGATTGAGGTTGGTGGGGCAGTGCCCTGTTTGCCCTAACAGACCCCCCCTCCGCTGATTCTAATTATGTAACTAACCTGTGAGGTATGTTTGGCTGAAATGCAGTGATTTACCCTGGGTTTTCAACATCCAGGCCCAGTAGGTTAGTCACAGTACCACAGTACTGTGTACCACAGAGTACCACAGAGACCCAGAATTGTGTTTTTTGCCAATTGCCATAGAGATGCGCGTTCAGAGTTACCATGCCAGATGATTTATATTGTCAGTGGTAATTTTAAATTACTCGCATGCTGTAATAACTCATGAATTAGCTGTTGCCTCTTAAGAGGGAGGCTTGTGCATAATAGAAAACAGATTAATGAAGGGATCTCTACAGCGTGCAGCAGTATTCAAAAAAGAAAAAAGGAAAAAAAGAGCTAACACCACACTTGGTATGCTAAAAAGGGGGAAATAATGAAGAAAGTTATAGTGTCATTATGTGATTCAAAGCCAGTGTGTGTTGGGGGTGGGTGTTTACTGGGAATAAAGCATAGAGCTGTCCCACTTCACAAACACCCCTCTGCCCTAATCTCTGAAAAGACAATGAAAACCATCAGAAGGACCTGGGTGAGATGGTATTTCAGTGAGATTGTTTGGGGAAATAAAATGTTCAGAGCAATATATATGTAGACTACATCAGTGATAGGCCACTCATAACAAAGGCAACATAATTAAAAGAGGAAAATAGTTGCAAATTGCTATGTATAAGTATGTAGTCTGTTCAGGCATTGCATTATGAGGTTTAGGGTTATCTTATATTGCATTATGCTTATGACACTGAAGTCTCGCCCAGACACAGTGTATTGTTGTGAGGGTTTTTTTTGTGAGGGCCCCTAAACCCTAGAAATTAATAAATGGTAGTATTTTGATTATTTGTGATATGAATGGAAAAAAAAATGCTGCAGAACTAGGCCAGACTAGGAATCTCTGAGCTGGGTTATGCAAACTAACCACGCCTAGCAGAGGTGTTAACATGACAAAAGGTGTTGATGGCCCATCTAAGAGGAATTTTGGGTCTGGGCAGACAGTGGTTGCCAAGGTGATGGTGTGTGTGAGAGAGAGGTCACAGGAAAAGAGTCCTGGAAAGAATGAGAGAAGAAAGACAGAGATCCATCTTGGGCAGGCTGGCTGAAGGCTGGCTGAAGGCTGGCTGGGAGAGATGTCTTTGACTCCGGTGCTGCACTGCTATGGGGAACAGCCCAAGCTGTAAGATATGGACTCCCTCCATGCAGACTGTAGCTGTCAATATGAGAATAAACCATATTTCTTAAAGCTACAACAGTCTCCGACATGTCTTCAGTTCTCCTAAGGAGCACAAACGGTGGGTGAGTACCTGGAACCCTCTGGAACCTTGCTATTGCTTGGCAGAGAGAGGGGGGAGGCACCCAACTTTTCTAACAGTATGTATGAAGGAAGGATGAAGGAGGGGGTTCTGTTGTTTCACCCACCCACCCACCCACCCACCCATATTCTTCCAATTGGTTAGCTGAGCGAGTGGGGTGAGGAGCATTTCTTTGAATTTGTTCCTCTTCTTCTTTGCTTGCTGCTCTCCCATTAGTATCCCCATCTCAACAGAGTTAGTTACCATTGGCTGACCGGCCGGCCTGCCTGCCTAATAGCTAATGGTACAATTTCAGATAAATGATTATTTTCCTTAGTTATACAGCCCTTAACTATAGTAGTGAGGTCAGATGGACATATCTCCAGGGTTCCAGTAGTGAAGCAAGAGGTGAGAATGTATATCTGTATGGTCTATGTAGCTTTCACCATAACTAAGAAAGATCATTTATTCCTCTGTGTTGCATGCAGTCCAGTTGTAGCATAATTTCTGGCTTTAATATTAATATTGTATCTTTTCCAGAATGCACCATTAAAAGTGTGACTTAGCCACTTTACAATTGTGGCAAAAGGTTATTTTAAAATGTATCTAAAACAGAAAACAAAAGGCATTATTTAGATTATTTAGATTGCATAAGGATATCGAGCTACTGGATATTAAGCTATATTTTGGTTCTATCTTCTTTATGGAAATAATAAAATGATCATAAAAGGTATGGCCAGTTATTGTATTTATTGAAATCCTAAAACAGTGGCTCTTGAATATTTGAAAGCTCAAAACTTGCAAATGGATTTAGAACTAGGGAACAGTTTAATGGCTATAACAAGACAAGTTATAGCACCATTATGGAAATCACCAAGAATCCCTTTCAATATCAAGTTGGTATGAGTGAGTTTGAACAGTAGCATTTTTGATGATGCTTACATATTATAAGAGATTTAAGAAAGGACATTTGCCAGACAAGTTTATTAAAAAGTGGAATTCATTTATAAATCACTGGAGCATGAAATGAAATATCAAGATAGTATTCTGTCATATGCATTATTCTCATTGATGTAAGTTTGGGCTACATGGATTGGTGTAAGTTTCATTTATACTTTATAAATATTGTATTTTGACAGAAAATAGAATGATTTATGTTTTAGGACAATTTCTTTTAGATGTATTTGTAATTTCACATCATAATAGTGGTTTCATGGGAGACTCTTATCTCTACCCTCCTGGTAGAACATAGGTGGCTAACTCTGTAGACACTCAGCAAAGGACTTGGTGTATTTTCTGCCTGTGATTCTATGACATGCTTCAGGGAGGAATGAAAGAAAAGTCAAACTTCAGTGGCAATGTGTACTGTTGTTCCTCAGGAAGGAAAGAAGGGAGGGAGGGAGGGACTGCCAGGAGGTTAGATATGAAGTACAAGTGAACCTTTTCAAACCCAGCTGTCCATTATACCCTGATAGCTAGTTTTCTGTGAAGATTTTGTGTGTGTGTGTGTGTGTGTGTGTGTGTGGCTTTGTTAGTTGTGTGAGGGTCCACTTGCTGACAGTTTGAAATGGTGCTTCCAAGAAGTAGATTTAACACATGAGTACTAGGCTTCAATGTCACTCTAAAGTGTTATGGAATGAATGCACTGGTTGAGGATGCAATCCTAACCCCATTTATCTCGGAGTAAGCCCCAGTGAATTCAGTAGGACTTGCTTCTGAGTAGATGTGGTTAGGGATTGTGCTGTAAATGAAGTTATAGGACTTGAGAGATACAGAAGCTATTCATACCAGACATTACAGTTCCAACTCTTAGCAAGGTCTCTGTTCTTTCTGTAATTGATAGCATGTCTGGGATTTACCTTAAAAGGAATCCAGGATCATTTAAACAGCTTTTCCTTGTCCCAGGAGGTGGCAATTTGTGCTTCATCAACAAGGGCAGGAAATACATCACACAGGATGTTGTTGGTATCAATCTCTCTCCCAAAACCTTTCTCACAAATGAGTATAGCCACAAGGCAGCAGAAGTTTAGGACCAGAGTTTTCCTTCTCCTAGATGGGCTACCTTCCCAGGTTGATGAGCCCCATCTGCCCCTCATTTCCCTTTACAGCATGTGCAGAAACTGCCTTCTTGACCATTGGACCCACTATTGGTCTTGTCCACTCAATCTGACCTGTTTTCGTATGCAGAGTCCCTAACTCACAGTGGGTTTGAGACCCATCAGCTGCCTTCACCTGGTTTAGCTGGCCAGTTGAAGCTGTTTCCCAGGTTGTGGCTGCTCTCTCAACCTGACAGCTACTAGAAGCCACAGGTGAGATCTGAGTACAGGGTGGGAGACCAGAAGTGGACAAAATACCCCAGAAGGAACATGATGTGTCCTCCACCAGAAGTAGTACCCCTCTCCTAAAACCCCATACACCCAATTGATAGGGCACTGTGCTCTCCACCCTTTTTATGGTTCTTGTTTTTGTAAATCAGACTTGTACAGAACAGCCCTTTCAATAGAGAGCTGCCTTCTGATAGCACTTCAACAGAGAAGTGTCCTCCGTCAGGTAGGACCCTACATACCATTTTTAGATTTGTGTGCCCAACCTTCTCCTGACAAGAAGGGGAAAATATTATTTCTTCATTATTTTGTGATGAATAGAATACTACCGAATGAGAACAACTTTCATTTGGCTCCCCAAGCTTCTCTCATTAATGGAACTCAGCGTAACAGATTCAAAGGCCTGGAATATTACCACTCACGTCCAAACCAAGGAGAATTGGGTTTATACCATGAATAAATCAGGCTCAGTTGGTGTCTTGTGTACTGCATGTATCTAGCAATCAAGATGGTATCTGTAGCACAGAGAGTTCTCTTGATCAGTGTTGTTATGCACAGTTCTTCCTTGATATAAAATAGAAAAATAAAGATGGCCACTTTTTGGCATTTGGGAAAGATAAGCAGAAAAATCAGAAAGCTTCCCGTCCTCCCCTAGCTCACGTAACATTAATCTGATAACTTGATCTCACAACTCAAATCATAAATGACATTATTTCCAGCTGGCATTTCTGTTTTTAAAGGATTATCTCCCTTCAGACACTGATCATTTCTGACTTTTAAAAGGATGGGTTACATGGACTGAGTTGGTCTTTGAGCCTAGTTTAATGCACCTGAGACTTGCAATTTAATTACATGTGTTCCCGAAAGAAAACTACCTCACAAGTAAGAAACTGAGGTCTGCTGATTTGCACTAATGCAAATCAATTTGTGATAGATTTTGCTACTTCACCTTTTCATGGGGATCTCCTCTTTAACCCTTCTATTGCAGCTTATGCAGAAGCTGTGTTAAAATTGGATCAGCAGATTATGAAGTTTGAAGGGATCGTGCCTTAAAACATATCTTTATATTAATATGTAAGTCATCAGTTACAAAACAGACCCTAACTTTGTAACTTGTTATGAAACATGATTCAGCATTCAGATTGCTATTATGTAGGGACAAAACATACTCACGGTATGTTGAGAGCTAATATATTTATTCATTTGCTTTACAAGAGAGACATGCAGTACTGAGTATTATGAAAAACTCTCAGAAATGGTTTAGCTTGCGTCAGTTCCTTTTCTTTTCTCATTAGGGAATTTTTCAGAGTTATCTTAATGTTTCCTAAAGGTAAGAGATGCCATTTATACTGAATCAGATCAATGTTGGATTATTCACAGTACTGGCAGTTACGTCAGTCAACACTTCTGGGTCACAGAGAGGTCTCTTTTATCTAAAGTTCATTAACTGGAAATTGTAGGGATCAAGTCTGGGGTGTTGTTCATGCAAAGTCTTTGCAGTGTTCCTGAGCTAATGGTTTCTCTGATTCAGTTCAATTTCTCCAGAACTATGCATACGTCACAAGTTGGGCAAAACAAATATTTCTTTTTGGCTACATCATCTCCTTCAAGTCTTCTTGACTTACAGGTTTCTAAATAGAAGAAAATGCCTTAGGGATGATGGATAAATAGCACAGCTGTGATCCCTCTCTTCAAGACCTTATGCCAGCTGCCTGCCACAGTTTGTGTTCTAGCTCTTTTAAACCTCTTCACTTCTGTTCTTAACTATACTACTTCTACCACCTCGCCTCATTTCCTTGACATACCATTAAAAAGAAACCAAAACAGCTGGCATAGAAAATTATAGTGACAATAATCTACCCCCTACTTCCTGCCCTGGCCACATTTTGTTGCATTGGCTTCTTACATTTTGTGTTGTGAGGTTTAACATGTATGCAAAGAGGGCCTGAGTTAATTCCACCAAGAGTTAAACCTATTTCCCCCCAGAGGAAAATACATGCAATTTCAAGAAGACCCATCTCACTGTCCCTGCCATAGAATTATCACAAGCATCCCATCATATCACCTTTCCATCAACCTCATTCCACCCATTTGAAGGGCAAATGTGAGTGTAACATTTTCAGAGTCACAGGGCTTATTACAGGCACATTGTTTTCAGAGTGTTAACTCTGTAAATAATGGGTCAGTGATAACTTATTCTGCCCTTCTACATTTAACAGCTGTATTTATATTTCTATTATGGATGTTCTACCAAAGGCAAAAATAAAGGCTAGATTTACTTACTTTTTCAGTGTTATATATCATTCCCTATTTGGCTTATTTAATCAGTTGTCCCCCATTCTTCTGATTTATGCATAGAACTTTAGTATCACTATTTAACACTTCCAAAATGAGAATTATAAGCCCAGGGTTCTTTTTTTTTATTCAGTAAAGGTCAAAATAATTCTTCTTTACAAATACAAAAAGTGAGAATCAGATTGTAGTTTTATTACGGAGATTCGTGTTATTTGGCCTAGCTTGTGGTTTTTGAAAACTCAGATTTGCAAAGATGAAGTTGAACATCCAATTAAAGGCTGCTTAGGGCAGATCCTGATGCTATTTTGGCAAATGTATATTTCCACAAGATAATAGGAGAAAACAGAGGCAGGGCACCTAGCAGGGGAGATCAGCAGAAAGATGAATTGCTTCACCCTTCCTGTGCTCACCAGCTTTCCCATACATAATCTCCACCCCTCGGCTTCTTTACCTATAGTTCAGCTTCCCCACAGTTTCATATCCCTAGTGGGGAAAGCATCCGTTTAAAACTGTCAAGGGGCATTTACAGAGAAAAGTCCTTTCTTCTTGTAAGTGATGCTCCCCTCACACATTAGATTTACTAAAGAAACATGAGCTTAGGTCTTCCATGTTTTCCTCATAACATGTGGTTCCACCTTTGGACACAAAAGTACATGGGGTGTGTGTGTGCAGAATTCTCTCAAAAATTTCTTCCCTATTTCCAATTATAAATATTGTTAGATTTAGGGATTTTAGGAGCAGAGTATAAATACTCAGTTCAGCAAATTGATACTCAGTATTGCTGCATTAATATAATAATACCTTGAAGAGTTTGGAGTTAGATTTTGTACAAGTATTATACGAAATTGAGTTTCAGAAAGAAAATTTGCAAGGTATTAAAATGGCAAAAGCTGAATTTTAACCATTTCAAACATTTGTCAGATTTTGAATGTGTGTTACCATTTTGTTTAAGCTGGGTTGAAGGAGGCAAAGTAAAAGTGGCTGTCAGTGCTGGATGTTAAACTTCAGGGTGAGCAGGATCCCTTTGAGAACCGGGCCACAGGTTAGATAGGGTATGTGAGGCAGGAGGAACTTGGCCTACATGGAAGTGAGCAGGCCTAAATTATCACTTACTAGGCCACAAAGAACTGAGTGTTATATTTTGTTCCGGTTTTACAGGCCCATTGAAGTCTAAGACCAGGACTGGAATGGAGTAAATTCTCATCCCTGAAAGCGCTACCACATTAGATGTACATGCAGTGATGTACAGGTCCTTCTGAACCCAGAAAGGGGCAGAATGGGGGTGGAACGGGGGCCAGGCGTGCTTATACATGCTCTGCTGACACACATGGAGGCTGGTAACAGAACCCTCACACAAAATGGTCACCACCTGTTGTTTTTTCATCTGGGCACTCTCTCCAGATACTGTGCTTTGAGAGTGGCAGCTGCCTTGTACTGCATAGGGAACCTGTTGGGAGGAGCAGAACTTGGATCTGATTGCAGAACCCTTGTTTGTAGTATGCACCCTTGAGGCCATACATATCCACTTGGAAAGTTCTGCAACTCCAAAGACATCTGTTGTGATGTGGAGTATGCTAGATAATGGACAGCCACTCCGACCTTAATTTCAGGACCCATGCCAAGGCAAATATGAATCTGTACCACTGGGCCAAGTGGCCTACATAAATGAAAGACACATTGAACACATAGTTTCATTCACTTGAGATTAGTGCAATGTTTCAGATAGGCTATTGAGAATGAATGTTCCCATAGCAAAATTAAGGATTGAATTGAGTTATTAATCAAGTGCTGCATAAGGTGAATAATTCAAACTGTTCGTACCATTGTAACAATTGTGGCTACTAGGCATGATGGCTATGTTCCTCCTCCACATTAGTCCATATTCTGAATACCTATTGCTGGAAACCACAGGAGGGGAGAGTCCAGTGCTAGATTTAATTCCCCACCTGCGAATGCCCGTGCTATTAGATGTGAGGATGCAGAATGGTGTGGCAGTGTCAACAAAAAGAATGATGGGCACATGCAGACACAGGTATTATTTAAATACAACTAGACATATAAAAAGCATTAGTACTCCCTTCTGGGAATCCCTGACCTTTGGTGCTCATGGCTTAATGGAGTCTCAGAATAAAGCACTAATGCATTAAGAAGGCTCTTATAAACAAAAGTTCAGTTGCATACCAAAAGCTACAGTTTCAAGTCTTGGAATCAATGCACCTGCTTGTTACAGGTAGGAAATCCCTTGATTCATGTAATACAATCTCAACTTTTTGACCTCATTGAAACCTTCAGTTGCCCTTTAGCTGTGTATCAACTGTTTTATTTTATTTTTAAATTAATTTTGTTTCAGTATGCATTTTATATAGCAAAAACTACCTTCCCTGAATTCATTGTTCAAGTGCACTAAAATATCACAGAATTGTAGAGTTAGAAGGGAACACAAGGATCATTGTGTCCAACCCCCAGTTAGTTAAAATACATAAAACAGAATCAGATGTAATCAAATATTAGCAGTGATATGACCCACATAGCATTTCATGGAGAGCAAAAATTAAAAGTGCATGCAGTTCCTAACAGCTTGATCATATACTATGAAGTGCATCTCTCATTAATTCTAGCAGAGAGCCACTCCTATGTTGACAACAGGCAGCTTCAGCCTTGCTTCTCACCATAGACTCCCATTAAAGCCATCAGATAACCACAGCAACTTAAGAATGTGTATGTGAAACCAACCTGCCTCTCATGTGGGGAGGCCCCAACCACACCCCTCCCTCCCTTCCCTGGCTCTCACCCAGAGATGGGGATCTATAATGAATACAAGAGTGCTCCCTGCCCCAAACTCCTCCATGGGAGAGCCCAAAGGGATAATATCCTTAGTTGTCTCTCCTGTGACATACCCTCCAACATTTCTCCAATGAGAATAGGGACATCCTGTTTAATAATAAGAATAAGAATAAGAATAATACCCTGTCCATCTGACTGGGTTGCCCCAGCCACTCTTGGTGGCTTCCAACATATATAAAAACATAATAAAGCGTTAGACATTTAAAAAACTTCCCTATACAGGTCTGCCTTCAGATGTCTTCTAAAGGTCGTACATGTACCTATCTCCTTGGCTTGGGAGTCACATAACTGCATATCCTCTGACATTTCTCTGATGAAAATAGGGATGTCCTAAGGAAAAGCGGGACATTCTGGGATCAAATCAGAAACCGGGACAGCTTCTATCAATCTGGGACTAGCCCTGGAAAATAGGAACACTTGGAGAGTCTGCTGTGGAAGCTGCAAACCTCTGTGGTTTGCTTTCAGAGTTTCTATTGCTGCCCTAGTCAAAAATTCCTGCCTCCATTTTTAACCTCATTGTTTGGATTCTCATAGTTGTTTTACACAATTGTGCGTTTTATTTGTGTCATTTCTTTTGCATCTTCCTGATACATTCTCTTTCCTACACCTTTGAAATTAGGTAGTCAAGCCCAGAAGAGTAAAATAGTTAACATGAAAGCAATTTCTCACAACCTAGTGCAATAAATTAATAACTGAGGCAGAACCAACCATGGGTTGGGTGAGGGGGGAAATGCATAAAATGAAAAGAAATGATTAGTATTGTGTATTGGAACAGACAGGACATTTTTTATTCATTCCAAGAGCATTTTGAAGTGTCACTATATATTTAAGCCAACATAATGTGTTGACAGTAAGCTGTTCTGTATACATAAAACTGTTAAACAGAGTATAAAATGAATGTTCATGTGCTGTGACTCCACATGGGCCAGTAGATAACAGCCCTCATCTCATATGTTACAGTTGCCAATGAAAACAAATATTTCAAAGTTACCAGAAATAATAAATAAATAACATGTTCTTAAAAATAGCACTTAATTAAATATAGCCTGAATCCACTGTTATTCTCAACATTTAAATGTGTGGAAGAATTCCTGTTGCAGTAAGAGTCTTCGTGGTCATATGATATGCCCCCAACTTGTCTGCTTGATTGACTGATCAAAAACATCCAACCGATAAAAAATTGAAAATCTGAATGCTAGATGAATTTTAACAATAAATAAATCTGTCTGCATTGTTAACATTAGACGCTTGAAATACAATAACCCAGCAGCTTACATGGGGGTTACATTCTGGGGATCTCTCCTGAAGCCAAAATCATGTATCATCAACCCACTGGTTTCAATGGTGGGTGGGATTGCCAAAGTCATTTTCCGTGGAACCCTGCCTCCTTTCTGCTCCTGAAAAGAAAAACACACACGTAAAGCTGAATGCACACAAGTTAAATGTGCACAAAATGTGGGCTTGCTGTATTCACAGTTTGTATAGGTAATATGTGGCGTCACATCAGGTGCATCCCATATAGTAAAGAAAGTAAAATGTCAGACAGATTTTACCAGATGGCTAAAATGTAGTAATAGATGAGTAGTGTTTGTTGAACATAACATGGAGAGGAGAGGGAAGTTACACATCTATTATAGTAAAAGAATGGGTTCTAGACCAGGTGAACAATTCAATTAAAATAAAAACAAAACAAATTCCTTCCAGTAGCACCTTAAAGACCAACTAAGTCAGTTCTTGGTATGAGCTTTCGCGTGCATGCACACTTCTTCAGATCTGAAGAAGTGTGCATGCACACGAAAGCTCATACCAAGAACTGACTTAGTTGGTCTTTAAGGTGCTACTGGAAGGAATTTGTTTTGTTCTGACTATGGCAGACCAACACGGCTACCTATCTGTAATTAAAATAAAGTTAGTGAGTGAATATTGACATAGGTAAAACAGCAGAAACTCTAAAGAGGAAGACAAGAGACAGAATCGCCATAGTTCAGTCGTAGAACAGAAGGTCCCAGATTCAATCCCCAGCTTTTCTGAATCCCTTGAGAACCACTGCTGGTTAAGACAAAAGTGAGCTAGATAGAGCTAGAGGCAGCTTCCTCTGTGCCTAGACCAGGAAGCATTTCTAAGCAGTGGCTGCATTCCAAGAAAAGTTAGTCACCCTCTTGCATCCCATTAGTTACAAGTAACTTGTCCCATTGGATTCAGTGAGACATTATTGTGTTTCTGATTTAGGGATAATGGGTGATACCCAATGTTAGCCATACTCAAAGTAGACCTATTGGAATCAGTGGAGAAGTCTTTTTTATTTTAATATGTCTACTCTGAGTATGATTTAGTTGGATATCAACACAGTGTTTTTAGGAGTAATAATTCCCCAGTTTTTATTCATGCATTGCAAGGATTCACCCCACCGCACCCTGCTTCTGTTAGCATGGCAGGAAGAATACATTTCCCAGCACTCAATGGCAGTATTGGTCACCAGAAGGAGAAAAAAAACCTCTTTCAAATAGCAAGAAAGTTTACAGACTAACCTCCACAACCACTGCAATGTTAGCATAACATAAACATAAAACATCAGCATCCAGGGGGCATGAAAAATTATGCATGCATACCACTTACATAATATAGTTTGATTAATTAGAAAACAACATAAAAGAAAAAATAGAAGATGGACATATGTACAATCAACAAAAATTCAATTAGCAATTTGCCAGAAGGGCAAATTTAGTAATAGCCCCTATAATAATAATAATAATAATAATAATTTATTATTTATACCCCGCCCATCTGGCTGGGCCTCCCCAGCCACTCTGGGCGGCTTCCAAAAGAATATTAAAATACTATGATACATCAAACATTAAAAGCATCCCTAAACAGGGCTGCCTTCAGATGTCTTCTAAAAGTCTGGTAGTTGTTGTTCTCTTTGACATCTGGTGGGAGGGCATTCCACAGGGAGGGCGCCACTACCGAGAAGGCCCTCTGCCTGGTTCCCTGTAACTTGACTTCTCGCAGTGAGGGAACCGCCAGAAGGCCCTCGGTGCTGGCCCTCAGTGTCCGGGTAGAACGATGGGGGTGGAGACGCTCCTTCAGGTATACTGGACCGAGGCCGTTTAGGGCTTTAAAGGTCAGCACCAACACTTTGAATTGTGCTCGGAAACGTACTGGGAGCCAATGTAGGTCTTTCAAGACCGGTGTTATATGGTCTCGGCGGCCGCTCCCTGTCACCAGTCTGGCTGCTGCGTTCTGGATTAGTTGTAGTTTCCGGGTCACCTTCAAAGGTAGCCCCACGTAGAGTGCATTGCAGTAGTCCAAGCGGGAGATAACCAGAGCATGCACCACTCTGGCGAGGCAGTCCACAGGCAGATAGGGTCTCAGCCTGCGTACCAGATGGAGCTGGTACACAGCTGCCCTGGACACGGATTTAACTTGTGCCTCCATGGACAGCTGTGAGTCCAAAATGACTCCCAGGCTGCACACCTGGTCCTTCAGGGGCACAGGTACCCCATTCAGGACCAGGGAGTCCTCCACACCTGCCCGCCTCCTGTCCCCCAGAAACAGTACTTCTGTCTTGTCAGGATTCAATCTCAATCTGTTAGCCGCCATCCATCCTCCAACCGCCTCCAGACACTCACACAGGACTGTCACCGCCTTCACTGGTTCTGATTTGAAAGAGAGGTAGAGCTGGGTATCATCCGCATACTGATGAACACCCAGCCCAAACCCCCTGATGATCTCTCCCAGCGGCTGCATGTAGATGTTGAAAAGCATGGGGGAGAGGACAGAACCCTGAGGCACCCCACAAGTGAGAGCCCAGGGGTCTGAACACTCATTCCCCACCACCACTTTCTGAACACGGCCCAGGAGGAAGGAGCGGAACCACTGTATGACAGTGCCCCCAGCTCCCAGCCCCTCAAGACGGTCCAGGAGGATGTTATGGTCGATGGTATCAAACGCCGCTGAGAGATCCAGCAGAACCAGGAAACAGCTCTCACCTTTGTCCCTGGCCCGCCGGAGATCATCAACCAGTGCGACCAAGGCAGTTTCAGTCCCATGATGAGGCCTGAATCCCGACTGGAAGGGATCCAAATGGTCCGCTTCTTCCAGGCGTGCCTGGAGTTGTTCAGCAACCACTCGCTCAATCACCTTGCCCAAGAATGGAAGATTTGAGACTGGGCGATAGTTGGCCATCGTGGCCGCATCTAAAGATGGTTTTTTAAGAAGTGGTTTGATAACCGCCTCTTTCAGTGGGTCTGGGAAGGCTACCTCACAGAGGGAAGCATTCACCACCTCACGAAGCCCATCACCCAGTCCTTCCCGGCTAGCTTTTATAAGCCAGGATGGACAAGGATCAAGGAGACAGGTGGTTGGTTTCACTCGTCCAAGCAGCCTGTCCACATCCTCGGTGGTAACAGATTGGAATTGATCCCATGCAATTTGACTAGACAGGACTCTAGCACTCTCCCGCCCCGGCCCTGCTCCCACGGTGGCGTCTACCTCTTCCCGAATCTGAGCGACTTTATCTGCAAAAAACTTTGCAAAATCATTGCAGGAGATCATGTGGCCCGTACTGGGCCCCGATGTAGCAGGTGGTTCCGCTAAATTGTGGACCACCTGAAAAAGTCTCCTGCTGCTGTTTTCTGCAGATGCAATAGAGGCGGCGAAGAAAGTTTTCTTCGCCGTCGCTACCGCCACTTGGTAGGCTCGACATTGAGCTCTAACCTGTGTCCGGTCAGCTTCAGAATGAGTTATCCGCCACCGGCGCTCTAGCCGTCTCAACGATTGTTTCATTGCCCTCAGATCCGTGGAAAACCACGGGGCTCTCCGGGCTCCATGCAATCGGAGAGGGCGCTTCGGAGCCAAACAGTCAATAGCCCTGGTTAACTCCACATTCCAGCGGGCCACCAGGGAATCAACTGAAAGGCCATCAACATGGGATAAAGCATCCCCTACCACTCTCTGGAAACCATTTGGATCCATTAAGTGGCGGGGGCGGACCATCCGAATCGGTCCCACCTCCCTGCAGAGGGGAAGAGTCGCGGAGAAGTCCAGTTGCACCAGGAAGTGATCTGACCATGGCACTTCTTTTGTTTCACTTTTAGTTAGTGTCAGATCACCAACATCCGTAGAGGTAAACACCAGGTCCAAGGCATGTCCGCGACTATGGGTTGGGCCAGACTTATTCAGGAACAGCCCCATGGAGGCCATGCTTTCCACGAAGTCCCGAGCGGCCCCTTGTAAGGTCGTGTCGGCATGGATATTAAAATCCCCTATAATATATATTTCTTCTTTTTTCCCCCTTTTCTTTTTTAGTAAAATCTAATTGGCATGCCAATAGGATTGTCCATAGTCAGGTGAAGCTTCTTGTGGAAAGCTTCCCTCTAAACATGACTACAAAACAGTAAATAATGTACAAAGTCTGCCACTTCCCCTGAATTATAAATGCATTGTTGATTTTCATAGGTAATATTATTCACTCTCTCATGGAACACCATACTAAGCATGGAGTGCAATCACAAAGATGTAAAAGCATATCTCAGCCTATAATCAGAGAGACACTCATCAGTCCTATGGCCACACTCGCTGAGATTTGCCAACCACAGAGAAGATTTTAAGTTGTTTACTATATCTTGGTCCTCAGTTTCCAAGATTTTCTCTTTAATTTTCTGTTGTATTTCTGAATAAGTCAGATCAACTATAGAAAATTCATTGTATCACTTTCTGATAGATTGCAACAAGAATTCCTTTTAGTACAAATGTAATTTTTCCAGTTTATGGTAAAATCATAGGTATTGCTCCATTGAACATGGTTGTATGACCATCATGAACTCAGTCTGGCTACCATTTTTGCCATCACTAGTGGCAAACAAAACAATTCCTCTCCCCTCTGTATTTATAATTGCTTATTTGTTCTTTATATGTGTGTGAGGCTATTCTATGCATCCTTAAAATAAGTGTTTTAAAGCTAGAGTCCTCCCAATTGAGCAGCAACTTGCATGAATGCATCTTTAAACAAATTAAAATGAATGCTCATCTTTAAACAAATTAAAAGTGGGAACACCAGCACAGCTTCTCTCCCCCATCATTAAGCCTTTGTGATTATTCTGTTCTAGGCAGTGGTCACAGGTGGGAGACAGGTGGAAGCCCAAGTGAGGGCATGTACTAGTCACATATTCATGGGATGCAAGGGCACGTACTGCTAGTTCAGGAAAGTCAGGTCCTGCAAAGGCTATGTTCTAGCAAGCCAAGGTCAGACATGTTGAGGTCAAATTCTGATGAGCAGGGTCAGGCAAAGTAGAAGCCAGATTACAGTAAGGTTTGCCAAACAAAGCAGAGGGTAGCTCCTGCTGAGCCAAGTAATCCAAAGCAGAGACCACGGTCTAAGAAGGCAAAGTACCAAAACAGGGAGCACTTTGCATAGTTCCAAGCAGACTCTAGATAAGGCAGGCTTGACTATTGTTCCAAGAACCATCATACTGAGCCTTAAACAGGACTTTTAAAAAGCTTCCCACCTCTGATTAGAGACATCAAAGGCTGTTTCTGAGGACAAATCCTCTTCATGGTGCTCTTCTGAGGATGGAGAGTTAGAACCCTGGGTTGTGACAGTTGTTTGTTAGACCAGTTACTCAACACCCCTCTGCCAATCTTTTGAACCCTGCAACCCTGTCCAGTCATTCTAACATAAGCACCATCTTGTTAAGGAGAAGCTGGGGAAGGGAAGAGGCTGTAGCTCAGTGGTAGCTCATCTGCTTTACGTGCAGAAGGTCCCAGGTTCAATCCCTGGCATCTCCAAATAGGACTAGGAAAGACTTCTGTTCTCTGGAGAGTCACTGCCATTCAGTGTAAACAATACGGACCTAGATGGACCATTGGTCTGACTCTGTGTATGGTATCTTCCTAAGCAGGCAAAAGCCGTTTGACAGTCCACATATGCTGGGGGCTGAGCTTCTGCAGCAGGAAGCCAGCTGTCCACACTGTTTAGGATCCTGATCTTCCAGGGTTCTAAATCGCACAGGGGGTCTACTTGAGCAGAGAAGACCCCCCACTTTAGAAGATCAGCCCCAACATGGGTTGCCTTTTTGCTATAGGGCCATGGCCTGCTGTTCTCACACAATGGTAACTGCATGGGGAAAATGAGAATGACTGGCTTGTGTGTTCCTGTCTCCACGACAGAAGCATACACACCTCGTGGTTGTTGTACTACTACTCCTTCTTTTCAATTCTTAAGCTGCATTAAGTTCTTCTTCTTAAGGTGGTGAACTCTATATTGGAGGTTTGTAAGCAGAGGTTGGTTGGCCATCTGTCAGAGAGGCGCTAGCTGAGATTCCTGCATTGCAGGGGCTTGGATTCGGTGACCCTTGGGATCCCTTCTAACTCTAGAATTCTATGATTCTATGATTTGATTGCAGATTATGTTAAAATGAGATAAAGACACTTGGCACTGATGTTTGTGTAATCTAGTGGTAAGGGTAGGGCTGCCATATGTCTAGAATTTCCCATACGTTACTGGGATTTCAAAGGCAGAATTGACGTCTGGGGGGGAATTTCAGAAAGGTGGTGCTTTGTCCTGGATCTTGGGCAAGTCAATCGGGGTTGTCTTTAAAAAGCTCAACAAACTTTCAGGTTTTCCTTAAAAAAATCAACCCTAGGTAAGGGGGAAACATGTGGCTTCACCACCATGACTGCCACCCTTGATTGGAAAGGTCCTTAGCCACACTTGGTCTTCCATGTCCTTCCCAAGCAGTGTCTCCAGGCCACTAAAGGGCACGTATTATGAATTCTTTTTTTCTAGGAATGTAAACCACTTTCAGATCCTATATCAGTGCAGATTGGAATATTTAGTAGTATTAGCTGGGAAATTATTTAAATCATAAGAAATGGGGGTGGGCATTAAAGCACTGAAGTACTTTGGGGGAAAGAGATTATTGATTCCTACCCACCCAGAGATTAATGAAAGAGGGAGTAATGAAACATGTCAGAGAAAAGACCTTATGGCAGCGAAAGAGATGTTAGTTCGATCCTCTGCTTGACACATTAGTTTCCTTCATAGGCATTTGAAGAAATGCTGTAGTAAAACCAGAATTAGGCCAAATTACTAAAGCAATATTTAACTGCAACCTTTTCAGTGGGAGATACAACAAAAGTAATGCTGTTATTTGACAGCAGCAAAGGATAGAACATGCTGCAATTTCCTTCCAGGACTGTCGCCTTGATGAATATTGCAGTCAGCAGAGAAGGAGCATCTGATATGTTTTAACAAAGCAATGTAAGACTTTCCAAGGGCAGAGCACTGAAATGGGGAGTGAGGGAGAGAAATAAATTGATTTTCCTAGGGGCTGGGGGAGATGAGAGAAGAAAGCACAAGGAAAATAGCTGCCAAGAGCCGCCAAATGTATTGAAAAGATCATTTAATATTTAAGTAATAGTCAGCAAAGGTTCTCCTACTACCAACAGTACAAGCCATTCAGCTATCAGGTGTCAATACACTTCGGAGGCTGTGCTCAGTGGAATGTGGCCTCACTGGCTGTGGAGTTTACAGTCTTGTTGGATGCTGATTTATGTACAAGTAGCAGAGGCAACCTTTTCATAACGACTTCTGTTACCACAGATGAGCACAAAGAAGTGACAGAAGATGTATTTTAAAAATAAAATAAAATTGACGCTCCCTTCTTTCCTGCTCTGGAAAATGTCAGCTTTGCACATACAAGATAATGATGTAGCTGAAACTGTGCAGCATCTGTATGGCATCCATTTCGAATGCTTTTTGGGTACTGAGTCATTGCTCCCTACTATGCGTCGTCATCGGTGAGACTTTGCAGCAGCCTTCCCCTACTTGATGCTGTCCAGATTTGGGCATGGCAGTGCTGACTAGGGCTGATAGGAGTTCTAGCCTAAAACATCTGGAGGATATATCAGGTCTGGCGAAAGTTGCTTTGCCGCTTTTTGACTTTTGCATGTTCTTCCTCCACACCAGCAGCCTTTTTAATTTATTCCATATGTCATTTATTTAGCTTATGCTATTATATACCCCCATCTTTAAGGATAGCTCCTCACAAAGTTGCCTTTCAGAAATTAGTCATTCAGCTGATGAGAAGAGGAGAGCCAACACTGAAAGTTGGGATGCAACAGCAGTTTCTCTGATATCAGCCTTCATAGACGTGTGTTTTTTTAAAAAACAGAGGTTTATTTACCCTTGAGAATAGGATGCTAGATTAAAGGGGCCTTTGGTCTGATGCCACAGAAGTCTTCTTATGTTCTTAGAGTATGGGGCCCTAGCAGACAAGGTTTACAGAAAGAACCTCTGTGATTATAAGCCTATCACTGTCAAGCAGGTCACTTCAAGTTTTGATTCCACCCTCTTAACTTTCGCAGAATTGAGGCTTGTGCCTTTAGAAACTCCGACTCAGAAGCATAGCTAATTTATGAAATGTGCTACCACAATAGGTATTAATGGCCACCAACTTGGACAGCTTGAAAAGGAGATTTTGCAAATCCTTAAAAAATAAGGCTATCAAGGGCTACTTAGTTGTTACGGCTATGTACTATCTCTAATATCACAGGCAGTATGCTTCGGTATCAATTCCAAAGCAATTTTCCATTGTTTAGGCTGCATAATACTAATTATAATTCCCTGCTCCACACTTCTCTAAATTAAGATTACCAGATTTTTTTCAATGAATCCAGGGACATTACTCAACTTCCTACTAAATAGATGGATTTTGTCTGGGGACTGATTTG
Organism: Podarcis erhardii; assembly: GCF_964252035.2. Taxonomy (NCBI): domain Eukaryota; kingdom Metazoa; phylum Chordata; class Lepidosauria; order Squamata; family Lacertidae; genus Podarcis; species Podarcis erhardii. The sequence continues at coordinate 77,749,140 of NC_138497.1, read as the reverse complement.
TAAATCTGGGGACTGGTCCCAGGAAACAGGGATGTCTGGTAACCTTACTCTAAGTTCCTGAACCTTACCAAAATTAATTAAGCATTTATAAGCAGTGGTTTTAAGTTTGGTTTTCTGTATGGATCCAGTAATTCCCTCCTATAGTTTAGAAGATGCCAAAGCACTCAAAGCAGGTGGACATAGATAGACACCAACTGATGTTGTAATTGAAAATATTGCCATTCTGTACTCATTGGTAATTAATACTTAAACTGTGTAAAGTAGGAAGCGATTTTTAAAAATCTCCATCTGAGCTGGTCTAATATATTTATCACACATTCTACCCATTTCTTTCACAATAAAAACTTATAAGGATCAAATTATAGCTGACAAGCCAATATATTTTCGACATGCAGAGGTCTGGGAGGCCAGCAGCAAGCCCAGCTCGGACCTCTCCATTCATCTGCCTGTTCTCCGACGTAAGTCAGCAACCCGAGCTTCAGAAGCCAGGGCACATAATTAGCAGAGTGTACTGTGCACACAGAAGTAGGCGTGAGATGTGTGAAGTCATGCTACAGCTACAGATTTATTAAACATAAATCAGAACAAAGAAACATGTCGTCTCTCTCTCATGTCGTCTCGGAGAGAACAGCAAAAGCAAAAGCAATACACAAACGGAAATTCCCAGCATACTGTTCTGGAATGTAAACAGACATGTGACACACAACAATACCACATGCCTGTTCCTTAAGGTGGAATGGAAATGTCAACATATACCATGTCTCTCTAGCTGCTAAAACTGAAGGTGGTATAGGTCATTTTAAAAAATCATATGTAGACCCCAACGCTAACCATACAAAGTGAGGTGTTAAATAAACCATCTCCTCTGGAAGCAGAAATTCACCAATCATTTGTATGTGCTAATGAATATGCCTCATCATATAGACTAATATCTGGAAATTTCTTAATGTTTGAGGTGCCATTAGACATGGAATTCATCTGTTAAAGCAATATAGGAAACAAAATTGAAAATGATAAGGAAAAAAAATCCTTACTATTTCCCACTGCATTTCTTTAGGAAAACGACTCTAAATATTTGGATTTAAGGGATTTATAAGCTGTCTGTAGCCCCCCCCCCTCATAGGGGGCACTTGCCATTTCAAGTTTCACAGCCCTTCCAGGCAAATAATGATGTGGTAGAACCAGAGGGGAAAGATTAGTATTTGCCTATTGGAGATAAACTGGAGATGAGGGTGTGAATTTCACTTACATAACACTCAAAGGTTGAGTAATGTTGGGATGGAGTGTGGATGGTTGGACCTCACAGTTTGCATATCTATGACCAGCCCCAGATGCGGTGACTGGAGCCAGAGTCAACAGTAAAGCATTCATGAGGTCTGATGTTAACCTAGTGATGTATTGAGTCACTTGCCAGTAACTGGTCCTATGCATGCAGCATGGTGGTGGCTTGCAGCTAGATCGCCTCCTTTCTGACAGCCAAAAAGGATGCAGCTTAGTGCTTCCTGTCTGGTACACTGCCACTTTTGCCCCTCAGGCCCAAGGTGTATGCATTGGAGGAGAATCAGGGTTGAAGGCAGGCCTCAGGATGAGGTCGTGGAAGGGCAGGAAAGGCATCTTTGTGCTGGGGCTCTTGAGGATGCCTTTGAACTGGTGCAAGTTTCTCCATGGAAGCAGGGCCCTGAATGGAATCTCCAGCCTCTTCCTCTGATGAAGACTCTCTCAGCTGGGACCTTGACACATACCCCTTTGAGCCAGTTATGAGAGCTGCAGAATACCTTGCTAGACCTTTTCAGAAACAACCAGGTTGGGTTCTTTGTATCATTCTGAAGGAGAAGCAAGAATTGTCTGTTTTCAAACCATAATACTCATTTGCTTCATTAATATCCTCTACACCAACAGCGGCATGGGCTGACAAGCAGAAATGATGGTATGTGATTGAAAGCAGAGCTCCCCTGGGAGACCCCCAATGAGGATTCTCTACTTATTCCTCATTAGTCCTGAGCAGGTCTGCTCATGAATCCTGTCACCTTGGCAGCAAAAGATCTCCTTCTTGCTTTGCTGTCTGTGGGAAAATGAATTGCACACGCATTGAAATTCATAAAGGCAGACTATTGCAATTAATTTTCCTAAAATCTCTCTTTATATATTTAGTTTGGAGACAGGAGGGATAGAGAGCAGAGGAGGCTTTTAACTGTTATGAATTTGAAAGCACAGTCTTATGCTGTCTTCGCTTTTTGAGATGAAAAATTGTCTTTAAAAATGAATCCCCAAAAAACTTAATTTTATTTTACATTTTGAAACTAGCAAGAAGCTGAGGGAGGGAGCAGTATAAAGTGCTATTAATGTCAAGATTTCCATTATAGATTTATCTGACATGTGGAAAGAAATGGGTGATGTGGTAGGCACAACTAATTTATTGAGAAAATAGAACAATGGGCTGTATCCAGAATAAGTTGGTTGAACTTAATGCCCACTGAAATCAATGAGGCTTAAGCCATGACAAACGTGTCCCATTGACCTCAACAAAGAGTGCAATCCTATGTGGAGCATGGTGTGTGTGCGCACACTCAAAGTGGCAGATCTACCACAACTCCCAGGTTCCTCTGACTTATGTCGGTTAGGGACAGGAGTTGTGTAAGGGGTACAAACTTACCTATTTTTTGCCACACAGATTTTGGTTTTTTTAAACCCCTCCCCCCATTCTATTACTTATGCCCACAAGGTTCTTCTCCATCAGTGGGGAGACACCTCTGTTCCTTCCTAGCTCCCTTCAGCTGGCAAATCTAAATGGCTAGGATAGCACTACCCCCTAGTCATAACCCTACCCTATTCTGACAGTTCTGTCACAGCAAGACGTATGATAGCAGGACCACATCTGTGAAGTGTGTGTGGTACATATTGGTAATGTTACCTATCCACCATCCATGCATCATCATTTTGGAGGCACCATTTCCTCCCTTGGTGTCCTTGGTCCACTAGATTTTGGTAGCAAATTGAAAATTTACACCTCACTTGTTTCTCCATAAACCAGACCTGAATGAGAGTTACACAAACAAAATTACTAACAGTACCTGATCCATTGAACACTTGAAGTCAAGCATCTGCTAATAATAATAATAATAATAAAAATAACATGGCTTTGCTTTAGAAATATTAACTGACATCTGGCTTTATTGCAGGCAGTGTTTCCTTGTAACCCTCACTACTGTGTAGCAATGGACTGCATAAATGCTGCCCCTGTGGAGCATTTTCAGGTTGTGCCCTGCGAATAATTCCTCATTTGACTGAGGATTATTTGCTGGGCATCAACTGTGAAATTGCTCCACAGCAGTTGTTGCCTAATCTGCTATTCTCCATTTAGTGGAGGTGGACAAGCAACTTTGAGTGCCCTTGCTCCACCCGTATTAGGACTTTAAAAACAGACAGCTACTGAGAGTGCGGAGGTCAATTGTTTATTTGTTTTGGGGAAAGCTTTTTTTTTTTTTTTTAAAGGAGCAGCACAAGCTTTTGTCCTGCATCAAGGTTTGCTTAGGCATGGCAGGTTAATGGTTGGTAGCGGACTCTGCATGAGTCTGGTGGTTTATCCGCACAGAAGGCCTCATTCTTTTTATTACTCGCTTTCCCTTTCTTCCTTTATTAGTGATAAACATTATGTTCCGGTTTCTCCTGTAAAAATCAGTGCTGACAGGTTCTCCAAGTGTTTTTTTTTTTTTAATGAGCCTTTTAAAACTGTAGACATCTTGCACATTGTTCACAGTGTAATGAGCTTGTTTTGCTTGCATGCCATTACACTCATACGCTTGCTTGCTATATTAGTACAAACACCCCTCAAGATGCTAGCCAATCTGTGTTCCACTGTAGCCCCCTTCACATAACTAGGGGGAAGTGGGGCTTATCTCTAGCCCCAGACATCATCACACAGCTTCTCTCTCCTGAGGTCCACACATTAAGCACTGGCGGCTGTGTAGGGAAACCTGAGTGCTGCATAGACCTCTTTGTGAGCTGGAGCCCTCTGATCATCAGGATTCCAGCCTATGTGGAAAGATGTTTGCTTCTGTAGTCTGTCCCCAGCAGATGTCAATGGCTAAAAAGTAGCTGTTAGGACCAGGGAAGCAACAGGCCCATAGGAGCCAGAGGCAGCTATGTGATCCTGCTTCACCCTTATTCAGGTGGAGCTCCCTTCATGTGATTAGCATGTGAAGGGGGCTTGCAATTTACCTCTTCCAAGACTGCTGCACACCTTTTTGATAAGTAGCTCCTGAGTACAAATAATCATGATTTTCCAGTGTATGTAATAGTACACTGAATGCACTACACATACATACAGTTGTGAAATATGATAACATATATGTATGAAATTTCAGTGTAGGAAATCCACAATGTGTAAAGTAAATACTATACTTGGATGCATAGTGGGCTTATTTTTGTTTTTGTTCTTTTGTTTTTAAGCTTCTGTCATTAGCCTCACAAATATACTTGTCATCTTGAAAACCTGTTTTCAACTTGAGCTGGGCTAATATTTTCAGCACAGCTTTTCTCAGCAATTTGGGATGAATAGAAACTGCCTGTGAAAGCAGAGGGGAGCCTGGGAAAATATCCACACACCCCTTTATTTCTAATGTTTCACACTTTCCCTGGTCCCATGAGGTTCATTTTAAAGCGGACACAAGGTGTGCTGGAACCAGCCCATCCTGCTGCAATTCCTGATGGAGCTGAGCAAGATGTCGATTAGACCATCCCCATCAGCATTCTGGCCTGCCCTCAAGCAGGAAGGCCCAGTTACCTCTGGAAGTATTGACATGCAGCATAATTGGTAAGCCAGATCCTTTCCCCAAAACATTTTGGTGTATTCCCCCTACTCCCTTGAGAATTTCCCTTACCCCTTTAATGGGGGAGAAGTGGAGAGAGAAATTAGGCTCAGGTGATGGTGGGATATGAAAAAGGACTCTCTAGCTAACCAGAGTGTATAGCTGATTGACTTGGGACCAGAGCCCATTTAGGGGTTTTAAGGAGATACTTAGCACTTTGAATTGAGTGTGGGAATAGGCAGTAGCATGAATACAGAAGAGGACTCACATGCTTCCAAAACCCAGCTCCAGTCAGAACTTTACTAGCTACATTTTGAAGTATCTGAAGTTTCTGGTCATTTTTGAAAGGCAGCCTGTTGCTTTTTAAAAGATGACGTGAGCCTCTTTGAGCTTGTGGAAAGGTAAGGTATATTATTCCACCCTTACTTCATTCAATCTCATGTTTTTAATGTAAGGGAGCAGAGGCAAATGAGTTTGAAATTAGTGACTCAAGGATTATTTTAAGTAAATAGAGAATATATTTGTTTTGGAAGTGAAGGTTGGAAGTTCTATGTTTGTTTATGTATGTACATTTGCCACACCTGTTTGCAAGCTTTGTTGGCATCCGTCTGTCGCAGGACACAATGGAAGAGTGTGCCTTTGTGGGTAAGGTCAGTATGTTAGATGGCTGCCGTGCCTGCTGTAGCTGTAGAGGCCGATGCAGGAGAGACATGCTTTGTTTCAGTTGGGGCAGATGAAGCCATCCAGTTGGGCTGCTGCAGATGCACCATGGCATTTCTTCTCTCTACACTCCTCCCAGTGGTCGTTTCTCCTCTGGTCACTGCTATAGATACACAGCTCAGCTGCCTGTCTCCAGGCACTGCGGAGACAGAGCTTTAAGGGTGATCTTAAACATCATCTAAAAAGGCTGAGACTATGGTGCATGATTTGCCACAGGAAAAGTTCAGGGCGGGAAAAGGAGTCCTTTTACATCCACCCATTCATACCTTTCTATCTTATTTCATCGTGAGTCACACTCCATTACTGTCCTAATGTTTCTATCAATAAATGATGGATTTGCCAATGGTGGTTTAAGTTTAAAATTACTTGTGAAAGCTTAATGAAGCCAGCAAATCAGGAATTATATTTCAAAGAAATTGCCTGTGACAGTTAAAAACTACAAGGCCAAAGTAATTTCAAGGGTGGCACTTTCTTCATCATCTCTCCTTTGCTGTTGGTTATGAATGGGGTAGGGGGGGGGGCTCTGTAGAAATTGCTCTTAACCTTTGTAGAGGAATTTAAAATCACTTCTTGCCACCAGCCAGGAACTCTCTGGTACTCTGGATTTATTCTCAGCATGGTGGAATAGGCAGCTTTTTAACCTGAGAAAAATAAAGCTTGCATAGGGCATCTAGATAATAATGTCATCCTTCCATTTGTTAAACTTCCGCTTGCTTTTATTGAGACAAGACAAAATGTTCAAGATTGGCTTTTAATGAGATGGCTTGGGCCACAATTTTTCATGTTTATTATGTTTTTTTTCATCTACTTAAAGTAAAGGTAAAGGTACCCCTGCCCATACGGGCCAGTCGTGACCGACTCTGGAGTTGCGCGCCCATCTCACTCTAGAGGCCGGGGGCCAGTGCTGTCCGAAGACACTTCCGGGTCATGTGGCCAGTGTGACGAAGCTGCTCTGGCGAGCCTGCACCAGCACAGCACACGGAAACGCCGTTTATCTTCCCGCTATAAAGCGGTACCTATTTATCTACTTGCACTTAAGGGTGCTTTCGAACTGCTAGGTGGGCAGGAGCTGGGACCGAAAGACGGGAGCTCACCCCGCTGCGGGGATTCGAACTGCCGACCATACGATCAGCAAGTCCTAGGCGCTGAGGTTTTAACCACAGCGCCACCCGTGTCCCTCTTAGAAGTTAGTAAATGTTGCATTTTCTCTTTTTAAAAAATATTTTTAATTGGTTTTTCAAATAAGAATTTTTTGAAAAAGATACAACCCCCTTTAATAAATAGTTCCCACCCACCGATCTCCTCTGAGCCACAGATTCCTATGGGAAAAATAATTCCAGAGTTTCAAGTGTGAGTCTGGTGGATGCCATATTCTGTTGAGTGTTTGATGAAAGGGTACCACATCACTATAAAATGTTTTCTCAACAGCCACACAATTTACTTTGCTGCAAATGGAAAAAGCCCTTTCCCCCAATCTAGTGGTGGTTGTTGTTGCTTTTGTAAAAACAAAAAACCTCTGGTGCACATGTGGTTCACCCCATTTTAAGGCTAATATCCTTGCCTACCACTGCAGATCCCTCCCCCAACACACACACCTTGAGACTGGATCAAAGGTGTGTAGGGGGGACTTCTTCACTCTCTGTTCCAGAATATGGATTGCTTGGCCTGCTGATTGTTGGAGCCCTCCCCAGTATAGCAAGATGGGTCTTCTGAATTTTGACCATATTTCCCATTATTTTTGGCTATTAGGGTGTCTGTAAAATTTGTCGGGCCGATGTCAATATTCTATCCATCATGGAAGAATTCTACAAATTTTGAATTTTACTGGGGGCGTATCTAAGTATTCTTATCTGCCCTGAAAAGGTGTGGGTCACATATTTTATTAGATATTTCTCTTACTTCAGAAGACTTTATTTTATTTTATTTTGGCATGTTATACTGGCAAAGAATTATTTCTGTCACTAGCATGCTGGTGAAACTACTTTAGGAGAGGAATGGATTGCCCTTTTGAAGAGAGGGCAATCAAAAACAAATGAAAGCAAAGTAAGTGAGAAGTTATCCTGTCCAGCTCAGCCCATGGAGTTGCCCCTAACCCCTTTATCATCCGTGACAGATCTACCATTTTGTGGGAGTCTTTGCTCATTCTGGTGAATGATGAGACAACTCACCACTTGTGACAGAGGCCACTTCTGGGTAACCTTAATCATAATTGACAATGGCTTAGCTCGCCTGACTTGCCATCTAGATCCATTAAATGCAGTTTCTGTGGTGTGGTGTCTGAGCTTGTCTAGCAAGGAGCCACTCCTGAGAAAACATCTGGCTTCAGGTGAACATAAGGGTTTTAAAGTGAAATAGAACCCGTTTTCTTGTTTGTTTCCAATTAGTGTATGGACCTTTATTTCACCATTTCCTGAAATGGCAGGATGTGCTGCAACTTGTTTTAGCCATTGCTGCATTTGGCTTAATGTGAAGTATGTTTTATCTACTCTCTCTCTCTCTGTCTCTCTGTCTCTCTCTGTGTGTATGTATAATCTCACTTTAGCAGTCAAATAATCCTGGGAACTGTAGTTTACCCCTCAGAGCTACAGTTCCCAGCTCCCTTAAGAAATTACAGTTTCCATGATTCTGTGGGGGAAGCTATGTGCTTTAAGTGTGATTAAAATTGGTGATATGAATATGACTGCACTACATACAGCCTGTTCTGTTTATTTGTGAGCACTCTAGTTGGGGAGGCAGCTTCTTGCCCTGGGCCTTGTGAAAGATACAGGGGGAAAATAGGCTAAGACGTTTTGTGCTCAGTGGACTTGCCACTTGTTCATATGGTTTCCTCTTCTTTCCTGATGGCATGGAAAATAGCATTTATGCTTAAGCAGAAATTCCAATTGTAAATTCATTCTTTGCCATTCACTAGTAGTAAGCCTCCTACATATTTGGGGGCCTAACTAACCCTAAAAAGGTACAATTCTAAAGGAAGACTAACCTGTGCAACCTCATGCACTGTGTTTTTCTAGAGTATTCCCATAGCAAGGAAATCAGTTGTTTAGTGCTGTTTCAGCCTCTCTGCCATATATTTTTATGTTCCATTAAAAAGGACATTGTGTGCTATGCATTATGAGTGGAATTCAACATCACTCTTCTAGATGTTCAGTCTGTGTACGTCACCAGAGGGAATGACATCCCCTCCTCCCTCTTGCACTGTTTTGGGGGTTCCCCTGACTCCCCCCAAGCCAATTTGAGGTAGTGCATGGGAGGAAGAGAGAGGGAAAAGCCCTGTTACAAAAGTAGATGTTCGTTGGTACTGGTTAGGCGAATCCTGCCATGTTTTTATGTTACTTTATTTTTGTAAATCACCCTGTGAGCATTTTTTAATTTTTTAATTTTGTGAGGGGCAGTTTGAAAATGTGCAATAAACAGACAAATACCATAGATTCCGGCATATTAGGCGACTGGGCATATTAGACGACACCCCAAATTGGCAGCTGCCAATTTGGGGGTTCGTCTTATAAGCCCAGTCACCTAATACGCTGGGCAGCTCCGTGCTGGGAGGAAGCCGCCCAGCGAAGCCAGCTTAGCATCGCTGGGTAGTTTCCCCGGGCAGCTTCCTCCCGGCGCAGAGCCCGCTGCCCACTGCTGCTGTTTCCGAAGCAGCAGTGGGCAGGCTCCATACCCGGTGTATAAGAAACCCCCCGACTTTTTAACCTCTTTTCCGGGGTTAAAAAGTTGTCTTATATGCCGGAATCTACGGTAAATTGAGTTCGTTTGTAAATAAATTGGGCTAATGTAAGTGATTGGGGGGGGGGTATAAATCCTGTACATCCAAAACATAAGGTTCAAGTGAACACAGACATATATTCAAAATTATATGATATGAAGTTACAGTTAACACACCATGTTTGTATCACTATTGGAGAATGTGAGTTTAAAAACAGATAAAAGTAAGGTACTTCATTCTGTGAACATACGTAAAAAAAAATCTCCTTCCTCCTCAGTGAATGTATTGCCTTTTTCATGTGTCTCAAGGTGATTTGCAAACATATAGAAGCAGCTGAAATAATTTTTAAAACAGTACAAAACAACAACTAAAGATGGATTTAAAAACAGTGCAAATGAATACCTAAGGCAAAGAGACCTTTTCATTCAACAGGAGAAGCTTGGAATAGTGCTTATAAAGCAGGTATTAAGTTGCTGTTCTTGCAGCAGTTAAGATAAAAGCTTGTTAATATTTTAGCCCTGATTTGCCAAGTAAATCTCTAGGCAGTTTTGAGTTGAAAAATGCACAGGTAAGGCATCAAGGCCTAAGATAACTTCAAGTAAGCAAGTAAGCTAGTAAGCACCACTTTAGTTGCTTTGCATTGATGCAGTAGTTAAGGCAAGAGATACTGGTTTTTCATTTCTGATTTTTTCTTGCTATAGGAAGGGCCTACCTCCAATAGTGCATTACCAAAAGGAAGGTCAGGAAGGTACTGTCTCTCAGAGAGTGGAATAAAAAGGCAAGCCAAGTTACCTGCAGGAAAAAATGACCCTGAATGGTGAAAGATTAAAAGGTCATTTCTAGAAAGTTTGGGAAGGCAACATATCCAAAGTGATGGCATCCAAAGATTCACCAGGGAATGAGTGCAGCTACAAGAAGTCGGGAATATAACAATTAGGAGAATGTTACCCATTGGCTTTGTGTTTTATTATTAATAAAATGATTTGATTTACTTTTCTGTGACAGCATTCAAAGTTGAAATAGAGCTATATTCTACCAATAAAAATTATGATATAAATTCTCAAAACAATCAGTTATAAAATGAGCAATAGCAAAAATTTAACAAAACCGCAAGACCAATATGTGGTTTCAGGACCATGGATAGTACTCACTCAGCTAAGTTATCTCAACAAGGTCTTGAGTATACCGTGTTAGGCTGCATATGTACTATACACATTTAAAACATATTACTTTCATTGGACCTGTAGTTTAAGGATTATGAGAATTGTAAATCTGTGAGTGGTAAACAACAGTTCCCAGGATTCTTTGGGGGAAACAATGTGTTTTAAATATATGAAGGCTACGTAATCTTTAACTGGAGGCCTTGCCCTTTGAGTGCTGCCTTCTTCTGCAGCTGTTGGTTCCTTCCGGGTAATGGAGTTCCCAGCTGTGGGGATTTTCCCTCAGGGGTTTCTTAAGCCCTCCAAGAGTCTGTGGGCCACCCATCAAAGTCTGATGGCAGAAATATCTCCTTGGGGCTCAGTAGAGGTTGAAGTGTCTGCAGATTCACTTGGGATTGATTGGGCTAAGGAGTGGGTCCTTCTCAGAGCTCCTGTTGCCACAGGACTCTGCCTCCGAGGAGTCCTGGGCCAGGAAAATGACCATTCCATGATCAACTGATTGTCAGGTGACAGTCCTATGTTTTTAATACTGTGATTCAATTGTGGTCTATTTGAAACCAACACTACTTTACTAAAGTGTTTTTTCCAAGCATAGGAGAGTTGAAAAAGTGTCATTAAGGTCCATGGAGTGGATATTTTCTGTTATCACTTCCCCTCCCACAGAGCCTTCATTAGGCCTTCCCTGCCACCAGGAAGAGGCTGGAGTTGCAGATCACCCACCCTCCCTGGGGTGAGATGATAACCCATTCATACCCAGGAACAAGAACACCTGGGTATGAAAAGCAGCACACATCAGGGTGTGCTGGGTGGGGGGCATTCTCGTTTATGTTCACCACGGACTCTGCAAAGTCGTAACGGAACATCTAAGGCTGAGAGAGACATTTTTACACCATCATTGCTCCCACCTCCAATGCCTTTGTAAGTACTGCCTTTTTAAAAAAATCATGCATTTATTATGTATTGATTTTTGCATATTATCAGTTGCCTTTGAACCCTGTGAACAAGCAGCTAGGCAGAACTACAACTATTTTAATTAGTTAACACTTGCTAGGACAAAACAACAACAACACCTCCACAGAAGGAGGTGTGTTTTTTTGAGCTGTTACCAAAATCGAAATGTGCCTGTTTTTTGGTCTCTGCTTAAGCATGATGAAGCTTTATATGTAATATGTACCACAGATTCTCAGGTGTATAGCAGGACATTAGAACTACCCAGTTAAAATTGTCCTATGGATGAGTAAACAAATGAAGCTGTTGGAGAGAGAGAAGAGTCAAGCTCTCTTGAAATGCATCGAATTTGCAATCTGTTCATGAGGTTGCTTGTTCTTTTTTATTCTTCCATATATTTTGGCAGGGAAAGGAAGGGTCAGTCAGGATGTAGGCTGTGCTATGTCTGTGCCCTGTGAAATATTCTGCAGATGGGTATTGCATGCGGTTTATGACCCCAGATTTTTATCTTTGTCCCCTTCTGCTTTCCTTGATTTTGAAATGAGGTTTGTAAACACTGTGCCATCTTTGCATGTTATGAATATGAACCCCAGCTTGTCTCCCAGCAGGATTCCTTGTGAAAGAGAGATCTGAACCTTAAGTCTATGACAAATGCTGACTTTGATAACTGATCTCGTGGGCTGTTTGTTTCATTGACATCCTGATAGAACTGCAAACAGAACTGGCATTTATTTGCCTTGGGGGTTGTCTTGTCTGCATTTTCTGGGCAGCACTCTGCTTCCCCTTTTGATGAGCTTTAGGCAAAGAAGGCAAGAGCTCTTAATTGGGCTGGCCCATTACAAGTGGTCCCATGGTATTTGCTTTTCTGAAATGGCATTGCTCCCACTGGCCACTTTTGAGGGTCACTAACAGCTTGCTGCCTCTTATTGAAACTCAGTGGCTTTTTTTTTTTTTTTAAGGGAAAATAAATACTAACTGAACTACAACTCTCTGCCACCTCTCATCTGTCAGGCAAGCTGTCTCTGGATTTTATTTTCTTTTTAGAAATTCCACCTAGCCTTCAAAGCTCACAAAAATCTTTGTTGTTGTTTAGTCGTTTAGTCGTATCTGACTCTTCGTGACCCCATGGACCAGAGCATGCCAGGCACTCCTGTCTTCCACTGCCTCCCGCAGTTTGGTCAGGCTCATGTTTGTAGCTTTGAGAACACTGTCCAACCATCTTGTCCTCTGTCGTCCCCTTCTCCTTGTGCCCTCCATCTTTCCCAACATCAGGGTCTTTTCCAAGGAGTCTTCTCTTCTCATGAGGTGGCCAGAGTATTGGAGCCTCAACTTCACGATCTGTCCTTCCAGTGAGCACTCAGGGCTGATTTCCTTAAGAATGGATATGTTTGATCTTCTTACAGTCCTTGGGACTCTCAAGAGTCTCCTCCAGCACCATAATTCAAAAGCATCAATTCTTCGGCGATCAGCCTTCTTGATGGTCTAGCTCTCACTTCCATACATCACTACTGGGAAAACCATGGCTTTAACTATACAGACCTTTGTTGGCAAGGTGATGTCTCTGACAAAAATCTTAAGTGGCCATTATCCCTCCACCCAACTTAAAGAAGTTGTTGGGCTGAATACCTCAGCCTGACACTAATCAGAAATGAAACTTTAAATCACACTTTTAGTTTAAGCAACAGGTGGTGGATATATTCACTATTTTCCAGTTTCAGGTCAGTCTTGTAGACAACACAATAGAAAATCTGAATAGTCTTTCCTCAACGTCCTTCGACTAACAAACATAGAATAACTCCATGAGCAAGAAAACTATGTTATATCCAGTTTGACAGATCCTTCTACTTTTGGGTTTGGGTATACTGGTCAGGGGTACCTTTACCTTTACGTTTATACACTTATGCAACTAAAACTGCAAAGGAGGCAGCAATGATGATGCGCCCCACTCCCAGGTTTGCAGAGTCTTGGTGCAAGTACACAGTCAGGAGAGCGAAGCACTCTGCTCATAATCAACACACACTTCCCATGTTCTAAGGCTAGATCTGGCATTAAAACAAAGTTATTGCATACTAGTGAGTCTGGAAAAGAGAGGAAATGACATGTGTAGTTTTTATGTAGCCAGTGTTAGAAAACTGAGATATGAAAGCTAGGAGCTAAATGGCACCTTAATCCTAGGTTATGGGCGCAACAATGGAATATCTAGGCATGGTGTTTTTTTATAACAAGCATACAGAGCTAAAAATGAATGAACAGCAGCTAAAATATTATGTTCATTTTTCACATGGTCTAGTCCTTCCCCTGCCAATATTCTTAGGAGGGTCTCTTCTCCAGTCTTCAGAGGGTAGCTGAAAGTGGGGAGACAGAAAAAGGTCCTCCTTTCCTTCCACTCTGCAGTTTTAATCTGAAAATTTAGGCGCAGTACTATGCCCAAAGCCCCAAAATTGCTTGTGCTAATGAAACTCCCTGTCACAAAATGCACCTAGAACAATGGGAGTCTCGAACACTGTATGGAGCATAATGATCTCATAGTGTTTTCCAATTGCATTTTCAGCGCAAATGCAGATGTCAGCTTGAACAAGCTTGGTATGACTTAATTTCTCATACAATCCAGCACTTGAGTTGATTCCAGGTTATCATCATGGTCACATTGGGTTCCTATTGGGCTCCTATTTGGTTCTATCCTTCCTTAACTAGTGCTTTGTCAAGATGTGTCCAAGGCAGGCTTTGTGCAATATACCAAGCTAAGTTAGGTAGTTAAGGAGCTACCATCTTGGTATTGTATCACATAATGTGCCATTGTGCCCAGGGCTGAGAAACATTCCTGACAGCCACCATACAATAGCCTTCACCATGCTGGTGCCCTTCAGACTTTATGGACTACAACTCCCAGCAGGCCTAGCCAGTATGGCATGCTGACTGAGGCTGATGGGACTTGTAGTCCAAAACATCTGGTGGTCACTGGGTTGGTGAAGGTTGTGAAACAAGGTCAGCAGTATAGATTAGATTAGTAGTGTAGTGAAATCTTTGCTGAGAATAGTAATTCAGACCTGCAAATTTCACCATCTTATTCTGATTATTTATTTATTCATCACATTTATCACAAAGGTCTCAAGGTGACTTACAATAACACAAAGAAATAACATAAAAACTGCATGCTCTAGAGCATAATATAAACTGATCACACTCCAATTCCTAACAATTAACACACACTCCCGTTTCCCAGTGTGCATAATCACTATTAAAACAACAGACCAACAAAACCATAAAGCAGCAGAAGAGAATATTAACAATTAAGAAAACCATTTTTATTTTGACCTGTAGTTTGCTGTTTTAGACTCAGCAGTAGGGTATTTTTGATTCTCAAATAGTATAATTTTTATCCCCAAGTTGTACAATTTTTGTATTAATACTCCCCCCCCTTGCTTCTATGTTAACTAAATGGATAATACAGGTAATTGACCCAAAGGTTATTCTCTTGAGATTGCTTCATCGAATGGCTCTGTGGGCATAGGGCCAATTCTTTCATCTCTACATAAACCAAAAGCTCTTCCTTTGCTGTCTGACAATTCCTGCCTGGGATTATATACACAGTGTTTCTGTTCTGCTCAATTTAAAATCATACAGTGGTCATTAGTTTTAACAATGGAAATGATGACTTTCCCTGTTGATCTGCTTCTGCCTCATGTAGCCTTTGTAAAAGCTAATTGGAATTCTATCTCTATTGACAAGTTCATCCCAGGTTGTGAGGGGTTCCTGTTCTTTGCTTTGACAAAGCAAGTTAATAACTGGCTGTTTAACTTATATGAAGGTGTGGCTGGCGCCCACAATATTTGACATAATTTGATGTGCCAGCGCCAAGGGTGAACTGATTATTACAATCACAAAATCAGTCAGCATTAAAATGAATAGTAGACTTCCTTAATTGTCCATATATGACATGTATTTTCTTCATGCTTGATTTCCACAATTTCCACCCATGTGATCTTTTGTGAGTGGTAGGAGCCCCTGCACAGCCGATCCTAGGATACCTGCAGGATTCAAAGGCTGCAGCCTTTAGGGTGATGTAGGGCCTATAAATGCTCACTCACCCTAATTGTAACAACCCATTAGCAGCCTCTCTGTTCAGCAGCAGGACTGCTACATAATCATAGAATCATAGAGTTGGAAGAGACCACAAGGGCCATCGAGTCCAACCCCCTGCCAAGCAGGAAACACAATCAGAGCACTCCTGACATATGGTTGTCAAGCCTCTGCTTAAAGACCCCCAAAGAAGGAGACTCCACCACACTCCTGGGCAGCAAATTCCACTGTCGAACAGCTCTTACTGTCAGGAAGTTCTTCCTAATGTTTAGGTGGAATCTTCTTTCTTGTAGTTTGGATCCATTGCTCCGTGTCCGCTTCTCTGGAGCAGCAGAAAACAACCTTTCTCCTTCCTCTATGTGCCATCCTTTTATATATTTGAACATGGCTATCATATCACCCCTTAACCTCCTCTTCTCCAGGCTAAACATGCCCAGCTCCCTTAGCCGTTCCTCATAAGGCATCGTTTCCAGGCCTTTGAGCATTTTGGTTGCCCTCCTCTGGACCTGTTCCAGTTTGTCAGTGTCCTTCTTGAACTGTGGTGCCCAGAACTGGACACAGTACTCCAGGTGAGGTCTGACCAGAGCAGAATACAGTGGCACTATTACTTCCCTTGATCTAGATGCTATACTCCTATTGATGCAGCCCAGAATTGCATTGGCTTTTTTAGCTGCCGCGTCACACTGTTGGCTCATGTCAAGTTTGTGGTCAACCAAGACTCCTAGATCCTTTTCACATGTACTGCTCTCAAGCCAGGTGTCACCCATCTTGTATTTGTGCCTCTCATTTTTTTTGCCCAAGTGCAATACTTTACATTTCTCCCTGTTAAAATTCATCTTGTTTTTTTGGCCCAGTTCTCTAATCTGTCAAGGTCGTTTTGAAGTGTGATCCTGTCCTCTGGGGTGTTAGCCACCCCTCCCAGTTTGGTGTCATCTGCAAATTTGATCAGGATGCCCTTGAGTCCATCATCCAAGTCGTTGATAAAGATGATGAATAAGACTGGGCCCAAGAAAGAACCCTGTGGTACCCCACTAGTCACTCTTCTCCAGGATGAAGAGGAACCATTGATGAGCACACTTTGGGTTCGGTCAGTCAGCCAGTTACAAATCCACTGAGAGGTAGCATAGTCAAGACCACATTTTACCAGCTTCTTTACAAGTAGGCTAATCAACAGTAGGCCAAGACCTGACTATGTGGTTTTTCTGTCCCATACGTGCATGCCATGTCATTTCCCATTGCAGCTTAAGATTTTGTATCATCCTGCAAAATATGGTATTTTAGCAACCTATACCTTTGTCACACCTAATTATTATCTCAGCATCTTAAACTGCTGATTTACTCTTTTGCTCTTGATTTCTGTTTTTAAGCTTGGAAAGTAATGCCTTGATATTGCAAATGCTTTCTTCTGCTCAGCAGCATGCCAGGTCAGTTTGCTAGTCAATATGAAATGCTGCCAGCTTAAAAGATCTTCAGCAGATCAGACAGCAAGGTGCTTTATTTTGGGATGGTGGAAGGGAAGGGAAATAACTGAAACACAGAAAATATAAATGAAAAAGTACAGCCATGTATAATGATTTTATTTATAAAGCATAAGACAAATTTCTGAAATTGAATGTTAATCTAAAACAGGGGTCAGCAAACTTTTTCAGCAGGGGGCCGGTCCACTGTCCCCCAGACCTTGTGGGGGGCCAGACTATATTTTGAGGAGGGGGAATGAACGAATTCCTATGCCCCACAAATAATAATAATAATAATAATAATAATAATAATAATAATAATAATTTATTATTTATACCGTGCCCATCTGGCTGGGCCTCCCCAGCCACTCTGGGCGGCTTCCATAGAAAGCAAAAATACAATAAAATATCACACGTTAAAAACTTCCCTGAACAGGGCTGCCTTAAGATGTCTTCTGAATGTCAGGTAGTTGTTTATCGCTTTGACATCTGCTGGAAGGGCGTTCCACAGGGCGGGCGCCACTACCGAGAAGGCCCTTTGCCTGGACTTCCGGGTTGGCGCCATAGCCGAATGGCGGACTCCCTCCGAGCTCCGGAGGGAGCCTGCTCGGCAGGGGCTGGGTCCTGCCGCGCCGGCGACGCGGGGACCCCTAAAAACCATGGGCGCTGACCCATGGACATGGTGACTCGGCTGGCACCTTTTGAGCCCCCCCCGACCCGCGAAGGAGCCTTTTTAAAGGCTGCGGAACGGGTGACGGGGGGGTGGTGCTTTGAGTCCTCCGCTTCCCCTGCCGAGCGAAGCCGCATGCCATTCGACGGAGAGCGCTGACTTCTTCTATTGGAAATTTGGACTTAAAAGCATAACCCGTGAGTAATCGGAACTTGGATTAAAAAAGGCGAGAAATTTTTAAAGAATTC
Organism: Podarcis erhardii; assembly: GCF_964252035.2. Lineage (NCBI taxonomy): Eukaryota > Metazoa > Chordata > Lepidosauria > Squamata > Lacertidae > Podarcis > Podarcis erhardii. The sequence goes on along the minus strand of NC_138497.1, from coordinate 77,731,337 downwards.
GGAACGAGCGGGGGAGGCGTAAAAAGGAAGTCAGCCCCCCCCCCCCGTTGTAGAGCCGCTAAAGTAAAGGACTTAACATCTAAGATTGAGCGCAACCCTATTTTGATAAAGTTATGAAATTTCGCGATGGAAAATTATAAGACTGAGCTGGAGGAGAAAAGTGGAATTTAATCAAAAAGCAACCCCCCCCCCCGGAACCTGGGAGCGCTTTAGTTAGAGCGCCGGGAGAAGACAAGGAGAGGTTTTGACAGCTGTCAAAGAGCTGTCAAAGCAGAAGAACAAAAATGAGAACTTTGTTACGAGGACTTTGCCGGTTATATTTGTTACAAATTGGATACAAAATGTTTAAAACAAGGAATATTAAGTTACTTTGACTGGTGGACGGGATCTGGAAGGGAACTGAGTTATTACAATCCACCTAGAGGAGCCGAGGGTTATTACAAGTTGTTGGCATCGAATTTGACTGAACTTTTTATCTCCTGGGAAACTGCAGAAATGGAACACTATTTTGGCTACAGAGGTTTCCACACTAAAGTAGACAATAGACTTATCTATTGAAGAATGGAAGGGACTTGGCATCATGTTTCGTTCCTGAATAACAGAGCCTCTGCAGTGGAATTTAGAAGCTTTTGGAATTAGAACATTTGTGCAGGAAAACAGGAAAAGAAAGAGGAGAGAGATTAACAAGAACAACAAGAATAATAAGAATTGGACAAAGTTGGAAGTGGGAACATTTGGGACATCCAGATTTGAAAGGTTTAAGAAATAAAATTGGAGTTTTTACTCCCAAGTATATAAAAATCTGGATGGAAAAAATGGGCCTTTTTGAGATAGACTCCTTCCAAGATTGGACATTTAAAATTAAAGAAGACTGGTAAAGGACTATGGTTTAAATAAGTGTGGGAGCTCCAGGAAGACATCAGATGTTGATTAATATGGGGAACGCAACCAGGAAAAGGGGGAGGGAAATTTGGAATCCAAAGGGTGTAAAATCATATTTTATTTTATTATATTTTAATCTACTATGTATATTAAAGGGGGGAACGCGTGGAAGGGAATAGGTCGATCTTAGGAGATGGGAAAATATTTTTAAATGGGGTTAATGATAATAAGGTTGAAATTTGGGATAATAAATTGCTGAATTTATTTGTAAGAATTGGAATATAAGAGGGGGAGGGGAGGGGAAGTCCTGGAAAGATGTTACGGAAAATAAGATCTTAAACTTGGATTTTTTTTTTTTTAATATTGTTATAATTGGAAACTTTTAATAAATATTATTTTAAAAAAAAGAGAGAGAAGGCCCTTTGCCTGGTTCCCTGTAGCTTTACTTCTCGCAATGAGGGAACCGCCAGAAGGCCCTCGGCACTGGACCTCAGCGTCCGGGCAGAATGATGGGGGTGGAGACGCTCCTTCAGGTATACTGGACCGAGGCCATTTAGAGCTTTAAAGGTCAGCACCAACACTTTGAATTGTGCTCGGAAACGTACTGGGAGCCAATGTAGGTCTTTCAAGACCGGTGTTATATGGTCTCGGCGGCCGCCCCCAGTCACCAGTCTAGCTGCCGCATTCTGGATTAGTTGTAGAGGTAGAGCTGGGTATCATCCGCATACTGATGAACACCCAGCCCAAACCTCCTGATGATCTCTCCCAGCGGCTGCATGTAAATGTTGAAAAGCATGGGGGAGAGGACAGAACCCTGAGGCACCCCACAAGTGAGAGCCCAGGGGTCTGAACACTCATCCCCCACCACCACTCTCTGAACACGGCCCAGGAGGAAGGAGCGGAACCACTGTATGACAGTGCCCCTAGCTCCCAGCCCCTCAAGACGGTCCAGAAGGATGTTATGGTCGATGGTATCAAACGCCGCTGAGAGATCCAGCAGAACTAGGAAACAGCTCTCACCTTTGTCCCTAGCCCGCCGAAGATCATCAACCAGTGCGACCAAGGCAGTTTCAGTCTCATGATGAGGCCTGAATCCCGACTGGAAGGGATCCAAATGGTCCGCTTCTTCCAGGCGTGCCTGGAGTTGTTCGGCCACCGCTCGCTCAATCACCTTGCCCAAGAATGGAAGATTTGAAACTGGGCGATAGTTGGCCATCGTGGCCGCATCTAAAGATGGTTTTTTAAGAAGCGGTTTAATAACCGCCTCTTTCAGCGGGTCTGGGAAGGCTCCCTCACGGAGGGAAGCATTCACCACCCCACGAAGCCCATCGCCCAGCCCTTCCCGGCTAGCTTTTATAAGCCAGGATGGGCAAGGATCCAGAAGAAAGGTGGTTGGCTTCACTCGTCCAAGCAGCCTGTCCACATCCTTGGAGGTAACAGATTGGAATTGATCCCACTCAACTTGACTAGACAGAACTCTAGCACTCTCCCGCCCCGGCCCTGCTCCCACGGTGGAGTCTACTTCTTCCCGAATCTGAGCGATTTTATCTGCAAAAAACTTTGCAAAATCATTGCAGGAGAACATGATGCCCATACTGGGCCCCAATGTTGCAAGTGGCTCCACTAAATTGTGAACCACCTGAAAAAGTCTCCTGCTGCTGTTTTCTGCAGATGCAATAGAGGCGGTGAAGAAATTCTTCTTCGCCGTCGCTATCGCCACTTGGTAGGCTCGACGTTGAGCTCTAACCTGTGTCCGGTCAGATTCGGAATGAGTTATCCGCCACCGGCGCTCTAGCCGTCTCAACGATTGTTTCATTGCCCTCAGATCTGTGGAAAACCACGGGGCTGTCCGGGCTCCATGCAATCGGAGAGGGCGCTTCGGAGCCAAACAGTCAATAGCCCTGGTTAACTCCACATTCCAGCGGGCCACCAGGGAATCGGCTGAAAGGGCATCAACATGGGATAAAGCATCCCCTACCACTCTCTGGAAACCATTTGGATCCATTAAGTGGCGGGGGTGGACCATCCGAATTGGTCCCACCTCCCTGCAGAGGGGATGGGTCGCAGAGAAGTCAAGTTGCACCAGGAAGTGATCTGACCATGGCACTTCTTTCGTTTCGCTTTTACTTAGTGTCAGATCACCAACATCCATAGAGGTAAACACCAGGTCCAAGGCATGTCCGCGACTATGGGTTGGGCCAGACTTATTCAGGGACAGCCCCATGGAGGCCATGCTTTCCACGAAGTCCCGAGCGGCCCCTTGTAAGGTCGTGTCGGCATGGATGTTAAAATCCCCTAGGACGACCAAACTAGGTGTCTCCAGGAGAACATCCGCCACGACCTGAAGCAGCTCGGACAGGGAATCCTTGGTGCAGCGGGGAGGTCGGTACACCAAAAGGAATCCTGTACTGCCCCTATTGCCCAACTTCCAGAACATGCACTCGGAAAACTGGGTCTTCCCAATAGGACGCTTGGTGCAAACTAATGACTTCCTAAAAATCACTGCAACCCCCCCTCCCCGCCCACATGACCTGGGTTGCTGTGCGTAAGAGAAACCCGGTGGACAAGCAGCGGCAAGGACAGGCCCATCTGCTTCATCCAACCAAGTCTCTGTTACACATGCCAGGTCAAGCGCTCCATCCATGATCAAGTCATGGATGGCAGTGGTCTTATGAATCATTGACCTGGCATTGCACAGCAGCACCTTCAGTTCATGTGGGTATCCCTTGCTGATTCTAGTATCCATCCGGTCAGGACCAGACCTGGAGGCAGGGATAGTCCTCAGACAACGACTAAACCTGCCCCCTCTGTAATGACATGGTCTAGTCTTAAATAAAATAACCCAGATAAGCATTTTAAATAAAAACACACCTTCTACTCATGTAAAAACACCAGGCAGGCCCCACAAATAACCCAGAGGTACATTTTAAATAAAAGGACACATTCTACTCATGTAAAAACATGCTGATTCCCAGACCATCAGGAATTTAGAAGGTGATTGGGCCACATGGGTAGTTTGCCTACCCATGATCTAAAACAATTCAGATCTGATCCCAAATTAGCCTCTCCCCTGGCAGGTGTGCCTTTGATATAGTTTCACATCTAGGACTTGGTGCAGCCTTTATCCTAAAATAAAGTCTCCGTGTAACGTTCACTTTCATGGCCAGTTCATGTACTGAATAATGTCCTAGCCCAGTATTAAGCTGTCCTCATCTAGTAGTACAATCAATCACATCTTTTCCCCAGGAGAAAGTGGGGCTCCTGCAAATGACCTTATAGATTAGGTGCTCTCTATTTACATTCAATTTCCAGCTCCACGCTATCTGTAGAGAATGATTATCAAGGCATGAAATTAGAAGTTTCACCCAGTGGGAAACAATTGGATATTTTGTCATTTCTTTACAGCTTCTTCTCCCTTGTTAGTGGGGAGGAGGGAAGCAATCATCAGAAAGGTCAGAAATATTTACTTACCAATATCAAGACACTGCCTAGGAGGCTTTCCTCAGTATGAAATAATTGCTGCTTGGGCTCTCAGTAATTGGGAGGGTGGGGGTGAAGAGAATGTGATGCACTAGAGAGCAGTGGGGCCTGAAATTAGAATTTCTGTCCACAGGTGGGAATCCATGGGAATGCTGCTGTTAAGCTCAGCATTATATATATATATATATTTAAAGAAACCAACCCATGCTTCCTTCATCCAGACACTGTTGCTCAGTGCTGAACAGGAGTAATAATGACACTAAGGACATTGTTTCTAAAAATTAGGGATGGGTGTGTATTTAATAAAGAAATCCTTGTGATGCTGAGGTACAAAGAATCTGCTCATAGTGTCTAAATCTACATTTTAAGTTCCAGTGCTTTCTGGAAGCTGTCTTTCCACAGCTCCTCCTCCACAGGGAGGCAACAGTTCCACAGAGTCATGGCCTCCATGGCCTCCTCTGCCTCAAAGCTGAAATGTCTCTGCATTTTTCTCCACTCCAAACTTTCATTTTATTACTTATTAACACACATGATTTATTTATTTGATTGTAAACACTTCAAGACTACTTCTTTTTTTTTAGTGAGAAGCAATGTATTCATTTAATAGGCCTCACTAGGAGTCCACCAATGACCCCCTCCTGCTCCCAGAAGGCATCGTGTGGCAGCCACTGGCTGAAGAGCTGTTCTGTTAGATTTACATGCCCTCCAGATTCCATGGGTCACTCCTCTTTCCCATACCCAGCCCAGAGTCCCCTGTAGGAATGATGACCAGGACCACTACACCTTCAACTACCATTCCTCTCAAATCACAGGAGGCAGCCAATATCATTGTTGGCTTCACAGCCCTTTTTATATCTTCCCTCCAATCCATAAAAACTGGCTCCAGCAGGCAGCATTATGTTTCCTCCAGAGTCCAAGCGCCTCCTATATAATTCTGCCTTTCCCCAGCTCTAAACACAGATAACACTACTTTCTTTCCACCCTGCTGCTGCTGTGAGGAATATATTGATGCAATGGAGGTAGAAAGACTCCTACAGCACAAACTCTTCCTTGATGTCTTTCTTGGAACTGTTTCACCCCCCCCCCCAGCAGCTACCTAAAATATTTCTTACTTTCTAAATACAAGTCACTGGAGCTGTGTGAACATCACCCGCCTGACAAGATTCAAAAACTGATGAGGTGGGGGGTATAGCTTATTATGCACCATTGTCTACACTGGATGGATGGATGGTTGGATAGTTGGGAGTGGGAGAAGAAAGGACTACCCTGAATGTAAGCCCATACTGTATATGCCCAAACGAGGACACCTAAAAAGGAGCCTCACACATATGAACTGATCTGCTGGAAAATAAGATACAAGGCATCTGGTTAATTTTAAATGGTTGGTTACTTTTTAAAAAAAAAAATATTGCATGTTTCACAGTAGCTCAGATGCTCTTGTAACTAAACATTAGAATGATCTGTCATGGCTTACATGAGTTACATTACTATAATAAGGTAGCATTTTAAGCATTTTGTAATCTGCAGCGTATTTATCTGTATGATACCCTGAGCTATGAAAGAGACTTTATCTCAGTTGCATGTACAGAATGTTTTGCTCTTCCCAAGGCTATTTTAACTTTTTCTATTGTATCTGGAAGCCACCTTGAGTCTTGGTCTGGGGGAAAGGGCAGGATATAGTATAAATAAGTATAACAACAACAACAACATCATGTATTTGCTAGAACTCTTGAGTATGCTTTGCAAAGAATCAAGAATGGTAGTGTTTAAAGTAGTGATAATGGCTAATCATTCAGAATATTCAAGCTGGTAAACATTCATGGCACAAAGTTGGTGTTATGAAATGCGTCCTGCAACTTGCATTTACCGTTTTTAACCAGGTATTCTGAAAACTGGGCCACCCCTGGTGGTTAACCTGCTTCTGATCAGTCTGTGGTTGCCAGACATCAGTATAGTAACTGATAGCAACTATTTCTTCAATACAGTGAGAATAATCCATGCAATATATGCACATATTTGTTTGGGCTTTTTAGCACAGTGGGAAGGGGCTCATCCAGAAAAATCTGCTGTGCCTTGATGGGTATTAATTAACCCATAAGCTTTTTCCTGTCACTCAGGTTAACTTGTGTCCTGGGAAAAGGTGAAGATCTCCCAGATGTTGTCACCTGCTGCTACTGATTTCTATTTATACAAGTTGTGCATTAGTGATTTTCTTACATGGTACAGTGTTGAACAGAAATGCATGGTTAAGCAATCTATTATGGTAAAATGAGAAAATGTGTTAAAGCACACCTGAGCTAACAAAATATTCCTCTGGATCCTTCAGGCATTTTACAAATGTTGACTTGGGGTTATTAAAAATTATTGATCTGAAACAGGGCATGAAGATTACATTAAGTAGGGCAACATCTGAATCCTAGTCAGAAGGATTATCATGCCGTGCAACTGTGTCAAATAGTTTGCAGAAAAGCAACCTTGGCATTTTGCATTTCATTAAGTTTGCTGCTTAGACACTTTTCTGCTTTTTTTAGTTTGGGCACTCCTATTCCATATTAATCTGCAGGTGAAGTGTACGTTGATATAGCAGCCACCTATTATGAAGATCAGCATTTCCAAGCTGCCTTATTTCTAAGCTGGCATATCTTATTTACCTGTCAGATGCCTTCAATTTCATGGCTGCCTTTTTTGCACTCCTCCTCTTTATTTTTACTTCCACAGTTCATTTTTAAAAATGTATTTATTTTTCAAGTGGGGTGTACTTTGTTATCAATTAACTCCATTACTAAGGAAAATGAGTGCCCATTTACGTTCACTGGTCACCCAAGGAACTCATTTTTATCCCCTTGGCTGTTCCTTCAGCACAGTTTTCTTCTCCCTTATTACATAATCCAAGCCAGTGAGGTATCAGATAGGGTGAGGATGGCAAATTTCCACATAGCCTGTCAGATTTGGCTACATGACATCAGCAAGCTGGTTCAGAGTGATGGAAAACACTTCCTGTGCTTGGTTCATGCTGATGCCACCATAGGTAATTAGAATTGACTGCATAGTGATGCTATATAGACATGCAAATGCAGAGGGCAGGATATATTTCCTTGACACTTAATTGGGTGACCATGGTTCATAGTGCTTCTCATGGGATCAAAATGTTTGTGAAAAGTGGCTTCTGCATGTCGGCCTTGCCCTAAGCTCTTCATATAGAAATAACCATTTTTTATTAAGGTGAACTGCTATTGGAAATGTGTTGTCTAAAATGCATCTATCCCACTCTGCAATATTGATAATGTTCCACAATACTGAGCTATTCGACACACCCTTATTTTGAAACTTATTATACAATACAGAATGGGCTAAAAAAATGTAAGGAAGGAGGCATCTTTTCTACACCAGAGAAAGCAAGATCCTCATCACTAAATATTCTATATATAGCAAAGTTATTAAGTAAAGAGGACTGAATGAATGGAAAAGGCCAGCATTGTTCCTTCAAAACTTCCTTGATACTAAAAAAGCCAAATCCATGGCTCAGACAATCAGAGGAAGAGTCAGGATATGGGCTAGGTGCTGAGGCCATTTTCATATCAGATGCACATTTGCCCAGATCCCACCTAGTTCTTTCTTTGCCACATTTTGCACACAAATCCCACCTTCAGTGCAATCATCACCATGGCTTTTCAGAGGAATCTGCTTTAAAGGTATCATTTTGGAGTTTTCAAGGTCTAGCATACTTACATGCAACCGTATGTGCTTCATTTCCAGATTGATAAGTATGCTCAGCGGGACCTGAAGAAAGGGCTTCATTTATATGGAACTGATGGAAATATTGGCCTAACTAATGCATGGAGCATCATACAAACAGATGTAAGCTTGCGTTGTTGTTCTTTTTGTCTTTTATCCATCTGCACACAATATATCCTTTTGGCTTTGAATTTCCAGCATAATGGGATTTCATATTGGTTTCTGAAAGTGTTCTTGGGACTGCTTCAGCCCTATAAATATGTGGCACTTACTAAGCATCATGACCCTGGTACACAGGTACTTACTTACCTATGAACCAGGACATGTAGCCTAATAGTCCTTCCACATCTGCATCAAAATTTACCTGCAGTGGATTCGTTAGCAGCTTTGGGCTTATTTTCATCTGCTCTTCTTCATGCAGACATGGGCAAATTGTCTAAAAGTGCCTATTTTTAGTAGCATGGGCAGGCAGTGAAAATTCATTGAAGGGGATAGAACCAAGCCACTCCATCTCGCGAGTGATTTTAATGCACAGGAGATGTCACATTTCCATTATAATTTTGGAACAGTAGTGGATACAATGGGAAATAAGCTCATCTGGTCTCTCTGGCAGTTTATATGGTAGAACCTTTTGATTTCTCCATTTTTCTCTTCTTTGCCTGAGGCACCTTTCCATATGTCAGGGAGCAAAGAAGGAGAACATTTCCCTTATCTCTGTATTTGTTTAATCTACTGTATACCGTGATGACGCACCACTACTCCCAAATCATTTAAATGTAGAAATTAGTCCCATCAATGTTGGTGATGTGGACTTGGGGAGTTCAAGATATGAACTCCATCTTAGAACTTCTAGGCAAATTGTAAGCCAAGACTCTCTGGAGTTTGGTATCAGTTTATTACTAGCTCAAACCTGGCTCTGGTCCCAGCATCAGCCCTCCACAGTGTCATCTCTTATATTCAAAAGTATTTGTTTGTACTGTTTCTATACCATCTTTCAAAGTTGTTCACAGTAATAAAAATAATCAAAAACACAGCAAACCATATAAAACACAGTAAACGCAAAATGTACTGGGACAGGCATGACAGTGACAATAAAAGGGCTATTGCTGTGACCTTCATTAGATGGTAACAGCATTGTGGATACCAATTGCTGTTGGATGGCCATCTGTCAGGTACTGCAAGTCATACCTCGAGTTGAATATGCTTCAGGTTGGGCGCGTTTGAGTTGCGCTCCGCAGCAACCCAGAAGCAACGGAGTGCGTTACTTCCGGGTTTCACCGCTTGCGCATGCGCATACGCTCAAAATGACGTCACTCGCATGCGCGGAAGTGGCAAAATGCGACCTGCACACGCTCAGACGTGTCTTGCGTTCCATTCGGGATGCGAACGGGGCTCCGAAATGGATCCCGTTTGCATCCCGAAGTACCACTGTACTGAACTGGGATGCCTGCATTGCAGGAAGTTGGACTAAATTGCACTTGAGGTCCCTTCCCATTCTAAAGTTCTATGACACTAAAACCCAATACATAAAATAAAACAATCTGAATGTGTTAATCCATAATAAAAATACTAAAATAGTATTTCAGTATGCACTGCAGTTTTTAGGCTGTCTGATGTGCTCTGGGCCTTCTCTTGATGTGAGTAATTGCTCCAGATTTACTGCAATTAATCACTGGGAATCCTTGTGTTTAAATATTCCTTTTGTACTCAACACAATAGGAGAGGTTTGTCATAATCCCAGTGGCTTGTTCTCTTTCTATCTTGAGTAGCTACATTGTCTGCCAAGATTCCTCTTATACATTTTCATGGATGTGCATTCCCAATCCTATATTGCTGTGACATATTGCTTTGCACAAATGGGAAATGCTATTAATTTTAGGAACTCTGGAAGAGCAAGGAACTAAAGGAGTTATTGCAGGGAGTATATATTAATCCAATTTCAAGAAAGGTAGTGCAAAAAAATCAATAACCTATTCAACATAGCCCATGGGCGGCCAGAATATGGAACCCCTTTAAAATATATGGTGGCTGTAATAAGACATTCAATTACTCAAGAAACTAATTCTGAAAACAAAAACAAGAGCCCAGTTTTGAAATACTGTAAATTATATTGGATTTCTCTGTTAGTGCAATAGACTTGATCCTTTACAAAGTAGTAAATAAACATCCACCTTAGAAGATTTTATCCGCAGGGATTTGAGAGGCAAGAAGGCACAGCAGCAAATCTCCCAATCGCTAGGGACGAGAGACTATCATGAATCTGCGTAGCACCACCACCCCCCTTCTTTTTTCCTGTGTGGACAACATAGTTACGAATAATTTTGATCACAGTTGGTATACCACACCTTTCCTTTTATTGTTCCACAAGATGGTACTGGGATACTTTGAAGTTCAAGTATCCAACCAAGCTTTTTTTAGTTCAGAATTGTCACATCCCAAGTAGTGATGAGTGTTCCCTTGCCTGCCACTGACCTCCAATGCTTTCAGAATAAGCTACAGTTATTTTCCCCCAAAACGAGAATATCGCTCCCTTTACTCACACCCCGTTGTGGTTGCGAGTGAAGTGGGGTTCACTCCCTCCACTCCTCCATGAGCCTCTAAGGCCTCTCACCACGTCCTGCCTGTGAGCCTTCAGGTTTCATGGATGCAGCAAGTTAGATGAAGACTATTTTGAAGCCGCAGCAGGAATATCTCAGAATGGTGAATGAATTCACGTGCCCAGGCTGCACAGTGCTGTAGGCTGTATTTCAGGTTTGCAGATTGGAGTGTGTGAGAGAAGCCTGAACTCCTCCAGCGAACATTTTGCCTGCTTAGCCAGAACTGTAAATCGCTCACCTTCACGAGGCACTAAAATGCTCATCCACATGCTGGGAAGGTACGATGGGAGAGATACAAATCGAAGTTTAGTACTCTGCTACTTGGAGAAAAGTTTGCTGGCTGCAATCTCAGCTCCCAGATCATGAATATCTCTATTACTAACTGTCAAAGACAATTTCAAGGCAGAGTATATGCAACTCTGAAGCCACTCATCTTTACAAAAATGGTTTCATTGCTGTAACCATTTCATTTGCTGTTCTTTATTTTTTTCTAGTGATAATAGCATACTTGAAAAATAATATCATTGCGCTTTGGTGTGCTGGCAATCCAGCGTTTGATGACAATCCATTTGCTGAGTCATGGGTTTTTTATTATTAAATACCAAGCAGAAGAAATTAAGAAAAGAAATAGTTTTTCTGCTGGGTTTCCTCTACCACCACTATCACATTGACATAAATGTTAGTTCTTTCCTCATTTTTCTTATGAAATGCACAGATCTCAACCAATAACGCTTTCTTGGGCTTTCATTTATACCTAACATAGGGTTAACTTAGTGGTTCTGTGCAGTGTGGACTGGATTCTCCACCCTCTGGTGGGAATGTTTCCTCCCCTGAATCTCCAAGGGCAGTGAAAAGAGCAATTCAGAACTATTAGGATTCTGGCAGTGCTACTTCTACAACTCCTGATGTAGGCAGGCTTCTTTTTCTTGCCCCCTTTTTGCAGTGGTTGAACCCACCAACTATCTGACGAGGAGGTGCATTTCTGGAAGTAAATAGTTCAGTCACCCACCTGACCCCTATGATAAGATCAGAGTGAGTGACATGCTTTGATGTCACAGTGGACCTGGGAAGACATGGGGACGCTTCTGGCTGCCACTAGCTTAACTGCCATAGACAAGGTTTCTAAATGCTAGGGGACCTTTGGGAGACCTTAGAATTCTAAGGTCAATTACAAAATTTTATAAAATTAAAACAAGTCAATATTTTAATAAGAAATTAAGAAAGTGCTGCAAGAGAATTGCACTGAATATTCTATGATGACGGGATACCTATTGAAGTCCATTGGTTCCCCATCTGATTTGTCAGTGTCCTTGTGGCTTCTAAGCCCTTGCATGTCCTCCTTGTCCAATGGGCTTTCCCCTCTTTCTTTCTTTTCAGTTCAGATGCTGTGGAGTGTCAAACTTCACCGACTGGTTTGAAGTGTACAATACCACACGAGTGCCAGATTCATGCTGCTTGGAATTCAGTGAAAACTGTGGTCTTCATTCCCCAGGGACCTGGTGGAAAGCTGTGAGTAGCTGTCAAAACTTAATTCTTATTTTAACCAAGCTGACCTAGAATTGTAAAAGGAAAAAGGGCTTGGGCTTGCATAGTTGCCAGATACTGTTGTTTCATGATCTAGCATATGTCAAAAAGGCTGCAATGACACATTCACCATGAATTTGTATGATTGATGAACAACAAAGAAAAGTCTTTGCTGACAAGATGTAAAAGAAACAGCTCACCTTAAAGCACAAACAGAGAAAGAGCACGAGCTTAAGGCTAGAATGTGTTGTTAGAGTAAGATCTAAGTGGCCATTGCAGAACAAGTTCTGGTGGTAAAGTCAACACATGCAGGTTTCCATTATGGGTGTGCGCTAGCCTACAAAGGAAAACCCCCCACAATATATTTTCTAGGAAATATTTCTGCAGGACCAGTGTATTATGGCACCCAACTAGGAGTACAGGTGGTTGGCATGTCCCAAGTATAGATAAGAGTGTTGTATTTGGAAGGACAATGCCAAAAAACTATGCTCAGCCAAGAAGCTTGCTGGGTGATCTTAAGCTAGTGTCTTCCCCAGTTTATGTCACAGGGCTTTTCCAATGATCCAAACCCATTGTTACAGAAAGGACAGGTAATAACTATTTTATTTATGTGCTGGTTCAACAGATCCTACTATGCAACCATTAGCGCTCATGTTTGATATACCAAAAGCAGAGCCAGGGGATCACCAAATGTAATGTTATCTCTGTACAGTTGCTATGAAGCCAGTACAAGCTGCTGTATCAATGGAAATATTTTTATTTGAGAAGTAATTGCCTTATAGTTGCCTTTGCACAACCTGCCATTGCGCCTGTGCTTGAAGTAGAAAGGTTTACAGTTGAATTTAGAAATGTAGGTATTTGACTCACATTGGGTAAAGCGGGGGTTCGAAAGAACTTGCTCCTTATTACTGCATCTTGCACGCAGCATGCATCCATGTCTTCTTCAGATGTATAATGTTTGAACCCTTAACACCACACTTCATTGTAAGCGAGCCTCCTACCCCCGGGGTATTGCACTTCCAGTGAATGCTGAAATAGAGCAAACTGCGTAACCTTGAAATGTCAGTCTTGTCATTGCTACTTGTGTCTTTTGACTCCCCACACAACAAAAATTCATGTTTCTCAGTAAATAAGCATTCTCATGGTCTTTATTTTTTTTCCCCTCTCTCTCTTTTAAAGCCTTGTTATGAAACAGTGAAAATATGGCTCCAGGAAAACCTGTTAGCTGTGGGAATTTTTGGACTGTGTACAGCTTTGGTTCAGGTAAAATTTTAACTTCTTGCTGGGGTGCTTTCTGTTGGTTTCTACATGCAAGGGCAGTGAAGGGTTTAAATGTCTTTCAGCTTTTCTTTCTCTCACAGACGTATTAGTCCAATATTGACTGTCAGACCCATAATAGGAGGGCTCCTCCAGCAAAAATTGTTCACGTGTGTGTGAGAGAGAAAGACATGTCTCTCCAACTGCTGTCCGCCATTAAATTTGGAGGCCTATTTCGATGATTTTCCCTTCACTGCTGCACTCCCCTTCATCGCCTTGGGGAACCCATGGAAGCTAATGTGTGGAAGGGGACTGCACCTCCTGGGTCTGTACTCAGCATCTAACCATAGATTGCAGGAACCTGGAAAGAGAGAATTTCCTTGTTAACAAGGCTGGCAGGGACTGTGATGTTGGTTGGGGATGCTGCCAGGAGACACAGTTCCCACAGTTCCCCTTCCGGGAGTAGGACTAATGTCTTACATCTCTTAAGGGCAGCCTTTAATCCTGCAAATTACATGCAGTTAGTTTGCTTATCTTCTATTAACATTTTCCAGCATGAGCTCTGAAGCTCCCATTCATGCCAGTGGGGAGAATTTGTGAGCAGCTGCTGTGTGATTTGGGTCATTGTGTACCGCATTCCCTACTTTAGCCAATGTGTTACCACAGTCTCCTTTTAGCTCACCATGATTCTAGATTAATTTGTCTACAAGCAAGTGCACTGAACAGCACCTCTTTCCCTATTGGACACTGGAATCCCTAGGACAGGAGGTGGGGCAACTTGTGACCGTCCAGATGTTGTTGGACTTTAGCTCCCATTCATCCTAGCCAGTAGTCGGAAATGATGGCAGTTGCAGTCTAGCGACATATGTCTCCATGCCCTTGGACAAGAATGCCCTCCTAAAAGAATCAACAACTCTACCTTTTTGGAGTGAAGCACATTCCGGAATGCCATTTTGTTTCGTGCTGGCATTGTTTATAGGGCCCTTGGAAGCTTTTCTTAAGTTACTATGTAGTATTCCCCATGTTAAACATATTATGTGCCAAGAGTCAACACTAAAAGATACACATTGAAATATAGGTAATAGACCACTGTTGAGTTGCATGTCGTTTAATATTGATATGCCTTTTGTACCTACAGATTCTTGGACTGACATTTGCAATGACCATGTACTGTCAGGTTGTCAAGGCAGATACCTACTGTGCATAGAAATCATAGTCAACGTCAGTCAGCCATGGCTCACCTCTCTACAAGACAAAAGAGGACTCTTCTTCATGCTCATACTTTTTTTTCTATGTAAAATAAACTGTGTATAATCTTCTTTGGAAATTTTGTGACTCACCTTAGTTTGTCACCATCGGAACTCAGACTTGCTTGGACAAAGGAAACTACTAAGTAACAAGAAAGAAAGAAAGAAAAATTGTTCCCCTTTTGCACAGACTGGCAAGTGGGAAGAGGCTGCTGCTTTCATTTTCCTGGAGGCTGCTGGCAAATAGTTTTCCTGCATGGAAATAGAGAATCAAGTTGTAGCAATGCAAGTGCAGAGGATGTGGAGGTTCCATTTAACTGGAGTTTGTCTTTAACAACAGCCAGTGTGGCGGATCCAAGAAGTATGCTTCTGAACTCCAGATTTTACCATGGAGGGAAATGGCTCCAGGAAACTTTTCTACTTAAGGAAGTGGTTTCAGTTTTGTGGCCTCTGAAGTCAGCTCAGACAGGATCTACCCTGGCCTACATTGTAGGTGATCTGTAAGCAGAAATTGGGTCCTGTCTTGCAGACTAAATCACTAGTGGTACACACATGATGTGTGAAAATTTATACAACATATGTGGATTCATACACTCTGAGCAGTATAAAGAAAAGTAGTCTAGCAGCTGCCTAAATAAGTAGGGAAGGGTTCTATCCTGTTCTATATTCAATGGGACCATGCATTCATTCAAAAGGAAATAGTAGATGATTATTTCTTGGAAAGGACATTTTGGCCATTGGAAAACACAACAAGAAGCAAGGAGTTGTCTTTCTGTCACTGTCCTCTGGATTTTCTTTTAAATGTCATTCCAGTTTCAACTTACATTGTGTTTCTCATTTCTAGGCTTGAAGTACAACAAAGAACCTTAAGCGACTTGTCACTAATATGCCATTTCATTAATTTGCTCCCTACTAATTTCATCTTCAACTAGGCTAGGCTTACCAGGCCTCAGAACAATCCATTAATATACACTTGTTTGAGTTGGGGTTTTTTGACCTTGTACCTCTATTAAAAGAACTAAATCAAATTATCTCTAGGAAGAGTAAGGACGTTTGCATAATTTTCCTGCTAACATAGGTAGCCCTAGTAATGGCTTTGAATTGCCAAAAAAGAGGTGAAACTTTACATAGGCATTTCTCTGTTTCTTTTGCAAGCTTCTTGTACATCCCTATAGCCTTTTGCCTGCTATAGTATAGGCTATAGAGCCAGAATTTTGCTGCACGCCACCCCTCAATCTCTGAGCATTGCAAGATTCCAGGCACTGACACAACAGAGACTGTGGTGTCTTTATGATATATGGTTTATTAACACATATATGTAGCCTGAGCCTATGATGGAGGGGCTCACAGCATTAACATCCCAACAGGGTCTATGTTTCTCCCATAGCCACAGCTTTGGATTGAAACATTGCTCTCCCTCTCTCTGCAGCTTGCTGCTTCACTTCTAGGTCATATCACTCCCACTTTTAACTCTAAACTCTGGCTTTGTCCTTCTAACTAACAGCGAACTGAGAGAGGCGCTCCATCTATTTGTCATCTTGCATACCTCTTAACGGTCCATCACCTAGGCGAGCACCTCAACATGGGAAGCTAGCCTGGATCCAGGGGGTTGAAGGATCTTGCATAGAGCCTACTTTCTTCCCCCATCCTCCCAAACTCATAACAATATTCTCTTACCTTCTTACCAGCAAACATGCAGACCTAGGTGCTAGTGTGGCATGTCAGGTCCTCTCTTATGCTGGCAAACTGCAGTGTGTAATCTGTGAGCAAAAAAAGATAGTGATCAGTTCAGCTGGCCATTAAAAAGAACATATTAACATGTGACACAAGCATTTTAGTATGTAAGCAAGCATCAAGAGAAACACTGTGCTAGTAAATCAGAGTTTGCTCCAACCCTAATAGTTCGTACTATGTCTGCTCTAGTCACACAACAAAGCCAGCATGTAAACCCTATTTTTACAAGCTAGGGAGCCATTACACGTACAGTTACCCTTCCTGATTTTCTCCCCCTTGAACAGCTGAGGGGAGTTAACCTGCCCTTCCCATTCTCCCCACCTTCAGATTCAGCTGCTCCTTTGTGCTTGCCTTTCTGCCTGTTAATATGCAGTCCTGGATTGGAGTATATAGGAATATGCAGATTAATTCCCACTATTTATAAATCTAGAAAATCTCATCAGATGAGTTAAGCTCAAGTGATATCATAGCTTTAAATCTTTTCTTTTGAGCAACTCTTTGGCTGCAAAGAGTCACTCAGTAGAGTTAATAAAATATAAAAAGCTAAATATGCCATTGGGTGTTAACAGTCAAGAGTTTATGTATCACAGGTAGGACTCGCAGAAACCCATCTGAATTCTGGAGAGCTTCCACCAATCAATAGACAGTAGTGCACTAGATGGGTCAATGGTCTGACTCAGGAACATAGAAAGGTTGCCTTCTACTAAGAGTCTTGGACACCACAAAAGATTTGGGAGGGGGGAAGCATGTAGTCTCAGCACCCACCCAAGAACTATGACATTTTGTGAAGATCTGGAAACATAACGGCAATATTGAGAGAGTCTAGAGCCGTCAGCTATTGCTGACATCACAGTTAGGCTATAGCACAATTATACATGAACTGCAGATGTGGGTTTAAGGGCCCATGGTCTATAATCTTTTGCATCAAAGATGAAAGTATATCCTGCCATATGAGCAAAGAACCAGAGGCAAGTTGAGAAGCAGGCAGCTATGGGAAACAAACAAAGTGTACAATAAAAACTAGGAAGTAAATTTCCCACCATGCATCCGAATCGTTCTCACTACCCCTCATCCTTAGTGTAACTTGTGCAAGCTTTTAATAATGATGTCCTCAAGCAATAGCATCTCTCTCTCTGGCATCTGCTTCCTTTCCCCACCTTTTTCTTACATATGAACAGATTGCAACTTGGGAGTTCCCTTGCTGTTAGTTGTTGTCATGGTTCATTACCGCTGTTGTATTCACAAGCATGCCTATTGATAGCTTGTGGATTTGCAGAATAATGGAGTGATGGAATACATTAATAAAACATTACTTCCAAAAAGATTAAAGACAGATGAAATCTATTTATGGAGGTCCCCATCATTAAAAATTAACACAGCAGTCCTGGTGGCTCAGCGGATAAAAGCACAGAAGTTGTGCTGTAGAGGTGAATGGGACAGGATGTTCCCACAAGAGGTCTTAAATTAATCCTTTCGTAGTATTGCCTCCAAAGAGGAGGGAACTACTATTGGGGGGAAGAAAAAAAAGTTGCATTTTTGGTGCTCTCTCTGGAAACTGCAGTTCTGCTGAATGGATGCTGCAGTACCAGTGTGCCGTGTGGAAATTTAGATGAGCAGCCCTGCTGCTCTTTCCAGTGAATTCTTGCCATCTATCACAGAGATGCAGGGATTGCCATTTCTCTACCAGCAACAAACCATGCAAACAGCAATATCCATAGGGCCGTGCTACATTTAAGCAGCAGCGATCTGTCAGCAAAACTCATTATCTTGTCCAGAGTGGATTCTGATGCCCTTCGGTATAAGGCTTAAAGGGGTCCTCTGCTAGGCCTTATGAAATGAATAGAGAAGTCAGAGTTACAAATGCACACATCCTTGTCCTATTGTGTGCAACCAATGGACTTGTTTCCAAGCTGCTGATGAGATATGTTCCAGAGCATGCAAACCCACACAGCGCATTTCACTTTAAAACCAAAGGAACTAAAACTCACCAGTTGAAGGTTGAGCCCAGTTGTGAAATCATCTGTTTAGAAGCAGCTTTCTGGACACAACACTGCCAACCTTGGTGCTAAGGCAAACAGCGGCTGCATGTAATGCCAGAAACAATGCAGTTCGAGGGGAAAGGATTTCATCCAACACCAGCCATCAAAGGGAGGAATCTGCAGCTAAGCTACAGCTTACACATCCTGCAACCAACTCTTGCTGTAATCCCTCACCTGCTGTGTTCTATTAGCCAGCCACTCTAGTCCTCCATTTTTTTGAGATGAGGAAAAGGAGTTCACTTCTGACTAAGCCACTCCCTTGCTCCTGAATCCACAATAAGCAACACCCACAAAAGATTTTTTAACAACTTGCCCCACACAACTAGTTTGTTGGCCAGGCGCACATCCAGAGCAGCATGAAAGAAGCCAGTGCCGCTGTTTTTCTATGTCATGATAAGCACAGGGCTTTTAAATGTACAACATGACCAAAGCCATTTAGGGTTCGGGTGTTGAGCCTGCCCCTAAATATATGGGTTTGGGTCCTTGGTGCTTCATTTCTGGTTTATGGCCCAGGGCCTTATTGTAATCCTATCAAAGTCAATGCAAATTAGGATGTGGGTTTACATTTCTGTCTTATCATTTGTTGGGACTGTGTTGTCTTGTGTCTACTATGAATATACCTGATGCAGTGTGTGCTTTAAATATACTGTAAAAATAACTATTGATAGCTGCCCAGTTTTGTTAACTGTCCGGGGGGGGGGGGCGGGGGGAGAAGGAGTACCCTACCACACAGAATTAATGATCGATTACTGATCTATAAATAGATCTATGACACTTATTTCATCTTTTCTTTTAATTGTACTGCTGTTTAGCCACAGCAACAAAAGTGAATTTGCCATACATGCTATGGATGGATATGCACCTTATAAATAGGAAGAGGCTTATTAGGAAGATAGTGCAATGTTGTCTCAGAGGTTCTCGGGCAGAGGCCTGTTGCGGTTAAAGCTTTCTGTATATAACAGGACAGGATTCTGCAGGTGAAAAAAGTACTGCTGTCACCCTTGGCTCGCAAGGTTGTGCTCTAACTATGGCACAAAAATGAAGGGGAGGGGCTTACTCCCAAGACACTTGACACTTAGACACTTGAAGGCCATTTTGCAAAACAAGTGGGGCAGAGCTGAGTTTGAAACTTGAGTGTACACTGGCAAAACGTCTAGGCTAGACATCAAACAATGGCACATGCATTTTCCCCTACCTTAAAAAGAAAGAATAGCAGAGAAACAGTGGGGTAGAGGAGGGAAAGGATCTGTTAACCCTTTCCTCCCCAGTCATTTTGTTTCTCTCAAAATTGCCGTTCCTCACCTGCTCTTTGTCTCACAGATGAAACTATGGATTTACTATTATGGAAAGAAAAGCACCTTGAAGAGCCAAGGCCAAGCAGAAAAAAGCTGCTTGAGGAAGACCCCCTCCTCCCAGCTATTCTTCCATTCAAACTCCTAGTCTCTTGAGGCTCTTTTGCTTTTTAAAAAAGGGGCGGGAGGAAGGCAAAAGATGCATGTGACTCCCGGTCTCAGCCGGTTTAGCGCAGAAAATTACAGCAACCCCTGTTTTTGCATTTTTAGATGTGCACTTAAAATATCTCAGGTGGATACCTGGAAATGTAATGTGCAAAGAGGCCCATGTGTCCTATTGATGATGTGAGAGATTTGAGCTCATTGGAGCCTGCACCCAACACTTTTACAAATGTTGCCCTCCATTTTGCAAAACATTTTCAACTCGTATGTAGCTTTATTTCATTTCAGGTTCCATTTTGAATATAAATTCTTTCCAGTGTTACCTGTTCCTGATCATTGTAGCTTTCCTTGGATTTCTTGGATAGTCTTGCTGCAACAAAAAGGAATGGTATATTTTCATGCACCTCATAGGAAGGGGGGGAAGCTATACATTATTTTTTAAAAACTTATTAAATATTCTTTAAAGTTTACAATGGAATGTGTTTTGTATTCTCTAATACCTATGTATAAAATTATAATATATGCTGTCATACCTAAAATCACTTTCAAGTTTTATTTACGTGGAAAAAATATATATGGCACATTTCTCTATTCACAAGTTTTAATTCCAATTTTTTGCATGCATGGAGGAAGTGGGGAATGGGGACTAGAAAGAAAAACGGTATGTACAAGGACAGTACTTCATGATACAGAAAACCTGTGGTTCAGTTTTATTACTACAACTCTCTATCTGTGTGTATATATATGCAATCTGGCCTACTATTGCAGAAAGGAAAATACAATGACATGACTCTATTAAGGATTTGTTAACACCCCATGCATACAACTGTTTTATAGTTCACCTGCCCACACCTAGTGCTGGCATTAGTATGGTACATTTGCCATATTGTAGATGCATGGTTTCAACTAAGATAATAATGATTTTAATATGATTCCCAATGAGTATTTCACAAAGTTATAATATACTTAAACATGCTGGTGTTTGAAAGAAGGTCCAGATTTGGTTTCCCATCCAAACACAATACCACCAAGTAAAATGTTAGGTAATAATGATTCACTATCACCATTATTTGTTTGTTTTATATGCTTCCTCTCTGTCAAGGCACCTAAGGCAGTTTAAAATTAAACCCTAAAACAAATACATTCTATAAAACCAAGACAGACAGAATCCTCCTATGTCAGCTGGGAGTTGATGCAACCTGCAGTCCCTGGCCTGGGCTCCCTTGCTTCTGCCTTCCCTTGGGGTACGAAGGTATTTGCAGCGCTCAGAGAATAATACATTTATCACCATGGGAAAAGTTGCAAGCATACATTACCAGACTGAGTACTGTTGGCCGGGTAACTACTGTGGTATGCAGACAAGAGTTTCCATTTCCAAACAGTCTTACATCACTAGTGGTAAGTAAAAAAAACAACAGTGGTATCTCCACTGTGTCATAGGAACAAAGGCAGCTGCTTTATACTGAGTCAACTGGTCCAGCTAACTCAGTACTGTCTGCAGGCAGTAGCACCCACCCCCTTCCGGGTTTCAGAGGGGGGACATTCCCGGCCCTACCTGAAGATGCCAAGAATTGCACAAGGGACCCTCTGCATGCACACCATACTGCGCCATGGCCCTTCCCTTCCCCTCACTTCAGTTCACACCAGCAGTTTCACTTCCCATTGAATTCATTCCTGGGTTACCACCATCACCAATGAAACTACCGCGTCTAATAAGAGGGTCGGGGTGGAAAACTTGCCATTATTCACAGTACTTCCAATGTGTGATTAGAAACAAGGATGTAAGTGTCAGGGGTTCAGGAGCAGAGACACAGGAGAAGGAGCAAATGGAGAGTGAGGAGGAGGAATCCGAGGGAGGTGTAGGCAGTGAAAGTGGTCAGAGAGATTCCACGAGTCTCTCCAGCGAATCGGAAGATTCACAGAGAGGAGCGCCGATGGCCAGGGCAAGGGGGGTGCCAAGGGGGAAACCCCAGAAGGAAGGGGCCAGCGGGGACTCCCTGAGCAGCAGTTGGAAATCAGGACCAGCGTCCCCACCAGAGCGTAGTGGGGGGGAGGAGTCCCAGGCATCGGGACCAGTCTTCTCACCACCAGAGGGAGGAGATGAGTCAGGATTGGCCACGCCTCCATCGGAGAGCGGGGAAACGGTCAAGAGGAAAGTCACCGGCTGGGCGCGCGCGCCAAGTTCAAATGTACAGGCGAGCGGCACAGCAGGTAGCCCGGATAGGGAGCCAGGTCCCAAAGCCCGCCGGAAGGAAGGGCAAGACTCAGGGGGGTCAGCGTCAGAAGAGTCCAGGAGGGAGGAAACCCCAGGGGGCAGAAGGACCCAGAGGAGGAGGGAACAGCGCAGGAGGTGGAGCCGGGCTAGGATCTTGAACTGGTGCGGAAGGGGTAGTGACTCAGAGGGGACTTCGCCGGTCTAGGGCCAAGACGTAGGGCTGCACGCTCTGGGGTTTGAAATGGAAACTAAACTTCAATAAAGACTTTTGTACATTACATCAACCGGGCGTTGGTCCTCTGTGAGCTGGGACCTAGAGGCAGCTCTGACAGTAAGAAATAAAATTTTATGGAGTCCACCAAACTCAAAAAGTTAAGCACTGATGCACAGTGTAGCCACAATGCATGCCTGACATGCAGCCTTAACACAGTCCCAAAATATACTGACCAACACTGAAAAATAAGTGGCAAGTGAAAACCTAAACAGATAACTTGCAGAAATCACACGGTCATAATGGCTGCTTCCCATTTTACAATTTTCAGCCAAAAGAGAGTTCCTTCATGTGACTTCCGTGATCCCATCACACAATTTTGAATAAAATAAACTTCTTATGTAGGTCATGACCAGAAGTATTCATGTAGAATTGTCATGAAATATTGGCATAATGGGTCTGATTCTGAGTATCAGCAGGAATATGAATGTCAGTCCTTTAACCCTTCAGCTATATAAGTTTTCAATAAAGATCCGCATTTGCCTAACCATAATAAAAGTAAATTTGTAACCATCTAATGCATAGGGATTACCTTGGCATCCAACAGATATCTGCTTAGGGTGTAGTATCAATGGGTGGCTTTCAACTAGGTCATTGTTACTTCATGGGAGGCACTGCAGCGGTACTGTATTTATTTTGCGTTTCTTTTAAATTAGAAAGTCAAAGGAGAGGTAGGAAGAAAGCAGACGAGGCAGGCAGGTAAGGTAAAAAAACCCTAAAAAACTAAAGCAATTCCCATGTTGCTAAAATACTATTAAACTACGCAACTGAGTTTTAGTCTGGAAGTATTTTTTGTACAATTCTGTAGAACCGTGTTAAAGGAAGTATTAACTACATTTCATACACTTAACCCAGGGAAAATACTTATTTGATCATTATCTTTCAAAGCTACATTTTGTCTAGAATGGTTAGTATGTACAATGCAGCCATACCATTGCTAACATTAATAATGAAGTTTTTGTACAAAGTAGAACATAAAAGGAACATGTTAAAAGCTACAGTTGTTTCAGTATCTATTTATTATTTCCCTGAAGTGTAATGATTAAACCTTAAGTCTATTAGTTTAGGCCCTCATTGAAAAAGCACTTCAGAAATATATCTGATAAATTTACAGTTCCTAAGTTTAAAAGGTGGAAGTTTATGAGAACCTGCTCTGCTGCTTTTCCCTCCCCTTATCACAAATTCAATAACTGCCTCAAAGCTCTTTCTTTTCTTTAATGAATCGATTGTTGGTAATCTACATGGAAAAATATGCCAAGATGCTTCCATATATCATGCAAACTACTAAATGTATATGCATATCATAGGCTGATCAAAGCTTATCCTTTCATTGGGAAACTTAACAATGCTGAGAGTCCTCTGACCTGAAATTTCAGTATCTGTTGCTGTTTCAATGAGAGTATTAGAACTAGCACTTTAGCAAACTGAAATATGGTTTTATTGAAAAAGTAACACTATCAGATTAATATCCTAGAATGTACACTTCACAATTAGCAAAATGTGGCAGTCTAATGTCAAGCAAAGGCAGTCATGCTTTAGCCCCATTTAAATCAACTACATGCAAATTAGTCTTACTGATTTTACCTGGTTGCATTTTCTTGCTTTCTTATTTTATTTTTTATGGACATTCTCATGTCCATAAAAAGAAATTCAGGTGGCATATTAAACAAAGAACCCAACCGATTCAAATGTGATGAGGATGCATAAGGTATGGTGGTGATTGCTGCTGGAGTCAAAAATATATGTATTTATTTTACAGATATTCCCATAACTGAATGCCACACTCCTATTTCAACTCCTTGAGTTTTCTTGCAGTTCTTTAATTTCATCGCATTTTCTTCAAATGGTGCCCTGAGAAATTATGGCATTACTTTACTCACACAACTTGGCCTACTTATTTTTGGATGTTCGCTGTGACATATGTCTGTATTTTGGTTCAGTTGTTTACCATGCCTGTTAGGAGGTAGTTTAGTTAACTTTGGTAAGCTTTGCTTGAAACATCTCATAAAACCTAAGAAGTAATTTGTATTCAGTTCACTCTGCTGAATGAGAAGTTGAAGGAACATAAATTACACTATGAAATTCTTTTGAACTCTTAACATAAAGCTTTAGGGCCACCTTCTGGTAATTTACATAACATCCAAATGCTCTTCTGATTAACAACTTGCTTCACTAACTCCTCAGACATAGTCCCCAAGTAGCTCACTTGATTCAGTATTTTCTTAGTCTTTTAAGCATCCCACTCAGGTCCTAAAGGCTAACGCTGCAGAGGAGTGGGGTAGGGGACATGGACTACGTGATATCTCCCTGCTACATGTTTAAGCTTGTGGAAAGGATGCTTGGATCTACTATAACACGCTGCTGCAAGCAAATGAGTCAATTGGTATTTTCAGAACAGGGCTGCAAACTTACTTTAAATGCCCTAGCAAAGAGTAGCAAATGACCACCCACACTAGTCTCATGTCTCCCCCTTCCAACCCGGGTAAAATTCTCAGCATATTTGGTCAATCACAGTGTGCTGTGACATCAGTGACATGAGGAGAAGGAGGCAACCAAGCCTCTTCCGGGTAACATTGCCTACTTATCTTTTAATTGCAGATACAGCAGGGAGAGGAATAAAATTGCCTTGCCCACTGAATCATCTGATGCAGCTGCCTTTACAGGGAATCCAGATGGTCCAAGTTTTCCCTTGGCTTAGGCTTCTACAAGCTGAGATGTTAGTTGTTATATGTGTTTCAATCACAAGTGACATTGTGGGCCTCCTAAATGGAGTTTTAAAAGTACTAAATGGCATATAAGCAGGCCAGATATTAACAGGCAGAGGTTCACAATGATCACAGGGAGAAGAACCTTGTGATGGGATCATAAAGCAGCTGCTTTGCCACCGGTGCTAACAGAAAAGGTAGCAAACTGTCTAGACTCTAAACCAGGGGTGAAGAAACCTGTGGCCAGAGGCCTGGATGCAGTTCATCTGGCTCTGCAGACACTTTGGGAGCTATGCTTGCACTCCACCCAGCCCCACTGGAATTCACTTCTGCTTCATTTGTGTGTGTGTGTGAGAGAGAGAGGTAGAGATGGGATAAGGTAGAACAAACAACTCTGGGGTTGCAGCGCTCATGTTGCTTTACTGGCTGAGGGAGCCGACGTTTGTCCACAGACAGTTTTTTTCGGGTCACGTGACCAGCATGACTAAGCCACTTCTGGCGAAACCAGAGCAGCGCACGGAAATGCCATTTACCTTCCCGCTGGAGCTGTGCCTATTTATCTACTTGCACTTTGATGTGCTTTCAAACTGCTAGGTTGGCAGGAGCTGGGACTGAGCAACGGGAGCTCACCCTGTATATCAGGGATTTGAACCGCCAACCTTCCGATTGGCAAGCCCAAGGCTCAATGGTTTACACCACAGCGCCACCCACATCATACCTGTTTAAAGAGAGAAATGGTGATGTGCAGCACAACTGGGAAGCACAAGGCAAAGAGTGGGAGGCCACATGAGGCAGGGCAAAGACTGTACTACTTCCTCACAAATTCACAGCAGAAGCCAGTGCAGGGACTGCCACCTCCGCCACTGTGGGTTGGTCAGTCTTCGCACCACTTGCCATGCAGAGACCTAACAAAGAAAACAGACTCTAAGGATATTCAGTCATTCTGCTCTATTGATTAATTGAATGCTCCAGTGCCTTGTTTACGGGAAGAGATATTGCTGCATATAAACGGAAATAATAGATGACACTTCTATTGTTATTGCTGAGGGTGCACAAGGCTTTCTCTTTCTAATTTAGCCGGCTCTTCCTCTGATACTACTGTTTCGCTCAATGCTTTACAGTGCATTAAATGCAAAATTGAAACGTAAATTGAAAGTGCCAGCACTCCGCATAAATATATGCATAGTAATCTTGTGGAAGCATAGCAGAGAATTTGCATTTAATTGTTCCAAGAACTATATTGGCAATTTTGGGTTCATTTATTCTGGAATGCATCATTTACTCTTTGGCGGTATCATAGGCATCCCTACCTGAAGCCAGGCAATACAGGGATGTCTAACCTAGAAAGTGGAAGCTGGCTATAAACAGGGAGGACCACTCAATGCATAAGGCTTAAAACTGATATGCATCCTGAATATCCCTCAAATCTCTCTAGATTTATCTCGGCTTTCATATCAGATTGCCTGTCTGCTTATTCATGTCGCCACATAGTGAGTGGCTCTGCTTATTTTAAAGTGCCAGAGATTGCTTTACTCATTCTCACCGCTTCTCCTTTTTAAAACTTGCTGACAATTGTTTCCATGATACCACTTAATAAGCATCAGGATTTTAGGAGGTGAAGGAATTACATCCATGCTCAAGTTGAGCAGATGCCCTCATACAAACTAATAATGTTCCCAAAATCCCACATGGCAAGCAGGTAATGATGTCCAGGAATTGCAAAGATGATTTATATTCATAAAATAGGGAAAGAGAAGGATTCCCCAGCGGTGCTGCAGAGAGACAGTGCCTAAGCATATTTACAGATTATCACTGGGGGCTTTTAAACCCTGCTGCCCATTTCCATTAATCCACAGAGCTGCCTGCCCAATTTCACATTGGCACACTCTCCATATAACAATAGAGAGCTTATTAAATATTAAGGCTTTAATCTTAAGTACTTCTGTGTGATGGAGGAGTCCTACACACTGCAAAGACAGACAATGTTTACCACATAAAAAAAGTTATCTTGCAGAGACACACTAAAAGCAAGTAGCCAAGGACTATGTCAGGTATACTCACTTGCTTTAACAGGTGCAGCAGGCAGGATGCATTAGCCCCATCATTATCAATATTGGTAACGGGATGCTTGTTAAAGACAGAAGCTCAGAATCCTTGTGACTCTAAACGCCAAATTTGCAGCCTCTGTGCTGCCAATTCCCAGCTTTATATGACTATGGATGGTTTTATGTGAGTAGAAGCCTCATGTCTGTAAACCAAATCCAAACTTTTCCCTCCTTTATCTGACCCTAGTCACTGCAGGAATCAATTACAGGTGACATTTTCTTGGAAGGCAGGACTAACTCAAAAGGTGAAACGTAATGTAGACAGCTCCTTACTGGGGTGGTAAGCACAGGAAACTGCCTTATACTAGGTCCATCAAGCTCAGTACTATCTCCACCAGGGGTGAGCAACAGCAGTTGTTCAGCAGGCCAGATTCTTAGTTCCCCCGTTCTGGCCAAGTGGCCCACCTGTAAATCACCTGATGTCAGATGACGCATTTTTGCCCACAAGGCTTGAAAATTAAACCATCTTGTGTGCACGGTGCCTTGAAACCATGACAATCAGCTGTCAGGTCTTCAAAGCACCGCAATGGGCTCTCAGCAAATACCAACGATCAGCCCAAACACATGTCGGATCAGACTAGCTAGACATCCAGGGGCAATTCCAAGCAATGTGATGTATGCATGCTGCAAATGCGGTTGCAATCCAGCCCAAGGCAAGTGCACCAATAGCAGGGAGCTGGGAGCCGTTGTTGTTCTGCCATATGTGCACACACAATTGCTGCCGCATATTGTATGTAAAAAGCAGGCAAGCCCTAGGATCATTCTTGCAACACTAAACTAGGTTAAGGTAAAGGTAAAGGGACCCCTGACCATTAGGTCCAGTCATGGCCGACTCTAGGGTTGCGGCGCTCATCTCGCTTTATTGGCTGAGGGAGCCTGCGTACAGCTTCTGGGTCATGTGGCCACCATGACTAAGCCGCTTCTGGCGAACCAGAGCAGCGCATGGAAATGCCGTTTACCTTCCCACCAGAGCTGTACCTATTTATCTACTTGCACTTTGACATGCTTTCAAACTGCTAGGTTGGCAGGAGCAGGGACTGAGCAACGGGAGCTCACCCCATCACAGGGGATTCGAACCGCCGACCTTCTGATCAGCAAGTCCTAGGCTCTGTGGTTTAACCCACAGCGCCACCCATGTCCCAGCCATGGATGAATCATGCCTCATTTCATCCACATGGGCACATACAAGAGAATGAGCTGCCAACTTTAGTTAGCACAGAATGTTGCTGCCCATAGATTATTAAATGACTGAGAGCTAAGGAGCAAAGATATTGTACCTATTCTGAAACACCTACATAGGCTAACACAGTTGGGTTTGGGCCTTAATTCAATGTGCTTTTTTGGTTTTCCTAACCTTTGAAGTTCTACATGATCTAAGCCCTGATCATTTCAAGGAACACCTTCCCCCGTGTGAACATCCTGTGCTACAGGGTTTAAAGAATTGCCACTGTGGCCCTACTCACATTTCCATATTCTGGTGAGGCTGGATTATCGTTTCCCATGAGCAAGGCCTTCTCTCTTCTGGCCTTGGAGCTATAATCAACAGGTTTGACCTGCAAAGCTAACTCTAATCCAGCTATTAGCTGATTGGCACTGACATTGAATTAGTCCATGGGCAGGTGCTATTTGGATTCAAGCCGTGCCTGCAAACTGACATTTTTCTTTTACAGACAGCTCTGCTAGACTGCAGAGGAGAAATGCCCATTTGCAGGCACAGTTTGAATCCAAACCGTTCCTGCAAATGGACAAAGCCAAGTACACTGTTAGCTTTCGTCAGCTGATTGGTGCTGACGATGAGCTTCTTTGAAGCTGTCGTCTGATGTCATGATGAAGTCTGGTGACTGATGGAGTGGACTTGCCCATCTGCCACTTATGGTCACTAGTGTGTGGGCCATTTATTGATCCAGCCCTCAGGCTCAAAAATGTTCCCCAACCTTCCCAGTCACTGCTTAATAAATATATTTATTACTTATCTGGAAACTCAGTCAAACTTGGGTCATCCTTACTATTTACATTTCACTCTTTCTCTCTCTATTGAATTCCTTCCCACAGTCCCCTTTCAACACAACAAAACTTGCAAACGAACAAAATTGCAAGGCCCAGTCCTTGCTTACAAGATAAGAGGCGATGGGTGCTATCAGGAAGGCTGTTTATTCACACAAAATCTGGCTGCTATCCCACACTTTCTAGCGCAATCATGGTGTCACTTTTCTAACTGCAAAAAAAGGGGGAAGATAAGAAGGGTATCAGAAAATTGCACAGGAAAGTGAGGGATAACAACCTGGCAATGTCATATATAAACAGGCAACACTGAATAACTTCCATGCAAGTTTTATGGAATCATATCAGCATGAAGGCTCACTAGGAGGATAATCACAATTAAACCAAACTCAAGAAAGAAAACTTAATAACCTTGGCTCTTCAGAAATTGTTGATCTTAAAAGTTGCTATTATCCCCAAAGCTTTTAGCGGGAATCATGATTATTTATAATACATAACAGAATAATTATGGCATCATATTTCTTAGAATCTTTAATTGTAACTAAAATCAAAGAGTATGCTAATAACAGTTTCAAACCGGGAAACATATTCTTAAATCTTCCCCAAATTACTTTCATAGAGTAAACCTTTCAATACGTGAATTGACACAATCACATGTAACTTATGTAAGCCCAAGAAAATAATTACTTTGAAAACTTATCGCTGAAGAACAACCTACGGCACATTAAATGAAATAAGATAACGTTTGTGTTTCTTTATTGGTTTCTCAACCATTGAACTGCTTTATAATCTACATTCAGCAACAGCCAAGTTGAATTTGCTGTACCATCCCTCTGTTTGCTTCCAGACAAGGTTTGGTAGACCTTTCTTGTCATAATGGAATTCCTTTTCCTTATCGCTCTAGATCTTGATGTCTAACTTCACCCTGGCAGGAATAAATTGAAAGTGCTCTGATCAAATCCAAATGGGCAGCATTTATCAAGAAGATAAATACCCAATGTTTCAACACCTTTGACAGCTACTGGGAATAGGAACAAAATGAAATTAACCCTTTGAGGCAAACCCTCCAAGTGCATGCTCCTCAACTTCCAACGGATCAAACACGAAGCATAATGTGCAACCAAATCAATAAATGCCAAACATTTAAGAGAATTACAACACCAGATTCTAATGTACAGCATCGGTTTTGTTAATTTGTTTATACTAGAAGTAAATTTAACACCGTGCAACACTTAGGAGGGCAAATTCCCATAAACAAAAGCTTGTGGCTGAAAATGAACTTAGCTTTTATATGTACAAGGAGTAAAAGAGAGAATGAATGCTTAAACCAGTGAGTTCACAAGCGAGCCCCATCAGATTTGTGTTATGCATTCTAATCTAATTATGCCTGAAAAAATACCAGCGTCCAATAAGAGAGACATATCTGTCTCTACCATTTGCCAGGGAAACCCTTCTAAGATGTATTCTGCAAGGTGAGGTAAGCTAGAAAATTGAGTAAGTCAAAAGACCCATAGGATACCCTATAGAGGAGTCATTTAGAGCACTTCCCTTCACTGGTTTAATTAGGGTTGCTATATTTCAAAAAGTGAAAATCTGGACACAAAAGTTGTGGGGGGGGGTTGGGGGGGGCAAAGTTGCTGAGCCTTTTTTGCAAAATCTTCCCCCCAAAACTTGAAGTTTTTACCAGACATTTTTGCCAGTTTTCGAAAATTACACCTGGACTCCATTTTCAACAGACGAATCCTGGCTATGTCCGGGAAATTCCAGATGCATGGCAGCCCTACCTTAATGCAGTGCAGTGGAAGTGACTATCAGGAGGGGCAATCACGTTACATTCAACAAGCGTACAATATGTGAACCTCTACTACACAATAGTA
This sequence comes from Podarcis erhardii, assembly GCF_964252035.2. Lineage (NCBI taxonomy): Eukaryota > Metazoa > Chordata > Lepidosauria > Squamata > Lacertidae > Podarcis > Podarcis erhardii. The sequence continues at coordinate 77,700,214 of NC_138497.1, read as the reverse complement.
GAGCTGTGCAAATCAACAGGTACACTTTAGATGTGTAGAGACAGCTTGAATACTTCTGTGAACAAGTGTATAGACAGGGGTAAAAGGATAACAGGCAGGGGAATCGTGTGCAAGTGAGGGTGGCATGTGGTCACTGGGGCTGCTGTCATGATTGACCCCCGTGCACTAAACCCTGAAACCATGCCATCAAACTACATCTTGGTTCTAACACCTAACCTCTAAAAGTAGTATGTTCTTAGCCCCCCTTTGCTGCACAGCCCTAATTCCTACTCCAGTGAGCTAATCCTGCTATTGCTTGTAGCTACTCAGCCAGTTTTAGGATCCCACTGGCTTCAAGGGTAGTGATAAAGAGGACATTAGTGAAGGGAAGAAGCATGGAGAGCTAATCAGGGAACATCATGTCCAGAGTTGGGATACAGAAAAGTGCGTAAAAGGGCATGGAGGGATGGTGTGGTTCTATTGGGATTTTCTTTTTTTTTGCGGGGGGGGGGGGGACTATTTTCTGGAGACTGCAGGCTGAACGGGCATTGCTACTAGTAGAAGAGAGTCTTCAGAATTCTAAGAAACCTTTCTTTGTATTTGAATGTGTGCAGCCTATGCATGGCATTTGTGAAACTTTAAAAAGAAGGAAGGAAAAAGAACACTGATTAAAAAAACCCTTTGAGCTACTTTCAAACTTTTCACAGGTTCAGATAACATTTTAGCATGCAGTGGGTTACTGCATCAATATCATCCTATTCTGTCGGTGGCTCCAGCCACGCTGCATGACATCCATCGGCATTGCTCTTTGGACCACCAAAGAGCATTCAAATTTTAAAGTCAAGTTATCTGATGTCTGTGTTGCAGAATACTGATGGTCAAAGAAAAGTACACCCTGTAACTTTCAGAATTTGCTACAAGCTCCACAATCTTATTGCCTGAATAAGGCAACAAATAAACGCACACACTAAAAACAAAAATATACAACACACATCCACTAAGAGCAGTAAATCACAGAAAGCTTAGACTTCTAAAAAGTTTCAAAAACACAAATCAGCTCTGTAAAGTGTTATCTAGGCATCTTAGCCCTATTTGGGCATTAATTCTACTCACGTGTAAGCACACATGCCAACAGAGAGTGTTGCCAAGCCCTGCCTCCACTAGCTCATCACTTTCCTCCAGGTTGATTTGATTTCTTACATTTCTATGCCACTTTTCATTCAAATGAATCTCAAAGCGGCTTGCACACAATAAATAACAATATCATAATAAACACAGTTAAGGCTCCCTACACAATTGTCTCACAAACACAACCTACCTATTGTATGCATATTCCATTTGAAGCACTGATTTCTCATCACAGCCAGAATTCCATATAGATAAGTACAGTGGTACCTCGGGTTAAGAACTTAATTCGTTCTAGAGGTCCATTCTTTACCTGAAAATGTTCTTAACCCGAGGTATCTTAACCTGAGGTACCACTTTAGCTAATGGGGCCTCCCGCTGCCGCTGCATGATTTCTGTTCTCACCCTGAAGCAAAGTAATTAACCCAAGGTACTATTTCTGGGTTAGTGGAGTAGTAACCTGAAGCGTCTGTAACCCGAGGTACCACTGTACCTGTTCTTGGGCCCTGTCACATTCTAGCACTTTTTTTCATTAGTGGCTGTGCCCGGCACTCCCTTCCTAGGGAGGCTTGTCTGGAAAAGGCAGGCTAGACAGATCTTTGGTTTTATCATGGTGATTCAATTTCTCTGATGCTTGTTCTTAATAGCCCAACCTTCTGCAAACTTGTGCCCCGATATGTTGTTGGCCTACATCTCCCTTCAGCCAGTGGTGAGGATGGCCAGTGGTCAGGATGATGGGAGTTATGGTCCAACAATATCTGGGGACCTGGACTGGAAAAGGCTTTTCTAATGTGATGAAGGAAATGTAACCCAAGGTGCTTATGCAGATATGGGTTGATTTTGTTCTCCCATTGAGTTCTATTAGACAATGCAAATGGGCAAGCCTGACCTTATCCCGACACAGGAGTCTTCTCAGGAAGGATTAAAGAGAGGGGCTAGGCTTTTCTCAATGGGTGATGCCCTCCCTCTGGAAATCCTTGCCTTGGTGGGCCTGCCAGACTCATTCCATATACACCTACAGAAAACTCATCAAGATGTTTCGACTTCAGAAGTTTTTGGAGGGAGAGGTTAACAAACATTCAGGCTCATTTTACTGCCTATGTATCACTTTAAAGTTTTAACTGGGTTTTAAATCAGTGTTAACATTTTATGGATTTTTTTTAAAAAAACTATTGTTTATTGAAAGCCTCCCTGAAGGTCTTTTTATTTAGTGGAATATACATCCAAATAAATAAATAACTAAAGTCCCATTTTAATAATATAAAACCTACCCTGCTACACACATTTTGTTGCATTTAATTTTATAAGCGGTTAAAAACCTTTTTGTCATAAATCTACACTTTCATAGGTTTTTTCCAACAATCATGTCCAAGAATCTTCCATAGGTACAACTAGAAAACTGCCAAGGTTCTAGAGGCATTGGAACAACCCTAGAAATGGGATGCAAAAAGCAGGATCATTCACTCTGACACCAATCAGCTAAACCCCTCAAGCATGAGTCTTGATTATATTACGCTAAGGCACACAATCATAAGTGTTATTACGGGCCAATTATTCAGCCATTTTTGAACCAGCTGTGGTCTTTGACTTTATGACCCCATGCAGCAGTTAATTTCTCTGGCTGATTGCACGCTCTGCACAGAAAGCATTTCTGGTTTATTTCTTCCCCTTTCTAAATTCGCTTGATGCCGTTTCCAAACAGCGCTTCCTTTTGCAATTTATTTCGCAATGCAGAAAGAGGGACTGATTACTCTTCAGTATGAAGATGTATGAAGTACATGTATTACCCAAATCCCTAGTACTATAGAAAACCAAGCAATGGGTTTATTTTTAAGAATGAAACGGGTTAACTTTACACCTAGGGCACATGACCATTTGTGTTTTGTATTTTTTCCCCTTTTTTCCATATGCTAGCTATTAATTTCTTCATCTGATGAAAGCAATACAGTATACAAGAACCAGCACCACCACATACAGACATGAGAAACCAGCATAGACCAGAAACAGAGTGAACTGCCCATCCTTGCATTTGACCTTCATTAATTTAGTGAAAAGAAACGGCATCTTAAAAAACAACAACTATGCATCATCCCTTCACATCATGAGAAGCAGCTTCTGATCTTTGATGGAACCCAGAGCTTGAAATTCTCCAGTTGAAAATAGTCTTGCATTCACTCTGCTCAGACGTGGGGTGGCAGCTATTTCATTTAAGCACAACTTGCTATGTTTCAATGCTGCTCAACTAGCTTGAAAGGGGGGGGAGGCTAAGCTTTCTCCAAGAAAAACTTTAGTTAAAACTTTGTGTATGTCCCCCTACTATTTGCATGGCAGCAACCTTGTAGATACTACTGTGTGGGGGGGGTGGGGAAATAAAACATGCACACATAAGCAAAATGTAATTCTACATTGCAAACAGTTATCTGAACAGAGCTTGAGATATTACAATTGGTTAAAGAAAATTACAACAACGGAACACATAACTCACTGGAACTGCAGCCATTTCTCCAAACGAAAGGATGACCTGCCGTGATTTAAGTATTCCAAACTTCCTCATAATAAAGAATACAGTATTCTCACTAATAGTTCCCTCACGAAGACTGTATCGTATCTACAGTGCACAGAAGGCAGCAATATATGGCAGTGCTTGCAGCTGGGCACAGAAGGTGGCACCAGATATGGCAATGAGAGAACACATAACACAGCTTCCCTGTTGGCCTCACTGAGCACTGCAGAAAGGGCAAGATGTAGCTCAGTGGCAGAGTGTCTGCTTTGCATGCAGAAGCTCCCAGGTTAAATCCCAGGTACCTCCAGGTAGGGCTGGGACACAGCCCTGTGTGAGGTCTTGGAATGCCACTGCCCGTCAGTATAGATAATACCAAGCTGGATGGACCAACGGCCTGATGCAGTGCAAGGCAACTTCCCATGTTCAGTTCTGAAAAAGCTTAAACTACAGAGACACTTCAAAAGCTCCAAGGACTTTCCTCCCCCAATAAGGTAAAGGGACCCCTGACCATTATGTCCAGTCGTGGCCGACTCTGGGGTTGCGATGCTCATCTCACTTTATTGGCCGAGGGAGCCGGCGTACAGCTTCCGGGTCATGTGGCCAGCATGACTAAGCCGCTTCTGGAGAACCAGAGCAGCATACGGAAACACTGTTTACTTTCCCGCTGGAGCGGTACCTATTTATCTACTTGCACTTTGACGTGCTTTCGAACTGCTAGGTTGGTAGGAGCTGGGACCGAGCAACGGGAGCTCACCCCGTCGTGGGGATTCGAACCACCGACCTTCTGATCGGCAAGCCCTAGGCTCTGTGGTTTAACCCACAGCGCCACCCGCGTCCTTTTCCTCCCCCAATACTCATCCCTTATTGATCACTGTTGACTGCATGGGCAAGAGTGAGGATTACAAGCCTCTCTCCCTCTCAGGAACCAGAATCTCACCCCCTTCCCACCCCTGGCCCCAGAAGACCTGAACTTTTCATTAGTTTCCTGGAATATGGGGGCTTTTCGGATTTTTTAAAATAAAAAACCCCAGATCGCCACATTTCAATCTATACCAGATAAAAAACTGTGCTAGCCCTCACTTCAGCTTCTCGTGTTTTGGAGAACGGTTGAAGAAAAAGCATGAAGCGGTGCTCAGATTATGTTAATTGCATGCAGCAAAATCTACCCGTTAGCTGTGGCCTTTGGCTGATCTATTCCGCTGAGATTGCAGCGTGTTGCCTGACTCCTCCTGTACTCAAGTTGCTAACAACTGCAGTCGCCAAACACACCGCAGCATTTCTCAGCTGCTTGAAATTCACCACCCAACTGAAATAAGCACTGGCAATCAAAGCAGAGAGCCAGTAGTGCTAATGAAGATAGTGATGGGATTTTTAGAGGCAAATGTCCGCATTAATGATCTTGTCACTTCACTTAGTTACAAAACAGCTGGCGGAGATGACATGATTCAGAGGGATCAATCCATCATCACACTTCAACCTTCCTCCATGCTCATATTTCATTACCCATATCCTGTTACAGGAGCTACTGTAAAATTCATAGCTTTGGGGGTTGAGGGTTTTGTCACAAAGACCAGCAGGGGTGGCTCAGAACTGTCAAAGGGAGACCTAGAAGATGGCAGTTGCTGCCATCTTAGGATCTCTGTGTGTAGCTATTTATGCCAACGGAAGATAAAATACACAGCTGCAGAAAATGTTAAACGGTTAAGTGAATGGAAGGGGGAAGAATCTAAAATGGATGCAAATTCAACTCTGTTGGAAGGAAAAACTTCCCACTCAGTAGATATTCAGAAGCCACAGCCTAATTTGTTTATGGACAGGGATCACAAGCTTTTATAAAGGAGGTAGTAAGACTAGCGGCTAGGTTATAAAATAGCCCTAACCATATGGTCCCAATGTACTGTTCCATGTACAACTTGTCTGCCAAAATCCCTTTTTCAGTTCCACCATAGCTCCTAATTACCACCATCCCTGCTCTCCACCCTGCAGCTCCAAACTTCTCATAATCTGAACCCTCTTTCCACATGCCATTGCTTGTCATCTAAAATCCTGTTCCATGTGGGAAGAGATGCCCCCACGTCCACACAGTCTGGGTGACACTTGTTATCCAGCAAGCCTCGTTTTACGCTATGGCCCACTGCTGCTGCTTCCATACATTTCCACCTTGCCTTAAAGCCTGGCAGATTCCAAACTCTCCTTCTCTTGTCACTGAAATGAGTATGGAGCAGACAGAATCATAGAATCAATTCCCCTGGAGAAGGGGTAGCCAATGCTGTGCCAACCATATGCTGTTGGACTACAATACCCATTGTCCCTCATCATCCTTGATGATGGGGCTGGGGCTGATGGGTGTTGCAGTCCAACAACATATTGGCTACTTCAGAGATACAGGCTAGCGTATGAGTGGGGAGATGGTTCAGTTTTGCCCTGTTTGCCTCACAATAGATACAGTTATAGTGGTTTCCAAACAAGCCTCTACACTGCAGTAGTAGCTGATGGGTTCAGGTTAAAAGCAATATTCGTGGGAGGGAAGGGGGGGCAGTCTGGGATTTATATTGTACTTTAAAGTCCTTGCGTATGAAGCCCCTATCAACACATTTCCCAAAGCCCTAAGAGATATCTGTTAGGCACTCAAGGTAAGATTCCAAAGGAAAGAGTCATTAATTCTGTATAGATAAGGTTAAAAAAAGAAGAAGGAGAGAGACAATAAACATTTCAGAAGCTTTTATCTGTTGTTACCCAAGCCCTTAAGGCTAAAAAGTAAGCTGTTGCCACTTATATAAATCCTGTTAAAATTTAAAATGTGGCTGAAAGGTCTTTTTTCATAGCACTTTTCATATAACACTCACCCTTCTGCTTCTGTGTTGTGTAAGAGATGCCAGCCTCTACTTTTCTTTTTCAGTGGGAGACATATCAATGATCTTCTGGTTTGATCGGCTGGCCAACAATGCTACAGGCTGAGGCCTCCGTGCATAAACTGAAAAGCAACAAGGAAGCAAGTTTCTCCTAGGTATGAGCCTTGCAATGCTCAAGCAAATGCCCACTCTGCTATTGATTCACACATGTATGCTACAATGCTAGACTAGCTTTTGAACCTTGGGGCTCAGCTTTAACATTTCTGATATGTTTTCACACAGTAGGCTTGTCGTCACTGACATACTGATAAATTAACTCCTGTTTTCATTTTGTTTTGTTACATGGGCTTCCCACATGCATCTAATTGGCCAACAGGATGCTGGACTCAAAAGGCCTTTGGTTTAACTCAGTAGGGCTCTTCTTAGGATTAGAAAAGCTAAAAGGTCCCTCGGAACCAGATATCACCTAGATATTAAAAAACCTTTGTGCCCTCCACTTATGAATGGACTCCCAACGCTCATCGCCCCCAGCCAGTGTAGCCAATGGCCAGGGATGATGGGGTTTTAATAACATCTGGAGAACACAAGGTTGGGAAGGCTCAGCCAGGTGGATCTATAGGCCAACTCATTACAAGGCTGTCTCAAATGCTTGATTATCTGTACAGTCCCTTCCACTTTTCCCCCCTTAATTAAAAAAAGCTTAATTAAGAAAAGCAGAGGCTTATTTTGGCTCTACAGCTGTTTTGTCCCGTCTTAAATGCCTAACTGCTAACACAAGCAATTTGGAACAGCCTAATAACAGTATTGAGCAAAACTGCATTCTCACAATGTTTTCCCCCAGACAAATAATGCTTACTTATAATTTATATTTAACTTGACAAAATGCTCTATCATCTTAGAGTTTTATACCACTGGCATAAAACATTTTAATCATTTCAACAAACAGCAAAAGTTTCCTGTGCTACACTGTGGTGCTGATAGTCCTTTGTCTTCATATTTTTAAATGCAGGGAAGATAATGAAGGTCCACTGTCACTTTCTCCTTCTCAGGTATGTTATTTATCACTCCTGCTAACAAAAAACGCTGCTGGTCAAGAGCCTATCAGCTTGGAAATGAAGTGGTAAATGTAAAGGTAAAGGGACACCTGACCATTAGGTCCAGTCGTGGACAACTCTGGGGTTGTGGTGCTCATCTTGCTTTATTGGCCAAGGGAGCCGGCGAACAGCTTCCAGGTCATGTGGCCAGCATGACTAAGCCGCTTCTGGCGAACCAGAGCAGCGCACGGAAATGCCGTTTACCTTCCCACCGGAGCGGTACCTATTTATCTCCTTGCACTCTGACGTGCTTTCGAACTGTTAGGTTGGCAGGAGCTCACCCTGTCGCAGGGATTCGAACCGCCGACCTTCTGATTGGCAAGCCCTAGGCTCTGTGGTTTAACCCACAGTGACACCTGCGTCCCACAAGAGCCTATCAGCTTGGAAATGAAGTGGAGCCACCCACAAAGCTGGTGGTTTCTAGTAGGGCTGAGTAGAATGTTTCTGCCCAGTAAAATTCTGGAGATTTCAGAGGGCTTTGGGGGCCCAGGAGCAGGAGACTTTCCAAAGAAGGATTCTGGGTGCTGTTATTGTGGACTTAGTCGGCTTACAGTTAGTTACAAGCTGGTCTGAGGGCCCTTTTTCTTCAACCCCAGCCAGCACGGCCATGGGAGCCATAGTCCAACCACTTCTGCAGGGCACGATGCTGGGGAAGTCTGGCCTAAATGAACCAGAAGTTGGGCAGATCAAATGAGTCTGCTTAGTTCCTGTTTGTTTTAGGTCAGCTTCTCCTAAAATGAGCAGACCACCTTAAAGTTGCCCACATTTAGCAGGATGCCAGGATTTGACACTTTATTATGTTCAGAACAGAGACGTGCCAAGAGCTCTGTGACAAAGGGATATAGGGACTTTTCTTCCTCCGTTTATGGAGAAGAGCAGGCCAACACCATTTTTGGTCCCTTTTCTGTCCCTTTAGATGTGGCAGCTGTTTGGTGTTATGCTGTGCCCTGATAGCAGCCATTTTGTGAGTGCGCGGCCAGAGCACTTTTTTCAAAATTTCAAACATGACCCCCAAAGGTTGCTATTGCTGTTCACCTACAGTTGGTAGGAGAACAGAATTTTAGAGTGGCAGTTGAAACCTGTCCTTTCCCCTTCTATCAATCTCCCCTGTCCAAGGGCCTTAACTGCATTACTCAGGCCCTATTCCAGGTTGACTGACACCTTGAACAAGAGCACTCCTAGGGAGTGGGGATACACAATTTAATAAGAAAACGAACAAATAAGAGCTGAGGGAGAATGCATCTGCTCTTGCTTGAAACAAATGGAATGCAGTCTGGGCACTTATCTGAAAGAAACCACAGATTGAAAGTCAAGAGGAGAAGAAATTTACCTCAACTAGCCTGTCAAGCTCCTGTGCCCTGGACTTGTAGGTAACTTCAACTACACATGTTAATCATCTCTGTGACTGCTTAATGTGGAGGTGCTTATTGTGTTTCTCCCCCATTCAATATCCTTCTTGGGTATACAGGAGAGATTGTCTAATTGATGTCTGGAAAAAGGGCAGTCCTGAAATTAAATGTGGAACCAGACATAGTAGAAGCAGTTGGTGCCTCAAAAACACTCCCACAGTTCTTGCTCGCTATGTTCTGGTAAGACTCTACCAGCTGAATTTACAAGGCAATCCTAAATTTAGCTAGCCAGCTACAATATGATCTAGTCCTTGTATGTTGCTAGTCCAGTCAATTATTAGTTCTTCATTTCTCCCAGATCTACTGAAGATTATAAAGTCCATTCGCAATCATGGAAGGTGTTTCGTTTGCTTTTGTTTTTAATTCTGCTGTACATTGTTAAGAGACTCCTGCAAATAAGTAATTCCAACTATGACACCGCCACCAACAAAACTGCCTCCTTTCAAGCACATTTGAGAACCCAAATAAAACAGATTGATGTGCACCTCATCAAACTTGTGCACATTGCAAATGAAACTCATGCACACTGATCATCAGATTGCAAACAAACCAGAGGAAGGGGAAATGAACTGAACATAAACATCTAACACAAAGTGAGCACTCTGCAAAATAGCATATTAAAAGCAGAACAAATTCCAAAGTATAAGTAACACACTCAGAATTTATATGAAGTGAACACCATCCAGATTGCAAACAGAATAAACGACCATATACACTAACAACAAACTCATTCTCCAATTGCCAATCCTTATGATTCCAAAACTGGCAGGCTCAGAGGAGCTTCAAGGTTTGCAGATGTACAAAAACCTTTAAGTGGGGAAAACACAAGGGGAGAAGAAAAATAAGCCCTACCTGGACCAGGGAAACAGAATGGAGTATCCAGAAAAATGGCATGGCTGATGGGATGCAATCCTGAACAGGAACACTCTACACTGCAGCATTATATTACGGGTTCAGCTTAACAGTCTGAACAAGTTGCTGAAAGAAGCATGAAGGCAACACAGGAAAACAGTAACAAATCCAGGAGAACCAATCAGGAACAAATCTGGAAGGGTAAGGCAAAAGGAATGACATGCAAGATTTAGCCTGGGAATTATCATTTTTTTCTTGTTCCCAGGTTGGGAGTTGGGGGAGACCAGTGCAAAGGCATTGGGCTGTAATCATCTAATCTATACTCAGAGTAGACTCATTGAAATTAATGCCTGTAAGTTTATCATGTCCATTAATTTCAGTGGGTCTACTCTGAATAAATGTTAGTTTTAAACATTATAATAACCACCTTTTCCCTAGTTGTTCCCAAGTTTTTAAATTTTTTGGCAGGGGGAACCCCCTACAGAGGCATCATTATTACCACTTTTCCCTCCTGCCTGACCCACAGCAGAGATTGTTCCCAAGTTGTGCGGGGATAGGAGAGCACAGTGCAAATGTAGAAACATTGGGTGAGATTTAACTAATGACTCCTGTCAGCAGATGCTCTGCACAAGGATATGTGGAACTGGGATTTCCCCCCTTTCCTCCCTGATGCATGCCTCTTGCACCCTCCAAAACTGGGTCAGAGGTATGTGTCAGGAGATCCCTTTGAATAGCATGTGGGGAGAGGAGAGGGGGATCGTTTCACTATTAATAGGCATTAATAGTATTAGGTCACATCTGCCATCCTGTATTAAAAGCTCCTATTCATTATACATAAGGATGAAAATATGATATGTATATATAAAACTGTAAAAAGCTACAAATAAAAAGAGCTCCTATTCATCTTGCTTGTTTCCCATACTCTGTGCATCAGCATAGAGATAACTGAAACCACAAATCATTCCCTCCAGCTGATTTCTTGTAGTTTCCTGCCCTTTAGCAGGTTTCTGGAGCATTACCTCAGTTTTCTGTGCATCAATGAAGCTATTATCCCCAGTATGAGGTGTTTCCCTGTCGTCTGTAATACTGTCTCTCTCCCCCCTCCCATAGGATTTAATTTAAAACTCTCTTGATCAGGTTTGCGAGCCTCTTAGCAAACACATTCTTGCCAATCACTGTCAGGTGCAGTCCATCTCTTGCCAGAAGGCCTTCCTTAGGGAAGCAGAGACCATGGTCCAAGAAGTCAAACTCTTCCTGACACTACCTGCACAGCCAGTGGTTTAATTCCTCTCTCTTCCTGGGCCCTGACCCTCAACAGGAAGGAGTGTTGAAAAAGCCACTTTTGTGTCCCAAGGCCCTTCAGCTTCCTACAGAGTCTCATAGGCCTTTGTCATATGTCGAAGGCTGTGTCTGGCAATATCGTTTGTACCTACATGAATCAGAAGGAAGGGGTTGTGGTCAATGGGCTTTATAAGACATGGCAACTTTTCTTTCACATCATGATTCTTTCCACCTGGAAGACAGCACACCTCCCGGGACATCCTGTTACCTCTGCACACTGCTGCCTCTGTCCCCCATTATTACTTCAAATTCCTTTTGACTGGACCAGCAACCTTCAGGTTAAATGAATAGAAAGATCCACATGGTCAATACAGCTGTATTGATGCAGCAAAGTGGGGCAGGGGCCTGATTAGGAAAGCTGTGGGATACTTTATAATACACATGGAGTCAAGAGGCTCCAGAAGTGAATCAGAGAGGTGAAAATCAATGGGACTTTAATCAGCACTGGATTGCAGAGGATTTATTTGCTTGAAGACAGCAGATGTAGGCAAGCTCCCTGCTGAGATTAATTAGTGGGGAGGGGACAAAAGTACCACCATTATTTTAGCAAGTGCTGTGAGTAGAAACGGGAACATCAGCAGGTCTTTAAGTACGACCTCATAGATGTCTCTGGTGGTGTACAATATTCCTGTCCTCTCTCTGTGAAATCACATTTCTAGCATTCCCTCTGAGCTGTGGTATCAAACACTCATGCTTCTTCACTTAAAAGCGCTTTTTCTTTTGAATGAATACATGCAATAAGTATATGAGGAACATTGCTTCTTAAAGAAAGCTTTAAATTAAGCAGTAAAGGAATGCAACCCCATAGCAGAATATTTAAGCATTTTAAAATGCTAAAAGTTATTAGTGCTTCCAACCTTTCAGCCTGTCTCTTCCCCAGGTGCTTTTTTCTTGGTCCGTGAACGTCTCTGCACAGAAATTATTTTACTTACTGTGATCTGAAGGTCCATTAGACCACCACCTTGCTGAATCTAAGCAGGTCTGGGTCTGGCCAAAGCCTGGATAGGTAACCACCTGGGAATCACATGTGAGCTGTCTTGGATTCCATGGTGGAAGAAAGGAGTGATATAAAGGTAATAAAAGAAGTATAAAAAAGAAATAAATACACATGCCACCTTCTATCCAAAGTTTCAAGGGCTTTTGCAAAAAAACAAAGCAACAATAAAAAGCGACAACAAAACCAGCAGCTAAAAGGTTCGTAAAAGCATAGTAGGTCTAAAATAATTAAGACAGAAAAATGTTTTGAAATGCCTGGGTAACTAAAAAGTTTTTTTGCCTGGCTTTTAAAGGATGGCAAAGATGGCACAAGGCATATCTGCTAGGGAGGATAGTCCATTGTTGAGGTGCTAGTTCTTGCCCCCGCCCTTTTAACAAAACCCTCATCTCTGTTGGAGGTGACATTTAGAAGTAAGCAACACCAGCACTTTGAATAAGGCCCACAAATGAATACACAACCAGTGGAGTTCTTTTAAAACTGGCCAGATACCATGCATGCAAGCAGTGCCAGTCAAAACGGGTTGTTGCATCCAGCACGAGTGAGCCTTCCAAATCATTCTCGGAGGCAGCTCTACAAATAACACACCGCAGTACTCCAGTTGGGATGTTGGCAGATGCTGCAGCTGATGCACCAGTGAGAGGCATCTCATGGTAAAGAGGTCACCTGGGCCTCCAAAGACAAAGCTGGACCAAGGAGCACCTGCAAGCTGACCCTTCAAGGGGAGGACAACTCCATCCAGAACTATTTGCCTACCATCTGTGTGAACCTGAGAACTATCAACCCAAAGGACCCCTATCTTGTCAGGGTTAAGATTCAGTTTTACTGACCTAAAACCAAATCCAGGAAGCAGCTGAGCACTTCCACAGCCTCTCCTGACTCAGATGCCAAGGAGAAACAGAGCTGGGTTTCAAGAGCACACGGGAGGTACTACACTCCCAAATCCCCAGGTGGCCTCGAGGAATCTCTTCTGGCATCTTGTGCAATCCCATAGCACAAGCACCAGGTGGCCAAATAGAAGTCCCCCTGTGCAACCCTCTGCAAATCAGTCCGCAAGTAGAAGTGGAAGCATCACAATACCATGCCACCAACTCCCAGAGCCGTCAGAAGGATGTTGCGGTTGATCGTGATTTCCAGAGGAACAGCCAGGTTTGTCACTTGGATCAACGAAGAGCCGTGTCTCGTCCATGGATGGTAGACTCAAAAGCCAGCATGAGGTAAAGGGAGAATCAACAGGTTGCCGCCCTCCTGACATCTCTCATCACATACGTTATCCAGTCAGTCAAAGTGCAACTGTAGGGACTGAACACTTTTAAATGGCTGTATGATCAAGTGTACTGCACACACTCAATTTAGCACTGGAATCTTATGCATCCTTACCTGTGAGTAGGTCCCACTGAATGCCAAGGATCGACTTGCAAGTGTTACACCCTGACTTAGCTTTAAACATGAAAAAAAGAACTAGTAAAATAAATACCTCTTACCTCCTCTCGCTGTAGTCAACTCTCCTGTAACCTTGTCAGAACACTGGAGTCGGCAGCTCTCCTTACTTTACCCATCTCCATGCACTACATGAAGCGCAATAACTCAAAAGATACTCTTTATTGGGAAAATTTGAAACTGATTCCATATAAATTACATTGCCCCCCTCCCCACAAAAAATCCATCCTGAACCCCCCTCCAGCTCCAGTTGATTGAAGATGAAATGTCAATGAAAAAAGGATGTCATATTTTTAAAGTAAGTCATAAAAATAATCCAGTCCTTGGCCAAGTTCCCAGATGGCAATTCCTGTGCCCAGTTCCTTTGCAAGCTCTAACCGCAGTTGGATGGACTGCAAAACACAAGAGACACATGAAGGATAATTAATTTTGCTGAATATAGACATTATGAACTGATCAGCTGGGGGTGGGGGTGTTGCACAGAAACAAAAACTAAGCAGCATAAATACCTTTCATTTTATTTCATAAGAAGCCATTAAACTAAACAGCATTTGCTTTGAATTTTTGTCATTAAGTAATCTGACAATTTATTCCTAGCAAACAGAAGAATGTAATGTGCAACCAATTTATTCAGCTGATGTATACATCCTGCCTTGGAGTAACTGTATATAAAATAAACTCGCGCTTTGGATGCATTCCAACTCCACTAAAATCAGATTGAGCCTTTGGCCATGTTCCTTTTTGTTTCCAAAACAGAAGGGTGCATACCTTTAAAGTTGGATAGAAGACTGCATGCTTGCCTCCTTTACTTCTACAAAGCACAAAAAGAGAAAACAGTTATGAAAATTGATATTATCATGAGACATATATCTTGTGTATTTTATCCCACCCTGAAATTGTTTCTTTCCAGGGAACAGAGAAGGGAGAGACAAAGAATAATGGGTTGTTTGTACAATAAAATAAAGAAGTTCATACTAAGAAAGAGTGACAGAGACTGTACTTTAAGTAGCCTGCAGGCTGAAAAAAACTCAGAACTAGCAAATTTGTCTCCAGAAGCAGCTTCTAGTATAATCAATGGCTGATTGAAGGGCAAAGGGTTTTGAAGGTGAGCATAAGTTGTTTAAACTTCGATGATTTCATTTCTTGGCTTTTGCATTTAGTTTAGAATCTAGACTTCTCAGTGACTGCAGATGAGATGCTTCACAATTGGGCATACTTTTCTGCCATGTGGGTAGCCAAAATCCATCTAAAGTGAGGGGGTGGGAAGGTGGGAGAGGAAAGTGCTTTGGTCAAACCATTATATAGTCTGGTGGTCAATTCCTAATGGAAAACAAGGAGACGGGCAGAACACCAGCTGCTCAGAAAGGGGCACGTGGTGGTTTCACTCTTTTTCTGAGTTGTGGTCTTAAAAGGATCTAAAGGCAAATGGCAGCCCCTCACCCCAACCTGCACTGCTTAAATTCAATGTCTCTTGGCATTGAAGTCTCCGAGGACATGCTTAGGGACAAGCTACATGTTATTCACATTTCTCAAAAGCTTGCTTACATTTGCTCACTAATACTGCCATTTGCACCCAAAGGCGCTGTTTGCTGCAAACAGTACATGTAGGAGCAACCAGGGAGCGGTGATTTTCAAGTAGGATACCAACATGGGGCTCTTGCAATTAAAAAGTGGCCAGTTTAAGTATGCCACAAGAGACATTGGGCAGGATTTACCTAACGAACCCCGTCAGCGGAAGCTCTAAACAAGGGTTTCCCTTGCGCTGTAGGGGTTTTCCCCATCTCTTCCCCATCGTGTTCTTCTGGACCCCAAAAATTGGCTCAGGGAACGGGGTCAGGAGAAACCCCAGAACAGCATATGGGTGGAAGGGGATCTTTCTGTCTGGCAAGCTGATATACTTGTGGAGACAGAGCATCTGGAATAACCCAACATTTAATGTCACCCTTTGAAAGCTACTTTTTGAGAATAGGTTGGTGTCTAATTTCCACTAGAAATTTACAACAAAATAAAGTATATCCTGATTCACGTGCATAATTTTAACTGGATTGCTATTAAAATCAAGGATAGTTTCACATTAACTCCTCACTGAATCCTCTTACTTTCCTTAAAGGAGTAGCACTTGTCTATTGTAAAGGTGGCAAAATCCTGCTATTGATCTAATTGCATTGAGTATTGCTGAACTGATTATTATGCTGTTTTTTACTTTTTAAATAAAACAACAACAACAGTTTTTCATTCCTCTACTTTGAGTAAAGTAAAATCTGGAGGCAGTTGCTCCCATGAATTTTGTATAAAATGAATATTAAAATGAATATTAGAAAGGGGGGGTCATTTTATGATTGCAACTCACTTTTTGTATTCAAAATAGTGTTCAGCTATTTGTTCATCCCAAACCAGCTTAGGTTTATGCTCCTTCAAGATTTCTATATACCTAAAAAAGGAAAAAAAGAACAGAATTCCTGAATTCTCTCTAGAATTTATATATGGCAACAGTAACATAATATTTTAAAATGACCATCTTCCAGCCACACATTTATATGATCTACTTTTAAAATGAGACTGCATTTTAAATTGCATTTTAACCTGTATTTTAAATTGGTTTTTCTTTTCCTATTACAGTGGTACCTCAGGATGCAAATGGGATCCGTTCCGTTTTGCTGCTTCCGGACATGCGCGTGATGTCATTTTGAGCGTCTGCGCATGCGCGAGTGGCGAAACCTGGAAGGAACGCGCTCCGTTACTTCCAGGTTACCACGGAGCGCAACCCGAAAGCGCTCAACCTGAAGCACATTCAACCTGAGGTATGACTATGTTTTTACTGTAATTTTACTGGTGTTAGCCACCCTGAGCCCGGCTCTGGCTGGGGAGGGCACAGTATAAATAATTTATTATTATTATTATTATTATTATTATTATTATTATTATTATTATATAGTTGGAGCTGTCGTGTACGGCATCAACCATACCATGTAGCTCTACATTCTCAACCAGCAAAAAAAGAGTTTGCTACACATTAGAAAAAACCTTCTTATTGCGAAGAGGTGCACCATAGCATGATCATACATCTGCTATTTTCTTTTACAGTTCATTATGTGCCCTCCAGTTCTGGTAGCATTGGAAATGATCTTTTTTTTTTTATTCTCTTTCTCCTTTTTTGTGGGGGGGAAACAAGCCAATGTCAATATCCCCTTCTTCTGTAAATTGAGAAATCTTATGGTATTTATATTTCCACCTGCTTCCATTTTCAGTTCAGTACCAGGCAATGTACACTATTTATCTATCATCTTTTACAAATAAGGATCTCACAAACAAGTTTTGTCCATTTCTGGTAAAGCCCTAATAGTGGATGCCTTCCTTCTTTTCAATTCCATTTTACAAGTACCCCAACGCTATTGTTCTTCCAAGTGGGTGACCTTCATCCCCTGCCCTCTACTACATTCAAAAATAGAACGAGGCAAATGCTCTTTGAAGATGAGCAGAACTTTGTCATGTCAAAATTAATCAACACCAACTTTCATCTTTCTCTTTGCTTGAAGTCTTTCACACAAGAGTTCTTTTCAGTATGGCAGCCCTTGGTAGGGAAGTCTGAATTTTCGATTACTGTTTGCAGAATCTCTGGTTCAAGGAGCACCACCTTGGTCAATAATGAACATGGATTTTAAAAGACCTATAAGGACTGTGTGTTTAGTGACCCCTGTAACAGCTGGAAATTACAAGGAAGAACATCAAGGCTGCATTCAGATAACTTGTGTTAAGAGAGGGGTTATGACTTCCATGCTCATTGTGGTAAGCATAAGGAACTGCATCCTCGATGCAGAGAATCTCCCTCCTGTTGCACTGCAATTTGGAGGTGCCTGGAAGCACAACTCAGTGGTATGAACAGTCTTCCCAACACACACACACACACACACACACACACACACACACACACACTCCAGCTTGAAATTAAATATGAACTGTGATATATTATTTGTGGCTTGTACAAGTCCGCTGTTTTATTTTATTTGTTCTGTTGTGTCGTGTTTCATGATGGGCGTAAAGCCGAATAAACATTTTGTTTGATTTTGATTGATTGTCTTGGTCCCGTGCTTCCAAGGCACATGGAAAGAACTGCAATGCAAAAGGACAGAGATCATCTGCTTCCTTTGCAGTGGATTCCAAAGCCCTCCCAAAGCCTCTGAAATGAAGTGGAACTGCTGGACAATCCCTACCCATCCCTTTGCAGCTGCAAGCTGGAGAGCTTGTTATTGTGGGCATTTAAAGCACAGCAGGAACACTGCCCTTCTGTCTTCCATGAGGTGGATGTGGGGATCATCTCTAACCTCATGTTAAGATTGAGACGCACAGCCTGAGGCCAAGTGCAATATGCTGCTCCTTAAGGGACGGGCAGATAGCTGTTGACCCCAAGTTTCTGGGGTCAGAAAACCTTGGTGGGCTTCTCTTTGTGTTACAAAAAAAGCCATTCTATCTCTTCCATTTTCCCCTAAGTTGTGTTAAGCTACCATCTGCCCAATCAGTGTAAGGTTTTAGTATGACAGATATTTCTCTGCTCATCATTTTGTTCAGAGCAATCAACCTTAGCTGTATATTTTACTAGAAAGCTTCCATTTCAGACGCTACAGACATTAAACTGATTTCCATCAAATAATAATCAGCTTTGCTCATCCTGAAATTTCAATCAAGACTCTCTCTCTCTCTCTGTGTGTGTGTGTGTGTGTGTGTGTGTGTGCGCGCAGAAAAGAAGTGCAGTCTCTTCTAAACTGAAGAAACTTAATTTCTATACAGGTAAATCCTTTACAGGTGGTTAAAGGTAAATCTTATGTTGCTACACAAGGTCAGTGAGGTAAGGTCCAACAGCACCTTACTGGATAAAAATCACAGAAGTGAATACTGCCTTTCCTTTGGGCCTAGAAGATGACGATACCAACACCTAAAATGGGTCTGAAAGTGTGCACTTCCAGGGCTTTCCACTTTTCTTTGTTGCCACCAGTGCCAAATCAGCGTTGCCAGACAGTGACAGCATGGCCATCGATCTACTGACAGAGCCCTAAGAAGCATCACAAGTAGTGTTGGTCTGCTGCTGAGCTGGTGAGAGCACTAAGAAGATTTATTTTGATAAAGTGGCTGTGACCTTGAAAAAATTCATACAGATGGTTATTGCAAAGGAGATACAGTGACAGGCAGATACAGGATAAAATGGGGAAGGAAAAAGAAGAAGAGTTTGAATTTGATATCCCGCTTTATCACTACCCTAAGGAGTCTCAAAGCAGCTAACAATCTCCTTTCCCTTCCTCCCCCACAACAAACACTCTGTGAGGTGAGTGGGGCTGAGAGACTTCAGAGAAGTGTGACTAGCCCAAGGTCACCCAGCAGCTGCATGTGGAGGAGCGGAGACGCGAACCCGGTTCCCCAGATTAGGAGACCACTGCTCTTAACCACTACACCACACTGGCTCTCTAGTAAAGTAAAGACCACAAAGGGGCTGATCTTCTTTCTGTACTTGCTCCTAGCCTGAGTGGCATGGCTTCAGATCTCCAAGCTCCAGCAGTCCATATGCACATGTGTTTGTGCTACACCATGCCAAGTCACTGTCAGTTCTTCTTACATGCCTCTCAGTGCACTAGCAATACCACTGTTTATAACAGGGCTCCAATTACATATGGAATTAGCAAAGATTGAACAATTTTATTTAAAATTGTGGCATCAAACCCCTGAACATAAATAAAAATATTAAGGTAGCCAGGCCCTTAAAGCAACACACATTCTGATGCATTTAACCATGAGAGAAAAGGTTCAAAAGGGGAAAAAACCTTCTATGATTTCTGAAGGGTGCTGTATGTAGAAGACGCACTTTGGCTGGGATGTGAAAAATGCTGTGGTTCTTCAGCATTCGAGACAGGAATGATCTGTAATGGTGCAAGAAAAATTGTCTATTGCACATGACCTCAAATCTCTACTTCGAATTGGAAGAAAAATCTTCCAATACTTTTTTCTTTACAAAAAAAGAAAAGAAAAAAAAGATTACAGCTGGTAGAATGTGCAGGGGTATATTTTAAACTCTGCACTTTGGGATGTGTTCTTTTAATCTACCAACTTCCAAATCGCTCCACCATCTATTTTAAGGAACAGTTCTACTCGTGGAAGTGATGTACCAGTGCTAACTCGGTGATATCAGATTGCCAGTTGTGCATTTTCAGTTGCCAAGATTGTAGTTCACAATGTATGCTGATAATTCCCTGGGTTCATTTGTACCTACCGTGGGAGTCCTTAGGCCAAAAAACTATATATATTTACTTATTTCTCGAACAGAAGTAGTTTGCTGCAGAAGTTACTTCAATAGTAAAGCACCTGCACTGTACATGCTACCCTCAGTGGGGATTAAACCTATTCCTTCCACTTCACTTGCATTATCTATCAAATGTAAGCACTTTATTGCTGATGCTATATGCCGTATTTTTCCGTCTATAAGACACCCCCATGTATAATACCCCCTATATTTTTGGGGACTCCATTTTAAGAAAATGAGGGGAGATGGCCCAAAGTTGTTGAGCTTCTCCCCCCCCCCCCACGCAGCTGCAGGCAGGAAAGACTCCCTAGATCTTTTCCCACGCACAGTGGCATCAGGGGAAGTTGCGCTCCCACCCGTCCGCTGGTTGGCAGCAGTGTTTCCTGTGCACAGCGGCACCAGGGGGAGTTGCGCTCCTGCCTGCCCCCCAGTTGGCAGGAGTGTTTCCTGTGCACAGTGGCATCAGGGGAAGTTACGCTCCCGCCCGCCGGTTGGCGGGAGCACAACTTCCCGTGATGCCGATGTGCACGGGAAACGATCTAGGGAGTGTTTCCCATGCACAGTGGCATAGGAGGAATGTGCGCTTCTGCCAACCGGCTGGCTGGCAGCACGCAGCTTCTCTTCTCCATGCCACTATCTGTGTCCATTTTCTGAGTCACATTATCTGTGCCCATTTTCTGAGTCAAGAAATCTTGCTAATGCATGGGAAAATAAGGTACACATTAGCCACTAAAAATGCAGTGAAGCCATTCCCTGTCCCTACCCCCCTCTGCATTTCAATTCACATTTGCACCTTGCTATACACAGTTCTTGAAGCTACCAGCATGAGTTTGACCAAGCTGTGGAGGCAGTGGAAGACAGGAGTGCCTGGCGTGCTCTGGTCCATGGGGTCCCGAAGAGTCGGACACGACTAAATGACTAAACGACAACAACATACACAGAGAGGGGTTGGGGATGTCTTCACCTGTGCTACCTGTTCAGTTTTCCCAAGCCTGCAACCCCTCTGGAGCTCCTATTTATGAAGCTGTCATCTGCACAGACGTGCTCCTCCATGCATGTGCATTGGTGCTCTCAAATGTACGCACCTGGCTTAACTGCAAAGTGAATGTGGCTTAAGTTTCCCAGCTGGACTGAAGCTGGTTTGAGGAAAAACACATCAAACAACAGTATTTCTCAAGGAACTGCAGAATCAATATGGATTGTTGCTAATGTCATATGCATGAAGCTTCAAAAACTAGCAATGGGAGACAATGCAGACTAATTGGTAAAATAAACACAGCATAAATTACTGCTCAGTTTCTGCTGTCAGAGAGGTGTGAACACACCCTTTGTTAGAGATCACCATCCCCTCTGCATTGTGCAGGGCCCTCAGACGGGTGTACTAATAAACGTCACAGTGGGTGGCATTTAAGCTACTGGGTAAACACAATTTGAGAATAACTGTGCCATGTACCTGTGAGCTCACTGAATAATTCAGGAGTCCTATTAAAAAACAACAACAGACGGTTCAAAAGTGTTCTCACCAGCACTGTGTACTTAAGACATACTTTATTTGAGCAGTTAAGCAGCATTAACATTTTAATGAAAGCAGTGACCATATGTAAACCTTGACATTTCTAAATAAAGTTTAATGGGACCCGGAGCAGCACTCACACAGTGTAAGTACACAACCCTATATTTCTTAGAGCATTCTCTTCTCAACAGCTCCCACTCCCCACCCCCCATGAAAGCTGCTTTTCAAGCTCTCATAAAATAAAAACACTGAGTCTTGTACACATAGGCTCTTTCACTTTTTAAAGTTTCTAAGTTTCACTTAGAAAAGCTTTCAATTAAGGAAATTCCTTATAAAACAACAACAAGAACCCCAGAGAACCTATTGCAGATTCCATGCACCACTGTAGATTGTAGTCACAATCTCTCCATTGCCCACCACACGGGTGGGGAACTAACAGAGAAAGTTAAATGCTGCTCTAAAACACTCATACAACTGATCCAGTAACTTGAATTACTCTGCGAAATTTAACACTTAAGCTTCTACGTTAACGGTGCACAGATGTTTAAGATTAAGAGAAATGTAAATATGTTATGACACATCAAATTTACTTTTAAACTGATATTCTTTTTCCAGGCAAGTGATACCATGAATTCATAATTACTTATGCACATTTAATGCATCCTTCTGCTGTTACATTGGTTAACTTAGTCCGTGTGTTTGCTTCTTACATGCTATTTTCAGTTATTTCTTCCGCAACTAAAAGGTAAACAAAATTTCCCTTTTGTTTCTATTACTAGTGGCAAGTGTTAATTAAGTTTTCCCTTGCCCATACTGCACTTCCCTGTTCTTTTCAAAGCATGATGGCATTGGGCTCTACAGACTATATCCCAATTTTCCCCCTCAAGCATTTGTTCAGTAAGCCATATATTGTTCTTTTCAGTTTATCCATTCTTATCACTCTTTACAGTGGGACTGTTTTTGACAGGTTAGCCCACCTTGACAGAATGGTAAGACTGTAGCTTTTAAAAGAAAAAGAGAAAAAGCAGTCTGGACATGCTGCAATCCATAGAAAATACCATTCTTGTCTAGTGACCAACAGGTTAATGGTAAAGTAATTTACTTTGCCAAGGCCAACCTAGATCCAAGAAAGAAAGAAAAAACCCCCACAACTGGCATCTAAGAAATGAGATGCAGAGTATTGTTTTTTGTAAAGAAAGAGGGAATTGGCCATCGAAAACGATCTTTGCATCGCAAATGGCAACGTTACTCCCTTGTCCTCGCAGCAGTTAACGTGCATCTCTTCCCGGGGGACCAGTGTTGTCGACTACATTCTATTGACGCCGGAGCTATTCTCAATTTCTACAAAAATGGAAGTGGCTGAATATTTTGGTGGTGACCACCTTCCATTGACTTTAATGTTAAACCTAATAGAGCCATTCTCAGTCCCCTCAAACTATAGTTCCACCGTACAAAGCTACCCTGTATATAAAACAAAGAAATGGACAAGCCTCAGCTCCTCTCTTGCCCTGGACATACAAAAATCACTTGATATGCCTACAGTTCTTTCTGACTCAATTCCGCCCGCTGACCAATACCGGAAATTAATTGATGCTTTTTCAACACCTTACATAACCATCACCTCGCCTACCCACCAACGCTTCTTCTCTGAATCACCTTGGTTTGACAAGGAATGTAAAGTCCTAAGAAGGCGAATTAGGAAAATGGTCAGAATCATCAAATTTTCCAACGACCCCCAAACCCGTGCAGAGCTTCTAGCTACTAAAAGGACATACAAAAACATGATTCACTGCAAGAAACAGCAACACATCCTTGAGGCTTGGTCCACTCTTCGTTCAGCTGTAGAGGGGCATGACTTCCGCTCCTTTTGGCGCTTAGTTAGGCCTTCGGCACCACTCAATTCAGCTATCCTGATTTCTGCTGACGAATGGATCACTTATTATTCAGCCAGTTTCGCTTCTCCAAATCATCCTACAGATCACCTTCAAAACCCGTTGGACCTCTGTTCCTGTTCTCTTAGTTCCACCTCCTCAGTAAATTTTACCTCAACCCGCATCTTCAACATCATAATGTCCATGCGTAGGAATAAGGCGCCCGGCCCAGACATGGTCCCGTTGGACCTTTTCCTAACTGATCCTCTTTGGTAGAGTGAACAGCTGACTCCTGTATTCACCGCTATCTCCTCCGCCTTAGACATCCCCGACTCCTGGAGAGAAGCTACAATAGTTCCGATTTTCAAAGGCGGCCAGCCAAACATCCCTAGGAACTATCACCCCATCAGCTTACTATCTATTCCGGGGAAAATATTTGCCGCTGTCTTACTGGAAGAACTTCTTTCATGGGTCCATGAGAGAAACATTCTACCGCCAGAACAGATTGGCTTCCGGAAGTCAGCATCAACCATGGACCACTGTCTAACTCTTTATCACCTTGCCAGTAAATACACTGCACCAAGGCAAGGCCACCTGTTTGCCGCTTTCATGGACCTGGAGGCCGCCTTTGATTCCATTCCTAGGCAGAGATTATGGTCCAAACTTGCCCATTTGGGAATTGATCCGCACCTCCTTTCCCTAATTATTTCCCTTTATTCAAACACCACAGCTCGCGTCCGAATTGGTCCCAACGGCTACCTTACCACTCCATTCCCAACGGCCAGGGGCGTCCGACAAGGTTGTCTCTTGGCCCCTTTACTGTTTAATCTTTATCTTCATGATGCCCTTTCCCCTTTGAAGCTAGCAACTAAGTACCCTCCTCACTTAGCAGGCCACCCTGTTGCTTCCCTTTTCTATGCGGATGATGCCGTCATCTTATCCAGAACAGCTGCGGACCTAGCAAATGCAGTTAATGCATTTATCGCCTATTGTAAGGCGGAAGCTCTTAATATTAATTATAAAAAATCGAAAGTTCTCCACTTCACTCGTTCCCTCAAACTCAAGCTGGAGCCGCTTAAGATCACAGGTGGCTACTTAGAAAAGGTAAAAGCCTTTAAATATCTAGGCTTAATATTTACTTATAATCTCTCCTGGACCACCCATCTACAATCTGCCTCTCTTGCTGCAACCACGACCTCTAATGCCATTGTCTGATTTTATCACCAGAAGGGCGGCAAACACCTTCCAGCAGCAATTCAAATGTTTAATGCCAAAGTTGTCCCTAAACTATTATATGGCTGCGAAGTATGGACTACAGCAATATCAGGTAACTTGGATCGCTCACTTCACATGTTTCTGAGATCTCTTTCCGGCGTCCCAAGATGTGTCTCAGGTGCAGCCCTACGACTTGAGTTCGCCCAGCCCTCAATTGTAAAACGAGCATGGAGTCGAGCCTTTTCCTACAGCTCCCACCTACTACCATCGGATGCTCGAATTAGAGGTGGTTTCTCCAATCTGATCCTAAGAGATATTCATAATTCTCCTTGGAAAACTACAATTAATCTCAAATTCCGCTCTCTTCTCAATTTGAACCGCAAAACTGTTTTTAATTTAGAGTGTATTAGCCCGGCGGCCCTACCTCTAATCAAAAAGAAGCTACAGCAACTTGACTTCTCTAATACAGCTTCCCATGCAAGAGGGCCGTGTTCAGGCTTAGCCCTAGCTATTCCACCCCCTGAAGGGATCCCTCTATACTGCTTTACAATTCCTTCGGAGGCTAAACGAAGGGCCTTTACCTGTGCCCGTCTCAACTGTTTTCCTACAGCAGTTCTGTCGGGTCGTTACTCCAGAGTTCCCATCGCAAATAGAACATGCTCCTGCAATGACACGGCTCTGGAGACTATGGAACATGTAATGCTCTTCTGTCCCAACTGGACAGATGAAAGATCTCGGTTTCTAACTCCTCTTGTGAACAAGCTTCATCTCCCAATCCAGCCTTGGATAGTGTCCCTTCTTCTGCAGGATTCTGATTGTTGGATTACCGAGATGACAGCTAATTTCCTGCTTAGTGTGATGAAGAGGAAAGCGGCACCAACTCCTTCTTCAATACCACAGATGTAGTCGATACGCCGCACAATCGAACCTGTTTTTTGTATTCTCTGTCACTCGATGTTTTAAATCCCCCGTTACCTTTGTTATCCCCATTCTCTCAAAGTATTCGCCCAGGACGACATACACTTTTATCTCCCCACCCCCATTTTATGTTGTTATTTCTATGTATATTATGCTATGGCCGCATGGCTAATGCAATAAAATCATTATTATTATTATAAGAGGGAATACGTTTGTTTACTTAAAATGAATTGACTTTGATTGTTGATCCTACTCTCTGCTGGTCTAAGAACAAATGATATCAACTTCTGGTGAAATGCTTAAATTAGACTGTACACTGAAGTTTATTTCCAGTATTCACCTCAATTTGAAAGAGGGTACCCCTGCATAAATACGCATTTTCATAGATTTTAGAAGGTCTCTGTTAGAATAAATAGGTTAAACTACCTTGCTTGGAAAAAATAGCAATTTGTAGCCTGAGAGTTGCAATGATCAACAGGCAGCCATGATGCATAATTACACCCAGTCATCCTGCAAAATGATGACTGATGATGGAATTTTAAATTGCTTAGCCATCGAACATGTGGCACTTATCCTAAATTCTCCTAAGGAGGAGAGCGTTGAGAGGCCTGCCTGGAATCACTTGCTGGGAAAACGTGTAAAGCATTAATTATTGCTGCGTCAGCCAACTAATTAAGAAGGCAGTTGTTGAACAAGACATTTATTAAGAAAGGTACCCTTTAAAAAATTGCTTGTTGAGAGATGTTGATAAGAATTATTGATTTGGGAGCTCGTATAAAAGATGCCAGTCATAAAAGTATTAAAATTTCATCAGTTTGTTATGGTTTTCAGCAGCTTCAATACTAGACAGTTAAGGCAGCAGACGATTTGTGTTGGAATAAACAGAATTCTTCAAAACCAATTGGTTCATGTGCTCTAAATGGTATTTCAAATTCATGCATCTTTGGTGAAATTGTAATTCAATGAAGAGGTTGTGGTTGCAAATCTTGGAAGGAAATGGTCAAATTATTAGGATTAATCTTAATTTGGATTTTTATTTTTATTTTTTGAAGATAACAGACTTTGACTGCCAGTAAAACGACGCTATGCATTTGTTGGTTGTCACCAAGATTCTATTAGCTACTTATTTGAAAACCGCAATACCACCATATATTAAGGAAGGGCTTTCATAACGTAGTGCGGAGATATATCAAATGCTTTTAGTGCGGCTGATCATGTGGCTGAAGAGGAAAGACATTTGAAAAGAAAAGCAGCTTGCCTAGTCCAACAGGCAAGTGTGCAATTTCTTTTCTTTTCTTTTCTTTTAAAAGTGTATATGCATGTATCTTCCACACCCGTATTACTATCAAGAATTGTAGCCTGAGCCATTAACAAGCAGCTTAGTCAAGGATCTTGAAGGTTCTGAGCCTCTGAGCCTTATTCCCTCCATCTCTTTATACCCTCTCCCCCCCAGGCTCAAAGGAATTAAACTCTGCAGGGAAGGGAGATCCGGCCAAAGCAGTGTTGCTCCCCAGTGTGCCTTCCCTCCCTGTTTATGTTTTGCTGCCGCCAGGTGAAATGTCTTTATTCCTCCAGGCTGCCTTTCACCAAACGGTCTAAGACTCCCTTGTGTCTCTTGGTGCGTGGGGCGGCTTAAATTAAATTAAAGGCTTTGAGGTTTTGTGAAGTAATATTAAAAGTTCACTGTGAAGATAATGATGTTTGTTCTTAGGAAATAAAGTGTAAATGTATGGTTGCATGCACACAAAGCAATTTCCCAAGTGGAGCAAAGTAAAATGGGTTAAGTGCATGGAGCTTTTCTCTCACTAGGCAGTCCCTAAGTCAAAGACTTACATAGATCTCCTTTCTTCATTCTCCCCTGCAACAGGGTGGTCCCCTTTTCTGAGATCCTCCTGATCTGAATGTCAAGGAAGACCCTGGCTAAATTACAGCATGGAGTTGCCTTAGATTTGCCCCTCAATCCACAAACATTTCATAAGCTTCACAAAAAACAATTGCCTATGATATATCTTATCTTCCCTCGATTATTTGTGACACCTTCCAAGTTATTTTTCTGGATCCTTCAAGTCATGAATCAAGCCAAAAATTAATCCCCCCGTCTCCTTACAAAATACTTAAAAGATTTTTATTTTATTTTTTATAACAGCCCATTTTCTTCACAGGCTGCTACTGCCAATGCTTTTTGGTAGCATGAGAGCCATGTGCAGTGGCCATCTGAAAGGCTAGTCCTCGGCCCCATGTGTGTATGCGTGTGTACATTCTTCTAAAATATATTTTGCAGCCAATCTAGGAAATATTTCTGGTCTGTAATCTTGTCCTGTTTGCAGCTTCACTAACCTATGCATCCCCAAACCAACAAGCCACTTAGAGGGAATAAGACTGCTATTTTGCATGAAATGCAGCTACCTGTATGAAGATAAAGATGCAAAGACTCAGAAATGTCCACTGACGCTTAACAAAGTTAAGCACCTTTGAATCCTATAGATGTCAAAGGGAGGTTTAGACATGCTTAACTCTCTTCCAACTGAAAACACTGAGACTTCAAAGTCTAACTTTGGCCAGATAATACGCATTACACTCACTGTGTAATAACTACTTTCAATCAGAAACCAGTTGCAACGTAGATATGCCATTCACACTGGAAATACTCTATCAGCAGGCAATTTCTCCCGCTTGTGCATCAATACAAGAACAGCATGGTGGATACATGGAAAATGCTTTTGATTGCATGGTTCTGTGGGAAATTGCAGGCACTGTAATAGATCAAGAAAAGTCCAGTTGGTAAATCCATGTATGTGTAGGGGTCAAACTAAATATGCCACACAGGAGATCTGTGATCAGATCTCTTGACATTTTTACTGGGAAAGCAAAGCAAAGTACTGTGATTTCAACAGAGTTTGCAGCAACTGCTTAATTTAAAAGTCAAAACAGTATTACAACCTATCAGTTAATAAGGGTAGCAATGTTAGCATGCATCAATTAAAGCATATCCCCTGAGAAACAAACTATTTAATAGTGGTCTAAGTTTTCAAAGGCCAGAGCCTACTAGAAGAAGTGTAAGACACAGACTGAACGCATGGCAGATATACAAGACGGCATATACTGTAGAAGATAAACCATGAAGTGATGATTTATGATAATAGAAATGTACGTCCAAATTGCTAGCGTGTGAATATAATTTACACAGCCAGGCGATTTGCTGGGGCAGTAGACACCAAGAGAACAGAAAGACTGAATAGGAATTTAGGGTAGAACCTGTTATAACCTGAAATAGCTTAATAGAAGAAAACAGAATTCTCCTTCTTGATTTCTATTCTGTTATTGATTTCTTCCAAAGATAGACACCAGGCCTAAAGCTTGCCCTTTGTCTGATGCCAAAGGGGTGCATCTGGCAAGTGCAATTTTCTTGGGAGAAAACAAATCTGGAATTTAGCAGCCATTTTGTGACTGGTGCCCATGGCACACTCTCAAAATTTGAAATGTACCCACTGGCCCGAGAAGGTTGACCAACACTGCTCTACTTGATTGGGGGGGAAATGAAGAGAGAGAAAAGCTGAAAGCAATGTTATTGTTCTTTGGAAATAATTGGGTGGACCCAAAGGTGCTTGTGTGAGTAGAAGGCACTTTTGCTAATGGATGGCAGCCCTCCAGATTTCTGCTACTTTACCCCTCCCATTATAGGTCTGTATCATGCCACAGACCATAGAATCATCAAGTTGGAAGAGTTCCTGAGGATCATCCAGCTGTTGCATTTCTCCTCCTCTCACCTTCCCACATTTCCTTGCCCAGTCCAAGCAAGGAAATATGCACACAGAAGTAGTTGTTGCATGCACACCACTCACTGAATCAGGAAACACAGATCTGAGTCACATGGACCACAGAATGTATGTATTAACCTGAATGGGTGGCATCAGTTTGCACTACCCTTCTTTCAATGGAATGCACCCTTGGATGTGCATCTCAATGTGGATGTCTGTATGGACGCACATGCAATTGCACATCACACTAAAAGCAACATAGCATGACCTGACCTCAAAGTTTAAAATATCTTAGGGCAGGGGAGTTGGTAGCATGAGAGCAGTGCAATTGGAAGTGGGGAGGAGAGACAGGATTTTCCGACATGCCACAAAAGTCCCTTCTAGGCCTAGGGACAGCAGAAGGTTTGCAGGTAGGATACCCCATTTAGAAATGAGAAGGGAAATAAATGGGGGAGGCTTATGTGTACTCTATTTAAAAAAAATAAAATTTTAGCTCCATCACTAGTAGAATAGCAGCTCCCTCTAGTGCATGAGTGCTGAAAGAAATTTTTGAGAAACCAACCGAACTGCAATTTGTAGCTTCAGCAGAGTGTATGTATCAGGCAAATATGTAAGGTTCAAAAAAACCTACACTTTTTATAGTTCAACTCCAGTAAACAGAGCCCAGTCCAACTCTCACAAACTATGAAAAGTCAATGGAACTAAACCCTCTACTGACAGATCATGGAGGTTCAACTACTGGTGGTAGACCAGGTAGGGAAGCTGTGTCCCCAACCCAATGAGCCCCAGCCATCACAGCCAATGTTCAGGGTTGATGTTCAGCCCAACCATCTAAACGGCTACAGTTTTCTCACCTCCACTCTAAGAAAATATTAGTACTGGACACTAGCACACTGTTAAGTGTAATGGATTTGTGACACAGATGCTAGCCTTGACTAAATGACAAAAGTAGGCTATGTATGTAATTGTTTAAAATCAATTCACATTATGCTTAATGAGCACATGCATTGATAAATGCTCTGCTTTCTGTATAGCTTTTAGGAAAATCCTAAAGTACCCCACACTCATCTACTTAACTGCTTTATTCCCTAGGATTGGAAGCATTCCCATGGGTCTGTCATCATGGACTTCAAAGTAAACCTATGTTGAACAAGTAAGCAGAGCTTACTGGATATCCGAGATGTCCACCCCAATCAAAATGTGGAATGTTCTCCCCAAAGAAGCATGCATGGCAACAACATTTTTAGCTCTTAGGTGCCAGGCAAAAAAAATTCTCATTTTCCTGGGCTTTGGGAACTTAATGTGGAGTGATTTATGGCCTGTTCTGTGTTCTTTTTTTATATTGGGGTCTGTGCAGGATATTTTCCTTGTTATTGCTGGCATTGGATGAAAACATTTAGCATTTCTGTGTTTTATGGGCAGTATTCTACTAGTGAGTCCCATTAGCGCAAACATTTCTGCTTGTGTGATGGGCTTTCTCTCCTCAAATTCTGCTGCCCAAGCAGAAATCCTTGTATTTACAAAACATTCATGAAGTTCTATGTTGGATGCAGCGCTATACTTTTTATCTATTTTATTTGTTTTTGGTTTTTAAACATTTGTGTCAGCTGTTCTGTATTTTATATATTTGTATAAAACAATGCAAAATAATAATACATCCCCACCTGGAAATAAGCCCCATTGGATTTACTTCATCGAATTGTAGCATTGGAAGGGCTGCCAAGGGTCATCTTGTCCAACCCTCTGCAATGCAGAATCCTAGGTGGGCCCGAACCACCAACCTTCTGGTTAACAGCCACATGTACTGACAACACATAGGATTTGGCTTGAGAACTTGAGCTCAATCTGCCAGTTTGCAGTTTTAAAAAATATTCCCAAACTACAGTATGCTCAAACAGTTAATGATAATCCCTCTTGCATTGCTGGATATACAATAAATTTAATGGTAAATGATATAAGTTCAAGAAAAGGAAGAAATCTTAGATAGTAACAGCTATTTGCCAAGTCATCTATGCCCTTTTCATATATATATTTCTTTTTTCCAAAAGCGTTGGGGAATCTTCATTCATGAATACAGAGCGCCTTCCAGCAAAGCATAACTGCATATTTTTAATTGGAAAAAGAATCCCACTGAACTAGAAAGGGAAGATGGAAGAAAATATTCGGCACTACATATAAGGCATTATGTTCCTGTGAGCAAAAAAAAAAAAAGTTTCTGCAAGAGGGCTATTCTTTAAGAAGTCTTCCTACCCAAAATGCCTAATTACCCACAGCTTTTCATA
Organism: Podarcis erhardii; assembly: GCF_964252035.2. Classification (NCBI taxonomy): domain Eukaryota; kingdom Metazoa; phylum Chordata; class Lepidosauria; order Squamata; family Lacertidae; genus Podarcis; species Podarcis erhardii. Next base: position 77,668,782 of record NC_138497.1, on the reverse strand, counting down.
CTACAGAGATCAACCTTGCTAAGTAGAGAACTTGAAAATATTAACCAAAACAGAAACACTGAATACTCTCACTGCTGCTGCTGTTTTCCCTGTTAAGACAAAGGTAGTCAAAATGGTGCCTTCCATATACTGTTCTGCTCCAACTCCCATCAGCCCCAGCCAGCATGTCCAAAGTTCAGGGAAGATGGGAACATCTGGAGGGCACCACATTGGCTGCCCCATACTACAGGGTGGGGAACCTGCATCCTTCTAGATGTTTTTGAGCTCCCACTTCTATGTGCACCAGCTAGCACAGACAATGATCAGGGGTGCTGGGAGTTGCAAAACAACATTTGAAGGGTTACAGGCTCCCCATCCCAGCCCTGCTGTAACCAAAATCGATAAAGCCCAGCTCAATGACTGACATCCCCCTGAGGAGCGCTGCTAGATGCCGCCCATGTTACACAGCCCTGCCTGGCCTCAACTGGAAGGCATATATTTAGTGTCCCCAGCCCCATGGTATGCAATGTTCTACCAGCAGGGACCCTCGCGTTTATCTTCTGGGTGCCTCATGAAGACCTTTTTATGCCAATAGGCCTTGGCTGCTGTTTAATTTTAATAGCTAGCCACCTTAATGATTATCTGTGGGGGTGTTTTTTATTGTGTTTTATACCTTAACATTGTACACTGCCCTAATATTGCATTTTCGGATGGTTTAGATCAAAGAATACACACACACACACACACACACACACACACACACACACTGTGTGTGTGTGTGTGTGTGTGTGTGTGTGTGTGTGTGTGTGATCTTCGCAGCATTACAACAGAAAGGTGCGAACAGATCTGACAAACTAATGTATGCACAATCGGGGGTTGACCACCTTATTTATACTCTAGGTTTCTCCGTTTATCTTTCCAAAACAAAAACAAAATAGTTACGTAGTAGCACAAGAATATCAATATCAAAATAATATCAATAATAGATATGTAGTAGCACAAGAATATCAATTACAGTTTTGAGTTTACAAACAGCTGTGAAATCAGGCAACACAGTCCTTTGGGGAGCCCATGAAGTATCCTTGTATTTTGGTAAGTGCCACCTTTTCTGTTTTGTTTTAACTATGTGCCTTTGCTGGGAATTGCTTTACTTATTTTGTAAACTGTATAAGACTAATAGGCTCTGGCAAGCCTATTGTCTGTGAATAAACGCAGGTGGTCATTTTCTGAGATTCTAAGTTAGCAGTCGCCATTGTGTCTTGAGACAGTTCCCAAGTGCCATACATTCTATGGCAAACGATGAAATGCTACTGTAACTTTGTGCCCCCTTTTGTAAGGGGCAGCGCTTGCTGTAGACACACTTGTATTCATACAGTGTTAGTCCTGTTGTCTTCCTTCCTTTGCACAAGCTGATATGAAACTGGCATTTTCTTATCAATATCTTTATGTGTTAAACAATACCAGGGTAAAATGCACAGTCCTTCAAAATACAGGAAGTTTGCTTGCCTCTCATCCACCTAGATAACCACAAACATACTGCCTCTGCAAGGATTCTATTATTGCTTATCTGCATTTCAGAGGAAGAGGGGGAAAACCACTATCCAGCAAAGCAGCGAAATAGAGAAAGGAAGCCAGTTCTCTCATTATTTGGAGTGATTTCATCTTCAGTCCAAGGTTTCCGGGTGGTATTTTTCTTTAGCACAGTAACTCAAATTTAATTGTAACTCAGAGTTCAGGTGTGCATATGATTCATAATAATTTGAGAGGGAAATGGTTGGAAGTCTCAATAACCTGGGATGCATATTATAATTTCCCATCATCCTGATAGCAAACATATTTCAGTTACAACTGAGGTCCTGGCCTTTTTGGTTCACTAACATCCTAAACAGATTGAAGTGATGTCTCTCATTTATACAACAGCTACAATTAAGTACCAATAATTATACACCAAAAACTAAGCTAACCCAATTTATCATGATGGGAGCTGGCCCCAGCTGAAACACACAATGCAATCTCATATGCCATTAGAGCATCAAAGCAAGATCCTGGTCCAAACAAACAAACATCTTGCCAGTTACCTCTCTTAATCATGACCATGTTTGCAGGTGAGGGTTTTTAGTCATTTTTAAAGAATGTTACAATAATCAGAAGTTTTCAAGCTGGAAAACTAGCATGGGAAACAACAGCTCATCTGACTCACAAGACCCTTTTTAAAACCTTTGATGGTTTATTTCCTTTGGGGGGGTTTATTTGTTTCTGTTTAAAAAAAGCTTAGTGCTGAAAAGTGAATAAGGTGGAGAAATTAAGAGAACACATGCTGTTGGGTCTTTCAATTCACTATACTGTACTTTTTTTAAAAAAAGTATGCATTTTGTCTATGCATATGCATACAGATCAAGAGGGAGGTTGAGAATAGCTGAAATAAAAGATAGAAGGCCTATTTTTGCCAGAGACAAGAACATGATAATTTGGCTTGATCTTTAATTGACTGTGGTTTCTGTGATTTTTATTCAACTAACAGAGGTTAAGTCAACAGTTCACTATTCCTCTTCACCCACAAATATCCAGGCTTTTTAAAGCAAACTAAAATTAGCCACACTGAAACCAATGAAATGAGTTATTTGTAACTTTAAAACAAAAACTTTTCCATTGTTTTCAGTGATATTTAGACTGAATTCATACATTTGTCCATGGCTTTATAACCATGGGTTGATATCCAATGAAGTCATATTCAGAGTAGACTCACTGATATCTATGGACTTATTATTTCAGCAGGTGTACTCAGAGTATGACTATCACTAGTTATTACTCATAGTTCAATAAGAGCATAGATAGGCATCATAGCTGTGTGCTCCTACCCTCCTGCTCTGCCTTTGTCATGGCAAGCCTACATTGCATTAAGCTGCACTACCTCATTGTGTCTGAATGATCTCTTACTTAATATTGGTTAACAAATCAGGATAATAAACCAGGATCTATTATCCAGATTTGTAAACCAATATTAAACTTGAGTTCCCTGTTCGGATACAACAGGGAGCTTAGTGCAAAGCAGAATGTGAAAGAGAAGAGGAGAGTGTTATGTACTGAAGTTCTCACCCTGGGCCAGCAGGGGGATACTGTAGATAGTTATGCAAATGAAGGATCGAAAGTGACGTTCAGTGATTGGATAGTTTTAGAAAGTTGCTACAGTAACGTTGTACTGGAGCTCTATATAAGCAGGCTGACGGAGCCCTTCAGTTCAGTTCTGTTCTGTTCTCTGAATAAACAAGAGCTGTTTGAAGAATCGCTGTGTCATCTGATATGTTCACCCACAACTTAACAGAGAGGGTCAAGGAAGGAGCACATAGCAACAGCACTCATCCATGGCTCTGTAATTCATCCAATCCCACTAACTAAAGGTTAGTTATCAAGGCTGTGTTTGGACATTCATCTACTACTTCATGCCCTGGTTTATGAAGCAGTGGACTAACGTAGCCTGAGTTGCAACTCAAGTTGGATTGGAGCCACAACGTCTCCGTTCCTTTGCAACGGTACGTTTCTTGATTGTGTACCTCTTTGGGGGGGAAACTTAAGCCACTGAGAGAAGCAAAGCAAGGCACAGCACAGTACTGCCTTATGAGAGAACATTTGCCAGTTAGGAGGGGAGAGAAAATTGATCACCCTGTTACAGCTGTACAATTCATTCATGGCAGGAAACAGGAGTTTTGTTAAGGAAAAGAAGTAATGCATGTACCCAATCCATCACAGGGAAAACTGAACATGGTGGCAGGATACTAGCTTCCAGGAGAAACAGACAGGCCACCTTTCATTAGCAGAAGCAAACACGGAATAATTTAACTCTGCCACTTCTTGAACTTTACTAATTGGTTGCTGAAGTTACTCTGCTTCCAAATACATTTTAATAAAATTATGCAATCACCATGTGTGATAAGAACTAATTACTTTTATGACTTATGCATCCCAGAGAAATTATAAAGGCTAATGAACCTTGTTGTTGATTTATCACACAGGGTAAGTCCGAAACTTAAGTCAGTCACCAGGAATTGATTACTGTTTAATGAATGCAAAACAGCACAAAGGTATTTATTAGTGATGAAAATGTAGCAAACTGCATGTTGCCTGGAATTTATGTATTAATTTGCTAAAGACTGTTTCAGGAAAAATAAAATTAGTACGAAACAAGCAGGTTACTTGTTAGGATTATATGCAACTCTTATGAATTAGACAGAAGAAAGTCCTTAATCATGTGTTTTGGAGTCTTCCAAAGCCCTTTATAAGCATTGCCTAATTAATGCTCTCTAAACTCTCATTTTCTTGATGAGAAAATAGGCCAAGATGTTTAATTATTTGTTCAAGGTTACCAAGAGTTGCCGAAGATGATGAGCAATGTATTCCTCTTGAGAATTTCATTGTTTTAATCAACTACAAAGTATTTGCATGTGGAGTGCCTTATGACCTTGACTTCATTCTCCCTTTTAGTTGTAATGAACATGTAAGAAAAGAAGTGGACCAACTTCATGATAATTTGCTGAACCCCAAGTTACAATGCGCTAATTATAAGCCAACTTTATTACAAAATGTACCTGAACATTTTTTTGGACTGGTATGCCATATAAAAGGTAATTCTTGGCATAAATCAATTTAAAAAATAATAATTATGAAAAGCTTCAACCAATTATGTATATATTTGTATACATATGTTTTATTAAACCTATACTGCAATGACCAGTGGTTGTAGCCAATGACAGTTTAAGTTTCAAGTTTCATATCATTATCATACCTCTGTATAAATATGCATCATTATCTGTGCTTTACTTCCAATTGAAGAGACGATACTTCTGTTACCTGACACTGCTGAGACTGCAGATGTCTCTTCCAAAGTTTCCCTAGACTAGCCCATCCATCTTTCTGGAAAGACATTTTAAACTAAATACATTTTCAAGTGCTCAAACCTTACTGCAACTTACATGATAACCCATTTATAAATCTTTGTCTAAAAACTGAGTATGATCTCTGTTCAATGTACATTGCTTTCTTTATTCCTTTGCTTTCTTCTGTATTACTTTCACTTTTGTATGCTGTTGATAAACTTATTAAAAAGTACCATATTTTTCCGTGTGTAAGACGCCCCCATGTATAAGACACTCCCTATTTGGGGAGACTCCAAATTAAGAAAGTACCCTCAGCACTACCTTTGTATAAGACAAGCCCCAATTTTAAACCTATTTTTTTGGTAACCCCCCCCCAAAAAAAAACTAGTCTTATACACAGAAAAATACGGTATATATGTGTATAAAAAGAGTTTGCAACTGACATGGAAATGATAGGGAGATGCATTCACTCCACTCTGAAAAACAAGTTACAAAATGGGCAGAACATTACCTTTGCTGGCTTGCAAGGCAAGCCTAAAACTTTCCCAAAAGGTCTCAATCCAGACAGCCCAAGTATAGCACCATTACTTGACAAGGGAGATCTGAAGTTGTGTGAATACCTGGCTGTCAATCCCAAGAAAAAAGATTTACATTTGATGCCACTTATCTCACCACCAGTGCTAAAATTAATTGGTTGGAGGGGAGGAACCTTAATGATATCCACAAGCCATCTACACCCAGGTTTAGTCAAACCATGGCACTTGTAGCTTTCAGAAAACCGTAGCTAAGGAGTTTAGAGTGTATATTTCAAATAATAGCTGCATTTTGGTTTATGTAGTAGTTTGGGAAGAGCCAATTGGGTAGGCTCGCATATAATGCAAAATAGGATTATGTCTCTATCCTGAGTGAGATCCAATGCTGCTGTGGCAAATGCTGGGGTGGGGCAAATCATTTTGGTCTGGTGAAGTGGCGGAGCATATGCATCTGCCGCCTGGGACAGGCATGTGGAGCACACACACACACCCCGAGGGGGGAGGGGGGCTCACCGACTCTCCCCCACTCCGTTATACCTGACCCAGGAGCGGAAGTGCGGCTGGATGCACGCTGGAGCCAGGCTCCAATGGGAGGTTGCTGTGGGGGCGCCTGGTTGCACTCCCTCCCAAAAATGTGCCAGGAACAATGGCCCCTTCAGCCCCCCCCACACTACGTCAGTGGTCTGGTGTACCCTATCATTGTCCTCCTTTCCAATTAGATGGGAGACATCCACTTCATTGCCTCTACTTGTGTGTTTCTGGCATTCAAACTGCTGCTACAGTGACATGCAATCTCACCACAGGGAAGCATCTCTTATGACAATGACAGCCATGTATGTGTGAGAAAGTCCTTTGTTTTACATAAATGCTGTGAAATCTCTAATACATCTCCTACACAGGGCTGGATTTATGTTTGATGAGGCCCTAAACTACTGAAGGTAATGGGGCCCTTGATATGTCCAGCTGTCCTTTGTCAACAACAAATTGTTGCTGTTCTTTTGTGTTGAACATATGCTATATGGTAATTTATGGCCCTAATAGATCCATACACAACACAGATCACTGTTCCTGTATGTAGGTTTTATTTTATTTGTTTTTTATCTTACATTCTGGAAATGTACATCCAGGGTTTTTTTCCTTAAATTCCCCCCCCCCCCCCGAGATTGGAGCCCTAAACTACAGCTTGTTTAGCTTATACGTAAATCTGGCACTGTTCCTACATTTCGTAATGTTCAGTCACCCCTTCAAGTACCAAAGAGTTGTGCACAAAAAGAAGATGGGGCCCTGCAAAGCCTATGAAGTTAGGATACTTTTCATGCACAACTCTTGTTCAACAAAGGAAGTTCCCAACCTCACAATCCAAGATGAATATTCATCATGTCATATTAATGCTGAACAATCGTTCATCCTAAATGACACTCAATTTAACAATTCTTATTTTCCAAAGTTTATGTTACATCATCCAAAAGCAAAAGGAGATGAATACTGTTTTTCTCCCTGTCTGGTTTCTATTTGGTTGTACAGAGATGACATCCCAGATAAGTGTGATGCCTAAGGCAACTTGGGGAAGTGTACATCCTCAGACATAAAAAGACTATGCCGTATTTTTAGCAATCTGTGCAAGACTGATGAGTCCACAGTCATGTTGAGAGATTAGTGAGATGTGAGGACAGGACAGAATCATTTCAGGGACTGTTAACACAGCATGACCAAGCAAACAGACACACAGAAAAACACGTTATGTATTTGTTAAGCAATTTAAGGAATTCCAGGTTAAGATTTTTAGTGGGATCCCAATATTATAATTATTTAAGATATTACCTGCAATATTCAGTTATGGTATTAGTTAGGAACATAGTGGTGAAAAGCAAATCTACTACCATTTCCCACAAGAAAATTAGTGGCAAACTAACTACAAGTCTTAAAACACTTGTGAATATTTCTTCCAGTTCAAAGAATGTTTCAAGAGATGCTAAATATAAATGCTATTACACGTGTCATGTTTGGGGTGGGAGGCTGGGGGAAGTTGAGTTATTCAGCTTATGCACATAAATAATAATAATAATAATAATAATAAATTTTATTTATATCCCGCCCTCCCCAGCCGAAGCCGGGCTCAGGGCGGCTAACAACACTAAAATAGTACAACATTATAAAACATTATAAAAATGGATTAAAATGAATTAAAATCAAAATTGATGGCAACCATAAACTAAAGTTTTGTAAAGATTGCCAGAGGAGGGAGTCAGGCTGCGCCCTGACCAAAGGCCAGGTGGAACAGCTCTGTCTTGCAGGCCCTGCGGAAAGATGTCAAGTCCTGCAGGGCCCTTGTCTCTTGTGAGAGAGCGTTCCACCAGGTTGGAGCCGCAGCCGAAAAAGCCCTGGCTCTAGTTGAGGCCAGCCTAACCTCTCTGTGGCTTGGGACCTTCAAGATGTTTTTATTTGAAGATCGTAAGTTCCTCTGTGGGGCATACCAGGAGAGGCGGTCCCGTAGGTACGAGGGCCCTAGGCCGTATAGGGCTTTGAAGGTTAAAACCAGCACCTTAAACCTGATCCTGTACTCCACCGGGAGCCAGTGCAGCTGGTATAGCACCGGATGAATGTGATCTCTAAGCGAAGACCCCGTAAGGAGTCTCGCTGCAGCATTTTGCACCCGCTGGAGTTTCTGGGTCAGTCTCAAGGGCAGCCCCACGTAGAGCGAGTTACAATAATCCAGTCTGGAGGTGACCGTCGCGTGGATCACAGTGGCTAGGTCCTGATCAATATCTTGCAAAATTATTTCCAAATGAAAGTGAAATTATACTTATACCCCAGTTTTCAGTCACGATTGGCCCCAAAGCACACAGTAAAAGTATGTCTCTACTATGAATCAAGTAGCTATCTTAAGTGTTCAAATGTATATACTCTAAAAGGATCTGAAACCTACAGAAAGGACTAAAATTAAAGGTCAGAGTTTCTCCAGCTACAAGCGTGGTTAAAAATATTGCCTTGACCAGTGCAACTGAAACATATGCCAGTAGACTATCAAGCCGACATGTTCAGGACATTGTGCATAAAAGTTGGCTATATCAAATACAATCTATTTGAATAAGTAATCTATCCACGGAAAGCCTCTTCTTCAAATTTTCAAAACAAAATATATGTTATTGATAACTTCACTTGTCAGACTATAAAATGCATCTGAATATACAGCCAGGACCATAAAGATGAATAAATTTATTCATAAAAATGAATAAACAAATCTTTAGGTAACTGAATTGCTGGGGGGGGTGTGTGTGGCAGTTTTTGCTTTACTTATTAAACAAACAGAATTATCTTCCCCCCCTCCCCCCCCCCAAAAAAATCTACATTCCAGGCATACTTTAGCTGCATGTACAAGATTGGACATAAGGCTGTTATATTTTCAAATGTCATAATTTGGCCTTTTGGATGACTGAGCATATTTTGAATCATTTTCAAAAACTTAAAAAAAAATCAGCGCCTGTCAGCTGGCTAAGGTAATTAAAAACATTATCCCTGCTCCTACTTGCCAGATGCAGCTATTTTAAATATTGGCTGGTATGTTAAATGTCCCTGTGTGTTAGTAAAGATTTAAAACTATGTAGTTTTTGACATGCTATAGAAGCTCTTACTATTCAAAAGCCTTATCCAAATTAGGGAAGGCGTTGGTTCCACTTGGATGAACCTAGTGGAATTTCAAATACAGTAGTACCTCGGGTTAAGAACTTAATTCGTTCCGGAGGTCTGTTCTTAACCTGAAACTGTTCTTAACCTGAGACACCACTTTAGCTAATTGGGACTCCCGCTGCCGCCATGCCACCAGAACACAATTTCTGTTCTCATCCTGAAGCAAAGTTCTTAACCCGAGGTACTATTTCTGGGTTAGCAGAGTCTGTAACCTGAAGCGTCTGTAACCTGAAGCATCTGTAACCCGAGGTACCACTGTACAGGAGAAGATTGAGGATATTTGGAGGCCTTTTCACTGAAGCCATCTGAATTCCAGTTTCCAATATACTTTACAGGGCAAGAACCAACCTTGCCCTTTCACGAATGGACAAACTTCTTCATGGAATGGCTCACACAGGTGTCTGGTTGGCCACTGTAACAAAGGGATGATGGACAGGCCTTTAGCCTGATCTAGCTGAGCTCTTCTGATGTAAGGGAGCCCAATGGAGCAGCTTTAAAACGGTGGGAGGCAATCTTTGCTGATTCCCCCTTCATCTGCAGCCTCCGAAGTCACATCCTACAGTGTTCCAGAAGGCCCCTTAATCTTTAGGACTTTAGGGTAAAAATTGGAGACCAAATCTGCAAATATCTCCTACACTCTTGCACCAGTGGGAACATCCTATTAGTTGAATGCTGCTCAAGGAAAGTGCAGATCCAGCCCATGGATTTTGCAACTGAACCCCCATTTCAACAGGAGAAGCCATATTCCTAGTATACAGACCAGAGAAGTTAAAAAAAAAAAAAAAAAAGATTGGACATCTGAAATACAGCCTCTAAAGTGGCTCAAAATAAACTGGATGTCAAATCCCACTTTGATGCATTTTTGTGAGTACTGAATACATCAAAGGGAGCCGTTGAGCTGAGTGACATAAACGCAACTGCCTGCCTCAATGAGAAATGCAGGCAAAGTAAATGAAGTAATTTTTGGATGCTCATTACCTTAGTGAGGTCAAAGACAAAACAGGGTCTTGCTAAGAAAAATAAGTGGGCTTTTATATCCAAAGCAGCATGCAAAACAATGACATGTTTTCATAGGGAAATGAGATCTACGAGAGTGCATTATATCTAATGAATACATTCCATTATGGGGGTTTTTTCTAGCCTGCTTAGAGCTTTCTACTCTATTCATGGTTGAATACTGAACAACCTACAACAAATAAAGCCATTTTATACCACAATGGACTATTGGGTCATCTAGCCCAGTGCTTTCTGTCTACTCTGACTGGCAGGGCTCTCTGGTGTCGCCATCTACAGCGCCGTGATCCTTTTAACTGGACATGGCAGGTACTGAACCTGGGACCTTTGGCATGCAAATCACATATCCTGCTACCGTGTTACCGTGCCTGTTCTACAAGCACCACACAATCAATCTATTGGGTCACAGCATCCAACTTTATCCAGATACTGATCTTCAAAAACTTAATAAGCACAGTGGGAATTAACAGAATGCCATCTGCATTTCCCTCATTCCCATCACTCGTAGAGATTATTTAGGGGGTTAATGTATTTACCATCCTCCCTCCAATTTAATGTCTGCTATGACCATTCATTTTTTAAAAAAAATGAATTATTGGCAGTTATTTTTTGTGGTAGATACCTAGAGATCAACCATGAGCTGTGTGGAATGGAAGTTGCTTCCTTGAGAATGGTCCTTCTAAGCCTCACTAATAGGAGCTGCCACAAAATATGATGAATCACCATGGCGTTTTTGTAGCATATTGTGCTGGAGAAAATTTCCATCTCACAACCGTTACAGACAAGGGAAGGGAAGGGCTTCTGTTAGAAGTTCCCTTATTATCAATATATAGTCTAAGAAAAAGATGACGTGTTGTGCAAATAGATAGGATCACTGTAGTATAACTGCACTTACGGGTAAGTATTGTTATTTTTTTCAGCCAAAGACTCTGTCCCTGGTGCCAAGTGATCCCAGGTGGAAAAAAGGCCAATGTGGGATATACTTAGCTCTTAATAGTTTGGACTACCTCTGAACAGGAGAACTGCAGTAGGATAGCTTCAAATGGCCTGTTTATCCCAGTAAAAATGTAAACGTGTTTCCTATCTATAATCTAGTAACTCAGTCTTGCTCTGCCTTTCCTTATTGTGTATTATCTTTTATGCCCTTGCAACTTTCATTTATCCCACACAAATTACTACACACATGTTTTATGGCAGCTTAAATCAAAACTGCATATTTTGTTCTTCACTGCACCTCAGTCTCTGGTACCCCAAGCAACAGGTTTAATGAAATACATGTTGTTTTTCAAATGACCTGCTTTCTCAAGTCTCTGAACATCATTAATATTCTCCAGACTGCCTGCAAGAATTTATTAATTCATTTGAAATGCATTTTCCCTAAACAAAGAAGAGAAGCCTGCTACTCCTTCACCTCTTGCACTCCTGTCAACAGCAACATTAGTGAAAGGCAAATACTTATATCTAATGCTAATATCTGAATTGATCCATGGGGTGTTTTGCAGGTTGTTAACGTTTATTAGCCATCACAGATTATCAGGGAAAAAAATGTTTAGTTGGCTAATTACTACAGCTGTTGCTGTCAGAAGTGCATGAGCTTCTTACAGCACATACAGAAGAATCAACTCCTGGAAGCTTCTTACCAGCAAGATAATCTACATTGCAATGCATGTCTCCTAGTGGAAATAAGCTGTGCATCCAAGCCACGGGGGACCAATAATAGTGACTCCCCAAAATATATAAGGGAGTAGGTGGTCCCTGAGCTATTCTGGACCTAAGTTGTTAAGGGCTTTTAAATGAATACAAGCACCTTTAACCTGGCCTGGTTAGAAAATTCTAATCATTTATTTGCAGGGCTTCCAGCAAACAGAAGGCCCTCACAGCATTTCTCCCCACCCGGCCCCCACAGGTTGTTGTTTTTTATTACTCCAGGGGGTGGGGCAGGGAAGAATGCAAAATTAGCACCACCATGATGAGTTGTGTTGGGTTTTTTATAAGCCACTCTCTTGGAGGACTCGGACCATTTTGCTTTTCAGTACATCTGAGCAATCTTTGCCCTGTCCCGAATAGAACACATTATTAGTATTCCCCCTCCGGCTCCCTCTGCTTTGTCTGAGTGTGATATCTTCTGAGCAAAAAATATTATACTTGAAGTGGCATTAAAAGAGCTATAGCATCTCATCACTTTCAGGTATGCTTACAATCAGAGGGGGAAATGAATTGGTGATTTATGTATTAGTGATGCTTTGCAACAGCTAAATTCACAGAATTAATAAAACACAGCAACATACAGCTCAGAATACAGTCCTACGGAATAATTACATTATCCCTGTGCTTGAATAGCTTATTCTGGGAGCTGCATTTCAAGCAAATGAGCAGTGCCAAAGACAGGAATAAAAAAAGCTTAAGTCTATTTCCAATACACTAAAATTACAAATATTTTATTCTGACGAGGTATTAAAGCATTATGTGCCTGTATTTCTTAGAAATTAAACTTTAAGGAACTCATAGCAGGAGAAAATAGCATCAACAAGCTGCAATGTTATAGTGATCACTGGCCAAAAACAGTTGGTAATTTCCAGTAACTCATCTAAATGACTTTTTGAATTGGAAGAGTCACAGCTCAACAGTAGAGATTAGTTATGGAATTTGCTCCCACAATAAGTAGTGATGGGCAACAACTTGGATGGCTTCAAAAGCGGATTAGACAAATTCATGGATGATATGGCTCTCGATAGCTACTAGCCACAATGGCTAGGCACCACCTCCATTGTCCGAGGCAGTGTATACTTTCCAATGTCAGCTGCAGGGACCACAAGTCAGAAGAGTGCTGTTTGCACTTAGGTCCTGCTTTCAGGCTTCCTGCAGGCATCTGGTTGGCCACTAGATGGTCCATTGGCCTGATCCAACAGGTTCTTCTTATGTTCGTAACCCAGAAGGTACTAGGTAGGGCAGGGAAGATATTCCTTTCTGAAACCTTGGAGAGCTCCTGCCAGTCAGTGAACATAACACTCAATGAGATGAACCAAAGGTCTCTCACTACAAGGCAGCTTCTTTTGTTGTTCCTTAAAGCACAGTCACACGGCCTCAATTCTTTTCCAGGTCATACGGAAATAAGCAGAGTTGCCTAACAGGCCTTACCTTTTAAGAGAAATAAGCTGGTGCATCTCTCAAACAAAAATTATTCACAGTTGTGTAGAAACAGAGTGTTCAGTAGTCACAGGCACCTAGCTAGGTTGCTAAAGTCAGGAAGCAAGTTTATCCTATGTGATTCCTCAAAAATCTTACCAGCCCCATAACTTCTGCAAAGCGAAAGCTTTCCGGTTCACATTTTGGGGGGCTAATTCATACACTACTACATGTGAGCCATCTCAACCTGTCCTTCGACATATGAGTGTGTCCACAAGGTGCAAGGTCTACAGAAGTTTAAAGGAGAAGTATGGGGTGGGGCTTGAAGGCTTTCTTGCCTTCATTCCTCCCCTAGCCCAGCTGCTGGTGTCACCAGTGCGAGAAGGGAAAGACAAAAGCCTCTCGGAAGCAGCATGCACGCGAGAGCTCCTTCAAAAGGTGTTTTTGCACAGGGCTTTAATACCCACACAGATGATGAGAGATTAGATATTGCTGCAGTGGCTGCAAGATGTTTTTTCTCTTCTAGGAACAGGGTTTTGCAGCCAACGCAGGATTCAGCCCTGTCCTCTTGCCTATCAGCTGACTTCACCAGTGATTGGGGGGGGGGGGCTTCACAGGCTAAATTGGACCCTGAGGCAGGCCAGGATTGGCCCATAGGCCAGAATTTTCCTACCCCTGAAATAGACCATATAAATAAATAATTGCAATGACTACCTGCTGCAGGGGGGAAGCAATTCAATGACTGTGAAAATTGCAAAAAAAAAAAAAAAAGCATGTGGTCTGATGTAAGACATTACACACATTACATTTTTTCACATGGGCACATGTATGGCCAAGGACAGAGCTGCTTTACCCGGGGGGGGGGGCGGGGGGGGAGAGACATATTGAGTGAATCAGCCCAAAAAGACTATTGAAATTGAAGCTGATAAAGTTTCACAAACCAAAATTAGACTGTCCCACCTCTACTGCTCTTAATTTCAGCAGCATTGCTAATTAAGGAATAGAAGCCCATCTGTTTTCTACAGAGTGTAACTATTAGGTTTAAAGTTTCAGCTGAATTGTATCACAGTACGTTTAATTTGTGTACACGGTTGCAGTCACTGCAAATACAGGCAAATTTATCACTCATCTGTATGCATGAAAATTTAGGCCTGTAATTTCCATGTTGAATATTGCTTAGTGATCAGGCTTCACAGACTGATGAACGTAATTTCCATAATGAATCAGGAGCAAACATAAATCAAACCATACATACTTACAAATAAGAGAAAGCAAATTAACAGACCTACTTTACAAACCTCAGGAGATGCTCACACTTTTGTTAGGAGCTTGCTCTGCACAAGACTAGCACAATTTAGAGAGTGAATTAAGGTGGGGGGCTAGGCCAAGATTTGCAACTGCAAGCGCAATGCATGGCATCGATACACAATACACCTAGATATCAGGGAATTTTAGCTAAACCATTAAATGAGTGAGAGTGGAAGTAATTGAGTGGAAGGTTAATTTGTATTAAAATGCCTTCAGGTGTGTGATATTTAAAGATTGCTCTCTTTAAATGCTGGTGAATTCTTTCATACGAATATTTGTTTCTTCCATGCCAACTTGGTTGTTAGAATTTCTATAGCACCAAGTTGTGTGCTCTTTTGATGCATGCAGGTAGAGGATGAGGGAAGAAGGACAGCGACACTGGGCACTTTCAGATGATCTGTTAATGGAGCATTCATCCCGAATTGCTTGACGTGAGATAAGACTACATTAGCTATTTAATGAACATTCATTGTGATTTGTCTGCGTTGAGATCACTGCTGTGTCAAAACAAGTGCTCCCCCCCCCACACTTTCCAGTGCATTTTCCATGGCACCTGCCTTATCACAAAACACCAGAACTTTGGGGGGGGGGAGCATTTGTTGAGGAAGACCTCTCAATCAGCTGTAAGTGCACATCCTGAATTTGCTGGTATGTGACTGAATCCCACTTGAAAATAGTGACAGCCTGGGAAAGCCCAGTGATAGGAGAGACAGGAAAGTGATATAACCCGAAGCACACCTTATAGGACTTGCATAATACATTTTTCTCATATAAATCCCCTCAACAGGAGATCAGCAGTTGGCGGGGGGAGGGGGACTTATGAAAATAAGTTGAGAACCATATGAAACTGTATTATTGGATACGATTCTATTGTATTGAAAACTGTAAATTTATGCTAAGAAGTAGTGGAGGGTGGATTGAAGATATAAACTCTGCATAAGTGAGAAAAATATCCCAGCAGTGAACTCTTCAGTCTATAAATGCCCGCTTAGAGCAATCATAGCTAGCAGCAAGTTACTGCACAAGAAACATTCAAATCACCAACCTGGTTCCTGGAGAGGAACCATTGCAGAATTTAAAAACGGAGGAAATAGACTATTCAGCAGCCTAATCCTATTATTTTGGCCAAGAGCCAATGGACACACAGCAGCATAGTCAAAAGCAGGATAACTGCAGAGACCAAAGCTAACACAGCACATGCCCACAGTTCCTTGATACTCTCCCACCACCCACCAAACATGGACTTTCCACACTAACACTCCCATATTTCCTATACGTGGAAGCCTATGAACAACAACAGCTAAACAGTTGATGGCACCTGTAATGCAAATGAGAGGTAATATTCCATATGGAATTGTGGCACAAAACACAGGTCTGGATTCAGTTCTCCTTAAAAAGAGTCCTTTTTGTTCTCTATTTTGATGAACAGGAGAGTGCAAGATCTCCTTTTCCTATTTTACAGCTTTGCAAGCCAGGAAGAATTTAGGGAATCAGCTGACTGGTCACCAGAAGTCAACAGTCTAGGCTTCTTCTCATTTATGTCATAAAGAATAACCCAGTTGTTAACTCCACCCACCTTTCCAGAGCTCTGTGTTTCACTCACATCTTTTCTTCACCCCAGTGCGCTCCAATGTAAAGCACTCCTTGCCAGCCAACCTGCCTTTTCCTCTTCCTTCAAAACCACACGCTAGCCCAAGGAATCTTTGAGCCTTTGTCTGCCACTATCCACCCCTCTGAGATTTCTGGGTCACATCTAAATGGTAAGTCACTTGAGTTTAATATGTTCCTAAAGTATAATAATGATGGTGTAGCTTACTCAGATAAAACTGTACTGCTAGGACATAATTCATTCTTGGTGTTATTAACTCATGATACGTACATGGTGGTCACATGCAGATTGGCACTCAGATCCTATTACAGAGCCTGTGCCAGTGGAAAGGTTAAAGTTTTTTTAGCTGTCACAACCAAGTAATGGAGGTGCAGACTTCTTCGTGAGACACATCATCCTGAGGAAGTCAGAGCAGGGCGGCGGGCTGTGTGTGTGTGTGTGTGTGTGTGTGTGACAGTGATAATGATGCATCTGCAGTTGCAAAAACAATTCTGAAGTAGGCAAGGAGTGAGAAGTGGGGAAGAAGGAATGGGGCTGGCAGGCAAGTGGCAGGACAACCCTTGGCCACCTCTGAAATTAGGTAAAGGTTGTGATGCATCATTTGGGAGCCCCCTGGGCAGTATACAGCCTTCAGTTCAGCTTAGCAGGGCCTCCAATGGTGGCTTGCTAGGTTTGGGCAATTTCCCATTTGGTAAGTCATGGGCAGGTAGCAAAGCAAGAGGCTTATTATGTCCCTGACAGGCTTCCATACATGGTTAGTTAGTTAGTTAGTTAGTTAGTTAGTGGGTCACAAGTTGTCTGAGCCTGCTTTAGACCCTTAGCAGTTCTACTTAATTCACTGAGTGACCTGTAAATACAATGAACCACAAACACCATAACAGATGTCAGTATTACTAGCCCTATTGCTGGGTGGCACTGTGGTCTAAACCACTGAACCTCTTGGGCTTGCCAATAGGAAGGTCGGCAGTTCGAATCCCCGCAATGGAGTGAGTTCCTGTTGCTCTGTCCCAGCTCCTGCCAACCTAGCAGTTCAAAAGCAAACCAGTGCAAGTAGATAAATAGGTACTGCTGTGGCAGGAAGGTAAACAGTGTTTCTGTGCGCTCTGGTTTCTGTTACGGTGTTCCGTTGCGCCAGAAGCGGTTTAGTCATGCTAGCCACATGACCCGGAAAGCTGTCTGTGGACAAACACTGGCTCCCTCCGCCTGAAAGCGAGATGAGCGCCACAACCCCATAGTCGCCTTTGACTGGACTTAACCATCCAGGGGTCTTTTACCTTTACCTTTACCTTTACCTTTACCTTTACCTTTACCTTTACCTATTGCTTGGAGTGTAGCATGATCCTTCAACTAAATCACATCAACTAGAAACAAGAAGAGTGTGTGTAGTGTAGAGCAGACATGCCTATTTTTTCACCACGCTGGAAAGATAAGGACTTAAAACATACAACACACACTTCTTAGGCTATCACAACCATACTTGGGTGCACATAGTTTGTTAAAATTTGCTGCTTGGAAACGCAGTTGAATACAACTTGGAAAAAAACTTGCTGTGCAATTTGTGCGAACACTCACATTAATTTCCCCAATAGCCGCAGCCTCATTACTGCCAGATTTGTGCATCCCATTATGATACTGACATTGGCATTTGTGTGATTAGTGAGGAAATTACTGATTCATTCAGATTTAGCATGATCTTTATTGCTCTTAATTAAGCAACGGAATGTGAAAACTGTTATGACATTTTAATTATCTGAATGCAATACAATTTGTATATTTTCTTTTTAAAAAAAATATACATCTGGTGGGATCAGTATCTTGATCAGTTACAAGTAACTGACTAACCTTCTGCTGGAAACTGAATTTCCTCTGCTCCATCCCCCAATTTCATTAGCTCTTGTTAATAATCATCTATGGCAGTTAAACAAATGAATACTTACTCTTCAAGATCCAAGATCTCTAGGATCTTAAAATAGCTACTGTAAAAGTTTAGGATGGTTTTTACTCTCTTACTTATTGATGATATTCTCCATGACAGAAGATCTCCCAAATTCTGAACTCTGTTGCATGGGGGACATCTACAAGTGCAGCAGGCTCTGCACTGCAGATTTTCACCATCAAACATCTAGAGGGTGGCAGAGCAGAAGGAGTCAGCTATTGAGAGGTCCCAGCTTTTCCCCTCATCGCATGAGCAATTCCATAGGACTATGTGGCATCAAAAGAACAGTCTCTCAACTAGTGGCAACTGTGGTGCATTTGTTTGTAGTGAAGATGGACGACTTGCTGGACTACAACTCCTGTCATTTCTGACCAATATCCATGCCAGATGGAGCTGATGGGAGTTGCAGTCCAGCGTCATTTAGAAGACCACTATCTCTGATGGCCCCCATCTGTGCTATGCATTTAAAGCGGCGTTTAAACAGTCATGGCTTCCCCCATAGAATCCAGGGAACTGCAGTTTGTTAAAGGTGCTGAGAGTCATCAGGAGACACCTATTCCCCTCACAGAGCTACAATTCCCCGAATGGTTTAACAACCCATCCCTCTTCCCAGAGAACTCTGGGTATTGTAGTTCTGTGGGTGGGTGGGAATACAGGTTTCCTAAAAAAATCTCAGCACCCTGAAACTGCAGCTCCCATGATTATTAGGGGAAAGCCCCAGCTGTTAAAAGTGGTGGCATAGTGCTTTTAATGTATAGTGTGGATGGGGCCTGATATGGTAAAAATATGTTCATTGCAAAAGTCTAAGCCAGGAATTACACATGTTTATTCTTCTTCTTCTTTGGCAATCACTCGTAGCCGAGGGAGATTGTCTTCCATAAACACAGTTTTAACAATGAGTCCGTAAGTGACTGTGGAGGCCAATTCTGGATCCACACGTCCTTCCACAGTGGGGACATTGGTTTCTGGGCGGGAGTTGATCACGGTGTGGATCTACCTCTTTTGTTGACCACTAGCATTATGCTTTCCATTTTTAAGTTCGGAATAGAGTAGCTGCTTTGGAAGACGATCATCAGGCATCTGCACATGACCAGTCCCACGAAGTTATCATAGAATCATAGAATCATAGAGTTGGAAGAGACCACAAGGGCCATCGAGTCCAACCCCCTGCCAAGCAGGAAACACTATCAGAGCACTCCTGACATATGGTTGTCAAGCCTCTGCTTAAAGACCTCCAAAGAAGGAGACTCCACCACACTCCTTGGCAGCAAATTCCACTGTCGAACAGCTCTTACTGTCAGGAAGTTCTTCCTAATGTTTAGGTGGAATCTTCTTTCTTGTAGTCTGGAGCCATTGCTCCGTGTCCGCTTCTCTGGAGCAGCAGAAAACAACCTTTCTCCCTCCTCTATGTGACATCCTTTTATATATTTGAACATGGCTATCATATCACCTCTTAACCTCCTCTTCTCCAGGCTAAGCATGCCCAGCTCCCTTAGCCGTTCCTCATAAGGCATCGTTTCCAGGCCTTTGACCATTTTGGTTGCCCTCCTCTGGACACGTTCCAGTTTGTCAGTGTCCTTCTTGAACTGTGGTGCCCAGAACTGGACACAGTACTCCAGGTGAGGTCTGACCAGAGCAGAATACAGTGGCACTATTACTTCCCTTGATCTAGATGCTATACTCCTATTGATGCAGCCCAGAATTGCATTGGCTTTTTTAGCTGCCGCGTCACACTGTTGGCTCATGTCAAGTTTGTGGTCAACCAAGACTCCTAGATCCTTTTCACATGTACTGCTCTCAAGCCAGGTGTCACCCATCTTGTATTTGTGCCTCTCATTCTTTTTGCCCAAGTGTGATCCTGTCCTCTGGGGTGTTAGCCACCCCTCCCAGTTTGGTGTCATCTGCAAATTTGATCAGGATGCCCTTGAGTCCATCATCCAAGTCGTTGATAAAGATGTTGAATAAGACCAGGCCCAAGACAGAACCCCACTAGTCACTCTTCTCACTAGTCACCCCACTAGGCACTCTTCTCCAGGATGAAGAGGAACCATTGATGAGCACCCTTTGGGTTCGGTCAGTCAGCCAGTTACAAATCCACTGAGTGGTAGCTGATGTTGAAGAATCATTGCTTCAACACTAGTGATCTTTGCTTCTTCCAGTACACTGATATTAGTTCGCCTGTCTTCCCAAGTGATGTGTAAAAAATTTTGGAGACACCGTTGGTGGAATCTTTCTGGGAGAGTTGTGTACAGCTGTTGAACAAATGAAAAACAACAAAGCCAGTGGACCTGATGGGATACCTGCCAAAATCTTCAAAGTGGGCAGAATTGAACTTACACTACAACTTCACAAGCTCATCAAAAAAATCTGGGAAAGAGAAGATATCCCAGAAGACTTTAGGGATGTCAAAATTACCAATCTCTTTTAAAAAGGTGACAGAACTAATTGTGGAAACTTTTGAGGCATCTCTCTATTAGCTGTGGCCAGCAAAATTCTTGCAAGGATCTTAGCAAATCGTCTCTTAACAATATCCGAGGGTGACCCTTCCTGAATCCCAAAATGGTTTTCAGCCTTCTAGGGAGACAGTGGACACAATTTTCACCGCTCAACAGCTTCAAGAAAAATGCAGAGAGCAAAACCAATCCCTGTATATGGCGTTTATTGACCTAAGGCTTTCGGCACTGTAAATCGTAATGCCCTGTGGACTGTCCTTCTGAAAATTGGCTGCACAGATAAATCTGTAAACATCATTTGACTCCTCCATGATAATACGACAGCAACAATCACATATAACAATGGCTCTCAAAGTGAACCATTCACAGTGGGATCAGGTGTTAAACAGGGTTGTGTTATTGCTCTATTCATTATTTTCATTGCCATGATCCTACACTTTGTCAAAGGGAAACTCTCCACCAGAGTAGAAATCATATATTGAACAGATGGAAAGCTCTTCAATCTGAGCAAGCTGAAAGCAAAGAGTAAGGTTACCGTAACTTCCATCATAGAGCTTCAGTATGCTGATGACAACGTAGTGTGTGCACGCTCAGAGGATGACCTCCAAACCATTCTAAATATCTTTGCAGACGCTTACGAAAAGTTTGGCCTATCACTCAACATCCAAAAAACCAAAGTGCTGCACCAACAAGTACAAAACAACCCCTCTGCAGCACCACAAATCCAACTCAATGGTGTAACATTGGAAAATGTCAATCACTTCTCCTACCTAGGCAGTTATCTTTCCACAAGGGCCAACATTGATGCCAAAATCTAGCATCGCCTGAGCTCTGCAAGTGCGGCTTTCTCCCAATTGAAGTGCAGCGTGTTTGAGGACTGGGACATTCGCAGGGAAACCAAAATGCTTGTTTACAAAGCTATTGTACTACCAACCTTACTATATGCTTGTGAAACATGGACCACTTATAAACACATGCTTATATGCTAAGTACATGAGACTAGAAAAAAAACTCAGAAGGTTTGTAAGAATTTGAGCAATCCTTATATGAATGAATGACTTGGAAGAAGTGAAACCAGTATTTGGATCAGCTTGGTTTCTACATTGTTTCATAAATTCTAAAAGCTATTTGAGTGCTGCCTACATGCTGCCTATATGTTCCATGCTCATGGAAATTCACATGGGAGAAAAGTTATTGGGATCAGAGAATGATTTACAGCAAAGCAATGCACAGAAAGGGTTAAACGCCCCCCCCCCCGGCATACAACACAACTCCTTCGCTTCAAATTTAATCACCTGAAGGCATTTTCCTTTCTTAAATGGCACTGGAGCTCTTATATGTAGAATGAGGTTCGCCTCTCATATAGGAGCTCTTGGGACTTTTTCCATCCTCTCTCAATAGGCAGCATTTTCCCAGTTAATAAACAAGTTGCCATGTTAAAAGGCAACAGCATCTGTGCAACAGCAACCTCCTCTCCCAAGCCTGTCGTTAGTGGTGAACTGTAATTTGCTAAAACACTTTCCTAATGTTTGGTATGAGTTCAAGCAGAAAGCATATTGCTCTTTTAAAAATGAAGTACTCTCCCAAGATCAACATTTTTCTCCAAAGCTAATAGGTTTGGGAATAGCCGGGGGTGATTTTTGGCTACCAGTCCTGATGAGGAATTTAAGACAAAAGTGCAAAGTAACATACAGCTTATATGCGGAAATATTCTGGAAGTTTGCTGTTCTCTAAGAATCTATCTGCTTCAGTCGCACAATATACCTGTATGCCGAGACCCTTCTAAACCCTGGATCTAGCAAGCGCTAAAGAATAAGTCAGACTAGCTTCCTGTTGAGGTGGTCGCCTAGCCGGGGTGATGGACCATTAAGGGAAACAAAGAAAAGAGGGGTTCTGTGTGAGATGGCAAATGGGGTGGGGCTCCTCCCCCAGCTGGCTGTTAGTTAGAAGGACCAAGCTTGTGAACTTCGAGTTAAGTTAAAGACAGTTACTGGCCCAGTTTATGCATAACAGTAAGCAGGGAGGAAATAAATTAGAGGACTGACTTAGTATTACATGTGAACCAGGCAAGGCAAGGCAAGAACAGTGAAAGGTGAATCTGTCAATTTCTATTCCTCTCTAAGGCCACAATCACACCATACATTTAAAGCACTATTATACAGTGGTACCTCGGGTTACAGACGCTTCAGGTTACAGACGCTTCAGTACCTCGGGTTAAGAACTTTCTTTCAGGATGAGAACAGAAATCATGCTCTGGCGGTGCGGCGGCAGCGGGAGGCCCCATTACCTAAAGTGGTGCTTCAGGTTAAGAACAGTTTCAGGTTAAGAATGGACCTCCGGAACAAATTAAATTCTTAACCCGAGATACCACTGTATTACTTTAAAAAGTCCTAGCATACCCAAGGAATCCTGGAAGCTGTATTTTGTTAAGCGTGCTGAGAGTTCATAGGACACCCCTATTTCCCTCACAGAGTTATGATGCCCAGAGTAGTTTAACAATCAAGCCCCCTCCACAGGAAACTAAGAACTGTAGCTCTGTGAGGTGAATAGTGATCTCCTAACAATTCTTAGCAAATTACTGCTCCCAGAATTCTTTGACAGAAGCTATAACTGTTTAATGTGGCATCATACTGCTTTAAATGTATGGTGCTAAAGTGGCCCAAATCTTCCATTTTTTTTCAATCTTGTTAAATTTTTCACATTTCCACAGCAGTTTGCAATTTTAAAAAAACCCTCACAAAAATACATCAACATCTTAGTGTGACATTCTCCAGATACATAATTTTTTGAAAGCATTTCCCCCCCTAATATCACACAATTTTGATAAGCTATTTTCACTAACACATGGAGAAGAGGGGTGGACACAAATTGTTTATGGCTTACTGTCATGTGTGAACTGGGTATTTGCATGGTGCAGTTCTCCATTACACCCTTACTTGGTTATTACACCCAACATGGCTATGTTGATTTATGGATAAAACCATCCTAACATACTGATGCCATTAGACTGTATAAAACATAAAAGTTACAAATCATTTATATTATACAATAGCTTCAGAAACAGTGAAGTATAAGGAGTGAAGCAGACTTTCCATTTAAAGCACAGTGTTCCTCTGTTCAGCTATAGCAATCAATCAATCAGCTGCCTAATCTCATGTATTCTAAGACTAATTTACAGGGGGAAAGAGTCTGATAAAACTAGTCTTCCTGCAGTAAATGATCTAATTTGAGAGGATTGCTCCTTCCTCCAAGACATATTGATTTAATAGTCTATTTAAACTTTATTGGTAGGAAAATACATAGAATAAAAGAGAATGCAATAGTCCTCTGGAAAAGAACAGAGAATGTGGGTGAAATAGTTTACTAAGAGGTTGGCACTAGTGAAGAAGCGCAGAACGTTCACTGCTCCAGCTCCCTAGACAGCATAGCACAACAACAAAACACAGATTTTAAAATAAATTAATTGGTTATTTCAAAATGTGCTTGGTATTGCCAAATACTATAAAAGGGTTGAGGGAGTGGAGGAAGAATATACACGTATTACCTATGGATTACAAGAGTGCCACACATTGCAAATACTTCTGCAAATGTGCTAAACTAGAAACAATAAGCTACAATTCTCAGAGGTTTAAACAGTCAATCCCTCTTCTCAGGGAACCCCGGGAACTGCCACACTTTGAGGAGAACAGGGATCTCTTAACAATTATCAGTACCCTTAACAAACTGCAGTTCCCATGATTCTTTGGGGGAAGCCATGACGGTCTGAAGCAGTGGCCACTTTGGAAACAGGATGCTGTATTAAATGGGGCCATTGGCCTAATCTAGCAGGCTTTTCTTCTGTTCTTATGGTGACACTGCTTTAAATGTACAGTTCAGGGGGCCTGAGAGTGAATTCTCAGCATTATGAATGCACTGACTCATCCTAAAAGATAATACAAAGCCAGACCCTCTCTCTCTTTCACAAAAACACACCAGAATGGCTCCCACTGAATTCTATGGAACAAAATAAAACCCTGCAATTTGGGAGTCAGTAAGAATAAAACCTGTCCTTATTCAACAATGGTCTTTTTGAATAAGACACTAAGCCAAACCACATTTAGGGCAAATGTGTGAACCCTCAAAGAGGGGTACCAACTCTCTCCACACTAACCATGAGCAGTAACCAAAGTTTACCCTATAGGTTATGGCTTGCCTAGAAGAACTTAGGTTTGGACTAGCATTTTGCTAGTCAAACTAGTTCCTATAGTATTTCACTTCCTCCACATAATCATACGAGTTATTTTCACTGGAAGGTATGTTATGTAGTAGAGCACACACTCACTAAAAGCTGAGAAGTTTTCTCAAATTATCACAAAAAGTAGGCAAATTTTACAAAAACAGAAGAAACCTACTCTTTAAGAGATTGAAAGCATAACTGAGAACAAAATTTGATCTGTTGAGGAAGTAAAAATATTTATCCTTAAAATGTCATGTCTTTTTACAGTCTTACGCAGTCTGTCATGAAAGGGAGATGTGATTGTAACAGCTATGAGGGATAAAATAGTCTATAAAGTTTTTCACAATTGCTTCTGCTGAAGGAAATTACACCCATAGAAGCCACCCAAGATTTTAAGGCAATGGTTCCTCTCCTCCCACTGACACTGTATCTGAAGGGTAAACCCTCCCAAAGTAATGAAAATTGTTTTTATAACTGCAGTATTATTATGGCTGCCTCCCTCACTGCAGCACAGTCAAAATTAATATGAAGTTGTCACTTTGCAATGTGTTGGGCGTATGAAGCACATGTTCAGTTCTTATATTCAAGGACTTGGAACATTTTTTTAAAAACCTTTGATCTGAGTTCTCAGATCAAGTTATAAATACATTTCCCGGACGTAACTGTATTTCAGTACCTTAAAACTGAAAAAAGTACTTCATTTTCTCCATCAAGATGAAGATCACACAAATGTGGAGGTCAAAAGCCAAAAGTGATTTTTGTGCTATTACTGTTTTGAGAAAAGGCAAGTCAACTTGGTTCATTGATTTCCAAAATTCAACAATGGTCTATGGAAAACTATTTCAGCACTGTGGAGCAGAATACATTGGGCAGCTTTCCACCTCCTTGTATACCCACATATTAATGGACTACAACCCTGCATCATTCCCAACAAGCATTGCCAATGGTCAGGGACTGTGGGATGGTAGTTCAACAACATCTAAGGACACAAGACTGGGGGAGGCTGCTTTAAGCCCCAGAAGCGCTTTTCTAGTAACAGAAGTAATATATGGACACTTTTTGGTCTGGTGTGATGCTGATCCAGAAAACACAAAATGCCTACACACAGTTCTGAAATGCATCCTTCAAGAGAGTGAATTTGAGTCCAACACCTATTATTTATGAAGTTCTGCATTCACTTAACATGGGGAATGGTGAATTCAAACAAAAGTTGACAACACTGAATTCTACCACACTGGTATCCACAAACAAAAGGTGGCTCCTGAAGTGATTATTCTGCAACTAACCCTGATCACCTCCAGGAACAAACAAACAACCCCCTAAGGCACACAATACAAAACTGCAAACAGGTGTCTCTGAAACATCTTTCAAAACCTTTCCAGTTCTTCTGCCTCCAGCCTGTATAAATTCTTTCTTCCTAAGGATCCCTGTTTGTCATCACATTTCACTCTACCTTCTCTGTAACCCAGCGCTCAATCTAAATCCCATATATCCCATGGGCTCATCGTCTCTGGGCCTGCAACTACAGTGGTGCCCCGCAAGACGAATGCCTCGCTAAACGAAAAACCCGCAAGACGAAAGGGTTTTCCGATTTTTTAGCGGCTTTGCAAGACGAATTTCCATATGGGCTTGCTTCGCAAGACGAAAGCCCATAGGGAAATCTCCGGGGACAGCGGGGAAGCGCAGCACCTGTCCTGAAGGCTTGCGGTGGGAGGTCCGGGAACAGAGGAGAAGGCGCGCAGCGATTCTCCTCTGTTCCCGGGGCTTGCGGTGGGAGGAGGGTTTTTCCTCCCCACCAACCTTCAGAACAGCCTTCTGAAGGTTGGCAGTGGGGAGGAAAGCCCTCCTCCCACCACAAGCCTTCAGGACAGGTCCGGGAACAGAGGAGAAGGCGCGCAGCGATTCTCCTCTGTTCCCGGGGCTTGCGGTGGGAGGAAGGTTTTCCTCCCCACCGCCAACATTCAGAAGGCTGTTCTGAAGGCTGGCGGTGGGAAGAAAAGCCCTTCTCCCGCCTCCAGCCTTCAGAAGAGTTCCCCGCAGGGCTCCCCAAGCTGTGAATGTCTGCCCCGCGCGAGGGGCGCTCTGCTTCAGAGCGTCCCTCGCACCTGGCAGCAGGCTGCTATCCGCAGCCTAGGCAGCCCTGCAGGAACTCTTCTGAAGGCTGGCGGCGGGAGAAGGGCTTTTCTTCCCACCGCCAGCCTTCAGAAGGCTGTTCTGAAGGCTGGCGGTGGGGAGAAAAGTCCTTCTCCCCCCGCCAGCCTTCAGAAGAGGTCCGGGGACAGACTGTCCCCGGATCTGGTCAGAAGGCGGTCTCCCTAGGAACGCATTAATTGATTTTCAATGCATTCCTATGGGAAACCGTGCTTCGCAAGACGAAAAACTCGCAAGAAGAAAAAACCTGTGGAACGAATTAATTTCGTCTTGCGAGACACCACTGTATGTCTTATGGTCATTGAACCACCTAAGCAGGCGAAGCAAACTATGCTAGCTGCTTTCTCCACTTGGATGTAATACAGCAGCAAGATGTGCCCAAAAAGAAAAGTGCTCAATATCCAGCTGCCATCAGCTTTAGTTCCTTGCAGTGCAATAAGCAGGGCCAGCCATCGCTAATCATTAGGGAGAGTGAGGCAATCTCCTCAGGTAGCAGTGGCAGCCTTCCCACCACCAGGAGCAGTCATTCCTCCTAAGCTTCCTGGCCTGTCTCTCTGGAGAGCAGAGCTGTATGTGCTAGACATATTATACACCACCTAAGGTAGTAGAGGAAGGTACCCCATTTCCAGTGTTGAAGAAAGGTTCAATTATCAATCCAGCCCCTTCTGCACACAGAATGAGGTACAACCATTTTCTTCTTTGCTTCAAACTTCTAAATGTCTTGGGCTGGCCCTCATCCAGTCTTAGCAGCTCACTTTCCACTCTTTAAAACAGATCCTCTATTCCCTCAACATTCATCTTCAGAGTCTTTAAACTTTCATCACTTCTAGGGAGTGTACTACACGAGGAAACATTTCAAAAGATTTCTATTCCGTAAAACACATCCATATACATGTATACACTGAGCGTTGCGGGAGTGCAGGCATTTCTCCATTCCGAAGGCCTCCATCTCAGTCAAAAGACACACAATTCTCCATAAATATTACTTTACTGAAAGCTTGGTGTGCCTCATCCTTTGCTTCACTGCAATATGTTTTATTTCAAAATGCCTTTCACTTACAAAGCTTTGACCCATTCCTGCAGAACCCAGGTTTTTAGAGTTATGGACACTTCTGCAGGATGTCAGATGAGTTAATGCACCATCAACTCTAAAATACATAGGTTGCTGTTAACTCTGTCATTCCAGAGCATTTTCAAAATCTACAATATCAGTCTGACCACCACAAATATACAAACGTCTGGCTTGCTTACATGTGGATACTGTTCTATTAAAAACATTTTCTTTTTCGTAACATATTGACTGAGACCACGAGTTAGAAATCCTCTTTAACAACAACAAATACCTCAACGAATTTCAATTTGAATGCATTTTTTTAAAAAATGTTTCTTCTTTTCTTTATGTCTGGTTCTGACAGCTTCTGATGGCTCATTTAGGGCCACCAAGAGATTGAAGTTTTGACCAAACTAACATCACTAAGTGCTTTCAGTTCCCCCATATGTACAATGAGTGGTCTATCAGACTCATTTTTAAATTGAAACTGAGGCATATTACCTGAATGTGGATAATAAGTTCATTCTGACATTTCAGTTTTCAAGGGGAGAAAGCAAATTACAAGTGAAATAAACAAACAGAAAATACCGGAGAACCATGTCAACTTAAAGCACAGCTTGTTGTACAAGTCACATTTAATGTTCTGTCCGTTTCAGCAAAAGGAGACTAAATACCAAAAGATCCATGTTTAGAATTTGTAATATGCCTTTGTTGCTCCTGCTCACGATTAGGAATGTCTGATCTTGGTTCTTTCGCTCCACCTTGCCTTGTAGCTGGTCTGAAGAGGTTTTGCTCCCACTGATACTACACAGCTAATTACTGGCACTATTGACTGGAAGTAAAGATTAGACAGGAGACAGGATAACAAGAAAGAAAATCTTTAAGCATTCATGTTCACCTCACAGTATCTCTGCTGGTGGGAACCAGCAACAAAAAGTGAACACACTTCTTTGAAAGTTCAGACACGTCATGTGCACATGCACAAAAGCAAGGAACTTCTCTGGCACAAGGGTGGAAAGTTGCAGCAGGAAACCAAAAGCCATCAGATTGCTCATAAAAATCATGTGTGTAACCTAAAAGTTCAGGTCTACCAACTTTTTTTTTTAAATGCTTTAAAATGGTTTAACATCAATGCCTCCTTAAAGAATACTTGAGAAATTGTGTCCTGGTAGCTTAAGATTGCTTTGGGATTAAAATGTTAACACCAAAAAACACAAACAAACAAAAAAACACTTTTTAAGGTAGGGACAAGATGAAATTATAGAATTGAATATAAATATAGATGGGAAACGGCTATGTATAGTGAATACTTATCTACTTATGATCCTTTTCTTTTACTTCATTTTTTTCTTTGTTCTTTTTTTCTTTTTTCTGATATCTTATCTTTCATTTCACTCCTTTATTGTGAATAGCATTTTATAGAGGTATAAATAACTGTAAATATGAAAAGAGACAAAGTATTCTCTAATTTTTTTCCTTGGTTAAATGTATTTTCTTTTTCTTTTGTATTTTCTTTTGTTGTAAATATGTATGTTTTCTAATTTGTACTTAATAAAAATTAAGGAAAAAATAAAAATAAAACATTAACTCCAAAAAACAATGGCACACTCAGACCTACAAGCAAACACTGGCCACAGTCTAGAGAAACAAGATGGAGAAGATACTTATGCAGTGCACCTTAATTCTCTTTTGTCCCCTAAAGCCACTGTACCATACCTCCTATCCTTCTGGCATGAAAAGCAGCTTGTGGCACCGCTAAAGGAAAAGGGGAGGAAACAGACCCCTTAGGATGCTTATAAGTGTAGGTTTGTGCTGGTATTACAGCCTCTGGTTTAAGTTGATCAGTTGCGCTCAAATGGACAAGCATTAATAAATGTTAAGACAATTCAGATATATTATAAATTCTTCTGACTTAAGGATTTCCAATTATAACTTTAATGTGAAACTAAGTTAATGTGCTTAGCTTTCAGTGCCTATAAGCCTCGTAAGTCTTGTTTTTTATTACAATTATGCCTGTCAATGTGGCAATTAAATGTGGACAGATTGAGCAATCACTTACTAGAAAAGATAATTAGTGAAGGTGCAGAAATGGAACAAAAAGTTGTGTGATCAAGCAATCATGCAAAAGTGACAGAAGCCCAAGATGCTGAATCAGGTAGCAAGCAAATGCTAAAGGCCAAGCGAATCTAAATTTCACCCTACAGTTAAAGGGGGAGAGGAAGTGCCGTGTGTGTGTGTGTGTGTGTGTGTGTGTGTGTGTGTATCTGTGTGTGTGTGTAGATCACAAGCTCTGTAGCCTGCAACAGCATCCAGGAAACTAAACTAACTTGCAAGCAGATGCAGAAGGAATTCTCAAATGTCAGACATAACAAATAAAGGAGCATTTACAGACTCACACCCAGCAGGATCTCCATTTGGCTAAAACTTTAAAGTTTTAAAGGTAACTGTTTAGCAAGCTGTGTCCTCTGAACTTTATGTAGAGGAAATAGCAAAAAATAAAAGATATCCTCAAAGGTCTTCCTTAACCCCCCCAAACATCCAATGAAGGTGAACTATTAACTGAACAACAAATGCTATATATTATGTCTGCTAGTTTCTTAGCTTTGTGGTCACTGATCTTTTATATGCCCCCAAGACACAAATGGAGCAAAGCAAGGGCACTAAGTATGGGTGGATGTCAATGTGGTGCTAAGTAAGGTATGGGAAAAAAT
Organism: Podarcis erhardii; assembly: GCF_964252035.2. NCBI lineage: Eukaryota > Metazoa > Chordata > Lepidosauria > Squamata > Lacertidae > Podarcis > Podarcis erhardii. The sequence continues at coordinate 77,638,137 of NC_138497.1, read as the reverse complement.
AAATGCCATGGTACACCTGAAACAGCACAACCGGACACCTTCATCTGCCCCTGCTGCAACAAAGCATGTTTCTCTACAGCCACAGCAGGCACTTTAACTCTCCAACAGTTTGACTTCACCCCTGAAGGCACACTCATCCATTGTTTCCCGAGACAGATGCGTGCCAACCATCCAGTGGGAAGTCCCACTGCACAAGCAGAACTCTTTCTGAGCATGAAACAACTTACTGTAGAAAATTTGGAAAATATTTATTCCATCTTTTAGGGCTTGCTCACCTATGACTGTTTGTATAATGATTGCATCCAGATGAAGCCAGACTCTTCTACCTGCTTCATTCTTTCCTTCGCACAAAGAAGTCAGGAAATGTTTAGCTAATTCTGAAGCAGGAAACTGTGGTTAATAGCTTCTGAAAAGCAATGCTATTAATTAAGCCAATTTAAAACATGTTTTCATACCTGGGCTTTTAAGGAAACGATTGTTTCCTGTTGCAATAGAACTACAGAACTGTGATTAACTGAATCCTTCCTGGCTTGTTTTCCAGTTTGTATTAGGGAGGAACAAAGTGACTATAAGTGAGAATCAGCTAACTGAGCCAAGATATGATCGAAACATAGTCAGAGACTGCAACATCAAGTGTGATAGGATAATGGCTTGCACACATGGATGAGCTATCATAGGTAGGCAGGACTTTGAAATTACCTCACAAAACTCAAATACAATGCTTTGCCCAAGAAGTCAGTTCACACATTCAGCCACAGTCATTTGTTGAGAAATCAATTGATATGCATGCCAAGTGTGAACAAGTCCTTAGAAGCTATTCTGTATTTCTGATTGAAGCTCCAGTTACCAGAAGCATGGATTTACCCACAGTTAAGGCTGTGCAGGAGGCATAAGCTACAAAGTGTAAGCCAAAGTTACTGCAAATGCAAACTTTGGCAATTACAGGGCTTTTCTCATTTTCAGTTAATTAAGTTTTAGAAAATAAAAGGACTAAATGACCAAAGAACATCTGTTTCTATGGACCTTTATTAACCCCAATATGCAGTGCTATCTATTGGGTTTGGCAATTATGAAACCTAATAAAATTTACAGGAGAGGGGATGTTTTTCACTTCATTCAATTGCACCTCACTAAGCATATTAAAGACAAGCAAAGCATTGCAGTTGACTAGTCCATTGATTATAAAGCACAACACCGATAGGCTATATGTCAAAAGAGGAAATGTCTTATCCCACTTTAAGGAAACACACACACAAATTTCAGTACAGCATTTCCCAACTGATGATACATATTCAGCCCAACAACTGTAAATGTGCCATTTCAATGCTCCCTGTAAAAGGACTGTGGCACAGCTCAGAGGCAAAAGGAGCCCACAGTTCATCCAATATATGGATGAACTGAAGTGAGTCTCACAAACTCATTCCCTCTCCCTTTTTCAGTTCTTTCACAGCCACAAAGAGGAGATTGGAAGCTTCTGCTTTAACAAACAACAACAAATCAGTTTCCGATGACATGCAAGCACAAGGAAATGTTATTTAGTTAAACTATGGTTAGTAAGAACATTATAAACATTGTGACCGAACCTGGTTGATATCCATAGCTACTGCTCATGATGGCTGCATGCTACCTACCTCCTGGATCAAAGGCAATATGCCTCTGCATGCCATTTGTTGGGAGACACAAGTGGTAAGGGGACGGCTGCATCCATCTCCGGCTTGTGGGCTTCCCACAGATATCTGGTGAACCACCATGAGAACATGAAGCTGGAGGAGATGCCCTTGTGGCCTGATCCAGCAGGGCTTTTTGTATGTTCTTAGAATTCTCTATGAACTCAGCTGCAGATGCAGCCAAATGGTTAAGCTTCTGGCAAAGCTTCCCTTGCTATTCACATGGGACAGGCATATTTAAGAGCCCTTGCCTGTATAACCAAGTTGTACACAAGAAGCAAGGGCAATAGATGCAGCAACAACACCCTCCCAGAAAGTGTAAGTATGTGGATAATACAAGTGTTACCAATATCTGCTCTCTGTAGAAGTGATTGACAAAACCTGGGAAGACTCAGGAATGATTGTGCACCTGCTGTTCTACAGTGGTGGTGTCAAGAGTCCCTGCCCTCTATCATCTATTTCATCAACCATACAAATTTCTCTATCTTCATCTTATTTGCCAAAATTGTGGTGCCAAATGTCTTCTGATTTTGAATAAGATGCAGCTAGCAAAAATATCCTCAACAGCATTATTCAATGACTTCATTCACTGCACAAGGCTGAAAGCAACCAATCGGTGTGAATATGCAAATAGACCACACTCTGCCCAGCCAGCTGCCTTCACTAAGCCTCACCTGTTAGCACAATCCTAAGCATAACGATCCAACACTAACTCCCAATGAGTTCAGAGGCGCTTGCTCCTAGGAAACAAGCTGTGTCTACTTATTCTAACATGAAAAGAAAAGTATTATGTAATTTAACTCTATTTTGACACCAGTCAAAATATCATTTCAATCAATATATTACATTACCTTTGTATCCCTGTTGCGGTTATGACCTTGAAAACACGTCCATATCTCCCCACAGATATGTTGCTGTAAACAAGCCATTGCTGCAAGCAAGCCACATCTAATAATTTTACTGGTACATCCGCTCATCACCACCCCAAATATTGGGGGGTCCTGTTCTCCACCCCACTAAGGTCACTTGCAGCCATACCTTTAACATTCTTCATTACCATAATTTGCAGGGAAGCTCTCACCTCTAGCCTTTCTAAGTATCGTTTTTTATTACCCACTATTTACAGCATGGCAGGCGGCCAATAAAGCTCTCAGGGGAATTCTGCATCCTTACATAGTTTGCAAAGAATCTTCCTTTGTCTTTGAACAGCACAATTCAATGTCAAATCTCTTAAATTTTTCAACTTACAATTTATTATATCAAACCTTCTTTAGTGTGTAAACCGACATAAAAGACCCACTCAAGATTCTTTTAAAGACGTTAAGGGCACACAGCCTGATTTTAGAGTCAGTTTTGAAGATATTTCAATATGTCCTCATTGACACAAAAGGAGCTATTACATTTGCACTTTCACTGAAGTTAATCTATGAAACGTTTGATGTGCTTCTCTCTTAGTTTCATAGGGCAAATAGTTACGCTTTGTTATATTTAACTGGAGGACTTCAGATAAACCTAAAAAAAAAAGAAATGACTTGCAGATTCTGCACTTAGGAAGGAGAGGGAAATGGAATTAAGGTGGAAAGGCAGGAGCACACCCCTTTGAGTGTGCACACCCTGACAGCTGGGAATGGCTTTCTCACCAAAAATGTTTTATCACATAGCTCAATAAAGTTCCACGCTAGGCACAAAATACATGTGTGTGACTGAGCACTTTACCCAGCCTTTCAAAGTATTTCAGAAAATGCCTGATCACAATATTGCTCAAATTAAAGGCATTTTCGCTATGTGGTAGATAGGGCAGGCAAGGCACTAGTAACTAGGGACTGCCAACCTTTTTGGGCCCAGGAATATATGCAAACCAGAGAGACTGTTGTGAGCACCACACACACAAACCGCAGCCAAGCACACACCACGACCCATTCCACTGGCTACAACCAAATGCTTATTTCAAGCCAACCTTCAGGGTGGGGGTGATGATGATGATGATTTATACCCCACCCAACTGGCTGGGGCTCCCCAGCTACTCTGGGTGGCTCCCAACAGAATATTAACAGCACGATCCTGAAAAAGTTCCCTAAACAGGGCTGCCTTCAGATGTCTTCTAAAAGTCAGATAGTTGTTTATTTCCCTGACATCCACAGGGCAGGCGCCACCACCGAGAAGGACCTCTGCCTGGTTCCCTGCAACCTCACTTCTCGCAGTGAGGGAACTGCCAGAAGGCCTTAGGAGCTGGACCTCAGTGTCTGGGCTGAATGATGGAGGTGGAGACACTCCTTCAAGTATACTGGGCCGAGGCTGTTTAGAGCTTTAAAGATCAGCACCAACACTTTGAATTGTGCTCGAAAACGTACCGGGAGCTAATGTAGGTCTTTCAGGACCGTTGTTATGTGGTCTCCTCGGTGAGGAGAGGGGACAAAGGAACCTGGTAGGTGCCATGGAAGGCCCCTGCAAAACCTTGTGTGATGGCCACTATGTTGACAATCCCAGGAGAAGTATTCAGAAGCGCAAAGGACATATTTAAGCTCAAGAGTGTTGCTGTGTATCTGGGCTGCTATTAAGAGGGCTACAATTCCCAAAGCTGACACATAATAAATTATTGTCTAGTGCATGAATTTAATAAGAAGGTATGCTATCCATGTGCTGAATATTTAGCTGGAAATGTCTACAATTAGAACTTCATTTCATCTGCTGCAGAAATAACCTTCCATATTATTAAAGTTGCTCCCATGCTAAGAGAAGGAAAGGCTGAAGAATTCCACAGCGCTATGACCGTGTTATTACAAGGCCAGTCCAGGACTCAGTGACAAGGCTGTTTACCCTTTAGCCCATTGCCAGATCTTAATTCCAAACTAATTCTATATGGCCTTGCACTTGCCATAATTATGCACATCAGGCAAGAGAATAAAGACATACACATTGAACATAGTTGTGTTAGGGGCTGTGAACACATAGTTGTGTTAGGGGCTGGAACGTGGACCTGGGGAGAAGGTTAAGAAACAGAAAGCCCAGGGGGCAGGGTAGCTGAAGGAGAGGGTGCAGTGCAAAAGTAGACAGAAAAGGTATGGACCAGAGTGGAGACAGGTAGAATGTGCAGAGCCCCTGGGTGGGAAAATGTGCCAAAGAGGCATGGGGTTAAAAAGGAGGGAGCAGACAGGAAGAAAACCCGTTATTTCCATTTGTTTGCTGTGTTTGCACATAAAGTGGGGAGTGTAGGGTGTAACAGCAACCCGCAACCCCAAATTTGTTGTTCCAGGCACTTTTCTCCATTCTTGACTAACTTCTCCCCATATGTGTGCTATGACTTTCAGTTCCATTAAGTGCCAATATTCAATGAATTATCTAACTCCAGGTGAGAATCTAAGTTGGGCAACACCTTAAGTAATGCTTTAAGGCCTATTTCAGCAAAGTAAAGACCTAGAGTGTTAGTTGATATAGTGGTGTTTTGTTTTGTTTTGAATAAGCTTACTATTGTAGAATTGACTCCAGTACTATTTTAACACACCCTGGTATCTAAACTGCAATGAAGAGTAGCTGAAAATATTCTAAATAATAATAATCAATAAAAACATGCAATCAGATGGCTCTGTCACGTCTAACCTAGCCCCAATTTTCACTCAAGACACTAATAATTACAACAAAAGGCAGTTTTCTAGAAACCTTACTTGTTTCCAATTATTGGCTCTCCAGAAGCGCTCAGTGCTGAGTAGTCCATGCCATAAAAATTCAGTCCCAGAAGAATTTTACTTCTCCACTTGGCTTCTGGATCCAGCATTTGAACACACGCCCGCATCCAAGGTAGAGGGGAATTAGGGCCAGGCCTGGAGATCAGCAGCAAAGAAATAAAATATGATGTCAAGGGACAGGTTTCAAAAAGAAGCAAAAGCATCTTAAACCAAACCTTTGCTCTAAGAAGATCCATAATCCCCAAAACAAACTGTATTGCTTGCTAGGAGAAAGGAACATAGAAGTTGTCTTGTAGTGAGTCAGGCCAATTGGTCCATCAAGCTCAGCATTGCCTACACTGACTGGTAGCAACTATTCAGGGTTTCAGACTAGAGACATTTGCAGACCCACCAAGAGATGTCAGGGATTGGTCATGGGTATTTCCTTGGATACTGAATGGATATTTCTAACACTCCCGTCTTGGAGAGACAAACTGTAAGGTAAAGATACCCCTGACCATTAGGTCCAGTCACGGACGACTCTGGGGTTGCACACTCATCTCACTCTATAGGCCGAGGGAGCTGGCATTTGTCCGCAGACAGCTTCCGGGTCATGTGGCCAGCATGACTAAGCCACTTCTGGCGAACCAGAGCAGCTCATGGAAACACTGTTTACCTTCCCACCGGAGCGGTACCTATTTATCTACTTGCACTTTGACGTGCTTTCAAACTGCTAGGTGGGCAGGAGCTGGGACAGAACAATGGGGGCTTATCCCATCGCGGGGATTCGAACCGCCAACCTTCAGATCAGCAGCAAGCAATTACATACTATTTCAGAAAGCATTACTTAATTAACTTTTACACTTGTTTCCATTGCTGTTATTTCATGTTTGATTACATTTTATATGGTTTTCTTATATTGTTTTTATCTTGTAAGTCACCTTGATTGGGCATTTTGCCTAGGAAAGTAGGATATGGATGTTAGCATAAACAAGTATATAGAACCACTCAGAAGCAATGTTTATAAAAGAACCCAGAAAATTATACAGTCTTGTATATCTAAAAAGGCATGCTGTATTTCTGTACATACCAGCAACCTTGTACCTGGCATTGCTCAGGTAAAGGGACCCCTGACCATTAGGTCTAGTCATGGCCGACTCTGGGGTTGCGGTGCTCATCTCGCTTTATTAGCTGAGGGAGCCGGCGTACAGCTTCCAGGTCATGTGGCCAGCATAACTAAGCCGCTTCTGGCGAACCAGAGCAGCAAATGGAAACACCGTTTACCATCCCGCCGGAGCAGTACCTATTTATCTACTTGCACTTTGACGTGCTTTCGAACTGCTAGGTTGGCAGGAACAGGGACTGAGGAACGGGAGCTCACCCCGTATTGGGATTCGAACCGCCGACCTTCTGATCAGCAAGTCCTAGGCTCTGTGGTTTAACCCACAGCGCCACCCGCATCCCTCAGGAAGTGTAAGAACCCCTCAAAATCAGTGCCCTTTTGAAATCATTAGTTAAAATCAATGCAGTTTTGAAAGGGTCAGTCTGTCGTTTCAATTAAAAATTGCATTTAATTGTATCTGAACATAGACAAAAAACTTGAACCCAGGCACCATCACACAAAATTTTGTTACAGTATCTCAACATGAGTCCAAATGCACAGCAAACAGCTTTCTAAAATATATAGATGTACACAAAAGTAGGTCCAGCATTCTTCACACATACAGTTTTTCTATGTTCCAAACATGTCATTTTATATTTGTATTTTCAAGTACGCTTCAACCAATTCAAGTAAAGTGTTGCTGTTGTTTTTTTAAGAAAGGATCCTTGCATCCTTGACAGTTTGCCTTCTGTTGTAACATTCTCCTTGCCTCTTTTCAATATGCCTATCATTGGCGGAAGGCATCTGAAATTTTAAAAGTCCTAAAGGAAAAAAGCAGTACATTCTATGTAATATGGAATTCTGTTTGTACATTTCTTGGACAAGCCACTGGATGATTTCCCTTATCTTGTGTGCGCACTTCAAACTGACAGTCGAGATAACTAGATACAAATCCTTAAGACACCATTTGATAAAGTGGGAAGAAAATATAAGGGTGTATAGAGAGCAACTGTCAGAACTGTTTCAAAGCAAAGAGGGAGAAAACGTAAAATGCAAGATTCCTTTTTTAGTTCTTCATCCTCAGAAGCCATATTGGACAGGGATTTTAGAGGCTTATTTGCCAATCCAAGAACAGATATAAGAAAAGCTAATACAGGCAAGCAAAAAAAAAATGGTAGCCAATGGATGATATACACCTAACCAGGCATTGCCAAACTTGGCCCCCGAGCTGTTTTGGGACTACAACTCCCATCATTCCTAGCTAACAGGACCAGTGGTCAGGGATGATGGGAACTGTAGTCCCAAAACAGCTTGAGTGCCAAGTTTGGCAATGCCTGAACCATACTCATACTAGACTAACTGAAATTAACGGACAAGATACCTGTCCATTGATTTCAGTGGGTCTCCTCTTGAGTAAGGCCAATATGGTAGGTAATGCCCAATATATTTACAATGCAATCTCAAATGAAATGCTGAGGTGGGGAGAAGTATACCATAAAGAAAGATAATAATGAAGTAAAAAAATAAATAAAGCCTGGAATCTGCCCACTCCTCTTCTAAAGGGTACTGATTAATTAGTGAGCTCCAGGTATGTTTCCTGATGTCACTACTACATCCCTAAAAGCCAGTTCAGTTTTCCACTGTCATTGCCTTACCGTTGAGGTGCTGAATAATCATATGTCATGAGGCTGAAGCTGTCCACTATTGGGGCTAGCTGATCAAATTCTTTCTTTGTGAAACTTCCCAGCTGGTTGGTTCTTAGAGAGAGAGAGAGAGAGAGAGAGAGAGAGAGAGAGAGAGAGAGAGAGAGGTTTATTTATATAAGGTCGTCAGCATGCCTGGTGCTTTACAGAGTACAAGAGGACCAGTCCCTGCCCTGAGGAGCATACAGTCTTTACATTTGACACAGGGGAATCAACAGGGTAAACTGGGAACAAAGATGCAGTAGTTTCTGTTGCATAAGAACACAGTGAGAGACTGGGTTGGATCAAACCAAAGGCTCATCTAGTCCAGCATTCTGGTCTCACACTGCCCACCAGATGCCTATGGGAAGTCCACAAGCATGGGAAGTCAAATAGTATTGTCCCTCATTTATGGGCTCAGTAACAGTACAACATGGTAACTAGCAGGTTGCCAAACGTTTCACAGAAAATATGGGCTTTGAGGAGGAATTTGAAGGAAGTTTATCTCCCCCCATTTGTTCTTCACATGGGCTTTGAGGAACTCTGGAAATGGCTTTGCCCCTGGCCTAGAGACCCCCCCCCAAAATCCACTTAGGCCTAGACCCAACTGAAATTAACTGGGACATCTGTAACTCTTCTTTGGGTATGAACCAAGCTTCTAAATGTCTTGGCCAGGAAGGGTTAGAGTATTTTATGGGGAAACCAGGAACTAGAGATAATGTGCTCAAGTTCCAGAGCAACATATATTACTGGGCTTCTTGTCTGAAAATCCTGACCTTGGGTGGAAGGGGAAGTAGAAGAAAGAAGATCTGAGGACTTTGCTTCTGCACTTGGAAGTACTCTACATCCTTGTTCTAAATATTTGCACCCCTGTGATGGAATCACAATTCCCTTGCAGTAGTTAAAATACAGTGGTACCTCGGGTTACATACGCTTCAGGTTACATACGCTTCAGGTTACAGACTCTGCTAACCCAGAAATATTACCTCAGGTTAAGAACTTTGCTTCAGGATGAGAACAGAAATCGTGCTCTGGTGGTGCGGCGGCAGCAGGAGACCCCATAACTAAAGTGGTGCTTCAGGTTAAGAACAGTTTGAGGTTAAGAACGGACCTCTGGAACAAATTAAGTACTTAACCCAAGGTACCACTGTATCATGCTAGTACCATTGAAGTTAATGTTTTGTTTACCTCTGGACTAAGTTTACATTTAAATGGAAATGAATCCCAACCTTCCCCAAAGGCTCAGGATGAATCAACATTTTGAGACGTCAGAATATGATAATGTAATAAATAATACACTCTTCCAAACATCACAGTGCTAAAGGCACAAACCATAATGCTGAAACCCCAAACCCTCAATGCAAAGCATGGGAAATCTGTCAAGTGCCAGTAAAAACCCACACTGATGTCGTCCAATCAGACACTTGCATTCTGCCTTCCCCACCCAGGCCAACATAACCCATAAGACTGGTACTTTTGCCACTGCCACTTTTTTGGCTTGCTCCCGAAAAACTGTGTCGCACTGCAGCCTCAAGATGGAACTAGATGTAATGCTACTCACACACGTATTTATTTATTTATTTATTTGGTTCCAGTAATGAAATGCCTCCCATAAAATATCTTGAAGAGGTTTCACAGCGAAGACAAAAAAAAAAAATCATCAAAACAATTCCATATGTACGCAAACAAATTAAAATCCAATACAGAAACAGGGTAGGATAAAAGGTTTGTTGAAAGAAAAAATGTATTTGCTAGGTGCCAAAAAGACAACAGAAGCAATGCCTGTCAAATCTGTAATGGGAGGGAATTCCAAAGCGGAGGCGCCACAATGCTAAAGGTCCAATTCTTTACATTTGTGCAGATGGTATCTGCAGGAGACTTCTTCGGCTGATTGCAGTGATGGATATAAGGGTTGAGATAATATTTTAGATATCCCTTAGCTCAGCAGTAAATTGGCAGCCAGTGTAACTACAGTCACAGCAGTGTGAATGGCATTTTCACCGCAGAGAAAATAGCAGGCAGGGGCCACTCCATGCTTCCTGTTTGCACTGGGAGTGAAGTTTCCATTTATGTTAAAAGAAGTTTTCTTTCCAATGCAAACAGCAGGTGGGGAGGGGGAGGAATAAGAGCCACATTGGAATGCCAGCCCTGGGCAAAAATTCAAAGCCTCTTTACCCAACCCCAGACAGGGGTTTACTTATTAGAGACCCATTCATGAAATTGCTAATTGTGTGAATGGTATTGTGTCCAGTTCAGTCTCTAGGCAAACATGCACACAAACACACCGAGTAGAAATGCAACACTCTTACACGTTACCTTGTACAGCCTTGCTGCTGCACAGACAGGTGCAAGGCTTCACTGCCAGACTGTTTATTCCAAGCCAGGCCCTTCTACACCTCCACTATAAGTAGACACAAAAGTCTGCCACTTATGCTTCAGTATGTGGCTGTACTCCAGAAAAAGCCAGTGGAGACAGGGAGGGCAAGAGATGAACTTGTGGATGCTTACAGGGAAGGCACTGAAGAGCCTGTCCTGGTTAAATGGCTTGACTATGTGGGGCATCCAAGATTTCACATTTTGTCTCTATGGAAAGCATGACTAAAAGGGAACCACTTTTAGGACAACCTGTTTAAGCATAAATGGTAAAGGGACCCCTGACCATTAGGTCCAGTCGTGACTGACTCTGGGGTTGCGGTGCTCATCTCGCTTTACTGGCTGAGGGAGCCGGCATACAGCTTCCGGTTCATGTGGCCAGCATGACTAAGCCGCTTCTGGTGAACCGGAGCAGCGCACGGAAACTCCGTTTACCTTCCTGCCGGAGCGGTACCTATTTATCTACTTGCACTTTGACGTGCTTTTGAACTGCTAGGTTGGCAGGAGCTGGGACCGAGCAACGGGAGCTCACCCCGTAGCAGGGATTCGAACCGCCAACCTTCTGATCGGCAAGTCCCAGGCTCTGTGGTTTAACCCACAGCACCACCCGCGTCGAAAAAAGTTCTGTTAATTTCAGTGAAACCCACTTTTAAAGTATCTACACTGTCAGTATATTTCTAATACACAAAAATGCTATGTTCCTTGAAACTGAGCTTCTTTAAAAAAATGAAATTATCCAAGTGCATTCACAATACATTCAGAACACAATAGAAGCTAACAGACCAGAGCAGAAGCAAAGCATCGGTTTTTTACTGAATATAGAAACAGTCAGAAACTGACATTAAATTAATAGAAAACAAGCATATTACCAGCCTTCTGTTTACATACACACATTTGAATTTTTTGCCTTGTTCAATTAAAGGGTTCCAACACAGAAACCTCAGGCCTAAGCTGCTATTAAAATAAAATCTAACCCTTTGGAATCATTTAATTCTTACACAGTTCTTCTTCACAGCCAGTCTCCAGAGGTGTTAATTTAGTCATGAAGCATCATTTTAAAAAAGCGAACCAGGACAAGTGATTAACAGCGGCATTTCTAAGCACACTTTCCTCAGTGGAAGCACCACCACTGAAAACAATGAGAATGTATCCTGAATAAACATGCATAGAATTACTTGGCACATCTATCATTATTCTTGCGTAACTGGGCATGTGAGATAGGAGACAGGCAGATTACAACTGCTACAACCAGCAACTGCTTACAGAATGTCAAAACTGGATTATTAATGATAATATTTAATTACAGACGGATGGCACCTTTCCCTACTAATTGTAAAGGGTAATATAGGAAGCCCCATGCACATACATCTGTACCCACATAGGGCCCCCCTCAGAATGAAGCCAAACACATAGTAGCAGGGGTGCATGTTTGGGAGATGCAGATGTGCTTAGGGGCAGGGCCAACAGTATGAATTCTCACTACCCCCTTTATGCATTCAGTACCCATTGGTACCATATGCCTGAATAAGTCTAGTCAGTCTCCTCCTTCTGTGCAATCTGCAGACTGGATCTTAGTTTAGTTTAGGTCAGCTCCTTCTAACAGGTATCTGAAGTCAAATGTTAAATAGTGAAAACCACAGAAGAGGATCATTACAAGATAACCAGTCAACCAACAAAAACCATGGTTGTGGAGCTAAAGATTTCTTAAACATTATCAAGTATTTTTCTTCTGTATAAATATTTTTAAATGGTACAAGAAAGGTATCTGAACATGGAGATTGCAATCCATGATAGTAATTCTGGGTACATACCTATATGGTGCCTAAATGCTTTAACCCATGGAGCAAACAACAGCAGTTGGGAAAGGAAAATTTGGGGAAACAGCAGGCATGGAATAGTTAACTACCTCTTCCCACAGCACAACCTTGATCCAATCTTCAGCCTCTCAACTGGCATTCTGATCTTTAAACATACATGTCCCATGGCACATCTACTTTGGCAATAATAGGCAATACTTTGACTAATAGTAGGAAAGCTACAATATAAGCACTTGGAGCAGGATTCAACTTACCCATTCTGCTAGTGGAAGCCAGTGTAAGGACTCCTGCTAGCACAATGGAGCTTCCCCCACCCATTGGGTTGGGAGAACCCCCAAAACAACTCATGGGGGGGGGAGAAAAGGGTGACCATTCCATTGGGCAAGCAGAAAGATCATCATTAATATTCCAATTGTGACATTCAAAAGATTGTGCTGACGGATCAGTCTCGTAAGTGCTACACTGAACGATCTTTAATTACAGAAGTTGCAGTAAGAAAGAAGAAGCACTTTTGAATGAAAAGTTGGGAACAAGAATACAAGCCACTTTAAAACTAAGTGTTCCCATTTCATGGGGCCATAAACTGCACTATGATGTAGTAATCAGCCCCGAAATAAATTCAGAGAAACAGATATCTTAGCCAGTGATAGGAAAAACAATTGAGACTCCCGCTGCACCTTAAAAGCAAACAAATTTTAGGGCAGGTATATTTTTAATAGTTACAAAAGAGGCTCCAAAGCCTAGCCTCAAAATATAAATTAGTTAAATGAGAAAGGTTTGAGGGGCTGGGGAACCAGAACATTCAACCAGCTGAGGCACTGCATTAGAAGCTAAAAACCACTTATCTGCTTAAAGGGTAACACAAATGCAATTTTGCACTGTCATCTCATTGGGCTGAAAGGGTATGTGCAACAATGCTGAACTAAAAATATGTCTGAGTGACATTTTTCAGTCAGGTCAGCAAGCCCAGAATATAAAGAACATAGTGGCAACAAAGGCAATTTGCCTCTGACAAGAGTTTACCGTGCGAGTGACTACTTTCTTTTGATGTACGCTGCAGCCACCTCATGTTCCAAGAACCAATAATTTAGTTGTCATATTAAGGAGCAGCACTTTCCCAACAGGAGTTCAAACATAAATTAAAAGCAGTCACCCCTTCCGGGACTTACTTGCACCCATCAGTCTTCATAGCAGTTATCTGGCATTTGCTGCACATTTAAATGGCAAGCACTGTACGAATGCGTAAAATGAAGGGCATCTGTTATATTACAACAATCTAAGTGCCTAAAGGCAAAACAATTTCTTCCCCCAAACGTGGCAATATGCATTTGCAATGAATATATTGTTATCATTTCAGAGCGGGGGCAGGAGAGGAATATAGCTTCCTTTTATCATGCACTGCATTTTATTGTGCATTATATCACTTTACATAGGTTAGAGGAGCATAGCATTTAATGAAGCTGGGATGCATCTTTGTTAAGCCAAGGAAAATATTTTAATAAGCAACTTGTAACCTAAGTAACTCTTCCCCACCTACTTTATTATTGATTACACTAATTACTTGCAGCACACACATAAGGATCCCAGATAACTTGTTTTTCCTCTCGGTTGAAGAGAAAAAATATTTTCAATAAAGCTCATCAGATGAATCACATGAATAATGAGCTTTTATTTTAGCTCTCTGAACATTATTTTGTTGAGGCCAATACTGCCTCTAGGTGCAAAGCAAATGACGTACTCCAACTTAATATTCCCTTAAGTCAAGCATCGGAAACCTCTGGCTCTCCAAATGTTTTGATGTACTACAAATCCCATCATTGCTTGCTACTGAACATGCTGGCTGGGGCTGATGGGAGTTAGAGTCAAACAACATCTGGTAGGCCACAGGTTCCCCATCCTGGATTATGTGATTAGGATTGGCATGCTGTATTTTATTAATTACATCTGTATAGAACTCTTGAGAGTCCCATGGACTGCAAGAAAATCAAACCTATCCATTCTGAAGGAAATCAGCCCTGAGTGCTCACTGGAAGGACAGATCCTGAAGCTGAGGCTCCAATATTTTGGCCACCTCATGAGAAGAGAAGACTCCCTGGAAAAGACCCTGATGTTGGGAAAGATTGAGGGCATAAGGAGAAGGGGACGACAGAGGACGAGATGGTTGGACAGTGTTCTCGAAGATACCAACATGAGTTTGACCAAACTGTGGGAGGCAGTGGAAGATAGGAGTGCCTGGTGTGCTCTGGTTCATGGGGTCACAAAGAGTCGGACATGACTAAACGACTAAACAACAACAACAACATAGCACCTTGGAGACATTTGGGTATAAGGGGAGTTTAAAAATGTCAATACCTACATCGGCATGTGGTCTTCATGGCCAGTCTTCAGGCCAGCAGCAACAGCATAAGGACACAGTGACCACCAGTCTCTCACTTATTCAGGCAGACAGAATCAGCATGTGGTCACAATGGCCAGTGTTCAGATCAGCAGCATCACCAAGGTCACAATTGTCAGTCTTTCTCCATCAGGCATAAAGATACATTGGCCAGTCTCCCTGAGAAAACCTGAACTGTCCTTTATCTGAATTTAAGAGTGCCAAAGCTCTCACACCTAGTTCAGATCGCCTCAGTTCTTGCACCACTGGCACCCACTCTGCGCGCTTTATGTGAAGTAGCTGCCAAATGCGTAGCCAGATAGCTTAAGGACTGCTGCAAACCACCTTTGGATATGTACTGGGCTACCAAAAAAAAAAAAAAGTTATGCATACAGTGGATCACTTCAAGCTGCAGCTGGCATGCAAATAAATTAGAATTTGCCATCACACCATTGGAGAGCCATCTATATCAATCCTAAATTGTAGTGCCCTAACGAGATGGAACTTACTTAGGGAGCAGATTTGTAGAAACTGCCCAAGTAGATACACCCAGTTAATGTGTCTCTCAGCTCTCCACAAATGCCACTGCAATTAAAAGATGAGATGCTAACAAAATCTAAAGCAGGGGTTGTCAGTGCCATGCCTGTGAGTGCACATGCACCCACAAAGGCCTTCCATGGAGCCACAGGTTCCCCTCCCCTTACCCTACCGAAATTAGGCTTGTAGCCAATATAACCAGTGTGGTATGTGCTTGGCTGCAGTCGGTATGGTGCGCACAACCGTTTTTCTGGTTTGCAAATGTGTCAGGGGCCCAAAAAGTTTGGTGACCAGGTCTAAAGTGCAACCCAGCAGTCCTGGCATGGAACCCTGTGGGAAGCGGGTCAGGAACTGAGGAAAGGGAAGGATGTGAAGGCAGATGGGCCCTCCCTCTACCAACCAAGACACAGGTGGACTGAATGTCCCTTAGCACAGGACACTCAGTAAACTATGTTGAATTGAGGGAGTACCTGCTTTTCCTACTTGCCCCATCATTTCCAGCTGATTTGGGAACAGCTGCTGATCTGTTTTGATATGGTTTTAGGAGGGCTTTTAGGTATCCAGTTCAGTTTCCTTTTCTAATGCCAGTGTTAGCCCAGGGATTGAAGTTAACAATTCCTTGTGGGAACAGTATATTGCAAGTTCTTAAAGAAATGGGAGTGCCTGATCACCTCATCTGCCTCCTGAGAAATCTCTATGTGGGACAAGAAGCTACAGTTAGAACTGGATATGGAACAACTGATTGGTTCAAAATTGGGAAAGGAGTACAACAAGGCTGTATATTGTCTCCCTGCTTATTTAAATTATATGCAGAATTCATCATGTGAAAGGCTGGACTGGATGAATCCCAAGCCAGAATTAAGATTGCCGGAAGAAATATCAACAACCTCAGATATGCAGATGACTCAACATTGATGGCAGAAAGTGAAGAGGAATTAAATAACTTTTTAATGAGGGTGAAAGAGGAGAGCGCAAAATATGGTCTGAAGCTCAACATAAAAAAAATTAAGATCATGGCCACTGGTCCCATCACCTCCTGGCAAATAGAAGGGGAAGAAATGGAGGCAGTGAGAGATTTTACTTTCTTGGGCTCCATGATCACTGCAGATGGTGACAGCAGTTACGAAATTAAAAGACGCCTGCTTCTTGGGAGAAAAGCGATGACAAACCTAGACAGCATCTTAAATAGCAGAGACACCACCTTGCCAACAAAGGTCCATATAGTTAAAGCTATGGTTTTCCCAGTAGTGATGTGTGGAAGTGGGAGCTGGACCATATAGAAGGCAGATCGCTGAAGAATTGATGCTTTTGAATTATGGTGCTGGAGGAGACTCTTGAGAGTCCCATGGACTGAAAGATCCCATGGACTGCAAGTTTGACCAAACTGCAGGAGGCAGTGGAAGACAGGAGTGCCTGGCATGCTCTGGTCCACTGGGTCACGAAGAGTTGGACACGACTAAACGACTAGAAAACAACAACATTAGCATATTTACCAATGTAACAAATAGTTGGTTATTATACAGGGTTGGGAGTAGAAAAGACAACCCAGGAAGCTGATCTTAAAAGCATATGAGAAAAACTGGCTCAGACATGGCTGGTAAAATGAGAGGCAGGTGGTGGGGAAGAGAGGAAACTCTCACAGGGAATCAAACTAATCGCTTTACTGGTACCTAGCAAAAAATAATACACAATTTCAAAACAGGAAAACACTTAGTAAGGAATTTCTGCTGGGCAAATTTCATTGACCTCTGTATCTAATTGGTCTTTAAACCTGATTAGACCAACCTTATTTCTTTTCTTTTTTTTACAACTAGGGAATAATTGGATCAACCTTTTATTAACAAAGAAAACCAAGGGAATAATTAGTTTAAAGACAGAAGAGCATGTGCAGAATATGTGCTGGGCTTTTTGCACGAAAGCCAAGCAAATTCCTCTCTAAAAGTGATGCCATAAGATACAGAATGAAAAACTTGAGTCAATGGGCTTGAATAGCAAAACTATATGTGGGATACATTAAAGATACCATTATACCCTATGATGAAATATACCCTTTCACTGAAATGTTTGTGTTTTTTGAAAGTGAGGTCAAAGATTAATGCAAAAAAGGTGGGGGGTTACTGCTCAATAGGAGAGTGCAATCTTCACTTTGGAAGCAAACCACCTATGAATTATCTGACTCATGACATTCCCAGAACCCCCATTATACAGGGGACAGTTATCTGAGGGCATGCATGGTATAAAATGAGATTGCTTAATACAATGTAATAGCTCAGCAGCTTCATACATGGAATTAACCTTGCTCCTTAACTGCTGCCTGTGCCCATTTGGAGCTCATCTTAAAATTTTAAAAGAAAGATGACAATGAAACAGATCCCCTTTGGTGAAGAGGGAAGAAAAGCTCTGCATGCTACCAAGCGGATGACTTCTTTTAAGAGGCAAAGAAGCTTCCATTTCTGATATTACCCAAAAACACTTTAAAATAGTGAGCATAAAACTAAAGCAATTCAGCATGGAAGAGAAAAGAGAGAGATGAACATTACCTGCTGTTCCTCCATACAGGCTTTTAACATAATTTCAGCTGATTTTTGTCTCCTTTTTCAAACACACCTAAAGAGAAGGCCTAATTTTCTGTGAATATTCTATGCTGATTTGAAGGGTCTCATTCGTATAAGTGATTAAAGCCCATAAGCTAGCTGGTGCTTAGTTTCTCCAGCTGAAATATCCTCAGTTTATCCAGTAATCTAAAATACACATAATGTGCATACAAATTGCTGTGTGCATGCATAAAGGGACATTTCATGAGCCATAACAATCGCCATGACTCAAAGTCACCCTGCTATATATGGGTACAGCCACAGGACTGCAACCCGTTCTTCTGAATTGCATCCAGACTTAAATCTTTTTGTAAAACACTGAGGTTTTTCACAATCAAGCAATGTGTAAATTTTATGAAATAAATAAAAACAGCAGCCAAAAATACAACCATTAATGATAAGATGTAAGAGCAGCCCCACTGGACCATGCCAAAAGGTCAATTCAATCCTGCTTTCAACTTCCCACAATGCATACCCAGATTCTTCTGGAAGCCCAGAAGTGGAGCTTGAAGGCAGTAGCTATATCCTTCTGATATTCCTCAGTGGTATACTACTGCCATCTGGAGTTTCCGCACAGACATAGTGGCTGCCATTGGTAGACCTCTCCTCCATACATTTGGTCGAATTCTCTTTTAAATCTATCTAAACAAAGGGCCATCTCCACAACTTGCGGCAGTGAATTAACTAAAACAATGATGCACTGTGAGAAGTGGTCTTCTCTCCTCGCTCCTGTGCCTCCCCACCAAAAACAATCCTGACTCTGTCAAAAACTAGCCCTCAAGATCTATCCAGTCAGCACAGCTAGATATTTTGGAACACTGTGTTTATGATATTGTACACCGTGTCTGCATTTCAGTGTCGTGAAGCCACATAAGATTGTTTGAATATTACTGTATATTCCAAAAGCCATAGGCCTTAAGACTCGATATTGGTAATAAATAAAAATCATATCCATGTTGTAGAAATACATGGTGTTTATTTACTAGCTTGACGTCATTTATTCTTTTGCATCTTCTGATTCTATGGTCAATCCATTTCATTAGCTGAGCACAAGGAATTATATGTGAGAAACTTCTCTTTATCCACTACCTCCATGCCATGCATAAAGTTATAGACCTATATTATATAAAAAATAATAATAATAGTAACAATTTGTTTATACCCCACCCATCTGGCTGGGTTTCCCCAGTCACTCTGTGCGGCTCCCAATAGAATACAGTCATACCTCTTGTTGCGTTTGCTTCACATTGCGGCTTTTCGGGTTGCGAACGCAGCAAACCCGGAAGTGTATATTTCCGGGTTTCGCCACACACACGTGCGCAGAAGCGCTTGCACAGAAGCACCACTCTAGTTGTGGACTTTTCGGAATGCAAACGGCACCCCAGAACAGATCGTGTCTGCAACTCGAGGTATCACTGTATTTAAAACACGTTATCTCCCCCTCGCTCCCAAACTCAGTTATCTTTTGACTAAATGAAAAAGCTCCAAAGAGCAGGAGTGTGGCTAAGTACCTAAAAGCACATGACTCCAATTTCCATTAAAAATTTGCAGATGCTACTTTATATCTGTAGGTGTCTATACTAAGAAATTAAGGTGGTAAACAGAGGGGTCTCACCAGCACTGCAGTTCATGGTGCACTCAGTTATCCAATCTGCAAAGTTTTTAAAAAAATTAAAGAGAAGGAGTAGGAGACCCAGGGCTCAGGTCTCCTGAGTCACCCCCTAACAATGCTCCTGTGCCAAATATTTGAAGCCCTTTTTCTGGCATTCAGAAAGAATGTGTGAGGGATCAAAGTGTGGCAAACATGCAAGCCTTCCCCACCCTCCAAAACATAGATTCATAGACCTATGGGTCAGGGTGATACATTTTGGGTATACAGGCATCCCCCCCCCCCGACTTGCGCACAACCACATATACATGTGACGCTGGGGCCACCACTGGTGGTGGGCCCGTTCTTATCCCAAGACTTGGGCACCTTTGCCAAGAGAGTTTATTAAAAGCTTTTTGAAAGTCCAAGTATATACAATCTAGATATGCCATTTGCCATTTTGCTGTTCAGACTCCACAGATATCCTTCATGTGGGAGGGACAGGAAATTCAGCATTGATGGGAATTTCCCAGTAAAAGCACAGTTCTTCACTTTCTTTGAACCACACTCATCAGGACCTTCGCACATCAAGAGTTATGGATACCACATTCAATAATTATGGCAGAACACATGGTCATTACACACATAGCATGAATACAAAAACATAACCACGGTCTGGGAGGAAGAGGGCTTTTCTGTTTGTTTGTTTGTTTGTTTGTTTGTTTGTTTGTTTGTTTGACTTTCAAAAGCCATCAACAGGCAGTAGAATTGCTGCTCATCTCATTAAACTGAGAAAAGCTAACAATCTGATAAAGTTTATTTTGCTGAGACTGCATAGCTTTAATGTGCTTTCTTCAAAGTTGTGAGGTGTACAAAAGGTAGAGATAAAAGACAGCTGCTGAATTTTAACTTTCAACAATACTTGTCCCGCTCCCCCCCCCAAAAAAATCCACAAACGATTGTTTTGCTCAATCAATAAGCCCCCCCCCCCATCTTACAAATGCTTTCCTATAGTGAGGACAGCACTACAGTCAAACTAAAGCGCTGCAGGTGTGATGAGACTGAACATCTACCTACTTGAAGGCTGCATTTCCAGGATACAGTGGTACCTCAGATTACCGTACATATGCTTCAGGTTACAGACTCCGCTAACCCAGAAATAGTGCTTCAGGTAAAGAACTTTGCTTCAGGATGAGAACAGAAATCGTGCTGCGGCGGCGCAGCGGCAGCAGGAGGCCCCATTAGCTAAAGTGGTGCTTCAGGTTAAGAACAGTTTCAGGTTAAGTATGGACCTCCGGAACGAATTAAGTACTTAACCTGAGGTACCACTGTACTACTTGTGCTTCTTTCCAAATGGAGGAAGCCTTTTCAGTGAAACCAACAAGCCGTAGAAAGTTTTTATTGCAGGTTACTGGAAATGTTCTGATAGACAAGGAGAGTAGTAAGTTATATCATTGCTTTTAATAGCCAAGCAAATATTACTGTTTTACTGCTTGTCTGCAAGTGGGTTCACCCTTGAGGGCAATAAAAATCCCTATAAAAGAAACACAGACTACCTGTCCTCATCTGTGATGTTATTTATGATGTTCACTCAATTGAAAGCAGCCTTTAATGTCACTGCTTTCTAAATAAACGTATCGTCAACACTTGCTAACATCCAGTATATATCACAAGAAGTAGATACCTCTTTCCTGAATTGCTGGGATGAGTTGCAGAATACTCCAGCAAGTTCTGGTTCAGTGCTCCAATTCTCTCTCCTAATAAGTGGTGTGCTGTATCAGGCACTCAAAATCTCCATGGTACTATTTACTGGACAACACCTACAACAGAGTTGACATACGTCCAGTTTCTGCCCGAAATGTCCTCTTTCTCAGCGTAAAAATTCCTGTCCATAGGATTTTTTAAAGTAGGCAAAATGTCTGTGTTTTTTTATTTACGTGTGGCAACACAGTCTTGCGCCCATAGCTTAGTTGTAGAGTACATGCTTCACATGCAGAAAGACCCAGGTTCAATTTCTGGTAGCGGCAAGCCCTCTCTGAAACTTGGAAGAATCACTGATGGACAGTAGAGACAATGGTTAACTAGGGGTGTGTGTGTGTGTGTGTGTGTGTGTGTGAGTGAGTGAGTGAGTGAGAGAGAGAGAGAGAGAGAGAGAGAGATACAGTGATAAGCTATGTAACCTCTTTTTCTTTTCTCCTCCTAAAATGAAGTTTTCAGCTCGGATTATTTTGACATGCTGGGATCACCCAGGAAGGCTGAAGAATGAGAAAGTGTATATGTTTACATGTTTACTTTTGTATAAGGGACACGGGTGGCGCTGTGGGTTAAACCACAGAGCCTAGGACTTGCCGATCAGAAGGTCGGTGGTTCGAATCCCCGCGACGGGGTGAGCTTCCATTGCTCGGTCCCTGCTCCTGCCAACCTAGCAGTTCAAAAGCACGTCAAAGTGCAAGTAGATAAATAGGTACTGCTCCGGCGGGAAGGTAAACGGCGTTTCTGTGCGCTGCTCTGGTTCTCCAAAAGTGGCTTAGTCATGCTGGCCACATGACCCGGAAGCTGTACGCCGGCTCCCTCGGCCAATAAAGCGAAATGAGCGCCACAACCCCAGAGCGGTCACGACTGGACCTAATGGTCAGGGGTCCCTTTACCTTTACCTTTTTCTCATAGGCATAGGTGGGAATGTGAACTTCTAAAGCCTACATATAGTACGGGTATTTAAAATGAGAGTCGTCATAGCGAAGTCGGCAAACGTGTTCTCATTTTCGCTCTTCAAAATATGGCAACCCTAACCTACAATACATTCTAGCTGCAATGCTAGAATGCAGATGAAGCTGAACTCCAACTCCCATCTGCCCTAGTCAGCTTTGTCAATGGTCAGGGATGATAGAAGTCATGGTCCTACAACATGTGGAGGGCACCACGTTGGCTATTCCTGGGATAATACATCACTTTCCCCAGGTATTTCTTCTTGCTCCCCTCCACAGTATTTCTAGATGCAGCACCCTAAAACTCTCCCAGGGGAAGTCAATGAGAGCTGTCAACATCTATGGGAGTGAAGGTGGTAAGACACCAAAGGGCCCTGGAGAAAAGGCCCTTTCTGTATGTGCAACTGCTTATCCTGTACATTGAAAACTGGCACATCAGGGAAAAGCTTTCTCCCCACCATTCTAGTTTTCACACTCTAAAGTCATGTGAAACCCGCACTTGCTATTTGAAGTGGTACACGCCAGGAACAGGTTTACCATCTCACCTGTCATTTATGACAACTAGGCCCAAGAGATACACTGGAGTGCCATTTATATATGCAGTACTATCGACTTCATAGGGCTGCTGTGAGAAGAGAAAATCTGCAAAGCCCTTCAAACAATGCCGTATGCTAATTTTGTGTTTTGCATATTGTAAATTAATGCTAAATTGTGGTAGTGAGTTGCCCAAGGCCACACAGTGAATCACTTGTTCAGCAGAGATTAGAATTGGCACTTCTCAGTTTTTTAATTATGTCAGATTTCTGTATTCCACCTTTCCATCAAAAACAATCACATGTCTAAGGCCAGGACTGAATCCACTATAAACATTGGTTATTCCACCAATTATGCCTACACTGAATTCACTCAGCGTAAAAGCCTTGTGGAAGAACCTGCAAAGGTAACACAGTTTTGATACTTTCCAGTTTCCCTCAATGTGCCTTTAGTGGAATTTAATGAAATACATTGCATTTTCCAGATGTTAATTACTCCCGCGTCCCCCTTAAGTACCAGTATTTTTCAAGCCCTTATACTCTTCCTTTAACATAGCATTTTTCATCAATTTGATCTTAATGTGAACTGAATTGGTATGACAGCAACCCATTAAAAAAGAGCATCAAACTATGCTCTTCCTTTTAGGTTTTAATCAGGGCAGAACAAAAAGGGAGCACTGTTTTAGCCACTGGGGGTCCTGCTCAAAAGGGTGATATTTTGCAAAATAGTCTCAGTCTACCTTATCAGACTTCTACCAGATATGGAGTCTACAAATGTTATTTGATTCTTTGCCATATCATTTTCTATGCCTTTTGCTGAATGGCTGATTAAATCTACTCCAAGTCCAACACATGAAGGATATTAGATTATTAAAAGTACACTTTCCATCATTTGTAAAGGTTAGACCCAAATTGATTCTAAAGTGACAATGAATAAAGATGACATAGTATTAAATATGCCAATGAAAAGCAGATTCCAGCAGGAGCTCTGTAATTCTATGAATCTAATTTACCACATATTGCCAGTCTAGCACTTAAAAAAAAATATCAAAGAGACAAATGAGAATTTTTATGGATTCCGCCTACAAGGCAGGAGGAAGTCCTTTCAAGCCAGTCAGCTAAACCATAGTTCAAGATGCTGGGTGTGAAGAGTGCTTTCATTGTATGAGAAACAAGCGCCTCAGTTTTGAATCTATGTAGTGCCAACATGTGTGGCATTTTACAGAACAACATGAACAAAAAACACAGGTCTGTACCAAGAAGTTCATGATCAGAGCTGTCACGCATGCTACAATTCTGCAGGAGGAAAAATATGCAACGTGTTCATAACTCAGCTCCTTGAAAACGTCACCTTTCATACATGCAAGACAGTTCCTAACCCTTACAGTTGCAACAAATATGCTTGAACATATATGGGTGGGCATTGCCAGCTGAAATCTCGGGGGGGGGGGCAGACAAACAATCAGGGGAGAGGCTAAATTAGCCTTCAGTGCTCCATGTTCTTCTCTACTATGAAACTGTACATGTTTATGCAAATAATAATAATATCAAATAAATTGCGTGAAGTCAGAAATTAGGAAAATATACTTGATTTTCATGATTTATACTGACTGTGCTATTCTGCCTTTCTTGGTACAGTATTTGGATTACCTGGGTGCCTCTCCCCGTGCACAACCCACATCACCCCCAAATCTGCATCAGTGGGTTGGAAGAACCCCCAGAACAAATTAAGAGAGCACGCAGGAGGGGAATAGCGTTCTTTTGTGCAAGGGGAAATCTTCATGCTAAGAAGATGTTCCCCTTAGCATGCAGTGATTACACTTTAATCCAATTATGATAAATCTAATGGGCTGGAAATCAGATTATATTGCCACAGTGGTTTCCACTGGCCTTAAACATGGCAGAATTCAGAACTATTTGTCATTCCCTGTCCCCTCTAATTTCAGTATAATGCACTTCGGGGGAAGTGCTCAAAAATATGCTCGAGACCAAGAAGCTGCTTATGGATTTCCAAAAGGCCCTTATGCGGAGATCCACAAAAGAATATTCATTCTTAGTAATAATGTACTCTGCAGGGCAGCTATTGCTCTGTAAAAGTCACTTCATTTGAGCTGGCTTGTCCACAATTGTCCACTGAAAAATACATCTACGTACCAAATCATGTATAGCAATTCTAGCCAATTCTATTGAGTCAAGGGGGCAAGAGAATATTAAATTTGTGAAATTGCCTACATTCTACTTAACATTCAAAATATATAAATGCATTTTGCAAAGTCTATTGTTTGCTGCAATTATCCTAGATCTTGAAAAGAATGCATTAGCTTCATGATAAGCTTTGTGGTAATAATGACTGATAATGTAGAAGCTGCAAATGTGTTTAAGAGCACTCATTTGCTTTCTGTAGCAGACTACAATTAACAAGCTGGAGCAATCTGCTTTAAATCTAAAATAAGAAGATAAAAACTTGACTGATCCATGTTTTGGCAGTTCTTAACTGGGATGTGCTGGCCTCCTCGTATTTTTGTATTAACAACCTTGTGCTGTGTCCAACATTTAAAAAGGTATATACAGTATATACTATGGCTAACAAAAATAATTACACAAGAATGAAGAATCTCAACAGGAGTTTTAAATATATTTTTTTCAAACTTTACTTCTGCATAGTCTCTCCCTGCAACACAAATATGAAGATGCAACTGCCTAATTAAGCATTTTAAATGCTGAATTGTGAGGTACTCTATTGTTCTAAAATTGTCTTGATGGATTGTGCTTTAGTTGTGTTGTCACATTTTATTTTGAACTGAATGCCGCATTGGGATCTAAAAAGATTAAGGCCAGTTTGAAAATAATTTAAATGAATAATAATTCTACAGTATCCTGTGCACTGGGCAGCATCCTGTACAAGGTGATAGGGCCCGGGGCTCTTGCACTGATGTACCACAAGCAGCACAGATGTTTCACACATGCAAATGCAAAGGCCAGTGCAGCTGTGCTCTGTAAGGCCTTCCACAACAGAGAAGTAGCGGATGAGGGCAACACACTGTAGGATCAAGTATAGGAAGAGAGAGGCAAGGCTATCAACAGAACAAACTACTGGGTGATGCAACTGACTCCAACATCACGAGTACTGAGGTTTGAAGGCCCAAACCCTTAGCAAGCTATAGGACCCAGACTATGAAAGGGTGACAGTATTGCTTACCCCTTTGCAGGCACTCACAAGACTGAGCTGCAGGTCTGCATGCCAAGAAGGAGGCTGAAGTTATTTTAAACATCTATTCAAAACTCAGTTTCAGCTGCCAACACTAAAATATGTAAGTTCTGTATCCTCTTCATCAGACGCCATTGAGCAATTGAAACTATTCACTAATACATATGGCTAAGAAGGGCTAATGTTTCATCTAGCCAGCACAGGGATTGCATGGTTCCTCCACCAAGAGTTTAAACTGTGTACAAACCATAAGATTATGAATCCAGGGAGATTTTTTATACAAATAAATAAGCACTGGGGAGATGAAGAAGGTGCAGATTAAATGCAGGTATGTACTGCACAACTGGCCAATTTGTATAACCATGTGCTGTTCAGTTTGCGATCTTCCTTTCCAGCTGTTTTGTACTAATGAAGGCAGCTACTTTGCTTAATTATTACAAAACAATTTACTGTGAAATGGGCATTAGCAAAATTAAACATGTGGCAGGTAGCAAAGGAAATTAAGTTACATGAAGATGGCCTTTTCGAAGTGTCTGCACTCCTTCTTACATCTCCTCATTTGACCTGTGTTTACTGCAACTATACATGATGGTTTAGGACAAGGGCGGGGGTGGGGGCACCTCCAGAAGTTGCTGGACTCCAGCTCTCCATCAGCCCCAGCCAGTAGGATCAGTGTTCAGATGGTACCGAAACTGTAGTCCTGCAACATCTAGATGGCACCACCTTAGCCACGCCTGGATTAGGAGATGCATGGTTTTGCATACCATTACAGATCTTATTTCCTTCCAAAATTTTATAATCCATTTATCAATATAAAGACTCTAATTAAAGTCATTTCCTTAGCACTGTTTGGTATACATACCACTTGATAGTTCTTTTGCTCGCTTGCTTCAATATTTATTAAGTGCCTTGATTGGGGTTTCATAATGAATACATGGTTCTTGCCCAGAGGGATTAAATCTTAGCACAGACACATTGCCTAATCCAAGCCTCTTAAATGTGTCCCTCTCTTCTTCCCCAAGGTGCTGAGCCTGGCATTTTTCTCCAGCGGTGAAGAGGGAATACACGCTTCGCTTTTTAGGCTGCATATATGCGCTGGTCTCTCAGCAAACATTAAACCCAAATAGCTTGAATGAAGCTGAAAATAGATTCATCTGGGATTTTCCGTGAAAATAAGACACTCACCCTGGCATGACAGTGGGAGGGATAACAAGGATCAGCTTCAGCCGCACCTGATGCAAAGCTTCCGAGAGGTGAGTGAGCAAGTGAATCAGACCCCTGTAACAAAAACATGATGTTAGGTCTAGAAGTAAGAAAACTAAATCGTGGAACAACAACCTTTTCTCTTTAAAAAAAGTTAGGAAATATTCTTCCTTCATTAAACGCTGAAGACACACTCTAATAGGACTTGGCTCTGCACAATCCGTTCTCCCTTTAAATAGGATGTAACAGGAGATGACAAAAGAGATACTTTTATTCAGTCTTCATTTTAGGACAGGGATGGGGAAGTTGGTTCCCTCTAGAGTTTGGAGTACAGCAACATCTAAAAGGACCAGGTTTCCCCATCCTGGTTTATGTGATCAAGGAATGATATGCTGTATTTTATTGATTGTATCTGAATACTCCCTTGGGAACATTTGGGTGGAAGGAAGATCAAAGGATGATTGCGATAATTATAACGGTAACAGCAGCAGCAGCAGCAAGTGACCACCACTGTACTCTCTCTTCTTCAGGCAGGCCAACTCAGCATGTGGTCACAATGGCCAGTCTGCAGGTCAACATCTTCATCATGAGGTCACAATGGTCAGCCTGCCTTTATCAGGCATAAAGGCTCACAGATCAGTCGGTGTCTCTTCCTGGAGGAAGCAGCAGCAGCAATTTGTGGGCACTGTAATCTGTTGCTCTCTCTCACTCCCATACAGACGCTGGCAGAAGCAGGACCATACAGGCACAGTTTGTCACCAAGGTCAGTATACGCATGAGCCTGTGGGCAGAGACTCTTCGTCTTACTAAGGTGGGCAGAAGCAGTATGTGGGCACAGAGGCCACCTGGTTCTTATTTAAATGGGAATAGGAGTGAGGAACCTGTGGCCCTCCAGATGTTGTCGGACTGCAGCACCTGTCATCATCCCTGACCATTGACGATGTTGCCTGGAGGGCCACAGGTTTCCCAATCAGTGTTTGAGGATTAAGGTACACATGTTCTCTTAATTCCCAGCTCTTTTCTTACTATCTGGGCCTTTCCTTCTTCCCCATCTTCCTCAGTATCCTAGTGACTCCATGCCTTATCACATGGCTGGCCATGATCAGGGATGCTTGGAAGGCACTCACAGAAAAGGGAAATCTCTGCTTGGACTTCACTTTTCCTGGCGTTCTGTGACTCTCCCTTGCAGCAATGGGGAAAAGGAGGGGTGGCAAGTGCTGGGCTCCCTTCCCCTCGTCCACAATTAGCCCAGATATGACATGTTTGCAGTCCCACAACCAGCAACAGTCGTTTAGTACATTGATGTCAGAAGCCTTTTAAGTACTTGGAGGTGTTCCATTAAAGGTGGTTAACAGCCCACGCTCTGCCAGTAAAGCCAGGAGGCAACTGGTTGAGAAGAAATAATTCTCCTACATTTTTTCCTGTCATGTTGCAAATGCATCTACACTTGCAGTAGCCTCACTGTAATGCTCGATTATCAAATATCTAAAAGCATTAAGTAAATGATATGCAGAAAGGGTGGATGAGAAGATGAGATCATCCTCCACAGAGGGGAATAAAAGAATATTCAGCTATCTCTGCTTGTACTGGGTACCCTTCAGATTTTTGCCATTACCTCTGCTGAAAATAGCGGGTGGTGCTCAGCCAAGTTTCATTGAGAGTAGACACACTGAAATTAATGAACATGACTAAGTTAGGTCATAGAATCAAAGAATCATAGAATCATAGAATCATAGAATCATAGAGTTGGAAGAGACCACAAGGGCCATTGAGTCCAACCCCCTGCCAAGCAGGAAACGACATCAGAGCACTCCTGACATATGGTTGTCAAGCCTCTGCTTAAAGACCTCCAAAGAAGGAGACTCCACCACACTCCTTGGCAGCAAATTCCACTGTCGAACAGCTCTCACTGTCAGGAAGTTCCTCCTAATGTTTAGGTGGAATCTTTTTTCTTGTAGTTTGGAACCATTGTTCCGTGTCCGCTTCTCTGGAGCAGCAGAAAACAACCTTTCTCCCCCCTCTATGTGACATCCTTTTATATATTTGAACATGGCTATCATATCACCCCTTAACCTCCTCTTCTCCAGGCTAAACATGCCCAGCTCCCTTAGCCGTTCCTCATAAGGCATCATTTCCAGGCCTTTGACCATTTTGGTTGCCCTCCTCTGGACACGTTCCAGTTTGTCAGTGTCTTTCTTGAACTGTGGTGCCCAGAACTGGACACAGTACTCCAGGTGAGGTCTGACCAGAGCAGAATACAGTGGCACTATTACTTCCCTTGATCTAGATGCTATACTCCTATTGATGCAGCCCAGAATTGCATTGGCTTTTTTAGCTGCCGCGTCACACTGTTGGCTCATGTCAAGTTTGTGGTCAACCAAGACTCCTAGATCCTTTTCACATGTACTGGTCTCAAGCCAGGTGTCACCCATCTTGTATTTGTGCCTCTCATTTTTTTTTGCCCAATTGCAATACTTTACATTTCTCCCTGTTAAAATTCATCTTGTTTGTTTTGGCCCAGTTCTCTAATCTGTCAAGGTCGTTTTGAAGTGTGATCTTGTCCTCTGGGGTGTTAGCCACCCCTCCCAGTTTGGTGTCATCTGCAAATTTGATCAGGATGCCCTTGAGTCCATCATCCAAGTCGTTGATAAAGATGTTGAATAAGACCGGCCCCAAGACAGAACCCTGTGGCACCCCACTAGTCACTCTTCTCCAGGATGAAGAGGAACCATTGATGAGCACCCTTTGGGTTCGGTCAGTCAGCCAGTTACAAATCCACTGAGTGGTAGCATAGTCAAGACCGCATTTTACCAGCTTCTTTACAAGAATATCATAGGGCACCTTGTCAAATGCCTTGCTGAAATCAAGGTAGGCTACATCCACTGTGTTCCCTTCATCTACCAGGCTTGTAATTCTGTCAAAAAACGAGATCAGGTTAGTCTGACATGACTTATTTTTCAGAAATCCATGCTGACTATTGGTGATCACAGCATTCCTTTCTAGGTGCTCACAGACTGTTTGCTTAATGATCTGCTCCAGAATCTTCCCTGGTATTGATGTCAGACTGACTGGGCGGTAATTATTTGGGTCCTCTCGTTTCCCCTTTTTGAAAATAGGGACAACATTTGCCCTCCTCCAGTCTGCCGGGACTTCGCCTGTTCTCCAGGAATTCTCAAAGATGACTGCCAGTGGTTCTGAGATCACATTGCCAGTTCTTTTAATACTCTTGGATGCAGTTCATCTGGCCCTGGAGACTTGAATACATCTAAACTAGCCAAGTATTCTTGTACTATCTCCTTAGTTATTCTGGGCTGTGTTTCCTCTGCTGAATCATTTGCTCCAAATTCTTCAGGTCGGGCATTGTTTTCTTTATCGGAGAAGACTGAGGCAAAGAAGGCATTGAGGAGTTCAGCCCTTTCTGTGTCCCCTGTTTGCATTTCACCATCTTCTCCTCTGAGTGACCCCACTGTTTCTTTGTTCTTCCTTTTGCTACGAACATACCCATTAAAGCCTTTTTTGTTGCTTTTAACCTCTCTAGCAAGCCTGAGTTCATTCTGTGCTTTAGCTTTTCTGACTTTGTGTCTACACGTGCTGGCTATTTGTTTGAATTCCTCTTTGGTGGTTTCCCCCCTTTTCCATTTTTTGTACACATCCTTTTTTAATCTTAACTCAGTTAACAGTCCATTAATTGCAATAGGTCTACTCAAAGTAAACCTTACTTTAACACTGCCCAGTAAATCGATGGATTTAGCTTAATCAGCCGACACTGCCTGTTCATTCCAAGAGCAATCTATGGAGATATGTGGCCAACCTCTTCATCAAGATAGCTCAGTCAGTAGAGCAGGAGGCTTTTAATCTTGGGGTTATGGGTTTGAGCCCCACGTCAGGCAAAATATTCCTGCATTGCAGGGGGTTGCCTAGATAACCCTCAGGGGTCCCTTCCAACTCTGCCATTCTATGATTCTATGAATGGTGGGGAGACACTCTGCCCTCGCTACATGAGGTCATCAGCTAGCAGCTGTCCTGATATCTTTCTTGTGCTTTGCAGCTTTGATTGGGGTAACATTTATTCATGGGCTGTGTAGATGAGTATACCCACTGGCACACACAATATAAAACTAAAACGTAGCATCTGCAATCTGGATTTTGCTGCTGGTGTTTCAAGCACTGTTTTCAGGGCACCACAAAACCTAACACCACCTCACGACTAATGTGGGTTCAAAGAGATTTTACACAGAGAGAGATAATATTCATCAACTTGACATTGTTTTTTATACTAAACTTGGTATTGAGCAGTTTACCCGATTTATGGCAAAGGTGGGAGAAGGATGGCAGCTTCTCTTGTAAGAAAAATCGCCCAGAAGATTTAAGTACTGGCAGCCTAACTTGTCAAGCCATCTCTCTGGCCTAAGAGCACTTCTTGCCCATTCAAGGGATTAGTGGTTAACGCTCAGACTTCATTTACGTGTACTCCCATTTGTCACCCAAAATAGATTATGTAAATCAAGCATTGCATGCACTCCGCCATCCCCAAACGGCCCTAGCTGAGTGCCCATTTAAAAACATCCAATAAATTATATGTCTGCTCGTCTCTACAGTAGACTTGAGCGTTTTAAGACCATATTTTCCCATATTATCACTGTCAACTCAGATGGGAGGGAGGGAAATGCACATGCTGCATTGCATTTTTTAAAAGTATAATGAGGCTAGAGCAAACTGTCGTCATGGCAAAACATAGTTAAATATTCATTTTGTCCTTTGCTATTGTCAAATTGAACTTTCAGATGTTCCTCTGAAGCACATGGCACTTTGAGAATCTCCCCAGACCCAATTAAAAGGTGAGGTATGTATTTTAAACTTTCTGATCTTGGTTCTCTCATGAATATACAATGCTGCTGGTCTCTCTTTCGCCTTCTCACCCTCCTCCCCACTACACTCTTGTTCAGACATTTCAGCTTTGTCCTCCTTGAAGCTGCAAATGATGCTGACCTCAGCAGAACATTTATTGCAGCTCACAGTATTTGTTGCATTCCCTTTAGAGTCTCTTTTTAACTATAGCTAATGCTCAAGTTTGATGGTCGCTGCCCCCGCCCCCACAAATCAAGGCTTTCCCAGAAGAATTAAAAAATAAAATGAAAAGATCCAACATAATAAAGCTGTGTTTGTAGACAGCTGACAAAAAAATGAAACTTTTTTTTTTTTTTTTAAAAAAAGCAATCTCAGTTCAAGAATGAGTTATTGCTGTTTGCCCTTTCACTGCTCGAGGTAATACCAAGGAAGGAAGGGACTTACAGTAAGCCATTGATTAATAGGTTAAATTTCCAAGGCTCAGACTGAAGTACTGATGTGTCTACAGAAGTTTTGTTCTTTTCTTCCCACAGTTAATAAGGTACCTGAAGGTCAAATGCAGATGTTCCTGCAGCATATAGTGAAGGCAGCACTTTTCAAATAAACTATGTGATTGTGGCACCACCTACTGTTGACTATCAGCCTGAACAAAATTATATGTGTGACCTTGTTTGCACAGAATCAAAATCATCCCTGTTACAAATACCAATCTAAGGCATTTTCAATGTACTGAATTTTAAAAAGCAAGTCATTGGGTGGAATTCAACTAAGTTTTACTCAAGAGTATACCCACTGACATTACTAAACAGAATAATAATAATGTATTACTTGTACCCCACCCATCTGACTGGGTTGCCCCAGATACTCTGGGCAGTTTCCAACAGAATATAAAGAACACGTGATACATCAGACATTAAAAGCCTCCTGATACGGAACACCATATAATTGGTTCTCTCTTTGACAACTGACAGGCAGGAGTTCCACAGGGCAGGAGCCACTACCCAGAAGGCTCTCTCCCTGATTCCCTGTAATTTCACTTCTTGCAATGAGGGAACCACCAGAAGGCCCTCAGTGTCCAGGCTGATCGATAGGGGTGGAGATACTCCTTCAGGTATACAAGGGTGTGGATGTTTAGGGCTGTAAGGGTCAACACCAACACTTTGAATTGTGCTTGGAAACGTACTGGGAGCCAACATAGATATTGTAGGACTAGTGTTATATGGTCCCAGCAGCAACTACAAGTCACCAATCTGGTAGCCACATTCTGGATTAACTGCAGTTTCTAAGTCAGCTTCAAAGGAAGCCCCAGTACTAAGTCAGGTCTATGAATTTCAATAGGTCTACTCTGAGTAAAACTTAGTTAACTATCACCCAATGTAATCATTTGCAACTAAGGTAAAGGTAAAGGTAAAGGGACCCCTGACCATTAGGTCCAGTCGTGACCGACTCTGGGGTTGCAGCGCTCATCTCGCTTTATTGGCCAAGGGAGCCAGTTTACAGCTTCTGGGTCATGTGGCCAGCATGACTAAGCTGCTCCTGGCAAACCAGAGCAGCGCACGGAAATGCCGTTTACCTTCCCGCCAGAGCGGTACCTATTTATCTACTTGCACTTGGACGTGCTTCCAAACTGCTAGGTTGGCAGGAGCAGGGACTGAGCAACAGGAGCTCACCCCACCACAGGGATTCGAGCCACCGACCTTCTGATCAGCAAGTCCTAGGCTCTGTGGTTTCACCCACAGCGCCACCGCGTCCCTATCATTTGCAACTAGCTGCTCGCAAAAGGGAAATGGTAAGACTCAAAAACCTTCAGCCTCCAACTGCTGCAACCTAAATACAGAAAAACAATGCACATCCACAGATTGGAAGAGATATGATTAACTTAGCTGTGACAAGAGCACACACCACAGTTAATCCTTGGGCTCACATATTTCCCTCTTCTTCATGAGCAGCCTTTATGGTTCCTCCACTTGCACATGAAGGAGAAGGGAATGCCTCATTGTCTGCATAACGTTATGTGATGGGTTAGCATTAAAGCTGCTTGGGTTTCTATCCACTACAAACAGCAAAATAAAGCTAGCTTAGTATGGTTGGGCCTTTTACATCTCTGAATAGGTTCAAAAAGCAGGGAAACAGATAGGCTTCCAGTTTTGCCACTTCTACTTTAATGCGCTGGGTGGGTTTCAAGAATCTCACCTGCAGTTCCTCCATGAGCTCCAGCTCAACATCTTGCCATAGACAAGCTGCTCAGTTTCCAGGACAAAAGAAATGAGTAGTGCTGGACAGTTCTAACATCCACACCCCTCCACTATACCAAATCACCAGGGGACTTCAGATTTCTCAAGGTCCGGTATTTGAAGCTTTCTTTACTAAGATACAAGCTTACTTGCAGTTAGTTTACTTAAAAGGCTTCTAACAGCAGTCCCTCCAATTGTCCAGAATGAAAGCTCATTCCTGTACATTCAGATCTTTCACTTCTACACAATTATTATTAAAGTTTGGAAGCCTTATTCTTCTCTAGATCTATCCACTCTGTACATTATTAAATATTGATAATAAGATCAGCAAATCCTAATTATGGTAGAAAATGATCCCTTGGGTGTTTCAGGAACACATTTTTGTTTTCTGTTTTAGGTAGTTGGTAGTATTTGTGTGACTAAGAACTGAACTCCACTGTCTTTGGCTGCTTTGAAAAAAATGCTAATGCTATTGTTTACGTGACTACTTATCCCAAATTTTAAAAAGAGAGAATAATCAGAGCCCAATTAACCTGGAGTTTTCTCCCTTTCAGACCACTTCAGCATGATTACTACCATCAGCATATAAATGTTGGGAAGAGAAATGAGATGGTGTCAGGGGCTCAGGAGCAGAGGCACAGGGAAGAGAGGAAATGGAGAGCGAAGGGGAAGAATCTGAGGGCAGCGTAGGAGAAGATGACAGTGGCCCGAGAGATTCCATGAGCCTCTCCAGCGAATCAGAAGATTCACAGAAGGGGGCACCAGTGGCCAGGGCAAGGGGTCTAGAGTGGCCAGAGCAGGTCTAGAGTCTTAAACTGGTGTCAGAGGGGAGGAGATTCAGACGGAGCTTCGGCGGTCTAGGGTTTAAGACGTAGAGCTGCGCGCCACGGTTTTGAAATAGAGACTGAACTTCAATAAAGACTTTTGTATATAACAACGACCTGGCATTGGTCCTCTGTGAGCTGGGACTTCGGGCAGCTCTGACAGATGGCATTAATCCAGGATAAACCTTCTAATAGTTTCAGATCCCTCCCTTAACTTGCAATGGCTAAAGAAAAAATGATGATCCTCTAAAAAATCAGTGAATAACAGAGTTATCACAATACTGCCACTGTGTGGATAAGAATAAGAACAGCACATCATATTTCAAGTAGCAAAATCCAGTTTTGTTTGGGTAGGAAACAAGAACATAATTTTCCTCTAAATGTAATTATGACATGAACTAGCATGCCCAGGGTTAGAAACAAATAACGTTTGTTGAGACTGTCATTGTTCACATCCAACACTCCCCCAGAGTGCATGGAACCAGATGCATTGATCTGAGTTCAGAAACCCTGCAAATATAATTGCTCTGAACTCAATTTCAAGTAACTAAGATAGATTTCATGCATTCTGAGCCTCTCTCCTATCTTTGATGCACACGTATGAAATACAGAAATGCAGTTCTAAGCAAATTTGTATCATGATTCCATGTTTTTAAAACAGATTGATAGCCACGTGGGAATGTGAAATTACAACCTCATTTCCTGCATTATTTGTGTCGCATCTGAACAAATGTGTTATCTTTTTCTCTCTCCATAGAGTAGTTGTACACATTTGGGTATGGCTTTTTCATATTTCAAGCTTTGTTGAAGCAGGGCAGGGAAGCCTTGTCATTCATATATGCAGATTTCCTTCACCATCTCCCCTCTCTGCACTCCAATGAAACTGACATGATTATCAAGGAAAGGCTTGTCAGCTCCATAGACTCCAGGCAGTAGAATGTGCTAATTCAGACTCTTGTGTAAATACAAGCAGCTTGTCATTGCAGCTGGAGTCACAATGAGAAAAAGACAAGAGGGCTGAACTGCTCTCTGTAAGGATTCTGATGGTGCTGGCAAACTCCCAGAAATCTGATGAGTGGCAGCAAATTTTGGGACAGTGGCTTGAATGTTTAAATTGCAAACTTCCACCTATACTCAACCTGTATCATTACAGGGAGACACAAGAGCGGGGAGTGCTGTTGTGCTTGGGTCATGCTTGCAGGTTTCCCATCTGGATAGCCACTGTGAGAACAGGTTGCTGGACTAGACAGGCCATTGACATTATCCATCAGGCTCTTCTTATGTTCTTATATACATGCAAATACAGCAAAATGCCACAAGTCTTCTGTGACCTCTTCCAAAGGAAACCAACCACAGGTAACTATTGGAAATCTTGAAACTTTTCACTACCCTGCTAAATGGAGTGCTCTAGAGACTGATTTCAGTATTGCTTCCTAAGGGCTTGCTTGGGAAGTGATTCTACCAGACAAGAACTGCTTCCTGTTTAGCTTCTTAGCTGGCAAATAGATCCCAGCACAAAAAGGGCACATGCCCCAAAGTCCTCTTTCTCTTATGGCTATTAGATGAAAGTAGAAATTTTTACTACTCACCTGACTTTCAATGGTGTCCAGTTGTGACAGTGAAGTTTTACCTGTTATACTTTCTTTGCCTTTTTAATTTCTGGTTAATTTTGTTTGGCATGTCTGACCTTGTTTCAGGATTACATAGGTCTGGAGTATTATTGCACACCACACTGAGGGTCTCGAATCAAATCCTATCAACAACTTGAGCAAGTTCCGCTCCCTGCCTCCAAAAACAGTACATTTTTTTCCCTTCAGAAGGTAATAACACCACCCCACGCTCAAAGAACTGACATGATCTACCTATACAGATGATGCAGCTAATCTATCGCTCACCCTCCCTGAAAACAGCTTTTGAAAACATTGTGATCTTGATAAAATCCCACTGTCAGGTCTAAGAGCCACATTAAGGCAAAGGGATTACACCTATGGTACTTAATGATTGTTTTTTCTCTGGCATCAGCAGACACCACCAACATTACTCTTTCAAGCAATGGTTGGACAAACAGCAATCAGGAGATCAATGCTAATCTTGACTATAACACCTAGGATTTCTTTGTTGGTGTCTCTACCGTTAAGAATTGCTGGGGCCAGATCTGACAAGCAAAAAGTAGCAAAGAAACGAGGCAATGTGACAGTGGGAAAGAAGGAAGAAGGCCGGTGCATTTATCGTTTTGCTTAAAACAATTTCCCCATACTCTCTTGCTTGACACCTTCTCGTGTTACCTGATTTCACAGATAACCACAAAACCAGTGGTAACCTGTTTGCACATGAAAAGTGGGGGATTGACTGTCATTTCAGGGTCCTACAGGAGGAACTGCAGCATATCTCTCTCTCATGATGCTCTAATAGTTTAGGGATATTTAGGCTACATGGATAGAGAGTCCCAAGACACACCATCTTTCCAGGCAACCATTACCCTAACTCCTACAATCACAGCTGTGGATTCCTAATATGTGCCCAAGATTTTCCTGGTGCAGCATACACTGAAATAGTCACCACCAGTAAACATCAGAAAAGACCCTTAGTGGTACCTACTCTGTCAAGATTCTTGACCGTAATTTACTTACACAGTACTCCTAAGCATGTTTTCTTTTGACCGAATCCTATTAAATCGGCAGTGAAACTTGACATACTATAAAAAAAAAAAAAGGTAGCATCTTGAAAATCCTGGACTTACGTTTGCTTCTGGTTTCCTAGCTGACTCCAAACTTCAGCCACAAAGCCATCAAAATTCTCATTCTAGAATAATGAAAACATTGGAGATTGTAAATTTACAGTGGAACCTTGTGTTATGCACCATCCTCCTTGCGAACACTGCGGGTTACAAGCTCTGGTAACCTGGAAGGAGATGCCCCTTGTTGTGAATTTTGCCCCAGGATGAGAGCGGAAGTCGCACACCGGCAGTGCGGCAGGTGCCATTGGCAAAAGTGTGCCTTCTGTTATGAGCGGTTTCGGGTTACAGACGGACCTCTGGAACAAATTAAGTTCGTAACCTGAGGTACCACTGTATTCTGAACAAATATCATCGTGGTTATTACTTTTGATGATGTTGAAAGTTTAGATATCTCATTAAAAAAATCCTGCCTTTGTCTCTTAATGCTTTGATCATGTGCTGACTGATTTTGTTTTAAGCTACGTTGTTATCTCATTAGTTTGCTTAACTGGACACCATCATGTAAAATGGCTGTTTATGCAGTTTTTATAAATAAGGCTATGAATTTTAAACGCAACCACGCTGCCCATGTATACAATGCAGTATCATATCAAACTGCTTTGAGGTCTTTTTTTTACAATCATGGTGTATTAAATAATAAATAAAATATCAGTATGCCCTGAGTGTTCACTGGAAGGACAGATCCTGAAGCTGAGGCTCCAATACTTTGGCTACCTCATGGGAAGAGAAGACTCCCTGGGAAAGACCCTGATGTTGGGAAAGATGGAGGGCACAAGGAGAAGGGGACGACAGAGGACAAGATGGTTGGATAGTGTTCTCGAAGCCCCCAACATGAGTCTGACCAAACTGCAGGAGGCAGTGGCAGACAGAAGTGCCTGGCGTGCTCTGGTCCATGGGGTCACGAAGAGTCGGACACGACTAAACAACAAATGCACTGTGTCATCTAGGGATCTTTTATGTAAACACAATTCACAACACCTGAGTTTAAACATGCCAGCATTTAGCCCACCTCCTTTTCACCCACATGCTATTACTTCCACACCTAGGAATCAAGCTTCCGTTCTTCACTGCTGTATGTAATATATAAAACCTGTCTGTGACATCTAGGCCAGTCATCGACAATTTTACATCATCGACAATTTTAAAAAGCCACACTGATATCTGGTATTATACTGGCTCTCTATTTCTCAGAGGTAGGCTTAAGATACCTTGGCTATTTGGATCAGGTTACTGGAAAGCTCTTCTATCTCATCTTCACTGACAAACACACTCTCAAAGTCATGGTAAGTCCAGCCTTCAAACAAAATTCGTGGAACTGAAAAAATACAGAAAGGGAGAAAGAAAGACTAGAAAGAGTCATTAATTTTCTACGCTATTAGGAAAACTGCTGTGGCATGCTCACTCGAAAGATGTATTCCACCCCTTCTCCACTACTAAAACTTGTTCTATCCTTATTAATGTACTTCAGGTGGAAATATATGATGAGGATGGGGTAACTGTGACCCCACCAGCTGTTGCTGGACTCCATCGGCCCCTGTCACCACGGCCAATGGTTAGGGTGACATGAGTTGCAGTCCTAACAAAATGTAGATGACACAAGTCTTCCATCCCTGGTATGTGGAACCTTTATTGTAAGTATAGCAAATTTAGGGCCAACACTCCCTTTCAGCATAAACATTTGGAGCTCCATGTGGTTGCCCATACGCACTGAGGCTCCAAATCATGCCACTTTTACCTCAAATTTTGGGGTGTGGAGAAAGGAGAAGCTAAGCAAATTTTGTGGAGTAGGAACATATTCTTCCATTAATCTTCCATGGGAAACAGATTTCTGGGCCAAGATAAACATCAGAACCCAACAAGTGTAAGTGGGTAGGAGCTACAGCTGATGCTCGTGTAAGGCACTGGAATGAGGTGCTGAAAGAGCAGAGGGGGCTAGCCAAGGATCCAATGCTGGTCCATTTTGTGGAAAGGGGTCTGATCCAGGCCCGCCCGCTGCACCATCATGGAGCTTGTGAAACAAAAAAGGACACATTTGAGCATCCCACACACAGGTGGAATCTACACACATATAAATAAAGCTGTGAAAATGCTTTTTTTATAAAAAAAAGTTTTGAAAAATGCATTGAAATTGTCATAGCTTACGTTTGCCATCTAGTGCCACATTTGTATATTGTACTGTAAAGGTAAAGGACCCCTGACAGTTAAGTCCAGCAGTGACCGACTCTGGGGTTGCGGCACTCATCTCGCTTTACTGGCCGAGGGAGCCGGCATACAGCTTCCGGGTCATGTGGCCAGCATGACTAAGCCACTTCTGGAGAACCAGAGCAGCACATGAAAACGCCGTTTACCTTCCTGCCAGAGCGATACCTATTTATCTACTTGCAACGGGAGCTCACCCCGTCGAGGGAATTCGAACCACCAACCTTCCGATCGGCAAGCCCTAGGCTCAGTGGTTTAGACCACAGCGCCACCCGCATCCCTATACTTTACAACACACTTAAAACATTTTATTTGCAGCTGCATGGCTAAGTCCACACACATTTCCCCTGCTCAGGGCTTTTACATTGGTGCTAGACCTACTGCTTCATTCCACCCTGCTGCTCATTAATGTGTAATATATGGGATTTGCAAAATACAATTTTCCAGTTGTACTAAAAAGAGAGAGGGCAGAAAGCCTACTCCTTTGCTTTAAGAAAAGAAAATAAAGAAAAGTCTGCCAACTAGTTTGATCTGCATTTCCTCTTATGTACAACTAGGGTGGTCTGGGACCTATCAGTGAGAAAGCAGAGATTTCAGGAGGGTAGGAAATGGAGGAGGGGTGTAATTTTTCCTTTCCCCGTTCCTGAAATCCCTCCATCGCCACCCTGGTGATCCCCAAGCTGCACTACAAGATTCTTGTTCCAGGCTGACTGAATGACTTCTGTTAACACTGGCAGCATTTTGTTGTGAATCCCCAGCAGTCGATTACAATTTCCCAACTACAAAGCCAGCAGGAAAACAGACCCAGTCATTATAAAGAATGGCTGGGACAATTTGGCTAAGGCAGAGGAGTGCAGGAACCCAGAACAGTATGACACAATTAAAATTAACGCTTCCGGAGTTGCCCTACAAGAATGGGTTCAATTTGTGCCAAACTCACATTTCAAAAATTACGAACATTAAGAGCCCTACTGGATCTGGTTCAGCAGCTTGTCTTCCAACTAAAGGCCCATGGAAAGACTGCAGGCAGGACACGAGGGCAATAGGGAGCCAAGGCCCATTGGAGCTAAAAATCATAGATCTGTAGACTTGGAAGGCCTTGAGGGTCACCTAGCCCAACCCCTGCAAAATATGGAAGCTTTCCTACAAAGTCACCTATTTTGATGTTTTTGGCATTCTTCTTCACTTCTTTCATCCAACCTGTTAATAGAAAACATGAAGACCAAATATGAACCTGTCTAATCACAAAGTGCCATATTTTCAAACACAAATATGTCTTTTATAATTTTTCTACTCTGTGACTATCAAAGAAATAATGGTTACATGGATCATGGTATAAAAATCAATGGTCTCTACACCACCAAAGATGTATTAACCATTAAGCAACCATGTGTTGTCAGCCCAGAGTAACACATATGTGCATGTGTTCCACTCACCCTGGTCATTTTTGCATTTGGCCCCTTCAGGAAGGTAAACACTAACATAGCTTTGGGATTATTCAAAGCAGAAAGCAGCATACCAAGGTTCCTCCCTGCAAGGCATCAGCCTTCAAGCACTGGGTACCACTGGGCCAACCTACAGCTCCTGATGGATTGCTTACTGCCAAGTCGCCACAGACACATGATCTCACATGCAGCGCCATGCAAATTGACCACCAGCTGGAAATGGTTGGCTGTGGCTGCATAAGAAAATAATGGCTGGATCTCCTTAATTTCAATAGGTTGACTCATATGCATTCTCTGTTTTTAAGTTATATTATGTCTCAATGTCAATTTGTAAAACAGTATTTTCCCCCCATTGGGTGTTGTATGAGAGTGGGAAATTTTATGTTACAGTGGAAGTTTGCAAATATCAACATTCACATATGAATGCCGAAAATCCCTGCCAAATTTTGTTAATACCCGAGAATTCAGAGATGCATTTGTGTCACCGTTCATTTTAGGGGAGACTGCTACAATGCAGCCAAAACACAATCACACTCAGATGTGGGAGGTATCAGCACACTTGCAGGGGGACCCCAAGTCTGCAGAAGTGCAAAAGCACTTTTAGAGAGAGAGAAACAAAGCCCAAAAACCAAGTAGACTCTGTGGACACGAACTGCTGACTGAATGGGGGAGTGAGGGGTAGGGAATGGAATGAAATGGAGTGGCTGGAAACTGGAACAGGCGCACTCCCTACTGCAATTGTCATAGAGCATGCCTGTCAGTAACCACATAGTTTAAAGCTGGAGTTAATTCTTTATTAGCAAAAACACAGTCTCCACTGACTTGCATGAGTGTCATGCCTAATGAACACAGCAGCTCATTCCTGGTGGATGAAATCATGAAATCAGTTGCTGATACTAAAGGTCCCTGCCTCCCCACAGCTGTCTGTCTCCTCCTCTCCAGGGCTTTTTCCAAGCAATGGGAGACTGCACTTGCATGCAGTCAATCTCTCCTCCACCTTTTTCATGCATCTCCAGGTTCTGGGAAACAGGGGAGAGTGAAGCTTGTTGCAGCAGGAACAGGAGACACATGTCACTCTTCACCAGCCTGACTCATCTCTGCCTTTTCCAGTCCCACTCACCAGCTTACGCTTCTGATTCTTCTCTTTGCTACAGACTCTCCCAGCTCACCAAGCCCTGTTACTTCTTCCACTTAATACATCTCTTCCCAGTCTTCTCCGTCTGACCACTCATTGTTGTCCCATCACCTCTCCCGGGGCTCTAGGCCTTCTTCCCTTGGTGGTTCCCCAGCTGGTTTCTCCCTCCATCCCTCTGCATCCATGACAGCAACATTTTGTTGCAGGGCCTACTTGCTCCTTTTAACAACAGTCTCAGGTGGTTGAGTTTCAACAGGAACAGAGCCAAAACGGAATCACCGAGACTCAAGTGAGAGATATCAAGATGTTCAGGGGAAACCCACCGTATGCAGAAATACCAAACATATTTTAATGGGGGGGGACCCAAGCAGGAGAATCTGACTGCAAATATTCTCAAAATTCATGAATGGTGAGACTTCGAACAGGAATATCAAAGTTACCACATTTTTCAGGCATTCACCGTTAACATGCACGCTTGTATATGCACCTCTCTTAGCTTTTATTGTCTGCTACTACATGCATCCAATGAAATAGGAAATGGCCTAAAAAGACTCGCATCATAATAAATTGTTTAACTTCAAGGTGCCGGAATACTTTTTGCCTCTGAATGAATTCAGCATCAGAGTTATAATTGGGAGTTCCTAGCTCAAGCCAACAAGCTGGATTATGACAGAGTTAAAGCATACTTTTGTGTTATAGAGAATGCATCCAGTTATTCTATCAAATTTTCTGCCATGGAAGGAAAGCATTGTATAGCATCACAAAATGCATGTTAACACTGGAAAGCCAAACAGCAAATGCACTAGACACAGATCATGGGGCATGGGATATCAAGCACAAAAGAAAACCTTGGTCAGCATCATGGAGCCCTGTCACCTGGAACCTCTCCTTGCCCCTTCTCTTCACCTGCAACCAGACTGGCGAGATAGTCGTAAATTTGCTTCCAAATATCTTAGCAATGTCATAGCCATGGCTGTTCCACTGGAAAAGGGAGGAGGAAAAGGTATTAGGGCAAAATCCATCACAAACCACCTAGAATTGTATTAAATGCAGGGAAGAGGTCGATGGTCCCAATTTCAGCTCAGAACTTCCATTTCCAGCAGCTAGCCCAATATATTTTGCGGTTTGAGGCAAAGGACAAGATGACCTTGTTCCTCACCACCTAGGACACTTTTATGTACTGGAGAGGCAGTTGTAGTTTACTTAAATACTGACAACTCCAAAAGTACTCTGCATTGCACCCAACAGTAGTTTAGACAGTTCATTACATGTTTGGCACACACAGATCTGCTCTGCAACAGAGGGGGATGGGTGGCTTGGAAGAAAGGGCTTGGTGGGAAGGATGCCCCTGTTGCCCACAAGCACCTGCCACCTGACACAACTACCCTACTCCGTCTAATGGTAGATCAAGCCCCAAATTTTATTCGAAAGAGAGAACGGGATAACCCAAATACTGTATATACACACAAAGCCACAAACCATGCAACAGATACCAGAATTCCTACAACTAGCTGCATCCCACCTTTTTCATTTTCTCAGTACTTACAGGCGTTATGTAGCCCAAAACATCTCCCCCAAAGTGTCGTTCTCGTGCTTTTTTGGCACAGTAGCTTTTGTACTCTAGGATAATATCCTTCGTCTTTAAATCGGTAGAAACCAGGCCACGGTCTTGCACTCTTTTATCTGAATAGTGAGTCTGCCAACAAACCATTATTGTAGATTTAATAACAACTAAAGAAAACATCCATGTTCAGAAGCAGTCTACTCCTAAATACCACTGTAAATATATCCATATTTTATTACACCCCAGATATGATGGAAGCAGCCAGTCTTGTTTAATCATGCCTGATTCACATGCACAGTACGATGTGGAATGGGGTATGAAAAGGGGTGTGTAGATAAGAGAAAGAAACTCAACCATCCCACCCACCTTTGCCCCCTGTCCAGCCCCATGTTAAAACTAGAGTCATATCCACCACCCAATTAACACATGAATCAGGGATACTGTAGTTCAGGGACTTTGGCTCCAATTCATTTTTGCAATATTCAGTCACCCTATAGGCAAATGTTAACACCACTAGGTCAGAGTACAAAATCCACCAGAGCGTTCAATATGAATCTTCGCAAAAATTCCAAGCAATGAAGCAGCTTCTCCTACCTTTTCCTCCAGGGTTTTTGAGGCAGCTTTTTTGGTATCTGTCTTTGACAACGTAGCATTAGCCACCCGAGAAGCCAGGGCAAACACAACAAGGCTGATTGTGATCCATCTCATGACAGCTTGAGCTATTCCCGTCACCTCTAATTTCTTCAATGAGGAAGATAATAAAAAATAAAAAGGAGTTTGTTGTGAGACGACAACCCTACTTGAGAATAAGAAGTCGTTGTTGCCAAAGGAATGTTCTTCAGTGGCAGAGCACATGTATGGCAGGTTCTGTAAATTTAATAAGGATCTTAGTGAAAGGAGGAGGGGAGTCTGC
The DNA here is from genome assembly GCF_964252035.2 of Podarcis erhardii. Taxonomy (NCBI): domain Eukaryota; kingdom Metazoa; phylum Chordata; class Lepidosauria; order Squamata; family Lacertidae; genus Podarcis; species Podarcis erhardii. The sequence goes on along the minus strand of NC_138497.1, from coordinate 77,593,193 downwards.
CACAGAGACCCAATGCCAGTGGAATGGAGACCAGGGATGGGGAAACCTGTGACCCTCCAAGTGTTGTTGACCCACTTTACCCCTGAGCCCCCTTTCTCTGCCGTTCCCTTTCCCCATTATTCCCCTCCTTGCCAAATGCATTAAATTAGGTAGGGGATAGCATATGGGCCTTGATGCACAGGCTCCCCTCTCCTGCTTTAAGGCAACTTTGTATATTCATAACCAAAATGCTAGCTGGCATTGGCTGCCAGTTCATTTCCGGGCTCACTGTGGCTGGGGGAACCGAGCCAGTTGAGCGGAGTATAAATAATAAAATTTATTATTATTATTATTATTATTATTATTATTATTATTATTATTATTAAAGGTGCTCAGTCTAGTGTCTGAAACCCTAAATGACTTAGGTCCCAAATACATGAAAGAACACCTCCTTCCCTACAGACCCTCCCAGCTGTTAAGATCAAGGACCACCTCTCCCTATATAAACTGACCCAGACTCTGCAATCATCATCTGAGGCCCTTCTTCATGTGCCCCACCACGAGAGATCCAGAGGGTGCCAATACGAGAATGGGCCATTTCTATGGTGGCTTCCCACTTGTGGAATGCTCTCCCCAAGGAGACTTGCCTGATACCTTTGTTCCATATATTTAGGCACCGGGGGGGGGAAACATCCCTCTTCTCCCAGGCCTTTGATTAATTAAACAATCTATGACCTTTTAAACTGTTGGGGAGGGGTGATGAAGTTTTTGTTTGTTATTACAGTATTTTGTGGGGGGAGGGATTATACTGTAAACTGCTCTGTGCTCTCTGGATGAAGAGTGGCTTAGAAATGTAATTGGTGAAGGGTGGGTAATAAATGTAATAATTATAATTATAAAGTAACAACAACATCTGATGGGGGGGAATTAACATTTGTCATTGTTAGGAAAGAATGTTTGCCTGCAACTCCTACACTACATGGGACACAACTGCAGTTTCTATAGTGTAATGCTGGTATCAAAACAGCCCATCAGATTGTAATTTTCCTAAATGTACTGTACATGGTGCCTGTAATGCACTCTTTAAGACATATTATTAGTGGTGGTTGCAATGCCCACCCTGCTTCCAAAGTATTTACATTCTAATTTATCCAAAGCAAACTAGGTGAGGCTGGGGTAAATTTATAGAGGCCATTACTCTGGGAATGCCAGGACCGTCCTTAATGTATCCAACGTTAGCCTAAGGAGAAAATTTATCTGCTCTTTAGCATATAATACAACTAATAAATAAAACAAGCTTGTTTTAGCTGCAAATTATCCTGTCATGCTTGCTTGCCAAATCCAATAGCTTTAAAGCCTCTTCTCAGAAATTGCGTAGCCCTCCTGGTCACAAATCAATGAAATAATTACATTTGTTACCCTTGAAGGTACCATAAGAGTGTTGGTTTTGTTGCAACAGACTAACCTGACTTTGTTATGGGCATCAGATACTATTCAATGAAGACTTGTAACTGTTAGTTAATTAAGGCGATTATGAAAATAAAAATCTGATTGGCAAAAAGGTGCCATCTAGGAAGTCATCAGATGTTTAATTTTTTTAAATAATTTTTTACCAAAAGTGCTAATATGTCAATTTCAAACACTACTATGAAAGAGACATTGTCTCCTTCATGGGAGAGGTGGAAATGCCCTTTCCAATACACCTACTACACCACACGTGTATTATCTAAAAACAATGGAAGTATTCAGGGAAGGGATGAAGTTCAGCGATGGAGCATCTGTTTTGCATGCACAGGATCTCTGGTTCAATCCCCAGCATCTCTAAGTAGGGCAATGAGAAAACTGTCTGAAACCCTGGACAGCTGCTGCCAGTCAGTGTAGACAATATTGGGCTAGTGGAACAATGGCCTGACTAGGCAGAAGACTGCTTCCTATGTTCCTGTGTAACCCCTGGCCTCTACATATGGGGCTGAGAAACACCCATATCTGAAAGCCTGTAGACAGTATGAAGCTTGATAGACTAAAGAACCACCTTTGTTGGATAACCCATGAGTTTTAGTTTACTTTAAATATGCATGAAACTGCAAATGAGAAAAGCAAGAATTTTACGTGGGAAGCATGGGAACCTAGAAAGCTGGTCTCATGCAGCAAAACTTCCTCTTCCTCCGCCTTTGCAGAGAATAGATTGGGGTGGGGGAAGTTTCATTGTGCAAGCGGAGGTCCATGCCCAAACTCGACATGATTAATGTTTATTCCTATTCCATTGCCCACCACAGAAATGCATTCTAGACACCCTACAGATGATGTTCCCCTGCACTTTCAGAATATGTTTTGTAATTGTTACTAATGTACATACACTTCAGTAAACAGATAAACAAGGCTTCTGAAAACAGAAGTTTAGGCTGAGAGATAATATTGGGGGCAGACAGGATGAATTTAGTTATTTGACAGTGAACAATCCAAGTAAACAAATTATGCCTGAGAACAAAATCCATGAGGATTTTGCTGAAGGGATTTATTATACATATTCATCTCTCACCTTACCATGAATCACACCCAAGGCAGCTAACAACAATAAATTGGGTCCGGCAGCTCACTGGCAGTTAGTGCAGCAGTGCTCTCAGGACCAGTGAAATATGGTGCCATCAGGCTGCCCCACTCACCAGCCCAGCAGCCGCATTCCAAATATTATTCATGAACACTTCTCCACAGAGACTTTACTCTTACAGTGTAATCCTATGCAGGTCTACTAGTTCAATGGGGACTTACTCTCAAATAAGTGTGCATGAGACTGCAGCCTTAATCACATTGTTGCTTCACTCCAAGTGTCTTTTCGCCTCACAGTTATCTCTGCAGGCAAAGTGGGAAACCTTATTCCTCTCACTTCACCTGCCTTTACATCATGGCTTCTGTGAGGACAAGTTCTGCCTCACTAACTTTTTTGAGTTCTCCGAGTGTGTCAAAAAGCATATGGACAGAGTGAGGGGTGTAAAAAGTAGGGTCTCCTCAAGGATTGATACTGTGACCTGCACTTCTTTAACTTGTTCATCATTAATGATCTGGACTTAGGGGTAAGCATTCTGGTGGCTTTGTTTGGAAATGCCAAATTGTTCACTGTGTTTAAAACAAAAAGGGATTGCAAGGTGCTCTACACTGGGTCAATGGATATTAAAATGACAAATGCAATTCAATGTATAACTGTGAAGTGATGTGCATTGGAGCAAAAGAGCCAGATTTCTCTCTCTCTCTCTCTCTCTCTCTCTCTCACTCACACACACACACACAAACAAACAAACATGAGTGTGGGGTCTTGACTGATAATGACTGACAAGGTAAGAGAAATTAGAAACATGGTGGATAGCTATATTAAGATGCTGGCCCAGTGCATGGAAGCTATGAAAAAGGCAAATTTCATGCTAGGGATCATTAGGAAAGGGACTGAAAATAAAACTGTCAACATAATAATAAAGCCATTATACAAATTTATGGTGCAACTGCACTTGGAATACTTTGTCCAGTTCAGGGCAACCATAATTATCATGGGGTTCTGACAATTCTCCTATGTGTAATCTCCCTCTCCCATAATAGTCGAACCCAGGAGCAATTCATGAAGCTGCATGATGGAAGTTCAAGGAGAGACAAAAGTAATGTCACACAGAGCATGGTTAAACTATGGCATTTGTGCCCACTAGGTATAGTGAAAGATCTCAACAGCTTTAAAACAGGGTTGGACAAATTCAAGAAAGCTATCAAGTTGTGATAGCTGTGTGCATTACCTCCAGGACCAGAAGCAGTACAGATATACCACTAGATACCTGCTGCTGGGAATCACCAAGTGAGTTGCCAGCCTCCCACAGGCATCGGATAGCCGCCCACTCTTAGAACGGATTGTCCAACTAGACAGGCCTTTGGCCTGATCCAGCAACAGGGTTCTGTTTATTTCATTACTTCAGTAATTGTGAGCAGGGCTGGCCCAAGACACTTTGGCACCTGAGATGGACTCCCAAATGGTCCCCTGCTCCCCACCATGGAGGATGGGATGAGGGAAGATTTACATGGAGAATGGAAGAGGGGTAGCAGTCGCTTCATCTGGCCTCAGGGGGGGGGGGGCTGATTGCCCGTCCCAAGCTGAAGGAGTGGCAGCTGCTACAGAAGAGCGAACGTGGCTTGTGAGCTGGGAGTGCATACATGGAACATAACCGACACAAAGCCTATCAGGAAGGGAGAAAGTGTCGGATGCCGACGAGGGTGCAGAGGGAATAAATGGAGATGAAACGCGACAGGAAGGACGCAGGCGTCCCCAGTCCACCCCCGACCCCCCGCCAGTCTTAAATAAGGCGGCTGCCCGCGGAAAGCAAGACGGAATTGCACCCGAATTACAAAGCAGCCCAGGGATCTTCCTTCCCGCGGCTCGCTCCCGGCCCCGCGCTCGCTTAATCAGAGGCGCGTGACAGCTGCCCCCAAGGCTCCAGGGCAAGGGGAAGAGCGCGGGGCGGGCGGGGGGCGCGCAGGCTGCCTCTCGGTCTCCCCTCCCACCTTGTCAGTGACTCGCGCTCGTGCCCTCGCTTTCCCTCTGCAAACCGGATCTGCTTCCACTCGGAAGTGAAAGCGGTGGCTCGGGATCAGCGTGGCGTACGCCTTTTAAAGGAGCCGCCTTGGCTGCCGGAGAGCGCTTCTTCCCTCGCAAGGCGAGACATGAGAGAGGCAGGGACGCCCTGAGCCCCGTTTGGGGTTGCGGGAGGCAATCTTGCGCGCGCGAAACTCATTGAAACAAGCAGGACTACTCGCGAGTCAGGGACAGGGAGCGTAGAGTTATGCCTCGTGCAGATAATCGCGCGGTCAAACATCACAATCACAAACTTCCCTTTCTTCCTTGGATATTTAGGATTGCAAAGCAAGGGAGCGCACGAGCCCCTTTCCCTGTTTCCCCGGACGTAAAGTCCAAGTAGGAAACACACACCCGAAAAATGAAGCTTTACTGAACCTCTGCCGGGGTACACCAACCTTCTCCAACCTGGCGCCCTCCACATCGTGCTTGGTATTACAACTCACAGCCGGCTGGGGCTGATGGGAGTTGTAGTTGGAAACATCTGGAGGGTGCCAGCTTGGGAAAGGCTGGCGTGGGAAATGCAGATCAGACTCAGTGTAAGGAAGCTCGCTGCGTTCTCAAGCAAGTCTTGCCCGATTTCCGCGGGTTTCCTTCCAAATTAGAGAACATCCCAAGGCATCTCTTAAAGAGCCATGTTCGAACATGGCGGTTTCTGATCGATTTCCACAAGCGCTACTGGACTTTATTTCCCCTGAATCCAAGAATGTTGACCTTTATTCGGAAGTAACTAACGGGGCTTCCTCCCAAGCAAGCAGCACAGATTTGCTGCCTTGATGTTTATCAGGGTAGATAAATATAAACGGACAGAATTTTCTTCCTTTTAAGAATTGCGTGAGCTTTTTTTTCTTTTCTCTCGTTTTGCCTTGCTGTAGTAGTTGTTGTAGTGGTAGGTTAAAATAAAACTTCCCATGCAGAAATTTCATTTGTACACAAGTATTCAAACGTAGAGTATCCTTGTTTCATAATCTGAACATAAACATGGAAGTCCATTATCTCTTTTGCCTGCACCATAAATGCAGATTTCTGCATACATCTTACCCAGGGCTGGGTTTTTTCCACACAAGTACAGAAGTGAAACAGAATGTGGTTCCTAAAAATCTCAAGTTTCCTATTTTCATTTTAAAGGAGGTTTCTAGCTATTATGTAGCAAACAAAGCTAGACAATAAATGCCTAAAGAAATCTCACAGAAAAGGAGGAGTAGTTGAATCAGATTTTTAACAGGCACAAAGTGGGGGTTTGTGTCCAGTGCAGGTGCGCAGAGGTGAAGTGAATTATGCAATAAAATAAAATGATTTGTGCTGAATTTTTAACTTTACATTAGGCTCAGAGTATTCACAGTTCTGATTCATGTTTCATGGCTGGCTGCTTAATTGTTGCAGAAACAATATATTTTGTCAACACTTAGACCAAAATATTTTGTACCTGAGAAAATGCAATGTTTGGCAGTGTTAGATTGCCACTTACTTCCAATAGGACTAATTCTGAGTAGACTGGTTAGAATTGTGCTGTTACCTACTAATAATAGTAGTTTTTTAAACTATGGTGTGATACAAGTACAGGAAATCTCCCTTTTTTTAGTAGAGATATCAGATAATGCAGCCTAAGATCTTTCAGGACATTAATCACAGGGCGGGGCATATAATAGTCTGCAAAAGCCCTAAATAAAACCATACAGAGCAGGAAGCAAAATTGTCACAGGGTATCATTGCAACAACTGCCTCCCATTTTCTCCCTCCCACCACTCTCCTATATGTGAATACTTCCTCTTACCCAAACAGCATTGCTGGGACACTCTGTTCCCTGGAATAGTAGGAACAGTTCCTCTCACGCAGGGCCAGCACCCATTCCACTGCAATTGCTGACCAAACACTTTGCCTTGCAGGATCACAGTCCCAACACATAGAGCAGAAGAAGCTACTCTTGCACATACACAGTTCAAGTACAATCCTAAAGGTCTCAATCACTGTAGTCTCCACATCCCTCCAGGACACTAAACCACCAGCACTCAGGTGCTTACTTTCAGCTCACATCTCCTCACCTGTTCAAGGACTTTGCGCTACAGCTTCTGCCTATTGCTCATTTGTTCTATAGGCTGCTCTCCCACAGATACAGAACCTTCTCCCACACTCTGTTCCATGCAGGCCAGGAGACAGGCCCATCTTGTCACCAGCAAGGTGTGGGGTGGCTTTTAATGGGTAGGGAACATGGGTGTAGCCAGGATTTTTGTTAGGAGGGGGCAGGACTTCTGTTTTGGGGGGCAGAACCAACATGATTGGTCAGTTAAGTATTTCTATTGTTTTACTTGATGGGGGGGGCAGTTGCCCCCGCTTGTCTACGCCCATGGTAGGAGAGGAGATATATATATATGCAATTTACCCTTCCAGGTGCTCATGTGTGAGACTTTAAGAATCCCATCCTTGGTAGCAAAATTAGGAATTAGGCTGCAAAGTCTCCTTTGGTGCAAGTCCAGCTAACCAAGTAAGCTGGCTTCCCGCCTCTTACCCTGCTTAACAAAGAATAAGGCAACAACTTGTAAAGTAAGTTTAAAAATAAAATGTAATTACATTATAATAAAGCACTGGTTCACAGCAAAGGCTGCATTCAATGCTTGTCAAAGGACGAGAGGGACAGGAAGTACTATCTGCTCCTTCCTCTTTAGGCAAGGAGAAATTACATCACACAGAGCCAGCTCTACCAACTGTATCTCTATGGTTTGAATATCTGCCTGTCAGCAATACAGCTCTGGGGCATTACTCCCTTCTCATGCTAACTACCAATAATATGCATTTGTTAGGTTTACAGTGGTGCCTCGCAAGACGAAATTAATTCGTTCCGCGAGTTATTTCGTCTTGCGATTTTTTCGTCTTGCGAAGCACGGACTTTGGAAAAGCTTCAAAAATACCAAAGTCTTCAAAAACCTCAAAAAAGGCTACCACACACCGCGTGCTATGAGTTGCTCCTCGGAGTGAATGCACGGTTTTAAGAAAAAGGAAACAAACTTGCAAGACAAAGAAAACAAACTTGCAAGACGTTTTCCTCTTGCGAAGCAAGCCCATAGGGAAATCCGTCTTGCAAAGCAACTCAAAAAACGAAAAACTATTTCGTTTTGTGAGTTTTCCGTCTTACGCAGCATTCGTCTTGCGAGGTACCACTGTAGTTGCTAATCTCCCATTCTGTGGCAATCACACAGGGTCCCCGTTTAACAGTCTATTGATCCCTGTGCCACCACTGTGCTCACTTCCCCACTGCCACCAACCAGTTACTCTCTGGTAAAACACTGAGTCCAGTCAGCTGTTAAAAGTGAACCAAAAAAACCCCCCACATTTATTTTACAAACATTAACAAGTTTATGGTTTCTCAGATAATATTCCTGTCAGTATCTTAACTTTAGTTTCTTTACCAACCTATACCTTCTTGCTGATTATCTCAACTGTTTGACTGTCTCCTCTTAACAAATTCTCTCACTCTCTCACACCAAACTAGCCCAACCCACAGACTTATCTTCTCTGTCTCTTCTAACTCCAGACTGTCTTCTCAACAACTCTCTCACTCAAAAACACCTCTGTGCTTAAACCTTATACACAGTTAACTCTGCCCCCTGGGTTCCCATTGGTTAGTCATTTTACAATTAGTTAACCCTTTCACTATGAACCCAGTGTGATGTCACACACATAGGAGGGCAAACACCACACATACCATGTTCAGGATCCTGCTGGGGCTGCCAACCTACTTGCTCTTGTATCCTTGCTAGCTTCTTGATAGACAGACAGCTTATGCATCCAATAGGTGATGGGATTCTTCACATAGAACTGGAGCTTGTTCTTCTGCTGTCCATTGGGCAGTTGTCCAAGGCACAGGTGCCCTGCTGGTGTGACAAGCTGGGAGCCTTATGTGTTTTGTTCCTGTTCCCTCTTTTAATATTTCCACCCCATAGGCTGGCCTGATTTTGCTGCCTGTGTTGGATCTTAAGTAGTAAGCGCCAGTATATATTTAGGGATCCCTTTGTCTCCTTTTAGCTAGCCTCAGCGTGGAACTCTAAGGATGGCAGGGTACTTGATGCTATCATGGTTCATGGCCTGTGAGCACCTTCACTTTTACTTTACTCAGGTTCCCTGTACTGCAAGGGGTGTTGAACCTATGGTCCACCAGATATTGTCTGCCTCTGACACCCATCAGCCCCTGCCAGCATAGCCAATGACCAGGGATTATGAGAACTGTGGTCCAAAATCATATGGAGGGCCACAGGTTCAACACCATTGGTGCAATGGTTACCAAGATTGTTGAGATACATGAAGATATCCACCCTTGAGATAAATTCTTCTCTTGCAGGGAAAGTGCATGTTCCTGGCATTCAAAAAGCAACCATAGCCCTGTTTAGTGGAGAGAGGGCGTAGCCCATGCATACCAGCCAATGTTCCTGTGCATGCTGTGCACACATGCTCCACTTCCAATCTTCTTGGGTTCAGTGGGATGGTCTGAAGGGGAATCTTAAGGATATTTGGGAACATATGCTTACAAACTGCCCTGTGAGAGGCAACACTGAGATTAAGATGGAGACTGACAACCAGTGCTACCTCCCTGGACTGGATGCAAGTAAGAAGGCAGGTAGGTGGGGGCTGACCAAGGACAGAATGATCTTGGTGGGGCAGTGCCCCATTTGTCCTAAAGGACCAACCTCAACTGGACTTCTGCCTATGTTCATCTATGGGATAAGGCATGCGATAATACAGCTTGCCAGGGGAGAAAAGTAGAGATGGTGTGAGGAATTACACATTTCCATGTTCTAGATCATGTACAGCTTATTTCTCAGAAGCCTTTGCATTTCCCTCATTCTTTACAGTCTCTGTGCTTCTCCTCTTTAGTCCTGAAGAGCAGTACTTAAAATTAAAACAAACAAACCCACCTGTAGACATCATTGTCCCCTTTTCCAGCAAGATTGTTTTGCCTTCAGCAAGGCTTTTCCCTCCTGGCACTCCCTTACTGGCCAGTCTCTCTTCATTAGGCAAGTTGTATCAGCAGCACATCACAGTGCTTAGTCTTCACAACTAGTATCAGCATGAGAATACAGAGGCCAGTCTGCTTTCATCAGGTGGGCTGCATCAGCAGAAGGTCACAATGGCCAGTCTTCAGGCCAGCAACATCATCACTGAGGACACAGTGGCCAGTCTGCTAGGCTTCCCTCAGGTGGGGAGCATCAGCACAAGGTCCTAACAGCCAGTCTCCTTTCTTCAGACATAACACTGTGGTCCCTGGAGCAAGCACCCATAGTAATAACATGTGGAAATGTTACTCTCACATTCACACATTGTGGTTGGCAAAAAAAAAAAAAAGGGGGGGGGAGGACCAGATGGGCACAGTTTATTTGTCAATTAAGTGGGTATATACATGAGCATGTGGGCACAGTTTCTTTCTCTTACAAATATGATCAACCACAGTCTATAGAGCACAATAGCAACCAGTTTCTCATATTGAAATGGACAGCTGAGTGTGGATGTAGCCGTTTCAGAGAAAGTGTGGTGTAGTGGTTAAGAGAGGTAGTCTTGTAATCTGGTGTCTCCGCTCCTCCACATGCAGCTGCTGGGTGACCTTGGGCTAGTCACACTTCTCTGAAGTCTCTCAGCCTCACTCACCTCACAGAGTGTTTGTTGTGGGGGAGGGAGGGAAAGGAGAATGTTAGCCGCTTTGAGACTCCTTAGGGTAGTGGTAAAGCGGGATATCAAATCCAAACTCTTCTTTGTAGGACCCTGTGCTCCTCTAGACATTGCTGACTCCAACTCCCATCATCCCTGACGGCAGGGCTGGAGCTCATGGGAGCTAGAGTCCCAACAACATTTGGACAATCACAGATTCCACCACCCCTGAGATTATAGAAAGCAAAGGGTTGAACAGCACCTGGAGGCAGAGGCAGAAAGCAAGGTATGATACACAAGTACATCGGAGGACTTCATCTAACAGCAAGTGTCCCAATGCTAGATTAAAAGAGAAAGACTTGATGACAGATGGTGGGCAGAGGGAGGGAAATCAAAAGGAGAGGTGAAGTTGGGAGCACAGTGTGTGGACAGAATAATAATAATAATAATAATAATAATAATAATAATAATAATAATAATTTATTTATATCCCGCCTATCTGGCTGTGTTTTCCCAGCCACTCTGGATGGCTTCCAACAGAACACCAAAATACAATAACCTATTAAACATTAAAAGCTTCCCTAAACAGGGCTGCCTTCAGATGTCTTCTAAAAGTTTGGTAGTTATTTTTCTCTTTGACATCTGGTGGGAGGGCGTTCCACAGGGCGGGCGCCACTACTGAGAAGGCTCTTTGCCTGGTTCCCTGTAACTTGGCTTCTCGCAGTGAGGGAACTGCCAGAAGGCCCTCGGTGCTGGACCTCAGTGTCTGGGCAGAACGATGGAGGTGGAGATGCTCCTTCAGGTATACTGGACCGAGGCCATTTAGGGCTTTAAAGGTCAGCACCAACACTTTGAATTGTGCTCGGAAACGTACTGGGAGCCAGTGTAGGTTTTTCAAGACCGGTGTTATATGGTCTCAGCGGCTGCTCCCAGTCACCAGTCTAGCTGACTGCATTCTGGATTAGTTGTAGTTTCTGGGTCACCTTCAAAGGTAGCCCCACATAGAGCTCATTGCAGTAGTCCAAGCGGGAGATAACCAGAGCATGCACCACTCTGCCGAGACAGTCTGCGGGCAGGTAGGGTCTCAGCCTGCTTATCAGATGGAGCTGATAAACAGCTGCCCTGGACACAGAATTTACCTGCGCCTCCATGGACAGCTGTGAGTCCCAGGCTGCGCACCTGGTCCTTCAGAGGCACAGTTACTCCATTCAGGACCAGGGAGTCCTCCACAGCTGCCCGCCTCCTGTTCCCCAAAACAGTACTTCTGTCTTGTCAGGATTCAACCTCAATCTGTTAACCGCCACCATCCTCCAACAGAAGTAGTGATGTTCACCCTGGGCATGGCAGCTCCTTGCTCAGAATCACAGGGCAACTCACAGAAGACCAGCAATGGAAAATAAATGTTCATGAACAACAGTAGCTAGGGAAAGGGGGGAAACCAGAGATGCAGAAAAGCAAGCCAGCAAACTGGAAGAAGGAGAACATTAAAATGTAACATTTTTCAAAATGGCAATAAAAGTAAAAACAGCACCCAAGTAAAATTAAGGGCTTCGATAGGGGCCTCACTGAGGAAGGAAACACAGCAGGAGGAAATTAAGAGACACTGAAGAGAGGAAATGGGCATCATGCCCTCCCCACACAGAATTATCAGCTGACAATATCCAAGCAAGGCTGTAATTGTTTTTACAGTCAGGGCCGTCTCTACCTGGGGGTGCAAGGGGTGCGGGGCACCCGGGTGCTGAATTCTGGGAGGCGCCAGGTGTCCACTCCTGAAGCCACCTAAGCTCTTAACCGCGCCTGGCGGTTGATCGTGGTCAATTGCTGGGTCATTTCCGTTCTCTTTTGCGGAAAAGTTGCAGAATCAATGTATTCTGTGGCACCCCCTAGTGGTATCTTTCATTTTCGCGCATGATCACAAAAACTGAATATGGAGCTATCGCTTCCGCTTTTTATTTGTTCATGTTAGCAGTTTTTGCTTTTTCCCTCCTTAAAACCTCAACAACTTTGACCTGCCTCCCCAAATTGGGGGCAGTGGGTGGACCTTTGCACCCCAGTGGTGCATTTGCTAAAGATGGCCCTGTTTACAGTGGCCCTACCCTGACCACTTTGGGTATTCCCAGTAGGTGGTATCACCATCAAACGAAGCTCACAGGGTCTACCTAATGTGTTTGCAATTATCATTCATTCATTAATTCATTCTAGTTTTCCTTTCAGTCTCATAGCAGTGTAGGAAATAAAAGTTGTTGAGCTTTTTTTCGAAAATCAAAGTTGTTGAGTTTCTTTTGGGAAATCAAGGGTAAAAATACCCTGTAAATAGTGTTGTGACGTGGGGTTTGTGATTTCAGCTCTCTTGACATAATATGCTGGAGACAGTTCTCTAGTAACACTTCTTTATTAAAGCAACAAGACTGAAACCTGAGGAGGGGAGAGCTACATTTATAGGGACAGGGAACAAGCTAGAAGGGATACATTTTGGAGGGAACAATATCAGGCAATCACAGTCCTGCCTTTTGGAGGCAACCAATAAGACAGAGGATCCAAATACAGCAGCTTAAATGAACCAATAGTAGCTGTACCCTCTGGAACCAAAAGGCAGTTACTTTACCCTAATTCAATTACAGACAATAATAATACAGATATAAAATCCTTTGACTCAATACACAACAAATAGGATATTGTGGGGGACAAGCTTCTGCTTGGGAGGGCAGAACCTCAGATAATTGAGTACTTTCAATGCTTTTCAATAATATTTGAAGGTGTGGGGCAGCGCTGATTTATATATCTGAAAAGTATAAATAAATTTATTTTTTAAAAAATAGTTTTGGTCAATGCAATACTAAAATGAAAGTGACCAATTTTGTTTTAGTTATGCATTAATTAAAACAAAACACTTCTCTTATTGCTAAGACTCAGCCTTACCTCTGTTGTGCAATGACTTACACACTAGTCCCAAATGCTCAGAATATTTGCCCATTGACCCCAAGATATCTAAGGGCAATTTCAGATGTCGGTTTGACAGTTTGTCTGCTGAATGCCAGTAAAAAGCTAAGAGCTTATCTTTCTCCTGCCTGCTGCATCTCTCACGTGGGTGTATTATAAACCTGTTGAACTCAAGCGGCCTTACTTCTGAGTAGGCATATATAGGATTGCACTGTAAGACGGCCCTTCTCTCACTTTCCTGCGAGTAAGTCCCGTTGGACTCAGTAAGACTTACTTCTGAGTAGAAATACTTGAACACGCGTTTGCTTTTTTAAAAAATTGTGGGTCTGACTTTTGAGTAGACTGACATGCGTGAGACTACGACCACGTCAGTAACCCGAGAGCCAACGCCTACGTGCGGCATCTTTCCATCCTACGCAAGCTAATTTTGGGGGAAATCCTCTCTCCCCCCCCGCCCCCCGGGATTTCCACGGGGCCCTTTCTGCCTGAGGCTGCGCTGAGCCCCGCGGCCCCCTTCGCCCATTCCTTCCTCCGCACACGAGGTGGCGCTTCGAGGCCCCGTCTGGCAGCCGTCGGGCTGGGCTGGGAGGCGACGGAGCCGAAGCGCCGCGCTTGCGCTCAGGAGCAGCGGCGGCGTGGGCGGAGAGGCGGCTTCAGAGGCTAAAGGTCCTCAGAGCGAGTAGCGGCGGTGGCAGCAGCAGCAGCAGCAGCAGCAGCAGGAGAAGAAGCAGCGGCCGCGGGAGCCTTCGCTTTGTCGCCAAGATGCCGGCTGTGTCGAAGGGGGACGGGATGCGCGGGCTGGCCGTCTTCATCTCCGACATCAGGAACTGTAAGCGCGGCAGCCCCGGACGGGGAGGAACTGGGGGACGGGGGGGTCCCCCGTTGCGCTGGTAGTGGGGAGAGGAAAGGGAGGTCACTTGGGCAGGGGGCGTTAGCTATGGGGAGAAGCGGGGGGTGGGGAGGTATCTGGGGGGCCGGGGCTGCCTCTGTCGGGCGGGGCTCCCGGGGGACTCCCCGGCTCGCCCGAGTCTTGCAGTGACTTGCGGTTCCTTTTCCTAGGAAAGGGCTGCTCGGCTGGAAAGCGCTGCTCGGCTCAGTATTGCGGAAGGCGGCGGGGGGGGGGGGAGGGAAGCGGCGTCCCTTCTCCGTAGGGCTGGGGCGGCGTGAACTCGGATTCCTCCAGCAAGGAGGGGCCCTGTTTACAAGGCTTGTGGACGTGTGTGTGTGGAGGGGGGGGGGAATGAGGGCATGCCTGTCAGGCAGGGTTGCATTTCGATCCTTTGCAGAAGAGATTGAAGGGGCTTGTTTGCATGTGATAGCGTGGCTGTTCGGGATGGGGGGAGGAATTGTGGGGAGTCAAGATCCTGGATCCCCTTCTCCCTTAAAATGATCTGGCTGGCTGGCTGGCACGCTCACGGAAATCCCTAGTTGTCGTTTCTGAAATAACCTTAGAGCTATGGTGGTGCTAATCCTGTATATTTTGATTTGGAAATCTGGGCTGGGCTGAATCAGTCTCGCCGGTCGGCTGCCTTTATAAAAGGTGTAGAGAGCCAGGCTATGTGCCAGTTCACATCCTGAAAAATGGGTCCCAAGGAAAGGTGCAAATGGTTCCTAATTTGAGTGGGGAGAAAGTATGAGAGGCGAGGAAAGAAATGCACTGGGACCAGTAGGATGGAGGTAAACATGAGTATTGGAAGGGAAAAGGCAGCTGGTGTAGGATAGTCTATGTATGAACCAGGTAACTTACTCCAGTATTATGAATATGCCTGGTCTTGTGTGCAGGAAAGTACAAAGCAGTAGGGCAGGTACAGTAAGAGAAGCTTTGGCTTCTCTAGTTCCAGTTCTTGTCAAAAATGTGGGTTTTTTAAAAAGCCGTCTGCCTAAAAATGGCCACTAGCACCACACGCTAGAATCTCTTGCTTTTTAAATCACTTACAATATGTATGTGCTGAAAACGTGTACTGAATAGCTTTCACTGGCCTACTGAAATGTGATCCATTTTAGAATAACCAAATGTAGCTGAGTTGGCCTGCCCCCCAAACACATTTGTTGCCTAAATGACTGTTTTAATTCCAAAACAATAACAGTTGGAATGGCACAGGCTGAATTGCATGCATTTAGAAGGCAAGTTAGTTAAATTGGTACAGTTTCTGTGTCTAGATAAGCTTGCAGTCATCTGAGGTTTTTGCAAATTCCCTGCTGCGTCCTAATCTTCTTTTGCCAGTGTGGCCACTGTCTTCAGGAGATACTTAAGGGCAAAGCTGGAGGGGCCTGTCTAAACTGGTGAACTGGCCAGTGTTAATCTTAAGAACAGTTTCAAGAATACTAATGGCCTTGTGTAGGTATGCCAGCACACACTCCACAGATACAGTATTTCCAACTTTGAGAAGAAAATTCTGAATGTTGCCTGTCAGAGATTACTGATGCTGCACAAATCTGTGTATAAATATTATTGTTGCTAGAAAGAAGTTACCTGGCTCCAGGTAAATATAAAGGTAAAGGGACCCCTGACCATTAGGTCCAGTCGTGACCGACTCTGGGGTTGCGGCGCTCATCTCGCTTTATTGGCCGAGGGAGCCGGCAGACATCTTCCGGGTAACATGGCCAGCATGACTAAGCCGCTTCTGGTGAACCAGAGCAGCGCACGGAAACGCCGTTTACCTTCCCGCCGGAGTGGTACCTATTTATCTACTTGCACTTTAACGTGCTTTCGAACTGCTAGGTTGGCAGGAGCAGGGATCGAGCAACGGGAGCTCACCCCATGGTGGGGATTCGAACTGCCAACCTTCTGATCGGCAAGTCCTAGGCTCTGTGGTTTAACCCACAGTGCCACCCGCGTCCAGGTACCTTAGAGTTATCTTTTAGTAACCTGGACGAAAAGGGGTAATTTGATTCCTAGGGTGCTTCAAGAGAAGGCAGCTCCTCCATTAACCTAACACCAAATCAGGATGTACAACATGAAGTATCTCAAAGTAGTAGTACTTCTAGCACAGGAGTGTCACATAATGATGCCTAGCTATGTACTGCTAGTTGATTTATTATTATTAGGGCAGTTCACAAGATTAAAAAGTAAATAAATCCTTGTATTCCACTTATTTTAGCTGTTGCTGTAATAGTTTGCCACAGCTTCCATTTGACTGTGGATATCAGGCACACTGAATCAACATACCCATCACCTGCAGAAAATAAAAATACTAACGTTGCTGTGGGAAACCACTGTTCAGAAGTGACCTTTCAGTCACTGAGCATATTGATGTTGGTTATGCTCTAGTGCTAGAG
Source organism: Podarcis erhardii (assembly GCF_964252035.2). Classification (NCBI taxonomy): domain Eukaryota; kingdom Metazoa; phylum Chordata; class Lepidosauria; order Squamata; family Lacertidae; genus Podarcis; species Podarcis erhardii. The sequence continues at coordinate 77,576,755 of NC_138497.1, read as the reverse complement.
TACAATTGAGAGCTATTGCCCAAATACCCAGTTTGAAGAAGCTTGTCTGCCCAGCCTGATACACAGCTTAGCTGCATTTTCATTTGTCAGTGCAGTTCTTGTTATACCTATTTGGAAGAAATTCCTCTTGACCTGCAGATGTAACAGACATAGTAGGACTTCAGTGAAACATCCTTGTATATTTTGTGTGTATGTGTTGAGAAAATTGTCTCTTATCCTGCATACTAAGTGGAAATATATTGAGCTATTGGAATAAAATTATCAAAATGCTTATGTTGCCAACATGAATTCTTCATGTACAGGAGTGTTTTTTTTCCCTGAGGGGGATTACTTGAAGAAATGTTTCATAATGCTATAGTAAAGCTCATCTTCTGGGATCCATGTCCTGTGTTCTGTATTTTGACAGGCAGAGGGGAAGAGGCAGTGTTGAGTCAGACCACTGGATCAGCATTAAATTTTGACTTTATGCAGATCTGATGGTCTGACTCACCACTGCCTGTCAAATTGCAGCAGCAGGACATGAATCCAATATGATTAGCGCAACTGTAAGATTCCTTCATTCCCCCAAACATATAAAAACAAAAGCGTAGAGGTTTATAGTAACCCAATCCTTTAAGCAGAACATTTAAAATGCACATTTCAGATACTTAATGCCTGGGGAGGAAAAGTGTCAAATTGGTTGTGTCTCCCATCTTCTGTATTGATTTAAAATATCCTTTAGATCACAACAAAAATCACACTGCACCTATGTGATGGGAAGCAGTAAAAATAATAACCTGCAGTGATTGTAAACTGGGAGAGGACAAATTTTTGTGGGCTTTTATTTTTAAATACAGTGGTACCTCGCGTTAAGAACTTAATTCGTTCTTGAGGTCTGTTCTTAACCTGAAACTGTTCTTAACCTGAAGCACCACTTTAGCTAAAGGGGCCTCCTGCTGCTGCCTCTGTGCCGCTGTTGCACGATTTCTGTTCTCATCCTGAAGCAAAGTTCGTAACCCGAGGTAATATTTCTGGGTTAGCGGAGTCTGTAACCTGAAGCGTCTGTAACCCGAACATCTGAACATACTTTTCTCCTACTGAACCTGCTTCTTCATTTCTGTTCCTGCTAGTCAACTTCAATAGCTATATGTAATCCACTCATTCCTGAAGTTCCTGAGGCCCTGCTCCAAGCATCCCTTCTAAATGGAACTGCTACAGGAGAGGACACTCTTGGTAGTGATGCCCTGGTTTTATATCTGCCTCCCCAGAGGGATTCACCTGGTGCTACCTTGATAGTCTTCTCAATGCTAGGTCAAGGCCTTATATCCACAGAGTCTTTTCCTCTGGAAAGGATGCTTGTAATTGATGTGCATGTAAGCAGCATGTTCCAAGCTGTTGCTTCATGCCTTTGTGGAATATATAAGCAATATACTAAGTAAAGTATCTCTATTAAATCTAGATGTTATTAATGATATTAAAAATGTGTAATACGCTGAGGCTTGCGATTAATGCTGCAGTCCAGTGTGGTGATGGGCATAATATAAAAGAGGGGGGAAATGTTTGTCTTAAACAGAAAACAGCTTTTTCTTGTGTTGCTTTGACTTTCAGTTCAGCTAATTTCAGCAACACGGATGGGTTTTGCAAGCAGAAAACAAACCACTCCATGTACTCAGTGATGTGTTTATATAATCAAGGATTTGGTGGCTGACGTCCTGAAATGATATCCCTGTTGATCAAGACACACAATTAATTCCACATTGTTCCATACACACTTCTTTGTCACTGTGGGCACCTTCTGCACACCATAATTAAGCACTTCCAGCTGACTGCAGAGAAGGCTGGCAATGCTTGTTTGTAACATCTGAGGCTCTGCTATGTCTGTGGCGAATTCTGAATTATCTTCCTGCCTTTTTACCTGACATACCAGGGTAACTATTGCTTATGCAGTAGACATCTATCATAGGGCACAAATAATGGTTAGAGGAGGAGCTGAAGGCAGCTTTATAGTGTTTCCAGCTTTGGGTGGTATAAAACTATTGGGAACTAATAATTTTACACCTGTATTGGGCCTCTGATTATCCCTAAAAGGGTAGGTAAAGTAACCTTGTTGTTAAAACTTGACGGCATTACCTTGCCTTTCTCTTAATGGTGCTCGTATAGAATGGGGCAGCAGTTGTTCTCAGTAGGAAGTCTGGGAATATTCCAACTTTTTCTCTAAACACTGTAGTACCTGAAGTTGCAGCACTCACTAGGCACCACTGCTTGTGATGTCCTCCCTTAGAGACTTCTCTGTAAGGCTCCCATGATGCATTGGCAGGTCCAATCCAGCTTTTGTGAGTAATTGGTGCAAATTGATAAAGGATTAGAATAATATGCACTGATCTCCCACTCCCTACAAGAACTCTAGTAGGTGCATTCTGGGCCAGTTGACTTTTTCCAGGTTGGCCTTAAGTAGCCCTACACAGATTGCATTTTGGTAATCTGCACCAAAGGGGACAGATGTCTGGGCCTAGGTCCAGCCTCTCCAAATCAGAGCACAGTTGGCAAATAGTTGTAAAATGTATGTTTGACACTCTGATTTCTGTCTGTTCCTGCTTTGCCCACAGTGTTTCTGAATGTTGAGTACGGGGAGAGAAAGCTGTATGGTTTTATCTGCCTGTCAGTGAAAGAGGCATGCCTCTGCAAAACCTGTTTGTTGAAGCGCTCTACCCTTGTGGCCCATGCAAATAAGAGAGTAGCACAGGAATAACTTTGCTGATGTGCTGTTGGTTAAAGTGTGTCTTCCTCAAAGTTGCCTCCATCTGAGGAAGAGAGGGGAACTAGCCCCATTGTATATCGGGGTGTGTGTGTGTGTGGAGAGAGTCTCTTCCTTTAAATTCCTGGGAGTTTACCTTAGTGAAGACCTGACTTGGAAAAACAATATAACTCAGGTGGTTAGGAAGGCCCAATAGAGACTCCATTTTCTCAGGGTCCTGCGAAAGAACAATGTTAAACAACAATTGATGACCTCCTTCTACTGGTCCACAATAGAAAGCGTCCTCTCATATTGTATCACAGCGTGGTACGTTGGCTTGACAGCCACGGACAGAAAGTATTTACAGAGGGTGGTGAACACAGCACATGATATCATGGGCTGTTCCCTGAGCCCACTAGATGACATCGCAAGGGATTGTTGCCTTAGGAGAGCAAGAAAAATTCTCAGGGACGATTCACACCCCGGCCAGCACCTCTTTAATCTTCTACCCTCGCACAGGAGATAAAGAAGTATAATCAGTCATACCAACAGGCTAAAAAACAGTTTCTATCCGTGGGCTCTTAGGCTGCTGAACGGAAAATAATATAGTGCAACTGACTTTTGGGATTGGTGTGTTGTGTGACAAGCACACAGAGTGCAATGAGACTGAGTGTTTGTGTGGGGAGGAGGGAGGCTCAGTTAATTTCATTGTACACAGGTTGTACATTGACAATAAAGGTATTATTATTATTATTATTATTATTATTATTATCTGCAGAAAACTCAAATCAAATAGCCCCCTTCCATAATTTGTATGTACGTATACTTGGGCTCTCTGTGCATACTTCCCTTCTCCTTTTCTATACTTTGTTTGATTCTTGCAGTGGCTGTACTTGGAAATGGCCATGGCTGGAGATAGAAATCAGATGAACCCCTTGCAAACTCTTCAAGGCATAGTGCTGTAAAGTTCCAAGTGGAGCCATCATCAGTACTGATGTCATTAAAACAAAACACTTGGTCCAATCCAAGGCCCTGTATTTATGTATTTTGTGTGGGACAATAATGCAATGAATATGACTTATTCCTCTCAGCTAGCCATGTCAATTTTGTACAATTCCTTACTGCAAGCTTTGGTAAATTGCCTTCTTGAGCATTAGCAGCTTCCTTGCTGGAGAAGGAGCTCCCCAAAGTGCTGATTGGTTATGCTAAAGCAGGTGTGGCCAAACTTGGCCCTCCAGATGTTTTGGGACTACAATTCCCATCATCCCTGACCACTGGTTCTGTTAGCTAGGGATGATGGGAGTTGTAGTCCTAAAACATCTGGAGGGCCAAGTTTGGCCATGCCTGCGCTAAAGCAAACAAGGCCTGCCGGAACATAAGTATTGTTCAATGTCACTATGTTAAAAATTAAATTAAAAAGTTGGTGGTAGGGTGATGGTGGCAAGCAACATTCTTAGTTGTCAAGCAAATTTTTGGAAAACACAAAAGGCGGAAACGCTATCCCTCGATGAAAGATGTGGCTGCTGGGAGTCGGGAGGAAGGTATAAGATTAGTACAAAATAGTTTTTCAGTTTTCCTCTTCCATCTTGATTTAAAGGTATACATGGCAAAAGATGAAAGGAGGAAGGAGGGCCTTTTTCTTATTCCTAAGGAGGTACTTCAATGCACATCTCTTTATAGAATTTTTTTTTTGGGGGGGGGGAGGGAGCAATGTAAAGTCTATCACTTTAAATCTGCTCCTGAGGAATTGGGATACTTTGATTGGGTGTAGTCTGTCCAAATAAGCCTCCTCTTGATTTAAATGGAATGTAGGTGATGTTTCTATTCCCACTTTCCTGAAAGTAAGTACCGTTGAACTCTGACTGTATAGTGTTGTACAGTGGTGCCCCGCTAGACGAAAAACCCGCTAGACGAAAGGGTTTTCTGTTTTTCGAGGCGCTTCGCAAGACGAATTTCCCTATGGGCTTGCTTCGCAAGACGTCTTGCAAGTTTTTTCGCTTCCCCCCCTTTTTCTAAGCCGCTAAGCCGCTAATAGCCTCTTAGCCGCTAATAGCCGCTAATAGCGCTAATCCGCTAAGCCGCTAATAGGGTTGCTTCGCAAGATGAAAAAACCGCAAGACGAAGAGACTCGCGGAACGAATTATTTTCGTCTTGCGAGGCACCACTGTACTGTCAAATGCTTTAATTTTGCTGGATTGCTTCTGAAATTGTATGTTGCTGCTATCTTCATTGCAGTTGTTTGTTTGTTTTGTGTGTGTATTTCTTTTTAATATGAAATTTCTAAGTTGCCTCAAGTTTTGGAGGAGTGAGGTATAAATTGAATCCTGCAGTTAGGGGATCCAGTGATGCGTTAACAAAGTTCTGCAATGGGGTATTCTGCCCTATCTTTGTACTGCATTTAGTTGTGTCTCCTTGAAAAGCAGCTCCTGAGATTATGGGACAAGGGAGAATTGGCAGAAATGGAGGGGTGGCTTTTGGTCAGGCAAGAAACTCTCTGGATCCCAGACGTAATGTATTCAAGTTGAAAAGCAACATGATGAACACTTCCTCTCTTTTTACAGTAAAAAGAGTGGTGTTATAAGTCATTGGCTACTATTGAAAATGGTCATTATCTAGCTATGTGAAAGCTTGATTCCCCTGCCCTTTTGCAGTTGATCGTATTTGCACTACTGAGTTGCCAAATTCTTTTGGAGGGGAATGTATGTGGTTGTAGACTGTCAAGTATTTTGTTCTATATCAGCTACTTTGCTTATTTCTGATCTTGCATCTACATCCTTATTAAATAGGCCACCTTAGAAATGGTAATTAAATCAAACTCTGTGTGTACGTACAACCGAAAGATTTTTACTTGACTGGCAACTGTGTGATATGTTTAAGTAAACGTGTTTTGTCAAGTAGTATTACCATAAACTAGGATGTTGCTCCAGAAAGATATCTTCCTTTCCTCTCCTCTCCTCCCAAATTATATTCTCTTTGAGGCAGCCAAAGCAACAACAGTCAATGACTGGTTTCAGTGTATTTCTCCCTGCCTTGCTCCATTAAAAAGCAATTTTAATAAAGTAAGTTTGTGGCTAAAATGGGTAGCTCAGTAAATGAGGCATTTTGGATATATGGAAAACATAGATTATGCACCAGTTTATCACTATTGAGCAATCGGGACTCACAGACAGCTGGTTTTGAAGACAACTGGCTCTGGGGTGGCTCAGGACTTCATGGCTGCCATGATGACCATGGGGCTGTCCCAACAAGTCACTGGCCCAACTCATGTGGCAGGCCACATACAGGACTTTGTATCCTTAACTGGGTAGGAAGAGAAGAATATGAAAGTGGGGGATATTGACACTTGTCCCTTGTCATGGTTGAATCACGTCCTGTTGAGATTTTGGCTTTTAGCACCTTTCCGCCTCTACAGAGGCAGGAGACCTATTAGGATAGTCCACTCTCAGGGTGATAGAGCCAATGGGTTTCCAGACAGCTTTGGGGGATTTTCCAGCTGATCTGACTGGTGTTCCTGTTGAAGCTCTGGCTGACCTCTGGAACATGGGAATGGCTGTTGACACAATGTTCCTGAGCTCCCTCTTCCATTTTGTGGAGCCTACTTGGCTCCCTGGTATATTCCAGGCTTAGGGCGAGGAAACAAGCTGGGAGGTGGTTCGAATGTGATTTGAAGAAAACTCTGTTCAAATGCAACCAAACATTACTGAGGGCTTACCACTGAGCCTTCTAGTGGCAGTGGAGGCAGCAAAGAAGGCATACTTTGCTTCCTTCATTGTATCCTCATTGTGCCATGTGGTGCAGCTTTTCTGGGTAGTGTGGGGCCTCTTACAGTCTGGCCTGAAGGAGGTGGCAGAACTGATGGTATCTCACTGTGACTTGTTTGCAAAGTGTTTTGAGAATAAAATAGCTTGCATCCACCAGGATCTTGATTCCATTACTACAGCAAATTAACCTCAAGGGGTGTTTAGAGCACTGTCTAGTCCTGTTGTGTTGGATGCGTTTTAGTTGGTAAGGCTTGAAGATGTGAACAAGGTGTTTGGATCTGTCTGGATGACAACTTGCATTCTGGACCCTTGCCCCTCTTGGCTCATAAAAACTACCATAGAAGGGACAGCTGGTTGGGTCAGGGAGGTGATTAATGCCTCCCTGCAAGAAAGGGGGGTTCTTGGCTGCTTGAAGGAGGTCGTAGTAAAACCACTCCTCATGAAATCCTCCCTGGATCCAGAAAATCTAAGGAACTACTGGTCAATGGTCAATTTCCCCTTTTGGAGCAAGGTTCTTGAGTGGGTGGACCAGATCCAGGGACTCTTGGAAGGACCTGATTTTGTAGGTCTGTTTCAGTTGGGGTTTAGGCCAAGTTTTGGCACAGAAACTGCTTTTGTAGCCCTTGTATGATGATGTCTGTTAGGAGAGACACAGGGGAAATGTGCCCCTGTTCATTGTTGAATTCAGGCTCGGTCAGAGGTATGTGCCTATCTGCAGGCACCGGCTGAATTCCTTTGACCTCCCTCCGGCGACTCCCGGCAGGAAAAAACACACGAGGTCCGTTCCGGCGATTTTCCTCAGGCTGTGAGAAAAACACACCAATTGCTTCTCCTCCTTCTCCTCCTCCCTGCATATCCCCAGGGAGGGGAATCAGACTCAGACAGAAACGTATCTTACATGCTTTTATTCCTGTCTTTAGCAGTCATACAGTCAAAGATGTCTGCTCTCTTCAACAAACAGAGAGAAACTCCAAACTCCACCCATGTACATCCTGTACAGGTCATACGACACACACTGAGCTCATATCCTGTGCTCAATAAGGATGGACTGCCCCTTTGTTTCCATGGCAGCAGTCACACACTTCCTGTCTGGCTTTACAGCCACTAGCAGCTGATTGAGCTGTTAGAGCCTTTGCTTGCTGCAGCATTGCTGCTTTAGAATAACAGACCTCTCAGTGGCTTTCAATACCATCAACCATGGTATCCTTATGGAGCACCAAATCCTTTATGGTGATTCTGGTCCTGCTTGTATGGTTGTTTCCGCAGGGTGATGCTTGGAGAGTGCTCTTCTGCCCCCATGGAGCCTTCAATGTGAGGTTCCTCAGGATTTGATTTTATCCTCTATGCTGTTTAACATGTACATAAAGCTGCTGAGTGGGATTATCTGTAATTTTGGAGTACATTGTCAGCAATTTACTGATGACACACAGCTCTACTTCTCCTTTATATCTGCTGGTGTGGCAGTGAATGTGCTGGACTGCTGTCTTGCCTTGGTAATGGACTGAATGAGAGCCAACCAACTGAAATTCAATATAGATAAGACTGAGGTGCTGTTAGTGGGTGATTTCCTGCTTAAGGTTCAGGTGGCCTCAGTGGTGCAGAGTGCCTTCCAACAGCTTCGGCTGGTGGCCCAGCTGCGTCCTTCTCTGGACAGGGACAGCCTAACTTCTGTTGTCAAACAGCTCAGGACCACAATACCTCAAGAGCTGCCTCACCCCATATGAACCAACCTGGAACCTGTGATCATCATTTGAGACCCTTCTTCATTTGTCTCTTTGTGAGAGGTCTGTAGGGTGACAACATACCAAGAATGGGCCTTTTCTGTGGTGGCTCCCTGTTTGTGGAATGCTCTCCCCAGGGAGGCTCACCTTAGGTGCTAGGTGAAAATGTTTCTCTATAACTAGGCCTTTTGACTAATAAACTTTCTATGCCCTTTTAAATGGGAGGTTGGATATTGGTTTGTTTTTGTTTTACTATGTATTTTGTGTTCTCTTTTTGTATTTTTATGTTATGAACCGCCCTGTGCTCTCTGGATGAAGGGTGGTTTACAAATTTAATAAAGAATAATATAAATGAAAATAGTGTGTTTTGTAAGAAACCTATGGTGTGTAAGAAAAATAGCTATAGTGACATGATGGAAGGACAAAACACTTCATACAAGTAAGCAGTGCCTTAAAATATGGTAAAAAGGATAAATGGTACTTGGTAAGAATAGAGAATACACATAATATCATAAACTTGTACAGAACCGGGTTTTCTTTATCCAGTATTGGAGAGCAGAGTGCTTTGTAGGAGTGATGCAACCATACTATTCGGTAGAGTTTGGGAACATTTTAACTAAATACCCTCCGCTAGTGAGTTAATTCTAGCTCTAAATGCATCATGGTTTTTCTTTGATCTTGTTTGATCGGATGCTACCCTTGACCTGGTATGAAGGGCAGCAAAACTAAATATTTATACTGGGGAAGCCATTTAGTCAGCATTCTCTTCTTGTTAGGTTGATCTCCTGAAGTGGATTGACTTAGCTTTTTTTAAACCCTCTTGCTAGACTTGGACTGAACTCTGGCAGTTTTGTTGTTCCCTCTCATTTCTGGATGGGTAGTCAATAAACATATTTTGCAGTGTTTTATAACTAGCACAAACTGTAGCTTGTTGTGGCTTTTGCCATGTTATAACTGGTTTGTTATTTTTATATTTTTTCATTTCTGCTATTTAATTTTCATTTAGAGGAAAACACTAAAGTGGCATTCAGCATATTAAAACAATACAACATTTTATTTATATTGAATACTTATAGACCACAGAGTGGCTGGGGAAACACAACCAGATGGCCAGGGAATAATAATAATAATAGCATTACTAGGTAACATAGCAATAAAATATTGCAAATAAAAGCATTCACCCCCCCCCCAAAAGGAATAAGATACTGTTAATCTGTCCGGGAAACCCTGTTACAAATAGGAGTTTTTGGCAACCTCTCTTGGGCAACCGACCCTGCTCTTATCTCCTGAATGAACCTCTGAGCATTTAGGAATTTTCTGGATTCCAAAAGTCTCCAGCAGTAAGCCAACCAAATAGTCATCCCACCCCACCTGGCATCCCTGCAGAGTTTTCTTCTCAAATCTCCCTAGGAAGTGGTCTGATCATGACAATTGCTTTACACAACCCCACTGTATTCAGACCACACCCCTCATCCTCTGAGGCAAAGACCAAATCCCTGTTACGTCCTGCTCTGTGTGTTGGGCCAGTGACCAGCTGAGACAGCCCCGTGGCTGGGTGGGCAAAGCTAACTCATATCAACTCTGCCCAGTTTACCCACTCAGATCTCAGTAATGCACGCCAAGCCAGTTCCCTCATCCCCAAGTCGTGGATGAGTGAGATCCTAATATGGACCAACCTGGAATTCAGTAACAGAACCACCAGTGTAGGGGAGCACAGTGGAATCTGCTCTTGGGAACGGGGCTGGAGAAGGGAACAAGGCACAAACCATTGAAATTCCACCTTCCACAATGGCCCACCCCTACACTGTTGCCATATTTCCCTCTGCTTGATATCACTGAAATAGGGACACCCCCCCCCCCCCGTTGCCCAAATGTAGCCTCCCTATCATGCATTCTATCAGACTCACCACTAGAATGATGAATAAACAGCAAGAACACCGGGCATTGGTACTGTCAGGAAACACTGGAGTTTTCATATGTCAACAGACACACCACTCTAAGCAAGTGACATTGATGGGAACTGTGCATGTGTGTTGTGGTGTTTGTGGACAATCTGGAAAGGTGGGCTTGTATATGACACTGATTTTTCAGTTGTGTTCTGGGCCACTAAGTGACCCAGAACAGTACCAGCGGCCAGCTCTGTGAACAGCTTTTGCCTTCCCAGGGGCCTGTGGTCTTAAAAATAGCTTTCCCCCTCCAAGGCTTGGTTGAACATATCATTTGAAGTTAATTGTGCAAAAAAGAGAACCCTCCAAGGGCAAGTGCATTTTTTTGAAAAAGGAGAGAGGGAAGTATAGCTCCACTATAAACCTGGTAGCTTTATTTTTTAAAAAAATTTTTTTTTGTCCTGCAGCCTTTCTGATTTAGGCTTGAACACTGAATTTTGGCTGAACTGAGCTGTCATGAATTTCTCCACACTTATTAGCTTGTTGTTAAAAAGGGATTGGCCATCTGTAACAAAAACAAGAGGAAGCTCTGTGGTGCAGTAATCTGCAGGGAGCACATCACAAAGATAATCCTCTGCTGCTGAGAACAAATAAGGCAAAATAAACCACAAAGGCGTGAGGGAATGACTTGTCGATTAGACTTCGGAGAATGTTATTTCTAAAATTAACGAAGTAGGCTTGAATAAATAAGAAAGTTGGGGTTATCACTTGTGTACTACGTGAATTGGAATGGGAGGAAGTGTTGTGTTTAATAGCTGCAAGAGCCAGACTTGGAAGGACCTGCTTTTTTCTGTTTTGTGCTTCTTTGTGTGTGCATGCAGTGACTGGTTTGTGCTATGAAGCATTGCCAAAAGGACATTAAAGTGGGTGGGAAGAAACCTCCTTGCAAAACCTTTCTCATGAAGGTGATTCTCAGGGATGGGATGCAACTGTTTGGCCCCTCGTCCCTGCTTCACCATTCCCTCTTCTGCCAATATTTTGACTTGTGAGTGATATTTCTTAGGTAGCCATAAGAGAGGACCCCAAGGTTTCTGGATGTGCCAAATATATTTCCCATATTTTCCCAAATATATTCCCCCCCCCCAATTTATTATGGAAAACCCTAAGGTGGGCAGGCTCTATGTTTCAGGATCCACTGATTTTATATTTATTTTATATTTTTATTTTACTTAAGATCCTCTAATTTGAGCCCCTGCAAAAGACATACCTGTAGAGCTAAAGGTTTTGGGCCTTAGAATTTGTTTTGAATACCAGAATGGAAGGGAGCTCACAGTCTTTACACACAAAAATCTTCTCTCCTTTCTCCTTCTACCTCCCAGTTGTTTACCAACGTTCCTCAGATCACCTAGAGATCTACTTCTGCCCACTCCTGATCGATTCTTGCTGATTTGGATGACTTAGAAATTAATAGTGAACATGATGCCTTCAAGTGATGAATCTCACTATGAACACACAAAGCCAGACATGCTCTGGCTTTATTTGCATCTTCATATACTTTAAAAGTTGGAACTGCATTTTGAGGAATTTGCTGTGGCTTACAAGGACTTGAGTGTTTTGGTCATCCCCCCCCCCCCCCGTGCCCCAATTTTGTGAAAGTGAATACAATGATGCCTTTTAATTGTATATCTAACTTGGCTGATTCTGGCAACATTGTAGAAAGAGGGTTGCTGGATGTTCCTATCTATCTAAATGACTTTTCAAAGGAAGCCTTCTGTTAATCAGGGTTAACCCTGTTTTTCAGGGTTTGAAGGACGGTAGGGAAGGGGGAGGATAGTTAGTGGCATAGCATTTTTGTTTCCCTTTCATGGTAATGGGGGGGAAATGGGGGGCAGAATGACTAAATATACTGAGGGTAAATGGCATAAATACCTGACTTAATGTTTCCCATCTGGTTCTTATGCAAATTCTAAGAATTATGTATTTATTGCATCTGTCAACCAATTAAAGAAAGCTTAGCTGATTATCTGATTAAATTGCACAGGAGAGAACTGACAATAGTTTATAGAGAGGCTGACGTTGAAATGCATTGAGTGATGGCTTTGTGCTGGCAGGAAAATCCTTCCATTTGTACAAGGAGGAGCACCCAGTTCCCATCACCTCCTGCTACCCTGGGTGCCCTACCACATCCTGATCCTGAGAGTCCAGGATCAACCTTTGTGGGGGGCATGCAGTGGGTAGGATGTAATGTCCAAAACTGAGCAAGGAGTGGCACAACTCTTTGTTCTTTACATCAGTGGCTCCCAATTGCTGTTTTTCAAAAACCAAGCCATAGGCCCCCTACTTTGGATAATGTTGATGTATCTATGGTAGCTCCCTAATTGGGAACCACTGCTTTAGATGATGGCCAAGTGCTATAGTAGTCCTAATTTTGCAAGAGGTGTCCTCCGCCCTCTTGCGCACAAGGAAGGTATGCATCTCTTTAAAAGATGCTTGTCACATCTGTAGCTTTTGTAATTGCAGTGGTACCTTGGTTCTCAAACTTAATCCGTTCTGGATATCCGCTCCATGCTTTTCCATAGAAAGTAATGCAAAACAGATCAATCCATTCCAGATTTTTAAAAACAACCCCTAAAACAGCAATTTAACATGAATTTTACTATCTAACGAGACAATTGATCCATAAAATGAAAGCAATAATGAATGTACTGTACTTTAAAATAAATAAGACAGTGTTGTAGATGATAAAAATTAAAAATATTTTTTTTCTTACCTGCACTGATGATAGTCATTGTTTGGATTGGGGGGGGGGGGGGGCTTTATCCATTTCCACAGTCACACAATCAATCAGTTGCTGAACTTGGTTCCACATAGTCAACAAAAACAAATTAACTGAAAAAGCCTCAAAAACAAAAAAAACGCAAAATAAATAGCAAAAACAAAAGCGCCAAACTTAATCCGTTCCGGAAGTTCATTTGACTTCCAAAATGTTCGAAAACCAAGGCGCAGCTTCTGATTGGTGCAGGCGCCCTGGGAACAATAGCCGACAACCGCATCAGACGTTCGGCTTCCGAAAAACATTTGAAAACCAGAACACTTACTTCTGGGTTTTCAGTGTTTGGGAACCAAGGCGTTTAAGTACCAAGGCGTTTGAGAACCCAAGTACCACTGTACCTTTAATTTTAAAATCTGCTGCCTGATTAGTTGGAGATACCTATTATTGACAAACATGTTTTTAATGGTTTAATTAAGTAGGACTGCACTGCTAGGATTAATGAAAATATTTTTACTGCTTTTAATGGAATTATTCCATTAAGATAGTGCAATAGTGGCTGCCCACTATATTGGGGCAGTGACTTGATTCTCTTCCCCTTTTGTCAGTTCTTCATGAGTACAGTGGTGCCCTGCAAGACGAATGCCTCGCAAGACGAAAAACTCGCTAGACGAAAGGGTTTTCCGTTTTTCGAGGTGCTTCGCAAGACAAATTTCCCTATGGGCTTGCTTCGCAAGACGAAAACGTCTTGCGGGTTTGCTTCCTTTTTTGTAAAACCGTTAATACCCGGGGAATCCGCGCTCCGCAAGACGAAAAAATCGCAAGACGAAGCAACTCGCGGAACGAATTAATTTCGTCTTGCGAGGCACCATTGTACACACAATTCCTTTCTGTCACGGGTATTTTATTGACTTGTGTGCATGCCTCATTGGTCACCCATTGCATTTTAGGCATGCCAAGGGGACGCTCTTGGTCCTTGGGAATCCAGTCTGTATGGTGGGAAGTCTGCCTTCCACACCTGCATACTTGTCATCCTACATGGCATGGTGCTCCTCTGTTACACCTGCATGCTAACACTTCTTTGCTTTGTGCATGAGCATGAAGAGAGATGATGTGCATCATTCCATGGCTCTTCACATAACAGCTGATTCTTCTTGATTGGCTCATGTTGTCAGCTGACATTCTGCCCCCTAGATCATAGCTGGAATGAGTGTTTAGATGTAAAAATACTTTAAGTCATCTTTGGCAATTCTGTCATCAAGTAACAATGATGTTATTCTTTCAAAGTTGGCCCATGCTGCTGCCTTGCCTCTGCTGCACCTGCCTCTTCAGAAATCTTGTTTTTAGTCACTTTGGTCAAGAACTAACATATTTGTGTGCATAAAAAAGGATTCCCTTACTTATATCCCAAAAAAGGGCTTTCCAGGCTTGTTGTTCAGCAGAATATCTTTGGGGTTTTAATTTATGAGTCTTTCAATGAGTCATGTATATAGTATTGTAGGCACAAAAGGAAGCTGATTTTAAAAATACTATACTCTGAACTGGGTTCTTCCTATGTATTTTCAGGTAAAAGCAAAGAAGCTGAGATAAAAAGAATAAACAAAGAATTGGCAAACATTCGGTCAAAGTTTAAAGGTAAGTAACTGGTACATTGTTGCAGTGCTATCTGTTCAATCAAAAATTTATTTTCATGAATAGAGTGATACAAGAGCACAAACAAATGAAGAACAAGGGTCCAGACTCGCAAACTCATAGGTGTATAGAATTATTAAGTTGGAAGGGATCACAAGGGTGATCACAAGGGGGATCACAAGGGATCACAAGGGTGATCACAAGGGTGACTTCTATCTTGCTACCACCTCTGATCAAACAGATTTTTGACCAGGAAATGTGGTTCAGATAGTTTCTGGTGGTTGCCGAACTATGAATATTGTCCAAGATAAAGGCAAGGAATTTGAGAGCCAGTGTGGTGTAGTGGATAAGAGCGGTAGTCTTGTAATCTGGGGAACCGGGTTCGCGTCTCCGCTCCTCCACATGCAGCTGCTGGGTGACCTTGGGCCAGTCACACTTCTCTGAAGTCTCTCAGCCTCACTCACCTCACAGAGTGTTTGTTGTGGGGGAGGAAGGGAAAGGAGAATGTTAGCCGCTTTGAGACTCCTGAAGGGGAGTGAAAGGCGGGATATCAAATCCAAACTCTTCTTCTTGTCTTATTGGATTCAAAACAGAACTGTGGCTTTATTACTGAAGAATATGCTGTTATCCATGTGCTGAGCAGTTGACTACAACCTTGTAAATAAGTAAACAAGCAAGTTTAGGGCAACTAAAATATACAGGAATTCTTTTTTATACCTCTAGCTTGAAAGTGTAATAAGCTTTCCTAACAGTTTACACAGAGATGTGCAGATGAATGCTCCGCAGGCTTGTGTTACTGGACGTCTGTGCAGGCCCTGCAGATATCTCTTACCTCAGTTACTGTGGGGCTTGAATAGAAAGGTTCAGAGTAATGATTCTCAATAGTCAGAAGCTCTCTGGCATGTGAGTTAAATACAGTAAACTGTTTTGCAATCCCAAAGTAGTTGATTATTACTTACTTCCTACCGAGAGCTCAGCTTGCCTCCAGTTAAACACTCCTGTGTTACTTTTCTATCCAATAAGCAAAATATTCAGATCTCATCATAAAGCCAAAAAAAAAAAAAAAAAGTTAAATATGTACTGTATTTCTTTCTATTTGGTTGTTGCAGCATATTCTGTGTTCTGTGGTCCATTGATTTCTATCCATAGTGATTTCTAGAAATGTCTTCTGGCTTTTTGAACGCTGTCTAATGCAACTCACCATTTTCTTTCAGTAAGTTTGGAGGTGTATTTTGCACTTCTTTTTAATTACATACTTTTACCTGCCTCTGCAGCTAAACACTGTCCAAAGTGCTCACAATGAAGCCTTAAAAAACCAGCAATGCCAATTATTAAAAACATTAAAAACAAACTCCAGTGTAATAAATGGCACAGCAGTAATACAACCCAGTCTTGCTGTGTGTTTTTTTGTAGAAGATAAGCCATGTGGTGCAGTGTCTTCACCGTCCTGTGATAAGGAAACATTTCCTAAAAACACTGCTTGGAAAAGACGATAATGGTTTGTCTCCTGGTGCAGATACTAATATCTGCTGGATTAGGTGTTGCCCTTCTTATAAAAGAATGCTGATCTCTGCTCCATTAGAAGTGAACAAGTCATTTCCTGGCAGCCTGGGCTGAACAAAGATGTCTGCCAGTATTTGAAATCTTGGGTATCTGCATTGAATTGGTAGAACAGTGGCATTACAATTTTTTTGCCACCATGCTCCAATATAAAAATTAACAAGGGTCTGATCTGAACATGCAGTTTTGGCCACAACCTTTAGAGCTGTCTTTTATGGATAGAAAGATGTGCCGGCTGAGTACAAAAACCCTCATACACTCCAGTGCACCCGGGGATAATTATGGACAGCTGTACTGATCAGTACAACCGGAAACCTGTGTCCTTTGGGATTCATATGCAGCATCCAAATTAAATGTATATTGGAAATCTGCTGCCACTTCTAGTGGCTAATTGGCTTTCTTCCATCATGTCATTTACATTGTTTACGTAGAGCTAGCTTGTTAGAATATGTCATCCTAACTCCCTGTACACATAAGCAGATGAGGTCTTACATGTCGAGAGAAGTCCAGGGTAAGTAAACATTCTAAGGGAGTCAGCAGTGCTCAACAGTGCTGCTTCATAAAATATTTCAAGAATGATGACCTCGATCAAGTGCAGCTAATGTGGTTCCCTCTGTATGTTGTGGGCTTAAGCTCCCATCATGTCTGACATCTGATCATGCCAGCTCTGGCTGATGGGAGTTGGAATCCAACAACATCTGGAGGGTGTTGCATTGGATGTCTCTGGACTAGATTCTTGCCTTATGAGATCAGCTTGGAGCAGAGACCTTTTTGATAACTTGTCAAATTGGTTAGGACACCAAACTTCAAGGAGTAGAGATCAGAAGCAAAGTTTACTTCTTAACCACAGCAAATTAGGTCATCTGAACAGACTCGCTTTGGCTTGTTTAAAACAAACTGGCTTCAAACAATGAGTTACAATGCTGGCATGTTTTTAAACAAGCCATGGTTTAGGTTCAGATGACATGATAAACAGTGGTTAATGGAAATCAGAAGTGAAAACTTCCAAAATCCTCTGGGCGGCCATACTGCAGGGGGATCCTGTGAGCCCCAGGCTCACTCATCACACTAAACCATTATTTGTAAAAGCATTATTAAAAGCCTCAATTAAGTACCATGTTCAGATGTCATGCTCAACCATTATATAGTGTGATGTCTATTTCAGACATTTTAGAATGCTTTCAAAACTCGTGTAAATTCATTATTTCATTTCTTAGTTTCTGCTAAGACGGTTAAACCTAAGTGCTGACGTAATACTTGACATAATACTCTAAAACAGAGAGTAGTGTTCATTTAATACAGGATATGGCAAACAGCATGAATGAACATTTTAATCATTTCAGTACTTGTTTATGAGACACTTTGATCCCACTACAGCAGTGGTGGCCAAACTTGGCCCTCCAGCTGTTTTTGGACTACAACTACCACCATCCCTAGCTAACAGGACCAGTGGTCAGGGATGATGGGAACTGTAGTCCCAAAACAGCTGGAGGGCTAAGTTTGGCCACCACTGCACTAGAGTGTCTGTAAACATCTGGATGTTGGGTATATTTGTATCAGTGATTTGCCTTGTGTTGGTGCAGATCACTCAAGACAACACAAGGTCTTTGAAAACTATGCCCTGTACTGCTGCAAATAGCTTTATTAAACAGTTCCATAAGACTAGGCTCGAGTTGCCTAAAGTGAAGGATTAGATATAGCAACTTCATCCATGCAAACACAGATGTTGCCTTTATGTATTTGGTTTTAAAATGTTAATTATGCCCTTAAAGCAATAGTGAGTAAACAACAAATCTAAGACTTGGAAAATACAGCAGCCACTTCCCAGACTTACTGACTTTGTAGTCTGACCAAGGGGCTGTTTCACAGGACTTTATCGCTGCCACACCCAGTTTTCTTTTTTAATGTATTTTTATTAAAGATTTTCTTGGTTTACAAAAGTATATGCAATCTCTCTCTCTCTCTCTCTCTCTCTCTCTCTCTCTCTCTCTCTCTCTGTCTCTCTGTCTCTCTGTCTCTCTGTCTCTCTGTCTCTTTTTTTCCCCAAGTAACATTTTTTACAGATCAGTTTCATTTGTTGAGACATTAGGAAGAAGAGGGGGGAAAGGATGGGTGGGGTCAGGTGGCGATGTTTCTATTATACTTCATATATGTGGGGTTTTGTGTCAGCGTCGCATGTGCAGGTTCTCTGCTATTCACTTGTGTTCCTTTGGTGGTGAGAGAGGTTGGGGTTGACCTAGGGCCACACCCAGTTTTCTGACTGGTGCTTTGTTGTGATACAGGTGCGCACCAACCCTTGCTTGTCACATCAACACTGTTTACGGTTTTTTTAAAGGTATATGCCTAATATCCGAAGTGGTCTACAATAGCCGACCATGGCAGTGCATATCCCCTTCTTTGCTTACGACACCATTACTGCATCCCATTCAGGAAAAAGCTAGGCTGCAGTGCATACCATACACCTGAAACACATTTTTCCTCTAAAGAGTCCTGAGAACTGAGGTTTTTCTGTCAAAGAGCTATAATTCCCAGCACCCTTAAACCACAGTTTTCAGGATCCTTTGAGGAGTGGGGGAGAAAATATGCTGTGTATGCAGCCTTAGAGCATCACATATGTGTATAAAATCAGGAGCAGATGGCAAACAGAGCTTAGGCTTCTTAACCATTTCCTCTCAGGCTATTTCCCCACCCACTCAGTCAGTTCCTCTCCCCTCCCCACCTCGTGTCCTTTTCCTGCTAGGGCTAGGAGCAAATACCTGGCTAACCACCTGCTTTCTATAGCAGCATCCTACAGTGGCTCTTCATGTTAAAATACACACAATGGAGGGAGATTACATGTAGCATGTAGTTGGCTTCCAGGGGGTTTGCTGCTCTAGAAGGTGTCTCACACACATTAACATGCATGAACGATGCTGGTTTGAAATGAATTCATGTGCAACTTTAAAAAGCTGTTCTAAAAGGATAATGGTATTACTGAGCACCAGACAGTTATTTATAACTTAAGAGCAGAAGTGTTTTGTGGTGGTCAGGTCATTCAGTATTTTGATTCTCAAATGTTTGTTTGGGTTTTTAGAAGCCATATTTGCATAGGCTAAACATTGCATCTCCATCTGTAGTAGTTTCTCAACAGCTGAAGATGTGTCTCTCCCCTTGCACCTCCTTTGCCTTAAATACAAATTTCTGTCAGTCTGCCCTGAATTCTGGGAAAGTTATGGTAATGATCAAATTCATCATGGGGGAGGGATATTGGGGGGTTGGGGTTGGGGGGGAGGAGAGTCATTGTTTCACGGCTAGATGTCTAGCCCTAAATGTAGAATATGTCTCAAGGTTTCACTTTACCTCCCATCGTACAGCCTTTTGCTTCTTTCTTCTGACACTGCTCAAAGGGTGAGCACTGAAAAGTTCTAAATTTATTCAGTGTCAGTAAAGAACAAGGCCAGCTTGGCTTCGTCAGGCAGAGGTTTTCAATCTCTTTGAGTCCACAACTCCCTTGACCAACTATATTTGTTCTGTGGCTCCCCTCTGGGGAAACACGTTCCAAGCCTCAGAAGTCCAGTTATGTCACCCCTTGCCTGCAGAGCCAGCAGCCCCTCACCCCTTTTCGAACACCCTCACTTGTGTAGTGTTTCCCCAGCCTCCTCTCCTCTCTCTCCTTCTTGGGAGTCCTCTGGGCAGCTGTCACCACTGTCCCTGGTCTCTGAACCAACCCCCACCCAAGAGAGCTGCCTCCCCCCCCCCTTTGGGCCTGGGAAGCGGATGCCCCCAGGCTTAGTGGCCCGAAAGAGACAGAGATGTGAGAGGGCATCAGTGGAGGGAGGAAATGAACTAGGGTCAGAGTCCAGTGTTGCCTATGGCACCCCCAGGGTGCCTCAGCACACTGGTTGAAAACCCCTGGCTTCGTGGATGTCTGCTAGTGGGTCAGTGAAAAGGCCTTTCTGTGATCCCTAGAAGCAAACTCATTAATTGGATGAGATATGCTAGTTTATACATCCTGCTTGGGAACAGGGACGCGGGTGGTGCTGTAGTCTAAACCACCGAGCCTCTTGGGTTTGCCAATCAGAAGGTCGGCGGTTCGAATCCCTGTGACGGGGTGAGCTCCCGTTGCTTGGTCCCAGCTCCTGCCAACCTAGCAGTTTGAAAGCACGTCAAAGTGTAAGTAGATAAATAGGTACCGCTCCGTTGGGAAGGTAAATGGTGTTTCCGTGCGCTGCTCTGGTTTCAGTGTTCCGTTGCACCAGAAGCGGCTTAGTCATGCTGGCCACATGACCTGGAAAAACTGTCTGTGGACAAATGCCGGCTCCCTCGGCCTGTAAAGCGATATGAGCGCCGCAACCCCAGAGTCATCTGCGACTGGACTTAACTGTCAGGGGTCCTTTAACTTTACTTTTTGGGAACAGGACTTGGAAATCTGAAAACATTTTTTGTGACATTGGTATGTAACTCTCATGCGCCTGCCTAGTCTAGTTCAATGCACAATGCTAAACAGAAGACATGGATACAGAACTTGTCTTTGGAGATAATTTCCAAAATGCATGTTCTATGTAACAACTAAGCTGTAGAAACAAAACTGGTAAGTAAATATTTGAGCATCAGAACACGGGATGGAAGGTCATCAACTTCCAAAGGCACAGAAAAAAGAGTGAGGTATTAACTTGCCACTGCTGCCCTGGAGGAGAGGCAGGAAATAAATTTAATAAATAAACATATTAAATACTAGGAGGGTGACAGAGCCATTCTGGTTTCCGGCTGGAAGGCATTCCAAAACTGCATCAGAAAAGTCCTCCTACTTCATGGTGGCCAGCCTGGGCAATGTGTAAGGTGGTGTTTTCAGTGGAGCCTAACTGGTAGTTTCAAACTGAGAGGTACCATTTCACAGTGGAGGAGATATTCCTGGAGATAATTGAACCCCTGGCTGTCTTAAGTCTCTCAGTCAACACGAGTATGCTTGTTTATACCCAGCAACAATCCAGCAGTAGCTCTCCATGTGATGGAGGCAAATTGGCTAAGCATCATCACACACTGAAAAACCTCCTCCTTAGATATATTGTACATTATATATTGTATATTAAAGTATACTACTGGTATGTGTTAACCTGGTATGGTCTTATTCTGCACTATGTCCAAATACAAGATAACCTTAATTTTCTTTATAGGTTTGGTTAAGTTTCATCATGTTTACAATTTATAATATGCATGCCTTCACTGACAGCTTTCTTGTCAGTTCTAAGTTCTCATAAAAGGTCAAGCAAGGTGCTTTGAATTGTCAGCTAAGATCCTCAATTACATATATATATATATATAGAGAGAGAGAGAGAGAGAGAGAGAGAGATGACATATCCCCCTGTTGAACAAACACAATACTACTTGTTACGTGTATGTTTCTGCAAGTGGCTATGCTTCAGAATACATCAGATTTGGAGAAATTGGATCCATAAACTTCTGTCATGCTTTGGTTGAGTAAAAAGCATTGCTAGTTCAACAAAAGCCTTTCCAAGAAAAGGAAGTCTCCTTTGACCCAGTCATTGTGTCTGACAAATGCTGACTTGCATTCTCTTTCTTCCTGTTTCTCTTGTACTGATTTTAAAGCAACCGGAAACATTGCCTCTATCTAGCCACTTTATCTTTCTCTCACGTCCAGCTCTGAAACTCACTGTGTTGAGTCACAAAACTCATAATTCTGGAGGTTCTGGAGGAAAATGTGCTTTAATCCAAAGCATGGATATGTGTAGTGAGATTTTCTTTGTACGTGGTTTGCCTTTTTACTGTACAAGCAAGATGCCAAAACAAGGACCACTAATGCCTATCTTTTAAAAAATGTGTTATTTTGCATTAGTAGAGGCAATTCCACCCTGTCTAATTTCTTGACTCGAAAGTAGTAGCTGTGCTGTAGTCTAGAGACTGAGGCAGTTGAACTTGCCTATGTGGGGGTGGGGGATATATATATATTTAGACTAAGCAAAGATATCCTGGACATAAGGCATCCCCTGACATGTCTGTACTACTTCACCAATTATATTAGCTATGTAACCAGAAGGATGCTCTGTACATGCAGCCAACTGCAGCCAACAATCTCTTGTATGTCTCCTCGTGAAGAAGAAAAATTGCCTAGAGGCAAACGTGTCCCCATTTCTCCACAGCTGAATTTCTGACCCTGTTCTTGCGTAACAGTTTTGCTTGTTAGAAATCTGCGCTGTATCTGAAGCTATATTCCCAAGGTAAGGAGAGCTACATGGCTGATGTCTGGCATTGTTGCTGCCCATATCCTTAGCTCTTGTGTTTCACAGGTTGCCTAATGGGACATGCTGCTTTCCCCCGTTTTGAAGGTGGATTCACACATGCATTTCCCGGTCTAGTCCGCTGGGTGCTTCCTATTAAGCAGACCACCACACGCCCCCCCCAGATCTGTTAAACATAGCCAGTTGAGTACAAGACACCAGCAGCTGTTGTTGCCTAATCATCTGATTTAGGTGTCGGTTCAGCTTTCATACTCCTTTTCCACAGTGCTGCAATACCTAGCTTAAACGTGTGGTGATGACATCTCCATGGGGCTCAGGGTGACATGCAGAAATAGTCACCCCAAAGACTCTTGATTTCTACTTCTGGCTGATCCAGCACCATGTTTGATACTTTTACTGTTACATTTGAAGAGCTGTGTTGATGCATGGTATGAGTAAAGGTGGCACTGTAATAGATTGTTTGGGTGCACTTTTCTGAGGATGGGAACCCTTGAATGGATAACCAATTTTGAAAAGTGGGAGAGGGACTGTACCTCAGTGGTAGAGCACATGTTTGGTATGTTAGGAGGTCACAGGTTCAGCTCTACTTGGAGAAGCCAGAGACTGAGAGAGACTCGTATCTGAGACCCTGGGGCACCTCTGCCAGTTGGCATGGAAAATGCAGTAAGCTTCAGGCATTGGCATACAGCATTTTTTGCTTACGGCTTTTTATTTTGTCTTTAATTGCTCACTAGGTGATAAAGCCCTTGATGGCTACAGTAAGAAAAAGTACGTCTGCAAGCTGCTTTTCATCTTCCTCCTGGGACATGATATTGATTTTGGCCACATGGAGGCTGTGAATCTCCTGAGTTCGAACAAATACACAGAGAAGCAAATAGTAAGTCATGTCCCATTCATGCATAGCGTTGAGATATATATATATATATACTACCCACTTCCCATATAATATTGGGGGTCAAGGGTGGGGACGTTTTTCACCCTGAGGGCCATGTTTCCTTCTGGGCAACCTTCTGAAGGCCACATGCTGGTGCTGAGCAGGGCCAGAGGCAACAGTGAGTAGACCTACTAATGTGAATTACACCTTTGTGCAGTGGGCTAGTCTCTGTACGTGTGTACTCTCCTCTCTGCCCTCCATCTAGGCAAGTAAGAGGCATTGTCAGAATTCAAGGATGCATTACAGTCAGCAGGCACACAAGGGACACAAATGGCAGCTGTCAGTGCTTGAAATGTATTTCACATTTGGCATCTAGGCATGTAGGGGTGCATCAGTAAAATATCTGTAACAGGTTTAGCACAGCAGAACTTTCAAGCAGACGCTGATGCAGAATGTATAAAACCAGAGGTGGGGTATAAATAAATTATTATTATTATTATTATTATTATTATTATTATTATTATGGATCGGGATAATAGACAACATTAATCATTTCTTTTATTAAATTAGAAAATAGGAGTCTCTTGGTATTCAAACATAAGAGAAAATATTTCTAATACAGTATAGTACATGGTTAAAAATATATATGGCTATTTTAGAGTTTCAGCCAGATTGTCCTATAAGCATCTGGTTTGAAAGAAAGATTCATGCTAGGGACCCATCTCCCTTTTCCCTCTTAAAAAAAAAATCAAGCAGAGGCTGATTAAGGTGAACTATAAGCGATGAATAAACCAGCTAGGCTTCCTTATTTCTCTAGTTGTGCACTAGAGATGTACACTACAGAGAAATCCCCCTGCACACATAAATTTTCCTCTTTCCAGAAATGTCTGGATCTCATCCAGTATGACTTTTAAATGCTGTGTTTTGATATGCATACATCTAAGCAGGATCCCCACCTGTCAAATTAATTTACATTTGGCTTTTATTTGTACATACTTGGAGTGAAAACTGCCCACATTGTGACATGTCTGGCTTTTAGGTGAGGTCCTTAAACCATTATTCTCGAGAAGCCTGAATAATTCCCAATCAGGAGTGGCCAGCACCGAGTGCAGGGTCTTGATCCTTCTCCCAAAGCAAATTCATCTGCCCCTGCATCCCAAATACCCATTGTTTTTTTGGGTGGTAGCAGCAAAAATAGGAGTGAGGAAGCATATCTGGTGCTGGGGTGGGTGGAGTGGTTTAAGCATCTCTCTCCACCCTAGAGCCCTGTTGAGGATGCAGATTCTCCTATCCCAGGTTTCCATGGTCAGCCGATCATTTGACTGAGAGGAGAGAGAGAGCATGAGATCATTTGACTGAGAGGAGAGAGAGAGCTGTGACCCCGTACGTGTGCATGCCCAGTAGGTGTATATGCAAGAGCATGGAGGCCCACCCCAACCCCTGGCATGCTGTCCCCAGAGGGTTGGCCAAGGCTGAATGCAGCCTAGGCCAACCCTGACCTACCTCATAAATGACACAGGAGCCATTTGTTATAAAGCAATGTTGCCTACTAAGCACTTTCCCTGCTGCCCACTACTAATTCTTCTCTTAATTCCAGGGCTATCTGTTCATCTCCGTGCTGGTGAATTCAAACAGCGAGCTGATCCGCCTGATCAATAACGCAATCAAGAACGACTTGGCCAGCCGCAACCCCACTTTCATGGGACTCGCTCTGCACTGCATTGCCAATGTGGGCAGCAGAGAGATGGCGGAAGCATTTGCTGGAGAAATTCCAAAAATACTTGTAGCTGGGTAGGTGTTCCGTGGGAATTTCAGGAGCTTGACAGAAAGAAGGCAATTAAACTGATTCTTGGGATGCAGCCAAGTATCTAAACATTTGCTGACTGAATGTGGAGTAACAGCCTCCTAAAGGAAATCCATAGGAGATCCTATTCCACTCTGGAACGAGAGAAGACTCATTTGTTCCTGAAAGCTCTTTTGGTTTGGCCCCCCTGCCTTTGTGTGGTATTGCTTTATTGCTAATAGGTTCACCGCTTTCGGTGTCACATGGATTTGAAATGTGTATCTGTGTTAACCAACTTTTTATATTAATTTGTTTTATAAAATGGTATGATGGCTGAGAATTATTCTGTTGATACAAATTTAAACAACTGGATGGCTAAACAACTGCAGCCCTCACGGACGACCAGCCCTTTTGAAAAGTGAGAGTGCTTGCTTAAGTGCTGGCATCGCATCCATTTATATATATACCTTTCAAGTGTTGTGGGGTGTTTTCTTAACCCAGATGCTTCCAAATGAATGTTTCTTTGGCGTGAAGGAGCCAAAATGTATTTATCTACAGAGATTATATTCATACAATACAAAGCCTAACCTTGGAAAATATAGATTCTTAATAATCTGTTGTACTGCAAAAATAGGTTACATATGGCATCTCATTCATTAGACTCATGTGGTATAAACATATGCAGCCTCATAGGCTAAAGAACACATTCCCACAATCAGTGGCCTTGCCATGTTTCCTACATATACAAATGTTCCTGCTGACAGAAACAGTATGCCAGTTTCATGAACTGGAAAGTTATGTGTACTTTGTTGCATCTGTGGGGTTTTTTCGGAGCTGACACGATGGCAATACTCCCATGTATTTTTGGTGCTCATGTTACTGCTTGCAGTGTGTGCAACTTTGAATGTGGATGGGTACGAGCTTGTATATAGGGAAATGGTCCAGCCTTGCTGTCTTCTAGGAGCTGCCGCTGAAGAATTTTGGGTGTTTGAGAAGCCCTTGACCAGCTTTGGTTTTCTGTTGCAGAGACACCATGGACAGTGTGAAGCAGAGTGCAGCCCTGTGCTTGCTAAGATTATACAGGACTTCTCCTGACCTGGTTCCTATGGGAGACTGGACCTCCAGAGTTGTGCACCTTCTCAACGACCAGCATCTGGTAAGCTCACTAGACTAGATCTTTTTCTCTTGAAAGTGTGAATATTTGATTGTCTGGATTCAGAATTTAATTATCTAGAACCATGGAAGCAAATATTTGGCAAGTTTGCCATTGGTCAACTCCTAACGGTGAGATGTGCTACACTAATGCTTTGGGGTCAAGTTGCTTCCGGACTAGAGATGAGTGAGCTTTCAAAAGTTCTCTTCTCAATAACTCAGAATTTGCCAAATTCTTCTTTTTAAAAATCCAAACTTGAATAAGTTGTGTTGAGATAGTATGAGGGCCTATCTGGGGAGCTCTTTTTTTCTTGGTCTCAAAGGAACCATCAGACACATATTGGGGGAGGGCCCAGAAGCTAGTCCTTGTGGGTAACATGGGAACTGACTTTCAGCCCCCTCTCCTCTTTTCACTCTGGAAGCATCCATTTCCTTCCCCATAGGAAGTCGTGGAACCATTACTTCTTATGGAGACATGAAAATATACCTGTGGTGTGAGATTAGAAGATGTGGATGCGGGGAGTTCAAGCCTTGCTGGTTACCTGGCTTTGTCCATACCGTGGTCAAGGCTCAATTAATGTGTCCTGTCAGCAGAGGCCCTGTATAAAGACTTCTGCTTATGCAATAGGACTTTCCCCTGCTCTGCTCCCCCATATTAAGGTTACCAGACGTCCCCGTTTCTTGGGGACAGTCCCCGGATTTACAAATCAGTCTCCTACAAAATCCATTGAAGTTGAAAAGTGTCTCCGGATTCATTGAAAAAAATCTGGTAACCTTACCCCATATGCCCCCTCCAGATTGGCTTGGGTGTGTGTGGAAGAGTCCCTGAAACAGTGCACAGAGGAATGGCGAGAGAAGGGGTCGTTCTGGAACAATGGGAATCATTCTGGAACAATAATTTTAGTACAATGGTACCTCAGGTTACATACGCTTCAGGTTACATACGCTTCAGGTTACAGACTCCGCTAACCCAGAAATAGTGCTTCAGCTTAAGAACTTTCCTTCAGGATGAGAACAGAAATTGTGCTCCGGCGGCGTGGTGGCAGCAGGAGGCCCCATTAGCTAAAGTGGTGCTTCAGGTTAAGAACAGTTTCAGGTTAAGAACGGACCTCCGGAACGAATTAAGTACTTAACCCGAGGTACCACTGTACTGTATGACATAGGAAGTCCTCCCATTGTGTTTTTCCTGCCCACAAGTAAACTAAAGGAGGGAAGCAGCGCCATGAGCTTGCAATGGGATTAGGAAAAAAATGCTGCAGGACTTCCTTTCCTGAAAGCTTGGATTTTGAGCACTTTCAGAAAGAAGTTCAGGGATTGAAAGGATTATGCCTGGCCTTCTGAACTCAGCCAGGCTCAGATGAGCATACTTCATCCCTGTTATCGCCTGGGAAAAGGCAGGAAGTGGCACAGCAGTTTGCTGAAGAGGCTTCAGGCAGTGTCATATACTGGCCAGGCTTTCCGCCCATTCCTGTCCAGGTCTGCCACAAACTCATGTGCCAGATTCCGTGTGGCAAAGGAATGAAAGGAATGATCCTTAAGGTATTCAGGATCCTGCCTCGTAAAACGAACAAGCTTTTGAAAAGACACTGCAGTGTGTTCAGTGATGTTTCTGGTAATATGCATGCAGGTTACAGTCCACAGATAAGTTGCATCTGTGCCATAACTGCTTTCCTTTTGTCTTTGAGGAGAAATTGTCATTTTATACAGAGCTCCTAATGTACAGAGTGCTTTGCAAACTCGCTTGTCCAAGATCTTGTGAAGTAAACAACCAGCTAGTTTTACTCTTGGTACGAGGGTGACTTATCACTAGTCACACAATCTAGGGACTGATCGGGGATTTCAGCACAAATCAAAATACAGTTTTCTGTGCGCCAGACCAGCAGCTGACCAAGGAAGGGTCTTTCCTAATTGTTTGCATTGTATCTTTGCAAAAGGGAATGAGTTATTTTCTTTCTCTCTTGATGGTGGTTTGTTTGTTTGTTTTTTTAAAGTCTGCAGTGGATTTGGTTAATATTTGAATGCATTACCCCAATATAGGGCAAGGTCATGTACAGGCCAGTTACAGAAGGTGGCAGGGCATGCATAGCCTTTTGTAAAAGGACATTGGGATCCTGAGATTGTAGTTTGTCTTATTTTAGCCCATTATTGCAGGCTACGGAAGATACACATCTGCTTTTAAAAAACAATTTTCCTGGAAAAATAGAAAACGATATAATCCAGAGAACTGTTGCATGAATCAATATGTATATTTTTAAAAAATTATTTGGTCATTTCAGAGTATCTTTCTCCCTGCCCCCTCCTGCAATATCACCCAAGCCTAATAAATAGTATACAGTATGGGTTGTCAATATGGCGCTAGTGGGTGCAGTGACCCCT
This sequence comes from Podarcis erhardii, assembly GCF_964252035.2. Classification (NCBI taxonomy): domain Eukaryota; kingdom Metazoa; phylum Chordata; class Lepidosauria; order Squamata; family Lacertidae; genus Podarcis; species Podarcis erhardii. Next base: position 77,548,291 of record NC_138497.1, on the reverse strand, counting down.
TTGAGGTCTTTTCCCTGGTGCCTGTGAAGCTTCTGAGCACCTTCTCACTTCTGCCTTGGTGGTGAAGGCGGTCTCCTTTTTCTCCCTTGGTAAAGTACCTAGAGTTGAAGGAGGAAGCTGGAAGAACGACACACTTTCCCACTTCCCTTTTCCAGTTCTATGAACTTTTCAAGGTTCTGATGAATTCTCCTCCGAGATCAAATTGTGTGTGTGCATGCACTTTCTTTCCTTTCCTGTTGGGGGCAGTGGGGGCTAATCCAAAGGAAGGGGGAGAAGTGACCAGAAGAGATGGTGTCCAAGGCACCCCCAAATGCAAATGTGCCCATGGACTTTTAATTGGTGGGCAACCCCTGGTATACAGAAACAAGATATGCAGGGAAGAGGGAAGTCCTAACCATACCATACCATACCACGTAAATCCTAAAATGGAAATAAGGGATAGCTGGGTAAGAGTAGTCAGGTGACTGGGGGAAAAATGGATTAGGCCATACTAAGAAAAACACAATATACTTGTCAGAAGTCATATCCCAGTTTTTTAATATAAATTACATTAATAAAACATCTAAATACATTAATACAGTTCGTCCGTTTTGAGCCAAATAAAGGATTGAATCGTTTTTGAAGCAGGAGAAGAGTAGAAAGCTTTTATGCTGCCAGTAGATGCCTAAGGGCCAAACAAGGCATGATGTGGACAGTCTATGAACAGCGTCTCCCACAGCTTTCTTTTCTTTCTTTCCTTTTTCGTTTCCTTTCTCTCTTTGCAGCTTTGGGGGAAATTAGATTGAGATCATGACATGATGGCAGGCTGGGGGAAGGTAACTTCTCCCATTCTGGTCTAAATCCCACTCCAAGCTGCTACTTTTTCTGTAGGGGGAAAACCTTTTTTTTTTTCTTTTGCCATACGGTGCAAAGACTAGCTCTGATCTCGTGATCTACTTCCCCTGTGGCGTTATTGGTGCTTGGAAAAGAACAAACTGTGGGAGATCCTGTGCATCCAGCTTAATAGGCAATTTGGCTCTAATAATATCCCCGGAAACTGAGAGACCTGTGGATGGGCTTGATGTTGGGGACTTTGGCTCTGGGAAATAGGCCCATCCTCTCACAGTTTGCCACCTTAACTATCTTTATTGAAGAGCAACACATTTCTCTTTTTGATAGAGGTGCTCGCACTCCCGCCAGCCGTTAAGACAATGCCTTCTAGGCTCATGGAGCAAGTACGATGGGAGTGAAACTGGGAGGATGGCAATGGAACTGGGGTGTTTTGGGGTGTGGGGGAGGCTATACCATCTTGGATATTTGCCCTCTTTTCGTTAAAAAGTACAGCCCTGTGGTGTAAAGTATGTGTGGCATAATAAATGAAACTTAATGGTGCTCTTGGTATACAATGCATGTGCTTAGTAATTAGAACGGATTTCAGGGAGCTGTAATCCTGTTTTTCTCCAGGGTGTGGTTACTGCTGCTACAAGTTTGATCACCACTCTGGCACAAAAGAATCCAGATGAATTTAAAACCTCCGTGTCTCTGGCTGTCTCCAGACTCAGCAGGGTAAGCAATTTATTGTTTAGACGCAAGTGCTGGAATGAAACTAGGCTAAAACTAAATTAAGCTGGCTGATTAGATTAACCATCTGGTTTAGCTTCATGGGAAGCTGAAGTGCAGTTGGTATGAGAGCCGTTCTGATAGTTTGACAGGCAGAGTACCTGAAGTCAAAGAGATGTAATTTGCTGTGCAATATCTCATGCACAGTGATTGTGTTGGGCTGATCCAATCACTTAAAAAAAATTCTTAGCTGTGCAGGAGATGGCAGATAAACACGCTTGTATAGGTATAGCTGAAATTAAATTGTAAATAATATTTTGAGGCTTTGCAGGCAAAGCCACTCCTTAATTGCAAGAAGTTTGGAAGACCAGGGTTCCACTTCAGTAGCTACCAGAGAAGGAAGAAAATGATGCTATCTGTGATCAAGGCCTTGTAGTATTTTTTTTTTTTTTTTGTAATATAGTTTGGCAATTCCATTCATTGGTGCACTTCTGAACAGTTTCAATGACATTATCTGCAAAGTAATCTATTAAAAAGGAAAGCCACCTGAAGTTTCAAAGGCCAGATAAGTACAGAAATATTTCCCAGCAAATATACCTGTAGCTTTGTCTCAGGTTGGGTTGAGCAATAATGCCTGAGCAATAATGCCTGCACAACTGTACACTTAAAGGAGTTGCTGCTGGTTGTGATGCCAGTAGCCAAAGATAGGGCTGCTGCCATTGCAGTAGTTCTTAAGATGATAGTTGACCAGTTTTCTGCTGCATTGTACATAATTCCTGCAGGGAGCCAGGTCCCGCTGAGGCCTGGTTGCAAGTAGCAAGCTCTTGTTCCGCAAGGCATTCTGCCTAATCAATGTAGGATGGATTCTTGACAGTAGACACTTAGAGATTAGTGGCATGATTGGTTTGCTACTTTGGAAACTTGAACCCCAGCCAGGCTAGCCAAAGATTTTGCTGCCTGAGGTGAAGGACTGGATGATGATCTCACTCCCCCTTCCATCCCAGAATCTGCACACAGAAGTAAATGGAACTGGCCATTGAATGCCAGCAATGGGGCAATATCCGCCACCACATCTGAGGACAGGAGGACAGCTTAGGGGATGCATGGATGGCCCACACATTGTTGTCATCTAATTTCTGGCTGCCACTCCCCACTCTCCACCCAACATCTGCCAGCTGAGGTGGCTACCTTGCTCTGCCTTATGGTTGGCCAGCCCTGGATTTAAACTTGTTCCAAGACACCCCGGAACAGTGTATGGGAAAGGAGAGGGGATTGTTCTGTCTTGCAAGCCATGCAAAATAGTCTTATGGCTTATTGTTAATCTAAACAGTCCTCACTTTCTCTTGCAGAAGACTGTTACCGTCTTTCCTTTCCTCTTCCTTCTCACCACAATGTCATGGCTATTCAGTGTGGACATCAGTTGTTTTCCCCATTTCCCCTAATTTAACATAGAGTATTTTAAAGCTTTCTGTCCAGATTTTTTCTATCCTTCCTGCCCCTCCTGCAGATCTCAAGCACAGTCTTTTATCTGCCCTTCCCTTGAAAAGCATGATGTAATTGAGAATCTGCTGTCCCTCAGCAGAAAGTACAAAAGGCATATTCAAGCACTGTACACTGGTTTGATACAGCTGAGTTTGGGGAAATCTGTCTTGTTGTCTGGTCTAAAAACGTTATCGTTCTAAATTCCTCCTCGCCCAGAACTTCTGCCCAGCTGTATCTGCCTCTGTCAAATTTCCTGTTGTCTTCCCTTGTGGAAATGCTCCCATCATCCTGGCCCATTCATCATTCAGAAGAACAAATTAACAGCCTTCCTGCGTCAACCCAGCCTCCTGCAACAGAGATTTGTTGGGGTTGCTTGCTGAGGGCGTATATGATCACACAGAGATGTAATGGAGAGCTTGCAGCTACAGTCTCTCACTTCCTGCTTTGAGTTGTTGGTCTGTCCTCAGACAAGTGACTGGCAATCACTGATAATCTCTCTTGTGCTGCCAGGTTCCTCCCCACTCCCATTAAATTGCTGTTGAAATAGGAAGTTGAAGTTTATACAAATGATGAATTGTGGCACTTGTGTGCCAATTCCAATCTATTGTTCCTTTGTTCTACTATTATGTGAACTAGTTGTTGTTATGATGTAACTAACTAGCAACTACTTGGTGGTACGTTCATGTTCTGCTTGCAAGCTGCCCATGGGAATCTGGTTGAGAACAGGATGCTAGACAAGATGGGGCTTTGGTCTAATCCAGCAGAGCCTTTCTTATGACTTTCCATCTTCTTCCAACATACTCATGATCTTGCCGATCTCTAGCATATTTCCCCCTCTGTGTTTCTTCTCTAGTGGCTGCTTGCTTGTCTTTGAGCTCCCTGGCAAGCCTTCCACATTGCCTTACTCAGTCTTTTCCCTCATGGGCATTGTCTTGCATTTTTTAAGGCTCAGCATCATTTTACTGTGGCTTATTATTATTATCTATTAAGCTGGACAAAGCGCCACAGGAAAATAACAGTTCTTGTCTTGCAGATTGTGACGTCTGCATCGACTGATCTCCAGGATTATACCTATTACTTTGTTCCAGCGCCGTGGTTATCTGTGAAGCTTCTAAGGCTTCTGCAGTGCTACCCACCTCCAGGTAAAGTAATTGCAATCACTCTGCTTTCACACTTTGCTTACACAGGAGAGAAGCCATTTGCACTAAAACAGCACATGTTTGCAGAAAGAGAGAGAGAGAGGTTCAGATAATGAACCCCACTGCTATGTCTGCTACAGGCATAATATTCCCAGTATTTCTAACTATGGTCTCAATCTAATTATCTAATTATGTTGAAACCATGAGCAAATGTCCTGGCAACACCATAATCAAATCAAACTTGATAACTGAATAACCCATTTAGTGGTCTTTGGTTTAATTTTCGGTACTTGGCTCTTTCATATCAGTGATTCTGTAATGATCAAAGGATAAGCAACTACCGTATTTTTTGCTCTATAAGACGCACCAAACCACAAGACGCACATAGTTTTTGGAGGAGGAAAACAAGAAAAAAAATATTCTGAATCTCAGAAGCCAGAACAACAAGAGGGATCGCTGCGCAGTGAAAGCAGCAATCCCTCTTGCTGTCTGGCTTCTGGGATAGCTGCGCAGCCTGCATTCGCTCCATAAGACGCACACACATTTCCCCTTACTTTTTAGGAGGGGAAAAGTGAGTCTTATAGAGCAAAAAATATGGTAACTTTGCAGAACCAAAATGCTGGTGCCATATGCAGCTTTCTGAAACTGGAGAAACAATGCCATCTAATGGGCATTTAATGGTTTGATAGTAAAGGCTGTCAAAATTGCCTGGTGATCTTGCCTAACCGTTCTATTTCTCCCAGAAGATCCTTCAGCACGAGGTCGTCTCACTGAGTGTCTGGAAACTATTCTTAACAAAGCTCAAGAACCTCCAAAATCCAAGAAAGTACAGCATTCAAATGCGAAGAATGCAGTACTGTTTGAGGCAATTAGTTTAATTATCCACCATGATAGGTAAGTTTGGCATTCATAATGCATGGCTGGCAGTAACAGTTTGAGATGTGAGCATCAGTTCTATTGTCCTAAATGTGTGGTTTCTGAGAAAGTATATACTAATTTTGTATTCTTCTGTTCTCTGAAAGAGGGTACAGTGTACTTTTTCCACGGTCATTCTGGCAAATGTCTGAGCAGCTCCTGAGTGAAAAACAATTATGGGAGCAGTTTTTGTTCTGGAGTTTAGCATTGCCCATGTGTTGTAAGTTTGTAACCTTGCTAAATGTAATACTGAAATTCTTCCTCACCTTTGGACCATTTAAAAACTTACGACCGAGTGTTGCTTGGCTCAACTAAACAGGATACTGGCAGGACCCAGTCAATGTCCCATGCATTTCCTAACAGTGGATTGTGTAGTACATGCACATTAGGGTGGAAGGAGAGAACCCCAGTAATCCCACCCTCCATCCAAATTGTCCGGTTTTGGAGCTCTACTGGGATAAAATGACTTCAGTTGGCCTTTGTTTACCTGATGCCTTCCAGATGTTTTGGCCTACAACTCCCATCAACCCCAGCCAGCATGAGTTATAGCCCAAAGCATCTGGAGGGTGCCAAGGAGGTGAAGGTTGACTTGAGAAGTTTTCAGGGGTAGCGTTTGGTACTATCCTCCTATCCTCCCTCTGCCCTGCCACGTATTAAGGATGCACGAGCACCTGATTCCACATGCAAGTCTCCCACAGTCTCCTGTTTTAGCCCTACTTGGGCTTGCCTTTGCTCCTGTGTTGAACAACATGGGAACAAGGAGTGGGGGTGCACCAAGTAGCCTAATCCCTGACATTGGATGCGTCCCCCCCCCCCATGTCTGCACAACTCCTCTGATGTCAGGGGAGTCGAGGTTTCCATATTCTATGTACATGGGCCCCTCCCTGCAGATGTTTGGGCTGTAAGTGCAGACATTGGATGAGGTGTGTACAATGGATGTGACAACAAGCAGACAATCTGAAGGTGAATTCAGTGATGTACGTTGCATTCCTTCCTTTCCACATGCAGTGCACCACACTGTGTCTTACCTCTTTTAAAAATGAAAAAACCCACCTTTTAAAAAAGAAAAATAATAGCTATGTTTCAGTTTAGTCTCCTTCACTTGAGAGCATGTAAATCTTTGAAATTGGCTAAGTGTGTGTGTATGTATGTGTGTGTGTGTGTGTGTGTATATATATATATATATATATATATATATATATATATTCTACTTAAACCTCCTTGCTGCCACTAGAATAGCACAACTGAGAACATTGTTTTATAAGCTGCTACAAGCATTTGTTTTATATTCTTGGCTAAAATCTATGGTATGCACTATGCAACCTATTCCCCCTTGCAGACTGTTACTTGTATAGTTTGGCTTTATTCCTCTGTTAATGGGGAGAGGTTGCTTCCTATGCTGCTGTAGGTAACATACGATGCGAGACGGGCTGAGTTACTACTTCAACCAAAGGCTGAAATCCCTTGATGCAGGATGGCTCTCTTCCAGTCACATTATTCTTGGCCCCTCCCACATCGTTGCATCAATTACACATTTCAGGAGCCGTGTGAGAGGTCACTATGCCTTCCCTCTATTATAAGAACTGTACCTGAGGCCACCATTGTGTTATCAGGACGCGGCAGGATCCCAGATTCTGCAAAGCTCCTGATAAGCTTCCAGCTTTTAAAATAGAATCTTAATTACCTAAAATAGAATTTTAATTACTTCCTGCAATATGTAGCTGTGCTGCTACTAACCCTCCAAAAGATATTAGCTGCAGTTTTGAAGCTCCTGTAGTGAAGGTACCTCTTGGTACCTAACTCTTATTAATGTTTTCCTTGATGCACTTTCCTCACCCAAATTCTGTCTTTTCTTTTTCTTTTTTACCTTTTCCATGCACTCTCTTCTGCCTAGTGAGCCAAACCTGCTTGTCCGTGCCTGTAATCAGTTAGGCCAGTTCTTGCAGCACCGGGAAACTAATCTTCGGTACCTAGCACTGGAAAGCATGTGCACGCTTGCAAGCTCTGAGTTTTCACACGAGGCCGTGAAAACGCACATAGAAACAGTTATCAATGCACTGAAGGTAACTATTGGATTGTGTATTAACCTGAAATTTTGAGTTCATTTTTGAAAAACAAAGCAGAACCAAACCATGTATCTGTGTGGGCTTGCTGCTTTGCATTTGAAGAGCAGCAAGTTCTCCAGAGTTTTATTCATGCAATAAAAAGGATGTGGAGTGGTCTCTTCATCGGAAGCTCTTTAAAACATAATGAATGGTAAAGAGAGGCTTTGCATCCATCAGTGGGCCTGTGCTTGAACTGCAGCCTGAATCACATGCCACTGTCCTAGGATTTAACATGTTGAACAAGGGAGTGTTGGTTAGAAGGACAGAGGGCAATTGAGGGAAATGACGATGCCTCTGAGGATGCTGGAGGTGAGGAGGATACCAGAGAAAAGCACCTAGCTGAAGAGAAAGAATGGATTAAGGTTTCTACTGAAGGATGCTTAATTTTCTTTTTCTGTTTTCCTCCCAAATGAGTGACTATCGTCATGCAGCTAGAGCTGGACTTGGCTTTAACCTCTTGCCCTTGCCACTAAAATTAATGCACAGCAACCCTGGGAGGGGACCACCGTCCCACAGGGAAGAGACCCAATACAGTAGTTGGTGGGTCTCACCACTACCCACTACCTCCTGTATCTGGTTCCTTGTTCTTTTCTGACCCGTTCCTTCCTGCAGTTCATGGTGCCCTTGGATGCATCAACGTCACCACAGTCTAGTTCTTAATACTTTCTAGTCGAAGTATAAAGCAGGGGCCACCAATCTTTTTGGGGGTCCATGATATAATTTGGATTTTTGAGCAAGTGCTATGGATGCCACCCACTCTGCTCATTTATCGTTTCTGTCTCCCAGATTAGCTCCTCCCCATGAGTGAGAAAGTTTCTGTGCATGCAATTCTTTTTGCTTTTCCAAGGGATCTGGGTAAAAGTTGGATCCTGTAGAATTCATCTGAACCATAAAAAGCATATAGAGCTGGAAGAGGAAGTAGGGTAGAGTGTCAACACTTCTACCTTCTTCCCTTAGATCTCAGCACCCACCTTCTGACAAATATGTGACAAGCCACTCTCTCCACTTCATGACCAATGGGGCTCAGAGGCTTTGTGGCACCAGGGAGAGACCCCAGAGGGACCCTAGTTTGAGCTACTGCTAGTCATTGTCCCAGGGGTGGAGAACATGCAGCCTTCCGTATGTTGCTGAACTAAAAACTCCCATGAGACCCAGCCAGCATTTGAGAGACCTCAAGCTCCCCAACTCTCCGTTACTGCTACTTTTCTTGCATAGTTTGTTGGCCCCCTACTGAGGAGTCTTGTGTGGGTACAACCGGGGGTGGGGTGGGGTGGGGTGAATGCCTTGGTGTCATTCATTACAGTGGTGCCTCGCAAGACGAAATTAATCCGTTCCGTGAGGCTCTTCGTATAGCGGTTTTTTCATCTTGCGAAGCAAGCCCATTGAAAGCTTAGCAGATTAGTGCTATTAGCGGTTTAGAGGCTTTTAGCGGATCAGCTGATAAGCGGCTTAGTGGATTAGGAAAAGGGGGGAAAAAGGGAGGGAAACCCGCAGGAACTCGCAAGACATTTCGTCTTGCGAAGCAAGCCCATAGGGAAATTTGTTTTGTGAAGCGCCTCCAAAACAGAAAACCTTTCGTCTAGCGGGTTTTCCGTCTTGCGAGGCGTTTGTCTTGCGGGGCACCACTGTACAGTGGTGCCTCGCAAGACGAAATTAATTCGTTCCGCGAGTCTCTTCGTCTTGCGGTTTTTTCGTCTTGCGAAGCACGGCTATTAGCGGCTTAGCGCTATTAGCGGCTTAGAAAAAGGGGGGGGGAGGGAAAAAACTCGCAAGAACTCGCAAGACGTTTTCGTCTTGCGAAGCAAGCCCATAGGGAAATTCGTCTTGCAAAGCACCTCAAAAAATGGAAAACTCTTTCGTCTAGCGAGTTTTTCGTCTTGCGAGGCATTCGTCTTGCGGGGCACCACTGTACATGGTTATCCTTCCCTTGATCCAGGACTCTTAATTAGTAATATTTAATAAATAATCATTCCACTTAAAATTGTTTTCCTGGCTTTGACCCCAATTGGGATGAAGCCAAGTATCTTGTTTCTTGTTATAAATGCTGTTTAGGATTATTGACTTCGAAACAAATGCCGCCTGGTACTGATTCTAGGTGCAATTCAAGCGCTAGTATCTGTAGTGTGGGCACTGCGATAGTCTGCTTAAAAATTTGGACACGTCTTAATTGTTGTTTCCCCAAATCTCTCCCTTTGTGTTGATCTTTTATCATTGTGATGTCCGTTGCAGACAGAGAGAGATGTAAGTGTGCGACAAAGAGCGGTGGACCTCCTGTATGCCATGTGTGACCGAAGCAATGCCCAGCAAATTGTAGCTGAAATGCTGAATTACCTGGAAACAGCTGATTATTCTATTAGAGAAGAAATTGTAAGTAATAGTAATCATCATCATCATCATCATCATAATCTGAGCTGTCTTCAGTGCTGCTATAAATTTAGATCTGCAAGATGACATCAACTTTTGCTAAGCTAAACATAGCATCTGACAATTTCAATGTGACTACTATGTACAAATGCTAATTCCAGTGTCTGGTCACCTCTGTGCTGACTTCTAGAGGAGTAGCCATAACAAAATTATTTTAAGTTTCCACGGGTGACAATCTTTTGGTTGCTGTTTAAAGTAGATGGCAGAATTTCTTGCACTGGGTTTATTAAATTGTATATGATCAGTCTAATCACAGTAAAATGTGCTTTGCTTTTACTTCAGTTAATCCTAAAATATATTGTCTCTGGATCACCCTTTTACATTTGTTTAAGGTATTAATCAATATTGGATACGTTGCACTAAGGAGGGTATTTATACTAACTAGTTTGGATGAAATGAGAGATGTAGGAACAGTGGTGCGTTTAGTTTTCCTTTATTTTTTTTTAATGGATAGGTATTGAATGCTGTAGAAATTCATTGTTTGAATGAAGTTGCTTCATAATTTGGTGTTGTGTGTGTTTGCTCAGGTGCTGAAGGTTGCGATTTTAGCTGAGAAATATGCAGTGGACTACACTTGGTATGTGGACACCATCTTGAATTTGATTCGAATCGCTGGAGACTATGTCAGTGAAGAGGTGTGGTACAGAGTCATCCAGATTGTAATTAACAGAGATGATGTGCAAGGGTATGCAGCAAAGACAGTCTTTGAGGTAAGACATAATTATTGTTTGGAAGCCTTTTTCTTCCAGCATCTCACTGTAAACTAGTAATGAAAGCCAAGTGGTAAGGAATAATTCTGGTCCAGGTGGGTGTTTGACTTCTTTCATCATTCCTCTTTGCTGGCATTTTCTGCTTATGATCTTTTCTTACTTGCTTCTGACACTTCTGCGGCTCTGTAACTTTGCCTTGTCCCTTCCCTTAATTTCATTTTTAGCAATAGACCCACAGGGTATGACCTTTTCATTGTACTAATGGTGTATTACTTACATGGAGAAATCCTTGTCTCAATGAAAATAAACATGAAGGTAGACTAAAGTTTGAATTGGGAAATGTTTTTGAGGCACTGTGAGGGGGGAGAGAATTGTTCCATGTGAAAATTTGTGTAAACTTCACTCCTTAGCGGTTGCCTAGAATGAGGAAGAATGAATGATGGATGATGATGCCAGAGGGCCAATAAACTTTGATAAACTGTCTTGTGAATGCCACAGATAATTACACAATTATTACTGCCTGCACTTCCCTGCATTTTATTTCTGTTAACTACTCTCTTTCTCTTTCTTCTTCTTCTCTCTCTCTTATATATGCTTCTCAGGATAACACTTAATGCATCTGATGAAGGGGTCTGCAGCCCACAAAAGCCTATATGCCATAATAATTTTGCTAGTTTTTTAAAGGTGGCACAAGACTCTTCATTATTTGTAATGTTGCAGCTGGTGCTTTCTCTACATTGCTTAGATTGAAATAGTTTTATTAAGAATGAAATTTAGAAAGACTGGAATAGTCCAGTTCTGAGTCCAAGAAATTATAATTGGCTAGTGATGCAAATAACTTTTCTATAAACACCTCAATAGTTTGAAGTAGCACTTGGCCAAAGTGTTGTAGTTATAACTGTTAGGGTGGATGGTCAATAACTGGTGCTGTCTTCCTACTGAGCTGACATGACCTTTGCACTTGGGTGACTGCTGTCACTTAGGCATGCTGTATCCAGGTTGGGTAATAATCCTTTTAGGGCTCTGGGTACCTGGCCCTCTTTCCCTGTTATGAGCCACTGCTGTCAAGAGTGCATTGTCATATGCACCCCAGTGCCGCCACCCCTCTCAAAGGCCAGGTTGGCACTTTCTTTCTTCTTGTCAGTATTAACTAGCTGTCTTGCACGAGTTGTGTACTTGGAACTGATCCTCGCTCTGCAGGCTTCTGATAAGACCCCTCTGTTTTGAGCAGCTTTCTGCACAAATTGCACTACTCCCTGACACAATGAGATAAACCTGCCTTGCTGCTAAGAGCTAATCTTCCATCTGTTCCTCTAATCTGTTGTGTTGTGATAGCACAAGCAAAAAATGTTTTGAGCGTGAAAAAGTTATTTGCCATTCTTATTTCTCTTAAGTTAGCCTTATAGTGGTGGCTTTGGAGGAGAGAAGAACTTGGCCATGCCAGAATAATAATAATAATAATAATAATAATAATAATAATAATAATAATAATAATGATGATGATGATGATGATGATGATGATGCAGCATTATATCCTGCTTTGCTGTGATTTGTTTGTTTCAAAAGCTTCTCTGAGAGCTTTGACTGACCAGTACCTAACAAGCACTTTCTAAGGATTTATGTATTATGCTAACTTTTGGAACCTTTTTTTAAAAAATGGGATCTCTTTTCTTCCCACCTCCCCTTGCAAATACCTCCTTTTGGGTCTGTTTCTTTTATTTCTCTCTCTTAAAATATATTACTATTTTTAATTAAAGCTGTTAACTCCTTTTGTGATTTCTGGTCAAAAAGCAGGATATACATCTAAGAACGACAACTTTTCCAATACATTGGGCAGGAGTAAAAAGGAGGGCAACTAGTAAACGGATTTTCCTCATTCCATTGTGTTTGTACTTCTTGTACAGATGCAGGAAACTAGCAGTCCATACCACAGATTGGAACAGAACGTTCCTCCTAGAGCGGTAGAAGTTACTTCCATGTTTAAAGTGTTGTTGCAGAGTGCAGGGGAGAGGGAGGACTGCAAACTCTTCTCTCCAGTTCAAGCATATCTTTCCCACATACAGCACAATATCCTCCAAATAATGCCAGCCATTTAGTATCGGTTTAGAAGAGACCAGTAGGTTATTGGATTCAGACTCATAACTTCTTGCCACCCTGCTCTCCAGGTGTGAGTCCAGTTTGCCCCTTCACCTGTGCTATATGCACAATGCTGGACCAATACTCAAATGAAAACCAAGCTGCATGCCAAGGGATCCCAGACCTTCAGTCACTAGCCAGTCCCAGATTATAAGGAAACTCCTTCCAACCCAATGGAGATCAGGCAGGCCTCATGTCTCCCAGCTGGTAATCTTGCTCTAATCAATATCATGTTTCTAGTTGTGACAGTCACTGATGCCCTGGAGGGAAGGGAGAAACCCTATGTAGACACTGCTGTGAGGCACCCACATAAAAATTCAAAAAAATCCTGAATCTTCACCAGCACTAATGTTTTAGGTGCATGCATTTACTGAATCTAGCAACTTTATGATGGGCTTCAAATGTCTTCAACAGGCGCTTCAGGCACCGGCCTGCCATGAGAACCTGGTAAAAGTAGGTGGCTACATCTTGGGAGAGTTTGGAAATCTGATTGCTGGGGATCCAAGATCTAGGTAAAAACACTCTCTTGAACCTGGGGGTGGCAACAAGGAATTAATAACTGTGGCATAATAACTACGGAGCCAATTTTAAAGCAGTCTATCTACAATAATAATGTGTGATCTTTCTGTCATTCTATGCCAGCATATTCACTTGCCCAGTATGTCTCCAGAGCTTTTGGCTCTGCCCCTCCTATGTTCTTCTCCTCCCAGGGTGGAGTGGGGGGGCCCTTGAGTCAGGAGTCGCTGGTACCCCATTTTTGTCTGACACGGCCCATGGAGAATTTATTAGAATAGCGCTCAATGTGTGCAGAAGGACATGTGGCTGTGAGGAGAGAATGCCATCCTTTGTGTTTAAAGTAACAATTCTGTAAACTAGTGGATGAAATAGGATTCTGAGATCATGGCAAGAGAAATTTCATTACTTAAGTACAGTGGTACCTTGGTTCTTGAATTTAATGCCTTCTAGGAGTCCGTTTGACTCCCGAACATTCGAAAACCAAGGCACGGCTTCTGATTGGCTGCAAATCATTGTCAACTCGCAGTTTTAATGGTGACTTTGTTCTTGTTCCTTTTTCCTCTCTTTTCCTCCTTTCCACCCCAGTCCTTTGATCCAGTTCAACCTGCTGCACTCAAAGTTCCACCTATGCAGTGTTCCAACCAGAGCGCTACTTCTGTCTACGTACATAAAATTTGTGAATTTATTTCCTGAGATAAAAACAACTATTCAGGATGTGCTGCGCAGTGATAGCCAACTGAAAAATGCTGATGTTGAGCTGCAGCAAAGAGCCGTTGAGTACTTGAGACTCAGTACAATTGCAAGTACTGACATCTTGGTATGTATTCACATGAATGTGAAGTTAATTCTTGGCAGCTGTGTCTAGAAATACCCCCTTTTTTTTCACACCAGCAATAATTGTGCTTGGTTGGGGGGGTTTTGAGTGGGGCGAGGGGGGTCATTAATTGACTGTAACAAATGGGATGATGTAACATACACCATGTGGGGGTTATACTTTAAGACAGAGGTTGAGAAACGTGATCCTCCGTGTTGGACTCCTGCTAGCCCAGCTAACATGGCCAGTGATCAAGAATGATGGGAATTATAGTCTAGCAACAACAGGAGGGCCAGAGATTCTCCATTCCTCCTTTAAGAAATCACAATTTTTCCCCCTACCTCTTCCAAGTATACATGCTCTGGTCTCTTATGGCTTGTTTTCCCTATAAGGCAACGGTGCTGGAAGAAATGCCCCCATTTCCAGAGAGGGAGTCCTCCATTCTGGCTAAGCTCAAGAAGAAAAAGGGCCCCAACACAGTTACTGACTTGGAAGAGACAAAGAAAGAGAGGAACTCTGATGTGAATGGGAGCACAGAAGCTACTCTTGTAAATGCCAGCACTGTGGTAGGTTGGTTTCAGCAGCGTAACATACCAGTTCTTGGAGCCAGGTTGATTATAAGGGAAATGGAATGTCTGCGTATAACCCTAGTGGAGAGGTCTCCTTCCAGACCTTAGCTATACTGGTAACCAGGAAAGGCCAATTTGGATACACTTCAAAATCCAAATTAATTTGCTTTATGAATGGCTGGGTTAGATATTTTCTCAGTCATTTTTCTATACATTTTGGTCATGCCATGCCACTGGGCCAGTTTCTTGTACTGAGATCTAAACCCCACAACAACTTGGGTCTGGGTTACCTTGTGACTGCCTGGGCCTGTATATCTTAGCTCAATCACTGAGATCATCCGGAAGATCACTGTTAGTTGTCTCTTGTGTTTCGGAAGCCCTATGGGTTTTAACTAGAGGTCAGTCAGGCTTCCAGTCCTTTGCTGTGGAATATTCTTCCAGCAGAAATACAACAGGTAGCCTCACTGCTAACCTCCGGGTGTCTCTTGAAGACTTCTTTGTGTCGACAGGCCTGTTCCGTGGTGTAAGCTTTTCAGATGAGTGGGCCATTTTTATCATCATTTTGTATTTTTTAAAATGGTATTTTATATATATTTTTATAAACCTTGTTGTACACTACCCTGAGATTTTATATAAGAGGGTGGTCTATAAATATTTTTATAAATATAAATATTATATGTACACAGGGAGGTGGGTCTTATTCCCAGTCTAACAATGTGTCCATGTTGATTTAATGGGGTGACAATGTAAGAAGCCTGTGAGTTTACTCCTCAGAGGAAAAGTATACTGAGAATCCTGGCGTGGGTTGCAAGAGACACAGCAACATGCCAGGCTGCCTCTTCTTATGACTTCATTTACAAAGAAGAAGAAGAAGAGTTTGGATTTGATATCCCGCCTTTCACTCCCCTTCAGGAGTCTCAAAGTGGCTAACAATCTCCTTTCCCTTCCTCCCCCACAACAAACACTCTGTGAGGTGAGTGGGGCTGAGAGACTTCAAAGAAGTGTGACTGGCCCAAGGTCACCCAGCAGCTGCATGTGGAGGAGCGGAGACTCGAACCCGGTTCCCCAGATTACAAGACTACCGCTCTTAACCACTACACCACACTGGCTCTCCTCAGCAAGTTCCTTTCCCCTTTAGATCTTATACCTGTGATAACTGCTTGTCTGCTCACGTTTTCATGCCGTGTTACTGTTCAAATTGATTTGCTGTCTCCTTTTCTGATAACGTTAAATGCTTTGTGGGTCAAGGAACGGGATGTTATTGCTAAATCAAATTAATGTGATGAACGACACAGTTTTCTTAATGAAAGAACTTCACGTTGGCTGGGGAAAGTGAGCTGGGGACTTGGCCCGGTTTGTATCTTATCAGCAGACATGCTTTAATCGCAGAACTTTCCTGTTGTCTCTTACAGTCTACTCCATCTCCTTCAGCAGACCTTTTAGGACTTGGCACAGCCCCCACGACAAACTCCGTTCCAGCCCCAGCATCTAGTGGCAGTTTGTTGGTAGATGTGTTTTCGGACACCTCTGCGGCTCCCGCATCTCTAGCTCCAGGTTCTGAAGATAACTTTGCAAGGTACATAATAAAACAAAGCATCATAGGAGTGGTGGGAAGCAATTGTTTCCCCTTTCTCTTTCCCAGCTACCACCAGGTTCCCTTCTTGCATGTTTTACTGAGAGAGCAACAAAGGTTGGCAAGTCATCTTAACTCATGTACGACACTATTCGCCTTGCTAGGATTGGCCACACTTTTTTATTTTGGGGGAAGACATCTTATTCATCACATAGTAGTCTGGGCACTGGATGTCACTTTCCTGTAAATCTTAAATATCTCTTCCATATAACTGGAAAGCATTTTTCTCTCCGTGGCTGAATTCTCTTGATTGTAGAATTGAATAGGGCTGCAAACAAATTTCATGGAGGGCCAGACCTGGCCCACCAGCCACAAGTTGACCACCCTTCCTTTAGGGTAAGTGCATGCATGGCAATGAGAATAATCATAATGGTATTAATTAAATATCTGGTTAATAGTAATAGATAATAATAAAAGGATGAATACAATCAAAATATTTTGATGTGGGAACAGCAGTATTTTGTTCTAGTTTGGTAGTTTCTCCTGTAGCATGTGTGAACCCCCCCTTTTTTAAAAAAAACAACACCACACCAAACTAATGACATTCCTTCTCTGTCCTTTAAATCAAGTACTGGTAGCTTCATGAAACATCACTGGTCAGGTCTCTTGATTCAACAAGTGTTCACTTGCAGTTTTGCGCTTGCCAGCACCTTCACATAAAGTTCTTAGTGCAATGCTGCAGTGTTGCGGCCTGAGTTTGGGAGTTGTCTTTATTTATTTTAAACATTTATGCCATTGTCTTAAAAGGCAGTGTAGAAAAACTTGAAAATGCTTGAAGACAAATGTCAAGCTCTGTCCATAACTCAGCAGAGTGCTGCAAAGTTGCAACGTGGTGGACAATCTTGAGCAAAGCCATTTCAAGAACTGGGGTATTTGATAAGAGTACATAAATACCATCAAGGGGGAAAATTCTCTCAAATTGTTACTTGAGTTTCTTTGTGCTCAATAATTCAGGATTGTGTGTGCAGCAAATTTTAGATTTAGTGTATCTATAAATCGGAATCCCAACATTGCTTGAATAGACTTCCAGTTCTGCAGCAGGACTTCAACCTTCCCATTGAACTAGACTAGCACAGCCCTGTTCCGGTTGTGCCCAAACATTGTTGGTTACAACCTACTGAGTCTTTCTTATAAGCTATTGAAAATGGTGCTCTTACGCTGCAGCCCTGTACCCACCTACCTGGGAGTAATAATAATAATAATAATAATAATAATAATAATAATAATAATTATTATTATTTATACCCCGCCCATCTGGCTGGGCTTCCCCAGCCACTCTGAGCAGCTCACAGCATATATCATAACATACTAAAACATCAGGCATTAAAAACTTCCCTAAACAGGGCTGCCTTCAGAAGTCTTCTAAAAGTCGGATAGTTGTTTATTTCCTTGACATCTGATGGGAGGACATTGACAGGGAGGGTGCCACTACCAAGAAGGCCCTCTGCCTGGTTCCCTGTAACATCACTTCTCGCAGTGAAGGAACCAGCAGAAGGCCCTTGGAGCTGGATCTCAGTGTCTGGGCTGAACGATGGTACTTCTTTTTCACTAAGTAGGTCTAAGATAGTGCTGTTAATGGAGTTGGGAGGAGGGATTTTTCCTCCTCCCTAAGTTTTCCTTTCCTTACTAACTAACCTCTCCCTTTCTGTGTGCTGCCTCTTCTCTCCTTTTCTCTTCTCTTTTCGTCTCTTTCTGCTGCTTCACTTTAGTCCTGACCTATCTTCAAATGAGCAGGTGGTTTCTGAGGAACCAGCTGATGCTGTGCATGATGCTGATGAGCTTTTTCACACGTAAGCAATACTAAATCCTTGCAGGACTGGGCAACTAGTACAACTTCTTACTTTTTTAAAAAAAAGCACATCATTTCAAATGATTTTACTTGTTACTGCTTGTTCCGGCCTGAGTATGATCTGCCTTGGAGCAGGCGTGATCAAAAGGTGCTTGTGAATCGTGATAGGGAGAACAACCTTTTTATCTTCTTATCCAGTTTTTAAATCTAATCCAGGAAGGTAACTGAAAAGTAGCAAGCTTTTTTAGAGTGTGTGTAAGAAAGGCAATAGAATTGCTTCTAATGGAAGCTGGCATCAATTGCTTTGGATCTCAGTAATTATAGATCAAATGTTTTCAAAGTTTACATGTTGCCTAATTGCAAAAGCTGTGGGCTGGTTCTACTTGATATTGTAGTCAAGTGGTGAACATGCAGGTATGAGGGAGTCCTCACACAACTATCTCTTTAAATACAATGCAGCATTGTCATTTCACACATCCTGCATCTGGAGGCTGAGTGACACACACACACACACACACACACACACACACACACACGTATTTGTGAATCGACCCTATGATACTCTCTGGCAGTCAACACGCAGCATATTCTGGGATAGAGCTCTGCAGTGTTGATGAGTATTCAAAGGCATCGAATATCGAGGCTTTGGCTCTTACAGTGTGCCAGAATGTCTAGTCTTTCCTTCAGGAAAAATAGTGAAGTAAGAACCAAGACTGTGACTGGGTCCTAAACTCTTACTAAACTATAGTAATGCAAATTCTGTTATTTGTTGTGCATTTTGCAAAGCAGTTTGCAAGGTCTGCATACTCATAGCATTCCCGTGAGCTAGGCTGTCGATCCTATTTTACAGAAGAAATATTGAGGCTGCATGTTTTGTCCCAGGTCACATAGTAGATCTCCAGACCCATAGCTAGTTTGTACTGTTTCTCCCATTGGTCTAACCCACATAATTTACCTAATACATAAAATTCCAAAACATTTTAAAAAAACCATTTGCCTTGGGCAACCACAATTTGGCAACCACCATAATCTAAAGCTCTTCATAATGCATTGCTGTCTGTCTTCCGATTCATTGCGTTGGTAGGTAATTGATGTTTGAAGCCTGAGCTAATTAGTCATAGCTGGGAGAGAAAACACCATGCCTACCCCAACTTGGCAATAGTTAATACTTAGAATGGCACCAAGCAAGTGATGTGCCATTTTAATGTTTCTAAGATGCCCTAGGGGATATTGTCATTTCTTTCAAACTTCAGTCTTTTGCTCCTACCAGTTGCCCAGTCCTCAAAGCATGGATGTTGTGGCTCCTTAACCCTTCCCCCCAATGTTTCTGTGATTGGGGCAGCTTGGAATAGTTGAGGAATAAAGCAAATTTTGCAAGGACTATTTGACCTACAGCTTACTTCTTGATTTTGATTCTATCTTGGTTCTTGCTTCTTCTTGACTTCTTCTAATACTCCTGGGTGCACAGATGTCTGTCTGCATCCTTTCTATCTAAAGCAGTTGGTAACAATATGTGTTTTATCTAAAACATAATTCCTATATTGTGCCTGCTTCTCTCTTTCTAGGTTTGTTTGCAAAAATAATGGAGTCTTATTTGAGAATCAGTTGCTACAGATTGGTTTGAAATCTGAATTTCGGCAGAACCTGGGTAAGAACAACACAGGTTATGATAAACTGCATTCTACAGTATTGCCTTAGGTCCTGTTTTTGTAAGAAGTGTCATGTTTGGGCCCCTTATGAAATATTGCTGGGCCTTTGTGAGAATGTAAGAAAAGCCCTGCATATTATACCATATTTTTTGCCCCATAGGACGCACCTGGTTTTTTTTTGGGGGGGGAATAAAGAAAAAAAATTCATTCCCCCCCCCCCAGGCGCGGGGCTGGCGCGGGGGAAGCCTGAGCTTCCCCCGACCCCAGCCCCCAGAACAGCCTGCTGTCCGCAAGCCTAGGGAGCCCGGCGGGAAGTCGCGCCAGTCTCCCCAGGCTTACCGAGAGCTGTGCGAAGCCCGGGCACGCTTTTCAGCGCGCCCCAGGCTTCGGAATGCAGGCAGCTCTGCGCAACCCTCGCGCCAGGCTCCCGAGGGTTGCACAGAGCTTCCTAAAGCCTGGAGAGCGAGAGGGGTCGGTGCGCACCGACCCCTCTCGCTCTCCAGGCTTCAGCAAAAGCCTGCATTCGCCCCATAGGACGAACACACACATTCCCCCTTCATTTTTGGAGGGGAAAAAGTGCATCCTATAGGGCGAAAAATATGTTAATTAATTCCTTTTCAAGCTTAAGTAGGCTTGGGTGGTGGTTTAAATAAAACACTCATAAGTGTTGCCTTGTTTCTTTGCAGGTCGGATGTTCATATTTTATGGGAACAAGACTTCAACACAATTTTTGAATTTTACTTCAGCGCTAATCTGTTCAGATGAACTCCAGGCTAATATCCTTTTGTCACCTGAAATATAAACATTGTTCTTAAGCGCAGGAATCAGACTGTATGCTGCAGGGACTGCAGTTCAGTAGGAAGAATTGGAGAACATTGGGCAGAAGTGTTCATTGCATTTCTTGGGGGACCACAATATAGGGAAAGGTGATTTAAGGATAATCATGTCAGGAAGGTAGACTGGTTCTGTGTTTGACCTAGAAAAGAAAATCCCTTCTCTTTACAGTGGTACCTTGAGTTACAAACACTTCGGGCTACAGACTCCGCTAACCCAGAAGTAGTACCTCGGGTTAAGAACTTTACCTCAGGATGAGAACAGAAATCGTGTGGCGGCAGTGGGAGGCCCCATTAGCAAAAGTGGTACCTCAGTTAACGGTTTCAGGTTAAGAACGGACCTCCGGAATGAATTAAGTTCGTAACCAGAGGTACCACTGTAGTAGGCATTATGCAGGCAGAGTTCCTTGGTTTTAAATTATTTGTTTAAATGACAATGTTTATGGGGTGTGGCTGCCCCTCTAGTGTCAAGGGATCCCCCAAAATGTTCTGTCTCTCAAATGTTGTCAGGTTACTCTTGAAGATAGCTGTCATGCAAACCTGACTTTTTTTTAGATTCTAAAATACCTGTATGTTATTATTATTATGAATGCAATTTAATATGCATTTTGGGAAAAATATTAAATACCTGCTGCAGGGGATCGTGAGCACCATGGGGAGTTCAGGAGATAGAGATGATGTTTCCTATCCACTGCTGTGATTCTGGCAAAATGCACTCCTCAAACTGTTGTTTGTGTCAGGGGGCTTCCCTCTTGATGCAAAGAGCAGGGTGCGTGAGTAAGGTGCATGCCTGGTTTTTCCATTTGAAGATGAGGTGCTTTCAAATACCTGACGGGCTGTTGCACCAAAGATGGAACAGGCTTGCTTTCTGCTGCTCTGGAGAGCCGGACTAGAGCCAATGATTGGAAATGGCAGGGAAACAGATTTTGGCTAAACCATTTAAAGAGAAACTTTCTAATCCCAAGAACTATATATTCAACAGTGCAGAAGGCTTCCCTGGGAGGTGATGGGATCTCCTCCTCTGGAGCTGTTTAAACAATGGCTTAATGGTCATCTGTCTGGGTCCTGAGATGCTGTGGTTGCATCCTGGAAGGAGCAGGGGGTTGGGCTTAGATGACTCCCATGTCCCTTTCTACTCCACGAACCTATGAAAATTCACTCCTGCCACCCCGTGCAGTTCTGGTGCTGCTCAGGCTCCCTTGCGGCTGTTATTTATTTGCATCCCCCCCCCAATGCACTTAAATCACATTTTTGTAATCAATGTCTCATGTTTTAGTTTGGTTATTTGTGACTTTATGGCAGCACTTTCCCAATATTAAGTTACAGATAGGTAGCCGTGTTGGTCTGCCATAGTCAAAACAAAACAAATTCCCTCCAGTAGCACCTTAAAGACCAACTAAGTCAGTTCTTGGTATGAGCTTTCGTGTGCATGCACACTTCTTCAGATACACTGAAACAGAAGTTTCCAGACCCTTCTATATAGTGAGAAGGTGGGGAGGGGTATTACTCAGAAGGGTGGTGGGAATGGGTGATTGGCAGATAGCTGTGATGAGCCTGTTGACGACTCTTAACGACTGCAATAGGTCTTACAGGAAAAAGCAAGGGGTGAAAAGGTGAAAAATGGCTTTGTCATGTATAATGAGATAAGAATCCAAGGTCTTTGTTCAGACCAGGTTTCTCCATGGTTTTAAGTTTGGTGATAAGTTGTAATTCAGCAGCTTCTCTTTCCAGTCTATTTCTGAAATTCCTTTGTAGTAAAACAGCTACTTTGAGATCTTGTATAGAATGTCCTGGGAGATTGAAGTGTTCTCCTACTGGTTTCTCTGCCTTGTGATTCCTGATGTCCAATTTATGTCCGCTCATCGTCTAACATTGTGTATGCCATAAAATGCCAACAGTGTCCTTCAGCTCTCTATATTGGACAAAGAGGCCAGACCTTACGCCAAAGAATAAACGGACATAAATCGGACATCAGGAATCACAAGGCAGAGAAACCAGTAGGAGAACACTTCAATCTCCCAGGACATTCTATACAAGATCTCAAAGTAGCTGTTTTACTACAAAGGAATTTCAGAAATAGACTGGAACGAGAAGCTGCTGAATTACAACTTATCACCAAACTTAAAACCATGGAGAAACCTGGTCTGAACAAAGACCTTGGATTCTTATCTCATTATACATGACAAAGCCATTTTTCACCTTTTCACCCCTTGCTTTTTCCTGTAAGACCTATTGCAGTCGTTAAGAGTCGTCAACAGGCTCATCACAGCTATCTGCCAATCACCCATTCCCACCACCCTTCTGAGTAATACCCCTCCCCACCTTCTCACTATATAGAAGGGTCTGGAAACTTCTGTTTCAGTGTATCTGAAGAAGTGTGCATGCACACGAAAGCTCATACCAAGAACTGACTTAGTTGGTCTTTAAGGTGCTACTGGAGGGAATTTGTTTTGTTTTCCCAATATTAAGTTAGCCAAATAGCCTGTTTCCTTAACCTGCCACGCCTGAATTTGCAGACGAAACCAGTTGATCCCACTGTGGAGGGAGGTGCTCAGGTGCAGCAGATAGTAAACATTGAGTGCATATCGGACTTCATGGAAGCACCAGCCCTAAATATTCAGTTCAGGTACAACTCTTAATTTGGGTCTATATGTGTTGGGTTTAAGTAAGGACTGCCTTCTAAACAAATGAAACCAAACGATTGGGGCGCGGAACCACATTTTGGGGTGGAGTTTTAATTTGACAGACACCTGTGTCTATATGCTTTGAAGACTTAAAAAACAACAACCTGTGGCAACTGTTTCCTAATGCTCAAAGGTTCTCAAAGGTTTAAATTGTTGCTGTTTGCATGTTTCAGATATGGAGGAACGTTGCAAAACATTTCTGTGAAGCTTCCCATCACACTGAACAAATTTTTCCAGCCTACAGAAATGGCCGCTCAAGACTTCTTCCAGAGGTGGAAGCAGCTAAGCAGGTAAGATGGTTCAGATCCTGCACAGCCATTAATGGCACATGCTGTGTTGCTTTAGTTTGGTGGTGCCTACCCATTAACTTGAACCCTTCCAGGGGTGTATGAAGGTGTAAATTATTTCATCAGTCAAGCTGA
Organism: Podarcis erhardii; assembly: GCF_964252035.2. Lineage (NCBI taxonomy): Eukaryota > Metazoa > Chordata > Lepidosauria > Squamata > Lacertidae > Podarcis > Podarcis erhardii. The sequence continues at coordinate 77,524,932 of NC_138497.1, read as the reverse complement.
TGTAGAAGAACATTGACCTCCTTTGTACTAATGGCTCTGCAGGATTGAACTGGAGAAGGACAGGTCCTGCATTTTTCCACAGCTAGCTGTGCACAATACATTTCTTTTATTTATTTATTTTTAACCCTCCTGTTCTTCATAAATAAATCCAAAGCAACATATAAAATTACTAAACATTGATAAAAGCATTTCCACAATCACTAAAAAATAGTATATAGATAAGATGAGTTTTTAAATCAGAGAGATAGAGAGAAACATTAAATGAAATCAAAAGTTCAGCAGAGTAACGTGCCTGAAGCTTATAAGGATGAGAGTTCCATGATCTGGGTGCTGCAGTATAAAAGTATCCCAACCAACTGTGCTCCAGAAAATGTTGGAACATATAGCAGGACCTCCAGTGTTGAATTCAGCAGGTGATCAGGATCATATGGGAGGAGGCAGACCTTCAGATATCCTGTTCCAAAACAGTTTAGGGCTGAGGTGAGTGGGGGTTGTGGTCCTCTAGATGTTGTTGGACTTTTCTTTGGACCACCCAGAATGGCCAGTAGTCAGGAATGGCAGGAGTCTACAACATCTGGAGGGCCACAGCTTCCTCATCAATGGTTTAGGGCTTTGTAGGCAAGAACCAGCAGCCTGAATTGTTCTTGGGAAAACACTGGGAGCCACTGCAACAAAACTGGAGGGAGGTGATCAGTAAAGTAGATTCCAGAAACCATTTTGCACCAGTTTAAATTTCCAAAAGGGTTTCAGAGGACACTCTATGCAGAGCATGTTCCAGTTATCCAGTTTGGGTGTCACCAGGGCATGTGTGTCAATTACCATCTGCTGAATGTTCCTGTCAGTAATTGATAATGATCCATATCTTTCCCTCTCCCCAATCCCCTGGGGTAATTTTGCAGTGTATTAAAAACTGGTCCTGCTTGATAAGTTTACATGTAAATTTAACATTTTAGTTGGTTTTTAAAAAGTGGGCAGCCTACCTGAATTGCGGGTGGGTGGTTGGGTGGAAGGAGGGAGGGAGGCAAAACAGACTGCTGAATCAGTATTTGGTTCATTGCCTGGCTGATGTCCTTTTTGTGAAGGCAGGAGGAACCTGATCTAACCCTGCAGGGAAAAACTGCTTCAAGCCTCAATTTTTATAGGTTCAGTTTTAACCACCCCTAATTTGTTAGTTCTGTATGAAATGCTGCCTAACTCTCTCATGTTTGTACTGTTAAAACCAAAGCAAATGTTAACTACTTTAACCTTGGTGTTACTTTGCAGCCCTCAACAGGAAGTGCAGAACATCTTTAAAGCAAACCATCCAATGGATACCGAAATTACAAAGGCAAAGGTGCGTAGCAGGTGGTTGTTACCATTCTTCTTCTTCTTTGGCTATCACTCGTAGCCAAGTAAGATTACTCACCATGACAAGGTGATGGATGATCCCACGATTGAGATTGTTATCACCACTGCTACTTGGGCATTTATAACCTGCACACTTCATTGCTGTTGCTCCCAGGGTGCTTTGCCAGAAAAACAATAAAAATAATCTGCAATAAAATAAAATGTGTCAAACAATGTTAAAACAAAAATGTAAATGCATGTAAAAAAACACACACACTGCAGCAGAATCAAACCCAGTTTAAATTGTATTTTTTAAAGTTCTGGGCAAATAAGAATAAAAAAAGCTCTTTTCCTAGCCCCTCAAAAGGACATGAGCTTTGGATTCGGGATATCATTCCATGGACAACTGTGAGCCTTTTCTCTGAGTACTGCTCATTTCTGACAAAAGAGGAATCTGGAGCTTACAGGAAATTTTATCTACATAGAAGCCCACTTACACACACAACTGAGGTATGGATATTTGCAGTGGAGAGGCCTATGTGCAGTTGGGGTGCTAAGTTCTGGGAATGTTCGGCACATAGAGACCTGCACATAATAAATAGGCTTTCTTCCTGCAGGTATCTATGCCTAATGTGAGAAAATCATGGGGTAGGGGGAAGTACATGAAATGTAAACTGCCAAATGTTACCAGTTCCTTTCAGAGCACAAAGGCTTGTTTGTGCCTAGACCAGGCTTTCTCAACCTTGGCCCTCCAGATGTTTTGAGACTACAATTCCCATCATCCCTGACCACTGGTCCTGCTAGCTAGGGATGATGGGAGTTGTAGGCCAAAAACATCTGGAGGGCTGAGGTTGAGGAAGCCTGGCCTAGACTTTGTAGGGTGGTTCTTCCAGATGTCTGTCTATTGTCTGCTTCTTGTAGGTAGGAGCCTCATGAGTTGTAGCCAGCAATCAAAGCAGCTGAGTTCTTGAAACTTAAATAACCCATTCTTAAAGCATGCAAGGAGTCCAATACAAGGCATTTTGGGGGAAATCTAGTGCAAGAACCACTGCTCCCACTATAATTGGAGACATTCCTGCAAGAATGTATCTGTGGAGTCCTAGTTCAAACACTGTAGTCCTGTAACCTAAGAGTCTGGTTGTGAGAGGCTGCATGAAGGTTGTTGACCACCATTTGACCTGCTGAGTGTTCAGCATGTTGATCAAGCCCATCTTTTGTAAGGCCCCTTTCCTTCCTTTCTCACCACCTGTTCTTTCTTTTTCCTGGTCTCTGGTTCAAATCCCCTTTTTGGCTTTCCTTTGGCAGATTATTGGCTTTGGCACAGCTTTACTGGAAGAAGTAGATCCCAATCCTGCTAACTTTGTCGGAGCAGGCATAATCCACACAAAATCATTCCAGATTGGATGTTTGATGCGTCTTGAACCCAACCTGCAGGCACAGGTAACGGCTTCTTGTTTACTTGCTGAATGTTTTGAAAGTGTAGAAGAGCAAAACGGAAGAGATTTTTTTAAAATATACCACATAGTTTTACTATGCCCACTTCTGTGACTCTAATGTGCATCAGCCAATATTATGTCTGAGGCTGTTTTCTAGGAACAATCAGCTAAGACAGAGTGAAATATCTTGCGGCTGTTCTATGGTTCCAGCAGCTGTGCAATTATTCTGCTTCCTTGGTTAACATAAGACATAATGCATTCTTTTGAGACCCTGCTTTGGAAATAATACCTGCCAGACAAGTGGTAAAAACCACTTTGCTGTGACTAATTTGCCTGTGTGCAGTGCCACATGCAGGTCTGCACCTAGAACATTCTAGAGCATGGGTAGGCAAACTAAGGCCCAGGGGCCAGATCCAGCCCAGTTGCCTTATCAATCCGGCCTGTGGACGGTCCGGGAATCAGCGGTGTTTTTACATGAGTAGAATGTGTCCTTTTATTTAAAATGCATCTCTGGGCTATTTGTGGTGCATAGGAATTCGTTCACCCCCCCCAAAAAAATATAGTCCGGCCCCCCACAAGGTCTGAGGGACAGTGGACCGGCCCCCCTGCTGAAAACGTTTGCTGACCCCTGCTCTAGAGCTCTAAAAGTAAAGGGCCACAGAGCACATGCCTTATAGGCAGAAGATGCCTGGTTCAATCGCTGGCATCTCCAGGTAGTGGAACACTTGTCAGAAATCCTGGTGTGCGGTTGCTAGTCAGTGTAGGCAGTACTGAGCTAGTTAGACCAATGATCTGTTTATGAGGCAGCTTCCCATGTCACCATGTTTCTCAGGTTCATTTGCCTCAAGGGGTAGGATGAGCACCCTTCTGCCAGCTTCTCTCAGTAGCAGCAGCTAGTGGGATGTTCTCTATATGCTCATACATCTTTTAGCACTTTCTTCTTGCCCTTATGTAGGGAGCTTATTTGCTTGTGTGATACCTTTGTGGAAGCTGTTTCTTACCCCCCCCCCCCCCTTATGCTTATGTGCAGCCCAAAGTATACTTCATTTTCCGTTCTAAAGGATAACTGGATTATTTAAAAATGCTGTTGTACTAAAACGTACAGCACTGCTACTCCAAAAAGCTCTACTTTTTTCACGGTCTAAGGATGGCATGACTCTTATGTCATTTTGTGAGTGGTGGGAACTAAGCCAAGTGGTAATGATGCACCAGTTTATACTTGCCTTGGAAGATTTTGGAGACACACCAGCTAGGAAGCCAGACAAAATTTTTTATTGTCTGTCCTCTCTTAAACAAGGAAACTCCTTAATTCCACACAGATACATCTCAGTCCACTGCCACCTGGTGACTAAACTATGTAATGACACTATTGGTGTTTATACCCCATCCTCCAGCCTAAAAAAATTCCCAGAGCAGCTTACAAAGATTAGTCATGGAACAGTCTTTGTCCTAAGGCTTGCAATACCAAATACATGATGCAAAAGAGATGGGGGGGGGGGAGGTAGAAGGGGCAATAGGCAAATTCTGGCACTGGTTCTTAGCTACATCTTTGGTTATCTCTCAGTGAGTGAAACACCTTCATTAGATGTGTCTGCAATATTACTGAATGTTGCATTCATGGGATCAGCCCTCTTGGGCACCAAAAATATCCTGGCATCTCATTTGGGCCTCGCTGGAAAGTGATGCTTTTGGGGGGGGGGAGGTCCTAGATGACACCCCTGCTGAGAACCTAAGGAGAGCCCCGTTTGCCCAGCCAGCCTGTGGTCCAAAACTGTCTTTAGAAAGTTGATGAGGAAAAGGCCACAAATAGGACATAAATAATTAAATGTTGCAAAGATGTTGTGTTTTTAAATGTACACCATCAGCCACTGTTCACTTCCATTCAGATCTTACCTGTATAAATGTGTTGGGGTGGGGTTTTTTGGGGGGCAGCCACTGAAAAGTTGTTCTTCTGTTCTTTTCCAGATGTACAGATTAACACTACGGACAAGTAAAGAAACGGTGTCCCGAAGGTTATGTGAATTACTTTCGGAACAGTTCTGAGCCATAATATGCAACCCCTTCTGATTCTCCATTTCTGCCATTGTCCATGTCCTGCTCCAAAAATGTTTTGTACACCAGTGTCTGCAAAAATAATTGCCACCCCATTCACATCCCTGCCTTAAAGGACCTGTCCCTTTTTATGTGAAACAAATGATATGTGCAACATAAAATTACTTAAATGTGAAAAATAAAATAAAATGACTCTTAGATTTTTGGTGCAAAGAAGCTGGGAGGTCTTGTATGTGTGTGGGAGGTCTTGTGTGTCTCAACTCAACTGTGCTTCATATATTTTTGGCAGGAGTTCTTTTATTAAAATTCACTTCAGGTATGGTTAATCCCAACTAAATGAAAAAGTTTCGCTGGAAATGCCACTGTAAATTGCTAGAGGCATGCTAGAAGAAGAAAAAAAAGTATGAAAGAGAAGTTGGTGTGCAGAGAGGGCTAGATTCCATTCCTGCTCTATTGAATGTTACCCCATGTCCTTTTTAAAGGATCTAGATACATCTGAAGATGGCTATAAGTATTTGCTTTGTAAAGAACATTTGGAGGCATAAGCACATATTCTGATTCATATTTTAATATCCTCAAATGACTTCCTTTAAATCCCAGCCCTCCACTTTTCTCCAAGTTCTGAACTACCAAAGAGTTATCATCATGATAAGATAAGAAAACCACATTGGGTTCTTGGGTACAACATGTTGTTGTTGGTTTTTTCCAAAGCTCTGGTTGATCATCTAAACATCAGTACACTTTGAATTTAAATTAAGAAATCACTTGAAGTATTCTTTTACCTAAGACTTTCCATGGGGCCCAAGGCATCGGTATTCCTGACCCCCCCCCACGCACTTTTCAGTTTAACAAAACAAAAAAAAAGTTTTTTCCCCCATTTAACATCTTCTGAATCATAGGGATAGCCACTAGCTCTGATCAGGGAGAGTTTAGCCTATTCAGATTTGAAATACACTGTGGGATTCTGCAAGTATGATGGTTAGGAAGCTGATTGCTGTCATGTCACCAGAACACTTTTGGTCTAGAACTTGAGAGTCCTGTTTTCAAAAAGTGCAGTAATGGCACCTGTAGTTTGGTAAGATCTATGCATTTGTGGAACATGCTGTGGAACTGGTATCTTCTTTGACAGAAGTAGAATGATCGTTAAGCTGACTACCGTTACACACCTCTGAAGAGCTCCTTAAGAAGTAATTTATGACTACAATTATATATGAGGGCAATGCAAAAATTAAAAAAGTGAAATAAGCTACAACGTTGTCTGATTACAAGTGACAGTTGCTGCTTGAGTTATGAGGCTTTTTAACAAATAACAACACAGCTTACTCTGTCCCAGTGTCTGGAATTAACTTATTAAAAACTGAAAATCCACTTTCCTTCTTAATGTGGCTATTGGATCAGAAACATATTGACCAACTTCTCCAATCAAATTTGATGAGTTATATTGAAGCACATTGTATGGAACTACCTGGTGTGTAACCTGGTAAAATAATAAAACAGTAACTCTTGCATTCTCCTATCACTGGGGAAATTTTTAGGAGTTGTCATTATGACAGGCCCATTGCATTACTGTGATTACACTACTGTAAATGGTATTAAGCATTCAGAGGTGTTCTGAAGTGTGTCTTATTGCAGATGCTGGGAAGAATGGCCATCTCATTTTTAACATAGATCCGTCCCACTGGAAGCATAGTTTGTCTCCTTTTTAATTCCACCTTAATACACTGTTTTTGTGTACTGTTCACTTGTGTAATTTTTGCAAATAAATGTGGTTTTATCCACAAAGGGTGATATTTAACTAAATTATACTCAGGGTAGGCCATGTGGAATTAATGGACTTCTTAGATAAGTCCATTGACTTCAGTGGATTTTCTCAGAGTATGACTAACATTGGATATCATTCATAGAGAAAAAGGACTCTAAATATAGGTGGCTCAATGACCAACTGTATATATGAGTAATCAAACTTTATGCAAGACTTCACCTCTGATATGAGCCATATAGGCATTGTTTTGAAGAAAACTTTTTTTTTTTTTAAAAAGTTTCTCTTTATTGGGATAAATGACCTTGATTTACCAAAGTTGTGTGTCCTCCTCCATCTCAAGCAGAAGTTAACAGTTTCTGTGGCTAAAGCAGTATTAGTAATTAAGGTACAGTATTTGTTTTGTTGACATGTGAAAATACCTGAACAGGAAGACAAAATATTGTGCACTTTTAGGCCTACACTCCAATATGTAATGTGTAGTCATCTCACTTGTAAAAAAAAATAAAAACCACAAGCTTATATGGTGGGCTTTGATTATTATGACTGTAAAAAAATTGAAAATATGAAAAAACTAATCATGTTATCTTTAATGGAAAAAAATAAATGGCTAGAAAAGTAAAAATTCCTTTCTTTTTTTCATTCCCAGAGCATGACTTCTTTTCCTACCTAGTAGGGCTAACAAATGTGAAAATTTCATTTTATAGTCAGCATTCAGAATTATGATTTAGATAAATACAAAACATACCACCTACTGTGCATAGGAAATGAAAGCCTGATTGCATAGGACAAAGACTTTGGCCCTGATTTATTTATTGCAACTCTCCAGTCCTCTTGACCACTGAAGCAGAGTACTTTTGAGTGTTTCCCAGCCAGCAAACTCATAACTCAGCGCCTTCCAGCTAAATATGTGATTTATTATTATTTTATCACTCATTTCCCCCCAAGCTATTCCCTTTTTATTTTATGTTTTCTTCTCCTGGTCTTAGGGATCTGCTTAGAGTGAGGTTGGGTGAAGACATTAGCCTCTTGGGCTCCCTGCATTAGTGTTTCCTGGCTCACATTTTTTCTGATCTAATGACAGAAATGAAGCTCACATGAATCTGTGCTTTACCTACTTCTAGTAGTGTTAAGAGTTGGGGGCAGGGCACATGCAAGTCTCAGGACCACTCCTTGGCTTGTCAGAAGTAGAACTGCAGGGCATGTAATGTAATGAATGAGTAGCTGTTAGGCTTTAGTGAAGCACCTCTGCTATAATAAAAATAAAAATAAATAAATAATAGTGTCCCATGGCAAAATGAGAGCATCCAAAAATAAGGTAGTACCATAGTTTACTAGAGAGGCTGCCTGGGTATGTAGAAGTATAGAAGTTTGAATTAGGAGAAAAGCCCACAACCTGACAAGGATTTGCAAGCTTCCAGGAGTGATTGAATGCTGATGGCAGATGAGGCTAATATAAGCCATAATGTTCTGTCTGAGGTCAGAAGCATCTAGGATTTAGAAAATGGCGATTTGACAATTAGCAGATACAGTGGTGCCTCGCAAGATGAAATTAATCCGTTCCGTGAGGCTCTTCTAGCGGTTTTTTCATCTTGCGAAGCAAGCCCATTGACAGCTTAGCGGATTAGCGCTATTAGCGGTTTAACGGCTTTTAGCGGATCAGCTGATAAGCGGCTTAGGGCTTAGGAAAAGGGGGAAAAAAGGGGGGGAAACCCGCAGGAACTCGCAAGACATTTTCATCTTGCGAAGCAAGCCCATAGGGAGATTCGTTTTGCGAAGCGCCTCCAAAACGGAAAACCCTTTCGTCTAGCGGGTTTTCTGTCTTGCGAGGCGTTCATCTTGCGGGGCACCACTGTACACATGGCTGTTTAAAGAAGAAAATATTGCAACTATAAAATAACTTGCAAGGTCCACAAACGACAAGCTGTGTTTTACAGTGATACCTCGGGTTACAGACGCTTCAGGTTACAGACTCCGCAAACCCAGAAATAGTACCTCGGGTACACATGGTGGCAGTGCAGCGGCAAGCGGGAGGCCCCATTAGCTAAAGTGGTACCTCAGGTTAGGAACAGTTTCAGATTAAGAACGGACCTCCAGAACAAATTAAGTTCTTAACCCGAGGTACCACTGTACTGAATGGAGGGCCAAACAGGAAGCAGGAAGTGAAGCTGAAAAGTAGGGTTAAGAATTAAAGGAGCAGCAGTGCTATTTTTCTAGAAAAAGGTGCCAGAACTCACCATGAATGCCTCCTTCATTCTCTTAGAATAGCAATGGCGTCCACCTGAGAGGTGTCAGAACTGAGTTCCAGAGAGTTCCGGCTGAAAAAGGCCCTGAGGAGCAGTATAATTTCAGGCCTTACTGAGGACTCTCAAGCAGCCTTGGTTAGGAGTAGTTCCCTTGGAATAAGGTTTGTCACCTGAAGATGTTTGTTTATAAATACTTTCTCAGCATAGAAAGTTGATTCCATAGTCAATCCTAACTGATCTTCCTTCCCCTTGTTCTGTTCTAGCAAAAGTATGTGTCGCACGTCCTGTCCTTCTCACACAAGCTTAAGATGCCCCTTTTGGTTTGTTATGGTGATATTATCACTTGGGTAGTGGCATTGCCTATAGGCTTTAAAGTGTGTCATAGTGGAGTTGGCTTTTAAAATGAAGGAGCGTCTCCACCTCCATCGTTCAGCCCTGAGGTCCAGCTCTGAGGGCCTTCTGGCGGTTCCCTCACTGCGAGAAGCGAAGTTACAGGGAACCAGGCAGAGGGCCTTCTTGGTAGTGGCACCCACCCTGTGGAATACCCTCCCATAATATGTCAAGGAAATAAACAACTATCTGATGTTTAGTAGACATAAGAAGGCAGCCCTGTTTAGGGAAGTTTTTAATGTTTGATGTTTTATCGTGTTTTTAATATTCTGTTGGGAGCCGCCCAGAGTGGCTGGGGAAGCCCAGCCAGATGGGTGGGGTATAAATAATAAATTATTTATTATTAAAATGAGAAAAGGTAAAATGCATGAAGCATTTTAAGGAAAGATGGACGTTAACACACTGCAGGTGATCTCAGCCCTCTCTGTATCAACCAAATACTGTACAATGGTGCCTCGCAAGACGAAAATAATTCGTTCCGCGAGTCTCTTCGTCTAGCGGTTTTTTCGTCTTGCGAAGCACGGCCATTAGTGGCTTAGTGGATTAGTGCTATTAGCGGCTTAGCGGCTATTAGCGGCTTAGCGGCTTAGAAAAAGGGGCCGAAAAGGGAAAAAACTTGCAAGAACTCGCAAGACGTTTTCGTCTTGCAAAGCAAACCCATAGGGAAATTCGACTTGCGAGGCACCTCAAAAACGGAAAACTCTTTCGTCTAGCGAGTTTTTCGTCTTGCGAGGCATTCGATTTGTGGGGCACCACTGTATACAGATTTTCTTGGATCAATAGTACTCTGTGTGCATTCGTTAGCCACGTGTAAATGTATGTGATTTGGAAGAGGTCATTGCCCATAACAGTACAGCTCTCGTGTCTCATTGCTAAGATTGCAAAACATTTGCCTTGTTCAATATGAACATAGGAATCTGCCTTATCCAGAGTCCAACCATTGCTTTATCTAGCTGATTGGTCTGCTGTCCACACTACCTGGCAGGTGCTCTCTCTCTCTCACCCTTACCTGGAGAGGCCATGCATTGAACCTGGGATCTTCCATAGATATAGCCGTTAATGTCACAACTTGCCCAGAAGCTGGTTCTCGTTTTATGAGGGGTCTTTTGTGGCACATTTTGTTTCACCACTGTATGATCCGGTCATTTTGAAGGCAACTTCAGGCGATCCCACCCCAAATCCACAGGTATGCTGGGCAGCTTCCAATTTTGTAATGGTGGCAATATTATTGCTCTTTGTTAAGATTAGTTTATTCTGCTTTCACCCCCAACTTAGGTTTAGGTTAACACAGTGAAATAAACACAGCATGGAATCAGCCCTGATGTGGACCTCTATGGAAGATATTGAGAGGTAGGCTGCTTTCAACTTGTCAGACAATCACTCTGTATGCATGACTTGGAATATTGGTCCTTGATCAAGAAAGCACAACTTTAGAGTTGCTCCTCTATCCCCACCTCTATAAAATAATATGGGGACACGATTCGTGTTTTGATGCATCCTGACTTTATTGGCAATCTATTGAACACTTTTTATTGCTAATTCATCAAACACACTGAAAACTGTGAGGGAGAAATATATGCCTTTAAGCAAATGTAACCACGAAACCATTTCTTATAAAGTGCTGAAACCTTATACACAACTTCGTCTAAACCAATCTGCACTTAAGGCCAAAGCCCCTTAAAATCTAGGACAAGCATCTTAGCCTAATCTGTTTATCTGTTGTGATAAGGTATGAGCCAAGTGCCTCCACTTAATTCATGACCTGCATGAATTGCTATCCTAACATTACATGCTTCCACAATATCCCATAGGAGTGCATTCATATGTAATCATTCATACCTGGATAGTTGTTTCCAGAGGGTGATGCTTAGGGCGTGCTCTTTGGCCCCATGGAGCCTTCAGTGTGGGGTTCCTCAGGGTTTGATTTTATCCCCTGTGCTGTTTAACATCTACATGAAACTGCTGAGTGTGGTTATCTGGAGTTTGGGAGTATGTTGTCAGTAATATGCTGATGACACACAGCTCTCTACTCCTTTACATCTGCAGGTGAGGCAGTCGATGTGCTGGACTGCTGTCTTGCCTCAGTAACGGACTGGATGAGAGCCAAAAACTGAAGCAAATTATATGCAGGGCTGCCTCTGAAGACAGTTCGGAAACTTCAGCTGGTGCAGAATTCAGTGGCCAGGTTGTTCACTGGAGCTAGATGGTTTGAGAATATTACACCGATCCTGGCCCAACTGCACTGGCTACCAATTAGTTTCCAGGCCCAATACAAAGTGCTGGTTTTGACCTATAAAGCACCTTCATTACATATCTTTCAGTACTGGGTGTTCAGCTGATTAACAGTCTATGGATTTTTTAATTGTGTTTGTGTGAAGGGGAATTATTGGTTATGTATTTTGTATTCTCATTTTGTAATTTTATGTTGTGAACCGTCATGGGATCTTGGGAGGAGGGGTGGTTAAATAAATAAATAATCCATCCATCCACCCCTCCATCCATCTCCCCACCCACTTTGCATGCTGTAGTTTACAATCCCTTTCTCCATCGGCGTGCATCTTCATGTAGTCTTTGAAGCCATACTGGTTCTCCTCCTCTGAACCTGACTGCTTTTTCTATTTTTGCCACTTAATAGTGTCTATTGAGTGTTTGTTAGAGAAACTGGCATTATGGCATAGATGAACATTCCAAGATTCAGTAGCACCTTCAGAAAAATGGTGCCGTGTGGCATGCTCCTGTTCAGGATTCCAGCCAACCAGACGCTGTGCCCTTTTCTAGGATAGTTTGTTCCATTACTTGCTTCCCTCCAGATTTATGCACAACTCATCAGTCAGCATTCCATGTTGACTGAACATGCTCAGTCTTTACGGAGGTATTTTTAAGGTCTCCTCAGCACCGCCTACATTTTTTCTATAGCTCCTTTGTACTTCCTGAACCTGATGATACCTCTCTCTCTTGTGTAGGGATGGTGCTGTTTTGGCTATGGAGGATCCATGCCCAAAGAATGAGTTTGCTTAGTAGCACACAGCAGCTTGATACCACCCAGCTGTTTTAGACTACAACTCCCAACACCCCTGACTTTTGGCCATCAGATTAGGGAATGCCGATATACAGGAGTATGCTCATTAATTACTCGCCACTGAAAATGAGAATGACCAACTAAACTCTTTATTAAACCTATTTAACTATTTTACAATACATAGTCCGGTAGACGTTGCTTGGTGGAAACTTTCTGAGCAAGGCAGATATTTATTCCATCCGAAATGATGAATAAATTAGCCAAGGATGTTATCAGTACCAGTCTTCTTGGAAGTATACTCTGCCAGCCTTCCCAAAGCTTGGATAAATCCATATGAACGAAGGGATGTTGAGTGTCAAATGTCTTTTTGCAAAGTAAGTAATAACCGATCATTATTTTCTAAACAATCCTTTTACGGTTGAGGAAGCTGAGTCTGCCTCATGTGTACATCCATTGTAGTTGCATACACAGCCACCAAATAGGATGATTTCTGTAACAAGTGGCATATGTGGGTTCTCTGGGTCTGGACAAGGCATCACCAGCTCCTTCTTGTAGAGTGTGAGTGGCATGCAGCACCCACACTCTGTGTGTACCATCATCTTGTCAACATTTAGCCTGTGAAAGAGAGGAATATTAATATTAATATTAATAATAATAATAATAATACCCTGCCCATCTGGCTGGATGGCCTCCAGCAAAATATAAAAACATAATAAAACATCAAACTTTAAAAACAGTTGGCAGTTCTTGCAGGTTTAACAGGGGGTGTCACATGAGCCAACTGCACATTTTTAAAGCAGAAGTGAGGGGGTTGCACAATTTAGCCTCGCTCCCTGCCATTCTCAGGAGTAGCCAATGAGGGGGGGGGGACGCCTTGTTGCTCACCTCCCAACAGCAGCAGCATCTCCACCTGCCAGGTGGGTGAGGGGCAGGGCAGTGGAGCGTTTGGGGATAAAAATACCCTTCATCTGGGAGAAGGTCCTAGGAGTGTGTATGTATGGATTTCTGTGTTTGTGTGTGTGGCTTTGAAGCTGGCCATTTGGGGCCTTGGCCCCACCTATCATTCACATGTGGCTTCCCAGAAGTTCACCCACGAGGGTATGTCACCCCACCCCTGTTCAGCAGCAAAACCCTGAAGATACAAAGCTATAGATCTGGAGTATCTCAGAAATTACCAAGAGCAAGAGATGTTGAACAGAATACTATTGCCCTCCATCCTGCTATTGCAAGCACCATTGTACTGCTTTGTGGTATTTATAATACTTATTGATACCAGATTGTTTTAACAAGTTGTAAATTATGCTGGGATTTGTTGATGAAAGGTGGTACAGTGGTACCTCGGTTTACGAACTGTTCCGGAAGTCCATGTTTAAACCGAAACCATTCTTAAACTGAGGCGTGCTTTCCCTAATGAGGCCTCCCGCCACCAGTCCCCTTCTACTATTCGGCTTCCGTTCACAGACTAAGGTAAAGTTCGCAAACTGGAACATGACTTCTGGTTTTGTGGAGTTCATAAACCGAATCGTTCATAAACAGGACTTCTTAAACGGAGGTCCCACATCTTGTAAATAAATAAACAATAATGTGAATTGTACCTCTGTAGGATTTGATTTTGAGACAGGAATGGCAGAACCATAACTGGGAATATTAGTACCAGAACCGATCATTCACTAGGTTAAAGCAAGTTATATACTATATCTTAAAAAAGAAATGCAATATAGGATAATGGAATGCAATGTACTATATAATATCTAGCTGCTGTACAGCAATGGAAATAATTGACTTTGGTAATATTTACAGATTATTACTTTTGATTATGTAATAAGACAAAAGTCATAGTGGCTGGCCAAATTGACACCGATTCATACTCACCTTGATGATGTTGGACACATTCCTTCGCAGCGAGTCAAAGTGACATTTGCAACACAACCCTTGTAAACCACTTGATCTTCATATTCAACAGATTCACACTTCCCTGAAAGACATGAAATAAAACAGTTAATATACAAGCAGCACTGGAAATGTGGTGAATCATCTTATGGCAATATAGATGATTGGTATTTTCTGTCATCTGGAAACTACTGATATTGAATCCAGTGAAAAGGGATAATGCATTTCTTTATCAGTTGTATCCCCTGTTCAGTCTCAGCTGAGTGCTATGGTCCTTTTAGAGTCTGTACTACTTTAGGTTTTCATGCTTATGGGAGCAGGTATATGGCCTTCCTTAATGCTGTTTGTAAATCCATGTATGGTGACAATTTTGTCAAATCAGTTATTTTAACCATTATAAATGAATTAATTTGATTTTTATTGTTAAAGAACATTTAAAACATTTTGACATATGTGAAAGGGTAGCTCACAAGTCAAAGAACTTATCTGTACTTCAACCCACGTCTAAGCATACTTTTCTTGGAACAAGGTGCCAATGGTTTCAATGGGCTTTTCCCATTGAAATGTATGCAGGTGACTATAACCTTAGGAAGGCAACCACTTTCACTTAGACCATTTATTTAGGTAGGTAACTGTGTTGGTCTGATGCAGTCGAAATGTATTAAAAAATTAAAAAAGTTCTCCAGTAGCACCTTAGAAACCAACTAAGTTTGTTCTTGGTATAAGCTTTTGTGTGCATGAACGAAATCTGAAGAAGTGTGCATGCACACGAAAGCTTATACCAAGAACAAACTTAGTAGGCCTCTAAGGTGCTACTGGAGATTTTTTTTTATACATTTTGACCATTTATTTAGTTTAGGTAACCTATGATTTGAAGTTGTGGTGGTAGTTGTTATTTTAGGGGTGCTGCCTGTAACTGAAAAAATAAAAGCAAAATATCGGAACGCAAACACATGCATAAACAAAATAATATGGGTATAATCCTGAGTCCATTTAAAGAAAATAAGTTGTTCATTCTGCGAATTCAGGATTGCATCCAAAGTCACCAACCATCAAATATATTGAGACCAAAGTTTTCCTTCTTTTAATATATGAGTTTGAAAATCAAGTGATCTGGCGGTTGGATGGGGACAGAGCCGTTCAAATGCTTTCCCCAAAAGGATCTTTAGGCTGCAGTGCTACACAGATACAGGGGAATAAGGCCCATTTAATTTATATCTCTGTGTTGATTCATATAAGATGATAGTTCTAGTGTACATAATGGAGAACAAATATTGCTTTGCACTTTCCTGTTCCAGGAAAATATTGTGTTAGATTGTGCCTTCTAAAAAGATGTACAACTAAACAGGCAGCTACCTAGGTATTTGTAAAAATTAACAAAAAAGGGAACAAACTGGATCAAAAGGAAAAATAAAATAGAAATGAACTTAAAAGAAAGTATAGTATTAATCCTAAAAGAAGAAACTATAAACATTGTTGAATGAGGAGTACCACAGAATACTGTGAAAAGTGTGACCTGTGAAAATATATTTATCCTGTATGATACTAAAAGTTTAAAATTAGGGGTGGATCTGCACAGATGGTAAAGAAGCAGAGGGGATCTAGAACAAAATTCCAAAATGATGATGCAGTGACTATAGTCAACGTAAAAGTTGGAGAAATACTAAAACCACATTTCAACTAAAAAACATTTCCATGAAATAGAAGCTCACCAGGAGATACAGTTGAGGTATATGACGTGGAGGTTGTCTTCAAAGACTGAGTACTACTACTCAAAGTACTAGTTCGGGTAGTTACTGGAATACTAATGATATTAGTACTGGATGACAATGGAGAACTGCTTGTGACCGGAATAATGGGAGTAGTAGAAAGAGTAGATGTAAATGGAATTGAAGTAGAGGATGTTTGTATGGGAGAATGTGTTGTCATGCTGGAGGCCGTAGAAATCAAACTAGTTGGAGAGGTTTTTGGCATCTTAGTTGCGGAGGTTTGTGTTGATACAGTGGTTCTGGATGTGGTGGAGGGAGAGGTGGTTGGCGTGGTTTTCGGCGTGCTGCTTGGCGGTCTGGTTGTCGAAGGTGTGGTGACTGCAAAGGAGAAAGAAAGCAAGTGAAAGGGGGGCGATCACAGGTGGGAACGGGTGAAGGAGAGAAGGAGAGCTCCTTCGGCACGCTCAGCGCCCTTACCTGTAGGCACCGGTGGTGGAACCGAAGTGGTGGTTTTTGGTGTTTCTGGAACACAAAAGAGCAAAGTCACATAGGTGGCGGTGGGAGAGGGAAAAGGCGGGCTCCCGTCACGGCTGGGATTTTGGGTTGCCCAGGGCGCCACACGAGGACATGAGGAACAGGATCCCGGATGACTGAGCCAGACGAGTCTTGCCCTTTTTGGAGGGCTGGCTTACGTGGGACCTGGAGGTGGGAATCCCTCTGCCCCTTTGGCAAGAGAGGGCTCCTGAAAGACTTGTAAGCTGCTGCTGCTGCTGCAGAGCGACCAAGGAGACTTACCCGTGGTAACTGGGACGGTGGTGGTTGCAGGAGTTGTGGTGGCCGGAGTGCTGGGCGTTTCTGTGCTGGTAGGGGGAGCAGTCGTGAGAGTTGTGGCAGTGGGTACTGGAGTGCTGGTGGAAGTGGAGGTAACGGTTGTGGGCGAGGTGGTGGTGGTTGTGGTGGACGGCGTCGGAGGAGACGGTGTGGAGGGGGGCACGGGTGCTGTTGTGGTTGTCGGGGTTGGTGTGCTAGTCGCAGTGGATTCTGTCGTGGTGGAGGGGGTTGTGGTGGTTAGGATTTTGGGGTGATGCGTAGAGGTGGATGGTGTGGAGGCTGTTGCAGTGGTCTTTGGCGTGTTGGTGGTTGCCGTCTGAGTTGATGCAGTGGTTCTGGATGTGGTGGAGGGAGAGGTGGTTGGCGTGGTTTTCGGCGTGCTGCTTGGCGGTCTGGTTGTCGAAGGTGTGGTGACTGCAAAGGAGAAAGAAAGCAAGTGAAAGGGGGGCGACCACAGGTGGGAACGGGGGAAGGAGAGAAGCAGAGAAGCAGAGCTCCTTTGGCACGCCCAGCGCTCTTACCTGTAGGCACCGGTGGTGGAACAGAAGTGGTGGTTTTTGGTGTTTCTGGAACACAAAAGAGCAAAGTCACATAGGTGGCGGTGGGAGAGGGAAAAGGCGGGCTCCCGTCACGGCTGGGATTTTGGGTTGCCCAGGGCGCCACACGAGGACATGAGGAACAGGATCCCGGATGACTGAGCCAGACGAGTCTCGCCCTTTTGGGAGGGCTGGCTTACGTGGGACCTGGAGGTGGGAATCCCTCTGCCCCTTTGGCAAGAGAGGGCTCCTGAAAGACTTGTAAGCTGCTGCTGCTGCTGCAGAGCAACCAAGGAGACTTACCCGTGGTAACTGGGACGGTGGTGGTTGCAGGAGTTGTGGTGGCCGGAGTGCTGGGCGTTTCTGTGCTGGTAGGGGGAGCAGTCGTGAGAGTTGTGGCAGTGGGTACTGGAGTGCTGGTGGAAGTGGAGGTAACGGTTGTGGGCGAGGTGGTGGTGGTTGTGGTGGACGGCGTCGGAGGAGACGGTGTGGAGGGGGGCACGGGTGCTGTTGTGGTTGTCGGGGTTTGTGTGCTAGTCGCAGTGGATTCTGTCGTGGTGGAGGGGGTTGTGGTGGTTAGGATTTTGGGGTGATGCGTAGAGGTGGATGGTGTGGAGGCTGTTGCAGTGGTCTTTGGCGTGTTGGTGGTTGCCGTCTGAGTTGATGCAGTGGTTCTGGATGTGGTGGAGGGAGAGGTGGTTGGCGTGGTTTTCGGCGTGCTGCTTGGCGGTCTGGTTGTCGAAGGTGTGGTGACTGCAAAGGAGAAAGAAAGCAAGTGAAAGGGGGGCGACCACAGGTGGGAACGGGGGAAGGAGAGAAGCAGAGAAGCAGAGCTCCTTCGGCACGCCCAGCGCCCTTACCTGTAGGCACCGGTGGTGGAACAGAAGTGGTGGTTTTTGGTGTTTCTGGAACACAAAAGAGCAAAGTCACATAGGTGGCGGTGGGAGAGGGAAAAGGCGGGCTCCCGTCACGGCTGGGATTTTGGGTTGCCCAGGGCGCCACACAAGGACATGAGGAACAGGATCCCAGATGACTGAGCCAGACGAGTCTTGCCCTTTTTGGAGGGCTGGCTTACGTGGGACCTGGAGGTGGGAATCCCTCTGCCCCTTTGGCAAGAGAGGGCTCCTGAAAGACTTGTAAGCTGCTGCTGCTGCTGCAGAGCGACCAAGGAGACTTACCCGTGGTAACTGGGACGGTGGTGGTTGCAGGAGTTGTGGTGGCCGGAGTGCTGGGCGTTTCTGTGCTGGTAGGGGGAGCAGTCGTGAGAGTTGTGGCAGTGGGTACTGGAGTGCTGGTGGAAGTGGAGGTAACGGTTGTGGGCGAGGTGGTGGTGGTTGTGGTGGACGGCGTCGGAGGAGACGGTGTGGAGGGGGGCACGGGTGCTGTTGTGGTTGTCGGGGTTGGTGTGCTAGTCGCAGTGGATTCTGTTGTGGTGGAGGGGGTTGTGGTGGTTAGGATTTTGGGGTGATGCGTAGAGGTGGATGGTGTGGAGGCTGTTGTAGTGGTCTTTGGCGTGTTGGTGGTTGCCGTCTGAGTTGATGCAGTGGTTCTGGATGTGGTGGAGGGAGAGGTGGTTGGCGTGGTTTTCGGCGTGCTGCTTGGCGGTCTGGTTGTCGAAGGTGTGGTGACTGCAAAGGAGAAAGAAAGCAAGTGAAAGGGGGGCGACCACAGGTGGGAACGGGGGAAGAAGAGAAGCAGAGAAGCAGAGCTCCTTCGGCACGCCCAGCGCCCTTACCTGTAGGCACCGGTGGTGGAACCGAAGTGGTGGTTTTTGGTGTTTCTGGAACACAAAAGAGCAAAGTCACATAGGTGGCGGTGGGAGAGGGAAAAGGCGGGCTCCCGTCACGGCTGGGATTTTGGGTTGCCCAGGGCGCCACATGAGGACATGAGGAACAGGATCCCAGATGACTGAGCCAGACGAGTCTCGCCCTTTTGGGAGGGCTGGCTTACGTGGGACCTAGAGGTGGGAATCCCTCTGCCCCTTTGGCAAGAGAGGGCTCCTGAAAGACTTGTAAGCTGCTGCTGCTGCTGCAGAGCGACCAAGGAGACTTACCCGTGGTAACTGGGACGGTGGTGGTTGCAGGAGTTGTGGTGGCCGGAGTGCTGGGCGTTTCTGTGCTGGTAGGGGGAGCAGTCGTGAGAGTTGTGGCAGTGGGTACTGGAGTGCTGGTGGAAGTGGAGGTAACGGTTGTGGGCGAGGTGGTGGTGGTTGTGGTGGACGGCGTCGGAGGAGACGGTGTGGAGGGGGGCACGGGTGCTGTTGTGGTTGTCGGGGTTGGTGTGCTAGTCGCAGTGGATTCTGTCGTGGTGGAGGGGGTTGTGGTGGTTAGGATTTTGGGGTGATGCGTAGAGGTGGATGGTGTGGAGGCTGTTGCAGTGGTCTTTGGCGTGTTGGTGGTTGCCGTCTGAGTTGATGCAGTGGTTCTGGATGTGGTGGAGGGAGAGGTGGTTGGCGTGGTTTTCGGCGTGCTGCTTGGCGGTCTGGTTGTCGAAGGTGTGGTGACTGCAAAGGAGAAAGAAAGCAAGTGAAAGGGGGGCGACCACAGGTGGGAACGGGGGAAGAAGAGAAGCAGAGAAGCAGAGAAGCAGAGCTCCTTCAGCACGCCCAGCGCCCTTACCTGTAGGCACCGGTGGTGGAACCGAAGTGGTGGTTTTTGGTGTTTCTGGAACACAAAAGAGCAAAGTCACATAGGTGGCGGTGGGAGAGGGAAAAGGCGGGCTCCCGTCACGGCTGGGATTTTGGGTTGCCCAGGGCGCCACACGAGGACATGAGGAACAGGATCCCAGATGACTGAGCCAGACGAGTCTCGCCCTTTTGGGAGGGCTGGCTTACGTGGGACCTGGAGGTGGGAATCCCTCTGCCCCTTTGGCAAGAGAGGGCTCCTGAAAGACTTGTAAGCTGCTGCTGCTGCTGCAGAGCAACCAAGGAGACTTACCCGTGGTAACTGGGACGGTGGTGGTTGCAGGAGTTGTGGTGGCCGGAGTGCTGGGCATTTCTGTGCTGGTAGGGGGAGCAGTCGTGAGAGTTGTGGCAGTGGGTACTGGAGTGCTGGTGGAAGTGGAGGTAACGGTTGTGGGCGAGGTGGTGGTGGTTGTGGTGGACGGCGTCGGAGGAGACGGTGTGGAGGGGGGCACGGGTGCTGTTGTGGTTGTCGGGGTTGGTGTGCTAGTCGCAGTGGATTCTGTCGTGGTGGAGGGGGTTGTGGTGGTTAGGATTTTGGGGTGATGCGTAGAGGTGGATGGTGTGGAGGCTGTTGCAGTGGTCTTTGGCGTGTTGGTGGTTGCCGTCTGAGTTGATGCAGTGGTTCTGGATGTGGTGGAGGGAGAGGTGGTTGGCGTGGTTTTCGGCGTGCTGCTTGGCGGTCTGGTTGTCGAAGGTGTGGTGACTGCAAAGGAGAAAGAAAGCAAGTGAAAGGGGGGCGACCACAGGTGGGAACGGGGGAAGGAGAGAAGCAGAGAAGCAGAGCTCCTTTGGCACGCCCAGCGCTCTTACCTGTAGGCACCGGTGGTGGAACAGAAGTGGTGGTTTTTGGTGTTTCTGGAACACAAAAGAGCAAAGTCACATAGGTGGCGGTGGGAGAGGGAAAAGGCGGGCTCCCGTCACGGCTGGGATTTTGGGTTGCCCAGGGCGCCACACGAGGACATGAGGAACAGGATCCCAGATGACTGAGCCAGACGAGTCTCGCCCTTTTGGGAGGGCTGGCTTACGTGGGACCTGGAGGTGGGAATCCCTCTGCCCCTTTGGCAAGAGAGGGCTCCTGAAAGACTTGTAAGCTGCTGCTGCTGCAGAGTGACCAAGGAGACTTACCCGTGGTAACTGGGATGGTGGTGGTTGCAGGAGTTGTGGTGGCCGGAGTGCTGGGCGTTTCTGTGCTGGTAGGGGGAGCAGTCGTGAGAGTTGTGGCAGTGGGTACTGGAGTGCTGGTGGAAGTGGAGGTAACGGTTGTGGGCGAGGTGGTGGTGGTTGTGGTGGACGGCGTCGGAGGAGACGGTGTGGACGGGGGCACGGGTGCTGTTGTGGTTGTCGGGGTTGGTGTGCTAGTCGCAGTGGATTCTGTCGTGGTGGAGCGGGTTGTGGTGGTTAGGATTTTGGGGTGATGCGTAGAGGTGGATGGTGTGGAGGCTGTTGCAGTGGTCTTTGGCGTGTTGGTGGTTGCCGTCTGAGTTGATGGAGTGGTTCTGGATGTGGTGGAGGGAGAGGTGGTTGGCGTGGTTTTCGGCGTGCTGCTTGGCGGTCTGGTTGTCGAAGGTGTGGTGACTGCAAAGGAGAAAGAAAGCAAGTGAAAGGGGGGCGACCACAGGTGGGAACGGGGGAAGAAGAGAAGCAGAGAAGCAGAGCTCCTTCGGCACGCCCAGCGCCCTTACCTGTAGGCACCGGTGGTGGAACAGAAGTGGTGGTTTTTGGTGTTTCTGGAACACAAAAGAGCAAAGTCACATAGGTGGCGGTGGGAGAGGGAAAAGGCGGGCTCCCGTCACGGCTGGGATTTTGGGTTGCCCAGGGCGCCACACGAGGACATGAGGAACAGGATCCCAGATGACTGAGCCAGACGAGTCTCGCCCTTTTGGGAGGGCTGGCTTACGTGGGACCTGGAGGTGGGAATCCCTCTGCCCCTTTGGCAAGAGAGGGCTCCTGAAAGACTTGTAAGCTGCTGCTGCTGCTGCAGAGCGACCAAGGAGACTTACCCGTGGTAACTGGGACGGTGGTGGTTGCAGGAGTTGTGGTGGCCGGAGTGCTGGGCGTTTCTGTGCTGGTAGGGGGAGCAGTCGTGAGAGTTGTGGCAGTGGGTACTGGAGTGCTGGTGGAAGTGGAGGTAACGGTTGTGGGCGAGGTGGTGGTGGTTGTGGTGGACGGCGTCGGAGGAGACGGTGTGGAGGGGGGCACGGGTGCTGTTGTGGTTGTCGGGGTTGGTGTGCTAGTCGCAGTGGATTCTGTCGTGGTGGAGGGGGTTGTGGTGGTTAGGATTTTGGGGTGATGCGTAGAGGTGGATGGTGTGGAGGCTGTTGCAGTGGTCTTTGGCGTGTTGGTGGTTGCCGTCTGAGTTGATGCAGTGGTTCTGGATGTGGTGGAGGGAGAGGTGGTTGGCGTGGTTTTCGGCGTGCTGCTTGGCGGTCTGGTTGTCGAAGGTGTGGTGACTGCAAAGGAGAAAGAAAGCAAGTGAAAGGGGGGCGACCACAGGTGGGAACGGGGGAAGGAGAGAAGCAGAGAAGCAGAGCTCCTTCGGCACGCCCAGCGCCCTTACCTGTAGGCACCGGTGGTGGAACAGAAGTGGTGGTTTTTGGTGTTTCTGGAACACAAAAGAGCAAAGTCACATAGGTGGCGGTGGGAGAGGGAAAAGGCGGGCTCCCGTCACGGCTGGGATTTTGGGTTGCCCAGGGCGCCACACGAGGACATGAGGAACAGGATCCCAGATGACTGAGCCAGACGAGTCTCGCCCTTTTGGGAGGGCTGGCTTACGTGGGACCTGGAGGTGGGAATCCCTCTGCCCCTTTGGCAAGAGAGGGCTCCTGAAAGACTTGTAAGCTGCTGCTGCTGCTGCAGAGCAACCAAGGAGACTTACCCGTGGTAACTGGGACGGTGGTGGTTGCAGGAGTTGTGGTGGCCGGAGTGCTGGGCGTTTCTGTGCTGGTAGGGGGAGCAGTCGTGAGAGTTGTGGCAGTGGGTACTGGAGTGCTGGTGGAAGTGGAGGTAACGGTTGTGGGCGAGGTGGTGGTGGTTGTGGTGGACGGCGTCGGAGGAGACGGTGTGGAGGGGGGCACGGGTGCTGTTGTGGTTGTCGTTGTTGGTGTGCTAGTCGCAGTGGATTCTGTCGTGGTGGAGGGGGTTGTGGTGGTTAGGATTTTGGGGTGATGCGTAGAGGTGGATGGTGTGGAGGCTGTTGCAGTGGTCTTTGGCGTGTTGGTGGTTGCCGTCTGAGTTGATGCAGTGGTTCTGGATGTGGTGGAGGGAGAGGTGGTTGGCGTGGTTTTCGGCGTGCTGCTTGGCGGTCTGGTTGTCGAAGGTGTGGTGACTGCAAAGGAGAAAGAAAGCAAGTGAAAGGGGGGCGACCACAGGTGGGAACGGGGGAAGGAGAGAAGCAGAGAAGCAGAGCTCCTTCGGCACGCCCAGCGCCCTTACCTGTAGGCACCGGTGGTGGAACCGAAGTGGTGGTTTTTGGTGTTTCTGGAACACAAAAGAGCAAAGTCACATAGGTGGCAGTGGGAGAGGGAAAAGGCGGGCTCCCGTCACGGCTGGGATTTTGGGTTGCCCAGGGCGCCACACGAGGACATGAGGAACAGGATCCCGGATGACTGAGCCAGACGAGTCTCGCCCTTTTGGGAGGGCTGGCTTACGTGGGACCTGGAGGTGGGAATCCCTCTGCCCCTTTGGCAAGAGAGGGCTCCTGAAAGACTTGTAAGCTGCTGCTGCTGCTGCAGAGCGACCAAGGAGACTTACCTGTGGTAACTGGGACGGTGGTGGTTGCAGGAGTTGTGGTGGCCGGAGTGCTGGGCGTTTCTGTGCTGGTAGGGGGAGCAGTCGTGAGAGTTGTGGCAGTGGGTACTGGAGTGCTGGTGGAAGTGGAGGTAACGGTTGTGGGCGAGGTGGTGGTGGTTGTGGTGGACGGCGTCGGAGGAGACGGTGTGGAGGGGGGCACGGGTGCTGTTGTGGTTGTCGGGGTTGGTGTGCTAGTCGCAGTGGATTCTGTCGTGGTGGAGGGGGTTGTGGTGGTTAGGATTTTGGGGTGATGCGTAGAGGTGGATGGTGTGGAGGCTGTTGCAGTGGTCTTTGGCGTGTTGGTGGTTGCCGTCTGAGTTGATGCAGTGGTTCTGGATGTGGTGGAGGGAGAGGTGGTTGGCGTGGTTTTCGGCGTGCTGCTTGGCGGTCTGGTTGTCGAAGGTGTGGTGACTGCAAAGGAGAAAGAAAGCAAGTGAAAGGGGGGCGACCACAGGTGGGAACGGGGGAAGGAGAGAAGCAGAGAAGCAGAGCTCCTTCGGCACGCCCAGCGCCCTTACCTGTAGGCACCGGTGGTGGAACAGAAGTGGTGGTTTTTGGTGTTTCTGGAACACAAAAGAGCAAAGTCACATAGGTGGCGGTGGGAGAGGGAAAAGGCGGGCTCCCGTCACGGCTGGGATTTTGGGTTGCCCAGGGCGCCACACGAGGACATGAGGAACAGGATCCCAGATGACTGAGCCAGACGAGTCTCGCCCTTTTGGGAGGGCTGGCTTACGTGGGACCTGGAGGTGGGAATCCCTCTGCCCCTTTGGCAAGAGAGGGCTCCTGAAAGACTTGTAAGCTGCTGCTGCTGCTGCAGAGCAACCAAGGAGACTTACCCGTGGTAACTGGGACGGTGGTGGTTGCAGGAGTTGTGGTGGCCGGAGTGCTGGGCGTTTCTGTGCTGGTAGGGGGAGCAGTCGTGAGAGTTGTGGCAGTGGGTACTGGAGTGCTGGTGGAAGTGGAGGTAACGGTTGTGGGCGAGGTGGTGGTGGTTGTGGTGGACGGCGTCGGAGGAGACGGTGTGGACGGGGGCACGGGTGCTGTTGTGGTTGTCGGGGTTGGTGTGCTAGTCGCAGTGGATTCTGTCGTGGTGGAGGGGGTTGTGGTGGTTAGGATTTTGGGGTGATGCGTAGAGGTGGATGGTGTGGAGGCTGTTGCAGTGGTCTTTGGCGTGTTGGTGGTTGCCGTCTGAGTTGATGCAGTGGTTCTGGATGTGGTGGAGGGAGAGGTGGTTGGCGTGGTTTTCGGCGTGCTGCTTGGCGGTCTGGTTGTCGAAGGTGTGGTGACTGCAAAGGAGAAAGAAAGCAAGTGAAAGGGGGGCGACCACAGGTGGGAACGGGGGAAGGAGAGAAGCAGAGAAGCAGAGCTCCTTCGGCACGCCCAGCGCCCTTACCTGTAGGCACCGGTGGTGGAACAGAAGTGGTGGTTTTTGGTGTTTCTGGAACACAAAAGAGCAAAGTCACATAGGTGGCAGTGGGAGAGGGAAAAGGCGGGCTCCCGTCACGGCTGGGATTTTGGGTTGCCCAGGGCACCACACAAGGACATGAGGAACAGGATCCCGGATGACTGAGCCAGACGAGTCTCGCCCTTTTGGGAGGGCTGGCTTACGTGGGACCTGGAGGTGGGAATCCCTCTGCCCCTTTGGCAAGAGAGGGCTCCTGAAAGACTTGTAAGCTGCTGCTGCTGCAGAGCGACCAAGGAGACTTACCCGTGGTAACTGGGACGGTGGTGGTTGCAGGAGTTGTGGTGGCCGGAGTGCTGGGCGTTTCTGTGCTGGTAGGGGGAGCAGTCGTGAGAGTTGTGGCAGTGGGTACTGGAGTGCTGGTGGAAGTGGAGGTAACGGTTGTGGGCGAGGTGGTGGTGGTTGTGGTGGACGGCGTCGGAGGAGACGGTGTGGACGGGGGCACGGGTGCTGTTGTGGTTGTCGGGGTTGGTGTGCTAGTCGCAGTGGATTCTGTCGTGGTGGAGCGGGTTGTGGTGGTTAGGATTTTGGGGTGATGCGTAGAGGTGGATGGTGTGGAGGCTGTTGCAGTGGTCTTTGGCGTGTTGGTGGTTGCCGTCTGAGTTGATGCAGTGGTTCTGGATGTGGTGGAGGGAGAGGTGGTTGGCGTGGTTTTCGGCGTGCTGCTTGGCGGTCTGGTTGTCGAAGGTGTGGTGACTGCAAAGGAGAAAGAAAGCAAGTGAAAGGGGGGCGACCACAGGTGGGAACGGGGGAAGGAGAGAAGCAGAGAAGCAGAGCTCCTTCGGCACGCCCAGCGCCCTTACCTGTAGGCACCGGTGGTGGAACCGAAGTGGTGGTTTTTGGTGTTTCTGGAACACAAAAGAGCAAAGTCACATAGGTGGCGGTGGGAGAGGGAAAAGGCGGGCTCCCGTCACGGCTGGGATTTTGGGTTGCCCAGGGCGCCACACGAGGACATGAGGAACAGGATCCCAGATGACTGAGCCAGACGAGTCTCGCCCTTTTGGGAGGGCTGGCTTACGTGGGACCTGGAGGTGGGAATCCCTCTGCCCCTTTGGCAAGAGAGGGCTCCTGAAAGACTTGTAAGCTGCTGCTGCTGCTGCAGAGCGACCAAGGAGACTTACCCGTGGTAACTGGGATGGTGGTGGTTGCAGGAGTTGTGGTGGCCGGAGTGCTGGGCGTTTCTGTGCTGGTAGGGGGAGCAGTCGTGAGAGTTGTTGCAGTGGGTACTGGAGTGCTGGTGGAAGTGGAGGTAACGGTTGTGGGCGAGGTGGTGGTGGTTGTGGTGGACGGCGTCGGAGGAGACGGTGTGGAGGGGGGCACGGGTGCTGTTGTGGTTGTCGGGGTTGGTGTGCTAGTCGCAGTGGATTCTGTCGTGGTGGAGGGGGTTGTGGTGGTTAGGATTTTGGGGTGATGCGTAGAGGTGGATGGTGTGGAGGCTGTTGCAGTGGTCTTTGGCGTGTTGGTGGTTGCCGTCTGAGTTGATGCAGTGGTTCTGGATGTGGTGGAGGGAGAGGTGGTTGGCGTGGTTTTCGGCGTGCTGCTTGGCGGTCTGGTTGTCAAAGGTGTGGTGACTGCAAAGGAGAAAGAAAGCAAGTGAAAGGGGGGCGACCACAGGTGGGAACGGGGGAAGGAGAGAAGCAGAGAAGCAGAGCTCCTTCGGCACGCCCAGCGCCCTTACCTGTAGGCACCGGTGGTGGAACCGAAGTGGTGGTTTTTGGTGTTTCTGGAACACAAAAGAGCAAAGTCACATAGGTGGCGGTGGGAGAGGGAAAAGGCGGGCTCCCATAACGGCTGGAATTTTGGGTTGCCCAGGGCGCCACACAAGGACATGAGGAACAGGTTTCGTGGATGAAAGAGCCAGACGAGTCTCGCCCTTTTGGGAGGGCTGGCTTACGTGGGACCTGGAGGTGGGAATCCCTCTGCCCCTTTGGCAAGAGAGGGTTCCTGAAAGACTTGTAAGCTGCTGCTGCTGCAGAGTGACCAAGGAGACTTACCCGTGGTAACTGGGACGGTGGTGGTTGCAGGAGTTGTGGTGGCCGGAGTGCTGGGCGTTTCTGTGCTGGTAGGGGGAGCAGTCGTGAGAGTTGTGGCAGTGGGTACTGGAGTGCTGGTGGAAGTGGAGGTAACGGTTGTGGGCGAGGTGGTGGTGGTTGTGGTGGACGGCGTCGGAGGAGACGGTGTGGAGGGGGGCACGGGTGCTGTTGTGGTTGTCGGGGTTGGTGTGCTAGTCGCAGTGGATTCTGTCGTGGTGGAGGGGGTTGTGGTGGTTAGGATTTTGGGGTGATGCGTAGAGGTGGATGGTGTGGAGGCTGTTGCAGTGGTCTTTGGCGTGTTGGTGGTTGCCGTCTGAGTTGATGCAGTGGTTCTGGATGTGGTGGAGGGAGAGGTGGTTGGCGTGGTTTTCGGCGTGCTGCTTGGCGGTCTGGTTGTCGAAGGTGTGGTGACTGCAAAGGAGAAAGAAAGCAAGTGAAAGGGGGGCGACCACAGGTGGGAACGGGGGAAGGAGAGAAGCAGAGAAGCAGAGCTCCTTCGGCACGCCCAGCGCCCTTACCTGTAGGCACCGGTGGTGGAACCGAAGTGGTGGTTTTTGGTGTTTCTGGAACACAAAAGAGCAAAGTCACATAGGTGGCGGTGGGAGAGGGAAAAGGCGGGCTCCCGTCACGGCTGGGATTTTGGGTTGCCCAGGGCGCCACACGAGGACATGAGGAATAGGATCCCAGATGACTGAGACAGACGAGTCTCGCCCTTTTGGGAGGGCTGGCTTACGTGGGACCTGGAGGTGGGAATCCCTCTGCCCCTTTGGCAAGAGAGGGCTCCTGAAAGACTTGTAAGCTGCTGCTGCTGCTGCAGAGCAACCAATGAGACTTACCCGTGGTAACTGGGACGGTGGTGGTTGCAGGAGTTGTGGTGGCCGGAGTGCTGGGCGTTTCTGTGCTGGTAGGGGGAGCAGTCGTGAGAGTTGTGGCAGTGGGTACTGGAGTGCTGGTGGAAGTGGAGGTAACGGTTGTGGGCGAGGTGGTGGTGGTTGTGGTGGACGGCGTCGGAGGAGACGGTGTGGAGGGGGGCACGGGTGCTGTTGTGGTTGTCGGGGTTGGTGTGCTAGTCGCAGTGGATTCTGTCGTGGTGGAGGGGGTTGTGGTGGTTAGGATTTTGGGGTGATGCGTAGAGGTGGATGGTGTGGAGGCTGTTGCAGTGGTCTTTGGCGTGTTGGTGGTTGCCGTCTGAGTTGATGCAGTGGTTCTGGATGTGGTGGAGGGAGAGGTGGTTGGCGTGGTTTTCGGCGTGCTGCTTGGCGGTCTGGTTGTCGAAGGTGTGGTGACTGCAAAGGAGAAAGAAAGCAAGTGAAAGGGGGGCGACCACAGGTGGGAACGGGGGAAGGAGAGAAGCAGAGAAGCAGAGCTCCTTCGGCACGCCCAGCGCCCTTACCTGTAGGCACCGGTGGTGGAACCGAAGTGGTGGTTTTTGGTGTTTCTGGAACACAAAAGAGCAAAGTCACATAGGTGGCGGTGGGAGAGGGAAAAGGCGGGCTCCCGTCACGGCTGGGATTTTGGGTTGCCCAGGGCGCCACACAAGGACATGAGGAACAGGATCCCAGATGACTGAGCCAGACGAGTCTCGCCCTTTTGGGAGGGCTGGCTTACGTGGGACCTGGAGGTGGGAATCCCTCTGCCCCTTTGGCAAGAGAGGGCTCCTGAAAGACTTGTAAGCTGCTGCTGCTGCAGAGCGACCGAGGAGACTTACCCGTGGTAACTGGGACGGTGGTGGTTGCAGGAGTTGTGGTGGCCGGAGTGCTGGGCGTTTCTGTGCTGGTAGGGGGAGCAGTCGTGAGAGTTGTGGCAGTGGGTACTGGAGTGCTGGTGGAAGTGGAGGTAACGGTTGTGGGCGAGGTGGTGGTGGTTGTGGTGGACGGCGTCGGAGGAGACGGTGTGGAGGGGGGCACGGGTGCTGTTGTGGTTGTCGGGGTTGGTGTGCTAGTCGCAGTGGATTCTGTCGTGGTGGAGGGGGTTGTGGTGGTTAGGATTTTGGGGTGACGCGTAGAGGTGGATGGTGTGGAGGCTGTTGCAGTGGTCTTTGGCGTGTTGGTGGTTGCCGTCTGAGTTGATGCAGTGGTTCTGGATGTGGTGGAGGGAGAGGTGGTTGGCGTGGTTTTCGGCGTGCTGCTTGGCGGTCTGGTTGTCGAAGGTGTGGTGACTGCAAAGGAGAAAGAAAGCAAGTGAAAGGGGGGCGACCACAGGTGGGAACGGGGGAAGGAGAGAAGCAGAGAAGCAGAGCTCCTTCGGCACGCTCTGCGCCCTTACCTGTAGGCACCGGTGGTGGAACAGAAGTGGTGGTTTTTGGTGTTTCTGGAACACAAAAGAGCAAAGTCACATAGGTGGCGGTGGGAGAGGGAAAAGGCGGGCTCCCGTCACGGCTGGGATTTTGGGTTGCCCAGGGCGCCACACGAGGACATGAGGAACAGGATCCCAGATGACTGAGCCAGACGAGTCTCGCCCTTTTGGGAGGGCTGGCTTACGTGGGACCTGGAGGTGGGAATCCCTCTGCCCCTTTGGCAAGAGAGGGCTCCTGAAAGACTTGTAAGCTGCTGCTGCTGCTGCAGAGCAACCAAGGAGACTTACCCGTGGTAACTGGGACGGTGGTGGTTGCAGGAGTTGTGGTGGCCGGAGTGCTGGGCGTTTCTGTGCTGGTAGGGGGAGCAGTCGTGAGAGTTGTGGCAGTGGGTACTGGAGTGCTGGTGGAAGTGGAGGTAACGGTTGTGGGCGAGGTGGTGGTGGTTGTGGTGGACGGCGTCGGAGGAGACGGTGTGGAGGGGGGCACGGGTGCTGTTGTGGTTGTCGTTGTTGGTGTGCTAGTCGCAGTGGATTCTGTCGTGGTGGAGGGGGTTGTGGTGGTTAGGATTTTGGGGTGATGCGTAGAGGTGGATGGTGTGGAGGCTGTTGCAGTGGTCTTTGGCGTGTTGGTGGTTGCCGTCTGAGTTGATGCAGTGGTTCTGGATGTGGTGGAGGGAGAGGTGGTTGGCGTGGTTTTCGGCGTGCTGCTTGGCGGTCTGGTTGTCGAAGGTGTGGTGACTGCAAAGGAGAAAGAAAGCAAGTGAAAGGGGGGCGACCACAGGTGGGAACGGGGGAAGGAGAGAAGCAGAGAAGCAGAGCTCCTTCGGCACGCCCAGCGCCCTTACCTGTAGGCACCGGTGGTGGAACCGAAGTGGTGGTTTTTGGTGTTTCTGGAACACAAAAGAGCAAAGTCACATAGGTGGCAGTGGGAGAGGGAAAAGGCGGGCTCCCGTCACGGCTGGGATTTTGGGTTGCCCAGGGCGCCACACGAGGACATGAGGAACAGGATCCCGGATGACTGAGCCAGACGAGTCTCGCCCTTTTGGGAGGGCTGGCTTACGTGGGACCTGGAGGTGGGAATCCCTCTGCCCCTTTGGCAAGAGAGGGCTCCTGAAAGACTTGTAAGCTGCTGCTGCTGCTGCAGAGCGACCAAGGAGACTTACCTGTGGTAACTGGGACGGTGGTGGTTGCAGGAGTTGTGGTGGCCGGAGTGCTGGGCGTTTCTGTGCTGGTAGGGGGAGCAGTCGTGAGAGTTGTGGCAGTGGGTACTGGAGTGCTGGTGGAAGTGGAGGTAACGGTTGTGGGCGAGGTGGTGGTGGTTGTGGTGGACGGCGTCGGAGGAGACGGTGTGGAGGGGGGCACGGGTGCTGTTGTGGTTGTCGGGGTTGGTGTGCTAGTCGCAGTGGATTCTGTCGTGGTGGAGGGGGTTGTGGTGGTTAGGATTTTGGGGTGATGCGTAGAGGTGGATGGTGTGGAGGCTGTTGCAGTGGTCTTTGGCGTGTTGGTGGTTGCCGTCTGAGTTGATGCAGTGGTTCTGGATGTGGTGGAGGGAGAGGTGGTTGGCGTGGTTTTCGGCGTGCTGCTTGGCGGTCTGGTTGTCGAAGGTGTGGTGGCTGCAAAGGAGAAAGAAAGCAAGTGAAAGGGGGGCGACCACAGGTGGGAACGGGGGAAGGAGAGAAGCAGAGAAGCAGAGCTCCTTCGGCACGCCCAGCGCCCTTACCTGTAGGCACCGGTGGTGGAACAGAAGTGGTTTTTGGTGTTTCTGGAACACAAAAGAGCAAAGTCACATAGGTGGCGGTGGGAGAGGGAAAAGGCGGGCTCCCGTCACGGCTGGGATTTTGGGTTGCCCAGGGCGCCACACGAGGACATGAGGAACAGGATCCCAGATGACTGAGCCAGACGAGTCTCGCCCTTTTGGGAGGGCTGGCTTACGTGGGACCTGGAGGTGGGAATCCCTCTGCCCCTTTGGCAAGAGAGGGCTCCTGAAAGACTTGTAAGCTGCTGCTGCTGCTGCAGAGCGACCAAGGAGACTTACCCGTGGTAACTGGGATGGTGGTGGTTGCAGGAGTTGTGGTGGCCGGAGTGCTGGGCGTTTCTGTGCTGGTAGGGGGAGCAGTCGTGAGAGTTGTTGCAGTGGGTACTGGAGTGCTGGTGGAAGTGGAGGTAACGGTTGTGGGCGAGGTGGTGGTGGTTGTGGTGGACGGCGTCGGAGGAGACGGTGTGGAGGGGGGCACGGGTGCTGTTGTGGTTGTCGGGGTTGGTGTGCTAGTCGCAGTGGATTCTGTCGTGGTGGAGGGGGTTGTGGTGGTTAGGATTTTGGGGTGATGCGTAGAGGTGGATGGTGTGGAGGCTGTTGCAGTGGTCTTTGGCGTGTTGGTGGTTGCCGTCTGAGTTGATGCAGTGGTTCTGGATGTGGTGGAGGGAGAGGTGGTTGGCGTGGTTTTCGGCGTGCTGCTTGGCGGTCTGGTTGTCAAAGGTGTGGTGACTGCAAAGGAGAAAGAAAGCAAGTGAAAGGGGGGCGACCACAGGTGGGAACGGGGGAAGGAGAGAAGCAGAGAAGCAGAGCTCCTTCGGCACGCCCAGCGCCCTTACCTGTAGGCACCGGTGGTGGAACCGAAGTGGTGGTTTTTGGTGTTTCTGGAACACAAAAGAGCAAAGTCACATAGGTGGCGGTGGGAGAGGGAAAAGGCGGGCTCCCATAACGGCTGGAATTTTGGGTTGCCCAGGGCGCCACACAAGGACATGAGGAACAGGTTTCGTGGATGAAAGAGCCAGACGAGTCTCGCCCTTTTGGGAGGGCTGGCTTACGTGGGACCTGGAGGTGGGAATCCCTCTGCCCCTTTGGCAAGAGAGGGTTCCTGAAAGACTTGTAAGCTGCTGCTGCTGCAGAGTGACCAAGGAGACTTACCCGTGGTAACTGGGACGGTGGTGGTTGCAGGAGTTGTGGTGGCCGGAGTGCTGGGCGTTTCTGTGCTGGTAGGGGGAGCAGTCGTGAGAGTTGTGGCAGTGGGTACTGGAGTGCTGGTGGAAGTGGAGGTAACGGTTGTGGGCGAGGTGGTGGTGGTTGTGGTGGACGGCGTCGGAGGAGACGGTGTGGAGGGGGGCACGGGTGCTGTTGTGGTTGTCGGGGTTGGTGTGCTAGTCGCAGTGGATTCTGTCGTGGTGGAGGGGGTTGTGGTGGTTAGGATTTTGGGGTGATGCGTAGAGGTGGATGGTGTGGAGGCTGTTGCAGTGGTCTTTGGCGTGTTGGTGGTTGCCGTCTGAGTTGATGCAGTGGTTCTGGATGTGGTGGAGGGAGAGGTGGTTGGCGTGGTTTTCGGCGTGCTGCTTGGCGGTCTGGTTGTCGAAGGTGTGGTGACTGCAAAGGAGAAAGAAAGCAAGTGAAAGGGGGGCGACCACAGGTGGGAACGGGGGAAGGAGAGAAGCAGAGAAGCAGAGCTCCTTCGGCACGCCCAGCGCCCTTACCTGTAGGCACCGGTGGTGGAACCGAAGTGGTGGTTTTTGGTGTTTCTGGAACACAAAAGAGCAAAGTCACATAGGTGGCGGTGGGAGAGGGAAAAGGCGGGCTCCCGTCACGGCTGGGATTTTGGGTTGCCCAGGGCGCCACACGAGGACATGAGGAATAGGATCCCAGATGACTGAGACAGACGAGTCTCGCCCTTTTGGGAGGGCTGGCTTACGTGGGACCTGGAGGTGGGAATCCCTCTGCCCCTTTGGCAAGAGAGGGCTCCTGAAAGACTTGTAAGCTGCTGCTGCTGCTGCAGAGCAACCAATGAGACTTACCCGTGGTAACTGGGACGGTGGTGGTTGCAGGAGTTGTGGTGGCCGGAGTGCTGGGCGTTTCTGTGCTGGTAGGGGGAGCAGTCGTGAGAGTTGTGGCAGTGGGTACTGGAGTGCTGGTGGAAGTGGAGGTAACGGTTGTGGGCGAGGTGGTGGTGGTTGTGGTGGACGGCGTCGGAGGAGACGGTGTGGAGGGGGGCACGGGTGCTGTTGTGGTTGTCGGGGTTGGTGTGCTAGTCGCAGTGGATTCTGTCGTGGTGGAGGGGGTTGTGGTGGTTAGGATTTTGGGGTGATGCGTAGAGGTGGATGGTGTGGAGGCTGTTGCAGTGGTCTTTGGCGTGTTGGTGGTTGCCGTCTGAGTTGATGCAGTGGTTCTGGATGTGGTGGAGGGAGAGGTGGTTGGCGTGGTTTTCGGCGTGCTGCTTGGCGGTCTGGTTGTCGAAGGTGTGGTGACTGCAAAGGAGAAAGAAAGCAAGTGAAAGGGGGGCGACCACAGGTGGGAACGGGGGAAGGAGAGAAGCAGAGAAGCAGAGCTCCTTCGGCACGCCCAGCGCCCTTACCTGTAGGCACCGGTGGTGGAACCGAAGTGGTGGTTTTTGGTGTTTCTGGAACACAAAAGAGCAAAGTCACATAGGTGGCGGTGGGAGAGGGAAAAGGCGGGCTCCCGTCACGGCTGGGATTTTGGGTTGCCCAGGGCGCCACACAAGGACATGAGGAACAGGATCCCAGATGACTGAGCCAGACGAGTCTCGCCCTTTTGGGAGGGCTGGCTTACGTGGGACCTGGAGGTGGGAATCCCTCTGCCCCTTTGGCAAGAGAGGGCTCCTGAAAGACTTGTAAGCTGCTGCTGCTGCAGAGCGACCGAGGAGACTTACCCGTGGTAACTGGGACGGTGGTGGTTGCAGGAGTTGTGGTGGCCGGAGTGCTGGGCGTTTCTGTGCTGGTAGGGGGAGCAGTCGTGAGAGTTGTGGCAGTGGGTACTGGAGTGCTGGTGGAAGTGGAGGTAACGGTTGTGGGCGAGGTGGTGGTGGTTGTGGTGGACGGCGTCGGAGGAGACGGTGTGGAGGGGGGCACGGGTGCTGTTGTGGTTGTCGGGGTTGGTGTGCTAGTCGCAGTGGATTCTGTCGTGGTGGAGGGGGTTGTGGTGGTTAGGATTTTGGGGTGACGCGTAGAGGTGGATGGTGTGGAGGCTGTTGCAGTGGTCTTTGGCGTGTTGGTGGTTGCCGTCTGAGTTGATGCAGTGGTTCTGGATGTGGTGGAGGGAGAGGTGGTTGGCGTGGTTTTCGGCGTGCTGCTTGGCGGTCTGGTTGTCGAAGGTGTGGTGACTGCAAAGGAGAAAGAAAGCAAGTGAAAGGGGGGCGACCACAGGTGGGAACGGGGGAAGGAGAGAAGCAGAGAAGCAGAGCTCCTTCGGCACGCTCTGCGCCCTTACCTGTAGGCACCGGTGGTGGAACCGAAGTGGTGGTTTTTGGTGTTTCTGGAACACAAAAGAGCAAAGTCACATAGGTGGCAGTGGGAGAGGGAAAAGGCGGGCTCCCGTCACGGCTGGGATTTTGGGTTGCCCAGGGCGCCACACGAGGACATGAGGAACAGGATCCCGGATGACTGAGCCAGACGAGTCTCGCCCTTTTGGGAGGGCTGGCTTACGTGGGACCTGGAGGTGGGAATCCCTCTGCCCCTTTGGCAAGAGAGGGCTCCTGAAAGACTTGTAAGCTGCTGCTGCTGCTGCAGAGCGACCAAGGAGACTTACCCGTGGTAACTGGGACGGTGGTGGTTGCAGGAGTTGTGGTGGCCGGAGTGCTGGGCGTTTCTGTGCTGGTAGGGGGAGCAGTCGTGAGAGTTGTGGCAGTGGGTACTGGAGTGCTGGTGGAAGTGGAGGTAACGGTTGTGGGCGAGGTGGTGGTGGTTGTGGTGGACGGCGTCGGAGGAGACGGTGTGGACGGGGGCACGGGTGCTGTTGTGGTTGTCGGGGTTGGTGTGCTAGTCGCAGTGGATTCTGTCGTGGTGGAGGGGGTTGTGGTGGTTAGGATTTTGGGGTGATGCGTAGAGGTGGATGGTGTGGAGGCTGTTGCAGTGGTCTTTGGCGTGTTGGTGGTTGCCGTCTGAGTTGATGCAGTGGTTCTGGATGTGGTGGAGGGAGAGGTGGTTGGCGTGGTTTTCGGCGTGCTGCTTGGCGGTCTGGTTGTCGAAGGTGTGGTGACTGCAAAGGAGAAAGAAAGCAAGTGAAAGGGGGGCGACCACAGGTGGGAACGGGGGAAGGAGAGAAGCAGAGAAGCAGAGCTCCTTCGGCACGCCCAGCGCCCTTACCTGTAGGCACCGGTGGTGGAACAGAAGTGGTGGTTTTTGGTGTTTCTGGAACACAAAAGAGCAAAGTCACATAGGTGGCAGTGGGAGAGGGAAAAGGCGGGCTCCCGTCACGGCTGGGATTTTGGGTTGCCCAGGGCACCACACAAGGACATGAGGAACAGGATCCCGGATGACTGAGCCAGACGAGTCTCGCCCTTTTGGGAGGGCTGGCTTACGTGGGACCTGGAGGTGGGAATCCCTCTGCCCCTTTGGCAAGAGAGGGCTCCTGAAAGACTTGTAAGCTGCTGCTGCTGCAGAGCGACCAAGGAGACTTACCCGTGGTAACTGGGACGGTGGTGGTTGCAGGAGTTGTGGTGGCCGGAGTGCTGGGCGTTTCTGTGCTGGTAGGGGGAGCAGTCGTGAGAGTTGTGGCAGTGGGTACTGGAGTGCTGGTGGAAGTGGAGGTAACGGTTGTGGGCGAGGTGGTGGTGGTTGTGGTGGACGGCGTCGGAGGAGACGGTGTGGACGGGGGCACGGGTGCTGTTGTGGTTGTCGGGGTTGGTGTGCTAGTCGCAGTGGATTCTGTCGTGGTGGAGCGGGTTGTGGTGGTTAGGATTTTGGGGTGATGCGTAGAGGTGGATGGTGTGGAGGCTGTTGCAGTGGTCTTTGGCGTGTTGGTGGTTGCCGTCTGAGTTGATGCAGTGGTTCTGGAT
This sequence comes from Podarcis erhardii, assembly GCF_964252035.2. Lineage (NCBI taxonomy): Eukaryota > Metazoa > Chordata > Lepidosauria > Squamata > Lacertidae > Podarcis > Podarcis erhardii. The sequence continues at coordinate 77,488,697 of NC_138497.1, read as the reverse complement.
GTGGTGGAGGGAGAGGTGGTTGGCGTGGTTTTCGGCGTGCTGCTTGGCGGTCTGGTTGTCGAAGGTGTGGTGACTGCAAAGGAGAAAGAAAGCAAGTGAAAGGGGGGCGACCACAGGTGGGAACGGGGGAAGGAGAGAAGCAGAGAAGCAGAGCTCCTTCGGCACGCCCAGCGCCCTTACCTGTAGGCACCGGTGGTGGAACCGAAGTGGTGGTTTTTGGTGTTTCTGGAACACAAAAGAGCAAAGTCACATAGGTGGCGGTGGGAGAGGGAAAAGGCGGGCTCCCGTCACGGCTGGGATTTTGGGTTGCCCAGGGCGCCACACGAGGACATGAGGAACAGGATCCCAGATGACTGAGCCAGACGAGTCTCGCCCTTTTGGGAGGGCTGGCTTACGTGGGACCTGGAGGTGGGAATCCCTCTGCCCCTTTGGCAAGAGAGGGCTCCTGAAAGACTTGTAAGCTGCTGCTGCTGCTGCAGAGCGACCAAGGAGACTTACCCGTGGTAACTGGGATGGTGGTGGTTGCAGGAGTTGTGGTGGCCGGAGTGCTGGGCGTTTCTGTGCTGGTAGGGGGAGCAGTCGTGAGAGTTGTTGCAGTGGGTACTGGAGTGCTGGTGGAAGTGGAGGTAACGGTTGTGGGCGAGGTGGTGGTGGTTGTGGTGGACGGCGTCGGAGGAGACGGTGTGGAGGGGGGCACGGGTGCTGTTGTGGTTGTCGGGGTTGGTGTGCTAGTCGCAGTGGATTCTGTCGTGGTGGAGGGGGTTGTGGTGGTTAGGATTTTGGGGTGATGCGTAGAGGTGGATGGTGTGGAGGCTGTTGCAGTGGTCTTTGGCGTGTTGGTGGTTGCCGTCTGAGTTGATGCAGTGGTTCTGGATGTGGTGGAGGGAGAGGTGGTTGGCGTGGTTTTCGGCGTGCTGCTTGGCGGTCTGGTTGTCAAAGGTGTGGTGACTGCAAAGGAGAAAGAAAGCAAGTGAAAGGGGGGCGACCACAGGTGGGAACGGGGGAAGGAGAGAAGCAGAGAAGCAGAGCTCCTTCGGCACGCCCAGCGCCCTTACCTGTAGGCACCGGTGGTGGAACCGAAGTGGTGGTTTTTGGTGTTTCTGGAACACAAAAGAGCAAAGTCACATAGGTGGCGGTGGGAGAGGGAAAAGGCGGGCTCCCATAACGGCTGGAATTTTGGGTTGCCCAGGGCGCCACACAAGGACATGAGGAACAGGTTTCGTGGATGAAAGAGCCAGACGAGTCTCGCCCTTTTGGGAGGGCTGGCTTACGTGGGACCTGGAGGTGGGAATCCCTCTGCCCCTTTGGCAAGAGAGGGTTCCTGAAAGACTTGTAAGCTGCTGCTGCTGCAGAGTGACCAAGGAGACTTACCCGTGGTAACTGGGACGGTGGTGGTTGCAGGAGTTGTGGTGGCCGGAGTGCTGGGCGTTTCTGTGCTGGTAGGGGGAGCAGTCGTGAGAGTTGTGGCAGTGGGTACTGGAGTGCTGGTGGAAGTGGAGGTAACGGTTGTGGGCGAGGTGGTGGTGGTTGTGGTGGACGGCGTCGGAGGAGACGGTGTGGAGGGGGGCACGGGTGCTGTTGTGGTTGTCGGGGTTGGTGTGCTAGTCGCAGTGGATTCTGTCGTGGTGGAGGGGGTTGTGGTGGTTAGGATTTTGGGGTGATGCGTAGAGGTGGATGGTGTGGAGGCTGTTGCAGTGGTCTTTGGCGTGTTGGTGGTTGCCGTCTGAGTTGATGCAGTGGTTCTGGATGTGGTGGAGGGAGAGGTGGTTGGCGTGGTTTTCGGCGTGCTGCTTGGCGGTCTGGTTGTCGAAGGTGTGGTGACTGCAAAGGAGAAAGAAAGCAAGTGAAAGGGGGGCGACCACAGGTGGGAACGGGGGAAGGAGAGAAGCAGAGAAGCAGAGCTCCTTCGGCACGCCCAGCGCCCTTACCTGTAGGCACCGGTGGTGGAACCGAAGTGGTGGTTTTTGGTGTTTCTGGAACACAAAAGAGCAAAGTCACATAGGTGGCGGTGGGAGAGGGAAAAGGCGGGCTCCCGTCACGGCTGGGATTTTGGGTTGCCCAGGGCGCCACACGAGGACATGAGGAACAGGTTTCGTGGATGAAAGAGCCAGAGGAGTCTCGCCCTTTTGGGAGGGCTGGCTTACGTGGGACCTGGAGGTGGGAATCCCTCTGCCCCTTTGGCAAGAGAGGGCTCCTGAAAGACTTGTAAGCTGCTGCTGCTGCAGAGCGACCAAGGAGACTTACCCGTGGTAACTGGGACGGTGGTGGTTGCAGGAGTTGTGGTGGCCGGAGTGTTGGGCGTTTCTGTGCTGGTAGGGGGAGCAGTCGTGAGAGTTGTGGCAGTGGGTACTGGAGTGCTGGTGGAAGTGGAGGTAACGGTTGTGGGCGAGGTGGTGGTGGTTGTGGTGGACGGCGTCGGAGGAGACGGTGTGGACGGGGGCACGGGTGCTGTTGTGGTTGTCGGGGTTGGTGTGCTAGTCGCAGTGGATTCTGTCGTGGTGGAGCGGGTTGTGGTGGTTAGGATTTTGGGGTGATGCGTAGAGGTGGATGGTGTGGAGGCTGTTGCAGTGGTCTTTGGCGTGTTGGTGGTTGCCGTCTGAGTTGATGCAGTGGTTCTGGATGTGGTGGAGGGAGAGGTGGTTGGCGTGGTTTTCGGCGTGCTGCTTGGCGGTCTGGTTGTCGAAGGTGTGGTGACTGCAAAGGAGAAAGAAAGCAAGTGAAAGGGGGGCGACCACAGGTGGGAACGGGGGAAGGAGAGAAGCAGAGAAGCAGAGCTCCTTCGGCACGCCCAGCGCCCTTACCTGTAGGCACCGGTGGTGGAACCGAAGTGGTGGTTTTTGGTGTTTCTGGAACACAAAAGAGCAAAGTCACATAGGTGGCGGTGGGAGAGGGAAAAGGCGGGCTCCCGTCACGGCTGGGATTTTGGGTTGCCCACGGCGCCACACGAGGACATGAGGAACAGGATCCCGGATGACTGAGCCAGACGAGTCTCGCCCTTTTGGGAGGGCTGGCTTACGTGGGACCTGGAGGTGGGAATCCCTCTGCCCCTTTGGCAAGAGAGGGCTCCTGAAAGACTTGTAAGCTGCTGCTGCTGCTGCAGAGCGACCAAGGAGACTTACCCGTGGTAACTGGGACGGTGGTGGTTGCAGGAGTTGTGGTGGCCGGAGTGCTGGGCGTTTCTGTGCTGGTAGGGGGAGCAGTCGTGAGAGTTGTGGCAGTGGGTACTGGAGTGCTGGTGGAAGTGGAGGTAACGGTTGTGGGCGAGGTGGTGGTGGTTGTGGTGGACGGCGTCGGAGGAGACGGTGTGGAGGGGGGCACGGGTGCTGTTGTGGTTGTCGGGGTTGGTGTGCTAGTCGCAGTGGATTCTGTTGTGGTGGAGGGGGTTGTGGTGGTTAGGATTTTGGGGTGATGCGTAGAGGTGGATGGTGTGGAGGCTGTTGCAGTGGTCTTTGGCGTGTTGGTGGTTGCCGTCTGAGTTGATGCAGTGGTTCTGGATGTGGTGGAGGGAGAGGTGGTTGGCGTGGTTTTCGGCGTGCTGCTTGGCGGTCTGGTTGTCGAAGGTGTGGTGACTGCAAAGGAGAAAGAAAGCAAGTGAAAGGGGGGCGACCACAGGTGGGAACGGGGGAAGGAGAGAAGCAGAGAAGCAGAGCTCCTTCGGCACGCCCAGCGCCCTTACCTGTAGGCACCGGTGGTGGAACCGAAGTGGTGGTTTTTGGTGTTTCTGGAACACAAAAGAGCAAAGTCACATAGGTGGCGGTGGGAGAGGGAAAAGGCGGGCTCCCGTCACGGCTGGGATTTTGGGTTGCCCAGGGCGCCACACGAGGACATGAGGAACAGGTTTCGTGGATGAAAGAGCCAGAGGAGTCTCGCCCTTTTGGGAGGGCTGGCTTACGTGGGACCTGGAGGTGGGAATCCCTCTGCCCCTTTGGCAAGAGAGGGCTCCTGAAAGACTTGTAAGCTGCTGCTGCTGCAGAGCGACCAAGGAGACTTACCCGTGGTAACTGGGACGGTGGTGGTTGCAGGAGTTGTGGTGGCCGGAGTGTTGGGCGTTTCTGTGCTGGTAGGGGGAGCAGTCGTGAGAGTTGTGGCAGTGGGTACTGGAGTGCTGGTGGAAGTGGAGGTAACGGTTGTGGGCGAGGTGGTGGTGGTTGTGGTGGACGGCGTCGGAGGAGACGGTGTGGACGGGGGCACGGGTGCTGTTGTGGTTGTCGGGGTTGGTGTGCTAGTCGCAGTGGATTCTGTCGTGGTGGAGCGGGTTGTGGTGGTTAGGATTTTGGGGTGATGCGTAGAGGTGGATGGTGTGGAGGCTGTTGCAGTGGTCTTTGGCGTGTTGGTGGTTGCCGTCTGAGTTGATGCAGTGGTTCTGGATGTGGTGGAGGGAGAGGTGGTTGGCGTGGTTTTCGGCGTGCTGCTTGGCGGTCTGGTTGTCGAAGGTGTGGTGACTGCAAAGGAGAAAGAAAGCAAGTGAAAGGGGGGCGACCACAGGTGGGAACGGGGGAAGGAGAGAAGCAGAGAAGCAGAGCTCCTTCGGCACGCCCAGCGCCCTTACCTGTAGGCACCGGTGGTGGAACCGAAGTGGTGGTTTTTGGTGTTTCTGGAACACAAAAGAGCAAAGTCACATAGGTGGCGGTGGGAGAGGGAAAAGGCGGGCTCCCGTCACGGCTGGGATTTTGGGTTGCCCACGGCGCCACACGAGGACATGAGGAACAGGATCCCGGATGACTGAGCCAGACGAGTCTCGCCCTTTTGGGAGGGCTGGCTTACGTGGGACCTGGAGGTGGGAATCCCTCTGCCCCTTTGGCAAGAGAGGGCTCCTGAAAGACTTGTAAGCTGCTGCTGCTGCTGCAGAGCGACCAAGGAGACTTACCCGTGGTAACTGGGACGGTGGTGGTTGCAGGAGTTGTGGTGGCCGGAGTGCTGGGCGTTTCTGTGCTGGTAGGGGGAGCAGTCGTGAGAGTTGTGGCAGTGGGTACTGGAGTGCTGGTGGAAGTGGAGGTAACGGTTGTGGGCGAGGTGGTGGTGGTTGTGGTGGACGGCGTCGGAGGAGACGGTGTGGACGGGGGCACGGGTGCTGTTGTGGTTGTCGGGGTTGGTGTGCTAGTCGCAGTGGATTCTGTCGTGGTGGAGGGGGTTGTGGTGGTTAGGATTTTGGGGTGATGCGTAGAGGTGGATGGTGTGGAGGCTGTTGCAGTGGTCTTTGGCGTGTTGGTGGTTGCCGTCTGAGTTGATGCAGTGGTTCTGGATGTGGTGGAGGGAGAGGTGGTTGGCGTGGTTTTCGGCGTGCTGCTTGGCGGTCTGGTTGTCGAAGGTGTGGTGACTGCAAAGGAGAAAGAAAGCAAGTGAAAGGGGGGCGACCACAGGTGGGAACGGGGGAAGGAGAGAAGCAGAGAAGCAGAGCTCCTTCGGCACGCCCAGCGCCCTTACCTGTAGGCACCGGTGGTGGAACCGAAGTGGTGGTTTTTGGTGTTTCTGGAACACAAAAGAGCAAAGTCACATAGGTGGCGGTGGGAGAGGGAAAAGGCGGGCTCCCGTCACGGCTGGGATTTTGGGTTGCCCAGGGCGCCACACGAGGACATGAGGAACAGGATCCCGGATGACTGAGCCAGACGAGTCTCGCCCTTTTGGGAGGGCTGGCTTACGTGGGACCTGGAGGTGGGAATCCCTCTGCCCCTTTGGCAAGAGAGGGCTCCTGAAAGACTTGTAAGCTGCTGCTGCTGCTGCAGAGCGACCAAGGAGACTTACCCGTGGTAACTGGGACGGTGGTGGTTGCAGGAGTTGTGGTGGCCGGAGTGCTGGGCGTTTCTGTGCTGGTAGGGGGAGCAGTCGTGAGAGTTGTGGCAGTGGGTACTGGAGTGCTGGTGGAAGTGGAGGTAACGGTTGTGGGCGAGGTGGTGGTGGTTGTGGTGGACGGCGTCGGAGGAGACGGTGTGGAGGGGGGCACGGGTGCTGTTGTGGTTGTCGGGGTTGGTGTGCTAGTCGCAGTGGATTCTGTTGTGGTGGAGGGGGTTGTGGTGGTTAGGATTTTGGGGTGATGCGTAGAGGTGGATGGTGTGGAGGCTGTTGCAGTGGTCTTTGGCGTGTTGGTGGTTGCCGTCTGAGTTGATGCAGTGGTTCTGGATGTGGTGGAGGGAGAGGTGGTTGGCGTGGTTTTCGGCGTGCTGCTTGGCGGTCTGGTTGTCGAAGGTGTGGTGACTGCAAAGGAGAAAGAAAGCAAGTGAAAGGGGGGCGACCACAGGTGGGAACGGGGGAAGGAGAGAAGCAGAGAAGCAGAGCTCCTTCGGCACGCCCAGCGCCCTTACCTGTAGGCACCGGTGGTGGAACCGAAGTGGTGGTTTTTGGTGTTTCTGGAACACAAAAGAGCAAAGTCACATAGGTGGCGGTGGGAGAGGGAAAAGGCGGGCTCCCGTCACGGCTGGGATTTTGGGTTGCCCAGGGCACCACACAAGGACATGAGGAACAGGATCCCGGATGACTGAGCCAGACGAGTCTCGCCCTTTTGGGAGGGCTGGCTTACGTGGGACCTGGAGGTGGGAATCCCTCTGCCCCTTTGGCAAGAGAGGGCTCCTGAAAGACTTGTAAGCTGCTGCTGCTGCTGCAGAGCGACCAAGGAGACTTACCCGTGGTAACTGGGACGGTGGTGGTTGCAGGAGTTGTGGTGGCCGGAGTGCTGGGCGTTTCTGTGCTGGTAGGGGGAGCAGTCGTGAGAGTTGTGGCAGTGGGTACTGGAGTGCTGGTGGAAGTGGAGGTAACGGTTGTGGGCGAGGTGGTGGTGGTTGTGGTGGACGGCGTCGGAGGAGACGGTGTGGACGGGGGCACGGGTGCTGTTGTGGTTGTCGGGGTTGGTGTGCTAGTCGCAGTGGATTCTGTCGTGGTGGAGGGGGTTGTGGTGGTTAGGATTTTGGGGTGATGCGTAGAGGTGGATGGTGTGGAGGCTGTTGCAGTGGTCTTTGGCGTGTTGGTGGTTGCCGTCTGAGTTGATGCAGTGGTTCTGGATGTGGTGGAGGGAGAGGTGGTTGGCGTGGTTTTCGGCGTGCTGCTTGGCGGTCTGGTTGTCGAAGGTGTGGTGACTGCAAAGGAGAAAGAAAGCAAGTGAAAGGGGGGCGACCACAGGTGGGAACGGGGGAAGGAGAGAAGCAGAGAAGCAGAGCTCCTTCGGCACGCCCAGCGCCCTTACCTGTAGGCACCGGTGGTGGAACCGAAGTGGTGGTTTTTGGTGTTTCTGGAACACAAAAGAGCAAAGTCACATAGGTGGCGGTGGGAGAGGGAAAAGGCGGGCTCCCGTCACGGCTGGGATTTTGGGTTGCCCAGGGCGCCACACGAGGACATGAGGAACAGGATCCCGGATGACTGAGCCAGACGAGTCTCGCCCTTTTGGGAGGGCTGGCTTACGTGGGACCTGGAGGTGGGAATCCCTCTGCCCCTTTGGCAAGAGAGGGCTCCTGAAAGACTTGTAAGCTGCTGCTGCTGCTGCAGAGCGACCAAGGAGACTTACCCGTGGTAACTGGGACGGTGGTGGTTGCAGGAGTTGTGGTGGCCGGAGTGCTGGGCGTTTCTGTGCTGGTAGGGGGAGCAGTCGTGAGAGTTGTGGCAGTGGGTACTGGAGTGCTGGTGGAAGTGGAGGTAACGGTTGTGGGCGAGGTGGTGGTGGTTGTGGTGGACGGCGTCGGAGGAGACGGTGTGGAGGGGGGCACGGGTGCTGTTGTGGTTGTCGGGGTTGGTGTGCTAGTCGCAGTGGATTCTGTTGTGGTGGAGGGGGTTGTGGTGGTTAGGATTTTGGGGTGATGCGTAGAGGTGGATGGTGTGGAGGCTGTTGCAGTGGTCTTTGGCGTGTTGGTGGTTGCCGTCTGAGTTGATGCAGTGGTTCTGGATGTGGTGGAGGGAGAGGTGGTTGGCGTGGTTTTCGGCGTGCTGCTTGGCGGTCTGGTTGTCGAAGGTGTGGTGACTGCAAAGGAGAAAGAAAGCAAGTGAAAGGGGGGCGACCACAGGTGGGAACGGGGGAAGGAGAGAAGCAGAGAAGCAGAGCTCCTTCGGCACGCCCAGCGCCCTTACCTGTAGGCACCGGTGGTGGAACCGAAGTGGTGGTTTTTGGTGTTTCTGGAACACAAAAGAGCAAAGTCACATAGGTGGCGGTGGGAGAGGGAAAAGGCGGGCTCCCGTCACGGCTGGGATTTTGGGTTGCCCAGGGCACCACACAAGGACATGAGGAACAGGATCCCGGATGACTGAGCCAGACGAGTCTCGCCCTTTTGGGAGGGCTGGCTTACGTGGGACCTGGAGGTGGGAATCCCTCTGCCCCTTTGGCAAGAGAGGGCTCCTGAAAGACTTGTAAGCTGCTGCTGCTGCAGAGCGACCAAGGAGACTTACCCGTGGTAACTGGGACGGTGGTGGTTGCAGGAGTTGTGGTGGCCGGAGTGCTGGGCGTTTCTGTGCTGGTAGGGGGAGCAGTCGTGAGAGTTGTGGCAGTGGGTACTGGAGTGCTGGTGGAAGTGGAGGTAACGGTTGTGGGCGAGGTGGTGGTGGTTGTGGTGGACGGCGTCGGAGGAGACGGTGTGGAGGGGGGCACGGGTGCTGTTGTGGTTGTCGGGGTTGGTGTGCTAGTCGCAGTGGATTCTGTTGTGGTGGAGGGGGTTGTGGTGGTTAGGATTTTGGGGTGATGCGTAGAGGTGGATGGTGTGGAGGCTGTTGCAGTGGTCTTTGGCGTGTTGGTGGTTGCCGTCTGAGTTGATGCAGTGGTTCTGGATGTGGTGGAGGGAGAGGTGGTTGGCGTGGTTTTCGGCGTGCTGCTTGGCGGTCTGGTTGTCGAAGGTGTGGTGACTGCAAAGGAGAAAGAAAGCAAGTGAAAGGGGGGCGACCACAGGTGGGAACGGGGGAAGGAGAGAAGCAGAGAAGCAGAGCTCCTTCGGCACGCCCAGCGCCCTTACCTGTAGGCACCGGTGGTGGAACCGAAGTGGTGGTTTTTGGTGTTTCTGGAACACAAAAGAGCAAAGTCACATAGGTGGCGGTGGGAGAGGGAAAAGGCGGGCTCCCGTCACGGCTGGGATTTTGGGTTGCCCAGGGCACCACACAAGGACATGAGGAACAGGATCCCGGATGACTGAGCCAGACGAGTCTCGCCCTTTTGGGAGGGCTGGCTTACGTGGGACCTGGAGGTGGGAATCCCTCTGCCCCTTTGGCAAGAGAGGGCTCCTGAAAGACTTGTAAGCTGCTGCTGCTGCAGAGCGACCAAGGAGACTTACCCGTGGTAACTGGGACGGTGGTGGTTGCAGGAGTTGTGGTGGCCGGAGTGCTGGGCGTTTCTGTGCTGGTAGGGGGAGCAGTCGTGAGAGTTGTGGCAGTGGGTACTGGAGTGCTGGTGGAAGTGGAGGTAACGGTTGTGGGCGAGGTGGTGGTGGTTGTGGTGGACGGCGTCGGAGGAGACGGTGTGGACGGGGGCACGGGTGCTGTTGTGGTTGTCGGGGTTGGTGTGCTAGTCGCAGTGGATTCTGTCGTGGTGGAGCGGGTTGTGGTGGTTAGGATTTTGGGGTGATGCGTAGAGGTGGATGGTGTGGAGGCTGTTGCAGTGGTCTTTGGCGTGTTGGTGGTTGCCGTCTGAGTTGATGCAGTGGTTCTGGATGTGGTGGAGGGAGAGGTGGTTGGCGTGGTTTTCGGCGTGCTGCTTGGCGGTCTGGTTGTCGAAGGTGTGGTGACTGCAAAGGAGAAAGAAAGCAAGTGAAAGGGGGGCGACCACAGGTGGGAACGGGGGAAGGAGAGAAGCAGAGAAGCAGAGCTCCTTCGGCACGCCCAGCGCCCTTACCTGTAGGCACCGGTGGTGGAACCGAAGTGGTGGTTTTTGGTGTTTCTGGAACACAAAAGAGCAAAGTCACATAGGTGGCGGTGGGAGAGGGAAAAGGCGGGCTCCCGTCACGGCTGGGATTTTGGGTTGCCCACGGCGCCACACGAGGACATGAGGAACAGGATCCCGGATGACTGAGCCAGACGAGTCTCGCCCTTTTGGGAGGGCTGGCTTACGTGGGACCTGGAGGTGGGAATCCCTCTGCCCCTTTGGCAAGAGAGGGCTCCTGAAAGACTTGTAAGCTGCTGCTGCTGCTGCAGAGCGACCAAGGAGACTTACCCGTGGTAACTGGGACGGTGGTGGTTGCAGGAGTTGTGGTGGCCGGAGTGCTGGGCGTTTCTGTGCTGGTAGGGGGAGCAGTCGTGAGAGTTGTGGCAGTGGGTACTGGAGTGCTGGTGGAAGTGGAGGTAACGGTTGTGGGCGAGGTGGTGGTGGTTGTGGTGGACGGCGTTGGAGGAGACGGTGTGGAGGGGGGCACGGGTGCTGTTGTGGTTGTCGGGGTTGGTGTGCTAGTCGCAGTGGATTCTGTCGTGGTGGAGGGGGTTGTGGTGGTTAGGATTTTGGGGTGATGCGTAGAGGTGGATGGTGTGGAGGCTGTTGCAGTGGTCTTTGGCGTGTTGGTGGTTGCCGTCTGAGTTGATGCAGTGGTTCTGGATGTGGTGGAGGGAGAGGTGGTTGGCGTGGTTTTCGGCGTGCTGCTTGGCGGTCTGGTTGTCGAAGGTGTGGTGACTGCAAAGGAGAAAGAAAGCAAGTGAAAGGGGGGCGACCACAGGTGGGAACGGGGGAAGGAGAGAAGCAGAGAAGCAGAGCTCCTTCGGCACGCTCTGCGCCCTTACCTGTAGGCACCGGTGGTGGAACCGAAGTGGTGGTTTTTGGTGTTTCTGGAACACAAAAGAGCAAAGTCACATAGCTGGCAGTGGGAGAGGGAAAAGGCGGGCTCCCGTCACGGCTGGGATTTTGGGTTGCCCAGGGCGCCACACGAGGACATGAGGAACAGGATCCCGGATGACTGAGCCAGACGAGTCTCGCCCTTTTGGGAGGGCTGGCTTACGTGGGACCTGGAGGTGGGAATCCCTCTGCCCCTTTGGCAAGAGAGGGCTCCTGAAAGACTTGTAAGCTGCTGCTGCTGCTGCTGCTGCAGAGCGACCAAGGAGACTTACCCGTGGTAACTGGGACGGTGGTGGTTGCAGGAGTTGTGGTGGCCGGAGTGCTGGGCGTTTCTGTGCTGGTAGGGGGAGCAGTCGTGAGAGTTGTGGCAGTGGGTACTGGAGTGCTGGTGGAAGCGGAGGTAACGGTTGTGGGCGAGGTGGTGGTGGTTGTGGTGGACGGCGTCGGAGGAGACGGTGTGGACGGGGGCACGGGTGCTATTGTGGTTGTCGGGGTTGGTGTGCTAGTCGCAGTGGATTCTGTCGTGGTGGAGGGGGTTGTGGTGGTTAGGATTTTGGGGTGATGCGTAGAGGTGGATGGTGTGGAGGCTGTTGCAGTGGTCTTTGGCGTGTTGGTGGTTGCCGTCTGAGTTGATGCAGTGGTTCTGGATGTGGTGGAGGGAGAGGTGGTTGGCGTGGTTTTCGGCGTGCTGCTTGGCGGTCTGGTTGTCGAAGGTGTGGTGACTGCAAAGGAGAAAGAAAGCAAGTGAAAGGGGGGCGACCACAGGTGGGAACGGGGGAAGGAGAGAAGCAGAGAAGCAGAGCTCCTTCGGCACGCCCAGCGCCCTTACCTGTAGGCACCGGTGGTGGAACCGAAGTGGTGGTTTTTGGTGTTTCTGGAACACAAAAGAGCAAAGTCACATAGGTGGCGGTGGGAGAGGGAAAAGGCGGGCTCCCGTCACGGCTGGGATTTTGGGTTGCCCAGGGCGCCACACGAGGACATGAGGAACAGGTTTCGTGGATGAAAGAGCCAGAGGAGTCTCGCCCTTTTGGGAGGGCTGGCTTACGTGGGACCTGGAGGTGGGAATCCCTCTGCCCCTTTGGCAAGAGAGGGCTCCTGAAAGACTTGTAAGCTGCTGCTGCTGCAGAGCGACCAAGGAGACTTACCCGTGGTAACTGGGACGGTGGTGGTTGCAGGAGTTGTGGTGGCCGGAGTGCTGGGCGTTTCTGTGCTGGTAGGGGGAGCAGTCGTCAGAGTTGTGGCAGTGGGTACTGGAGTGCTGGTGGAAGTGGAGGTAACGGTTGTGGGCGAGGTGGTGGTGGTTGTGGTGGACGGCGTCGGAGGAGACGGTGTGGAGGGGGGCACGGGTGCTGTTGTGGTTGTCGGGGTTGGTGTGCTAGTCGCAGTGGATTCTGTCGTGGTGGAGGGGGTTGTGGTGGTTAGGATTTTGGGGTGATGCGTAGAGGTGGATGGTGTGGAGGCTGTTGCAGTGGTCTTTGGCGTGTTGGTGGTTGCCGTCTGAGTTGATGCAGTGGTTCTGGATGTGGTGGAGGGAGAGGTGGTTGGCGTGGTTTTCGGCGTGCTGCTTGGCGGTCTGGTTGTCGAAGGTGTGGTGACTGCAAAGGAGAAAGAAAGCAAGTGAAAGGGGGGCGACCACAGGTGGGAACGGGGGAAGGAGAGAAGCAGAGAAGCAGAGCTCCTTCGGCACGCCCAGCGCCCTTACCTGTAGGCACCGGTGGTGGAACCGAAGTGGTGGTTTTTGGTGTTTCTGGAACACAAAAGAGCAAAGTCACATAGGTGGCGGTGGGAGAGGGAAAAGGCGGGCTCCCGTCACGGCTGGGATTTTGGGTTGCCCAGGGCGCCACACGAGGACATGAGGAACAGGATCCCAGATGACTGAGCCAGACGAGTCTCGCCCTTTTGGGAGGGCTGGCTTACGTGGGACCTGGAGGTGGGAATCCCTCTGCCCCTTTGGCAAGAGAGGGCTCCTGAAAGACTTGTAAGCTGCTGCTGCTGCTGCAGAGCGACCAAGGAGACTTACCCGTGGTAACTGGGACGGTGGTGGTTGCAGGAGTTGTGGTGGCCGGAGTGCTGGGCGTTTCTGTGCTGGTAGGGGGAGCAGTCGTGAGAGTTGTGGCAGTGGGTACTGGAGTGCTGGTGGAAGTGGAGGTAACGGTTGTGGGCGAGGTGGTGGTGGTTGTGGTGGACGGCGTCGGAGGAGACGGTGTGGAGGGGGGCACGGGTGCTGTTGTGGTTGTCGGGGTTGGTGTGCTAGTCGCAGTGGATTCTGTCGTGGTGGAGGGGGTTGTGGTGGTTAGGATTTTGGGGTGATGCGTAGAGGTGGATGGTGTGGAGGCTGTTGCAGTGGTCTTTGGCGTGTTGGTGGTTGCCGTCTGAGTTGATGCAGTGGTTCTGGATGTGGTGGAGGGAGAGGTGGTTGGCGTGGTTTTCGGCGTGCTGCTTGGCGGTCTGGTTGTCGAAGGTGTGGTGACTGCAAAGGAGAAAGAAAGCAAGTGAAAGGGGGGCGACCACAGGTGGGAACGGGGGAAGGAGAGAAGCTGAGAAGCAGAGCTCCTTCGGCACGCTCTGCGCCCTTACCTGTAGGCACCGGTGGTGGAACCGAAGTGGTGGTTTTTGGTGTTTCTGGAACACAAAAGAGCAAAGTCACATAGGTGGCGGTGGGAGAGGGAAAAGGCGGGCTCCCGTCACGGCTGGGATTTTGGGTTGCCCAGGGCGCCACACGAGGACATGAGGAACAGGATCCCAGATGACTGAGCCAGACGAGTCTCGCCCTTTTGGGAGGGCTGGCTTACGTGGGACCTGGAGGTGGGAATCCCTCTGCCCCTTTGGCAAGAGAGGGCTCCTGAAAGACTTGTAAGCTGCTGCTGCTGCTGCAGAGCGACCAAGGAGACTTACCCGTGGTAACTGGGACGGTGGTGGTTGCAGGAGTTGTGGTGGCCGGAGTGCTGGGCGTTTCTGTGCTGGTAGGGGGAGCAGTCGTGAGAGTTGTGGCAGTGGGTACTGGAGTGCTGGTGGAAGTGGAGGTAACGGTTGTGGGCGAGGTGGTGGTGGTTGTGGTGGACGGCGTCGGAGGAGACGGTGTGGAGGGGGGCACGGGTGCTGTTGTGGTTGTCGGGGTTGGTGTGCTAGTCGCAGTGGATTCTGTCGTGGTGGAGGGGGTTGTGGTGGTTAGGATTTTGGGGTGATGCGTAGAGGTGGATGGTGTGGAGGCTGTTGCAGTGGTCTTTGGCGTGTTGGTAGTTGCCGTCTGAGTTGATGCAGTGGTTCTGGATGTGGTGGAGGGAGAGGTGGTTGGCGTGGTTTTCGGCGTGCTGCTTGGCGGTCTGGTTGTCGAAGGTGTGGTGACTGCAAAGGAGAAAGAAAGCAAGTGAAAGGGGGGCGACCACAGGTGGGAACGGGGGAAGGAGAGAAGCAGAGAAGCAGAGCTCCTTCGGCACGCCCAGCGCCCTTACCTGTAGGCACCGGTGGTGGAACCGAAGTGGTGGTTTTTGGTGTTTCTGGAACACAAAAGAGCAAAGTCACATAGGTGGCGGTGGGAGAGGGAAAAGGCGGGCTCCCGTCACGGCTGGGATTTTGGGTTGCCCAGGGCGCCACACGAGGACATGAGGAACAGGATCCCAGATGACTGAGCCAGACGAGTCTCGCCCTTTTGGGAGGGCTGGCTTACGTGGGACCTGGAGGTGGGAATCCCTCTGCCCCTTTGGCAAGAGAGGGCTCCTGAAAGACTTGTAAGCTGCTGCTGCTGCTGCAGAGCGACCAAGGAGACTTACCCGTGGTAACTGGGACGGTGGTGGTTGCAGGAGTTGTGGTGGCCGGAGTGCTGGGCGTTTCTGTGCTGGTAGGGGGAGCAGTCGTGAGAGTTGTGGCAGTGGGTACTGGAGTGCTGGTGGAAGTGGAGGTAACGGTTGTGGGCGAGGTGGTGGTGGTTGTGGTGGACGGCGTCGGAGGAGACGGTGTGGAGGGGGGCACGGGTGCTGTTGTGGTTGTCGGGGTTGGTGTGCTAGTCGCAGTGGATTCTGTCGTGGTGGAGGGGGTTGTGGTGGTTAGGATTTTGGGGTGATGCGTAGAGGTGGATGGTGTGGAGGCTGTTGCAGTGGTCTTTGGCGTGTTGGTAGTTGCCGTCTGAGTTGATGCAGTGGTTCTGGATGTGGTGGAGGGAGAGGTGGTTGGCGTGGTTTTCGGCGTGCTGCTTGGCGGTCTGGTTGTCGAAGGTGTGGTGACTGCAAAGGAGAAAGAAAGCAAGTGAAAGGGGGGCGACCACAGGTGGGAACGGGGGAAGGAGAGAAGCAGAGAAGCAGAGCTCCTTCGGCACGCCCAGCGCCCTTACCTGTAGGCACCGGTGGTGGAACCGAAGTGGTGGTTTTTGGTGTTTCTGGAACACAAAAGAGCAAAGTCACATAGGTGGCGGTGGGAGAGGGAAAAGGCGGGCTCCCGTCACGGCTGGGATTTTGGGTTGCCCAGGGCGCCACACAAGGACATGAGGAACAGGTTTTGTGGATGAAAGAGCCAGACGAGTCTTGCCCTTTTTGGAGGGCTGGCTTACGTGGGACCTGGAGGTGGGAATCCCTCTGCCCCTTTGGCAAGAGAGGGCTCCTGAAAGACTTGTAAGCTGCTGCTGCTGCAGAGCGACCAAGGAGACTTACCCGTGGTAACTGGGACGGTGGTGGTTGCAGGAGTTGTGGTGGCCGGAGTGCTGGGCGTTTCTGTGCTGGTAGGGGGAGCAGTCGTGAGAGTTGTGGCAGTGGGTACTGGAGTGCTGGTGGAAGTGGAGGTAACGGTTGTGGGCGAGGTGGTGGTGGTTGTGGTGGACGGCGTCGGAGGAGACGGTGTGGAGGGGGGCACGGGTGCTGTTGTGGTTGTCGGGGTTGGTGTGCTAGTCGCAGTGGATTCTGTCGTGGTGGAGGGGGTTGTGGTGGTTAGGATTTTGGGGTGATGCGTAGAGGTGGATGGTGTGGAGGCTGTTGCAGTGGTCTTTGGCGTGTTGGTGGTTGCCGTCTGAGTTGATGCAGTGGTTCTGGATGTGGTGGAGGGAGAGGTGGTTGGCGTGGTTTTCGGCGTGCTGCTTGGCGGTCTGGTTGTCGAAGGTGTGGTGACTGCAAAGGAGAAAGAAAGCAAGTGAAAGGGGGGCGACCACAGGTGGGAACGGGGGAAGGAGAGAAGCTGAGAAGCAGAGCTCCTTCGGCACGCTCTGCGCCCTTACCTGTAGGCACCGGTGGTGGAACAGAAGTGGTGGTTTTTGGTGTTTCTGGAACACAAAAGAGCAAAGTCACATAGGTGGCGGTGGGAGAGGGAAAAGGCGGGCTCCCGTCACGGCTGGGATTTTGGGTTGCCCAGGGCACCACACAAGGACATGAGGAACAGGTTTCGTGGATCAAAGAGCCAGACGAGTCTTGCCCTTTTTGGAGGGCTGGCTTACGTGGGACCTGGAGGTGGGAATCCCTCTGCCCCTTTGGCAAGAGAGGGCTCCTGAAAGACTTGTAAGCTGCTGCTGCTGCTGCAGAGCGACCAAGGAGACTTACCCGTGGTAACTGGGACGGTGGTGGTTGCAGGAGTTGTGGTGGCCGGAGTGCTGGGCGTTTCTGTGCTGGTAGGGGGAGCAGTCGTGAGAGTTGTGGCAGTGGGTACTGGAGTGCTGGTGGAAGTGGAGGTAACGGTTGTGGGCGAGGTGGTGGTGGTTGTGGTGGACGGCGTCGGAGGAGACGGTGTGGAGGGGGGCACGGGTGCTGTTGTGGTTGTCGGGGTTGGTGTGCTAGTCGCAGTGGATTCTGTTGTGGTGGAGGGGGTTGTGGTGGTTAGGATTTTGGGGTGATGCGTAGAGGTGGATGGTGTGGAGGCTGTTGCAGTGGTCTTTGGCGTGTTGGTGGTTGCCGTCTGAGTTGATGCAGTGGTTCTAGATGTGGTGGAGGGAGAGGTGGTTGGCGTGGTTTTCGGCGTGCTCCTTGGCGGTCTGGTGGTCGAAGGTGTGGTGACTGCAAAGGAGAAAGAAAGCAAGTGAAAGGGGGGCGACCACAGGTGGGAACGGGGGAAGGAGAGAAGCAGAGAAGCAGAGCTCCTTCGGCACGCCCAGCGCCCTTACCTGTAGGCACCGGTGGTGGAACCGAAGTGGTGGTTTTTGGTGTTTCTGGAACACAAAAGAGCAAAGTCACATAGGTGGCGGTGGGAGAGGGAAAAGGCGGGCTCCCGTCACGGCTGGGATTTTGGGTTGCCCAGGGCGCCACACGAGGACATGAGGAACAGGATCCCAGATGACTGAGCCAGACGAGTCTCGCCCTTTTGGGAGGGCTGGCTTACGTGGGACCTGGAGGTGGGAATCCCTCTGCCCCTTTGGCAAGAGAGGGCTCCTGAAAGACTTGTAAGCTGCTGCTGCTGCTGCAGAGCGACCAAGGAGACTTACCCGTGGTAACTGGGACGGTGGTGGTTGCAGGAGTTGTGGTGGCCGGAGTGCTGGGCGTTTCTGTGCTGGTAGGGGGAGCAGTCGTGAGAGTTGTGGCAGTGGGTACTGGAGTGCTGGTGGAAGTGGAGGTAACGGTTGTGGGCGAGGTGGTGGTGGTTGTGGTGGACGGCGTCGGAGGAGACGGTGTGGAGGGGGGCACGGGTGCTGTTGTGGTTGTCGGGGTTGGTGTGCTAGTCGCAGTGGATTCTGTCGTGGTGGAGGGGGTTGTGGTGGTTAGGATTTTGGGGTGATGCGTAGAGGTGGATGGTGTGGAGGCTGTTGCAGTGGTCTTTGGCGTGTTGGTGGTTGCCATCTGAGTTGATGCAGTGGTTCTGGATGTGGTGGAGGGAGAGGTGGTTGGCGTGGTTTTCGGCGTGCTGCTTGGCGGTCTGGTTGTCGAAGGTGTGGTGACTGCAAAGGAGAAAGAAAGCAAGTGAAAGGGGGGCGACCACAGGTGGGAACGGGGGAAGGAGAGAAGCTGAGAAGCAGAGCTCCTTCGGCACGCTCTGCGCCCTTACCTGTAGGCACCGGTGGTGGAACAGAAGTGGTGGTTTTTGGTGTTTCTGGAACACAAAAGAGCAAAGTCACATAGGTGGCGGTGGGAGAGGGAAAAGGCGGGCTCCCGTCACGGCTGGGATTTTGGGTTGCCCAGGGCGCCACACAAGGACATGAGGAACAGGTTTCGTGGATCAAAGAGCCAGACGAGTCTTGCCCTTTTTGGAGGGCTGGCTTACGTGGGACCTGGAGGTGGGAATCCCTCTGCCCCTTTGGCAAGAGAGGGCTCCTGAAAGACTTGTAAGCTGCTGCTGCTGCTGCAGAGCGACCAAGGAGACTTACCCGTGGTAACTGGGACGGTGGTGGTTGCAGGAGTTGTGGTGGCCGGAGTGCTGGGCGTTTCTGTGCTGGTAGGGGGAGCAGTCGTGAGAGTTGTGGCAGTGGGTACTGGAGTGCTGGTGGAAGTGGAGGTAACGGTTGTGGGCGAGGTGGTGGTGGTTGTGGTGGACGGCGTCGGAGGAGACGGTGTGGAGGGGGGCACGGGTGCTGTTGTGGTTGTCGGGGTTGGTGTGCTAGTCGCAGTGGATTCTGTTGTGGTGGAGGGGGTTGTGGTGGTTAGGATTTTGGGGTGATGCGTAGAGGTGGATGGTGTGGAGGCTGTTGCAGTGGTCTTTGGCGTGTTGGTGGTTGCCGTCTGAGTTGATGCAGTGGTTCTGGATGTGGTGGAGGGAGAGGTGGTTGGCGTGGTTTTCGGCGTGCTCCTTGGCGGTCTGGTGGTCGAAGGTGTGGTGACTGCAAAGGAGAAAGAAAGCAAGTGAAAGGGGGGCGACCACAGGTGGGAACGGGGGAAGAAGAGAAGCAGAGAAGCAGAGCTCCTTCGGCACGCTCTGCGCCCTTACCTGTAGGCACCGGTGGTGGAACAGAAGTGGTGGTTTTTGGTGTTTCTGGAACACAAAAGAGCAAAGTCACATAGGTGGCGGTGGGAGAGGGAAAAGGCGGGCTCCCGTCACGGCTGGGATTTTGGGTTGCCCAGGGCGCCACACGAGGACATGAGGAACAGGTTCCCGGATGACTGAGCCAGACGAGTCTTGCCCTTTTGGGAGGGCTGGCTTACGTGGGACCTGGAGGTGGGAATCCCTCTGCCCCTTTGGCAAGAGAGGGCTCCTGAAAGACGTGTAAGCTGCTGCTGCTGCAGAGCGACCAAGGAGACTTACCCGTGGTAACTGGGACGGTGGTGGTTGCAGGAGTTGTGGTGGCCGGAGTGCTGGGCGTTTCTGTGCTGGTAGGGGGAGCAGTCGTGAGAGTTGTGGCAGTGGGTACTAAAGTGCTAGTTTTCGTTAAGGGTTTTGAAGTAACCGGTGTTGTGGAAGGCATGGGTCCTGTCGTCTTTGTTGGGGTGTGTTTGCTTGTTATAGTGGATTTAGTAGTCGCTGTGGAGATTGTGGTCTCAGGCCTCCTTGTTGTTGCCGTTTGTGTTAATGCTGTAGTTCTGGAAGTTGTTGGTACAGAAGTGCTTGTTGTTGAAATAGTTTTCTGTGGAGTCGTAATCATTGTTGTGTGTGTTGTATGTCTTAGCGTCGTTGATTCTGTGCTCTTTGTATTTATGGGCGATGTTGCCTTTGGCGACGTTAATGTTGTGCTGCTGGTGCTTGTTGCTTTTGTTCGCGCAGTCTCTGCAGGATAAGAGAATCCATGAAATAATGTGGTAACCTGATCAACCCAGGTTCATTTACTTAACTGTGTCTACTGTGAGAAAACTTAGTTGAATCCATCTTATACAGCATTCTAACGTGACATGGGTTTATTTTCAAAACAATTTCTCTTAAATCCTGTAATAACCTATTTCCTTTGAGGATATGCTCCTGAAAGTGAAAACACTACAGCTCAGTGAGTAGTGGTAAACTTTATTGTTATTTTTTCTTTTTGATGTTTCATGTATTCAGTTTTTCTGTATTGTTTCTATTTGTAATTTGGATTATTCTGTGCTGGCATTCATTATTTTACGGTATATTGTTTCAACTGTTTATTTTTGCTTTCCTTGGTGACAGACTTACGGGATAAGTTTTGCTTTCTCTGCTTATGTTAATAACAAAATAATAATTTTATTATTTATACCCCGCACACTGGGCTGGGTTTCCCCATGTACTCTGGGTGGCTTGCAGCAGATAAAAAATGCTAAAACTATAGACATTAAAAATTTCCCGGTACAGGGTTGCCTTCTTATGTCTTCTAAACATCAGATAGTTGCTTATTTCCTTGACTTATTTCCTGATAGGAGGGCGTTCCACAGGGCAGGTGCCACTACCGAGAAGGCCCTCTGCCTGGTTCCCTGTAACCTTGCTTCTCATAGTGAGGGAACCGCCAGAGGGTCCTCTGAGCTGGATCTCAGTGTCTGGGCTGAACAATCGGGGTGGAAACACTCCTTCAGTTATACTGGGCCGAAGCCGCTTAGGGCTTTAAAGGTCAGCACCAACACTTTTAATTGTGCTCGGAAACGTACTGGGAGCCAGTGAAGATCTTTTAGGACCGGTGTTATATGTTCCCGGCAGCCACTCCCAGTCACCAGTCTAGCTGTCACATTTTGGATTAGTTTAGTTTCCGAGTCACCTTCAAAGGTAGCCCCACATAGAGGTCATCATTGCAGTAGTCCAAGCGGGAGATAACCAGAGCATGTGCCACTCTGGCGAGACAGTCTGCAGGCAGGTGAAATCTCAGCCTGCTTCCTAGATGGAGCTGTTGTTGTTTTATGTTGCAGAGAACCAGCAAGTTTTAATTAGGGTTATGAGGCTTATATAGTGTTTCTTTGGGACCATGTTTTAATTAATTATTTAAAATTATTCACCTTTAAATCAATAAAAACCTCCATGGAGTTTATATTGAACAATGTAAAATACTGCTTTTAATACTAATAGAATCAAACATTAAAAACAAATGGTCTTAGATATTCTCAAAATATAAAATCAGCTGGCTTGAATGAATATATGAAATAAAGTTACAAGTTAATGGGGGGGGTGTTATTCAACTAAGGTTTACTCAGAGCAGACTTACTGCAATTAATAAGCACGGCTACATTAGGTCTGTAAATTTCATTTTGTCTCCTTCTTAGCTGATTACCTTATCTGATTATCATCCTGTATGTCTTTTTAGGCTTTCCTAAACAAATATATTTTAAACAGGTACTGAAAACAGTACAGAACAATAATATTAGTGGGCAGGGAGTACCAGAGAATATGTGCTACCACAATGAAGGATTGATTCATCGCAAGCTGAAAGGAAGTGTTAGGTGGCACTTGTAAAACCATCATTTTGACAGATCAAATTCGTCAAATGGGCCACATGGGCTAAGGCAATCCTTTAAGTAAACTAATCTAGTCCAAAGTTCCTGAGGTTTTTATACACTACAGTAGTACCTCGGGTTACATACATTTCAGGTTACATACGCTTCAGGTTACAGACTCTGCTAACCCAGAAATAGTACCTCAGGTTAAGAACTTTCTTCAGGATGAGAACAGAAATCGTGCTCTGGCGGTGCGGCGGCAGCAGGAGGCCCCATTAGCTAAAGTGGTGCTTCAGGTTAAGAACAGTTTCAGGTTAAGAACGGACCTCTGGAACGAATTAAGTACTCAACCCGAGGTACCACTGTATTAATAATATCTTGACCTGGTAGCAAATCAACAACCCGTGCTGATCTCTTCATAGGAGCATAATATGTTGACAGGGTCTCACTCCTGACAGCTATCAAGCTTCACCATTCAGCACCAGCTGTGCTTTCTGGATCAAGTACCAGGGAAGCCCCTAGGGAAGTAACCCTATCTCAAATGTATCCATTCCTGAGATGCTGTGGTCATCTATCCAGGTTCAGACAGGGTTGTAGCCATCTGAAGCTGATAAAAGGCACTCACAGCCACCTAGGCCACCAGTGACGAAGTTCGATCCAGAAGCACCCCTAAAATTGTGTACTTGCTCCTCCTGAGGGCGTATAGCCCCATCCAGGGCAGGCATTTGGACTATTTTTCAGACATGGGGAACACTCACCTGCAGAGACTCCATCTTGCCAGTTCAACTTTGGGAGCAAATTGTTAATAGCTAGACAAGGAAACCAATTACAGGTGGTGGGGGAGAGGATAAGCCCTCGCTTCCCAAATGTCTTCAAGCAGTGCTTGGATAGCCATCTGTTGGAGGTAATCAGCAAGAAACCAAAACCGATAATAGAACTGACCTTTTGTTGTTACTTTGACTTGCGGTTTTGTAACAGGGTGAGGGTGAGCTACAAAGCAGAAGTGGGAAAATACATTTCAATTAAGGATTGCAAACAATCCACACAGCATTCATATTTTAATGAGACTAAAATACATGATTAATCGAGGTCTCATTGAATAATTATTATTCACAGAGACAGCACTGAAACCATTTCTTTATTGTGCGGTTAATGGAATCTAAATGTGTGAGATTGGGATTCTGAGTAACATATTGGTAACATTTATTATTGATAGCATACCATGAGGCATCTTGGCTATTTAATTGTACAACCCCCTCAAAAGTGGCTCATTGGTTTAAATATCATCTTGTTTTCCACGACTAATTTCAGAAACCTCTTCAAGAGGAAGGTAATGTCAAAGTATTTTAAGATTTCCCATTGGCAACTATGCAAAGACAGACAGATGTGATTCATTTATTTATTTTGATTTAGTATCACTTTTCTATAAACATAGGGTTGTTGAGATGTAACATGACATGTTATGTGAATGGGCCTTGAGCTCATATGCTCCACCCTCCTCTTGTGCCTTCTTTCATGGAAAAAACATAGTTTGCAATTCCACTTCAAACTCAAATTATAAAACAGCTATCAACAGTCCTGAACATGTCTAAAGGTAAAGGTAAAGGGACCCCTGACCATTAGGTCCAGTCGTGACCACTCTGGGGTTGCGGCGCTCATCTCGCTTTACTGGCCGAGGGAGCCAGCGTACAGCTTCCGGGTCATGTGGCCAGCATGACAAAGCCGCTTCTGGCGAACCAGAGTAGTGCACGGAAACACCATTTACCTTCCCGCTGGAGTGGTACCTATTTATCTACTTGCACTTTGACATGCTAGGTTGGCAGGAGCAGGGACCGAGCAACGGGAGCTCACCCCATCACGGGGATTCGAACCGCCGACCTTCTGATCTGCAAGTCCTAGGCTCTGTGGTTTAACCCACAGTGCCACCTGCGTCCCTTCCTGAACATGAACACAGAAGTAAATCCTACTGAATTCATTGGGAATTGCTCCATGGTACATGAGGATATGACTGTGGCCTCAGTTACTATCTCATGTAAAGAAAATATAGATGGCAAATGTGATTCTTGTGACTGTAATGACTGCTGAATCTAAACAAAATAAAAAAAAATCATTCCAGTAGCACCTTAGAGACCAACTAAGTTTGTTATTGGTATGAGCTTTCGTGTGCATGCACACTTCTGACTACGGCAGACTAACATGGCTACCTACCTGTATGCTGAATCTAAATGTAAGATGCTTTTGGCACCTTGGAAACAGTAGCATATAACAATATGTTGGGACATACTGAATTATGCACAACTTGTTACACAAACTCATTTCCCCCCATCCTGATTGCAGGATGGATGATAACATACATAGCTATCCAAATTGTGCAGGAATAACAAGGACTGCATGTGGCGAATGTTCATTCACATCCAAAATAGACCCAGCAGTGAAAGTCTCATTCCCCTCACAGATCACGCTTGTGGGATCAGCATACCTGTGTTTTATGTTCTTTGTTATCATTGGGCAATACTGGAAAATGGACTTGTTGCTTTCAGTGCACAAGAGTGTAACTTATATACCTGTAAGTAGCATGTGTTAAACTCTTATATTCACCTGTTTTCAGAGATGCTGTGGTCTGTGTTGGAGCTATGGAAAAGAGAAGAAGTGTGAGCATAATGTAGAATATAAAATTGAGGAGCTTCTGAGTTTTGAGAACACCAGTGTATTTCATTCATATAGTCAAGTATTATTATTTTTTAATCAAAGGGTTCAATGTTCTGGAAACATCAGAATTCTTGCTTGTTCAATTCACACACACCATTCCCAAGTGGTAAACTGCCGAGCAGGGGGAGGAAACATTCCAACCATTTTTAGGGAGGAAGTAAAACAGCTCACTTTGGTTTTAGGAATGGAGGAAGGGGGGTACTTAGGGCCATTTATTGTGGAGCAATGGCAACTCCTTTCCCTTGACACCCCAACTTTCAACGCTTAAAAACATTGCTTGTTGTGCCTGAATCAGAGCTTTTGGGTACCATTTTCCTCAGAATGCATCTGAAATAAAACTGGCAGTGTGAAACTAGTGTCACAAGAAACACAAAGAAGCAGGGAATAGGGATGTAAGAAGAGGAGGAGAGAAGTGGTCAAACACTGGGCTCATTTTTTTAAAAAAAGGAAATGGAAGGGTGGAAGCACAATTTGGCCTTGGGATTGCCTAACATATAAAATCTGGATATCTGCAGCCCTGTCTCTCCTTCATGATTACATACTAAATAGGCAACAACATGCAAAATCACTTTATTCACAAATTTTCTGCAGTGCGCAGCTTTTGATTATTATTATTTTTTTTTTTTGCACAAAGTGCACATAACCCTGTGTGTGTTTGGCTCAGTACTCTATATATCTGTGAATTATTTTGCCCATATGAATATATCCCATTTCTATTCTTTCTTCGAGAAACATTAAAAAAAGTAAACATTACAACTGCCAAAGGCTGTAAATTAATTCACTATGAAAGGTACCAGACTGAATCAATACTTCATATGAGAACATGTAGATGATGTCTGGCTCTTTGGGCTGTGGTCTCTGCAGAGTCTAAATAACAAAATTCTTAGTTCCATACATATTTGCAAACGACAAGGTGTTAACATATGATGAGTAACACACAACTAATGATTTGAGGATCACAATCATGTGCATATAGTAGATGGGGATAAGCATCCTCGTCCATGTAACAGGATTGATATGAGCATGCATCTCCATCCATATTGTGAAGTACTGATGAGGACTGCATGTGTGAGATGTTCATCCTCATACACTATGCACTGATCACCTGCTGATTCTAACCATAGCTGTCAACTTTACCCTTTTTTAAGGGAAAATCCTATTGGGAATAAGGGAATTTCCCTTTAAAAAAGGGAAACGTTGACAGCTATGATTCTATCCTAGGAAAGGGTGGTTCCTGTAAATAAACCCGATTTCCCCAAAATGGATTTTATTTGATGGATCAACATATCTCTGTCTTCTGTTCACCATCATAATCATCACTATTATTATGATGCAATACAGGCAAACTGATTGTTTCCTGCCACTATGCAGACTTTACATTCAACTCAGTGTCATATATTTCAAAATACATGTTTTAAAATCTTATACTCACTTGTTGTTGGTGATGGGGTAGTTGGAGAAAGTGAACCTGGTGGAAAGACAATTTTTTATTTTATTTATTTGTTCCCTACAATTTATATATAGTCAACTCAACTCATGTGGGGGTTACGTTCCAGCAAAAGTGTATAAAAGCCAGTCGTGTATAGCAAAAAATAAAATAAAAACCCTCCAAATGCTCTCCTAAGGCCTCTCACACAGTCTCCAATGATCACTGCACCTCCAAATTGGGTGGGGTGGGGTGGTGGTATTGCCAATGTCCTCCCCTCCAGATGCCTGCCCTGCCCCTTTTTTCAGTGATGCGTATTCACGCACGTTAAATTTGTGCAGGTTGCAAGTCGACTGTACTGCTTAAATTAATTGAATTTATTTTATAATGAAATGATTTTAGAATGTTGTATTATTTTACTGTTGTTAGCCACTCTGAGCCCGGCTTCAGCTGGGGAGGGCAGGATATAAATAAAATTTTATTATTATTATTATTATTATTATTATTATTATTATTATTATTGATTGTAAGGAGGGTGGGGGACTAAGCCATTTAAAAGAAGAATAACACCATAAAATTATCAATAAAACCAGTTTTTAAAAGCAAAAATAGTAAGTATAAAACTGTGAGTGCAATGTAGCAGTGAGAATAAAATGGAATATGCAATGTTTTATAAAATCAAAGGGGTCGAGTGTTTTACAAACACCAGTACATCATGTAAATAATTCTGATTCCCCCCCCCCCCCGTGGATTTTATTTGATAGATCATCATATCTGTGTCTTCTGTTCATCATCATAATCACCATTATTGTTATGCAATACTGGCAAACGGATCATATACTCATCCCTATACAAAATAGACATTATATTCAGTGTTACATACTTTGAAATATACATTTCAAAATCTTATACTCACTTGTGGTTGGTAATGGAGGAGTTGGGGAAACTGGACCTGGTGAAAAGACAAATGTGAGTTACAGATGTACAACAGAAAAACCTATATATAAATATAGACTTTTACATATTTAGTTTTCTTGCATGGAGGCAACATTTGTGTAGAAAAATTACTGAATGTTCAGTGACTCTAATTTGTTGATGGTGTTGTGATGCTAACCACTGCTATATTATTATTATTATTATTATTATTATTATTATTATTATTATTATTATTTCAGCTATATACTTTTTCCATAATGAGGATTTGCTGCAAATAATATATTTTCCCTCCGATTTCAATAGTAAAAGTACAACTCTGCATATGAAGAAGTAATCTAGAATTCCAGGATTCAAGTAATATGAGAAGTTTTAATTTATTGTGGTATAGTGGTTAGAGTGTGGGACTAGGATATGCAAGACCAGGATGTTCTAATCCTAGCTAATTGTGATTTTACTACTTTTTCATCAACCACTGTATACACATCCTTCCTGAATCACCTAAAATTTAGACTCTAGTAGACATAGTACAGTACATAGTACAGTACATTTCTTAAAGTTAAGAACAAACAAATGAATAAGTGAAGATAATGCAGTGGCAGCTTTAAGAGGTCCTCTGGTTAAATGAGAGCCTTAAATAAGACTGTTAAATAAGAGTGTAATCCTATATATATTATCCACATTAGGGGAAAAGTCCCAATGAAATCAGTAAACATGCAAAGGATTTCACTATAAATGATGCTTCTTAAAATAGGAAATGTTGGAAGCAAGGAATTTGAAAGTGGACTTTTTAACCTACCGCTACAAGGCACACATTTTTTCTCCTTAGGATTATAGTAGTCATGCTCTGAACAGTTGTAACAGCCTAGGAGCAAAGAAGAAATATTGTTCATCATGCATATAGTAAAAGTTTTAGGTAAACACTAGTCTCAGAAAAAGGTTTCAGAAAGAAGAATTCCTTGTAATGTAATGTAATGTAATGTAATGTAATGTAATGTAATGTAATGTAATGTAATGTAATGTATAAGACAGACTTAGAGAACCAGCTATAAACCCACATTTCCAATCATGAATTCAGGCCTATTATTTTCTATGAATTGTTTTGTAAAAGATTTACAAAAGCATTTTGCCTACTTCCTACTAGTTTCCTATCAATAATATCTAGCACACACTGGCGGAGGAAGAGGAGTGCAGGGGGAGTGCACTGCCCCTGGCAGCGCGATCCCGGTAGGGTGCCATCGCGGCTGCCCCCCCCCCCATGCTGGGCACTGTGCCCCTGCAGGCGGTGTGCCCTGCCTCAAGGACACACACCATGCCCCTCTGGGTAGCGCGTCATGCCCCCCGGGATACACGCCAGCCCCGACCCTGCCTGCTCTCCACCCCGCCCCCCCAGTGCCGAAGCATGAAGCTCCACCACTGCTAGCACAGTTTCTGTTTTATAAAGTAGGGGGGAAATACCTTCGATGTTTATTTCTCTGAAAGTTAGTAGCTGGTATGGACATTTACAGGGGCGATAATGCCAGGTGCAATTCAGTTCATTAACAAAGTTATGATAGGTGCCATCCATGGCATTCTTCTTGTGGCTGTTGAAATAGTCACAGTAGACAGCTAAAGAGATGAGAAAGTGATTGTTATTCAATCTATCCACTTACATTTCCTAAAGGAAAAAATAGCACACTGGAGAAGCATTGCATTGTTTTCCCCTGTGGCAAACTCATTTAAAGATGGAAGCATCTAGTGAAAGATCTTCATTCTCTGTTTCTTATGTTATACTTGATTTCATCCTTGAAGGTTGTGGACATATTCTCACTCTGGCTCAGTTTGCATGCAACAGTCGCAACACTAAGCCAAACCATAGTTTAGCACAAATGTGCAAGGGTGCAGTTTCCTGAAGAGGAGATCACTACTGTTTTTTTCTTTCTTCTGTCCTGCTGCTGCTGTCAAGCCAGCCATGCTCTGGCTTAGGATGTTGTCTGAGCCCAGGCTTGTGGTCTCCAGACAAACCCTGAGTTGTAAACCAAGGACAAAAATCCTTGGTTACAACATGGTGAAACAAGTCATGAGCCTGGATTTTGATGGCATTGAAAGCCACACCACGGCTTACCTCACAGCAGCACTGGAGGAAGGCCTAACCAGCTGTGAATTCCTTTCCAGAAATCTGCATGCTCACACATTTGCATTAAGCCATGATTTGGCTTAGGTTTACATGCAAACTGGGTCACTGAATGCTTCCATAATCCATCCTGGGGTATATTGGTGCTGCAGTGTTGAGGAGATCTAGAAGAGCAGGGCTTCTTTACATAAATGAAGAATGTCTTGGCCATGTCTTTGGCAGTGGACCAGATGGCTTTGGCTGTACTTTGACTTGAGATGTAAAGAAATCTCTGTAGAATCCAGTTTTTCGTCATGTGCCAAGACTGGATTTAAAACTTCCTAGCTCCAGGGATTCTGTCCCAAATCAGATTGTCCACTGATAAATTTCTGCATGTGAAATGCTGCACTGAGAAACTGGCATGATTGAAGGGGTAGGCTTCATATGCTTCATTGTTGCACAATTGCGCACATAATGTGCCAATAATTTACCTGTGGCTGCAGCTGCACCTAGAAAACATTAAAGGCACTCCTACATCTGCACTGTGCAAGAGAGGCTTGACAAGCTGCTTGTAGTGGTGGCAGCTGGCCACAATTATTGATCTTCTCACTGAGTCGACTTCAGAGGGTTGATACAGCTCATGAAAACACTGCTCTAAAAATATGCTTCCTGCTCCATAGTTTTAGCAGTCAGCAAACTTAATAGGTATTATCCAGTTCTGAATATTATTAACATATAGAAGTATCAATGCATTTTAAGAAACCCAGCACACTTTAAAAGACGCATTGTTAAGAAACTTACGGCAGAAGTCTGGGGTTCTCCAGTCAACACAGACGCCAGCTTCTAAGCATGCTTTTGCATACACTGCAACAGCATCACACATACACTCACAGTCCCCTCCTGTGTCACAGCCACATGAATCCCGGACACAAGCTTCATAATAAGGCCTGCGGTACACCTGGGGTAGGGAAAGAACAATGAAGCCAAACCAGAAAGTTGGTGTTAGTTAAAAGTTCACCTTACATTTTCAGTGGGACCAAACAAGCAATATCCGCTAATCAAACCACACATCCACTTTACAGTATCACCTGCTGTATGAACAGAGAATGATATTTGGCCTAGCAAATTTCCCTTCCATAGGAACCAATGGGAAGAAAATGTAAAACAAACAAAGGTGAGAACACTGGCATTGCTGGGAAAGAACAGCGCCCCCACCCCAGATCCACCATAGCCAATACAAGACTGAGAGGGCTTGGCTATGGTGCTTCCTAGGCTACAAACTCTCCTCTCCCACCATAGTTGGTTTGCTCTACCAGGCTGCAATCCTATGCACACTTACCAGGGAATAAGGCTCATTGAACTCATTGGCGCTTACTTCTATGTGGAGACATGTATAAGACTGCACTGTTAATTTCAATCACTTCATGAAATCACTGCTGGATTTTTCTCTGTGATTCTCTGTGTTGTTTTAACTGCTGATCTTTTATTATTGTAATATTTTAACGGTTTAGACTGCAATTCAAACCCCCACCTTATGCTGGGTTCAGGGCTGGTGATGGATTGAGTGGAAGTATCTCTCTGTGGGCTTCCACTGGCTCAGCCAGACTTCTCCCACCCGATGCCAATAGAGTGACACTCGTGTCACTCCATTGATGGAGACCTCCTTCTTCCACTGCCTGCATTGGGGTGGGCGGGGGAGGGCCACCAGTAGTATCTCTGCTGGCCAAGCCAAAATGGGGCGTTCTGAGGGTGGGGCTCATGGTCAGCATTAGGCCTGATCTGTGCACAATTGTTGCGCTGCCGATTCGTCCCAATCTACCTTCCCACCTCCACTGTAAAGGAAGGATTTTTTTTAAAAGAAGTAGATAAATACATAATTAAATATATCAATTCAAAACAATAAAAAGACAGCTGGCATTTGGAAGCATGCATAGGTGGAAATGTTAGCACCTGAAGAGGCAATGTTACTATCTTAAAGCATAGGATAAAATTTTACCTTGCTGTGGCAGGAAGCAAATACTTGACTGTTGATAATGGAGCACTTCTTTTCTGCCCATGCTTTGCGATAGGGGTTGTTACTGCATGGATCAGCCACAAAGAACACATCCCCACAAAGGGGATTCTCTTTCCAGGAATTCACAAACTCCAGTTCATTGGATGCCACATATCTACTTCGAGTTTCAAAGTCATCTCTTATATTCCCATTGTAATTACCACATAAACCACAGAGGTGATCCTAGATTAGAGTAAAATAAAAATACAAGTTATGGACGTCAGAACAAAACATAAAAAGAGAACCTTTTAAAATGTAAATGAGCCATGTGAGTGGATGATATTGATATTGAGTGGATGACCAGTGATGGTGGAGCCGAGTGGAGAGAAAGGATCTGTTTAGTCCTTTCTTTGACAACTCTTCTGTTTAAAATTATCCCCTGCATTGCTTTCCCATTTGGAGGGGAGATATATGCATATGAGTTCCCCCACATCTCTTTCTTCTCTTAGAAAAGCAGCTGGAGTATGATTTTGAGCAGAGAAACACCCGACAAAGAAATAGTCCCACCTCCAGCTTCCTGCTCAATCTGACGTGACCCAAAGTCACTTTGCCTTGTAAAAAAAATATGAAAAGTGGAACTGCAAAGAGTGTCTGTCTTATCATTTCTCTGCGGAGACTAGCCTGTGATACCGTATTTTTCACCCTATAGGACGCACTTTTTCCCCTCCAAAAATGAAGGGGAAATCTGTGTGCGTCCTATGGGGCGAATACAGGCTTTCGCTGAAGCTTGGAGAGCGAGAGGGGTCGGTGAGCACCGACCCCTCTCGCTCTCCAGGCTTCAGGCAGCTATCCGCAGCCTGGGGAGCCCACGGGAGTTCCCGCAGGGCTCCCTAGGCTGCGGATAGCAGCCTGCTGTCCGGCACGTGGGGCGCCCTGAAGCAGAGCGCCCTGCATGCCGGGCAGACATCTGCAGCCTGGGGAGCCCTGTGGGAGTTCCCGCAGGGCTCCCTAGGCTACGGATAGCAGCCTGCTGCCCAGCGCGCGGGTGCCCTGAAGCAGAGCGCCCCGTGCACAGGGCAGACATTGGGCAGCCCCACAAGCTCGGGGGACAGCGGGGAGGCGCAGCGCCGCTGTCCCGCTGTTCCCCGTCCTGGTTTGGAGGTTGGTGCTGGGAAGAAGAGCGCTTCTCCCCAGCGCCAGCCCCACAAGCTCGAGGGACAGCGGGGAGGCGCAGCGCCGCCATACCGCTGTTCCCCGACCTGGTTTGGATTCCCTGACCTGGTTTTGGGGGGGAAATAAAAGAATTCCCCCCCTTTATTTCCCCCCAAAAACCTAGGTGCGTCCTATGGGCCGGTGCGTCCTATGGGACGAAAAATACGGTAAATCTTCCTCAGAAATTTCTGCTTACAACAAATTTTGGCACTGCAACTTCCCATTCAGCTTTATTTGCCTTTCCCAAGAAAGGCAAAGAAACAACGGATTAGGAATTGGCTACACATTGCATGCACAGTTGTGTGGAGTGTGCTGCCCAGTGTTGGGGGCAGCCATGTTAAATAAGACACAGGACATTGGCATTGGGTTGAAATAGGCCACAGCTTTACTGATTATAGATGTAAGCAGGTTTCGGTGAAGGCACTGAGTATGTATCTAAGATCAACCATCCAATTGGTTGATAATGAAGTGGGTTGACCCTAAAAAGAAGGTTGCCCTCCAACGTACATTAGAGTGTGATGCTCCCTCCAGGGCTGCCCCTGTGTGGGCTCCCGGGCAGCAATACTTTTTCCTACATCCCTTTAGCAGGGTACCCAAATGCTAAAGAGCCAAACTCAATGACTTATCTGCCCAAGTTGTTTCATTTGCTATGAGACAGGTGAAAAACCGGCAGGCAGACCAATTAGCCAGCAGGGAAAAATTCCTCTCTGGCCCCAAATAGGGTTACCGAGCATTCCATAGCAAGCTGCTCACACAATCCAACCCACTCACCTTTGGGCAGAACCACCATGTAATAGGGTGGGAGGGTGGGAAATCCAGTATCATTAAAAGAGCCGGAGTCCAAGCACCATTCCCTTTTATAGGGAAAAGGCAGAGCTGGTTTGGGCCAGGTCACTGCCTCCACCTGACTTACAAGCCTTGACATGATTGACTCACATCACAGGCCTCTTTCACATCATGCAACAGTAGAAGTTCTAATGTCCCCTTCTGGCTGCAAGGATGAACAAGTCCCCTAGCTCCCCACTGTCTGCGCTGCAGCTGTGCCGGTCAGCAAAGGGCCACCCCTGAAGCCCCATGGTAAGAGGTTATTTATTACCTTTGCTCCTCTGAATATTTTGATGAATATGTTCATGTGCCTGTTCCAGACAAGGGACATGTCATATTTGCCAGGGATTGCAATCTCAATAATCAAGTGGAGGGCATTCTCTTCTATAAAGAACTCTGTCATAGGATTCCAACCAGAGACAGTGTATGTTCTGTCTGCCAAAGTGATTGTCAGATTCTGCAAGGAAAATAACATGTGACTAGAAAAGCTATCTTAACAGAATTTCTGTAGACTTTTGCAAAGAATGAGTCGTTTACTTGTGTAAAATGTAATTTGGTCTGTGTTTTAGCAGCTCTATGGGAGGAGCCTAAACAATCTTTTTTTAACAAAAGAGACTTGCAAACAATTCAAGACTGCAATACAGTACACACAGACACTTCTAGGGTACTGTCTACAACTTTGCTGCTCTTCCTTTAGAAAGGTAATCACCCAAAACTCATTAAACATCTCCATTCCTCACCCCCTTCGGTTTAGCCTTTGGCTACAGAAGAGTGAACAGTTCACAATATTATTATTATTATTATTAATTTATTCTTTTTTAATTTGCATACCGCCCTCCATCTGTAGATCTCAGGGTGGTTCACAGCATAAAATTTACAATATGGTGGGAGGAGATCCTAGTGAACACCTGCTTTATAACAATCTATCCCTCTTCTCTCTTCTCCAGAGCCCAACCCAGTCATGCCCTTAACTGAAATGATATTATTGTGGAAAAATATTTAATGTTTTTAGTGGAAAGAGTTTGTAAACTTTTATTTATTTAGAAAAATTATAAACCTCTTCCCCCAAAAGATACACCAAGCAGTGCACAAGTACAAGCAGTGTAAAAGGTGAATGGTCATATCTGCCTTTGAGGAATTTACCCACAATTCCCTATTACACATAGGGAATGAGTATAAAACTAGAATGATTCTGTTACAAGACAGTTCTCTCTGGGTCTTTGAAATCTATAGTTACACATAGGATACACATAGTATCCTATAGTTACACATAGTATACACATAGGATAAAATCCCACCTATAGTGAAGTATCCAGTTAGTGTCTCCATAACTTAGGTGCACACAGGGCTGGCCCAATGTATTTTGCTGTCTGAAACAAAAGACAAAATGTATCCCTTCCCTCCCCGGTAGCTGCATTGGCAGTTGAATTTTACTTTAATTCTGGAGATGGAACATGGTTCTATATTGCACCCCAAAGCAACCCAAATCTGCTGCCTTAGGTGGCTGCCACACTCTGCCTAATGATAGAGTTGGCCGGGCCCTCTTCTTCAGACTGGAAAATTTGAATCTCAGGCCCAATAGCTGTATGTTAGTTTATAGTGCCTTGATACTAGAGGATGGCAGAGTGCTGGGATGACAAGAGTGATCAATCAGTTTCCTTCAAGGGTGTTAGGAAATTATTTCCAATGTGGTACAGATGAGTAAATATCACATAACAACAACATTTCATCCTTACCCCAAGGTGGATCTTGATTGCTCTGGAACATGTGATCCCAGTATTTCCACAGACAACATTTTCAGTCACTATTTTGAAATGATGGGGAGAGCCACCCATGCCACAACCGTCCTAGGTAGAGAAGTACAGTCAGATAACCATTAGATAGCAAAATGTATGTGAGGGTTTAAAATGCAGAGCAAAGGCAGGATTGTTGGATAACCCAGAATCAGAAACCCTTGCTGATCTACTGCAAACTACCTAGAGATCTACCAGTAGATTCTGATTTACTTTTTGCAGAGAAGATCTGGTTACACCTCAAACCCTGAAGCTGAATTTAGAGAACAAAGGCCATATGAGATCATCTACTTCCTATTTTTAAGATTATCGTTGTAAAATATTTGAGACCAATTTTTGTTCTACCTTAAGACACTCTTTGAACTGCAAGCCTTGATTTGAAGTGCCATATTGATTCAAATATGCTTATACTGATCATTAGCATCATGGCATGTAAGTGCAGTCAAAGTGATATTACCATAGCTAGTATGTATTCACAGTTGCCATCAAACACAAAACGTTGTCCATCAAATGTGGTGATATGGCCTTCCCCATAGAGACTGCATGTTGAAGAGCATCTGGAATTTTGGAGGCATTTCCATTTTCCTCTTGTGCAGGTGCTGATGAAGAACAAGAAACTTGTCATAAAGCCTTCTAATGCAAATAAAGGTAGCACAATATTGGGTAAGCATTATTCCTTCATGTGATGTTACCTTAGATTTCCCAAAGTCCCATATTCAGATTAGCTATGTTTCAGGGCAGCTGGCACAAGCAATATACGGTATGTAATAGAATTATGTGGATGCTCAGATGTGATGTTTTCTAAGCTCATTAACTATCATTTGAATAGCATACTTGCATGGTATAGCCAAAGGGATGAAAGCAAAAAAAATCTTACCAGGACTTGCATTCAGTGTGAATCTCCTCTCCTTTTGCATATGAGATGCCACCATATTCACAGGGACACTCATCAGGTGGCACACATGTACCATCTAGCTTTTCATATAGTCCAGCAGCACAAACACAGCCTGATTCACACTTGCTGGGGACCTGGAAAACATCAGCCAATCTCAAACTCAGACTTTGAGATATGCGAAGTCCAGCCCAACACCAGCCAACTATAAGGTTGCTCTTAGCCTGTGGCCCTTTGGATGTTGCTGGACACCCATCTCCCAACAGCACCAGGAAGCATAGCCTTGAGTCAACTATGATAGGATCTGTAGCCCAGCAAACTCTGGAGGGCACCAGGTTCTCCTGCTCAATGCTGTTATTTGGCAACTATAAATAAGTATGTGAGTGATGGGGTGAGAATAGAAAGGTGAGAACAAAATTGTGGGCATGCTCAGACCTGGTGTTTTCTAAGTCATTGCCATATGACTGGGAGAACATTTAAAGGAAATCTACATGTATATAAAGTATTTAGGATAAAGTTGTGATTTGTATTATACAGATATTGTGAAGGATAACAGCTAAGTCTAAAAGCGAGGTACATATTGGGAGCTGGCATAATGAGGTCAACAGTGCAATCATATGTATGCCTACTCAGGCGTATGTCTGATTGAATTTAATGGCACTTACTCTGAGATCAGTAGGTATGGGGTTGCATTCTGCCTGAGCCAGAATTTTCCTGCCCATATTTGAGTTCTACAGGTGGACTATGGTGGCCCTCAGGTTCCAGGTCTGCCTTTCACTCACTGAGCTTCTACTGCGGCCGAAAGGAGGTGGGAAAAGTTTTTCCCATCTTCCTTGCTTATGGTGAGAAGCTTGCAGTCCCCAAAGTGAGAGATTCCACAGCCCCACCACCAATTCAAGTTATCAACTGGGGGAAAATTCTGGTCTCCCACACTTCTGGAAACATCATTGCAATAACCCTTAAGGAGCCACCAGATTGTGGAGGCTGGAATTCAAACCAGCACTAAGCCTGGAGTGATGTCTCCCTGCCTCCCGGAATGGCATAAAGGTAGTTGTGAAATTCCTGCTATTTTTTTTTCTATTTATGCTTAATATCTCATACAAAAAATCAGTTATACACTATTTTCACTGCTCTGTGTTAGTTTTGTTACACTACGAGTGTTTCAATACATGGTTTTAATTTCATAGCAAAGAATGAGAGCATTTGGCAAATTAAGTACTACAAATTATTGCATGCTGATGATAATCACAATGATTATATATATATATAAATTTTGATTTTATTCTGTGCACCGCCCTGAGACCTCTTGGTATAGGGCAGTATATAAATTCAATAAATAATAATAATGAATGTAGCAAACGTATTGAACTTACACATGCGATTCCAGTAGCCAGCATTTGGCAGGTTGGTGCACAGGCAGCTCCATATTTGCTTTCTGAGGGTGCTGAGCATGAAATATATTTTTTTGGAGGCTTGCAGTTTTCTAGGAAAAAGGAAATAAGATGCTTGTGAAATGATGTTTCTGCAACATTTGGAAAGCATGTGCTTTTCAAAAGAAAGGGTAAAGAGATCCATACCTGCAGGGTCAGCAGGTTTGCCAGTACAACTCAGATTCCCATTAATGCAATAGCTAGAATAGAAAAATGAACATTAGATTACACTAAGGGAATGTATGAGATCAGGTATGTCTGAGCTGGAATACCTTCCAAAAGAGTTTATCAGGTTTTCTCTTTGGGCTGGCTTTCAGCAATTAGGAGTTCAACAGATGTGGAATAAAACAGATTTAATACTGGCTATTATTGATTTATTATTAACAATCGTTATCTGGCCCAAATCCTTGAGAAGAAGCAGGAAAAAACTTAATTAAGCAAGCAAGTAAATAAAACATCAATTATATGGTAAATGCTATACAGAATGTAGAAGTGACATGACAATGACAGTTAGATGGAAACAACAAAGATGGCAATGGAGTGGATGGGGATCAGTAAAGGGTAAGATATTTCAGTCTACCTCCTTAATTGGTTCCACAAGTGTGCTCCAAATACCTCCCAAGCTAATAGCAGTATTATTTTATTTGTTACATTTATAACCCACCATGATGGAACTTGAGGGTGCAGTCTCCCATAAAGACACTGAAGAGGCCTAGCCCGACTTAGATTCAGCAAGGTCGTTCTGCCATGTACCTTTAGACCAGAGATCAAAGACTATACCCTTGGACTTTGTTGTGCTATTCATATTTCAGATATGTAGGTCTATGCCTACAACATACCTCTTCAAAATGGGACAAGAATGGGACATTATGTGGGTTTTAATTATTTTACATTTCCTTTTTCTCTTAAAGCTCAGAAATATCTTTGATGAAATTTGTTTTATTTTCAACAGGATATTGAGTGTTCCTTT
Organism: Podarcis erhardii; assembly: GCF_964252035.2. NCBI lineage: Eukaryota > Metazoa > Chordata > Lepidosauria > Squamata > Lacertidae > Podarcis > Podarcis erhardii. Next base: position 77,451,497 of record NC_138497.1, on the reverse strand, counting down.
CTCAGCTCCATAAACATTAGGTGTCTGTTTAATTTACGTTGCTTCACTCCCTTATAATGCTATTTGTTGAAGAGATTTTGCCTCCCTCTCCTACTCGCCATACTTTTATAATGCCCTTTAATACTTTTAATTCCTTTCAGGGTGTTTGACGTACACAAACAACATTGCAACCATAACATTTCTGAAATACCGCCCCACCACCACCATTGCCAGTGTTTACTTTTCCTGCAAGACCATGCATTTGAGGAAACACTAATGCGCTAACAAAGCCAATGCAAAATCCTCATTTGCTGTAGCCCATACTTACCAGGTAATTCCACCAATTATGGTCGACTGATCAGCATGAATGAACTTCCTGTCTTTCAAGTAGCAAGGGCACTGGGATTTACGGACGCACTCATTTTTGTGATTGAGATAGGTGCCTTTTGGACAATTGCAGCCGTCAATAGGGATGTCAGTGGGGTGGCACTCTAGGCCTCGATGGGAGAGGGACAGGCATGTCCGGTCACAGGCTTGAGCGTTGTAGCTGAATGTCTGATTTCCAGTACAAGAAATGGCTGTCAGTAGAAAAAAGTATAGTACAATTAGGTTTTTGCTTTCAGCTGGTGAGATATTCTTCCCCCTTCATACTTCTGTCTCATGCGGGGAACTGTTGGCAGTTCAGTGAAGCAAGCTACCGGAAGTCTCTGGGAGGGACAAAATCTTACTCCTCTTTTACTAGTTAGACTACTGATGGTGCAGTAGCTAGAAGGTCTGCAGAAAGTTCTCAGAGGACAACAAAATATGCTTAACTCTGCATTGGTTCCAACGATCAGCCAGGTACTCTCTTCCTTAAATAGTGCTTACGTGAGCAGCGTAATGAGGGGAAATTTCACAGTTCGCTAGAGTAGACCACCTGTGTGATTGACTTTAAGCATATGGAATTAAATGTCCCTGTTTCTTGTTTTATGAGGGGGGACTATATCTATTATATGGGTTAGGTCAGACACAAGGTTCCTAAGTGAATGCTTCCTTCCCTGAGCACAATAAGTAAGGATGTATGTTATATGCAGGATCATTTGTGTGCATGGGCTCTCAGTTATCTAAATGTAATCATTTAAAAAATAGTCTTGCCATTTATCATGGAGCAGTGTTTAAGGCAGGGCTGCAGCCAGCTTTAGTTTGCTGGGGCTAGATCTCAAAACCCCCAAGAAATCTGACATCACAATAAGATAGTTCATTGATGGAAATGTCAGCATTGGCATATGTCTGGACTCTGAAGCAGTACAGTGGTACCTTGGGTTAAGTACTTAATTCGTTCCGGAGGTCTGTTCTTAACCTGAAACCGTTCTTAACCTGAAGCACCACTTTAGCTAATGGGGCCTCCTGCTGCTGCCACGCCGCTGGAGCACGATTTCTGTTCTTAACCTGAAGCACTATTTCTGGGTTAGCGGAGTCTGTAACCTAAAGCGTATGTAACCTGAGGTACCACCATAGTAATACAGCGGGGGTATCCATATAAGTATCAGTTGGAGACTACTTACTGCAGTTGTCTACTGTACTCCGCCAGTTCCCAAGAAACAGTCCCATTGAAGCACACACACGGGCATATGATCCCAGAGCAGAACAAATATAGGGAAAGGTTTCCTCATAGTTGCAGGCTTGGTATATACATCTCTGAAAACAAAGAGGCAGGATATGTTTTGTTAATAAGCAATCAGAACTGCTGACTGTAGATCATGAAATGGTTTGTCAGTGCATGTACATCACTCGATTGTATTGAAAAGTATTGCAACTGAGATTATATAAAAGTGCTATCTTTGGTGATCTGGGTCGGCTCTTCCACACAGCCCTATTCTGAGGGGGCAGTTAAAGTCCCTCCAGACTGGTGTTCCATTGTGCATGTGTTCTGCAACATTTGTGGTGGATTTATTCTGTTTTAGTTTACATATTTACATTCTTTATTTTGGTCCAAAGACCCACAAAAGCATTTTCAAAAGCAAAATAAAACAGAAATACAGGGAAAGGATTCCATGGCAGTCACTATGTCTTATGCAGAGCATGTAGGTTTCTATTTCTTATTAAAAGCCTCCTTGATTGGTCTTTCGCCATTTTTTTGGGCTACGATAGTGCCTTTAAATCCTGAGGCAGAGGTTATGGGAGATTTCATACAGTGATCTTCACTCTTGATCTTATGTAATCTGTGGAATGTTTGCATCTGGAATCTACTATGGCCATGATTATCAGTGACCATCATATTTCATAAATCTGTCTGTACCTAACTATTGCCAATTATTCACCAAAGCCAGACTAAATGTATTTCCATCAAAAGTACTAAATGGCAGACTGTCTGGCATACCCTATCAGAACTTACTCTGCTCATGTTCTCAGGGTGTCGACTCCATGAAGCATATCCTACTACACTGTGAGCCATTCAAACAAGCCAGGGATCAGTTAATTAAACCTCTATTGGTAAATTTAACTGGAAAATCCAAAACCATCTATCTTAAGTACCTCCTTGGAGATATGTCAAATGATACTACCCTGACCATGGCTACGTTCCTCTTGGAAGTAATAAGTTCGTTCTGCAAGGCTTCCCAATGCTACCAAATTATTTATGTCCAGAAGGGTTACTGCACAACAAAAGTGGGACAAACAAAAACCAGAATATTTGTGATATAAAAAGTTACAGGATTTCAGCTGGAAGTTGGATGTCATTTTGGCTGTGGGGAGGGGGGATATACAACTTTTTCTGATGTTTACAAACTTTGTAATTACCTGGGACTCAGTTATACAGCTGCAAATAAATGTTTTAAATGTGCTGTAAAGTGCAATATACAAATGTGCAACTAGATGGCAACAGTGAGCTATGCCAAATTCAATGTATTTTTCAAAACTTTTTTTTTAAAAAAAGCATTTTCACATCTAGTTCACATCTGAACATCTAGTTGCTGTCTTCTGAACATTTTACAGAAACCCCTACCTTATAAAATGGAACAGGATTCACCACAGAATGACATTTCTCAAATACTGTTTCTTTCTTGATAAGAACAGAGCAGTGGGTCTCGGCACACATTTCTAGACAAAAAGATACAACCAAGGGTATTAGGCAAGTTCATTTATTCCTAAGATAATATTAAAAGATGTGTACAAATAAGGGGGGGAGATAAAACAAGTCCTGTGGTGCAGTGGGTCAGTGTGCCTGGCTGTTAGCCAGAAGGTTGGTGGCTTGAGCTCATTCAGAAACAGCTGTAGGAGGGATTCCAGCATTGCAAGGCACTGGGCTACTAGATGACCCTTGACATTCCTTCCAACTCTACAATTCTATGATTCTATGAATAATAGCCAGTGGCTATACCAATAGCCGACCTGGCCTATTTTCTGAATACTTGTGACAAATGCTGTTATTTTGTTATGCTTTTCCTGGACATCCAAGAAGTAAAGTGAATCTCATTTGTCATCTTCCTTTGACAATGATTATAGAATGTGTACATTTTAAAACTAACACAAATGGCTCTTGGCTGCCTCTTTCATGCTCATCAATCTGAGAGGCACCCTCAAGGATACAGCCCACAGTGACTTTTAAAATGATGCAGCATTAATGTTCCCCTTTCACATTTTGCATTTGTTGATAATGCCTCCTTCCCAGAGCACTTCTCTGATCTCCAAAGCAGCTCAGGGAGATGCGAATAGGTAAAACAAAAAGCTGCAGGGGTTCCTGTTCATAATTATTCCCTCTGTCCCTCATATACTGAAAGCAAGACAAAAATTCTACAGCTCATTTTCAGAATCCTACCATGGCCTTGAATGTATTTAATATTTAAAAAGCTCAAATAAATAGAATAAAACAGAGTGCAAACAAAAGCAGACCATGTCACTTACTGTTTAATTGACTCATAGAACAAGGATCTGTATCTCTTTCTATGGCAGGGGGGCAATTTCCTGATCTCCAAGAATCCACAAAGAGAGGAGCTGTTCCTTCAATAATATCCATGCTGGTCATGAAGTCGTCTGTGGTTTCTCCATTGTAGTTACCACACAGCCCTAGTGACATGGAAAGAGATGAACAGAATGAAAAGCTAGCAGCTTTTTTCTACAGTAGCACTGAAAAGTTTCTTGTTAATTCTATGGCAGGCCTGTGAATTATACCTGTACTATCTATGCCTAATATAGGTAGCAATGTGAAAGCCACAGGTTTCCTCTCCATAAAGTATCTGTAGGCCCTGGAGCAAAGAAGTTCTGGTCTGCCCAAAAGGTTGCATTGAATTGTAGAAGCTAAAACATTTTTAACAGTCTGCTTGAATCTCTGAACTAGTTTCCACCCAAGTGCAAAGGCGTTACTATAATTATGATTACTAAGATTTCTTACCCTCTGTTCACCATGAGGTCCCAGGGTGTGTTGCAATTTAAAATACATTATCAAAAACAATTAAAAATAATATAGTGTTTCTCCACCCCTTACTAGTGTGGTAGACAGGTAAATGACATCTTTGACCTTTGACCCCAGAGGTCAAGTATAATCTAGTATGGAGTGGTCACAATTTGAAGGGGTCCCCAGACTATGCTAGATCTCATCTCACAAACTATTTCCACATCAGATCTGGAATAGTTCAACAGAAACCAGGTACTTTACCTCGGGTATTGTCTTTGAACTGAAGTCCAACTTTAATATAAACTTGAAACACTGGACTAACTTGAATTACCAGCTCCAGCCCAAAGGTTGTATACATTTGAATGTGAGTAGATGACTGTCTGAAGATGATGATGTCTCCTAAAGAAATGAGATAATTAAAAAGATGTTGACTCTGTTTTTATCTATTTAAGTTATTAAATATATTACATACAGCATATCGATACATTTACTTCTTTGTTTCTACTATTCAATTTGAATAGTTTGCATTATATAAATATTACATTTTTTGTTATTTTGATAGGAGAAATTGTTGCTTATTTATTTATATTTGCAGCTCACCTACCCCAAATATAGAGTGGGTAACAACATATTTAAACAGAAATAATATAAAATATAGAACCTATTGTTGGGAGGATTGTCTTTATCTGGATCTTCATGGGCTCCCAGTACATTTCCGAGCATAATTCAAAGTGTTGGTGCTGACCTTTAAAGCCCTAAATGGCCTCAGCCCAGTATATCTGAAGGAGTGTCTCCACCCCCATCGTTCAGCCCAGACACTGAGGTCCTCCTCCGAGGGCCTTCTGCTGGTTCCCTCACTGCAAGAAGTGAGGTTGCAGGGAACCAGGCAGAGGGCGTTCTTGGTAGTGGCACCCGCCCTGTGAAATGCCCTCACATCAGATGTCAAGGAAATAAGCAACTATCTGACTTTTAGAAGACATCTAAAGTCAACCCTGTTTAGGGAAGTTTTTAATGCCTGATGTTTTATGTTTTTAGATATGCTGTAAGCTGCCCAGAGTGGCTGGGGTAACCCAGTCAGATGGGTGGGATATAAATAATAATTAACTTACCTTATATCTTATCATTATATCTTCTATCTTCTATCTTATATCATCTTATATCTTATATCATCTTCTTATATCTTATATCTTATCTTATCATCATCTTATTTATTGGGTACATTTTCCATTTTCTTCTTTCTTATCTTACCTGATTTATAAGGTAGCCTCTTAAGTTCGTCCTCATCCATTAAAATTTCATTTTTGGAAATCACAATTTTGTCCTACGTGGAAAAGATAACACAGAATCCTAAACACAGAGCTGGGTGAAGGGTGAAATGCCACTCTGGGTCAATCTTTCCATGAATCAAGACGGATATAGAATGTGTGAAACCACATGAAATAAAGTAATCTTTGGAGGAATCACTGAAATTAACTGCTACCATAAATTTTGCAACTGAGAACAATGATTGTGACTATTGCATCTCGGTACTTATCTAACCTTTTCACTCTGTTCCGCATTCAAATGCTTGTATCTGTACATCTGGACTACAGTTTAAGCACATCTTTTAAATCCAGCTGAGATCAATGGGCCTTAGGTATACCTCATTCTGTGCTGGACTGTATCTGCTCTGATTTTTTTCATAGTATGCACTCAGCAGTAACATTTCTATGAGAGGCACACTTACTTTTCCTGAGACATAAATGATGGCTGTCAGTGATGTCTCCGAACTGGAATAACCAGAGTTTTCATACACGGCCATAAGGGTTCCATTGTGTGGTAACATGGGACTCTAGAAGGAGAGGAAAAGCAAAATAATGCAAAGTTTGTAGAAGGGAGAAAACTCAATATGTTCACATCCACCATTTAAAATTATTGTCGAATGTTTCCATACTGTACCAAATGTTTCCTTTTCATTGACATTTTATTCATTTTGCTGCAGCAAATCCAGATACACTCAATATGGAGCTGGTGCCAATTGTGATTCCTCAACTACTTCCGTGACTGTGCTATTGTAAACATTTTGAGCCTGGTGGTTTGGAGGCCATGGTGCTTTGAATATGCTGGGTGCTTCCACTGCATTGGATTCTACCTCGTCTGCCCACCCACCCCCATAGGATTGTTCTACCCAATGCATAGAGTGGAGAATGTTCATCTCCCACTTGTTTGAAGGCCCCCATAATGCTTCTTGTTTCTCTTAATATTTGCACATGCCATAAAAAGAAGAATACAGAGTTAGATATTATGGTTAATAGCATGACTGTGGTACTTCCAGTCCTCTATGAACAGTATAAGGTACCGTATTTTTCGCCCCATGGGACGCACCACCCTATAGGACGCTCCTAGTTTTTTTTTGGGGGGGGGGAATAAAGGGGAAAAAAATATTTTCCCCCCAGGCACGGGGCTGGCGCGGGGGAAGCCTGAGCTTCCCCCGACCCCCGACCCCAGCCCCCAGAACATCCTGCTATCCGCAAGCCTAGGGAGCCGTACCGGTCTCCCCAGGCTTGCGGAGAGCTGCGTGAAGCCTGGGTGCGCTCTTCAGTGCGCCCGATGCTTCGGAATGCAGGCAGCTCTGCGCAACCTTTGGGAGCCCGGCGCGGCTTCCCGCTGGACTCCTGAGGGTTGCGCAGAGCTGCGCGGAGCCCGGGAGCGCAGGCAGCTCTGCACAACCCTCCGGGCTCCCGAGGGTTGCACAGAGCTTCCTGAAGCCTGGAGAGCGAGAGGGGTCGGTGCGCACCGACCCCTCTCACTCTCCAGGCTTCAGCGAAAGCCTGTATTCGCCCCATAGGACGCACACACATTTCCCCTTCATTTTTGGAGGGGAAAAAGTGCGTCCTACAGGGCGAAAAATACAGTAAATGCTGACCCCTGGAAAATATTAAGCTCTCAGAAACGAAAATCCAATGACTTTTAAAATATTTTTAAAAAACAAATCTGATAATGCCGGTCTTTATTAGGTAGAATACCTTCATAAGAATGTAGGTGCAAACTCCATGGAAACGGTATGGCCTAGAGTCGAATGTGGTAACAAATGACCCTCCCTCCAAGGAACATCTGCCTGGACATGGCAGTTCTGTGCAGCTCCACTGACCCATTGTACATTTACTAGGAAAAACAAAAGTACATGTCAGCTGTTAACTGGAAAAGCAGATCTAAGCTCATCATCACTTTCTGGGTTATTTGTTTTAGGTCAGGATAGCTGCGCAAGCGCAATACATGTAAAAGCACATTCCCCCACCACCTAAGGAGCCTCAGAACTGTAGTTTGTTAAGGGTGCTGGAAGCAGCAGCTCTCTGAGGAATAAACTACAGTTCCCAGGATTATTAGGGGGGTGCTTTCAATGCAAAGTGTGCACACAACCTATTATATCTCTCTTCATTTGTGCAATAATATTTGAAACCAATACACTTTAAACATGAAAATCCAAGTTGGACTTCTAAAGACAGTCAAAAATGCACGTCATATCCTGATCTATGTGCAAAAATCTCTTCTTTTTTTAAATTTCTATCTCTGTCTTTTTTATGTATGTTTCAGCATATCAGTGCCAGGTATTCTAACCAGCTTCATGACCACAACCCATCCTTCTTTAATTAGAATACCACCGTACTCACCAGGTTCTACATGTTGCTTTCATAACATCACCAGGAGCATACATTTCCCCATTCAGTGTGCATGGACACTGTTCTACCGGAACACATGTTCGGTTTTTTGAAATGTCATCCAAAACAGTCCCTGTCAAAGGTGAAAGCAAATGAATGGCAAGCATTTTAATTCCTTCTGAATGTATATAGCATAAAGTTTGGGAACTTTTGCAAGGCATTTTTTTTTTTCCTCTTGAGGAAATTCAGGGGCAGGTCTATTCACTTAGGTGCTCTTCATATCATGGACAAATTGTGTTCCAATTTCATAGCAATAAATCTGAATAGAGCCCGAAAACCATAGGTAATTAACTAAATATAAAGTGCACAGCATACACAGTCATTTGGCCATTTGGCATAGTTGAATTTAAGTTACATATTCCTAAACATACTTTATAAAGAACCTGGTTTAGCTTCAGAATCACAGATAATTTCCACTTTAAACCTGTTCCTAAATAAGATGATTCCTCCTAGAATGACTCTTATTTCTACTAAGCCAAGAAAACACTCCCAGCTCCATCAAGCATCTTTACCTTCTCCTTAGGGAAATAATCTGGGTTGTCATGCCCAGCCAATCCATAAACAAGTCATTTCTGAGCCCCATCTAACAGTGAAGCCCTAACTCAGCCCTACCTGAAAGTTAAACTGTCAGGTTCTAACTTGTAACCCTCTATTCTCTTCTGACTGGATGACACTTCACCATCCCTGATTATCTTATGGGTCTCCGAGAGGCTGACCATCCATCACAATGTCCTTTTACCTTCTGGGCAGAAGCAGCCATATGTACAGTAGCTGGAACAGCTGTAATCTGGATTGGAACATGTTTTGAGGCAGGGAGAACCACACTCTTTGTAGATTTGGTTAGCTGGACATCTTCCCAAAGCTGCAAAACACAATGGTTCAGAGAGTGAAGTTAGGACAGATGGGAAGGAAAGAAGTACAGCAAATTGTCAAGAAGCAGAAAAAAAGCAATGGAGAATAGCTACAGGGGGAACAAGGAGCAGCAGCAACAATAAGGAGCAGGCGAAACACTGATGGGGAGCATACTTTCTTCCTGTCCTCATTGGTAGCCCTAATACATGTAAATAATGAGGCGTTTACTAGCTGTGCACATTTTATTTCAGAATACAGAAGCTGATGTTTATGGTAGTTTGGTCAATGTGTTGTTAATACCTGACATGTATAATCATGATCCAGAACCCCATAACTTACAGCAGAGGTCAGTGCTCCTCCAATCAGACACTTCCTGATGGGACATGGCACACTGCCTGGAGTACTCTGAAAGGGTAGCACAAGTGCAGTTCCTCTGCCCTGGATCAGGGCAGTTTTGCATGTCAAGTTGGCAGCGGATAACAAACCCTTTCCTTGAGATGTTGCAAGATTGAGACACGAGTCCTAGAAGTTGGCTGCAGATCCTAGACTATTGGAAAAAGAAAGAAAGGCATTTTCAATGAATGCAATGCATTTTGGGACAGGGCGCGATTGTACCAGCAGACTGAATTGCTTTGACAACTTGTTGTTACCAAAAGCGTTGAGTAAGAATGTGTGCCTATTGTTAACGTAGCCTCCCCCTTATCACCATATAAGTTATGGACTGGCAACCAAAAGCCGCAGGCGGCAGTCCCTGGATCCAGTGCATTGTTCCACCATCACCCATGTCACTTTCAATGGTGGCAAAACGTCCCACCTTGCTTCCTGTTGTCTGAGGGCTGAATAACATTTAATCTTGAACGGGAGAGTAGATAGGCAGAATTATGTGTGATATCTGTTGCCGTGTAGGGATTAAAAGGAGAGAGTAAGAGACACAAAGCTATGTCTTTTTACTCTTCCTTGTCTATCTAACATTAACCCTTCAGGCTGCTGCCCTGACTGTGACTCTCCAGGGTTCCAGACAGGAGTCTTCTCCAGCCCTATCTGCATTTGACTTTGGATCTTTTTCATGCTCTGGTCTTCTATTGCATTTTGAAAAGTCTTAATAATTTTTTTTTTTTAAAAAAGAAATGAATGGATCCCCTTTTTATTTGCAATGCGCAGGGGCCACAGCAGGGGGCAAATGGTTGAAGCCCCTGCACCATCCTCCCACCAGAGTTCTGATCCAAATCAGGCCCCTGACATTTGAATTGCCAAAAAATAATATATTAAAACAAATGGATCCTTCTCCAGCAATGCATATTGTCCGAGAGAGAGAGAGAGAGAATGCATGGATGGGAGTGATATGAGAATATGATAATGTGGATAGCGATAACCACTTTGGGCTCTGGCCACACTCATCTGGGGCTCCTGCCCTGCTACCAAGAGAATACAGTCTCCATCGTGTTGTGCTGAAGCTAGAATGTGAGAGAAGCAGGGAACTAACTGGGGAGAATGCCATTCCCTCAAAGCTGAAAAGCCTAAATTATCCACTTTTGAAAATCCCTTTTATGAAAAACCTCCAAAAAGATAGGAAGCATTCCATGCTTTCTACCCAGTTCTTTCAGACCGAGTTAGCCAATCTGCTACTGTATCTTCAATCATGGCAGTGTTTTCTCAATTACTGCCTCTGTCTAAAAGTATTGAAAGGTAGGCAGATCCAGAAAAATGATATGGTACATACATATTTCTTGCGAGGAACGTTAGAAACTGCCATTTCCTCAACTGGGCAGATCTCTGCAGGATCATCAATTTTCTGCAAGGCAGCATATTTTTGAGGGTCCAGAAGTTTGTCTGTTAATCAAAGTATAAATTCAGTTGAGTTTGTTAGTGAAGAGTCCATCTTAGGCAACCTATGCACTATATAAATGGGGGTCCATTTATACACCTGACTCATTTTACATTAAAAAACAACAACTGTGCATGTATGAAGATAGGCGGGTGGCTTGTTGTTGTCATCAGTCTCTGGAAAAATAAAACATGAGTGGAGATTTTAAGGGCAGTAAAATGATGCCTTCTTGACTCTAGTCATGCTTTTCCCTTCAAGGAAGGGCTGTTGACCCAGTGAACATTTTTGCAGACGGCAATGTTTGCCAATTTCCCCATTCCACTACAGCCCCTATACTCTATAGAAGTTTGGAGGACCCTCCAAACAGCACAGAGAATGGCACAGGGGGAAGGACTTGGCAAAAGATTGCCTCCTCACCTCTCCTGTTAATGGAAACCTCCACTATATTGAAAACTCAATTGGATATAACCAATGCTTTTACCTTTTCTTATAATACCACAGAAAAGTGATGGGAAATAAAAAAACATGGGACCTTACTGCCATGTGTGAACAAGTAGTCCTCATATTATCTTCTTTATTTTATCAACTATACTAGAACTTTAGGCAATTAGATGACAATGTTTGGCTTAATAAGTTGTCATGAAATCCAAACCTTTTTGTCATTTATTTCTGCACTGGAAAAACTCACCTTCACTCATAAACTCATTTAATTCTTTCCCATCAAAGTTCCCACACAGTCCACACGTTCTTGTCATGTATTTTTCCTCAATCAAAACCTAAAAGAGAAAACTGAATTAATTAGAAAAATAGCTGTGCATTATACCTTGGTGAAATACAAAGCCCTGAGTGACTCAGGTCTCAAGTACTTAGAGGAGAGCCGCTCTCTGCCAGCCCATACATTAAGATCTGCTGAGAAGGCCCTCCTTGTGATCCTGATACCCAAAGTAGCACATGTTGCTGTGATGTGGGGAAAAGTCTTGTGTGCCTACTTGAGACTTAGCGTGCCTACTCAAGACTTGCGCATGTGCACAGAGGACACACATAGGTTTGCATACATAGACACACATCACCCCCTCCTAAGTTGATATGTGCAGATCAGAAGAGGAAGAAGGTTTACAACCTCCTTTCCCTATATGAGATTATCAGTCTGATGACTGGGGTGAGGGTGCCCATCCTGACACTGAGTCTACTTATTTCTTACGTCTTTCTGAGCACAGATTGATAAAATGCAGCGTTGTGCCATTTTTGCCAGGAGAATGCACACCTGAGTCAACACCAACCACAATTAGTGCAGCAGCAAGCTCAACAAAATGTCTGAGAACCGCTTCGTGGGCTGCTGTCCAGGTCAGATTGACCCATGCTGCATTATTAATCGTGCGACTACCCGCTATTAGATGAGGTTTTGTTTGTTTTTTGCTTTGCTATTTTGAAAAGGAGTCTTGTTGTGACACCTTGAAGGCCAACAGATTTATGCCAACAATTAATCTGCTAGTTTTTAAGGTGCCACAGCAAGACTCCTTTTTGTTCTTGCTGTTAACAGGTTAACAGGCCTCCCTCGCTGGAATTTGTCATCCTGAAGAATGTAAGTGTTCTCCCCCAATCATATTTTCTATGGGTGAAAACAGATGACCACTTAACCATGTGGCTACTGCTTCAGTGTGTTCTACCTGTCAGGCCTAATCAGGTACGGAGTTTGTCATCCCTAGGCTGTAGCCACCCAGGCAGCCCAGTGTAATGCAATGCCTGCTTATATCCTTTACTTGCAGGGGGGATGAGAAGAGCCAGCTCTTGCCATGTCGAGAACCCCATGAAGCCGCTGATGCCCTTTGTGACCTCCAGGGCAGGAGGCAGGGAGCATAAAGAGTAGGTAGCCAATGCCAGGCACAGCAAGCTAATTCTAGTTTTGCCCCCCCTCTCCCTGCTGAGATCCAGAAGGGCAACACTTAGACTAAGGACGATGCAACTTATACCCAGGGACACACTCTGGACTGGTTGTAAGAAGGCAGGTGGGGGCTGGCTTCTTCATTACAACCATGCAACAATAATGTAAAACCTGTACGATTTTTATCATTCCAAAAATATGCTCAGAAGGTGAAAGCAAGTCTTTACCCACCATGAGATAATCATCATTATTCCAGAAAACGGCAAGCTCTATCTCCATCAGCTTGGCCACTAGGCGGATGGTGCGTCCAAAAGGTGTAATCTGAATTCCATTTCTGGTGTACGGCAGCCTGATGATACTATTGGAGTAGTATGGGGAAGAGGAAAGAAGAAACACATAGACTTAGAAACTTAGTAATTCCAAGGAATTTCTAGGCTTTGTGTTCTAAGTCAAAAGCTGTCTTTTTCATCCAAACTTTTTTTATCATCCATAAATTAGAGATGCTTAGCAATGTCTATTTCTCACCATACACTTCCATTAAAATTAATAATTAAAAGTTTCCTAGTCACTTTTAACATTAAATTTAAAACTATATTTGTTAAAGATCAGACTGAGTCTGGAAAAGACCACTTTCCCCAATTAAGAACGCAAGGCGGGTGAAATAGTACCAGCAAAAATAAGCATTTAACTAGTGGGATGCCTTTTATTATTAATATTCATGGGACTGTTTGGGAATTTTAAAAAATGCAGGCAAAAGAGCTCTAAAATCTACTAGAAACCAATTTCAGTTAGGAGAGGCCTCAGCCTTGGATCACACAATCTGAGGAAACTTCTGAGCATGTGTAAAATGCCATTCCTACTATGACAGAATCTTGGGAGTTTGGCAAAGTCCAGCTTTCACTTTTGACAAGCTGAAGAATTGGAAAGAAATGCTTCATTTCTGCCATCATGTTTTCATAAAGTGCAAAATATGTTGCTGTTGTTTGGTTAAACCCTAGGTTTTGGAGCAAACTCCTTTTGCATGGCAAGTTTTATGTTTGTCTCCAAACAATTTCCATTAACACTATAAAAATGAAAACCATGCCAATCACAAAGAATATTATGTCAAAAACTGTATTAACAACACCTTCAGATAGGAAGAAAAAGGCCAGCTTGAAACACCTTCAAGAAAAAGGCCAGCTTGAAACCTGAACCTATAGTTGTTGATTTAAAAAAAGAGCAAAGCTTTCACCACATGAGCATTTTACTATCACGTGCTTACCCAACATCCTTGACTGATATGATGCCATTTTCAATTATGATAACGTTGGGTCCCAACTCGATGATGATTCTGGTAATTTTTTTGTTTGGCCCACGACGGAACTGGATGTTGAAATCCGGGTTGACATCATTGCATACGGTGGCAAAGATGTAATTGCAAGTCCCAGAAAAGTCATACAAGTAGTTGTCAAAAGTTGAGAAGTGCCCAGTGCCCCAGGTGGAGCATGAGCCCTTATCCACAGCTTAAAGAAAGGAAGCAAAACTATAGTGAGGTTCTGTTGGGCTCTGATGATGCTGTTGGCCATTCTGAATGGCATTGTGCATATACTTTAGTAGTATTTTAATCAGTTGAATGGATTCATCTTTTAAATCTGTCCTCCTGGCTCATGATACATAAGCGTGGGCATGTACCGTGTTGTCTACCAACAATTATTTTTTCTAAGAGTTTCCATTCATAGCAGATGCCCCTATTAAGTCCCCGTCACATGTGCTTTTTAAAGAATCCAGCTTTCCTTGATGCAGAATTTGGACTGCTGAGTGCAGGACTGTAATAGTTTTTTAAAGTATAAAATTCATGCTGTGTTGTGTATATCTGCCTATTGAAGTACTGTGAACCTTTTATCATGATTTCCCACTAAAACAAGGGGAGTAATACCTGTATGATGAAGACGGGCATTATCTAGACTTCTCAACTCTTCAGAATAGGTTTCTAGAAAATAGGAAAAGGTGCATATGTCAAGTCTACATAAGTTAGCATTTCTAGTTATCCTCCAATCAAATGCATTTTCATGATGAAAATATGACCCCATACTATCCTGTAGCTCATTTTAGTTTCTAGAATGTCTGCAGGAGTATCTCATTATTAGGAAAGTAAAGAAAAGGGAATTAAAAAATGATCATTCCCCCCCCTCTCCACTACAGGGAAGCCTGTCTCTGTAGGTTCTACTTCTAGAAAAATAAATACTTACCAAGGTCAAGCCATTCAGCACTCCTTTGGCCTAAAGTGAAACAAAGGTATATTTGTTGTAGCAATATTGGACATATATATACTGATTGTATTAAAATAACTTACCATTTACTACTGAACCCTATAACAGAATTTCAATTTCCACTACTAGAAAACAGGGCATAATGATAATACACTTCCCCTCCCCAATGAAAGGTGAAAGGAAAAAAATGCTCTTAGATGTTATATTTCCAAAGGTAGAATTTATCTACACACACACACACACACACACACACACACACTGCTTTGTTAATTGAATTACTTTTTGTGGCTTCAAATATAACAGCAAAGTGAAAACATTTCCATCCTTTGCCTGGCACATTTCGACCCTGAAGAATAGTCCCATGGACTTGAAGCTCGAAACAAGCATTCTAAACAATTGGGAATACTAAATACCATTCTTTTCTCAAGCATTACTTGACCTCTGACCATTCAGCACTGATCTTCTTCTCCTGAGAGAGACCTTTTGAGAAACCTACTACCACAGTGACACGTCCTGATGCCCTCCAGATATTGTTGGACTACAAGTTCCATCTTCTCTTACCACTGGCCTTAGAGGGAGTTGATGGGAGTTGTAGTCCAACAACATCTAAATGGCACTTGGCTGGGGAAGGCAGGCCTTGAGCCTCATTATAGGAGGGATCTCATTACAGTGACTGCTCTCCTGCGGTTCCATCCCATTTTGCTGCAGTGATGTTACAATGAAAGAAGTAGACCAGGAAGTGCTGACAACATGTTTTCTTTCCCCACTGGTCTTGCAAACTACTCTTGCATCATTTCTCCCATTCCAGTATCACCAGGAACACATGGAATGGGGCTCAGCCAGAATAGCAGCCCCGCCACTGCTGTCGCATAAGAAAGAGTCCACAATGGATGTTAAATGTGCAAATTATTACCTCCTCCTAATGCCACTTCCTGTCTTTGAAAGGAGGCACCTATGAAATAAAAAAGGAAATTAAATAGAGAATACATATACAATTAATTGAAACGAACAACTTTTCACAAGTATTCTTGGGATTATGCATCTTGGTTTTAAACTCATGAATGAAATAATTATTTAGGTTAAAAACAACAACAGTTGACCAAGTGGATATTGTCTGCATTAAAGCTATTCGAGATTGTTATTGTTTAATCGTTTAGTCGTGTCCGACTCTTCGTGACCCCATGGACCAGAGCACGCCAGGCACTCCTGTCTTCCACTGCCTCCCGCAGGATCTGTCCTTCCAGTGAGCACTCAGGGCTGATTTCCTTCAGAATGGATAGGTTTGATCTTCTTGCATGAGTCTCCTCCAGCACCATAATTCAAAAGCATCAATTCTTCAGCGATCAGCCTTCTTTATGGTCCAGCTCTCACTTCCATACATCACTACTGGGAAAACCATAGCTTATACTATACGGACCTTTGTCAGCAAGGTGATGTCTCTGCTTTTTAGGTTCAGTTATACAGTGCTAATCTTTTGCAAGCACATTTACTCCATCAAGGGCCCATCATTTGGAAAACCCTTCCTCTGCCAATACAATGGATACAAAGGATAAGCAGCAGTAGCTTTTTACTTTTTAAGTAGTAGTAATAGGGCTGTTTTTTAATATAAAAAATAAGGTAGTAGTATCATTTTTATCAGGAGAGAGAAAATGATAAGTAGTGTCTTGTGAGTGCAATGGTAGGGTTTCCATATTTGTTATGGAGCTGTCTCACTTTAATAATCACATTAAATGGACAGACACTTTCCCCTTCATAATATTGCAGTGGCAAAAGAAGCTGCATGCATCTGGCAAAGTTTTCCATTTTATGCCACAGGTCTTTTTCATTGAATTAGGAATGTTTAGCCAGGAGAAGAGGCAATTAAGAGGTGATATGATAGCCATTGTCAAATATCTGAAGAGCCATCAAAGATAGGAAGGAGCAAATTTGTTTTCTGTTGCTCCAGGGGACCAGAGGGCAAGACCTGAACCAACATGTTCCAATTGCAGCAAAAGGGCTTTTGACTAAATTTCAGTAAGAACGTTCTGACAATATGAGCTGTTCAACAGCCGATTGTTTTGGAAGATGTTGGGCTCCCCTTTATCAGAGGTTTTGAAGCAGAAGCTGGATAGTCTTCTATTAATTATGTTGTAACTGAGGATTTTCTGCATCGGAAGGAGTTGATTTAGATGACCTTTGAAGTATCTTCCAACTGAGAACTTGGCTCTGTATTTGACCTGACAATCCTGATATTTTAGAAGAGCTGGTCTCAGAACTGAATTCACTTATTTCCTTCTACATTTGCCCACAATAAGTGGTTTTGTCAATGATATATGAGTCAGCCAAGTGTGGAATGATATATTTTGGTATATGCAGCAAATATTTTGGTATTTGCTGCATATATTTTGGTATTTGCTGCATATTTTGGTATTTGCTGGAAGGGGCGGGGGAAAGAAAGTATCAAAAACTTCCTGATGGCTAAACGGGAAGGAAAATAATACTACTTTGCATTTTATTCCAGGAATTTTTACCCATGGAAGATGCCTGACAACAGATGGAATTGTGCCAAAGGTAGTTTCTGACATTACTTTGCTCTTCCCATTATGATGCGAATTGACACCATTGTGGAAATGGATTGTTTCAAGATGCTACTGTAACTTCAGAAACAAAATCTTTACAGCTCTGGCCCAGCATCAGAGGCCAGCATGATCAGGCCCATGCTGACACCCCTGGGGCACAGAGGGACTCATAACCAGTCCTGCTCACACCACCATTGAGGGCTCCATCCAGCATTGCCATCAGGGTTCCCACCATCGGCTTCTCCCGCTCTGCTGCTGCTTTTTGCTGCTGCTGCCAGTCACTGACTCCCTGGACATATTTACTTGGCTCGACTCCCACCCATCTATTTATGCCGCCAGGAAAGATAAACATGTCCAGGGGCAGCACGTGAACAACAGGCAGCAGCAGCAGCAGCCAGCAACAGGGCATGGTCCCAGATGACGCAATTACTGTTGCTCTCCCTCTGGACATGTTTACTTGGCAGGCAGTGACATTTTTTTGCAGAGGAAGTGAGCCAAACACTTATCCACTATGCATGGGCACCATCTTAGAGTGCCCCAAATGCAAAGCCCAGTATTGACACTGTACATTGCATTTTAAGCAATCTAAAATTATAGCTGTCCACAGCAGGTCTGAAGTGTTGGCTTATTTCCTATTCAGAAACTTTGGGTTGTATTCAAGTATGTCCAAGTAAGGAGCAAAGTTAGTCCTGTGAGAACAGTAGATTAATGAAGCCCTCTTTCTTCTTAGTATCCTTTCTTGTGTAATTTAAGTTGCACCTTGATTTCAAAGACAGGCTGAATGCAAGGCCTGTTTTTCATATATGCTTATGTGTTCACTCCTGTAGATAGGCTAGAATCATAGAACCTTAGAGTTGGAAGAGACCATGGTTTAGTCCAATACCATTACACTATTATTTGTATCCATTGCAGTGCTAAGTAACTGTCCTATTAGCACAAATATTTACATTTGCACTCCAGGACTCATCTACTCTTCTCTTTAACACACACTCATTTACTGTGTTTTGCCCCTCCCCCATACTCTGGACACTGCTATTTTTCTAGAAAAAGAGGTGCCGGAACTCACCATGAACACCTACCATGTTATCTTGTAATGGCAATGGCACCCACCTAAGAGGTGCTGGAAGTGCCTCTGGA
The DNA here is from genome assembly GCF_964252035.2 of Podarcis erhardii. Lineage (NCBI taxonomy): Eukaryota > Metazoa > Chordata > Lepidosauria > Squamata > Lacertidae > Podarcis > Podarcis erhardii. The sequence goes on along the minus strand of NC_138497.1, from coordinate 77,432,945 downwards.
GCAGATTTGGGGTGAGTACATGGCATGCACACAGGACAGGAAAGTCCCATTGTGCAAGCATAAGTCCTTGCACCGACAGAATGCTTACTTAATGCTGCATTGGATACAAGGCAATGTAAGCCTTCAGCTCCAAATCACAGGACCAGACCACAGCCGCAGTTCCACATAGAACAGTATCCACTATTGCCCGTGGAATCCAAATAGCAAAAAAAGAACAACGCTTAACACTAGGTATAATATTTGTTCCTCTCAGAATTTTTCATATGTAATTATTTACAGATGTATAATTTTCTGTGTGTCCTGTGTAGGACCTGAACCAATTTACAAGAAAGAAGATTCAGACTAAACATTAGGAAGACCTTCCAGATGGTAAGAGCTGTCCAATGGTGGAATGGACTACCTTGGAAGGTGGTGGACTTTCCTTCATTGGAGGTTTTAAAACAGGTTGGAAGGACATCTTTGGGCCAAAATACACATGACACTAAACATATCATTTGAAGACCCTTATATTGGATGTGCTGATTGCCTTAAGCAGCAAGCCTATGCACATTTTCCTGGCAGTTAGTCTCACTGAACTCAATGGGACTGACTTCTGAGTACACTTTTAGAGGTCTGTACTGCTAAGGAGGTTTATAAATTGATCTGTGAAGTTTAAGTGAAGTTTTTAATTGTTCTTTCTGGGGGTTGTTCTACAAATCCATCTTTCAGGAATATGTTCTTCTATGTGGTTAGTGTCAAATGGGTCATTAGGTACATTAGAAAATATAAAAGAAATAAATTTAGAACTGTTTAGAACACGTCTGTATTGTTTTTAGAAAGAAAGACTTAAAACTATGTGCTTGGAATGTTTTTGGCAGTACTGGGACCAGTTGTAACAGCAAATAATTACAGGTGAAAAAGAAAAAGAGCAAATAACAAGAAAGAGAAGAGAACCAAAATGAGTTACAACAGAGTTTTAGATACGAACCATATACATTTAGTAAGTAGGAAGAACACTACATCTTTCACAGACTTACCTGATAACCTGTCTGAATGATCCATATGATTCTGATCTGAGTAATAAAGAAAAATAAATTTTATGAAACAAAAACTATGAAAGTAGAATATAAAACAGGTATTTTGAAACCACAATTGATAGCAAAGTGTTTATAGCCATCTTCATGGAGTATTACTGTATTAGCTATTAACCTGTGATAGGTAAATAGAACCACCTTCTTCAGAGGCAAAATACCTATCATTACCAGATTCTGAGGACAAATGGTGTCAACTTCATGCTCTATTTGTGAGCTTCTAGAATCTAGCTTGGAATGCTGAACTGCATGGATCTTTGGATAGATGCGGAAAGACATATCTTACATCCCTAGAAGGATTCACAGAACAAATTTATTTTTTGAAACAAAAAGCGTTGAAGTATTTATCTTCTTTCATGGAAGCATTTTTCAAGTGAAATATACAAAAGAATGTATTGTTGTTGGGTATAATAGTTGGGCTCCATCCTAGAAGAATTTCATGTACAAGTATGCAAGATTGCTGAAGGAATATGTAAGATCTCTTGCTTCTGGGACCATTGGAGGTTGGTATTTATTGCAGTTTCCAGATATGAAAGTGTATTCCATTGAAGGTTCTATATGTCAAATAAAGAGGATGAATGCTGAACCGTTGCATGAAAAGCAGGGAGTGTTCCACAAGTACCCAAGAGAAATGTCAAAGTGCAAAAGTCAAGAAGAGAACGATCAAATCATTCAGTTTTGCCTAAATATTTTGTGTTTCAAACCAGTCATTCCCACTTTATAATCACACTGGGATCCTTCCTTCCTTCCTTCCTTCCTTCCTTCCTTCCTTCCTTCCTTCCTCCTTCCTCCTTCCTCCTTCCTCCTTCCTTCTTATTTGGTTAATTATATATGATGGGCATTCCAGACAAGCAGTGTCAAAGAAAAGAAGTGAGGTTAAATTATCTATAGCATCTTCTACCACTTTATTGCATCCTATCCCTATATATTGTATGTCCTCTAATGTTTTGACATCCTTTCCCCCCAAAATGACAAGATCGAAAGAAGTCCCATGTTATCTATGTATTCTAGATGTGATTTTAGACTTACCTGAACTATGCAGGAGGCTGCAGAGGAGAACCAGTAGTGCCCAAAACATGATGTTGAGTGGAGAGTCCTTTCCCCCACCTTGGACTCTCCTCCTCCCCTATCTACTCACAATGGGCAGTGCTGCTGCTGCCACTCTAGCCTCACCTTGTCAAGCTTGGATGCTTTATATATAGCATTACAAGGCCCTCCCTTATTCCCATGCACATTCTGAGATGGCTACAGCTGGGTAAAGTGGAGTAACCGCCAAACAGGATCTTCACTTTATCAGGAGTAAAGCACGCAAATGCTATCTGGAAATATAAAAGAAAAATACACCTCCTCTACTTGAGTATCATTTTTCCATAGCTTGGCTTGCGACAATTTACACAAACACTTTTAACAGTATTTGCTGTAGAAGTGTGGTGTGGAGTCCAAAAGAAATGCAGATCTGTAGTGCAGAAAATCTGATAACCCTGATAAAGGTGGAATGTAGCACATGGAAGATGGAGCAAGCTTGTTTTCTGCTGCTCCAGAGGTTAGGACCCAAACTAATGGATTTAAATGACAAGAAAGGAGATTCTGACTAAACATTAAGAACAGTTAAGTTGTTAAACAGAGGTTTGATGGCCATCTCTCAGGGATTCTTTAGCTGTGGTTCCTGCATTTCTGGGGGTTGGACTTGGTGACCCTTTGAGTCCCTTCCAACTCTACAATTCTATGATACATAGACTATTGGCCAAAGAGGCAAGAGGACTGAAGTTGGGCAGTCTTGCTGTGCTAATATTATGAACAGGCAATGAAAGGAGACTCTCTCTCTCTCTCTCTCTGTGTGTGTATGTGTGTGTGTGTGTGTTTAAAATAGAAGGCAAGGCTGATGATTTGAGATCCTACTGATACAGGTTCCTAATTTTCCTTTAAAATCTTTCTTTCCTCCAGTGTTTATCCCTTTCAAACATATTGGGAATGAACATTTTTCAGCCCTAAGCAATGATATTTGTTCCCTGGGGGAGGGCTGGACAAGCATAATTATAAAGAACAAGCTTCAGAATGTTGTGTCAAAAAATGCCATTTGAATGCAGTTCCACTGTACTAGGACACCATGAAGTTCTTCTGTCCAGGTCCCGTGGAAATGAATGGAAGGTGTGTTCTTGTATGACTCCTGTCCAGTTTCAGTGTGGGCTTTTGCCAGATAACTTTGTAGTGATTGTGCTCTCCAGAGGAAGAGGGAAAGAGCTGTAGCTCAGAGGTAGAAACTCTTTTTTGCATGCAGAAGGTCCCAAGTTCAACCCGTGGCATCTCCAGGAAGGCTGGGAGAGAACCCTGCCTGAAACTCTCGAGAACCGTTGAGTGTAGATAATACTGAGCTACTGGCCTGAGTTGGTAGAAGGCAGCTTCCTATGCTCCTATAAGGTTCTACAATTCTCCAGCCATCTCTTCAGATTAATAGGTAAAACATGGTGTGGTCTACCCATGCATTAAAATGCAGGGAAAAGTCATGAGAAAAAGTATTGAGTTAGTAGAATGTACTGCAAACTGCAAGTGAAGGAACCCATTTTTAATGCTCTCCTTTGGCAAAAAAACAATACAAAGCAAACATACAAAAATGCACTCTCCCTACTTCTACCATTAGGCAGAAGGAGGCAATCACTTCAGGTGGCAGAGCCTGAGAGGAAACATCCCTGAATATTTTGTCTGAGCCCTCCAGCCATTCCCCTTAGTTGTCTCATGCCTGTCCCAGGCTCCCTGATCTGTCCTACTGCCTCAGTTGTGGTGAAAGCTGCTATCTACTTACCAGGTTTGAAGCAAAATTTAACAGCTGGCCCAGTTAGCTTCTCTTTGTGGGATGGGAATGCCATCTTGTCCTTTGACTCAGGCAGCAAAATACCTTGCACCTGCCTCAGCAGAGAGGGGGCTTGGCTAGAACCTGTTTCATTCCTGAGTTACCGTTTTTTACTAGCAGAGAAGGAATGTTTTTTATTTTGTTTTCTGAAAATAGGGTGTGTTTTAGTGATATATGGGAGGTCACAGAAGAACACAGAACTCTCAAGTGTCAATTCAGGGTTTCCGTAGCTCAAAGCACATAGAGCCAAAATGCCTTCTTTTCCAAGACAATACAAGACGGCTACTGGCTCTGCAAACATACTCTGTCCACAGTTGCCAGCCTCCTCAGTTAACACACAAGAGGAAGACTGAGAGTTGTAGCCAATACAGTAGTACCTCAGGTTACAAATGCTTCAGGTTACAAACTCCACTAACCTGGAAGAGTTACCTCAAATTTAGAACTTTACCCCAGGATGAGAACGGAAATCATGTGCCGGCGGCACAGTGACAGCAAGAGGCCCCATTAGTGAAAGCACGCCTCTAGTTAAGAACAGTTTCAGGTTAAGAACGGACCTCTGGAACAAATTAAGTTCATAACTAGAGGTACCACTGTATAGCACTAAGTATCTTGTTTCAGCAGTGTTTCTCCTTGTGCAATGGTACATTCGCTTCCTGTCCTCCCACCTGCACATTCCCTCAATCTGTTTTGGGGTTTCCCCTAACCCTCCACAGCAGAATTGGGTATGGTGTGGGGTACATGAAGGGAGGAGAGGGAGAGAAGCCCATTGAGCTACCAGTAATAATTGCATGTGTGCAACTAGTGTAGGAACAACATGGAAGGGGAAAGGTACTATTTGGTAACACCTTTTTCCAGAGTCCCTGGTTTGAATCCTCCAACATCTTAAAAGGTGCTGTAAAGCAAAACATCTTAGATACAGAGGATAGGACTGGACCAATCTTGCTTAAGCTCAAGTTCTCTGGCTGATTTGAGGATAATAAGATGCCTGAATATAAGAGCATGTAACAATTTACACCAAGAGCTTAACAGATTTCTTTCTCCTTTGGCTGTCTTAAGAACTCTGCACTGCATGGGAAACATTATTTTGAAATTAATTCCTAGGGACAATGGTTTCATGCCTCACTGTGCTGGCTCAATGCCTGCAATATCTCAGATTCCCTACGTGTTAGACCTCTGAGGTTGGAACTACATGTGTCAGTCACTCCTTGTGTTCCCCCACAGCCTAGGTGAAGAGATATTTGTAAATGCTGCAATCCACAGAGCAAAAGAGCAAGTTGACAGGGACAGAGAGCAGCAGGTATCAAAAGATTTTTTTTGGAGGGGGCGAGTTTCAGAAACATTTTTGTAAGCACTAGGAAGCATCCTCATAATCAGTTCCTGCATTTCATTCATTTCTCCAAAGATTATCTACCAACAAAGGACAGGTTTTATGTTTCTTATTTTAGACTGTGAACCCTCGGGTCAGCAAATTATCTGTTTTATGCTTGTAAAGCAATAAAACACCAGGATTTCCTCAAATTCCTAACAGCTGAAATAGAAAAATATTGCTTTTAAGACAGATCTGAACATTACAATGAACAAGGCAATTACAGAAAATGGAAAATAATGTATTGGATACCTCCTCTCCATCCTGTATCCTCTAAGACTTTGTCAAGACCAGACTGTGTGAAGACATCAGGGTGTTGGGAACTTCCCTGCTCCCATCTCATGCCATTGGCTTCTGTTGTCACAGAGATGGGGGCATGGATTACTATGGATTACTATGTCATTAGGATACATTAGGATACTTTTTGTTTTGTTAGGAATTACAGGAAGCGAGATCAATAGAAGTGATTATAAACTTTTTCAATATGCAGTGACTGCGGCAAGAATTTTAATGGCTCAAAAATGGAAACAAGAAGATTTACCAACATTGGAAGAATGGAGACGGAAATTGATGGACTTTGCTGAATTAGACAAACTGACAGGAAAAATCAGATACCAAAAGGATCACAAGTTCATACAGGACTGGAGAAAGTTTACGATTTATCTGGAAAATATATGTGATGAACAGACAACGCTAGTCGGTTTTAAAGAGGCTTTGTGAGGAGAAAGGGTGTTGTAAGAGGGGAAAGAGCTGTAAAGATTTACTAACTAGCAATACAATTATAAAGGAAATGTGAATTAAATTTTAAAATCATGAGGATTGTGGAGGGAGCTGGGGGAAGTCTAAAAGAATTTATGTATTATATTGGAAAGTATGTGTTATTTAATTTTGTAAAAGAAAAACTTTTCTAAAAAATTAATAAAAAAAAAAAAAAAGGATACAGTAGTCACAGCAGGGCACAGACACAGTATGGAGACCAGGGTTCAAATCCCCACTCAGCCATGAAGGTCACTGGACCAGTCACTGTCTCTTAACCTAACCTACCTCACAGGATTGTTGTGAAGAAAAACAAGAAGGCAGAGAATTGTGTACACCACCTTGAGCCCCTTGAGGGAAATATGTGTAGTAATCAATAGGACATACATAAGTTGTTTGATGTATTGCAGAGGGGTAGGAGGGAGTGATTTCTTATTTTTGTGTTTCCCCCTTTCTTTTCATGTTATTACATGCATACTCACGTATATAAACAATTTTTTTGCAGGGGAAAGAAGTGTAACCTTACACAGAAGTATATGTACAGTATATACATGATAAATATTCAAAGAAAATAATCAAAACAAAAAATTCCTTCCAGTAGCACCTTAAAGACCAACTAAGTTAGTTCTAGGTATGAGCTTTCGTGTGCATGCACACTTCTTCAGATACCTGTTTTGACTATGGCAGACCAACACGGCTACCTATCTGTAAAAGAAAATAATGTGAAATAGTTGCATACCCAGACGCAGAGCTCCTCCCCTAGGAGCCAGGCCTCATGGTGAAAGGAGAAGACATGAAGACATATATTTGAGATTAAAATGAACACAACTTTATTGAATTCAGATGTAGGTAAACTTTGGCATAGGCACTGGGCATGTATCCCTCTCAGCCCCCTGCTGGGGGTCTGAGGCATGACAGGGTCAGTAAGGGGAAGATGGGACCAACACAAAATGCGTGTTTACACAGCTGGTCCCTCCCCAAATCACTGAGGACAGCACTATGGCCCATCTGCCATGCCACCGGAAGCGTGTGAGTCACCACTTCATCCCTCTTTTAGGTGTTTGACTAAGGATTCCGCTGAAGGCCTAAGTCACCAAAGTTGTGACAATTGCTATGGGGAAGGCGAAACCTGCAAAGCAGGGACAATTCCTTCCCGGCTCCGAAGACAAAAACCACCGTACAACCACAGCAACGCCCGCGTGCCTGGAAAGAAAAGTTTAGTCTGCAAGAAAACAAGATTAGAGGTGGGCTGGGTGACGCTCTGGGGCTGACTATGCCAACCTTAACAAACTAGATTTCCCAGGATTCTTTAGGGGGAAGTCTTGACTATTAAAGTTGTATAAGTGTGTTAAATAGCTTGGGTGGGTGTGGCCCAAATGTGTCCGTCCAGTGCACCATGGGGAAAAATAAAATGGTGGCTACCAGGAGTAAATTTGGCACTCCTTAAAGTTAAAGAAAGCAAAACAAAAAGTCTGTTCTGCCATGCTATATGGTAAGGACCCACCTACTCATGCAGCAGGAGGCCCAGCAGTTTGCCAAAGCTACCTCAAACCAGCATTTGGCCTTATTCAGAGGCTCCCATCCTCTCTGAGTTTCTGCATGGAGCTAAGTCCTGAGGACAGAATAGGCAGCAAACAGGGGCTGAACTGTGGCTTCATCTAAGATTTTGCACTTTTGAGGCAGGAAATGACAAGGATGTTTGCAGAACGCTAAGAGCTGGTAACAAGAAGCAAGTGATTAAATATCAACACAATGCTTTTACTCGGTTTTTTGTTTGTTTTTAAAGCTACAGATAGCATTTCTTCTACCAACGTGAAAACAATATCTGGTTATATAACTTCCAAAGGCAGCATGTTTAGTATGAGTTGGCTGTAGTGGAGGTGGAAGTTTAGAGGCTGAGGCCAGAGGTTTTGTGAGGGTTTGGGTTGGAGGCCAGTAGTTATAGCTAGGTCCTCTTTCAGACCACAACATAAAAGCTGTCTATTCACTTAAGCATTATAGCTTTTATGAGGGGGATGTTCCCTTTCTTCTCTGGCAATTAATACGAAAACAAAATACCAGACATGAGGGCAATGGCCCCAACTCCTGTTGATGTTTCCCAGGCACTGATATTCAGAGGCAGATTATCTGTGATCCTGGAGACAGCATATAGCCGTCATAACTAGTAGCCGTAGGTAGCCTAACTTTCCATTAATGGGTCTAATCCTCCTTGAAAAATCATTTAAGTTGGTAGTTGTTAAACAATTCTGACCTAGATTGAACAGGAGTTGGACTTGACATAAAGAAGATTCATAAGTTCAACAAAGATACATGATTCCTTACAGGCGGCCATAGAGGGGTCCGCTGTTTTACATGACAATCTCAAGAAGTAAAGACAAGAACATGCTTCCTACTTTTATAGCCCACTGGAATGATTTTTTTTTAAAAAAACCAAACATTTATACCCTGTTCTTCAGGAGAAACTTGCCCCCCCCCCCGGTAAACAAAAAATTGAAAATAAAAATTACAGTAAATACAAAAACTATTGCATACTAACACCAGCAGCAAAAAAGATGGAGCAGACAATTCAAATATTATAAAACTCCATTATCTAAAAGGCCTAGGCAAGTAAAACAAATCTTCACCTGGCACCTAAAAAGCATACATTTAATGGCTTCACTTCATGGATTTTTATATAATCTAGAAAATGTTAAATCCAGCATTTATTTATAAAGCCTGAGTCCCAGAAATGTCTCAGAAGTGTTGAGATTTTACAATCAATATTATCTTGACTGTAGTGTACTTGAGACTGTTTACTGTTAACTGAGTTTCCAGGACCTGCATTTGTTTGTCCATAGATAAGAGAGGGAAGATTATATACACCTGGCAAAAAAGTTCCCATAGTGATTTTAAGTCATTTTGACTTAAACATCAAAATTTGAGGTCAGAACCTCTACAAAGTCCAGATGCTGATACTGTCAATGGATGTTATGCAATATGTCATAGCTTTTCTGAATAAACGTATTGAAAAAATGTTTGGAATTGTTGATTTGGCTGTGATCTCATTAGTGAAATACATATACAGGGCTCAACTAAATGGTGTAATATTGTGCAACCTGTAACCACTATGGACTTTGAAGCTTAGTCTAGTTCATCTGTTGTGAATGTAATATTGCTTAAGCCATGTTTGCGTGGACAGGCGGAGTCCCCCAGATCCCGAGCGCCCCCCCCCCGCATTGTGGAATAACGACTCAAGACAACGGGATTAAATTGGCCTCAACTTTATTAAATTTCAAATGTGGGTAGACCTTGGCTCAGGCATTGGGCGTTATCCCTCCCCAGTCCCCAGCCGGGGACCTAGGGAGCATCAGGGTTATCCGGTGTGTGTGTGTGTGGGGGGATGGGCCGGCTCTGGAGAACATATGTTCAAGCAGAGATAGCCGCCCCTGTTATGCCGCCGCCGCAGGAGAGAGCAACGACGACCTTTCGACATACAGTCAAAGCCTCCCTTCAGAAACCCCTTTAACGGGGAACCCTGTTATCACCGCTGCAAAGAGGAAGATAGACTAAAGGATTCCGCCCAAGGCCTGACATCGCCAAAGTTGTGATGTTTTGCTACGGGAAAGGCAAAACCTGCCAATACAGGGGAATTCCTTTCCGGCCCTTTAACAGCGACCTTAACGTAGCAGTGCCCGCATACCTGTGAAGAAAAGTTAACCTGCAAAATAAGACATTAACTGAGGGTGGGTAGGGTGGGAGAAGCTCTGGAGCCAAGTGAGGATTCCCAGGTAAGATCCTCCCTCTATTGTGTGGGCAGGTAGTCCCTCCCCTACCTGGCCTGGTCTCCTTGGCAACGCTTCCCCCAGGCGGGATTGGACAACTGACTGAGTTAGGCGGAGACCTCCAGGTATCCCACCTGAGGGAAGGCGAAGCCAAGCCTATGCTGATGGAGCCGCTCCAGATCCAGGGGCTGCGCGCGTCCACGCAAAGGGCGCCCCCTGTTTTTATGTGGGGACCAGTCATTACCAGCCTTTGGATCTAAGGGAGAAAAAGTGGGTTGGAGTGGGCAAATTTTATGGGTCCTTCCCATGCTGTTTGTGTCCTTCCCATAATGTTACTTTGCTATTTGCAAGGAATGTGCTTCCCATATCCATCTAAGTAAACAGTATTCAATTTTGGGCCTGATTTATAGCAACTGAGATTGTAAAGCAATTGTGTTGACACTTCATTTACTTAAAAGATTTATCCCCTGACTTATTTAAATATCCGAGGTGGCTTACTAGCTGGAAGGATTGGAGAAAACAAAGCAACTGCACTCTGTGATACTTCAGTTCCTCAGTGTATAGGTATGTCTATTAATTGCACATAAGGGGAAAGCATGGATGTGCATAAGACATAAGTGACATATTGAACATGCTCTAGAACAGCAACATGACAAGCGCTTGGCCTACGGGGAAGATTCTGTGTTAATTGCTGGATCTAAAGTGTAGATACAGCACACTTTATAGGTGTAGTACATCTTTTAGGTAACTTACAGACTAGTACAGGCTTTTGTGGTTATGCACTTGCAAATATCAGTGTTTCCCCTTTTGTTTCCTCTTAAAAAATAAATATAAATGAATCAATAATCAAAAACAAAACAAAGTCACCAACTATGACTCCTCAAATACAAATATGCAAATCAGAAAACGTTAAAAACCACACACAGATACATGGCTCCCTGCTAATAAAAGTCCAGACTGAATGGGTTGTAGCCAACTAGGTTTTACTTGGAGTAGACCCATTGAAATTAATGTACCTATGTACATTAATCATGTCCATTAATTTTAATGTGTCTACTCCAAGAATGTATAATGTTGATACAGCTCAGTCTCTTCTTCTGCAAACTCCACAGGTTGGCTGGTTTGTTTTTTAAAGTAATATTGTACTAGTATCATTTGTGGAAATCCAAGCAACAGTTGAAATTGTACTGTGTTCTCATGCCTTGCCATGGGCTAAAGTTTCTCATTTAGCTCCTCCTCAGTGTGGGACCGGAAATCCGCTTCATCCCATGGAGAATCCGTGTTCCTTGGCAGGGCTTCTCTTTAAACTTGATTGCCCACCTAGAACTCTCCATTGTAATCCTCGAGGAAACCTGCCTGTTTCTGTTTCAACATGGCTATCCTTTAATTGATTAATGTAGCTTAATTTATTAAGCTCTGTTGACATGAGTAACATTTCTTTCATTTTATTTGAACTAGATTTGACCTATGGTTGAACAGTTAATGGCTGCTGGATTTGATGGTCATATCGCTGCAGTGCATGTGTAGCAACACTGTGCGTAATGTAGCATTTACTTTGGCACCAATTTATCCTTTTATGTAATTACAAATCAATTATGTAACAAAATAATGTTACACATCTTCTAACAGTCCAAATGACTAAAAATATGCTGGTGTAAATCAAGTACAAATTTGGGTGAAATGCTTTTCTAGAATATTGACCCAAGAGAATATTAACATCACAGGTGAAAACAAGATTCATGAACACTATGCATGGCCAGTGTCCAGGGATGATGAAAGTTATAACCCAGAAGTGGGGAACCTCAGGTAAAATATGGCCTTCCAGGCATGTCTACCTAGCCCTCTGAACTCTCCCCAGGCCACGCCACTAAGCGACCCAGCTTCATATCCTGATTTTATGTGGATGGAATATATCTGTGAACTCTGAAAATGCCTCTTTGCTTGTCTGAATGGAGGACAAAGGAGAATATGTGAGCATGTGTAGAAACTAGCTTACTGTAGAAAGGTAGCCCCTTCATGGATCACTGCCTTGCCGTGGCGAAGGGGCTTGAATAACTCAGAGAAGCTATGAACTATGCCGAGCAGGGCACCCAAGATGAACAGGTCATAGTGGAGAGTTTTGACCAAACGTGATCCACCTGGAGGAGGAACCGGCAAGCCACTCCAGTATTCCTGCCAAGAAAACTCCATGGACAAAGACAACAGGCATATAAAAGTTATGACACTGGAAGATGAGCCCCTCAGGTCGGAAGGTGTCCAACATGCTACTGGGGAAGAGCGGAGGACAAGTACAAGTAGATCCAGAGCTGATGAAGCGGCTGGGCCAAAGCCGAAAGGACGCTCAGTTGCGGATATGCATGGAAGCGAAAGGAAAGTCCAATGCTGTAAAGAAAAATATTACATAGGAACCTGGAATGTAAGAACCATGAACCTGGGTAATTTGGATGTGGTCAAAAATGAGATGGCAAGAATAAATATTGACATCCTGGGCATCAGTGAACTAAAATGGACGGGAATGGGCGAATTCAGTTCGGATGACCATCATATCTACTACTGTGGGCAAGAAACCCGTAAAAGAAATGGAGTGACCCTCATAGTCAACAAAAGAGTGGCGAAAGCTGTACTGGGATGCAATCCCAAAAATGATAGAATGATCTCGATACGAATCCAAGGCAGACCTTTTAACATCACAGTAATCCAAGTTTATGCACCAACTACTGGTGCTGAAGAAACTGAAATTGACAAATTCTATGAAGACTTACAAGACCTTATAGAAGTGACACCAAAGAGGGATGTTCTTCTCATTATAGGGGATTGGAATGCTAAAGTAGGGAATCAAGAGATAAAAGGAACAATTGGCAAGTTCGGCCTTTGAGATCAAAACGAAGCAGGGCAAAGGCTAATAGAGTTCTGTCAAGAGAACAAACTGGTCATCACAAACACGCTTTTCCAACAACACAAGAGACGACTCTACACGTGGACATCACCAGATGGGCAGCATTGTAATCAGATTGATTAGATTCTCTGCAGCCAAAGATGGAGAAGCTCTATACAGTCAGCAAAAACAAGACCTGGAGCTGACTGTGGCTCAGATCATCAGCTTCTTATAGCAAAATTCAAGCTTAAACTGAAGAAAGTAGGAAAAACCACTGGGCTGGTAAGATACAATCTGAATCAAATCCCTTATGAATACACAGTGGAAGTGAGGAACAGGTTTAAGGATTTAGATTTGTTGGACAGAGTGCCTGAAGAACTATGGGTGGAGGCTCGCAACATTATACAGGAGGCAGCAATGAAAACCATCCCAATGAAAAGGAAATGCAAGAAAGCAAAGTGGCTGTCCAACGAGGCCTTACAAATAGCAGGGGAGAGAAGGCAAGCAAAATGCGAGGGAGATGGTGAAAGATACAGGAAATTGAATGCAGATTTCCAAAAAATAGCAAGGAGAGACAAGAAGGCCTTCTTAAACGAGCAATGCAAAGAAATAGAGGAAAACAACAGAATGGGAAGAACCAGAGATCTGTTCAAGAAAATTGGAGATATGAAAGGAACATTTCGTACAAAGATTACCATAATAAAGGACAACAGTGGTAAGGACCTAACAGAAGCAGAAGACATCAAGAAGAGGTGGCAAGAATACACAGAGGAATTATACCAGAAAGATATGGATGGCTCGTACACCCCAGGTAGTGTGGTTGCTGACCTTGAGCCAGACATCCTGGAGAGTGAAGTCAAATGGGCCTTAGAAAGCACTGCAAATAACAAGGCCAGTGGAAGTGATGATATTCCAGCTGAACTATTTAAAATTTTAAAAGATGATGCTGTTAAGGTGCTACACTCAATATGCCAGCAAATTTGGAAAACTCAGCAGTGGCCAGAGGATTGGAGAAGATCAGTCTACATCCCAATCCCAAAGAAGGGCAGTGCCAAAGAATGCTCAAACTACCGCACAATTGCACTCATTTCACACGCTAGCAAGGTTATGCTTAAAATTCTACAAGGCAGGCTTAAGCAGTATGTCGACCGAAAACTCCCAGAAGTGCAAGCTGGATTTCGAAGGGGCAGAGGAACCAGAGACCAAATTGCAAACATGCGCTGGATTATGAAGAAAGCTAGAAAGTTCCAGAAAGACATCTACTTCTGCTTCATTGACTATGCAAAAGCCTTTGACTGTGTCGACCACAGCAAACTATGGCAAGTTCTTAAAGAAATGGGAGTGCCTGATCACCTCATCTGTCTCCTGAGAAATCTCTATGTGGGACAAGAAGCTACAGTTAGAACTGGATATGGAACAACTGATTGGTTCAAAATTGGGAAAGGAGTACGGCAAGGCTGTATATTGTCTCCCTGCTTATGTAACTTATATGCAGAATTCATCATGCGAAAGGCAGGGCTAGATGAATCCCAAGCCGGAATTAAGATTGCCGGAAGAAATATCAACAACCTCAGATATGCAGATGACACAACCTTGATGGCAGAAAGTGAGGAGGAATTAAAGAACCTTTTAATGAGGGTGAAAGAGGAGAGCGCAAAATAAGGTATGAAGCTCAACATCAAAAAAATGAAGATCATGGCCACTGGTCCCATCACCTCCTGGCAAATAGAAGGGGAAGAAATGGAGGCAGTGAGAGATTTTACTTTCTTGGGCTCCATGATCACTGCAGATGGTGACAGCAGTCACGAAATTAAAAGACGGCTGCTCCTTGGGAGAAAGGCGATGGCAAACCTAGACAGCGTCTTAAAAAGCAGAGACATCACCTTGCCAACAAAGGTCCGTATAGTTAAAGCCATGGTTTTCCCAGTAGTGATGTATGGAAGTGAGAGCTGGACCATCAAGAAGGCTGATCGCCGAAGAATTGATGCTTTTGAATTATGGTGCTGGAGGAGACTCTTGAGAGTCCCATGGACTGCAAGAAGATCAAACGTATCCATTCTTAAGGAAATCAGCCCTGAGTGCTCACTGGAAGGACAGATCGTGAAGCTGAGGCTTCAATACTTTGGCCACCTCATGAGAAGAGAAGACTCCCTGGAGAAGATCCTGATGTTGGGAAAGATGGAGGGCACAAGGAGAAGGGGGCGACAGAGGACGAGATGGTTGGATAGTGTTTTTGAGGTTACCAGCATGAGTTTGACCAAACTGCGGGAGGCAGTGGAAGACAGGAGTGCCTGGCGTGCTCTGGTCCATGGGGTCACGAAGAGTCGGACACGACTAAATGACTAAACAACAACAACAGAAAGGTAAATTTTACATCTTTGGTCTGCCATTTTTTGCCTCTGGCCCTATCCACCACTGGCATGTGGCCACAAGCTGAAAAAGGTCCCCCACCCCTGTTATCATCCAACAACATCTGGTGGTCCACAGGTTCCTCACCTCTGGCTTCCCCATTTCCTTCAAGTAAATTCACCATGCCGGAAACTCAAACCCAGCTGGTTATCTGCTTCCGTATGTTAGTACTTGCTTGGAGTAAGTCTTTCCAGGATATAATATTCCATTCTATAGGATGACCTCTATAGATCTTTCCTTAAATTTGTTTTTGCTTTTGACTAAATTGAAATGCATGGCTGATCAACCCTCAGCAATTGCATAGTCAGGAGGGATAATACATAGCGCTGGTTTCCCCTTGTCCTCTCCAGGTGATCAGCAGAGCTGACAATGGTGACCATCTCTTTGCTAGAGCAGGAGCCCCATGTGCATGACACTGGAAGCTGAATAAAGTTCTACCCAGGAGCTTTTTGTGTGCCCCGTTCAGGATATTGGCAACTTGCCGCAGCCCATCCTTTGTCGCCATCACTGGGTCATTGTAAGTTTAGCACTTTTAGCAAGACTTCATTTGATCAATGTTTAATGACCCTCTGGCTGTGTTCCAAATATAGTACACAGCTTATAAAATTCCTTGTCTCTTATCAGTTTGCAGTTCTTGGGAAGCTGGCCCTTTCATTAAGAAAACTGTTAACTGCATTAAGAGTGTCAACAACTGCACAACCCAGATTTTACATTAACTATTTCCTTAATGCTTCGAGTGTGCCATTTCTTTTTGTCATTTCAGGATATTCTTAAGAACAGCAGTGTTTAAAAACTGATTATTTAACAGTGGCTTGACCTTTCTGCCTCCGCTCTTTGTAACAATGCATTGCTTATATCCATTTGGTCTGATTTGCAATCGGGGCCTGGCTTGATAGGATTGTTGCTTTTTTCCAGACTTGAGCCAAAAAGCAGGGAGGGAGGCAGCAGCAGGTGATAGATTTGTGTGGCTTAGGATGTTGTGGCTCATGGTCTCAGTGTATGGAAGCAGCTACCTGGTTTGTGTGGTAGTTTGAATTAAAAATAATAATGACTCAAAATCAGACACAAAGAAGATGATCACAGGCCCGTCATCAGTCACTTGACAGAATTGTTGATAGTTAGCTCTCTGCAATTAGTGGCTATGGCTCACAAAAGAGGCAGAGTTGGTGCTCCTGTTGCAATAAGTGGACTCATGTATTAAAATCTGATTTTTTTCTAGAGGTCATTTAATGCTAGTAAATAAATGAGCTTGACTAGTAAAAAGCATTTTGGGGTTCCAGGCAAGCATAATTTAGACCTCCCACTCACACATGGGCACTCACACATCAGCAACTGGCTTCCGTGGGCAACTGGCAGGGCTCACTGCTGATGCCCGTCCTGGGCCCTTGTCTCCCTCTCCCCCACTTCTCTCTGAACTGAATCAAATTTCTGCCCCATCTCAAGGGCTTTTTTCAGCCAGAACTCACCAGAACTCAGTTCCTGCACCTCTCAGGTGGGTGCCATTGCCATTATACGAGAACAAGGGTGAGTTCATGGTGAGTTCTTTTTCCAGAAAAATTGCACTGCCCATCTCTGTGATGAATGAGTGAAAGATGTGTGGAATAGTTGAATTATTTGACTGTTAAAGTCAAGGTTTCCTAGCAAAGCCACTTGGGTCTTCTAGGGAAATTACTGAAACAAGATCCCCACCCGCCTCTTCTAACATTTCTTAGTGTTACTGCCTTTCAGTTAGCATGGTGATTATGAAGCTGCCTTATTTTTGCTAAGGGGATATGAAGTTAAACATTTCTGTAAGGACTTGTGATATCCCCTCTTACTTCCCACAATAGTGTGTGTTGTGCTCACTGCCACACTTGGATCAGTGCAACATAGGAGCCCAGAGGCATTCTGGAGTAATGAAGGTGGTGGGTGCTGCTGCAGCCACTTCATCTGGAGCTTATCTAAACAGTATTGGGCTGAGCAGTGCCACTGATCCCTGCTGATGTCACCTGGTCCAGGCAGATTAAGGGGGAGAGGCAGCAGCGAGGCTGGGCAGCAGCATCACTCTGCCTGGTGCTGAGACAGGAGATCCCGGGTGAAGTGCCTGTAGCAGCCCCTCCACTGTCATTTTTCTAGGTGGTGCAGACCCCTGGAGGGCCCATTATCCAGGGCCCATTCAAGTCTGGTATTGGCCTTGCTGTCATGCACTCATTAACTGCTCTCTCATTGGTCACACATCCCCACAGAACACTGTCACTGCTGTACCAACCAGACAAATTGAAAACATAGAAATGTACTATTGCAAAAGGATCTGAAATATTTCGGGGTCACAATCTATTTGCATAGCTGTTTATCTGCTGGTAGAAATGTATCCTCTGGAGGATTTATTTATTTTTAATCACTTGAATGTAATCTCTGAGCAAATTACTTTCTGTTTTTGTTTTTTTTAAAATAATTTTTATTAAAGTTTTCCAATTTAAAACAAATTAAATCCAATTTATAATCTTTTTCCAATAACCAGGACTTCCCCTCCCCTCCCCCTCTTGTCTTCCAGTTTAACAAATCAATTCAACAAATTCTTATCCCCAAATTACACTTATCGTCAATAACCCAATTTTTCGAAAATTCCCATCCCCTAAGATCGACCTAATTCCCTTCCACGAGTTCCCCCTCTTCAAGAATAATGCAGATAAAAATAAACAAGATAAAAAATAGTTTTGCACCCTTTGGATTCCAGATTTCCCTCCCCCCTTTCCCGGTTGCGTTCCCAATATCCCTCGACATCTGATATCTTCCTGGGGTTCCCACATCTCACTAAACCCAGACCTCTCTAGTCCTTTACCAGTCATTTTTAAATTCGAGTGTCCAATCATAGAAGGAGTCTATCTCAAAAAGGGGCCCATTTCTTCTATCCAGATTTTTATATCCAGGAGCAAAAACTCCAATTTTATTTCTGTAAGCTTGTCAAATCTGAATGTCCCAAATGTTCCCACTTCCAGTTCTGTCCAGATCTTGTTATTTCATTATTCTTATTAATCACACTCCTCCTTTTTATTTTTTGCTTTTTCCCTGCTCTTCTGCCGAAATGTTCTATTTCCAAAAGTTTCTAGTTTCTCTGCAGAGGCTTGTTATTCAGGAGCAAAACATTGCGTCATGTCCCTTTCATTTACATCCATTGTTGTCTGTAGTGTGTAGACCTCTGTAGACAAAATAATGTTCCATTTCTGCAGTTTCCCAGGAGATAAAAAGTTCTGTTCAACTGTTCAAATTTCCAGTCAAAAACACTTGCAATATCCCTCAGCTCCTCTAGATGGATTTCAGTAACTGAGTTCCCTTCCAGATCACATCCACCAAACCAAGTAGCTTGTTGATCCTTATTTGAAACATTTTATATCCAATTTATAACCAATGTAACCGGCAAAGTCCTCATAACAAAGTCTCTGTTTTGTTCTTCCGTTTTGACAGCTCTTTGACAGCTGTCAAAACCTCCGTTTCTCTTCCCCAGGCATTTTCACCGGTCGCTCCCGGGGTTCCGGGGGGGTGGGGGGGTGGGTTGCTTTTTAGTTCAAATTCCACTTTTCTCCTCCAGCTCAATCTTATATTTTTCCCTCGCGAAGTCACTAATTCATCAAGATAAAGTCACTCTCGATCTTAGTTGTTAAGTCCTTTGTTTTGGCTCTTCTACAATTGGGGGGGGGGATGACTTCCTTTTTATACCCCCCCCCGCTCGCTCCGGATTTTAAAAATTTATCCCTCTTTTTAATCCATATTCCAATTACTCACGGGTTGTTCTTTTGGATCCAAATTTTCAATGGAAGAAGCCAGCGCTCTCCACCGAATGGCATGCGGCTTCGCTCGGCAGGGGAAGCGGCGGACTCAAAGCACCCCCCCCCCAGGCGCCCGCTCTCCAGCCTTTAAAAAGGCTCTTTCGCGGGCCGGGGGGGGCTCAAAGGTGCCAGCCGAGTCACCATGTCCATGGGGCTCCGTGCCCATGGTTTTTGCGGGTCCCCGCGTCGCCGGCGCGGTAGAACCCAGCCCCTGCCGAGCCGGCTCCCTCCGGAGCACGGAGGGAGCCCGCCATTCGGCGATGGCGCCAACCCGGAAGTCCTCTGAGCAAATTACTTTCTGTACCCTATATTTGTTTCAATAAATGAGCTATAGCATACTGCCATATATTATTTTGGACTGGCATCAGGAAAAGTACATGAAGTGAATATTTTGGTTGCAGTATAATGATCCCAATTGCTTCCTTATTTAAATAGAATGCATATGGACAGTCTGTTATTCATGTCTCTGGAAGAATATGTTTTGTTCCAGATATCAAGCACAGAATATAAAGATGAAACCAAGTCCAAATATGTTTTAAAGTTGTATTTAATTATGCCATTAGATACTGCATACTGATGACACCTTGCTCCAAAATCCCCAATGGTTTTGCATAGTTGTGGAATAGGTACCTCGGGTACCTCGGGTTACAAGCGCTTCGGGTTACAAACGGTTCAGGTTACAGACTCCGCTAACCCGGAAGTAGTACCTCAGGTTAAGAACTTTACTTCAGGTTGAGAACAGAAATCACGTGGCGGTGGCGCAGTGGCAGCGGGAGGCCCCATTCGCTAAAGTGGTGCTTCAGGTTAAGAACAGTTTCAGGTTAAGAACGGACCTCCAGAACGAATTAAGTTATTAATCCGAGGTACCACTGTACTGTCTTGTGGTACCCCATAGGGTAACCACCAGGGGGCTAAAGAGCACGCTGCCAATGCTGTTCTCTGGATATGACCCTGCAGGTAGGAATGGATCCACCCCAACACAGTATCACTGATAACTGCCCTGCCCAGAAGGATACCATGGTCAATAGTATCAAAAGCTGCTGAGAGTTAGTGCAGAAGGGGAAGGGTTGCACTCCCCTTGTCATTCTCTCTATAAAGGTCATCCAACAGGGTGAGCAAGGCTGATTCAGCCCTAAACCCAGGTTTCAATCCACATAATCATTCTCGTCCACCACAATTCTCAATCACCTTCCCCAGAAAGGAAGTATTTGTGACTCGGTAATAATTGTTACAATCCATTACACCTACTAATAATTCTGTGGTGTTTTTTTTTTTTTTAATGTTATGTTGAAATACCAGTAAATTCTAAATTGAATGTTTTTGTTGGTTTTCTTTTCTTTTACTAATAAAGTGCTGAGAGACAGGATTGACTGGATATTTGATACACATTCGAACCTTGAATGTGGGGGAGCCTACCAGAAGCCCAGAGTATATCCTCATGACTATGAATCATCTCCCAAGTTTGCAATTTTTTGTTTAGGTGGATTTAAAATGTGTGTGTGTGTATGTGTGTGTGTGTGTGTGTGCGGCTGGCACTCTTTCTTTTTCCTTCCTTTCCTTGTATGATCCTGTCCAAACTTGGTATATTTCTGTACAGCGGTAGCATTATCCTGTTCTGTTTTTGGAAAAAGAAAAGCTAAACAAGCTAGAGGAAGGAGACTATTTTTTTTTTTAACGATATTTATTGGAATTTCAGATAATACAAAAAAGAGAGAAAAAACAGAGTTAAAAAAGAGAGAGAGAAAAAAAGCATTCAACATTTACAATCCTTATTTTCGATAACTTTTTTCTACGACTTCCCCTCACCTCCCCTTCTTGTATTCCGTGTCCAAATATTTATTCAACAAGTTCTTATCCTTAGTTTTTAACCCTAGTTTGTTATTATACTTAATTCAATTTATGTATCAAGTTTTAACTTATATGCATTGATCATTATACTTAAAGACTTTTTCTAAGGTTGACCCAGTTTCCCTTACACGAATTCCCCATTTTTATACTAATAGCAATACAAAAAAAGAAACAATAGAAAGGATCAGAATATATTTGTACACCCTTCGGATTCCCAAACCCCACCCTCCCTTTCCCGGTTTCAATCCCCAAACCATTGTCCATTAGTCCATCTACTATCAGCCTGGATTCCTCACGTCAGAGGCTCTTAATTCTCTCTCAGTTCCTTTCTGCTGGTTTTTTTGATAGTCCTTTGTATTAACCACCAAATCTCGGAAGGGCTCTGTCCCAAAATTGTCCATGTTCCATCCGGCCGGGCCTCCAAATTTAAAGGTGGAACTCAAAACTTGTTTCTTAATCCTTTTAGGTCCAAATGTCCCAAAATCTTCAGATCTCCACAAAGGGAGATCTTTCCATTCCTCCTTCTTCAGTTCAAATCAAATTTTCCTCATCCAGTCCTTTTTTTCTTTTATATCCATCTTGACAGGCCTCCGGCTCTCTTTTGCCTTCTGCAACATTTCAGCCCCTCCTTAGAGGAAGGAGACTATTAGGAACAAAGTGATGGTTCAGATTAAGTGCATGTACAGATCAAACATTGTAAGCAGAACTTTCACATCCAGTCACATCTCCTGAAGATATAATGCTGTCATATGGTGGACTGTGGAGAAGCCTTGCAGACCTAATTAGGACTTCTGTGAGCTGGAGGTTTACCCACTGCTGATCTACACCCTTGTTCTTGCTCCGTGTTTCTATGTTTAACTTAGATTACTATACACCTCTGGGACGTGGGTGGCGCTGTGGGTAAAAACTCAGCGCCTAGGACTTGCTGATCGCATGGTCGGCGGTTCGAATCCCCGTGGCGGGGTGAGCTCCCGCCATTCGGTCCCAGCTCCTGCCCACCTAGCAGTTCGAAAGCACCCTTAAGTGCAAGTAGATAAATAGGTACCGCTTTATAGCGGGAAGGTAAACGGCGTTTCCGTGTGCTGCTCTAGTGCCGGTTCGCCGGAGCAGCTTCGTCACGCGGGCCACGTGACCCGGAAGTGTCTGCAGACAGCGCTGGCTCCCGGCCTCTAGAGTGAGATGAGCGCACAACCCTAGAGTCTGTCAAGACTGGCCTGTACGGGCAGGGGTACCTTTACCTTTACCTTTACCTTACTATACACCTCATATACTTCAAGGAAGATTATGGCATCTTCCACTGGCGCCAATTCTATAGGGCTGAGGTGTCCTTGGCCTCCTCAGTATATTTGGGAAGGGGGCAGGATCCCCTCAATGTTGAGGGGGTGGAGGAGGCCGAGCATAGTGCGGCATCAGTGGCCAGCTTCACCTGGGAGTGAGAGAGGAGGAGCTGTTGGCCACTGAAGCCATACATCGCCCCAATGATGCAACGTCACATGCACATCACGTGCAAGACGTCACGCATGTGCCACACTCCAGGCCCTCTCAATCTTGGGCACAAGTTTACACTTCTGACACCGTCAGTTCTAGTCTGGGGTTCTACAGAACACTTCTTTGACCACTCTTCCCCTGGAGACTGTTCTAAGGGTTAGCAAATGTGGAAGCGGCTCTATGCAAAATGCTCTTAACTTTTGAAAGCCATGGAACATGTGGGTTGCCCCAATTGTGTAGAGTTTTCTTCCAGCAGCTGCCAAGAATATGCAGTGCTGACAGCAGGACTATTTATGCCGTCCACCTGGAGATCAACTTTCAAATTGTATTATGCCCCACGTGGAGCATTCCAGCAAACTCCATGAGGCAGCTTTAACACTCTGCATTTTAGGGACAGAATCAGCTGGTCTCCCCCACCTGCCACCCACCAGTCTATATTACTTCATGATGCATGTTTGAATGCTATTCCAAAGCAAAAACAAAAGCCCCTATTCCTTTCACACAAAGAACCTCATGTCAAGCAGAACATGCTACAGCAAAGCTTCTGCTTGACATTCTAGTTTTTGACGTGTGAGGAGGATCCCCCCCACCCCGTAGATGAGCAACCCTTCATATACCACCATGACACTGGATGCCAAACTCAGCCATGGAGCATCTGCTTTGCATGCAGAATATCTCCATTGCAATCCTTAGCATCTCCAGATAGGCTTAGGAATGCTCCCAGCTTGAAACCCTAGAGAGGCACTGCCACTTAGTGTAGACGAGATGCAACTAATGTTAAATTTTATGTATTTAACGGCATAGGCTGAAGAAGAAGAAGAAGAAGACCCCTAATCAGTTTACATAAAATAGTGAAATTTTAAAATTAAAAAAATACAATCAACAAAATTTAAAATTAAGAATAAAAGTTATATGTCTGGATAGGCTTGCTGAAATAGCCTAATGGTCAGACTCTGCAGAAGGCAACTTCCACGATTCCTTTGTTGTAAGGTGATACTCTTATCATGAAAGCATATTTCTGTTTCGTTTTTGGCATGTTAGGCTACTCATGCAAAATTGAGCTAATAGGTTGAAAATATGCAATAAGAGGCCATTGTTGGGCAGAGAAAAAACGAGAAAACAGAGTGGTGTAATGATGGCTGGTGCTAAATTTCTAAGATGCTGGGGTTCTACAGGAATGGGGAATCTGTGACTCACCAGACGTTACTAGACTCCAGCTATTGTCCCTGACCATTGGCCATGCTGACTAGGGCTTATTGAGTTAGAGACTTCCTTAGTGATCTGGAAGATATACCCTGTGAACTGGAAAGCTTGGCACTAACTCCTGGTATATACATGTCCCTGAGTGTGACAGACTGCACTCTGGACATACTCTGTTGTACCCTATTTATTATCAATCCACATCTTCTGAGACGCAGCTGGACTTTCGAAACAGGACTCTGGAACTCAAATTTAGCTCAATGGGTAGGGCAAAGGTCCAGCTGTTAGATCACCACAAACCCTTGGATCGATTCCCTGTTCAAATAGAGTTTAATGTGCCACTAAAAGAAAATGTTAACCCTGCTGCTCCTGTAAAACTGATTTCCCCTGGGCCTGAATCACTTAAGGAGGGCATTCTGGAATGACTTCCAATTGCATGCTACTTGTTTGTGTTTGTAACAGGCTTGCTGGCTGTGACTACAAAACTGAACAATGCAAAATTGGTTAATAAGTTACGGTGCCCTCAAACTAGTTTATTGTAAATGACCCGGTTTGTGCTGCAGGCTTTACAATACAGTCGTTTCTTGTGTCTTTATTCTGAGTGCTCTCTTTGGTGAACTTTGGGATACATAAAGTGGCCAACAAGCCAGGATCACTTGTGTGGGATTTAGAGAAGGCACTGCCAGAGTTTCAAAGGTCACGGAGTGCTTATTAGTATGAGTGTTGCCTTGGGAGCTCTAGAGTTCTGCAAAAAAGGAACTCTACATTTGAGGGAGTGTGTGGGTTTGGCATCTGTCATGCTTTCTGTGAGAGCAGCTGTTTCCCTCTCCCCACATGTACACATACAAATATCTTCTACTTTATATCATCAGATAGCTAATTTTCCCATTGCTATTGCAGACTCCCTGGCTGCCTAAGGAACTTCCTATCCCCTTGGCTAGGTTGACTCAAGCTCCTTTAGGCTTCTATACTATAGAGGAGTCAGTAACAAGTAGCAATAGGTCTATTTTAATAGGCTGAGTTCCAGCCATTTCCTGGTTATAAGGTGAAAAGTGATTGCTTATTTGATTTCTATACCCCTTAATATATTAAAAATACCTCTAAGCAGTGTTTAGTTTTAAGACTTGCTGTCATGTGGACCCTTTTATCTCTTTATCTGTGTCCGAAGAAAGCAAGGAAGCAACTTCTGGTTGTTGAATGAGCAGTGCCTTAATTTGTTTTTGTGTGTTGTGTGTACATCATTTTAAATTTTTATTGTGGGCAGGGGCCTCAAAAGCTGGAAGTGGCCTGTGCTTCTCTGGAGCTCTGAGAGGTTCTGTCCCTTGGTGGGCAAAATTATGTGTCCCCTTAACAGAGATTAATTAATGTATTGTGGAATGAGTTCTGACAGGCAACAGCCTATATTTTCAGCTTTTCCTGTGCCTGCTGAAGAAGGCAGCATCCCGTGGAATAGAAAGTTTAATTTTCCTTCCTGG
Source organism: Podarcis erhardii (assembly GCF_964252035.2). Lineage (NCBI taxonomy): Eukaryota > Metazoa > Chordata > Lepidosauria > Squamata > Lacertidae > Podarcis > Podarcis erhardii. The sequence goes on along the minus strand of NC_138497.1, from coordinate 77,408,043 downwards.
AACAAAATAAATGTAAATGACTGGTGAATCTTGGGGCCATCCTTGCTCATTCTAATGTGAAAATCCTTCTTTTGCCATGTTATGTTCCTCTTTGATAAGTAGATGGAGAGAGACCTTTGACTGACAGATAGCAATCACCAAATGAGAAAGCTTGGTTGAACAGTCATTGTGGTTACAATCCAGGAGATGGCGATATTTGCTTGTCAAATGGTCTTTCCCATAAAACAAATCTCTCTTAAGAGATGCAGTCTTTGTCCTAACAGATTTTAACACTCAAGAGCCATGGTAGATGTGACATAGTTGAATCTCTCTTTCTACAAATTGTGTCCTAATCGTTAGCAGCCTGGGGAGACTGGGAAGCTGAAGAGAGGAATGGGGACAGGGTAATTTATCTGTTTCAGTTTATCTCTGTTTTTCATTTTTCCACTCTTAAGCTCAATTCTTCACATTTCCACAAGTCCAAAGGAAAATTCATCAGCATGATAGAGAAAATTTATCCTAATATGCATGTTCTGTATGAAATTTTGATTAATATACAACTTTTTGCAACCAGCTTACCCCAATACAATGCATTTCTGTACATTATTTTCACTTCTATCTGCATTTTAATGCACACTCTACCCTAGTATATGCATTTTTGTACACATTACTAGACTGCAGAATTGCATAACAAAATTTGGAGAAGTGTGAATTTGGAAGGATGGCTGCATTTTAGTTAATACTTTATTTCAGGAAGTGTGAATTGGGTAGCTTCACCTTTATGTGGGACAAGAAGCTACACTTAGAACTGGATATGGAACAACTGATTGGTTCAAAATTGGGAAAGGAGTACGACAAGGCTGTATATTGTCTCCCTGCTTATTTAACTTATATGCAGAATTCATCATGCGAAAGGATGGGCTGGATGAATCCCTAGCCGGAATTAAGATTGCCGGAAGAAATATCAACAACCTCAGATATGCAGATGACACAACCTTGATGGCAGAAAGTGAGGAGGAATTAAAGAACCTTTTAATGAGGGTGAAAGAGGAGAGTGCAAAATATGGTCTGAAGCTCAACATAAAAAAACAAAGATCATAGCCACTGGTCCCATCACCTCCTGGCAAGTAGAAGGGGAAGAAATGGAGGCAGTGAGAGATTTTACTTTCTTGGGCTCTATGATCACTGCAGATGATTACAGCAGCCACGAAATTAAAAGACGCCTGCTTCTTGGGAGAAAAGCAATGACAATCCTAGACAGCATCTTAAAAAGCAGAGACATCACCTTGCCAACAAAGGTATGGTTTTCCCAGTAGTGATGTATGGAAGTGAGAGCTGGACCATAAAGAAGGCAGATCGCTGAAGAATTGATGTTTTTGAATTATGGTGCTGGAGGAGACTCTTGAGAGTCCCATGGACTGCAAGAAGATCAAACCTATCCATTCTTAAGGAAATCAGCCCTGAGTGCTCACTGGAAGGACAGATCCTGAAGCTGAGACTCCAATGCTTTGGCCACCTCATGAGAAGAGAAGACTCCCTGGAAAAGACCCTGATGTTGGGAAAGATGGAGGGCACAAGGAGAAGGGGATGACAGAGGACAAGATGGTTGGACAGTGTTCTTGAAGCTACCAGCATGAGTTTGACTAAACTGTGGGAGGCAGTGGAAGACAGAAGTGCCTGGCGTGCTCTGGTCCATGGGGTCACGAAGAGTCGGACACAACTAAACGACTAAACAACAACAACACCTTTAAAAGTGAACTGGATTTCTCTTCTGCCCCTATGCGGGGGCCTCTTTTGGGCATTTTTCAACTCAAAACCAACTTTCTACCCCTCTGCTTTAAAGGTAAAGGGACCGCTGACCATTAGGCCCAGTCATGGATGACTCTGGGGTTGTGGCGCTTATCTCGCTTTATTGGCCGAGGGAGCTGGAGTACAGCTTCCGGGTCATGTGGCCAGCATGACTAAGCCGCTTCTGGTGAAAGAGAGCAGCGCATGGAAACGCCGTTTACCTTCCCGCCAGAGTGGTACCTATTTATCTACTTGCACTTTGTGCTTTTGAACTGCTAGGTTGGCAGGAGCAGGGATCGAGCAAAAGGAGCTCACCCCCTCATGGGGATTTGAACCACCAAGCTTCTGATCGGCAAGCCCTAGGGTCTGTGGTTTAACCCACAGCACCACCCTCACCCTTACCCCTCTGCTTTACCCCATGACAATTTCTTTCTTTTTTAAAAAATAATATTTATTAAGTTTTTAACAAAAAGAAGAAAAAGAATAAACAATTAACAAAAAAACACACAAAGAAAATCCAAATACAATACAAAAACCGAGATGACAATTTCTGGACAATCTGTGTATATCATTTTGAGTACCAGTCTGAGGCTTCTGCTCTTCTTTTTAAAAAGAATTGATACCCTTCCTGTTCTTTTTCATCCCATTTAAAAGAAAAGATAAAGGTATTGTACCAGCGCTCCTGGTGTTAAAAGTATCATATACTCTAGTATATGACTAGGCTCCTGGCTGAAAGTACGTCCTGTTTCACATAAATAGGTGCGTCATTTAGATAGGACAGAGGGCATTCCTCACCATTTCTTCCTTTCTTACAGACTGGATGTATCAGGAACATGTCTATGTCTGGTTTACAAGGTAATAAAAAAAGCCCACAATAAAAAGCTACACTCCTTTTTTGTTTGCGTGTGCAATGAATATAACCAAGTCTACCAATACAACTTCAAGCTGATTAGTTTCCTTTTAACATACTTTATCAAGCCCATCTGTACAATCTGAGTTGAGCAGAGGGATGGGGCGTCTGATCAGTGGAGGCTGAGCCGCAAGGTCTGTGGGGCACTAGCCTATCAAGTGAAATTTCAAACATCCCCCTCCTAAAAGTTCTCAAATTTACATTATTTCTTGTCACACTTATATATTTTCCCATTTGAACATAGACTCCTGGTGATATTTCTGCCAATCACCTGTTCTCTGGCCTAGGAATTTTTTGCACAAGTTATCCATTGCCTATCCAAAAGTATTGTTATGGCGCATATGTCTCTAGACAGAAAAATCATGCAGTCAAATGATGTTTTACAGGAGCTGCACACTTATTAGCCCTAGTTCTTCAGGTTCTTCCTCCCTTCTAATGTCATGATGGCAGAGCAACTATAACATATAACATTAGTAGGGGTGCTGACATGGTAGACCTGTTAGTGCTAACAGAATCATACATCTGCTCTGAGCATGTTCAGAGCTGTTTCTTCAAGGACACACTTATATGCAACTGGCTATTACATTTTTTTTTTTTTTTGCTTAGTATTTGCTTTGCGATCTTGCTAGAGAGAGCGAGAGAGCAATGGTGTACACACTGTGAACTTATTTCTATTATTACTATTTAGCTGGTTTTTTCTTCATTTTGTATTCACACCCTTAATTGGACCATGTTATTTAAATGAGCTGGAGTGCCTTGGGAAGAGAGATAAGAACTTGCTCTGAGTTGCAGAGAGGGTAAGGAAGTATTTACAGTATATTGGAATAATGCCCACCGTGTGAGGTATGGGGTGGGATAATTTGATCCATTTTGTTACTGGTTATAGCTCAGCAATTTGCTTTTTTTGCCTAACATTCTTGTGAGTTTGTCAATGAATTTCTATACTAAAAAGTTTGGGATGTAAGCCTGTCAGGATATTACACTGACAGACTGACTGACTGACTCCCCATCCTCCCCCAATTTCAATGTCTAAAGTTTTCCCTAATCTCAGACCTAACAGAGGCTAATGGTGGTGGTCCACTGGTGTGATGTACTCTGTACAGACAAAGATTATGACTTCACATTTTCAGGACCAAGTCATCCATTGTAAACATGTTCTTCTGGTGTGCTCTGATGTGCCTCAACTCAAATGAAGCACTCCCTTTCCCCCACAGATCAATCTGCTGCAATGTGTGTGTGTGGGGGGGGGGGGGTTGCCATAAAGAAATACTTGGGAATTCTGCCATCTTCCTTTCTGTGGACACGACCAAGACAGTGTAGATGCCACTGAAACAGGAGTGCAAACATGGGGGGGGGGCCCTTGAGAGAACACATATTTGAGACTGTCCTGCTAGAGAAATGAATGTAATATTAGCACAGTGCAAATGGTGAAGGCTGAATCATACACACAGTGGCCTCCATGCAATTGAAATGGGATTGTGCATGCAGAACCACTGAGATTACTGCTTAGCTGTTGAGTGGTGAGTGGAGGTCTCATTTATGTGAACTAGCCCCCTTTCCCCCAAAATATTTTCTAGGCCCCCATATAGGACAATGTCCTGGCAAGGTGGCCTACAACATAATATTATGCATTGCGAACAGCAATAAAATAGTACCAATAGAAGAAACAGCAGAGAAACCAGCAACATGCCCATTAAAACAATTAAGCTGCTCTAAAACACAATTGTCCAGATACAATCTAAAAGTTGGACATTCTGTACAATTCACTAGGAAGGGACTGCATGTTATGATGTACAGTCATTTCTTAGGTGCATTTTCAAAATTATTTTACCACACAGTTGTGGAGCTGCTCTGAAGCACCTTAAAAGGCTATTTTTTTTTCTTTACATATCAGCCAACTAGAAGGACAAATCAGAGCCAGCTTTGCAACACCAAGAAAATGGCTCGGGACAGAAAACAAAAAGAAGGTACCATACAGCGCATGGTTAAACTTTGGAACTCTCTCCCACAAGAGGCAGTGATGGCCACCAACTTGGATGGTGCTGTTGGGCCAGGTTCAAGGTTCTTGTATTAATTTACAAGGCCCTTTACAACTTGGATCAAGGATACCACTGGGACCGGAGGGGCCACTAGGGGCGCATCAGAAGATGGCTGACAATAACATCTCTCCAACCCACACGAGGTAATTAAGAGGCTGTGATGGGAGTAAACAGCCTCCCGGGCCCCCCCAAGCTTGTGGGGGGGGACCCCCCTTGCCTGCTGTGCCCTATACCACCCCCGAATTTGAGGGGGTGGGGGCACTAGGCAGAAAGCCCTTGTGCGGACTTCGGCGTTCCTGGACGCTGTCTCTGATCCGCGCCCCTAGCTGCAGGAACTTCAAAAGAAACAATTAGGAGGAAGCGAATGCACATATTTCAAGGAAGAAGGGGGAGTAAAGACTGCTAACCGAAGAGATCTCTGAGAAACAAGACGGGTTGCAGGAACAGGAATAAATCATGAGAAGACAACCAAGGCTCGGTATGTTTGGCAACGAGACTGGATGGGGGAGGGGAAAAACCTTTCCTTTCTTTTCTCTATGTGATTAACCAAGAACTCCCCCCCACAAGTCACAAGTCAGAAATGCCGTTTAAATGACTTAAGCTGAGGATTTAAGACTGTGTAGAGATAATTTTCTAACCAAAGCATGTTTTAAGGAGACCGTGGAAAGTATAAGAGCTGTGGAATGACGCAGCAAAAAATAGCGTCGCCATTTTGGCAAGTTCTGTTGAAAGACTTAGGTCTGGGAGGAGGAATAGTTTTGTTTTCATACCATGAGTGAGCCTCCTCAGAGGGACTTAAGAAGGTGACAGAATAGTGAGACTGATGATGGAAAGAGTGCTTTTATTTATGAAAGTAATGATATATGGATACCATCTCGACATGATGATTGGATGAACGGAAAATTCACACAGGATTATAACTGGTGTTTACCTGCTTAAGGAGATTATCAGAAGAGATCATACAGAAAAAAGAAAAATATACGAACAAGATGAGACGTGAGAACAGCAAGATAGGACTGGATAGAATTATGAATATTATTTGGACAGATTTGTGGATATTAACGCAGCAGCAAGAAGATGATTGGAATCCCCCTTCGGAACTTGAAATATGGGTCCCCTCAACAAAAAATATAAAATTCGGCTTTGTAATTTGGAACTTATGTGATGTGATTTGATTTGATTTGATTTGATTTGATTTGATTTGATTTGATTGGTCGGTTAATAAAAAATATTTTTTTTAAAAAAAGGATACCACTGGGACCACATGATCACTTACTGTATATCACAGCTTGGTCATGGAGGTCTCTGTAGGAGTCACTGCTAGTGGCACTCCATGACTCAGATGCATGGCTCGTTACCAACAAGGAGCCAGGCATTCAGTGTTATGGGTCCAAATTGGTGGTAGTTCCATTTGAGGTCAGAGAGGTTCCCTTCCTGTTGAACATCTGGCATTTACTGAAGACTTTATTTTGGCAGGCTTTTTAGTGGTTCAGTCGTACCTTGGTACTCAAATGGAATCTGTTCTGGAAGTCTGTTCGACTTCTGAAAACTTTGGAAAACCAAGGCGCAGCTTCTGACTGGCTGCAGGAGCTACCTGTACTCAATCGGAAACCATGGAAGCAACATCGGACGTTCGGGTTCCAAAGAACGTTCGCAAACCGAAACACTCACTTCTGGGTTTGCAGCATTCAGGAGCCAAAACCTTCGAGTCGCAAGGCGTTTGACAACCAAGGTATGACTGTATTCTGATTTTACTGTTTCAACTCATTTTTAGTTTTAATGTATTGGGTCTCCTGTACACCACTTTGGGATGGCTCTGTTGGAGCACTACATTTTTTTTAAAAAATAAAGGAAGTAAATAAAAATAAGAGAATTATGCAAATTCATAGGGGATAATGATATCAGTGACTACTAACCCTGATAGATATGTTCTACCCCCACAGTAGCCACAGGTAGGTAGCTGTGTTGGTCTGCTGTGGTCGAAACAAAATTTAAAAATTTCTTCCAGTAGCACCTTAGAGACCAACTAAGTTTGTAATTGGTATGAGATTTTGTAGTGTGTATGCACATGAAAGCTCACACCAAAAACAAACTTATTTGGTCTCTAAGGTGCTACTGGAAGGAATTTTTTTAGTTTGTAGCCAGTATGCTTCTAAATATCATTTGCTGGAAACTTCAGGAGGGGAGAGAGTCTGTTGTGCTCAGATCCTCCTTGTGTGCTTCCCATAGATGTTTGGTTGGCAACTGACAAGAGACATTTCAATTGCTTTGTCATATATCAAGCTTATTTGTTTGAAGATAGCACTCCTGAAAGGTTTGATGATGTCGCAAAACCACCACATATGAAAATACATACCTTTGACCACGCACCACCTCCAGCAATTAGGTTCTTATTTTCTTAACATTTGGAGGGCCAAAGGTTCCTCACACCTTTCAGCCAGAAAGATCATGATTGATTTCATCCTGAAATCAAAATATTGTCTCCCAAGATCTCATGGATTTGAGGCTCCCATCAAATCCATCATCTTGCCAAATAATGGATTTTTATAGAACAATTGTTCCCGGTTAGCTCAGTACTGTGGGCCCCCTGCTTTTCAAAAGTTATGGACCCCCTACTTTTGAAGATTTTGATATCTCTTTGGTAGTTTTTGTTATGTGAATGGTGCCATGGACCTTCTGGATGGGTTATGTGGACCACCAATTGGGAACCACTGTTACAGAAGGTAATTTTTATATATGATAGGGCCCAAACTAGTTTTGTTTTGTTAAGGAGGCATTACTGCCTCCTTAAGGGTGGCAGGAGGTTCTTCTGTATCAGAGAAGCTCTTACCAGCTCTGAGGGCAATGTCCCCAGCCCAGCCCTGGAAAATTTAGGACAGAAAAGTTTCCAGAGTTCAAGTCATAGGCCACAAATTTCCAAGGAGCTCATCCATACCATCAGGCTGCAGAAGTTGAAATTTACCCATAATAACCAACCCAGATGGTTATTACCTGCCACTTGATGACTCAGGCCAATCCATGTGATCATGCTGTGGATTCTCTATCACACGGGGATCCTCCATGGATGAACAATGCTTCCTGCTACAGAAGTTCACCTTAATCATGTGAGGAACCAGGAGGGTTCAAGCATATGTCAGAGTGCCCCCAGAGTTCATTCATTCTGCTGTCCATCCAGTAGTACTGAGCAAAAGAGTAAATAACCTGCAGGGTGGATCATGACGTTGGTGGAAAAGTCCCATGAAGGTATCCAAGTTTTGATGGAAATATATGTTTCTGTAGCAACGCAGATTTGGTCCATAAAAACAAGAAAAAGGCACACCTTTGATAGTTTACTTTTGCTCTTCATGGGTCACTGAGAGGTGAAGTTTTCCATTTCTGTGGATTGTAGTGTCAAGGTGTTCAGCCCTATAATTTGTTTACTTACCTTTGACACTTTATCTATATTGCTGTTTTTATAAAAGGGCTTCTTGAGGAACTAACAATACTGCTTCTCTAACACCATGGCTCTGTTGCTGCTGGCCAAAGAACATGACAATTTATCAGTAAAGCAGTGTGAAAAGAGTATGACTGCTTTGGACTTGCCATTAGCTCCTGAAGTGACCTTGAAGGGCATGGAAGACTTCAGTTGCAATAGCCCCTTCTCTGTGATCTCATATTGTGTAAAGACCTGTGTGCCCTGGGGAAAAGGCAGAATATAAGCCCCCAACAATAAAGCTCATGAAGAATCTCACTTATGCAGTTGTTTTAACTGTTTTTTTAAAAAAAATCTTCTGTAACTCGTTTTTTTTCTTCTTCACACTGTGGTGGGGAACTTTTCTCATCCCAAGGCTGCCATACCCTTGTGGGCAACCTTTCAGAGTGGAGTCTGAGCCTAAAGTGGGCAGAGTCAAAGGCAAAAGTGGGTGGAGCAATAGATGTGACTCTGTACAATGGGCAATGCTCCTATCAAAAGTCAGAGGTTTTTAAACACTTGTGCACCTCTCTCCATCTTCCCTCCAGACCAGGAAGAAGCATTATTGAAGTTCATGGACTCATCCCAGCCAGGAAGAGCACCCAAGGAGGGCACAAAGCAGGGCTGGAGAGGAAAATGGTCTGGGGAGGGGGTGAGGCCTAGGGAGAGTCTCAAGAGCTGGGCCCAGAGGCCCAGAGAGCTGCATTTTGTCCCTGGGCCTGAAGTTCCCCATTGCTGGTGTAACATATCATCTGATGATCTCCCTGGATCAGACTGGACAAAGGGCACACTGATCTGTGAGTGAATCATCTGCCGTCTTGCCTGTGCCCCAACTTCATGAGGATCTCATAACTCATTTATTAGACACCCCACTTTTCTGCACCCAGGATGGCTATACTTGATTATCTGATGCTGGCATTCTCAGTGCATGTCCACAACTGGTGGCATTAGTGGTTGTCAGGACTGTAGTGTCTCATGTTGCTTCATTCCCCTTAAACAGGGGGACCCTTTCACCGTCCAGGTGTTGCTGAATGACAATCCTTATCCCTGGCCACTAGCCATGCTTGCTGGGGTTGGTGGGAGTTGTAGTTCAGCAACTTCTGGAGGAGCACATTGTTCCCCACAGCTTCCCTTAAGCAATCAAAGGTGATAACAGTGCAATGCATATGAAACACCAGGAATCCTTGACATACAATTTCTTGTTTCATTTTTTTTAGTTCCACATTCTGATTCCTAGAATCTGATAAAGTTGAATCAGAAGCAGCACACAAGAGCAGCAGACCCCACAGCAGGCTTCAATGACCACCTCCATTGTGGATGAAAGGGGAATTGCATACCCATGAAATAAGTAGTTAATACCTGTTTATAAAAGCAAAGGAGTCCAGAGTGACTTTGCAACAATGTGAGGATGGCATCTATCTATCTATCTATCTATCTATCTATCTATCTATCTATCTATCATCTATCATCTATCTATCATCTATCATCATCATCTATCATGCTGCAGTTTCATACTAGTTTCATTCCATGCAAGTATTTTTGCAGTCCAAATAAAGGCTTTCCAACCGGAGCTAAGTTCATTGACAACAGGAACTTGTCATAAAACGGAGAAATCCCTATGACAAAAACTCAGCTACAGAATACACCCAGACGACCTCATAAACATGGCTACCTTTTTATCAGCTTGTGGTCAGCAGCTGTTGTGGATTTTTGCAGCTGAATCCTGAACATTTATTGTTTCTTTAACTTTCTGGAGCTTGACACAGAATTGCATTCCTAACTCCACCTGTTTACCAAGGGCCATAAAGCTACTGTAATAAAATTACTTTACTCTAGCAAGCAAGAAGCACCAGTTGCGAAAGCCCTTTATTACCTTTAACAGTATTACCTAAGAGTAACCATGGCTAGTAGTCAATAACAAGGCATCCAGAAGATTAATGATGAGGTTAAAGGTTATTTGACTGAATGAACTGATGCAGGTGTTTGGGCCATACCAATGGCTGTACTTTTTGAGCAGTCTTCACAAATCTGAAGAAAATGGGGCAGACTAGTCTTCCTTTGCTCTGGATGGCAGGACTAAAACCAATGAGTGGAACCTGCAAGGAGGCTGATTCTGGCGACACATTAGGAGAGGCTTCCTGACCGTGTGAGCTGTTTGACAGTATGGCGGGTTGCCTTAGGAGGTGGTGGACTCTCCTTCACTTGTGGTAGCTTGGGTTAAGTACTTAATTCATTCCGGAGGTCTGTTCTTAACCTGAATCTGTTCTTAACCTGAAGCACCACTTTAGCTAATGGGGCCTCCTGCTGCTGCCGCGCCGCCGCCACTGTGCAATTTCTGTTCTCATCCTGAAGCAAAGTTCTTAACCCGAGGTACTATTTCTGGGTTAGCGGAGTCTGTAACCTGAAGCGCATGTAACCTGAAGCGTATGTAACCCAAGGTACCACTGTATTTAAGCAGAGGCTGGGCAGCTATCTGTCAGGAATGCAGTAACTGCATCTTGCACTGCAGATCCTGCAGTGAGCAAGGGGTTAGAACATGGCTGGGGAACATTTGACCCTCCAGAGAGACCTTACACATCTCATCAGCCCCAGCAAACACAGCTAACAGCTATTCAGCAACATCTGGTGGGCCAAAGATTCCCCACGTCCAGGTTTGACTACATGACCTCTGAGATACTTCCAACTCTTTGATTCCATTATTCTAAGATGAAGTGGAGATAGGCATTTATATGTTGGATTTCATGCAAGCATATACAAATGGAGTGCTGTCTATATTATCTTTTTAGTAGCACCTGGAGCAAAACACAGGGCTGTAAACTGGTCTGGGATTGCATTTACAGCACCAGCCATGTCCTCAGCAGTGTCAGATTTGGCAGTGCTGATCTCTCCTATAGGAGACATGAAAGCACAGAATTCAGGCTTGCTTCCAAAGACGGCCAGTGCACTTGTCTGAAGATGAGAGATCTGCATTGTTTCTCAGTGAGAAGTGTCTCGCTTTTTTTTTACTTACAATTTGTTTCAGCATGTGATTTCATGCTTATGAAAGTTCATGCACTTTCCCTCAATATACATATTTTTGCAGACATTGTTTAGTTGGAGAACAGCATTACAAAATTTGGAGAAGTAGGAACTTGGAAGGATAGCTGCATTTAGGTTCATGTTCTGTTTCTGGGTACACAACAGTGTGCAAATGAGGTAGGTGTGCATTAAAATATGAACCAAACCAAATTCCCCCCTCATCCCTAGTACCTACCCTGCTATCTTGGGAACAACAACAACATAATAAATTTATTATTGATACCCCACCCATCTGGCTGGATTCCCCCAGCCGCTCTGAGTAGCTCCCAGCAGAATAGTAAAAACAAGATAAAACATCAAACATTTAAACTTCCCTAAACATGTAGGATAATACGGTCAGTTCAGACTCTGTATCTGTAAATTCTTAGACATCTACAACAGATAGCAAACACATCAATTAATGCTAGCTGTTGTTATAATCTTGGTTGTTAGGAATTGTGAGATTCACTATTCAGGGTGACATTTCTTCAGTGCTTTGACCCAGAGGAACATCCAGGCCAATGTTAGTTGTGAATCCCTCTGTGTCCTCTGAATAGTTTGTGAGTTATTTAATTTCTTCCGTATGAACCTGTCACAAGATTTCTGAATCTATCCCTTTTGGTCCTACTGTACATGTACAATACTTCTGTCCATGTAACTTTTTTATCACACATTTTTTACAAGCAGTCGTCAGCAGCTGCGTAGAACTTGCTGTGCTTTTACTGCCCCACCCCCCAGGAGTACTGGGTCAAAAGTTATAATATTTCCCCCTTCTGCATAATGCAACCTGACAAAAATTGATTTTTCTTGTCTGACATCTTTGTGCGCTTCACACCTTATGAACCCACCCCAGTTGCTGTTCTTCAGCTCCATGCACTCTATAAATTACACCTAAAAGTGCCCTTGAAGCCCTCCAGATGTTGCTGGAGTCCAACTCCCATCATTACTGGCCATTGGTTATGCTCTCTAGAACTGATAGGATTTGAAGTCCAGCAATAGTTGGAGGGCCACAGCTTCCAAACTCCTGGTTTATAATATCCTCTTAATATTGCATCTCCCCAATATTTATGGAGTTTCTCTATTTTTTTATGGTGCCATTTTAATGTTCATTGGTAAATTAATTTTGTGCTCCATAAAATTTTGAACTGAGAAAAGAGAGAACTGTGTGAAGGTCAGTGCACCGTAAAATCACAGAAGCAAAAATAGGCAGATGAAGAGCAACTGCTGTGGTCACGGCCTTGCTCTTCCTGGTGGCGTACAGAAGCAAAAAGCATTGCACAAAGCAAACAAATCTGCTTATTGCACATAATTTATTCTGGCTGCCCAATACATCTTTTCTTGATGAAGAATGTGGATGCAATATTGTAGTATCTACACATTGTAGTATCTTCACATCTCTGTTCTGTGACTAGCTCCTCTCTCCCAGCAGTCTATAAGACCTTGGTCCCAAAACAAGTGCACAAATGAAGTCATGGCCCTCCAGATGTTCATTGGACTACATCTCCCATAACCCTTGACCACTGGCCATGCTGGCTAGGGCTGATGGGAGTTGGAGTCCAACAACATCTGGAGGGCCATAGGCTCCTCATCTTGGGTACTCCCCCCCCCCTGAATTGGGAGCCAGCCTCAGCCCAGTGCCTGACACATATGAAACTGTGACTGATAAGTTTGTGTTTTATTAATAGTTAGAACAAGCTTGGCTTTTGAAACTATGTCTATTTCAAAGTCAGGTTTCTATGAAACAGCCTTGCTGTACCATAATGGGTGAACAGCAGGTGTTTTGCAATTGCTAAGCACTGGTTTTAGTTTCAGTTTCAACAGGGCAACAGCACCTGATGTAATGAATTTTACCGTGTGTCTGCCACTGTTGAAGGTGAGCATGGCTGTTTCTGTCCACACTGGAGGGAAGGCAATAAGATTAAAGTGCTTTTGAATATTTGGTCCCTGAGCAAAGCATGAAAGGGATATGCTTGAGTACATGCCATGGCTGCTAGACTACCTAACGTAGTCCTACTAAAAACCTCATGGTGATATATGTGTTTGAAGGCTCTTGTGGACTTAAAAGCTTTACACCCTCCTTCTAAATATTTGTCCAGGGCATGCAGTGTACACATGAAGGTTCCATTCCTCACCTGGATTTCTACATGGGTAGGATCCAATATCTTAGGTGAGTCAAGAAAGATTCAATATAGACTCTATTTTGTGTCCAGAACATTCCCAGCATAAAAAAGAATGAGGCAGCTGCTATATGTGTTGCGTGCTGGGTGTGCCATGTACGTGCTGAAGGGATATGTAGCTTTATTAAGCTGCAAATAGACACTGTTTCCAACTTTTGACATACCAATATAAATGTTCAAAAAGTAGGATTTGCAAAGGTAGGCTGATGATCCGACTTTAATATTCAGGCAGGTGCAGCTTGGAGATGCTCCTGGATCCAACATTGTCACTGAAATCTCAGGTGGTTTTGGTGGCTAGGAGTATCTTTTTCCAGCTCTGGCTGATTTGCCAACTGTGTCTCCTTTTGGGCTGAAATGACTTAGCTATTGTACTCCACGTTCTGGTAACTTGCATGTTAGATTACTGCAATGTGTTCTATATGGGACTGCCCTTGAAGACAACCCAGAAATTTCAAATGGTCCAAAATGCAGTAGCCAGACTACAAGCTGTAGTTCCATTTAGAACTTTTATAACCCCTGTTTTAAAACAGCTGCATTGTTTGCCAATCCATTTCCAGTTCCAATTCCAGTGGCTCATGTTAGTGCTTAAAGCCCTCTGGTTATTTAAGGTGTATGAGTTGGCCAAGTGGAACATAAAGTGGGCCTGTTTCTAGTCAACATAGTCCTTTACATATCTAATACTAGTATTAATGACCCTAATCTCTGCTTCATGATTACAGACAATCTTTTTATTATGAAGCAAACCCTTTGCAACATCTGGGTGTTCACACATCTTCCTTAGTACAGGAATGATACAAACTTAAATATCAGCCTTTGCACATATTAATTCATTCTGACACTGAAAAATGAAACCAGGATAAATTAAGGTTGGTCAGAATAACAGGAGTATGAACGCCTAGGCTCATTTTCTTATTTCAAACCATTCCACTTCATCTATCAACTTCAGCTGTGAGAAAACAGAACTAGTTATTGAAAATTTACCTAGTCAGAACTTAAGTCAAATCTGAAATTAGCAACTCTTACCAGCCCCAAGCAGAAGGAGGTATTGCAGGGCCAGAACTGAAATTCTACAATGCTGCTACTCTGGTCAGATTTCTTGGAGGATGGATGCACATGGAGCAGGCAGTTGGCAGCTACTCTCTAAGTACCTTGATATGGACCAGACACCCTGACAGACCCAAGTTTATCCCAGTGATTACCGTTTACATGATTTAGTCACTTAATTTACACAGTCTTACTTTTCACAAAACTTCTCCTTAAGCTGTTTTACTCTCTTTGTCTCAGGAGTTTATCATGATATACTTATCATGGTATGATCATGGTACAAGGAGACTAAAACAGTTTAAAGACAATAATCTGTGTTTTCCTTTTCTGCTTAATTCGTGATTTTGTTGTTTTGGGCTCTTCTTCATTGTTAACTTTATGGGAAAAGCAAATCCACATTTAAAAAGCGAAAAAATATTAACATGATTTGCAAAGCTAATCTAATCTAATTTTTTCAATCCCATCTGTAATGTCTATTTGTTTTACCTGTGATTACATAAAAGTAAAAATTTACAACTCCAGGAAATAGTGGTACTGATAAATATGTGTACATTGCTAGATAAGGTTATCAAAATGTTTCCTTCAAGGAAATTAATTGTGTAAATGGCTTAATGTGAACAATATAAAGAAATACTGCATATAGTCTTAGGGTCATCAGTCTTCAACATTTTAGATAGCTGACCATTCAACATAAGAAGAGGCCAATGACCCATCTGGTCCAGTATCCTGTTCTCACAGTGGCCAGCTACATGCCTCTGGGAATCCCACAAGCAGGACCTGAGCATAGCCATCATGGGTAGTAGCAGTGCTTTTTTTCTGGGGGCACACGGGGACTCATACCCCTAAACATTTTGTGAATCTAAGTTTGGCCTCATTGAGGGGCAGTATTTCAATATGAGTAGGAAAATAAGAGTACCCCTAAATATATATAGTTAGTTTAGGGGAAAAAGCACTGGGTAGTAGCCATTGGTAGCCTTATTTGGTCTAATTCTCATATAAAACTATCCAATATTGTGGCCTTCACTGTCTCCTATGATCAGAAAAGACACAACATTCAGCACTCTGGCCAGAGCCAGAGTGAGGACAGACTAGAAAGGGAAGCTTAGGTTGTAATGCTTAAAACAAACATTTGAGGGAGAAATGCGGTTCAGCTTTCCCTTCATTTCTTCCAGCAACAAAAACCAAGCATTGCAGCTCAGCTGCAATTAGCTCAGGCCAGCCTGCTCCTTTCTGGCATGCAGCAGACTGATTTTGCATTTTTTTGCTCCCTTTTGCAGATGCTTATTCTTCTCATGAGTTACAGAGTGTTTGTTCAAGGACTTTGCTCTGTGGAACAGGGATTCAAAGTGTTTCTGCAGTGCTTGCCATGTAAGCATGACGATTTTGTTACAAACTAAATAACTGACACGCTTAGAAGCCTAGGTTTGAACAATCATTGTGCAGTTGTTCTCTTTCATTTGAAGATATATTGGAGCTTATTTGTGTTCAAGATCTGTGGCAAACCGCTAGAGCAGACATTTGCTTGAAACTTCTCATGTACAACACACTTTCCGTGTCTAGTACCAAAGCTCCTTCATCACTTAAAGAGATGCAATATGGGTGATGCTAAATCTTCTGTCAAAACGTATGGTCTTAAAATGTCCTTTGTGCAGAGGGTGTTGCACAGAAAAATTGGTCATAACCTTTCAAAGGAATTCTGTCATGACACATAAGAGTTAGGGAGCTATAAATAGATGACTATCACAGAAAGATTGACTCTTTGTGATGTATTTATTTTTTCTTTTGAAATCAAACAAAATGTGAGGATGGCCTGACATCCAGGTATTCCATAGGAAAGCAACCTGAAAATGGAAGGAATGACTCCATTTCTAACAAGAGGCATTATTCCCTTATATTGTAAAATCCACACAAGGACAATACCTTTATGTTGCAAAATAATGTGCAAGCTTTCAAGTTCCCCAGAACTCTCCATCAGGTTAGATGGCCAAAAAAATTGCAGGCAGCAGAAGAGAGAGGAAGAGAAGACGAAGGCTGTTGATAAAATCATCAGTTTCTACCTTTACTTCTTGTGTGGATTGGGAAAATTCCACCATAAACTTTTTACTGTAAAGCTACAGGACCTCGAGGACTTTGATTCTCATTCTAAAATATAGAAGGGGCTGCTTTGTATTAACTGATTGACAGCTAATTAAATTCATTGACAGCCTTTGCTGTTACTTCCAAGAGGGAAACCAACCAATGACTGGATATATTACTGCCAGGTATTCTGTACAAATGAAATTAATTGCTTACACAAAAAGATAGCAGTTCTTCCAAAATTATAGGAACCATATTTTAATGAGCTGTAACTAATGATAAATGTGCTCTTTAGAATGACAAGAACCATTAGATACTTTGCATGTTTTATTATTCCTAACTACACAAGTAAACTCACCCCATAAAACATCATGACATTATTATTTCCAGAACACATACCTGGAGCCAAGCACATACAGACATCATGTTCCACCACAAGATTTTTCGTTGTTGCATATTTCTTGCTTTATTCAGTATGTGATTGACAGCTCTTGACATTTCTTCAGATAA
The DNA here is from genome assembly GCF_964252035.2 of Podarcis erhardii. NCBI lineage: Eukaryota > Metazoa > Chordata > Lepidosauria > Squamata > Lacertidae > Podarcis > Podarcis erhardii. The sequence continues at coordinate 77,391,012 of NC_138497.1, read as the reverse complement.
GGAAATATTTTAGTGTTTACCTGTGATACATTTTCTTATGATTCAGGCATTAATAATAATCAAATACAATTCAGAAGAAATGGATGTAGCAGCTGGAAAGCACAGATATAAACTAAACATAGCTTCGCTTAGTAGCGATTTGACGTCGACTGTCTCCCACACCCTCTGTATAAACCACAAAGTGAGCTATGTACACTGTGGCTGAAGTAATAAAGAACCTTCTCTACACATTACAACACAAACCCAAGTAATAAAATTTTGCATCTAGAAAGGGAAAGGAACATGTGTTCAAAAATTAGGGGGCATCTTATACACGGATATATCTCTGCCCATTTTCTTAAATCTGAGTCCCCCCAAAAAGGGGGTGTCTTACACATGGAGGCGTCTTATAGACGGAAAAATATGGTATGTCTCTAGGATGTCCCAATAAGGGTTTTATATTGTTATGCTGATTAGCTCCAGCTATTTGTAATTAGCATTTAAGCAATTTTAACAGAGCAATCCAAATCCCCTTTGTGTCAGCTTGAAGGTAAGGATGGATTGGACAGAAGTATCCCTATTCTAGCTTCCTGCTGGCTTCTGTCTGCAGAGTGACACCAGTGTTACTCCACCAGCACCAAACTTCGCATTCTACCCAAAGAAGAAGTTGCTGGGCAGAAGCGCTGCCAGTAGGATTCCCCACTAGTGGCAGCCTATGAAAAGCCCTGAAATGGGGCATTCCAGGGAGGGAGGGGAGGATGAGTCATAGCATTGGACCTGATCTGGACCAGACAGCTGTATCAACTCTGGGCTGGTGCACTGATTTGCGCATCAGGGCCACAGATGCTGCTCCATTAAGCCCTGCCAGGCAGCAGGGATAGTTAGGGATGCAGCCTAAAACAGTCAGCCCTCCTCTGTGGGACCCATATGAGCATACAACCTCTGTGGTCTGCATGGGACATAGCCAGAGCTAGCTCAAGACAATGGTTAGGAAATCCTTTCCAAACCTTCTACCTGGTACAGTTGCCTTCCTTTGTCTTAAGGTAGGGCTGGACTTGATCGAAGCACATTGTTAAATAGTGGTAATAGCAGTAGTAGCACAGCTGACTGCAGAACCATGCATCTCAAAGACCCTTAGCACAAGATTTGTCTTTCCAGTTGTAGAAAATTCTGCTTCAAAGTAGACAGATAACAATCTGCTTCAGGTATTGAACCTAAGGCCCAGCGGGCCAGTTAACATATGGTGTCTGGAATGAGACCAAGATCAATGAATGGGAGCAACATGGAGACTTGTCCCTTGGAAGCACAGGCAAGTTGGCCCACTCAGATACAAAGTTACTGAATTATATACACAATTTCAATAAATTTAGCATGCTGTATGATTAATTCTCAGTGATATCCTTTCCTTGGAACTAGGCATCATAATGGCATCATGCATTTTTTTAAAGTAATGGAAATATCCTTTGGCCCTCCCAGATGCCTGATCCAGTTTCTTATTTGCAACACCCAATCCATAATCCCTCATAAAGCCAATGGCTAGAACAACATGTATTGCTGCAGCTCAGCTTGCTAAGAAACAAAGATTTCTCACTTAAGTTTCCAATATTGTGAATGACAAAAGGGGCAAGAAAAAAAACAGGGTGTCTGCAAAATGAACATTAATCTGCGCAAGCTGTGCTCATGGAGAGGCGTGTGAAAGTGCTGATCTCTAGCTGGCAGCTAGTGACACCTTACTTGTTTCAAACTAAACCTTCTCCTTTTACTACTTGTGGACAGAATGGATTTTCCCGGCAGCACAGGAAACCAGCAGCGTCAGCTGGGGAAACTGGTGCCCCCAGCAGGATAGCCTTTCCCCAATTATCAGATAAAATAAGAGTTTGTGTGTATGTGTGTCCAATTCTGAGTTTTACATTTGCTCACCTGTGCTCTTGAGAGTGCAGTGGAAGTAGGAATAAATTTCCTAGGATCAGTATCTGTGGGTAGGGCAGGTGAGTGCATGGAACCTTCCCTTCCATCCCTGGTTGAAGACTGCAGCAACAATGGGAAGCAATTCCAGGTTGCTAGGTCATACCCAGGGGGACTGGAATCTAGCCAGAAATAACTTCTGTGCGATTTTCCCTCTCCTTTAGAGAAAATGCAAGGAATGAAAGCCAGTAAGCAGAATTTGATTTTCAAAGTGAGTGGTGATGGGACTCAAGTTCCTTGAGTCTGCACTCTCTGGTCTGAGCATGCTAATTATCTTAAGTTGTGGTATTGATTGTGGTTCCTCAATGGAGAGGGCAAGATATGCTCAAGTGTATTATTATGACTTCACACAATCCAGGGCTAAATTGGAATAGGCTTGCTATGTTGAATATGGCATATTCTGAGTTTATTTCAGATATCTGACCACAGGTGGGATCTACCTATGGCAGTCAGTACAGATTGTCAGGGCACAACACCTAACTCTAGTAAGCAGGGATGGAAAGACACAAATAGTACTTGCACTTCGTTGTAATGTGCTCTTGAGTTTTCTTGATTAGAAGCTTGCACAGTATTTCATATCAAATTGAAATGACCAGTCTTGTATCCAGATACAATGCACATTTAATCAGGACCTATGAACTGCAATAAATGATTGGAAATTGCCTGGGGCTACAGTAGCTCCATTAGGTAGTTTTTTCAAAAGTTCAAAATCAGAATATTTGGTAAAATTCACACCTGTACATCTGCAGAGATAGGCACAGCCATCTCTTTCCCATTGACAATGATGGAATAAAAAGACCTGAATGGCCTGTCTTAGCTCTGACACAGGACAACTTTATAATTGCATCATATGTAGCTAAGGAACTCTGTCCGGGCATCGGACAGAATCCACACCCCCTGGATCCCTTTAACAGGATACCCTTAATGAGGAGGTGCAGGCACAGGCTACAACCTCCCCTCCATCTAAACAAAGGCTTACCCAATCCCTAACCACCACCCAGGGTTGCGGGTTTTAGCCCCATGTTGGGTGAAAGATTCCTGCGGTGCAGGGGGTTCAAATAGTTGGTCCTCGTGGTCCCTTCCAACTCTACAATTCTATGATTCTAAGGGACAGCCCTTATTATAGAGTGATTAGTATGTTTCCAAGAAAATTATAAGAAAGCCATTCTAATGAAAGAAAAGATGGTAGGAATGAGCAAACTGTTAACCACCAGTTCTTCAAATGTTTCCATCTGGTATGCGACAGCTAAAGAGTGGGATGCAGGATTTTACAAATGATAAAGGTTCCTATAGGAGCTTGCAATGTCAGTTTTGACCATGTTAACAGCAATTTTGCATAGATTACTTAGTTCAAGTAGGCCCAGGCACCTGAATGACATCCATGGAAAGGTTAAGATAGTCTTCACACATAGGGGCCAGACAAGTCAATGTCCACCAGAGAAATTAAACAACTGAGAAGCATACATTGAAGGACATTCGCTATTTCAATTTTCCCCAAACTGCAGACTTATCCTGTACCCTTTCACAAGTTCAGGGGGGTCCAGAGAGAATTCAGTCCCCTCTTCACACAGGGGTGAAAACCACATGCAGCTTCTTCCTCCCTCCCTCCCTCCTTCCTTTGTCCCTTTCATTCTGCTGAGACAGAAGCTTAGTTCCCACTGAGGTGATAAAGTGGAATTTGGGCTGCACCACTGAATACTCTCTTGGGCAATTAGTTCCTAAGTAATTCCTAATTAGGTTCCTGGGTAATTAGGAAAAAGAGTTGTGGGGATCACAGGCTGCATTTCATTTAGTTTCACATTGTTCAAGTACTTTCTAGAGCTAGGAGATGCTGCACACTGATGTTGCGTGTGACTGAAGGAAGACAGACACCCTTTCAGAGAAATGCAAAAGGGCAATAAAAAAGGAAACTTGCATGATAACTGAATCAATATTATACTATTTCCTCAATGTTCCTGAATGCTAAATTACAGGAATTACAATGAAAATTTCACCTCTGTTTACCTTCTAATCTCAGCAAACACTGTACCCATTTTGACCACTCCTCCTCACCTTCCATCTCCTCCCCCATGGTAGCATGAATAGCACCAATGGACATTATATAAAGGATGGCTATAGAGGGACTTCTGTCCTTCCCTCTTAGCCACCATGGGGCTAAGGCTTACCAGCCTTTTGACACTATGGCTGGCCATCTGCTATGCAGCTGAAGTTAAAAAAGGTAAGACTTTTAAAGGAGATACTGTGGGATTGTCCAGTGGGGAAGCCTGGGGAATACTCACTGGCTGGTGCAATGCGCAACAAGTAAAATATTTAAATTGCTTCGCTAATCAATAAGGTTTTTGAGGATATGAAAAGTAGTCTGTATGATGAACACTGGGTACTTTTGCTCTCTGCTTATAATATAGAATATTCTGGATGATGTGAACTAATTTGCTGGCAGAGTTAAGGCATAGGCGATTCTGCCTCAGGGAATTTGTGGTAGGAGGGGAAAGATGTTGTACACTAGCCTATACCAGCCTGGTATCCTCCAGATGTTCTGGGGTCAAACTCCCATCACCTCCAGCCAGCACATCTGTGGAGGACTACAGGCTGGAGTAATTAGATTATCTTGACGGCTCTTTCAGCACTATAATACTGATTTGCCATTATAGTTCATAGATCATAGAGCAGAGAACTGTAGAAGGGACCTTGAGGTCCAAGGTCCTGCAATGCAGGTAACTCAGCTTAGCATCCATGGCAGATGACCACTCAACCTCTGCTTAAAAGCCTCCAATGAAGGAGAGTCCACCACCTGAGGAGGTCTGTTGCTTTCATCTGTTAGACAAACAAGGCCCAGCTTCAGGTGCTCAGCTGGACTTTGCAACAGCAGATCCTTATGGATTCAAAGAATCCACAGGTTTTGCACAGAGAGAATAAATACCAAAGACCTGCAGATGGTGTAGAACTTTATTTGGAAATGGAAGCTAAATGGCCCCATCATTTATGGATATAAAGTTGAGTCAGCTGGCATATGTGGTAGAGGAACTTATTTTTTTTTTTACTAAAAGTAGGAGATTCCATGTGACTGGCACAACCTTTACTAGAAGTGTTTTGGCTGTTTTGCATTACCTAAGCTATCCTGATGGATAAACAAACGGTAACCAGAGAAATAATGTTGCATTAGTATGCAGCACTTCACCTGTGTCCCAAGGTGCCTATGTTTCACAGCTTTATGGCAAAGATCTTGCTGTAGCAGCAAGCCCAATAATATGTGTGTGCCTTTTTCAGAGCATAAGCGTACATATTACTTGATATGTTGTATTGGTAACTATAAAAAAATGAAATACCAACATTGCAGTGGAACGTTTAATCCTGGTTGTTGACCCCTTTCCATTCAGAAGCTCTTTGGATTTTATGGCTTGTTTTTATTTAATTATGTGTCATTTTTCTGTTTTATTGTTCCATGATTGCACTCAGTGGTTGCTTTGTCCTCATTTTTCAGGAAGAACTTCTAGCCATGGCCACTATGTCTGCAGTACTTGGGGGAACAACCACTTCAAAACTTTTGACGGCGATTTCTACCAGTTTCCTGGTGTCTGCGAATACAACTTTGTTTCTGACTGCCGTGAATCTTACCAGGAGTTCTCTGTCCATATCCAGCGTGAACTGAATGAGCAAGGGCACCCTGACATTCAATATGTCCTTATCACAATTAAGGATGTTGCAATCTACCTCACTCACAAGATGGTGGTGGTGGATGGGCAAATGTAAGTTCTTCCCATATTATTATGCTTCTAAAGCTTCCAGTGTTTAGCCACAGTTATTTCACAAAAAGCTCATAATATAAATTGTGGCAACAACTCAAAATAAACTTGAGGGAAATGCATTGTGTAGAAAGTCAGGGCATAGATCTTAAGGAGTACTGCCACTGAAATCTTGCCTTTTCGAAGTGAGACTGGAGTTTTTAGGTGAAACATCTGAGGAAATTTCAAGGAAGTAAAAAAGGGTGTTTTTTTTAATAAGACAAAGTGACATTTCTACAACATCTCCAGAAATGTCAAGGGAACACAAACTAGTTTTGATAGTTTTTCAGTGAGATTTTGCACATTCCATGAATTCCGCCTCCAACTCCCAATGACATAATTACCTACACATTTTATTAAATGAGCAGGGGACAATTAAGATTGTGACCAATTTCCCCAGCACTGCTGCTAATGTGCAGTATTTTACAGTCCAGTTTTGAAATGTAGCTGAAAAGGCACAAACTGCCAGAGACAACCACCAGTAGGAATTATTATTTAAGCAAGGTACAAAAATGGAAAATCAATACTTATACTATGAATTTCATTTTATAATGCACACAAACTTGACATCCAGGATTGTTAAAAAACCTGATTATTTTCATGGCTCTCTCTGCCATCTTTCACCTCTTTAGTTATACTTCACATACAGTGATCTCCTTTAACAAAAAGACATCCAGAACAAGGCATTGACTGTTATGTTTCCTGGCTTCCCTAAGTCTCACTGTACACACTGACCACATGCCCAGTTACAGTGAAGGGCTACTACTAAAATATGCCTGTCCCTATTTATGCTGGAGATGAAGGAGGAAGCTCAGAGAGACACAACAGCAGCTCTCCTAGCTATGCGAACACCATGTGAGAATGACACTTTTAGCCTGCTGGTGGGCTAGTTCAATTTGGCCTTTGTGAACTTTCGCTGTTTTTCCAAACCTATCATAGCTGAGATGGATCATGGTTTTTCTTCTTAAAGTAGTAATTTGTAATCAGAAGGACATTCCACATCAGATTATTGTGTTTGAAATCCATGCCAAATGTTGGGTAATTGGCTTAAGGAAACATATTCTTTCCCATAGTGAATGTTAATATTTTCCTTTTCCTGTAATGTGACCTGTCCCACTATTCTTAGGTTGACTAACATTTTGCTCTGCAACAAAGGCTCTGAAATGAGTAAAACCACTTATGCAGTAATATCCTGCTTTGGAAATATAACTCTTGTGTAGCAAGAACTTAGTCTAAAGGGCACTTCAGTTAAAATCAGGAGGTGTGTTGGGGTGGAGGTGGTCAATCTATCAAGTATTGATTTCCTCATAATCGCATTCATTGTAAAGGTAGTTTAGAGGCACACAAGCCTGTCCCATATTAAGGGAATCATCTACGTAATACTGCTACACCTGTCCCACCCTACTCTGGATACATACAACCTGTATAGGCTGTGATCCACAAGTCTACACCTGCACATAAGCTCACCAGAGAATGGTAGGAGACGTCATGCCAGCAGAGTCAAGGACAAACCAAGGTCAGGCACAGGGAACCAATTTGACTTCAAACATGATCCAAGGACAGCATCAGCAGGTAACAGTCCAGGGACCAGTAAAACAGGAAACATAATTTAAGGTAGGCTAATTCACAGGGAATACTCATAAGGAAACTTTTACCTTGGAGTCACATTGCAACTCTGGGCCTTCAGTTGCACACTGTCATTTACCCATCAGTGGAAAGGCCTGCATCTCAGTGGCTAAAATTATGCTTTGCATGCAGAAAGTCCCAAATTCAGTCCTCATTACCTGGAGGTAGGGCTAAGAGAGACTCCTGTCTGAAACCCTACAGAGTCACTGCCTGTCATTGTAAACAATACTGAGCTTGATAGACCCATTGTCTGACTTTGGACAGCTTTCTGTGTTTCTAAGATCTTCAGCCAAGGCTTGAGTCTTTAGGAATCTGTATTAATAAGCACTAGTGACACTGTAAAATCTAAAGCACAGGATGACTAGGAAATTTCCAGTGGAAACATTGAAATAATAAATAAATAAATAAAATATTTAAAATAAGCACCCTCTTAAACTGGCAAGTAAAATTTGACCATCCATTGTCTTAGATGAATGCTGAAACTTGAATGCAGAAACTGAGATAAACCTCACAGATTTTAACAGGCTATGAATAAGATTCTGCTTATTTCTGTGTATTCATGTTCATTTTAGATTGGAAGTTGGGGAGCATACTGGGATGGTATAGGGGCTATAAAATAGAAATTGTGGGAATCACAAATTCTGCAAATGTGTGCTTTCTCATCTAATGCTGGACCTGTTGCTTGCAATGGAATCTAATAAAAACTCGGTATGACTTTCTTTCCTATAGTGCAAGGACTCCGTACTATCATTCTGGTATTCTGATTGAGAAGAATGATATGTATACCAAACTCTATGCCAGAGTGGGCCTAGTTTTGATATGGAACAGAGAAGCTGCTTTGATGGTATGTGTGGCCTTCAGCTTCTATTTTGATACTTTGGTATAGGTTTTATGGTACAGGCCCAGCTCACTCAAGTGACCAATTTCTGCCCTATGTCCCTGTCTTGTGATTAAGAGCACCCAAAAGAACCCTCTCGACTGCAAGGGAAAGTAGAGAACCATTCTTGGTGGCTGCTCTACAATTCCTCTGGTCCTGCTTAGAGTAAGCCCATTGAAGGTAATGGACATGACTAATTTAGGTTCATTAATGTGAGTAGGGCTTAGTTGAATACAATCCTCTGGGAAGAATTCAGCGTAGCACTAAGAAGATCGTTCTGTCGGTGCAAGCATTTCAGTTTACTAGACAGAATGATCTCCCCATGCTCTGTTGTGGATTTTCCTCCAACCCCTGCAAGCCAATTTGGGGAGGCATGGCAGTGAGTGGGCTTGGAGAGGAGCCAAAAGCCCTATTCTGCTAGCAGAAGTCCTTCCACTGGCATTCAGTAGCAGAACTCATTAGTTGAAACTGGCCCTTTTTGGCCTCTTTCTTGCTTATCACCTTAGAATCCCAAATCAAACTCCTGACAACGCTGGTTAATAGATCTCCTGTGGCAGGAAAGGAAAAATCATATGCTTGAGACACTGGGCCATCAATGTCAGTCAGAGCAGCCATACTGGGCTCAGTATCCCAATCGTCTGACTCAACATAAGGCAACTTTACATATTTATTTGCTACAACAGCTGATATGTTCCTTCGGGTTTTCCTTTTTCAATTTAGATTGAACTGGACACCAAGTTTAACAACGGTACTTGTGGTCTTTGTGGGGATTACAACGGCCAGCAGGTTTATAATGAATTCCTCTCCAATGGTAAGTTGGACAACATTATAGAGAAATGATTATTATAATGAGTTACATAATATGAGGAGTTTAAATGCACAGGTGAGAACAAAGCAAATGTGTAATGAATTCTGTGGGTAACATCCAACTATGTTATACTCACTGAAATCAAGGAAATTATGTAACATGTTCATTTATTTCAGAAGGTCTGCTCTGCATATGATTGATGTTGGTTGGACATCACCCTAAATTAACAAAAGCAGATTTGGAGATGGTCTAAAACACTATTTAACCTGGTGTTTGTTTGTCAGATCAGGGTGGCTTAAGAGCAGCATATTCTCCTAGGAAACATGTGAATGTTTAAATGATTGTTGGAGTTCACTGTACAGATTGTAAAAACACAACACCTTTCTATAAATCCAAATTTAAGCCTAGAAATTCATGAATTCTGCTATAAGCATCGGTTTAAAATGTAGAAAACATTCAAAATGTAGCATGTTTCAATTAATCTTTGAATGTATGAGCAAACAAGTGTTTAATTTAAAACTTTAAAGGATATAAGTAATCTATAGTAAGTGAACAGTACCATCTGGTGTGAAATTATGCCTCTAAGCTCTGGTTGTGACATTGAGAGCAAAACAAAGATGCTGTTTGTTCTGGTTAATGGAAATAATAGAACATGCTGCTCACTCTAACTCACAGGTCTGAGCTACAATCCAATCACATTTGGAAACCTACAGAAGATTAATAAGCCCAATACAGTATGTGAAGACCCTGATGAGACACAACCTATAGAATCTTGCAACCAACATGTAAGTCTTGAAAACTGTGTTATACCGTACGTACCAGGAATAGAGATACCCGTCTCTGTTAGAGAAATAGCAAGGGTGTATTAAGGAGTGCAACCACTTTATGATGCTCCCAGTTCTTGCTCTGAATCATAAGACAGAGGAAAGGAGAATAAGAATGGATTATCCTGTACAACATAGACTTTTGTGAAAAGCCTGGACCTTCTTCCTTGTGCTACGTAGCGCCACTTTGGAAACTGAAACTGAGCTTGGGAGGCCTGTTAAACCATACTTTCCTCTATTTCTAGCGTGAGGAGTGTGAGAAGCTGCTGACTGCTCCGGCTTTTGCTGATTGTCAGTCCCGCTTGAATCTGGAACAGTATATCCAAGCCTGCATGCAGGACAGATGTGCTTGCCAGCATACAGAGGACTCCTTCTGCCTTTGCAGCACCATCTCAGAGTTTTCCCGCCAGTGTTCCCACGCTGGTGGCAATCCTCAGAACTGGAGGACATCACAACTGTGTCGTAAGTGATTAACTGGGTTCATCTAAGATGCCGCCAGGAATGTTTAATGGGGGAGGGTGAAATCTCTCTTTAAATTCACGTAACTCAGAATGGTCTTGAAAGGTCCCCATCCTTAAGGTTAATTTCCAAACAGCAGTCTTGGGATCCAATCCTGTTTCCTCATAGTAGCCAAGGAAAGCTTTCCCACTGATTTTGGTGGAAAGAGTTTCTGAATAATTGTTTTCATGCTGGAGACGCAAGAAGAACAGAGAACAAGAAACTTAGGAAATTGTGTATTTAAATCCAACTGAAACAAATTAGGATTATGGTTTTAGCTGCCTGGATTCTTTCTTTTGATTGAACCCTAATTTCATTTCAATGTATGCATATAGTCATTGCTATTTCTTTCATTATTTTAGCTAAGTCATGTCCTGGAAACATGATCTACCTGGAAAGTGGCTCACCCTGTATGGACACCTGTTCACACATGGGGATCAGCAAACTATGTGAAGAACACTACATGGATGGCTGTTTTTGCCCTGAAGGTAACAATTTATGTGTGGCCTAGTGGATACAACAATGGGCTTAGAAATGGGAAACCCAAGTTCAGACGTGCAGCCTTGGATTGTCATGAACTATGAGCATCTTTTTCTTTTGTTTTGCAGGCACGGTATATGATGATATCACTGGGAAAGGCTGTGTGGCCACGAGCCAGTGTTATTGCAAACTTCGTGGGAAATTATTTTCCCCTGGTAAAAACATCACCAATGACTGTGAAAGCTGGTAAGCCTGTCCGTGCCCTCTGGGAGTAATTATAGCTTTTTATTTCAGAGTTGTCACTTAAAGGATTCTTGTAGGGATGTGAATCTCTGGACAAACACCTTGTACCATCACAGGCTTTCATATCTAATACACCGTATCATTTTATGCTAAAACATAGACGACTTGTTCTAGCAAGCCCCGGTGAAAAATTGCCCAGCATTACCAATTATGTACCCATCTGATATTGTTATATGAGCCTAAATCTCTAATTGTAAAAACATATTTCAGCAGCAGCAGCAGCAACAACAACATTCTTGGGGTAGAGAAAAGGGGATTGCTGCTGCCACTTTGCAATGTATGAGGTCCAAAAGTGTTATGGACTCATTTCCAAATTGACCTGCTGTAGTGGCTCCACTGCTGTGGTGCAGGTACTTCTAGTATAATTTCTATATGTCCAGATCCCACTTTTGATTTCTTGTCTGTCTTCACAGCACCTGCCAATCAGGTAGATGGATATGCCAGGATTTACCCTGTCCCAGTAAATGTGCAGTGGAGGGAGGGTCTCACATTACTACCTTTGATGGAAAGAAGTACACCTTCCATGGTGACTGCTACTATGTGCTGAGCAAGGTACGTGCCCCAGACTCTTCTACTCTGGTCAAAGGAATTATGCCACAGTGGGGCAGGGTAACCTTCCTATAGAGTGCAGGTGAATGAGAAAGGGCTAGCCCTCCTGCCTTGGATGCAGTGTGTTTGTATGTCTGTGTGGCCACACCTGCTTTTGTCTGGGTCATTTCCCACTCTTGCCTGTGTCTTTGTATTGCAATACAGCTGAATCTAAGATAGGGCTAAAATGGGGGTTGGGAATTCAAAAAATGAATTGGAAAGGAGTGGGGAATGGCAATTTGAGGTTAGATGTCCAATATTTCCCAGAAGGAGGGCTTATAACCTCCCTGAAAGAAAAAGGGAAAAGGAAAAGAAAGGCCTGTGACCTGGATCGTGGAATGTGACATCCTTAAGGTCAATGATTTATTGAACTTTTTGTCTGAATGGGTAATTTCAGCCTATCTGTGAAAGGAATCATTTCATAGCAGCAAATGTTGACCACTTTGATTGTATTTGTTCTTCTGCAATTGCAGAGTATACAGAATGACTCACATGCCCTCTTGGGAGAACTAGGCCCATGCGGTTCTACTGACAAGCAGACATGCCTAAAGACGGTGGTTCTGTTAATAGACGAGAAGAAAAACGTAAGTTTAGGGTAATGGTGGTATGGCTCTGAGCTAGTTCATCCAGAATATGATGCCAAATAAAGATTTTCTTCATAACTCAAAGATCTAGCCAGTCAACCATATTCTATGATTCCCAACCCTCCCCTTCCATTGACATCTTATTCCATTTGTATTCTGCTCATACTTCTTGCTGAGCTTCATGGGGTGTGTGTGTGGAATTATGTAATATGTAATTTTACCACTCCAAGAGGTTCTGGTTAACATTTAAACTTCTGAACATTGGTCCAAGTGTCAGAATTACATTGAACAATAAACCAAACATAGAAATCCTCATTTCATTTTTTATATTTTATATACTTTGCTTATCTCATATGTGTTTTTACATCCTCTTTAAATCCAAGCCCACATTTCCATGACTTTCAGGTTCTATTTATTCTGTCATATCTTCCTTTTACATATTTCATACTTAATATGTTTGTAAAATATACCCTATAAACATTTTAAAAGCTACCATTGGCCAGAAATCCTTGTCAAATATTTGATAAGAGATTTTTCAGCATTATTTCCTCATGTCACAGTTCTGCGCTGTACACTCATGACTACTTAGCTGCCAATTGCCAAAGAGTATGCAGACTTTACAGCAGGGATGGGTGCTACCTGTGACCCACCAAATGTCAACGGACTCCTGTTTTCAGTGGCAAAGGATGATGGGAGCTGCAGTCCAGGAACATTTGGAGAGCCACAGGTTCCCTGCCCCCTGCTCTGCAGATTTAATCTGATCCTGTTTAGCTTTCTTCAGTTTAGGAAGCCATTGAATGTGTAGTTCTATGAAATACTTCTTAGCAAATAATTTCCAGCATCTGAAGATTGTCTGAAGTCACTGACCCCCAGCCCTAGCCCCAAGACACACACAAGGGTGTGTGATCCAAGCAAACTCCAAAAGGGTTCCTTTCTCCACCAGGTCCCAAAACCATAAGTAGCTGGCATCTGCCCTCCAAAACCCGATTTGTCAATCTGGTCAGCTGGAAAATAAATAAGAACCTACTTTGTTTCTAAGCAACTGGCTGTGGCTACATTAAGAACCCAGGGAGTGTTATGAGCACTGAGATAATTCAGAATTGGTAAGGAGTGGATGCCGGGCTTACAAATCTCTCCCTGGCCCTGGTTTGTGAACATGATAGGCATCCAAATGCCCACTATGATCTGCCTGCTTCCTGCCAGAGGTGGATGCAACCCCCCCTCCCCATGATCTACTTTGGGGGAAGAGTGAAGTAGGCTGAGACACATTGCCTGACTGAGTACCCAGGTGCAGGATTGCAGCCACTGTGCAGCTGCAAACTGGCAAAAACTGAAAATGTATGGATACAAATACAATCACTTTTAAAATTGGAGATTTTAATACCGTACTTTCTTGAAAGAACAAAGCTGAAAACAACATAATTAGGAACTGCTGATAAAAGAAAACAATGCTTTGATTCTTCTTATCTAGTTTTTGGATGATTTGGAAATGTGACGGTTAATAAGCAACCAGAATAATCTAAGTCAGATAAATTCCATCGTAATTAATCCATATATTCTGGAAGTTATAGTATGTTTTGCAACGTTCCCTCAGAGGTTCATGCCTATGGAAACTGCCTTCCAGTCCAAGAAATGAGCGTTTTGTGGTGCAAGGTGCTCTCCAATAGGGATTGGCACAACATTGTGCATAAGTGTGTGTGAAGGGGCATTCATGTGTGTGTGTGTGTGTGTGTGCACATACATGTTCCATTGCTTAGTTCTTTGGGTTGCTTAAGCTCTTAACCAACTTCCTGTTGTCAGATATAAGAAAACTGTCAATGTTCAAAATTTCCAGGGTGGTTTCCTTCTGGGCATTACAATCGTTATTATTAATGTTCATTTAACATGACCCCCAGGTCCCTTCCATCTCTAAAATGATATGATTCTATTACATTCCTCTCCCTTTAAGACCCTGAGGTCACACTAACGTAGGCTGTTTCTCTCTTCACACAGGTCGTAGTTTTCAGATCAGATGGTACCGTATTACTGAATGAAATAGAAATTCATTTGCCTCATGTAACAGGTGAGGAAAGGAACCCTCAACTTCCACCCCACCCCACCCACCTCCTAAATTGATGGTTCCACAAATCCTTAGATGTTATGGAGCATGATTAAACAAAATGCAAAATAAAATATGCTGGAAAGGAGGGTGAGAAAATGTACACCTTGGTTTATTTGGCAGGGAATGATCCAAATGATCACTTGTCCTTGTCTGGGGACTCTTCCCTTTTTCATATCTGCCCCCCTCCCCACCACTTTCCTCTTCTCTTCATTAAGAAACCATTCCAGGCCAACACCTAACCTTTCTTGCCCTCCTGGCTGGTTATTCAGCCAATAGCAATCTTCTTCATAACAGCAAAGGTATCTGATATGGGAATCTGGTATAACACACAATGGATACTGTTTTTGCCCCTCTGATTTGATGAGTGCATTACAATAAGCAGGTGATAACTTGGCCTTCCTTTTGTTTTTCAGCCAGCTTCACAGTTTTCCAGCCGTCTTCAAACTACATTATTGTGCAGGCAACCTTAGGCCTCAGGCTGGAGATCCAGCTGGTTCCAGTTATGCAGCTCTTTGTCATTGTGGACCAGACTGCCCAGGCAACTCTCCAAGGCAAGTCTGAACTGCAGGGAAGAGGATTCCGCCAATAGTAACACTAACAAGGGGGTGTTTTTTTTTTAAAATTAAAGATACATGGGGTCAAATACCTACCTGCAAAAAACAACTTGTTTAGTCACTTTTTTATTTATTAAGACATTTTTATCTCCACAAATTGTCTCTTGTAAATCGTGACACACACATAATATATTATATGCTAGACTAATTCCGTAGGCATGCTATTTGAACTAAAAAGAGCTGGGGCAGAGAACAGCACAGTTGTCAAAAGGCATTCAATTATGCTGGGGTATATGTACACATATGCACAATGTTCATGCTGATTGGAAGTGATGTGCTTAATGGATGTGTGGAAATTTATCACTAGAAAATCTTAGTAAATTGCTCACTATTCCCATTTTACAAAAAAGAAAGGCATGCCTTTAAAGAAACTCACAGCCAACATCTGTTGCTTTTATCAATAGGTCTTTGTGGGAATTACAATGGAATAGAAGGAGATGACTTCAAAACATCAAGTGGATTAATAGAAGCAACAGGGGCTTCCTTTGCTAACTCGTGGAAAGCACAAGCCAGCTGCAGTGATATGTTGGATAACTGGGACCACCCTTGTACTCTTAGCGTTGAGAATGGTAAGGATGGGTGGTTTTCATAAATAAATAACAGATTTCAATATCTGTGTGCCACCTATATCCAATTTTCAGGTCAAATATTGAATCTGAAGGTAGGGCCAATTTTCTTTATTACTTGGGAGAGCAAATTGTGATGTATAAATCTGTATTAGGTCTGAGGCTTTGAATACGCTGTAAGTTTCATGTCACTGTCTCAAAAGAAAACTTTTCTAAAGAAATAGGATACAACACTGCTAGAGATGAAGAAGAAATGCTCATTTTATCTATTATAGTTGTGAAAATGGAAGTCTGCTTACAGTTTCCATCCATAGTGTTACTTCTGTTTATGTTTACTGTGCTTTATAGTCTTTTGAAGACAAAACTGTTGAGCATGTACAGTCCTCAGACGATTTTGTTGCCCAGTTATGTGGGTAGCTACTTGCCTTTAAATGACAGAGAAGCTGCATAGTGTTCAACATCCAGACACATACAGTATTCATTTTGTTTTGCTGTATTGTACTGCATAGTTATTTGAATTCTAGCGTATGGCTATAGGCATTACATAGAAATACATGAAGTGAATGGTTTATAATAACATTTTATTTCTCTCCAGAAAAGTATGCTGAACATTGGTGCTCTTTGTTGAAAAGTACAGAAACTCCTTTTGCCAGATGTCACTCAGTCATTGATCCAACAGATTATTATAAGGTATGGATTTTCAAATTATCCTGAGTCTTTATTCACGCAGCTTGGTGTTTTGTTACATGGAGTTGTTCACTTTCAGGTATTATGATAAACTGAAAAGAGTGGCGGTAAAGCAAGTTCTGCAGCTTTCTTCCCAGCTGCTTTTCATAGGGCTTGAGGGTTAGAATTACTGACAATGGATTATCCAGTTTCAAACCCAGCCAAATTTCTAGCCCTTTCAGTTGGAATACAGGAACTAGAGCAAACCCATTGTTGTGAAAAGAGCCAAATAATAGTTATCCAGAAGAGAGTCATGAGCCAGAGGGCTCTTTTAGCTACACCCAAGATTTTAGAAAAATTCTCTAGCTTTTTAAAATAAAAAACAAAACAAAATAGCAACAGCATGAGAAACTGATTTGAAAAATTACATCAGTAAAAAAACTACAGCTTGCTATGGGAAATTCATGCAGTTCAAGAAGTGCCAGCTCAAAGTCTTCTTGGGTGTGTGGAACTAGTTGTAGCTTTTGGGGGATCCTGGTCAGAGGAGTTCCTGGTCAGAGGAGTTCCCTGATGACAGGCAACATGGTGGAGGTGAGCCAGTCTGCTTTTAGGTCGGGGTGGAGAACCTTGTGCTCAGATGCCCAATGTGGCCCCCAGGCCTCCTTATCTGGCCCTTGTAACTCTCTTCAGGCCACATACCATGACTGACCCTGCTTCCATGTTGTTACCTGGCCAGAATGTGTCCTTGAACTCTGATAATGCCTCTTGTTTGTCTGGTGTTGTCTGGTACAGAGAAGGCTATGCATGTAGAAATGAGAGTGCTGTACAAAGGTGAAATTTACATTAGTTGCTCCACCCACTTTTGCCTTTGCCCTGCCTACCACTGACATGTGACCCCCTGAAAGCATGCTGAGAAAAGAATGTGGCCCCTGGGCTGAGAATGATTCACTGCCTGTTTTAAGGGGATCACCTTGCTGTGGGGGGAAACAGCCCATTCATTGCTTTTAACAAATTAAGCAAAATAATAGGAGAAGTTCACTCTAGCATGTGACAAAGCAATCTTGAAAAAAACTACTAACATTTTTAAATGGAAGAGGAACAAATGGCATTGCTAAGGAAAAGCTCTCAGTTTATAATTTTACTTTCATTTTAACTGTGGAACAGGGTACCATTGTGTAGCATTGCTACTGTTGAGGACTAGCTCTTCATTCATCTTCCTACAAATGTACTTAAATGTTTACTGGCTTTCCCCCCCTCCCCTTGCCCAGCGCTGCAAATATGATACCTGTAATTGTAATGCCAACGAAGAATGTATGTGTGCTGCCCTGTCATCATACGCAAGAGCCTGTGCCTTCAAAGGAGTCATGTTATGGGGCTGGAGAAAGAATGTCTGCAGTAAGTGTCTATATCCCCACCCTTGCCTTGAACAAAATGGAGTAAAACCTTTTGAATAACTGTGTGCTAACTGTAATGTTTTGAGACTAGAATGTGGTTAATAACAACAAACGTGGCATACCCCATTCATCAAAATAAATGGTTTTTGTAAGATGCAAAATGTTTTGTTGACATTGAAGGGAAGCACCCATGTATGTTGTTTACATTGACATACTTGTGGACGGATACAATGAATGTAGAAGTACTGGACAATTCCATTTGGGATACTGGGGTGTCTGCAGCGTGACTTAATGAGGCAATGCCAAGTCATTTATTACTTCCTGCCATTTAATCTTTCAGCTAGACCAGGAATAGGGAACCCCAGGGCCTGGGCCAAATGTGGCCCTCTCTGCCTGGCCCTCACAACTCTCCCCATACCACACTCTCCTTCTGGCTCCGTTTTGCATATTTATTGAGTGTTTTTGCGATGTATCCTTAATAATGCTTTTTTGCTTGCCTGGATGGAGAATGGAGGGTAGAGAAGGGTGTGTGTACAAGCTAGAGTACTGTACAAAGAAAACATTTGCATTTGTTGGTCCACCCACTTTTACCTCTGGCGCTGCCTACCACTGGCCCCCAGAAGGTTGCACTGAAGGTCATCTGGCCTTTGAGATGAAAAAGCTTCTCCATCTGTGAGCTAGACAATAATAGTTTCCCCCTCTCATTGTCTTAATTGCTACCTCATAAGTGCTTAGTTTCACCCAAGCATGGCAGCATTTCTTCATAGGGGTCTTAACAGAAGTAGAATTCAAACAGCATGCACTGAATGGCTTAGGAATGGTGAGCAGAATATATTCTATCCACTCTGACTTTTTGTCACTTTCTCCCCTTCATTCAGACAAAGAAGAATCCTCTTGCCAAGCCAGCCAAGTCTTCCGTTACAATCTGACTTGCCAGCAAACTTGCCGCTCTCTTTCTGATGGTCATAAGTACTGCTTGGAAGGCTTTACTCCAGTAGATGGCTGTGGCTGCCCTGATAATTCCTATATGGATGACAGTGGCAAATGTGTGCCAATTGCTCAGTGCCCGTGCTATTACAAGGGTGTGCCCATAAATCCCGGATATGTTATAATGAAACAGGATGAGCGCTGGTATGTTAACACAACAGTTTGTGGTCTTTCTCATTAGGTGGGAAGCTCAACGTTCAGTACCAGGAACTGCTCTCTTTTAGTTGCAGTCCTGCAATGTTTGCAGGTGGAATGGGATGGGGAATCTTGGGATTACGTTGGCTGTGTATGAGCATTCTCTTCATTAACCATAAGACAATTTAGAGGTTTGTGATACTAATTTAGAAGAGGATCTCCCTTCCAAATCAACATGAGAAATACAAGCATCAGAATGCATTGTGGAGTGACTAGTTTTTAAGAAACTTTAGACATCTATGTTGTTCACCAGGCATAGTGTTCAAAGGATTAAGAGGTGCTGAAATATTGCATTGTGAATTCTTGAGATTACTTGAGAAGTCAGCAATATAAGTGTACACAACACCTGCCCCCCAGTATTTAATGCGTAATCCAAAGGTTCCTCCTTATTCCCCTCAAAACTTTATGTCTCAGCTTAGACATATCTTTTCAAATCTTATTAAGAAACTGACATTTTGTCTTTGGCATTTGCTCTTACTTTGTTTTATGCATTGTCAGTAGGGCACTCATGGTGTTCAAGTAATGTTTAGCAGAAATGGTACTCTTAAATTTTTGCAGCAGATCTTTAGTTTTTGTTAGTACCACTGTATAAATTGGGAATCACTTATAAGCTCAAATATCTGGCTTACCATTTTTTTTCCTGTTGTGTATTCCATTCTAGTGTTTGCAGACATGGAAGATTTCATTGTGTGCCAGTGGACGTAACCCCTGAACGTAGGTGTACAATTTCATGTTACATTATGACTTTTTCCAGTTTGAGTTATCATCTGTATGATTTTGAAGTTGTGCTTAAGAAAGTAATTGTTTTGAAGTTGTGCTTAAGAATATGAGCCATTTTTTTGTGAAAATAATTAATAAAAATGCAATTAATAATTATATTTTTTCAAGCTGACATGATATAGTTTGCTTCCTCCTAAAATGTATCAGAATTTCCCCTCTAAATCCACATATTTATATAGTTTTCATAGACATATCCTCAGACTTTGATTTGTTTAAATTGCTTTGTTTAAGTTGCTCAATGTAAAGTATTGATAAGAGACTACTGATTTTAATTAAAAACCTTTCTTTATAGACATGCTTCCTAGTTCAATGGGTACAAAACAGGGCCCCTTTTTGTTTAATTTTATATATAAAAATAAAAAATTTATATAAAGCTCTTGTTGATTATCAAAATGGATCCAAGATAATATTGTCAGTGTTCTATATTTTATTTTACAGACTGTTCACCCAACATGACATATTTTGACTGCAACAACTTTGACAGTTGGTCTTCCCAAACACCAGTACATCTTAGCTGCCAAACACTGGGAAACGATCAGGTACACTTTCATTGCATTTTGACGACACCCTAATGTCCTCATTCTCTTGTTCCTCAAGTGATGTAATTAACAAAGAAGCTGTACTCTAGGTGTCTTTAGGAAATCTCCTTGAGACTGTGGGGCATTTCCTAGCAAAAGGACTGCAACTTGCAGAAGCAAATACCTGCACATTTCTACCACCAGTTTGCCTTAATTGATTCTGATTGTTTTTAACTTTATTAACATTTTCATTTCATTTAAATAAGTTCCACCTTTCATTTAAAATAAATAAATAAATGCTATATTGGTATCCAACAATAGAAATCTCTCTGCCACCAACCAATGGGGGCAACTATATTTTCCCCTGAAAATAATTTCCCCAGCAAATTATGCTATTTTTTCGCAATGTAACATCTCTCCTAGGGACGCTCTATTCCAGGGAGTTGATCACACTGCTTAAAGCAACCAAGTCATGGTTTGAAGTGGTAGCAAGGGTTTTTATTTGTTTGCTTTTTGTCAAAAGAAAAAGAAACAAACCATTGACAGTCTTGTATTTAAAGGATAAGGCCACCTTCTGGAAAAATTATTAAAGTAACCCAAATCTAAAAGTCTCCCAAAGTGCCTCTGTTTTGTAGACCAACTTTATTTTAAACACACCCAAGTTTCTGAACAAATTAAATTGAGGTTTTATCTTACCTTGCAAATAGAAATTTGATAAACTTTGAATGGTAATCCTGAGTCCAATTTGGCTTTATGAACTTATCAAATGCAAGGCCCGTGAATTCTGATTCACCTTATCATAAAATGTGAACACAATGTTCTTCTTGCTCCTCACAGTTCCAGACAGAGTGTGTTTCAGGATGTGTGTGCCTTGATGGATTGATAGATGATGGCAGAGGGAATTGTGTCCAAGAACAGGACTGCCCATGCATACATAACAAAGTTTTTTACTCCCCCGGAGAAACAGTAAATGTGGACTGCAACACATGGTAGGATCTTTTTCACTGTCACTTATTGTAGTCATAGCAATGTATGAATATACTACTATGCAAACAGAGTGTACGGGGTGGACTGCATGTTTTCTCAGCTACATCATTTACCCAGTACTTCAAAAGCAATGCTCGGACACAGAGACTAAGCCTTACACAATTTCTTTAATTGTTTTGGTACTCTCCAGTACTTGTCAAAGAGGAAGCTGGAAGTGCACCACCAATTCATGCTTTGGGACATGTACCATTTATGGGAGTGGCCATTACATCACGTTTGATGGAAAATTCTATGACTTTGATGGCAACTGTGAATATGTGGCTACTCAGGTAATGTTCAGCTATACTCATGCAATTTTATACTGTTTTGAATTGTGTGTGTGTATATCTCCTATCTATTTGGCTTCTCAGGCATTCCTCAACATCTCATCTTGTGAAATTTTCTTACTTTGTGGAGTAATCAATGGTTCTGTTAAGATCATTTCAAATGGTAGTATCTAACAAGGTGGTTCCATTAGCTCCAGGACTTCTAGTTATGCAATAGAACTACCCCCTTCCTCTCTGCTCCCCACCCCCCAAAAAATCAATTCTGGGTTTTCCCCCAACCTTCTGGAGAAGATTTAATGATGTTCAATTGTGCATATGGAAACCCAATTGTATGGGTGTCTCCAGGCTGTTTAATATGTGCTGAAATAGTTTACACTCATCCAAACAGAATTTGCTAGTTTTTAAGCCTTGCTTTCTCCAGTTCATTCAGTTATTGTGTTTTGCAAATGTGTTGAGGAATTAAGTGCCCTCTGAACCACAGAGGACTGTTAAATTTGAAAATATATTAAGTTTGCTACCAATACAAATATGCAGTGCAGCTTTAGCAGCTTTTTAAAACACAAAAGAAAATCAAAGTATCCTGGTTTTGGTTTTTCTTAGTTTTGTTCATCTTTCCCTCTCGCACCTTCATTAGGATTACTGTGGAAACAGCGATTTGGAGGGAACATTTAGTGTCATCACAGAGAATGTCCCATGTGGAACCACTGGAGTCACCTGTTCCAAGGCCATTAAAGTTTTCCTTGGGGTAGGTATGAACATAGATGAGAACAAGCCTGAAAGCTCTTGGTCTGCGCCTGCAAATAATCAAATCAGGTTGCCATGGGGAGGTGCAGGCAATTCGTTGAATTCTTAGTCAAATGAGGCTCCTTACTTTTGAGAACTGGTGTCATGATATCCAGTTTAAAAGAGCCAGACTGACTCTAGGGGAGCTGAGGGTATCAGGTTAACATGCTAATGTCTGTTTTTGTTATGGGGCTTCTGTTACACATCTGTCTTTTTAGAGCACTGAAATAAAGTTGGAAGATAAACAAATAGAAACAATTGAGATGAATACTACTAGCACTGTGACTTACTGGATTCGTGAGCCAGTCGGGCTGTACATTGTAATAGAAACCAGCAATGGTGTTATTCTTATCTGGGACAGGAAGACTACTATTTTCATCAAGCTGGCACCCTATCTTAAAGTGAGTAATTCTTGAACATATTCCTTTAATGCCATGGAAAATTTGTTATTAATAGATACATGCAACAAAAAAGATGTTTTATTGCTTGTGGTAGCATGTGTGCCTTACTGCATCATTAATAGAATGGGGTGCAAGAGACATTAGGGGGCCCCAACTGTGGCATCACACAAGGCGCCACTGGAATTTGAGACCCCAAGGTCTGGCATTGCTCCCACCAATTCAACAGTATCCATAATTAGTAATGCTAAAACAAATGGCAAAACAATCAAAGTAATATACATCACAATAAAATTCCTGCTAACTTTAAGCCATTGCAAATCTTTTCCAGTCCTAAGGTATTGACCTTTCCTCTCCCTAGGGAAAAGTCTGTGGCTTATGCGGCAACTTTGATGGCAAGGCCAGTAATGACTTCACTGCAAGGGACATGGTCCAAGAAAATAATGCACTGATATTTGGAAATTCATGGAAAAAGGATACTGCATGCCCTGATGTTGATGTAGACCCTGAGCCCTGTGAAAAGAAACCTCATCGCAAATCCTGGGCAGAGAAAGAATGCAGCCTCATCAAAAGTGTTGTGTTTGAAGAATGTCATTCAAAAGTTAGTGTTGTTGCTTAATCACTTGGACAAGCTGGGCTATACTAGTCTTGGGGAAAAGAACAAGCTATTGCAATATGCGAGCATATGGAAAATAAAAATAAAAAGATCTTTAAGCAGTTTACATAAAATACCTAGCAAACCATGGGGGATCGTCAGTAGTGGATTGATTTTAAAGGTCTTGACATACAACAGATGAATCTATAATATCCTGCAGACAATTTCTAACTTAGTAGTACCCATTCCATTCCAAACTGGATAGTGGAGTGGTTTTCAACTTTAACTGTAAAGAGATGTTATCCAATGAGAATGTGACTTAGGATAAACTCTAGAAAAGGAGAAGGAAATATCATGGTTAGACATGTCTTGAGTTGGTATGGAGCTCCCATTTCCCTCTCCAGAACTCTCTGCAGGTACTCTATTTTGAGAAATACTGTTTGAAATGAAAACACATAAATTCATCTGAATTATCTTCACCGAAAACCAAATATTTGTTGTTACTATACAGAATGTTACTAGCTTAAAAGTTTGAAATTGGAATTGATAAAATATCTCATGGAAGTAAAATGGGCCATAGATTCTTGATGCCTTGTTGAAGTGCTGTGATGTGAATTGTGATGGATACTACCGTGGCACGGATGTGCTGTGTACATGTACAGCAACATCCAAAAACATTGGCAACTAAGGGGAATCATTATCAAAGATGGCGGTGAGTTAGACATCCTGGTATTGGATGGCAGAAATACAGTAGTTGATCCATTGAAATACCCCTGCTCTGTGATTCTGTGACTCCCTAATAGGTGGCTCCAGATCAGTACTATGAAGCTTGTGTACATGATGCTTGTGCCTGTGACTCTGGAGGCGACTGTGAGTGCTTCTGTACTGCAGTGGCTGTCTATGCACAAGAATGCCTCAAAGCTGGAGCTTGTGTCTACTGGAGGACTCCTGACATATGCCGTGAGTTTTGTGATAAAATATTTCTCATGTATGCATAAAATTAAAAAGAGATGATGACCCAGAAACAGTGGCTTAATACCTTTCAGTGACCCAAATTCTAGATGCACTGGTTTTTATAACCCTAAGCCCCACCCTGTATATTTTGAGATGTACCAATGTCTCCTCCTATAGCCATTTCATGTGATACTAACAGGCTTCTAATGTGAGTTCTTTTGTGATATCTTTTACATGTGCCTCCAAATAAAATTCAGTTCTCAGTAGGTCAGTTGGTCATACTTGCTGTTCTCCAACAGGAATCCCAGGGGGGTCCATTAACTCACAGAAAAACGGGATGCCTCCACACTATGTGATGATGATGCAAGACTGGGGCTGGGCACACTGTCAAAGGCACACCTAGGCTCCCTTGCACACTTGGCAAGGAGTTCTATTGGTGCCTCCAAAGCCAGGAGAGGCAATGGACCAGAAACTTTTTTTAAAAAGAGTTTTTTGGCACCGTTTGCACTCTGTCAGTGACTTACTCTGTGGCTATTGGGTCGGGTCTGCTCTGCTCTACTTCCCCTTCTCCTCCACCTTGCCCTGTCTATTTGCCTTCCTGTCTTCTTCCCTTCCTCTGCTCGCTACTTTCTCTTCTGTCTCCTTCCTCCCTTCCTTCTTTTTTCCTCCTCCTGCAACTCATGTTTGCTCGCTCCATCTTTCTTTCCTCCAAGCCCTGCTGGATGCTCTATTCACCCTCCTAATACTCCCCAACTGGGGAAGGGAGTCTGCAGGGCTGCTGCAATAGCCCATGGCAGTGACCAGATTCCTTTGCTGAGACACCCAGAGGAGCCTGGGCCTCTTGCCTGGCTGCCCAGGGCAGCAGAGCAGTGGCCCAGGGAGCATGCAAATGGGCAAAAAGGCTCTTAGCCACTCTGAGCCAAAGAGGAGAGAGTCCTGGCCCTGCATCCTCGACATGGGCCAACCTAGCCATCGTTACTGTCTCCACTGGCTTTGTATTAGGGGGAAACATCCTGTTCCATCAGTGGCCAACCAGATGCCTATGGCAAACCTGCAAGCAGGGCCCAAGCACAAGAGCAGTCATTCCTCCTGTTGTTTCCAACAACTGGTATTCAGAGGCATACAGCTCCAAATGTTGATGCAGAGTGTAGCCGTCATGGCTAGTAGCCTTTACCCCAATGTATCTTTCCAATCCTCTTTTAAAGTCATCTACATTGGTGGCCAATGCTGCCTCCAGTGGGAGTCAATGATGGCCCCATTCACAGGGAGCAAAGGCTCCCAATCCCAGGGAGATCCTGTTTGTGTACAGCAAGTTCCCCTTTACAGACATCCTTCCCAATTCATGGATGGCAGGTGGACAAGATTGGCAGGAGGAGTGGTGGTAGGGGTGGGCCCAGTGGGCACAGCCTTCCTCTCCCTTTCCATAGGATTGCAATCCCGTAGAGGGAGGTGTCCAAATAAGTCTATGTTCTGTTAAACCAGAGTGAAGTGGAATTTCAGTTCCATAGGTGATAGAAATGGTTGCACGTTAAGCATAGCTGTCAACTTTTCCCTTTTCTTGCGAGGAATCCTATTCAGAATAAGGGAATTTTCCTTTAAAAAAGGGAAATGTTAACAGCTATGGGTTAAGTGACCTATGTGCAAATATATGTCTGTGACTTGTTTTTATCACAACTATCTATCTTTTGTTCCAATAGCAATCTTTTGTGAGTACTGGAATCCTACAGATATATGTGAATGGCACTATGAGCCTTGCGGAAGTGACATTGTTACCTGCAAGATCCTTAATGAAGTCAGCACCAACTTTTCAATGCCATATCTGGAAGGTAAGAAACTGCCAGTTACCGGTAGCTTTTGGTCTTTAAGACTCTAGTTAGTGCAGTTTGGAATACAGTTCACCCACTGGGCCAAAGCAACTTCCCCCATCTCCCATTCCCTGCTTAATGCATTAGATGCCTCTCTGAAACTGTGTATATACAGGTTTTGCAGAACATGTTTACAGCCTATAAAGAGACACTGAGACACCACAAGCCTAGGACTGCTTCCCATATGCCAGGGATGGCGACCCTGTGACCCTTCAGATGTTGCTGGACTCCAAGTCCCCTCAGTCCCAGCCAGCATGGCAAATGCCAGGGATGGTTGTAGTTCTGCAACATCTGGAAGGCACCAGTTGGCTCCCCTTTTCGCATGCAAATTTTGCTACTATGTCAAGTTCATTGCTGCAATGTAATTTTACGAATCTCATTTTTGTGGGTTCTAGGTTGCTACCCACGATGTCCTCCGGATAATCCTATCTACATTGAAGAGACCAACACATGTGGGACAAGTGATATGTGTGGCTGCTATATTAATGGTGTTTACTATAGACCTGGACAATCTATACCCACAGATGATCTGTGTACAAATTGGTATGTGAGAATGGAGAGCTGATGGACTAACAGTGGCAGGGAAACATATGTACATGTGTTGATATTTAAATTGCTGGTTTCTTGGTCTGACACACTAGCCTTTTTCATGAATGAGAGTGCTGTTCTGAATAGGAAACTATTTCTTATGAAAGTCTAAAATGAAATTGTCCATGGTGTCCAAGAGTAGGTTGGATTTCCCCCCTTCCTTGGGCAGAGATCCTCTCTCAGAATTCCAACCCCAGACAAAGTACACCTGGCCAACTTTATTTGCAACCTTCTGGGTGACTAACAAAAATATGCCTCTTTAGGAGAATATAGAGATTACTGTATTTTCTGCCTTGTTAAATGTTGTTGCTAATGATATGCATTTAAATATTATTTTAAATGAATTTATAGTGTTACAATGCAGGAGCAATTATAGCCCGAGCATTTACAGAACAGAAGTACAAAACAAACAAATATACAAATCTTCAAGTATTTCATTTCTGAAAAACTTCTTTTTAAATTTCAGTTTCTGTGTTTATGCTGGAGAAACGAAATGTGAACCCCGAAGAGGTATATTTCATCTTGCTGTTTTTCCATTCAGAAAGCAAAATAGTACCGTACACTTTCCCCCATACATTTCTCTGGGGGACTGAACAATGATTTCAAATGAGTCCCCTGCTCACTGTATTCTTTTTAAAATTATCATTGAAAAATAACAATAATAAAAGGACAATCTTTTCCCACTTTACAGTTGTTCCACAAAGAAGGGTAGTAGCTAAGGGGTGGCTAAACATTTTTCTGTAAGCCTGTATTTTGTTTTTATTTATAAGGCACTTATTTCATCTTATAACTTGTCACAGATTATAATGCCCATCTTACTTTAAAATGCATTCTATACATGTTTACTTAAAGTAGGGCCCTGTTGAGTTCAGTGGAGGTTACCACCAAGTAAATGACTGCTTAGCCTTAGGGCAGAACTCTACTGCTACCACCCTGATGTTGATGGCTGGTGGGCTGGGATGGCTCATTACTTCCTCTCCACTGCTGATGGTGGGACTCTGCCATGCTGGAGGATCCAAGTTCTGCCATGGTGGATGGGGAACTACTGCCAGCAGTAGCCAGTGGAAAACCCTGAAATGAGGCATTATGGGGTGGGGTGGATCACTGCAGGCTTTGCATCCACAGCATCCAAAGCCCTTCAGGCTCCTCAGCTTCACCAGTCCAGAGCTGGCACAGCAAAAATGGGGGGGGGGGGACGACTACCTTCTGCCCTGACCAGCACAATCCACTGTACCTGGCTGGGACTTTGGATTGCTCTGCTGATCAATTATCCTACAGCATATGGTGGGCCATTTAATATCCCTGCCTTTTAGTTGTATTCTTACTAAGGCCCCATTTCCCAGTGGCAAGAACCCTATCCTATTGTGGGAAACAGCTGATGGTGGAAATTATCAGGTGTGTACATCCATGTGCCCTCTGCCTGGCTGAGAATGAGACCATACAGGAAGAACCCACATCAATACTCCAAGTAATTCCAATATGCATATATCTGTCACGATGGTGAGAGATCTCACCACAGGGAACCAGTTAAACTTTCCTT
Source organism: Podarcis erhardii (assembly GCF_964252035.2). NCBI lineage: Eukaryota > Metazoa > Chordata > Lepidosauria > Squamata > Lacertidae > Podarcis > Podarcis erhardii. The sequence continues at coordinate 77,362,841 of NC_138497.1, read as the reverse complement.
CGTGCTTGCTGCAAATATGAATGAGGCTTAAGTTCATGCATCTCACTTAACAGATTTATTCAACTTTCTAACACCTTGAGCCTAAGCACACTTACTTGGGAGTAGGTCCCATAAGTTTCAATGGACTTCCTTCTAAGCAGAAGCACATAAAAACATCTTTATAATATTCCAGATATCAGCAGCTTAGATAAACAGTGTTTACCTGCAGTTAACATTCCTATGGAATAACACAGTATTTCCACTCCGGGTTATTTCATTTACATTTTGATTGGCTGTTTTTTCATTATGCTTCAAGCAAAACAACTTAAACACACTGATTTCCTTCCTTTAGGTTGCTGCATATATGATGGTAAAGAATACGAAGAAGGAGAAATAATAATAAATGAGAGAAATGGATCTTTTTGTTTCGACATAAAATGCACATTCAATGGCACTTGGGTAGTTGAAGACATGAGACCCTGCAGTACAACTGCCCCTCCCACAACTACTCTTTCAACTACTCCTTCTCCCACCACCACCACTACTACTACCACAAGTAAGCTTGCAGCATTGTTAATAGTAATGTACATTGGTTAACTATCTTATTAGAGAAAATTGCACTTACATCAAGTTTGTTTTATACCTCCATGTATAGCTAAATGGCTTTAATGAAGGCTGATGCTCTCAACATGATATGAAACCTTCTCTATGTCAAATCTATAATCTTATCCAAAACTTGTAAGATTTCAAAGTAAGATTCTCATCATATTTTTCTCTCTCCTGTTTCAGCTCCCACTACAACCTCCACTACACTCTCTTCAACAAGTAAGTGTTGTTAAAGAAGTTGGGGATAAGCCCATAGTTCAGTGGTAGAATATGTGCTTTGCATGACTCAAGAATCAGGTTCAGTCCCTGGATCCATTTAACAACTAGGACAAAGATTTTTGTGTGAGGCCCAAAAGAGTCACTGCCAGCCAGGGCAGAAAATACTGGGTCAGATAAACAAATAGTATGACTCGATTAGGGCAAATTCATATGTCCCTATATAAGGCCACTGCTCTGATAGTGGTAGTAAAGTTGCCAATGCAAAAGAGAGGAACATGGTATAATAAAGTGATGCACACATAACTGTGATGGGCGTTCAAAAATAAGGAAAAAAATGGATTGGGATTTTGTGTACAAGACCTTGCGCACTGGAGTGGAGCAATCCCAGGATATAAAGATGCTTGCTTCTAGCTTGGGATGTTCTTTGTTGTGATCTGTAGGGGTGGGAGGGTAGATGGTTGCCCAGTGATCTGTTATTCCACCATGAAATGATGGTTTTAGATCATGAGATCATTCATGTGGACCCACTGCCAATGAAGCTCAGGAAAATGACTTTCAAATTTGTCTTGCAGCTCAGTGCTTAATGCTTGCCTGTGAATGGAGTAAATGGTATGATGTCAGTGTACCTGAAGAAGGACCAGAAGGTGGTGACTTTGAGACATATGACGCCATAAGAATTAAAGATGGAAGCAACTTTTGTCCATCAGCTCCGCAAAACATAGAGTGCAGGGCTAAAAATGCACCCAATGTGGATATTGCAGAATTGGGACAGAAAGTGGACTGTAACGTCACTTATGGACTCATTTGTAGAAACAAAGACCAAGATCAGAGTCTCTGGACCCTCTGCTATAATTATGAGATACGCGTCAACTGTTGTCAAATCATTCCTTGTGGTTCTATTATCATCACCACTACTCCCTCCACTACTACCACTACCACTACCACTACACCAACTACCACTACCCCTACGCCGTCTACCACCACAACAACTACCACTCCTACCACTACTTCCACGCCTCCCACCACTACTCCCTCCACTACTACCACTACCCCAACTACCACTACCCCTACGCCATCTACCACCACAACAACTACCTCTCCTACCACTACTTCCATGCCTCCCTCCACTACTACCACTACCCCTGCGCCAACTACCACTACCCCTACGCCATCTACCACCACAACTACCACTCCTACCACTACTTCCACGCCGTCTATCTCAACGCCAACAGGTAATACATTAAATGTTACTTTTTGACATTATTTTGAATGAGTGACCATTCATTCATAGAATAGTGAAATATATTGAATGCTAATGAATTATAATAATACAACTCTTTAAAAGGACATACATACTTTAAAAAATAATATAGGCTTGCCCACTTTCCCCCTCTGCTTTGCGAATATGGCAAGTCATTGACTGCAAAAACTCATGCCAGGAGAAACCAACAAGCCTCTAACGTGCTGCAACATTGGCACCAGTGCAGATGTTGCAGTACATGAGAACATTTTAAAGCAGCTACTTGGTTCTTCTCTTGTACGTGTTCTAGAAAGGCAAGCTTTGAAACCAGAAGCAATGATACAGTGGTGCCTTGGAACTTGAACGTAATCAGTTCCGGAAGACTGTTCAATTTCTGAAACGTTTGAGTTCTGAGGCACAGCTTCCGATTAGCCGACAGCTAGGTTTCTGCACAGCGGAAGCTGCGTCGGACGTTTGTGTTCCGAGAAATGTTCAAAAACTGGAGCACTATCTTCCAGGTTTTTGGCGTTCGGGAACCGAAACGTTTGAGAACGGAGCTGTTCAAGTTCTGAGGTACCACTGTACTATGGTTCACTTTGGAATGTTGTAGTAGTGATGAAGCACCTGGCCCCAATTTGCCAAGCAGTGTGATGTCACAGAAGCTGAATGGTGATGATGTCATAAACAGAGGGTTGCTTAAAAATAAGAGCCAGGGTTGTGAAAGGAAGAGAGCACAGTAAGGCAATGTGAGCAAAAGGAGTCTGAGTAAGAGGAGGGGTGGAGAAGGAGTTCCCTTTCACACTTCCCTTTGTCCCATGACTTCCTCCTATTGTCCCGAGTTTTCCAAACATGGGTCTGAAAGGCGTTTTTTGTTGTTGTCCCACTGCTTTTCCTGGGAAAACCTGCTGTTTACTGCTGAATCAGAGCAAACATCAATCTACAGAAAACCTGATTGATCGCTGTGCCGATTCAGCATAAACACCAGGTTTTCAGGGGAAAGAAGCAGGAGAAAAGAAAAGCATCTTGGACCGGTATCTGGAAATCTCTGGACATGCAGAAGTGTAGATGAGCCTTCAGAGGAAGCAGGGGGAGAGGCCAAGGAGGAGAATCATGGGTGCATAGGAATGCAGGGAAAGGAGATAAGGACACCAGAAGGACTTTGATTCTGGAGGTCTGTGACTGTCTTCTGGTCACAAATGAGGCCTTAAAGCATCTGGTCAAAAAATAACAATAGGTTTTTCCAAACAAATTTCTGTAAATTTCCGAATCAAGTGGCAGGATAAGATAGCAAAATAAAAAAGATTAATTTGGTTTGGTTCTAAGGAAATCAATTATATTACTGAGCAAGTGTTTTAATAAGCTGTGAGATTATTAATGCTGTTGTTAACAAGAAACACATAGTTTATTTTAGCTTTGTACATTAAAAAATGTTTCTAAAAATTTCAGCTTTGTATTTATTATGACAGTGTTTGCACAACTGGAGCAACAGTTTCCTGCTGTATCACTTTCAAAATAATCTGGGCAATCGCTGAGTTATTTCTCTCTATTGTTGTTTTACTGCAGCTTGTACCTCCATTGTAGTATGTTCATGGTCGGACTGGATTGACGTCAGCTTCCCACAATATGGCCCACAGTATGGTGACTATGAAACCTATGACAACATCAGGGCAGCTGGCATAGAGATCTGTACAAGGCCAGAAAACATATCATGCAGAGCAGTGAAATTTCCTAATTACTCCTTCAAGGAATTGGGGCAAAAAGTGGAATGTGATGTTTCGACTGGACTTATTTGTCACAATAAAGATCAGACTCCTGGGCCTGTGTACCCTGTAGATATGTGTCTCAACTATGAGATCCGTGTATATTGCTGCAAGGATGAATGCATATCTGGACCTCCAACCACAACTCCTACCATAACTCCTACCACAACTACACCAACTACCACTTCTACCACTACCTCTACTCCATTAACCACCACCACAATTCCTACTACTACTTCCACACCATCAACCACGACACCACCAACTACTACTACCACCATTCCAACACCACCTTGGGATACCCTTACCACTACACCAACTACCCCTCGTACCACAACATCCACTACTATACCAACCCCCGCTCCTACCACTACTTCTACTCCATCTACCACCACCACAACTCCTACTACTACTTCCACACCATCAACCACCACTCCTACTACTACTTCTACTCCATCTACCACCACCACAACTCCTACTACTACTTCCACACCATCAACCACCACTCCTACTACTACTTCTACTCCATCTACCACCACCACAACTCCTACTACTACTTCCACACCATCAACCACCACTCCTACTACTACTTCTACTCCACCTACCACCACCACAACTCCTACTACTACTTCCACACCATCAACCACAACACCACCAACTACTACTACTACCATTCCAACACCACCTTGGGATACCCTTACCACTACACCAACTACCACTTCCACCACTACCACTTCTACCACTACCTCAGCACTTACCACTACACCAACTACCACTCATACCACCACGACATCCACCCCCACACCACCTATTGACACCTCTACCCCCACACCACCTACTACTACGCCAACTACCACTGCTACTACTACCTCCACTGCACCTACAACTACACCAACTACCACTCCAACCACTACATCTACAGCAACAACCACTACGCCAACCACCACTCCAACCACCACCACTACTACAGGATCCACTTCAGGTAATGAATTTTTATTTCATGATTCTGCTTTGCTTGAATGAACTAATCACTCATGGATCAGTTAAATACATTGAATGCTTAAATCGCACAGTATGTTTCTTAAACCAGTTTTACATTACTAAACCTCATTAATATGCATACTTGAATAGTGGTAGAACTTTTGTTACGCATTTTTTTACTTATTTTGTTTTTATTCCTAATTTTCCCTGCATTGACTGCTAAAATCAACCTGATAACGTTTTTGTTTATTTTAGGAATTATTAATTATTTAAAATATTGCTTTGACTAAAGGCCTTTTCCATATTTAATTCCTTGTTCAAGTGAGTGGGTCTCACCTTTCTGTGGCATACTTGCATACATGTATGCAGTCCTTCAAGAATGGTGATGATCGCCTTTAATTATAGCTGCTGCACTCACCAAAGCTGTTTCTGGTCCTGACTGTTTTCGCCTGGGTCAGGCATTGTGTTTGTCATTGTGAACATTTACCCTCAGAAGATCAGAAATTCTCAGGGGTGCATGGAATTTTATCTGTTTGCTTATTTATTTATAATATTTCGTTGCCACCATTCTCCATGAGATCACAGGGCAGATTACAACAATAGAATATAAAATTCTAAAAAAATATATAAGTTACAATGACAAAACCAATAAAATCATTCCAAGTGAGCCATAACTTTGTAAATTCAGCAAAGGAGGTGGGTCTTAGAAAACAAAATAGCTTAACTTTCAAATGCTGCAGTAAAAGAATGCATATTTAGCGTACATTGAAAGCTGTGCAGTAAAGATTGCAGTAAAGATGTACCTCTGTAGGGAGGGAATTCCACAATTTTCTGTAAGTTAGCTTAAGATAATAATAATAATAATAATAATAATAATAATAATAATAATAATACCCTGCTGGATCAGGCCAATGGCCCATCTGTTCCAGCATTCTGTTCTCACAATGGCCAACCAGATGCCTATGGGAAACCTGAAACAGCCTTGGCCCAGTATACCTGAAGAAGCATCTCCACTCCCATCATTCAGCCCGGACACTAAGGTCCTCCTCTGAGGGTCTTCTGCTGGTTCCTTCACTGTGGGAAGCAGAGTTACAGGGAACTAGGCAGAGGCCATCTCTGTAGTGGTGCCCTCCCTGTGGAAAACCCTCCCTTCAGATGTCAAGGGAATAAACAACTATCTGACTTTTAGAAAACATCTGAAGGCAGCCCTGTATCAGGAAGTTTTTAATGTTTGATGCTTTAGTATGTTTCGATATGTGCTGTGGCTGGGGAAACCCAGCCAGATGGGTGGGGTATAAATAACATTGTTGTTATTGTTAAGATTCCTATTGCATAAATTTTAACATCAAGTCTCAAGGAATGAAGGCAGAATAGTTTATCTTAACCTTCTATCACATGTGGGAATTTGATTTATAAGAATACAATTTAGTTAGGAACTGGTGGATGATTTTGACACTTTTGTCTTTTTTCCCCTCCGCTTTTCTTCCACCGTAACCCTTGCCGATTACAACAGGCACCACACGTAAGTACAAAAGCAAGATGGTCTATAAGTTAAGGCATTTGTTTGTTTGTTTGCTTGCTTTTTAAAAAATGAAGTCAGAAAATACAAGGTTACAAAAATATAATGATGGCTCATTTTACAAGGATGAGGCTACAGGAAGTGTCAGCTGACTAAGCTAGAGGGAATTAATCTTCTACTGTATCTTGCATATTTATATTGATGAGATTCTGAGAAAAGTGAGCATGTGCCACTTCTAGCTCTTTAAGCTAGGAAAAAGTAGTCCCTTTTTACAGTGTGAAGTATCTTGAGAATACACCTCTTCACTCAGTGAAAGTATCCAGTGTATGCCCCTGTTCATCTGTTGATGAACAATTTTTGGGGGGAGATTTTTCTTTTTCTCAACTCCCCAGAACAGGAAAGGGCACTTTGCACAATTTTCATTAAATGGCCTGTACCATGGGTTTTTGGTGGCCCAGTTCCACCTCCCACCACCATCCCCAATGCTCAAGAGCAATACTAGCTCTAGGGCAACACAGAGGTTGCAAAGTGGTGGACAGACTGCCAGTTTAATAGCTGCATTTTCCTGTTACAGTAACAGCAGCAGCAGAAAAAAACCCTTAAGGAAAAGAAATTGTTCTGCTGTTGCTAATGGGGAGCTCCACCCTTCAAGGAATTGCTGGAGAATTTCTCCTTTCACTGGAAGAATTTGGTGAAAAATCCATCAATTTCTTTGATCACAAACAGGATGGCGAATTTCAATATGCCCTTCTTGTATGAAGGGCTCCTAGTGACCTACACAAGTTCATGCCATAAGAAACCCAACTATCTCCTAAGCTTCTGCAATGTTGGTATGGGCATCTTTGACGATGTTACAATTCATGAGGACATGTTAAAGCAGCCTTATTTGCATGTTTCAAGCTCAGAAAGTTCATTTGTTTGAGAATTTTTGTCTTAGTTTCTCAACCAGCAGAATGGGAAAGCTTGCTTTACAAAATGGTTTAGCTGGCCAATTGAAGCTGTTTCCTGGGGTGTGGCCGCTGTCACATGCTGACAGCTTCTAAGAGCCACAGGTGAGAGGAGAGTGCAGAGTGGGGACCAGAGGTGGGCAGACTATCCCAGAAAGAGCATGATGTGTTCCCCACCACAGGCACTACCCCTCCCCTAACACCCCATATACCCCGATGGGTCTCAAACCCTTGGTGAGTTAGAGACTTTCCCCTGCATGTAAAGAGAGGCTCCAGCAGATTGATCAGACGAGACCAATAGTGGATCCAGTAGTCAAGAAGGCGGTCTTTGCATGTGCTGTAGAGGGAAATGAGGGGCAGATGGGACTCGTCAACCTGGGAAGCTAGCCTATTTTGGAGAAGGAAAACTCTGATCCTAAACCTCCACTGCCTTGTGGGATATCTTCGGGACAAGAAAAGGCTAAGGAGTAAACCCTACATAAATGTGGAGTGGAGTCCCTAGGATGGTGCCTTGTATGCCTCCTTCCGGCAACTCTTCTAGTCAAGTTTGTGTCAAAATATTGATCTACTTTCCTTTGGACCACATCAGCGAGGCCCAGAGGGGGATCTTGTCATCTGGGACCTCCATATACTGTCCAGGCTTGTTCCCAAGGAGGTCAGTTTGGTGCTGCTAACACAGTGATTTGACTTCACTCCCAGAGGCACACTTCATTGTGTGGACAAGTGTTTTAAGAAAACACTTTAATAAAATCAATGCTGGTGCAACAACAAGCACTCAGCTTATTTCAGATTTGTATTTATTATGACAGTGTTTGCACATCTGGAGCAACTTGTTTCCTACTATATATCACTTTCAGAATAATCTGGGCAATCACTGAGCTATTTCTATCTGTTGTTGTTTTACTGCAGCTTGTATCCCCACTGAAGAATGCGAGTGGTCCGACTGGATTGATGTCAGTTTCCCACAATATGGCCCACAGTATGGTGACTATGAAACCTATGACAACATCAGGGCAGCCGGCATAGCGATCTGTGCAAAGCCAGAAAACATATCATGCAGAGCAGTGAAATTTCCTAATTACTCCTTCAAGAAATTGGGGCAAAAAGTGGAATGTGATGTTTCGACTGGACTTATTTGTCACAATAAAGATCAGACTCCTGGGCCTCTGTACCCTGTAGATATGTGTCTCAACTATGAGATCAGTGTATGCTGCAAGATTGATTGCGGATCTACACCATCAACCACAACTACACCAACTACTACCACCACCACAAGTACAACTACTACCACAACTCCAACTACCACTTCACCAACTACAACTATCTCTACAACTACAGGTAGTGAATGTATTATTGCTTCCTGATATTGCTTTGTAGGAATGAACAAATTACTCATAAAATTGAGAAAAATACTGAATGCATTATGAGAGCATGTTTGCATCAGCACATCTAATCATGTTTCTTTTTTCATTTTACTTGATTCTTGAAGGTACGAGTGTTGCCTCTTTCACATAAATACTCACTTTCTGTTCTTAGGATTGTGGCCTGACTTTCTGCTATCCCTCTATCCTATGTTTACAGAGAATGTGCAGGTGTAACTTTAATGTAGAATGTATTGGGCAGAATATACATATAATAGGATTATGAAGTAGCCAGGGTTGTATGAAAGGTCAGAGCAGCTTCCATCAGAAAAGTAAATTCTCCTTAAAAATAAATGATTGGAGTGGGAAGGGAAAAGACTCCAATAATCTAGAAAAATATAATAGTTAGATGTGTGGAACATCATAAAGTATTTGTTGTTTCTCTAATTGCAGGTCTAGCATTGCAGGCATTGTGAAATTCCCTGCTTTGGGCATCACAGTGGGGAGGTGAAGGCAGGAAATGGTTTCTACTTGGCATGGCACAGGGATGAAGAATCTGTGGTCTGCTGGACTACAATTACCATCACCCAGGGCTGATTGGATGTGTAGTCCAACATCTTCAAGAGCCACAGGTTCCCCATTTCTGGCATAGCAAGACTTTTTGAATTGTTATGGTTAGGGAATTTGAGCTCTACTTCAGACAGCAAAATGTCTTGGTTTGCCTGAACTGTAGGAATCTTAGCACTTCTTTAATTGGAAACTTGGAATAAGCCATCATGTTGTTGCAAATATTTCACAAGCTTTTTCATCTGAAATGAGCATGCATTAACTACTATCTTTTCTGCCTTCCTTTGCTGTGCATTCAACAACCACAACCACAGCAAGCACTACAAGTAGCTTCTCCACAGAAACAGAGATATGTTTTTGCTTTTTAAGGGGAAAGGGTCAGGACTGCCTGGGAGTGGGCCTCAGCTAACAGAATGGCTGGGGCAAGTTTCACCGGGGTGTGTGTGTGTGTGTGTGTGTGTGTGTGTATTGGGACACCTGATCTCAGTGATCACAGGCAGGAGGAGGAGTCACACTAAGACCAGACCATGTCATTACTGAGGAGGCAGGCTTAGTCGTTGTTTCAGGACTATCCCAGCCTCCATGTCTGGTCCTGACCAGAAGGATACTGGAATCAGCAAGGGAAACCCAAATGACCTGAAAGTGTTGCTGTGCATTGCCATCCACAACCTGATTTTGGTGTAGGATTTGACCTGGCATGTGTGACAGAGACTTGCTTGGATGAAGCACATGGGCCTGTCCTTGCTGCTGCTTGTCCACCAGGTTTCTCTTACGCACAGCAACCCAGGTCATGTGGGCAGGGAGGGAGGGTTGCAGTGATTTTTAGAAGTCATTAGTTTGCACCAGGCGTCCTATTGAGAAAACCCAGTTTTCTGAGTGCATGTTCTGGAAGTCGGGCAATAGGGGCAGTACAGGATTCCTTTTGGTGTACCGACCTCCCTGCTGCACCAAGGATTCCCTGCCTGAGCTGCTTCAGGTCATGACAGATGTGCTCCTGGAGACACCTAGTTTGGTTGTCCTGGGGGATGTTAACATCCATGCCGACACGAACTTACAAGGGGCTGCTCGGGACTTTGTGGAAAGCATGGCTTCATGAAAGTCTAAAAAGATGAAAATTTGCTCAAAAGGCATTTGCCAAACTAATATCAACATCAACAATCCATTTTGGTCAGCTTGTACATGGATCAAAATGCTGATGAATTTGTGTGAACAGCTCCGAAATCTGTAAGCGCTGTCAGTTTAAGGCTCAAAAGGTTAAGCTTTTAATACCTGAAATAAGAGTTCTTTGGCTTGGAGAGATTAGAACTCATCTTCGTGACCTTGTCCTTTCTTTAACTTCCGATGAGCAAATACGTACCTGTGTTATATAATACACACATTTACATGCTTTCTAAATGTGCTTTTTAATATATATATTGCAGAGTGTGTCATATGTGATTGGTCTTCTTGGATTGATACGGATTCCCCAAATGGTGACAAGGATGGTGGTGACAATGAAACTTATGAGAAAATCAGAGAACATGGTATAGACATCTGCTCTCAGCCATCCAACATTTCATGCAGAGCAAAAGATTTCCCTGGCACTTCACTTGAGGAATTGGGACAAAAATTGGTATGTGACGCTTCTGTAGGACTCATCTGTAAAAACACTGACCAAGTCCCAGGTGTGGGTGTGGCCCCAGCTTGTCTCGATTACGAAATTAGTGTTTATTGCTGCAGAGACTGTTCTACCACCACAGCCTTGACTACAACCACCACTCCCTACACTGGAAGTACAAGTAAAACTACGACAGTCACAACAACAGAAACAGGAACAACAACAACAATACCTTGCACAACTGATGAAACAGAACCATGGTCCACTTCAGGTCAGTACAAAACAAACTGTTTGGTACAAAACAATAATATGGTCCAAAGGTGAAGTCTGCAGTTGCCTTCTGGAAACCACATTTACCGGCTTTGGTGTTGCAATTTCTTTCCACTTTTTAAAAATGTGTTGGGATATTGCTAGGAAATGCTTTAAGATGCACATGTTCTCTGAAATGATAATGCTGGCGTACTGTTCCAGGTAATCATTGGTGTGGATATAAATCTGAATTTAATCATAGCTCCCCAAAAGTTTCATCTACAACTGTTGCTCAGATAATGCATAGCTTTAATAATAGGCATCCTTTTAGCTCCATTATTGTCTCTCATTATGGAACTTCAATTAATGTGTGTCTAAAAATGAAAATTCGGTTGAGAAGCAATTCCCATGTGCTGTCGCTGACATTGATGCAGGAGCAAAGCTAGGTGCACATCTGCATCCACAAAATGCAGCGGGCTGGCTAAATATTTTCATTGGGGTATCCAACTCGATTCAGGGCCCACTGGTTGTTGCAAATGTTCTTTGTGTACAAACTAGAGCTGGAGAGAAACTAGTGGGGCATCTTGTTGTACAAGGCAGCTTTATAATAATGAAAAATAAATGCATAAACAAACAGACAAACAGTTAGATGGCTCTTTGAAGACTTGCTGCAGCCCTTTTTTTAGCATAGCAAGCATAAAAGCACACTGCCATTTAATAAAATCAGGAGCTTGCTGCTTGAAGCAAATAGCAACACCAGTAGTTACTTTCTAGACCAGTGCCAGCTGATGACGTTTTGCAGCCATTTAGCAAAATCCAGCTGCACCGCAAAGCTTAAAAATACAGTGGTGCCCCGCAAGCCGAATGCCTCGCAAGACGAAAAACTCGCTAGAAGAAAGAGTTTTCTGTTTTTGAGGTGCTTCGCAAGACGAATTTCCCTATGGGCTTGCTTCGCAAGACGAAAACATCTTGCCGCTAAGCCGCTAAGCCGCTAATAGCCGTGCTTCGCAAGACGAAAAAATTCGCTAGACGAAAAAACTCGCAGAACGAATTAATTTCATCTTGCGAGGCACCACTGTAATAAAAATAGTGTTGCTACACCATGCCGCTCAGTGTAGACAATGCTGAGCTAGATGGAACAATGGATGGTTTGGCTCAATGTAATCCAGAACCCCATGTTCCAATTCCTGTGGTGATCTATTCCTCCCTCCCTTATTGTGATGCCTGAAGGTCACTTCATCCTGCTGGATAGTAGGGCAAGTCTTGCTTTGGTCAGTGACTTTAAGTTATTTTTAAACGATCATTTGGGATGTATAACACAAAGCTGTTCAGCCAATTGCATTGAGAGCAGCGTAACTTCAAATTTGTGACCCAACTAATTTTATAACACAATCCTATGCATTCTCCTGCTGTGTTCCATTAGGCTTACTCCCACTTAAAAATTTTGTAACCCACTCTGTGAGCCTTTTTGGTTAAATGAGAGGGTATAGTGCTGTAAATAAAGAACAGAGAAAATGTCCATCGGATATCAGTCTTGTTCAATTAACTGTCTGGTTTTAAAGCTGCAGTCCTGTGCACAGTTAACCATGAAGTAAGTCCCGCTGAACACAGTAGGGCTTACTCCTGAGCCCAAATATCACATGGTGTTAGCATTCCAATCCTCCGTTGCTGGATGTGTGATTGCTGTATCACATGTCTGTGTTTACTTGGAAAAGTGTGAGAACGGAAGCTAGTCTTACCACTTCCGTTTTGTACTGTACTTTCGTACTTCTTTGCTCTCTCTCTGAGAGAAGATGTGAGAGGACACCATGGTTGCTTTGTCCTGTATATATTGCTTAATAAATTACTTAGAATGCTCCACTCATGCTCCACAATTGTTTCTGCTATACTCTGCTGATAGAGTGTGCACATGTCTTTAGATGTCTTTAGCAACAGTTTTGAAGAAAACCATTTACAATCTTTAGAAAATATATGTCTGTGTAATAACAGATTTATTCATTTATTTTTAGAAAAAAGTTGTAGCTTGATTAAACAGGGCACAATTGCAGTTGAATAAAAGGGTTTTAATCACTTAACTCAATCAATGGATACACTAAAGAGCAAAATAGCAACCCTTACTCTAATCACTGCTTTTTATCCCTGCTTTACAGAACCGTCCACTGCTGTTACCACCACCAAGATCTCAACTACCACGGAGACCACAACCACATCAACAACACCAACAACTACCACTTCCACCCCAACTCCAAGTACAACTACACCCATATCAACCACCACCAGCACTGAAACCCCTACAGTAACCACCACAACCACAACTACTACTCCCACTCCGAGTACAACTACTACAACACCAACACCACCAACCACCACTACTACTCCCACTCCGAGTACAACAACACCGACACCACCAACCACCACCACCACTGAACCAACTACAACAACCACAACTACCACTACTACTCCCACTCCAAGTACAACAACAACAACAACAACACCAACACCACCAACCACCACTACTACTCCCACTCCGAGTACAACAACACCGACACCACCAACCACCACCACCACTGAACCAACTACAACAACCACAACTACCACTGCTACTCCCACTCCGAGTACAACAACAACAACACCGACACCACCAACCACCACTACTACTCCCACTCCGAGTACAACTACAACAACACGGACACCACCAACCACCACCACCAGCACTGAAACCCTGACAGTAACAACCACAACTACCACTACTACTCCCACTCCGAGTACAACTACTACAACACCGACACCACCAACCACCACCACCACTGAACCAACTACAACAACCACAACTACCACTACTACTCCCACTCCGAGTACAACTACGACAACACCGACACCACCAACCACCACCACCACTGAACCAACTACAACAACCACAACTACCACTACTACTCCCACTCCGAGTACAACTACGACAACACCGACACCACCAACCACCACCACCACTGAACCAACTACAACAACCACAACTACCACTACTACTCCCACTCCGAGTACAACTACGACAACACCGACACCACCAACCACCACCACCACTGAACCAACTACAACAACCACAACTACCACTACTACTCCCACTCCGAGTACAACTACAACAACACCGACACCACCAACCACCACCACCAGCACTGAAACCCCGACAGTAACAACCACAACTACCACTACTACTCCCACTCCGAGTACAACAACAACAACACCGACACCACCAACCACCACCACCACTGAATCAACTACAACCACCACCACTACTACTCCCACTCCAAGTACAACTACAACAACACCGACACCACCAACCACCACCACCAGCACTGAAACCCCGACAGTAACAACCACAACTACCACTACTACTCCCACTCCGAGTACAACAACAACAACACCGACACCACCAACCACCACCACCACTGAATCAACTACAACCACCACCACTACTACTCCCACTCCAAGTACAACTACAACAACACCGACACCACCAACCACCACCACCAGCACTGAAACCCCGACAGTAACAACCACAACTACCACTACTACTCCCACTCCGAGTACAACTACTACAACACCGACACCACCAACCACCAGCACCACTGAACCAACTACAACAACCACAACTACCACTACTACTCCCACTCCGAGTACAACTACAACAACACCGACACCACCAACCACCACCACCACCAGCACTGAAACCCCAACAGTAACAACCACAACTACCACTACTACTCCCACTCCGAGTACAACAACAACAACACCGACACCACCAACCACCACCACCACTGAACCAACTACAACTACAACAACCACAACTACCACTACTACTCCCACTCCGAGTACAACTACAACAACACTGACACCACCAACCACCACCACCAGCACTGAAACCCCGACAGTAACAACCACAACTACCACTACTACTCCCACCCCAAGTACAACTACAACAACACCAACACCAGCAACCACCACCACCACTGAACCAACTACAACAACCACAACTACCACTACTACTCCCACCCCGAGTACAACTACAACAACACCAACACCACCAACCACCACCACCACTGAACCAACTACAACAACCACAACTACCACTACTACTCCCACTCCGAGTACAACTACAACAACACCGACACCCCCCACAACAACCACATCACCAACTACTGGCCCAACATCTTCAACTACACCTACAACCCCCTGCACCTGTGTAATGGGTGAAGATACATTTTTCGAAGGTAAATATCTTAGGTTTGATCCAATAAGTTACACTGATACAAATGAAAAGTCCCATTTAATGTTAAATTTCCATTTATTATTATTTTTATATTATTTTGGTCCCGAAGATGATAAAAATGTTGTTGCTGTTGTTGTTGCTTGTTTCCTTTCAGAAATGTTATAGAATAATATAGGAAACAGTTATTTTAAAAACTAATGTTTAATTAAGGTGATCTAGGAAATCTGTTCTACACCCCCAAACTCCAGAGAAAGTATTAGATATCTGTTATCCCACCCTGCATTGCTAAGGCATTCCCAAGAATATCTAACACAAAGGAGACAGTGTGTGAAATAACAGGTATTTTAAAGGCAAACTGTGGTTCAAAGTGAATGAGGTATCAATACAAACGGGAAATACATCTGATAAAGCCAGCTGTATAAGTAAGGCTTACACCCATAGTGCTGGTTCCTAATATTGACAGATAGCAAGGAGATGAATGTTAGTAGGCCACTGTAGTCCATGTTCTGGTAACTTCCAGATTGCATTGTTGCAATGCACTGTATGTGGGCATACAGTACATTGAAGATAACTTG
Source organism: Podarcis erhardii (assembly GCF_964252035.2). NCBI lineage: Eukaryota > Metazoa > Chordata > Lepidosauria > Squamata > Lacertidae > Podarcis > Podarcis erhardii. Next base: position 77,346,977 of record NC_138497.1, on the reverse strand, counting down.
AAGATAGCTTGGAAATTTCAGTTGGTTCAATATGCACTGTTTAGATCAGTGTTTCCCAGCCTTGGGCCTCCAGCTGTTTTTGAACTACAATTCCCATCATCCCTGACCACTGGTCTTGCTAGCTAGGGATGATGGGAGTTGTAGGCCAAAAACATCTGGAGGCCCTAGGTTGGGAAACACTGGTTTAGATTACTGGCCGGGGTTCCATTTAGCTCACATACAAACTTTGCATGGGTTATCAATTCATTTCCAGGCCCAATTTGTGTTTAAAGGCCTAAATGACTCAGCCCCTGAATATCTGAAAGACCACCTCTTTCCCCACAGACCCTCTCAGGTGTGGGGGCCCTCTTGGTAGTTCTGCCGGTCAGTGCTGATCAGTTCTGACAATGAGCCTAGCTCACAAAGAAGCAAACAGGAGCTCATTTTAAGCCACCAATTGCTCCATTGTAGTCTGTACCTTCCCTACCCTGAGGTCAAATATGGCGTCTGTTGTGGAGCAGGTGAGGGTAGTTTGTAGGGAACAGCCTCAAGGATTAAATATGGGATCTGTGCTTAGGCTCAAGGGTTAGAGGTTCTCCACTGTTGGTTTATATAATAAGGTGTTGGTTTTGAAGATGGTTCCAGCACTGACGGGGGGGGGGGGACTCTGGTAGGATAAGTTATGCATATGCTTTGAATTATAGAACAAGAAAATGGTTATTATGTGGTTCTCCAAGACCCCCAGCAATTTCCAACTGATCTCTAGGGGGAAAGCATGAGGATCTCTGAGTTAATGCATTGCTGAACGCTACAATTTCAAAACATCAGATGTGGAGATCAGAAAACTTTCCAGTGTAAATTTAAAGCGTGTGCGCTCTCTCTCTCTCTCTCTCGCTCTCTCACACACACACAATACATCAGCAGTCATGGGTGAGGGGGGAAAGCTTGAAAATATAAGAAAACAAATGCAATATCAACACTGATTTGCCTTTATTTGGGGGAAGTGTTCTGTTTTAAACCAGTCTTTTGTTGAAAGCTGTGGGACAAAATAATCGCTTTGGGGTTCAATAGGAAAGATCAAAGCAGATTCCCAATTAGTCAGACATTTAATTCATAACTGCATCACCAGACAGAGTCCAAAAGAGACTCTGAGACCATATCCATTAACACACTTCCTATTTAGCAAAAACTGTGTCACTGTGGCTGTTTATTCTTTAGCCAACCACTTTCTGCCACCTTCTCTCACCCCTAGTACCCAACCCTCTCTTCATCTCTTAAAAACACTAATTCAGCCCAAGATTTTTGGTGGTTTTTTTCCTGTGTGCCAAGGCCTCCTTGCATCTTATCTGTTAGTTGTTTTTCACTCTAACTGGTTCTTACTAGTTTTGTGGCCAGGTTGTAACCTTGAGTACATGAAGCTGGAATTCCTGATAAAGGATTTGCAGAATTTCTACCTGGTAATGGATTTGGTAGAGTTTCAGTGAAGACCCAGTGAAATTCATCACCATTCCAGTGAATTTGGGCACAGAGAGCAGTCTAGTCTTTTTTTGGCTTAGATGTTTCACCTTGGCAAAGAGGAAGCTTTTTTTGTTTGTTTTGTTTTTATGCTGCTCACATTTTTGCGTGGTGTTCCTCTATTGTATTTTCATTGATTGGAATAATAATAATAATAATAATAATAATAATAATAATAATAATGATGTTCCTGGCTGCGTTGAATGGCTCCATTTAGAGAGCAAAGTGTGGCTTATACATTTTATTGTCAATAAAATAAAGAAATCATGGAATCTGCTGAGTAACCAGATTTTCAGCAGGAATGTAGCCCTGGAATTCAATTTTTCAATTCAGAAATTCAATTTTACAGTTGCCTTCATCATCCCTCATCTGAAGCAATTTGAGAAGGTATAACTGAACAGAAACCAGCCCAGCCATTGTTTCTTTGCTTTGGTTCAGTTATTTATGTTAACCTCTATTTCTCAAAATCTAGGTGATGTAATAGAAGTGGGAATGCACAGAGGCGTGTGCTATCAGGCCAACTGCTCCTGGGGCTGTGAAGTAGTTTACAAGTATTGGGATTGTCTCACCACTACAACACTGCCAACGACGACTACAACCACAACAGAGCCAACCACAACTACAACCACAACAGAGCCAACAACGACTACAACAGAGCCAACCACAACCACAACAGCACCAACCACAACTACAACCGTAACAGAGCCAACCACAACTACAACCACAACAGAGCCAACCACAACAACTATATCTATAAAAACAGAAACTCCTACTAGTACAACTCCAAGTCCTAGTCCACAGAAATCCACACCCACACCCGGACCAACACCCACACCTGCACCATGTCCATTCGAGAATGGGACTATTCTAGTAAGTATTCTTTAATGCATTGTAAATTAATACAGGAACATCTTCTTGAATTATTTTGAGTAGTTTTCTTGATCATCCCTTTTCAAAACTCAAACTGCTCTCTTAACATTTTCAAATGAAAAAAGTTGCTGAAAGTGTTACTGAAAGGGAAGCTACCATCAGTATGTGTTCAATGAGTTTCCTATTCGGAAGTTAATTTCATATATTTCCTTTCTCTTGAAAAGGGTGAGTTACCACTGTTACTTGCTGTTGTCCAAACTATAAATTCAAAGAGAAATAATACCAATGTTAGTTATCTGTTCATATAAAAGAAAAAAGACAAAATAATTTCTGATGACTGTTGAGTTATAAAGAAAATAAATGTGGATTTTATCCACATTTGGTAGGCTTGTCATGTAATATGTTGGAAAAGTAAAGCAATATCACTACTTGTAGTCTTCATTTGGACCTGTCAGGCTAGAGCAGAACATTGGCAACTGGCTTTTACACATACAGGTTAGAAGGTTTACCTTGGCTGTTTCTTGCATCTTGTGATCTGGTGCTAACCTCAGAGAAAGCAATTTGATTTGGTCCTATTTGGGGTCTTACCCCAAATCGTATGCAAAGCCCTAGTGTTAAATATTGTACTTTTATTTTTTTACACTTTTACATTTAAAACACAAATAGAGCCACGAGCGTGCACAAAAATGTTCAGTGTGCACTTAAAACCATACAAGACACCACTGAATATAATCTTCAGTCCTGCAGTTGAATTGAATGAAACTGCAGTTGAATTGAATGAAACTGCAAGGGCATACGTTGACTAGGAAACGGTTGGTTACTCTTCTGATCCCTTAATATATACAGTATATTTGGATATGAATGTTGTTCTATTTAAACTGTCATTTATTTTCTCACTGTCTTCTCAAATACAGCCTGGAGAATCTATGTGGATTTGTGACTGTGTCCAGGCCTTTTGCATTTCAAACGAGGAGTGGATTTTAAAACCCATAAAGTGTGAACCACCACCTGAGCCCACATGTTCCAATGGGCTTGCTCCTGTTCGTGTGATGGATGAGAATAACTGCTGCTGGCACTGGGAATGTGACTGTGAGTTTGTATTGAAAACCTGTTAGGTGTTCTCTCAATGGATCCATATGCACAGGGGGAAAGGTGTAGTTTAGGGCTGCCATATTTCAAATTTGTTGAGCTTTTTCAAGTAAAAACTGCAATAATTTTTGAGCTTTGGAGCTTTCTTAGGCATTTTTGGCACAATTTAGCCCCTGTTGCCAGTTTTCCAGGACATTTGCCTGATTACTGAAAATAATCCAAGATGCCATTTTCAGAGGTGAATTCTAGGATGTGTCCTGGAAATTAAGGATGTATGACAGTATAAGTGTATCATATAACTTTTTGTTTCCCCTTTGAATACCTGTATCAGTGTAGAGCTGCAATTAGATATTTTGTGTCTTTCGTATGTTTGAACATAGAGTGAGGGAGTTTCTACTCATGGCTCTCCCTCTGAACCCTTTTCGGTGCAAGGATTGAAAGGAGCCTGCAAACATATGCAAGAAATGCTCTTCCCTTATCACACACAGTAACAAAATAATCAATGTGAGGCATGGCTTCCAGGTCTAAAAAGACAGCTTCCAGAAAAGCTTGAAGATTTGTATCTTATTTTTAGAATTTCACTTTTAAGTAGGTCCTGCACAAGGGGTTTGCGCTGCCACCCACCCCCATTCTCCTCAATGTGCCACCCTGCTCCCATCCTCCTCTTAGTGGCAGTAGCAGTGCCAGTGGTGTTAAAGAAAAAATATGTTTTGTGTTACAGTAAGTGAGGATGAGGCGCAAGAGGAGAAGGAATGGGGGTTGGTAGAGGAGAAGGGGGGAGTGGCACCTGGAAGCCATGTCCCTAATGTCAAAAATATATGTTTTGCTAATGAGCACATAATGCCTGATAATACAAATGGAGATCTAAAACAAATTGCTTCTTTGCCATCCTGTGTTTTGATGTTATTGTATACCTCACAAGAAGGAGATTCTAGTTTCTTGAGCCATTAGTGCTGCTAGCGGGGCTGACAGTCTCTTACTCAATGTCACAGTTTCTGTGACAAACGCCATCTAGATTTTCTCAGTGCAAGAGCCATTAGGCTCTCTTCCCCCTTCCTGAAACAAAATGTTATTCATATTCCTCTGTGTTCTGCCAAACAAAAACGAACCAATCAATTTTATTGTCTCACTAAAGGCTACTGCACCGGCTGGGGAGACCCACATTATAAGACCTTTGATGGCCTCTACTACAGTTACCAAGGCAACTGTACCTACACCCTGGTGGAAGAGATTGTAAAAACCATCGACAACTTTGGAGTGTACATTGATAACTATCACTGTGACCCAAGGGAACCAGTGTCCTGTCCACGTACTCTCATTATAAAGCATGAGACTCAGGATATACGCATACACACTCTCTCATCTGTTCCTATCAAAATTGAGGTATGAGTCAAATGCCTTTTATGATTTAAAGCTACACCCTGTTAACTAGATAATTAATAACAGATTTGAAAATTAGTTTGTACTCTATCTCCCTTGACTCATTTTTGATGACATTGTGTAAAGTTTAAACTATAAACTGTTAACATGCTACTTTGGGTTGAGTTAACGCTTTGCCAGCAATAAGTGATTTGGCTTCTTAACACAGCCTAGGATCCAGTTGTGCCTATTTGTTAGCAAAATGGCCTATCCATCAGGAGGGGAGCTTTGAAGAGGCTATGGGGAGGAGAGAATAATAGAATCATAGAGTTGGAAGGGACCCAAGGGAAAGAAATGTCCTATTGTGCAAGCGAAGTCCACCCACACAATGTTAGATTTCATCCAATAGATAGATAGATGATAGGTAGACAGACAGACAGACAGACAGACAGACAGACAGATATAGATTTATATGCTTAAAAGCCAACCAGCAAATTGACTAAAACAATTCCTTGTTCCTTTTCTCTGGTATGCCATAGTCCTGCATTTAAAAATGCTGTTTGAAAAGATACAATTTTTTATTCTAACTATTTTCCATCCTTTCCCACCCTTTGGATATTAGGTACTCGTAAATGGGAATGTTGTGAATTTACCTTACCAAAAATATGGTGTGAAAATTCATCAGTTAGGTATGAATTACATGGTGGTAATTCCTGAATCGAGGATAAATATAACCTTCAATGGCGTATCTTTCACTATTCGGATGCCCTATGAACTATTTGGCAACAACACCCAGGGCCAGTGTGGTAAGGATTATTTTGTTTTTTCTTCTAAAATGATACACTGAAAAGCAAATAATAAGAACAATATCAGAAATATAAAGGTGAACCATTATGGGAAAACATTAACAAAAGTAATTTAAACAGTAATATTGTGTGCAAGCAGCTTTTTACTATTAATGAAAGTTATTTTCAAAAACACACACCTAATGATACTTAGAAAGTTATGTGCTATAAGTTCTGTGAATTCATCTTCAGACCTTGTATTATTAGTATTGATAAAAATAATAATTAGTAACATAATGGAAACCAAATGATGTACAGCTGCCTGAACTCTTCTGCTTTATGTCAATTTTAGGTACATGCACCAATAATACAGCAGACGACTGTCGGCTGCGCAATGGAGAACTTGCAGAAAACTGTGTACAAATGGCAGATGACTGGTTTATTACTGATGACTCCAAACCTCATTGCCCCCGATTGCCCCCTATTCAGGAACCAACAACCCGCCCGCTATGCGAACCATCTCCGCTCTGTAAACTTTTACTTGAGGGGTAAATGTGCTCTTACCAATTTTCACTTTGGGATTTGTATCTGTTTAGTTTGGTGTTTGGTCTTCATTGCTTAAAAGTTTGGCTTCTTTCTTTCTTTCTTTCTTTCTTTCTTTCTTTCTTTCTTTCTTTCTTTCTTTCTTACACTTGCCTGCTCTTCAGAGTGATTTTGTTTTAGAAATTCATCCTATATCTGCATGGATTTTTCTGGGGTAATGGAGTCACCCAAAACTAATGGTAGTTTTCCTGTTTTTAATCTAGTTGCACAAGTACAACTTTTGGATTCTGATATGCTTCTTTTTTAAAACAAAACAAAACATTTTGAGCACTTTTATTCTTTTTTAATTCTTTTTTTGTGCTGAAAGTACTTTACAGTGTTTTATCTTTATAATGGATTTGTTTCCCACAAATGCACCCCTGCATCCCCTTCATTACACTGAAGCTCCCTGCCCTCTCTAATCATAGTGTTGACAAATGACAATTTGCATTCTATTTGCCCATAGAGAATGTACCCCTGGTCTATTATATATTTCTTACAGATCATCTGATTCATTATGCTCTACATTGGCCAATGATATCCTCTGATAGGGTACTTCTGGGGGTTCATCAAGCCCCTGGGGTTTGGTTGGCCTTCACTCAGGGCTGAGCCTTTAGTGTGGCAGGTCCTGCACTGTGGAAGTCCCTACCAGCAGAGGTTTCGCAGGAACCATCCCTCCCTTATTTCAGACATCTTTTTAAAAAATGGCCTTTGCAAGATAAATTTTCTCTTTCTACCCAGCTAATTTCTAATTTTGTTTTCTATGGACACTGTTGTCGGTTTTATTTTTATATTTTATATAGCACCTTGTTATACTTTTATGATGTTGATTATAAATGCATACATAAGTAAAAGTGTGTGTATGTGTGTGTAATGATGCATTTGTAGAATGAACAGGTTCCTTGATGAGATAAGCATGGATCATCAGTACCTAATACTGTTTTTATTCTTCCTGCATCTAGTGAATTCAAGAAGTGTCATGATGCTGTTGATTATGAAAACTACTATGCAGCCTGCGTGTTTGATAACTGCAGGATTCCCGACCGTGGCATGGAATGTGCAAGTCTTCAGATCTATGCATTTACCTGTGCAGACCAAGGTGTCTGCATTGATTGGAGAGGGCTTACCAATGGCACATGTAGTAAGTGCATATTATACATGACAAAGCCATTTTTCACCTTCTCACCCCTTGCTTTTTCCTGTAAGACCTATTGCAGTCGTTAAGAGTCGTCAACAGGCTCATCACAGCTATCTGCCAATCACCCATTCCCACCACCCTTCTGAGTAATACCCCTCCCCACCTTCTCACTATATAGAAGGGTCTGGTGACTTCTGTTTCAGTGTATCTGAAGAAGTGTGCATGCACACAAATGCTCATACCTAGAACTAACTTAGTTGGTCTTTAAGGTGCTACTGGAAGGAATTTTTTGTTTTGACTATGGCAGACCAACACGGCTACCTATCTGTCATCTGGAACTATTTGGGACAACTGTAGAGCTGAGATGGGGAACCTGTCGCTCTCCAGATTTTGTTAGACTATTAATTCTCATTAGCCCCAGCCAGCATAGACACTGATCAGGATTATGGATGTTATAGTATAACAGCATCTGCAGAGCCACAAGTTCCCCATCCCTGTTGTAGAGTTACTGGGTATGCCTTCACAAAAGCCCACTAACACTCTCCCATGAATGTCTTAACTCAAGAACCATACTGTAGGTGACATGAAGGGATGATGTATAGGATTTTGTCCATCTGATTCCCCTGTGTGGACTGTACAGCCCATGGTTCTTCATAGCTTCTGTAGGGCATGAATTCACATGAATGCATCCAAACATTTGCACACATGCATTCTGTTATTTAAGTTATTTTTTAGATCTAGTTGCAGATACAGTTTTCCAAAAGCTTACTGAAATACTTTTATGAACCCTGCTAATAGTTGGATATCTCTGATTTTAATAGAAAATGCAACTCGGAAAATATATTTTTCTTTTTGATGTTTTTGTTTAAAAATAGTTATCCAACAGTTTAAAAGTGCTACCACTTACACAGAGATTTTATTTCATTGAGCTTAAAATGCCTATGTTACTTAGGTTATTGAGTGTGCCCAGATAAGGAAGGCACCATTAGATACTATCACTGACCAATAAGAGAGAAGAAGGCACAGAGATGAGAAAGTCTACACCAATCAGTTTATCCCACCTTCTGTGTTCCTCACTGCTTTGTTTGTTGGGAGAGCCCATATCCTCCCTTTGTTTTTTTGTTCTTGGTTTAGAAATGCATACAGTTAAAATAGGCTGTTATCTTTCAGGAAAAAATCATCATGGTTAATATTGCTGATCCTTCTGCTTCATTAATTTTTCCCTTTTAAAAAAAAAATTCTAGGTGTCAGCTGCCCATCTAACAGAGTTTACAAAGCATGTGGTCCTGCTCAAGAGGAGACTTGCAAATCAGGGTAATTACCTTCCCACCAGCCCAATCTCAGTACCGTCTGTCTGCATGAATTGATGTGATGAGCTCTTTGGTACTGTCACTTAGTATAATATATGTGTATTGTATATAATGAAGTAGAGTTCCTATCCTTGGCTTCGTAGTCCACAACACCTTCAAATCCCCCAAACATCACTGTCTGGCCTAGAAATTCCACACTCATAGTGCATGCCAATCAGTGTACAGCTCACACATACACTTGGCAAGGGTGGTACAGGGAGCACCCAAGCCATATATGCCATACATGTGATGTAGGTGCTGCAATATGCATACAGTTCTACAACCTTACTCCCAATTTGTTTGATATTTCACTCTCCATTTCAGTAGGAAGCTCACATGAATCAGACCTGTTCAAATACTATCTCACTGTATGAGAATACAGTCTGCATTTGGATGTGGGCAAACACTAACCAGTTCTTCACGACACATTTACTCAGCATTTGGTGACTCTCAGGTCAATGTGCAAAGGACCTCTCTTGGAATGCATTGTGTTCATATACCCATTAACCATGGTCTTTTGTTGCTCTGGATTATTTCATGCATAAGAGATGGTGCAAGGCATGCAACTCTGTCCTTACCTGAGTTAATCTGCAGTAACTCCACAAACTTTACTGGCTGGATTATGTATGATTTTTTGTTACCTGAAAGACAGTGGAATTCTTTGCCTACTTCCCCTGAGCCCACCCTGTCATCCTTGCACAGACCCCTATAAATATATGTTGTTTCCATCGCACAACACAAATAAATATATGACATCCACATGTGGTCTCTAGAATACAGTGCAATATTGACACAATAATCCAGAACATCCCCAAAATCAGAACAGTTATTTTCTCCACTCGTACATCAGAAAATTGTGGCTTCAGCTATATACCTGTATATCTACAGATAAAGGGATATAGATAGATATGTCATAGATTTATCATTTGAAATGTCATTGGCTTAAACTATAAATTTCTGTTATGCTGTATGAGAAGAATCCTGACTTTTTGAACTGTTTATCTATTGTAGCTTAATAGGAGTCAACCAAACCCAACAAATTGAAGGCTGCTTCTGCCCTGAAGGGACAACACTTTATGATGCTGGTGTGGATGTTTGTGTGAAAACCTGTGGTGAGTTTTCATTCTGATTCTTCTTTCCCCCAGGAATTTAGGCTATAATTCTATGACTCCTGGAAGGGTATTGCATGGACCATAGGATTTTGTGCATCTCCTTCTCTGTGGGTGGAGAGTAAAATCCATGGGTGGAGAAGGAGGTCTGAGCCTCCTCACTGCAGCTGTAGAAACCTCTACAGATGTCCCTCTTTTGCTGATTGGCATAGGAGGGGGAAACAGGCATGTTATGGGTGTGATGGGGGCGGATCCAAAACTCTCCCCTTTCCCCTGTATGCTGGGAAAGAAAGGTACACCATCCGTATAGCTGGTGCATTTCATTTCCCTCCAGACTCCCCACCCCACCCCCACCCCCATGCCCTTGCCACTTCTTCTGCCCTGGTTGGCACAAAAGGAAACAGGCCTCAGGATTTGGCACTTCTTTGTCCACATATTCCTCCTTCCCACCACCATTGTGTTGGCCTCTGTCCCTCTTTCCTTCCCTCCCTCCTCTGATGTCCTATTGTGTCTCTGCCTCTCAGAGGCTTCTGAGGCTGTTTGTTGCAGCAGCCCTGGCTACAAGCTCCCCAGGCAAATGGTGCCTGTGGGGCTGGCCAGGGGTTGTGGAGCAGTGTGAGGAGGCAACTCTCTTTGGAGTGGGGAGGGGGCAGCTCAGAGACCGGGGTGGTGACGGCGGCTGCCCAGAGGACTCCCAAGGGGAAGGGAGAGTAGAGGAGGCTGAGGGAACACTCCACAAGGGAAAAAGAAAAAGCATAAGAGGCTGCCAGCTCTGTAAGCAAGGGATGACATAACTGGGCTCCTGAGCCCCATAGGGGTGCTGCAGAAAGAAGGTAGTTGGTCAAGGGAGACATGGACTCAAAAAGGTTGAAAACCTCTGGCCTAATGAACTTATTAGTAATGGATGTTTTCTTTATTCTGCTTACAGGATGTGTTGGGCCAGATAATATACCAAGGAAGGTAAGATGCAAGTCTGTTTGTTTTGTGTTCCTTTTTTGCTGAATTGTAAGTATTCAGTTGTAAGTTTGCTTTACTTTAGGGAAAGGAAATGCAAAATCACAACAACTTTGTTTTCTATTGCGCTTTCAACTATTTCGAGATAATCTCATCAAGGGATCCATCATGATAAACAGTTTTTGGAATGTAGCAGAATTAGGACTGAAATAAAATGACTTACTAAAATTAGCTCCCTTCTGCTATCTCCCACAATATACATGAGTTATTTAGTTATTTAAAAAGTTCATAGCCTGCCCAGCCTTGGTAACAATACTAGAATGGATTGTAGCAAAAAAACAACAACACAAAAACAAAGCAAAGCAGAATAACCATAAATAAAAGAGTTTGATTTTCACTTGATGTTATATGACATCAGACAATTTAACCTTCAAGCCACAGATGCAAGGGAAGGTTTTTCCTCTGCACCCATGACTGGAAGTGCAAAGAAATGATCTTTATTTGCAGCCACAGCTTATAACAGGTGCTCCTTGATTTTGGTTCCCTTTTCTGTTGCTGAACAAAAAAAGGTGCCAAATTTAAAAAGTGCCTATTTCAAGCCAGGACTTGTAAGGAAGATCCTTTATTTGCACCTCAAGCCATGGCTGAAAAGAAAGAAATGGGAGTGCTCTTAGAGTTACCCCAATTCTTCCTTTTGACTTTGGTGCTACAGCTATGATGTCAAGTGATGAACAGGTGGGTGTGTTTATACCCCAATGGCCTCATGGCGGGTCTAATTAGGTCTACAGACTGAAGGTTCCCCACTGCTTCTGTCAGGAGAAGGCATTCACCCAGAGGGTGCTGCCCAGAAGAAGTTAAAGCAGACATTCCACAAACCTTATGGACAGAATTTTTTTATTACAGTTTGTACCCTGTAGACATGCACAAACTTCATGTGTTTTACCTTTCCTGAATGATAGTTTGGGGAGGAGTTTGAGTTTGACTGCAAGAAGTGCAGTTGCCTGGAAGGAGGCAGCGGTATTACCTGTGAGCCCCTCAAATGTCCATCAGAGGATGATGTCAGCTGTGAAGGAGACGGATTCTACACGATCACTGAAGTCAATCCTGATAACAAATGCTGCTCTAAAACCACTTGTGGTAAGTCCATCTTGGTAGCCCTTTGCAATTCAAATACCTGCTTTGGAGCAACCAATGGTCAATGGTAGAGCAAATACATGAGGTTGCATTCAGCATAGTGCTAAGGTGAAGATTCCGTCAGTGCAAGAATTCCTCCTTATGCACCAGAGTGTTCACCCCCTTCCTGTCCCTTGTGTGCCCCCTAAATTTGCCCTGGAGCTTCTCCAAGGTTTTTAGAACAGCTTTGGGGATGATATGGGACATGCACAGGGAGAGGAGAAAGGGGAAAGCAAAAGGTTTAATACAGCCCATGATGTGTATAGGGCTATAGGTTCACTTCCCAGTGCTAGCAATTTTCAGACAGCAGAGGTACAACAGACTAGAAAGTCCCTGTAAGTTCATTGGTCTGTTTCAGTGATTAGTTGTTATTATGCTATTTTGTTTTTTGGGGAAAAAAATAGCCAACAAGCATGTTCTAGCAGTAGCAGTTGGTGGTGTGGGCAGGGCAGGGAAGGGCAGCGTTGCTCACCTGGCTTTGCAATGCCTCGTGGTTACTGCTCCTTACAAGGGGGAGAAGGAGCAAAGCAGCAGGGAGCTCAGTACAAGTGAAGGCACAGCAATGGAAGTGGTGGATTGGCCCCACTGGCCAGAGAACTAAGAACTGAATAAATACTTTCAATTACAGTTTCCCCAACTATGGGAGAACTGTTGCACAATGCATGATTGCTTCACTGTTCAATATTAATTTGCAAGATGCCTGGTTAATTCACTGTTCAGTACTCCTGGTTGAACCCAGTTTAAGGAATTTCCCCATGTTTCTGCAATATCATTTTGCCCTTTCTTCTTTACAGTATGCAATGCCACTGACTGCACAACAGAGCCTCCTAAATGTCAGCCAGGGTATGAGTTAGTTTCTGAAGTTCCTGAAGGCCACTGCTGTCCTGATCACCGATGTGGTAAGTCTGTTTTAACAAATTATGAAAGGACATGACACATCGCATTCTGGTCCTAAGTGTGCTTAGAAGTGAATCTGGCTGTTGTCAGTGGAATTTGCTTCCCAGTTGTATCCTTAGCTTACAGTCTAATGAAGCAGTAGCCAACCTGGTGCCCTCCAGAGGTCGCAGGACCACAGCTCCTACCATCCCTGACCACTGGCTGTGCTGGCTTGGGGCTGATGGGAGCTGTAGTCCAACAACATCTGGAGAGCCACATGCTTGCCATCCCTGCTGGTGAAGGAAGCTATATATAGCATGGTGGGGAGCTATATAACAGTGAGTACATTTAAAAAAAATATCCAGTGGCTTAATATAGAATATTTTACATGTTGCCTTTTTTTTTTTTTTTTTGTAGAGCCCAAAAACGTTTGTGTGGCTAACGGTAATGAATACACGGTAAGATTTCCTTTTCTTCCTTACTCTGCTAACAGAAGTTTCATGAAGTGATATGTCTATTTGTCCATTTTTGGAGCCCAGTTGCACATCCAATTTTCTAAAGAAAGGACATCATTCCAAAACACTTAATAACACATTTCTATATACATCTACTGAAGAGTAAGTCAGACTTGAGTTCAACAGGGTTTGCTCACAGGAAAATATGGCTGCCTTAGGCTGCAGTTACAAGGAACTAGCCCCATTGAACAGAGTGGGACTTTCTTCTGAGTAGACAGTAGCATAGGATTATACAGTCATACTTTGGATCCTGAACGCCTTGCGACTCGAACATTTTGGCTCCCAAATGCCACAAACCAGGAAGTGGGTGTTCCGGTTTGTGAATGTTCTTTGGAACCCGAACGCCCAATGCGGCTTCCGCAGCTTCCGATTGAGTGCAGGAAGCTCCTGCAGCCAATCAGGAGCTGCGCCTTGGTTGTTGAACATTTTCGGAAGTTGAATGGACTTCCAGAATGCATTCTGTTTGGCAACCAAGGTGTGACTGTACTGTGAAATCAGTAGCAGTGTATGAAGTGGGTGGAACAGCTTCCACTGGCAGCACTGCTGTTCACAGAATAGGGCAAGATGAGGGGCTGGTGAGATTGAAGTGGGACTCCGGGTTGGTAGCAGTGGTGCTTCATGTCCTCATGTACCTGTGGAACATGGATGTCGCCAAACCCAGAGCTCCCCCAGACTTGCCATTTTCTCTCACTGCCCCATCTGCATCCGGGAGAATGAAGTGCCTCCACCACTGGGAGGTCAGTACTACTGATCCACACCCACCCGCACCCCTCACACTTTGCTGGTAATGATCAAATGAACAAGAGTGTGAATTGAGCAAGGATAGATATTCAAGAGGGAATTAGCAAGAGATGGAAACAAATTAAAATTAAATTAAATCTAAAGTAACTACTGCCACTGGGTCATTCTCATATTATTCCATTATTATTTTTTGGGTAGTCATTTTGTACTAAAGTAATATAAACAGGTCTGCTTCATGCTTTGCTTTGCTTATAGTTTATCTCTTGCTCCCCGATTCCAGCCTGGTTCTCAGATCTTAGGAGATAAGTGCCAGAAATGTGTCTGCACAGAGGAAAAAGACAACAGTACTTTGCTGAATTTGATCAGTTGCAGCTACATCCCATGCCCAACGACGTGTGACCAAGTAAGCTCCATCCACTTTAAGAACAAAACCGAAAACTAGTTGCTATGATTATTATTACCTAGATCTAGTTCATTCTGGTTTCTGACCTGGGCTTGGGACTGAATCAGTCTTGGTTGCCCTGATAGGAAAGAGATGGGGGAGTGCAACCCTGCTGCTCTTGCTTGATCTCTCAGCAGCTTCTGATACCATTGACCATGTTATCCTGCTGGATCCGGTCTGTGGGGGCACTGTTTTACAGTGGTTCCATTCTTACTTGCAGGGTTGTATCTAGAAAGTGGCACAGGGAGACTGCTCCTTGGGCCCATGACAGTCCCACAGAGCACTCTTTGGCCCCCAGTGCTATTTAACATCTATATGAAACCATTAGAAGTAGTCATTGGGAGTTTTGTGGCAAGGTGTCATCTGGATGCTGAGGATACCCAGCTCTAGTTCTCCATTATACTTTATTCAGGAGAAGCTGTGAAAGACCAAGTACCTGGATGCAGTGGTAGACTGGATGAGGGTCAGCTCTGGGAAGACAGAGGTTTTGTGGGTGGGGTGGTTCTCAGATCCAGATGATAGACCAGTTGCCTGTCCTGGATGGGCTTATACTCTCTCTGAAGAAGCAGATACATAGTTTAGGGGTATTCCTTGAACCTTCATTGTCACTCGGGAGGCCTGTATGGCTAGGAGTGCCTTTTATCAAGCTTCTGCTGGTATGCAACTGGATAGGTATAACTTACCCACTGTAGTCCGTGTGTTGGTAAATCCCAAGATTGAATTATTGTAACACACTCTATGTGAGGCTGCCCTTGCGTCTATTGTATGTTTTAAATTTTAAATTATATATATTATATGCTTCATTGTTGTAAGCCACCTTGAGACTACATGGTGAAAAGCAGCATATACGTTTTAAAATAAATAAATATAAAGGTTTATGGAACAATGGTGTCCTTAAGTGAGGTGGGTCTGATCAGGGTGACTCAGGCCTCCTTTATACAACTTCTTTCTACATACCTGTTGAAGTTGGTATGAGTTAACATGTTCAGGGATAGGCTTCCCATCCATACCCTTTTGTGTGAGGCAAGGGTTAAGATCTACCTCTGACAGGGGGCTTCGTATTTCTTTTGTATTCTTTTACTTTTTCCTCTCTTTCTCTCCCCCACCCCCACTTTAAAGTTATTTCCCTTTATTCATTTTCATTTAGATTCATCTGTTTCTTTTGCTTTCTGTGCTGAAAAGTTTCAATAAAAATAACATTTCAAAAAAGTGGTAGCCCTTCCCAGGTATTTGCCCTCCATCACATGAGGTGAGGGGGGGGGGAGAGAGCAGAGGTGTGCCCTCCCTGGCCCCAACCCCTCACTCACATCACCATCACTGCTCCCACATTCTTCTATGTGCTGAAGCTGAATTTCTGGAGCAGGGAGCCTTTTCGTGGTTTGAAACCTTGATCTTCCATTATTCATCTCAAAGTGGTTACATACGCCAGCACATGTAGGATGCATAGCAGTTGTCATTATCTGAACTGGCCCATAAACATTGTCATTTTGTAGATCTATAGGCTGGATTTTACATATCTGTAGGTGGGGCATTGGATTTTTTTGTAGGGGGAGGATAGGATGGAGTATGCAAGAGTGGTATAGTTGGCTGGATGACTAAGAAGCCTGAGCAGGAGCACCGCACATGGCAAAGCTTTGTTGCAGATCCCATATCATAATTGTGCATCTCTTTCTCCCTAGGGACATACGCTTATTCATCAGGACGGTGAATGTTGTGGGGTGTGTGTGCAGACAAGCTGTGTTATACGAACACCTCAGAATGATGTTTTCATCTTAAGAGTAAGTGTTTTGTGTTTTAAAGAGTCCTCAAATAGTAATGATTTTCTTGTAATTCTGAACTTCTGATGCAGGAGAAAAAGCAACTAGCGTTCAGAGAAAGAGACTGGCTGCAAACGTCGAAATTTATAAATAAATCCCACATACCCTTATGGCACCCAAGTATCTGTGTGAGATCCTAGTGATGTGCATTAGTTTTAAAAACAAATGAAAAAAGAATCAAATGCATTTCCATTTATTTTATATTTGTTTTGTGGGTACATTCATTTTTATTTTGAAATTATTATTTTTATTTTGAAATTATCATTTTTCAAATTTGACGTGTCCAATCAGCATGAACAATGGCAAGTGCCTTTGAGAGAGCAGTATGCTGCCTGCAAATGTTAGTGGCTGTGTGGCAGCAAAGTTATAGGCAGGCAAAAACAAAAGGAGATCACCACCCAAAGTTGCAGGGAGTTAATTGCTACCTCTTTCTTAACTGCCTCTGCAATGGATATCCTTTGTCCAAACTGAAATTTGGCAAAGCAACCACCCCAAGAAGGTACTTAAAATTCTGCAAATTTCATGCCATTTGGATGGAAAGCATCAGGCTACAGGCAGCAAAAGTTCAGGCATGTCTTCACCAAGAGCGACAGGAAAAATAAAAACAAATAAAATTAAAATCCGAAAAATATTGGCTTTTGAAAATGATGGGAATCCATGGAACTGGCAAGATTAACAGCAAATAATAGAGATCCAAATGACAAAAATTTGCTTAAGATTTGGAGACGTCTTATTAAGTATTTAAAGAACTACTATAGTGAGAGGAAAACACGAGCAGGAGTTGAAATATGAGCAACAGTGTGAATTATTAGGATGGATAGGTCAAAATGGATGTACTGAATAGTATAGGCAAATTATGCAGCATGGAAGCTGAGGACGGGAAGTCAATGGATAACGTAACTTACGGTTTATGTTAAAATTGTAAAGTTTTTTGTGAAAAATTAATAAATTGACAAGTGAAGCAAAAGCAGTTAAAAGCAGATAAAATGAAACAAATATGGTTTTAGCAGTTAAAACAAAAACATTTCCCTGCATTTGCACTTTTAAATTTCTCTCTCTTTCCCTTAGCTCCCTATTCTCCTTATTTCAGTTATCTGATGCTGACAGTTTACAAAAGCTTCCTTGCTTAGTTACCAGGGAGTGATAATGGTTTGCTGCAGGTGACCAAATGAGTGCCTATTTAGTTGCAACTCCATCCTTAATCACTCCCTCACATACTTATTTTCTGTTCCTTCATTCCCACAAAACTGGCCTCAGTCCTGACTGGGACTATTCTTGGGTAAAGAGTCTTATCTTTCTACTGCAAGCTCCCTCCAACCCCAATATTTTAACCTTCCTTATGGGCCCTTCTACCATATTGGCTGCTCTCCTATTCATAAGAAAATACACATTTAGAAAACAGGAAGATGTTTTGCCAGTATTTAATTTGTTTCCTTATCTTGAATAGCCTGGTGAGCAACGGAGTGCTCCACACGACAACTGCACTATTTACAGCTGTGTGAACATACATAGGCAGCTGGTCTCCTCCACATCTTCAATAAGCTGCCCAGCATTTAACGAGGAAACATGTCAGCCTGTGAGTAAATACTGAATATACACATTCCATCTTGTGAAAACTCCTTTAATTTGATTAGCCCACCCTATGAGCAAGAGCTGTTACAGTTGGATTTTGTGTTGAATTCTTGGCTTATCTGTCATTTTAAAGTGATGGCTGTGAAAGAAAGAAAAGACCCTGCATGGTTGGTAGTGTCATATAAATGCAGTAAGGTAAAGGTAAAGGGACCCCTGACAGTTAAGTCCAGTCATGGATGACTCTGGGGTTACGTGCTCATCTCGCTCTATAGGCCGAGGGAGCCGGCGTTTGTCTGCAGACAGTTTCTGGGTCATGTGGCCAGCATAACTAAGCTGCTTCTGGTAAACAGAGCAGCGCAAGGAAACACCATTTACCTTCCCACCAGAGTGGTACCTATTTATCTACTTGCACTTGGACGTACTTTCGAACTGCTAGGTTGGCAGGAGCTGGGACCGAACAACGGGAGCTCACCCTGCCGCGGGGATTCGAACCACCGACCTTCCGATCAGCAAGCCCTAGGCTCAGTGGTTTAGACCACAGAGCCACCTACTCACTGCATTAAACATGTTCTACTCCCCGTGAATTGAATCCAGACCAAGTTAGCTGCACTTAGCTCTCATGGAAATCAAAGTCATGACTAATGTAGGTGTAGCTACATTCTTCGTCTGAATCTGATGTAGTGTAAAGAAAATATCTGGTGTATCTTCAGTTATATGCATAAATTGCTTTCTTAATAATTTTTTTTAGTCAACAGTTCCTACTGTTAAGGATTAAAGGTTAAAAAAAAGTTTAAAGGGAACAAAAAGAAACTATTCAACACACATAGACTTCTAAACCAAAGGTCTCACCCCACTGGTTCTTGAACCTTACTTCATTGTCAGGTTGGGGGTTTTGCGCTGTTCTAGTTGGATATGCAATTCAATAATACATTTTTCTTCCTAGGACACCATTGCCTATTTGCCCAGTGGCTGCTGTAAAACTTGTAAGTATCATAAATTACATATCTATGCCATCTCTCTATGTGATAAATAAATAAGCACAGTGTTTATCATACTCTGAGTACAGCCATGAGTCATCTCTGAGTATGACTTAGTTGAGTATCACCCAAACAAAAAATAAAATGGGCCAGTTTGCTTTGATTTGCAAACTATATTAAAAAGAAGTGGGTTTGCATATTTTTACTGTAACTGCACTCTTAATATCTTGCTTTGGTTTAGATGCTCAGCTTTATATCTGGGCTTTCCTGAAATATGGTACTTTTGTCCTGCAGGCGATTCCAACCTTAAAACTAGCACATAGTGAGGGGATGCTTAGTACATCCTTCCCTAGCCTCCTCTCCCACATGGCTAGGAGCCATTCAGGCTGCACTCCTGCAAGGCTGCACTTTCCTGGGAGTAAACCCCATTCAAATCAATGGGGCTTACTTCTGAGTAAACATATAGAGGATTTTTGTGTCAGTTGTGTTACCAAAATGCATTTAGGGCTAAATATAGGCTGAACTTTTACATTTCTTGAATAGCTACATACTATGGCATGCAAGTAATTTGGTGCTACTCATGACTCAATCCAAATGAGCAAAAAAGCTTGATGTTCCTGAAAACATTTGAATAAAGGTTTTTTAAAACATTTTATCCTGCAGGCAAGCCCAAAGATAACCCAGTACCAGTGCCACCTTGCTCTCTCTCTGAAATGAAGGACTATATCGTTCATGATGGTTGCCGTTCAGCAGACATGGTCCCTGTGGCCCAGTGTGAAGGACATTGTGGAACTTCCTCAATGTATGTAAAGCCAAATTACAATAAGATCCTGCAATGTATTTGTACCCATTTGTTTAATTATTCAAATTTAGTAATGTAATCAAATTTACTAATGTGATTTTTTGCAAGTAATTTCTCCTAACATAATGCATTTCTGTATGTTTTCATTAATATCTTCACTTTTATGCACACACAAAAATCAGATCAATTCGTATTTTGAAGAGTAGCTATGTTTTGGTTCACATGTTGTTCTACAAAGTGTGAATTTGATAGATTTGGCTTTAAAATGCACACTGAATCAAATTTCTCCTCCATCTGTAATTGGTAAATATGTATAGGACTGTAACCCCAATCTTTTAGCTGCTATGCTACACCAACATCAAAACTTATTTTCTACTGTGAGAGCCAATTTGATTTCAATACTTCATACCCTCCAACATTTATCCAATGAAAATAGGGGTATCCTAGGGAAAAGTGGGACATTCTGGGATCAAATAAGAATGGCTTCTGAAAATAGGGACACATGGAGGGTCTGGTCTCTTGATCCTCCATCTTAAAAAAATAAAACCCAGAACAACCAACTAGCTATGGTGGTATAATTAGAGACAGCACATTATTTAAAGTGCACCATCCTAGATTCAATATTATGTGGAAATACCGGAATCTTGTCATTTAGCAAATGAGTTGCGCAAACACGAGTTTCTCCTAATATCACCCACCACTAAAATTGCTCATAATTTCAATCTGTGGCACAGATTAACTCTTTTTCACCTTCTTGTGCTACAAAAACAGATACTCTTCTGAAGCCAACTCCATGGAACACAAGTGCACTTGCTGCAGGGAGTCAAAGGTATCCGAAAAGGAAATAACACTGGTGTGCCCTGACGGGAAGAACAAGAAACACAAATACCTTCAGGTGGACTCTTGCGAGTGCCTCAACACCGAATGCAACAGTTCACACTCATCAAACGAGTCCCAGAAGAGCACAGAAGAAAATAGCAGGCAAGACTCCCAGGAAGATGAACAGGAAGATGAACTGAATGCTGTGGCTCGTGTCAGGAGGGCCATTAGTTCGGTGAAGAGAAGGATGGGAATATAATGAGCTAATCAACAGGTTACAAGTGAAAAGAAAAGTTATACAGGGACAACCCATGGTTTCATTTTTCACAAATAATTCTGCGCTTGCCCTTACTTTCCACGGGCCTCTTAAATCTGTGCCCTCTTTGACTGTTTCCCCTTATGATCGCTTTATTTATTTGTGTTAAACAAAAAAAAAAGTGCAAGTCGTTTTTCCCTGAGTGTAACAAAGTTTTATGTTTTGGAATTCTGAATCGTTTTCTTTTCTTCTTTAAATAATTAAAAGCACATTTAAAAACTGAAGTCTCCGCATCCAGTTTTGTTGGTAAACACCTGTACTCTTGGATTTCCTAAGCCTGTGTGAGCAGGAGCTTTGCTTTAGGAGTTCCAAGAGAAAATGGCAAAATCTATACATTTTCTAAAACAACAAATGGCCTGTCCACACACCATTTGTGCTCCATGGGTTTAGTTCCCTGGTATTTTTGTTCTTTTCAATGTCCCTGGGTGGCTTCATTGAACTTTTAAGGAGTTCAGTAGCAGCTATATGCTGATGATAACTAGCTTTCCCCTAGAACATTCCCTCTCAATCCAGCCCTGCATTTCCAACTGCCTGGCTGCCTGTGATTTGTGTCTCATCAATAGATATATAAGAGGGCAGTGATTTCTGTCATAGGCAGCACTGTTTTCATTCTGCTGCAGTTCAGTTTCACCCAAATACTGCTATTCATCTTGCTGGCTGCTATTCAGTCTAAGTCATAACATACATTTATCTCAGTATAATGGAAATGCCAAGACAATATTTTAAAATATCATTAATTACATATCACATTGTGATATAAACAAATGGCCATAGGGATAAGATACCCCATAGAAAACCCACAAGGCCTGACTGAAAGCATCCTGCATGGATAAAAGAGTCAGGCTGGGCACTGGATACTGCCCAAGGGTTATAGAGCTTCTACAAGCCAAGGTTCCTAAGCTTCGGGCTTTTCCATTTGGGAGTCAGAAATTAATTTTTAAAATAGGATGTATATGTTCCAAAACATCAGCTGATTCACTCAACGTCCGTACAAAACCATAGTAGTTAGGCATAGCTTTTTTGAAATAAAAGTGAAACATCTATGAATATTAAACTATTACTGTTGTCATTTATTTACCTCATGTATGCCATGGGGCATCCTACACGAAAGTTATATTGAAGATTTTTCCTCATCATAACTATCTAGAATTTTTACACTTCCTCTTTTTTTAATTTTAAAAGAAAGTTAAGGATAGTTGTAGTCACATTCTTAATTTTTTTGCTGGTATTGCAAGTTATGGTTTTCACCACTACAGGGCAGTCTATGGCTGAACGTGTAAAAAGGTGTGGAGTTTCAGTTTAAAAACAAAGACAAGGACTTGCATGGGATTGTACTTTGAATGTATTTTTTCAATATTGTCTGCAAAATTCAATTATCTAGAAGTATACAAAATAAAATTAAAATCTGAGATGCTCATAGCATGGTGCAACAATGAATAAGTTGTCAGTGTCAGCAGCCATCCAAGAAAACACTTTAAATTAACTCATTTCAAATTCACTTGTGGAGACACAGTATGACAGCAGAGAAAATAATTAGCCATTTGCAACTTATGAGCCGTGAATGTGATAATCACATATCATAGGTAGTAGGTGCAGTCTACTCATGCCCCAAAGCTTTCTAATAAATGGATCAGACACAAGACAAAGGTTTCAACTAGCAAAATATCATTTAAAAGCATGGCATATAGCCAATATTTCTTAGATTTAACAAGCATTACATGTTAACCCTGGATTTCTACTTTGAAAGCCATTTAGATTTGTAACATTAAACTACCTACCCCAAGGTGATGTGGCCTATTTATGACATCAGAGCTGTTAACCCAATGAAAGGCAAAGGGGAGATTCTCATGCAGAGGGCCTATTAATCAGCTTACAATGGTCCACTTAAGACTTCACAGAACACACTCACACACACTTACAGAATATTGAGCAATGGCAGCAAGAGAGCTCTGGTATAACGAGAGGTCATTGGAGATCTGGGAGGGGATTAAAAAAGCAGAAGTTGAGGGAAGTGCTAGTTTGTGACACGAGTTGCTGGAATTTGTGTGTGACAGACTCGTGGGGAACCACTGAACTGCAGGCGGCAATGTTCTCATTGAAGAACCTTCCTGTACTGAACTGACTCATCCAGGTTGACTAATGAATCCTTATCAGAGGAAAGGTGTATAAAGGGCTTCCTGTTCAAACTGAGCCTTGCTTAAGGAGCATGTTTCTGTATCATTGGTTATCGTTTTGTCATGACTTCTGGTTTTCTCCTAGTTCCCACCACCTAGTTTGTCCTTCAGTCCTGACTACTATCCTGTGTCCAGTGACTTTAAGTTCACAGTTCCTGGGTCACTTCAGACTACTGTCATGGCACAGCCCTCTGGAGGGAGGTCTAATGACACAACCAATGGATTTTCAACACAGTACTTCTATATATGTCATCAGATGAAGCTATTCTTGTGGCATGTTCTAGGTTGCAATCAGCAGGCTATAGAATAAAGACTTGTGCTGCAACAACACTGATAAAATCCATATGAGAAACCATGACCCCACTGTGGATATTATTGCGGCATGCTTTAAAGCTGTTATTGCTGTGCTTGGAGAGCTGTGTTTCCTTTCCTTATGTATGTATCAAAAGTTAACCAACAGCCACAGACGACTTGTAACAGAAGCAGTACCTTCATAACTCCTAATGTTTTTTAGGTGTGGTGAATCAGCTCCAATTTACCGCCTTCATGAGGTAAATCATACAGTTAATTTTTAAGCTGTGCAGTAACCGAAACCAAACACTGCTCTGTGGCAAATGATCCATGAAAAATGTTGTTCCAAAGACCATAGCTCTGTGACAAATGGGATTTATACCTTAACTGGTTTGTAGACCAGAGGTGAAAAGTCATAAATTTTGACATGTCAGTCTACAGGGCAAAGACATTTATGAAACATCCTTGGTAATAGTTCTCTGTCATAGTGTCTATTCAGATACCCCTCCCCACCTTCTCACTATATAGAAAGGTCCGGTGACTTCTGTTTCAGTGTATCTGAAGAAGTGTGCATGCACACGAAAGCTCATACCTAGAACTAACTCAGTTGGTCTTTAAGGTGCTACTGGAAGGAATTTTTTTATTTTGTTTTGACCATGGCAGACCAACACGGCTACCTATCTGTATTCAGATGCTGTTGACTATAGGAAACTCCAGTGATGGTGATAATTACTGCAATTCCTAAACTGAAAAGCACAGTAATTATATGTAAATGATGCAGGCTCTTGCATGTAGGCGTCAAGCACTGCACAAACATTTGGAGATAGCCCATGCATGTATAAGTCCAGATAAGCTTTGCTCGATCTGTTGTCCTAAAAGCAAAAGGAAAAAGCTGTTATCAAGGGTGTGCTATGATCAACTCCCGCCCGGAAACTGATCAACTCCCATCCGGAAACCAATGTCCCCACTGTGGAAGGACGTGTGGATCCAGAATTGGCCTCCACAGTCACTTACAGACTCATTGTTAAAACCGTATTTATGGAAGACAATCTTACTCGGCTACGAGTGATCTCCAAAGAAGAAGAAGATGATCAAGCAATACTGATATTAGGAGGCTTCATAAACATGAGGGGGCTGTGGGCTCCACTGGCTAGCCCCAGCACCACTGGCTATGTGCTTGCTGGATGTGTAAAGAGGCCCCAAGAGGTTGCTGAGGGAATGAAGCTTGTGGACTGAGAACAGTTCACAACCCCTGGTGTCGGGCCATATTTTGATTATTAAGGTTTAGGACTCTTCCACTTCTGGTCAGGTGCCAAGAAATCCTTTCCAGCTGGGTAAAAAGGAGTTTGCCAACTGTCAAATGCTCTGTGGACTGCCCCGGTCCTTTAGGCCTGGATCACCTAAGGTGTGCATTGAAGCAATTTACCACAGTCACAGTATGTTGGATCAAAAGGCTCACTATTTTTAGTCTGGAAGGAGAAAAGCGTCAAAGGCCAAGGAGATAGCTTAAAAGTAACTTGCTGGCCACATTCCTCTCCTACCAGAGAAGCAAGAGAAGCGAAACAAATGGAAGAGAGAAAAGTCCTTTCATGACCATGGGAACTTCCTTCTCACAGAGTAAAAATACTGAATGACTTGACCCAGGAAACTGGGAGCATGCACTAATACCTAAAGGCAGATTTCATGAGATTCCAGGCCCACAGGAACCCACCCCACTGAGATGGGGAACCTGGGGAGCCTTTCGTAGAGATCAAGACTCTGTTTTACCCAGCAGGGAACTGCTTCCTGGCACCTGCCTAGAGTTCCAAGCTTGAATAAACCTGAGATTCAAAGATTAAATTTGAGATTATAGAATCCAGGAACCAAATGCCTTTTGTCATTTTATATCTGAGAGGGGGGGAAATGGTTTTCTTTCAGTCCTCATGAATTAGCAAGGAGGAAATCTTACGGCTCCACTTTTTTAATGCCAAAATAATTGTACCATATAAATGTGTCTCTAAACCCAAGAAAGAAATCCTGTCCTGGCAGATATTTTTCAGCTTACCGCCTTGTATAGGATAATGGGAATGAAGAAGGGAGTACAGTTATGGATTTTGTTCTTACTCTGCAGTTGCTGCCAGGGCAAAACTTTGGTGCAGATAGGTAAGAAAAGTCTACTACTAATTATATTCCATTGTTTTATGTCTGATCTGATCTTCATGTAAACAAAGGAAATAACTATGGACATAATCTAACAACCCAGTGTGGTGTAGTGGTTAAGAGTGGTGGACTCGTAATCTGGTGAACCGGATTCGCTTCCCTGCTCCTCCACATGCAGCTGCTGGGTGACCTTGGGCTAGTCACACTTCTCTGAAGTC
Organism: Podarcis erhardii; assembly: GCF_964252035.2. NCBI lineage: Eukaryota > Metazoa > Chordata > Lepidosauria > Squamata > Lacertidae > Podarcis > Podarcis erhardii. The sequence continues at coordinate 77,321,376 of NC_138497.1, read as the reverse complement.
TCTCAGCCCCAGTCACCTCAAAGTGTGTTTGTTGTGGGGGAGGAGGGGAAAGGAGATTGTGAGCCGCTTTGAGACTCCTTAGGCTAGAGATAAAGCGGGGTATCAAATCCAAATCCATAAGTTTAGGCAAATTCAATTAATTTCAGTTAGAAAAATTAAGCACTTGTTTATCCCTCTTTTATATTAGTGGATGTAAAAGTGCTCAGCTATTGTTCAGTTATACCCTTAAGGCCATATTCAACTAACCTGCTGCACTAGTGGAAGCCGGCACAGTAACTCCTAATAGTTCAATGAGGCTTCCCCCTTATCTCCCCCGTGTGGCAACATGCCTTACCCTAATCTGTTATGGAATTTGAGAGAACCCCCAGAACAACACAAAGAGGGGGCAGGGAGAGGGGAGATAATTCTGTCTGGCAAACAGAAGTGGTTGCATTGACAGGGATATCATATTAGGGTGATGTTGAATTCCACCCTGTGTTTCTAGTTGCATAGAGTACACATATAGAGGTAAAACACTAAGCAATACACAGGCACCCTGCCTTTTGTCCTTGAGTGTCTCTTCACTAGCTATCCTATGAGTACTGAGAAGAGACTTGGTTTAGATATTTTATACGGCAAGATATTGTAGCCGTTTTATTTTTATGGTGTGTTTTTTTAGAAAACAATGTCACATATTTAGTAAAATAAATGTAAATATTGAGAATGGAATGCTGTAAGTGGAAACATGATTGGTTCAATACGCCATAATTGCCTTTCTACAGTTCTCTGTCTTCACAGGTGACTTGGCAAACAATGGAAAAAAAGACTTGAGTTTTCAGGGATCAGTTCTTTCATGTACTGCCTTTTTCCTGTTCTTTACCAATATTTTCAGATTTGTATATTTGAAAACAATCTCTTTTTGAAGTTTATTTATTTATTTAGAATTGAACTGAATAGTCTCTACTTTTGATTTTGAGTCCAAACAAGAAATAGTATATATATAATTTTTATTAGTTTTTTTTAACATATCATTTTCAACAGTAATTAAACATACTTTTACATCTTATTCAGATTTTTGACTTCCATCAATCCTGTCCGAAAATTTTCCAATCCAATCTCTCAGTATGCATTTCTTATCTTCCCTATTACATTTCAAACTCATAACCAATATCTCTATCTTTTTCTACATTGTAACACTTTGTATATTTCTCCTTACAAAACTTCTTGTAGTCCTACTAGCGTAATTTGTTGATTACAGTTGCTCTTCAAATAATTCATATACTTCTTCCAATCTTCTGTAAATCTCTGGTCCCGCAGGTTTCAAATCCCTCCTTTCATTTTGTCTAATTCTGCATAGTCCATTAACTTCGTCTGCCATTCTTATTTTGTCGGAATTTCTTCTTGTTTCTATTTCTGGGCTAACAATACTCTTGCTGCAGTTGTTGCATATAAAAACAATTTAACATCTTGCCTATTAATGCCCTGACCTATAATACCAAGTAAAAATGCTTCTGGATTTTTTTTAAAAAATGTATATTTCAACATCTTTTTCATCTCATTATATATATATATATATATATATATATATATATATATATATATGCAGGTTTTGGTGTCCTCGGGTGTCTTCCCGTGTAAAAGTTGGGGTGTCTAGGCGACGTTTCGACGAGGTCTCACTCGTCATCTTCAGGCTGGTGCTTTCGGCTTCTTGTTAGCCGAAAGCACCAGCCTGAAGATGACGAGTGAGACCTCGTCGAAACGTCGCCTAGACACCCCAACTTTTACACGGGAAGACACCCGAGGACACCAAAACCTGCATTCCTGTACCCGTGAAAATCTACGAAAGCATATATATATATATATATATATATATATATATATATATATATATGTTCTTTACTTTTTTTACATTCCCACCACATATAATAAAATGTTCCTTATTTTTCTTTACATTTCCAACATTTTTTATTATTTGTCTTATACATTTTAGCTAATTTCACTGGTGTAATATATCATCTATACATCATTTTCATCGTATTCTCTTTCAAAGCATTACAGGCTGTATAAATAATAGAAATAGTGATTGACTGGCTCCCCACCCCCTCACCCCGCTATAACCCTGCACATACTTTCCTGACAATAAGGTGTATGGAACTCAATTAGGCTTTCTTCTGAGTAGATATTAATCACATTGATCCTGTTTGGCACAATAGTTTTCCCTGGCTGTGTCTTCTTTCTCCAGTCCGCATGAGTCACATGGAGAGATTTCACACAATATGGGAGCATGGAATGAGTGATATCACAATGCTAACTCATCAATCAGATTTGGCTGCATGACCAGAACTGGGGCCAAACTGAATGTGAGAGCTAATGTGAGCAATCTAAACAAACAAACAATTATTATTATCACCACCACCATCATCATACCATAGTGGCTAAGTAATGAGAGGCTTCATTTATTTCTATTTTGAAAGGACCTTGAGTCAAAAGAATTTAGCTTTTATTGGATGTTGTATTTTTCAGATTTATATTGTTAGGTTGTGAGATGCTTTGCAAAGGCCTTGTCCTTGAAAAGTGGGATATAAGATCTAGATCAATAGATTATAGTGATGAGATGATAGTAATGATTTAGACCACCTTTCACCAAATAGTCCCAGACTTTTTGACTATATCAAAATTATAAACAAAATATAATGTTATTAATTATATCACATGGAATGGCCAGTTGAAAAAAAGGAAGACTAATATATTCATGAAAAATAGTTAGCTTTAGGTCAGTTTTATTTAATACTGACTTAAAATTAGAAGTCAATGTTGGGCTGATATATCTATAAACTCAGTGTTGGCAACAAACTTTATATATATTACACAAAGTGCTTAAAAAAGTACAGAGCCATTGTCATTTATCTGTCACAATTCCTGGGACCCCTGTTTCTATGAAGACTCCCAGGCACTTCAGCATAGCTTAGAATTCTGTGTTATGGGGAGAAAATAAATCTTTAACAAAACCTTCCAAATTCCAATGTATTTCATAATACTGCAAAGTTCACTGAACATGAAAGAAGTGATGTGAACTGCGATAGCCTTCTTTCTTGGTATTTCCTACAAGTGTCACATCAGTATGTTACAAGGCCATGTCCTCTGTCCTCTCTGTGCCCCACACCCCACTGCTGCTTGCTAGGTTGACAAATAAGACCGTAACCCAAAAGCAGTCCGTCTATTCAAATATGAAAAATGCACTGAAAGCATGCCCATTGGCTGTGTTGGGCAGCCTAATACTTAAGAATTTGGGTCTAATCGAGAGAAGGCTAGGCTTATTTAAGTCTCATTGAAATCAATGGGACTAGATCACCCAACTGCAACCAAGTGCCACTGAAAACAAATTATTATTGACCCAGGGGCAGCCCATCCCATTTCGCTGCCTGAGGCTAAATGGGGAAGGTGGTGCCCTGCATGCATGCCACCCACCCCCTCTTGACGCCCCTGCTAAAGCCTCACTTACCAGGGTTGTGCAGCTTCTGAGGAGATCTTACAAGAGCCCCACAAGATTGCTCTGTGAATCTAATGACCCAGCTCAGCCAGGAAGAGTGATGTTCAAAAGCATGATGGACACATACGTTGAAGATCTGTGTTGTTCATTTCACCCTCTCCCTCAAAAAGTTCAGACTCTGTTTAATTAATTAAATTTATTGGTCATTTTTTTAACCTAAGTAACTCTAAGCAACATACAGTAAAAACAAGCAACCAGATACATTAAAACCAGGATAAAAGAAAACAAATAAAAATCTAAAGACAGCTCTGTTTTTTTGTTTTTACACTACTGTAGATTAAAACATCCCACCTACTCACAGAGGTTATGGATAATTAAAAGTCATGATGAAAAAGGAATGTTTCCCCCTCATACCTAAAGATATGTAACTATGGTGCCAGGCCATATAAGTGAATGTTTGCAGGGCATTTTATCATTGCCACCATCCTTATTTTCTCTGCAGTTCAGCGTCCTGCTGTCACCACAAGTGAATGTTCTACTTGGGGTAATTTCCACTTTCAGACATTTGACCGTGCCAAATTTGACTTCACTGGAACTTGCCGTTATGTTTTTGCTTCACACTGCAAAGACAGTCATCAGGACTTCAGTATCCAGATAATGAGGAGCATCAAGAAGGGGACTGTCATCTATTTCACGGCCACTATAGATGGAGTGCTTCTGGAGGTCAAAGAATCAGGCACCACAGTAGATGGGAAGATGTGAGTTGGCTCGACATCTGTTGACAGTCTTCTGTTTTCTCATGAATGCTCTTGTGTACCAGGAACAGTGTTTTCTTGGGTCTGGAATCAGAGAGCCAATGCTGAGAAATGTCATACAGTGGTGGCCCCAGATTAGGGTGATTTCCTACACTCAGGACCAACACCAGGAGCTCTCATGCTTCTTCAGGTAGCAATCATTAACATGAGCTCACAATGGCTGGTCTCTGACATGCAGCAGCCCGGCAGGCAGCATCAGCATGAGGTCACAAGTGCCACTCTGTGTCCTTCAGCCAAGCAGCATCAGTATGGTACATATGGGTGCATATGGAGGCATATTGGCATATTGGTATGGTGCATATCAAGACATATTGGTCCATCTCTCACCGAAAAGACAGAAACAACAACAACAACAACAATGATAATATGTGAGCGCTCTCTCTCTCTCTCACACGAGCAGGACCTGGCCAAAGCAGAAGTATGTGAGCACAGCCAACCTCTGCTTCCCATCATTCCCATCCGTCCTTTTGGTTGTCTGAGGGGTTGTCTGAGTGGGGAGAGATCAAAGCTGAGAAATGCCCATTGAGCTTAATTAATAGGTTGGGTTGGGGATATCTTTAATCATGAGACAACTAGGATGCTTGTTCATTTGTTTTGTTTAGTTTTCTTTTTTTCCCTTTCTTTTAGGATTCTTCTGCCCTTCAGTCTGAAGAGTGTCCTAGTAGAAGATACTTATCCTTATTTCCTAATTACCTCCAAACTAGGCCTGACTCTCAAGTGGAATTGGGGTGACACTCTCCTAGTATGAAGCTCCAGTTAGTTGGATTTGTTTTAGTGAATTTTAATACATGTAAAATGTGTTGAGTAGCCACAGTCTTCGCATACTGCCTTCTTCTAGTGATATAATGAACAAAGGGGATACACATAAAGCTAATTTCTTTATATAAATAATCATTTTGTGAGCCCTGGAATTATGTTTGGAGTAAGACAATCGCACAGCTCCTTTCTGGTTCTACTGTTGAGAATGTCAGGAAGATGGCAGAGTTTTAGTTGGTATCTCTGACTTTATCACTAGCTTAGGAAGCCACACAACCCAACACCAGCTTGTGTGCTTAAAAAATGATTAATTATGGCCTAATTGTGGCACAGTCATTTATTTCCCCCTTGCTTTGTTTAAAAATAAATAAGAGGGGTATTTAATTCCTTGTTCAGAAAGAGAATTCAATGGAGTAAATACTAGCCTCTGTGTGGTAATACCACTGCAGCAATTGTGCTCAGTTTCCAGCGGGGAAGCCATCATGGTGTCCTCCAGATGTTGTAGACTACATCTCCCTTCACCCCTGACCATTGTCCATGCTGGCTGAGGTTGATGGGAGATATAGTTCTATCTGGAGGGCAGCTCAAGCTGAGACCTCATGACAGTACTATGTGTTATAGTTATAAAGGTGTCTGTATATATGTGTGTTTAAAATGTTTGTCTTTTTGCCTATTTTTTCTTAGCTGGATTTAGAAGATACTTACAAAGGGAAAACATGTGGTTTGTGTGGGAACTATGACGGCAATGACAAAAATGATTTATTCCTGCAGGGTAGGATTTTTTAAATATATATAACTGGCTATTATTATTAATAATAATAATAATAGAAACCATCACATTTGTATCCTAACCATTTTCAAAAGATCTCAGGAATTGTGCCTGGATTTGTGGAAATATTTCCCCATTTTACCCTCAAGACAACAGAGATCATGCTTGGCCCCAGCAGTGAGCTATATAGCTGAGTGGAGATTTGAGCCAAAAATTCAAAAATCCTAACCCACCACACAATCTCCTGAACATACATTTGGGGTACAATCTAATCACTGTCCTTGGTAAGGTAGCCTAGGGTGAAATATTGATTGAATCTGGGCTGATATCTGAACTAAACAAAGGAGGATGTGAATTTGTCACTCAGATCTCTTATTTCACATGTAATAAGGTATTCCTCTTGGCATTCTAAACAATACCTTCTATGTACAGGCTGACTGGAAGATAAATGCCTGCTTCCTTATTTCTCTTTATGCAGAGCAATTGTACACACTGTGAGTACAGATGCACTATTTGTTTGTTTCTTCATTTGTAAAATAAATTAAACTATAACGGTACAAACTATATGCTTTAAATCATGAATGGGTGATTGCTGGGTTCAAAACTGAAAGTAAGGCTGTAATCCTGAACCCGTACATTGACCCTGCACAGTAAAATCCTATTACTGGTGGGATTTTACAGGCTATCCACTATTCCCATGGCAGTTTGGAAACCTTCAGAAAGTAGATGATCCAACAGAGAAGTGTTCCAATGTAATGGGAGACAAAAGAGAGCAGCAAGACAACTCTCAACAGCAAGATAAATGCAAAAATAGATACGTAAGTTGCACTGTTCATGGTATGTGGACCCTGCCCTGCTTTCCATTTGATCCCTCTAAGGCCTGCAGCTCCTCACTGCAAATGTTTCCCTATTCACTTTAGTGGAGGTAATTGCGCCACCCATGCATAAAGCTTTATACATGGAACTTTCCCCTCTTCAATGAAGATAACAGAGGTGACAGTGTTCTCAGTAGCAGATACACATACTTTGATGAGGGAGCCAGAACCTCACATGTTAAGTATCAAAGCAACCCCACAGAAGTCAGTAAATTTATGGTACTCATAGAATCATAGAATCATAGAATCATAGAGTTGGAAGAGACCACAAGGGCCATCGAGTCCAACCCCCTGCCAAGCAGGAAACACCATCAGAGCACTCCTGACATATGGTTGTTGTACATGTAAGATCTCCAATCTCCCCCTCTCTCCCCACCACTTTCTCTCTTTAACAGAAATCTAAGTGCAAGGAAGCCCTATCCCACTTTGGGAATTGTAAGAGGGTGGTTGCTATCGATGATTATATAGCCGTCTGTATTCAAGATATGTGCAGCTGTTCTGAGAAATCTTCTCATTCTGACCTGGTTGCCAGCTGTGTATGCAGCACTCTCAGTCAGTACTCCCGGGACTGTGTCCGCGAAGGTGGAGACCCTGGAAAATGGCGATCCAAGGAACTCTGTTGTAAGTAAAGAAAGATTGACCTTTAATTTATTTAATAGTGCGTGTGTGCGCGCACACACACACACACACACACTGAAACAACATGTTAAAATTGCACGTCTGAGTAGACTTGCCTAAATAAAAAATGGATTTATCAGGTGCTGAAAAAAATGCGGTAATGTGGTGGCCTAATATCAATGGGCAGAGAGTTCCAGAGTATAGTTGCTGCCACACTGAAAGATGGATTCGTGTAGAACGAAGATTATGTGGCACTTGTAAAAGTGCAAGTTTCACAATCAAAGTGGTAAGGTGGATGAATATTATGCAATGTGATTCCTTACATAGACTTGTCCCAAGCAGATATGGGTTCATTATACTAATAGGAACAGCTTAAATTCAATAATGTCCAAACTCTGTCAGCTTAACAACAAATAGGTTATCAGAAGGAGTTCCTAATAACCGGTCTCTCTTTCCCAAGCAGGCAGAAGCAGTATGAAGTCACAATGGTTAGTCTTTCTTCATGAAGTAGGCAACATCAGCATGAGGTCACAATGGCCCTTTTCTCCTCTTCAGGCATTTTTCATTATCACAGGAACTAAAGTGCAGGACTAGCATATCCAGGGTGATCCTATGATATCCTGCTAGCTGAGGCTAAGGACCAGATTCTGCTGCACCCCACATGCCATGTACAAAAGTGGACTGGACTAGGAGCTGGATCATACTTCAGCGTAGGCAACAGGATAGTATCCTCTGGTGCATCTGACAGCAGTAGGCTAGTTGAAGGGGTGTAAAAGACCTGTGGCATACACAGCACAGCTGGTCAACAGAGAGGACTGGCCAGGGGGCTCAGGGAGTGTGATACTGCTGCTGCCTGAGGAGATTGGTAGGGCTGTCCCTGGGCATAATATTCAAGAATGGCAACCTAGATATTGAGTGCAATTCTAGATATTTAGTGCACTCGGAAGTAAGTAGTCAGTGGAGCTTTGGTGGATAGGTTTTCAGCTTTATATTGCCATCCTTTTAATGCAACATTAACTTCAACCCCCCCCCCCCGAAATGGCAGCCATCTGGTGTTGCTGTCCAAAAGCGTGACTAATTCATGGGCTCTCATGCAGATAATACCCATCTGAAGATAGGGATGGAAGGTTTTGTTGATTTTGGTTCTCTTGGTTTTTCATTTTTCCAATCTTAAATTCAGCTCTCTGCTTTTCTGAAACATATTTGATGTTTTCCTTAAAAAACAAACAAACCAATTATCATGAAAATTCACCAGCATTCGGGTGCGGTTTTCACATTTTTGCATGCAGTTTTAACTACTGTACACATTTTTGCTGGCATTTTTTTCATGATATGCATTTTAATGTTATCTTTCACTAATTTATTCATTTTTATCCATGCTTTCCCCTAATTCATGCGTTTTTGCTTGGTTGAAGAGCTGAATTGCAAAAACTGGACAACTGTGAATTTCAAAGAATGGCTGTGTTTTGTTTTCCGTGTTGTTTTGGAAAGTTCAAATTTGCTAAATTCAGCTTTTAATGCAAACTGAATTCAGTTTCTCCCTACAGCACATACATTGATCCTCCCCAACATTTGGAGTGGAAAGGAACACGTACAAGTTCCCCTTCTGCCAGTATCCTGCACTAGTACTTTCCCCAGTTGTTTTCTACTTTGGAACCAGAGTTTCTGCACTTTATATCAGAACCTCTAATTAACTATAAAGTGAATGGGGTCTGCTTATTACAAATCAGCTGTGGTTTGTGCCTGTTGATTCAAGGCTCAGGGAAAGACTTTGGTATGCTTTGGAATCTTGTAAAAATGGTACAACCTCAAAGCATTTTCAATAAATGACATCTAACCTAAGTTCGTCATAAGAATGGAAAGAATGACTGGAACTGGAAGTATGCTATTTATTTTTAAAAGCATATTATTAATTTGAAAACTGTCAATAACATTATTTTTACTTTGCTTGGGTTTGTAGTCCTGAAATGTCCAAACAACCTGGAATATGCAGAATGTGGAAACCCCTGTACTGACACCTGCTTCAACCCAGAAAGGAGCAAAATTTGTAAAGCCCCATGTACTGATGGATGCTTTTGTCCTAAAGGTAGAAAACTGACCTGATCTATTATCCATAATTTGCACGGCATTTTAACTGAGCAAAGTAGTATTCCAAACTTTCCTTGTGCATCCTGTCAACACTCCTATGAAACAGCTCACTGAATATGCCCATTTTACGGAGTGTGGACCAATAACATTGCTTGTTTTGTTTTTCATCATATTATTAAGTGATGTCTGCTAACAAGTGCAAGAACTTTCACATAATATTATGTGTAGCATTTATTTTTCCCCTTCTAAGCATAACTGAGCACTGTGTTTGAACAGGAAGCATTCTCGATGACATCAAGGGCAAAAATTGCATCCCAATTGGCAGCTGCCCCTGCACCTTTCAAGGCAAGGTCCATGCAGCTGGAGACACCTACGCCACCCCCTGCCAAAACTGGTACTGTTAAAGGCTTGCTAATAATGATGTGTCAGCTTGAGGGAGAACTGGTTGTTCTATGCTAAAATCTAAGTCTGCTGCTGGAGGAGATTCTCTTTCAGAAGTTAAGAACCAAAACTTTGAAATACAACAAATCTATGCCCATTGCATCTAAAATGTGTTCCGCCCCCCTGCATTTACTGGGGTGAAAAACTGAAAACCCCCAGAAACGTTCTCAGTAAAAAAGTCATCTTAGAAAGTTCAGCTCAACTCCAGCTGATTGTGGAGAGAGCAGAAAGAATTACATGGCAGCAAAGCATCTTCTTGACCAAAGTCTGTTTTGGGGGCTTAATCCAGTCCCTGTGGCAGTTTATTTCCTGGGGTAAAATCCTAAACAACAACTCAACAACTTCAAACCTAAAAAAAGGTTAACAACCTTGGTCGGCCCTTTGGTCGGCCCTCACGGCCCTTCACTTCATCAAATCTGGTTCTCTTTGAAAAAAGTTTGGACACCGCTGGTTGACCAAACAGCAATCCCTACTTTCCACTCCTGGCCCATATTCCATGCTGTTTCAGTCAGCATTGGAGAGGAAAAAAGCTGCTGTGCTTTAAAGTGCTTTGAGCTGAGAAGCTGACTACATAATATATAGCTTCAACTTCTTGATTCTGGAAAATGTCACATGTGTTTTCTGCACTATTGTTACTGAGGATTAAGCTACTCTTTTGGTCTTGTAGTACTTGCATGAGTGGAAAATGGTCCTGCACATCACGGACTTGTTCTGGAAACTGTAAAATAGAAGGTGGATTCCACATAACAACATTTGATAAGAAGCAATTCGTTTTTCATGGCAACTGCAACTATGTCTTAGCTAAGGTAGGGGTTTATTTAAAATTGTTTGAGGCCTTCTAGGAGCAGCAAATAGACACCAACAGTAGTGCACTGAGGTTGCATAACATACCTCAAATTAAGCATCTCGTTAAATGCTTTGTTCCAGGAGACTAATAAACTGTATTGTATGAGGAAAATGTGATTTCTCCGCACCTGAATCACAAACTTGAGAAAAATACACAGATTGTGCAGAACTCCTGAGTGACAAGGACAAATTTGGGGGGGGTTTTGGGGGGGAGGTCTTAAGTGCAGCTCTGTACATCACATGGCAAACATGTCATGTACCGGTATATGAACAATGAAATTACACTATGTTTTTCCTGCAGCAAAACAAAAATATGTGTTGATGTCATGTGTGTGTCACATGTGGATTTAATGACCATGTGTCTGTGGATCATAGTTAAGCAAACAAACAAACAAACCAGATGTGTTCACAGCATGCACTATGCAATGCATATGTCATCCAGCTTTGCTACTGATGATGGAAACAGCAATCATGCATGCCACATGAAATATGGATTTGCAGCTGGGGCAAAAAATCTTGTCTAAACCATTTTGTGAAATAAGTCTGAAGTGTTTTCACCATCTGCAGAATAAGGCCCACTAAATTCATCAGGACTTAGGCAGTACTCAATATTATGTCATACATATATGCTGAAAGTTACACCTGTGTCTTATCTGTCTAAATTGAGAGCATTGGAAGGTTCTACATCTGAGAAAATATGTAGGAAAAATTTTAGCTTTTCCCATTTTGTCTGTCTTGCAAGTAGGTGTGTGCAAAACTTTTCCGTGTTACTATAACACCACTGACTCCATGTTAGGCAGGGGTAAAAGAGGCCATATAGACAGTGTTCAGCATCCACTGCCCATCTCCTCTACAAGAGATTTGCAATGTGTCAGATGAACATACACCCTGGTTGCTGGCCACATCCCCTGCATTAATGGTGTATTTCCCTCTTCATTTTCAGGACACAGATGGTTCCTTTGTGGTCATTGGAGAGATTGTTCAATGTGGTGTTTCCAACACTATGACTTGTCTGAAGAATGCTTTAATCACTTTAGGAGCCCTTGTAAGTTGCTAGAGTTACAGTATGTCTAGAAGTGCTGCCACCACCTGTCAGAAATGCAGAACAATCTGAACTCAAGAAAGACACTAGATTAAATTATACTGGGATAATTACCCTATTCTACACTCTGTTCAGGAGTGGGGCTACTGCTGGCTGAGTTGGTCTGAGCCCAGCAGAAGGAAAATGAGCCTTTAAAACAAAGTTTGACATACGCCACCCTTTCTGTAGGAGTAACTTCCACTGGATTTGTCAGTCATATCACCAAGCTGAATAGAGTTTGGAATAGGCCTAAGTATCCCCTTGTGCCATCCTGCCCCTGTCAGTTTCCTGGAATACCCCTTTTTGGGAACTTATCCTGGTCTCGACTCAGCACCAGATGAGCTGGGGTGGAGACTTACACCAACATATCTTTGACTGAATCAGTTTAGCCAAAGACTCGCCTATTTCAAACTCCACCTCTGACAGATACTGGATTTGGATTGCTCCCTAAGTGTTTTATCAGTGTTCATGCATTTCTTTATTTTTCCTTTCTTTGCAGAGTATAAGAGTCTGTTCCACTGGAGATGTCTATGTCAATAATGCCATTGCGGTATTGCCTGTAACTAAAGGTCAGCATTCAGTTTCACTCCAAATTTCCAATGAAAGCTATGTATCTGTAAGGTAGTTGCTCCTACATGGATATAGTTTTTAGCTGAAGGCAAGTTCTGGTTTTTTTTTTTTTTTTATTAGATGGTGTCACACTCTTCAGACCATCTACATTCTATGTCAACATCCTGACTCCTTCACGGGTACAAATTCAAGTACAACTGAAACCCATTATGCAGATCTTCATAACAGTAGACGAAACGTATCAAAACCATACTTCTGGTATAGTATTTCCCCATGCATGAACTCCTACTGTCTTTTAGTAGATTGTAAAAAGTACCTTGAGATGCTTTGATTTCATGAAATATTCGCAAACTTTCTCAAGGATAAACTGACATCACAAATGTCTAGAGCAGGGATGGGGAAGCTGGAGTTTTTCTCAACTGTCACCAGCCCTGACATTTGCTCTGGCTGACTAGGGATGATGAGAGCTGGAGTTCAACAACATCTGGAAGCCAAGCAGGTCACCCACCTCTGGATAAAGCTACTTAAAGCAATCTTTTATTCAAAAGAAATTTAGTTCTATCTTGATATGTTTGTCTCATATTGGAATGTTTGGAATAATTGATATCAAGAATCTACATCTTGCCAATGATATTTTCCTTAGTTTCCATGCTTCTGTCTGACACGTCCTGTTCTCCTGTTCTCTGGAGAGCATATGAAGCTTGGAAAGCCAAGTGTTATCAAGGAACTGGGGAGACAAAGTTGTTGGGAATTCCATTCCACCTTTTGCTGCAGATATGTGGATTGTTACATGTTCCATGTCTGCTTACATTCCAACACAGATTGCTGGTGTGAGCGGAACTTCCGCTCTGTATTGCTTTTGTTTTTAGTCTCTCTGAGAAGACGGCAAGGAGAGAAGCCATGTTTTCTTTGTCTTGATTTATGTAGAAGAAATGCGTAGTTTAGTATCGTGTCCACGCCTCAAGCCTCATCTGTTGTGCAGTTTACACTGCTGAGTAATGTGTGCTCAGGCCTGCTCTGCAGCTTGAGTCGCAGACGCACATTGGGGAGGATGGTCGATGGATCCCAACAAAAGTGTCTCTGGGGACAAAACATCCCAAGCATGTTGCTTCCATTGGACTCTGTCAGGTGTGATGCTGCTGAAATGAGTTAAGTAGGTTGGCCAATGCCCCTTCCCTTGTTTGCCCATGTATCTGAATCGTCATTGATGAGACTATGGAGGAAAGGGATGCAGTTGCCATCTCCAACATTGCTACTACCACCCTCAGGTGATAGGTAGATGCAGGATTGGGGGGCAACAGGCTCTCTGAAACGAGAGAGAGAGAGAGAGAGAGAGAGAGAGAGAGAGAGAGAGAGAGGGGGAACCAATGAACACATATGTGTGCTGTGTTTAGTTTCCTATTGTGTTCTTACTATTGCATTGTAAAATGCAGTCTTACAATGACTGATTAAGTGCACTCAGTTAGGATTACCTGTACTTTATTCTGGGATTGACTCATCATACCACCACCATCAGTTCTAGTATAGTCTAGTACAGTATGAGGCCTGCTTCTAACTATAGTTAAAATAATGGGAACCTGGCTTTCATAAAGATCCTTACATATCGTTACATTTATGCATTTTGATCTACATCCCATTCATGAATCGGTATCATTAGACTTTCGGAGCCTAAATCTACTTTTCACCCATTTGTCTGTCCTTTCTTTACCCACAAACGAGGCTCTCTTTCTGCTCTGTAGCAGGGTCCTGAATTTGTTTTGTTAGATAGGCTGTTTCAAAGACTTTGTCTGGATTTTTGTCTTGTACCTTCCCATACCTACCTAGGCCTTTGTGGAAATTTCAACAATGATCAGGCTGATGATTTTCAAACCATCAGTGGGATTGTAGAAGACTCTGCTTCAGTGTTTGGAAACTCATGGAAAACTATGGCCAGCTGTGCTGATGTTCAAGACAGCTTTGAGGATCCCTGTCAGAAAAGTGTTGATAAAGGTATTATATTTTCTCCTCATTTCATGCTTTCCCTAAATGCAGCACTTTGTTTTCCACCAAAAGAGGCTCCTGGGAGGCCGGAGGGACATTGCTGGCTAAAATGTTTTAAAATGTTTAAAATGGTTTTAATTTTGGTTCCTCTGTTTTGTTTTTGTTATGTTGGGGTTGGTTAAGTGTTTAGTTGGGGTTGGCAGCTCTTTTAATTTGGGTATAACTGTAAAATATTATTATTATTATTATATTTTATTTTCTATTGGTTTATTGGTTTATTTATAGTCTGTATAAGGTATTCTGTTTCTTAATGTTTGATTATGTTTTTATATATGCTGTAAGCAGCCCAGATGATGATGATGATGATGATGATGATGATAATAATAATAATAATAATAGCAAGCTCCTTGTTAAATGCAGGTGATATTTTCACTCATTGATGTGGCATTTGAATGACTCCCATTTTGTAAATAATCTTTGGGACTCCTCATTTTCTCTGATAGAAAAATTTGGGCAGCGCTGGTGTGCTCTTCTGCTGGATGCAAAGGGGGTATTTGCTGAGTGCCATTCTGTTAATGACCCAGCTCCTTATATCAAGGTAAGGCATGGATTCATTCCTATTTTAAAACATCTCCTCTCATATCTGGCACAATGTCAGGTGCATCCTGATCAGATAGGCAACGATCTAAGTAGTTGCTATGTTTCAGCTTGCCCATGTCTGCTTCCCATAATGAATCGATTATGGAAGCTCTGAAAGCTATTTTGCCACAGGGGTGTTCTACCTTTTGTGAGTAAAATGAAATAAGCCAGCGGAGCCATCATCACATCTTCTGACAGTATGAAAGAGCAGCTCTTTAGAGCTTAAGTAGCTGGTAGATAAGCTGTGCAGGTAGGTATAGTGACCAGTTGCCCTCTGGTGGCCTGTCTGGAAACAGTGAACTGCTTTCCCTATATCTCAAGAAATGTAACATGAATTTCTTGGAAATGAGGCCTGAGCCAAAGAAATAAAACTGAATCTCCTCCTTTTTGTTTCTTCATTTTTTGGGGGTATTTTTTGTATCATTTTCTTACAGCAATAAAAAGGTGAAAAGGAATAAAGCAAGAGAAAGAAAGAATAAGTGAATTCTGGAATATGATTTCAACATTGCAAGAGCAAATATCCCGATTCATAGAATCATAGAGTTAGAAGAGACCACAAGGGCCATCGAGTCCAACCCCCTGCCAAGCAGGAAACACCATCAGCGCACTCCTGACAATTATTTATTTGAGAAAAAAGAGGATGTTCTAGTCACAGAGCTGCATTAATTCCCCTTTGCAATGACATATATATGTGTCATAAATGGACATTCTTTGACAAAGAGCTTTCCCCTGAAATTAGAACTTGTTTATACATGCAAAGAAGCGGTCAAGGCAGAAACACAAGCGATCCATGCTGCTTCTTTGAACAGAGGAGCCCGCTCTCATTCTGTCATTTATCTGTTGGTGAATGTGACGCTTCTTTTGAGCACTGATTCTTGTATCTGCTTCTGCTTTTATTACTTAGAACTGCGTTTACGACACTTGCAATGCTGAGAGGAGCAAAGAGGCTCTGTGCAGTGTTTTCTCTAGCTATGCCAGGGATTGTGCTGCAAGAGGCATTCACTTGAAAGGATGGAGAGGCAGCATCTGTGGTAGGTGTGGTGTGTTATTCTTATGTACTCCTAAGCCATTTTTAATCATTCAAAGTAGCATACACTTAAAGTAATATTGAACGCATTCGGTGAGCTCTTTGCCATGTACATAGTACTTTCAGGACTGATCTTTTTTTTTAAAAAAATAATCAAATGGCATCCACACGCAGAATGGTTGTGTAATGATGCTAGGAGGGCAGCTTCACAAATCAGTTTTTCTCTTCCTCCCAGTGATGGGTGTGCAGGGGCAGAACCAATGTTTGTTCAATAGTGATTGGGGGCGGGGTGGAATCTGATTCAGTTTGCAATTAAAACTGAATCCATCAAATTTACGCTTTCTAAAACAATATGCTAACCAAAACACAGCCATTCTTTGAAATTTGCACTTACATTATCTGAACTTTGCGATGCACTTCTCCGAACAGAACTGCATATATTAGGGGAAAGCATGCATAAATGAATATATTTGTTTAAAAAATAATGACATGTGGTATGCACAAAAATTGCACATAGTCAAAACTGCATATAAAAATGTGTTCATTAACATAAATTCACAGGAAAAGGCTGATGAAATTTCTTTTTTTTCCAATTGCAAATTCCTGCAAAATGTGGAAAACAAACTAATAATCACATTGACTTCACCAACCAACCTGCTTCATTAAAATCAAGGGAAATTATTTCCATTATGTTTGGGATTGCAGCTTGTCTCATTTGCTTTGAAGGGCCTCCTGCAAGGAGCCTTGCTGCTTCCCTTGTGAAATAAACTATTGTTCTTTGGAGTCAAAGATAAGCATACTCACTTTGCTCATTCTATCCCTTGTTTTTCTTCTTTTGCAAAGATGCCTCAGCAGAGTGCCCTAAGAATATGGTATACAACTATGAAGTGAACTTCTGCAACAACTCTTGCCGGTCCCTGAGGGAGCCTGATGTGCTATGCAGTGTTCAGACCATCCCTGTGGATGGCTGCAGCTGCCCTGAGGGAACTTACCTAATGAATGAGGAAGAATGTGTCCTTCCAGAGGACTGTCCATGTTACCACAAGGGCCTGCTGATACAACCCAGAAGTTCATTTCAAAAGGATGAGCTAGTGTGGTAAAGTTATTTAGTTAATAGTCAAAACACATTTGTAAAAGGTTGTTGCAAATCCTCAAAAGAACCAGACTGTTAATTAAAGGTACCTTGATTTTAAAAGGCATTTGTTTCCAAGGGGTAAGATATAGATTACAGATATGGCTTATCTTGGGGATGGGTGTATTTGCATGACTGGAACTTGGGTAGTTTTCCACACCCCCTCTTTATGCATTTGTGTGAGATTTCCCTTTTGTGTTTTAATATCTCTAGCAAGTGCATTCGAGGACAATTAGATTGCATTGAAAACACAGAAACAAAGAAAGGTAAGATCTCTTTTTTACTTACTATACAACTTTAAACCAAGATGTTGGAATTTGACATTTGTTTTGAACTACTGTCGCGTTCCACATGCACAAGTTAGGATTTGATCCTCCTTGCTCCTCTGGAGAATCCTAGATTTAGGGATCTAATCCAACCCCATCCCCTCTGCATTTGCTTTTGTGTGTTCTGACCCAGAAACCTCCCCCCTGAATAAATTCACACTTGACTCAAATTTTAGTTTGGTTTTTGGCAGAATTTAGGCCACAACTTTATTGGTTACAGAAAGTGAGTGGTTGCATAGGCTCTGGTTCAACTAGCTCCCTGCCATGCAGGTAGCGCTGATCCAGGGTTCCAGCATAGGTCAGTCAAGGGTGAAACACCTGGATAGGCGAAAAGTCAGGAACAGACTATGTCCACCACCCAGATGTCCCCCTGGACTCAGGCACAGGCACAACCCCCTCTCAGGGGTTGTCCAAATCATTTGAGTCCCTGGATTCCTTTAATGGAATAACCTTCACATAGGGATGGTGAGAGTGTTCCCCCATCCCTATCACCTGAACCAGAGCCTATCCGCAACCTTACAAGTTGTGACGATTGCTACGCAGCAGGCGAAACCCAAGTGGCAACAGCCGATCAGCCAAGTGAGGAAAATTCCTGCTGTGCCCCCTGTCCCAACGACAGATGACACACAGATGGCATAGCAAGGTCAAGTGCACAAGCCCTAAAAACAGGAAGAGGTGGGCGGGTGTTCCGAATGCACGCGCCGAAAGAGGAAGCTCTGGGTCATGTGCATGGGTATGTATAGGTCCCTCAATCCGTTTGGACTGCACCCCATTGCTCCGATTAAACCCAATATCGAGGGACCTACCAATCGGGTGTTGTGGCTGACCAATCTTACCAACCCACAACACAGGGGATCGGTCTCCAGGTCTCACTCCAACACGTGCCCTCTTTTAGGGAGGACACAATCTTTACAGCTCTTGTCTGTAGCTTTTAAAGTTGCCTCTATCTGCTTTAGGACAAGCTCTATCTCTATTTCCATCTCTGAATAAGTTTGTAAAGGAGCGTGAGTTGAGTTAAGCTGCTACTCACCCCTCAATCCAGTTCAAGTAAAGAAAAAAGCATTGGGGGATTTGACAACAGATCACTCGCATCACATCTATTTGTCACTAACATTGGGAGCCAGAGATAATAAGGCTTCCGTGGAGAAGGAAAACTATAAGCATATATCTATGCCCTTGATGGTTGGAATGGTTTTACATTTTAGACATCTGGGGTTCTGGAATCTGCTGAGTGCTATGCATAGTTTTACACTGTCTTGCTTTCTTGTCTTGGTAATTGTGTCCTTATTCCAGATTGCCCTTATCCAATGTCCTACTTTGACTGCAGCTCTGCTGGCCCAAGTGCAACTGGATCAGAATGCCAGAAGAGTTGTGAAACACAAGACATGCAATGTGTAAGGGTTTAAGCTCGTGGCAG
The DNA here is from genome assembly GCF_964252035.2 of Podarcis erhardii. NCBI lineage: Eukaryota > Metazoa > Chordata > Lepidosauria > Squamata > Lacertidae > Podarcis > Podarcis erhardii. The sequence goes on along the minus strand of NC_138497.1, from coordinate 77,302,527 downwards.
TGATGTATGTACACTAACCACTCCATGCGTTCAAGTGAGCTTCATGAGTGCTAATGGGAAGTGTATTTGCCCTAGCCACACAAGCCTCCTGGGCTGGCATCCATGAGAGCAAAGCTGGTTATTTTTCAAGGGGATTTCTAGATAGTGTGATATTTCTTTTGCCTGTCTGATGCAAAAGAAATTAACATAAAGTGGCCTCTAAAAGTATTTCAATTGAGTATTAACTAGTTATAAGGGCAAACAAATATTTTGGGAGACCCAAACATGGTGCCTGAATATATATGAACAACATAATGCCTTATTCATCTGATTGCCTTCTTCTTGATCAGACATAATTCCAAGAAAAGCAGCAGGCCGTGCATGTCTCCTATATGCTACTGCTGCTCTCTTGTGTTAAAATCTCACCCATGGACACTTGCCTTTTATATGCAGGATATTATTTGCCAGGCAGATGAGCACATCCTCATGTTAGAACAGGATGGCTTTCACTTTTCAGTGACTCAGCCTTATTTACTGTGGATAACCACAAGCCAGATAAGATCCATCTCATCTGTGATAGAGGTGTTACCATTAAATATACAGATGAAAGGGGAGAAAGAGCAATTGTAGCTTTTCCCATTTTCACTGATCCTCCACCTGTGGTGGTGGCAGGACTCCAGGGGTGTCACAAAGTTTACCAAGCAACCAGTGAAGGAGTGGGCAGGGGAAGCCATGAATGTTCCATCTCCTGTTTCATCCGATTTAACGGTAAAGCCTAAACTTCTGGCTTGCAACCTGTTGACTCTGCTTTGTAAATACACAACCATCTTTCCATCCAGATAATTTCACTGATTTGCTGTATTACCGTTCTCTGAACATAGTCTTCACAGTCCCTGCATCCCTGTGAACCGAACCATCTAACGGTGCTGGTGAATATCTAACAGTATCATGACAACAGCATGTTATGAAGGGCTGCCTTTATTTTCTCCCCCAATATTTGTTCCCTTCCGTATCGATTTCCATTTTGTTTCCATGCACTCAACCAAGTATGCTACAGAATGTGTCTCTGGATGCATATGTCCTGATGGGCTGGTGTCCGATGGTCACGGCAACTGTATTGAGGAGGAGCAGTGCCCCTGCATGCATGGAGGGAAGTTCTACAGTCCTGGCACACAAATCACAGTAAATTGCAATACATGGTACAGTATTCTTCAGTGTTCTTAAAGCCAGTACATTTGTAAATTGTAGCAAATAAATGTGGGAACAGGACGAAAAGGAGGGGGCATGAAAGTATTTTAGTTATGTGGTGAAATAGGGAGGAGCTGAAAGAGAACAAAGGGGAAAAGAGGTGCCAGCCTGTAGAGAGCAGTTTGGAAAAGGGTTTGGTTGTGAAATATCCACTGTTATTGCTGGCGTCCAAAGGTTTTAGGAGGTCCCTCACAAAACAAACCCCTCTAGACCAGATAAACTAGTCTATCAAGTTTTTGTTTTGTGGTGTGCTTGATCTTGGGTATTTACAAATAGCCCCAGGCCAATTTTATGAGCAACTGTGACATTTGTAAGAATCTTTTCAGTTTAATATTAATACTTTAATCCTTTGAATGATCTACCTAATGTAAGTCTCTGCATTCATTTGAGGGTGTTTTTATGAACTGCACTGCAGTTTATTCAAAGAGTACCCAATGAAGCGTATGGAAGAATTGAGCACCAGTTCAGGCTACCATTTTGGAAGTAACTTTCCCCCCTCTATAAACACATAGTTTTGTGGAAGTGTTTCCCATGCGGTAAGATCACACATGACAACAATCACTTTGTACAAATTAGATTTGCAGCCAGTGGCAATTATAGCCTCTCTGGCTGCCATGCCCTTAACCATGAACATTTGTAAACTTGATGCTTGGATGAGAAACTCTCCCTACCCCAAAAATATCACCCCCTGGTAATTAGGCTTGTTAATTTCTGGCATTATTGGGCTTTTATTTATTTTTGTTGCTTCAGATGCAGCAACTTATCACCCATCAGACAAGGTCTTTACTGTAACTCCCCTTATTGTATAGAAGGCTATACATTGTAATAAGAAGGAGAGTAATACTGTCATTTCAGCTGACAGATCCAGAGGAATTATCATTATACTGCCTACTTGCAGTTTTCTTTGAGGGGACAAGTTGTGATCTTTTATGTTTAATCTCCCAGCATGTGCTACAAGAGGCAATGGAACTGTACAAAGAACTACTGCCAAGGAGCCTGCATGGTGTATGGAAATGGCCACTATTTCAGCTTTGATGGAACAAAATTTGATTTCATGGGAGGCTGTGACTATATCCTAGCCCAGGTATTTATTCTTTACTACTTGCCTCATGGGCTGTTTAGTGTGGAACCCAGTGGAAATTTTGTGATTTCACTGCTTTACCCATCTGTAGTGCGTTGCCCACTGACCCAGTGTGTGCCATTGAACTCCTTGGGGTATACTTATGAGTAGACATGCATAGGGTTGTGCTGAAAGGGATTTTCAGAAACTTCATATTGACTGACTGAGGGCCAGAATCTGTACTTTCCCCACTTCTCATCTATGATTGTGGACTCTTGCAAATGTTGCATGGGTTTGCCATGTAAGAAAATGGCTCCTCACATCAGACTATGGCTTGTGGAATGTCCCTTTTAATTCACCAGGTACCTCCAAGCAAAAAATCCCATAGATGAAAATAATGAGCTTGGCACACCATATTTTGCTAACACCAAGTTATATTTTCAGCTAAACAATGTTTAAAAGTCCATCTAGGGCTGTACATTTCAGACTAAAGGGTTTCATATTTGAGTGAGTGTCCTCCTGTGCCAAAACTCCCTACCATTTTGAGATTTTTGTTTTATGATCAAGTGGTATATAATTTTTATGAAATAAAAAGAAAAAGAAAAATCGCAACAGGAAGACAATTTCTTGACTAACTTTCTCCTAATAGTTTTCTGCATGCCAGGAGTTGTTACTTTGATTTTTTTTTTTTAATAAAAAGAATAGTTGTGAGTATTCAAAATCACAGCCTCTTTTACCTGTAGTCTGAAGTGGCACAGTTAAGTTTGCGACCTGGTTAAATCCATACATTTAATAAAGAAAACTGCCTTAGCTGGCATGCACTTCCTTCTACAGAATATTTGCCATTGTGGCTTCAATATGGAGAACGTAACATTAAACGTATTATTGTTTCCTTTCCCAAGGACTTTTGCCCTGATAATCCTGACCCAGGCACTTTTCGAATTGTAACACAGAACATGGCATGTGGTAAATCCCTGAGCATTTGTTCCTTGAACATTCGCATCATCTTGGAGGTAAGTCCACAGCCTTATAAGTGGAGAACTTCAAAACTGGATTGACAGTTTGTGTTTCTTTGCTTACAGTAGCTAATCTACACCTTTCATACCCTGTCCCCCCATAAACTTAATTCAGATTTTAGAAGAGTAGTTGTGTTAATCTGTTGGAAGGAAGGACGGAAGGAAAAACTAGTTATGGGTGCCATTAGACTTCAGAATTAACTGGATTATTGGCTGGATTTGAGGGACCCCAACTCCTAATGTGCTTATGTATTACCTACTTCAAATATCTGGTTGTATTAGCTGGACATCTGGGAAAGGGTCTGGGATAGTCCGAAAGGACCTTGGCACTTTATAGTGATACCATCTCTGAGTATGTGCTAAGGCTTTGAAATAGGTTTATTGTGACATAAACGTCTATGGTCCAGAGTATCTAGCCCAAGAAAGTTTATACTACAACAAACCTCTTAGCCTTTGATGTGCCACAGGACCCTTTGAGGCTTTTACACTTGATCATATACCACTAACACACACAATTTATGCTCCCATTTACATGTGCACATCTCAGAGACCACATTCACCCTCATTCACATGCAGCACACACACCACCCATTGAATCTCCCATACAACACCCATCAGATGCACATCACTTATGGAAATTGACGATCCTTGAGTAAACCACTCATATTGCCTCATTCACACATTCAGCCTAAAAGTTGATCATTAGTGCAGTATTGCTTTCTCCTCTTCACCCCACCAGCAGTTTGCAGCTTCTTTCGCCCTTCTGTAGTCTTGAAGTTTAATTCTTCATTAGTTATCATGTTAATGTGCCTATGACACCACAGTAGGTGGGGGCAGAGCTCATTTCTTCTGTGACATCACAGTAAGAATGAATATATCTTGTGAACTGCCTTGAGGTCTATGGATGAAGGACAGTATGCAAATTTAATAAATAATAAATATCATCATCATCTTGGGGGAAAGAAGAGATGTGGGTATATATTGCAGTTGTACATCTTGATGGGATGGCATATGAATTATTATCTACAAAAGGGTTGTGGTTGCGTTGTCATTGTATTTCAGCTGCATCCTTGCTCTTACAAATTATTTATGTCTTTTTCTAGGGTAGTGAAATCAGACTTCAGGAGGGGAAAATTGAGGAGATAACTACTATGCCGCCTTCTGAAAGGAACTATAACATCCATCTCATGGGAATTTACATTATAATTGAAACTTTCCATGGAATGACCTTCATGTGGGATGAGAAGACAACAATCATGGTGCAACTCGCACCCTCTTTTCAGGTAGGTGCAAACATGACCACTGACTTGCACATGGTAATTCTATTTGCAGGATTGGTTCATATAATGAATAATTTTCCTGTCAAGGTATCGCTTCCACTTCGGGGGTGGGAATTGAGCATCACATCTACACTGTCACAAGTGGAGAATAGACACATCTTTGTTTTGCAGCATGGAATAAGTTGTATGTGTGTTCATCTCACCTGATACATGTACATTTCCTGCCTATAAAGAAGTCATAGCTAAGTGTGCATAGAAATTGTTGTGAGTAGAATGACCCTCAGTTACCTGCTAATAAACTGCCCAGTTTGCAGCTAGTGTATTCTGCAATTCTCTGGTTATGCTTGTAAACATAACATGTACCAATCAGATGCCTTAAACTAAACCTATTTGCTTTTTTCATATTTAGGAAGCATTTGATTTATTTTTTATAGCTTCCTGCAACCAGTAAAGATAGAATCGCCATAAATCAGACAAATATTGGTAGGCTTATGCTGCAAATGCAGACAATATTCTTTGTCTCAAGTGAATCCAACACATTTTTTGCGTGCTGTAAATTCTTAGACTGTTATCTTTTAAAATATGTGGATATTAATTGGCCCCCGTTTTCATTCTTCTAAAATAGTCTAACAACTTAGTAGACAAAAGTGTTCTGAATCAAGAGAAACACATAGGACTAGTGGTTTATACAAAGCATGTTTAGAATACAATTTGAATTTACTTCATTTTGATAGTTTTATTTATTTGCTTTTTATTCTGTCAGTAAAGTCTTTGTAAAATGCCATGCTCCAATTTCCTAGGGCAGAGTTTGTGGTCTTTGTGGTGATTTTGACAGCAGTGGCAACAATGACTTCACCACGAGAGGGCAGTCTGTGGAGATGCAAGCACAGGCATTTGGAAGCAGCTGGAAAGTCACCACTAGCTGTTCAGACAGAAACAAGGTTGACCTATGTGCAAGTCAGCCTTCCAAACTCATACTGGGGCAAAAGCGATGCAGCATTCTCAAGAGTGACGTTTTTGAAGCCTGCCACAGTAAGGTAATCTGTCTGCTTGTCTCTCCCTTTGCTTCTTGAGACTCTTCCCCTTCTCCTTGCATCCTCCTATCCTAGCATTCCTAGCATTTCATAAAGTTATGGGTGGCAAGAATTATGATTAATTTTACTGGCAAAACAAGAAAAGTTAAACAAATGAAAAATATTTTCGGGGGAGGGCATAATTATTGAAGGCATTTAAAAGAATAGCAGGGAGTACACCCTCCAGAGAGAGATTTGTTCCCATTCCTAGGGACGGTGTTGTAGAGAGATGTGGACAGTGAGAGGCATGGCCAAAAGTGGCTATGGCCACTCTCATGTGCTCACACATACGCATGACATATCAGGCACACAAACATAGAGTATGGTTGCCATATGTCTGGATTTTCCTGGACATTGCCAAGATTTCAAAGGTGCAATTGATGTCCGGGGTGTGGGGGTGGATTTCCAAAAGGCGGTGCTTTGTCCTGGATCGGGGGGGAAATGTGTTTTGGTGATAATGTATTGTTGCATGTCATCCCAGTCTCTGAGTGGTGCAAGATTCCAGGGGCTCCAGGGTTTGTGTTTCCTTTGGAATGAGGCACAGCAGAGACTGGTATGGCTTATTTACACATATATACAACATGAGCCTATGATGGACAGGACCACAGCCCAAGTTGTCTCCCATAGCCAAAGCCTTTGATTCCTAAAAAGGAAGAAGAAGAAGGGGGGGGTCCTTAAAAAAGCTTAAGCTTAGGGCTGTCCTGGTTTTTACTTTTTGAAAGATGGCAACCTTAACATAGAGGATAAGGGATCCCCTTACCATCAGAATACTGGCTCTGCCCACTTTGATGCTGCATCTATTTTACCCTCCCCCCTTTTTGCAATTGCTGCCAAAATTAGCAGAGTCAGGCAGAAACAGTTGCTTGAGAGTCCATATCAACTGGGGTTAGGCACCCCATTATAGAACTACCCCAGATGCATGAATTTTGGGAGCAGAATCTCCATGAACTGAATGCCTTTCATTTGTACCATTTTTGGGATTTGTCAGGTGTACAGATAGCACTGTAGTGCGATGCCACAAGTGAATTGTTCCTATAGACTGGAATGGTGCGTGTGTGTGTGTGTGTGTGTGCGCGCGCGCGTGCAAAACCAGGCCACCTAATTGGCAATGATCTTGCATTTAAACAGATTATCATATCTGCCCTATTTCCAGATACTTCAGAATATTGATAAGAAATATTTACGCAATTGGTTTTATACTTTCCCAGGGAAAGAAAATTACAATTTAAGAAAATGGTTAGCCTAATTAGTGTTGCAATCCGATAGGAAAGCACAGATAGACTTCAAAGGGAAAGAAGAGAAAAAGTGAACCTTCCCATAATATAAATATAAATTTAAATATAAAGGATTAGTGTTGTCTAATCATATGGAGGTTAGACAAGATAATTTAAAAACTTGCATTTTCTTAGGCCAAAAGCATCCATGATCCCATGGGCATAATATTATGGTGGTGATATAGCTATTTCTTCAAAGCTGTTATTTGATTGGGCGGCCTCCCAGGACAAATATTCAGTTTTCCTTGAATATTTCAAGGAAGGCAGTCTAGGCAGTCTTGTATTTTCTATTTTAAGCTGATTAAATAGCATCCTGGGAAGAAATGTTCATTATTTCTGGCTGTTCTTGGTTCTGTTAGATCAACCCAACACCCTATTATGAATCCTGCATATCTGATTTTTGTGGTTGTGACAGTCTGGGAGACTGTGAGTGTTTCTGTACTGCTGTAGCAGCATATGCAAGGAGTTGTGGCAGAGTTGGCATCTGTATTGACTGGCGAAATCCTAAAAATTGCCGTAAGTACTTACAAAGCAAATATAGTCTCAGCAGCAATGATTGTGTTATCTGAGGGGGTTATCTGAGGGGGTGAGAAATACTAATTGCTAATGGTATTTAATGACACAGTTGAGTGTATGACTGATAAAGGAATTTTCTTCTTCAGAATCCCCTTTGTGATTCACATCTTCCACGTTGTCCAAAAACATAACACTTTATTATAGCCTTATAACCTTTTGAACAATATGATACTTTGGAGAAGAAGATGGATGGAAAATATCACAAATAATAGTGAAAAACTGTTCTCAACAAGAGGTCATACTTTAAAACTACTAGCAAGTGAAGCTTACAAGAGTACACTTGGAACAAGTGTTCCTTTTATCCACAAGATAAATTTGGGACCAACACCTCACATGTAGTTCAGCTATTTATTGCTGTGCATGGGACCAGAACCAGCGGCTAGAAGTTTCACCAATGACTAAGCATTTCATTGTTTCAAGCTGCACATGTCCAGCATGTCATCGATTAACATAGACATTATTTCCAGGGTATGCGCATGGGTGTGTGTGTGTGTGTGTACAGGCCTCCCATTATTTATTTACTTATTGTCGTTCTTACTTGTCCTTCTCCTTGATGTACAGCAAGTTACAGCATATAAAAGCACAATTAAAATGGGGGAAAATATCCAATCCCCAAATGAGTGATCCATACAACACATTAGAGGGAGAACCTCAAAATCAATTCCTCAATTTTCAAAGGCCAGGATAACAAGATGAATCTCTTCACATTGCATCAAAAGTGGTAGCTGGCATGACTGAGGGGTAGCCGGAAGGAGGGAGGGAGGGAGGGAGGGAGGGAGGGAGGGAGGGAGGGAGGGGATTCCATTGAAAACATGGACCTCATCACTTATGGCTAGCATGTCTTCTTATCCAGCTGTGTTTTGTGACCACTATAATTCACCCAACCAAAGAGAATGGCGGTATAAGCCCTGTGGAGAACCTTGTTTAAGGACCTGCAGGAATCCAGCAGGAAACTGTGGCAATCTGCTTTATAGTTTTGAAGGTAAATGCTTTTTCACTTCCCACAAAACATGACATGAAATGAGAAAAAGGTTTCTGCTGAAATTCATAAAATGTAAAGGGATTATATTTGATATTTCTTTGCAGTGGCCAAAACCCCACTCTCTCAGCAAAGCACAGAGACTGCCCCTCTTTAATGGTTAAATTTACAGACCAAATTGTGGATATATATATAAAGTACTATATATATAGTACTTTTTGTTCTTCTATTTTCTAATTATTGCAATTTCAGATTTATACCTTATAATATACATTATGTAATATATATATTATTATATCACCTATTAGCCAGCCCCTATTGAAAAGTGAGATTATTATTTTGATGGTTTGCTCCCATTTTAGGCTGCTACCCAGAATGCAGTGCTGAGAAGCCATATTATGATGAGAAAAAAAGAGAATGTGTCTCAGTGTTTGAGTGTACCTCATGGTAGGTCATTTTTAACAGCATAGCCCATTCTGCAAATATGCTTGTCAAGGTTTCTTTAGTCTGTGGTAGTCACATCTTTGTAGACTCTGAACTGAGAGAGGAAGAGAAGTGTGGATTACTTTGTGTGTTGGTGTTTTGTTTTGCTTTAGTGTACAAATTAAGCAATAAAAGAATCAACAATATTTTATATATGTTTCCCCTCAGTGATCCAAAAGAAAAACTCTGCTTGAACAAATCAAATGGTAAGTTGCCCAATGGTAAAGCTCTTATTAACTGTATTTAGAGAATATTATTTGTGTGAGAGAGAGAGAGCGCGCGCGCACACCCCTCATATAAAATATCAAGGTGGTGTACAACAAAATATAGAAGTAAAATAAAGCATAAAATACCATAAAAACAACTCAAAATAATCATCTGGCTCATCTTGAAAAGGTTTAAACAACTGAATATGCCTGTCAACATACAAGGTCTTCGAGAGACATCTACATTAGCAGCAAAGGGCCCTGCCAAATCTCTGCTGGAAACTCCATTCAAATGTGCAAAGTTTAAGGTGTGCAGTGTGTGGAGACCAGCATGTGGGAACTTTGAGAGAGACACTGAATCAACTACCGGTATATATCCACAGTCTTCCTTGAAGTTAGCCAAGGAGTTCTTGACTTAACACCTAGTTCTTCTTGAGCATAGAGAACATTATTTCTTTTGGTCTCATCAATGACTCACACCGTGGGTGGTATCCAACTAAGGTTTCCCATCAACACAAAGACTTCTTGTGCAATGGGACTTCCTTCCTCTCCCTTGATGCGTGTCCTGCACCCTCACCAAATCAGTTGTGGAGAATTGGGGGAACCCTAAGAACAGCTTTAGGGAGTGGACGGAAGGAGGTGGGGAGGTCCTGATGTCTTTTCATTAGCTTTTTTTAACATTAGATTAGGCACAAATGATAGAGCTGCATCAAATAATTTTGCTACTCATCAGGAATAAGAAGCAAGGCTGAATGAGTATTTGTTGAGTTAATCTGGGTTTTGTTAGCTTTGTAGGTCTCAATTTCATTACAAGACTAATATAAAGAGAATTCTTGGCTATTACATCCGTTGATAAGAAAGTAGTGTGTGGATTACTTCAAAGCACTAACCTGCACAATATATTCGAAACAGCAGGGCATGGCTTGGAGATCACGCCTCAAGGCAGGGAAATTGTTGGCCCTTCAAAGCCAAGAGCAGGTGAGGATGTGTGGTCAAAAACGTATAGTGGGATTTGTCTGGGCAGAGAAGTGAAATTAATATATTCAATTGTTCTATGTCTGTTTTTACTGCATTGTAAATCAATTTGGGGTGCCTTGTAGGAAGTGATTCATAAATGAAATCAATAAATAATTACAATAACAATATACACTGCAGCATCAGTAAAAATGATGATCATTATGCTAAAACAGGCATAGGCAAACTCGGCCCTCCAGATGTTTTAGGACTACAATTCCCATCATCCCTGACCACTGGTCCTGTTACCTAGGGATGATGGGAGTTGTAGTCCCAAAACATCTGGAGGACCGAGTTTGCCTATGCCTGTACTAAAAGTTAACATTGACATTTGAATGCTGACAACTGAGGAACTACTCAAAAGGAAGACGGCTTAGGGTTCAGGTCATAGAGTAAGATCAAATGCTGACCAGTTTGCAGTCATGGACATCAAAAAAATGAAATGATCTTATTATAAATCTGAGAAGAATACTTACAAAATATTTTCATCTTGCATATGTGCCACAAAGGGAACAATTCTCATTAAAGTGGACAGTTATATGCAGGTATATAAGTCGCTTCCTCCTCCAGGTGTGCAATAGCATTGGGAGGGCAAGTTGTCCGGTTTCTCCTTTGGCTGGGTAGCATCAGTATGAGGGCACATGGGTCAGCCAGTCTCCTGGCAGGCAGCATAAGCATGAGGTCATAATGACCAGTCTTTGAATGAGCAGGCAACATTAGCAACAGGTCACAATGGCCAGGGTGTAGTAGATTCACAGTGGTGGGGGCACATTGGTCACTCTCCCTCTCTCTTATTCAATCAGGCGGCAATAGTAGTGTGTGGGCACAACTCTCTTTCTCACACATTCTGAGATAAAGAAAAGCAGGACATTCCTGTTGAGATAGACAACAGCAGTGTGTGGGCAAGAGGAGGATGTCAGATTAAGTATGGTGGGATTTCACTCCTTGCTCATGGTGTGTGTAGGGGGAAGGGAATATGTTGATCAATGTCAGTGCCATTTGCCAACTATGGCTGCTGCTGTTTATTTTGGAAAGGTGTCAAATGTTCAGTAAGAAACTGGATGTCCCATGCTTCTTATTGTTTTAGGGAAAACCACAGTGGCTCCCCCCATCTCACCAGCAAAATCAGAAATGAGAACCACACCATGCTTCTGTAATGTAAATGGACAGCTGATAACAAGTGGTAAGGCAGACATATTTGAAATAACTTCCATGGACTTATTTTGTGTTTGTACTATTTATTTCACAAATAATCATTGCAATCTTTGCAGCTACATATTGTTGTGAGTTTGCGTGGCGGGGGGTAGGCTATATGTCTGAGCTCCTTCAAATTCCTTGATCCAGCAGGGATTCAAATCACTGGAATAGCCAGGCAAGTTTTTTGGTAATGGCCCATGTATGGGCTGTTAAGGTAACAAAGGGAATGGTTTGCACCAGAGAACAAATGGGTTCCTCCCTCCAACTGTCTCTTAGTTAGAAAGACAAAGAGTTGAGTTGCATATGTGAGATAGAAGCTGCAGGCTGGGCAGCTGAAAGGCAGAGCTATGCTTGATTTCTGCTTGAATCCAAGGCTGTGGCTAGGGAAGAAGTCAGACCTTCTTGGAGTGTTAATGCTGTGAGCCCATCCATCTTAGGCTCAGGTTGTATATGTGTGTAAAAAACACACCCATATATCATAAAGACATCCCAGACTCCACTGTACCTCATTCCAAGGAAACCAAACTCTGTGTCAGCATCTGGAATCCCTGGAATCTTGCATCACTCAGTAATTGGGGTAGTGTGCAACAATACCATTAGGTCCTCCCCCCAAAAAAATATACAAAGTAACAATCACAGTTTCTCACTATTTAGTTCAGGGTGGCTAAACTGTGGCCTGTGAACAAATTCCAGTCTCCTAAAACATTTTTTTGAGAATCGCTTCCAAAATTTGTCCTTGACATTTCTTTTAACCTGTATTGAAAAGTGAAAATTGGGTTGTATCAATTAAGTCATACTTAGAGTAGATACGCAGAAAATAATGGACTTAAATTAGTCATGGCCATTACTTTTAATGGGTCTACTTTGCATGTGACTGGCACTGGATACAATTTTTAAGTAATCATTTGTTTACTTTAAGTCCACTAATTTCAGTGGGTCTGCTTCAATTATGACTTAGGAGGTGAGAAAACACACACACACACACACACACACACACAGTGCACTACTACTACTACTACCGGTACTTATAACAACAACAACAACAACAACAACAACAACAACAACAACAACAACAACAACAACAGTAATGATAACTACAGTTCTTACACCATCCACTTTTACACTTTGAACGCTCTTCCTTTGACATGGAGCCACCAGATGGCTCTCCATGAATCAGTGTTGCCCTCTGGCCAAAATACTTAAGCCACCCCAATTTAGAACATCAAATGGACTGAACATCCTATCCAATGAAGTGTCATTGATCTAATTTTTACTATCAGCAGCCTGACAGCTTTGATGAAAGTGAATATCTGGTTGTGTTTTCAAAATTTTCAGATGCACAGTTAAAAAATATGACCCATGAAAACATATATGCTTGAATAACTTGCTTGTTGGATTTTTTTCATGACTTTTACATTTTTCCTGTTGCATGAACTGCACCCTTATTTTTTCTGAATATATTCATCCAAAATCTGTACAAATTAATAATTATTCTTGGCATTGGGTGATGATTGGTGTTTTATTTTTTAAGTGGATGATTCTCTGCTTTATAATGTGTGTATCTCATCACACACACACACACACACACACACAATGTTGCTGTTTGTTCTAACTGTTCCTCTTGATTTCTAGGCAGTAGCCAGTTTGTGACAATGGATACTTCACGTTGGTGTATTTATGCCTTTTGTAATACATCATGCCAGATTGAATTCAACTATGGAGAATGTATCTCATTCTATACCACTCCTGTCCCAAGCAAGCCTGCCATGATCCCCAGCAGACCTTGTAAGGGGAATAATCAGAACTGTGAGAAAGAGCCGCCTCCTTACTCTAAAGCTAAAGCTGCTTCTTCATTTACTCCTGGGAGTGATTGCACTGACCTCATTCCTCCTAGAAAGGTGAGCAAGCAGCGCTGCTGATACTACAAGCGTAGAATGAAAAGTGTTTGTTGCTGACATATTTGTTCTTGAGAAACATATAATAAATAGATAGATAATAGTTTGTTTGCAGTCCTGGGCCATAACAAAATGACAATATAATTTACAAATGCCTAGCGCTGCTGTACACATAAAAGAAAATATATAGCTCAGTGTAGCATTTCACAAAATATCATTAGACACATTGATTCAAATATCAAACACATTAGTGTAAAAATGTTCGAACATTTACAGCTACTAACTACTCTTCTGGCAATGTCAAAAATCTGAATAGCTCAGTGATAGATAAATAAGATTTCCCCGACACGGAGAGAGGAAAATTTGGGAGATGATGATGAAAATTAACTACAAAATGAATGAAATATATATGAGCCTTATTCATCCAGTTTTAGAATGACCAAATTAGAGATGAAATATTTACATTAATGTAATGTAATGTGCGTGCATTGGCTTGAGTGTATTGGCGTGAGCACTTCTGCACCTGCACTGCACCAGCCTCCTGGCTGCCTTGCCTCTCTCCCCCTTCTGGAAAGTGGCAGTGACACTGGGAATAATCTTGCAGCTGTGCCCCAACAGTGAAGCCCCTTCTGAAGTGGCAGCGAGGATATGCCTCCACTGACCTTCTAAACATTGGGATGAAGCTGGTTCAGTACTCACAGAGAAACACGCCAACATTTAGGGAAGTACCAAAGCCAAGTGGCACAATAATCTCGTATAGTTGTTGATGTCGTAATATTTTATTATTTCTACTTATAGAATTTGTTGCACTTTCTAGTCATGGAAATAAATAAATGATACAGTGTTTGAAAAAATCAGAGTTTTAACCAGCTGAAAAAGCTGACAGCCCAAGTTAGTACTTACAGCTTCTCCCTGCCAATAGTATCAAAGGTCTATGAAAGCAATAGGCAAATGCCTCTTCCTCACCAACATATATATTTTATATAGTGTGAACAACAAAGCAGCTGTCTATTGCCTGATCTAAACTCTGTTTCTTAAAGAAAAGCATGGTATTGCATAGAAATAGACAAGACTCAGTGACTTACTGAATGTGTTGTGTTATGGTGCAGTAAATATACTGAGTTAAGTTGAATTGACCGAGTACCAAGGCAGAGCAAATTGTACTGATTCCTTTTGCGGCTTTCTTTTATACATCAACAGTATCAAGAATTATGGAAATTTGAAAACTGCCAAATCGCCACTTGCTTAGGTGGAAACCATATTAAAGTATCTGATGTGCGCTGCCCACCTCAAAAGTCAAAGATCTGTGTCAATGGCTTGCCACTTGTGAAAAACTATGATGCATCAGGCTGTTGTTGGGCTCTGGAGTGTCAATGTAAGTGATAATGGAATAAAGTGCTAATTCCATTGTTCTAAAGCAAAAGCAAAAATCTAGGAGGTCATGTGCTCCATTCAATTATAAATTAGTGTAAGATTAACATTTCTCTCATACCTAGGTAGGTAGGTAGAAAGATACAGAGCACACAAGCATCACAGTACCCCTTTAGCTTCTGTGATCTTCTGGCTGTCCAGAATGGAGATCACAGAAGCTGTCCCAGCTGAGCTCCTGTGTTACATTGTGCATGCAGTTGTAGGCACTGGGAAGATTCACACAAGAGCAAAATGCAGCCTAAAATAATATCAGAACAAGCCCAATGAAACATTACGGATAGCTGAAGCTGCCTTCTGCAAAGTCCAACCATTGGACCATCTAGTTCAGTACTGTCTGTGCTGACTGCAGCAGTCCTCCAAGTTTCCAGATGGAGTCTTTCAAGAGATTGAACCTGGGACCTTTTGCATACACTGACGGACAGGAGTCAGATATAGTTGGGTCAATCCAATGCGTAAGCCAATACCACTCACATGCTGTAACCAATAAAGTTGTGGCCAAAATTTGCCCAATTACATTAACCTAATATCTGTGTCCTTGTGTTTTATTCTTCAACGAGGGGGTGGTTACGGGGTCTCGACACGCAAGTGCTGGGTGAAGAACAAGGGTCCACATTTACTGCATCCATGATACCCACAGCAGGCCCAGCTGCTACATTTCCTTGATCCTTCTGGAGCTGTGCTCTTCAAGCTCCTTGCTATAGTACATTTTGAGGCTTTTGTTCTTGTCCCTTTGATTTTATGTGTTGATACATGTGTGGTATGCTAATGAATGGATGGTCTCCAACTTGAATGGATGGTTTGACAGGTGGATTTGACAGCTGTTTGGTTTACCTCTCTGAGCCTGTAGCCTTCTCATTCTAATTGTATGTGTTTGCTCCTTTTAGGTGCTTGCAGTGGATGGGGAAATCAACACTATGTAACATTTGATGGATCCTATTATAATTTCCATGGGAATTGCACCTATCTGCTTATGAAACCAATCATACCTGGCTCTCAGAATTTCTGGATCTACTTGGACAATCACTATTGCGCTGCCACAGAGAGAGCTCTATGCTCTATGAGCCTTTTCATATTTTACAACCACTCTACGGTCATTTTGACACAAGGAGTTGAAAATGGAGAAGAAAGCAACCTGGTAAAACATTGATCAGATTCTCTGTGTGCAAACATAACATTATATGACCACATATCAAACAAAGATTTCCTCTCCCACCCCCAGCAATAGTACTTCAGTTTATGAAGTAGCATTTTAAAGCTGTGTTCCCCTCACCAGAGTTAGAGCACAAAAATCACCTCTCTTAAAAAAACAAAGAAGTAGCAAACTGCACACCGCGGCAGGAGGGCAACCCATTTTCTATTACACAGATCTGAGATACAGTGGTACCTCAGGTTACATACGCTTCAGGTTACATACACTTCAAGTTACATGCGCTTCAGGTTACAGACTCAGCTAACCCAGAAATCGTACCTCGGGTTAAGAACTTTGCTTCAGGATGAGAACAGAAACCGTGCTCTGGTGGCGTGGCAGAAACAGGAGGCCCCATTAGCTAAAGTGGTGCTTCAGGTTAAGAACAGTTTCAGGTTAAGTATGGACCTCCAGAACAAATTAAGTACTTAACCCGAGGTACCACTGTATAGTGATCCTGTGGGTAAATTAGTGCTAGTGTAAATATACATAGTGCTAAGCATCTCATATATGTGTGTATCCTTTTCATCAGCTGGAAAGGTAATATAGCACTTCCTAGGAAGGCTATTTCACATGCTATGTTTGACCTGCTCTGATTCTTCCAATTAATTACTTCTTAAGGTTCTATATAACAATAAAGAAATCACACCGAGTTTTTCAAAAGATGGCATTGACATCACCAACTCTGGACACTACGTTGTGGTGAAAATACCTGAAATGGGCCTTTATGTCACCTATACTCGCCTTGCTTTTCAAGTAAACCTGCCTTTCAGCACTTTTTATAACAATACTGAAGGGCTATGTGGTAAGTATTGGCTACAACTAAAGAGTGAATGCACCTGATTTATGTTTATAGCCTTTTATTTCAGTCATTACTTTTGATTTTAAATATTTGTTGGTACTGGAGAGAGACAAAGGAGAGAGAAAGAAACAGCGTTCCATACATAGGAGCCAATTCCTAGGAGCCGAGGTCCTTTCATTCTCCTCATGCTTTGTTCACCAATTTTTTATATGTAGAAGTCCATATATTTGGACTTCTCCCTCCATCTTTATTTCTTCTTTCCTCTTGGTTATATATGCAGAGGAGAATATCCAGAGCATCAATAAAAGAGGCCCTCTAGTTTACTTTAAATCAGTATGTGAAATTTAGTATTCCCTGTGTGTCTTTCGCCTTCTTGTCCCTTGGTTACCAGGCTCACATTACTTGTTCCAACTCACTGCCATGCCTTTCCACCCTATTGTTATTTGCATTGGTGGGGAGAGAGGGGGGGGGCAAGCAATGTTTATTTCCACAGACTCAATGGGTAAGCAATTGCCACTTTCCTTTGTACTAGACGGTTTACAGATGCTTGTGCCTTCCTAGCCTTTGCTTGAAGTGACCTTCTTATCTTGACCAGGTACGTGCACCAACAAAAAGACAGATGATGCAATGAAAAGGAATGGCAAGATTGCAGATTCTTTCACAGAAATGGCAATGGACTGGAAAATGATGGACCTCATCACTAGACATTGTGATGCAGGGCAACACTTGGCACCTTTTCAGACTCAAATGTCACCATC
Source organism: Podarcis erhardii (assembly GCF_964252035.2). NCBI lineage: Eukaryota > Metazoa > Chordata > Lepidosauria > Squamata > Lacertidae > Podarcis > Podarcis erhardii. Next base: position 77,285,070 of record NC_138497.1, on the reverse strand, counting down.
CAAAATGGCCGCCTGTGTAGTGCCTCCCCTATGTAAACTTATCTGGTAAAGCACACTTTTAATGAATGTTACATTTAATGAATGTTACATAAACTGAGGTTCCTCTTTATTTTGGTCACTTAAATCCTGCGCAGCAACATTTACTTTTCCCAGGGTAGCCATCTTAAGATGGACACCCAAGTGTTGAGGCAATTAAATTTGGTTGTTGCTTTTAAGTTTGCTGAAAAATTAATAATAATAATAATAGGTATGCATGTTTTCAAGTTTAATTTTGAAGTAGAAATACCCATGCGAACTCCATTAAGTTGCTGTAGAAAAAACTAGCTAAGGAAGGTTATGCACCAGCTCAAAGTGAGTGTGTGTTGGTAATGATGCAAAGTTGGTAATGATGCACAGTTCGCTGTAATTATAATAGACATGTATTTTATGAGGGATTATTAGTATAAGGTATGGTAGCATTTAAGTAAGTGTTACTTGTGGTAGACTCAGAAATTAACAAAGCTCAGTTGACCAAATCCATTAGTTTCAGTGAGTCTAGTCTGACTAGTACTGAGCACAATCCATAGTTGTTCTCTTAAGTAAGTCTTACAGTTAGCAAGTTTAGAATAATAATAGATCTCCATCCTTAATTATTTTGTCTCTCTCTTATTTGGAACACATTAGTTCACACTGTAAATAAACTTCATTTTTTAAAATTAAACAAGGAGCTTTACAGAATGTCACAATGATGTTCCGCCACGGCCGTACTATGATGCCTGTGTTGTGGATGGCTGCTCTTCACCAAAGCAGAACATGGAATGTGGAAGTCTCCAGGCCTATGCAGCCTTGTGTGGGTCCCATGGGATCTGTGTAGACTGGAGAAGCAAAGCCAACAGGAAGTGTGGTGAGCTGAATGACATCCCAGGAGAGGGTTGTTGAGGGTTACTCCTTTTTATCAGCTGACATGTTCTTGATCTGTTATCTGCTGGCTCTACGAGCCTAAAATAAGCTCCTCTCAGGAACACTGAGATCTGAATTCCCAAAGTATAATGTTAGTTTGAAAAGAAGGTCCAAATTGCAGTCTTCTAGTTTAGGGCACTTCATCCCTATAAATCTGCATCCAGTTGAACATGATATAAATCATTAGATGTAGAAAACCAGCAACTCAGAAAACCTGTAAGGATTAGAATATGAAACAGATTATCTTTTGAAGTGGGGAGATTCTGCACTGAGGGCTATACCATTTTAGACAGAAGGCTGCATGACTGAATGTTCACACTAAAATAAATAAATAAATAAATAAATAAATAAATAAATAAATAAATAAATAGGGAAAGCTAGGCTTCTTCCTAATGTACTAGTTTTGTGGATACAACAAATTTTTGCAGGGTAGCATCAGCCATTGGCATTATTAGGCAGCTTTTGAGGTTCAGTACCTTGAGTTTATCCCAGAGATGACCCTTGACTTTTGCATCACAACAACACCCACAACAGCCTACCCTCTTTGAGTTGCAGTGAGATTTAAAAGATTGGGTCTCTCTCTCTTCTACAGAGAAAATGGGATCCCCCCGACTCGGTACTATACTATCAACTGTTGTACTGGTAGATCATCTACTCCCTTTCCTCATCTACTGTGCAGACACAGAGGAGCCAACTCCTAGGGGCCATGGGGTCTTTGCCCCCCAATAAAATATTTGAGAGGGCCAGGCTCCCCCAAAGTTGTTGGGCATTGCCATTCAAATGGTGTGTGTGCACTGCATCATGTGAGGAAATATATTTCTATGAATTCCTACGTGGACCGATTTGATCCACACACCTCAGACAAATGTATGAATTAGAATGTAATTTTCATTCAGAGTTTACACTTCTCTGAATTTCACAATACAGTTGTTGTATTAAAAAATCAAAATACATTCTTAAATGTGATTTTTAGGATAAAATAGAAATGTGTTCACTGAGATAAAATACATATTTAAATAAAAACATTTGTTTAATTAATGTGGAAATGGGACAGATTGGATTTATGAATGAAAAAATGCACAATTGACATGAAACTGAAGCAGATCAATGTGTTCATCCTTACCAAGTAGCGGCAAGTGTTGTTTGCCACTACCACATCCATTTGCTCATCCGTAAAAGATTATGGTTAGTACACAAAGAATCCCCCCCCCAAAAAAAAAACAGTGGAGCAGGACAACCCTGCATCCATCAAAATATATGTGAATGAAACTACCCCGCTCAATCTGCATGAATATTTTCAGTGGAATTGCTTCCTAGAATTTGTTCTAGCTTTTTAGAATGTAAATGCACTCTGAATGAAATTTGTCAATATTTCACAGATCTCAGATGCTCTCGGGATCAAATCTATAAGCCATGTGGAAGAATGGAAAGGCTCACTTGCAATAGTGGGTGAGTAACTGCAAGATAAATCTTTATCAAATGGTGTGTGTGTGTGTGTGTGTATGAATAACTGAATAATTGCTCAGTGACCTTTCCTTTATCCTGTTAACACAATCCTACAGAAAAAATGCTGTTGGTGCAAATCCAGCAAAAGTTGACATTCCAGGAATCCTTGTTGAAGGATGTTTCTGTCCGGATGGAATGATCCAATTGAATCACCATGATAGTATCTGTGTTTCTGTCTGTGGTAAGGAAATTGGGGGAAATTGGGAATACAGCTGGCCCAAGATGCCCATATGAGACTGCCTGCCCACACCAGCTGCCTATGCAGCATGTAGGTTGCATGCTGGATTAGTGGAACCTGGAAAGGATCAGGAAGCAATGAAGCAAGCACTATGGGAAGAAAAACTGGGAAAGGAAGTTAGCTATATTAGCTTGGATAAAATGCCCCCTTAGAACAATCCTTGCATGATGATAGAGCAAGCAGGAAAATGTCACAATTTAGAAATGTGAGCAATGCTTTTTTCGGCCGTGGCGCTCTCATGATTTTTCATACGACATACACCCTTTCAGGGTCCTGATTTGTATATGAATGTATCTTCAGTATTGTTAACTTTATTTCTGAAATGGTCTGTCTCATATTCCAACTGTTTTAACTTGTAGGCTGCACAGGAACTGATGGACTATTGAGACAGGTAAGGAGGAGTGCAGAAGATGTGTTCTACAGCTGATATACAGCCAGAATAATATTTTGCACTCTGTCCACAAGCTAATACTGCCTAAAATTGCTGAACACTGGCACAGATCAAATACAATGCAAGAACCAGAGCAATTGTATGACAAACTATCACAGAATTCTGTGCTTATTATGGTTAGCCAATATAGTGCAATAGTTTATTTGTCATGCACATTCTATAGCAGGTTGGGAACTCACATGTCATGGTTTCATATTAGTTAACTTATCCATAGAAGAATGAGAAAAGTTGGCTCCTTAATGGTAGATTGAGAAACAATTGGGTGAAGTTACTGCACAAGTAAGGGATGCAGGTGGCGCTGTGGGTTAAACCACAGAGCCTAGGGCTTGCCGATCGGAAGGTCGGCAGTTCAAATCCCCGTGACGGGGTGAGCTCCCGTTGTTCGGCCCCTGCTTCTGCCCACCTAGCAGTTTGAAAGCACGTCAAAGTGCAAGTAGATAAATAGGTACCGCTCTGGCGGTAAAGTAAACAGCGTTTCCGTGCGCTGCTCTGGTTTGCCAGAAGCAGCTTAGTCATGCTGGCCACATGACCCGGAAGCTGTACGTTGGCTCCCTTGGCCCGTAAAGCGAGATGAGTGCCGCAACCCCAGAGTCGGTCACGACTGGACCTAATGGTCAGGGGTCCCCTTTACCTTACCTTACTGCACAAGTGCAACAGAACTTCCCTTTTCTCTCCTCCCCCTGTGTATGCCTCTGCACTCCCTCCAAATCTGCTCTGAGGTATCACCCAAACATCTAGAGCAGATTAAGGCAGAGGTGTACAGGGAAGGAGAAGGAGAGGAAGTTTCACTGCACAAGTGGAAGTTGTTCCACTCATTCAGTGACTGTACTAGATTCAACCCACTATGCCTTTCTTTGAGGAAGGAAAGTGTACAAAAACACTAAGTAGTTTCAAAACAACCCTACAATAGACACACTTCCCCACAGGTCTATCTAGCTCAGAACTGTCAATGCTAGCTGGCATTTGCTCTCCAAGATTTCAGATAGGAATCCATCCCAGTCTTACCAAAGCATGTACCCTGCCCCTGAGCTGTGGTCTTTCCCCATCAAAAACTCTAGCAGAAACTCAGCCCCAGAATGATTAATTACTCTGGTCAACATTTTTTTCCTTTATTATTTTTTCCCCCTTTATTTCCTTTATTATCATTTATTATACAGCCAGGAGAGAGGTGGGAAAAAGATTGTCAGGTCTGCACCTGTAGCAAGGAGACACTGGATATTTCTTGTTCCCCCCACATTTGTGCAAGATCTCCGCCAATCACTTGCACAAGGGAAGGATTTGTACCTATAGTGCAGATACAGCCAGAAGATCCCTGCTGCACAGAGATAGTGTGTGGTAAGCAAGTACTTCAGTAAGATAGATAGATAGATAGATAGATAGATAGATAGATAGATAGATAGAATTTTTATTAGATTTTTTGTTTTACAGTTTTAAATACTCATTTAAACATCCTTAAAATATCAGTGACTTCCCTTCTTCTCTTTCCATGGTTCATTTTATATACCATAAATCCCTGCATATTTTACATAAACTAAACCATTCAGTATTCCATTATTACATCCATCAAAACTTATTTACATTGTTGAATTTATCTTAATGCTGCCAGCGTTATCAAGTGTACACAGTTGCCCCCCATATATTCACAATAAACATTGCCCAATCTTCTTTAAATGTATGTTCTTCTTGTTCTCTTATTTACTTCAGTAAGTTTTAGGGATGCATTTACTAATGCAGAACAAAGACTGTATGTTTTCTGGAATAATGTACAGAAAATGCATGCTGTCCTCACTGCACCAGTTCTGCATGAGTAATCCAGAATATTTTGTTCAAAAATATTCATCACCACCAGCTAGTGTGGTGCAGTGGTTAGAGTGCTGGACAAGGACTGGGGAGACCTGGGTTCAGTTTCCCACTCAGCCACGAAGTACATGTATCAGTCATTCTCAGCCTTGCCTATCTAACAGGGTTGTGTAGAGAAAGAACCATGTATGCCACCTTGAGCTTGGGTGGTGGGGTATAATGTTTATAGGTAAATAGTATTTTAAAAAGCAGTAATAGATTGTTGCCAGCCCATGAAGAATAGAGGGTTTCTCTACCTACAACATTATCGAAATGCAAGAAAAAATGAATGTCTCATATTTTATCTGTTTCTTCATTCACAGAATGTAATGAAAAGTCGTGTCCTCTAACCAAACAGAAATGCAATCCAGGCTTCCAAATTGTAGCAACTGCTTCTGATGGTGCCTGTTGTCCCATTCATGTCTGTAGTAAGTACTAAATTCACATACATGTCATTTTTGGAGTGGAAGCACAATTAAGCAACATACACACTACCCTATGTGTACAGTATAGGGGAAAATATACCGGTAGGTCCACACACTCCAATCTGGAATCATTTATGCTCATCCTGTACATGCTGCTTTAAATCTAGATTTATTTTACATAATGCCACCCAAGGAGGTAGGAGTTGTTACTTGGTATGTGTTTGAAAAACCTTCCCTTGAGTGGCTTTTTCTACCTCTACATACCCTGGGTAAATGAAAAGGGATCATGGTGTACACCCATCCACCTCATTATTAGGCAGGTGTGGATACTAACACCTACACCTGTTTTCAAATGGGCACCCTATGGGGAAATGCAGAATCAATCTGCAATGAGCTTTTATTTTTGGAATGAAACTAGTTTCCGAAGAAGCACTCTTCTGGGGCAAAATATACGCAATAGATCTAGACTGAGTGTTGACCATGTTGAAAAAACATGTGCTCTCTCTCCATTGATTTTAGAATAACATGCTATCTGTGTATGTGTGCAGCCTTAGTCACAAAATGCTAAAAACACATTTGGCTATAAGGGGATATTATGTGTATTTTCACTATCTGGATCAAAATGCTTTGTTACTAATTTGTGAGTGATTCTTCTCTACAACTAATATAGTAGAAAAAGGAGAAAAGAACCCAGGAAATCCATAGGAGAGAAGTCAAGAAAATCTCAGCATTTCTGAGCATTATTTTTCTTTAACTTCCAGAACCAAAAAATGTTTGTGTATCTAAAGGAATTGAGTATCAGGTAAGGTCTGCTGCTTGCTTTAATTCACTGCTATGATATTCCTTTAGTTCAGGGGTGGGAGAACTTTTTAACCTAAAGGGTGGGCTCTTTAGTGTCCTCAATGGGCTATTTCTTTTATAGCTGCTTTTTAAAATATGCAAATGAAATTTGAAATTTAATATAGTGTCTTCTTTGGCCTTGAAAATCTAATAATTATTTTAATGCTAGCTGTTAGTCTTTGAGTTATATCCAGCTATTCTGAATAGACCCATTGAAAGCAGTGGATTTAGAACTAAAGTCCATTGCTTTCAATGGGTCTAGTTTGAGTATGACTTAGTTAAATACACCCTTTCACTAATCCCATGCTGCTTAATAGCATTTCTGTGTTAATATGCTGGATTTACTTACCAGATTCTTCCCCTTCTGCTTTACCATCTCTCGTTTAAGCCTGGATCAGTGGTACCTTCAGACTCTTGTGATGAATGCTTTTGCACTGTAACACAGGATCCTAAAACCCAAACCAATAAAATTAAGTGCACTCCAATTAATTGTTCTACTGAATGTCAACAGGTAGGTAGACACATTGATGACTAACTTCTCCTCTGTTGCTGACTCAGCTTACCTTGCCATTGTTATTGTGGTTAGACAAATGTAGTGAACAGCAGCTGGTTGGAAAATGGCTTCCCTACTACAGTAGTTAACAGCAACAACAATTCCCGAGAGAAGCACTGGGAGAAAGCTTCCATAAAAGGTTGCTTTTCCATAGAGAGAAAAGCAGAAGATCTGATGAATCTTATGTACATTATGGGCAAAGCACCTTGAAGATGATCCATCACTGCATATAACAGACTAACACATGGTGATTCCAAAAGATGGGGGTTAAGTAAAATAACACCAGAATGGAAATTTAGGGGAGAGCTGTGATGCCTACCATTAACACCAGCTAGTTAATAAAATTGCTAGATAATGATCATGTTTGGTTCAGATACTAAGACTGATATTTCTTGAGCTAGACAGAATAGGAAGCCTGAAGGACAATTCTGTGGATTAAAGTAGTTTCTGGGCTTCCAGTCAAAACTCCAGATTCCACCCCAAACTGGGAGGTCCATTAGAATCTGAAGTAGGGGTTGCCCAAAATCTAAAAATCACTTGCAAAAATGTGAACGTTAGTCAAAACTGCATGGAAAAATGTGTTTATAAGGAGAAATGCTGGTGAATTTTCATGAGGATTTTCTTTATAACGCAAAATGTGGACCACTGAATTTAAGACTGGAAAAACGTGAAACTGGGGGAATTGAAATTGGCAGCTCCTTCCATCCCTTCCATCAGCATCTTTTCATCCTCAGGGGTTCCACTATATCCAGAAAGAAGGAAAATGCTGTGGTGAATGTGTGCAGACAGCATGTGTGACAAAGCTTTCACCTGGGATAGTGACCATTGAGGTACGTGTTTACCTTCTTTATGTTTTGTTGTGACCATATTACTCAGTTAGCTCAAAAACACAATTTTAAGGAGACTTCTCTTTGAAAACTGAGAATGCTTCATGTGTAACAATAGAATATAATGCCTTCATGAAATTAGATTTTAGCAATAGTGAGATACTTCTATACATTCCAAAATGCAGGTATTGAAGAAAACAAATTTTCATACAGATAGGACAGGCACTAAGGAAGAAAGATTTGCAGCTGACTTAAGTTCACCCAGGATGTCTGTGGGAAAGGAGGGAATTTGAATTGACCCTCCTGATCTTCAGAACAGGAGAGAAACCACCAGTGAATGCTGTGGTTAAAACACAACTTCCTATTCTATTTCTGTAGTCAGCTACTATCAAGCCAAACTAGGCACTGCACCATTCATGTAATGAACACTTGCGTGAGGGGCTTTAACAAAATAAAATGTAGGAAAATCTAGATGAAGATCAGCTCTTTTGCTCAATAGCACCTATTTCTGGATATTCTTTTCTACTACAGGTTGGGAAGACCTACAAGGATCCACAGGATAACTGTACTCAGTATCTATGCACCAGGGTATCAGATCAATTTATACTGAGTACCACAATAATATCTTGCCCAGTGTTTGATCGATCAAACTGTGTCCCAGTGAGTATTATTATAGCAGTGCTTACTTTTATCAGTTCAACTCTTTATGCGCCCCCTCGCCCAGCTTGTCCGGAGTTTTGGGCTGGGTTGCCATCAGTATGCCGATGACACCCAACTCTATCTGTTGATGGATGGCCATCCTGACTCGGCCCCCGATACACTGGCGAGATGCCTGGAAGCTGTGGCTGGATGGTTACGTGGGAGCCGGTTGAAGTTAAATCCTTCGAAGACAGAGGTCCTCTGGCTGGGGCGGGATGATATGGGATTGAGGGGGCAACTCCCATCTCTTGCGGGGGTGCAATTAGTGCCAGCACCGTCCGTTAAGAGTTTGGGTGTAATCTTCGATACCTCCCTCTCTATGGAGGCGCAGATTACAGCTATAACAAAGGCGGCATTTTTTCATCTCCGCCAAGCTAAGCAGTTGGCCCCTTATCTCTCTCGCCCTGACCTAGCCACTGTGATCCATGCGACGGTCACCTCCAGACTGGATTATTGTAACTCGCTCTACGTGGGGCTGCCCTTAAGACTGACCCAGAAACTCCAGCGGGTGCAGAATGCCGCGGCGAGACTCCTTATGGGGTCTTCGCTGCGAGATCACATTCAACCGGTACTATACCAGCTGCACTGGCTCCCGGTGGAGTACAGGATCAGGTTTAAGGTGCTGGTTTTAACCTTTAAAGCCCTATACGGCCTAGGACCCTCGTACCTACGGGACCGCCTCTCCTGGTATGCCCCACAGAGAAACCTACGGTCTGCAAATAATAACATCCTCAAGGTCCCAGGCCTCAGAGAGGTTAGGCTGGCCTCAACTAGAGCCAGGGCCTTCTCGGCTGCGGCTCCAATCTGGTGGAACGCTCTGTCACAAGAGACTAGGGCCCTGCGGGACCTGACATCCTTCCGCAGGGCCTGCAAGACAGAGTTGTTCCACCAGGCCTTTGGTCAGGGCGCAGCCTGACTCCCTCCTCTGGCAACCTGCTTAGAATCTTGCTTAATTAGTTGCCATTAATTTGATTTTAATTGATTTTTATAATGTAATATTTTTAGAATGTGTGAATATCTGATGGTTTGATTGTTGATTGTTGTTAGCCGCCCTGAGCCCGGCTTCGGCTGGGGAGGGCGGGATATAAATAAAATTTATTATTATTATTATTATTATTATTATTTCTTATTATTTACCCATTTGGCTTCCAGAGCCAGACAAAAGGAGGCCGGCTGGATTGTGTTTGGGGATCTATGTCACTAACCCACTAACAGATAGCTCAGTCGGTTAGGGCAGGGTGCTCATAATGCCAAGGCTGCAGGTTCAATACCTGTATGGAACAGCTGCATATTCCTGAATATTGACTTCAGGTTATGATTGGTTGCGAGTGAAATAAACCATCATCGCTGGTTAGCCTTCCAGAGTTAGCTGCGAGGAGCAGGAAGGAACAAAGCAGGTGCAAAATGGATGGATTTAAAGATTTATAATCTGTACATAAAGGAGGAAAAGGAGTGACCTGCAAAAAAAGAAATATTAAGATGTGAAGCACTAATATTATAATGTGACATATTCTCATGTTTCTTTTCAAAATAGGCAACTATTCAAACTGCTGCTGATGGATGCTGTGAGATATGTGAGTATGTTATTTACAATAGTTGATGAATGAAAGCGAAAGAGCTTTTATAAAGTCCCAGTTTGCACAGAACCAGTGCTTTTTTTCTGAGGGTATGCAGGGGTATGCATACCCCTAAACATTTTGTGAATCTTTGTACTTTTGTCTATTTACTGTATTTATTTTTCTGATTTGAACTATAAAATTGTGATTTTCTTGAGTCAAAATGAGAGTACCCCTAAACATTTTTTAAGAAAAAAAGCACTGCACATAACTGTCAGGAACTGGCTGGATGAGGAGGGGGGGCGCTGCCCTTCCAAGAGCCCCCCAGGGAGGACACAGAGGAAAGAGACTTGGGCCCAGGACATGGAGGTCCAGTCTGCAGAAGGGGCAAGCTGGGAGGTGATCGAAGCAGGAGGTTTGCGTGAACATAGAGAGTCAGAAGAAGAAAGCCATTCCAGGACAGGGCTGGGCACCGTGAGCTCAGACTTACAGCAAGGAGCCAGATACTGCCTCTGTTGCTCAGCAGTCCTGCTCCAGCTAGCTCTCCTCCTCCACTGACACCCAGATCATGAAGAGTCCTGCCCATTGCTGAGCAACGGGCCAGATGGGCCCAGAGGGGAATCCCTCTCCCTTGCTGCAGTCTATGGCTACTTGAGAGGAGTCCAGAGTGAGGGAAGGGGGGCCAGATGCCAGTTCCAGCAATGTCTTCAACTAGGGGAGACTAGCCTAGATGAACTTGGTTGTGCTTTTACTTTTGTGAATAAAAGCTATTTGCATTTCACGTCTCGAGTCCTTTTCCTAACCTGTGGAAGAACCTGCAGTCTCTTGACAGCCCCTGGACAATAACACAAAACCAAACCACAAAACCACAATGGAATACCAGTAAAAATCCATTTCTCTAATCTGTTTTCTGTGATGTCAGCTGATTAATAACAATAGCATTAGAGCAAAAAGAAGAGCTATCTAAAGTTCTTCAAAGAGGCCTGTTAAATCTAGGGCAGGGGAAAATATTTGATTCAGTTTGCGTTTAAAGCTGAATCTATCAAAATTGCACTTTCCATAACAATATGAGAACCAAAACAGAATCATCCTTTGAAATGCACACTTATTTGAATTTTACAATGTAGCCCTGCAACCAAACAATGTCTACAGAAATGCATATATTGGGGGGGTGGGGGTGGAATGAGCAGCTACATTTGAAATGATAGATAAAACTGCTTTTAAGTTCAAAGCTGCTGGTTCCTGATAGTTTAAGTTCCAATCAGGTAAAGTTATTTGAGTTTCCCTTTCATTTTCAGGTACCCCCTTGTCACATAATTGTACAATTAATCTGAAGAGGCAATTCATTGTTTATAAGAATTGTAAATCAGCTAGGCCTATCAACGTTCCTTCCTGTGGAGGATCCTGCAACACCTACTCTGTGTAAGTAAAAGATTGCTCCACCTATCTCAGTCAACTTGACTTCTACAGCACAACACAGACACAGCATTCCCTCTTTGTGCCTCTTTGCTTACCATTTTCTGGAAATGAGCCTGGAGCACGAATATACCTCAGTTTTTGCCACTGCCACCCTCTGTAAAATAGCAAATAATAGTTGCACTATTAAGTCACCCTGGACTTGTAACAAGTAGTTGAGTTTCATATTTGCCCACTTTGCACACACAGATATGTTGGTACCATATGGTTGCTTCACTACACATGCAGAGACTTTCAACATTTTATCATTTTACTGCAAGATTTATGGAAAAATAAGGTGAGCCAATGGCACAACTGCTTTAGTATGTGCACAAGGTCTCTATGGGTCAACCTGTCTGGCATGTTGCCACGAGTCCAGGATAATACAAATTAACTGGCCGTCAAATTATTCTCCAAAGGCTGGTTTTTGGTATAATGACATAATCACTTGACTGGATGTTCCAATAAATTAAACAAGAATGTGTTTCCCCTACCCAGTGAAAAGTAGTGGTAACATGTTCCTTATTTTCCAAGGGTGTTACACCAAAAGAATAGGCACTGAGAGGCCTTTAGCAAGTTCTTTTAACAGCCTGTTAATTTAGTGCACAGGGGTAGGACCCCCAAAGTGTAGGTGGTATCTAAGCAGCTTGAGCAAGACCTAGGTTAAGATTTCAGAATCAGTCAGGTGTTGAATATAGCGGAAAGCTTCTGATAATCAGGACTCAAACTGTCACACTGTACAAAAGCACTGAATGTTGTGATCTACATGGGCATTTCTCCTTTGTGAGAGACACATGTATATACCCAGTGTCTTCTTATAGATCAGGCTACAACCTGTCAAGAACTCAGTGGGACTCTGCAATTCCTCTTTCTGTTTTCCCCCTGTTGTTTTGGTAGAGCTGGACAGCAGGAGAAGCAGCATGCACCCCTCTATTAGCAATGGAAGCAGATATTGATTAGGAAACCTTGCTGCTGCCTTTTTCTGCTGATAGTGACACTATTTATGAGTTTTATAAGCCACCTAATGGCTTACAAGCCACAGTCAAAGAAAGTTAACATTGTGCACAGATCTGGGGGGACAACAGAAGCGGAAGTAGAAGCAGAGTTTCCCAGAGATCTAAAATCACACAATCTCCATCCTTTTTTCTTCAATGTTTTTAGCATGGAACACTGGTGGGGAGGGAAGAAAGTGGAGCATAATGACCTAAACCAACTTTCACCCTCTAGATATTTTGGACTACAATCCCCACCAATCAGCATGACCAACAGTCAGGGGTGGTGGGAACTGTTGTCCAAAACATGTGGAGGGCACCATATTGATGAAGGCCGGGCTAAACCAAAAACACAGACCAGTGCACTTAGTTAATGAATAAATGCTAGAAAACTATTTCTTGGCTTACACCACTGGCTGCTTTTCATGTAAAGAGGAACATCAGTCAAAACGTTTCACCTGTGCTTTCTCCCTCAGATATTCCTTTGACACTCACAAAATGAAGCATGGATGCACATGTTGCCATGCCACAAAATACCATGAAGTGAGAGTGGAACTGGTGTGCAGCAAAAGGAGGCATATGAAATACACATATCTTCATGTAGATGAGTGTAGCTGTGTGGAAACTAAATGCCCAACATAGAAACATGAACCAAAAAATGTTGGTGAAATGTTTTGTCTTTATTTGAATTATTCATTTTTTAAAAATTGCTTCAAGTAGTTGTGTGCAATTGTGTGTGTGTGTCTGCATGCATTCACATATCCATTTTTACTCCTGTAATATCAGATGTTTAGGATTTTTTTTACAAAGTGATTCATCCCTGTAGTCATGTTTCTTATTCCAGTTGCTACAGGAAATTGAATGACAAAGAACAATGTTGATATTTGTCAAATAAACTATGTTTCCAAGTTGACTTGCTTTCTGTTGCAATAACCTCACCTAGATCAGCTACAGTATATCCTCTTCTCTTTCACTCTCAAAGACCTGACAGAGAAGAATTAGTAGTGTAAACATTCACAATGTGAACACACACCGTTAAAATCTTTGCAAGAAGATTGGTAAAAGACTTGGCTGGAAATTCATTGTGGAAGTCGGGGGGGGGGGGGAAGTGTAGCATTCTGGATCTGTAGAAACAAAGAACATTACTGCATTCAAAGTAAGAGTCGGATACAGTTATGAAAGAGGGTAGCCCCTACTCGCGTGTTATTATCATTGGAATTAAACAGTTGGTGTAGGGGCCACATGCACCACTTCCAGAGCCTCTTTCCCGACTGTTTCTACTGACCAGCACAAAGGATGGATGGGGGCTTCTCGCTGCAGTCAGGTAAATACACTGAGAAGCCTTGAAATGATGTGGAATGTGGGTAGAAGTTCAGTACTGGAGCTGCTAAGATGCTGAATGTGGGCAAAGGTCTGATATGGAGCCAGGGGTAGGGTGCGGGGGTGGCCTCTGCAACCTCTGCATGACCAGTTTAACCGCAACTCTGCTAACTCCTTCTGGATAAGATGTCGTGTGATTAACTCTCAGTTGTCTGATTCACCACCACACTGAACATAAGCTTCATGTTTTCCCCTCCCCACATTACTTCCTCCTCTGGGAGATATTTGGGACACAGTTACAACCAGTTTGTTTAATAGCTGTTCCTAGCATAATTTCGTTCACATCACTGAGTAGATGTTTTCCTTATACTCTTAACTGGTATTCGGTTGAGAGGAAATCTTCCTACCGTTCAGCTTGGCCAGTCACACTGGGCATTTGAGGGAATGGGGATCTTCTACTGCAAAGTGTGGTTTGGTTAGATTGGTGAAGTTATTTGACCTACAAGCAGATGTTCTCTCATTGTAGTGTACTGTGGTCCAGATTGGTTAGATCAGCTTACAGGAGATTGGTGTCCTGCCTTCCTTAGAGTCTATATGATAGAAACCCAACATACAGCCATATGTTATTAGGGTAGCATTAAGCTATGGGAAACACCTGAGGTACAATAATATTCAAAAGTTGCCACACCTGCATGAAACTTCTAGGTTATACTGGACTCCAACACAGCTCTTTCTGCTGAGGAAACACTTTCTTTCCTGAATTCCAATAGTCTTGACTTAATGTGATTTCCCACAAGATCTCTCACACCACAAGCATTAGGCTAACACCCACTGAAGATTCACAGTGTGTTGTGGTTTATGTTTTGCTTTGCGATCCCAACTTGGTTAGAAAGCTACCAAAAGCAGCTAGGAAAGCTTCTTTCACAGACTCTGGTTACAACTTCAAATACTGCATCATTATTTCATAAAAACAACAACAGGATAGATGTGGATTGTGGCTAACATCACATGTACACTGCTTCCCAAACCAACAGCGTGAGCATGCTCAGCGCAAAGGAAATAATAGTAGTATGCACACAGCCATAAGTTCTATTTTTTTTAAAAAAAATATATTTATTAAAGTTTCAAAAAAGTTACAAGAATAAGAAAAAAAGAAAAAGAAGCAAAAAAAATACAAAATACAAAAAAGTAAAGACAATTAAAAACAAATCAACCTTTCCATGTCTTGACTTTTACTTGTTTCCCTGACCTCCTCACACCTCCCTTTTTTGTATTCTAGTTCAATTAGTTATTTCAGCAAATCCTTTCCATTTTTGCTTTTATCTTAATAATTTATCTTAATATATTATAACATTACATTCTCACCTATTAACAATCCATTTTTAAATACTCCTTTATAACATTACTGCTAAAACCACATAACTTCATTCCAACATCCTTCTAACATTCCTTAATTTTACAATGTTTCTGTAGATAGTCTTTAAATTTTTTTCAATCTTCTTCTACCTACTCTTCTCCCAGGTCTCGGATTCTGCCAGTCATTTCCGCCAGTTCCATGTACTCCATCACCTTCATCTGCCATTCTTCCCGGGTGGGTAGATCTTGTGTCTTCCAATACTTTGTGATGAGTATTCTTGCTGCTGTTGTGGCATACATAAAAAAAGTTCTATCCTTCTTTGACACCAATTGGCCGACCATGCCCAGAAGAAAGGCCTCTGGTTTCTTCAAGGAAGGTATATTTAAATACCTTTTTCATTTCATTATAGATCATCTCCCAGAAAGCCTTAATCCTTGGGCACGTCCACCAAAGGTGAAAGAATGTACCTTCAGTCTCTTTACATTTCCAACATTTATTATCAGGCAAATGATATATTTTTGCGAGCTTGACTGGTGTCATGTACCACCTGTATATCATTTTCATAATATTCTCTCTTAAGGCATTACATGCCGTAAACTTCATACCTGTGGTCCATAACTGTTCCCAGTCAGCCAGCATAATGTTGTGTCCCACATCTTGTGCCCATTTTATCATAGCAGATTTCACCATTTCATCCTGAGTGTTCCATTTCAACAGCAAGTTATACATCCATTTCAACAGCAAGTTATACATTCTTGACAGAATCTTGACAGAATCTTAGTTTCCAATTTTGATTTTTCCACCTGGAAGCCAATTTTCTTGTCCAAATTGTATGCCTCCATTATTTGATAATAATGAAGCCAATCTCGCACTTTGTCTTTTAGTTTTTCAAAGCTCTGCAATTTCAATTTATCTCCCTCTTGTTCCAAAATTTCCCAATATTTCGGCCATTTGGCCTCCATATTGAGCTTTTTCTGAGCCTTCGCTTCCATCAGTGACAACCACCTTGGGGTTTTATTTTCAAGTAGGTCTTTATATCTTGTCCAGACATTAAACAATGCTTTCCTGACAATATGGTTTTTAAATGCTTTATGTGCTTTGACCTTGTCATACCACAGATATGCATGCCACCCAAATACATTGTTGAAACCTTCTAAGTCCAAAATGTCTGTGTTTTCAAGAAGCAGCCATTCTCTCAGCCAGCAAAATGCGGCTGATTCATAATAAAGTTTAAGGTCTGGCAGGGCAAATCCACCTCTTTCTTTTGCATCCGTTAGTATTTTAAATTTTATTCTGGGCTTCTTGCCCTGCCAGACAAATCTAGAAATATCTCTCTGCCACTTCTTGAAACAATCCATTTTATCCAAAATTTGCAGTGTTTGAAACAAAAACAACATTCTTGGCAATACATTCATTTCACACAGCCATAAGTTCTAATGGCTTAGTCTTCAGCATGCTGCATCAGCATGAGGTCACAGTGGCCAGTCTTTTTGACTCAGCCAGACAGCATCAACATAGGTGTACAATGGTCAGCCTCTCTAATTGAAGCAGGCAGAAGCAGTTGTATGCCCAAACACACACACACACACACACACAGAGAGAGAGAGAGAGAGAGAGAGAGAGAGAAGAGAAGTGAGCACTCATAGAGGTGAGGATGTGAAGAAGCATGTGGAACTGGTCTCCTACTGAAGTGGTTCAGTAGCAATCATGTGCAAGCAGTCTCAGTCTCTTTGAAATGGGCAGAAGTGGGGATGAGTGGGTGGGTGGGAGAGAAGCAGTAAAGAAGGTGAGCTGTAAGTAAATCACCTGGTAAGTAAATCAGGCTAAGTGTGGTGTAGTGGTTAAGAGCGGTAGTCTCGTAATCTGGGGAACCGGGTTCGATTCCCCGCTCCTCTACATGCAGCTGCTGGGTGACCTTGGGCCAGTCACACTTCTCTGAAGTCTCTCAGCCCCACTCACCTCACAGAGTGTTTGTTGTGGGGGAGGAAGGGAAAGGAGAATGTTAGCCGCTTTGAGACTCCTTAAAGGGAGTGAAAGGCGGGATATCAAATCCAAACTCCTCTTCTTCTTCTAAATGCTAACTGTCCCATAACTGCCCTGTAAACAAATGAGAAGACTTGACATATAGTTTAACCACCATGTAAGCTTTGTGCTAGCAAATCAGGTTGGATGTTAAATAAGTGGGTCATGTAGAGGAGCTGACCTCTTCTACAAATCTCAAGCTCAGAACAAGACTGTCATGATGACAATACCAGAATTCTTGCCATTACTAGTGCCATAAATCATAGCAATGGCTGTGAGCTTGCAAAGTGTCCCCAGCCAAAGTTCTATGAACATTACAAGCTTGTGTTCTAAGCTACAGCAACAATAAACATCTTGTGACAAATTAAAGAGAACCACATTTTATTATGCCCCAAGCAGATGGACTAGACATGTGCCCTCTCAAACTTTAACGTACCACAAAAATAACACAAGTGATTAACACGACTGCCCCACTGGAATTATTTATAAGTATCACAACAATTATGGATATTAGTATTAGAGAATCTTTGCTTCCAATCCAAAAATACACAGTTGAAGGGAGATCCAAACCATTTAATGCTATTGCCACTCCTTCACCAGCAGGTGTCAAACCAGACACACAAACTATGCTACACAAAGATGGTAGTGCAATAGATTTTAATAGTATGTTAGAAATGTGGCTACTGCAGCAAGTGTTTTAGAAAAGTGTGTAATCTGTAGGTGGGTGGTGTTGGCATGCTAGACAATGAATTTCATGTATTCCTATATCTTTAGGAGTTGTCCAGAAGGCAGGCTTTTTTTTTAAGTACTTCATTACAGGGAGAAGTAGCAGTTTGTTATTCTTTCTGTGCAATTCCTCAAGGTAGAAGAGCCCCCTCTGACTTCTCCCTGGCATCCTCAGTGGTGGATCACCATAGAATCATTAAGTTGGAAAGCACCCCAGTGGTAATCTAGTTCAAACCCCTGCAATCAGTCATCTAAAAATCCCCTCAAAGACATGGAATATATACATTTCATCAGCAAGATCTGTCCAGTGTTGCTAGGGAGTTCTAAGAAAATAAAAACCAGCATAGTTTTGAAATTGGTGGTTAAAAAATTAGTGCAGTTTTGAAATATTCATTCCACCATCTTTATTCAAAATGGTGTCACAAAAAACAGACAAAAACCTGTTCCTTGATCTCAGGGACCATTGTACAAAATTTGGTTACAATATCTTAAGAGGTATCAAAATGCATAGAAAACAGACAAAGAAACAAATAACTTTCCGAAATATATAGTAGATTTTATGTTGGTCATGTTTTGAGGCTGGGCAATTTCCATGAAAGTGGCAGGAGTGCTCTTATTCCTAGTGGTGAAATGTTAGTCATACATGGTTTCCTTATGAAGTTCTTAGCCCTACTTCTGAGAGTCTAGCTAAGAGGGAAATTATTTCATTTCATTTGTACTACAGTTAGAATTATAACTTCAGAAGAAATGCCATTTAGAAGAGGGGATTTTAAGGCAGTGTTAAGGGGAGGGAAGAAACTTCTCTGTATCAGGGTTTTATTTTTATAGGAACCCCTTTTAAGTGCCTGTATGAAAGTATCTGGCAGAAGGGCTATACAGTTACCCAGTGACCTATAATAACTGCTCCCTAGATAAATTGTTATTATTATTTACTAACTTGTTATACCGCTCTTCATCCAAGGATCACAGGGTGGTTTACAATATAAAAGAACAAATATTAATAACATTGTAACAAACCAAGACGTGGGTAGCGCTGTGGGTTAAATCACAGAGCCTAGGACTTGCCGATCAGAAGGTCGGCGGTTCGAATCTCCACGACGGGTTGAGCTCCCGTTCCTCGGTCCCTACTCCTGCCAACCTAGCAGTTTGAAAGCACATCAAAGTGCAAGTAGATAAATAGGTACTGCTCCGACAGGAAGGTAAACGGCGTTTCCGTATGCTGCTCTGGTTTGCCAGAAGCGGCTTAGTCATGCTGGCCACATGACCCAGAAGCTGTACGCCGGCTCCCTCGGCCAATAAAGCGAGATGAGAGCTGCAACCCCAAAGTCGGTCATGACTGGACCTAATGGTCAGGGGTCCCTTTACCTTTACACAAACCAAAACAATACCCCCCAAGTTTAAAAGGCCATCGTTTGTTTAATTAGCCAAAGGCCTAGGAGAATCCGACAGTTTTTGCCTGGTGCCTAAACAAATGTAATAAGGCATCAAGTGAGCCTCCCTGAGGAGAGCATTCTACAACCAGGGAGCCACCACAGAAAGGGCCCATTCTTGTGCTGTCACCCTCTGGACCGCTCATGGAGGAGGCATACAAAAATTGGGCCTCAGATGATGACAACAGGATCCTGGTCAGTTCACATGAGGAGAGGCAGTCCTGGAGGTATTTCGGCGGTTCGAATCCCCGCGACGAGGTGAGCTCCCGTTGCTCGGTCCCAGCCCCTGCCAACCTAGCAGTTCGAAAGCACACCAAAAAATGCAAGTAGATAAATAGGTACCACTCCAGTGGGAAGGTAAACAGTGTTTCTGTGTGCTGCTCTGGTTTCGCCAGAAGTGGCTTAGTCATGCTGGCCACATGACCCTGAAAAACTGTCTGCGGACAAACGCCGGCTCCCTTATCCAGTAAAGCAAGATGAGTGCCGCAACCCCAGAGTCGTTCGTGACTGGACTTAACTGTTAGGGGTCCCTTTACCTTTACCTCTTAAGTCAAACCCAGCACTTTGAACTGGACCCAGAAACTGACTAGCAGTTTCCATTACAGAGTGGATTTCTATAGATCACAGCCATATTTATTAACCATATTTATTATAGCTTATGAATGCAATCCTTGATCTTTAGAATGCATACTTCCTCATTCTCTGGAAACGGGCCCCATTCTTTCTTAACATAATCTGTAAAATCTATGGAGTCGCCCAACTCCAAATCACCTTTGAACAAACAGCTATGTAATTCAAGAAAAGTTGATCCAACATTTTAATGTGTTTTCTGTTCCCTGTTTCCATGTATCAGCCTGTTCAGGATCCCTACACTTAGTTGACTATCCTCGTAAGTGAACGGCAAGGCTGAGTCAGAGTCTACGTACTGAACTTATTATTTGGAGTCACCTCCATATGTCTCAAAGGATACCACAATGAATATCAAATTATTTCTTCACTGTATTGGGCTATAACAATTTCTTTGATATCAATTAATTTATTTGATATCATTCATTAATGCTGCAAGTTTGGGCAATAGCAGGGTTAAGACATTACGTGGATGTGCTTCCACATGGCAACTGTAGCACAAACTCTGGAGACCTGCGAATAGGGCCGAATTTAGGTTTCATGAGGCCCTAAGCTACTGAAGGTAATGAGGTCCTATATATGTCCAGCTGTCCTTTGTCAACAACAAATTGTCACTATTTTTTGTGTTGAATATATGCTATATGGTAATTTATGGACAGGTATCTAACAGGTATCTAAAGCCATTTGCACATAACAAAATATGGATTTTTATCAAAATAAATGAACTGAAATACAATTAAGAAGTATCCAGTTTTTTCCCCTTTGAATTTTTTTTGGGCCCCCAAAAGAGTGGGGCCCTAAGCTATAGCTTGTTTAGCTTATATGTAAATCCGGCACTGCCTGCGAATGTTGGACTCCTGCAAGACAATTCTATTCATGCTTCCTCCAAAGTAAGTCCAGATGTGTCCAGTGCCTCTCACACTGGGCCAGCCCTACCATTAGACAGGGTGAAATAGCCACCTCAGGCAGCAGAATCATAGAATTGTAGAGTTGGAAGGAACCCCAAGGGTCATCTAGTGCAACACCCTGCAATGCAGTAATCTCAGCTGAAGCATCCATGACAGACGGCCAGCATCCATGACAGACGGCCATTCAACCTCTGCTTAAAAACTTCCAAAGAAGGAGAGTCCACAACCTCCTGAGAGACTCTGTGGCAGGGGAGCTAGGCTGCAGCAGTGAGGTGTTGAAGAGCAGAACTGAATGTGTTAGAGGCCAAGGCCTACACCCTTTAAACTATTGCTCTCAGGCATGGTGGAGTGAGGTGACCCATTATTGGTGCTGATTCAAGATTCCACTACAGTAGTTGGCTTCAGTACATGGGATGGGTAGGAGGCACCATCTTGTGATTCACTTCAGGCAGTAAAATTTATTGGGCTTGCCCTGACCACACATCAATAGGAGGTATAGAATTCTTCCACTGGCAGCCACTATAGTCCTCACCTGTCTGCCATGTTGCTTCAGTGCTGCCCCACTGCCACTCCTCTTACACAATTCACTGAGGCCAGAACATTCATTTCAAGGTGAGCTTCCTATGGCTTCCATTCATTGATATATTCAGAGATGTATGGTGTCTCCTTGACATGACATTACACAAAAAGCAGGAGGAAAATGTGTGGTGGCCTGAAGAATAGTTTTAGTGTTAGCATTATTTCAATTTCTATTCTGCCTTTCCCCCCAAAGGAGCCTAGGGTGGCGAACAACAAAGCAGAAAAACAATACCATTAAAAACAAAATAAAGGCATATTTAAAACACCTAAGAGCATCTAAAGAAAAGAAAAATCACTCACTGACCCTCCCAGCTCATAACTTCATGTTTCCAGGAACAGTATCTTTCAGTCATCAAATTCCTGGATGAACAGGAATGCTTTTAAATTCCTCCTGAATGTTAACAATGAGGTAGCCAAGATGTATTGCATCAGGGAGGCATTCTACAAACGGGCAAAGACTGTTGAGAAGGCCCTGTCGTGGAACCAGGTATGCCGACTCAGGAGGGAAATGGGGGGTGGGGGTGGGGCCTGATATCATGCATGATACTGTGTTGTTGCATGCTGTGTCTGGGTGTCACAGCAATGTCACAGCACCCTGCATGACAGCTGGAAGTCGGACGTGGCGCTGGTGCACACGACATCCAAACATCACCCAACAGCTTGGCCTCCATGACTGTTGGCTCCTCCTCCTGTTCCTACCAGGAGCTGGGAACTGCTTCCCTTCCACAGCTGGAGGAGGAGGAGGAGGAGCTGCAGTGTTGCTTCTGGGCATCGTGTACACCATTGTGACACCCAGGTAAACATTGCAGTGGTTCAGCCCCCTGCTAAAAAATATTGGAGGGGCTCAAAGGGGTCAGTCCCTAGGAGTCAGTGCCCCTGATCAGAGCAGCAACATCCAAGCAGTACTCAGCCCCAGCCCTAGCCCCAGCAAAGTCTCCTATGCCGGTCACAGGACCCAAGAAGGT
Source organism: Podarcis erhardii (assembly GCF_964252035.2). Lineage (NCBI taxonomy): Eukaryota > Metazoa > Chordata > Lepidosauria > Squamata > Lacertidae > Podarcis > Podarcis erhardii. The sequence continues at coordinate 77,262,816 of NC_138497.1, read as the reverse complement.
TGATACTGGGGAGGAACTCTTCTAGATATCTGGGTCCCAAGCCATTTAGGGCTTTATATGTTAGCACTAACACCTTGGATTGAGTCTGTCAGCTCACCCACCCTCCAGCTCCAAGCATGGTTAGCAAAATACTGCTAGAAATAATGCACTGGTGCACCTTTACATGGCCTATGCAATGATGTAGGAAGGCTATTCAATAAGTGAACACAGGAATCCAGAAAATTGTTGACTGCACCAGCCAACTTGGGAGGCACATTCTGACCCTCTCTTGAAGACTCTGTACAAATCACAGATGGTGAAGGAATGCCCTCCTGCTGGTGCTGAAGAGCTTAAAAATGTTGTAGAGCCTTTACTCTCCCAGCGTGCTTTCGGAGGAGAAGGAATCCGTCTTCAATTTATTCTTTATCGTCCACAGCACAAACTGCTGGAGCCAGAGCAGACAGATACAAAGCAAGGCCATAAATCAATCATTTCCATTAGGAAAACACAATAATGATTTTTGTGGATCTTATCATTCTTGTATCACACTGCCGCCTCAATCACCTCAATCTCCTGAAACATACTTTAAAAGTTGGTTTTTGCATTCCTTTCCTCTTCCCATGCCTGGTTTATGAGCATTGAGTGACATTTGTTTAAACATTTTCGTCCATTAGGGTTGGAATGCAGAATGGTTTAAAGTCGCATAAAACTATTTTAAGCCCAGAGAAGACAAACATCACATTGCCTTTGAACAATGTGGTGGTGCACCTGTAGGCTGTTAAACATTTTGTTTCATTCCTTCACCTCTGGCCACTATTGCCATGTTGAGGGCTGACCCTTTTACAAAGTGAGGGCTGCAACAAAACATTGCAGTGTGACTCATGTTCAGATTTCCAATCATTCCATTCAATTCTCCCTCCCCCCAGTCAGAGCTGGTTTAACCACTAAGAGAATTGGTGGAGCCTAAGGCAGCAACATTTTAGGGGTGGAAAATTAGAATGGCAGTTCTATGCTCCTGTTGGTTCCTCTGTCAATTCATGGAGAGGGAAAAGATTTTACAACCTGAGTCTTTTTATTTTAAAGTAAATACAGTGGTACCTCAGGTTAAGTACTTATTCGTTCCAGAGGTCTGTTCTTAACCTGAAACTGTTCTTAACCTGAAGCACCACTTTAGTTAATAAGCACTATTTCTGGGTTAGCGGAGTCTGTAACCTGAAGCGTATGTAACCTGAGGTACCACTGTACCTAATTTAATTTGACTGCTGCCACTGAAAGTCAAAAAAGAATGGGGACATAGAGAAGGATCAAACTTGAAGTGAACTGTCATTGTTATTTAAGGACTCCAGACAGGTTTTACTTTTGCATCTTCACTTTTAAGCAAAACCATTTTTAAAAAGTTTTTTTTTTTTTTTTTAACAGGTGGGATGCAGTCTGGTAAACAACAGCTGGAAGCCATTTTGCAATCCACAGTGAATATTTGGTGCTTAAAACTGGTAAGGGGCAGAGGTGGACATTTCTAAAAAGGTTTCTTTTTGAAGATTGTTCTTCTCATTTCTTTTTGTGCCTCTCCTCCCCCAACAATTGCAGTATGAAGTTTGCCTCTATTTCAGAACTGAGCCTAAGTTTCTCTGTTTTCAGGCAGTTGCCTAGTCCTTCTATGGCCTCATGGCAGTTAAAAACATTAGCCTAAGGCCAGTTTTGTGCTTTGAGCATTCACTGCTGCCAACCAGCTGCTTTGTTCATTGGGATGTTTGCTTTGGCCATTGACCCTGCTGCCGTCTGAGGTCTTCAGACTGTCCTGGGCTTCGCTCTGTTCAACAGTGCTTGGGCCTCATGGTGTGCTCTTGATGGAAAAGAATTCACATAGACACGAAGGTCAAGAAGAGAGCGTGAGAGGATGAGTGTTTGCGCTCAGCTCCCACATCCTAAACAATTTCTTTCACCAGAGTAACACAAGAAAAACCCCTTCCAGCCAACTGGCAGGAGCTGGCCAAAGGAAGGTTGAGCCGTGGTTATCTCCAGAGGCAACCCCAAGTGACAAGGCTGCCTCAAGGCAGAACTTGAGGAAGTGCCGGCCTTTGCCTTACTGGTGTTCGAAGAACAAATATTTGCTTGATAATACGTCACATGTCCCTGATCATTTGCTATAATATTCTGAGAAGCTGTTATCGTGATGCTTACGCATATTGCACGGGGACACAAGTTAAGGTTCCCACGGCAACCTTGGCTGCAAAGTACCCACCATTTGCTGCCTATTAAGCCTCCAGCCTAATCTTTCATTAACCCAACACTCTGCATTTAGCGTCATTTACATGTAAATGCAAAGAAGAGATAAAGTTTGTATTCGGGGCAAGGATCTGCAGTTTCGTGTGCTATCTACCTTGAGAAGATTGTTCAGCTGTGGAATCTGCTGTGTGGTATGATGATATAAATCAGATTGAGATCTATCAACTTGAATTAAAAAACTCCCAAGAACATATAAATACCCTGAAGGTAAAAGAGGCTTGGTCAAATGAATGTTGCAAACTGGCTCAGCAGTGAGTTGATTGAAAGGAAATATAGAACCATTTGGTTCCACATCAGATAGCAAAAATAAAGTTAAAACCTTAAAATTAAACTATCACAGATATTAACCCAAGCAACAGCAAGGATAATCTTGCTGAGAAAGTCCAGAAACTGAGTCCATTGGGGCTTATTCCCAGGTAAGTGGGCATATCAGGAGTGGCTAACCCTTTTCTGTCTGAGGAAGGTCAGCTGTCTGATGCCAGCATTGAGTGTGGCCAAAATGGCTATTGCACCCTCACATATTCACCACATGTACATACATACATACATACATACATAGCACACAATCTCCACACATACACACACAAGAAGCACACTCACACTTAAGGGAAATCCAGGTGTTTACATGAACTCACAAGCACCTAACTGTGCAGGGAGCAGAGTCATGCACACAGACCCCATACCAACATCACCACACACAGAGTGCCATCTGCTCAGCCCTGCAACTTCTCCATGTTGTGTGGAAAAGCCCTGCATAGGGATTCTTCTCACATTCCTCTGAGTAGAACTCTCCATATGGTCACAGACAAACATGAAGCAGGGGCCCTGGTCCCATGAAGGTTGGTCTTGCATCCAGGCAAACACAAGCGGAAGAAGTCCTATGCAAGATGGGGAAGCTTGGGGACTGAGAGCTTGTCCACATTTCTGTTTGCCCCACTGCTTTCCCCTCTACTGCTGAATCAGAGCCAACATCAACTGGGTTTCCCATGGACCGCTGTTTCCTGTGATTCAGTGGTAAAGAGTGAGTTTTCCTGGGGAAAGTGGTGGGGCAAATGGAAAACATCTTGAGCCCATGCCTAGAAATCACAGGACAAGCAGAAGGCCTCTCAGACCCATGCCTTCTGGGCACAGGACAGGCCGAAGTTTGGACGAGCCCTGAGTAGAGGGGAATCACTCACATTGAAGTGCAGCCTGCAAACACATCCCTTCTTCCTTCCCTGCAAAGGGGTTTATTTTGGAGGTTTGAGCCTCAGTACCCCTAGGCAGGGCTGGGAGTGATCTTGACTAAAACTCTGAAGAGCTGCTGCTAGTCAATGTAGGCAATAGTCATCTGATCCAGTATAAGGCAGCTTCTTATGTCAGGTCCTCAACACACCCACAATGAGAACACAAAAACAAATACAGGACACGTACAGAGACATTCAGACAGACATGCAGGGACACACATATTCTTATACTACACAATATATAAGATTGCACTCTTAAGGGCAGCATGAATTAGCTACTCTGAAAATTGTTTTAAATGGTGGTATATAGAGAGTGCCGGATTTATGTATAAGCTAAACAAGCTACAGATGACACCCAGCTCTACCTCTCCTTTAAATCAGAACCAGTGAAGGCGGTGAATGTCCTGTGTGAGTGCCTAGAGGCAGTTGGAGGATGGATGGCGGCTAACAGATTGAGGTTGAATCCTGACAAGACAGAAGTACTGTTTTGGGGGGACAGAGGGGGGAGGGTGTGGGGGATTCCCTGGTCCTGAATGGGGTAATTGTGCCCCTGAAGGACCAGGTGCGCAGCCTGGGAGTCATTTTGGACTCACAGCTGTCCATGGAGGTGCAGGTTAATTCTGTGTCTAGGGCAGCTGTCTACCAGCTCCACCTGGTATGGAGGCTAAGACCCTACCTGCCCGCAGACTGTCTCGCCAGAGTGATGCATGCTCTAGTTATCTCCTGCTTGGCCTACTGCAATGTGCTCTACATAGGGCTACCTTTGAAGGTGACCCAGAAACTACAACTAATCCAGAACGCAGCAGCCAGACTGGTGACTGGGAGCGGCCGCCGAGACCATATAACACCGGTCTTGAAAGACCTACATTGGCTCCCAGTATGTTTCCGAGCACAATTCAAAGTGTTGGTGCTGACCTTTAAAGCCCTAAACGGCCTCGGTCCAGTATATCTGAAGGAGCGTCTCCTCCCCCATCATTCTGCCCAGACACTGAGGTCCAGCTCCAAGGGCCTTCTGGCGGTTCCCTCACTGCGAGAGGCCAAGTTACAGGGAACCAGGCAGAGGGCCTTCTCGGTAGTGGCGCCTGCCCTGTGGAACACCCTCCCATCAGATGTCAAAGTGATAAACATCTACCTGACATTCAGAAGACATCTGAAGGCAGCCCTGTTCAGGGAAGTTTTTAATATGTGACATTTTAGTGTATCTTTCATCTTTGTTGGAAGCTGCCCAGAGTGGCTGGGGAAACCCAGCCAGATGGGCGGGGTACAAATAATAAATTATTATTATTATTATTCTTTCAAAGTGCTGAGACTTGGGAGTGGGGGGGATGGGACAGATCACCTAAACAAACATGGAGGTTGATCATCTTTACATTAGCAAGCAAGGCAAACAAAGGTAAGTTTATATGACTGTTTTCTCAATAATTTAAATAAGTTCAGCCCAGGGAGAGCTCTGTCTTCCTTCTCCTCCTCCTCCTCCTCCTCCTCCTCCTCCTCCATGAGACTGCATACTGACGGAGCGTCTCCACCCCCATCGGCCCATTGGCCCCCTTCTGGCGGTTCCCTCATTGCGAGAAGTGAGGTTACAGGGAACCAGACAGAGGGCCCTGTGGAACACCCTCCCTTCAGATGTGAAGGAAATAAGCAGTTATCCTATCTTTAAAAAACATCTGAAGGCATGTTTAGGGAAGTTTTTAATATTTAATGCTGTACTGTTTTTAACATTTGATGGGGAGCTGCCCAGAGTGGCTTTGGAAACTCAGCCAGATGGGCGTGGTATAAATAATAAACTATTATTATTATTATTATTATTATTATTATTATTATTATTATGGCTGGATGTACATTTCCAAAATATAAGATAAAAACCAAATAAAATGGCTTTAGATACCTATTATGTCCATAAATTACCATATAGCATATATTCAACACAATTTGTTGTTGACAATGGACAGTTGGACATATGAAGGGCTCCATTACCTTCAGTAGCTTAGGGCCTCATGAAACCTAAATCTGGACCTGGATATAGACCACAACACACATCAAAGCTATATTATAGTTACTTGAAATAACACATAAGTTCATAAAGAGTTTTGTTTTGTTAACACAAACATGTTTTTGCTATTTCTTTCTTTTTGCCAGGGGAGAACATAATCTTTTGTGTATTATGACCACTGTTACATAAAAAACAGATCAAGGCAGGCAAAGCATCCCTGTTAGTTCAAAGAACACGTTCTCATATGAAGACCAAGGAAGGGCTGGCCCTGGAGCCCAGAACTCTGTCTAGCTCATACGTTGAGAAAACATTGTTCCTTGGCTTTGATTTACCTGCCTGCAGTACATCTGTCAGTTTCCCACCTGAATCCTTTTGGCAAATAGCTCCACCTCTTTGGTATACAGGATGCAAAAGACCTGGAGATTTTTGATTAATGGATCTTGAGATGCTTTCCCAGCAGCTCTGCTCTCATAGCAGGAGGTGTTGTTTTGTTTCTGGTTCCTGCACTAAAGTAACATTTCAGTCCTAAAAATGGTCTGACTGAAAGCTAAAATAGTCAAAGTAATCTATTTCAGGTGTGTATCCCTCTCACATGTATTTCACATACAAATCTGTTCCCTTCCATTTCCCCAATATTCTGTGATTCTTGAAAAAAACGAAAAAATAAAGCTGCATATAGTTTTTGGCTAATCTTCTCTCTGATATCTAGTGCTGTGCTGTTGTTTTTTATGTGCACATACAGATTCACCATCTCACTGAGAACAAGGTTCTCTGTGAAAGACATTGGAGCCCCCTTCAGGTCAACAGTTGACACAACCCTTTGGGTACCCTCCAAAACTGATACAAAATAAGCATCCTCCATTTTCTCAGTCAATTAATAAAACTGAATGGTTTTTGTGGTTATGGTTACAGACTCTTAAGGGAATCCAGTCAAATTATCTGTGTATTCAGAAGGATCTTGAATGTAGCAAAAGGATGTTGTCTTATCAACACAGCTTGTTTTGGAGCGAATACAGAACTATTATTTATTTAACCATGCAATGTCTGTTTAATAAAATGGCTCAGTGAGTTTTGTTGTCTTTTGGCGTGAATAGCTTACAGAGTTTATGCTTTCTCAAACTTGCTTATGGCATTCCCCCAAAGCTTTGCTCTGCCATTTCTGCAAATAGAAACAATCTTGCATCAACCAGAGTGCCAGCCTGAGAACTGGCAATAGGTGAACTTTGCTAAGCTCAATTTAGAATCAACTCACCCCAAACCAGCCAATTCAGGCTTACAGAATCCAAACCGAAATGCATACGTTTAAATAAATAAACAGATAAAATTACTTTTGAGGAGGCTGAGAAGTTGCAGTGCTGCTTCTGCTTGTTCAACTGTTTAACAGTTTTTACACAGTGGCAGCAACAGAATGGCATTAGGAAAATTAACAAATGCCCAGGGAAAGGGAAATATCTTCATCTGAAACCAAAAAATATCAGTGTCAGTGCATGGAAGTTCCCAGGAATGGGGTGTGTGTGTGTGTGTGTGTGTGTGTGTGAGAGAGAGAGAGAGAGAGAGAGAGAGACTTCCCACAATAAACTCATTGACAAGCAGGAAAGAGAATAATATAATATTAACCTGAACTGTTCAGAGGGAAATTCAATTTGATTCAGATTTAAAGTCGAACCTACCTAATTCACAACATGCAAACCTAAACACAGCCAGTTTTGGAAATTAACACATCTCTCAATTTTGCAATGTAATACTCCAGCCAAATAATTTGTATAAAAATGCACATACTAGAGCAAACATGTATCTGAAGTAGTGTGCATGCACACGAAAGTTTATACCAGAACAAACTTAGTTGGTCTATAAGGTGCTACTAGACAAATTTTTATTTTTTTATTTTTTATTTCAACTGCGTCAGACCAACACGGCTACCTACCTGAATCTAGAGTAAACATGAACATGCATTATGTAGAGGGACACTGCTTTGCAAAAAAGGAGAATATTTGGCAAAGTTGAATACTAACATGTATTAGGAAAAATTCACTGATGAATTTTCCTGAGAACTTTTTTTTTAAAAAAATTTTAGCCTGGTGTGAAAATGTGGAGAACTGAAAAGACTGGGAAAACATACAACTGTCAGAAACTAAAACTGACAGATTGACCCCATCCTACCTGAACACGACCAGAATGCAAACTAGAGTTGAGCAAATGATCACATGCCACTAAGAAGCAGCATTATACTAAATCCAATTGAAGCAAAAGCAGTAACATGATCTAAGGGACCCATTCTACAGGAAGGAACAGAGTGGGACTCACATAGGATTGACTTGTCAATGTGTCAATCTCCTGCTCATGCTTTATAGACATATTGTTATACGTTTGTGGGGTGCAAGACTCCCCTAAATTCCTGGAAACAGGAAAGGGCTAGAATTTAAGAATCTCCCACATTTCTGGATCTAGCAAGGGTCAGAAATAACACCGGCCAACTTGATAATGGCCACTGAGATGGGCCATTAGAAGGGAACAAAAACAGGGAGATAAGCCATTGGGCTATGATATAAGCTGAAGAGGAAAAATAGTTGTGTTTTGCAAGCTATGAGAAAGGGGGGCCAGAGCAGCATGGGGGCTGGCAGTTTTGGATCCAACATTGCAGCCATGAGGGAGATGAAACTTGCCTTGAGTGTAATGCGTTGAACCTATTCCACAGTAGGCTCAGGTTGTATATATGTGTAAATAAACTGTATATCATAAAGACACTACAGTCTCTGTTGTGCCACATTGCCAAAAGGAAACACAGACCCTGTTAAGCGTGCCTGGTACCCCTGGCATCTTGTACCACTCAGAGATTGGAATGGCATGTAATGAGAGAGAGAGAGAGAGAGAGAGAGAGAGAGAGAGAACCACACTGTTTCCTCCTCGTTAAACTGGAAAAGGCCATATGTTAACCATGAGCAATAACTGAAAAGCTACTGTTTGCTGTGCAATGCTACAAAATGTAATTGTCTTCAAGGGAACAGACATTAGAAACACAGTATTTTGCATAACAACTCTGTTGGTCTTTCCAATCTTCTATTGATTCTCTGGGTGTAGGTGAAAGCACCCATAGCAATAAATAAAGCAACCACACCTCCTTTCTTTACACATGGGGTGCATCTACAATTGCCCCTTTTCTCTGGAATTGCACTTTTTATGGAGCATCCAACCCACCCCTTCCATAAACCATTAATCAGAACTGTATTTCAGAATATTTCCTACATGGTTCATAACCCTGACCAATTAAAAATGAATATTGAGTCTAGCACGCAATAGTAGTCTGATTTCATCAATTGACCAACTGCATGGTAAGAGCACATTGCACAGTCATCATGTCCAGTGCTTCTCCCTTAACTTTATTTGCAATGTAAACTTGATTCATATCTCTATTTCAAAAGAAAAAGAAACCCCACAAGCTGAGCGTTATTTTCTTAGCATTGTACATCCTCCTCGGATGTGGTGATCCTATTATACGGCTGTATATGCTTTAAGGCATATTACTGACATAAAAGCATGTTGCACCACAAGCTATTTCATGCCACTGATGGGGTTTTATTTTAATTTACTGTAGTGTTTTTTGACAAGGGTTGCTTTTCAAAACTGAGATTCAATTGAGTGAAATAAGTCCTGTAACTGTTTTCTTCCCTCCTCCTAAACAGCAGGTCACCACTTGCTTCACTGACCACAGAGAATTAAGCAAGACTTCTTCAACACGAGGAGCAGGGGCAGGGCCAGGGCAATTCTGAAGGTAAGTGTGAAGTTGTGAACGTGTCTCTGTTGTGTCGTGTTTACTGCCTCATGCCAACATGACTGAATCAAATCCCTAATATCAGGGTACAGTGTATGTGATCCTTTCTGGATTGAAGTAAAGAGAATTTGTAACTTTAAGTGGTACTTCCAAGGCATGAGCATCCATACTAGTTTATAGCAGGGGTGGCGAACCTGTGTCTTTCCATTTGCCGCTGGACTCCAGTTCCCATCAGCCCTTGCAACAATGGACAGTGGTCAGGGAGGATGCAAGTTGTTGCCAAGGGCCACAGGTCCCTCATCTCTGAGCTGTACAGTCTCCATAGACCCATATTCTGTGTCCAAGCAGTACAAGGAAACTGGCATCATTTAACTTAAATGTCTGGGAATGACTACAAGCTCAACAGTAAGAGAAAAGAAGACGGGGTGGTGGAAATATTGCATATTTTCTTAGCTTTCTCACATCCTATTGTGTACAAGGATCATTTAATCATCCTGTTTAATCATCCTGCTCTTGTAAAGTCCCCACACGGTTCTCTTTCCTGGCTCCTGCAACTTCACTAGGTCCCCTGTAACTTCACCCAGGCCAGTTACAAATTTAACACACTAGGTGTTGTGTTCCTGTCCACTCCACTTGTCAACACTCACACCATTCTCTTCACATGAACCCCCTACTGCTTCCCCTTCCTGCCTTATGCAACTACCAAGCTTGCTTTTCACTGTCCCAACCACATTTCCAAAGCCACTTGTCTCTTTTATTCTGCAGGCCTGCTTTGCATCAATTCTCACCTTTGCCTCATGGCTCATTGTCTCCTCCTCCCTCTCCTTTCACACAGACCACCTCCATGCTAACTTTTTGCATCTTCTTCTTCCCATGCATTGCAAATACTAACCACCCTTTACACTTTCTGTCCAGTGATGAAGCCACTGCCTCCCACTGTACAGCAGGGGTGCTAGCTAGAATATTTGGGCAGGGGCAGGTAAGTTCTGCCCTGCATAATTGATCACATGATGTGGAGCACGCACACCATTTGAATGGCAATGTCCATTAACTGTGGGGGGGGGGAGGCTCCTTCAAATATTTTATGGGGGTGGCAAAGACCCCTTGGGCTTTGGGAGTTGGCTTTTATGTTCTACAATACAGAAACATTCAGCTTCAGCCCCATTCCCATGCTTCCTAATCTGTCATTTTTTGTACCCACTATGCACGGCTTTTCACTTCCACACTCTCTTTTGCTCCACCCTCCTCCTTTATTTTCTCAACCCTCCCTTCCACCCAGATCATACCCATTTCCCTGCCTTATCCTCTCCCCTATTCCACAGCCCCCTTTATGTGCACATGCTCATTCATATATGCCATTGCACCTTTATGGTGTACTCAAAAACCTTGTTCTAAACTGCCGCCCCATTGTTACCCCTCCTCATTCTGTTTAAATTTCTGCCATTGCTTACGGTAAATCACTTTCTCCCTCTGTTTCCCCGTCCCTCCTTTTCTCAAACTTGCTGTTTAAAACCACCATTTCCTCTGTGTACCTCAATACCATGCTTTAATCAAACCAACTTCTGCTGTTTTTCAAAACCACCATTTTTTCTGCTGTTATGCAACCTGACTCCTCTTGTACTCCCTTCCCCTAACCTGACTTAATGCAGATCCAGAATAGTGATGGGGCAACTGCAAATCCTCCACTGGAGGCTGTGCAGTGATGGCCTCATAGTTTTAAATATCTAGGAATAAATGGGAGGGGGGATTTCTTTTCTAGCTGTAAGCTAAATTCCAATGTATCTTGTGGGAATGAAGTGTCCCAGAAACCAAGAATATGCTGTCAGAAGAAGACTGCCTTCCAGGATCAACATTTTCTCTGAAAAATGCCATGGGACATGACTCATCCTAATATGTTGAAAAGTGGGTCAAAAAAGTGACAAAAATCAGTAAACAACTTGTTTTTGTTGTTGTTGGCTCACGTTCCTTTTTGTTTTCAATTAGAAAATTGATTATAGGCCCCAAATGTACATCAGCGAATCATTTTGTGTTGGGGGGTGTGTGTTTCTCTCTCTCTCTCTCTCTCTCTCTCTCTCTCTGTGTGTGTGTGTGTGTGAGTGTGAGTGAGAGAGAGAGAGATAAACATCAACACACACAACTCCCCCACAATAATCCCAAAGCAAAAACCAATAAACTTACTAAGACTTTTTTTCACCTCAGACACTTTCTGAAAAAAAGAAAACTGTGAAATTTGCCTGAAATTTGGTGAAATTGCTTTATACAGTGTAGGCTTTCTCACCGGGGGGAGGGAACGCTGTTACCAATGCCCATGGTCTTCTTCCCAAACCTCTAGGTCTGTTTTTGGAGACCTTCCCACATCACAGTGAATCCTTCTAAGTTCTGGAAGCCCTCCTGAACCTTCTGAGGGGTCATGAAGCCTTACAACCCCCGTTTCACCCCTTCAGTGAGTGCATGTCTCCTCGAGCCCAAGAAACCCGTGTCTGGAATTGAGTTGCAGCAAACCCGGAAGTCCAGAGATTGTTATCAGAAGAATGCAGAGTTCTTAGAGTTGGTCAAGCATTCGGCAGCCATCTTGCAAGGTGTCAGTCTCAGTCAGGCAGAACAGCATTCCTGCCACTGTGTTTGTGCCCCACTGAGCTCCCTATAAGCTCACCTCTCGACCTCTCAGTAAACAATAGTGACCCACCTGCCAGGAAGCTAGCAAAATGGCAGCACCACACCTGGTCAGCTGCTACTACCATGGGAATCTCCTCTGCTGCCTTTAGTATCCCGACAATAGCAGGAGGGGAAAAGAAACATTCAAGGAGTATGCTGGTGGAGGTTTTGGGTCCAGTAGATTCTCCTGTTCCTCTGACGCACACAGAATGGGTAGGAGAGTGTGCTGGCCTTAATCCCAGTGTACTTATATTTCCTTCCAATGGGAGGAGCTGTTTTTATAAGGACATGGAAAAGGGGGAGAAGATAAAGTGCCACCCTTCCATTTTTCTGCTCTTCCTTTGGTGGTTCCTCCACCTTGGAGCCCTCCCTCCCTCGAACCCTTTGGATTGTTTTGTTATTCCAATCTTATTTTTTAAACCACCTTCAAACAACACGTGATAAAGTGAAGGAAAAGTATATTTTTAAAGACCTGAAATTTTATTATGAATCTGCTTGCTTATGTTGGCTAAAAGAATGGATGACATTGCAGAACTCAGATTTACTAGATTTGGAAGGTTTCAATAATCGCTTTGGGTAGCATGCCTACCTGGGATATGAAAAAGTTAAAATTCATAGAGGCTTCCTGAATCATATCATAAGGAAGCGGCTATATAGGTATGGGAGAAGTTTAAAGATTTATTGGAACCAAAAACTCCCTGGTGGCTATCCCCTCTGGAGGTCATTGCAGTGAAAAGAAAAAAATATGGAAACAAATTGGGACATGTACAAAGCCCTATTAGAAGAAAAAGATAATCAATTGAAAGTGAAAAAATTTGAAGAAATCAGACATCATCTAATGGACTGGCTACAATATTACCAATTAAATGAAGTTTATTTGATGGGGGGGGGAAGGTTTTGCAACAGAAGAATCAAAATTAGATAAAGAATTAATACAAAATAAGAAAAGTAATATCTAAAATGCACAAGCTTCTTTTAGAGTGGGAGGAGAAAGACTAAGAGGTGAAAGAAGCAATGATTAAGTGGGCAAAAGATTTTGGTAAGAATATCCAATTGCCGGCATGGGAAAGATTATGGAATAAAGAACGGAAATTTACGGCCTGTTATACACTAAAGGAAAATTTCTTGAAGATGTTCTATAGATGGTATATAACTCCCAGCAAACTGGCCAAAATGTATAAAATGAGATCTAATACTTGTTGGAGGTGTAAACAGGCAGAAGGGACATAGTTTCATATGTGGTGGGGTTGCAAAAAAATTTAGAATTTCAGGACATTGTTTATGAGGAATTGAAAAAAACGTTTAAGCAAACTTTTACAAAGAAACCAGAAGCCTTCCTCTTGGGCATTTTAGATTCAGATATTCTAAATGAAAAAAAGGAGAACATTTCTATATGCTACAGCAGCAGCAAGAATGCTGACTGCAAAAAAATGGAAAGGAGAATCAATACCAACAAAAGAGGAATGGAAGAATAAGCTATTTAAATATCTAGAATTAGCAAAAATGACAGAGACAATTTAGGAGACAGCCAAACTAAAAGTTCAAAAAGGAGTGGGAAACTTATAAAGAATATTTTTAAAAAACAGTGTCCCCAAGTCAAAACTTGGACATGCTTTGATTAATTTTTGCAAATTACAAGACAGATTATTTGTTGTTGTTTAGTCGTTTAGTTGTGTCCGACTCTTCGTGACCCCATGGACCAGAGCATGCCAGGCACTCCTGTCTTCCACTGCCTCCCGCAGTTTGGTCAAACTCATGCTGGTAGCTTTGAGAACACTATCCAACCATCTCGTCTTCTGTCGTCCCCTTCTCCTTGTGCCCTCAATCTTTCCCAACATCAGGGTCTTTTCTAGGGAGTTTTCTGTTCTCATGAGGTGGCCAAAGTATTGGAGCCTCAAATTCAGGATCTGTCCTTCCAGTGAGCACTCAGGGCTGATTTCCTTCAGAATTTGATCTTCTTGCAGTCCAAGGGACTCTCAAGAGTCTCCTCCAGCACCATAATTCAAAAGTATCAATTCTTCAGTGATCAGCCTTCTTTATGGTCCAGCTCTCACTTCCATACATCACTACTCGGAAAACCATAGCTTTAACTATATAGACCTTTGTTGGCAGGGTGATGTCTCTGCTTTTTAAGATGCTGTCTAGGTTTGTCATTGCTTTTCTCCCAAGAAGCAGGTATCTTTTAATTTCGTGACTGCTGTCACCATCTGCAGTGATCATGGAGCCCAATAAAGTAAAATCTCTCACTGCCTTCATTTCTTCCCCTTCTATTTGCCAGGAGGTGATGGGCCCAGTGGCCATGATTTTAGTTTTTTTGACAGATTATAAGTATAACATATAGATAACAGAGGAAATGGGAAAATGACCAAAGAAGCAGATTAACAAAAAGATAAGAAAGACTCGCATTGAGGAAGATGGAAGTCCATCGAGAAAGTTAAATAATTGGGAATTAAGAATATGGTGGCATAAATTATCTTTTCAGAACTTATGGGTGTATGGATGGATGTTCTTCCTTTTTTATTTTCCTATTTTGTGTGTGTGTGTGTCTGTTATTTGTTAGTAAGAAATGGAACAATTTGTAAAACGTAAGAAAGCTAATAAAAAGCATTATAAAAATAAAAATATTTAAAAAGCAAGCACTTTGGACTGGTGTAAATGCTATTTTGAAAGGCTAACTACCGTTGAGGTGGGAACACAGACAGAGCACCTAATATGTGTTATCCAATATGGGGGCATATTGGATAAAAAGAGTTCAAATGGATTCAGCTTTAGGAATTTTAGGTGTGTTAGGCAGCAATTTTGCATACTCACGAGGTCTATAGATTCCATCAACCCTTCCAAGAATTCAGGCAACAAAATGTTCTGCTCTTTAAGTAACCCAACACTGTAAATAAATTTAAAAAAATCCCACCAAACTGGCTTTCCCACTGCATGTTGCAACTATTCCAAGACTAGTGCAGAGAGGTAGAGGATCAAGCTGATGTCCTGGCAGGAATTAAGGTCTACAAGCCTGCTGGGGCAAAAAAACCCCTACTTATATTTTCAGTGTAACTATGTTATCCTGCCTCCCAATCTTCCATCTGAGACCAGAACTTAATAACTGGTGGTCAGCAAACATCCAGTAACCATAGCTGCACTTCTAAAAGGCAAAATGGAGTCACAAAGCTTGCCCCTGAATGAGACAAACCAGTCTGCTGCATCAACCCCACCCGCTATGGCCTCTCCTGTTTTACTACAGTTTTGATATTTATTTAATTTAATTTAAAACATTTACTTTTGGTTCCATTGTTCTCTATGTCAATAACCCTTCTCAAGTTGTTTTTCAGATGCAGCTACATCCCTACATAGTGGCTACTTGCTATTCAGGGCTCTCATTCATTAGAGAAATTAGTAGCGAGTGGCAGTGTTATTGCCCCAACTCTATTTATTATTTTCATTGCCATGATCCTACATTTTGTCGAAGGGAAACTCCCCACCGGAGTAGAAATCATACATCAAACAGATGGAAAGCTCTTTAATCTGAGCAGGCTGAAAGCAAAGAGTAAAGTTACCGTAACTTCCGTCATAGAGCTTCAGTATGCTGATGATAAGGTAGTGTGTGCACACTTAGAGGATGACCTCCAAACCATCCTAAGTATCTTCACAGAAGCTTATGAGAAGCTTGGCCTGTTGCTCAACATCCAAAAAACCAAAGTGCTGCACCAACAAGTACAAAATAACCCCTCTGCAGTGCTACAAATCCAACTAAATGGTGTAACGTTGGAAAATATTGATCACTTCTCCTACCTATCTTTCCACAAGGGCAAACACTGATGCCAAAATCCATGATCGCCTGAGCTCTGTGAATTCAGCTTTCTCCCAATTGAAGTGCAGCATATTTGAGGACCGGGGCATTCACAGGGAAACCAAAATGCTTGTTTACAAAGCTATTGTACTACTAACCTTACTGTATGCTTGTGAAACATGGACCACTTATAAACGCCATCTCCAATTCCTTGAAAGATTCCATCAATGGTGTCTCCAAAAAATTTTACACATCACTTGGGAAGACAGACGAACTAATACCAGTGTACTGGAAGAAGCAAAGATCACCAGTGTTGAAGCAATGATTCTTCAACATCAACTTCGTTGGACTGGTCATGTTGTATGGATGCCTGATGATCGTCTTCCAAAGCAACTACTCTATTCCGAACTTACAAATGGAAAGCATAATGCTGGTGGTCAACAAAAGAGGTTTAAAGAATGTCTCAAGGCAAATCTAAAAAAATGTAGTATAAACACCAACAATTGGGAAACACTTGCCTGCGAGCGCTCCAATTGGAGAACAGCCATTACCAAAGGTGTCCTGGGCTTTGAAGACACTCGAACTCAGGATGCAAGGGAGAAACGTGCTAAGAGAAAGGCATGCTTGGCAAATCCACACCGTGATCAACTCCTGCCTGGAAACCAATGTTCCCACTGTGGAAGGACGTGTGGATCCAGAATTGGCCTCCACAGTCACTTACAGACTCATTGTTAAAACCGTGTTTATGGAAGACAATCTTACTTGGCTACGAGTGATCGCCAAAGAAGAAAAAGACATGACACAGACAGGCACTCTTGCTTGAAGTCATCCTGTGTCCTAAAAGCATGCCTTCTTACCTGCATAAGAAGAGGTACATCAGAAGATGGGAGAGAAGAAAGAAACTTCCACCTAGTCTAGGGTACAAAGGGCACCTTTCTAATTAAAGTGGTCAGTAGTGTGTGGGCATGAGGACCAATGTCTCTCTGCCACCTTCACTTGAGTAGCAGGTATAGAAAAAGCACATTGGTCAGTTTTTCTCTCTTCATCAGGCAAGCAGCATCAGTATGAGGTCACAATGGACAAGCTTTATGAGGCAGGCAGTAACTTTAAAATGCATTGTTATGTCTGTGGGTCTGTCTGTCTGTCTCAACTTGCAGTAGGAAGAAGCCGGAAGTGGGCAACATATCTCTTTCTTACATGCACACTGAATCAGGCAGAAGCAGGAGTGTGTGGGTACAGTCTTTTTTTCTAAAAAAGGCTGCTCATTTAGGAAGAAAAAGCCCTACTGGAAACAATGAACCCAGAATTAAAAGCAGAGAGGAGCTCAAAGCTGTAAAACCCTAGTAATAATTTTGGCACACCTTCCATTCTATGGCCATCATTACCTGGGTATTGCCAAGCTGTGGCACCAAGCAAAGCCCAGTATGTGTGCCTTCCTGGAATATTTGCGACACCACTTGACCAGCAAGGGTGCTAACTGTCGTGATTGATGTTCCTCACCCCTTCCTTCGCTTCTTAGCACCTTGCTTAAATTGCTACATCCCAGCCACATGGTTGGCAACTGTGAGGCAACCCTAAAACTAAAATAGTGCTTATTTTCTATTTAGTTGTAATTATTTGCCACATTTAGTTTTGGTTATTATAAAGTAATGATAAATGCATATATCTAGTGCATCACAAATGTATGTTTTGCTTGAGATTTCTAGCGCACCCAAAGCAACAGCAGAGATTGAGTTCTGATTTCATTTTGCAAGGGCCCCATTTAAAGGTTCAAGAATATGGCTTAACTGTTCATTGTTACCAGTTTGGATGTGAGCAGAAAGACTGGAGATTTCACACACACACACACACACACACACACACACACACACACACACCGTTTTGTAAAAGCAAAAAAGAAAAAGAAAAGAGCTTGCTATTGATTATACTTCTGGATTACTGCTTGCTTTTTATTCTCCAGTCAAAGCACTCTCTGGCTTGCCACTGTGTATGTTGCCAGTCTATTTCTCAACACACCTGGCTATTGTGTGTCATACCGTGTTCTATTAAATTGTATTAAGTGTAGACATTTTACATCGCCTCCTGATTCACTTGTTCACACTAAGCTATGGTATGGCTTAACATTACATGCAAACAAGGACACTAGTATTTCTGTTCCCACCAGTATCTAGGAGAACACTAATCTTTGCAACTGTGATTCTCTGATTCACAGCAAAGGGAATGAAATTCAGCTCAGTTTGCATTTTGATTTCAACCTGCCTTATTCACACTTCCTGAAACAGCGCACGAACCAAAACACAGTTGTTCTTCAAAATCCACACTTCGTCCAATTTGGCAATGCCTTTCTGTACTCAGCACATGTATATTAGGAGAAATGTGTGCAAAAAATGTATTTTAAAGTGAAAATAACACAAAAATGCATTCTATTTGTGCTAACTGATTGCAAATCAATCAATCAATCAATCAATCAGGACAAAGTGATGCAGAAATTTGAAGAGCTAAATTTAAGACTGGAAAAATGAGCAACTGAGAGAAACAGAAGTTGACAGATCCCTAGTTGGGACGGAACTTGGCATCACAGAGATCAGTTGAAATCCTGACATATTTACCTAAAATGGTCACATCCACACCATACATTTAAAACACATTTACAGCACACAGCTTCTCCCAAAGAATCCTGTAACAAATCGTTCAAAAAACTATAGGTCCCAGGATTCTTTGTGGGGAGTCACATGCTTCAAGTGTGCTTTAAAAGAGATTAGCCATAAAGCTACACAAAGGTTTTGACATTCTTAAGGCTTTTCACTTCTAGCACCCTTAACTTCAGGCTGGGTTGCAGCCGTTATCCTTACTTGCTCAGACAAATGAATATATAGAGAGAGGAGGGTGGGGAGAGAGAGAATGTGAACTTAGGTAAAATCTATTACTACTACTGATCTCTTTTAAAATCACATGTTTAATGTGGGTGGGGGTTTTTTTTTTGTATTCTTAAACTGGTTTCACACTCTTGAACCCTGTCAAGAAGTGCCTCAGAATCCTGGATGCTATCCAAAGGACCGTAGTTTGAGCAACAATGAATATTCTTTAGTTTATATTTGCAGATATTAGGATGAAGGGTTACACACACACATATATTTACATGGGATTACTCAATTTGTTGACCAATCGTCTCTTGCGTTTTGTGTATGCTTAGGAGTCATGGTGTGGTCAGCATAAGCAAATACTTGGAGCGGATTTGCAACACACTTTTCTCAAAGCCCTGTTGAGCTTAATGTTTTGTTTAATGCCAAAGAGGAAGTAGAAATATATTTTTTCCCATTTCACTAACAGGTGCTCTGTAATTGTAGCTTATAAATATTTTATCAGTGTAAAGTCTAAGGGAAAGTCCCACTCTGGCCCACTCTGAAGAAGAGCAACATGATCCATGTTGAACATGAGCATCGCTCTCCACCACCTGTATATAGCACACATAGTTGAAAGTTTGTTACTAAACATCTTGATAAAGCAGAACACATGCCTCAACATTGCAAGTCACTTTTCCCAACTAAAACACTCACTCACTCACTCACTTGCACCACATGCTTGTGTGAAGTGTTCCATTCCATTTCCCAGAAATGCTTCTTAAATCCTCTGAAAATAGAACAATGGTATCCATGGAGGATTCTAGCAATCAACATGGTATAAAATGACCATGGCCAGACAACCAGTAAAGCTTAAGAAATGTGTTTCTCATCTGGGTCAAATATAATGAGTAGTGGTTTGTGAATTTAAAATGTGACTATTAAAAGTAAACAATTTCATTTTTATTCCAAGGTTGCATGGAACTGGATCAATTCACTCTTCATGCTAATTCAAATCATAATAATTTCATCTTCAAGAATGTAGAGAGTGTCTCTTGTTGCTTTTGGAAAGGCTGACTTGAGGTAAAACACTTCACAGTAGTTTTTACAACCACCCTAAACTTTTAAGTCTGTAAAATAAAATACAAGCTACAGACAAATATAAACAATGCATTCCTATATTCTGCTTATAGGCCAAATGCCATTCAAAAGTATGTGCTCCTTAGATGAACAATCGGGACATGTTTCAACATAAAGTCCCCTTCAGTGGCCAAACATCTGTGATCCAGAGTCCTCCGTATAAACATAACTGAAGTATATATAAAACTTGCCCAAATGCAAGACACGTTAAGTCCCTTTACTTCCTAATTCAAGCACAGATGTCTGAATAAGGATGGTAATTATTTTCAAAAACCACTAAGATGGCTGCTGGTCCTCTTGTCATCCTGACTGTAAGGTTAGGGGAAGTATGATTTCTGGGGTTGGGCTAGTGAGGGGCAGCAAGCACTGCAGGGGTGAGGATGGACATTTCCTCAGTTCTTCTGTCTGGCATGACCACTGGCAACTGAGGCCTTGAGCAGGAATAACCCCAAGGAGAATATGGACTCATATCCAGGACCATCCCACTGGTATCAGATTCTGCACCTGGCCCTTCAAAGTCTTATGAATAATCAACTATTGATGCTTCTGAGAGTCAAGAAATCCTTGTGGAGTCTCCACAAACCAAGTCCTCATAGCCCAGTCTCACCATCTAGGAGCTTACAACTGCACCAAAGGACTTTGACCCCTTAACTGGCATGTTGCAGCACACAGAAAGTAGGATTTCATTCGTGAGCCTTCGGTCAGGCTATAAAGCTACAGTGGTACCTCGCAAGACGAATGCATCTTAAGATGAAAAACTTGCAAAACGAAAGAGTTTTTCGTTTTTTGAGTTGCTTCGCAAGACGGATTTCCCTATGGGCTTGCTTCGCAAGACGAAAACGTCTTGCAAGTTTGTTTCCTTTATCTTGCAAGTTTGTTTCCTTTTTCTTAAAACCGTGCATTCACTTCAAGGAGCAACTCATAGCACGCGGTGTGGTAGCCTTTTTTGAGGTTTTTGAAGACTTTGGTGATTTTTGAAGCTTTTCCAAAGTCCGTGCTTCGCAAGATGAAAAAATCGCAAGGCGAAAAAACTCGCGGAACGAATTAATTTCGTCTTGCGAGGCACCACTGTAGCTCTGAGGAAGCTCGTTCTTTGTACTCTCCATTACAGAAATGTTGCTTAACTGCTTACCCTTGTTCCTGTCCAGGGTCCTGACCTCACCCTAGCATGAAACTGGTTCAGGAAGTCTTGCTTTCCACCATATTCCTCAGGCCCTTGCCTCTGCTCAGCTTGGAAAAATAATCTAGGCTCATCCAGTTGTGAGTCGCGGAAGACTTCAAGCAATGGGAGACCTTTGTGCAAGTTGCTTTTGTGTGTCATGTACTGCAGGAGAGCTAAGCTGAATTATATATGTATGGTTGGCATAATTTACATAGTACTTTTGCTGCAAACTTCCTTCACTTTATCCCACCATTCCTCAGTTTTCTCTTCTTCCACCTTCCCTTTTCCTGTAAATTTCCCCTGAAGTATCTTTATTGCAATTTCTGTAGTCATATACTGCATCATATGTTGCTTATATATAGGTAGTACCGTATACAATTTGGGCAACAACTGAGATTGCTTTAATAAATTGTTTATCTCCCATATCTTGTGTCCAAGTTAACCATTACTTCTGATCACCAAACATGGTGACTAATTCACCCCTTTACTGAACAAATAGACCTCGCTTAGTCCTGCATCAGTACTCCCCAATGTTTCCTTCCCTTGTGATGGGTTGGTATTAATGAGACTAAGTGGGTGCCAGTATGCATGAGAACTCCACTGAGGTATAACACTAGACCAGGAAAGAATACCCTCACTTGGCAAAACATGTTATTTCCAGTCCCTTCGCTTCAATGCCCATCTGCAGCAAGAGGACCATGTACACATACAAAATTCCAGTAGACTCAACAGACACCAGTTGTTCTCACCACCCTCTGTGTATGTGCATGTGAATATTGCATTATTAATATTGCATGTGAATATTGCATTATTCATATCTAATAATTCATTTTTGAATTGTTGTAATCCACCCCAGGACCTTACGGTGATAATAATATCAATAATACAAGCAGATGGACAAATAATCTGGAATAGGGGTTATAGATGAGGGAGAAATTCCTTTGCTTCACATAGTTATATTTATAATCGTGAATATGTGGTTTGTATTTTTTTTTTTAATGTCTGATTGCCTACTGTGCTTTAAACATTTTTGCTCTTTTTAGGGTTTTCTTTTATTTAAAAACATGGGACAGAAATTAAATAGAACTGATTTTTAAAAAGAAAGGAGAAGTCGAGTTCATTTCTCATATTAGAGAAAAGGACCCATTTGGGAGGTTACAGGATTCTTTCAAAACCCGGGATCCAAACACTAATCTTTTAAACTTCTGCTAATTGCTGGCATCCCTTTGATCCATACATCAGGCTAAGTGAGACCAAGTGACTGGAAGAACAACACTGATCCCTTTCAAAGCACATAACAGCAATTGGCTGAGGTTGCTTTGCTAATGATTCTCAAGGCAAATGGAGAAAAGCAGGTGTAAATTGCTGGTTGTCACCACCAGAGGGAGAAAGAGGGTACAGCATATAATATACTTCCCTGTTTAAAAAAATTGAAAAGGATAGATGAATTTTCAGGGCAATTTTTTAAAATGCAAAACTGGTTCACAATTACTGCCATATTTATCCTCACACCAGTCTGGAGACAGACAGACAGATGTAGGCCTGCAGGGATAGGTCTTTGTTTATTTCTACTGAGGAACCATGGAGAAATGCTATGCACACTGCCTTGAAACTCAACAGGATTCCTTCCATGTACGTTGGCACCTCCATTTCCCAGTAGATATTGATCAACACTTATGCAGGGCACCCAGCAAATCCATGACATAGCTGAGATTTTAAGCATGTCTCGGGCCTAGGTATAACACACTGGGACCTTCAAGCATGGGGTATGTTGTGAAGAATTTATCAGCTTAAATCAGATATAGTTTTACTGTTTAGTGTTGCATGACAGACCTCCCAGGATGTTTGCTGCATTCTTGGATCCGTTGTATAACTTTGCATTTGTATTTCATCTCCTGATAAATGACCCAAAATAAATTTCAAATACACCTGCACACAACACTTTGGTTCTCATTAGCAGTACAGGCTCTGAGCATCCTCACAGAACCAGATAGTAATGCAGCAAACTCAGTGAAAACCCCCAGCTTCTGCCAGCCCTCCTGGCTGCTGTTTTCTCCTCTCCTCTCCTCTCCTCGCAACTTCTTTGAGAAAGTGTGCAGCGTAGAGAGAAAGGACTTCGGCAGCTGTGAGTGCTGGTGGCAAGCGATTGTGAGCGAAATATAGGGAGGGGCTGGGAACAGGAACATCATGTTGAGGGTCATGGGTTTCCAAACTCCAGATGATTGCTTCAGAATCCCCACTCCCCATTTCTGAAATTCACCGCCATAACTACTTGCAAGGAGTGCGGCAGACAACAAACGCTGGAATTGCAATATAACACATCCAGTTTGAGCAGGATTTTTATGCCAAGGGTTACTCTTAAAATGGGGTCTGGGTCACTTGTAAAGTGGAACCCAAATGTATTATGACCCAAATGTATTATGCAAAACACTCAACTGGTTCATCATTCCTTGACGTCCATATTACTGTAATTTCTGGTTTCATTTATGGATATACAAATGGTAAAGTGCAAAAATTCAGGAAGAGGTTTTACTGCTGTAGTTTCTGAACCTAAGTAGATCTTAGTCTGATTTCCTCCTTCCTTGTGAGAAAGGGCAAAAATAAGTGTGGTTTTCTAAATAGGAGCTGAGATCAGCAGTCTAAGCTGATTATTTTTCATGATTATTTTTTGTCAGGATAAAAGTTTGCATATTTCTCTATTCTTCAGCATTCCTTGAGAAATATTAATATTTGTATTGCTTAGACATTTTATTCATGTTACCTGCTGTTATCATAGCATATCATAGCAGATAAATTTGATTATCTATATAGTACTGTAACATCAGCTCATTCAGTATGTGATCCCTGAATGGCTGGGATCATTCATGTCACTGGTTCAGAAGCAAGCAGGATCCAGGGGTTAAAAGTGCTGCTGAAGCAATAGCAGCCAGGGGGAACAGTCATATCAAACAATAGAGGGAGAAATCATTAATATTTGCACGAAATGTTTTTCAGGAAATATTGTTATCACACCAAACCTGATATTTTGACTTAATAATCAAAACTGAATAATGTAAATAATAAATTATTATTATTATTATTATTATTATTATTATTATTAAGTACACCCATAGAGCTCATCCCCTAATACACCTCATCTCTCAGCCATGGAAGCTGGATCTTTTCTTTTCTTTTCTTTTCTTTTCTTTTCTTTTTATAGCTCCACCTTAACTTCGAGGTTTAGTTATCATTTCCAAATCAATTGGTTCCAGAAATAACCTGTTTTCAACCCCTGAAATCTCAGGAGCAAAGTGACACTTTTTAGGACAGTATATCGCCATACAGTTCTTTCTGACATTTTCATGGGTGAGCCATGAGGGAAGAGAAGCACACATGTGTGGAAAGGGTGAGGGAGCAGTGATGTTGTCCAATGACATTCATTTTTGTGTTACGCTACGCTCACAGGTGGGAATGAAATTTACATGTCAGTATATTGGTCAAAAAGTCACAGATACATAACACAACACATACTGCAGTATGAAAGGAACATCAGAAAATGGGAAAGAAGTGCCAGCATTAAAACCAGGAAATCTAATGCAATGCTCCTTGTGTCTAAAAGCACCCTAGGTGTTTGGTGCTGTCAAAGAATATTATTCATGAAGTACCTTTTACTTTCATGCAGCTATTATGGTAAGTATAGGCCCAAACACATTGAAACTGTTTTAACTGTCAGTGCTAAAGGAATTTCCAAAACGTTTTGTTAAGTTACTGGAACAAAAGATTTTTTACCAACTCTGCGAGTCTTAAATGGTACAGCCTGTCTGTATTTAACCTTACAATACTTAGCATTCTTGTTTTGGGTACAGTGCTGGAAGGATTCAAAGTAACAATTTATCAGTGGGAATGAAAGTTAAAAGGGGGAGCGGGTAAATGCAACTTCACTATTTTGTGCCCAAACAGAACATTGCTTTCTCAGACATGACACATTCCACCAGCCATGCCGAACGACCCAACAAGAGTGATCCACAGAGATCTCTACTCAAGGTTTCTACTCATAGTTCTCTCATATTAAGAATACAGAAAACTGCCTAGCAGAGGAGGAATAGCATTCTTGCAGGCAGGGTGAGTCCACATAGCGGATTCAATGCTGCGTACAGTGGTACCTTGGGTTACATACGCTTCAGGTTACATGCGCTTCAGGTTACAGACTCTGCTAACCCAGAAATATTACCTCAGGTTAAGAACTTTGCTTCAGGATAAGAACAGAAATTGTGCTCCAGTGGCGCAGCAGGAGGCCCCATTAGCTAAAGTGGTGCTTCAGGTTAAGAACAGTTTCAGGTTAAGAAAGGACCTCCGGAACGAATTAAGTACTTAAGCTGAGGTACCACTGTATTGCAAAATAATGTACTCAGTATGAAAAACACTGTCTAATCAAGTGTTCATTAGAAAAGCAATACAATACAATAAAACATTAGTCCACCTTTGTATTTTAAAAGATGAAGAAGGTAGGCTTGCCATTTTTAGGAAACTGTTTTTTAAAGAAAACCCCCCAAAAGTTTTTGAGCTTTTTTTGGCAGCTCTACAGAAGGTGACTGAGCCTGCAGTGCTCAATGTCCCACTAAG
Organism: Podarcis erhardii; assembly: GCF_964252035.2. Taxonomy (NCBI): domain Eukaryota; kingdom Metazoa; phylum Chordata; class Lepidosauria; order Squamata; family Lacertidae; genus Podarcis; species Podarcis erhardii. The sequence goes on along the minus strand of NC_138497.1, from coordinate 77,237,380 downwards.
CTCCTTTCCATTTACCTCTTTTGACATTTCATTTAATCTCCCACAGACCACATTGCTTTAAATAGTAAATGCCCACACCTAGGAATAGCTCATCTGCAAATGGAAACCCACGCAGCTTGTTTGCAAAGTACGTAGCCAGGATGGTGTGGATTAGCTTATTCAAACAGTTTTAGTTGCTTTATTGATTGATTAAATTCCAGGCAAACTGTGTCCCTGCTCCCTAGGCTTTTTTGGAATCCATCACATTACAGTCATGCTTTCTTGCAGAGGATAACTTCAGCAAACAAATAGCAGAATAACATTGTCTCCTTCATTGATGCTGTTGAAAGCAGGTGGGGCATTTTATATTCTGTACTCTTCTAGCATATAGTGGGCTCAGCATTTGAAGAGACATCTTGATAGGAACAGAACTACATGCAGAGGGAAAGGAAAACCCTTCCCTGTATGAACTGAAACATTTACTCTGCAGATAATGAACTTCATGTTATGAGGAGATGGAGCAGAACAGGGTGACTAGAGAAACAACACTAGTCTCATAAGCATTTGACTCTTCTTAGTCAGGGATGGAAGACTAAATTTAATGCAGGCTAGAGGCTACAGTACACAAAATCTGCTGAGCATCCAAATCACCCAAGCCAGGGACAAACAAATCGTTTAGCACAGAGAAACACAATGGAAATGTCTCATGATATGAAAGTTTGTATCCATGTTTTTATAACATAATTAAACTACAACACATGAATGTGGTGAATGCTGAGGCAAAGTTGAGTCTCACATACTCCATGGCATTTGCATATTTGCTGGTCTAATTGGTCTAATTGTCCTTCCACATAAGGGGTCCAAGGGAATAGAATGCATTAGTTCAGCATGTATCTCCCCCAATCAGGCCATCAATGCTCTGTATGATATTGGACCAATGGTGGCAAGTTCCTGGGCCACCACTTCATGGCCAGCATGGGCTAGGCCATCCCCTTCAGTCCTTGTCCATTATTTATTTATTTCCCTGGTTTCTGGTCCACCTTTGAATCTCAAAGGTAGCATTCATAAATAATAAAATCTAATTACATTAGGGCTGTCTCTCTCTACTTTGAGACCTAAACGGTGAAAAGTGGGATATAAAAACAAACAAACAAACAAATATCCCCTCCAACACACAGCACTGCATGGAGGTAGCAAATACTCCCTGCACATCTCACAAATCCAGTTCTCATTAAACTGTTGCGGCTGTTCATATCATAAGAACATAAGAAGAGCCTGCTGGGTCAGGCCAATGGCCCACTTAGTCCAGCTTCTTGTTCTCAAAATGACCAGCCAGATGCCTGTGGGAAGCCCGTAGGCAGGGCCTGAGCTCAATAGCATTCTCCCCTCCTGTGGTTTCCAGCAACTGGTATTCAGAAGCATTATTGCCCCTGACTGTGAAGGCAAATATAACCATCAGGGATAGTAGCCATTGATAGCCTTTTTGTCCATGAATCTGTCCAAGCCCCTTTTAAAACCATCCATTTTAAAGTTATTCACTATATGGTTTACAGAAGTTGTATAAGTCTATTTCAGGCTTCTGCAACCTGATGCCACCCAGATCCTGTTAGATCATTTTCAGGCGTGGGAATACAGGATCTAAACAGGCGAGTCTTCAAACCCCATCTTGCTTAACCTCACACACTGTATGCCACACAGGAGAAGCTTTGGAATATCTGAGAAATCCAAACAAATTTTTGAAATCCTGCTGAGAGAGCTTTTGGCTGAAATTGCTGTTGTTTTCCAGTACTTTTCTGCAAAGCTTGAATGTGGAGCACTTGTTATATACTAGCCCACAGTAAGTCTCAGAAGCTTCCACCCCTCTCCCAATATTGCACCATGAGTACATGCATACATACGACGTTTTATTTGCCTTCCGTCTTTCCATAGTTAAAACCATGTTCAAGGCGGTTTACAACATGAAAAAATTACATAATTAACAAACATAACAAAAGAAGTAATAAACAATCAGTAAAACATCAAAAAGTACACAACCAATTGAACAGTCACCACATTAATCATAATAATACCTAAAACAAAGATACAAACAATTACTATCAATAACAGCAACAAACCCCACCAACAACTACCTCCAAACAACACCCCAGCCCTAGAGTCTGTTTGACAGCTTCAGCTTTTGTAGCTGAAGTCAGTCAGGGCCCTACTCTCCCAGGCATGGAGCAGGTATTCCAGGACTCACAACCATGAGTAGACACTGGAGCACTACTTAGATCCCCATTTCATATTTGGGCATGAAGGAATCACTTCACTCTTGGCTGCATGGTATTTTGGCCCCCAGTGAAAGGTGTTTGTGCTGAGTCTTTGTGGATTGAGAATATACACCTTCATCCAGGAATGTCAAACAGTACTAGGAATGTAGGTGTCAGGCTTCGGGGAATAGGCTCCCCGCCCCCCGCCCCCCGTGGCAGTATATAAGAAGATCAAAGAAAGGAACGTCTTAGTAGTTAGAAACTTTAATAATCAGAGTGAGAGAACAAAGAACACATCTCCTAGAAATGGCGGTGCTCCCAGTTAAGGATCACACCCCCTTCCATCCCTATTAATATATGTCATGCCTACATCTTGTAATCTGAGTTTGTAACCTCTGTGCTTTCTATTCTGTGACTTTCTGAGCTCTTTGGGACCTTGGGGAGATCAGAGGAATGCTGTCCAATGACTGTGAATCTGTTAACCCTCTCTCTTCCAGTGTTTCTTCTCCTATCTGTTTCCCATCCAGTATTTCCCAGCTTCTGCCTTCTGAACTATGCCTCTCTGCAAACTATTGTTCCAAATCTATACTATCCTCCTGCTCTTGGGAAGATTCAGGAGCAGGGGGAGGGGGTGGCTCCCACCATTCCTCCACAGTGCAGCCCTCCCCAGCACCGTCCCTGACAGTAAGATGCTGCCTTACACCAAGTCAGACCATTGGCCCATCTAGACCAGAAGTGTCTGCACTGACTGGGAGCAGCTGTCAGAAAGATATCAGTCCTTCCTGGAGGCACTGTAAATTGAAGCTGGGAACTTCTGCATCAAAAGCAGGTGGTCTATCACTGAGCTACAGCCCTTCCCCAATTAAACACTTCCCTTGGCTGATGAGTCTGCCAGCTCCCTGTTCTGCCAAGGAACACTACAGAGTCAGGAAGATTGCCCTCCTGGGCAGCCTCCGCAGCCGCTCCTGGTGTTCAAGCTCCCTCTGCCCACCTCCCCTCTGGTGGCGCTTGCCTCTCTTCTTCCACGCTAGCCTTTCCCATGGCTTAAGGCAGTCTCCGACGCTAGGGCTACGTCAAGATGTGAAAACCCCATTGCTGTGAGCCCTGCACATCACTCAATGGCCTGCCCATGTTATCATTTGGTTGGGCCAACAGCATCACCATACTGGTAAAAGGCAAAAGACTTCTGTGATCTGAAGATAAACCAGAGTATGCACCACCATACTGGTGAAAGGGCAAAGGCTGCCCAATTCCTAATCAGTTTATTTATATAAAAATGAAATGAAATGAAACCTATGTTTCACAGCATTTTAATCAAAATGTGGCAAGGTACTTTGTACTTCCTGTGAGATATTTGCTACTAACCTTTGCCTTGGGTTACGAACATAAAACGTGAATGTGTCAAAACATATTTTCTCTCCAGCTGAGTATTTATATAGTCTTTGGAGTCTACACAACCTTTCCATAAATACATACCAACAGCTTTCTAGGTACATAAATCCCAGATTGTCAAATGAGGACAGTTATTCAGCCTCTTGGCTATCTTCCTTCTACAAATAGGTTTCACACAAACATGTTACAAAACTGGTATGTCTATGAGCTTTAAATTTAATGGGTGCATGTCTTTATCATACTGTCTACAGATCCATTCAGACTGGAATTAAGTGAAGTCAGAGAAACATAGAATTCTCCTACAGATCGAAAAAACATACAGACAGAAGAAACAGGAACAAATCAAGTGAGCAAAAGTTCTCTGGAAATAATGGCTCTAACTTTTGCCATTGAAGTGGATATCCTCCCACACTGTAAATAAAATTGCTGTTTTTATTTATTACCCAGTTTGGGTGGCTTCCTTATGCATGTGAGATCTCTGTTGTTTCTATATATGCAAGAGTTTCCTCATTCACTTAAAGAAGGTGCAGTTCAGCATATGTATTCCTTCTAGAAACACAATTATCCCCTATTTAAGTGAACAGAGGGAGTCTGATTGGGTGGGGTCTTCACATAATGTAAGGAGCCAGCAGGCTGGAGTCAAATAATCAGAGAGCAAAGCACAGGCACTACTAGGACAGCTCACAGGGCCAGGGACTGACTAGTCACCACATTGTCCCCCTGACATTGGCAGGAAGAGAAATCACAGCTAGTCAGTCCAAGAGGAATCACAACCCTCTATAAGATCTCTTCTACTCTTTGATCTAGTGTGGGGGAAATGTCCTTGAGAAAACGTAGCCCTGGCATTTGTCTGCTATTCCATCATTCACCATGGCCTGCCTCTGATCCACATCTGCCTGGTGTGGTATCTGGCTTACCAGCCCCTCACAATGTGTTCTGTACCTTGTTGTTTCAGAACCTGACCACCTTCAAACTCCTGACATTCCACTTTGCCTCTGTCTGATTCCATTCTGGTGCCACTTGCCTCTCTTAGCTTCAGGCATGCTGCAACTCTAAGGCTACAACAAAATGTGAAAACCTTATGGCTATGAGCACCACATATTTTTAGACCTCCGTGTGTTCAGCAGAAAGGTCTGCACAGGGTTTCTAAGCATGTTCTGCTGAATATGCTTAGAAACTTCCCTTCAACCAGACACCCCAACTAATTAGGGCTTCTGATTGCAAGGAGGTTTCCAAGCAGGTTCCGTTGAACTTAGTAATTCTGTATAGGAATTTATGCTAAATTTGAGACTGCATGCCTGGGGCCCCTGTCCCATCCCGTTTTCAGCCCACACACATTTCAACCCCCAAACCTAATTGAGGCTCTAGCTTCCTGCTTACCAGTATAATTTCAAAAGCTATCAAGAAGATCTTAAACAGCCACATTTTCTTGGAATGTCCCAAACCCAGAACAAAGTTATGCTGAGAAAGAGATAAGGCACTAACAAGGCTAGTGTAGACGGCTAATCTTGATGTGTGAATGAGTCAACAGCAGTCACAAGTCTTTGCGTTTCAAATAGCTGTTCACCATGCTTTAACTGCTTTTTGGCTAGCCAGCCAAGAGAAAAGCTCGTTCTCCATAGGCCCATTATATTCAGTTTAAGCAGTTGTATTTCTGTTCCTGAATCTATTCCAGAGTATGCATCACAGAAAGTCCTCTATGCCACCTACACATACACTTAAGGTGACTTGCAACAAATTAAAAACAACAACACCAGAGCCCTGTGCTTTCAGATCAACTGTTCAACATCCTGTTTCCCACACTGATGAACCAGATGACACTGGAAAATCCACAAGCAAAATGTGAGGCTCTACCCTTCTCCTATTGTAGTTCTCCAGCTATTGAAATTAAGAGGCATGCTGCCTCCAATCTGGATAGCCCCATAGCTATCATGACTAGTAGCCATTGACAACTTTTCTTCTGTTCATTTGCCTAATTCCATTTTAACACTGACTAAACTGGCACCCATCACCATGTCTTATGCTAGCCAAATCTATAACCACTTCCTTTGGTTTGTCCTGAATCTTCAACCATTTTATTTTAAAGTGTATGTGTTGGGGGGGGGGAGCAGGAGACCATGGTTCCATTAGCACATGGGTAGGCAAACTAAGGCCCATGGGCCAGATGCGGCCCAATCACCTCCTAAATCTGGCTCGTGGACGGTCCGGGAATCAGCATGTTTTTACATGAGTAGAATGTGACCTTTGATTTAAAATGCATCTCTGGGTTATTTGTGGGGCATAGGAATTTGTTCATTTATTTATTTTTTCAAAATATAGTCTGGCCCCCCACAAGGTCTGAGGGACAGTGGACCGGCCCCCTGCTGAAAAAGTTTGCTGACCCCTGCAGAGGTTCCAGGTGTTGCAATGCCACTTCCTTAGTCCTGGCAGAATGAGATTCTCCTACACTGAAGCTTCTGACGCAGTGGGGATTTCCCAGGCCACCTCTCAGGGCAAGTCCCTCTTTTCATCTCCAGTTCCAGTTAACAATTGATAAGCTCCTTTGTTCTTTGGCTCCTGACCTGCTTTCTTAAGTGTTTGACCAATATGTGAGTTTCAAGGGGTTTGCACTAGAATCTCTAAGGAAGGGTGCTGAAATGTGGTAAATATATTGTAATTGAATACGGAAATAAAAAGACTGGTAAGACTGTTGGTTGTAAGAATAAAGTTAAGGTTTATTACTCGAAGTAAACAAAGGCATTTTGAGTGCAGGGTTTACTGTGGCCTGTATGGGGCCAAGATGTTCACACTAACACATGCTAACTCATACTGATTAGCTGTAGGTAATTAAACTTTGAGAAGCTGCGGGAGTGAAGAAAAAGTCTGACAGGACGTAATTACTTTACCAGCAAGTAGTACCTAAAAGAGAAGGAATCAGTGAGGAGACAGAACTTTCTGTCTATTCCCCACCTTCACACACATACTGGTTCAGGTAAATAATTGCAAGCGTTATTGCTTCACTCCCCAAAAAGGGGAGTCAGGCCATGAGGTCATGATACCAGCCTAAGGCACTGGCCCACCTATGAGGCAAGGTGAGGTGACCACCTCAGGTAGCAGGATCCACAGGGACAGGAGATCCCAGTGTAGATCTTTATTCCCCCCATGTTCCTGATGCAGGTCTTCACTCACCCCTTCTTCCCTGGCAGAAAGTGGGGAACCATTTTGTGGTTCGCCTCAGTCACCAAAATGTCTTGGGCCAGCCCTGCATTTGGATTGCCTTCTCCATGAATAATAAGTCAGGCAAAATCCTAGAAATGAAGGCCTGGGAGAGGCTTGCCTTTCAGTCTACCTTTCTACCAAGAGGCAGGACTACTGACTCTCCCTGCTAGTACATCTCAAAGAGCAGAGGAGAGGACACGGGGGAGGGGGGAGTCCTTATAGAGTGAATGGCTTAAGATTGTTCATGAAGGTAAGGCTGTGGTTGCAGATATCAGAAACTGCTGCTAATTCTTTTGCCTTGGAAATGTAGCACTGTATTTTTCCACAAGTAGTATTTTTCCTGTAGTTTACATACTGTTAATTTCTACTTGAGTCCCACTGCTTTTAAACAAGAAAACAAGATTCATGGGCCTAGGTCATGGCTCTGAAGTCAATCATAGGTAAGATATAATAACAACCAGACATAGCTGGAGGCATTAAAAGTAGCTCAGCAGGTTTTCTGAAAGATATACCATTGCTTGAATGTACATGATGATTTATGTCAACGTGAACTGTGACTGCCTTTGCAGTTTTGTCCAGTTTAATCCAGGATGACAGTTCAAATATTTCTTCAGAAATGTCCGGAAGAACAACTATTACTGACTGATCTTATTTCTTAGAGAACTTATTTGTGTTCCTCAGATGATTCTAATTTTTTTACTACATTTCTGGTTGATGGGATGGACTTACATGCTCTTTTACATTTTTGGTTGTGGGGTGAAAGTAAGAGATTTTTAGATTCTTGTAGATTTGTAATTTTAACTGATGAGTCAGCAAACCAAAAGAAAACACTTTTGATTACTTAAGTATTATTATTTTTTTAATGACAAATGTTTAAAATGATGGCCTTCTCCCACACATATAGGAACACAGGAAGCTGCCTTTTTCCCTAAAAAATTGCTATCATGTACAGGAAAAAAAGGCATAAGGACAGCTCCTGACCAAGGAAGTTGGTGTGGATGGACCTGTCTTAAATGGGGAAAGGACTTCTATCTGTTTTTGTAGGGAAGGGCTTGTTTGCTTGCAATCCTACTGAGTTACAGATAAGGCAGTCTGAGAATGACTGACTTTAAAAGCAGCAAGCAGACTTTAGTACGAGACTCCGTCCTCTAAATTGTGGGGTGCCAGGTCATTGCTCAATTTGCCCCATCCTTAAAGTTGCCATAAGGGGTTTTAATAAGGGGTGGTTCTTTATTGATTGGTTGGCACTGCCTGCTTGGTTAGTGGTGAATGATTTTGGCAACTTGACTATGTTTAGCTAGATATTCTATAGTGGATTAGATAGGGCCATTATTATACACTCTATTGTTTCTGGTTTGCTGTTGGATTTTTTTGCACTCTGGATAATGTCTGACAATATATTCAATATTGAATAAGATAGGGCAGCTATTCTACTGTTTCTGGTTTATCTTTGCATTTTTGCCAGCTGATTATGTCTAACAAAATATTCTTTGCTGGATAAGATAGGGCAACTGCAATACAGTCTATTCTTTCTAGTTCTTTGTATTTCCTGCAAGTGTTGGTGTCCACCTTTGACTTCTGACTTGCTCAAAAACAAATCAAGCTGCTACATGTGTTCCCGCAGTGTTTGATGGAACACTTGTTGCATGTCAAAGCTGCCTGCAATGCCAGACATTACCGTGGGCTAGGATGAAGAGATGGATGTAAAGTTGGGCAAGCTTAAAGGGGATATTGCCAGTGGGTTTGTGTTTTTATATGGGAATGGAGCTGTAAGTTGGACTAGTCATAAACAAAATTCAGTAGCTAACTCTTCAACAGAAGCAGAGTATGTCTCTGCTGCAGAAGCAGGGAAAGAAGCACAATGTCTTAACCAGATTTGAAAGGATATGGGAATGCCGGATTCTAAACCCCTTAAGCTTATGGAAGACAATCAGAGTTGTCTGAAATTGGTGCAATCAGAGAAGATAAATACGCATTCTAAGCAAGCAGACAAAATGTTACACAATAAGCGATTTGAGCCAGAAGGGATTTATTGAAATGCAGTATTGTCCAACAATGGAAATGACAGCTGATATTTTAACAAAGCCTTTGTCAAAAGAAAGTTTTGAGAAGTTACGTGCTAAATTAAATTTGATTAATTCAAATTAGGACATGGGTGGCGCTGTGGTTTAAACCACTGTGCCGCTTGGACTTGCTGATCAGAAGGTTGGTGGCTTGAGGCCCCATGACAGGGTGAGCTCCCATTGTTCGGTCCCAGCTTCTGCCAACCTAGAGTTCAGAAGTATGCAGTGCAAGTAGATAAATAGGTACCGCTCCGGTGGGAAGGTAAACGGTGTTTCCGTGCACTGCTCTTGCTTCGCCAGAAGTGGCTTAGTCCTGCTGGCCACATGAACCAGAAAAACTGTCTGCAGAAGCGGACAAACACCAGCTCCCTCGGTCTGTAGAGTGAAATGAGTGCCACAACCCCAGAGTCGTTCATGACTGGACTTAACTGTCAGGGGTACCTTTACCTTTACTTTTTTAAGCAAGCAGACAAAATGTTACACAATAAGAGATTTGGGCCAGAAGGGATTTATTGAAATGCAGCATTGTCCAAAAATGGAAATGACAGCTGATATTTTAACAAAGCCTTTGTCAAAAGAAAGTTTTGAGAAGTTACGTGCTAAATTAAATTTGATTAATTCAAATTAGGCACAGTGAGAAGGGAATTGTAAGAAAAACACTAATTTGATCAGTAAAATGTCTGGCATCTGGTAGCTGGGGCTTTTGTGTTGTGCTCTGGAATTGGCCTCTCCCTTTGGGTGTTCAGTTCCGTTACAGAGACCAGCAGTCATTCTTGCCACATTCTTGCCTCTTGATGTTGTTTTCGTTTTCCTCAGATAGTATGTTATTGTGTTACAATCAGGGGTGCCAACTTGGGTCCCAGGTTATGGGTGCCCAATGGCACCTACGACATAACATGATGTCATGACGTTGTGACATCATTACGTCAAGTTACATCAACATCATGCAGCAGCACTTCTGAGGCCTGGCAGGACCTCCGACACAGCTTTTGGTAGAAACTGGAAGTTGCATTGGAGCCTGCATTGTGGGTGCTGAGTATCCACAAAAAAATAATAATTGTGGGTGTCCAGGCCCCCAGGCCCCCCTATCGTTGGCACCTATGGTTACAATTTTCTTTATTATTAAAGTTTTGTTTGACATGTATGTGAGCTGCTTACTTTGCTAAAAGAAAAGGAATTCTGCTGAAGAATGGTGGAATATCCTTAACTGGGTGAGTGAGGGGATATTCCCAGTCTGACAGGAGGACTGATTTTTTAATCACCCCCATCATCCACAACAGTTCTTGCATTTGAAGTTGCAACTGCACTGGTTACGAAGTTTCAGCCTTCCTGGGGTAAATTCCCATGGCCATTTCCTCCTGCTTGAAGTCAATATGAGTTGAATACTTAATTGAGCTTGTTCATTGTTGAACAAAACTTGCAAGTGGTTCAACGATTACTCAGATTGTGAGTCAAACTATGTGGTTGCAACCTTTTCAGTAAAAGTTTGATCTCAGATCTCCCCAGCTTTAATATGACATGTGATATCAGGAAAAGGGATTCAATAAAAAATATCATCTGTAAAGTATATACACACACTAAAATTCTACCCACTTGTCTACAACTATATAATTAAGAAGATCTTGTTTCATACAAGGGGTACAAACAACACAAATATGCCTAATGAATAAGAGAAAGATTGTCCCATAGTGGTATGGAGTTATGGAACACAGAAACCTGGTAGCCATAGTTACCTTCTGCTGTTTGTCCAGCAGAGAGATTGGATGGACACACACACAACCCTAATCTCTGAGTGGTGTGATATTGCAGGGATTGTGGGTGCTTACCCAGGGTTTGTGTTTCCTTTGGAATAAGGCACAGCAGAGAATGTGTGTTGTATACATGGTTTATTTACACACATATATAACCTCAGCCTACAATGGAGGGGTTCACAGCGTCACCGCCCCAATATGGTCTTGTTTCTCCCATAGCCACATCAATGGATTTAATGGCCTGTCACCCAGGTGATCACCTCATCAGAAAGCCAACCAGGCTTATATTTTAACACTGGCTGGATCCAGGGGTTAGAAGGGTCTTGGTGTACAGCCTACTGCCTCCCACAAAAAACCCCATAAAACACGCACGCACGCACGCGCACACACACAATCTGTACTTCTTCCAAGGAAGTCAGGGTGACATAGATGGCTCACTCCTCCTTTTTTATCCTCAAAACAATTGTGTGATGTAGGATAGGCTGAGAAACTCAAATATGTAGGTTAAGCTGAGATGCTGATCCCATATCATCCAGTGAGCTTCATGACTGAACTGGGATTTGTATTTTGGCCACTCTCTACTCTGGTGCAACCTTTGGCAACTTAGTGCTCTACAGATGGTTTGGACTACAATTCCCATCACCCCTAGCCAGTATGGGCATGCTGATAGGAGCTGTAGTTCAAGGTGTCTGGAAGGCACCAGATAGGGGAAAGCTGCTCTAGCAACTAGACCACACTAACTCTCAAATGACAGTAGACTGAAAGTGAAATCTGTTGCTTATCATCAATCATTAAACACTAAACCTTTGAAACAGTAACATCATTACATCCTATTAGCATCTTTGGCTTTTCTGCACTGGAGACAAAGACCAAGGCTGCACTTATCAACCCAGAACTTCCTTTCTCTGTAGAAACATGGGAAAAGTCAACACACTATGATTGCAGGGTAAACACTTACCGGTAATACATAGGTTTCCTGATAATTCATCTGAAAGCATTTAAATTAACTTAAAGGTAAAGTAAAGGTACCCCTGCCCGTACGGGCCAGTCTTGACAGACTCTAGGGTTGTGTGCCCATCTCACTTAAGAGGCCCAGGGCCAGCGCTGTCCGGAGACAGTTCCGGGTCACGTGGCCAGCGTGACAAAGCTGCATCTGGCGAGCCAGCGCAGCACACGGAAACGCCGTTTACCTTCCCGCCAGTAAGCGGTCCCTATTTATCTACTTGCACTTCAGGGTGCTTTCGAACTGCTAGGTTGGCAGGCGCTGGGACCGAGCAACGGGAGCGCACCCCGCCGCGAGGATTCGAACCGCCGACCTTTCGATCGGCAAGCCCTAGGCGCTGAGGCTTTTACCCACAGCGCTACCTGCGTCCCTTTAAATTAACTTACTATTTGCCAAATGCTTAGAATCTATACTGTTAGCTCGCCAAGATGTATCAACCAGTTGCTGTAGGCCGAAATGGCCAATTTTGTACCTCATCCCCGCCCCCCAAAGCCCCACTGCAGAGTGAAAGGGAGTAGCTACCACTACTACCCACACAAATTGGTTCTCTGCTGCATTCTGGCAAATGGAAAATAGCAATATCTATTGGCGTTATCTCATGTGTGTTCACAAGCTACTAATGGCTCAGCACAACTCTTCATTGTAAGGAACAGTGACTGTTCAGCTTATCAATATATACAACATGACCACCTGGGCTTCTGGTTTTGAGACTTATCAAAGATTACCCTAAATATATATTTGTACTAACATACAGCTCTCAAAGCCATATTACACACACAGAGGATGAAAGGGCTCACAAGCCCTAAGCCAACAAATTGAGAGAAGTACATTCATGCTGTCATTAAGATATATGCACACAGATTTGATCCAATATTAATCATAGAATCATAGAGTTGGAAGAGACCACAAGGGCCATCGAGTCCAACCCCCTGCAGAGTGAGGCATCCTGGGCAAAGTAGCTGGGAAAGCACCTGCACCACCACCAAATTTTGTTGCTGGGATTTCCTTTCCTCCCCCACTCTAAGCTTAAACAGCTCTTCAAGCTGTTGTGGCAAATCACAATGGACCACTGGGCTGAACTTCACCGCATGTAATGCTCTGAAGGAAAATGTAATGAAAATGATATATAGATGGTACATGACCCCAGTTAAACTTGCCAAAATATACCATTCGTCTGATAATAAATGTTGGAAATGTAAAGAAAATGAAGGAACATTCTTTCACCTCTGGTGGACATGCCCTAAGGTGAAGGTCTTCTGGGAAATGATATATAATGAGCTGAAAAAGGTATTTAAGTATACCTTCACTAAGAAACCAGAGGCCTTCCTTCTGGGTATTGTCAGCCAGAAGGTGTTAAAGAAGGACCGAACATTCTTTATGTATGCAACAACGGCAGCAAGGATACTCATCGCAAAAAACTGGAAAACTCAAGATCTACCCACTCTGGAAGAGTGGCAGATGCAACTGATGGACTATATGCAACTGGCCGAGATGACTGGCAGAATCCGTGACCTGGGAGAAGAGAAGATGGAGGAAGACTGGGAGAAATTCAAGAAGTATCTACAAAAACATTGTAATTTGATTGAATGTTAAGAAGGATGCTAGATTATAAAAAACTGGCCACCACTAAATTAGATTTGAAATTTGATGATAAGTGAGACTAAAGAAAATATAAAAAAATTTTTGGAAGAAGTGTTAGATTATATTTGAATGAGTGGACATGAGATTGTAAACAAGTTGATAATTTGTTTGGAAAAAACTTTTAACGATGTAAATGGGAGCGGGAGACGTGAGGGAGTCCAAAGAAGGGATGAAACTATGTCTGTGATAGAAGTAAGATTGTTTATTATTTGTGCATTTATATTTAAAAACTTTAATAAATATTTATAAAAAAAAACAAAAACATACAGCTCTCAAAGCCATATTACACACACAGAGGATGAAAGGGCTCACAAGCCCTAAGCCAACAAATTGAGAGAAGTACATTCATGCTGTCATTAAGATATATGCACACAGATTTGATCCAATATTAATCATAGAATCATAGAGTTGGAAGAGACCACAAGGGCCATCGAGTCCAACCCCCTGCAGAGTGAGGCATCCTGGGCAAAGTAGCTGGGAAAGCACCTGCACCACCACCAAATTTTGTTGCTGGGATTTCCTTTCCTCCCCCACTCTAAGCTTAAACAGCTCTTCAAGCTGTTGTGGCAAATCACAATGGTACTCTCCTAGATGACTCAAAGTGCTGGGTTTGACCTATAAAGCCTTAAATGGCTGAGAACCACAAGATTTCAAGGACTTCCTCTCCATATGAACTGACCTGCAATCATCATCTGAGGCCCTTTTCATCTGCCTCCTCCATGAGAGGTCCAGAAGGTGCCAACACAAGAATGGACCTTTTCTGTGATGTCCCTCTGCTTGTGGAATGTTCTCTCCAAGGAGGTAATGCTTAAGGAACTGCAGTCTTTCACCTTAAAAAAAAGAAAGAAAAAAAGAGAAAAGAGCACCTCCCAAAAACAACAACAACCCAGGTCTCCCTAGGGACTATGCTGCTGGGAGGTTTGAACTGTTATAGAACTGTTTTGATAACTGGGCACTGTGGATTGAAGTGGGGTATCATTGGAGGCACCAGTGAACTGGAGCACTGTGTGTTAACTGTACATGTGCTCCTCTTGCAATTTGTGAAAAGACAACTGCCATTTTTCAAGGAGTCTTATGAGCGATGGCCATTCCACCCCCCTCCTCTGGTGAAACCAACAATGAGCATTTCCACAGAATTCACACAGTCAGTCTACCAGTAGCCTCAAATGCTTCAGTGGGCAGTCACTTGGGGGGTTGCCAAATATATTCACTTGTCTGAATCTCTGACATTCTTTCCTCCACCACCATTTGTTTAGTCTGCATCTAGAAGGAAGTCTCATCACAGTTCTGACTCTCACTTTATCTGGCAAGAATCGTACGACAGAGGACCTCAGCTAGAGAAGAATGAAGATAAATGAACATTGGTGCCAAAATTCCAGGACATGCCCATGTGTATTGTAGGCTGCATCATATCCTTGTTTAATATTGTTGTTAGTACTCATGGCTTCACATGGGCACAACTTAGTAAAAACACCATTCTGACGTCAGACATCAAGGGGAATTTCCTTCTATTACATTCAGCAAAAAATGAAAGGAGGTCGTCTTTCTTAACTGATATTAATAACTAACTGATGTTACAACACAAGGAAACAATCCACATTTGCATGAGTCATAAATGATCAGAAAGAGAGAGAAATACGTCTGTCTGTCACATCTATTTGAAATATAATCTGATCTGCAAACAAAAGTGCTAAGAATACCAAGATGAGTCAATTTAAGGCCAGAGCTTCTTTCATTTTGAACTTTGTGTATTTGGGAAAATGCACAGAAAGAGCCTAAAAGTGCGTTGCTGAGTCATGGTCATGAGTCTAGGTTCCACAAATCCCCGTTCTGGGTGTATGCACACTGCAATACTCAAATCTATTGTTTGGAATGGAAAGCCTGTTCAGTGCACACTTCTTATATCTCCCACGAATCTTTCTTGGTAGCTGAAGACAAGTTATATGAACACAGAATTTTATGATATCAGTTGAAACATGCTAGGGCTCTTGACCTGGATGGGACCTTCTCTCTGCTACTTGGCTGCACTTTCCATTACATAAACCACCCGTAGAGAGGAGCAGAGAGGGTGCTGTCCAGGAAGCCATGGGCTCAAACTGCAGAGAACCCCCAAAGTCACTTGTGCATGCCTGACATATCCAGGGCATCTGGGCATTTTGAGCACTGCAGCTTTCATTATGTTTGGATGAGCCAGACATGCACAGGAGTCTCCAATGCCTCTCTAGAGCACATGCCCCTCCTCGTCTGGTAAGTAATGCAGAGTAGAGATTGGTAGAGAAAGTCCTATCCAAATTGGGAAGGGCAGTTTACAGGGAAGCATCTAGCCTTTGACATATTCCCACTGACATAATTAGGCCTTCTTGGCACAGAATTGATTTCTTTTAAAAAGTGATTAATTTTGACCATCCTACATTTTAATGGATCTATTATCATTGGTCACAGGGAACCATCTATTGCCAATTAATCCATTATTGCAGCTCATTAATCCAGAATTACAATTTATTCCATACTTGGGCCACTAATCACTTTGCCTATAAGCAGGCATTTAAAGACTAACCCCCCCCTCCCTGTTTTACCATTGCACTTGTAAATGCAACAACTTACTTTTTAAAACTACTAAGGGGAAAATAATTTATGGCACCTGAAACTTTGTGTGTATTTTGCAAAGCATGAAGGAACCAAGCCATTAAAGGTCTCATAGATTTTCTCTTGTTTTTCAAAACCAAACCTTGAGTTATGACTTGGGGGAAATGGGGAACCATTACCTAATGAATCTAGACTTTGAAAAATAATATTCCCTTGTAGTTTTATTTTGCTTGAATAGGTCTCATATAGTGATGTACATTGAGCAGGTTTGTAACGGACTGCAGGGGGAATAGAAACGTAAGTTTTGTAGTTAAAAAAGCATGCACACATCAGAAGTGCATTATATCTAGTCAATTTTGTTGAATCTTTCTCATTGTGGCATGCTGTTTAAAAAATAATCTAGGGCTCTCAGAAATAATACCAATAGGAGAAATCAAATTATGAAATACAAGTCAGGGTTCAAAGAGCTGTGAACCAAGGGTGGCTTTGGCTAAGTGGAAATTCAAAACTGAGAGTTGCTGGTTTCCCCCCAAAACTAGCTTGCAATGTGGTATGTGAGCTGACTGTGTACAGGAAAAAGTCAAAAAAATTCTGGCAAAATTCTGGCAAAATTCTCAAGCTCTTTGCTTGAGCATCTTTGGTTCCTGTCCTCTGAGACCAATGAAGGCAAATTTGGTGAAGTTAATGAGGGAGAACTTCATTGAAGCAGTTTATTGTCAATGTTTGTTCAAAAATTGGCACTGCTTGATGCTGTGAGAGCAAAGGAGTAAAGTGGCATTGTAAACATTTGATCAGTGATGATAGCTGTGTTTATATTTCTTAAATTAAAAACACAAGACTGCACGCACAGAATAAAAATCACCCTTAATCTTCATGAAATTTGTGGAGTTCAAAGCTTCCCACTGACACACTTTTCATTGCAAAATTCACACATAATTTTGTGTACAGGGTAGTCCTTCTTGGATGTTGTTACAAATTGTCCCTCACAATGCTCCCAAATTTCAATCAGCTGCCACTTGCTATTTTTCTTATGGAAACAAAAAAATCACTTGTAGCCTTAAATGTCCTAGAAATGCATTGAATTTTGCTATTGGGTTGTGTCTACTACCCTAGTCAATAATAGGAAATAAGGGTAGTAAAATGCATCATCATTTTTAAATAGACGAATGGTCTGGGAATGGTCAAGAAAGGTTTTTAGCTGTCAGTAGGTTGCCACAAACCACCAAGGACAGCTTTCTTGCAGGTTTCTTAATGAGGTAAGAAAAACATCTCACAAAACGTTAATTTTAGTGAATGTTAGGTATCATTAGTTCTCAGCTGTAACAAAGTTTTTCCAGACAGTTTACAACAGGCATAGGCAAACTCGGCCCTCCAGATGTTTTGGGGATACAACTCCCATCATCCATGACCACTGGTCCTGTTAGCTAGGGATAATGGGAGTTGTAGTCCCAAAACATCTGGAGGGCCGAGGTTGCCTGTGCCTGGTTTACAACATTTTCAGGACATTCTTTACTTTAAAAGTTTTTGTTGTTTGTAACTGAAAATAAGCCACCATATAGTGGAAATCTCATTGGGGTTGAGAGTCCACCATCTCCTGTGAGATAGGTTAGGCTGAGAGGCTGTGACTGGCCCAAGGTCACCCAGTGAGTTTTCTGGCTGAGCAGGAATTCAAACGTTGGTCTCCCAGGTCCTAGTCCAACACTCTAACAACTAATTGCACCTTACTAGCTTCCTTTGTGCATCCCATTGTTTTCTGTTTATTTCCACAACACTTTCCAAACTTCAGGAAGTCTGATTCTTTTCCAAAGTAGATTTGTGGTGCTAGGTGAGGGCAACAGAACCTTTAATGCAGTTTAACTGGGCAAATGGAAAGTTCCAGTATGTGCAAGAATACCTCCTGTGAAATACTGACCATCTGGAGTCACCCTTCCTGAATTCATTAAGAGGCAGTCAGTGAGGATTTTCCATCAAACACAGTAACATAACACAAATTAAAAAGGGGCAGAAGTTGAGCGCCATGGGGGGAAAGTTTCAGAAGACAGAAAAGTCTGGGGCACTGTCTATGACCAACCTAGAGGTTATAATATAAAGGATGATGGATGGGGAAGTTTGCATCAAAAACAAAACAAAAAATTAAGCAGGCAGCGTGTACCTGTGTGTCCTTAGTTGTTTTATTGTACTGTAGTGTCAGAAACCCATTATGACAGAGGAGTACTTGTGGTCCCATTGATTGTTAACTGTCCTTGGGTGTGGAAGGTCACAGCTCAGCCCCACCACTGTTGACTCAATGTGTGACCCTGGCCAAATCACCCATTCAATCTTGGTTTCCACTTCTGTAAAATGAGCAGGTCAGAGGCTGAATGAGGGGAACATAGCCCTTTTCTGGCAATTCAGTTTCAGTTTATTTGTTGGAAGAAAGGAGAGTCCTCCAGAGAGACGTTGGAACTGTCTTTGCAGATCACCACCTTGTAGCTTCATTTTCCATGGCCACCCTCACACTGTGAATATTGGTGACATACTATGCGGGGCTATTGTGATGGACAATACACTTCACACATCGAGAGTATTATAAAAGATATGCAGCAGTATTTGAGACTGCTGTTAGCTGAGAAATAGAAGCAAAAGTAAGTACCACTGACTTCCATAGCTTTCAACAGGAGAAACTGAAACACGTGTTTAACATTCACATTGAGTAATGGGGTTCAGAGTCACTTAGCAGCAACTGAATCATGTCCATAGTCTTCCGGTTATGTAATGAAGAGCTGTGTCTTTAACATCATTAAAATAAATAAGCAAATAAATTGAATGTCACATCCTTCCCACAATAATTCTACAGCAGGAGGTTTTCCCCAGGGGATGCAAATTTTTGCTGCAATTGTCTTTTACAAGGGACGGGGTGTACAGCCTGGGGGTGAGGATCATAGCTGGCGGCAGGAACTATTAGCCGCTGGCTGCATCTGCCTATCCTAGTCTTAATGCCGTACTTTATTGGTACATAACCACTGATAACCATCAGCACCCACAAGGCGTGTGTATAACTTCGTGAATCTATTTTTGCTATATTAATCAGAAAACAACATAAGAAGTAACTTTCTAGGAAACTGAGAAATTATATTTCATGAAGTATGAATGGGACGCGGGTGGCGCTGTGGGTAAAACCTCAGCACCTAGGACTTGCCGATCGCATGGTCAGTGGCTCGAATCCCCGCAGCGGGGTGCGCTCCCGTCGTTCGGTCCCAGCGCCTGCCAACCTAGCAGTTCGAAAGCACCCCTAAGTGCAAGTAGATAAATAGGTACCGCTTACCAGCGGGAAGGTAAACGGCGTTCCGTGTGCTGCGCTGGCTCGCCAGATGCAGCTTGTCACGCTGGCCACGTGGCCCGGAAGTGTCTGCGGACAGTGCTGGCTCCCGGCCTATAGAGTGAGATGAGCGCACAACCCTAGAGTCTGTCAAGACTGGCCCGTACGGGCAGGGGTACCTTTACCTTTACCTATAGAAGATCTACTAACATGAGATGTTATACTGGAATGTGATGACCAAACTAGCAATTGTGTGAATTGGTTTTTAAAGTAAGGGGGGTATATTGATCTGCATTGGGACCACCATGGGGGTAAAGGGTTAAAATCCCCCCACCCCCACCACTTGCACACCTGCTAGGGTCCAAATCCACATCAAATATCTGGCCATGTGATCATTTCAATAAGGAATCATGGAGCCAGCATGCTATGTAGATTTGGCCATGTAACAACCTCATAAAACCAAATCAAAGTAAGGGCATCCTGTTCTTCAGCTAAGTAGGAGAGCATCTCTGACTTGTTTTACAATACATACCCCCTCCAATTATTGCTGAAAAAGGAGGCATGTTTTGCAGAGAACATTGCAAATGTGGGGCCCGATATTTCGGCTCAGTCCTGGAGTTAAGCTCGTGTTTAAATCTCTTCCATTGAAGCTGGTGGGGTGTAAAAGTGCTGAAATTTGACAAGGAAAAGACCCTGTAGGCTTTGCCTCAGACACTTTGAACCCAAGCATCTAGCTGTGCAAACTGGCTGACATTAGATAGGGTCCTACTGGTTTCAACAAAGACAAGGATTTGGATCTCCTAATTTTCTAAACTATATCCTGTCGGTGAACATTGCTAATGTATAAAGGAGCAAGTGACTCATCAGTGTAATGAACTATGAACACACACATTGCTATTTTTTGGTAACTGAGTATGTTAGGCTATGAGAATAGAGCAACTCTACAAAGGGCATCAGATGGAAAAGCAAAATATCCTGATATGAGGCTTTAGAAAACTGAATCCGACAAACAGAGGGGCCTCACCCAGTAGCAAGGTGAGCAAATACAGGGCGATTTATCTTCAAGTGCATTAAGAATCTTTTGCAGCAAACGTTTGCTGAAGGCCAGATCACTGCACAAAGCAGTACAGCGAGAAGCCAGGAGTGATTAGAAAGTGGGAAGCTCACAGCCTCACCCAGAATACTCACCTCTTAATCACATTATCAGCAAAGGAGGGCTTTTCCTCATTGTTAGAGACCGTGGAATCACAGGGTTTTAGCTTCTCTGTAAGGTCAAAGAATGAGTCACTCTGCTAACACAATGCAGAGAATAAATTTCATTGCTGCACACAATGGGGGACAACAATGTAGACTGGGGATAGCCAGCTTCTATATTCTCAGGGTGATGCCATGTTCTAGCCAATGTTCTGGGAAATGGATGGTGTGCTTTGCTGTGCAGTCCAACTGCCTCTGGTTGAACAATAAAGGCATTGCCACATATATCTATTTAATTTATTTATTTAGAAAGATTGATGAAGCAATCCCAAACCTCTCACAAGGGTGTACATAACTGTAGATGAAACACAGCTAAAACCACAAAACTATTAAAAAACAAATACAGTAGTACCTCAGGTTAAGAACTTAATTCGTTCTGGAGGTCCGTTCTTAACCTGAAACTGTTCTTAACCTGAACCACCACTTTAGCTAATGGTGCCTCCTGCTGCCTCCTGCTGCCGCTGCTGCGCAATTTCTGTTCTCATCCTGAAGCAAAGTTCTTAACCTGAGGTACTATTTCTGCGTTAGCGGAGTCTGTAACCTGAAGCGTCTGCAACCCGAGGTACCACTGTATACATTAAATAATTCTCAATAAAACACAGATAAAAATCAGTATTGCAATTATTTCTAAACACACACTAATGTAAGTAACTGCATTATTTGATTGGTTAGGCTTGCTAATTTTTTTATTTTTATAACCAGCAATATTTTAAAAAATATTGAGGGTGCCTGCCTAATGTCAACAGCAGTAAGTGTTTCACAATTGTGGGGCACAATTATATAATTAAGGCAACATCATTTATGTGTATAGAGCCTGATGAATGTGTGTGCTTCCTATGAGAGTGCCCTCTAGTGGCAGATTAGCAGTGGCCCATTGCCTTTCTGTGCAACCTGTATGGAAAGCAAATTATATCCCATTGTTTCTTCCAGAAACGATTGTCCAGAGCTTTTTTACCCACTCCTAAGAGTGACATGGGTGGCGCTGTGGTCTAAACCACTGAGCGTCTTGGGTTTGCTGATCAGAAGGTCGGCGGTTCGAATCCCCACGACGGGGTGAGCTCCCGTTGTTCAGTCCCTGCTCCTGCCAACCTAGCAGTTTGAAAGCAAGTCATAGTGCAAGGAGATAAATAGGTACGACTCCAACGGG
This sequence comes from Podarcis erhardii, assembly GCF_964252035.2. NCBI lineage: Eukaryota > Metazoa > Chordata > Lepidosauria > Squamata > Lacertidae > Podarcis > Podarcis erhardii. The sequence continues at coordinate 77,215,819 of NC_138497.1, read as the reverse complement.
AAGGTAAACGGCATTTCTGTGCACTGCTCTGGTTCACCAGCAGCGGCTTAGTCATTCTGGCCACATGACCCGGAAAAACTGTCTGCAGAAGCGGACAAATGCCGGCTCCCTTGGTCTGTAGAGCGAGATGAGCGCTGCAACCCCAGAGTCGTCCACGACTGGACTTATAAAAGGTAAAGGACCGCTGACAGTTAAGAGTAAAATTAAAGTGTGGAGCATCTCCCAGTTTTGGGATGCAAAATTATTTTCCTTGCTACTGAAACTCTGAGCAATCTTCTTTTTAAAAAAACAACACTAAAGTTGATTAAAACTTGGTGTGACACAGTTGTTTGGTGGGGGGTAGGCGTGGATCTGGCCCATTGTATGTCAGCTTGCCATTTCTGATCTGGACAATGTTCTTTAATATGTTCACCAGGCTCCACACGACCACATGGAGATTATGAGGAGGCATTGGTTCTAGCAGCATCTCCGTATGAAAGCTACTGGCACACCAGTTGCAATTCAAGTGATCATGGCAACCTTTCTGCAGCTGCCAGGATCCTTGCAACACCTTTGTGTCCACTCTTCATATGGAGACATTGGTTCATATATGCAGTGCCTGCTCCAAGCAGTCTCAGACAGGTTGCAAATCCATTAGCAGCAGTGCAATCTTAAATTTCACCCTCTGTTTCCCCTAAGAATAGAGTTTCATCTTCAGATGGTGCATAATCCTCTTCCTACAGCTTAGGGTCTCATGTCACACAAGAGAAGATGATGGACTATATGGGAATGGCAGAAATGACCAGCAGAATCCGAGACCAGGGAAAAGAGTCGGCGGAAGAAGATTGGAAGAAGTTTAAAGACTATTTGCAGAAATATTGTAAAATTAAAGAATGTTAGAATGATGTTGGACAGAAATTAAGTGGTTTCCAGCTGTAATGCCTTAAGAGATATGGAAAATAAGGTTTTGAAATAAGCAAAAATGAATGGTGAGGATTTGCTGAATTAATAATTTGAATTGGAATATAAGAAAGGGAGGTATGAGGAGGTCCGGAAAATAAGTTAAAAGAAAATAAGTAAAGGGAAATTCTATGTGGTTTTTTTGTGTGTGTTTTTTGTATTTTTGTATTTTTGTTGTTCCTTTTCTTTTTGTTTTACAATGTATTATTTTGGAAAATTTCAATAAATATTTTATATATATAAAAAAGAGAATGGGTAGGCAAACTAAGACCCGGGGGTCGGATCCGGCCCAATCACCTTCTAAATCCAGCCCGCAGACTGTCAGGGAATCAGCATGTTTTTACATGAGTAGAATGTGTGCTTTTATTTAAAATGCATCTCTGGGTTATTTGTGGGGCATAGGAATTCGTTCATTTCCCCCACCCCAAAAATAGCCTGGTCCCCCCACAAGGTCTAAGGGACAGTGGGCCAGCCCCCTGCTGAAAAAGTTTGCTGACCCCTGCACAAGAGGGACATACAGAAAAATGTCTGCCCTTAGCCAGTGAATGAAGGACACAGATAATTGTTAGAAAGCTTCAAGTCGGGCAAAACTTCTCTTTTATGATCAAAGTACTTCTTCGGAACTTTTTTAAAAAGAAGGCAGATTATGCCTACTTTTTTAAAAAGATGAAAGATAACTTGGGCTGGAGAACCTTTGGCCCTCCAGATTTATTTATTTATTTATTTATTTGGACTACAATTCCCACCAGGTCCAGCCATCATGGCCAATAGGCACTATGGGAATTGCAGTGTAGCGACATCTGGAAGGCCTAAGGTTCCCCAGCCCTGGTCTAACAATTATTAAAGTAGCTCTGCCTTTAAAGTGAAGCAGATTTAATCTTAGTTACCTTCCTGGGATTCTGCCTTGGAATTTTCTTGTGTTGTTCGCACCAGAACTCCTTGTAGGGAGTCTATCATGAACAACCACTGTATAATAAGCAAATAAAGTAAATATTTTAGTTAGGAGTAGTACTAAACTGGTTGACCCCTTTTCTATGTATAACCATGAACATGATATACTTTATATCACTCCCCAAAAGGTTGGATTGTGAAAATGGGTAAGCATCTGCATTTAGAAGGGAACAGGGTTATTAGTAGTTCATGAGTTCCCCCTTCCTGCCTCACAGCCGGAAATTAGAACTACTTAAACCTCTTTGGTTAAGAATATGCTCTGCAATGATCCTTATTTAAAGTGAAGAGAATTCAGATAACTTTTTAAGAATCTTGAAGGTCCTGTTTTATCATTGCATCAAATGTTTGCTCACCATTTCCTAGACTGAAAACAGGAATTTCTACAACTAGGCCGTTGAGGTAATCAAAAGAGTTCAAAAGATAAATTTCAGCATGAGAGAATTACCTGGATAGGTTCCAGCCATGGGGCTGATTGATTCATAATAATAATAATAATAGCAAAACACATTAGCAAATATTTAAACATTTGGGTCTCTGCCCAGCACCAGAAAAATTTCCGATCAGAAAGCAACTGTCTGTTAGTTAGATAAAAGGCCAGAGTGAAGAGTTAAGTCATGTGAGCTAGAAGGTGGAAATAAAGCTGCAGCCTGGAAAGGCAGAGAGAGAGAGAGAGAGCCATGCCTAATTTCTGCTGGAATCCAAGGCTGTGGCTATGGGGGACGTCTTGGGCTGTGAACCTGTCCATCACAGGCCACAGCTGTCAACTTTCAGATTTGAAAATAAGGGATCAGCAGCCTCACCTGTCCTGGTGACAGTCTACGGGATATCTAACAATCTGGGATAGCAGCGGGAAGCAGCGGGAAACGGAGCTGGGATAAGGGAATTTCCCGCAAAAAAAGGGGAATGTTGACAGCTATGTCACAGGCTCAGGTTGTATATATGTGTAAATAAGCCATTGCTAAAAACACCACAGTCTCTGCTGTGCCTCATCCCAAAGGAAACACAAACCCAGGAATACCTGGAATCTTGCACCGCTCAGAGACTGGGGTGATGCACAACAATACATTATCACCAAGTTTCCTTACAATGAGTTGCAATCCATTGCCAGGTCCCAGTCTTTTAAAACTTCAGTGTTCAGTACATAACGTGCTGCCTAACTACATATAAAATTACAACCTACAAACATGACAAATAGCAATTGTGAAACATGATATCTTAGAACAGAAAGTAGGTGTAAAAACTAGATGTATTTAAAAACAAAGCTACCCGGTGCAGCTCTCCGTTGCAAGGGAAAAGTCTTTTTCTACTCCACTAAGAAAAAACAATGTACAAAAAATTGCTCATTTGAAATGCATTTGGGCCTCTTATATTCTGTCATCAGCCAGATAGGACAAGGTCTGCAGGAGGACTGATACTTCTAGTACTATTTACTCAGGTTTGCAAGAAAATAATTTCAGTGTCAGTTGGCACTTTGATAACATTTAACTGGCCGTTATCAAATGAGAAGGAGCATTTCCAAAAATGGCAGCAGTATAGAATTTGTACTAATGTAGCAGCTTTGAGTTCCAGGGCAGTGGACACTTCTCAAAAACCCATTTTGTTGGTAGCTGTTCATTATTTTTATTTAACAATCTAATATTTGTTCATTTATATAAATTCCTCTCTTATACTTCATTCATACATTTTTCCATTTTCATGTTTCACTCATTGCTTGCATACTTTCATCATTTCTGGCCTTTGATTTAAATAAATCTTTCCAATTTGTTTTATTTTTCGTCTGTCTCTGATTCTTTTCTGATTACCGCTACTAGTTCACTGGAGCAAGCTTACTGGAGAAAAATGGGAGAATCTATTTTCAAATGATTTCTATAAGCACATTTATTTATTTATTTTGCACACTCCAGCTAGTAAATGGGCATGATGTGCATCTGAACGAGCATTCTGTTGAAAGAAAAGGATGGCATCTGGAAAAGCGCCTCTGAGATGTGCATCAAATAGAATTTAATGGTGAGTTTCCATATTTTTATGTGCATTCAATTGCACATTCCGATGTTCATCTGATTTACTACTGCAGTTCCTAAAATAAATGTTAACCAAGACACACTGTGGTATTTCCAGAAAAAATGATTGAAATAACCATTGGTTGGTTGCAGCCCACCTTTCACCAAATGGTCCAAGGGTGGCATACCAAAACACCATAAGTAAGTGCAATGTACAATTACAATCATAAAATTTAACCACAAAACCTACCAATTTCAGAATAATGAAACAGGAGCACAGATCTCCAGGGCACAGCAAAGCAGAATAATCACAGATATCTACTCAGCTGAGGGCCTGGGGCAAAGAGGTACCCCTTTCCAAGGATCCAAGCTTTCACTCAACTCAGTGTGCCATTTATTTGCACCCAACGTTTTGTGCTCCATTATTCAGTGATGACGTGCTGCTAGTTTTACTGATGTGATGGAAATCCAGGCTAAAATGCATGACAATGCAATCTATGAAAGACAACTGGGTGGGGGGATGAAAGGGAGGCGAGGCGCTGAAGTCTGCTGTAAATCTGGTCATAAGAACCCAAGCCGTTAGAGAGGCACCAGAAAAATGAAATCAAAGACAAGCTTCCATAGGTAGCTGTGTACTTTATTTGGGAACTTCTCCATTCACCCTTCAGTGTATAGTGCAAACATTTTCTCTCCACTGAACAATCAGATGACCACTTTGCTATACATGAAACTGCAACACCTGCCCACTCAGTTTTCAATCTACTGTATGTATGAAATTCAGTCCTGAAGCTGGAGCCTACCTCTTTTCCTAATGTATTATTATTATTATTATTATTTTCTTTTTCTACTAGCCTGGCTTTATTTCCTTTGTTTAAATCTACCAGTCAACTTTAGAATCCTTGCAAGCCACATATGTCAATCACAACATTTCTCTGAACATGCGGGTATCAGTTTATGTATTTTTGTTGAACAATGATATGTTGTTTTATCTTTTATAATCTTTACACTGTCGTTTCTCCCTTTTCTAATAATAAAAAAATGAAGTCCCATGTTCAGGTCATAGAAAAGTAAGTAATATGGGCAACAGTATTGCACTTCAGTCAGTGACCCCATGTTGGGTCCATCAATCTCAGTTTAGGCTGGGCATTTTTACCTCATGCCAGCCTATTTCTAAAGCCGTCTGTATTTAATTTACCGCTCCTCCCTCAGTTAAAGGGTTATTGTGTTGGCCTCAGTCACTGAAATATCAGTGGACTGGACTTTTCATGAAGAAAAATGGTTGTTCATGACAGGTTGTTTATGAGGTTTGCTTGATTCATTGATCTAGATCATGTCCATATCTATGTTCACAGAGGAATTTTCCCTAGAAATTATGGAGAGATGTTACCAGCGGACGACTGAATAAAAATATCACATATAATTCTTCCTGAATAAGCACCTCAGAATGCAAATTTAGCAGAGTAAGTAAATATTTTGTGGGGCACATACACAAAGCAGGACTGGCTTTAACATTAGGCTGAGGGAGATAACTGGCTCAGGAAGCAGATGCTGGAGAATGGGTAGCACTGGCAGGATGTTAGAGGACAGAGTTCCATGTGCCATGTGACCCAGTCCAACCTCAACCCCCAAGCTAGCCTACTGTCTCCACATGCAGTAGAGGCAGGGTGGGGCAGTAGTACTTACCTGACTTCCTGTCACCAGCATTGCTGTGACATACTGGGAGAAGGAGATGGGTATTGGCAAGGTCAGCATGGTGCAAATGCACTGGCAGATAACCAGGTTATTAAGAGACTTGTCCCACGGTGATGGATTGCAGCCTTAAATGTTTAGGTTTAGGTTTTAGCAGTAATTTAAAAAGCCAAATAAACTTTCTCAGCATCATTTCCAGGAAAAGGTGAGCATGGTGAATTAAATGGAAAGTCTGAACTCAGAATAGCATTGTGAAAAGCATAGGAGTTTTTTATTGGATTCTTTTCTCTGCGTCATTGGTCATTCATTTAACAATAAATTAAGAGGAGATCCAGTGATCTGATATGTTCTGGGTGGCAGTTGTAAACACAGTTATTAAATCAGGCCAACCAGTATCAAAAAATTGAGAGGAAAACGATGGGACAGGGGACAACTGTGGAATGACTATGGGTGTTGATATAGAGCAGGTAGAACAGCCTCTTCATGAGCTGTGAGAGATAGAAGAAAACTTGGGAGTTTTCAATGATAATCTGATTGGCATCCCTCTGTCTTAATAGACAATGGATGAGTGCACCTTTGCAGATGAAGTCAGATGATTGGAGAGTTACAGAGCCCGCTGTGGCTGTAGAGACATGTTTTGTTGTGGCTGGGACAGATGAAAGTGTCCAGTTGTGCTGCTGCAGATACTCCATAGGTTTACTCCTTCGCCTCTTCTCCTGAAGATGTCCCACAAGACAGTGCGTATGGATTGTTCCTCAGGGTTTACTCCCAAAGCCTTTCTCACAAATGAGTATAGCCGCAAGGCAGCAGAGGTTTAGGATCAGAGTTTTCCTTCTCCTTGATGGGCTACCTTCCCAGGTTGACGAGCCCCACCTGCCCTTCATTTCCCTTTACAGCATGTGCAGAAACTGCCTTCTTGTAGATGCACACACAAATGTGTGCCTCTTCAAAGGAAAACACACATAAAAACAACTGTACAATAAATACAACACCTAAAACCAGTATAAGAAGGTGGCAGCAATACTACAGTAAAATCAAAATCAAGTTTCAAAGAGAGAGATTGTACTATACAGTGGTACCTCGGGTTAAGTACTTAATTCGTTCCGGAGGTCTGTTCTTAACCTGAAACTGTTCTTAACCTGAAGCACCACTTTAGCTAATGGGGCCTCCTGCTGCCGCCGCGCTGTCAGAGCACAATTTCTGTTCTCATCCTGAAGCAAAGTTCTTAACCTGAAGCACTATTTCTGGGTTAGCGGAGTCTGTAACCTGAAGTGTATGTAACCTGAGGTACCACTGTATAGGCTTTTCTTATTTGCTGGAATAGCATCATGGGTGCTTTGAACTGTTTGCTAGTAGCCTTCTTGTGGTGACTTTGCACTTGTGGTGGGTTGTTGAATTGTTGTGTTGCCCTCTAAATCTTGTGCTTGCATTACCAGTCTGTGTTGCAAATGATTAAAGTCAACAATTTGCATGCCTCTCTTGTCTTCTCTTGAACTTCCTGCTTTAACTTCTCGGCAATTCATGATTAACTTGTTGATGGGGGGTGGGGCGGGAGAGGTCTCTGCTGCTGCAATGGTGCAATCGATGAATTCCTCGCTAATTGTGCTACTTTTCTTAATGTTTGGTCACATCTGATTTGCACTCCACCCATCTTAAAAGCTCTCTGCAGGTAATAATAAATTAAAACAATTATCCAAATGCTGTTAAATGCCAACCAAAACACACAACACTGTCAGGATGCTGTCAGCAGCTCCCAGTTGGTTGCCCAGGAAAGTATAAAGACAAGGAAAAGTTTATTACAGTCCTTTTTTATTTCAAACTTTACAGTGAGAGGCTATAGAACCCAGCCTCTTGGATAATGGTGGTGTCCTGAGTGAACCTCCATCCTCTTTTTCTCCCACTTTCTCATTTGTCATTATCATCATCTTCTCTTCTATGGGTGCTGCTAAGTGCCATCTGTCTTTGAGCTCTTTGTTCTCCTACTTTTAAGGTTCACCGGTTTCTGGGAGATGGTGGGTCTGGAATGCTTTCTATGTGTCAGCCAGCTGCTGCTCCGGCTCTGCCTGCTCCTCCTCTCCCATGATTCCCCAACTTTCCCCCTCATCTGCCTCTGAGCTGTGACCTCCCGCAAACCACTGTTGTAAATCTATACTGTCTTCCTCTTCCTCCTCCCTGGAAGGGTTAGGATGGGGAGGTGGTCTCCACCATTCCTCCTCCTCTGCCCAGACCCTGACACACACAAATTGCAGAGTGTACACTAACATGATCTCCATTTTATATGTCAGAAGAAGAAAAGGAAAACATAAAATGTTTGCCTTTTTCCTTTGATGTAAAATATTGAACTTAATATTCAAAAAATCTGGAGATGTTTAGATTAGAAGTCTTTCCTGCAAACAAATTTAAAGGTTCTCACCAACATTTGGGATGCAAAATGTGATGTTCATTTGTTAACTTAGGTGCCTGAATGAAAATAGATTTTTAGTTTAGAGGAGGGTTTTTTTTAATTATTATTATTAAAAAATGTTTTTTAATGGCCACTTACTGTCCCTATGTGAATCTCTCCTGGATGTTGTTCCTCATTGCGAGTTCTTTGCTGCCTTTGTGTTCCACTTATTTAGTACAGAAGAAATCCTCCTTTCAAAGGGATTAGCACAACTGTGGAAGCATCAAATCTCCAACCAACAAGAAATAAGTGGTGAGACATTGTGCATCCCATGTCCAGTAGCACATGCTGGCCTCCCATCAGTTTGTGCTCATGGAAATAATTTGCATCACAGTAGCTTTGTTTCTATGTTGCAGAACATGGGATCATGTAGCTAGCTTCCTGTTCTGCCACAACACATAGAAATCCAGTTTACCGATGCGCCACAGAGTGCACATGCACTGGGCAGAGGAGACATGAACACTTGGAGAACAAATACCTGTGGGTGACTTATGCAAGCAAAGTTTCACGTGCTACAATAAAAGACAGAGATGGGAGAAGTCCAATTGTATCTCATAGCTAGGAGCACAGGTCCGCCTCCTCCTGCTGCCATAAAGGTAAAGGTAAAGGGACCCCTGACCATTAGGTCCAGTCGTGGCCGACTCTGGGGTTGTGGCGCTCATCTCGCTTTATTGGCTGAGGGAGCCAGTGTACAGCTTCCAGGTCATGTGGCCAGCATGACTAAGCTGCTTCTGGCGAACCAGAGCAGCGCACGGAAACGCCGTTTACCTTCCTGTCGGAGCGGTACCTATTTATCAACTTGTACTTTGACGTGCTTTCGAACTGCTAGTTGGGCAGGAGCTGGGACCAAGCAATGGGAGCTCACCCCGTTGCAGGGATTTGAACCGCCGACCTTCTGATCAGCAAGTCCTAGGCTCTGTGGTTTAACCCACAGCACCACCTGCATCCCTCCTGCTGCCATAAGCCCTGCCCTGCTGCCATAAGCCCTGCCTATATATGCTATGTGTGGCCCCTGAGCCACAGGTTGGCAGTCCATGCATCAAAACATTGCAAGCACGTGACATCTTGGCTGTAAAGCATCCAGTGAATTAAATTAAGCCCTCAAAGTGACTGAGTGAAACATGAACTACTCTCTCCTGACTTGCCCAACTTATTCACTTTGAGGAAAGTTTCTTCTACATTCCTATGCAAGGCTTGTTGTCAAATAGCACTTCGATGAAGTGTAGGCTTTTATACTTTATGGTTGTTTTGGAATGAAAATGCAGGACACAGCATAAGGAGATCCTTATCTTGACCTATTTCAGCACACTTAGCAGAAGTTTCTTTTCACAGGCTGAACAGGCACAAAGTACTCTTTGATGCCAACTAGCACAAGCATTGTCTCAAATACACAATATTTCATTAAGGACTGCTTTCACACCATGAAACCCAGCTAGCAGCTTTCGTGCCTTGTTCTGAAGATACAACAAGAACGGAAAATAACTTGCCCTCCAGTAGCTCAAGTGGGCTGTGTGACAATAGCCGTCTCTGTTCAGGCTCTCACCCTCTGTTGAAGTTCAACCCACGCCATTATTATTACATGATAGACTGCTCAGATCACTTGGGTCCTGTTCCAGATATTGCCAAGAGCAGATTGTGTATTTAAGATTTTATTAGGGTTTGCCCTTCCTAATCTCCTGTGTTCATACTTTGCAGTGTGAATCAGTGGTTGCTGGTTATACAACAGCAGTTAATGCACTTAGCTCCGTTTATTTATTGATGCCTTTGCAGTGTGGGCTTTGACCAGGTTTCTCAAGAACCATGTTCTCATTAGCTATGTTTGCTTAGGTGGGAGCCAACATAAATCACAACTTCTTTAAATACTGTGTTTCTGAAGCTCTAAGCAAAGATGCTGGCAACAGTTATCTAATTCTGAAGCATAGAGGGGGGATGGTGGTCTTGGTCACACTTTTATTACACTGCAGAAGCTGCCGGTCAGAGTATTTGTCTACCAGCTTCTTTGCTGGAAAGGAAGTAATTGATAACTTCCTCCAAGATTAATTCAAGCTAAAGGAGTTGCGGGCGGCATGAAAAAGGTGTAACTGATATTCTTACTGAGAGGCCAGCCTGTCAATTCCTGCCCTACTTCTCATTCCTAAATGTATTTATGTCTTTGACATGAAGTCACGTTCATCTGAAAAGAGCTTCCACCTAAGTGCATCTTGGTCTTGGACAAACACTAGAGATTGTGCACATATTACTCACTGGCCACACTTTAATACTTGTTATAAGTATTGAATCCCACCAATCTGGTTTGTAAGTTCTTTTCTTTCTTTCTTTCTTTTAAAAAAGCCCAGTATCTTCCACATTCCATATACCCCTGCATTCCTTCTCTTAATCTTTCAGTATTTGCAAGTTTATTTTCCACAGCACAATGGTCAGCGTACCTTGAATCATGTAACTGACAAGCCATCTACCTAAGTGTGGCATCTTAGGACCACTTCCCATCAGGGAGGCCCACCTGGTGCCTTCGTTGTATATCTTTAGGAGCCAGGCAAAAGCATTCCTCTTCTCCCAGGCATTTGGCTAACTTAACAAATGATGGCCTTTTAAACCAGTGGGGGTGGGGTATTGTCTTGTTTGTTATTATGTTGTGTATTTTTGTGTTTTAATATTGTAAGCTTCCCAGCACATGGATTTCCTTGCAAAGCTCAGGTTTCTCCACACGCATATACACACAGATTCTTCAGGAAATTTATATAGCATCTGTTTTGCATGTAGAAGGTATCGTGCTCATTTCCTGGTATCTCCAGATATGGTTGGAAGCAGTGGTGGAGCAAGCTGATCGGGTGCCTGGGGTGGCATGCCTGTGGGGGCAGGGCCAACCACCTGTGGGGCAGGGCAAGCCAGGGCAGGATGCTCCGTGGGGCCTCTGAGGAGTCTGTCTGCCTCCTCCCACTCAGCTGCCCTACAGCTGAGGAGGAAGAGGCGGGCAGACTGTTTGGGGCAGCGTGCAGCCTGCGGGTGCCCAAGCCACTATGTCACTTCCAGGAGAGACATATGGCTCGGGTGCACTGAGTGCCGCCTGGCATTTTGTCACCCCCCTCAGTGGTGACACCCAGGGCAGACACCCCCCCGCCCCCCTTCCTCCGCTCCTGGTTGGAAGAGACTCCCTGTCTGGAGATCTGGAAAGATGCTGCCAGTTAGTGTAGACAGTCTTGAGCCAGGTGGGACCATGGTCTGATTCTGTATAAGGCAGCTTTCTATGTTGTATGTCCCTTCCTCCTGCACACGTCTCTAAGACGATGTTTCAAAACCAAAGAGAACTAAAACTGTTTATGGGGCTTTGTGAATCATGAGCTTGCAGGTTTTTTCAAATAAAGGAAGTATTTGAAAATAAGAGGCAATCTTTGGGTTATTAACTGAACCTGAAAGCTATGCTATATGCCAGTTTAAAAAGCATAATTGGGAGTGGGGAGGTCTTCATGGAATGAAATTTGCGATCTTGAAATACTACTTCAGATTCAGTTTCCTCTTGGGTCACTGACAGAATTTTATCTAAAGATTTGCAAGTTTCTTGCCTGCAATCCTATCCATACTCACTACTGGATGGAATGCACTTCTAAGAAAGTCTGTGTTGAATTGTGCTGTAAGTCTTTTTAAATGGGAAGCAGAATCCATACTGCCAGCACTTCAAGGCCTTCAGATGCAAGAATCACCTGTACACAAGAGAAAGCTGATGGGAAGTTTGTGATTCTATGATTCTATGTACTATACTGAATAACTGTCAAAGTGGTTTCCATAAACCAGGAGTGGACCTCTTCGATGGATGGTAAGGGCCTTTCAATCTCCTGTCAAACACATATGACACCAGATATAGGGCAAATGGGTGTGATTTGGAGCAGACATCCTCATGGGCCATACTGGGACGCATGCCAGACCTAATTAGCCCTGTGGGCTGGAGGTTGCCCACCACTGCTATAAGCTTGTCAAACCAGCTTATCAGAAACACATGTCAAGACATCTCAGAAACCATCACTTAGGGACCCTACCCCCATCCCCGGCCAAACATAGGAACACTGTGTTTTCCAAAAAATGTTGCATTGCGCCCCCTTAAAGACAACTAGCGTCAGAAAAATAACTCCAGATTTGTACTACTCTATGAGAATCAGCTTCTCAGAGGCATTGAACTGAAACCAAATATTGTCAGCACTGAAAGGCTTTCCCACCCATTTGCTTTAGTGAATCAGAGTGAATGAATGAGCATACAAAGGTGTTCCATACCATCTAGACCCACACCATAAAAGCAAATTTACCTTTTCCCATTCTCTCCCAGGTGTAGAGGAAGAGAAGGAAAGGAAAGAGAGGGCTTTAGCAGGCTGGCCACAGTGGTTTCAAAACCTCCCATGATCCAAGCTCTTGCTATGGCATACTGATACGAAATCTTCACATTCTATTTCTTTCCAGAGCACAAAAAAATATTCTGCCTATGCACATCTCTACAAAGATGTTGGAAACAATGGAATACTTACAGCCACCATTGGGGCTTTATCAAGAAAGGTGTGTTGATAAGGCGAACAACTCAAACCAGCCCTTTCTGTCAATATTAACATGAGATAAACCTCTCATGAAAGGCTATTGGCACACAATATTCCACATTGCATTGGTAGTGGCCAGGAAAGGCACCTTTTAACATGAACCTATCCTAAAAGTTTCTAACCTTCCTAAGAATCAACCATAGAAGCGTAACATTCCACCCCACAAGAAAGAAAAGTGCTCTTTATACTGTTACAAATTGGGGGTGGCCAGACTCCTCTTCTTCCTCCTCCTCCTCCTCCTCATTATTGTTATTAGAATCTATATACCACCCAATACCCGGAGGTCTCAGGGCGGTTCACAGAATAAAATCAAAATATAAAACCACAAAATACATAATCAATATAAAAACAACCACCACCCAATAATCTCCCCAAGAAAACCCCCACCAGATTTTAAAAGGGCATAGGATGTCAATCAACCAAAAGCCTGGTTAAAAAGGAACGTTTTTGCCTTGCGCCAAAAGGTGTATAATGAAGGTGCCAGGCGAACTTCCCTGGGGAGAGCATTCCACAGATGGGGAACCAACTGAAGAGAAGGCCCGTTCTCGTGTTGCCACCCTCTGGACCTCTCAAGGAGGAGACACACAAAGAAGGGGCTCAGAAGATGATCTCAGAGTCTGGGTAGGTTCATATAGAAAGAGGTGGTCCTTGAGTATTACAGTCCTGAGCCGTTTAAGGCTTTATAGGTCAAAACCAGCACTTTGAATTGGGCCTGGAAATAATTGGTAGCCAGTGCAGTCCGACCGGGATTGGTGTAATATACTCAGACCGTCTTGCTCTGGTGAGCAACCTGACCGCTGAATTCCACACTCGCTAAAGTTTCTGAATCTGAGGCCAGGTAGAGGCAGCCCTACATATAACACATTGCAGTAATCTAACCTTGAGGTTACCAGAGCATAGACAACAGTAATTAGGCTATCCCTGTCCAGATTGCTGGGCCACCAGCCGAAGCTGATGGAAGGCACTCCGGGCCACTGAGGCCATCTCAGCCTTGAGTGACAGCAAAGGATCCAGGAGTACCCCCAAGCTACAAACCTGCTCCTTCAGAGGAAGTGTAACCCCATCAAGAGCAGGTGATCTCTCTCCCGGTCTAGGGTACCACCCACCAACAGTGTTTCAGTCTTATCTGGGTTGAATATCAGTTTGCTGGCTCTCATCCAGTCCATTACCGAGGCAAGACACTGGTCCAGCACTTCCACTGCCTCAACTGCAGATGTAAAGAGCTGAGTGTCATCAGCATACTGCTGGCAATGTACTCCAAACCACCCAGCATTTTCATGTAGATGTTAAACAACATAGGAGATAGGATTGAGCCCTCTGGAACCCCACATTGAAGGTTCCACGGGGCTGAAAAGCATTCCCCAAGCAACACCTTCTGGGAATGATCATCCAAGTAGGACTGGAACCACCACAAAGCAGTGCCATTCACCCCTAGTTCGGACAGTCGGTCCAGAAGGATACAATGGTCGATGGTACTGAAAGCCTCTGAGAAGTTGAGTAGAATTAACAGGGACATGTTTCCCCTGTCTCTCTCTCAACAGAGGTCATTATACAGGGTGACAAAAGCAGTTTCTGTGTCAAAACTGGGCCTAAACTCCAGTTGAAATGGATCCAAAAAGTCAGTTTCTTCCAAAAGCCCTGGATCTGGTCTGCAACCACTCACTCCAGAACTTTGCTTAGGAAAGGGATATTGGCAACTGACTGGGAAGGTTTCTTAAGGATAGGTTTTACCACTGCCTCCTTCAAATAGGCAGGGACCACCCCCTCTCTTAAAGAGGCATTGATCACTTCCCTGGCTCAGCCAGCTGTTCCCTCCCTGCTGGTTTTTATTAGCCAAGAGGGGCAAGGGTCTAGAGTGCAAGTGGTCTCCCTGACCAATCTAGGCACCTTGTCCACATCCTGAAGCCTTACCAACTGAAATTCATCCAAGATGGGACTGGATGGGATGGGACAAGATGGGACAGGACTAGACTGTGCTCTGGACACCCCATGAGATTCATCTGCTATAACAGCAAAGTCAAGTTCTTAGTGGATGCAAGCAATTTTATCCTCAAAAGGCTGCAAACTAGTCACATTGAGCTATCTTTGGGTCTGCTACCTCTTTTGGAGCAGCCTGTAAAAGACCCCATTACAACCCAGAAAAGCTCTGCCAGACGACATAATGAGGATGCAATGGAGGCAGCAAAGTATGTCTTCTTTGCTGCCTTCACTGCTGCTAGGTAGACTCAATAATTGAGCTCTTACCAGTGCGGTTTCATTCATTATGATTTTTGCTCCACTTGTGTTCAAGCCATCTCCCACCTTGTTTCCTTGCCCTAAAGCTCTGGAGTATACCAGGGGGCCAAATGGACTCCACATAGTGGGAGAGGGCACTCAGGGGTGATTGTATCACTAGCCCAAGCCATTTGGGGGTTCCAGAGGTCAGCCAGGGCTTTGACAGGGACACCATTAATTTCAGCCAGAAAACCCCCCAGAGCCGTTTGGAATCCCACTGGATCCATCAGCATCTGAGGGTGGACCTATCTAATAGGCCCCCTATCTCTGCGGACAGCCTAAATCTCAACAGGAAATGATTTGACCATGCCAAGGGACTGATGTCAATGTCCCCCACCTTCAAATCACCCTCTTCCTGCAAGGTCAAGAAGACAAGATCCAGAGTGTGGCCTGCCATGTGTGTTGGGCTGGTGACATGTTGGGACAGCCCCATGGTTGTCATGGTGGCCATGAAGTCCTAAGTCACCCCAGAGCCAGCTGCCTCAGCATGGATATTGACGTCTCCCAGAACCAGCAGTCTGGGAGTCCTCAACACTGCCTCTGAGACCAGCTCTGTCAGCTCAGGCAGGGAGACTGCTGGGTAGCGAGGCGGGCAGTAAACCAGCAGACTCCCTAATCTGTCCTGATTGCCCAACTCAAGGAACACAAACTCAAAAAGTCCTTGCTGGCCCAGGTAGAGAGAGGCAGGAGCATGGCCCTCAAGCTCTCAGCAGGATGGTCCTTGCTGGGCGGCAGCAGCAGTCCTCCTGCTTCAGTTACTAGCTGCCATCAGTGAGGCCATCAGAGGCAGGACAGCAGTATTTAAGCACCCTTCCATTATGCCTGGACACATCTGAAATGGTCTTTTTTTGTATTGTATTTTAATTGTTTGTCACTTGGGAGTCAGTCTTTAGCTGAAAGTTGGCTGAACTTACAATTAGTAAATAGAAGATGAAACCCATCTCTCTTATAGTCAGCAACATTTGAATGGTGTGTTGCATATATCTCAAGTATTATCTCCCATTCAGAAAACATGCCAGAGGATTGCTGAGTAGTCCAGTGCCTTAATTATTACAATAAATGCTATTGAAGGAAATTGATAAGGGATAAGAGTTCCAAGGGGGTCTCTGTTAACATTTATAGACACACCTACAATGTAAATACATGTCAAACACATGTTTCAATTACAATACTGCTTTTGTCCCATAACACTTTTCAGCACTTTATCTGCAGTTTTCTGATTAAGTTTACATTTCTTATTGGCTTTATAGAGTAGTGGGAGTTCTTTGGGTGTAAAAGATAGGAAATAGCTTTAAGCAAGTGGGGGCATACCTCTAAAAGTACTGTGGGAATGGAAACAAACATACTCCCTTTACAAATACTGGGCATCATCCATCCAGTCGAGTACTTTTTGAGAGCTGAACATGTTTAATTCCCTGAAATCAATGGGAATTCAGATTGGTTTGTTTTGGGGTGAATTATATAACAGGTCTCTTGCCTTTTGTAAAACCTAGGTGCATACATCATACATTTTCATGTCACCCTCACCCATTGAGAAAGAGAGAAAGAAAGAAAGAAAGAAAGAAAGAAAGAAAGAAAGAAAGAAAGAAAGAAAGAAAGAAAGAAAATCAGAATATTGTCTTTTAAATCTTTTAAAAAATGTGCAATGCCTACTTTTAGCTTTAGGGAAATCTTACACTTCCTCTTCATGATCCTCAATCCAGACCAAAGTCTCAGACTTGCAACTCTTAAACCATTTCTATTCATGAATTTTGCATAGAAGCCTAATGCATTGAGCATCTCTGGAAAAGTAGAAAAAAATTATACAATCCATATCCCAGAGCAGATTTTTGGGGGGAGGGTGGATGTGATTGTCCAGAACTTGTCCTTTCTTTGCTTCTCAAGATAATGAGAGGAATTAACTAAACCTAAGAGCAGTCTACTTCAGTCCTTGAGTCTGATCCAGTCTCATTGCTTTCCCTTCAGAAGCACAAAAGTGGCAGTTCTCTGAGCATTATTACTGTAAAATCTAAATCCCTTTATAAAGAGTAAATCTTGAAGCGCATTGCAAATATGCCCCCCCTCCTTTCAAGCTCTCTTTTCTTGAATTCTTCAGCTCTGCTTTTAAAAACTTGAACTTTCTTTACTCCTCCACTTCAGAAAAAGATCTACCAAGAGTCAAAGGAGAAGGCTTTATCTACTGGAAAGCAAATGTAAACCATGGGGGAACAACCTGCAATAGTAACTTCATAGGATCTGAGGGGATGAACCACAGACAAAGTTAAAGGATAGGGATAAGTCCGAGAAGGAAAGGAACTGGGGGACTTGGGTCAGAAACCTCAGGGGGTAACTATGCACTGTTCCCTTAATGACAACCTCACCTCTAGATACCTTCCTTCAACTCTACACTACGCTCAGATTAAAGAAGTCTTTAAAAATGACAAAAAGTTAGGGTTCCAGGTGGAGAAATCGAAGTTGGAAACTGAACTGTTAGAACCTAAAACTAAGGTACTTTCACGAATGTATAACTTGCTGCTAAAATGGAATACACAAGATGAAATGGTTAAATCGGCTATGATAAAGTGGGCACAGAACATTGGGTATAATATCATGTTTGAGGACTGGGAAAGGTTGTGGACCACTGGGTTGAACTTCACTGCATGTAATGCTTTGAAGGAAAATGTAATGAAAATGATATATAGATGGTACATGACCCCAGTTAAACTTGCCAAAATATACCTTTGTCTGATAATAAATGCTGGACATGTAAAGGAAATGAAGGAACATTCTTTCACCTCTGGTGGAATTGCCCTAAAGTGAAGGCCTTTTGGGAAATGATATATAATGAGCTGAAAAAGGTATTTAAGTATACCTTCCCTAAGAAACCAGAGGCCTTCCTTCTGGGTATTGTCGGCCAGAGGGTGATAAAGAAGGACAGAACTTTTTTCCTGTATGCAACAACGGCAGCAAGGATACTCATCGCTAAGCACTGGAAAACTCAAGATCTACCCACACTGGAAGAATGGCAGATGCAACTGATAGACTATATGGAACTGGCTGAGATGACCGGCAGAATCCGAGACCTGGGAGAGGAGAGGGTTGAAGAAGACTGGAAGAAATTTAAGATTTATGTACAAAAATACTGTAATTTGGTTGAATGTTAAGAAGGATGCTAGATCACAAATAATTATGCACCACTAAATTAGATGGAATTAGGATGATAAATGAGATTGAGGGAAGTATAAACTTTTTGGAGAATTATTGGATTATATTTAAATGAACGGGACACAAGAATGTAAACAAGATGATAAATTGCTGGTAAAAATCTATAATGATGTAAGTGGGGGCGGGAGACGTGAGGGAGTCCAAAGAAGCTATGAAACTATGTTATGACACATGTTATATTGTTTATTATTTTTGCATTTGTATTTAAAAACTTTAATAAATATTATTAAAAAAAAAATAGATACCTTCCTTCAACTCTTCTTTTGGTCTGGAAGAAATCTTGCAGCAAAACTGTGTAAGAGCCCTGTCACAGAACTCTATAAAATCTTGTTAATGAAACCAATTAAGCTCTAAGAACCTTGTTGATGAAACCAATTAAGCTCTATAACCCCCAGTTAATTAAAACAATTAGCACCTGGAAAGAGCCTGAATTATATAGTTAAGCTTTGACAGATAACACAGGGGCACCATTTACTGCAAGGGGGAGGAAAGGGGAGGAAGTGGTGCCTATCCACATCTTTGTTGAACTATCAACATCTTGACTCCTATCAACCTCAACCAGTCAGACTGGGCAAGGGTCAGACATGATGGGAGTTGCAGTCTAGCAGCAACTGCAGGGCTGTAAGTTCCTTATCACTGATATAGTGGCTTAGATCCACCATAGTTTCCCCACAAATTGAAGGAGCCCTTCTGTTCATAGAGGTGACTGCAATCCATCAGAGCCTACCACTAAGGAAATTGGATAGATTTTTTGTTGTTGTTGCCAATTCTTCTCGCTTCATCTGCCATGATGTTCCAAAAAGTCTCCCACACCTTCCGGAACAGATTTTTGGAGGGGGTCTCAAGAGATTGTTGGGAGTGAAGAACAGGAATTGATGGAGGTGCTTTCCTCATGGATTTTAGGATTCAACCAAGTGGATCCTTACCATGAAACATGTCAGTAGCATTTGCCTTTGTAGGAGAAGCTTATGGCACAATTGTGCTGAATCACACAGTGGATAATGTTAAGCTATATGGCCAGGAAAAGGGGTATGAAAGTTTAAAAAAATGGATGCCCATCCTATGGCAAATAGAGACCAGTTATTTCAGTATTTTTACTGTCCAATATTAAAATATTATTTCTCTGCCAGTTTATTTAGGTACTAAGAACTATATGCTTTCATTGCATAATTAAGACATTGCAAAGTGGTTGAACAATCACATTTCTTCCTCTTTCTTTCATTCCTCAGAATCCCTCTCCCATGACAATGACAATCTACACCTATAAACAGTCACTCATTCTGCAGATTTCTGATAATCAGATTTCCTGTGATATGGACACATGTGAAATATTAAAGAAAGTCATAGGTTGACGATGTTACATTGAATCCCAGCAGCAAATCCATATGATCAAAACTCGGGCCCTTGCCTGAAACCCAGGAAAGCCATTGCCAGTCAATGTAAACAACACACCTAGATGGGCTGATTCAGACAAGAGCGAGGTGGGCAGATCATTGTCTCTGCACTTGTTGGACTCATTATAAGGCACTTTCCTATGTAAATGCAGTGTTGGCCTAGCACTGAGTAAGGATGCAGTCCTAATCCTACTTATATGGGGTTAAGCCCCATTGATTTCAATCTCGCCCTACTTTGTGTTTTACTTTGTAGATGCTGTTTGGTTCTCAGTCAATTGAGTTGGTTGCTGGATTCGCGAGTTGCTTTGAAAGTAATAAAGGCTTCATTAATTACAGCTTCTCCTTAATTATTTCTTTGAACAATATGATTCTATTTCATTGAATACACAACTCATATAAATTATCCCAGGTACAAGGTGCATCTTGCTTTGCAAAGGCAAGAAGAAAAATCTTAAGGTTGAATTTCAGTTTGTATATGATCCAAGTCATGAAGAATTGGAGGAGATATAATGATGTATCAGTTAGCATTTCTAAACTTTACTGTTGTTCCAAGAGGATGTACATAATGATTACAATCCAGAATGATTGCGCACAGAAACACAAGAAGCTGCCTTATACCAAGTCAGACCATATTCTATCTAGCTCAGTGTTACCAACACTGACCAGCAACTCAGGGTTTCAGATGGGGGTCTCTCCCAGTCTTAATTGGAGGTGTTGGGGACTGAACCTAAGAGGGAACTTCTGCATGCACAGCAGATGCTCTACCACTGAACTACTGAGCTGCTGGGGCACTCATGTAGAAATGATAAATTATATTAGCTGATGCTCTGCTAATATTTCCGTTCAATGTGTGAAACCACTGGCTTGTATCCGTTGGCCTCAGGTCTATGCAGACTCCTAAGGACTGGACTTGTCATTCTTTAGTGGTTTAGACCACTAAACTTGAGCAAATATGGTATCAGTATAAAACAATACAAACAGAACAAATAATGCAAATTAAACACAGTTCCCCCAAAGAAATCTGTGAGTCAACCCATTCTTCTAGGGAACAGAGACAGGAGTTTTTAGCATCTGATGAAATGTGTATGTTGAGGCCTGTCTAACTTCAATAGACAGCGTATATGTGGATGATACTTTCTGGTTGTTTTTGGATTCTTGTTCATGTTGTACTTGGTTTATTCATATTATTTCTTTTTAGCAAACAACAACAATGGCCACAAAATGAACAATGGCCGCTTGGTTTGTCTTGCTCAGAGCCACAGTGCTTGCCGCTGACCAAAATGCTCAGCACTATTGAGTGCTTTGTTTCTTGTAGCATCTTCCCCATTGCCAGCCTTGACATTTATTCCCCCCTCACAAACATTAATGGGAGATGCCTTGAGCAGCCTGTTATATTTAAAATCCTTCAATCAACTGGTTTCCTGAATGCATTTCAGCAACTGAGGAGGTCAGAGATGTGTTGAGTTGAAGTAAAAAGTATGGGGAAGCAGGAAGTGAGAGTGAAGTCATTATCAGAATCATTTGCAAGCACAATGGAAACATCTTCCACCTGAGTTATTTTTGTGCATCTGTTTTAAGAATGGCTTACATTTAGCCAGTCTCAAGTTGCCGTTGATTTAATTACAAATTAACTTGTCAATGCAAGTTTCCTCCATGGGCTGCGGGCTGAATCCACCAAAGATTATGGAATACTGCCAGCAGAACCTGACTCTTCATGCTCAATGGTTCTTATGCCACTGTGCAGAGAATGCCCGATTCCATCCCTATGTGTGGCATTCTTTGGGTTGTTATGGGCCACGGAAACCATAGAAGCAGATTCTATAACATAATGGATGGAGGGACAGGCATTTACCAGCAACAAAGCCACACTTTAGTTGCCCTTGGTCTTGACTATGCGGTCTTGACTATGCTACCACTCAGTGGATTTGTAACTGGCTGGCTGACCGAACCCAAAGGGTGCTCATCAATGGTTCCTCTTCTTCCTGGAGAAGAGTGGCTAGTGGGGTGCCACAGGGTTCTGTCTTGGGCCCGGTCTTATTCAACATCTTTATCAACGACTTGGATGATGGACTCAAGGGCATCCTGATCAAATTTGCAGATGACACCAAACTGGGAGGGGTAGCTAACACCCCAGAGGACAGGATCACAGTTCAAAACGACCTTGACAGATTAGAGAACTGGGCCAAAACAAACAAGATGAATTTTAACAGGGAAAAATGTAAAGTATTGCACTTGGGCATAAAAATGAGAGGCACAAATACAAGATGGGTGACACCTGGTTTGAGAGCAGTACATGTGAAAAGGATCTAGGAGTCTTGGTTGACCACAAACTTGACATGAGCCAACAGTGTGACACGGCAGCTACAAAAGCCAATGCAATTATGGGCTGCATCAATAGGAGTATAGCATCTAGATCAAGGGAAGTAATAGTGCCACTGTATTCTGCTCTGGTCAGACCTCACCTGGAGTATTGTGTCCAGTTCTGGGCACCACAGTTCAAGAAGGACACTGACAAACTGGAACGTGTCCAGAGGAGGGCAACCAAAATGGTCAAAGGCCACTGGCAGAATCCGAGACCTGGGAGAGGAGACGGTAGAAGAAGACTGGAAGAAATTCAAGACCTATTTACAGAAGCATTGTAAACTGTATGAATATTAAGAAGGATGCTAGATTATAAATAACTTGGCACCATTAAGCTAGATGAAGTGAAATATGAAGATAAGTTAAATTTAAGAAAAGACAAATTTTGGATAAGTACTAGGCTAAATTTAAACTTTTAAGGTTTGAATAATTGATATCTAAAATTAGAGACACAACATTAGAAAAATAGATAACAAAAATGGAAATAAGGTGATAAATTGCTGGTTAGATATTTATAAATTAGGAACGCAGGAGCGGGAGATGTGAGGGAGTCCAAAGAAGTTAAGAAAATATGTTACAATATGTGTTACTTTGTTTCTTTATTTGTATGGTAATTATAAAAAAAACTTTCAATAAATATTTATTAAAAAAACACAACAAAATGGTCAAAGGCCTGGAAACGATGCCTTATGAGGAACGGCTAAGGGAGCTGGGCATGTTTAGCCTGGAGAAGAGGAGGTTAAGGGGTGATATGATAGCCATGTTCAAATATATAAAAGGATGTCACATAGAGGAGGGAGAAAGGTTGTTTTCTGCTACTCCAGAGAAGCGGACACAGAGCAATGGATCCAAACTACAAGAAAGAAGATTCCACCTAAACATTAGGAAGAACTTCCTGACAGTAAGAGCTGTTTGACAGTGGAATTTGCTGCCAAGGAGTGTGGTGGAGTCTCCTTCTTTGGAGGTATTTAAGCAGAGGCTTGACAACCATATGTCAGGAGTGCTCTGATGGTGTTTCCTGCTTGGCGGGGGGTTGGACTTGATGGCCCTTGTGGTCTCTTCCAACTCTATGATTCTATGATTCTATGGTTCATATTTCTGCTTCCGATGTTGCCATATGAACCAAATCCCAGAATCAGACTGCCCCAAAGTTCCAGACAGACGTGATAAATAATAATTGTAAAATTTTGTCAAAAATGTATAAAATATTGTTGGAATGGAATACCAAAGATGAAGAAGTTAAATCAGTAATGATACAATGGGCTAGAGATTTCGGTTATAATATTCAGTTTGAGGACTGGGAAAGACTGTGGAAAGAGAATTTAAGATTTACGGCTTGTACGGTACTTAAAGAAAATGTTATGAAAATGTTTTACAGATGGTATATTACACCGGTAAAATTAGCAAAAATGTATAAGACGTGTAATAAGTGTTGGAAATGTAAAGAAAAAGAAGGTACGTTTTATCATATGTGGTGGGAATGTAAGAAAGTGAAGGGTTTCTGGGAGATGATCTATAATGAAATGAAAAAGATGTTAAAGTATACATTTGTAAAGAAACCAGAGACCTTCCTTTTAGGAATTACAGGGAATGAAATAAGAAGAAAAGACTGTAAACTTTTTCAATATGCAGTCACAGCAGCAAGAATTCTACTGGCCCAGAAATGGAAACAAGAGGAAATACCGACAATAGAAGAATGGAGACTGAAGCTGACTGACTATTCAGAATTGGACAGACTAACCGGAAAAATTAGATATCTTCGAGACCAAAAGTTCATCGAGGACTGGGGGAATTTTTTTGAGTATCTGAAAAGAATATGTGATGTGGAAACAACACTGGCGGGATTTCAAGAAGCACTGTGAAAGTTGAGATATATTGTTAAAAAGAAACAGGAGTGGGAGGGAAGTTTAATGGCAATATAAACAGAGGAATGCGTAATTGAGAGGTAAATATGGATGATTGCCAGAGAAGCCGAAGGAAGTCCAAAAAGAACCAAATTTGTGGAAATTTTGATAAAATTGTATATTTGTGTTGGAAAATTAATAAAAATTATTTATGAAAAAACAGAATCAGACTGCCCATGGAAACAGGTATTTTTAATGGCACCTTTCACATGGGTGTACTGTGCCTGAAGGATGTTACTCAACCTTGACTGAAATCAGTACAAATATTTAAGAAATCTACTGATGGCATAATTTGCCTTCACAGCAAATTAAATTATGCAACTAAAAAATGCAGATGTATTTAATTAGTGTTATTTATTCTAAGATGGTTGGTTTTTGCACACATCTCTGCTCATAGACTGCTCATAGACTGCCAGTATATATTAGCAGAATAGGTAGCATGTAAAGGATTCTGCCCAATTTTCATTTTGACTATCAGAGAGTTGTCAGTTGTTATGTGCTAATCTGTTAGTTCTGCCTGCACAGCCTGAAGTGGTTCAGTCCAAGCTTTACCACTGGATTCTGAGGTAAATGAGCTCACATCTATAAATTCTGTAACTAAGAGTATATAATGCATATCAGCCTGTCTGGCTGGAATGTCTCTAGCTGACAGACACAAATGCTTAAGTTAAAGTGAAAGACAGCTCAGAAATGAGTAGCACTGTTCACATGGAAGTATTTGGTTGGGTTGTTCTGCTATTATAATCCACTTCCTTCCAGTAATTTGGAGTCTTGTTGACAATCCAATTTATTGAGTAATTTGTGACACGGTCCACATTTGTTTGGGCTTCATTCTTTCTGTCTAATATCTCTTGTAACCCTAATCCAGCCAATAGGTTTTTCCCAGAGTTTTGATTCATGAAGCAAAAGGTGATTGATGGTCTCTGCTGAGCTATTCTTATGTACAGTGCAAATTTATTATTCTGCCGATTGGTGTACAAGGGAAACATTACATTCTCTGTCACCTTGTAAAGGTCTCACCACCCTCTCCCAGCTCAAACAAATTTGCCAAGCCTAAACAAATCCCCTTCAGCAAGAACATGACTTACAGGGCTAGATCTGTTGAATTAAGTGCTCGTTTTTGTGCAACAAGAGATGCCATGTATCGAAGAGCCTAGCAGGTAGAGGTAATAGTTTTTTAAATAAAACCACTGGCCTGCTTACAAAAATGCTTACTGTCTAGCATTTACATTGTTCTGAATACAATGGTACCTTCTTAAAATAAATTCCTGTAAAGCTACAGAGCTGGTAAAATATTTCTGCTGTGCAACGTGGGAAACAGGCTCATAAAATTTTATGTGGAAAAAATGGTGAGTGAGACCCTTTTCATTTCTATGTATACCATATGGATAGATATACAGTATATCTAAATATTTATGGGAAGTTATACTACCTGTTCGGCAATAGCAAAGATCTGATCTGCCAGGGGTTACTGGGCAGAATAACACACAAACTGAGGGAATGTGAATGTTTACACATTAAGGATTGAGGAGTTGTCATGTCTTCCATTTGCAAAGGCCTTCCTAAATGTGTACCCACCCATATACTTGAGATACACAATTGAGGTGCATATAATGAGGGTTCTAAATCTAAACCATGAGTCCAGGGTGCTCCCTACTGCAGACAGTTACCCTTCAACTTGTGGAGCTTGAAATGGGCATTTTCCCAAATAATGTTTTACCATAAACTCAATACTTCTTTTAAAAAGACAATGCCATTCATTAATCTCTACTGGTTTTCAGTATGGCCTATGTTGTCTGGCTATTGCTATGAAGCAGTTTGATCAGGGCTGTGTGGCTATGAGGTGTGTTGAGGCCATCACCTCAGGGTGGCAGGTTCCAGACAGCTGGGATGGGTGCTGCCACTGTGCATCCACTACCACTCACCCACTGCCCACCCACCTACCACCTGCTTTTCTCTGGCTCCTTTTATTCCCTTGGAATAATGGTGGCTGTGGAGTAAGAGGTGGATTCAGCATTTTCAATTTGGGCTGGAGCGGCAAAATGTCCTGGGCCAGCCCTGGCTTTGATTTTTATTCTGTTTTTATTTTTATTTAATATGATCTATTTCAGTGAATGTTAGTTTTAGCACTCACTCCTGACTAGATGGAAAGAGTAGTCCAAAAATTGTGCAAATAAATAAATAAATAAATAAATAAATAAATAAATAAGTTTCGGGCTGCTAATCTTCATGTAATTTTGAGTTATCACGCCATTCCCAGCAAACACAGCAATCAACAGAAAACCTCTTCTGAAATTATGTGAGCCGCAATCATGAGATATGTCCTAGAACAATTTTTTCACACACACACACATTGTAAGTCAACCACTTTCCTCTAAGGATTCCAAAATTACATTTGTTTTACAGGTCTTCCAAAAATGTTTTAATGAAAATTAGCCTCAAGGGAAGGATGTTCTCCACTGCCTGTTCCTCCTGAGTTCCTTCACAGGAAAAAAAAAATCCCTTAAAATTAATACTCCTCCCCAGATGCAAATACACTTGGCCAGCCCCTGACAGAGTAAAAAAAAAAAAGCATCATCTATTTACCTATGCACCTGCTAAAAAATCTCTGAAGCCCCACCTCTTAGGAAACTTGTGAAACAATCTGGGAACTGAGCCAAAGTCCACACTCCTGCTATATAAGAGTCATCAAAAGACAGGTGCCTCCTCAGAAGCCTGTCGTTCGGTACCTGTTGCCGAATCCCAGCCAAGATGGGGACAGGCAGGGGGGCAAGGATACCACTATGGATACCAATGCTAGTGATCGCCTTAACATGCCAAAAAGGTAGGAAATTTTAACAGAACTTCATTCCCTGGGCAACAGCTAGTGCCTGCTTTCTCCATGGTCCGAAGGACTTTACAGTGATTTTGTTTGCTTTGCCTCATTAAATCTAATCAGGACTTTAAACATATTTGCCTTGTATTTTCCTATCACCATTCTAAAGACAATATGCTCAGGTTTCAGGGATATAAAATTCACTGCCCCAGTGCCCCGAGGCAATCGTTTGGTAGATCAATAGGCCATGATCAGTAAGTAGATCAGCCTCAGTATAAAAGCCATTAAAAATTGGGTTCATCTTTTATGCTCAGACACTGATTGATTGATTTTTACTAGTACGAATGAGGTTTGTAAAATGTGATTGTCGAAAGGAGCAAACCTGGCAGGTTAATAAGGCAAAGAGAGAATTGTATACATTATTTGTAAAACCATATCACTGCATCATTAAGCTTTTTGAAGTCAGTAGCAAAACTCTTGCTGACTTTGATGAACTGAGTTCCAGTTTAAATCCAGTTATGTTTGAGATCAGCCATACAGAAAGGGGTACCAGAATAGGACTTTGTGCCGGTGGAGCATTTTTCTGTGGCCTTCCATGGAATCAAAGTATTCTGAAATAAGGGACATACCATTGTGATCCATGGAACTAAAATGCTCTGCGAAAATGAGACAATACTTTTAAGGGAAACACAGGTTTGAAAGCTTCTTTCCTTCTATCAGCATCTTCGATAGAGAACAATTTCAAGAGTGAACCAGTTCCATTCACATTTTCTTTCTGAGCCTAGAGCAAAAATGAATGCAAACTCTAGGTTCTGAAAATAGCACAATACGTAGCTATTTGAAAACTAAACCAGCCAAGCCCAGAGCCAGTTATTTCCTCAGCAGTGCATCCACAGAGAGTGTTCTTGAGTTAATGACTTCTCTCTCTTCCCCTTCAATTGCAAATGTGTATTGAAACAGGATGGTTTCCACTTACAGCTACAATCTTCTATGTGGGCATCAGTAAATACAGTGAATACTTCACCACAGGACAGCTGGTGTAGGCTACATGGAATGAACTACATCACTATCATTACAAATCTGCCTTATTTAAGATCTCCTACCCATTTATACTGAAGAAATAGCATAGAATCCAGGACAGCTGTTTCAGGGAGAATTGCACAAGATTTGTATGCAACTAAGGGAAAGTTTGTTGGGGTTTTTTGGGGGGGGGGAGTTAAAGGTGGGTGGTCCAGAAGAAGAAGCTGCCCAAGGCTGATTCAACTGGTTCATGTTTTGGTATGATTTGGTCAACTCAGGATGCTGCAGCAGTTGAAGGGCAAAATCCACCTTAGGGTTTTGTTATGAAAGGGATTGGAAATAGAATAGGCAATGTGTCATAATGGGTTAGATCCAGACTAAGTTAATCATGCTTTATTCTCTTTCAAATCAATGGGGTAAAGTTCCTCCGGACCAATATAAGCCCCATTCAGTGGGTCTGCTCCACTAAGTCTCTTGATCCACACCAGTGTCTTTATATAAGTCTGTGGTGTACTTGCACTTGAAAGGACCTATCCACACTTATCTTGTCCTACCACTTTCCTCTGGGGAAACTAGCTCCTTACAACTGAATCACAGCAAATGTCAACTGGATTTTCCATGAATTGTTGATTGCTCTGTTTCAGTGGGAAAGGGCAGGTTTTCCTAGGGAAAGCAGTCTGGCAAGTGGAAAACTCCTGAGACTCATGCTTTCTAGGCATGGGACAAGGGGAAGTGTGGGTGAACATGAATTCTGCACAGTTCTGGCCACCTTATCTCAATAACTGGGCAAGGTCAGTTCAAGGGATTAATGGGTTGGAGCAGTTTCCCACTCAGGAAACGTGAGTTCAGAAAAGAAGGGGGCTTTTTTCTTCAGAAAAGAAAGGTAACTAAAGGGTGAATTCTAGAGATTGACAAAAGCATGGATTGTGTTGAGAAAGTGGACACAGAGAGGTATTTTCTCCCTCTCTCATGCCAGAACAGGGAGTTACCCAACGAAACTGATTAGCACTTGATTCAGGATAGATAAGAGAAAGTCCTTCATCACTTTACACACATTTATGGAATTTGATGCTGCAAGATGAAGGCATCTCCTAGGTGACTTTGAAAGAAGAGCAGAAAACCAGTCAGGGAGAGCAGGTTGTTAACCATAATAATTAAGTGGAACCTCCATGTTCATGCAGTACAAATCTGAATAGAGTATCAGTTGTGTGGCGTGAGGGGGAGAGTGGGAAAGGTCTGCTGCCTTGATACTCTGCTTCTGCTGGGAAGGGTCAGAGCTCAGTGGTAAAGCACATGCTTTGTCCAGTGGAGTGAACTCTCTAACAACTGAAAGCATCTGGTGCTTTACAAATGGGAAAGCCACAGATAATCGTAGAATCATAGACCTGTAGACTTGAAAGGAACCCTGAGGGTCATCTAGTCCAACCCCTTGCAATCTCAACTAAAGCATCCCTGCCAGATGGCCATCCAACCTCTGCCTAAAAACCTCCCATGAAGAAGAATCCACAACTTTATGAGGGAGTCTGTTCCTCTGTTGAATAGCTCTTACTATCAGAAAGTTCTTACTGATGTTTAGCCAGAATTTCCTTTCTTGTAACTTGAAGCCATTGGTTCAGGTCCTACTTTCCAGAGCAGGGGAAAACAAGCTTGGTCCATCTTCCATGCGACAGCCCTTTAGATACTTGAAGAAGGCTATTATCCTTCCTCTCAGCCTGCTCATTCCCAAGCTAAACATACCCAATTCCCTCAACCATTTCTCATCAGGCTTTGTTTCCAGGCCCTTGCTAATCTTGGTTGCCCTCCTCTGCATAGCTTTCAGCTTTCCAATATTCTCCTTAAATTGAGATGCCCAGAACTGGACACAAGACTCCAGGTGTGGTCTGACCAAGGTGGAACAGAGCAGTACTATTACTTCTCTTGTTCAGGACACTATACTTGTGTTGATGCACCCTAGAATAGCATTGGTCTTTTTCTTTTCTTTTTTTTACTGCTGCATCACACTGTTGACTCGTGCTAAGCTTGTGGTCTACTAAGACCCCTAGATCCTTTTCACATGTACTACTGGCAAGCTAGGTGTCCCCCATCTTTTTTTTTTTCTTCCATATAATTTTTATTATTAAACATAAAACAAGACAAACGACAACAACAACGAAAAATAATATATATATATACAGTAGTTTCACATCATTTTCATCACTACATTTTCTTTCATACTTCCCTCAGCTGTCCCGTAAATCATCCGTATTCATCACTTTCATTACGCATTCCTCAATCTTGTATTGACATTATTTATCTCTTTTCCTCCTATTCCCTTTAATCAATACTTATTACTTTTTTACAGTGCTTCTTTAAATCCCTTAAGCGTCATCTTTCCTTTACTTAAACATTCCAGATACTCTACATATTTCTCCCAGTCCCCGATGAATTTTTGGTCTCTTAAGTATCTAATCTTTCCTGTCAATTTATCTAACTCTGCGTATTCTAACAATTTTGTTCTCCAATCCTCTATGGTCGGTATTTCCTGTTGTCTCCATCTCTGGGCCAATACCACTCTTGCGGCTGTGATTGCATATCTAAAGAATTTGCAGTCTTCCTTTTTTATTTCCTTTCCTATTAGTCCTAGTAAAAAGACTTCTGGCTCCTTTCTGAACGTATACTTTAAGATCTTCTTTAACTCATTGTATATTTTCTCCCAGAAGTCTTTCACCTTCCCACAGCCCCACCACATGTGATAGAAAGTACCCTCCTTATCCTTACACTTCCAGCATCTATTGCATGTCTTATACATCTTCGCCAATTTCACCGGTGTCATATACCATCTATAAAACATCTTCATCGTGTTCTCTTTTAACGTCATACATGCCGTGAATTTTAAGCCCTCCTTCCATAATTTTTCCCATTCCTCAAATTGTATATTGTGGCCCACATCCTTTGCCCAACTAATCATTACCGACTTAACTTCTTCATCTACCAGATTCCAATCCAATAACAGTTTATACATTTTTGATAAATTTTTCGTATCATTACCTATAATCTCGCTTTGAAATAACGATTCTTTATCCATGAAACCTCGTTCTTTACTGTCTTTCAGGTGTCCCCCATCTTAAACCTGTGCAGCTGGTTCTTTCTGCCTAAGTGTAGAACCTGACATTTGTCTCTATTGAAATTCATTTTTCTAGCATGAGATCAAATCTGTGGGTCTGCCTACTTGTAAGTGAGTCTGCCTGTGTGCTGAGACACCCATGCACAATATGCCTCCACGGTTTGAAGCAAAGGACAGGTCTTTTAAAATACTGATGCTTAGACTTCAGAGTGCCCTTTCCTGAGAATTTCACATAGCCCCTTCAATTCTTGGTTTCAGACAGCATGCTAAAAGCAACTTTGTTTAGCTGGGCTTTTGAAAGAGGAAGGGAATGGCTTTAGGAGACTGGTTGATGATTTGAAAATTGTATTTTGAGCTGATGCCAGTTCCCCCACCTATGATGTTTTGAATGTAGTTTTGCTTGTTAGCTGTTAAGTTGATGGGCCAGGAAAAAATATTTTTAATGAAGAAATGAATTAAAGTTTGGTCAAATCCTGTGCCATTGCCTTTTGCTAGTTAGCAGAATTGTTGCAGTCCCTTTCTCACTGTTTTAACTGTTGCCACAGTCAACACCCAGGTTGAGCAATCCCAGTATGAAGACCAGCAATCCCAGTATGAAGACCAGCAGTATGATCAACAGCAGCAGCAGTCAAATTACGACTATCCATCTGTGCAGCCGACACATGATGACCGTAGGTGTTTCTAACTTCATTTGGACTCCAGCGCTAGCCAGATATGCTTGCAATTGCCAAGCCATAATTATTTCCGTCTTTCCCATATTCTTGGTCTCTGCTTTAAATCTCTACATAGTTTTGCACCCCAGCCTCTTAGTAGGCAGAGATGAGGCAATACTGAAGCTAAAGGTTTTCTGCTTTAGCTCACAAAGTGATTGCTTGCACACCCCTCTGAGTTGCACCTGCTCCTTTTTGCTCTGAAAATGAAAACTGAGCTCCTCAAGCTATTAATTTGTTATCTTTGGGAACATGTAGGGTGTTAAGGCTTGATTCTTAGATAGTGTACAGTGGATAAAGTTTTGTTTATCTTGAGATTATGCTAATTTCCATCAGTCAAAGAGCAAGCAAACACCCTCATGCGAGGCAGGTATCTAATCTAGAACTATGTTTGTATTGCATAGGTGTTTGCGCAGCACACAAATATATTACGTGTGAGCATGGGTGTACGCCCATGTGGTACACCCATGATAGTGGGACATTTAAATACATCCCTTTGTGCTTAGAAGTTCTAAACTGCATCACTCCCAACTGGGACAGGTCCAGCATATCTGCATAGTAATTTTATCATTTTGGAAATGCCTAAGAATGTTAGATTGTGTTTTTGAATAATTAGAGAAAGCTGTTTGCATGGCTCACCGGCTAGATCACCTTCGCTTCTACAATAAATTGCAAATTGCCCATTTTACATAATATGCTTAAAAACTGGCTCCCTTTTAGCTAAAGTAAGAATGACAGCTTGAACAGAACTGACAGGGAGAAGCCAAAGATAAAGAGATTCAGAAAGGAACACAGCCCATGACCCAGCCAAAGTCAAACACTGTAATATAATAACAATAATAATTTATTATTTATACCCCGCCCATCTGGCTGAGTCTCCCCAGCCACTCTGGGCGGCTTTCAATTGAGTGTTAAAAACAATACAAAGCCCCTTTAAATTCAATGGAAGAGTTAAATGTGCTGTTGAACACTGGCTTTTATCACCTTGTGCAATTTACAAATTTATCTGTTCTGAGAAATAGGTGATTATCTCTTGCTTTGCCTTAATCTAACATTAATTGGGTTTCACACTCTGTGCAATCTACAAACTATGGGGAATAGCCAACGAAGTCAGAGTAGACCCTCTGAAATTTATGGACTTAATTACTTACATCAATTTATTTTGATGAGTCATCTCTGAGTATGACTAACTTTGGATATTGCCCAGTTAAACAGAATTAAAGAATTCTTAGGTAAATTTTTTTGACACAAGTTATGCAAATGATAACCAAAGTGGTTCTTAAAATAAACTATGGTATTCATTTCATATACTGTATTCTATTTATGGTAGGAGCTATAAAAGATCAGGACTATTGACATTTTGAATCATCCAAGATACACGGAGTTAGTTTTGTATTGCTTTTAAAGGCAGGCTAAGTCTTGCACTAAGTAATTTTTTTATATAACTTTTCTGCATCTCATTATCTTTTATATTTTTGCAAAAAAAACAAAAACAAACAACAAACAACAACACAGAAAAGAGGGACTTTCTGGGGGAACTGTAGAAAGCTTTATGTTTCAAACTGTAGAAATTCTTACATAAAAAACTGCATATGACTGGTACCTCAGTCCCACATAAACTACAAGTGTTGGTAAATTCTAGTGGGAAGGGAGGAAACCCGCTATTTCTTCCTCTCTTCTTGTATGTTGCAATAGCCCTTGTGTTGAACATAATCTATGTTTTTACTGCAAAGGGGCAAGCACTGATGTAGGAATATCTGGAAGTAATTCCTGAATCATGGCTAGCCCATAATGAGATTTCAGAAATGATAAAAGAGGCTAAGACAAGGAGAACCTACTGGATCAGGTCAATGGCCCATCTAGTCCAGCATCCTCTTCTCACAGTGGCCACCCAGATGCCTGTGGGAAACCCTCAAATGCTGATATCCTTTCCTCTCACACCAGGTTTAATGAACTGCTACTTCAGTGTAGCAACACAGAACGACTATAATTACACACACAGTTAAACCATGGTTTGTTTAAACCATGGCTAGGTTAACAAACCACAGCATATCATCTTATAGTAAGCAAGCCACAGTTTATTTTCCCAAAGTATGTTTTGTTTCTAGCCTTCTGCCTCTGTAACTTGGCAATTGTCTCAGGCAGGATGGCCAAATGAACCAAGGTAAAGCAGCAAGGCTGCTGGGTTTGGACAAAATGACAAACCTTTGTTAAAATAAGCTATGGCTGAAAAGCCAACAACAAACCATGGTGTGCCATAGTTTGTGACCAGAAAACAAATGATGCTTAATCTGTTTGACTACAGCTTTGAATATTCAAACAAACAACTCTGATTCAACATATGATGGATTCATGTTACATGTAATCCAGACCAAGACCATGCTATTATAGATGCTGCTGTTTGTTATGCCTAGATACATTCAGTGCAAATCTCTTTGTATGCAAGTTCAGAAACAAGATATTCCATAAAACATAATCACATTTTGTTTGAGCCAAACACAGTGAAAGGATTTAATCCCTCTCACGTTGCTTGCAGTGTATGTGATGCCCTTTCACAAAGCAAAGGGAAAGCAATTAATTTTCAATGTGACTAGTTTTACCTGGAAGAGGCTGGTATCATATTCAAGTTACCGTATGTTCCACATGAGAAAAGCCTCATTACATGAGTAAAGTTGGCACCATTTTGGTTATTTTGACAAGTTGTATTTGGTGCCAATTCTGACAGAACACTTTTGACATTTTATTTCTGCAGAAAGTGGTAGGTAGTGTTACACCAATACTTTCCTCATGTGCATATCTGAACACTTAGTTAAGAAAAAAAAATTAAGCAGAAATTTTGTGCCTACTTACTTGAGAAGAAATCTCAGTAAACTCACTGGGGAATCACTTTCAGGTAAACTATGCACAGAATTGGGCTGTCAGTATGACAAATCTCAGGATTTCATCACCAGCCACTTGGCCTCTACGTTAGAATCCTTTAATAGCTCACTAGAATTTGCATTTATAAGCCACACTATCCAGAATAGAAGGGGTGGGGGATTGAGAATCATAGTTGAACTCTCATTGCCCCAGCCATCAAGGCCAACAGTAAGAGATTGTGGAAGTTGTAGTTCAGAAGGTCTGGAGAGCGCCAGGCAGGGGGGAGCTGCATTAGAGCTTTATTCATCAAATGGATTTGGAGATATCTCTCTGTTATTTCATTATGGAAATGCTGGTACAAGCTGTAATCATATTTATTTCCATCAGCTTTTGTCAAATCATCTCGTAGTCCTCCTGTGACCATCATCCCTCCCATGAGAACAACTCTGGCTGTGAAAGGTAAGTAAACCACAAACCACATTCTTGTGTTTTAGACAATAATCTTCCACTCACTAGGTGAACTTCAACAAATGAGTCCTATCAGTGGCAGCCCTATGCAAGGACTTCCACTTGTGCAATGGGGCTCTTCCCCCGCTCCTCTTCCCCATCTCCCCTGTGTCCTCCCCCACCACCATTGGCTCTGGTGAGTTGGGAGAGTGCCCAGATTGGGGTTGGGGAGGTGGGGTGGAAGGGAGGGGGGTTATTCCATATGGCAAGCTGAAATGCTTTCCTTGATGGAACTATTTCATTAGCAAGAAGTTGTATTCCTCCCACTGATTCAAGTTCCATTCCATTCACTTCAAAGGCTCTTTAGCAGGTGTATTCCAGAAAGGAAGATTGCAAAACTGAACCTTAGTATCCTATCAGTTAGAAATGGACTAGGAAGAAACAAAGGAAAGGGAAACAACCCATGGGCTTCCCTTCAAGGTCAAACAACAGATCAAGAGCAAATAAAAGAATATCGTGTGGCCATATTTTATAGAAATGTAGATTTTGAAGATAAACTGAGGATGATTCTTGGATGAATGGATAGGTGGGTGGGTGGGTGAGCGAAGGATTTGGGTAGAACCTTACAGATTATTTTGAATCCACAGCCGGAAACTCTGCTCACAATGGGAGAGTGTGTAGCACATGGGGCAACTTCCATTTCAAGACCTTTGATGGGGACATCTACCATTTCCCTGGCACCTGCAACTACGTCTTTTCCTCCCACTGCAAATCTGATTATGAAGACTTCAACATCCAAATAAGGCGCTCTGTGGTTGAGAATGCTGCCATTATCAGCCATATCATCATAAAAATTGATGGAGCAGCCATTGAACTGACCCCACACTCCATTACTGTCAATGCAGAACAGTAAGTTCAGTTACTTTACTAACGACCTTATTAATGCTATTGGGGCCAACAACACAGAGTGGCTGTGTGGTACAGGAGCAAACAGCTATGCATAGTCCAAGGTGGGTTATAAATGCCACAGCTTTTATTGGTTGTAGCTGTAGTTCACAGGCTCCAGTGTTTTCAGAGAGCCATAATCCTATCATCAGGCACCTAAAGTGCTGGAATAAGGCTGATTTATAAGTGAAAGTGTTAAGAGAAAAGTGTCTTTGCATGAAAATAGTCATGGTTAGACCTGGGCCACATCAGTCTTCAAGTCATATAAGAATGGGGTAGTTTCATATGCTTCAACCATGTGTCTGTTTATATTGAAGGGATGCCATGAATGTTCTTAAAAATATGAATTAGGTTTTTGTCAATGAGAGGTTTTCTATTTGCCACCTTCAGTTGCAATTTGCTTTATCCCCAGTGTCCAGCTGCCCTACAGCCACTTGGGAATCTTGATGGAGACAGTCTCAGGTTACCTGAAAATTGTTTCCAAGCTAGGCTTGGTGATCATGTGGAACCAAGAGGATGGCCTTCTGGTAAGAATATGAATGCTCAATATGCTGTTTTGTAACGAACAACCATGACACTATTTATCTTGTGTTTGTTAGCAAGTAAGTGGTGATTAAAAGTATTTGCAGTTTAGATGTGATGCCCTCCATTTCGTTTTGAAATTAGGGAAAAACAAATTTGCCTGTATTCGGCATCGAAGATTACCTAACGCAAGATTACCTTCTTCTTAGTAAAGAGGGGGGAAACAAGATGAAAGCTGTTGCTAAAAATTAATCGCTTTTCTCATGTAATCAGCATTCCTGAGTGCATATCTTTTAGAGAAAGGTCTTGAGCCACACGCTTTAGAATATAAAAGCACAAGCACAATCCAGCACTTAAATTCAGACTATTTTAAAAGTGAAATGTAAAAATAGCTACAACTCTTGAGATTTTTTAAAAAGGGTTGTTTTTTGTTTTTGTTTTATTTTACTCATGAGTGACTTCATAAGTCTTGCCTGATATTGTGAACCAGAACCAGAATATATCCTTTTGCTCTCTTGAGCTCTTGGATCATTTCTTTGGTGGTCCTGTCATTGTGTTTCATCATGTTAATATCTTAATTCAGTGGGTTGGTTCAAAACTTGAAGGGGCAGAATTGCACTAACCAGACACTCCTACAGGCAGAAGTGATGAGTGTGCTTCCTTTTTTTTTCTTTTTTCATTTCCCTCTTCTCTCTTCAGGCCCACATGCCCCCACTCAAATCTGTTCCAGGGGGTTGGGGAGCCTGTCAGACCAACATGGAAGATGATGTGGTGGGGAAGGGTTCAAGGAAGAAGGGGAAACTGTTCTAAGAATAGAGAGTAATCAAAATGAGCCATTCAAATTTAGCTCAGTCAGGTAGTAAATATTTACAAGCTCAATCAGCTTGTAAATATTGGGTTCATCTGTACATCAGTTGTTCACCACTCTCATGCAAAACCACCAATCAGCTCTCATTTTTATTCATCATATTCAACACTTTGTGCTTTCACTATACTTATCTCTTGCTTCCCCCATTTGTTTTAGCTTGAACTGAATGAGAAATATGCTAATCAGACTTGTGGACTTTGTGGAGACTTCAATGGAATCTCAACTTTCAATGAATTTGTTTCTAACAGTAAGTATACAAACCCCCCACATACACACACAACAACGCACACAGGCAGTTCTGTTGTTATTGTTTCTGAAAGTTCATTTGTAAGATGGCAATGTTTATATTGGCAAACACTTGTGAAAGGCTGTGTGGCATTTTAAAAGGACCAAGGATCGTCTGTTGAAGTGATCTCTTGCAAAAATTGCAGTCTTTGTTTTCCCTGTCTTTTTGTAGCTAATTCTGTAAATGGTCTATTACATCTTTAAAACATGAGTATTTTTTTTTTTTTTAATGTGGGAACGGGGCTCCCAACTTTGAATATACAAACATAGGAAGCTGCCTTATACCATTGGTCCATCTAGCTTAGCTCTGTCTATGCTGGCTGGTGTCAGCTCTAAGGTTTCAGACATGGGTCTCTTCTAGTCCTACCAGGAGACACCAGGAATTGAACATGGGGCCTTCTCTATGTAGAACACTTGCTCTACCACTGAGCTATGGCCCTTTCCTGAGTTTGTGTCAAGCAAGGAGAGTAATGATGTAGCAGAGAACATCCTCCTCCAAGTTTCTGACCTGGCTATATCTTGTCTCCCTGACCTATGCCACTACATAGTGCTATTCTGGGATGCAGGATCTTTCAAGGCAGACGTGGGTAGGATTCCTTCATGGAAGTTTGAAAGAGGGCAGACCTACATTCTGTTTTTGGTCTTATACACTAACCCATCTGTCCTAAAGGATAACAGCCCATCCAGCACCATGGATCTTGAGCAACTTCTGGTTTGATGTGGCCAGGAAGGCATCTTGGTTGGGATTGCCAACAAGATGATGCAGACAGATGTGGGTGTTTTTACTTTAACCTCATTGACCTTAGTAGGAACTATAGCTGTTAGATTAATCACAACTTGGAATTTGTTAATGCATAGGTATGGGACAAGAATCTGGGCTTTCTTGAGGTAAATGGGTAGGGATGGGGACTTTTAAAATATATCTTTCCAGTAGTTGACCTGGCTGTCACCTCATGGGCTCAAGCTCTTGCTTCTACATCCATCTGCCAAACTTATCTGGCATAAAGAAAATAAAGATGTGGCCTTTGCCACCCTGGACCAGTAGGGTTGACTGTACCCTATCTACTCCTGCTCTACCTACAATTTTAGGATGACCATTTTGAAAATAATGCTATTCATACTTATTGCAGACATCAAACTGAATCCTGTGCAGTTTGGAAACATGCAGAAGATGGATGGACCCACCGAAGAATGCCAAGATCCTGCCCCTTCAGCTGCAAGCAATTGCAGTCAGGAGTTTGTAAGGATTCTTTTTGTTGTACCTTCTTTTTAAGGGAGATCTGATATTTTCTTTCCCTTTGCTTTGTCTTCAGGGAATGCAAAAGACACTGAGACAATGAACTTTTGGAAATAAATGCTAACTTACAAATATCATTGGTTAAAATCAGTAGTAGTTCAATAGCTAACTGGCGCTTTATGAAGCCCATTGATTACACACACTGTCTATTTCCTACTTCCAGAGTACTGTCTGCCAAACAGTATTGACTGGTGAAGCATTCATGGGCTGCAATGCACTGGTTGAAGTACAAGATTACATTGATGCTTGCGTACAAGACTTGTGCAGCTGTGATAAGTCTGCCACTGATTACTGCATTTGCAACACCTTTGCTGAATATTCCCGGCAATGTGCCCATGCTGGCGGACTGCCAATGGAATGGAGGACAGAAGACCTGTGTGGTAAGTATCTCTGAAAGGCACTTCCGCCTCTCTGGGTCAGACTCAATTAATCATAATGTGGGGGGCACTGTTGTAGGCCGTCTAGCCTAATCCTTTGCTTAATACAAAAATCCAGTAAGCCCAACAGATGGTTGCCCAGCCTCTGCTTAAAGACTTCTAGTGAGAGAGGGAACTCTCCAACCCCATGCAATGGATTCCATTCTTGAATAGAACTTTCCATCAAAAAAGATTCTCCTCCTGTTCCACTGAAGTCTACCCCCTGTAGCTTAAGCCCATTTGATTTAGTCCTGTCCTCTGGGGCAGCAGAAGACACAATTTTTCCCTGTTTGGTGCAACAGTTCTTCATGTATTAGAAGTATGCTTTCTTGTCTCTGCCTAGTATACATATACCCAGTTTCTTAATTTTCCCCTCACTGGGCTTGTTTTCCATACTCCTGCTTAAAAAAAAAAAAAAAAATCACCAGAACATAAAACACCATTTGTTTAAAGCAATTTCACCTCAAGAAAACAACCAACACAAAAATTACATAGCGGGTCATCTAATGTTTCTTAATTCATGTCTCCTTTCAGCCAAGACATGCCCTTTCAATATGGTGCACCAGGAATGTGGCTCCCCCTGTTCTAATACTTGTACCAATCCCGAAAGGTCCCAGCTCTGTGAAGATCATTGTACAGATGGCTGCTTTTGTCCACCAGGTAAGTCAACAAACAACATTAGGCTGACAGCAGGGGCTCTGGATATTAATAGCTTTCCATAGAAAACAGCTTCCTCAGTTACAGTTTTAAATGAGATAGTCATGACTGCTATCCTCTGCTATGAAAATTAAGGGTGGTTCTTAATCCCCCCCCCCACTTTTGGATTTATTTTGGATCTTGTTTTTTCTACATATCTTTATAGAGTGCTTTTGTGGATAGGCAAATTAAAAATTTAATATATGCACACTTCTTTGCATGTTTTAATTTTATTTTTAAAATGTTTTCAATTATTTTATAATACTTCTTGCTGGAAAGGTCATACACTCTTGCAGAAAGGCAAACTAGAAATACATACAATCAAAAAGATCGTTCTTTTTCATTTTTTAAAATGGGTGATGCTTAGTTCTAGTATTAGCAGAAAGGGGGGAAAAGAAATTCCTGTGAACTTTGCTGAGAGTGAATGACTGGCAAGTTTTATGAGGGCAGGGTGTTCAGTTGGATGGCTCAATGAACTGATCCAGCATCTCTTAAAACAAAGCAAACCTGGTCAAGAACACACACACACACACACACACACACACCTACTACTACTGCTACAGGTGTTTAATGTGTGGGAATGTTGAGGGTGGCAGGAAAGGATATATTGATTATTAATATCCTTCCCAACTTGCACTAGCAAGTTTCTTCACTCTGCTAGAGTGTGTTCCCCTTCTTACAGAGCAGAAAACTGGTTGCAAACTCATGTGAGTTTCTTAAGACAATAAACAATTCAATCTGGGTTGCCCAGATTGAGATATGTTCTAATGTTCCTGATAAGACCCCTTCTGAATCCCTCCTAAAAGAATAAAGACACCACAGTCTTATTCATAAGTAACAAAAAGTAGTTAGAGCCAGTGTGGTGTAGTGGTTAAGAGCGGTAGTCTCATAATCTGGTGTCTCCGCTCCTCCACATGCAGCTGCTGGGTGACCTTGGGCCAGTCACACTTCTTTGAAGTCTCTCAGCCCCACTCACCTCACAGAGTGTTTGTTGTGGGGGAGGAAGGGAAAGGAGAATGTTAGCCGCTTTGAGACTCCTGAAGGGGAGTGAAAGGCGAGATATCAAATCCAAACTCTTCTTCTTCTCTTCTTTTACTCACGATCAGGCAGAGCACAGTGTAATCCCTGAAGGCAGGCTTTAGGCTTAAAGTTACACACATGTACAAACAGGTTTACCTCATATGGGAGATAACATGGGGAGCTGCTGTGGCAGCCAGCAGTACAAACGGGAAGGTCGAAAAGGGGAAGGTAGCAGTGTGACTTGCCTTTTACCAGGTCTGGAAAGGTCATGCCCACCTACTAGTCTCATGCAAGGAAGGATGCTCCAGGCCAGGAAGACAGGAAGTTTTGACTGGCTGAACCAAACATTCCCTTGCATGTTCACTCTAGCAAAACAAGGAATGTTGTACTTGACTGCTCCCAGTGGATTATATCCCACATAATGCAG
This sequence comes from Podarcis erhardii, assembly GCF_964252035.2. Lineage (NCBI taxonomy): Eukaryota > Metazoa > Chordata > Lepidosauria > Squamata > Lacertidae > Podarcis > Podarcis erhardii. Next base: position 77,174,653 of record NC_138497.1, on the reverse strand, counting down.
CTCCCACAATGCCAATTTCTCGAGCTACTGGAAAATGGTAACATGGTAGGTTGCCATCAGGAGTCTGGCATGACAATACCAAAGTCAGTGGAATGGTGTAATGTGCCTCACAGATCTTAAAAGCAATGTGACTGATACCTAACCTACCTCCTTATTCTTTTAGGCACTGTGTTCGATGACATAAGCAGCTCTGGTTGCATCGCTGTGAAGGACTGTCACTGTACTTACAATGGAGACACTTATTCTCCTGGAGCTTCTTTTGCATCCCAGTGCACTGCATGGTAAGACACCCACATCTGCTCATTCCTATTGCCTAAAAAATAAATGTGATGGGAATAATGACTCAAGCGTAGAATGTTGTGGTATTAAAAAAAGAATCTCAGTATTGATGTTTACTACTTTAGTGTCAATTGCGTCAAATGCTAAAACACTGCAAGCTGGAGCCACATGGATGCTCCCTTGGGTTCCGTGACAGAAGAAAGGTAGACTATAAATGATATGAAACAAAATAAGCTACAAAATACTGAAAAAACACCAACTGACAGGCATCAGATTAATATGAGTGAATTAATATGGCTGAATGTCAAGTACAGGTATCCATATTCAAAGGATATCCTGCTGTTTCTAGGATATCCCTCCAGGTATATTTGACATCAAAATTCACAAAGAAGAGGAGATATTTGAGGATTTTTTTTTAAGGAGCAGGTTAATGTCATTGTGAAGGAGGAGGTGGAGGAGAAACCCCATTTTTTTTAATAAAAAAAAACAACCCATTGAATGCATTCATATTGTATATGAAGGAGATGAAGGTTTAAAGAGGCTTTTGTTCAAATATGCGACATCAATCCATTTCTATTCCAAAATTAACTAAAGGGCCCCATTTCGGCAGTGTGTTTTGAAATATGAAGCCTTCAGGAATACACGGGTTATGATTTATTGTTTATTGCTTCAACGTCTTTCAAAAACAGTTATTAACATTGCTATAGCTCATCAAGGAACATTGGATTACCTACAGAAAAGTTGTTCATTAATAAAAGACCACAACCTACAGCAGCACTTAAAGAAAGGGAAATAAGTGTATTAAAATAGCCTAGCTTTAATTATTGTACTTTTCTTTTTTGCTTGTTTTGTTTTCCTTGTGTACACTGTCACCTGATGCACACCACTCTCTTCTCTTCAGTACATGTACTGGAGGCCAGTGGGCCTGTGTCAGCCTTGACTGCCCCGGAATGTGCTCTGTTGAAGGAGGCTCCCACATCTCCACATTTGATGAGAAACGTTATTCGGTCTTTGGGGACTGTAGCTATGTCTTAACTAAGGTAACGAAAAGGCAATATTTAACTTTTGGGGAGGTTTGCAATGGAGAAATCCCCACATGCAGGGATCAAAATGGCTTGGTTAGAATGTCACAGGAAAAAGGTTTGATTTAATTAAGATATTGACATCAACAGTAATTTTCTGTACACAGGAAACCCCAGCAAAGAGTCCAACATAAAATAAGTACGTTGATGACAGCAGGCTTTTGCAAAAGTCCCATAGGAAAGAACTGCAGTTGCCATGCTTTGGGAATTTCATATGCAACTGTTCAATTCAGCCTTCCTCAACCTGGATATTTTGGTCAACAACCCCCTTCAGCACCAGCCACCATGGCCCTGGTCTGGGATGATGAGAGTTGGAATCCAAAAACATCTGGAGGGTACTAGGTTGCGGAAGGCTAGTTTAATTCACTGCTGTTTAAGTATTGCAGTGTATTTCTCAGACTGGGAAACCAAGCACATAGAGTGTTTTTTAGTGGCTGGGGAGATGGAATGGGGCCTGGAAAATCTTGGGTCTGAGTCCCTATAGATTTTATGTGTATGCTACATCTGAAGGACACAGCCTCATTGACAAGGCTCATCTCACAAAACGCCGATTGAGACTAAGCTAGTTGGACTTAAAGGTAAAGGTAAAGGGACCCCTGACCATTAGGTCCAGTCGTGACCGACTCTGGGGTTGCGACGCTCATCTCGCTTTATTGGCCGAGGGAGCCGGCGTACAGCTTCCAGGTCATGTGGCCAGCATGACTAAGCTGCTTCTGGCGAACCAGAGCAGTGCACGGAAACGCCGTTTACCTTCCCGCCGGAGCGGTACCTATTTATCTACTTGCACTTTGATGTGCTTTTGAACTGCTAGGTTGGCTAGTTGGACTTAAAAAAGGTAAAGTTAAAGGTAAAGGTAAAGGTACCCCTGCCCGTACGGGCCAGTCGTATCCGACTCTGGGGTTGTGTGCTCATCTCGCTTAAGGGGCCGGGAGCGCTGTCCGAAGACACTTCCGGGTCACGTGGCCTGCACCAGCGCAGCGCACGGAAACGCCGTTACCTTCCCGCTATAAAGCAGTACCTATTTATCTACTTGCACTTGGGGGTGCTTTCAAACTGCTAGGTGGGCAGGAGCTGGGACCGAACGACGGGAGCTCACCCCGCCGCGGGGATTCGAACCGCCGACCATGCGATCGGCAAGTCCTAGGCACTGAGGTTTTACCCACAGCACCACCCGCATCCCATCTAGTTGGACTTAGTTCCCATTAAATTAATGGGACTTGAGCTTAGCCAATACTTAATTTCAATGGGGCTAAAGTATGACTAATTTAGTTTACATCCAGTCCAGAAGCTTTCACTTCAAATCAGCACATCTCCTCAGATTACTTCCTGTATAAAGCCCTAAGCCAGGGCCTCTGGACAGTCAGAGATTATGGGAGTTGTAGTTCAGCAGCATCTGGAGGTGTTGGTCCAGCAAAACACTGGGAGCTCTTTTACCTCATGAGCCCTCTTGCCCATTAAGATAATGGAGAGGATGCCCTATTGCAATGAAATATCAATGGGAGCAAGGGATAGACCTTTTACAGCACTAGCTCCTATTCTGTGAAACACCCTTCTAAGAGAAATGTCAATTCTATGATCTTCCTTGCCTTTCAAATACAAGGTAAAGTATGCTTCTTTAGGCAAGCTCTTAATCTTCCATGGGAACTTGGCATGATATTTGACTTGCTAAATTATCACGTTTTAGTCTTATTTATATCATACTTTGTTTTTTAAAACGTGTTAGCAACGTGTTGTAAAAATGACATTATATTGTTTTAATTGTGGGAAGTTGCCCCATATTGACAACGAAAAGCAGGCTGTCATTATTTTAAATAAACAACCCAGCTAGCTCAAAAGCCATGCGGTAATGATTATATAAAAAGCCAAGCATTGCATGCTGCCTACACTCTGTGTTCTTTACTTCCAGCTCTGTGACAGTAAGGCCTTCACTGTTCTGGGAGACATTCGAAAATGTGGCCTGACAGACACCGAGACCTGCCTGAAAGGCATCGCCATCAACATAGATGGAGGAGAGACAGTAAGTATGGAAAACAAGGCCAACTATATGCTCAAAAGGGAGATTACACACTGATTTTTAGAAGCACTCCTTCCGCCCACAGTGAAACAGCAAATATGTTCAGTCTTATGCAAAATGTGTAGAACTGCTCAGTTTTATCTCCTAGTCTCAATTACTACTCCTAACAATAAACCAACTGACCTGTCCCAATCAGAATGTGAACTTCAGTCCCCTTGTGTGGCCCTCATTTCCCCTCTAGGTTACAGTAAGTCCTTTCACAGTCTAGATTTCATAATATTGCAGGCCCACTGCCCCACAACCTCAAGCCCTCCACCTTTCCTTCCTTGCACATTTTCCTTCTCTTCCCACTTCTTTGTTTCCAATGCTCCTTTCTTCAAGTCTCCTTCCCCATATCTATCCTTTCCTCTGGTTACTGTTTCTTGGCCTAGTGCTCTCTTCCTTCAACTAACTTGCTTCCGGTTTCTCCCTCCCTCCCTTTGCTTCCTTATCTCCTTGTGATTCTTCCCATTCTCCAGACTGCCCCACAAACCTACTCTGATCCATAGAGAGCTGGGTGAGGATTTAATTCCAGTCAATTGACAGTTGTCCCTTCCCTCATAAAAGTTATTCCAAACATTCTAGCAGCTTTGTTTCCTGAGCAGTTGGAGCATTCATGAACAGTTCATTTCCAGCACAGTCAACTGGTGTCAGAGGCTTCACTGCTACAGATGCAATACAATGTGGATTTTGTTGGAAGTTTATGTGCATGAGCAGTGTCATCCAAAGTCACAAAGAAACAGGAAAACAAGCACATATGATATTTTTAACCATACTTGTTCATCATTATCTTTACCTTTCTCCTCTGCCAGGTAGTTGTGATCAAGTCTACTGGGGTCGTGTATGTGAATATGATCCTTTCCCAGCTGCCTATCTCAGCATGTAAGTTCTCCTTTCAGAGATAACACATGGCATTCATCATTCTTCACTCTCCTACTCTATTATTGTTCTCAAGATGAGGGATACCTTCAGCAAGGCTCTTCTGATGTTCTTAGGATTTTGGACTTTTCTCTTATGCTAGAAGGCCATTTACTAGGGAAAATGGTTAAAATGCTAAGCATAAACAGTTGTTACCTCATTGTTAAGTATGCAAAATGCACATACCCTCGTGCCTCCCCCTTGTAGCAAATGCCATAGCCATATGAATGATCAGTTGACACCTGATGAAATGTTTGGTTCCATTAGTAAACTCATTATATTCCACTTCGACAGCCAATGTCACCATCTTCAGGCCCTCATCCTTCTTCATCGTTGTGGATACAAAATTCGGCCTCCAGTTACAGATCCAGCTCGTGCCCATCATGCAATTATTTGTACGCTTGGACCCAACCCACAAAGAGCAGACATGTGGTAAGTGAGTCAATTAGTCATTAGTCTCAAGACATAGAGGAGATGTTCACTGAAATCACTGTGATGCTGTATGAAGGATTGCAAGGATTTAAAGTTGAATCCTGACAGGAAAGGTGTACTGTGGGGTATGGGGGACTCCCTGGTCCTGAATGGGGCAACTGTGCCCCTGGAGGAGCAGGTGCACAGCCTGGGAGTCATTTTGGACTCACAGCTGTCCATGGAGGCGCAGGTCAATTCTGTGTCCAGGGCAGCAGTCTACCAGCTCCATCTGGAAAGCAGGCTGAGACCCTACCTGCCGCGGACTGTTTTACCAGAGTGGTGCATGCTCTAGTTATCTCCCGCTTGGACTACTGCAACACACTCTACGTGGGGCTACCTTTGAAGGGGACCCGGAAACTACAACTAATCCAGAATGTGGCAGCTAGACTGGTGACTGGGAAGCGGCCGCCGAGACCACATAACACCAGTCTTGAAAGACCTACATTGGCTCCCAGTACATTTCCGAGCACAATTCAAAGTGTTGGTGCTGACCTTTAATCCCCTAAACAGCCTCGGCCCAGTATACCTGAAGGAGCGTCTCTACCGCCCATCGTTCAGCCCGGACACTAAAGTCCAGCTCTGAGGGCCTTCTGGCGGTTCCCTCACTGTGAGAAGTGAGGTTGCCGGGAACCAGGCAATGGGTCTTCTTGGTAGTGGCGCCCGCCCTCTGGAACGCCCTCCCATCAGATGTCAAGGCAATAAACAACTATCTGGCTTTTAGAAGACATCTGAAGGCAACCCTGTATCGGGAAATTTTAAATGTCTAATGTTTTACCATTTTTTATGTGCTGTAACCCAGCCAGATGGGCGGGGTATAAATAATAAAATTATTGTTGTTGTTGTTGTTATTTAAAGTCCCCATGGTTTTGTTCCAGGTCTCTGTGGAAACTTCAACAATGTCCAAGCAGATGACTTCAAAGCTGCCAGTGGAGTAGTAGAAGGAACTTCAGCTGCATTTGCCAACACGTGGAAAGCACAGGCCAATTGTCCTGACATCAAAAATATTTTTGAGAACCCATGTACTCTCAGCATAGAAAATGGTATGTGCACTGATATTTTGCAGCTTTTATCCTAGGACATTCTTTAACCAACAGCCTAATTAGAAAGACCCTTTAGAATTATTTTTTAAGCAGAAACTCACATTAACTCTATTAACTATTGTACAATAGAAATTGCCCTTGTATAGGGCTGGTAAGGACATAAAGGTCATGTTGACTTTTTTAGCTTTAATATTCCACCCTTCCTTCATGCAGCATCCTAATTCTTCTCCCTCCCATTTTATCCTCACAACAACCCTGTGAGGTAAACTTGTCTGAGAGAATGTAACTGGTTTTTGGACACCTAGGGATCTTAAAAGCTGGGTGGGTGAGTCCAACACACACACTCTAAGTCATAGTTTGTTGCTCTATGCCACACTGGCTCTCAGATGACAATGGCTCCCCGTAAGAGAAAAAGGCTTTGTACAGCTGGAACAATCATTGCAGACTATTCCACATTATCCAGATCATGGTGTATTAAGACAGCAGAGAAAAATGGCATGACAGACAAAAGATGACGGGTTAAAGCAGATTATACGTGACTTGAGCAAGCAAGCACAACTATATGATGCAGAAGGAAGGCAGAAAGATACAGTTAACAATGAGAGCAAGTTCTAATACAGTATTTTCTCTCATTGACTGGCTGGAATAGGTTCTCAAACTCTGATGGTGATTCTTACATGCTTGGGTGGTGGATATAGAGGGATGCATGAGTCTGAAGGAACTAGACTATTGTACAAAGGTGAAGTTTTTAGCTCTGCCCTGACCACCACTGGCATAAGGTCCCTGAGAGGCTGCACAGAAGGGAATGTGTTCCTTTGGCTGAAACACATTGCCCATCTCTGCAGTAATATATATAAAACCACATTGCCCTTTGTCTTGTACAGAAAAATATGCTTCGCACTGGTGCGGCCTGCTGACGGACAGCAATGGACCCTTTCAGAAGTGCCACTCTGCAGTAGATCCTACTGTTTTCCACACGGTACTTTGTACATTCTCTTTCTTTGAAGTGCCAATGAGAATCTGAACATAACTCCTGGGGGTGGGAATTAAACCTGTTAGAGTGGATAAACAATGTCAGGGCTTCAGTATACTCTCTGCCAAACTTTCTGTCATTAATGTATATTATCAATCCCCATATCATGTTATCCTACATATTCATTTCTCGCTTCACTACTAAATATAAACATCTCCTCATTCCACTCTGTGTGGTTGGCCATGTAGTTTGCCAACTTCTGAGACAGAGGTTAACATTTAAGCAGCTGGTTCTCAGGAAACTCCCAGGTCCTCAGTAGTTTAAAGCAAGCAGTGTGAAATATAAAGACATATTTTTAGATTAAATTCATAGATGAGTTCTTCATGTGAAGGTTTAAGAGCAAATGTCCGTGAAGGGGGGGGGGAGTTAATATTAATGGCTATTCTCTGTCTCCCTAGACCTGTATGTTTGATACCTGCAATTGTGAAAGGAGTGAGGACTGTATGTGTGCTGCCCTTTCCTCCTATGTCAGAGCCTGTGCTGCAAAGGGAGTGCTGCTGAGCGGATGGAGAACCAGCATCTGTAGTAAGTTATGAGGATTTTGTAAACCAAAAAGCAAGTGACCAGAGGAGATTGTCAAAGTGTTTCAAATAGAACTCCAAACCATGATTCACCCCAACATTTTTTGGATTTTTTTCAGTGTCGCTGAATTATTTTGCAAGTTTTCTTAGTAGTAAGTCTCAATGAAATTAATGGAGCTTACCTTTAAGTATCCAACATGGTGCTAAGTGAATCTCTGTCAGCGCAAGATGGAAAGTTCTTCTCTTTTCTCTCCCCACCCTGCCTGGACACCCCCTAAATGTGTTCTTGAAGTTCCCCCAACCCTCAAGAACAGGTTTGGGGAGGGTGCAGGGTGCATAATACATAATGTAACAATGCATATTATAACTGATTCTTTTTAAAAAAGAAGAAAAAAACCCAAATGTTTTAAAAAGTAGTCTTGGCATTTTGGGTTTAAAAATATACTGCAGTTGTTTAGAACACCACTTCATTTTTGTGACTTTATTTTTGATGCATCTGCTTCAGCCACTGCATCTCTCAAATAAAATGAGCTGCTAGAGAGAAACATCTGCTCATCTGTAGATGTGTGTTTTTTTCTATAGAAATTCAACTGCTGCCTGCTAGTAAGTGGCAAAGAAGGCAGCTTTTTTTTGTTGGCTGCCATTTTGAATTTCCCCAACTGCACATCAGAACAAGGCCACCTGGTTCAATTTGCTCCCTCTCAAGATAATTTTGATCTCCTCCACAGCCTGAAATACTGATGAATCAAAACAACTCATTTCAAGCAGGTGGTTTTTATGTGGACCCGATCTTTGCCAGTTAGTAGCAGCTGTAGTTTCAAAATTACCCTGGACAAGATTTTGAAGGAATTTGAAGCATCTATGCTTGGTTTGTGTGACAACCCCAAAGTGGTGCCAGTAGTTTCCTGAAAGTCTTAATCTGGTGAGCAGATACAGATGAGGCTTACGGGAGCTGCAGAAAGTTCAGAAGGAAATAAAGTTATTGTTTGCCATGGGGAGGCAAATCACAACCAAAAAACCTTACAGTCTTATGTGAATAATGGAGCATGTGCTAGTTTCTCTCTCTAGTTACACCAAAGAATTCGTGACAGCACTGGATTAGAAATTAGGAGTAAAAGACATATTTTTTGGAAAAGATAGAAAAACACACAAACTATCAAATGAGTAGTTTTCAAAGCTGTGATTTAAAGATGAATCTGGAATCACATAGCTTGATTCAAAGGCCAATAAATTACATGGATCAGTCACGTTTTGAACAGGCTCCTTTTCATAAACCTATACAAGATAGTAACTTCCCTTCTGCAAGTTAAATTTAATTCAAGGCACCCAAGCAATCGTTCATACAGTCTTTATGCACAAAGCAGCATACATCACTGTACCCAGAACATCCCATCACACCTGGATGGTGAGGCAGACATCCTAAGCTTCTCCAGCCTCTGGGACTAGAGCCCAGCATCTAGATATACAGATATGCATCTAAACACACACAGCCAATGTTTTTGAGTATACATTGTACCCTGCGACGTCTAGTAATTTATAGCCACAGTAGCCCTTAGATAACCTCTGGAACAACTTCTTTTCTTTTCCCTCTCTCAAGCCAAATACCAAATGTGTCCCAAAACCCTGGTTTACCGTTACAACATTACTTCCTGCCAACCCACCTGCCGATCTCTGAGTGAGCCTGATGTCACTTGCAACATTAAGTTTACCTCCGTGGATGGATGCACCTGCGAAGAAGGGATGTATATGGATGAGAGTGGCAAATGTGTACCTGCTACCAGCTGCCCCTGCTACTACAAAGGGACTCCTCTACTGTCTGGAGAAGTTATCCATGAAAATGGTGTCATATGGTAAGTGATGGTTTGAAATAAGCATTGTTATGAGGTGATGGGAATAGCCAAAATTTCCTTCCATAGAACCATGCTTCTAAGCTGCCCTTAATTATGATTTTTTAAATTTTGTTTTTTGGAAGATTCAGTCAATTTAATTTTGTAATGCCTGGTGCTTAGATATTAGGTGCCTTTGTGACACATTTCTAAATGCCCCAAAGTTTCTTATTTATGTGAGAAAAATATAGGAGCCCAGCTGGATCAGACCAAAGGCCAGCCTAGTCCAACATCTTATTCTCATAAGGGCCAACCAAAAGCCTGTGCAAAGCTCACAAGCAACTTACGAATGCAATAGCAACCCAGCTTATGCTCATTAGCAACATTATTCAGAGGCAATACTGGAGACAATATAAAGACATCATGACTAGTAGCTGTGGGTGGCCTTGTCCTCCATGAATTTGTCTAATCCTCTTGTAATGCCTTCCAAGTTGTGAACCATCACTATGTTATCTGGTAATTAATTCCATAGTTTAACTATGCTTTGTGCTTCCCTTTGTCTATCCTATATCTCCCACCATTAAACTATTGCATCTGTTAAAAACGGGCTTTCTCGTAATGGCTGGTGGAGGGTGAGGAGAGAACTTGAGACTGGCAACAGCACCACAGGTGCCCTGTGGATCTCTGAGGTCTGTCCACTCCTGATAAAAATGCCTCACCCCAGTCCAGATCCACCAAGGAGGAATTCTTAAAGCATTTTAACAGGCTATTTTAAGGGAAACATTTTCCTTTTGGTCACAAGGTGACAATTCAGCATTCCACACCACGAAGGATTTGTTGTTGCTGTCCTTTAGCCAGGCAAGAACAACTGCTCTTCATAAAACTGGTTCAATTTTTAAGTAAGAAACATTCTTCATCTCTTGCAGCACTTGCACACAGGGAAAGCTTCAGTGCATTGGAGAAGTGAAACCACAACCAGGTAAGCCAAATCACAGAAAAAGATAATAGTAGTTCCAGAGACCTTGTAAAACTGAAATATTCAATTGGACTTTGATTCCTCTGCAAATTGGTTGAAAATATCCAATAGGCTCCCTCCAATGTACAGATGTGGAGTTGTTTTACAACCTTGAGTGATGCAAGTTTCTATTATCTGCTAAGCACCATAGCCAAGATAGCCACCATCCTCTGTCTTAAAATTGGCAGTGAAAGTATAATGTTGTCATTGTACAAAGACTTTTATGTGTGTTTTTAAGTGAGGTGTTGATAATGGTGTGCCCTGAACTAGTTTTCATGACATACACTCACTGTTTTGGTGATTAATGTCTAATTTCAAACTGAGATTTCATCTAGCTCTCCTTTCTATCAGAATGTTTTGCTCCCATGGTCTACTTTGACTGCACTAATGCCACAGTAGGAGCCACTGGAGCCGAGTGTCAGAAGAGCTGTCAGACCCTTGACATGGAATGCGTAAGTGTGACTACATTGTAACCATTTCTTATCTAAATTACCTGTTCAACTTATGTATTACATTGTTCCCATGATGATTGCAGTTATCACTTCTTTCCTGAATTTATGAAACTGTCAGCACCGCTCAGCATTCATCATGGTCTCCTGTTACAAAATAGGAGTCATGCTGATGGGTGATCAGAGGCAATGACGAAAGCTAGCCTACAGAACCCATCAGAAGGTACTTCAGTGGTAGAGACAGGGAGGCGCAGGGCATGGTAAACCAGTTTAACCACCATGTTATGACTTATGAATCACTCTTACGCCCAACATTATTTTTAAATCAAGGGACACCCAACATTTTTTTAAAAAATCAAGGGTATCAATATACCAAGTCACAATCTAGTGATTTATAATAACATTCTCTCAAAGAGTTCAAGAAAAGTTCTCCACACCTAAACTCCTCTGAAAAAGTAAACTTGAAGCAGTTTTGCATAGCTTGCTAATTAATTGACTCTTCATTGGTAACGCACCACTGGAGACAGATACTGATTTCACTCTGTCTAGTAGCTTAGTCACTTTTGTTTCTCACCTATTGATTTGTCAAGTAACATCTTTTGCTGCCTTATCTTCTGTTACAGTACAGCACACAGTGCGTCTCTGGCTGCATGTGTCCCAAGGAGTTGGTGTCCGATGGCCAAGGTGGGTGTGTAGCTGCTGAAGAGTGTCCATGCGTTCACAATGAAGCCACATACAAGCCAGGGGACAGCATCAAGGTGAAATGTAATACTTGGTACGTATCGCCTGTTATAAGCTGAACTAAAAGTATTGAACTCTTCCATCTAAATGGGGGGGGGGGGTCAAACAAACCCTGCCACTGTGAAATTTAACCATATTTCTGTCTGTGCAGTACATGTAAGAACAGAAAGTGGGAGTGCTCCAATGAACCCTGCCTGGCAACATGCTCTGTTTATGGAGATGGTCATTACATCACTTTTGATGGCAAACGCTATAGCTTCAGTGGAGACTGTGAATACACACTGGTCCAGGTATAATACTTTTCTCCCCAAGCACTTGCTTTTTTGAAATGCAGAGTCTTTAGTCTTTAGTCTTGATATGGCAAGCTGTGTTCATGAACGCCATATAACCCTCTTCTCCACAGGATCATTGCAGTAAAAACAATTCAAATGCAGGGACTTTCAGAGTGATCACGGAGAACATCCCCTGTGGCACCACCGGGACAACCTGCTCAAAAGCCATTAAAGTCTTCATGGGGGTAAGTAGGTTCACACAAGATGAACGCAAAATATGACTTGTGCACCTGGACATAACTGGGTTATATTAAACCTACAAATGGGGAAATCATGGAGTGCAAAGTAACTAAGTTGTAAAGGTAGGTAGCTGTGTTGGTCTGATGTAGTCGAAATAAAAAAATAATAATAAAATTGTCCAGTAGCACCTTAGAGTCCAACTAAGTTTGTTCTGGGTATATGCTTTTGTGTGCATGCACACTTCTTCAGATACACTGAAACAGAAGACCCTTATATATAGTGGGAAGGTGGGGTGGGGTTTTTTAGAAGGGTAGTAGGAGATGGGTGATTGACTCGATGGGTATGGTAAACCTGTTGACACTGTTAACGACTGGAATTAGTCCTACAGGAAAAAGCAAAGGATAGTATGCAGATGACCAAAAATAGCTTTAGCATGTGTAATGAGACAAGAATCCAATATCTCTATTCAGACCAGGTCTCTCCATAGTTTTCAGTTTAGTAATAAGTTGTAATTACTTGAAAGAGAAGTTGCTGAATTACAACTTATTGTTGCTTTTCATCTTTCAGAACTATGAGCTGATACTCGCTGATGAAAAATTTACAGTGGTACAGAGGCTTTCTGGTGGAGGTGAAGTGCCATTCAAGGTCCGCTACATGGGAATCTACATGGTGATTGACACCACAGCTGGACTGGTCCTGTTGTGGGACAAGAAAACCAGTATCTTCATCAAACTCAATGATGAATTTAAGGTATGCTGAGGATGCCAGATCAGATTATATAGGGGTGTGTGTGTGTAATGAAAGAGAAGTGCTACAACATTCTTCCAGGAAATTCTGAAAAGGACAAACATTAAGAGCTAATGTTAGCATTTAAATATTCCAGTCAGTTGATTTATCAGATGAATCCCCTTACTTGACCTCTTCATAGTCAGTTTAACATAGGTTCTTTGTCTGTATGTATGAAGAACTATTGATAGTAATGAGAAACTGGTCACATTAAAAACAAAGTACAAGACAATGTACTAACTTCATATTATGATGAAGTATGACTCCAGAAATTGCTATTAATTATTCTTTATGTGATCTCATGGTGGGCTTCCCATGGGCATCTGGATGGCCCTTGTGAGAAAAGAATGCTAGACTGTATCAGCCAGATCCAGCATGGCTCTCTTTACATTCTAGCTATCATTTCTACCGCAGAACTATTTTTTCTTGCATGATCAATGCGCACAGGACCAGTTACAGGACAGTGATAGACAAAATGATGCCTGACATCATCCCTGACCATTGCCCATGCTGCCTGGGGTTGATGGGAGTTGTAGTTCAACAACATCTTAAGGGCACTATGTTGGTTAACACTGTGATAGTATATAAAGGTTTGTTTGTTTTTTCATAATAATGCAGCAAAATATATGTTGTGATTGTCAATATCCAAAATATGGTTAGTGTTGACATTCACATTCATATGTAAATGCTGGCCATCCCAAATTGGACGAGCACAACATCCCGATAGTGATGGAAACTGCCCTTCCTCTGGTCATCAAATTGATCATTTGATACACAGGAAAGTGAGTGGTAATAATTCCCTTGTGTGCCTGTGTATGAGAGAGAGAATGTGCAGGGCCTGCATCTACTTTTGGTCCCATCCATCACTGCGATGCAGCCTTAGGAGGGCTGACCCAAGGGTGAATGAATCAAACCCAAGGAGATTACCACCTCTGCTCTCAAGGACTCCCTAATGATGCAAAAACAAATCACTCAAGTTTCTGCTTTTTTATTTGTAATTATGGTAAGCAGTATTTTTTAAAGAATCTTTTTGAATGAAATTATTCTTTAAATAATAATTATAATAATAAATATTGAGAGTGGGTGGGGAATCAGGCTATGCCATTTTTTCTGCTAAAAAGCAACTGTTAGAGCAGTTGTTCTTGTAGAAGCCTAAAATATAACTTTTGATATACTTTATATGTTATGAGGCTATGCTTAAATAGATGTGCTAATTCAGTGTACTGCATGTGTTTGATGTGTACATAGGGTCTCTGAGCACATGAAATTATCAGTTCATGTAATGGGGACAGTCAATCTATCCATGCATGTATATGCTGATCAGCTTCCTCTGCAGAAATTAAGTAAAAAGTCCTCGTGAGTGGGAGAGCCCACAAAGTATGACAGTCACTATAAATAACCAAAGTATTATTCCATTTTGAAAATGCAGGGTCTCTAATCCCAGGAAAATAAATTTTCCACTCCTCATTAACTTTTACTTGTCTCTCTGCAGGGTCAGGTTTGTGGCCTCTGTGGAAACTATGATGGCAATGACATAAACGACTTCACCACCAGGAGTCAGTCTGTTGTAGGAGATGTACTGGAGTTTGGTAACAGCTGGAAGGTGTCTCCCACTTGCCCAGATGCCCCGGGCAGCAGAGATCCTTGTTCTACAAACCCATATAGGAGTTCTTGGGCCCAGAAGCAATGTAGCATCATTAACAGCAAAGTGTTTGCTTCCTGCCACTCTCAGGTATGGGCAAATGCATTTTTAAAAGAATGTATAGGACACTTGAACAGCTCCAAGCTTAAGACTTGATGTGCCTGCACTTGGGACAGGCTGCGCCAACCACTGCATAAGAGCAACATAAAAATGTGTTGTCATTCTGTCAGCTAATAATTCAGATAAGAAAAAGTTAAATGTGAGCCCCAGATTGGTTAGACTCCCCAGCACAGTAAATGCCTGATATTAACACATTTAATAGATAATTAATATTTAGGGGGTTGCCAACCAATTTTTCTTTTTCCTCAGTGGATGCATAAAAATACCCTTTGCTTCAATGACAAATTACTTCCTTGACAATTACTAATGGTAGATGATACATAACCTTTTCACGTCCACTTGACGTTTCGGAAGCATTCATGTTTATTATTAACAACAAATTGCCTCTGCATGCAATTCTGTTGCTATAACAAAATGTGCAACTTGAAAATAAAAACAATGACTGATGTCACAAATTTTCCATGCTGACTTTGTTGGAGAAACGAGAACTGTAATTGAAAACAACAACAGAAAATGCACCCTCCCTCTCTGACCTGCTAAGACTGAACCACAAATCAAACCATGTGTATTCCTTCTCTAACAGGTTGAACCAACTAAATATTATGAAGCCTGCATCTCTGATGCCTGTGCTTGTGACACTGGGGGAGACTGTGAATGCTTCTGTACTGCTGTAGCCGCCTATGCTCAGGCGTGCAACGAAGCTGGCAGTTGCATTTCTTGGAGAACTCCAAACATCTGCCGTGAGTACTGCCCATTCCTTTTAAAGTAATAACAAAAAGATAGATTAGTGAGAACTAGAATTAGGCTAATGTTGTGGTAGGATGGCATGCAGTAGGTTGGAGCATTGCTGAACATTTGCATATTTTTGTAATCCAATTTCTGCATTCATTTTGAATGCAGTGACGCGATCACAACATGATTCCTGCTTGTCACATTCATATCATGAACATTTGAATTTATCCTAACTTTGCAAGAGCTAAATGTCTTCAGAATGTGCTAAATCTCAGCATATCCCCTCCTTACTGTCCAATCCCCTCCTTACTGTCTCCCGTGCTGTCAATCCATAGCTGCCTGTGACCACGAGGTCAAGGAAAATAGGAAGACTTTCCCTGGAACAAGTACTGCTGCTGCTACTAGTTGCCTGCCTTGTTCTTTATTAAATTTATATACTGCCCTTCATCCTAAGGTCACAGGGTGGTTTACAGTACAAAAATGCAGAATACATAATAACAAAAAAAAAAAACCAGTAACACATTTAGAAGACCATAGATCTTTTATATTTTGGCAGAGGAAGTGTAGCCATTCACCAGGCCCAGCATTCACCACCCAATCCTACCTGTGATCCACCCAGTCCAGCATCTCTGATCCTACCTCCTGCCAGCTGGGGAGAAGATGTAGCAGGAGGGTAACTGGGTCTGTTTCTGACATCCCTGCTCACAAAATTCATTTGATGGTGCTCCTGACTGGTGAAGTGAATAATGACACTGGAAAAACAAGCAACTAATATTGCTTACCACTGAACATAGAAATGAGAAATGACTGGCATACAGTGCAAGGATAGGTATTGAGTTCTATGAAATTAATGCATTTTGCTTGAAAGTAACATTAAAAAAAACCCTTTCCTCCTTTTGCAGCTCTGTTCTGTGATTACTATAATCCAAAAGAGGAGTGTGAGTGGCACTACCAGCCTTGTGGCTCTCCTTGTATGAAGACTTGCAGAAACCCAAGTGGAAAATGCCTCCATGAGTTACAAGGCTTGGAAGGTACAAGGATTGTGGACCTTACCCTTGACCTACAAATGATGATTACAGGAAACTTAAAAGCTTCATTTTATATTAATTGTTATAAAAACTGTGGTTGCCCAAAACGAAATGCTTGATGCTTTGTGAATATGGGAAGTTTGGTTTAGGGAAAGGGAAGTTACTGTTTTATCCCAGTAAAGGGGACAGGATCTAGCCCAGTGGATACATGTGCTACACAGAAAATTCAAGGTCACATACTGCTGGTCCCTGTCTGGGATCCAGAAGCAAAGCCAGATCAAGCAGAGATTGGGTTTCAGCTGGGCAAGGTCAGATTCTGATGATTGGGGTCAGGCAAAGTAAAACACAGATCAGGTTCCACTGAGGTCATTCCAGCAAAGTAGAGAGTAGGTCCAGATAAACAGAGTCAAGCAAAGCAGAGGTTGGGGTCCAAAAAGGCAGATGGGCAAATAAACATAGTAGTAAAACCCTAGTTAGCTCCAAGTGAAATCTAGGCTGGACTGTTGTTCCAGCACCCAACTATCCTGGACTGAGCCTTAAGTAGGATTGCTGCTTTGATTGGGAAGCTAACTTCTTCCCTGATGCATAGAGCCCTTACAGTTAAAAGAGGCCCAGCCACTAGGTGCTATTCACTTTGGAAGCTTGGGGGAGACCAAGGTTCAGTTCTTGCCTCTAAGCTGGAGACCAGAGTTCGAGGAAGACAAGGCAACTTCTTCAAGGTGGAGAGGTGCAGGCATCATGTGCTCCTTTGATCCTAGAACACCCAAGGAGGCAGGAATGTCTAAAGCTGGTTCTGAGGTCAATCTTCCTTTTGGTCAAGAGATTCCCTCTGCATCCATGGCCTCTTCTCCTGAGCCCCAGCCTTGCTAAATGACAGTTGCTTGAGATCAAGATATGGCAGGGATGGGCAGCCTGTGGCCCTCCAGATGTTGTTGAACTACAGTTCCCATCATTCCTGACCCTTGGCCATGCTGGCTATGACTGATGGGAGCTTGAGTCCAACAATGCATGGAGGCCAAAGGTTCCTCATCCCTGGTTTATGGTGTGACAGCTTAAAGGCTAACATTTGTACAGGGTATGGTAAAAGCTCTCTTTCTTACCACAGGCTGCTATCCAAAGTGTCCAGCTGATAAGCCCTATTTTGATGAAGATGAGATGCAGTGTGTTGATCTTCCAGCATGTGGCTGCTTTGATGGCAAAGGAAACCACTATAAACCAGGAGAAAAAATGCCTTCACAAAAGAGCTGTGAATCATGGTAATGCTTGTCTTTCAAATGATGAGAATGTGAATGTAAAATTGTTTAAAGTTGTGCAGAGGCATAGCATGCTCTATTGCATACTGCAGAAACAGGTTTGAGAAGGCAAAGTTTGGAAATGTTCTCCTTAGGATTAATCTGCTCCAGCATGTCTTACTACATTATAATATGGGTTCCATTCTTCTCTCCTGCCCACCTCTTTTTGAACTTCTACTGCGGTAGAAAGAAAGTTTGCCTGAAGGCTCTAGTGAAATTACTACTGCTCTTTTCTTCACTTTCACTCAGCTAATTTGTTTCTCCTCTTCTGTAGGTGCTGGTGAGGATTCTCTGCTATCCTACGTGCTGTGCTTCTTCCTTTTATATAGGGACAGATTCTGATATTTAGGGCTGTGTACACACCATACATTGAAAGCACATTGAAAGCACATTCCCAACCCCAAAGATTTGTGGGATCTGTAGTTTGTTAAGTGTGCTGGGAATTTTAGTTCTGGGGGTAAACCACAGTTCCCAAGATTGTTTCAGGGGGAGATTTGCTTTAAATGTTTGTTATGTACACAGCCATTGTCCATGCTGATTAGTAGAATGAATAACCAACCAAATCAGCTTTAGGAATGACCGCTCCCCACATTAAGTAAGCCCTTTGTGTGGTCGCGCGCAGCCCCCTGGACCCTATGTGGCACCATTAGCACAGGCTTGGCTTCGCCTTCTCCAGGTGGGATACCTGGAGGTCTCCGCCTACCTCAGCCAGTTGCCCAATCCCGCCTGGGGAGGCGTTGCCAAGGTGATCAGGCCAAGTAGGGGGAGGGACCACCTGCCCACACAATAGGGGGAGGACCTTACCTGGGAATCATCAGTTAGCCCCACCTTCTAAACAACAGCCAATATACCAATTGTTGGGGGGAAGGGGGTATCTGCTTTTACAAAATGAAAATTAGAGTTAATCATTGGATGTTCCCTGTGGAACCAAAAAGATAAATGATTCAATTTTAATTCCATTTACTTTGAAGTGCAGTCCATTTATTTCAATGGAACTTCCTTCCAACAGCAAGTAAGATGCAGTCTTTCACACACTCACCTGGAAAATGGAAGCTCTACTGCCGGGGTGGCCAACTCCCGAGAGACTGTGATCTACTCTCAGAGTTAGAAACCGGAAGTGATCTACCACCTTTTGGGGGGTTCTAGTCTAAGTTGTTGAGCTTTTTTAGGGAGGAGGAACGCTTTCTTTAGGGGAGCTTCTTTAGGGGGAGCCTGTGATCTAACAGTGATCTACCACAGATGTTCAATGTGGTAGATTGTAGATCACAATCTGCTACTGGATGTCATGGAATTTAGTTCTGAGTAAATGAGTAAAACCAATTAGAGTCAAAGCCTAAAATTGCTTTCTCAATCCAAGTGTAGTAGTTTATTCAGAATTTCACCTCCATAGAAATTCTTTTATACTGGTTGTATATGCCCCTGAGGGTACACTCCATTGTCTCTTGAGGCAGACGGATGCCAACAACTAATATAAGGAGGGCTGTTAGTGTCTTCTTTGCTCACTAAAGAAAATTAACTACCTTCAAATGTGTTTTCTTTCCTTTTAGCTATTGTTCCATGGCTGGCAAACCAGAGTGTCGATACGATGAACTTGGTATGTTCTCAGTGCTAAGTTTTAATATGAATTGTGAGTGATTTGGAACAGCCTTTTACATTTTAAGAAGTTTAATGCTGACAATTTCTTTTGAATGACAGAATGCCACTGCATCTATGAAGGGAAGATTAGCAAGCCGGGGGATGTCATCTACAACACAACAGATGGCATTGGAGGGTGCATCACTGCAACTTGCAGTAAGAATGGAACAATAGAGAGGAATATCTTCCCATGCACAACAACACCCACCACAACCACCACCACCACCACTGCACCAACCACTACCGTCTTTAACTTTTCCAGTACCTCTTCACCAGCAACCACTACTGCAGGTAAAAACTCTGATGATAGTGCAGTCATATGGTTCACTCCCTCCCTACCCTGTTCAGTGAAACCCATCTCCAGCACATTGGAATTAGCAGATTGTAGTAGAGTATAAATTTCAAGAGCATTACCCTGCAACGTTGTCTGTGGATTTCTGTAGTTTCTTTACCACCTTTTGCATAGCTGTATGGTACATTGCTATGGCGGAGACATAGTACTGCCTCCTGGAATGGTACTCCTGGAATGGTACTGCATGGGCGTTTTTACCCTTAGCATTTTCTGAGCTGGTGGAAATGAATACCAGCCATTCCAATCAATCTAGGAAGGGATGGGTGTTTTCTGGGAAGCCCGGATGAGAGGGCTACCTCTCCAGCTCCAGCAATGCAAAATATGACCTGTGCCTCTGTAGTTTAAATCTTTCAATGAAATGCTTTAGAAAACAATAAGCATTTTTTACTGGTGTGAAGAACTACTTGTAAGTAAATGTATATAGGATACTTTTAAGTAAGCCAATAAGCTGTGGTCCCTCCTGTGATGTGTTTCCAATCTCCCAAAGAGCTGAGGAGAAAAAATGGAGGTGCTTCACTCCAGGTTCTCCTTGACTAATTTCTGGGCAACTTGCAGTACCCTGTTTATTCATAGTGCTCCCACCCATCTCATATGTGCTTCATTCAGTTTTCCTCCCATCTCAATCAGCTGCTACCCAGTTTCTTGATTCAGGTCTCTGAGGAGCTCCAGTCCCAGCAGCCCATATCAGTTTTCCTTCTCATTTCCTCACTCGAACATTCTGATTTTACATTTTGTTCTTACAAAAGGAAATAGAGATATTTAAAAGCCTGTGTTACTCAGCAACTAGTTCCAGAGGGGTCCAATGGATTGGTTCAGTCCAGATGGCTCAGATGAACTGATTTAGTTAAACCCTCAAAGGTTGCTTCCAAACCACCTGTTTCTTGAGCATCCATTCTGATTTGTTTGCCAGGGAGGTTAGATAACATGGTTTCGAGCCAATGTTATCCCACCCTTTTCCAGGGCATTTCCCAGTCTCATTTGCAAGTAACTCAGTTTTAGAAGGGAGTGAGTTTGTTGCTCAAGAGCACCAAATTAATTGCACCAAATGAATTTGCTGGTATGTGACTGAATCCCGCCTGGAAATGGTGGCAGTCTAGAAGAGCCTCAAGGAAACTTCCTTCTTACACACAGCTTCTACTGTACATGCTTAACATTTAAAAGTTTAAATAAGCATGAAAATACTAATGTGCCATTTTATCTTTTTACCCTCACAGTGCCTGTAACAACATCAGTTTGTGTTCAGGAAGTATGCCGGTGGTCACAGTGGTATGATGTGAGCCAGCCTGGCTCTGGAGATGATGATGGAGATTTTGATACTTTTGAAAAACTACGAGCAGAAGGATATAAAGTCTGCAGAGCTCCAAGGGCCGTTGCCTGCAGAGCTGAGAAATTTCCCAATACCCCACTAAGTGAACTGGGCCAGAAAGTAGAATGCAGTAAAACAGTGGGGCTAATCTGTTACAACAAGGATCAGCATCCAATGAGCTGCCACAATTATCAAATCAAAATCCAGTGTTGTAGCTTTGAACCATGTGGCATTACTGCATCGACACCTGGGACTACGCACACAACAACACCAACTACTCTTCCTGTAACAACTCCTACTCCTGTAACAACACCAAAGCTACCACCTACCACAACTGTAGTAACCGAAACAACTAGCATCTCAACTACAACCCCAGCAACCACAACAGAAATACCACGGCCAACACCTTGTAAACTCACATGTAAATGGACTGAATGGTACGATGTGCACTTTCCCACTTTGGACAACAAAGGGGATTTTGAAACATACGACATCATTAAGGCTGCAGGAAAAGATATATGCCAAAAACCTGAACGTATAGAATGCAGGGCAGAGAAATATCCAGAGAAATCTATTGATGAAATTGGACAAACTGTTCAGTGCAATGTGACATTTGGCTTTGTCTGCAAAAATGAAGAACAGTCAGGAATCTTGCAGATGTGTTATAACTATCAGATCAAAGTATACTGCTGTTATACTGACTGCTTAACTACCACTCCAGAAACTACAACAGCAAGCACAAGTACTGTTTCAGTAACTACCACAGTTACTAGTACAACTCCAGAAACAACATCTACATCAATAGTGACAACTAAGCCAAAAACAACAACAGTCACAACCACACCGTCTACTACTAAATCTACAACCACAACTACTACAGCCACAACATCCACTACAATTCCAGAAACTACAACTGAAACAACACCTTCTACAACTAAAATTATAACCACACCCACAACAAAAGAAACAACACATCCAACTGTGTCAACAACTACATCAACAACCTCACAAATTACAACAAAAGGTACAACCATAGTGTCAACTACATCTGAAGCAACAACACTAACCACAACACCTCCAACTACAACACAGTCACCAACAACAGTGACAACTGTTCCAGAGACAACAAAAAGTTTAGAAACGACAACAATTTCAACAACAGCCCCTTCGACACCTGAACAATGTACTAAGGAAGTTTGTGAATGGTCACAGTGGTATGATATAAGTTACCCAGGATCCGCACCAGATGATGGAGATTTTGATACATTTAAGAATATAAGAGCCAAAGGATACAAAGTCTGTAAGGCACCAAAAAATGTTGAATGCAGAGCAGAAAGATATCCTGATACACCACTAAATGAATTAGAGCAAAAAGTTACTTGTAGTAAAACAGAAGGACTCATATGTTACAACAAAGAACAACTTCCACCAATTTGCTATAATTATGAGATAAGAATTGAATGCTGTGAAAAAATAATTGTACCATGTCCAACAACCAGACCACTAACAACTACAAAGGCTTTAACTACAACCTCACAAACAACGACCACCAGCAAAACAACCATAACAGCATCAACACCAATAACTACTACCAAAGAAAAGACTATTATTACACGAACTCAGACAACTACACAGCCATCAAAAGCACCGCTACTAAATGGAACAACATCAATCACAACTAAACCTCTACAAACAACAAAAGTCACAACAAGGACAACACCATTAATTACTACAAAACCTGAAACACCAAAAACTAAGCCAACAACTGAAGTTACAACAACGAAGCCAGCAACAACTACAAAATTGCAAACCACCACAACACAGACAACGGAAACAACCACCAGTGTCATCACAACAACAAAAGCAACCACCACACCTGTGGTAGTAAGCACGACTTTGCCTAGAATGACACCAGAAAGGACTACAATGGTGACAACCACCAGTGCCACCACCACTCCCAAACCAACCACTACAGCTCCAGAAACGACCACCACCACACCAGTAACAACTACAGAACCCAAAACCACTACAAAACAGCCAACAACGACACCAACCACCACACCTCAGCCAGTAAGCACAACCACCTTGCCCACGACCACTGTCCCAGTCACCACAACAACTACCGAGATGACTACCACCTCTCCAGAAACAACAACTTGTGGACCTATATGTCAGTGGACCAACTGGTTTGATGTTGACTATCCCACTTCTGGACCTAATGGGGGTGACATTGAGACATATAACAACATCCGAGATGCGGGTGGCAAGATCTGTGCCAAGCCATCAAATATCCAGTGCAGGGCTGAAAATCACCCTGATCTCAGCCTTGACCAACTCGATCAGATAGTAGAGTGTAATGTTGACTCTGGACTAGTTTGCAGGAATAATGAGCAAATTGGGAAATTCAAGCAGTGCTTGAATTATGAGATACGGGTGTTGTGCTGTGAAGTAAACCCACGTTGCCCACCTACAACCATCCCAACCACCACCACTCCCAAACCAACCACTACTGCTCCAGAAACAACCACCACCACACCAGTAACAACTACAGCACCCAAAACCACCACAACACAACCAACAACGACAACCACCACCACTCCCAAACCCACCACTACAGCTCCAGAAACAACCACCACGACACCAGTAACAACTACAGCACCCAAAACCACCACAACGCAACCAACAACAACAACAACCACCACTCCTAAACAAACCACTACTGCTCCAGAAACAACAACCACAACACTAGTAACAACTACAGCACCAAAAACCACCACAACACAACCAACAACGACAACCACCACCACCACACCTCGACCCGTAAGCACAACCACCTTGCCCACGACCACTGTACCAATCACCACCACAACTACCGAGACGACTACCACCTCTCCAGAAACAACAACCTGTGGACCTATATGTCACTGGACAGACTGGTTTGATGTTGACTATCCGACTTCTGGACCAAACGGGGGTGACATTGAGACATATAACAAGATCCGTGCTGCAGGAGGGAAGATCTGTGCCAAGCCATCAAACATCCAGTGCAGGGCTGAAAATCACCCTGGCCTCAGCCTTGACCAGGTTGGTCAGAAAGTTGAGTGTAATGTTGATTCTGGACTGGTTTGCAAGAATGATGAGCAAATTGGGAATATCAGGCAGTGCTTGAATTATGAGATACGGGTGTTGTGCTGTGAAGTAAACCCACGTTGCCCACCTACAACCATCCCAACCACCACCACTCCCAAACCAACCACGACAGCTCCAGAAACAACCACCACCACACCAGTAACAACTACAGCACCCAAAACCACCACAACACAACCAACAACGACAACCACCACCACTCCCAAACCCACCACTACAGCTCCAGAAACAACCACCACGACACCAGTAACAACTACAGCACCCAAAACCACCACAACACAGCCAATGACGACAACCACCACCACCACCACTCCGAAACCAACCACTACAGCTCCAGAAACAACCACCACCACACCAGTAACAACTACAGCACCCAAAACAACCACAACGCAACCAACAACGACAACCACCACCACCACTACACCTCGGCCAGTAAGCACAACCACCTTGCCCACAACCACTGTACCAATCACCACCACAACTACCGAGACGACTACCACCTCTCCAGAAACAACAACCTGTGGACCTATATGTCAGTGGACAGACTGGTTTGATGTTGACTATCCGACTTCTGGACCAAACGGGGGTGACATTGAGACATATAACAAAATCCGTGCTGCAGGAGGGAAAATCTGTGCCAAGCCATCAAACATCCAGTGCAGGGCTGAAAATCACCCTGGCCTCAGCCTTGACCAGGTTGGTCAGAAAGTTGAGTGTAATGTTGATTCTGGACTGGTTTGCAAGAATGATGAGCAAATTGGGAAAATCAGGCAGTGCTTGAATTATGAGATACGGGTGTTGTGCTGTGAAGAAAACCCACGTTGCCCACCTACAACCATCCCAACCACCACCACTCCCAAACCAACCACGACAGCTCCAGAAACAACCACCACCACACCAGTAACAACTACAGCACCCAAAACCACCACAACACAACCAACAACGACAACCACCACCACTCCCAAACCCACCACTACAGCTCCAGAAACAACCACCACGACACCAGTAACAACTACAGCACCCAAAACCACCACAACACAGCCAACGACGACAACCACCACCACCACCACTCCGAAACCAACCACTACAGCTCCAGAAACAACCACCACCACACCAGTAACAACTACAGCACCCAAAACAACCACAACGCAACCAACAACGACAACCACCACCACCACTACACCTCGGCCAGTAAGCACAACCACCTTGCCCACGACCACTGTACCAATCACCACCACAACTACCGAGACGACTACCACCTCTCCAGAAACAACAACCTGTGGACCTATATGTCAGTGGACAGACTGGTTTGATGTTGACTATCCGACTTCTGGACCAAACGGGGGTGACATTGAGACATATAACAAGATCCGTGCTGCAGGAGGGAAGATCTGTGCCAAGCCATCAAACATCCAGTGCAGGGCTGAAAATCACCCTGGCCTCAGCCTTGACCAGGTTGGTCAGAAAGTTGAGTGTAATGTTGATTCTGGACTGGTTTGCAAGAATGATGAGCAAATTGGGAAAATCAGGCAGTGCTTGAATTATGAGATACGGGTGTTGTGCTGTGAAGAAAACCCACGTTGCCCACCTACAACCATCCCAACCACCACCACTCCCAAACCAACCACGACAGCTCCAGAAACAACCACCACCACACCAGTAACAACTACAGCACCAAAAACCACCACAACACAACCAACAACGACAACCACCACCACCACACCTCGGCCAGTAAGTACAACCACCTTGCCCACAACCACTGTGCCAGTCACCACCACCACTTCCGAGACAACTACCACCTCTCCAGAAACAACAACTTGTGGACCTATATGTCACTGGACCGAGTGGTTTGATGTTGACTATCCCACTTCCGGACCAAACGGGGGTGACATTGAGACATATAACAAGATTCGTGATGCAGGAGAGAAGATCTGTGCCAAACCATCAAACATCCAGTGCAGGGCTGAAAATGACCCTGACCTCCGCCTTGACCAGCTTGGTCAAGTTGTCGAGTGTAATGTTGATTCTGGACTGGTGTGCAAGAATGATGAGCAAATTGGGAAATTTAAGCAGTGCTTGAATTATGAGATACGGGTGTTGTGCTGTGAAGAAAACCCACGTTGCCCACCTACAACCATCCCAACCACCACCACTCCCAAACCAACCACGACAGCTCCAGAAACAACAACCACCACACCAGTAACAACTACAGCACCAAAAACCACCACAACACAACCAACAACGACAACCACCACCACCACCACCACACCTCGGCCAGTAAGTACAACCACCTTGCCTACAACCACTGTGCCAGTCACCACCACAACTACCGAGACGACTACCACCTCTCCAGAAACAACAACTTGTGGACCTATATGTCACTGGACCGAGTGGTTTGATGTTGACTATCCGACTTCTGGACCAAACGGGGGTGACATTGAGACATATAACAAGATCCGTGATGCAGGAGAGAAGATCTGTGCCAAACCATCAAACATCCAGTGCAGGGCTGAAAATGACCCTGACCTCCGCCTTGACCAGGTTGGTCAAGTTGTTGAGTGTAATGTTGATTCTGGACTGGTTTGCAAGAATGATGAGCAAATTGGGAAAATCAGGCAGTGCTTGAATTATGAGATACGGGTGTTGTGCTGTGAAGAAAACCCACGTTGCCCACCTACAACCATCCCAACCACCACCACTCCCAAACCAACCACGACAGCTCCAGAAACAACCACCACCACACCAGTAACAACTACAGCACCAAAAACCACCACAACACAACCAACAACGACAACCACCACCACCACCACACCTCGGCCAGTAAGTACAACCACCTTGCCCACAACCACTGTGCCAGTCACCACCACAACTACCGAGACGACTACCACCTCTCCAGAAACAACAACTTGTGGACCTATATGTCACTGGACCGAGTGGTTTGATGTTGACTATCCCACTTCCGGACCAAACGGGGGTGACATTGAGACATATAACAAGATCCGTGATGCAGGAGAGAAGATCTGTGCCAAACCATCAAACATCCAGTGCAGGGCTGAAAATGACCCTGACCTCCGCCTTGACCAGGTTGGTCAAGTTGTCGAGTGTAATGTTGATTCTGGACTGGTGTGCAAGAATGATGAGCAAATTGGGAAATTTAAGCAGTGCTTGAATTATGAGATACGGGTGTTGTGCTGTGAAGAAAACCCACGTTGCCCACCTACAACCATCCCAACCACCACCACTCCCAAACCAACCACGACAGCTCCAGAAACAACCACCACCACACCAGTAACAACTACAGCACCAAAAACCACCACAACACAACCAACAACGACAACCACCACCACCACCACACCTCGGCCAGTAAGTACAACCACCTTGCCCACAACCACTGTGCCAGTCACCACCACAACTACCGAGACGACTACCACCTCTCCAGAAACAACAACTTGTGGACCTATATGTCACTGGACCGAGTGGTTTGATGTTGACTATCCCACTTCCGGACCAAACGGGGGTGACATTGAGACATATAACAAGATCCGTGATGCAGGAGAGAAGATCTGTGCCAAACCATCAAACATCCAGTGCAGGGCTGAAAATGACCCTGACCTCCGCCTTGACCAGGTTGGTCAAGTTGTCGAGTGTAATGTTGATTCTGGACTGGTGTGCAAGAATGATGAGCAAATTGGGAAATTTAAGCAGTGCTTGAATTATGAGATACGGGTGTTGTGCTGTGAAGAAAACCCACGTTGCCCACCTACAACCATCCCAACCACCACCACTCCCAAACCAACCACGACAGCTCCAGAAACAACAACCACAACACCATTAACAACTACAGTACCCAAAACCACCACAACACAACCAACAACGACAACCACCACACCTCGGCCAGTAAGCACAACCACCTTGCCCACAACCACTGTGCCAGTCACCACCACCACTTCCGAGACAACTACCACCTCTCCAGAAACAACAACTTGTGGACCTATATGTCACTGGACCGAGTGGTTTGATGTTGACTATCCCACTTCTGGACCAAACGGGGGTGACATTGAGACATATAACAAAATCCGGGCTGTAGGAGGGAAAATCTGTGCCAAGCCATCAAACATCCAGTGCAGGGCTGAAAATCACCCTGACCTCCGCCTTGACCAGCTTGGTCAGAAAGTTGAGTGTAATGTTGATTCTGGACTGGTTTGCAAGAATGATGAGCAAATTGGAAAATTCAGGCAGTGCTTGAATTATGAGATACGGGTGTTGTGCTGTGAAGTAAACCCACGTTGCCCACCTACAACCATCCCAACCACGACAGTACCAGTAACACCAACTGCCTGTTTCTGCAAGATTAATGAAACCATTTACAGACGTGGTAAGTAACCAATGTAGATTTCTATGGACTTTGCACATCATTTTTACTTAAAATTATAAAAATAATATTGCTTATGGATTCATTTGCATATTTTTTCCACATTTTTGCTAAACCCTCCTTTCTTTAATACAGCCCATTGTTCATTATTCTTTCATTAATTTGTGCTACTACTTTGTATGTTAGAAATATTTACAGTCTAACTCTTTGATTCCCTTTTGTAGGTGAAACGATTTACAATAAAACAGACAGTGATGGTTGCCTTTTCACCGCTGTTTGTAGTAAAACATGTTCTGTTGAGAGATCCAAAGGTCCATGCAAACTAACAACACCAAAACCCACTCCGACAGTTGTTGTCACAACCCCCAGCCCCACTACTACCATTGCCACTACAACTACCACCACTGAGCAACCTGGATGCCCAGATGCTAAACCACCCTTACAGGTACCAATCTCTTTTCATCTTGATTTGAAATAATGTTTTCCATTTGGAAGTTGATGCACAGAAAGCTACAGGTTGGGTACCTGGAAATACTCAATAGGGCAACAGGGATTAGCCTTACTTCTTCACAGTGCTTATCTCTTGGCTGGTTCGTGGTTAGGTTTGCATTCACCTGAATGCTGTGTAGGGGTGTAACTCCAGTTATCCATGAAGTTTTACCAGCTCCAAACCTGAGTGCTCCAGTCCTGGGGGTGGGGACATTTTCAAACTTTGTATCAAGTGAGCCCTCTTATTTGTGCAGTACAGGTGTGGGAATAGTGGTGGGTTTTCTCTCTTTATTGTGTAGGAAGAAATTGCCTCTAGATCAGTTCTGCATGATTCCCCCACATGTCATAATTTTGGGGGCTTTTAATATAATATTTGCTAAGGTGTTCCCACCCCCCATGATGAGGGTTTAGCATGTGCATTCAAAAAGTCCAAGGCAGAGGTGCTCTTGGGAAATCCAGTAAATGGGTTGCCTAGGTTGCCCAGTGACTATCCAGGTATTTTAATATCTGTCATGTGACAAGCGGTTGTCGGGCTGAGGAGATACATAGGCTGAGGCTTCATAACCAGGTGCCTGGAAGTGCTTGGACCTCACAAGAATACTTTAGCAGGGGAATGCCCAGACTCTGTGGCCTTGAGTGGCTCTGCAAATCTTAATGTCACTTAGACGATAATCCAGTCCACACATAGCTGGAAATGTGTTTCGGTGGGACTTACTTCCAAAGAGGCATTTACAGGACTACGTTGTTGTTATTATTATTAACAGGGTATTCTTGGAAATTTGCTGAATATTCACCAAACTATATTTGTTATTTAACTGTGCCGTGGTAGCTGATATGCAATAGTATTTAATATTTAACAGTATTTGCTGGGGGCCAATGGGGCAGAAAAGGTATGTGCAGTAGCCTGTGTTAAAATCACTTGATACAGCCTTGGAGGAGATGTTAAATGAAACAAAAACAAACTAAGACAGGTGGAATAAACCAAGGAACCAGAAATTATTTATGACTTTGTACATAGAACGTAGCAAAAAATATAGCAGGATTAAGGAGTTTTGCACAGTAGACCCAGACTACACATGCCAAAATTCATAGATATGACTAATATAGGTCCATTAATTTCAATGGGACTACTCTAAAGTTTAATTGGATACAACCCAATTTGTTTTATTAATAATATTCAATAACTGTCATTCCAGTGGTGTAAAGGGCAGTATTCAGCACACTCATTCTGCCAGTGCAATGACTTTTGGCTGCACAACAGTACTTTCCCTCCCTCTTCTCTTGCCAAACCCCTACCTGCCGACCTGGATGGATTTGGGGAAGGTGACCATGGGATGAGGAGAGGGGGGGAGTGTGTGCAAGTAGAAATCCTTTCACTCATGGAACACGTGCATTGGATACCACCGCAAATATTTGATAATGATAGTTCAATAATAGGCAATAGTGCTTAGTACCGGACAATATTTGACAGGTGGCAGCATCAAAATGACCAAGTGCTGGAGACCTTTAGCCCTCCAGATTCTATTGGGCTACAACTGCAACCATCCCTGACCATTGACCATGCTAGCTGATGGGAGATGGAGTCCAGCAACATCTTGAGAGCCACAGGTTCCCCATCCTTGATGTAGATGCAAAGCTTCTATGGTTAACCTCTGATTGGTTGGTGCTGAAGAAAACTAGATACCAGATTTCTGAAGTAGGATGCATTCACTTGTACATGTATAAATGGTATAAATAAGCAGGAACCAAAGAAGAAATGCCTATCAGTTATATATAAAACTGTACATAAAGCTTAGCTGGGCCTAACTTTATGTGCCAGTGGCAACAATGTCTTTCTCTTCACAGACTGGCGACAAATGGGTATCGAACTGCACCGTATCAACTTGTGAGGGAAACAATAAAATTTCTGTAAAGCAAGTACAGTGTCCACCAGTGAGGAATATTGTTTGTGAAAATGGGTACCCACCAATCAAAGTCTTCAGTGAAGATGGCTGCTGTTATCACTATGAATGCGAATGTGAGTGAAAATAAATCTCTAAAGAAGCACTCATGACTCCGTTTTCATGTTGCAAACATTACCTCAAACATACTCTTGTTTGAGTCATTTATGCTTTTCTTAAAGTCTAACTTAAGTCCTAATGGTTAACATCTCCCCCTCTAATTTATCAGGTGTTTGTAGCGGCTGGGGTGATCCTCACTATATCACATTTGATGGAACGTACTACACTTTCCTGGACAACTGCACATATGTGTTGGTGCAGCAGATTACACCTAAATACGACAACTTCAGGATTCTAATTGATAATTACTTCTGTGATGCTGAAGATGGACTTTCATGCCCTCAGTCTATCATTGTTTACTACAAAACTTCAGTGGTAGTGCTAACCCGCAAACTCTTTGATGGTGTGGAAGCTAACAAGGTAAAAAATAAATAAATATGTACACTACTTGAATTGCTTCTTTTGATGTATTATTTTATAGAAAATGCAACAGGACTGAAGGAGCTAGGCATATTTACTTTAGTGAGTAAAGGGAAACCCAAGACAAAGCCCACACTCAAGAGAAAATGATTAGCTATGTCTTAGAATTTTCAGTAGGTGTACTGTATAGCAGCCTTCACTCATCTGGTCCTGCCTGAGGTTGATGGGGGTTATAGTCCCTGGGTTACATGAGGACTGAGTCTTCAGATGATGAACATGCATGGGTAAGCCTGTCCTATATTTCTACCCCCATCTGAGAAATCAGAAATTTACTGCAAGATCAGAAATGTAGATTTCTGAAGTTAAAACACTGCTGTCTCATTCTTATTAGAAAATGTTATTGATCTTCAACAGAGTGAAATCTCTCCTAGATTAGTTATGGTCAACTCTAAAAAGGCTATGTGCAAGTCAACTCACTTACATTAGATTAGTTTAGGGACACAAGGAGTCAGATAAAATGTGAACAACACGTTTTGTGAACAAAAATCTGAACTGTGTGTCAGCTGTGAAAAGCAGCATTGTACATATTAAATAGCACAGCAAGACTGGGATTCAAAGTAATTTTCAGTCTCACAATTCCTAACACAATCACACTCCTCCTTTCCTTCTTAGACATTCAAGGGACCCTGTGCAGTGGTATTCCTTGAGACACAGTAGGCTATCACAAGAAGGGGAAATTGTCAAACATCTTATGTGGATGCAGAAGTGCTGTTTGTGTAGACTCAATTCATGTACTTTAAGTTTATTTTTGTAGAGCAAGTGGAATATAAATTCCATAATAAATAATTTAACAACATATCTACAAAAGTAGATAAATTACTTTTTAAAAAAGCATAGCAAAGCAAAGAGAGTTCCTCATTGTTGCAACATTAATCTCATTTACAGATCTACTTCGATGGTAAGATTGTCAACCCAGGCTTCCAGAAAGATGGCATTTTTGTCTCCATGGTTGGTGTCAACATGGTAGTTGAGATTCCTGAGCTTGGGGCTGTCATCACCTTCAGCGGTTTGATCTTCTCAATAAAACTTCCATATAGCAAATTTGGCAACAACACCGAAGGACAGTGTGGTAAGGGAAAATAATGCTTTACTCCCACGAAAATCCATGTTGTTCCGTCAACCATTGGTTCACTCTTTGGAACCAATTACCAATTTAAAGTTAAGTCAGAACCATGTTTTTCATTTTAGTTTCACTTTTGTTGTTTTCAAAAAAGCACCTTGGTTTCTCTGTTTGACTGCCCCTCCTCCTCAAAATCTCATTTATTTCCCCCCAAATCCTGGTTGCCAGGTATCCTGGATACTGCTGAAAATTTTGAGAAGGAGAAAACTCAGAATGGAATAGCACAACATTTGCTTCAAAAGAAAGGAGAATGTTTCTTCAATCAATAGCATGATTTAAATGTTATGTATTTCAGTGATTCTAGCATCGCACTGAATGCAAAACACTGCGTAGTTTGTTGCAAATATATAAAACTCTCTACCTTCAATTCTGTTCTGATTCTGTTTTGTTTTTCCCCAGGTACCTGTACAAATGACAGAAAAGATGAATGTCGCTTACCAACTGGCGAGATAACTAGTTGTCCCTACATGGCTCCCCATTGGAAAGTCGATGATGAGAAGAAGAACTACTGCAAAAACAAAACAGTACTTCCTGTCACACCAACACCAGCAGTACCTTGCAAACCTTCCCCTGTTTGCGATATAATTCTGAGCGAGTAAGTTGGAAAATTGTTCTAATGTATGCTTTCCTGCTTAGATAATATAATAAAAGTATCCTATGGAAGGAGAAGGGGAAATAATGTTAAAGTCTGATGCACAACTTTCTCGGGGTCAGCTCTACTGAATAGAGTGGGATGTAGTTCTGAGCCAACATTCATAGGATTTCTCTGTACAAGAGCACAGCTATATAAAAGGCCCTTTAGCTCAAGTTCTAGACAACCCTACCTCTTACTATAAAGGTCTGCGGGGCGGAGGGTGTCTTAACACATCTAGCTTCACATTTCTTCAAGCCTGCATATCAAACCCACAAATTCACCGAAAAAAATCAATTTACAGTTATAATA
This sequence comes from Podarcis erhardii, assembly GCF_964252035.2. Classification (NCBI taxonomy): domain Eukaryota; kingdom Metazoa; phylum Chordata; class Lepidosauria; order Squamata; family Lacertidae; genus Podarcis; species Podarcis erhardii. The sequence goes on along the minus strand of NC_138497.1, from coordinate 77,141,269 downwards.
GGGTTGCCATATTTCAAAAAGTGAAAATTTGGATACAAACGTTGTTGACCGAATCCCAGCTATATCCGGGAAATTCCAGGTGTATGGCAACCCTAAGTTATAATACTATTGTTATTGGAAATTTGGCTTGTGAAACTTTGTTTGAAAGTTAGTTTGCGACAACCCTTTTTTTTAAAGGCTCCTGGGAGACCTTTGATGCAATCAACTCATTTGCTGTGCATTTAAAGCAGACTTGTTTTGCACCATACCACATCTTTCTTCCAGAAAGCTACAATTCTGTTGTGAATATAACTGAAATTAGTGAAAGCTGAATTTCATGTGCGTGAAATTCTATACCATAATGAACATTCAGTCCTGAGAAACCTTTTTAAAAAATCCTGTTTTCCAGCTCTTCAAATCCCAGAAGTGAAAATAGTCATATTCAAAAATGTATGTTCATGTCAAGTGTTTATGATATCTTTTACGGAGTCTTCCCTGATTATTATGTCTTTGTGATTTTATTTTTTTTACAGAGTCTTCTCTGATTGCCATCAAATCATACCTCCAAAGCCCTTCCACCAAGGTTGCTCCTTTGATTCTTGCCACATAGTCAATACCACCATGCAGTGTTCAGGCTTAGAGATATATGCTTCACTCTGTGCCTCTAAAGGTGTTTGCATTGACTGGAGAGCGAAGACTAATGGTTCATGCCGTAAGTACTGGAGTGTTAATCAATGCCACAGTTTCTCCACAAATTATACAGCCATGGGAGCCTTGTTCATTAAATACTTTGCATGTGTCAGTTTTATTTTTGTAAATAGATCCATCTTAGGGAATTGTAGTTTAATGACTAAAATACAGAAAGATGAGAGGACATTCTCAGCCTTTGAGAACCTCTTCAGCTATACATTTACTGAGGCTTTAAGAGGGCAGATGTCCAAATGAGATCTAGAGTCTGGGCCCTTCTGGTTCATTTAAGTATAGTGTTCTGTCTTTAGGATCACAGGAATGTGCCATCATGTTCACAGGAAGCATATCTAATAAAAACAATTATATGAATAGAAGCAGAATATATGGCAACTAAACATGTTGAAATGTGGCTAGAATTTTAGGGTGTCGGTTTCTGTTTGCTTCTTTTTAACAAAGAGACCCTCCCATGCCAGTAACTACCAGTAAAAGGAGAGAGTGTGGGGAAAGTCATACTGTAGCTGCAGTAGCTGTAAATGTAAAGTGTATCGAAGTATGTCTTTATGTTCACCTTGGTTTATTTTTCTCACCATGTTTAGCATACAGCTGTCCTGAAGGCAAAGTATATGACCCATGTGGCCCTATCAACCCTCCCACATGTGATAATAGGTAAGGAAAGAACAGAATCTCTGTTTAGGTCTGTTTCACTCCAGTTGTTGGAGCCAGTGTTATGTAGTCAATAGCATGCTGGATTTGAACTCAATTCAGAGTCATCACGCTCTTAACAGTGCTGATGATTCAAGGCACAGACTGAATTTTCACAATGCAAAAGGGTGCTGTATGACCGTAACCCATGCTTTCTTTCTGCAGCAGGGCTAGTCAGTATAATGGCACTGGCATAGTTGAAGGTTGCTTCTGTGCTCCTGGAACCAAGCTCTTCAACTCCTACAATGATATCTGTGTAGAACAATGTGGTAAGTGTTTTTGTTTCAAGGACAGAAGAGAGTACCACACTGCAGCAACACTATATGGAGTGGAGGGTTCCCTCAGCTGCAATTCAGGTCAGCCTAATCTAGGTAGCCTCAGCAGGGAGACAGAAGCACCCTTAGAAACCCAAGAGAAAGTGATTTCCAGAAACTCAATAAGCAGTAATAATCACTCAAGAGAATGCTATGTGATCAGTGGTCACCTTGCACGAGTTTCAGAAGGAAATGGAGTCTTGATACAATGAGGAATTTCCATGTATCCTTCAAACATGACATCCCCGGCTATTGTAGATACAACTTTCATGCCCACAACTTCCAGAGGGATAGTCATGTTAGTCTGTTGCAACAAAAATAGCCGAAGAATCTTGCAGCAGCTTAAATAATTATAAATGACAGGCAGGATTCAATGAATGAGCCGTGCTAGCAGAAGCCTGCACAAGGTATTCCACCAATGCAGCAAGGCATTCCCTGTTTCTCCTCCCTCCATGCAACCCTGCATCTGGCTCTGAAGGAGTCAAGAAATGCTTATGCTGACTTAACTAGCACTATGTTGAATTCCTCCCACAGAGTTGTTTAGTCTTTAAGGCACCATAAGAACTTTTGTTGTTCTTTCTGGTACAGTTCAGTCTCGGCAGCACCTCACAGTCCCAGCACCTTTACACTGCCCTTTGACCCACATAACAATGCCAGATGGCGCTGTGGCCTGTTTGCTCAGGTAGCTAAATTTGCTCCAGGACTCTTGAGGAACAGCAGTGCAAAAAATCTCTGTTATTACATTTCTTTCAGGTTGTACTGGACCAGACGGGATGCCCAAAGAGGTAACTAAAAATATGTACTTCATGAAATGTAGATGGGTCACCTCAGAAGGTGTTGGGAGCAGAGGCCAATTCAGGGCAGCACAACTGGTTCCCCTGTGCTGGGTGCCAAGCCTAGGGGGCGCTACAACTATGATGTAGTGAATTGAGTAGAACAGAAGGTGAGGGGTCTCACTCAGTACAGAGTGCCTCTTTTAAGATGCATCTATGGTCCCGTCCCGTCCCGTCCCCCTGATTGTACAGTAATTATTATGGCTTTAATCAGCCGATTAATTGGAGGCACCCTTTCTGTAAAAAAATAATTGAGTAAGTAATTAAACTGATTATTCAGCTAAGTATTTACAGCCTTGATATATGTTGATGGCACTCTTTCTGACATGATCTCTGACAAGGCAAATTTAGGGATGATGTATCTTATTTTCTTTTAAATACAATTTTTAAAATTATTTTTTTGCAGCCTGGAGCAAGCTGGATCAGCAACTGCCAGGAGTGTACTTGTGAAAAATATACTCTTAAAGTGCAGTGTACACCAAAGATATGTGCAACACCTGTCCGAGAACGCTGTGAATTTGAAGGCTTTGTGCCTGTCAGTGTCACAACACCTGAAGATAAATGCTGTCCTCAGATGAAATGTGGTAAGTACAATCTCTTGCCTGTTTGAAACAAAATATATCATGCTTCAATCCGGTGCTGCATGAGCGGAAGACAGCTCACACGACCGATCTTCCCCTTCCCTTCCTTTCTACCTCCTGCATCCTCCTAAAAAGCCTTTTTCCGGGGCTGATGGTGGGGGGACTGCTAAATACTATGGGCAATGTGATCTGAGTGAGAGGGTGGGAATGCCCAGAATCAGTTGGAGAAATCTTGTACCAATGTTAGTTTTCTCTGCCCATTTTTGGGTGATTCTTTCCTCCTACTGAAACTGCAAATGACATAATCTTCTTTATACATACATACATACATACATACATACATACATACATACATACCTTGTCCTTTCCCCTGGTGAGTTTCAAGGTGACTACCCCACATATCCCATGCTGTCTAGTAGATGAGGCTATCACTTCTCAGCCTATTGGCTTAAGAGGCTTGTGTGGGTACGGGGGATTGAAGAGGGAGGAGGCAAAAGGGAAAGGTCCATTATGCTTAATTTCCTTCTGCTTCTGCAATATCGGATGCAATCCATTGTGAATAGCTCAAAGCAACCACTTCCAAATGTGTACCTTTTCCACTTAGGTAAATTCCCATTAGTTACACCACAGGAGGTCTTACAATTGGACTGAAGCCCTGTGCCACAAATCATGTGGCATAGTGGTTAATCTATCCATACTACATGAGTGCTGGTGGGCAGAGTTGGGCAACCTGTGGCCCTCCAGCTGTTATTAGACTGCATCTCCATTGGCCACAGGGGCTAGGAGTTGGAGCCTGAAAACATCCTGTAGAGATTCACACCTCTTCTTCAGACATTCTTGTTATAATGTTCTTGTTATAATGGAAGCAGATGTTTCTCTGGACATAACTGGAGTGTTGAAAGATGCCCTGTATGTTCTTGTTATAATGAAAATATCCTGACTTTCTTTTATGGCTTTTTTTTTTTTTTTTTTTGGTCTTATATAGTATGCAACACTAGTTACTGTCCTGAATCCGTTGAGACCTGTCCAGTAGGATATGAATTAAAACAACAAAAGCTGCCAGGAGACTGCTGCATTAAAGCCACTTGTGGTAAGAACTGAAACAGGAGTATTTGAAACTTCTCTCCCCTCCCCCTTCCCTCTCTCTTCCTCTCTCTCTACAACTCCCCACCCTCCAGATGAGTCATATTCCATCCCCACCTCCCATGCTATGAGCTGGCATTCCAGTGGCCATTTTGCCTCTTCAACTGTTTTTATTTTCTGTTGCAAGAATCCTGAAATTGTTCTGAAGAAGCAAATACTTTATTTGTTATATATCTCATATCTGCTGAGAAGCTGGTCAATTAAGCTGCAAGTCCCAGTTTTGTTGGGGCTTCTTTTGCAACAGGGGTATTTTGTAAGATTTTCTTTTGGGAGAGGATATTTTGTAACATATACACACACATTTCTGCAAACCTGCATAAGGCAGGGTTTGCAGAACCTCAAGCTGAATCCTTACTGCTTGTGTACTTGATCCTGGCATGCTTACTAGGAGTAGACATTAAGGTGGATCCATCCACTTCCTGCCCACATCACTTTCACATGTGTGTACCCATAAACCCATACCATCCCATTTCCGTGCTGACCTGCATTTTCAGATGAAATCACCATGGATGTTCAAATTTAAATACCTGTTTACATTTACTAAACAAATTTTCTCCCAAACCATATATTATTTAGGATATACATTTCTCTCAAAATATGTATGTAAATGTATCTTTTGAAATATTCAAATTACTGTGGCTTTCAGTGAAGTTTGAAATCTGGTGGATAGTTAAATTCTGATCTGTGCATTAGTATGAGTGGTGCACATCAGGTTAGTTTGTATTGGACTTCCTAAAAGACTGAATTCCTCAAACAACTCTACTGGAAGAACCCATTGCACACTCATCAAGAAACCATTTGAATCACAGCTATATTGGTACTTCCTTGTTTGCCTTCAAAGGTTCTGGACACACTATATATCCTGGTAACATTAGTTTACCTCTCACAGAGCTACAATTCCCAGAATCCTTGGCAAATTACCATTTCCAGAATTATTTGAGCCTGTGGCTGAGAATGTGTTTTACCTGCATTTAAAATGCATACTCTGTAGCATACACAGCAATATTCCATTCTTATCACTGAAAATAAAATTTTAAGATTCATTCCATTGCACCTTTCTGTTTTACAGTGAAAATACCCGGCTGTATTGACAAAGACATATTCTACAAAGTAAGTACATTTTATAATAATGAATGCTAGAAGCAATAATTTGTTTGTTTGTTTGGTAAATGTATAAATCACTTGCTCACAAAAACAGTCCACGTCTGAATAAAGCAAAACTAGATTACACAAACCAATAAAAAAAAGAAATATACATAAAGCATTATTTTAAAAATAAAATAAGATTATTTAGTAAGAAAATGATCTGCACAAAAATGATTGATGCCATAGGCACTGTGGGCCCCCTCGGTGTCTTTTTGTTGTTGAGGGGGCCGGCCCCCCATATTGGTGGAGTTGGGAATGAAACAATGTTGGCATGTTGTGTAATGTTGTGCTCGCAATGTCAGGACATTGCATCTTTGCCCTCAACGTGCTTCAGAAGATGGTGCCTCTGATTGATGTGGATTAATAGTGAGTGTGCTTAGCCCTCCATGAAAGCTTTTAGAAGTTATGATGTTACTGGAAAAACCCTGCATATCTTCCTTTGATTCAAACTATGAATTATAAGCTTTCACAATAGAAATACTTTAGCATCCAAGAGAATTCTCAGTGTATCCTGCATTAAGGTGCAGAATTCCCCCCCCCCTTTAAATAAGTTGCCTATCAGTTCAGATCAACAGGAAGGGACTAGAAACCCTACATTTCTTTTTCATCCCAGATTAACAATTCCAAATCCATTCCACAACCCATAGATAAATATACCCCTTTCATGGAAACATTTATGCATCCCGGTAGAAAGAAAAAACCACCTTGGTTCATAAGTTGAAAGGGGGCCTGCTGGTTGCTGGGGTTCTTTCAAAGAATCCTGAGCTAGATGAAGCAAGACAATCCACACATTTTCAAGCATTCTTAGAATTAAATGAGCTTGTATACTCAAGATTAAATGAAGAAGCTGCATCCAATTGGTGATCCTTCACTGACAGAAAGCTCTATGATCCAGTGGGTGCTTCTGTCAGCAAAACAGAAAGAAAAGCAAATTACAGTTTTTACCCCTACTAGTGTGTCACTTGCCCCCCTCCCAAGCCCCAAATATGCTTCAAAGGGTTGGGGAACCCCACAGAACAACATGGCAGGTGGTGCAGGAAGCTATAGCAGGAGAGAATCACTGAATCACTTCCGTGCTCATGACACTTATGGAAGCCTATGCTGGGTCAATGGGCTTTCTGTTGGTGGAGGAAGACCAGTTGCATACATTTGTGATATTTCTGATTTATGAAAACAGTTTAGAATTATTTAGGACCATTTCTCCTCTGCCCTTCTTTAGCCTGGAGCAGTTGTTCCAAGAGGCCTCTGTGAAACGTGCAGATGTTCTGTTGAGCAAGATCCAGAAAGCCAAATAAACACGGTGGAATGTGTGTCACAAGCATGTGACAAAAACTGCCCAGTGGTAAGTTAGTGTTACAAACTGTTTTTGCAAATTGCCAGCTTTTCAGGAATTTATCTGCAAACCTAACTATTTCACCTCCTTGATCTTATGAATCTCTTTCCATATTTTCTCAAATACAGGCCCAAGAATACAAGGAAATCCCTGGGCAATGCTGTGGTAAATGCTCAGCGGTAGCATGTGTTATAAAAGAGGGATCCAGTGTTCAGGTTATCAAGGTAGCTGATGTTTTATGAATACCCATACATGCAATCTCATGTTCTGTCATACTTGTGTTTCTCATGCTTGGAGTGGAAGCTTACTAGAGGCCATGAATGATATTAACTGAAGCAATAATTAATAGATCTGCATTTAAATTCCCATAGTTATCTTTTCCTACCATTGCCTTTTTCTGCTCCATTGGATGTTTTGAGTGCAAATCTTTAGTATAAATCTTTTTGGCTTGTGAAACTTTGTGCTATATAAAAATAGAAAAAAGGGAGAAAAAAGAAGCTGCCCTATCAGATGGTTGGCCCATATAGCCAATGTTGTATTAACTCCCCACATTCTGTGAAGGAGATACCAATGCCTTATTTTAATTTGAAGTGTAGTTTTTATTGTAGCTTTATTAATGAATATAGCCTAGTGTTGCCTAGTCTGATTAGAAAGGACTCTCCTAAGTCTTAGACTTGCAACCTGAAATCCCTGAGAGGTGCCAGCAATTGAACCTGGAGCCTTCTACTGCCTTCTACCGAGCCTGACCGAGTCTAGCTCAGAACTGTCTAAACTCACTGGCTCTCCAGAATTTCTTTTCCTTTTTCGGTACCACTCAGCCTATGTTCTCTCCCAACCTTCTTAATGGGAAAACCCCCAAATTTTTAAGCAGGGCTCTCCCTCAGCCCTACTTGGAGATGCATGGGATTGAGTCTGTGGCTGAAGCTCTGCCACTGACCTACCACCCTCCCCATAAAGTGTGGGAAGCATGTGGTCATCCACTACTTGAACCCATCCCACTCCAGAGAGAATGCTTGAAAGTAAGATGCCACATGTGACCAAGCTATGCCTTCAGATATTTGATCACACAATCTGTTTCTCTTGACAGAACACAGTCATGAGTATCTGGGGGTAGAATTCCGACTCCACGTGCCTGAGCTAAAGGGTTTATATATGGTCAAATCCTTGTGTCAGGGAGGCCAATGAAGTCACATTTAGCAAAGTGATGCCAAACTGTTTCACAGTGCAGTTTGTCATGAAGATAGGCATGGAGAGAGAGAGAATGTGTGTATTTGTGCATTTGAGACAACTAGAGACCATGAAGCAATGAAAGAAGGCACTCAATTGTATCAACAAATCCACATGGGGTTTCTTCCTTCCTTCATCTGTGTAATATGCACAATGATGAAAACAGATGGCAAAAGCAGAGGACATGGTCTGTTAGAGTTTGATAAAGGTAGCTCAGTAGAGCTGAGTGGAGGCAAGCAAACCTAGCTGTGAATATGAAAGCTATATTCTTTCCCACATAGTTTTCATAATGACCTTTCCTTATTATAGTAAATTTATCATAAATTTCCTTTGCTTTTTTACCCTATCTGTATTATCTTAGTGATACAATCAAAGCCCCTTGAAGGACATAAAAATCACGTGTCAGCTTCTAATAACATAACTATAACTCTGACTTTTTTCAGCCTGGGGAGATTTGGCATCATCCAGGAAACAACTGCACAACTTATGAATGTGAATTGGTTGAGGACCAGTATATTCCTGTCCCTACCAAAAGACCCTGCGCTCCACTTAACTGCCCACCTGTAAGTTTACCAATATGATCAAAAGTCTTTGTGTCTGTTAGATTATCTACTCAGTGAGATCAGGGTTTATCTAAGAAAGCTGGATGAGGGTATGTTGTTGTTTTTTAAAAAAATGCATAAATCATATGGGTTTGTTTAGGTAGTTTGGAATTATTATGATAGGCAAGGGTCCTAAACCAAGCCTAAATTAACAGAGTCAGACTTGGGCCCTTATCAAGTTCCTGTTCATATATCTCTTCAGTTCCCTACTTTATTTAATGCAATCTGAGAAGTGTGATTCACTAGATACTGTAAATGCTAAATGAAATGCTCGTGTAGTTATATAATTGTTGTTTAGGGCTGTATAAATAGTCTAATTTTGGTCCATGTCAGTTTCACATGTATTCTTTAATAAGTGTTTCATCCTGATTCTGTATCAAGTGGATTATTATTGCGGGGAGGGAATTTTTTAAAAAGTGGATTATTATTATTGTTGTTATCATTATCATCATCATTATTAAACACATGTAAATATGCATTTCCCCCACAAAATATTGTATACATTTCTCCTTAAAATACATCCTTTTGTATGCATTTCATTAAAATATTAATTTTCAATGATACCATAATACAACAATAAATCAAAACTAAAGGAACCTAGACAGACTAAGGATAGTAAATAAGATGAAGCAAAATACCAAGCAGGAGAGAGTAGGAGCATTACTACACAGAATTGTATAATAGTTGGCAATGCTGTGTACAGTAAGAAATTTAAGGTATAGCTTCTAATAAACAGGTGATGAATTATTCATTAAGAGATTAGTTTACCCCAAATGTGCACATAAACATTTTTGTACGTATTCTAACCTGAAATATACATTTTACATGGTTTTTAAGTGCAGAAATGCATCACAATTCAGAAAACTGCAAAAAAAGAATGCTATCTGTGTTCTAATCTTTGCATTAGTGCTTAAAAATGCAGCCCAGTAAAAATCTTCAAGCATCCCAATTACAGTGCTTAAAATTAATAGAAGGTATTAACTGTATTGTGGGAGACAATGTGCTTTGGAGTCTATGGGCCCAAATATTGTTTACCTGCCTTTGTGCACACTTTTCCAGGGAGTCCTGGCAATGGCGAAGGTCTCTCATGGCCACAAAGAAACTGCATTTGTTCAGAGAATAATAATCGTTTAGGTTATCTGTAAATTCATCTAACCCATTTTGGTTTTTCAGGAGAATGTGAGACTGAGTGAAGATGGCTGCTGCAAGGTGTGCGGACCTCCACGTAAGTTATGACAAAATTGTTAAAATAAGCCTGCACACCAAAAAACCCCCCACAATGTACGAGAGCAGGGGGTGGGCAATCTGTGGCACTACCTGTGCACGTCCTTATTTCATGTGGTCCATAACTTAATTTCACATGGGTGGCAAGGAGGAGAAAAATAGGGGAAAGGGTTTAAGGGAGAGAGAGAGAGAATGAAAAGTGTGTTAGAAAGAGAGGGAAAGCTGTGCCCCTCCCTTACCTTTGTCTCAAGCCCTACCCACTTTTGACTCTGGCCCACTACCACCAATATGTAGTCCCAACAGATTATGCTTGAGGGGAAAAGGCCCTCTACAAAAAGTTCCACACCCCTGCAGTAGACTGTGTTTTTGCCTATATTTGCTACGGTCAGGCAGGAAGTGAGCCAATAAATTATCTGTGCAGAGAGAAAGTGCTAAGATTTTCCTCTGCACCTTTGCAGCATAGGTGTGAACATCGAGACTAGTACTGTGGAGCGAGAAGTCTTTGTGGTCAAATGTATAGCACAGGCTTCTTTGTCAAAACATGCTAGTGGCATTAGGCTAGATCAGTACAGGAGTTCATCATGTTCTTTCCTCCCATCCTGACATTCCAGTGCATCAAGAAGTGGGTTCTTATTATGATGGACCTACCCAGTGCTATTTTTCTAGAAAAAGAGGTGCCAGAACTCAGCCTGAATACCTCCCTTGTTCTCTTATAATGGCAATGGTGCCCACCTGAGAGGTGCAAGAACTGAGTTCCAGTGAGTTCCAGCTGAAAAAAAAAGCCCTGGACCTACAATTCATTTTTCCTTGCCAGTTTCGACAGTTTGCACATGTGCACTCACACACCACCTTACCCTACTCAGTCTTCTGTTAAGCAGTATTTGTCAGCACACAGTTATGATGGTTTTTGTTTTTGGTTGTTCTCCCCTCTCACAGCGGGAGATTGTATTCCAAAGAACAGCACAAGTCTCATCAGACATAATGGATGTGAAGCTACTGAACCTGTCGAATTACGGTACTGCGAAGGCCACTGTGGCAGTTCTTCAATGTAAGTAGAAAAATGGGCATTGCTGCCTCCCCCGGGGAACTCTAAAACTCTAAAACCCAATAAATAGTCCAGGGGTCATTCAGTTGAAGTCCAGGTTAGCAAGACATGGAAAATTGTGCTGGGAAGCAGAGCACTTCATTTTTGAGCTCAATTATGTACTCATTTGACAGGTGACATCAGGCAATTCACTTTCTTGTCAAAACAACAACAACAACAAAAACTACTGTAAATACTATCTGGATAGACCTAGAGAACTATATAGAATCTTTGGAGTCCCTATATCCTACTGCAGTGTTTATCATTGCAGGGGATTTTAACGCACATATGGGAGTAAAAGATGTAAATTTGTACACCCATTACAATCAGATTCTGGAACCAGATATTTTCTTAGCCAGAGGTACCTCCCGTCTGTCTAAAGATCATAGATGTAATTATTCAGAGCTTTGTTTAGCCCATGTTGTAAGGCAGAGGGAATTGTTAATATTCAATGGTATGATAGAGGGAGATTGGCCCAGGAAATATACCCACTTTTCAAAGCATGGAGGCAGTGTGATAGATTATATTGTGATCTTACCATTTGTATATAAGTTTGTTGTGGAGTTTGAGGTGGGCCATAATATTGAGAGTGATTGTTTACTCAAACAATGGTACTTGTAGGCCCAGTATTTAAAAATTCTTCCCCAAAAACTCAATTTATCTCTAATGCAAACTTAGGTGTGACAGCAGGCAATAGAATTAAGTGGACACCAGTACTCAGTCTATTCTAAATGAACCATGTCAGACTGATTGTTCCAATACAAACAAAAGCAGAATGATGGCACTGTGGGTTGGTGTGAGTGGTGGACTTGATTCTGCAGCAGCTAAAACCTTCTTTGTTTTCTCTTAGATACTCTTCTGAGGCTAACACATTGGATCACACATGTGCATGCTGTAAGGAAAGCAAAACCAGCAAGAGGCAAGTGACACTGATGTGCCCTGATCGCTCCACCATTGAATATTCATACATCCATGTTGACTCATGTGAGTGTGTGACCAATCTATGTGATGTGAAGCCCAGCCCAACACCAGGAGAGCAAGAACAGCAGCAGCAGCAGGAAGAACAGCAGCAACAGCAGCAGCAGGAAGAGCAGCAGCAGCAGCAGCAGCAGCAGCAAGAAGAACAGCAGCTTGGCCAGAAATAAAAACAGGAGCCAGGACTGACCTAGACATTTTTTAAATGACCAACACCAATAATTAACAGAAGATAAATTAAAATGAATCTTGCTGTTTTGAAATAAAAAGTATCCAAGGCAGCAACTTGAACATACAGATGAATTTCTCTTCTTCTAAATCTACTCTTGGCAGAAAAGTATTTTCTTTTCTTTGGGGTGCCAAACAATTAGAAATTCTAGGTGACACTTTTCTTGGGGCAAGGCCTTTGTGAGACTACACTGTGCAGTTACAAATAACTTGGAGAGGAAAGTATTTGGCATGATAAAAGGTTAGGGTGGGAGACAAAAAAAAGGATTTTAGCTTGAACTCTTGTGTAGTTATGATGCCAATATTAACAAAGCATTGGTACAGACACTGGCATTTCTAATACACCCAGAAGAATTTCCTCCACCAAGTAGCACAAGCCAGCCATAACTTTGGAGCAGAAAGAGCTACTCATAGTGTCCAGTTCCATTACAGTTCCATTGGTCAACATGGTCTGTTCTCTATCACCTTTGCAAAAGTTAGATCTCACTTTCATAACTTGGTCAGGCTTTTTTGTGTTTTTTCCCCAAGTTCCTTTTTCTACAAACTTCAACCTCTCAAAGGCTGTGGGGCTATAATACTCAGATATTATTTGTAGATCTATTTTTGTACAAAAAAACTCCCCATGAAGTATGGCTGCTGCTGAAGAAGACTGTTTACATGATATCATCAGCATATTAATTGTATGAAGATCTGGATTTTTTAAAATATAAATGTTTACAAAATGAACATAAGATATATAGATATATTTGCCGAATTGTCATATGAAGAACTTTTTAAACTAAAGTAGTAAATATCAATAATATAAATTCTGTTCTAGGACAATGAATTATTTTTTAATGTTGTACCATTACTATTTATTTGTTTCTGGAAAATAGACTATTTTCTTCTGTATTAGCACCATCTGTCAAATGATGCCTGGTTGAGGGATATCTTTACCTTTTGCTGTTTTTATTTGTTTCTTAAAGAGAACAGTTTCAATGATTAATAAAATTTTAGCATTTTGCACCTGTTGTGTCATTCAGTTTATTTTTTTACTACTCTGATCTGCCTTTGTGATGTACACCAATTCAATGTGTCATTCAGTTTGACCAGCAGCCACTGTTTTCCCTCAGAAGTATAATGACCACAATCCTGGCATAGCAGTACACGTGATCACAATTCTGCCATAGCTGTTATGCCAGACCCCCATAGCTCAGATGTCAACTGGACCAGTTCGCATATTGGTCACTGCTCACCCAAATATAGCAATTTAAAAGCCACTGCATTAAAAAAAAGACCACACCAAAACAACTAAAGATCTTTGTGAACTGATGAAGCTTGCATCTTATACTGAAAGTTAAGAAGTTTATTTGGAGTACATACTGTCTGCTGCTGAGTTCTTGCTGATTTCCAAACATTCTGTTTATTGAGCATCCATCCTGATTTGCTTGCACAAAGTTCTCATGGAGTTTATGCAGCATTAGCATTCATTCTCATTTGTTTCTGTGGAGGTTATGAAGCATCCCAGCAAGCCATTATTATCGCACAGTTTCCAAAGCATTTTCCTTTCACTTTCCTTACTGCAAAATGACCAACATTTTTGGGATGCAGAATTGATGTGAAATAGTGCCAAATCCAGTATGTGATTTAATTCTACCTGTGAAACAGTGACAGCCTTGATGTGTCCTTAGTCACAAGCAAGGTGTCTCGGGTTTAGGCAACACAGACCAGATGTCAATCCAGATACAGTTGTAGGAAGAAATGCATTAAATGTTTTAAATGTACTTTCAGAGTTGGTTGCATTATCGACAACTATATGAAACACATAAAGAAGACAGCAAGAAAGGATTTAGTTATACTAGATCTAGGTTTCAAATGGAAGTGATTGAAGGGAAAGTGAAACTACTGAAGGCCGCATACAGCATACTATTAGAATGGGAGACGAAAGATGAAGAGGTAAAATCAGTTATGATTAAATGGGCACAAGATGTAGGTCACAACATTATGATGGAAGATTGGGTTAAATTATGGAAAACTGACTTAAAATTTACAGATTGTTCCCTATTGAAGGAGAATTACATGAAAATGATGTAATAATAATAATAATAATAATAATAATAATCTTTATTGTCATTGCCCCCTCTCGGGCACAACGAAAATTACTTGGCTGCTCCATCCACCCAGGTAGGGCACTCCACACAAAATCAAAACAACTATAAAAACACTAATTAAAACAATACAGTATAATACTGTACAGGTGGTACATAACACCAGTGCAGTTAGGGGAAATGTACAAAACTAGTTCAAATATATGTTGGAAGTGTAAGGAAAAGGAGGGGACATTTTATCATATGTGGTGGGATTGTAAGGTAATTAAAAAATTTTGGGAAATGATATACAACGAATTGAAGAAAATGTTCCATTTAACATTTGTTAAAAAACCCGAAGCATTTTTATTAGGGATTGTAGGGAAAGACCTGCCAAAAAAGTTGAAAAACATCTTCATGTATGCGACAACGGCCACGAGACTTCTGGTAGCACATGGATGGAAGACTGAAGAAACCCCAACTAAAGAATCATGGCAAGAAAAATTGATGGACTATGAAGAACTGGCAAAACTGACATATAAGCTATGGGACAAGGATAACTGTGACTTTAAGGATGAATGGGAACCCTTTACAAAGTATCTGAAGACGCAACAAAGCGAACTGGACTCCTTGTCAGGTTTTGAATAAATATTCACAAACTTTTTATTGACAATAATCAGCTAAATAGTTTGAGTATCTATACAACTTTGTAACATGCAGAAAACAGCATTCTTAGAGAAACCAAAGACTGGAACTGAGGGAAGTAAGGGGTGGGGTGTGGGTGGGTGGGTTTTGGGGGGGAGGGAGGAAAAATGGGGGGGAAACAAGGATGATATGTTTTTGGATAATATGTCTTGTTAAAATTTTGAATATTTTTTTTTAAAAAGTTTTAAATGTACAATTTGTTTTTAACAAACAGCTCTTGAGCTGTTCTGGTGAAAGGAGTTAGCAATACCGTTAGTGCACTGTACATATCAAGCAAAAAATTTCCAAAAGATGTTTCCATCACATGCTGGTGGAAGGGCACTAGAGGGCAGTGCATACACAATTTACCACAGTGTCACATTTCAAAAAGAATTGTCTGAAAGCGGACCGCTTTATGATTCAATTATATATTAAACTTAATAAACCAAAGTCTGATAGAAAAGGTCTATTCCAGACAGCACATATATCTTCTCAGGGTAATCCTTGGTACTGAACAGCCATTTGAGGGAGATCAGCAAAAAAACAGGGCCAAGATTTCAAAACCAATGGTTTACTAGGCAAAATAATTATATTCTAAACAGACATAATCTCATTACACTAGCAGATACCCAGAACAACTCAATTATTGCCAAAGAAATTGATTTAACAGTAGTTCTAAATTGTGTTCCACATTGTAGCTGGTGTTGTGCAATGGTTGCAGTTTGGATTAGGAGCTGGGAGACCTGGGTTCAAATTCCCACTCAGTCATGAAGCTGGGTGACCTTGGACCAGCCACTATCTCTCAACCCAACCCAACCCAACCCAACCCAACCCAACTCAACCAAACCCAACCCAACCCAACCCAACTCACAAGGTTATGATGATAAAATGGGGGAAGGGAAAGCTGTAGAGGCTACCTTGACTTTTTTGGCAAAAAGGAAGTATGTGAATGTAGTGGGATAAAAGCTTTGTTTTTAAGCCACATTGGTCTTGTGACTGAGCACAACTGAATCTCATGCTCAAGGCTTTTGCATAAAGATTCTGCAGCTACCCATGATTTCTCATAAGCTGTGTATTCATTTTTACAGATAGGTATCTGAAACAGGCAGCAGCTCTCTGAATATTATCTGATTCATAGAATCATAGAATCATAGAGTTGGAAGAGACCACAAGGGCCATCAAGTCCAACCCCCTGCCAAGCAGGAAACACCATCAGAGCACTCCTGACATATGGTTGCCAAGCCTCTGCTTAAAGACCTCCAAAGAAGGAGACTCCACCACACTCCTTGGCAGCAAATTCCACTGTCGAACAGCTCTTACTGTCAGGAAGTTCTTCCTAATGTTTAGGTGGAATCTTCTTTCTTCTAGTTTGGAACCATTGCTCTGTGTCCGCTTCTCTGGAGCAGCAGAAAACAACCTTTCTCCCTCCTCTCTGTGACATCCTTTTATATATTTGTTTTTTTTCCCCCGGAAATAAACGGGTGCAAAGTTTATTGTGATTTGTTGATCTGATTCAGGACATTATTTTCTTGGAGGACAGACACAACCTGTTGGAGTTAATGCAAATTTCTCCTGGATCAATATGCACCCATATCCTGGGAGCCTAACACTTTGTTGTTGTTGTTTTTTAATAATATTTATTGAACATTTTCGAATATTAACAAAAAAAAGAAAAGAAATAAAACATCCATTTTATAACCTTATTTTCATTAGCATCTTGCCAGGACTTCCCCACCCCACCCCCTCTTGTATTCCAATACCTTCAAATAGATTCAGCAAGTTCTTACCCCAAATTTTAAACTTATTATAGTTAACCCAATGTTAAGAATGTTTTTCCCTCCCCTAAAATCGACCCCTCTCCCTTCCACGAGTTCCCCTCTTTAATATGCAGAACAGATTAAAATAAAAGAAAATAGAACAAAGAATAAAGTATAATTTAACACCCTTTGGATTCCAAATTTTCCTCCCCCCTTTCCCGGTTGCGTTCCCCAATGTCCATCAATGCCTGTTGTCATCCTGGAGATCCCACATCTAGGCGGAAATCCTTCACAAGTCCACTTTGCTGTCTTTTTAATAGTCTTTGCCGTCTTTTTGATCATCTTTAGTTTCAAGCGTCCAATCTTGGAAAAGCTCTATCTCAAAAAGGTCCATTTTTTCCATCCAGATCTCTGTATTTAAGAGTAAAAACTCCAATTTTGTTTCTTTAGACCTTTCAAATCTGGATGTCCCAAATTCCTCTAGTTTCTTTTCCTGCTCTCCTGCAAAAATGTTCCAATTCCAAAAGCTTCTAAATCCCCTACAGAGGCTTTGTTATTCAGGAACAAAACTTTACGTCAAGTCCCTTCCATTCTTCAATAGATAAATCTATTGTCTCCTTTAGTGTAGAGACCTCTGTAGACAAAATAGTGTTCCATTTCTGCAGTTTCCCAGGAGATAAAAAGTCCAATTCAAATTCCATGCCAGCAATACTTGTAGTGTCCCACAGCCCCTCTAGAGGGATTATAATAACTCAGTTTCCTTCCAGATCGCACCCAACAGTCAAAGTAACTTGTTATTCCTTGTTTTAAACAATTTATATCTAATTTGTAACAAATGTAGCCGGCAAAGTCCTCATAACAAAGTTCTCTTTTTATTCTTCAGCTTTGACAGCTCCTTTGACAGCTGTCAAAGCCTCTGTTTCTCCTCTCCCGGCACTCTCGTGGATCGCTCCCGGTTCCCGGGGGGGGGGGTTGCATTTTAGCTCACGTTCTACTTTTCTCCTCCAGCCCAGTTTTATAATTTTCCATCGTGAAATTAGTGACTTTATCAAAATAAGGTAGCACTCGATCTTAGTTGTTAAATCCTTTGCTTTAAATCCTCTACGACAGGGAGGAGACGGACTTCCTTTTTGCACCTCCCCTGCTCGCTCCGAATTTAATTTTTTTCCCCTTTTTAAGTCCAGTTTCCAATTACTCACGGGTTGTTCTTTTTAATCCGAATTTTCAAGGGAAGAAGTCAGCGCTCTCCGCCAAATGGCATGCGGCTTCGCTCGGTAGGGGAAGCGGAGGACTCGTAGCACCCCCCCCCCGGCACCCGCTCCGCAGCCTTTAAAAAGGCTCCTTCGCTGGTCGGGGGGGCGCAAACGGTGCCCGCCGAGTCACCATGCCCATGGGTTTCAGCGCCCATGGTTTATGAGGGTCCCCGCGACGCCGACGCGGTAGAACCCAGCCCCTGCCGAGCAGGCTCCCTCCGGAGCTCGGTGGGAGTCGGCCATTCGGCGATGGTGCCAACCCGGAAGTCTCTATCCTTTTATATATTTGAACATGGCTATCACATCACCCCTTAACCTCCTCTTCTCCAGGCTAAACATGCCCAGCTCCCTTAGCCGTTCCTCATAAGGCATCGTTTCCAGGCCTTTGACCATTTTGGTTGCCCTCCTCTGGACACGTTCCAGTTTGTCAGTGTCCTTCTTGAACTGTGGTGCCCAGAACTGGACACAGTACTCCAGGTGAGGTCTGACCAGAGCAGAATACAGTGGCACTATTACTTCCCTTGATCTAGATGCTATACTCCTATTGACGCAGCCTTGAATTGCATTGGCTTTTGTAGCTGCCGCGTCACACTGTTGGCTCATGTCAAGTTTGTGGTCAACCAAGACTCCTAGATCCTTTTCACATGTACTGCTCTCAAGCCAGGTGTCACCCATCTTGTATTTGTGCCTCTCATTTTTTTTGCCCAAGTGCAATACTTTACATTTCTCCCTGTTAAAATTCATCTTGTTTGTTTTGGCCCAGTTCTCTAATCTGTCAAGGTCGTTTTGAAGTGTGATCCTGTCCTCTGGGGTGTTAGCCACCCCTCCCAGTTTGGTGTCATCTGCAAATTTGATCAGGATGCCCTTGAGTCCATCATCCAAGTCATTGATAAAGATGTTGAATAAGACCGGGCCCAAGACAGAACCCTGTGGCACCCCGCTAGTCACTCTTCTCCAGGATGAAGAGGAACCATTGATGAGCACCCTTTGGGTTTGGTCAGTCAGCCAGTTATAAATCCACTGAGTGGTAGCATAGTCAAGACCACATTTTACCAGCTTCTTTACAAGAATATCATGGGGCACCTTGTCAAATGCCTTGCTGAAATCAAGGTAGGCTACATCCACTGCGTTCCCTTCATCTACCAGGCTTGTAATTCTGTCAAAAAACGGGATCAGGTTAATCTGACATGACTTATTTTTCAGAAATTCATGCTGACTATTGGTGATCACAGCATTCCTTTCTAGGTGCTCACAGACTGTTTGCTTAATGATCTGCTCCAGAATCTTCCCTGGTATTGATGTCAGACTAACTGGGCGGTAATTATTTGGGTCCTCTCTTTTCCCCTTTTTGAAAATAGGGACAACATTTGCCCTCCTCCAGTCTGCCGGGACTTCGCCTGTTCTCCAGGAATTCTCAAAGATGACTGCCAGTGGTTCTGAGATCACATCTGCCAGTTCTTTTAATACCCTTGGATGCAGTTCATCTGGCCCTGGAGACTTGAATACATCTAAACTAGCCAAGTATTCTTGTACTATCTCCTTAGTTATTCTGGGCTGTGTTTCCTCTGCTGAATCATTTGCTCCAAATTCTTCAGGTCAGGCATTGTTTTCTTTATCGGAGAAGACTGAGGCAAAGAAGGCATTGAGGAGTTCAGCCCTTTCTGTGTCCCCTGTTTGTATTTCACCATCTTCTCCTCTGAGTGACCCCACTGTTTCTTTGTTCTTCCTTTTGCTACAAACTTGCCCATAAAAGCCTTTTTTGTTGCTTTTAACCTCTCTAGCAAGCCTGAGTTCATTCTGTGCTTTAGCTTTTCTGACTTTGTGTCTACACGTGCTGGCTATTTGTTTGAATTCCTCTTTGGTGGTTTTCCCCCTTTTCCATTTTTTGTACACATCCTTTTTTAATCTTAACTCAGTTAAAAGTTCTTTAGATAGCCACCCTGGCTTCTTTAGGCACCTTCCATGTTTCCGTCTCATTGGTATTGCCTGAAGTTGTGCTTTTACTATCTCCCTCTTAACAAACTCCCAGCCATCATGAACTCCCTATCCATGACATTCCGCTTTGTGGGGGGAGAACCAACTTAATCATGGAAGTTTTAGTTCAAGTAGCACAATGGTATATGCAACAACTATGATTTACCTGTCAGCTTACTATTAACCAATTGTACTTATGCAGAGCAAACACTAGAAGGCAAAATATTACATATTATTATGGGCATGTAGATACCTATTTCCTGACACACTATGTGGATTGGAGCGAATTCATTTTTTTAAAAAAGAAAAGTTTGTGCTCTGGTTACACTGGTACATTGGGGAGATGCAGGTGAACAGGCAGACAGTGAACCAATGGATTCCAGATGTAAGAAAGGAGGTTCCAACTTAACATCAGGAAGAACTTTCTGTTCAACACAGGAACAGACTCACTCAGGAGGCTGTGAACTCTCCTTCCTTGGAGGTTTTTAAGCAGAAGTTGGATGGCCACCTGTCATGGATGCCATAGTTGAAATTCCTGCACTGCAGGGGGTTGGACTAGGTGCCCCTTGGTGCCCCTTCCAACTCTACAATTCATTGATTCTATGTGTGAGGCAACTAGTGGTAGTTTATTGCTTACCTGTGCAGAACCCACTCCCCTTCCACACAAACACACACACACCAGCAGCACTCCTCTCCACCACATAGGACAACAGAGAGGTAATTGTACATCATCTTACCCCACTCATCCAGCCATCGAGGGATAAGGTTGTCCTGTAACATTCGTTATATGTAGCCTTACTCTGTTTTTGGCCTAGATTTTCTATAAAATGGAGAAGCCATCTACAAAGAAAAAAACACGCTCTCTGCAAAATAAGGAAAGTGTGGGTTGATAGTACTCTATTCTCAGGAAATTAAGACAGTTAAAACCATGTGTCATGTTGCATTTCTTTGGAAAAAAAACAAACAGTGTGGAGCATAATCCTATGCACATTTACTCAGAAGTAAGCCCCACTGGGAGCTTACTCTCAAGGAAGCTCATAAGGTATTATTAAGGCTAGGGAAAGGAAGCAAAAATAATAACAAAAAATAACAATGGGAAAAAGCTCATTTTCTTTGGTTTCTGGAATGAGAAATATAATAATAAGGTTGATTTATAGTCATTGCTGCTTTAAAATCCCATTGGGAGAACAGGATGCTGGACTAGAAGGGCCACTGGCTTTCTTATATGAGTGAACTCTCCTTCCCAAAGTGCAGATCAACACTGACAAAACTAGACAGTTGTTGATCACTGCTGGCAACATTAAGATGAACACTGCCATCAAATGCACAGTCACCTGACAAGTTAACATCAGGACACGGACACAGAGCATTTCTAAGACTTGGAATGTATGAGTATGCAATATATATATATATTTGTTGGCCTTTCAAAAGGGAATATCTCCCCGAGGTGGCAATAGTACCATGAGCACTGGCACTGTCATGCTTTAACTTACCATTCCAATATTGCACAATAAAACCACCTGTTTCCTTTTCATGGTGTTGCAATTTGTTTGCTTTAGCAATCAGTTTAAAAGCTACTGCTTACCCAAACGATTATTTCTCAGATTTCTTTTCCATGACATTGGAAGACTGTGTGTGACCAGCTCCTGTATCAGTATTTACATCAGTATGAAGTTTCTTGTGACATTTAATATATCTGTCAGAAAACTCATAAAAGATCTTTGTTCTAGCAGCCCAAGAAACTGAAACTATTAGGACAGAAATACCCAATGTAGTGCCCTCCAGAAGTTTGGACTACAACTCCCATCAGCCCCAGCCAGCATGGACAATGGTCATGGATGATGGGAGTTGTAGTCCACAACATCTGGAGGGTGCAATTCCCAGCACCCTTAACAAAGTACAGGTCTCAGGATTCTTTTGGGGGAAAGCCATGGCTGTTAAAGTTGTTTAAGGGTGCTTTAAATGGATGGTGGAGAAGTGATCCTGGATTAGGAGAAATGAAGGTGTCTACTTCAGGTAACAACCACCTAAAAGATCATTCCCCTTTCAGACACCCAAGTGATAGCTGCCCCCTGCAGAAGAGAGCTTCCTGCAGATTCCACCTTATTGAGAAGTCTGTTTCGTGAGATAGAGAAAATGGTCTTTTTGTGTGGTGGCAGCTGCGCTTTAGAATTCCCTCTTGTCAGATATTCGGCAACAACTTAGAACCACCTGTAAGTAAGAGATATAACTAATATGAGAGCAAAATATCTGTAAATATAATGAGATTTGACACCACTTGTATTATTGCAGAAAATTATGCTGTGATTTTTTTTTAAAAAGGTTGATTAATAATCTGCCTTTTAATAAACTGATCAGTTCATTAATAGATTAAATTTGTACATTACCAAGACTTTAACAGACATGCCTTTTTGAGGTATTGTTGGTAGTTACTACTAATTAAATGAAAATTGTTGCTAATCTTTGTCAGAAGAAAGGGCCCATTGTGACAATGTTTTATTTTTATTAGGTATCACAGTTAATGGTCAGAACTACTATAGCTGGAACAACAGATGTGTGCTCTGAATGTTCACCCCCACCCATTAAAATTTGACTTTGCCAGTTAATTGCCTCCCGTTTTTAATTAAACTTTATTATTTAATTAAACTTTATTATTTCGTGCTATTGGTACGTCAAAAAAAATCAACAACATCAATATTTAAAGTATCGACAAATTAGACCAATTAAAAATTGAAACCCTAGTTAAAATAACCCTGAATTACCTTCCCCAAGGATATCACATTGCTTACAATTATAGGACAGCAGTGCCATGTAGCCATCCAAAACCTATTCCCTGGCATCCAGTCCACAATCTATTGCTAGGTACTATGTATTACTTAACAAAAGAGACCATTCATGTAATACAAAGTGCTCAGTTCCAACTTTGTTGTTTCTACCTGTTGCTCTTTTTACTGGGAGGGCTGACAAAAGCACCTTCATTAGCTGCAAAGTGTTACCGGGATCCTTCTGGAGACTGCCACCCCTCAAATTTTAGGGAGTTTTGCTACTATATTGGCATTGACTCAGTACAGCTCTCCTTTTTCCAGCCGTCTGTCACTAAGAGCTGGTTTACATCGAATATGCTTCCTGTTATACCAGCAGAGGCCGCCATTGTGGCACTGCCCACCTGGCTTCTTAATATTGTGCATTGTGGCCAGTTACAGGGAGTTTGACACAGTGTCGGCGCAGCAGCAGGAGCAGTGGGTTGTCTCTAAGCCCCAGCACCACACTGAGCTGCCTGCTACTTCACCTCACTTCCTCTTCGTAACTGGCAGTGACTCATAGTGAGAAAGGATGGCTCACCCACACTGCCCCATCAGCCAGTACTATGCATATCCCACAAGTGTCCTGGAAAAAACCGAGGCACCCTGTCCCCCCCCTCCCCCGCTAGAGAACAACGGTCATAGAATCATAGAATCATAGAATTAGAATCATAGAATCATAGAGCTGGAAGAGACCACAAGGGCCATCGAGTCCAACCCCTGCCAAGCAGGAAACACCATCAGAGCACTCCTGACATATGGTTGTCAAGCCTCTGCTTAAAGACCTCCAAAGAAGGAGACTCCACCACACTCCTTGGCAGCAAATTCCACTGTCGAACAGCTCTTACTGTCAGGAAGTTCTTCCTAATGTTTAGGTGGAATCTTTTTTCTTGTAGTTTGGAACCATTGCTCCGTGTCCGCTTCTCTGGAGCAGCAGAGTCATTTTGGGCAACGTGATCTCCGTACCCTCCAACATTTCTCCGATGTAAATAGGGACGTATTAAGGAAAAGTGGGACATTCCAGAATCAAATAAAAAACCGGGACGGCTTCTGTAAATCCAGGACTGTCCCTGGAAAATAGGGAGACTTGGAGGGTCTGGATCTCTCGTGATTTTGTGCCAAGATTTTGCCCAGGAAAAAAACAACACACTTTTTTCAGGGCCACAATCTCACATGGTGCACCAGTATACAAGTTTTGGGACATTGTGAGAGCACAGTGCTGAAAAAAGTGCATCTTCTGGGCTCTGTCACCTAACACGGGGCATATAGCTCACACAGGAAGATGTGTATCCCTGTTTGGGGACTCAGCATGTTGAAGGGTATGACTGTGTGATACGATTCTACTCCCCAGAGAACCACTGTTGAAAGTGAATTTGTATGATCATTTTCCCCCATAGTATTCTGGCAAAGTTCCAGCCAGATTGAGGTCCTATGAATAGCTCAACATGCCACACAGTTCACTTGTGGCCAAACTGAGAAATTATGTCTGCTCACCATGAAAAAACAGCAGCATAAATCTACCCTCAGTCTGATGAACATAGGAAACTGCCTTATACTTAGTCAGATCATTAGTCTTTCTAGGTCAGTACTGTCTACTCTAACTAGCAGTAGCTCTCCAGGATTTCAGACAGGGGTTTCTCCCAGGCTCCCAGTTCCGGCTGGAGATGCCAGGAATTGAACCTGAGATCTTTTGCATGCAAAACAGATGCTCAGCCACTGAGTTATGGCCCTTGTTTTGAAAAAACAAAACAAATTCTGAGCGGGTGTAGTCTTGAAGGAAAAGGGAAGCATACAAATTCTATGGGAGTTGAGTATCTTGTTGCTATGAAATCCTTTGCAAATCTCAGCAACATGTCAGAATGTGGGTGAAAACCTATTCAGTAATGGAGCAATGGACCAGTGGACCACAATTACCAGTAACAGAGACTGGTCAATTAGAGCAAATGGGGCACTGCTCCACCAACCTCAGTCTGCTCTAACTAGTCCCTCTTGCCTGACTTCTTACTTACAACCAGGCTGACAGCTTCCTCCTCCCTAGTCTCAGTTTTGCCCATGTAGAACTCAGCAGGGAGGAGGATGCAGACAAAACCAGAATTAGCTGGATCTGCCTGTAGTTAGCCCTGGCTCCACCCACTGTTGATCTCCCTGCCTTTCACCCTACCAGTCCCGGTGGGTACCAGGCACCCCTGGATGACAACTTTATCCTTCCTTTCATTATCTAGAAGCCAAGAGAAACATCAGCTTCTCTTTACATTGAAATTCTTTAATCAACTTCAGCTTGACTAGGTAGCAGTAAACTGGGCAAACAGAAATCACACAAAAGAAGCAGACAGACCTCCTGCCTCATGCCTACCAGCCTATTTGAGGTGTGGCGCTGGCTGCATCACAGTGTGACGTGCTTGTACACTGTGCCATGTTACCAAGGCTGAGTGCGTCAGCCAGGATCCACATGAAATCCTTCTCAAAATACGACTGTCAGGTGAAAAGATGATGAGATGAGCTATGGAAACGAGCTATATGTGGCAACCATGGGCGGAAGAGGAGGGGGAGTAATAAATCAGGCACCGAACTTTATTCCTCACACTTTGGTAGCAGTCAGAGTCCCAGGATGCAAGCAATGTCCCACTGAATGGCAAGATTCATATTAGTTCTTATGGTCCTGTATTTTACCCACTTTTTATTTTTATTTTTAAATTGAGACCATGGCCATGAAATGAAACTTGAAATGCTCACTAACAGAGATTGTGTGATAATGAATTCATTCTTCATGTCATCTTATCCCCTTGCCTTTGCAATAACAGTGTTCCTTTATACAGCATTAATAATTAGTAAAGATTCCTTCTCAGTTGCTGCCTCGTAAGGTCAGATAAGAAAATACTTGCACTTTACAGCTTCTCTGAAGTAGGACCCTCTTTGGTTCTAACCTCTCACTGTGACATATATGCAGTCACAGTGCTTCACTAGAGACTAGGCTCAGTGGCAGAAGCTGCCTCTATTATAAGTAAGGTGTGTGTCATCATGGTCAGGTCTGACATCGCCAGGAACAGGAGTACAGTGCTTGGTGCACCGGCAGCAAGCCTCAACTGTTCAAAAGTGCTCCTGGCCGCTGCTGAAACCTACGCATCTGGGTTCAGGGCTGAATCCAAGAGGTACCCTCAAGTTGCAAATCCGAGTCCTCAAATGGAGTGACTCCCTCTGAAACAGGTTGAACCCCTATTTCCCAATCTGATGTTATTTGTAACCATAAGTCTTTTGGTTTTACTCCTGACTTTTTTGCTTGCTCCAACATTACTGTTTGGTTTATATCAACTATTTCTATATTTATTGCATGCTGCACACAAAAGTCTTCAAGTGACTCACACTTTATCTACAGCACAGATAAAAATAATACATTACAATAAAAACGTAAAACGGTTCCTTAAAAAAAAAGCAGAAAAAGCTTGAGTATGGGTAGTTTTTTTTCTGCTTTGATTCCCCCACCCCATTTTGGCTTGAATGTATATTTAATTTTTGCTTGTTTGTTTGTTTGTTTGTTATGGTTCACTTAGGAGCTGCCTAGAGTGCCTCTTATTGAGGCAGAAAGGCAAGATAGATTTTTAAAACCAAAACCAAAAAACAAATAAGCACTGTGGAAGGTGAAGGCATGAGGACAGCCTGGGAAAATTCCTATGGAAAAGGCCAGCCCTGCTGCACATTCAAGACTTCTCTTCCCCTCCCATCACATTTCCCCCATATTGATTTTTGAACTTTGAGTTTTATTGTTATTCATGCTTTTATACTGTATTTTATGCTGCTTCTATATTGTATTACAATATAGAAGTGTTTTAAATTTGTTGTTTTTCATCCTGAGCCCGGTTTTCTGAACCAGGAAGGGCGGGGTATAAATAAAAAATTATTATTATTATTAACACATGTACAAAAAAGTCGTGCAGGGGGTGGCCTTGAGTGGGCATTTCCCATCAAACTTCTGTATTTTCAAGTATTGTTCCTGGCTGAAGGGCTCCCCAAGAAACTTGCCTTTGATCCCTTCCCTGTCATGATTTCTAGGAAAGATACCTTTCTTCAGGCTTGGCGGGGATCAAGAGAGAAGAATTCCAATTGTAAATGAAATCATTATTTTAGCCACCAGCAATGATCAAGAAATGTCACTTCAAAAGTGTCTCTGAGATACAAGGATGTCAGCACACCGCCTCCAAGATAAATAAAATCCGCCTGCGTGACATTTTATTTTTCACAGCCTTCCCAGCACAGTGATACAGAACAAATTCTTCAAAGAAGGGGAGGATATAAGCAGACTTAGTTTCACACAACTCCACATGAAACAAGGTGCTCTGCACAAATGATTACACTGGGCATTCTTTATGGCAATTATCTTATTATCCACATGCTATATTTTACAGCAAAGTGGAGTTTATGGAAATGCTTTGTTATAGCTTGCCAGGAGTAAAATTACACACTGCCCAATACTAGCAGTTTGCCCTTTGAGGATGTCAACATGTAGGCAGAATTATAGAATGGTAGAGCTGAAATAGATCCTTGGGGTCTTCCAGTCCAACGCCCTGAAATGTATGTTCACCTGTGGAGATCTACAGATTAGGATCAGTCATTGTGCCCAATGATAGGGGTGGAGCAAGGAGTGAGGCCTCATCCCCTGGCAACCAGATGATGCCCCCTTCTTGCAAGTAACATGTGCAGGAGGATTGGGCATGGTAGCCCAGGCATTGGTAATCTCCAAATTGGATTACTGCAATGAGCTGTATGTGAGCTTTCCCTTTAAGATTGGTCTGGAAGATGCAGCGAATACAGAATGCCACAGCAAGGCTGTTAAAGGGGTTTTCCTATTGACCATGCGTAACACCTGCATTGAAAGAAGTTCATTGGCTGCTGATATGTTACTAGGCCAAGGTAAAGATTATACTATTGTCATGTGATGTCCTGAAAAACCCGGGACCAGATTACTACCAAGAACACATTACCTTGTATTCCTCTGTCAGGTCTCTTCAACCCTTGAGAGAGTAGAACCATTAAATTCAATGGACTTAAGTAACTTACTTCTTGCCAACAAAGGCAGCCTAATATTTCACTACAAAACTTTTTTGTAGCATACCCTTCCAAATTCTAATCAACAGCAGGCATAATTTTATTTATTCTTTAATACAAAGCAAACTATCTATTAATCGATCATTTAATATCAGTGAAGTTAATTCAACTACAGTTACCAAAAATGTTGAATAGTTTTGTAACTATTGCTCTATATCCGGGTAGCTAATCCTTTCTTGTGCAAGGAGGAAGTTGGCACATCAATATCTGCTCCCTGTCTTCAGGATGCCAGTCTTCCAAGATCCTCTGACAAAAAGCATTTTTAAAAATATCCACAGTACCAAGCTAACATGCAAAACTGGCACACCTTGGCTGTCATCTGGAATTAGTAAGAGTCCACCTGTATGTAGGGGGCTTGAGAGTGATCTCCCCAGGTAACAATTCACAGGTAAACCCTCTGAGTGAATGAGTTGCATCTTCTTATCTTGGCATGGATTCCAGGTTATTTCAAATGCTTGTCCAAGAGAAGGTGTACATACTACTCTGGATTATAACTGGCAGAAAAACATTCTGCACATGCTATGAACTAAAGCCACAAAATGGAACCTACTGCAGTGAAGTTGATGCAATCCTTGATTTGTTGCATTTAGGCTGAGGTGCACTCATGTAGGGCAGAGATGAGCAATCTGTGACTCTCCAGGTGCTGCTGGACTATAATTCTCATCTTTCATAACCATGCTGCCTCAGGCTGATGGAAGTTGAAGTCCAACAACTTCTGGAGGGCCACAGGTTCCCCACCCCTGAGCTGGAGAATCTAGGCATTATTAGCAATGTTACCCTGGAACATTTATCTACACTATTGAATAGCTACCTAATCCTACAAGGCAGAGCAAACAAAGCAACATACATACATGCACAACCATTCCATTCTTTCCCCCTTAATGTGCAAATATTAGCTAAAATGATGCTAACTGAATGGTTACACCCCAAAGAATGTTTCACCAGGCGACAAGGTTCTTCTAAATGCTATATTCTGCCCCCAACACCCAAAAATTATAAATTGCATGTGCATTCCATTAAGACATAATTTTAAGAGGCCATAATTCCAATCTGGAATGATGTTCAGGATACTGTAAACCCAGCTGCAGTATAATGGACATGGGTGGACAAAAGAATTAGAGTTGGATAAAACATATATTAGTAGTTTCCTCTCCTGCTGTCTCCCCTTCTTTCTGCCTCATGTTGTATTTCAGTAGACATTGGGGATTGGGGAAGGCAAAGTTAGGGAGGACTTTGTTAACCCTTGCAGCATCAAGATGGAGATACTGGTTTTATATAGAATTCTCTTGCCTGTCATCAGCATATTGAACTGTTGATTGCTTTAATGGAATTTCACTAGCAGATCTGAGAACTGAATTTGTGTCACTGTTTATACTGCAAAGTCTTTCATAGCATAGCAAATTATAAAAGAGTCAGTTTGCCAGCATCTTGTTAACAACCCAGTGATTAGTAGAAGCCAGCATGGATTTGCCAAGAACAAATTCTGCCAGACTATTCTTATTTCTTTCTTTATTACTAGCTTAGTGGGCTGTTGGAATGCTTTGGACGTAATTTCACTTGATTTCAGCAAACCATTTGAGAACGTTCCCTGTGGTATTTTGGTTAAGGAAACTGGTTAATTGTAGGTTAGAGGATAATTCCATCAGGCGGAGCCACAGCTGATTGGAAAACTGCACTCAACATGATCAGCAGTAAGGAAAAAAGACCTATGAGGAAATGTTGCTAGAAATGGCTTAATCTGGAGAAAAGACTATTAAAGGAGGATATGATGGCGCTCTCTAAATACCTGAAGAACTGTCATGTAGAAGAAGGCAAAGATTCACTTTCAGCTGCCCCAGGGAGCATGACTAGTTCCAAGTGACAGGAGGATAGATTTTGTTTCAAGAATAGAAGTTCTAAAGAGTTCCAATTGAAGAATGGAACCAATTGCCTGGGGATGCAGTGGACATCTCTTTTCTGGGGGGGTCTACTACCCCTGGATTTCTGGCACTCAGCAGGGTGGGCAGGCAGGATAGATGGTTTACAAACACCCCTCCTGCTCTATGATTCTATGTCATGGGTAGGCAAACTAAGGCCCGGGGGCGGGATCTGGCCCAAATGCCTTCTCAATCTGGCCCGTGGACGGTCTGGGAATCAGTATGTTTTTACATGAGTAGAATGTGTCCTTTTATTTAAAATGCATCTCTGGGTTATTTGTGGGCCATAGGAATTTGTTCTCCCCCCAAAAAATATATATATAGTCCAGGTCTGAGGGACAGTGAACCGGCCCCCTGCTGAAAAAGTTTGCTGACCCCTGTTCTATGTTAACAAACATGAAAATCAAAGTGAAAAAGCAATCCCCCCAACAGCTAGGATTATTTGTTCCTGTGGTTTGTAATACAATCACTTCTGGTTATACTAATACAGCAGCATTTATATGCATACACATAAAGAAAGCTTATGGTGAGCAAATATTAGATAGATTAAAGGGTAGTTTATAGTTCCACCCAAAAGCAAAACTTGGTCGCGTGAGATCCTGTTGACATTCTAACAGACTTTGAAAGAAAACAGAAGCATGTTAATACACTGAAAGCCATGGTTGCTCTGTACCTTCTTTCCACTGGAATAATAATGGCATCTCCATTCAAAAGTCCACTCCATAGTTAGCAATGGTTTTATAAGTGTATGCATGTATAACACAGGTCTTTGGGGGCTGTAGTGCTCCAACAATAATATGAGTTCTCTAAAGCTCTATCATTGTGCTACCCATATGTAGTAAGGTAAAGGGGTAAAGAAGGATTGGGGCCACACCATTGGCACCACGCTGACGCTATGTGGCCATCTTAGCCACATAATTTTTGGATGTTGAGCATGCACATTTGTAAAGGAACCCCTTCAGACGAGCAGCTGTTCACAAATCGGGGATTCCCTGAGATTAGGACCCAGAAGTTCCTCTTCAAATGTCCAGATACAACATACTGTCTTGGCTCCCACCCAAAACATGACAGCAGGTGCATTACATATAAGTAAGGGATACTTATTACAGCAGATTCAGTGGCATGGAAAGAGCCAAATACAGTACAGGGACTCCTACAAGATATAGGGTTGTAAGTTTTGGGGGTCACATATCCTCTTTTCTCTTCTCCCTGAGAGAACGCCGGGCGTGTCTCCACCTCCAAATCCTCCCACTGTGGCACATCAGACCACACCCTGGAGTCATCCCTGCCCCCTGGTGGGGAAGCATCTGCCACAGTCTCTGGCAGTCGCCTCTCCATAGGCATGGAAGAGGAAGCATCTGGGATTCCTTCTTCAACAGTAGAGCTTGGCACATCCAGAGGTTGGTGGGAGGGAGGTTCTATCAACTGGATTCTACTCTGTTGTCTCATGCCCTCTACCTCCCATTCTTCAAGTGCATGCTGCTCCTGGTCTGAATCAGAGTACTCCATGGGAATTATGTCATATACAGATGCTGAGGGACATAAGAACATAAGAAGAGCCCGCTGGATTAGGCCAAAATGGCCCATCTAGTCCAGCATCCTGTACTCATAGTGGCAAGCAGATTCCTATGAGAAACCAGGAAGCAGGATTCAGGTAGAAGAGCACTCTCCCCTCCTGTGGTTTCTAGCAAGTGGTATTCAGAAACATTGCTGCTGCCAAATGAAGTGGCAGATTCAGTCCATCAGGGGTAGGGACAGCAAACTGGCCCTGCTGCTTCTGTGTGTGAATGCCCTACATAGAAGTAACTGATGAGCAGGGCCATAGAATTATCCTGTTTTAAAGTCAGCTGTCTAAAGCACCAGCCTTAATAGAATAGAACCTCCATGCTCAGAAGCAGTATACTTCTACATACCAGATGCTGGCTGTGTGTTTTCTATAGACACTTTGTTGCCCACACTGTTATAAATAGGGTACTGGTTTAGAGAGGGCTATAGGAGGCATAGGCAACCTCGGCCCTCCAGATGTTTTGGGACTACAACTCCCATCATCCCTGACCACTGGTCCTGTTAGCTAGGGATCGTGGGAGTTGTAGTCCCAAAACATCTGGAGGGCCGAGGTTGCCTATGCCTGGGCTATAGGATTCCTGAAAGGGGCTATCCAATTGGAGTGCTC
The DNA here is from genome assembly GCF_964252035.2 of Podarcis erhardii. Taxonomy (NCBI): domain Eukaryota; kingdom Metazoa; phylum Chordata; class Lepidosauria; order Squamata; family Lacertidae; genus Podarcis; species Podarcis erhardii. The sequence goes on along the minus strand of NC_138497.1, from coordinate 77,109,484 downwards.
CTGAGAGACTGGTGTCTATCCTGTGATTATCTAATATGCAGGCCAGTCTTGAAGGTTTTCCTTAGATCCCACTGCAGGTGTATGGGTTGGGAGAAGGCAAGATTGGGAATGTATGGGAATGTAAGCAACAGCAGTCAAGAACAACAGTGGGAAGCTAGGCAACAAGGGTGTGCCGGATGCTCCCTTAATACTGAATTAACATTAAGAAAATCTTCAGTTTGTCACATGCATTCCACTGACAGGAGATGATAATAAAACATTTACTTTCTGTCCCTCAACTGGGCATACCAGCCAACAGCTAAACTTGTAAGCAGAGTTGCAGAGAAAGACAAAGGCATCATCGGGAGAAAGGCGCTTCTCTATATTGTTCTTGGTCACTCTTACATAATTACCAACAATTCTCTATGTCAGTCACCCAACATTTTGTCACACTTCAGGGTGACCAAGCAACACAACCCACAATTTGACTATGTGGGTGGGGACAAGTTTGATTTTGAACTGCTGGGATCTCCAATTCCAATGAATGGTTGCCTTTTCTTCCTGTGGGGGAATGCTGCACTTCAGAATGTTACAGTGGGAGCAAAACATGCCCCACCCACTGACAGTGGGTGGCTTAGTATCTTTGGGGCTATGATGATGGGAGAGCAATATCCTTCCTTTCTATTCTAAAGGCAAGCTCTTAGCTGTGAGGAAGGAAGTGCCATGTTTCAGGCCCTGTCCCCTAAATAACTAAAATTCATACATTAATAGAAACCATTTTGGACGCCATGGATAAACTTCCCCCTTCCTAAAATATTGTTTAAGTGCAAATTTTGTAGTTTTGGAAAATGTTCTTCTTTGGTGAATTATTAAGGCCACTCCTCCTTTTAAAGAAATGATATTGTGAGGATAATTAACTTCTACTGAAATGAGGATCAAGATTTATTGACCTCAAGGTAAATATATTCCCAGGGAGTGTTAAGGTCAAGCTGTTCCTTGAGGTACCATAAATCTTGGTTGGAATAGGAAGTCAGGTCATCCATAATATAATACACACACAGTAAGAAGTCTGAACAATTCACCGATCAACAGATCTGTACTTTATTACAGCAGCCTGGGCAGAAGAAAACTGACGAGGTCTACATACTATCCTTTCTTCTGTTCATTCTACCTCTGTTCCTGTCACACCCTCTCTCATTCTGTTGTTTGTGGGGGAAAGTCTGACATTCTGTTTTGTACCTGGCATCTAGCTATCCAACTTTTTTTAAAAAATATATATTTTATTAAGGTTTTTAAACATAGATTCAAAGATAAAGAACAATGTAACATCTATCATAACATACTTTCTTAACTTCATAGGACTCCCTCACATCTCCCGCTCCCATTTGCATCATTGTCAATTCTTGCCCACAATTTATCATCTTGTTTACAATCTTGTATCACACTCCTTTAACTATAGTCTATTAATTCTCCAATAGGTTTATAATTTATCCTCAGCTTACTTATCATCTTAGTTCCATCTAACTTAGTGGTGCACAATTATTTATGATCTAGCATCCTTTCTTAACATTCAACCAAATTACAATGTTTATTTAAATAAATCTTAAATTTTTTCCAGTCTTCTTCAACCCTCTCCTCTCCCAGGTCTCGGATTCTGCCAGTCATCTCGGCCAGTTCCATATAGTCCATCAGTTGCATCTGCCACTCTTCCAGGGTGGGTAGATCTTGAGTTTTCCAGTTCTTGGTGATGAGTATCCTTGCTGCCGTTGTTGCATACAAAAAAAATGTTCTGTCCTTCTTTAACACCTTCTGGCCGACAATACCCAGAAGGAAGGCCTCTGGTTTCTTAGTAAAGGTATGCTTAAATACCTTTTTCAGTTCATTATATATCATTTCCCAGAAGGCCTTCACCTTAGGGCGGGTCCACCAGAGGTGAAAGAATGTTCCTTCATTTTCTTTACATTTCTTTACATTATCAGACAAATGGTATATCTTGGCAAGTTTAACTGGGGTCATGTACCATCTATATATCATTTTCATAACATTTTCCTTCAAAGCATTACATGCAGTGAAGTTCAGCCCAGTGGTCCACAACCTTTCCCAGTCCTCAAACATAATGTTATGCCCAATGTCCTGTGCCCACTTTATCATAGCCGATTTAACCATTTCATCTTGTGTGTTCCATTTTAACAGCAAGTTATACATTCTTGAAAGTACCTTAGTTTTAGGTTCTAACAGTTCTGTTTCCAACTTCGATTTCTCCACCTGGAATCCTAACTTTTTATCATTTTTAAAAACTTCTTTAATCTGAGCATAGTGTAACCAGTCTCGCACTTTATCCTTCATTTTCTCCAAACTCTGCAATTTCCAATTGTTTCCATCTTTTTCTAATATTTCCCAATATTTTGGCCATTTGGCCTCCATATTGGGTCTTTTGGGCTGCCTTCTTGCAATGCTGCTACTTTGATTCAAATTTAATTGGTACGAAAATGACAACATTTCTATATCCATGTGCTTTCTGTGATTGATATCTTAGCAATTTGGATTCAATTAAAAAAGGTTTGTTGGCTAAAAGTGGATATTTTTTATTATGGAAGAAATGTTTTTCATCCATGGATATCTTCCATCTGTTTACAGAAATGTTAATTGTAATGTTTGTTAGCTTGTTAACATGGATTTTGATATTATAAAATGAATAAACATATATGTATGTGTGAATTTTGTTGTTGTACCCATATATTGAAATGTTCTCAATTGCTGGAATAGGGCAGGTGAACAGGAGACAATGAGAAGCACAGGCAGGGTCAGAGGTCTTTAGGGTTGACAGTAGGCTACTTGCTGGAGTGTGGGCCTCAGCAGGTGCCCAACAATATAAGCCTCTGGTGCTGGTTCTGCTTCTGTGTTCATAAGGCACTAATGCTCAATATCTTATATTTTCCAGTTCTCATCTATTTTCCTGTGAGTGATATGCCCTGAAACATGTCTCATATGATGCTTCTCTATTGTCCTGGGAACTGATCTAGAGATGTACAGTACACAGAGCTGCCAGCTACCAATTGCTTTATTCCTCAAAAAAAAGCTTGGTGATGCAGCTCCCTAGCCAACCAATGTTTACAAAAATGTATATCTTTGGGGAGAGAGTGTGTGTACAAATGCATATATTAGTGAAAATAGCACATAAAAATGCATTTAATTAGAGGAAACAACTTGCCAATTTTGTACATTAGTCAAAACTGCATAAATGCAAAACTGTCTTTATTGGGAGAAATTCATACTTAAATGCTGGCAAATCTTTGTGAGGGTTTTTTAAATAAAAAAAAATAAACTGCTGCAGAAACGTGGATAACTGAATTTAAGATGGGGAAAATGAGAAGTTGAGAGATGAAAAAGTTGCAGGTCTTTCCTGTAACATGAGAGCCAAGCATAGCAGTAGCTATAGAATATTGTCCACATGCCAAAAGGTAGGAATGTGCCTCCTGGAATTGGCTCTCGGGAGCACTGAGCACTAGGCAGTACAATCCAATGCATGCTTGACTTTGTTTCAAGTTATCTCAGTTGAAAACATTAAATCTAAGATGACAGCCAGCTTAAACAGGACAATCTGGTTTCATCCCATCTCTGAGAAGGGATGAGCTTGAACTTTGCTAATATTTACATAGCAATATTTGGGAACTCCTTCCAGTGTGCAAATAGCCCAATATGTTGAGGGAAAGTCAGATTGCCCTGGCAAGTGAATATCCTGGGAGCCCCTGCATGCAGAGGAAGATGCTCTATCACTACCCTTCTGTACTTGGCTATAGTATGACTTTAGTTGTTACTGGCTATCTATTTTGTCATCCTGTCATTTACTTAAATACTTAGCTAAACAAGCATATCAAATATATTGTTAAGAGTTTGTGGGTATCAGATTCCCCAAAAATTCCTGGGTTCAGAAATGTTAAAATATAAGCCAGCCCTGTTTCCTTATCAGGAAATCGCCTGGGGTGATGGGCAATTAAGAGTACAAAAGGAAGGTGGTGAGCCCTTAAGAAAGCCATTATAAAGGCAAAAGCTCTGTACCAGATTGCAAGTGGGACGGGCTCCTCACCAAGCTCTGATTTAGAAGATAATGCCAGAGTTTTGAGGCAGAGTTTTAGAATTGGTTGGGATGTGACCTAGAAGAAAAAGGTTGCAGTCTGGTAAAGGTGGCAACCTCGAAAGAGGACCTGAACCATGGCTCATGTTTGTTTGAATCCACAGTTGCAGCTATGGGAGAAGCAATACTATCTTGGAGTGCTGTGAACCCCTCCATTGTAGGGTCGGGTTGTATATATGTGTAAATAAACCATATATCATAAAGACACAACAGTCTCCACTGTGCCTAATTTCCAAAAGGAAACATGAACCTTGGGTAAAGTGTCTGGAACCCCGGGAATCTTTCATCTCTCAAAGATTGGAGTGATGTGCAATGATATTTATTTAAAACATTTTTGCTCATTTCAGGAGTTTGGATACTGAGGTGCCACGTGTGCTTTTCATGTACAGAGGTATTTGCATTCCATTTAAGTTGCTGGTACACATGCACACAGTTTCTCAGCAGGAAGCCCTGCTCCTTTTCTGTTCTCCATTCTATTTTCCAGGTTTTATGAACCGTGAAGATGTAAACTTGGGGTGTGCAAACAGCTAACCACTGATTCAGATAAAGTAGCTTCATCAAACATCCTGGACTGCTTGAAAAGGATCACATAACATTGTGTAATAAGAAGGCAAATGTACTGACCTACTGATTAAGCACCTCAGATTTAGCTATACATTTAGACCAGCAAGAACGTTGCTTCCAAACTCAGTGTAGCTTAAGAGCAACCAGTCAGAGAATACGGAACAGATTTATTCAAAGGTCAACAACATTCACTGCATTTCAGGTCAAAGATAAGAAATGTATTAACCTTCAGACATGTAATATAATTTATAAATTTTCTTAACATCATAACTGAAAAACATTTGCATCTCATTAAAGCATCAGCAATAAAATGAAAAGGACCCCACCCCCTTGGCCTATGTATGAATATGGCTGATACAGTGAATCAGGGAATTTGAATACTTAATTACATTCCCTTGGTATAATAAGGTCCATGCTTTGTAGTCCTGTCTTATTTAACCATTATGTCTATGCTGTAAATAGTTCCATGCATTAACATACCTGTGCTTTATTTATTTCGGTTTTATTTTATGCCTGTTTGACAGTGATCTATAATTTTATATGGACCATGGGTGTTGCTGCGGGGGGAGGGGGCAGCTTCTCCCCAATCAAGTAAATCTATAAAAATACTTAACTAACTGAGGTTCTGCCCTCCCCAACAAAAAGCCTGCCCTCCTGACACAAATCCTGGCTATGCCCATGATATGGACTAATGTATATTGTCATCAGATCTTGTTTGATAGCACTATGTTTTGCAGAATTTTGCATAAGCTTTTTTTGGAATTAATAGACATTATTAAAAATAAAACATAAGCATAAACAAATATTTACATTTTTAATGAGCCTGCAAAGCAAGATAAAGCATGAAACATTACAGATACTCGTGCAGACAAGTGATAATACCCTTGATATCCTTAAGTAATTCCTTAATTGTAACTTATGCTTTTAGAGAAGGAGCATTACAGAAGCAAGAATGGAGTGATCTGATATAAAACAAATCTTACTATCTGTATTCTGTAAGTAATAGTGAACTAATTCTTTGAATTTGGAAACAATCAAAACAGTCCATCTGTGCATAAGTGGGAGACTAGGAGCAAAGTACCAAGGGTCACAAAAAATACAAAAACAAAAATTAGGGAGGGAAATATAAGGAATGGGGATAACAGGCCAGTGAGGGCTAAGCATGCTTAGTGGGCACTTAGGGTGATAAAAGATCCAACCAAATCAATAGACTAAGTCTATTAATTTTAGTGGGTCTATTCTGACTATGACCTTATATGCTGACTGTTGGTATAAATGGGTGGGAAAGGGAAATGACTAACCTGAAAAAAGGCATGTTTGGTTGTGGGGAACCCTGAAAGGACTAATCTATATGAGAGCTGGGCCAAAATTTGCCTTCCACTTGGCAATACCCTGCATCTCCTTGTAATTGGAGAGTGACTGCCTGCAGTTTTCTATGATACAGTGAGAACTGCAGGGAGGAAGAGAAAAATTGGGGGTAGGGGGCTGCATTTGCCTTATTTTACTGATCAAGGTGGCTCAGGGATTTTTATTATTCTTTAAACACTGTGTAAGTAAAAGTCCTGTGTGTGTGCTCACAGCAGTACAAAGCTGTCTCCATGCTGGCTTCCAGCTCAGCAGCACTTCCTGGAATACCTATGTCACTACTACGCAACAGCATTTAGTCACACAGGCACCCCAGGAGGTGCTGCTGGGCTGGTAGCCAGCAAAGATAGAGATGTGGGCTGCTGTGAATGTGTGTGAACAAGATTTTACTTGCTTTTTATGTACACAATGTGGAAATAAAAATATCCCCTCTACCCCAGCTACCACATACAGCAAAATAGGGTAAGCATAGCCCCTGCTCCTGAGAAACAACAAAAAACATTCTCCCAATTTCATTTGCACTCCACCATTTTCAAGGGAATACTCAGTTTGGGTCCTATTTCTTGTGTTATCATGGGAGCATTGGGAGAGAAGAATTAAACCATGGAGGATCTTGGGGTCTCAAATTTCAGTGGTGCCCTCTGCAACGCCAAAATTTAGCGCCCCTCTGCCTCTTGCGCTTCTTTCTAAATCAAAGATGCAATGTCCCCATTAGCACTCCTGGGGCTCTGCGCCCAGTGCAACCAAACTGGTTGTGCTCCCCTAAATCCGCTTCTGCATTAAACTCCCTCTGCTCATTCACCACAATCCTGATTTGGCATCTGAGCAGCTGCTACTAATAGTTTATATATACACATAACATGAAACCATGTATTTAGCATCTGTTGTGGTTTGGCCATAAATGTGCAAAAAGACTGTATTGAAAATAAATCCCTCAAGAAAATGGGCAGTAATCTATTGTTTTTCAGTGTGCATTTGGAGACTGAAAATCAAATACAGTGGTACCTCGCAAGACGAATGCCTCGTAAGACGAAAAACTCGCAAGACGAAAGAGTTTTTCGTTTTTTGAGTTGCTTCGCAAGATGAATTTCCCTATGGGCTTGCTTCGCAACACGAAAACGTCTTGCAAGTTTGTTTCCTTTTTCGTAAAACCGTTAATGCCCAGGGTGCATTGCTTGAAGAGGTGCAGTTGCGACTTGACTTTGAGGAGCAACTCATAGCACGCGGTGTGGTAGCCTTTTTTGAGGTTTTTGAAGACTTTGGTGATTTTTGAAGCTTTTCCAAAACTTCTTTTGCAGCCATTTGGTAAGTTAAACTTTTAAAACTTTTTTGGGGGGGGTTGGATTTTGGGTTGGGGAGTTTGAAATTCGAGGACTTGGTGTTGGGGAGGGGTTTGCAGGAATCTGGAAGCTTGTGTGGTTTTTTTCTGCATTTTTATGATTTTTTGTGACCATTGGGCCACTCTGCTGTTTTTTTAAAAAAATTCTGGGTTTGAATTTCTGTGTGGTGGGTGGCTGGGGGAACAGTTGGGGAGGGGTTTGCAAGAATCTGGAAGCTTGTGTGTTTTCTAGGAGGTTTGGTGCTTTTGAATTTTTTGGATGTGAAGCACTGATTTTTGGGGGGGGGGGGTTGCGAAGGTAGGAGCTGTGCTGCCCTGGGACCCAAGAAGTCTGCTGCTGCAGAGGCCGGCGAGAGGAAGAAGGAGAAGGTTACGCTGGAAATGAAGAAGGAGATCACCCGGAAGCACGACGGTGGAATGCGTGTGACAGACCTCGCCAGGGAGTACGGGAGGAATCCATCAACCATCGGGACCATCCTGAAGATGGGGGAGAAGATCCTTGCGACTGATGCAGCCAAGGGAGTCACCAGGATCGTGAAGAACCGCCCAGCTGTTCTGGAGGAGGTGGAGAAGTTGCTGCTCATCTGGTTAGAAGAGAAGCAGCGTGCAGGGGACACAGTGACTGAGGCCGTCATTTGTGAGAAGGCCAAGGCCTTGCACGCAGACCTCATCCGGGAACAGCCAGGAACCTCAGGCGAGCCAGAAGTCTTCAAGGCAAGCAGAGGTTGGTTTGACCGGTTCAAGACAAGATCTGGAATCCACAGCGTGGTCAGGCATGGAGAGGCTGCCAGTTCTGATGTTCCTGCGGCTGAAGACTTTGCAGCGGAGTTCCTGGAGGTTGTGAAGATGGAGGGCTACGCTGCACAGCAGGTCTTCAACTGCGACGAGACCGGGCTGTTTTGGAAGAGGATGCCCAAAAGGACTTTCATCACTCAGGAGGAGGCCAAGTTGCATGGCCACAAGCCCATGAAGGACCGTATGACCCTGCTATTCTGTGCCAACGCAAGCGGCGACCTGAAGATCAAGCCCCTGCTGGTGTACCACTCGGAGAACCCACGGGCCTTCAAGAAACACAAGGTCGACAAGGAGCAGCTGAGTGTCATGTGGCGATCCAACAGTAAGGCTTGGGTCACACGTGTGCTGTTTGTGGACTGGGTCAATCTTGCTTTTGGCCCTGCTGTCAAACAGTACCTGCTGGACAACGACCTGCCGCTGAAGGCTTTGCTTCTGATGGACAATGCTCCTGCTCATCCTAAAGGCCTTGAGGAGGACTTGTTGGAGGAGTTCAGCTTCATCAGCCTCATGTTCCTGCCGCCTAACAGCACGCCACTGCTCCAGCCGATGGATCAGCAGCTCATCGCCAATTTCAAAAAACTCTACACCAAGGAGCTTTTCAGGCGATGCTTCGAGGTGACTGATTGCACCACCATCACCCTGCGGGAATTCTGGAAGGACCACTTCGACATCGTCACCTGCTTGAAGATGATCACCACGGCCTGGAACGGGATCAGCCAGAGAAATTTGAAATGCGCTTGGCGCAGCCTGTGGCCGGACTGTGTGGCACCAAGTGACTCTGATGCACCAGTGGTGCAGGACATTGTTTCCTTGGGGAGGACCATGGGCCTGGAGGTCACAGAGGAGGACATCAGCGAGCTGGTGGAGAAGCACGACCACGAGCTGACCACCCAGGAGCTGGTCGAACTGCAGGCAGAGGCTGCGCAGGAGCAGGCCTCGCTGGAAGAGAAGGAAGCAACTGAGGAACGGCTGTCCTCCAAAGAACTGAGGGACATTTGCCTGAAGTGGAAAGATGTGCAGGCTTTTGCACAGCGGCACCACCCTGACAAGGACCTGACACATGACCTTGCGAACACTTTTGATACGAGGGTCATGTCGTCTTTCAGGGAGGTGCTGAAAAGGCGGATGAAGCAGCAGACCATGGACAGGTTCTTCAGCAAGAAGCAAAGAGTGGAAGAGGAACCTTCTTCGAGTGGTCCCCCAGAGTCTTAGAAAATGTACTGTACACTTTGTTGATTTTTAAATGTTTTTCTGTCATGTTTAGAAACTTAATTTATTGTTCCTTCAATTTTTGAAATGCTCTTTACAGTATGTGTGACTTTAAAGAGCAGTTAATAAACTCCTTTTGTACCAAATTTGGCTTTGTTTGGACTTTTTTTGACCATAGGAACGCATTAATTGATTTTCAATGCATTCCTATGGGATTTCGTGCTTTGCAAGACGAAAAATTCGCTAGACGAAAAAACTCGCGGAACGAATTAATTTCGTCTTGCGAGGCACCACTGTAGAACAGATAATATGACTAGCAAGATAGATATCATAAATGGGGAGGAAAGTGAAAAAGCTAGGAGGATGGCACACAGCATGTGTTAAGAAAACCTACACTTGAAACATGCAGAAGAGTAAAAAGCAACAGCCCACCAACATGTTATGCCTCACATCAAATCTGAAAGGCTCGGATTCAGCTGAGGATTCAGCTGCCAGTCAGAATTTGACTTTTAAAAAAAGGGCATCTGAAGCAAAATGGAAAATGTTATTTGGATCCTATTGATTTGAAAGCAGTAACAAAATTCAGTACCAAATTCGGCACCATCAATTACAAGGTTACAAGTAATGTTGTAAGTGGGGGGGGGGAGGTAATAATGGCCTTTAATGGAGTGTAAAATGGAGACAAGATGCAGTATTATAGCTTATGTCAGAAGGGGTGTTATACAACAGAAAACATTATGATCTGAGAGAGAGCATCTCAATTTATCATCGCAGGCTGGGGTTTTCAGAGGAATCTAATTGAAATCTGATGATGTAATCGGATCATTGCTTCAAGGCCTGTTCACTTCAGTGAGACTCCAAGACAGTTTAGACTTTTAGCAGAAAGTAATGGAAAAGTTTTTCCTGGACTGTACCATTTTGTGCTGAGGGCTCCCTGCTCCCTTCCAAAGCAGCAGCAACAACCACTTTAGTGCACACAGAAAAAGATACCGTATTTTTTCACTCCATAAGATGCACCTAGTTTTTAGAGGGGGAATGCAAGAGGAAAAAATTCTTTAAAGGGAGCACTGAGCAGAGCCTGTATGCATCCCAGGCTCTGCTCAGCGCTCCCTTTCACGAGCAGCATGGAGCATGTGTACGGCGCTTGCAGGCTTTTCCCCAAGGAGGGAGAAGGGCAGCCCGTCAGTTCCCTCCTCAGGGAAAAGCCCCCCCCCCCACGGGCTGCCCTTCTTGCAGGCTTTTCTGGGAGGTGGGGGAAGGGACAAAGGGGCTAAGCCAGAAGCTAGAACAGCAAGAGGGAGCACTGTGCAGCAATCCCTCTTGCTGTTCTGGCTTCTGGGATAGCCGCGCAGCCTGCATTCACTCCATAAGACGCACACACATTTCCCCTTACTTTTTAGGAGGGAAAAAGTGTGTCTTATACAGCAAAAAATACGGTAGATTGAACTCTTGTCTTTGACATGCTCAAGGACTACTCTAATTGTTGCACACCTGCTCATTCAAGGGAATACAATGAATCTCTATAGAGGCATGGTATGAAATGTTGTGGTCCTAGGTGGTTTCAGAGAAGCTGACCACTGAAGCGAAATTATTTAGGGGGGAAATAAAAATGGACCAAATTTTACACTATTTGTCTGATTTTCTCAATTATACAGCAAAATTGGAAGATCTGAACAGAATACCAGCATGGTATACACTTATACAGAACCAATAATTGCATCTTCTCTTCAGAGTCTGGATATATTTGATGGTCACAATGAGTTATGATTTATTATATGTTTCTGTGAAGGACTAGACATATAATCTCTCTTTTACTAATATTTGTAGTTATGATTAATGAATTAATATAATAAGTGGTCCTGGGAATTTGTTTCTTCTAGTGTTTGGAATTATATATCTTTTGTTTCATTCCATAAAGTTTCTTTTGCAAATTGTTTTTTAAAAAAACAAACGCATCCAGAACACCAACCTGCGAACCAACAAATCAAGTGCCTCCATCTTGTTAGGATTCAGCTTCAGTTCATGTGCCTTTCTTTAACCTTCCAACCAACCAACCAACCAACCAACCACGTCAGAGCTGTGTTGCTTTCCACACAGGCCTACAGCCACATACACAGTCATCACTGAAAACTTCCAGGAAACAGCAGTACATGCTGGTAGTAATTGGAGTGACAAATATGCATACAATGTCAATCTTCTTTTCAGCAAGTGATAAGTATCTATGTTGCCACACCAAGAACTTTACAATAACAGTTCCCTACTGGCGTACAAGTTCAGAAGATATAAATACTATAGATGATAAGAATTACATTCATATTGTGCCTCTGGAAAGTAAATAGTACAGCATGGGTGTAATCATTGGCTTCATGCATGTTGAGATTACTTGTGGTCCAGAACTCAATGGGATACAGGATTTACTAGGATTTTTGTTGCATCTGTCCAAAAGCATAGAAGGGGTGTTGTGCCTTCTTGAATTTCCTTTCCTTTCCCCCAGTATTGCTTCATCTCACAAAATAAATATGATCTTTTAAAAATTGTGAATATAGCCCAAATGCTGCTATATTGACTAAATATAGAGAGAGGGGAGAAGCAAAAAGCTGAGATATCTGAGAATAAGGATTCTTAAAAATCAAAGTTTGGGACTTACCAATTTATTAATAAATAAGTTAATAAGAAAATAACTTTTGATATATTTCTATTTCACCTTAAAATATTTCTTTTTGTTTAATGAAACATATAGCGTAGCATATAGCAGAGCTTTCCAAACTTTTCATGTTGGTGACACATTTTTTAGACATGCATCATTTTGTGACACAATTATTTCGTTTTACTAGCAAATCGGAGGTTACAATGACTCCTTTCCAGCCCTGGGAGAAGCGCAGGAGCATTTGTGTGACATAGCTACACACTGCAGCTGACACAGTAACGTGTCGTGACACACAGTTTGGAAAGCTCTGACATAAAGTCTGTGACTGGGTCCTAAAGGGCTACACATGCTGTTCTGCATTTGCATTGGGGACATTTCCACCTCCTCTTCCTCTTTTTATTTGTATGTCACTTTTTGACAAAATGGTGCCCAAATGGTGCCAAATTGGCTCACAGCACACCAGATGAACAGTAAGTTTTTAAAAAAATAAATTTTCCACTCCCTTCCCACATAGCCTCTTTAGGATTTAGTCCCCCTTCCCCGCTGCACAACTGCCCAGTCGAAATCAAGTCCCTGTGACTGCTTGGGGGGCAGGGGAGATTATACGAGACACTGCAGTCATAGATCTCCCTGGTGACTCCCATGTAGTTTGAACCTTAGTACCAGATGTCAGGAGCAAACTTTTCTTGGCCTGTTTGCTAGCAAATAAGCACCTCTTTGTTCTCTTATTTTGGCAATGCATAAGTGGTCTTCCTATTCTTTAGAAATGTTCAAAGCCTTTATGGCAGGCATGGGGAACATGTGGCCCTTCAGATGTTGAACTTTAATTCTCTGCATCCCTGACTATTGGCCATGCTTGTTGTAGTTAGGGCATATATGGTAAACCCTGATAGCTGCAATTTAGCTAGATAGGTAGGCAGGTGGATAGTTCATTCCCCATTGCTCAGGACAAGAGGAGTAACGATCTGAAGTAGTCATAATTAAATAGCTTTTAGAAGGGGGGGGGACCCTGCTTGTGCTTTAAGGAGAACAAGAAACCATTTTTATTTACTTAAGGAGGCTTCTTTGTAAGGCACAGCAATCCTTTTGATCTCATTAATCCATAAAGCAATATTGCTTGTGAGTTCTGAAAAGATATTCAAAGAAAAAAGGGGGAAAGTGCCTATAAGGTGTGTGGGAGAGAAAGAACTCTCTCAAAAGACAGCAATTGATTCTCAGACAACAATGAATTTCACAGCTGAGCTGAAAATAACCAATTTCTAGAACAGTCAATACATAATACCAGGCTCCCAAAAGTATTTGAGCAAATAGGTCTGTTTGCTCAAATGCCTTTATTCTCAAACACCTCCATTTTCAGATAGTATTATTTGGTTTTTCTACTTGGCTATGAATTTTGGAGAGCATTTGAGAAATAGCTGGTGTGCAGATGTGTAGAAGCCCTCATCCTCATCATCTCTTATGATAGTGCGTTCTGATATTTGCTTTCATATTGAGTAAAGAAAATAATTTCTTAGAACTGTCAGTCCTGCTAGGACACAAAGCAGACAAGTATCTGTATATAATAATAATAATAATAATAATAATAATAATAATAATAATATATTTATATCCCGCCCATCTGGCTGAGTTTCCCCAGCCACTCTGGGCGGCTTCCAATTGAGTGTTAAAAACAATACAGCATACACTGCAGGACATAGGAAGCTGCCTTAGACCACTGGCCTATTCTAGCTCAATATTGCCTACACTGACTGGCAGCTGTCATCCAGAGTTTCAGCCAGGATTCTGCCCCCCTCCCCCAACTGGAGATACCAGGGATGAACTTGGGACCTTCTGCATGCAAAACGTGGGCTCTATAACCAAACTGTGACCCTTCTCCATTTTAGTGCAACAAACAAGTCCTGCTTCTGAAAGGTCTACTTGTAGGCAAACTTTGCTTACCTCCAGTCAGAAAACAACATTAGGCAATGACTATTTAACTGTGCTTTGATCAGACATTCTCAGGAACATTCTCCTGCTTCACATCACCAAACAGAAAAACATTGACACTGAAAAATGATCAAGCCATCCTTGTGGGGTATGGATTGTAAGCTATTCCGTTCCATTTGCATCGGTGGCATCACAGAATAATACATTGGGAGGTGTCAGCAGTGATTGGCAGGAAGCACACGCAGTACAGTATCACACACCTGATTTCCTGACACCATTTTTTTGAAGAAGAGGATGGGTGAGACATGGGGAGCATGAACAATGACAGAGCCAATTCAATGCTGCAGCCACAATGGCCACACTGCACTGATCTTGGTCATTCTCCTCTGCACACGTTCCAGCTTGTCAGTATCCTTCTTAAACTGTGGTGCCCAGAACTGGCCACAGGACTGCAGGTGGGGTCTGACCAAGGAAGAATAGAGCAGTACTATTATTTTCCTTGATCTGGACACTATACCTCTGTTGATGCAGCGTAAAATAGCATCAACTTTTTTGCTGCTGCATTGCACTGCTGACTCATGCTACACTTATGGTCTACTAAGACCATCCTTTTCACATGTATTATTGCCAAGTTGGGCATCACCGATCCTATATTTGTGCATCTGGTTATTCCTGCCTAAGTGCAGAACCTTACATTTGTCCCTACATTTTGTTAGTTTTGCTCCAGTTCTCCAATCTGTTAAGGTCATATTGAATCCTGATTCTATGTCTTGAGGTATTATCTACCTAAATTTGATAGGAAGGTCCACCTCAGTTCCTTCATCCAAGTCATTTGCAAGGATATTGAACAACACCAGGCCCAGAACAGAACCATGCAGCCCCCCACTTGTCACTTTTTTCCAGGATGTCAAGGAACCATTTGCAAGCACACTTCGGGTTCACTGTTTCGAGAGTCACTTCTGGCTCTCCTCTTGCTATCAGCCCCTTACAGAGGATTTACCCAGAAGCACAATGGCTGCTAGCCATGATAGTTATGTTCAACACCCACTGTTAGATGTGGTATGCCTCTTAATACTTGTTGTTGGAAACTGCAGGAGGGGAGAGTGCTATTGTGCTTGGATCCTGCAGGCTTCCCACAGGCATCTGGTCAGCCACTTTGAGAACAAGATGATGGATTAAGGTGGGCCATTGGTCTGATTCACCAGTCTCATTGTATGTTCGGAATAGAAGGTCTCAAATTATCATAGTTTTTCATACCTCAAAAAGCTTTCACTCCTTCTCAGCACTAACAAGGAAATAAGAGGCGTTTGCCACACTAGATGGGCATCACTTAACACAGTAACCAGAATATTAAACAGTGACCTGCCTGTCACTCAGAAAACCACAGATTGACTCAAAAGCTCCTTGATTTTTTTTCCAGGATCTTCAATGGCATTTGCTGGGGAAGAAATATTACCTTTTTGCTATTCATTTCTAATTTCCTTTATTAGATGGAACCTTGACAAAAAAAAATATACCTCCCAAAAGGCAAACATGCTCGGCCAGTCATCAAGGAACTGAAAGCGCATCCTCTATTTACCCCTGTATCTGCTAAGATCCTCACAGCCCCACCTTGTTAGACCATGTCAAACAAGCTGGGAAAATAGACAGAACCTCCTGCTATATAAGCCTCTGAGAGTGCAAGTGAACTAGTCCTTCTGGCCAGAAGCGAGCTGAGTACCTTAACACCGAACTCCATCCAGTATGGGGTTTGGTAGAGGGAAGAGGGTGCCATTATGGGCCCTAGCATTCATGATCTGCAGCATCCAACAGAAAGGTAAAAACTCATTTCCTTTGCTTCTTTTACAAGAAAAAAAGTACCAATGAAATTGAATATCTCAATTCACTTTCAAAATTATTCCTCATTCTATTTTGTGAGTCATGCAAATGTTTGAATTTCAAAGAGTTTTTCACCCTTTTAATACTGTTTCAGTTAAATGTTTAACAATTCCGAATAAACTGGGGTGTTTTAATATTGTACTTCCTGAAGCGAAAACATTTAGTGACATCTTAATGTGGATTGAATGGGGATCAAATACTGTAGAAAAGTATGATTTGGGCCTCTCCTTGAAAAGTTATAAAGTATGAAATGCATGTTTCCTGGTTAGAAGTCTGTCAGAATACTAACATACTAACATTTTAAAGTTGCATATTACTGTATTCACTTGAATCTATTGCTCACCTTTTTGGGCCAAATTATGTTGTGAAAATGAAGGTGTGCATTAGATTTGATGGCACATTTACATTCGACAGCAAATACTTTTTTGGGTTTCAAGGTTCTGAAAATTGAGTTTGCATTAGATTCGATGGTGCATTAGACTCTAGTAAATACGGAAGTATGTACAGCAGCTAAACTCCAAAGAAGATAGACAAGGGGGGGCATCACTTTGCATTATCCCTCCATAGCCTTGTTCATATGAATGTATCTGATGTGTAAATTCTAGTGTGTGTATCTGTTATTTTTCAACGAAGTAGCTCCCAAATGCAAAATCCAAATGTTACCACCCCAGAAAAAAGCACTGAGGTGATCCCTAATTTACAAACAAGTCTGGGAGTTGCTTACTGAAGACCCACAAGTCTTCAGGCCTGAGCTTATCTTTTAATCAGGTCCCTCATTCTGTTTCCTGAACTACATTGGCTAAGAGGCAGGACAGAAAAGGAACAAAAATTCCCTCTATACAGGGCAGCCAGGGAGAAGAATTAAAACTCTTGCTTAGTAGTAGTAGTAATAATAATAATAATAATAATAATAATAATAATAATAAAAAATTTTATTTATATCCCGCCCTCCCCAGCCGAAGCCGGGCTCAGGGTGGCTAACAACAATCAAATAATCAAACAATCAAATAATCCAACATTCTAAAAACATTTCATTATAAAAATTAATTAAAATCAAATTGATGGCAACCGTTAAGCAAAATTCTGTGCAGGTTGCCAGAGGAGGGAGTCAGGCTGCGCCCTGACCAAAGGCCTGGTGGAACAACTCTGTCTTGCAGGCCCTGCGGAAAGATGTCAGGTCCAAATAGTACCAAATGTTATCGGTCTCATTGTATGTTAAAGGGTACTAGAGTCTCGTTTGAATCAGGAAGCATTACTGATGCCATGTGAATTGCATCCTGGGATGCGGTTGATTGGTACAGTTCCTTACTACGATTTAAGCTGAAACCTGTATTCAGTGCCAAAGTTCAGCACTGGAAAATGTGAAATAGAAACGAAGAAGAAATGACAAATGGTGTTGAATCTCAGCCAACCCAGCTGACATAAATGAGGGGTAAGGCTTTTTCAGGGCAGGTGTGAAATTTCTAGGCAGGGATTAACATTTTAGGTCATCATCACTACCATCATCATCATCATCATCATCATCATCATCCAAGAGCATTATTTTGGAAGCAGATTCCATTAAAATCAATAGTGCTTGCTATCAATAGGACTTGAGTGCTGGGTATTTAGAGGTCTTGTGCCAGGTTCACTCCTTTTTATTATAGCCAAAGCCTCTTATCACAGTACAATTTTCCATTTACCTTCAATGAGGGACTCTTTCTTTGGGTTTTTATCTATGTTTGTCTAATTTTATACCATCAATTAAACCCCCACAGATATCTGTGAGATGTATAGCAAACTATCTTTAGTTAGATTGTGCCCCAAACCTTCCATCTGAAGACACTGAAGGCAGGCCCAGCAACAGCAATCGGCCAGATCAGGCATTCCTCATTGGCCAAACCCAAACCATTAATTGTGTCCTCTCCTGGACTCTTGGGAGTTTTAGAGCAGTGGGTGGCAATGTATCTAATAATACTTGTCGCAGTAACATCCTCCAGAGCCAAGATGTGTCAGAGCCCATCAATATTTTGGATGATAAAGATTTGAAAGATTGATTAACTTTGGCTGGATTGTGCCCATTCACGATATCTGTTAGTTTGATATACAAACTTAAAGGAAAATACATATTTATAATTTCACTGAAATTGAGAACCACTGTCAGCAGCTGGTATAGTTAGAGTATCCACCAATCTCAGTCATGCATATTCTACACTTTGTGGTGAGTGTGCTCTTATAAGAGTTTCACACACTGCTTTTCGATTGCCAACTTTTGGATTGCTATCTTCCACCATGGGCTTTCTGCGCACTGGTGCAAAAGCACAATCATAGCATTTACCAGGCCCTGAAAACTGAGATTATGGCTTTAACTGTTTAAAGAATGCACACAAATGAACATACATACAAATTGTGGTTTTTCTGTTCCCTTTGTTTGTAGCTTCTAGTGCAGAAGGTGAATCGGGAAAGGTTACCATCATCCCACCATTGACAACAACACCAGTTATAACATGTAAGTCTACCCATAAACTGTCTCAGTTATTTCCTTGTATCTATCAGATATACTCATAAGAAAGGCAAAATGGATAAGGTCAAGAAACAGATGAATAGATGGGTAGATGATTCAACAGGTAAGTAACAGAACAAACATCTTGGCAAATTTGAAAAAAAAGCAATGCATTCTCTTTCTATGCAGGGCCCTCCCTGGGACTGTACTCCTGGCACCCCTCTTATGGTTTTTTGGTGCCAAGTAAAAATGGTTTTATTTACTCAGGTATTTTATTGTGGCATATTGCAGGAGGTGAGGGCGTTTGCTGCTGCTTTTAAATTTCAGATTTTATCTGCGCTGTTTTATTTGTTGCAGTGCTATTTTTACTCTTCTTGTTGCTTTTATCTTGGCTTTATTACTTGCTCATTTTGTTTAGTTTTATGTTTATTTTTATCTCTCTTATCAAACTACTAAACAAAGAAAAAGAAGCAGAGAGGTTATAAAAGCAAGTTCAGCTGGTGGACATATAACACATGGACGCTGCAGTTCTTTACTCATGTACTGGGGAGCAGGGACTGTAGAACTCAATGGGACTTACTTCTATCTGTATAGGACTGCACTGTAAATAACCTTAAATAAAGCCCAGCCAAGGATGTTCCACTTTGTGCAAGTGCAGGCACCTAGGGAGGCTGCACAATGCAGACCACCATAGAGATGATAGGAAGAATGAAAGGATGTTCCCAAACACTCCTTGGCCACCTCAGAAGTAAAGAAAGTGCATGCAATTTATTTTCTCATTAATTTGTACAGAATGGTTAATATATATATATTTTTAAGTAGGTCT
This sequence comes from Podarcis erhardii, assembly GCF_964252035.2. Lineage (NCBI taxonomy): Eukaryota > Metazoa > Chordata > Lepidosauria > Squamata > Lacertidae > Podarcis > Podarcis erhardii. The sequence continues at coordinate 77,090,339 of NC_138497.1, read as the reverse complement.
ATTATTTCCAGATCTAGTATATATCTGCAGATATTTGCTCACCCCTAAAGAAAGGTAGAAATAAAGGGATATGCCTCACACTTCCTTGTGACCTTTGAAGGATTTCCATCTAGAGCAAAGAGATAACTGAAATCTAAACTATTTACTTTCCTTCTACGCTGTCACGGTGTAAGCACTTACTTATTTCTCATTGTAATGAGATTACAAAATTCCTGCCCAGGTTTTGTCAAGGGGTTTCAGGGGATGAAGGTGACAGTCTTTGTGCCAGTTATGAAAGGTCAAGGCAATGACTATATAGAGAGAGGTTGAGTATACACTATTTTCTTCCCAGCTCTGGAGATCTTTTACACCTTTGTAGATTTTACACAGTAAAATTCCTTCTCCCCTTCACAGGTTTTAGTTCCCTTTGAGTGCTAAATAATGTATTGCACAGTGTTTGATCTTCTGTTCTCTAATTTAAACTTATTTTGTACTCAGTGTATATCCTGCAGTGAAATCTGATTCCAGTTGTGGGTAACAAAAGGGTACAGGGCTTTTCCTGCTTCTGTTGAGCATGCTTTGTTGCACTTTAGTAATAAATTGTGCCATAACTCTAGTTTATGTTGAACAACAGAATAACTTGAAGGATTATGTGTCTTCCTCTGATCCCCTACTCAGCCTGGTTGGGGAACCTGTGACGCACCACATGTTGCTGAACTCCCAAGTCCCATCATCTCCGACCACTGGATGTGCAGGCTAGGAGTGATGAGAGTTTGAGTCCAACAACATCTGGAGGGCCACAGCTTCTCCACTTCAGCCTAAGGGAAAGCTGGCATCAGCATCAACTTACTTCTGAGCTGAGCACATAAAGTGGCAAAAGAAGTAACAGTGTCTACCCAAGGGCAAATGCAGGCAAGGAACAAAAGCCTGTTTGTAATGGGTGATAAGCTAGTAATGTCACTATGTAAGCTGGCATAGAAAATGAAGAAATGAAGATGTTGTCAGCAAAAAGTGTGCAGTATACCTTTACAACCTTTTGTGAATTTGCAGCCTTCAACTCAGCTCATAATGGGCAAGTCTGCAGCACGTGGGGCCAATTCCACTACAAGACGTTTGATGGGGACATCTATTATTTCCCTGGGACCTGCAACTATGTCTTTGCCTCCCATTGCAACGCTGCCTATGAGGACTTCAACATCCAGATCAGGCGCACAATGGTGAAAGACATTCCCACTATCAGTTCTGTCACCATGCGGTTGGATGGGACGGATTTTGAAATGCAAAAAGATGCCATTGTTGTGAATGGTGAAAGGTAATAACACAGACTTGTGTCCTGAGCAGGCCTACTTCCTCAAATAGACTCCTTAATAGGCAGATAGAGCTCAGTCCTACCATGATCTAAGAACCAATAACCATGAAAGGTCCATGGTAGCCACTTCTAATCTGGGTGTCAGTGTCCAGCAAGTGGTGTGCAGTGACTACCATGTTCAGTATCAATCTGTGGTCCAACACCCAGAAATACCCATGCTGAAGCACACTGAGAAATACATTAATGAAGCCATTAAAGACTATTGAAAGCCCAAAATTCCCAACCACAGAGGAGGCTGCTTGTGGCCTCCAGTAGGCTTTGTTGCTGTGGTCATCATAGCCACATGCCCTTCTAATTTGTCTTAGCTGGGCATGAGTAATTCTGCAGTCAGTTCTGTAACGGGATAGTTCAATCACTCATGATGGCAATTTGGCAGTTATACACCCTCAAAGAAAGCCACATGTCACTTTGCTTTGAATTGCATATCCAGTATCTCTGATGCTTTCTCATCAGGGTTCAGCTGCCCTACACTGGATCAGGATTCGTTATTGAGAAATTTACCATCTATGTGAGAGTGATTGTCAAGCTGGGCCTAACCTTACTGTGGAATGAAAAGGACAGTCTAATGGTAAGTGCTACATAATATAGAGAATTGACAAGTGTGACCCCAGCAGAATGTGGCAGTGTAGAATGTTCCTGTTCAGTATCCCAGCCTGCCAGCCAGCCATGCCTTCCTTCGCAAATACCCAATTCCACTCTCCCTTCCTGCTGCTTTTCTATTTCCCCACCCGCACCAGAAACTAAAATTCTGTCACCACTGAGCATGCTCAGTCTTTACAGGGTTGTTTGGGGGCAGGGATCACCCCTTTAGATCCCCTGTAATATTTTTCTACTTCTGCAAGACTTGGATTTCCCATGAAGCATGCTGATACCTCCCTCGTATTTTTCACTAGCTTTGTTCTGGCTTCATCATAATCATTATAACCCAGCAGCTGAGTTTACTTTTTGTATGTATGATGTCACCTGAACAACATTACAGATAAAATCATGATACCACAAGGCAGTTTGTTGTATAGGGTCTTTGCAATATGCTCTTATGTCGACTCATGCAAGTTAACATCACAGATTTTCAGTAACTGGTGAAAAGAAACCACCCAAAGAATTGCTTCTAAGTACAGATTGGGCTTTGATATGCACAAGGCTCTTTGGGGTATTCAGCCTGCCTGCCTGCCTGCCTGCCTCCCTCCCCACCCTCTCTCACACACATACATACCTAACATCCTGTTCTGTTCATAATAAGCTCTTAGTAAAAGGTAAAGGACCCCTGACAGTTAAGTCCAGTCACGAATGACTCTGGGGTTGCGGCACTCATCTTGCTTTACTGGCTGAGAGACCCGACGTTTGTCCACAGACAGTTTTTCTGGGTCATGTGGCCAGCATGACTAAGCCGCTTCTGGTGAAACCAGAGCAGCGCAAGGAAACGCCATTTACCTTCCCGCTGGAGCGATACCTATTTATCTACTTGCACTTTGATGTGCTTTCGAACTGCTAGGTTGGCAGGAGCTGGGACCGAGCAATGGGAGCTCACCTCATCACGGGGATTCGAACCACTAACCTTCCGATCAGCAAGCCCTAGGCTCAGAGGTTTAGACCACAGTGCCACCCGCATCCCCTTACTTATTTACTTCCCTTACAAATCTTATTTGCAGTCAGTATCTAACTGCAGAAATCAACCAAGATATGTTGCCACTTGACATTTTATCTCAATTTTCAAAGAGATGAAAACACGTTTGGATTACACATTTAGCATATTCACATTTTTGCAGGAGGTGCCACCTGTTGCTTCAATTTTTCATTTTCTAGTAAAATTTCTCTTTTATAGGCCCTAACCTTATCTATAGATTGCAGAGCAGGGAATCCCATTCAAAGAACAGAAAGCATAAGTGGAGAAGAGTCAGCTGCTTTTATATATATTCTGTAAATATTACAATGAAAACTAGGTTGTTATGAATAGCACAGACTGGCTGAGACTCAAAAATGATACCCCAATTTTCTATTCACTAAATTTGAATTGCAACATTGATGGAAGTTATCTTGGTGTCTCCAGTGCAGCTGCTGTCTTGAATTTTCAATCTATATCATGGAGAGTAATATTAACTTTCATCAACTTTCTCCTATATAATTTCAGCTGGAACTTGATAAAAAATATGCCAATCAGACCTGTGGACTTTGTGGGGATTTTAATGGCATTCCACAATACAATGAGTTCTTTTCAAACGGTAAGTATCAAAAACACTGCTTATTGAAATTGGGTATCAACTATTTATATGTCATGATTCACTGAGTGCTGTGGAACTACAGTCTCTTCAGAGGTTTGGCTTTTCATCCATTTCAAAACATTTTAAGTGGTATAAGCAGTGCTTTGGGGGGCGGGGAGGAAAGACGTGCTGGTATTCATATACATGTTGATTAAAATGACAGCACAAAATGGCTGTCATTGGCAGGGGGAGGGGGAATGAGGTGCCAGTAGTCTGTTCTAGTGAGCACCCATCATAAGAAAAAGCCCCAAGGATAAAAACCTGGTGGATTTGTCTGATATCTGTCATTCTTCACTTTTAAAATCAACAACACACATTGAATATTTAGATATTAGGTGAATTTCACTTTTCATGCTCATCAAGATAGATTTTCAGCATATGGATGATATTGATAGCATTAAGTAAATGAATTAGTGATTGGAAAAACATTTCTATTTCTGAGGTTCTAAACCAAGGCCACCACAGTGCCCTCAGACACAAGCTGTGATGCATAAGACCCTTTGCTCTTCCCGGTGTTTTATCCTTTTAATTAAAAAATCATGATGACGTTTTGTTGTTGAGCGGAAGAGTTGCTTGCTTTTTCTGTCTGTGTTAATTTGTTTGGGTGGGGTGTAGATATTTTGCTTGTTTTGATAGATGGTTCAGCATTGCTGCTTTAGCTTCTGAAAAATGAGTACTCTTGTTTCCCCTTGGCTTGTTTTTGCTGCAATCATACTTACCTACTGAGATTGCTCTTAGGGGGAATGTTGGCCAATGGTATTGGCCAATGGTTGGTCAATAGAGAAGACGTACTGGAGCTTGTACATAGTCAAAAGGCCCTTTGAAAGTTACTGTTGCTACAGGGGAGCTGATTTTCTCCCAAACAGCCTCAGTAAACAGCCACTGGGGTTTGGAGGGGGGGGCACACACATGACCTCTCTGTGGAATTGACAGTCCTCCTGGAAAGGTAGCAAATCTGAAGTTGGGACCCTCACTCACATAGTTGGTTGCTTAAACATTGCCTTGGTCACACAGGAGCTACCCATGGAGAAGCGACTTCCACGCAACTAGGGTTCAGAATCATGTGCTGTTCCCATACAGTCAATAGCTCTTTCCCCATTGAAACAGGTGTGTGCTTCAGCCCATGCTGGCCCTTTTCTATCCCACTGGCTGACAGAGAGCCATGTGATCTGTACAGTTCTCCCAGCTGGTGCTCTGAAGGGTTGTCCCAGTGGGGGGAAACATCTGGTTTTCCACAAGGTATTTACTGCACATCCCATGCTTTAGTAAGAGTAGGGGAATCCCTCTCAGCATCTCATTTGCCAAACTGGAACAACAACCTCAATGTAAGATACTTTCTCATATGAATCTTTTTGAAGTCATGGGTTGCTGTTTTTCATTATAGGGGCCGAAATAACTACTTTGCAGTTTGGGAATATGCAGAAAATGAATGGGCCGACAGAAGAATGTGAGGATCCTACGCCGGTCTCTCTGAGCAACTGCACTGATGAATTTGTAAGATTCTTTTTGCTTATTCTTACACTTTACATTTGTTTTATTTCCAAAAGGATGCTTAAATCTTAAGGAAGAATTGTAATGGCAGAGAAAATATATTGTTTCCTCAGCTCCTGAAATTAACATTATAAGCTCCTTGTTGCAAGAACCTGATTTCTTTTCCTTGTATTTATGGCACTTTACAAAGTGCCCTGTGTACTAAATATGTCATTATCATCTAAGACAGGAATGGGTAAACTTGTCATTCTTCACATGTAGCTAGACTCTCCAACCAGAATGGCCACTGATGAAAAACATTGAGAGCTGGAGCCTGACGACATCTGGAAGGCCACAGATTCCTCATCCCTGATCTAGGATCAGTTAATCACCATTAAAAACAGTCCTTTTTGATAAAAACTTTTTGCTTTTGCTTTTCCATCTAGGAGCTTTGCCAGCATGTACTGACTGGCTCTTCATTCTTTCAATGCAATGCTTTGGTGGGAGTTAATGACTACATTGAGTCTTGTGTACAAGACCTGTGCCTCTGTAAACAAGAAGATATCACCTCCTGTCTCTGCGACACCTTTGCTGAATATTCCCGGCAATGTGCTCATGCTGGTGGGGAACCTCAGAACTGGAGAAGCCCAGACCTGTGCCGTAAGTGTAAATCACAGCTAGTCAATTATTTCAGCTGGACATTTGATACAGCTTGACATGATATTCAGCAATTACTCTGGTGAACTGGAAATTAGAAGGTACAACCCAAAGTAGAGTACACACAAAGTTGCATGCTTATAAAGGTATTAATTAATTAATTGAATTTGTATACCGCCCTATACCTGCAGGTCTCAGGATGAGCACCTGACTAGTGGATGAGCACCAGGCTGTAAGAAGCTGAAGTGTTTCACAGAGCCCTATATTGAGTTTGTCCTGCTTATGAATGACTTGCATAAGTAGCAGGTGGTGGGAGATAGAGAGATACCTCTAACTTGCAGGTGATACATAGCTGAGAGAAACTGGAAAAGAAGCAGACTAGAGGACATGGTGACAGCTCGGAGTTATTTGAATGTATCAAAACACTGTGTTTTCAGCAATCAAATGATAAATGCAACTAATTTAGAAGTTTAGATGTTCATCTGCTCATCAACTCTGTTGTTTTGGGCAATGGCGAGACTGAGAGGTATGATCTGCAGTGCATAGAGAAATGAAGTAATTAGAGATGCCCCAGCTTATATTGCTCCTGCTTTTGAGAGGACCTTTTCCCCACAGTCTTACCACTTGAGCAATAAACTATGAAAGGAGAGAAAGTCCATCAGGCAGATGGGTTCAGAAGGAGATATTAATAAAATGTAACTAATGTCTATTAACCAAATGGTAAATACCAGCTAGGCCACCAGGGCCCACAAAAAAGTGGAGGCACATATACCACTGAGCAAATGACAAGTCACAATACATGCCTGGTTGGTCACATGATGTGCAGGGCCACTACATTTTGGCTGGAGGGTCAGATCCAACAGTGGCTAACCCTCTGAGAGGGCCACTTTGACAGGTCAATGGGGCCTGAATTTCCAGCTGTGGCCTGAATTCCAAAAGTGCAGAATGGCTTCAATTAAAGAATCAGGACCACACTCTTAAGTCTACTTCTGATTCTTCCTTCTGGCACCTTTTGCATTTGATACTTTTTTCTGTCACCTTGCACGGCAGCAGAAAAGGGCACCAAATTCAAAAGGCATCCGATTCAAGCCACAGCTTGAAGCTTCCCACACCTAAGACCATATGAAACCAGGCACAGGGGAGCTGGCCAGATTCAGAAGTCAGGTGGGCTGGTGGTTCCCCACCACTGCTCTAGCATAATGAAAAAAATCATAGGAATTATAATAGACCCCAATCAAAATATTCATCAGTTGTGGTATGTGGCTACAAAAGAAAGCAGAAGCCATTTGGGGTTGCAGCAGAAAAGCATTAAATGCAACACACAGAAGGCAGGTCTCTGTTCAAGGCAGAATCACTATAAGGAATTGTGTATTAGCTGAGTGTGCTGCGTGTATCAAAGGGTAACTGAGTTATAATTAATATCCTTCTTTTCAGCAATGGAATGCTCTTTCAACATGCAGTATCAAGAATGTGAATCACCCTGTACAGACACTTGCTCCAACTCTGAAAGATCTCAGCTGTGTGAGGACCACTGTGTGGATGGTTGCTTCTGTCCACCAGGTAAGTTTCCACCTTTGTATCCAGCTGTTGTAGCCCTTTACACACTTGCTCAGTAGTGAGCGCCACAGATCTTAATGGTGCACTCGCCTCATGGTATTCAACGTGCAAGCAAGGAAATCTACAGAAAAGGCATGTTGTTTTTAGGAAAAGAGATGGTACAATTATAATTTGTGTCAGGGAAGCTGTGCATGTAACCAACTATCATTTAACATCTTTTAACCATTATAATATTTAAGTTATTTCTTCCTTTAGGAACTGTATATGATGACATTGACAATGCTGGCTGCATCCCCCACGAGCAGTGTTCCTGTGTTTACAATGGAAAATCCTATGCTCCAGGGACAACTTATTCAGACAACTGCCGTTCTTGGTAATTGACAACCTTTAATATGATGAACAAGTACTTTGTGTAGGAATCGAGGCTTGATCCATGATTTCAACATTTTAAAAGCTCTGCCTAATTATTTGAATGAGTTATTTCTGAACATGATTCCCAATGAAAGTTCAACTGTATTTGTGATAGATTCCTTACCTTGGCTTCTGCCTAGTGCAGGGGTCGGCAACGTGTGGCCCACGAAGACCATTCTACAGGCCCCTGAGCCGCCCCACCAGCTTAGCGAGTCCTTTGCCTGCTGCACTAAACCAGCACAGCCTGGCGTGGGGACTCACTGAGTGGCGCCGGAAATCGCATCTGTGTACGTGCAGATACCGGAAATCGCGTCTGCAGGCACGATTTTTGGCATCTGGCCATGGGCAGAAGTGATTTCCAGCACCGCGGACATGCGCAGATGCAATTTCCGGCCCATGGCCAGTAAACCTTGCCAACCCCTGGCCTAGTGGCCACACTCCAGCTTATGTTTCCATGCATGTCACATTAGCCCTGCCCATTAGGCCTCTGCTAGCCATTCTGCTACATAAAAAAGGTAAAGGACCCCTGACAGTTAAGTCCAGTTGTGAACGACTCTGGGGTTATGGTGCTCATCTCGCTTTACTGGCCGAGGGAGCCGACATTTGTCCACAGACAGTTTTTCTGGGTCATATGGCCAGCATGACTAAGCCACTTCTGGTGAAATCAGAGCAGCGCACGGAAATGCCGTTTACCTTCCCGCCAGAGCAGTACCTATTTATCTACTTGCACTTTGATGTGCTTTTGAACTGCTAGGTTGGCAGGAGCAGGGACTGAGCATCAGGAGGAGCAGGGACTGAGCTGTCATGGGGAGTCGAACCGCCGACCTTCCAATCGGCAAGCCAAAGGCTCAGTGGTTTACACCACAGCACCACCCACGTCCCATTCTGCTACATACCGAGCTGCTATTTGGACATGACCAAATGAAGCCAGTCTTTTGTACAACTCAGTGGGTCAGGATTACCACTGAGATGGTTTAGTAGTGACTTTTCACATCATTAAGCTAAAATTCTGCAGTAACAATAGGATCCTAGGAAACTGCCTTCTGCCAGATTACGCTATTTGTTCATCTTGACTATTGTTATCTACTCTGGCTGGCAGGCAGGGATCTTTCCCATTGCATGCTACACCACCCTTTTAACTAGAGATTCCAGGAATTGAATCTGGAACCTTTTGCATGTAAAGTTTGTGCTTCCCACTGAGCTGTGGAGCCCTTCATAGGGAAGAATTCAGCATTGCGCTAAGGCAGCTTTGGTGAACTACAACTCCCATCATCCCTAGCTACCAGGACCAGAGGTGATGGGAGTTGTGGTCCAACATCTGGGGACTTAAGTTTGAGAAAGGCAATTATTCCATCAGGGCAAGCATTTTGGTCCTCTCCCTACTTCCCCCGCATGCTGTTCCAGGGGTTCTCTTGACCCCCCCCAACCAAGTTCAGAGGGCACCAGGGGGCGTGGCAGGAGGAGAGGAAGGAAAGTCCTATTGGACAAGCAGTACTTGTGTGGAGCTTCCTCTGATGGGACGCATTAGATTAGTCCCACCCATAGCTTGTAAGCTCCCACATGTTGACTCTTTAAACATAGAGCTGTGCTGGTTCCTACACTTTACAAATGTTTCCACATACACTTCAAAGAATGGAACTAATAATGGGAAATAGTATAAGCTAATGTCAGTGCAATATCTTTCCTTAAAATGTATGTTTCTTTTCTTTCTTCCTTTACTTCAAGTTCCTGTATTGGGGGCCAATGGAACTGCATAGAACTCCCATGTCCTGGCATTTGCTCAGTAGAAGGTGGATCACACATCTCCACTTTTGATAAAAAACGTTATAATGTCCATGGAGATTGTGTTTACGTTCTCTCAAAGGCAAGTCACTTAAGATATACTGTCACTATAATTAGCAAAAATGTCCCCATTACCACAGTGCTATACAGGCACACAAACACACACTAATCCTCTTTCTGGGATTATAAAACCAGTGTAATTGTTCCAATAGTAAATCCCTTGCTTTGAATATCATGTCACACAGCTTATTCAGTTTCCCTTTACAGTGGTACCTCAGGTTACATATGCTTCAGGTTACATACGCTTCAGGTTACAGACTCCGCTAACCCAGAAATAGTGCTTCAGGTTAAGAACTTTGCTTCAGGAGGCAACAGGAGGCCCCATTAGCTAAAGTGGTGCTTCAGGTTAAGAACAGTTTCAGGTTAAGAACGGACCTCCGGAACGAATTAAGTACTTAACCTGAGGTACCACTGTACAAGTTTTAAATCCCTCTCACTTCCTTATTGCTTCTACATTATGACACCATTATTTTCCCTAAAGCAGTAATGTTTTTTTAGATGTGTAGAAGACACAGACTCAGAAGAGATACCTTTGGGGAAAATTAGTAAAGCGGGGGGTGCTGGGTAGAATCTCATTTCAGGATAATTACATATGATACGACAATGAAACTGAAATAAAGTTGTTCAGGGAGATGCCACACATTCAAATAAAAGGCCAATGAGAGTGCCCTAAAACAACAAGGAAAGTTTGCTTACATATTTTTAAGAAGCCCAACACATTCAATATCACAAAAGGGGAGAAGCAGCAGATTTTGGTGTTCAACAGTTTTGATACAAAATGTCTACTCTCTCATTTAAAAGATCCTGAATCAGTTTCCCTAGCTAAAACAACCTTTATAAGAAGTTAAGTCAAATCCTAAAACCAAAATACTTTTGAGTTCAAGGAAGCTAGAACTGTGCATCTGCGATACTTTTTCAGTGCAATCTTAACTTCTAGGCGCTATTGCAGTAAGTTTGCGATGCAGATTGTAATTCTTGGGTGTTGGCTTGCTTTTTTAGTTTTGTGGAGATGATACATTTAGTGTTCTCGGAGAACTCCGCAAATGTGGCCTGACAGAGACTGAGACATGCTTGAAGATGGTTGCCCTCAACATCAATGGAGACCAGACTGTAAGTTTCTAAACCAAAGGATAGAGAACACCTTATAAGCCACAATGCCTTAAGAGACAGGAGTAACTGGGGGCGGGGGCGGTATTCAATTCCATTCACATTTAAAGGCACACCTGGCTAATTCACACTTTCCAAAACTATATGGGGATTTAAACACAGGCACTCTTCAAAATTTGCACTTCTATGAAATTTTCAGTACAGTTTTGTAGCCAAATAATTTGTGCAAAAATGCATAAACTGAAGCTTAAAATACACTTTAAGTACAATTCAAGTGTGCTTAAAAATTGAATTAGTGAAAATAACATGCAAAAATGCATTATAGTAAGAGAAACAGCTTTGCAAAAATGTGTATGTGAGCCAATTAGCATACAAACAAAATTGCATAAAACGTTTGCATTAAAATGCTGATAAATTTTCATGAGGAGTTTTTGTAAAAATGCAAACTGATCTGGAAATGTGGAGAACTAAGCTTGAGACTGGAAAAATAAGAAACTGAGAGAGACAAAAAATGACAGATTCACCCATTCCTAGAACAGAATCTGTATGTAAAGGCAACTTGCTTTTTCTAGCTGATGCCCAAAGTATTAGATGTCAGAATAATAAAGTATCAAATAAATTGCCCTTATGTATTCCTGAAGACAATGGGTCAAATCCAGACAACCAGTGCGTGGAACTGTACTCATGGAAGTGGGAGGTTTTTGTTGATACCCGCAACACCCAAGGAGCTACTCCAAAGAGTTGGAGGACCTCCCAGAAGAACATGAGAAGCAGTGCAGTAAGCTGCTGGGAAAGTAGTAGAAATCATCTCTCCTGACTCTTTTTTGTGAGTAGGACTCTCTGCTGGGATGCCAGCTCCACCATGAAAAGGAGCTCTTCCATGACAATAATCAGCTCTGAAAGGCATATAGTTCATGAAAAGCAAAATGACTTAGTACCAACAAAAGTTCAATTAGAGAATGACTACAAAATGTGTTTTAAATTGGTTGGAAGAATGTCGTTGAAATAACTATTTGAAAGGGAGAGAGAATGGGGCATGGGGGTGAGATAATCAGTTGAGGTTTTAAATCATAAAAGCCAACACTGTCAACCATATTGTTCAGAACCTATCATCTTTGTATTTTACCAGTTTATGAAATTATGGTGTAATTTGTGCCCCTTACTGTTCACAGTAATGAATGCACAGAGAGATGGAAAGAATCAGGATTGGATTGATGGAGCATCCTTTGAACTTATTTAGGAACAATATGCTTCTTATGGTTGGCAACTTGCCAAAAGCTTGCCTTTTTTAACATGCATATTAGATAGATGATAGATAGATAGATGATAGAAGATAGATAGATGATAGATAGATAGATGTAAAAAGTGTCCGGCCTCAAAATCAACCATTCAAGATTGGTTATATTAATGCTGAACGCTCCCTAATTTCACTTATCTGATAGCAGGACCTGCATGTAATAGTTTTTATTCCCCCCCCCCCAATAAAGCTTATTAGAAGAAACAGAAGATGTAATTTATCACCAAACTCATTATTACTCCTTTTCTCTTTGTCACCAGACCATTGTGATCAGTCCTAATGGTGGTGTATTGGTCAACTCGCTCTACACTCAGTTGCCTCTCTCAGCAGGTATGTTGCATGTCAGAAACTTCTGTTTGCCATGGCAGCCTTAAAAGTTTTGAAATCTTAGGGGCAAGCTCAGCAGAAGGGCTTGTTACTCCACAAGCTAGCAAGGTTTGATTGGGTTACTATTTTCCCTTTTCCATTCTGCTGGGAAAAGAAAGTTGGGTTTGTGTAGAGCAGATGTGAGGAACCTGTGGCCCTCTGAATGTTGCTAGACCACTACTCCCATCAGCCCCAAGAAGCATGGCCAATAGCAGAGTTGTAATTCAGCAACACTTGGAAGACCAAATGTTCTCCACAACTAATGTAGAGGTTTCCCCTGGAAATGAAGGATTCTCTTACAAACAGCCATGTTTTAATAACATCCAGCCACAGCTACTATAATATAATGCATTGTATGTAAGGCAACCTTTGAAAGGAACTTCCAGATTAGGTAGCAAGTTTGTTAACCAGGACTCTCCATAATGAGAATATAAACTGCTGCTGTTTACTACAAGGTCCTAAGCTACCTCTGTAGCTGAGACCAGAGTATGTGAAGGACAGCCACCTCCTATAGGAAACTACTTATTAGCTGAGATATATTTTGTGAAAGGTCTTTCACCTGGTGTCCAGAGATTAAGAAGTTGGCTGCCAGAAATAAGCCCTTTTTTGCACCCCATTTATGGGACTGCCTTCTAAAAGTGCCATGGTCAGATCACTTCCTGGTGCAACTGGACTTCTCCGCAACCCTTCCCCTCCGCAGGGAGGTGGGACCGATTCGGATGGTCCGCCCCCGCCACTTAATGGATCCAATTGGCTTCCAGAGAGTGGTAGGGGATGCTTTATCCCAAGTTGATGGCCTTTCAGCTGATTCCCTGGTGGCCCGCTGGAATGCGGAGTTAACCAGGGCTATTGACTGTCTGGCTCCGAAGCGCCCTCTCCGATTGCATGGAGCCCGGACAGCCCCGTGGTTTTCCCCGGAGCTGAGGGTGATGAAACAATCGTTGAGACGGCTAGAGCGCCGGTGGCGGAAAACTCATTCTGAATCAGACCGGACACGGGTTAGAGCTCAACTTCGAGCCTACCAAGTGGCAATGGCGACGGCGAAGAGGGCCTTCTTCACCGCCTCCATTGCATCTGCAGAAAACAGCAGCAGGAGACTTTTTCAGGTGGTTCGCAATCTATCAGAACCACCTGTACCACCGGGGCCTGGTAGGGACCCCAAGATCTCCTGCAATGCTTTTGCAAAGTTTTTTGCAGATAAAATCGCTCAGATTCAGAAGGAGGTAGACTCCACCGTGGGAGCAGGGCCAGGGCGGGAGAGTGCTAGAGTTCTGTCTGGTCCTGTTACATGGGATCAATTCCAATCTGTTACCTCCGAGGATGTGGACAGGCTGCTTGGATGAGTGAAACCGACCACCTGTCTCTTTGATCCTTGCCCATCCTGGCTGATAAAAGCGAGCCGGGAAGGGCTGGGCGATGGGATCTGCGGGGTGGTGAATGCTTCCCTCTGTGAGGGAGCCTTCCCAGACCTGCTGAAAGAGGCGGTCATTAAACCGCTTCTTAAAAAAACATCTTTAGACCCGGCCAATTTGGCCAACTATCGCCCAGTCTCAAATCTGCCATTCTTGGGCAAGGTGATTGAGCGGGTGGTTGCTGAACAACTCCAAGCACGCCTGGAGGAAACGGACCATTTGGATCCCTTCCAATCGGGATTCAGGCCTCACCATGGGACTGAAACTGCCTTGGTCGCGCTGGTTGATGATCTCCGGCGGGCTAGGGACAAAGGTGAGAGCTGTTTCCTAGTTCTGCTGGATCTCTCAGCGGCCTTTGACACCATCGACCATAACATCCTTCTGGACCGTCTAGAGGGGCTGGGAGCTGGGGGCACTGTTATACAGTGGTTCCGCTCCTTCCTCCTGGGCCGTGTCCAGAAGGTGGTGGTGGGGGGTGAGTGTTCAGACCCCTGGGCTCTCACTTGTGGGGTGCCTCAGGGTTCTGTCCTCTCCCCCATGCTTTTTAATATCTATATGAAGCCGCTGGGAGAGATCATCAGGGGGTTTGGACTGGGTGTTCATCAGTATGCAGATGACACCCAGCTCTACCTCTCCTTTAAATCAGAACCAGTGAAGGCGGTGAAGGTCCTGTGTGAGTGCCTGGAGGCGGTTGGAGGTTGGATGGCGGCTAACAGATTGAGGTTGAATCCTGACAAGACAGAAGTACTGTTTTTGGGGGACAGGAGGCGGGCAGGTGTGGAGGATTCCCTGGTCCTGAATGGGGTAACTGTGCCCCTGAAGGACCAGGTGCGCAGCCTGGGAGTCATTTTGGACTCACAGCTGTCCATGGAGGCGCAGATTAACTCTGTGTCCAGGGCAGCTGTCTACCAGCTCCACCTGGTACGCAGGCTAAGACCCTACCTCCCCGCGGACTGTCTCGCCAGAGTGGTGCATGCTCTAGTTATCTCACGCTTGGACTACTGCAATGCGCTCTACGTGGGGCTACCTTTGAAGGTGACCCGGAAACTGCAATTAATCCAGAATGCGGCAGCTAGACTGGTGACTGGGAGTGGCCGCCGGGACCACATAACACCGGTTCTGAGAGATCTGCATTGGCTCCCAGTACGTTTCCGAGCACGATTCAAAGTGTTGGTGCTGACCTTTAAAGCCCTAAACGGCCTCGGTCCTGTATACCTGAAGGAGCGTCTCCACCCCCATCGTTCAGCCCGGACACTGAGATCCAGCGCCGAGGGCCTTCTGGCGGTTCCCTCATTGCGAGAAGTGAGGCTACAGGGAACCAGACAGAGGGCCTTCTCGGTAGTGGCGCCCGCCCTGTGGAACGCCCTCCCATCAGATGTCAAAGAGATAAAGAATTACCTGACGTTCAGAAGACATCTTAAGGCAGCCCTGTTCAGGGATGTTTTTAATATGTAATGCTGTATTGTTTTTAATACTGATTGGGAGCCGCCCAGAGTGGCTGGGGAAACTCAGCCAGATGGGCGGGGTATAAATAATAAATTATATTATTATCATTATTATTATTAAAAGATGTCTGGTGCCATCGTTGTTATCATTCTGGTGCCAGACTATTCTATCATATTCCCCCAATCCTTTGATGGTTACGATTTGTTAGATCCATGCCATATATGCCACATTATTGTTTCAGTTCATACCACTTAATCAACAAAACTGTGGCAAACGATGATATGGTGGCCAATGTAGATTGGGCTGATGGTTGGGCACAATCTGAAAGTAAACTTATAACTGTTTCAACTTGTATCAAACCCTTCACACATCCATCCAGCCCACAGTCACAACATGCCAATGTGCTTGCATGAATTGGCCTTCACAAATCTGGTTCTTCTTTTCCTGAGTAATGGATGGCAGTTGCAGCTCTGAATCTCATAAGAATGGTGTCTTCTTTGTCCATAGCTAATGTTACCATATTCAGACCTTCGTCCTTCTTCATCATTGTGCATACAAATTTTGGCCTTCAGCTAGTAATCCAGCTCGTACCCACAATGCAATTGTATATTCATGTGGATCCATCTTTCAAAGGAAGGACTTGTGGTAAGAAGTATTTTAAAGCAAAAAGAAATTTGTAGCATGCCTGGGGGGCAAAGTATTATAAAACTGGACTATAAAATTCTTTGCGGTTTCTTTCAAAGGTCTCTGTGGAAACTTTGACAAGCGCCAGATGGATGACTTCACAGCCATAAGTGGAGTGGTGGAAGGAACAGCATCTGCATTTGCTAACACCTGGAAAACTCAGGCTGCATGTCCCAACATCAAACAAAGTTTTGAGGACCCTTGCACGCTTAGCATTGAAAATGGTAGGCATATTTGAGAATTATAAGCAAGACTCACAAACACTTCAAAATTATAATTCTACTTAGCTCATGGGGGAAATTAATAGAAATAAACAAATTAGAAGAACTGACTGAAAACAAATATTAATAAATGGGGAAATCAGGGGAAATAAATAACAATAAAACCTTGCAAATCAAGATCCTGTAGCCACAATCTAAACAGAAGAAGTTAGGTATGCCACCCCCCCATTGAAATACAGTAAGTGGATGTACACATGGCTACCTCTTTTTTAGACTGTGGCTTGTAAGTTTTGCAAGTAGTCTATAAACTAACTGCCCTATGCATAATTGGGTATATTGGGTATCTGTAGCATGCACATATTCAAGATTTAGATCATTTCCTTCCTCAGTCCATGGCTTCAGGAGGTTCAGCAATGAGTGAACAGCAGTAGGTAGAACAAGCATTGTAGCAGCACCAGGATATCCTGTCTAGAGTCAGTGATGTGAGTTGAGATAAAAGCTGCCATTTGCACCTATAGAAATTCCCAAAATGAAATAATTAATTTCTTCTCTTTGTAGAAAAATATGCCCGACATTGGTGTGGATTGCTGACTGACTCTGAAGGACCTTTTGCTAAATGTCATGCCTCAGTTAATCCAGCTTCTTATCATACGGTATGAAGCTATCTGTTACCTCTCATTGAAAACAGTTTATTGGAGGAAGCTGAAAAGTATCTTTGGTTGGGGTAGGCAACCTGGTGTCCTACAGATATTTTGGACTTCAACTCCCACTGTCCATGACAATTGGCCATGCTAGCTGGGACTGGTGGGAATTGTAGTCATAAGCATCTGGAGGGCACCATGTTGACAACCACTAATCTATAAGGAAACATACTGGTGGGACAAGACCAAATGGGTGGAACTAAATGGAAGGTGTCGTAAGTATTGGATCACTGGGGTCCAAGCCATACCATCACATGTTTCAGGGATGAGGCAAGGTATGTCACCTCACAGAGTAAAGCAGAAATAAACAACTGGAGAGGGTGAAACTGACAAGGGAGTAAGGGAGCTGAGTGCTGTGCAGTTAACATAGGCCTTGTTGAGGCAGTGAAGTGCTGAGCATAAACAGAATGTCCTGGAGTGAAGATGATGTGAAAGAATTTCAATAGAGCTTCTTGATGTTCTGAAGGCTGGGAGAAAAGCCAGTCAGGATTTGACTAGAAGGCATAGGAGCGTTTAAAGGACTAGTTCACAAATGCATGCACATCACTTGATGACTACAGTATCAAAAGGTGATTCCATGAGTAAATTGGCCCAGTGGCGGAGGAAGGGGGTGCGGGGGTGCAGGTCTCCCCAGGTGTCATCACTGAGGGGGATGGCATAATGACAAAAATATGAGTTTTTAAAAATAAAAATTGGGCTCATGAAAATTTTTAGTTCAGTCACCAAACGTAATGAAACGCAGCTGGCCCTGGGCACCACACCATGGGGGCCGGCACTTACGACGGGGCCTGCAGCGTGCCCGAGCCACATGTCTCTCCTGGGAGTGACGTGGTGGCTTGGGTGCCTGCAGGCTCTGTGATGCCTGAAACAGCAGTGTGGGACTTGCATCTGCCCTCCGCCTCTCCCTCAGCCACCCTACAGCTGAGGGGGAGATGGCAGAGAGCCCACTCCGCCCCCATGGGTCCCACCCCCAGCTGCAAGATGTGTGTGCTGCACCCAGCACCCAAGCGGCTAGCTATGCCGTTGAATGGGCCATCACAAATCAAATACAGTACCACAGACAAGGTTTTCATGCCATTCCATATCACCACACATAAACTTTTCAAAAGAGTCAGTTCACATATTCTCCTCTGTATCATCAACTGATGAGAAATCTAGTGCTGCACATGTATGAGCTCACTGGCTTTAAGACTTCTGTGTCAGATGAATGTCTGAACTCAATGAGTAGTATTCCGTGATAGTCCTACTCAAAGTAGACCCACAGAAGTTAATGGCCATGAGTAACTTGCGTTCATTAATTTCAATGGGTTTAGTCTGAGTAGGAATACTTCAGTCATCTCCTGGATCTAAATATAGATAAATATTCCCCCCTTTTATTCACATACTGTACATGCCGCATGATACTTCATTTTGCTTTGAAACATAATGCTTATAATCCTGAGTTGCTTGCAAGTAATGTTGATTTCCCTTTCCAGTTCTGAACCAAAATGTAAGACTGACAATAGTGAAACTCAGAACTGAAAATCCAATTTGGGTCAGCAATTGTTGCATTGCTAAAATGGCCTCAAGGCACATGATACAATTCTACTGCTGAAGCCAAGTACATCGAGCCCCTGCCTGCTAAAGGATGAGAGATGACACTGAATGGGATATAAATTAGTCTGAAAAAAAGTTACAAGTGAAATCTAATCTAGTCAAATTGAGAAACGGTAGGAAAAGGATAATTGACTTGGAATGGATTGTTTTTAATAAGAGCATTTTCCTCTTCCCCAGAATTGCATGTTTGACACCTGCAACTGTGAAAGAAGTGAGGATTGCATGTGTGCTGCCCTCTCTTCTTATGTTAGAGCCTGTGCAGCTGAAAAAGTAGAGCTTCCAGGATGGAGGACCAATGTCTGTTGTAAGTCTTCTAAACAGCCATCTCGGGTCTTAAAATGAAAGAACTTTTTGTGCCAATGATTCTTAGCATTTTCCTTGTCTTGCTGGGTTCTCTTAGTGATGGTCTGGAGTAATATTCTTTCCCCCTGCCCCAAATAATTCCATTTTTTAAAAAAATAAAAAATGATGGATCTAGTCATGGACATTCATGCCTTGATTTTATCCAGGCTAGGTTTCTGCAATGCACTCTATGTGGAGATGCCTTCCAAAAGCATATGGGAGCTGCAGATTTCACAATGCAGCAGCCACGCTACTATCTGAGGTGAATGTATGGAACACATCACTAATATTACTCTAATTTCACTGGCTATCTGCTTCTGGTCTCAATTCCAAGTACTGGTCTTAACCACTAAATTCATAGTCTGGGACCTTGATACCTAAAGGATTGCCCTCACCCATAAGAACCTGCCCTTGCAGGTTCTGCTCTGTGTCTCCTTGATGCTCTGTGGCAGATAGGTACTAGGGACTGAGCATTTTTAGTTGTGGCACCCTCACTATGGAATGCCCTCCTGAAGGTCTGTCTGGTTTCTGTTTCAGCAGGCATTTAGCTATCTATATAACCACATGTATTCTTCCTTTAGTAATTTAACTTATTATTTTTTAATTCTTTTTTTGTAAACTACTGTGTGTATGTCTGTATGTCTATGTCTTAGGACGAAAAGGCAGGTCACAGAAATGCTTTCAATCAATCAATCAATCAAGCTGTTTGTTTTTCTCTTTCCAGCCAGATACACCACTTCATGCCCCAAATCCCTGAATTACAGCTATTCCATCAGTTCTTGTCAACCTACCTGCCGATCTCTGAGTGAACCTGATGTTACCTGCAATGTCAAATTTGTCCCAGTTGATGGATGCACCTGTGAAAGTGGAACCTACATGGATGATTATGGAAAATGTGTACCTGCTAACAAATGCCCGTGCTATTACAAAGGAACGTCAATACTCTCCGGTGAAGTGCTCCACGACGTTGGTGTTTTGTGGTAAGAGGATTCAAGCTGTTGCCTTTAACTTTTTAGTACAGCCTTCACCAACCTGGTGCCCTCCAAATGTTAGGGACTACAACTCATGGCAAAGGCTCTTCTAGCATTATCAGAATACATGACTAAGTAGTGCCAGTATCTGGAATGCTTGCATTTTGTCCCAGATTCTTTTATCGCTGCCTAACTTATTTCCCCTCCATATCTTATAAGTAAATAGACCAAAATGCCTAAATACATAAAGACCAACAGAATTTGGAAAAACATCCAAATTAGTGACCTGTATGGTCCCATTTTCAGATTCTAAATATCCCTAAATCACCGGTATTTCTGGAGTAAACCCAACTGCTCTACTCTGAATAGGGCACAACTACAGACTCACAACTTGAAGGCTCCAAGTTTTGAAGCACAACCAGAAAGTGAATGCAAAAGCAAACCTAATTTCTCTTTCTTTTACATAGCACATGTAGCCAAGGAAAGTTGAACTGCATTGGTGATGGGGACACAAAACAGGGTAAGGAGAATATATCTATACATGTAAAATATGTTATATATACTTACTTTTCATCTTGGAAAGATGCAGGCGATTGGGCTGTGTTCCTTATTTTGTTAATTAATAGCCTTTTAATTGTAGATGGTTACAAAATGACAACGGGGCACAATTATTAAATATTCACTGGAAAACCGTATTCATAAAAAGCTTCAAGTTAATACGGGCTTCATAGTTAATTATATAATAGTTCCACAAACCATAGCAGACTTCTGTTCAAAAGGTTTGTTTGAGGTCTTCCTGTTCTGTGGTACCCATGCCTGTCCTTTCATCTCTTACACATTTTCTCTCCTTTTGCCCTGCTAGTCTGCATTGCCCCCATGGTCTACTTTAACTGCAGAAATGCCACTGCAGGCCAAACTGGAGCTGAATGCCAGAAAAGCTGTCAGACTCTTGATATGCACTGTGTAAGTATGCAGGACCGGATGATCTTTTCAGAGACTGTGCTATCAATCAGAACGTCCTTTGCTTTTGCCATGAACTTATTAGCTGACCTTGGACAAGGCACTCTCCTGTCCTCACCCTCTTCCCCATCTAGAGTAGGGGGTGAGGGATCTCAGGATGTTAGCTGAACAGGGCCCTCCCAGCTTCCGTATCCTCAGGCCTCTTTCCCCCTCCCTGGTCCTGCTTCGTGTCCTCAAGTGCTTTTGCCTGTTTGGAATGTGTTTTGAACTGTGACAAATGCCTATTGCTTGTCTGGATGAAGGATGGAAGATGGAGAAGTGTGTGAACTTCTGCCTTTTGCATGATCAGAATGTAGACTACTGTACATAAGGTTAGGGTTACATCTGTTGCTCCACTCACATTTACCTCTGACCCAACCTACCACTGGCATGAAAATCCTGGAAGGTTGTCAACAAGAAAGGTGGACCTCAGACTGAAAACATTCCCCATCCCTGAGCTGCAGGATTATAATGCATATATTGAAACTTTGCATAATTTCTTACTTATTTCATTAAATATACATACCACTAAATTAAACACACCCACACCCACCTACAAGTGGTTTACAAAAAAAGCAGGGGATAAGCATGGGATCTTCCATTCTCTTTAGTGTCAGGGAAGGAACAGTCTTCACATGCACCAGCATCAAAGTTAAGTGGACCAGCCACTGCTCATTCAAACCTTAATGTTTACACTGGAGACCACTTTGCAAATTGGGGCTCCTGGGTATGCACAAAAGCTGCTGAATTAGGTGTCAGTTCACAATTTAATAAGCATAGGCTTTCACCCACTTGAATTCCCAGAGCCTACAGTCTTTTGATCCAGTCCTGTTTTTGTTGTTGTTGTTGTTTAGTCGTTTAGTCGTGTCCGACTCTTCGTGACCCCATGGACCAGAGCACGCCAGGCACTCCTGTCTTCCACTGCCTCCCGCAGTTTGGTCAGACTCATGTTTGTAGCTTCGAGAACACTGTCCAACCATCTCGTCCTCTGTCGTCCTCTTCTCCTTGTGCCCTCCATCTTTCCCAACATCAGGGTCTTTTCCAGGGAGTCTTCTCTTCTCATGAGGTGGCCAAAGTATTGGAGCCTCAGCTTCAGGGTCTGTCCTTCCAGTGAGCACTCAGGGCTGATTTCCTTAAGAATGGATACGTTTGATCTTCTTGCAGTCCATGGGACTCTCAAGAGTCTCCTCCAGCACCATAATTCAAAAGCATCAATTCTTCGGCGATCAGCCTTCTTGATGGTCCAGCTCTCACTTCCATACATCACTACTGGGAAAACCATGGCTTTAACTATACGGACTAATTAGTAGACTAATTTTAGTAGACTAATTCAATTGTTATCAGCATTATTCTCTCTTCTGAAGTAATGCTTTCTTGGCTTTTACAGTATAGCACACAGTGTGTCTCTGGCTGCATGTGCCCTGCTGGGCTGGTGTCAGATGGTAAAGGGGGCTGCATCGCTATGGAAGAGTGTCCATGCATTCACAATGATGCCACATATCAGCCAGGAGAGAAGATTAAAGTCAACTGTAACACCTGGTAAGGACTGCTTTTTAAAAAATCCTCTTGTTACCATCATCTTATCTGTTCCTAACTAACACGAAAATATAAATAATTATCAGGTTGAATAACAGGTTGGCAGATATACATAGAGTCATTTCACGTATTACACTATTATGCATGTACACCAGAGTTTACACTCTAATGTACACCTGTGTATACTATAAATAACTAAAGAAATAAATACCTAAAATATTGTGTGGCTATGACACTTTTTAATTAATAAATGTATATTCTATTTGTCAAATTAAATTTTCCAGGGTGACTTATGTAAAATCCACATACAACAATCAACATTTTAAGGCACTGTAGAATAACAACATCATGAAAGACAGCAGATAAAAGCACAATTAAAAACAGTCAATTCAGACTTTAAAGTTCGTTAAAAGGCAATAGACAACAAAGTGGCCCTCATCTGTTCCCAAAGAAACATAGTAGCATGGGCACAGCTAAACCACTCTGGCTGTTCCTTAGATGGGCTGTGACCACTGAACAAGCTCCCTTCTTGGTCACCCCCTGCCACACCCCAGGTCTGTGAGCACACCTAGAAGAAAGCTTCTGATGGTAACTTTTGTGCATTGACAGGCTGATGTGGAGGTGAATGAGCCAAGTAACCAAATACAGCTGGATAGGAGGAACTTCATATCCTCAGTAGCACAATGATACATTATACAGACAGTCACACACATACATCTTGCTTATTTCTGAACAAATCAGGAAAGTATTATAATGGAGGTCTGGGCTTTTATAAGGCACCTGGTTGGCCATTGTGAGAACAGATGCTGGACAGGATGGGCCATTGGCCTGATCCAGCAGGCTCTTCTTATGTTCCCCTTAGGCTAGTCCACAATATGGTACAGTGAACTTGTAACGTTCTTGAGTGGCCTATGAAAGAACTTACATAGCTCATTTTTTTAATTCCCATCTTTCTGATGTTTTACAGGTTGTAAGAAATAACGCAGCTTCCCTTGCTCTCCCCTCCCCTCTCCACACATTACCTATGATTAATTTAAGAGATAAGTCATTTAACCCTGTGTTAAAGGAATACATGCCAGCTTATATCTGTGCACACCAAGGAATCACTTTAAAATGCTCTATTTTCTCCCTTCTTCTCCCTCAGCGTGTGTAAGAACAGGATGTGGGAATGCACCAAGGACAGATGCCTAGGTACCTGTGCTGTTTATGGAGATGGGCATTATATCACCTTTGACGACAAGCGTTACATTTTCAATGGGAAATGTGAATATACACTAGTTCAGGTACTGAGCAATTTGTCTTGGCCTTATGAATGGAGAACTAAGCTGAATACACCACAGAATGAAGTCATCTCTTCCCTTATTTCACCCTCCCCTTCTTAGGATCACTGTGGACAGAACAACTCTGCCCCCGGAACATTCCGAGTCATCACCGAAAATGTTCCCTGTGGTACTACTGGAACCACTTGCTCAAAATCTATTAAAGTCTTCTTTGGGGTGAGTAGCATTACCAGTACTATTAGGGAACAGTATCGGGGTTTAGCATGAGATGATTTAATCTGCATACTAGGTTCCAAGCAAGCAACTAAGTGAGGCAAGGAGGTGAACCGGAAAGAGAGAGTGAGGGCAAGAGAAGAGACTTCTGTCCTCTCACCACCTACAGCCACCCCCTCCCTCCTGCTAGTCTTGCACCTACTGAGCCTCTCACCTTCAGGCAAGCCAGCACCAGCAATTGAGAGCAGCAGAGATAAGGCCACTGCTAAAATTGTTTTAACTGTTTTTAATTTATGTGGTTTGTTGTTGTTGTTTGTTTGTTTTTACTGAGTGAGGGGAGATGCATTTGAAAAGAGAGGACATTGAGGAGTGCCCCAATCAGAGTGATTCAGGATAGGGGCGAGGTATAATGTGGGAGGTGGGGCAGACCGGGTAAGGGGCACATGTCAGGCAGTTAGTGACTGTGCCATGTGCCAGCCCCTTATCCAACCTGGGTAATTGTGGTTGTCATATCAGCCAGCCCTCGATTCTGCAGGCACTATTGCTGAATGCCAGGTTAGCTCTGAACAAGACCTTCCTAATCCCTGGTCTGATTATGAATGAGGAGGCCAATCTGTTCTGCATCACTGAGACCTAGGTGGGTGAGCAGGGTGGAGTTGGACTCACCCAGCTGCGCGCGCACACACACACACACACTCCGATACTTGGTGCAGCATCGGGGCAGACTTGAGGGTCGGGGAAAGGAAGTTACTCTGGTCTGTAGAAATTCTCTCTCTCTCGGCTTTCTGAGCAGTTGGAGGTGGATGGCATCTAGAGTGTGTGATCCTGGCACTGGGCAACCAGGACAGATTAGGAGTACTGGCTTACCACCCACCTCACTGCCCAACAGTCTCCCTGCCTGAATTTTCTGCAACACATTATACGTAGGGTTGATGGATGATGAACACCAGTTTTTGTTTTTGAACATTGTAATGACTTTCCCCCGTTATTTATTTTCCTCCCCCAGAACTATGATCTGATCCTCAGTGAGGAGCACCATGAATTAATACAAAGGGGTGATGGAGGCCAAGTACCTTACAAGATTCGCTACATGGGCATGTATTTGGTTATTGAAGCAAACAATGGGCTGATCCTTTTATGGGATAAGAAAACCAGCATATTTATCAAATTACGTGATGATTTCAAGGTGATGCACTTTTTACAAGACTAGTGCCTCTTACATCTTAAGTTTAAATGTGCATAATTTAGATGCAAATCCCACTCATTTCCATGACAATTACTTCAATTGTAAGTGTGCTTAGAGTCACACCTTAAGAGCTGATTTTCAAGACAGAAACCATGGGGAGGTTATCTGAAATAGCCTCTGCAAAAAGGATGGTTCATAAGGGAAACTACTTCATATGCCTTGTCTCTTTGGTATATATTGGTTCCCGGCATGATTGGCTTTCATGCAACTGCCTCCACCGGGATTATTTGAAGATGACATGGGACATATCAAACAAACAGGGCTATTCCACAGGGAGCTGCTGCCGCATGGAAGAAGTTGCAAACAGCCTCTGCTTGACATCCATATTGTAAAAAGTATCATTAGTAAACTGGAATGTGATTCTGATTTAGATGAGTATCTGTTTGCAATCTCACCTTGCAAGCATCTACTTTTCAACTGACCCAGAAAACTGACCCTGTTTTGATAAGGAGACCAAATATAAGAGTTCTGTTATCATTTCAAAATATGAGCAATGTTTGAACATTTCAATGAATTTTATACCAATGCAGTATATTTTCAATATACGTCTGCTGCCCTTTTGATCAGCATATGGCAATAAGACGGAGAAGTTATGAATAGACAATAACTTGTAGATTAACAATAACTGAGAAATCGAACAAAATATAAAATTCTCGTTTTTTTGTATTTTTGAACAAATGCAAAATAATCTTCATAGGAAGGAAAGAAAAAACAAATCTCTTACCTCTAGGCACACATGGCTTGTGTTTTCTAAATGCAACAAATAATGATAGTTTCCTGTAATAAGAGATGGCAGCGTATTAATTAACCAAATAGAAGAAAATAAAAAATTAAGTTGGGCTAAGAGGTTCATGCAATTTATCTGTAACTCAAGTGTTTTCATTGCTTCTTTGTGCAGGGTCAGGTCTGTGGTTTATGTGGGAACTATGATGGCAATGGAATGAATGACTTCACTACCCGGAGTCAGTCTGTAGTAAGTGATGTGCTGGAGTTTGGTAATAGTTGGAAGGTGTCTCCCACATGTCCTGAAGCCAAATGCACAAAGGATCCTTGCTTCAAGAACCCTTACAGAAAGTCCTGGGCACAGAAGCAATGCAGCATCATCAACAGCAAGGCCTTTGCTGCCTGCCACTCTCAGGTATACCTTGGGGCAGAACTTTCTTGACGTCTAGAATTTTTCAGGTGTTCACCACCATTCCTGAGCAATTACAAGTCTGTAATTATACATGTGGTGGTTTCATGGATTTCAACAGTCCATTACGGAAGGCACGTAACACCCTACAGGATGTCACCAACTCTGAAGACTGTGTAGCAGCACCTTAAGTAGTGCCTTTAACAACCCTCTACTATGTGAACCACTACTGTCATATTCTAGATTTTGGAGTGTGTTCAGTGTAAATGTTTATCACTAGATCCTGTTTCTAATGCTTTGGATTGTGAAGAAGGCATTTGGAAAAATACTAATAAGAAGAATTCAGGCTAAGTCAAGACAGACCATTCAGAAAATTAGCTCATGCTGATATCTTTTCTTCCTGTTTTAAAAGGAAGTCCCTAACTGATTGTTATGACCCATTTTATTGCCTTCTTTTGCTAATCAGTTCTCGATGTGAATATTCAACTATGGAACTTTTACCACCCCAATACAGCAGGCAAGATACGTGTGCATAAATGGAATTTTGCTTAGAGGCCTATATTTGTGCCAGTGCAAAAAGATAATGGGAGGGCAGTTCCAGGTCTGTGCAGTCTTTTGGAGGGAAAGAGTGGGTATGGGAGTCAGTCTGGATACCCCTTCCCCTCCCCTCCTCTCTCCAAAAGGTGATCCACGCTGCCTGAATGAGCAATGCTCATATTCTTCAGCTGGTTGCATGAGCACACCAGTTGGTGTACAGTCTTCTGTGTGAATACTCTGGATCAGGGCCTCTATCTTCACCACTTAGGGCAAAGTGTGAAAGGATGTTAAATGTGCCTTCCCATTTCACCTGAAGGTTTTGGGGGTATTTTTTTAAAATGCAACTAGCACTCCCTGAAAGGACACTTTTCATGGAGAGACATTTTAGATGTGAACTTCTTGCTGACTTTGAATTTCTTACATTCCTTATGTTGTGGTTTTTGTTGCACTGTATACAAATATTTAATGTAAATAGAATCAGCTGGTGTGGCGGAGGGGCTGATAATTACTGTTTACACATTAAATGCAAAGATGCATTTAGACCTCACATTTAGTTTGGCCCTTTGGATCTTTTGCACACTAGCCAACAGTCTATGAAAGCAATTGCAAACCCAGGGGGTGGGGATATTACCAACAACTTCTCAAACACACTATCGCCCGTGGAACAAACTTAGGAAATGTCAGCAGGACCCATGGCTGATGCTTCAATGTTTTAACAGGTTGAGCCAACGAGATATTATGAAGCTTGTGTAACTGATTCCTGCGCTTGTGACACGGGGGGAGATTGTGAATGCTTCTGTACAGCTGTAGCTGCGTATGCTCAAGCATGTAGTGAATTTGGAGTGTGCATATCATGGAGAACACCATCATTCTGTCGTGAGTATTGGACCACACTTGAATGTATACTGGGAGTGGGAGGAGGGTGAAGGGGAAATGAGATGTTAGCTTCAAGATAATTTTTCCATTAGATATATATGACAATAAACAGCACACTGAAGAAAATGTCTGGATTTGTGTGTGTGGGTGGGTGGGTGGTACAGTGTGGTACCTTCAATAAATCAGCAACTGCCTAATGTAGGATTATTGATATAACTATGTTGCAGTAAATAGAAATAACTACATTCATTTTCAGTGCTTTCTTCATGCCTTTGCTTCCCACCTTCTTATCAGTTTAGGTATTGGCCTCATGAGCATACTTTGTCATGGTGCCCACCATTATTTTAATGGCATTGACAGCAATACAGATCCATGGTGGAATGTCTGGTCCTCAACCTTTTTCTTTCGGTTCCCCTTAGCAATGTTCTGTGATTATTACAATGATGAACGTGAATGTGAATGGCACTACAAGCCTTGTGGAGCCCCATGCATGAAGACATGCAGAAACCCAAGCGGGAGATGCCATTATCAGTTGCCTGGCTTGGAAGGTAAGAAGACTTCTAGTGACTTATAGGGTCATTAAGCCAGCTATGCACAACATTTAATAGGTTTCAAGTTTGGGGGAGTGTTGTTGGTTGTCTAAACCAATAGAAAATAGGTCACCTTGTGTTCTCATCTTTTTGGGTTTCAAATGGCTTGCAGTCAGGCTTAAATTCTATGAGCCAGCCTAGATGTGATCAAGGGCTCACTCGACACACCTGCAAATGACCACAACCTTTTTCCTTTCATGGAAACTTGGAAGCATGTGGAAAAGCTATTGGTGGAAAGATCCCAGCACTGGACCAGATGACAAATATTAATTAAAATACCCTCCCCCCCCCAAAAAAAGTAAATTAAATGGAATTGCTTTTTGACAGGTTTTATATATTGCTCTTATCTCCCTCACACCTTCCTTTGTCTCAGGCTGCTACCCACACTGTCCAGCAGACAGGCCTTATTTCAATGAGGATGAGATGACGTGTGTTGATGTGTGTGGCTGTTATGATGATCAGGGTAACTATCATCCACTAGGAAAAACATTTGACTCAAGAAAGACATGTCAGGCATGGTAAGTATGTATAGCTTGACAACACTAAGAGAAATGATCAATTACAGTAGCACCTCCAGTTACATTACTCTCGGTAACGTAAACTTCAGGTTGTGAAAGTGACAAACCTTTTCATCAGGTAGCGAAAACCTTGGGTACTACTGTACTCTCTGTATACCCCTTGAGATGTTATTCTTGTTGATTCTAGAATGAATCTTGTTGCTCTGATTGCATCCTTTATCATATACTCATAATATACCATTAGAATGAAGTATGCTGAGAATCTAATTGATTGAAGTAATATTTTAAATTGGATTTTACATACACAATAAATCCCAAAAACCAGAACAAGAAAATTATTAGAATGTTCCTATTTGCAATTCAGTGTGAAAGTGGTAGATGAAATCACAGACAAGAAGTAGTACGGTAAATGAATGCTTAAGGGGGCAGGGAAAAAACTATGAAATTAACTTCCAGACCAAACTAAGTAGAAAATAAACAGCAGAATGCAGTTTTATGATTCCTGGGTCTCACATTTTCCTATCATTTTTTTACAGTACATGCACCAGTAAAGGCATAGAGTGTAACTACGATGCCAAAGGTAAGCTGTATGTAGTGAGTTATGAATGGCACCTTATATCATATTTCATATGACGTTACCTGACCATTCTTACTCTGTCAATTTTCAGCATGCTACTGCTATTATGAAGGAAAGACATATATCTACAAGGATGTCATCTACAACACCACAGATGGCTTGGGCTGGTGCATGATTGCAACGTGTGATGTCAATGGAACAATCCACAGAGAACTATTCAGATGTGGTGGGACTACCACAATACCACCTACAGTTTCAACTACAACACCAAGTGAAGCAGGTATTTCAGTCCAAATCTTTTGCTTCAACTCTTTCCAAACTTCGCTGAGAGAAGTTCCATTGAACACAGTGAATAATACTTCTGAGTAGACATGCACTGCACCACACCAAAGAGCAGAGAAGCAGCTCCTACCACTGCAGTAGTAGCACAAATAGCACCATATCTTGGGTCAGCTGTTAAAATCAGAGGTGCCATACAAAACCACACAAAGGGACAAATTCAACTAAATACTTCTGTTAATAGAGCCAGCACAAATGAGTCCCACTAGTGCAACAGGGCTTGTACTAATGGAGCAATCTCCTTAGCGCTACTTAGGTATTTGAGCCAGCTCCATAACATAATTTTTTACCAATTATCTCAACCAAACTAGATGTAAATGCGACATGATCAAAAGCAAGCATTTATAAACAAAGTATGTAAGAAAATGAAGAGATAATGAAAAACTTTACAAATCTTCTATAACATAGGAAAACATCCCCAAATACATCATATTCATATTTTTGTTACATGTTGCATATATTATTTTAAAATAAACATATACAAGATGGAAATCAACATAAAGTTAAGTTGAAGGTTCAATCGGCTCAAGCATGGCAGCTCCCCAGATGGAATGATCCACTTCCAACAATGTGCTCTTCTGGTCCCCCGCCCGCCCCCCAATCCCTGCCTCATCTACAGAAAAAACTTGGGAGAGAGGTTACATGGGAAAGGAGAGAGGAGGCAGATAACAGATAGGGAGATTTATGATCTAAATGAACCGGATTAAAATAACCAGTGATGTTGTTTCTTTCAGAATCCACTACAGCACAAACAACAGTATGTGTCCATAGAACATGTGAATGGACAGAATGGTATGATGTCAGCTACCCTAAATTTGGACGAGACAATGGGGATTATGAAACACCAGAGAAAATAAGAGATAGAGGAAACAAAGTATGTAAAATGCCAGATGAAGTGGAATGCAGAGCTCAGCGCTTTCCTAATGAGAGCATAGAAACCCTCGGACAAAAGGTACAATGTTCCAAGTCTAACGGTTTGATATGCAACAATAAGGATCAGACACCACCAATCTGCCTGAATTTTGAAATCAGGTTCCTATGCTGCCTATACACGCCATGTGGTGCATCAACAACTCCAGCAACACCAGAAATAACAACAGCAGGATCCAGAACAACATCTAAAGTGACAGGTGGCATAACAACCACTCTGACACCCCTTGTTACCACTACGGCAGGAAGCACCACTACCGGTTGCCAACCCAAATGCCAGTGGACCCCTTGGTTCAGTTTTCACACTCCAAGCTCCGACCCTGGGGATGGCGATCGAGAGGACATTAAGAGCATCCAGGCATCGGGGGGTACCATCTGCGAGCACCCTCAAAAGGTGGAGTGCAGAGGAGTGGACTACCCAGAGCTGAGCGCATCTGAACTTGGACAGAACATGATCTGCGATATCAACACTGGACTCCTTTGTGAGAATGCCAAACAGATGGGGAAGTACAAGATGTGTTACGATTATGAGATGAGAGCACTGTGTTGCGACTACAAGCACTGTGAAACCACGCCAGCGCCACTGGTCACAACAAGTGCCACCACCGCAGAAGCCCCAGGTAGCACGGTGGGCAAGAGCACGGCTCCAGCATCCTCCACGGGCTCTACGCCACCTCCTGTTGTCCATACCACCACCGAAAGCACCACCCTTGTTTCCACAACACCAGGAGTAACCACAGGAAAGCCAACAACCCCAGAAACACCAGGCAGCACGGCAGGCAAGAGCACGGCTCCAGCATCCTCCACGGGCTCTACGCCACCTCCCGTTGTATTCACCACCACCGAAAGCACCACCCTTCTTCCGACAACTCCAGGAGTTACAACAAGAAAGCCAACCACCACCACCCACTCAACGCCGCTTTCCACCCTCCCTCTCACAACACCAGCCTCAGTCAGCACCGCTGCCGTCTCCACTGGAGTGGTCCCCACTGTGACAGCCACAACACTCCAGTCCACTCCTGCTTCCAAGCCTTCCTCAACAATACCCACCACCGGGACCACTGCACAAACCCCTCCAGGCCTGCTGACCACAACAACCACCCTGGCTCCCCTTGTTACCACTACGCCAGGAAGCACCACTACCGGTTGCCAACCCAAATGCCAGTGGACCTCTTGGTTCAGTTTTCACACTCCAAGCTCCGACCCTGGGGATGGCGATCGAGAGGACATTAAGAGCATCCAGGCATCGGGGGGTACCATCTGCGAGCACCCTCAAAAGGTGGAGTGCAGAGGAGTGGACTACCCAGAGCTGAGCGCATCTGAACTTGGACAGAACATGATCTGCGATATCAACACTGGACTCCTTTGTGAGAATGCCAAACAGATGGGGAAGTACAAGATGTGTTACGATTATGAGATGAGAGCACTGTGTTGCGACTACAAGCACTGTGAAACCACGCCAGCGCCACTGGTCACAACAAGTGCCACCACCACAGAAGCCCCAGGTAGCACGGTGGGCAAGAGCACGGCTCCAGCATCCTCCACGGGCTCTATGCCACCTCCTGTTGTCCATACCACCACCGAAAGCACCACCCTTGTTTCCACAACACCAGGAGTAACCACAGGAAAGCCAACAACCCCAGAAACACCAGGCAGCACGGCAGGCAAGAGCACGGCTCCAGCATCCTCCACGGGCTCTACGCCACCTCCCGTTGTATTCACCACCACCGAAAGCACCACCCTTCTTCCGACAACTCCAGGAGTTACAACAAGAAAGCCAACCACCACCACCCACTCAACGCCGCTTTCCACCCTCCCTCTCACAACACCAGCCTCAGTCAGCACCGCTGCCGTCTCCACTGGAGTGGTCCCCACTGTGACAGCCACAACACTCCAGTCCACTCCTGTTTCCAAGCCTTCCTCAACAATACCCACCACCGGGACCACTGCACAAACCCCTCCAGGCCTGCTGACCACAACAACCACCCTGGCTCCCCTTGTTACCACTACGCCAGGAAGCACCACTACCGGTTGCCAACCCAAATGCCAGTGGACCTCTTGGTTCAGTTTTCACACTCCAAGCTCCGACCCTGGGGATGGCGATCGAGAGGACATTAAGAGCATCCAGGCATCGGGGGGTACCATCTGCGAGCACCCTCAAAAGGTGGAGTGCAGAGGAGTGGACTACCCAGAGCTGAGCGCATCTGAACTTGGACAGAACATGATCTGCGATATCAACACTGGACTCCTTTGTGAGAATGCCAAA
Organism: Podarcis erhardii; assembly: GCF_964252035.2. Classification (NCBI taxonomy): domain Eukaryota; kingdom Metazoa; phylum Chordata; class Lepidosauria; order Squamata; family Lacertidae; genus Podarcis; species Podarcis erhardii. The sequence continues at coordinate 77,057,614 of NC_138497.1, read as the reverse complement.
CAGATGGGGAAGTACAAGATGTGTTACGATTATGAGATGAGAGCACTGTGTTGCGACTACAAGCACTGTGAAACCACGCCAGCGCCACTGGTCACAACAAGTGCCACCACCACAGAAGCCCCAGGTAGCACGGTGGGCAAGAGCACGGCTCCAGCATCCTCCACGGGCTCTACGCCACCTCCTGCTGTCCATACCACCACCGAAAGCACCACCCTTGTTTCCACAACACCAGGAGTAACCACAGGAAAGCCAACAACCCCAGAAACACCAGGCAGCACGGCAGGCAAGAGCACGGCTCCAGCATCCTCCACGGGCTCTACGCCACCTCCTGTTGTCCATACCACCACCGAAAGCACCACCCTTGTTTCCACAACACCAGGAGTAACCACAGGAAAGCCAACAACCCCAGAAACACCAGGCAGCACGGCAGGCAAGAGCACGGCTCCAGCATCCTCCACGGGCTCTACGCCACCTCCCGTTGTATTCACCACCACCGAAAGCACCACCCTTCTTCCGACAACTCCAGGAGTTACAACAAGAAAGCCAACCACCACCACCCACTCAACGCCGCTTTCCACCCTCCCTCTCACAACACCAGCCTCAGTCAGCACCGCTGCCGTCTCCACTGGAGTGGTCCCCACTGTGACAGCCACAACACTCCAGTCCACTCCTGCTTCCAAGCCTTCCTCAACAATACCCACCACCGGGACCACTGCACAAACCCCTCCAGGCCTGCTGACCACAACAACCACCCTGGCTCCCCTTGTTACCACTACGCCAGGAAGCACCACTACCGGTTGCCAACCCAAATGCCAGTGGACCTCTTGGTTCAGTTTTCACACTCCAAGCTCCGACCCTGGGGATGGCGATCGAGAGGACATTAAGAGCATCCAGGCATCGGGGGGTACCATCTGCGAGCACCCTCAAAAGGTGGAGTGCAGAGGAGTGGACTACCCAGAGCTGAGCGCATCTGAACTTGGACAGAACATGATCTGCGATATCAACACTGGACTCCTTTGTGAGAATGCCAAACAGATGGGGAAGTACAAGATGTGTTACGATTATGAGATGAGAGCACTGTGTTGCGACTACAAGCACTGTGAAACCACGCCAGCGCCACTGGTCACAACAAGTGCCACCACCACAGAAGCCCCAGGTAGCACGGTGGGCAAGAGCACGGCTCCAGCATCCTCCACGGGCTCTATGCCACCTCCTGTTGTCCATACCACCACCGAAAGCACCACCCTTGTTTCCACAACACCAGGAGTAACCACAGGAAAGCCAACAACCCCAGAAACACCAGGCAGCACGGCAGGCAAGAGCACGGCTCCAGCATCCTCCACGGGCTCTACGCCACCTCCCGTTGTATTCACCACCACCGAAAGCACCACCCTTCTTCCGACAACTCCAGGAGTTACAACAAGAAAGCCAACCACCACCACCCACTCAACGCCGCTTTCCACCCTCCCTCTCACAACACCAGCCTCAGTCAGCACCGCTGCCGTCTCCACTGGAGTGGTCCCCACTGTGACAGCCACAACACTCCAGTCCACTCCTGTTTCCAAGCCTTCCTCAACAATACCCACCACCGGGACCACTGCACAAACCCCTCCAGGCCTGCTGACCACAACAACCACCCTGGCTCCCCTTGTTACCACTACGCCAGGAAGCACCACTACCGGTTGCCAACCCAAATGCCAGTGGACCTCTTGGTTCAGTTTTCACACTCCAAGCTCCGACCCTGGGGATGGCGATCGAGAGGACATTAAGAGCATCCAGGCATCGGGGGGTACCATCTGCGAGCACCCTCAAAAGGTGGAGTGCAGAGGAGTGGACTACCCAGAGCTGAGCGCATCTGAACTTGGACAGAACATGATCTGCGATATCAACACTGGACTCCTTTGTGAGAATGCCAAACAGATGGGGAAGTACAAGATGTGTTACGATTATGAGATGAGAGCACTGTGTTGCGACTACAAGCACTGTGAAACCACGCCAGCGCCACTGGTCACAACAAGTGCCACCACCACAGAAGCCCCAGGTAGCACGGTGGGCAAGAGCACGGCTCCAGCATCCTCCACGGGCTCTACGCCACCTCCTGCTGTCCATACCACCACCGAAAGCACCACCCTTGTTTCCACAACACCAGGAGTAACCACAGGAAAGCCAACAACCCCAGAAACACCAGGCAGCACGGCAGGCAAGAGCACGGCTCCAGCATCCTCCACGGGCTCTACGCCACCTCCCGTTGTATTCACCACCACCGAAAGCACCACCCTTCTTCCGACAACTCCAGGAGTTACAACAAGAAAGCCAACCACCACCACCCACTCAACGCCGCTTTCCACCCTCCCTCTCACAACACCAGCCTCAGTCAGCACCGCTGCCGTCTCCACTGGAGTGGTCCCCACTGTGACAGCCACAACACTCCAGTCCACTCCTGTTTCCAAGCCTTCCTCAACAATACCCACCACCGGGACCACTGCACAAACCCCTCCAGGCCTGCTGACCACAACAACCACCCTGGCTCCCCTTGTTACCACTACGTCAGGAAGCACCACTACCGGTTGCCAACCCAAATGCCAGTGGACCTCTTGGTTCAGTTTTCACACTCCAAGCTCCGACCCTGGGGATGGCGATCGAGAGGACATTAAGAGCATCCAGGCATCGGGGGGTACCATCTGCGAGCACCCTCAAAAGGTGGAGTGCAGAGGAGTGGACTACCCAGAGCTGAGCGCATCTGAACTTGGACAGAACATGATCTGCGATATCAACACTGGACTCCTTTGTGAGAATGCCAAACAGATGGGGAAGTACAAGATGTGTTACGATTATGAGATGAGAGCACTGTGTTGCGACTACAAGCACTGTGAAACCACGCCAGCGCCACTGGTCACAACAAGTGCCACCACCGCAGAAGCCCCAGGTAGCACGGTGGGCAAGAGCACGGCTCCAGCATCCTCCACGGGCTCTACGCCACCTCCTGCTGTCCATACCACCACCGAAAGCACCACCCTTGTTTCCACAACACCAGGAGTAACCACAGGAAAGCCAACAACCCCAGAAACACCAGGCAGCACGGCAGGCAAGAGCACGGCTCCAGCATCCTCCACGGGCTCTACGCCACCTCCCGTTGTATTCACCACCACCGAAAGCACCACCCTTCTTCCGACAACTCCAGGAGTTACAACAAGAAAGCCAACCACCACCACCCACTCAACGCCGCTTTCCACCCTCCCTCTCACAACACCAGCCTCAGTCAGCACCGCTGCCGTCTCCACTGGAGTGGTCCCCACTGTGACAGCCACAACACTCCAGTCCACTCCTGTTTCCAAGCCTTCCTCAACAATACCCACCACCGGGACCACTGCACAAACCCCTCCAGGCCTGCTGACCACAACAACCACCCTGGCTCCCCTTGTTACCACTACGTCAGGAAGCACCACTACCGGTTGCCAACCCAAATGCCAGTGGACCTCTTGGTTCAGTTTTCACACTCCAAGCTCCGACCCTGGGGATGGCGATCGAGAGGACATTAAGAGCATCCAGGCATCGGGGGGTACCATCTGCGAGCACCCTCAAAAGGTGGAGTGCAGAGGAGTGGACTACCCAGAGCTGAGCGCATCTGAACTTGGACAGAACATGATCTGCGATATCAACACTGGACTCCTTTGTGAGAATGCCAAACAGATGGGGAAGTACAAGATGTGTTACGATTATGAGATGAGAGCACTGTGTTGCGACTACAAGCACTGTGAAACCACGCCAGCGCCACTGGTCACAACAAGTGCCACCACCGCAGAAGCCCCAGGTAGCACGGTGGGCAAGAGCACGGCTCCAGCATCCTCCACGGGCTCTACGCCACCTCCTGTTGTCCATACCACCACCGAAAGCACCACCCTTGTTTCCACAACACCAGGAGTAACCACAGGAAAGCCAACAACCCCAGAAACACCAGGCAGCACGGCAGGCAAGAGCACGGCTCCAGCATCCTCCACGGGCTCTACGCCACCTCCCGTTGTATTCACCACCACCGAAAGCACCACCCTTCTTCCGACAACTCCAGGAGTTACAACAAGAAAGCCAACCACCACCACCCACTCAACGCCGCTTTCCACCCTCCCTCTCACAACACCAGCCTCAGTCAGCACCGCTGCCGTCTCCACTGGAGTGGTCCCCACTGTGACAGCCACAACACTCCAGTCCACTCCTGTTTCCAAGCCTTCCTCAACAATACCCACCACCGGGACCACTGCACAAACCCCTCCAGGCCTGCTGACCACAACAACCACCCTGGCTCCCCTTGTTACCACTACGCCAGGAAGCACCACTACCGGTTGCCAACCCAAATGCCAGTGGACCTCTTGGTTCAGTTTTCACACTCCAAGCTCCGACCCTGGGGATGGCGATCGAGAGGACATTAAGAGCATCCAGGCATCAGGGGGTACCATCTGCGAGCACCCTCAAAAGGTGGAGTGCAGAGGAGTGGACTACCCAGAGCTGAGCGCATCTGAACTTGGACAGAACATGATCTGCGATATCAACACTGGACTCCTTTGTGAGAATGCCAAACAGATGGGGAAGTACAAGATGTGTTACGATTATGAGATGAGAGCACTGTGTTGCGACTACAAGCACTGTGAAACCACGCCAGCGCCACTAGTCACAACAAGTGCCACCACCACAGAAGCCCCAGGTAGCACGGTGGGCAAGAGCACGGCTCCAGCATCCTCCACGGGCTCTACGCCACCTCCTGTTGTCCATACCACCACCGAAAGCACCACCCTTGTTTCCACAACACCAGGAGTAACCACAGGAAAGCCAACAACCCCAGAAACACCAGGCAGCACGGCAGGCAAGAGCACGGCTCCAGCATCCTCCACGGGCTCTACGCCACCTCCCGTTGTATTCACCACCACCGAAAGCACCACCCTTCTTCCGACAACTCCAGGAGTTACAACAAGAAAGCCAACCACCACCACCCACTCAACGCCGCTTTCCACCCTCCCTCTCACAACACCAGCCTCAGTCAGCACCGCTGCCGTCTCCACTGGAGTGGTCCCCACTGTGACAGCCACAACACTCCAGTCCACTCCTGTTTCCAAGCCTTCCTCAACAATACCCACCACCGGGACCACTGCACAAACCCCTCCAGGCCTGCTGACCACAACAACCACCCTGGCTCCCCTTGTTACCACTACGCCAGGAAGCACCACTACCGGTTGCCAACCCAAATGCCAGTGGACCTCTTGGTTCAGTTTTCACACTCCAAGCTCCGACCCTGGGGATGGCGATCGAGAGGACATTAAGAGCATCCAGGCATCGGGGGGTACCATCTGCGAGCACCCTCAAAAGGTGGAGTGCAGAGGAGTGGACTACCCAGAGCTGAGCGCATCTGAACTTGGACAGAACATGATCTGCGATATCAACACTGGACTCCTTTGTGAGAATGCCAAACAGATGGGGAAGTACAAGATGTGTTACGATTATGAGATGAGAGCACTGTGTTGCGACTACAAGCACTGTGAAACCACGCCAGCGCCACTGGTCACAACAAGTGCCACCACCACAGAAGCCCCAGGTAGCACGGTGGGCAAGAGCACGGCTCCAGCATCCTCCACGGGCTCTACGCCACCTCCTGCTGTCCATACCACCACCGAAAGCACCACCCTTGTTTCCACAACACCAGGAGTAACCACAGGAAAGCCAACAACCCCAGAAACACCAGGCAGCACGGCAGGCAAGAGCACGGCTCCAGCATCCTCCACGGGCTCTACGCCACCTCCTGTTGTCCATACCACCACCGAAAGCACCACCCTTGTTTCCACAACACCAGGAGTAACCACAGGAAAGCCAACAACCCCAGAAACACCAGGCAGCACGGCAGGCAAGAGCACGGCTCCAGCATCCTCCACGGGCTCTACGCCACCTCCCGTTGTATTCACCACCACCGAAAGCACCACCCTTCTTCCGACAACTCCAGGAGTTACAACAAGAAAGCCAACCACCACCACCCACTCAACGCCGCTTTCCACCCTCCCTCTCACAACACCAGCCTCAGTCAGCACCGCTGCCGTCTCCACTGGAGTGGTCCCCACTGTGACAGCCACAACACTCCAGTCCACTCCTGTTTCCAAGCCTTCCTCAACAATACCCACCACCGGGACCACTGCACAAACCCCTCCAGGCCTGCTGACCACAACAACCACCCTGGCTCCCCTTGTTACCACTACGCCAGGAAGCACCACTACCGGTTGCCAACCCAAATGCCAGTGGACCTCTTGGTTCAGTTTTCACACTCCAAGCTCCGACCCTGGGGATGGCGATCGAGAGGACATTAAGAGCATCCAGGCATCGGGGGGTACCATCTGCGAGCACCCTCAAAAGGTGGAGTGCAGAGGAGTGGACTACCCAGAGCTGAGCGCATCTGAACTTGGACAGAACATGATCTGCGATATCAACACTGGACTCCTTTGTGAGAATGCCAAACAGATGGGGAAGTACAAGATGTGTTACGATTATGAGATGAGAGCACTGTGTTGCGACTACAAGCACTGTGAAACCACGCCAGCGCCACTGGTCACAACAAGTGCCACCACCGCAGAAGCCCCAGGTAGCACGGTGGGCAAGAGCACGGCTCCAGCATCCTCCACGGGCTCTACGCCACCTCCTGTTGTCCATACCACCACCGAAAGCACCACCCTTGTTTCCACAACACCAGGAGTAACCACAGGAAAGCCAACAACCTCAGAAACACCAGGCAGCACGGCAGGCAAGAGCACGGCTCCAGCATCCTCCACGGGCTCTACGCCACCTCCCGTTGTATTCACCACCACCGAAAGCACCACCCTTCTTCCGACAACTCCAGGAGTTACAACAAGAAAGCCAACCACCACCACCCACTCAACGCCGCTTTCCACCCTCCCTCTCACAACACCAGCCTCAGTCAGCACCGCTGCCGTCTCCACTGGAGTGGTCCCCACTGTGACAGCCACAACACTCCAGTCCACTCCTGTTTCCAAGCCTTCCTCAACAATACCCACCACCGGGACCACTGCACAAACCCCTCCAGGCCTGCTGACCACAACAACCACCCTGGCTCCCCTTGTTACCACTACGCTAGAAAGTACCTCTACTGTGTGCCTCCCAAAGTGTAACTGGACCTCCTGGTATGATTTGCACCGTCCTACCAGCAGTCCAGATGATGGCGATATTGAGAATTTTGAGACCATCCGAAAAGCTGGAGGAAATATTTGCAAACATCCACAAGACATTGAATGCAGAGCTGAGAATCACCCTGATGTCAGCCTGCATCTGCTTGGTCAGGAAGTGCAATGTAACCTCCATGTTGGACTTTTGTGTGAAAATTCAAAGCAAACAGACAAGATGTGTTATAACTTCCAGGTTAGATACCAGTGCTGTGAATACAAGCCCTGCCATCCTAGCACAACACCACTGAGCACATCTGCTGCTTCTACCACAGAAAAACCTGGCAGCACGGCAGGCAAAAGCACAACTCCAGCATCCTCCACGGGGTCTACGCCACCTCCCATTGTATTTACCACCACCCAAAGCTCCACTCTTGTTTCCACAACTCCAGGAGTAACCACAGGAAAGCCAACGACCACAGAAACACCAGGCAGCACTGCTGGCAAGAGCACAACTCCAGCATCCTCCACAGCTTCTACACCACCACCCATTGTAGTCACTACCACCCAAAGCACCACCCTTGTTTCCACCACTCCTGGAATTACAACAGGAAAGCCCATGACCACCACCCCTCTCTCAACCCCTGGCTCCGTCAGCACACCTTTCATCACTTCTGGAGTGGCTTCCACCGTTTCAACCACATCTCTTCCATCTACCCATGTTTCCAAACCTGTGTCGACGATATCCACTACTGGGATTACTGTAGAAACAGCAACTGTCCCTACCAGAGTGCCATTTTCCACTAAGCCTTTGGTTGTTGTTACAACAGGTAATTACAGAATGAATCTGCATATCCTGGTATGAAAATCTTGTTACCTTTGGTAAATATTCCAACAGTTAAATTTATTACATGTTACTCAATTACAGGTGTCATGCCAAATGTTAGCAAATTGTTTCATATTAATTGGGGTTTGGTGATCTTATTTCATATACCACCCTTTTCAAAAATTGGTATCCCATTTATGAAACCTAGTGTCTATCAGCTAGCAACTTATCAAAAATGTTTGCCTAGATCTCAGTGTGCATTTTTCAAATAAGTTTTCAGTGCTATTTCAAGTAGTAGATAGCTCTCTGGCTAGATATTTGGAATTTTCTTAACAGCACCTTTGGACTGGAGGGGTGTGTTTCTTGATACTGGGAGGAATATAGCTGGATTCCCCTGTTTCTTGATAGCATGGTAGGTGTATAATAAGAACAGCAAGTAAGCAAAGTATTGATCTGATCCATTAAACAATTAACTGGTTTTTGTAGTACAATTATCAAGTTAAATTCTCCAACCCTAAAGATACATGTAAGTCCGGCTGAGTTCAGTTGGAATTCTGAATTGTTATGCTTCAGTTGGTGCTTTGGAAGTGTACACTGAAGTCTTAAGTATCTACAGTGTTCAGCATCCATTTCCAGCAGTATGTCTTCAAGCAGTACGTAACAACTGCTATACATTTATTTCTTTTCTATTGTGTCTTCAGCAGCAACAAGTACTTCCATACCTTCTACAACAGGAACTACAACAGTCACTTTGAGCAGAACAACTCCATGTTTCTGCCGTGTGCCCGGATTTAGTAAGGGCTTGTTTTCTCCTGGTGAGTTTCTCTTAATGAATTTGAAAAGCAGCTGAAGCAATGTTTTCATTCACATATTGGATTGATTGTACATATGCTCAACATACATCCTTCCTTATACCTACATCATGATTGTGCACCACTCTCCACAGGGGAGTCTACTTTGGTGCTCTGCTGTATAGTTTGAGGAGGAGTAGAAACCTTTTTACTTACTTTTTATATTTACATTTAAATCATTTTGTTAATCCTGCTTTATCTGACTTTGTTTGTTTGTTTTTTGCAAGTTTGGGGCTGATATTTTCAATGTTTATTGAATTTATGTAACTGTGTTTTACTCTACACTGCTTCATATGTTTTAACAACCTAGGGAACAAAAGTATTAGCTGAGATCAATTCTGTAATTCTCTCATGCCATACATTCTTTGAACAGTATTGAACCACAGAGATGTCAATAGATCCATCTCTCACCTATCCCCTATCCCCTTTTACAACTGACTCATATTCATGTGCATCTACTACTATCTGCCAGCCATTACTTTTAACAGGTGGCTAACATGTCCTTTTACTCCCTAGGATTGTGAGTCACAAGTTATACTTGTATATGATTTACTGGCTAAGGACCAACTGGGGAAAAGGCCTTGGCTGAACCTCTTGCTGATCTCCCATGGTGGTGTGGGGTTGGAGCTTGCCCACTACAAATTACACAATCCAATGCATGCTTTCTCAGACTTGCTGCTGAGAAAGCAGGCTGAGAGTTGCACTGCATGTCAGTAGACAAATTCATTTGAACTTTATTTGCATTTTAGAATGTTATGACATGTTTTGTTTTACAATTTTCGTACATGGTGCTTTATGATAAATTCCTTCCTTTTTTAAAATAGGGGAAGTAATATACAATAGAACTGATAGTTCCGGATGCAGTTTTTATGCAGTTTGCAACAGAAGCTGTGAAATTGAGGTGTTCCAGGGACCATGTCCTTCAACAACTCCTTCCCACCCATCAACACCATCAGTTACAACTGCAGGAACCCCGCCTTCTCCGTCACCCACTACTGTTGTTCCATCAACTGGAGTATACACTACTGCAGCTGTATCAACCCCCACAACTCCTGTAACAGGTTGCCCTGATATTGATCCACCAAGAAAGGTAATTAGCATTGTTTTCATACGTACATTGGTGATAGCTTTTGATAGCTGATGAGAGGCTGTAGCCCAAAACATCAAAAGGGCTCCATGTTGGGGAAAGCTGTTGGTTACCAAATGCCTCTCTCACTCCATTTTCACCCCTCTTAAAAAGCATTAAATGAATCCTCTCTTGGTGAACGAGGTGTCTATGTTGAAAAGAAAATCCTGACTACCCCAGGGACTTTTGCCCACAATTCATGCTGTATGAACACCACTGTTTTGGGAGGTATGAGGAGCTGTCATGTGAACATGCACTTGGTCACAATCAACTCTCTTGTTTAGATCTTATTTGTGTTATTGATCTCACTGGGGATCTTGATGTTACTGGATTCAAGGTCTCATTATCCCTGACCATTGGTGGTTGGAACTACTGGGAACTGGAATCCAACAACTTTGGGTAGGCTACAGGTTGCCTACCCCTGCCACAGAGTCATATATGGAGAAATCTCAGTCAATTCCAAATGTTCTTGTTTGCCTCACTTTTCTAAAACATAGCAAGCCGGCTTATACCAAGGCAGACTATGGGTCTATCTATCTCACTGTTGTCCTTGGTGACTGCTAATGACTCCTCAGGGTTTCATATAGGAGTCTTCCCTGGGGCTACCTGGAGTTACTAAGGATTAAACATGGGACCTTTTGCATGCATGCCATGTGCTCTACCATTGAGAAACAGCCTCTCCCCTAACACCCCATTTTCCCTCCAGATGGGTTTTCCTCTTCCAGTAGGACAAGAACCCTTGGTAGTGGAGATGGTGTCTTTCTAAGAACATGACACTTGTAGAAAATTTTTTCTCTGGTTTCCCTCTAGACCAATGAAACTTGGATGTTTAACAACTGCACTGTGGCAACTTGTGAAGGAAACAACAAAATAGTTCTGAAGCCTCAACCACCTGTAGAGAAGACAGTATGTGTGAGTGGTCTCCCACCGATAAAAATAGTGGATAAGGATGGCTGTGTCGAACGCTATGAATGTGAATGTAAGTATAACCGAGCATTCAGAAAAAGTACATATGTCTTTATGATATGAAATGAGAGGTTAAGATATTTAACTTACAGGACTGTATCATACAAAGCTCATGGGGTGTAATGTCATGCAGTTGCAATTCCATTTATTGAGGGAGGTGAGACTTTTGAGGGTCTGTCAGGGAAGGCTATGGATTTGCAGAAGCCCAAGACCTCTTGTTTCTCTAGCATACTCCTTAAAAAGTCAATGGGTGGCTTTTCTTTTTTCAGTGGAAAGGAGTAAAGGAGAAAGTGCTGTGGTTCAACCAGTTCCTGCCCTGGCTGTCACTAGTCATCAGGACTCTGGCTATGGCAGTTGCTTCACCACAAAATCTGCACCATCAAAACTGCTCTCCTAGAATTCTCTTATTATTCCCACTTTCTAATTGGTGCACCAGACTAGGACCTAGCCCATCAAAGTTAACACAAGCAACAGCATAATAACCAGTGATTTCACAGTGTATATTTACTTTGGTTACTCTGGTTTGCTCAAGACTACACTCCAGGTGAACCTTATTTGATCTTTTGATTTCTGTTACAGGTATTTGCACTGGTTGGGATGCTAACTATCTGACATTTGATGGCACTTATTACACTTTCTATGACAACTGCACTTACATCTTGGTGAAAGAGATTGTGAATATACATGGAAACTTCAGTGTTTTGCTTGACAATTATTTCTGTGATGTCACTAACAATCAGCCCTGTTCCAGAGCCATCATTGTAAATTACAACTCAATGGAAGTTGTGCTAAGCAGCGAAGTGCATGAAGGAGTGAGAATTAACAAGGTACTGTGTGCCACAGATTTCTCAAACTGTGTCAGCTTCCTACAATAATTATTTTTTTCCAAAACAAAAATGTCAAAATGACATTTATAAACCAGCTAATGGGTTGTAAAATTTACATAACAATCATTGCAAAGTGCCTGTTTGAGGAATGCTACTTAATCCCATGATGTAGATTATGTTTAGGATTGAGATGCCATTCCTCAAACTGTGCATCTCTATAATGACTACTCAGAAGAAAGCCCCCACTGAGTTTAATGCACTTTACTTCCAGTTAATGGTTATAGAATCAATGACATACGCGCACGCACACACACATATATATATATACGTGTGTGTGTGTGTGTGTGTGTGTGTGTGTTTTCAGTTAAAAACTATGGCTTACTGTTTTTAATTAAATACAATAACACAGTAAAATAATCCTTGAAGTATTAAAAGTAGTATAAAAACAGGCAGCTAGGAAATATCAGCATGTCCAGGACTGATTGCCCTCAAGTGCTCTTCAAGACTCTGAATCCTCCAGATTTATATTCTTTTGCCTCTTTTGTGCTGCTGTTTCAGATTTTTTTCAACCATGAGCCGGTCAATGGAGATTTCACCAAATATGGTATTTCTGTCACCAGTACTGGTACTGTCATGAGTGTCGAAATCCCTGCACTCCAAGCTTTTATATCTTTCAACGGGCTCACTTTCTCAATAAAACTCCCCTTTGACCTATTTCAGCATAACACAGAGGGGCAATGTGGTAAGTAAAGGGATCAAAGCATCCCCAACCATTCAAATCCTTTTTCACAATGTTATTCCTTTAAAACAAATTTCTTTACATAGGAAGATGTGGAGCATTAGAAAAGCAATAAAGAAATTTTAACCATTGGGGGGAGGGGCCACAGCTCCATGACTGAACACATGTGTGTGGTGTTAGACCATCCCAGGTCCAGTTCCTGGTATCTACATCTGAAAGTTCTTAGGATGAAGAAAGAACTGCTGCCCATCAGAGTAGACCTAACCGGGCTTGGTGGACCTATGGTTTGACCAGGCTTCCTCAACCTCGGCCTTCCAGACGTTTTTGGCTTACAACTCCCATGATCCCTAGCTAGCAGGACCAGTGGTCAGGGGTGATGGGAATTGTAGTCTCAAAACATCTGGAGAGCTGAGGTTGAGGAAGCCTGGGTTTGACTAATATATCCATACTGAAGAGTAGGAAACAGAATATGCATATAAGGTACACTTTATGATAGCAACAATGGCTTTTTCAATTAGGAAGTCCGCTTTGTTATTTCAGTGTCATTCAGAGTGACATTAATGTATACTGCATATTCAGCACACTTACGATGCGACCCTTTCTCCCTCCTAGGGGTATGTTCAAATGACAAGACAGATGACTGCCGCCTCCCCAACGGCCATGAAGCTTTCTCTTGCTCAGAAATGGCCAGCTACTGGAAGACTTACGATAAAAACAAGCCCCATTGCTATGGAGTGCCAACAACATCACCTCCGACAACAACACCGCATGAGCCAAGAACGACAACACCAGCACCAACACCCTGCACCACTCCATCTCCTCTGTGCGAGCTGATTGTGAGCGAGTAAGTTCAACACAGCCTTTACAAATGCTTCAGCTGTTAGATCCTGCAGAGCAAGCTATCGCTTTGACAACTTAATTTTTTTAAAAACCCCACTTCTGATGAACACATAGGAACATAAAATAATTACCAAGACATTGTGCACATGACCTCATCTGTCCAACTTGTGGGCAGGGCATAAAACACTGGTTGACCACAGGTCTAGAAAGATAGAGCTTTGGTCTGCTCCAGCAGGGCTTTTCACCTTATATTTTTATGTTTTTATCTACTGCCAGGACATCAGAAATGTTTTCTAGGGATAGATAACACCCTTTTTCCTTTATTGTTCTTATATTTCACAGATAATAATAATAATAATAATAATAATAATAATAATAATAATAATAATAAATTTTATTTGTACCCCGCCCTCCCCAGCCAGAGCCAGGCTCAGGGTGGCTAACATCATAAAACTAACACAGTATACAAAGAACTTAAGATTCATCCAACAATAAGCATGGCATTGTTTTAGTATCTTCAAGGCATCTCGGCTACCTCATATACCATAAAGAGCTGTAACATTGCAACACTGTAGGATTTTTACTTCCATAGTAATACAAAGCTGATCTTTCTAGAATTGATATCATTGTGAAATGTACTGTACATATTTGCTAAGAATATTATCCTTTCAGTCACAGTTTCATACTGAAAATGGGGTGGCAAGGGGACATTGCAATATTTATGAGCCATAGTTCAACCATGTATTCTTTTGAATTTGAAGTGTCTTTGAAGAATGCCATAAGGTTCTGCCTCCCAGAATATACTATGAAGACTGCCTCCTTGAAGCCTGTCAGTCTTCCAATGATTCTGTGCCTTGCTACAATTTGGAGATATATGCTTCCCTCTGCATAGCTAAAGGGGTTTGTACTGACTGGAGGAACATGACGCTAGGAAAATGCCGTAAGTGGAAGACAACGTATTTTCGCTTATCCTAAAGTGAGCAACAATTTACCGTAGAGCAATAATAGCTGAGTGAACCAATCAATCAACCATTCAAAACGGTGTCAGCAGATGAATAGTAATCAATGCAAACTGAACAATAGCATGTTCTAACTTCAGTTGCATGTTTGTTTCCCTCAGTCTTTGTCTTTTTTTCACAAGAATTAAGATTTCAGCTTCTGTACTTCATAGTGGGTTGAATCCAGAAGGGAAGGGAAGTTGACTTTTGCTAATTGCTCCATCTCCCTGAAGCCCATTGCAACCTCTGAAACTGCTCCAGATGGTTGGAGGATCCTCCAGATCAACATGGGAGGTGGCACTGCAAGAGGATGGGGGAACTGGCAAACGTTGCCTCCCTCTCTTTCCACCAAAAGGTTCTCTCCACTGGATTAGAATCCATCTGTGGATGTCTGTATTGAATCCATGTTCTCAGCTATGGATATTTCCATTTGTTGGTCAGGATTGAGCATGCACTGGGGCTTACAACAGTCCTCTGGGTGTGGGTGTGCCTTGCCTTGGCAAACGCCACTCCTTCATTCAATCTGATGCCAACCATAGATGCTTTATGTGATTTTTAAAAAAGCTAATGGGAAAAAACATAATATGACAACATGTAATACATAGTTCTGCCTCATGTTGGAGTCATTCTGCTTTTTAATGACACATTTTATTCTCTTATATACAGCATACCACTGCCCCAAAGACAAGGTGTACAATGCATGTGGCCCCATTCACCCTGTCACCTGTGATGATGGGTATGTATTAACTAAATAATTAGCTCTCTGAATGCTAATGGCTGCACTTTTGTATCTTTGAATAAGAGACAAATATGAAATATGTATATGACTTGCTAGAAAATGATCTTTATATGAAGATCTTTAATTAGTTAGTATCGTCCCAAGTATGGCAGCAGCGGATAGTTGATGTGTTAATTATTAGGGGAATGTTGCATTAATTAATAGGATTTGTTTTAAAAAATGCATTCTTATCTATTTTTATGGTCATTAATTCCATGTCAATTCCTCCCAAAATAATTATGATTGCCAGCTTCAGGTTTTTGACCCTGGTTAAACTGCATTCTTTGCTGGTAGATACTTTAAACCTGCCAGAGCCTGAGCAGTTCCCACCACAGAAGTCCCTGCCTTGGTCTTTCAACTCTACTCATTTTACAAGGATGTTTTCAAGATCCAGTCAGTCCTCCAGGGCACCATAAACCTTTTCAGGTTCTCCAGGCCCTATCCCTATGGCTAATCCAGGGCATGGTAATTCTAATGTTTGGTGCTAAACGCGTCTACCCTGGAATCACATACTCGCTTGTACTCTGCACAAATTAATGAGGCAAGAGTACAAATACTGCATAGGCCACATAAATGGATTAGCATGCTTACCTGATACCATAAATCATGGTAATGTTGAGTAGTTATTCTAGCTTTAACTCTCTCTATTCAGCTTGGTTACCTTAAGTCAAGGGTGTTAAAAGGTGGGGTCCGTCCCAAATTAAGTAAAGCAGAGCAAGTGAAAAGAGTTTAAAGCCAGGATAACTATTCCGCATTACCTTGTTCTTAGCTCAAAAAAGGGATTCTGTTTCAACCCTGATACCATGCATAGTGCAATTGGATAGCATTGTACAGTGGTACCTCGGATTAAGTACTTAATTCGTTCCGGAGGTCCATTCTTAACCTGAAACCGTTCTTAACCTGAAGCACCACTTTAGCTAATGGGGCCTCCTGCTGCTGCCGCGCCGCCGGAGCACGATTTCTGTTCTTATCCTTAACCCGAGGTACTATTTCTGGGTTAGCGGAGTCTGTAACCTGAAGCGTATGTAACCCGAAGTACCACTGTAAATAGATTAAGAAAGATCCTTTCAAATATTTCTTCCTTCTAGTGTAGTGTTTACAGCTTGAGCACAGTGGCCTGGCAGACTAGCTTTCACTGGTTTAAATTGGGGGTGGAGAAGTGACAGCCCATAGGCCAGATTCAGCCTACAGTACTTTTGACCCAAGTGGTTCAGTGTGTGCTGTTAATCTGCAACCATATGCACACTTACTTGAGAGTAAGTGCCATTGACCTGAAAAACTTATTTCTGAGTAGACATGCAAATAATTGTGCTGACCGGATTCCCAACACACAATTCTTACTCTTAACATAAACTGTTGCAATTAACCTGTTGTCTCTTATTATGCCATCTATAGTGAATGGCTCCAGTATTTATTTACTTCTTAGGAAAGCGCCAATTTTCTTTTGCATTTAAATATTGTAATCCCTTAGAAAAATAGTGTTTTTACGAAGGTGAGCATTGAAGCTATTAAACTGTTTGATTACAGAACTGGAAATAATATTATCTGCTCTTCTTTTCCTTGCAGACCAACCAAAGATACAAGTGAGCATGTTGCTGAAGGATGCTTCTGCCCAGAGGACAAAATCCTCTTCAATACATACACGGATATCTGTGTCAAAACATGTGGTAAGTTTCTCTATTCCTGATTGGCAATTATGTCAATTTAAACCAAAAGCAGATGCATAATTAAAGGTGTTGGAGTTCATCAGCAAATGATTGGCCCTTTACTGGCCAAATTACCAGGAAGGTCAACTCAATTCTATGTTAAACATTTGCTGGGAGATAAAATCCCACAAGTTTTAAAGACAGCAGTCAAATTTCTGTTGGTGGCTGTGACAATAAGAAGTCAGTTAACCACCCAAAGCTGGAAGGATTATTTCCAGGGGCTTACCTGAAGCTATTTGCTATTTTGTATATTTGCTAGTTTCTATTTTCTAAGCTGCTGTTACTATGCTACGCTTGTCCTGTATGGTTTATTTCTGGTCTGTTGCCCCTAATAAACAGCTTATGAAGCTCATTAGAGGTGGTATGTGGAAGGGCAATCCTCTACTTATCTGCTCAGAGGTGTGTGCATGTGTATAATTAGGGCCTAAATAACACAAGGGTAACTTTAGCTTTTTCTAACATTTGCATGTCTTTCTGTAATTTCAAATTATGTCTGTAAACTCAAAATAGAATGCAGGATGCTATGGAATCCTCAGCATCCATTTCCTTCTGTGGTTACACATAAATGCTCCGTTCCATGTGATGAAATTAAGTTTTACTACTATGTGGTTAATACAGTATTGTTATGCCTGTATTTTTATTATACTGTATGGAGGTATGTTTTTAAAGAACAACCCAGGAAGAATCCTGTAAAAATTCAGCATGTGGTGAAATTCTCTGTATAAACTAGTTACTTAGCTGGGAAAAGCTGCATAATAATGGCTACAGGAAACTTGTGTTAAAATTAAGGCAGTTTACATGTTTATAGAATATAAGGGATCTGTATGAATTCTTATGCCTTTATTTATTTCCAGGCTGCGTGGGACCAGACGGATTGCCCAAACCAGTGAGTATTTCACTTGGAAAAATTATGCCTAGACCGTTGCCTATACACAGGCAACATAGAGAATCATCCAGAACTGACAAGGGACTAATAATTGGACCCACTATGACTGCAACACCCTGCACCCCTGCACATACATTCACAAGGCGGCAAACTGTTATTATTAGTGCTAAACTTCTGCTTTACCAGACAAGGGCATCATTTTATATTGTAGTAGGAGTCGGAGATCATTTCAGATTTTAGGAGGGAGGGTAAAGTCATGTGGGGAGGGAGAGAATTCACAATATTTTATTTAATTTAGTTTCTTGTTATTGTTATATACCGTGTGTGTGTGTGTGTGTGTGTGTGTTGGAGAATAACCACAAGAAAGCAATAGAAGTCATTGAAATTTTTCTTTGTAGCAAGAAGATTTGTAGTTTTGGTATGCATAACTGGCATGTACCAGTAGATCGAGATAATTATTATCAACATGCAGAAATAGTGAGCTGGTCAGAAACATAGAAGTGCTTCTGAAGGAGAAGCAGACATAGTCTGAAATACCAGCCTCTCCTGGGCTCTATAGCTGTCAGATGGATTGTACAGCACACTTTCCAGCCCCCTTTGGATTGAGAGGTACACCAGTTGTCCCCTGAAGCCTTTGAAACATCAGATTAGACACACTAATATTAATGGGCCAAACTTAGTCATGTCCATCAATTTCAATGGGTCTATTCTGAGTAGGACTAACATCTAATGCAACACTCTGTGATCTCAAAGAAAGACTTTGATGGAAGTGATGGAAATTAAAATAGCTGATAGAGGTTGTGGTCTCCATCGTAAGTACTTTGCTTGGGTTTCAGAAGAAGACCAACAAGACTTTCAGAGGACTCAGAAGGCCATGCCTAAGGCACATATAGAACCAAAGCTATATATGTGCATCTCCCTGGTTCAGCATAACTTTCTGTATCTTATAATTTAAGGAAGTCTTTTTATAGCCATTTGTGGGGTGGTGGAAACAATCCTTAAGAAGCACCTTCAAGTTGTATTGTATGGCTCTGGTCCAAAGCTTATTGCACAGTTACCGTAAGTTTGATATTACAGGAAACTTAAGATCAACTAGGTGCCCCTTCTAAAGAAAGCTTAAGGTCCAATAATTGACAAGTAAGCAGATGATGATAGGTTTCATTGCTGCCACACAGTGTTAACTGATTTGCTTTCTTTTTCATATAGCCTGGCTCCTCATGGAAGAGCAACTGTCAAGAGTGTATTTGTGACCCATTGACTGAGAGCGTCCAGTGCAAGCCACAGACCTGTGTGTCATCGGAACCACCCAAATGTGAGAAAGAAGGGTTTGTGCCTGTCCCTGTGCTGACACCAAAAGACCCGTGCTGTCCAGAACTTCAATGCAGTACGTATTTGCATGTATTATTTATTGATAGCCAATGCCAATCAATCCAATTCTGCCCTCTGTTGATGAAACAATTTGTGCTATTATGGTTACTGTTGCTTTGGTTGAGGGGGAAACACAGACATCCAGACAGCATTACATGTTGGCAGGTAACATCAGTTGCACAATTCTATTCCAACTAATTATCTCTATAGTAAATAACCACACAGAGCAATCTGTAAAAAATACACACACAAAAACAATTTTCTCTTGTCATATGGGGACTGACAGGCAGATAAAGAGTTAAATCTCTGGGTTTGGATGCTTTGCTTTGCTCACCATATAGTCAAAAGAGCTTTACTACAATTAACCTGCAATCCTACATACATTAACTTAGCAGTATGTCCTTCAACCTTAGTAGGAATTTTTGACAGAAATCTGCTTAGGACTGGAGGACTTGTCAGAAACAGGAGATGTGCTAGTCTCCTTTCCCTCCTTTACAATATGATCTGAAGGCAAGCTAAGTCAATTCTGAAATGTATTTATTTATTTAATGCATTTTTAGTCCACCTGTTAGCCAGAAAAAGGCTTGCAGCAAAATTTACAATGATCAGTAATAAGACAGTCCCTGTCCTAGGTCTTGACATATAACAGACCTGGCATGAGAGGGAAAGGAAGCGGTGGGCGGGGGGGGGGGGGAGGCATACTCAGACCTTGGATCTTACTGTTCTTTTTAGCCTGGAGGGGTGAAACAAGCTTATTGTGGATGGTGGATGGGTGGGGATTGGCTAGGTCTCCCACTTGCCACAATGGCCAGCTTGGGAGGCAAGGGGAGTAAACTGCTAGCAGCTTTTAATGCCCTGGAGTATGCTGTCCTTCAGCTCTACAATACTAGCGTGTGACGTGTTGGGCGGTGAGTGGGTATGTATGTGTCAAACCTCCTTCAGCTGTTTTTTCTCTGGCTGATGGAGGGGGCCATGCCGGTCTTCCTCGTGCATACCTACCCCACCCCAGTACGCTCTCACCCACCAGTCATGATACTGAATAGGATTATTGTCCTAGCACCACAGGAATATTTGCTGGTCTAAACATTTAAGGCTGGGGTGCTAGACTTGCTTCTTCAGCTCTGTTATGTTTTCTGATTATTCCACAGAATGCAATACTACTACCTGCTCCAACGAAAAGAAACCTTGTGAACTTGGATACGAAGCAACCCCAGTCCTGCTTGAAGGAGACTGCTGTGTCAGCTTTCCCTGTAGTAAGTGCTAGCATTCTGACATGTAGAGAGAGAAAGTAGATGAGAGAGATTAAAACATCAAGTTAGGCTGAACCCAGACATAATTTACGTACAGTGGAAGCATTCCACACTCCCCTCCTTAAAACAAACAAACAAAAATGTTGCCATGAAAACATTTTGGAAACTGAAGACACATTCTGGAGTGCAATGTCAAACAGTATGCACTACACTTCAAAGCCACCTTGGACTAGTGTCGGACTAAAAGCTGGAGAAACTCATCTTCAAAACTCCATTAGGCCGCAAAGCTCATTGAGTAACTTCGGGCCAGTCACTGTGTACACAAAATACATATAAAGCACATTTGAAACACATTATTTCCTCCAAAAGAACTCTGGCCACTGTAGTTTACCCCTCGTAGTTAAAATTCCTGGCAACCTTTAATAAACCACAGTGCCTAACATTCCCTGAGGGAAAGAACATGTTTCAAGTGTGCTTTACAGATTTATCTCTCACCTGAATCCATTTCACAGGATTGTTGTGATGGTAAAAGTTTGTGTGTGTGTGTGTGTGTGTGTGTGGTGGGAGGGAGGAACTACGTACATTGCCTTAAGCTCCTTGGAGGCAAGGTGATATATAAATAATAAGGAGTGGCAATAAATAAATACAGAGAAGGGCAGGCCTTTTAAGAACGCAAAGTGTTCATGTATCTCCTTTCACTTTTGCACAGAAAGGATTATATCCAACAGTCAAGTGAGCAATGAGGTATCACCTTACTCTCCTCTCCCCCCCCCCCAATCTTTTTCAAAGAGTTTCCCTGTCAGATAAGTTACCATATTTAAAGCTGGAGTCAGCAAAAGGTGGATGTAGATCTCTGGTTGATCTGCACTAGATCAGCAAGGATACCTGCCTCCCAGCTGTGAAACAATAGCAACATCAAATTGATCCCCCACCCATTTAATTTAGGCAGGTGAAATGAAGAAAGCTTAGGGGGATGAGGATTCAGGAATGGACCTTATAAACATAATTTCCCCACCATATTTTAAAGTAATTGTCTGTTTCTGTTTTCAGTACCAATCCCAGATGTCTGTCTTGTCAATGGAACAGTTTACAGGGTAAGAATGCGAGTTTTATGTCTACATATACTATGTACACAGATTAAAATCCTTCTTTTCTATTGTTCCCTTTTCAGTCGTAGGCAGAGACTGTAGCAGCAGCAGTAGCAGCAGCAGCCGGACTTTGAAATTAATTTAAAGGGGTACCTGTCAAGTCAAAGCAATGCTGTTTGAGCATGCTTTTTTTTATATACTGATTTTCAGACATATTTATTATACCTTTCAACTGTGAAGGTTCTCAAGAGTAGCTAAAAACAACCAAAAAGAAACGTGAAATGGCAGAACCACCAGACAACAATAAGAACGGATGTTAAAACCACATAATATAAAACACCATAAGGTTCTGGGGAGATAAAAGAAGGTTACTTTGGCTTCGTACAAAAAGACATTGAAGTCAGTGCTTTCCTGAGCTTTCCTGAGGAGGGTGTTCCAGAGGAGGAAAATGGCAATGGCACCCACCTGAGAGGAGCTAGAACGGAGTTCCGGCAAGTTCCAGCTGAAAAAAAATCCTTGCCTGTCACCCTCACTGGCCATTGGGCATGCTGACTGGGGCTGGGGGAAGTTGGAGCCCAACACCTAGAGGGCCACGACTTGCGCCTCCCTGCCTAAACCATGCAATGATTTGCATGTGCAAATCTTCACTGACTGCTGTGCTGTTGAGTTGGCTGCATCATCCCAAAAGCAACCATTTTTCCAGTCAAACTTCTGCTTACAAAGTATGCAGCGCTCAGGGAGACTGATGTATCCAGTAGGCCTTCATCACCAGCATAATGTATATATGCCAGTGAGATGAACAATAACCGGTTTTATTTGGGGGTTTTGCTGTTTTTGGCCTGTGGCATCTTGGAACTGCTCTCCGGAACACAGGCCTCAAAACGTGCTCAGTTCCAATTTCCCGCTCAAAAAACCCTTTCACCTTTTGGCCACTAGGGGGCCAAACAAATCAACTTACTGTACTGTTTTATTGGCTTTTTTATGATTATGACTGTTTAAAATGTTCCTTCGTAAGCGGCTTTGAGCGCTCTAGTAGGTTGGGGAAGGTGCAAAATAAAATGTAAAATTTAAAGTTATGAATTTGAACTTGAGGCCATATTAGAATACTACAGAGGGTGGGGGAGGGGAACTTCCCAAGCAAGCATTTTTTGAGTAAAAGTGCAAATCATTCTAAATTATTTAAACCATCTATACTTAAGTGTCCAGACAGGGAAGTTTCTAAATGGCCATTTCAAATGGACACCCGCTTCATTAACTATGGAAAATGTTTGACATTGGGCAGATATTTCTGCCAGATGAAAAGCAATTCATTGAGGCAACTCAAGCCACTGTTTTCTGCCTTCTAATAATGGGTAGTTTTGGGATGCATTTAGACAGGAGCTTAATATTAGGAATGGGTTGTTGAGATATCGCAAATGGGTCATTGGCAACATTTTTTTAACCTAGCAGAGTTTCTCTGGAAAAAGTAAATCTGAATTAAAGATGGGGGGAATATGGGTTGATATGTTGATGACAATGTCATGTGGATCCTGGGTATGGCTGGGCAATATATAAATATATCAACCCAGACTGGCTTGAAATCCATATTGTGATATTGTTTCATAATTTTTGACCTCGCAATATATCATGAATCATGATATGAGTGTGCTGCTTCACAATCATATTTTTCTTGAGTTGCATGGGGACTATATCAACATTTCCCACAGTAAACATCTCATGTGTGAAAGTCAGAACCACATTACAAAATACTCAAGGATGCATGCCAAGGAATGGCCACTGCAAGTTTAGGTTAGGTTTGCCAAATATCTAGAAAAACACCTGACCTGCTCTGGTGCAGCAGCTTGACTTTCAAAAATTAACAGCAGCTTGACTTTAGAAAATTAACAGCTGAAACTTTTCACAGCATGGAAATGAACATTATACCTTCTTATCTCTCTAGATCACATGGCTGTTAAACACAGCAGCTGAGGTTGGTTAAGAAGCTGGCAACCCTATTAGACATATATTTCTTCTTACACTTTACACGTTTACTTAGGAAAATGCAAATATAATATTGGTGTAACCATGGCAAACACAGTTGCAATATAAAACAGGAATTAATACTCAGCTTAAAAATCAAGGATGTTTCCACAGAAGTATCTTGGATTCTTAGAAACGTGGCTTCAAATATTTGCTCGTTTCTGAACCCACTTGGTGGCCTTGGATAAGTTGCTATCATTCATCGTTTTTCTGTTCCCTGATTGCTTATTTAGAATATTAATGGAGTTCTTATAAAAGAGTTGAAAACATTTTGTATGTTAGAAATCTTTAAAAAGAATTTGATATTTGGTTCACAAAGTTGCTTTATACACTCTGTTTATAAATACAACTGCTATTCTTTGACTTTTCCCAGGCTGAAATGCCTGTTCCTAGCAAGCCTTGTGAAACGTGTGTCTGCAGCTCTGAAAAGGACCCAGACTCCAATACAAATCTTGTAAAATGTCAACCAGTTACGTGTGATAAGGATTGCCAAGAGGTAAGCACAAATCTTTATTTCCCCTATTACTGCTTCTTTCCCAACAGAACAATCCTAACTTATGTCTGTACACAAGTAAGTGCTATTGAATTCAGTGGTCTTTTCCCAAGGTAAGTGGGGTTAGGATTGCAGGCTTAATCATTGCAGGTGGCTGCCTCTTCCACATGTATCATGCATGGTTAACTTTTCCTGTCTGCCAAACAGGGTTACGAGTACCAGGTAGAAGCTGGGGAGTGTTGTGGAAAGTGTGTCCAGAACGCATGCATAATCAACATGAATGAAACCACTGAGATACTACAGGTAATTATGTATTCTCACTCTTCTTCTCCTTTCTTTACCCAACTGACAATGATTATTGTAGGCGTTCTCAAGCATACTTTTTGCTCATTCTTGGCCTTCTTTTCGAATTGGGACACATGAATTTAGAGATCCAAAGTCTACACTGCATACACAAATGAACACTGAGGGTTACAGATAGGTAGCCGTGTTGGTCTGCCATAGTCAAAATAAAATAAAAAAAATCCTTCCAGTAGCACCTTAAAGACCAACTAAGTTAGTTCTAGGTATGAGCTTTCGTGTGCATGCACACTTCTTCAGATACACACTGAGGGGTCCAAGTAAACACTGAGGGGTCCAAGTAAACACTGAGGGGTCCAAGTAAATGACTGAAATGTGAACAAGCTAAGCTGAACAGGCTGTGGGGATTTGAATGGTCATTCAGTATCTGTAAGCCTGGCTCTCATGGCAGCAACTGTCTACCTGATATTTGAGAACTCATCTACGACTTAGCTAGAAGGTCAGAAGGAAGGCATGTGAAAGTTCTGTGGATTAAGGATCTAGTGAGCTGTGAGACATCAAACAAGGAAACACAGAAACTTGCACCCAAAATAATGGGAGTCACTTGCAAGAAGTGAAGAATCTGATCCTGCAAATAATCTGTTGCTCCCTAAATAGGTGGTGCCCAATCACAAAATAAAAAGCTAGCTAGTTAAACCTGATTATGCAATTGCCTTGTGTTTATCAAGCACTGAGGTCAAGCTGGGTCCAGTGAGATCCAGGTTGCCAGACTACCTGAGTTAGTGCTTAAATCAAGGGTGGGGAACTTGTGGCCCTTCAAATGTTGTTGGATTCTAACTCTCTTCAACCTCAGTGGTCAGCGATGATCAGAATTGTAGTTCAGGAACATCTGAATGACTGCGGGTTCCCTACCCCAGTTAATATTAGAATCAGTAGGACAAGGTAGAATTGTTCATTACCATTAATGTCACAATTTGAATTGATTTCGTAGCATTTAAAAGCAGCCTTGACTCCTCTAAGTTCTGATTATTTCTCATCATTCAAATATATTTATGATGTATTGGATTTGGATGCCAGGTGATGCAAGTTCAAATGTCGTCTTGGTAATGTGGCTCATGGGTGGCTAGTTCTGGGACAAGCCAATCTCTCTCTGTCCCATATACAATATATCTCACATGCAAAGCCAAAGCCCACTTACCTGCTTCTAAGAAAAAAAGACCAATTTCCAACAAGTGTTTTTAGGAT
The DNA here is from genome assembly GCF_964252035.2 of Podarcis erhardii. Taxonomy (NCBI): domain Eukaryota; kingdom Metazoa; phylum Chordata; class Lepidosauria; order Squamata; family Lacertidae; genus Podarcis; species Podarcis erhardii. Next base: position 77,032,160 of record NC_138497.1, on the reverse strand, counting down.
TATAACTACAGAGTTGCTATGGAAAATGAGGGTTAGAATAAATTGTGACATGTCCTGAACCAATGAGATGTGATTGTGGGCAGTGACAATCTAGCTAATTTTAGAGTATATTTGGTATGCTAAAACTTACAAACAAAACAAATAATGCTCTGTTTTATTCATGACAACAGCCTGGTGATATTTGGCCACCCGGAGGAAATAACTGCAGCTACTACGAATGTGAGCAAATGAATGATACATTCATTCTGGTCCAATCTAAAAGGAAATGTCCCATCATTCATCCAGAGGAGTGTGAATCTGTAAGTTTTCTTTTTCCCATTCTTAATTTATAATCATTTCTGCTCTAATTATGTTAAAACTCAGACAATAAGTTCTCAAGACGTTTTTGAGTAAGATATCATGTGCAATCACTGTCACCAGTTTTAAAATAATAAACAATACTTGTTTGTCAGACTTTCCTGGACAATGGATATAGGGACACTTGGGGGGGTGTCTGTAAGGGCACAGTGCAAATCCAGTACTAGAAAGTTCCCACTTTTGCATGCAGCAGCAGTGTTTTGTTTTTTAAAACAACAACAACAACCTTCTTTTCCTGTTCTATAGCATGAACTTGAACTGACTCCTGATGGCTGCTGTGAAACATGTAAACCTAAAAGTAAGTGAAGTTTTTGCTTACCTTGTTGATTACTAGGGTATTTTACAACAAATGACTGAACAATACTGTGCCTAGGTCCAGCTTAACTCTATTTAGATTAAGAACCATCTCCTGTTATCTAACCTTCATATATTGTTTGAGATGGAGAGAAGCCTCTTCTGAAACCTGCAGCTGTAGTTTGTCCTACTTATTTTTGCTGAAAGTATTGTTTTGCACTGAGTCTTCATAAGAACATAAGATGAGTCTGTTGGATCAAGTTTATGGCCTATCTAGTCCCACAGCCTTTTCTCACAGTAGCCAATCAGATCCCTGAGGCAAGCAGTACAGCAAGCAAGTAGCAAACTATGGTTGCTTTGAAAAACAGACATACCTACAAGAAACTTTCTATAAATAGCATTTAGCAGAATGCTATCTATTACTAAAGACCTAAATTAAGCCTACTCTTTGATGCCATATGTCTATATGCCTCTTTTGTTCTGTAGCTCATCTGTAACCAGAGGTAGAAATCCGCATCAGTGAAATTTATGACATATTTTTTGATTTCCTCCCCCCACACACCTCTTTCTTTCAGCAAATGACTGCAAGGTTCACAAGAACCAAACTCTTATACGTCAGAGTGAATGCATATCTTCTGAAGTTGTGGAACTGACCTACTGTGAAGGGGCTTGTCCAAGCTCTTCAAAGTAAGTGACAAAAAGGTCTTATCCATTTATCCATGTCATTTTGGGATATTCAAATCATACCAAGCAGAAAATTACAAAGGTCCTCACAGTGAATTTCATATGCATTTTGAAGCAGGAGCACTCTCAGCTCTTGTATGTGAATACACCAGTACACTGATTACATTCTGTCATTATGACAATGTACACAGAACCCTAGTTTGTTAAGGGTGCTGCAAATAGTAACTCTGGGAGGGGAATATAAACCAACCCCAGGATTGTTTTTTGGGATGAAAATTTGCTTTAAATGTATGGTGTGTATGTAGCATCTATCAGTGCCATTATTTCCCTTCAGCTTGCTGCTTGGGCTCTCAAAATTGTATTGTGTCCATAATATACAAAACCAGGGGAGAAATCCAGTGTCACTGCAGTGGATGCAACAGGACTTCCCCTTCCTCTCCTCCCCCCTGTGCCCTCTCAAATTTGTTGTTTAGGGCCCCCAAGCCCTCTGGAACAGACTTTAGGAGTGCACAGGAGACTGGAGTGGGGAGCAGAGGAATGGGAAGTTCCCATTTGCAGAAGTGAAAGTCCATTGCACAACAGGATGCTGAATTTGGTTTAGTCCCAGATTCAGAAATAATCTTCACCAGAGCTGGAACATGAAGTGTTGTACATGTGATCATTTCCTGTGTGTGTATTAACTGCCAGTCATTGAATAAAAGACTGTCATCCTGATTCTACACTTTACACAACTACATACAGGAGAAATGTTGTATTCTTTATTATTATTATTATTATTATTATTATTATTATTATTATTATTATTACATTTGGGATAAACTGTACTAATTTTAGTGTGCTTTATTCAAAACATTAGAAGCAAAATAAATATACAACAGTATTTCAATCATTCTTATTAAACAACAGACAAGTTGTAAGTGGGTTGGATCACTATTCCAATTTAGACACTGCAGCATTCAGGTGCATTAATTTCAAACACCCAGACTCACAAAGTATCTTGTTTCCATGTACTTGGTACCCTGATTTTCCATCTATCCATGTGGCAGAACTAGAGAATCCTGATCTGTGCACAGATTCTTCAATCTATGTGTAGGAACATTGGTTTGTTCCTGCAGGAATATTGGAGGGGCAATCCCAATCCATTACACACTTTTATTTCCCCAGATCTGTTTCCCTTCCCATATCCTGGTTTGGAAGTAAAACTTGAATCATGTGAAAGGAAAGTGTTTTATGTATGTAGCCTTTTGCATCCCCACTCCTCCACACCTCATGTTGCTTTGGTTCCTCCCTTGATTTGGTAGCATGTTGAGGACCAAATTGCTCATGAAACAAAAACTATAGATAGAAGCTTTGAAAGCAAATACATTCCTTTAAAATCAGCACTTTGCCTAAGCCTGTTTTGATAGGCAAAAACCTCCTGCTCTTAAATCCAATCATTGGGATTTGGTAAATCTAAGCTGGGAATAGTGAGATCTAGCAGTCAGCCTAGACTGCTAAATGTGGCAGAGTCACATTTTCAGGAAAACTTCTAATCTAATATATTTCACTTGGACAGGTATTCCAGTGAAGCAAATGCAATGCAACGTGAGTGTACCTGCTGCCAGGAGCTCAAGAGCCATAGGAGAAAGGTGACCTTGACATGCCAGGATGGCAGAAGCATTGACTATGACTACATCTACGTGGACGAGTGTCAGTGCATGACTGCGTGCATTCCACAATCCAAAATTTAGCTAAAGGAAGAGAAAAAGTAGTGAATTTGCATTCGTCACAGGAAAAAGAACCCAACATGTTCCAAAGCAGCTAAAACCAGTCGTCATCTAAATGCTACTTCATGTCTCTCACTATGTCCCTGAAAAGGTCAATAGTAGCCTTTTTCTTGGTCAGCTGCCTAACCAAATTAATGTTCTATTTCCTGCATGATCATTTTTGGTCATTTTGGCTAGCTATTTACAAAAACAAGTGCATTTAGAAAAGCCTCCAAGGATCCCTATAAATATAATAAAATGATAGAAATGTATAACATTGTACTGTAGAAAACTAAACTTCTACTTCAAATTTTCTGTGCAGTGCTGTTTATTTTTGGCAACTATCTTTTAAATTACTGAGCAACCTTTGCTACAGAAGGAGTGTTTTGTATAGTGTCAGCAGTCATGTGATTTTGACAAAGATAAAGCTGCTTTCCTTTTTACTCTTGTTTCTTAAGATTAATAAAAAATTTAAGCATGTTTCAACTTTGACATCTGCCGATTTCATTCACTGGGCATTGACGTCCCTTAAGTCACATCACACAGGGCTATGATTCTGTTGTTTGGGACACCAAAAAGGATGGGGCCCAGCTGTAGTCTCTCAGGATGCTTTTGGGCTTTGTATGGATGTTTCTTCTACCCAGTTGCAAAGTGCAAAGCAATAGCTAAATCTTCTTTATTTTAAGCAGCATTTGAAGATTATCATTACATTACTATGTTGTTTTACAATTGTTTTTATGCCATTGTTTTTATGCTGTAGAGCAAGGAAACACTGTCCTCTCTATCAGCATGTTAATCTTCACACTGGATTGCAGCCTTTAACAGATTCAGTTTGCTGTTCCCCTGCTGTGAAAGGCAGTAGAATGTTTTGCTGCCTGAGGCACCCCCCCTTTCGCTGAAACTCAGTGAGAGTGGAGATATTCTGCAAGGCCTTGCCATTCATCTTCCCTGCACTTCTTGCACCACTTGTGAAGAGTGCAGCCACTGTCGCCTGCTGCTCTCCTATCTCCTATGTTTAACCTCACCTTCTGCACATCAGGGTTTCCCTGGTCCGCCTCCAGTTGCCTCAGGTGACAGTGGTGTGAGGGAGGGAGTGCAACTTGCCTCCCTTGTGGCTACTGAAAAACTAAAAAAGGGAAATGCCTTTTCACAGCCACTGCGGCCATCAAGTGACAAGGAGAAGGAAGCTAGCACTGGCGGAAGGAAGGCCTGGAAGAGGCAGAACCATGCACAGCAGCAGCAAAAAAAGTGCTGGGGAAGCAGCAGCAGCATTTTCTGTTTTGTCTCAGATGGCAAAATGTCCTGCATTCTGGATTCAATATTGTTTCAGGGTTTTTTCTGATCCACGGGAGAGTGTCAAATACATTCAAAACTGAAAGTATGGAACTCACAAGGAAATGTTTTTTATACTCTGTTCCAAACTGCAGCAACAATCTACCTAGCACTGACTACATGTTCACAGAGAATTTAAAAGCAATGTCCACTTCATTAGTCAACAGAAAAAAATCTCAGTGGTGTGCAAACTTCTAGAATGAAATGCTTTAGGTTAGAAGAAGACAAGATTGAAACCCCATTTTATAGTTTTTTAACAGTCTTAAGAGGATGGAGAATTGTGGCCTTAAAGTACAATTCTAAGAATTATTCCAACTAAACTGAATTTAATTTGCTTCCTAGTGACAGGTAGGTCTACAGCCTCAATGGGGTTAGAGTGTGCTTGATGCATTGGCCATATGCTTTGTTCAGTTTCCTGGATAGGGAATGGCCAGAATTCTCCGACAGAAGTAAAGACCGATGGAGACTCAAGAGTTGCATATTAATGTGCAGTGTCTATGCACTTTTTAAAGAACAATGGAAAGCCTTCCAAAAGCAGAGAAAGCCCAAATCATATTATTTCATATTCACAGTAAAGATATTCTGATCCACATTCTCTTTTAACCAATGGTACAAAATCAGCATTCTTCCTGAAAGCCTCAAAGCAACAAAAGTTGCTATGTTCTTAGCATCCTGTATCTCTGAATCGAAGGGTGTTTTTATGGAGATCCAGACACACTGGAGCCCTTGTTGTGGCCATGTTGTTCGCTTACAGCCAACTGTGTTGCAACGCTATATTAATTAAGTTCTCCTGATTTTCTCAGCTGGTGTAACGATTATATTCAGTGAGTGGTGGTGACAGCAGCAAGCCTTCAATCTGAAAGCACAATTCTGGTGCCTTTGACTGAGCTAATTGGTTATGATGTTCATGTAATATAAGGAAAGCATGAGGATTCATGTTTCCTTGCCTAGCTTATAATGAAACATGCAGGCCTCGAAATGACATCTAGATTACATTACAGGAGGCGATGCCCTGAGGTCAACAACAAGGAACACGGCTCTTTTGCCTCCATGCTGAGCAACACTGCTGAAACTCTTAAGTGCCACATAAAACAATCTCCTACTTCTTTTGAAGTAAAACACACCCATGAGAGATAATGGAAACCTTTTTGAGTTCATCTTCTGCATTTTGAAATTTTCATCAAAGAATTAGAAAAACATTAACACAGAACTTTATACTTAATCCAACTGGCTTATTTTTTATTTTTTAAAAAGAAGCTGCAAGAGTCATTAAGATGTCAAAGGTACCACCAGGACGATGAGCTTCTGCAGTTATTGTAAACAGGACATAGCTAGGGCGTGGCAAGGTGGGCCCCTGCCAGGGGTGAAGGTGTTTGGGGGGCGCAAAAATATGTCCATAAATATAAATATTGATCATTGCCTCTTAAGAAATGGTTTTAAATAGAGGGTGACTTGAATGGGTGGGGGGGGTGGAGGAGAGACGGAAGAGCTAACTTGTCCATGGTTAAGGGGCGCAATCTGGAGGGTTCTGCCAGGGCACAAGATCACCTAGCTATGGCTCTGCAAAAGACTTCCAAGTTAGTAATTATGCTTCAAGGCATAATCAGATTTATCACTTCAGTAACCAAAAACATTCACTCACCTCATCAAGAATATTCACTGAGAACTTTTTCCTTTTAGTTTCAACCTATGGCACCCTAGGCTATTATTATTTTTCCTGTGTAGAAATTGTTTCAATTCAATTTACAGCAGAGGAATATCAGGTAACATGAAGGGAAACATTACCATTTTGGAATGCAGTGGATGACTGAGGGGGGGGGGGGAAGCTTAGGAAGAGTGCTGCTGGATTACACCAAAGGCCTTTCCAGTCCAGAATCCTGTTTTCCACTGAGCCCATACAAACGCCCTTGAGAAGTTAGTCACCATACTGCTCACCCCTACTAACTCTATATTGTTTATAAGCCTATTACCAAAGCAAAGATCCCAATACTAATCCTTGGGGAGCTCTACTTTCCACATCCCTCTAGTTAGAGATCAATTTATTTCCAAAACTTTGAATACTGCTACTTAAAACAATTCCTGATCCATAACAGAACCTCTTCTGTTATTTCCAGATTCTGTGCTGAATTCTGTCCATTCAATTTTCCCCCTTCTCATTTTTGGAACTTGTTATTGAAGGAAAAACAAGTCACTATTGATTACCTAAAAGTAAAAAAAATGGTAGTATAATTTATGGACTCCCTTCAGAAAGTAGCTCCTTTCCTCTTCCTCCTTATTTTGCTTCAAAAGATGGCAAACTCTTGTGGTCCAGGGAATACCAGAAAGCCATTTAAGCATCATTTGCATTGCGCCGCTATTAATCTTGACATGATATTGTGCCATTTACTGGAACCACTTTAGGCTTGATTAGAGCAAAACAATATGCTTTGGGAGACTAGCACATGAGGGAGGGGAGATATAATTTTCTTCCCATGTAGCGAGCTTGTAATCACTACCAAGGAAGCTCTATAGGGCTCTTGGGATTATAATGTGGCATAGGTAGTTTCAAATATTTTACCATCATGAAGCTCTGCTAAGAGCCATCTACACAACTCAATTAAACTGAATTACTAATACAGATAGGTAGCCGTGTTGGTCTGCCATAGTCAAAACAAAATAAAAAAATTCCTTCCAGTAGCACCTTAAAGACCAACTAAGTTAGTTCTTGGTATGAGCTTTCGTGTGCATGCATTCAGTGTATCTGAAGAAGTGTGCATGCACACGAAAGCTCATACCAAGAACTAACTTAGTTGGTCTTTAAGGTGCTACTGGAAGGAATTTTTTTATTTTGTTTTGAATTACTAATGTAATTACCACCAAAGGCTTGCCTGAAGCACTAAGTGCACAAGGACAACTTGAGCTGTTGTTTGCTTCTCAAAGCTCAGAAGCAAAACAAAGTGCATGTCAGATGACTGAGGATGTCTCCATGTAACTGCTCACACTAGTTTCACCATGTGGTTTAGTACCTGAGTATACAATCGTGCAATAAAGACATGCCCGATTGTGCGAATTGTTCAAAAATTGAGATGTGACAGATGTTACTCATGCAATTTGCTCTTTGATTTCAATATATATATATATATATATATATATATATATATATATATATACACATGTTAAAATTGCTTTTCCAAGAAACAGGTATTTAAATTAATGTACTACTGAAAATACCTGGAGGTGTTAATTTAAAACAACTCTGATTTCATCGGATATCCTACCAACACATAGACTATAACTGAAAAGATAAAACCAATGTTTCAGCAATATCTAGCTAGGCAACCTTTTCTGGCGTAAATTCATCATGTAGTCCAGTACTAATCATCCCTTTTCAGATATGTACAATTAATTTCAATGCATCATCTTCCCAATTATGCATGCTTAGCAATGCAGTCATAAATCTGTCTATTTCATCCACTCTTCCACATTTGCACACAATTGCACTTAGGACACACTATTCGTTTGGGAGGCATATCACAAACAATGGTATACAAACAGTGCTGTCAGACACTCTAGCTCATCAGCAGCAGAGAGAGGTAATGTATAAAGTGTTAAGGGTTTTAACATAGGCACATGCAGCTTACAAATTATATTAAATTGCATAATCACTACTAGACAGTAGTAATAAAAGTGTAATTTTATAAAATACCCCTTTCCTGAGTACTGCAACTTCACTTCATTTTATTTGCCCCACAAAACCACCCTGTGTGGCAAATCCCTCTTATTCCTGTTGTATTAACCAAGAAACTGAGAGAGAAAATAAGACTAAGCAAGAAAAGCAGTGTGACTGAAAGCAAGAATGGACTCAAACCTCTATCTCCTGGGTTTATCTGCAACACCCATTAGCCACACAGATTCTTAAATGATTCACTCTCCTTCAAACAAACTATCCTTGGAGTATGGATATTCCACTAAGTATAAACAAATACCAGGAAAGCCTCTGTGGTCTACAATATTTTGGGCTGTGTTTTACTCAATGCAGCAACAGACTTAGGTTAGTCCTATTAGCTTCAATGAGTAATAGCTGGATTTAAAAATTGTCTACATTTCACTTAATATAATTCCCAGCCTCTGGAACATAATGTCGCCTATTAAAAACAAACACTTTCCCATGGTTTGGTACACATTTATTAAATTAGATAGAATGGGATAAAATATTTTACAATGCAAGAGACAAACATCTGAACCTCAATACAGTAAAAAACAATGTCTTCAGAATTATTACAGCAAAACATCCTCTATACAGTATTACAGGTCAGTCAACGCAAGCAATAATATCTGCAAAGGGAAACACTTGGAACCATCAGCACACACTCACACAGCAGTAGAGAAGAAGGTGGCAAGCATCTAGCTAGACAAAAATATTCCTGTATTTAACCCACTCACAGGTCCTTGGCAGGTTTGAAGCTAGTGCGAATACCAGTTCAGTCTTCAGCAGAGTTCTTCCGGCTGTGGAGGAATGCTGTGCCAGATGCACAAAGCTGAACATGCTGTTCATTTAAACGGAGCATATGAAAAATTGTATTGAGAATTGTGCGTTGCACAGCATTTCTTTTACTTGACAGGTGATGTTCCCACATCAGCAACTTGCACCCCAATCTTATTCCCATTGATCTGGAGGCAAATTTCATTAAAATCCATGGGGATTACTTCCAAACACATGTTTGAAGGATCAGGGGAAATCCCAGTAGTTATCAAGAAAAGATATGCATATAACTGTAGCCATGCTTGCAATTACCCCTTTCAACTTTAATGATACATAGTAGTCATTGAATGCAGGACATTAATTTAATACAGGACTGGGTGTTGTCATTGTTTTCTTCATGATAGAGGAACATGTTAATAGCAATCTATCATATTTACTACCCATGTTCTTCGATTGTTCTCTCTGCTCTATTGTTTAAAAATGCAGCTTAACAACCACTACTAAAGCTTCCCAGACTTTCCACAGGTCTCATATCCTTGTACCTTCCAGAAACTGAATTTAGTCATAACACTCCCATTCCTATTTATGTCTTTATTGTGAAAGTGCATTCTCAACTGTTTGCACTGCGTTTACAATTCAGGATCTTCCCTAAACTAAAAGAAACCCTTTAAAACCATCTCCAGAATAATCTTAATAATTATTCTATTTAAGTACTTGGATGTCGTTTTCTAGAACTACACAGTCCATTTTATTCTATGGGTATAATGCTACAGCAGATTTTTCCAAACATCAAATTGTTATTCCAGACTTTCCGCTGAGTACGTCTGAGTTCTCAAAATCTATTAGTTCACAAATACCACAAGACTTACCTGTACTATGATGCTACTGACAATGTATGCCATTAGATAAAAGTTTGATCTGAAAGTATTGTAAAATATGAAGAAAGTATCCAAGCTAATTTTCTGATGGACACACAAGCTTCTTCGGTCTAGAGCAGCCCTTGCCAGTCTGGTGCCCTTTAGATGTTTTGGACTACAACTGCCCAAAGCCATGCTGGCTGGGAGCTATACAAAGCAGCTGGGGGGCATCAAGTTGTTAAAGACTGATCTAGAGGATGTTGTAAAATACACACATTGCAGCAGATTGTATTCATGTATTTAAAAAGCAACAGAAGGACAGGAAGGCGGAGGAGGGAATAAATGCTCACAGATGCAAGTCTGCTAGCTAGATGGAAGGATACATACGTTTTAAGCAACAAACAGAAAGAAAACACACAAATTTTTGGTACTGTATTTAAAAATCATTTCCTCCCCTATATTTTAATCATTAAAAAAATAAATATTTGAACTATAAGCTGGCTGTGCCAGGAGTACTTATGATGATATGATGAAGTATTCTAGTGGAAAATTTTTTGAATGCTTGAAGGAGCGGAGCAGGAATTGGGGGGGGGGGGGGAGAGACAAAAAACATGCACACTTTTTTTTCCAAAGTGATAAAAGTCACAACCAATGTGAGAGTCTGAACTGTGTTCAAACACTTGAGAAAGTACAAAGTATGGCTGGCAATTACAGAAAGTAATTAAAATGTTTTAAACCCATCAATAAGCCAAATAGCACATTTAGAAAAAATGTGCATATTAAAGTGCATTACTTTGCTTTTTTGCCAAACAAGAAAGGAACAGATTAAACAGATAAAAAATTGTCCTCTTCTACAGTTCTGCAGGTCTAACAATACACAATGAATATGTACAATTCCCCTCTTCCAACATACTGGGATTGTATTTTAAATTTGGTTTGCCTCATTTGTGACAATGGATTCTTTCACAGGCCTCAGTTTTGATGGAATTAAGGCCAACTGGTACTCAATGAGTAATGACTGTGTATATCGTACTGGTATTATGCCTTGAATTTTTTTTTCTTAAAATGGAAAAATAGAAGATTTCATCCATAACAAATGATTATGGATGAAAAATGAATTTTTTTTAAAAGCATTATTATTCTTTTATGGTAACTGATCATATGTGATGCCAAATTTTCCCAAGTATAAAATCTTCTCACCTTTATCTTTTTGAATGTCTCACAAATGTAGAAGCAAGGACAGTGCAAGTAAACACAATAGCATATTAGGAAATAACCCTGTTCCTCCAGTCTTTGCTACTGTGGCCCGAGAAATAATTAACTTCAGATTTCAGATGCACAGCAGCACATCTGATAAGAGTAGCTATCTCTAAACAAACAAAACTCAACAAATATATTGCATTGGTGCCCGATTAATAGGTTAAGCAATGGAATCTCTCATTAGAAAGATCACAAAAGTTACAGGAAAGCCAGTTTGTCTATACTAAGAATTGTTATAAATTGCTGAACCTGCTGAAGGGCACTGTGTAATCACTTTTCAGACAAATATTATTTTGATAGGAGGGAACTTTTAAGAGAACTCCCTGTTGAACAGCAGTCTGCTGTGATCACTCAACCTCTTATGACAACAGAATGCATAGTGTCAAAACTAGGTGAATAAGCTTGTGTGTGTTTGTTTTCCAAAATGGGGAAAGGAAACAAAGCAGCATAGATGCTCCAACTCCACCTCTCAAACCAATGCAGCCATACATGACAGAACTGATATATTAATAAAAATGGCTGAGATTTCTATAGAACATATGTAAAAACAAAATGTGCAAATGTCCAACAACCACCACCAACAAAATGGGAACACAATCTCTCAGACAGGATGCTTTCTCAGGAAATTCTTCCTCTACCTAAATCCCTGGGCTTGGCAAATCAAAAGTAAGGGTAACAATGAAGATGGAAAATGAGCAGATGGTCTAAGATTCCTCTGCAATTTGAAGCAAGGAATTGATAGCAGCATCCTTGTTCCCTCTCTGGGCTTCTAGCACTGAACGGATTACTTCTCTGTCCATGTTGGGGAACATGTCCTGGATAGATTTTAAATCCTCTTCATTACATACATGCTGAGGGTTGACAGCGGGAGGTGGAACTGCCACAGGTACCATGCCTGGGTTACAAACGGTAGGCATTCCTGGAAAATAGAAAGAGACAGTTGAGGAAGACTGGCAAGTATTTTTTTTTAAATGATGAAATAGCTTTCAAATACCATCAAACTCATGGAGTTAAAGCACAGTTAAGACAGAGATAGGGAACCAGTGGCATTTCAGATGCTGTTCAAGTCCCAGTCAGCAGCATCAATGACCAGAGATGATGGAAATTACAGTCCAACAACATCAGGAGGACCAAACATTCCCCATGCCTAGGTTAATACGACTCTTAGGCCCAACTTTCCACAAGTTCAAAGTGTTTAGTGGGTAAAATCTTCCTGTTTAGTAATGGTATTATGTTCTAGATGTAAAATCACAGACAAACAAATGCAAGAATGAACTATTTTAATTAAAGAGCCCATTTGCTATTTTGGAAAATTAGCTATTTACAAGACTGGAAGTTGCCAAGCACCTAAAAACTAGCTAATGCCAAAAATCTGAAAAGCCTGGTTAGTCCCATGCAGTCCTTGTGCTTAAACAGAAAATACTGCCTCCTAAATATTTCACGCTGGATCCTATTAATACAATTCCTGCCCCTAACCTTAAGCTTAGATAGTGAACAGGATTTTGCTATAAAAAGGTAACCTTGAACCACAGATAAATGCATCAGTATCAGCCACAATTTGCACTACTGGAGAAGTAATAATGATATTGAAGACACAAGATGTTAATGATTCCACTAGCTGATATTGTTAGCAAGAGGTGTTCCTACCATCTTGACGTTACAGCCAGTAAAAGCAAAAATCAGAACAAATGTTTTTGATTGGAAATCAAATGTATAAATTAATTGATTTGTTTTTAGTCACTATATAGACTAGGTGATAACTCCATCGTTGACAAAATGCAATATAACTATCAGGACTGTGAGAAGAGGTCATTGCAAAAACTATTTGGGAGAAGCTGTTGAAGTATAATATAATATTCAAATTAGCTGCAATCCAGACTGCCAAAAGTCCATGCTGAATTCTTCAGATTATTCTGTGACCTCATCCAAAGTTGCACAAGCCTGTAGATCAGCAGTGAGGAATCCGTGGCCTGCAGGCCTAGGCCACATATATGACATCAAGTGTGGGTCAGGAAGACACAGTTAGGCAAAAATGGTTTTTTGCAAGTGCTAACCATTAGGGGTTCGCCAGAGCTTCTGTATACATCATTATGCAAGGCACAATGACCCATTGATCCTCCCCACTTCTGTGCACAGTTATGCAAGTACCAACAACCAGCAGTTCCTCAAAGGGGTGTGTCAACAGCATTATGCAAAAATGTATCACCTGACATTAAGTGATTGACAAGTGGGTAAGCTCGCCTCTCATAATTTGCCCATGATGGGTAGGGGAAATAAGGAGCTTTTGCTGCCAGCTGGCTCCAGTTTCCCAACCCAGCTCTAAATAGTTGTATACTCTTGTCTGGCACAACTCAGCTCTTAAGAATACACTTGTGTGAGTCTAAAAGCTTTCTTCTATTATTTAAGACATTTGATTAAGCTAATAATAGTAGTATACCAGAATTTGTTGTGATTTTCATTCTGTGCAAGAAACAAAGCTCCTAATAATCTGACAATAAATGTTGCCAATTAAAATAAAAGTAACATTAAAATTATTTTCTTATCACAAGACAGACAGTTCAGTTATTTATGAAATAACCTACCTGAATTAAAACTGATCAACACTAGTACTGAATAATACGTATTTCAATGTACACAGAGTTGTTCATGGGATGTTATTTCCTACTTACAAAGGATGTATTTCAAATTTTATGAAACAGGTTTGGTCTCAATGCACCAGCATGGCTGCAGCAAGAAGCATTCAGGCATAAGCACTGGCATTTAATAAAACATAAATGCAAAAATGGCAATGTGTTTGATAATGCACACTGGCTATTTACAAACAAGCAATGAAAACTGACTTGAAAATAAATGTATTCAAGTTGTACAGAAAATACTGCAGAATTGAAAACAAAATTCTAGTACAGTCAAGTGCCTTCATATCCCAGTACCCTAACCCCCTCAAAATTTCCTAAGGAAAAGTCAAAGCTATCAATGTTTATCAGTGGAACACATTCAAATGTCACAAACAGGAGGGGTGGAATCTAACTTTCATGAGCATCTCTGTATCTTACTTAAAATGCTGCTCCATACTTTCTTTATCTTTTAAAGACTTTCTAATACCTATGATGGAGGTCAGAAATAATTCCGGGACAGATAAAAATGCTAACAGTTGCATTATATCCCCCAACTCCACCCTGTGCCTGCTCCAAATTCTGGACATTGAACATTTTACTAAATGAGAAAAGAGACACTTGACTGGACATTTTTATACTGCAGTTAACAGTGAGGATGTCACAATACTCCTTCTGATTTCAAGTCATACTGTGTTGCGCTATGGGCCACAACATTTTACAAAGGAGAAAGGGGGAATGCAGCCTAAGTAGCTTTCATCCCCCCCCCCCATTTTTACGGCAACATGACAAATAGGACTTGCAAATCACTGCTGCAATAAGCCAGATAGTTACTGGAGCTTAGGAACTCCTCAGAGGCAATTGACAAGTCCCATATTACAGTCAGTGTTGGGTAGCCCCGATGAAATTGACTTCAAAGTAGTTATTTTTAAAGAAGCAAATTAGCAGGTTCCATCCCTGCCCACAAGTTGATAAAAAACTAATCTGTCACTGAAGAATATTGACCAAGTGTGTACGTTCCAGATCACAGTCAAATGGGCATTAAGTACCCAGTAGCAGTTTTGTGAGTGCAATCTGTCTTTAGGCGGTTTGGAAAAGCCAGGTTGATAACACTGCAAAACTGATCTTATCTGTGGAGCAACTGATCAAAAGCAAAGATGAAAGCAGATGATTTAAAATCCAATAGGCAAGCAAATTAATGACAAGATGGTTTACTGGAGAACCCAATGGGATATGATTTTTGCCCTTCCACAGCTTTACAACTTTTAATTTTAAGATTGTTTGGTGTTGTAGCGCAACCACCATCCTCCTCAGCACAGAAATCCAGAACCAAGGTAAAATGGTTGAAAATGGAAACAGTTAAGCTTGGGCATTAAATTGGCCATGCTCTCACTTGAACTAGGCCCAGATTTAGCATAGGAGCAATGTAAGAAATTCATGGTTACTTTGACAACTCTGTGTCAATGCCATGCCTGCTCAGGAAAAGCCTTTTCTGCAAACGAAACAGAAGTCATCTTTGAAAACAGCATAGGGCAGGTCCTGAACATAGAACGTGTACTGAAACATATAAAAATGGTACAGACTAGTGGAAGACAAGGTACTATTTGACACTCCTTTCTTTTGTTATTATGTTCAAAAGGAACTAAGACATGCTAGAGGTACCATCTCTTAGTTCACAAAGTCCTTTCTCCGGCCCAGAGTAGGAAAATGAACATTCAGGCACTAGCCCTCCTTTCAAAGAGTGACTACAAGCATGGAAAAGCTACTTTAATTTAATTCAAGGATTATTTGTACTATGTGTCCTCTGACAGCAGCTATCTCTTCCCTAAGGTAGAAACAATTCTGCTAGGTTCATCCCTTTCCTACTCAAAAGTGCACAAGTTCAGACTCCTTCAAATTCACAAGACAAGTGATAAATAACTTTTAAACTTTGGAGCCTTATTGCAAATGCAATCAATTTCTTTTATTAAAAATAAGTGAAGTCATACAAATTTCCAGGGGTAGGTCTGTCAGGGGATAGAGTGATAAATGAGTATGGAAAAAGTGACAACACAAAACTTAATGCTAATATATATATTAATGTCATCAAGAACACTAATGGAAAGTTTGGAGAGAAACTTCTGCCAACTTTAAGATAAATAAACCTACTATTTGTAATAACAAAATTTGTTATTGTATGAAGAACTACCTTCCATTTTTCTAACACATTTTTGTTTCCCACTGAAATCACATAGGATAAAATAAATAATTCTGAAATTGGTGTATTGTGACATCCACCTGCAATTTCTTGTATTGCAACATATTGCATACAAATAAAAAGCAGTTTGCATGATCTCATGCATAATTCTTGTTCCTGTTGAATGGGATGCAAAAAGAATTAAGAAGACTTACCCAGAGCCAAGTATTCAAGCCCTGAGGACAGGTGAAAGTGTGGGAAAGCAATAAAACATGGAAAACAGGCATTATTCTACTTAATGCTAGGAAATTTCCTCCAAGGAGACTGAATTCGGACACACTACAGATTTTAGATGCCAGGATTCTGCCTGCTGTTTCAAACAGCAACATGCAATCCTATGGATATTTTCACTAACACATCTAGTGATCTACACTTACCCCATGTCATTACATCCTATGAAATGATTAAGTAATGTCCACCATTTCCATTTTATGGACACCATACTGTCCCAAATTGTCTATTTCTCTTCTTGCCCATATCATCAGAGTTCCTGTCGTCCTAGTTCCTGCCACACATAAGCACACTTCTTTACATCTAGCCACCCTTATATTTCACGTGGTAAAAGGAATGGGGGAAGTAAGATTCCAACAATGCCAAACATGAAGAATAAATTTCATAATTCAAGTTGATTACTTTGATGGGTGGGTAGAGATCAAAAAAATAATTCCAGTTTATAAAAATTGTTAGAAGAAAACCATTTCTACTATCCAAGAATAAAGACTTCTTAGACTTCCTCCTGCGAATGTGGAAAACCTAACTTCTACAAATAACATAACTAAATACATATTACAATTTAGGTATTGCTGTCTACAGCTGGAAGATCATGATAACACCTGGTGTCCAACCTTTTTACTGCATATGTACTACAGAATTTTAGAAGATGCATTTTATCTAATTAATTGCTGAAACCTTTGAAAATGATGAGTCAATGAGACTGAATAGATGACATTCTGTACTTCATCCATCACACATACTGTTTTTATTTGTGTGTGTGTGTGTGTACACACACACACACACACACACACACACACACACATATACATACAACAGAGAGGGTGGACAACAGGGTATCCTTCACTTCTTTACAAATATTTAATGGCATCACGGGCTGTTTTGCACAGCCCCTTTTCAGTCCATCTCTGTTTACTTTTCCTGCCAAGGTACAACTAATCCTAACCCCTTTGTGCCTATATCCCCCCTGCTAAGTATCTGTTTCCTCAGCATGATAGCATCTTATCCTGTTCCTAGATCACAAACACCCTGTTAATTGATGGCAACTGCAAAGCCACACATTTGCAGTTCACAGCTCTGAGTGAAATGTCCCTCATCAGCAAAAGCCTTTGGCTCTCTACAGAATCTGATCTTTAGGTCCAGTCTCTAAGTCTGCAGTCACACAGATCAGTCAGCATCAAGACTCTTTCAAATCAATTTAAGACTTCTCACTCACCACTGGTATCTCTTTCCTCCTTATTTTAGAACCTAAGCCAAACCTCAATCACTCTGCATGCTTTATCTATCACATCTTCCCAGCAATCAAGCAGAGTACCATCCAATCTTGCAATATGGTTTAAGTGACAACTTGTCATAATGGCTGGGGCCAATAGGTGTTGTTGTCTATGGTGTTATATATGGAAGGCATCACACTGTCTACCCATGGCCTAGGTTAAAAGGCTAAATTCTGTGAAAGTGCCAGAATTTTTTTATACTTCTCAGTCCTTTCAACAGACCATGCAAAGGCTGAAGTTGTACATCATACTAAGAACTAGACAGCAATGAACCATTCTTCTCAAATATGGACTGCATGATTCTGATACATACTACATTATTCGCTGTAATAAGACACCCAGAGGAGGAATATCACCAATGCATAAGCTGAATAAAGATTGCAGAGCTATTAACAGGACATCTGGATCTCATTCATAACTGAGGCTTGAAGAAGCACACTACTGAAGCTTTCTAAGTATGATAAAATACATGCTACTGGCAATGTAATATTTATTCATTCACTGCAGAAACACTCCATACACATATGCAAGACAATGTACATACCCTGCTCTTCAATTCATCAAAATATAGGGTAACTGAGTTTTGCAATACTACAAAGTTATGCCCTTGTTTTTACAATACTGCAAGTTGCTAAGTAGAAGTAAGAGGGAGACATTCTCTATCACATCTGGCAGATTGAATAATTTGGGTTTACAGCAGTCAAATTCAAATGACCAGTTTGTTTTTGAAAGTAAGATTTATTATTGAAGGGGTTCTAAAGACTGGGTAGAATATACCATAGATATTTAAAGGCTTGAAGCCAATTGTTCAGTATTTAAAAACTTTTTAAACAAAATATATATTAGTTGCTGGAGCTAAGGCCTTCATTTAAGAACAAGTACAATGAAAAAGGCATTTCCTTCTAGAGATCAATAAAAAAGATTTTCCAAATTAATAGCTCCACAATGGACTAATCATTTTAATGACCAGAGACCATATCCAATGTTAGTCATACTCAAGAGTAGCTCCACTGAAATACATGGACAAGTCATTTAAGGCTAATGATTTCGATGGGTCAAGTTTGTGTATTACTAGCATTGAGTGCCACCCCATATTTTTAAGTGAAAAGTGAAACTATGAATGAAAGATATCCACCAGTTAAAAGCAATATGATGTATCTGATTAGTAATGAAGCCAGAGATGACTTAACTTCTTCAGCTAGGGTTGTTCAGTCTTCCTGCCCCTGCCCCCAAATTGCTTAGTGGGATAACGGAGCAAGGGCCCAACACAGCCCATGGGCCATTTCCTTCCCTGGTTTAAGTGAATTTAAAAGGCATTTTGCTAAATGAACCAACAAAAAGTTGAATGCTATGGTATGAAATATTCAAAGTGTTTTATTCCATCATAATATATAGACATATAACCATGCAAATACACAGGTAGATTACAGCGTAGCATAGCATCAAACTGACAGTCTTAGAGACTGTCTAGCACCTTAGAGCAGGCATCCCAAACTTGGCTCTCCAGCTGTTTTGGGACTACAACTCCCATCATCCCTAGCTAACAGGACCAGTGGTCAGGAATGATGGGAGTTGTAGTCCCAAAACAGCTGGAGGGCTGAGTTTGGGGATGCCTGCCTTAGAGACTAACATATGTACTGTCACATAAGCTTCAATTGTGACAATATCCCTGATAAACTAAGAGTGATCAGCAAATTTGGAATTATTTCATAGTACAGGTGCTAGGCTAGCGTAGCTAGAAAGATAGCATGACTGATTTAAATTGATCACTATTATTACCGTGTACAGTAAGCTCGCAACTCACGTGTATTTATCTTGTGTGCATTCACTTGATACTTAAAAAAAGTAGAAAGGGGACAGAAAGGCGGTAGGCAGAGAGGCTATAAAGTCTCAACTATCAGAAGTTTGGTAAATGTTTGAATATACAAATCATGCCCAACAAAAACATTTTAGGAAAAAATGATGAAATATGCACTTTAGTCTGATCCTTAGTCACAATTTTTTGTCGAACATCATCATATTGGTGAGACATGTCATAAAGCTTCAGCCTTTGAAGAAGCTGACATCTTGCCATCCCAACTCCATAATGGATACTGAGTTGAAAATTTGTTTTTATAGAAGGCTAAATATTCTTATGCACAGTAGCACCAGAAAACAGGGAATGCAAGATAAGGAGAGATTTGCAGGGAGAAATAATTTTTGAAGAGCAATAGGAGAAAACTCACTATGGAGGTACAAGTCCAAATGGCATGGCAAGAACTTTGGTGCACGAGGGATAGGAGAGCTTGTGTTCACACAGTTTTCCTGTACCCTAAACACAGCCCACTACTTCCACATAATTTTAAATACTAGGAAAATCAATAGACCAGAAGGCAAGCTGCTGGTTTAATCCATTTTACTCCTGGAGTTGTTCTCACTGTTGATCACCAACCATGTATATGTGCAGATATGGAGCAATGCAGATAAACATCCATTCTTTCACATAAAGAAGAAATAAATGTTTTATACATTTCTAAACTTGTTCCAGTCAAAGGAGAGGGAGAGGATGTGAAACTTTTCATGAATACAAGCCAACAGGAGGCCTGTGACATTCACATAAAAATTATACATGCTTCTAACACAGCAGTACTTATTGCACTGAAAACAGATTAGTTTGGCTTTTACTTGATACTGTTTGAAGCACTACATAAACCTGTGCACCACATACTAGGCCAATTCAGATACTATGGTAGACCAGAGGTGGGGGGAACCTCTGGCTGCTGGGCCTACATAGGCCAGGATGGGTCCAACCTGGACAGCAATGCCACCCCCCACAAACCACACTAGGTGTGTGCAGGTACAGCCATGGCAGCAAGGGACCAATCAAGAGCTCCCAAGTAATCCTCTGCAAGCAGGGCTCCTTGTCAGTGCTGATCACCTAATCTGAGTCAACAGGGAGCCCTGCTGGGCTTGGTTGCACTAGGGAGTGAGGGGGCTCTTTTTCTCTGCTTAGAGGAAGCAGATTGAATTCAAAGTATTTCCTCCAAACAGAACATTTTTATCTCTGCAGATTATTCATCTGGAGGATGCAGTATGTATCCAAACAACTTCCCTTAAACAGACTTCAGAGGCGTTACCTGTAACCGCTGATCAGCTAGCTGATGGTGGTTACAGCAAGAACCGTATATACTTGAGTATAAGCCGACTTTTCAGCACATTTATAATGCTGAAAAAGCCCCCCTTGGCTTATACTCAAGTGAGGGTCCTTTCAGGTTGCTCCTTCCTCCTCCTCCGCCTTTGCTGCTATTGGCAGCAGTGGAGGAGGAACGAGCAGCCCGAAATCAGCCCTTTCGGGCTGCTTGTTCTTCCTCTGCTGCTGCTGCCACCACCACCAGGTTTGTGGTGTGGTGAACCGGCTTATACTTGAGTCAATAAGTTTTCCCAGTTTTTTGTGGTAAAATTAGGTGCCTCGGCTTATATTCGGGTTGGCTTATACATGGTACTTTAGATTAAATGTAGATTCCTGTGTTCTCTGATGCCAAACAACTGTTGCTAATTTTAGCTATGGTTAGTGGAAACAAGTCAACTTCAAACCCCAGTTAATGAAGCTGGCTTGTTACCACTAACCATAACTAAGATTAACCACAGATTGGGTCTCGACAACACACTAAACTGTGGTTCATTTAAAAAGAGAATTTGAAGTGGTTTTTTTTTA
This sequence comes from Podarcis erhardii, assembly GCF_964252035.2. Classification (NCBI taxonomy): domain Eukaryota; kingdom Metazoa; phylum Chordata; class Lepidosauria; order Squamata; family Lacertidae; genus Podarcis; species Podarcis erhardii. Next base: position 77,011,122 of record NC_138497.1, on the reverse strand, counting down.
TCTTTTCTCAGTCATTGCCTGGGGTGGGTGGGTTGTAAACCCAAGGCTCGCTAAGGCTTGTTCAAAATGTAGCCACGCTGACAGCTGTATAAATACTTCAGTTCTGTGAAAATCTGTAAACAGCTTGAGCATGCAAGTGCCTTATTAGTCTCCAAATTATAGTTTCATACTGAATGTTTGATTTTAAATGCTGGGTACTTCAAAGAACAGAGCTTGTCTCTGCCTCTGGTTTTAAATTAGCAATTTCCAAGAGACTTGTTTTTCAAAGCTCAAATTAAAAAGAAAAAGGAGTAACATACCTGCTATAGGCACATATCCAACTCCTTGCTGATACACTGTGGGCATCAGGACCACTGGCTGAGGCTGCATCATCATGGCAGCTGGTAAGGACTGGATATCAAAAGACAGCAAAACTAATGAGTATTTGAAAATTATTCTAGGAACAAAACAAAGCAGCAAGAAAATGCACAAAAACCACTTAAGTCCTGCCATACAAAGGCTAGGAAGCAACTTTTTGGCACAAGTCAGTAAATGCCAACACATCCCAAGAAAATTAAATGACTTCCATTGAATTAAAAGACATTTCAAAGGAACTATAATAACCTATAAATAAAGAGTTCCATCTGCTCAAATCAAGTTATGCCTTTATGATAAATTGCAGGCAGTTTAGGCACTGTTTCACTCAGAGTACAATACTGAGCTTCAGAGGTCGAATACTGAGCTTCAGAATAATTTCTGTGGCCCGGATCCGGAAATGTGAAAGTAGAAGAAATTCTGCTAGTGCTGATGCTTTGTGAATTGGTGTGCAAGAGCTAACAGAAGACACTGTGCTACATTATGCAAGTACTTGCACAATGAATTGCACGGACAAACCACTTCTGGATAAAACCCTGCTTTTTGTACACTGTTACTTCTCACAATGTGAGAAACTGGAATAAGCTTCATTTACAAATTTTCCTGTAGAAAAGTATCATTCCCCAGTTTAGAAACAAAACATGAAGACCATCAGCAAAATTCTCTTCAGTGCCATTCATCATTAATAATTGTTCTCTCATAAAAAAAATTACCTTATATATTCATATTCCCAAAGGTTTATCCATAACACACACAGTATTTTTAGTTGGACACAATGGGTCATTCTATATCAAGTGATCCAACTTTTTTACCTCATATCATCCAATTTTCTTAATATTTTGTACACTTGTTGACTGATCAAAACTAAGTTTAAATATCAAATTTTTTTATCTCATCCCATTTTCACGTTATGAGGGTTTGAAATTTCTGAAAAATTGCAATTGTTTTGGTTTTGCTTAAAGACTCAGCCCAGGTTTGAGATACATCAAAACTAAAAACACCAATCTCTTCAGAACTACATGGGCTTTAATATGATATGTTACATTTGCTCTGCATTTCAAATGTAAGTTACAAAATTTCCAAAAGTGATTAAAAAAAATTAATATGATTCAAAATTTCCAGGTAATTTGGAGATTTTGTGGAAGGAGATTCTGTTAATCTTGGCTTTCAATACGCAGTTCTGTTAATTCTGATACACCTTTACATGTAATCTACTCACTTCTCTATTCTCTTCATGTATCAAACAGACTTTGAGTAGTTCAATATAGCAAGTTTCAGAAGTTCACTGCCTCGGGTTCCAACAAAGCCTCTTTCCGCCCCATTTCATCAGCAAACTCATTGCCTCCTGCACTAAAGCAACTATTGTCAATTAACTTACTGTATAAGACATGACCAGATTAATCATTCCTTCTTTGTCATCTCCTTGCCTTCCACTCAGGCTATACCATTCATCTTCTACCTTTCCTTGTTTCAGTGATTCAGGAATAGTAACGTGCGTCCAAGCAATGCGATCATCCATTGAAAATGCTCGCTGAAAGATTCATATTTAGGTAATTATGAGGAGAAGAATTTAAAGGGACAGAAATGTAAGTGTCACAATCAGTTTTAAAATTTTGCTATTTCACATTAAAGTTAAAATAATTGTGCTTTCAATGGAATCAAGTTCTCATCTGTTCTTCAAAAGTAGGCTAATTGTCCTTCCTAATCCACTCATAAGGAGAAACACCATGGTTCATGGATAACTTGGAGCACTAAAATTAACAGAAAAATAAACACAAGAAGTAACATTTCTTCAAACCTGGTGGATTTAATATAAAATTAAAGGGATCAATTCAAGTTATTGCTGAGCAGATAGTCCATCAGCACAAGCATTTTTGCTTGTTTGATGAAACAAACCTAGTGGATTTAATATAAAATTAAAGGGATCAATTCAAGTTATTGCTGAGCAGATAGGCCTAGGTCCATCAGCACAAGCATTTTTGCTTGTTTGATGAAACAATCTGCCCTCTCTCCACCAGTGTGCTGTTATAGGGATTCTCCCAAGTCAATTTGGGGCAGGGAGGCAGGGGGAAAGCCCTGTTGCACCAGCAGAAATCCTTGTGTGGTTTTCCACTGACAGGGTTAGCTAGCTGAATTTGGCCCAAAGACTCTTACCAGTGCCAAACTTTTTCTATTGTCATTATACGTTAAAGAGATAAACAGGAACTGAACAAGGAGATTTTAAAATGGTGTGGAATTCCAAGCATTGTATCCAAAGATTACAAAGCAAAAAGCAACTACTCCCCTTCCCCCTCTTACTATAGCTTTGTGCAACACCGTTCACAAATGTTTAGTAGTTCTGCCAACTTTCGAGAGTGGTTTTTGGGGAGGTACAGGGAGAAGGAGGATAAGGGAAAATATTGGATGTGTGAATTGCCATGGGCTTTTTCAACCACTGGCTGCAACCTCAAGATTTTGTTTTACAAACATTACAATAATGCACACAGATGGCTACTTAAAGCCTCTAAAGAAGAGTGGGAACAGGTCAGATCAAATTATGGCCAACCCCCTGTAGACCACATTTGACAGATGGGCAGAGCTACAGAGGAATACAGTCATACCTCATGTTATGTTTGCTTCAGGTTGCGTGTTTTCAAGTTGTGTCCTGGTGCGGCCCAGAAGTACCGAAAAGGGTTACTTCCAGGTTTCGCCGCTCGTGCATGCACACACACGCAAAATGACGTCACACGCATGCAAAGAAGCGGTGAATCGCAACCCGTGTGTGCGCAGACATGGGTTGCGTTCCTTTCAGATTGCGAAGGGGGCTCCGGAACGGATCCCGTTCGCAACCAGAGGTACCACTGTAATAAAAAAAAACACTCTATGGCTCCTGGTTGTTTCTTTGCAGCTCCAGTTTTCTGTTCCACTCAAAGTCAACGATGTCAGGTGAGTGACGTGTGTGTGGTGTGGCCAAGGGAGAACAGCCTTGTGGGGCTACACTGGAAGATGAGACAAGCCTAACTTGGCAAGAAGCTTCTCACCCATGCTCTAAAGTAAATAAACCTAATTCATGCAAGTGAAACATTGCCTTGGAGAATTTACCAGCATGAGAACTAGGAGCTACCTAGTTTGGGAGAAAAAAGTAACTACCAGATGGATGCATGAACTGATTTTTATGTTTAAGAAAACATTTTATTTTTGCACTGATAATATGAAGTGTTTGCATTTATAGCGAAAGGGAAATAATTTCTGTGAGAGTTGCTATCTGGAGCTAATTTTGGGAGGCACAGGAGGCTGCATGGAGGAATTGGAATTGGAAGCAATTGCCTGCCCTCCTTTCCCCATTAGCAGAGGCACTGAACAGCTCAAAAGCCCTTCCATAAGCACAACGATACAGATTTCATAGTGTTTTGCCAATTTTGCTTAAGGAAGCAGACAAAGGTTCTGTATTTTTTTTAGGCTCAGCTCTCAATACAGACTACCTAGGATAAAGGGCAGAAAACAAAAATGACCGTAGAGGCCCAAAGAGAATGTTCTCAATTAGTATGAACTGAAACTTCATACTAATTGTGCCCCCCAAACATCCCTCCTCCCCTAAGCCAACCTCTTTACAAATCAGGGTGTTTTTTAACGCTCTTACCTCGTCAAAGATTTCCAGATAGAAAGAATCCACTCCAGGTGGAACAGTGCACTGAATAACTTTGTTCCATCGGGGATTCTTGGCTCCATTGTGAGCTGTGGGAGTTTCATAGACAGCATAGCCAAGTCGTATTCTGCAGTATGGATCCATGCGTGTCATGCCATAGTTTTTTGCCAATTTTGCCTAAGGAAGTAGACAAAGGAAATTAATAATGTTGTTATTAGCTTTCCATGCACCTTCCTAGACTGAAGTGTCTACATTTTTTAGTTGCAATCAGCATATTAATGGTGATATCAACCACTGAGAAGTAAAATTTTGTAAACAGAGTAGATTTGAATAAAGATTCAAATTAAGGTATTCTGCTCAATGAGTTACAATGCCTCAATTCAAATGAAATCTGCAATTATTCCATTTAAATACACTCTGCCCACAACACTACAGATCTACTTTGTCCAAGTAGAAATGCTAGCCATAATAAAAAGATGTTCATATTGATTTATTTGTACAAGTTTAGTTTAGGGCTTTTTTGTAATCTGTTAGCAACTGATTTACGTGTTCATAGGGTTTATTTGCTGTGAGAACAAAGTCTGCATTCATTTTCAAGGTATACATAGACAAAAATAGCATAACCTTAGATAATGAATCTCCAAAATCTTTGAAGTTTTTTCATTTAAATATTTTCCAGTTACATTGAACCAGTTATTCCAAAATCACCACGGAGCTACTAAAACTTTTCATGTTCTAAATAAGCACTTCAAAACCACCACAAAAATGTTAAATGTCTGAAGTTAGATGATGAAAAACCTACTGATGGAGAGCACATGTTCTCTCAGTTCCTATACACTGCCTTCACGGTAGATGCTGATGAGTGGTTTCATAGGAAGATTACACTAATATGCACTGAAATCATGCAATTCTGAACATAAATAGCAAGTGAAAACTGTATGCAGTTAGTTGTACCCTACAAGATCAATGCAAACTGCTTATTAGCCAGGAACCAGTGATACTCTTTTTAAAACAAAACAAATTCCTTCCAGTAGCACCTTAAAGACCAACTAAGTCAGTTCTTGGTATGAACTTTCGTGTGCATGCACACTTCTTCAGATACACTGAGTGTATCTGAAGAAGTGTGCATGCACACGAAAGCTCATACCAAGAACTTATCTAAAGAAGTGTGCATGCACACGAAAGCTCATACCAAGAACTGACTTAGTTGGTCTTTAAGGTGCTACTGGAAGGAATTTGTTTTGTTTTGACTATGGCAGACCAACACGGCTACCTATCTGTAACTGGAACTCTTTTTAAAGCTACTGTCAGCGTCTGTGCATATTAACTATGACAACACTGTATTTAGCACTACATCCCAGGAATCTACAAAATGTGAACATGTGCCACATCTAACATGTACATTTCAAAATACCTGCACTACAGTGATGCTCAGTCTCCCAACAGTACCCATTGCTCCTCCGTACTGTAATTGTTGAGCTGCTTGAGCATCCAATTGGATTTGTTGCTGTTGCTGAGTTGGGGTGATGCGAAGGAAATCTTGAGGAAGTTCACCAATATACACCTGTACAAGAAACACATAAACCAAAAATATAATCCTCTTTGTTCCACCCTGCAATCTCCTATTTGGTCCTTTTAAATATATTTCACTCACAACTCGCTAGTATCCCCCTATCTACTTTGTAACCCCACTTCAACATAAGCTGCCAAGAAGAACTGGGTGCATTATGAGACATGTACAACTAATGCAAAACTGACTCTTTTAGACATCTGAAATGGAAATCCTTAATAATAAATATTGTGAAAATTGACACCACTATGATTAGGACTCCCAAGCCCCAGGTAAAAAGGACATCAATGAAACAGGGAAATACCTGATTTGAGAATTTGGAGAGCTAAAGCAAGGTTGAGCTTTTTGGGCAAGATCACAAAAATATTTGATATTTTTGAACTATTTTTAAAGGAAATCAGCAAAAATGACTCTGCTGACATGGGTTGCCATACATCTGGATTTTCCTGGACATGTTGCTGATTTCCACCCAGACACTGCTTCCGACTGTAGTATTCCGGGTATGTCCAGGAAAGTCTGGGCGTATAGCAACCTTAACTGCTAAAGATAAAGTTTAGTTGATTTTATTATTTATCTAACCGTGGCTAGTGACTGTTAGCTATCTCCAGTACTTTTTTTCTAAAAAAATGTTTAAGGGTACTCTCATTTTCCTACTCATATTGAAATACTGCCCCTTAATGAGGCCAAACGTAGATTCCAAAATGTTAGAATCATAGAATCATAGAATCATAGAGTTGGAAGAGACCACAAGGGCCATCGAGTCCAACCCCCTGCCAAGCAGGAAACACCATCAGAGCACTCCTGACATATGGTTGCCAAGCCTCTGCTTAAAGACCTCCAAAGAAGGAGACTCCACCACACTCCTTGGCAGCAAATTCCACTGTCGAACAGCTCTTACTGTCAGGAAGTTCCTCCTAATGTTTAGGTGGAATTTTTTTGCCCAAGTGCAATACTTTACATTTCTCCCTGTTAAAATTCATCTTGTTTGTTTTGGCCCAGTTCTCTAATCTGTCAAGGTCATTTTGAAGTGTGATCCGGTCCTCTGGGGTGTTAGCCACCCCTCCCAGTTTGGTGTCATCTGCAAATTTGATCAGGATGCCCTTGAGTCCATCATCCAAGTCATTGATAAAGATGTTGAATAAGACCGGGCCCAAGACAGAACCCTGTGGCACCCCACTAGTCACTCTTCTCCAGGATGAAGAGGAACCATTGATGAGCACCCTTTGGGTTCGGTCAGTCAGCCAGTTATAAATCCACTGAGTGGTAGCATAGTCAAGACCGCATTTTACCAGCTTTTTTACAAGAATATCATGGGGCACCTTGTCAAATGCCTTGCTGAAATCAAGGTAGGCTACATCCACTGTGTTCCCTTCATCTACCAGGCTTGTAATTCTGTCAAAAAATGAGATCAGGTTTGTCTGACATGACTTATTTTTCAGAAATCCATGCTGACTATGGTGATCACAGTATTCCTTTCTAGGTGCTCACAGACTGTTTGCTTAATGATCTGCTCCAGAATCTTCCCTGGTATTGATGTCAGACTGACTGGGCGGTAATTATTTGGGTCCTCTCTTTTCCCCTTTTTTAAAATAGGGGCAACATTTGCCCTCCTCCAGTCTGCCGGGACTTCGCCTGTTCTCCAGGAATTCTCAAAGATGACTGCCAGTGGTTCTGAGATCACATCTGCCAGTTCTTTTAATACTCTTGGATGCAGTTCATCTGGCCCTGGAGACTTGAATACATCTAAACTAGCCAAGTATTCTTGTACTATCTCCTTAGTTATTCTGGGCTGTGTTTCCTCTGCTGAATTATTTGCTCCAAATTCTTCAGGTCGGGCATTGTTTTCTTTATCGGAGAAGACTGAGGCAAAGAAGGCATTGAGGAGTTCAGCCCTTTCTGTGTCCCCTGTTTGCATTTCACCATCTTCTCCTCTGAGTGACCCCACTGTTTCTTTGTTCTTCCTTTTGCTACGAACATACCCATAAAAGCCTTTTTTGTTTCTTTTAACCTCTCTAGCAAGCCTGAGTTCATTCTGTGCTTTAGCTTTTCTGACTTTGTGTCTACACGTGCTGGCTATTTGTTTGAATTCCTCTTTTCCATTTTTTGTACACATCCTTTTTTAATCTTAACTCAGTTAAAAGTTCTTTAGATAGCCACCCTGGCTTCTTTAGGCACCTTCCATGTTTCCATCTCATTGGTATTGCCTGAAGTTGTGCTTTTACTATCTCCCTCTTAACAAACTCCCAGCCATCATGAACTCCCTTTCCTTTTAGTATTACTGTCCATGGGATCTCACCCAGCACTTCCCTAAGTTTTATGAAGTCGGCTTTCTTAAAGTCAAGAAATTGAGTCCTAGTATGCTTGGCTGCTCCTTTCCGCTGTATAGTAAACTTCAGAAGAGCATGATCACTCGCGCCTAATGATCCTTCCACTTCTACCCCACTAACCAGGTCATCAACATTGGTTGTTGCTTCTCCCACTTTCTGGACAATGAAGTTGTCTGCAAGGCCAGTGAGGAATCTGTTTGACCTTATGCTCTTGGCTGAGTTTGACATCCAGCAAATATCCGGGTAATTGAAGTCCCCCATTACTACTATCTCCCTTCCTTTTGCATGCTTGGCCATCTGTTTAGGGGTATGCATACCCCTGCGTACTCCCAGAGAAAAAGCACTGGCTATGCCTCTTTAGGATTGGAAGAAAGAAAAATGAGATGAATTTTTATAAGTCATCCAATAAAAAACCCAGATACAAAATTTTGTGGAGTATTTTCTAACAAAGTGTGCCTACAATGTAGCTTGGGTCTCAAAAAAAGGTACATGTGTTTTGCAACAGGAGCAGAGTACTATAATCTGCTTGTTTCAACAAGTTTGCTCTTTTTACCCCAACATGGTAAACGGAAACTAAGAAAGTAATGTAAGAAAACTTTAGGGGGTATTTTTCTACCCCAAAGCAAATTCAAATGCTTCTTGAGGTAGTAAAATGTCCCCAAAATAAAGCTATGTGTGGTATATTTCAAAAGAAAAGTAGCTACCTACTTCTCTGGGTCAGTTCTCCCATTTGTAATATTCAGTTGGTTTACTTGGTACTGTAGGGGGGTTTTTTTGCCCCAACCATTTTCATTTATTTATAGAAAGGAATCTGTAAATGTTAAGTGGCTGCAATTTGGGGACAGTGTTTACTATTGGGGGGGGGGGAATACAGTGAAGGATTACAGTATATGTTTACTTTTGTGAAAATTATGCAAACAAATGTGCACCAGAATTTCAACCCCTTTTTTCATATGAAACTTTAGTCTGCAATACTCCTGCTCATTGGCATACCAACATTTATGAAATTCAAGATTCTGATTACAGAGTAAATTTAGAAACAAGGGTTGAAGTAGCCACATGAGCAAGATTCTTACATAAAGGAAAGGTAGAAAACTGTGCTTATTTAATATTCCACAATGCAAAGAGTTCTAAAACTGTAGATCATAGGTAAAGCCTACTTTAACACTGTACCAGTCTTTTGCTATACTAAATGAGGTAACATGTTAGGGATTCTAACAAAAGACAATCGTAACAGGCAAGCTCAACAAACCTTCGGTGCCCTGGTTTTTACTTTCTGAAATATGGCAACCCTACCCTAGAATGCTCAACTCAAAATACATGTCTTCATAAATAGCATCGTTTCCAGGGATATATAGGCCTTGGGCTACAGTTTTTTAATATGGCAGAGAGCTACTCATGTTCTCCAAGATAACATCTTTGAAGTGTAGGAGTTAACACAAAATTTAATTAGCAGAAGCAGCAGCTCCTGCTTCTGCCTCCGGACCGCAGCAAAATTAAATGCAGCTGGTAGGAGCTGAAATGCACTGAAGAAGTTTCAAGAGGAGGAATACTGCTGTCCTACAAAGACTAGTTTAGGGCTCCTTCAAGAGTATCAAGAATATCACAGCTAAGCATGAAAAACCCCCAAGTAACATACAAAGACATCTCAATATGTTGTGGATTCTGTAATGGAAAAAGCATTCTTGCCTTTAAAAGGAAACATTTTTGCAAGTGATTTTCCTCAACTTCCCCCTGGCAGCTAACACTGACACTATGACCAACTATATCACTAGCAGCATAGTACTGAATTCCTCATCCATTACTAGTATGCCTTTCATTGTCCCTAGAAAAGTGTCTGAAAAACTAAAGTTTATCTGAACATACGTATTTTTTAATCCAGAGAATTCCCAGAGCAACTCATTTACAAAACCGCTAAAATTCGCAAGCAGTAAAATCAGTTTAGAACACAATAACAAAATAAGACATAATGCAAGAACTGCAAACATCATAACCAGGAAAGGAGTTCTTCCTGTGCTAAATAAACTTTCACCAAGTCCTGTGCTAAATAAACCTTCACCAAGTCAGGACAGCACTACTGAAATGGCCATATCTCCAGTCACCATCTCTCTTACCTATGTTATCCAGAGAAGAGCCTCCAAGTCAGATCTTAATGCATGGGGAGGCTTGTGGGGGGAGGGGGGATTGGTACTTAAGATATCCAGGCCTCAAGCTCCTTGGGCTTTAAAAGTTAAAATCACCACTTTGAATCATTCTTGGAAACAGACCACTGACAAATTGTCCTGCATTAACTCCGTATCACTCTTTACTGCCTGCCAAACAGCTGGATCTAGAACATCTTGTTTTCTGATGATTCTGCTAAAGAAGAATACTGTCCTACAATATGCAAATGCGTGCCCCCCCCCACGCCTACCTATGGTTGGGAAAGAAGAAAGCTCACAAAAGTTTTGCCAATCATATTTTTACAGGTGCCCTAATAGAAATATGGGATAGGTACCAAAATATTTTGGAACCAAATGTACCTCATTGGTTATCCCCACTGGAGGTCATGAGTGTCAAAAAGACAAATATGAGAGAGGATTGGATGACTTATGGAGACACTGTAATTAAAGAAGGCGGGAAATGGAAATTGAAGCCATATGAACAAGTCAAAAAACATGTATATGATTGGTTGCACTACTTCCAAACAAACGAAATGTTTAAAAAGGATTGCAAAGAGAGGAAATATATTGAAGGAGAGTCTAGATTTCAGAAAGAGATAATAAATAATGATTACAAGGTATTGTCAAAAATGTACAAAATGCTATTGGAATGGCAAACAAAGGACGAAGAAGCTAAATCGGTTATGATACATTGGGCCAGGGACTTTGGTTATAATATACAGCTAGCAGATTGGGAGAAGGTATGGAAGGAAAATATGAAATTCACTGCATGCATGACGATAAAGGAAAACATTATGAAAATGGTATATAGATGGTATATCACTCCCGTTAAATTAGCAAAAATGTATAAGACATGTAACAAATGTTGGAAATGTAAGGAAAGGGAAGGGTCATTTTATCATATGTGGTGGGAGTGTAAGAAAGTAAAAGGCTTCTGGGAAATGATATATAATGAGTTGAAAAAGATGTTTAAATATACGTTTGTGAAGAAACCAGAAGCCTTTTTGTTAGGAATTACAGGAAGAGAATTTAATAGAAGTGATTATAAACTTTTTCAAAATGCAGTGACTGCGGCAAGAATTTTAATGGCTCAAAAATGGAAACAAGAAGAATTACCAACATTGGAAGAATGGAGACGGAAACTGACGGACTTTGCTGAATTAGATAAACTGACAGGAAAAATTAGATACCAAAAAGATCACAAGTTCACACAGGACTGGAGAAAGTTTACGATTTATCTGGAAAATATTTGTGATGAACAGACAACGCTAGTTGGATTTAAAGAGGCTTTGTGAGGAGAAAGGGTATTGTAAGAGGGAAAAGAGCTGTAAAGATTTATTAACTGGCAATACAATTATAAAGGAAATGTGAATCAAATTTAAAATTATGAGGATTGTGGAGGGAGCGGGGGGAAGTCTAAAAGAATCTTGTATTATATTGGATACGAATGTGTTATTTAAATTTGTAAAAGAAAAATTTTCTTAAAAAATTACAGACTAGAAACTAATGTTAAGAATAAAGATGAAGAAAAATGTCTATCAATTTAAAATAAAATGAACATTTATTTTTTAAAACATATTGTAAAGTTGTGTAAGGAAAGACCTATTCTGGTTACAAACTTGTAAAATAAGACAGTCTTATCTTAGTTACACAGTATACCAAAATTATCACCTTAAGTTATATAAATAACAAGTCCAAATTGCTCTATATGATCATTTGCTCTGCAGAAAAGTCTACTTTAAAAACACTTTCATCCTTTGTTTCATGTTACGCATCTCTCAGTTCAGTTTCAGAGAGAGGACAGAAGTAACTTGTAAAACCTCTGTACGATACTGCATAGACATTTAAGCAGTATGCAGGAGGGAAACTTGTATTTATGCTTGAGAACCATAATGAAATGCACTCTCAATTGGTTTTACACACAAGGCAGAAAAACAAATTATAGGTCACAACTATCACAGAATCTTAGAGTTGGAAGGGACATCAAGGGACAATCTAGTCCAACTCCCTGCAATGCAGGAATCTCAGCTAAAGCATCCATGACAGATGGCCATCCAATCTCTGTTTAAAAACCTCCAAGGAAGGAGAGTCCACCACCTCTTGTGGGAGTCTGTTCCACCGATGAACAGCTCTTAGTGTCAGAAAGTTTTTCAGAATGTTTAGTCAGAATCTCCTTTCATGCAACTTGAAGCCATTGGTTCGAGTCCTACCTTCCTGAGCAGGAGAAAACAAGCATGATCCCCCTTCATGTAACAGCCCTTAAGCTATTTGAACATGGCTATCATATCTCCTCTTAGTCTCCTCTTTTTCAGGCTAAACATACCCAGCTCCTTCAAGTGTTCCTCATAAGGTTTAGTTTCCAGACCCTTGATCATCTTGGTTGCCCTCGTCTGTACATGTTCCAGATTGTCAACATCCTTCTTAAATTGTGGTGCCCAGAACTGGACACAGTATTCCAAGTGTGGTCTGACTAAGGCAGAATGCAGTGGTACTATTACTTCCCTTGATCTGGACACTATACTTCTGTTGATGCAGCCCAGAACAGCATTAGCTTTTTTTGCTGCTGCATCACACTATTGACCCATGTTAAGCTTGTGGTCCACCAAGACCCCTAGATCCTTTTCACATGTACTGCTAGTAAGCCAGGTGTCCCCCATCCTATATTAGTGCATCTGGTTCTTCCGTCCAAAGTTACATCTGTCCCTACTGAAATTCATTTTGTTAGCTTGCGCTCAGTTCTCCAATCTGTTAAGGTCATTTTGAATTCTGATTCTGTCTTCTGCTGTTTTAGCTACCCTTCCCAGTTTAGTGTCATCAGCAAATTTGATGAGCATCCCCTCAATTCCTTCATCCAAGTTGAACAACAGACCCAGGACAGAATGCTGCAGCACCCCACTTTTCACTTTTTTCCAGGATGACGAGGAACCATTAATGAGTTCTCTTTGGGTTTGGTCAGTCAACCAGCTATAAATCCACCTAACAGTTACCTTGTTCAACCCACATTTTACCAGCTTTCTCACAAGAATATCATGGGGAACTTTTTCAAAAGCCTTACTGAAATCAAGATACACTATGTCCACAGCATTTCTCTGATCCACCAAGTTTTTAATTCCATCAAAAAATGGTAATACCAATGGTGTTACCCCCGTCCAGCAGTCCAAATAGTCTTTAACACACACACTGATTTTCCTAATAAGCAAAAGCAAGCTAACAAAATGAATTTCAGTAGGGACTGAAAAAGCAAGGGGTGAGAAGGTGAAAAATGGCTTTGTCATGTATAATGAGATAAGAATCCAATGTCTCTCCATGGTTTTAAGTTTGGTAATAAGTTGCAATTCAGCAGCTTCTCTTTCCAGTCTATTTCTGAAATTCCTTTGTAATAGAACAGCTACTTTGAGATCTTGTATAGAATGTCCTGGGAGATTGAAGTGTTCTCCTACTGGTTTCTCTGTCTTGTGATTCCTGATGTCAGATTTATGTCTGTTTATTCTTTGGCGTAAGGTTTGGCCTGTTTGTCCAATATAGAGAGCTGAAGGACACTGTTGGCATTTGATGGCATACACAATGTTAGACGATAAGCAATTAAATAGTCCCGAGATGGTATGTGTGATGTTGTTGGGGCCAGTAATAGTGTTGTCCGGGTGTATGTGGCAGCAAAGTTGGCATCTGGGTTTATTGCAGGCTCTGGTGCCAGTGTCCATGTTAAGTCTGGTTGTAGTATTATTGTGGGTTAGGAGTTGTTTAAGATTGGGAGGCTGTCTATAGGCAATGAAAGGTCTTCCTCCCAGAGCTTGAGAAAGAGAACTGTCATTGTCCAGGAGAGGTTGTAGATCTCTGATGATGCGTTGTACTGTTTTAACTTGGGAGCTGTATGTGATGACTAGAGGTGTTCTGTTATTTTCTTTTTGGGGTCTGTCTTGCAGCAAGTTCTCTCTGGCTATCAGTCTGGATCTGTTGTCTAACTTCATCTGCTGGGTATTTTAGTTCTAAAAAGGTTTGCTGTAGATCTCTTAGGTGAGAGTCTCTGTCTGTAGAATTGGAACAGATGCGGCTGTAACGTAGTGCCTGGCTATATACAATGGACTGTTTGGTATGTTTGGGATGGTAGCTAGAGGCATGTAGATATGTTTGTCAGTCAGTTGGTTTACGGTATAAGGTGGTGTCTATGCGCCCATCCTGTATTTTTATAGTAGTGTCCAAAAAATGTATTTCTTGCATAGATTGATTCATTGTTAGGTTGATTGTGGGGTGAAAATCATTGAATTTCTGGTGGAAGGTGTCCAGGGTCTGTTGACCATGTGTCCAGATGATAAAAATATCGTCAATGTATCGCAGGTACAAGAGAGGTTTGAGTGGGTAGGAGTTTAGGAAACGTTGTTCTAAATCTGCCATGAAGATGTTGGCATACTGTGGGGCCATGCGGGTGCCCATTGCTGTGCCGCTGATCTGAAGGAACAGGTCATCACCGAATTTGAAGTTGTTGTGGGTAAGGACAAATTGGCAGAGTTTGGTAGCAAAGTCCGCTGTGGTTTTATCTGAAATGGTGTTCCTTATAGCTTGTAAACCATTGTTGTGTGGGATGTTGGTATACAGAGATTCCACATCCATAGTAGCTAGTATAGTATTGTTAGGAAGATTATTTAAAGATTGTATTTTCCTCAGAAAATCTGTGGTGTCACGTACATAGCTGGGAGCACTGATGGCATATGGTTTCAGAACAGAGTCCATATAACCGGAGACACCCACTGTAATAGTGCCAATACCTGAAATGATGGGGCGTCCTGGATTTCCTGGTTTGTGTATTTTAGGTAGAAGATAGAAAGTTCCTGGTCGAGGTTCTGTTGGTGTGTTTGTGAGGATCTGTTCTTGGATGTGTGGGGGTAGCTCCTTAACAATCTTGTTCAGTTCTTTTTTGTATTCTTGTGTGGGGTCTGAGTCCAATTTTATGTAAAAGGCGGTATTGGAAAGTTGTCTGTGAGCCTCCTGAATGTAGTCAGTTTTGTTCATGATGACGACAGCTCCACCTTTGTCCGCTTCTTTAATTATAATGTCTGGGTTGTTTCTGAGATTATCTATGGCTCTCCTTTCAGCATGGTTTAGATTTTGTTGTAAGCGATGGTGTTTTCTGGTCACATCTGTTTGGATTCTGTGGCGGAAGCAGTCAATGTACAAGTCCAGTGTGGTATTGCGTCCATCAGGAGGGGTCCATGTGGAGTCCCTTTTTGTGTAACACTTTTTCGGTGGTAGTTGGTGGTCAGTGTTCTGTTGGGAGGGTGGTTGTTGTTCTCCAGTGGGTTGAGAGGTGTTGTGTTGTGAAGTTGTTGCTTGTTCTGCTTTGTCTTGTTGTTGTGTGTGTTGAAAATACTCCTTCAGGCGTAAACGGCGGAAAAATGCTTCCAAGTCCCCACATAACTGAATCATGTGTGGGGATTTGGCAGGGCAGAATGACAGTCCACATGAAAGGACTGATTCCTCAGCTGGGCTGAGTGCTTGCTGTGAGAGATTGACAATATTGTTGATCTTGTTTTGATTAGTAGCCTGTAGGTTGGAAAGATTAGAGAGTTTCTTGTTTTTCTGTTTTTTCAGTAGCTCCAGTTGAGAGTGGTAAATGTTTTGTTTTTCCTTTGGAACTCTTGCCAAGCTTGGTGGTTCCTGATAGAGTTGTCCAATACAAGGAATAGAGTTGTCCAATCAGGAATCACAAGACAGAGAAACCAGTAGGAGAACACTTCAATCTCCCAGGACATTCTATACAAGATCTCAAAGTAGCTGTTCTATTACAAAGGAATTTCAGAAATAGACTGGAAAGAGAAGCTGCTGAATTGCAACTTATTACCAAACTTAAAACCATGGAGAGACCTGGTCTGAACAAAGACATTGGATTCTTATCTCATTATACATGACAAAGCCATTTTTCACCTTCTCACCCCTTGCTTTTTCCTGTAAGACCTATTGCAGTCGTTAAGAGTCGTCAACAGGCTCATCACAGCTATCTGCCAATCACCCATTCCCACCACCCTCCTGAGTAATACCCCTCCCCACCTTCTCACTATATAGAAGGGTCTGGTGACTTCTGTTTCAGTGTATCTGAAGAAGTGTGCATGCACACGAAAGCTCATACCAAGAACTAACTTAGTTGGTCTTTAAGGTGCTACTGGAAGGAATTTTTTTATTTTGTTTTGACTATGGCAGACCAACACGGCTACCTATCTGTAACTAAAGAAACATGATATTTGAACACAGTAAGATCATTCAAGACAACAACAAAAGCTTGGATCCTAAACAGCCTAATGTTAGGTTAATTGAAGGAGGCTGCTGAAGGAGGGGGAAATTGTCCAAAATCAGGCAAACTTCTATCTGATTTGGACCATCCTTCCTGAATAGCACCTCTTCAGCCCCAACCACCATTACCCAGATGGCTGCCCAGGTTGGGGATAGGGGTAGGATAGAACAGGTAGGAAAATATGCTTCTGTAAAGTTGCTTTAGTTAACTTGTATTATGATCCAAACTATTTTCATACTGATTGTTTGTGCACACATTCAAAACCGGATCTATGATGCACAAAAGAAGTCCTCTTCTGTACACTACAACTCTTTCCTTATTATCTCAAAACCACCCTATTCTGTATTTTGAGAGGGTTCTGTTTACTGGATTGAGTGCCCCAACTGCATTGCTAGTATTATCTAAAATATAAATCCTATTAATACTTATTGAATGTGCCTGTAACACAGACTACTAATACATCCCCCGAGCCACATACCTCTACTATTTTCTAAGCTTACAATTTACTTATTATCCTAAAAAGCTGAGTGCCTTCTCACTCCACTAGCTGAACACAAGAGCACAGCAGGATATTTTTTTGAAGTTCTAAATACGAGCAATGAACTTTGTTTTTAAAGAGCTTTCAAGCCAAGTTTTTTCTAAGCTCCAACTGAAGCATGCATACATGCTTAAAAAAACAAAACACCAAACAGTAACTTCAACCAAAAAGCAGCAGGGATTATACAGAGTGTACCTGTCTAGCAACGCACAGAGATAAAAACTAGAAAAGCAGACTTTACAAGTCTTTTCAGTTTAAGCCTCCATAAATCTACTCCCCAGGCGAAACTGTCCCTGTCCCTCTGGCACAGCTGGGCGCACAGCAGCAGAGAGATTCCCCAGAGTTCTCTGAAAATTGCAGAGAACTGAAAGCAGCACCTTATATCAAGGTGGGCAGAAGATAGATGAGGCTCTATTACCTAACATGTGGGTGACTGGCAGCGTAAGTATAAAAGCTTAATCTCCCATCACTTTAAACAACTGCAACAAAAAAGGAACCCCCTTAAATTTCTTTGCTGAAGTGAAGAAATCTTGGGCAAGGAGGAGGAGAAACTAGGAATGGATTTTTATGTGTAATGGCTCAGTTCTGCTACTAAAAACAACTTCCTTGATTGAGAATGGGCTTCGATACACTCTAGCTCAGTTCTAAGTGTATGTCCCCCACCCTGCCACAAATCTGCACCCGGCTCCAGTTGGTGAATGTAGGGTTCTGAGTAGACATTTATAGATTAGTACTAAGGCTCCAAACCTGCAGTCTACGTTGGATGTCTCCAATCTCATACTTTAAATGCATGAAGGAACTATGTTTTTTTCAAAGCTATGTTACTTGAGTTGTAAAAATAGCATTTGTGCTGTCATTTACATGAAAGGCATTTCCCTCACCTATTAGTTAGAGCTAGAAACATCTTGTATGTATTTCCAGCTCTTACGTTTGTTGAACTGGGTTATCTGTAATACATGTAATTGTTAGATTGTTAATGAAGCCACAAACTACAAGTATTTATTTTAAGAACAGTTTAGAAAGGCACGCAAAGGAGTATATCCATCTCAAAATCTGTTTGGTATGCTAATTAGAGCCAGTTCATCAGAAGCGCAAAGCTCAACTATTTATTCACTCACAGCTGCAGAGAAGTGCAAACATAGTCTTGTTATTTAAACGTACTGTACAAGATTTTTAAAAATCTTTTGACCGTATTTCTTCTAAAATAAGCCTTTTTATGGGTAGTTTTGCACTGTCAACCCCCACATACTTTTTGAAATAAGCTAAAATCCACATGAAATAGTATAGTGCCATTACAGATAAGCAAACTGATCTCAAAGAATTCTGAACTCCCACACAATGCATTTACAAAGCAGACTGTCCTTGCCTAGCAATGGGGAAAAGTATCATTACAGTAGAGGAAAAATGGTTGTCGGATTAACTGAAGGTATATTGCCTTCAAAGGCCATATTGGCTGTGGGTCCTGGGGGAACTGCTCCCTGCCTTGCAGGCCTCTTCTGCCAAGCCTAGGAGGGTATGGCCCAGACTAACTGCAGTACAAAAGCTGAGACACCTGAATGGGCTCTTGGGTTGGGTATTGCTTAGTGGGTCTTGTTGTTATTATTATTACTCAAGTTGTTTTAAATGATTTTCAACTACTTTTTAACTTGGTTTAAATTTGGGGTTTTATTGCTTTTAACTGAAAGACATGGGATGTGCCTGGGAAGAGATTTGTTGGGAAGAATGGGGCGGGGGGGCAATCACAGTGGTTCAGGGTAGGGGTTGTGGGAGACAGGACAGGCTAGGTAATAGACACGTGGCAGTTAGTGACTGTGCCATGTGCCAGTCCCCTCTTCTAACCAGGGGAGTTGTCCTCTCAGTCAGTCCTCGGGTCTGCAGCTGCTGTTGCTGAATGCCAGGTCAACTGAGTAAGATCTCATTTATACATGATTTGACTGTGGATGAGGAGGCTGATCTGGTCTGTATGACTGTGACCTGCGTGGGTGAGCAGAGTTGAGCTGGTCTCATGCAGCTGTGCCCACCTGGATAGTCAGTGCAGCATCAGGGCAGACTTGAGGGTCGAGGAGGGGGAGCTGCTGTGGTCTATTCCACTTGTCCGGAACGCCTGCATTCCATGGCTTTTTATATGTGTTTGTGGGAAGGGGAGTTCTTGGTTTGGTTTTTGTTTTAATATGTTTCTGGTATTCTCATTTTTTTATTATTTTCTGTTGTGAACTGCCCTGGGATCTTCAGATGAAGGGCAGTATACAAATTGAATAAATGATAACCACAACAATAAAACAAAATGAGAAAAACTAAGAGTTAACATGAAGTGAAATGCTACACTTGCACAGGAATATCATTTGAATGAATGAATACCTTGTATTGACATTGTTATTTCCTTGAAGGTGGCAGTTGCTAAAGCACCATCACTGGTGGCTGCATGCACAGCTATGAGAAGGTACCAGCTAAGGCAAACAGCACCCTCTCTGCAAGCCCACCATAGCCTGAAGGAAGTCCTACACACTCCAAAACTGACTGTCCTGTGTGAACTGGTCCTAAGGTTCAAACTGTGTGTATGTGAAATGTATGAATATTCTCTAGATTTACTTCAAATGCATTAGTTACATAAAGAATAAGGCTTAGGGCAGTGAAGTTTCCAGTACAACAATTTGCTTTACCTTTTTGATATCTTAATATATGCTTTTTGTCCATTAAGACATTATCTATGCTACAGAAGAGATGCAACAGATTTTGCAAAGGCCCCCAGGCTACAAAAGTGTCTGACATTTATTGGGGGTTTCAACGTTCGGTTTAATTTATGGCATTTGGGGACAAATTTCACTACTTTCTCTGAGTACAGGATACATTTTAAATCGCTTTCAAAATGAAAGCTGAAGTTATAGTTACAGTGGTTGAGTTAGAACAAATAATGTAACAGTCTGCAAGTAAACAAAGTAATTCTCTTGCTCACTGCTAGAAACTAAATCACTACAAGGCTAAAGGATGTAAGCGAAGATACTTCACAATCCACAAGGGTATCAACAAGAAATTCATATCCCATCCCTGTTACCAAAACAGAACAGCTTATACTGTACTATAAACAAGCCTAGATAGGTACACTTGATTTTAAGTGTGAAAACTGTAAAATAATAGAATCATAGAATTGTAGATTTGGAAGGGACTCCCCACAGGCAATCTGCCAAAGTGTAGGGCCTTACATTTGTCCCTACTGAAATTCATTTTGTTAGTTTTGGCCCAGTTCTCCAATTTGTTATGGCAATCGTGAATCCCTATTCTGTGGCAATAGCTATCCCTCCCAATTTGGTGTGGTCTGAAAGAGACAGGAGTGCTGCTCTATTGGCATTTCACCAAAATAAGAACAAAGATACAAGACAAACAAATTACAATACCCCCAGGGGCATGCCAACGGATACTTAGTAATAGTGGGCAATGATCAACAGTAGGAAATACAAATAGAAAAATTTGAAGGAGTTCTTGAAGTCAATTATGTCCTTTTCGCAAAATGCAAGTGCAGGTTGAGCTGATGTATATTTTATGAGGTGAGGACCAGAACTAACAGTGTATGCAACAACACCATGAGAAAATGCACAAAAGGGTACATAATTGTGGACTCCATCCCTACAGGCCACTCAATAAAGCCTTACCTCTGCTATGAACTGTCTAGACTAGAACCTAGAGCAGGCATAGGCAAACTCAACCCTCCAGATGTTTTGGAACTATAACCCCCATCATCCCTGACCACTGGTCCTGTTAGCTAGGGATGATGGGAGTTGTAGGCCAAAAACATCTGGAGGGCCAAGTTTGCCTATGCCTGACCTAGAGTGTAGATGGGCTAAGGATTGGATATGATCCCAGGAGAAGTCCCTCTCCCACCCTACAATATGGTAGGGATGGTTACAGTGACTTACCCGTTGTAAGGATAACTAGATAATGCATATGAAGTGCTATGAACACAAGGAACACTATGCAAATGTTATGTATTATTTATGAAGGAGGCCTCTCATGCATTTGTCAAATGATCAAGAGAAAAAATTGAGGTGGGAGAAGCTTTTTCTGCAATGTCATTAGGCCATTTGATGGGCAACCAAGAAGTAAATGGAAGATATCTGAATGAAGCAGGTAATCTAATCTTGAAGAATGTATAGCAGTTATTCTGCTATGAATATTCTAAACAATTCTGGATAGGTCTCCCCATCCCTTGCCTACTGAAATCCTGTGAAGTTCAGGTGGGGTGGAGTAGATGGTCCAAAAATAAATTAATGCTATATATCCATATTGGAAGGTGGCACAAGATTAAGGTCAAATGCAAGTGAAGGTTAGCCAATTGACTAGAGCAGAGGTTTTCAACCTTTTTGAGTCCACGGCTCCCTTTACCAAGTACATTCTTTCTGCGGCACCCTTGTGGGGCTCGGGAGCCCAGTTATGTCACCCCTTGCCTTGCTATCAGCCTTTCATCATTTTTCAAACACTCTACCTTGTGGACTGTTCCCTCAGCTTCCTCTCCTCTCCCCTTGGTCTCTGAGCTGCCCCCACCCCAAGCAGAGACTGGTCAAAGTTGAACGTGAGGCCAACACCTTACCTTGGGAGGCAGCAACGGGTGCTGCCAGACCTGCGTGGCAGAAAGGCTCCCCTTCAGCACCAGGCACTCAGCTCCAAGGCAGGCCTTTCACACAGCAAACAAATAAAAGGCCAGCACAGTGCCTGCCTGTCTCCCACTTGTCTGTCCATTCCCAACAGCAAGGGCTGGTGGGCTAGCTGGCTGGGCTCCCTTGCCCACTTGCCTGTTTACTCCGAGGCCGCCTCAGCTCCTGGCAACCAGCACCTTCTGGCCAGCCCCAGAGGCACCATTAACCCGTGGAGCTTGTAGTCAGGGCTACTGCAACAAACAGCTGTGCAAGCCTTTGGGAGGCAGAGACACAAGAGGGCATCAGAGGGAAGGAAAGAGGGAAAGAGGCCAGTGTTGCTCGCAACACCTCTGACCATCATTCAAGGCACCCCAGAGTGCCATGGCACACTGGTTGAAAAACACTGGAATAGCGATTTAGTCTGCAATCCTTTACACACTTTTGGGAGTAAGTCCCATTTAATTCACTAAGACTTATTTCTGTGTAGACATGCATAGGATTGTGCTGTTAAGGTAATTCTGAGTTGATTTAGTGTATTGTTCATAGGAATAGCAAATACCTTCCTCCAGTTAAGAAAGAATAGACTTACATGTTCAATAAGGTTTTATTAAATTCCCCCAGTGATGCTTTGAAAGGATATAAAATGGAATCTTCCAGTTAGTGTTAAGTCAATGCAAATCTCAAGACTTACTCATACTGAGGCATGCCTCATTCGTTTATGCATTATTCAGTTGTCCATCACTTTCCGGTGGTAATTTTGCAAGCAATAAAGCTAAAACCTCACACTTATTTGAATGCAACCCCCACTGAACTCTGGCTTATTTCTCCCAGATAACTGAGTATAAACCTTTGCTGTCACTGTAGCTGCACTACTGGTTTTAAAAGGAGCTGCTATGATCAGATGTATCATACTTTACACCTTCTGAAATGGCACCAATTCAAATTCTATAAAATAGCATTTTTATTACATTTGCAGGTCATCCCACAGCATACTCAGGATGGCGCACAATAAAGGTGGTAAAAACTGAAACACAAAGTTATGATGTAAAGAAAGGGGGGTACAAAAACAAAACAGAACTCAAAACACTGCCCCCCCTAGCCAAGAACAAGATTTTTAAAAGATGGCCAGACTATTCACATTATTTATTAAAACAAAAATTAAAAAATAACCTGTGTAAAAAGTAGGGCTGGGTGATATCTGCTTTTCAGTATCATGATATATCACCAGATAAACACTGTGATTTTGAGATATCACAATGTCTTAAGTAAGGATGGAACTACAGTATATAGAGATGAGAAGGGAGACAGACACAAGGGAGATGCAGACACAGAAGGGGAGATGGGAGGAAAGAGGCTTAAACAACAGGGCAAAGTTTATTTTTATGTCATGGCCGATGGTATCAAAGGCCACTGAGAGATCCAGCAGAACTAGGAAACAGCTTTCACCTCTGTCCCTAGCCTAGGGGCCCATCAGAGATTATCGACCAGCGCGACCAAGGCAGTTTCAGTCCCATAATGAGTCCTGAATCCAGACTGGAAGGGATCCAAATGGTCCACATCCTCCAGGCATGCTTGGAGTTGTTCAGCAACCACCTGCTCAATCACCTTAGTGTTTGCTTCTCACACTAATGACATTTTCAAGAGACAAAATAAAATCCATGAAGTAATACTGAGAGATTGTAAACCAAAACTATTATGAACTTAGCCACAGCTTGTAATTTGAGTCATTGTTTCCAATGTGCGCTTTGGCTTGTGCATTTGACAGTATATACTCAATATATGAATCTCACTGAACTCAATAGGATTTGGGGCATGGTAAGGAATTTTTAACTGAGGGTGGGTCATCAAGAACAGCTGTAGACAGTAATACTAGTGGTGGAAGCAACTGTATTTGTGCCCTGGAATGCTATATTAAGTTTTAGTGAAAATGTGTTGAGATTGTTTTCTCTTAAGTGGAAGCATGCACAAAGGAAGAAACTGTCATGAATACAATATATTGCTTTCCACAAAGTTTACATTGCAGCACTATCATGCACATTCTGGAAAAGCAATGGGTCACTGCTAACCTGCGTTTTGATGTAATCTAGGAGGAGGCAGTCATTCATTAGCCTTCCAAAAATTAACAGGTCTAATACTCTACAAGCATGTATCTACAAAGGCCTTTCTGCCAATTCTATCTGTAATGGGTCAAATAGTTCTGGCCTTCAGACTAAAGTGTAGAGAACAAAGCAACCCCTAAAAATGCAGATTGGCTATCCTTCATCTGGGGCTATTTGCTGCCAAAATTGTCTACAGTTATCTGTTTGTAAGGAGAGGCCTGCATGAGCTGATCAAGGACAGACGGACTTATAGACAGAGTCTATAACCTTCTTTCCTCTTCAAGTTCAACTACTGTGAACAAAAATTGTTTAAACCCATCACATTTACAGCTCAGTTCTTGACAAAGTATTTGAATGGCTACTACTGTTAACACCAAGAAATAATTCATCAAGGGAGATGACCCGCAGGCAAATCTGACCCTATACAGCTGTCTGTACACAGTACACTGGTAAGATTTCAGTTTTGGCATTTAAAAAAATTAATAATTTTTTTATTAAAACAATAAGAAAAATGTAAAACTGTGGCCAGAGTAGCCCAAATAATGTGTTGGAATTCCATATATGTGAACTGTCAGTAATACATCACCTTTCAAATACAGATTTCCTCTAGGGCAGAAGACATCCTCACAGCTTTGTAATGAAAAGAAAAACTTAGCTCTTTAGCATCCTTCAGTGGCTATGTGGTTACACTACACTTCTAGAAACTGCCTTCTATACGAGGAACTGGCAGTACTTGTTTTGGCACTGCAGCCACCTGGCAGAATAGAATGCTTATGCATCACTGTCTCAAGTCTCCCTCTGCACCAAAAATCTGTCAAGACATGAAAATATGATCCAGACAAGAGCCTTAGAATTTTTTGTATCAAATACAGAATCAAGTAATCCAAGGAGACTAAATACAATGGTTTGAATAGTGGAGAGGAAATGCAAGGCAAGCAGGTCTTCTACTCAGCAAGGAAAAAATTGCAAAGCGGGAGGGATTATTAAAATATTATTTTGGCTGCAGACAATAACAATACTGTTATCACTGGAAAAATAAAAATACTAAAATGCTGTATTCTCACAAACACCCCTGAAGAATATATGTATGTATTGCTGTATAACCCCTACTATGTGATTTTATTTGCACTTCATTTGTATATAATTCCCTGTAATTTCAAAAATGTCAAATTAGTCAACATGCAAATACAAGCCCCTTTAGTGCTAACTCCCGGGCGCAGATGAGAATTAGAAAGAAAATCAAGGAGCAAATCAGAGATCTACAAGAAAACAGGACTGATAGAAAACAGAAGATGGCTGACTAGCCTCTATCATCTTAAGTATTTTGTCAAGCCAGTGGTGTAGCGCGGGTTGTCAGCACCCGGGGCAAGGCAAGTAATTTGTGCCCCCTAACCCTATCCCTAACCCCCAGATGTTGCGCCCGGTGCGGCTGGCCCCCTCTGCACCCCCCACGCTACGCCACTGTGTCAAGCCACAACTTCCAAAATGCCTGTGGAAGTGAAAGTTAGAAGTACTTCATTGTGTACATGGGCAAAGGCCAATTCACATACTATGTATTCACTATGTAACGAAATGTCCTATAGGTTACAGGCCAAGACTTCTTCAAAAATCCTTTTTTTAACTTAATTTATTATGTATTTATTTAAAACGTTTGAATGTTAAACCCTTCTTCCTGGTTACTTTTCTTTTTTAAGAAGGACGACTATAATTTGCAATTGGCAGTACTTAATATGTTTGTGTTAAATCTTCTGCAAAGGGGAAAGCCAGTACCGGTATGCAGACCTTATAACACAAGCTTTCAGGATGCTCATCCACTTCTGACGTGTATGTCATAATAAATAAAGCTCCCTTACAGCAAAATCCACGTGTCCTTTTGCACAAATACAGACCTACATTCATAAACATAACATAGACTCTTTTGGAGCCTTCCACGAAGCCACTCTCTGTTTAAAAAGCCGGTACGCTGCGCTAGGACTTTCTCAGCTCTTTTTGGTCAAGAGGGGGGAAAGCGTGGATTTCAAATACGTACCAAAGTTTGTGCAAGTCTCGTTTTTGCAAATACGCGCCCCCCAGCCGAGAGAAGCTCCTATTTGCAGCTTACACACTACACTGCCAAGGACAGAATTACATACCGATGTGAGGAATGACGGAAAACCGTCCTCTTCTGTTTCTCGCATTCCCTTCCCTCGCTCGCCCACTTACCCGACGTGGTTAAGACGCAGGCGGAGGAAGAGGAGGGAAAGAGTGAGGAAGGAGGCATGACGACGGGGCAAGACCATTTTCGCGCGTGTCACAAGGTGCGGACGGGCGGAGGGAAATGAAGCGGACACATGGTCCGCCCTGAAGGGAGCTGAGGGGGCCCTCTCGGCCCACACAGGTAAACGCAACCCGTCGGCCTAACCCTCCGTGGGGCAAACAGGGGCGCCTCCTCGGCCCCCCCCCCCGCCACACCCTCGAGGAGAAGGTCCCGGAGTCAGGAGCGGGGAGCGGGTCGGGGACGCGTCGACAGTCACAGCAGCGGCCAGTACTCACCGGGCCCCTCTGAGTGCTAACAGTGGTCGCCATGGCACCTCCCTCAAACCGGGGTGGTCGTCCCTCCTTCCGCCGATGAAACGTCCCTCAATCCGACGCGGCAGAGTCAGCTGATTCCCCCTTCCTTACCGTCTGGCCACGCCCCCAGTCCACCGCTATCCGGCACTGCGCGTGCGCCTGGAGGATCCCACCCCGCCCCTCACCCTCAGTAGACGCCGCCGTAAGAACCGTTACGTGATCACGCGCAGGCGCAGGCCAGAGGAGGTTCCGTTCTCAAACTGCCGCGGTCGCGCGCCTCTCATCCTTTATCGTCTCATCCCCTTTTCGCCGCACACGATGGGAATCCCTGAGCCTGCTGCCGTCTAAGGCGCGTGCGCGCCCAGACGGATTTCTTTAGTATCTGGGGCCCGTTGCCGAGGATGTGCCGAATTGACAGAAACGGCTCCGCAGGGGCGGCTGAATATTTTAGAAACGTTTTGCTTTAATAGGCCGTTATTAACGTCACTAGCCCCGCCCCGCTTATTAAAAAGTCACCGCCATTTCCCACCACAGCGGACTTTAAGCTAAGGGCTTGCCGCTTCACTGAACCCGTTGACGCAACCGCGCCCGTGCACCTCCTGATTGGCTGGCTGAGTGCGGGTGGGCGTGGCCGCGTTAGTCCTCGCGGAAGGGTCGCGCGACCTTTCAACCGTCGCCGCTTGTCTTTCTGCGTGCGCAGGAAAGTGAGATGGTAGAATTCTGGCACAACTTCCTACAACTGAAAACAGCTGGCACTATTCCACCGCAAACTTCTCTCCGTCTTTTCGCGCGCGCGCGCACACACACGCTCTCGCTCTCACTCTCTCCCTGCATCTACAGTATACAGGAATATGATAGCTTCGTTCAGCTCTCACGCTAATCTCACAAGTGAATGGGCCAGAACACTAATTATATTGCATGGCTGGTTCATCTGCTCCTGTGCAGGAGAGGGGAAAAACACTAAAGAGTTTACCATCAAACTAGTCGGGCTGGGGAATAAATGGCCAGAAGTAGCAATATCAGCACACGCTAAAGGAAGAAGTGGTAATACAAGTGATAGAAAGCCAGTGTTGTTTTGGCCATGGTTAACAGTGCAATTCTATGCATATTTAGAGTTAGAAAGGAGTCTACAGGTTATGTAGTCCAATCGTTTATGATGTTTATGATTGTCCAAATTGGAGAGGGTTAGAACTATGCAATGGAAGTCAAGAGGGAGAATTCAGAGAGGCTAAAGGTACCTCGGGTAAAACACACAATGAGAGACACTGTTTATAGCCTCAAGGTCCATAAATAGCAACACCCTAGTGGTCTCAGGCCCTAAGGAAGTTAGATTGGCTTCAACCAGAGCCAGGGCCTTTTCAACTCTGGCTCCGGCCTGGTGGAACGCTCTGCCTCATGAGACCAGGGCCCTGCAGGATCTGATTTCTTTCCGCAGGGCCTGTAAGACAGAGTTGTTCCGCCTGGCCTTTGGCTTGGAGCCAATTTGATTCCCTCCCTCTTTTTTTTCTCTTTTCCTTCTCCTCCTGCGATGAGGCTACATTTTAATATTTTAATGTTCCATTATTTTAATGTTGTATTTTATTTTTGTTTTTAAGTTGTAATCATTCATCTTGTTTTTATTATTGCTTGTAAGCCGCTCTGAGCCCGGCCTTGGCTGGGGAGGGCGGGGTATAAATAAAAAATTATTATTATTATTATTATTATTTACTAATGCTGGAGCCTGCTGGACCAAATAGCTGAGCTGGAGTGCTTGGTTTTAAAGGAGAGCATAGATATAGTGAACATAATGGCAACCTGGTGGAGAGAACCAGTGGGTCATGGTTATCTTTCTGTACAAACACTATAAAGGGGTAACTTCCACCCTATGGGCTTAGTTAGGCCCGAGCATGGGTCCCATTTGGGCCCATGGGACTGTTTTCCTCAAACCTTGCTCATCTTCCCCACAGCTGACATGACATCAAGTGTAGGGTTGGTAGGTACATGTTCTTTTGCACGTGGAGCTACTGGAATCAACTGCAAGGAGAAGTTCCCAATCAAAAGCTGCATAGGACAGCTGAGGGGGCTCACTGTCAGTGCTGATTTGTTTGCTGGCATGGTTTGAATCCAAACTGCACCTGAAAATTGACTTTAAAGGGTGGGTAGCCTTCGGCTGCCCACCTGTCAGTTGGCCTCCAGAATTTAAATGGTATTACGCATCCAGCCTGTTGGTGAGTCTAATTCCCCATCTCTTCTCTAAAGGAAGGCATTTTGGAAGTCATGTTGCTCTGTATAACAAAGAGGGCATAGACGTCCAACAAATTAGAAATCTTCAGAGGTGTAGACTCCTTCATAGAATCACTCGGTGGTAGTATCAGTATCAAAATTAATTAAGTGCAAGGGGTACTTGAGATGGAGAATGAAATCAATGAGGTATCCCAAATAGGAAGTGTTACATTAATGGGTGATTTCAAATACCTTCCTAAAGGCTGGGTAAATGTGATTAGTGTTGCCTTCATTCAATGAAAGCTCCCTTGCTGCAGAGGAACAATGCCAAGGAATACTTAGCAAGGCCTCACTCCTTGTTTTACAGAGGAACAAAGAATGCCCAAATAGGGCTTATAACATCAGTCAATGAGTCACAAGTATGAAAGGCAGCACAGGCACCAGTTTCATATAAGTTATAATATTTTAATCAAAGCAGTTCATACATTCATCTGAGTCAGTGGGACAGGAGCCACATTGTGTGGTGTATTTTATTTATCTAAAGCTTTTCCTTTGACCTTTAGGTGACACAGCTCCAAAAGTGGCTTACATATTTATTTAAAAATCAATCATTTTTAAAAAATAGAAGTGTATGGTTTTTAACTGTCCTATTTAACTTTATAGTGATAGTGACATTTTGTCTCAATAGCTGCTTCTTCCTTACAGGGCAGTTGGTGTCCGTGGTAGCTGAAAGGAGAAGGGTCCTGTCCTACCAGAAATGCACCAGCAGATGGGGAGGGGGTGATAATATTTTACTTTGCTACCTGCTTCTTCTGTCTCTATGAAGGCTATGCATGCAGTGTGGTGTGCTATAATCTATTAATCACAAAGGAGGTGGAGAGTTTGAGCAAAGTTAGCAGCTTCATGTGCATATACCTCTCATGGTATGTGGTCTGTATCTACATGTGCAGAAGAATTAAGTGATAAGAGTTCCTAAGTGGTAGAATAGCCATTACCACTTTACATAAGAAGAGCCCAACTGTATCAGAACAAAGGCCCAACTAATCCAGCATGCTGTTCTCACGGTGGCCAGGCAGATGTCTATGGGAAGCCCACAAGCAGGACTTGTACTAGAGGAGAATCGTATTTTTGAATGCCCTTCTATATGGCAGTACAGTGGTACCTCAAGTTACAAACATCTCAGGTTACAAATGCTTCAGGTTACAAACTCCACTAACCTGGAAGAGTTACCTCGAATTGAGAACTTTGCCCCAGGATGAGAACGGAAATCGTGTGCCGGCGGCGCAGTGGCAGCAAGAGGCCCCATTAGTGAAAGCACGCCTCTAGTTTCAGGTTAAGAACGGACCTCCGGAACAAATTAAGTTCGTAACTAGAGATACCACTGTAGTAGCAGCAGCGTGGCTAGCCGCTTGGGTGTCCTGGGCGTTGTGTGCACCCTGCACCCAGGGGAGGGGTGAGTTGCGGCAGGGCATGCTGTGCGGAGACTTGCCGCCACTCCCCCTCAGCTGTAGGGCAGCTGAGGAAGAGGCAGTGGGCAGATGCAAGCCCCATGCTGCCTCTTTAGGCAGCATTGAACCTGCAGGCGCCTGAGCCACTGCGTCACTTCCAGGAGAGACGTGTGACTTGAGTGCCTGCAGGCCCCGCGGTAAGTGCAGCCCTCCAAAGTGTGGCGGCCAGTGCCCCCCTCTCCCTAGCTACGCCTCTTGAGTAGTAGTAATAAATATTTGCATGTAGGAAGCTGTCATGGGCTAGATCTTTGCTCCCTGACAAACGGCAGTGTGGTTTTTGAAGGGAGCATTCCAATATAGCATTCTTTAGTTTAAAGAGGTACTGTCGATTCTAGAATTTTACCACATTCTGCTCATTTTGTAGACCAAGGCATATTTTGCACAAGCTGGAAACCATTGCCAATGGTTTCTTCCTGCAGCCTTACATGCTGGGTCAAACTGAGCTGAAGTAACATGCATGTGCATGAGAATTGGCCTTTGACGTCTTGGAACATATTCTGATTTTCTGAAAGAAGTGGCAGTTGGTCCTTGTATAGAGGAAGAGCAATTTGTGCCATCACTAAAGAGGAGTCTGCATCAAATGGTAGTTGCTGCAAGTTCAGCCTGCTTTTTTAAATATTTAGCATCTGACCTCCTCTAGCCTCTTGTGTAATTCTGGTCTCTTCAACAGAACAAAGACAACTTTCATATTAATCTGAGTGCTGTTCTGGGAGATAAAAATCTGATCATTTCAAAGTCTATTTGAATAATGTAGCTGCTTCCTGCTGCTAATATCTGCAGCATTAATTTAGTCATTAATTTAAATTCGTGCTGCAGATCCCAACAGCTGGAAATAGAATAGTGCAATTAGGAGCTTTCTAAATTTATAACAGATATTTTTATGCACTATTGTAATGCATGTATGAAGGTATGGCAGCTCAGAGTTATCATGCCGGCTCCAATAAATACATTGATTATAAATTGATTCAATTCATAGAGTGTGAAAGATAGCATCTACTAGATTCTAGCAGGACAAGTTGAAAACAAAGGCCACCAAATGTCAGCAACAAAATAGAATTCAATTCAGGCAAGTGAACATAGGGTTTGTTTAGCCAAATGATTATATATCCTGCTGTTTGTTGCCTTGATCTTTGAGTGCTAATGCAAATCAGTACTGTAGTATGCCAGAGTGGTTTTGTTTCTGAGGAGGGCCAGAAGGGGGCAGTAGGCTGCAAGCATGTCCTCATTTGATGTTAACAGTTATCCAAGAATCTCCAGGCTGTTTCTGCAAGACTGTGCTTGATTTAGAGCAAATTTGCTGGTTGCTTGCACTGAAGGCCTGGAGTAGATTTCTCCTAGGAATTTATTCTCATAGAGGGGAAATCTCAAGAAGTAGTGGTGGTTAGTCCAAGATTGTATTTGGCAGTATGGATACTTGTGTACTTACATGCTGTTAAGATAAAACTGAAATGCTGAAAGACAAACCTAGAAAACAAATTTGTGACATGAAAAACAAATTTTGGCTCTGTGGCAAAAGAAAAGAAAACGTGTTAGTTGTGGCTCTGGGTAATTCTGATCACAATCTTTGTTTCCAGCATTTAATTTGCTGAAGCAGAATTGACAATGCAGATCATCACTATAAAATTAACTGTAACAGAACTAGTTCTTGAATTCTCCTGTGTAGCTTTCTGGACATTGAGTTATTGTCTGCTTGCCAGGTCTTGCAACTAAATTCCCTAACAGCTTGGTTAAGGAAAGTGCATCTTGAATATCAGGAAAGGTTTTTTGGTATCTGCTTGCAGCACAGTCCTATGGCTTGGCTTCATCTTTACTGAATCACCAACCCCACTGTGTTCAATTTGTTTTACTTCTGGGAAGATGTGCATAGAATTGCAGCCTTATCTTATTACCTTTGACATTCATATACCACCATCCCTCACAAGAGCTCAGTGTTAAATAAAGAGTTATTCCCTACTATCCATTTTATCCTCACATCAATTCTGTGAGGAGGGTTCATCTGAAAGGATAATTACGGACTTAAGATCACACAATGAGGTCCATGGCTCAATGGAGATTTGAAGCTGGCAGCGGAATACCAGTAGTTGGAAGCAGTGCTTTTTTCCTGGGGGTACTCAATGGTACACAGTACCGGCACCTTTTTAAAAGAAGCAGCAGCAGCAGCAAAGCACTGATTAAAAGTATGACACTTACTGTAACAACTTCATGGTGAGTACTGGCACTTTTTTTCCTAGATGAAAAGCACTGGTTAGAAGACTGATTGGGGTATTGAAAGCCCAGAGATGGTAACTCTGTAAGGCAATAGGAACCCAGTGGGGTGGATAGAGCCTTTACCAAGCAAAGGGTGCTGCAATACCTCACAGACTGCCTCTCCCCATATGAACCAACCTGGACCCTGCGTTCATCACCTGAGGCCGTTCTTCGTGAGCTCCCTCCACAAGAGGTCTGCAGGGTGACAGCACAAGAATGGGTCTTTTCTATGGCGGGTTCCTGTTTGCAGAATGTTTTTTCCTAGGGAGGCTCGCCTGGCACCTTCATTACATATATTTAGGTGCCAGATGACAACCTTTCAACCAGGCATTTGGCTGATTAACATTCTATGGCTTTTTAAATGTGTTTGATGGAGGGGAGGTTATTGATTTGTCTTTGCTTAATTATGGATTTTGTATTTTTCTGCTGTGATCAACCAAGGGATCTTTGGGTGAAGGATGGTATATTATTATTATTATTATTATTATTATTATTATTATTATTATTATTACAGATGGGTGATTAGAATTAAAGTACCCTCTTCTAAGTTGTGGGCTTTGGCTAGGGAGGGTACAACAGTGACTTCTAGTGATACCTGTGTAACAGAAATCTGCTTGCCCAACAGGGCTTCTGGTTTCTTTTCCCCCCTGTCCTGTCTCCCGCATACCCCTAAAATTCAGAGCAGATTTTGGGTTGCAGAGGGTAAGGAATGAAAGAAAAGTCCTGCTGTATAAGCGGATACCTGGTTGTGCGGCATCAGATGTCACCATAGGGCTCCAGACCCATGGAAGGCTCCAAACCTGGGAACAATTCCTATTGAACTCAGAGGGACTTCTGATTATTATTATTTTTAAATAATTTTTTATTACGGTTTTATAACTGCAAATTCCATATATCACATACCAATATCCAATCCTACCTTACCATTATATTTACAGTCTGCTCCCTCCCCACCCAAATTCCCTCAGCTTCCTCTTCTGGTTTGTTACATTGTTTGTTATATTCTGCATGTATATATACTATTAAGTGTTGTTACAATATCATCCTCCATGTTTAAACTCAACAAAATTGTGAAAGTTTATTCAAATCCTGCCAATGAATCCATTTCTTTTTGTTGTTTCTTCAAGTAAGTTGTAAATAGTTCCCATTCCTTTTTGAAGTCACTGTTATCTTTTTCATGTAATCAGAAGTACCCCCCACCCCAAGAGGGACCTCTGATTAAACATGCTTAGGATTCCACCTTGTTGCTGGGGGCAATACTGATGCAATGCAGCCTGTCCACATAGGTCTGTGGGACGAAGTTAGAAAGCTACATGGTTTGTTGAATGTATCCTGCTGCAGTACTGCATTCCTGATCTATCTAGACCTTATTTTTTAAAAAACCCTGCTTTAATTTTCATCTGTTATTGCTGTTTCTTAGCTGGGAGGATGTAATAATAATAATAATAATAATAATAATAATAATAATAATAATAATTTTTATTTATTCCCTGCCCTCCCCAGCCAAGGCCGGGCAATAATAAAAACAAGTTGAATGATTACAACTTAAAAACAAAATTAAAATACAACATTAAAATATTGAAACATTAAAATATTAAAATGTAGCCTCATCGCAGGAGGAGAAGGAAAGGAAAAAAGAAAGAGAGGGAGGGAATCAAATTAGCTCCAAGCCAAAGGCCAGGCTGAACAACTCTGTCTTACAGGCCCTGTGGAAAGAAATCAGATCCTGCAGGGCCCTGGTCTCATGAGGCAGAGCGTTCCACCAGGCTGGAGCCAGAGCTGAAAAGGCTCTGGCTCTGGTTGAAGCCAATCTAACTTCCTTAGGGCCTGGAACCACTAGGGTGTTGCTATTTATGGACCTTGAGGCTCTCTGTGGGGCAAAGCGGGAGAGGCGGTCTCGTAGGTACGAGGGTCCTAGGCCACGAAGGGCTTTAAAGGTCAAAAGCAGCACCTTAAATCTGACCCTGTAATCTACCGGGAGCCAGTGCAGTTTGAAAAGCACTGGGTGAATATGCTCCCATGGCAGAGACCCCGTGAGGACCCTCGCTGCAGCATTCTGCACCCGCTGGAGTTTCTGGGACAGCTTCAAGGGCAGCCCCACATAGAGCGAATTACAGTAGTCAAGCCTGGAGATGACAGTCGCATGGATCACTGTGGCCAGGGCGGGGCAGGAAAGGTAAGGGTCCAACTGCTTGATGCGGTGAAGGTGGAAAAATGTCGCCTTGGCTGTTGCTGTAACTTGCGCCTCCATGGAAAGGGAGGCATCAAGGATTACACCCAAACTCTTAATGGAAGGCAATGGCACTAATTGGGCCCCCGCAAGAGAAGGGAGTTGGTCCCTCATCCCCATGCCATCCCGACCCAGCCATAGGACCTCTGTCTTCAAATGATTTAGTTTCAATCGGCTCCCACGAAACCATCCAGCCACAGCTTCCAAGCATCTGGTCAGTGTGTTTGGGGCCGAGTCGGTGTGGCCATCCATCAGCAGATAGAGCTGAGTGTCATCAGCATATTGGTGACAGCCCAGCCCAAAGCTCCGGATAATCTGGGCAAGGGGGCGCCTAAAGATGTTAAAAAGCATCGGGGAGAGAATTGCGCCGTGCGGCACTCCACACACCAAGGAATGGCGTGACGACATTTCCCTCCCTAGTGCCACCCTCTGTCCCCGACCAGAGATAAAAGAGCACAGCCAGTTACGGGCTATGCCCTGTATCCCCACGTCTGCGAGGCGGTGGTCCAGAAGATCATGATCAACCATGTCAAAAGCTGCTGACAAATCTAAAAGGATCAGCAGTCCTGACCCACCTCGATCCAGTTGTCTATGGAGATCATCTGTTAGGGCAACCAGAGCCGTCTCGGTCCCAAAACCAGGACGGAAACCGGACTGAAATGGATCTAAAGCCGATGTTTCCTCCAGAAACCTACCAAGCTGTTATTGCTGTTTCTTAGCTGGAAGGATGTACAGTTAGGCTACAATTCTAGACCTGCAGTAAGCTCCAAGTAACTCAATGGTGCTTGCTTCTGCCTTGGATTGTGACAAAATGTGGGTCAATAAAAGGATCTCATAGAATACTGTTACAGATGCTAGGATTTTGGCTATTTGTGGAATGAACAATACTTTGCACGTTTCATTCTCTCATGTGAGCAAAACAATTAATTTCAAGCAGGACTCAGTTTTTATTTCTGTGGACTAGATCCTCAGTATAGGCCTATCTGTATAAATCTGATGGGTTGTTTCCAGCAAAGTCATTGTGGGAATGGAACGAATTGCTCTTGTACAACACCTCTCCTCCCTCTCCTCTCCCAGCATGATTGCCATACCTCGCCCCAAATCTGATCTGCATCTCCCCTCAAACCTCAGAAGGGGACTTAGAGGCAGTGGGGGAGTTGAAGTGGGGGAAGTTCTGTTGTGTGAGTGAAAGATGTTCACTTAGCTGCACAAGAATTTGGATTCGATTCAATTCAATTATTCCAGTGCAAACTAATGAACTTGTTGGTGTCAGCCCCGTTAAAATTGAAAGGTCTTCCAGTGTTGCATTTAGTTTTAGACTTCTTTGCAAGTGCTGCCAGCATTCAGAATCCTTTATTTCTGAGATTATTGCATCAAGCAGCAGTGATCTAATCATATGTGACTAAGGTAAAGGGTAAAGGGACCCCTGACCATTAGGTCCAGTCATGGCCGACTCTGGGGTTGTGGCGTTCGTCTCTCTTTATTGGCAGAGGGAGCTGGCGTACAGCTTCCGGGTCATGTGGCCAGCATGACTAAGCCACTTCTGGCAAACCAGAGCAGTGCACGGAAACACCGTTTACCTTCCCGCCGGAGCAGTACCTATTTATCTACTTGCACTTTGACGTGCTTTCGAACTACTAGGTTAGCAGGACATATGTGACTAGACTGAAGTAAAATTCAAATAATTTATTTTCTCTTAATACAGTATAAGTATTAGCAACAAACAGCACAAACCAACAAGTATAGGTTGTTGGTTGCAGGGTACAAAACTGTACAAAACTGAATCCAATCAAATACAGTTATAAAGAAGTCAGCATATGAATAATCATAAATCTCAATACAGAAAACCAAGGAGATCTAAAGCAGCAGCATATCCAGTACAGGTCAGATTTACAGAATGCCTCAGACTGAAAAGCCTCTCCTGGGTTCCTCCAAAATCTATTTATTTATTTGAACATGCATCTATGTAATTTGTATGTGCAGATAT
The DNA here is from genome assembly GCF_964252035.2 of Podarcis erhardii. Classification (NCBI taxonomy): domain Eukaryota; kingdom Metazoa; phylum Chordata; class Lepidosauria; order Squamata; family Lacertidae; genus Podarcis; species Podarcis erhardii. The sequence continues at coordinate 76,974,812 of NC_138497.1, read as the reverse complement.
TAGGCCTCTTACACAAAGTAAAAATGAAAACCAATTTTTAAAATTATTCAAATGTAGCCTGATTAGTTGTTTACTCTCTGGAGGTATCCTACTCTTAAAGTTTAGCAAAGTTTCCAGCTCTTCAATTGTAGGTTATTTACTGATGATGATGATGCTTTTTTCCATGCTGAGGAGACAAAGCATTGAAGTAATGTGCTTGTTTTTGCCACATTTCAAGCAAAGCAATGCATATATTCAGCTCATTAAACTTAACAATGCTAAGTACAAGAACATCACCTACCAGTTGATATGAACTCGTTTTTTAAAGAAAAAATATGTAAAGTTTGAGAGATATCATCATGATTGTAGCCTGGAGAGGAAGTTACTTATTTTAGCTTAGAAGAGGTGATTTGGGAGAGGAGAGAAACACTTTGTGATCACTTTTATATCAATGTAATGAGCATGCAAACCACATAAACTCACAGTTCAGAGTCAATCCCACATGAAAACAACAGTACCAAAAATCCACGTAGCACAGGCTATTTGTAGGCTCTATGTTATCTTGGTACCCCCAAGTCACTGGAGGTGGCTAAAACATTAATAGAGATGAGTGAACCTGCCTCGTTCTAGTAGTGCTTAAGGAACATGGACTGTGATGTCATAACCAGTGTTGTTTTTTAAGAGAAAAAGGTGTTGGTATTCACCATGAAGTTGTTACAGTAAGTGCCACACTTTTAACATTTGGGGGGGAGGTGCCAGTACTGTGTACTCCTAGAAAAGAAGCACTGGACTCATCATATTTTATGTTTCCCCAGCTTTGCCATTAGCAGCCAATGATATGAGGTGGGAGGAGTGGGGTAGGAAGGTTGCCATTGCCACTGGCTGAGCGGTTCATGAAACAGCAAGTAGTTATTAATGGGAGTGACAGGTGTTACTATTTTCCCAGGTGGACTATTTCTAAAACTAGAAGTCACTGGTGAACAAAGGCATCTGATGAATTCATACTAAATCTGGTAATTAAAGTGAAAATTGAAGCCATGGGAAAGGTGAGAGAACAGAAGTCTTAAAAATCCACTATGGTAACATATGGATGTAATTTTCAAAAGCGGCTTGGAGAAGCAGTTAAGGTGTCTAAAATGGCTATAAATCAAATTTGTTTTGTAATAAAAATTTAGACACTAGGATTTCCCCTCCCCATTCCATAATTTGAGTTCCTGCATTTGTTCTTCAGCCTCTGCTTTCATTCCCCTCCCTAATCTAATGCATAATTTTTGCATGATAATTTGTTAGCATGATAATTTCTACTCCCAGTCTGACTACCATGAGTGATTGCAAGTGCCAGTAACAAAAACGAGTTGTTGCATTAATCCAACACTTTTTCTTGTCGCAAATAGTATGTATGGATCTTTCATTATTGAAATAGGTCTGTATAAGTTGGTATTTCAGGGCACTTGATTCTAATGGGCCAGTAGCTTATTAGAGCACAGGTTCTTCTATTCAGTTACCTGTGGAGACCTTAGCAGCACAATCTGGAAGCAGTCATGGCTGCACCAAGATCTTTATGCACCTATCCTGCTGACAAAACTAATACTGTACCAAAAACTGTTCCACATTTTATCTGAACATTTTCTACCAATTAATTTTTAAAAATGTGTTGGAAAAATATCAAAAGGGAGGGAACATTTCAGTGATGTTCTCATGGGTAAGGTGCAAGGTTTTTGTTGGGCTCACCTTACTTTGGAGGTGGACAAATATTTTGTGAGTGTTCTTTCCTTATTTAAATAATCTCTCCAGTTGTTTGCACTCTGTAGGTTTAATGGGGTCCTGAACTTCCTGAAAACCCTATTAAGTCCTTGGCTGGGCTTTTCTACATGTACATGGAGACACAGAAGCTTTTTGTTAACATTTTTCTAGAGTATTTTTTACTTTTAAATAAATCATTAGGTGAATAATAAGGGTGTAGAAATACTCTTTAAAGGGAACAGCTTCCGTTGAAAAACAAAACCAGCAAGGGTGCAGATCTCAGAAGCTTATTAGTTATCTTTTCCAGCTCCTTGCATTTCAGATAAAGCCTAGGGGAAGATGTTGCGAGGTACCTCCTTCCATGGACCTTTTAGATTTCTCTACTTTTTGGTACCTGTTGAAGACTTTCCTCTTTCAACAAGCCTTTCATCCCATAAATGAAATGCACCGTTTACTTCTGCTGAGAAGCAGCCCCAGGGAGTCTTCGGCTTTTGCACCCTCTTAAATCCATACCTGTACCATGGAGCTTGTGAAGAAAGCGGAGACAGAAAAATGCCCTTTCAGAGCTCCTCAAAGTTGACCTACTGTTTCAGTGCAAAGGCTAAGTGAAACGCAGCTGTGAAATGTGTGTTCAGACAGGTAGCTCACTGGGCAGCAGAGAAATAAGAGGAATGAAATACACACCAGGCCAGCAGAATGTCTACTGTTCATGCAGCACAAAGTAAAGCAAGTTGAAGAAGTGCAATATATCTCCTTAGAATGTTGTGTGTTTTGTCTCCTACAGAACCATAGAACACTTCACTGGATGCTGTACCTTGCCTTGGACTTGCTGCCAACAAAAGAAAGAACCATCTAGCTACCACATAGCAGTACGTATCAGCAGAAGGTTCAGGTGCATCGCCATAAGTGAATTTTTGAGAGCTGGAATTAGCAGATATTTTCTAGTGGAGAATGTCAAGCAAAAGCCGTGAGAAAATATAGAAGAGAAATGAGAAATTGCTCTTGGGTTGCTATGAAGCCACTCTTCTTCCTCTCCTTTCACAGGATGTAGGACCCACATGCAGAAACCCACACACAAATTCCAACAATTATGTTCCCCATTCTTGCAACGTTCTCAAGTAAAGTTACAGAGAAGAAAAAAATAAAATGTAAATTCCAGGTGAAACAGAGTAGAATATCTGCTCTTCAGTTGCACCTTTCTTGAAAAGATCCTCCAGCACTTTAGAAATACTTACATTGACTATTGGAGCCAAAGAGTACTCAATAATAGTTCCTTGTCATCCTGGAAAAAGTTACAAGGGGGTGCCACAGGGTTCTGCCCTGAGCCCATTGTTGTTCAATGTCTTTATAAATGATTGGGTGAAGGAATTGAGGGGATGCTCATGAAAATTGCAGATGATATCAAACTGGGAGGGATAGCTATTGCCACAGAAGACAGAATCGGGATTCAAGATGACCTTCACAGATTGAAAAACTGGGCCCAAACTTTTTTTTTTAAAATGAATTTCAATAGGGACAAATGTAAGGTTCTACCCTTAGGCAGGAAGAGCCAATTTCACAAATAAAAGATGGGGGACACCTGGCTTGCCAGTAGTACATGTGAAAAGGATCTAGGGATCTTACAAGGCCACAAGTTTAACATGAGTCAATAGTGTGATGCAGTAGTAAAAATAGGTAATGCTATTCCAGGCTACACCAACAGAAGTATTGTATCCTGATCAAGGGAACTGAGAGGAGAGATGATAACCAATGACCATCTCAAATACGGTGTAATATTGATGTATCTTTTCCCCCCTATGTAAGATTTTTATTTTATTAAGCAGTGTTTTTTAAAAAATAAAAATAAATGTTTGCTTTACTCCCCAAAGACAGTGGTTCTGTTCACGCTGGTGGGCTATGCCTTTATATCTGTCACAGATACATGGTTTGGAACAAAAGGGAAGATGGAAGAAGAATAATGGTTGCTATCCATTTCTAAAGTCAGGTTCATGGAGGCAAGGCATAGTAAGTATAAAGCAATAATAAAGATTACTCTGCTTGTTTTGCCAAACAAATAAATAGATTCCAGGCTTCAATTTATAAAACAGACATTAGACCAAACAGCACGCATCCCTCCCTGTCATCCCACACTGTCATAGTTAGTGATTGGACTAGATTAATATTGGCAGAACTGGTGTTCTGACAATTGCTGGAGACTGCAGCAGAAGAGTGGAAAGCCCTGCTGAGCAGTTAATAAGTGGCCATTCTTCAGTCATGCAGCACTTGGAATAGCTTTTCAAAGGAAGAAAAGAAAATTCTATTGGGTTTCAACACCTGGTTGAGCAGCTCAATAGAGACAAAATTGAACGTTATAGCAGAATCATTATTTATTTCAGGACTACATCTTCATTGCATGGGCAGTCTTAAAATGAAAGTTATTTCAATGTGAATCAAGTTCACACCAGCATCTCAGATGGCTTCTGTGGGAAAGGAGCTCTTTATACATAATTTCAGGTGGCAATCATATCCAGCTGAACACATTGGGGGGGGGTCTTTGTTTTTGTTTCAATGTGTTTAAAACATGCTGGATTAATAGGAACAATACCATGGTGACTTAAAAAACAACAACACCCTATTTGTGAGATGCATTGTTTTCCAATTTTAGCAACAGCAAAAATTAGCTCTGATTAAAATAATGGTGCTGTTGGTGTGTTAGATTTAGGACAGATAAAAGAAAGCATTTTTTTTTGCACAGTGCATAGTTAAACTATGTACCTGCAGGAGGCAGTGATGGCAACCAACTTCATTGGCTTTGAAAGAGGATTAGACAGAATCATGGGGGAATATGTTTGTCAGTGGCTAGTAGCCATGAGGGCTGTGTTCTGCCTCCATGGCCAGAGGCAGTAATACTTCTGATTATCAGTTGCTGGATACCTCAGGAGGGGAGAGTTCTTTTGTGCTGGGGTCCTGCTTGCACGTTTCCCATAAGCACCTGGTTGGGCACTGTGACAACAGGATGCTGGACTAGATGGGTCATTGGCCTGATCCAGCAGGTGGTTCTGATGTTCATATGCCAGCTAGACATCTGAAGTATTTTTCTTAACCTCTCAAAAAGCGCAATAGTATTCTAGCTCTGGGCCCTTGAGACAGAGCAGGGTAGTCACCAAATAAATAGCAAAACCCTTTGGAAATTGTCCTTTTGGTGAATTGATGAAATTTAAATGGAGGGTAATTCCAACGTCTTGTTCTCATTAACTCTGTGAAAAAATACATTTCTCTCTCTCAAGCAAAGTCAACATCATTATTCTTTTGACTCTGGTTCATTACAAGTAGTCTTTGCTTTTATGCAGTGAAACTGTGTTTATCCCCTATAATTTAGCTAATCCTTTCCTCTCCCTGCAGTAACAGGATAGACATGCAAATCAGCTCCTATCAATTTCATGTGTGAAGTGGAAAGTCAGGCAGTAGGAATGGAAGTGGGGGCTGGGGCTGGGGAGGAGGTTCTGCCACTTGAATGTCATACATTCCCCCATTGGGTACTCCAATTTTATAGCTATTAGTTTTTATAATTAACAGTGAATATTAAAAAGATTTTAAGATAATAGAAGCTCCCAATAGTGACATTCAGCAGGTTCCACCCACCCCAACCCCCTACCATATCCTGCTTCTCTCTCTCTCCCGTCACCTCACTGTTTTTGGTGCTTGAGTGCCTTCAAGCAAATCATTATTTTCTGTTAGATGTTTAATCACAAACCTTGCAAGGAAATTTTCTGTTTTTCATGCTGCACTCGGTGCAGAACTAACTTCATTACCACATTGACACGCTAGCACATTTGTCAGCCTTAAAACCCTGTCGTCTTAAAGACCCCAGTCCAAAAATTCCCCTTGGAAAAATATTTAGTTTTAAACGATACAGTACAGCATAATTGGTCTGAAGTACCAGGTTTTTTTCCTATTTCCAGCTTACCACTGGGCTATTCCTCCTGGGTCTGACAGGTTGTCAGGGGTATGGTGGCGGGGGAGGGGAGATGTTTGAAGAACAGTGACTAGTTTTAAAGGAAGCTCAAAGCTCGAGGGGGTGTCTCTATGGTAACATGTTTGTGTAAATTTTCAGGTAAGGGATGTTTTCTGGGGCACTTTTTCCCCCTACTGGCGTGACTGAAAACAGTAACACTGATTTCAACAGAGCATTGTTACCTTAATGTTACTTGAAGTTCCAAGCTGTTCTTTGTATACCTATTGGCTGTTTTCCAGAAAGAGGGCATTTTGCCATATTGTAGCTATAGAGCAATTAACATGAGAAAAGCTAGCGGAAAACATACCAAGTGTTTAGAGGAGAGCACCCCATTTTTAGATGATTGTCCTTTTCAGGGTGAAATGTCTTGTTTAGGAACCTGAGCAAACGAAGTGCTTGATGGCTGTGTGTGTGTGTACACACACACCTATACACACAGAGAAAAGGAGGGAAATATATTTTTTTTTAATGGACTGCTGCTTGATAACCCAGTTGTGTGTGTGTCTACAGTTCATAGTAGGCTTGGGTCTTCAGTGCATGTTGGCCTCATGCAAGACAGGACAGGCGCATTTTCATTGGATCTGGAGGAATGGTCAAGAGACTGATTCTGCATGAGTGTGGGCAATCAGGCAGACATAGGCATTTTGAAGGGGTTCAGCTTCTGATAATCATCTTGGCCCCATCTCACTGTTGGCTTCAGTATTTCATACTTCTGCTGAGGAAATGAAAACACATCTTGGATTGTACACTGTGATGTGGTCCTTTATGAAGCTGAGTGACATTACAGCTGTTTTGTCATGTACTGGGCATGAACAGGAACTGAGGCATTCACAGCAATGTAAGGATCAGACTACATGTGTTGTTAATTGTGCAAATAGGACTAATACGAACAGGAACTGAGGCATTCACAGCAATGTAAGGATCAGACTACATGTGTTGTTAATTGTGCAAATAGGACTAATACGAATGTTTGTTTTAAAAACTGTAAGTAGCAGCTATAGTGGAGTCAAAGCTGCAATGGGACTGCAAGAGAAGGGAGAGATCAACCCTTTCCCCTCTTGTCATTGTTCTAATGAAAATTACTCCCTGAAGGTTCTATAACTTGCATGGGGAAATCAATGGAGGCTTTGGGCTCCTGATGCAAACAGCAGCTTGAGACTATGTGTGGGGTAAAAGAACAAATCTCCCTCTCTTCCCCCTGTGGTCCTGCTGCTGATCAGAATCCCCTGAAACTCCACCAACCTTCCTTAGTATGCACAGGTGCACGAAAAAATAAAGAGGAAAGTATATGAGCTTTTCCACAAGCAGCCCCTTGACTGATTTCTGCATATCCTACATCTACATTTTTTATGCTGACTACAGAATATACAAAATAAAACCCAAAGGCAAACCTTCGCTGTTCCCATTTCTGTTCTATATTAACAGCATTCAGACATGCATACTAATAACCTGTGATTGTGGGTAAAAACATTCTGCATATTTTAAATGCTATTGACTATTTATTTGAGACATTCAGAAAAGGATGCAGATCCCGCTTAGCTTATTCATATGATGTTTTTTGGAGAAATTCCGGAAATGACTCCATGTTGTCTGAAATGATCTGTCTGCTTACTTTCTCGAATCCTTATGAATTGTTCCCAAACTGAAAAAACATGCGTTAGAACTAAATAAGCATCAGTCTGTGGTCAATGGTCCATCTAGCTTGGTATTCTCTCTCTCAACAGTGACTAACCAAAAGTTACAAGGAAGTTTTTACATGCAGGTCATGACAATTCAGCTATAGCCTATTGCCATTCCCCAGTCTCAACAGTATATTGCCTTTCAATGTCTGTTTGCCGCAGCCTAAAGCTTCAAAAAGAACCATTTCCCATGTGTACCTAATCCTCTTTTCCATCCTAGTCACCAACAGAAACATCCTATGGCAATGAATTTCATAGTTTCATTGGTCATTGTAATCTGGGCATTTTAAATTTTTTTTATGATTCTTCTCTCTGTTTACTTCATGGAGGACCATCTTCTCATGACCATATGCCTGTAAGGAACCACTGTAAGTTGCAGGATTTTAATTTATTATTATTATTGCTTACTGTTACTAAACTCCAAGGCTACATTGCCTCATATAAGCAAACCAATGGCGTATCAGTCTTGTCCCTTCCCTACGGTAAAGTTTTCATTTTCTGTATCTTGTTTATTCAGCTTTCTGTTTATCTACAGGCCTCTGCCTGGCAGGCTTCGTGTATCTGCTTTACACATAAATGTCAGATACCATTCTGAAGCTTCAACTTGGCTGCCACTTGGCTGGTTGCCATGTTGATCTTTAGGATTTTTATTTGCCTGTCGCAAAATGCTATCTGTTTATTTCAGTTGATTTTAAATCTGCCAATGTGCTCTGAAAGCACTTACGAAACACATTTGCCTAGCTTGCCTAGTGCAAATATGGAAGATCTGGGCCAAATGTCCGCAATGAAAACATTTATTCACAAATCCAAGCAAACTCTGTAACTTTTCTTCCTTCTTCCTCTAGCTTCCAGCACAAATGAGAGAGAAGAAAATCTAAGGCTTTCGCAAGTTGATTCACCTCCTACAAACCAAGAGAATAGGTTAATTCCAGACTTTGGACTCACAGCTTCCTGACTCCTAAATTGATTTTTAGAACAAACATACAATTGCTGTATCATGAGGTGAAATTGCTACATAAGTCATGATAGCGGAAGCATGGCATAATGGCTAATTCTGAGTAGCTGTGACATAGGAAACTATTGGTTCAGAGCTCACCTCTGGTGTCAGCTCATGGGTGTGTGCAAGGCAAGGCACTACACTTCAGTCTTCCAGTTGCAATGGGCAGATAATAATACTGACCAACTTTACAGGATTATTGTAAAGATTTTGAATAATGTATGCATAGAGTTTTGAAAATACATTAGTAATGTATTTGTAGCCTCTTCCAAAAGCAAATGAGGTCTCTGAAAACCCCTTTGAACATGGCTTTGATGGCTTCATTTGGTAAATTTTGGCAAGTGTATTTAGAATATATATATATATGAGGCATTTTATTTCTAATACTTTTCTGGGTAGGCCCTAAGTAAAGACCGGAGCAGCTAATGTAAGCAAAAGATGGGTGAAACCCAATGTAGCATGAGCAGGCGTTGCTCTTGCAAGAGGGCTTCTCCTCCCTCCCTCCCTGACCAGTCTACCTCCCTGGGTAAATAAACTCTGGAAGAATTAAAGAACTACCCTCCTTCTATTTCTTAGCATTCTTAATCATCAGCATATACAATTTTAAGATGTCTTGGAATGTTCTCAAAATCACATTGTAAGGCTGTAACGCTAAACACACTTACTAGTCAGGGATAAGCCCAACTGATGCAGCAGAATTTACTTCTGAGTAAACATGCAACTACTGTACTGCACTGTAACATTATAATCCTATCCATGTTTACTTGGAAGTAAGTTACCCTGTGTTCAATGGGGTCTGATCTCTAGCAAATGGTGGGTTTAGGATTGCAACATTAAACACCTAAATTGGCATGGTACATAATATGAATATATGAACATATAGCAAGCTGCCTTAGGTTGAGTCTGGTAATTGCTCCATCTGGCATAGTATCACTGACACTTACTGCCAGCAGCTGTATAGGATTTTAAACAGGAGTTTTTCCTAACCTACCTTGACAAGCTGGGGACTGAACCCGAGTCCTTTCGTATACAAAACATCTGAGCTACTTCTGAGCTACAGCCTTTCTTTAATGATGTCTTCTGTACAGAAGAACAAACCTTGCTGAAATTCTTAATTCATGTTAGCAAAATAGTTAAAGAATCAGATGACATACTTTTGGAGAGTGGGTTTTTTTTAATACAAGGAAATTATAAATTTAAAGTACATATTGCTTTTTAAAGTGGCAATAAAGTGATCTTAGGTGTTCCTAGAAGGTTGAGAAGAGTGATTCTTAAAATGGCATTAGGCCATTATTTTTCCAAGTAAGGCATGGTGAAAAAAATTGTATCAGTTCTGCAAGGTCTTGGTCATTCAGCAGCAGGAGAAGGCTATTAACTATGAAGTTATTGTTGAAGAAGTAGGTATATAATAGTATGAAAACTGTGCAAAGTCCAAAGCAAAGTAAAACTGCATGCAAAAGCTTTAAAGGATCGGAGAGGTAATCTGACAATTTGGCTTGTTTAGGCCTTATGAGTAAGTCTTCAGCACTCATTCTCTCATTTCCCTCTGGTAACTTTGGAGTAATTTGATACTGTACAGGTACCTCCCTAATATTTTCAAACTGTTCCACAGGGTCTCTTATCGTTTCTGTATCAGAATTGGTCCTTGCCAAATGAGAATCGGGCTTCTTCATAGATAAATGAGGCTCTTTTCCTCTGGCTTGAATTACATTGGCCTGCTCGTTGCTTTCTCTACTCTGTAAGGCAGGTCCAGGTTTATCATCTTGATGCTGAAAAACCTTGATGGCATTATTCCTGTTTGTGCCTAGTTTTCGATTGATGTGTGCCAAGCTCCTGTTACGACTTTCTAATTTCTTAATCTTTTCCTCTTTCTCATTTATCAGGCTCATAACCACCTCCACATCTCTATCCAATTCTTCCACCCATTTCTTGAGGGACTGCGATTTGTCTTTTATACTCCTGTTGAGGTCCTGAACAATGTTTCTTTCTTTTGACCGCATCTTATTTGGAGAATGCCGTTTTGCAGCTGTTTGACAGGCTTCATATCCCTGACCTAGATAATTCCCCATTCATCAACTTATGCGTGCCTGTTTAGGGAATATTGTGAAGGCAGCGGGAAGAGTAAGATATTTGTTCAGAATTCTTCCCTACTTATACCTTCACATCACTCTGATGTCATAATGATTAACCAACAGTACCATTCACTTTGAAACTCTCAAAGCAGATAGCAAAGGGAACTGTATGGAAATATGGGGTTTGCCATAAGTGGCAATATGCACCATCAGTCTGCAACTGGTAAGCATGTTATTGAAGCCCGAGTATTTACTGATAGTTTCATATTTACAAACAGACACGCACCTCTGATGGGCTTCTTTTTCACACATGCATCATCTTCACTTTCATGGCTTCTCTGGACACCTGATAAGGCATTGCCTCCATGTTATGATCAGTGGCATGTCTCACTCTAAGGCCAATGAAGCACTGGTTAGAACACATAATCACATCTACCATGTGGCAATAAAGGCAGCAAAGAAGTCTTACTTCATGGCCTCTGCTACATCCTCAAATAATAGTCCAGCAAGTGACACTGACACAAAACCCCTCACATACACGAAGTAGAAGAATAGAAGCATTACCACCCCACCCCACTCACCACCACCCCTCTTTCCCCCTCTTTTCTTCCCAATCTATTACTGCATGCTATACTAATGTCTCACAAAAAAATGAAACTGATTTGTAGAAAACACAACTTGAAAAAAGAGACAATGCACATATTTTTTGTAAACTAAGAACTCTTTAATAAAAATATATTGTTGTTGTTGTAGTAGTAGTAGTAGTAGTAGTAGTAGTAATAATAATAATAATAATAATAATAATGGTGTTGGTGGGAATGGGCCTCTGGAGGCAGGGTAGACCTTCTCTGGTTGTTTGGCCTATCATTTTGAGGATAAAGTCCCTCCCTCTGAAGGTATGCAGTCCTTTCCTCTGTGCTCAGGGCCTTCTGGCGGTTCCCTCACTGCAAGAAGCCAAGTTACAGGGAACCAAGCAGAGGGCCTTCTTGGTAGTGGCACCCGCCCTGTGGAATGCCTTCCCACCAGATGTCAAAGAGAAAAACAACTACCAGACTTTTAGAAGACATCTGAAGGCAGCCCTGTTTAGGGAAGCTTTTAATGTTTAATAGACTATTGTATTTTATTATTCTGTTGGAAGCTGCCCAGAGTGGCTGGGGAAACCCAGCCAGATGGGTAGGGTATAAATAATAAATTATTATTATCTCTGTCCCCAGTAGGCACAGTGTTTGTACCACATTGTGGTCCTCCAAAGAAGCTGGCAGATTCAGGACAGTTGATACCAAGTGCCTTTATACACAGAGCATTGTTAAACTACAGGATTTGCTGCCACAAGATTACACCTGCCAACTTGAATAGCTCTGAAAGAGGATTAGACAAATTTGTGGAGGATAAACCAATCTGGGGAGACTAGACATGATATATTATCTCCAGTATCACAGACAACATGCCTCTGAAAATTAGTTGCTGAGGAACATGAGGAGGAGAGTGGAGTTGAGCTCATGTGCTGCTTGTGGGGTTCCCATGCGCATCTGGTTGGCCTCGCAACGTTCTCACATACTGGATGATGGGTGTTGTATAAGCTTTTGGTCTGAACCAGCAGGGCTGTTCTTTTCGGTGAGGTGTAAAGTTAAATTAAGTGTAGACCCGAACATGTAAAATGCAAATGTGGCAGGCTGGTGTTTCAAAATGTGTATTACACAGGTGCCACTTGTTGGGTCGCAGGTCTCCATTCAAAAACCCAATTTGCCTTCAGTAGCAGCAAAGACTTCTTGGTCGTGCATAGACTACAAGAGCAGCCACTTACCAGAGTTGCAATGTGCTTAAAGAGAAAGCCAGAAACGCTATGGGTGTGTATGTGTGGAGTGGTGTCTAATCATAATAAATTTGTACAAGATGTGATACATTTCTTCAGTTGAAATATATTTATTGTCCAAATAAGTTTGGGAACTGAAGCCAATTAATTCTGGGTTATTTTCTTCTTTTTATCAGCTTCTTATTTAAAACCAATTAGAGGAGTATACAGAATTACAGAACTAGCAAGAAGATTGTTCCAAAGGATCTTTAATGTCACTACAGATTCTTCTTTGCTTTTGTTACATAATCTCCTCCTTCTGGATGAGTTGTTCTTCCTCCATTTTATGCTGTTCTAGCATGAAATTACAAAGCCCTGTGCTGCAAATTAATTCCCTGTAGGCACATCGGGTGCATCAAATAAAGCCAATTCTGACCGGCTTCAAAAACCTGCCCTGAATAAATGCCTCCTGAAGATCCCCTATCATCCCAACAGTGCTCTGAGGGAAAAGCAGAAAGAAAGCAATGTTGAGGTCATGAGTCTCTATTCGTTTTTGTCACGCAGCGGTTCTCAACCTGTGGGTCCCCAGATGTTGTTGGACTACAACTCCCATCATCCCTGAGCTCTGGCCTTGCTAGCTAGGGGTGATGGGAGTTGTAGTTCAACAACATCTGGGACCCACAGGTTGAGAAAGGCTGGTAGAGGCTCCTGGGATTTCTGATTTCACTTCTGAAGGAAGCTGGAGAATCTTCCAGAAGCAATGTAAAAGTTAAAGCAGGTTAAAGCAGGTTTTGCCTAGAGCCATTTGTAATTCAAATAGAAACCAAAAAGCGCATATTAATTATAAATGCCTATATTTCACCTCATTACCAACAATTTGATTTAATATTTGATTTGGCTTAATATTTGTATTATGCTTTTCCAACAACACGTGTTGAACTCAATGAGGGCTTGTCCACACTGGAATTGACTGTGTGTTTATAGTTGTTTGTGTTCCCATATAATTTGCATAGTCCACATCATTTTACCTTCAAACAACACCAGCCTTGTTGTTTCTCTCCTGTAAATTCGGGTGTACCCACTACAGGAATAATCTGATAAACTGGGAAAAACCGGGTTCTGCTGCACCTGGGGTCACTTCCTCAATGTTTCCAATTCTTTTCCATTTGTTGCTCATAACTATTTCCCATGTGCTGTGGAAGATGAAGTTTTTTCTTTCTTTCGATCCCTCAGATTTGCACAGAAAGCTGCACAACAAAAATTACAATTGCCTGTTTGCTTTTGCACAGTTCTTGGGTTGTTTGTTTTTGTTTTTTAAAAGCATAGCTATCTGCACACGGGCCCTGTCAGTACTTCATTGGCATTACAGACATGACAAATTAGGAGGCAGGGACAAACATGAAAAGGGAGCACCTACTGACATGAACAGGAAAGACCAAAGTTGCTTCTTATATACAAATTCTAATTTATCTGGGTATGGTCTACTCTGGTCTAATTCACATGGGAGGAAAATTAATTAACAGCTAAATAATGTTCAAATGTGGATAAACCCTGACTTGTTCACATAAATATTGAGAAACAGGCTCAATATTTAAGACCCAAGACCCAATATTTAATATACAAGACCATTTTATCTATGCTAACATTTGAGGTGGCTGAGGTGACAGCAAAAAGAGATTACCGTATTTCTGACAAGAAGGGTAGAAATCTGACTTATACAAGGACCCTATTACTACCATTAGTAGTTAGCATAGGGGTTTCATTTTATCCAAATGAATATTTAATGTTAATGAACTGCTTCAGTGAGAGTTTCCTAGACTCAAAGAGATGTTTTTTTCATTATGCCCCACTGCGTAGGCTCATACCCTTCAACATTTCTCCAATGAAAATAGGGACATCCTAAGGAAAAGTGGGACATTCCAGGATCAAATCAGAAACCAGGACGGCTTCTCTAAATCAGGGATGTCCCTGGAAAATAGAGACACTTGGAGGGTCTGTAGGCTCAGTGCAAATCAAGCAGAACAGTAGCCCTCATTTTGGGGAAACCTTGGACTGCCCAATGGAAAAACAGAATTGGAAGGGTCTTGTAGTCCAGCCTCAGCTCAGTGTCAGAGCCAGCCTCACTGGCAGATGGCCATTCCATCTTTGCAGAAGGGCCTCCTGAAAATGAGAGCCTGCCTCCTACTGAGACAACTTCCATTTCCAGCAGTTGGTTAGTTTGGAGCATTTATACTCTGCCTGCTAAGCAAAGTTCACAAGGCAACTTACAGTATATTTAAAATACAATAAGATAGAAAAGAGTTACATAAGCATAAAAAGTGCAAATAATTCTTTTCCCTGCAGAAATAGCTGTCAGAGCACCTGAGTACACTAAGTAATGTGGGGTATGAATGCTCCATACCCAGGAGCTCCATAGGTCCAGTTCAGAAAGGAGTAGGGGGCAGATTGTACAATGGCCTTATGCAGCTCTCATTTTCTGCTGTGCATGATGGAGGTGGCATGTGAGAACACACACTCTCCTCCACCATTCAGTTAGGCGAGTGTGTGCACCGGCCCTTAGAGAGGCACAGTGTATTGAAAGCTCCTGAACCACATTACCTGAACACCCTTTCAGAAGGTAGAGAAAGGGAGGTGCGAGTTCCAGGATGAGGAGGAAGAAATAGTATGTTAACATAATAAAAGGAAAAGGAGTTTCATCTTAAAAGGCTAGAGGAAAAGGGCACTGTTCAAAATAATGGCTAGTGTCCCAAACTGGGAAGGAAATGCATCCTCCAAGGGACTGCCAGTGCAAGGTAAAAAATAATCACCAGCCTGACACCTCCTTGGGCTCCTTGCCAAGAAGAGAAGCCATTAGCTCTGCCTCCCAGCTCCTTCCCCTAAACAATCAGAGCACATTTAACCAAATTAATCCCTTGAGTTGGTAGAGTAAGACACAGAGGTGACTGTGGAGCCTGCTTTCTTTGTGGGAGTTAGTCATTGTAAAAGGAACTGTGGAAATGCATAGCAAATGACTCTCTGAGGGCTTCTTTTTCTATTTATTTTTTTAAAGTACAGAACCTTGGTTCTCAAACGCCTTGGTACTCAGCTTGGAACCCAAACACTGCAAACCCAGAAGTAAGTGTTCCGGTTTGCGAACCTTTTTTGGAAGCTGAACATGCTCCGTTTTGAGTGTTACGCTTCCAATTTGAGTGCCACACTTCCCTTTTGAGTGTTATGCTGAGGTCTGTCTGTTTTTGCTATTTATTTTGCATTTTTGTGGCTCTTTTTTGTTGTTTTTTTGTGACTGTGTGGAACCCAGTTCAGCTACTAATTGACTGTGTGACTGCAGTACATTGTTTATTGCTTTCATTTTATGGATCAGTGGTCTCATTAGATAATACAATTCATGTTAATTGCTATTTTAGGGGTTGCTTTTAAAAGTCTGGAACAGATTAATCCATTTTACATTAATTTCTGTGGGAAAGTGCACCTTGGATTTGGAACGCTTTGGTTTTGGAATGGACTTCCAGAACGGATTAAGTTTGAGAACCAAGGCACCACCACTGTATCATCCCTGTGGCTGTTTCACACAAATGGAACTTCCAACTGATAAACTAGACTAGACCTGGATCTGTCCTTCAGTTAATGCTCCTTTTGCATTGAACTGATAATCAAAATAATAATCATGATGATAATAATAATAATAATAATAATAATCATCATCATCATCATCATCATCATCATCATCATCTATCTGTTAATCAGTCCAATCTTAGATGTAATTTGGGATTGGGTGATTGCCACTGATTGTGTGTTTGTTGTATGTTCTAAAGGAATGCTTATGCTTTACAATTGAGAAGCATTTTTCAGAAGTAATGTTTGAATCTTTAAAAAAGGAAAAAGCAGGTAACCCTAAGAAATCTCTCCCTCTCTCTTTTAAAAATTAGATTCAAAGCTTCTCCACATCCATTCAAAGAGCAGCAGGAGGGAGTATCAAACAGAAGATCTTGTACTTCTCTGTGTTAGCTTTTAAAAAAATCACATTCAGCATTTGACCCAGGCTATCAGAAAGCAATTAAAAGGTTCTGTTTCAGCTTCCCTCATCTTGCTCTGATTTACACTCAGTTTTAACTCTCCCCCACCACCTTCCCCCCCCCCAGTAGCATAATCTGCTTTTTCACAAACCTGCTACGAATATGTAATAGATACATTTTCTCTTGGTGGAATGGTATTCAGCACAGCATTCTGAGTTCTAGCTACATTTGGTCATCCTTGCAATAAACATGTCCTTTAAAAAATCAGTGATAGAATGGTTTTAGAATGTTGCTAATTGCATTTAATTTACCAACATCTTCCTCAAGCATCTCATCAATTTGACGGTTCAAACTGCTAATGCTAATAATAGCTTCTATATGTCTCCACTCAACCTATCGTAGACCTTTAATTCTCTGTGCTGCCTCCTTCGCACAGGAAGTGAGTGGGAGATTCAGAGGGAGAAAAACATCATGCCAGAGCTACTGCTTCATATTGCAATCATTCCACACAGGTGGGTTATGTGTATGAATACCACGGCCGCTTGATGGGGCAGGTCATTGGGGGATGGTGTTCATTCAAACACTGCCTTCCCTCCCAGCATCTGATTGTTGCCTAAACCAAGCTGGATTAGGGCAAGCATCTACCCCCAAAAAGTTCCACAAATTAACAGCTTTGATTGCATCTCATTGTGCTGTTCCTAGCCATTTAGACAATGGTCAGACATTCACATTTCAGCTTAATAAGCTAAGATATGAACAATCCTTATGTCTGCGCATGCTTCCTCTTCCTTTTTTACTATGTAGTAGTAAGCCAGGAAAAGTTCAACTGACCATTGTGTCCCTTTGCATGTAGACTAGGAAACTATGGTTACAAGCTGCAGAACATCTGAGCCAGGCCAAAGACTCTCTGAGGCAGTTAGTAGGGCAGAGAGACAAGAAGACAAGGCAGGAGTATTGATCCAACAGGGGAGCTCTTCAGCCAGGTAGTAAGAATTAAAGCAAGGGGTTTGGTGAGAGAGGTGTTGCTCCAACAATAAGGTGGCTGCTGTGGAGGGCTTACCGGTATAATACCTGGGCTGTGTTGCTTCCTGGAGCCCTAGTAGGTCTACTTCTGGTAACAGTTATGTATGCAAGGAACCTTATAAGCACTCAGATCTATTATGTGGAAGGACCTGGGCTTTAAATGAGGTATTTTAAAAAACTTCTGGCAGCAGTTTCTAGTCCAGCTCTGCTCCTAGAATTTTTGCAGTATGTATGCATTGTCCTATTTTAAGTGGACGTGCAGCAATGCAGGACAATGGTTGCAAAACTCCAATTTCAGCCTATTTAATGGAATGAGTTTGATGGCTGTGTCACTGAGTTCCCATTCATGACTGAGGTTCTGGAGTCACTACTTGGATGGATTGGGGCAAGAAACCCATTCTCCTGCCCAGTGAAGCTGGAGAGTAATGAGCCAGGGTGGTTCTGCCTGTGAAGGCAATTGCCTGGTTGTTGAATGGGCCTTTGCACTTGCAAAGTACCCTCGGGCAGATTCCATTGCTTATACACTTGTATTGAACATTGGCCCAAAACAAAACCAGCATTTTTTGGGGGGGGGGGTTTCGGGGGGGTATCATCAATAACCCTGCCCTAATTCTCTACTAACATGCAGTTTGGCTACATCACGTAGGACAGGTCTAAAGTACTAATGTAGCACTGTAGATGACTATTTGTTGCTGGAAATCTGTTCTCTCCAAAACAGTAGTTCACAGGATTAAATCCAAGCACTTCAGCTTAAGTCGACAATGAGTAGAGCTCACCTCAGATGCATTAGGAGCCAGTCATTTCAAAAGCCTTTCTTTTCTTGGTTTTGACTTAGCCAGTGCTTCAAGAGAGCCTCATCTCATAATCATTGGCTGATCAGCTTGACCTCCTTTATTCTAGCTTTAGTTGAACTGTTAAGAATGGAATTAATTCCTCATGTTAAACAATTAATTCCTGGGCCTCTCTACAACAAGCGCCGTACGAACTATCAGTATCCATATAACCCAGGGCAACCTGTAATTTGGCAGGTAGATTTTGTGTGCCCCGAATATTAGCATCCTCTGTTAAAACTGTGACGCAAACAATTGTGCAAATGCTAGTGAAATAATGGGCAGATCCTTTAGCAGTTATCATGCTTCTAATTGTACAAACACTTCCACAGGTGGAACAGCAGGATTCCCCCCCCCCTTTTTTTCCTCATGCAAAGCTGTACCACAAGGTGAGAAGTAGCCCTTCTGTGAGCAAGAGATTCCTCCGACATCCAGAACAGCACCTTTGAATTCAACCCACTACTTCCTTTTCCTACCTGTATAATGAATGTTTCCAAGCTTTGAGATTTTGATGGCAGCAGAAAATGTCGCTATTTTGAATTGTGATTCCTGTATAAATGAAAGCAAAGCATCCAGGAGGCAGGGGGATCCAGTACAATTATTTTGACAACATGGTCTTGCAGACATAAATATATAAACTCTGAATTCATTTGTTCAGCTATATGTCAGTTAAATACCTGCTACTTTTCTTATAGCACAAGACTCAAATAAAATGATAGCGCCTCTAGCATTTTCCTAGATTTTCATCTTCATTGTGTTCTGCTGGCTTGTGGACTGCAGCAAAAAAGGAACCAATATACCAAGGTTTCCTCAAATGCACTGGACTTTAATTAATCATAAGCCATCTGAAGACAGCTGTTACTCCATTTATGGAGCATCGCTAAATGGGATTATTAGTACAATTATCAGTGTTGATAATGTATCAAAACACATATTTTTTCTGGGCATGGTTCAGACCTGTACCATAGCTACTTCTTCAGCCTCCTCTGTTTTGAAAACTGCAGTTCCCATTGTTGCTTCTCTCCAGTTCCAAATAACTTGCCTGATGCCAGAACTCCTGAATCTCGACTCCTGCAGTCTGTTACCTGCTACCAAGCCTTTACTCTTATTTCTCTGAATAAAGATATCTTTCTTAATTACATGGAAGAGCCTCTCTCTGCATTACTTTTCAGTGCATCGTGTGATCTAATCATGGAATTCACACAAATTGTGTGCTGTAGTTTAGCTTTCCTAGTGTATCCTTGCCTATTCCAGTGCATAACTTTAGGTTAAAGTTGCACCTTTTGTTTTTAGTCCTAAAAAGCTCAGACAGACAGACTAATTGCTATGTAGATTTTCCTAAGGTTTTGTTTTTTTGTTTTTTTTGGCCACATAATTATTAAGGCATTGCACTCAGCACCAGCAACTTAATTGTCTTTAGTATTGCTGCTGTCACAAGCTTGAAGGCAAATGATTAATAAAACACAATTATTTACATTGTAATGTCAGCATTTTAATTAAACTGAAAATGCAGTTCATTTGCTTTTTGCCATGGGGCTGATTTCGTTTTAAACAAAAAATTAAGGTCAGCTCTTAAAATCAATCACTCTCCCCTGCCCGACTTAATTGCAAGTTAGAGAGATGGATCTCTTGTCATCTCCACAAATCTTTGGCCCCACTGATGACAAATGACTTCAGCAGGCTGGCCTTCACACTCCTGAGTTTTCTCAAGCCAATGAAACACTTCACATCTGATGTACTGAAATATTTTTTGTTATTCTGATATCTTTAAATATCATGGGTGATATCCAATGTTAGTCCAGGAGTGGACCTCCCTTGCGCTTAAATTATTTGACTTAAATGGATCTACTGTGAGTATGATGAACATTGGTTGTCACCCTATTCATTTGTGTTTAGTATGCTATTGTAAGCAAGCCTGCCCCAACGTATTAACACTGCCATATTGACCTCCAAATGAGAGAAGGTTCTCAGTACCAAGCATAATACAACTAGAAGCATACCTGGGATCCTTTGTTTTCTCAGCACACACCCCACCCCCGAAAAAATAATCACTTTGCTGCGGTAGCCACATTAGAAATTACTATATTTTATACAACCCATATACATGAAGTGTATGGAGTGTGAGCAAGGCCAGGAGGAAGGGCGAACAAAATCAGACGCCTTTCTGCCACAGTGCAGAAGGACAGGAACCTTGTCAGGTGTTTGATCTCGCCACGACAACAGCGTCATGTCGCAACACACATATATGTCATACACTCCATAGTCTCCAATGGTTTACCTTTATACCGCCTTGCCATTTCTCCTATTGCTCAGCTCCCAGCTCTTGTCTAAACTTGCAACCTTACACAAGTAACTGGAGACAGGTTTCTGGGGAGATTTTTGTGCACATGCCCATCCCTCCCAGGCCTGCACCCCCAATGGGGGCTGGTTTTGCCAACCCCTGGGTACACCTACTGTATCAATACAGTGATCCTGATGCAGCGTAACACTTGTGAAACCAGGTCCCCTTGTCTGCTATGGAGAGCTGTGAAATTCAAATACAAGCTGTACGGTGCCATAGCTGGCATTGGCATAACCCTGCCTGTGCTCAACATAGCTGGCTATTGGATCACAGCTGATACCCGTCTTTATGTAGATAGAGGGTGCTTCAGGGCTCTTAGTATATTACAGGAGGGCAGTGCATTGGAAAGTGTGAGATGAAGGAAGGAATAATGAAAAGACGTATAAAGCATCCTGCAAGCAAATCAGGATGACTTGGGAATGAATTTCACTGTCATGTAACTGCCCTGTAAGCAAGGTGGAACAAATGTTCAATAAAGATTGGACATAGTCTAACCACTGTGTAAGCTGTGTGCAAGCAAATCAGGATGAATGCTGAAGAAACATGTTGTCCAGAAAAGCCCAGACACAGTGCATAACCAAAGCCACACTGCACATACCAAAGAAGAGCAAAGTAGGGGAGGGGAGATGGGGGGAAATGGAAAGGTAGATTTGTTCAAGTTAATATTTCTAATTTATTCTACTGCATAGCTCCACGCTATGTCACATATGTGCTACAGGGAGCATATACACTGGCATTTGACTAAGCTTAGTTTGTTGCAGAATGTCCTTGACCTTCAACAGATAAACTTAGGAATCACATCATTCATTGTGCTGCCCTGTAAACTAGCTCAGAGACACCATGCTTATCAGGAGCCTTAAAAACCAGCTTTTGTATGCTTCTTTCTAATGTCCTGGACTTGGACAAAAAATAAGTGTAACAGCAAGGGGCAGTTTAAAAATGCAGTAGAGAAATAGAGGTATTGTTGACAACTGAGCAAAC
This sequence comes from Podarcis erhardii, assembly GCF_964252035.2. Lineage (NCBI taxonomy): Eukaryota > Metazoa > Chordata > Lepidosauria > Squamata > Lacertidae > Podarcis > Podarcis erhardii. Next base: position 76,953,368 of record NC_138497.1, on the reverse strand, counting down.
CAAACCAAAACTTACAAATTCAGCTCTAGTGCTTATATCTAAATTGAGATTCGCTTTTTCATCTTTTTTCTTGTACAGATATCTTTTAATGTAATATCTGGTGTTGGATATACTTCTAATTTGAAACATATAATGAAAAATTAATTGAAATCATAAATAAGTGATTCCATTACATGGTATGAGTACATTTTTCTTCCACTCCACTGAGTTTTCCCTGAGAAAGGAGAAAGAAGAAAGGTCTTAAGCTCCTTATTTCATTAAACAAGTAAATACAGTGATGGTTGTACTAAAATGCATGGAATATTAAGCTGCATTTCACATGAGTATAAACATTATTAGGTTTTGATATAAACCATTATCAATCAGTTGAGTACACAGAATGTTGCTTATTTTATGCCCAATTGCTTTTGCCACAGTTCCATCATATATCAATTCTTTTCAGTGTATTCATGGGTAAAATCAACCACAGTACAGTTAGATTCATTTTTCCATCAAGATACTTTGTACATGTTGCCTGTTCATAATATGTGAAAATTAAAGTGGTATTTTGTAGCCTGAATGAATTTGCTGTTTGTATCTCTTTGACTCCGGACAATTTTATCAGAGTATTAGTTTTTCCTCCGCAGTTGGCTAAATACAGCAGTGGTATATAACTTTCAGTATTCCAGGCAAAGGTAGACACACACACAACTTCCTAATTCTCTTGGCTTGCCCAAAGTCTCTCGCAGCACAGATAATGCTCTGAACCTATTGCAAACTAGCTCACAATTCAACCCAGCCAATGTTATACACATTATAGAAATGTATTTTCTACAAATGAATTAGACCTACAAAAGAAACATAAAAATTTCTACAGCCCACCATGATGTCAAGATCCTTCAGCCAAGATGCAGCTTTAGTGAATACCCTCTTTGTAAACCCTTCCTAGTGATCTATGATGGGGGGTTGGCATTTTGGGGTCCCCCATAAGCCCGTTGTTTTATATCTGTAAGATAGGATTTTGTAGTGAAAGGAACTGCTGAAGTAGACAAACCAGTCTCTTTGTTAAATTAATGGTCCAAGCCAATCTTTTATACATAAATGGGGGCATAGTGTGATAATAGTACATATAACACAGATAATCATGGTGCTTTCATAGCATCTTCAACTCTTCCAGAAAAACAAAACAAAACCCAGAATACTACTGTCTTTCTTCAGCCTAACACACAGCAGCATTACAGGACAAGAGAGACTCACATTTAATATGATGGGATCTTAATTTCTAAAATGTTTAGCACCATGGTTAAAAGAGCATTCATTGGCAGTTTCCTTAAATATCAACTAAGAAGCAAATGTCTCTTTTTTTAAAAAAACACACAATACCATGGAAATGTGAAGGTTTGGCCTGTTCTATGGCTTATTTTCAATTACCAGGGCATGGCAGACTGGCAAAGCCCTAAAGGAACCTGCTATGTGTTTGAGAAAGCATAAGTCTTCTGCAAATGGAAAGTTGTTTATTATTTTTTATTTCCTTCACTTGTTCTGTCCCTCTGAGTGCATTTGCATTGAACTTGAGTTCCAGTAAAGCAACACCACCACCTACAGCTCAAACATCAAACTGTCCACCAAATATTAAATAGCCTCTGTTACAGCTGTACCAGGCTATAACTTAGTTTTTTAAAAAACCATATTGGTCTGCTTGTGAGCATATTTAAATTGCTTTCTGTTTTCAGCACTAGACCTGACAAATGCAAAGGACGAAAAGAAAGGAAACAATTCTGTTTTGTTTAGCTCACAGTGTTTTTTTTAGCTTACAGTACATCAGCCTACTAGCCAAGAGCCACTGTGTGATGTGGATTAGTGAGATTTCAGAGAGCGTCTTGCACCAGCATCACAGATAAAAGAGGAAATCGTATAGCCTAAGGAAGCTCTGGGAAAGATTGAGGGCACAAGGAGAAGGGCACAACAGAGGACGAGAAGGTTGGACAGTGTTCTCGAAGCTACCAGCATGAGTTTGACCAAACTACGAGAGGCAGTGGAAGATAGGAGTGCCTGGCGTGCTCTGGTCCAGGGGGTCACGAAGAGTCGGACACAACTAAATGAATAAACAACAACAACAAACAAGCTCAGAGGTGCTTGTGAATTTCAAACAGCCCTTCCACTAACAGGGCTCTCAAAGAATCTCAGAATTGGAAGGGACCCTGAGAGTCATCTAGTCCAACCCCCTACATTGCAGGAATCTCAACTAAAGTTGGCATCAATGACAGATGACCATCCAACCTCTGCTTTAAAACCTCCAATGAAGGAGAACCCACAACCTCTTGAGGGAGTCTGCTCCACTGTCAAGCAGCTCAATACTCGTCCTGCTGCATTGGGCTGATTGGAACTGTAGCCCAACAACAGCTGCAGGGGGCTGTGTTGACTAACCATGGCATAAGTGCTAGAAGAGTGGCAGCAAAACTGGCAAAGAGTTTCTGTGGCTCCTGAAAGATTAAGCATGTAAAGCAGCCTGAGGTTTCACAGGCAATAGTCAACATTTCACATGGAACCACATTTTTTAAAAGGCAAATTCAACTCCATATATTTGGTGGATCTGAGCATTTGGCAAACCTAAAGTTGTATCCAGTCAATTTTATACGCTTTGAAACAAAGGCTGCTGAAATTTATTGATCTGGCAAAAAACAAAATTTTAAAAGTTGCTTGCCCCATGTATCAACTTATCAATAATGAGCTGTAGAATTACTGCACTGGATCCACTGCTATTATATTGGACAATGAACTGTTGAAACCACACTTCAGAAATGAAACACCAGTTAAGAACTTTTTGGAGAAAGGCTTATAAAACCAAGGCTGCATAAAAGCTGAGTAGGGCATAAAATAGAACAGAGAGCTAATTTTGCAAAAGTTGGAAAACAATGTTTTGAACAAGTGCTGAGTTCATGAAATATCAGATAATATTGGGAATGTTCAGTGACCTTGTAAGAAACTTTCCAGGGAAATAAAAATATAAATTGGTGGAAACTATTTGTTTCAGCCTTTTCTTAAGCCATTTTTAATCATGTTCCTGTTAACAGAGTGTGGTCACTGGTGGTTGATGTTGCTTATCCCCATGAGTTTGCCAACAAATATATATATGTAAATATAGCTTTGAAGACTTGCCAGTTACTGGACCAAAATGAGTTAGTCAATCAAAATATCTTGTTAGAACAAAAGTACAAGACAGCTTTTCAGGCTGAACTGTTCAAAGCCACTGATCCATTGTAGGGACCAGCTTCTCATTCTCATTGTCATCCTGTGAGGAATGGCAATGTTTTCAGTCATCAGTGTTGAATGCTGTCAGCTTAGTGCTGGGTTGCAGCCTTTCATATGCCATTGGTGGATCAGTAGCAAGAAGGTATACCATCATAATAGGTAGAGTAAAGAAAGAAGCATCATTTAAAATTGAGCAAAAGCAAAGAGCAAATGAGATCAGCTTTGCAACAATATCTGGACAGTGTGCAGAGGAAGATAGAAAGGAGGAAAATTTGCTGAAGGCAATTTTAGCTACACTACATAGTTTGACATTAACTATGTGTTCTTCAGTAATCAGAATGCCCAGTTAACCCTCTAAGTTCTGAGTTCAAAGGCCTCATTTATAGCCACAGAAAATCTACATGTCAACTGACTGCTACCCATTTCTGATTGTTGAGAAGAGAACTACTAAAAGCCTGCTCCTTTCAACTCAGACATGATCTGCTAGTGGTGTGTAACATTAGCACCTAGTTGTTGGAAAGAGGTGAAATTATTATCGTTAACACAAATGCACTCTATACATTCTATGAATATGCACATCTGCCCTTGTCTGGAAGATGGATGCTAGATTAATTTGTTTTAAAGGGCAATAAAGATGAATTACAGTGTAATCCTGTACATGCCTATTCAGAATTAAGTTCTAATGAGTTCACTGGGTCTTACTGCAAGGTAAATTGGTATAGGATTTCAACCTTAGGCATTATTTATACACAAATCTATTATCTCCCATTGACCAGATTACAGCAGAAGTTAACAAGATGCTCCATGCCAGAACACCTTTTGAAATAAAGAATGAGTTAGGTATAGGATATGCATATAATGTGGTACAATAAGCTGGTTATCCATGCTATACACATCATTTAACTCTGCCCTGCCCATGTTATTCCTGTATATTTTATTATATTTTAAATATATTGTACATTGCCTAGAGAACTTCATCTAGTAGGCAGGATATAAATGTTCCGGACAAGCAAACAAATAAACATGTTATAGGGGAAACCAAGACAAAATACCTTACCTTCCCAAACAACAGCAACAACAAATAAGAGGCACTAGAAAACTAGATGATAATAATGATGATTTATTAAATTTATATACTGCCCTTCATCTGTGGTTTGCAATATAGAAACACAAAAATACATAACATAATGACAAACAAAACAATAACCCCCATGTGTTGGGACAGAGCTGCAGAGCTTCTCTCCCAGCTGTTGCAGCAGCAAGGTCATGACTGTGCACATGCACCTGTGGAGCCAGTCCAGAAGTCCTACAGATGTGCCTGTATTGTTAGGATATTTCCGTTCCACCTTAAAAGGGAGCAGGCTTTGTGAGTCACAGAGTCTGCGTATTTCCTGTTCACAGGATGTTTCTGTTGTGTCTATGCTTTCGTTTCTCTCTCTGTGCCTGAACACGCAAGCAGGCAGTCATGTTTTTTCCTTTGTTCTGACCAACGCTGAATAAACTTCTAAATAATGCTCTCCTGCGTGCATCTTTCGCTGTGTGAATTCTGCTGATAGAGCGTGCATCAGCTCTGGAATGTGGCAAGCTGTTTTCTGGAGCTCGTGTCGCTAATTGCTGATACTGTATCTACGGGAGATCGATGGATCGTCCGGAGGCGACGTGGGGGCCATGATGGGCTTTATCTCCCTGGCAGTATCCCAACATATATACCCTGACTTCACGGCCATCTGTCTTACCCAGGCCCATCTAAGAAATCTGCAGTGATCATAGTTTTGGGAGGGTGAATCCACAGTTCCGCCATATCACGTGAACTGTTACTGATGGATCCAGAAAGCGTAATCCTTGTGTTCATCCAGGAAACTTTTCTCGAAGCCTTCTAGCAAAACTACATTATAGCTGATGACCCATCTTTATCAATTGAAAGGGAGGAAAATAGTGGAACCCCCCCCCCCGCCCGTGGTGCACGAAAAGTCCACTACTATATCCTGATTCATATGTTACTATAATAGCATGTTTGGATACCAAGCTGCACAGGCAATATTTGGATACAGAAACCTTGTGGCTCACACAAATGACATGGGAAGTGACTATATTTGTCACGACTTCATTCCTGAGTAGCAGCCAATACTCTAGAGAGGAACAGACTGGATCAGGATGACCAATGACACAAGCTGCAGAAGTGCTGAACCCAGACCCAGTCCCATACACTAAGCCCATCCATCAGAGACCTCTAAACTAGGACCCTCAGTCAGCAGCACTTGGGAGAGGAGGAGCTGTCTCCTTTACACTAGGTGTTTCATGATTGTTAGTACCTGCTCATCAGTGCAGGCAATGCACAAGGCAGCAGCTGATGGAAAACCGATTGATTGCTAGGCTGTGGGAACTAACTCTTTAAAGAAGTCTTGAGTCTTCAACAAGGAGGTAGAGTCTGGGAGAGAGAAAAAAACTTGCTTGAGCTCCAGATTCTGTTAGAACAGGCTTCCTCAACCTCTGTCCCAGATGCTTTGAGACTACAATTCCCATAATCCCTGACCACTGGTCCTGCTAGCTAGGGATCATGGGAGTTGTATGCCAAAACATCTGGAGGGCCGATGAGGAAGCCTGTGTTAGAACAAGTTGTTTTGTCTGATCAGACCTATCCAAGGTCCTGAAAACCCTACCCAATTCTACCTGCCTGACTAAACCACCATAGAATGTACAGTATATATGCTGTAATACCCGGTCGTCCCCTCGTCATCATGACTGTATGAGGGCCATACTTCCCTTGGGGCTGGTAGCACTGATTTGGTCAATCAATCATGTTATTTATTTACTAATAAGTGCTTTTATAGTGTCCTTCAATTATATTCCCAGGGCAGTATACAAAAGAAGAATAGAAAAGAATTAAAAATCCAATATGATCTACCTTTCCCATGCAATTCCTTTATCCAAACATTAGAGGTGCAGCACAGGATTTAGCCTTGCAGAAGTAGCAACTATGCTGCTACAGTAACATGTGCATTGGGGGCTGAGAGATAAGTTAAGAACGAGCCACACCACATCCATCATAAATATATCCACTTTGGCTATTAAGAAAATGAAATACATCACTCTCATAATTTTTTGACTAGAAAAGAAAATTCCTTCCACATTGTCCCAAAGTCAAGCAATCCCAATCTCACTGTAGCCCTGGATATTCCACTCCTGACAGAATCTACAACCATCAGCATGTTCAAGCAGATGGAAACCTATTCGGTAAGCACTGCATGCTGCTCTTTATTGACCTCCATCAGGCCCTTGACCAAGTGCAGCAAGCAACTGATGGGATATGAAAAGGCAAATCAGTGTTTCTGCAGCGATGGTGTGATTGACAGATGGGGCTGCCTAGTGGAGCAGGAAGTGAAGCTGTATCGAAATAATATGGTTTTCTATATGTCCTTGCACTCAACAAGACTGAGTACTGTGACCATCAGTGGTAATTGAATGTCATCTAATGAGTGTGTTTTCAGAGGCTATCATTGCATTACAGTGGGCATCATTTTTAGTGAGATGTTCCCGTTGACGTTGTCAAAGGTCCATGTATATCATTGTGATTGCCAGTCTTGAAAAGCCATGTTTCTGAGTATAACAACAAGCACCTTCCAATTCCAAGCTACAACCTGAATAATCCCTGCTGGTCATTTTTGGTATTTTGACAATGACATAGGTATCCAAAGAGCATCTTAGAAAGTAAGTGCTTCCCTCCCTGGCAAGAATAAAGCCTGCAATATGAGTACTGCATAGAATCCAGACTATCATACTCAGCACACACAAAACTAGTCCACAGAGCCAGTTATATAGATGCCTGTTTGCTTGATATGGATATATTACACTCATACATGTAACTAAATTACCAAACTGAGTATACAAAACCCACTGCTATGTGATCATATATACACACCCATTGTGAGTTCAGTGGTGTGACAGGATTGACATGGTAATTGACACAGAACAGGTATCAAGTTAAACCAACCTTGACATCTTGCTAAGTAAGGATCAGGCAAAGCAGAATCCCTTTGTATAAGGATGCATTTTTCTACCACAAAGATGTGAATGGAACATGCTGCATTATTAAATGCAGCTCACCATCAGTCTTAATGGCAAATAAAAGCTGTATATGAGAGAGAGATTATGTGGAAATGGCTTGGAAGGCCTGTTTGATTTGTGAAAAGCTGAATTTAAGGGCTGATTTGCTGAATAATGTCTTCAGTTCAAGTCTACGTACCTGAAATAATAATTTGCTCTTCAGTTATACTACTTGTGACATACAAAGTATTCAAGCCTTCCTGGAGATTACACAAATACTATAGGATGTTTGGGCTTACAGCACAAAACTCTTGCTGCCGTGACTGAAATGTGATCGATAGATGGCAGTGATTGGGTGAAGTGATATGAATATACTTTTCTTCATCAAATTGCCTGAGCAGCCAGTAAAGAAAAGCCAATGGAAATGTGCAAGTGTGACATGCCTTGTGTGTTCTGGAGAGTCACCACATGCAAGTGGATCATGACTGGGTCTTATCAGATGTAACGGCTGCTGTTGTGTAGCAGGTCACCACTACAGCTTACAGTGTTGAAATGGCATTACAGTCCTGTCACATGATGTCAAAAAACATACCATACACCCATTTTCATCTATAGATTCATTGTTTATTTTTATAAAACCACATGGTTAAGCATCACTCTTAGGTCTCATATACACATTCACACAAACCTTTCATTTGTGTACAGTGAACAGAATGTTATAAGGAGCTAAAAACAAACACAGACAACTATTATTAAGTTCGCTTATTATTTTTGTGTTGTATCTTTTTAGATCGTAAGTGATTTGTAAGCCACTCTGGAACCCTCTTTTGACTAAAGAGCAGGATAAAAATTATTCAAACAATAAAATAATGAAATAAGGATTGCTAAATTTGCATTTGTATCACTTATTGTCCCAGAGTACACTCAAATCTGAAATAATTTTATTTAGCCAACATAAAAAAATCATGTTGTCTTTCTTTGTCATCCATCAAATTATTTTGATATAGAGAGATAGAATGAATGTGCATTGTCTAGCTGTTATTTCTATAATAATCCAACACTTTCTCAGCACTCCATGGGAATATGAGGATGCAGCTAATCACTGTTTGCCTAGTACTTCCTAAAAATGAATATGCAGTTCAGAGAAAGAGGAAAACTAGATTGCAAGTCACATGAATATTTTTTAATGTTTTCCTCTTTAAAGTGTAGTTTTTAAGAGTAACTTTATAACCATGACCAACCTGAGTTCAATGAGACTATTGACATAAATTACTCGTGTGCCATTTGCATGATTGGAAACATAATAGATAAAGGTAACAAGGAACATTTTGCACAACACATTCCTACAATAACTAATAATATGAACCAGCCACACCTACAAGAGTGTGACATTTAACTGTTTATAGCATTTGTAATGCACTTCTTTTTCCTGGTCTTTGACAGCTGCAATATATATATATATATATATATATATGCAGGTTTTGGTGTCCTCGGGTGTCTTCCCGTGTAAAAGTTGGGGTGTCTAGGCGACGTTTCGACGAGGTCTCACTCGTCATCTTCAGGCTGGTGCTTTCGGCTTCTTGTTACTGGAACAGAGCAGGATCTCAGTGTTTGAGTTCCTATAAATACTGTAGAGGGGGTGTGGTGTATAGCCTCCAATGTTCTGGGCAGAGAGGAAGTTCCCAGGCTAGTGTGCCTTTTCTTCTTTTGTTCCTTAATTACTTGAGAGATATCTTGAGTGATTTCTTGAGTGATATCCTGAGTCCCACTTAGGTGGGTCATTAGGTGTTCTCTGCCCAGAACATTGGAGGCTATACACCACACCCCCTCTACAGTATTTATAGGAACTCAAACACTGAGATCCTGCTCTGTTCCAGTAACAAGAAGCCGAAAGCACCAGCCTGAAGATGACGAGTGAGACCTCGTCGAAACGTCGCCTAGACACCCCAACTTTTACACGGGAAGACACCCGAGGACACCAAAACCTGCATTCCTGTACCCGTGAAAATCTACGAAAGCATATATATATATATATATATATATATATATATATATATATAGTCATAGAACTGTAGAGTTGGAAGGGACCACGAGGGTCATCTAGCCCAACCCCCTGCAACACTGGAAAATTTGCTCAGGCTCGAACCCTGACTGAGCTGTTCCAGGTGACAATGAGTGACATAAGGGTATAGGTGATATAAGTTGATATAACGGTTCAGGTGATCCCTGAGGTATCCTGGACCCAAGTTATTCAGGGCTTTGCAAATCAATGCAAGAACCTTGAACCTGGCTTAGTAGCAGATGGGCAGCCAGCGCAGCTGTTTTCACAATGGTGTCACATGTTTTCGACCAGCAGTTACCAGCAGCAATCTGGCCGTAGTATCCTAGTCTAACTTAAACTAACATTTAGTGTAATGATTACTCCAATGAAAATACCTGCCTCACAGCTCAGAATGTGTGTTAAGAGTATTAGAGAGCCTCAGCAAATGGTGGAATGGAGGTCCACCCCCCATTTTAAGACAAGAAATCAGCCTTCACCTTTCAGCTTTTATTAGCCCCCTTCATGTGATTAAAGGGCCAGAGAGGCCACACTGTTAGCTAGTATCATATTTACTCACAATCTAAGTAAGCTGCAGCTCAGGACCTCCAATTATGAGGGGCCTCTAGAAAAGCAAATAAAATTTTATATAATTGGTTAAAAGATAAAGGAAAAAGGGAATATGGACTCTAAAACAGACCTTATCATTCTGCTATGACAAAGATATACTTGATTATTTCTAGTTTCATTGTCCTTTCCATTAGAATAAAAACTTTTGGGGTGAGTACTGCCACAGCACCTCTTAAATTTGGCATAGTTAAAGGCCTCAGAGTGTCTTAATCCAGTTCTGCTGCTAGCCCTGCTCCTGCAGTTGTGTGGCTCCTCAGCCCACCTGCTGATTCCCACATGTGGAAAAAGGCCATGTGAGAAAGGGAAGCTCACAGGTGTAGGCCTTTCCACATGTTAGCATCTACAGGAGCTCAAACCCTGCTTGGGATTAACACTCGAAAAGGGCGGGAACTCTTATAATACTGAAAAGTGCAGAAAGGAGAAGCAGGTGTTGCTGAGGTAACGAAATGACCAGCATGGGCAGCTGGCTGAGGTAGACTAATTATTTGCTGAAGAAGGCATGAAGAAGACATGGGTGAAACTGAGGTTTTGTGACGAATAGGTCTTCCTGAGAAAAAAGTGTAAGCAGCTACACTGAAATGGTGGAGACCTTGCTGCAAGACATGAGACAGAGTAGACGCTGAGGCTCTGCGTGTGGAGAACAAGCAGTCCTGAGGAGAACTCAAATGTGGCAGCAGTGCTGAGGAGATCTACAGGTCTGGTCAGAAGACTCACAACAGTAAGAAAAATCTGACTATTCTACATTTTTGACAAAGGTGTGGGGGGGAGGTGGCATAGATATATATTTACAATTTATTCTTATCCTTTCCAGGGCTGGATTTAGGTTTGATGAGGCCCTAAGCTACTGAAGGTAATGGGGGCCTTTATATGTCCAGCTGTCCTATGTCAACAACAAATTTTCACTGTTTTTTGTGTTGAATATATGCTATTTTTTATATATGCTATTATATTGTGTTGAATATATCGTAATTTATGGACTTAACAGGTATCTAAAGCCATTTGCCACCGTTGCTGTATGTAGGTTTTATTTTATTTGTTTTTTATTTTTATTTTGGAAATATACATCCAGTTTTTTCCCCTTTAATTTTTTTTGCCCCACCCCCCCAAGAAAGTGGGGTCCTAAGCTATTGCTTCTTTAGCTTATACATAAATCTGGCACTGATCTTTTCCCCCATTCTTGTTATCTCCTCAGTTTTCTCTGTTGGTTTGTGACCATTCTCTTTGCCTCCTTCCTTTTTTTATTTGTTACACATATCCTCACACACACCCCTTGCCAAGAAAAAGCCATTCTCTGTCATTAAATAGCTCTGGTGCTGACATATGTCAGGGTGGGGTGTCAGGTGAGAAGCCTCCCATTTGGGGGCCTTCAGCCTTTTCCCTGTGAGTCAGCAAGGACTGTCTCCATGCTCCACGAACATAAGCTAGAGTGAGTATCTGTCTGTAGCAGAAGAGTAATAATGATGCCCTTCTATAGCAGTGCCAGGGCCAGCCCTATTATTAGCCAAAGTGAAGTGGCCTGCCTCACCATCAGGTTTTAACACACCACTAAAGGGCAGCAACTTGTAAATTATTTAGGGTTTATTTGTTTTTTTTACCACCATGGTGAGGTGGAGTGGGGAGCCATTTGGCACTAAATGGCCTTGAACCTTTGCTGAGTAGTGCTGTGGTCTTGGCTGTCATTGCTAGATGCCTATGCTCAGTGCAACTGAGTCAGTTGTAAAATGGTGGAAAGTTTGTACAGTAAAAAGCTATAATTTATTTGGGACCATTAATCAAAATGGGGGAAGATGCCAAGCTAGAGTTGTTCAGCATAATTCAATGGAAGTCAGTTTACTGAATCAGTTCAAAAAAGCAACTTATGGATGAACAGCAAAAGGTGCATCTTTTTACTACGGATTTCTGTCATCTCCAAGGAACGTTCCAGTCCTCATTTAATTTATTCTTTCAACAGCCCTCAGAGGTACACTTTAGACAACATACCACCTCAGGGTTTGTGAAGCTTCGCTATGCTTGGCATGGTCTGAATGGAGAAAATGTGTTTTGTCCACAAATCAGAATAGAAATGATTGTTTGAAGTAGGTTTGCAAATCATAGTTTATGACAACTGTGGCTTGCTGTGATGTCTGACTTGGAAAAACATATTTTTGTCTATTGCTCTAGCTGCAAAGGTTTTCACACCACAAAGATGTGCTACTGAAGCCAATGGAAAATGCCCGGGAACAAGCAGCCTGTCCTCCACTCTCTACTCTTTTCCACAGCCAGGCTTACACTTGTGGTATCCCTGTACAGCACAACGGTCACTATGGTTCATAGTACAAAATAATAATTAGACAAACAATTAAACTAATTAAAACCATTTACTTGCAAACAAAACATTACATGAATTCATTCATTGTATGTTTTATATGTTGGAAGTCACCTTGTAAAGCCTTGGCCCTGAAAGACAGTCTAAAATGTTAATAATTAAGATATAATTTAAGGAAACAATTTCTGCAATAATTAAAAGAAGTCTCAAACTTAAAATGAAATGCATCCATAATGCACTCTCATTCCCACTGGCCCTGCTCCTAGCCCATCTCAGTGCTCCAGCCACCCCTCTACACCCAGATGTGAAATGTGCAACCATCACACGCCTTTTGTATTTTGCATACAATGGCAATCAATCATCTAGTGGCATACTTTGAAAGTCTCCATTTAATTTGTGGCTGCAATCCAAAGTTGAGCTCAGCAACTTTACTCAATTAATCAAGGCATATCGGTGAGCTGGGTCTTGTTTGTGATGGAAGAGGGATAACAAAAGCCCCCCCCCCCTTTTTTTGCAGTGACGCAGCATCGATGGAGCTTTGAAGCCTCCATGATACCCAATTGCAAATGACAGTTCTGCACCCAATAAGCTGCTATTTGCAGCCAGAGACAGAGGAGGGTTGGAAGCCCCCACAAATTCTGTAGCTGCAAATTGAAGCCAGCTCTCTATAGCCCAGAGGAACTGTTCTAGGATTTGTGGGCATTCTTTACAGCTCCTACAAGATGTAATGATGCCTACTAACTTAAGCCCTATGCATGCATTACTTTTGTGTAGGGCAAAAGCATGGAGAGTGTGGAGCAGAGTTTTGCTTTTAGCTTCACCCTGGTGTTGGGTTTTCTATCACAATATGCTATCAGAGGCAGGATATTGAGCAGAGCTAATGCCATCTTGCTCAAATCATATTCATGGCTATATACAGACTTTTTAATACCGCTCCAGACTCACCGTGTCCTTGCACTGGCCCTTAAGCTGGTAACAGTAGGTAACTTTATATTATCATTACTTGGCATAAGATAGTCGCATGTAAATGTACATGTGGCTACAAACATATGGCAAGCTGCCTAAACATAAGGTGGAGTGAAGCATCTGTGGCTCTCCAGATGCTGCTGGACTCCAGCTCCCATCAACCCTGACCATTGCTCATGTGGGCTGGGGCTGATGGGAGTTGGAGTTCAGCAACATCTAGAGGTTCCTCATTTGTTACATAAGGAGATACAAATTTTACCGCTCTTCCACAACTGATCAGAAATGCCAAGTAGAAAGGATGTGCTATAACTAACCTCATCCTGAGATTTTTACCCTTTGGTGAGTTTATAGGAACCTACCACATAACCAAACATGGATTTTGGGCTGCACTTACTCTTGACTACCTCAGTTCTCATTAACAAATATATTCACGTTTCAGCCAGGTGCCTAGTCTTTACATGTGATTTGTTTCCTGGTAAATGGGTTGGAGTCAATTTTCCTTTTTCTCTGTGGAATGAAAGTAAATGGAAAAACTCAGTGAAGCACCTCTTATGTGACCCCGGTCAACGCACGTCTCAGAAGTTATGACTCTATCTGGAGCTACCTAATGTCAGCATGTATGATTTACCTGGCAAAGTTGTCACTCTGACCTGTAATAACATAGTACAATATTGTTGGCTTGCATGTTATAAAAATGATGCACAGTGCTCCCATTTAGAAGTCAGAGTAAACATTTTACATAGCTCCTTGTCAGTGTATAAATGGTTGCAGTTAATCGATGCTATAAAACTTTCCTTAGGGTCCTGGTATTCAGGCTTTGCACCAGAGAAAGCAGCTTAAATCTGACATTTTAAATACTGGTAGTGTTAATGACATAATTCTGGCTTTGGGAATTCCCACTGGTGAAATAGCACACAGTGTGCAATACAAATGTCAATTTTAAAAACACTTTCTGCAGCAAAAGGCAAAGAAGCAGCATAATCACAAACACCAGTACAGTGTTACTTTTATCTGCAGGAAGTTTTAACTAGAAATTTAGAACACCATTAGTGTTCTACATCTAATAGCTTTTAATATTAATGGAAGCTTTGGGAAGAGAGGGAGCCACATACTTTCATATCAAGAAATGAACAATTTGATTCAGTATCATGAAAATGCTGTGAAGGCAGAAATCCTTAGAGGTGTGTATGTGTGTGTACTTGTAATTGAAACCACAACTTTTATAGATTTATTAAACTCTCCTGGTGAAAACCAATATCCCTTCCTGCTGAATTCTGTGATTTAAAAATATCTGCTTGCCCACACAAAGATCTATGTCCCTTCACAGATATCCTTACTGCACACATGGCAAGAAGGGGGCGGGGCGGGGACAGTGTGGGATGCAACATCAGGGGTAAAGCAAGAGGTACTTCATGTTATGTCCATGTTTGCCCTATATATGAGTAACATGATGAAGGTCTAGTGATGTGCTCAGGAACCACTTTGCTTTCATAATGCACTACTTTTAGAGCCTTCTGGCTTTGTTGTGACTATCCATGCTCCTCCACAAAAATAGCTTTACCTTCCCTCCTGAAACACAAAATGGTGGCCCTGTCATCTAGAGCTACAGAAATATTGATATATTGCACATTTGATCTACTTTCATTGCTGCCACAAAGTTCATGCATGGTCTTAAATTAAGGAATAATTAAATATGAAATAGGCTCAGCAGAAAGTATTTGCTTCCACTTAACTGTGAAAGAGAGTATTCCAGTGGCCGAGGTCAAAAGTCTGCCTGCCTTAATTCTTGATGTGAAATGCAAGAGGGAAAAATGTCCCTCCACTCCCTCAATGACTCCTGTATTTAGTTAGTTAGTTAGTTAGAACTTTCCTAACCCAACCTTTTCCATAAAGTACCAGGGTGGATTACAATATAATAAAGTTATAAAAACAAATAAAACCATTACAATAAAAAACCCATAAGTAGAACTATATCTAGTGGAATATTTATGGTGTTTATGAAGTTGCTATTTTCAAACTCTAGCCCCAAATTTATCCGAGTAGTTACTATAACAGACACCACTTGAGACCTCTCTACATCTTTGGAGCACCTTCCTGTAGCCAATGCAAATCACAGCATTTTGCTTGATGACTAGTATCTTCAAGCAAAGATGGCATAGAGGCATCCAGACTTGTGTTGGGGAATCTCCAGCCCATGGGTCAAATATGACTCTCCAGACCTCTCTGGCTCTCAGAACTCTTCCTAGGTTACAACCAACCACCAGTTCTGCTTGTGCTGTCCCTAAGTGTTGTTGTCTGGCTGGATTGTGTCCTTCAACTGTGGTGATTGTGATGATGACAATGATTTTGATTTCTTACCCACCCTTCACCACAAGGTCTGAAGGTAGGTAACAGCAATTTAAAAATACATTATTAAAATAAGTTTAAAGTATAAAATAATTTTAAAACAAATGCAATGAAAACAAGAGGTGCTATGGAAACTACATAATCATGGTGCCAGATGCACTTAAGTGGTGAGGTTATTTCACAATTTAGGGAATGCCATCTCCTGGGCTGTCACCACCCCCTGAGCCTCTCATACCCACCTAGGTGAGTTATGGCCTTGTCCAAGTCTGGAATTTTGGGTTTGAAAGCTTTGAGAGGAGATTCTCCTCCAGATTAAGGATGTGCTTCAAATCATTGCTGCTGTATATGTACTTTTTCTAGCAACTGATACTTCCTTAATTTGGCTTGAATTTTTTATATACGTAATTGTGACTTGGGGTTGCAATTCTATACCCACTTATGTTGCAATGCATCCCAGTGAACTCAATAGTGCTGACTTCTGAGTAGATATATGCAGAAATCTGCTGCGAGCTACAGTGTAGAATCAAGCGCAAGAAGAGGTTGCAGTCCTAGTTTTTCCTGGGTAGATAACTGCTTCCTTTATTAATTTATAGATGGTTTTGTGATTGGAGTACTCCATCACCTGTATATGTGAAGAGTAACCTCCATGAGAGAGAAAAAGTAGTTTGAAACAGGCCTTTGGACCATTGGAGTTGGGGAGGATATTATTACTAGAAAATTGGATTCCTGAACCCCTCTTACTACATGATTTAGGTCATGGAATGCTATCATTTTATTTGAAATTATTGGAGTGTTTCTGTATGGAGCCTGTGAACCTGAAGACATGGAACTTTTTCAATAACTTCCTTATGGGTTGTATTCACTTTTCTGAAATATATTTTGATGGGCCTTCTTAAAGGGTTGCCCTTCTGCTTTTTCACTTAGGTTCTTCAACTCAGTAGAGTAGCATGATATTTCTCTGTTGCTGGTTAAAAATACATTGTTTCTCTTCTATCTTGAACCTTAAAACTGCATCAAAACTAAACTGAAAGTTTGCCATCAGCAGTGCAACATAACTGTATCCCAAAAATACTTACAGGTGCTTAACCCACTTATGGGACTTTGCTACAATCAAGGGAGTAATTAAGGTGCCTGTTTGGCTTAGCAACATTCAGATTTGGGGGTTGTGGCTATTATGTAGAAGTAAATGACAGTGATGTTGACTGTGGATTATGGTTGGTTTGCAGCCCTAGAATGATTCAGCATTGTACAAATACACACACAAACGGCCACAAATGCCATATTTAGGGTTTTAAAGGGTATTCTATTCACATTAAATAAGCCTTAAAACGTTTTTCATTTTCCAAGTACTTTTGCTAGGCCACTTTGTTTCTCTTTTGTGTATGTTTCCTTCTGTCTCTCCCTTTCTCTTTTTGAAATATTTTCTGAAAATATTTTGGTGACATTTTACTATTTCATGTAAATGAACACGTATCAATGAATCAACCCATGGTCCCACAGAGTGCTGTTCTTTTATCATGGAAGAAAATGTCTAGAACTACAAACATATTTCAAAATCCATAGCTTTGCTCAATTGATTTTGTCACCATCAAGGTAGCTGAGAGCAATTCAACATCATGCCATTTACTATGATAAAAGAAAAGGCAAGCAGGTAACAGTGAAACAAAACATTTATTTGGGCACAGTAAGAACAGGCAGCAGTTACTTCACCCTATCTCATCAAGTCCCTAGTTAAGGCACAGGAGACTAACAGCCTCTGAGTACCCACCAAACTCTGGAGCAGGGTCAGGTCTTGGTGAGTTTCCTACTCTTTCCAGCATCTGTCATCCAGAGTACTGGAGACCCTAACACTTGCAGAGGTGCAGCCTACACTCCTCAATCTTAGATAGAACTATCTTCTAAAGTCCTTCACCAACCTCCCTCTCCTCCTTGTGGGGAAATTGGGTTTTATTTCTGCAAGGGCCTCCATTCAATTAAGCACCACCTACCTAGTTAATACACAAGTTGCCTGTTTCGTCCTGTCTGCTTCTCCTTCCTACTGAGTCATTTGCCTTCCTTGTCCTGTTCTAGCCACCTTTGCATCACAAACTTGAAGCACTGACGGACAGTAGAAAGTGTGCAGAGCACAACCCCCAATCTTATAGCAAGTGTTTCCATGTGTAGTGGAAGATAATCTTTATTGAGACTAGTAGATAATAGTAGTAAGAGAGGGACTGGGGAAACTGGGCATCTCTCCAAGCAACTTTCAGAGAACCTTTGCTTATTTCCTTCCATTAGATTCTATTGTTAGGTAATTACCTGACATGATGAGAGGCAATGATCTGCATAAGATTATCACAGATTCCTTCCACATCATGCAACAACTGTCTGCCCTGGTATGATGAACCAAGAGATGCATCTAGAGCAGGCCTGTCCCTCTAGATCAGGCATCCCCAAACTCGGCCCTCCAGCTGTTTTGGGACAACTTCTATCATCCCTAGCTAACAGGACCAGTGGTCAGGGATGATGGGAACTGTAGTCCCAAAACAGCTGGAGGGCCGAGTTTGGGAATGACTGCTCTAGATGTTGCTTAACTGTAACTCCCATCATCCCTAATCATTGACTGGGCTTGCTGAAGGTGTTAGGAGTTGTAGTTCAGCAACATCTGGAGGTCCAAAGGTCCTCACCCCTTATATGGAGTAGAAGTTCAATGCAGCCTAGAACATTGTAATGATGGTGCATATGTGCATTCACATTAGCTATGCCTGCAGAAAATTTCTTCCATCTGTAGATATCTCTCCGTTGATCAGGGCACATGAGTAGAAGAACAATGCAGTCTATGGACTTAGTCAAATTGTGTTTGACGTGTCAGTCCAAGATGCTAACTGGCCACAAAAGCATGCCTTTTGAGAATGAGACATTACATGAAAAAGATTGGAGGTTGTCCTAGCACCAAGTCCCCAATGATAAGATCAAATACAGCCAGGGATGGTACATTCCTGTTTCTTCAAACTATTTATAGGACATCAAAACATTTGGATAAATAAGGCTTCAAATAATTGAGGGAATTATTGTGCAAGTGCTTCACACCAGGGGACGTAACCTAGATTCAAATGAGAGTTAGTAGTGAGTTTCAGATCAAAGGGGAGCTGATAATGGGGTTTTGCTCTGTGTGTGGGGAAAATTGAATAAACAGTTGTGTGATTATTAAGTGATCAAGAACTACCAAAGCATTTCTTCATCATGCTCAAAAAATAGGCCAAAAATGCTTGCATCAATAAACCAAATAGCAGAACACTGATCAAAATTATGAATAAGTGGATTCTCAAAAGTTTTTCATTATTAGTAAAATTATTGGAAAGACTTTCATCAGTTAGAAACAAAAGTATGAACAGAAACGAGTCTGTGGACAGCCACAACATTTCTCATTATGTATGAACATTATTATATTTGGTCTTTCATATGCTTGGAGAAATGCAACATTGAAAGCACACTTATAGTTGCATTATGCCAGGACACATTACATATAACCAATGTTTGCTCAGCCCACAACTGCAGGAAAGGGGCAACATGCAGTCACATAATATAAGAACAATGTAAAAATGACACATCCACAGTGTCCCTAGAAACACCATTACTCACAGCTCACTGGTCAGGGCCTGACAAGTGCTGCCCATACAGAGGGTCAGCCATTGAACTCATGGCAGCTGGATCACCTGGATCACCATTCACACAACAAACAAGACAGTGCCATAGTGTGCCTACTGCATTAGCTCCAGTGGCACAGCCAGCAATAATCACTCTGTTGCTTGGCTCTCCACATTCTTCTAGGAAGGGGTTTGAATTTGTTTGTGCTCCTCACAACTACTGTTTTATGAGCACAATTAAGAAAACATGGGGAAAAGAGAAGACCACAACACAAGGCACACTTGCAGAGAGTTCATGCAATCTACCCCAGGACAAGGGTTCAAGACCCAACCAGACAGGAAAGGCTCTTTTGCTAAGGGCCCAAAGGTTGTGAGCATGACACACAAAAATATCAGGCATAGACTGATAGCAGCAACACTAGTGGCTCATTTCATAGGACATAGAATTGGGAAAGAGAAGGTGAGAATCCAAACCCCAACCAGGAGACAGATGCATATTGGCCATTACTTGTATGTTTTGTATGCCAGGGCAAAAGAGGGGGAACTCCCAGGACTAGAACCTACACAGAACAGTTCCCTAACCACACCACCATAGTACACACAGTAATAGGTCTCCTCTCCACCTCTATTCTCAGCTCAGCAGCCAAACATAGATTCCAGAAGCACATAAATTCCAGAGGCTGCATATGGTATTTCCTATTCTGATGTAACAGCTTATGTTTTACAGGCAGGGGTTGAATCTAGATTATAACGCCTCACAAAAAAAAAAAAAAATGATTGGGAGGGGCTCTCCACACCTAATCCAGTCAGGAGGGGTGCTGCATGACTCATTAATTCAGCCAATGGTGGCTGGTGCCCCTTGTGACTGGTGCAGTGGGTGGCAGGGGAGATCCTTAGTAACTGGAGTCAAGAGCCAATGAGAGGTGGAGTCACAGCAGAGACATGTTAGCAGTGGGGTCAAGTTCTTTTGTGTGTTATGATGCTAAGTGTCTTTTCTCCATAGTATCCATGATCAATGCCCCCCTTTTTTAGTTCCAAGTGTATAAAACATGAGGCCCAAGAGAGGCTCTCCTACCTGTGCCATTGTATGAAATTATGGCCTCCCTGTGTAAAATTTTGTGATTGGGTCTTGAGTTTCATTAGACCCATCAGTCACTGATGTGGAGGCAGCTTTTTTCTTAATCCTCCTATTGAAGTCAATGGGATGGGCATTCTTTGTGACGGATTTGGGACTTGTGCATACTTGGGCCATCTGTGGTGATGTGGCCATATTTTTAAGGGGCACAGGTTATGGCATGCCTATCCCCTCCCCTGTGCTGCTCTTGTCCCCCATCCTGCCTTCACCCCATCTTAGCCATTTTGCCAACATGTCAGGAGCTTCATGGTGCTGGGTATCTGGCATTCTGCCAATGTAACAGGGCTTCTGCCAAATGCAACGGCCCCACAGGCAGAAATTCTTCTGACTGTACCCTAAAATGCTATATCAAACACAATATAACATAGACATATTTAACATGGAAGTATAAAGCCCATTCTTAAAAAAAAACATTAAAGAGGCAAGCCTCTACAAGTTGACAAATTATTAACATTCTCTTCCTGCAAAGGAACAATTAAAGAGACTATGCCTGAAATAAAACTAATTAACAATGACATTCTAAGTAATTAAAATACCCATTACCCTACATATGAGATTTTAATTGATACTCAATTAAAATCTAAAAACAGTTATACCTGTACACAGTCAAGCAGTTATACCTGTACATCGTACATTGCCACCCAATATACCTAAACTTTCCTATGTGCTTTGCTGGAGACAATTCCTTTTTCTCACAGGTGACTATTAAAGGGATGATGTAGAAGCCTGCTTTATTATGAAAATAAAACAGGCTTCTAAAATTTATTCTTAAAAATGCATAATCTGCGATTTAATCGCAGGGTATCTTAAATATTTTAAAAGATGAGAAATCAACTTTGATATTAATATCACAAAATCAAGATTAATAAAATCTAAGGGATTGGAGGAATAAAAAAGGCTGAATAGCCCTTCTAGAAAGTGCAAGATACTGGATGTGGCAAGCCTCCTTGAAATGGAGTTCCACAATGCTACCACTGAAATGCCACCCTGTTTGATACAGCCATCAGACTAACCTCAAATGAAGGAGGCATGTTGGCCAAGGAAAGTCAGTGATGATATGGTATCTGTGAAATCCTATCCACTGGTATGCAGAGAATCTCAAAGACATCTTCATTTGAGAAAGGATTTTTCTTTTCAGTATTGAAGAGGTAGCAAGTAACCATTATTAAGTCAGGCGTTTCTTGCCACATGACAGCGAAGAGACATTGTATTGCATGATGACTCATGAAACCCTTTGAAACTAATATTTGTTTGGACTGTTTATGTGATTTCTTGAAACAGCACATCATTGACCTTGATTACGGTGCTCATTCTAGAGATGTATCTGACACCTTTTGCATCCTTGCAAAGATTGTCAGATGTACTGTATTATTTGAAAATACAATCTAGCCATGGAAATATATCTTAATTACTGTAGCATCTCAGTAACAGTTACATATCAAGCTCTGTAAACAATGATGGTGGTGATGGTGATGATGATGATAATGCTGCTCTGGGTTCTCACCAAAGAATCAGATCTAGTATGATTGCTGCATCTTTGTTGTGTAAGGTAAAGGGACCCCTGACCATTAGGTCCAGTCGTGACCGACTCTGGGGTTGCGGCGCTCAGTGTCAGCATCGCCCTTGAGCCAGTGTCACCAACTGGACTCATGCACTTCAACCCCGACTGGGCTAGGCAAGCTGGGTAGCACTTCCAGAGACCACCAGGTCAAAGTGCTGTGGACTCACAGCTTAGAGTTGTGAGCACCGGATTCACTTTCACAATACAGTCGTCGCACAGCAGAGTATAGCAGAGTCTGGCAGTGTATACACGACTCGGAGAGCAGCTCTGTAGAATATCTTCTTTTATACTATAACTACAACTATAATACAAAACTATATACAGAGCTAAATAGGTCTAAGCATAAATGAATGCTGCACTGAGTGTCTGCAGCTGCTCTTAGCAGCAACCTTATCTCTACACACGATCTCTAACACTCAGTCTCTCTCTCTCTCCGACACACTGACTGACTGACTTGGTGCTGGAGCTGAATAAGTAGAAAGCAGAACACTGCTCCTCCTCTCTGGAGAATCAGCAGACTCGTCAGGAGATTCTTGGATATGGGAGGGGTGAAATCTCCTCGCTTTATTGGCTGAGGGAGCCAGTGTACAGCTTCTGGGTCATGTGGCCAGCATGACTAAGCCGCTTCTGGGGAACCAGAGCAGCACACGGAAGCACCGTTTACCTTCCTGCCGGAGCGGTACCTATTTATCTACTTGCACTTTGATGTGCTTTCGAACTGTTAGGTTGGTAGGAGCAGGGACCAAGCAACGGGAGCTCACCCCGTCGTGGGGATTTGAACCGCTGACCTTCTGATCGGCAAATCCTAGGCTCTGTGGTTTAACCCACAGCGCCACCTGCGTCCCAGATCTTTGTTGTGTACTGAACTCTAAAACTGAGCTCTGTATTACAGAATATCTAAATAAAACACCTACCAAATATTAAAAGTGCCAGCACAGACCTTTCCATGCAACTGATACCAGCTGCTGGATGGTTACATAATACTATTAGTTGGCATCAGAAGACTCGTAAAGAAATCTTGAATAAGAAGCAATTCTTGAATTACAATACCTTTAGCTGAGTTGATCTGCATGACCATGTTACTACACACAAGGCTGATAATATTCTTCTTTCCACTTGGCAACATGATACAGGAAACCTGTTTTCTAACTAATCACATGCATACCATCAAAAGTTACTACCCTTTTTTAAATGAGTGGTGTCACAGCTGGCCACAGCCAGAAAAGATGTATTGAAAAGGTAGCCTGCGGTACTAATATCATGGAGTAAAATCCTTTCCCAAAGAGAGAGGCCTATGGAGTAAATATTGCCTTCCAATTTTAGACCTGACTGATGCACCATATTTAATTTACAGTGATACCTCAGGTTACAGATGCTTCAGGTTTACAGACGCTTCAGGTTACAGACTCCACTAACCCAGAAATAGTACCTTGGGTTAAGAACTTTGCTTCAGGATGAGAACAGAAATTGCACGGTGGTGGCACGGCAGCAGCGGGAGGCCCCATCAGCTAAAGTGGTACCTCAGGTTAAGAACAGTTTCAGGTTAAGAATGGACCTCTGGAACGAATTAAGTTCTTAACCTGAGGTACCACTGTATCTGTTTTTATTACACATTTGCATCCTGTCTTTTAGGCTAAACAGATCTAGAAGGTGGAAAATAAACATACAAAAACCATAATACAAAATTAAACAATCAAAGCCAAGATATAGATATAGATATAGATATAGATATAGATATAGATATAGATATAGATATAGATATAGATATAGATATAGATATAGATATAGATATAGATATAGATATATTGCAATGAACAGCAGATCAAAACAGGAAACTAATTAGATTCCCCAGCTGGAAACAAGCAGTGGGAATAGGAAATCCAGAAAATGCCAACCTAGGATGTGATTCCTGCTTTGCATGAGGTTGGACTAGATGGCCCTTGGGGTACCTTCCCATTTGACCATTCTAGGATTCTTTAGCTGGGATTCCTGCCTTGCAGGGGGTTGGATAGCTCAGTTGGTAGAGTATAAGACTTGGGGGTTCAAGCCCCGTGTTGGGCAAAATATTTCCTGCATTGCAGGGAGCTGGATTAGACGACTCTCGGAGTCCCTTCAAATTCTATGATTCTATGACAGTTTTGGGGAGGGGGAGCACCACATTAGTATCTAAGATTTGGGCCAACACCTAAAGATCAGCAAACCTCAGGAGGTTATTTCCATAGCCTTGGTGTCAAAGCTAAGAAGGCCATGTCCTAGCAGAACCCTCCACTGTAATTGTGGCAAACAAGATCTCAGAGGAAGATCTTAAGGTGCATCCATGCTATGTGGGATAATACACTATTTAAGGTATCCTGGAGTAAATTTGGGATTAGGAAGCAATTTTCTCCTCAAAGACTAAGACCATGGAAGTAAGGTGCTTTTATTTCTGTGTTTATCTATAGCCAGTCTGTGGTACTGCTGCCTTGCTTTAATTATTTGGGAATGTGTTTATAAGTTTTTGGTGGCACACTTTTTGGAATGTTGTAAACTATAAGTGGCAATCTCTTTGAGCTGCCTGAGTGTGGGAAGCAGGATGAAGATGGATAGAGTGATTGAGTCTGGAAAAGAAACTTTAATATCTGTCTGTCCATCTCCATCCTGCTCTCCATAATCAGGCAGCTCAATGAGATTGCCTCTTAAAGTTCACAACATACCAATAAAAGCTCTGTGATTCTGAGAGCATTACCGTAAAGCACATGCCCTATCCCATGCTCAAAAGTCTCAGCAAGCTACCTCCAAAAGACCTGGATGGCCATTTTTTGCCAGTAAGCTCTAAAAAGGCGAGGTATGTAAAGGTATAATGTTGGTGTGATGGTAGCAGCCCATTGTTTTAAAACAAAAGTGGCCATCAGGAATATATATGGTGGGGGGAAATTCATGTGGACCAAGGGATGGACTGAAGAGGTTGCTGGATTTTATTTTGCCTGCTTGAACTTTCCCTACCATCACCCTTCCCCAGCTGTTTTTCTTCTGACCATTCTCCACTGAGAGAGAAGCAGCTACAGGGAGATTTCAGGAGGCAATGGGTTTGGTAGAAGAAAAATTCAGCAGCACCTACTGTCTGCCCTCCACTTCAAATCCTCCCCTCACCCACTTTATACCTGTTCAGCAGAACTTGCATTCTAACAGAAGGGCTGGGGTGTCATCATATTTAGTTAGTTACTTTGAGTGAGGCTGTAGGTCATGCTGCTCCCGTGTCATTTTAATATCTTTTGTTCCTTAACTGCATTTTGCTTGGGCACCTTTAATTTTCTGTATTAACCTTAACATTAACCCTAGCATTCATCATGTTAAGATAACCAAGCTATCTTTGATTCTGATTAGTGTTGTGTGTTCATGTGTGTATGCACATGTGCACAATTTCTTCATTTTAAGGGCATCTGCCCCAAGATCTTGTCACTCAAATAAATAAATAAAAACAAGCTCTCTTGGACTTCGTTTTTTCTTTGATCTCCTTTGCTGGATTTTCTTTGTGTGTGTGATTTTTATTCCACAGTCTCAGCATTATTTGCACGATGGACTTGAATGACTGAACTGCAGAACAAAATAAAAAAAAATCCTTCCAGTAGCACCTTAAAGACCAACTAAGTTAGTTCTTGGTATGAGCTTTCGTTGCCCACGCTGGAAGAATGGCAGATGCAACTGATGGACTATATGGAACTAGCAGAAATGACCGGCAGATTCCGAGACCTGGGAGAGGAAGCAGTGGAAGAGGATTGGAAGAAATTTAAGGACTATCTACAAAAACATTGTAAATTACATGAGTGCTAAGAAGGATGCGAGATTGAAAATAACACGGCTCCATTAAGTTAGTTGAAAAGAATATGAGAATAAGTGAACCTAAAGAGAAAAATAAATTTTGAATAATTATTATGTTTAAATTGGGTAATTAAGACTTAGCTAAAAGTATTCAAAGTTAGGGACATAATATTGGTAATCTATAGAATAAGAATGGAAACAAGGTGATAAATTGCGGATTAAAATTGCATAATCTTGGAATGCAGGAGCGAGAGATGTGAGGAAGTCCAAAAAGCGAAGGAAATATGGCTATTACAAGATGTTAACTGTATTTCTGTTTCTTTTTCTGTTTTGTTTTAAGAAAATCTTTAATAAAAAAATATATTAAAAAAAGGTATGAGCTTTCGTGTGCATGCACACTTCTTCAGATACACTGAAACAGAAGTCACCAGACCCTTCTATATAGTGAGAAGGTGGGGAGGGGTATTACTCAGAAGGGTGGTGGGATTGGGTGATTGGCAGATAGCTGTGATGAGCCTGTTGACGACTCTTAACGACTGCAATAGGTCTTACAGGAAAAAGCAAGGGGTGAGAAGGTGAAAAATGGCTTTGTCAAGAACCTGAACTGCAGAGTTTTTTTAATAATTTGTTATGGCAGACCAACACGGCTACCTATCTGTAACTGCAGAGTTTTTGTTTGCTTAACTTGCTTCAGTGCAGCTGATACAGACTATGTAGCTCTTTTTGTCATCTACCCATGCATGTAAAGTTTAAAACAGGGCAGTTTTGAATTCTGACTAACTACTGACCTTATCAGGAGACGAATCCCCTCACAGTTTTATTGCTGTTGCCATTGGTTATGATGCTCCGTAGCAGGCAGAGGCAGCAACTGATGCTGATGCTGATGGAAAAGAAAAGGTAGTGGATGGAAGGGGGGGGGGAGGCTGAGGTGTTGTCAGGGATTGGCTGCCTGTAATGTCAGTCGGAGCCGTGGGCCCCAGCTCTTCCGCTGCTCCAGCTCTCCCCGAACAGCTCCTAGAGAGAACTAAGGCGTGCGGAGTGCTGATGACCAGCACCATGCTTCTTATGCTTGGATCTTAGATTTCCTCCCTCCCCAAACACTGGTTAATAAGTCCTCCTGTGCATCAGCATCCTAGGCAGAGAGAAGGAAACAAAAAGGAAAAGAAAGAAAGGGAGGGGGGGAAGGAAGAGTGAATCTTCAGCCAAGTGGATAAGATCAGCAAAAGAGTCAGAGAGAGAGAGAGAGAGAGACTGGGTGCTTTGCTTGCACAGCGGCAAAGTGGGAATTTAAAGAGCTGCGGTGAAAAAGAGCCCAGAGACTCCCCAACCACAACACAAGGCATAACCTCGCAGAATTACAGAGCCAGGTAGAAATGACATCAACTGGCAAAGAAGGCAGCGGAGCTCAGCACGCACAATATGTTGGACCGTACCGCTTGGAGAAAACCCTGGGCAAAGGACAGACAGGTTGGTTCTTATGCAGCAGGAGCAGCCCTAGGGATAAGGCAGCAGTCGCTGAGATTATGGAGATGGGAGAGTCTAGGCTCTCTGGCCATTCCTTGTCTTTTGCTGTGGCATCTGATAAATAATAGCTTGACTTTAAGGTGGCTTTTTTTTTGCTCTGGCTCTGGGTGTGTGTGTGTTTTGTTTTCGTGATTTATATCTTGTTTTAACAAGTCCAGGTTGCTTTGTGTGGATCACTCCTGGAAAGGGGTGGTGTTCTGATGACAGTCAAAGTGCGTGTGGGGAGGGGCTGATTGAGTGGAGGGGGGGGACGCGAAGGAAAGATGCTCAGCGGCTGGTGAATTTTGCTTTGATTCAGTGCACCACTTTCCTTTCCTTTCCTTTTTTAAAACTAGAATTCAGTTGAATTGGGAGGCACATAACGGACAACGAAGAAGAGGGGGAGGAAGCTGGAAGTCACCAGCAGTGTTTTATGACATCATGATTGAAAAGGGTGTAGTCCTTAAGGTGCAGTTGGTGGAGGTGCGGTGGTTTGGGGGCCAGGAGGGGGAAGAGACTATGTGAATGTATAATACTGCCTTTGCTGGTTATTTGGAAAGTGTCCCTGGCACTGTCAAAGCAGAAAAAGTATTCAGGAGTAAAGAAACAAAAAAAGCCATAATCCAAAACCCTGCCCTGTCTATGCTGTTTTCTTTTAATCTTACTATATATTTTACTGCTGATTTAAGAATCCATGTCCAGCAGCCAGAGGTTTGTTGCTGTTGCCTGATAGGAACAATAGCAAGAAATATTAAAAGGAGGAAATGTAGTGCAGGGCATTAGCAGGGAGCAGGTGCTTTTGCCCTACGTGACATAATTAGATCCCTTCAGTGCATTCAAGATTGGGACTCACTGGTTGCCTGCTTTGGTGGATTCACTTCAAGGGCAGGGAAACAGTAATTGCAAAGAAGCGACCATTGCAGAAATGTTAAATTTCTGTCCACCAGACTTTCCTGATTTGTATCCCCTTTTGGCGTTTTGGTAACAGGTGCGGTGGGCAATCTTGTCTTGCCACAAGATTTCAATGAGCAACCCTAGAAGTGAATTTAAGACTCTTCAGCTTAGCATTTTTAGAGCAGAGTATATGTGTGTGTGATCACACACACACACACACACACACACACACACACACCAAATTGCTTTCCTTTCTCCTTGTTGATATTAAGTGTTGTTCATCATGGTGGGACAATAAAACATGGTGCATTGTGTTTTGCTTTTTAAAAAAGACAGCCGAGCTTTGCCCATCTGTTGTCTAAAGGATTTAATAGGCGTTTCCATCCCCAGCTGCTGTCTGTGTTCTTGCTGCCCTGCATGGCAGCAGCTCTGCAGTCCCCGCAATTTTCTTAGGGACTGAGTTGAAATCCAGATCTTTCTCTGAAAGGGGCCAAGCTTTTCTTCAATGATTGATCATGAAGCTCCCCTCCAATTCTTTTCCCTCCTCCCTCTCAAACCCCATAGCAACCACTTTTAGATAGGAATGGTTATGAAAATGGCATTGCTTTAAATGGGAAAGCGACTTTTATTTATTTTTATTTAAAAATCATCCTCCTCCCTGTATGTACTGCAGTAGCTTCATGCATCTATTCACCTTTATTCTTCACAATGCTGAGTAAAAAACAACAACCCCAAACCCTTCCTCCGACCAACCTATTCACTGTGAAATATATCTTGACATGAATAAGGAGCCGAAAATGATTGCAGCATCATGGGTACACCAATAAAAATACTGAATGTTGTGTCCAGAGGTGATCTCTTGCCATCCACTCTTGGCTGGGGGCATCGAAGAGGCCCTAGATTCAGTCTTACTCTGTTGCCACAGTTTTTGCCTTGTACCATGAGAGGTCTTTCACTCTGCCCAACTGCCATGTACAAAAAGTGTGTGTTATTGCAAATGTAGCTACATTTCAGACAAATCCTATGCATGTTTTCTCAAAAGTAAGTCCTGCTGAGTTTAACAGCACAGGATTTGCAACCGAGTGAGCAAGCATAGGATTGCAGCCTTCGAATGTAAACCACAGAGTGTGGTATTATGCTTCCCAAGGGTTAGCTGCAATTTCCCCTCCCCCTCCCCTTGCTAATCTTCCTATCTTCCTCCTAAGTGATTAGAGAGTGAGAGAGATTGGGGGGGGGGGTGAGCAAGTGTGTGTGTGTGTGTGTGTGTGTGTGTGTGTGTTCAGAGGTTTCATGCTGTCTGCCTTTGCAGATCTTTGAGGAAATCATCTAGGGCTAGGATTGTTCTTCATGATTTTACATCTAATTATAGATGACCCTCTAGTCTTTCCATTCATGCACACACTGCAGTGATACAGAGAAGAAAATCTAAAAGCCTGAAGAATAGCTGCAGCAGACGTATGCACTCTTACTTGGGAACAAGTCCCTTTGAAGTAAATGAGACTTCCTTCTGAGAAAACATGCACAGGAACTGAATGTTTTGTTTTCTATTCCCCATACTCACCTTGATATACTTGGGAATGATAAACACCGGCATCTTCATTCCTAACCAGAGCTGGAATGATTCAGAGTTATGCAGCCAGGCAGCATAGTTTGTGTCTATCACTTCTATGTTCCTGGAAGTGAGACAGTAAGCTTTGGGTGGGAAAGAATATGAAAATTCAGTTGTTGGAGGCTTTATATTGTATAACATTGTTATGTGACAGGTAATTTAATAAAGCTGTTTAGGCCTTCTGAAAATAGAGCAGTACTTTGAGGAATTATACTACAGCATTGCATTGCATTGCATTGCATGGAATGAGCTTGCCCCCTCTTTGAAAGATAATTTGGCCAAGTGTATCAACAATCACAAGATCTCATCATAGCATCCATAGCCCATTTGCTTCTTAGTAGATCTTCACAACCACTCATATTCCTTCCTCCTTTGCTCAACCAGAAGAAATGAGGCCCTAACCCTAACCCTTGTACCCTCTCAGGGATACTCACTGTCTATCTGCTATTTTCAGAAATACATGATATTGTTGAAGATCAAAGGCGAAGGAATTTGGAGGCAAGTGCTGGCTCCTTCTCATAGCAGCCTTGCAAAGGTTGTCATGAAAAGAAAACTTTCATGTGCTGTCTGAACTTTGAATAGCTTTCTTCAGCCTCCACACCACCCTAAATGATGCAGTTCTTAATGACTGTGAAGCAAGGAATGTTTACAGACAAGACCCTGCTGGCTTTCTGCAAGGAAGCCCAGATGCTGTGTCTTTGCTATCAGTGGAAGCTGGTGACATCTGGTCATGGGTATGCAAAACTGACCTGGCAAAACATACTGAGGATGCATTTCAAAGGGCTGGGTGATGACTGTGCTGATTCTCATTCAAAGCAGGGGAAGCAAAGCTTGTCCTGAGGAGCCTCCAGAGCTGGCACATCAGGCTTGCTGAAAATGATTGATGTCACAAAAGGAGGATTATGGCCTCCTGGTTTTAAAAGCAGGAATAGGGCACTGAGCAAAAGGGTGCAAAAAATTTGCATACAGCCTTTCCATAGTATGGGGAGTGTGGCAAAAGCTGGGGGAAGAAATTCTTAATAATGCAGTGTAAGAATTCCATGCATGTATAATTAAATTAGACTGCTGTAGTAAGACAATTGCCCCTTTGTTGCTGTATAAGGCAGAGGTCAAATGGGTTCTGCTGTTGTTTCCCAAAACTGGACTTGTAGAATATGTGTTCAGCAGGGGGAGGATGCATGAAGTAATGCAATAATCTAATGATCATATTTGTAAAATTGTATTATGAGGAAACATCTTTGAAAATGCTGACAACAACAAATTGCACATAAAGGGATGAGCAAGAGATGGTTTATATTGCACTGAATTACACTATAGCATAGTTAATTATGGGAGGTTTGCACTGTAATTAACAGTAATGAACAAAAAGGATGTGCTTTTGTGTTTGCAATAACACGCCAGGAAACATGTGTGCTTAGATAACAGATCAGATGGGAAGACAAAAGCACAAAAATTCAGGTTTATTATTCAAATGAAACAAAGTCTTCCTTAATTTGTTATGTGTGATATTTTGCATGAAATTAACATTGCATGTGCTTCAACCATTTATAAAATGTCTTTTTAATCTAGGAATACTTCTGCATTTTATTTTATTTTCATCTCTTCTTTCTTGTTTGGAACACAAATATAATATTTGTGGTGTTGCATTCATGTACCGTATTTACTCAAATCACCTTTTTTTAGCCAAATCCGGTTGCGAAAATTAAGGTGCTCATTAGATTTGATGGTACATTTACATTTGCAAGCAAATTCTTTGTTTTTGTTTCAAGGTTCTGAAAACTGAGATGTGCATTAGATTCGATGGCACATTAGACTTGAGTAAATATGGTAACTGTTGCCATAGCCCATCCTATACACTTGTGTGCTAGCCATACTAGCATGTTATACAAATGAGTTTGTGGTGCTTTAGTAATTATGAACTAAGGTTTTGATGATGAACTGAGAGCTTTCCTTGCAAACTGGCTCCTTCCTTCCTGCCTGCCTGCCTGCCTTCTTTCTCAGATTTTGGTGGCATTTTTAAAATTGTTGAAGCTCTATTTGTTGTGCTCCCAAATAAAGGCTTTATGTAAGTGGAGTGAATTTGGACAACTATGTTACTCTCTATGTTTTCGGTGGCAATGTTTGAAGTGTGGATGCTCCTCTACTTCTGGGGGCTCCCCATGTAATTTAGAACCCTACAAATGGGGGTTCTAATCCAGTTAGATATAACAACGCAGCATGGAGCGCTTGCCATGTTTCTTGCCACTCACCCTTGCTTGTGTGCAGCCTTTACCCATGCCCAAATTGGGCTTTAATGGATGCAGGCAAGATTCTAAGTTCATTAGAAGCAAATCCCATTGAATTTGATAGAAATTTACTCCAAGCAAATACCGTATTTTTTGCACCATAACACTCACTTTTTTCCTCCTAGAAAGTAAGGGGAAATGTCTGTGCGTGTTATGGAACGAATGCCTGCGGGTGGCGGGGGGGATCTGCTGCAGTCGTGAGCAGAGGATCCATGGTTCCCCTTCCTTCCCTCCTCCGTGGTTACAAAGCATGGAGCCACATGGATCCTCAGGATTTTTGCATTGGGCTACTCCAAACTCACTGTCAGATCACATGTCTGTGGCCACAGCATGAACCACAAAAATCATATATCCACTATTTCGTTTAGAATATTTTTTTTCTTGTTTTCCTCCTCTAAAAACTATGTGCGTGTTATGGTCTGGTGCGTGTTATAGAGCAAAAAATACGGTACATTTTTTACAGGGACAGTTTTACCATGAAACAAAGTACATAAGTAGCTATTGGCCTTATTTTCCATATTATTAGAATTTCATGGGGTGACAAATGCCTTAGTCATGCAGGTGATGACCTTTGTTGAAGGACAGACAGGCTGTGCATGACTCTGTTGATTCTTCTGGACCTCTCAGTTGTTTTCAGTACCATCAACTGTGGTATCCTACTGTATCCTACTGTGAAGGTGGCTAGGTTGGCAACAGGAAGTTACATTCTTTTGCTTCAGAAAAGATGCAGTGAGTGGGGCTGGGGATAACTAGGTCTTTTTTGAGAGAGGGGAATGAAGGATAAAATTGTCCCAGGTCTTGGACATGGTGGGGGGGGCATATAAACCCTTAAATTAAGAAGAGAATGAAGAAAACACACAAACTGAACAAACTGAACAAACTGAAATTCAATCAAGGTAATATGGAGATGCTGACAATGAGTTATCTGGAATCAGGTGTGCGACCTGTCCTGGATATGGTTACACTACTCTTGAAGAAAGACATTTGCATTTTGCAGGTTGCTGCTGGACCACTTGTTCCTTGGTGCTCTAGTGGCAGCTGTGGCTGGGAGAGCCCTTTTCCTCCTGTGTGTGGTGTGCCAGCTCAAGGAGCTGGAGCTGTTTCAGTTTCAGACTTTCCCTTCATTTTTGATCTCATATTGACAGACTCCCATAATAAAATCTTATTTGCTCTTCACTTTGTAAATATTAAAAAGATGGCCTCAAATTCTGATATGAGTTATTGGCTAGCTGCGGAGGAGATATACCCTCTGGAGTTTGAGTGGGTTTCATTTTTGCTTTGCTTTTATTTTATTTTTTTGTATGGATGAGCATTCAATTATGTGAACCCATAACTGCAGCCTAAAGGAAGTACAGTCTATAAACATTTTTACCTCTTCTTTTGCTGCTTGTGAGAACAAAGCGAAAGTTTAAAAGGGGGCACAGGAGGTCAAGAAGATTTGCCAGTATGTGTCAGGTCATCTGTGAATCTTGGCAGAACTGGTTTCCTTTAGGCAGTACTCTATATGACATGTTGTTGTTGTTAACTTAATTATTTTATTATATTTATTATCTCACATTTCTTCCACCTTAGTTCTTGAGATGCCTTATCTAGTTCCCTGGCAGTCTTCTATCCAAGCATTGACAAGAGCCAGACCTTCTTAGTGTTAGCAAAGTTGCCCACTGTGTACCAAGCAAGGACTGCCAGGAACCAAGCTTCTAAAAAAACCTGGAAGGTGTGGTTACTCCCTCCAAGTTGCAGAATAGGCAGAGCATCAAGATGTTTGACTGGTGTCTGCTGCTGTAAATATTATATTGTTACAAAAGCTGGGTGGCTGCCCCTTTCTATGCCAAGTGGTGGCAAGAACCCATGGGGTCCCAGGCACATACACAGGGTCTGTGTCCCTTTGGAGAACAGAAGACATGGCGGAGACTGTCATGTTTTAAGAAATATGGTTTATTCACCTATTTACACTTTCAGTGTGCATGGAGGGAGTCCATATCTTATGGCATTCACATTTTCCGAGGCAGCAGTCCAGGCAACCTTCAGGCTGTCTTCCTCAAAGGTGGATCCCAGCCCCTCTTACTCCCAGTAACCCTTGCTCAAAAGCACCCCATCACCTTGGCAACCCTTCAAACTCCTGCCTCAGGGCAGGGGGGAAGTTCTCTTGCATTGGCAACGACCCTCAGTGGGCCCTCAATGGCCCTCTATTTTCCTCTTAATGGCCCTAGCTTGGCCAGTATGGTTTGCATAAGCCAGCCCAGGAACTCCCTGTCTGGCAAAGCTCTGCAGTTTGTGTTTTAATCCGTATCCCAATTAATCAAAATCCTAGCTTTTATTCATTCCTAGGGTTTAGGGGCCCCACCCACCCCGCACACATCTGTAACATCATTCACTTGAGGCCTGGAGTTCATTTGGTGAGTGGTATTGTTACCAGAGCCTCTTTAGGCAAGGCAAGACAATTCAGGACCCTGGGCAGCTCACAGTGGGCTCTGCTGCCTGAGTCTCAACAAAGAGCCAGAATCATCTCTTCAAAGGTTTAGGAGGGCTGGCAAGGTCTTCCCTTGCAATGGCTCCATCCTCCAGGGAGGACAGTCTGCAGCCATCAAAGAACCCATTGCTGATTCTACAGTTGCAGGCTCTGTGCAGGGCTGTGGAGCAAAAGAAGTTGAGGATGATGGGAGAGCCAGGTTGTCAGAGTAGGGTGGTGTAGAAGGAAGCACCAAGGACTCCTTTTTCCTCCAATGTGATGACTTGCAATTAATCTGAATATTAGCCCTCCTCAGGATGACACTGTGACCTAGATGCAGGGGACGTCAGAGTAAATGGAGGAGCTGCAGTTTGGCTAGCCCTTAATTAGACACTGTCGGGTTATCCTACTACTCCTCAATATCTTATTTTGTCTCTGGACATAGCAGGAGTAGCCGGTGAAGTTGGGCAGAGCTGCCTTCCTAACACCAACATCACTGCCACTTACTTGGATGGGCAGGGGTGGCACAGGGTGGAGCAGAGTTCAGGACAATGTGGATGTACCTGTAGGACCACTGGGTTGGCTGAATGAGACTAGGAAAATATATGGGTCTAACAGGCCTCATCACATTCTCTAATTTGCTTGTTCATAAAAAGACGCCTTCAAACCTGGACAAATCAAATCAGCTCTTGAGAAGTCCTCATATATGGAACAGAATCTTGGAAAGCCACACTGACCTTGGCTATCTATTTTGAAACCTGAGTGAACTATAGAAAAGGGAGAATGCATATGCTTTTCAAAGAGGCAACATTTGCAGAATAGAGCACTGCTTCTAAAGTTAAGGAATGCTGAGATATGTATAGGTCAGAGTAAAAAAATGCTAATGATTCAAAACTCCAATAAATATAAACGAAATAAAAGAGTAAAATATTAATCATAGTTCAAAAAGCAAGCGAATAAGCATTTTATGGGAGCAAGCAGTCTACTTTGAAGCACGCAGCTTGCTTTTTTGTTACATTGTCAGATGAGTGGGATTATATTGCTATTTATATACCTAAATCTCAGACATCACCAGGGTTACAGAAATAGCAATTCAATAGATATGGCTTTTACACTATTAAGACAGCTTTCTTCTTTGTATCCCTGTTCCATTTAGCCACCTCTTTATTGGCTATCACTGAAACTAAAGACCTCACAAAAATGAGTGGAACACAAGGTAATCCATAACAAATGATAGGGTGATAGTTTCCACATATTCTAGGTTACAAATGGTAACACCACAAGGGAAACCTGAAGGAGGAGCTGACCCTAGTGTCACTACTGTTGAGAAAGCTGTGCATTAGGATGAGATGAGAAGACAGACAAATTAAAAACATTTATCAACAGGATGTACAGTTGCTTTGAAATGAATTCTCAAAGTTGCACTTAAAGAGACACTGTTATGGCCTTGCTCTTGTTTTTGTGTATTGTAATACCCTTATCAGCTGCAGCGAAGGCTAGCTCATAAAAAATGATGACCCTAAATGTTTTGCAGAGTTAAAAAAATACAAGGAACTATTGAGAGAGAATTTTCATTGAATCTAATGGTGATGTGATCATTCTGTAAAAGGCAAAATGTTGCTTTCTTTTTTCTTTTTTACCAGCAGTACTGGGCTTATATAAGAGACCAGAGAGACATGAGTTTGCTTCTCAGTGAATGTCAGGACAGGCGAAGAGACTAAATTGAAAGGGAGAAGTATTATAAAATAGGTCCAAGAAAGTAGTAGGCTGGTCTGTTACTTGTTCTGAAAACAAGGCAGTTTTAAACTACAGCAGGAACTGCTGGTGGAAAACATGGGTGATCTTCTCATTAGTTTGAAACAATACATAAAGGCCAGCTGCAGTGGTAGATCAGCAGAAAGAGAAGTGAGGTTGACAACCTCAGCAGGACATCATCGGGAACATACCTGAGAGTGTGTTCCCTAACCTAGGGAACTTTAAGTCCGTCACTAGGTCTAGCAGCTGGCAAAATACAGTAGATCCTGGAGTGTAGCAGGCAGACTGTACTGCTATGTTGTTCAGGCAAGAGCAAAGTGCAGACTGCTAGTGTTTATTTCTTACTTTTAATTTGTTTACATTACTTATATCCCTGAGCAGGAATGTGAAAGTGGCAGCCATATTTTTGAATGCCAGTATTTCATAGGGTTCATTTCGTGTTGCTTTGAGAAACAGAAGTGTCATGAACTTAGCTTTAAATTGGCTTCTCTGGGAAAATGAACTTTTTGATTCCAGGCAAATAGTTCCATGGTGTTGTATGCAGTTCCTTGTGGACTGGTGGATTGTAAACAAGACGATAACCCTAAATAAAGGGTTTACATTTTTTTAAAAAACAACCACCACCCAAGGAAAAACTATAAGTCTATGCTTCCATTTGTGCATAAACAATGTCTTTAACTATTGGAGGCAAGTTCTGCAGACACCCCTTAAGCACATAGAATTGCAGTCTACTAAGTAAGATTATGTGTAGTCTCTCCCTTTTGCTTATTATTGATTTGGTCACACAAGGCAACACATTTCTATCCCAAACTTATCATGATGGGTGTTCTCCCCTCCCACAGCAAAGTGACTCATGATTCCAGATAATTTGCTCAATGAATTTAAAATTTTGTTCTTACATGGAACATTGGGAACCAGATGGTGGTTTCCTCAGTGTTATTTGTAATCGAAATTTATCTAGCATATTTCCCCCCCTTTCCTTGAGTCAAGTGCATTTCTGTTGAACGTTGAATTGTGTGCTTCCTCATAATTGGTTTCGTACTTGATGTGACATTGCTCTTTCACTTGGTTGGTTGAGCATGGAGGTGATTCCTGTACTGTAAATTTTGTTTCATACAGTGTGGCTCAAATCCAAAGACCATCAGTGTAGCAGAGGGTTGTGTGCACATGTACCCACCAAACAGATGGCCAGCTTTGATGTCAAACACCTGTTTGGGGATGGGGGGGGGCTTGAATTCAACAAATACTCAACAAACTAATTGGTTCTGTCAAAGCTGGCTGCACCCGAACAATCTGGACATCTGTGTGGACCCAATGTAACATAGAGAGGTGCAGTCCTAGGTTCTGGATGAATCTATGGAATAGTCCATAGCAAGAGTGAATCACAGGTTTTGCATGCAGATGGCTCAGTACTTGAGACAGTCATCTGTTAAAGGATCTCAGATAGCATAACTGGAAAGAATGCTGTCGGGGATTTTAGAGAGCTGCTGCTAGTCAGAACAGACAAGAATTATCTGTACATTCATTAATGACATAAATGCTCTTATAAATTATCCACATTATATGTTCATTTTTACTCTGTTTATTGGACCTGATCCAACAAAGAGATTCATTCATAAATGCTTGTTTCTACATGCAGTATTTGTTAAGTTAGCGAACTTAAATGAACTTACTTTTACTCTGTGCCAGTGAATTTTCAGCAGTAAGCAAAGGGTCACAAAACCAAACAATTAATTTTTAATATAAACATGTATTCATATCAATATTCATCAAATGTTTAGAGTGCTTTTTATTACAGCTCTCCCTATATTGATTTGCTTATAAATCATTGGTTTGTGACTTTAACATTATGAATAATTGGTATATGATTTAACTTTAATGGTGACATGTGACAGTTTTATTTATTTTTCTTTTCAGCTTATTTAAATGGCCAAACAACTATGTGAGAAATTCATGGCTATGTCTGGCCTAAGACCCATGAATCACATGTGTTAACTTAGAATTGCTCTCAAGTGAGACTTTTCTGTTTCACAGAATGCAAGACATATATACAATACAAAGCATTCTTTTTTCATTTTTGAATTTACACAGTATAATTAGACCTAGCCTTAAAGATCCTTTTATATTGTGTAACTTGTGCAGGAGTTCTTTTCTTTCCAGATACTTCCAAACAGATAAAAATGAATGGGCTTGGCTTCTAAAAATAGCTGAATATTTGAGGAAAACTGGACAGTCATTTTATTATTGATGTTGATGTTCAAATTCCAGATTCAGTATTATCCTTGAACACAACTTGTACACAACTTCAACATATATTGACTTGCTAATTACATAGTCATATATTGTCAGGTCATGAAAGGAGAATGGTTAAGATTGCAAGTGGAGAAATAGGGGAGAAAGAGAGCGTATGTGTATAGAAGAAAAAAACTTAAATATTTCAGGGTTGGACAATGTCCTTAATGTATCATGAGCCAGAGAGTTGCAGCTGATTTACATACTTTAGGGCAGAGCTTTCCAAACTCTGTGTCGTGGCCTGTTAGTGTGTCAGCTGCATTGTGTAGGTGTGTCACATGAACGCTCCCTGAGCTCCTCCCAGGGCTGAAAAGAGGTTAGTTTAACCTCCAGTTTGCTAGTAAAACTGAATTACTGTGTCATGAAATGATGCATGTCTAAAAAGTGTGTCACCAACATGAAAAGTTTGGAAAGCTCTGCTTTAGGATTAG
The DNA here is from genome assembly GCF_964252035.2 of Podarcis erhardii. Taxonomy (NCBI): domain Eukaryota; kingdom Metazoa; phylum Chordata; class Lepidosauria; order Squamata; family Lacertidae; genus Podarcis; species Podarcis erhardii. The sequence continues at coordinate 76,914,470 of NC_138497.1, read as the reverse complement.
GTATTAAAAAGAGAGAATCAACATGTGCAAAGTAGAGTTTATTGAAAGAGCTAGAGCCCCCAAACAAGCCTTGTTCTTTGCTTAGGGGATTTGATTGTTGTTTTTTTAAGTACCAACAACATGTCTGTGTAACTCCTGACAAGGTTCTCTGTTATTCCTTACTACCTCTAAAGGACCATGGCAGACATCCTATCCTGGAGATTCTTGAATAGAACATTCTTCAGTATGAACCATTAATGGTGATTTAGACTGCTGTTAGTGATAGAGCACTGCCTGCCATGTTATTCATACAAAACTAAGAATAAATCGTGGTAATCATAATAGTAATGAATCATTGTATTGACAATGAAGAAGAGTAAGACAAGCAATAGACGGTCAGCAATCCAATTACTGATATGTGAAGATATTACTGCTTTTAATATCTTAGCCGTTTTTATACTTAGAGAGAAATTGGGTTGGTGATTAAAAAAGGTTTCTTAAAAAGCCACCACCACTACCACCTCATAGTTTTACTTCACATAACATGCTAAGTTTGTAGGTATGACTGTATTTTCAGTTAAATGTTTCACTTTTTATCGATTTAACTTTTCAGAGGTTAGTGGAAAATTATTTTCAGACATCCATTCAGTAAATGCGCTTCTAGCTGCCTGCACAATTTATCAACAATGGTCTCCCTATCTCCCGAGGCTCTGGCCATTTGTAACTCTACAGTTTTGCAGTACAAGCTTTCATGGGAGTAAAAATGAATGTGTATTTGTGTGTGCGTTTCAGTAGTGTGCTACATACCCATTGAAGAGACATCCGTTTTGCAGGTCCACTTCAAAATGCCAGTGAACGCTCACATAAGCCCAATTCTCCAGCTCGTTAATTAAAATTATTGTTAACTCACATTTGATGAAGGTAGCTCAAAAGCCTGTAGAACTGTGTTTCCTAACATAGCAAGTAACTAGTGAGACTTCAATAATTTGAATGTTCCCCATTGGGCCTTTATTTTAAACTTAAAAGAAATACATACGTTATGACCCTAAATATATAATATACTGTGGCATTACCTTCTTGTATTATTGGCCAACGATATTTATTCATTTAATAATATTTCTATACCACTTGATTGTCAAAAACCTCAAAGCGGTTTACAAAAGATGAAACAGTAAAATCAATGGTGGTGGCGGTGGTGGGGACACAACCCCACTTTAAAACATACAAAAGTTAAAATACTAAAACAGATTAAAAATACCTCATCTTTACAAACATCTCGGTATACTTCCCTTGGCCTGGCAGTTGGTAAAAACTGTTCTAGGTGCATATGAATATTAAGTTTTTCTCATGGCAGCTCTGTTGGCACCAAAGCAATTCACATATTTTTATTCCCAGGTTGATATCACATGGTAAAATGGCTGCATGTAACTGTGTCATCAACAGTATGTTGCCATTCAGTATGAAGACCACAAGTGAGATGGTGAAGGAAATTATATAAAGACAGGCACACAACAGTGGAAATTGGGTATTAAAACTTCCACTTTTGTGAAGACCTTACTTGGACCTTAAAGCAGACTTAGATTTTGATATTGGGAGTGGTAAAGAGTTAGTTTTGAAGTATGGAGGAGGGATAGAGATAAATGCTTTTAGTTTGGAGCTGGATTGGAAAGATTGCTAAGGGGATTCTGGCTAGCATTTTCAGATCTCAAGAAACTGAACTCATGCCATTTTGTAACAATAATTGCCTAATCATGTGACTTCTTGATTCCCCTTAGTCCAACCTTTTTTTTTTATAATAAATTTTTATTCATTTTCATTTTCCAAACACATAATTAAACACAAACAACACACAAGACAAAGGGGAAAAAAAACATACAAACATTTAAACAAGTATAAATTCATACTCTTATTTTCTATACCTTCTTTCCCCGGACTTCCCCATACCTCCCTTTCGCTGCATCCTTATTTCACATTTCTTTAGCAACCCTCCGGTCAGTTAAATTTTTAGTTCCCTTCATTAAGTTCTTTTAAACTTATTAGTTACAGCTGTAATTCTCTGTTTCTTAGTCCTTGACATCTTAACACTCCTCAACTTTACAACAATTTTTAAGGTATATTTTAAATTTCTTCCAATCTTCTTCCACCGTCTCCTTCCCCTGGTCACGGATTCTGCCGGTCATCTCTGCCAATCCCATAAAGTCAATCACCTTTGTCTGCCATTCTTCCAGAGTAGGTAGTTCTTGCGTCTTCCAATACTTTGCCAAAAGAATTCTTGCTGCTGTAGTAGCATACATAAAAAACGTCCTATCCTTCTTCACTACCAGCTGGCCAACCATGCCCAGGAGAAAAGCTTCAGGTTTCTTAGGAAAAGTCCACTTGAGGACTTTCTTAATTTCATTATAGATCATTTCCCAAAAAGCTTTAATCCTCGGGCAGGTCCACCAAAGGTGGTAGAAAGTACCTTCAGTCTCATTACATTTCCAACATTTGTTATTGGGCAAATGGTAAATTTTTGCAAGTTTGACTGGGGTCATGTACCACCTGTAGATCATTTTCATAATGTTCTCTTTTAGGGCATTACATGCCGTAAATTTAACACCAGTGGTCCATAACTGTTCCCAGTCAGCAAACATAATATCATGACCAATATCTTGTGCCCATTTAATCATAGCTGATTTCACCGTTTCATCCTGTGTATTCCATTTCAACAGCAAATTATACATTCTTGACAAATTCTTAGTATTGGGTTCTAACAATTCTGTTTCCAACTTTGACCTCTCCTTCTGAAATCCTATTTTCCTGTCCTGTTTAAATTTCTCATTTATCTGATGATAATGCAACCAATATCGTACTTTGGACTTTAATTTCTCATAACTCTGTAATTTGACCTTTTCACCATCATATTCTAAAATTTCATAATATTTTGGCCATTTAGACTCCATATTAAGTTTTTTCACCTCCTTAGCTTCCATTGGTGACAACCACCTGGGAGTTTTACTTTCCAGTAGATCTTTATACCGTATCCAAACATTGTACAATGCTTTCCTAACAATATGATTTTTAAAGCCCTTGTGGACTTTTACCTTGTCATACCATAAATATGCATGCCAACCGAAGTTATTATCATACCCTTCCAAGTCCAAAATGTCTGTGTTTTCAAGAAGCAGCCAATGTTTCAACCAGCAAAAAGCTGCCGATTCATAGTAGAGTCTTAAGTCCGGCAGGGCAAACCCCCCTCTATCTTTTGCGTCAGTTAAAATCTTAAATTTTATTCTGGGCTTTTTGCCCTGCCAGACAAATTTAGATATATCTTTCTGCCACTTCTTGAAACAGTCCATCTTGTCCAAAATCTGCAATGTCTGAAATAAGAATAACATTCTAGGCAATACATTCATCTTGATAACAGCAATTCGGCCTAACAAGGAAAGCCTCAACCTTGACCATATTTCTAGATCTTTCTTTACTTCCGTCCAACATTTTTCATAATTATCCTTAAATAAGTTCACATTCTTAGATGTTAAGTTTACCCCCAGGTACTTCACTTTTTTCGTTATTGCCAGACCTGTTTCACTCTGGAATCTCTCCCTTTCATCCATTGTTAAGTTTTTTTCCAACACTTTCGTTTTCTGTTTGTTCAATTTAAATCCTGCTACTTGACCAAATATCTCAATTAGTTCTAATACTCTTTTAGTACTAGTGTCTGGCTGTTGCAAGGTCAATACTAGGTCATCTGCAAATGCCCTTAATTTGTAATGTCTGGCTCCGACCTGAACTCCTTTAACCAACTGGTCCCCTCTAATCATATTTAACAAAACCTCCAGGACTGATATAAAAAGTAAAGGGGATATTGGGCATCCCTGTCGTGTACCTTTTTCTATAGGTATTTCTTCTGTTACCACATTGTTTACAATTAACTTTGCTTTTTGTTTAGAGTATATTGCACCTATACTGTTTTCAAAACCTTGGCCTACCCCCATCCCTTGGAGATTCTTCTTCATAAAGCTCCAGCAAATATTGTCAAAGGCTTTCTCCGCATCCACAAAAATTAAAACAGCCTTCCTATTGATGTCCGTTTCTAGCAACTCCAAAATGTCTATAATGTTCCTCACATTGTCTGACATATGTCTCCCTGGGAGAAAGCCGGTTTGGTCCTTGTGAATCTCCCCTACCAACACTCTCTTCAATCTTTTTGCCAGAATGTCTGCAAAGATTTTGTAATCCACATTGAGTAATGATATAGGGCGGTAGTTTTTAACCTGGTTCTTTTCAGTCTCTGTTTTCGGTATAAGTGAGATGAATGCCTCTTTCCACGATTCAGGTGCCTTTTTCCCCTCCAAAATTTCATTGCAAACTTCCTTCAATGGTTGTATTAACCATTCCTTTAACACTTTGTAATATCTGGCAGTCAAACCATCTGGTCCTGGTGATTTTCCTAATTGCATATTCTGAATTGCACCCTCTATTTCTTGTTCTGTTATTTTCTCGTTCAAAATCATTTTACTTTGTTCTGAAATTTTTGGTAGTCCATATTTTTTAATAAAGTCTTCTATTTCTTGTTCGTTAACTGGCCCTTGTGCATATAGTTTCCTGAAAAAACTTTGAAAACAATTACTTATCTCATTAGGTTTGTGGATAATCTTTCCATCCATTTCTAAACTCGTCACAGTGTTCAGTTTTTGTCTCTTTTTCAGTTGCCATGACAGAAGTTTCCCACATTTGTCTGCTGATTCAAATGTCTTTTGTCTCATTTGTTTTATTTTCCATTCTATCTCTTGATTCATCAATTCCATATATTGCATCTGGTAGTACTTTATTTCTCTCAGAATCTCGTGAGATTTTGGTTTAAATCTCAATTTCTTTTCCCCTTCTTTCATTTTTTCCAAAAAATTTTCTTTCCTCTCATTTTGTTTTTTCCTCTTTATAGAGTTCTGTTGAATTAGGAAACCTCGCATCACGTCCTTACTTGCGTCCCAAATTATTCTTTTCTCCACTTCTGTTCTCAAATTTATCTCAAAGTAATCTTTCAGTGTTTTTTGGGCCTTCTTATAAATCTCTTCATCTCTGAATAGGGTGTCATTCATTCTCCATCTAAAGGATCCAGTTGTTGTTAGTTTCATCTCCATCTTTACCACGTTATGGTCGGAGCAGGTTTTTGGGCAGATTTCTACTTTTTTTGTCCTTGGCGCCAGACTACTGGTTACCCAAATTTGGTCAATTCTTGTCCATGTCATTTTTGCTTCTGAGAAAAACGTTCCCTCTCTCTCAAGAGGGTTCTTTGTCCAACCTTCACATTTGTAAAGAAAAACATATATGGCGGATAAACCACACACACACATCTCTCCTGAACTTTCTTCTCACAAAGAAACTAATACTGTGTACCGTATTTTTCGTCCCATAGGACACTCCGTCCCATAGGATGCACCTACTTTTTAGGGGGGTGGGGAGTAAAGGAATTTTTTTTCCCTTTATTTCCCCCCCGAAAAACCAGCTCGGGGAACAGTGGGATGGCGGTGCTGCACCTCCCCGCTGTCCCCCGAGCTTGTGGGGCTGGCCGATGTCTGCCTGGCGCGAGGGGCGCTCTGCTTCAGGGCGCCCCGCGCGTCGGGCGGCAGGCTACTGTCCACAGCATGGGGAGCCCTCTGTTTCAGGGCGCCCCACGCGCCCCCCCGTGCGCAAGGCTTGCCGACACCTGCGCGAAGCATGGGGCATCCTCCGGAGGGTGCCCCGTGCTCCGCGCTGCAGCCTGCAGCCTGCAAGCCATGCGCGCCCGGGGGGATCTCCCCCCGGCGCGCAAGGCTTGTGGGCACCTGCGCGAAGCATGGGGCATCCTCCGAAGGGCGCCCCGTGCTCCGTGCTGCCGGCTGCCGCCCGCAAGCTTTGCGCTCCCGGGGGGAGATCCCCCGGGTGCGCAAGGCTTGCCCACACCAGTGCGGAGCACAGGGCGTCCTCCGAAGGGCACCCCGTTCTCCGCGCTGCCGGCTGCCGCCTGCAAGCCATGCGCACCCGGGGGGAGATCCCCCAGGTGCGCAAGGCTTGCCAATACCAGCGCGGAGCACGGGGCGTTCTCCGAAGGGCGCCCCATGTTCCTCGCTGCTGGCTGCCGCCCGCAAGCCTTGCGCTCTCGGGGGGAGATCCCCCGGGTGCGCAAGGCTTGCCAACACCAGCGCGGAGCACGGGGCGTCCTCCGGAGGGCGCCCCGTGCTCCGCGCTGCAGGCTGCCGCCCGCAAGCCTTGCGTGCCCGGGGGAACTCCCCCCGGGCGTGCAAGGCTTGTGGATAGCTTCCTGGAGCCTGGAGAGCGAGAGACGTCGGTGCGCACCGACGCCTCTCGCTCTCCAGGCTTCAGCGAAAGCCTGCATTCGCCCCATAGGACGCACACACATTTCCCCTTCATTTTTGGAGGGGAAAAAGTGCGTCCTATAGGGCGAAAAATACGGTAGTTACCATAGAACTTCCTACTGCTCTAGAAAGTTGAGATCGTGAAAAACTGTTCCATGGGGAACAGACCCTCCAGCTCTATTTTGGAGGCTGCAGGGCTTGTGAAAATAAAACACAGATTATGCTAATTAAAATGTAGGGTATTATCCCACCCCAGTTCAACAATGCAGAGAGAAAAGGAACTCTGCATGCCCTTGTTAGATGTGCACATATCCTAGTTCCACCCCTAACATGGAAGCTACTTCAAGATGTGCAGAGGTATTCACATCTGCAGCTAAACAAGGTCAGAGTTAGGCTCCCAGTCTTCTATGAGCAAGTCACGGTAATGGCTGTAGTCACTGTAGCCTGTCTTTGCCACTCTCCACTATTTCCCTGTTGCTTTTAGGCCATTTATGTCCTTTAGTTTCTCCTGCTTAGCAGTTGAGGCCTGTTTCCCTAGTATGGGCTGTGATTAGCCAATGCTCTAATGCGCCTGCATTTCCAGCTCCTCTGTGCAGGAAGACAGCACTGTCAGACTCTGTCTTACAATAAATTTCTTATGTTGCCTTGCTGCTGAGTATGCCACTCACTCTTAGTACACACTAAGGCCCTTGGTCTCTCTCACTTTCTTTGTTGCCTCTCTCAGATGTTGCACTTTTTCTGCTTTTCACCTTAGGATACTGTCACCTCACTGAACTAGAAAGTGGTGCAGTGTGCCAGATTCATTACTCTCAAGTCTGCTTTTTTTCCTGAAGGGAATGGGGGGTGGGGAGAATCACATTTGGCTTCTGATATGCTTGCTTCCTCTTACCGCAGAAGCAATATTAAAGGTTTAAGGAGGAACCTAGATCTATTGATATCATCATAGTTTTATAGTGCTGTCCTTGGTCATCGCATTTAAGTCAATGACAAGATCACAGAACAGATGTGAGCTGCATTTATTTTCACTGTTATCACCTATATAGAGATACAATCAATTTTGTTGCCATGGTAAGAATTATTGCAAATGTTTTAGTGTAATGTATAATAATATTAAAGAGGCAACATAGCACAGCTGGGAATACCTTAGTGGGAGAATTTCTTTTGGCTTTTGTGCATGGCTCTGATAAACTGGGTGGGCTTGGCCAAATGCTGGAGAGCACTATTCTGCTACCATTTTCTGTATCCTCTATATCTTGGCTCAAAAGGTTTTCAGTGTGTATTAATCTGTATTTGGATTTTTAAGACTGTATTTTATCTGGGAACAGGAGCTACTTAAGGACCAAGCAAACTAGGGGAACTTGTACTTGAAAGTTGTCACTGAAATCCTTCATTGAAATTGTCAAGGGAATGCCCACACCATCTGTCCCAAGGATGGGGAATCTTAGGCCTAGGGATTGAATGCAGCCCTTCCCCCGGCCTCTCTACCTGGCTCTCTGGACTCTTCTCTCCTGCACCCTTTCTCCCCAGGCCATACCCCTCACCAGCCCTGCTTTGCACCCTCCTTGAGTGATTTTGCCGGGTGAAAATGTGTCATTGAACTCTGATAATGCTTGCCGCTTGCCTTGATGGAAGATAGAGAGGAATGTGTGAGTGTGTGCAGAAGCAAGCCTACTGCACAAAGGTAAAATCAACACTTGTTACTTCATACACTTTGGCTTCTAGCCCCACCCACCAGTGGCATGTGGAGTTTTTCTGGGCTGGTTGTATTTGTAAATAATCCAAATAAATAAAATGAAAGGTGCGAGCAGGCAAGTTTTTCACAAAACAAATGAAAAGAATAGTGCCTTCACATTTTGGCTGATATCTCTTTCTTTCTCTCTCTTTAAAATGAAAGCTGGGACTCTGGTTCACCCTATTACCTCTCCAACATTACATCCTCACCACCAGCTCCACCCCCCCCCCCCCGTATTGGGAAATGTATTTCTGCATGCCACCTAAGCTTTCTGCACAATTTAGCACCTGGAAATCAAGGTTATTTATTTCATGGGGAGACTACATGAGTACAGCATGCTCAGCCTTGCTAGCATTTCCTTCCCAACACACTGAAGGCAGTGAAATCTGGGACAGGGACATGAAGAGGCTATTTCAAGTGTCCTTTCCAATAACTACTTCAAACTCAGCCTAAAGCCTAGACTATCTCCTTTGTCAAGCAGCAACAGGACAATGGTTTGTCCTTTCTGTGCCTGGTAATCACAATTTCTTTTGTGAGTCTTTGTGATCACAGCCTAAGAACCCCTGAGCTCAATGAGTCTTCTAAGTCCTATACAAACCTGTCAAACCTCCATGTATCCTTTGTTAGCTTGGCTGGCAGACATTGTGCCTAGGTTTGGGTGGCTTTTAGCTTGGGTGCCTGTTCTTGCTGCTCTGAACCCCTGTGCTCCACAACATTCCAGCAAGGGGTCATCTTGTTGTAAAGGTATCCTGACTTAGTATGGAATCATGGCTTTGGGTACTCTTTTTTTCTTTCTTTCAAACTCTCATTCCCAGTGAGTGCCAGTCTGGTAAAATCTTGCCATAGCCAAGGGAAGTCATTTCTTCTTACCTTCCTTTTGGATTTACCCGAACAATAAAAATCTTCCCTACCCCAGCCTTGTGTTTGCCCAGAGCATAAGAAATGAAAAGTATAACTCTCTTACTCTGTCTTTCTCTCTCTCTTTCATTAGCTTTTCAATTCCCACTGAATTACCCCATCCTCATCTCAGAAGCAATTCATTGTGTAGCCTCATCCTCCTTTCTCTCCTTCCAGCCTTCATAGCTAACCATTAGATTGCCATTTTGTTATACTTTCTCAAGAAAACTTAATTTTTGAAAAAGCTTTGATCTCGTATCTGTTTCTTGCTATCTTGACTCTGCATGTTTGTATTTGGTAAACATGCTAGGTAGGGGAGGGGCAGCCTAATGAGACAGACATCAGCCTATCCTTCAGCAGAAGAGAGCTGGGGTCACCGTAGAAAACAGTTCCCCAAGTACATTTGAGCTAAATTCCTTCCAACCATTCTGGAATCCTATGCTGTTGCTTCTGGCTGATTATGCACCAATGCTGACAGGTACGGTAATCAAGAGATTTGCATGACTGGAGTATGTCTAATAGTGCCACAAAATGGCTACTTTCTTATTTCCTTGGTCTGTAATGTTATGTAAAATAATTGATAATTAAATGTACTTGGGGGAAGTGCTGTAGCTCAGTGGTAGAGCAAACACTTTAACTGCAGAATGTTGACGTTTCAATCCCTGGCATCTCAAGTAAAATGGTCAGGTAGCAGGTGATGGGAAAGACCTGTGCTGGGCACCCTAGAAAGCTGCTGCCAATGCAGATACTGGACTAGATGGACCAATAGGCTAACTATATGTCATTCCATATTAGCATAACACTTCAGGTGCTAACATGAGGCTTTAGGATTTATAAATAAAATAAAATCTCTTCCTTTATGTTCCATTGCAGTCTAAGACTTTACTCTTGGCTCTGTCATCATACCACAAATTCAGACAAATGTACTGAGAGAGAGATGACCTCAGTGGTTAGCGCTAAGTTGTGGAAGTTGCTCCGTGTGAATAATTCAATAATCATCCAAGTCAAAGCTGGATCATTTCTGGAACTGATGTAAGATGTTGTTTATACAGGAATATACTGGTTGGACTTAAGGTGTTTTGCGTGTGCGCGCGCGTACACACACACACACACACACAAACTTTTTATGGGTGCTTTAAAAATGAATGTTTTTACTGATTGGCTGTTTCAATCATTGTTATCTTCCCAAAGACTTGGAGACTGACTTGATGTAAAAGCAAAGTATTTTAGCATTGATGCAATGATGGCTCTCTTTCACCTTAATTGACTACATTGCTCTGACAAATTAGAGACTCAAGCAGCAAATTCTCCTCTTCCTTCTCATTTTTGCCTTAAAGTAGTGTAATAGGCTTGGAACATCTCCAAGTAGTGTCCTTGCTGGCAATGCTTCTAGAACCTGTGGAAGGTTGGAAGCTTTTATTTGATTTAAGCCTTTTGTGTTCCCATCAATTAAAATAAAATTAAATAAATAAAAGTCTTGGAACTGAATTGAAATTCAGGTCTGAATGAGAATGCAGGGTACCATGGAACAATATTGTTTCTTTCCAACAAGAACAGAACAGCAACCTGAAAAGCCTGACACCATCTGAAGTCCAGTGCCACCCTAATGACTACACATACACTATCCCACTCAGGGCTGGTATTTCATAAAGGTATGCCCTTCTAGATGCTGCTTCAATGGGCACAGAGTCATGGTGATTTTGGAATGCACCACAGTTTGCAGCTGTCACACAGCTACTGTGAAGGTGACAAAAACAACCTAGTATCTTTCAAGCTATTCTGCACTTGAACTTGTCAAGTATTTTATGCAAGGGCCAAGAACAGCGTGAGATGGGGAGCCCAGTGGGGGTTCCCTTACCAGTGAGGGATTCCCTAACTGATCTATTTATCTATCTGTCACAAAATGCTGGAGCAGAGCGGTAGATGCAACAATCTGTTCTCAGAAAGAATCTGCTGGAGAGAGAGAGAGAGAGAGAGAGAGAGAGAGAGAGAGAGAGAGGTGGTCCTTGCTAGGGCTGTACAACCACTTTGTCTAAAACACAAACAGATCAGGTTGATTTGTGCTGAATACAAATCAAGTTGAGGCAGCTACAAATCACTACAGAATGGGTTGGGTGGACCTGAATCAAATGGTGGTAATTTGTGCTGACCCAGAGCTCAAAACAGTATCTGAAAAAGCCAAAGTGTTGCAGTTATTAAGTATAACACTATAGAAGGAGAATGCCAGAGTGGGGCAGAAGGGGAGGAGGAAAGCTGGGGTTTTCTCATTATTGAGAGCTGCAGCTTCCAACCCTGAGCTAGAATCTCACCAAACACACTCTGATCACAGTGCTTTTTTGGGCAGCAGGGATGGGGTGGGGTTAAAGTATTAAAATGCAGCAAGCTCACACTGCCTTCATTCTTTTGTAAGTTCTGTCTCATATAGAAAGAATTTGGTGGAGTTTGGTGGCACTTGTTTAGCTTGTGTTTTGTTTCCTTCTCAGTACCCTACTCAGCCTTATAGTTGTTTGTTTTCCATCATTTCCACGTAAATCCCAGTCCCATTCTTACACACACACACACACACACACACACACACACACACACAAGTTTGTCTATGACTTAGTCTTAGCTACTTAGGCTGTGTCACTTTCCTTATTCCTTCTCTCTCACAATTTTGGCCCTAGTTTTTAAAGTTAGGATTGCATTTTATTTCCAGCTGTGTACTATTTTCTGTGTCTATCTTTATTACCACATTGGGGTGTATGTGTGTTACTCTTGTGAGTACATTGTGCAGAGGCAATGCACAAGCAACACAAGTGCAAGTGAATGCGAATACAATATTCAGATTTTCAGCTTGGGTTGGATTGGTCCAGATTGGTTTGACCCAATTTGGGACTGGATTCAAATTGCTGAATTGAGCTGTGAATCAAATCATGAAAGGTGGGGCTGGCACAGTCCTACTCGATACCATATTTTCCATGATCTGTCTTCTGGGTGCCCTGGCTTTGTCACAAGCAGGCCTTTCCTTAGAGAAGGTCACTAAGGAACAACAGGATCCACAAGCATTTCTGCATTATTACGGTCACACAAAGACAAAGCTCAGTATTATATTCAGACTTGGCAATGACACACTTTGTAACCTAGTTAAACACAGACATTTGTTTAGATAGAAAGAGCATGGCCATGAGCTGTGCGGCTTTTGAGAAGCTTTATGCTTTTCAGATCCCAGCTGCTGAAAACATGATTTCTGTTCTGATTTAGGAAGCTACATTTGAATCTTTAGAAAGAAAGAAAGAAAGAAAGAAAGAAAGAAAGACAGACAAGAAATTGTTTTCTATTATCTGAAACAATTTACCTGACTTTATTTGGAATAATGGTGATTCAGAGCTGCTAAGAATAAAGCATATGACTTCTCTCACATTTTGTTGATATTTTCTATAGCTTTCCTAATAGTACATATGTTATCTTATTGGGGCAAGTGCAAGTATCAACAGCTTTTGGAAGTGTGTGTAGTGGTTACAAGAAGTTAGAGGGAATGTCTTGTCAGGTTGGAAAAATAGCAACAAAGCAATTTCATCCCAGCCAGCATGACAGTGGTATGTTCCAATCAAATGTCAGCAGTGGGTGGTGCTGTGATCTAAACCACTGAGCCTCTTGGGCTTGCCGATCAGAAGGCCAGCAGTTCAAATCCGTGCAATGGGGTGAGCTCCTGTTGCTCTGTCCCAGCTTCTGCCAACTTAGCAGTTCAAAAGCATACTAGTGCAAGTAGATAAATAGATACCGCTGCGGCAGGAAGGTGAATGGTGTTTCTATGTGCTCTGGTTTCCATCACGGTGTTCCATTGTGCCAGAAGCAGTTTAGTCATGCTAGCCACATGACCCGGAAAGCTGTTGGTGGACAAAACACCCGCTCCCTCGGCCTGAAAAGCGAAATTAGTGGTGCACCCCATAGTCGCCTTTGTCTGGACTTAACCATCCAGGGGTTCTTTACCTTTACCTTTTACCTAATACATTCCAGTAAAATGTCAGCAGGGCACTTGTGTTACTCCTTGACAGAGGAACAGCTTGCTACCACAAGTGGCTGAAATGGCTTTAGGAGAAAGCCCCATCCACTCTATCCTTGTAAAACATAGAAAGGATTTCAGAAATCTCTCCTGACATTTATGATGTGATTGCATCATAGGCTGCTTTGGCCTGCAGCTGGCTGCAGTTTTGAAAGCGTGATTGCTGGAATCTCCCTACTTAGCACACAAATGCCTTGTGCTTTTTTGCAAGTCAGGGAGAAGAAGAATTTTTTCACCTCCATATATTATTTTTTTGTGTAGCTCTGATGTTCTCAAATGAGGATAGCCACTTAAAATAAGGGACGCCTGCCAACTGTTTTGTTGCCTCTTTTCTGGCAGCACTACTCATTGCATAAGCCCAAATTCTTTTCTTATTGCATCCCTAATGATTTCAAAGATGTTGCACTGGTTTTAATGCGAGGGGATAATTTGGTCTTGTGTATTCCGGTTTCGGTTCTTGCTGAGGTCAGATGCAAGCCGATGGCAGAGTTTAGCAATGAGCACTCCAGGGTTGGATCAGATTTCCTCTGCAGTGAAGGTTAGACAAAACTAAGGGCATATCATCAACTGATGCATAGGAATTCACTGCAGGCTTACAAGAGGAATGATAGGTGCAATCAAGCTCTGTTAAAATCAGTGGGAACTTTGCGATTGATTTCAACAGAAGGTGTCTCCTATATGCTTATAAATTAACAGAAATGAGCTTCCTTTCAAACTAGCATGTTACTGAGTTGCTCTTTGAATAACAGATATTTCAATAAAGAAAGGTAGATATGTAATAGATGATTTTCTCAAATTAGTGGTCTTTATATATATGATAAAGTAAAACAAATAGCATGGTAGGTTGGAAACTAAAAATCATCTTACTCAAAAGTCATCTCAGTAGTTAACTATTTTAGAATTTGAGTTATGGATTTCTTATCCTGTATCCTCATGATATTTTAAGGGAATAAAGAGGCATTAAACTTTTTATGGTTTCAATGTTTTTTTTTTTTTTTTGCTGTAAACAGCTTAGATTTTTTATGATACAGCATTATGCAATTTTTTATATATAAATAAATAAATAATGATGGTAGGAACCATTATTTGCCAAGCAGACCACTATAATGTCAAGCCTATTTTGCAGCAGGTCTCAAATCCAGTACAGACCCTCCAAGCGTCCCTATATTCCAGGGAAATCTCTGATTTAGAGAAGCCATCCTGGTTTCTGATTTGATCCTGGAATGTCCCACTTTTCCTTAGGATGTCCCTATTTTCATTGGAGAAATGTTGGAGGGTATGGTAGGATGTTTCTATTTTCATTGGAGAAATGTTGGAGGGTATGCTATTCAGCTGAAGTAAGAAGAATGCTAGGGGTTGGGTATTGGCAGATGGTTCCTGTGTAAACAAGAACAAAATTCTGGAACAAAGCACCCCAAAACAATTTCTTACACAGCTGACATCTTTCCTGGCCCTGATTATCATGTAAAGGAGCACATGTCAAATGCATAGCAGTAAGCTTGGAGAAAATAGTCACAATGACTCAGATAATTGCTGTTGCTACAAGATTTAGAAGTCATGTCAACAGTATATTGTTTATTATATTATATTATATTTTTATTCTGATTTTTAGGCAGCTGCTGTCTCCCAATGCAATTCATATTATTATTATTATTATTATTATTATTATTATTAATAATAATTATTATTATTTTGGACACAACCTGTTCCCAGGCTTATAAACTAAAAATAAAATAAAAATAGGGAAGACCTATAAGGGAAGAACGTGGGGCTTGAACATAGGAGCCAACTCTTAGGGGCCGAGATCCCTTTGCCTCCACTTAAAATATTAGAGGGGCCTGCCTCCCCCCAAGATGACTGACATTGCCATTCAATTGGTGTGCATGTGTTGTGTTATGTGACCAATTATGTGGGGTGGGGCTTACCCCTGCCCCCAATATTTTATTCAAGTTGGCACGCCTGGGCTTGAAGTCACCATTGATTGAGCCCGGTTGAGTTCCTTTACAGGAATTGTTTGAATCTAGCCCATACCTGCAAATAAATGCTTTTCCTTTGCAGCAGGACTTGCATTCAAGCTGCTCTGCCATCAATGAATGGGCCACCTGACATCATGGTGACTGACAGTTTGATGGACCCATTCGCTAGACGAAATAACCCATGAACTGTAGGGAAGCTCAGGATCTGACCCACTGCACAGTTAATCATGCTCACCTCTGCCTTACACCATAGCATGTAGAGTGTGCAGTTTTCTGTAGCCATTAGACCTCTGCTTGATGCATGGGGCCAAAAGTTTGCTTTTCCTCTGTTCTGCTGTCTGAAGGCAATATATGAAGTTGAAACTGAAGTACCTTCTTTTCTTAGTGGTTATCTTGCTGCCTCCTTTCTCCAACTTGTCTATGTGGTTCTTTTAAAAAAGGCAGGGAATTCTGACAATACTGTACAGCTGCAGCAATCTCAAGGGCACCCCATGTTTTAAAATGAAAGCTATTTTTGCCATTACATAAACTAGAAGAAACAACATTGATGTTCCACATTTGACAATCCTGGGCCCTGCTGATTTCCATCTCTTCTTTCCTTAGGGACATTTGTCCCTGATCTCTCATACAAAATGTCACTGACTAAACTTTATGGATATGATGTGGTGTGTTCTGCCTATGAAAGATCATAAAGTTCACAAGATTCTATCACATTGTTTTAGAGATGTATAATGATAATTTTCTTAAGAAAACCATCTAGTCAATTTGGGGTCTGTGTGTTGGGGCTGGAAAAGGGAGCCTCAAGTGAAGATTCCCCCCCTCCCAGCTCCACATGGGAAACATTCAAAATGAGTTCAGGCTGGTGAGCAAGCTGGGGAGAAAAACAGTAGGTATACTGAGGCATTATTAGGTTAAGGGCACATTTTAGGGATCTGCCAGTGCCTTATGCCTGGGGAGATGAGGGGGTTCCATTTGGCCTGACATGCTCATTTTGAACAGTGGAGCCTTGGTGTGCATGTCAGTTTCATACCTCACCTAACAAGGAGGGAGTAATTTCCTCCCCATCTTTAGCTCCGGAGCCACAGCCTATAACTGCATCACATACCTGGGGATCTGGAAGGATGCTTCTCTACCAGACTTAGCCAAATTCTACATCTGCTTAGACTTTATGAATTTGGTTTGCAGTTTCCTCCAAGTTGGCATATTTAGTAAATGTAACCTTTTCCCAGTGCTTTACCTATGAGCCTTCTTTGTATGTGGAGGGGGGGCCCATGTTCCCTCTTCTAGATTTTTAAATGTTTGCTGCTAATGAATCTGAAGTAGACACTGAGAACATCCCTCTACATGCCCTCATTATGCCCAGACATGGTTCATAGATGAGAGACTCAAGAGGGTACACTGATTAACCTTAAAGAAGTCAAGCTAAGTGTGGAGTTGGAGGTGATTCCTTTGTTACGTAGAACCCAAGCCATTTAACTAATCATTTTTGAGGGGAATTGCCCATATGGCTTCCTTGGCCACTGGCCCAGGCCCTAGGGAAGAGGTTAGTTCCTGCTTCTGTCTCTGCAGTGCTCCTTTGGTGTAAATCAAGAGCATATGCATTGAAGTGACGCAGATGCACAAAGGTTAGTGAACACAAAGATTCAGGCTATATATGATTGAAGGGTCAGAGCCTTTGAAAACCCAGGCAGTGCATTTATGTTTTGCAGCAGTATGGGAATAAAAGCATTTTATTCTTTTCTCTCCATATGGTGCAACCATCCTGCTAAGTGCTATAGGTAACTCTGGTTATCAGTATCAGGCTTTTTTTCCCAGCAGCAGCAACAGGTTTTTTGGCAGTTAATTTGTAAATGCAAGAAGATTAGATTATTGCTGCATCAGACAGTTATAATTGTCAAAATACACTTTTGGATATATTTGTTGTAATAGAATGGTGTTGTCAAATTCGAGGTGAAAAGAAGAAGCAAAAACAGTTCTTATAGAATTGTAGGAACTGGATCTGTATCCTTGTTACCATAATATTACCTAGTATTCCTGGAGCTGCAATGATCTGCTCCAGGATATATTAATTCTCAGTCCTGTGCAGTCTAATGTTTTACTTCTTTTTTGGTGATCATTTGTAGCCGACTAAGATTGTCTTCCATGAACACAGCCTTAACAATGAGTATCACGACAGGGATGTGGTCAGGGATGATGGGCATTGAAGACTAGTAACATCGGGAGGGCTACAGGTTTCCCAACCCTGTTTTAGAAAGAAAGGAATGTATTCTAAGCATTAGGAATAGGGATGAAAGAAAATAGAAAAGGAACTACCAGGTGAGTATTCTTTACCCTCCATTTCTAAAACTCTAAAACAAAGCTGTCTCCCTAATGATCCACTGCAAAATAAGTATTTAGACTGGAAACAAGTTTGAGATGCTAATACTCCCAAACCATAGCTGTCAAGCGTCCCTTATTTGAAGGGACAGTCCCTTATTCCAGCGCCATGTCCTGCTGCTGTCCCTTATTGATAGATGTCCCTTAAATGTCCCTTAAGTTATGTCCCTTAAATTTCAAAGGAAGCAGCTCCTCTCCCTCCCTCCCTGCCGGCCAGGGAGGAGGGAGGCTCCAACTGTGTTGCTTGGCTGTAACCCAATAAGAAGTCTAAGAACGACTGGGGGGTGGAACTTGCATGCCTTGTGCTGATCAAATCGGCTGCGTTGCCTGGGGGCTCGCCTTTGCTCAGCGCTTCCCAGCGGAGAGGTGACAGTGGTTTTCCTTGAGGCTTTGTTTGGCTGCTGGCTGGGCTTTCTGCCTTTGGCTCAGAGGGGCTCAGACGTTGAACATACCTGTGCTGAGTGCTCGGATCGGAATCGGATGGATATGTCATCGACGGCCCACTCACCCTTGCTGGCGAAAAGGTCTGTCTGGAGCGGGGGCACATGGTGGGGGAAAAGGAAAGGAGATCTCGTGGGAGGGGGGGCTTTTGAATTTGTTTTGGAGGCTCCTTCGATTGACTTATGGGGGAAAAGAAAGGAGCTGGTTGACTAAAATGGTGGGTGACTGGTGATCTCGTGGCGAGGGGGGGAGGAGGCTGTGTGTGTGTGTGGCTAGTTAATGCAAGCTGAGGAGTTTTTTGAATGCTGGACGCTATTTTGTTGCGTGTGCTGCTGCAAACTTTGCAGTGCAAAGCCAGGCCAGGGAGCCATCTTAAGTTGAGGCTGCATAGGCCTTGTGGTGCATGTGATTCAGATTCTATTCAGTTGAACCTCTGGTTACAAAGTTGGCTGGACAGTGTTCTCGAAGCTACCAGCATGAGTTTGACCAGACTGCAGGAGGACAGGAAGACTGGAGTGCCTGGAACAGGTGAGGCTGCAGGTCCCTTATTTTGGCTGCTGATCCCTTATTTTCAAGGCTGCTGGTCCCTTATTTTCAAATCTGTAAGTTGACAGCTATGTTCCAAACTGGTATTTTCCTTTTCCTTTGCCCTGGTTCCCTGGGAAGTTATTATGACTTAAATGAAGAGCTATAATGGAAACGTCTCTCAGCCATGACTGCAACAGTGCTAACTTGATGTTCACTCAACTCTCCTTCATTAAGTGTGATAGTTGTGCATTTTAAATACAGATTTCTCTCTGTATTGATAATCTTGTAACACCTAAAGTGCTTTTCTTTTTTTAAAAAAATAGAAAAGAGACCCTCTAAGATTTTGTACGCGCGCATGGTTCCTTCCTTGCTCCTTGCACCTTCCTTGCTCCTTTCCTCTGATACCTGAACAACTGTGATAATGTGGCCTTCCTGACACTTGCCCTGGTAGGAAGCAGTAAGCACCACACACCTGCTCTCCTTTCAGTCTTTTTGAAGTTTTGTAATATGAAGGGGTTTATTTGCAAACCAGAAGTCTTTGATCACTGACCTCACACAGTGACACAAGTGTCCTAGACCTTTTAGTTCCTTTGATGGAAAAGACTGTTGGATATGGGTCTTGTACCAATAATTGCACCTAGTTAAACACTGTAAATAGGCTTTCCCCTGCCACTCAGTGGCATTGGAACTCCTATTCCTTTTCAGTAAATCACTACTGCTCCACAGTTGTGTAAGTCACAACACAAGCCTTCGTGCAAGGCTAATTGTCTTTTCAACAGGGAGTTGCTTGAGTCCTTAAACTGAAACAAGATAGTTCACTTTCAATGCAAGAGTGCTGTGATAATTATAAAATATTCAGCAAGATATAGATCAATGGTTGACAATATTTTTGTTATTAATGTTATGTATAATAAGGATACAGTAACATATCAAGGCCTTGTTATTCCATTGCATTTTTTTTTTAAAAAAACTTCATTGTGTCCAGATTTCTTTGCACTAAATCAGAGAAATCATGTTTTTTTAAGGCATGCAGATAAAAGATTATACCTGCAGGGTGGGATGGGAGAGGAGGAAGAAAGTCCAGAGGTAATACCTATAGCTGTAACAGGTAACACAGCCCCACCCCAATGTTTCATAATTCTCTAGTTTATGTACTCATTAGCGACAAAGCTAATGTCTGCAAAGTCTTTTTCTTTAAATATGAACTACTCTGGAAATACATATTCATGTGTGGCATACAAATCCACACACACACACACATACACACTGAGGAAAGTCTGCCTTTAAGACCCTTAATAATATACAGATAAAAACAGCATGCCTAAACATGTACTAATTCCCTCTGTTGCATTAATAGTTTCCCTAGAGTTCCATTTATATGCACCCCTACAACACACAGATTGCCCAGTAAGGAACTGATTCCCACACCATTGGATGCACATATGAGAAAGGGAATTACATTGAAGGCAAATTCTAGCCTTTAGTGAGATACCTCCATTTGGAGAATACTAGATTTTTCCATATGAGGACTCAATTCAAATGAGGTGTCCATCATGTGAAACCCACATGGTAACATTGCTTTGTGAAGAAAAGTCATTGAATCATAGAATTGTAGAGTGGGAATGAACGCCAAAGGTCTTCTAGTGACTAGTCCAACCCCTAAAACATAAAATTTCATGCTAAAAGTAAACTTGATAGCTGGGCTCAAATGCTCCCTTACTTTGCCTAGGCAAGGGAAATCTATCCTCTTGGGACAGTTCCTATTTGATTATTTTAAGTTGTTCTTGAAGTAGCTCTGACTGATAAAATATGACCACACCAAAGGCGTAAGGCTGCAAATGCAAAAGTCTGATAGCACTACCGTAATACTTCAGAAGTGTGCCAGGTGCTTTTCACTATGCAGACCTAGGCCCAATCCTTTAATGGCTAGTAAAGTTTATGTATGTGAGAGAAAATCTAGTTGGAAATAAATTAACTTAATTTTAATCCTGACAGAAAACTAAATTTCTCAATAGAAATTTAAATAATCAAATGGCACTTAAACCCACTGTTTAAGGTTATGAAAATGACTAAGAGCTCCCTTTTAGCTCTTATTCTACATAGTTCTCTTAAAGGGAAAAAAGTGTGCATTCGGCACCCTTGACAACAGATACCGTGTTGTGTTTCAAACTATCATAGCAGCCTGACAAGTCTTTCCTTGCCAGTCCTAGCTGCTATAAGGCCTTTATTCCGTTGACCAGCATTGATGGGCTGCTGAGACAGATTTGCTTTGCTTCTTTTCTCTTTGATTTTTCTCTATCCCCGTGGCTCCTTTTCCAGCTGGGTATACAGCATGCTTTCCAGTTCTCTTGCAGCACTATGAAATCAAAGAGCTTTTGCTGCGATGAGGTTGGTGAGGTTCTGCAGCTTCTAACTATGTTATAAATTACAACATGACAACTTATATTCCTATTAATGATCATCTTTGTAATTTGAGAGCTTTAGAAAAACAATGGGGTGACATCTAAAGATGGGCAGCAGGAACAGTCATATAGAACTGGAATGAATCAGGATGACATTTTAGAACATTTCTTAACCAGACCTAGATACGGGTTATACAGACCTAGATAACGGGCCATAGGACACTCCAAATGGCGACCTGCCAGGATTGCCCTATTAGATCTGCATCATTAGGAGATCTTTAACACCAGGATTGACCCTGATGGAATATCAGCCAGCAACTGGGTTGGCTGATTCAGGAGACATACCCAATGCCTATGACAAAACCTACTTACATCTGTAATTAAGAAAGTTGTAGCCATTTTGATCCCAAGCCAGTGTTGTGTCATTCTTTCCTGCTTCTGCACCACCAAGCCCCTCCCAGGTGGCCTCTGCCCTGCTGCACAAGGGCTGCAAATTAATTTTGCATTTCAAAAGTCTGTGTGGCTACTTATGTGAGCAAGGTGCATTAAAAAAACAAAGCATGCAGAAATCCCCACATTGTGCTTCAGGGTGGCCTGAGGGTACTTTCCTCCAAAGGTATAGTGCTTACTCGAGTTTTACTTTTAGCAACTAAATGTGAAAAATGGGTCTGGTTTATAACGTATTAACTGACTGACCAACCACAGGTTTAGTGAATCAGTGAGGTGGCTCAAGGCAAGCAACCCATGACACACACTGCAAGGAAAAAATTAACTGCTTACCCAGCCAGCCATCCTAATTTGGGATAAAGTTCCTTCTGAAGTTAAATATAACCATTGTGGCATGAACATGAAAACAGGTCCCCATGCTTGAGAAAGTTCATCAGTGTCCTCAACACCACCCCGTCTTATCCAGTCCTCCATCTCTGATGCCTCACCTAATCCCCAAAGCCTCAACAAGGCCACTAATGAAGTTCTAGGTTACTATTCATTTTATATTTTGAGCTGTGTAGGGATAGTCCAAAAATGATTTCTGCCTCTTAGAAATTCTGATGACCTAAAAGCAGTCAAGTAGTTGATTATCTTAGTACTGAAAGCAGAAGGTAAGGAGGAAATGAAGGTCACTGGTTCAATTTCTTACTGGAATTAAGTCCTTGAAAATACAGATAATCCTTCATTTGAAGTTGACTCACTTGGTTAAGTCACTGTAACTCTTTGCACCAGGTTCTGCAGTTTTATAAAATGTATTTTCCTAGACCGTGATATATTTCATTTTCCTGACAAACCAACCCATTTACAATTGCAGCTAGACATCACTGAAAGAGGAATATGGCCTCACCTTGTCTGGACCATATATCTGATCATCGTGATATTTTGGAGTGATCTTAATGAACTCTCCATGAAAAGTACGCTTGCAGCCAGAGAAGTGTAGGGTGACTTTGTGGGTGATGGATCAATAGGACCATCCTTCACAGGCCACTTAGTGTCCTGTCTGGACAGGCCTGGAATATAAAGAGGAGATGGATAACCACATAGTGTGGTATCTTCAGTGCCTTGTTCTTCTCTATATTTGGTGAGGTGCTGTCCTGTGTCACAGAGTTCTCCTTAGACTTCCAGATCTTTCAGTCTCTCTATCTTATGCACATAACTTAGAGTTTTAAATAACAGGTCACCTCTGTCTAAAAAGAGGTGAGTCCTAGCATATGGAGAGCTCCATAGGTGAGTTGTTATACAAGTAAAACAAGCATGCAGACTTAAAATCAGTCTTCATGGACATATTTATCCCCTGAGGATGTATCATTATTGTAAACTTGTGATCCCTTTCGGTGTATGTGTATTTGTATATGTGTGTACACAACTTTCTTTTAATTTGTTTTGCTGTTTTCTTTGCTTATGAACTAAAATAATACCTGGATCTATCCTAGTGCAGCTAACTGTTAATTTACTGCCAATCTTGCCTTAGAGCACTTCACATGACAGCTTTTTGTAGTGCATTACTTTGTATTGTTTCAATAGCAAGCTTCATCTTCTGTCATATTGCCCAGCCACCCATCTTGAGGATTTTAGTGTGATCCTTATGTGATGCCCTGGACTTGTGTTGGCCTGCAGCACTTGGGTAAATTTCATTCTATTATGGGAAGATGCAGCCTGTCAGATTAATCACAGATGTACTATGTATTTTCTTGGGCTGCAGCAAGGAATCAATTTATTCTTTAGCCCTTTGAGGCCTTCACTAAACCTACTCCACACTCTCAAATACACATTGCCAACCTGATGGTCTGGTTTGCAGAAGGAATTAAACAACAAGGCTAGATACCTGGACATGAAATACAGAATGTTATACCAAACTGTGCTGATAACTGCTGATTCCATTCTTCTTTTATAGCCAAAAGTGTTTATTCTATTATTAGAAGAGGACAAATAGTAATACCAAGCGTTGCTGAAATATACTCTTAACTTTATTTATTTATTCATTACATTCATATACCACTTTTTTCTCCCAAGGAGCTCAAAGTGGTGTACCTGGTTCTCCTCTTCACAATTTTATTGTCACAACAACCCTGTGAGGTAGGTTAGGCCAGGGGCAGGCAACCTAAGACCCATGGGCCACAAGCAGCCCATGGGGGTCGTTTAACTGGCCCACGAGCCACCCCTGAACCGAGCCGCCAGCTTGGCAAGTCCCCACCCGCTGCACTAAACTGGTGCAGTGCGGCACGGGGACACATTTCCACAGTGCCGGAAATCACATCTCCGCTGATGCAGACGCCGGAAATCGTGTCTGCTCAGACGCAGACACCAGAAATCGCGAGGGCACGTGCTCACATATGCATGCAATCCGGCCCACAGAGGGATCTCCGCTGGAGTGAACCGGCCCAGGCGAGGTAAACCTTGCCGACCCTTGGGTTAGGGCTAAGAGATGGTGACTGGTCCAAAGTTATCCAGTGATCTTCATGGCTGAGTAGGAATTCAAACCCTGGTCTCCCAGGTCATAGTCCAACACTCTAACCATTACACCATTCTGCTCTAGTGAAGTCCCAGTAGTTTGGCTGCATTAATTCTCCCATTGCCAATATTTTGAAATTATAACAGCTGTGTTTGCTCTTTGACATAGTTTGACCAATTTGTGCAGGGAAAATTGAATACAATTTTTTGGACTCTTCCTCGATACTAATCTCTTACATAGGCAAAGCATATTAACTCTTGATTCTCACCTATAGTGTTGGAAAGTTTGATTTTTATTCCTTTTCTTTATTTAGTGTTGACCTCTTTAGAGGAAAGGTGGGCTATAAATGTAGTAATGAATAAATAAGTGCTGTTGCTTTACAGAATAATGCATGCAAATAAGGTAGATCCCTTTCCTGATGTTACGTTTTACATTTTAACACTGGATAAGATGACAGGGTGATGGTCTGGAACAGAGAAAGCAAGAGTGGAAAGGGGCACAAGGGTAAGATATGAACTTTGTTTAAATGCTTTATAACCCACTCTTCATGGTTCACACAATCACAGAGTAAGAGACAGTACTATAATACAGTAAAACAGGGTTTCAGTTAAATGCAACGTAAATAAAAGCCACAATATACTGACATCATAACTACAGCAACCAGATGCAGAACATCACTCAGTCAAATGTTTGGATGAATAGCTGTGTTTTTACTCAGCATCAAAACTGCATCAGCTTTTGAGGGAAGGACATTCCAAGCGTCTTGCCTCCACCTGTTGCTCCAGCACTCTCCGGGCAGCGGGGGATGGGGAAACCGGAGGGTGATCTTCACCTTCCACACATCCTGCCCCCGCCTGGTGTGGTGCTTCTCATGGGTCGTTGCTTGCCATGGGTTGCCTCCAGCTAAGTCCAGCAAGTGGAATGTCTACCGCTCATGCAATGGAGCTTCCTTTCCTTCACCACCCCTAGATCTGCTCTGCGAGTTCACCCAATTAGTTACTGTAAAAATTTGTAAGTTGGTTCAACAATACAGAAACAGCCACCAAAAATATTTCTCTGTTCTCCTGTTATCAAACTGGTGTATGGTCAGTGTAACCCAGGAGGCAACTCTCAGTTAGTTTTAGATATTTTTCTTGTATTTACCACTATTGCTAATAAAAAATAAATGTGAAATGTGAACCTTGAAAACATATCCCAAAGTAAGGGGCCTTCAGCAATGGAGCTTCTGATCTGCATCCAAAAGATCCTGGGTCAAAGCCTGGACAATTCCATGTGATGAGAAAGCCCTGGAAAGCTGCTGCCAAAGTCAGAGTAAACAATACTAGGCTAGAGGAGGCAGTGGTGTAACTCGGTATAAGGCAGCTTTATGTGTTCATATATGTTTCCCTCTGAGGTATCTGCTGTGTTAAAACAGAGCAGTGTGACTATGACATAACTGAATGCAGTGATTCTCCCAGCTGATGAAAAAAATAAAGCATCAGCCCATACAAAGCACATAGTTTAGAAAGAGGAAAATGTGAACAGATGGAAGATTTTGTTTTCATCCCCCACAAGCTGATTATATATTTTTTGGTAGCTCTAGTTTGAAAGAGACGATGATGGGGTCAGTGATCACTGATTGCTGTGAAATCAGCAAACCTTGTCCAGCTGTTTAGGGAATGGTTGTCTGATCATGGAAATTGTGCTCCCATAATACAGTGGGATGGAGTAGAAAGATTCATGCTGGTAGCTGGCTGGGTTCAAATGAAAATAGCAGCAAGTTTTGCTTAACAGCCTGTTAGCTGAAAGTGTCTGTGTTTCCTTTCTCAGACAAGATGGTTTTCAGTTTCCTCCCTCCCCCTTAAAGTTAGCTATCAAGGTTTTTATTTTGTAAGGTTTACTAATAATATTTGACACTGATAAGTGATGTTGCACATTAGCAGATTTTGCCTCACTTCGATGGCGATTTGTAGGGTTCACATTTGCATCTTACTTCCCCTCCAAAGGGGTTTTTGTATAGCACCGAGTCATCCTTTACCCTTACAACACTTCTCTGATGTTGAACAGGGTGAGAGAATGTTTGACTATCGTCTCTTACACCTGATCTAGCATGTTGAAGCATCTGTTAGGGTTATGCAGCAATACTAAGAATGGATACTTTTGGTATCTCTATGTTTGTCTAGTTTTCTTCATTAAATATCTCTCATTTCACAAGCTTTGCAATGGGAACTGCTAGTACTTTTGATAAATGGATTAAAAGATTGTCCCATACCACTACAGCATTTAGATCCCCTTCTGTGCCATCTGATAAAATGCTGTTTTGTAACTTCCTGGACAAAAGCAGCATAGGGTGAATTATAGTTTGCCGTTCCCCTCTCATTCTAGCAGGTGTGTCCATTAAAGAGAGCAACTTTTTATTGCCATTTACACAGTGTTGAGCGCACATTTGTACACAGAGCATAGAAACTGCAGGCACAGGGCCTAACCCGTTTTCTTAGCTGATTCTGTACTTGAAGTGCTGACCTGAAAGCAGGACCTTGGCATTGTGTACATGGCTTTATGGAGGTTTACGCCACCATGATTTGTCGTACTACATTTTCTTTCATGCTGTTCCTGACCCCATAGAAGTAACCTTCCTGCTCAATTTTCTACCACAGGAAGCCATATACTAGAGAGGAAAATTATTTTTTCTTTAGCCAGTGAAAGGAAGTGTCCAGCATCTCCAATGCTGAAGTTTTTTAGTGCTAAAAAAACACACCACTAAACAGATTTTTTTAAAGAAAAAAAAAGTTGCCTTTCAATCATAAAAATACTAACTTCTCCACGGCTTATCTCTATATGATTCCTACACCTGTATTTGAACTGGTCATTGAATAAATACAAAGCAAAAACATTGTTTGCAGCTTGATCCTTGAAAGTCAGAGTGACACAAGTTAACTTGCAACTTTCCTCTTGAATACACCAGAAGCTATTGATTTTATGAAAGGGTGAGATATACAGAAAGTCCATCATTTTAAGAGAGATGGCTGTGCCATGAAGTGACATGCTTTGAGGCATCCAGATATGGTTCCGAAATATAAAGCTGTGTCTAATCAATGATGCAACTAGGGGTGCCATGATGGGGGCAGAGGAAAGGGGTGGGGAGAAAACAGCTTGGTGCTTCTGCTTATTCCTTATGCATCTTATTCCTATGCCTTTCATAGTGTATGAGTTGTATCCAACCTTGAGCAAGTTGAGTTCTGCTTGTGCAACAGGACTTCCCCTCCTCTTCCTGCACACCTGCAAAATCTGTTCCAGAGGCTCCCCCTACATTCTGCAGCAGATTTTGAGGGTGCATGGGGTGGGCTGCGGAGGAGAAGTTCTGTTGTACAAGCTTAAAACTGCTGTGCAAGCAGAACAGCATCATTGGCTGCAACCCAATGTTTTCCGTTTTTCTGACCTTCATTTTGGAGCACAATGTCTTCTGATGCCTGCAAAACAATGAAAGGAAATATCTGCCTTTAAAAAAGAAAAGAAAAAAAATCTGAATTAATGATACACAAAATTGCCTTACTTTTGTGGTTGATTTTCATGAGATCGCTATAAAAAAAGAGCCATCAAAGAGAGAAAAAGTTAATTCAGAATGCCACAAAGCAGCTTGTAAAAGCTCCGCTGATATCTCTCTGACAATCTCATAAATGTCTGCAACTCATTTGTAGAAGCTGGACTAAATCAGGCTGTCATCACTCCTCACTGTAAGTAATGCCATTTACAGATATGACACTCTTTTTGCTGCTTGTTTTACCATATGCTTCGGTAGTCAGCCTCCAAACATGTAACACTGACCTTGTATGAATGGCCACTTTTTAACAATAGGTATGCAAATCAAGGGATGCGGGTGGCATTGTGGGTGAAACCACAGAGCCTAGGGCTTGCCGATCAGAAGGTCGGTGGTTCAAATCCCCGTGATGGGGTGAGCTCCTGTTGCTCGGTCACAGCTCCTGCCAACCTAGCAGTCTGAAAGCATCCCCCCCCCCAAAAAAAGTGCAAGTAGATTAATAGGTACCACTCTGGTGGGAAGGTAAACAGCGTTTCTGTGCGCTGCTCTGGTGTTGGTGTTCCATTGCACCAGAAGCGGCTTAGTCATGCTGGCCACATGACCCGAAAAACTGTCTGCAAAGCAGACAAACGCTTGGCCTTTAAAGTGAGATGAGCACCGCAACCCCAGAGTCATTCGTGACTAGACTTAACTGTTAGGGGCCCCTTTAACTTTACCTTTTAATAGCTCACAGCTTATTCTGTAAATCACATTTAAAATCTAATTACATCATCCTAGTGATTATACAACTGTATAACAAGGCAATCTCTAAAAACCTTTCATTTTGTATGTGTAATATCAACATAGCTCCAGGCTTTCTTGTGGGCTTCTTCAACAAGCTATATCTGCATGAGGCAGGGGTGAGGAACAAGTGGCTGTCCAGATGTTGTTGGGCTCTACCCCCAGCCATAGCTGTCAACGTTTCCCTTTTTTAAAGGGAAATTCCCTTATTCCGAATAGGATTCCTCGCAATAAAAGGGAAAAGTTGACAGCTATGCCCCCAGCCACAATGGACAATGGTCAGTAATGACAAGGGCTGTACTCCAACAACATCTAGAGGGACAAAGGTTAGCCAACCCCAATATAAATGAACTATTCTGGTTAAATGAGAGGATTATCAACAATCTACAGAAACATCACTATGCCTGTAGAGCCAAGCAATATTTCTATGGTTAGGAACTATGCCATTTCCTCACATGGTTTTTCCATCTAGGCTTTCCCCAGAGCACTGTGGGGCACGGGGAGCCGTAATGAAGCTGCCATAAGGATCTCCTAGGAAGGCCCTGAAAATATGGTGCAAAGGGGAGCAGTTCCCTTATGAGTGCTGGAAGACACTCCAAATTGTTAAATTAATTGCAACTACTGCAAATAATGTATTATTTATTACATTTATCTTCCAAGGATCTCAAGGTGGTGTACATGGTTCTCCTCATCCCCATTTCATCCTCACAACCCCCCTGTGAGGTAAGATTCAGGTAGGTAGCTGTGTTGGTCTGATGCAGTCGAAATAAATAAATAAATAAATAAATAAAAATTAAAAAAATGTCCAGTAGCACCTTAGAAACCAACTAAGTTTGCTCTGGGTATAAGCTTTCATGTGCATGCACACTAACTTACCTGTGAAGTAAGTTAGGCTAAGGGATGGTGACTGGCCCAAGGTTACCCAGTGAGCTTCACAGCTGAGTGGGGATTCAAACCCTGATCTCCAAGGTCCTAGACCAACACTCTTAACCGTTACACCACACTGGCCTCATAATGATTTGGAGTGCTACCAGACATTGATTTGCATAAAAAGGTAAAGGGACCCCTGACCATTAGGTCCAGTCGTGACCGACTCTGGGGTTGCGGCGCTCATCTCGCTTTTTTGGCCGAGGGAGCCGGCGTACAGCTTCCAGGTCATGTGGCCAGCATGACTAAGCTGCTTCTGGCGAACCAGAGCAGTGCACGGAAACGCTGTTTACCTTCCCGCCGGAGCGGTACCTATTTATCTACTTGCACTTTGATGTGCTTTCGAACAGCTAGGTTGGCAGGAGCAGGGACCGAGCAACGGGAGCTCACCCCGTCGCGAGGATTCGAACCGCCGACCTTCTGATCGGCAAGCCCTAGGCTCTGTGGTTTATTAAAGTTGGCACCTCTGCCTGTGGTTGGAGGGGAGTTGGAGGGGAGCTGGCAAGCTGAAAAGCTAATAAGAGTGATTGCCATATCACTATGTTGAATTTCTCTCACATATATTCAGCAAGAGAGATGCTTACATGCTGTTGCTGTTTAGTCGTTTAGTCGTGTCTGACTCTTCGTGACCCCATGGACCAGAGCATGCTTACATAGTCCTACCTGTACTGTATTCTGTCCCTATTTCACATATCACTACATAATAACAAAAATGCAGCAATAAATCTCTAAACACTATCACTCATTAAGTGAGTCATTACTCATCAAGATACAAGATGTGAAGTCATAAATCTTCATTATGATATTCTTAAGTTAAGCAGTTTATTTATTACAAACCAATCATTTCCCAGCAGTGAGGTAGTATGCATAGGGAAGGCTCAAATGGCTGGTAGGAGAGGACCAAGCAGTGTATGTGTTGGGTTGGTTCAGCTTGCAGAAGGGACTGGTATCACACTGGAAGAACAGGATGGGGGCAATTTTCCTTAGTTCCCCCGCAGCCCCCTGCACTACCTTTCACACTGTTGTGGTGGGTGCTCCAAACACCCATACCAGCTTTTCTGGGGGCTTTTTGTTTGAACACAAACTTAATAAACAAGAAACAAACCTTGGGTTACACTCAGCCTCCTACTGTCATATTGGTGTACTACAAGTATGGAGTATATATAACTTCACTGCAGTCTTTATAAAATCCAAAGTCCAGCTGTCATTGCCTTATATGTGGCAGAACTGCACCCAAATGGCCTGCGTATGTTGTCAACTTGTTTCTTTCATCATCTTTGTAGGAAGTCTGTAACATTTTAACCATCTCTAGGAGTGTGTGTTGAGGGAAGCTGTAAATGTAATTTAGCATTCCTAGATGCTGCATTCAGAGAAAGTATTTTCCCAGTAAATGACACACACACACACACACACACACACACACACACACACACTGGAGAGATGGTGACATTTGAAAAAGGAAAAGGCTTGTCAGAGGCTTGACTTGGTAAGGATAGAAAAAATATTTTATGATTGCAAGGGGGCTGGGCAAAGGTGCTGTGCTGTGCAGATAAGAAGGGGTTAGATGCTGGTTTATATATAAAGAGATAGAGGGCTCTTTTTTGGATTTATAGTGCATTGAGTTTAAACAAAAAAAAAATCCTAGGGGATTTATGGATAATCATAAAGTAGCACAGATAAAATATCTTCTAACAAAATTTTATGAGAGATATATGCTGTATGTTTGTAAACAGGCATATAACATATCTTTGCATTCTTCTCTGAATTAAAAGCTCTGTGACTGTACCAATGAAGGACATGTCAAATGGCTTTTATGGGGTATAAATGCAGGTGTGATGAGGGCAGGATCATGGTCAGATTTAAAAGACTTCAGTACTGTATAATTGCTTATGCTGCTCAATAGGGTTTTTTGTTTTTGTTTTAACAAACTTCTAGTTACATTATATTCTTCAAGTGCCATTTCCCCCCAATTTACAAGTTCAGAAGCTTAAAATCATCTGTACTGGTTATGTGAGTCATAACTGCGGTGTTAGCAGAAGCTACAGTTAAAGCAGCATGCCACGATTGGCAAAGGAAGCAGGGTTAGCAAGCCCTGATCTGATCTGATCGCCATTGAAACAGATAACAACCATTATTACTACAGGGGTTTGCACTCCTAGCCTTGTACAGTAGGAACAGAAGAAGAGCTCTGCTGGATCTGGACAAAGGCCTATTTAGTCCAGCAGCCTGTTCTCACAAGGGCAAACCAGATCTGAGTGATCCATAATAATGTTGCTGATATTGGTGGGGTTTTTTTTTTTCCAGCTTGGCTGAATTTTGAAAATCACTGTGGAAGCAGTGCATAAAGATTCAGTGTCAGGGTTCCAATACCTCCGCAAGGAGTAATGCCTCTGTTTGCCTTTGGCACTGGAACCTAGCTCTCTCCTCTGAGATAATGTACAGCTCCGTTATTACTCCTGCTTTCTCTCATCATCTTCTCTGCATTCTCACTCCATTCCCCAAAAGCAATTGCTGTGGTGTGCACATTGGCAGAGAGAAATCCTGTCGGATATCTATAGCTCATATCATACTTGTGACTTGGCTGCATTGTGCAGCCTGAGTAGACTTATGGCAATGTCACCACTTTTATATAATCTCTCCCCCATCCCCATTTTCACTACTACACTCACAATCCCTTGTGATTGCGTCCGCTCTGTTTGTTCCTTGGGCCCCCACTTGTCAAAATAATGAGATCCATATGTTGCCAACAACAGCAGAAAGACCACCAGATGGTCAAGGGGTATTGGGGGGCAGGTCTCTGCTTTGAGAGTTACATCATGATTGTTCTGATCTAGGAAAGGTGGGGGTGGGATAGACAAGAGAGGGCAGAGAATAGGAGAGGGGTGTAAACAAACAAGATACACAGCCTGTAGTCTGAACACCTATAACATATGGAGGATGGGGTTATTAAGAGCTAGAGAATACTTGCAGCTTGCTAATAGGCAGACTGTGAGCCTTTAAACTTGTGTTTAACTGCTGCAAAGTCCCTGTGATTCAACAGGGACGCTCTGAGTCATAAAAAACACAGGAAAGTTTTGCAGACAAAACTTCAACTCTAGCCCTTGTACATGAGTTTGGATGAGTCATTTTATTCTGTTGACTTGCTAATACAGTACATTTTTTAGATCAATGTTGTTTTGTAACTAAGAGAGAAAGGGGGATTATCCATAAACACCTCAAGTTCCCCCCTCCCTTTTCTATATATTTTGAGATGTGAAACACTTTGTGAGTCAGGGCTGATTCATAAACTTACTCACTAAGAAAGTGCATTTATTGCAACTTTAGTCCTGAAAGTTACCAAGAGTTTACTGTCATAACCATTTCTGCCTTCTAGCTCACTTCAGGCCAATCTCACTGGCATCCATTAACAAAAGCTCAAAAATTATTCTCTCCCCCACCCAGCGTGTTAAAAGCTGGTTCATGTTTACTTCAATTTGTTTTACTCAGCTTTGCTTAGGCCTCTGTTGGTGTGTTGTGTCCAGTGTCAATTTATTTTCTCTTCCATCTTCTGAATCATGAGCTATATTCGTATTCCAGTGATGGACACAGCTGTACAGAAATTTGTTTCCTCTCTGTAATCTTGTAATCTTTGTGGCTAATGATGTGTTACATCATCATGCAAATGCTTGTAACTGAGCCTTTTTATTTTTAAAATTAAAGCCACTTTGGGAGGATGGAATTTAGGGTGGAGAAGTGCTAGGAGGAGTTGCTGAATCTTTTCCCAGTTCACATTTTTTTTCTGTTTCCAATCCCACCTTGTAATGGGTTTCTCCTCCATATAGTCCCAAAAGAATGACTGCCATGAGAAACATACTTCAGGATTCTTGGTGGGGAAGCTACTTGAGAAGGCTTTGAAGCAGGGACACAGTGGATGGTGAAATGGAGTTTTTGTCCCCTTGTTGATATTTGATTGATAGGTAACAGTAGCATTTTTATTGTTAATTCCTCTTACTCCTTGATGCTGCTGTTTTTGCTGCTGTTTGGCATGTTATGTTGCCACTTTGGGAATCCTTTTGGAAGGAAAGCAGGGTATAGTGAAATGTTTAGGGTCCCTTCCCATGTATATCTCTGCCCTAAATTCCTGCCTCCTGAAGTAGCTTTTCATTTCAAACATGACATGTCACAAGGGCACACTTACACGCATTTGCTCATAACATGTAGTTAGCTGCTTTGTCCCTTTCTGGTTCAATTTGCAGTGTTTGGAAGAATAGTCAAATGGTCCCATTTTCTTCTCATTCTCTTCCTTGATTGGTGTAATTGCAAGACAGTCTTTGTTTAATAAGTAACTGATACTTAATAACAAGTAGTAAGTTGGCTTAATAAGTAATTGATAATTGTGGAAAAAAGAGGAAAGAAAAGAGGGGGGTTAATTATGGTGCTTTCATGGGATGGAAACAACAACAATTAAGGTAATGATGTAGATTAGCATCTCACTGCCTGAAGAAATGGAGAAAGATGCTGTAAAAGGACAGCAGACACAGGCATTTTGCCTGGGAGCTTTAAATGTATTCCAGTCTAAGTTTAAGCAAAGCCGACCTGCTGACCTTCCTCTGTTGGTGCTCTTCATGGGAATGGACAGGGTGAGATGAAAGCAGCCCTAGACCATTGTTTTCATGATGATTTACTTTATATGAAACACTCTAGATATCCTTTGGGGGAAACATATATTCACTGAAGTACAGCACCTACAGTTCTACTCACTAAAGCCAGTGGAGTAGTTTGAACACTGTCACTGGCTTGGCTGCCCTTCTGGTCCCTGGATACCTACTGGTGACATTGATCTGCAGAAAGAAGGAAGTGGCGGCATGTTTGTGTGCATGCTGATCCATAGATGTAGATCTGTGAGACAGGCTAGCTGTGTGCTTCACCTTGAACGTGGTGGGTATAAGCAGAAAAATTGAATTGGGGAGGCAGTGGGTTCACTGCTATAAAAAGAACATAGGAAAATAAATTAAAAATTGTCACCAAATTAATTTAAACATTGGGAGGCATACCTCCAAATACTTTTGGGGCAGGCGGGAATATAATAAATTGTTTGAGCAATTCTTAGTTGACCCCCTTGTAGTTTCCTGTCTCTAAGGGGTGTAATGGAGTTCATTAATATGTGAAAAGCATTAGAGATCTCCGAGCACAGGGTTTCTCTTTCTATAATGGAAAAAGGCTCTTGTGTTTTGAAAAAGAAAAGAAATGCTTTTAAACACTCCTCTTAGTCTCTGTATGCCTTAATATTAGGTTGTCCCTTTGTCCCCTCCTGTTCTCTGAGCTTCTCACATGCTGCCAGCCAAGCATATTCTAATGTCACCACATCCTTTCTTCAACAATCTGAGACTTTTCATGCTCCAAGGAGGCTAGCAGCTATTAATGGCAATATAGCAATGTTTTCATGTCAATTTCAGCTCTTAAGTTGAAGTCCTGTGACATTTCCTGCAGTAGTGAATGTGTTTTCCCTTCCATGCATATATTCATGACCTGCTTCAAAAGTAATTAACTAAAGCAGACAGGGAACCCCATTGTTTTAGAAGGGATCAATATTTTGTATGGAAATCAAACCACAAGTGGGGCTTTTCAAAATCCGCAGCAGCTATCACTGTGAAAGAAAAAGGTTAGTAACTTATTTGGTGGACAGTTCTGCATGGGGCATTTTCTTAGGTTCTTTTGATGTTCTCATTATTACTCATTAGAAATGGCAACAGTAACAGTTCTCTAGGTTCTCTTGAGTGATGTACAAAGGCTCTGTATTTCACAGCTCTTCTTCATTGCAACATACATTTTGTATGTACATATATGTCCATCAATGTGATCTGTATCCTGTGCACATATTTTCAGACCTTATGCTTCACATAATTAAGCTATGGAACTCACTGCCACAAGATGCAGTAATGGCCACCAACTTGGAAGGCTTTTAAATCAGGTTAAACAAGTTCATGGAGTCTATCAATGGCTACTAGTCATGATGGCTATGTATCACCTCTACTATTAGAAACTATGTGCCTGAATGCTGGTTACCGGGGATCACAAGTAGGGAGAGTGCTGCTGTTCTCGTGTTCTGCTTGTGAGCTTCCCAGAAGCATCTTGTTGGCCACTGTGAGAACAGAATGCTGGACTAAATGTGCTTTTGATTTGATCCAGCAGAACTCGTCCTACCCCTTTGGGACCATGTCCATAATAGTTAATGATATTAGAAGTTTGAATAGTTCTTTTTCATTGTGAATGGGAGATATAATTCCTATAACACAGGTAGGGAAAATTGACAATTAAGTCAGTTTCTCAGATATAAATGAATATATGAAAGCTATCTAACTGCACCTAGGACTTTGATTCAATGCTTTAATATTATTTCATTTTATCCATTTATCCAAGATTTTCCCACGGTTAAGCCTAACTAGATGTCTGCAAATAATCCCAGCATTCTTAGAATATATAGTTATTTGCAAATACCCTTCTTTGCCCCTTCATAAGCACTTCTTTTATAACTTGCAAAACTCTTCCATTTTCAACCCAATTTAATATATCAGAGAACTCACTTGAGATGTGTAAAAGCAATAGAAAATCATTTGAATAACTTGGTTATTTGTTGCAGCTCTGCAGGTGGAATTTAGACTATCTTTGGAATGCACATGAAAATCTGATTGATTGCTTATAGCTGCGCAATACTATCTATTGATCTTTGCTTGAAAGGTTATGCGAGAAGTGGTAAGAAATGGAGGCACACACCCATTTTCTTTCCCTAATGCATTTATCTGTCTCTATCATTTTGTTTGAGTTTTGTTTGTAATGAAAGCTGTCTTGAATGTCACACATTCAAGAAATACCTAGTCCTGCCTGAAGCACTTAGTGAATTAGAGGAGATTGAGGCAGTAGCAAAATATCTTCACTTCCTACCACACATATAACAAAGAACGTAAGCCCCATTCAAATGTTCTCTCAGCAAGGCACCACTGAAAATTGTTTTCATGCAATTGTGCTTCATGTGACACTGAGGTCATTTGAATTTCTTTTGCAAGTGGGTTAGCCAGAGTATGTGGAAAGTACTCTTGTGAGCGCTACACCTGCTTGATGGACACTTTAGGCAGCTAAATGCTGATGGAGGCAACAGGTCAATTCCCCATGAACCTCATTTTACAACAGTTCCATTGGGAATTTGGGAGAGGGAATTTCATTTGAACAATGGAGGTGGTTATGGAGAAATGTCCCTCAACAAACAATTAATGTCTGTCTTAAGGAAAGCTTTTATATATTTTTACTTTGTTGGTATCTAACCTCCTCACGTCTCACTCAGATACATAATGCAACAAGTAATATTTGTTGGAAGTGTAGAG
This sequence comes from Podarcis erhardii, assembly GCF_964252035.2. Classification (NCBI taxonomy): domain Eukaryota; kingdom Metazoa; phylum Chordata; class Lepidosauria; order Squamata; family Lacertidae; genus Podarcis; species Podarcis erhardii. The sequence goes on along the minus strand of NC_138497.1, from coordinate 76,878,233 downwards.
CAGCAAATGCCGGGATATTGCATTTTGGGGGAACCTGTCCTAACATGGAAAAAATAATGGGGAATGCATTACCTGTGAATCCTTTGCTTTTATTTGGCTAGATAGAAGAATTAGCATTAACAGAGGATAAGGAGTTAATTCAGCATTTACTGACAGCTGCAAGAATTACTATCTGTAACAAATGGAAGAAAATGAGGACACCATCCATGAAAGATTGGATAATTAAAATCTGGAATATTGTTAATATGGTAAAGTTTACTAATATGGTGAGGATCAGAGAAGGAAGACAGCCTAATAACCTCTTTTTAGAAAAATTGAATCAGTCTATAAGTTATTGGAGTAATAAGGTTCCAGGCAATGTACTGTACATCTATTTATAGTACTTGGAACTTTGATTTCATTATGTTGAAACTGTTTTGTTCTGTTTTGTGTTCTTCCCTCAATATTGTTTTGGTTTTTGTATATTCTTGTTTTGGTATGTTGTTGAATTGTGTGTATAAGTAAATGTCAAAACTAAAATTTAAAAACTGGGCTCCTTCAGAATGAAGAGTGGGATATTTAATTAAATAATTAAAATATGCTTCATTACAATGTTGTGTGCATGGGTCTACTGAATAACTATTTTTTTTCTATAGGAGAACTACTATTCTAGATAACAGAACTACGTTTCCCTTTAAGAAAATTCTTTATTGAGAGAATGGCAACTCGAGTTGAAGTGAGAAGTTGTAATTCTATTCTGCAAAAAGCATGAAAGAAGTTATTAGATAACAAACCAGTGCCACTTAAATTTTAAAGCAGAAATCTAACAAACCAGATTATGGATACAAGAAAGCATGACCTACTATTTACACACTGGGTTCAGTTCAGTCTTGCTTTTTTGTTCCATTCAATAAGTTCAAAAAATAGGCACTTAGTTCTTTAATACATTTGAATTTGCTTAACCATAAAGGCCACAGCAGGAGTTTTAACCTGAATAAAATGGAACTTAGATGTGCGGTCATATACAGTATTGTAATTCTGTAGTGTGTAGTTGAACAATGCTTATGTTCAAATATATATCAGGCATTTCCAACATCATAATTCAGTAGTATTAGTAGTAAAATTAACAATAAGGCAACAAAGTGTCCAACACAGAAATATTTCTGCAAGTCATTCCTATGTCTGGCATAGGCTTAATAACCATTTTTGCTTTTGAAAACGACTAAGACATGGGCAATTCCAGTGCAATTCTGTTCCCAAATCCTCAGCATATCTGCATTTGTCTTAAAGTTACTGATGCCTTGTATCCATTTTGGATAGGTCACTCTGTGAAAAGTATAATATGAGGGCTTATAATAATATCCCCCGCGTAGCAGCCATTTTAAACTGCACCTAGCGGAGGCTGCTAATATGTAGCATTAATCTGGAGTGAACTGCCACATACTATACTGCAGATGTGGTTTTGCAGAAGCATCATGGAAGTAGGCTTTTTCACAAGGCAGGTCACCTACAAATAGTGGGTAGGCTGCTGATTTTTTCTTAAATTGCAGGTCTCCCCTCCCCTATTTGCTTCTTGCTGTCAAGGGAGACAGAAATAAGCAGATACACATATACCTGATTATAAGAGCAAATGGAGCACTGGCACCACTGATCTAAAAGAACAACATGGAGAGAGATGTCATCAAGGGCATTATACTGGGTAATTAAGTTATGCAGTTAATGAACAATCATGCACCTCTGTTTCTCCTAGCCTAATGCATTCATAGTAATTGACTGGTAGGTAATAAACTCTGATAGAATGGTAAATAAGATCCTGCCCAAGGAGCCTATGAATTAATATTTAGCATACTTTTTAAAAGGATTACATTTTCCACGCAGTGGGAAGTCTTAGCTGCACTGCAGTAACTGCATAAGACTTAGCATTTTCTTCTATTATTATTTTAGTGTAGGTCTACAATAGTTTCACTGGAGGAAGCCATTTTAAGTTTTGCTGGTGCACAAACAAGAAAGTAAAGCGCTGTGACCAAAATTGAATAACTTCATTCAACACTTCTTTGTAGAAGTGCACCAATAGTCATTTTTTGTTGTTGTTTAGTCGTTTAGTCGTGTCTGACTCTTCGTGACCCCATGGACCAGAGCACGCCAGGCACTCCTGTCTTTTCACTGCCTCCCGCAGTTTGGTCAAACTCATGTTTGTAGCTTCACGATCTGTCCTTCTAGTGAGCACTCAGGGCTGATTTCCTTAAGAATGGATAGGTTTGACCTTCTTGCAGTCCATGGGACTCTCAAGAGTCTCCTCCAGCACCATAATTCAAAAGCATCAATTCTTCAGTGATCAGCCTTCCTTACGGTCCAGCTCTCACTTCCATACATCACTACTGGGAAAACCATGGACCTTTGTTGTTAAGGTGATGTCTCTGCTTTTTAAGATGCTGCCTAAGTTTGTCATTGCTTTTCTCCCAAGAAGCAGGTGTTTTTTAATTTTGTGGCTGCTGTCACCATTTAATGTCTTCCAAGTTCCAGTGCTCCCCACTCCCACCTTACTATCCTATACATTTAGAATGATCTCTATCCTAAAATAGTAATTAAAAACACTTAACACCTCTTATGAGGTTGGTGGTTTAACAAGAGCTCATTAACTACAGTGGGAGGCTTGGACTGTTATTCAGGGGCACTAGTGCACTTCAACACATGCGGAGGAACTTTTGTAGTTTTCACTGCTAACTGCAGCCCTTATGCAAGAGGGGAGGGTGTCTAAGAAGCCCATTTCTACATGCAGCCATCCAAGTACACATCACAACCCTAGGTCACAATGTTGAGTAGGCTGTGCAGTTTCATAAATCATTAAAGTATGTGGCTTTTTGAAATGACTGGCTGTAAAGTGCTAAATCATTACTGCTACGTACTACCACAGTAGGTGCTACTTGGAGTAGGTTTTGCTGTTGATGGCCAGAATTCAGCAATCACTTTAATAAACTGCAATAAGAGAAAAGAGTGACAGCAGCACACATCTTTCATGGGTTTAACTGTGACTAGACAATGCTAGCAAGCAGCTGCATTTGTCTGTGAAAGTGTGCATTTTCTTCAGTCTGAGAACCTTTAAATGAGTTCCATATATGGTTGCATAAGGCTTTTCTTCCTATCTTTTTGTCCATTCCCCTGACTCCTTATTGAAGATGAAAGGTGATTGGCAGTCTGGTCAAGCAAGGCAGGATTCAGCAATTTATCTTCATTTTCATGGCAGTCTATGTGTTTGATTGCCTGAAGTTCCCAGGATAGCTCGGGGATACAGAATGCAATATTGGGGCTGTTTCTGTAGCTCTCAGCAATCATAGTAGAAAGAAAGAAAGAAAGAAAGAAAAAGAAAGAAGGAAAGAAAGAAAGAAAGAAAGAAAGAAAGAAAGAAAGAAAGAAAGAAAGAAACCTCAGTCATAGAGGGTGGTTGGGGAAGGCTGCCCTAGATGCTCTGGGGAAATTAAACCAATTTACATTAAGAGCAACAATTAGGCACAAAACACATTGAAAATATCAAACTTCCTACAAACCATTAAATTAAGTGATATTTTGCTGAAAGCTGTGGGTTTTTGTGTGAGAGGGGAGGTCTCTGGAAAGAGACATTTGTAGCAATTTATATTATTATCCTTTTGATTGTATATGTTTATACTCCCCACCTTTCAAGGTGGCTTACAAAATGTACTGAGATCTTAGAGCTGATTTCAGCATATTGAAAAGGAAGTGGTACAGTTCTCCCAGAACTATAGCAATTCAGCCTTCAGATGGGAGAATCTAATCTAGTTTGAATATTATTTCTCCAGATAAAATAAACAATACATGCCTTCCCTGGATATGGTAAACTAAATAAAGGTTTTAGCCCAAATATATGCAGTCAGATACTCATAGTCTAGAAACGTGTAGCAAAGTTGTTTCTTCCCCTCCTGTCCCACCATCCCAGAGGCTGCGGAACAAAACTGGTAAGTTCTACTGTTGCAACAGATTGTTCTATAAGGAACCTGGCTTTCTGACATCCAAACCTTAAATAGATGAGCTGCCACCTAGAGTTTGGTTGCATGCAGCAGGATTTGTTGGTGACAGTGGACAGGTTCATGAGAGAACCTGGCCTACACCCAATGACATGTCAAGTTTTTACATGCATTGTTAGCTGGTGCCATTTGGGAGTGGCAGGGTGGAAGGCAGGGAGACTGACAGCAGGTGAAGCCATACCCAATGACAAGCAGAGCCAACTAACTTGTCCCCATCCCCTTTCCTATAAGGGCAACACTGAGACTAAGGAGTAAGAATCTGGCAGGCAGCACAACATTACTGGCCTGGCTGTCAGTACTGAGGTTAGTCAGGCAGTGCCCCTTTTGCCCTAAAGGACCAGTCTCCACTACTCACATGGCTGTTTTGCCATGATCAGATCGTAGAGCATACCATACTAATATAGAGTTGATTCACACAAGTGATTGTGTGAATCAACTCTATATTCTAGAAAAAAGAGAGCTACACATCTTGCTTTTACTTTCATCTTGCCTCTTTTTTTTAATAAATATTTATTAAAGTTTTTGAATACAAATACACAAATAATAAACAATCTTACTTCCAACACAACGTAGTTTCATCACTTCTTTGGACTCCCTCATGTCTCCCACTCCCATTTACATCGTTAAAAGGTTTTTCCAAGCAAATTATCAACTTGTTTACGGTCTTATATCCACTCATTTAAATATAATCTAGCAATTCTCCAAAAAATTTATGTTTTCTTTAATCTCACTTATCATCGAGTTCAAATCTAGTTTAGTGGTGGCCAATTTTTTATAATCTAGCATCCTTCTTAACATTCAACCAAGTTACAATGTTTTTGTAAATACATCTTAAATTTCTTCCAGTCTTCTTCAACCCTCTCTTCTCCCAGGTCTCGGATTCTACCAGTCATCTCGGCCAGTTGCATATAGTCCATCAGCTGCATCTGCCACTCTTCCAGTGTGGGTAGATCTTGAGTTTTCCAGTTTTTAGCAATGAGTATCCTTGCTGCCGTTGTTGCATACATAAAAAATGTTCGATCCTTCTTTAACACCTTCTGGCCGACAATACCCAGGAGGAAGGCCTCTGGTTTCTTAGTGAAGGTATACTTAAATACCTTTTTCAGTTCATTATATATCATTTCCCAGAAGGCCTTCACCTTAGGGCATGTCCACCAGAGGTGAAAGAATGTTCCTTCATTTTCTTTACATTTCCAACATTTATTATCAGACGAATGGTATATTTTGGCAAGTTTAACTGGGGTCATGTACCATCTATATATCATTTTCATTACATTTTCCTTCAGAGCATTACATGCGGTGAAGTTCAACCCAGTGGTCCATAACCTTTCCCAGTCCTCAAACATGATGTTGTGCCCAATGTCCTGTGCCCACTTTATCATAGCCGATTTAACCATTTCGTCTTGTGTATTCCATTTTAACAGCAAGTTATACATTCTAGATAGTACCTTAGTCTTTGGTTCTAACAATTCTGTTTCTAATTTCGATTTCTCCACCTGGAACCCTAACTTTTTGTCATTTTTAAAAACTTCTTTAATCTGAGCGTAATGTAACCAGTCTCGCACTTTATCCTTCATTTTCTCCAAACTCTGCAATTTCCAGTTGTCTCCATCTTTTTCTAATATTTCCCAATATTTTGGCCATTTGGCCTCCATATTGGGTCTTTTTCGGGCCTTAGCTTCCAGAGGCGAAAGCCACCTCGGAGTCTTGTTTTCCAATAAGTCTTTGTATTTTGTCCAGACATTAAATACTGCTTTCCTAACAATATGGTTCTTAAAGGCCTTATTGATCTTAACCTTGTCGTACCATAAGTATGCATGCCAACCAAAAGCATTGTTGAAACCTTCCAAATCCAGTACGTCAGTGTCCTCGAGAAGTAGCCAGTCTTTTAGCCAGCAGAAAGCTGCGGCTTCATAGTACAACTTTAAGTCTGGCAGGGCAAAGCCCCCTCTTTCTTTCGCATCAGTTAATATCTTAAACTTAATTCTGGACTTTTTGCCCTGCCAGACAAATTTAGAAATATCTTTCTGCCACTTCCGGAAGCACTCCGTCTTGTCCACAATCTGTAGTGTTTGAAACAAAAACAACATTTTTGGCAATACATTCATCTTAATAGCAGCAATTCGGCCTAACAAAGAAAGCTTCAGTTTTGTCCAACTGTCCAAGTCTCTCTTAATTTCAGACCAACATTTTTCATAGTTATCCTTAAATAGACTCAGATTTTTTGCTGTTATATTTACCCCTAGGTACTTTACTTTTTTAACCACAGTTAGTTCTATTTCTCTCTGAAACCGTTCTGACTCTGTATCTGTCAATTTTTTCCCCAACACCTTAGTTTTCTCTTTATTTAATTTAAATCCCGCCACCCGACCAAAGTCCTGAATCAGTTGTAATACTCTTTTCGTACTAGATTCTGGCTCCTGCAGGGTCAAAACTAGGTCATCTGCAAAAGCTTTAAGTTTGTATTGTTTCGCTCCGACCTGAATCCCTTCCACCAACCGGTCCCCTCTGATCATGTTCAAGAGCACCTCCAGAACCGAAATAAATAACAGAGGGGAAATCGGGCAGCCTTGTCGTGTTCCTTTTTCAATTTTGAACTCTTCTGTAACCACATTGTTAACTATCAATTTGGCCTTTTGTTCTGAATATATTACGTCAATCCCGTTCTCAAACCCCCGTCCCACTCCCATTTCTTTTAAATTTCCCTTCATAAATTTCCAAGAAATATTATCATCTTGCCTCTTGGTTATCTTTGACTTCAAGAAAATGAAACATGAGTGGAGGAGGTAGGAATATAAGATTAATACAGAGGGAAAATACAAAGATAATTGCCGTATTCCATTGTTGCAGTTGCAACAGGTGTATCATGCATTACAATATGGTGACATTTATTTTACTTCCAATATTGTCTTAATTTTTGAGTTGTTTGTGTAGATCAGGGGTGGGGAACCTGTAGTCCTCCAGGTGCTGTTGAACTAAACCTCCCCCCCCCCACTCCCTACTGGCCATTCTGTCTGGGGCTGGTGGGAATTGGAGCCCACAAGGTTTGGAGGGCCACAGGTTCCCCACCTCTGGTATAGCTCTGCCTACTTACCTGCTTCAAGGAAATTCAAAAACACATAATGCTCAGAAGCTATCTTAAAACAACTAAGGGTGAAAGTAAAAGCATACGCCTATAGGAAGATTTTTTAAATGAGTCCAAAATTAATCTACCTTCCGGAAATAATAGCCCCAAACTATTCCTCTTTGGCCTGAAACATCAACAGTAAAAATGAACATGATATACATGTGTAGATTTAAAGGGGGGGAAATGCTCTCTGTTGCTCTTCATTTCCAGAAAGAAAGTGTGAAATTTCTCCTGTTTTGCCATGACGAGTCCATGAAATTGCTGATCGTTTTCTTTAGTTTACTGAAGGTCCCAATTATAAGATCAGGCTCAGGAACTGAGAACTCTGGCTGGCATGGAAATTTAGTTTGGGGATGATTTGCTCAGGTCTGTATGTATGCCTTGCAGGGTGCTCAAACTACTTTATAGTTAATATTAAGGTTTCATCTGAAGTAGGAAACCCACTGGCCTTTTGCCATTTTCCCTACAAATGTGTAATCTAAGCCCATGGCACCCTACTGAGCCTCTTGAAGCTGTGTGTGCCTGTGTTCTCCTTGATCACAGGACCAATGCACAGTTTTACTTGTGTGAAGCACCTGCTTCCTTTAATAATGAGAGACTTAGGCAGAGGGACAGCGAGTGAGCAATTTTATAGCTCACTTTCATATATGCATGACATAGGGATGTTTTGGACTCTTCACAGAGGTGGCGAGAGCTTTTGCACATCAGCTTTTAGCACTTGTAATAAGCATAGAGGAAAGGCTTACAATATATCTCTCAGGTACAACTATCATCTTTCACTGGGGTGGGGAGAAATGCACGACTTCCTGTTTACGGCAATACTCTGGCAGAGCAAAAAGAAAAGAAAAGATGTATGATATGTATCCACTTTTGCTGCTACAGTGCAATGGCTGCAGGACACCCATCCCTATATTTAGGGCCTTGCTTTGATCTTGCTATGCTGTTGTGGGTCATCTGCTGTTAGGATGGGGGCCCGGTAGGAATTTTCCCATTTGGCTGATTGGCAGGTGCCACTTGGGTTTCGCCTGCTGCGTAGCAAATTGTCACAACTTTTAAGGTTTGGCAGTTAGGCATTGGTTAAATGGTGGTTTGGAGGGGTGGTTTATGAACCTGTAACCCCTCCAACGGCAAGAGGTATTTTGTTAAAGGAATCCAGGGATTCACCGTGCTTGTCAGCCCCTTTTCGGGGGGGGGGGGGGGTTGGACCATAATGTCCCTGAGAGCATTATTGGGGTGAGGTTGAGTCATGTGCCTATACCAACGCTTCCCCCATGGTGTTTACCTGCACTGACAATATGGTGGGGCCCAGTCATCAGTGCTGCATCCTGCTGACGTCAGGCGCAGCCTGGTCGAACCAATGCCTAAACAAACCACTCACTTTTTGTAATCAATAAAGTTGTGGCCAAAATTATGCCAATAACCTAAAACTAAATTCCGTGTCATGTGTGAATTTATTTATTATTGGGGTAGCTCCTGGGGATCTTCACGCACAATAGACAAGACTGGACTGGATGGACATGTCTAAAGCAGTGTCCTAAGTTTGAAAGAGGGTATGCTCATAACTTTGTGCATAATGCAGAGCTGCAAAGGCTGCATGAACTTTCTACTGTCTTCACTCAAAGCGTTTATCTCTGCATGGTGCCTAGTGACACTTCCCCATAATGTAGTGTGCTAATTAATATAAATTAATATCGAAGAAAATAGATCACCACAGAACTTATTGTGGTGTAATTGAGAAGTAATCTTCCAAACTACTATTTAAAAATCAAAATCAGGATTAAAAAGTAGGGCTGGCTTAATTAGTAGAATGGTTTAGAGAGAACAATTGCTTGTTTGCTTTTCCATCTTTTCAATAGCGTATTGTTACCTGCCGTGAACATATACAGAAGAATTCAGTCGTTCTGTCAGCTTGCCAGATGGAATTACCCCCCACTGTTCTGAGGGTTGTTCTGGCACACCCACCCAAACCAATTTCAGGGGAGCAGGGAGCACACAGGGAGAGGAGGAGCAGGGGAAAGTCCTCTTGCACAAGTGGAAGTCCTTGTGCTAGTTTCCACTGACAGGACTCATTAAGTGAATGCCATCCAAAGGATATGAGGTAAAACCAATTCAAACTAATAAATGAGCTCTGGTCCTTGGTAACATGATATTTCCATGCACCTATGGCAATGTCATAGCTGTCCAGGAGAGAGAATAGAGGATTAGATACATCTCTCCCCCACCCCCTGCAAAACTGCTGACAGGCATAGTTTTAACCTGCATTGGCTATTTCCACCTCCACCATTATATGTCCCTATCACTTTTCAGTAGTAAGCTTTTTAGCACACACTACCCACTTTTGCCTTTCCTGTTGGAGGGGGCATTAACAGGATGGTAGTGAAGTATGTAGTGCTAAATAAATGCTATTTGACACAGTGAAAAGACCCCCTTTCAACTGATTGTGAAAAAACTATACTGCCCCGAATTGTTAAAAATCTTGGGCAGAAAATGATTGTTGTGTTTTTTATCAAAATTTGTATTTCATTGACTTACTGTGAGATTGCATACACTGTGATATGGCGTTTCTGTGTTTCATGAGATACTGGTAATCACATTTTATAGTGCTAAAACTATTGTATTGTAAAATACTTTGTATTGCATGGACGGAGCTTTAGCTGCTATGTGCTCTTCATTGTCAATTCTCCTTAGCCCATTTACAGGACAAAAACAGAAGACTGCTTGGGGCACTTCCAGGCTGTCACTATTTGGGGGTGTGATTCAACTGCATACCAGCAAATTCAGGTTGCAATATTAAAGTTCATTTGGAGGCTTTGTACAACAAAGCAACTCCCCCCCCCCATCACTTTTTTTTTTTTTTTTTTTTTGCAATAAGGAAAGTGACAGGGACATGCACTGGGAAGTGTGGGGTAGCATTAGCTTTACGCAACATTAACCTCCCCATAAATAAATAAAAAAGACTGCTCAATAAATAGCCATTGTTGCTTAATCTCTCTGGAAATAAATCAGGATGAATGCTCAGTAAGCAGGTTGTCTGAAAGCAACTTTGGGAAGAATTTAATATTTGTTAGCCTTGTTTTCCCCATCTACGGCTGACATGGATTTACACACATATATAAATGTCAGTTATTTCCTTCTCTTTCTCTTTTTCTCTCTCTTTTTAAAATGGCAATGTTGTCTGCTTCCAAGGGCTAGTTTGCCATTTATTTATTTACTACATTTCTGTGCTGACCAATAACCAAAGTTCTCTGGGTGGTTTACGAAGCAGAGATTTGGACCAAAGAAATACAGTGGTACCTCGGGTTACATACGCTTCAGGTTACATACGCTTCAGATTACAGACTCTGCTAACCCAGAAATAGTACCTCAAAACTACAAGAAAAAAGATTCCACCTAAACATTAGGAAGAGTTTCCTGACAGTAAGAGCTGTTCGACAGTGGAATTTGCTGCCAAGGAGTGTGGTGGAGTCTCCTTCTTTGGAGGTCTTTAAGCAGAGGCTTGACAACCATATGTCAGGAGTGCTCTGATGGTGTTTCCTGCTTGGCAGGGGGTTGGACTCGATGGCTCTTGTGGTCTCTTCCAACTCTATGATTCTATGATTCTAGGTTAAGAACTTTGCTTCAGGATGAGAACAGAAATCGTGCTCTGGCGGTGCGGCGGCAGCAGGAGGCCCCATTAGCTAAAGTGGTGCTTCAGGTTAAGAACAGTTTCAAGTTAAGAACGGACCTCCAGAATGAATTAAGTACTTAACCCGAGGTACCACTGTACAAAGTACAAAACATACCCCGTCTTTTTCATTTTTGGTTTGCTTATAATATAACTTCAGTGTTATTTACAGTGGCACAATAACCAGAAGTTCAAGGGGCAAGTATTTCCCCATCAAGTGACCGGGAAGTGGTACATAAAGGCACAGGACCCCTGCCATGGAGGGGGGAGGGAACTTTTACACCACCAACCTATAATGGAGTTGGGATTTTTGACCAGAAAGGTAGAGGAAGAGCTTATAAGTAGCACTTTAAATAAATACCACTGCTGTGACAAGCCCTTAATACAGGACTGTTGTGTGATTATTGCTGTGCCCCCCCATTCTAGTACCATTTTGCATGTCTGAAACCTAAAGTTTTGAGATAAGAAAAGTGTTTATTTATTGCACTAGGTTGTATCAAGGAAACCCCAAAACCTCAGGATCCTACATGATGTGGTTTTTAAGGAAACTGCTTGCAAGTGCTTGTGCGTTGTAGAATAACTTTCATCAACTAGGAATACTGATGTTTCCTTTTGTCCCAGGATATTGCTATCTCCTGGTAGCAATGAAAAAGTATCAGGATAGGTTTGGGTTCTTAACTTTTATTAGTGGGAGGCACCTAAATCTTCAATGCATCTTTACCCTGATGTATGACCCAGTGAGTCAAAGAAGACTTTCTACCTAGTCATTGTGGTTGTTGACTTGAATTTTTTGCCTCTGCGTGCTCGTTGGTGCCTTCCAATGTTCTTGTCTATGCGTTTAACTAAAGGGAATACAGAACACCCTGAGGCCCTTGCTGTAAATGGACACTCAGTTTTGCTTAGGTTTGTTTCCCAGAACAAGGTCACTGTGCATTCCAAGGGCTTCATATCCTTGCTCTGAGATGTGAGGTACAGATGCAAAGAAGCAGTACTTGCTTGTGGGGCTTGCAATTCAAAGAAAGTAATTTTGTAGCAATAATTGTAAATGTAGTAGATATTTTGAAAATGTTGTGTACACACTGGAAAATATTCTGGCACAAACTAGAAATTACATAGGCGATTGGATCCTACATGTAAGGTTGTATAGCTCAAAACCAGCCATTTGAATTGGGCAATTCAAGAAACCAGCAGGCAATTCAGTCTTTTGGGGGTTGAAAAGCAGGATGGATGTGTGTTTTTTGTTGATGAACAATCACTCCCTCACTCAAACAGGCAGCCTCTGCAGCTGCTTTTCACTTTTAAAAACATTGGGAGACAGAGACTATTCACACATTTTCTATGTAATATGATTTAGGTTGGTCCTCAGAATCTAAAAAGTGTGGACATTTCCACATGACACGGTCTTTTAGCTGGTGTGCATCTCTTGTGCACGCTGTTAATGTGGGATGAAAAGCAGGCAATGACCATTTTAAAATCAAATTTACATTCTACTTTCTAGGCAATGTAGGTTTCACCTTTCAGAGATGCGGGAAATGCAAAAACCAATTTAACCATCCTTTGGGAAAATGGCCTGTGACAGTGGCAGAATATGAGCCGTGCCACAGGGATAAGGCTGAGTCACATTTATGTGTATGACACAGGAAATTGTGTGCTGTGACAGAACAAAAGGAAAGGTGTTTGTAGAGAGGAAGAACGGTGTCGCTATCTTTACCGTTTATGCAGTTTTCATCTGAGGTGAAGCTATTTTTAACTTGAGTAGTGGGTTGAAAAAAGAGGGAAATGATTTCACATGGTGCAGCTTCATTTCAGCCCAGTGAGAGTTGTTCTATATTTAGCATTATTATTGTGGCTGTTTTGAAAGCAAAAGCAACTGAATTCTCCCACCCAGCCTTTTTATTTCACTACAGGTGCAGAACAGTCTTTGTGTTAAGAGTGAAGTGTGAAGCTTGGAATAATGCATGCTTAAATTACATTTTCAGCATCTGGGCTTTTCTGAAACAAAAATATGTTAATCCCTAGGGTTTTCAATATCAGTAAAGGGGAAATGGTCAACACTAGTTGTTGTTGGCTTCTGTGTCAAGGAGAAAACTTAAACCATTATAGATATTTAGTATAAGATATTTATTCTAAGATATTACCTTTGGATTTAATCAGTGTAGGAGAGTAGTTTTCAGACTATGAACCTGGGGGTGGGTTTCTCAGAAGTTTATCATAGATTCCCTAATGAGAAAATGGGTAATAGCAGATAATATGCCAGAAATATAGTTTATCTACTTTTCTCAGTCATAGGAGAAGAGTACTTGAGTACATTTCTAGCAGTGATAGACAATGAGGCATGTTCCCCACAGACCCTTCCCTTGGGAAAGATGATGGAGATGGTGTTGGGTGCCACTGACATTTTTAAGCAATAATGCCTAGCTGGCCATTCTCTCTGCCACTCCTATCTTTGGACCAGCAAGGAAGGTGTTGGGCACCATCAAGCAGGCATATTCTTTATTGGCCCTTTCCTCAGGAAGCTATTAAAGCATTAAGGTATAAACTTAAGCATTCATCCTTACCTTTCATGGGTGTGGGTAGGTGTCAAATTGTGCAGTAAAATGCCTTTCATTTTTCGTTAAATTTTTGGACTCTTAACTGTATCATACAGTTCACTTTCTTCTTGCTGTCAAAAATGGGGTCTCTTGTCTTGCAATTACCATTCAGATGTACACAACTGCTGGAACACCTCTGGGAAAATTACAGCTTCTGGAATGCTGGAATGTTTCTAGCCTTCTGATAAACGTTATCCGACAAATGGTACCAAGAATGAAAAATCTACTCCGAAGCAATTCTCTCATGCATCCCTACAACATAGTGGAGTAAATGTATAATCCCTCCCATTTCTTGCTTAGGTCTGCACAGAGGCAGTGGCGTAGCGTGGGTTGTCAGCACCCGGGGCAAGGCAAGTAATTTGCGCCCCCTAACCCCTGGATTTGCGCCCCCTAACCCTATCCCTAACCCTAACCCCCAGATGTTGCGCCCGGTGCGGCTGGCCCCCCCTGCACCCCCCACGCTACGCCACTGCACAGAGGTGACTGAAACAACTGGCTAGCCTTATTTCCCCTGTAATTCTCCTTTTGCCCCCTTAGAAAATGAAGCCTGGACTTTACATAAATAGCTGTAAATACTGTGGAGTGTCTGATAAGGGGATTTCTCCATCCATGCTGAGCTCTTTTGGTATCATGCATCATTTCCATTATCTCGTTTGAAACGCTCATTTCCCATATACGTTATCTGTAATGCATAATGGATTGTGTGTCTGCGAATGAAAGAAAATATCTCATAAAGCCAGTGAGTGCCTTGTAAGTTATAAGTATCAAGGTCTGGTAATGTGGTGATCTTGTTGTGCTAAGGGAATGTATGTCTAGTATGTTCTTACACCTATGGAATTTGAGTTCTTTCCTGCCTTTCCATATGATTGCTACAGAGGTTTTCTATAATCACTCTGTTAACCTTCAGCGGGTTCCCTTGGTATGAACGTTTTGAACAAGAAAATAGGAAAAGCCAAGCCAGGAGGTTCAGGGTTAAGAAAAAAATCCACTACTGCCTTCCAGCAAACAAACATATCATATACACATATATTCCAAGCAGGCTGATAAATTGACACAACTTTAATCTCTTTCTCTCTGTGATGACTGGCTGATGATCAGCTTTCAGTTGTCAATGTTTCCAACCCAACCACGGTGATTGTTGTCACTGTGATCCTTGTGCTTATATCATAAATAAGTTAATTCTCCTTTGTGCAAGCACTGCAGAACTCAGTATAACCATTTAAATATTTTTCAGTTTGCATTTAAAGCCAGTGGCTAGCATATGGCCCACTATACATTGCTGGTCTAAAACTCTACCATCCCTCAGTTTCACCATTGGCCATACTGGTTGCATACTGGGAGTTGGAGCCCATCAGCAGCTGGAGAGCAGCAGGTTAGTCACCTTTAATGTAAGCAGTAGTTAACAGGAGCACCCAACAGTGTGCAAAAGGAGGCCTAATGGGATTTGTGTGTATTATTTTCTGGTCTCATAAACCATGATACGTTCATAGCAACTAATAGGCTCGGGCATAAGGATGCAAGTTGTGCCTTTCACCAATGCAAGGGCACAATCTCAGCCTTTGCCAGGACTAAGGTTCCTCTTGCCAGTGTCTTTCTCTTACTGAAGCCTGACCACACTTTCCATGGTTTTGTTAAACAGCTACCATTTACAGCTCCTCCTTTGCAGGCCAGTGAATAAAATAATCTCTTTCATATGTTTTTTATAGTTCATATAAAATGTAAATTATTTAGAAACAGTTAATGTATATAGAGTTGTCATTTAAGTGCCACGGAAGGATCCCCCTTTGCCATCATTTGCCCCACATGGGAAACGCATTAAGGCTGCTTTTCATGAAACTGGACATGTGGAGTGCTGCTGATTGATTGCTGAATGGGACATAGCTAGCAGTGAGCAGCCTGAGGCTGTTCCCTCAGTCCTTGATGCCTGCCCATAAACCCTACAATGAGAGACTAGGATGAGGTTGGCAGGTTCTCTTTGTTGTAAGAGATTTGGGGTGACCCAGACCCTCTGTGTCCCTATTTTCCAGGGACGTCCCTGATTTAGAGAAGCCATCCCAGTTTCTGATTTGATCCCAGAATGCCGCGCTTTTCCTTAGTATGTCCCTATTTTCATTGGAGAAATATTGGAGGGTATGGAGTTACCCAACCCCCAAGCCGTCTGACAGCAATCTTGTATAGAAAAGGGTTTTTTAAAAAATGTTTAATGTTTTAATATATGTTGGAAGCTGCCCAGAGTGTTGGGGCAACCCAATAAGATGTGTGGGGTATAAATAGCAAAATTATCATTATGGAATGGGACGTCCCTATTTTCACAGGAGAAATGTTGGAGGGTATGGTATTCTATGAGCTTGTTTGGGCCCTGGGTGAGAGTGAGGAGGCTAGGAAGTGTTGAGGGAGGGAGGTATGTCAGAAGAAGGGGTTACCATCAGTATTTTGCAGTAGCAGCTCAAAAAATATTTCAGAAGGTATGGCATGAAACATAACCCTAATTTACAATCTCTTGTTTATTTTCCAAAATGTAAGACCAAAATGTTATTAGTATAACTTGTGAAAGCTCCATGTTTCCTTGTTTTGGGTAAAAATTGCTGGCAAACACCATTTGCTATTTGAAGAAGAAGAAGAGAATAACTAGAAACAGTCACTGATAAGAGAATAAATCTTGTTTTTAAAAGAACATGTTTACTGTGTAGTGATTGATCCCTACTCTGTTGCATAGGCGAATGCATTTAGGAGGTGTCTGATAATGAAATAAAACTGGTCTCCTGAGTGGATATAATCATGGTCTTTATACTCTTCTTAATGGATAAACCTGTTCTCTGTGAATAAATATATACAAGTCCTATTGAACTCCGCAACTCAGAGAGAAGCATGTTAATGACCTTAATGTTAATGGCCTTATATTTATGTAGCACTCTTCATGGTGGGGAGGGAGAATTGGAAGCCTTTGCAGTGTAATGTAGTACTGATCTCTATAGGTCCAAATGTTTAGGATCAGAATAGATGGCAGAGTTGTTAAAACCCAGCACCACAATCTAATAGTACATTTCCCCTCTAAATAACTATCCTAAACATGTCTGGCTTTGTACAAACATATTTGTTTCCTTTAAAGAAGTATGTCTCAGAGGTGCTCCCACAATTTACATTACAAAAATGGAAGGAAACACTTAAGCTGAAAATGCATTTAAATCTACGGTAAGAGTGGAATGATTTTTAGAGAAAATATAATGCTACATGGCAATGGACAGAGACAATAAAATACAGTGGTCCCTCATGTTACAGATTCTTTAGGTTATAGACTCCACTAACCCAGAAATAGTAGCTCGGATTAAGAACTTTGCTTCAGGATGAGAACAGAAATCGCTCAGTGGTGGTACGGCGGCAGCGGGAGGCCCCATTAACTAAAGTGGTACCTCAGGTTAAGAACAGTTTCAGGTTAAGAACGGACCTCCAGAACGAATTAAGTTCTTAACCTGAGGTACCACTGTAGCTTCAGAAGCAGGCATGAAACTGAGGTTCCTCACACCTAATTTTGTAGAGAATGTGGGCCAAATCCATTCTCCCTAGATCAGTGCTTTGATGGCCCACTGTGTATTAGGATATCTGCCATGGAGTCTATAAAAGAGAAATTATTCTTCCTCTCCCCTGTTTTCACAAGAAAGTGAGTTATGTTTGCTGCCAGTGCTAGGATTAAACACTGACACCTACGGAATTAAAGAAGATATTTCACATAACACACACCGGAGACATATATGACTAGCTGCACTCTGAAAAGGGTTGCTCCCTTGACGTGGCACAATCCAGAGATTGATTTATATGTCCTGAAGATTGAATTAAAAGCACCTCTGGCCTTGCGGGAGAATAGTGTAAAGAAAGCTCAACTTGTTAAAAGGACACTGGCAGAGTGACCTGAAGGAATGAGTGAAAAGGATAAAAGAAAATTGAATAGCCTCAGAGTAATGAGAGGATATGCCTCACCTCAATAAAGTTTTACCACACTAATTAAAACAAGTGTTGGATCAAAGAATTCAGTCTAGACTTTTTTGGGGGGGGGCAGCTGACAAGTAAACTTTAAAAATAATTTTTTTTTTAACCAAGAATGAATTATTCTCAATTAGGAATGCTGCAAAGTTATTACTGCTTTTTGCAGCCCCACATCCACTTGAAGCAACCCTGTGCTACAGGAACCCCCTCCTGAAAAATATTGAACATTTCTCCCTACCCCTCAAGAAAGTATTTGAAAACACTTCCATTTTTGTGGAAGACTAATGGTTCCGTGGAAGAGGAAGGGAAATTTGGTTAAGCTGTAATCGAAACCCACTTTTAAAAAACATATTCCTGCAGTAAGCACCAGTGTTCTTTTAAGAGCCAAACTATGCATGATTCCCAATATCATTAACCGATATCTCTCTCCCTTTTCCTAAAAGGAGAGGTGGTTTGGATCAAATCCATGATGCAGGGGAAGATAGCTTAGCCCTTTCCCCTTGTGCAGATTCCCTAATGCAATTGACACACACACACTCTTGTGGCTGCTGTTGATGCTGGAGAGCAAAAAATATACTGACGCTCATATTTTGCCTGTGTGTTTTCCCTTTCTGGCTAAGAGCAGCTCCAGAGTGGGATTTGCAATGAGCAATTAGCCAAAAGGGATAAAGGGTTAAACCCTCCTCTATGTGTGCCTTCATCCCAATCCAAATGTGATCAGCAGTAACTTGTGGGTGGGTCAAAACAAAACAAATTCCTTCCAGTAGCACCTTAAAGACCAACTAAGTCAGTTCTTGGTATGAGCTTTCGTGTGCATGCACACTTCTTCAGATACACTGAAACAGAAGTTTCCAGACCCTTCTATATAGTGAGAAGGTGGGGAGGGGTATTACTCAGAAGGGTGGTGGGAATGGGTGATTGGCAACAGTGTCCTTCAGCTCTCTATATTGGACAAACAGGCCAGACCTTACGCCAAAGAATAAACGGACATAAATCGGACATCAGGAATCACAAGACAGAGAAACCAGTAGGAGAACATTTCAATCTCCCAGGACATTCTATACAAGATCTCAAAGTAGCTGTTTTACTACAAAGGAATTTCAGAAATAGACTGGAAAGAGAAGCTGCTGAATTACAACTTATCACCAAACTCAAAACAATGGAGAAACCTGGTCTGAACAAAGACCTTGGATTCTTATCTCATTATACATGACAAAGCCATTTTTCACCTTTTCACCCCTTGCTTTTTCCTGTAAGACCTATTGCAGTCGTTAAGAGTCGTCAACAGGCTCATCACAGCTATCTGCCAATCACCCATTCCCACCACCCTTCTGAGTAATACCCCTCCCCACCTTCTCACTATATAGAAGGGTCTGGAAACTTCTGTTTCAGTGTATCTGAAGAAGTGTGCATGCACACGAAAGCTCATACCAAGAACTGACTTAGTTGGTCTTTAAGGTGCTACTGGAAGGAATTTGTTTTGTTTTGACTATGGCAGACCAACACGGCTACCTATCTGTAACTGGACTTGTGGGTGGGTGTGGATGAATCTTGGGATATCAAGTGACAAATCTTCCACATCCTATGTAGTTTGGCCCTAAGGCAAGGTTAGGGAACCTGTGACTCTCCAGTAACTATTCAACTTCCATCAGCCACAGCCAGCATGGTCAATGATCAGGGGACAAGACCAACCCCTGGAGGGCCACAGGTTTCCCATATTTGCCGTAACATACCCTTTCTCATTTCTCATTTTCTATCTGAAAACATGGGGTATGGGGTGGGGGGGAAGAAGCATGTGGCTGAAAATATTAGTCCATACTTTTCCTTAGTTGCTGAAATCTACGTCACTACACTACTGCTCCCACTTAGGGCTTCTTGAGACAATTGAAATTTTGAAGCCACAATCCTACAATTGTTATTCTAAGACAAAAATTGGGATTTTGCCACATTAGGAATTCCTCCCCCTCAGTGGAGGCCCCTCTTCTCCTTGTGGCAGCAACAATAGCAGTGGCATACGAAAAGAGTAGATGGATATTTGAATTGCCTTCCTATCTGGGTTGTAGCAAGGCAGGAAAGAGATGGAAAGAAAGAGACTTGAGGTGTGCTTGGCACAAGGAGGGAAGGTGAAGATCAGGCTTTTGCTGCTCTTCAGGTGCCCGACAGCCATTACGACTTCCTCTGGTGCTCTTGTTCGTTTGAAGGGAGCAACACTCCTTCTTATCCATTGATTCTCTCTTTTTGTAATCTAGAAGCACCAACCATTGTGCCCTTCCTGTCCTCTGAGAACCACCTGAGTTCGTGTTCTTTGGTTCAATGAGTATCACCGATTATATGTTTATATGGTGCCTATATATATATATATATATATATATATATATATATATATATGAAAAATGTGCCAAAGGTCTTTCAGAAGTTGGACATTATTGCTGACCACTAGGTGAGCCTGCTTGATTCTCTTTGCATTTCTCCATAAGGAAATTCAGCTGGGTTTATTGGGATGGACACCCAAATGTGTGAGACTAGGATTGCAGCCTTCATCTGCTGAAGTTTGCAGTCCTAACAATTTACTCTAGGGTACTCTTACTGCAGTCAATGTGACCACCAGATTAAGCAGTTTGCAGATCAAGGGTTGGTGATTAAATTAGTGTTTTAAAATACATTGTTTAATTAATCACCGGTTAAAAAATATAACACCATGTAAATCCTCTTTGAAAGCATGAGCAGAACTGGAATGTTATTCTCCCTCCCATTCTACATCATCAACATGTTGAGATGTGGCTTGCTTAGTAGTTGATTGCGAAATATATTTAAATATCTGAGGCACATTTTCCTCCAGTACCTTGTCTCTTTTTTAGGTAGTTAAAGACAGTGATTAGAATATCCATTATATAGCACTGGAATATCCCTTTAAGAGTGAGCAGGGCAGTATTATAGCAGCACAATTGCACTCCAGTAGTAAAGATTGCTCACATTTTCTGTAAAATGAGGAAATTGCACTTTTTTAAACCCTGGGAACCATAAAAGACAGGGAAGAACTGAAAATTGCATTGTAAAATTTATAGAAAGATTGAATAGGTTGCATTACTTGTAAAGGCATGGTTTCTTGCCCCCTCCCTTTTTTTTAAAGTAAGCATTAGCCTTATTATAAAAGGCCTTTTCTTCCTCTTCTTGTGTTATGTCATATATGCCTTCCTTTCTTTTCATTCTCACAACCCCACTATCAAGGGGAGGGGGAATGCAATGAACTATTTTGTGGCCTTAACATTTGTTGTGTAAGAAATACAACAGTTTCTTACACTGTTTAGTCGTTTAGTTGTGTCCGACTCTTCATGACCCCATGGACCAGAGCACACCAGGCACTCCTGTCTTCCACTGCCTCCCACAGTTTGGTCAAACTCATGCTGGTAGCTTCAAGAACACTGTCCAACCATCTCGTCCTCTGTCATCCCCTTCTCCTTGTGCCCTCCATCTTTCCCAGCATCAGGGTCTTTTCCAGGGAGTCTTCTCTTCTCATGAGGTGGTCAAAGTATTGGAGTTTCCGCTTCACGATCTGTCCTTCCAGTGAGCACTCAGGGCTGATTTCCTTAAGAATGGAGAGGTTCGATCTTCTAAATAGCATTAATAAAATACAAGCCTGTACTTCTCAGGAGCTCCTCTATGTAAAATGTCTGTATATTGTGGAGGCCATATTTTAAAGGAGAAAGCCGAAAAATCATCAGCATTGGCTTTACTCATTCTACATTTGCAAAGGTTTGTTTAACCTTTATACACTAGTGGAAACACTAACAAAGCTCTCTCCACATTCAAGTTCAATTGAGGTTCAATTAAAGACCTCTTTGCTTTGGTTAAAATGCTTATTGAGGTCATTTTAAATCTGACAAGGTGTGTTGGAAAAACTTACCAGTTCATCCTTTTGCATAGGGTTGCCATATTTCAAAAAGTAAAATTCCTGACACCTGCTGCTTTTTCCATCACATTGCCATACATCTGGTTTTACCAGGACATGTCAGGAATTTTCCTGACATATGGCACTGTGTGACCAGTGCCTTGTTTAAATCTAGTTGACTCACCTGCACAACTCAGGCACCTGTCACCCAGGTAGACATTGTGCTGGTATGCTAACAAGGCACACCTGAGGATCAGGTTTAAATGTTAAGCTGTCTGAGAGAAATGTCACTTGTTGGGTTCATCATGCTTACCTGGCATCACTTTTAAATCAGGCCCTGTCACAAATTCCCTATTAGGTGCACATTCAGCTTCTGCTTAGAAATCCCTAATGAAGAAGAGTTGTGGCATCATATGTTTTCAGGATCTTTATCTGCAAAAGTGGAAATGAAGTATATTTGAATTCCAAGTTAGGATCATTATTTCCCATTGTATGTGGATTAACTGCAATTGAATTAATTGCACATCATGCTGACAATGCAAAAGCATACACATATCTTTAAGCTTTCTGTAATAGAGACCTGCATAATTGATGCACAGTGCCTAGGCATTATCAAAAATTGGCTTCATGGAATACTGTAGTAGTTTTGCTTCCAGTTGCTACTTTCTTCTTTATGGACCTGGTGATAATTCTCATACCTTTGGTGTTTATCCATAACAATAAAGACATAAGGTAGAATTCAATGTCATACTATGGTGAACGTCCCATCAGTGCAAGTATTAACAACTTGCCAGATGGAATGATACCCCCCATGCTGTTCTAGAGGTTCTGATCCTCCAGTTGCTGTGCTCCCTAGGACTAATTGGTTATCTTAGTTTTGAACTTCTTAAACATTTTTTTTTTGCCTTCAGTCAAGTGCAAAGTCCTATCTGCTGATCAAATCCTGCTAGGTTACAGACAATGCCTTTATTGAGCATTCATCCTGATTTCTTTGCAGAAAGTTTGCAGGGAGGTCAGATAACTTCGGCTAATTGATGAGTAATGATACTGATTTGTTTGTGGGAAGGTTATATACAGTTGCATCAAACAAATATTACCCCATACTTTCCAGAACATTTTCCTGTCATTTTCCTCATCTCAAAATGTTACATTTTCAGATGAAATGGGTTTGTTGCACAAGAGTGCCAAATCAAGATTAAAAGCAAAACCTAAATTTGCCAATACGTAATTGCATCCTACCCCCAAATAGCAAAAGCCTGGAAGCACACCTGGTGGCAGCCCTTGGAACTGGGCTTGCAAGTGGAACAACAGGCAAGATCCATTCACCCAATAGTGGTAATATTTGGTCAAAAAGCAGAGATGCTATTCCCATTCTCCATTATGTAGCTCCTGCGATATGCAAATCTCTCCCCTTTAATAAGTTGCCACTTTCTTGTATTGGAGTGTTTTATATTATGGTTGGCAACAAAGCCAAATTTACGACACTGCTGGCAGTCTCCCTCTCAGGGTACCAAGCTGAGGGGGTGCATCATCATCATCATCATCATCCAAGATCTATATTTATATGGTTACCTACTGAGAAGATCTATAAAAAGCAACTGTACCAAAAGGCATTGTTATTAAAATAAGGAATATAGGGGTAGGGGTGGATGCCAAATTTTGTCCTCACTCAGAGCGCCATATTACCAAAGTCCACACCTGTTGGCAACTTGTTTTAACTTGATAGATCAGATAATTGATGACCAAGAGAGAACTTTATAGACTCTATACTGGATATAGGCCAGAATGCTTTGTTTGCACCATCTCGGTGTAATACATGACATAGGATTTGCCATAACAAATCACACCATGTAGCTCATTATAATAATATTTGCTATCTTTGTTGACAGCATTATTATTTAGTCCTGCCCTTCTTGTGGACATTTCCTCCCTAGACATTTCATAGGGAGGATTATTTTATGTTGCAATTTTCTTCTCTCAGCATACAAGCCACACTTGTTAGTGCTTGATATATGTAAGCCACATATTTTATTAGGGTGGATGTGTTCATATGGGGTTCTTATTGATTTCCCCCCACAATCCAGTCAGTGAAGAAGTGAAGCAATAACAACCTGTATATGTGCTGAGATTGCTTTCTTTACATTTTCTTTGACTTGGGCACAGTTGCAATTTGTTTTTTAGGTATGCAAAGTACAATAGAAGGGAGAAAAACTCTGTTCAAGAAAAACTATACAGAATTACATCTGCGAGGAGAATCAACTTCTGCTGCTACCTTTCATGACCATTCCAGTGGCTTTGATAATGTTTCTTTTCATATTGTTTCTTAGTTTTCCAATTGTTTTATTAGGTGTGAAGATGTTCTCAGTTGAGTATGAATCATAGAATCATAGAATCATAAGGTTGGAAGAGACCACAAGGGCCATCGAGTCCAACCCCCTGCCAAGCAGGAAACACCATCAGAGCACTCCTGACATATGGTTGTCAAGCCTCTGCTTAAAGACCTCCAAAGAAGGAGACTCCACCACACTCCTTGGCAGCAAATTCCACTGTCAAACAGCTCTTACTGTCAGGAAGTTCTTCCTAATGTTTAGGTGGAATCTTCTTTCTTGTAGTTTGGAACCATTGCTCCATGTCCGCTTCTCTGGAGCAGCAGAAAACAACCTTTCTCCCTCCTCTATGTGACATCCTTTTATATATTTGAACATGGCTATCATATCACCCCTTAACCTCCTCTTCTCCAGGCTAAACATGCCCAGCTCCCTTAGCCGTTCCTCATAAGGCATCGTTTCCAGGCCTTTGACCATTTTGGTTGCCTTCCTCTGGACACATTCCAGTTTGTCCGTGTCCTTCTTGAACTGTGGTGCCCAGAACTGGACACAGTACTCCAGGTGAGGTCTGACCAGAGCAGAATACAGTGGCACTATTACTTCCCTTGATCTAGATGCTATACTCTTATTGATGCAGCCAGCCCAGAATTGCATTGGCTTTTTTAGCTGCCGCGTCACACTGTTGGCTCATGTCAAGTTTTTGGTCAACCAAGACTCCTAGATCCTTTTCACATGTACTGCTCTCAAGCCAGGTGTCACCCATCTTGTATTTGTGCCTCTCGTTTTTTTTGCCCAAGTGCAATACTTTACATTTCTCCCTGTTAAAATTCATCTTGTTTGTTTTGGCCCAGTTCTCTAATCTGTCAAGGTCATTCTGAAGTGTGATCCTGTCCTCTGGGGTGTTAGCACCCCTCCCAGTTTGGTGTCATCTGCAAATTTGATCAGGATGCCCTTGAGTCCATCATCCAAGTCGCTGATAAAGATGTTGAATAAGACCGGGCCCAAGACAGAACCCTGTGGCACCCCACTAGTCACTCTTCTCCAGGATGAAGAGGAACCATTGATGAGCACCCTTTGGGTTCGGTCAGTCAGCCAGTTACAAATCCACTGAGTGGTAGCATAGTCAAGACCGCATTTTACCAGCTTCTTTACAAGAATATCATGGGGCACCTTGTCAAATGCCTTGCTGAAATCAAGGTAGGCTACATCCACTGCATTCCCTTCATCTACCAGGCTTGTAATTCTGTCAAAAAACGAGATCAGGTTAGTCTGACATGACTTATTTTTCAGAAATCCATGCTGACTATTGGTGATCACAGCATTCCTTTCTAGGTGCTCACAGACTGTTTGCTTAATGATCTGCTCCAGAATCTTCCCTGGTATTGATGTCAGACTGACTGGGCGGTAATTATTTGGGTCCTCTCTTTTCCCCTTTTTGAAAATAGGGACAACATTTGCCCTCCTCCAGTCTGCCGGGACTTCGTCTGTTCTCCAGGAATTCTCAAAGATGACTGCCAGTGGTTCTGAGATCACATCTGCCAGTTCTTTTAATACTCTTGGATGCAGTTCATCTGGCCCTGGAGACTTGAATACATCTAAACTAGCCAAGTATTGTGATCTAGTCAAAGTTGAGATTAATTACAATTTATTTTGGTGGGAGAGATTTAAGCATATGCTTTACTTCCCTGTAGTCTAATTTTGCCATACCCCATCTCCTATTAGAACATTCTAAATAAAGACTTCTTTTTGCATAAGGTTTTGGGGTTTTTCAGTACTTCATAACAATACCTTCTACTTCCTAAACTGTTTGTTGAGTGGAAAGTTTGGTCCATATCACACAAAAAGTAGTGGTGCTGCTGCTTGCTGTATGATTAGCATGACTGTTAGGTAGAACCAGACAATTTCTCAGTAACATTTAGATATTCATGTGTTGAGACATGTGAGTTAGAGAACAACTAAGGGCATCTTGGGTTACTTTTTGAAGTGGCTTGTACAAGCATATAACATGTGGAAACGTTCCTTGGGAATTGCTTTTCTGGAACCAGATCATAAGCAATACTCAACAGGAATCTATGGTATTAGAGAGCTCTGTCTTGATTATTCTGGTTGACCACTGTGAGAATAGGATGTTGAACTAGATGGGTCACTGGTCCATATGACTACTCAGAGGTTAGTTCTATTGAGTTCAATGTCCAGGTAAGCATGTGTAGGATTATGACCTAAATCCATAATCCTTAAAAAAATTTCGGCATCTGAGCTATATGAGGCTTAACGTACCTTGAGGTTGGTCAAATGCTGACAGTGTTTTTAAGGGGTGCTTTATGTTATCAAGATAGGATTGTGACAGTGCTTTGCACCCTAGGTGAGGTCTGCTTACAGAACTGGAACATGCTTTCAGTTCTGCATCAGCTGATAATCACCCTGTACTAGCTAAACTCACTAGATGGTACAATGGACATGATGTTCATAGTAACAGGCTGGGGTTTGCCACATCTTCATGACTAGAAAATGATCTAATTAGCATAACAACATAAATTATAAGTGGGATGGCTTGGAATTTGGATACTAGAGAAGACATCTTCTTAGTGCTTGATGCAGAGATGTAACTTTGAACCTCCACTTTCTATTGTACAGGGGTTTAACAATAAATGACAAATCTATATTCTTGAAAGGTGATAAACTTTAAAAGTATATGTCTACAATTACAGTGGTTCTGTGTTTGCTATGGCTAGCTTAGAGTTCCAATAATTGCTATGTATGCTGGAGCACACAAAACTGCTCTTTTTTGTGCACAGAAAACTGGTTTAGCAGAGAGATGCTTAGAGCAGTGATTCTGAAACTTTGCAGTATGGCAACCCATTAGTCCAAATTTACTTGGTATGGCCACCCACTAATTTAGTGTCACATGAATTTTGGACCTTAGGTCTTTAGCAGCTGTTGGTTTTGTTCATTTTAACTGCAACCGTTACTTGAGGCATCCAAGCAAAAAGTTGCTTAACTCTCCTATTAATGTAGAATTGTTGAAATATCTATAGTACCTACAAAGTTATTCACAGTTTCATTGTAGCTTATATCTGATGTGTAGGTTCCAAAGTCTTTAAAGGGATCTCCTTGTGAGGTTACTTTGGGGTGGGCCTTTACCACATCTGCTGCTAACCACCAGAGAGTGGTTCACAAGTGTTAAAATGGAAGTCTTGAGCCTTTCTGATGCTCAGTTCCGACTGTCTAAAACAGCAATATGCTAACAAAACAAAAAGTTATAAGAGGTATTCATCATATTGGTTAAGGATTACAAGCGATAATTATTTTGGGTTTACAGCGGTATCTCGGGTTACAGATGCTTCAGGTTACACAATTTCGAGTTGCAGAACGGGTTACTTCCGAGTTTCGGCACTCGTGCATGCACAGAAACACCAAATTGCGACCCGCACGTGTGCAGACGCAGCGCTACGGGTTGCGAACACTGCGGGTTGCGAACGTGCCTCCCACACGGAGCACGGATCCCACATGGATTCACAACCTGAGGTTCCACTGTACTTATAAAGTCTGATCTACTTGCACAGACTTCACATGACCCACTTGTGGGTTGTGACCTAGAGACTGGGAAACACTGGCTTAAAGTGCTCTATCACCATTCCTTGTTAGGTTTGAATGTGGTGGCATTGTCAAGCTAGTTGTAATCTAGTAGTCAAGGTATTAAGTGTAGATGCTGGCACTGTTGTACATTATGGACTCTGGTGCTCCACTATATATGGAATAGCAGCACAATACTTACATTCATGTTTGGGATTTAAAAGCTTGTGCTTCTGCTTAAGTTGTATGAGTTACTTCTTCATAAATTGAGGGAACGAATCACATGTTTTCATTCATATATCCTGGCTTTTAAATCAATTCTGGCTTTTAGAACACTGAGCAGAATCCGTCCTTTGAAGGAAACATAATATTGAATGATTCTTCAGTTAAGCTACTAGCTAGCAACCCACTTGATCTCTTGTAATATCTAGGATTTCAGGCTTTGTAAACTCCAGTGTGGGAGTAGAAAGATGGGGAAATATAACTGGACAAGCTCAACAAACCAAATTAAGTGAACCTCAAGAGTTGTTAAAAGGATAACACCCCTCTTTCTCAAGAAGAAAATGTATCATGCAGGATACACCAACTATGCAGAATGTAAAATGGTTATGCCTCTAAGATGGCCACATATGCATTGTCCCCAAAGAGGAAATGTATCACCAAAAGGAGAACAAAGGAGAAATAAGATTTGCATAAAATCTAAATGTGCTAATTTATATGTATATATGCAAATGTAGAAATAATTGCTAGAATTTAAACAAAAATATAGTACATCTTACCGTACTGGGAAGCTCTGTCTGCACAGGTCTGATTAGCTTGTCCAGGTGCTAGCTGGACAGTCCTTCACATAGAGGGTTATCATTTGTAAATTAGGGCACATGGCTACAGTAATTGCCTCTAATGAAGAGTTACATTTTATTCAGTCATCTGCATTGCTTTAATAAATAGGCTTTAAGCCCCCTTTCAGGTTGACCTCATGGGATCAGGCTGTGGGAGTAGAACCCTCACAAATGAATATGACATTCAGTGGTGGAACCTGCATTCATTTTACTTCTATACAGTTGCCTCTCTG
Organism: Podarcis erhardii; assembly: GCF_964252035.2. Taxonomy (NCBI): domain Eukaryota; kingdom Metazoa; phylum Chordata; class Lepidosauria; order Squamata; family Lacertidae; genus Podarcis; species Podarcis erhardii. The sequence goes on along the minus strand of NC_138497.1, from coordinate 76,849,990 downwards.
TGTTAGATTACTTTTATTGTGACTAGTACAGAGTAATATACTAATGTATCCCACCTTGTTGTTGTTTTACCCTGCATCTAGTTACTTCTCTGTAGACACAAGTCACACAAAGAGAGGGAGATTGCTTTCCTCCTACCTCTGAAATGGTATTCTTTTCTTCAGCTTTTATTTGTTTGCTTTGGGGTTGTGGAGATATATAATTTTCCAGTAGATGGAGATTGCTTCTCTTCTCCCAGGGCTTGCTCAGGGTCAGTAACGACTTCTGCAAGAACGATTTATTGACTTCTCCACTCTGGCCAGAATTAAAACTGTCACCATAGGGCCTGTAATCCCTAGACAGTAGCATTGCCTTCTCAGTCAATTGGAGGGAAAGGCTGCTTTGGTTACAGAGCAATTAACAAGCTTATTTCATGGTGGATGACTAAGGAGTAGGGGGAGGGGGAGGGATAGATGGAAGGAAGGAAGAACAAAGTCAATTGCTGAACTGAATTACCTCCCCCCCCCCAATTTATCCAATCCTGCTTCCTTTTTCTCATGTTTTCCCTATGTGGCGTGCATTCCCCCCCCCTACATGTAATGAAGCATGAGTGATGGGGAGCTAGGTTTTTATGTATGTTTGTATTGAAATATTGTTGTCATTGTATCTGGCTAGTTATTTGTTATTTTACAGCAGACCAACATATTTCCTATGGTGCCATTTTAATGCAGGCAGGGTTCCATTTACTTTTGGCTTCCAAGTGGAAATTCTCTTTAATGTGCACAGAGATTTCCATAAAGGCATTCTTTGTAATGAGCTCCATCTGCTTTGTTTCATTTCTGATCTTACAGTGCTTATAACCAACCTCCTGTTTATTTTATTTATAAAAAAAAAATTATATACTATTCATTTTTTAAAAAAAATCAGAGTGGTTTACAAAAGTCATACATAAAACTATACCATAAGAACCATATAATTTTATTTTTTTATTTTTTTAAATGGAAATCACCTATTATTAGCCTGCATCAGCCTGGCAGGATAGAAAAGTTTTCAGCAGGCATTTAAAGCTGCTTGCTGAATCTCTATTAACAGAGTATTCCATCGGACTGGCCCAATGACCCTAAAGACTTGGTTTCTTGTTGCTCTCAGATGAGACTTGTCGGCCAGGGAATGAGCAATGATGCTCCTGTAGATGATTTCAGTGATCAAGCTGGGATATAAGGGTTCTGGTAGCCCCTAAGATACCCCGGGCCTAACTTTTTCAGGGATTTGTAAGTTAATATAAGGACATTGAACCTGGCTCAGTAGCAGATAAGCGGCCAGTGCAGATTTTTTAATGGTGTCACGTGTTGTCAGCCAGGTGCCCTATCGTCAGCAGTCTGGCTGCCTCATTTTGTTGCAGCTGGAGCTTCTGAACCAGACTCAAGGGCAGCCTCAAACAGAATGTATTGCAGTTATCCAGTCTCAAGGTTTACCAGAATAGGGATTACAGTGGTAAGACTATCCCTGTTCAGGAATGGTCATAGCGGGCAAACAAGAGAAAGCTGTTGAAAGACACTTCTAGTCACAGAGGACACTTGGGTCTCTACTGACAGATGTATCCAGGAAGAGCCAGATGATAGCCCACCATGAACCCTGCTCAGGTCCATTGGCTCTTATGGAGAAGGGACAGCAAATGGTTTCACTCTTCATTTTGAACAAGATACAGAGTACCTAAGTTGCTTGCTGTGATAAAGCTGTATCATTGAGTTATGTAGAACCCCTTTTACTCTCCTTATTAAGAACCCTTCCATTCAGTCAAAATTTTATTAATTGATATACTTATCCCTCCACTTCAATTGGCATTTTGGTCCAAGTACATCAACTCAACTTCATTGTGAGTTAGGTTGTAACTCAGTGTATCACTGAGTTCCAATTGAAAACTGTCCATTTATTCTTTATTGATCTAGATCACAATAAACATAATATTAATTGCAAAAGGGAGGAGGTCTGGCATAGTAAATTAGAACATGGAGTAAAAACCATTTGTCTCATTGAAATACCAAATTGTTATTGAATTGAATCACAATATTGAATTGTGCTAATTTAAAAATATTGAGCTGAGGCATAAAGGAAAGCTAATAAAAAAATCAAATAAGATCAACTGGTGCAATCCAAATTGAAAATGAGAACCCAATTTTTCTGCAGTAAGATAGAAAACATACATATACATATACTGGGATATTTATAACTCCTAGTTTGTGTATTGGGACATGAGAATGTTTTGCAAGCTGAAAAAGTATAAGCACAATTAAATTAACCGCTTAAATACATTTTTTTAACAAGATGTGTGAAACACAGCTTTGCAGCTGAGTAGTCACTAGACAAAATTCAGGCTCAGTTGAAGTCAAAAAGTGTTTGACTGTTCTGAGACTAATTCTCACCAAACACTTGTAAACTACTTTAAGGCATTATCCCAGTCACGTGTGTCTCAAATGGGAGGTAGCCAGCAGATGTCTGAAATCACTACCTTAGCCTTATCGTTTAGCTTCAAAACAAAGATTGGAAAGGGTTTTCGCAAAGAAAATAGAGCATCGGGAATTATCAGGCAAAGTTTACGAGCATTCTTGTTAAGAACTCTTTAACACTTTGGCCCTTTGCAGATGTTATGATGAATTAATGGAATGGCAGCTGGGGGTGGGGGCAGCATCACATGTACTGCTACCGCCCCTGACTGCCACACAATCAGCTGAATGACTGCATTGAACACCTTTCTCCAACCTGGCATCCTCCAGCCAGCATGGCCACTAATCATGTATGCGTAGCGTCATAGCCCAAAATGTCCAGAAGGCATCAGGTTGGGAAGGCTGGTATAGAATCTATGTACGCCCATTGAGATACCTGTGGGCCATCAGGAAGCCTGGCAAATCAGGGTCATAGGCTTCCTATATATTGTGACTATAGGTACTGGTATAGTGAATCATTTAATATCACTTCACTTCAATATCCACAATTTAAATTTAAGTTGTATGAGGTTTTGTGCTGAAATCAAACTTGTAGTAACACTTTGTACAGGCAGTGTATTTTTTTTTTTAATTGAAGTGTAATTATAAACCTACATTAATTGTCACTGCAGTTCAATTTTTGTTCGGTTTAGCTAAGTTTGTTGGTGAGTTGCCTCAAATTCCCTTTATGAGTTGTAAAGTCACATATATTAGATATTGGGGAGGAATAAATATCAGGGGGCAATACCACTGAATTGCAATCTACAAAACATTGGGTTTTCTGAAAAGTATTATTAAAAGGACTAAACTTTTTTAAACAACAACAACAACATTGCTGTATTACTAGTAGTACTTGATAAGATCTTAAACCTGTATTTCTCAAAGAGATGGGAGCCTTCCTTAGAAGATATAAGTTGCTGCTTAAGGGAAGCAAATGTGCCTCCCTCTGAGCTTTGGCTATCCTTTGAATGGTTCAAGAATCTGTGCTGCTGAAGTTTCTATCCGCAAACCAGCCTGGACTCCTATCTCTTTAAGAATCCACTTGCCTGGTCAGTAGGTAGGTCAGTAGGTGGATCTGTCTTTGAACAAGGAAATCCTGGATGATTTTATGAAGGAAGCCTCTGGCAAGATTTAGGTTCTGAATTTTGCCTCCTGCTCACATACTGAAAGCGGGGAGGAAGCAGATGGCCACAGCTTTAGGTTTAAATGACTCTGACTTTCTGTTCTGATTCATTCTTGCTGTAGGTAATCTCAAGAATATATATATATATATATAATTCGCATTGGAATATCATACATATTAAATGCTACATTTCCTGTAGACCAAGGGCGGGGAACCATCAGTCCCAGGCAGGTCCAGTCCCAGGCACATCCCTATCCAGCCTTTCCTACTCAGATTCTCCTTCTCTTCCCCCTTCCCCTGCACACGCATTCTGGAGAACTCACAAACATATGTATTTAGCCTTGACTTACACTGTAGTGTAGACCTAGGTGAAGGAAGAATGGGTGTGCTAGATTCGTTTGAAGTTTTGGTTGCAAAATAGGTGTTTTCTTTAGCTCTGTAGGAGCTGTACTCTCTCATCCTATAATATTTTTCATCCTTCCTTGCAAACTCTCAGAGATAGGAGCACAACAATTATAATCGTTTAAACTTCTCACAAGAAAATCCTCTTTAAGCTATTTATTTGCAGGTTCATTTTTTAAAAAACTCTTATCTTTTTTTCCATTTCCAAATGATTTTATATACTAAAAATGACTTCTTCTTTTTTAAGACTGTGGGTGGAATTCAATGTAGCAATATAGAGATTGTTCTATCAGTGCAAGCATTTCTGCTTCCCTGGTGGGACAGCTTCCACTCTCTTTTCCCCCAGGCACTGTTCTCCCAACCCTCCAGAGCAGATGTTAGAGACTGGCTGTATGCAGAGGAGTGGTGGGGGGCACCAAACAGGGAGCCCCCAAGGAAGGAAGGCAGGCAGGCTCAGAGCCAGGGGGTTGGTGGTGGGATGATGCTACATAGCCAAAGGAAGGAGAGGGAGCAGAGTGGGAGCCCCTTATTAGTGTGGGAGCAATTGTAGAGCTACCACTACAGAAAAGGTAAATGTAAAGGGTGTCTTAAAATCAGCCAAACACAATGATGCAGTGTGTGGGAGAGAGACACAAGGTATTTTTTAATTGTAATGGATCTTCTCCCAAGCAGACAATGGAAATACTGATGACACTGGTGCACTTTGGGGTGAGTTATTGATCTATGGGTTTGGCACTCATGATTTTTCTCTCACCCAGTGAGTTAATATATGGAAAAGGTAGGAGGGTTTTTAACTTGGTATTTTTATGCTCTTTGCCAGTGGATGGTGTAATGGAGTCTCAATTACTGACAAGCACCTAATCCCAGGAGAATAAGGTGAGCTGCCAGGCAAGGTTAGGAAATGTGGTGTGTGGGAAATGTCGGAACTGGGAGGAGTGTCACACTTGGCACTCTTTTTAATGAGCTGTAACTGTGAAGACTGTCAGAACTGTCAGGGCACCAAAGAGCCCTTCCTCTGTTATCGACAGCCAAGATGAAGGGGTGTGTGTAGGGGGGTGGGGTGAGGAATGGGGAATGATTCTAGCCATTTTGGAAAGAAAGGAGGAAATTCAGAAATTCAGAAGAGATCCTGTTCCCTGCATCCCTTACAGTGGATTCCCCTTCATGAAATCGATGGGATCATTTCCAACAGACAGAGATGCCATCTCTTTCTTACCTCTTAGGTATCAGACACTATGCATATTTATAGATAGATGGGCATGTATCTATTATATATGGTTAACCCAGAGGGATTTGGGTTTTTTCTTTCTTTTTTTAAGTTGAACTCTGAACTATTGTAATGGAAAATATATATATATATATATATATTCTCAGAGAAACGTGTTCAGAAGGATTTCCAGATTATAGCTGAATTTGGCATTATTTGAAATGTTAAGGTTTTATTGTATCAGCCTCAGGTTATATTGATGGAATTCAGAATTGAAGAGCGTTCTTGTTTCTCACATTAGTTTGCACTGATGAAACAACAACAGAGCTTAGTAAACAGGATGCAACTTTTGACAAATCTTCAGGGTATATGCTGTTCTGTACTAAAGTAGGTAATATTCCCATCCAGATACCGATTGGAGCAAGTGGCTTGTATTTCAGCATAAATTAATAATAATGGTAGTGTTTGCATTATTGCTATTAGACAGCAACTCAGTGAAATATGGGGTAGTTGTCTCTGTATAGACTAACAGCACAATCCTATGCATGCCTACTCAGAAGTAAGTCTTCCTAACATAAGTGGAGGAAGCTCCTTATACAGCCACTCTGGTTTCTTTATTCTTGTGCATTGGAAAGCTTTGTGATTGTGCATTCATGAATCTCACTGATAAGAAATCCCCTTCTCCCTTAGTATTTCTACCCATGGGCTTACACCCAGTATTTCTTTAAACTTGTTGAAATCAGCTTTCCTAAAGTTTTGAGTGTGTGCCCAACTATGCAGAAGTTTCCTCTTTCCTTGGTATCACAAATCCCAAGATCTGTACTACTTTCACCTCATCAGCCAGTTATTAATTGTAGATGAAGATCAGGTGTAGGATAGTTGATCTCCAATCTCTTCTTCTACCTTCTGGAAGAAGCTACTGGAGCCAATTAGTTCATTATAAAGAGCTCTCTCTAAAGCCTGAATCCTAAACAGTCACATATGTGAACAAGGGAAATGTGTATTGAACATAACATTAAAAATACTTTCCCCTCTACTTAGTTTCACTAAACTTTGGTATTATTGCTTTGATTATTTAAAAGAAGAGCAGAGAGTAGCATATAAATCACCAAATTATGCAGGCATAAGTTTTGGCATATATTCCATGTCTTTTTTCAATCCTCCACTGTATGGGCCACTGTAAAAGGCCACTGCTGGATGCTGGACCTTTGCTCTGACCCACAAGGCTCATTTTATATTCTTATGTAATAACAGAGGTGGAAAATAATTGCTCTGAATCTTAGAAATTGCTGCTGCTATTGTTATTTTACAGTGTCTTGCATCCATCTTTGGATGTTTTTTGGAACTCTTCAAGTTCCCTCCAGAGTTCTCTGTTGTTTCCTACAACAGTTTTGTAGGAAGCAAACAAGTTTTAGATTGTCCATCCATCACATAAGTGGCTGTCCCCTTGGTCTTTTAAAATTGTAGCATTGTTTTATTTCATTGGCCTGAGTCGTATCTCTCCATAATGAAGGAAATACTTTTCATTTTCCAATATGGAGCTGACTTTTCCAAAGGCTGTCCACAATTGTTTTATTCTTCTTTTTATTTCTGCTCTTTGGTTTCTCTCCCCAGTATGTTTTTTATTTTGTCCTAAATAGGTATATTCTTCAACTTGCTCAATTTCTTTACTTTATATTTGCATATTGTTGCCTTCTTTAAACATTATTTTAGTCTTAGCTAGATTCATCAACACAATTATGTAATAGAAATAAAATCCAGAGGTGGTCTGCTATGCTGCTCAAGTGACCCCTGTGGTGTATGGTGTGTTCTTAACAATATAATCCCATACATGTCTAATCAGAAGTAAGCACCATTGTGTTCAGTGACATTTACTCCTAGGTAAGTAAGATTGCAGAGACAAGGATGGTGCTGTGGTCTAAACCAGGGAGCCTAGGACTTGCCGATAAGAAGGTTGGCGGTTCAAATCCCCACGACGGGGTGAGCTCCTGTTGTTTGGTCCCAGCTCCTACCAACCTAGCAGTTAGAAAGCATGCCAAAGTGCAAGTAGATAAATAGGTACCGCTCCGGCGGGAAGGTAAATGGCATTTCCGTGTGCTGCTCTGGTTTCACCAGAAGCGGCTTAGTCATGCTGGCCACATGACCTGGAAGCTGTACGCCGGCTCCCTTGGCCAATAAAGCCTGATGAGCGTCGCAACCCCAGAGTTGTTCGCAACTGGACCTAACGGTCAGGGATCCCTTTACCTTTACCTTTAAGTAAGATTGTAGCTGAAACCTCTCGTTGGAGGTAAATCCTATATGATTGACTATCAGCTACTTTTACAGCTGCAGGAGCTGTACAAGCAGGAATGACCTATGTATGTCTTGTGTCAGAATAAGTGTTTAGACTCATTGGGATAAACTTGACTGAAGCATTGTGCTGGAAGGCTGATTTGGTCATTAAATCTATAGCAACATGTATGGGTTTCATTTTCTCTGTCACTGGTGTGGCCTTTCCTTTTATAACCTGAAGCCATAATCATAAACCTCTTGTGAAGGAATCATGGAGGCTAAAAGTATTATTGAGATTCGGCTGGCTTGAGCTGCAAAAACAGCCTTTTTAGCGCACAAATGGCTGGCAAACCTTGATACTTACAGCTCTAATCCCACAGATATGTCCTCTCTAAATCAATCCACAGTTGGCACCTTCTCTCGAGACCAGGTAATATTGTTTGCTTCTCTTTGTTTTGTTAAGGATAATCTATCGCTCCTTCTGTCTATATTTTCACTTCCAATGGGGGAATATTTCGCACTCTTTAAGGTGCATACTCAAGAGAGAAATAATCCACATTAGCTATAACCTTTAACCACCCTCTTATAAGCATACTAGAATGTTTTCCTTGCCCTTTGCATTACATAATTATGAATGCCATGGAGCATACAGCTCCCTTGTTACAACAGCTCTGCAGGCTACTGGAGTGTTTCTGGGCACAAATCACTCTGCTGGTTATGACTTAGAAAGCCCTATATGGTTTAGGCCCAGGCTCCCATATGCACCTGCTCAGGCTCTGAGAACTTCAGGGGAGGCCCTTCTCTCCATCCTGCCACCCTCACCGGCATGTTTGGTGGGAACGTGGGATAGGGCCTTCTCAGTGGCTGCACCCAGACCTTGGAACTCCCTTCCTAGACAGGCTAAACTGGTTCCCTCCTTGATGTCCTTCTGTTGCAGATGAAGATTGTTTTTAAGGGAAGGGCTTTTAATAGTGCTGTGCTGTTTTTACTATCTGCATTTTACTATATTTGTTTTTATCTCATTTTAATTCTATTATAGTTTACTTATACATTTTTAGCTTTCTGTGTTGTATTCACATTTGTTTTAATTTTTGTGAGCTGCCTTGTTTTTCTTCAAAGTGGTTTTTTATTATTACTATTGTAGTAGAGCTTTAAAACCCAACAAAGTTTGGAAACTTACTGTATCTGTGCTAACTTTAAATGCTATACACATCTATGATTAATATTGTACTTCCTTTCCCCCCTGGTGCATATATACTTTCCGCATTGTATTTGCCTAGAACAAGCATACCGAATTCAGAAAGTATAAAAGTTCTGCATGTGATGCTGATAAGAGAATAGTTTCTGCACTGGTATGTCTTGATTTTTAAGCTTGCATATTTGGAAAATAAAGTTGTTGCACCTGCATTTCTTGGTAATCTAAATAACAGTATTGACTTTCTTATCTCAGGGGTGGCAGAAATGCATTTCGAATTTATTGAAACAACTGCTTCCTTCCACATACTGAAACATAAACAGCTAGACAGCAGCATATGTTCCGTGCATTCGTTCTCAGTGCCCTGCCTGATGCATTTGCAATGTTACTTTTCCAGTACAAATCAAGAGACCCACAGCCAGCCATTAGAGTAAGGGAAATGGTTTAAGATACATTTAATAGATGATTTTTACATGGCCAGCAGGGTCTCATTATGTGAATGGGTTTTATTTCAAGCAATTCTGCTTTCTCTCGACTAGGTCGTTTGGCTAGGTGCCTTCCTCAGTGCGGTCACTTGTGAGACGAAGCACTGAGCATGTTTCAGTGATTTAGAGCAGGGGTAGGCAACCTAAGGCCTGGAGGCCAGATGTGGCCCAGTCGCCTTTTCAATCCGGCCCGTAGACAGTCCGGGAATCAGTGTGTTTTTACATGAGTAGAATGTGCCCTTTTATTTATAATGCATCTCTGGGTTATTTGTGGGGCATAGGAATTTGTTAATCCCCCCCCATATAGTCCGGCCCACCACATGGTCTGAGGGACAGTGGACTGGCCCACAGCTGAAAAAGGTTGCTGACCCCTGATTTAGAGGGCACAGAAAATGGATGTGGCCAGTGGTCATCTGCTTTTCTATGGGGTAGAAATGGACCAGCCACCAAGGATTTCCTGCTGTTTGTTCTTTAGCCTAACCAGTCTTCTTCTGTTTGCTGAAACAACAACAGGAGCAGGACAAGCCAGGGCATTCACAGTGGTGCTGCTGCTGCTGCTGCTGCATGATGATAAAGCATGGCATAGTGCTCGCATATCCTCTTTTGCTAAAAAGAACTAAGGAAGGCGGCTGTGCTGTGTAGACTTACTTTCACTGAGCACAGGAAAACTTACTTCCACATAAACATGCATATTGCCAAGCTGTAAGCTGCATGTGCTTCGTAGAGCTGGACTTTTTTTTTAGTCCTTGGGTTCTGCTGCTTGCAGGCATAGGGCTGAATAAAAGAAAACACCTGCCTATCTAACTCCATTAATACTATAAGCAACAGCTCCTTTGGAACTTTGCTGTTGGAGACCAAATTATGATACAGATGATAAATTTGTGGTTTGGGGCACATGGGGGAGCAGAGCAATGGGTAACAAACAGGCTTACCAAAATAAACTGCAGACTTTTTACCTTTAGCAATTACTTTCCTGGAAATGGAATAGGAAAACAGAATCACCCTTTGCCATTTGCAATGCCTTTTCTGTTCCTTGTGAAAGACTGAACAACTCTTATCTTAGGCTGTACATCTGGAAGCGCATCGATCTGCTCTTTTGCCTGCTCTATTAGACATATGGCTTAATATTTGAAGGCTGTTCCTTTGTTGATCTGTTCCTCTCCACTGGACCTCGTAAGGCAAACTTTTTCTTCAGAGGTAATAATTCCTGCCTGCCTGTCTCTGATACTGCATATATCTTGTTCATGGCAAGGCTATTTTTTAAAAAAAATTAATTTTATAAATTTATATCCTACTTCACCCAGTTTTCTTTATGTAACACACAATAGATTGAAATATCAAACATAAATAAAAATGCACAAAGAAAACCAACAAGTAAAAAATATTCATAATATTCTGCTCCAAGACCCAGCCTTTAAAGTGAAGCAAACAGTAGAACCACAACACAACACACTTTTTAAAAAATGCTTGGAAAACAGACAAGTATTACATTTTTCTCCTGGTAACAACCAGAGAATGACAGCTCCATGCACCAGCAGGGAATTTATTCCAAATCTTCAAGGCAATAACAGAAAACACCCAAATTACTCTCCCATGCTTGAAGGCAGGAACTTTCGCTGCTTCACAGGAACTTTTAACTGTTGGGGTTCCCAGAAGCAGCCTCAGTTTAAGTTCCTGCCTTGAAGCTCAAAGCAGGTAACAGAGAATAATGACAGAGAATATCACAATCTTAATCATTGCTGTTGTCCACACTTTTTTTTTTTATAATAAATATTTATTAGAGTTTTTAAATACAAATGCACCAATAATAAACAATCTTACTTCTATCACAACGTAGTTTCATCACTTCTTTGGACTCCCTCACATCTCCCGCTCCCATTTACATCGTTAAAAGATTTTTCCAAGCAAATTATCAACTTGTTTACGATCTTATATCCACTCATTCAAGTATAATCTAACAATTCTCCATAAAATTTATGTTTTCTTTAATCTCACTTATCATCAAATTCAAAATCTAATTTAGTGGTGACCAATTTTTTATAATCTAGCATCCTTCTTAACATTCAACCAAATTACAATGTTTTTGTAAATACGTCTTAAATTTCTTCCAGTCTTCCTCAATCCTCTCTTCTCCCAGGTCTCGGATTCTGCCAGTCATCTCGGCTAGTTGCATGTAGTCCATCAGCTGCATCTGCCACTCTTCCAGTGTGGATAGATCTTGAGTTTTCCAGTTTTTAGCAATGAGTATCCTTGCTGCCGTTGTTGCATACATAAAAAATGTTCGGTCCTTCTTTAGCACCTTCTGGCCGACAATACCCAAAATGAAGGCCTCTGGTTTCTTAGTGAAGGTATACTTAAATACCTTTTTCAGCTCATTATATATCATTTCCCAGAAAGCCTTCACCTTAGGGCAGGTCCACCAGAGGTGAAAGAATGTTCCTTCATTTTCTTTACATTTCCAACATTTATTATCAGACGAATGGTATATTTTGGCAAGTTTAACTGGGGTCATGTACCATCTATATATCATTTTCATTACATTTTCCTTCAGAGCATTACATGCAGTGAAGTTCAGCCCAGTGGTCCATAACCTTTCCCAGTCCTCGAACATAATGTTATGCCCAATGTCCTGTGCCCACTTTATCATAGCCGATTTAACCATTTCGTCTTGTGTGTTCCATTTTAACAGCAAGTTATACATTCTAGATAGTACCTTAGTCTTTGGTTCTAACAATTCTGTTTCTAACTTCGATTTCTCCACCTGGAACCCTAACTTTTTGTCATTTTTAAAAACTTCTTTAATCTGAGCATAATGTAACCAGTCTCGCACTTTGTCCTTCATTTTCTCCAAACTCTGCAATTTCCAATTGTCTCCATCTTTTTCTAATATTTCCCAATATTTTGGCCATTTGGCCTCCATATTGGGTCTTTTTCGGGCCTTAGCTTCCAGAGGTGAAAGCCACCTTGGAGTTTTATTTTCTTTTCTTTCCTTCTTTCCTATTAGCATTTTATGGAACTGTTGCGGGTGAGATGCAAATAAGTTGGTGCATGCACAGAAACAAGGATCTTCTCACACAACCTCTTCTCCCCCTGTGTATGCAGGAGCACCAGCATAATTTTGGGGCCCAATGCACTCAGTGTGTATAGGACTTCTGTCTTACTGCAGAAGATGGCACAAATGGCATAAAATAACCCTCTGCTAATTTCTATGGATACATTCAAAAATAGAAATAATTTCTGTAATTTAAATAGAAACACCATCACTTGTCATAGTGAGGAAACCTGTGACCTGGTCAGGTGACTTCTTACCTGCCCTCTGGGCTTTCTCTTTGCTTAGCTCAGTGTAAGGCAAGGATAGAAAACTCTTTTCCTATGAAGGACCATTGACCCACAGAAAAATAATCCATTTGGGACCACACACAAGTAATAAGATATCTGACAGATGAGGCTTTTCCAATAATGATATTTTCATATGAGGAAATGCTTAACCTAGTGAATTTCTGCCTCCTTCATGGCTGATAAAGGCACAATAATCTTAAATCATGCAAAACCTCAATATGTATTCACTGTAAACCATATACAGTATGTTACTGTGGTTTTGGTTTTTGTTTTAATCAACTGATCTTAGTTTGGTTATACTACATTCAGTGCAAGATTAGGCGAGGTATTTCAGGATAGGGGTGTCAAAAGAAATTTAAGATAGCAACCAAGATTCAGATCCCATGTTTGGATGGAATCAGGATTTAATGATTAAAAAGTAAAGAATGTATTCTAAGAGCAATTTTGTGCTTTTTAAAAATATATATCTTACAATAACTATAGAAACATTATTGACACAAGTCACCCTCCCATCTTGTTTTTTTTTAAGCAAAAAGGATTTGAACATTTGACATGAATAGAGGCATTTAAGTGCTTAAACAAGAAGCAACAACTCACCTACAAGATGCCCCCATTTGTGGGAAAGCAGTCATTCCTGCCTTGCCCCTCTCCCCACCATCAACACACATATTGCTGCAGTGAACTTGAAAAAAACAATACCCGAGATGACTGGCCGAGATGACTGGCAGAATCCGTGATCTGGGAGAAGAGAAGATGGAGGAAGACTGGAAGAAATTCAAGATGTATTTACAAAAACATTGTAATTTGGTTGAATGTTAAGAAGGATGCTAGATTATAAAAAACTGGCCACCACTAAATTAGATTTAAATTTGATGATAAGTGAGACTAAAGAAAATATAAATCTTTTTGGAAGAAGTGCTAGATTATATCTGAATGAGCGGACATGAGATTGCAAACAAGTTGATAATTTGTCTGGAGAAAACTTTTAACGATGTAAATGGGAGCGGGAGACGTGAGGGAGTCCAAAGAATTGATGAAATTATGTTTGTGACAGAAGTAAGACTGTTTATTATCTGTGCATTGATATTTAAAAACTTTAATAAATATTTATTAAAAAAAAGAAAGAAAAAAAGAAAAAAACAATACCCACAACTGCATTTTCCTTTTAAAAGAATATGAAGAGACCTAATAACAACAGTAGACTTCACTGCCATTCTCTAGTCTCTCTCTCTCAGCCCTGAGCCCCCATCCCTGGATGATATTTATGTGGTTGTGATTTATTTATTTTTTACACGTGTGTGTGATATTTTGTTCTGGGTGGACTTAGGCTCACTCAGAATAAAGTGTCCCAACCTCTTCATATATAGCTAATAAAAAGCAAAAGGATATTTATTTATTTTTGCTCCCCCCCCCAAAAAAAAAATGGTTCATGGAGTCAAAATAAAAGGGAAGAACCATGGTCGTATTTGGCTCCTTTGGAAGACATTTTGGAAGAAGAAAAAATGTGGGTAAACTAGAGTTGTTCCATAAATTTCTAGCACTGGTCATAAGAAGAGGTAGCATTAGGCTTGCCATACATCAGGAAAATTCCTGACTTGTCCTGGTTTTCGGGTGTAAGAATGGCATCTCGGGAATTTTGCTGAAACGGCAAAATGTTTGGGAAAACCTGGATGTATGGGAATGTGATGGAAAAGGCAGTGGAAACAGCTCCGAAAGCTTAAAATTGCTATTTTGGGGGAGGTTCCCCCCCCCAAAGGCCCAACAAAGCTCAACAACTTTGCGGGTGTCGGGAATTTTACTTTTTGAAATATGGCAACCCTAGGTAGTATATACATCCTTTTTTACTATGCTGTTCGGAAGGTGATGAGAACGGCTGGGCTGGGTGCAATCACAAACTGGATGTGGGCAGGAAGCAGCTAGCCTCCTGGCAACCATTCATGCATCACATTTGAACAACAGAAAATTGTTGTCCTGTGGCATGGAAGGGATTGGGTGCCTTGATGACATCTGCTTTATTGGCAAACACAGAGAAAAACAAATCCTGAGCAAATGAGCCATTAGGGAATGTTGTGATGAGCTGTTAGACTTGGAACTCAGAACTTTTTTCTCTTGCACCATCTGCTTTTCCTCCATTTCATTTGAGGCATCAGGGGCTGCCTCAACAGGCTCAGAGGAGATGTTTGGAGGTGAGGAGTTGTGCCCTGACCAATGACATTTGCTCTGTAATGATTCAGTGGGTGACTTTCTTCATGCTTAGGAATCTGACAACTGTAGCATTTGTGACATGCTAAGTCAAAAGGAATTTTCCTTTAGGTCAGATTGACCAGTGATCCTGAGGTTCTTTCTCCCCCCCCTTCTTCTCCCCCCCCCCCTTGCAGCAGACATCTGGCGCTATTTGCTTTGCAAGCACCTTTGTACACCTGCTCTCTGCTTGTGGTACATTGCATTCCAAAATGTGAAAGACCAGTCTATCTTGGGATGCGATGAGAGGTGGGCAGATGGTCCTGTCTCCTAGCAATCAAGAGAACCAGGCCTATGACCTAAAACTGCAATGCCCTCTGGGAATGTTCAGTACATTAGTGTTTTTTGCTGTTAAGCAAAACACAAAATCTTGAAGTCTCTGCTGTTGGTATACAAAGGAAGAAAGGTTGTCCATGCCATTTTAAATACTGCAGCATTTATTCAATGATTTTAGACTTCTAAGCAGTGTTGTCAATCCCCCAGTATAATGAAAATCAGATATCTGAATCCATCTGGTACATCTTGTTCGGCAAGCTTTTCCTTGTTCAAGATGATACTGTATGGGGGAAGAGTAATAAGCCGTTCAGTATCAGGCCGCAAGAAAGGTGGTGAATTAAAATGCATTAGAAAAAATATTACTCCAGTGCTTTCTTTAGATCATTATTAAAATAGCAGGGTTTTGTCAAGCTAAAAATATTCAGCCTAGTGGGTGCATGAATAGCTGTGCTGTGGAGAAAAAAAGTGCAGGTTATTTGTATGAATGTAACTGCTTTTCTTGTGTCTCAAATTGCTTTTTTTGTCTAAACTGGTGTAGCAAACGTGCAGGGAGGAGGCAGGCAGAGAAGGAACTCCATGGCTTTTCCCTCTAAGACCTGCTGAGCATGGCAGGACAGCAGGCACAAAGTGTTTCTACACCCAGCTTCTCATGCAATTTGTGACATGATTTCCTATACAAATAATGCTTCCCCTTCCTACTACACACACACCTTTCCCCTTGTCTGCTTTGCCGGATGAATGGGGTAGATAATGGCCCATTGTTTGCTGCTCTCTTGAATAGCATTTCATCATTGTCTTAAAGCCTCACAGGAGTGAAC
The DNA here is from genome assembly GCF_964252035.2 of Podarcis erhardii. Lineage (NCBI taxonomy): Eukaryota > Metazoa > Chordata > Lepidosauria > Squamata > Lacertidae > Podarcis > Podarcis erhardii. The sequence continues at coordinate 76,834,173 of NC_138497.1, read as the reverse complement.
TTAACACACTGGGCTTTGTTGAAACAAAAGCACTTGTGCTCAATGTCACCAGCTAGACTGCAATGGGAAATGCTAATTTTGATAGCTCTGCAAGTCTTTGAGCTGGAGCCTGGAGCCATGGAGGTAAATATTACAACCACAGTGTTGATGCTATCCAGGCCGTTTGCTTTTAAGTGCTGGACAAGCAGCCTTTTTTCACAGGGACATCAATTTTTGTGCCTAGTCATTTCAGCTGGTTGCATCATGCAGGCAGTTTTTGAATGTCTTCAGAGTAACCATGGTAACTGAGGGCCATTTAAATTTGCTGAAGGAGAATGAATTCCTCCCCCAGAACTCTAAATGAAACAGAATCAGAAAAAGACACGTATCAGCTGAATATTTCACTGATGTAAAGAGCAGGAACTAGCAGCTAGAGCACCTATTTATATCCTCTAAGGATCTCCCCAAATGAGGGGACCAAATTTAGATCAGGTGCAAGGGCTGTTGAAGCTAGATTAGAATTACACCTATTTATGCATAGGTGCTGTTGCTACCTTTTGTTTGTGTGTGTGCTCTTTCCTATGTAGAATCATAGAATCATAGAATCATAGAATCATAGAGTTGGAAGAGACCACAAGGGCCATCGAGTCCAAACCCCTGCCAAGCAGGAAACACCATCAGAGCACTCCTGACATAAGTACATGTACACTCATAAGTACATTCCAATGAACATACAGTACAACACCCGTGACAGAATAAATAATGGTGTGTGTTGCAAGGCACTGAATGGGCCATCTAGCTCTTACAGGAAATCTTACGCTCACAAAACATCCTTGCTTAATCTTTTATTGAAAGTAATTCTGCAAAGAATGTGAAGGGAAACATTTGTGGACTGAGGACATAAGAGCCATGCTGTATCAAGCCAAAGGACTATCTAGTCCAGCATCCTGTTCCCACAGCAAACAATTAGATGCCTATAGGATGTCTATAAAGCAGGACCTGAGTGCAACAATATGCTCCCCACTTGCAATTTCCAGCAACTGGTATTCATAAGCATGCCATCCCTGGCAGTGGAGGTGGATTGCTATAGAAATTAGAGAATTTGCATTTCCTTATTATGTCCTGTTACCTTGTCATGGTGGTTTGTCCCAGTTTCTGGCACTGGAAAATCTTGAAGTTTTCTTCCTGGGCCAGGTCCCACTGATATTTTATTGCTGCAATTACTTCAGCTGTTAGTCACTGTAATTGATTGATTTAACAATTTCAAACTCATGTTTACACTGATTTCAATTAAATGTGGCCCTGGCCAACAAAACCTTTCTTCTCTCCTGATTGCCTTCCATCCAGTTTAGCTTAGAACAACATAAATGTTCCTTCTTCTCAACATAATAGTGTCAACAGTGGATAAACAGGGTATTTTAACAGTGAAAGGACTCAAAGGAAAACAACACCTGTAATCAAAACTGAGGCTCAGTTTGCTTGGGTGGCCGATATAGAACAGGAAAAGCTGCTTCAAGGAGGATGATAGCATAAAAGATTTGAGGTACCCTTTCTTCACCTTCCATTTCCCAGCTCCAAATTGCCACCCGAAAACTATTGTCCCCCATGCATTATTTCAGATGTGTGTGCCCACAAACACAGTGGCTATTACAGGTCAGGATTATGATACTGCAGCTACCTCCCATCCAGTAATGTTCTTTGATGAGTGCATCCGATTGGTACTCATGGTGGAGCAGTTTTATTATTATTTTGGCTGAGATCCAAAGGACCCATTTATGTGCAGGCAATGGAACTGTATGTGAGCCAGAATTTTCTTCAGCTTCTCACTGCACCATCTCTCGCATTAGATGATGCAAGCTGATTTTCAGCTTGAAGAGGGCTTCATTGGCCGTGGGACTGGCCATGAAAATGACATCAGCAACCTAATGGTTGTTGCCTTGTGCACGTGTAAATAGCTAACTTTTTTTTTAGCATGCAGTGTTGTACATAATCCAGGCAAGTTAAGCATTTTAAAGTTCCATGGATTTAAATGGAAACGTTAAGCATGCAATTAAACCTCTTACACTGATGTCAGTGGAATGGAAAATGCTTAACTTTGACTGAAGCTTGCCCATTATCTCCATTATTATCAAAAAAATTCCTGTGAGGTAGGCCGCTGTTTGCTTTTCACAGATGGGGAAGTAAGGTTGAAAAGATGCATTTCATGAGGAGGTTATGCCAAAAAGGATTTTGAACCTGGAGTTTCAGATGGAAATTCATCACTCTCTGCCCTGGTCCAGACTGGGAAGAAACACTTGCTCTTATTTTTATATTTTTTTTAAATAAATATTTATTAAAGTTTTTGAATACAAATACACAAATAATAAACAATCTTACTTCCAACGCAACGTAGTTTCATCAATTCTTTGGACTCCCTCACGTCTCCCGCTCCCATTTTCATCGTAAAAGGTTTTTCCAAGCAAATTATCAACTTGTTTACGGTCTTATATCCACTCATTTAAATATAATCTAGCAATTCTCCCAAAAAATTATGTTTTCTTTAATCTCACTTATCATCGAATTCAAATCTAGTTTAGTGGTGGCCAATTTTTTCATAATCTAGCATCCTTCTTAACATTCAACCAAGTTACAATGTTTTTGTAAATACATCTTAAATTTCTTCCAATCTTCTTCAATCCTCTCTTCTCCCAGGTCTCGGATTCTGCCAGTCATCTCGGCCAGTTGCATATAGTCCATCAGCTGCATCTGCCACTCTTCCAGTGTGGGTAGATCTTGAGTTTTCCAGTTTTTAGCAATGAGTATCCTTGCTGCCGTTGTTGCATACATAAAAAATGTTCGATCCTTCTTTAACACCTTCTGGCCGACAATACCCAGGAGGAAGGCCTCTGGTTTCTTAGTGAAGGTATACTTAAATACCTTTTTCAAGAAATACTTGCTCTTAAGTCATATAAATTACTTTGCTGGATCAGGCCACCAACTGAGCATTCTGTTTCCAACAGCATCCAATCAAATTCCTCTGGACGCTTAGAAGCAGAAAATGAAGGTAATAGCCACCATTTCTTATTTGGTCCTGGTATCTGTTGGTAAAAGTTCCATTTAGTTATAGCCACTGCTGCATGAATGAAGACAGCTACATCATGAATGTAAATTACGAACCTTGCTCAACTCTGGGAAGTATTTAGAGTGTTGGTCATTCACAGATATTATGATTGAGCATAGGAGTGTTAATGAAGGACATGCCACAGCAGTTTGTGATAGATGGCACCCAGAATCTCATATCCAGAACAATCTTTTGAAGTGCAAGGCATAGCTTGCCCTTGGGAGCTGAACATCACTGGTGGCTATACAGATTGTCTACATTTTTAAAAATTGGTGCACTTCTTAGAAAACAGAGATCCAGGAATTGCAATAATGGGTTTGCATTTTTTGTTAGTTAGTTTCCAGCCTTTGTAAGGTTAATAAAACACTCTACAGATATGTCCTTCATAATCAAATATGAAAAAGATTGCACTTATTATTTTTGAAGTACTTTGCATGTTTTAAGCATCAGATTTAAATAACAAATACAGAAAAGATAGTCTAGTTGGAAAAAACCCCAAGAAATTCTGGAAAATACTAGAATTGTATAGATGGAAAGAAATACCGGTACATTGTCATCTGGATCAATTTCTTTTTAATTAGTATTTCAAAATTAGTACAACAAATTAGAAAAGCAGGAAGTAATAAATCCAGAACACACCAAAGATTTGCCCTGCAGGGCAAGTGTCTCCAGATGTTTCAAGCAAGCTCAATTGAACATTGTCCTTTTCAAATAGGGGTGCTTGAGGAGAATGCAAGAGCTGTTGCTATTTTGTTTCTTGTTCTTGAATTAAGCCAGCTCAGCCATTTACTCTGCCAGCAATTTGTACCTGGCTCTCATTCAAAATTCATCCCATGCAGGATTTTCTTAACCCTCCCTCTGCAAACTCACTAGACTTTCAGACGTATCTGTCACTAAGAACTCCTTTAGATGGTGCCTGTCACTGTACATGCCATTCCTACATCCACTGAGTCTTTCTGTGTGCTATTTATTGTTCGGTGGCACTATAATTATCAAATGCCTTAGTGACAAATTTGTGCTGAACTGGAGTACTCAAAATCCAGGGATTGCTGGAGAAAGTGAAAGCTCCCTGATTGTATACTGGATGACAAGAAAACAAAGGCAACACACTTGAAACTGCACTTTGAATGTTGGGACTGCAAGAGAGAACAGTGGTTAACATTGGAACTTCAGAGTCAAGTTATACTCAGTTCTTTGGCTCCCCTTTCTCTTTTTGTTGTCCTTAATGTGGGAAAATTACTAATTTTAAATTATTGGGAAAGGCCATAACTCAGTAGTAGGACACACGCAAAAAGTTCTAGATTCAATCCTTACCATTTCAGCTTAGACTACAAAAATAACTTGTCTGAAACCATGGAAAGCTGCTGCTGGACAGGGCTGGGATACTTAGGCCAGGGGCCAAATGCAGGCCTTTGGGCTTCTCTATCTGGTGCTCAGAACTTTCCCTAGGCTACACCTCTTCTTCTTAGACCCACCCCTCACTGGCCCTGCTTTTCACCCCAAGTACCTTAGCCTGGAACGTGTCCAGATGGGGAATAGAGAGGTGTGTGCGGAAATTGGCTATTGTATGAAAGTATCATACAATAGTATCATTTGTATTTGTTGCTCCTCACAACAAATACAAATGATACTGTTGTACAGTATTGGGCTGGCCAAAGCAAAGCAGTATTGGGCTGGCCAAAGCAGGAGGACAGAGCTGTGTGTGCCACGTGGTCTGCCCCATGCTCTCTCCACACTTGGCACCTTAGGAGCAGTGGAGCACCCACCAGTGACATAAGATGCATCTCCCAGTATAGCCTCTTTCTGTCTGGAACAGACTGAGAGGGGGATCATCTTGTGTTTTGTCTCAGGCAGCAATATGCCTTGGGCTGGCCCTGCTGTTTTCCAATCATGTGAGCTATACAAAAAGAAAGGATTATTGTGCTGAATGATCATGGCAAAGGCACTGCTTCTAGTCACCCCAACCAGCTGCCTCCTCACTGCTCTGTCATTATTGAAGATGCCACCTTCCCCATATCAGAGGCATGAACCTCTGGAACATTTCTGACTCCATGTCTTCTTCCTCCATGTGAAAACATGATGAACCCATGCACCCACTTCTGGAATTTTCACCCATCTCATAAAAGTCTTTGTAGTTGCCTTTAAATGTTCAGGCTGCCTGTTGCATTGACTATTCTGCTCCCTCCCAGTCCCTCTCCCCACTTTTCATTGCCAATTCTTTACCTCTGTATCCGCCCCCCTTATGTCCTAGTTATAGGTTATAGTTAGTTAATCCTATTGGGATGACCTGTACTGTGTATGTGTCCTGTAAAGCACCTAGCACATAAATATGCAAAGTAGACATAGTGTTAATAATAACCTGCTAAAGTTATTAACAAAATAATAATACCATGTGTGTAGGGGGAGGGTGTTGTTTTTGTTTGTTACTACATTATGAATTTTTATATTGTAAACCACCATGTGATCCTCAGATGAGGGGCAGTATGGCAATGTAATAATAATGTTTAAATCCTTAGGAACACAGATTTCGCACTTGTTTCCTGAGCAGTGCACATTGAGATGAGGAAAAGCACAGACTTTAGTTGAAGCAAAATTGCTATAGAATGAAAAGGGGGAAGGAATTATATGGGTGGGGAGGGAGAAAACGGGGGGGGGGGGGTAGATTGGAACTGTGGCTTTGTAGCTATGGTTGGAGTAACATTCATGTAATATGCCATCTTCAATTATTCATTATGCTAAAAAGATTTACAGTAACTGAAGAAAGACAGGAGCCAGGATAGAGTACGTGGAAGCACTGTGCGCTGCAGTGTACAGGAATTGAACTCCTTATGGGGACAATTACGCTTTCCTGCTTAATGGAGATCTTATCAAAAGTGCTGTGGCTATGATCTGTGTGTAACCCATAGATGCCTCCACATGATTTTTCTCCTATTTATATATAAGTCCTTTGGTATATGAAATGAAGGAATTAATAAATTAATATTTTAGGAGGTAGACCTCTGAAATCGTCGTATGTGCTGGTCTTGTATGCACAGAGCTCAAACACACACACACACACACACACACACACACACACACACGGAAAGCAAAGAGGTTGTATTGTAATGCCCAAGGATGAAGATGTGTTGTGTCAACACACTTCCTTGACAGGAAATTATTGCCCCAGTCCTCTTGATTGGCTTCAGCACCACCTTGCTGAAATGCTGTCCAGTTGCCCTAGAAAAATCCTTTCTTTTCCTTCTGACAGTGGCCTGCAGAGCTTTGCTTAAATATTCACAGCACCTATCAGGCCAAAAAGAACTCAGCCAAGAAGAGACAAGGACAGAAGATGACCCTTGTCTGTTAGGTAAAAGTGACAAAAGGGCCATTTGGACATCACAGCTGTGCCACAAGGGGGCTCAGGTGGATGGCAGAGGAAAGTTGTTCCCTAGCATCAGCACTGGGATTCTCAGCACAAATATGATCAAGCTGTAAAATCATAGAATTGTAGAGTTGGAAGTCTTATTGTTTCCTGTCTACCTACAGAACTTGGTGTTGTGTGGTTGTTTTTTTTAAATATCACCCAGTCCTTAAAGGTTGGAGCAGACTGCAATAGACATATTACTATGTTTGCAAGTATGGAGTGAATGAAAGCACAAAACATAGTCTTTTCAATCTGCAGTCTCTTTCTGCAATTTCCATTTGTAGTCTGTTTTGCTCCTGCTTAAATACAAAAGCAGTGTGCAAGAAAACCAAAATGTCCCATTACTAGTTTCTGTGAATTCCCATTTACAGTGTCAAATTTGTGCCCATTCATTCTCTTATGCTGGGACTGTGCAATTTATCCTTTATAAACTGCTGACCAGCTGTTGTGGCATGTATCACACCGGAACACATGCTACCAAAAGAGTCCTTGATTGTATAACTAATGTTGTGGCATCCACTAATCTCTGCTAGAATGGACTGTGGGAACTAACTCAGCAGCACAGTCTGCTGTGGGATATGGTTACTTGATACTAGTTTGGTGGTCTCCTGCCTAATAGAAATGGCCTTGGTGTTCTGATTCCTGTATCCCAAGCACTCTCTTGTTGTTGTCCTTTTGTGAATGTCCAGGTATATGGGGCAAAGTCGTCTCCTGTAATTCTACGCTGCCTTTGGCATCATTCACTCCCTTAATCTCCAATTTGTGTCATTGCCAATCAATCCCCACAGCAGCAGACACTGATGTCACAATCCAGGAGATTATTACCTCTAAGCAGAAATCTGGAGGAGAGTGGAGGGATTTTTCATTCGTACATAAGTATTAATTTTTAATTGCTTAGCCAGCTGAGGTAGAAGATAAACTCCAGTGACAGGCAGAACTACCTGTTTAAGGTGTAATTTTGTGTGTTCTGTAAAAATTGTCTGTCATATTCATTTGTATCCATTAGGCTTGAGCAGCCCTGAATCTGCCTGGCTGACTCTTATGAATCTATAGTATCCCTTGATGGAAATTCAAACCAAATTGGTATGTGAAAAACTAAACAGAAGAATCTTCCTTATGAAAGAAGAAACATTAGAATATATTTCACTCCCTCCACCCCTAATCTTAGTCATAGCATTCTCCTGACCCCTCCCCTGGATGTGGTTACCAGCTAAGGAGCATATATGCAGGTCCATGTGTTCATAATGGTAACTTCTAATACATTCCGCCATTTTTAATTCCAGTCCACTAATTTAATATGATCAATACTTCTGTATATGCCACAGATCAGGCAGACCTTCAGGGTAACTTATGATCTGTGGGAGAAATGTGAGTTTTTCCGTCCAAGTTATATGTGAGGAAATCTGCATATACTTACTAGGGGAAATGTGGGCTCCGTAAGTCCTCTGCTGAATTCTTCAATGCAAAAATATATTGGATTAGAACCAAAGATAACCCTCAAAAGTTTTCACTGCCAACTGAATACCTACTTTTTCTCACAGACCTGAGTGGGGCTTTAATGCCAAGGACCTTGCTATTTTTGCTATTCTTTTTGCTGCACTTATTTATTTATTTCATAAAATTTATACTCTATTTGATTGTTTAAAAAACAAACCCCAAACCCTCAAAGTTGGTTACAAAAAGATATTTTATTTTCTTGGTATTATGGAGTAGTGAAGTTTTTGTATTGTTTTATTGTTCGCTTGTTAATGAAGGGCAGGCTGAAAACGTATTAAATAACAATGGAAGGCAGTCTATGGAATGAAAGTTTTCTCTCCCACCCTCTGTAGACACCCCTCTTCCCTTTGCCTGCAAAAAGCATCTCTGGAAACACTCATGGAGCATGGGAGCCTGCTGAGGGAGGAGAAATCCCCCTAGATTTCACAATTCAGTGTGCTATTAGTAACAATCCATAGCTAAAGGTGTGGGAAGGAGATTGCTTGCTCAAGCTGTGATGGTGTTCATTTTAAAAGTACCTTAAAGTTTGGTGAAAACTGCAATTCTGGAGAAAGACTGGGGGAAACCCCTATTGGCTAGCAGGATTATGACTGCACCACCAGGTGCTGCTGAGAAAGTTTGCATCTATTCCGCTGGACTTTTGCTATCATTTCTGCCTCCCCCCTCTTTTTTGGGGGGGGGGAGATAGCTCAGCTATCACCTGTCACTGTTAGGTCCTTGAAGTGTGAAAGTTCAAGTCTTTGAAGCTGTTCTGTTTCTTCAGCGACTGCTACTCATTGGACTTTCACTGCCTATCATGTCTTTTCCTATGACTCTGCTGTCACTTTTTGTAAACTACAAAAGTATTGCTTTGACACAGAAGGCTTTCTGAGGATGAGAGGGTTTCATCCGTTTTGGGGGGTGGAAGATTGGATGGGACACCGAAGAACTATGCCTTTTCCTACCCATATCTTTAGGGATCAGTGTGGTGGTGCTGGAGTGGAAGGAAAGAGAAGGCAGGGAGTAGCAACCAGAAAGAGGAACGGAGACAGACTCTCCCTACCCCACATAAATGTTTTTCAGGCCTGCAGGCGGGAGGAGGAAAACATTGTTCTCTGAACTTTTATAAATTAACTTACCTTAGGATCCAAGCTGCTAAACTGAAATGTATTGTGGCTTTATGATAGTGTGCGTAGCCGCTGTGAAAGGAGGTCAGGATTATTTATGCTCTTTCAACAATTGGTGATGTAATTTCTAAGTAGTATGGAATTTTAGCCTATCAACAGGTGTTTTTAAAATTTGGGACTGTCTTCTGAAAGAAACCATCCATTGGAAATTCAAAAAAAATTGGTAATGATTACAAAGACTCTACCTAGTGGATCGGATTGCAAAGTCTTTACCTAATGGAGTGAATCAGCGACATCATTACCCAATATAAAAAAGCTTTTCCCAAGTTAGGCTCAGACTTCAATTGTATCTCGCAAATTATGCAAAACTATGCCCAAAATGAGGCAAAGATTTTGCCTAATTCAAGTCAGTGCGCAGAAATTTCGTGTGAATGTGCTACTGATTTCATGAATGGGTTATGACACATTATTATAGAAGTAGAAATGGTGCAGGAAAGGGGAATCAAAACTATCAGGGGGTTGGAGACCTTCCGCTTAGGCAAAAGCTTAAATATTTGAGGCTTTTTAGTTTAGGAAAAAATGTATTAAGATGGGACACGGTAGAGATTTTTAAAATTATGAGTGGAGTGGAGAAAGCAGGTGTTTAAGTTTTCTTCTGTTCATCACTTTAGAAATCAGAAATTCATTTGCAGTTGATTCCTTCTGGCGGTTCCCTCACTGCAAGAAGCAAGATTACAGGGAACCAGGCAGAGGGCCTTCTTAGTAGTGACACCCGCCCTGTGGAATCTTCTCCCATCAGATATCAAGGGTATAAACAACTATCTGACTTTTAGAAGACATCTGAAGGCAGCCCTGTTTAAGGAATTTTTTAATGCTTGATGTTTTATCGTGTTTTTAATATTAGGATGGGAGCTGCCGAGAGTGGCTGGGGAAACCCAGCCAGATGGGCGGGGTATAATAAAGTGTTATTGTTATTGTTATTCAGGACAAACAAAGTAGTGACAGGAAAAAAGCCAAACATGATAAAAAGCACTGAAGTCACTACCTGGGACACCATGGTGATCTTTAGGTTTTTTGATTCAGGGGTGTGTGTGTGAGAGAGAGAGAGAGAGAGAGAACAAGAGAGCAACAGACACACAAGAAAAAGGCTAGTCTGTGGCAGAGGAGACTGGCTCATGCTTTTGTTAGTGAATGTCCTAGAGAAATTGCAAATCTAGCAAATCTTACATCCGGGTTTTCCTGGACATATCTGGGAATCGGACTGTCAAAATGGCATCTGGGCAGTTTTTGCAGAATCAGCAAAATGTCTGGGAAAACCTGGACATATAGCAACTAGGGTGATTTTTTAAAGAAAAACCCAAAGACTTAGTTTTTGGGGAGGATATGTTCCCCCAAAAAGCTCAACAACTTCTTTCCCCCAACAGCTTTGTCCGGATTTTCACCTTTGGGAACATGGCAACCCTAGCAAATCTAGACTGATCTATTGGCACCACCCATGGAGCATGTATTTGTGTTCCCAGTAGCAAATGATTATTTCTTGTTAACTGTCATGGGGTCAACTAGCAGGGAGAGGGGATTTCTTCTTCTTCTTCTTTTTTGCTGCCCAAAGCAATTATCTGTTTTTTTAGCTTTGATCTTAGCAGGGTACAGATAGTTGATGGACTGATATGAAGTGTTTATATTTATTTTTGACAGTATTTGTAGAAAATGGTGATGATCCAGCAGTCAATTTGTTATTTGCATTTTGGGGTACGTGACAAGTAGCACATTGTGACATAGCAGGTCTCTGATTTGTAACAAAAGCAAACTCTGTAACCTCAACCTGACGCCCCCCCCCAACCTGAATGTATTGTCTCTCAAATGCTTCATAGTCTAACATTTTATGTAACAGCCTCATCAAATATGCATTTGGCTGGTGCCAAAAGTTCAGAAACCATGAGTCAGTCCTTTGAGTCATCTCAACCCAATGTCACATGGACATGTCCCAGTGAAATCAACGGTACAGAGGCAAATGCTTCACTAATGCTCAAGGTGTATGTAACGTTTTCTGGATAGTGCAAAGTTGTGTTAAGCATTGTTAAACAAATAGTTTTGTTTTGACCCCTGTCTTTGTGAGACATTGCCATCACAATTGCTTAGAAGTTCCACCAAACCTCAATATCCTTAATATTTCAATAACTTCAGCTCTAAGGAAAAATCGGAAAACGCAATATCATCTTGCAATGAGGCCTAGGAATAAGAGAAACCTCACAATCTTATGCATGTCTTCTTAGAAACAAGGCACCATTTAGTTCCGTGGGACTTACTCTTAGGTAAAATTGCATAGGATTCCAACATTAAGCACTCTGTACCAGTAATATGCACGCTCTACACTCCTGCTGTAAAGTAGTTCTTCTATCTGCAATTATTATTATTATTAGAATTTATATACCGCCCTATACCCAGGGTTCTCAGGGCGGTTCACAGAATAAAATCAAGATATAAAACCACAAAATACCTAATAAAAATAAAAACAACAACCCAATAGCCCCCCCCCCATTTTAAAAGTGTATAGGGTGTCAATCAAATCAACAAAGGCTTGGTTAAAAAGGATTGTTTTGCCTGGCGCCTAAAGGTGTATAATGAAGGCACCAGGCAAACTTTCCTGGGGAGAGCATTCCACAGATGGGGAGCCACTGCAGAGAAGGCCCGTTCTGGTGTTGCCACCCTCCGGACCTCTCAAGGAAGAGGCACACAAAGGAGGGCCTCAGAAGATGGTCTCAGGGTCTGGGTAGGTTCATGTGGAAAGAGGTAGTCCTTGAGGTATTGTAGTTTAAGGCTTTATAGGCCAAAACCAGCACTTTGAATTTTTCCATTATTTGCTGCATATTTTGTATTTTAAATCTCTGCTGGGGTTCTTTCACCAAAGAGTATTTGACACAAATTTGGGTCTTGGCATCCAGGAATTCTCCTTTTTTACCTATTTTTCCTTGAACCATCACTAACTGGGTTTAATTACACCAGATTAATTGTCAGTCCCAAATTATTGTGCTGTTCTTTTTTTGTGTATTGCACTGAAACAGTTCAGTGAGCTGTATGATTGCTTCTTTCCTGTGCCACGAGTACAGGTCTGTAGAAGGTGGCACATCTAGCCAGAGATGCTCTATGAAAGCTACTCAGCAGGTTTTCTTTCTCATACCCTTTTATATAGAAACTCAACATCCTTTCTTCTTCTTTTATTTCTCTTTTTCCACCTTTTTTAAAAAAATATCTATTGTCACACAAATTTTGCTTGAATAGATAAAGAGGTTATTCTTTATAAACAACAACCACCACCACCACCTGCAAATTTAATCATGTTCAAATTGAGGTCTGGGGTCAGGTGGCGGGGAGAAGAACCATTTGCTTTGTGAGTGGGCCCAAGAAGGATTCCATAGGTTGCAGATTTCACAGGTTGCATTCCCCTTCCGTGGCTAATTCAGGAAAATGCAGGCTGTGAATGGTTGACACATTTTACAAATGTGTGTACCCTCAGCCCCTTTAGTGCCAAACTTGTGCCTCTTTTTTCCACGTAATAACTCCTCATTTCCTGTTTTGTAATGGAAATGAGTGGGAAGCCTTTGTGCTGATCTGACTCTGGTGAAAGCTATCTCAAGCAATGTGAAACATCTAGCCACCCCCACCCACCCCCCAAAAACCTGGCACAGCTAATCAAAGGAGGGGGTAATAAAATAATGAAAAGTACAATTCAGCAAAGCATTAAAAATTAGCACATTTTCAGATGGAAAAATTGGGTGAAATTCTTTGTTCATTGTATCTCTAATTTGTGCTCTGTATGTATGAGGCTGAAGTTCTGTGTGCTTAGGATTAGTGGTTTTAACAAACATGTTCTCTCTGGAGGTCTGTTATCTTACACAAGCAGCTTGCTGTCTGCTTTGTGTGGCTGCATGAAATTCATCCATTGCAGCATCACAACATTTTTACTTTTCATTTTTTGGGGGGGGGGTGGTTGTAATGGTGTGAAGCAGGAGGGAGAATTCATGAGCCCCTTAGTCACAGTGAGAGAAAAGAAATAGGCCAGTACAAAAGTTGTGGCGGGCAGGTGCCCATTGTCCCATCTTCTTTCTAGTCAAATTACTAATGGTCATCATCTTTATGCCATTTGGCTATTCCTTTTTGTCCACAGAGCTCTAGGGGCAGTATTGGCTAAATACTGCTGCTACTTTCCAGCAGATGAATCAAAGTAGGTCTGAGCCTCTAATGCTCTGCAAACCATTTTCATTTAAATTATTTCCCTGTTCTCTGAATCACACAAAATAAACCTGTTTTGACTTCCTCAATCTGTGAGCATTGAACAGGTTAAAAATGGAAACTAGCTAAAAGCTCTGTTTTTCTTTGCCTGAAAAATCCACTGATGCAGGGTGAAATTAAAGGCTATAAATAGCGCCTGTCCCTTCAGCTTCATCGTGCAAACCTCGGCTGTGTGCTAGGATTAGAAGAAGACAGAATGGATTTCTGTGTGGCGTCAACAAGAGCCAAGGATTATGCCCACTGTGAACATTGTATTGTTCATTTCTCACGGGCCCTTGCAGGGAAATTAAATCCTTTCTGATGCCAAAGGTGCAGGCAGCAGAGGCAGCTTTGAGCAGGACACGTGCATTGCAAAGCAATTTTGCACAGTGGCACTTGGCATCTCGCAGTGGAGCCACAGTGTTCAGCATCAGCTGCACTTTGGTACAGGCACACAGCAACGCAGCCTCGATCGCAGGAGGGTTCAGGGCTTTCCCTGCTCTAAGCTACAACTGGTATCATCAGCGATGTTCATTACTGTAGAAATGTTTCTAAGTCACTGTTGGGCTGGAGGGGAAACAACGGGGTTTTCCCCCTCCCTCAATAATTGTTTGTCTAGTACCTATCATGGACACTGGTATTGAGAAGTCTTCACTGAGTTAACAGACCCATGCTGTTAACTGCAGGCAGAAACTCACGATCTCTAGGATTCTGCTTGAGACAAGTCTTCTGTGTTTAGTTCACAAGGGACTATTGAAGGTTGATATGACCTTACCTGGTAGGGATTTGTCTGCAGGTGCAGGTGCGCCTGCCTGCCTGCATTTTACCCCACGTTCTCCATAGCAGCGGCTATATCTGCTTTGTCCTTAAGTGCATCTCCCAAAGTGATTTGAGAACCAGGATCAGTGTATGTTTCTCTGTTATTGCCTGCTAAGTAGGGACATCCTCTTCTGGAGCCCCCCACCCCCACCCCCTGAATTGGTGATTTAACAAAGAAACTAGGATTTCCCTCCATATATTGTTTCATTTCAGATTACCTAGTCAATGTCTGTGATAGAAAAGCAAACAGGAGTTTGCCAGGCTGCTCAACTTGAAACTACAAAAGCAAGGCCTAAGAAAAGGCTTGCGTTGCATTGCAATATTCCCTGAAGGTCAGCAGACTGTGCTAAAGAACATATATCCATCCTATAATAAATTTGTGCAGCCGTATTCTGTACAAACACACCCACATAAATGGCATGTATATTGGTCTTCTGTAAACAGTGGAGGAGGAGGAGTGTGGATATTCAAGGAGCAGTTGAGGCAAAATATTAGTTTTCGCTTGCTTTTTTCTACATCCAATTATTATGGAACTGTAATGGTTCTAGGGGTTGCTCGTGCGTAAACTGGCACCACACCTGGCTGGGTTGCCTGAGTGAACCTTTTCCGTCCGGACAGCCACTTGCCCGTGGCTGTCTCAATCACTGGCAGAATCCGTCAGTGGGCGTTTCTTGAACTTCTTCCAGCAAAGAAGCTCTTTGACGCCTAGTCTCCGCCTACTCTCCCTGCACGGAAGCCTTCTGCGCAAGGAGGGTGTGGGCAGCGGAGGACCCGTGCTCTCCTCGCTGGTCCCCGGCGAGGAGTCATGGGACCGCCTCACCGATTGCCCCATCTGCCCCCCTTCTCCACTGTTGCTACGCTGATTTCCTTCCCCAGAAGATGGGCTGCTTCTCCCCATCCCGGGACACTCTCTGGAATCCCTCTGGAGCCCTCTCTCTCCCTCTGGATCCGATGGCAGTTCCCTGACAGGAACTTAGGGTACCTTGAAAACTATGTTCTACCCAGAGTTGACTAGTTTATTTTGCAGAGAGCCTGTAATAATCTCTCAGACATGCAAAATACTCCATTCACTTCAAAATGACAGCAGGTTGTGAAGCAATCGTGTACCACGTCTCATAAAAATCTTTATTTTAGCAGGCATTATGGGTAATCAGCAAGATTGTATCTGCCTATAAGCAGAATCATAGTGTGTCAATAATAAGATAACTGTTTTGAACCTCTCCAGTGAACTGGGCTGGCTTTGGGTAGTTTGAAGGAGGTATGTCCTAATGATCAGCTCACATTACATTTCTTTTTCACATGCTGATGCTCCTTCCTTTCTGATAGCTATTAAGGCCAAACTGCCGTGCCCTTCCCCTCCTCTTTTCTTTCTTTCCTTACTTTTGTTGCTGTGGTTGCTTTATCAGAGCTGGTCCTGTGTCTTTCCCCAAGTTGCTTCTTATTTCCCCTTCCAATCACCTGTGTTTGGCTTTGGCATGGCAAGTTACTTCAGTGGTTTTTGAGGATATATATTTTACACATCTAAAGAGTGTACACTTTCATTTAAGCTCAGGATAGGCTCTTACTGACTTCTGATAAGTTTACAGAGAGGGAAGGCATGAGGAAGATGGAAGTATGCCTGAGCAGATGAAAGCTATATTGTTGAAATACTTAAGTGCATAGGTTCTGGTAAACAGATTAATTATTGAAGAAAAATTGCTTTCTTCAAAGAGATCAATACATCAGTGTGGTGCTTTCCTACTGAGACAGCTAACCCTTGTGTAACATTTTTAATGGCTATATTTTAAGCTGTTTCAAGATTCTCCTCTTTGGATGTGTCACACTGGGATATCCTGTTCTTCAGAAGTTTATCAGCTTGATATTCCTGCTTGAAAAATCTGAAATATTAGTATTATGGCTGCTAGGTGACCATTCTTTGTAAAGCTGACTGCAAACAAATACTAATAAGTGATCAGTTTATAATCTCTCAGTGGCTGCTTGTGATTAGGAAGAATCTTTCCTGAATAGGGAATTTACCAGCAAGATGGAGTCTGCATGTGTCAATGTCAGCTGATCGGCAGGGAGTTCAATCCTGCTTTTTGCAGGGACTAGCTGTCACACCTGAACCAAATAGGATTCAACTCGATATGTATCAATTGATACATGGGGTGGTGGTGGTTTTCAATCCTGTTTCCTGAATCCGCATCTCTACCTGCCCCATCCCTGACATCCTATGATACCAGGTGTGTGGCAGGTGGGCATGGTTTCAGGAATACAGCTTGGAGGGTCAAATGGTGGGAAGGTCTGGCAAGCCAAGTTTGGCCTTCAGGCTGGAGATTCCCCACCCCTGGTATAAAAAAAGAGCTCAGAGGCAGAGAGAGTTATATAACATAGCTGGTTGGGCTAGAAAAAAGACTGGGCTCTATATAGCTCTTAGAAAATTTATGTAGGATGAATTATTTTGCTACCTGTTTCGTAGATGTTTGCTTGCTTCCAAAAGCCTGTAGACTTTGCTTATATACTTATAAAGAAAACAAACAGCACAAATACATCTCAAGTCTTTAGTATATTCTCATACAAAGGAAACTATATCCTGTATTTATTATTTAGAAATTTTATAAAACACTTGTCCAATAAATAAACAAATCTTCAAATAGAGTACAAATAAAATAAAATATAAAATATGACTAAACTGCACAAACGGATTAAAAACAAAGATGCATAATTAAAACAAAGATGAAATCAATAAAACTTTTAGAAGAATTACAGTATAACTAAACCATGTGTCTGGATAGGCTTCTGAAACAGAAACGTTTTCAGCAAATGCTTTAAAGTTGTATAGTGAGGGTTCCTGCCTAATGTCAATATTCAAAACATTTCAGAGTACATGTGTTATTACACCTGCAGTGCTACATCTGAACTTCTTACTGACACAATAGTTGACAATAAAATAGCTGTGCTCTTGTGTAAAGTAGGGGAAGCCAACCTAGTGCTCATCCAGGGTTGCTGGACTCCAGCTCCAATCAGTCCCAGCTATTACGGCCTGTTATCAGGGGTGCTGTGAGTTGTAGTCTGGCAACATCTTATGGGTAACACATTCTCCATTTCTGCTGTAAAGGGGGGTGGGATGGTCATGGAAGAAAAGAACAAGAGGGTCCCTCCCCTTTTGCACACCAGCGCCAGGGAAGGCTGAGGTAAAAGCTGCTGGAAAAGAAAACTATTGGATTGTATCTACTGGCTACCACATTGTGCTTGAGTGGGACCTCTGGTTGACTAAACCTTAATCCAGGGAAGCTGCCTTAATGTCTAGGGAGATGTACCTCTGGCATTGTTGGGGACAACTATTAGTGTGTGATGGAATAGTTGATGAACTGAGCATGCCAGTGACTGTGGCCATTTGTGCAAAAGAAAAAGATGGTGGGGAATGGATATGCCTTTTTATGTACCCCTACCCATGGAAGCCCAGCAGCCACAAACAGGGATGAGTGTGCCAGTACAGAAAGTGTAATGTTTGCAAGAGATTGTGTCTACTGTAGTGTGTGACAACACGTATGTGTGCTTGCATATTGATTGGGTTAAATATAATTGGTTACCTGATCAGTGCACTTCTGGCTTGAAAAACATCAACACAGTACCTTATAGTAAGCCTGGATTTTTCTGCTTGGAGATAGACTTCAGGTGGATGTTAAGAGTCACAGGGACTAGGCAGTGCCGGTATGGCAGTCTCAGATTTTTATTTTATGTTTTATGATATAGATATTTTAACCAGAGGTACCAAGGATTGAACATTGGACCTTCCAAATGCAAAACATGTGTTTCACTCCTTCAATAGAGCTTTTCTCTTTGACCCAGCCAATTCTGTCAAATCTGACTGCTGCCAGCAAGTAATGAACCCATAACTCTTTAGGTACAGATCGTTCACAGCACTGCTGCCTGAGATCCTTTGTGGACATGTCTGCAATTCAGGATGTTTCCTGCTGCCACTGTGAACAGTTTAGCTGCAGCAAAAGCATAAGAAAAAGTTTTCTTTATTCATGCAGGAATTCCATGCCAGTTTTACCTACACAGTATATCCCCAACCAAGAAGAAAACTGTAATATGTAAGCCAGCTATGTGTTCTGGCTCACTAGAGCATTAATTTAAGCAGCTGAACCCAGGGTAAGACTCCTTTGTTCCATTGTCAATGGAAATTGGATCAGTGTTTTGGTGTTTGAATTTCCACCACAGTCACAAAAGTAGTTCTGATAGTCACTGCAAGCTATAAAAAGTATTGATAATAGGTCCTTCAGGATATTTCAGCCATGCAAATAAGTACACAAATGTACACAAAAATGAGGCTTGTGAAATACACCTTCTTGATTATCCGGAGGCGATTAATACTTGCCACAAGTCACCAAGGGAGTGGCTATTTACAATCCTGACATTATTATTCCCATAATGCATATGCAACCCTGCTGCTACCTCTAGTACATGAACAAATTCAGTGAACAGGCAGATGGTCACTCACCATGCAATCACAGCCATTCTCTTCTTTAAGGGGAAATTTACATTCTGTATTTTTTTTAAGTCACAGGAGAGAATATCTACAGAAGCTTCTGAAAAGACTGTCTGGAATTTCCTAATATCAACTGCTTCTGTAGTGAATCCCCCACTCCATCATTATTGAGGAGCATATTGCATTTCAGTTTTTCCTACTATGACCTATTACTTAAAAAAGAAATGGTTACAGGGCAGGGATAGACCTTGGTGATATGGCAGCCTGTGTGAGGCCAAAAATTGACACCCCTCCCTCAACCCTCACACTGCCTTGTCAAAGCTGGGTAAGGGAGGCACTGGGCTTTGGGAAGGAGGTGTGAGGCCCTGGGAGGGTTCTAGAGCCTTCTTTCCCCTTTCCCAAAGCAGAGCAGATACTAACTAGGCTTTGGGAAGGAGGTGGGACGATTTTAGGACTCTGTCAGAGCCCTCACACCTCCTTCCTGCTTACTAGGCTTTTGAAAGGAGGTGATAAAGCGCCCTCTCGGATTGGCGCCCTGAGAGGCAGAACCAGTCACAGTACCTTAAATCTGCCTCTGTACAGGGACTACCATGTATCTCAATACTATTTATCTTCTTCCATAGTTTCATCGGCAGTAGCTATGGTCATGCATAGGGCAAAACAGCACAGAGATCCAAATATAAAACAAAGTATTTATTTTATTTATGATTTTTATTAAAATCAACACATGGTATATGTGTGCAATGAAAATGATCAAGAGGGTGGATTAACTCCCTTTTGAGTAAAGGTTACCAAATTGGGGACCAATAGTTTTACTTTGGGTGGAATTCTGTCCCCTAATTGAACTATAACTATGATCCAATAGGATGGAAAAGAATGTCCATCAGCTGACAAAATCTAGTGGTGGATTTGGGACTTTCAAATGTCAGTGGCGTCCTATGTGGCACCAAAATTTGGCGCCCTCACTTCTCACCTTCTGTTCTACATCATTGTTGATGTGCCCCCTGTGGCACCCTCTCAGCTTGGTGCCCAGAGCAGGCAAACTGGTTGCACTCCCCTAAATCCGCCTGTGCCAAATAGAATCTGCTTTGACTCCTGGACATCAAGATAGAAACCTCACTCACATATCCATCTCCTGTTCGAAATAATGCAAACAATGGCATTTTTAACTGTCAGTCAGGCAAGCTGGTGATCCACTATAGCTCGTAAAGGTAAAGGTAAAGGTACCCCTGCCTGTACGGGCCAGTCGTGTCCGACTCTAGGGTTGTGCACCCATCTCACTTAAGAGGCCGGGGGCCAGCGCTGTCCGGAGACACTTCCGGGTCACATGGCCAGTATGATGAAGCTGCTCTGGCAAGCCAGCACCAGCGCAGCACATGGAAACACCGTTTACCTTCCCGCTAGAAAGCGGTACCTATTTATCTACTTGCACTTAGGGGTGCTTTCGAACTGCTAGGTGGGCAGGAGATGGGACCGAAAGACGGGAGCTCACCCCGCCGCGGGGATTTGAACCGCCGACCATGCGATTGGCAAGCCCTAGATGCTGGGGTTTTACCCACAGCGCCACCCGCGTCCCCCACTAGGAGGACCCCACTAGGAGCTCCTAGGAGGAACACAAAACAGTTGACATAACATCCCTTATCTCTATTCCACATAAAAACCTTTATACCTTTTGAAATAAAAACTTTGCCTCAGAAACAAGATTTCTCCACAGCCTCTCATTCTTCTACCTATCACCTAAATAGTAGGTGTCATTTTATATACTTTTTATCATATACAGTATATCTCTTATGAGAGATTGTATGGTGCAGTTGTAAAAGCATGAATCCAGGAGCTGGAGACCCACGACTCAAATCGAAGTCAACCATGAACTCACTGTGTAGCAAAGCAAACTACTTTTCTTCAACCTCATGTGGAAGGTGGGTTACCCATAGTAAGCCAAACTTGTGAGTTTGTTACAGCAAGAATTACTGAGATAATGTATGTGATATATAAACACTGGGATTGTTGTTAGATGATATCTACAAAATATATAATGGGGGTAGAAAAATACTCCTGTTCCTAGATATCCATTCAGTCAGATAAGCAGATGGAAGAGTACAAACAGTTCTCAAAGAGCAGGAAATATGGACTTATGCCTACAGCCTGATTTGAATGCCAAATAAATTTTATGAAATAAGCCATCGAGGGGAACCTGGTGTAACAGATTCATGTAGTATCAGAAAATCTAAAATACATTGGATCATTACTTTGCAATTTCATGTGGTTATGTTAATTTACAAGCTTTTTTTTTTTTTTTTTTTTTTTAAAAAAAAAAAAAAAAAGAAAGATCAAGCATCACATAGGAAGCTGGCAGCAATTCTTCAGGATTTTGGACACAGGCATTTCCTAGACCTATCTGGATATGCCAGAAATTGTACTTGGGACTTTTTGCATGCAAAGCATGTGCTCTATCATGCATAGATTTATGGTGACTGTTTTGTATTAAAACTAGCAAGCACAAAAACCTTCCCTAAAGATAAAGTAAAAAAATAATCCAGCCCTGGTTTTCTGAGCTCTGCATAATTAAAATACTCCCCTTTCCCAAACTCTAACTCCCTAATTGTGCTTTAGGCACAGTCTGTCCCTTGCTCCCACCTTAACAAAGGGGCTAATTTGTGCATGAGCACAGCCCAGCAAGCTTTTTCTTTCTATCAAAAGCAGTGTTAAAGCTAAGAGAAAATGTGTTCCCTTCCTCTCAGAGAAACCCACCCCATCTTTTTCTTTCTTTCTGGCAGCAGTGTTGACCATCACAACCAGTCATCTTTGTGTGAGAGTGTTCCTTATTCAGCCCTGGGTGTTCAAAATGAAGGTTGTAGAACATCATCAGTTTAAGAACCTGGGCCAACGTCTGACACTGGGGTATTTTCAATCAGGAACCTGGGGTGGGAAAAGAGATTGGTTATCCTGCTTTCTTTCTTTTCACCCATATATATGCCCTTCACCCGTGAGACCAGAAACACATAAACAATAAAATCATATGGTATAAGGCAGTGATATCCAAACTTTTTTCAAAGAGGGCCAGATTTGATGAAGTGAAGGGCCGTGAGGGCTGACCAAAGGGCCGACCAAAGTTGTTGACCTCTTTTTAGGATTGAAGTTCTTGAGCTTCTTTTATGGTTGACGTTGTTGGGCTACTTTTAGGATTGGAGTTGTCGAGGTTTTTTAGGATTTTACCCCAGGAAATAAACTGCCACAGGGGCCAGATTAAACAAACCAGCAGGCCGGATTAGACCCTGAAACAGACTTTGGACATGCCTGGTATAAGGGGAGTTGTCATGTTTCCTCTGTGAGCTAACTGCGGTTGGTACTGAAAGTCTGCACTGCAGACCCTATTGACTGCAGTGTAAAATGAACCAGTTTAAGCCACCAGCTGTGTTGTGCTTAACAGGCAATCTTGGTGAAAACTGGAAAAGCCCAGGGTTTGAAATTCACCAGTTTTGGCAGCAGAAGTTTGATGAGGTAACAGGAATAGAAAGGTAACTTTCGTGATGATCCAGTGTCCCGTACACCAGTTAAAATGGCACTGAGTTAGGATTCACCTTGGTGCAAGGGGCATTGGATTGCCCTGTTAGTTAGGTAAAAGGGACCTCTGACTGTTATGCCCAGTCGCAGACAACTCTGGGGTTGCGGCGCTCATCTCACTTTACTGGCCGAGGGAGCCAACATACAGCTTCTGGGTCATGTGGCCAGCATGACTAAGCCGCTTCTGGCGAAACCAGAGCAGCGCACAGAAACGCCGTTTACCTTCCCGCTGGAGCGGTACCTATTTATCTACTTGCATTTTGATGTGCTTTCGAACTGCTAGGTTGGTAGGAGCAGGGACCAAGCAACGGGAGCTCACCCCGTCACGGGGATTCGAACCGCCAACCTTCTGATCAGCAAGCCCTAGGCTCTGTGGTTTAGACCACAGTGCCACTCGCTGTGGATTTACCTCGGTGCAGGGGGTATTGGATTGTCCTGTTAGTTACTGAATAGTAAACAAGAACTACTGACTCCTATGGCGAAACCACCAATGACACAAGGGGTAAGCATTTGGTTTCTGGCAGGGTGTCTGGCAGGGAATTTTTGCAGCTGGAAAATCTGGTTTTTAAAAAAACTGGGTCTGAAATTGCCCACTGCCTTCTCCCATTCAGTCAGACAGTCAGTCAATCAATCAGGAATGCAAGGATGGGCAGGGCAGGATTAAAGACAGGACAAGGCAGCAGCAGTCTATTATTGTAACCATCTTTAGCTGCTTCATAGTGAAAATGCAAGAAGTTAAAACAGAAACAAAGGGACTTGCCAGAATTAAATTCTTGGTCGTCATGGTGACTATAGCTACTTCATTTGTCGACTGCTGGCTAATGGTATTAAAAGCTGCCGAAAGGTCCGATGCTTTCCCAATCATTCTACAGAGGTTCAAGACCACAGAAACAGGGACATAATTTGTTATAAAGCTCTTGTCATCATAATAGTTTTGTCACAGTAAGGAATGATGTATCTTGGGTGGATATTTTTTTTAGGTTATGCTCTTCCCTGTTCAGCTCTTGGTCATCCACTAGACAACTAAGGCTGCTTCACTGTCTAACTGCATCTAACTGTTTTTGCTGCCCAGAATAGTGACGGGGGCAACCCAATGAGATGGAAATAATAATAATAATAGTAATAATAATAATAATAATGCTAAAGCTGTCAGGTTCAGCCCCTATACCTCCATTTAAAAGGAGCTCATAATAATGTAGGACAGTAACACAGCCAGCAGTAGACAGATGAAGAAGCCAGAGTGTTTTATAGCTATTTACAGTAGCTGGAGATTCTGGAGATGGAAAAGGCATTCCCCTCAGCTTTAATCATTCCCCTCCATGATACTTACTCTAAGTCATCAGGAGCTTGTACAGCTCATTTCCCTGTCT
This sequence comes from Podarcis erhardii, assembly GCF_964252035.2. Classification (NCBI taxonomy): domain Eukaryota; kingdom Metazoa; phylum Chordata; class Lepidosauria; order Squamata; family Lacertidae; genus Podarcis; species Podarcis erhardii. The sequence continues at coordinate 76,810,592 of NC_138497.1, read as the reverse complement.
TTCTTTGGCCTCCATTGATCCCTCCCCTTTATTTTATTGATTTACTTATTACATTTCTATATCCCCTTTTCCCTCCAGGGAATGCATGGCAATGTGCATGGTTCTCCTCCTCCACATTTTATCCTCACAAGAACCCTGTGAGGTAGGTTAGGCTGAGATATGGTGACCAGCCAAAGGTCACCCAGTGAGCTTCATGACCGAGTGGGGATTCAAACCTTGGTCTCCTAGGTCATAGTCCAACAATCTAAACATTGTCAACTTACACATGAACATTGCATTATGTGGCATATTTAATTATAAATAATGAATCTCACTTGCCTCAAGATTTCTTCAAACCTCTTTTACCCCATTCTCTCTGTATAGGCTTTACTACCATCAGTGTTCAACAAACTTACAGGTTTATGGCAGGTTTTTTTTTAAAGGGTTTAAAAAAATAGCAATTTCTTTTAATTCAAAACTTAAGTACTTCTACCTACTTAGGGTGTTCCCCAAGTATGTAGAAGCAGTTATCTTATTTTTGTGTGGCCCACTTTCGTTTCCAAAATGATAGGCACTTAACCAGCTAAATTCTCTATTAGAGGCTGCCAGCCAGCCATGCTCCCCCCCCCCCTCAGGATACACCATTCCCCCTTCCCCCTTCCAGTTTTCCACCACTTCTAGCAACATTTCTGTGGCCCCTGAGGCTATGTCCGCATGAGTGGCTTAAAATGCAGGGAGGTTGTTCTATCCATGCCCCTACCTCCAGTTGTCTTTCAAGTTGTAGTTGCACTTGCTCTACACAATAAACCTACAGGATGCATAAAGACTGTGGCTAACACCATGCATACTTGGCTTCAGACACCAGTGGTGGGAGCACACTGGTGCTGGAGTAAGCAGTAATGTTTACAGAGCCTGAGCATGTTCAGTCCTCATTGGAAGGTGCTGCCCCTTAGGTTTTCTCCTTTTTTATTTTTGTACTTCTGCAACCCTTGGGGTCCCTCTAAGTATGATACCTGACTCTTATTTCCCAGTGGTCCTGTTTGGCTCCAGTCCTGTTGGCACTTATCACTGAGTTCACCATTAGATGAAATCATGATGAGTTCAAACAATTTAAAGCTTTTAAAATTCAAGGCAAGTGCTTCAAATTTTGCCCAGAAGGCTATAGTAATGATCACTTGGTAATTTCTTGGCACTTTCGCTGTGGAAGGTACTAGATGATTTGGTGCTAGATAAGTTCAACAAATGAAGAGGGTATTACTCCACCATCTACACAACCAGAATCTCTTCAGGTTGAATAACGGATAAAGAAATGCTGAGATTCTTCATTTAATTACTTCAATTTATATCCTGCCTTTTCAACTGCTAGGTGTTCTTCATCTGTTACTTTTTAACCAGACTAAGCAGTCTGGTAAAACTGTTTTGGAGATGGAGCACTGCTGGTATGGACCTATACTATAATGTGTGTGGTTTTTTTTAATAATTAGCAATGAAATATTTGCAACAGTTTACATAGCCACGTGCAAGTATAGCAATGCAACACTTGTTGCACCTTTGTTTCAAAATTTGTGAAAAAGCTAAAACTTCAGTGCACTGAAACGAACATTCACTTGCCACAATCCATTGCAACTTCTGCACTGGCCCACTGAATATAAAGTACTGGACCTGGAATCTCCCAAGCACTGTATATCTAAAGGCTTTCAATCTAAGGCACAACACAGAAAAAGAGAAGGGGGAAACAAGCAACTCTTAAAGTTACACGGCTGTTCATGTAATGACCAGCTAGAACGGAAATAGTTGCCTGAGCGGGGTGGGGGGTGGGGGGAGAGAATGGCTGCTAGTCTCTCAGCCAACTGATGGAGTGGGCCTGATCTCATTTCTTCTTTTCCTCTGCTGTAGCTAGGTGAAATGGCAAATGATAGATCTTGCAAACTTCCCATTGTTTTTAAGGGGCTTTGGTTAGAAGACTGTCTCAATAAATTATGCTCACCATCTTTCCTCTGCTTCTCCCAAAATAAGAACATCCATTGCATGTATGTGCCTCTTTTTCCTTAAATGTTTTGAATGGTGTTGTTTTCATTGACAATATTGGACTAATAAGCCATGGGCTGAGGACCGTTACTGTGTCATGTAATTTTCACCATCTGGGTAGTACTTTATCTCTGTGAAATTATATAGCAAATAATCCCATTGACCTTAGGCTAAAGTTCTCCACAAGATTTCACATGGGGAGTATTTTGTTTTGTTTTTGGTCAGGATGCATTTAAAGACATGAGCCCCAAACCAATTTTACACCCTGCCAGTTTGCGTTTGCTTCTACTGTGGTTGCTTCATTTGCAGCCAAGGGGCTCAAAAGGACTGGAACAGATCCCCAGTATAGTCAAATAATTATTAGGCATCACGTATAAAATGCAAGCTATTTGGTGGAAAACTGGTATAGATTGCACACACACACTCCTTGAGCATATTCCAGCCAAATTTAAAAATGGTGTGAGAATGTTAGTTTGTGTTGCCTTGTCAGTTCCCTATCTCTCTCACTTGCTCTCTCCCATACACACAGAGGTTTCTCTGCTTCACACATTTCTACGGTGTGTAACCTAAATTCAGGGTGTGTGGGGAGGAAGCAGCTGTGATAACATGTTGTCATTGCCTTTGCTAATAGAACATGATGCTTCCTATCTTTTCCCATCCGCAAATGGGGGAAGTGGTGCAGATAGGGCCCTGGGATTGGTTACAATCTAGAGAAATCACAAAGCAGATGGATATTGAGCAGATAAGCGTTAATCTGCCCTGGGAGAGGATTAATCAGGTGAAATATGGCTCTCTGTGTGTGCATGTGTGGTGCGTGGGGGAGGAGATGGTGGGCAGCTGGTTCGCCTGTCATCTCTTCAGCTCCTGATTTCGTAGTCCTTGTTTTTGTACTATGGTGTGAAAGAAGAGTTTTAGTCATCTAATTTTCATTGACCATCAAATGCCTGGCAATGAGGAACGTATCATACATTCTATACAGATTCCTATTTATTCTGCTAGTACAATGTTTAAAGAAACTCTGTTCATATTCTGCTTTCAGTGAACAAAATATTCTTTCCTCTTTTGCTTAAACAGCTTTGCTTTAGTTTACAAATTTGCATGTTTTGTTTGTCCAAACAAATGCAGCAGTTGCACTGTAGTTGTGCCTAGTGCATCTAGCCCCCCCCCATTTCTTGCTGTTTGTTGGCATTAATTAATTAACATCTGTCACCAAATAACATTTCTCCACACAGAGGACCTACCACTTTCCTGATCATCTTCTTGCTTCGAACATAGCTGAAGAAACCTTTTAAAATTATTTTTAACCTCTCTTGCAAGTCTGAGCTCATTCTGAGCTTCGGCCCACCAGACCTTCTCCCCACAAATGTTGGGTATTCGTATATATGTCTCCTTCGTGATTTCCCCTTTCTTCCATTTCTTATACGTGCCCTTTTAAAATCTCAGCTCATCTGTAAAGTCCTTATGCAGCCACACTGGTTTCTTTAGATGCCTCCCACTTTTCTTTCTTGTTGGCATTGTCTGCCTTTGTGCCTTCAGTATTTCACCTTTAAGAAACTCCTATCCATCTTGGACTGACTCCTTTCTCTTTGAGTATTTCTCACCGGGGGATCTCACACCCAGGAGTTCCTTAAGCTTTCTGAAATCAGCCTTCTTAAAGTCCAGAATGCATGCCTGACCACACTTGGCTTTCCTTTGCCTGTGTATAATGAAATTCAAGAGGACACTTCATCCCAATAAAAAAATTCCTTCCAGTAGCACCTTAAAGACCAACTAAGTTAGTTCTTGGTATGAGCTTTCGTGTGCATGCACACTTCTTCAGATACCAAGTGTGCATGCACACTAAAGCTCATACCAAGAACTAACTTAGTTGGTCTTTAAGGTGCTACTGGAAGGAATTTTTTTATTTTGTTTTGACTATGGCAGACCAACACGGCTACCTATCTGTAACTTCATCCCAATGTTCCCAGAACTTCCACTTCATCAATCAGTTCCCCCCTATTAGTGAGGACCAGGTCCAAGATGAATGATCACCTCGTTGCTTCTTCCACATTCTGGGAAAATGAAATGGTGAGCAAGGCAATTCAGGAATTTGTTGGAACTTACCTTCTTGGCAGAGTTTGACTTCCAACAGATTTTGGGGTAATTGAAGTCTCCCATGACTACTATGTAATCTCTCCTTTTTGAATGTTTGGTCATTTGCTCTAGGAAAGTATTATCCAAGTCTTTGGTTTGGCTTGGTGGTTTATAGAAGACACCCACAGTAAGTTCACTGTTGTTTCAAATGCCCACCCTAAATTGTGCCAGGCCTGAAATGGGCTGAAGGTAGTCTAGACCTAGTTGCAGCATGGTACAGAATTATGTTCTTCATATTCTTGCATGCCGTTTTAGCTGGCAAAACTAAACTTGGACTACTACTTAATGGGGTTTTTTTATGTTATCAAAGCTACTAGCATGTTGAGTCACCTGTGGATTCCCCATCACCACCACACTTGGTGGAGTGAAAAGGTTAATATGGTGAGTCACCCATTGTTCTTTTGTTAAAACTAAGCAGATGGTTGTTTGTGGTTTAATTCATGATAATAAATTCTGATACATTTTTTTGTCAGTTTCTGTAAGAGTGTTTAGTAGTGGTGAATATACTTCTTTTCTTCATGTCTGTAGCTTTTGAGTGTCCGAACTTGTTTTACAGGTTTCCTGTGGTCAAACAGTTTGCCATAGTTTGAAGTGGCACATGGAGTTGGGAAAATAAATGCTTCTGAGACATCAGGTTATTAAAACTAAGGGGTCATGCTGGGAAAATAAATTGCCACCAGCATGTACTAAAGTAGAAATATTTGTTAAGCTGCCTGCAGCTATGAATTTATTTATTTATTTCTTCCCTTTTACAAATAATAAATACCTACATTTCCCTTTCACTGTGATCACTTTTTATTTTTATTGGTAATTCAGAAAATAATGCTTCTTCCAATCTAGTTTTGACCTCTTGCTCATGGAAGGAACCTTCTGTGTTTCTCTTCCTGTGTGAAGAGTGCTATATGAACTATTTAATCTCAGCCAGCAATACAAAGAAATAATAAGGACAGAGGAAACAGGTACTTACATGAGTAAATGTTTAAAGTTGCCAGGATTACAATAAAGCCTTGAATGTTCACCACAGCTGCCTGTTTAATAGCTTCAGCCAAAGCTTGCTAACAAGAACAGATACTACACTAGATCGGCTCCAAAGTGGCTCCTTTCTGTCCTTTAATTGTTCTTCAGCCAGCTTAGTTCCAGAAAATGTCCTGTGTTATGCCTGTTAAAACTACCTTTAACAAAAGTAAATTACTTCCCTTATTCCCTCTATTAAAACTCAAGTAGTTGCGTTCCTCTCAGTTTGGAAGCAAAACAAAGCCAGCAAAAAACAAGAGCTTTCCATATATACATAGGTACACAGGAGTGCTAAAAGTTTGTAAATTAAAATAATGCTTAAAACAACAAATTCAAAAACAGCCTGCCAAGGACCTATGAGCTTCCTGAACTAATGAAATGTTGTTGGCAGTTGAGGCTATGGAGATAAAGTTGCTCGCCCCATTGTCTAAAGATGGAACTTCCAGGTTTATGATGAACATTAAAGACAGGAACTAGCAGCCTTCTGCTACCTTTCATAGGACAGGGAAACACATGCTGCTGCTCAGTCACAAATACGTTGAGACCCTGGATTTCTCCATGTTTTCTACAAATGACTCTTACTTCAGCTCTGGAGAAGGGTAAAAAAGAGGGGTGTCTAGCAGAACAATCTGGAAGATTGGTTGGGCCTGTTAATTATGTTTATGGATGAAAGCAGTGGAGGCACAAGCCTTGTTTGCATGACATGGCAAGCTGTATTATGGCTTAACAAATGTAAGGGAACCTGGAGGGGCATTTATAGATCTTTTGCTCCTCTGTTGTTGTTGTTTGTGTGTGTGCTAAGCTAAGTCAATGTTTGGTTTAACATGCCATCCAAAATAGGGCTTGCGGCTAAGCTCTACCTCCCTAAACACAAGCTATAGTTATTCTGAAACCCCAGAGAGCTGCTGTTTGTCAGTGCAGACAATACTGAGCTGGACAGAACATTGCTCTGACTTAGTATTTTTCCTAATCACCCTAGAATTCTCAGCAAGAGCTCAGGTGCTTTGGAAGTTTGCTGAGTTCAGGCACTCAAGCTTGGAGAGGTTCAGCCACAAGTCAGTTAAACTAGCAACTTATAGAGAATGCAGGGAAATTGCCAAAGCCTTCATAATTGACCATCTTCTGAAGTCTTTTACAACACTTATTTAGGTCTATAATCTGAATGAATGCAAACATTCAAAAACTTATATATAGCAATATTGCAGCAGAGCACCGAAAGTTTTTCGTGTTTTTTTTAACTTGCCTTCCATCATTGACTCCCCATAGTCTGCCTGCTGGCACAAAATCTGTTGCACTATCAAACATGTTGCTCTAATTGCAAATGCGTATGGGCAGAGCTTGATGCACAACTATTAAAATAATAGGGGAAACATAAGCCCTATTGATTGAAATATGGTCTTACTTCAATCAGACACCTTCCAATATCCCGAAGTCCCTGAAATGACTATGTTAAATGAAATACATTGCTGAAGTTAATAATATGTGCCATAATACCAGATATTTTTTCTCTATTCACTAGGAGGACTGTTTATGCTGCTCAGTTAATAAACCATATGGGAAACAGTCCTACTAGAAAAGTTAACCAACAAATTGCAATTAACACGAGGACAAACAAAAGAGGACGCCTTCACCCTTGTACAGCTCCCCTTTATGACATACACAGCCGCAAAAGACAACAACATAAGCCCCCAACAGCATACAAATTGACATGGCTAATTTGACCCAACAACTCCCTCCCCCTCAACATATCAGCAAAACTCACTGCAATCAACCAAATGCAACCAACCATGCCCTGAGCTCTCCAATCTCTCTCACCACCAACAAAAACTAATAAATGAATAGATGAAGAACCTATCCACATGACGCTGACACAAAAACAGTGCACCTACACTATGCAAGAGAAGTACGGTAAGTCATTACCCCCCTTCTTTCTCCCACCTCTCTCTATCTGCCTATTTCTCCCCCACAACCTCACAATGCCTGTGATAGCAGTATCTCATACTTTTTGTTCCTCTCATTAAAAAAAAATGAATCTAAACTAATGAATCACAGTGGTGCTCCTAGATACACCTAAAAATTACCTACCCCTTTAAAAGTAGTGATAACTTTCTATTTGACAATATCTAAGAACGGCTGAATAGTCTTAAAGAAAACCCTTCTACTTTGACACCTTCCTGCTCTGTTCAGCTGTTGTAATAATGTCAGGATGAAGTTAGTAGAAAGGGAAGTGGAAACTTGACACAAGGACACTTGGGGTCTTTGTGGGTCTCCCCCCGCCCCCCGCCCCCGGGAATGCTTGATCAGAACTTTAAAAATACTTTCTTTAAAATGAGCTCTCTCCACCACTTTCTATTTCTATGTTTTCCTTCTCCCTTGATTTTTTTTAAAAATGTAATTACTTCTGGTTTTCTGTCTTCTTACTGTTAGAAATGTCACATTGTTTAGTTATCAGCACGCTTACTCGGAGAAGTTTATTAAACGTGATGTGGTGTTTCTGACATAGCGGTCTGAAAAGCAAAATGGATTTCATGGCTGGGTTCATAAAATGTGCCTCTTTGTATGGGTGGATTTAATTGGACAGTTTCTTATTTAGGAAAATTGCTCCCTGAAAGGCATAGTGTGGGTGGGCAGATGGTGTCAGTCAGAACATAGGGAAAAGAAGATCCGGCTGAGTGACTATATGGGCTAAGCACAAAGCAAAAGGAAGACACTTTTCAAGCAAAGCAATTGCTTGCTCTTGCCTGTGTGCATGCATTCAGCAGACCTGTGACATGGTTTATGCTTTTAATTGTGGTACAATTCTGTATTTCTGATTTGGGGAAACTGGAATGTTTTCCTGGTTTTAGAGACTGCTTGTGTTCCTTCCCAGGGTAAGGATGGTAGCTCAGTGGTAGAGCATCTGACTTGTGTACAGAAGGTCCCAGTTCAATTCCCAGCATCTCCAAGCAGGGCTGGGACTGTCCCCTGTCTAAAACCCTGGAAAACTACTGGCAGTTTAGAGCAGACCAGGTGTCTTCAACCTTTTCAGTCTCAGTAGGAGTCCAGTCCAGTTCAGCACAGGTGTGACTGGATGGTCTTGAATGTTACCTAGGAAGTCTTTGTGCAGAAATTTATCATTACCCCTTGTGAGGGCAAAGGCATTGACAAGTTTTCTTTTACAAAAAGGCATGGTAGGTTTTCCTTTGATGGGGTAACTTGTGGAGAAACTTGTTTGATTGTACACCAAACACAATTTTACTTTAGATATCAGTTTTACAAAAAAGTATATTCTTCTCTTGCTTGATGTCAGGGACTGGCTGGATGAGGAGTGGTGGTGGAAGCTGCCTGACCAAGAGCCCCCCAGGGGAAGCACAGAGGGAGAGGATTTAGATCCTGTCTTCTGCTGGTGGGAACCCAGCCACACCCAGAGGAGGGGAAGAGCTGGGAAGTACTGGAGGCTGGGAGCTTGGAGGATGAGGAAGAGGAGGAAACAGGCAGGTGCCCCAGCACAGGGCAGAGACAGGAATCAGACTTGTTAGATCCACCACAGAGCCACCCTGACAGCTTCTCTGCTAACAGCTTGCAAACCCCCACCTCCACCTCCACATCCCAAAACCCTCACCTAGATGCATGTTACCAAGCCAGGAAGCGACAGAGAGGGTCCCTTGGGGCTTGCCCTAGACAGGGAGGGGCCTGACACAGAGGGATAGGGAGTGGAGAAGGAGTTCCAAGCCAGTGTGGGCAACTGCTTCATCAGAAGCAACCCTTAGAAGTGTCCGTGTGTTATTTGATTTGCTTCCTTAATAAAGAAACTAACTGTAAGTTAGCCGGTGTTTCACTGTATTTCTCTGATCTGCAAATGACCTGTTTTCCTTGTCAGCTCCCTGACACTTGAAAAGTATTCCAAACATTTTACTTAAATGAGGAATGCTTATCCTTCTAGTGTTTTCCCCCCTTTTTTAATTGATTATTTTGAATATATGTAGAGAGGGCATGGGGGAATGGAATTGAAATGAAGTGATATCGGTGGCAATGTCGAGGGACAATATTTATAAATAACAAAAATAATCATACAGTTGTTTTAAGTATTGTATACTCCATCATGTGCTGAATTGGTCTAACAAACATTTGTGCTAACCCTTTATAAAAAAGAATATAGCTTTCAGCATTCTGAAGTAAATATCAAGATCACTCGGAAATGCAAATTTCATATATCTACAATACAGTTATTACCCTGGATGTGCATTGGCCTATGCTTTCATGGATTATTTTAGCAAAGAGAGGCAGAGAAATGAGAGGTCATACTAGGAGAGAACAGCAAAGAAATGACGGCTGCAGTTCTATGCACATTAACCTGGAAATAAGACTCATTGAGCAACCTGAAAATTAGCCCAACCCTGTTAGCTTATTTTATGTAACAATCTCTTCGGCTGCTAGTTGAGCCAAGCTGCTAAAGAAGCCAATGTTTGACTCCAGGAGGAAAAGTTGGTTTCTCCAGAGCTGCTGCATAAGCTACTTATAAAAGCCCTAGGAAATGCTGCTGCTGAATATTTCCAAGAAAATATTAAGAGCCCAGGGATATTATTCAGTTGCATTTTTTAAAAGGGATGTATCCAGTATTAAATTGATGCATATGTCAACTTTAGACCACAAGTACAGTGTTTAATTTAAGAACTTTTGACAATGTATGAACTACAGTGATTCCTTCTGCCCTTTGTTTCTGTTGGTGTTATTTTAAATAAAATATAATTTCAGCAGTTGCTTTCACACCCACACCCCACTGCCTCAGACATGATTGGGCCATGTCCATTTACCTGTAGTTCCTATTCAATAGCCCTAGTGAATTTACTATTGAGCAAGCAAGGTTAGGAGGGAGGCAGATCTGTCTCCTTTACGGTATAATTCTTTGGTCCTGCCATTTCTCACTGTCAGTCTCCCCATTGCATTTATTCATTCTTCCACCTTTTTCCTGTTCCCTCCATATTCATTTAAGTCTTTTATGCATCCCCAAACTTAAAAATGCCACCCACAGTCTGCTTTAACAAATGTTTCACTCCACATCAACTGACATTTTGTCTCATTGCTCAGGTTTCTATATCTCTTTCTTCTGTATTCCAAAACAGCTGCCTACCCTACCTTTTCTGTAGTGGGTGCCCATCACAGAAGCCTAAAAATAACTGGTCAGACAGTAAGTACAGCACCATCACTGTTCCATGTTTTTCTTAACCATGGTAAGCATATTGCCATTCCCTGGTTCTTCCCAGCCTTGGAGAGCTCAGCCTAGCAGTTGTGCAGTGACCTTCATCCACTCCCCACCTCAAAGTCTGGGAGGAAGGCTAAGGGCTGCTGGGTCACTTCATTCCTGTGGTTCCAAGGGTATGTTGACCAAGAAGTGACCAAAGTGGGAAGCTCCCTCCCAACCTTCCTTTGGCCAGCTGGGGCAGCTTGAGTCAGGGAACCCTAACTGCCAAGCAACTGCAAGTCTTTTCTGTGGGGAATGCTTGGACGTCACTACTGTACAGGGCCAGATTAGGTTTAAGGGGGGACAACTTTTTGGTTTGGCTAGTAAGGCCAGTCTTAGTAGATGTACAGTACTGTGACTTATGCTAAGATTATAAATTGGGAAAGAGCTCTCAAAATCTAAAAACTTGCAGTCTTCCAATAAAACTTAGGGTCAACAGAGTATGTAAGTAGTTTTTATAAGGACAGATAAATGCAAAGGGCATGCAGATCATAAGGGGAAACTTATATGATACAGGCAAGACACATGCAAAATGAATGTGATTGTTGGAGCTAACAATATGCAATGCTTTGTTTGTAATTTCCAGGCATCACCTGGGTTCCCACAGTGTGGGATATGCTGCCGAATGAATCACTAGTCTAACCTGCAATCACAGTTTCTTATGTTCTTCTGTGATGACAGTCATGATATTCTACTGAATGATCAGACAATACAACCCAGTTAGATACTTTTATTTATGTTCAATGGGGTGCCTAGTTCCTTATTTCAAAGCCTGTTGTGAATATTTTATACTGGGAGTTTAGTTTTCAGTTCAAGGGTATCGACAAACTTGTTTGTCTCTGAGGGAAGTTTTTTGGGAATTGAGCGCACTAGAAGAAGCTCCCCAGAAAGCTCAGGGAGAAGAAAGCTACACCATGCCATGAATAACAAATGGCTACTGCTTGCATGAGAAAAGTGCAAAATGATTTTTGGCTAATTAAGTGTGAGAGCAAAACAATTCCTATTTCCATCCATTCTTTCCACATCAATAGTCTGTTTTCAGTTTTCAACTGCAGGTTATCCCATAAAACAGCATCCGTGTGTGAGAAAGGAAGGAATTTAAATGATCTGAAAAGCTTGGCATATAAACGTCTGTCAGATAATGTTTGTAGGAACTAGAAAATCATATAGACAGCTTGTCTTTGTGGGTCTCAGGGGTGGTCTTGTCACTGCTTCCCTGGGAAAGGGTATAGCTCCTTTAAGCATAGGAGATTGCTGTGAGATCCCTTCTGAAGAAAACTAATCTGGATCCAGGTGATATAAATAATTACTTCCCCATGTCAGACCTACCTTATTTGGACAAGGTGTTCACCTCATTCATTCCTAAGTGAACTTGATAACTTAGATGAATTTTAGTCTTGCTTCTGCTCCAGTTTTTGAAACAGAAGCAACCTTGGCTACCCTAATGTCCACTAACAGGGGAAGCGCAATCCTGTTTATTATCCAGAAACTGGTTGATGGGATATTGTAGTTCCACCCAATGGCCTCTGGCCTGTGGGATGTCACAAGTTTCCAGGCTTTCTCCTTTGGTTTCTAACATCTGCATGAAACTGCTGTGAGGACATTCAGAGATGTTGTCTGGAATTTCATCAGTATACTGATGGCTTACAGCTCTATCTCCATTTTCCATCTTCTGATCCTAGAGAGACAGGGAGCTTTGTCACTTCAGAAGCAGAGGAGGGCAAGCTAGCTGAAAATGAAAGATGGATGTAGTTGGAGATGGGTTCAGCTGATCTGTAAGTAGGTTTTTACCCTGTTCTGAAACGCTGCTCCTGGATCCAGGGCTCTCCCTTAAGATTTTTCGGGTGGCAGCACCTCCACATCAGGCTGGTTTTCTAGTCATTCATGCTCAGTTAAATTTGGATTGCCATGATGCTTTCTACTGGCTATGGTGCTTTCTATAGCTCAGAAATGACAATTGGTCCAGAATTCAGCTGCCAAAGCTTTGACTGGAGCTGAACAATTGGAGTATTTGATGTTAAATTTGCACCATCTACACATGCCACCCATTTGTTTTCTGTCTGTTTAAGGTACTGGAGTGGACCTTTAAGGTTTTTAATGGTCTAGGATTGGGGTATATCAATAACCACTCTGTCCTATATAAACCTGCCTAAACTTTAAGGAGAACTTACTTTAGCTTTAGGGAAGTTACTTCCTGTTCCATCACTACTGGATGGGTCCAAGAAACAGAACTGTTTTAGGTGATGGTGCCAAAACTTTGGGATGGCCACCTTGGGAAAACCTGTCAGATTCCTTCTCTTCCTGAGTTTAGAAGGATTGTGAAGATGTAGTTGTTCAAACAAGCATTGAATGTATAATACACTACTTTTTAAGAACAACAACACCCTGATTTAAAATGTCTGCTATTCACTGGCACTATTACTTTGTTCTAATTGTAGATGTTTTCACCTCTCTTATTTATAAAGTGCTTTATTGATTGTGTTTTTGTAAGCAGTATTGGATGTAATTTATTGCAAAAAACAATAACAAACAACAATTATTATTATGTGGAAAGGCTTGGAAGAGGAATTAACTTAAGAATTAATGTTTATATTGATTCAGTTGTTTTGTACATAGACCACACATTTTAAAAATGGTACCTGTGTTTGTAAGTATAGAATGGAGAATAAGGGGTCATATATAATCTGTGGGTTTCCTGTCAAAATCTGCAAGTGTGGGCTGCCCTGAGGCAAAGAGTCTTGGACTTGACAAGAGTGTTGATGGTCCCTAATATTCTAGTGATGTGTTTCTATGGGAACTAAATGCTAGACAACTGCTTCTTATCAAGACTTATCAGGACTATTCTGGAACATTCTGAATAGGGAGAATTGATCGCTTACCACTCCTTAGCTAAGGATAATGCAATTTATTAATTCGTTCCATCAATTTATATCTCACCCTTCCTCCCAAAAGAGCCCAGGGCAACAAACACATCTAGTCTTACTCTTACTATTTTTAAAAAGCATTATAAAAACAGTTAAAAACAGTCTCTCAGCCAGTGATTTCAGAGTTGCCAGAAACTGTACATTTCAGCTATCGAATGCCAGGGAAAATGGGAATGTTATAAAATTTCTCCTGACACACATCACCAGGAAAGTCAATCCAGTTGTGTGTGAATGAAACAATTGGGGCTGTTAGTATTGAATGCAGACAAATTTTTACACTTGCATTCAGGATGGTCTGGTGGTGTAAAGAAATCTCTTAAAGTTCAGGAGAAAGATGCTTGTGTTGGTGAGGAAAGGGTTCATGGTGAGAGTTCTTTTGAAAACTTGCAATATCAGGGGGGAAAAAGCAGACAAACAAGGGCAGGACCTGTGTTTGTGTGTGTTTGTGGCTAATAGCCACTCATGGAGCAAGAAAGTTCTGCTGTTGCTACATATGCATTCAAATACGTTTGCAAATGTCCCTGAGAGCAGTATCATGTGATGATGTTCCCTCCCTCCCAGGAACCTTATACAGAATGGGGAGCCAGCTTTATTTTCATACAGTGTCCCTGGGACGAATGGCATGTATCACCTGCTATCTCTCCAAGGGACTTTCATGGCCCTATCTGAAATTAGCAAGTGACAGTCAAAGAGGCAGCCAGGCTTTTCAGCTGCTTGGAGTGGCTATCTCCTGCCAAAACAATAACAAAACACAAAACTTGGAAAATCCCTAAACTACTGGTCCTGCTAGCTAGGGATGATGGGAGTTGTAGTCCCAAAACAGCTGAAGACCAAAGGTTGGGAAACCCTGGTTTAAACTATTGGTATCCCTTACCTGTGCCTCTCTGTGAAGAGGGTAACCTTCACACAATGTCATAGTTCTACATCTGGAGCATCTCAGTGGGCACAGTCTAATAGTTGTGGTTTGGATGCCAGTGGTTTAGATACACTCCACATGGCCTCTGCTGAAGTTACATTTTAAAGAGGTCTCAGCTTCTCAATTACTAGCAATCTGTACCAGTAGTTAAGGATTACTTTATTCCATCATATACTAAAGATTTTCAGTGGGATTGGGTGAGAAGGTGAATAATTTGATCCTGATATTTGAATTAATTTACCCCTTGACCAGAACAGATGCCAGCTACTTCCTGTCTATATTCAATGCAAAGTTCCACCTCTTACCTTTGTATCTCGGCATAGGGCACAGTTTGTTGCAAGAGTTGTGAAAACAAACCATTGATTTGTGGGTCTTTCATGTTAGAATGTTTGTTCAACCTGCTGGATCAATAAGCAGAGGTCACAAGGACTCAGTAAATATAATTCTTTATCCTGCTGCAAAAGAAATATTTTAAGCCATAAAGAAACCTCATTACTATGTGTACTGCACTGTGGAGGAAAGAAGACATACGTGCCCCTGGGAAGTGACCGTAGCCGGCCTTTGTTGGCCAGATATTAAATGTTAGGTAATGCAGAACATAAATGCCTCTATTCCTTCACTCTGCTTGTATGTCTGCTCCAGGTTTATTACCCTTTCTAACTCGATATTTCCCTACCCTTATCTATATATTGAGTATCAGTATATATTGAAACATGCTTAAGCATATTAAAATCAACATATTATAACCAACTAAGCTTTACACAGAGTAGACCCATTGAGATGAATGTACCCAAGTTAGTCAGAGCCAAAGTTGTGTAGGGCTTTAAAGGTAAACACCAACTAAAGTTAGTATGACTAACATTTGATTCAACCTACTAGGGTTAAAGCGTACTTTAACTGTCTGTTGGATTGTGACCTCAGTGTTATTTTCCTGTTGTTCAATATAAGCTCACAGATTTTCTTCCTAAATACATAGGAATTTGAGATGCTTTATGTATTACATACAGAATGTTTATTCTCCCTATGCACATGCAGTATGTGTTGTACATTTTTACACACACAAAAATACACATATGCATAATAAAAACTGAGTAAGTCCTGTATAATAAAAACATGAGCAGAAAACATACACAATATAAATCATAAATGCCTTCTTCAATAAAATGTAGCTGAGTATCACATGTAGAAGTTAAAAATGCAAACTTCATAAAACAAGAAAATAAAATAGTAAAAAACGAGGCACTGTCATATTTCAGTCACTAACAATTAGCATCTCACTGATGAAGTGTAAATTATATCATGCCACCTTTCTACCTTCTTTGTTTATCTGAACTCTTGCTGTTATTTCATATGTTTTCCCACTCTAGAAAGCCCATCAAAATAAATGTATATATTTTACATTATGCCAGGCCTCCTAAAATGAGTGCTTTTAGAAGAAATCAATACTTTTTGGCTATAGTTCATCAGTACTGGTTTCATTTGTTCAGTTGATTCAGCAGAAACAGCCCTGTCTGCTTCTGTGAGTAGGGCTTGTTTGCTGGAAAAGAGAAGTAGCAACTGAGTTAACAAGAAAATTAAAGGGCTGGAAAGATAAGAAACCATATTTCCTGTATGTGTATATTGGTGAAGGTGGATGCACAGAGATCCTGATAAAGTTCTTGAAAGTCATTTAGCTGTGGGTCACTTACGAACTCCAGGTATGGAGATCTTTTCTAGCATTTGGGAAAGGACACAAAACTCCCTGATCCCAATTAGTAATGCATATGAAATAGGGCTCTTGCAGTGTGTCTTCTAAAATCTTCTTCAACTTCCAAGCAGCTCTGTTAGTACCAATGCATATCATCTTGACCTTTATGGAGGTGGATTCAACAACAGCTGGAACCCAATTTGGTACAACCCAGATGGCATTTGTAATGATTTTTAGAATTAGCAAAGAAAGTCTGCATATGTGGGAGGGTTGCAAAGTCCATTCTGTAGGTAGCATGAAAGGCAAGGCCTAGTATGTCCTAAGGGTACCCCCAAAGACAGGCATCCCCAAACTCAGCCCTCCAGATGTTTTGGGACTACAACTCCTATAATCCCTAGCTAACAGGACCAGTGGTCAGGGATAATGGGAATTGTAATCCTAAAACATCTGGAGGGCCGAGTTTGGGGATGCCTGGTCTAGCAGTTTTGAACTAGGAGTCACTGTGCATGCCCACTATGTGTTGTAGTATCCATTCCAGAACCTTGTAATGGATGGAACCAAAGGAATTCATTACTGACTCCACCCAAACTTTTCTGAATAGAACCAAGTGGCTCCCTACATCTCTATGCTTACTGCCTTTAAGGCGGATATTGATTCCCTCGCTCTTTGTGACTCACAGCTCCTTCTGATTGCTCACTACTGCAGTGTGGCTCTCTTATTTTTATCCTGTCTTCTGGGATGGGCCTCCTCTACCTTCTTCTCCTGCTTCAGCTGATGGAAGCAGTTCTTTCTCTGCAAATGTATTTTGGAGCCCATATTATTATATTGCATTAAATCCCCAAAGGCTGAAGAAGGTTGCACTGAAGCCTTAAGAGCACCCCCTGAGAGCAACCATTGAGCACAACCACCTTTCCATTCTTTTTTATGCAGCCATGAGGGATATAAACTTTACAAAGTGTAAGTGACAATTGATATTCTCATAATTTTTCTAAGTCTCCGAAAACACGCTGTGCCCCTTTTGATTCCCATTTTGAAAATCTATGACCACAAGCAGTATTTGTTCTTGGCAGGCAATGTTATTCAAGAGTTTGTGCCAAAGATGAAAGTAATTGTATTTACTATTTATATAACAAGTGACAGTTTGTAAATCTCGGATTTTCTTAAAAATATGAAAACATTAAAGGAGTTGGGAAAGAATACATCAACATTAGACAGAGTGCTCTTTATTTCCTATTGTGAGACTTAAGCAGGAACTGGAATGCATAACCCTTCAGTGAGGTGTGAGTGCAAGGAACTGTGTACAGTTGTTCTTGTAGCATATGTTAATTTTACCAGCCTATACACTCTGTAAAGTTTTCCCCAAGTTGATTGCTGTTCTGTTCATTTGTTTGTTTTGGCACCATTTTTTCCTGCCCATTAGCAATGTTTGCACAGCTTGAGAGGCTAGATCCTGTTTAGATGCAATAATCCCATATGAGAATGGCTTCATGCTTTACACAAGAATTATTGCTGCTGCAAATATACCGGTGTTTTCCATAGCAAACATGTAAAGTGTGAACAACAGACACGTGTACTCAGAGACATCTGAGTACAAGCATTGGGAAGCCTCAGTCTCACCACAGCTTTCAGACACATGTACACAGATGTTTAAAGACATGTCTCTGTTGTTCACGCTTATTTGCTTCTGGAAACTCTAGTGTAACAACAGTCTGCCTACAGCAAACATGATTGCTGTGTAAAACATGGAGTGGAACCACTTCAGATTTTTATGCTGGGTGAGGGTGGAACATCCCATTCCAGACAGGCTACCTTTGAATCAGCAAGACCCATTATTTATGTGCATGCTTTTCTAGCCTTCCTCCATGTTCCCAAAGGCAAAGTTTTCCCTTGAATTTTCTTCACTCTTTTGGTGTGCTTATCCATGTTTTGTTTACAGCACAGATGCTGCGAATTATTGCAAAGAGGGTTATAGATTTCCACCCGGCTAATTAAAGGTTTGTTATTTTATTTCAGCCATCTCAGAAGTAAATGACTCCACTGTAGCTTAGGAGGGCATGTTGCTAATTTAGGCTGCCACTGGTACCTCCCTGCTTCTCCTGGGTAGTTAGTGTTGACATAGCAACAGCTTATACTGGCTTGTACATGTATCCATATGCAGACACATCTGAGTGATGGAGATGGGGAGAAAGAAATTCACCAAGATGTTAGAGGTGCTGCTGCAAAAATCCCTGAATTTCTATGCTCCTTGCAGATAACAAGGCTTAAACTTCTAATTAATGGAATGTACATTCTAGTGATTGATATTGAGAAATGTCTAGGCTGATTCTTAGAGAATTGCAGCATTATACAAAGTGCTATAAACAACATGGGTAAAACCTTTGAAAGTGATTAGTGATTCTTATGATGCTCAGCAGTAAACCCAAAAGAAATGCCTTGATGATGGCCTGAAAGTGAGGCTCGTTTGAAGAATATCAGGCAACTACCTTCCAGGGTTTTATTCACCAAATTAGACTTGGATAATTTGAAATAAGTTATACACAGGTAGATCTCAACCAAGTCAGTGGCTATGCCTAGCATCAAGGACTACGTCACTCCACATGGGAGGCTCAACTGGCATAATCTAGTTTTAGGCACCATGTAAAAACTTTCCTTTTTACCTGGGCTTTTGGCCCTTAACTTGAAGGGCTTTAAAGTATTTATGGCCTCTTTCAGGTCAGTTATACCTGTCTTTTATTTGTAGAGATTTTTTTTTTAAGGTTTCAATTGTTTCTGTTTTAGTATCTCTGTTGCATCTGTATGCCACTTTGAGTTGATGTGTGATGTATGTAGATTCAAGATTCAGTTGTGGTCAGTATTAAGCCTCTGCTTAAAGTGTATGCCTTGTCATAGCTCTGCTATTCCCTTCTGCCAGCCAAGAGAGGTTCTGAAAGATGTGTGAAGGATGGCAGGCTTCCAGCTACTTGAGTGTTTCCGGACAATGTACTATTAAGCTGAGTGCATCCAGTTATCAAAAGAACATACCCCCTTAGGAGAGGAATGCAGAAATATTATATAGTGAGCTATTTATATAATAAGACCATACCTGTGACCATACAATGCTTCTGAAACCCAACAATCACTGTTACTCTTCTATCTGATATGTGACAAAAAAAGATTTCTGCAGAAATCACTTACTCTCAGCTCTAAACGCCTCTTCCTTTTTGCTTATTCTGTGGCATTTCTTTTTTAAGAAACCCAAACACACCAATAGCTGGTCTATACTGACAATTGATAGTAGAGCTTTTGCCAGGCTAAATACATACATCTCCATATTGACCTGAAGTGGCCTATCTACATTGCAGTCAGCTCATGTCTCTCAGTGGCACGCTTAAAAATATATATACAGAGGATGGAATGCAACTAAAGACAATCATTCTAGTCCACTTCAAGGCAGGCTATTGAGGTATTACTCAATAGCCTGCATTTGCACTATCAGTCCTGCTCTTTCAATTAACTCTCATGATTCAGAGAAAAAGTTGCCACACATGAAGAGGAGGACTGAACTATATAAAAAGTGCACTGGAAAATGTGGGATGATGCTTACTTGATGCAACTTTATCTGATATCCCTAGAAACAAAATGAATGCTCAGTGAAAACAGAGTATCTGGAAGTGACCTGAGATCCATCAATGCTCTTTCACATAATATAGGCAAATGTAATAGGACCTACTTTTTGTGCCTATTAAAATTATAATGCATTTTTATTACTTCACTGCACCACATAAAGGCAATACATTTTGAAGAGCTGCCATTAGTGGGAATATAATTTTCTACCACCTTGATATCTTAGGATTCAGTGTTAAGTATTATAAAGTTTCATGGAATAATTTACCTTCTTCAAACACAATGTAAAGATGACATGAAAAATGTAGCTGTGTGTTGCTGAAAATGTTTGCTGGCATTGTGATGTTTGTTCATATGTGCTTGTAATGTTGCTTGTCACCTTACACTGGATTTACATTTTAGCAGTGAGATACTCTTTTGAGAGTATCACATGCCATTTAAATCAAGGAATAGATTGACGTGAAAGAGGAAGTGGAAGACAAGGAAAAAGGGGGCAGGAGTATGAGACCTCTTACATCTCAATACATCTAATCATAAATTAGAATATAAACATTATTTAATTGGCTAAATTGCTATACCTCTTCATATGTGTGTGTTTTAGAATGAAGTGTGTGCTTAAGATGTACCCAGCCCAGAACATTTGCTTTAATGCAGCATTAGTAAATGAGAATAGTGGCATCAGATTTCAGGGAAGTGTGCCTGGTTCAGAAAGGAAGCCAATTAGATTGCTAAAGATGAGGACAGGAGCTTAGCAGCAGTGGCGTAGTGTGGGGGGTGCAGGGGGGGCCAGCCGCACCGGGCGCAACATTTTGGGGGGGGGCGCGCTCGCACTCGCAGCTCTCTGCCCCTACCTGGCTCACTCACTCTCTCTCACTGCAGTGCTGGCTGTGCGAATCCGATCCGAGCTGCCGGGTCGCCACCCACTGTGGAGGGGGAGGGTGCCAGGCGTGCATTGCGGTGCGGAGCAGAGAGAGAGCGAGGGAGGGACTATCTGGGGGAGGGACAGTGCAGCGGCCGCCCAGCGCAGCGCTGAGCGCGGGAGAGAACCACACCCGACCAGCCCAGGCAGCAGCAAGAAGAAGCTGGCAGCGGCGGCAGGTTAGGGGTTAGGGGCGCAAATTACTTGCCTTGCCCCGGGTTAGGGGGCGCAAATTACTTGCCTTGCCCTGGGTTAGGGGGCGCAAATTACTTGCCTTTCCCCGGGTGCTGACAACCCACGCTACGCCGCTGCTTAGCAGGAAAAATTGTAGAGCCTGGTGAGAGGCAATATGAGAAGCTAAGCTTAGAAAGAGCACTTTACTTCCCCCACCCCCAACCTCACGTTGCACAGGTGTGCGAATTGAACATGCCAGTTCTTGAAGGTGACCTGAGATGGTTCCAGGCTTCTGGGGAAAGATTGTGCTCAGGTGTGCTTTTGGATTTTAAAGGGCATGCTTGTGTGTAGAGTTCATTGTGAGGGGCCTGCTTATTTTCTAATGATTGTTTGGAGGATTAATAAAAGGAACTTGGAAGGAAATACTAGTGCAAGTTTAAGCAGACCTCCTCTTTGACCCTTCGTCTGTAAAGTATTCTCACATCACTTTTAAGTGTTCCATCCTCATGCAAGGAGAAAGAAAGTAAGGCGGAAATTTAAAACCTAAGATATTGATTATAGCTGATTTATTCTCTTTTCATCCTTCTTTCATTCAGTTCTTCTGCTAATGTAATGTGAGTGATGCATAATCCACCTTGGAGCCCTCCAAGGATTTAGTGCTCAAGATGTTTTGGAATTGTGGCTCCTTACTTGGTTTGGTTGCATTAGCTGGCAGCGTAGAAGAAATATTTAATTTCCACAGGATCTCTTTCTCTAGCTTGTGAAGCCTTTTTCACCCCATTTTTCTGATCAACCCACCCCCAAGACCCTTTAACACATTAAAACAATGTATTAAGTAGACCTCTCTGCTTTGCATTGCATTGCTTACACTACTAGTCATTCACTGTGGCTGAGTTTGAGACGTCATGGTCATATGCATGCTGTGATGCCCAGATTCTCACTGATCACCTTTTGTGTGGACATATTATTCATACTGTTTGCTAAGAGGCTGAGCTGGAAAAGAGGAAGTTCCATGTTTGAATCTGGACTCTACTGTGAACTCTCTAGGTGGGCTTAATCAAGCCACTCACTCTCAGCCAATGTAATATTGGGGGGGCGGGGGTAAGAAGGCTGACCTACCTTAAAGGGTTCTTGTAAGGATTAAAACAGGATATAATGTGTTTGTATAGCTCCTATGATTGCACAAAGTGCTTCATATGCAAAGTATTATTAGTATAATTAAGAAGAGACAGGTTGGATTAGACCAAAGGCCGACCCAGTTCAGCATCCTGTTCTCATAGTGGCCAACCAGATGTCTATGGGAAACCCACAAGCAGGACATGAGCACAATAGCACAGTCCCCACTTGTGCTCTCCAGCAGCTAGTATTCAGATTGTGAAAACAGTGTGGTTATCAAGAGCCTGGCAGGGCAAAGTACATGATGGATGGGCTGTGTTCACTTTGATGGGTTGTTCAGGCCTCCCCTGAGAGATTCAGACCCTGGGTGGCTGCTCACCCACTAGCGCTCACTACAAGTTTGCTCTACAAGCATTTAGCCCAGAGAGTTACTTACAAATTATAACCCAATCCTATGAATCATCACACTGAGGCATTTTGTATTTAATCTTATAAAGGAATAAAAATGGGACAAAGCCTATTGGGGATTCTGTGATGCATTTTCTGTGCATGCTAGAGTATTAAAAACATCTTCAGGCCTCACTAATGAGGTTGATAGTGAGTGCATTCTTTTGATGTCTCTGAAAACTTCAAAGGAATGGTCCAGGAAGACCCTTGTTCTTGAGATTCTGAACCCCCGACACTACTTCAGTTTGTTTTTAATAGGTATCGATATTTCATTACACTAAGCAGTATGTTTTTAGAGAGGGCAACTAGGGCTTGAGAGGCTGGAACAAAGGGTGCCATGAGTTTTGATGTCATTATCAGCATGTCTTTCAGTGTGCAAACCTGTTGAAGTAATCCAAATTGTTTTCTTTTCATTTCATCTGAGACTACACTCATGTTTAACTTTTCTTTTGTACCCCTAAGGTAAGTAGTGTCACTTGGGGAATATCTAACCATACAAAAGTAATGGAGATTTACCTTTTGCTTGTTCTTCACGATTAGGTCTCTCACCTTTCTGTCTGCCCCTGTTAGGTTAGAAGCAGAACTGTAACAACTATTGCATTAAACGTTCTGCCAGAACTATGAAAGTTTGCTTGATTCTGCAGACTGTCCAGAACCAAGAGTCATTTCACTGACATGGCTTGTGTAATCTGTGGATGGATGCCATTGCTAAAGAGAGAGGATATGATCTGCAAAAAGGAGGGTCTGTTACAGAGGATTTTAAAGATTTTTCTTATAACTCTATCAGTTGTGAAACTCTCCAGAAAACAATTCATAAACACATTATTCTTAATCATGCTGACAATTGTTCTTCATTTTCTTTTTCCAAGTTGCTGAGACCCACCCTGCAGGACAATTTTCAGTACACTAGGCTGTATTGCTTTAGAATGCACATGACTCTTACCAGCAATGGTAGTGGTGGAGGGAGTTCTTAAGATTCTCTAATTTGACTTACAAGACAGCAAGCAGAAAACATAGCTGGGAATATGGTGCATAAGGAAAGCAAGACTAAGCTGTCTGTTGGATCATTTACTGTGAAATTCTGACAGCAGACTACATTATAGGCTGCCAATCTGTAGGATAGGTACTGCAAGTACCAAAGGAAGTTTGTTGCATAGCTGCCCAAGATCAGAAAGACCTGTGAATGTGAGTTGCACCTTTCTCTTCAACAATGTGCTGCTGCATGCTTCATAGCTAAATTCTAGAGAAAAAACAAATCCAAGGCATTTGGTGGAGGGACGAGACAAACTTTGGACTTGACTTGTGGAAACGTTGACAGCTGTATGGCCATCAGTGATATAAGCGTTCTTCGCCAGTCAAATTGTTTAAAACACATTTCCCCCATTATGTTTACATAACAGCACTTGAAGAGGAATTTAGAAGCTTGCTCCCAGTATTATAAAGATGAGGAACAATTTTTATGTTATGGCAGTAGTGTGATTTCCCATCTTCCATGGCCTTATTCCACGCTGCTTCACTATAAAGCAGGCAGACAATTGGGGTAGGTGAGTGGGTAGGATTGCATGGGAAGAGCCACTGTGTCTCCAGTCACCAGTTGAAGAGCAGGTCCCAATGTTTTGGTTCTTACCACATGATTTCTAAATTTGCACATACTGGGACAGATCACTGGGAGAACAGCAATCACTCTGCTCTTTTAATATTAAAAATTGGACCTTAGATGGTCCAACAAAAAGTGCTCCCTTGCTTAAGACTTTGATTATCACCCTTCACCAATAGGCTGGTTTTTACATCAGTAAATCATAGAATTGTAGAGTTGGAAGGGACCACAATAACACAGTAAAATAGAATAGAAATCAAATATAATGGAAAACAAGCCCATAACTCCAGCACAGAGAACAAAATGGAAAGGCATTATATTGTATACATCTTTTATACCAGGCACATACATCTTAAAGAACCGCAATAAGGCTACTAACAATCTGGTATATTTGTAACAGATTTTGAAAGTCTCCAGTTGTTTTTGGCTGCTATAAAATATATCCTGAGGGTGTTTTAAGAAAATAGACTTACAAATGATGCATATTAAACCAGCCAGAAGTTTCCCACCCCCCTAGTAAGAACTGACAGCATAGACGCACCCCAAACCCTCTCTTTCAGCCTTCCCCTTGGGGGGGGGGCGCAGGTGCACAACTTTTCCGAAACAGATGTTAAGCCTAAGATTTGGAATCAAAGGCCTGCAACCCTCTTTAAGTACCGGTAAGTCGTCATTAACCAGGTGCCCTCCAGATGTGTTAAGACTACAGCTCCCATCAGCCACAGCCAGCACACCCTTTAAGGAAATCTTACTTGTGTGTAATCTTTTCCCTAAGACTGCTTAATATAGTAGTGTATAAAATTTGATGAATGCATTTGGCAAAGCTAAGGACTGAGGGTGACTCCACACATGACATGGGAGATTGGTTTATTTATGTATTTATTTGAAACATTTTTTTAAATTTGCTCTTCACTGCAGCTGCAATATCATAGCAAGGTGCATAAAAAGCATACAAAAAAAGCACATATAATAAAAAGAAATATATATCAGTTTACAAATAGCCAGAAAACTAACGTAGTAATAAACCAAGAGGTTTTGGACATTAATGTTCATCAAATGCCTGAATGAAAAGGCATGTCTTCTGCTGGCAGTTACAGTTTATAAGAATTTGCATCAGTCATATTGCAGAAGAGACAGGCTCCATAGCCAAGGTGCCACCATCTAGAAGGCCCTCCCATCAGAGATGGTTGCAGTACCATGACGGCCCCCCAGCTAAGTGTTAGCATCTAGGCAGGTCTATATTGAAGAAGGATTTCCTTCAAGTCCCAAATTGTATAGGGTCTCCCCATTCCCCCCCCCCAAGAGAGTTATGGGACTCTGAATTTGATTGGAGCAGTGGTGCTGGATGTTTAACATCCCCAGCACCATGTCATTTTCATGAACTAAATCCAATTCTCCATCAAAAACACTGGCTTTAGCTCTGAGGGAAGCCTGTAATTCCCCTCTTCCTCCTCCAGTTTCACTGCTCCAGACAAATTTGGAGCTGCCTAAACATGTTTGATTGCAAAAATTAAAATTGGTTAATCCCATCACAGATCTCCTGTGCCATATTTGTTTCTTGAAGGCTCTCTCCCCCCCCCCATACACACAGCTAATGCATGCAGACTCTTCTTAGCAACTCACTCTGCCACATGTTGAGCTGGCAGTATGAATGCTGACACTATGCATGGAATTAACTGCAGATGAGTGTCTCACACTTCTGTTTGTGGTGTCTGCAGTGAGACAACTAGCTCAATGTGTAACAACACACCTAAAATTTATTCTTAGTCCTATCCCTCTTCTTATTTCTATACCACCCTTCATCCGAGGATCACAGGATGGTTTACAACACAAAAATACATATCGTAGTAAAAACAAAATTAATACACCCCCCACCAGTTTAATTAGCCAAAGGCCTGGGAGAAGAGGAATGTTTTAGTTATATGCAGAACAGACTGTGAGAAGCGTATTTTTTTTTAACTGACTTAATGGTAGGGATAGCTGTCAAGGACTGAGTTTCTGTCTTCTGTGCTGTGATGTCAGTGCAGTTCACATTTAGGACCTCAATACTTAAAATGCCATCCACAACCACGTGCATGTGAGATTCCTGTGTGAGTTTTGCTTTGGTTTAGTGCTGTCCCTCCTCTCCCAAATGAACAGGTGGAGGTGAACTGGAAACTAAGCAAAAGAAAACCCAGATTAGGTATGCATGCATGCAAAGCAGAGATTTTGCTGGATCATATGCATTAAGTTGCAATAAGTAAGTGTGACTTCTTTAAACTGTTGTTGTTTATTTAGCTGCTTTCAGGGTGAGGGGGAAACCTTAACAAGAACATTTCTAGGCTTTTGCCTGAGTTGGACTGCAATTATAAGGTGCTTGTAAGCCTAAACAGAAAGAAGGAAGGAAGGAAGGAAGGAAGGAAGGAAGGAAGGAAGGAAGGAAGGAAGGACAGAACAGACTTTGCTTAGTGCAGAAGAGAATAATCATGAAAAGATGCAGAAAATCAACCAAATCTGCTAAAATATAAGGTGAAAACCCAACAGTAGTTTTTGTGTGTGGGTGAATGCATCTGTAAATGAATGAGATGGGGAAGTAGCCTACAACTCAAAAGTGTTGGTGTGTTTCATCTCATCCTTACCCCTTATGCCTTTAAAGCTGTCAGTACAAAGGCAAAATAAAATGACTTTTAATTATTTCTCATCAGGTGAAGCTGTCTCACTGCAACAGACTTTTAGAAGCTAGTGCTGGGTAATGCATTCAGTCATCTAGTCAATCTCCAAGCAGTCTGAGATTATTTGCTATGGTGGTTCCCCCGCCCCGGCATGCCGAAGCAGTTCTCTCAGTCTGGATGAAATGTTATCATCCTATCTGACACTGTACCTGCTAGCATTGGATCTGATGTCAGCTTTCAGCTTTGTAGGGTGCATTGCAATGCAGCACAATCCTAAAATTTTAAGAGCTGTGAGTTAGAAAAAGAAAGCGGGCTTGGTTTACAAGTGGGCTTGCTTTACAGGATAAGATAGAACTTTTAAAGTCCCACTTGGATAGGTACAGTTTACATTACTGTGGTACTCCAGGTTACAGACACTTCAGGTTACAGACTCCGCTATCCCAGAAATAGTACCTTGGGTTAAGAA
The DNA here is from genome assembly GCF_964252035.2 of Podarcis erhardii. NCBI lineage: Eukaryota > Metazoa > Chordata > Lepidosauria > Squamata > Lacertidae > Podarcis > Podarcis erhardii. The sequence goes on along the minus strand of NC_138497.1, from coordinate 76,783,720 downwards.
CTTTGCTTCAGGATGAGAACAGAAATCGTGCTCCGGCGGCGCAGCAGCAGCGGGAGGCCCCATTAGCTAAAGTGGTACCTCAAGTTAAGAACAGTTTCAGGTTAAGAATGGACCTCCAGAACAAATTAAGTTCTTAACCTGAGGTACCACTGTAGTTAGATGGATTTCTTCCCTAGCTTGTTATCAATGCAACATAGAACCAGGTAAGAGCCCAAGGCTTAAATATAGGAACTTAAACTATTTCAGGTGTTAAAGCTTGAAAACAGTACCCAAAGTTCTACTTAGCATGTTGAAGGAAATCAGTGCAGACACTCTCAGGCAGTGGTGTAATGTGCTCCTTGTTAACCCCTTTTCATCAACAGGTTGGGCTGTTGTGTTCTGTGTTGATTTGATTGACTGGCTGATTTATTAGACTTCATGTGGTTTTATGCTTTAAAAAATCCCAAAGTAATTTAACGTGTGCATAGCAAAAAACCAAAAACAAACCCCAAACCACCCACCTCATATTAAACAGTGTATAATATCAGCACAGAAACAATTATAGATGCTGAGCCAAAGTTACTGATGTGGCAGAAACTTGAAATTGTTTCACTGTACATATTTATATTTAATCTGCCTGATTAGATTTTTCTGATAATAAGAAAAGTGAAATTCAGCATTCATGTTAAGTTTTGACAATAGCTGCTAAGAGACAACCAGCACTCTGCATCTGTTTTAGAAGAGTGAGATTTCAAATAGATAGCTGTTTCAAATTGCAAGTCTGTCTGGATCAGTGGTCTGTGTAGTTGTGTGTAGTTGGGTTTTCCCTTCTTTCATATGCCTTGATATCTTTTATCTTCTTTTCTTTTGGTTTTTGTTTAAATGTCAGCCCATCAACAGTGCTAAGGAAGACTGAGCAACACTCAGTGTAGAAGAACCATAGTCATGGTTGGAAACCTAAAGGATTGTAAGGCATGACATTCATTCCTAGATGGGTTCCATTGACCAGAAATAGAGCAGTGAAAACAAAACAAAAAGTGCTGGGTAGCAGCCTTGGGCAGTGATCCAGTCAACAAACTTAAATTAACAGCTCTCTTGCCTCCTTTCATCAGGGCAAACTCTACTAAACCCCTGAGTAAAGAGTTCATAAGGCTGACTAACTCCATCTCCCTGAAACTTCTATTCAAAATTTTGTTCAACTACCTCATATGTATATGAAGCAGTTGAGTCATGCTGGCCACAAGACCCGGAAAGCTGTCTGCGGACAAATGCCAGTTCCCTCGGCCTGAAAAGCGAGATGAGTGCCACACCCTGTAGTCACCTTTGACTGGACTTAACCATCCAGGGGTCCTTTACCTTTTACCTTTTTAATCATTTATTATATAAATGGTTGTGATGACCACCTGTAGTTGGCATGTAACATACAAGTTGTAACAGCCTTCCAATGTTGTTGGGCAGCAACTTCATCATTTTATTTTGTTTATTATTACGTGTATAGCCCATTCTTCCTACAAGGAGCTCAAGGTGGCTTTTGTGATTATCTTTACAACAATCCTGTGTGGTAGGTTAGGCGAACAGACAATGAGAGGTCCAAGGTCATCCAGTGAGTGAGGATTTGAACCCTGGTCTTCCCTGTCCTTGTCCAATGCTATAACCTTTATGCCACCACTGTTGGCTGAGGCAGTTTAGATTTGTAGTCCAACCATATCTAGAGGGCCCCACATTGACTACCCTGATGTATCAATAGAATGCAATCATAATAATAACAACAAAATTATGAGCACAAGTATTTAAACAGGCTATATAACTGAGACAATTTAAATGACAAAATGTTAGGCTAGGACATAACTGAGCTCCAGTTTGTATTTCTGCTCCATTCTGAACTTCTTGAGTAGCTTATGATCTCACACACCCTGAGGTCTGCGGACCACTAATTGCCCTACCATATAGGAGTGTGGTGAAGTGAAGTGAATATGTTGATAATGATAAAAATAACTATTTAAAAACCCCAAGTAAATAAAACATTGATTCCTCTTCATTTCTGCAATAATTCATTTTTGTGTGTCTGCATTTTAAATACCGTATTTTTCGCTCTATTGGACACAGTTTTTCCCCTCCAAAAATTGAGGGGAAATGTGTGTGCGTCCTATGGAGCGAATGCAGGCTTGTGCCATAGCCGCACGCAACCCCTCTGGCAGGGAGAGGCTGAACAGGGCTATGGCTTCTTTAGCTCCACACAGCCTCTCCTGGCAGGGAGAGGCTACACGGGGCTAAAGAGGAAGCCAAAACAGCGAGCGGGATCCATCCCGTTCCCTTCCTTGGCTTCTTCCATAGCTGTGCGCAACCCCTCCGGCAAGGAGAGGCTGCACGGGACTATGGATTCTTTAGCCCTGCGCAGCGTCTCCCGGCAAGGAGAGGCTGCACGGGGCTAAAGGGGAAGCCAAAACAGCGAGTGGGATCCATCCCGTTCGCTGCCTTGGCTTGTTCCATAGCTGCGCACAACCCCTCCGGCAGGGAGAGGTTGTGCGCAGCCTGTACGCTGCTCTTTGGGGCTGGGGGAAAAAGATTTTTTTTCTTGATTTCCCCCCCTAAAAACTGGGTGTGCCCTATGGTCCGGTGCGCCCTATGCTGCGAAAAATACGGTACCCAGTTTCCGCTAAGTACCCAGTCCAAAATGGTTTTTTCACAGAAGGCTTTTTTTTTTTTTTTTACACTGGGAAGCATTCTAAAAATGCTGGGTAGCATTCACACTTTTCTTTTTCCTGAGGCTGGACAACATTCTTTACTTTGAATTGGTAGCCAGGCAATATCCATTACTCAATTATAGTACCTTAGAAGGCAAAGCAAAGTAAGGAGTGACAAAATCCCACCAGTACATTTTCTCATGTCAGCATATGGAGCAAGATTGTCGCACACTCTGTGGTGTGTCATATGGGGACTAAGCATAGAAAATATCGAAGTAAACATTCCTGTAAGTCTCATGCTGGGATGTCAGAAACAGGTAGATTTATTTGGCAATGTTCCTTTCCTTTACACTGCAGAAGGGTGTGCAGAAACTGCGAGAAGGTAGCTATCTTGGGGACACCAAACTTTTTCCATGGGAACATTTAATAAATGATTGGATTGAACCTGAGGGGGTGAGAGAAAAAGCTTACATTACGTCGAAGAGCTTTCATTTTTTATTTTGTCCTGGATGCAGTTTTTATTAACTCAGCTTTTCTTTTTAGCTGCTCAGACTCCCACATGTTACTCTCTTTATGACCTTTACATTCAAAGGAATAAAGCTCTCATTGGATCATCATCTCATGCATATAACTGCAGCCTTCTGTTCTTCTTACTTCAGGTCTTTCCTCACTTCAGCAACCTGTGCAGCGCATGTGACCATACCCACTATTGTATCATTTCAGCTATCTTTATATATTTATGTTCATTTGTAGCTGCAGTGCCACCCTCTGGCCATCTGTGCTGGGGTTGTTGTTGTGCAGCAGCAGGGGCCGGCCCGCACTTACTGCCTCTGGGAAGTTGTCACAGTAGTAAAGAGTTAGCCTCTTACTGCTAAGAGTCCCTCTTTCAAGATCCCCATCCATTCACACTAACCTCATTGTTCTGCTAGCTCTGTGAGATGTTTCTAAGATTCATCGTCAGTTGACTTTAGGCATGTTTTATGGGCTCTGTCTGTTTCCTAGGTTGCTTGTATTTTAATTGATTTGCAACCTGCCCTGAGATTGTAAGATGAAATTGAATGGACAGGCAAAGTATACTAAAATAAATAAATAGTCAATGAACAATTGTTGGCTGCGGCCTTCTCCATATTTTGTATTGACTGCAAGGTAGCCGCTGCCATTGCACAACAGCTGGAGTATCTTTTATAACCTCCCATAGTTACATGAAAAGCCAGTGTGGCGTAGTAGTTAGAGTGCTGGACTAGGAACTGGGCAGGCCCGGGTTCAAATCCCCACTTGGCCATAAAGCTCATAATCACAGTCTCTCCTCCTAACCTACCTCACAGGACTGTTGTGAGGATAAAAATGGGGAGGGGAACCATGCCACCTTTATTTCATGCTAGCCACAACCTTGAGCGGTATGTTGGCCTCAACCACACATAAGCTTCATGGCTAAGTGGAGATCTGAATCTGTCTCCCTTGTCGTAAGTCCTGGGACTGGAGATTATTGCTTAGCTGTTGTTCTTATTTTTATTATGTATTTTGTGGTATTTTTTATTGTATTTTTTATTGTAATTTTATGTTGTGAACATAAGTCCTGAGATCTATGGATGAAGGGCGGTATACAAAGTCAACAAACAAACAAACAAATAAACAAATAACACTATAAATGTAATAAATAAGCAAATAAAATATTTAAGGTGGAAGCCACCTAGCTGATTCGAAACAGCTGGTGTCTGTAACTTTGTGTGCTTCTTGCGACAAAAAATCATATTTTGCCTTTCCCCCCTCCCTCCTCCATTCTTCCCTCTATTGTTCTTTGCATCTGGGACAGGGTGTGGGGCAAGGACCCTTTCTCCCTTGTGTTTTCCTATAGTAGCTTACACATATGGATGGTCTCTGATGTTGATTGCTTTGAGTGGCACATGGTGTGCCATAAATAGTAAATATAGTGGCATAATGAGCAGTTTGAGCCAGTGCAGGTGATGCAGCTTTTATTCCCTGGAACCATGTGTCTGTGTGAGCTTTTGCTGTGACAGTAATAAAAAGGGAGCCGGGGGGGGGGGGGGGCTGGGGAATCAAATAAATGACAAGCTTCAGAGCACCATAAATAGTGTCAGTCTGCTTCAGTGGGGTTGCACTTGACTCCAAAAGATACTATGGTTCAACAGTTGTGATGGATGGCAAAAGGGAAGGTTTGACTTCCTGACAGACAGGCAGTCCTACTGGGTGTTTAAAATCTGCTATTGGGCCTGTGTGGATGCAGGCTGCCTCCTTTTCTTTTCTTTTCCTTAAAAAAACTACAAAACTCTTTCAGGTGGAAAAAATTAATACAGTTTTGAAGCTTTTATTGCTTTTAGTGCCAGAGCAAAGAAGGTCTTGAGGGCTGTACTGACTCACACATTGTAGATGGGCTTTACACAAAGTCAGATAAATGCTGTGCTGATCCAGTTGTTGATTCTCTGTAGGTCTCATCACTATAATATCTATTGAAGCATTTTAACTTAATGTGTTTTAACCCTCAGAATATCTCTGTATCTTGGGTAGAATTGTCTCTGTTGTGCGGATGGAGATCCACCCACCCACCCATTATTTATTTATTTTGTTCATATCCTGATGAATATAATAAAATCTCTAAGTGGTTCACATAAAATCAATAAAAATACAGCATTAAGTAAAATTTCATGAAAACTAGACAAAACTGAGATAAACATAAAATGCAAGTCTCTCTCTCTCTCTCTCTCTCTCTCTCTCTCTCTCACACACACACACACACACACACACACACAAGCAAACTAAACAAGGTACTAAAAGAGTCCATGAAAGTTTGAATAAACATGTCAGTCTTAAAAGTCATTATTGTCTCTGCCTCACAAGCTTTTCAAAGGAGGGCATTCTAGATGGTGGGTGCTATCATCAAGGATTCATGTGTGACTTGCCTCACTGTGGTATATGTCAGAACTTCAAATAGAAGAACACTGATCTTCTGATGTACTGATGTACACTCTCTTCCAGCATATACCACAGAGCAGGTGGTGCTGTGGTCTAAACCACTGAGCCTCTTGGGCTTGCTGATCGGAAGGTCAGCGGTTTCAATCCACATGACAGGGTGAGCTCCTGTTGTTCTGTCCCAGCTTCTGCCAACCTAGCAGTTCGAAAGCACACCAGGGCAAGCAGATAAATATGTACCACTGTGGTGGGAAGGTAAACGGCTTTTTTGTGTACTCTGGCTTGCGTCATGGTGTTCCATTGCATCAGAAGTGGTTTAGACATGCTGGCCACTTTGCCCAGGGGAAAGCTGTCTGTGGACAAATGCCAGCTCCCTCGGCCTGAAGCAAGATGAGCGCCACACTCCATAGTCACCTTTGACTGGATGTAACCATCCAGGGGTCCTTTACCTTTTTACCTTTACCTCTCCTGAAATACAATATAGCTCTGTATTAGTGTCATTGTATATTAGGTACATGTTCATATGTGTTTCACATTTCACTGTATTTTTTATTGTTGATGGTAGTATGGCAATTTAATACACATATGTTTGTTTACATTAGTGCTTTATGTTCGATCATATTATAGTTTAGTACATAGGATACCTCTTTTATGATGGTCTTTTTGTTTTCTTACATTTTCAACATGGCATTTTGGTCATATGAGTGGACTCTGAGTCCATAGTTTTCTCAAAAATGATGGATTCAAGTTTGAGCTTAGACCAAGCACTCACTTCATCCCTCCTCCTGCCCATCTGCTTCTGATAGGAATGACCTTAGTGTGTGTCTCTAGTCCAGTCCCCCTTTTAAAAAGGGAATCGAGTGGGGAAACTACATTTATTTTATTCTGTTTTGTAAGCAGCCATCAGCCTGTTGCTTAAAGCAAAGCATTCAAGGTTGTTTCAGAAACAAATTCGAAACTACCGTATTTTTCGCTCTATAAGACGCACCAGACCACAAGACTTTGGAGGAGTTTTTGGAGGAGGAAAACAAGAAAAAAAATATTCTGAATCTCAGAAGCCAGAACAGCAAGAGGGATCGCTGAGCAGTGAAAGCAGCAATCCCTCTTGCTGTTCTGGCTTCTGGGATAGCTGCGCAGCCTGCATTCACTCCATAAGACGCACACACATTTCCCCTTACTTTTTAGGAGGGAAAAAGTGAGTCTTATAGAGCAAAAAATATGGTTGATTTTCTCATTCAGATCAGTGCAAAGACTTAAATGTGTCAGTAGTAGCTATGAATCTGGTCCCATATGGAGACAAATAATTACATTGCACTACTTTCTCGAGGGTCAGTTTGAGTGAATCTTCTAGACAGGGATCGCATCTGTCTAGAAAATAACTGTGGATATGGATGTGTACAAGTTGCTTGCCAACAGCTGAATAATTTAGACTTCTCTAGTTTAATTCTAGACTAACAAGAAACCGATCTCAAGTACTAGTCGTAATTAAGGGAACTGAGATATCAGCAAGAATCTGCTTGCCTACAGCTTTGCTTGTGGAGCTTGGGACCCTCCCCCCACCTAAGACATGATGAGTAATAATCAAAATCTGTTAGGCATTGTGGGCATGGTACAGAAGTGGACTCTGAATGGTACACACACGCTGAATGCTGGTTGTGGTTTTCACCCCTTTCAACAGCATTTTGCAATAACAGTGGAAACAATTCATATGTAGAGATCAGTCTCTGCTCTTTTTTATCACTTTCACTGGATCAAGGCAGTTATTACAAGTATCCAGACATTTAAAAAACCCCAAACATTTGTGGGATTGATGTTCTGACTGGAAAAAGCATAGCATCTGAATATCTGAACTGTGTATGTGTGTGGGCGAGTGAGAGAGCTTCTTAGAGCTCCCAAAGCAGCTTGCATATACATTAAAATAGTAAAACATAAAAAAATCAATATAAAGCACAGTAAAAGCAAAGCAGAAAAGTAGTTTAACATAAAAACTATATAAAAAACCCAGTAGGATTAGAAGATCTAGAGTGCCTGAGGAAGTATAAGTTTTCTAATGTGTCTGTGTATCCTGATCAATTGATTTATTAAACATTTACATGCCACTTTTCACTGTATAGTCAAAGCAGTTTTCAAACATGAAAATATAAAATATCTAAAATACCTAAAATACAGCAATAAAAAACACACTATTAGAACCACCTAACCATATAATTATACATCTGTTAATTCTTGCTTCAAATGATGGTGGGAGTTCTGTGATCTCTTCTCCCATAGGTTTTTTAAAAATATATAATGGCAGAAGCAGACATGGAGGAATTTAGATAAGGGAGTGAGTTAACCCATAATATTTTTCCTGGCAAACAATCCCACCTCTGCCTGTCCACCCACCCAAGCACTTTATGGCCACCATCAAATCATACATTCCTGCATACATACTCAAACAATTAATTAATGACTACTAACAAGTAAAAGTGCCACTCAGTGTGAAACATAAAAGATTGTGTCAAATTAAATGCATGCTTAAAAAACCCCCAATGCATTCAGTGAGCTTCAAGTGTGGAAAGTGCAGTTATTGTGTCTCTGGGAGGCAGCCAAGCACTGATGAGTAAAGGAGAACCCAATCAGGCAAGGTTCTCTTTTAGATCGGCAGGCCTCAGTTTCTCTGGCAGCCCCTAGCCTTCTGTTTTTTTCTCTGCAGAGAAAAGAATGAGATTTCCAAACCTTGGTTAGGTCTCCAGGACAGGAAGGCAGGCAGGCAGGCGCTGGGGGTTTGTATTTCGATGATATGTTGCTTTCTTGCAAATGTTACAGAATTTTGCATATAGAGCTGTAATTCATTCACTCATTCATTCATTCATTCATTTTATTTATATGCCATTTCCCACACACAAATCATGACCAATGTGGCTTTCCACAAAGAAAACAGGAATGCATTTCAAACACTACAAAAATAATTTCATAACATATCAAAACAATAACATAGTAACAATTTCATTATAACATAGCAATTATAATAGCATACAAAAAAACCCACTTTTCAATACTATAAATATACCATGACTACATAAACAACATGCAGCATCCAAAGCAAAAATAACAGTTTCGCTTTAGTAATCCGTTTGGCTCATCCTTCAGTTGTCCATAAGGTTTGGAATTACACCTGCCGCAAAGCAGAACAAATTGTCATAGACCCAAGACTCCTACCTCTTCAGACCAGAGGCAAAATTGCAGTGCAAATGTGTCAACGATGCAGCCTGCAGCCATCAAATATTTATTCTTACAACATTTTTGTTTATTTAATAGTTCTCAATGAGGTGCTGTTTTATTTTTGGCAGTATACCAAAAGCACACAAACAAATTCTTCCTCTTGTTGAAAGTTTAAGGTGATGAATGAATTAGATATTTTTCCTTAGGACCTTGATCTCTAGAATAAAATAAAATTAGCTTGTGGCAGTTTATGAGTATGTGAATATTTACACAGGTGGGAGCAAAAGCTGAAATAGAGCATCTGTTAATACTTGTTATTTATAGAGGGGTTCAACGTCTGAATTCCGCACCTGTCTTTTGGTTGTTTTTGCAGTTAGGTGTGTGTGTTAAAGACAGTAAGCATTCCATTCAGCTTATGGACTCTCAAACTTTGTATTCTTCTTTCTGAAGCTTTATGAATTATGCAACTGAAAAACCAGGGGATTAGTAGCATCTGCTTCTAGAATATATATATATATATATACCCATTATATTCAGAAAAAGATGGACAGGGTTTTTTGTGTGTGATTTGAACAGTGAGAGGAGCTCACCTTTGCATTTCGTCCTATTTGTACTTCTTAATTCTGTTTTTTTTACTCCATTCATTCTTGCTTCCACAGCTTCTGGACCTAGATTCAAGTGTATCCAATGCTGAGTTTTAGGGACTGACTGGGAATTTTGTCAGTATACCAGCAGCCATGTAGTCCTGTAGTCCAACAGTCTTAGACTTGGTGCTGGGAACCCCTCAAAAATCCCCATTAGGAGCAGTTCAAGACTTCATGGCAACCATGGGGCTGTCCCAATATGTTATCAACCCTAAACATGTGGTCATACTTTGGATTTGATGTTTGTGATGGAGGAGGGATGGTGATTCAATGATGCACCAGAGGTTGATGAACCAAGGGGCTTCATTGAAGCCATCTGGGAGTCTTGTGATGTGCAGCCCATCTTCTGCCACCAAAGGATCTTAGAACATGGTCCCAGAAAGCAAACTCCTCTCAACACCACCACCAGCATAGCCAGTCATTCACCTGTATTCTGTGCTATTTTTCTAGAAAAAGAGGTGCAAGAACTCACCATGAACACCTCCCTTGTTCTCATTGAATGCAAATAGAACCCACCTGAGAGGTGCCACAACTGAGTTCTGGCGAGTTCCGGCTGAAAATAAACTCTACCTGTATTCTTCTCTCTCTTTGTAGTCTTCTACCTTTTTACAGGAAGAATGACGAGAGCACCACCTGAGTGCCAAAGTACTTCAACTTCCTCCCCACAACTTTGTAGTTCAAAGTGCTTCGGTCATTGTTATACTTGGCAGTGTCATTTCTTCCCATGTAGGTGAGCAAGAAGGGATTAAAACTAGGGACCTGGATTATTCTTGACAACCTGTTCATTACACCAGCAATTTATGCACCAAGGGGACATCAAATTTCATGAGTTAACAGGACCAATCTCGGCCCACTGGGGTAAAGATTGGATAGACCAATCAGCTCACAGTGATCTGCAACATAAACTGGTTGGATGTTATGCAGATGACCAGATCTCAGGCATTTTATGCAATACAGTGGTACCTTGGGTTAAGAACTTAATTCATTCCAGAGGTCCATTCTTAACCTGAAATGGTTCTTAACCTGAAGTGTGTGTTTGCTAATGGGGCCTCCTGCTGCTTCTGCGCCGCTGGCATGTGATTTCCTTCTTATCCTGGGGCAAAGTTCTTAACCTGGAGCAACCACTTCCTGGTTAACTGAGTTTGTAACCCGAAGCATCTGTAACCCGAAGCATCTATAACCCAAGGTACCACTGTACTTCATTATAATCCAGGAATCTTTGGGCCCCTGATCCCATAGATTTATGTCAAATATGTGCAGGACCCCAAACTTGCTTTGGTATAGGGATCAAATCTACTTTATGTATGTGTTCCTTTCATCTGACTATTTGCTACTTACACCTATTAAATTGGAGTTCACTGCTTGCATTGGTGCCTCCATGCCCCACAAAGGACAAATCACAGGATGGAACAAATATTTGGATGGGGCTTTCCATGGAAAGGAGATGCTATTAGTCCATATTAGTCATCTTGTGGTCTATCTAATCTTTACCTTATCTAATGTGTGATTCTGTAACAGGCAAGTCCTCTGCTGCATCATTTTTCTTCTTGGGATAGATTTCTCCTGAACTTCTTTGTGTCATCTGTACAATCCCCTATATGCATTCTAGAGCTTTAGCTAAGGAGCAGTTAATAATAACAACTCTTTCCTGAAAGCATGAGAAGCTCTTGCACAGACACGCTTCAAGGCAGACAAGCCTTGGCTGAGTAATGCTTCCAGAATCTGGCTCTTTCTACTTGAAAAAGGATGAAGCAGAGTGAAGAGAACCAAACAAAGGGGAAAAGGCAGGTGCTCACAATTAATAGATGCATTAGAAGGGAAACTCAAGGCCAATGAATGCCCCACTGAGTTGTTCATATGCTTATGTGAAATCTTCCCCTTTCCCCTCCCCCCAGCTGCAGTATGACAAAGGGAGGTGGGTTGCTGACAGGATGAATTATGGCTCCCCCCTCCCAATGTCTCTCAGTGATGGAGTGACACATTTAACCTCCCCTGTTGATGCTTCTGCAGGTGAAATGAATTATGGGACCTTCTGTATCCCTTATCAGGTCTGGCCTGTCTCTGGGGCCAGTCCCAGCTGCTATGATGTTGGGAGTTCTATTTTGGCTTAATACCAAATACAAATCATGTGCATTTCTCTGTCTGAAGACCCCAGGCTGCTTGAATATGGAGTTCATATCCTTGGGGAATGAGGAGGGGGAGGGAAGGAGGGGGAGGGAGGACAGATAAAACCTGCCCAGAATTGCTAATCAGCCTCTTCCTTGTGTCCTCCCAGTCTGCAGATGGCTTCTTGCTGGGTTGTAAGCCTATCAAAGCAAAACACCTTCATTGTCAAGCTGGTGGAAAGTGCCTTATGCTTTTGTTGAATGCTCTAAAGAGGGGCTGGTGGGTTGAGCATTTTAAAGATTACCGCAGAAGTCCAATTAAGCTGGGAACTCTCCTGTGAGAAATGATCATCGACAGAACTAAAGCTACTAACAAAATATATGCTTTCCCCCCTTTAATCTACCTTGAGTAGAATCCATTGTCCATCAATTGACAGCAGATTATGACAGTCAGAACTGGCCAGAGCAGGATGTCTTCCTTTGCTTGATCCCTGTTTTTAAAATCCTTATAATTTGCTTATTATTGCATCTGTGGTAAGTCTGTTTGGACAGCCCAGGTGCTTAACTCTACCAGCCAAAAAGAGGAGTGAGACAGTACAGTAGACCCAAAGGCATCTAAATATTTTAGGGGAAATCCATGGGAGATGTGGGCTTTTTACTTTTTCTGCAGAAGAAATTCATAAGGGGCGAGAAGGAAGCAAGTAGGGTGCCCTTAATTCATTTAGTAATGCAATTTTATAATAATACACGTTCCATTTATATTCATTGTGTACACATAGCCATGTGTATTGTGCTCTCTTGGGATTAAGCACCCGAGATACTGCAAAGTTCCCTCTCACATCAACAAGGAATGAGACTCTAATTCTCCTCTTCTATGGATTAAAACAGCATGTGCTATCTGTAAAACATAATAAAAGATATACACCTTTCACAAATTAATTATTATTTTAGACTTTGCCTGTTCACAGACAAATATTGGTATTATTACAATTACTACCTTGTGAACATAAAGAGTTAAAGCAGGGATAGTGGAACTTGGGGCATTCGAGCTTTAGTTTATCTATCTACAAGCAAACAAACATAAATGTATACATTATTATTTCCAATGGCTTCTGGTCAAGTAAATGCTGTCATTTGCTCAGCCAATCTCATTTTTCTATTTTTATTTATATTTGAGCAAGCTGCATGTGACAAAAATATTTACACCAGAATTTTCATAAAGGGGGAAAAGATATAATGAATTGACATTTGACCATTTGTTTCAAAATATTTGAGTTTTCCCAGCACTATAGAAAGATTTAACATGACAGCTGAAAAGGAAAAGGGACAAGTAATCATCCATCAGACTCCGATAATGTAAACACCAGAAGATAATTTGCATTATTTGTTCATGGAAATACCACAAAGAGCTTGTGCAGTCCACATCTCACTCTGTCCTGGGTGTTCCACTTCCAAATTTCTAGTACATCATTGAACAATGCGACTGATTGAACAATACTTCCTCCTTTATCGGGTTCACTATTTGCCGTGGGAAGCAAGTATACACCTGCCCCCTCATCGATTTACCTGGCTTACCTGCTTACCTACATCTGCCTTTCCTGTGTTGACTAAATATTTGAATTGTTGGCATCCATCTGTATCAGAAGACAATGAAGGAGTGTGCCTTTAGGTGAAGCCACTCATTAGAGTTACAGCACCTTCTGTAGAGACCGACACAGGAGAGATGTGTTTTGTTTTGATTATGGCCTACACAATGTTGGTTGTATTCAACAGAATTCTCCCCCTAGCACAAGGACATCCACCTACACAATGGGATGGCTTCCACCTCTCCCTGTGTGCCCCATGTGCCCCTCCAAGTCTTTCCTGTTGGGTTTTTATGGGTTCCCCCAGCAGATGATTGTGCACAGGGAGTGGAAAGAGAGAGGAAGTTCTGTTGCACAGGCAGGAGTCCTTGTGCTAATGGGGAAAGTTTGTTGAATACAACCTATATAGTCCAAGGCAAATAGTTCAAAACTATGTAGTCAATTAGTATTTTCCCCTAGGAGATTGACCAAGTGATTTTGATGTGTATGCAGTGTATCATATGCACATCTATTGTATTTGGAAATTACATCAGGGAGGGCTGGCACACATTCACTCTCATCCAATGGACTGGAGTGATATGCATCTGCACATTCTCTAAGACTTCATTTCAACATTTCATTTTCCTTCTCTTATTTCATTCATATATATTTATATTTATGCCTTCAGTCAAAATTCTGCAACTGGTTTATAGAAGACAATGCAAAAAAAGCATAAAAATTAAAATGCAAGAAAATATTGAAAGCCATATAAAAAGCAATAGAACCAAGATGTCTTAAAGACTATTTATTATATATGTTCAAAGGAAGTCAAAATTCTTAGGGCAATATCCAATAAAGCCAAAGTAGATTTATGGAATCAATGGATTGACCATGATTTCAATAACTCTGAGTGTGACTAACATAAGGTTACCAGATGTCCCTGTTTCCACAAACCAGTCCCCATACAAAATCCATTGAAGCTGAAAAGTGTCCCCGGATTCATTGAAAAAAATCTGGTAAGCTTAGACTAACTGGATGTCATCCTAAGCAATACAGCGAAAGAGAACCAAATACCTTCTCTTTGTGACTGTTAGCTGCTTTTCTGATCCAGATGCGATGGAGATATCAATACTAGCTTTTTCTAGCTATTTGGGTATATTTTTCATGTTTTGGGCAACGGCAAATCTGAGCTTAAACTCCATGTGGAAGCTACTTTCATTTAGCAAAAGAGGGTAGAACATGACAAAGGTTTTAATGAGAGAGATTGAGGATCTCTGGCTCTTTGTCAGTCACTGTATGGCTTGTTGTGTTCTAATAACTTGGCAAGAAGTACCTGCCAAGTGGCAATGCTGAGTACTGGCTTCACATTCACAGCAGTTATTTATTAGTCAGGGCCATTGGCTTGGATGGCCCTTGTCCATGGTACTGAAATTTAGGAGTTGTGTTTCAAGCTGTAATGAGTTGCTTTCTTCTCCTAATAAATATAGAAAAAGAGCTATGTGGGTAGTGTGCACCATCAGTATTGATTATAACCATAGATCTTCCATAACTCATATTTCATGATTATTGGAGGGTCAAAGTAGACATGACACTGGAAGAGTTGTGATTTGATCTCCTGAGATTTTGGCCTTTTTAAAAAAATATGGTTCTGAACAGTCATCTGGGAAGAGGGGAGATCAAATATCTGCATCATTTCTCCAATGTCAGCTGGCCCACCCCCATCCAGGGCTGATATTTGCTCCAGAGGGAAAACATAGCAACATGTTTGGCAGAAGGGTTGGAGGAATTTTTTTTAAAAAGTATGTGCATGTGTGAATAAGTTTTTATTTAATTTTAAATCTAACAAATTATTCATCTTTTCTATTTGGACTTTCTTTCCTTTTAATCTATCTATGCCTACCAAGATGGGGGGAAAGTGCAGCTATTAGGTTTGTAACATCTAGTCCCCCTGATCCCAATGCAGTGCAAATTGTCTAAAGCTAGAGCTATTACCACATAATCAAGGCAGGTGCCTTTGGCTTCTGCAAACAAGAAGACATGGTGTTCTTGTTATGCTCCTCCAGCAGCTCATGTATTTACCCCCCCCCCCCGAATGCTGTCCCTTAGTTCCACAGTCTGAATTTCTGTTGCATCCTGCTAAGTAGTAAATGACAGCGTACTATGTCAGTCAATGGTTTCCCTGTGTTAACCAATGAAAAGCAATTAGTCAACAGCTGTTCTGCAATTAAAAAGGAAACTGGCTGAAATCTATCACTGAAATCTCAGCAGGAAATGCTAGACCATGTAAAGTACATGTTCCAATCAGAGCTTTGGATAGATCTCACTGTGGAGTCGAATATTGACAGCAGTGAAGTGTTTAGGGACATCCAGATCTTTTTTCGACACAACAGGTCAAAGTCTTGGAGCTCTCCCAGGAGTAAACTTACTTTAACAGGTTAAGGCATATGGAGCTTCTAGGAGTACGCCTGTCACTTCCCTCCCATACATGATTTACTAAAGGTCTTGGGCTATAAGATCTTTATTTCTCTTTGTAGTCCGTTGACTTTCTCAGACATCCGAAGCATTCTAGTCGGTGTTTCAGTTTGTGCCAATAATGCCAAACAGCTAGCTTCCTACCTCCGTTGCTCTCATGAAAAGGTCAATAAAAACTGCACCAAAATGCTGCATAACACTGGGCAATGGAAATTTTGCATGCAATCTTTAAAACAGAATGGAAATGGGTTGGGTTGGAATGAATAGATGGACCTGTGGGTGGAGTATGGAGGCTTTACTCCCTTGCACTCTCAACACAACCAGCTGAATTCCTTCAGGCTTCCCACACAGCTGGGATCTTGCAGTCCACACTTTTAATTCTCATGAATGTTTGCATTTAATGATGCATGGTTAGTGTTTAAATTATAATGTCAACATTTTTCATTGTTTCATTTGTTTCATGGAACTAAAGAAAGCATATATATGATTTCCCAGTTGTCTCCCAGCCAGGCACTGTTCAGGCCTAGACTGGCTGAGCTTCAACAAGGTAGCTGCAGTATGTGCCTTTTGTCCATGCCTTGGGCTTAATGCTTCTGACCTGGATTGTCTTCCACCCACTTTAATCTCTTGCATAGTGGCTGGCAATGGTCCTTCTATGCTGTATGAAAAGAGTCTGCCTTATAGCAAATTTGTAAAGGCACAGAAAGACAGTTTCTACCTAAGACATGGCATAGAATAAGAGCTTCAGCACCACACAACAGCTTTTAAAATGGATTTTGGGAGTAGGATAAGCCTAGCTTGCAGTTTAAAAATGAGCTAGTTCCTCTTTTCTAGCTGTGAAAGTAACCTTAGTCTTAAACCTTTTGTGGCTTAAGTAGATTCTATTTTATAGTAAGCACGTGTGTCTTCAGTAGCTGTGTGATTGGCAGAAAATCAGCAAGTGAACATTTGCTGCTTCTCTGTTAAGCAAAACCAAACCTGTTGAATTTCCACATGGCATACAACTCCTTGTGGCACAAAACCCCTATGAAAAATGAGGATATGTAATGTCTCTTTAGAACCAAAAAGTGATTGCAGAGACTGAGAGTTGTCCACCTTTCATAAAAGGTTTCTCTGCCAAGAGATGTTTGTGAAAATCCTGATTCATGTTCCATGGTTGAGCCTTGGTACTGAAAACAGTCTTCAGGACTCAGATGTAGCTAAATTTGAGACCACGTTTAATTTCAATTGAAGCTTTAGAATACAGAGTATAGCACTTTGTTGAGTTATTTGCTGAAAAAGGTGCAATGGACATCACAGGTCAGGATTTCAGCACAATCAACCGAATAAGCAAATGACCTGAAGCCAAAGCCTTATTTAATGCATGGCAACTTTCTGGAAGTGAAAATTTCCTGAATCATATAATAGTTGAGTGATGAGTATTGCATTATAAATGGAAAATAAATTGAAAGGAGGGGACTTCAAAGGGTTTTCTAGCCCTGCTCAATCTCTTGCCTAAAGGCAGTGATAGTATAATATATCATTTAAGCTTGATCATAAATAGCAAACTGGGAAATCTCAACTGTGTTGAGAAAGTATCTAGGTAAACATCTTTACTCTCTCTCTCTTTTAAAAAGCCAGTAGGTTTTTAAAAGTGAATCTCACTAAAGCCTCACTCTGAAATTCAATATTTTGTTTATGGTTAATCATGTTCAGAAACATGGATGTTTGAGTTCTTGAGGATTACTATGTACTAAAGAGATATTCTTGTCATTTTTAATTTTCATTCCTACTTAAACTGGGCAGAATCACAAAATTGTTGTTGCTTTTTGTAACTCAGCACATAGAGAAAACAAAACAAATTCCTTCCAGTAGCACCTTAAAGACCAACTAAGTCAGTTCTTGGTATGAGCTTTCGTGTGCATGCACACTTCTTCAGATGCACACTTCTTTCAGTGTGCATGCACACGAAAGCTCATACCAAGAACTGACTTAGTTGGTCTTTAAGGTGCTACTGGAAGGAATTTGTTTTGTTTTGACTATGGCAGACCAACACGGCTACCTATCTGTAATCAGCACATAGAGGTTTCTCCTATACTATTCTGTACACAGAAAGATAATTGGCTTCAAATAGACAGCTGTCCTAAGAAGTACTGTATCCCAGGTTTCCTGTAGCACACACTGGCCTTTATGAAATGTGTTCATAAATGAATACATTTATGACATTTTTTATCAAGTTATTTGGACATTTTACAAACACAAAACCATTTAACGACAATACACAAACAAGAATAAGCTTTAAAACAATACCTGTGCTATCAATATAAAAATAACCAAAGATCTGCATCAAAGCATCATGAAATTAATATATACTCAGTCCAAAACCAGAAATATGGAGGACCATAAAATAGGCACTGGTGACCCTCTTTGAGGAGGGCATTCCATAACCAGGGCACCACCACAAAAATGTCTTGTCCCTAATGGCTGCTTGTCTCACTCCATTAGATGACGGGCTGCTGATGTAGTTCTTCAGAATTGGGCTGGTCCTTCAAGTTACCTAACCCCAAGCTATTTAGGACTTTGAAGGATAGTACCAGCCAGACTGGGAGCTGTGCTGTGCAAGGGTGGGCATTGTTTGACACTTTACAAGGCCCACTCCCCTGCAGGGCCCCCAGTGCTGTGCTCTGGAAGTTCCTGGTCCAGCTAATCACCCTTAAATGGTGGGCTGATGGAGAAGGCCATGGGTCTTAAAACATTTTAACAATTAAGAAGAAATACACAGACTTCTTAGTGTGGTAACATACCTCTGCCAAAGAGGCAGGTAATTCTGACAGGCAAAGGCCCTGTCCTTTGCCCAGCCTCTTAGGTGTGAGTATCCAGTTTTTGTATCTCCACATACGCCAGTCCTTCAACTTTCCAACATGAGAATTTAATTCCATCTTTGCAAATGTCATCCAGTGCCTGCGTTATTATTCCTTGTATTGACACTTCCCTTCTGAAATTTATGACATGAAGACAGAATTCAGTCGTGTGGAAGAAATTATCTTTTATCTTTGAATAACAAAGAAGTGACTGCTCATTTGTGTCATCTCTCCTCCACTTTCTCCTCTATCTATCTTTTGCTTACTCATTGTACCACTACAGTATAGCTTGCTTCTTTGGCATTTATTTTCAAAAGTTGACGTAGTCACTCTGAATATTTTCTGAACACTGTGGTTCTTTCTGAAATTCATCCACACCTATTACAATGCCTTGAGGTAAACCAATGTGAAGTGCAAGTTTAAAAAGGGAAGAACACTTTAAATTAGTAATATTTTCCTTTTTTCTTTCTTTCAGAAAGTGGGGGAAGGGGACATAACTGATGTATTTATAGATCTTGAGGGAAATATGTGAGTCATTGACTTGAAACTCTGAAATCTAGTTTTAATTTCTGAAATGTTAACTCCCTGGTAATATTGAAGAAGTCACTGATAACCCAGACTTCAAGGGGTCCTTAGGGTGCAAAACGTGATATAGCAAACTGTGTTTATGATGTAGAATGTAAGGTCCCATGCTTTGTGCCATTTTATATAAATGGTGCTTTCTGTATTTATCAAGGATTAGCTTATAATGTGATAAGCTTGCCATCACTGTTAGATGTTGTATCCAAGTCCTCGGAGTGTGCATTTGTTCTGGCGTAAATGAGAAGTTGAACAAAATAGACCCATTCAGTTACATTTTTATTTATTTTTAAATGAACATGTAAAGGAATGATTGGGCACAAATGCACACTCTTCATTGCTATTTGTGGCTTTCAGTAGCATCTCCAGTGGTGACAAGAGGGTTGGTATATGGGAGCAGACATTTGTGACTGCTCTTGGTGGCCATTTTGTTTTCCCCACAATTCCCAGGTGTATTCTGAGGCATTGGGGAAGGGGGAACTATGGAAGCCCTCACGATTTACCTTCCAGAATGTAATTAAATCAGGATGTTCTAGGGAAAACAAAATAGTGACCACCATAAGTGGCTGCTGCTGCTGGCCTGATCTGCTGCAGCCTTGTGGCACCAACAGAAAAGTTTTATTAAAAAGTTTATGTATATATTTACATGTATATATTTACCAGAGAAGTGTCTTAGCCTTTAGCAAAGTGATTAATAGCATCATCAGTGTCAGCGCCATTGCTTTCAAATACTGGAAATAAAGAGGCAAGGCACCAGGTGTAGCGTATAAGTAGGGCTGCTTTACTAAACTGCAGTATTAAGAACTACTGAACTGCATGGAGGGGGATTATGTGTGGGAAATACTCAGTTCTCTGTCAGGCTCATAAGCCTGCCATGGTAGGACGAACCTTACTCTGCAGGAGTGAAAAGGTGGTGTTAACTCCCATCTCTTTCCCCCTGCCACATCCCTTCCTGGGGAGGAGGGATGCCTTCTTAATTCACACCCTCTTCCTGCCCCACAACTCAAAGTGAGTGGCATTGGTTAACCTCCAAAGTGATCCATACACTGCCTTATGTGTCACAGAGCCTTTTGTGGAATCACTGTTCACTTGAAAGATGCCTCAGGGTACTCATCAGTTGTTTCAACCTCTTTCCTTTCCCTCACACAGCTGCCAAGTAACTAAATTAAACCAATCAACCTAATTATCCACCTCCCACCTCTAACAGCACCTTCCTAGCCCTGCAATTTGCTTCAGTCTTAAGGAATACTCAGTGTGAACAGTCCATGATACTGAGTTGTACAAGCAGTTCCTTGACATGTAATTCTAGCATGTATTGAAGCCTCCACTTGAGAACATACACGAAAGGAGTCTCAGAGAAAGCAGGTTTAGGAAGTAGAGGACAGTTGAGTCTTGACATATTCCCATGAAGACCCAACTAGTTAATAAAAGCCAGGAAACAAATTTTAAGGTCAAATAAACATGACACTATATTTTCATTATGAAACCAAGTACAATGAGATAAATAATCAAATAGCAGACAGTGACCGGTGAAAAGTAATTTCAGGTTTTAATACTCTTTCCATTTTAATAATGCAATGTTATGGTAGTAGCAGAAGGTAATTTTCAAAATATGAAGTTTTATCTTGGACATGTCTTATAGCTTCATGGGTTTTATGGATTGAAAATGGGTAATAAAATATTGTATTACAAAAAAAGTGTCATAAGCAAACTCTGTCCCATCATGAGCTATGCATGCAAAAGGGCATTACTGTTCCCACAGCAATCTGCAGGACTAAGCAAAAGAGCTTGAGGGCTTGACAGCAAGTTGGTTACCACAGAACCTCCAAGTGTCCCTATTTTCCAGGGACGTCCCTGATTTAGAGAAGCCATCCCAGTATCTGATTCGATCCCAGAATGTCCCACTTTTCTTAAGATATTCCTATTTTCACTGCAGAAATGTTGGAGGATATGTAGTTATCCAACCCCCAACCGTCTGAAGGCAATCCTATATAGGAAAGGTTTTTTAATGTTTAATGTTTTATTATGTTTTTATATATGTTGGAAGCTGCCCAGAGTGGCTGGGGCAACCCAGTAAGATGTGTGGGGTATAAATAGTAAAATTATCACTATGGAATGGGACATCCCTATTTTCATTGAAGAAATGTTGGAGGGTATGCTACCAATGAAATTGGCACAGTCATGCACACCCTGTAGCCCGAAGGAGAACTCTTGGAAAGGAAAGAAATAACACCCCTTGGTACTTTGGGAAAAAATTATACTAGCAATTAAAATAAATGATTACATTTTGAGCAAAACAGCTTGCTTCTTCTTGTCAAGGAGAAAGAGAATTGTCAATATTCAGACAGGGATTAGACCAGAATAAACTGTGTGTATTGTCATTTTGTGGAGTGAGATCCCTTGCGAATGAATAGTCTTTACTATTATTAAAGGAGGGAATATTTCCAACTCATTGTTATGATGATGATGACTAATCAGCATGCTGTAAACACGAAAGGGAGACACCTCAGTAAAGAACAGGAAATGTCATTGTGAACATATTTTCAGGATTGATACTTTTGATATTCTTTTTAAAGGGCAGGGATTTTTATGCTGTATGTGCTTTGGGAGAGCGCAGACAGAATCTACATATTGGTTGCCAGTTATTGCTTCTGGTAGCCTGCAAAGCCCAGCTTCCTCGTTTTCAGCCCCACAGATAAACGTCTCCCTTTCTCATCTGCTGTCTGGGGAAAGTTTTGTTTTTCAGGGGGGAGGAGCAGTTGTGTGCAGAAATCCTCCTGTCTGACTCATGACACTAGTGCTGTATCCCAGTACAATATGCATCCTCCTGGTGGCGTATCTCCCTTTGTTGCCAAGGTCTTGTAAACATTTCTGGGCTAGTTGCCACAATTTCGTTCCTGCTTGCCTTTTTAAAGGGATATCTAGAGATCTCTGAGGATAAATTTACTGGTGTTATAACACAACTGCCAAATCACAAGGGGGGTGGTAAGTTGCTGAAGAAGGAGAAAGTTCTATACAGCCTAAAATAAAATAAAAATAAAATCCAGAAACTGATCATAGTGACAAGTCATGAGAAAATGTCCTCATGTCAACATACCCTCAACAATTCAATTTCTCTTCCATCATCAGACAACTATTTGCTGTTTCCCCACTTTGTGTACTTGTAACTGATTTCCATACAAATAACTGATATGATGAAGAAGGCACATTTAACAGTCGAGTATCCAATAGGAGTTTGAAATGAAAGTTCTCGTGTTGCTGAACATTCTGTTTTCTGTTGTATTATTAGCTGCAATGACATAGGGAGGCTGTAATGGGAAACTTAGCAGGAGCTTTCTAATAGCTGTAAGTAGATTTAACAAAATATTATTGAAGCAGAAAAGGGAGAATATTACTAGAAATGTAAAGCACACTCCTATGTGTGCCTATTAAGAAGTAAATCCCATTGCATACTAGGGCCTTACTACGAGCTAAGTGCATATAGAATTACAGTCTTATTCCCTCTTCCAAACTTCATTTCCCTTGGGAGAGCAGATTTTTTATTTCAAAGCATCTCAACTCGAAATCTTAGGATGATCCTGTATAAAATATTTTAAGGTTTGAATAAAGGATGTGCAGCAATTCCTACATGGTTTTCGCATCATTATGCCACCCTGGTCCTTGCACTGCATCTTCCACCTTGACATTGTAATGAACAATTGCATGCTATTCTTGGCTGGTGACAAATCATGGTGGGTAACTGCAGCTTTCCCCCCCTTGTTTTTCTTTTAAGCACCAAATGGAGCCTCAGCTATTTTAAGGAACATTTTTAAATTTTAGAAAATAGAAATATCTTTTAAAAATGTGTTTCCTGAAATCCCTGATTTTTGTGGCAAGCAAGCAAATTACCAAAATATCAACACACCTCTCTCTTTTTGCTGTATTTCCAATACGGCTGTGGCTTGATATTTTTGTCAGGCATAAAGCCTTGCAAAAATCTACCTTTGCTAAAGACTGTATTTTTGAACATATCTTTCTGATTCACAATTGGTCTATAATAGTGAGCTTACAATGGCAAAGGCCCCCTTACCCTTTCCTATAATAATTTCAAGTCATGCAAGGCGGATGCTTGACTCTTTCCCCATTATTGAGAATGGGAAGAAATGAAGCATAATAATAAGCACAGCAAATAATGTATCCCTTGGAAATTCCCTTCTTTTCCTTGGGTGACTGCTGGAGTACTTCTCAAATGGAGACATTAATTTATTGCTGTAAGCTACATGATGCCATCTAAAACAGGAGGTTAGAGTTCAAGTTCTTTCCTATTTCCAGGGAAATGCAATTAAGAGTCTATCACAAACTAGACAGACCAAGGGAGACAACAGAGCCACCTGCTGTGGCAGATTATGTGCCCTCTATTGAAGAGTGAGATGGTGACAGCAGCATTCAGCATCACCTGCGAAGGGAAGGAGGAGGACTAAAGGCATCCAGCAGAGCTGACTTGCTGAACTTTTACACCAAAAAATGTATGGCAACAGCGTGCATAAAATTACACTTCAGTGCAGTTTAGGCTTGCATCAAAGGAGCTGATTCCCTTTCTATGCATAAACGCAGAAACTGAAAGGAGGAAAAATGCAGATGTCCTTACATTATCCATTAACCTTCTAAATACTACAGAAAAGCCGATTTAAAGAAAACAATAGACTTGGCTCCACAAAATGGGATCTGGAGAGGGCAGGAAACCTTATCTTAGAGGGACAATGGAAAAGATTAGGGGTAGAGGACATTTTAGGTGACCAACTTCAGGTAGGTATAGATGTCACGTGAGAGGAATCTGGGACTAGGCATGCATGGCTGTGAACAAGAAAATAGCTACCCTCTGTCTTTTGTTTCCTTTCCCCCTCATAAGACCCCACTAAACATGGCATAGCATCTAACTCAAGAGTTTCCCCTCCATGTCTCTGGTGGCCACTTACAGGGTCAAGGAAACTCAAGAACGTTGCCCAAGAAGGGGAGATTGGCAACCAACTGGTAATTTTTCAAATTGAGGGAAGGCTTCTTATGAGCAGTTTTACCACTATCTCCTTCAAGCAGGCAGGGACCACGCCCTCTCACAAGGTGGCATTGATCACCTCTCTGGCCTAGCAAGCTCTCCCCTCCCTGCTAGTTTTGATCAGCCAAGAGGGGCAAGGGTCCAGAATGCAAGTGGCCATCCAGACATATCCAAGCAGCTTGTCCATGCCCTTGAGCCTTACTAATCCAACACAACAGGAGTAGAAATTGTACACTGTACACTTCTTGAGATACATTTGCTGTAATAGTGGAATCAAGGTCCCAGCGGATGCAACCAATTTTATCCTCAAAATGCTTTGCAAACAAGTCACAGCTAGCTACCATTGGTTCTACCACATCCTTTTGCCCAGGTTGTAAAAGGTCCAATACTTCCCGGAAAAGCTCTGCCAGATGGCACAATAAGGATGCAAAAAAGCCACTGCCACTAAGTTGACTTGATAAGGAGACCTCATCAGTGTTTTATTGCATTCAGCTGGAGGCTTCCTCCGCTTGTGTTCAAGCTGTCTTCCAGCTTGTCTCATTGCCCTAAACATTGGAGTATACCAAGGAGCCAAGCAAGGAAGCTCAGGGGTGATCATGTCAATGGTTCAAGCCATTCAGATGTTAGCTAGGGCTTCAACAGAAGCACCAGTTATACCAGCCAGAAAATCCCCCAGAGTCATCTGAAACCCATTGGATCCAATAGCCTGCAAGGACAGACCTTATAGGTCTTCCACCTCTGCGGAGCGCTAAAGGTGCTGGAAGCCTAAATCTCAACAGGAAGTGATCTGACCATGGCAAGGAACTGATGTCAGTATCCCTCCTCTTCCTGCCCAGTTGAGAGAACAAGGTTCAGAGTGTGGCCTGCCACATGCGATGGGGTAGTGACATGTTGGGACAGCCCCATGGTTGTCATGGCAGCCATGAAGTCTTGAGCCACACCAGAGCCTTGGCATGAATGTTGAAGTCCCTCCAGAACTAGCAGTCTGGGAGTTCTTAACATGGCCTCTGAGACCAGCTATGTCAGCTCAGGCAGGGAGACTCCTAGGCAGCGAGGTGGATGGTAAACCAGAAGAACCCTAAACCGTCCCAATTGCCCAATGCCAGAAACACACAGTCTAGATCCTCAACCTCACAGAGAGCCTGGAGAGAGAGAATTTCTATAGACTACAGCACCTCCCCCTTCCCAGCCCTTGTCTGCCCTGATGTTGCACTGAGTACCCAGGTATGCACAGTTGGGTGAGATCATCTCCACCCGATTCACCCACCCAGGTCTTAGTGATACAGATCAGCTCAGGGGAGGGCATACTCAGAGCAGACCTGGCATTCTACACCAACAGTCGCAGACCAGAGGGCTCTGTTGTTGACCCTTTCCCATGCCTACCAGTATCCTGACCCTTGCCCTTGCCCCAGAAGTTATTGTTTGCTAAACTAGTTTAAACTGTTAATATAGTCCAACATTGATCGAAGAGCCAATTAAACAGTAATTGAAGCATATAGGACTGTACTGCCTTGGATGCACACACATTAAAGAGCATATCAGAGGGAAGAGATCATCTCTACCATTCACCTTTCCATATTTGCTTGTACGAGATTTTTTTATTATTAAAAAAACAATTTAATGGGGTGCTTCAAGCCTACGGTCTTGCTGAACATTTCAATCAACTATTATACAAGGGATGAATATTTCCTCAAGAACAGGTCAGGATAGTGATTCTGTGTTATTTATGACTTTGGGCCATAATTTCAGTGGATATGCTGCTTTACATTTCTGTAATAAATATTTTGCTGCTTTTAAAAAAAACTTCTAGCACTTTTTGTGGTTTATCAGGTGTAAGTCTGTCTCTGTTTTGTTTTTAAAAGTGACTCAGATAGGACTGGCTTAGTGTGGGTATGAAATGTGTCACACTGCATTAGCCTCTGCGGAAAGTGACACTGCAGAATTGCATAGGGATAGTTACTCAGTGACTTGCATGTCGTGTTTGCCTGGCTAACTTGTCAAAGCTAGTTTTCACTACCCTTTGCCCTGCAGCACCAACCTAGCCCCTGAGAAGTGGGTGTTCACCATCAGCTTTTTGCTTCAGACAGCATTGTCAAAAGATGGGCAACCTGGTGGAAGAGAGGAAAGGCAAGTGGGCTTGTGTAGTACTAGCTCATCTCTGGGTTCTGATGAGCCAACAGATAGGCCCTTCTGTTTGCATAAATTAGGGGTGCACTCGTGCATTGATTATTGGGAGGGGGGTGAATACTGTGCTTCCACCACATGTAATCTATATATATTCTGATGCATATTCAGGTGGCATTAGGCCACCCTGACTTCCAAATTGGCTATGTGGCATGAAGGAGTGACTGAGGAACCAGCATGGCTAGGACAGTTTTAATGGGCATTTTCCTGCTAAGGATGTTTGGCAGCCCCTGCATGATTAGACCAAGGGTTTATCTAATCCAGTATTCTTTTGCTATCTTTTATTATCTATTAGATTTATATACAGTACTGCCCTTCATCACAAGATCTCAGGGCAGTTCACAGGATAAAATACAAGGGGGAAACACCAGTAAATAGTTAAAACAAAACAATGAGCCACCAAACACATTTAAAAGGCTGTAGAATATTAATCAGACTTATAAAACAAAAACTTAGAAATACAGATTAACATGTAACTCTTAAAAACAATTTAAAACAATCCCACTCACTCTCAAATAAACAGCACCCACCCAAGGTAAAACCCCACCCCCATTAAAACCATAATATTAGCACAAGGGGACTGGCTCAGGCTCTTGTTACACCCCCAAAGTGTCGCCCCCAAAGGGATGACACACTTTGGTGTCGGCTCTGCTGAGGGTGGCCCTGCACCCGGGGCAGCAAGCTGGATTTATAGAGCTGCCCCCAGCAACTGGTGCACGCCTATCTGGGGCAGCAGGTGTTTTCAATGCTGCCTGCCTGCCTACCTGCCTGTCCAGGGTCCTGGCCTCTGCCCTACTTGTACAGCTGTAGGCAGGTCCTGGTCTGGAGATTGAGTAGAGGCCACAGGTCCAGTAGATGGGGGGAGGTTTGCTGAGAGGCCACAGGTCCAGCAGGTTAGGGGAGATGGAGGTCCTTTGTGCAGCTGCTGCAGGCAGTTCTTTGTCTTGTGCTGTTTCTGTACTCAGATATGTTCAGGCAAAAGTCTCTTCAAGTCAATAGTGGGCAAGACTCTTCCTCTAATGTCCAATGTTTGCTCACTCACACTTCAGTGCTCCATTGGTGTTGCAGCTTGCTTCGTCATCTTCGCTTGGATGCTTGGGGAAAACAAGGATACTTCCCAGGGCTTGCAGCTCTGTACAAGCAGAGAAGGGAGATGTTGGATAACCACAGCGAGTTTTAGAACAAAATACTAGTATTATAATATTGATGTCCCCCCCCCCCTTCTGACTTGTCAGGTGGGTTTTGTATATATTTTTTTCTAGAGGATGTTCATATAGGCAGGTAATAGTGTCTTTAGCTAAAGAGGTCGTATTAATTCCAATGAATTTTGTCTTCCATTTCTCTTGTTCTACAGCATGGGTAGCTAATATACTGCATTCCTGATGTTGCTGGAGTACAGCTCACATAATTCCTGGCTACTGGCCATGATGAGAGCTGGAGGCCAGCAACATATGGGGGCCACCACATTGGCCACCTTTGCCCTACAGAGTTGTAGGAGAGATGAGCTGCTTTTATAATCACACCATCCCATTTAACTATTCTAGAACCAAGAGCTTTTGCAGACTGGTTGCTTGCTATTAGAATTAGTATACCATGTGAAGTACTAGGGGAATAATGTAGTTGATTCAGCCTTTGACTAGATATCAGCCAGCTCCTCAGGCAATAGATGCCTCCCTTTAGTGAGTTTATGAGTGGCTGCTGCAAGGCAAGCAAATGCTTGGGGTGTGTGTGTGTATTTTAATAAAAAAATAAAAATGCATATCCACTTAACTAGAACTTTTTATATGCTGTGTACGTACAGCAACTCCATCATGTATGTACAACCACTTCCTGCTGTAGAGCTCACCAAGGACCCTCCAGTGCAACACCAGTAACAATTGTATTACAGAAGCACAAAGGTGTTTGGCAGCCTTAGGCCATATAGTATGATATTCTTCTGTGAGACAGAAACTTTCTAGATTTCTCTCCTGGTCTCTCCTAGATGAAACTTTACAATTCAAATCCCAGTGTGGCAAAAGCTGAGAGCAGGTGCATCACAGGAAGGTTTTAATCTGACCTCAACGGGTCATAGCTAAAGCTTTGGAAAATACGTAATTGACTTCGATGGGGGTATCATTGGAAGTAAGGCACAATGTTGGTAACATTATCTGAGACATCTGAAATTGTGAGTAGATCTCAGTAGCAAATAAACTGGAGCAAACATGATTCGCCCAGACATTCAGCAAACAGGGCAAGATGCTAAGGTCACTGAGTAAATTATTCAATGTGAATAATTCTCTCAGCAAGCCTTCTGACCCACTGACTATATGATAGCATTTGATTTCTGGGTCAGATAGTCATCTGCATACAGTGTAGGAAGCCAAAGCCAGTGCCTGCAATCTTTTGTTGTTGTTGCTCCCACGTCAGATTCTCTATCATATGCCCCTATAATTTCCTGTCTGTAAAGTAACAACTACTGTACACTCAAAGGGACTAAGGCAGACTTATGTGGCCTAAATATTTTGCAGTAGTAGTTGAAGGGTGCTGCTGGGTTGTTGTTGTTTTAAAGGTAGAGTTAGATGACCTTGTAACCCAAAATAGATGAGGCTATTCAAGTGGGAAGGCTGGGACTGCAGCTTGATTTAGGGCCAAAAAGCCTTCCATCTGACATGTTTGCTTTATTGTCAGACCGCTAACCCATCAAAGATGCATTTTGGCACCCTTTCTAATATTCCGTAGGCTCATGAAAAACAGAGGAAAATCATAATAATCCCAAATGGAAAGTCATGCAAGTTGCAAGCATAAAAGCTATTGAAAACACATTTCAGAATACATGGGCATTTGTAGAATTCAGATCACCCCTGCACAAAGAGGGAAAAGAGGAAGAAAGAGGGATTTGAAGAAGCATCTCCATCACCAGAGGTATGAATGTGAAATTCAACACATCCACTTTCTGCAGTTGGAGGCAGTGGTGTAGCACGGGTTGCCAGTGCCCGGGGCCACACGGAGAGGGTGAGTGGGAGGGAGGGAGGTAAATAGACAAAGTACGTATGCACATTCAACTGCCTAACGGTGTCTGTGTCACCCAAGAGTTCACAGGCGTGGAGATAAGAAAAGAATCGTTGCTCCATTGACTGGAGAGGTCACTTTCTTGTTTGCTTATAGAAGCCATTTTCAACAGAGCCCAGTGGTGCAAGCGCACAGCTGTATTGAGGCAGCACCAGGTGTTTAAAACTTTGCGCCCCTAACAATTTTGTGCCCAGGGCAACTGTGGCCTCCCCCATGCTATGCCACTGGTTTGAGGTGCTCTAGTTTGTCTATGCATGTGACAGGGATGACTATGGAGCCTGCAAGTCTGGCTTTCTGCTGTGGAAGGCATAGGGGAGTGGGCAAAAAGTTGGATTCCTCTTTCTTCTTCTTTTTAGGGAAAGCACTTATGCTTTTGATTGCACCTCTCAATGATAAATCCCAGGGAGTCATGGTTGGCTTCCATATGCAAACTACTGCTTTGACGAACAAAACCCAGATATAAAAAGCTTGAGCTTCATCACTGTCTATTGTTCCCAGCCCAGTGTATACTGATGGGGGAGGCAGCATGTCTTCACAGTCTTAAGTAGAGAGCCTTCTCAGCCCAGATACCAGAATAAGGAGTTATATGACTACTTTCACTTGTTTTAGTAGAGTATGGCTGCTACCTCTTAGTTACAGAGTGGTTGGGAGGGGGAGCTATTTGTGGGAGAAGTGGCAGATGGGAGGAAGGTTTTTTAGCTCTTTCTGTCTTGCAACTGCCTGCAGGTGGTTTCGCCCCAGCCAGGGTTTTAAGCCCATGTTTGTGGCCTGGATTCTTAAGGGAGAGTAGAAGAGGCTGAAGGGAGTTGCAGGGGTATAGTGGCAGCCAGAGAAAGCTTTTTGTTGGTTTAGCCAGGGAGCCCCACTGCCTATAATTCCTTCCCTCAAGTGCCTTATCCAAGCCAAGGTGCCAGACCCAAGCCAGAGGTTTAAAAGACTCATCTTGGTAGGTGCATGCAGGCCAAAGGTGGCTGCTGGGAAGAAAGGTTGCCAGGGGAACACAGATTTTTTTTTGGGGGGGGGGTAAATACTCCTCCTCCTCCTCCCACATTTCTCTTCTCTCTTCTGTAGGGCCTTCTCCCAGTGCCATTTTGTAGTGCAGAAATGGTTGCTAATCTGAGTTTCAGGGACGCCTAAAGCTGCTTTCATTGGGTTTGTCAGGGGCTGATGCTAGAATCTTAGACATGCAAAGCACATGCTCTTTCATGGTTAGATACAGCCCTCATTTACTGACCAGCAGCAACCTGCTTGTGTTGTATAGGAGGAAGATGAATTGGCATATGATGAAGTTTGTGGTCTGAAAGTCAATTTCGGAAAGCAGCCAACTAGCTTTGTGATAACATAACTATAGATGCATTATTATAAAACAATTCCTGTTTGCAGTTATGGTCAGAAGGCATAGTTCATAGCCAGCTTCCTTTTATGTAATAAAAATTGGTGCTTCCAATAGAAAGGGATATGGGCATTCTCATTACCCTTCCTTTGCACCGCGCAAATGCCCATAACCATCCATTCATATTGAAATCCCTAGTCAGTTTCCTTTGTCAGCTTATCTGGAAGAAAGAAGGAATGAGAATGACATCTCTAGGTCTTTGGGCAAAAATACCCTTTTGTTTAAAGTTACTGCTTTGAACAATTTTTGCTGACTTGGTTTGCAAGCTTTAGATTCTTCAGTAGGCAGTGATATTAAAAAAACAACCCTCAGTTTGCACTGGAATGGACAATGGGTTAAAAAACTGAGTCCCCCCCCCAACCATTTTCCCCCCTCCACACTCCCTACAACTTTTTATATCCTTGTTGTTTTACTGCCTGAGAAATGAAAACTGCACTGTCTCTTTCAGTCTCAACTCTTGTTTATCACCTGAACTGTTGTTTGGGCTAGTTTAAGGTAATATGTAAATCTGAAGATTTGTGGATAGGTGGATTAGCCCATTCCAAGGGGAGGCTGTGGAAATGAAGCCCTGGTGACTTTTCAAAAGAGGGGAAATCCTTATTCTGCTTTGACCTATAAGGATTTGACTTGAAGCAATCAATGTCGGGTCCCTGTTTTATCAGGGTGAGGGAAGCTGCTTTAATTTATAGGTAGGATTTACTTGGTTATATTACTGTTTGATTCTCTCCCTTTTTATAAGGTTGTGAATAAACCTATACAAATGAGAAGGAAGGGGAGGGCTTGTATTGAAAGACAATAGCGTAGTAATAGCATGTAGGGATAGAAGATCTTCACAGGGTCTGACAACAAACTGATATGTTTATGAGGTATTCTGTGGCTTGCCTTCTTTCTTTCTTTAACATTTTACAGATGTGTAAAGCAGCTGGTAACATTGCCATGTCCGTAAGCCAGAGAGAAAATAAGACTTTTAAAACGCTTCCCAAAGTGACTGAATGCCATAACATGTAATAAAAATTAAAATAAAAATAAAAATAAAAATAAAAATTTATACCCCGCCCATCTGGCTGGGCTTCACCAGCCACTCTGGGCGGCTTCCAAAAGAATATTAAAATACTATGATACATCAAACATTAAAAGCTTCCCTAAACAGGGCTGCCTTCAAATGTCTTCTAAAAGTCTGGTAGTTGTTGTTCTCTTTGACATCTGGTGGGAGGGTGTTCCACAGGGAGGGCGCCACTACCGAGAAGGCCCTCTGCTTGGTTCCCTGTAACTTGGCCTCTCGCAGTGAGGGAACCGCCAGAAGGCCCTCGGTGCTGGACCTCAGTGTCCGGGTAGAACGATGGGGGTGGAGACGCTCCATCAGATATACTGGACCGAGGCCATTTAGGGCTTTAAAGGTCAGCACCAACACTTTGAATTGTGCTCGGAAACGTACTGGGAGCCAATGTAGGTCTTTCAAGACCGGTGTTATATGGTCTCGGCGGCCGCTCCCAGTCACCAGTCTGGCTGCTGTGTTCTGGATTAGTTGTAGTTTCCAGGTCACCTTCAAAGGTAGCCCCACATAGAGCGCATTGCAGTAGTCCAAGCGGGAGATAACCAGAGCATGCACAACTCTGGCGAGGCAGTCCGCAGGCAGATAGGGTCTCAGCCTGCGTACCAGATGGAGCTGGTACACAGCTGCCCTGGACACGGATTTAACCTGTGCCTCCATGGACAGCTGTGAGGCCAAAATGACTCCAAGGCTGCGCACCTGGTCCTTCAGGGGCACAGTTACCCCATTCAGGACCAGGGAATCCTCCACACCTGCCCGCCTCCTGTCCCCCAGAAACAGTACTTCTGTCTTGTCAGGATTCAGCCTCAATCCATTAGCCGCCATCCATCCTCCAACCACCTCCAGACACTCACACAGGACCGTCACCGCCTTCACTGGTTCTGATTTGAAAGAGAGGTAGAGCTGGGTATCATCCGCATACTGATGAACACCCAGCCCAAACCCCCTGATGATCTCTCCTAGCGGCTGCATGTAGATGTTAAAAAGCATGGGGGAGAGGACAGAACCCTGAGGCACCCCACAAGTGAGAGCCCAGGGGTCTGAACACTCATCCCCCACCACCACTTTCTGAACACGGCCCAGGAGGAAGGAGCGGAACCACTGTATGACAGTGCCCCCAGCTCCCAGCCCCTCAAGATGATCCAGAAGGATGTTATGGTCGATGGTATCAAACGCCGCTGAGAGATCCAGCAGAACTAGATCCCTAGCCCGCCAGAGATCATCAACCAGTGCGACCAAGGCAGTTTCAGTCCCGTGATGAGGCCTGAATCCTGACTGGAAGGGATCCAAATGGTCCGCTTCTTCCAGGCGTGCCTGGAGTTGTTCAGCAACCGCTCGCTCAATCACCTTGCCCAAGAATGGAAGATTTGAGACTGGGCAATAGTTGGCCATCGTGGCCGCATCTAAAGATGGTTTTTTAAGAAGCGGTTTAATAACCGCCTCTTTCAGCGGGTCTGGGAAGGCTCCCTCATGGAGGGAAGCATTCACCACCCCACAAAGCCCATCGCCCAGCCCTTCCTGGCTAGCTTTTATAAGCCAGGATGGGCAAGGATCAAGGAGACAGGTGGTTGGTTTCACTCGTCCAAGCAGCCTGTCCACATCCTTGGAGGTAACAGATTGGAATTGATCCCACGCAATTTGACTAGGCAGGACTCTAGCACTCTCCCGCCCTGCCCCTGCTCCCACGGTGGCGTCTACCTCTTCCCGAATCTGAGCGACTTTATCTGCAAAAAACTTTGCAAAATCATTGCAGGAGATCATGTGGCCCGTACTGGGCCCCGATGTAGCAGGTGGTTCCGCTAAATTGCGGACCACCTGAAAAAGTCTCCTGCTGCTGTTTTCTGCAGCTGCAATAGAGGCGGTGAAGAAAGTCTTCTTCGCCGTCGCTACCGCCACTTGGTAGGCTCGACATTGAGCTCTAACCTGTGTTTGGTCAGCTTCAGAATGGGTCATCCGCCACCAGCGCTCTAGCTGTCTCAACGATTGTTTCATTGCCCTCAGATCCGTGGAAAACCACGGGGCTGTCCGGGCTCCATGCAATCGGAGAGGGCGCTTCGGAGCCAAACAGTCAATAGCCCTGGTTAACTCCACATTCCAGCGGGCCACCAGGGAATCAGCTGAAAGGCCATCAACATGGGATAAAGCATCCCCTACCACTCTCTGGAAACCATTTGGATTCATTAAGTGGTGGGGGCGGACCATCCAAATCGGTCCCACCTCCCTGCAGAGGGGAAGGGTCGCGGAGAAGTCAAGTTGCACCAGGAAGTGATCTGACCATTGCACTTCTTTCATTTCGCTTTTACTTAGTGTCAGATCACGAACATCCATAGAGGTAAACACCAGGTCCAAGGCATGTCCGCGGCTATGGGTTGGGCCAAACTTATTCAGGGACAGCCCCATGGAGGCCATGCTTTCCACGAAGTCCCGAGCGGCCCCTTGGAAGGTCGTGTCCCTGCCTGGGGAACTGTATGAAGAAAAAGATGGCTGCCTCCATGGCCCAGTTGGGGTTGACCATCTTTTTTCCCATATGACATACTTGCAAGCTTCATTCCATTGCATACAATATGACATTTGCTCTGCATCTGTGAGGTATTGAGCTTTAGCTATGGCAGCACCTGTGCTCTGGAACGCCCTGCCTCTTAACATTAGGCCATCGCTGTCACTGCACTGTCCCAGATGCCAGCTAAAACCACTTTTGTTTCGGCAAGCCTACCTACGGTGTAAAAAAAGCAATTAACAACATACAAATAATGTCAACAACATTTAAAAACAGGCATGCCAAGTAACGCATGCCAATGAAGCAGCAGAGATAGCAGCTAGAGTGTAGGTAGAACATAAAATACTCCCTACTGTTCCCACCTTTTACTATTCTGAAGTCTGTTGTAGGCTACCTCACTGCAGTTGCATTTGTGAAATACTGTGTTTGAATCAATTGGTCCTGGAGATTTCAGATGGGGTGTCTTTAAAGAGCAAAGTTTTCAACACAGCTGATGGATATCCATGGAAAGGAGACTTATTATTGCACTACTTATGGTTGTGCTTATTATAGCTGCCATATGGTGGCTGCTTCTCTGTATACTGACATTCAGCTGCTGAATGATAAGGGGGGGGGGGAATTGATACAGTTCACATTTAATGTTGAATCTATCAAATTTGAATTTCTTGAAGCAACATGAGAATCAAAACACAGCCATCCTTTGAAATTTAGTTGAATCATGCAGTGCAGTTCCCCAACCAATGTTTAGAAAAACACATTATATTCAGGAAAATTCTTGCAAAGACAAAAATGAACATTAATCGAATCTGCATATAGATTGTTAGAAGAAAGTCACACTAATGCAGATGAATTTTCACAAACCCACAAGTTGCTGCAGGAATTGGAGAACCGAATTTAAAATTATTGCAAAAATGAGAAATTGAGAGAATTGAAATGGACAGATCCTCCCATCCTACTGAATTGGGACATCAAAGCTGTGAATCTGAGTACTTGTCCCAAACGTAGTGCCTCCTACTGCTGTGAATCTGAAGCATATCTGTCATATCAGATCCCACCCTCAGATTCTGGTTGTTATGTAGGATACAGTGTGGAAGGAAATTGGGAGGCATCTGCTCCTAACATGTTTGTTTTCCTCCCCTTCATTCCCTAGTTTTGCTGTTTCTGACAGTTTATGTGGTGTGACAAGTGAGTTCATATCTCTGGTGCTTTTTCTGACCTGAACATTTTTGGCAAGTGAAGCTGAAGCATGAGTCACCCACAGCATGGATGGATGGCTGGATAAGTCAATGCCTTGTTAACTGAAGGACTCCAGGTAATGCTGTTGGCCAGTGCGTTTATTCTGAATGAAGGTCATGGTGGCACATTCAGAATGCCTTCCTTTTATTAAATGGCTGGAGCCCCTTCCAGTTTGGTAAAGTACTTTCATAGCAGGTGAAATTATGCAAATCCCAGCTGTGTCCTCTGTGATCTTGCAGAGTAGAACCTTTGTAAGTAAGTGAAGGCTAGTTTTTGGATTGTTAGCAATGACCCATTTACTAAAGTTTTGGATAATATCTAATTTCATACCTTTCCTGTTTCTCTTATTGTTGTGACTAAGACAGTCTTTTGACTGAGCACTAAGCAAGGTGTAATTCAGGAATGTGCACATACAGTGGAGTGCAGGCACAGAACTGGCTTCTGCATATTTAAAGGAATCTAAATTGGTTTGTTGTTCTAATAGACACTCTCTCCGCTGCTGCTGCTGCTGCTGCTGCTGCCGCCGCCCTGCAAATTGAAGCATGACTAAAAGCTACCGGGTTATAAAACAGAAATCCCTTTAGCTTGGACTATTTTGCCATGCGTGAATTAGCCATCTTGTTCCAAAAGACATGGAAACCGCCCCCCCTGCACATACTCACCGATAAAAAATAATTGCCAATGTTAACTTTGTACATGTATATAAAAATAGCCACACCACTATCTTAGTAACAAGACTACATTTAGTGCACTGCAAGCAAAATCATTGCCCACTAAAAATGTCACTGCTGGTAATTCTCAGACGGCACTGAACAAACCTGAGCATTATGAGGGAGGAATGCATAGGACCCAATAGCCTTGGGACTGAGCCAACTTGATTTTGAAAATTGATCCTAAAAGAAAGGAGAAAATGGCATAATTGTATGTGGATCTAAGGATATGACATCAGACTAGCTGAGCTAATGGTGAATTACTCAATTGTGAGAGTAAGAAAGACTCTCTGTTACAACATACTTCTGAAGATTTATTTTGGAGACATTTTCTGTTGAGTCTCTAAATCTGATTTGCTTTAGGAACTCAAGGAAGTAGTAAAGACAAAGAAAGTAGTGAAATTTTAAACCTAAAGCTAAGTTGCTTTGGTTCAGGAGCATAATCTCCAGACTGTGGTTGTGAGCTCAATAAAATATGTTCTGGAAAAGGCCTGGGTAATGTTGAACTATCTGGCAGAAATAGTTAAAAGACCACTGGAAAAAAATTCAACCAAATAATCTATTTTTTTCTGGTGTAAAGAGATGCAGTACAATTCGATGAGTGATTGACTATGGGAGGGCAAAGGAGATGGATGGTGACATTGTTGATAAATATGTAAAAATATATAAAGAGAGGAAGGCTTGGGAGGCAAAATGAGAAGTTCAGTGTTGCGTTTATGACAATAATGAAACATCCAAGCAGAGCTATCCAAAAGTAAGTTGAAGATATGAGAGAGACACTCTATTGTTAGCGAGATGGAGACCTGAAGATCATTGCTGTATAAATCAGGGCTTTCCAAACTGTGTGTCATAACATGTTAGTATGTCGGCTGCAGTGTTTAGGTGTGTCACATGAATGCTCCCCATGCTCCTCCCAGGGCCGGAAAGGGGTTAGTTTAACTTCCGGTTTGCTAGTAAAACTGAATTACTGTGTCGTGAAATGATGCATGTCTAAAAAGTGTGTCACCAACATGAAAAGTGTGGAAGCTCTGGTATAAATGGTACTGAAGTCCATGGGATATGTTGAGATCACCCAGGGACAGTACATAGAAAGATAATA
Organism: Podarcis erhardii; assembly: GCF_964252035.2. Taxonomy (NCBI): domain Eukaryota; kingdom Metazoa; phylum Chordata; class Lepidosauria; order Squamata; family Lacertidae; genus Podarcis; species Podarcis erhardii. The sequence continues at coordinate 76,746,473 of NC_138497.1, read as the reverse complement.
GAAGAGGGCCAAGTACAGAGTCCTGATGGAAGAAGAGAGAAAGCAAATGAAGAGCTTCCCCCCTATGGAAATATTCAAAGAGCTATTAGACAGGTAATGGAGAAAATAGCTGGAGTACATCTGTACAATGGGAAGGATGCAGGTTTTCCTTACATGGGTGTTTTTGAAATGAACAAAACAGAGATTGTGAGAATTTACACACTACATAAATGATAAAAAATTAATCATTCAGCCTTTATTGGAATAATAATATATTTTAATTAATGCTTAATATAAGATTTATGGCTCTGCTGTACTGACACTCTGGTCAGGTTACACTGGATGTGCCTTTGGTAATAGTCTCTTAATGATCTGTGGCCAGTATCCTGCATCTGTTGTTGTTTTTCAATGGTGAGAATTTGGCTTAGGAACTATCTCTGCCTGTCACAGAGTAAATCCTCTCCTGGTAACATCACTATGCATGCAACAGATCCGCTATTTGCCTAATCTTAAGAGTTTTGCTTTATTTGCAGAATATTTTATTTCTGCTCCCTTCACATGCACATTATCCTCTGCAAATACCTTGAGGGCTCAAGTAACTCCAGTAGAGGATTCCAGTTCTTAAGCAGTGATACCTGTTTTGCATCAGAGGCTGATACATTTTTAATGGTTTTCAAGTTAGCAAGTTCACCGAGTGGAAGAGAGCTGATATCCATTTGTAGATACTATTGTTATATAGCGATGGTGTACATCCAGGTTTAGCCCCTGGGTGTCTCCTTGGGATCAGCTTCTTGGCATAATTTTATCCATTTAGGGGCTGAGCTATTGGCTCATTTATCACTATGGCAACACTGCTACTTCCACTAAATTTGCTTCTGTTTTTTTCTTTTCTTTTTAAATGACTTACCACTCAGTCCTGGGCATGTTTGCACTGATGTAAGTCCACATGAACTTGAGAAACTTCAGGACAAAAGTAGCTGCAAAAGCAACTATATTGCAACATTTTCTTGTAGTTCCCACTTGTCCTGTTTTACAACTCTAATCTCATACTTCCCTAGTCATCTGTTCCTTTGTTCTCTTCTTCCTGTTCCTTACACTTGATACAGCTTTTCTCTGGATCAATCATGCCACCTTTATTTATGAACACCTCCTCCAAGCCATATATAATAATAATACAAATATTATAATCATTATAATGATGGTGTTGATTTCGGTCTTTCCATTATTAAAGAACTCAGGTACTTTGTACTATCATCTTTTGCCTTGCATTTTATCCTCAGAGCAATCCTGTAAGAAAGATGGGGCTGAGTGTGGCTGGTCCAAAGCCTTGCAGTGCACCGTTCAGAATCGCCGCAGTGTACTAACCTGTCTTTCTGCTGTATCCATTTCAAATTTGTATATGAACTCCTATTTTCTTTGACACTTATCCCATATTATCAAGAATGCTCTCATTTATTAATACAGTATCAAATAATACAAGTTACTCATGGCACCCTGGGTTGTATTCCACTAAGTCTTACTCAGAGTAGAACCATTAGAATTAATGGAACTAAGTGGGCCATGACCATTAATTGCAGTGGGTCTATTCTGAGTAGGATTTAGTGGCACACAACATCTTTCAGTGTATTTGGTGCAGTGTACACAAGGCAAGTACTGAGAAAACTCCGATCAGAATGGAACCTGGGTCCCCAGAGGCTACTTTGTGGCTTCTCTTTTTTTTTGTTTTCCAACAGGCTAAATTAATTGAACTTGCAATCAGTGTGAAGGTTTCACTTATCGTAATGGGAGCTAAGTTTGATTTACTTAGTCTGAATTCCACCCATGCACATAGGGCAAACACAAAGATTCAACACTTTGAGAACTCCAAATTGTCCCCCCCCCCCAAGTGCAATCATGCAAAATACTGGCTAGTTGGCTTAATTACACAAGTCAAATAATTTTCCATTTCTTGGTGTGTAGTGTTTGTTTTCTTGGCATAAAATTCTGGTGAATCTCAAAAGCAGTTTATGTGCCACTTAGTAAATAAAGTCACTGACAAAACAACTGTTATTTTAATAGGGCTGAGTATTATTATTTATTATTATTATTATTATTATTTGTAAAGCCTTGGACAGGAGCTATGTCACATATGTCTTCCATCCAGAGTTTACTACTGATGGAACTGAATGGGTTTGTTTCACAGTATTATTAGAATAATATTATATAAATAATACAATAATATGGTTTTAATGGGGTCCTAACATCATAGTGTTAACATCATCTGTTTGTTTGTTTGTTTGTTTGTTTGTTTGTTTGTTCATCGTTTCTAGGGCATTCCTTAGTACCTTGCTCCCTCTCAGAATGAAACAGTAATAGATTACAAAATGGTTCCTTAAAAATTAAGAGGCTCCCCATTGGGGTGGGGCTGGGAACGGGGTGAGAGCAATACTATCCAAACAACCTGTCTGAAATTCTTAATTGCAGAAAATGCCACTATGTTGTCAAACTTGAGCCTTGCTTTCCTGTCAGACCTTGTTGTCTTGAAGGGAGCTCATTCCCTGGAGCCAGCCAAGCTCAAGAGATAGAAGAAGACATGAAAATGTACTAGGGAGAGTGCAAGGGGGCACAGCCCTGCCTTGACACTGACACAGATAATTGAGTTATTGAGTAGTTAGTATAAAAGTTAACGGCTTCTTGAGATGTCACACAGCACTGAGGCTGCTGTGAAATTAATTATCCCTCCGGTAGCATTTATACTTGCCAGTTCCCCCTCATCCACACCCCCGGTTAATGTGCCTAATGCCATTTGGCACCTGTTTCAGCCTCTCTAGAATCTCTACACTTTCCAGCAGTGCTGACATGTATAAAAACTGATAAGGCAGAGAAAGATGGGATACACTGGTACAGTGCTGCTAATAACAACAATTGGACAACTAATTAATTGTGATTATTTGCATAGCGCCATCGCTATGCAATGTCTAACGGACATCACTACTTTAAACATGCCATCTGCTGCTTTAAGGCTAGGATTTTCAGAGGGAACTAAGGATGTTTGACACCTAACTCCCCTGGGCCTATTCAGAATTCCCAGCCATAAATCCCATGGGTTGATGATGATGTAGAGCCATCTGTCTTCATGTAGTAACCATGCATATGATGCACTGCATCCTTTCAGCACTTGTCAGTCAAGACCCCAAGGGTCTTCCTCTGGCAGTCTGCTGTGAATTCAGACTCGTGTTCAGCCTTTGGCTGCTCCATGTCTCCTTCTCATTAGGAACTCTAACACAGGGATGCTGGCATCTCCATTTGACAAGAGTGGAGTTGCCTTTTCAAAATTTGAAGAAGCATTGCAACAACTGTTTGCATTATACATTTAAGTGTATCTGTGGACTCTTCAGTGCCTGTTGAATTGGCTCAGATAAAAGGCTCCTTGTGTCTGGGATCCTGATGCCCACAGTGACCAACTGGATGTTTCCAGGGAAGTCCACAAGTAGGGGCACAAAAGAGCCAGAGCAGTTACTCCATCATCTGCACTTGATTCACTGTCAGTTTCCCCTTTAATTTAAAAGGTGCTGCACAACCTTGATGCTGAGTACCAGCAGTCTAGTTCATTTGCCTTTAAAAGTTCAGCTCATCTGTTTTGTACAAGCTCAGCTTATTATAAGGCAGTTCCTAGTGCCTAGCAAATCTAAAACTTTCCTTCAATCATTACTATCCCATCCATGTCTGAGACATTGTAATACTGCCTGTAAAAAATGTCTACAGGTTGCATTTCTTTAATGTGCTATTTCTGAACATCCATATATTTCCTAGCAATCTAGATGCCATTTCTCCCAAAAGGTCACTCTGTATCAGCTGATCTGTGTAGCACATAATGTGTGCATCTTTTGAACCTGGCAGACAGGTTTCCAAGCATCCATCACAAGCTCATGAAACAATAGTCCCAATTTTAAAATTTCTCACTACAAGGATCCCTAGAGATGTGTGCATTAATTTATGTTCATCACCTGAGAAATGGATCACTTCTAAGAGATCGTTTCCCGGGTCCTCAGCATGACACCCTTCTATCCTGAGGACCTACATTCTCCATGACTGCAGACAAGCCATTAGCAAAGGGCAGGAAGATTGTTGTAGTGGTGATTTATAGCCAGCTTTTTAAAACCTTTTTTTCCTTTTATTTCGTGACTGACAAATAAAAAGAAATCACGGTATAAAACCAAATCAGACTGAGAGGAATTATGAAACTGATCTTCAGATATCTAAAGGGCTTGGCAGATGGAAGATGGAGCAAGCTTGTTTTCTCCTGCTCTGGGTTCAAGTTACAAGAAGAGATTTTGACAAAACTTCTGTAAGAGTTGTTTGACAGTGGAATGGACTCCCGTGGAAGGTGGTGGACTCTCTTTCCTTGGACATTTTAAAGCAGAGGTTGGATGGCCATCTGTCACGGATGCTTTAGCTGAAATTCCTGCATTGCAGGGGGTTGGATTCAATGACCTGCAGGATCCCTTCCAACTCTACAATTCTATGATTCCATGGTTCTAAGTAAAATATGCAAAAGACAACAACATAAAAACAGAGAAAATGGCACGACAACAGCAGAAATCTGTTTCTCCCCTGCTCAGGATTGGGTTTTTAATAATTTCCTGCTGTGATATAAATTCATTGCTCTCCTATTGTTCCAGCTCTGCTAGTTTGTCTACAAATTGGGGAAGTGATAACATATTCCAGCCTTGCCAGGTCATTTCCTTCCCACCCATCTGTTCTGATCAGATGTCAGTTGGCATGTGTTCTAGATTTCTCTCTCTCTCTCTCTCTCTCTCTCTCTCTCTCTCTGCCCTGTTTAAAAGAACCTATTTCACCCCTGGTGCTATGGTCGGCTGGCACTTCAGTGAAAGGCATAAAACCTTTGTGCTGAACCCTATAGCCCAAGGTATCTCTGAATTTATTCTAAGAAATAGCTGTTCTGGAACTGAGAGGACTTTCCCTGAGCTTCTGCATATTACAGATATTCATGCCATGTGTTTGCAAGCTTTGCAGTTATGGAACTGAGTCCTTTTAAGTACTTTAACACATCCAGCACATTCTCAATGTTGTAATTAATATTAACAGCAGAAGGATCCACTACCCTCACTTTTTGTAGGACAGAAAAGAAAAGTGCTTCATTTTCAATTGGTGCACATCCTATAGCTTCCTGCTGAAACCCTGTAACTGTTTATACTGCAAATGTTCTGTGGCATTTTTTAGTCCTATTTTTGTTGTGCTATAGTGCAAGAGTGCCCCTCCAGATGGCAAAATGCGGTAACATTGCAGAAGCATCAAAAAACAAGTAATAAACTGGAATGATGTGTGGATGGTCCAGTATAAATTTTCCACTTATGGATTATTATTGCATCAGTGGCAAGTTGCAGAATCCAGAATCCAGACTGGAGGGGCCCCTAATTCTCACGAAAGAAGGAGCATTCTGAACTGCTCACTTGTCAGCCCAAGATGTATTTCTGCACAATGTATTGGAGAAAGGAAAGAACCACAAGAAGGAAACGTGGTTTTCTATCTAGTTGTATATACAAACACCAGCCTCTAACACCAACTTGCACGCTATCTGAAAGAGGAGTTCTCGGATTCTTCAAGTTTTCGACATACTTGGTTAATTATTCTGAGGAAGAAATGTCGCCTCCGAAGCATGTCCGTGAAATACATAATTAAAGTAGCCTGTGTTCAATCACACTGTTAGATAGTTTAATTGAAAGCCACATTGTATCTGCATAATGAGACAAATAATATATATGTCTCAGACCTGATGAAAAGTCTCAGCCCATAGTCTTTCCCCTTTTAATTGCCATGATGGTAACTGGCAGGAGGCAACCACATACTGGGCTGCCCTTGATCTGGAAATGCAAAGTACCTGCAGTTGCTGATATGGTCTCTGGTAGGTTCAAATAAAGGAGGGAACTGCAGGGTGGTTTGCTTCCAACAGTTTTGCTCAGATCTGATAAAGTAGGCCAGAGCGTACTAGCTTCTTTCACCTCCTAAGGAGAATAATCAGTGGTGAGGTAGAGGCCATAACTAGCAACAGTGGACATGTTTCGCATATATAAGCTGGTCCCAGGACCAGTGTATCATATCACTGCTTAAGTGATATCTGGTAGCAGAAATAGGAGAGGTCCCTGGCTGGGATCTAGGGAAGTGATTGCCTGAAAGAGTAGACAGGACTGGATGGGAGCTGCTATAGTATAGTGGCCAGGGTGTGTGTTTTGGAAATCCTACTTCAGACTTCGCCTCAACCATGAAATTACTAGGTGGCCTTAGGGAAACCATTATCCCCTCAGTCCCTACCCTGTCTAAAATATGCAGATAATACTGACCAGCTTTACAGATGCATTGTTAGATAATGTATGTGTGAAGTGCTTTGAATAATGGCATTTATGCAACACATTAATGAAACTGCAGTTCTGTGCATGCTATCTTGGGTGTAAGATCCACCGAAGAACAAGAGACCTGCTTCTAAGAATGAAAATAAAAATGAAATTAAAAAAAAAAAACCATACAAATATATATAGTCAAATATAGCCCCTGAAATAGAACATCTCATTTCCATAGTTGCCAGGATGCTGTGTTTTAAGGGCATGCTGAATGTGTGATTTTTCCAAGCAGTCCATTTTGAAGTGGGGAAGGCTGTACCCTCTGCTCTCCATCATCTCCTCAGAGCGGCCCTCTAGAAAAAGTAATTGTGGATCAGAGATGTAGTGCATATATATTTTAATGAAGGCTATGAATAGGTGGGGGCGGCGGGACACAATCAGGTGGCAATCTGCATTTTGCTATACTGAGGATTGAGAAATAGTCAGGGGCAGCATCTTTTCAGCTGTGTGGGAAGCTGCATAGCACACATGGGTGTGGGTGTAGGATAAAGTAAGCTGCAAATATTTTTAGTAAATAAATAACCCATCCACCCAAACTAGAACATAAGACTATGACACAAAACTATCCTGCACCTGCTCAGCTACCAGAAACAGATATCCTACACCGTAGCTTTTAAGTTGATTGTTTCTGCTTGCCTTGCTCCACTAGCTGAATCAATTTAAGTTTCTTGCATTTAAATGAACTCCATGTAAATATATACTTCTACCAATTTGTTGGAGGGAATTCTGCTGCTAGAATGGAGGAGTGGATGACAATTGGGAATAAAACAGAGAAGAATGTGGGTTGAGAGGTTCTCGTTTGTGCTTTTTAATTTTCTCCCCTCTCCCCTGCAAAGGTTGCTTCCACAAACCAGCATTCTCTCCACTGCCTGAAGGTTATTGTCATATCTGAGTTTTTTATGGAACATAAATTTTCTAGCTGCTTTCAAGTTGATACAGTATGTTTGTGTGTGCGCGCTCACACACACTCGAGCCGAGACAGAAATAAGGTGCTGGGGGGATTTGCTATCAGTTAATACTGGTGTAGGTATGGAAGAACCCATAACAGCTTAAATTTGAATTGTATGTTTACATCAGCAAAGATTAACTGCAGAAGTTGTCCTAGGATATGATAGAAATAATGGCCCATTACCCAGGGATTCCTTATATAAAGCTTGGGCTTGTAATAAAAAAATAAGCTGTTCCTAGGTTCATTTGCTTTTATTGTTGCATTAATGAAGGCTTTACACTGTGTTACATGTGTATGCCAGATTAGGTCCAGTGTTTGCTCTCTATCTCTTTAGTGGACACTTGGTGTGGTGATGTAATAGTTAGAGGATTAGAGAGAGCTGGGTGACAATCCTCTTCTCAGCCATGCAGTTTGCTGGGAGGCCTTGGGCCTCTGTAGCTGCTCTGTCTGACTAACTAGTAGTTTTTATCTACTCCACTTAACAACGTTGGTGGGAAAGCAGTATATAAATTGCTTAAATAAATAGTGAAAGTCAATATTCCTCCCAAAGCTTGTAATTTGGCTCAGAAAATGAATTTCCCCCCCAAAAAACTTGGGAGATAACTCAGTTTATTCCAAGCTGAATAATGAGTCAGTTTGAGACTCTGTCCTGCCATGTGATGCCCCAAATCTTCCTGATGCAGCACATGTGGAAGGCTTTGAGGCATTGCTCCTGGCAGTTTTAAGTTGCCCAGTACTCACTTCCATAAAGCAGCATGCTCACCATGCAAGCCTGGTAGACCATCTTGGTATTGGACATTAGCTTCACATTCTTCCATACCCTTTTGGAGAGGCAAGCCATTGTTGTAGCTGCCTTGCCAATATGCTTGTCCAGCTCAGTGTTGATGGAAAGGTTACTGGTTATGGTGGTATGTCTGCCACCTTGGGTGGGGTCACCAGTGCTGATGCATGGAGTGCCAGCAATGTCCTCACCCAGGATGTTGGTCTTCATCAGTACTCAGCAAGGAGATTCCATGATAGTTGTTACAGTAATGGTGGTCACCTTTGTTCTTGTAGAGGATCACAGTGCTGGAGTTACATCTGGCACAGATCCTTATTCCCAGCATTGCAAGCAGAGGTTGTGGAGGTGTGTCATGAGGGAGGAAGCTGGCTTTCAGAGGGTTGAATTCCAAAATATCTTATGGGCACCAGGCTAGGGAAGGTTGTTTGTTCTGTGCTATGTGATAAATCCATAGTCACTGAGAAGTGTATTCATATCATAGAATTCTGTAATAGTGTGATACGTGGGATGGCTGCATTTGGCCTTGGGCTTGTCTGTCTACATACATTAGGTTAAACATTAAGGAGAATGCATTAACTGTAAGAATTGTTCACAGGAGGCCAAGGAAGTTTAGTGAACTATAATTTAGAGCTGGTGTTTCTATTTTTTTTTGGGGGGGGGACGACTCAGAGCTGAATATTTCCCTCTTGGTTAGCCCTCTGGGTGAGTGTGGCCACCTCAGCTTTTGGGGTGCCTACAGATGGTCACTATTCTATAGGAAGGGTTCAGGCACATACTGGACATTTATTTGTGCACAGTTAAAATTGATTAGATCACCATCAGCCTAGCACAGGAGTGGGGAACTTTTTTGGCTCCATGTCCCAGATCCCTATCAGACCCAGATTCCTCATCCTCTACCCTTTTAAACTCACATTTTCAGAAGTTTAAAAGAGGAATGTGGGAAGACTTGCAAAGGTTTTAAAGCAGACCCTGTTGCAGCTTGTTTGGTAAATGTTTTGTCCAGTCATGAAGAGCTTGTATAGCATAGCAGTTGTGAGCTATAGGCTGGAACTTCCCCAGGTCGGTGCAGCCATGAACTCAGTGGGTGGCCCTAGGCAGGCCTTACTCTGTTTCTTCATTTATTTTATTTTATTTTATGATTCGTGGTGTGACTTCTCTCCCCATAACAACAACAACAACAACAACAACAACAACAACAACAACAACAACCCACTACATTTTTTCAGAAATTCAGTTTCACATGCACATGCACACCTGGGATTTTAAATACCATATGGCCCAATCCATTTATGATTATGGCCCAATCCCAAGCAAGATTATTTTTTCATCCTCCCCCATTAAAACCTTTCCTGACAAGTCATAATGAAATGATAGGATTTGCAGTTCTAAAATAGCTCTTATTTATTGCATTCAGATGAGCATATAAAATGAAAGAGAAATCCCTTTCCAGCATGAGGGCACCCGGTCAGTGGAATCAAATAGGCAACATTTTTGTAGCTGTGATTATTTCAGAGCATTCTGCAAAATCTGAATGGTGAGATGTTCACTATTAAGCAATCATAGACCTTTTGCAGTTCAATAACTAGCAAGAGGGACAATAAAATTTGTGCAGAGCAACCCAGAGTTGAGCCTCAAAATCTGTTTTCAATTGCAGGAATAAGTGCTAGAATGTACCATGTACGTAGATAAAAGTACCCCTGAGAACAGAGTGCAGTTTCCATCACCACTGTGTAACTACAGAATCACCAACCATATCAGCGGTTAGTGAGCAAAGGGCTTTCAGTGAGACTTAATACTGGCTTCTTTTTCTTCAGTTATTTTTTATTAAGAAATAAAGTGCCGGAGGCAAAGTTCTGAGATCTAGTGTTTATTTTGGCAAGTTGTTTGTTCACTATGTGTTTGGACATCTCTTAAGATACCAGTTTTTGCATGATGGTTCCTGGGATCAAAGAACATGTCTGGATACGATAGGATGCCTTTTTTTATTTAATGAAAATGGTGGAGTGAGTTTTTCAAAACTCCACAATTTTTTTTAAAAAAATTAGAATTCCTGACCAACTCTGTGTATGAGGCTGCTAGTCTTTTCATATACTTTTCCTGTCTTTTAAAAATAATTAAACATGCTTTCAGTCTCAGTACAAACTACACGAGCTTTGTTCAATGGGTTTCCATCTCCCTTTACTAGGTAACCTAATAATATACAGTATTTTATATTTTGTGTACATAACTGGGCTGTGCACTTTGCTTACTTTTCAAAGCACATTACTGTCTTTTGAGAGCTCAGTGGGAGGAACCTCACTGAGGCAGGAGTTTGATTAGATGGATAAACAGACTTTCCATATTCCTTAATGATTGCATGGTGCTGTAGCTGAACATCAAAAGCATGGCCTTGTGTGTATGTTTGTGCAGTCATTGGCTTCAGCATTTTTTCTCTTTTCAAAAGGATAGACTAGTATTCTCCTTTTTTTACCTGACTTCTGTAGCCAACTGCTTCCTCTGTAAATGTTGTACTGTAATACAATAATGAGGGAGCAGCAAGGCCTTTCCTCATCATAAAGTTGTGCCCAATTGACCCCTTGTTCTCTTTTCTGCAAATGAAACATGGTGAGCCAGAATCAGTGCATTTTGTACAACATGAACTGGTAGTTCTTTTTCTCCCCACTGCTGACAGTTATAAATGCCTCTAATCTGTGCTGTGACCTGAATCATTACTCCCACATTGTATACATTAATTTTTTTACATTTTAAAAAATATTTCTAATGTACCTTTTTCTTGCTGGTTCATTAAAGAGATAATAGTCTAATTATTCTGACATTTAGTCTTCCCTCTCCCCCCCTCCCCTTCTCTTTTCTTTTAATAAGCTAGAGTTCAGGTTTTCAGTTGTTTCCTTCAACCATGAAGCTGTATTGGCTTGGAGCTTAAGTATAATGATATAATTTCTTTTGGCATCTCTCTCCACACCCTTCCCTCCCTTTTTTTTGGTACCGTGATGCAGAAGGGAGTGAGAGGTTGAAGCAGTTTCCATAGTTAGGTTGTGTAGGCTGTAATTTCACAGGTGTCTGGGTGTTCAATGCATAGGGTACCTTATGTCTCTGGAGCAGTTTCTCCGCACACACTTCTACTGAGAGGAGGAAAATCTGAGTCTTTGCAGGGTTGGGTCTTCCAGCAAGATAGTCAGGCCAAGGCGAATGACCAAGAGGCAAGACGAAGCAATAATTCAGGCTTCCTCAAACTCGGCCCTCCAAATGTTTTTGGCCTACAACTCCCATGATCCCTAGCTAGCAGGACCAGTGGTCAGGGATGATGGGAATTGTAGTCTCAAAACATCTTGAGGGCCGAAATTGAGGAAGCCTGCAATAGTTGGAGAGACAGACTAACTGAGGTAAGAGCCAAAAGACAATCCAGAGAGATTAGGCGTGTGCAGGGAGAGAAGCAATTAGTAGATCTGAAGAATGAGGAAAAGAAACACAAATAGGCATGGGACAACTGAATTGTCCCAAATAGTATGGGACAACTGTATGTTCTCTTTTACAGAGGACAGCCTTCTATCTGAATGACTCCTTTGAAGGGTTACATATTCAAGTCCACTTTAAAGATGAAGATCAGGGGGCATGATAAGACCCATCAACAGCACATAGGCATCTGATTTAGCAACCACACAGTTCTATTTAAATTATAGTACTTCAGAAATGTGCATCTAGATATATTAAATAGCTTATGTAAATCTATCCCTTCTTTTGACCTCTTTCTTTGTTGATGGATTTTCTTTTATTTGGTGATGCATAAATGGCCACCCTAACCACAGGTTGAAAACTACTCTATAGAAGATTGGTTGCACAGTGGACACACAAGTGTTTTTCATGTGTCTTTTAACAAAGAAAGAAAGACACATGGTTATTTGTTTCCTCTGGAAGCAGCAGCAGCAACAGGCATACATACTGTCCTTTATGCCTGTCATAATTTAAAGTGGTTCAGGATCCCACATTTCTCTCTCTTGCAAAAATCCCTCAGTATTTTCCATTTCACTTTTGCAATAGCATTGCTAGAGGGAAGTAGCACAAAATGCACTTAGATGAACTGAGAAGGAAAGAAGTCCTCCCCTGCCGTTCCTAGTGGGGGAGGCAAAATGTGACCACCCCAGGTCAGGGCAATAATAGCACCATGACAGCTGTGACAGTCACTCACACTCCACCCATCTCACAATGTTGTTGTTGTTGTTTAGTCGTTTAGTCGTGTCCGACTCTTCGTGACCCCATGGACCAGAGAACGCCAGGCACTCCTGTCCTCCACTGCCTCCCGCAGTTTGGTTACAGCACTGGACTTTCCTTTCGCTTCCAGGCATATCCGCAAATGAGCGTCCTTTCGGCTTTGGCCCAGCCGCTTCATCAGCTCTGGATCTACTTGTACTTGCCCTCCGCTCTTCCCCAGTAGCATGTTGGATGCCTTCTGACCTGAGGGGCTCATCTTCCAGCGTCATAACTTTTATATGCCTGTTGTCTTTGTCCATGGAGTTTTCTTGGCAGGGATACTGGAGTGGCTTGCCGGTTCCTCCTCCAGGTGGATAACGTTTGGTCAAAACTCTCCACTATGACCTGTTCATCTTGGGTGCCCTGCTCGGCATAGTTCATAGCTTCTCTGAGTTCTTCAAGCCCCTTCGCCACGGCAAGGCAGTGATCCATGAAGGGGCCATCTCACAATAATCCCACTAATTTTGAGTTTTCATAGATGTGCATGAAAGAGCAATGTAAACAAAGCCTTTGTATATGTCTATATATCTGAGAATTGCACACTGAAAACTCTGAGGTGCACCGTTAGATAGGCAAAGGAAACAGAAAAAAGCACAAAACTCTATTGGCCTCACATAGAAGTAATGACAGTAACATAAGCAGATAACACCAGCCCAAGTGCCTAAAATGAGGATGCTGGTGTTGTCTTTAAAGCACCTGATCTTTTCTTAATGTAACTCAGTTCGCATTAGCCTGAGGTCTGAACTTCAGAGGTTGTTCTAAATGTCCACAAAATTTCAGCAACCCTTCGGAACCCAATTTAATCCTTCTTCTCTCCGCTTAAGGGCTCAGGCGCCTCTCTTGCTCTGTTCAGTGTTAATCCATCACCCCACTGAAGTTAAAGACCGTCACTGTGCTAAATTCTGTGAGTTGGATTTGGAGAGACACCAGTCAAGTGTTGCATCTTTAACACCCAGGAGCCTACTCAGAAACTGGTAATGCTGAGTTAACCCAAGATTCTTTACTGGACATTTTTGTATTTAGTACAGATGAAGGTGTAGCGAGCCCAGATGTCCCCCCTGGGTGATTACTGACATCCAGCATCTCTGCAGCTGGTGAAAATCCTGTTAGAGCACTAACAGCGAAGATTAAGAGGGGTCAGGAGGGCACAGCAGGCTGTATCAGCACTGAGTGACTTGGTGCTAAGTATTACGGTAAGTGGAAGGCCTGTTCTCCGAAAGGATTCAGCCACTGGTTTCTGCATTTCAGTGTGTTGCATCCAAAACCATGAAGTAATTTCCGGTTATATGGAGATAGATCTGAGAGAGGTTAGCTGCACTCTGATTATTAGGAAGGCAAGATCTACATTTGATGGAATTTGTGACATTTCTGTGCTTTAGAGGTCACGGCTGATTCCTAAGGGGTACAAACTTTAGCAACCCTCCCTGCTGGTCTATTTCATTTTTCACAGATTTGCCTGTAAATATGGGAATAATTGTTCTGTGTCGTCTTCTTCTTTGGTGATCACTCATAGCCGAGTAAGATTGTCTTCCATAAACACGGTTTTAACAATGAGTCCGTAAGTGACTGTGGAGGCCAATTCTGGATCCACACGTCTTTCCACAGTGGGGACATTGGTTCCCGGGCGGGAGTTGATCATGGTGTGGATTTGCCAAGCGTGCCTTCCTCGTAGCACGTTTCTCCCTTGTGTCCTGAGTTCGAGTGTCTTCAAAGTCCATTACACCTTTGGTAAAGACTGTTCTCCAACTGGAGGCCAGTGTTTCCCAGCTGTTGGTGTTTATACTACTTTTTTAATATTTGCCTTGAGACAGTCTTTAAACTTCTTTTGTTGACCACCAGCATTACACTTTCCATTTTTAAGTTCAGAATAGAGTAGTTGCTTTGGAAGATGATAATCAGGCATCCGCACAACATGACCAGTCCAACGAAGTTGATGTTGAAGAATCATTGCCTCAACACTGTGTTCTGTGTGGGGCTTCACACATACACCCCTTTGTCCATTTTTTTAAAGATGGTTTTAGTAAAGCAACACTGGGGTCATTTAAAGTGAAATGTGGAAAATGAAACTGTGCATGTAATGGTAATCATGGTGAGGGGAACTGCAGATCCCCTCCCCCTTCCCCCTTCCGTTGCATCACCATTGCCTGGCCCACTACTTTCCATGCATTGGTGCTGGGTGTTCCCATGTGGGAGGCCTGCTTCTCATATGTAGGTAGCATCCCCACACAATTTGGAACATGATCACTCAGGTTCCTACATGAGTAGAGCAGGCAGCCTGCTTCAGAGTTTGCCCTTTCCAGTGTGTGGAGAGCAGCAGAGCTGGGCAATGAGGATGTGAAACTGGGGCCACACTTCACCTCATTCAGTGAAGACATAATGCCTGGACAGGGGTTAAATGATAACGACGAAAGCTCTCATCTAACTGTTCCATGTGAAATTGTTAAAGAGTGCTAACCATTCAAGAGGAAGTCTAGAGGCTCAGGGAGGTTTCCACACAGAAGGTCCCAGGTTCAATCCCCTCCTGCCAGTCAGTGTAGGCAGTATGGAGTGAGATGAACCAGTGGTCTGGCTCAGTACAATAAAGCTTCTATGATTCCCACGGCCACGTTCATGAGATTTTGAGCAAAAAGTGTACAAAGTTACATGCCATAGACATTTAAAAAATGGGAGTCATTATAAGCCCCAGACAACGTCCCTGTTCATTTCTACTCCTGCATGATGAACAATAATCTTTAGAACAGCATAATTGGTGCTATTCTCAGATACGTTCCTTTATTTGAGGGGATCATCATGACTAAATTGAGGTATATTGACAACAATATATATTTGTTAAAGTGCTTTTTTGAAGGCATGGGAAAGTTAAAAGATTGGTGTGAGAGTCTTGTACCAGTTTCCTCGCTATCTATTTGCTAGACATATCACTTTAAAATGAATGTTTAATAATATTTACTTACTTACTTACTTACTTACTTACTTACTTACTTACTTTATTACATTCATATCCTGCCTTTCCTCCAAGGAGCTCAAGGCAGCACGCATAGCCCTTCCCTCCCATTTCCATAATAATGATATGCTGTAATCAGCTCTGTTCTCAGGTTTGGGAAGTCTAAAACTTAAATAATTGTATACATAAAAATATAATGCAGTTGAAGCTGATAAGAAACTTAGTAATCCACCACAAGAGATAGAAGATCTTTCACTAGAGACTAATTCTCATTTTCAAAATCTAGTTTACATAACAATGAGGTGGGGTTTTTTTGTTTTTAGCATAGTAGTGAGTCCACCTGTTCCCAGGTTCCACAAAGTATATAAACTACATAAATATATAGCCACCACCCCACCAAAGTAAGTTGGTTATTGCCTCAAACATTGCATTCACCCAGCGCATGGCTACTTCTTGTTATTTCGTCATTCCAAACAATATAGGCTGGGGACTGATTATGAGGCAATAGTCACCTAGTGCATTCATAGCTGGGTGAGAGTGGACTTTAGGACTTCCCATCTCTCACATGTAGCCACCATGCTTGTTTCCAGTAAGTGTCTAGTCTAGGAGCTGCCAATGGCAGTGTCAAAGTGCACAGACATCCTAACTTGTTTTTGTAAGTTCGAAAATTAACATTGTTGTGATTGGGAGTCACTGGGCTATGTGTTGGACTGCACCCTGAAATCACATCCGGACACAAGTGAGAATTAAGACTCAGCAGTTCACCATTTATTAGCCTCACACTAGAACAAACAAGACAAAGCTTCTACAGTGCTTTTCACATTCAGCACAGAATGACAATAATACACAAAATTAAACAAAACCTGCTTATAATATTCACAATTTTGTTGAGCAAAGGCCAAGTTCATAAATATATATACACATTACACTGCAAAGTTCTGAAATATATTCTTTATGTTACGCCTTAAAGTATAGGTCATCTCCACAGAGTTCGTGTACATTCATTTTTGTTTATTTAGCTTGTTTTCAAAACCACTTAAAAAAAATTATATCATGATTAAAATTAATGAGGATTAGGCAATGATTAATGTACCAGTATTCAGATTCAATAGATTGCTCATGAAATCTCAGTTTTCGTTTTCATCAGTGGAGTATTTTAAATTGGTAGGTTGTTTTTTTTAGAGACCTGCTCCCACCCAAAGCCTGACCTTGAATACTAATTAAAAAACAAAATTGTTTTTGAAAACTTGATTAAAACCTTGCTTTAATGTTTTAGAAATAAACATCCAAGTAACAACAGACCTACTTAAAAACTAACCCATTCCATAACTCAGTAACTGAGCTAGAATAATACTGTGTTCCGTGGCAGCAAAAACTACCAAGAAGTCCAGGAGAATTGGCAGCATTGAATTTCCCTTGCCTTTCAATTGGGTGAGGTCATCAATCAGGTCAACCAAAACTATTCTGGTGCCAAAACCAGGCTGGACAACAGTTTAAAAGTAATCCAAATATTAGCTTCCTATCAAGAATATCTCACACTAGCTAGTGGTATGCTTTTTGGAACCCAATTTAATATATGGTGCTTCTAAGTCATTATATAATCCAGTTGCTGTCATTCTTTATTTATTTTTAGTTCATTATGTACATATATATTGTATAATTTATTGTGCGCAGAAATTCTTGTACACAAGCTAGAGAGTAACATGGGCTGAAGTATAAACAGATCTGTCTGAAGAGACTATGCAATGGGAATAATGTCAGAACTCTGTTCATGGTGCTGTAAGATCTCCCTTGCTTTCAAGTACCCTAAACTTGTCTGTTTGCTACCTTTCACCTGTGGCTGCTCACTGAATTTTCACCCTCCCGACCTGTCCACAGGCTCCGCTTTACAAGGAATGACAATGGACCTGTTTGCTGACATAAACTGGTGTGAGGTATATCTTAAATAGGATCTGGCAATGCTGGCCCATGAGCACCAATGCCCATGAAAAGTCTTGTTAAATATTCTACAATGCATGAGGGGATATGTGCTCTTCTTGTTAAGTTCCTGCTTGCACTGGCTCAACCTCTCTTTAATGAATATGCCCCCTTGAACATGCCTACTGAATCGCTGAATGCTAGCATTGGGTACCTACCTCCCACCTATTCTGAACAGAGGAAAGGTACAAAGAACTTGTCTCTGTGAGTAGCAGCACCTGATATAGGTGATGGGGGGGATCATGCCCACATAATTTTGTGGCCCTGTCTGTTTTTCTGTTCATTTTTATGTGGCAGCTAATGTCTTATATACCATGTTCTCATGGCAGCCATTTTGTGTTATGTCATAGCATGCAGAGCACTGTATCAAAATTCCTGATGTGCCCACTGGCCTGAAATGTTTGGCAACCCCTGTCTTAAAGTGCTGATCCCTTCTGTGCTGTCAGCTGAGGCCTTGTCCAAGGCTTCTTAAAGCCCAACTGTAGTTGTAGTTGCTAGATCTTTGATCAGCCTTACTTCTCATCTTGCTAATCATTTTTGCCTTGTCTTCTCTAGCTCCCCCCTCCGCCCCAATCCATTGCAAAAATCTCTAATAAATGGTCTGGCTTGTGGCTATGGTGGCATTTCCATTTCCATATACAAGTATCAAACAGAAACAAATGTTAATTTTGGTGCCATTGATTGCATCAGCATTGGTAGGTGAAAGGTATGGCACAAAATAGAAATGTGATATGACCAAATTCCTAAAATGGAGGAGAAAATAGGGGTTGAAGAAGCAACAAAGATGGAAGTGGAAAGTGGAGGCAGGGAGTAAGTTAGTAAGTTGCAACTGAAGTAAACAGGATTGAAACATCAATTAAAAGAAAGTATGAGGCGCAATCTCCTCCCTGCTGTCTCTCCCTCCCATGATGTTTCTTCCTTGCACTGAATCAATCCTCCTCAGTAGATCACTGGACCAAGGCAGGCCAGCATGCCTCGTTACCCAGATGCTACCTAATTACACTTGCATGTTTCTGAAAGATACCTTACTAAGGATAGACAGTGAAGGCTCTGCTGTGTCTCCTATCACCTCTCTGATACCTGAGAAGATGGATTAATGAGGCCTGAAAAACTCCCCTACAGATGGACTTTGATTCCCCAATTTTTTTAGTGATTGGGGGTGGGAGAACAGAAGTTGGTCACAGAGCTTGCTTCTGTGTCTAGGATAGGATGTGCAGCTTATTTCTTGCTTTCACAGATGCTACAGCTGGCTCAATCTGAATTAACAGTTGCATTTCCCCTAGACTCCTCTAGATCTGTGAAAAAGTCAGTTTCTACCGTGGCAGCCACAAAGTGTAATCTGTAATGTTTAGTCATTTTGTTTGATGAAAGACTGAAACTGCAGCCTGTTTTTACTGCCCTTTTCCACAGATGTTTCAAAGCTGCTGCCCCAACTACTTCCATTTTGGTAGGTTCCCATGTCTTTTGCACAGGAATGGAAAGGGAAACCTGCCTAAAAATGAATCAAAGCCCAACTGGCTGGAAGTTTCAGGCTATTTCTCAAATCCCAACAGATGTTTTTCTGTTTTCTACCTGAAAGTAAAATTCCATTAAATTCCGTTTTTATAAGGAAGTTCTTGGGGTGTGTGTGTGAGAGAGAGGGGGGCGGGGGAAGAAGTGTTGCTTTCCCCCCTTTTGGGGTCATAATTGTTGAGCTTTTGGGGGGGCATTTTGGTGCTTTGGGGGCTTTTCTTTGATTTTGGCTTTTCTTGACATATACCCGGGTTTCCCCAGACATTTTGTTGATTCAGTAAAAATCTGCCCAGACATCATTTTTCTAAGTGATTCCCGGATGTGTCTGGGGAAACCCGGGTGTATTGCAGCCCTATGAGAGAGAGATCAGTTCAGTGACACCATGCTAAAACAAAAAGTAAAGAGCCCTGTGCCTCTGCTCTATTCAACTGGCACAAAATCTTTCTGTAACTGTTTCCAAGAAATACTGAGACATGAAATACTATAAGAAAGATACTAAGGGGCTGATCAATAGAGTTGATCTCAGCTCTGTATATTTTGATCTGTTGAGCTCAGAGAACAATCCTCCTATCAACTTCATGGTGTGAAGCACAAAACCTAGCAGTAGTGGGCTAAACTCAAAGCTTCAGAGGAGTTTCCCATGTTGGGAACCTGGAAGTGTCAATTGCTGGCCAAGGTTAGTGCTTATCAAGTGGTTTAGCTTTGGGATGCCAATCTCCCTCTTCTGCAGAAATTCATAATGCCTGAACCAAATCTTACTTCATCTCCTTACCAGTGTTTGCTCCTGAAAAAAATCCGGTGATTCACAGTGAATTCCCTCCCAGTACCTAAATGGCTGCATACTTCTGTCAAGTACACTTCTCTGCTTTCACTCACGTTGTCAGTCATAATGTATCATTGCCATATTGCAAAAAAATAGGGTGCAAATTGTCAGGAATGAAATGTGTGAAGATGAAATGACAGAGGTCTCCAGATTTCTTGGGCATGAGGGCACTTTTGGAAATCTAAGAAACTGTTGTGGATACCGCAAAATGCCCATTTCACAGAGGAAAAACTGGAGATACTCAGAAGCTCCCCCCCCCCCCCCCGGAACATGCAAAACACCTTTATACCTCAAAACAAATTAAAAGCAAGCAACTCCCCTCCCAGTGTCTAAGGACACTGTCATACTCACAAATGCCACACAGAAGTTCCCAGGCCTATAAAGATGCCTGAAGATTAAATAAATCCCTCCTCCACCAGGTGAGATTTACTGTTGCAGAAGCTGAAAATGTTCTATTTTGGCCACAGTAGCTGTCCTGATCCTCAACAGCCACCAACCTTCTTCCCATCCTGGTTGGAATTCTTTACGGGAGGCAAGTGTGAAGGACTGTTATAGATTCTCAGATACTAGCATATGAGAACTTTGATATTATCAGTTTGGCTTTTATGTGAGGCTGTTTTGGCCTAATTCCGATTGTGTCTCTGAAGCTCTCATCTTGCTCTTAGCCAAGTAGTGTGAATCGAAGATTGAGTTACCCTGTGATTCTGTTTTCGGTGATGTGAGGAGGGGAGGCTTGGCATAAGAGTGTCCCTGCCTTGAAGTAAGGCCGTGGTGAATTAACTGAAGGGCCCTTGATCCTTCTAGCTCTATTAATCTATTGCCTTTGTCTAAGCCAGAGTGTGAATTTTGGCATCCAAGCAGAATTCCAGCAGAGCTCCCAAACACTGGCTTGGATGCAACTGTAATTATAGTGGCTTCAGCTTTAAAGGAATTTATTGCAAAATTTCTCCAGAACAGCCCTCTGATACCATGTCAGCATTGAAGAGCCGATGGTTAAAATTACCTCATTAAAGAGTGGAGTAGTTGTATCCTCTTCTATTTAGATTTAAAGGAATTCAGCCCCTCCTTATGTGCAATTAGAAACTGACAGCATATATTTTGGGTATCACTTGATACCAGGCTGTAATCTTATGGGCAATAATTTGAGATAACAGTTGCTCTAAATAAATAAACATTGACTCAATGAGAGGACAGAAGTATTTAACAGTAATTACTGCTTTCCATAAACCAGCTTCTTCTCATGCCTATGGTAACTTTAGGTAAGAAAACAGGAGGAAATGTATCCCAAAGAAGGACAGAGAGTGAACAAAAGTGTACTATGGATCCAGAATATTTCTTCTCCAAATTATATTCCACTGACAATATTGCAAGTAATATTGTTTAGCGTTTGCATCAAATTTTAATATTCTTTCTGCAAAGTTCTTATAAGGATTAATCAATTAATCCTCCTAGAATCCCTGTGAGGCAGGTAAGTAAATATTATTATCCTTATTTTACAGCATGAGAGTCTTTAAGTCATTAAGTACTGAAATTCTGCTCCTTGTTAGCACAAATCTGGAGTGACCAAATTTTCAGAAAGTGTTCCCTGTAGCGAAAGAAGGCTTATTTCAGCCATCTGTAACTTGTCCTACTACTTAACATCCTTGCCTTTGCTGCTTGGTAATTGTACATAAGCTTCTGTAAAACAGCTTGTTTCTAGAGACAGTCATGTAACTACCACATGCCTATCAAGCAGCTGTTCTGGGCCAATCAAGTAAGAAGTTACCTAGATAGTCAATGTAAAATTTGTTTTTGTGAAACTCCAGTTGGCCTTGGTGCAGATGGGACACCTGGTCAATTGGGGGGGGGGAGTGAAATCTATATGCTTATTGGTATGATTAATAAGTGATTAGCTAGGAATAAAATGCAGTTGTTGGGTTGATTCCAGGCTGTGTTAGTTTGATTTAGTTCTGATTTAAATTAGTGTGCCTGGTTCCATGATCAAAAGTCAGTGCAAGGACTCATGCTAATGCTATGGGTCTTTCCCCATTTCTTCCCCCCACCGACCTCTGCCAAATCCATTCTGGAGGGTCAAGAGAACTCCCAGAACAGCACATTGGGGGAGGGGAGGGGAGATCATTCTATTAGGCAGGCAGAAATGCTTTTTGCTGATACAATGATCTCCTTAACGCCACTTTGAATTCCACTCAGTGAGCCTAAAGTCATGACTAACTTGCTTTATTTATTCAATGGGACTTAAGTTCAACTGATGTAGTCTGGATCCAACCCATTGTTTGATTGCAATTCAGCTTTGAAAATTTAGCTCCAAGGTGTGGGATTAGATTCAATGACCTCCTAAAAAGGGGGAGGCTGGAATGTGTTTCATCACATTTTTTAGGGCAGGTGAGGCTCACCTCTGGCTCTCAAATCTTTCTGGACTCCCATCATCCCTTACAATGCTGACTGGGGCTGATGGGAACTGAATTCCAAAAACACAGGTTAGCCATTCTTGATTTAGGGGGTAAATATAATAAAAGATATGATTCTAAGCACACTTACTTCAGAGCAAACCCATGAGTAAATGTGCAGAAGAGCAGGCTTCTAGTCTCTTGGATACACACTCTCCAAACAGTGGCCTATTTCTCTTTAAATGTCTCTGTATTGGGAAGTTTACTTCGCCTCTGTAGAATTCATCAGTGAAGCATTAGAATATGCAGCACAGAGAAGCTTCTTCCTGCTATTCTTGTACTCATGTCAGTCTTTTCTTTGTATCATCTTGGGGTTTCTTGCTTTCTTTTGGCAGAAAAGAGCAGTGAGCTTTCATCAGTTTTCAGTTCATGGCTTTTAATTATAAATGAAAAGACGGTGTTAGCTCCCCTCCCTGTGCCCCGCTTTTCTTCCCTGGCCTGAAATTAGAGGGCTCCTAGTGAAGCTTAGTGGTTGAGATCAAAGGAAAGTTGTGGAATAGTCTAATGTTGGCATAGCAGGATCTGTGGCATTCTGTCTCCCAGCCACTGGATATCTATGCAGCAGAGCTCCTGGGTATGTGGGGAATGAGATGAAAAACAACTTGTAAACACAAGAAAGAAAGAGAGAGCATCAGGAAGGTGATTTTGGTATGCCTGTATAACAATCCACACTTACTTAATATTTACTTTATTTCCCAAACAATCGGCATTTAATAATGTTATTCATTTGTAAACTAGGAACAGCTTTCATAGGTTTCCCAAGCCTTCTACTAGATTTTTACAATATCAACAGTATTAGCTGCTCTTAGTCCTTTCCTTGAACCCTTGTGTTTGGATGCCTTATCTTGAAAAAGAGGCAGCGGCTGTTGAGTCGCTACCGTAGTGTGCTTATGAGTTAGAGCCCCTACCAGTAGCATCTCTGTATGGTTACAGCAGTGGAAACTTCATAACTGGTGTTTTCAAATTCTCAGACCACGTGGAATGGAAATCTAGTCAAGTGAATTGCCTTTAGAATGATTCCTCAACAGAAAACATGCATTGCGTGGGTAGGCACTTCAGGGGAAGGTGTACCTGTTCCAGCTAAAAAGAAGAAATTGGTTACAAAACAAACTATAATTGTTCTTCATTGTAATTCCCCCCCACTGTTCATGTGCTTTTACAGTGTGGTTTATAGGATTTGTACTGTGTGTGTGTGTGGTAGGTGGGGAACTTTGAGATAACATGAAAGGTACTTTATCAGAGAGAACTAGATCAAAGACCTTGTGTTCTATTACTAATTTTCTTACAAAATATAAACTTCTCATTCTTTATATTGGCTTTGATGAGGAGCTGGAATTGTTGAACAGATTTGCAAGACTGACAGAGGCAAAGACTGAGAGCCCCCTTCTCTTTGTAGGCCAGGACTGTGTGTTAAGCCGAGCTTGTGTGAAAATTCCACCCATTCAGTGGACCAATGGGGCATTTATCCTGGTTACTGGCTATGTTCAAGGGGTGGTACATTGCCAAGTGCTCCCACAAATACCATAATTAGAAAAGTAAGAGTAAAATGCACGGGGCAGTTGGAGGCAAATGGAGGGAGGGGTGGTCTTGGAAGGCATGCAGAGGAAGGAAAGGGAGGAGATAAACCATAAAAAATTCTACTCATAAGAATGACATTATTATTATTATTATTATTATTATTATTATTATTATTAAAATTGTTTACTGCCCTTCATCCGAAGATCACAAGGTGGTTCACAACATAAAAATACAAATTGAGAAGACCAAATACATAATAAAACAAAAACAAAAACAAACCAACAACCCCCCTCCTAATACAACCTATCAGTATTCAGTTTGGGGTTGAGAATCTCCCTGGTATGGTATACAAACTGGGCAAAGTTAAGAAAAATTGTATTGAAAATGGCTGAGCTGTAGCAGCTTACACACTTTAGCTGCAGAAGCAAGGAGAAGTTATGTTTTCATCTTTGCCAGGAAAAATTGTTCTCAAGATTTGAAAGCATTTCAGAAATTCAAGAATGCCACAGGGATATCACATTCATTGGTTTGGTTAGATAAAATCTTTTGTGATAAAATCTGCTATATACATGTCCAGATATACTGGACAAAGGGAATTCTAGATAGGACGCAATATAATTATTATTATTATTATTTATTTATTTATTTATTTATTTATTTATTTATTTATTTATTTATTTATTATTTGTACCCCGCCCATCTGGCTGGATTTCCCCAGCCACTCTGGGCGGCTTCCAACAAAGATGAAAAATACACTAAAATGTCACATATTAAAAACTTCCCTGAACAGGGCTGCCTTCAGATGTCTTCTGAATGTCAGGTAGTTGTTTATCGCTTTCACATCTGATGGGAGGGCGTTCCACAGGGTGGGCGCCACTACCGAGAAGGCCCTCTGCCTGGTTCCCTGTAACTTGGCCTCTCGCAGTGAGGGAACCGCCAGAAGGCCCTCGGACCTGGACCTCAGTGTCCGGGCAGAACGATGGGGGAGGAGACGCTCCTTCAGATATACTGGACCGAGGCCATTTAGGGCTTTAAAGGTCAGCACCAACACTTTGAATCGTGCTTGGAAACGTACTGGGAGCCATTGTAGGTCTTTCAAGACCGGTGTTATATGGTCTCGGCAGCCGCTCCCAGTCACCAGTCTAGCTGCCGCATTCTGGATTAGTTGTAGTTTCCGGGTCACCTTCAAAGGTAGCCCCACGTAGAGCGCATTGCAGTAGTCCAAGCGGGAGATAACCAGAGCATGCACCACTCTGGTGAGACAGTCTGCAGGCAGATAGGGTCTCAGCCTACGTACCAGATGGAGCTGGTAAACAGCTGCCCTGGATACAGATTTGACCTGTGCCTCCATGGACAGCTGTGAGTCCAAAATGACCCCCAGGCTGCGCACCTGGTCCTTCAGGGGCACAGTTACCCCATTCAGGACCAGGGAATCCTCCACACCTGCCCGCCTCCTGTCCCCCAGAAACAGTACTTCTGTCTTGTCAGGATTCAACCTCAATCTGTTAGCCGCCATCCATCCTCCAACCGCCTCCAGACACTCACACAGGACCTTCACCACCTTCACTGGTTCTGATTTGAAAGAGAGGTAGAGCTGGGTATCATCCGCATACTGATGAACACCCAGCCCAAACCTCCTGATGATCTCTCCCAGTGGCTGCATCTAAATGTTGAAAAGCATGGGGGAGAGGACAGAACCCTGAGGCACCCCACAAGTGAGAGCCCAGGGGGTCTGAACACTCATCCTCCACCACCACTTTCTGTTTTTATTTTTTAATAATATTTATTAAAGTTTTAACAATTACAGAGAAAAAAATAAACATACCACATTAAACAAAAACAAAACAACACACCACAATATGAAAAGGGGGGGGGGAGAGCAGAGAATCTATTTCAGCAAATCCTTTCCCTCTTTTAAAATTTTTGTCCTGTAAATTGTCTTAATATAATGTAGCTTTACTTTTCCTCCTTTCACCAATTAACAGTCAGTGATTCCCAAATCCTTTATATCCTTCCTGCTAAAATCATATAATATTGTTCCAACATCCTTCTAACAGATATTAATTTTACAGTGTTTCTGTAAATAGTCTTTTCCACTTTTTGTTCTGTAATTTATCTTAATATAATGTAACTTTACTTTCCCTCCTTTCATCAATTAACAGTCAATTTTTTCCTAAACCCTTATAGCATTTCTGCTAAAACCACATAACTTCATTCCAACATCCTTCTAACATTCATTAATTTTACAATGTTTCTGTAAATAGTCTTTAAATTTCTTCCAATCTTCCTGCACCGACTCTTCTCCCTGGTCTCGGATTCTGCCAGTCATTTCCACCAGTTCCATATAGTCCATCACCTTCATCTTCCATTCTTCCCGGGTGGGTAAATCTTGTGTCTTCCAATACTTTGCAATAAGTATTCTTGCTGCTGTTGTAGCATACATAAAGAAAGTTCTGTCCTTCTTTGGCACCAATTGGCCGACCATGCCCAGGAAAATGGCCTCTGGTTTCTTCAGAAAGGTATATTTAAATACCTTTTTCATTTCATTATAGAACATCTCCCAGAAGGTCTTAATCCTTGGGCACGTCCACCAAAGGTGAAAGAATGTACCTTCGGTCTCTTTACATTTCCAACATTTATTATTGGGCAGATGATAGATTTTTGCAAGCTTGACTGGTGTCATGTACCACCTGCATATCATTTTCATTATATTCTCTCTTAAGGCATCACATGCCGTGAATTTCATACCTGTGGTCCATAACTGTTCCCAGTCAGCCATCATAATATTATGTCCAACGTCTTGTGCCCATTTACTCATAACAGATTTCACCGTTTCATCTTGAGTATTCCATTTCAACAGCAAGTTGTACATTCTTGCTAAATTCTTAATTTTAGGATCTAGCAGTTCTGTTTCCAATTTTGATTTTTCCACCTGGAAGCCAATTTTTTTGTCCAAATTATATGCCTCCATTATCTGGTAATAACGAAGCCAATCTCGCACTCTATTTTTTAACTTTTCAAAACTCTGCAATTTTAGTCTGTCTCCCTCTTGTTCCAAAATTTCCCAAAATTTCAGCCATTTGGCCTCCATATTGAGCTTTTTCTGAGCTTTCGCTTCCATTGGTGACAGCCACCTTGGGGTTTTATTTTCAAGCAAGTCCTTATATCTTGTCCAAACATTAAACAGTGCTTTTCTGACAATATGGTTTTTAAACGCTTTATGTGCTTTGACCTTATCATACCACAAATAAGCATGCCACCCAAAAACATTGTTGAAACCTTCTAAATCCAACACGTCAGTGTTCTCAAGAAGCATCCATTCTCTCAGCCAGCAAAATGCGGCTGATTCATTCAGAGGAATTCCGCCAATAGCCGATGGCGCTAACCCGGACGTCCCCCCCCCCACTTTCTGAACACGGCCCAGGAGGAAGGAGCGGAACCACTGTATGACAGTGCCCCCAGCTCCCAGCCCCTCAAGACAGTCCAGAAGGATGTTATGGTCGATGGTATCGAACGCCGCTGAGAGATCCAGCAGAACTAGGAAACAGCTCTCACCTTTGTCCCTAGCCCGCCGGAGATCATCAACCAGTGCAACCAAGGCAGTTTCAGTCCCATGATGAGGCCTGAATCCTGACTGGAAGGGATCCAAATGGTCCGCTTCTTCCAAGCATGCCTGGAGTTGTTCGGCAACCGCTCGCTCAATCACCTTGCCCAAGAATGGAAGATTTGAGACTGGGCGATAATTGGCCATCGTGGCCGCATCTAAAGATGGTTTTTTAAGAAGCGGTTTAATAACCGCCTCTTTCAGCGGGTCTGGGAAGGCTCCCTCACGGAGGGAAGCATTCACCACCCCACGAAGCCCATCACCCAGTCCTTCCCGGCTAGCTTTTATAAGCCAGGATGGGCAAGGATCCAGGAGACAGGTGGTTGGCTTCACTCGTCCAAGCAGCCTGTCCACATCCTCGGAGGTAACAGATTGGAATTGATCCCACACAACTTGACTAGACAGGACTCTAGCACTCTCCCGCCCTGCCCCTGCTCCCACGGTGGAGTCTACTTCTTCCCGAATCTGAGCCATTTTATCTGCAAAAAAATTTGCAAAATCATTGCAGGAGATCATGTGGCCCGTACTGGGCCCCGATTTCGCAGGTGGTTCCGCTAAATTGTGAACCACCTGAAAAAGTCTCCTGCTGCTGTTTTCTGCAGAGGCAATAGATGCTATTGCCACTTGGTAGGCTCAATGTTGAGCTCTAACCTGTGTCCGGTCAGATTCGGAATGAGTTATCCGCCACCAGCGCTCTAGCCGTCTCAACGATTGTTTCATTGCCCTCAGATCTGTGGAAAACCACGGGGCTGTCCGGGCTCCATGCAATCGGAGAGGGCGCTTCGGAGCCAAACAGTCAATAGCCCTGGTTAACTCCACATTCCAGCGGGCCACCAGGGAATCGGCTGAAAGGCTATCAACATGGGATAAAGCATCCCCTACCACTCTCTGGAAACCATTTGGATCCATTAATGGTCTGGATTCAGACAGAGTGTGAGGGGAGGCGCAGTTTCAGGAGGCAGGAAGCCTCAGCCCCACCACTGAACCAGAAACCCCTAAGCTTGAGATGCCCTACAGCCTGGATCCCCATAGACTGCAACCCCTAAGCCCACTTGGCTAGCATATACACCTCTAAATGCATCATACTCCATCAAACTGATGCATCAGAGACAGCTTTGCACGTGCCATGTACTTATGAAGAGATGGTGGTGTCCTAGGCTTGAGCCAGAGGGCTGCCTTTAAGGCTCTACACTCTTCTTTAAAAAAAAATAAATTATTGAAATTTTCCAGAATAAAGAAGACAAAAAAGTAAAAATACAAAAGAAAAGAAAAGATACAAAAACACATAAAATTTCCCTTTACCTATTTTCTTTTAACTTATTTTCCAGACCTCCTCATACCTCCCTTTCTTATATTCCAATTCAAATTGTAAATTCAGCAAATCCTCACCATTAGTTTTTGCTTATTTCAGAACCTTATTTTCCATATCTTTTAAAACATTACAGCTGGAAACCACTTAATTTTCTGTCTAACATCATTCTAACATTCATTAATTTTACAATGTTTCTGCAAATAGTCTTTAAACTTCTTCCAATCTTCTTCCGCCGACTCTTTTCCCTGGTCTCGGATCCTGCCGGTCATATCTGCCAGTCCCATATAGTCTATCATCTTCATCTGCCATTCTTCCAGAGTGGGTAGGTCTTGTGTCTTCCAATATTTTGCGATAAGTATTCTTGCTGCTGTTGTCGCATACATAAAAAAGGTCAAGGCTCTACACTCTTCAGCAGGGGTGTAAAGACTTAGAGATTTAGTCAGGCTCAGGGAGCATAAAAGGGCTTAGTTGAGTCTGAGCTTTATTTTTACAAATAATGTGCTCTCTCGGCTCTGTCCATGGTCCTGAACAACCTCCCACTAGCCCCCTTGTTCTCTGGAATCCTAATTAGACTTTTGAACCATGATTGTCTGTTTACTGCCTGTCCTCTTTCCCTGTCCCAGATTGCTTCCTAGATCTGCAACCCCTCTGACCTATCTATGGGCTCTGCTTTATTAGGACTGGACAGTAAGGGATTGTCGGATAAAACCACAAAAAATTCAATGGATCATAGAATCCAGGTGTCTGTTGCTGTCAGTGTGAACAATGTAGTAAATCTTCAGGCAGAAATGCAGAACAGCAACAAGTGTAGTAAATATCCACATGGACTTTCAGTGAACATAGCTGTCTGAATCACTCACTTCATACAGTTTTAATTAATTACAGTACTATGTGACGGAGGACTGCTTGAGTGAGTCAGTGTAAGAATGTTCTTTGCAGAAATTAGTATTTTACACTACAGTGTGAGGTGAATGACCAGGCAAAAATTCAACAGTTCCAATTTTTCTAGTCAGTTGTTGTGTACATATATCCTGATTCTATTTGATAGTTAGGAATTACATGGAGGCTGATACTTATATTGGAGATGTGATCCAGCACCAGAACAAAAAGACAAAGAAAAGAGGAACATTCTAATTCTTTTTTTAAAATGCTTAAATTTTAAAGAAGAGTTAAGGCTCTGATATATTCACTCATCCCTCAAGAAGTATGGAAAACAAGAAATAAAGCTTTTTTAGGGGCATGAGCAAATTGCATAATCCAAAGTATATTTTGTTGGAGGGCAGAAGAGAGAGAATAATAAGCTATTCTACAGGGCATCAAAATGCCTGGAATTATCTCTCTTTCTAAGCAGCTGTTTTACAGGCTGATCCAATGTGCATGATCTGATTTTGGGGCAAAAGCACAACTGACAGTTCCTGTGTCACCACAAGCAGAGCACTAAGAAGCTACCATGGCCATTCCTGTGCCAGCAGCACTTGCCCTGGCTGCAGTGAACAAAATAAGATCAGAGGATCCCTGCTGAATCAGTCCAGCATTCCCTTCCTAGAGTGGCCAACCAGATAGCTATGGGAAGCCTGCAAGCAGGACATGAGCACAACAACACTCTTACCAGTTGTGATTCCCAGTGACTGGTATTCAATGCATGCTGCCTCCAACACTGCCTTTTCAGGCAGTGTGAAATCTTTTACTGTTCTGCAGAGTGCCACTTTAAAGGCTTTTCAGGCACTAGTGTCTAAGGAAAGCTGACCCAACCCTTCACCAGTCTTCAACTTGTAAGGGCTCTGGGGTGGGAAATTGCCCATTTGGGGGTAGATCAGAACTAGCTAGCTTGGAATGAATGCAAACCCGGCCTCGGTCCTGTATACCTGAAGGAGCGTCTCCACCCCCATCGTTCAGCCCGGACACTGAGATCCAGCGCCGAGGGCCTTCTGGCGGTTCCCTCATTGCGAGAAGTGAGGCTACAGGGAACCAGACAGAGGGCCTTCTTGGTAGTGGCGCCCGCCCTGTGGAACGCCCTCCCATCAGATGTCAAAGAGATAAAGAATTACCTGACGTTCAGAAGACATCTTAAGGCAGCCCTGTTCAGGGATGTTTTTAATATGTAATGCTGTATTGTTTTTAATACTGATTGGGAGCCGCCCAGAGTGGCTGGGGAAACTCAGCCAGATGGGCGGGGTATAAATAATAAATTATTATTATTATTATTATTATTGCTTGCACAGCTGCAGCTAAGCAGCCCTTTGGTAGTAAGTAATAAATATCCCCACCACCACCATGTTTGGTTTGTGTCTGTCTGTTTTGCATGTCTGACAAATTGATGGTTAATGAGAATATTCTTTTTATAATGTTTTTTAAAAATATATAATAGTACAGTGACACTCCCTAAGTCAGGCTGCTTTTCTTTGATGCCATTAGACACTTGCATATAAAAGATGACTGTTTCATAGTGTTGTGATGCTCCAGGAACCTAGTGTGCCTTTTGGGGATATACATGCGGGGAGACAAGAGAGTTGTAACTTTACATATATATATATATATATATTTAAGAGTAGCCCAAGAAAGAACTATCCATCTTGATTTGTGAGCAGCTAAGTTTAAATTCTGATTCTGTGACTTAAGGGAACAGCAATCCAACTGAGTAGTTCAGGAAGGAAGGTAGTAATATAGATTGGTGCTTTGTAACCTTAAGCACTTTCTCCATATCCTGGTTTCTGAATAATGTTGTTGTGCTAGATAGTTCTGTTGAAATAATCCACAAAACATTTGGAAGCTTCAAGGGATAAACATTGGAAGTCAAGGCAGTGCTTTGCTTCATGAGCTATGAATGATAGTTAGGCGATTTTGCTCATAGAATGATGTGAACCTTTCAAAACTGAGATAAAGGAGAACTTGAATGTAAGAAGGGGCCCTTTCCAGACATTTAAATCATTCAGGTAGCAGGTAGCCTTTTAGTGTCCAACCTTCATTTGAGGTACCACAGCATCTGGTGTGAAGTAAGATTGTTGTGCTTAGAAGAGGTGCTACTGGTGACATGAGGAGCTAGAATTCAGATACAATACGGGAATGAAACTTATCTGTCATCCCTACAGTTGGTTGCTGTATGCATTGGGCAGGCTTTTAAAGAACGCTGCATTGAACTCAGTGGGACTTATTGTCAAATAAAGATACATAGGATCAACTGTAAGACATTTTGGGTTTTAGTATGATATTTTAACATTGTTACTTGCTGCAAGTTTTTGGAATAAGTCAAGAAAAATATTTAAATTCAAATAATTTAAACAATCTAGTCTTCTGGTTGATTTAGCAGCAGATCAAGAGGGAATGGAAAGAGACTTACCTTTTTTTTAGCCCACTACTAATTAAGCCATGAGAAATTCCAAAAATGATGCTCGGATATGTCTGTTCTGCAGGACCTGTTTTAAATGTGTTTGCTATTCACATCTGTAAAAAAGAGGGACCAACAGCATGAAAAGTATATATAAATATCCAAGATGGTTGAGTAAAATGCTAGCATAGCGTGATAACTGAGTATGCCGCTAACCATCTCTCTCTCTCTCTGTTTCTTTTTGCAGGGCTTGTGAAGTTGGGGATTCACTGTGTAACATGTCAAAAAGTTGCTATAAAAATTGTCAACAGAGAGAAGCTCAGCGAGTCAGTGCTAATGAAGGTAATTTTCTAATGGGAGATCTGGAAAAAAGAGGGAGAAAAGTTTTTGGCTCAGTGGTTTCTCTTCCATGCAAAATTAATATCTTTAATTATGTTTAACAAACATCCCTGTCAGTGCTAGGGTTGTGTTTTGCATAATACTATTAATTCAGGACTGGGGGTGGGGAGACTGGAATTAAAGAGGGGTGTGTGTGCATGTGCTTTAATTAAGAACAAAAATTAATGTCCAGTAGTGGCAAAGTAATTTAATGTAATACAGTTAATGTCTAGGTTGGGTTGATCTAAGTTACACCACAAGAATGGGGCTGTTCTAGTTGCATTATTCTGACAGATGTGAGCATCTGGTCCTGGGCTGTGATTATTTCTGTGGAGAACCTTTGTTCTTTGAAGTTGAAATTTCCCTCATTATGGGTGGCTGAGTCTTCTGGGCTCACTATTGGCATAGGAATGCTCTGAAACTAGATTTTGCATCAGTAAGAAACCTGCTCAGGCTTAATGAGACTGAGAAAGGCTGTTTCATTCCCTCTTTCTAACAATATTAAGAGTGTATATCAGGGATGGCTGGAAGATAAATTTAATAGAATTATTGTTAATGGAATACTTTTGATGATACCACTAGTCTGTATTTACCAGAATGTGTGCTTCTTTTCGGTTTGTGCTTTTAAAATTTAAATTCTTCATCCCTAACAAACTTCTGTTAGAAAGAAAAGATGAACTATTCTACTTCTAGATGAATTTAGGAACAATTTGGTTATTGCATGGGTTTTAAGAAATATCCTTTCCTTTATAATTGTCTTTATAAGCATGTTGCATCCTTACAGCCCCTGATGTCCAGCCCAGGCAGCAGATTAGTGGAGAGTTTTTGTCTTTCCCAAATGTCAACTTACTCATGGAGTCCAATATTTTATGTTCATTGATACACTAGTGAAAATATGTAAGCCATTAATTTACATATTAATAAATATATTAAACTCTTGTTAGGAACTCTATTTACAGGCAAAATGACTGAGGCAAGTGCCCAGTGTAAGTTGATTTTTGTTGCATTTGGTTGTCTCTGACTGTATTTACCTCTTTTTTTTCTCACTCTCTTACCCAGTTTAGTTCAGTTTATTTTTTTGTGGCTAAAGCTTTTTTATTTTGTATATTCAGGGAACTGGCTCCTTTTTTCTGCAGCTGCTCTTCATTTGAGCAGTGCAGAATTGAGAGGCATTTGGTAAAGTGCTTTCTAATCATAACGTAATACTATCAATATTTCTAGAGAGAATAATTCAGAATTGAAGCAGCTGGTCTCAATTAACAGAACTGCTGCTGTGGAGATGATACATGGGCAGGCATGGTGGAGAATGAAACTGCAATAAATGTGTCATTTGAGTCTGCATTGCCCTATCTAAGGGACTGGGTTGTGGGTGGATTGCTAAGTGTAGGCATATGGATTATTCTCTGAGTGTCCACTTGGGCTTCCTAGCCTTCTAAATTCACATTTTTCACAGCTCTTGCTTTCAAGATGATTCTGTAACATTATTTCCAAGCAGCCTTTATTACTGGTGTCAAGCAGTTGACTAAAGGTATGACTCTGAGGCCCTTGTAATGCACTGGGAGAGTTATACCCTTGCCAGGCATAAATTATCATTTCTCTGCTAGAATAAGTGTGTAAATTTGTTCAGAATTGTTTCTCTGGTACTACACTTCTGTAGAAGAGAAAGTCATGCAAGCCTGCTGTGCCTATTAAAGTATATCTTTTCTTAGTACGCTTACACTTTGCAGCGTACTTTTCTTAGTACGCTTATACTTTGCAGCCAGTACCATGATCCATGATCCATTGCTACTGCTGCTGAAAGCAGTTCAGGTCAAGGTTCTACATGTTCTGAAGTGCAAGAAAAGAAGAACTGTACAATGTACACTGTTAACAAAATGTTGTGGGCAATCTCTCACATCATGGTTTCTCAAATATTGTACTTAAGAAGACAACTTTTCAGGCTATCCCAAGTAAAATATGTCCTCAGTTCATGCTTCCATTGAACTGAGAAAAGTGGGGACTCACATGTGTTACCTCTGGTCAAATGGGCAAGTTTTACATGCATTTAGAACCTCTTGATCTCTCCACAAGGGTGATGAAGTCGTTCCCTATTAAGATGTTACACTGAAAGTACAGTATAAACGGAGGTGGAAACTTTCTAAAAAGAATCTTTACAGAAAAGCAAAAGAGGACTTCTGCTGGATCAGACTAAAGGTCCAGCTGGTCCAGTAATCTGATGCTAACACTGACCTATCAGATTCTTCTGGAAAACGTAGTAGCAGGGCGCAAAGGTATCAAAAGGTTGCACTATATTTTTGGTGTCAGGTTAAAACTTTCTTCTGTTTCTGGCCATTTGATGGCATGTAATGGGCTGGGTTTTTTGTTTTTTTTTTTTTTACTTATTATCTTTCTGTTTGTTTTTGGTTAATTTTATATTCTGCCAGTTTTTCTTTTAACTTTTTATGGTGTGTATGCTTTTAGTATTACAGAGATTGATTGGTATTTTATTGTTTAAACTTACATTTTATAGTTCTGTAAATTGCATTGGGTCTTTTTTATTTTAGAAAGGCAACTAAGAAATGTGATGAATAGTACTAATAGTTTTGTCTCTAGTGTCTGGTGTTCAGAGCTACCCTGCCACTGAACATGAGGATTTCATTTCTCCAACATGGCTTTGTTGGCACTGATAGGACCATCTCTGTTTGTCTGATTCCTTTTGTAAAAATAAGCTAAGGTAGTTCCATCACCACATCTTTGGACAGTGAAGCATACATACATTTGTTCATTTAGAACCACAGCCTTAGAATACTATTTTACTCAACAAAAACCTTGTGTGTATGTGGGAGTTTGTGGGTGTGGGTGGGTGTCAGTCTTCAATTAAAAACCAGACCAGGACTGCTTGTGTGGCATGATGATTTTCATGATTAATTGGTTGTCAGTGCTGTCATATTGATGTTCACCCAGGAGATTTGAATAGCACTTGGGGGGGGGGAGGAATTGCAACAAATAAACAAACCACACCCAAGCTATCAAATCTTCATCTTATCACATGTATTTTCTATTGTTCTCACTGAGATATGAATGTGCTTATACATTGAGCCACTATTTTGAGGGTTAAGGATGTGCCCATTTTAAGCCTTTCTGTTTTTCTGGAGGAGAGCAGATTAGGAGTGTGTGCATGTCTGTGTTGCATGTTTGAGAGCACGTAGGTGGCGAACAAACTGCAGAAATGATTGGCACTCATCAAAGAACTCAAGTGCACATAAACATTCATGCTCCCTACTCTGCGACCCTAGTTTGTATTCCAATAACAACCCATTTATCTCAGAAGAACTTCATGAGTGAGAGTCTATCCTCTGAGTTCAAAGAGATAAAAAAAAATATGTGTGCGTGCATGTGTGTTTGTAGGGTTTATTTTTCCTGACTCCCTTTCCTGCTCTATGGAAGCTTGGGGATCTATTACTGACTGTAAAAGAGAGTGTGTTGTTTAAAATCTGGAACTTGCAAGTGGCACTGAGAGCTTGCTCACTTGTCATCTGTTTGAGCATTTAAAGAAGTTGGATAATTGTGTGTTGTTTTTTTCTGCAGAGAAGACAGACTCCCTCCTTTTTTCCCATCCCACCCACAACTTCTTGCACTTCAAATTATTCTTTAGAGGGGAAATTAAGCAAGAATCATGAACACATGCTGTACCTGTCGAGAGAGCAAACCTGTCAACAAGCCTAGGACATCTCACTCTAAATTTAAAATGATGGGTGAATTGATTCAGTTGAGCAGATTTCAAGACTGGTTTGACCTAAACCCCAGACATCTCACTTTTAGAGCTACCCAGTGACAATCAGGCATTGTCCTTTGTATAGTCACATTCTGGAAGATAATGGATTTTGTATTCCTTCATGTACCACTGAGACTTCAGTAGGTATATTATTTGAGAGTCTAAAAAGGCCATTTAAGTCATTGTTGGTCTTTTAATCACGGTCTGTTAATGCCTGACCTAAAGATAGGACATGATGTTCTAACAGTCCTGGTTCATTAAGACAGTATGAAATAATGAAGATGGGCAATGCCACTATTCCATATTTTCTTACTACTCTGGAGCTGATAAAGCAGCAAGCACTTCCTCTGACATCTTTCCTTCCATTCAGTCAAGTACACTTGGGCTCACTTCTTAATTCTAAAGGCTTTTCTAGGTACCAACACAGAAAGTTGAACAGCAAGTATGTCATAGCAGAGGCTCATCACAGCATGGGAGCTTGCTACAAGGGTAGTTAATATATGTCACTGCTGCTGGTGGGTCATCCATGTTGATCCTATAAGTTTATTTAGAGGAACAGAGATCAGCAGAGATACCTGGGGCAAAGTAGTTCAAATGTAGATGCTGTACCAATTCAACATCCCTATTGCTCACAAATACCTGTGGCTTGCGGTGCCTTAAGTACTTGGGCAAGAATTTTTATTCTACTGTTTCATAAAATTTATATACCACTTGACTGTAAAAAACAACAGCCCTCAAAGCAGTTCAAATAACCTTGTAGGATCTATGTTACTCCTAGTAGACCTGGAGTAGACTCCTGGAGACCTTAGCTAATAGTTAGCTGTTAGGTGAATCCACTTGATCTGAGAATGAGAAGAACTTGCCCTAGGTTCAGTTTTCAATTGTTTAGCTCTTCCTTGGACCATACAGGTGTTTCCCTACCATACCAGACATTGTTTCAGTGCATCCAATATATGAATAAGATTCTCCCATCTTCACTTCTTGCCCACCCATGTACAAGCTGGGTGCTGCAGTTTTGTGGAAGCCTAGCCCGCAACATTCCTCTAAGAGTTCAGGCTCCAAAACTGAAGGTGCTTGCATTTTGGGTTAGGTGAGATTTAGTTATCAAAAGCAACATTGCTCTGTTTTGAAGAAGCTGCCATCCCTGGATTCTGAATGCTAACATCTGTTGAGAGTGTGCATCTGTTCAGTACCGCAAGCTTGTAAACAGATTTGGGAAACTGTCTAGGATTCATCTTTGCAATGCAACACATTACAGTATCTGAGAGCAGATTTCAGTAGAAGGCTATATAAAAACAACAACCTCAGTAACCAATTAAGGAGTTTGTACACATCTTTCTTCATCCGCTTCCACTATAAGCATGTTGTTCTGATTTGAAATGAAATCAATGTGGTGAACTTAATTTATATTGTTGTTGTTATGTGTTCTGGAACATTATGGGTTGTGTACAATAGGTTTCATTGACTGAGATTACTGGGGAGGGGGGAATGTTAAAGACTTGTGTAAATTCCATACATGTTACTGGCATATTATGGATTTTCACTTGTCTGGAGTGGTACTCCCCTTTCCTCTCCCTCTGGCCACTCCAGTGCGAGTTGCTGGGAATACAGGAAACTATTGTATACTGACTCACACCATTGGTCCATCAAGCTTAGTATTGCCTACACTGACTGGCAACGACTCTCTAGAATTTCAGAAAGGGAACCTTTCCAGTCTTGCCTGGGAAGTTCCATCACTGAGACACAGCCTGAGTCTGAGTTATTAATAGGACACAGTGCTGGAGTGATCCTCTACCATATA
Organism: Podarcis erhardii; assembly: GCF_964252035.2. NCBI lineage: Eukaryota > Metazoa > Chordata > Lepidosauria > Squamata > Lacertidae > Podarcis > Podarcis erhardii. The sequence continues at coordinate 76,708,723 of NC_138497.1, read as the reverse complement.
TGAAAGTTGTTAGGGGGCGAGGGGGAAATTGTTATGACAATGACTGGCTTAATACTGGTATCTCTTTCCTAGTCTAAATAAGTGTGCCTTAAATAATCCTCTCTCCCCATTTTACAACCTGTGCAGGGCAAGAGGGTAGCTTTTGCTCTTCCTTCCCTTCCCATCACTATGATCACATTATGCTTCTTTTCCCTCTCCCCTCCCCCTTTCTTCTCCATTGACTCCATCTTCCTTTTCGTATAATTTCCCCTTGCACTCTCCATCATTGTGCTCAAAAGAGTATATTGTTTCAACAATATACATTGTGTTAGTTCTTGCTTCCTCCGCTCAACAAAAGTTTACCTGCTAAAATCTCCATGTCTTCCATATTGCTCCCTCTGTCTGGATTGCACCACCCTGTTGTATTAGTTTTGCATGCTTCCTTTTAATTTCTTCAAAACATATAATAGATCTGTAGATTTAGTGTTCAGGAGACATCACCTAATGTTTTCTGTTTCTGTGAAGGTCTCCTTTCTGCCTCCACTCTTTAATAAGCCCTGGCCCTTGAATTTATTCTCTCTTAAAAAGAAGTAGTAGTGCTGGCCTACATATTTAGAAGAGCAATTGGGACCATATCACTTTGAAGGCCGGGTGGAAGACCTCATGACAGAATGCTCTTTCACACATAAACTCCCTACACATTAACAGATCAGAGAGCAAAGGTTAGGATGATTTTCTACTGATGCTTTACCCTTCCTAGGCTCAGAGTTGTTGCCATGTGGGAACATCCTCCATCCTGCATTCTGTAACTATATAGTTCTGTACATGCAGATAGTTCTATGCCCTGGACACAGAGCATCCATTTCACCTTCATGCCTGTATAGTGCTTAGCTCTACATCACCACCAAGAAATATTCAGGTCACTTACACACAAACCTGTTTATTGAGCATTAATTCTGATTTGTTTGCAGGGAGGTTACATGTTATCGCATACTTCCCATTGCATTTTCCTGTCACTTTCTTTATCGCAAGAAGTCTGATCTCCTGGGAAAGTGGGTTTGTTGCTTTTTATATACAAAATTGTGCAATTGTTTTTGTTGCCGACATTTCGATTGTGAAATTGCTTCAAGGTATTTTATTGGAAGCAATTTCTAAATGCAATTAAATAAATACATACAAAACAAGACCTCACAATCAGCTATAATTTCTCAACCTGAAATTGCTGGTGTGTGATTGAATGCCACCTCAAAGCAGTGACAGTCTTAGATGAAACTGATTTACTAAGTTCTTTGATAACTATGGCTAATGGAAGTTACAGTATACAGTGGTAACTCGGGTTACATACGCTTCAGGTTACAGACGCTTCAGGTTACAGACTCCGCTAACCCAGAAATAGTACCTTGGGTTAAGAACTTTGCTTCAGGATGAGAACAGAAATCATGCTCTGGCGGCGCGGCAGCAGTGGGAGGCCCCATTAGCTAAAGTGGTGCTTCAGGTTAAGAACAGTTTCAGGTTAAGAACGGACCTCCGGAACGAATTAAGTACATAACCAGAGGTACCACTGTACTGTTTTCATAGAAAAGGTTTCAAGTGGGTTGGATTGAAGCATTACTAAAATATACCATGAATATCAGACAAATGACTGGGCTAGTATTTTGCTTACCAGGGAATAATAACAAATTAATATTGCATGAGGGTAATGGTAGGTTAATGCTAGGCAAGCCGGTGCCATGGGACATAGGATGAATTTACCAAACACTCTAATATTGGGAGTGAAAGCTATTTTTAAATGCCCTTTTTATTCCCTCTGAAATTTCCTTCCAAACGACTCTGAAATAAATCCCCTTTTGTAATGTTCTTATCCTTTTTTCTTTGATGAATTTTCTCCCAGCCCTCCTACTCTCTCAGCTGTTCCAGAATTTCCTTCCTAAATCTCTTCTGTCCTTCATTAACCTCCCAGTGTCCCTCACCGCCCAGCCATGACCGCACGGAAAAAGCAAAATGGAGGGAAGTAATTGTCCATTTCTTTCTCTTTTAAATTAAATCCTTGATGTTTAAACCTGATGTCCAGTACTTCATCCCACAATCTGTCCCTTTTGACATGGCCTTTCATGAAAACATACTTCGGTTTCCACCTTTTTTAACCCATGAGAGCTTCTGCACTTTAACAGATTAATGACGGATAGAAATCAACAACTTGAAGACTTTCCTAGCATGGAGCTGCAGTGATGGGAACACTTTGTTATGCAGTTGTAGCATGTGCAGAGCCTCTGACCCCAAAAGACTGGGAAACAGAGTTGAAGACAGCTTCACTTAAAAGAGAGTGCTACCATATAGTCTCTCTACTTCAGGGCCAGGGACCATTTTTCAGCCCAAAAGCAGCATTCCTTTGTGAAGGGTATGATCCTGAGATTCCCTAACGTATGCTACTTCATGGTAGTGGTAGTTCATTTTTCCCATCCTAGGGGGTGATGAGCATAACTGAGACTGCTTTTCTCACCTGTTCAGGCATTCAAGAACAATCGGGGTGGCACATCATACAGGTTTCTGCAATGCCATCTCTGGCTCCCTGGCACTACAATTTTCTGGAAATTAAAGTGTTTCAGAACCACTGAAGTGGAGAAAGATAAGTGGAAAGTCAAGTACTGGAAATGCCACCGTAATAGACAGGGTTGTAATACCAACCTCTCTCCCATTTTCACTCCAGACTTCATTACAAAATTAGGCTCCGACCCCTCAGGAATGTGAGGAGCATCTTGGAAACGTATGGTTTAAATCTGCTGGGATGGTTTCCAACGGGTGCTAGCTAGCTAGCATGTTTGGCCACAGTGGGTATTGAACCTATAGGAACCAACTCCTAGTGGCAGAGGTCCCTTCGCCCCCCCCATAAAATATTTGAGGGGAGTGGGGCCCCCAAAGTTTATGGGTATTGCCATTCAAATGGTGTGCATGTGCTGTGTCTTGTGATCAATTATGCAGGACAGAGCTTACCTCCTCCCAAAAAATATTTTACTCAGGTTGCCACCCCTGATGGAACGTGAACCTTTCTGGAAGTAGGAAGGAGTCCCATTCACTTAGCCCAAAGGTTGTAGTGTGGTGTTTTTGAAAGAAAGAAAAAATGATTTTTGCATGTTAAGTACTTAATAGAGTGAATACTTAAAATAAGAAACCAAGACTTAAGTGTATGTGTGTACAGGAGTTATTCTTTGAGGACAGCATAGACCAGGCTGCATTGCCACTTAGTCATTTGGTTATACATACATCATCAGAGATTTCTGCCATTAATATATTATAACTTTCAGAAATCAAATAAGAATGCACAAAGACATGTAGAAGTTGTGTTTAATTTTAGACTACTCATATTAGCATTTCTGCCAGTTTTACTTTTTATCTTGTGGTAATCTGAAAAGTTTAAGAACTCTGAATTTCCTGTTTTATGCAGTTGCAATCTAATTGCATACTGTCTGTAATCCTCTGCAAAATGCTACATATTTTACACACCAGATTTAAAACCCAGTTTTTTCTTGCAGTAGTAGAAAATAAGTCACCTATGCTAAATAACTTTTGCAGCATGTGATGATATAGTTGGAGAATGGAACAATGGCGGGACATGGAAGCAGAGAAAGTCCTTTTAATACCTGTTCAATGGGTTTAAGTAACTAGTTTTATTTTCAGTGAGCTGTCTGTATGGAAGGTAGATTATACTCTTATCTCCTTATGTAGGGGCATATGCATTCAGAGTATCTAACCTTTAGAAAAAGTTCAAATTTTGTTAACGTGGGGTTGTGATTGCGTAGGGCTACATATGGAACAACTGACTTGATGCAGGATCAGACAAAAGGACACATAATCACAAAATTGGAAGGGAAATGAAAAAGAATGATCTAGTTCAAATCCATGCTGATGCAGGAAATCTGCCGCTGCAGCATTCCTGATAGGTGGCCATTCAGCCTCTGGACAGATGCAAATGAAGTCAGTATTGATTATGATACATATCCACAGCACACTCTTAAGAGCCGCATGTCTTTGACTATTTGAATTGTTAAAACAACCCGCTGGTGGCTGGTGAACATTGCTGCTTCCCCTGCTCCCATCTTGCTTCAATTTATTTCTTATTGTATGCATCCATGGATTTAAAAGGTGCCTGCAAAAAAGAAAATGGACTTAAACCACTCTTCATTGTAAGCAGACATAATTTGTTCTGTTAATGACAGCATGTTTCTTTAGACAAGCTTTCATCATGTCTGCACCGGGCCCATGCTTTTCAGCTCACATTCTGTCCCTAGTGTAAAATATAAAAACCCTTGGATAGACTGGTACGGAAGCTTTAAGAAAAGTTTTATCCACCCGCTGGTGATTTTGCTCCACCCGCTGTATGCATTTTCTAAAACACAATATCCCGCTTCTTAAGCAGAATTTGATCTTTGGGTGGTGTTTTAAAGTAATATCCAGAGGGAATATTTGTGGATCTGGAGACTGTTAACCTTAGAAAATGAAACTTTATTACAGTAACATCAAGTGGCTGATTTCAACTGCTCAAAGCCAGTTTGATTCATTATGGTAAACACTACTTTGCTTCTGGGCACCTCCCTCTCAGGCTGTGCCATTGTGATGCAGGAAGAATGTAGAGAGTTCTGTGGCTTCTTGACATATCAGCCAAAGCACTGTAGGCTACAGATAGCAATGGGGAGTATCATTATTCTCAAAAGTTGCCCTCTGTTTTCTCATGATCAAGTGGATATCTCTGCAATAAGTGGGTGGGGAAAGCTTTGTAACACCACATTTTCTGTGAACCGATAAGCTGAGATTAAAAATGACTGAATTAAAAATGCCCTTGGAGAACATGTATAATGGGAGTTCTTTGCCCAATCATGGCTGCTAAAAATTACGCAGCAGTGTAAAAACATTACTAGCTCACCACTCAACATCAGTGAGTTGCACTGAGGTCCTTACTTAGTGTGTTTACTTACCTGAAAATTAATTCATTCCTCTTGAGCAGATGGAGACTGGTGATGTGATGAGAATACAAAGCGGAGACAGACAACAATCATTCTAATAAAAATTGAGATGTTGAGAAGTGAGTATATAGGCTTACTATGCCAAGACCTGAGTAACCCTTTCGTTAGCAGATGCAGCCTCTTCACTTCTACATTTACGCTATAAGCAATCAAACCAGTAAGCCTAAAGTTAACCATAGTTTACAGTTTGATATGAACTGAGAAACTACCAGCCATTTCAAATATTATGATATATCACAGTTTATTGCAGACTACCCCAACTTTCCAGATGTTTTAGACTACAACTTCCATAATCCTTAAACATTCTCCATGCTGGTGATGGCTGATGGGAATGGTTGGGGAATGTTAGAATGAGCAGCAGTGGGCCTTGAGCTCCTGTCATCCAGCATGGCCATGTGATTGGAAACATTTGCCCCCCTTTTTTAAAATTAACTGCAGTTTAATATTAACAGAAGTTCATTTTAGGAATGCTTTGTTGAAACAAGCCAGCTTGTTTGAAGTTAACTATAGAATGCTGGAAATATGCCAAGATTATTTCACTTTGTTAGGTTCAGAAGAAATGACAAGCTGCAGTTAATAAAGGGGGGGATAGAACAATCAAAAACCAGAGTGAAAGCTTCTTATCTCCTTGTGGCTGTGCCACAGGAGAAGAAAGGGAAGCAAGCAAGTGGCATGGGATTAGCTGTGGCTTATTAATGTCAGCCAGCACTATGTTTGTCAGCTGCTGAACAAGTTAGGACTGTGGTTTAATATTCTGGTTTATTCCAAACCTTAGTGCACCAGTTCTGATGAAATGAGAAGCAACCAGGGAAGCTTCCTGGTTTGATGGCTTCCACTTTGAAGGGAGAAGTGGCTGTGTGTACAGGCAAAATTCTTGGTCATACCTTGTATATTAAGCCATGATATGATGGGTTCAAGAAAGCTCTGCTGAAATCTGCCCTCCAATTTCTCAAAAGTTTCCCCTTGTGAAACAGGCTTCCATTTTTCTGCTTAAATATCGGGGGACTTAAGAATTTCTTTAGAATGCTGGTGGATGTTAAGCTTTTACTGTATCATTGCGAGGTGACCAAATTTGCAGTGTATGGCTGCCTGCACTTCCTTCTCTTGAAAAAGACCCATGGAAGGATTTATCTCATGAAGGATTTATCTCTGGGCTTTTATTATGGGCAGACACCTGCCAGGCTGCATAGTGCAGATCACTGATGAGAAGATTTGTGGAATAATAGAAATGATGCTCACATGCACCCTCGCCAACCTCAAAAGAAGGCAAGGGCAGCAAAAACTCTGCAACCTATCCATGAGAATTTCACTGAATTTTCCCCCTCCCCTTTGATAATTTTCTGATACAATTTATTTTCTCATTAATTGGTGGATAATGGTAAAAAAAAAATGTGTGATAATTTTTTGGCACAAAACTGGGTTTCAGAAAGGGCAGGAAGTGAAAGGACTTGCAGCAAAGCCTTCATTGTGTTGTTCCGGTTTTAAAAACTTTCGCCAGTCATCTGTATTGAAGAGACCGCCTGGTAGGTGTCATGGGATAAATTCATCTGTGTGCTTATTTTCATTAGAATCCTCTTGATGTAAAATTCAAGTAATATTTCTATAAAATTAGATTCCTCTTTTCAAAAACATCTATAGTATGCACCAGTTCCACAAAATTAGCTCCAACATACATTATCTAGAATAAATATTCATATGCAAATGCTCATTAGAAACCAGGGAAAGCTGGTTATCAGTAGTCGGTTTTTCTGCCATCAAATATTGTATATTCTCAAGTTTGCACTCCATTTTACTTTTGCCCCCAATTAACCAGATCTTGACACCTGAATAACTTTGTGGAGTCATCTACATATAATTACAGGCATAGGGTAACTTTTTCTTTGCAACACAATTTAACCTATGAAATGTCTCTCCTTGTCTGTTCAACTCACCTCTTGCCTGTGCATCACTCCAGATCTCCAGTAAAAGCTTCCATACTCTTTTTCTTTTGCCATTTCCTATTTTTGATCCATACCTTCCTGAGTGTGTGAAAGCTATTTTGAGGTAACACTCTGACAAACTATTATTTCTGTATTGTTTGAAAGTTCAGGGATTTCCAGGTAAATAATTATAGGACCAGAACTGCCACCCTTATTCATCAATTAGCTCACCTCCATGTTCCCTGACTGACATATGTAAGAGGGACAAAGTTCCCAGAATATTTCACAGCTGCTGGGCAGAAGATCAGGCAGGCTTGCCAGCAACCTGGACCACAACCCAATGGATCAACATGTTTGCATGCTGGCAGGTGCTCAGCTGGGAGGAGTCTAGGAACCAGCTGTGGACAACTGCTTCCAGATGCAGTTGACCCTGAAATAACACAGCAGACTATATGCTTGCCTGCTTTTATTGTTGTGATAGTTTAGTGCTCCCATAAAGCCCTATTTATGCATTACTTGCAGGAAGAGGGTAATCATGGTGACTGGGGCTGTGTCGCCTTGCATTTAGCCCCCCAAGGTCACACAGCTCCTCCCACCCCCACCCCCCACCATTGCCACCCTTGCCATAACTTCTGCAGCCTGCTGTACTTGAGGAGGTTTCCCATGTAATCTGGAAACTTGCACAATCTAAATCACATGGGGAACCTCCATATGAAAAATAGGATCTGTAGTATTACAAACTCTTCCTCTCTTCCCTCTTTCTGGCTCTGAAATTCATGCAGTTTCATGTGCCACACTGAGGGAGAGGTTTCTGCTTTTGACATGGTCTTGTACAAGGTTAAACTAACATAAATATAGAAATGGTGTTGTCATGACCTCAGAGTCCAGCAGCAATTGAGATTCTTGAGTTGAAGGCTACAGAGTCTCCCACTCAGAAGCCAGTTTAGGTCCAGGGCTCTGAGCATGCTGCTGGCGATGTAGAAACCACAGCACTTGAGGCTGATGGACAGAATCCCCCAGAAGAACCTCCTGTACCACCACTAGTGGCACAGGGAATGTCCCATGCAGGAGGATATAGAAGAGAAGAAGGCCCATTTTCAGGCCAGAGGATTGGCCCTTAAGAATCTGATGCTCTTCACAACAGGGGTCAGAACCTGAAAGAGGTAGTCTGGAGACAGAGGCTTAAAAAGGTGCAGTCTGCTCTCAACCTTTTTTGGAGCACGTTGCTCACTCAGTTATCTGTGGTTGCAGCAACTCCTGAATTCATTTCTTTTCCTAAGAAGCCTGTACCAAATGTAGTTCATCCAGACTTCCTGCATCATTAGTATTATAAATACTGAGTTCCTCCCTGTTGCTTTTTCATTTTGCAGCACAGCATTCCTTTCTTCTAAAGTAGACTCCTGAGCTCCAGTTCATTAAATGGAAGGCACTCTATGCAATATCTAAAGGATGCTCCTTTAAGTACTCAGTGAGAAACAGCTAAAAAGGAGACTACTTACTTTGTCTGTGTTACTTGTGTGTACTGGAACTTCTCATAGTGAATCTTCTCATAGTGTAGAACAGGTTCTTATTTTTTCAGCTTTTCACTTATCCATTCTGAATGTGTCAAATTTTGATTGCTAGAGGGTAGAAGGGTAACACCTTAAAAGCTGGGTTCATAGCTTGGGAGTGCTTCTCAATCCAATATTACTTCTGGAAGCTCACATGTTGGCTGTGACTTGGAGCACTTAAACCAATTTATGTTGGTGTCCCTGCCTTCCTGGAAAATACTTATCTGGTTAGTGTAACATATGCCAGTTATATGCTATTTTAGTTGGTTTCAACTTTTTTATGAGCCACGTTTAAAGCAATGGCATTTTAATGAATTTGTGGTTGTTTTGTGGTTGTAGCATAATGTTTAGGGATATCACAAGAAATCAAATAAGAGCACTCAAAACTGTACCTTCACGTGTGAGGTCACTGTGGGTTGAGTAGGGTCCCATTCATCCCATGCTTCGAATTTCCATAGTCACTGTCTCTTCCTTCCCCTGCCACCACAAAGACATACCAAATTTACCTGTGGCAGTGGTGGCAGGGATGCTCCCATTCCTTGGGGGGGGGGTGTCCATTGAGACTTGTGGTTCCACTCCAACCATTGGCAGGAAAGGATGCTCCACTGAGGAGCTGCCTCACTCACCTTCATTGTTGCTGCCTTGCCTTCTCCTGGTGTCGTGAGAGCTCATCAAACTTATCTGGGGCTGGGGAAGGGGAGGGAGTAGCAAGTGCCAGGAGGTGCACCAGCTTCTCTGCTGAGCATCCTTTGATATTTGTAGCCCCAATACATTCCTCTAAGGGAAAGACTCAACACTGAGGAGCTGGCATATCTGCCTATACCACTGGACTCTCTCACTTCACCTGTTTCAGATACATTTGGTGAACCCTTGGGGCGGGGGGTAAAACGCAGAGAGCAGAAGTTTTGAGAGCCCACTGGTGTGTTCATAAAGCATCAAACCCCTTGGGAACCTGCACCAAGGTGCTCATACATCCCTAATAATGATAACGTAAGCAGAATATTCTTTGGCTTAAGCCTTAAGGAATCTACCAACTGGCAGAGCAAGCATTAGTGTAGTAGTAGCAACAGTACATCACATTGGTTGAATCTCCCTCCACAGTAAAGGGCACATTGTGAATAGAAAATGCCTTTCAAATCAAAAGAGTGATATTGTTCATTTGTGATTATCACCACTGCCGAGGCATTCCATGCTAACATCTGTGTTTAGGCCATCTTTGTTCTTCTGTAAGTAACTGAAAGAGGACAGGGTCAGGAATAAAACCACCCTCTGATTCAACAAACCAAAAGAATTTTAGTTTGCCCTCTGATGTGTCTCTTGTCAACTTGCTTGCAGCAAGTGAAGCTGAGATGAAAAGGCATCCTTTAGCTTTGTGATTGTTGTTCTTAGACCTCTTTATCATGGTCTGGTAATTTCATGTGACACAACAGTCCTTATTTCCAAAATGCTGGATCTAGGGCTACTGTGATATAATAAACATGGTTGAGTAGTGAGCAAGGCACATATTTAAACAATCACACAACACACTGAATTCTCTGCATAGATCCACCGCCATTCTCAAATGCAGCAGTTTGGTCATGTGAATCAACTTTAGGTTCCACAAGCATCATCTTGGAATATGTGAGTATATAAAGATATATAATTATTATTTCATTAATTGTCAACATGAATCATGAAGGGTTAAGGATAAGATGCAGTAACATCTCAGTCCTGGAGATTCTACAGCAGAAACTTCATAAACCATACTGCTGATGCAATTTTATTTCTTTTTTTAACAGAGCACTGACTCTGCAGGGAAAGACAGCGTAATTAATTAAATAAGTTTTTATATTAAAAAAAATCAGTTCAGTTATAAACAGTGGTGAGTTCAGTGAGATCAACAGGCACAGTTATCGTCTTGCTCCTCCCTCCCCTAAACACAGGTCTTCTTTCTGCAAACCTATGTCTGATGAAAGTCCAAATATGCACCCAAACAGCAAGAGTCCTGGGAGCCATTTTAATTTATGTTTAGGAGCCATACGAGGATGATACTGCATAATAACCTGAACTTACAGTCCTGCAATGCAGCAGTAAAGGAGGCTAAAGAGGGAGGGGGAAGGCAATGCTTTTCCCTGAAACATTTAGGGGAACTGTGTATTTGGGTCAGCTAAGTCCTAAAGCAGAATTTCTGTGCCGTCTCTTCAACCCACTTTCATACATTATTGAGAAAGATGCCAAGCCTTAAAGAAACCAGGGCAAATATTAATAAGGAAGACACTTTTATTATGATAACACGCCTGTGTTTCACTGTTTTGAGGCTGCTATTTCAAGAGCCACTTAGGTAGAGAATTTCTAATGAGCGTATTGCAATCTGGATAAGTCTGTGAAAACTGACTTCTTGGAACTTTTTCAGCACAGTTTCCAGTGTTTAGAAGCAAAATACTGTAGAGTTAGAAGGGATTGTGAGGGTCATTTAGTCCACACCCTACAACCCAGGAATCTCATCAATGACCAATGGCCATCCAACCTCAGCTTAAGAACTTCCAGTGAGAGTTTACTGCCTTCCGAGGAAGTCTGTTCCACTGTTGAACAGAAAGCTCCTCCTGATGCAGCAACCCATAACACTGTTTCATAGCAGGAAAATAGATGGAGGGGATGGCATGAGTAGGGCAAGGGCAGAATAAAAACAATTATTTTATGTACTGCCCTTAAATGGTTTTAGCCACTGTAAAATCAGCAAATAATATCTCAAATAATCTACTAAGGCAATTGAGTGTTGGGCTGATGGCAATAGAGCAGAATTCTACTTAGCAGCATAGGATAGGCCAGTAACTGTTCCATCACAGCCATACATATTCATAGAATCTGGGAACTGAACTAACAGTTGAGTCTGTATGTGTGAATCCAACTATCACCACAGCATATAATGGAAGATGGCAGAAAAATAATTAATGTTGCTGTTTTGCAGATTACATGTGTCATGATATACTCTGCCCCAAGGACAAATAGTTGGTTTTGTTTCATTTCCTTTTGGAGCTTCTGGGTTTGTAGAGCATTGAAATTGAGTAATTTTAAACACAATCAGGTTATTTGCATAAGCTGGAACTAATGGTAGAACATACTGTTTTCTGGAGCATTCCTTTTAAGATGACATAGTTGCACTGAAAACACATAACCCTGGAAATTTCAAGAATTAGCACTGGGTTATGCAGTGTTGGTGATACATGGGAGCTGCAGCTTGTTTTGTCAAGGTGGTAAATGTCCTGAGAGATCAAAAGTTGAAATAGCTTGCCCAGGCCAGCCTTTTGGAGCTTGATTCTTATTTGCTAGAGCTACTACTTGTATGAGGGACGCGAGTGGTGCTGTGGGTTAAACCACAGAGCCTAGGGCTTGCCGATCAGAAGGTCGGCGGTTCAAATCCCCGCGATGGGGTGAGCTCCCGTTGCTTGGTCCCAGCTTCTGCCAACCTAGCAGTTCGAAAGCACATCAAATTGCAAGTAGATAAATAGGTACCGCTCTGGCGGGAAGGTAAACAGCGTTTCCATGTGCTGCTCTGGTTCACCAGAAGTGGCTTTGTCATGCTGGCCACATAACCTAGAAGCTGTACGCCGGCTCCCTCAGCCAATAAAGCGAGATGAGTGCCGCAACCCCAGAGTCGGCCACAACTGGACCTAATGGTCAGTGGTCCCTTTACCTTTACCTTTACTACTTGTACACGGAGTAGGGCACACTCATGCATCACAAAAAACAAGAAAATGCATCACAAAGGGGAAGAAAGGATAAAAGATAAACTTGGAGCTTGTTTACATGTATTTAGAAATAATTGCTATGATTAGATCAAATGCTGTAGAGGGAAGGTACCTTCTCCTTTTACTTTTACTCACAGTAGCTGAGGTCAGTCTTTTCCGCCAACTTCTGCCTTCAAAATAAGAGGTACTGCTTACTTGAAACACTGTTTAAAAGTAAGGTGAATCTATTTCCAATGCAAGCATGAAGTGGTGGGTATCACCAGCTGTGTCACCAATTTCCCAGGGCCTCAATCCACACTGGCAGACTGTGTGAGGAGACAGAAAAATGGCCACAACTCAGGTCTGAAACAAAGTGGGAGGATCATTCAGAAAACCCAAGTTGATGGCATCAACTGACTGCTTCATAAATAGCCAGTGCATAAGGTGTGCAAATTCCAGATGAAAGGGCTAGCTTGGAAGCTACTTTGCACAAAATTTCCCCCACTCCTGCATGTCTCTTTTCAGCTGAGATGCACTGTAGCATTCTCTTCCCAGAAGTCTCTCAGGCCTCATCCCAAAGCATTCAGTGATCCCCCTTTCCCCTATCCACCTACTAGCTACTCAGGACAGAAGGATGAATATTGGCAAACCATGGGGCAAGACTGGGAAAGAGGAAGTTGCTGGATATGTTAAGATGACATATGAGATAGATTCAGAAGGGAATGCTGTGGCCACAGTGTAGTTCACCAGGCACCAAAGTGATATGGAGGAGAGAGGGAAGTCCTGAAAAGACCCCACTGAAGCCACACTGTTGGCCTTCAATCAGTGAGAGAGAAGGTCTTGATTATGGGTTTGCCTGGCTAACCAGATACGTGATCAGCACGTTAGCAGAAGCACTGATTGTTCCATCACAGTTTTAAGGCTTCAGAATGTGATCACCATTTGGGTTTGGGAGAAAGGGGCAGAGAGACAACTAGACAAACATTTACAATTTGAATTTGGGCAGAAACAGAAAGGCATACAAAATGTTGCAAGCAAGTTTGCGTAAAACGAATAACAATCTCAAGAGGCTGAAATTTTCAGCATGGAAGGGGGTGGTGTGGTGAATCAGGGGTTGTTATATATATTTGGCTGTAATATGTAGTTAGTTTACCCCACACAGAGAGACAGCACTATGGATTTAGCTGAACTGGAGGCAACTGGAAGTATCTAGCCAGTTGTAATCTGGTGAAGGATTAGTGGTTGTGCTACCTGCTTATCAGAGTCAGCTTGCATCTAATGATGCATATTTGTAAACAAAAAGATATTATAAAGACAAAGATTACAAATAAACAGATATTATTTGTATTTGTATCTTACACTTCATCAGTTGAGCTGAGGGTGGCATACAGAAATTTAGGTTACTGACAACAATCCTGTGATGTAGGTTAGTGTGTGGCTTTCATGCAGTGAACTACATGGCTGAACACTCATTTGCTTGGCCAAACTTTAATACTCTAACCCCTACACTACACATTACAACACTCACTTAACACAAGGAAACTAAACCCTGTAGAATTGCCTCTGGGCATCTCACTGCCCAGGAGGGAGGGGAACATGTTATCTATATAGCTATTATATGTACATTATGATTTAAACAAAGCCTAAATTTTAAAAAAGCCATAGTAATTAAGCAATCAACACTTTGGTTGCCAAACAAAATCATATTAAAAAGGTGAGGGGGAAAGAAATAATTTTAATATATACAAATAGATAATAGACTTTGAAAAATGGTACACAGATTACATGTCATAAATTTTTGGGCATAAGATTTTTTTTTGTTTGTTTAGCAGGAATGTATTTTCAGCTTGATTGGGAGAAAACATTATTGAGGGAATTTGAAACATTTTAAAACAGCAACAGCAGTCATTAAGAATTCATTTTCAACAGGAAATCTGGGGAAAAATTAAAATTAATGAGGAGGATAAGGGAAAGGAGGGGAAAACTTTGAAGATGACAGATTTTTGCTACTGAAGGCACCCACTTGATGTTAATCAGAGGCAGGTCACATATAAGTACTAGCCCTTGTCCTGCTGTTATGGTCTGCAGGCTGAAATCAGTGATGCATTTCAGTCCCTTTGTGCTAGTGTGCAGCAACCACAGAGAAGGGAGAAATGAAAGTTGGATACAAAGAGAGAGAAGACACTGGTTGCAATCAGCCTAACTGCCTGATTGTCTCTGCTGGTTTAGATTGGGAATATCAGTTGCTATTCCAGTTAAACACCATAAATGATAACAGAGCAACAATGTAGAAAAAAAGGTGCTGTGTTGCAGAGAGCCACATGATATGGACTCATAGAAATTGTCCATCTAGCCTAATCATGTCAAATATTGCTTCCCCCACCCCACAACTGGTCTAACTTCTTGCTTTCTTTGCTTTATTCAAATTCAGCTTGTTTCTAAATGCATATATTTAGGTTCTTACTCCAAGGTTGCAACCTTAGGTCAGTAATAACTTGCCAGTTTAGCCTTTGCCATGGATACAGCCATTATGTATTCACAAAGGGGATTATATGTGGAACCACATATTCTGCTAATCATGCAAGAGCACACTGCCTAAGGAGCATTAAAGAACCTGAAGTGGAAGCAACTCTAGACTTCAGTCCTGTAGAACGGCTCTGTACTAAGGCTATTTTGAGCCACCATGAGACATCTGGCTCAGGTGGTAGGTTGGGAGAGGCGGTGGATTGATTCCACCATCCACTTCCTGGTGCTGCTGCCCTGCTGTCAGCCCACCAGCTAGCCATGGAACATAGCAACTGAAGCAAATACTGTTGAATCTGTAATGGCTATTGGTGCGCCTATAGTTCTCTCCAGTACACAAGCCCACACATCCACATTCTGTGACTGTGGACAATATTTGCCACTATTGCAGCAAAGCAGTGTAAGACCAAGTGCCTACACCCACAGTGTCTCTTCTGAGGAAGGACTCCTCCTTCGGAGCACAGCACTGAGGAGTGAGATGACCCTAGAAATCCCGGGACTGCAGCAAGGACTGTTGCAGGTTGGGGAAAGAGAGTGCTGGACTGTAGTGGAGAAGGCAGGGCTCAGTCTGCCGCACTCATTGCAATATCTTCTGCAAGCCCTGTCTTTACCCTTCTTGGGCACAATGAGTAAGATTGCGAGCAAAAGCATTTTTAATGAACTGATATATATTCAACAAAATGAGGTATCTGAGAACGATCCTACCATTGGCTTCAACAAGGCAGAGCTGTAATCCTGTTTCTGTTTGACTGTTTGCCAGGATTCCATCCTGGAACTTTTGAAGGAATAGTAAAGAAGAGAGTGTGTCTAAGAATAGTAAAGAAGAGAGTGTGTCTAAGAATATTGACCATGCATGTTTCTCAACCCAAAGCAGATGAGTTTAATAGCAGGGTTTCTAAGTAGGAGAGCCTAGAGCTTTCAGGCAGGCTTCAGCCTTGTGACCATTTTTTTAGAACTTGGCCATTATTCTAAATCTTTTCTTCATTTTCCTTTTCTTTTTTTCTTTTTTTTCTTTTTTTGCATTGCATTGCATTGCATTGCATGCTTGCTTGCTACTTCTTGAAGTTTTTGTTGGTTTCTGCTCTTGTGAGATTTAAGAGTCTTAAACGCAAGCATTTCCACACTACATCAAGTGAAGGGCGCTAAGATTTTAAAAACAAATGTTCCTGTGCATTTATTGTCACTTGACAGTGCCAATGTGCCTTCCTTGCTGCAGACACAGGAAAAGTGAATTCCTCTTGCATGCACTTCAGATGTCTTTAGGCATATGGCTATCAGCCATGGTTCATAAAACAGTAGCAAAAGTTGCAGAGGCATAGCAACTTGATAGGGAAAATGCAATTAAATAGTTTAGTCTATCCCCTTGTCAATTCTGTGTGTTTTTCTTAGGAACCAGAGCACAAGACTAAGGGCCAACTTCATCAGTGCTTATACATCAGTTGACTTGGCAGAATTGCTGCAGCCTGTGCTGTCAAAACAGTCCATTAGAAATTAAACTGGCATAGTGGGAATCCTTAACAGGTGTCAGCAAAGTCAGCTCCTGCTGTCTTTCAGAGGAATCCCTGCCACAAGGGAAACTAATGGAGGAGGAACGTGCCTTATGTGCTGGACATTCATCAGACCAGGTTAAGAAAGCAACAAGGATGTGAATATTGTATTACAGTATCAAAGGTGAATTAAGGTAGTTGGGGACTCTGGTTTAGTTCCCAAAATAGTGGGCCCCTTTCCTCCCAAAAGGTGTAACTAAGGTGTAAGTAAGTCTTGTGGTATTTTGAAGGCTCACCCTCCCTTTTTTTTTTACAGCATAAGCTTTTGCGGACTACATGAGCATGTGCAGTTTCCTAACTCTCAGCAAAACTCAAGCAAAACATTTTGCCATCCTTGATAAAAGAAACAAATACTCTGAGCATGTGCAGTTTCACATGTTTAACTCACTTAATTCTTCATTGGTTGTACTAACTTCCTGCCTTGGACCAGTCAGCAATTCTCAGCCCAGCCTACTTCACATGCCTATTTTAGACTTGGTAAAGCATATCATAAATATCCATTTTTTTTATCCCTTTAGCCACAGTGATGCATCTTTGTACTATAAAGGATCAAGCTTTTCTGCCCTCTCTTCACAAAAAGGGCAGCAACAAGGCTTCAACCAATCTTAATCTGTCCTGGTTATTGCATATTTTAGATACACAATTCCCACTTGTGTTCAACTGAGCTTATTCCCAGAGGACTGTGTACTATGACTGATTCCTTTGGGGAGTTCTCTTAGGCCTATAGCCACTGGGTGTGAGAGACCTGGGAAAGCAGAGTAACCAGCTTTCATTTCTTTTTTTTAAAAAAAGACTTCTACAGGGAAGGAGATTATTTCATATCAGCCCACACTGTATAGTGGTATTTGCAGAAAATGATACAGGGAGTACTTTATCTCAGAGGAACCCACAACAGGAAATGTGCATTGCTAGGGAAGAAAGGAAAAACTAACTACAGATTTTCCAAAAACTAGAAAATGAAACAGAAGCAGGAAAGAAATGTGCGTGAATAGGAAGGGGAGAAACAGCAGTTTTTTAGGACCCAGGAGTTCCAATAGCAACAAGTCACTCATTAATCACAGCTCTGACTTCACTCATTGGCTGAAACACTGGAAAAGTGGGAGTGGCCAAGCTGGCTCTCTTCTCAAAAACCATTTTAGATGGTTGCCTGCACAATTTGCTTTATAACTTTCCTTCCATTAAAGCTAGAGGCTTTTCCTTTTCCTTTTTAAAGAAAGCTCTGAGTCTGCCCCCCCCCATGGAGGCATGGACCCTCCAACTGCACTATTATAATCTGGCCGTGTATCACAGACAAACTGGTTGGTAGCAACCAGCTACACTAAAAGCCAGTTGCTTGATACTTGCAGTACTCATCACTTGTGAGTTGGCACCTGCACCAGCATCCCCAGTCCTAGTTTTCTATGGGACAGACTTTTTTTTTATCAGAGAGCATTTAAGCACACACCTCTCCCACCCAAAGTTTGAAATGGTATGATTGGGGAAAAAAACTTTAGCTCTGCATTCTTCTGTTTTTGTGCACTAGTCAGTGCGGGGGGGGGGGTCAGTGTGCCTTTTGGTTTTTCTTTGGGGGGGCACTGCTTGGGAATAATTCCCTTTAATTATCACCACTGTAAATTTAGTTAGATGTAGGTGCCTTAAATTATAGCATCTCAAGAAAGTACGGCCTTTTAATTTCCATTTAAAAAGTAATCCTGGCAAGAAGGGAAGCAAATCATTCTCGAAAGGTAAAAAAACTAGATTGTAGGAGGAAAAATCATTGATAAAAGTGCAGTATTCACCTTTCAGAAGGAAAGCTGGCAACTCACAGCTCTGCCAGTGATGTCTGGTGACTTAAACCCTATGCTTCCTCCTGCTACAGTTACACACTAATGGAACAGTATGCTCTACTTCACAAGCCAAAATTCTCATAAGACAGTGAGTAATTTTGCTACTATGTTAATAAAGGGGTAGCATGCTAACACCTTGGGATGGCTGACTAAAGCAGATATTTTTTCTGACATATAAGGGATAAACCGTAACATTTTGATTTTTTTTAATGATTTAACTGGATTTTCTGAAGGGGGAAAATAATAATATTAACAAAAGGTAGTTTGTGTGTCAAAGAAGCTAAAACAGTTCCTAATGGGAGTTGGACAATTATTTTCATGGCAGCAGAATGTAAATTTCCCAGTCTGAGATGCTCTAGGTACCTGCATCTGCATTTCCAGGACATATTTTTGCCTGTATCAGCACAGCTGTAATTTGCACCCACTGCTGTGTTAGGCCATAAATCATGGCAGATGGCTACTTGCTCTAAGTTACTGTGTGAATTCTCAATGTGCTACCCGGGGCTCTTCCTGTCGTCACCCAGCTTGCAGCCACGCAGCATAATAAATGTACCTCTCCTTGCCTGTCCACAAGGTTTTCCTTGCCTATTTGCTTTCCCATCTCAGTGATCTTCTAACTGGCTTTTAGAGCTTTCTGTGCAATAGGATCTTTTGCTTCATTGGCTGGAAGTGATGTCATATACAATCTTCTAACAGCATGTTTTCCTTTATTATAATAATTTGTCTTATTTGATAATGATGTGGCAAGAATTTAGTCTTGGGCTTTATGTTACATCCTAATCTGCTCTGTATTCACTGAAGCAGAAATGATAGTGGACAAAATCATTCAGCTCATCCTGTTGGTTTCAAGAGGAATTGTTGCAAAAAGTGCCTTGCTTGAACAGACCAGTGGTCTATCTAGACTAGCATTCCCCAGTCTGGTGCCTTCCAAAGGGACTACAGCTTCTGTCATCCTTGATCATTCGCCATACTGACTGGGGCTGATGAGAGTTGGATTTCAGCAACATCAAGAGGGCACCAGGCTAGGAAAGACGTATTTCAGCCAACATTCAGTGGTGCCCACCAGATGTTCCTTGAAAGCTAACAAGCAATACATGAAGGCAAGACCCCCCTCCTCTTGTTTTTTCCCCAACATCTAACTCTCAGAGGATATAATGTATACTGCTTCAGAACAAGGAGGTGCTAAAAACTGACCTTAATATTCTGATGCAAACGCAGAAGAAAAGAAATGTTGACCTAAATAATAATTATACAAGATCTTGCTACCCTAATGTGGAAGAAAATGACTAAGGTTAGAGAGTAATGGGCAGAAGCAAAATTATCTCATATTAATGCTCCACTCTGGTCATTTGTGTCCTGGCTTTTGGTTTAGGGTCCTCTGCAGCTTTTTGCTTTTGTTCAATATCACATCCTAGTTGGCTTTGCTTCTTAAAATGCAACAGACCATTAAAAATAGACACAAGCCAGACACAGCAGTGGAAGAATTGCCACTGATGTTTGTTGTCATTTTAAAAGAACATAGAACTGAGAGGGTGGGGAGTCTTGACAGGCAATGAATGAACAGCAGATTGAGAGGTAGAAATGAAAGAAGAAGCAAAAGAAAGTGGAAGGAAGATTAAAGAGACAATAACAAAGTGCCCAGTGGAAAGAACAGCACAGTGATTCAAATGGCGCTTGGCCATGCAGGCAGACTAGGCAGGCCATTCAGATTATTTCTCCAATGCAGGGAGCAGCATATGAGTACCTATGTTTGTGCTTCTTCTGGCATACTTGTTCCCCTATGCCTATTCTTTAGCTGCATTAGATGGACCTTGTGAGTACTCAGGGGCATAAGAAGATGAAGAGGTTGTGACATTGCATGGCATTCTGTGGCACAATCTCAGTTACATAGAGATGAGCTCAGCAAAGAGAAAAAGCGCTTGTGTCAACCTTGCAGTGGGGGTTGCAGAAGAAAAAAAGAGGGGGAAATACATACTGAGAGGTACAGGGCATATTATGTTGTCTTTGGAAACAGAATAATGGATGCAAATTAAAGGATATCAGTGGAAACAAATGATTATCCTAAAGCAAGGGATATAGCACATTGCCTCAATAGGCATCGAATGACCACAATAACAACAGTAACAACAGTAACACACATTGTAGTGCACCAGAGTGGCATGTGAATTAACCCTGAAGCTCTCGCCAACAAATCTGAAATCCTCTTGTATCAGTGCAATCCTAGCCGCCTGACCTGTGCTGCTTGAGGGAGTTAGGATAAAGTGGAGATTACCTTCTGCCAACAGGGAGGGATTTTCTGCTGCCAATGGAAAGCCTCAAAGCTGGGCACTGAAAATGGGAATCTGAGCCCCATGGATCCCCAGAGACACCCACCCAAATGCTTCACTCCTTTCTGCTGTTCCCAGCCAGGGGTTAGGAGTGCTGCCTGTAGTTATCTACAACAACATGCCTGACTTTCCTCTCTCAAGTATAGCACCTACTGGACTACTTAAAGCATACTACTGAGGAAGAAAAAAATCAATTATTTATTTATTTATTTATTTATTTATTTATTTATTTATTTATTTGGTGTACTTATTGTTTCACTCTTCAAAAAAAAAATTGCTCTCAGAGCATCCTACAGTAAAATAGTAAAAACCACTGTTAAGACAATAACACATCACAAAATAAGTCACAGAAGAGCAATAGATTAAAATGTGATAATAAAACCACGATACCACATCAAATACCTAAAAGCTTCATGCAATAAAAGGGTTTTCACCTGGCAAATATAATTTTAAGTCAACCTCCCTGGGAAGAGGATTTCAAAGATGGGAGTACCCACCCTGTCTCCACTCATTTCGCTTAGGAAGGCATCTGAACCCCGATCTTAACACTTGGTGAGCAGGAGTGGCTTGAAACATTTTCCTGCCTGAAGTGAAGAAGAAAATTATGTCCTTTGCCTTTTGTGAACCGAAGCCATCTAGACTGATGTTTGACCCTTTGGGGATGGGGCAGCCTCCTCCACTAGACCTGAGGGCAGCAGGCTCGCCTAGAGAATGGAGGGCAGGCCGTGTAGTACTCACAGCTCTGCCCTCCAGCACATCACCACTGCTGCTCTGCCACTTGAGGTGGCTGCCTGACTCTGCCTAATAGTAGGGCTGGCCCTGCTGGTGAAATTCACTCATCTTGGAGAGGTTAATGGAAGCTGAGAGGTGGGTATGTGGTGATGAGAAAGTTAAGTTCTGAACAGAGGAACTCAAACTAAGGTACAGGAATTCTATGAAAACACATGCACATGTATGGGATCTGTGCCATGGACTTTACTAGATAGAGAAATGAACCAGCCCCAGTCTGCTTCTGAGCACAATTGAACCTACAGCTCTGGCACTCCTGAAAAGTAAATGTAGCCTTAAGCACAATGTCTTCCATTCTGCATGGGCAGAATGTGATTCTCTGAACAAGCCAGTCACCCTGCTAATGACTGCTGGATGATGTAAATATGCAGTCTGATTATTCGGACTGACCGCATTTTTAGCCAAATAATGGCAGCACACCTGTAACACTGTTGTGTTGGGGTTCAAGGTGTCTTCTTTTGGTGGCATTTTGAAGCACCCAGCACCAGAATTGCAAATACCGTATGTGTCACTGGTTAATGTGATTCTTTCCTCACCTAAATGCATTCACTGCTGTTGGTTTTCCTATGTGTAATAAGATACGTGTCTGTCACTTATTATATATAATGCCTGGTCACTCATTATATATAATGCCTGTCAGGGAGCTGATGAGAAGAGACGCATTCGGTTCTGACAGCTGTCCTTTCTCCCATTTTTTTAAACACATGCAAAAATACAGGGCCCTCCAAATAGCCCTATGTTATACCCATTATCCAGACATGGTAATGTGTACATACATAACAATATAGCATATAATGAAAATACAATAGTGAGAAACCCACACAAAAGACTCTTTGGTAATCCTCCTGAGTCTTAGACCTGTGTCTTAGGAACTCCAATTATGGTTCTTCAATTATATTTAAACAGTTGTCACTACCCAAGAAATGCAGAACACAACTATCTTAGGAAGAGCAAAAGCAGTATCTCTCCCCCCCCCCCAATTTTAGGTCATAAGTCTGGCCATTGCTATTGGAAGCAGCAGCAAGCTATCCTCCAAATTCATTTGCACAATCTCTCCTGCCGGCGCTTGGGTTCAGCATAATATTCTCAAGACTTCTGCATCTCTCAGCTACTCTGTTTCACTGTAGGGCTCATAATCTGCTTAGCTGACTAGGTTTTTTTTATGATATAGTCCTAGAGGAAAAAGAGAGTGAGAAGAGATAATTGGTTTCCCAGTTCTGTCCTCCTCAAAACTTTTCAAACTGCAGAGTGAAGAGTTTCTTGCTCTCCTCTGTCCACACAAGAGTAAAATAAAGTTAAACTTGTCTGTGAAACAAGTCAGGAAAGGACCCCTACATAATGAGGAGGCACTTCCTTTGCTTCTGGTTGGCTAATAGGAGACAATATGATGTTAACATAGGTTGCTTAGGAACTTAACCTGAAGTAAATGTAAAGGTGGAAGAAGAAGAGCCACGTAGGTAGATCTTTTGCTGTTAAAATAATATCCTAGTTCTTCTTTCTACATGATTGGACCACATTTCATAAACTATAGAGGTAATAGTGCTAATTTTTTAGATTCCTGAATGGCTAGCTTCTGCAAATCATTTTGAGCATGGGTTTGTAGGAGCACATAATTTCTTGAGATCTTGCAACTAGTCATTAGAGTCTGAGCTGAGCATAACAAGGGAACAAATGAACCTCTTATAGCAAAAATCCCTTGAAAACTTTCCCTTTTCCTAGACACATACACTCCTTCAACCATGAAGAGGGGGGTGGGGCAGTGGGGTGACAGGACACCAAGGTTTTCTAAGGTAGACATCTCAGTTTGCAACTGTATTTTCCGCTTCTCTGTTGCTTCTCCCTGCCATTGTGATGAGGCAGTTCCAAATAGGGAAAATGGGACTTCAACAGTCCTCTGGCAGAAAGAAAACAGAGCGATGTTGGCTAACGCTTAGGCTTTGACGGCTGTTCAGTCTACAAACCTTACCCAGAGAAGTCTTTTTGTTTTCCTTATGGCAATTCCCCCCCCCCTCAGAATGTATAAGCAGCACCTTCGCCACACATGCTTGGCTAGACTGCTTGCTTGACACCAAGTTCCTGTGGTGCATGTATGTGTGTTTGATGTCCCCCTCGCTACATCACTATTAGGAATAAAGGAATAAATATAGACTGCTGCCTCTTCTCTGTGTGGGTGGAGGTCAGCTTGGGAGTAGGAGCATTCTGATGCATTTGTTTGTACCAGAAAATATTGTTTCTGTTTCTGTTTCTCATTTGGACTGAGCAAGGTGCACAGTACTACCTGTCCAAGCCAATGGCGCATGCTTGGAAATCATTCTTGTTAAAGCGATCACATTCTCCTTGAAGTGATTACAGGCACAGCCTAATATTTAGCACATACCGTTTCCTACATGACATTCCCCACTTTAGCTGAGCCCTCATTATTCTTCCCTCCTCCCAGCTCTTCCCTTTCCCTGCCACAACACCTTGATAGCTATCTTGTTCTATGCATGTAATTTTTTTTAGGGTCAAAGAAATGGTGGTTCTGGTCCTGGAGGCACTGTGCATGCCCTGTGTGTACAGGTGAGAGCTTCT
Source organism: Podarcis erhardii (assembly GCF_964252035.2). NCBI lineage: Eukaryota > Metazoa > Chordata > Lepidosauria > Squamata > Lacertidae > Podarcis > Podarcis erhardii. Next base: position 76,684,967 of record NC_138497.1, on the reverse strand, counting down.
GGAGCGTAGCCATTAGGTCCAAAGGACTGAATGATTTGAAGTGTCTGGGATCTAATGCTGCCCAGCTGACTGAATGTATGTCTGAGAGCCTTGGGCAAAAGCCACTTGACCCCTTTGCACCTCAATCAATCCAGCTGGAAAATTGGGTAAAAAGCAGAAACCTTGCTGAAAACTGATGCCATATGTCAGCTGAGTTCTCCTAGGGAAATGCGCAAATGACAAAAAGAGAGAGAGAGGTGGGTACATGACATTCAAGGCTTATGTGTCATGAGATAGATTTGGATTAGGTCTCCCTTGGGCTCAGTGCCTAGGAACACAGAAATATTGCTGCTACCATCATTCCCTTGAGATATCTGGGAGGCTTTGTGGCATAATACAGCAGCTATATCTCCTGGGGAAACGGGGTTTTGTTGGCGTCACATCCACTTCGGCATTCTGGTGTGTCCCAGCTGTGAGAAGCTTTGTTCTTGTCATGTTCTTTAAGGTCTGTGCAGTGATTCTGAGAGTCACGCTGAGATACACTCAATCAGACCTTCTGCCAAAGGCATGTGGAGAGAAAAAGCCCAAGTTGCGGAATAATACACAGGATGTCAAAAAAATATATATGTCTGTTTGAATTAATGTATGAAAAAGCTGAGGCCAGTCTCTGCATAGCTTCACCAGTGCTATCCTATGCTGGCATCTCCCAGGTGGTGGTTCCTTTTCATATTAATCTGCCAGAGACTCAGGGCTCATCCACACTTCTCTTGATTTCTAGTCATGGGTCCAAGAGAATAACATGCTTACTGCTGAATCAGAACAAACATCAATCTGCTTTTCTTTGGATTGGCATGACTACAAATCATGGGACAAACAGAAGAAATCATGGGGGGGGGGGAGAGTGTGGATGAGTCCTCTGTTCCAAACTCCAGATATAACTTGCCCTCCCTGATTTTGCCCTCCATTATTTCTTATTATGAAGCATGCAGGTGGTGCTCTGTCAGCACACTTGTGTCTTGAACTGTGTGATCTTACTGGGAAACTGACACAGGAATTCTTTGGATTTGCTTGAGCTATAGTGGCGTAAGGAATGACTTGCACCCTGGCAAGCTGGGATGATACGACCAGTGCATATTACTCCTGGCTCTGCAGTGATGAAACTCAAGAAAAGTCCATACCAAGTTGCACAAAAGTATGGGAAGTGACATTTCTGAGTTAGAATCATGAATAGACCTGGAGGAAACATCAGTACCAAAATACCAATGACTCAGCTGTAAAACTTATTTTAAGACTGAGTATCAATGCCGGAAGGGAAAAGTTAGCCCCTCTTTCTGTGAGTTTTCCATTGGATTTTAGGAGCGGCTGCTTGTGTGCACCAGTTCATACAATCAATCTATAAGATTCAAACTGGTCAAACAAGCGTATATATCTTATATAAGAACAGATTTTGTTTGCATTAAAAACAACAATGCTATTGCCACTTTTTACAGTGGAAAATGTATTCTCTCCCCCCACCCTTCATTGCACCATCGTCTCCTCTGCAGTGGTATTCTGCAATCGGATGTGTCAATGTAGCTGAGTCTTTCAGATATTTCTAGTCCTTAAATGGACACTGAAGTATGAATGCAAGCGAAGACACTTGGCTGTCACCTTGCTGTAACTAAAGTAGGCTGTTTCCAGTCCTCAATAATGGGACAGACTCATATATCACAGGCCTGTCCTATGTCCTTGGATTTAAATTAGGAATGACACTTCCCTTAACATGAATGATGTACCCAATATGAAGACAACCCATGACACTGAAAATACAATGAGAATAAGTAAGCCATCATTTGCAATGTTATGAAATATATTTATGTGGTCATACAAAATGAAGATTCATGGAATGTTATAGAGCGATATCCAATATTAGTCTTACTCAGGTAGACCTATGAAAATACATGGACTTGACTAACTTAAGTACATTAAAATAAAAAAATATATATTGTACAGTAGCACCATAGAGACCAACTAAGTTTGTTCTGGGTATAAGCTTTTGTGTGCATGCACACTTCTTCTGATACAGGTACGAAAGCTTATACCCAGAACAAACTTAGCTGGTCTCTAAGGTGCTACTGGACAGTTTCTTTTCCTTCGGCTGCATCAGACCAACATGGCTATCTACCTGAATTAAGTACATTGGTTTCAGTAGGTCTCCTCCAAGTGTGACTCCAAGATATTGCCAATAGAATTTCAAAATAAGCATTCTTCTTTTTATATCTTAAACATGCCAAATGTTAAATTTAGCATGAACACTCAGTACAGTGCAGTTGATGGGATAGAAAGAACTGTGGGAAACTGAGGTGTTTCTGGCTGATGAGTAGAGGTCGCAGTTTCTCGCAAACCCCCCCCCCCCGCACATTATCTGCCTTGTTTAGAGGATTATGCCATGCACATAGGTTGATAGAACTAATCTGCAAGGTTGTTTTAAAACCACATATTTTGGCATTCAGGAATTCAAAAAAACTTTTAAGAAAGCAACAAAGCAATTAGCGGGGTGGTCATGGTTTGCGCTAGTCCCATTCCCTTTGCATCACGAATGGCCTTCTTTCCAGTGTCGTGCCAGAGGGTTTGTATAAAGGATGCTGCTATGTACACCACGGAAAAAGCATTAATCATCAGCCAAGGTCAGCAAGACAAGAACACAGAGTATTAAAGTATGCATATATTGAACAAGTACTGTACTGTATCTGTCTTTTTTAAGGGTCCATCAAGCTCTGTTACCTTGTGGGTTCACCACCTGCTTCAGAGCCTATTGAATTTTTTGAGATTTTTTTGAGCTTAGAGGCAGGTGTTTTTGTCCCTTGGTTAATGTTCTCTATATGCTGGCAAACTGCCAGATTACCTAATTATGGACCAGCACATGTGCTGTTGCTGGCCAACAAACTGCATACATATGTCAAAGGTGGTGTGCCCATGTTGTTTAGACAGCCATCTTTTGTCTTCCAGCAGCCATGCTTCGTTGCATCTCGGCAAAGGCAGATAAAGGTGTCTAGTGCTGGGGAAGCTTGGGGGGGGGGAAACCCTGGTAAATCACAAGCTGACATAATCTCAAGCCAACTGCAGAAATCCCCCAAGGAGAGCACAGGCATTGGAGGTGTTGGTTGTAAGTGCCATCGTTAACACTTGCTGCAGAGGGAAGGCATCTCAGCACTGGTTACCCCGGAGAAGTCACCCTTCTGGAAGCCAGGCAGGACTGCAGCCAGCGTTATTAATCCAATAAGACAGCTCCTGCCAATTAGATATAGGAGGGTTATTTATCTCAGGGGCTCATAAGGAGGCTGATTAGGACATATAGTCTTTTTTTACCTGCCTTGTAGACCTTTATTTATGCTCGAGACGGAGAAATACACAGATTTTCATTCAAAACCAAAACAATTTTCTTTAATAATTGCATTGTTGTCATATTTGTGTGCTTCAATAGCTGCCAGTTACATCAGCTCACAAGATCATTTGATCTTCATATTTAACAGGTGTACAGCTGACTGTATCTTAAAAATGCAGTTGTGGTGCACTAAAGTGTATGTGGCTACAATGGTTGCAAAATAAGAAAAAAAATCATATTTTAAGAAAATCAAAGTGATATATAAGAAAAAGCTTTTACAGAATCATAACATGTGAGTCATAGAATTGTGGATGACCCAAGGGTCATCAATTCCAACCCCCTATAATGTATGAATCTCAACACGCGGTTCCCCATCAAATTTGAAACCATACTGGAATTTTGACCTGTCATACATCTATTAAAAATACGCAGGGACTGTTTGGAGGGTGGCAAAACTAACTGAAATCAAATCAGCACAAGTCAAGCATTACTACATGATGAGTAACATCCATCCACCTCACTTGTGTTTGTTCAGGTCCATTTTTCAGTGTCAACACCACAGGTTCACCTGTTGGCTAGGTCAACAGGTGCAGGGTGATGTAGAGTCTAGTAGCAATCACATGGATTGGAAATGCATCAAAACACATGCAACATAGCTCCAAAATGTTTATTTACAATAGTACAGACAGTCATTCAAGGGTACTTCCCAATGGCTCATTACTTGTAGCTTATGCTTCTTTCATCCAGGCTTCATCATGGAAATGAAATGACTTGGGTCTCAATGCATCAAAATACTCCCTCATTGGCAAGTATGAAAGAATAATCAAGTCCAAAGTTGATGGTTGGTAGAGGTAGAGCACCATTGTCCTCTGCAACATTAACTTTCTGTAATTACACAACATACAAGCAAATTTCACATGTAGACCACGATCAACATCAACACAAAATAGCAGTCAGGTAGGGAGTGTCATATACAAAGAAAGGCTGCCTTTTTGAATGTTGAAATTATGACACTTTAGAATTCTTTGCCCTTAAAAAAAAGTTCCCATTTGCTGTCAAACAATATAAGTTATTCACTGCAAGATCCACACATAATCTGCATTACACAAATGAAAAAAGCAGCCTATGTGTTCCATAACATCATTAATGTAAAATACTTCTTCATGCTGAAGGTTGGAACTGTTTATTAATGTGGTTTATTAGAGAGAGAAAATGTCATGACCCATGATCCAGACACCATGCACTGTCTGGCAGACTCAGAGAATGATGAGGCTCCAGCTTTGTCTTTGGGGGAAGAACTGCTAGGACCATCTTTAGAACTCCCCAAATAAAGGACACAGTCTTGCCACCCTCCTCTGTTTCAAAGGAGGAGTCTCCCACAGTACCCTTAACTCTCCAGCCCACAGGAGCCAAAGACTGCAGAATAAGGCAAAGGTGAACCAGCTGTTCTAGGGAGGTGGGATTTACTGCATTATAGCCCTGCTAATGTACACAAGACTTCATTTGGAGCTAGGCACTGTGGAGACAACGACTCACAATGCTAGCTTAATGGGACTGTTAGATCTCTCCAAGGTTGTGCAAATGATCTGCGTTCGTTGAACTCTGGATGGCACACTACTGGGCTTCCCCTTTGACCACGTGCTCATAGAACATGACACACAGGACCTCTCTTTAAAAACAAACAAACAAACAAACAAAGCAAAACTTAATCATGTTCATTATTTGGAGGGCTTGAACAAAGAGCTTTTCAGAACTAATACATGTACAAAAAGTAAAAGCAGTAATGGTGGACCAGAACAAATTGGCTCAGGTGCAATCAGGTGAACTAAAAGAGAGGAGCATGCCTTCTAAGAGCATTACAACCCACATCAAAACCAGAAGAGTAAAAGTGCAAAGAAGCATCCACACCTGAGCCAATGGATGGATGCCTTGTGGATGGATGCCTTGTGAAAGAAAGATGGAAAGAATGACAGGAAGAAACCATGGGAGGGATGCTCTAAAAGGGTCCATCTGGAAACACCCTTGGATTCAAGACTGAATCCAGCAAGCCTATAGGCGCTCTAGTTTAGTGCCCACAATGAGTGTATACATTGTGGGACAGCTTACCTGCATAGACACACCTACCTGTGTGTATGCCTGATGCCCATGATCCTTCCATCTTAAAAATGGATGAAGAAATAATATAATTTGAGACTTTGTGTGTATGCCTGTGTGCAAATATATCTTGTTGCGTTGGAGGTGGGGTGATGTGCAGGCTCACTGTGTGTGCAGAGCTGACAGCTCTAAAATGTGTGAGCTAGCCCTTAGGCATCTATACTTCAGCTAGAGAGGTCCCATTACATCCCACTTGTACTTATAATGAAACATTCTACTTAGAAATCTTTCTCTCACTTTGTGATCCCTGTACCTGCTTTGGGGGCTGTTTGTACCTTGATAAGAAATGAAAAAAAGCTAAAGGGAGAAAAGCCATGGGGTTTCCCCTCCATATCTCATATTCACACATTTCACTTGGCCTATTCATCTGATCTTGTTCCTTTCAAGCTCACCATCAAATTCTGAGATGCTGTGGAAGGGAAATGAGGAGAGAGTGGCATTGAGGAGACATGGGGAAGAGTTGGAATTACTCTATCATTTGACCTTTGCTTTGCTTTGCTGCCTTCTGACAAGGAAATAAGGCAGCCTTTGAAGAGACTGGCATTGTTCAACATATTTCCCCAAGCTTATGGAACACATGCATGATGGATAACTCTACTTGACAATGCTTTGCCCCTTCTGCATCCCTACTACATTGCTGCTATGTTCTAGACAGTAACATTATTATACATTTTGCAATTATGCTGGGGAATGGAGGAACAGCAAGCTCATTGCCTTGGACAGAAACATCCAACACAGGCTTCTTCTTTTGAGGAACAGATGACAGGGAGTATATGGAGAATGAGCATCCTTGTTCATGCTTACACAAAACAGTTGCATTTGTTTAACAAGGATGAATCTGTAACATGATGTAGCTCCTATTAGGTATGAATCAGTCTATTTCTGGTCTGTATTGATTTCAAACATGTTCAGACATCCTAAGTCAATTCTGTCCCATTTCTTCATTAATCTGCATTTATTTATTTAAAAGTCTGCATGAAATATGCACCTTTAACATATTTTATCCAAAACTCGTGTTTAAATACATGTTTTTTTTATCTCAATCTAATTGCATTTCTAAATGTAATTTATCCTAATATACATCTTAAAACATGTTTTGATACATTTTTGTACCACAAAATTCAGATAAGTATGAAATCTGAAGGATAATTACACTCCAATCCATGTGTTAGTCTGGGATGTTGTGATCTGGTCAGTTTGCACTGGAATCCACAGAAATCTGTTTACTCGACAGATCCTAGAATGTGTACTGTTCACATTAAGCAGACAAGAAGCAGCAGCACTGAATTTATTAGCTGATTCCTAAATAGAAATAGAAATAGTAATATGTTTTATTCATGGTAAAATATTATGTCCATTTTTGGGTACACACAGGCTTGCAATATCATGGAAAAAGCAGCATGTGAACCAGAAGGGCACATATAGATATTTATTATCATTATTAATTTTTAAATGTTTCTTTTTCCTTGTTTAAACTCTTTTATTCCTTGTTTTTTGTAACTGTTTTAATAATTTTATGCTCTTTTGATTTATGGTTATACAATAAGGCATATTACTGAAACTACCACTGAAATACATATTTCCTAAGATACTTGAAATTGCAGTAATTAATGAGACTGTGGCATAACCATCCATAGTCCAGGACAGTTAAATTTATTCCCCTTCCGTCTCCTTTCCCTCTCTGGCATCCCTTCCTTTGGGTAAACCTGTTTCATTTGATAGTGAATATTTTATGCAGCACTGAGCATTTTCCAAACTGTGGTGGCCTAGTTTTTCTATCTCCAGCCCCAAAGCAATGTTTTACATTACAATGCTTTCTTGGGCGAGGGAGAATAGTCTGGAGTTTTGCAAAACTGCAAGAAACAAAAGCACCACCACTCTCTAGGGTTGGGCAGGGAGTCCTGTCTCATTCCTCCTCTTACTTCCATATTCCTTGACAGAAAGAAAGCTGATGCTGCACTGTGAGTGACAGGCATAAAATGGACAAAGATGGTGTTTATTGGACCAAACTTCCACATGTAAAATGTTCACAAAAACTTCCATTCTGTACTGGATTTACTTTTTTACATTTATAGCCCACCGGTCATGTAACCCATGGTGGTTCTCAGACAGGCACTAGTATAGGGCACCAACCAGACCGTAATGCATAAGGATTTCCCCAGCTTGGCAGTCACTACCAGTTTTGTGCATTTGCCAGTATGCTTTAACCTAGAGAAGCTAGGCTGGCTCCCTCCTTGTTGTCCTTCCACTGGCAGGTGAAGTATTCTTTTCTTGCAGGCTTTTAGGGACTTACTGCTTTTAAGAAAAGGATTCTTAATACTGTGCTGTACTGGTTTTTTATTATCATCATCATCATCTGCATATTAATGTTTTACACTGTTTTAATTCCATAGATAGTTTTGACAATAAACTTTTACACATTTTAAGCTATGTGTGTTTTATCTCTATTTCTTTTAATTTTGTGAGCTGCCTTAAATCACAGTTTGGAGAATAAGGAGAGATGATGATGTGATTTGCTCATACGCTTCATGGTATATTTATTTGGTGCAAATGCAATGTTGTTATTTCTCTGTTTGACAGAGCTGGCCTGTGTCAAGGATTCTATGTTCTTTCTCCACTCAGTTTCCATATACATTTCAATGTATTTCCACATAATTATTATTTTACCTTAATAACTATATCACTCTATTGTAGTGTTCTGCTTGTCACACTTACCAATAAGGGACCCCTGTGCAATGACACAGAAAAATATCAGGTGTTTCAAAACAAGTATTTCATGTACAATATTACTCCCCATGCTTTATCTATTGTTATTTCCTGACATTATCATCTATGGCCTTTTGATTCTCAGATTTACTCGCCAGATCCTCATATTTTACCTCCTATTGCTACTGATACCACACCACTGTTCTTGATTCACTATCATAGGGTAGCTCATAAAGGCTAGAGAAATGCTGTCCATAGGGGAGGGAGTGTAACAAATGTGGGGGGACAATGCAAGGGCCCCATTTAAGATCACCATTCACCACCTCCAAAAGCTGTTGTTAGGAAAGCTTTCTTAGCCAGTTTCACATGGAAGACTTCATTTGCCTCTCAACACATGTTTCTTGACTCTGCTAGAGGTCAAAACATGAAGTTTCTTCCATGGATTGGACTGGTCATTTCCTTTGATAACAGTTTCCTAGACAGAACTAGTTTTAGTTTTTCTTAGCGCATATCTTCAACGAGGACTTAGTTTGCAATCCCATGCATCTGAGAGTAAGGCCCATTGACACTTAACATCTGACTAAACATGCCTAGGATTGTGCTGTTGTGTGGATTTTACTATAAAATCAAAATCAAAATCCAATTGCAATGCACCTTGACACTTAAAGGGATGCAAGAAGTGATATATGTTTATACAGCCATCACTAGGTTGTAGTGTCCTGCACATGTTCAGGACTGCAACTCTCATCAGCCTTAGTCAGCATTGTGCCGGTCAGCACTGATGGGAGTTTTGATCCAAAACATCTGAAGGGCACCAGGTTGGGAAAGGCTGGTGAATCCATACACTGAGTGAGATTTCATCTTCATCCTTGTGTTCATTGAAATCTAGTTTCTGATTCAGGAATAGGACTTTTTAACTCTTTATGAAATAGTAGTATATAAATATTTTTCATAAATAAATAATGTGCCCAGGGCAAACTTCCACGAAGGAGGACCTGAGTTTCAGATAGGCATGAAGTTCATAATTTCTCATTTGCAAAACCAAGCACTGCCTGATCTCACCCTGATTTAACAAACGAAGAAGAAGATTTTCAGCTTGTGTTCCACATGTGATCCTGTCTGGAAAAGCTCCCCTGACTTATCTTTGACTTCTCTTTCCTTCTAGAGAGGCTTCAGTGTGTTCATCTATATTAGCTATAGCAGCTTTGGGAATACACCCTTTCCCTTTATTTGTAGAACGAGCTTTTACAGTAACTGCAAAGTAGCAGCATAGAAAGTGAGGCTTCAGCTTGTGCTTATTATGAATTATGAGTGCAGCTCTAAATCCTCTGCAGCATTTACATTACTGCCCTTTGGGGGAAAATGCAGCAGGGTGTTCACTGATCAGCAATCATGCACAGTGACGTGCACGTAGCATAGATTGCAGGTAATGGCTTCTCTCTTCTAAAGGTCTTTTTGGGTATAGGTACACGAGCAGGAGAAAGGCCAGCAATGTCATTAACAATGGTTTTAGCATATGATTTTTTAGTCTCTCTCCTGGTGGAGCGAGAGGGCGAAGGAAAGCCCCTCTAAACTGCTGTTGCAATGGGAGGGGAAAGCTGTTGCAGTTCCCTAAGGAACGTGCTTCACCTCCAAAACGTTACAAAACAGCAGTTCAGTGGAGGACACAGTAGCACTTAAGGAAACTGCGGCTGAAGCAAGGCAACCCATTTAATCCACTTACTGAGGTGCTCCCTGTTCTCCACTTGATGAAGAAATGATGCATGCGTCAAGCAAAAGAAAGCCAGCACAATTCAGAGTCCTTTATGAACTAGGCAATGCAAGTCAGCACAACTTATTGTACTGCTACTGTACAAAGCTGCTACTTCTTGTACACTCTGGCTAGATCAAGACACATCAAAGAAGCTTTTCATTTTAATGAGTTGTAAACTTTGTACAGTGGTACCTCGCAAGACGAATGCCTCGCAAGACGAAAAACACGCAAGACGAAAGAGTTTTCCGTTTTTTGAGTCGTTCTGCAAGACGAATTTCCCTATGGGCTTGCTTCGCAAGACGAAACGTCTTGCGAGTTCTTGCAAGTTTGTTTCCTTTTTCTTAAAGCCGCTAAGCCGCTAAGCCGTTAATAGCCGCTAAGCCGCTAATAGCCGTGCTTCGCAAGACGAAAAAACCGCAAGACGAAGAGACTCACGGAACGGATTAATTTTGTCTTGCGAAGCACCACTGTATGAGAAATCGGGTTGGCAAAAACAGAACTCCACAGTGCCATCTGGTGTCACAGTGTCACAATGTATATACAATGCATATAAAGTGCTTTTTCTTTGCCAATGTAGCCGAGTCCCCTATCTGAGGCCATTTATATTGCACTGAAGTCAACGGGATTTTAGTAGCCAAACTATGAGGACAATTTTTAGCCAAAAGCTTTATATCTCTTGTGTGGTTTCTCCTTTTGAGCTAGACTAGCTTCTCCCAGCAGCCTTTTCATTTGGCATTTATCCTGATTTGCTTGCATAAAGCTTACACGGTGGTTAGACTATGCTCTGCTGAGCCTTCATTCTGATTTTTTTTTACAATGAACATTAATTCTGCATTCATCTTGATTTGCAGGGTGCTTACATATCTTCCCATTATACTTTGGTTCTTCCCATACTTTTCAGTGTATTTCCTTGTCACTTTCCAAACTGCAAGAAGTAGTTTTTTTAAAAAAAAAAATGGATGTATTGCCCTTAAATCCACTTTAACTGTGCAAACCTATGGGTGGAATTCAAGATGAGGAGATTGTTCTGTCAGCAGAAGCATTTCTGCTTGCCTGATGGAACAATCTCTCTCCCCCCACCCCACCCTCGTGCATTGTTCTAGGGCTTCTTCTAACCTGTTCTTAAGGCCGAAAAGCAAGCAAAACAATGCCCCCTTTCATGACATGTTGCTGTTTGCTGGTGACTCAACTTTGACTCAACGCTTTTGGATAAAAATAATAATTATGGGGTCAAATTCCATGTTACATAATCACAAGCCTGTCATTTTTGACTTGGCATCCTTTATGACAGAAGTCAGAAACCAGAGAACTAGTCTAGATGGTCCCAAGAACTTTCAAGTCTCCAATGGGAGTGTTTTCTTTTTCCTTTGAGCAATAGACCCCCATGTGATATTGCAAACTCTATTTGAAATTCCCATATTGTTAAAGAACGTCCTGGTGGGCTTGTGGTGCTGATCATGATTGTAAACTCTGCATATAAATAAACCGAATAACTTCTAATTAAATGTGCAAATCTCCTGTTGCTCTTAGGCTCATAGGGTTTACAGTGTGCCCTTTCGTGAAAAGTTTGTTGGACCCCAGAATATAGATTTCAGGTTACTTCCTGGCCATAAAATAAAATATTTGAAAAAGAAGTATCCACTATTACTGTCTTAACTTTTCCACCACAATCTCAGCTTCTCTGTTTCTCGTGATCACCTCCAGAGCCCAGGATACAGTGTATTACAGATTGTGCACCAGCAGCAGCCATGTCCCTCATTTAGGAATACAATGCATATTGATTCCTGGTGATGCTTTTAGTTTCCTGCTTGTCTGTGAGCATTAAAGTCAATTTCCAGTTTTACTATTTACTGTCATGGCTCTTAAGATGCATGCCGGTAGATATGTGTTCAATGTAATTTGAGAATAGTTAGGGGCATGTCTATTTCTGTGTTAAGACATTTCTAAGGTTTCCTAAATGTATCTCTTAGCTCTCAACATTCTCAGGCAACAAGTGACACATTTCTGCCTCCATGGACCTTAAGGCCCAGATTGGTGGAAAATAAATTGGGGGATGGCCTGCAGAAGCTGTATGATGATGATGATGACACCCTTATTTATCCATTGCCTTATATAACAAGGATCTCAAGGCAACTTATGCTAATATATCTAAAATACAAAATGCAGTCAATAAAAATTCAGGTAAAAGTTGCCATATTAATTATCCAAAGAAACATGTTCACACAATACAATAGTATGATCCACCATTAAAATCAAACAACAAAGCTGTACAGTAGCAGGTAAGAAAACTTCAACAATGAAATGCCTGAGGATAAAGATTTGGCCTGGTGCCAAAATATAGCATTGCTGGCTCCAGGTGAGCTTCGCTGAGGAGAACATACCATAGAGGATAAGGGACTACTGGAAAGATATTAACATTATGGGCTCTGATCAATAGGTGGAGTAGCTACCTCTCTACTTGACCATAAAACTGGCCCAGTATTGTCGACTGAAGCCATTTTATCACAGTCCTGTAATATTTAATGGTTGCCCCACAGCCCATCATCTCCTGAAATCATAAAGAATGAAAGCTTTCCTTTCCCACTTAAAAAAACCCCCTACTAATTATGTTTCCACTAGCCCTATAGAGACCATCTAGGAAATGTATTTGGGGTTTCTGTTAATAGTTTCTTGCTACAGGGGAAGAAAGCCAAATGTATTATTTGTGGGCATTTTTTCTTTCTTTCTTTTTTTAAGGAATATCGGTAAGCTTGGGCCACAATACTCGTTTCAGGGCATTCTTCTCATGGCTTTTTAATGCTTGGGGATGGCAGTCCTCCTTCCTTGTGATGCATGTTTACAGGTGCATTGATGAAAAAGAATATGTCTTGGGAAAAGCAGAGAACACAGCCACATGGGTGTTATATCGTAAACCTATGAGGCCTGGGAATCAAAATTGGATGTAGCGCAGTGGCCTTCAGCTCCATTCCAGTGACTGATTTGTATTCCAGAACTTGTGTATCAGAGCCTCAGCCGAGCTCTTGTTCTTTAACCTTTGTCCTCCACAGGGCTTCCTTTCTGCTCCCTTATTATCAACTAGCCTGCCACAGTGGCTCAGACTTACAGAGAAATATTGTGGGTGGCTGGATTCTTGACCCAAGCACTACGATTCTTCAACTGCATATCTGTAGTGATGTTCTAGCAATTTACTAGTCTGGGACACTTTCGGAACGAGAAAAAGTCCTTTTATGTTGCTGTCTAGTAGACAGCATACTAGTTACATAGGTAAAGGTAAGACTGGACTTAACCCCTGACAGTTAAGTCCAGTCGCAAACGACTCTGGAGTTGCGGCACTCATCTTGCTTTACTGGCCGAGGGAGCCGATGTTTGTCCACAGATGTTTTTTCCAGGTCATGTGGCCAGCATGACTAAGCCGCTTCTGGTGAACCAGAGCAGCGCACAGAAATGCCGTTTACCTTCCCGCCGGAGCGGTACCTATTTATCTACTTGCACTTTGATGTGCTTTCAAACTGCTAGGTTGGCAGGAGCTGGGACCAAGCAACGGGAGCTCACCCTGTCGCGGGGATTTGAACCGCCAACCTTCCGATCAGCAAGCCCTAGGCTCTGTGGTTTAGACCACAGCGCCACCAGTATCTACCATTAAGGAATACATAGGGATCCTCACGTGCATCTCTTTGGAAACTCACCTTATTATTATTTCCCCTTCCTCTTATATCCCTGTGATTATTTCCCCCTCCACTTCATTCAGTGACACCAAATAAGGGAGTTCTCTGTTTTAAAAGGCAGTGTTGGGGAGGAGAGAGAAGAATCTTTATATAGCCTCAAAGAGATGATACCCTTAGTTTCTTGGCAGTGGCAGCAGCAGCAGCAGCTGGATCCCAAATGATTAATGAGCATATGCTCTGTGTGTGAGTGAAGATGTGCAAGCACAGAGCGCAACTAGCTATGGGGACCCTCCAGGGAGAGGTGGGCAGCTCTGGTATGGCATGGTGGTGGGCGGCTTAGACAGAGCTGACTGCACAGAGGCAGCAGCTCTTAATGATGCTGATGTCTTAATCATCACAGCTGCACTGGTGGCCCCTGTGTGAAGATATATTGTGCCCCCGCATTGCTCTGTTGAACAAAGGAGCTAAAATGCTTAGCTTGACCCCTTGGTGTTTAGTGCGTCTTGGAACCCTAAAGGACTGACTGTGCTAAAGAAAATGCAGGGTGCCAGAGCAAGGAACGTGGAAGAATAAGATTCCCTTTTAACCCATTGACGGCCACATTCCACTCTCGCGGCTTTGCTGCAGCAAAACATGTTGTAATAAGAACCTGGATTCCATTAAAAATGAAGATATTTATGATTCTGTGCATTCCAGTAGAAACAAATCCTTGGCTTAACTTACGTTTCACAGTAGGATTGGTTGGGAAATTGATTTCCCATCCTGTGTGAATTTTTTTCTTATTTTCTTGTTGCAAAAAACAAAATGTGGCATTGAGATTTCCTGTTGAAATGGTAAATGCAGGCTAGGGTTGCCTTCCTTCTCACCTAACCCCACCCCACCCCATCCCAGCAAGAATACCAGTTACTTTAATGGTTGTGCAACAGGCAGAAATTTAGCAGATGATGTTTTCCCTGTTACTCCATTCTCATGCTGCAAAAAGTTTCTAAAAACTGCTACATTTCTGACTGATGTACATACCTCTTTAGGCAAAGAAGCCTGGCAAGTGGGTTGTTGTTGGTTTGAATATAATACAAGGACTTTAAAGAATAGTGTTTTTGTAATTTAGAAAGAACAAAAAATAAAATAAAAATTACTTTGGATGTGGTTTGAAAATGGCGGCTGACGTGCTCTGCATTGGAATCATAATGTTGAAAGAGAAACAGCCTCCCTCCGTTCAGAGCCCTCAGGCAATCTATAACATATGTAAAGGATTGTGGCATATATGTACTTTGAAGACTATCTATGGCAGCTCGTTGCTCATGACAAACAAGTTCTTTCTTCCTTTTTGTACTTGTCTGCCCATAAGTAGAGTCTGACATTTAGACCCACTTGACCCACACTGTAGAAGCGACTGCAAATTCTGCTTGTGATGTTGAATCAGGCCATATTCTCCCATAGGGCAGGAAACCAGCATGGCCTGGGGAGGGGGAGGGGCCACCAGGATGGAGGCTAAAATGGTGACAAAAACTATATGTTGTTGTGGGTGCTTTCATAGGTTGTAGACTGGAGGCCAGACAAATTGGAGGAACAGAGTAGGCTCAGTTCCACAGAAGGTAAGAGAGAGGGATACTGGGATATTTACACCCAGCATGGTCTCTGGAGCAGAGTGGAGGAGCCAATGTATCCACTGTTAGCAGCATCCTAAGAATTACTTCTAAACCAGTATGAGAGACTTGGCTGATGGCATTCCTCTCTGTAAGGAGACAAGTTTCTAGAATAGCAGTAGAGCCAATGTTGTGCCCTCCAGAGGTTGTTGGACTACAACATCCATCATCCATGCCTTGGTCTGATGGAATTTGTAGTTCAGTAACATCTGGAGGGCCCCATGGTTGCTGGCCATGCTCTAGAATCACTCCCATGGTTTTCTTCTTGGTACAGAATTAAGGATGCAACCCTAAATAACCTTATGAGAGTAAGTCTTGTTGACTATGCTGTAAGGCAAACAACAATGCAGTAAAAGTGCAGGATGGAAGTTGGTGTGGTTGGGGAAGCAAAGCAAATGTTATGAAAGTTGCTATTTTGCACTTGACAGAAGTTGCTGCTGTGGCATTTGACAAATGAAATAACACTGAAGAAGAAGTAAAAAAAAAAAAAAAAGATTGGGCAGAATGACTTTGGATGGAGAGCAGGTGTACTCTACTTGACCTCTGCACTCCGAGTGTACAGGTTCATTGCCGCCTGTCACCCTACTGCATGGTTTTGAACAGCAAGGAACAAGATTTGTAAATTGTTTGAAACAGGGAAACATATACGTCTTAAGAGCTCCTTGTAGGCAAAACCAACTGTGGAGGGTGTGGACTGTTTGGGTAGCCAGCCTCTAGCACACTTGAGTAATTCTGCAAGCAGGTGACGGAGGTGCCCCAAGCTGGCTTTCCTCCGCTTGGTAAAATGCAACCACAAAAATGAGACTCCTAAAGAAGCCATTCTCTTACAGAAAGAGATGAGTTTGGGCAGGGTGAGGATGGTGCGTGCACCTATGTGTGTTTGCGTGCATGCGTGTGCATGCGAAGGATAATTCAGAAAGCCATAAACACCAGTGGCTAGAGGACTGTGCTTTCTGTGGCTTCCCCTATACTTTCCTCCTAGAACTGGCATCTGCTTGATATTGATTGGCTGGCAAAATGTCACCCTTGTCCCCACTAATGAGAGGGATGTGTGGGTGGCAGTATGTGGGGGAAGCAGGAGAGGCTATATAACCTGAAAACAAAATGATCTTTCCTGGCTACTTTGATCACTCAGCTCCCTGCCAGGTAGGATCCTGGATGGCAATAGCACTGATGGGAAGATTTGCTGCTGCTGCTGCTGTTCTGGCTGTCTCTACAAGGCAGGGGACGACAATGTTTTCACTGAGGGGGTCCAGGAAGTTTGTTGTCATTGCCTTTGTCACACAGTGAGCCTGAGGTGGTTCTGGGCTGAGCACAGACAGCTTTTTTTGCTGTCTAAACAGAGGCCGATTTTGTGATATAATTTTTGCCTTTCTTTCTGCCCGTGTATGCGTGCTTGCTTTTCTTTGTGGTCTCATACTGTGCAGCCTGAGTTGCATACAATAACAGCCAGTGAAAGGTTTGAGCTGAAAATATAGCTATTTCTGCCATCCTCTCTACAGCTGCATGGGGATGTGTAATCATGCAGAGGTCTTTGGGGTGGGGGCAGGGGGAAGAAGCTCTGTCGTATAAAGGTTTGTGTGAGTGTATGTGAGTGCAAATTCGCACACATTATTCAATATTTGCTCAGCAACTCTGTGCACAGCTCAGGATGCTTGGGAGGGGAAGGTGTGTGCTCATGAGATGGCAAGGGAGCTTGCTGCACTGACTGTCTCAGAGGGCAGAAAGTGATTCTGGACACAATGGGGGAAAGGGAGCAACAAAGAACTCCAGCAGTGCTAGGCAGCAGAACAAAACGGTTGCTTTAAAACACCACAACATGTGAAAATAGGCCTATGGCATGCTCTGGAAATAGCCTTGTATTTGCAGGCTGACATCTGAAATATCAGCAAGGCCTTCTTCTCTGTACAGGGCAATTCTTATACCTATATGATGTATAACTACGGCAAAGGATAAGAAGGTAGTTTTGCTTTTGAAAGGGGATGGAAACATAATCAGGCCTGTGGAATTCATTTGTCCTTCAGCTGTACATACTAGCCCACAATGAAAGCAACAGTGGTTGTGGGACCAGGTAGTGAGCATGACTGGAATCATCCTACACAGGTCTTTTCAAGGAACCCACTTCATCCAGCCTCTACATTTCCACTTTAACACTTAGCCTGAAACCATGGATTTCCCCCTGTGTTCATAGGATGCATATCATGATTTTCTCTCTCTTTTATAAGTTCATTTTTTTAAAACCACCAAAGTGCATCCATTTAGAATAGGCCAAACACTCAAATCTAAAAATTGTTTATCCCATAAAAGCTTGCTGGAATAGTAAAGCCTTTAACCTCTTTTTAAATATCTGCAGTGATGAACTTTCGTAGGCTTGTCTGGATGCTTTTAACCTATGTACATAATGCTTATTGGAATGGGGCAGGAACACAGTAATAGCATTTTTGGTACTCTAGGTCAGCCTTCCCTAGCCTGATGCCTTCCATATGTTTTGGACCTCAGCTGTCATCATCCCTGACCATTGACCATGCTTGCTGCAGCTGATGGGAGCTGGAGTCCAGCAACTTGGGCAAAAAAAATGAGAGGCACAAATACAAGATGGGTGACACCTGGCTTGAGAGCAGTACATGTGAAAAGGATCTAGGAGTCTTGGTTGACCACAAACTTGACATGAGCCAACAGTGTGATGCGGCAGCTAAAAAAGCCAATGCAATTCTGGGCTGCATCAATAGGAGTATTGCATCTAGATCAAGGGAAGTAATAGTGCCACTGTATTCTGCTCTGGTCAGACCTCACCTGGAGTACTGTGTCCAGTTCTGGGCACCACAGTTCAAGAAGGACACGGACAAACTGGAACGTGTCCAGAGGAGGGCAACCAAAATGGTCAAAGGCCTGGAAACGATGCCTTATGAGGAACGGCTAAGGGAGCTGGGCATGTTTAGCCTGGAGAAGAGGAGGTTAAGGGGTGATATGATAGCCATGTTCAAATATATAAAAGGATGTCACATAGAGGAGGGAGAAAGGTTGTTTTCTGCTGCTCCAGAGAAGCGGACACGGAGCAATGGTTCCAAACTACAAGAAAAAAGATTCCACCTAAACATTAGGAAGAACTTCCTGACAGTGAGAGCTGTTCGACAGTGGAATTTGCTGCCAAGGAGTGTGGTGGAGTCTCCTTCTTTGGAGGTCTTTAAGCAGAGGCTTGACAACCATATGTCAGGAGTGCTCTGATGGTGTTTCCTGCTTGGCAGGGGGTTGGACTCGATGGCCCTTGTGGTCTCTTCCAACTCTATGATTCTATGATTCTAAACATATGGAGGGCACCATTGCTGGGGAAAACCAAACTAAGTGACACACACCACTAAACAAAGGAGCTCCTGGGCCTTTCCCCTCTTTTCCTGCTCCTCGGCCTCTCCTCTCTTCCTGCCCAGCATTCTTTCACATACTGATTTCCAATGAAGAACTGTGCATCCACTTGCCTGCTTCTGAGCCTCTCACCTTGTATACCTTGGGCACTCTGTAAGCCATGCAGGGGTGCCAACTTGAATAAAATATAGGGGGCAGGTAAGCCCTACCCCACATAATCAGTCACATGATGCAGCACATACACACACCATTTGAATAGCAATGGCCTAGAAAAGGTGTCATTCCTATGTACTGGTACCCTAGGTTCCCTTTCAGTACAGGGCTTGCAAGAGATGGTAAGAGGAATTGCTAAGGAGTCTGCAGGGGCTGAGTTCATGCACAATGTATTCCTCAAACACATTTGATTTAGGAGGGTTTCTTTCCCATCTCTCCCATATTACGCCACCTCCTGGTTTCCACATCTGTTTAAAAAGCTCATTGAGCTTGAACCCAAACATTGCTTCTGCTGCTGCAGCTGAAGGCCAAGAAAAGAAACAGGGTATGTTGCAGGTGTGGGTAACTCTGCCAGTTATAACCAAGTCTGTTGCAACCCCGCTGGGGAAGAGGGGTAAAGCTAGGTCAGCATAGCTTCATCAATCACTGGAGTGCATTTGGCACAACTTCAGCCAAGGCCTTCCCTTCCCTCACATCCCCTGCTTTCATAGCAGACGGGGCGAGAAAAGTGCAGACTTGACTTTTTGATTGTGCGTGTGCTGTCCTTTGGCTTTTCTCAGAGGCCCTGGATAATAGTGTGTGGTGGTTCTGTTTTCCTTGTACAATGTCACGGATCCTCTTGAGTATTGTCATTTCGTTTCAACAGCATGTACTTATTTTTAATGGAAGGAGAATTACCGTGGGGTGGGGGAGTCTGAATGTGGGTGCTTCTGTCAGTATCAGACTGAGGCATTTCAAACATAATACGTTCCTTTCTGTAGTGCTGAAAGGTTAGGAAGACATACTGCTACCCCTTCAAGCTCCCTCTTTGTTACAGGGATGCATAGGGGCAAACAAGGTGTGTGTGTGTGTGTGTGTGTGTGTGTGTGTGTGTGTGTGTGTGTGTGATGTTTAAAACTTTAATTGGATTTTTAAACATTTAACTCAGATTTTTGGAATTTATTTTTTATAATGAATTAAATGACCTACTGGTTTCCTGTCTGCTAGTGGGCCAAGTTCAAGGTTCTTGTATTGGTAAAAGCCCTGAATAACAAAATCTAGGATACTGAGATAATCTGGGGGGAGCACTATTAGTGGTCACCCATGGACCAGAAGCACGACTCATGCATTCAGTATTGTGAGCCCAACTCCACAGAATGTCCTCCATTTGTATTTTTCATATTCTTCTGTAAGCCACTTTGAAACAATTGATGAAAAGTGCCATACAAATCTGTTTTTTTTAAAATTGCATAGGTCCAATGAAAGTTCCTATCCCTGAGTGGTTTTGGTTAGAGTTGGTGAGGAAGTTAAAGGAAGGTCAGTGCGGAAAGTTCCCCCAACATTACTGCTGTGGAAGGTATTGTATTGGAGACAGATCTGGGTTCCAGCTCCAGAGAGGCTAATTCTGCTGAGTGTTGTCACAGAGCTGTATGTCAGATGGTTGATTTGCCATGTACTATTGGACAGCTGATTATCCTACATGCTGAATTAATAAATCCATGTTGTCAGTTTTCATCATGGCTGCCTGCCTTCAGACCAGGCATTATTTAAAGAGACATGCACTGCAGATAGATGCCACACTTGAACATGTTGGCTTTCTGATTGGTGGCTAAAACGAAAATAGTTGAATGTAATGATGTATTAAGTAGTGATTCTGAGCTGGGACAGCTGTGTAAGTAAGGCTAGAAATGCTAAACAAAAGCAGAATTTATTATGATTTGTTGTTATAAAATTACATTTTCATGCATAGGGGTTGTGCTGCTTCACTAGCAATGGAGCTTTGTTATGGTGAACTTTCCTTATTCCAATATATCAGAAGCAAGCATCATAGACCCATAACATGTATGGAGAAAGTCTCCTACTTCGGATTACGTTTCCCCTCCTATGCTTTTTCAGTTGATCAAGTGATTCCTCAAATGCATGTTGATCATCAACTCAAACATGGCTTGAATCGTTTGTAAATTCCCATGATGATCAAGTGATTCCTCAAATGCATGTTGATCATCAACTCAAACATGGCTTGAATCGTTTGTAAATTCCCATGATGTGACAAAGAGTCATCTAATGGTGGGTTGAGGGGGGAGGGATAAATGGCCTTTCCCTGGCATTTACAATACTCAGAGATAGTGCTTGGAATTCCAAGCAAAGACCTATTAATTGTATTGGGGCACTCTGTTCCTTTCTTAGTACCAGCTCAAGGGCCTTGTGATTAAATCAGTTGCTGTGCAAGTTGGCCATGAACTGGAGGAGGAGGGTGTGGGAACTAAAATTTGTATCTCAGTACTTAGGCTGATGCTGGCAATTTCAAATTTACTTTTGCACTCCCTGGCCTGAGTGATTGGAAATGTTACCCAGTTCCCCCATCCCTTCCTACTGCCTCTGCGGAGAGGACAGCCTTTCAGCTTTCTGCTATATAAGGAAGGGCCTGCAGGGAGTGAGTTTGAAACAGATGGACAGAATAAGGTAACACTAGCTTCTGTTTCTATCCATTGATGGAGCAAACATTTGCAGTTCCATCTTTTCTCAACTAACTCAGTCACCAAAAAGTGAGGAAAATGAATGTAAAAGACATGTGGAACAGGCATAGCATTTGCCTCTTAGAAACATAGGGTGGGCTCTGCAGATTGTGTTGCAAGTTAGGATATTGGAAATAAAGTGCTGTTTTCTCACTGACATCCATGCATGTGAATTCAGCTTAAAGCAAAGAGAAGCCAGTTCTCCTGGAGGAAAAGGGCTGGAGATGAGGACGTAAGTGAAGATTTTGCATTGTTCCTGCTAAGGGAAATGTTGCCTTTGTGTTAGTCTCTTTCATTAGCAGAGTCAGTGAAGCATCTTACTAGCTAATCAACTCCCTGCTTAGACCCTAAAAACCTCTAATTGGCACCTGCAAGGTCATAAAGCAAGTGATATGCCTTTGTGTCCACTTTGAAGTCATTTCTGACCCCTCTCTCCGGCCAAATGCTTTTGCCATGACCTGGACAAAGCCCCTTGCAGGAAAGGGGGACCAAAAAAACAACAACACGAATCTGGAATCCTCTCTTGGGGACTGGGATTTGTGTGGCAGATGGATGTGTCTTTTTAACATTATGCAAATGTCACTCCATGATTCCGGTTTACTGCAGGCTCCTGGAGCCTCTCTCCAGCCTAGCAGTTTGAGGCTTGTCTTGCTCTCTGATAATTGTATCTGCATTAAAGCAGTCAGCCCTGCAGGGCTCCACTCTCATTCTTCCTGGCTCGGAGCCAGAAAGCAATATGTGGGTTTCCTGGTGCAAGGAGGCATAAAAGTGGTACCAATTGTTGGCAAAGGTGAGGGAAAGAATGCACGGTTGTATCCTGTACTTAAGATCTGTTTATTTCAGAGGCTTCATACTGATTGTGTGATTACATGGATTTCCACTGTGTTCTCCTAACCAATCCAGTGATAGAATTACTACAGTCTCTGTCTGCCCTATATCAACCACTGGTGTTTCCCTGGAAATGTGAAATCCTGTTCTTAGGCAGACATTCGCTGCTGCAGAGATAATTTTGGAAACATGGCTACACTTTAAGCTTTTGATAGAACTGCTACACAGTGTCTTTGCAATGTTTCTATAGAATGGGGAAAGAGTTAACAGTGACATTGTATCAATTTCCACAGCAATCTGGATAGAGATCTTGTCATTATCCCTGGCTTTCAGTATTTAATTCAGTTACATGGGAAAGCAATAATAAATACAGACAGACATTTCATTTGAGAGAGCAAAGACAAAGGCAGGTGAAATTTATTATCCTCATGTTGTTCTTGCAATTTTAGCAGAGTCTGATTTCCCCTGTTTCCAGGTAGTACAATCCAGAGTTGATAGCTGTTACAATTTTACCAAATATCTCATGTCACCAATGGGGGATGTAAGTCATAGAGAAATCATTGACTTGTTGAAGGTCAAAAAGAAAGCAGGGGCCAATTCAGGAATGGAAGCACTGTCTGGGTGTTCTGATATAATCACTAGACATGCTGGTTTGGAAGTGTTTTTAGGGCCTATGTTATCTAAGACAGAAATTATTTTCACTCATGAAAAATAGACTTTTATTAAAATCAGTCCCTAATGTATCTATCAAACACTGATAGGCAACTTCCTGCTTCTAGCTTATGTTAGATTTGGCTCAGCAAACAAGTCAGGCTAGATCCAAGAAAATCCAAAATCATTTGAATCCACCCCCACCCTCACCCCACCCCAAAAACCAACCCAGCTTCAGAAGTTTCCTACCTCTGCCTCCCCTTCCTAATAATAATAATAATAATAATAATAATAATAATAATAATATCCCCAATGCAACCTGCCAAGGGCAGAACTTAGAGTGGTGCTCCAGCCACAGAATGATGAATGGAGGAAGATCAGATCTGCCACTGCTATTGCCATTGCAGTAGCTTCTGAGAAGACTAAATTTCCCAAGAGCCACTAATGCCTGTGTCCTTGCACACTACCAATGCCTCTAGAGAGAGACAGGAGGGAGAGACTTGATTTTATTCTTTCTGTGTTCCCACAGCTGGAATGACATTGCTATTGCCCTAGCTGCCAAGTCTTGTTAAAGGAAAGGGAAGTGGAGGATTATATGACTAAGCAGGAATTCTTTTGTGTCTTAGATTTTAATCTGAGCTGTCAAAGAATTGGAACCTCATAATGCTATTATTTCTCTGAGGTGAGAAATATGAACTTCTGAAGCTCCTATCCAGGCCTAAGCCTAGCAAGCTTCTTTGACTTCTTTGACTCTACCGTAAAAGATGGCTTTCAGTACTCCATCCCATTTAGGTGTGGCCAGGAAAGAAGCTCAGTGCTTTGCAGACTGGGGTTGGCTCTCTGAGTCTCACTTGAGTTTCATTAGACAAAATAAGTGGGCTGCAAAGTGATACAGCACAGAGAAGGGGGAAACATGCTTCCCATTCCAGACTCCAAACTTGCTAAGGAAGTGGGTATGGGGAGATTAGCTCCCACTTCAGAGGTGTCCTTGATTTACTTTCTCCCATTCAGCAAACAACCTGCCTTTCCTGATGCCAGAAAGTGCTGCACCTCTGGGCAGATAATGTTGTGGTTTGGGCAAATATACTAACTGCCCCAGTACTGAATGGCAAAGTCAGCAGTGAGAGGCAGACCATTGCCTCCATTTCCCCTTTGGAAGGCAGCTTCGGGATTATGGGGAGGAGTAATATTTCTGTCACTTATCCTAAAACCAGGAACCAGTTTCAGGAGGGGCTTGGAAGGAAGGGGACAGTGCTTAGCATTTACCTTTTACCAACTCCCACCCCAAACATATTTTCTGGATGGGGTGAAAGAAACATTTATACTTTCTTTCCTAGAGCCCAGAGGCCACATTTGTTTTAGGAGTATGGTGCTAGGTTTGAAAAAGAAGACCAGGACTCATCACTAGTTCTGATTAAGGCAACAGCCTGAACAATAAATGGAAAGAGTGGAAATTTTTCATTTAGCTAATGCAGTTTTAAAAGCTGGGAACCATGCTGACATTCACATATGATGTAAAAAGCATAAGAAAAGCTAAGGCTGCTTTTGTTGTCTCTTGTATAGTATGAGCGCAAGGGCTGATTCTTATAACCACTTTAGTGAAATGAGTGTCAAAGAGTTAGTAGTTAGCAGTGAGTTCACAATGGCACAATGGTCTGCCAGTACATTTCCAAGCACAATTCAAAGTGTTGGTGCTGACCTTTAAAGCCCTAAATAGCCTCAGCCCTGTATACCTAAAGGAGTGTCTCCACCCTCATTGTTCTGCCTGGACACTGAGGTCCATCTCTGAGGGCCTTGTAGCAGTTCTCTCACTGTGAGATGTGAGGTTACAGGGAACCAGGCAGAGGGCCTTCTCAGTGGTGACGCCCATCCTGTGGAACACCCATCAGGTGCCAAGGAAATAAACAGCTATCTGACTTTTAGAAGACATCTGAAGGAAGCCCTGTTTTGGGAAGCTTTTAATATTTGATGTTTTATTCTGTTTTTAATCTGTTGGGAGCCACCCAGAGTGGCTGGGGAAACCCAGCTGGATGGGAAGGTTATAAATAATAAATTATTAGTAGTAGTAGTAGTAGTAGTAGTAGTAGTAGTAGTAGTAGTATCTGCAGACTTGGTAATCAAATGCCCTGATGACTTAACAAATCAGCAGTCAGGTCCCTCTTGGTGTCATAGGGAGCCATCATCTGGGCCTCTGGAGAAGCAATCAGATAGCCACTTTGCCATGGATTTAGTGTTCATCACCTTCCTGTAGATTTTGTGTGCACCACTGAACCAGCAAAAGCTAATACAAATTACCTCTGCATGGGCAGACACCTTTTAATGACTCATGTTGCAGTTTCCTTCGATTCTCTGTTGGAGATGCTATTACTCAATGAACTCTTTTAAGTTCTGTCATGGTACATTCAACTGCAATCAGTGCTCATGATAAAGTTTTCCTACTAGCTTCTTCCCATGAGCAAACTGTTGATCAGACACCTTTTTTCTTGGTTCTTATTGACTTCTCACTACATAAAATATTATTCAAACCTAATCCAGAATTCTATAAAGTGCCAGGAAAAAACATAGATATTTCTGCAGAATAACTGAGCATTTATTGAGTTTGCTCTGACCATTATATTTTTTTTAAAAAAATAATTTTTATTAATTTTCAACAAACAAAAATACAAACAAAAAATATAACCTGACTTCCCCAAACCTCCCCTTCGCTGCATCCTTATTTTATCAATTTTTTTTAGCATTCTTTCATCCAATTCTTAAATATAATTCTTATTAAAGTTTATCAAACTCAAATTTTACAACTGTAATTCCTTGTGTCTAATCCCTTGACATCTTAGCATTCCATAATATTACAAACGTCCTTAAGATAAATTTTAAATTTTTCCCAGTCCTCTTCCACCGACTTTCTCCTCTGGTCTCGAATTCTGCCGGTCATCTCCGCCAACCCCATAAATTCAGTCACCTTGGTCTGCCATTCTTCCAGAGTAGGTAGTTCTTGCGTCTTCCAATACTTTGCCAGGAGGATTCTTGCTGCTGTAGTTGCATACATAAAAAAGGTTCTATCTTTCTTTGGAATTGTTTGGCCAACCATGCCCAAGAGAAAGGCCTCCGGTTTCTTGCTCTGACCATTATAGTATTACTTACACCATCCTGCATTAAACCATCAGAATTGTACACTATAGATGCATGTTCCTTTGTAGATTTTATTTTTAATCATCACTGCTTTGTTTTTAATATGAAAGTTTCTAGCCCTTGTTATTAAACTGTGGAAGCATTGGATAAGTGTAGCTTGAAAACTCAACAGATAGTCTTGTGACAACTTAAAGGCTGACAATCTATTGTAGCCTAGGTTTTTGTGGAGTCCACTTTATACAGTTTTTTAAAAAAACTTTAAGGTGCCACAAGATCCTTAGTCTGTTTTCAGGGGGGAGGGGAGGCAAGACAGGTACCCCTCTAAAAAGAGGGTCACTTCCTAATGAATGAGAAATTAAAAAGTTAATATAACTTACAATAATTAAAAATATGTAGATCCTAGCAGTGGATTGTTTGTCGCAGAAGGTGAATATTTGCTCTTTTACCGCTCCTCCTCCACTTAGTGTTGAAAGTGAATCAGAGAAAAAGTATAACTGAGGCCTTTGTCTGAGCAACATAAGCCATAAGTCTCTCTTTTTATGTGCCTGTTCATCTTAAGCTTTTGGACAGTAACTAAGAAGTGCCCTGAGAGAGCCCTAGCATCACATCTCTCACTTTGGTTGGACATGTTGCCACAGACATCAACAGCAGGGGTTTTTCAAAGACAATGTGATGCAGGCCTTTCTGGAACAAAAAAAGAGGGGGGGAGAGAGACAAAATTATTGGTATGAAAATAACACGTGTCAGGATCCAGTATCAGAAGTGCTCTAAGTCTTCTCCACAACGTATAAGATGAGCACTTGCCTTGCTGCTGGGGAGATGACCTGATTAGTTGTTACTGTTGTTTTGAAATGTTGAATGTTTTATGTTCCAATGCTGGAAAGAGGAAATGCACATCTTCCAGAGAACTATTTGCACGCACGCACGCATGCACACGCACACACACAACCAGAAATATATTGGATATATCTGATCTTCATCTCCATAGATTTAATGGATAGATTTGGGGAAGTTGTTGTCAGCTCCTGTTTTAGGAATAGGAAATTACAGAAATCTATGTGACAGCATTGTGGTGTGAATGAATAAGATATGAACTTTAAACCTATTATAGGACCCAGGGTAGCCTAGATCCAAAAAATGTGCTTTAGCTGTGGCACAGTACAAGTGGTGATCTCTGTTGCTGCCCTGCAGCCAAAGTAACATCCTAACCATGGCAGGTAGAATGGGGAAATCTATACTGGAGTCTAGAGCCAGGCAAGTGTTGCACCAGCTTTCCTGCTTTTCTAATTTTGACCATCAGGAAAGTGTGCCAGAGCCTTTTTGACTCTTTCCAGACCCATGCCAATTGCCCATCCACAGGAAGTTCTGACACAACATGCCAGGATGCAGCAGCTATAATAGTACCAGCAGCTTCTAAACTTAGTTCAGAGTGGATACCTTCTGGAGTTGTATCATTCTGCTTCTTGAGAGCCAAGTGCTCAGTCCCTCTAGATTTCCCTCTCAATTCATTGGGCCATGTAATTAGGGCATTAATAGTTTGTTATTACATAAGTGTACCTGCCAATCTGTTGTTCATGACCTGTAAATTCAGCCATAGTGACACTTAGTGAAACAAAATAAAACAGGTATTTGCTAATTTCATGTGCGCAATTAATTAAGGCTTCTGGTTCAGCAGAGGAGATTAGCAAATCTGCCCCCATTTTTCCTCTATTCTGAATGTAAGAAGGTATCAAAATAGTTCTAGCATGATATAGTTGGGTTTTGCTCAGAATTTGCACATCAGACTTTGAAGCTTCGGATACCATATGAAAGAAATTTTAGTATTATTAAATGAATGGACGCTGTTTAAGAGTAAATGAGCTCACTTGGAGGCATTCCTCATCCATAAGACTTCAGAAATTGTATTCAATGTAGCAGTAAGGAGATTGTCAAATTTCTTCTCCTCCTGTGCACAGGTTCTCCCAATGCTCTAGAGCAGATTTGGGGAGGCACATGGTGAAAGGAGAGAGGAAAGTCTGGGAGAGATAGAGTTTTACTTTAGGATTTCTGAATACCACTTTTAGCTTGTTTAAGGGGGGGAGGAGTAGTTATCTTCATAAACATGAGAAGGTTGCTGTAGGCTTGTATTTTTTATTGTTTCATGTTGGTTTCTCTGCATCTATGTGCATGTAAGTGCCCACTAAGGATAGCACTTCATGTACATGAAGTGGGAACACTAACCCATGAAATCTTTTGCCACAATAAATTTGTAGTTTTTAAGGTGTCACAAAACTCTTTGTTGTTTTCGCTGCAATAGATGACATGGCAACCCCTCTAGAAATAATTTGTTTGTGTAAACTTTGCATATCTGAGAAGCAGGCCTGGCTTCAGATTTTTGGGGGGAGGCAGGTGAGCTTACCTGGCTGCTCAGCTCCCTGACTCATTTCAGGACTGCTGCTGAGTAAGCCCACGAGAGCTTGGAGCACCCCCCAGATTCTCCCTTGAGCGTGTGAGTGGATTTACAAGCACTGCAGTGGGCCAGGGACATGAGCACACACACCCTTGGCTCATGGTCTTAGAGGACCACCAACAGGGAAGCTAGCTCACTCACAAACACGACAGGGAGACTGGTGGGTAGAGGGCCATAGCCAGCAGAGAAGGGGAAGTAGTAGCAGGCAAGGTGTCAGCCATGGTAGGCCCTCCTGAGATGCCTGCACACAAGCAAATGCCCCAGCAAGTGTGTCCTAGTTCTGTGGAAGTTAATAACAATACTGTTGTTAATAATGTGTTTATTCATTATTACTAAGCACACATTCATATTTCTATGCCCTGCCATTTCCTGAATTTTTACTTTGTTTTCTGTGTGGTAACTACACCGGGGGAAGTCAGTGGTACTTAAGGGATGGCAGTGGGTAATAACTGAAGACACACAGTAGTACAGATTCTTAATGTAGTCTTAAGACACAGATTCTAACAATTCCTTGTGTTTTGCTTTTCTCTTTCAGGTGGAGCGGGAAATAGCCATCCTGAAGTTGATAGAACACCCACACGTTTTAAAGCTGCACGATGTTTATGAAAATAAAAAATATTTGTAGGTATTATTCATTTGCCAAGGGGGTGGGATGGGTGTGTGGGGAATGCATTAAGTATCTGTTAACAAGGGATGTAGCCGACTAAATAAGACTGTACACAACAGGTGCACAAACCACAATAATTTCATTTTTATGCTTTCTCAACAAGGTTTTTAATAGTGCCTAAGTAGAGGTGTCGGGACGTGGGTGGCTCTGTGGTCTAAACCACAGATCCTAGGGCTTGCTGATCAGAAGGTCGGTGGTTTGAATCCCAGCGACAGGGTGAGCTCCCATTGCTCGGTCCCTGCTCCTGCCAACCTAGCAGTTCGAAAGTGCAAGTAGATAAATAGGTACCACTCCAGCGGGAAGGTAAATGGTGTTTCCGTGCACTGCTCTGGTTTGCCAGAAGTGACTTAATCATGCTGGCCACATAACCCGGAAGCTGTACACCGGCTCCCTCAGCCAATAAAGCAAGATGAGCACCACAACCCCAGAGTCTTTCACGACTGGACCTAACGGCAGGGGTTCCTTTACCTTTACCTTTAAGTAGAGATGTAGAACTGGTATTTGTACTATGATGTGGTTCTTGACCGTTTCTCCAGCATGTTTTTAGCATAAAAAGTGATATAAATCCAGCAGGTATTCCTCTAAAAGCAATTGTGTATAGGAGATAATGATTATCACTGCCCAAGTTGCTTACTGATTTGTGGGGACATCGCTGGCAATATATATCAGTAGAGGAAGTAACGTAGCTTGAAGGTACCAGGGTTGATGTTAGCAGTGCCTGATTTACATATAAGCTAAACAAACTATAGTTTAGGGCCCCATTCTCTTGAGGGCCCCTCA
This sequence comes from Podarcis erhardii, assembly GCF_964252035.2. NCBI lineage: Eukaryota > Metazoa > Chordata > Lepidosauria > Squamata > Lacertidae > Podarcis > Podarcis erhardii. The sequence goes on along the minus strand of NC_138497.1, from coordinate 76,655,128 downwards.
AAATATACTTCTTATTAATTGTATTTCACTATTAATATACTTCTTCTTAATTGTATTTCAGTTCAACAATTACTTTGATAAAATATATATTTTGTTATGTGCAAATGGCTTTAGATACCTATTAGGTCCATCATAAATTACCATATAACATATATTCAACACATAAAACAGTGACCATTTGTTGTTGGCAAAGGACAGCTGGACATATAAAGGGTCCCATTACCTTTAGTAGCTTAGGGCCTCATCAAACCTAAATTCGGCTCTGGATGGTAGTACAGAGTAGGAGCGAGCCATACCTCAGTGGCAGACCACCTGCTTTGTATGCAGAAAGCCCTAGGTTCTGAGAGGACTGCTCTCTGTTGACAGTGCTGAGGTACAGTAGATGGACCAATGATCTGACTCTGTATTAGGCAGCTTCTTATGTTCTATGAGAAGGAAAAGGAAAGGGAGTGTTCAAGCTGGGCACAACTCATTCATAATCATCAAACCAGGGGTAGATAATCTTTCTGTTCACATTCCCTCATTCCAGGGATGGACAGGGACACAATTAAAGATAGATGGAGCCACAAAGGTGTTCCAGATTAACTAATATGGAATCAAAATATATATAAAAAAATCAAAAAGTTTGCCCTTCTTCAATTTTTATTTTGGCTGCCGCATATTAGATTTAGATTAGGGGAAATAAGCTTCCTTAGGTTTGATGGGGTTACTCTGCAATGAGTGTACAGAGGTTTTTTCTTTTCTTTTAGTACAACAGACCAATATACATAGCTGCTGTTCTGGAAAGCAAGTGAAAATTATTCTTTTTGGACTTTAGTGTGCTATACACATACTGTGGCTATATCAATAGATGTTCCTCTGTGTGTATGTATCCTTCCAATTTGTTCTCAGACTGGTGGCTTAAAAATGTTTTTTCTTGAAGCTCTATAAAAGAAAATTGTGGGTTTTTTATTTAAAAAGCCATGATTTTTTATCAAATAAAATACTGCCCCTTCTGATTGTTCTAAAACTACATACAGAGCCATAACTCAGTGGTCCATATTAGACTCCTGTGTTGCATAAAGAGTGGAGAGGGAGCAATTGTAAAAGCCAGGAAAAAAATAAGAGGAAGCGATCAGGAAGGAAGGAACTTTGAGAGGATGGGTGTATAGGGCTTCAATAGGTGTCAGGAGGGGCATAAAATGAGGTCAGGAGCTATGTGCAGCCCTGGAACCAAGGTTGCCCATCGGTTATCTAAACCACAATTTAGATGATTACCAGAACCAAACCAGTGTGTGACTTTTCAAGGCCACTCATTGAGTCTGCCTGCACTAGACTTTGGACGTGGGTTGCCCAACATCAAGTGTAGCAGATCTTGCAACCAATCAGTTTAATAAAGCACTTTGCCATTAAAATCTTTTTGAATATAAATTTGATTATGTCTCCCTTTTTGAAGTGCAATTAAAATCCCATAGTCAGTTGAGATACTGAAGGTTTTTTTGAGGGGTGGGGTTTGCTTGTACCAAATAAACCAGCAACTCTGTTCTGCTGTCTTTGCACGAATAATTAATATAGCTTGTGTAGAGCATTTTCACAGTGAGCCAGTGAGTCTGAACCATGGACAGAGTTTCTCAGAGTTTATTAGAAAGAAGCCCAAAAGATTGAATTTCTTGCCAGACAGACATGCCATATTAATCTTCACTCACTTGTGTATTGCGGGGAGGGGCAATTATTTTTAAATGAGAAAGAGAAAGCATATGAGGAAACTAAATGGTGTCCCCCCCGCCCAAGTTTCTAACTGTATTGCAAGCAAAGGGGTCTTTTTTTTATTAAAGCTTTGCTGGAGGTAGCCCTTTTAATGTCACATCTCTGTAAGGGTATAATAATTGGTGAACCAAGAAAGAATGTTGCATGGATGTAATAATCCCATGTGGACCATACAACTGGAACAATGAATTTTTATCCAATAAGATTGTGCCAACAGTTCAAGGGTTGGTTTAGTAGAAGTGGTTGTAATTTATTTTGGTGTGAGAAATTCTCTTCAGCAGTGAACTGTGGCTACCAGCAATCTTTTGTCACTCTTAGTCTTTCTCCCCCCCCTTCCCTCCCTCCCTCCCTCCCCCTTGAGGGTGTGTGTGTACACAAATCGCACACATAAAACACACACACACACACACACAGAGAGAGAGAGAGAGAGAGAGAGAGAGAGAGAGGTGTGTGTGCAGTAGTCAGTAAAGCGATGGGTGTTATTATTATTTTGTCACTGACTACATAAAATGTCTTAAAGCAACTTGACAATTGTACATAATTCCTACCTGTGCATAATAATTTACTATTTTGAAATCATTATGGTTTCTCTTGTAGGAAACTAATTGTTCTAAGAATGAGTAATTTAGGCCTAGGGGAGTGGTGGGTGGTTGCACAGTAAAAAAAACACCAATGCCCCCCCCCCAAAAAAAACACCACCTTAAGTCACAATCAGGAATCAGTGTCATATAATTGTGTTCCTCCCAAACCCATATTGTAAAAGGTCAATGAAGTTACATTTATCTTTATATGATTACCACATAGCTACATGGACTGATCATTTTGAAGTACAGCACTGAAAAGGTAGAAAATACTATTGTTTGCATGAGGTGAAAGCAGAGACCCTTATGACCAGAAATGTTATTTGTTTCATCTGTATCTTCCCTTTCCTACTCAGAGTTCAGAATAGTGTTTTATAGCGCAAGCTTAGGCATGTCTACTCAGACATAAGTCCCATCGTGTGTGTGTATTTATTTATGTATGTATAAAGGTAAAAAAGTTAAAGGACCCCTGGGCGGTTAAGTCCAGTCAAAGGCAACTATGGGGTGCGGCGCTCATCTTGCTTCAGGCTGAGGGAGCCGGCGTTTGTCCACAGACAGCTTTCCGGGTCATGTGGCCAGCATGACTAAACCACTTCTGGTGCAACGGGATCCCATGACAAGTGCCAGAGCACACGGAAACGCTGTTTAGTTTAGCTTCCGGCCGTAGTGTTATTTATTACCTTACCTTATGTATGTATGCAACAACCTTGTAAGGTACTTTATGCTGAGTGGAAATGATATTCTCAAGGCTTCCTAATGAGCTTTGTAAATGAGCTTAAATTTAAATCAAGATTTCTTATATCCATGCTTATCCACAAAAGCTCATCTCACGGCAGATTTGTAAATTGTTAAATTGCCCTTGAACTCTTTGAAGTTGTTTTTACAACAGCCTAATCTTGTGTAGTTACTCCTAATCCTGCATAGGATTGCACTTTAAGTAGGGTATGGTAGATCTGTTCATTTCTCCTTTTTTCAGTTTCTCGTTTTTTCTAGTCTTACGTTCAATTCTCCACATGTCTGTATCAATTTGTGTTCATTATTGTTAATATATTTAGAAGTCCTCATGAAAATTCATCAGCATTTCAGTCTGAATTTCTCTTAATATACACATTTTTTAATGGAATTTCCCCTAATACACACATTTTTGCAAAGCAATTTCTCCAAATTATTCTCACTATCATATGCATTTTAATGCACATTTTATCATCGTAATTGCATTCTGAAATTAAGTGGCTTTAAAACTGACAACAACATTGAATAGTTGTATGGATCTGAGCAGTTCATCCATCACAATCTAAACCTCAGTTGCTCCATCTGTAAAATGGGATTTAAAAAAGATGTATCTCAGAGAACTGGATCCTCAGATGAAGAATAGTTGTTGTCAGCATATAAAAAGCTAGCTGTTATGATTAATTATGATAATTTAAGGAAAATTATGCTGATTTTGTGCTAAATGTCATTGCTCATTATTAAAACAAGTTTATAAGACTGGAAATATGGAAAGATAATCAATCAGTCAATGAGATTTGGATAATATTAAACAATGCAGGGGAGTGCCAGTGGAGGGATGACATGGTTCAAGGATGGAAGGAGGAATGCTGATGTTACTAAGAAATACAGCACAGCTCATCCCCATCTAATATGAGTCCCTGGTTACTGCATCACTTTTCCATTAAACTCCTTGCCTTGATGGCAATGCTGGTGGCATGGTTTCTTAGGCATATTATGAATTATGGTTGATATTTTGGATGCCAAAGACGAAGCATAATGCAGCGCTGGGGAATATTTCCTCGATAAATGTTAATTTCACAAATCATGTTTTACTTTTGGTTTATGATTTAATTTGTGACAGGGGGCTTTGGTTGAGTAGATTCCTAATGCAGCCATGAATCAAATCCTTTTTCTACAGTTTATTTAAGGCTGAAAATGCATTTGGGCGGGGGAATTAAACATTTAGCAGCCTAGCTAAGCTAATGAGACAACTCATTGTGCTACAATTCTGGTTTTCTTTCTAATATGCAGAAAGGTCAAGTTGACTAGGAGGTGACCTACACATGCAGTAGAATGATTTCTGGAATCTGGTTCAGATGGCAGTTGGGTCAATCTCAAGTTAAATGCTCTCCCGTTTAAAAAAAAGAAAAAAAGAAAAAAAGACAGCATTGCCTACACATGGAAAACTAGTATACCAGAGTTTGGTCTAGTCTTCCCTATGATATGCTAATTTTCCATGTGAATGTAGCTTTTTAAATGGAGCATTCAAACCATGAGATCTCTCACCTGCACTCAGACAGGTAAGGTCTGCTGCATGTGTAGATCAATTCTACATCACATTGTTTCCAGTGTTCTCCAAGCAGGAAGAGTCATTGCAGGAAAGTGAGTGAACAATGTGCCATGCTCAATGTCAGAGCCACAGCATAGTGCCAGCCCCTAATTGTGGGATGACATATAAATAAATGCCAATGCCACATTAATATCTATGGAAAAATCTTTGTAATGTAAGAATTATTTCTAATTTTTCATCAGGGACCTAAAATATAAAAATACAAAAAATACAAATCTTACTTTTTTAATAAAAAAAACCCCACAACCTTATATTTTATTGAAAACATTTCAATCAAATTAAATCAAATATAAAAAGGGAAACAAAAAGTGCATAAAATGCAAAAAAAAAAATGTGTCTGGACAATATAATGACATTTGGAATGCATTTATTTAAAAAGGTTATAAATAAATGGATTTATATTGGAATAATAATTTCACTTGTATACCTTTGTATTAGACAAGGATGTACAAAAGTACAAATCTTACATGAGAAGTACCTTATTTTTTCTCCACAAGTTATCTGGTTTATAGCAATCAGAGTCATCTGAAAAGAAGATGCCACATGGAGTTTTATATGCCACTGAGTAGGGTTCTTTTTTGGGGGGGGTACTACTGCAATCCTCCTCATGGTGAATAAACCTTAGCCCATTTAGAAATTAATCAGGATACGAACATATTGGGCAACAAAAGCATAGCACAGTAATGGAATATAAGAGGAGCACAAATTCATCAGAAGGCAGAGTTTGGACACTTACACACAGAGAGATTCTTAAAACTAAAAGTCAGGAACATTGCAGGATTGCTAGGGAAGCCCTGATAATTGGCCACTGGAGCGAAGGAAATTTGCTTCTTTGGAAAGGGCACTGGCTGATGGAATGTTCAGCTTGCCCAACATAGCCTAGAGATCCCTCTGGGTGGTTGCATACTCCTATACGGATATTTGGTGGTGTTTAGGCATGCACAACAACACACTATAAATAACAAGCAAAGTAGCATTCAAAAAAGCCTTTCATCCCCAATAAATCAAAGACTCAAGTGGTTCGGCAGCATAAAAACACACCTCTTTAGCTTCATCCTAAATATGCTTAGCAACCTTTGTTTTTAACATATCCCTTCAAATAATCAGTGGGTGTTAAGATGATCCCTCTTAAAACAAAATAAAATCATAGGAGCGCATCTATTCATTTCCTGCCAGAGGGAAATGGGGAGGGGGGAGCCCAATTTTTAAATGAAGAGGTCTTGGCTCAGTACCAAATTAGGGTTTAAAAATTCATGCCCGCCATAAGAATTTATATAGCTCTTGAATAATTTATATGCTGCACCAATAACAAGGAGCTTAATATCTAATAGAGATTATTTAATCAATAGAAAGCAGCACAAGGGGGGAAGTCCTGAAAGAATTTTGTAACAGTCTGGGCTGGAAACTTTTAAACTCTGTGTTGAGTAGAAACGTACTGGGATTTCTCTCTCTCCTGCTCCCCCCAAAGAAAAATGCTGATTTAAATGTAGAAGGGTGTTTGTTTCACTGTAACTCTCTTCTGCGATTCCCCTTCATTCTGAACTAACCAGATCACTGGCTGTGCAAAACTATAGCTGTGAGATATAATGAGTTTCCTAATTACTGGTTGCATCAAAAGAAAGGAATACTTCATGTCTAAATACTGAGGATTTTGAGGAAGGAAAAACTTCTCTTGGCTTCTGACTTGGGTCACTGATTTCACTCAAGACATGGGAGTCATGGTGCTGTTGGCTGCTGAGTTTTGTCTCTGTGGTCATTCTTATTTCCTAATTGCATATGGCGCCAGGAATTAATTTGGGGAGAACATGGGGCTACTTATTATTTCTGGCATAGCACTTACTGGATGCATGTCTGAAGTTACGCCTCTGCAACTGTAAAAGGCAAACAGATTAAAGGAGCCATAGGACAACAGCTAAGGAAGGGCAAATAGAATTGACCCAAAGGTCTTCCTCCTACCATTTGCTGTATCTCAGGTATATATAGACAGCCATGATCAATCTGGTTCTGTATACTTATTTAGCAAGGCAGGCAGTAACAAAGTCCTCTGGGAAGCTTAAAGTATCAATCAAATTTTAATATAAATAACCAACAATAAAATAATTACATAACTCAAGCCTCAGAGACTAAAATCAATAAAGACTGGTGTAATTCTATAAATGTGTGTAGGTTTTAAAAGGTTAAGGACCAGGAAATGACCACAAAAAGGGTGAGCATCTCTTGGCATTCCACACCTGGGGTGGTCAACATAAAAAAGTCCCCTCCCTAGTAGCCACTTGCTGAATTTCACATGGCAGGGGTACTGAGAGAATGGCCTCTGAGTGTGATCTTAAGGTTTGTGTAAGTACTTATGCAAGGAGGCAAACCCTTGGGACGTGGTTCCAAGCTGTTAAAAACATTAAAAGTAAAAACTTAGACCCAGAGAATGACTGACAAACAGTGCAGATGGTGAATCACTGGCGTACAATGTTCAGACTGTCCAGTCCCAGTTAACAATTTCACAACCTAATTTGGGGTCAACTGAGGGCAACCATATGTGCAATAGGTTGCAATAATCCAAACATGAGCTTGCCAGACCATGGCAAGCTTCTCTGTCTAAGTAGGGTCACAGCTGGTATATCACCCTAAAATGATTAAAGCCACTCTGAGGCACAGAGGACACCCATGCCTCTAGTGACAATGTTGGATCAGCGACCCCCACCACTACTCAAAAGCTCCCCTTTGTGTGACAAGTTGGCGTGTATGTGACAAGTTGGCAGCCTTCCATTGGAGCTAATAGTGCATGGTTCTCTCCCTCTCACAACAACCCTGTGAGGTAGGCTAGGCTGAGAGCCATGCCCCATCATCTTTTTGCCACACACTCTTTGGTTTTGGCCCTATCCACCACTGGTCCATGGAAGGTTGATGATGAGAGAAAGGTGCCCTCAAGCTGAAAAATATGCCCCACCTCTCCTTTAGGGGTACAACTTGTTATGTAGTGAAGTTTCACCCTGGGCCAGCAGGGGGATACTGTAGATAGTTTTCACTCAGGTCTGTAGATAGTTTTCACTCAGGTCCATGTCAGTTATTTTAGGTGGGAAACTCTGGGTTGTTGTTGCTACAATGTTGACAGCTGGCTGCCTATAAAAGCAGGCCAGCTGAGCTGTTTGCTAGTCAGTTCTATTCCAGCTTACAAAATAAAGAGCTGCTTTGGAGAAATCGCTGTGTCGTCTGCTATGTCAACCCACAACTTAACACTGGTGACGAAGGTGGGATGGATGGACATCAGAGCACAGCCAGATGCGGCCAGCCTCTGAACTGAGCTGAATCACTGAGCTGAATCACAGAGCGAAATCACAGAGCGAAATCACTGGACAGAACCAATTCAGAGCTGACTGTTTTGGCTAGAGCGCTGTGTTCCATCCATCGCCCTTCACGACGGCATCGGAATCATGGCTTCACTTGTGCCTCTACCGCCGTTTGCGCCAGCCTCTGAATCATGGGACTCCTACCTCGCTCGGTTCGACTGCTACCTCCAAGCCAACGAGCTGACAGAAGTATCAAAGTAGCGGAAGCGTGGCCTATTCCTCAGCCTCTGTGGGCCTGAGGTGTTTGAGACGGCCTGAGCACTGGTTGCGCCTGAAGCAGTCCAGGCAACACCGTGGGACACAATCCAAGAGAAGCTCCGCAACCACTACGCACCAAAGCCGTCCAAGATTGCTGCCCACCATGCCACCGGAACCAGGCAGAGAGGGGAGTCAATCAACAACTACACCACCGCCCTGCGACAGGCTGCAATGCATTGCGAGTTCCGAGACTTAGACGATGCCCTGATGGATCGAATAGTCTGCGGGGTCCGGGACATCCATCTGCAACGGCGTCTCCTCGCCAAGCCAGACCTCACGCTACAGAAAGCCATTGAGGAGGCTGTGGCCTCAGAAGCTGCTGAACGCTCCACCCAGGAGATCCGCAAGTCCAGCAGCCCGCGTCTTGATAGGACGCCAGTTCCGGTGCATCATGAAGAGACCAACAGTGATACATGTCCAACAACATAGTCCTTTAAATAAGTTGGGCGCTTGGAAACTCTGCCAGACCGCTGGGGACTGGTAGCCAAGTCCGGAGGGCCACACAGTTCTTGCTGAGGCTGTGGTGCGACCCTAGGTGGCGTTGAAATCAAATCCCCTGGATCCGCTGCTGTGGGTGGAGCCACCACAAGTGGAGTGGTCTGAGTCTGTGGTAAGTCTGGCAGACCCTCTGAAGCGGCTTGGTTCGGCTCCACGCTGGCAGTTTGCGAGGGAGGTGTAGGTGGAGCCTCACCATCTGTAAGCGTCTCTTCTGGAGCCACAGGCGCAGTTGGGGGCACCACGGTAGTGTCCAAGTCCCCAACCCTGAGCCTAAGCTGGTCTATGTGCCGGCGCCACAAGCGTCCGTCTTCGAGTGCCACCTGGTACGAGCGAGGTCCAGTGACTCCCACTACTGTGGCTGGTACCCAAGGAATGTCCCCCACATAGTTCCGGGCAAAGACCTGGTTTCCTGGGACAAATGACCGTGGCGCGTTGGCACAGCCTGGGGGTTCGGCCACGGCAAAGTCCGGGTGCAGCTGGTCGAGCGGTGACCTGAGGCGGCGGCCCATAAGCAGTTCAGCAGGACTCCGCCCTGTGGCCGCATGAGGGGTGATGTGTTGCACGAACAAGTGTTCGGCGACCCGCTCGTGCCAGTCTCCCCGGTCCAGGCGCGCCAGTGCCTCTTTTGCCGAGCACACCATTCTCTCCGCTTGCCCGTTGCTGGATGGATGAAAGGGTGCCGTTAGGGCATGGCGGATGCCCAGTCCCAAAAGATACCGCTCAAATGTGCCTGATGTGAACTGCGGTCCGTTGTCGGAGACAAGGACATCAGGACACCCATGCGTTGCAAACAGGCCTTGCAGCACCCGGATGACGGCCTCGGTAGTGGTGGAGGGCATCAGGGCCACCTCCAGCCATTTGGAATAGGTGTCCACCATTACCATAAAGGTCCGGCCATGAAAGGGGCCAGCCAGATTGATGTGCACCCTCGACCAGGGTGTCTTTGGCGTCTCCCAGGTGTGTCCCTTACTTGCCGGTGGTGCAGGCCTTGACTCTTGGCACGCTTGACAGGCGGACACCCAGGCAGTGATGGCATCGTCCATATTAGGCCACCAGACGTAACACCGAGCCAACGCCTTCATTTTGACAATTCCCGGGTGGCCAACGTGCAGAGCCTCCAGGACGTGCTGACGGAGTCCCTGGGGAATCACAGCGCGGTCTCCCCACAGCAGACAGCCGCGATGAGCTGAGAGTTCATGTTGTCTGGTTGCGAAGGGCTGGAACTCTGATGCAAAAGGCCCTTGTGGCCACCCCCTCCACACCCAGTTGAGCACCCGGCTGATGGTGCGATCCTGGGCAGACGCGGAGGCCACAGTGGCAGCCGGCTGTCAACATTGTAGCAACAACAACACAACTTAACACAACTACCTCCAAAACAGGGTGAACACCACTCGCCTGGTCAGACAATACCACCATTTTGTCTGAACTGAACTTCAATTTATGGCTCCCATCTAGTCACAGCTGCATCAGTCCGTATTTCTAGCTGACCTTATCCAGCAGTTTCATGTAGATGTTATACACCACGGAGGATACTTGATACACCCCTGCCCTCTGGTTTAGTACTTAGCAAGGTGAATGCGCCCAGATGTTTATTTGTTCATCCCCACCCCACAATGATGAACATGTTATGGCGAAAATGTAGAAATTACTGCTGGAATTGGGAATGCAAGAAGAACAAGTTAAAGAATGTATGATTAAATGGGCAAAAAACTTTGGGTATAAAATACAGATGGAACAGTGGGAACATATGTGAACCAAAGGGTTAAAATACACACTGTGTTATGCTTTAATAGTAAACTTTTATAAAATGATGCTTCATTGATATTTTACTCCTGAGAGGCTATTTAGAATGTATAAAAATATGTGTTAGAAATTTAAAGAACATGAAGGGACATTTTGCTGTGCTTGGTGGACATGTAAACACCCCCCCCCCCAAGGATACAAATACACACACTGATATGGATAATTTTGAAGGTTAATATTCAACTAAAGGCAGAACTCTTCCTGCTAGGGCTTATGCATATACAGTTAGAAAAAGCTTATGGAACTTTGTTTCAACATATGATTACAATGGTGACACCTTTATATGCACAAAGATGGAAAGATTAATCATTACCAACAATGGAGGAATAGTTGTTAAAATCAATGGACTTAGATGAGATGGCAAAACTGACATGTTTAATCAGAGAAAAGTCATTGCTAACTTTTACTAAAAATTGGAAACCTCCCATAGACTTTTTGTGTGAAAAAGAAAATTAATTAATGACATTTGGGTTTGAGGATTGAAGACAATGTTGTCCATAGGTGCTGTCTATGTGGGGCCCAGGGTGCCTGGGCACCCACAATTTTATGAGGAGTCCAGGACCCTCAGTATTCCACTCGGCAGTGCACGCATGTCACAGGGATGTGCTGACGTCAGGTCAGCACACCTCGTAGCGTGTGTGCGTCATGTTGGCACAGTGGCGTAGCGTGGGTTGTCAGCACCCGGGGCAAGGCAAGTAATTTGTGCCCCCTAACCCGTGGATTTTAGTAGGGGCAGAGAGCTGCGAGTGTGAGCGCGGCCGCCCCCCCCTGCACCCCCCACGCTACGCCACTGTGTTGGCACACCCCACAGTGACGTCGGCATGCCCAGGCACCTATTGTCACTGGGGCAAGGCCTAATGTTGGTTTATAGAAAGTGGTTTTATTGGGTGTTATATTGGCGTGGCTGAGTTGAATAACATTTATGTACAGATGAAGAATCAGAACAAACTTCCTTCCTTCTCTTCTTCTTCTCCCCTTTATCCCTTCTCTATCTTTCTATCCTGTATTTCTCTCTCTATTCTCCTTTTTCTTTTTTGTTTTTTTAAAAGATAATAGATAATAATCTTTGTATCCCTTTTTCCAAACTCACCGCCCCCCCACAAAAAAGAAGTTCAACCCCACCTCACAAAAGTTTACAAGCCAGCCTAGCTACTCATATATATATATATATATATATATATATATATATATGAATGATGTTTGGGGCATATTGATGGTTAAAAAGAAGTTAACTAGAGCTTCTCAGCCTGGTTGTCTTTAGTAAATTCTTACTCACTATGGCAAACAGGCAAATTACTATTTATAAGCTCATAAACTCAGGTGCATAAGAACAGACCTAGAGGCCTGGTTCACTTGTAGCAGTAAACCATGATTAATTATTGTTACGTGCATGAGCCTCGGAGAGCCCAGCTACAGCTCTCACTCCCTTCTTCTCCTTTTGTGCAGCTGGGAGGAGAAATAAATTCAGGGTTCACTTTCTGTGATTTGTGGCTTGTTACATATGAACCAGGAAAACGTTTTAAAATAAGCTCTAGTCAATGGCAAAACAATCCAACTTCAAACAAAATATAATTTATTTTAAATACTGATTCTTAATTCATACATAATGACAACCTTTGAATTGGGTAAAGGGCAAAGGAATTCCAAAATATGAATCCAAATTGCACAGGAGGAGGAGGAAGAAGAGTGGGGCACTTGAGGCTTTGTTCAGGCTCACTGAGGCTCGTTTGTTCAATGCTAAACCATTGTTTTACATTGCATGCAAACCAGCCCAGTGAGTAGGCCAGTGCTTTGCCACAAAGCCCAAAACAGTGTAAGATGCTGAACCTAAGCACTCTCCTGAGTTCTGGCACGCAAGAGGGCAGGATTAATTTTTTTAAAATTGTTACTGGTTTAGTTCATTCCCAAGTTGCTGAAATAGTATTTATTTCACATTTTATATATGAAAACTGATGCAGCAATCCTATCGCTGGCAGACCCCCTGCAGTAACTAAAGCTGTGCCATTTGCACTGGCTAGGGCAGAAGGCTGGGGGCCGTAAAATCCTCATATTTTGCAGTACCAGCTCCAGGCTAAGGCAGATCAGGCCCCTCTCCATGCAACCACAACATCAATAATAATTGGGTTCATCTTGTTTTGGCAGAGGGGGCGGTTTCCTGAATCTCCCAGAAAACAAGAAAGGGAGAATAATAGAGGTTTGCTGGTATGTCTATGGGTATATACAGAATACTCTGTTGTGTGCTGGTAGCTAAATATTTTCTGGAAACTGTAGAATTTGGGAACCTAGAGTTCTAGAGTTTGCTTTCTTTCTGATGTTTCCAGAGAATTCTGTAGTGGAGAATTTAGCCATTGCAGTGCTGCTGTTACAGCTTTCTGTGTCTTTTAAGATCAGCTCAGAGTTTCAGTATGTTCAGAAAAAGAATATCTAGCCTGGCTGCTTATCACAGCTGCTAGTCTCTCTGATGTGATGATACCTAAAGGAGCCATTTGAGGTTAGGAGCTTGTTAGCTATTATTAGCAAGGAGGTGAATCTGTGATACAGATGGGAAAACAACAAAGCAAATAAGAACCAAATAAATAAAACTTTCCCCCCTTTTGCTGAAGAATCACTTGGTTGGGTCATATAATCGTTCCAATTTTCTCTGAAGGATAAAACCATTCTTCATATTGAGCACTTTGTTTATTTCCCCATGAACAGTTGAATCGCATTCCCTTTAAGCTCCAAAGTTTTCCCTCATGTGGTTTTATCTCTCCTTTCCAACCCTTTTGTTTGCCTTTCAGTGAGGGCCCAGAGACATACCTTGGTCTATTGGTGCTTTAAGCCAGTGCACTTTTTTTTCCTGGTGGTTCGCAATGGTACACAGTACTGCCACCTTTTGAGAGGAAGGAGGTGGAAGAACTTTTGGATCCCATCAGAGCATCGTGACTCCTTCTCTAAGCCTGGGAAGCATTTGTCCAGCTTAGGGAAGGAGGTGCAAGGCTCCGAAAGGTCCTGGAGTCCTGCTGCCTCCTTCCGAAAGATTGGCAGGGAGGCCTCTTCACCTGGGCAGCAGGTGGGTGAGTAGGCAAGGGAGCATCAAGCAGCTAACTCACTCTCACCACCCAGTCTTGGTGTCAGACCACCCCTCCCCCATGCCCTGGGCCTTCCCCCTGCTTGCTGTTGAGTACCAGCACTTTTTTCTAGAAAAAAAAGTGCTGCTTTGAGCCCTCATTATAGTGCATTTTGCTCGTTTAAGCCCACCCCAAATAACATAATAGAAATAACTACAGGAAAGTGACAAGGAATTGCAAAATCAAAGTGGGACAAACAGAACTCTTTCCTTTGCTGCTTCTTGTTCTCCCTATCTTCTGCTTGGGCTCCCTCCCACATACCCCTCATTTTTTTCCACCCATCCTCCTTCTCTTCATCTCATACCCTCTTTTCTTACTTCAACTTCTTTTTAACTCTTTTGTCAGCACTTTGGACTTAGTGAAGGAAGCAGCTAGCTGTTGATAAGCACCACTGAGCAGAAGCGGTGTGTCCTGTTTAGCCACCTGAGGAAAAATGGCAATGTGTTGCTCCCTACCCCCATCCTCCTGCAGCCGCTGGAATGCCCCCCTTTCACCAGTTTCTAAAGTGGGTGCTTCACCCCACCTCTTTAGTGTTCTGGCTCCACCACTGAGTCTGAGTTTCCTGTGGCCGGCATTTGCTTTCTCGCAGCCACTACCCTGGTGGGAAAGGACTATCACCTGTGTGCTGACTTCCATTGACACTTGCCAGGAACATCCCTGGGGTCATGAGAGCAGTGTAGAACTTCACACGGCCTGCAATGGATTTTTTTGGGGGGGTGAGAGGGGGGACCATTTTGGACAAAGGTTGGCACCTCTACTAGTGATAGAGACCATATCAGATCCTGCCCAGCACCCCATTTGTCACCTTCCACGTGTTGCACATGGATGAACAAGTTGACCCCAAAATGACAAACAATATTATTTTCTGTTCAGTGACTCAGATGCAGGAGACCTGTTTTCCAAGCTCCTAAATACAGTGTAAGTCAGTTTTGATGGGACTAAATATGAATCCAAATTGCACAGGAGGAGGAGGAAGAAGAGTGGGGCACTTGAGGCTTTGTTCAGGCTCACTGAGGCTCGTTCGTTCAATGCTAAACCATTGTTTTGCATTGCATGCAAACCAGCCCAGTGAGTAGGCCAGTGCTTTGCCACAAAGCCCAAAACAGTGTAAGATGCTGAACCTAAGCACTCTCCTGAGTTCTGGCACACAAGAGGGCAGGATTAAATTTTTTTAAATTGTTACTGGTTTAGTTCATTCCCAAGTTGCTGAAATAGTAAGTCAGGATATATTTTAATGTACAAGAAACAGCAGAAAAGGCCTAAAATATAACAAATGTGGACATAACTGATAGTCGTCTTCCATTCCAATTCTGGAAACACACAGTTCCTTCCCCAAAAAGATGGAAAAGCAGAGTTATGTGCACCAACCATATTATTTAATTTCTGCCCTTGTAGTTTCAGTCAAAAACATCTGTCTATGTAATACTGACTGGGAAGGTATTTGCAGCTGCAATTCTAACCTATTGAATATGGTGGGACTTACTTCCACATAAAAATGCCCACAGATAGATGGACCAGCAAAGAAATGTCTATGAGATTAGTAAGAGTACTGAATAATCCTTAAAGCAGGAGGAAATCAAAATTAGCCATCTTGGCAATTGATTCTAAATCCAAGCAGGAACCTCCCACCTTTGAGAACTGATCTGTAAAATGAATAATCAAAATATGTGTGCACATGCAATCTCTGCGAAAGCTTCTAGGTTCACAATAATAAACTTGTAGTTAATAGCTCTAGTTAGAAGTATTTGGTAAATATGTTTATATTCCCATTCCAGGGTTGGATTGAGTTTAATTCAATCCAAGAGCATGGAGCAGGAGTTGGGTACTAAAGTAAGGCTGTTTAATCAAAGCCATCTGGTGGAGGCAATCTTGAAGGGAATTGATTGAATGCGAAGGAATAGCTTCTGTTAGTGTCTCTGGTGCACTAGTAATTTAGGACCGGAGTATTTGAGATGTTGCATTACACAGAAAACCTCCTCTGTGTATCAGCTCTTGCACCTTGAGCATTGCTTAACAAACAAGTCTGCCACTCTCCTCATGTTAGCAGAGCTGTTAGCACAGAATACATTGTCTCTGTGCTCCTCTTGCTTCCCCTGACGAGACAAGAGCACCAATCTTTTAAAAATGTCTTACTCCATTTGTTTCCATTACTGTCTCTGACGCTTCTGGGTGGTGAACAAAAATAAATAACCCTCTGAATTATCTCTGCCCCTCAGTTTGTTTTACTTTTAATTCAAGATGGTGCTGCATACTGAGGCATTTTTAATAAGTGAAAGTTGATAAATAAATAAATTTGCTGTGCTGTTCCTACTGTGGGTGAGAAAAATGCTAGACTTGTAATTTTCTGAACTTGGGCATTTGAAGTCTGTGTAATGGAGGGCATCTGTCTGCATGTCTGCACATCTTTATATATGAATGGTGTTGTATCTAAATTAGTATTATACCTTAAGCTACATACAGTTTTGTCCTACGGCTTTACCCTGTCCAAAACATCAGCTGTCCACAGCAGAAGGAATGAGTTATCCAAGTCCCTAATTAGAAAGCTAATTTTGGACGTACCACTAGATTTGCCAGATGTCACTAGATCCAGACTTGGACAATAACCTGTTCCCTACAGAGTTTCATAGCAGAAAAATGAATCAAACACCACATTGTCCAAGCATGGCATTCTAGGCCCATCTTATACCATAAAAAGGTAAAGGTACCCCTGCCAGTATGGGCAAGTCTTGACAGACTCTAGGGTTGTGCGCTCATCTCACTCTAGAGGCCGGGAGCCAGCGCTGTCTGCAGACACTTCCGGGTCACGTGGCCAGCGTGACAAGCTGCATCTGGCGAGCCAGCGCAGCACACGGAACGCCGTTTACCTTTCCGCTAGTAAGCGGTTCCTATTTATCTACTTGCACCCGGGGGTGCTTTCGAACTGCTAGGTCAGCAGGCGCTGGGACCGAGTGACTGGAGCGCACCCTGCCGCGGGGATTCGAACTGCCGACCTTTCAATCAGCAAGTCCTAGGCGCTGAGGCTTTTACCCACAGCACCACCCGCGTCCCATCTTATACCATAGATGCTATTAAAAAAGGGTTATAACTAAAGATTCTGGAGTGACTTCTCTGTAGTGTGCACCCAGGACAGGAATTCTTTCCCATGATGACAGCATGGTAATCTGGGAACGGTTTGGCACCACTTGTATCGAAGCCCCACTTGACTAGTGGGGACTATTGGCTTGGTTTAGCTTCACATAGCAAACCTTTGCTTTCACAATATCTGATTGTGAAGGAAACTGATCACATAGTTCCTTTAAGCAGATAGAGACACACTCTTGATATCTATCACAGTTTGATGTTTTCCTGAAAGATGGTTCTAAAATTAAGTGAATAATTTAGAGGTTAGACCATGCATAAGGTCCCTGGTGTGATCTCCAGCATCTGTAGTCAAAAGATAGCAGACACTGGGGAGCTGCTAGCAGAGCAGAAAGTACTAGACTTGGCAGACCAGATATCTAACTCTATCAAACAGCAGTTGCCCCATTATCCCTTTTAATGTTGTTTTTAAAAATTGATTGCGATTCATCACCATCCTTAACATACAATAACACACAAATGAAGGTATTTTCAATAAGAAAAAACATCTGTTATCACAACACCGTGCTACCCTATACATTTTTACTTCAGAGTAAGTTTGATTGGATATATTTCCAAGTAAATATGCAAAGGATGACAGTGCACAAGAGTTTCCATTATTTGCTTTTACCTGATTCTTCTTCATTCCATATTTCATGAAAAGAAGTGATTTTCTACCATGCTTTAACTCCTACATTACTTATTAATTTTTTTGAGTCAGAACTATCCCGATACTTTTGTTGTTCTTCACTCATGAACTTTGTCTTCCATATGATAATTTTGCATCTAATCATTTATTTATACTTTCTATATTTGGATATTTTTATCGTGCCTTTCAATGATAAAATCACACTCTAGTGGCTTATAAATGAAAATCTCAAAAATTAAAAAGCAAAACAATCTGTATATATGGTACATTGTATATAATAATCTTGCAGTCACCAAATATTAAAAACATCCTGGTAATTCTTTATTCTTTTCCTTAATTGCCTCTTGTGTAAGTCAGTTTTGATGGGACTAAATTTACAGAAGAATCAATGCTTTTCAGAGCACCTCAAAACAAAACAAAATAACTGCAAATGTTTTCTTAGTCACCTACTTCTAAGTCTGAAAGTTGGAAATTTGCTGTCACATTATCATTTTTTAGCCTGCAAACAATTTTACTACTAATGTGGTTGCAAATCGGAACTTCATGTCACTGAATATGGAGTTTAAATGTGCATTGATATTAATTCCAGCAGTGTTATTTTAGAAGATATTGGGCAGTATCCGACTAAATTGTTTCACTTGTACAAAGAGTTTTAGCTGTGTAATGGAACTTCCAGACCCTCTCCTTTTCTCATGTGTCCCCTAAATCAGTTATGGGGGTTCCCCCAATGCTCCAGGGCAGATGTACTGGGCATGTATAGAGGCAGGCAGAGAGAAGAGAAGGCAGCAAAGTTCCACTGTGTACCTAAAAGTCATTGCTCCAGCAGAACTGTTTAGTTACCGTACATACTGCACGATAGGTAGATCACTATCCATGGTCCTTTTAGGCAGAATGTATCTTTAAGCAATGGAGATCAATTAAAAAGGATACTGGGAGCAATGAAGTCATCTGTTCTTGTTGTTTTGAAGCCTATATTCCAAGAGATATCCAAGAACTCCAGACATTCACTTGCAGCTAAAAACGTACAAGGGCACAAACACTTTGTCTCACTTTGCTGCCTATTGGTTATTATGCATTATACTTTGCTGCCTATTGGTTATTATAGAGAAAGTTGCCTATTGGTTATTATGCAGACATTTATGCGTGTATGTTTAAAACATCTGCTTGATCACATATAAACAAATATATTTTTCCTGTCTTGTTTTAGATATTTGGTGCTAGAACATGTGTCTGGTGGAGAGCTCTTTGACTATCTTGTAAAGAAAGGAAGATTAACGCCAAAAGAAGCCAGGAAGTTTTTCAGACAAATCATCTCCGCTTTAGACTTCTGTCATAGTCATTCAATCTGGTGAGTAAAGCTGCATAAGGTACAGGGCATACAAGTGGTACCTTCAACAAAAGGTGCAGTGTATCCTTACCCAGCAATAGTATTGCTTCTGATCAAGGAGCCAACACTCTATGTCCTCCTCCAGGGAGGAGCTCTGTGGCTCCTTAAGCTCTGTGGCTCCTTAAGGCCACTCAACATTCTCATGGTGCTGTTTTGCAGGGCAGATCCTTCTTTGGGAGGGTGTTTTAAACTTTTGCTTTACTTCTGCATACCACCAAACATGTCCGTCATGGTAATACCCTCCTCTTGTTCTCAGTGGGCCTGTTTTGGTTCCAATCTTTTCAGTGCTCAACCACCTGAGTTCGCTATTAAAGGGAATGATAATATTATATGATATTTATGGCATAATATAAGATATTTATGGCATAATATTATATAGCAGATCAGCCTCTAGGTCATTGAAAGCTCTTTGGCTTTTTACAAGCCATTAGCTAGTCACTGGTAAGGCTTGGAATCTCCTGTACTGTGTGCACGCAGCTGCCAGCCCCTATTACTGTCTAGATACGCTGATAACACACGTGCTTTCACTGAAGGCTGTCCATGGCCTTTCTTTGGTCGCGTTCAGTAATATGCAGTATGATGAGTGGCTCATATCTGATTAAACCTTTTTTCCCCATGGTGAGCTTGAAGACAGGGAGACACCTACTGTCACATTCATTTACAGTGAACACTTTAACTGGGAAAAACCAAAGCCCAGTGGAATCGGCAGCTTAATTTATAAGGATCTAGGGGGCATTTGCCAATAAATAAGAATAATATGTGTCATATTGCGCCCTCTCCCTGAAGAAACCTGGGACAATTACCAATTCAACAAACTCATTTTACAGCATCCTTGGGTTATAGAAAACCTTCTGGTGTTTGGCAGCCTTGCCTAGACCCCTTCTGGGCATTCGATTCACTATTCCCTTTAATTTCTTTTCCAGCAGGGAGTAATTTTCTTTTATCAGTCTGTTATTGATACCCACTTGGATGATTTAATTGTTGAATGTGGTTTAACCTGTTAACTTACAGGCCATGTTTTAAATTGAACCAGTTTCCACTTAGGGCTTTAACAAGTTTGAGTAATTTTTAAATTACACTGAAATTGAGTTTTTGCCACCAATTGGAATGCAAAGTTTCTGTTCAGCTACTGACCCATAACCATACATTTATTTCTCAGTAATGTTGTTTCCTAAGATTTGATTGGCTGTGAATGGTGATTTACATAATGGATGTAAGGCTCTTTCTCAGTACAGATGGCATTAAAATCCTTAAATCTGATAGGGTAAAGACTACAACAAGATGAAGAGTGTGCATTGCATAACCACTGCTGATGCCTTGTAATAAATGTGCAATGATTATAAAGACACTCCTTGAATGACTACAGTCCTGATATACCCATAACAAAAAGGGGAGCCTCGTTGTCTTAAAGGCAGACTTCTATATAGACGGACTGCGTCTTTCTTTTGAAAGGGAAAGGAAATAAAGCATAGGTAGAATGTAAAGCTTGTACAGATTATTGGTGAGTTGATGTGCAGCACAACCTTGTGCATCATTATTCAGAAGCAAATATTGTAGTGCAGCTTACTCCAAAATGTGCACTGGATTGCAACACTAATCTGTAGCTGAGCTGCAACATCTGCGTGTAGGGTGGGCTGAGGAAGAAGAGGATCTGAGTGCAGCTTTTGATGTATATCTGGAAGTTGTGTTTGTGTTTAAACTGTACCACTTTGAAATAGAGTGATTTTCACCCAAACTTAAGATACATAAGTGAGTGATGACAGAAAAGTTGCCCTTCTATCATGATTTTCCTTTCTGATCGGTCCCTGTGTCCTCAGCTCATTCTCCTTCAATGCCTTGGTCTGCCAGTCAAAATTATTTTCCTCCAGGTTTGTGTTATGATGCAGGGCTGCTTACACATTTGCATAAAGCTACAGCATGATTTTTGTACAGTTGCACATTCCTTCATGAGATTGGGGAGAGGGAGAGTAAAAAGGCATTCTTTGGGGTGTTTCAGGCAAGCGAGTCATGTGCAGAGGAAGCATGGGAGGGGCAGACTTTTTCTGATAAAGAATATCTTATTGATTTCGGAGCACAGGGTTTGCTTCTTAAAAAGCAACAAGGACAGTCTAGAGGTGTTGCATGCATTGTGAATCCACATCACACAAGCTTTGGGTTGCACTAAACTACAAGTGTAGACTAGCTCACAGAAAAGAGTGGTGACAGGTTATGGGGTAGATTGAATGCCAAGTCCAGAGAAAATAGGCAAGTAGCACAGATGGGTTTATAACAGTCAACAGAGCACAAGGGAGAGCTGACGGAAATCAATAACAGCTTGAGGGTCCAATCTGAAACTCATTAAAATTAATGGAGAGAGTCCCACTTACTTTGGTAGCCGCTGGATCAGGCCGAGAGATTTTTCCTTATTAAACTATATGACCAAACTCATAAGTCCTTTAGACTGATACTTCATCAGTCCAGCAGACACTTACAGTTCCACGGTTAACAAATGGCCTGCAGGTTATTACTTACATGATCAAAGGTGCCTTAGTTTAATAAGCCATGGGGTTGTTGTTGTTTTTCAAGTTGTTGCTTGGCAGAGGTGGTACAGTTGAGTTGAAAGTAATGGGGTTTGACTTTGGAGATCTAAGTCAACTTGCCCTATGGCCCAGGCCAGCCCTCTCCACTCTCCACCCTCCTTCCAGTTTTGAACAGAGAAATATTCTAGCCATGTCCTCATATGGTCTTGTTCTGTTTTACCATTGTTCTAGACCGAGTTGTTTTATGCAGGTTGAGACTGAGGGCCAGTAACTTGCCCAAGCCATTTAGTCAGAACAGGACTGAACATGGATGTGAACCCAATTACAGGTTGAACAATCTAGTCCCCTGTACCCTGCTACAGAAGCTGAGCTGGAACATTGCCGTCCACGACTACAATACTTTCCTGTCAACTCTTTCCTGTACTTTCCTGTCAACTCTTAAGTCTGATTGGAGCAGATTCAAGGAAATAGATTCTGTCTTGCAGTCATTGATTGGTGAGGGAAGGCTCTTTTTGCATTCATTGGTTGGTGAGGGAAAGCTCTTTTTGTTACAGCCTTAACTATTTGTGTTATTCTTTCACCTGGTATGGTCACTTTGTGAGAGCCTTGCAGTTCCCAGGATGGTGCTGCTTATGACACTTCATAACGAAAAACTGGAAATAGGCAGTTTGGGTGGCAGGGAGCATGGATTAGTTTGGGAGAGGGGCGTTATAATTTGCGGTTTTAAATGCCAGTCAGGGGCTGACAAGATTACATATCTTCTACTCTGCTTGGTTGTCCAGTCATGGCCATGCTGAGATTTCTGCTGCTGGTGAACAAAGTTTGCAGGGGTCTGTACTGCTTCAAAAATCTGATCAGAGATAACAGTGGGACAAATTTAATGTGTGTGCAGCAAAGGAAGGAGAGAGAGAGAGAGAGAGAGAGAGAGAGAGAGAGAGAGAGAGAGAGAGAGCACTTGCAGACTGAGTTCTCTTGGCCAATGTTAAATTGGCAAAACAGTCTCTGAATGAAAAAGCTTATCCACTCATGGTTTGGGTCAATGAAAAGATTTTGTTTTAAAGAGTTTTCTGACTTTCCTCCAGGTGAGCTTATTCTTTCAATTAAAAAAAATTATACCAGCAACATCAGAAATCAGTAGGATGAGCATAATGATGATAACCAAAGGCTTCCTGAAACAAGAAGTTATTTGCCCACTCCTGATTTTTTAAAAATAATATTTATATTGTATTGAAGTGATTTCAATTAAAAGAAATAAAGTGATACAGAAAAAAATAAGGAAAAGTAAGGGGGCAACAACAACAAAGACACACACACACACACACACACATATATATTCTTATATAAAATTGGTATAGTGTTGTTATCCTAATACATATATAAATGTTAATAACCTACTACATTTTGTATAAAGCCCTTCAAAATATTATCATACTTATCCAAGCAAAGTCTGCACCTGTAGGCATTCTGTTCATAGGTTGTAAGTGATGTCATATCGTCAATCCATTGATTAAAGGGTATGATATCTATATTTTTCTAGTTCACCAATATCAGTCTCTTGGCCTCCATTAGGGCACGCAAAGTCCATTTTCGTTGTCCCGTTGATAATTTCCACACTGCAGGTATATAGTTCAATAGAATATTTTCCCCTGAAAGATTTGACTTTTCCTGCACAGTCATTGTTACACAGTCCAGCACTTTCTCACAAAACATAAAAAGTGTAGAACACTGTACAAACATATGTTTCAGGGAGGCATTGTCCTTGCCACATCTCCAACACTGAGCTATCTTAGCTAACCCTTTTTATATATATACAACTGTAAAGGAGTCCCATAAACTCAAAATATTATTTTCTGTTGTATAAGTCTTAATTTTAAATCCAGAGACACCTTGGGTATTGAGGCTAAAACATTTCCCCGCTGTCTGGGAAAGCTTGTAACATTGCAAGCTTGTAGCATCAGTTGCAGCTTGTAACATTAGGGTGCCTGGTGCGCTTTCATCTCCAGCTGCTGTGTTCATGTGCAGTTATTTGAACATGGGGGATCCTTAGGGAAATGGCTTGACCAGCAGACTTGAGAGGTCAAATCTGGGGCTAACAGGAATATCCTCTATCTTTGGATCAGCTTGCCAAGAGAGCAATTCATGGGTTACAAGGGTGAGAGAACTGCCTTCCCAAGCAAGGCCTCCCTCACTGCAGAAAGCACAGCAAATGAGGCCCAAAGTGACTCTACTCCTGTGATTTATTGCCTTGCCACAAGATGGTTGCCCAAGACTTCGAAGCACCCAGAGGTAAAAAATAGGCACGTCCAGTTTTGCATCGTGCATGTTAACTTGCAAATATATATTAAGATAGTGACAACGTTCCCAGTAAGCGGATAAAAGCTGACAACCCAGTGCTGGTCTGTCATTCAAGCACTGGCCCAAATTACTTTGAAATGAAAGCATTTAAAGGAACAATGCACATACATATCCAACATTGGTTGTTCACCTGGAAAACCATATTCTTCCTGGCACATTGGATCAGCATCTTGTTTTAAAAACACTGCCCAGCCTTGGGAGATAAGCATCCCATTAGGTGAGTCAATGGCGGGGAGAGGCCAGAGCTCTTCTAGTTTCCTTTGCATCAGGTAGCTGAGCTGACAGGGAATGGTGTTTTAGAGCCTGGGGGAGCTCTGTGAGGGAGGAGGAGCCCCAGTTTTAGATTTCCTCTGAAGGCATTCCCTCTTGTGAGAAAAGAAGTAAAAACTCCACACAGCACTAAGAGGAGTCTGCATGGAAGAGCAGGGAGAACAGCTAAAGGAGTCAGGATTGGCTGGCTGTGACATCATCAAGCAGCACAGCGATTGGTCCAGCTTCTGTTTGTGTGAGTGTGTTGGCTTTTCCCTTCTGGTTTTGCAGTGCTGACAAATAAAAGTATGATTACAGGAAAGGCCCCATGGCAAACCTGATTAGGCTTCAGTGGTAATAAATAATGCCAATTATTCCATAGGGGAGGGAAAACATTGAGAGGAATTTCCCTCTGGTAATGAGTTGCAGGATTCTGTTTTCATCTTACTTTTATTTGGGTTATGAGAGGTTATTAGGGGGGAGCACTTGGAGAGGGTGATACAGGATTTTGCATGAATATTGATAAATGACAATTACTTGAGCCTCTTCCCTTTCCATCGCCTGAGGCCATGTCTGCTGAGATATACAGGCAGGACTCGTAGTAATCTTTGTGTATGTGTTCATGTGTGGGCAAACGAAAAAGGAATAAGAGCTTTGTTTGCATCCTTCACACTAAAAGGAGGGGACTGATTTCGAAGCCGTATGTCAGGGTACTACAGTAGCGAAACGAAAAGAGCTGCTTTTGATTCTGCAAGCTGTAACTTGTTGTAAAATGCCACTGCATACGCACATACCTTTTATTAAAAGAGAATTCAGACTTTTGAGTCAAAGAGTCTGAGATGTTCACAAAATGTTAAGCATCATTTAGAAACAGACTTAAGGCAGTTCCACTACATGGAGCAAAGGCCAGTCTCCATGCAACACAAGGCGCTTGGTTCCACACACCCCTTCCAACATTGTACAGACATTTATCAATTGACTACCACTACAAGATGGTTTCTCTCATTGAGACCACATCATCTGCTCAGAACATTACAGATCAGTAGGCTATGGAAGCAGGCTATGGAAGCAGAAAACATCTCTCTTTTTTGTTATCTTTATTTATTTTTATTGTATTAACGCCCCTGAATGTTTTAACCCAGTTAAAAGCAAGTAATTTAAAACATTTAAAAGATAATTAAAATGAACTGTAAAAGATTAAAGCACATCAACATCTATGTGTCTGGATAGACCTACCTAAACAAGAATGTTTTAAGCAGGTGCTCAAAGGAGTACAGGGAAGGCACTTGCCTGGTGTCAACACACAAGGAGTTCCAAAGTGTAGGTGCTGCCGCGCTAAAACATCCATCTCAGGGTCATGGGTTCGAGCCCTGCGTTAGGCAAGAGGATTCCTGCATTGCAGAGGGTTGGACTAGATGACCCTTGTGGTCCCTTCCAACTCTGTAATTCTAGGATTCTGTGATTCCTATGTTCCTTTTAAGACTGCCTGACTTCTTGGAGAGATAATTAAAGAAGGCTTCTGGTCAAGGTTGACAGGGGTAGGATAGATGGAGCATTAGTCTGATTCAAAATAAAATCAAACTTGGTATCATATTGCAGAAGTACTCATAGATCCATTTGTGCAATTTGATTATATACTGTGATGTGTGCAATGCAGGAAAAAGCCTCCACTTTCTGGACTATGCACCTTAAGATTTCATGATCAGGGAGTTTTTTGCTTCCCCCTCCCCACACACATATATGCACTCCATACATGCATGCCCACATACTTACAGAAATATCCTTTTAGGAGCCATGCTTCAGGAAGGATCTGCAAATCTACTATCCTCAGCCTTTGTTAGCTGCCATTCTAAATGGGGCTGGAACAACATTTCTGATATGCGGTGTACTGCATAGTTCTTCTTCTTTCATCTTCCCTGTTGGCATATGTGGCTCTGTATGAAGCACTTTCCCTCACTCGTTCACCAAAGCCTTATTTAATCCTCCTTTCCAACCAATGTGTAGAAAGCCCCAGGAGCATTTCAGTCTCTAGAACAATGAAAGGGTATTGTGTCCTCTTTCACCTACAGACCGAGGAGGTGACACCTATCATGTAATACATGGAACCAGAGAGATCAGCTGGAAAGAAACCAAATGAAGTTCATTTATCCTGCAATGTTCCATTAAATGCTGAGCAATTAGCACATGTTGTGGGGTTTTGCTTTTGTTTTCTTTCACTTTAGCACAAGGGGGTTCTTTTTCCATATTAATTAGATCATCCAGGCTGTTGGACTCTTAAAGAAATTGCATCTAACATCCATTGCTCCACTAATCTCTCTGCCTTTTATGTTGGTTTTTAGCAAATAGAGACGGGGGGGGGGGGACGGACAATGTAGATGTTTTATATATAATAATAATAATAGTTCTGCTTTGAGCTGAACTTACCTTAGCACATGTCCGCATTCCTAGTTTGTCATGGGTAAATGATTATCTGAGGCATCAGCAGAACACATTTGAGCTGTGCCATTTACTGTGACAATATATGAAAATCAGTACTGTGTATTGTTTCTTGACTGAAAATTGCTCCAAACATTCCTCACTACAGAAATGTATGTGCACAGAAAAACCATAAATTTGACCTCATGCTTGTCACATGATATGCCCTTGTGATCTTCAATATCTGCTCCCCCTTTCCCAAAAGTAAGGCTTTGAAGCATCTGAATACCAGTTTCTGGGAATCACAGGTGGGCAGAGTACTGTTGCACTCAGGCCCTGCCTGGGTGCTTCCCACAGGCATCTGGTTGGCCTCTGTGAGAACAGGATGCTGGACTAGATGGACCACTGACATGCTCCAAGAGGCTCTTTTTATGATCCTAGCGTAGGTGGGGAAGCCATATGGAACCCCTCCATCATTTTATGCAGCCCTCAGCAAAACAAAAAGGAGGGGGGAAAGCTGCCCCATTTTTCTGCCCCATTTCTGTTCCTTCCTTCCTGCTCATTTCCTCCTTGTCCCCCCCCACACACATTGTCCATGTAGTTTCAGAACAACTGGAGGGGGCAGCCATGTAGCAGACTTTGGGATGGTGTCACTGCAAGTCCGCAGCAGTTTGCTTGAAATAATTTATCTGATAAAAAGAAATGGATGGCTTTAAAAAAACAGCATTTGATGGGGGTTGGGGGGATTTCTGGGAAGAAATTGTTAGGTTTCATGTGTGTGTGTGTGTGTGTGTGTGTGTGTAGCACACCAGTCTGAAAGCAATTACTTTCACTTGCTTTCCAGATCAGCAGCTATGTTGTTCTGGTTTTTCCCTTTTTATTTTTTTTTAAATGGTGTACTTATGTGAGAATGCCTTTAAACCCAGTGGGACTTACCTCTGAGTAGACTTGCATAGGATTGATAATAATAATCTGAGGAAGCCATTACTGACACCAACTTGAATAAAATTTGGGGAGGGCACCCACCCACACTCCTCCCTGCATCCCCACACTTCTGTGGAGCGCACCTTCCTCTGCCGTGTGCAACTGGGCCCAGACCTCCCCTTCCTCCCACCTGCTTGCCTCTCACCCCCTGCCCCTCATGCAAGAAGTTTCTGCCCACTAGCCCCCATCCCCACCCGCTCGCCTCTCCTGCTGGCCTGCCTGCCCTTCCTCAGCTGCCCTGCTTGGAAATGACACTGGAAGCTGGGAGACAAGCCAGGAAAAGAGGGTGGCACCCGGCTGCAGAGGAGGTGGCTGCCCAAGAGAGGGAGGGAGGTGCCAACTTGCAGAAAATATTGGGCAGGCCCATTCCCCCTAAATATTTTAGGGGGGCAAGGGACCAGGGCCCCATAACATTGGCACCTATGGAAGCCAGTGTGAAATTAGTTAATTTTTGTCTCTGGCTCTGATGGTCACTGGCTCTGGCTCTGCCCACCAAAGGATTACCCCTGAGGAAATCTGACTTCTAACAGTTACACACCACTGGTTTTAAGTTTTTTTTTTCTTTTTTGTTAATGTTCACCAATTCATTAAATAGTCGTTTTTACCCCAATAATTTCCGTAATGCAGAAAAAACAATAAACAAGCTTATTTTTTTAGAAGGCAGTGTTGCTATCTAGACAGATATAAATTTCACCCTGAGAAGATGAGTCAAACACTGTGGAACCTTGCAGGGATGTTCTCAAGGGATGACTAGCAACTGCTCATTATTCTGAGCTACATTTTTGTTAAGCTTCTATTTTCATGTCCAAGTGTGCAGCTTCATCGAACTGGGATGGGCTAGCCCAGGCACTGCGAAGCTCCCTGTAGACTTTTTAAAAAATCACTAGGACTTTTTCACAGCTCACTCCAAGATGTCCAGGACTTACGAGAAAAGGGGTGTTGGTACTGAGCCTGCTGTGGAAACCACATTGAAAAGCTGAAGTGTGTTTTGACTATTCCAATAATTTCAAGTCAGTCATACTCTTTATAATAATCCTCCTACCTGGAAAGAGTGGAGTCAGTGTTCTATGACAACCTATTGGGTTCCAACCTCAAGAATCCTAGTAGTCAAAGTTATCAAAGGCTGCTAGATGTCCTGCCAGGAGCAATGGGATGCAGTTACTATGAGTGAACTTGTAGCACATGAAAGGTAGGTACCCACTTAGAGTGAACAAGGATCAGGCAGACACAGCTTGGAGAAAGAGAAGGTGAGGTTTTATTGCTGAGTAATAAGGACCCAGTTGGAATCTCTTCCAAAAGGACTGGGACCCCGAGAAACACAAATCCTGAGGACTTTATACCTGAGCAAATCACAGCAAATCACAGATCATGAGACAATCATGAGACAGTCACGAACGCCAGCGAAAATTAGCCAATTAGCGTGCTTCTTGCCATGCTCTCAGCTCCTGGTCAAGCGCAGAGTTCTACTCCCAACTTCTGCTTTCCGTTGTCTGCACAAATGATGCACAATCTGACCTTTTCCCTAGTTCTGACAGAACAGGGAGTTTGGGAGTTTTTGTGGTTTGGCCCTTCCTGTTCTGTGGATTAATTTAGCCTGCATTTGAGGGGGATTTTGTACCAGTGTCTCTGATTCATGTCTTCCCCTTTGTTCAGGGTACAAGGATGTTTCTAGGGGAAAGGTCAGTTCTAAAGTTGCTGTTCCAAGCAGTTTGCAGTTAGCTAAGGCAAAAGCTTTCCTTTGATTCAAAATGGATTATAAAAATACTGTAAGCCCTGATTATGTGTGAGCATATGTGAATATATTGATTACTGATAACTGATTATATGAATAGCATAAGGGTAGCCCTTCTTTCCTTGCCTCAAACTCATGACCAGCAAGCTCAGAGCTCGTCCACACTTTGTTTTCCCCCCTGCCTAGAAAGCATGGGTCTGAGAGTTTTTCGCTTGACCTGTGCTTTCTAGGCATGGGTCCAAGCAGTTTTCCATTTGCCCTGCCACTTTCCCTGGGTGAACTCTCTCTTTATTGCTGAATTTGAGCAAATGTCAGTCTGCAGAAAACCCAATTGAGGTTTTCTCCGATTCAGCAGTAAGGAGTAGGTTTCTTCTGGGGTGCAGCAAGAGAAATGGAAGTGTAGGCAAGCCTTTAAGGTCAAAGTGAGAAAGGCAACATCCAACTGATCCTGGAGCTGCAGAGCGACCAGCCACTCAACTATCATTCCCTGAAAAGAAAAGCTGGGAATAGCACTCATAGTGGATAGTCAGCACCAAGGAGCTGAGTGATTGTCTATTTGAGATGGGTGGTGTTGGAAGGGGCACTGATAATGGTAGCAATCTTCCTTGTTTTCTTTTCATCAGCTAGAATGGGCATAGATCATGCTGTCATCATCTGGTCGCTGTTATAAGCAAGCCAAATCCATCAACATCCTGAAATGCTACTTTTGATTTGATTTGCACTCCCCGGTTCAACAAATGGAGAGAACTCTTGGTGTCCAGTGCTGCCCAGGTTTGGTTTCCTTTGGAATAATGTCAAGGGAGACTTACTGGCGTTTTGTAATATCTGCAGTTACATACACATGTACCAGGTGGAGCATAGGTGGAGGCTCAGAGCAGACATCCCAAAATCTTCCAGAGAGAAGCTAAGCCTTTATTCCCAGTGAAGGTCTCTCCTTCCAGAAGAGCCCAGGAGTTTGGGTCAGTCTCCTTAAGAAAGGGTAGGTTCTTGGCTACTCTTCCAGGACCATTGAGAAAATCCTCAGCAAACCAACCCCTCTCCTGTACAGTCTTACAATTGAGAATCACAGGACGGGAAAGTACTCCAAGAGGATATCTATCCCAATCCCATAACTCTTTTCAAAAGTATCATCTTCCCACCCCATTTCTTTCTTCTTTTATATAAAACAGAGAGAAGTGTGGCAGGAAGTAACCCTTGAGTCTTGTTTTCTTCCAAGCCAATGAGATCAATTGGAAGCAATTTCAGAGCAAATGAGCCTCATATTTTGCCAGGAGGCTTTTGCCTGAGGAGTAGGGACTGCTCTCTCTCTTAACCCATGACCTGCTCCTCTCTTCACAGCCACAGGGATTTAAAACCAGAAAACCTATTGCTGGATGAAAAGAATAACATCCGGATAGCAGACTTTGGGATGGCGTCACTGCAAGTCGGCGACAGTTTGCTTGAAACAAGTTGTGGGTAAGTTGCAATGAGGCCATAAAGCAGAGGTGGCTAGCAGGTCAGTGACTACTAGTCCTGATGACCAAATCAGAATTCCAGGTGGCATGGAAGGGGGCTATAGCCCTCCTGTGCTGTTGGTGGGCTGCCCAGAGGCAAGTGGGTTGTTGCTGTGGGAAACAGGACACTAGTCTATGTGGACCTTTGGTCTTATCCAGCAGGACTTTTCTTATGCTATATTCCTTCCTTCCCATCTTAAGAAGACTCTGCAGTATTGTGGAGGGGGGGCAGGATGTAGATGGGCTCCTGGTAGTTCAGCAGTGCCAGGGTACATTGTCTGCACAAAAGCAAGTATCCAGTATGTACTTCCTAGTGCAACACAGAGGTTAATTTTCCTAACAGAAATGAAAACCACATCTCATCTTGACAAGAAACAGCTTGGACTGTTAAGAGGTGGGATACTGATAACCTCAATCACCTATAACAAAACATTCCTTCCCCGCACTGCTTTTTGTTAACTTAAAACAATAAGCATCAAGCTTCCAGGCTTGGAATCCGAGGTTTTTTTAATGCAAAAGTCCTGGAGAGATTTCTTTGGAATTTTTGTGAGATGGCTTCCACACGCTGTTCCACTCACAGTGGGAGAGAGTGGCATGCATTGCAGTAAATAAATGAAACTTCCTACACACGCTTACATAAGAGACCTTTTTTTTAAAAGCACCCAACACACCACCACCACAACAAGCAAAGATTTGTTTTCCTTTGCGGTAAAGCCTCTGGTTTCATACTGTATATATACAATGAATTGCAGTTCAAATGTAACCATTAAAAGCCTACAGGCATATGCATTTATGAGTTTCTACAGCAGAGGAGAAATCCCCACCCAAAACACCTAAAAATAGAAAGCAGAGCTGTTTAAATATGCTTTTAAAATCCCCAAAGACTATAATAGCCAGATTTTCCCTTGTGTTTAGACTACTATGGAGACTCAATTGCAGGTTTCCCCCAGGAATTTAGACTTGCTATTTATGGAACCTCTGTACGCTGCCACCACCTACTGGTAGTAATGAAGAACTCGACTGACCGCACTGCTGTTGTCCAGTAAGCAGCACTTTCCAAGATTTTTTCTTTCTTTCTCATGGTTGCAAAGAGATCTGGAAAGGAAGCAGTCTGGTAGGCATCAGTGGCACACATCAGCAAATGCAGAGACTTGTAGTTTGTACTACTGATATTTAACTTGCTTCTTGTAACAGCAAGCCCATAGGATGGTACACAACCCAGGTGAGAACAGAGGCAAGAGAGTTTCCATATTTTTCTAGGGCATGTTCCTCAAATATTTACCTGGAAGCCGTGCTTTTCTTCTAGAAAAAAGGGTGCTGGTACTGTGTACCCTTGAGTACCCCCCCCCAAAAAAAAGCACTGCCTGGAACACTCATTCAGCAGAAATGGATTCTGTTAACATACTCTTCTTATGCAGAACATTTAATATCCCACCAACTGACCTTGTTGGCTTACAAAATAACAATAAAAATAAAGGCAATCCACATGTAACAACTGAAGCAACATTCATATAAACACCAAAAGACCAAAACAACAACAACAACCAAACAGCTGCACAGATCAAGCAGCGGGACCCCATATATAAAACCAGTTCCAACACAGCAGCTAAAAGACCTCCTGAATAAAAAAAGTCACAATGCATTTCCTGAAAAGATGGGTGGGACTTGTCCAGCAGCTCCACAGTGAGGGTACCATCACTGCGAAGGTGCTGGTTGTAATAGCTTCTGATCACACACAATCTTAAGGCACGAAAGAGGTCATGTGGGGGAACCTGACCATTAGAGTATCCAGGGACATGGAAATGGGGAAGGTGACTTAGGAAGGGTCTATGAGTAAAGCAGGGGCTTCCTTGGGTTCAAAATATCCCTCAAAGAGCACATAAATTGGAATGGCAGCTATGCTAACCAGCTCACTTCATCTTTCATGTAGAGGGCTATGCAGAATGCACACACATTGCGCAATGGAAATAACTATTATGTCACTGTCTTAAACTTCAACATGGCTCCTTTGAGCCCATGAACCCATTCAGTTTATGAGCATGTTGGTGAGCAGAGGGTGGGAACAAGCTCATTAATTTTAATCTTTGCTTGGGATTTGCCTGTCAGTCTCTTTAGTCTGTCTGTTATGCTGCTTTGGTCTCATTCTTAACTGTTAGTGTCTTGGCAATTTGGGCATCATTTGGTAATCCCTACTTTGGACACATATCTTGCAGCAGAACCATAGATGGTATGATGATGATGCTGATGCTGATGCTGATGATTCTACCCCACCCATCTGGCTGGGTTTCCCCAGCCACTCTGGGCGGCTTACAGCATATATAAAACATAGTAAAATATTAAAAATAAACAACTTTCTGATACAGGGCTGCCTTTAGATGTTTTCTAAAAGTTACGTAGTTCTTTATCTCCTTGACATCTGAAAGGAGGGCATTCCACAGGGAGGGAGCCACTACCAAGAAGGCCTTCTCCCATTTATCTCCTGAACCACATTTTAAGTCAGATTCACCATAGCAGGGATGTTGACCTTGTGGCCTCCCTATGCTGGTCAGGGGTGATGGAAGCTGTAGTCTAGCAACGTTTGAAGGGCTAAAAGGTCAGCCACCCTCCATTTCATTGTTTTTCATTGCCTCTGCTCTATTCAAACCTTCTTTTTCAAAACAAAATAAAAAAATTCCTTCCAGTAGCACCTTAAAGACCAACTGAGTTAGTTCTAGGTATGAGCTTTCGTGTGCATGCACACTTCTTCAGATACACTGAAACAGAAGTCACCGGACCTTTCTATATAGTGAGAAGGTGGGGAGGGGTATTACTCAGAAGGGTGGTGGGAATGGGTGATTGGCAGATAGCTGCGATGAGCCTGTTGACGACTCTTAACGACTGCAATAGGTCTAACAGGAAAAAGCAAGGGGTGAGAAGGTGAAAAATGGCTTTGTCATGTATAATGAGATAAGAATCCAATGTCTTTATTCAAACCAGGTCTCTCCATAGTTTTAAGTTTGGTGATAAGTTGCAGAATTGCAACTTATCACCAAACTTAAAACTATGGAGAGACCTGGTTTGAATAAAGACATTGGATTCTTATCTCATTATACATGACAAAGCCATTTTTCACCTTCTCACCCCTTGCTTTTTCCTGTTAGACCTATTGCAGTCGTTAAGAGTCGTCAACAGGCTCATCGCAGCTATCTGCCAATCACCCATTCCCACCACCCTTCTGAGTAATACCCCTCCCCACCTTCTCACTATATAGAAAGGTCCGGTGACTTCTGTTTCAGTGTATCTGAAGAAGTGTGCATGCACACGAAAGCTCATACCTAGAACTAACTCAGTTGGTCTTTAAGGTGCTACTGGAAGGAATTTTTTTATTTTGTTTTGACCATGACAGACCAACACGGCTACCTTCTTTTTCAAATGAAAGAATCTATGTAGTTCTATTGGAGCATTCTCTCCCCCCTCTTTTTTAAAAAAATCACTTCCCAATTTTAGATTGCCCTGTAGGTTCATACAAGTTAGGAGCTAACAGGCAGGTAATGTAGCAGATGGCACTGCCAGCCCAGCCTAGAATCTCAGAGGGCAAACGTGCTAATCTGTGGGTAGTGCTGGAATTCAAACCTCAGAGCCTGGAGCAGAAAAAAGCCCCGTGTTGCTGCCTTAAAATGCACTAATAAAGAAATCAATGGAAAGGAAGAGACGTGAATGTAATAAACACAACACAGCAGCTCTGCAATCCCCTGCTTTGCTGATACATTTTAAGCACCATCACTAGGCCTCCATGTGAGCTATTACACCACTTCATTAATTCTCCTGGCATGTAGCCCAGCATGGCTGATACTGGTGCCTTGCGTTGTTGTATCTGGTAAGGGAGGAGTGAGGGATGCACAGTGTCGTGCCACACAATTTCAAACGTGGGAAGGGGGGTGAAGGACGGAGGGGAAATCAGAATTCTGACCAGTCTTCTCCTAGGGCCCTTAGTTAAACCTGCATCAGAGCTTTTCGCAGGAACAGTTTCGCCTATGCTTTGTCCTCAGTGTGGAGCCAGTGCTTGCAGACATCTTTTTTTTTTTCAAGTGAATCCTGAAAGAGCCATTAAATCTTAACAGCTACATACTCCTGTGTGCTCAGAAGTTGATTTTCTAGCAGAGAGAGAGAGAGAGAGAAAGAGAGAAAGGAAATATGTGTTGGATAACAGTATGCGCTATTGATGGCCACGAAAGGAATCTCCAGTTAACTTTTATTTGGTGAACTGTAGGGATCAAATTGTGTTTGATGCTGCAGCGAAGCAGATATTCTGTATTGCTGGAGTGTAAGAGTTCAAGTGCTCTGTTAAAGACTTTTCTATACAGATCAAGCCTGTCCATCCCAGTGTTCTCTTAGGGAAGGATCCATTAGGTCATCCACCTCTGGCTGGCTTTAGAAAGGCTGTAGTATGTAGCCTTGAACATTACCTTTAGGCAGCTGCTGCTTTGTTTTTTGTTGTTGTGGGTTTTATTTATTTATTTTTTTACTTTTTTACATTCCATCATTCAGTTATAGCTTTTTCTGGGATTTATTCATTAGATCAGCACAGAGTGTTTGCTTCTAACGCTGATGTCTATAGATAAAAACATCCCTGGAGGAAACGATAAAAAGTGCAGTCTTGATTGTTTTTTTTTATATATATCTTAGAGAACACTGAATA
This sequence comes from Podarcis erhardii, assembly GCF_964252035.2. Classification (NCBI taxonomy): domain Eukaryota; kingdom Metazoa; phylum Chordata; class Lepidosauria; order Squamata; family Lacertidae; genus Podarcis; species Podarcis erhardii. The sequence goes on along the minus strand of NC_138497.1, from coordinate 76,619,869 downwards.
GGGAAGGTGGGGAGGAGAAGCAGGCTAGCTTTTTCGTTGACATAATTTGCCACTGCCTGATTTGACTGCACATCAAGCCTTGATCGTAATAAATCCCTCATTTCTGGAACCCTCCGCCGCTCATATCTTCATAGGGAGGGCAGAACAGTTTTAAACATGTGCACGCACATACATGCAACTGAGGGGAATAATGTGCCACATTTGAGGTTTGTTGGGAGAATGGCAACCCCTGAAGCTCTGCTTACTGTAGAAATCACACACCCGGGCAAGTTTCATGCTGATGAGCTGGTCCCTGAGGCACAGGGGTAATTCAGCAAGACTTTGCATTTCTCCAAGAGCCAGGGAGGCCCATGAGCAAACAGCAGAGAGTGGATGGAGCTGGGGAGTTGGCACGATGCAGCTTTTATTAGTTCAGATTTCTTCATTCTCTCGCTTGCCTTTACCTTCCAGGCAAAGAAAATTCAAGGCAATTAAATGCTGGGAAGGCTCTCCCATCTGTCCCAGAGCCACTTCTCCACCGCATGATGCTTTTATGATATTGCAGATTGCCAGTTATAGCCCCCTGGTGCTTGACTGTCACCAGGGGGAAAGTCAGGATGGCTTTGTTATGATGAAGGTATCTGGCTGGGATACGGTAACTTTCTGTTTTGCCACAGACCCTATGTTGACCTGGAATTAGCGGCAACTCTCCAATGGTTTGACTTCATCCCCAAAGGTGTGCTCTTCCATTGTTTCCCGAGACAGAAGGATGCCAACAAAGCTGCAGTGATACAGCTGGTGCAATGATGGGCTTTCCTTCCTTTTGTCCCCTGCTTTCCTTAGTTAGATCACAAGCCTCTTTGGATCAGGTCCTAAGACATCTTCAAGAAGTTTGTAAATATTACCTAACATATGACTGTGGTTTAACTGTCCCCTTCCACACCCCCTGCAGACTCAGGAATTACTGTAATGTATTCATAACTGCATTTACTTGGGTCCTTTGGATGAGAAACATGACAGTCAAATATACTTGAAGCTGGGTTGAATGTGTAGCACATACATGCCTTAGGATCATATCTGGTCTCCTTGTTGTGGCTGTTGCACTTTTTTTGCATTCTTAGAGTAAAGGGGCTTTGCTTGTTTGTATACATCGTTGCTCTGGAGCTACACACAATACATTGAATGCACATTATTCTTTCCCCACCCCAAGAATCCTGCGAACTATAGTTTATCCCTCACAGATTTAGTTTCTAGCACCCTTCACAAACTACAGTTCTCAGGATTCTTTAGGGGAAATGATGTACTTTAAATGCTTGGTGTATTTGCAGCCTGTGTCTATGATATGTATCACTCTCTCTGCTGCAGACAGACACACAAATGCATATTCATGTAAGTGGGGACTGGACTCATTTTAATCTAAGCTAATTCAAGTCCAGGCTATATAATGGCTATATAAATGTAACTGACCTTGTAGAAGGAAAGGGGTTTTGCTTGGGGCTGTGGGATCTTGAAATGGCATGCAAAGGGTCTTCTGACATAAATGCATTGTGCAAATATATACCAAGTATCTCTAATCTCTCTTATGATATAATTAGTTATAATTTGGTTGTAAAATATCTAAAATAAAATTGATGCAACATATATAAAATAGATGCAACAAGGTCCCGTTAAAAGATTCTCTGGCCATCAATGCCTGGGATTAACCATCAAGAGAGAAGCAAGGTGAGCTAGGAGCCTCAGCTGGACAGCTCTGTGAGGCAAACATTCTCTTTAAAAAGTAAAGACTTGAGCAGGAGAACTTCCCAGAGGCTTGTGCCTCGTGTTAATTAGCATTAGAGGTGCTATTTCCCTTCCAGTCGCCAACATTCCTTAGGCCTGGAAATTGTAGAGGTTTTGAGGGTTTTGACATTTTCTCACTTCCTTTTTGCTCATGTTAATCTCCTGGAAATTTAACTCCTCTCCCCCAATCCTTTTTTATTTTCAGTTTGCACAGTTACCGCTTCTCCTTTTTTCTTATCATAGCTTGCGTGGGGGAATGAGTCCCCTGATATAAAGGAATTGCTGCGGGCAGCCCGGCTGATTGGGAAACAAGCTGTAGCACTAAGTCTCTGTGCTGCTTCACACAAAATCCCTCTGCTCAAAGTGAGCAGTAACTATGATGAAGTTGACACATCTGCGTGGTTTGTTTCCACCCTAAACCAAATCCTCAAAGAAGCATTCTCTACAGAATAACAATTATAAAAATGGTGTGGCTGGTGAGAAGTCCTTTACTAACTGTTTTTGTGCAGCAGCGTTTTGCATCAGTGCCTCTGTAGGGAATCCTTGCTCTCATTCAGCAGACTATGAATATATGGGAGAGATGAAATGATTTGTTCCAGTTTTATTCTGATACAGGTGGTGGTGTAGAACTGTACCAAGAAGGGTGCATCTGCACCACCTGGCGCCATTCCTCCCCTCTCCTGACATACTGTGAACAGCTGGTAGACTCCATGCATCATTCCAAGAGAGGCTTCTGATCAGGGCTCTATTTATGTGTGTTTTTGTAGGGAAGTCGGCACCTCAGAGGCAGACTCTTGATTTTTTTAAGCTGCTGTTGTGTTTGCCTAAGTTCAGATCACTTCAGTAAAAATTAAATTTATTATCTAAAACTGTAGCTGCCTTTCCATCCATAGAACCACAGAGTTCTATGTTTGGAACTCTGTACTGACTCCCCACCACACCCCCACTATATTCCTCATTATGTTCAAGAAGATTGCCTGCTCAAAGGAAACATGGAAACCTTATTTAAGAATATAAGAACAGCCTGCTGGATCCGGCAGATGGGGTCTCCATATAGAAAATCCACCATGCAGATTGCACACTCTTTGATTTTCTTCTCTGATGGCTCTGTACCTGGATCCAGCATCCTATTCTCCCAGTGGCCAACCACTTGCCTGTGGGAAACCAGTGAACAGAACATGAAAGAGCACCTTCCCCTCACATGATTTCCAGCTACTGGTATGGTATTCAGAAGCATTGCTGCTTCCAACTGTGGAGGTATAGCACACCGCCACTGGAGCTATTCTTCTGCTGCTCTTTTTCATGTGTGAATTGTAAATGTTCACAGAACAGCAGAGGAATGTACTTGGAAAAGAAGGGGCAAAGTACAGTAATCCAGATAGAAACGTACACTGGATCACTTCTGTAGGCTTCGTACCAAAGTCAAGATGTTCCTCTACTCCCAGGCATTTGATGGGGTGAGATGGTGGCTTTAATGATTTTTAAAGATGATTTTCTCTTATGTTTTGTCTGCTGGGGTTATGTCACTTATTATTTTGTTGTATATTATTGCCTTGTTTTAATTTTTGTGCATTTTGATCTGCTGTAAGATGCCTTGAGACTTTTTTTATTTTTAGAAAGAAAGAAGCATTTCAGGAATTTTATAAATGTAACTAATAATAAACGAAACTAATAGGAAAAACAAAAATAATTGCCTGAATTGCAGCACCTTCAGCTCCCTACATTACAACTGTCCCTTTAGACATTTCCAAGCAGCCCTTTGCAGATCCAGAGGTCCTCTTTTTTATAGGTAAAGGCCCTGACAATTAGGTACATTGAAGATACATGTTTGCAACTGGAAGGTGTGCTTCAGATTTATCAATAAGTTCTGCATTGTTGTATTTTGGTAGGGTCTCTCCCATTTTTAAATGATTGTATGTTTTGTTTTGTATTTCACCTACCCATCCACCCACATTTACTGTAAGCCACGTAGAGAATTTATGTTATGGGGTGGCAAGACCACCTATTTAGTACTGCTGGTTTCCTATGTTGACATTTGTTGGACTTCTGAGATGATTCCGTGGAGGTGATCCCATAATAATGTGTGAACCAGATCTAAAATGCTTATTTCCTGAACCAAAAAACTTGCATGTTCCAACTCAGTCTCATGTCTATTAAGTCCTGCTGCTGCTTTTTCTACATGGTGCTTAGAGAATAACTTGCACCTAAATATTAGTAAGATGGTGTTGGACTTCTGGAAAAAGAGAGGGGAACCTGCCCCGTTGTATATCGGGGGGGGGGGTGGCTGTGTGGAGAGAGTCTCCTCCTTTAAATTCCTGGGAGTTTACCTTAGTGAGGACTTCACTTGGAAAATCAACATAACTCAGGTGGTCAGAAAGGCCCAACAGAGACTCCATTTCCTCAGGGTCTTGCGAAAGAATAATGTTAAACAACAATTGATGAACTCCTTTAACCGTTCCACAATAGAAAGTGTCCTTTCATATTGTATCACAGTGTGGTATGCTGGCTTGACAAATCAAATCAAATCTGTTTATTGTGAGGACCATGCCTGTGCACAAAAATCAACACTACAATAGTTAAAAATATTAAAATTCATTACATACTATGCCAACAAAACCATCTTCCCACAAAATAGAAAAGGAGGGAAAACGGGCAGCGAGTTAAACAGACGATGAAGGGGTCTTTACATTGTCGACCATAAATCTTTCCCTGGCTTTCATGGCCTTCATCACAAAGACCGCTACCACATGGGTAATGCGTGGGTTTGCATCAACTAACAAAAATTTTACTCTATCTTCAGGACTGGTTATAGAGTTGGGTATAATTTGCAGCAATGCGTCTCTAAAGCCCGAGTAAATGGGGCAATAGAGGAGATAATGTGTAAGATCCTCTTTAATTTTCATAAGGCAAGGACATAAACGATGTTCAACTGGGGTTTTTGTGTATCTACCGGTCAGATAAGCAGTTGGCAATGTTTGAAACCGTGCCATGGTGAAAGCTCTCCGAAGGGTGGGATCAGTGATCTCCACCAAGTAGTTGGCACAGGTTTTGACTGCTTTTACTCGTGGGAACCAGTAGGAAAACCCAGAGTTTTTTATCTTGGTGGAGTCCAAAAAGGCATCTTTTTCAAAGATCCATTCCCGAACTTTATCAGGGCTCCACAATTTGAGAGTGTTAAACTCAGGTAGGCTGTATCTGGATAGAATGTCTAGTAGACTTTTATGCCAAATGGTATTATATTGTAATGATACAAAGGCTTGTTTAGCCAATAGGGTGTTCGGGGCATCTATGAGGTTGGTGAAAAAACGCAAGAATCTTAAGTGGGCCCTGGCAGACACAGAAGGTAATCCTACTTCCACTCTTAGGAGAGCTGCCGGAGTACTCTGAGGGAGGCCTAGAATTCTTCTGAGATAAAAATTTTGGAAGATTTCAAGCCGTTCTAACAGCTTCTGATTCCATCCCCAGAGTTCTACTCCGTATAACATCTGTGGAATCACTTTTCGAACAAAGATTTTAAGTGCCGGGGTCACCAGTTGCCCTCTCCTCGAATAAAAAAAGCTGAGCAGAGCACCAGTTGTCCTACGTGTTAGAAGGGCTACAGTCTTGAAGTGGGCAAGTGCTGGCTTGACAGCCACAGACAGAAAGTCTCTACAGAGGGTGGTGAACACAGCACATGATATCATGGGCTGTCCCTTGAGTCCGCTAAATGACATCACAAGGGAGGGAGGTTCGTTTAATTTCAGTGTACACAGGTTGTACAATGACAATAAAGGTATTATTATTATTATTCTGTGGACATGGGGGTTTGGAAGGCATAGTTTACAGCAGAGAAGCTTTAAGCAGTAGGAAGCTGCTTAATCTGTCCCCAGCCTGCCAGTTTTCCTCTGCTGTGCTCTCTACCAGCTACTTTTCTGACCCGTGCTTGGTATGCAGTTCCACCCTGAGAGTTACAGAATGGGACTGTGCCACCAAATCGTTATGCTTCATGCTGAAGCCAAGGCCTGCAGAATGGCATTTCAGAGTCCCATTGCTGTCTACGGAGTTTGCAACTGAGGGAAGACAACCTCCATCTCCCCGCAAAGAAAAAGAAAACCCCCGGAAAATAAGAAACGTTCCTAATCCTCATGCCTCTTCCAATGTACCACAACAGAGGCCGCTGGCGAAAACTGCTTCTTGATCTTGCTGAGTGATATTGTTATTGAAGACGCTGTGCAGATTGTAGAGTTACTGCCTGGAGATGCAGCAGAAAAGATGAGGATATGCCTAGGGGGAAGAGGCAGGGATAAAGTTGCTTAGATGCACATGCACTGAATAATTAGTGATAAGAGCCAAAGAAATATTCATGACTTTGTAGGAAGATAAATAGATTTTTGATTAAATTTGGATTTTCTAAAGCAGTCAAAGCTGTTTGGTGATTGGCAGCATGGAAACGATTTTTCTGTGCATCCTAGTTGGCCTGAGGAACCCGTTTAGAGCTGTGAGCCAAGATAAAGCTGGAGATATACAGTTGCTGTGAATTGGCAGGAAATTTAGAGTGGATATGCCAAGAGCTCATGTTGCTGTCACAGCAGTTGAGGTGCAGCTGTTGAGTGGTCAGGTTAGCCTGATTTCTCTTTCCTATTTCTCCCTGACCCCCTGTTTTATTTGTATTAGCCACAGCATTTCTTTACTTCACCAGCAATTGAAAGCACAAAACCCTTACTTTATTCTGTGTGGTTTAATGACCTTTTTAAACCTCACCTAGAAGATCTAATGACTGGGATCATGCCCTTGGTTGAAAGTAATTGATTGCATGCTCCAGCGGGGACAATCCTTGCAGTGGGAGATGGTGTAGGGGGGAAGAATCCATTCATAGTACCATACTACGTTGGTGGAGCTCAGGCCAGACACAGGTGGTTTTGTCATTGGGGCCCAAAGTAAGAATCATGCAATAATACAATAATACCTGATTGCTGAGGAATACACTGGCTGTGATGTTCAAGACCCATGAACTGGATCTCCCGTGTCTTTTCTTTTCCAAAAGCTGTGGCAAGGGACAATTTGAATTAGAGCTGTGACCCTGATGGAGGGGAACTCTTCCCCTCATTTCCCTGTCTTAAATTGCTTTCTCTTAAAGGGAATGTTGTTCCCATGGGGGAGAAATATAAAGGTGCCATATTTCCCCTTCCTCAGTGCTACAGTCCCAATCCAAAACCACACACACACACATTATGAGAAATTTTATTTTTTAAAAGTAGTTGGGATCTCTTGTATCTAATTTGGTCCAAACTCTCAGTGCCCTATATTTCTGTCCACATATCCTTTTGCCTATATGAAATAGGAAGTTTCAGATAATTTGAATGTGATTGTGTTGTTACTACAAAGTGAAGCCCTTCCTTTGGGACATTTCTTCCATAATAGTGATAGGAGGCATTTATGCTATACCAATAACATTCCAGTGAATTTGTGCAAGGATGTGGCACAGAGATACAAGCATAATGGTCTGAAGCTGGCATTATGCACTGTGTTATTTCATCCCATAAGAATATATGCACAGTAATCGCTTCCTGGTAATCTGCCATGTGATGGTAAAAAGAAAGTCTTGTTTGAAATCTGCATACATTATTAGAACTGTTTGGATCTCTCTTGCTTTGTCAGGCTGCTTCTAATGAAGGCTATAAAGCAAATGGCTACTGCTATATAATTTCCAGGATGCAAAATTATTACGTGGCAGGTTGGAATGAATAATTGATTTCAGGGAACTGTTTCTCAATTAGTTGCCAAGCAGGGAGCACAGCAGCAGACAGTGGTCTGAGCACATGTTATGTTGGTGGGGGTTGCTGCTGCTGCTGTCCAATTTTTCCCCCTCACTGCTTTGATGGGCCATATGTAGAAATCATGGATCAGCAAGCTCTTTTGACCAGTAAAAACTGGAAGAGCAGAAGAAATAGGCTTAATGATGGCTACACAATACAATTCAAGAGCACAGCTATGTATTATTTAGAGCAAATATTCTCCAGCTTCCTCTTGGTGAAGAAGAAATTCTTTTAAGGCACTCTGAAGAGAAGAAGCATAAAAGGAAGTGTATTGGTTAATGCATACAACAGTGCCGTGCTTTGCTTCTGTATCAATCAAACATGTGGCCCAAAGGGAGGCAAATACTTTGGGCAGACAGGCAGATAATAGACAGGAATACAGGAGGTAGACTGAAGCAAAGCAAGCCTAAGATCATTAATATACTAGCTGGATCCTGATGGAAAATCTGCTTGCTTCTCTCAGATATGCGGTACCCAGACTAAAGGAAAACAGCAGATGTGTCAGCTTTATAATAGCCCTTTGGTGTGTTTCTGGCTCCCTGGAGCCAGGATGGTTTCGGGCTGTTCTACAAGTGCCTCAACGTGAACTATCTGTAGCTCCCTCCTTCAGCCAGAGTCCCCAGTAAAACAGGAAGCTAGTGCTTGATCTGCAGGGCTCCCAGTCTAAGCACCACAGTACCCAACAGTGTCATCTCATGCCATAATATTTTAAGTGGAGGCATTTGATGGATTTGCTGATGACAGTTTTAGGGACTTGTTAATTTGGATGTGCTCCTAGCTTGTTTTATGAGCAGAAATGAAATCTATTGTCAGAATAGTGAGGTATAATGACTTTTGGTTGATACTGACCTGTCTTTTGGCTATCGTGCTTTTTGGATATATAAATTTTGCCCATTTATTTTAGTACTTCACTGTACTATTAATATTGTTATGGCCAAAAGCCTTCTATAATAAATGTATATTAATTCAGCCATTCATTCATATTCAGCTGTGAGTCACTGGCTGACAACATCTGCCAGTTTTAAATGGTTAGTGACAACTTTCCTGTTCTTTCAGCCTATTTTTAATAATTTTACAGCAGCTGGGAGAACTTTAGAATTTCCCTGATACTGCTTGAATGGTAGGTAGAGCTGGCTCTGAAAGCCCATACTTTCAACTACAACTACAACTAATCCAGAATGTGGCTGCCACACTGGTGACTGGGAGCAGCTGCTGGGATCATATGACACTGGTCCTAAAGGATCTACATTGGCTCCTAGTACATTTCTGAGCACAATTCAAAGTGTTGGTGCTGACCTTTGAAGCCCTAAATGCCCTTAGCCCTGTATAGCTGAAGGAGCTTCTCCATCCCCATCGTTCAGCCCAGACACTGAGGTCCAGCTCCGAGGGCCTTCTAGTGGTTCCCTCAGTGTGAGAAGTGAGGCTACAGGGAACCAGGCAGAGGGCCTTCTCAGCAGTGGTGCCCTCCCTGTGGAATGCCCTCCCATCAGATGTCAAGGAGATAAAGAACTACACCACTTTTAGAGGACATCTGAAGTCAGCCATGTATCGGGAGGTTTTTATTGTTTGACATTTTATTGTTTTTATATGTGTTGGACGCCATATTGTTGTTATTATTATTCACATAATAAATAAAAACAAGGAGGAATTCAGTACTCACTGGATCATGGTTTTTTTCTTCCAGATCACCGCATTATGCTTGTCCAGAAGTAATTCGGGTAAGTGAGCTTGAAATCCTTAAAATAATCCTTTTTTCAACAGCAGCAGCAGCAACAACAACAAAAACTTATTTCTCTCTTTTATAATTGGGTATCTCTGGATAGCCCTCCACTTGTATTACCAAAGTATTAAATTTTCTCACATTGTCTGGTTATCTGAATAGTACAAGAGGTTTATAAAGTGTCAGTACAAGGACATTAATGTGATCACTAACAGCCAGAGCAACAGTCTCCTGTGTTTACTTGGTTTTATTTTCCCATTCAAACTATTTTTTTGAGCCGTCTTCTGCCCTTTCAGTTTTCACCTAAGAAAGGTGAAACGTGCTACTCTTGGTGTGTCACTGGACAACAAGGGGATGCTACTATTGCAGCCCCTAGTGACTTGGTAAACAAAAGGTTCTGGTTCCCACCTGTCAAACTCAGGGGACAATTGTGAATTTAAGCTTCATAAAATCAATAGCAGGGGATTGACAGCTGATGTCATGATCTGGCAAATATGACTAATTCCAAGCCCCATAAAGAACCAACTGGGAGAGAAACAGTTTTTTCATATCCTCAAGGCATCTCTAACATTTCAGGTTTTGTGCTGATTCTTCAGACTTTTTCTTACACATGCCATTCCAATACATTCTCCTTGTCATCCTGTGGATCATAGACAAGGACAGGGACATACAATACTTCTTAATAAGAGTTCTCCAGACATTTTTCTTCATGTCATGGGGTAACTTTAAAAACAAACAAATGCAGATAGTTGAATTGAAAATTAAAGTTTTCCTCTTTTAATCTTTTTTTTTTTTTTTTTTAAGTACAGCGGCCCTGCCCACCTCTCAACGTTCAAAGGGGTTTGGAGTTCAGTGGCAGTCAAAGCACAAGCCCTGACCAACTCTGACAGCAAACCCGCCTGGCTGCATGAGAGTTCCCAGTGGCTTAGTGTCAGCATGAGAGCCACTGGCAAATGAAAAGTTAGAAGTTAACTTTAAACTCCCTATTGTGCCTTTTTAACCATGTCATTGTCTGCCCCATAGCAGATGTCACCTATGACATTCAGCCTGTGCAATATAACAACAGGTGTGGAGCAGGTGGGTTTGGTTTTGGGGAAATGATTTCATGGGCCAAATTGAGAGACATGCTTTGGCCCATGTGCCAAAGGTTCCTCGCCTACCTTCTGAGGGGTTGACATTAGATTCACAATAACCCTTTCATCCCTTCTCCCTTCTGTATATGCCCTGGAATGGGAGGTATGTGGATAACTTCCTATCCATCTCCGGCCTTCTGTCTCATCTCAGTGTTACATTACTGGAGATCTGTATACATGTTCACAGAACGGGAAAGGGCAAAGCAGCTTTAATGAACCATAAGGCAATTCCTAAATGGGTGGGCACTATGCCCATACTAACCTGGCTAGTGCCATATATAGATGCAATTTGTGAATGTGATATATTTACAGTGACTCAGAGGTCCTTAAACAGGGAGATTAATGTTCATTGCAGGGCAGAGTGACAGACAGGGAAAGCATAGACTTAAGCAGTATGGTTATGTTAAAATTATTGTTTACTGTTTTAACATAAGTCCTTTGTTCTTTCAAAAGGTGGTCTTCTCTACTTCTTACCTGCCAAACTGTACTAAATATACCCTATACTCATTGTGTGCAATTAAGCATTTTTTGTAATATATGAGATCTGTGTAATATATTGGTGTAGTTTGGAGAAAAAGAACGTTTCCTCCCACTGAATTCAAGGACACTTGGATAATTATTTATCTAACAACCTTCAGGTTAAATCTCCTATTTCCATATTGTACAGGGGGAGAAATACGATGGGCGAAAAGCAGACGTCTGGAGCTGTGGAGTCATTTTGTTTGCATTGTTAGTGGTGAGTCATTACCTTCACTATATAGGACAACTACTGTATTTTTGCATTCATGATGGTCTATTGAATCATAATTTCAAAATGCCATGCTAAAAATGTTGCTGGAGGGCTCAGCACCCCTCTGAACATGTACCTACATATCTGTCATAGGCATGTATTAAGGCTGTGCATCTGGTCTGGACAAATCCCAGATTCTGAGGCTGATCTGGAATTTGTCCCAAACGGGGCTGATCTGGAATTTGTCCAGAGTGGATCAATGCAGGCCCAGATCAGTTCAGGGCTTGTTGGCAAAATCAAAAGCTGTCAAAAGCAGTGTGTGTGTACTAGCAAAGGAAATGAGAGAGGTATTCTAAAGGAAGTGTCCAGACTATTGTGGAAAGTTGTCACTCGTATGTAATGGAGACAACAAGGTCATACAAATGGAATCAATAACACTTTCATCACATTCCGTTCATTAAATAGTAGATGAGTAGAGCACCCATTTATTAAAGACTCAGAAAGAAACAAAGTGAAACAAAATTTGAAGATAGTTTCCATAATATGTTTGATCCCTTTCCAGAGAAAGGGACATGTATTAGAAAGAATTATGTCGGTCCAGTTAGATCATGAAATATACAGTAGCTGAAACAATTTGAGTAAAAAAAGTCTGTCAAATTTCCCATTATCTCATCAATATTTCACTGAAATTGGGTTGGATATCTATGTAATAGGAATAAGAATAATTTTATTATTTATATGCCGCCTCTCTAACTGGGGTGTCCCAGCAACTGTGGGCTGTTCCCAACAAGTTATTAAAAATATGTGTTTTCTTCACTTAGCTGTTAGGGAGAAAGACATGCATTATTCTTTTTTTAAAAAAAATGCATGCTTAACAAGATACACCTGACTTAAATCAGATAATTTCAGACTACTTACTAGCAAATCATATCATCACTAGGTGTAAATTAAGATATATTCTGTAGCACAAGACCTTCCATATGAAACCTTATACAACTACATTCAAATGTCAACATTGTTATAATTCATAAAAATAGTTAGGGCATTAGGAGCTCTTAGTGGCTTAGTAGTCAGAGGGTATCCTTAGATTAATATATTGCTATAAACCTTATGCTATCAAAGGCTTTGTTTTGGTATTCAGCATTACACACTTACATGCAAGGCACCTTTGACTCAGTTTGGGGCCTGATTCAGCAATCCTGTGGATAGCATGGGAAATTTGATAACCAATTTTCCCTCAATTTGCTTCTGCTATATTTCATAGCATACTGAAGGCAAGGCTAAGAGGTAACCCAGAGAGATTATTTGATGCGGAATATGTTTTTGAGAAAGCCATTACCATATTACCCAGTGGATTTTATATCTTCATTTTAGGCTAGTGGAGAAACTCATATTCATTGCGGTCTCTGCTCAGCTTGAACACTATGTGAGCCAGCTATTTGGTTAGCATCAGGAGCTGATGGAATCCTAGCTCTCTGAGCTGACTATTCTGAATAAAGAACTTTGAAAGAAAGCCTTTGTCTTATGTGTGAACATAGGTCATATTCTGGTCAGTCACACTTCCTTCTGGCCTTTTGACATTTTGTAAGGTGGAAAAGTCTCCCATGCTAAACAGCCATCTTTTAGTGTTTGGTGTAAATATGTCCAGAGGAGATTAGAACCGAGGAGCAGATAAACACGTCTGCTGCTAAGAGTTTGCCCTGGAGGATTGCCAGCAGATCAAAGCCTTGAGTTGCAACTACAACTAAACAGCTCAGCTGAAGTTAAGCAAATCTTTGTATCTATGGATATTTTTCTTGAAAACCATTCATGCTATGCTCTGTTCCTCATTGACTAATTAAAATTCAAGATATTTATCTATGTTCCACCAAGTTTTATTTTCTATGCTGAAAAGGATAAAGGGATATGCTGCTTTCAGAATTATTCTCTACCCAATCTGTGTTTTGGATCCATTATTTTAGGGCCAACCACATGTGACAGAATTTGGGTTCTGTTGAGTAGCTAGTGGCAGGATTCAACCATTTCTGGCACTACACATTCTTTAGGGAGCTAAGGCCATTCTGACGTGTTCAAGTGCTCTGTTATGACTAAATTAAGTCCAAACAAATCTGTCTCTTTCTGTTGACATGATCTAGCTTGGCAGAAGTTTACCCTCTCCTACACTTCTCACACTAGGATCCCAGTCTAGAGCAGGGACCGCTCTCCTCTCATGGACTGCTTATCAGAAAAATACTCTTCAGTTAATAGCCTGCATTGTGACTAACCTCATACGTAGTTGGCCCCGAATGTCTCCTCATTTCTCTCCTCTGTTCTGTCATTGCTTGTGTTCAACACCTATTTACCTTTCTTCCTTCCAGTGGCGGAGCTTCGTGCTCCGGCACTGGGGGGTGGAGAGCAGGCAGGGGCGGGGCGGGGCTAGCACGCATCTTGGGGGCATGGCGTGCCACCCACAGTGGCCTGGCGCACTGCCTGTAGGGGCGTGGCGCCCAGCGCAGGCAGGGCAGGCAGCGCGACAGCACCCTACCCAGATCGTGCTGTCGGAGGCAGTACGCTCCCCCCGCACTCCTTTTCCTCTGCCACTGCTTCCTTCCTCCACTACTTTTTTCTCTTTTTCCTCTGTCGTGCTGTTTCAGGGTGCCCTACCATTCGATGACGATAACTTGCGGCAGCTGCTAGAGAAAGTGAAACGTGGTGTGTTCCATATGCCACATTTCATCCCGCCAGATTGTCAAAATCTCTTGCGGGGGATGATTGAAGTGGATGCCTCGAAACGGCTGACGGTAAGAAGGCATTCACTGTAGATCTCGTGACTTCTGCTTTCCACTCATCACCCCCCACTTCTAAAAGTTGTGCGTTTTTATTTAATGTCAGAGCTCTGCACAAACATAAAATTTCATACTGTGGCCACTGATGCCTGGGATGCTGCTGTTGAAATGAGGGTTGGGATGGGATAGGTCTCACAGGGTGGCCATCAAATAGAACATCCTTTTGTTGTACTTTACAAAGGTAAACTGATGGATGTGATAGCAGGAGCTCTAGTGATGGTGCAAGTAAACCAATAATGAGCTGGGTCTCGTGTTGTTGCAGTTTAGGCTCAGCTTGCAAACAGATTGCAGAGTTTGCCATTAAATGTTTGCCATTACAAAGCCTCCATTTATGAATTTTGGCACCACTGGTATTTGGACCCAAACTTTGTTGCTTGCATACGTCTAGATTTTCTCTCCTGTGTTTTCTGAGAAGCTTCACCTTGGTACTTTTTGCAGAGGAACTGTGTCAGTGCTGCATGGGAATATTTTATGTGTATACTATGCTAATATTGTAAGTTTAAATAATTTTGAAAAGCAGGACTTCTAATATAATTTGTGACATTTCTTGCATTTTGGTACCAGCAACATATACAGTATATTGGAGCCAGCAATGATTTAGTAGATAATATTGAGCTCACAGATTCCTTCTGCATGGGAGCATGTATGAAAAAATGTAAATCTGAAACTCCTCTCAGAACTTCATTCTGTTAAAATATTTATAAATCACAACTTGGATCATTGTTTGACTCTTCCACAGAAGACAGCATTCTATTAGGTCAATCTGCATTAAACGAAATGATGATTTAATGACGTGAGCCCCACACCCTCCCAGACACACATCTGCTAGAGGTGGAAACAAAACCCTCACCTCATTGCATAGTAATTGCCTATCTTTCAGTTCCACTTATTATCATTCTAGGTTGCATGCAGCTTAGTGAGCAACTCATAATATCCTAGATCCATCACAATCTAGGTGTTGCTGAGTTTCAGAGTTCCCTCTGATTTTCCACCTTACTCCAATACACAGATATTTTGTGCGTATGCTTGTGTTTCAAAGAGCAGAGTGTGTGTTTTGCAAAAAGTCTTACATCCTGTTGTGCATTCATTTACAACCATTAATTTACATAAACTACTGTCAATTTTCAGTGCTCCATTGTCATTATTGATTCTTGGGTCATTACAAAGCCTGCTCTCTAACTGAGGGCTTATCCACACTTACCTTTCCTCTGTTCTTTCCAGGCATGGTCTGCTATTTAAAGGATCCTCTTTTTCTTTTTCTTTTTCTTTTTCCTTTTCCTCTGGAGCTATCCCCATGAAAGCCCACTCTTTACAGCTCGATTGGAGCAAATGGCAATCTGCTGAAAACCCGAATTGATGCTTGTTCCAATTTAGCTTTAAAGAACGAGTTTTCCCAAGGAAAGCTTAGGGCAAAAAAGTGTAAAAGTGCAGACCTGTGCCTGGAAAGAATGGGGCAAAAAGTAAATGTGGATAAGCCCTGTAGTAATTCAGAGTATTTGCCTTCCGCGGTGACTGATCACAAGCTCTGTGCGACTTGAGAAGTTGCGTATGCTTTTATTTTCATCTCTAATGTGAAGATGAACAATTTTGGGGTCTTCCCCCAAAGCTGCAGAACTATATTCCTTGTTCCCTCCTCTAATATTAAAACTGGAACTTCCACTGTGGGTTTGCCTATAAAGCTTGTTTTTATAATGCATAATGAGGCCATGTGATATAGCAGGGGTAGCCAGCATTCCACCCTGCAGAAGTTGGACTCCCATAACCCTCAATCAGCATGGAAGATAGTATTGGATTTTGGAAGCTGTAATTTGACAATATCTGGGCTACACTTCCTCTGATATATGGAAATGGGATTTTTAAAGCTTCTTTCCAAAATGGCATTAAACGTAGCAAGCACTAGTTAGAACAGAGAGGAAAACCTCTTGGGGAAGCCTGTTAAATGCCTTTGTCACTTAAGCACATTTAAATACCATGTTTTAAATGAAGGTAGAAGGAGTGAGATTAACTCCCACTGTGGATCACCTTCTCTAGCTCTGCAGAGCAAAAAGCCTACAGTCTACTCCTTGTCAAAACCAATTGCCCTCCTGTAACCCTTCCTTGTCACTTTAAAGTAGATGAAAAGTAACAAAGCATTAATTAATTACACCATCTTTTTTAAAAGAGAAAAATAAAAGGCAGTGGACATGTTGGCAGCAGCAAGCAAGGAATGTATGATATCATCATAATATTTCGATGCAATTAAATTGGAATAAGAATAGAGACTGATTTTATAGCACATATTCCATATCCCCAAGTAGAAAACCTGAAAATGGTTTCTGAGTGAGATTTTTAGAAACTAGCACTATGGCTGCATTTTTAAGGCTAGTTTCTGACCAAGTCCTCTTTAGCCCTACAATGTTTAGCTTGAAGTAGCAAGAGCAAAAGAAACACAACAGACTTCCATTTGATATCCTTATATGAAGGGTCAAATTGTCTCAGTCTTGGCTGCAGCCATGACCTTGCAGGCTCTTCTGACTTGGGAAATACTGAAAATGCATCTGGCTTGGAAACTGTCACCTTAGCAATTGTAATGTATCTTGAGAGTTGATCCAAGAAGGCATTGGCCTTGCAATGGGCAGAGAAGGCAGTTCCCACCTAAGCAAATGTAGCCCAGAAATGCTGGCTCCCCTCTCCCCATAACCTCTGTGTGTGCCAGCATGAGGCAAAGAAGAGTGTGCCAGTGTCAGGTGTCTCTCTGTGTTAGGTGTGTCATGTGACTTATGTGTGTTAAAGGAGTGTGATTGTTTGTTTATCTGGCCCTGCCCTCCTTAGCTGCCCTTCCTTCTTCCTCACTAGCTCCAATGCATGATAGCTGCAACTGTAGGAAGGCTTCAGAATGAAGCCAACATGGACATGCCTTACCTTTTCATCTGTACCAAGGGCCACCAACATTTTTTGGACTAGGGGACACATTCTGATTTTTGAGAGAGTGCTGTGGGTACCCATTACAAAATGACTGCCATTGGGGGGGTGGACATGGCATAACACAAAATTAGAGGGAGCACCGTCATGGTGAAGCTCTTTCCATTATTGGATTTCCATACAAGAAAAGGCTTTACCTGTTGAATATCTGTCTAGAAACTAAGGCAGAAGTAGGAAAGGTGCATTAAGGGGGAAGGGGAAACAGCAGCTCTTTACAACCCTAGAAATTACTTTTTACCTATGATCCATTTGCACAAACTGTTTAATTGGGCTGGTGGGCTATACTGGTTTCTGAACACACAAAAGAGCTACTTGACTCTTGTGGCTTAGGGCTGCATGGGCCTATGCTACTGATTGGTAAAGTGCTTGGGAGAGGGGAGGGGAGGTAGGCTGAAGTTGTCAAGCCAGAGACTTGGAATGCAGCTGGCTGTTCCATTACTCTAGAGGCGACCACTGTAAGACTGTGGGAAACCCACACCCCTGGTCCTAGGGAATCCATAAGTGGGTGTTGGAAGCAGAGAGAATGAATTAGGGTGGGTTCCCCAAGGGTACTAACCAACCTTACAGGATCAGCGCTGTAGCTGGGGACCACCCTACCATTACAGATGCCTTACTCTCCCTAACACTAAAACTCTAGCTTTGACAAGGTGAGCTAGTTTGGAGCAGCAAACCTAACTTTTCCCTTTACTATCAAAAATAGAGGAAACTTAAGATTTTCTTACCCACTTTCAACTTTTACTGTTCAGAATTCTGTTCCTTGTGCTTTTGATTTTGGTAAACCCCTGTCACAGTCACACCAAATAAGCTGCCTCATTAAAACAAAAAAGAAGTCTGTTTGGAGTGTTCCAATATGATTGTTATATAATGTACAGAAGCCCCTGATTCCCCTGCTTCTCTCGGCCTCAAAGCAGTTTTCCCTCAGCCTGTTGTGTTCCTTCACGTAGCCATGCACATGTTTTGGCTCTCCAGTTCTCATTAGTCTGGAAATGAAGTGGAAAGTAATGAGAGCAGGACAGCTGCCTCAGTTCTTCCCAGCCAGTTTTAATGGGCCTCTGATCCCTTGCTTCAGCCAATGGGGTTTCTAAGTCGTTCCAGTTCTCTGCCCTTCTCTAGGTCACACATAGTTTCAGCCCCTATGCACAGTGCACACTTGTGAGCTCAGCAGTTTGATTTGAGGCACATTCACTTGGAATCGTCATCCAGCAAACGGTCTCTCTCTTCTGTTAGCCAGCTGTTAGTTTGAATAGCACTGGATGAGGCAGAGCAAGAATTATGTGTCTATGGCCTTCATGATTAAAAGTAATTTTGCATACCTGTCTGGTTGATTTTGATGCTGCAAGAAAACGTCCAGCATGTGACTTCTGCACATGGTCTACAACTCCTGCTGCAGTTCTATTTAGCACAGTTTGTTTAGAATTGAAGACTTTAGCCACAGTATTTCAGTCCTTGGA
This sequence comes from Podarcis erhardii, assembly GCF_964252035.2. Classification (NCBI taxonomy): domain Eukaryota; kingdom Metazoa; phylum Chordata; class Lepidosauria; order Squamata; family Lacertidae; genus Podarcis; species Podarcis erhardii. The sequence continues at coordinate 76,601,496 of NC_138497.1, read as the reverse complement.
CTCACTGGGTTCTCATTCGGTCTTCGCCTCTGTGTCTTTACTAAAGCCCCAAATCTCATGCAAGCTCTGGCATATCTTTCCCTTCCTCAGCCTTCAGTGGACAGAGGTAGAAGGGCAAGAAAGATTACACCATGATGCAGAGCTATGTTGTGCACCCTTGAAGAGAACAGGAACTTGATGTGGGGGATGGAGTCAGGCAAGCTACCAGCCGTCTTGGTGTGACATGTAATGTGATGTCTCCAAATGATGCCAATTTTTGAAAATTTGGTTCCTGTAACCAAATGATTTGACTGAGAAATGTTTGGTACTGAGGTTCTAGGCTTGTCACTTAAAAACATTTCCCCCCTTTGCATGCAATCCAGACCAATTTCTGGTAGTAAGCTTTGTCCTGAAGCTATTTTCACCTGTAATATGTTGCAGTTTGAGGATGAGGGGCAGCTGGCACAGGTGTGTATAAAAAGAATGATTAGTGTAGTCACAGCATCCTGCCATAGGAATTGAGACAGGGAACCTTCTGTAGAGATAACACCTCTGTCCTCTGATGTTGACCAAATTGCAATGCTCAATAGCATAACGTATGTACCTGTTATTTTGAGTTTACTCATTTCTTTTGTTTACTCTTTTCTTGTAGCTAGAACACATTCAGAAGCACATATGGTATATGTAAGTAACTTTTTGTTGATATTTGGAAAGACATATTAAAGTCACTGCTTTTCAGGGAAGCTAGAGAATTGTACATAGCTTCTGCACCATGTCTGCATTGTGGGCAACCATGAGCTCAGCAGAAAAAAATAGAGGCCCACCATTGTCCATGCTCACTGATTAGATTGGTACTGTTAGAGATTCCTGTGCATGCTACACTATTTTGGATATACCTGAATACAATCCATCATAAGATCCCTTTTTAGAATCACAGGGGAAATATATGGGTTTCTTTCCGGCATTCATGGGTGCTCAGAACATATCTGAAGCATCCCTAACCTGGATGGTTAAGTCCAGTCAAACTTGACTATGGGAAGTGGTGCTCATCTCGCTTCAGGCCAAGGGAGCCAGCATTTGTCCACAGACGGTTTTCCGAGTCATGTGGCCAGTATGACTAAACTGCTTCTGGCACTACAGGACACCGTGACGAGTGCCAGAGCACATGGAAACACTGTTTACCTGCAAACAAAAGTCTTTCCCAGTCACACCCAGGCTGCCTATACCTGAAAAATAGGCCTTATTTTTATTACATCAGTATCTGTTAGTGTGAATGTGTGTGTACCTGCTGTTGCCATGACTGATAGCAGTGGCAACATTCAGGAGATAAAATGGGTCAGCTAGACTGAAATGTTATGACACATCAAGTACAGGAATGACAGCTAACAGCTGAACAAGACATTGCACTTGGGTTCCATTCGTAATATAGATAGTGAATTCTGCTTCATAGAGTACTTATGAATAAGATTTTGTTTTGTATTAAATTAAAGTGGCAGTATGCTAAAAATAGAAATCCCTTAAAACAGGTTGGTAACTGTGACTCTTGAATGCACATTCCTGGGGATCTTCATTGCTCATAGTAAATATTTTACCTAGATGCTTGCTCAATCTGTGCTGCTAAAAATCCATGTCTTGCAACTATCCTTCATAGCTTAACCCACAGTTGCATATTTACTTGAAAATGCATTTACTGGAATTAATGGGACTTATTTCCATGTATGAAGTTACTATTCAGTGGATCTGCAAGGTATTCATGGTATTAATATCCTTTTAAATTTTGAAGATAGAGGAAGTCTGTTCTTAGGAAGACAGGTGGCTTTTCATAGCCTTGTTATTAAAATGCTACCATATTTTACTTTTTCTCTATTTCCTTTTCTGCAGAGGGGGTAAGAATGAGCCAGAACCAGAACAACCAATTCCTCGAAAGGTGCAGATTCGCTCTCTCCCTTCCTTGGAGGACATTGATCCTGATGTTTTAGAGAGCATGCACTCGTTAGGTTGCTTTCGTGACAGAAATAAACTCTTACAGGACCTGCTAACAGAAGAGTAAGCATTCAGTGTTTGCTTAACATAGGCTTGATGGGTATATGGGAACAGTCACCAAAAACCACGGAAGGCATGATTTATTTAGCTATTACAGTTTTCTGTTAAAAGGCAAACTTTGCTGCATGGAGCATTTCTTTTCCCTGCAGCAGGCATGGAAGATCTTCTTTTCTACTCATTTGTTAATTAGGGTCTGTGGCATAATGTTACCCTGGTGCATGGGCCATGTATATTAAGATGAGCCAATAATAAGTTTTCAGCAGATTGAGATGTAAAAGAACTTCCTTGAGTTAAATCAGACTTGCCACCCACCCAGTTCAGTGTTTCTATATCTATCTATCTATCTATCTATCTATCTATCTATCTATAGTAAGAGGAATCTCTTGAGGGTCACTAGGAGCTGATGCAATTCTGGCAGATACTGCTACAACTACTACCAGTAGTAGTAATAATACTCAACATCAGTATACTGCTTGGACTACTGTAATGCGCTCTACATGGGGCTACCTTTGAAGGTGACCCGGAAACTACAACTAATCCAGAATGCAGCAGCTAGACTGGTGACTGGGAGCGGCTGCCAAGACTATATAACACTGGTCCTGAAAGACCTACATGGCTCCCAGTATGTTTCCAAGCACAATTCAAAGTGTTGGTGCTGACCTTTAAAGCCCTAAACGGCATTGGTCCTGTATACCTGAAGGAGGGTAACCACCCCCATCATTCAGCCCGGACACTGAGATCCAGCTCTGAGGGCCTTCTGGTGGTTCCCTCACTGTGAGAAGTGAGATTACAGGGAACCAGGCAGAGGGCCTTCTCCGTTGTGGCGCCTGTCTTGTGGAACACCCTCCCATCAGATGTCAAGGAAATAAACAGCCATCTGGCTTTTAGAAGACATCTGAAAGCAGCCTTGTTTAGGGAAGTTTTTAATGTTTGATCTTTTATCATGTTTTTAATATTCTGTTGGGAGCTGCCCAGATGGGTGAGGTATAAATAATAAAGTGTTGTTGTTGTTGTTGTTGTTGTTGTTGTTGTTACTTGTACAAAGTGCTTCATATGCATTATTTAGTTGTAGTACAACAATCCTGTAGGGTAGCTCAGTATAATTATCTCCCATCTTGCAGGTGGTGGGAAGTGAGGGGCTGAAGCTGACAGTAATCTGTCTAAGGCCACCCAGGGAGTTTACAGCAGAAGCAAGATTCAAATGAGGGCCTTCTTGATTCATAGCTCAGCCTTTTATTTATTTATTCGGACTATTTTTTACCTTGGTTACTAACCAAAGTTATTGAGACAGCTCCTGCTATTTTTAAAAATACAGTAAAATAGACAAGACTTACCACCTGCATAATCGCAGAAAAGCATATAGAAACTTCCTCTGGCTCAGGAATGGTCGCCAGAGCAACTGAATGTTCAGTCCATCACAAGTCAAGGGTTCCTCACAGGACAAAGACGCTGCTGCCTCTCATAGCTTCTGGCTCTGGTGGCAGAGGCAGAACACGCTTGGGAACCAAAGTTGTAAGAAGCCCCCATGATTGCTCTACCAGTGGCCTGATGCAATCCTTTTAAAGCTGTACCACTTCAGGTACAGAGGGGAGGGTTATATGCTTGAATACTCCTCCATGTAAAAACCAAACCAAAATGTGTCCCTGCACATGGAAATGTGTCTTCCTTATTTGCTTCTTTTCCACATGAAGAGAGTATTTTACATGGAGCAAAACATTTATTTATTTATAAATGTATTCATATCCCTCATATTCTGTCCCCCAAAAGATTCAGTTACTAAGTTCTACCTCCTCCATTGTCGAGGGCAGTATGCTGCTAAATTCCAGCTTCAGGGAATCACAAGTCAGTGGAGTGCTGTTGCCCCCTGGTTCTGCACATGGACTTCCCATGGGCATCTGGTTGGTCACTGTCATAACAGTTTGCTGAGCTAGATGGGCCTTTGTTCTGATCCAGCAGGGCTCTTTTAATATTCTTATGACCTGAGAGCATCATATTAAAACTGTCAACCATAAAAACAATTCAGAAGGTAACAGTTCAGTTTCAAGGAGTAGCTATTCATGCAGGTAAGTCCATTCAATAATGTCTGCACCAGCTCTTTCTTCCATCATTTAAGATATCATAAATGAAGTTAATATTCTGCAGAAAGCTGGAAAATTTTATTGGATGATGATGATGTATTGTTGTTTTTCCAGAGAAAACCAAGAGAAAATGATTTATTTTCTTCTCCTTGATCGGAAAGAGAGATATCCTAGTCATGAGGATGAGGACCTTCCTCCTAGAAATGAAATAGGTATACCTGGAAACAAATCTGTGTCTCTAGAGTGGGTCCCTCTTTTGGTGTTGCTCTCACTGGAGGGACTGACCACATCTTACCAAGTGTTATAGCATGTTACATAATATTCAGTCTATTTGAGAAGCTCCTTGCATTTTCAGAAAGTCTTGTATAGATACAGACCTACCTGCACCTGAAAGGCTTTAAAATTAACTTCAGTAGAGGTGACTGCATCTCAGTTTATGCATCTCCTTGCATGGCTAGAGTTTCCCCTACCACTGAAATAAAAGCTGGTGTGGGTGGGAGCTCCATGTGTGCATCAGACTGAACTTGGAGCTTCATACTGAAGCCACAGTCAGCAGTCCTTGATCACTTCACTTGAAACATGTTCTTAGCTATGTATGCACATAAAGCAGAAAGGAAGCATTTCCAGTGAATCCAGTGGATTTAAATAATGTGGATGCAGCATACTTGCTCTCTTACTATATCTCACATAATGCTTATAGAAAAATATGGGAGAGTCTTTTCTGATGTGCTGTTTCTGACTTCTTAAGGTATACTCCCTAGACAATGAATTATACATATAGGGGAGTTTCTTAAAGTAAGCTCCATAGACAACAAATTGATTTGGCTAAATGCTTTGGCACAAAAGATAATTCTGCTACTTATTATTTAAGTGGTTGAATTTTGACTTCCTGTGCAGACAAGTGCAATTTTATGCCTCAGTTGTGCATCTGAGGTAGGCTTTCCTCCTTCTCTTTGCATGCCACAGATGTATCATAACATTTGTTTCATGCACTAATGCAAAGTATTGTCTGGATTTTTCTGTGCAGGAAGAAAAATGTCTTCCCTGAATGTGTTAACATTATCACTGAGCTGCATATATCTGTGTGATGTGTCATCATATTTTAGAATTCATGTGCATTATTATTCAAGTGTTAGTTGTGCTTCCTTTCCCAAGGGAAGCATGGTGGATAAGTTTAGCTCTTTGCTCCTAGCAATATCTCTGGGAATGCAGAGCAAGGTTTAATTGAGAGCAATCATGCTTCTGATGAATATCTCATCATTAGCCATTAACTGTGGCCTCAAACAAAGAGATGAGAGGAAAGGATCAGGGAAGTAGTGATGGTGTAATAATAGTTGCTTGGAGATGTTACTTACTTCAAAGATGCATGCCATGCAGAATAAGTGTTCATCTGTCTAGGTGCACATGGGCAAGTTTGAGAAACCTTAGAGCAATAGTTCAGGCTTTGGAATTCCAGCTGATGCTAAATGAATGATTCAACTCTGGTAGTCTGTTGTTCTTTTCTTTTTTTAACTTTCGTCTTTTTGATCCTGTGCATGTGTGTGGTTCTTCTCTCAGAAGTATGTTTTCTTCCTCTCTATGGAACCAAAATGTCTCCTGCCTTGTAGTCTGACAATATTCCACAGTTGCAAAAAGCACACAGATATATATAAATATAGATATCTCTCTATACAGGCCACTGCAGATTTATGAGAATAGATAGCAGCATTTCTTCTTTTTAAAACTTTGCTCTAGCAACCCTATTGTCAAGAACAAACTCATCAGCACACATGCAAGAATGCTTATTTGTTTCCGTTCTGCCTGGCTGTAAAATTGTTTTGGTTCCTTGGGAAAGAGGGATGATGATATGAAAGGTCACATAAATCAAGACGTGAGGGTATAAAATATGGTATAGTTGAAAACCCCTGTTTTGTCAGAGGGCAGTAGTTTCTTCAGCGCAAAACGAGAGTTTTTAACACACACCATATTGAAAAGGCAAGTTGTTGGAGAATTGGGGCAGAACACTGTTGGACTATTCCTGAGTGTTGCATAGGCTAAAAGTGGCAGATTCCTATACAGTATCCTCCAGTAAATGTCAGACTCCACTGGCAGTAAATGTTAGTTTAATACTGCAAGCTTAGGGTCTATCTTGCTTGCCCTTCTAAGATGCCTTCATTTAACTTTTAAGTAGCTGCTTACAAGCAAATATAAAACCTTCTTACCTAAAATGTCTCTACATCTGGAATATTGTAGTCTCCATTTCAGTGACTGCTACATTGGCCTGGGTAGCACGTAAAGCTAAACCAGAGATGACAATTAACTATGGCTTAATGCAAGTGAGCAGCAAGCTTGCTTTGTTCATCTCCCACTTCTGCTATGCTACTGGGAAGCAAGCCAGGGTCTGGCTTACTATGATGCCTGAACCAGGACTCATTGCTTCCTCCAAACAAGCTACAAGCAGTAAGCCAAGAGCAAACCATAGTTTGTTTGGAGAGAAATAAATCACAAGCCTGGGTTCAGACTTAAACAGACTCTGGTTTGTTCCCAGCAGCAAGGCAAGAGCAGTGTGGAGGAGTGAAGTGAGCATTCTTATCATTCCAGCTTACCCACCTTAAACCGTAATTTATTTTAATGGTGTTCTAACCTTATGTGCAAGTGGGAGAAGTTTGTTTTTCATTTCACCCTCCAGATAATCACAGCTCTGTTTTTTTACTTGTTTACTTACATTGGTTGAAGATCATTTTTGAAAAGCTGTTGAGAGATACTCATGGTTTCCATTGTGAATGGAAGCTCATAGTTGAGAGATATTCATGGAGTGAAGAGGGGTTTTTTCATGTGTGATATTGTACAGAGGAGTCTTAATGTTTCAGTTTTCCACTGGGGCCCCCTATTTTTGCAGTTTAGAAAATATGGTGTGGGTATTTCCTGGGAAGCAAAGTATTTTGAGCCGGGGACATCTGAGGTGTGTTCAGCCATGCTGATTGCATTATCTCTGCATAAAGACCCCCCCAGAAAGCGTGTGGACTCTCCAATGCTGAACAGACATGGGAAGCGGAGGCCAGAAAGGAAGTCAATGGAGGTCCTGAGTGTGACAGATGGAGGATCCCCGGTTCCAGCTCGCAGAGCGATTGAAATGGCACAGCATGGACAGAGGTAGGTGGTCCCCAAAGCCAAAGGCAGGAAGTCTGTGCCATCAGAGTTTCGGAAGCCATCTCAGCTGGCACTATAATGTTTATCCAGGTGAAGGAGCATCAGTCTAGGTTTTCTCACAGTAGCCTGTGCAGAAATCTGTAAGGAAGATTACTTAATTACTTAATTACTCTAGTTACTGTTGCTTTTTTAAAAAATATATGTATACTTTTTTACTCCTTTGCATCCAGCATTTTAGAGCAGTGCTGGGGGGAGGGAATAATTACCAATAGAAGCTTGCATAGGCTAAAGATAAACATCTTAGCTAAATAAAAAGTGTCACCATAGCCTCTGGTCTCATCCAAAAATGTGTGCATGTTTCTTACGTGAAAATCAATTATTTCCGATCTCTGTCTGAAGAAACATGGCAGCCATGGTGTTGCAGTGAGCAGCAGATGGCCATAAATAAATAAATAAATAAATAAATAAATAAATAAATAAATAAATAAATATGTTCCCAGAAGGCATAAGCTCAGTGAACTTCTTTGGGGTCTTCTGGTTATATTTTGAATGGGACTGAAAGTCTAAAGGCTGAAGAGTTGAAAGGAAATCCCCATGTGTGTTAAAACTATATAGAAATGTACTAAAGAACTCTGTGCATCTAGGTTACAGACCTGTGCCTCAGTTGTTAGCAGTTATCCTCCCCAACTTTAGCTAATGTCCAGTCGCCAAGTAGAAAACACAAGAGGGCCTGTAGTCCTCTAGTGTGTGCAAAGAGCAATTTGCCAAGACTAACCAAATTTGATTGCTGGGGGTACATAGCTGTGCACTGTACAGTTTTTGGTCTGAGATATGCAGCAACAGGATGCCTGAAAAGTAAGTAGTGAAATGGTAATTTGGTAAATGTATCCTGATGTAGTGGTTGGGGCCAATTTGATCAGAGATGACAGGCTAAGAAGCAAGTGTAAGCATGGTGAGGCTAAACTGCTACAATACTGAGCTATCACCATTGATTACATAGGCTCCCTTGTCTCAACTCTAAAAGTTCATTTTGGGTGCTGAGAATTTTGCTTACCTAACAATGAAGCTCTTCAGGAACAGAACGATGGAGACAGCTTGTGATAATATCATAAACTCACCTGCAGACAGTTACTATGCTGTTTTGCATTCCAGTTGTTTGCATCAGGCACTTGTCTGGGTAGAATTTGCTAGGGCTAGCCAACTGAGAAAGAAAACCCAAATTAGGAAGAATGTCATTTCCTGATTCTAAGATCTTGCCTTAATCCTGATACATCAAAGTAGCTTGCACAATTCCTGCTATCTCTCACCTTGGGATGGCAGTTGCATAGCAGATTCTCAGGAAAGTGCAAATATTACACAGCTTTGTCTCTCACCAAATGAGAGTGTGTGCTTTTATTTATTTGAATGTTGGCAGGGGGTGGGGAGCATGAACACTGCTTTAGTAGAAACTGATAAACTGACAGAAGTCCAGAGAATTTTTTCTGAAGTGATGCTTTTATACAAAAGGTTGTGCCACACAGCAAAAGATGTGTCCATATTTTTGTGAGTCAGAATGCATGCCAAATACAACATCTGCGCTTTTGCTCATATATTGATTGCTAGGCCATAGCTGCTAAAGGAAGGTACCAATGTGTGATTGTGAACAGGGAAATGGAACAGACATAGAATGAATTTTTATTTTTTTACTGTGCTTTGGTAAATCAGATGAGCCACCTCATCTTCAGATTGCAAAGGCATACAGCAGAGACTACTGGCAGTGTACTTATTCAGAACATGGACTGTTCATTAACAACAAAGGTGTTTGGAGATGGTGACCATCTGACAGGCAGACTGTCTGTACCATCAGTAATAAAACCCAAGTACATCCAACCAAGAGGCAAACTTTGTAAGGCTCCCAGCATAGTATTATGCTCCAAGTAGCATTTGAAAGGTAATTTTTGTTAGAGTTCCATCTGCCCTTAAGAACAACATTCTCAGTGTTGTTCTCAATTCTCAACATTCTCAATGTTCACTATAGACATAAGTGGTCCAGCACTAATTCCCTTTCCTAAGACAGTTTGGAAATTGTGGTTCTAACAGGATTTATAGCAGATAATTCTCAGCATCCTTACCTAGGAGCCTTTGATGTGTCAATACACTGCAGGTGGTGGTACAAAACCCAAGGTTTGTGGTACAAAACCACACAAAATCTTGGCATAGGTTTTGGGGGGAAATAAGAGTTGGGGTTCATAGTTAATGCAGCTGAAAGGACAAATATTAATGGGCTTTGGAAAGAACCTCTATCCTTTCTTTGACATATTTGTGAAGAATATTTAATATCATGTGAAACCTGCCAAGGGGTGGGATGAGGGAGCTATGTACCAGCATAACTCTACCTTCAGTTGCTTTCTGTCTGTCTGTGCTTGGAATGTTTTGTTGCCATGCATTGTCTTCCTGGCTGCCTGAGACTCAAAAGTGCACAGGTATCTGCTGTGCTGGTTTGACTGGCCTATTGTAATCCTGCTAGCTGCCAACCCTAATGTACTGTGAGCAAAAAGTGTTACTTAGCTTCTTCAGTGGTTTACATTTTTTTCCAGTGTATCTGACTCTTTATATATTCCTTGCCTCTTCCTTCCCTGTTCACTATTACTGAGGGAAGAGATAAAATGCAGTGGTGAATATCTTAAAACCTACTTGGTTTTCAGTACTTCTCTACTGAAAATCCTGCTTCCTCCATTTGCTGTTTTGGTTACTGTAAACATCATTTCCTTTTATTCTTTCTATTCTGGGGACTTTAGTACATTGTTCTTCATCATATTTAAACTCAGCCTTTCATCTCCCCCAAGATACATCAATGCCATAGCAGCTGCCACGTTCATGGTGCATTTTCCTGCAACAGGTTCTTTTTTTCTCCCTCCAAAGATGAGTGTCATTGGCTTTTAGGTTTCTCTTAAAGCAAACAGAATGAAGTACAGGGAGCAGATTAAGAACTGGAAGGGGAGCTGAGAGAGTTGGTTCCATCAACAAACTGGTGTCCTTTTTCTTGTGGGTACTTTACACTGATTATCTGGAATGACAACTTTCATTTGGGTCTGGTATACTCCAGATCAACTGTCCATAGGCCAGACCTGTGTTTTAGGCCTTTGTTTGCAGATGAGGCCAGGGAGGGGAGAGGGGAACTTGTGGGAACAAGGTATGTATAGCAGAGGCCATTTTGAACCACTTAACTGAATCTGCGTTCTTCAGACCATGTTTAATATTGGTGGCCTCAGTTGAATTCTGACATGTCTCACAAATCGGCTAACTTGGGTTTGGGGAAGGCATGTGCAAGAAGTTTTAGAGACATGGTTTGTATAAAATGAATCTTGCCTCATGCCACCATGACCAACTTGAGAGTTGCGGTTTGAGCCTGCATCTTCAAATTCAGTATCAAAATCTCCCCACTTACTTCATTGGTGTAGTATAAGCCAAATCTAAGTTGAGTACACCCATAAATTTGGTGCCTTTCTGGGGCAAGACACCCAATTGGTAAAGGAACACAGTCCTGATCCCTGTTCCAGAGCATTTCTTCAAAATGGGTGGGGTAACTTTGGGTGGGTGGGTCTCAGGTACTGCGTCAGGCAAATCTCATATGAATGTCCACATTAGTAACTCTGTTTTCTCACTTTGTTCCTGCCATAGTAAAACAATGTTCAGTAAAAGCCTGGATATCTGTGACGCCAATCCCAAATTCAACAAAGAAGAAAGGTATAAACACCAACAATCTGTTCCTCTCCTTTACCTCACTGCTATTCCTTAAAGATGCAGTACTTACCTTCTTCACTGGGGAAAAAATTGCTTGCACTTGAGAGAAAGAGACCCAGTTTGGGGTGGACCAATAGCTACGTAGTTTTCTTCCACATCAGCACACTATTCCAGCCTTCCCCACCCTCGCACCTTCCAGATGCTGGACTATCCCTGACTACTGATCATGCTGACAAGGGATGACGGGAGTTGTAGTCCAATAATATCTGGGGGGCACTGGTTTGGAGTTGCGCTAGTGTGTTCTGTGACCATGAGTCAGTAACTAATTTACAGAAGAGCTACAGTGAGGAAGGAACAGGTGGTGACAAGCCAGGGTTCCTCCATCTCCCAAAGCCACCTCTTCCTCCATATACCTTTCTTGCCTCTGTGCTGGAAAATGGGGGAAGGCAGTGGTACTCCTGGGGAAGCCAAATTTGGTATTGGTAAACCATTTAACCAGCAGTAGAAGGGGCCCTGATCCTTAAGCAAACTACATAAAATATGTTAGCTACTCTCTTATTATTATTATTATTATTATTATTATTATTATTAATCTTGAACTTTGAAGATTAGGTTGACTTTCCTTGCCCTCCTCAGCCATGACAGTTCAGCTACCAAAAGGTGCTGCGCTCTGCCATAAGAGATAGGAGCAAGACTGTTAATGGAAAAGCGGGCTTAATAATTGTGCAGTGCTGCCTTTGGCATCTGAAGGGGGTTGTTATCCAAAACATCTGGAGGGCACCAGGTTGGCTAAGACTGGTGTAGCAGATGGAGTTTCCAAAGGTGCAGCTTTTCTCATCTCTGCATGACAAAATGCACCAGACAAAACTCTGTGTTGGTGTTGTTTTGGTGCAGCTGTTGAAGGCATTGTTGCTGCTTTTGGGTTGTTTCATTTTTAAAACCTTTAACAGTGATAAAAATGAGGCATAAAGGTAATAACACTGTGTAATATTTCCTGTCTTGTTAACATTGACAAAGGCAGCACCCAATTCGTTCACTTGAAAAATAGAATCTACTCTTTTCTAACCATCGCTCTAGAACATTAAGTAGGTTTTGAACCATTTAAGTCCATTCCTTTTGAACATAGACAGCAGGTAGTGTCCAAATCCCACTGAGATAGATGAGAGTTTTCTAGTTGTGGATTGTACCCCTAGTTTATCACCTAGAAACCTTTTGCAACCACACTCATATAATCTGTAAGGAAGCATGACATATACTTAAGTATGTGGAATCTCACTGTAGTTACACATGGGCAAAGAAAAATATTCTGCATGTACTCAAAGGCACATTGGTCTACACCCAACCTGCAGACTGTGGGAAAGAAGTCCTAGCCACTGCATTATGAATAACACTTGAGGTTTTCAAACTGCTCCATATACATTGTCTTGTAATCATTACAGTTGCCCTATTCGGTAACTCACTATATCCATTTTTGTAGTTTGGGAGCTAAGAGCAGAAGAGAGTTATTATTTATATATACAATTATATCCCACCTTTCCTCATATGTGGTTCTTCCCTATTTAATCCTCATAATCCACTATGAGGTAAATTAGATTGAGAGACTGGCTTCCCAGTTTAGTGAAAATTTGAACCCAAGGCTTCCAGGTTCTAGTCCAACACTCTACCCACCCCACCCCCACAGGCTCTGATCTGACTAGTGAGTACATTGCAGGGGTAAGATTTGAACTGGTTGCTTCCTAGTGTTATCCACACTTTTGTTTATCCACTGTTGTCCCACTGCTTTTCCCCTGGGGAAAACCACTCTTTAGCACTGAATAAGAGCAAATAGCTATTGGGTTTTCCATGTATTGTTGTTTGTTCTGATTTAGAGCTAAAGAGCGGGGTTTTCCTGGGAAAGAAGTGGAGCGGGGGGAAACTGCTTGGACCTGTGCTTTCTAAACATGGGACAAGTGGAATTGTGGGTGAGCCCTCAGTTGCTTAGCCACTGCACTGCACTTGAGCTGGTATTCATAATATTGAAAATGGGCTCTTGGACTGAGCTTTTGCGAACCTTGGCTCAAATTAAGCCTAGAAACTGCTTTTGTAGGCCAAGAAAGTCCACTAAATAAACTTTTTAAAGGACCTGCAGGTTTCTCATTTAGAAGCTGCAGATAGAGGGAACTCTGCCTGTCAGCAGATGGATGGTCTGATTCTGGCGCAGCATACAAGGCACTCATTTTTATGAGGGCCTGCAGGAAGAGAGCATTGCAGCCAAGCTGCCAGGAACTCATAAAAAGTTCACAAGCTGGGGAAAAATAATGAGCTGCTGTCTTGTGCAGTGCTTGTCAGGGAGTCCCCAAGCTCTGTTGCGGGAGCCAGAGCCTTAATACAAATCTCAGCCTGGAGTGACGGTTGTGGGATGGGGTTCTGAAAACCTAACCACGTCTTGTTAGCCCTGTCAAAGTTCTTGCCAGACAGATCAGGACAATAGCCCAGCCTTGGCCATTTCCCCCTTCCTTATCACGACAGTGGCTTTTGATGCATTTCCCTTAAGGAAAAAAAAAAAAAGGTTTTACTAGATCTTCCCACCATCATTCAACCCACCTTAACCTTTTTTCTCCTGTAGTTACACAAGTCTCAGCCAACTTACCATTTCCCCAGAATGGGTGCCTGCACTGATGTTTTTTATTTTATTTTGAAAAACAGACAAGTCTCACTTTGCTACAGCAGCCTCTCTTAGTTTTGAACTGGTTCTGTAACAGGGGAAATGTAATGCTGGCCTATTTTATATGTTGAGCATTGTTGAGACAGTGTTTGTGAAGCACATGGAATGCTTAGGAGGCGGAGACCTCTATAAATGCATCAATATTTTATTAGTGACAGGAGTAACATTTCCAGTTCTGGTCCTTCCTGGAAGAACTGACAAAAGTAGGCTCCATTTCACATCTTGAAGTCAATACAAATGGACTTTTACAGTGGGTATGCATGAGCTGAACAATTTTTGGGAATGGCTCAATTCGTAAACAGATCACAACTCACCACAAGTCTCAACTATTTCTTAGAAAAGTTTGTTGAAGTAGGACATGCAGCATCACAATTTGAAGATAAACCATTTGTAAGAATAGTTTAGCAAATGCAAATCCACAGAAAAGATCAACCAATCTCCATAACCTTTTGTATGAGATGAATATATGGCCACTGTACTCCCATCTATAGAAATAATTATGATTTGAAAGCCATTGCAGAAATCAGTTACAAACAGCACAATCTTAACTCTGACCCAAAGTGGCAATTTTCTGATCTACGAAAGGATGAAGAAAATGGAGGGGAGGGGCATGTGTGATCCACAAAGGGGAAAGGGGATTTCTAAAATTTTATGGGTTAGGTCTTTTTTATGTACACTGAGGAAAAGGTTATGGGAAGATGAGAAAATATAGGTCCAAGTGCAGGAGCAGAAAAGAAGTGCAACAAAGAAAACCCCATCAAAATATTTCCTTGTTGGGATAACAAATCACACATTTGAAATGGTGCCTGGTCAATGTCTTAATATTTCTCTCACTCTTGGTTTATTTTAAAAGGAATACTGCATCTTTAAGGATCCTGCCCCTCTAGATGCACACAGTTGTCTTGGTAGCTGAGGCCACTGTTTCTTTCCCTCCCTCTCTCCCTCCATTTTTTCTCTCTCTCTCTTCTTCTAGTCTTTATAGTCTTTCTCTTTCTCTTTCTCTCTTTCTGTGTCTCTCATCTGTTGCCCTGTCCCTCAGTGCTTCTTCTACATCTGGGTTGCTGCAGCTCCGTAGTTCACATGCTTCAGTACTGTAGGAAATGCACATGTCTGCACTGCTGGGTTTATTGTGTTCTGGGATTATTATTTTTGTTTAAATAACCTCATTTCCCTACTTTCTTTCCCCATTGTCAATGCGATGTCCATACTCATCGTTAAACTCCTAAGTGCCTTTCCCTTTCTGGGAAAACTAAAGATTAATAGCATTTATGTGTCCACATTGATATAAACACACACACAAATTCTGTTTACTTTCTCAGCATTTGTGTATGTGTTATGTGCAGTCACTTGCACATTGATTTACATGCACATCCAGATAACCAGATAATGTACTTGGGAACATCAATTGTAAAAATATCTACATTGCTAAATCTGGCAACAAAATGTGGCCTTTTATATATTAACATGTGGGTTTATAAATTTAATATATTCCTTCTCTACATCAATAATATTCACCAGAACTTCACAAAGATGGAAGGTATACAAGGACTATAAGAGATACACAAAGAATAATGCATATGGGTGTAAATAAGTTAGAAATATGTGTCTGCTGGACCTTCTAGTAACACCTCAAATCTGATTGAAAGGACATCTATCCAAATGGCAATATCATTTATGAAATGGAGGAGAGTTGAGTGTTTTATTTATTTTACATTTTTGGCAAAATCCCTAAGTGGTTTACAAAAATTAGGACATCAAAATACAACAAATTGTAATGAATGCATTGTTAATAAGACAATCATTTAAACAGCAAGTCTGAACAGGATAACACTCTCAAGCATCCAAATATTCCTGAGTAGACAACTGAGATTGAGCTTCTTCTATCTCTCTTGTGGGGGACAGAGGGTTAGTGCTATAACTGAAGAGACCTGTTTCCAAATGGTTTCCAGCTGGCAATCCACTGGCCATCCTACAGTGAACAGGGCCTGGTTATTGTAAAGGATGATTTGGCCTATAACAGGGGAGGTGGTCATCTAGGTACACTGGTCCCAAGTTGTTTAGGGCTTTACATGTTAATAATAAAACTTTGAATTTGGCTCGATAGTAGACAGCTACCTGGTGCAGATCTTCAAGCACTGGTGTACACACCTAGACACTCAGTACTCCAGCCACAATATTCTGCACAAGCTGCAGCTTCCAAACCAAGTTTAAGAGCAGCACCCCAAACAACATGCTACACCATGGACCACTATCGCTGTCACACCAACCAAAGTTGGTAGTGAACACTATGTGCCGCAGTAGTCACTTTGGTCTCTATTGACAAAGATTGATCTAGGATACTATGTACAGTACCTACTCCGGTGGAGGAAAAGCAAACACATCCAGAACAAGCAGACGTCTAATTTCTTGACCATGAGAAAGACCTATCTACTGTATAGGGTTTCTGTATTCCCAGGAGTCATTCTCAGTTTATTCCATTACTGTGGCCAGACACTGGTTCAGAAAATTCACATCCTTGCCTGACCCAGATGTTACAGTGAAACAGAGCTCTGTGTCATCTGCATACTGGTGACCATTTGCTTCAAATCTCCTAATGGCTGCTCCCAGTGGCTGCATGTACCATAGTTGTTAAATAGTATTGGGGACATTGGATGGGATTCATCTAAGGAACTCTGTCGGTGGAAGCACTGCACAAGGACTTCTGCTTGTGCAGAAGTGATTTTCCCTGCACTCTCCCCAAATTGTTGGGGGGAGGGAGAACCACCAGAACAGCCCATAGGATTTGGGGAGGGGGGGTTATATTATTATTATTATTATTATTATTATTATTATTATTATTATTATCCATCAGATTACTTTGGTGGCTTCCAGCACATACAAAAACATAATTAAACATTAAACCAAGGCACAGTCCTCCAATGCTACTCACTGGAACTATTTCTGCAGGTAGTGTCCACCATAATCAAGTGCTTCCTCCTACCAGCCCATGGAGATGATCCAGGAGAATACTGTGGTCAACAGTATCAAAAGCTACTAAGAGATCCAACAAGATAAACTGGATTGCACTCCCTCTGTTTCTCTGCTGGAAGTCATCCATCAGAGTGATCAGGGCCAATTCTGTCTTAAAACCACGTCTGAATTCAGATTGAAATAGGTGCAGATAATCAGTTTCCTCCAAGAGTGCACCTGTAGGTGAGCAACCACCACCTTCTCAAGCACACTGCCCCCAAAAGGGGTCAAAACAAAAAAATTCCTTCCAGTAGCACCTTAAAGACCAACTAAGTCAGTTCTTGGTATGAGCTTTCGTGTGCATGCACACTTCTTCAGATACACTGAAACAGAAGTTTCCAGACCTTTCTATATAGTGAGAAGGTGGGGAGGGGTATTACTCAGAAGGGTGGTAGGAATGGGTGATTGGCAGATAGCTGTGATGAGCCTGTTGACGACTCTTAACGACTGCAATAGGTCTTACAGGAGGAAGCAAGGGGTGAAAAGGTGAAAAATGGCTTTGTCATGCCATTTTTCACCTTTTCACCCCTTGCTTCCTCCTGTAAGACCTATTGCAGTCGTTAAGAGTCGTCAACAGGCTCATCACAGCTATCTGCCAATCACCCATTCCTACCACCCTTCTGAGTAATACCCCTCCCCACCTTCTCACTATATAGAAAGGTCTGGAAACTTCTGTTTCAGTGTATCTGAAGAAGTGTGCATGCACACGAAAGCTCATACCAAGAACTGACTTAGTTGGTCTTTAAGGTGCTACTGGAAGGAATTTTTTTGTTTTGACTATAGCAGACCAACACGGCTACCTATCTGTACCCAAAAGGGGTATTAGTAAACAGGTGATAGTTGGAATAAACCTCTGGATCCCAGTACAGGTTTTTCAGAAGTGGTCACACAGTGAAATGCAGTTTCACAAAGTGATGCATTTACCAATTCCTGGATCCACCTGGTTAACTCTGCATGACTAGCTTTGATCAGGCATGATGAGCAAGGGTCAAGAGAGTAAATAATAAGTAAATAGGCAAGGATCTTGTCCACATCCCCAGGCCTCAAAAAAACTGAGGCTGATCCCATAAAATAAGACAAGACAGTTCACTGGATGCTTTATCAGACTCTATTTCAGAAGCAGAAGACGGGATCAGCTTGAGGGAGAGCAATTTCACCTTCTGTGTGTCTTCTAAGCTGCTGTTTCTGGCTTATGGTCCAATAGTGCATGTTAGGATAGGGCAGTAAATTTCCACTGCCAGAACAGAAGAGGCTTGCTGTGGAGATGAGTCTCCTAAAGCAGAAAGAGGAAGTAGTTTGAATATCCTATGGCAATCAACATGTTTTCATACAATTAGGTAGAACTGTGGAGTTGGAAGGGACATTATTTAATTGTTGTCTAAGACATAGTATTTCTTTACAGCTTCCATGTTGCACAGTCTCAATGCTGAGCAAACTTGGGAAATATACTTCAGAAACACGAGGAAAGCCATTCTTTGGTGTATCTAGTGTTTTGCACTCAAGTCCTTTAAAGTTTCCCATAGGAAATTGGCATGTTGTTTGAGATTAGCTTAACCAACAGGCTCTTTTGTTTATATGATAGCCTCCTAGTGAAAGTTAGATGACTTGGTTGGTGGGGCAAGCAACCAACCAACGATGCACAGTACCTGGTTTAAAAGGAGATGAAGACTTAAATGAAAGCTTTTAAAAATGATCCCTACAGAAGTTGGGAAGAGGGAGACAAAATTGGGATATGGGGGAAAAATGAATAATGATCATACAAGTTTATTCCACAATACATCTACAGATTTCTGCTTGCCCATCACAAGTGTGATGTGACTTGAGCAACATTAAAATGAAAACCAGGGTAGAAATGTAACTTAGCAGTGTTATAATTTGTAGTAGGACAGAGAAACAGTTAACATCTCTTTAATAGCTTGTGCTTAAGGCTGCATTTATTTTATATTGTGCATTTATTTTCCACTGTTTTTAGGCAGAGAACCCCTGGTTTTAATTTTAATTTAATAAAAATAGATTTTTATCTATTTTGGAAAAAGTTGAAGGTCCTTTCAGCCAGAATTAAAGTAGAGTTGCAACTTTGAACACAACCTACTCAGGATTTCTGGATTTCTACATGAGTCTCACTCAGATGAATAGCAGCCATGAAAGGCAATACATATATGTTTTTATACATTTCAGCAGAACAGGAGAAACTCCCAGTAAGTTACATCCTTCACCTGTAGCTTTGTTCATCCGAGCCTCATACCCACTCAGAAATATTGGTCTTAATTATCAGTGCATTTAACACTACATATAAAGTATAGATATACACAGTGGGAAAGGATATTCCTAGCTGGACATCACTGGGCAGGAGAATGTTACATGAGCAAAATGGAGGAAGATCCACATCCTTTTCAGTACGGCCCACTGTGCAAAATCTGATTATTTGCCATAAATAAAAACAACCGCAAATCAGATCTGGACTGCTAACTCCGCAGACTGGCTTAATGAGGGTGGGCAAGCAATGTTTTATTTTTCACGTTTACACTTGATGTGTCTGCCCCCATAATCTTAGATGCAAACTTCTTCTATGATTATGAGCTATATGGAAATACTTGTTTAGGAAATGAACCCCCCCCCTTCCCATGCGTAATTCCCCACTGGTGCTTCCATCAGCAGCAGATGCCTGTGGCAATAATTATGACCATGTAGTTCTCTGAACAGTATTTCACTCTGCTTTTCGTACTCTTTTCTCCACCTGCTTCCACGTCCCTTTCTTTCTCTCTCCTTCTCCTCTATTTATTCCCCACTGCCAAGGATGACAAGTGCTGACGCATTGGGGTAAGCTCCAGTTTTGGATTATACCTGTTGTGGGACCTATTGTTTTCTTCTGGGTACAGAAGTTTCTTTTAATGATCACAGTATAAATATTATTTATCATGAAACTGTGTTACGGGGGGGGGGACTTACAGGAGGAAAAAAATATATACAACAATGTTTGTGTGTGCCTTTGTTAGGGAGGGGGAGAAAAAGCTTGCCCTGACTTCACATGCATCTTAGAGACCTAGTACATAGTGAGGGCAAATCTCAATATGACATCTTGGCAACTATGATCAGATCTCCTATAATTTTTTTTCTTTTACATTTGTTTTTGAAAAGGTAAATATTAAAACCAGCTTGGGGAAGGGAGCTGAACTGAATCAAGGTCACTGTGGTGGGGAAGAGCAGTTAACCTTTTTTTCCTCCTATCGTCTTCCCAGCTAAAATCCTTCCAGCTGCTATTCGTCCAGTGGGGGAACGCTTACAAATACTATATTGGAATCTATATTTCCCCCTCAAAGAACATATAGCATCTTTGGAGGGGGCAACGTAGACCAGGATAATAGTGCAGGAGGGAAGAGTTATCCTCAACCCCCTCCCCCCCAGCTGCTTTTACATTTTATTTTATTTTTAAATGTCTGGCTTGGCCCACTAACAAAACTACCTCATCCTTACACTGAGGGCATAGCCTAAAATGTAACATATGCCATGTAGGATGGGGTGGGTAGGTGTATGTATGGGTGTGGGTGTGACTGATGGTATTTGTAATCCAGTAGCATCTGGAGGACCACAGGTCCCCCCCAAAAAACCTGTTGTCAAGCCACAAGGTTCTATGGGGGAGCCTCCCTGTGGTATGAATTCATATTTATATGACTTTTGATGGCTTTGTGCATAATGTCCAATAAAGAAAAGCCCCCTGGCAGTTGAACTGCAAAGCAAAACCTTTATAGCCATGGTCATGGTGCTGGGCCACCCTGCTTTCTGTGCTCTATCAACGGAGACTCAAGGGGAGCCAGCAGAGAGTGGAGCCAACTGCCTCCATCTCTTGCTGCTATGTCCTGTTCTCACACTTACATAACAAGCAGCTGGGCAGAAAAGTCCGCATCAGGCCAACCACAATAGTAACAGTTCCTTCTCGTCTCCATTAGGCTGTATTGAACTTACACACAGGGTTGTTTTTTTCCAAGTGCAGCCATCCTTTGTGGTTGGGTAAAAGGTACTGCAGCCTCAGAATGGCCTACATGGTTGTTGTAAGCTGCCCTGTGCACCGTATTGGGAGGATGGGAGGAAAATAAAATTATTTAATCAACAAGCTGGCCCCAGTTCGTATGCAGCTCCTTATTGTCTTCATGATGTGGGATGTGCTTAAATAACGGCTGATACAGGTGAAATGTGGAACTTGATAGTCAGAAGGAGCTGCTGCAGTTTCAGAGCAGGTGTTTGGTCGGCTCAGTTGGCTTCAGGATTCCATGGTGGTGAATTTTCTGACACCTATTTAGTCACAGTGACAGCAAAACCAATATGTCTCTGTGGATGCATTGCTTCCACTATTGTCTAATCATCCTGACTCTGCTTCCAATATCTAAGCACCTTCTGAAGAAAAGGAGTGCTGTACCAAATGACACAAAACCCCACTGGCATGAATATTGTATGTGTGTATGTATGCGTGTGCACATGCAAAATTTTAGAATGTGCAACATCCATAAAGAGGATCCTGTAGTGAAATATATAGAGTCCCATTCTCTTATCTGAGTCACCCTCTCACCAGCCTCTACTTAAACAAACACTAGAAGGCATGAATGTTGACACCCTTCTCTCCTCCTGCTGAAAACTACTAGCATTTTACATTTTACCACAACTTGGAACATGACTACTGATCCCCTGTGATGAAACTGAGCAGGCAACTTTCAGAATTTTAAGAGAGCCCAGAGGCGCTGTTAAAAATGTACATGAAAGGGCCCCCAGTCTGAATGGAACCTCCTGACTCTGTAGAATTCTCAAACCCTATTCTCATGCTACATCCACAAGCATAACCTACTCATATTCCTGAGTAGAATTTCTGCAATCTGCTGTGGCATGGCCTTTCTACCTCTAACAAATGCAAGAACAACAAAAAGTAGCATAAATTTGTCAGGTGCTATTTTTTCTGGCATGGAGATATAAAATAGGCAATGCTTTTCCTGTTGAATTTCTATTTATTAAGCTGTGTCAAAGGCACAAGACACACCTCGCTTTCTCTCTCATATCTGTCCTTTTTTATTATTATTACTGTTGAATTAGTACTCATGCTTCTGACATGTTGTGTTGCTTTCCTGGGGAACAGCAGATTATAGAAGCAGAAAGATCCCAACCATCCACTTTCTTAAGCAAAATAAACCCTGAAGGTCATATTTGCCCAGTTTGCTGTTTTTGTTTTTTTGGGGGGGGGGACTGACAGGTTTTTGTTTGTTTGTTTTGAATCCTGAGTGTTTTGAATCACTTCGGGGCAGTTAGATCATTTAAAGCATTTTTTAAAAATCAATCACATCAGAAGAGATTTGGTTGCCCAGTTAACAAACCAAACTGCCTATAGTTCATCATAAGGGGAACTGTGAGACACAGGAATGTGGCAGGTTGATGAAGAGGTGTTGACATTTCCATTCCACCTTACGGAGCAGACGTGTGGAACTGTTGCGTGTCACATGTCTGTTTACATTCCATGATTCATGGTCTTTCTACAGCCTTTCCCTTTACAGGTGTGAAAAATGTTTCCAGTTTCTAAAATAGTTTTGCTGTAAAGCAGGATAAGGATCAAACATGTTTCATATATTCTGGTATAATTTCTAACAGACACATATTCAGAGTTCTTGCTGTTGTTGTTGTTGCTGCTGTTATTGTTGTTGTTTAGGGCCTGAAATTTAATAAAAGATCATGTAGTCCCTGTCCAGAGGTTTCAATCATATAGACATAATATAAATGAAAAAAGAGATGGGAAGGAAAGAGGAAAGCAGCTGCTCTTTCATTGGCCAATGTATAGGGTCAGGCTGATCTCTTCCCTGCTTGTACAGTCTTCCTGGGAGGCAAGGATTGCCTTGACTGGTGGAAGAGGGCAGAGGATGGCTCTTTTCGATTCTGCAGCCCTGAGTTCCTGGCAGTTGGAGCAGGCTGTTCATTCATGGGAGGGGGGCATGGGAAGGGGAAGGACAAACTCCTTGCAGCAGTTCCTTCTTTGGCTTACAGATGGAGCCAGGACTGCCTCATCATTGCCATGGTAATACAAACTCATGGTAATAAAATGTTCACAACACACTGTGTCACTCATTAGGGGTGGAGAGGAGTGTCTAAAATATGTTCAACCCTCAAAAGAGGGTTAGAAATTTACCAGACCAGAATAATGAGAGACAAGACTCACCTTAATTCCTCCAGAGATTCTGTGAAGATTATATGCAAATGGATGTTTCCTGTTAAATAATTGTATTTCAAATCCATAGATTAAAAAACCCTTTCAGCAAAGTAAGGTGTCATAATTCCTTATTTTTGTCCTCCCAGTGTGACTACTCGGGTTACTCAGGCTGGTGATAATGTCTATGGAGCTTCCCCAAAAGGAGAATCCATATTGCTACCCAGTGCACGATCTCTGTCTTTGCTTGAGTCTAAATTCTCAGTGCTCTGGGCCAGTTTCATGAGAAGGAGCTGACCCCTGGTTTCTTTGTTGATGGCTGGTGGGTGAAGAACGGCACCAAAGAACCTTCCTTCAGAAATTTTAAATAATGTGGCTAGGGTGCTCTGTTTTCTTAACCTGCAAAGGTGATACTGACAGGAGTGTAAGACCTACAAATCCCCACTTCTTATTTTCATTTGCTTTAAGGCACTGGAGCTACAAGGATGCTTCTAGGTTCAGTTTGGAGGTTATTCTTTATAAACAAGCTTTGACGTATTTAAGTGTAACATTTTCTTTATAGCTGCAAGCTTTAAAAGTAGATTAATAAAACTGTAGTTTATTCACTAAAGGCCTACAGCCAATTTCCTGGCTGATAAATAGCATAGCATATAACTCTTCTCTCACTATGTATCTCTATCCCTCTCTGCCCTATGTGCCTTTATTTCATTCTTTCTCATGCTGATCCCCACTATCTCCCACACTGGTGGAGTGAGGCATGCAGGCCTCAGGGCCTTCCAACAAATAAGCAGCCTTGAGAAGAGGGGTTTCAAAGAGAGGGGACATCTACAGCACTCCCTCTGGAACCCAAGGGAGGATCATCCTTGGCCAGCCACTCCCCAGTCTTTTAAAAGTGTCCCCTAAGCTGTGCGTGATCCTTGTTCTCATGATAATTCAGGAAGGCATCCCTGCTGCCATGGCAATGAGGAAAACATAGCTAGTGGGCTGACATTTGCTGCCTCCCATCATAGGTGTCAGAGGGCTGAACCATAACTCCCAGATTATCAGCTTTCGGATTTGTTTGTTTTTTAAAAAACAGATCCTTCTCTAGCTGTTGTAGAACCTGAGACAGGAAGCAAAATGTGTCGGCACCAATTCTGCCCGTTTACAAAGCAAGCCATCTCCTGCTTTATAGGGTTGTTTGTTAACAAATGAAGCCATGGTTCATTTAGGACAGCAGAGCTAGCCAATTAGACAAAAGGAAGGCTGGAATGACACACCCACTGGTTGTAGGAGCAACTTCCTGATTCACTTTTATCTGGACAGTAGTGTGTCTACCCCACCAAAAGGTAGCATCTTTCTAACTAAGGACTTATTTCATACCCTAAAATGTAACCCACGCATACCCAGGGCTGTACACATTTTTTAATAACCCTGCCATTACAGATAAAGTCCATCCATATTAAACCTGTATTGCAGGTGGGGGAAGGGACTGGCTGAGAGGACAGAAAACAGCAGCAGGAGACTCTTTCAGGTGGTTCGCAATTTAGCGGAACCACCTGTAACATCGGGGCCCAGTACGGGCCACATGTTCTCCTGCAATGATTTTGCAAATTTTTTTGCAGATAAAATCGCTCAGATTCGGGAAGAAGTAGACTCCACCGTGGGAGCAGGGCCGGGGCGGGAGAGTGCTAGAGTCCTGTCTGGTCAAGTTGTGTGGGATCAATTTCAATCTGTTACCTCCGAGGATGTGGACAGGCTGCTTGGACGAGTGAAGCCAACCACCTGTCTCTTGGATCCTTGCCCATCCTGGCTTATAAAAGCTAGCCGGGAAGGACTGAGCGATGGGCTTCGTGGGGTGGTGAATGCTTCCCTCCGTGAGGGAGCCTTCCCAGACCCGCTGAAAGAGGCGGTTATTAAACCGCTTCTTAAAAAACCATCTTTAGATGCGGCCACGATGGCCAATTATCGCCCAGTCTCAAACCTTCCATTCTTGGGCAAGGTGATTGAGTGAGTGGCTGCTGAACAACTCCAGGCACGCCTGGAAGAAGCGGACCATTTGGATCCCTTCCAGTCGGGATTCAGGCCTCATCATGGGACTGAAACTGCCTTGGTCGCACTGGTTGATGATCTCCGGCGGGCTAGGGACAAAGGTGAGAGCTGTTTCCTAGTTCTGCTGGATCTCTCAGCGGCGTTTGATACCATCGACCATGACATCCTTCTGGACCGTCTAGAGGGGCTGGGAGCTGGGGGCACTGTCATACAGTGGTTCCGCTCCTTCCTCCTGGGCCGTGTTCAGAAAGTGGTGGTGGGGGATGAGTGTTCAGACCCCTGGCCGCTCACTTGTGGGGTGCCTCAGGGTTCTGTCCTCTCCCCCATGCTTTTCAACATCTACATGCAGCCGCTGGGAGGGATCATCAGGAGGTTTGGGCTGGGTGTTCATCAGTATGCAGATGATACCCAGCTCTACCTCTCTTTTAAATCAGAACCAGTGAAGGCGGTAAAGGTCCTGTGTGAGTGTCTGGAAGCGGTTGGAGGATGGATGGCGGCTAACAGATTGAGGTTGAATCCTGACAAGACAGAAGTACTGTTTTTGGGGGACAAGAGGCGGGCAGGTGTGGAGGATTCCCTGGTCCTGAATGGGGTAACTGTGCCCCTGAAGGACCAGGTGCGCAGCCTGGGAGTCATTTTGGACTCACAGCTGTCCATGGAGGCACAGGTCAAATCTGTATCCAGGGCAGCTGTTTACCAGCTCCATCTGGTACGTAGGCTGAGACCCTATCTGCCTGCGGTCTGTCTCACCAGAGTGGTACATGCTCTGGTTATCTCCCGCTTGGACTACTGCAATGCACTCTACGTGGGGCTACCTTTGAAGGTGACCCGGAAACTACAACTAATCTAGAATGCGGCAGCTAGATTGGTGACTGGGAGCGGCCGCCGAGACCATATAACACCGGTCTTGAAAGACCTACATTGGCTCCCAGTACGTTTCCGAGCACAATTCAAAGTGTTGGTGCTGACCTTTAAAGCCCTAAATGGCCTCGGTCCAGTATATCTGAAGGAGCGTCTCCTCCCCCATCGTTCTGCCCGGACACTGAGGTCCAGCTCCGAGGGCCTTCTGGCGGTTCCCTCACTGCGAGAGGCCAAGTTGCAGGGAACCAGGCAGAGGGCCTTCTCGGTGGTGGCGCCCGCCCTGTGGAATGCCCTCCCATCGGATGTCAAGGCGATGGACAACTACCTGACATTCAGAAGACATCTGAAGACAGCCCTGTTCAGGGAAGTTTTTAATATGTGACATTTTAGTGTATTTTTTATCTCTGTTGGAAGCCGCCCAGAGTGGCTGGGGAAACCCAGCCAGATAGGCGGGGTACAAATAATAAATTATTATTATTATTATTATGACTTAGCCCAGTGTTGTTATAACAATATAACAACAGGGGGAAAGGGGGCATTAGGGTGACAAATAACAACTGTGCAGTGCAGTTAACTAGTCTCCTGGCATGTTATTTTTTTTAGGGAGATGCAAGGGAGTTGTGAAATTGATTGTAGCAATAAAAGGCAAGAATGGAGAGTTTCAGCAGTTAATTAAAGGCCAGGGAAAGAACAGGGTTTCAGTCAAGGGTGAGAAGATGTCATCTGCACACCAGGTGTACCTTTTGATGGCTAGCAAATCTGCCCATTGAGATGCAATAGCGGGGTAGAGGCTAGGACTACTCAGCTTGGTAGACCCAGTGCCCATGCCTTATTTCTCTGTCACCAGATTTATGAGAAATGGTAGGCCTGCTATCTGATGCTATTTATATATGTATGTATGGGCAACTTGCAACTTGCACACATTTAACTTGCACAATTTCAGCCTTATGTGCTTGCCAGCCAACAGCTTAAATCATACACATTAAGCACACACAGGGTGGAGAGATTAAAAGCTCTTTCCGAGCCAGGTTTTCCTGTTGATGAGCTATACAGATGTACATTGTATACATCCATTATATATCTCTTACCTTATAACTTGCATGTCATAGATCTAGTTGTATGAGCGGAATCAAAATGTTCTCTTTGAGAAATCTATACATTCGTTAATTTGTTTTACTGAAAGCAGTCCCCCCACCGTAAGGTTGCAATATAGTGACATACAGATTAGGAGTAAGTGATATATTGCATATTATCTTGTTGACTGGGTTGGCTTCCATTGTTGTATCATCCTTTTTAAAGACCATGGTTCCAGCAGAGATGAGAGAGGTCAAGCCAAAGATTTCAAGAAATGCCAACATAAGCTGGCAATTTCTTTAACATTTTTCACATATGGGGCTGTTGAACATGCTTTTGATTTGCGCTATGGATCAATGGTGCTGATGTGGAAATGAAAGAGGAGGAAAATTTGAATGTGCATTATTTATAGCCTATGTAGGTTTCTCTCAGACATTAGACGTAACCGGAGACGTGAAAATATCTTTGGTAATCTGTGTTAGCATTGATAACTGGGATTGACAAGGAGCTCCTTTGCTTCTGTATTCGGCCGTGTGAATTCCATGCTGTTTCTGATCCACTTATCTATGCATAATCATTTTGATGAATGGTGACAGCGAGAGGCTGAGGCCTTTGGAAGTAGTATTGTGCCTGTAAACATATGGGCCAATGATTTCATATGAAATACTTTGCTGGTCAGTGGGGAAAAAAAATTTCCTAAATGGAAGGTTAAGAAAGATCCATCTGATTTCAAAATGATGGTGTTCTCAACCAACAGGAGAATAGGTGATTTATATACTTGTTGGTCTGCCATGGTAAAAACAGCTGCAGCAGTGCAGTCTATTTCTTTCCTTGCCAGACATTTCTCTTTTTACCTGATCTTTACAACAGAGATCAAAGCTCCTTCAGAGTGAGATCATGGGGGATAGGATCGGGATCTTATAAGAGAGGTATTTCCAGATGCACACAGGAAAAAAAAATTGTAAAATGTGAGACTGGTGAACAAAGGGATGGGTGGCTTCATGTACATTTGCCCTTTGAAAACAAATGTCGGCTATATATGCAGTTTCTTGTTAGAAATGTGAACCACAGCTTAATGCAGAGGTTTAATATGGTGGTGGCTGGCACAGCAGGGTGGTGTGTCTTTTGACAGGGGATTCTCAGGGCCTTGTCTTCCTGTTGTGTTTACTCAGGTCTCGCTCAATCAGTGGAGCTTCCTCTGGCCTGTCGACCAGCCCACTCAGCAGTCCAAGGGTAAGTGGGATTATTTGGGGTCATGGTTTATAACTGCTCTCTCATGTGATCTCGGTGACATCTAATATCTCTTCCCCCATTTTGAAGGGTGGTTTTGTTAGCTAAGGATGTGGGGCAGCTATAAAGCACAGCTTGCTGTTTGTGAATGTTGGGATAGGGTCCTTCTGCAGGGCTGCCTGTGCTTCTGGCATCGTTGCCACCTAAGGTATCATTGTGGCCTAACATGATGCCAACGTATATAACCCTGTTAAGAGAGTTTATCATACAATGAAGAAAACATCTGCTGCTTATTGCAAGCCCATGGTGAGGCACTGAACCATAACAGCTAGAGCTACTTTGGGACTGAATAGCACAGCTGAAGAAAGCTGGAAAAACAATGAACTCTAGTCTGAACAAGAATCATACAGAGTTGGATTAGAATGTTCCAGTAAGGAAGCTGAAAGTCGCTTGGATTTGAGGGGCAGAAAGAGAATCATTCCGAAGAAGTAAGAAATTGTGCAGTCTTAGAGAGTCTGCTTGAACAGGCCCTTTTTTGTTAGTCCTTGGGCAAGCCAAAGCTTGATTGGTTCTTTTTTAAAAAAAACAACAGGCAATAGCTTGTCTAAATATATGTTTTAACTCACGGGTGGCTAAAATAATGTTGGCTCAAGGGTAGTGCTGAAAGTCAGGTACTTCTCTAAGGGATGCATGCCAATAATGGGTGTGGCCAATGCATATTTCTACATGCACACACCACAGACATACATTCCACACATGCACACTCACCACCATACAAAGCACACACAAACAGCATCTATCCTCACTACACCTACAGGCATACACACGTTCCCCCACCCTCTGTTACACAAAGAGTTACGGACACCTGCACACACACACACACACACACACACAAACACACACACGATGCAGGCAGGGAACCAGTTCATTTACACTTCTTCTGTTCTTAGTCAATTCAGCTTCTGTTCTTACATACAGTTATATGCAATTATCACAGTTTTATGCAATTTTCACTTCTTATATAAGTTAATTGCCCAAACTGCAGGGCAATACATAGTTACACATTTGTGGTTCTTCTAATGGGCTTGCACTCATTCACAAATGAACAGTAAATACAATTTCATTGTTACTTTTTTCCTAATCCATGCTCTATGAAAGGAATATGCTCTGCATTTTTTTAAAAAAAATCTTTTATTCTAACAGTATTCTTTTTTGCATTTTGTTCCCTGAGTGTATTGAATTTCTATTTTAAAGTTTTTTCTTGGACTGTTCTTGAATCTAACACTTGCTAGTTAAGTTTTGTTGTTGTTTTACAAAACAACATAATCCCCTTCTCTGACTTCATTTATGGCTGATTATGAATTGTGCATTTTTTGGGGGGGGGGTTACTGCATAAAACACAATGATCAGCCACAGAATGGAATTCTGGTTCTGTGTCATAAAAACTGAGGAATGTTTTTTTCTTTTGTTTTTTAAAAGTATAAGACTGATGACGGGAGGACTTAGATGTAATAGGGGCACTTAGAAAGCAAACCTTCTTTGGTGACCCTTGGGGTATTTTACTTAAAGTGGCCATCATTTGAAGCCCACACTGGCCCATGGTTCCATGAGCTGTTAAGATTTCATATAGTAAAGCCTGCCAGAGAAAACTGGGTGGACAGCCAGGAAAGGAATAGTGATGAAATGATAGAGGCTTTCCCCCTCCTCAGCCTCACTCACACCCTCTCTCCATATTACTGAAACTTGTGGTGCTTTGACTGAGGAGAGTCGATGTGTGTAGTAATCTGTGTGCTTCTATCATTACCTGCTGCACACCTTCAGTTATTTTGATCTGCATTTCCTTGCTGTTTTTGATTGTGGTAGACGTTTTGAGCTGGGAGAGAGGGCACACTCAGCCTTACATGCTTACATGTCAGGTTCCCCTGTGGCTTGAATGATGCTTCCTTCCCCTTCCCCACCTCCCTTCAGCCCTGGTCTTCTCTCTCTCTCAATCTGTGAGACAGTCAGAACAGCTCAGGGGTATGGCCTTTTCTCTCTCGCCCTCTCTTGCTCTCTCTTGCTGCTTCCCCTCCCTCACCCACCCTTTTAGTTTTTTACTTTCTTTTCCTTCATGTTAGTTTTTGCTCTGTGGTTTTTTTATTTGCTGACACATGGTTGGTTAATATGATGAAGCTTGTGACAAAACTGTTGTTTTCACTACCGCCACTGCTGCTGTTGTTGACTATGCTGTGTTCCCAGCTAACTGCATGTCTTTTTGTTTTTTGTTTGTGTTTGTTTTTTGTTTCTTTGCAATTCCCTAACCCCCCACCTCCTTCACCCTCACCTCCATAACTCTGATCTCCTTGTGATGTGGCTCACAACTGCAACTCAAATGGGCTTTATTTCTCTATTCACCCACTTTGTGCGTATGTGCGTGTGCGTTTTGCTTTTCTTGAAATGCATGGGTACTTTCTCTGTGTGTATCTTGTAGCCTATCAGAAAATTTTTCATCCCCCCTCAGACTCCTGACCTCCCTTTCACCCCCCGCCCCCAAGTCTCCCTGGACTCCGATGCTTGTAGGAATGCTTCCAGGCCCGGACATGTTCTCCAGCCAAAGCCAGCACTTCAACCCAATCCAAAGACACAGACTTTGCCATCCAAGAGCAGATTGGCTGAAAAACCACTCCAGTCTACCAAATCCAATCCCCTGCCCTCTAGCAATGCTACAGTCCCTCCTTCCCCAAATTCTCCTGCACAGAACACTCAGGGCCGTCCACCTGCTCCTGGGTTTAGCCCGCAGCTGGCTGTTCCTACCGTGCAAACCAACCCTATGTCTCCTGTTAGATTGCTCCCTTCTAGTACTGACCCAAGCACCAAATCTATCCCCATCATACAGGTCACCCCTCACCCCTCTCCAAGGGGCAGTCCCCTCCCTACCCCCAAGGGGACACCTGTCCATACGCCAAAGGAGAGCCCAGCAGGCACACCCAACCCTACGCCACCATCCAGCCCCAGCATTGGAGGAATGCCCTGGAGAACACGGCTCAACTCGATCAAGAACAGCTTCCTGGGATCTCCACGCTTCCATCGCAGGAAATTGCAAGGTACATTGACCTCAAAATGCGGCAGTGTTAGGTTGGCAGGTAGAAGTACATATCAGTATAAAGAGTGGTTGGTTAGTAGATAGCAAAGACAGAGAGTATATAAGGAAATTTGAAAGTTGCTGTTTCACTGCTGTTAACCAAACAATGAACACGTTGCAATTCTTCCAGTGTGTGTCAATTACCATATGAACTTCATTCCCCCTTTTTCCCCTGACCCTGAGCTTGGAAAACCAATTTTAAATTTTCTCAGCAGGAAAACCTAGTTAGGCTTCTGCAAGTCATAATACTGTTTGTGATGCTTGATGGAAGATGGAGCCCACTGAGAAGCAAGAGCTAAGTGTAATGCAGAGGTTTGTCAGGGCTACAACTCCCATCATATAGTGTTGTCACTAATTATTTACCAAGGTGCACAAGCTGCAAAGCACCGTTGACTTAAGGGAGTACACCTATGGAATTTTATTATATAAATTTTTACAGAAGACCTCTTCTCACATGGGTGATCATTAGGAAATATGTCTTTATTCATACATCTCTCTCCCCCAGTAGACTACCTCAGGCATGTCCAACAGGTAGATCACGATCTACTGGTAGATCACGGGGGTGTCCCAGGTAGATCGCCATCCCCCAGGTCGATCCCCCCCCCAAAAAAAAGCTCAACAACTTTTGCTTCCTAAAAAAGCTCAGCTCAACAACCTTGGCTTCTCAAAAAAAAGTTCAAGAACTCTGGTCCATTCTTCAGTGACAATGGGTAGATAACTGCCAGTTTTTTTTTATATACTGTGAGTAGATCGCAGTCTCTTGGAAGTTGGACATCCCTGGACTACCTGAACAAGGCAAAAGTACCAGTTTTTATACTAAGATTACAAGTGTTGTTATACTATCCAATCTCTCCATCCTGTGCCTTCTGCTCATGACTTTGATATTTGCACTGTGCTTCTAGCCTGCTGATTTTCAGTTGTTTCTGACTTCAGGCACACACTGGCCTGGTTTACACATGTCACTAAACTATGGTTTGCCTAGCCAAAGTGTGGCTTTTTGAATATCTGAGTTCTGAGCAAGGTGTTGTCTTCACTGATGTGCCAATGCCCCAACATTGTTGTGGTTTTTTTGTTTTGTTTTGTTTTGTGTGTGTTTTTTTGGACGGAGAGGAACTCCATGAGGACTCATGTTAATAAAGGTTACATAAGGCACAATTACTGCTTTATGTGTTTATGAGCAAATACATTCCTGTCTATTACTGGAAATCTCTTTTCTTTCCTAATTCAAGATTGGTTAAAATATGCAAATAGGAAATTTCCACAGCTCAGCATTCCAGCTCATTTGTATCTTTGCTGAAATGTCTGCTGTAGTATATGGCAGATTTCTTATTCTCTGTTTCAAGGGGAAAGGGTAATAATATTCCCTCTACGGACTTTGCACATAATCAGGGTGTTGTAGGGCTAAGTGTGCAGCACACCAGTTTTTAGTGTTTTGTGGGTTATAGAACTATTTCAATGCTACTAGTAAAGATCAGCCCCAGACATCTTGGCAGATACAATTATGCTGCAAATTACTTTCACAACAGTCATCAATTCTAAGTTGAATAGATACAGTTTAAGAGCCCAGGCCAAACTGTGAAATCTCAGTATGTAAGTGTTCAAGTTAGGTACATGTGGATATAGGAGCAGTGTGGGTCAATTATTTGATATTAAAACAATAAGTTATTTGATATTAAAACAATGAAGTGCTTGAAATATATTCTGTGTGAACTTTAATTCCACATTTATTGACTTTGAATTGGGAATCAGCATTTCCTTTTTCTCCTCCTCTTATGCTTTGTCTC
This sequence comes from Podarcis erhardii, assembly GCF_964252035.2. Lineage (NCBI taxonomy): Eukaryota > Metazoa > Chordata > Lepidosauria > Squamata > Lacertidae > Podarcis > Podarcis erhardii. The sequence goes on along the minus strand of NC_138497.1, from coordinate 76,568,552 downwards.
TGTCTGTGTATGTATATATAGTACCGACCCCAGAAGAGATGTCGAATTTAACTCCAGAATCTTCCCCAGAGTAAGTAACTCACTACAGTACTATTAGTATCAGCACCGATTTGTTTCCTGTGTACTTGACAATAGATCAGAGTGGGACAGAATGTTCTTTATCTAGCACTCCTAACAAATGAATTCATACTACTCTGGTTGCAGCAGGTCACAAACAAGGTGTCAGGGCAGTTAATATACACCTTCAAGGGTAGTGCTAGGTTAAGGGATACATTTCGGACAAGGGTAGCTAGTGCATAGAACTCATACAACTCCCCAAGAGGAGTTTCTGGACACCCAAAATTTGTCATTTAAAAAAATAAAATAAACAGTGTTTTGTTTTTTGTTTTTAATTACTGTTCTTGTGAATCTCCTGCTGTTATGCTATGGAGCTGAATATTGTTGTGGCTTCCAATTCCCACCCTCACCCCACCCCACTCAAAAAGAGAAAAGTCTCATTAATTCTTTTAAAGTTGCTGACTGCTCTTTCCACTCTGATTCTCTCATGGCAAAAGACCTTTGTGACCTCACCCAAAGATTCCCCACAATTTGACTCTATAAAAAATCAGTTGGCCATTTTCACACTTGGACACGTTATCCCCCGGGTGTTGACCATTGGTCAGTGCAGCCCACAGCCTGATAATGGTTAGCTACTCCTGATTTAGGAAACTGCAGGTGCTCAAGAAAACAAATGGGTTGTTTGTCTGATAAGGATTTTTAAGAAAACAAAACCCAGTGCATAATTTTTTTCAGTCCAGTGCATTCCTCTCCACCCTCACTTCATAGGAAAAGTCTTAAAAAGGAAAACCAACATCCAATTCTTCATGTATTTAACATACTCCTTTCCATAGGCTTTAGTGAATAGCTTTTTCAAGCAATCTTACATACACTGGACCCTGTGTCTCTCTTTGGGGTCAATAGAGCAAACAGCCTGGAAAACTTAAGCAGTGTCTTGACTTCATATATTGTTCAAAGTCACAGTGAACTGCTGACTTTTCTGACTTTCTTTGGAGCCTAGTAGGAAGTAACTCATACAGTAGAAGGTGGAAGCTGGTGTAGGGATGGAAGTTTCTATAACAGTTCGGAAAGGGCTACACAGGAAATACAGTAGCCATTCAGAAATAATGTGTTTTCTCAATTGCATTAGACCCAAAGTAATTTTAACAAAAATGTCATTGAAGAATTACATAGGACTAAATGCCTTTTTGGGGTACTTTGCCTGTGAACATTTCTCCAGAGATTCCCTTTTAGTGCAAAATAATCCTCCATAATTTGCACAGCATTTTCTACTACGTTCCAGATTGCTGCTTTCTTGGCTGCTGAAATGATCTTATATTGGTTAAGGCACAGAGTGAAATAATCATGAGCTCTAGATTAAATTTTGATCCAAGAAGATCTCTTAACTGGAGATGGTGATATGGCCCTTGCCGTTTTGAAGTGTGAAAACTGAGTAGTGCAACCCTGATGCAACAGCAGTCAGGGCAGTAAAGAGTGGTGGAAGGGACTTAATGGGATCCTTTTCTTTCTTTTCCACCATATTCTCTCTCCCTTCTCTCTCCCCTTCTTTTTGTGTGAGATCCTTTGTGAATGTGCTGCCTTTCTCTGTGCCTCACTCTCTCTTTAAGAACTGCCGGGTAAAAGTAAAGGCATTCTTAGTAGGCAGTTTGGATGCAACTCAAAGCCTAAGGCCTTTTCCCCCTTTCCAATATAATTGCTGAATTAATGAGTTCAATTGGATGGCACCCTGCAGTAAACATAATAAAAGTTGTAAAAAATAATGAACTGCGTTTTTATTTCAATCGTCAGTGCCTTTATGCTCTGTGGCCACTCTAAAGTTCTGTATTGTTTTTGCTCTGAGAGCAAGATGTCTCCGTTGCAGAAGAGCCCTTAGTGGTCCCATGATTGAAATGTTGCATAAATGTGCTTCCTTACACTGTTGCTGCATCTTTTAATGAATCTAATTCGTTTAACAGTTCTGAGGACTGGATATTATACCTTGACGTGTCTAGGTAATGTGTATCATTTTATTTGTGGGAAAGCCTAGATAAGCTCATAGAAATTAAATGGATAAGCCCATATCCCCTTCTGGTGTAAAGCAGCATGACTCCATCTGCTTTTTAGCATTCTGTATAGCAGTACATGTATTTAAGAAGAAGAAATTGATAATAATCCAAATTGTGCATAATATTTAACCTTTACAAACATTAAACAGGCACCTCCATCCAAAACATTTTCATGTGTGTGTTTTTTAAAGTCAGCTTCCAGTTGCCTTGTTTGGGCAATTATAATGGTGTGGAGCAGGAGAGCAGAGCCATACCTACTGGCCCTGGCCCTACCATCACAACTCAGTCAGGACCTCCCTCCTGCTGTCTGCCTTCATGTTGGTGAGCATGTTTAAAGTTTGCTCATTGCACATATGCCCCCTCCATGAGCTAGAACCAAAAATTGGGGGCAGGGAGCCTATGAGCATCCCCTCTGCAGGCATTATTCCCACCGCATGGACAACAGGGAATGGGCTATTGAGGACACAACGACAGGGGAAGTTCTGCACAGCAGTCCTCTCCCACTCCGCACAACTGTCGCCATGTGTATTGAATGACCAGATATGGCTAATCAGCTTTATCCTTCCCATCAGTTATTGAGAAAATAAATTACATGTGAAAATGGATCAGATGGAACATATCTGTGAAATTATTATTGTTTGGGTGCCGTGTTTTCACTGTACTCACATTACTTTTGCAGTGGCCAAGGGATATTTTTAGGTGTCCTTTCTTTCATTCCAGAAATCATCTCACCAGTGGTGTTTGCACTCCAGCAGCCTTCCCAGGTGTCCATGCTTCAGTTAAAGCTCAGGAGAAGACATTATGAGATAACTCCTCCCATGAGCCTTTTTCAGATTAGGAAGCACAGGCAGCTGGGGAGATTGCAGAGTGCTACAGAAAGGTTTACACGTACCAATCTCCGCTACCTTGCAATAATAAAGTTAGTTCAAAATCTCAATACCCACCAAAATTCAAAAGAAATTATTTTTCTTGTGCCCTGAGAATGAGACAGAAAAATGGAAGCCTCTTTCACAGGGGAAGAAAACTTCAAAGAAACTGGAGAAGCATTTGCCACATTGTAGTAGTTCACATGTCTCTAACCATACACATTCTAGAACAATTAGATATACAAGGATAACTAGAGTGGGATCCTAGCATCACTTGCTAGTTCAGTCTTTGTCCTGAGGACTTATCTGTTAATGCAAAGGAACTTAATATTTAAGAAAAATATGTAAACAAAAGGTCTTTAAAGCACCTTGGTCAACTTCACAGATATATATATATATATATATAATGCTTTTTTATTTGCGGGTGACAGGGACCATATTCTACTGTGGCAGCACAGACCTGGGGATTGAGTCCAAAAACTACCATAAAAAATGATACATTGAACAGGTTTCAAACACATTTTAGGCAAAACTCTGTGATCTTTCTCATTGGTATCTTGCAGTGACTTCTCATACTAATAATGTTGGTACAGATATGCCATTGGTGCAGAGAGATATTCTCCACTTACTGCATGTCTGGCTTGAAAGAGAAACTCAAATTGCAATCCTTTTTAGTTAGGCTGCTTAGTTCCTATTGAGATCAGTTGGACTGAAACATTCTAAATGCATACATTAGGGGTGGCTAACAGCTATGGAGGGCTCCCAGCACGTTTTTTCTGCCCCTCCAGGACCCCACTGATTTCAAAAAAGGGGGAAAGTTAAAGTAGACTCATCACCCTGTTGGCTAAGCAAATCTTCCCACTCCAGTCATCAGATGGGTCATATGAACAGGGAGGGATAATAATCAACCTTCTCAGCTGATCTGCATGGGCCAGCTGAGGAGGGCATTTTGCCTACCTGTGTTGGTGAGTGAGAATATGGTGTGGGCATACTCACTGCTAGTATGCAACATGCAGCCCTTGCAGCGTTGGCCAAGGGTGAACGCAGCCCTTGGGCATAAAAAAGGTTAGCCTTCCCTAGTGTACAGGACTGCAGGCACGGGAAGCAATTCATGGAGAGAGCTGCCTTTGAGCCACAAGCCAACAGAAACATAATGGAATTGGTGGTTGCCTAACTTTTATTCTCTTGGTGTTTCTGTTTGCTATCACCTTCTATAAATCTGACATTTTAAAAAAGAAAAAAGTGTTGCACCATGTGTGCCAGATGATGGAGCTATGCTGATTTGCAGCAGGGCCTCAATTCAGCAAAGTCCTGAATCATGGGACTTGTTTGAACTGGGCTGTATGTATGTGTCCACTAGTATTTTGACTTAGAATTTAGCCCATAGGGGCTTCAGAAATCCCCTGTAGAAGCTAGAGCCTCTAATACAAATTGAGATGGTGTATAAGCATGTTTTACAGTGCAATCCTATACATAGCTACTCGGGAATAAGTCTTGTTGAGTTCAGTGTGGCTTACTCCTAGTTAAGTGGAAATAGAATTGCAGCACTGGCCAACAGAGAGACAATTCTGTTTAAATCCATGGGTTTATTTTAGATATAGAGAATGATTGTCATTGTTTGTCTACAACATGATGTAAAATTGCATATTTTCTCCAGTACACCTTGTTGCTTTCTACCAATCTCTTGGGGTGGAAAACCTTTCTTAAGATAGATGTCAAGTTGATTCTGCAGTGTTTTTCAAGGTCGTTTTCCCCCTATGGACTTCCTGCCCTTCAGATATGTTGTGCAAGCTTTTCCTTTGAATCCTAAGGTTGCCCCCAGTGTGTGTTCTTCTCTTTACTTCTTTTTTATTTTTCACTCTCCTTCCTTTAGGGTTATTTTCATTATCAAACCCCCCAAACCATCTCCTAAGTCAGTAATGACACCCTACCTTCCAAAAGAAAAAGGGGAAAAGGCTGTAGAACAGTGCTTCCCAACAACATCCTGTTTTGGGCTTCTGAACGTTTCCAAGGGAAGAGAGTTCTGCAGTTGTGGTGCAGCCACTGAGAATATCTCCCTGTGCTCCCTTACTGTTTGAATCTCACCCATCGATGGTATTGCTAAACAGATTCTCTCAGTCAACCTTGGGAGTTGCATAAGGGAAGAGGTGGCCTTTAAGGGCTACTGGGATGAGGCTTTATATATCAAAATTAGCACCTTGAATTATATCCCTAAAGCAATAGTGCAGCAACTGGGAGCACTGCTAGTTCTGAATATGACAGCCAGCTTTCAATCTGGAAATTCCAACCCACCTTTAAAGTAAAACCTTGGGCCAGATTCAACTAACCGGTCCTGCTAGCAGATGCCCGCATAAGGACTTCCACTAGAGCAGCAGAGTTTGACCCCCATCCTCCCCCTGCCCCAATTGGGGGGAGGGTGGAGAACCACCAGAACAGCATGGCAGGAGAGGGGAGATTCTTACACCAGAACAATCTCTCTAGCACCATGCTGAATTCTTCCCATTACATTCATCTAGGTTTGAGGTGATAATATATGAATTGCAATTACAAGGTAGCCAATATAGAACCTTCAGATATCACACTACAGGACCTATCATCCCTGCCCATTTTGCTGGAGTTGATGGGGTTGTAGTCCAACATTTGGAATACTATCCCTGACCCAGATCATAGCAGGACCCAGAATGGCAGGGTTAAGGTAAGGATCCTCCAGATCCCCCAGTTCTCAGGGTTCCCATTTTCCTGTGCTGGGGACTTAAGGTTTCTCTTCAGGTACACTGATTTTCTGGGTCCTAAGATGTGCTTGGGGGGACCGTTGCAGGGTCCTCTGTTGAGAAGTGGGTCTTGTAGGATTCTTGTTCTGTGTGCAGACTGGTCTAGAAAGATCCCAACAGCCCCCACAAAATGGAATATGAGTTGCAGTAATGAATCTAGGGACCCTCAGGATTCAAGCCTGAGTGAGTTGGGTGCTAAACCCAATCAGAATTCAGATTCCCGTGCATACTGCTTCACTTTATTTAAAAAATCATTACTTTAGCCTTCAGCTGATGTATCTACAACATGTCCAGACAGTGAGTAAGGTGTAAGACTGCAGGTTCTGAGTGGGGTAGTCTTAGACAATAGTATCCACAGACCCACTGGTACAGTCAATAGGAATATGTACCATATAGTTCTGGGATTACTTTGATCACACGAGTGTCTAGGAATACACCAAACTAATTGAGCCACTGGTGTATATAAATCTCTCCTTCCTTGCCCCCAACCCTTACATGTTAAACTAGTACCTGATAAGTCTATGCAATATGGATATTCTGCCAGGTCTGCTGAATTTCCCTCCTTCATTATAAAACATCAGTGCCACTATCTATGCCTCTTTGCCCTGCAGAACCAGCACAGTTACATCAGGAGAACTCGCAAGAATCTATTCTGTCTTGTATCTCATCAGAAGAACTCTGTATTGCAAGCAGTTACAGGCTCCAGGGTATCACTGGAAGCTTAAGCAGGCCCCTATAACCTTTATTCCTGGTGATCATTCATGAGATACAGTTTTACCAACAGTATGCACGTTTTTATCCCTTCTTTTTCTTTTAAAATGGGTTTTTCTTTTAAATCTCCTACCATTGGATGTGAATTAAAACATTCATTTCAGAACAGACCCTACCCTTGTGATTGTATGAAGTGTCAGAATGGATACAGCACATCCTTTATCACGGCTCAGAGGCAATTGAAATATCCCAGTTTTTAATTTTACAAAATGGTCTTTGAGATTTTTAATGTCAATTTCATAATGTTCATAATGCTTAAGGCCTTATTGGGGAAGCAAGTTTCGCTTCTCTCTAATGCAGTGTTTTGCTTGGTTGGCAACACTTTAAAAAGAAAGCAGTGTACCATTTCATTTAAAAAAACTTTTACTTAGTACACTTGTTAGGGAGTAAGGCTCCTTGAACACAGTGGCCTAAATTTACTCCTGAGTAAACATGCTTAGAAAATTGTGCTGTTAATCTTGAATAACTGAGGCTGCATGCTCCCACCCTTTTTTCCCTCCCCCTGTGTAGAGTTAATAATTTTTCGGATAGCACTGATTCTCTCTGCTGGAAGCAGCACTGCTTAGATCATGCAGGCTAGTGCTGTGCCAAAACCTCTCCTTCAATTACTCCAAAGTTTTATTTCCTTGCAAAATATCTTTTCCTTTTTCCCCACCTCATTCTCAGGAGACTTGAGAATTTCCTTGAGTTTTAAGCTTGCTTTATTGCAAGGTAGGATTGCATTTTTCCTTTTATTTTCTGTAAACATTTGGCAGCACACTGCAGCCTCTTCAGCTGCCCTGCTTCCTAACCTGGAAAAACTCTGTGGGAGGAGTTACCTCATGATGCCTTTCCCTGAGCTGTAATTGAATTGCATAAAGCTGCAGGGTACAGGGAGGCTACAGGGCACAGGCCATTGGTGAGCTAGCTTTGCAGAAGAAAGGACCATCAAATACACCCCTCGTCCACACAGAAGTAAAGTAAGTTCATCAAAAACTCTGCAACCCACCCATGAGGATTTCACTAGAATTGTCTCTCCCTGTTTAAATGAGAGAAGGAAATAAACCCCAGTTAATAAAATGTATATATTGTGGCGTATGGAAAGGTAGTATGTGTTTAGTGGGTTGTGGACATATCCAGCAGCAGCACGCACCGGCTGTGCGGTCCATGTACCTGTGCTAGAAAAAGCACTTGCTCCATAAGTTTCTATTCAGAGGTGTATTGAAGCAACCTGAAGTCTGAAGGGACTGGGGCAGTTGGATGGATAACTATACATATAAATATCTAATCAGCAAAGGCTTTTAATGTGCAAGGAACAGACAGCATAATTGTTCTGAGGCCTACAGAGTCATTCTGGTGTGTTTGAGGAAGACAAAAGCCCAGGCTTCTTAATAGCCTACTTAAATGAGTGGCCCTTTCTCTTTACTGTTCCCCATGCTAATCTTTGGCTTGTGGTCAGCTATAGCTGCTTATTAATATTTCAGAGAGTTATGCTTTCCCAACCCAGTTTTAACAGAGGAACTGGGAGAGATTTGCCAAAGTGTGATTGTTTTCTTTTCCTCTGTTAGGCAGGCAGGCAGATGTAGATGCTTTTTAAATATTTTTTTAAAACCAGCTTGCTTTTGAAAGCTGGTAGTGTAAAACATTTCTCTCTTAAATGTGTGGTATTACTATAGATTAAATAACCTCAGGACTAGGCATTGTAATGAGTGTCCAGGAGGCTGTCAATGCGCACAGTGCACGCTGGATTTTTAGGGTGCCAGAGAACACATTCCATTCATGTGCAGAGTGCTTACAGAAAGCAGGGTGTGCATGGACTGCATGTGTGCATATCAGTGGCACACACAAAGAGTCCTACCAATGTCCTCCTTATTCAGCTCCCTGCTGTATCTTGTAAAGCTGTTTCACGGTTGTATCCATTAGTGCCTCTGCCCTTCTAGGTTTACTTGAACAGTACAGTACCTAGTCTTCTGTTTCCAACTGTACATACTGTTGTAGTAAAGCCAAATGCATCACTGGGGTGCTTTCTGTTTCTGAGCAAATATGACTCTCTTGACACAATGACTTATACCGTTCCACACAGCGTAGCTAAGGCCTAGTTGGCTGTGTATTATAATTGCCTGTGCTTTTCTTCTCTAAATCTTCTCTTTGCTTTCTGTTTTTTCGCCTTTTCTTTCTCTCCCTCCTGGATTGGTCAGGCTTGCCAAAAAATCCTGGTTTGGTAACTTTATCAACCTAGAGAAAGAAGAACAGATCTTTGTGGTTATTAAGGACAAACCGCTGAGTTCTATCAAGGCTGACATAGTCCATGCATTCCTCTCGGTAAGTACGGACATAAACATAAACACACAAGTGAAACTTGATGAGCTGTGGTTTCTCAGCCTGTAGTTCCAGACACATTCCACACTAGTGCCCTTTAAAACTAAAATTTCTTTCTGTTCTCTCCTGTGGCCACAATGTTTCTTGGTTACTGACTAATCAGTTCCTGTTATCTGTGGGAGGCGGTTTTATTTTGGGTTTCTTTTCAGCTGGAGTAATTGCTTTTTAGAAATTTTATTTTTTATTACCTTAACCATGTAATTGTGATAATAAAATTAATGAACATTTGCTTTGATTGCAAAGACAAAACTAGTAATTATCACCAACCACACAAGGAACAGGAACTGACTAATGTAAGAGCCAGAAGCAGAAGCCAGTTTAAAACAAAGAATGGAGGGAAATTAAAGAGACAGTAGCCCCAGGAAGGCTCAATGCCATTCTGAACTGCGTTTTAACAAAATGAGTAGGGGTGCTTTATAGTACTAGAATGCAGGAGAATATACAGTGGTAGGAAAGCTTCGTTCCATTGATGTAGTGTTTTTTATTGTTACTATGGCTATATAGCATGTACTGACTAAATGTAATCTTTATTTTTTTTATTTTAAAAAATACAAGCTATTTTTAAAAATCACAGCTCAGATCTGAAAAAGGTGGGAGGACAATATGAAGAATTCTGGAGTACATTGAGTTGGAAATGCTGTCATCTAAATTCCCTGTAAAACCTGAGTGAAGAGATTATGTCTGCTCCATATTAAATGGCTAGTGTATAAGTGACCTTTGCCTCTTTGTTCTTCAAATACACCATCTTTCCCTGACCGTTACTCATTTTCTTTTTTATGTATTCATTTCTCACTCATATATGCCAGACTCAGAGCTGGCTTTCTTAGCAGAACTTCCCTGAGAAATAAGATTTTAAAAAGATTAACTTCTTAGGCATATTTTTCAGGTTCCCCAGAGCATGGTGTATAAATCCAGCCCTACTCCAAGCAAAATTGCACATAAAATCACGGTGGCTATACATAACGGGTTGATTCCTTTACATTCCCATCTAGTAGCTTATTTCTTACCCTTTTCTGGGGGCCAAAGCAAACTCTGCCCTTGGGAGAACGCAATCTCAAGACATGTTCTGGAACTCTCCCTGAAATAATTAATCTTTGGGGCTTCTTTTAAAGTAATGTGATATAGTCGTATGTGTAGGAGCAAAAATCCCAAATGATCTTTGCTGGTTTTAAGTCCCTCAGAGAGCAACTCTGTATAGATCTACTCAGAAGTTGGCATTGGGTGAAATCTAATGTTAGTCGTACTCAGAGTTGACCTGTTGAAATAAATGGGCATAAGTAACTCAAGTCTATTGATTTTGGTGTATCTGAGTATAGTTTACTGTAAGTTGGATAACAATAGGACCTACTCCCAGATAAAAGTGTATAAGATTACAGCCCCAAGTAATTATTGGGAGCTAGTGTGGCAGAGTAGTTAACAGCATGAGCAACACGGTGCTGATTCAAATCTCAGCTCATTGGGGACCAAAGTCAAACTGCTACCTCACAGCCCTCCTCAAACCTGTAATATGGAGGTAATAAGAGTTGCAGGTTTGTTCTAAGGTGCATGAAGATAATGTGTGCAAAGTGCTTTCAACACTATATTAATAACTTCAAAATGTTTCTTCTTGCCCTTTCCACATTATCAGTCCAAGAATGCTTCCTATACATTTTGACACTTGTGCCATAGCTGTCAATGTTTCCCTTTTTTAAAGGGAAATTCCCTTATTCTGTATAGGATTTCCCTTTAAAAGGGGGGAAAGTTGACAGCTATGACTTGTGCAATACTTCCACAAACCCACGCGGCAGTGTTTTACCATGGTCCCATTCAAGTATGCAGGGCTGGTCCAGAGAAGAGCACAGAATGACTATGTGCCTGCACTCTGTAAACTTTGTTCTTGAATGCCTTGGGAGACTATTTCCCCCCCAGTCCTGCTTAACATCCATATGAAAGATTCTGGAGGCAATCATTAGGAGATTTGGAGTGTGGTGTCAACCATGTGCAAATGTCACCTTGCTCTGCTTCTCTGTAGCATCTGAATCAAGAGAAGCCATGGGTGTTCCAGACTGGTGCCTAGACCCAGTGGTGGACTAGATCAGAGCCAGTAAACTGAAATTGAATCCTGGTAAGGCGGAGATGCTGTGTGTGAGCAGTTCTCGGAGCCAGGAGTTTGGGCATTTAACAATTTTTAATAAATGGCTAGCTGATGAGATCTTACTGAAGTTCATTTTTTATTGCTGCAGATCAGACTGGAATGCTCCTTCATTCTTAAAGAAAGGGCAGTCCCACAAAACAGCAGTCTTTCCCATTCAGATTTTGATGCTTTTTAAATTGGTGTGTTGCCACTGGTTTTAGAGTGGTAGTACCATTTGTTCTTCATGTTGTTGTTTCCTACTAGATCCCCAGCCTCAGTCACAGCGTCATCTCACAGACAAGCTTCCGCGCAGAGTACAAATCCACAGGGGGCCCTGCTGTCTTTCAGAAGCCAGTGAAGTTCCAAGTGGACATAACATACACAGAAGGTGGGGAGGCCCAGAAAGAGAACGGGATCTACTCAGTCACTTTCACACTTTTATCAGGTAATTGTCACAAGCTTGCTGTCTGCATGGAGGAGGAGGAGGAGGAGGAGGAGGAGCACAGACAAAATAGCGAGGGCGGCCTTAATTGTAGTTAATTTCTTCAACAGGCAGCAGCAGTTTGCATGTATGTGGAAGTGTTCAAATGGTGTCTAAATTGTTGTAAGAAAATCCCTGCTGGATCAGGACCCCTGGGTGCAACCACAGCCTCCCCAGTTGTGATTCCCAGCAAGTGGCATTCACAGACTGTCTCAGACAGTAGAGTCAGAACATAGGCATTGTGGCTAATAGCCATTGATAGTGTTATCTTTTATGGACATCCTAATCCTATCTTAAAGCCATCCAAATTGCTGGTCATCATGTGTGGAAAATTGCACATCACACTTTTTTGCCATGCATGTGCATAATTATACTGCTAACAGTTGTAGCTTACTAACACAGCTTATGTTTTCCTTTTGTGTGAATGTCAGATATACATGCTGTGAAAAGCACTTATCACACACAGTGATTTACATAGTTTGTATTTCTTTTCCTGTGTAGGGTTGACGATCAAATATACCATTCATTGGTCTTTAAAAGTGCCACAAAACTTTCTGTTGTTTTCGCTGCAACAGATTAACACAGCTGCCTCTCTGGATTTGTTTGTGTTTGAGGCAGCTTCAAAAGGAAACATTTTAGCAGTCAAACTAGTCTTCAGAATTCTGGAAGAGAGCTTTCAAAATTGGTGCCCTTAAGATGTTATTTGGGGCATTTAGCCTAGTAGAGCAGGTACGTGTAGCTTGTGACTTGCGCGGATGAACATTGTCCATCATCCAGGTATGGCGGTCCAACAGGGACTCAGTAAATCTGCTTTTGTTACCTGCCTGAGACTAAAAAAAATAAAATGGTAGGCCTGTCAAACACTTGGTAAGCCACATTACATGACTAGCAGTACTCAAATTGAGGTGGGATGAGTTTACCACTCCACCCTCTTTAGTCATACTGACTGTGTTTAGCTTCATGGGACACCAGATGTTCTGGAGTGCTTTAAAAAAATGCAAAAGCTTTGGAAACGGATGGTTATTTAGATTACATATAGTTCTACTTTGCTTTGGGGATTTGGGTTACACAAAATCCTGGAGACTAAGCAGTGTTTTTTTAAAAATACAAACAAGCAAACAAGCAACAGTGTTTTTTTGCTGGCCATGTTGGGGAGAAATGGTAGAGGTACCAGGGGTATACGAGCTAGGTAGTTAAGTATAATATAATGAGATCTACAGATGTTGCAAGGAAGCTGGAAGGTCTAGTAAGTTTCAGAGGGAAGTGTGTCTTCATAAAGCTTTATTAAGAATGTGATAGGCATAACCTACTGCTACTCATATTAAACTTTCATAGAGCTGGAACAAGGTCCTTAGGTGCATGCTGTACAGAACATAAAAGTGACACCATTCCTTTCTAGAGGATTTGCCATTTTCATTAACTAGGCAAGATAGAAGAAAGCTCAAGGATTGATAGAAAGTCATGGGGATCAAGAAAGAGAGACTAAATTAGTAATGGAGGAGCAGGTAAAGTGAGCCTCTGGTAGCTGGTTCTGAAAAAAAACTTTGTTGCATAAGTGAGTCTTGAGATAAGGACTTGGGAGAGAAAAATGGAATTATTTGCTGAACAGAGAGGTGGGGTCTATTCTGAGCATAGGGAGCAGCATGGCTGGAAGCCCAGAGGCAGGAGTGAGAGAGAGAAGCCAGAGGGGCTGGCAGAGGAGCAGCAAAATGGTGGCATGGGGGGAATATAAAGGAGAAGAAATAATTAACAGAAGGGAATTGGACATATTTGTAAACATAAGGATGAGAAGCTTTCAGATGAAGTCTAATACTGAGCAGAAAAGTTAATGGAAATGTGCTCTCTTCCTACACTCTCTCTTCCACAGCAGTGTTCAGTTCTTCCACAACTCACAGTCCGATGTGTCTTTTCACAGGTCCAAGCCGTCGCTTTAAGAGGGTAGTAGAAACCATTCAGGCACAGTTGTTAAGCACACATGACCAGCCTTCAGTGCAGCAGTTATCAGGTAAGTAGCTTCCACAGCTCAGTGCTTTGCTTCAGGCAAGGACATGAATTGGAAGCACCTATCAGCATAGCCCTCAAGTTGCACCTAGAAAACTAGTTTCATTCAGCACAAACAGTAAGACTCCTCTGCACATCTCTCCCTTGCCATTTGCTCCACTCCCACCTGCCTTGCACCAATTCCCATTTCCTAAATGCATCCCCCCACCTCCACGTGAACTGCCCTGCCCTGCCCTGCCCTGCCCCAAGAGCCATTTGTCCCCCTTTTCACAGGAAGTGTCATCAGCAGTTTAATTCCAAAAATCCCCCCACCCCAAAATCATGGACATGCCTCAAAATGTATCTGATGAAAGAGTCCTCTACAAACCATTTTTTAAAAGAAACAATGGCCTGAGTTAGCTCCTGGGGAGGAAGTGACTTTTGCTAGCAAGTGGGAATTATTGGAAGTTTAGAACAAGACTGATTTTTGGAAAGTCACTTACTCTGAAGAAGCCACATGCCATTTTATCTGCTCACTTTAATGAAGTGGAAATGGCTGAGCAATGGCAGAAATATCTCGCCTGTTACAGTTTTAAGCCACACTACACGAGGAAATAATTTTTTATTACCCTTTAGCCCTTTCATGAATGGGATGTACATTTATCTACTGGCAATCTCTTCATTTAGCAATTCCCCTACTACCTCTCTAGCCTTCCACAAGCCCTGATCTTCACTGCTTCACCTCGTGAAGGTCACTAGGATAAGCGGATTTAGCTTCTTCCAAGCAAACAACAACAACTCTGCAACACTACAGGAAACGTTTGTCTGTTGTAAAGTGTATGGGAAAAACAGAACAAAACATGAGGTACATAGACCCAAAGTCCAATTTCTCTCTATGCCAGTGGTAGCTGATCTCACCCTTTAAAGCCACCCTTGTGATGACAAGCATGTGAGAAATATATCAATGGGAGGAGATGGGCAGCCTTTCACAACTGAGAGCAAGGATTGGGAAAGAATTACTAGATGTCTAAAACTGATCAATATAATTTGAATCTGGTCAGACAGACTGCTGTCACTTACTTTGCATCTGCAGATGTCTGGCTGGTCTAGGATAGGAAACAAGGAGTTTCAAATTAATAAGCAAAGGGAGCATCAGGGTAGATTCCAAGACTCAGCACTGCAGGATGACTGCTTCTTATATAAATTCATCATGCAGTGGTTGTAGCCACATGGGAAGAAAGTTGCCTTTGTCCTCACTAGCCCCAGCTCTTCATGCTTTTAGAAGAGTTCTATAAGATTAGCATCTTTTTGAGGCTAACAACAATAACAACAGAGAACAAACTTCCCATGTGTAGCATTTACTCATAGTGACTTAATTAAACAGCCTCCACTTTCTGTGAATTCAGACTAAAATAAACCTGTGACTGGATGGAATTCTTGACAAGAAACATTTATTTCGTATGTGGCTGTGATTTAAAAATTATATGGATGTCCAGGCTGTGGTTGAGAAAACAGGGAAGCAAAAATGTCACCAAAATAATGCTCGTTTGAAATGGGATAGGAAATTTTGAAATGGGATAGGAATTATTGGGAAGTTGGCACCAAATGACGCTGTTTTAAAATGGAATAGAATTAATGAGGAATTGTTCCCAGGATAATTGCCAGATGAGCCTTGAATGGGCATGGGAAGGAATTCTGCTCTCCTTCCAACACAAAAGCCACCTTCTTGTCCCCTGGCACCCAGGAGGTCATAGAATCATGAGGGGCCATTCAGCTTAGCATAATGTCTTTGCAGCCTGGGTAACTCCAAATCAAGCTGCATTCTGTAAGGAACAGTTGCTTACTTCAAAAGCAGCCTCAGTCGAAATCAATGTTCATTTAATCTGTAACTCACAGATTAAAGTGCAAAGCATTTGTAACTGATTCTAGCCTCTGAAGAAGTTCAGAGAGCTCACCTGCTCTAGCAAAGCAGTGTTCCCCACCTTCCAGGTCAGGTGCCATTACAGGTGAGTGACTGGAGGCCTCTCTGTGCACAAACATATACTGTATGTACTGCGAGAGGGAGAGGGATGATACAGTATATTGCAACAGATGTACCTTGCAGCTAGGTGACCCCATCTCTGAACGTGTCTCCAGCTCCATCACTGCCAGCAAGGACTTGTGACTTTGTGGAGGTGATGCTTGCTACATCTCCGGACCCTGCTTGGTCTGCTGAGCTGTGGGCCGGCCCATTAAACTGGTTTGCCTGGGTTTCAGAACAGGACTGTTTTCTGTTGTCTCTCATTCTTTGCAAGCTCACACCAATATTGATAGACATCGCGTCGTTTGCTTGTCTGTGCGTGTATCTCATTTCAATGGTGCGTTCCTGTGTCACACCTGCACATCACAGTTAGTATCTTCCATTCTCATTCTCATTTCTGCTTCTTAGGACTCGCTCTGCTTATTACTTTTGATCTAATGCAAACTGGAACAAGCTCAGTGCACAGGTGAAAGCTAAGTGCACTACTAAAATGCCACTCAGCACTAATGCACTTCAGTTCTGTGCTCCCTGAGCCACTGGAGATTTCTTCCTTGAAATGATCACTGATCAGGCAGCCTTAGGTACACACTTTCATTCATGCACCTGAATTGTGGAAGTTCCATGATCTTCAGAGTGAAAAGAGAATACCATCTCCATGGATATTCACTCTGCCAAGAAGTCCTTGTTGAATGAAAGGAGAATCCTGCCTGGGTAGATAGGGACAAAAAGTACCACACTTTTGCCCATGTCTCAATTCTGTGCATTCTTTTTGTTCCACAGAACAAATCTATAGCCATTAGTAAGAAATGATGTTTCTGAGAATGAATAGTGATTATTTCCATATGATACCAGTTCTGTTATCAGGACTGATTGCTTTCCTCTAGCAGACACCTCCTCTGGGAAGGAGTTAACTGTCTGTGTATCCCTTTCCATAAATGGCAGTATTAAAGCAATCCATTGTTTCATCTGAGCAGTGAATTCTCTGCTTTTCCCCTGCCCTGTTTAAGTCTATGCTGGTTCCTAAACTTTTCAGCCATTGTTGCAAGTTCCAGCTTCCAGCAATAGGCTATACGTAACCATTAACAATGCAGTGGGACATTTTGTGCTTACTACACTTCCTGCATTGTTAATATTAAGGAAAGGTTGGGATTTCTGGGTTGCAACCTGCTGACTTTATTTTCAGAATCAGATAAGCATCAGAAACCGATGTATTTAAAGTAGGTCCCACACAGTTCCTTCATCTCATCTTTATGTATTTATGCAAACTTAAACGCTTATTATTTTGATAAGCCGTTTTAAATGTCCTGTGGGATGAAGGGGAGGCCTGCATAATTGTAGTGCTTTATTCTTTGGTAGGTCTTGATGTGAATCTTGCTGAACTTTTTACACAGAAGCTTTAGTAGAAATCATTGGTTATTTCTGAAATGCAACAATCTCTGAATAGGACTGCAGTTTCCAGCATCTGTGTTTGTGAAATAAAGCTGCCATTTATTGAGAAAATGAGAAGGAGGAGATGATATGAGTGTTGAAATTGCAGAACATGCTTTATCACTACGAGCTACTGGTAGGGGATTATTTTTTATTTTTTTGTAATACTTCTCTGTGTTTAAACAACAACAGGAGACTCTATAATTAGAAGACTTGCACAACAGAAAGGTGGACTGAAACTGTCTCCACAATGCTCTAGTTTCCCGTTCGTAGAGAATTTTCACACAGAAGAGCATTCAGACATGGTATCTCATATCTGCAGTCCAAAGAGGCACAGTTTATTCCAGCACCTCAGCGTTCTGCTGCATATGCAGACCAGGACTGGTATATGGCTGGGTTATTGGAGAGCTCCAGTTGACGGAAATCTTCACCAACAAATTGCATGGATGCCCAGTTTTGTGTATGTGTACACACACGGGGGGAGGGAGGGGGTGTCAAATAGTACTTCATACAAGCCAGTTCTGGATTCCTTTTAGGATTTGGTTAATCACTAAAATAATATATATGTTATTTTTATTAACAAAAAGAGCTTTATTTATGTAGCAAAGTGTATCAGCTTCTGCCTTCATCACCTGCTCTGGTAAAATGAAATGAAGCTTTTTTCAAGATAGCCATTACGGATTGCTCCACCTTTTTTTGTTAAAACAGAACATCACTAGCAAATCTTGCAATATAATCCATATAATTGACTGCAAAAAAGGGATGTCATATCCAGAACATAATAAAAACTACAACCAACATGTTTTAGAAGCCAAAAAAGGGGGTGAAGCCAGTTGCTAAACCTTTCAGTCCTGAGAACCTGTCAGACTTTTCAATAATTGCTATAGATATGCTAACAGATCCAGCAATGTTAGCAAAGAGGGAAAATACAAGGATGTACACACTGGGACGCTTAACACAGTAGCCAGCCACATGCCCCTGGAAAGCCCAAAAGCAGGACACGAGTTCAGTGGCCCTCTTCTGTTGTTCCCCAGCAACAGTTGTTCCCCAGACAGTATATAGAGTCTTCATGACTTGGTGGCCATTGATAGCCTTGTCTTTCATCTTTGTCCCATGGATGCACTCTTTCTAGGTTCTCCTTTCACTTTTTAAATACCGTATTTTTCGCTCTATAACATGCACCCGACCATAACACGCACATAGTTTTTAGAGGAGGAAAACAAGAAAAAAATATATTCTAAACGAAACAGTGGATGTATGATTTTTGTGGTTCATGCTGTGGCCACAGACATGTGATCTGATAGTGAGTTTGGAGTAGCCCAATACAAAAATCCTGAGGATCCATGTGGATCCATGCTTTGTAACCACGTTTTTGCACCACTGCGGCCCCAGGCAACAGTGGGCGTGTGATTTTTTTGATGCAAGATGTAGCCATGGACATGCTATGTGATCTGATGGTGAATTTGGGGTGACCCAGTGCAAAAATCCTGAGGATCCATGTGGATCCGTGCTTTGTAACCACGTTTTAAGTGGGGAGGGAAGGAAAAGCACTCAAGGGACAAGGAGCACGCGTGGGGTGGGTGGAGAAGGATGCTGCTAATAATGCAGAAGATGGGTATAAGGGGAGAAGGCTCCTCTCCTCTCCCACTTTGCTCCTTTAAAGAAGCAGGCTCTCTGTCCCTCTCTCCTCCCCACTCAGTGGCTCTTCTCCCGCTTTGCTATTTCAAAGCAAGCCACGGAGGAGGGAAGGAAGGGGAACCATGGATCCTCTGCTCACGACTGCAGCAGATCCCCCCACCATCCGTAGGCATTCGCTCCATAACACGCACAGACATTTCCCCTTACTTTCTAGGAGGAAAAAAGTGAGTGTTATGGTGCAAAAGATACGGTAACTACTTTTCCTTGTTTTCTCTAACATTCTCACCTTGTGCAAGGCCTCTGCAGGAAGAGGTGGCTGCCCTTTCTCAGTCAGATTCTCAACTCCCTACTGGACCCTTCCTCACATTGCTATTTCTGATCATGCTCCCTTATCTACAGTCACCCCAGACCTGCCTCTCTTTTCCAAGATCCCTTCCTGCTGGATTGTTTGGTGCATACCTATCCTTTTGCTTTGCTCTTCTACCCTAACATTTATACAACCTAACCCCTTTTAGAGAACGTCTGTCTTTAGCCATCTTTGCTAGCAAGGCATTTCCCGCTTTGCAAAGGAGGAAGTGCTGGAATGTCTCTGAGGGCCGCCATCCTAGAGACACTTGCCTATGAACAACCCCAACTGAATTCAGTGGGACGTGCTTCTGAGTAGATATGCATAGGATTGCTCTGGCGTTGTTTTAATAGCAATGAGACAAAGGAGGAAGGACCTAATTAAAGGGCCATTAGCCACGAGAAGCAGAAACATGGCTGTATGGAACTTGCTGCTAGGTTAACATATTTTAATACCTTGCCCATGGAGATAGACACTGCCATCATGGTTATAGGCAATATATGGTGCTATATTGCAGAGCCACTGTTTCTTTTTGCTTCAGGCTCATCGCAGGAGAGCAATGTCTGAGCAGTGTTAAAGAGCCCTAGTGTGGAAGCTGCCTTAACATGCTCTGTCGTTATGCTGTTCAGCATAAGATAAGACACAAGGGGGCGGCAGCCAAAAACCTACCACCAACTACTTCCTTTGTGAGTCAAGCAGAGCCAGCATTATGATTAGGCTCGCCAAGGCAATTGCCTCAGGCAGCAAGATTCTGCCAGGAAGAGCTCTTGCTACTGCCACTTCTTACTTCTCCAGCAAACAGAGTTCCCCAGGTACCTCTTGCCTTCCCTAGAGAACTAAAGAGAATCGGCAGCAGCAAAACTCTGGCTTTAGAGTTGGGAGAGGGGGAAATGGAAACTTCCCTTTTCGCCTCAGGCGCCAAAACGGAAATGGGCTGCTCCTGGAGTCATTACTTTTCACAAGCCCCAAACTTGTGCTGTTACTGTCAAAACATATTCTTGCCCTGACCCACCCCTTATGGCTGCCATCCTGAATGTGTCTCATTTTTGAAGTACAGTAGACCCTCGGTTGTCGAACGCTTCAGAAACCGAACAATTCGGAACCTGAACACCGACAACCTGGAAGTGAATGCTTCTGTTTTCGAACGCGCCTCGGACGTCGAATGGCTTCCAAGGCACATTTCTCCATTTTTTCAAAGGAATTTGCCGACCAGCAATTGCGCCTCTGTTGTCAAACATTTTGGAAGTCGAACAGTCTTCTGGAACGGATTACATTTGACAGCCAAGGTTCCACTGTAATCCCTTCTCCCAAAACACAGCTCTGCAAGGAGGGGAATGACTGCCCCCTCCTTTGAAAGAGGGATAGCCCCAACCCTTTTCATGGGGGATGCTATTATTACTGCTGGTGCCAAGTGGAAACTGCATTTATTGCTAGCAATAGGAAGAACTTTTTGGAGGTAGTTTTAAATAAATAAACATACTTTTTTTTTCACTCTTTTTGTAATTCTTTCCATTTTACTAGCCGCCATAAACTCTTAGGAGAAGCAGGCTATGAATGTTTTAAGGGATAAAATAAGTTGTCTGGAGAAGCCCAAGATATCATAGCATTTATAGCTCCCGAGGTGGACGAGGTAGTAGTGAAAGAAGATAGCTTGGCATCTTGAGTACATGTAGAATAATACTTTGCTTTTATTTTAGTGACAATGATGTTCATAGTGCTATGAGTCATCATAATGGACTCACACATTTGATCTAGCTGAACAGCCTTTTCCGGGGATTTCTGTGTTGCAAAATATTTTATTGTTCTTTCTGTAGGTTTTACAGTGAATGTATGAAATTTGGTGAATGTCAGCATTCATGTGGGAATGAAGCCAGTCCTAGTTGTCATTTGTTGTATATCTCTCATCTTTCAGACATACCCAAGTAAATGCTGACATTTGATTAGCTCTCAGAATTCACTTGTGGGCCTTTAGATTTTTGGATATTTTTCACAAAATTTGTCTGAGGTAGCCAGGATGTAAAAGTCACCAAATCTTGGACATTCATTGTAACACATATATCAAATATATGGCAGCGATAGGGAGGAGAAAGTGTTTGCTCTATGTTACATGATTGATTCCAAAAAACACACTTCTAGCATAGGTTTAGGAAGAATCTCAACTGAGTGTAGAAATGCCAATCCCATATATACTTTCTGCTCCAGGAAAAAAATTGCTACATTACTGCCTTCTACGAAGAGATCTGGAAACGATTTTTTATATTGTTTTCCCTCCTTCCTCTTTCCACTCTTATGATCTAGACACCACTAACTGTATGGAGTTGATGACTGGGAGACTTTCCAAATGTGGTAAGAACTTCCCTTCCACCTCCTCTCCCCCCCACCAGCCCCCAGCCTCCACTGAACAACCTGACTACCTGACTACCCTTTCCCTTCTCCCTTTTCTGGACACTCTTTATGACCACCCACTTTACCTCTTGCTTGCCTTTTGAACACACACATCACCCAGTTTTTTCCTCCACGTGTGCGCAGAACTGCCATGTTGCACAACCACTGCATCCGTGGTTCCACAGTCTTGCAAATTCCTGTTCTCACACTACCTCCTCCACCCCACCCCCACCCTCCAAAAAAGATGTCTGGTGATGTTATACATGCTTTTAAGCCTTTACTCTGACTTCACTTTCAAATCAACCTTTCTCTGTTCTGCAGCCGTATACCACTTGCCTTTCTGCTGTGCTACTGCCTGGCTCCCCCCCCCCAGCTCATGCTGAAAAGAGGACAACAAGGTTCTGCCTTCATTCCATCAGTCTCACCCCACTGTTCCTAGGGAAATTCCTCTCTTGCTCCCACTACAAATGAAATATCTCATCCGGTGGTTGCATCCTTAGCTACTGTAAATAAGCTTAACTGCAGCCCAACTCACTGTTTTGCTTTTGATGGAAACAAACTGTGAGGCCTACAAGTGTAAAGTGAACAAATTTCCACTGAACAGCTCATCCTCCTCGGCTTGAGAGACTCATGCTTAATCCCTGTTCTCTCTACTCCCCTATCACCAAAGTTATCTCCTTTCTTTCTATAGTTCTTTCCAAAAATAGAATATGGCAACTCAGAACAGAGAAATATGAACATACCATTTTCCTGTTGTACATAATCTTGGTTGCTTTCCTCTGCGCACCTTCCAGCTTGTCAATATCCTTCTTAAGTTAGGGTGCTCAGAAGGGCAGAAGGTGCTCTTTTGTCAGAGAGAGCCAACAGAGAAAATTGATATGGCCAGTTGGCCACTGGACAGGGAGGCCTTCAGTTTCTGTCCTTAATTATTGCTGTGGCAGATACCCAATGAATGCTCCAGTACCTGTTTTCCAAAGTGGGGATTCACCTCACATGTCCGCCTTATACAGAAACAAGAAGCAAACAGGGACCCCCAATAGTATGTGGCAAATGAGTGTGCTGCAGTTTGGCCCAGCCCCAGCTAGCCTGTCCAAGAGTCACAATGGCCTGCCATCATGAGAACAGGCGGGTGGGCTGGTGGAGGGTGGGAAGAAGCCCCCTCCCCAAGCCCCCTCCCTCTCCTGAAAAAGTGGGGACCAGGGAGTGACCCCTCCCTCCCTTGCAAAGAGACTCAGCCAACGAGGCTCAGCTTCTGCCTGCCCCATTGTGAAGTGACTTGCCTAGGATAACTTGAGAGAATTGCTCCCTGCCCATAAAGGAGCCATGGGGATTCTTTCAAAGGCACAGAATTGGGGCGAAGCAGTCATCTATTTAGCAAAGGGTAACATTCAGAATTTGTGTAAGTAATCACCAAGTGGAACGCTCCACCATCATGCAGAAATGCAGCACTAAAACCCCATAATAATTCAAGCTGATCAGTCAGAATGAAGACAAGGGCATGTGGCTCTCTGATTCACTCATCCCAACAGAAGCCACAGTTTTACACAGCACTACCCAACTCTGCTACTGGGGTTGCCACTCATCGCCCTGCCACTCCCTAGCCCTGCTCCTGTTTCTTTTACAGCAGAAATAAAGAAGGCAAAGCTTTCCACAACACTTACCTCCATGCCAGCAAATATTTCAGCTGCTAAATTTCTGCATGACACTGGCAGGCTCCTGTTAGAGGCACAGGAGCAAGGCCAGGAGACAGTGACCCTTGCTGCTACTGCTGCTGCTGCTGCTGCCGTGCTAGTGTACAGAACTGCAGCTTCTGCTCAAAGGGAACAACCTAGAGCACCCATTTGTGGAAGAAATCAGCAGCTGGCACAAGCAAGGTGTTCACATGGTGCACCAACCCAGAGCAATCACCAATTGACTTCAGCAGTTGTGAGGATCCATTTTCAGGTGGCAGGCGCGATCTAGTTATGACCAGTGCACCAACCACATTTGTCAGATGGGCAGAGCTATGCAGCTGTCAATCACCTGATGACATATGACACCGTTGCAAAATTTAAACTGGACTCGATACAGGCTGCACTTGCAAAGGAACAATGGAAGCACACCCCAAGATTCCCAATAGTTCCTGGATAGTCTTTCTTTCAGTTTTATGTAGACTTTGAATTACTCCTTGATGCTGTAAGCAAATGTGACCACGTCTGCCAATTAGGCGTTGCTTCAAGTGACTATGTAAACAAGACAAGAGTAGTGGTCTTTTCAAAAGCTAAATTAATTGCCTAAGAAGTTCAGGACAAGACACGCTCACTGTATTCCTTGACCTTAAATTGCTGGAGTGAACAACAGAGAACAAAGTGATTTATTAATGCTTCGTAGATAAATAGGTACCGCTCTGGTGGGAAGGTAAACGACGTTTCCGTGCGCTGCTCTGGTTCGCCAGAAGCGCCTTAGTCATGCTGGCCACATGACCCAGAAGCTGTACGCCGGCTCCCTCAGCCAGTAAACTGAGATGAGTGCCTTTTATAGTGCATTAGGAATTGATCACTATTGGAAACGCAGTGCTGGCCTAAATTTACTGTTTTAAGCAACTCATTGCGATGGACAGAAAGGGGGTTTGTTACAATTGCACTACAGTGTAGAATGGCTACCAATGAGGAGTTTTGTTTTGTTTTTAAATCCTGACATTTTCCTTGGTGTTACTGGTTTCAATGTCACAGTGAATGCCTTGGGTCAGATTTTCAGATACTTAGCAGCTGGATCCAACTTACACAAATGAAACCTTTGTAGAATTCCTTAAAATATATTCCCTCAGAAATGACTTGCAAATTTGCTAAAAGTCAGTTCACACTTTGCACAGCAGCCTGGGTGTGCTGGTGTTCACCACCCATGTTGGTTGTGGGAAACAAAATGTGAAGGAGGTCTGATGCTCCCAGGTGCTCAAGAGGGTGTGCTTTGTAATGGCTCCCTGACACATGTCACAGGGCCTTTCTGCAATTCCTGTACTGTTGAGCCTATAGCATATTGAGGAAAGGGTGTCTGAAATTAGAAAACGGTGCCATTCACTTGTAGATTTCTGTTTCTAGTTTAGCCACTGGATGTAAGAACATCTACCATTGCCTAGTGTCATTTGGCACAATTCTGCACTGTAGGATTTAACCCCCACTTAACAGCTGACATGCAGTGGACAAATCATGCTTAGTTTGGTCAAGTGCGCCTGCTCACTCTTCAGAACAGGCACACACAGCCAAAGAACACAGCAGAAAAATGCCTAGTCTGCTTGCTTTCTCTGCGTGTGCATTTCCCTTGGAAAGAGGTGGTTGCAGCTGAATCAAACAGACCCAGTATTTTTCTGGATCACCGCACAAAGAAGTCATGCCTCCCAAGAGGAGGGGGGAAAGACCCCTTAAAGAAGGCTGTTCCTTGGGAAAGGGCTTCTTTATCCCTTTCCCTGAGAGGTGCATGCTGAGCAGGGGCTAAACTGCCAAACTGCTTTCCAAAGCACCTCCCCTGCCCTGCATTTGAACAGCTCTCCAGCAAGGGATTTTAACAGGTGAGTGTGGCTGCCCACTCTCTCAATCATGTTATTATCACAAAATTGACAGGTGGATGATCCCATCCGCCTGTGACATTTGACCCACAAGACTGACCCTGATAAGGAACTGGCCCATGGAGTCAAAAAAAGTTCCCTCTCCTGTCCTAGACATTTTAAGTTTGAATACTCAAAATGCTTTAGCCGTTCTTCTTAGGGAAGGTGTCCCTATCTTGCCATTATTTTATGTACCCTTTTCAATACCTTTTCTAACTCTGTATCATCATTTGTGAGGTGGGGAAACCAGAAATGGAGGCAGTGGCCACCACAAGAGGCATCATAAAGGAGGCCCATTGGCCCTGGTCAGAGTTGAGCTCTCCCAACAGTGTATCAGACTTTGGCATCATTTCTTTGTGCTTATAATTCCTTACTAATGAATACTGATAAGGGGCCTTAAGGGAAGAGCTGAAAGAGTGGTAACAGAGATACACTGAGGTTTCTGGAAAATTTATGGATATAGGAATAATACCAGAAGTAAAAATTGGGCTGTTGTGGGATGGTTGTTTTGTTTTGAAATTGACAACACCTCCCTCCCCAATCATCTTTTCAGTGAAATATGGCATGTTCTCTAAGAGCAGGCATTTACAGTGAACAAAACCAGAGAGTGAGCAAAACTTTTCTCATGAGAAAAGCATAGACTATTTGCTTGCTGTGATCTTATTTATGTCCAAATACCTCAAGGACAAGTGATTTTTTTAAAAAAAAACGTGTTGGTCTGTTAAAGGGAGATATGACCTTAAGGGTTTAGCTAAAGTTAAGGAGGGGTTTCCACTTGCTTTTTTGAGGGTAAGGTGGAGCCTCTGAAAGGAAACTGCCCTATACTGAGTCAGGCCATTGGTCTATCAGCTCAGTATTGTCTATGCTGATTGGCAGCAGGCCTCCAGGGTTTCAAACAGGAATCTCCTTGAAGATTGAATGTGCAGCCTTCTGAATGCAAAGCAGTTGTACTGCCACTGAGCCATGACCCTTCCCCTTCAAGTTTCTAACATCATCAACTTCCAAACAAAATTTGAATAACATCACCATCTTTTCTCTTGATATATCCATGTATATGGCATCAAAAGGAAGGCAAGCACATCATTTCTCTTACTTGACCGAAGCAAAAGAAAATATGTTGGCTTCTTCGGCAAAGTTGCCTGCAACATTGATCTTGCTGTGCCACAATAGCTTCCTAACAAATGGTGAATATATTTAGAACTAGTGTCTATTACACTCTCCATCTGGATACTGTCTTCTTTCATACTTTGAAACTTCTGTTTTGGACTACATTCGGTTGCAGTGCTTTCCTTGTGGCCTTAAGTAGCATCTCTGCTACATTCATGAATTGGCTGGTATTAATCTGCTTCCTTGGGACTTTGGCATTTCCTTTGTATTCAAGTATTTGCCTCCTTATCTGATACTCAGGCAACATCCATCACTTCCGTTTTCTCATAAACTGATCCTTGTAGCTATGATTCTTTTTATCCTCTGCTCTTTGGAACTACTTATCCTTATGCATTTCTATTCAGAAGGTTGGTTAGTGTTATCAGACTAGCTTGTTCAAGAGGGTGCATTCCTCTCTGAACATATTCTGATATTTCAATGACTTTCCAGTAATCCAAGCTAGGTTTCTAGGCTACAACTTCTCAAGCAAAGGGATTCAAACACATTCTGTTAATGTGTTCCAGCCCCAGCATAGCCACAGTATACTCTTGCGGACAAGTATTCTGTGTGCATAACAGAAAACAAGCGTTGCTTCAAAGATCTTATAATGTAGAAGAAGGAAAACACATGCACAGAGTGGTAGCCAGCTGAGTTTTACCCAGAGTGGACCCATTGAAATGAATGGACGTAACTTAGTCATGTTCGTTTCATTGAGTCTCCTCTGAGTAAAACTTTATTGACTTACACTCATAGTCTGCTGACACACGACTAATTTGTCACATGAGTCTAAATACCTATAAACTGAGTTTTTCCACTGCACTGCACTGAACAGCACTACAAAACCTAGTTGTGGTGACCAACATGACAGTTTCACAGTGGTTGACACTCAGTGCTTTTTTTCTAAAAAAATATATTTAGGGGTACTCTCATTTTCCTACTCATATTGAAATGCTGCCCCCTCAATGAGGCCAAACTTAGATTCACAAAATGTTTAGGGGTATGTGTACCCCTGTGTTCCCCCAGAAAAAAGCACTGTTGACACTTAACATGAGTTATCTTTCACCACAGAACTTCAAGGATACATGCAATAACCCCCCCTTTTTTACACAATTTGCTATTCATTAAAGCCCATCTACTGATGCATTAAAGGAAAGGATGAATGGGAACCTTCAATTTTGTGATTACCTGGCCCTGGTTGTTTGCAAATCAGCAGACAAAATTGTCCAAGGGCCAGCAGTTTGATTCCCTCTACCCCCTCCCCCCTGCCCCGCCACTAACAGGACATTTATTTCATTCCCAACATGGGTGCCATGGTAAAAACAAATGAAAGTGCTGAATACATCAATCCCAGGTTCTCCTGCTTTCAGCTCCCGGGAATACTTTCACAAAGATTTCTCGTAGACCCCATTGATATTCCATCTAAAAATTCTGATTAATATAGTAGCGGCAAAGGTCAGCCTTCTTTGTATTTTAAAGAAGGGCAACCCAGATGATTGAGAGTGTTTGAAAATGCAAAGGGGAATTAGACAAGTATAGACCCTGTATTAAGATTAAAATACATAATATTAAAATTATAAATCTCCTTTAAGAATTTTGCCAAGTGCTTTGCATTTTTACATAAATAGTACTGATATTCTTGGTTCCTGGTTGTCTTCTATATTCCTCTGTGAAAACAGCTCAGTATCCATTCTCCTTCTGCCTTTCTTCTGCCTGCTTTTTCTGCACTTCCTTTTGCCTCTGATCTTCCTGAATAAATTGATCAGCTCATAGTTCAAAAACACATGCACGTTCTTTTACCCTTCTCAGCAGCACTAGTAGCTCTTTTTTTGCGCTTTATTTCACACTTTTTGTTTACTGGTTCCATTTAGCGTGTGAAGGCATGGGGTCCAAAGCCACGTGAGAATCCAACTTAACCACAGAGGGGCATCTAAGGGTGAAACTTGCATTCCTCTTCTTTCTCTTCTAGGATCATGTTCGTACATGAGCTTTAAATCTCTCTCATGTTATTTCACAAGACTCTTGAGCTTCTTGTGCTAATGTCTGATTACTGGTAAGGCAGAAGACTATGGAAGAAGAGAGACATTTGTAATGGGAATTAGTATTCTGGCCAATGTAGGTCTATTTTCTACCTTGCGACCCAAAGTTTCTGTATAGATGTGTATCACCACCATAAAGATATGATGGGGGGTGGAGATGATGGTGATTTATAATACAGCTACGTTCTGAGAGTTCAGAAACCTAGATAATTTCCTTTGAGTATAACTTTACTGATTAGATTGTAATTCTAGAAGCTGAAATCTATTTGGAGATGGCACTGACGTCACAAAAATGTAGCCAAGCATAATCAATACCTCTCCACCTATTTGGGAGAGAGAGAAATTATGAAGAATCTAGCAGCATGGTCTTCTCCCTAGACATGTACAAGTTCTAGGGGAATTGCTAGCAGGAAATGGGCTTCTGTCAGGCAGCTGAATTAGCGTGTTGTCAAGTGATGTAAACTGCTACCTTGGTAATGTAGGCTGAGCAGAGATTAGTGACGTCTGTAGATGAGGGCTTGGGGACCTTTCTCTCTCTAGTTATTGTTATTGTTGAGTTCCCAGCTCCCATCATCCCCAGGCAGCATGGCTCCTCGTTATTACTATCATGTATTCTTATTTAAATGTATATGGCCACTCATCAGTTAAATTCTCCAGGCAGTTTGCAAAATAAAAACAAATGGTCATGGGTCATGGGAATTGTAGTCCCAACATCATCTGGAGGGTCACAGATTTGTAGGGCAAATTAGGAGAATGCAGGAGATGTATGTAAGGCAACTGTGAAAGCAATATCCCCCCCCCCAAAAAAAAAACCCTCTGGAATAATTTGAATAGTAAATATTCCTGATAAAATATTTAATATTAAGTCCATCCAGTGCAGTATGTCAGATGTTGTACTTATTTGGAATAATAATTTTTGAAAGATCAAGGAAATGTCATTTTATCTCACAAACTACTCCAGTACGACCATTTTCATGCACAGCAGAAGTACAACCACAACTTTACCATTGTTGTTACCATTTTCATACTTATTTCTGAAGTTACGCCATTCTTCCAGTGGCTGTCTCTAGCAGCTGCATGGAACAGGACCTTTTCAGAAAAATGCAAAGTTAGGCTGAGTAGTACATATGCAGTTATCTCCAGAAAGTAGTGAGGGGGGTTTTGCTGGGTTTTTGTTTTTTTAAAAGCATACAACAACCTCTGTCTGCCTTCTTTTGCTGTTTCGTTATGCAGCAAGACTCTGCCATATTCATTCCTTACAGACACTTTGCAGAGAATCAGTGCAGAGGGATGTGTGTCTTTAAACTTGTTTCTGCTATAAATTAGTAATTAACACACACATCTATTGTGTGTGTGTGTGTAATTCTAGCTGGAAATTTTGACAAAGTGTACACAAGAAGCTGTTGCATAATATGCAAGACTAAATTTGCTATTTTAAAAAAGTTAGAGGAGGCGGAATTTACAAAATAACAACACAATCACACACAGAAGCCTGTTTACATGTGAGCATGAGGACCAAAGCATATAGCAAAGTGTCGTACACATATCATTTTGCGTATGTGCAAGATTTCAGGGTTTGGATCGTTATGTCTTGAAATCTGAGGGAGATAAAACTTTTGATTCCCTTCAAAATTCTGGAAATCTTATCTCTCCATTATTCCTTTTGCTCCAGCATCATGGGAGAAACAGTGGGGCAGTTGTGTCTCAGTTGTTCTTAATCATTGGCACCTCTGGAGGATGCTCTGGTTTCTACTTTTTCCCTGTACTTTTTTATATCAGTCCTATATAGCCTATATAGTCACAAACCATGTCTTAATTTCTGTGACTGCAGCACCAAGTTAAGTGAACGGAAGACCAC
Organism: Podarcis erhardii; assembly: GCF_964252035.2. NCBI lineage: Eukaryota > Metazoa > Chordata > Lepidosauria > Squamata > Lacertidae > Podarcis > Podarcis erhardii. Next base: position 76,538,673 of record NC_138497.1, on the reverse strand, counting down.
TGAAATCAATGGTCTTGTGTGTGCTTAACTAGGTTTGTGAAGGATTATGGCCAGTGTAAGCCTTGTTGTTGTAGATGGAATGCAGGAGAGCAAATGGATGTGTGGCTTTTTCACAAACCAGGGGAAGATCTGCACATAAATGCCTGCTAAAAACTGAAATTTCCAAGTCTTTGCTATTGAAAACTAATGTTGATACTTTGCTAGCAAGTCCCTAAGGAAAGGGACTGTTTTCTGTGAAAGCAAAAAGTGTGAAAGGCTGTCTTATGAGAAGTGAAGAGTATCTAAGTTACACTTTCCTTGCAACTTGGTCCTTCTGGTAGTGCGGTTGGTGTTGTTCTGCTCAAGTTGCCAGCTGGATAGGGCAAGTGGAGAGAGAATTGCCTACTAGTCTGGTCACTTCAGTGCAATTGGTGGCCATTTTTGTATCTACTGATATTTAAAATAATCAATATATGCAAATAAACAATGGTTACACACAGAGAGAGACACACACACACACACACACACACACACACACACACACACAGGATGACTCTATTTGAGCCAGAATGGACTTGATCTTAAGTGCCATGGCTGCCACTTCAACATCACAGTTTGGGTTGCTTAAGCTGCAATCCTACAACCACTTTCTTAGGAATGAGCACCATTGAACTTAGTGGGGTTTACTCATGAGTAGACATGTATCAGATTGTGCTGCTATGCATGACTAGCACACATACAGTGATCCTTGGTATGTCTGTTCACACATCACATGAAGATTGCTAGAAGCAAGATTTTAACAAGGATTTCACTGTGGATTAATTGTAACCAAATCCACCAAGATACTTCACCAGGATGTGGTGTAAATGGTGTTAACTTTTCCAGGACGTACCCTGGAAGAAAAATTGGACTGAGTTGAAATGGTCCCTTGTTCAGATTAATCCCAAGCCTTGGTAAAACATTTTCATTTCTCTGTTTTCTGCAGGGTACTGACATACTTATTTATTTAAATTATCAGTCCCAGAAAACTTGTCCAATTGCATCCAGTGTTCTCTAAGGCAATATCTAGTTCTTCGTTTTGTTCACTAAAACAAAATAGAAGAAGTTTCCCGATTTGTCAGTCTTCCAGCATCTACATTCCCCATGGACTCATCAGTGGTTTCTAGTAACTAGCAACTGTTGTTATACGCTCTTGTCACAATTCAGCACAGAGTTAAGCACCCATAAACCCATTGGAATCAGTGGGCTTAAATGCACTTAACACTGTGTCGGATTTAGCCTTATGCATCTTAGGTAGTTTCCTAGAATTCATCTTATTTTCAAGAGAGGCAGTAACTCTCTTTTGGATGCCACATGAGATGGCTAAGATGCATCTTAGTTATTATTTTAAATAAGTTTCATAGGCTCCTAGGGCCAGATCTCACACCACAATAAGCAACATCAGGCAGAACAATGCAGACCCCTGTTGCCTGGGCAGTGTGTTGGATTGTCCCTCCACTGAGGTCTGCTGCCACCACTAGGGTGACTGAAGCATTACAGCTCTGCTGTGTATCTTCCATTTCTACCATCCAAATGTGCAGGAATGTTGCAAGCAGAATTCCCCTTGGCAGCAGCCAGAAAGAAATGCACCCAAATCAAGCATTTGAGAAGCAGGGAGAGGCTGAGTTGACCCATGGTTCACTGCCTGCCGAACCAGTCCCACTGCTGTTGCACAATGGCATTGGGCTCAATCCAGTCCTGATCAAGGCATAAGCTCCAGGCTGGCACCGCAATTGTGCTGGTCCTCACTCTCACCTACCCTGGCTGCCATGTGTGGCAGGGCTGCAGAAGTGCCAGTGGCCTCACCACTCAGCAAAGCCCAGCAGTTGGCTGCCAAAGTTTGGATTGGTCCCTAAGTTCAGTAATAATGTGGGAAGAGTGCACGGGGGGGGGGGGATTGACAGGGGCATATGAAGCTGCTGTGGAAATGTTAAACATGAATTGTCTGTTGCATATGATTGCTGGATTTAGGCATTACTGCTACAGTATGGAATCCTGCCTTAGGGAAACAGCAGCAAACATAGTTCAGGGGTATGTGAACACTTTGTAGATTGGGATGCTACCTGTGCACATTTGACACTGGTTGATGGCAGTGTTCACATGCTTTTTGGGGGTGGGGATGCTCCTTTGCTGCTAAAATTCGTACAGGCTAAAGTACTTAATGTAAATAGCATAATTGGTGTGCAACGGATGATAGAAATAGACATAAGAAGTTTAGTGAGTATTCCTAAAGTTTGGAATAGATCACACAGAAACTGAATGATGGAGAAGAGTAGAATCATAGATACAGATCCTGAGTTGTATTTTTACAAGTGCTGGAACTCCTGGGCTCACACACAGTTCTACTGCCCGCAAAGGTTCCCCCATTCAATTCAATGGAGAAAGTAGATTTGCAGATTAATTCCTTTGTGCAAGCAAATCTCCTCTTCTCCTTGAAGTTAAGGGAGCAGCTTGTGTATGCAGAAGCTCTGTGTGTGATCATAAGAGTACATGTGTGGCTACGGATCAGGCAAATGAGATATCACTGAAGCTTCGAGGCATAATTTAGATTACATACTTGATCACAAGTGCTTAGAAGAAAACGCCATTGGAAGCAATAGAACTGACTTCCCAGAGAGCATGCTTAGGATCAGAGTTTCGGTGGTTTTGCATTACTCTTGAATTCCTTCACTCAGGACATTTTTTCAGAGGAGTTTCATGTAGGCCCAGTATTATCCAGCATCATGGCATTCTCCAGGCATGCCAGTTGCCCTTCTAGGCAAAAGTTCTGCTTTTTGCTATACAGTGCAAGATTCCAACCACCAGGTGTGGCATTCTTGACCCCAGGCTTTCCATATGCGTAGGCAGTTCAGTGCTCCCATCCTGATGCTCTTCCTCTTCTGCTCATTGTCTTCATCCTCCACATACACCCATGCACGTGGCTCTGGACCGCTCATCACGTTCTTCTCGTTTAAAACCCCATTGTTCATTTGTTTGTTTGTTCTCTTTTTTCTCTCTCTTCTCTCTCTCTCTCTCTCTTTTCTCTTTCTCTTGCTTTCTTTGTTTTCTTTTTGTCTCCTCTGTTTTGTATACCCAGGCAGCCCATTGAGTAACTTCTTTGACGTAATTAAACAACTTTTTTCAGACGAGAAGAACGGGCAGGTGAGCCATCCCCCCGGCACGCCAACCAAGCATAGCGCAAACAGCAAGCGGAGCGATTCCGATGCTAATGACTATGGGTCTAGAGGAGACACTAAGTACCCCGCTGGCAAAGAGAAGGCAAAGATGGCCTCATCACTCGGCCTACAAGACCAACCTTAAATAAATGCAATTTTTAAATAATAAAAAAGAGGAAAAGGAAAAAGAAACAGTCTAAATAACAAAACACACACACACATGGAGAGACGCAAACGGAAATGACTGAGTATTCTTTAGCAAGCTAGCCTCTAAAACAGATGGATGTGTATATATATTGCTACAACAGTACAAAACTGTCTATAGACAACTTTTGTATGAAGGAATGACTGTGTACATATATATATATTATATATATAAAACACAAACACACACATATATATATTTATATGATATAATATATCTCTCTGAAACAAAACACAAAAGCAATGAGAAAAGAAAGAAAAGGTAGCACAGATGACAAACCCAGTTTGGCAAATCTTGGGTTGTTGTTTTTTGGTTTGTTTATCTTCTCCGAGCTCTTTTCTTTTACTTACTACCCCCACCCCAGTCGCCTTCTGATTTACTGCCCTGCCCTCTTTTGTCCTTGTTCTGTTTTCTCTGTGTTTCTGACACCACCGCTTGTTTCCACTCTGCTACCAGGAATTATCCCGAAAAGTTAACATGTCAGCCAACAGCTTCACCTTCTGTGCTCTGCGAACACTTGTTCACGGAAGGCCACTGATGTAAGACTGTCCACGGACTGGTTCTGTTTGGGGACTCCCAGCCTCCCCTCTCCCACTGCAGGAAATGGGTCTCCTCTTTTCCCCTCGCCCTACCACACACACTTTTTCTTTTCGGTGCTCTGCGCTGGAGAACTGCTCAGTTATAAAAATTGCACAGTCGGAGTCACTGGAGTGACATCGTTGCCCTTGACAGCACACTTCCCCATTGGCAAATCCAGACTGCGGGAGGGCGGTATCACGACATATTCAGGCGATGTTTTGTTAAGGAGCTTTACCACAGGAAAGTTGTCCTCAAATTTCACCACCCCAGATCCTTTTCCCACACCACCCAACTCCCTCAACCCGCCCCCTCCAATTGTGTTTTTGTTTTTATAATCTCCCAATTTTCCCCCCTCCCAGCCTGCTGGAGGGGCAGAACACAAACTTAGGGGAAAACTACAAGACGGAAGTCAAATCAAATAAGAACACTGAAACTTAGGGGGGAACGCAGCTTCCGGCAGCGAGGAGGAGGGACAAGAATCCACCTGTTGGAGGACAATCTCTGCTGCTGCCATGCACTCTTGCCACCTACACCACCACTGTCGTCGCTGCTGCTGCCTCTCTCCTCAACCTGCCCTCTCTCTCAGTTCCTTCCTTCCTTCCCTCTGCACTGGGACTTCCTTCCGCCGGCTGAATTCTCTCCTGCCTCGTGCATCTGGATGCAACTATTGTGTCGTTAGTGCTGCATTGATATATCAGTATTATTTATTTGCTGGTTTCGTTTATTTATTTGTTATTTAATTTATTTAATTATTTATTCATTTGGGTTGCGTGCGTTTGTTGTTCTTTTTTTTAATTTTAATGCAAAGGAAGAACATGAAATGAGAGTTAAAAACAAACAAACTTCCCCTTCCTGTGTGGGTGCGCGTGTGTGTACAACCACTGGTAGTTCATCGGAGCAAGATATGGAGGAGATAGCACTATGGGCGAGCTAAAAAACAAAAACAAAACCACAAAGCTACTGTAAACTTCTAAAAGTATTGCAAGATATTTTTATAATTTTTTTTTTTTCAAAAGTGGGTGGGTGGGCTGGAACTTCCTTGTGTGTGTTTAAGTTATTATTAGGTCTTGGTTATTATTTATAATGCATATATATAAATATATATTTAAAAAATTAAGCTGTTAGATAAATCTTCTGCTTTCATTACTGTGTAGAGGTAACACTGATTCCTATTTATTTTTGGGGAGAGGGGAAAAGAATGATGACAAGACCACTTAACTTCATCCTCTCACCAATATTCCATTTTTTGTTTGGCTTCTGTCTTTTTTCTCTCTCCAACTATCACCAAGTGTAACTCAATCTGGCCCACATGCAAAGGTTTCCAAAACCATGATCATATGTGTCAAAAGACAAAAAAGAAGATGAAAAAAAACAGCAGGAGTAAATCTCCTTGAAAATCTCTCTTTTAAATGTAGATTTTAGTATTAGTGTTCAATTCTCTTATTACCTTCAATTGTTGTTTGTTGAGTTTTTATGAGTGTATGTTGTATTGCAAGGTTTTTTAAAGATAATGTTAGATTTCTCCCTCTTATTTCCCTTCCCTTTTTTTGTTTGTTTTTTTTATTTCATTTGTCTTTGTTGTTTATGGATTCTCCCCACCCTCCCCACTTTCTTGGACTCATTTTTCTTGTACATAGGTTTGAAGGGGAAAATCCCCCTTTTTTTTTTTAAGAGACACACAAAAGTGGGAAGGTGTTCCTTTGTTTTGCTTTGTTTTCTAATCTGGAAATTTTATCTTGTATTGCTGTGTGCATGTCGGACACAGGAAGGGTGATGGTTGGAGACGGAGGGAGGGGAGGTTCGGGGGGCAGTTTTAATTGCATGATATTGATGTAAATTAGTCTCTTTTGCTTTTGTTGTCTTTTCTGCCTCCACCTTCTGCTTCCCTCCCCCCCAGGCTTCCCTTCCACCACCCTCAGCCCCCTTTCCCCTCTTTTATCTCCCCTTGTGTATAGATTTTGATGCTTCTGTTACATTGTACCTCTACAAAAGGCTGGGATTTCAATACAGAATAATAAATGCTACTACTACTAATAATAATAATAGTAATACAGCAAAACCCATACAGTACAAGCAGGAAGGGGATTATTTACACAAGACATAAGAATAAATGAAAGCAATACCTCTTGTTATCCTTCCTATTTTGTACTTTGAAGACACAAACACACACGCACATGTGGACACACAAACTGACATTATTTAACAGTCAAAATGGACAAAGAAGAACCTTCTGATGTATCCCTTGTTAAATAACTGTGAGCAACTTTAGTTCAAAAAAACAATAAATTCATTCAGTAAAGATACTGGCTGTCAGTGTGTCTTGTTTACGTCTGTGACTGGAGGAGCACTTTCAAGCAAGATACAGTTCAGGTAAGTACCAAGCCGATGGCTTACTAAAGGCCACATTAAAGGCGGGAGCCCTTAGTAGATCTGGAGGCAGAGTTGACTAGCCTCACCTCATCAAATTAAAGCATACCTTTCAAACTGAAGTGTCTGGCTGGCTCAGGGTGGAGTGGGGGGGGGGGACCACAAAAGCAGTACATACTGCAATTTGCTGCTAGAGGGCAGCTGTAGGTAGTTGGTAGTTGATTAATTCTTCTCCTTCCTGGCCCTTATCCCCAGTGCATTTTTGCTATGTGTTTCTTTTATTTTTATTTTTTTTAAAGGAAGGGAGATGTGCTGCTTTGCATTATTTATTCATTTTTAAGGACAGGCAGGCTTAAGTGTTCACAGACAGGCTACCTAGAGCCTTGAGGAAGGGCAGGTTAGCAGCTGGACCAACATCTGATTTGCTGGCATGTACACCTAGCATACAAATAACAAAGCCAGGAGGAATTTAAATCACATTACAGTTGCAGAACTTGCTAAGGGTCTTTTCATATTACCTCCATTGCTACACTGGGAGTGGTGGGAAAGGGAATTGCTCAGGGAATGTAATATGCAACAGCTGCTGCTGCTGCTGCAGTGCATATTGGCAGCAAGCCATCTCCCCCAACAGGTGTAGGAAATACATTTTTACATACTGGATGTGTGTCAGGTGAGCTTTTGTGGTGTGGGTGTGGCCTAGGGAGCCCTAGGGATTGATAGTAAGTAAGAGGTCCTGGATAGGCTGAGGCTGTTCAAGCAGATACTGTTCCAAGCTGAAGCAGTAGATCTCAGGACAAGCAATTATGCAGGACTTTCCACAAGTGTAAGGGAAGGGGGTCAGAAAAACACACACACACACCCCCAAAACCAGCAACCTTTAACTCAGTCTTCCACTACAAGGCAGCCACTTGAAAACCTGGTTCTACATATTTGTTGCTGCAGTCATGGAACAGGACACTCTGATTGCAAGGTGAGAGTTCAAATAATGGTTTTCTGTTCTATTTTTAAAATGTAGGTTTAGTATTGCTGTTCAGCTTTCTTTTTACCTCATATGGTGTTTGTTGGATTCCTATGGCTATCTATTGCATTGCAGGGTTTTGGTTTTTGTTTAATGCTAGCACATTTTTCTCTTTTATTTTACAGGCCTGGGTTGTTGCTTTGTTTTGTTTTTCTCCTTGGGACCATTGTTCTTTTACAAAAGTTTGAAGAATTTTGGTGCTGCTGTTCAAGACACATAAAAAGAGTGTGCATTTATGTCTTTCTGCTGCCCGCCCCCCAATATATATTGAAAGCTTTGTCTTATATTGCTAAAAGGGAGATGGCTAAGGGTGGAGGACAAGGAGGATGGAAGGTCTTAATTACATGATATTTCTATCAGTTGGGCTGTAATCCTAATTTATCCCCCCCCCCTCCCCACTTACCAGAGAGCAAGAATTAGGTAGTTAACTTCTCAGTAGGCATGATTTAGGTTGCAGCTTTGGTCTCATGCTGTAGTTAATCCTTCTACCTTTTCCTTCCTGCCCCCTCAATATTCCCTTCTGCTACTCTTAGCCTTTCCTTCTCTTTTCTCCTTCCTTTTGCTGTGGCCTTCGGGAACAATGCTCTTGTAGTACTCATGAGGGCCTGCACTCCACTCTTTGAAAGCCCTGTTTTGCTTTTTCAGTCATAGAATCATAGAATCATAGAGTTGGAAGAGACCACAAGGGCCATCGAGTCCAACCCCCTGCCAAGCAGGAAACACCATCAGAGCACTCCTGACATATGGTTGTCAAGCCTCTGCTTAAAGACCTCCAAAGAAGCAGACTCCACCACACTCCTTGGCAGCAAATTCCACTGTCGAACAGCTCTTACTGTTGAACAGTCCTCCTAGTTAATGTTCTGCCCCCCCCCCCTTCTCCCAGCGCAAGTGAAAAAAATGCATTTGTTGCCTGTGAGTCTGATAGAAGGAACTGATTCACACAACTACTTAGCTTGTGCCTTGCTAGTTAACTCCAGTTGGCTGTCTTGGTGGATTTTGGTGTGTTGACCTACTCTTGGGAATACTTGATAACATGTCCAGGTCATGATGCACCCCACAGGGAGCATGTGCCAGTCCAGAACAGGATGCCCCCCAGTCCTGCCATACTAGAAGAAGTGAGAGGCTAGCAGCCTCTGGTATTTATCAAGGTGTAACAGGACGCGGGTGGTGCTGTGGGTTAAACAACAGAGCCTAGGGCTAGACGATCAGAAGGTAGGCGGTTGGAATCCCCGTGACGGAGTGAGCTCCTATTGTTCGGTCCCAGCTCCTGCCAACCTAGCAGTTCGAAAGCATGTCAAAGTGCAAGTAGATAAATAGGTACCGCTCCAGTGGGAAGGTAAACGGCGTTTCCGTGCGCTGCTCTGATTCGCCAGAAGCGGCTTAGTCATGCTGGCCACATGACCCAGAAGCTTTATGCCGGCTCCCTCGGCCAGTAAAGCAAGATGAGTGCCACAACCCCAGAGTCGGCCACGACTGGACCTAATGGTCAGGGGTCCCTTTACCTTTACCTAACAGGAAGTTAATCTGGGGCTTGCTTTCCTGTTTTGCAATAACTTGCCTGCAGCAGCTGAATGGGTTATCACTAGGCATGTCTGCTCTACAGTTGCCACTTTTTCTGCTTCTATATATTAAGCAACACTTTATGCATAGCAAGGGTCGGGGAAAACTTTATCTGCTGTTGAAGGTAGGGAGGCAGGGTCAGAAAGGAAGGTGGCAATCCTTTTCCTTGTTTCTCCCATGGTCCTATCTTTAATAAATAACTAAACCCACTACTGAATGCCTTCTGCGCCACAGTAGACTTGCCAGAAAGATTGTGCTGTCAGCAGGAGGCAAACCTCTTTGTTTCTTTCTGGAGAAAGTTCTCTCTTGTAGTTTTGGTGCATTTGAGAGAAATATTCACTAGGGGTTTTTTTCTGTTCAGGGGGCAAAACCGGTACTTCCTCACACTGTTTAAAAAGTTTTAAAGGCATAGTGACATGCGACACCTTTGATCATAGAATTTGGGAGTTGGAAGGAACCCCTAGGGTCAATCTAGTCTAACCCCCTGCAATGTAGGAGTCTCAGCTAAGGTATCCATAGCATATGGCCACCCTTTCAGGTGTTCTTCCAAACTATCCAGGATAGGCTGTTTGAGCTTAATTGGACTGTTAGCTTCTGAACCAGCCCCTTGGGTGGTCTTTTAAGAGCATTTTGTTCTGCATAGCCTTCAGGAGGTGACTGCATTCAGCTCCGCGCCATTAAAAGCTTCACCTGCTGTTTTCCATACAGTATATCAAATCTTAGTTAAGGATGCAGAAGAACAGGCTGGGACTGTTTACTTTTGCTGGTTGGCAACCTTGTATTCAAAGGAGGAAGGAGTGCAAAGAATGGTTGGTTTCCTTATGTAGTTTTGCTGAAAGGTGCACTCTATTATTGGGGCTAAATGGCATAGTACACACACAAAATAATCTATTATTACCATGTTGCATATCGTACTACAGTACTGTAATGTTATATGCTTTGCCTGTAATGGCATTTTGTGGCCACCAGAGGACACTGATACTTTCATTTAGCTGTGCGTTTTACTATAGCTGCTACTGTAGTACTCCTGCCATATAATGTTTATTTATACCCAGACTTTTTCTCTGACGGCTTGCAGATAAAAACAAGAACTGCTAAAAACTTAGAAAAACCGATTATTGAAATACATTTAAACATTGATACAATTAAAATTATATACGCACACAATCTATTTACCAACAATTACAATAAAAACAGCATGGCGCCAGCCCGTTTATTAAAAGCAGTCAATTCCCAAAGGCCTGTTGCAACTTTTGGGTGCCAGGGCAGAAGATTGAAGAAGCTACGGTTTGTCCTGCTGTTAGAATTGCTGCAGTCTAATTCCTGTGTTGTTGTTTTTTTAAAAAAGGAACTTGGCACCTCCCAAGAGTTAGAAGGGGCCCATAGGGGGCATCTAGTCTACCTTCTGCAATGCAGGAAGATGTATGTGACCCATATGGGGATAGAGCCTGTGACCTTGGCGTTATAAGCACCATGCTATAGCCAACCGAGCTAACTGCCCTGTTCTGTTTTGCATTTCATCCCCCAAGCCTACAGGAGCATTACACCAGTATGGCATGTCCTCCATGGGAAATTGTTTATATATTTGCAGCTGCTGCTGGAACCATGCATATCAAATAAATAAATAAAAATACTTAACTAACTGACCAATAGCATTGCAGATAACTCCGTTCTGCCCCCAACATAAATCCTGCCCCGCCCCTCATAAATCCTGCCTATACCCTGGCCTGGAACTCCTGGCATATAGAAGCAGCTTTGGCAGTTACTCCATTACCCTTGTAATGTATGGTGGGCCACCTTGGGAGCAACAGACTGAGCAAATGGAGGAAAGTAAATGAGGCTGCTTTGCCATACTGACGGGCGTATGAGCTCTTGTTGGCACAGAAAAGGTGATGTGAAGAACTGAGTAGGAATGGGTCAAGTGGTCATCCTGTTGCCTGCTCAACCTGCACCTCCCGGCCACCCATATCTGCACTGTAAAATAGGCATAAATGCTCTAGCAAGCAAGCCATGTTATGATAAAAGGCTAACACAGCTGTGTAAGTATTTATACCCCAGTAAAAAAAATAATAATCTTCTTGATCCCACAGACTCTTGAGGGTGATGTCTAATGGAGTTTAGCAGGAGTGCCAGCTGTGACTGGGGGTGCCCAGGGCTGTGTGTGCCATGCAGTGTGCATGACCCTGGCACCAAAATTTATGGGTGCCTGACCCCTTCCAGGGCCCCAGGGAGTGAGCACCTATGGCATTTAGGAGAATCAATTAGCTGAGAGGAATCCATGATCTGTAAGTGGATATATGAATATTTCCCCAAGGTTGAGATGGCTTAATGCATGTTAATTACCCTGTCAACCTGAAGTTTCTGTCCCTCCATGTATCTTTCCAGTGCGTGTAGTGATGTGATTCTGATCTGTTTGTAGGTATAGGTATCACCTGGTGTTTCTTTAATTGTGCATGGCATAATGAAAAGGTCAGAGGGTGAGGATAACTAACCTTACTGCATGGGTCCTAGTAGGAGTAGTCTTGTAGTACTTTCCACAAATTGAAAAGCAACAGAGCTGTGTGGCAAAGTGAAATCAAGGTGTGATTTGAGATGAAGGGTCAGCTCAATTGTTCCTGCTGAGTAATTGCAAAGGAGGAAATGTTACCCAATCTAGGTGACATGCTAACTGCCCAAGCAAGGGTGAGGAACCTGTGGCCTGGAGCTAAGCAGAGCCATCAGGAATCTTCCCAGGCCACACTCAGAGGCCTGGCTTCACACCCTCCTTGAGTGTTTACCTGTTTGGAATGTGTCCTTGAACTCTCACCCTGTATCTTACATGTCCACATAGAGGGGTGGAAACTAACCTTCTGTACAAAGGTAAGATTTGCATTCATTGCAGCCCCAGCTACCGCAGGCAGGTGTCCCGTCCACCCCTTAGATTCATGAGCCACCTGCCCAGGAGGAATCGCCTGCAAAGCACCAGGAAGAACCTTCATCTCTCCTCCAAAAGTGTGCCAGAGATTATTCACGCCTGCTTAGTTAAGCTGGCACAAGCCCCTCAAGGAACTGTTGGATCTGCTGAGGGAGGGGAAAACTGAGGGAGGGGGAAGTGGCCCTAAAGTCACATTAGAGAAAAGGATAACTGCTTTGGCAATATCTTATTTTTTTAAAAAAAACCACACACATCCAAAAGGCTACATTCTTAAAAGGAATTCTGCTGGAAAGAGCCTTGGGGTTGCCAAAATTGGAATCCTGCCCCCCGCCCCCGTACCTAACAGCTGTTTGACTTGCACTAATTATAGCTGTTCATCTTGGATCCTTCATGACAGGAAACAACTTCTCTAGACAGGTGTGGATTTTCCAACCTGCTTCTCCCCTTTTCCACCCCCACCCCACCAATCTTGTTATAATCCTTAGTCCCTTGTGTGCTGGGCAGGGTATGGCGTGTTCAGCTCATTATAACAGGTGGGGGAGCCATTATAACAGGCTGAGCCTGACTGCCTCATCTACTTATTCAGCAGAAGATCTAAAGGTAAAGGAAATATCTCTTTTTTAAGTTCCGACTCCACTGAGGGAGATAAGTACAGTCGTACCTTGGTTGTGGAATGGAATCCGTCCCGGAAGTCCATTCGACTTCTGAAAATGTTTGACAACGAAGGCATAGCTTCCGATTGGTTGCAGGAGCTTCCTGCATGCAATTAGAAGCCACAGAAGCCCAATCGGACGTTCGGGTTCCAAAGAATGTTTGCAAACCAAAACACTCACTTCCAGGGTTGTGGCATTCAGGAGCCAAAATGTTCACGTCACAAGGCGTTTGACAACCAAGGTACGACTATAATAATCTTTTCCATTCTGCTAATCATGTTGTCATCTTATTCTTAAACCTTTCAAAGCACTGTGTAATATTTTAAAAATGCAGAACTACACCCCACTCACCCCCAGCTGTGCTGACAGGCTACCAATCTAATTTTTTTTTTTTTAAAAAAAAAGAATAGCAAGCAAAGTGCAAAATGGTGGGATGAAGACAATGGAGGGAGAGGGATACTGTTCAGATACCTCAGTCATTCGGAAAACCCATGTAGAAATGGAAATGTCTTGAGGCACTAGTTAAAGGGTATGGGAGACTGTGCTGTACAAATATTGGGGTTGAATGATTCCCATTTGCTCTAGCAATTGGTGCTAGAAGGTTCTAGAAGGAATAAGCAGGTGGGGAAATGAAAGACAAATGAAAAGCAGCATCAACTTAGTGCAAATTAAAAATTAATTTGGGGGAGATATAATTTAGAGGAAAAATAATCTTCCTTTTAAGACTCCACAGCAGAAGAGTAAAAAGTCACCTGGCAAGAGATTAGGAGCAATAAATTGAACTAATGATTCCAAAGGTGACTCACCCTTGCAACATGGTCCCAGTCCGGGTCTTAGTAGGGCAAGAATAAATTCCTTTGGCTGCAATCCTATGCACACAAAGCTCCATTGAACTCAGTGGGACTTGCCTCTGAAGAGATAAGCCTAGGATTGCTCTCTTACAGTCTTTGTGTTTTTGTAAAGGCTAGCTCATCACTGCACCAGAGAGGAAAAAGTAGCAGTCTATGGCTACTTTGCAATGTAGCACAGAGATACCAGCTAAGGATTGTACTGGCAGTACAGCCAATTTACCATATTTGCTCCAAAGTTGGTGTCAACTTTTCCATCTTTATATGAGTGTGTAAACACTGCCCAGTGAATTACAAATGCCTTGGCAGAAGGGCTATATTTAAATTAGACTGATAGAGTTATCTTACCTTCTCCCCGAATGTTCCCATGCCTTTAGTATACCTGTACATATACAGGTATATGTACTCACTGAGGGGTGTGTGTGTGTGTGTGTGTGTGTGTGTGTGTGTGTGTGTGTTTGTATACAGTAATCTCTTATCTTACACAGGGGTTCAGTTCCAAGGCTTACATGTGTATGTGTAAATCATGTATAGTTAACCCTTAGAGCCACTCCACTCTAAAGTTTTTGCTCCATCAGCCACTTGCGAGATTTTGTATATTAAGCTGTGTATAAATTGATTGGAGAAATGGTTGAAAGATAGAGAGGAATCATAGAATCATAGAGTTGGAAGAGACCACAAGGGCCATCGAGTCCAACCCCCTGCCAAGCAGGAAACACCATCAGAGCACTCCTGACATATGGTTGTCAAGCCTCTGCTTAAAGACCTCCAAAGAAGGAGACTCCACCACACTCCTTAGCAGCAAATTCCACTGTCAAACAGCTCTTACTGTCAGGAAGTTCTTCCTAATGTTTAGGTGGAATCTTTTTTCTTGTAGTTTGGAACCATTGCTCCGTGTCCGCTTCTCTGGAGCAGCAGAAAACAACCTTTCTCCCTCCTCTATGTGACATCCTTTTATATATTTGAACATGGCTATCATATCACCCCTTAACCTCCTCTTCTCCAGGCTAAACATGCCCAGCTCCCTTAGCCGTTCTTCATAAGGCATCGTTTCCAGGCCTTTGACCATTTTGGTTGCCCTCCTCTGGACACGTTCCAGTTTGTCCGTGTCCTTCTTGAACTGTGGTGCCCAGAACTGGACACAGTACTCCAGGTGAGGTCTGACCAGAGCAGAATACAGTGGCACTATTACTTCCCTTGATCTAGATGCAATACTCCTATTGATGCAGCCAAGAATTGCATTGGCTTTTTTAGCTGCCGTGTCACACTGTTGGCTCATGTCAAGTTTGTGGTCAACCAAGACTCCTAGATCCTTTTCACATGTACTGCTCTCAAGCCAGGTGTCACCAATCTTGTATTTGTGCCTCTCATTTTTTTTGCCCAAGTGCAATACTTTACATTTCTCCCTATTAAAATTCATCTTGTTTGTTTTGGCCCAGTTCTCTGATCTGTCAAGGTCGTTTTGAAGTGTGATCCTGTCCTCTGGGGTGTTAGCCACCCCTCCCAGTTTGGTGTCATCTGCAAATTTGATCAGGATGCCCTTGAGTCCATCATCCAAGTCGCTGATAAAGATGTTGAATAAGACCGGGCCCAAGACAGAACCCTGTGGCACCCCACTAGTCACTCTTCTCCAGGATGAAGAGGAACCATTGATGAGCACCCTTTGGGTTCGGTCAGTCAGCCAGTTACAAATCCACTGAGTGGTAGCATAGTCAAGTCCGCATTTTAGCAGCTTCTTTACAAGAATATCATGGGGCACCTTGTCAAATGCCTTGCTGAAATCAAGGTAGGCTACATCCACTGCGTTCCCTTCATCTACCAGGCTTGTAATTCTGTCAAAAAACGAGATCAGGTTAGTCTGACATGACTTATTTTGCAGAAATCCATGCTGACTATTGGTGATCACAGTATTCCTTTCTAGGTGCTCACAGACTGTTTGCTTAATGATCTGCTCCAGAATCTTCCCTGGTATTGATGTCAGACTGACTGGGCGGTAATTATTTGGGTCCTCTCTTTTCGCCTTTTTGAAAATAGGGACAACATTTGCCCTCCTCCAGTCTGCCGGGACTTCACCTGTTCTCCAGGAATTCTCAAAGATGACTGCCAGTGGTTCTGAGATCACATCTGCCAGTTCTTTTAATACTCTTGGATGCAGTTCATCTGGCCCTGGAGACTTGAATACATCTAAACTAGCCAAGTATTCTTGTACTATCTCCTTAGTTATTCTGGGCTGTGTTTCCTCTGCTGAATCATTTGCTCCAAATTCTTCAGGTCGGGCATTGTTTTCTTTATCGGAGAAGACTGAGGCAAAGAAGGCATTGAGGAGTTGGCATCAGATTGATTTTAGAACGTATTTTAATTAATTGACTTTGATTTTATGTACACTGTGCTATTTTTACTTGCTGTTGGCTGCTCTGAGCCCGGCTTTGGCTGGGGAGGGCGGGATACAAATAAAATTATTTTATTATTATTATTATTGATAGGAGGGCATTCCAGATTCAGGGTGCCTGTACTCTGAGGCTTGTAAAATTTGCCCGGGAAGCCCATGAATGCCATCTTAAATTCCATCACAGAAGAAAGGCAGGATTATCAGAGTAATTATATAAAATACATAATTGAAAATGCTACAGCTTGAATATGGGCACTTCTGGATGGATATCATTTGCTACCAACTGAGCTGCATGCTCCTCCATTTTTCCCATGCAGAATATGTACTGTGGGAGTTATTTTTAGTGCCACAGAATCATAGAATTGTTGTGGAGTTGAGAGGGACCATGAAGGTCCTCTAGTCCAATGCAGGAAATTTTTTGCCTAAGGTGTGGCTTGAACCCACAATCCTGAGATGAAGAATCTCATGCTCTGCTGGCTGAGCTGTCCCACAAGTTAGTTTCCACTGGGCAGGCTTCTACCAAGAAAGGTAGGCAGACTTGAAAGGGCTTGAGAAGTGGGATTTCCTGTTCAGGTGTCTCAGAGTAACTTGGGCCATTGTGAGATGGTTGCCTATTGCTTCTCAGTGTCCTCTTCTCCTGACTACACAGTACAGTGGTACCTTGGGTTAAGTACTTAATTCATTCTGGTGGTCTGTTCTTAACCTGAAACTGTTCTTAACCTGAGGTACTTTAGCTAATGGGGCCTCCCGCTGCCGCCACACGATTTCTGTTCTCATGCTGAAGCAAAGTTCTTAACCCGAGGTACTATTTCTGGGTCAGCAGAGTCTGTAACCTGAAGCTTATGAAACCCGAGGTACCACTGTACAGGTGTCTTACAACTTAAGAGAATGAACACCATGGGCCCTACTACACCCCACTCTTTTGAAACCCTAAGCTTAACATTGCTTCTGTCGAGGACCCAGAATTTTAATGCAAGGAAGGTAGCCAGAGAGTTTTATTCCTGCCTAGACGTATACAGAGGAACTGAAGGGTCCTGTACTAAATCTATGACTACACTGATGAAGCCCTGCTAACAGAACTGAGCAGGGAGATAGAAGCACAGCCTCAAATCCTGGGCAGAGCCACACCATGTGTTAAGGAATGCTGGGAACTGTAGTTTGTAGGTCTGTGAATGGGAGGTGACAGTTCCCAGCATCCTTTGGGGGAAGACACGTGTGAAATGTGTGTTGGTTGTGTTTTAAATGTATGGTGTGGACCTGTCCCATCACAACTCTGATGTGATGTGAACTGCCCTGCCAGGGGCCAGAAGCTTTGTGGTGTCAAAGGGCAGAGATGGTGCATCTCTCCCCCACCCCCCTTTTTACTTTTGCAGCTTCCTAAGAAGCATGTTTAAAATGTACGAAAGTATGGTGTGGTGGGAAAGAGTATCAAACAAAAGCTGAGGAAACCCAGGTTCAAGTCTTCACAGCTAGTCACCATTTCTCAGCCTAGCCTCCCTCAGAGGGTTTTGAGGATAAGATGAGGAGGGAAAGGAAAACAACTACACACTACCCTGAACTGCTTCGAGGAGGAGTATGGCAAGTTTCTTTTTTAAGTGGTACCAGAAAAGAGAAGGGAATGTTGGCGATTAGATGCTTTCCTCCTGCCTTACTATTTCATGAGCTATCCCAGGAGCAGCTAGCCCCGAATAAAGCCTTTATTTACATTAAAAGCAGAAAGTTAGGCTCCTTGTGGGGCAAGAGACAAGATTATCTACTAATTCACAACAGCTACCGCTGTGTCTGAAATGTCAGACCATTCATGCAGAACCATCTACTTGTTTATTTAATGTGTTCTGCAAACTTGACTTTCCTTTTCTCTGCAGCTTGTGTAGTCTCAACTCCTTAACAGCTGGAGATCAGCAGGAATTTTGTTGAACTTGCTTGCAATAGGATACGCTTGTGAAATATGCATTAGCGTCAATATTGTTTACATTTTTTTAACATTCTAGTATTTGACAGACTCGTAACGTGAAGGCACTCGGTCCTGTGGGCCTGCTCTCTCAGAAGATGGACAGTTTGCTCTAGTGACACAAGACTGTCCATAAATGTCATTGTGCAGGCGAGTCTGAGGGGTGGGCAGGAGGGGAAGACAGGGGAAGACAGGGTTCTGTGCCACCCATGAGGTAGGAGCCGGGCGTGGAGGAAGAGTCCAGGTGCCCTTTCCCTGCTGTCTCCAAGGACAATGAGTTGCTGATAGCGACAGAAAAAGATGGAGCTGTGCCCTTGCCGGTTGCTTATGCACACCACATCAGATGAGGTTTAAGTGACTTGAAAGGGGTGTGAATGCGCTGTTGCTCCAACTATCTGGGTTGGAGCACATGTCTGAATACGTAGGTGCCTAGCAGGAGTAGTAGTGCTTTTCCCCCCAGGGAACATCTTTTTGTTGTTGTTAAAGAGTGTGACACTTACTGTATCAACTTCATGGTAAGTACAGGCACCTATTTTTCTAGGGGGGGAAAGCACTGCGTATATCCCTTGCGCCTTAAGAGCTGATGTAATTGAGTGCTTTGTCAGTGGCAAACAAAACTTCCAATCACTTGTCCTCATTGGGGCTGGTGTGCTTGGGGCACAATGGCTGGAACACATGAAGCTGTTTTCCTGCCTATGTTATACCTTTAATAACTATAGGCTATGGGCCTGTGGCACCCTCAAACCCCTTTATTTCACCCCAAAGGTCCATGTTCTGCAGGTGGCAAATATACGCTGTCAAGCTATGTCAGGTGTTCTTCAGCAGGGAGTAAGTACCTAGGGATGGCTCTACCCTTAGGCAGTAAGGCAGAAATGGGGAGGCAAGGAGTTGTGGAAAAATGTTGGCGGACAGAGTTCTGTGTGCCATGTGTGGCTTGTCCTATGCCCCCGAATATTGGCTGTTGCACTCAGATGCAATGGAGAATGCTTTCCTGTTGTCTAGCTGGTTTCTCTGTGTTGAATTGAGTAGGGTGTGGGTGTCCAACTTGTGCTTCACTTTGGGCAGAAAATATCTGGGGCTGACCTTGGATCTTAGTACCAAGGAAGATGCTTTCTGAGTAACTTCTTTGTAACCAGAATCTGCATCTTGCTCTCCCTCCAAAGAGCTCAGACGTGCATTTTGGCCGCACCAGTACTCTATCAGGCCAATTAGAGTGGGAACTGGTGACTCCATCCAGGCTAGCAGTTGATCACCTGTGCAGAATAGGGATTTGAACCTGGCTTTCCCAGAGCCAAATATAAACCCAGACCTTCTAACATCCTAGATTGGAATGCTTTTATTCTTAAAAGGAGCACCTTGGAATCTCTGATGGCAAGAGATTGGGGGTTGTGTAACCTAGACTTTAGGAAAGCTGATTTCAAAGGGTTTTGAGAACAGTTGGACTGGATCCCATGACTAAAAATTCTGAAGGAGAAATGTGCTAAGGATGTGAGATTCTGAAAAGTAAAATACTGAACCACAAACCATTCCTTCGATGGGAAGGGAAAACAGAAGCCATCTAAATAAGCCAGTGTGGCTGCATAGAGAGCTCTCTGCTGAGTGGTGATGCTTTTATGCTGTTTTCAGTTTTCTTTGCAAAACCTGCTCAGTCCCTACCCCCTTTTGAACTTTATGAGGTAATCAAAATATTGTACAACAAAACAAGGAGTCAGCTGGCAAGTACATGGTTGGATATGACACTGAAACATGAAGAGGTTCAATCTAAAGTCAGACAAGAAAAGACTATTGTTCTTGCAGGAACAGAGAGGTGGTTTTTTAGGGGAAATTTACCTGACCCTTTCCCACAGCTGCCAGATTTGGCGTACCAGCATGAAGAATATTTGCTACCTGTTCTACGTTTGGTAACTCCATATTTGACAACAGTTTTCCAGGTACAGATGTTAACATAAGTGGCCTGTAATTTCCTGGATCGCCCTTTTTAAAAATGGTGTTGCATTGGGCACTTTAGAGTCCTCATGTATAGTGCCTGATCTTAGTGATAAGTTACATAATTTTGTTATAGAACTCTTGGGTGGGTGCAATCTGGTTGAGGTGATTTGTCAAATGTCCAGAGAAAGGCAATTGAGATGGTAAGGAAGCCAAGACCTCTAAGGTACAATTGGAAGACTTGGGTAGCTGGAGAAAAATAAAAAAGGAGAGACAGTAGTGGCTCTCAAATATTGGAAGGGCTGTTCAGCAGAAGATGAACCAGACTTGCTCTATTTGCTCCAGCAGACAGGACTAAGACTAATGGGGTGAAGTAAATAATCTGTTGGAAACTTTGGCAGAAACTTCTTAACAATAATAAGGCAACACAGGCTGTTTTACAGTGGAGCAGACCCAGTCTCAGGGCAGTGGGCTCCCATTCACAAGAAGTATTTAAGCAGAGGCTGGACATCCATCTCTCAGGGATTCTTTCATGCAGATCCTGCACTTGTGTGGACTGCATGGCCTCCACAGTCCCTTCCACAATGTGTGATTCTCTTTGCAGCATGCAGGGGTAGGGGACCTTTTCCCTCCTTCCAAGGATCACATTCCCTTAGGGTGGTGGTGGGGAAGCCTTTGGCCCTCCAGAAGTTGCTGAAAAACAATTCTAATCTTCCCTGGCCATTTACCTTGCTTACTGAGGCTGATGGGTCTTGCAGTTTATCAACAGCTGGAGAGCCAAAGACCCCCCACACCTGAATGGGGATAGTTGCACAATTTTTCATTTCTCACCCCATGGGACAATTAGGGTTAGAGTTTTCCTCCTATGGGTGAAGTCTTTTTTTTCTAAGCCAAAATACTGCCTAGAGAGCAATTCTGGGGAGTGAGAATTGGGGCGATCCCAACTGCATGAATGAGACCTTTTCCATCCAAGCCTGATTGTCACACTAGACAGGTGGTAGGCCGGGGGGAGGGGTCACAGCACAAAGAGGGGTAGGGTTAACATTATTTTCCCATCTGCCTCCCATCACCACTACTACCCCATGTAGAAATTAGGCTTGTAGGCCCCCCCCCCCCCGTAAGAAAAGTTGTTACAGGCTGGGGGGAGGCTATGGGCTGCATCTGGTCTGTGACCTAGACAATTCAAAGGTCTGAATAATGTTTAGAATACAGTGCTAGGCCTCATTCAGTTATGAAGAAGTCTATGCTGTTTGTTTACAGGAAGGAGAAGTCTCCTCCACAATGTGGTGTAGGGAAATTTCTTCTATTTCAGCTGTATCTGCAATTGGCTGCTTTAGCCATTAGGTAGCGATAGAGTTCCAATTGCGAGTACAATGCACTGTTGCAATGGCAAAGAACAGTACAGTATGTCCAAACCTAGTTCCGCAACTAACCTGTGTATGCCTGTTTCTCCCGACTTCATCTTCCAGCACCTATTAGGGCAATAGGTCTATTTTAAGTTTATTACTGCATCATCCTATAAAGAGTATAATCTCCAGCTTTGCACACTTCATACATTACTTTTTATTTGGGTACACTAGTAGCTTTAGACTGTTTTTAACACAGTGTGTTAAAAAGTCTCTGCCAGTTAGGGTTTTAATGCATAAATTACTAAGGAAATGCCTTTAGGTTTCCCTCATTAAATCAGGCAATTAAAGAGGAATTCTCCCACGCACAACAACATGGATGCATTGCCTAAACAAGAATCTGTGAGCTTCCAGAAAACAGAGGACCTTGAAAGCAGTATAGCCCAGAAAGGCCACTTTCCCCAAACCATGGCCACCTGCCCCCTCCACATATGGGGCACTCAATCACACAGCTGATCTGCACAGAAAATGATTCTGCCAGCTCTATGCATGCGATTTCACTGAGCTCAGGGCTGGCAAGCCTCTTGTGCTGCAGTTTCCAACTGGTTGTCAGGTGCCAGGGAAGTGCAGCACAAGGAATTTTGACAAGTGGGCAAAACCACCCACTTGTCATTAATCAAACAACCTCATGTACCAGATGGGAAAGAGTATTCTGTGCTTGGGGTATTTTAACATAAACGTCTCCTTTTTCTCAAAGCAAGATCACTCTTCTAAAGTTGTTAATTTAGAAGGCTTGCGATGTAACAGAACTATTAAAAATGGCAAAACAGCTACAAAGAGAAGCCTCGGTCCCTGAATAGTCATCCTACACTATAATTTGTTAGTAAATCTTGTCCACTCCCAGAAAATTCTATTTAGAAAATTTTAACTATTCAAAGAATGTTCTTAGAGGAAGCATGTTGACTTCTTGAACGCAGCTCAGTATGTCCTAAAATTCTCACAGCCAGTGATCTTTGTGGCTAAGAGTGCCTTGTACCAGTTTTGTCTGCACTGTGTGGGGGCTGCCCCCTTTGGTCCAAAAGCTCCAGATAGGCTTGGGGATAGGCTGTAACAAGGTACACTGTACTTGGCCTGATAAATACTACCTGAGGCTCTTATATTCCAGCTCAATCACTGGGGTCATCTGGAGGAAGGCTGTTGCTTCTTACAGAGGCCTTGCATTAATGTTGCCACTCCCATGCTGTGCACTCTTGCAGCAGAGATTTCCAGAGCTATTACACCAGTAGGCCTTGTAGCTGTTTAATTGATTTCCTGGTTAACCAGTCATTTTAATAATTACCGGTACCTTGTTTTTAATAGTGTTGTGCTTAATGCCATACACCCTCCCTGATAAAGAAATAAATAATAGTAAATGCCAAATACTTACACACACCTTGGCTAACAACTTCCCACACTGTAAACAGAAAATATTTCAACCCCTGAAGCAAATAGGCTAATGATGTGACATTGCATATAGAACACTTATACCTGATAGAAGTTTTTTATTATTATTATTGGACAGATGAACTAAAATAAGCCAACAATATAATTATATGCCAACAGCCATCTCTCTAGCACAGGTGGTGATACACTGTATGCCCCTTTCCATCTGCCCCAGGCTTCCCCTGCTCAACCACTGCATTTAGGCTTTTAATTCTGGTGTTTGTGTCTGGGAAGGAGAAGCCAGGGGTGGGGGGCAGCTGGCCAGAGGAACTAGAAGCAATAAGCAAAACAGGTTTGTAGATGCTCTTTCGAGATTCCCATGCTGACGACACCAGGTAGACTGGTGA
Organism: Podarcis erhardii; assembly: GCF_964252035.2. Taxonomy (NCBI): domain Eukaryota; kingdom Metazoa; phylum Chordata; class Lepidosauria; order Squamata; family Lacertidae; genus Podarcis; species Podarcis erhardii. The sequence continues at coordinate 76,515,915 of NC_138497.1, read as the reverse complement.
GCCACATCGATTAGTGGGAGTCTTATTGCTACTCTAGTTGAGGCAAAACTCTTCCCAATACAAGCCAGCAAAGGGCTAGATGCAAAAAGCCTAAGGGAAGGAAATGGGCCATTTTAAGGAGAAACAAGACAAATCTCAAGCCCTCCCCCACCCCCAAAACAAAATATCTGCATCTTAAGCCACTTTACAAGTAAAAGTCACTTCTTATAACATTTATAAAATGGCAGTACCACCATCCTAGTGAGAGAGAGAGAGAGAGACAGACAGAAGGGGCTTGCATTAAAGGACTCCCCCACCCCCACCCCACCAAGGGAGAGGGGAAGTGGGCAGAACAAAAGAAGACAAAGCGGTAGCCCAACTCAAAAAAAAAAATGTGGTTCTTCTCTAAAAACAGCACTCATCATCCATCTGATAGGGGAGAAAAAGAAAGAAGGGAGAAGGAAAAAAATAAAATAGAACTGGTGCAACTTCTCGCCAAGGATGATGCATTTAAACGAAAGCTCCATACGTCTACATGTCCTGTGGTGGCAGCATAATTGCTTAAACTGTCATGGCTGTGTATGTCTGTATATATATACACAATATGCACATATACATACACACAAAGAATATAGAGTGTTTTGTTTTTTTTAAAAAATGTTAGCATTAGTTTTGCTCCTGCTGGGACTCATCTCTCCTTCACATGGTTCTGTGCTCCTGCGCCGCTACTGCTGCTGCCGCTGCCACCACTGCCGTTGCCGCTCCCATTACTGCTGCTGCTCCCACTGGTGCTACAGAGGACCTCCGTGAGGTCGTCCATGATGGTGGTTTCTTTAGGGTCCACCAGGTTGAACTCCCTGATGAATAGGATGAAGTGTATGTAGAGTGTGTTCAAATGTCCATGCAGCTCCAGTGCCAACGTTTCCTTGAAGTGTGAGGAGTAGATGTGGGCTAGCACATGAAACAGGTACTTGCAGATCTTCTTCACTAGAGACTCAAAAGAGTTGGGGAATTCCTTGCCTGCCACGAGAGAGGAAAAAGAATCATTATAATGTTCAGTGGTGCATCCAAGCACTCTAGTAGTAAGGCAACATTTGCTTAACTCCCTGCACTGGAATTAGCCCTCTGCCCGCTAGGCAGGAAGCTTGAAAGGCTTTTTGGTGAAATTCAACTCTTCCAATCTGTCTGTCTGTGCAACCATTTTAATATGCCAGAAGGAATGAACCCTCACCCAACATATTGTTCTTCGGATTCTTCCAACCCTCAATTGGGGGCAAGGGGGAGAAAGCCCTGTTCTGCAAGCCTATGTCCTTGCAACAGGGCTGTTTAGGTGAATCTCTGTCTTTGGGAGAGGCGAATGTTTCAGATCCCAAACCATACACAAACCAGCCTCACATTTAGCCAGAAAAGTGTTCCCATGTCATCCAGCTACTGGCCCAGAAAAAAACAATTATGTGTATAGAAAGGAATAGCAGATATGGCATACGTTTAGAAGCTGGTTTCATTTGATTATTCACTGATCAAAGTAGTTTGAAGAAGCTGCATTTAATATACAGTTTCCCATATTATTTATCGCTTCTACAAACAATCAGTAATTATACATATGTAATGCTTGTTTTTTCAAAGCCATAAAACTCTGACTGGGTCTTTTTCTCTTTGTAAACCGCTTTGACGGTTTTTTAAATCACCAGGTGTATAATTTTTGTGAATTAAATGAATAAAATCTTTCCTTTGAAGCAACATACCATATTTTGTAGGAAAGACATCCTCATCTGTTACTAGCTTCTGCACTGAACTCATGACGAAGTCAACATATTGAGGAGCAGTACACTTGATTTTCTTTCCCCGCTCATCATACCAGTAGTATTGTCTGTGGAGAGAATTAACAGCAATGTATTATTATCTGTCCTAGAAGTTTAATTCCATGTAGACCAAAGCAAGCAGAGTCATAAATTGTCCTCCCTGGAGAGCTAGAAATTTCACATGAGGTCCTGTATTTTTGCTTACTGAACCCAAGAGCTGGTGTTTAATTGGTGATGTAACACCAGACGCTTAAACAAACAGACTCTCAGGTCAGCATTTTAATACTGCCTTTCCTGTCACATCCTCAACAAAATAAACAAAAGTGTTTTAGAACATTAAAATTTTGTTTATTGTTCAATGTAACAATTTGTGATTCTGGCATATTAAGAACACCATCTTCTGGAATTAGACATCAGCAAAAGCCTGGAAGCACAGATTTGTTTTACCAGTGCTTATAAAGATTTCATTTGCAGGTTTGGTGTTGGACCAAGCAGATAATCCTATTTAGAATTTTTACGGAGCCCAACTGAAACAGAATGGTATTGCTCTTGCAAAATACGCAGCTCTTGCTTCTCCCAACATTAGCACAAATTCATCCTGCCTGCTGACCATTCTTGAGGTTGATCAGTTCTCTCTTATTTTGAGGACTACTCAACTGGCAATTCATTCTTTGCCACAGCCTAAGTCAATTGAGCTGTCATCAAGATAACAACTTCCATCGAAGTCAGTAGGTCCATGCACTTATGAAATGCAGGCCAAAAGTATGCCAGTGATCTTGTGACAAAGTATGACAAGTGAATACAGAATTTCAAGCTTTCAGACTGATTTGCAACAGAATATTAATGTGTGTAGAAAGACTATACATAATGCAAAGTTTAGAGTGTTAATAAAATCAGCTGTCAGGAGAGGGCACTAGCAAGACAGACTTAACAACATACTTTAACAGTTATTACACAGCTTCAAACCAGACTGGTGTTAAATGTGTTCCTGCATTATGTGCCCATTTTTTTTAATGCAAACAGCAGTCACTTTGGGAGAGGCTGGTAATTACTGTGATTGAAGCAAGCAAGGGAAACCGAACACTTTTCTCCTATGTGGAGTTCCTGATAGACTAGATCTCGATGCTGAATGTTGGAAGATTCAGGAAAGGCAAAAGAAAGTGTCCCTTCATATAGCACATAAACTACAGAATTTGCTCGCAAAAGATGTAGTGGTGTCTACCAATTTGGGTGGCTTTAAGAAAGGATTAGACAAATGCATGGAGGATAAGTCTACAAAGCAAAATGGAAGTAGTATGCCACTGGGCAGATGCTGGGATTCACAGGCTGAGCTCCACTTGCAGGCTTCTCATTGGTATCTGGTTGGCCACTGTGAGAACACATTACTGGACTAGATGGGCATTTGGCCTGATCCATGAAGCTCCAATGGCCCGATCAAAGTTGCACTTTGGAACAGCTATTCGCATTGAGAAGAAATCCTCCCAAAGCAAATGGCTGTTTCAAAGAAGTGATTTTCATTTGGAGCACAAAAGTGGATGAGAGGCTGCTGTTTGCATTTAAAAACAAATACCGTATTTTTCGCTCAATAACACGCACCTGACCATAACACGCACATAGTTTTTAGAGGAGGAAAACAAGAAAAAAATATTCTAAATGAAACAGTGGATGTATGATTTTTGTGGTTCATGCTGTGGCCACAGACGTGATCTGATGGTGAGTTTGGGGTAGCCCAATGCAAAAATCCTGAGGATCCATGTGGATCCATGCTTTGTAGCCACGTTTTTGCACCATTGCAGCCCCATGAAACAGTGGGTGCGTGTGATTTTTTTGGTGCAAGATGTAGCCATGGACATGCTATGTGATCTGATGGTGAATTTGGGGTGACCCAGTGCAAAAATCCTGAGGATCCATGTGGATCCGTGCTTTGTAACCACGTTTTAAGTGGGGAGGGAAGGAAAAGCATTCAAGGGACAAGGAGCACGTGTGGGCTGTGTAGAGAAGGATGCTGCTAATGATGCAGGAGAGGTGTTTAAGGGGAGAAGGAGCTCACGTGGGGTGTGTGGAAAAGGAGCTTTTCGGTGAGCTGAGCGGGGAGGGGGGAGGGAAAGAGCACTGTTGCTTTAAAGGAGCCAACTGGACAGCAGCCACTTACAGCAGTGTAAGCAGCTCCTTTCCTCTCCCGCTTTGCTCCTTCTCTCCCTCTTTGCTGCTTTATGCAGCTAATGGCGAATCCCCTGCAACCCAAGTCCTACTCAGTGGATCAGCTGAGACGCTGGGAGAATCGTAATTTCCCCCTCTCCCTCATCCCGTGCCCTCCTGTCCCCAGCAGCCTTTTAAAAAACTTTTTTACTGGTTTTCACTGCGCTCGTGGCTCAGAGCCTTCCTGTGCCCTGCCGTCCCTCGGCAGCCTCATTGCTCCGTTTAGAGAGCGCACGGACCTTTGCTAGCTGAGGCTGCAGCAGCTGTTGCTGGCTACGCGGCGCTTTTCCCGGCTCGCTATGGCTCCTGTCTGTCCCTCCTCCCGTGTAAGCGGCTGCTGCCCGCTTTGCTGCCATGGCTCTCCTTCCCTCCCTCCTCCCCGGCTCCTCCCCCTCCTCCTGGCTGTAAAGCAAGCAAAGCTAGAGCCACGCAAAGCGAGACAGAAGCCCTGCAAGCGGCTTTGCTTGACTGACGGCAGCCATGGCTCCGGTCGAGTGCATTCGCTCCGTAACACGCACAGGCATTTTCCCTTACTTTCTAGGAGCAAAAAAGTGCGTGTTTTGGAGCGAAAATTACAGTAGGTAATAGCAGTTGTAAGCAGTAGTTATAACTACAGTACTGCATAGTGAAGTAAGAATAGTAAATTACACACGGTTACCATAGAAATAATTCTGTCTACATCAATCCTGCTTTCCCTGCTATATATCTTATTGTGCATAAAGTAGGCTTTTACCTCTCTTGGTCATACCTCGGGATAAATGTGCTTCAAGTTAAGTATTTTCCGTTTGTGCTCCGTGGTGACCTGGAAGTAACGGAGTGTGTTACTTCCAGGTTTCGCCGCACGCTCAGATGGTCAAAATGACGTCACACTCATGCGCGGAAGCGGCAAAACGCGACCTGCGCAGACGCAGGCTGCATTTGCTACAGGATGCGAATGGGGCTCCAGAACAGATCCCGTTCGCATCCTGAGGTACTACTGTATATTTCACTAGATTATACTGGAAGAATACACTCCTGATTCCAGTTCTACAAGTGGGTTTTTAAACTCTTTTAAAGATTTAAGGAGCAGAGTTCAGAAGCTGCAGGACTCTTATTACCACCAGCAGTAAGGATTTTGAGTTTTAAATTTACTCCAGGCTTTAACCATCATCTGAATAATCCTTGGATTTAGACTCTCAGATGTTGCCTGTTACAACCACCAAATGAGTTTTACATATAGCAATGGGGAACCTTCTAAACGTTTTTATACCGAAGCAGCATCAGCTATCAGTATTCATTGTCACGTTATCCTTTTTATTTTTTACTGCATAATTTTTATTGTTTTTTAAATCATAACAAACAAAAAATACAGCAATTTATACCTTGTTATCACAGATTTCTTTCTGTAAGACTTCCTTCAGCTTCCCCTCTAATCATCCATAACCATTTAATAAATTCACACAAATCCTAGCTTATATTGACATTATTTTTTCTTTCCTTCTTTTTCTCTTTAGACAATATTCCAACCTTTTTCACAGAGCTTTTTTAAACCCAACTAGCGTTATCTGACCTTCACTTATATTTTCCAGATATTCCACGAATTTCCCCCAATCCTCAATGAACCTTTGGTCTTTTAAATATCTAATTTTCCCCGTCAGTCTATCCATCTCCGCGTATTCTAGTAGTTTTGCTCTCCATTCCTCAAGCGTCGGTATGTTCTGTTGTTTCCAGTTTTGGGCCAATAGGACCCTTGCGGCCGTTGTTGCATATTGAAAGAATTTACTGTCATTGTTCTTTATATCACTTCCTGCTAGGCCTAACAGAAAAGCCTCCGGCTTTTTCCCAAAGTTGTATCTTAATATACTCTTAATATACTCTTCATTTCATTATATATACTTTCCCAAAAACCTTTGATCTTTCTGCAGTCCCACCACATGTGGAAGAAGGATCCCTCTTTTTCCCTGCATTTCCAGCATTTATTGCAAGTTTTATATATTTTTGCTAATTTTTGCAGGTGTTATATACCAACGGTAAAACATCTTCATAAGGTTCTCTTTTAACGTTGTGCATGCTGTAAATTTAAGATTTTTTTTCCAGAGTTTCTCCCATTCTTCATAGTATATATTATAGTATATATTATATATTATGGCCAATGTCCCTTGCCCAATGAATCATCACCGACTTCACTTCCTCATCTATCAAGTTATACTCTAATAGCATATTATATGTTTTAGAAAGTTTTAAATTTACTCCAGGCTTTAACCATCATCTGAATAATCCTTGGATTTAGACTCTCAGATGTTGCCTGTTACAACCACCAAATGAGTTTTACATATAGCAATGGGGAACCTTCTAAACGTTTTTATACTGAAGCAGCATCAGCTATCAGTATTCATTGTCACGTTATCCTTTTTAAAGACTTTATTCCATATTGAGAGGTTTATAAACAGTGAGTGGGACTTTGTTACAATACGGAAGATGAAAATCATAGCAATTTTTTTAAAAAACAAAACATAGTAAAATTCCTTCATTGTAGATCAAACTGGCATCAAACTAAAACAATTCAGCAAACAAATCAATTCAGCTGGGAGGCCTGAGGAAAAAGAATGATTTTCAAGAGGCATCTAAAACACATTATAATAGGAGCCTGTCTAACTGCCATGGGGACCATCTTCCATTATGCTGGTGCAACCAGACTGCAGACCCTGTTGCTGGTAACTATACAGAATGTGTAGCACTGCAAGCACAGCCTCATCAGCTGAGTGCAGGAAAGAGGAGGGAATCAGGAGGGTAAGGCAGGAGCTAGGTGTTAAGGGTTTAAACAAAAATATAATTTTATATTGGTTCTTCAGGCAACAAATTTGCAATTGTTGATTACAAGGCCAAACAATATAAAAGAAAAAAGAATAATTTTATTCTTACTGGGAAATATTTTTAAAATCCTGTCCTTCAACCTAAATGAACAGTGGTGGAATGTCTCCAAATTCAGGCTGCTGGGGAGAGCAAGGAATGCCAGCACCAGTGAGTCATTGAGGAAGCCATAAAACAAGACTGGGCTGTGTTTTTCAAAAGGGCAAGGTTTCCTTCCCAACTTCAAGAATATGTGCTTCTTGCATAACCACTGCATCCTTGCCCGCAGAGCAGCTTGCTATCTATCATTCCCCAGTCAAGTAACTTTCAAGAAATTCTTCAAGACAACAGTTTCAATAGTCACACTCCTATCGCCTCACTGCAAAGTATATTTTCTCATTAAACCAAGACAGATTGAGCATATGTGACCCCACCACTGATGCTGTGTGCTAGAGAAACCAACCTGGCCTAACAGGGTCAGAAGTACTGAAATAAGAGGAAAGTCAGTCCCATGTCATTTTTAGGTCAACCTCAAGAAAACAGAATTGAATTGAAGTAGCTACAAAAGCAACAGAAGAGTGCTTTGAGAACAGAGCTCATGTACACTGGGCATGAATATAAAGGGCAAAATAGCTCTCTGTTGTAACAGGTCAGCAGGTGCCATTTCTGGCTATGCCTATCCCTTTCCATAGTTGTCAAATCCTGGTGCGCTTGAGCCTCAGTCTGCTAACCTCTAGGAGAGGTTCCTGATCTCAGCTGTCACATTTTAAAGAGAGAAAGCTGTACTTCCCAGAGTATCGAGAGCACAATCCTTTCCCAGGGTCAGCTCACTTTCTAGAGAAGAAACAGTGGACATTTCTCTTCTGGCTGGTCTGGTTTGTGGCATGATTCCCCTGGGTCTTGCTGAACTCTCTCTCTAGTCACCCACCTCCATCTCTGCTTGACAATGGGAAACCAATTTCAGCAGAACAAACTGGACTGATACCTGTATTTTAAAAAAACTGACTAATGCTAATGATGCCTGCATCTGAAAAATGAGTTGTCTAGAGCAAAGCAGAACTGAATACTTTGCTGGTCAAATGCTTACCGTATTTTTCGCTCTATAAGATGCACTTTTCCCCTCCTAAAAAGTAAGGGGAAATGTGTGTGCGTCTTATGGAGCGAATGCAGGCTGCGCAGCTTTCGCTGAAGCCAGGAGAGCAAGAAGGATCGGTGCGCACCGATCCCTCTTGCTCTCCTGGCTTTGCTTTGCTGGAGAGGCGCTGCACAGCTTTCCCTCTCTGCGCAGTGCCCCTTCAGCAAAGCGGGAGGAGAAATGGAAAGGGCTCAGCTTCTGCTGCCGCTTCGCTGAAGGGGCACTGCGCATAGAGGGAGAGCTGCACAGCGCCCCTTCAGGGAAGCCCCTTCCGTTTCTCCTCCCGCTTTTCTGGAGAGGCGCTGAGCAGAGAGGGAGAGGGTGTTTTTTTCTTGTTCTCCTCCTATAAACCTAGGCGCGTCTTATAGAGCGAAAAATATGGTATTTTACAGCATGAACATTACTTTGAACACAGCCGTCTTCAGAAGCAAATACATAAGGACTTCACTGTACTCACTTGATCTGCAAAGTCCAAGCTTAAACTTGTTTGTCTTTACACAGCATGCCTTTGCAACAGTCACACAGTGGAGAGATTGAATTCTAGACAAAAACTGTCTTAAAGTTCAAGAGGGCAAAGAGAGCCACAACTGCCTTTTGGTCCAGGCAGTATAACAGGAAAGTCCTGCTTTGGGCAAAATGCAGGAGGCATGTCCATTTTAGCCACAGAGAAATAGAAGAACTTAAAAACTAAGGCTTCATTCGTGGCTGTTCATGTGCCCAAAAGCGGTTTGACAACCGAGAATATGTATTGCAGCACTGAGCCTACAGAGTTAAGTGTGCCCTCATTTCCAGAGATAAGGTGGGTAAGACAGTCACGAACAGAGGTGAATTCTATAAGGAGTAGCCATGTACAAATATACCCCCAGTTATAGGGCCAGGCATTTCCCATGCAACAGCTGAATGACCAGCAACGATCCCATATGCCCTCAGATCCCATCTATTTTTCTTATGCAGAAGCAACCACCAAGACAGCGCCCTTGCCCCTACCCCCAACACAATTAAAAATGGGAAAGAAGACAAGGAAGAGGTTATGCAAGGGGAAATACAGAGTAGTAATTTCAAAATGAAGCAGAGCTACAGTTTGCAAACTGCTCCACAGCACAGGAAAAACAGTCACTCTGTTTAGTTTGATAACAACAACTTAACAGAATTGCACCCAGATGCTGCCTATTTCCTGTTATCCCCAAACAGCTGCAACTTCACTTTTCCAGAACTTTAGTAGTTTTCCAGTACTAGTTCCTACATGATGCAATGGCCAGTAGCATAAATGCTTTTGAAAGAAGGTTAGGTATACATAGAGTAAGTAAGGTGAATAGCTTACTGCCTATGAGTGTGGGAAATTGCAGCTGAATATAACTAGCAAGCTTAGAGCTAGTTAATGCATAGCATAAAGGGGTTAAGACAACAAAACGGTATTCCTAGACTCAATTACACCATGCTCCCTCTCCTCTAGTAAAGAAGGAAGTAAAGCTTCTTTCTTCATTCTCTTCCACCACGTGAAGCTGACCAGGCAACAAGTCTGGGCTTGCCTGCTTCAAGCACAGACTGCATGCTCTGAAATATTTTGCAGTATTATGTAACCCAAGAATTTTCTATTTGTGGTATTCTTCCTGCTGCATGGAATAATGCATGAATCTGACCTTTTGAGTTTGTAAGTAAAACATTTAAGCTTACTAAACGGTGTGGTCTGTAGACTGTAAAAGGGTTAGAAACAGGGGGGGGTGTGCTGTAAGCAAACTAAATGAGATATTAAAAAGGTCTAACCGCCTATTGTTCCCATGCTTCACAGTACTGCATGTTTCTGTAATTTTAATACTCTGCTGGGGCCTATCTCTTGCTGGAGAGTATGTTTAGCTCCTTGCTTTGGATTTAGGGATCCAGCCAATTCTTTTATTAACTAACCTGACATTGCTACCCCAGCAATGAGAACTAGAAATGCTTCCATGTTCTGGCACTGTAGATTTTAAACTACCAGACAGAGGACAAAAAGGGATTGAATAGCCTCACCTTGCTTATTATTATCAGTTTTGAAATGTGACACACCACTTTCCTATGGGACTGGGACTGAAGTCACATTTCAAAACCACCAAATAATTGTACATATTTTTTGTTTTACTAGATGTTTTTTAGTCCATGTGTGGAACATTAAAGGAAAATGCTATTTCATAGCGCATAAAGACTGCCATTTTACTGAGCAATCATCTTGTGAACATTTTATTTACTGATTTATATAGCCCCATCAGTGTGCATAGTTCTTTATAGAACGTAAGGGGCTTATGATCCAAAACACAAGTGAAACACAAAGTGGAGACAATATGCAGTTGTTTCAGTAATTTGTGCTTGTGCTTAGTTGCAGTACAATATAGGAACTAGGAGGTATGCTAAAGGCATCACAGAAAAAGGTGGGTTTTAACAAGGGACAACTGGGCTCTATAAGAAAATGTGAAGCACTCCTGTTCAGTCAGGCCCTCTTCTAAGTTACTCCATTCCACTCCTCTCCATTCCTCCCCCCTGGACAACAATCAGCCAGCACCATGTGGCCACTAAGCATGCTCAGTCTTCACTGGGCAGTTTTTGGTGGTCTTTTATACTCTTAGGGTCCCCCCTCTCTCCAGCCTAAATACTGTTCTTCTGCAAACTTTGGAGTTTTCCCAAGTCTGCCAATGACTTCTGCATGGATAGTGCTGTTTTGGCTACCCAATGATGCACATTCAAATAATGTGTTCACTGTTGTAGAAAAATTTTAGGAAGTAAGACAGGTGTCCTCATGCAGGTGTTCTGGGAGGCAGTTCTGAGCATACAGGGTAGAAAGGTGGAGCTGAAGGAGCAGGGACTAGGATACAAAAGAGGTAATTCAGGGAGAGGTCATGGGGGGCTTTCAAGGTAAGGGCAAAAGAGGAGTGTTGGATCTGCAAGAAGTCAGTGTGGTGATGTCACATGCTCAGAGCTATGAGAGGTTAAATAATTCTGGTAGCAGGGTACTGGATAGATTTTCCTGGCACCCTACAAAACTGGACATGGGGAGGTTGACAGAATCCCCCAGAAGAGTGCATAGTGGGAGGAGGGGGGGATTGTTTCATCTGACAAGCTGTAACGCTTGCACCGATGCAACATTCACCATAGTGTGACACTGAATTTGGATCATAGAGGCGTGAAAGTGCAGGTTGGCCAGATCAATGGCAGATAAGAAGCACGAGTGGAATACCACTATTAAAGTTTCTCAATTTTTTCTTACATTTGAATGGAATTACATTCTTGTTTCAATAAAAACATAATAAAAACTATTTGCTTTATGTTTTACATGCATACTCTGATTGAACGTTGTTTTCTTTTTCCAAGATTATGATAGAGAAACAATGCTTCTTTTCACTCTCAGCAGTTCACTACTTTTAGAAAGATATGGTCAACCTCAAAGAGAAAACACTAGGAGCAGAGCATTTTTTCCCTGGTCCCTGAGAAACTGCCAAATCATGCTCACAACACTTTGGCAGCTACACTACTTGAAGGTTGTCTGCAGAATGGCTGGGTGCCCAGCCATCATTCCTGAGGTCTCCCCAGGCTAGCAGCTCAAAAGTGGCCTTTTGTACTTCCATGTTGCGGTTTTTGGGGGGGCAGCGGGGGGGGGGCAGCTTTGAATAATGCAGAACTCAGTTCCAGAACCATAGAAGTGTAGGCCAGGGAGAAAACTGCAAGTGTGGATTATTTTTCAGGGTGGTGGGTAAGGGCCCAAAACAAAACATATGTCAGATGAAGCAAATCATTCTGTTATTTCTTCTAAAATTGTTATTTCAATAAGAATAACATTGTGAGCTAACATTTTATTCAAATTTGGACTTTTCTCTTCTTCCTTGCATCTAATCCCTTTGGTCATCCTTCTAGCATGCACTAAGCATTTTTGCAGTCAAGTCTGAAAGCTTTCCACTTCTCGCCATCCCTCACACTGGAGCAGAATAGCCCAAGCCATCACCATACCACAAATGAAGACATCACTTACGTATTGCACACTGCCATGGTCTGACATGTATCTCCCGTACAAAATTCAGAGATTGTACTATATTGTAAATTGATATGGTGGAAAAAGGTTGTTGCTGAAAAAGAAAAAGACACCAAGGTGTTTCCATTACTCATTTGAACTTTTGGTTGCAGAAAGAAAGGAGCTGCATAATTACACTGGATTTGGTGGTTCACTTGAACATTTTCACAATTAGCCCAACAACAATCACTAAATTTTCCCTCGCTTGAAGCGTGCAATCCGTGGTGTAGCAACCTTTTCCGGCACCTGGAACAGAGTTTTAGTTGTTGAGCATTTGGAGGGGAAACAGCTCCAAAGCTTGATTAGCTGGCATTTTGAGGGACAGACAGTTGTTCTGCCGCTCACCAGCTCCCCTGCCATCCTGCTGCCCCCAGCCCCATGATGCCCTGCAATGAAGATCATTGGCTGTCTTTGAACCAGTCACACACTCTCAGCCTAACCTACATCACAGGGCTATTTGCAAGGGTAAAATAGGTGGGGGAGAACTTTAACCCTAAGCTGCATAGAGAATACAAATTAAAATAAAATAAACCTATCAAAATCCATTATAGCAAACTGAAGATCTCGTGCAAATGTCAAAGTGAAAGGAGAAACTTTTCACCTTGGTGAACTTATTTGTTTTGCAAAGTGGAAGAGTTGGTACCCAAATGCAACATCCTCTGCCCATTACAATTCCTTAAAAAAAATATTAGAAAACCTACTAGCATGAAAACTATCTAGCGGGAATATTCAGTTATTATAAATATCATGGTACTTACTGTTGCTAGCTAGCCACTCATTAAGGTCTATTTCCCGTGGTAGCATGACTAACTCTTTGAATTCAAAGTCAGTAATCCTTGACTTCGTGTATTCCGGCTCTAGGTAGAGTTTCTTTTCTTCTGGTGCTGGCTTTTTACCATTTGGTTTTCCCTTGGATTTCCTGCAAAAGGAAAAGGAAACAATGCCTTGAATTACAAACTGAGGTGTAGATTATATAAACTCATCTCCCATCTTTTGTAATAACTTTCTCTTTCATACTGCATAATCCAATTTCCTTTATTAACAAAGGAAACCTGCTGTTAGAATCCCTGCAAGAACAAGGCCAATGGTAACCAAAGGAAAAGGCATACAGCTCCAGGCTAGTTGTTCACGGCCTGAAAATGCTATTGCACCCCTGCCCTTTTCCTGGTAAAAATAATGAAAACTGGGTTCATGCCCAAGCTGATGTGAGCCTCCCTCTACCAGGTGATCAATTAATGCTGCCTTCTGTACCAGAGGTGCCCACTTTAAAAGATTGCTGCTTAAAATATTTAAAACCATACATGAATCCAATGAATCACAAAGGAAGCATTCTGAGCTGTTATGGGAAAAGGTAGGATGAGAAATGTTGGGGGTTTAGGACTTATAAGCTGTTGTGAAAAAAGCAATAAAGGTAAACTCAGGGTGGGTCCTTTGGACATCAACACCTACACTGCAATCTTGGTATCTGTTTATTCTTTCTATATTCTACACAAAAAACATTTTGTGTATACACACACACACTCATATTCATATTCATATTCTCTCTCTCTCTCTCTCTCTCTCTCTCTCTCTCATAAGGTTAACACAGAAGGGGTGAGAAGTTGACGCTAAAGCGTATGTTACTCCAGATACTCATTTTATTCTACTGAACATTTTTACAGTATTTTGCATTATTTGCATCCAAATGAAGCATGCTTCTGCCTACTAAACTTCATAGCCTTGATTTATTACATTTATAGTCCAACTTTCCTTCAGGGAGCTAAAGGGGTTCTACACAAGTTTCCTAGGTGTTCTTCCATCTAGCCCCTGATTTAGAGACCATGCGTGGCCTGGGCTCTCTGCCTCTGGGCCTCATTCAAGCTGAGTCATGCCTCATTCAAGCTGAGTCATGCCTCAAAACACCAGATATTGCTCAGTCCAAAGGAGCATAAAGAGAGAAGAGTCTTGCACTCATGGAAAACACTGTTTAAATCTTTATTTCTCAAAGTGGTCCAACTGTAAACATTCCACTTGACCTCTTCCTCCTCCAGGAATGCCAAGCTCCAATCATGGAACCAGTTTATCTTAACAGTAAACAGCATAAATCCAGTTGAAACTATGCACTTTGCCTCAAGGTAGCCAAGAAAGCACAACATGATGAGACTGCCTCATTCCAAAGGAAAATCTACACTAGTAACCCTCTGAATGCTGTGAACAAGCTGACCAGGTTCTGTACAGCATGCCTTCTGTTCTTCTCTAGACAAAGCTGTGTGTGTAGAAAATAACAAGGTTTGGGGCAGAGGCAGCATTTAGGAGAGCCAATTCAAAACTTTTGACTACCAAGGAGAAGCACGAGAATCCTGAGCACAATAGCCTTAGAAGAGTTTACATGAAAATGATGCTAGTTGCTGCTCGAAGTGGAAAGTGTGATACCACCACCATCACCTGAAAAAGATTGTTTAATACTTCCTTTTACCTTTCATGCACTTATTTAGGCTGGAAAGCTGCTGCCATGTCAAAGAAGAGATGGAAAAATTATGCTGAGCCCATTTGATAAGTGCAACCATCCTTGGGAGGCAAGGAAGGAAAGAAAAGCTGCACTTTTGTTGTCCATTCAGTGTAGTGTGAGTGGGCATCTACTTGTGCAAAGGGCTGTTTTCTTTCCTTGTGTGCCCCCAATATCTGTCCTAGGGAATTAGGGCAACATCTGGAGCAGAGGTGTGAGGGCAGTTGCAGAAGGGAGACAAGAAACTGGAAGTCCTACTGATCCAGTGCTGTGTGATAGTTCACATATAGAAATCAGCTCAATGGTAGTAATTTGTGCACAGAGGGGAAAGAACTTAATATGGTTTTATTTCTCCTTGATTTTATTTTAAAGACCCTTCTTTGCATCCTTGCTTATCTACCCTCTTGCCTGCTTACTTTACCTGCTTTTTGGCTTCGGGATAGGCTACTGACCCCTTCATTCTCCACAAACACCATTTTCCATGCTATATGCCACTGGAGTACCCTGCAAGGAAATACAGAGCGTGCTAATCCTATTCACTCAATTCAAGACTTTCAGACCATTGGTGGAAGAGCTTCCTTAAGGGCAGAAAAGTTTGTCCATGGTGCAGGCCTGTGATCAGATTTTTTTCTGTCACCCAGCATTTTTAATTTTGGGTAGTACTTCTGGAGGGGGGCATGTTGTGCTTCTCCTGAGGTAGTTTATCCACCTTTGGTCTCCATCCTGCATTAAGCTCTCACCTGTGGCTCCTAGAAGCTGTCAGCATGTGACAATGGTCACAGCCCAGGAAATAGATTTGACTGGCCAGGTGAGGGTAGCTGATGTGTCTCTAACCCTCAGTGAGTTAGGGATTTCCCCTGCATGCAAGGACACATCCCGATGGATTGAGTGGATGAGACCAATAGAGGGTCCAATGGTCAAGAAGGCGAGACACATGGATGCCAGCAACAGCTACTTTTCCATTCTTTTGAATCTTGATAACATACATACACTTACTTCTAATGTGTTGGGCAGGAGAAACAAGGTATCCCTCAATAAGATTATTCACAAGTCACACTGTCATGGCTATACATGCCTTTATATCAAGGTATTCCTTCAAGCGCTGGATTATGGAGAAAGCTAGAGAGTTCCAGAAAGACATCTACTTCTGCTTCATTGACTATGCAAAAGCCTTTGACTGTGTCGACCACAGCAAACTAATGGGAGTGCCTGATCACCTCATCTGTCTTCTGAGAAATCTCTATGTGGGACAAGAAGCTACAGTTAGAACTGGATATGGAACAACTGATTGGTTCAAAATTGGGAAAGGAGTACGACAAGGCTGTATATTGTCTCCCTGCTTATTTAACTTATATGCAGAATTCATCATGCGAAAGGCTGGGCTGGATGAATCCCAAGCCGGAATTAAGATCGCCGGAAGAAATATCAACAACCTCAGATATGCAGATGACACAACCTTGATGGCAGAAAGTGAGGAGGAATTGAAGAACCTTTTAATGAGGGTGAAAGAGGAGAGCGCAAAATATGGTCTGAAGCTCAACATCAAAAAAACCGAAGATCATGGCCACTGGTCCCATCAGCTCCTGGCAAATAGAAGGGGAAGAAATGGAGGCAGTGAGAGATTTTACTTTTTTGGGCTCCATGATCATTTCAGATGGTGACAGCAGTCACGAAATTAAAAGACGCCTGCTCCTTGGGGAGAAAGGCAATGGCGAACCTAGACAGCATCTTAAAAAGCAGAGACATCACCTTGCCAACAAAGGTCCGTATAGTAAAAGCCATGGTTTTCCCAGTAGTGATGTATGGAAGTGAGAGCTGGACCATCAAGAAGGCTGATCGCCGAAGAATTGATGCTTTTGAATTATGGTGCTGGAGGAGACTCTTGAGAGTCCCATGGACTGCAAGAAGATCCAACGTATCCATTCTTAAGGAGATCAGCCCTGAGTGCTCACTGGAAGGACAGATCGTGAAGCTGAGGCTCCAATACCTTGGCCACCTCATGAGAAGAGAAGACTCCCTGGAAAAGACCCTGATGTTGGGAAAGATGGAGAGCACAAGGAGAAGGGGACGACAGAGGACGAGATGGTTGGATGGTATTCTCGAAGCTACAAACATGAGTCTGACCAAACTGCGGGAGGCAGTGGAAGACAGAAGTATCTGGCGTGCTCTGGTCCATGGGGTCACGAAGAGTCGGACATGACTAAACGACTAAACAACAACAACAACATTCCTTCAACCAGTTCCTGGGTAATCTGAAATGCCTCTACTAGATATACACAAGCTTGGACATAAAGAAACAAATGAAAAGCCCACTTCATGATGGTCAAATGTCAGTGAATATCCAGCTTGATAAATGCAAAGCTTTTTTCCCTTTGTTGCTGAAAGTCAAATCACATCTCCTTGCAGTCTCTGAGGAAATAAACCTCAGCTATGTTAGCCAGTGAAAACACGACTGCAAACCAATTCTTCAGGCGGCTCGTCAAGCAAAGGTTACTTAAAAACCCAAACCACAGTTGATGCAAATGTCACAGGCACAAATCACCCTACAGAGTAAAAGGGGGAGAGAAGGGCAGAGAAGAATGCCAGACAAATGGAGTGTGTACTGAGGTCATTGTGTGAAATGTTATGCTTGCTCAAGTTTTTGCTGCTTCCAGCCAACCTTTTACACACACATACCGCTTTATATTCAGCTGGGAGAAAGAAATCTCTCTCTAGTTCGAATAATATAAAACACAATTACTGTAATGTACTATAATGTGCAAACTGCTTTCTATCAGCCTAAGTGATAACATTTTTGTACTCAGCAGCCCACAATATGCTATTGCAATGAAAGCTCAGCTGCAAACTCACCACTGAACTCCGGGTTTGGCAAGCTATTTGCCTGGACCAAACTGTTACTTGCCTGTAGGCAAGTGGCTAATTTCAAGGCAAGTGGCTAATTTCTCCTTGTTACTGATCCTGATAGATAGTGATATCCCAGCAAGTCTCAGTTCTGATGAAGGATCGTCAATCCTTTTTACAATCTGTCTCCATTCTATCCCATTTCTACGTTTTCCCATGACTTTAAAAAATGCATTTGAAAATTCACATTTTAATACAATTAAACAATTATAATTCATTCTCAAAACCTGAATTCTTTCTCCCAAAATACCTCATCACCAGGCTACCCCCTCCACCACTACTTAGTTGAATATTGGCAAACATAATCAAGTTTCTGACTTTAAGCTCTGTCAGCCAGCTTCGGAACACAACTTGTGAAGTTTCAGAAAGAGAAAATTATTATTTGGCATTTTGTACTAACACTCAGGAATCAAAGGACAAAGAAACACAGATACTGTGAAACACTTATGCATGTCTAAATAGATCTTTAAAATTTATAATGCACTATACACCTTATTTGCACTGAAACAGCAAAGGAAGGATTGGGTATCCATTTCCATGTATGTGAAATGAAAGCCCTCCTATTTTCTACACATGTTCCCTTCACATGTACAGAGACAAAGGATCAGGTGAGAAGCTGCCCTATTCAAGCAATAAAAGGGCTTGGGAATACTTAAGATATACCGTATAAACTGAGCCATTTAAACTCATATGCACCCCAGCGTGTTGTACAGAAATCAAAATGCTGAACCTAAGAAAACATCAGTTACCAAAAGATAATTCCCAGATAAATATTTCTGGAATTAGAATCAATTTATCAACAACTAGACACAGCACCCAAAATGGACGGCAACAACTGTTATGAACACTACAGCTATAAATAAAAATAAATTAGAAAGATTTGCTCTAAGCATCAGTACAGCTGAAAGTTATTGAAATGTTTTTATTTTTAAAAGTAACTTGTTCCCTATATATACACTACACATGCACACAAAATTTCTACCATTAGCCAAGGATTCCATGGATATATATAACAAAGACATTGACCTATCTGAGGTTAAAAAAAGTTTCACAAGCCTAGTCACATAAATCACAACCTTGTTAAAGTCCAAATAAGTGACAATGAACAGTTATAGGTTCCGTTCCCATTTATTATCACATCTAGGACTGCCAGATGTCCTTTATTCTCCTCTGAGATCTTCTTTATCTCAGAGAGTTGCAGCTGCATACAAAGCATAATGAATTACCCCTGTTTGACATGCCATACCTCCAAACTGCCTCGTTTTTTAAAAACTTTGGATTTGTCACCCTTTGGAATGCATGCAAATATCAAACTGCAGCCCAAGCTATTTCCCTGGAAACTCATCTGAGAATGTCAAATGGCAGTTCCATGCCAAGCACCTCATGTTGACTCTCCCTTTCTTTTCATTTTGCCAGCCCTGAGGATCAGAAACATTTTAAACCAAATTACACGTTAACAATGTTCCTCAAAACAAACTGCCTATACTCACAATACTAACAACGTATACTTTATGTGTTCACTCCCTTATCAGAAAATGGACGAAACAGCAGAAGACAATATTAACTCCTTTCTAAAATCAGATTTGACCCGATGGAAGAAACTGAAACTGAAACATTTACCTTTTGATTCCCCTTTAGTTCCAATAACTCAAAAGTCTTCCTTCACACAGCAGCCAAATCAGGCTCATTTGCTAAACTCAGATACTTCTACACTAATCAAAGCCCCTTATAGCTCCAGAAACAATTTTCATATTGGGAGATAACACCAGATTTAACATTTTCTAAATCAGCCAAATATATAGGGACATAGTTTAAATAGTATTAAGCAACTACTCAATTTGATCAACCCACTGAGAAAGGAAATAATCTCCCAACTATATAAAATACTCACATAATTGGCTACCCTTCCTCTCACTCCATAAGACTAAAATGGGGAAAAGATTTTGGGGAAAAGTTTTTGGAGAAGAATTACGCTATATACAGTTAGCATCACAGAAAACACTGACACAGCAGAAGAGAGAAATCATATCTATTCAGGACATTAGAATGAAGTACTCCTACTAGCATAATGTATTTTTTCCCAATACAGTCCCCCAATAGCCTCCCAAGGAGAAAAGCTGGCTTCAATGTCAGCCAATGCACAATTATGCAAGCAGTGAGCCAATATTTAATCACATCTTGCAGGCCCAAACTTCATTTGAATTCCTTGATGCTCCATGTTTTACTGTGAATAGAACTTTCTTTTTAAAGGAATCCACTCCAAAAGAAAATTTAAGTTCAATATTTTAATTTCAGTTCCTCTCATCTCTCAGCATAATAAATGAAATGGGAAGCAGACAACAGTGCAAAGTAACATGATAAATGTTTCTAGTTTTACAAGTTCTTTGTGATGCAGATAATTTAGTGATCTCACAGCTTGAGGCCCCAAACAAGCTCTATCAATCCCCATATGAAAAACATTGAACAAGAAGTGTTGGGTTTTGTTAAGAGTAGAATTAACAACATTTCCAAGCTAACTAGGTTTTGTCCCATGGTGTGCAATTCCTATTGAGACATACACAACTACTGACAAACCACAGTGCCATACAAGACACTATGTGGTGGGTGTGCATGCATGCTCCAAACAGGCTGAAGAATTGGGTTCTCTCAGACTTGCCAGCTGGTTAAAGCTGGTGTCAGCTTCAGGGGCACATCATGTTCTTTATCAAGCAAAGTTGTTCAGTGCAAAAATGCAACAAAATGTGTATGTTTACATATTCAAATCTGGTGCCTAACTTGATGCTTTGAAACAAAGAAGAAATGTTTCCTCAGAAACTGTTCCAGTGAGCCTGTTGAACTTACCAGAACAAGTCAATACAGACTATTCTGGCACTCAAAGTGACTCCTCTCCTAAGTCACAGGCAACAGCTATGGGCTATTCAGAGCTAAGTGAACAGTGTCACTGCTCTTGCTTGCTCTTCACCCAACCAAGAGTTTACCTGTCTGCTTTCGTTTCCTAGGCCCTACACAAAAATTCCATTGTTATCATCATCAGGAATTCAAAAGTGATTTACCATAACATATACAACAAGATAGTTACATATATAAAAGCAGTTAAAACAATTTGCATATATAAAAACAATTAGAAAATATAAAAACAGTTAAAAACACCAATTGCAGCTGGGCCTCTAGCAACAAGAGAAACCCCAATTAACCTGCTCCTTCAGGCAATTGAGCAGTTATCTAGACTCTGGATCCAGCCACAACACCTCTGTATTGCCAGTTTATTGGTCCTCATCCAGCCCACCACTGAGCCCAGGAGCAACCTTACCATCATCAGCACACTGTTGACATGTTGCTCCATATCTTCCAATCACAGCCCCTAATAGCTTCATGTAGACATTAAATCACATCAGGGACGCAATGGTACCCTATGATCTGGCATGCCGCAGCACAACTGTGGAAACAATCATTCAATGCTGTTCTTTGAAACAGACACTGAAGATGAAACTGGAACCACTACAAATCAGTGTTCCCAATACTCATCTCACAGAGCTGATGCAGGAAGATACCACGGTCATTGGTATCAAAAGCCACTGATATATCAAGTAAGAATAACTGAGATCTGTACTTTAATTGAAGCTCTTCTTACTAAGGATAGTAATAGCCCATGGTAGGGCCTATTTTGTCTGCTACTGTTTTGGGACATACAGTGGTGCCTCGCAAGACGAAATTAATCCGTTCCGTGAGGCTCTTCGTCTAGCGGTTTTTTCGTCTTGCGAAGCAAGCCCATTGACAGCTTAGCGGATTAGCGCTATTAGCGGTTTAGCAGCTTTTAGCGGATCAGCTGATAAGCGGCTTATCAGCGGATCAGCTGATAAGCAGCTTAGGGCTTAGGAAAAGGGGGGGAGAGGGAAAAAACCCCCGCAGGAATTCGCAAGACATTTTCGTCTTGTGAAGCAAGCCCATAGGGAAATTCGTTTTGCAAAGCGCCTCCAAAACGGAAAACCCTTTCGTCCAGCGGGTTTTCCGTCTAGCGGGTTTTCCGTCTTGCAAGGCGTTCGTCTTGCGGGGCACCACTGTAGATGGGGGAAGAAATGTCTGTTCCATAGACAGGGAGACTATAGCAATTAAAGAGAGAAGGACAGAGGGAGTATGACCCTTTATACAGCACTTGGCATGTCCAAATCCATTATTCAGGCACTGCATGGAACCTACACAGTTCTACAAGCATCTCTAAAGCATGTAGCATTTTAATAACCACTTTAAGCTAGTAGTGTCCATGCCTATATAAGGCAATGCTAAGAGTTCCTGTTATGGGATATATCATTTTGTGGGATGCTTGTGAATGGGGTAGTCAGTCCTCCACTTCCAATATAGGATGTGAAAAACAGAAAGGTAAAGCGCAACACAGAATAGTAGACAATCTAGATTGCATCTCTCAAAAGCCTGAAGGCAAGTTATCTCCTCCTACACATCTGAGACCAGAGATAAATCTGTGGTAGCAGTACACAGTGTAAGCCCTACCCAGCAAAACGCATGGCTAAAACAAAGCAGTAGATCAATAATGTCTGTGGGGTCTCAGAAGTGGAATGGCTGCAGAAGTAAAGTACAAAAGAGGGAGAATGACAGAGCATGTAACTTCAGGTATGCAATTCCCCCCATGTGTAGGAAGCAATGTTCAACGTAAATTAGATTAGTCAGCAAGCACTGCCAACAATTTAACAAAATATTAGTTACTTTTGTAAAGTTGAATAAGCTGTTAATCAGAGAGCCACAGCTTCAGATTTAGCTAGTTGTTTTATACAGTGCTGAAAATTCAACACATACACCTCAGCTCCATGTCTCTCTTGTTCCAGAGTCAACAGGTTCTCCGCCTTCCCAGCGAACCTAACCTCTTGCCCCTTCTACTAATAATCTACACAGTGCATTCAATTCCTAGAATACATGTGCAATTTCCTACAGCTCTTTCCCACCAGTTACTGCTTCTCAATCAACAACTTACTCTGTCCTTTTTCTAGGCTTCTCTATTTAGCACTTTTCTCAACACGGGGCTTCCATGTTTCATATAATCACAGTAATTGATTGGCCAGGGTCAGGTGGGGTTGCAAGCTCCTTAGCTCAAGATGTGAGCTCAACCCAGATGTTTGCCTGCATATGTATGGGCACAAAACAGGGAGAAGGGGTGGGGGCAAAGAGACAGGTAGGCCCTACCTGCAGTGCAGCCAGGCACATCTTCCTTATTAGACTTTTGCATGATTAATGTG
Source organism: Podarcis erhardii (assembly GCF_964252035.2). Lineage (NCBI taxonomy): Eukaryota > Metazoa > Chordata > Lepidosauria > Squamata > Lacertidae > Podarcis > Podarcis erhardii. The sequence continues at coordinate 76,493,306 of NC_138497.1, read as the reverse complement.
AAGGTTTATACATACTTTCCAAGTGCATTGTATATAACACACACAGAACCCAGTGCTTTGTACTAATCATGTGAATGTCTAACATAAGGAGCACAGGGAGCTGCGAGCAAGGGGCTTGTATGGCTTCCCTGTCTTGTGTCTATGTTAAACCCAAACTTGTTCATGCAAATTCAGGATGGCAAATCCCATTAAATGTAACTCATATTTTTAGCCAAACTAAATTACTTTTAAAATGTTTACATATTAAAGGGAAAGCATCATATTGCTCTAAGCAGTATGAATTGGTTTATACTTCAAATATAAACAACTTTAATGAGGCAGGAGGTCAAGATTTTGGCAAACACTTAAGTCTACCTGAGTATAACTTACTGGAATATCTCCCCCCTCCTCAATAGTGAGAGGGCACAAGATTATTCAAATAATGTGTCAAGAAAATTCAAGTTTAATACTCAAGATAAAAGGATACATTCATAGTTGACTTGTGTGTGTGTGTGTGTGTGTGTGTGTGTGTGTGTGTGTCCAACTCGAATGCTTCAATTCAAGCCCAGGTATTTTAACAGGTGGGGATCAAAAACCAGAAAGCACAGTACAATGCTAGAGAGGAACATGAGTAGGAGAACATGACCCAAATCCCATGAGAGACAGACATATATAGTCTTCCACAAACACTGCTTATGTATTAGCAAAACCTATTGTTATAAATCTTTGTCATTTTTTAAAAAAAGCGGTTTCCTCAAAAATCCAAATTTCCCATTACACATTAAATTCCATGCACCAGAATGTATATATTGGGGTTTCATCTTCAATATTTTGGCAGGAATTTTTTTTAGCAGGAATAAGTATAAGTGTTTCCCTTATGAGAGTAGCTTTTAAGTGCTTTTTTATTGCAAGCTTTTGTATCTGGGAGGTATGAGCACATTGTAGAGGGTTTAGCTGCAAGGTAAAAGTATGGGGGAAACTATTCTTCTATTGTTGTGGTCAGTTGGTTGCAAAAGAGAAGGCAACCAAGCCCTTTGTGAATAATGCTTCCCTTGCCAAGCTGCCTGACCCCAGAACGCCATTTTACATCTTATCTTTTGCAGTCATATGCTGGCTGTGGGCAAAGGAGAATTGCATTGCCTTCTTTTGACTGCCAAAAGGTTTTTTGTTTTTTGTTTAAAAAAATAATAATAACAGTTGGCTGCAACAACAGCTATTTACCACCCCCATTTTGTCCTTTTAAAAAAGTTGCTAATAGTTTATTTAAGAGAAGGAAGGAAGGAAGTTCCTTGCATGCCCGGGAAAAGTTTTTCTTTCATATTCTCATAGCAGATCTTTCCCTTAAAAGGCAATCTCTGCCTTGGCTCCAGATGCTGCTGGACTGAACACAGCCAGTGCCCAAGCATGGCAAGCATATTAAGGATGACAAGTGCCATAACCTTATTGCATAATTCTGCCTTCTAAATTCAGCATTCACTGTGCAAATAAATGTACTTAACTTTGAGGTATGAAGACAAAGTTGGGCTTGTTAGAAGTATAATTATTGTGCCCAATATATTCCCATGACAAAATGTGTTGTTCTAGACTTTCTACGTGTCCTAGTCCTTCCTCTTAAAAGGTCAGTATTAAGGGGGGTGGGGAAGACTCAATGAAATTTAATCAGTCTCATCTTCTGAGCTATCAGTTTCTGCATCTTTATATTTATCATGGATTTCTAAAAACTGAAGGTTTGCCCATATTGAAACAAGCTTATATATTGTTTCACATCTCATCATCCAAAAATCTTCCATTTTTATGGGGAAAAACAAAAGGCTTTGTCTTTTTTTAAACAAAACAAAACACAAACCTAACCCCAACAAATTTGGGGTTTTCCTGAATATTCCCAGGCCTTCACATCCCTAGACAAGTTTTATTTATTGTACTATTGTGATCAGATAAATATTAATTGCAGCATTATGAAGTTACTAGTATGGTAGAACTATTTGGTTTAAGCTATGGAGGTACTATTCTCACCTCAGCTTACACAATCTATTTCATCGTTGAGATCGCATTACCGCCTCTCATCAAGTATATAGCCCACATGCTGGCTAACAGGTACACATTTATGATGATACAGAAATGAGGAACATGTTGCTGTTACAAACAATCCCGTCATGGAGGTTCAGATTTATTCATGGCTGAAAATGTTCACATTTGTACATGTACAGACATTGCCACATACAGTTTGTTACCCTTTCTCTCTGATGCCAATAATGCCTTAAGCTTCTTATACAATTATGTTATAGTTCGATAATTGTCATTATATCTTGAGTATATGATTGTGTGGATTCATCTCTACTTTTCATCAAGTGATTAGAAGGGGCACCATTACAAGAGCGCTTTTTGCTCTGTAGATCACTTATGCAAAAGTTTGCAGCTATGTAAGGAATGGACAGGGCTTTTCCAAACTGTCTTCAAAAAAATGCTTAAAAGGAACATGTTACACAGTAAGGAGTTACACAGCTTCACATTTAAAAAGCTGATCTAAATTGACATATTTTTTAAACAGCAGAAAACAAGATGCTTTTAATAAATCCATAAGCGCAAGATGCTTTCAATAAATCCACAAGTGGGACACAGAGACTGTCTTCCTAACTGTCCTTAAACATGTGAAGCTCAACATGTGAAGCACTGCCTGGTTGCCTTTTACAACCTTAGATATACATGTTTTGTGACATAAATATTTTTGTACTGCCATCATTTAAGCCATTAATTTTGCTTTGAATTTATGCTTTTATGATATGCAAGCCATCTGGGATTAGGCCCCAAAAAGCAGTCTTATTGTATAATGAAACGTGCGTAGAACACATTTCACAAATGAGCAAAGCTCCAGCATGGCTAATGGGCAGAGGTGGTGGGGGTCCTGCAACATCTGCAGGGCCACAAGTTCCCCACCCTGATACAGGGAAAGTGTACCATCACCTTAATTGCTTTAGCTGCCCATATCTGTTTTTATGCCAGATTTTCAATATTCTTTCCGACCCATTTCCAACCCTGTCAGTAGATGTGTGGTCAGGATTTCTGGCCCCAGTGCACATTACTCTGCCCATTGAACCACATTTGCCATTTTTTTTGCCTATTCAGCCAGTCTGGAGAAATTGTTTTGGAGTTCTTTGCAGCCATATGAATTTTTAAGGGCTCTAAATAATTTGGCATTATCAAGAAACTTGACTCAGCTCAGATCATTTATGAAACATTAATTGTACTGGGCCAAAAATAGGTCTTTAGGGGGCCACTCTGCTTGCTTATCGTCACTTCAAGGTCAGTTTAATCCTGCTTTTCAACCCAAATCCATATTTGGCAATACCTTTGTTAGGCCAATAAAAATGTCACAAAATAGTGTGCTAGGTGGTAAAAAAATGTGAGGGGTTGGGTTGGGGGAGAAAAACTATAATAGTCCTAAGATACCCATAACAAGAAATAGGCCCCATTTAAGGAATCATTAATATCATCTCCCTCCCTCCCCCCAGCTGAGTGAAGAATGGAGCTGGGTTACACACAGTCGCTGATGAAGGGGGGGGGAGGGGGGAGCCAATGTGAAGTGTGAATCTATCTACAATGGAAAACTACTTTCAGAGTGTTCAAGGCTACAAGTCATCTCCAGATATGCCATAACATTCCACGAATGAAGGTAGCTTTGTTGTTTAGAAGAAATACTATGCTATGGAATCTTTCACCTGGTCACTTCGCCCAACCAAGTGCCCTCCAGGTGTTCTGAACTACAGTTTCTATCATTCCCAACCACTGGGCTATGGTGGCTTAGGCTGTTGGAGCTGAAGTTCAAAACATCTGGAGGGTGCCAGGTTGGAGAAGGTCCCCTATATAAAAGTGCAATTGGCATGGACTATTTCATTAGTCAAAGGAAGGTGTATTGTGAGGACTGTACAGACACAAAGGGCACAACAGCTGCAATCAGCAATTCATAGCAATTTGACAGAGTGGGAAGCACAAATAGGAGAGTGCAAAAGGATATGAATGAAGCAAGTGCATGTTCACAGTTTGAAAACACTCTCACATTTCATCAATCTACAGAAAAGCTTCCATGAGGATGAATGTTAGAAAATGTCACTAGGGGACTTTCCTTCATAATGGGCTAAGTGAGCTCCAGCTGCTTGGCTTCACTCCAAGGGGAGTTGTTCCCTAGTAGGTGGAGAGTGAAGGACAACACCAAACAAGAGGGCAGGAAATGCCACCTGAATCATCTTGGCACCACAGGAACACCATGTTATTAATATTCCTGGTACCAGACTTGAATGTGACTTCTATTGTGAGGGTCTTCTTAAATCCACTAATAGTGCCTCTCTAGGCTATAAAGCAAAATATAAGTATTCTAAAATAACCTAAGCAAGCAAAAATAGTGCTATGCTGGAATGCAAAGATGACCACGTTCACCCACCACCATCAGTGAGTGAGTTCACAGAACAGTCATTCCGCAAAGCTGAGGCCTTTTCTGAAGGATAAATATTTTTCAACACGGCACAACACGTCAGCTGAGTTTAATCAGTCTTATTTCTGTTTTAAATTCCCTGGGGGGAAGGAACAGCAAAAGGTCTGTCTTTAGTTCAGACTTGCCTTGTCCTGTCAGAAAAGCCATATATGCATTAAAGTGCTCTGCGATGAAGAGATTTGGTTTCTGTTTTGAGGGAGTGGAGGAGAAACCAGGTATTTTCCACATTTGCTCACTTCATTGTGTCTCGCCCTCACTGAAAATAAAAGGGTCCTGCCCTGCCTGATGCCCTTTTTGTACTCTTTCAAATTAGAGATTATAATACCTTTTAACCCCTTAACTACTTTGTGTGTACAATTTTCAGCACATAATGCCTTGCTAACAGTATGTCAAAATTCAGTCCACTACTGGACCAAGCAATAACATCTACACTTGAAGCTTGTTGGGACTGGCATTCAAAACACCATCAATTCTATCTGGTTCTAAGTTTTAACTGGTGAGTTGGCTGGCAGGACAATGTTGCTCCATTAAATCCAATTCAGCGTTGAATGGTAACTGCAGTATACCTCTCTGCCTCATTCATAAGCACAAGGTCAAATTAAACCTATTTTGTTTCTGGACAAGCCACATAAGATTTTAGAAATACTGCAGGAATGGCTAGAAGTACATGCATACAAATTACTGTGCAAGAAAGAGAGCCTCACTCCAAACTATACTGATAATATAGCAAGATCTAAAAGTTCACTTTAGCCACTCTTTCAGCATGCTGCAAACTAACTTCTCCAAGTGGAATTTCAACATTCCTTTTCAACTGATTCAACAACATTGTAAACAGCAAGCATTTCTACACTTGGTAAATGGTTTCCATGTATGCACAAGTACACTGACATTTTCCTATGTACCCAGTGCTGGCCAGACTATAAGAACTAGGAACAAGGGTGACAGATCCCACCCTTCTCTGCTCATACATTTAAGAAATCCTTCCATGTGTACTGTAATTAAAGAATACGCCTACCAGTTCTGCTATATATGTCACTATATACAAGTAGTTTGGCATAATTTTAAAGATATAATTGTTTAAAATTTTAAAACATGTTATGCTTATTAAAACATGTTATGCTTAAAGCATTAATAGGATCTGATGTTTCCCAAAAAAAAGGTATGGACAAAAATTTTCTGCCAATGCCAAAGGTTCTCTCAACAATTTAAAACCAGCTTTGTGAAAATAACTTTACACTAGTTTTCTTTTTAATCAATAGTTAACAAGGAACATGGGCTTCTATTGTTAAATTCAAAACTAAGCTTCAGCTTGCATCTTTAACAGGATTAGAAATATTCCCTTTCAATATAACTGACAATTGAACATTACACCTTGGATAAAATGATGTGACAATCATATGTGACAATCGTAAGTACCATATTGATTCTCCTTTACACATCAGTATAACTCAAAAAATTGACTAAATTCGTAATTTAAAAACAGAAGAAGTTTTAGAGTCCTTGTCCATTCTTAAAGAAGTGACAGAGCATCTTTGAGAAACACTCACACACTCACTTTTATCACCATTAAAACATTTGGGCCAGGATTTCCCAAGTTCATGGAGTTGTACTCAAGTGTACCACACAGCCCTTATACTTTTTCCATCATGAGCACTAGAAGCAGAATTATGCAAAGTACATACATAGATCCAGGTGTTATTATGTAGTGTTATTTATTTAGTTGTTATTACATTCATATGTCACCTTTCCTCCAAGCAGTTGAAGGTTGCGTACATGGTGGTTCTCCCCATTTTATCCTCACAGCAATCCTGTAAAGTAGGTTGGGCTAAGAGATGGTGACTGGCCCAAATAATCACAGTAAGCTCCATAGCTGAATGGGAATTTGAACCCTGGTATCTCAACAGTTACTCTGGAGCACAATTTTTATTTTAAGCGCAGAATATACACATGTACTTTATCATCGACCAATCAGGTTGATGCTTAAACATTTCTGCCAGACAGGCCTGAATAAATGTTGCCTTTCTGCCAACCTTTTGCCAAGACCTAATGAGACAAATGCTACTTGATGTATTTTAAATAAGACACAATCAGGTTTCAGTTTGAAGCAATTAAAAGACACTCAACTCAAGCTGCAGACAATAATTTGCTCTCCGTCAAAAGTTTCCCCTGCTACACTATTTTAGTCAAATGGAAAGTTGGAGAAAAGAACAGAGCAAGACAAAAATAGTTCAGAGAGCTCCCAAATTGCCTTTTGCCCAGTAGTCTCCAACCCATCTTAAATTCTGCTTAAACAAGTTCCAAGATGATCTGTTTTCTAGCAATGTCTACAGAGTAGTTCATACTGTGATTAAGAAGCTATTTTGCCGAAGCTTATAAAATTTGAACTTGGTCCATTAGAGATAAAAGTGGTCTAGTCTGCAAACAAAACATTGCTCAGAGCTAGTATGTGTAGTATTACACAACTGACTTGTTTATAAAAAGAAGCTGAACTTCTTATAAAAACATTTAATTTCTCTCTAGCACCTAACTAAAATTAGTTGCATTAGTTGCACTGTAAAATTGATGGAGATTGATAAGACTTTAATCAAAAGGATTGCCAGTTTAGTTATATTCAACCTAACAATTTACGGAATACATAATTCAAGGAAGCAAAATGTGTATATCCTTTAGAGGAAAAAATGTCATGATCATGGTGTTGCAAATACACTCGGAAGAAATGTCAACAGGGATTCTACTAGTCAGAGCTGGGATTCAGGGATCTACATAGCTTCCAGTTCCTTACCCATGGCTACTAATCTGATAGTAGTGACTCAGAATCCTTATTTAACTTTTCTACCATTCCTATGAAGTTAAATTCTAGGCCATATCTACATGCACAACTGAGTAAGTCACTGAGATGGCAACTTGCATGATATAAGGGCAGAATTTGGAGTACTGGGGCCTAGGATTCAGCCAAATCAACACTGTATAAACTTAAATCAAATTGCACAAATGCACTTTCATGCTTTTTCTAGAAGTTGCAATACAATTAAAGAATATAAGGAGGAGCCATGACTGGAAAGTGAGCAGTCCCAATACTGTTTGCTTTTGCTTTACAAGCAAACAAACTCAAACATAAAAGGATCATGGGCTTGGTGGATATGATCCAGTTCACAAAGTGTGCCCATGAAACAGACTTCACAAAAAATTCTCTCCAGAATAATGAACTTTCAGCAAAAGGAAAGGCAACAGCAGTAGATCTTGGAAATGGATTTTTAACAATCAGGAAGAAGCTTCACCAGATTGACCCTCCACACTAGATATTCTATGAAACCGTGCACATGTGCACATGCTTCCTACCTAAACTGTTGGATGAGGAGACAATATATTATCAACAAAACTTACTGCTACCTGATGTACTGTAGCAATTCAAGTAAAGCAACATTTTAGTTTTTACACAAACATACACACACCCTGATGACCTTTCCCCCAACTATAAGTGGTAGTCAGGGAGCAGTAACAGCAAAGAGGCAAACCAACCAAGGAGGTGGAGAAAGCAAAGACTGCATAGGCTTCCTGAGAAACGTGGCAGCATTCCTATGGGAAAGCCAGGTGTGCCTGCTCCCTAATTCTCTCAGCAAACATTATAGCAAAAGCAGTTCTTTCCAGTTATGGCATGATGAATGGGTTACTGTTCTACTGAGTTTAGGTTCCACAGTCCTTAAAGTGAACTAGCTGACTAAAGCCTGGCAAATTGAAAGGACACTTTGAAATTATCACAGCCAACTTGCCAATTTTTAAAAAAGACTATTCAGTGGGTTAAATTCGTTTTCATCCTTCTTGGCACAACCCTCTGTCACCTGCCACACACAAACGCATTATACAATCTAAACTATCATTTATTTACCTTTCCTGAGCAGCCAATGTTGCCTTGTTCCTTCATGTCCTATTTCTATTCACCCTTTTCAGTCATAGCCTATTTGCTCTAACAGAGCTATTAAACTCTTATATTAGTCAATCCTGCTGACTGATAATAATTACATGCAGAACAGGGTACTGCAAAGAGATGTGGAAAGATTTAATTGGTTATTTCCTTTCTTTGTTGGCACCGTAGGTGAGTATCTGAATACATAAAGAGTAACTCATTTTAAATGAAATAAAAAATGGGTTCCCATGCTTGTTTGAAAAGTCAAAGGAACTAAGGAAATTCCCCTCAACTTCTCTTGAGTTTCATAATAACTCTTGCTCAGGTCCATAATTTCCGATGAAGAGAAACACATGCAAAGAACACAATTTTGCACCAAGTTAGCCCAAATTCCGTGACAAGAAATACTGGTTTCTGTGACTTGGAATAAATTTTGCCAATTAAGCAAATAGGAAGATCTCTTGCTCTGCAAAATTTGTTATCCTCATCCTTAACATGAAGAGAAGCAACAGTCTATACATGGCATTGAAGCCTTGCCTGTGACTCCTGGAAATCTTACTCGGAAACTCTCACTGCCTTCTGAGATTTCATCAGACACCATCCACATGTTTTCACACGTAACTTCACAAACATAAGGCTGGGAAGTCTGGTTAGTTCTTGTCATTCCTTAATGACAGGTGGTATTCTTAGGAAGTTGGATTAAGATTTTTCTGTGCTTCTGCAGAATCCCAGCACATAAACACCACCTTTTTCTTGTCCTCCTGCACAGCACACACCCAGAGCTTGCCATTTCCCAAGTTTATCATATCTTTATGCACCAGAGAGTAAGTACCAAGTGCCCCAAACAAGTTCAACTTTGGATTATTCATTGGGGGAGGGGGGCAAGACGAAACCTGTAAAATGAAATGCTGAAAGTGGCTTGCTCAATTATGTAAGTCTACCTGTAGCATGCATACACACACACACACACTCCCCACTTAGAAGAGTCCAGTAGTCACTAATGATAAAAATACTGCATTGTGACATCACTTTTTCCATCTTTGTTAATTGCAGTTTGATTCAGCAAAAGATGGCAGCCAACGCTGTCAGGCAAGCCACAACTCCACCTCAAAATGTAGTAATTATATTTAACTTGCAGTGAGGTGATCATACTCACATACCATATCATTAGTGTTGTACTCACAACCTATGTTGCCATTGTTAATTGGCTAGTTCAGAGTTTTCTTCATGAACCAAGTACCCCACTTATGCAGTCTGGGTTCGTCACTTTCATGTCAATACCAGTGTTATCATTACAAATAACTGAAAAATGTAACTTACAAGAAAATGCATTTCAAATATATAATTTACCCCATGGACGCAGATAAATACATGTCCATGCCTTTTTTGTGGACAGCACAATGCAAGAAAGGAAGTGGGGGATAATATTCTGGTTGACAAACTGCCCCAAAACCTTCACCAAAACCAAGTTGTGATAAAATAATAAACTCATTCAACGGATACTGATCTCTAACCACTTTATTTAACCATACATTCAAACTTAAATAAATGTTCATATTTGATTTAAGAACTACTTCTGCTGAAAGGTATTTTTATTTCTGTGGTAACATTTCTGGAAGTTACAATGGAAAAGTACACACCTCCTCGTCTGATCAAAATTCTTATTACAAACTCTGGACCAAGAGCCTGATTAAATCTTATGACTGAACACATTAATGAACAAAAAATAAAAATAAAAGAAATTATTTACCAAAATGACTTGTAACCCAATTATATGCATTATCACTTTAAAATGAAGATGCCCATTGTGTTCAATGAGACTTACTCCACAGCTAAGTGTGCACAGAATTGCAGCCTTACTTAAGTAATTCTACCAGAAAACTCCACCATCAATATGCATACATGAAGTTTACATTTCTTAGTTGAAGCCCAATAACATCTGAACAAAGGTGTTCAAGCACAGATGTGCATAGAGAATAAGAAGTTCCAAACATTTTGCTCTTTTGATTCTGAATTCTAAAATAGTGAATGCAGAAGTCAGAAAAATTGGGGCAAGACCAAGCCACTTAAACTACTGTTGTCTTTACTAAAATCCAACCTAAATTTATTAACACCCTAGCTCTAAATACACTGTTCTGCTTCACATGATCACCTGCAATCTTGCCTCATTTAAAATCAATTGTAGTTTTGCCACTGATGTCTATAAGGATCTGTCTGCACTCAAAGTGAATTAATAGCCGAACAAGCTAGAGAATGAGAATGCGACATATGCTTCTTCTCTCCCCCATCACATCAAGAAGATTGTTTAAAATAAGTTATTACCTTAATACTTTGCCCACTGCCTGAAGAACCATTTTGCAGCTTAATCCAGTTTTGGGAGTTTGGGCAAGTACTGGTCTTTCGCCGCTGAGGTTACAATGATCCCCAACCATGTTGGAGAAAGACAAGAGAGAGAGAAAGTGAGGGGGAAAGGGGGGAAAATGGAAACTGCCAGTACAGACTCGCAACGCTTTACTAGTTCTCTCTCCTTGCCTCCTCAAAAAAACTAGTCCAACCACATTCACAGAGTTTACACAGCTTACTTCACTCTAACCCTTCCTCCCTCCTTCCCTCAGCCAATGAAAGAGCAGCAAAGGAAACCGGAAAAAAACCTAGGCTGGAAAAGACAAACAGCTGCTCCTTTTTACAAACTCTAAGTAAAAGCCAAGCCTGAGGAGCCAGTGCCAATAAGGAAGCATTTGAATTGGCCTTTTCAGACTGGCGCCGGCTGTGCAACAGGACAAGAGAAGTAGTGTGAGGGATAAGCAAGCTTTTTTCAAGCACCCTGTTACAGAGATACTGCATGAACAGAGGAGAGGAGGGAGCCCATTTACACTTCAATTTCTGTGATCTGTGAAGTACTGAACCTAGCAGACCATGTCCAATATCTCATAACACATACATGCCACCAGATAAGGCATGAACTCAATATAAAATTTTATATACATCTAGCTAGTCAAATTATGAGAGTGATAACTAATACATCGAAGTATGCAACAGTTTTGATGCAATATTCACAGCAAGTACTAATCATGAATCTCTCTCTCTCTCTCTCTCTCTCTCTCTCTCACTCACACACACACACACACACCCACACCCAAGTGCCCAGTATGGAATCATAATTCATGAATTAAAAGCCTACTCTCATATTAGTGTTGAAGCTGAAATAAATCCAATTTAACTTAGAATTCACTTTGCATTTTCAGAATCATGTCCATTGCTCATACAGATTATATTAATCCTGAAGATATGGTACCTTTCCCAGATAGTACCTGCCAAGTTTCCAGAACTATAAGACTTTTGTTAAAGACTTGGTACATGTTCAAGCCAAGCATGGAATTCACTCCTCCTTAACCACTAATGATGGTCAGCAGTAGCACCCTATAAACACTTGATTTAAGTAATCAGCATAAACAAGGTGGGGGGAGGTAGCAGTTTGCAGACATCAGCATAAACACATGTCATCCTCAAATACCAAGGGTACATTCATACCAGCATGTAAGCAAGTATTTTGCTGCTCGAACCAATACTGGACGTGTGCCTCTACAGCAGGGTCTAGGTCAAATGAGAAGTTAGTTTCCACTAGATCTCTCAGTTTCAGGCATATCAGGAGAGGAGTAATGGAGTAAAGGTGCAACTAGTTCTGGAAACTGAAATAATAATGCATGTTCTTCCCAGACAGGAGCAACTGGCTGGAGTAGTATTTCCAAATGAAGCATCTTCCAACTCTTATATGCAACACAGAAGCATTGGACAACCCCACTCCCCCATCCCAGGACAGTATTTAAAAAAGAAACAAACAAGGGAATAGTAATGGAGCTGGGAATTCTGGTCTAGTGAAGCAGTCAATGTTGAAGGAAGCAGGGGTCTCCAATTATATGCAGCATAAATCTAGTTTGCCCCAGGGGCAAACTGAATAAAGATAGGTCATGTGAAAGTGTTCAGATAGATTCATTTTCCATATGGGTGGTTCCTTATGGTACCTTCTAATAGGCAGGACTGGTATGAGGGTCAGAGAGCGATGGGCTGCTTCACCTGCAATAAACAACGGGTGAAGCCGCCAGCATGCTCTGGCCCTCATACCTCAGAGGTACCATGCGGGCAGGTGGTTTCTTTAAACTGCTCTGCTGACGGGTGTGCAGCTGACCATGCCTCAGCAGAGCAGTTTAACAAAGCCTCCACTCCGGCTTGTGTGAGCTGGAGGTTTGTTCAGTTGAGAAGCAGGCTTCCTTAAACCACCCACTTCTCCTCTGATCAAGCCCCGCCCCTTAATTTGGCTTGCAGAGGGGGGATGGGCTGCCTCTTCATCCCAGGAAAAAGAGGTAACCCATCCGCCCTGCCGCCCCACCCATTATAAGGTGGCACCGGCTGAGGCAGGTGCCTGAACGGAGCATTCACAGTCCTGCCTCAGCTGCCTTAGCACGGGCTGGAAGGTGCTGGAGGAGGCGGCAGCTTTGGAAGAGACAGAAGCTATGCACGGTCAACTGCCTGTATGGCAGACAACTGCCTTCTTCCTTCCCCCATCCTTTCCAACATTTTAATATACCACCATTTTGTGATGCTTAGCTGGTGTTGTATTTTGATGTAAGAAAGCAGGTATCGTCCAGCCCTACCTTCTGCTACTCTTTGAGCAAATAGGATGAAAAAAATAGTCTGCATCTTCCCTTTCATATGAAGCCAAGGAGACAGATTATGTGACTCATTTTCCACTTCAAGGGGGCTCATCTACTCCCAGTACAATTGGGGTGTTACTTCCATAAACAGAGATTTCATATATTGAATCTGCAATCTTGACTTCAACGCACTTACCAAGTAGGTGCATTTTCAAGGCCGTAGCAATAACAAACACTCTTCACATCAAAGCAGGAAGATAGCAAAATCCACAAACTTAAACCTAAAACTCAATTTACACACTTTGAAAGAATCCTATTGTGTACCATTACCTTTCTCCCCATTTTTCCTTCCATTCTGGGTAGGTGCTTTTTCGCTTTAGATTTTGGAAAGTATGCTACTATTGTTTTAAATTTAGTCAGTTGCAACATTCCAACTCCATTAAAGAAAGAAACTTGAAGTGCAATTTTAAGCAATAATTCACCTACTTTTATATAGGTACTTTGTGACAAGGAAGCATTCAAAAAATCATTAGAGAGCATAGGCCCATTTAGATGTTAAGAAAATCACCACTAAAAAAAGTACCTACACCATTTAAGTGGTGTATCATTTGGTTCACAGTACAAGTGCTTATTTGAGAGCATAACTGAAGTACTGTATTTTTCACTCTATAAGATGCACATTTTCCCTTCCAAAAATTAAGGGGAAATGTGTGTGCATCTTATGGAGCGAATGCAGGCTCCTTGGCTTCAGCGAAAGGAACCCGAACCCTCTGAAGCGCAGTGGGAACTCCCGCCGCACTCTGGAGGCTTCGGGTTGCCTTCACTGAAGGGTAGGTGCCCCTTCAGCTAAGCAGGAGGAGAAATGGAAGGGGCTCCATTTCTCCTGCCGCTTCGCTGAAGGGGCGCTGCGCAGAGAGGGGGAGATTTTATTTTTTTCTTATTCTCCCCCTCTAAAACAAGGTGCATCCTATAGAGCGAAAAATACGGTAATATTTTATCTTGAGATAATGGCAAAATCTGCCTGAAATATGCAAGGCTGTTAACTGGAAGGTTAATTATGATAGTGTTGTTTTCACAACCTGCTTGTTCAGGTTCTGCCACTTCATTTCCCACACACACATCCTAAGCTTACCCATTTGCTCCTTCAGGGTATTAAGCTCTACAGTTGTTCCTAAATCCTTTACTATCCTGTGGCTAAGTAAAGGAAGGAAAACCCGTGTTAAAGTTGAGAGTGATGCACTGTAAGCATGGGCATCCCTATTTTGTGTCAACAGTAGGAGTGCTGTTAGAAATTCATGCATGTTAGAAATCCCTTGCTTAGCCGTTTACACACAGACATAATATCAAGTACAACATGATGAAAAACTTTCCAGACAGTTTAGATGCATTGCTATACCATATACAGCAGGACCTTTGTTTAATTTCAACAATGACGACCTATTCAACAGCAAGGAAATATTAATAAGCAACAACACTTTGAGAGTTTACAAAACCACTTTATTTTTATGACCACAGAAAGAGGCAAATAAATAGCTAATTGAGCAACCGTTTGTTAACCAAGTATTCAGTGAGCACCACAGAGAATATTAGTATCAGGAGGCCTGGAGAAAAATGTTCGAAAAAGCAATTCTGCCTCAAAATTAAAGTGAATCAAGTTCATTTTTCTGACTAAGAATACAGTGCAGCATTTGAGACAAACAAAAGTTTGCAGGGTTTAATTGCAAAGTCAATTTAATTTAACTTGCAACCTATTCATACAGTGTGTCACTGCCTAACATAATGAATGTCTTGATACTGCTAATTGCCCTTTTCTTTTTTCACTTCATCGTGCTTGTTGTACTACTGCCCAACCAAACATGCCTGCTAAATATTTTAGACTTCTGAAACTGCTGAAATACTATTATTACTTAAGCTTCTACGCAGGGCTTTTACTGAAAAAATGCTGCAGGCTTCAAGCTTGCAGCAAGTAAAAAGTGAAAACAATTTACCCAAAATTACAGTACTGAGAAAGTTGTTTGTCCTATCCAAAGACTGAAGTATACTGAACAACAAATGCCTGAAGGTGTTGAAGACCATTGTCTGTCACAGCTACCATATTTGGATTTTTTAAAAAATGCATTCACTCCCCTGCCTGATGGATTCTGACTCATAATTCGGGAGAGTTGTGCCTCTTTTTCCTGTCTGAAACTGGTACTTTAGGTCCCCAAAAATATCAATTTTAAAAATGTGTGAAGGCATTCAGCTCATTTTCCAATCTCTATGTCACACCTTGTAGCAGCAGCTTTTCCTAATGGAGGACCTGGAGGTCTCCTTCTGCATGCAGAGCAGGTGCTGGAATGCTGGGGATGGGAGCACACTCCAGGTGTCATGGGAGGACTCCAACACCTGTTAGGTGATGGGGGCATTAAATTTGCTTTAGTAGGTGCTCATCATATCACAATATCACTTTGAAATTCTGTTCTTGAACAGAAGTGTTGACACAACTAAACACATATTGAAACCACAGTAATTCTGAGCCCAAAAGAAACAGGAGAAATTCTTGTATCATCCACTTCTAGTAATAAGAAAGGCTGCTTAGTAACGAAAGCAGATGGGATACAGCAGCAGCACAGAATATCAAACTTTCAAATAAGCATATTCTCAAAAACAGCAGACTAGTTAATCTAGTTCTTCATTAGTATAACAGATTCCTCCTACAATTCAAGTGCACGTCTTGCAAAGCACTGAGGCAATGCAGACAGCAGTTCCTGGGTGGCTTGTTACTTATGATGCAATTTCTTTTCAGGCTCTGCCCACTCAAGCACAATTTCTTCATACGCCTTTAGCCATAGCTAAGCACTTGGGGAAGAAGATAATTATTTTGATTGATTACTACTGGTGCATAATACTTATTCATTGCTAGTATATAAAGATATTTAAAGGACTTGTTCCCCCTCTCCTCCTTTAATCCCCACTACAACCCTGTGAGGTAGGTTAGGTTGAGAGCCAGTGACTGGTCCAAGGTCACTCAGTCAGCTTCACAACTGAGTGGTGATTTGAACCTTGGGTCTCCCACTCCCACCTTGGTCCAACGCTCTAACTACTACACCAGCTCTCAATACTGAGAACTAGTAATACTGGTGGAAGAGGAGTATTACTGACTACTCCTCATCAAAAAGCTGTGGGGTGCATATTTTAGCCACCATTTAGCACATTTGCTACTTATGCAATGTTAATGTCAGGACATACATGTGTGTGTGTGTGTGTGTGTGTGTGTGTGTGTGTTTTCACACACCTCAATCCTTGAAGTTGAAATGCATTGCCAAGCAATGCAACCCATCTAAAAGGAAAGCACTGAACTTTGCTCCTAGAGCCCTAATCTTAGATCCCGTTTTAAGAGGGTTCTCCAAAGTTCAATTAACTCAGTATCAGTTGCTCATTTCACATAGCATAACCCTTCCTCTTCACAGCACAATTTCTATTTTTACAGTAATGTGTCAATAAAAAAAAATCTGACACAGAAAATGGCTGAGAGTCATATATCTAACTTGCATCAAGGGGGAGGATATATTACATTTTTTATGGTTTATATAACTGGATGTTGCACTCTGTGAAAGGCTGACAATATTTGCTGTTGTACTACTGGATCAAATGAACACTGGCATCTGGTATCTCCCCTCATATACACATATATCGTGTGTTTTTTCCTATGAACCACCCTGAGACCTGTGGGTATAGGGCAGTTTACAAATTTTAATAACAAGTGTGTGAATGTTCTCCTTTTCCTCCTTCTGACAGACGATGGGAACAGGCATGGTATCAGTCTCTATAGCCATAGCAGGCTCTGTAATTCTCCCAACGGTTTGTGTTCACCCCCAAAGGCATATTCCTCCACTGTCTCCCAAGACAGATGCCAACAACAAAAGTAGACACCTCAGGAGTAGTATATGTGTTCCTGCATACAAGTGGATAAATCTTACATGACTCTCTTATCCTATTTGCATTGTTGTATACAAAGTTGGGAAGGGTAGCTTCATATTCCTAAGGTAAAACCTGTTTAGACAGGATTCTTGTGCCAGCATGTCTGCAAAGCAAGCAGAAAGCTACAGGAAGGGCTTAAGAACCTCAGTCAATGACCTACTTACCACTAATGCATGCCAGAAAGGTTAGTTGTACAGAACAGTTGATAAGGAAGTGCTCAGGCTTGCAGTTTCAGGGCTAAGTTCTCATGCCTGACATGCTATGGATTTTTCAGTCCCATTTAGCAGTTCAACAAAATTATTTTCAAATATGAAAAATACTAAGTGTTAAAACTTTGTTTTAAGAATAATGTATGCTTTCTGAATATCTCTCTCACACACATGAAATCCTTAATACTGCTTCACTCATAAGAGGGATATACCATTCATACTGATCGGTACATAGAGCAAGATTGGTTAATATAAATCATGATGTTACGCAGGTAAAATACAATGTTGGAATAATAAACTTGTAACAATGGATAATAAGCAGGAAGCTACCAATAAATGAAAACCAGTGCTCTTGCATGTTTTGCTACTCAAAAATACAAGAGATAGCAACTGGTTATCTATTGTAGTTGCAGTCTAGAAGAAGGTTGAATAAATTTTCCTTTAAACATGAATCAGAGACAGTATTATTTCTAATGGAATTTATTTTTATTGAGATTGGTTTAAGTCATGACTTAAACCAGACTTGAAGAGCTTCAACAGCCAGTAAATCTAGACTCCAAAGGCTAATCCAGCATTTAACTGTGTATTAATTGTGTACCATGTTTATGAATTGCATGTTTCAGATCAGAAGACCATTTAAGAGCTATTCATGAATCTATCTTTGCAGTGCACTGTCATATTACATGCTGTCTGTCACCATTTCAAATCTTTTGAACATTTACAGGTGGATTTACTTGCTCAGTTGCTAAAATATCTTTGCACATGTATCTATAAACTCCTTCCACGTGTGCCTCTATGGCCCAGTTCAGGCAATTCATCATTTATTAGGTTAAGATCAAACTTGTGTCCTTACATGCCCTCCTCCTATCACACATATGCTATAAGTGAAAAATTTCAGGGTTTGTTAAACTAAAGTATCCCTTTATATCAAGAGGAACTGTAGTTTGATTTTGTTCTATCCTGGTTTCAGATCCTAGACTGCAGATCCAGATTAGACTATAGTTTCATAATTCAGATGTAATGGAAACCATTGTAAGGAGGGAAAGTAAGGAATATACAAGGTTTGTTCTTAGTCTAAGAAACCAGAGTTATAAGGGGGGAGCCTTAATCATAGTATACTTTTAATAAGAGTAACATGCAAGATTATGATATGAGTGAACGTGTGGATGACAATTTCTCTTACAAACTTCTCAGACTGAGCATTTTTGTTTCCTAACACTACTCTGTTTGCACATGTATCTATAAACTCCTTCCACGTGTGCCTCTATGGCCCAGTTCAGGCAATTCATCATTTATTAGGTTAAGATCAAACTTGTGTCCTTACATGCCCTCCTCCTATCACACATATGCTATAAGTGAAAAATTTCAGGGTTTGTTAAACTAAAGTATCCCTTTATATCAAGAGGAACTGTAGTTTGATTTTGTTCTATCCTGGTTTCAGATCCTAGACTGCAGATCCAGATTAGACTATAGTTTCATAATTCAGATGTAATGGAAACCATTGTAAGGAGGGAAAGTAAGGAATATACAAGGTTTGTTCTTAGTCTAAGAAACCAGAGTTATAAGGGGGGAGCCTTAATCATAGTATACTTTTAATAAGAGTAACATGCAAGATTATGATATGAGTGAACGTGTGGATGACAATTTCTCTTACAAACTTCTCAGACTGAGCATTTTTGTTTCCTAACACTACTCTGTTTCCTACCATCAATCTAAACTAAAAACTGAGCCTAGATTATAGTCTAAAACCCACAAATTGCATTTGGCCACATTTTCGTTCTTCCTCATTTTAGCCTCAGGATAATCATCTCAGAAGTGAAAAAAAGAAAATGACTAAAAGGAGTTCTTAAAAGAAAAGGCTAAAGTATTTGAACACAATTATTCGTACCTGACAACGTAACAAAATTTTCCTAGTTCACTGCATTGCTCTGAGCTGGCTTCAATATGTTTCTAAGACAACCAAGTGGAATTTAGCAGTTCACAAAAACAGTGATCTATTTCTCCCGAGCCTAACTGAACTAGCTGAAAACTGAAGCCAATCAACCAGATATTGTATTTACATTTATACCAGAAGAGGTTTATAGTTTCTATGGTTTCTGGATGAAATTGGGGACATTTTTTTTGGGGGGGGGGATTACTTAATCACTTTTTAAACCCACTGCTACTTGTTTTGAGGTAGCAGCAGGTACACTATCATGTAAGTACAGTGGTACCTCGGGTTAAGAACTTAATTCGTTCTGGAGGTCCGTTCTTAACCTGAAACTGTTCTTAACCTAAGGTACCACTTTAGCTAATGGAGCCTCCCGCTGCCGCTGCGCGATTTCTGTTCTCATCCTGAAGCAAAGTTCTTAACCCGAGGTACTATTTCTGGGTTAGCGGAGTCTGTAACCTGAAGCTTCTATAACCCGAGGTACCACTGTATTGTTCAAAAGGGTTCTGGGAAAAGTGTGCCCATCTAGCAGATACTATTTTGCAAACCAAAAAACCTGGAATAATACTGTGACATGACACACAGTGGAACCTGCAACAAAATGCTGCAGTGTGCATCACTTTTGTTCAGTTTTCCAATCAACTATGCCCTGTCACAAAACCCCATTCCATTCCTCACCCACTAAATTGTTTCTGCCCACCCCCGATTTACCAACAGGGCAGTATACAAATTTAATAAATGATAATTTATTAAGTAACAGTAATAATAAAACATTTGTAGCTATTGATTGTGTTCATTCCTCACTTTGGGGTCCCATTTTTGTACTAGATTTTTAAATTTATCTATTATATGTGGGGGGTGCTATTTTGGATACATAACCCTTAGCATGCACATCTGAAAACCAGAGAGAACAAGGAGTTGCTGCTATCTATCTATCTATCTATCTATCTATCTATCTATCTATCTATCTATCTATAGCATACTCCTCTCTCTTCATGAGCTATGGTTCCAATACTTCCCAGGGAAGATGACGGTTAAGCCAGTTTATATCAGTGGTGTAGATATATTTTCAGCACTCCCCTCTCAATTCAACTACACATATTCAGTTTTCAAGAAGATTCAAGTGCTAATATATTTTGATATTACCAAGTACTTGCCTCTGTCCCCAAGATAGCTGGAGGGGAGGCAGGAGAGACAGAGAGACAGAGAGACAGAGACAGAGAGAGAGAGAGAGAGAGAGAACAGCTGTGGACAACCCAAATCCAAATTTTGCATTTGATAAGCATTAAACTGCAGTCATACCTAAAACCAATCAAACCAGCTAATTATTAGCCTACCCCCAGCTAAATATTTGCAAAAATGGTTTTGTCTTTCAGAAAAGAGGCCAAAGTGCTTGAGAATGTAGGAGAACAATTCCTTTATTACAATTGCCAGTGTGCACTATATCCCTAGACAGAGAAGTCCAGAATAATGGAAACTAATATATTTCTCAATATGATTTTTTTTCCTTCGCAAGAAAACATAATTGACATTCTTTTCAAATATGCCAGGGACATAAAAATTACCACACCAAATTAAGATTACAACACGGCTAATATAAGCCAATATCATTTATCATGATTTTGTCTGTTGGGAGTAGTGGCTACATTTGTTACGAGCACAGCAGTATCACAAACTGATCCTTGCCTAAGTCAGAGAAGTGGCAGAATAGAATTGTTTATGCACAGATGCCAACTCCAGATGTTTGCAAAGTATAGAAAGACCATGCATTGCATATTTCTTGCTGCTTATGGCATGTGCTAACCAACACTTCATGGAAATCTTCTTTCCTACTTGTGCACAACTCTAATAACCAACAACCACTTTTAATTTTTTATTAACTAAACATACACATAAATCACAGAAAACTGTGTGTTAGAGTTCCACTTCAGCAGATGGTTCAGACAATAGTTTAGCATTACAAGAATGAACCACAGTTTGGACTCACATGTGTCTCCCTCCATTCTCAAGTGTTCACAATTCAGATGTTTTCACTTCCATTTAAACCCTCAAAATAAATAAATAATAAATCTTAGCTTACCAAATCAAAATGATCCTACATACTCATGAACACAGTGCTATTCTACACTCAGCACTTCTGCATATATGTTGAAACCACAATACACTGCAGCATTTGTAATGGAAATTGTTACATCAGCTGCAGTGACCAGTAAGTAGTCTTGACATCCAGTATGTGTAGTAGGAAGGTGGATTTCCATAATAAAGAAATAAAATTGGCTTCCTCCATAGTACTATTTCCATCTGAAAAAAGTGAAAGCCCAAGAACAAAAGGCTAATCATTATTTGTGAGGGGCTGGTCATCAGCAAGTGCCCTCAGACATGACAGAGGTGACAACAACAGCATTGTTTGGAGCACATTGCTATTATAAATAGCCAGCACATGATGTAATGTTAAAGAGGTTTACTGCTATGGATTTCAGATTTGGTGTATCTGCTTTCACTAGTAAGTTCAAAATTTGCATTAAAAGAGCTAGTCTGACTAGTTTTAAATCAGGAGCGCAATAAACGGGATTGCCTTTTAACTTGGCAGTTATTGGAGTCATGCTGAAACAATATGAAAGAGCACCATTCACTTTCTTAACCCTTTCCCACATTTTAAAGAAGCCAATAAAAGCTTTCAAATGCAGATACCTTATAAACAAAATGCTATAGTTTGAGGAAAGTGAATTGAGAATATAAATGTTTCCTGGTAATATGGATTATTTTGCAGTTTGCACACCAATAGCTAAGAGTACAGTGGATCTTTAATTTAGCTTCAATCCAAGAATTACTTATAATTAGTGCCAAAGACAATAAAAGTATTCACAAAGAAGAGGAAAAAGATTTTCAATACAGGAAGATTTTCGGGAGCTTTGCACCATTGGTGTTAAAAGTTCCACCTGCCTTCACTCACACACAAACCAACTGTCTTATGTTGCAATATGAAACCCTTTTGCCTAGAAGTAAGGTTCATTTAACTCAATGGGACTTAGTTCTAAGTAGACATGCATAGGATTGTCTAGTTAACAGAACAGGATCAGTTCTATCTGAAAGGGTTGGGAGCATTTTACTCAATAGTCTATTCTATTGAATAGAACGCAAGGAATCAAAAAATGCATTCATTGCAATTTCAGCTGCATGTCCCACCACAAAAGAACCCATACTTCATGATTTAGGTGTGTTAATAATAGAGATCTCCTTAATTCAAAGGAAAAGGTATTGGTTTATAACTGAACTCCACATAGCTGGAGGTAGAAATGGTTCATATTTTGAAAATCCAGGGAAGCTGACACAGAATGTTCAGAACCCACAAGACAAACAAACATCACAAGAAAATGAATTCTGAATTGCTATGCATCACAGTCTTGGAGGTTTACAGTAAGTACACAGACCTTCTCTCTCTCTCTCTCTCTCTCTCTCTCTCTCTCTCTCTCTCACACACACACACACACACACACACACACACAGAGGGAACTTGTTTGTGAGAGTGTGAAAATAATTCACTAAAATCTTAACACTTATCAGACTCAAGGAAAAGGTAAAAAAAGAAAAACTTAATTAACCCCTCTTGAAGACCACAAATACAATGAAGTCAGCTACCACCACAAAACATTCCTGGCTGTTAGATCAGTGATGATGTATTGTTATTGACTGTACAGCATGCTTTTCCAGGAGGTGATAAGAAACTTGGTGAGAAAACATGAATGAAATGAATGAGCCATGAGGGAAAGTCTTGAGGTGCTGGTGACAAACAGGCATATACACATTTACTTCAAGGACAGTACCCAATGACCAGAAGCCTTCTAAACAAAAATACCGGGAAGCATATCTAAAGGATGTTAATAAAGATAGGCAAAATTGAAGGGACCATGGTTCATTCATCTCTTTAAGTTTGTATTCTACTTTTCAAATATTGGCATGTTTAGAAAACTGTCCATAAAATGTAGCTCTCTCTTCTATCAAATGACTGGTAGGCTACACACCACGCACACACTGCTACCACCAACCCCCGGCAGCACTAAGGAGGCATCACCAGCTTCTTTGCTAGAACTGGAATTGACAGATCTCGCCACCTCAAACCCTCCTTGGCCTTATCTCTGTTCGCTTCCATCTATTTTTTCCTACTGCTGACAATGCAGCGGTGCTGGTGTATCAATTAAATATGAACCTACTACGGCTCTAAGGGATGCGGGTGACGTTGTGGTCTAAACCACAGAGCCTAGGGCTTGCCGATCGGAAGGTCGGCAGATCAAATCCCCGCGACGGGGTGAGCTCCCATTGCTTGGTCCCAGCTCCTGCCAACCTAGAAGTTTGAAAGCACATCAAAGTGCAAGAAGATAAATAGGTACTGCTCCGGCAGGAAGGTAAACGGCATTTCCATGCGCTGCTCTGGTTCACCAAAAGCGGCTTAGTCGTGCTGGCCACATGACCCGGAAGCTGTCTGTGGAAAACGCCAGCTCCCTCGGCCTACAGAGCAAGACAACCACGCAACCCCAGAGTCGTCTGCGATTGGACCTAACGGTCAGGGGTACCTTTACCTTTACCTTACTATGGCTCTGGTCACCCTGGCAGATTATATCTATCAGGAGAGAGATAGGAGATGGTGACCCTGTTGATTTTCCTTGATCTCTTGGTGACCTTTGGTACCGTTGGCCATGGCTTCCTGCTGGATGGATTATTTTGGCTGGGAATAGGGGGCACTGTCTCCCCAATTTCTTGCAGGTCCCCATTTGTTCACAGCAAAGTTCAGCATGTATTGCTAGTTTTGAAAAATGTGCATTATGTGGCACAATAATAATATGGTGTACACAGAATGATGCTAATCAACAACTCATGATGGAGAAGCTAAAAGCTAACTAAAAAAAAAAATTATAAATAAGTTTACATAAGCTATTAGCCTATCTATGTTTTTATATGTCTGCCTGTCAGCATTTACATGTACTTAATCACTTGTGGCATACCAGCTACCTGGAAGTGAATAACCCAGAACTACCTCCTGGTGTACCAAGAATTCACTGCCCAACATTGGGCTCCATAACTGCTTGGTATGATGTTCCAGCGAAATTCTTTGCCATGAGTATTGAACTGAGCATGCAAACAACTGCTGGCATGATCAGAATACATAGTAGACAGGCTCTAAAGTAGTATGTATGTATGTATGTATGTATGTATGCATGCATGTATTTTCTATGCCGCCCTTCATCCAAGGATCAGAGGGTGGCTTACAATATAAAGTAGGTAGTTATTCCTTTTAATATGCACCCCTCATAATTTAATATGCCTTAGTAAATAGGCTTAATACAAACACATACAAAACAGATACATGAGCAAATGCTGCAAAGCTATATGCCAGACACACAGGGTACAGCAGCAAGAACTCAGAATGGAGAAACGTTTTTAAAAACTTACTAAGAAAAGTGCCTAAGTATAGCAGTAAGCAGATTACTGCGATAATGACCTTCATGGTATAGAAAAATCTGCAGTGTAAATAAACACTGAAGAACAGTTGCAAATGAGAAGCCAAGCTGGAGAGCACAATGATACCAAGGACAAGGAGAACAGGGAGTACAGCAATTCATGCTTCAACCTTGAAGATGTAAAAGCACGAGAAGAAAGCCTGTGAACAGATACTTATGTGCTAATGTATGACTAGTAAATCTCCTCTAGGCAAATAGCAAGGAAAGCATTTCAAACTTTTTTTTTCTTTTAGACAGCAAACAGCCTAGGGTCTGAGTGAGCAGGCAAGCTAGTAACATTTGTGGGTTACTTGCAGCACCTGAAGGCTTCTCTCCTCAAGCCCTAAACTCCCATTTCCTCTAAAAATCTATTCTCATGGAACCCAATTACAGTGGTACCTCGGGTTACATATGCTTCAGGTTACACACTCCGCTAACCCAGAAATAGTGCTTCAGGTTAAGAACTTTGCTTCAGGATAAGAACAGAAATCGGGCTCCGGCGGCACGGCAGCAGCAGGAGGACCCATTAGCTAAAGTGGTGCTTCAGGTTAAGAACAGTTTCAGGTTAAGAAAGGACCTCTGGAATGAATTAAGTACTTAACCCGAAGTACCACTGTATTGTGAAAGTCTTTCCTCTCTTCCCCTCCCACCTGTCTGAAATGAAAACCTGAGACCTTTCTAATTCCAATAAATGCCTATGACTTCTCACCTGGGAGTTTATAGCTCTGGATCAAGTCGTTCTCTAGGTGCAATGGGATGCAAGTGGAGCCTGATACCACTCTGAGAAAAACAATTTTTTTTCAAAAACTGTTTTACGCAACGATTTGTGACATCTCCACTAAAACTATTTGCAAATGTCTGGTTTGCATGGTGTTAAATAAGGGCAAGTAGAATCATATAAAATGAACATTTTTTTTTTATTTCATTCTTGAAGTATTTCCTGAAGGAAACACTCTGTCTTAGTTCTTACAGCTTTAAAGAGTAGTTATGTTACGCAGGCATTACTGGGATTCTGTGTAACACATCTGAATTCTTTATTGAATACACAGTGGTTTGGGAGGGAACTGCAAAAATGTTTGATATCCCAGTTAAAGAAGTGAAATGATGGACCTATCCTACCCAGAAACCGTAAGTGCCAAGGCAACTAAAGGCTACTCAGTCACCAGCAACTCCACTGGATAAGTGCAACTGGGAATGGGCCTCAGGATTTCATGTTACCTCTTCCCCAACCACGGGGGAAGAAAGCACAAAAAATTCTTATGTTTTGAAATAACCCTAAATAAGATGAATCAAACCTATTTTTGGGGTATGTGTATATGACTTCTTCTACAACCTCATATCTTGAAATCTTCTCAACTCAAAGCAAAGCTCTGTAGTTGTTATCCTACCAGATCAACTTTGAAGTTCCTTATCAGAAAGGTCCTAAGCTGCTGCCTAAATATACTCTATTTAACTGCTGTTGGATCTGATGCTGTTTCAATTCACTTTTACTGCAGTTGCATGTTTTTATTGAAGGTTTATTGCTATTTTATTGTCAACTTGTGAGTAGCACTTGCATTGGAAACTGGTTACAAATTCTCAATTCAAACAGCTGAAGGTAAAGATGTCACAAGTTAAAACATGAAGAACATGCATGGTGCAAATAGCCCAAGGTTTCTGACACTCAGCAGGCATCAACAACTGATTTAACATCAACAACTGATACTTCGTTTACTGTCTTCACCAACCTGATGGACTGGTCATTACAGTGATTTAAAGGTTAGCTTCTTATCACATGTGGCCGATGACTACAAACAAGGAAATACCACATACCCTAAAGTATTGCCACCACTGTTGCAGGTGATTGTTCATATTTCCGCACTACTAGGGAAGTTGCACAAAACAGATAATGTACTGAACACATCACCTTTATCTTGTGTTGAGGATCCAGTTCAAAGAACTAAAAGAACAACTGTGAACTTTCCCCAAGACAAGAGTGGAGGGGAGATGCTCAAATCTCTTTGGCAAGCAAGCAACCTGTCAGGACTCAATCATTCTAGTAGGATGAAGTCACATGCAACATATGCTGAAACAGATGTCACAAAAACACAGAACTGCAAACAAGAGTAAATGAGGAAAGGGAATGGATCCTGGCATTGCAAAGGCAGCCCACACAATCTTGCCATAATGCTCCCATGCTGCTTCTCTCATATTGCTTCCTAAAAGAGAAGATGCATTTGGCAGGCACTCTCCCAGGTGGTTCACCTGGAACAATGTTCAATGTTTCAGATAGGCTCTGTAGCTGCCGTATCCTCTTGGCTTTTAATTTCTTCCCTACATCTATGAAGCTGTTCGGGAGGAGAAGAAAAATACAAAAGCAATTACAAACCTGTGATATTAAAGGGCAAGTTTTGCAAGGGCAAACTACTTTTCTGCTGACAAGTTAAAGGTTTGGCTGAACAAGAAAAGCGTTTTTCTTTGGCATTGTTTCCATTACATAATGTTATGAGGCCACCTGTGATGAGACAAACAAATTATGAATGGATTTAATTAGATAGATTCTCTCCCCTACATGCACTGCTTAATTTAGAAACCAAGCATTTTTGTTAGAACTAATAGTGCTCAGGCACTGGAAAAACCAGCAATGCTGAACAAGCAAAATAGCACCTGAGCACCTGATATCAAAAAAGTCACTACCAGCATGGCAATTGCTCTGCTGTCACAGAAAAGGAGGGTCTCAGGAAAAGGAGACCATCACCCCAGGAGGAAAATGATCCAGGGGAGCAACCAGCTATCTATTCAAAGAAAGGATGCAATTTAGGGAGGCAAAGTACACACCAATCACAAAATAGGTGATGTTTCTAGCTCCATTTAAGGTGCTCACACTAGTATATAAAGCCCTAAACAACTTAGGCCCCAAATAGCTGGAAGACTGGCTCCTTTCCTGCAGACCCAACTGGGTGTTAAGATCAGCAGACGGGGACCTCCTGATAGTTCTGCCAGCCTCAGAAGTACAAAGGATGGCCCTGGAAAGGGGAGGTGCTATGCAGTTTTTGTTGAATGCTGAAAATGTACCTCTCTACTCTGGTCTTTGACAACTGAGATGTGTGTTTTCACACCCACCCTATTCTTGTGACTGTAATTTGTTCAATCTTTTTTTTATTGCTGAATTTTAAATTGTTGCAACCCACCCGAGGACATGCTAGTAAAGAGCAGGTAATAAATGTATTATTAGTGGTGATGATGATAATGATGTCAGTTGCCTGGCGTGAAGGTTGCACATATCCTCACTTGCTGAATCATCACTTGGTTGTAGTGAGCGGGCTTGCATGTTCCTATGATCCTTGTGAGCAAAGCCATCAGGAATCTCATGCTCCCAAGGCCAGGCTTCCTCAACCTCGGCCCTCCAGATGTTTTGAGACTACAATTCCCATCATCCCTGACCACTAGTCCTGCTAGCTAGGGATCGTAGGAGTTGTAGGCCAAAAACATCTGGAGGGCCGAGGTTGAGGAAGCCTGCCCAAGGTGGTAAGTCAAGGGGGAGGAGCTAGACAAAGAATGACTCAAGAAGTCCTCAACAGCAGAACAGGTGGAAGATGTTGGCATGATACAACAGCTGTGAAAGCGGATGAAGGTTGCAGCAGATCATAGCACTGTAGAGTTGGAAGGGACCCTGAGGATCATCTAGTCCAACCCCCTGCAATGCAGGAATATGCAGCTGGTCCATACAGGGATCGAACCTGCAACCTTGGCATTATCAGCGCCATGGTCTAACCAACTGAGCTATCCAGGCTCTACTAGTTGAGTGACACTCATGCCATCAGAACAGAGCCTTACTGTGTGTTGGTCAGCATGCACTGATCTACACACATAAAACAAATTCACACACAGGCATCTTCCAAAAACCCATCCAAAACCCAACCCCCCAAAAGTCCCATGGCAATCAGCAAATGGTAACGGTGGCAGGATCGTGAAATCTGGAAGCCCCTAGTCATGAACCGGCACATAGGTGGTGGATACAGATTCAGTCGTCCTGGCTCAAGGAATGAGGCAATTTAGTATCTCAGCAGCTGTATCCATAACTGAGCAGTCCTATTTAGGATGCACTCTGCTCACCCCGAAAAGGGGGAAGGGCTAGGCCCTAAACACAGTCTGCCTCCCTTTTTCCCTTACTGGATTACTGTGCCCAGCAGTCGGAAAGTTAAGATCGTGTTCATGGAAGACAATCTTACTTGGCTACGAGTGATCAGTCCAGCAGCAGCAGCAGCAGCAGCAGCAGCAGCAGCAGCAGCAGCAGCAGCAGCACATGTCACTCTTTGTGGCCTCAAAGTTCAACTTAAGCAACTCTCTTGTGCATTTCACTGCCTTCTAAGGTCTGGTCATTAGAGAAGCCCCCATTGTGCATTACTATGGTAGCAGCCTATGTGTGGACCTCCTGCATCAAGTACTGAATCTTATCTTTACTTTGTTTCACCAGCAGTTGAATACTTTTCTTTCTCAGTGAGCTTTTAAAGCTGCTATTGTGTTCAAGTGAATGTCTGTGAGCTTCCCTCCATAATACTGCTACCTGAGTGCTAGAGGGTGGGCTGGGGTGCCTAGCATCCAGCTCACAGGTCAAACTTGTCTGCTAGGCTTCCTCATTTGGCTCACAAGCACATTTTGGGATAGCCACACTTTCTGCCCTTCACCTGATGCCTCATAAAACTTCAAATGTGGGGCACATAAGGGCAGGGCCTGACAGGTGATGCCAATTTACAGCATCTGCCAAGCCCCCTTGTGCAGCTTCTGTAGTGTCTGAAAACCACCTGGTTGTCAGGAGCTTCTGAAACGTTATGCACACTGGTTCAAAAGATTCCTGAAGGAGCGTCTCCACCCCCATCGTTCTGCCCAGACGCTGAGGTCCAGCGCTGAGGGCCTTCTGGCGGTTCCCTCATTTCGAGAAGCAAAGCTACAGGGAACCAGGCAGAGGGCCTTCTCGGTAGTGGCGCCTGCCCTGTGGAACGCCCTCCCATCAGATTTCAAAGCGATAAATAACTACCTGACATTTAAAAGACATCTTAAGGCAGCCCTGTTCAGGGAAGTTTTTAATCTGTGATATTTTACTGTATTTTTGGTTTCTATGGAAGCCGCCCAGAGTGGCTGGGGAAACCCAGCCAGATGGGCGGGGTACAAATAATAAATTATTATTATTATTATTATTATTATTATTATTATTATTATTATTATTATTCCTATCTAGTTATCTCACCACAGGATGAATTAGGACGAACACTAACTGAAGAGAAGTTTTAGCAGAAAATCCAAAGACTTACTAAAAAGTTAGATCAATTGTAGTCAATAGATCTTACAGCAAAAGTGTATTTAGGATTCAAGAGACTAACAAACCTTGGAAGCTGTTTCTGCACTTTGCCTCACTTTAAGAGTCTTCTCTTTAAAAAGGAATTACTACAATGTTTCCGATATCTACAAAACAATAGCAATGTTCACAATTTATGGCATTAAAGAAGCTGTCAAATCTATGTATAAAGTTATCATAGCAACCTGCTACAAAACACAGGATTCCGCAACATATGGTAATCTTATTCAAAATATTTAAAAGCAAGCTGTTGTCTAACATGTTCATATCTTCCAGACCTAAGCATTATTAAATATAGCTGTAACTAATTGATATATTCAAGGTAAAACTGAGCTACAAAACTAAGTGTAAAGTGGGAGGGTTTCCCCATGAGCTTTATGTTGTATTTAAAACTCCAAAATGAAATCCAAGATTTCAAGTTAAACTCTAGCATCTTCTTGCACAAGAAAGCACTTTCCACTGCATCAATTTTCTAGGAGTTAAGGAAAAAGCAAACATGTGTTTTTTTAGAAAAAGATCATGTGCAGAAACTTTAAGCATTGTATTAAGAGTTGGGCTCCTTTCAACTACCAAGGCACCATGGCATTCCTTCACATTTAGGAATCCATGTGCCCAGATGGAAAGCTGGCACTTACTCCTGAAAGACCTAGCTCATCCCGCATAAGTCATGAACTCACAGTTAGACCTTGGGCAAATCACTTTCTCCTTGTCTAAGTTTCCTTCTGTAAATCAGGAACAAGAGTGATCTACCAAATGAGGTATTGTGAGGACATGCAAAAATGGGAAATAGGTTTGCCAAAAAACAAACAAACAAGAATACTCATGCTTTGGTCTTGCTTCAGTTCCCACTAAAAGTCAGTAAATAAATACAGTAAGCAAATATGTGATCATACCAGCAATAGCAATAGAAAAACTTTGGAAAACAACTGTCTTAACTTCACAAACAAATTATACCTTTACATACCATTTGAGGGGTGGGGGGGTGGAAAGTATGAAACAAATGAAAGTGGTTATCATTCCTTACCTATTCAATGTATAGGACCCATTCCTCTTGAGTCTCATGCTTGCAGACAAAAATTTGAGGAAAAAATCCAGAATGGAATCTGCTTGTCCTAGTTTAATGAGAACCGAAGCACCTGTTTGTCAGAAAGTCTTTTGCTGGTCAGGGAACGTCTTTCCTGTTTCACACAGTCATCAGTTGGGAACAATCAGAAACCGCCAATTAGCAGGAAATATAAAGGAAATCAGTTCAGGCAAAACAAGAGCCTGAGGATGTAAAATACTCCACCTCTTTATAAGCAAAACCCTCAAAACCTTTTCCAAAAAGGAGCAGAATTTGGCAGCTGAAGCAAAGCAAAAGGAAAAGATAAAAAATGTTACGTCCCCTCTAAGTTTCAAAGGATAATGACAAAGATGAATCAAGTTTGCTATGTTTTGCCCTCTTCTAATTAGTCTGAAAGCAGCTTCAGATATTCCCTCTTCCTCTCAAGCCTGCTTGACTTATTGCTCAAGTATTTATGACTGCCTCAGCAGAACAAGGCAAATGAGAAACAAATCAAAGTAGCTGGTGTCCAGATTATTTAATATCACAAAAAAAAGATCAAGCCGCAGACAACCGAGCAGGAGAGTAGGTGGGACAGCTACATTTAACACAAAAAGCAGGCTGCTCTCGAGTCTTGCACATGGAAGGGTGGGGTGGGGGCAGAGAGGAAGAAATGCTTGCAATAGTCCAGTCCCGGGCAGGCTGCCCTGCATAAATCACTAGATCACACTGTCTCTGATTAGGCTGCTTAGCTTCTCTTCCTGTACAGCCTGCCGCTCCCTGACTGTTTAGCAATATGCTGTGGACCCACACAATTTCTATAGCACAGAACTATAACTGTTATGTAATGTTCTAAGCATTTTTAAAACGAGACTCAAACTGCAGCACCTGCAGTGGTTCCATAAAACAAGGACTGCTTCACACTACACAGAGAGCACTTCCAAGGAGGAATATAATGTGAACATGTACACAAATGGTAAATTGTGGTTCTGAGTTTGTATATGCACATTAGGAAGCTGCAGTTGGTTCCCTAGCACATGGACAAAATATGCAAGCGAGAGGGAAAGATGCAAGATCTTCACACAATCTATATGCAGATTTCATCACAATCCCAACATGAATCCCATTCTGCATGGAAATTCCAAATCATATAATATGGACCTCTAAGAGTACAAGAGTAAATTAATTGGACTAGCTTGCTTTTGAAGTAAGAAAAACAAGCTTTCAAGCTATTCAAGATTTAGGAGAATCAAAACAAGGATTAAAGGAAAGGCATCTTATGTGCCCAGACTGTTAAGCAACTCAGATGAGTCAGATGTAAGGTTATCAACAGCCTGTGTGAACATTCTATCAGTTCATTATTATTTGCTCTGAATACCTGAGGGATTTGTATCTTCACAGGTTTAAACCTAGGATTTTATGTATATACATCTGCAACATAGGGTAGCATTTCAGGCATGTAATGAAATGGACTCTAAATAGCATTAATGTGGGATTTTAGCATTATGGTCAAATTAATGTATTACATAAGAACCAGAGAAAAGAAAAATGAACTGGAATCAGCAGGCAAGTATGAGCCATTTAAGGAAAGTACTGTATTTTTTCGTGTATCAGACAAGGATTTTATATTTTTAAAATCATGTTAAAAATTGTGGGTGTCTGATACACGGATAGTGCTTAGAGGGGACGTGGGATTGGTTGCTGTTGTGAGCCGGAGATTATCAGCGGCTATTGGGTGTGTTATTGGTGGCTGCGGCAAGGGCTGGTGTTGATTGGCTGTTGTTGCTGCTGTTGGTTGGCGATTGGTGGCTTCTGCCGGTGAGGGGACAGACGATAGGTGGCTTTTGCGGCATGCGCAAGTGTCAGCGCAGATCCAACTGGCGATCCCTCCTTTAAAAAGCTCAACAACTCTGGGCAATCTCCCTTCATTTTCTTAATTTGGAGTCCCAAAAAATAGGGGTCTTCTTATACACGGGAGCGTGTTATACACGGAAAAATACGGTATATAGTACAAAACTGGATGCACCACTGAATAGGAGAATAGGAAACAAGAGGTTGGTGGCATTTCTTTTCACATGTGAACCAAGCCAGTTATCAGCCCTAAATCAGGAAGCTAAAACATAAGCAGACATCTGTTTCTTTGCAGCTTTTACCATATGCAAATACAAAAACAAGAAATCTTAGGCAGGAAGTTTCATGATGGAGTAGGTAGGACATATTCTGCCAAACAAAACTGCATATTTGGACAAAATGTCAGCACCACTACAACTGATTCTTTAAAAGAACTCATGGATATGGTAGTGCTCCAAGACAAGGCTGAACTCAAGAGTTCCCAAAGTGTGCTAGGACAAGATTCTCACACGTGATAAACCATGTGTTAGAGCCACTAGAAGAGTAACCGAACTAAAACAAAGATCAAAATGAGCCTTGGGAGCCATACTTGAAGGACCCTGGAGACAAAGGTCTTAGAAGAAAGTAAAGCTTATAAATGAAAAACTGTTACCCAAGAAATCCACCAACAAAATGCCCATTAAAACCAACAGAAGGCTTGGGGGCACACAATGCACACAATACAATTTATAAAAGCTTTCGGAGTGCAAAGAGAATGTGATCCAAAGACACGTAGCTATCCAAACCAGCACCAAACCTTATAATTGAATTATAAACCAAATTAGATTAGATTATAATTGCATTTAAACTAAACCATAAAAAATAAGGGCTGTTCAGATGCTGCTTCATGCCCAGAATGAGGCTGGGGAAAAGCTCTGGGCTCCTGCACTGCTTTCCCTGTCCATTTGTGCGCGGGCAGGAAGAGAATAATGAGTGGACCAGGAAATCAAGTCTTGCAAGACTTAATCCCAGAGGTCAAAGTAGCATCTGGTCACGCCTCTGTGATTTTTGCACTAGCAGGAGCTTTATGCTCCTGATACAACTCCAATGGTGGAATTTACATGAAGGAAATTATACTAAGTCACTTCTGTTTTCAGGCGTTAAGAACCATTAGCTTGGGGGGAGGGGGCACACATACATGGGAGGTACAGCTTGTACATGTTAAAACTTACTTCTCCCCGCCCCCCACCAAGCTAAATATCTCACTTCCCCCTTGAGGTTCAATTACTCAGTACACTATTTTAAGTAAGTAATGTCTAAAATTGTCTTAAAATACATTTAAAACGTTTGATACAACACAGTCTTGGTTCTGTCTGCAAACTTACTTCTGAAACATAGAACAAAACTACCTACAAGCGTGAAACTACTTTAATAAAAACAGAAATATATAAACTGAGATACACAAAATGTCCTTCTTTACCACAACACACAGAGTAACCCCCCCCCTTTTCAATTTTAGAGATTTGTTAGATGCAGCCATCAACAAAAGCCACAATTAAGAGTCAAGATAAGCATGCTTAACTGCACGCTGGACAGTGGCCAAGTTCTTAAATATCCAAATACATGAAGCCACTATTCCTAAGAGATCCAAGTTCATAAAGTTACATAAATTGCACATAAAGGAGGAGGAGGAGGAAAGCTTGCAGTTTACTGGAGTATTCCCCCCCCCCCCCCGCCGCAGAGAAGGAACAATCAGGTAATTGAGGCACAACATTTGCCCAGATACAGGAAGCGACTGTTCAGCTTGCCAATTTGCTCCACCCAAGTCCTCCCAAGCTGGTATAAAAGCCTTTGCTGCAAAATATAGCCAGTGACACAATCTAGGAGGAGGAAAGCTGTGGAGGGAGAGCAAGAGACGTGAGTTCAGGAAGAAAAAGCCATGAGATTTGCTTTAGCTGATATTTGCAGTGACCAAAAAGAGTAGCAAACCCTCCAGAAAAATACTTGGACACTTACACCACACCTGATCTGAATAGCCCTCTGCGACCGACACACACACACACACACACACACACACACACACACGATAACCAAAACTGCTTTGCTACTCTAGCTCAATCACCTGAAGCAGGAGAACAGTTCAATCCTCCACACTGCACGGAGGGCTTGTACCCTACGTGCAGACCAAAGAGTGAGCAGAAAAGAGCGCCAAGAATGGGCAGAAAGTTTACTAGTATTTACTGGAAGTTCCAAATGATTTGAAGTAGATCAAAAAGGGTTTT
The DNA here is from genome assembly GCF_964252035.2 of Podarcis erhardii. Lineage (NCBI taxonomy): Eukaryota > Metazoa > Chordata > Lepidosauria > Squamata > Lacertidae > Podarcis > Podarcis erhardii. The sequence continues at coordinate 76,458,202 of NC_138497.1, read as the reverse complement.
CTGTCTCCAAATTGTCTAATAATAGCAACTAAAAAATTGTTTGGGCAAATCAGGGGTGGATTTTTATGTGAGAGACCGTTTCCCCTTATATGAACCTGCTGCCTGGGCTCTGAGATCTTCAGCGAGGCCCTTCTCTCAGTCCCACCACCATCACAGGCAGCCTTGGTGGAGAGGGCCTTCTCGGTGGCCGATCCCAGAGTTAGGACATTAGACTTGCTCCAGCCTTGCTGTCCTTCTGCCAGCAGCTGAAGACCTTTCTATTCCAAGAGGAATTTTGGAACTGAGGAAAATGTGGTGTGTCTATTGTTATTGTCTGTGTTTTTAATGCATCTTTTTATAGTCTTTTAATTCTATTAGTGTTTAATTATATTAATGAAAGACTTTTCCATGTTTTTAGCTTGTTCTAGTAAGTCTCCTTAAGTCCCATACTGGGAAAAAGATGGGATATAAATAAATACTATTACCACTACTATTACTACACTACTAATAATAATAATTTCAACACCAAAACCTCATAGAGCAGCTGTGCATAATTTTCCCATGAAAAGACATACCACAAAGGGTTATCTTACGTATTTTTACTCTCATGGGGACAATGCCAAATAGGAAAATGACCCATCGTGGGGCGACCTCCCCAATTAATGCTCTGTTTAGCTCTGCAGCTGGCTTTCACTGCATGTAACAGAAGTTACATACAGTAAGATGTAGTTTGGCCAGGAGTGCTTTTTGCCAACTACTTTTAATATGCCAACTGCACCCCTTCCTACAGAAATAATTCATTCTCTCATTCTCTGCAGGTAATGTACTTGACACTGGGCTGCACTGAAGATCAGCTGATTGTTAATGCCTGCAAACACTATTTCAGGCCAATCACATCTTTCCCCCATCCCACACCTGACATCATTCATAACATAAGTTTAGGTCATGTAGGTATAACTTGGTCAAAATGGTCTCATCAGTCAAATGGTGAGGCCTGGTGTGACTAATTGGGCCCACAGGTGAGACGTTTCACGCTGCTGCATTATGTCTTGGTGGGAAGAGGTTTGAAAGCAAAATGCCAGAAGGTAGAGAGGAACACTAGCATTCAATACACACCTTCTAGGCAGGTACATAATGAAGGTAGTCCCACGTTTTTAAATGTATTGACATGTCAATTTTTTAATACATGGAAATGCTGTTTCCCTTTTTTACAGTTGTTCCAAAAGGTGGTATTCACCTAAGTTTTACTTTGAGTAAGCCCACTGAAATGAATGCATCTGATGGACCAAAGGATTTGTGGGTTTTTTGCTACTCTAGTTACATCTGGCCCAGTATATTTTAGAAGTACTGTCATTTTAATGCTGAAAATTTTCCATTATATCTGGTCTTCCTTTACACCCCATGAATATATTTTTCATAGATGTTACATTTTCTGAATTACATGTGATCCAAATCCCTAGTCTCTCCACAGAATCAAATAGCAGCCTATTTTCTTCTGTTGCAGTCTTCTCAAGATTAAAGCCCATCTGTCTTAATATCAGAAAATTACACTGAAAACTCTTAACACATTTAAAAGTTTCTGAAAATAATTTACATATTTACATTTAATTTACATACACATGAAAATTAAATGAGTTCTCCTTTCATCCCATCTTAAGGCTTTGTATTTCCCTCTTCTTACTGCTTCTGCTAGGAATTCTCTGGGTTCCTACCTGCTTGCAGTCCTCAGACAGACCCATAGAAAGATAACATACTTTGAACAAGTATCCCTTCACACATATATCTTGATAATGAGCTTGTAAAGCCATGCTCCTGTTTACCAACAGGAAGGCAGCCCCAGCTGAGAAGCCTTACAAAGTCGTCGTCCCCAATCATCCATTTTAGACATAATTAAAATAAAATAGGGCATTATATATCATTGGTGTCCAGAGCAGCCCAAAGGGATCCACAAATATACACAGCTATGGAACCTAAAAGGTGATTGCCCTTTGGTGGGGGGCTGCCAAAGGGAAAATAACTTTTTGGAGTGATACCAACCAGAGCTCCAGAACAGCAAGAGAAGCAGCTGGAATATATTACTGTTCTTCTTGATATCATTAAATTGAATATGTAATTGTAGTGCTTCATGCTGCGTTTTTGTTGTTTATCATTGTAAGCCACTTTGAGTATTTTAATAAAAAGCAAAGTATAAATACTGCATCTAAAATCTAGAGATTGCAAGAGATTCACAAAATTCCAGTATTCTTCATACTCAGAAGCAAATCCCACTGAATTCAATGGACCTTACACCCAGGCTAAATGTACATAGGATTGCAGTCCCTTTGTAGTTTCATCCTCTTTCTGAGCACTGAATAACATTTCCAATCCTATACCATGGGGGGAGGGGATATGTTTGGTGGGACTGAACATCTGAAAGCAGTTGGCCATGTGGATGTTATCAGGATGATAGTGTTAATCCATTTTGTAAACTTATTACATTCACTATAGCCCCTATTTGGAGTGGCTACAATATGAGAGCTTTCCATGTGGACTCAGTTTTAGTCTCTAAGGCATCCTATAGCAAGAATGCATTGAGATACTGGGAGATTAGAAAATATTTATTCTCATTCTTGCTGCAACAAGAACAAGGCTATGCAGCTCTCATCATCCCTTCCATGCCTCAAATGCTTCCTGTCTCCAGTGCAGTTTATTTTTAGCCCTTGGAATTTCTTTCTATATGTTCCAGGAACAAACCATCCATCCTCCATCCAGATGGCAGACTTCAGTTAAGGGATCCAAGGCCTTAAATAGAGTGTTTCCCTGTATTTACTTTTTCCTACACTGCTGCTCACAATGTGACTGGGAAAGTGTCATACAGAAAATGCTTCACTGCACTGTAGATATGTTTAACATTTCTTTCAATTTCCTTTCGTAAGAGACGTTCTTCACTTGCTTATGCTGTTAACAGCTTTGGGTCTTCTTTTGGGGTGGTGGTGGGGAAACAGGGTTTACATATTAACAACCTGGCTAATATATATAGGGAGTATTCTAGCCAATACTGGATGATAAGCAACATTCTGTGAATAGAAGTAACAGTCTGCCCATTCATACCCTACAGTTCCCACACATACAAATCCATTCCATTCTTACCCTACAGTTCTCACACATACAAATCTATTCCAAAGAATTTCTCTCCCCCCCCCCCCGGGGCAATGAGGGGAAGGAGAGGAAGGGCATACCCCACTGCACAAGTAGAAATTTGGTCCACTCAAGGACGGACAATAGAATATCACCATCTGATAACAAAAAATGTGAATATTCCACTGTGATAGGCACCAAGAATCCATGATGCTTTAATATGAACACTTTCCCAAAACGTAAGGACAAAAGACAGTTATTTAGTCAAAAGCATCTTGTGCCCTCATCATTATCAATCAGAAAGCAATTTTATACATTTTATTCAGCCATTTCAGAGAAGTTTAAAGGTTGGATTGAGAAGTAAAGTCTGCATATCACATGCACATCACAGCACATATTATGTTTTATGCCAATACAGCCCCTCTCTCTTCAGACATGTATCAACAAAAGGAATATCTTGCATTGACCAACCCACAGCAGAATGGATAACCTCTCAGGTTGCATCTCTCAACATTGCTGCCACCTCTGCAGCCCAAACAGGAAAATATTGAAGCCCGGTGTTCTCTTCTGGTGCCTTTCCCATTTTTCCTTCATCACTATACAACTTTTCCTGCAGCTTAAAGCAGCACATCTTTGTTTGAACAGTGGAAAAAGTAAATTATCTTATACCGCTATCAATGAACTGAGAGATGATGTCCAAGTCAGCGAACCTTAATTAGTTTTATCATGTCACTCTCCACTATAATATCCTTAAAGGCAGGTGTTGCCGTTCATATTCTGAAGTGCCATCAGGCAGACAGGGAGAAAAGAGTATCCAGTGTCAAGAAAAGCAGGTTATTCAAGCAGCTAATCCAGTTCTAATGCAGGTCAACTGCTAATTCTTGCAGCAAAGAGGAGTGTCTTAGCTTTAACAATGGCTATAGATCATGGGTAGGCAAACTAAGGCCCGGGGGCCAGATCTGGCCCAACCATCTTCTAAATCTGGCCTGTGGATGGTCCAGGAATCAGCGTGTATTTACATGAGTAGAATGTGTCCTTTTATTTAAAATGCATCTCTGGGTTATTTGGGGAGTATAGGAATTTGTTCATTTTTTATATATATTTTTCAAAATATAATCCAGCCCCCCACAAGGTCTGAGGGACAGCCCCCTGCTGAAAAAGTTAGCTGACCTCTGCTATAGATGACCATTAGAACACTGCTCAAGGCAATGAGCATGACAAAATCTTGACCCCTTCTATCTATTCTGACATTTTATAAAATGTCTATTTTACTTCACAAACAATCCTTGAAGCAGCTCAAATGAGAGTTACAAAACTATGAATCAAACAGTTTTAAATGAATACACAGACATTGATGAATTATCTGATAAGGTTATCTATCAATGGCTTCTAGTCATGATTGCTCTATACCACCTCAGTATTGGAGATGGCATGCCTGTGAGTAAAGAACTTGGACAATATGAATGGGGAAAGTGATATTGCACTTATGACCCAAGTGGTGGTTTCTAATAGGCATCTTGTTGGCCACTTTTGGGATAGGATGCTAGACTAAACGGGCTTTTGGTCTGATCCAGCAGGGCTCTTGTGTTCTTAATATAAGGCTACATACTTTTAGACTGTGATGTTTGCTAGTCCTGGCTCTCTTGGGATTTTTTAAAGCTTTGGTGTGTTACTGTGTTGTATCCATTGGGTTGGTGAGTGCAACCCTTCTTGCACAACAGGGCTTTCCTAGCTCACCCACTACAGCTGCAGGCCCCTCAAAAGACATCTCTCAGACTCTCTGGGACAACATGGGGGCTGCAGTGTGACAGGGAAATTGGGAGAATTCAGAACAGCTGCTTTCTATGAGCAGAAATGCCTTTCTGCTCTCACAAGACTGATTTATATGCTTGTGGGACATTTTGAATGTGTTTGGAGAGGGAAGTGCAGGTTTAAATAAATACTAGCTTGCTTACTTCTTTATTTCTAACATTTCTAGACTGCCTTTCTAAAAATGTAATCAAGCTAGAAATCATAGATTGACTGTAAGAATAGTTAGTCTGTTGTCAAAATTTAAATTGTCTGCTAAGCAGAACTATATGGAAAACTTTCCAATGCCCATATGATTTAACGTGCTTTGCTTATTTAATAAGCAAGATTTAAGGAGCATGACAGGTAGTTTTGAATCTGTATAAACTTCTCAAGTGTATTTTTCAATGGCCAAAAGTATCTGAATAGAAATGATTTGGGGCCTAGGGGGTGGTGGAAATCAGTAAAGTATACAATGTAGTTTAGATGTTATAGTCAAATAAATAAAAAGCTTTCTTTAGAAATTATTTTTTTTACAAGGGTTTTTGTAAACGTTTTAAGTAATGACTAGCACATGCTCCCTTGTATTGTTTACATTTTTTTAAGTGAAGGTTTGGAAAACTGTTCACATAAAATTTTAGCACATTCAAAAAGCTATGCTTTTGTATTTATAGCCGTGCTTCCTAGGGCAATCACCTGCAAAAAAGAGAGTTTATTTTTACTATGCAACTGTCTAACGTGATTTCAGCTATAAAACTGCTTGGGTCTGATTAGTTATGAACTAACCAACGGCACTAGTCCTTTCTTTTCTTACATAGAGAATGTCTCAAGGAAAAGTATAGCAGAAGAAGAAATTCATAGGATTGTACTGTGGGTCCCGTAATTTATATAGAGAGCTGTCCCAGGTTTAGTATAAAAGATGGAAATGTTAGTGTGCAACTATCTATCCAATGTACTCTTCTCTCAATCAATCAATACTGGATACTTCATTCAGGGTGTCAAGAATTATTAAACTACGCTAAAATGCAGCAACATGAGTTTTTGTATATTATCACTTCTTCATCTGGACAAATTCTAGTGAACAAACTTTCATTCTTTTTCAGACATATCAAGAAGCAGAATTTATTAGCTGCACAGCAAACAATAATAAATGCAAAGATATTTTATGCACAGCTAAAAATGTCTGCAACTGCCTAGAGAGATCAGAACCATGCCTTCAAAGTAAGAGCAGACATCAGATACTCATGCTTTTCAAGTATTCAGTCTTTCCAATTGTGTTGTCTGATCCATCAATCACATGTCAAACAGGTATCTGAATTGATCCATGCCTCTGATACTTTTTTTTGCCAACAACTTGTTTTGCATGATTTCCCAATCTCAGGGTCAAAAACCTAGGCACACAGCTGGAAGGTGACCCACTAGAGAAGGAAGTAAAGTAGTCTGGAAAAGCAGTGTAATGATACTTCTTTTAACAGACTCTAGACAGTGCTATTTAGTAATACCCAGCTACTGCTAGATGGTCAAGATAGAGTTCTGTTCCTTCAGAGTTTGGTGACAAAGGGTAAACCCTGCTGCATATGTTGAAATCCCAGCACACAAGACACCAAGCACTCATAGCACACATATTCCCCACACCACAGCAGCATGTAAACCACATGAATGTTGTGGGGGAAAGTCTGGCATGCCAAACTCCAAGGGCTTCCGATAACCACAGGACTCATAGATGGTAGTAAGTTAAGGAGGTCCTATTCAGAGACACTTACCCACTTTTATCCAGTGCAGTATTATTTTATTTATTTGAAAGCATTTATATACTGCTCAATATTTCAAAAATCTCTAAGCAGTATTGTCCAGATAGTAACTGACCTTGCCTTCAGCAGAGCATGCACTTGCAAAGCAACTGTTGTACTACCTATGTAGCTCCAAAAACAAACAAGTGTCTTCTATGGAATTGAGTGAATGATGCATGCAGGATTCAGAGGTGTATATGATGAACGTTTTTTCACTGCCAACAGGTTATTTACCTAATGCTATGATTCAAACACTACTGTGCATTTGATACATGATAAGAAACTATTTTGTAACAAAAGGGCTAAATGTGATAAGTCACCTATTAAACTTGCTAAGATCAGAATAAATTGCAGTTGCTATACTTTTAGGGTCATACTACATTTCCCATACCCAGGGTTTGCCTGCAATTGGGAATGCATGAACTTCAAACAAGAACCATACATCTATGGTGCCCTCCAGATATTTTAGATGTCAACTCTCATCAACCTCATTCAGCAGGGCAAATGGCCAGGGATGGTGGCAGTTGTAGTATGAAGGAGGCCGCCTTAGACCAGTAATTCAGGCAGAAGTATGCCAATAATGTTCAACAATGAGTGGCAAGACAAATTTAGAAACCTAGTAAGCAGTAGTAGTGGTGGTGGTTGTAGTGGTGGTAGTAGTAAACGCAAGGAAAAACTTGAAGAAACTGATGAAATTGTACAGAATCATCCAAATGGTAAAAAACTAAAGAGGGTTTAGTAAAGCAAGATCTATACTAAAAACTCATACCAGCAACAGATAAAAAAAATAAATAAATAAAGTTATTGTCAGAAAGGTGTGTGTTTGGCCAGAAAAACATATATAAACACTCAGAGAACAGTATACTATTTAAGAAATACACAGGAAGGAACTTATTCAGCTTGTATAATGCTCAAATGTTAGACACAAAATTGTCCTCTCCACTGCCAATGAGTTCTGTAGGAAATGGGACTTAGCTTTTGCTTCCTCATTTGCTCTAACTACTTATTATGTTGTTCCTGCTTGAAGTTGAATCCCTTCTCATGTGAGAGCTAGGCTGCAGTTAGCAGCTTACAAATGGTTACCCTCAGGAAGTGAGTGGGCTTCTGTATTAAAGTTTCTATTTTAATACTGCATACCAAAACTTATTCAAAGCAAGCAACTATCTTCTGCCAACGAAGAAAACAGTCTCTTCCAAACAACTGTGCTCTTTAACTGTCCTCTATCATTTAGACTGCTCTGACATACTTGCTGTATTTGCCAGACTTTGATGTATGGGTCTGAGCAACGCAACTCTCCACAAATGTACCCCAAATGTGCCTCCCGCTCGCTGCCTCCCTCCACCAATGCATTTCTATCCCTCTAAACAACAATAATGTACTAACTTTAACATGATTTAAAAAATGCTTTTAAAGGGGTTTTTATGGGGGCAACCTAAGCCTAGACAAACTTCCAGTGAACTAATAGGTGACATTGTATGAACCGCTCAGCTAAGCTTTAAGGCATGGATGGAGAACCTGCGGGCCTCCAGATGTTGTTAGATCTTTGAACCCCAGGCAGCATAGCCAATGTTCAAGAATTAGGAGTGTTGTAGAGTCTCACAACTTCTGGAGGGCTACAGCATCCCCATCTCTGCCTTAAGGATTTGATAATGAACAAAAGGATCTGTAGCCACTGATCTGATGCACTGAAGAGCTCAAAAGATGGTATTGACATCTGAAATTTAGTCTGGCAGACACTGACTAGTAAACGCCAAGGTCATGCCAGCAACCACAATGCTTATAAGGGAGGTTAAGCAGAACCATAGAATTATCTCACACCCTTCTTTTTGTTTTCAAGTCCTACCAAAAGAATATTAAAGACAGTATTCAGTTCTCTCCAAACTTGAAGGAATAAATGAGGATATTAACTGCTTACCTTCCTGATTCTTGCAACAAGACTATCTATAACTCAATGCTGTAAGACTGTTCCTGATTTCAGTATTACAAACTGTGGAACAATGCTTGCAACTCTGCTCATCAGGAAAAAACTTACATGGCATGTCAGATTCCTAAAGGGAAAGGCAAAACCAGGCTCATTTGTGGCAGTCTGGTGGCATTCTTAAGACTTTGCTAAAAAGCATCAAATACATCCACCTCTTCAGCAGCCATGGACATCTGGATAAGTAACTTGCTCTATTCTCACCTTGGGCTGAAGAAACAAAGCCATAATCCTTCTCCTCCTCATTTGATCCTCAACATTTTACTTGTCAACTTAACCATACTGATACTTTATATCGTCTGTATCATAGTATGGCAAAGTTATCAATAGCTGTTGCAGCCCTGTGCCTAATGCTTGTTTTTCTGTTAATGTATTTACAAAACATGAAATTCTTAACATTCTTTTAAAAAAAGATTGGTGGCACTATTATTAATATGTGGTCAAAAGAAATATGAGTTCACAATTATACCCAAGTAACTATTACTAGAGATATTCTTTAAGAAGCTGAGTGATGCCACTAAACTGACCCAGGTAAATGAAGCATGTAAAAAATTATGGCTCCAACATCCCACACCTCTGAAACTTTGTCCTGGAAACATTACTACCTCCCAATTTTGAAAAAGCTCTTTTCAAGACCCCCAGGTGAAGTTAATACATGCTCATACCTGCCTTACTCTTTCGCCAGTCAGTCATTACAGGAAGAACAGATACAAGGATTCCATTCCAGTGAAACAGTGAGCAGGGAATTTCCAACACTACTGATGTGAAGATTTATCATATTGATTTTGATCCCCATCAAGTCATGAGGCATAAAAATAAAAGGAAAGTGGTGTAAGAATTTGGGGGGCACTGGCCAAAAGGTACTTGAAAGTCAAATGAGCTATTAAAGGCAAGAAGTCTTCCTTCAAAAAACTGAAGGCTTGTCCAAATGAAGAGAACAAAAAGGAACACAAACTCTGACAAAAAAAAAATGCAAGCAGACAGAAAGTGCTTTAAAAGACTTTGAAGAACACATTGCTGAAAACATTAAGACCAACAACAAGGAGTTCTTTAAATATAGGGTTGTCATAGACAAACCCCAAAGTTGTTGAGCACCATCATTCAGAAAGGGCAGCCCTATTTAAATATATTAGTAGCAGAAAACCCTTCAGGGAGGCAGCTGGATCCTTGAAAGACAAGGGAGGAAAAGGCGTTGTAGAGGAAGTTAAAGAGATTGTGGAGAAGTGAAATGATTTCTTTGCATCTGTTTTCACAATGGCAGATACCAGTGCCTGAACTAACTTTTGTAGGAGAAGGGTCTGAAAAACTAAGACAGACAGTGGTGATGAGAGATGAACTTCTAGGCCTAATAGATAAAACAAAAAAACAACAAATTGCTGGCTCCAGGTGACATCCACCCAAGGGTCCACGAGGAACTCAAATGAGAAATTGCTTCTCATTTGTCTTCTATCAAAAATATGTAACTTGTTCATCGGATCAGTCTCCATACCTGCAAACTAGAAAATTGGCAATGGACCCTCAATTTTTAAGAAGGGATCCGGGGAGGGGGGTGGGTTCCTAGAAAATACAGGCCAGTTAGTTTAATATCTCTCCCTGGAAAATTTGAGTAAAGTATTGTTTAAAATAGAATAACCAAGCACACAGAAGAACAAGCCTTGGTGAAGCAGAGTCAGCATGACTTCTGCAAGGGAAAGCCATGTCTCACAAACCTATAAGAATTCTTTGAGAGTGTCAATAAGCATATAGATAGAGATGATCTGGTTGACATAGTATACTTGAACTTTCTAAAAGCTTTTGACAAAGTACTTCACCAAAGATTCCCAAGTAAGCTTAGGAATAAGAGGAATAAGGAATAAGAGGAGAGGTCCTCTTGTGGCTCAGGAATTGGTTAAGCTGCAGGAAACAAAGAGTAGGAATGGACAGTTCTCCAAATGGAGAGAAGTAGAGAGTAGAGTCTCCCAAAGATCAATATTAGGAGATCTATGCTTTTTACTTATTCTTAAATGATCTAGAGTTAGGAGTGAGCAGTGAGGTAGTCAAGCTTGTTGATGAAACTAAATTGTTCAGGGTTGTTAAAACAAAGAGATTGTGAAGAGCTCCAAAATGAGATCTCCAAACTGAGTGAATGTGCAGTAAAATGGCAAATGCAATTCTATGAAAGCAAGTGTAAAGTGATGTATGTTGGAGCAAAAAATCCTAAATTCACACACACTCATGGGGTCTGAACTGGAGGTGACGGACCAGGAGTGAGACCTTGGGATCATAGTAGATAGCTCAAAGATGTCAACCCACCATTTGGCAGCTGTGAAAATGGCAAATTCATAAAGAAAGGAACTGAAAATAAGATTGCCTATATCATAATGCTGTTCTATAAATCCATGGCGCGAGCACATTTGGAGTACTGTGTTCAGTTCTAGTCACCCCACCTTAAAATATTCCAATGATCAGTGCTTTCAGTTATTAATGGCGATGGATCACCACTTGCCACACATAAGCAAAACACCTTCATACTCATTTGGAAACATGCAAACAAAGGGAGAATATCACTAAATACAGTTACCTAAAGCACTGGCTTAAGGGATGCGGGTGGCGCTGTGGGTAAAACCTCAGCAGCTAGGACTTGCCGATCACATGGTCAGCGGTTTGAATCCCCACGGCGGGGTGCGCTCCCGTCGTTCGGTCCCAGCGCCTGCCAACCTAGCAGTTCGAAAGCACCTCCGGGTGCAAGTAGATAAATAGGGACCGCTTACCAGCGGGAAGGTAAACGGCGTTCCGTGTGCTGCGCTGGCTCGCCAGATGCAGCTTGTCACGCTGGCCACGTGACCCGGAAGTGTCTGCGGACAGCGCTGGCTCCCGGCCTATAGAGTGAGATGAGCGCACAACCCTAGAGTCTGGCAAGACTGGCCCGTACGGGCAGGGGTACCTTTACCTTTACCTTTAAAGCACTGGCTTGTATCTGTATGTTTACAACCAAAACATTTCAGGCATGTGTTAAGCACCATTTATGAAAATTCACTGCCGCACTTCAACAGGAAACAAAGTTATGAAGAACATTACTTACCATGCTATCAATATTATTCAATACAAAAAGCAAAGAGGCAACTTGTTCATTGCTTTGTCTTCCTAACATTAGGAATTCAAACACTTCCGTGACTTAAAAGGGAGCATTTTGGTTCAAATTGTTTTACTGGCTATGCTAGGTTTTAATCTTTCCCCCCAAAAGAAATGGAAACTCCCCCAAAAGGTGGGAACTCTCAGTCATTTCAGTAGTGTTATTCAATTGAGAAAGGATTAAATAACCTTGCTTTAAAACAGGGAGCGTGCCCCATCTTGTGGGAGACATCTGCAATTACAACTGGGGAAATTGCTTTTATAAAAGAAGTATGAAAGCCAGACTACATACCATATTTTTCGCTCTATAAGACGCACCAGACCACAAGACGCACCTAGTTTTTGGAGGAGGAAAACAAGAAAAAAATATTCTGAATCTCAAAAGCCAGAACAACAAGAGGGATTGCTGCGCAGCGAAAGCAACGATCCCTCTTGCTGTTCTGACTTCTGGGATAGCTGCGCAGCCTGCATTCGCTCCATAAGACGCACACACATTTCCCCTTACTTTTTAGGAGGGAAAAAGTGAGTCTTATAGAGCAAAAAATACGGTATCTTGTCTTAACACAGATCTTCAAATAGTGCCTTGGTCTCATTGGATTTTACAGTATCTTAGGATCCAGAGGACTGACACATACACGCATAGCCAAGAATAACTTCTTTTTGCTAGAGTTCAACTATACTGTAAAATCGGGGTACAGAGACTCATCATTCTGATTTTATTAAGTATTGCACCTCTTGCATTTTGCTAACATTTTACCTTACTGAGTAAAGTGGTTTCATGCTGTAGTCTACAAAACAAAGGCTCACATGGCACAAAAATGGTCTTAAGGTGCCACAGAACTCATAAAAATTGTTTCTGCAGGCATGCTATAACTGCAGGCCTCCCATCTGAGAGATAAACAGAAAATTGATACATTCCGATTCATTTTTTTACTTGGACACAGATAAAGCTCAGAAGCATCCTGTATTGTAAATGTGCTAGTTTTATTGTTTCCTGTCTCTAAAAATAGTGGGTGCTGCTGTCTTAAGCATAAAGAAGGCAGATAAGTTAGATATCAATTAACAGAGATTTTAATTTTAATATAAAATTCATTTGTTCCCATTTTGCCCTATTTTATTTAGATAATTATTCACCTTGATGGGGTTCATTATTGGAACCCTAATGAAAGAATACAGGATACCAATTCATTTATGTAGCTATTAAAAAATGTTGGAATCTTATCATTTTAAATAGTACCAGGATACTAAGGGCAAATGTTCCACTGCACTGACAAGATGCCCGGTAGACATTAGTCACCACCACAAGCAAATTTATAATTTGCACAGAAGGGAACATGCACTGGAAGGCAAATCAAACCTATTTAATATTTAGGACCAACTTTTTCAGGCAGAATGCAAATCTACTATTATATGTACCTGCATATTTAAAAAAATTCTCATCTGCTTGATTCACGTTGTGCTCTCTCTACTCTGATCTGTGCTCTGGGTTCTGTCTGAGTTACGGTCTATACAACAAAGCTCTGTTCTCCCCATTCACTATAATGGGGTATCTAAAATGGCTATTCTTCCCCTTTGGCCAAAGTGAATGAAATTTATTGGTACAGGAAAACCTCTACAGTGTTTTAAACCTCCCAAATTGACAGCATTTTGATTTTTTAAAAAACAAAGGAGAAGTTTAGGAAAGGAAAAGTCAAACGAAAGGTCTGTTTGATTTTTCTGCCAGAATTGGATGCAATATGAAGACATGGTCACCTCTTCTGAGAAGATGAAGCCTACCAAATTTCAGAGATAGCTGGCTCCCTAAGTTTAAGATGTGAAACAACAAGTTTCATTAAAATTTCAGATGAAAAGCACATTTCCTCCTATTATTTAAGCAGTTTAACACAAAAGCAAAATACCAATGTAACAAATCACAGTGCCAGAGTTTTCAAAACATGAATATAGTAATTCCAGGCAATATTTCTCCTAAACAGATTAGTTTTAGTGTGGATGGTTCCCATAATGAGAGAAAATAAAAATGAGACAAGAGAACAGCAAGTGCTAATTCATTACTAGGAGAATAAACCAAGTGTTGTGAAATGGAAACATGAGAAGGGGGAGTAACACAAACAGATGGAAGCAAAGTTTTTAAGTAGTATTAGACACCCCCCCCAAAAAAAGAGTGTATCATATTACAGAGTAGAGATTACGATAAGAACATTTTGAAAAGTACTTTTTTCATGCTTCAGTAAATCAGACAAGTAGTGTAGGTTGTGTCTGCAAAATAATTAACATTTCCAAGTAAAGGGATCTAATACCACCAAGAATTTCCCAGCTGGAAGTAGCAACAAAACAAGCAGAGGTCATGGCCAATGTTATTTGTGACAACTGTTGCACCCTTCCTTGCACTATGTAGGCATTTCAGTTCAGTACTTAACAAAGGATATTCCAACTTCAGTCCCTACATATTCTTAGTGTGTATATCCATATATTGCAGGCAAGTGTTTGTGGATGATTAGTATTGTACCAGGTTTTCCAAATACAGTGGAACCTCGGGTTGCAAATGTGATCCGTGCGGGAGGCATGTTCACAACCCGCAGCGCCATGTCTGCGCACGCACGGGTTGCGATTCGGTGCTTCTGTGCATGCACCGAAACCCGGAAGTAACCTGTTCCAGTGCTTCCGGGTTCAGCGTGGTGCGCAACCCGAAAACGCGTAACCTCAAGCGTCTGTAACCCGAGGTACCGCTGTATGTCACTGTTATTTCGTTTTTAGCTTACAAGAAAAAAAGGTGTTAAATAACTATTTTAGAAACAAAAGTTTCAAACCAAGTAACTGGAGTAGCTAAAGATTCAATCTTCTGTTTTATAAACTGTATCTTTAGTGTTACGTTTTAGAGCATCAAGGAAGAATAGCTCTTGAATATTCCTCTTCAGCAAAAAAGGAGATTAAAACAGGATTGCAAATAGACATTCTCCTGGTCATCTGTAGTGAGTAAAAGATAATCAAACAAGGAACCTGTGGATTTCTGTATGCCATTAAAAATGAAGTATATGCGAACAAATGGTCTAGTAATTTAGATGTTCCCTAAACAAGGGGCATGTCTGAAGGCAAACTCAAACTGTCCATAATGAAGGTAAAAGCACATGAGATATCGAAAACACAGAGGAACATGTCACTTTGGAAGTGCTGTTTCTGTTGTCTCGAGAAGCTTGGAAAGTGAATTTTCATCCTAAATTCAGAATTCTCAAGCTGGAAGCATTTAGCAGGCCAATTTTCAGACACAATGAGAGCCCGGCCAACACACTTTGGCATGTTTGCATAGTTACAGGCAGACTTCACTCCTGAAAGAGTATCCAAACACATCCAAGTCTCCTAACACTGAGCAAATCCACAAGGAAGCATGAATAAAAGGCTAGCTACAAAGGGTGCAGTATGCCTGCAGCCCTCTGCTGACTGAGTCATCAGCAGGTTAGCTGCTTAAGAGAAGCAGACTAAGCTATTCCAAAAGACCTAATTCCAAGAGGTACAGGATTCAACTCCTTCACAGCATACATTTAGTGCATAAAAGCTTACAAAACAAGGCTGATTCTGGCAGTTTACAGTATTTAGCATCTCCTGTTTGGGTTTTCGTAAAGAAAAGAATCCAACAACATTAACATTGGAATCACTGCTTACCTAATATTTTCCTGCCTACTACAAGATACTCTGGGTAGGATTCACCTAATGAAGTTGGTCAGTGTGAGGGCATCTGCTAGTGCCATGGGACTTCCTCCCCTCTATTTTTTTTTTTTAAAGAAATTTTATTAAGAGTTTTTTTATAGCAATAGAGAAGAAAAACAGCATAGCAAAAAACAAACAGAAAAAGAAAAACAAACATAAAATTTAGCATCGTATAATAACCAACTTTTCTTCATTTTTGGACTTCCTCACGTCTCTCGCTCCTACTTTCCAAATTTATAAAACTTTAACCAGCAATTTATCACCTTATTTCCGTTCTTATTGTACACTTTTCCAATATTTTGTCCCTAACTTTGAATATTTTTATCTAGGTCTTAAATATCTAATCTTACCATAATATTTATTCAAAATTTATTTTTCTCATAAAATTCACTCATTTTCTCAGTCTTTTCACCAAATTTTATGGTGCCCTGTTATTTTCAAATCCCTCATCCTTCTTAGCACTCATATAATTTACAGTGTTTTTGTAGGTAGTCCTTGAATTTCTTCCAGTCCTCTTCCACTGCTTCCTCTCCCAGGTCTCGGATTCTGCCAGTCATTTCTGCTAGCTCCATGTAGTCCATCAGTTGCATCTGCCATTCTTCCAGCGTGGGCAAATCTTGGGTTTTCCAATATTTAGCGACAAGTATCCTTGCTGCTGTTGTCGCATACATGAAAAATGTTCGATCATTCTTTAACACCCTCTGGCCAACAATGCCCAAAAGGAAGGCCTCTGGTTTCTTAGGGAAGGTATACTTAAATACCTTTTTCAGCTCGTTATATATCATTTCCCAGAAGGCCTTAACCCTGGGGCAAGTCCACCAGAGGTGAAAGAACGTTCCTTCAGTTTCGGGACTTCCTCCCCTCTATTGCCAGGGGAGATCATTCTGCGTGGCAAGCTGCAATGTTCAGAATGACAGAACATTCACCAAAGCAAAAAAAAGTTGAATTCCACCCTCCAATGCCTCCTCGCTAGCTTAGAGGAACAAGAGACAATGTACAGGTCCACCTTTTAATGCAATGATGTGTGTATAAAATTTCTGTCCAGGCAGGCAAGTTATAGAGACAAAGCATCAAAGAAAATACACTTTCTCTTTCTAGGTCTGCTTTAAGGTTTCTCATAAAGAAAGAACTGCTATACATTACTTGTTTATCTTGGTCTACTCTATCGTACATGAAAGAAACGCTGTAACAAATTAGGGATTGATGAGTTGGTAATGCCATGAGTAAGCACAATGAATGCAAATACATTTAGGCTACTACTTTTAAAAATAATAATTCACAGCAGTTCCATCCCTTGTACATTATCTGCTACAAATTAATTACCAAAGTAATTTACATTCCAAAACCAATCCTAAAGTCAGACTGAACTGGAGGTAAACAATCAATTTCATTCAGAATGTCCTGGAACCACTAAATCCATGCAGTGCCTTTAGCACAGGCATGTCCAAAGTCCATTTCAGGGGGCCTAATCCGGCCCGCCGGTTGGTTTAATCCGGCCCCTGTGGCATCTTATTTCCTGGGGTAAAATCCTAAAAAAAGGAAAAAGGTCAACAACTTTGGTTGGCCCTTTGGTTGACCCCCCCCCCCACTTCATCAAATCTGGCCCTCTTTGAAAAAAGTTTGGACACCACTGCTTTAGCAGGATTCAGAAGCAGCATCTCTCACTCCAGCAGTTTGCATAAGGGACTCTGCAATGTGTGGTTGGGTTGCTATTTACATCAACAGGAGAACAAATTTTCTAAGTTCCAACAATATATCCCAATTTAAACATACACTCTTGTCCTGGGAAATTCAACATACATATTTACTTCTCAATGTAGCATGGGATAGGAGTCCTCACCTCAACCATTGTAAATTTCTCACACACCCAAGAAACCTAAATGGGAATAGCAAGGGAAATAGCTCCATACAGTCATACCTCAGGTTAAATATGCTTCAGGTTGAGCGCTTTTGGGTTGTGCTCTGCGGCGACCCGGAAGTAACGGAATGTGTTACTTCCGGGTTTCATCGCTCGCACATGCACACACGGTCAAAATGACATCACTCACATGCGCGGAAGCGGCGAATTGCAACCCGCGCAGACACGGGTTGCATTCGCTTCAGGATGCAAACGGGGATCCAGAACGGATCCCGTTCGTATCCAGAGGTACCACTGTACTTTCAAACAGCCGATAAGACCTTACAGTGCTAGGGGTTCTGATGCATTGTTAACTATTACTCTCTGCCCTTTTCTCTTTCAAGAAAAAAAATGCATGCAACACTTAACAAGCTGGGCAGTGGGATGGAGGGAAGAGTCAGGTGAAAATCAAGCAGAAATGAGAAGTGCTGGATTGCAATACTGACATTCAGATGAGGTCAGATAGAAACAATACATTAAATTTTAATGAGATATAATACACTTTTATTAAAAATATTTTCTACACGTTAAAAGCAGGTACAGTTAAGTCATGGAAAACAGTAATTATAATGGACAGGAAATGAGAAATGTGAATACTGGTATGACGTATTTACAAATAGGAATTGCACCTAAGCTTTTGCTAAGCAAAACAAACTGAAAGTTCCAACACTGCCTATTTTTGCCTTTCTACCTCCAAATAAACATGGGGACTATTACACTCATCTTTCTATTGCACCAATATGTGATTGAGAAAAATGTAGGTGGGTAGCTGAAATGTAATCAATGCTAACTTCCATCACCACTAATCTGTAACAAATTATTAAAGAAAAGAGCCATTACAAAAGTAGATGAGATACTAATAGCTTCTTGTATGGTTTAAGCTTCAGTTCCCTACTGATCTGCTGTGGCCCCAAAAAGATGTGTCATCACTTCCAATTGCTATTTTTGTAGTTTGACAATGAAATGAGGTTTTAAATAAAATTGCAAACCTCAGCCATTCTGCATAATAAAGGCAGATAGAAGGTGGCTTTATACCCATAGCACTTAAGCATCAGAGTGTCTCAAAGGGGGAAAGAGACAGTGTGCCCTGCTGAGTCATTATAATAGAGTGGTTGAGGAACATGCCCTTTTTATGTGAGAGCTGCTACTTCTACAAAACAAATACTCATTCTGCCTGAGGCAAAGAGAGGAAAGGCTGAATAGCCTGATGAGCTGCTCATCAACCAGCTAAGGTGGCCCCTCCCTTGCCCCCTGGGGAGAGGGATCTGGCTTTCAAAATGTTTCTTCTCTGGAGCAGTCTGCCTAGTTCTGGATACCACAATCTAAGAAAGATATTGACAAGCTGGGATGTGTGCAGAGGAGGGTGACCAAGATGATAGTCTGGAAACCAAGCCTTATGAGGAATGGTTGAGGAAATTGGGTGTGTTTAGCCTGGAAAAGAGGAGACTGAGAGGAGATATGATAGCCATCTTAAAATATCTAAAGGGCTATCACATGAAAGATGGCACAACCTTGTTTCACCTGCTCTGAAGAGAGTAGGACCCAAACCAATGGCTTCAAGTTACAAGACAGGAGATTCCAACTAAACATATGGAAAAACCTTCTGACAGTAAGAACTGTTGAACAGCGAAACAAACTCCCTTGAAAGATGGTAGACTCTCCTTCCTTGAAGATTTTTAAGCAGAGGTTGGATGGCCAACTGTCATTTATAACATGCTTGGATTCCTGTATTGCAAGAGGTTGGACTAGATGACCCTCAGGGACCCTTCCAACTCTACCATTCTATGATTATATGAAAAGTATCTGAGAGGACATCAGTTTTGTTTTTTATTTTGAGGGGCATTTTAAGAAAGGCAAAAAGCACAAGTGTTACCAATTGAATGATTTAGCTCTTTTGAGCACTGCAAGTGTTTCACATACCACCTTTATTTTCAGCACCTTTTGCAAGGAAATATTGTAATTTCAGAATTTATCATCTTTAGTACAGGTGATTCTCAACTTACACGGGGGTTACCTTCTGAGGACAGCACGTAAAATCAAAAATTGTGTATCGTTAAAACACATTGGGTTCAATGGTGGGTGGGGTTGCTGAAGTCTTTTTTCCCCTTGGATGCCAACCCCCTATTTACTTGTTTGTTTATTTTTGCCAAGCACTTAAAACTGAATGCATACAAGCTGCATGTAAGTCACAAGGATCCTGTACATGGTTTAACCTGGTTTCCATCCAAGCTAAACACAGAAATCTACTGGTTCACTAGTGAAGCCAAAGCAGAGACAATGGGGACACTAGATGATTATGGGATGGAAAAGTTGCAGAGAGAGTTCTGCAAGTTAAGTGGCAATTCAAGAGAAGTGAATCACAAATTGGCAGTAAAGAACAGGAGTATGTTAGAACATGAAGCTTATTGAAAGAGCATAGTGATGACAGAACTAAATGATGCAAGTGTCAGTTGGATGAATAAATCAGCAGCTGCTCATATAGGGAAAAATACCCGAATTATTTGCAAGCTCAACAAGCAATCTGAGTATTTCATTTAGCATGAAAAGTAAAGATAGCTGTGCTGACCCATAAGAAAAACTCCAAAGTCCATTTTATAGGACAATACTTTTAGTGGACCAACCAAAATATTAGAAAATAGTGCACAAACTTTCAAATTCCCAAGCATTCTTTATCAGCCTAGATGGCTATCAAAGCAAAAGGGAGCTATGGAAGAGGAACAAAATATTTGGCTGGTGGTAAAGCTATCTCCATCAGCATTTTGTAGTCTTAAGTTGGAGTAAGGGTAGAAACAGCAGGTATTCAAATAAGGCCTTTCAGGTGCTATGCAAGCATCAGGCTGTATTAACATTCACTGGAAATAAGAAACATAGCAATGGCTGATTTCCTATCTGTGACTATAAAGCTAGCAGTTACCCATGTCACTTTCCACCCTTAAGCAAAATGCAAAATGCAGGGGTTTCTTGACAGGTGGAAATTAAATTTTAGATGCTGTGTATGGTAAAACAAAAGCCCCACATGATTACATATGTAACATGATTACTTTTACAAGATCATAGTATGCCTTACTTTGGTCCACAGAGCAGATATTTTTAGTAAATTACCAGTTTACAGTTCACAGAGTCCTTATCTGCAAACGCAGTTTGATGCCTGGTTGAAGAACAACAACTTCTGTTTAAAGCAAACTTCTGTGATCTAGAGCCATAAGAATTAGCCTAAAATAGCTCAAAATGTCTACCCTGCTCTGCTACAGCCTGCAAAAAAAGCATACTACATCTCAGCAACCCAACAGCACTTTAAACTGTGGTGTTTCCAACAAGACACAAAGCCAAAAGGCAACATGCTTCAATGGATGGTTATGGATATGGGGTTGGGGATCAGAGTTTAAATTTTAGATCAGCCACAGTCATACAAAGCAATCTCAGCTCTCACTTCCATAAAGTTGCACATGTGCCCACCTATGAGGATTGCCCCTCCCTACACATAATACACAGCATACAAGTAGCTACGTCTACACATCTAACATTACTTTCATGTGTTACTTTGCTGACTCGATAACCATGCAGATTCACACACCATAGAATGGCATAAACCATGTCAACCTAATACCTTTATATTGAAATATTGAGCACTATATACTTTTTATATAAATTAAATAATACTCAAAGTGTATGTGAGTTCTTCCAACCAACCCATCTCCTTACCTAAGAAAATAACTCTGCCTTAGCTCTGAAGCAAAAGGAAGATCTGAGTGGTGCATGACCTAAACTGAGTTAAGGCTCATCAGTTTTTAGATCCAGAATTTGCTTTTCCAAAAATGAAAGCTGATGCTCACTCCTGGGAAAACTGAGAATTCTTTTCTGCTTTTGTGGCTGCAAGTACGTAAATAAGAGGTTGTTACTTCTTCTATATCAGGGTGGTCTAATGTGCAACCCAAGGGCCTTTTTTGGCAGCCCTTGGCAATATTTGATGCCCACCCCTCCAGCCCTTGTGCTGCCTTCCCAAAGCCAGGTAAGGGAAATGCTAGGCTTTGGGAATGAGGCATGGGGGCTCTGACACAGCCCTAGAGTCCTCCCACCTCCTCCCCAAAGCCTAGTTAGCACTTTCCCAGCTCTGAAAAGGAGGTAGGAGGGCCCTGCCTCACACCTCATTCCCAAAACCTGGTGCCTTGCTTACCTGGCTTTGGGAAGGCAGAAGAAGGGCTGGGTTGGGCATCAAATGCTGGGCTCACTTCCCTGCACAACAAGGTAGTGTGCAGCCTGTGGTTTCCAGGTCAAAGTACTATTGCAGCACACTTGCTATGAAAAGTTGGGCTGCCCTCATCTAAATTAACAGATAGAGAGCATAAAGATGTGGTTGGTTTTGCATAGATTGTCTGGAATTATAAAGAAAAGAGGGCATACGAAACACTCTCTCCAGTGTAACCACAAACCACCAAATACAAATTTAGAATAAATACTGCTAAATAAGACTTTCTGATAAGACTTGGGCCCTGACATAGTTCATATTAAGCCATTTTTAAACATTCCAAAGGTGTATAAAATAATGAGAGGGCATCCCTGAGTATATCCAAATGTCTTTTACAAGTGAGTAGCTACATCAAATTATTTCACATCTGCCATTAGGAGTAAGTGATGTAATGTTCAAAACATGTGACTCTGGGCAAGTTTCAAAGCCAGCACCTCCTATTGTTTCTAAAATGAAGCAAACATGCTGGAGCTGACCAGTTGACTAGCTTCTATCCTGACGGAAATGAGTTAATGAGAATGGAGAAAGCAATTTATCAAGGTGGAGGCGGCAGCCTTCTTCCTCCCATGATGGCAGAAATGCCGAGGCTTTAGCTCTAGTCCATGTTTTCCCTAGGACAAATGCTTTGTGGCAGACGTCCAGAACTGATCCACATCTCCACGACCACCACAACCCACCATTACAGTAAAAATGGGGCAGGGGGGCGCGCGGGGAGAGAGCCTAAGCATGCAAGTATCACTTATGGGTTGGTTTCCCAAGGCAATTATTACCATGGGGCATATATATGATTTCTGAAGTGTTGTGCTCATACAGTAGCATTATGCTTGGACAGTGTGTAAATGTGCACTTGAAGAGCACTACCAAGTAGGTGTAATCAAAAGGCTGCAAGGCAGATTCACTAGAACACCAAGTGGGAGGAAGAGAATTGAAAAGCACTCTACAGCTGATGGTTTATGTGTTTTGCCCTTGGAAAAGTTATAATGCATAATACATGGCAAAATACAAGTTACAGATTTTGTATGAAATAAAGTCAGTTGATGCTGTTAATTTGGTTTCAGCATTCTGAAGAAAGGAGGAGCCTGCACTGATAAAGATTCCCTGTCTAGCTGGCAGAAAGTGCATTACTAAGTTAAGAAGCTGCTAGCGCGCGCACACACACACACACACACACCATGTTTGCAAATCCACACAAAAGAAGCCATAGTCCTCAACTTCAGATTTAGAGCACATGCCAGTGGTGATGCTAATATCATTTTCTAAGAAACAAACTATATGCCTCTTCATCCCATGCAAACAGAAACTGTACAAATGATATGAGGAACAAGAAATGCAAGTGGAAAAGTTGAAACAGCTGCAATGCAACTACTTCTGCCCAGATATTGTTTAAGGGGAGGGACTGGACCCTATGATGCTAAGAAAACTTAAGAAATGTAATGTGAATAACTGCTGGAGCACAGGTTGTTTAATTTCAAAGTTCACATCTCTCGCAGCACTAAGTACACAAATACTGATAATAGAAGAACGACACTTCGTATCACATAGCTGAGTTCTCATGTCCCTGCCTTAGTTCAAGCTTAGTTTATCAACAACTAATTTCAAATGGGGATTGGAAGATATCCCATTCAACACATTCTTATGTCTGTCCACATCTCTTGTCAGCTCTCATTTCTGTACCTGAGCAACTGTAGCTGCTTGGAATCTGACGTTCCATAAACTCTAAAGTAACACACATGGAATATAAATTAGGGCCTTGCATCTCTAGTTACAAATGCAAGAAACTCTGGTGCTTAAAGAGCTGAGTTGCAAGGAGATCTGCAGCCTGCAACTTGAGTTGGCCCAGGTCAAAATAAAGTCAAGGAAACCTTTCATAACTTCAGAAGGGAGCAGGGGAGTCTGAGTTTAACAAACGACATCTAAAATCATTGCTCATCCTAGCGTTTGGTTGCTTTTTAAAAAAGAAGTGCGCTCTTGTTCTATGGTTAGTTCTGAGGAAAGTTGTCTAAATCTTTACAATCTGCTTTCTGAGACAAGATAGACAGGTTTATTTTTAACCCTCACCTCTTAAATAGGGTAACACCAATATCCCGAGAAAAATAACATATTTTGGATACAAAGTGCTCTGCTAATGCAACAAAATAAGGAGACTTTTCAAAGAATACATCATAAAATTCTTAAATCCAGAGAAGCCCCCAACACAAAGTGCACTTCTAGTAGTGGCTTAGTATGTGGGTAGTATTTATATACCCAAATATCATATTGTATTATAGTTTGTTTAATTTTTCTTTTTTCTTTCCTTCACTTTATTTATATACTTTATTTATATAGCTTCAATAAAATACAAGTATTAGTATGTGAATAGTCTGTAGTATGTTTTACATAACGTGGGGTTGTATACTCAGAGTTTCATATACCATTATTTCAGTAATCCTTACAAACCACTCTATGAAGAATGACAGCATAACCGCCCTCAAACTACAAATAGGGAGCTCTGCAGCAAATGCATTCAAAAAGAGCACTCCTACATCCTTCTGATTTTTAGCTCCTTGTACTCTTACACAATTCCATTTTTCCACAAGTTACCACTTGCAAAAGTCAAAGCCATGTCTCTTTTCACCTAACATTCATACTCAGTTAAGGGATGTAGAAAATACTTATTACAAATGAGGATTGTTCTGAAGTACAAGCAACCTGAGTTAATCCCTTATTTTTCTGAACACTGAGCGACATAGAACTGTAGGGCCATCCTCTTCAGTGGTGGAGAGGGATGTCTGTACAGTGGTGCCTCACAAGACGAAATTAATCCGTTCCGCGAAATTAACCCGTTCCGCGAGTCTCTTCGTCTTGCGGTTTTTTCGTCTTGCGAAGCACGGCTATTAGCAGCTTAGCAGCTATTAGCGGCTTAGCGGCTATTAACAGCTTAGCGGCTTTAAGAAAAAGGAAACAAACTCGCAAGAACTCGCAAGACGTTTTGTCTTGCGAAGCAAGCCCATAGGGAAATTCATCTTGCGGAACGACTCAAAAAACGGAAAACTTTTGTCTTGAGCGTTTTTTGTCTTGAGAGGCATTCGTCTTGCGAGGTACCACTGTAGTTAAATGAGACAATTTGCCAAAGATCTATTCATGGCAGAAATATCCCCTGTCCCTCTATAGGTGCTCCAACAGCTATAGAGAGAATACCAGGGATAGATTAGGTGAGTCTTTGGAGGCACAGGGCTGAAATCCCATTTCCCCAATACACATATATACCCTGTACCAGGAATCTTTCTGCTCCTCATCTCACAATTAGCCCCATTTTTCTTTCTTCAGCCCTTCTTCACCCTCATTTCTGTTCAGTACAAGGGTACCCACCAAGTGCTTATTTCACTTTCCCAGCAATTCGTTCAGAGTTACAGCATTAGACAGGCAGTTCAGGAGGGGAACTTCAAGCCTGGAAGCCAAATGTGTCTCTCCGGGCCACTGTATTCAGCCCTTGAGACTCTCCACAGACCCCACTCCATGCCCTTCTTGGGTGCTTTTGCCTGGCTGGAATGCAGCTTACTAAACAAAGGCAAGAGTCACATCTACTGCTCCATCCACTTTTGCCTCTAGCTATACCCACCACTGGCATGTGACCCCTGGAATGTTGCCCATGACACTGAAGTTCATGAGCTGAAAAAGGTCCTTCTCCCCTGTAGTACACCACGGCCAGCTGCAATAAACTGGACAAACTAATATGAACTCCACCACCCTTCTGGAACCAAAGAGAGGAGGAGCAACACACAAATGTTGTGTCCACTGTTGAATGGATTTTGGAAGAATCCTAGGGGGCTGCAAATAGGCTGTGAGCAAGCCTCACATCTGGCTTGCTGTTATGTTGCATGTGTCTGGTTTACAAGAAGAACTGAATACAGTGGTACCTCAGGTTACATATGCTTCAGGTTACATATGTTTCAGGTTACAGACTCCACTAACCCAGAAACAGTACCTCGGGTTAAGAACTTTGCTTCACGATGCGAACAGAAATCGTGCTCTGGCGGCGCAGCGGCAGCAGGAGGCCCCATTAGCTAAAGTGGTACCTCAGGTTAAGAACAGTTTCAGGTTAAGAACAGACCTCCAGAACAAATTAAATTCTTAACCCGAGGTACCACTGTACTAGTTTAGACTGAGAATCTCAATTTCATGAAGACAAATACAAAGTTCTATTAAATTGGGCCTATCAAACATCTAATCAACACACCAGTAATTGCTTTCAATGAAAAAAGTAGTTTTAAAATGGTGACAACACTCGTTAGCCAGGACAATGATTTACCAAAGGAAAACAAAACACAGCTATGGCTCATTTACCTTTCCAGCTTGTTCAGGCAGGTTTTTAAAAAAGATGTATGGGGTGTGGTATGGTAGAAAAGACCTACACAGCCCTGTTAAAGTGACTAATTCATAGGCAATCATTTTCACAGAAATGTCTTTCTATTTGGCAGTTATTCTAAATGGGAGTTTTGGAACAAGTAAACACAACAGAAAATAAAAGGGCAGCAGCTAGTCAGCAACTACAGTCAAGCAACAAAAGTCAGCTGCAAGTCAGGCAAAAAAAAAGTCAGCTGCAGTTACGACAGAAAAGTGAGAAGACATTGGGGGCTACTCAGTGGAGGAAGAGGTGTTCCGTCCATGCTGTAAATTACTCATTCCAAGCCTGAGTACTGTAAAGAGTACGTGGTTACAGGGCTGGTTGCAAAAGAATCTGATCAGCAAGTGCCTAACCTGAGCAGCACCGTGAGGTATGCAGTTATATACCTCCTCCCTGCTGTGCCTGACAAAGTAATAGAATTGTAGAGTTGGAGGGTACCACAAAGGTCATCTAGTCCAACCCCATGAAATGCAGAAATCTTTTGCCCAACATGTGGCTCCAACCCTGTGAATGATGCTGCGAATAAGAGTCTCATGCTATACCCACTAAGCTTTTTTTAATCCTTTGCTAAAGTTAAGGGAAGAAATATCTCCCTTAAACTTTTTATATCTTCATCAAATGGGCAGGCAGAAATTGATCCTCTGAAGTCAGCTTTGCCCTCCAAGCATGCAAAGGCCTCCACTTTTTCGGTGGGTAACTTTGTTTCATCACCCTCCTGTCCATCAAGTTTGCTACAAGAGAAAATCAACACTGGCAGCATCTTTCCACTGAACCATGATTTGAATTGGTTTTGTGAAGTATCACTTGGAGGCAAAGCAATGCCACTGTGTGCCAATTCAGATGTCACAGTAAACTAATGTTAAAAATCAGGGAGGAAAGGAAGAAATGCACAGACCAATATGGGCACTCCTGACTGCCAAAGCCCTGCTTTGCTGTTGCCAAATTAAGCCAATGATAGAAACAAAAACGTACGTGCACACTTAAAAGTTACAGTAATGTTAAATGAGATCTATCCCTACAAATGAGGAAATGCTTGCCTTCAGAAAAGGGACTGGTAATTTGACTAAAAACTATTATATGAATCTTAAATGGACATCATCAGCAAAAGGCCAAAATCATCCCTTCATCTAACTTAATTACATCAGACCATGACAACAATGCACACTGAGTAATTACAACTAGCATCAGGAGTCATTGAAGTTTTTTCCCTGTAGCACTTCCACAGCATTGGGGGGGGGGGGGAGAGAGCTCAGAGCAATAAGAGCTCTTTGAAGTAGCATTTGCCACTTGCATTTCTCTAAAACCTAGTAATTCTGAAGTTTGCTACACCCCATCATAGCACTTTAGCACTTTGTGCTTTACAAGCCTTTGTTCATCTTCACAATGTGTCCTTCAAATAGGTTATTATTCCTATTTTAGATAGAAAATTATGGCTGAGCGAACAGCGTGTCTAAGGCCATCAAAATAAAATAAAAAAATTCCTCCCAGTAGCACCTTAGACACCAACTAAGTTTGTTATTGGTATGAGCTTTCATGTGCATGCACACTTCTTCAGATACATCGTGTGCATGCACATGAAAACTCATACCAATAACAAACTTAGTTGGTCTCTAAGGTGCTACTGGGAGAATTTTTTTTACTTTTTTGTTTTGTTTTGTTTCGACTACGACAGACCAACACTGCTACCTACCTCTAACTAAGGCCATCAAGTTAGTGTCTCAGCTATGTGACCCAGGAATTTCAAGTTCACCACACCACACACAAAAATATGATTTGTTTCAATCCAAGGAATCTTGTTGGAATCATCACTGAATAGCTATCAATAACTTCTGAGCACCATCTACCTCAGCCTCCCCAAATATATTATGACAATCATCCAGTAACAATAAATCCAAAATGCCAACACATCTTATTCTTCTGTTTACCAATCGCATATCACAGCTGTTGTTTACATTTAAAAACACAAAGACTTTCAGCCAACAGTGATTCAACTTCCCTGAGTGTCTTTAGATGTCCTGAGCAGGAACAATAGAGGCTTTGCCTCGCCAGTTAAAATAAAAAACATAGTCCCCAGGGCCTTTGCAGGTTGATACTCTAATGGAAGAAATTCCTCTATCCTCATCATATGATGAACCTCTGTCCTTAGCTATTTCTTTAATAAACGAGAAAGCCCAAAATGTACTCATCGCAAGGAATAAGTGCAATACCTTTTGGAAGTGGGTTTTAATGTAGCCAGATCTCTCCATCTGTCTTTACTGACATCTCAAAAAATTATGAATGATTGTTTTTCCTATATGTTTAATAACTCTACCCTTAGGTGCTTTCCACTGGTTTGGCACACTCTTCCAAATCCATCTGTCCCAAGACATACGGATGCCAACCATATGGGACAAAAAACTAGTTTTAGAGGTCTATAATTTCCTGGATCATCCCTGGTCAACTTCCACAGAATATACAATACATGCCAGTATGTTTTTAAATGAGCAACAGAGAAATTAGATGCATTGTCTTCCCTCTGTTTAATCACAAACAACAGGGTGGCCAGTGAGTGGCATTCCCTCTTTTCTTGCCCAGTGTGGACAGATTCCAGGCCATCTGCGTGAAACCGCAGGCAGGACATTCTATCCTCCTTACAGCATGGGCACAGTGGTACCAGCCACCCCACTGCAAAGGGTGGAGAGAGAAAGGAGGGAGCCACTGTTGTTTTTCTTATTTGTGTTTTATCCTGGCAGCAGGCAGAGCCCTTGTGCTTGCCAAGCTCATTACCATTGTAAAATGTTCCCAATGATGATGGGATGGAAAGTGGGTTTGGGGGAGGAGGGGCAGGGCAAGAAAAATCAAGTTTCCAAACAGGGCTGCAGGGATCAGCCTCGGTTTCAGGCAACATGAAACAAGCTAGCTGACTGTTTATGGAAGAGGATTACACCCTCTCAGCAGCTGATCTGGCAGCTATGGCCACTTTGCCTGTAGTTGCTGTTTCTTTAGTGCAAGGCAGACACTCCAGTGTTCCTCTATGCACTTATTTCTGCTCAGAAATCATCTGTACTAGCTTCTCTGCAAGTGGCACTAGCATTAGATGTAACACAAAGTATCTGTGATAGCACAAGACATTTCACAAATGATTTTGAACTAATGAGAAATTGGGCTGTTATAAGTCCACCATTTGCTACTAGAATAACTGATCTTGGATCTTATCAGCACAGGAAATATAATTTAGGCATTTCACAAGGACATCACAGAATGCAAACAATACTATAATTTGTGGGATACATTTTCTAAACTCCTTTCAGTTTCAATAGAATGCCAAGGATCAGGTTTGGCCATGCATTCCCCAAACACAGCAGAAATAAATAGGAGTAAATTCCTAAAACAATTTTGTATTCATTTTGAAGATCTTTCCCCCCAACAAGTTATGGTCAGAAGGTACTTGGTGTTGAACGTTAATAAAGGCAGGCACGTCTGGGTCTTGTCAACACCTAGACAGGAGATCACCTGGAAACTTTATGTACATCATAGTAAGTTCTACTGAAGGATAAGCCTGATAAATAATAAATGCACAGCTTCTCTAGAATTTCACACCTAGAATTAGAAGGGATAAAAAAGCCTAATGAAAAGTACCAAGTGGTTTACATTTTCAAACTAGATTTTCTTAGGTCAGCCACAATACTCATCCAATCTGTACTGTGGGGAAAATTATACCGACACTACACTACCTTTCAGAACCATTAAGATTTCTAAGAAGTGTTTTGAGAGATGAAGAAAATATCCATACAAAGTGGTATATTCTAATCCTTTCCATAAAGGTCTAGAATTCATATTGTACAGACTCCTCCTTTCCTATCACTAATGAGCTGCATGTTCTTTGATTAGCACTTTCAGGGTATAAGACATAGATTATATAGAGAGGGTGAATTCATTGGCTATTCCCTGCCTCAAAACACCTTGACCCATCTCGAGTATCCTTTGAAGGTTGTACAAGCCATTTCAGCAAAACCTAGCCACGCCCATGTTCAATTCACAATTGAAAAAGGATTACTTAAGGCAAAATTGAGATTGTAATAAACGTATTCTGAGGCCTACAGCTTAGAGCGGTGCTGCTACAAAGATCCATAAGCAAAAGGCTTATTAAAATGTATTGATGCTCTATTCCTTTTACTCACAGGTTTTGTTCTTTAGCAGGGTGTTTTTCAAAGCCAAACCTGCAATTACATCTTAATCTCCTGCAAAAGCTACTAGCCCCATCCCTTGCCACTCCACCCATGCAGCAATCTACAAAATAAAAACAGCTGCTTCTGATAAACCTATCCCACTGCCTTTCACATTACACCAGAGAGCTGTGAAACTGACACAGTACACTTAAGAGCTGTAACAAGTGTACTGATGCACTGCCTGTTAGCCTGCGGACAGAGGAAAAGAGAAGCGAAAAGATGTTCGAAGTGGCAGGCAAGTAGAAGTGCTCCAAGATGAGGCTAGAATACTCACGCTCAGCAAACCAGGCTATTCACAGGAACTGCTCCTGGGTAAAATCAAATGCTACACAAGTGCATGTCCATTCTGTAAACAGGGCTTCCCTGCCCCTGTACACCCCCAGGCGCAAAATCTACTCCAAAGAGGCACACAGTAGGTAGACAGGAGGATAGTGAGTGAGTGTGAGACTATTCTGCATGTGCATGGATGCAGTTGATTACACCCTCTGTGTGTAGATCTGGTCTATGATCCCTACATTTCAATTCCTGAGAAATGAACGGGGGTGGGGGGGGGAGATCAGGCTTCTTACCACAAGCTATGCCTCAAAGTAGTTGCCGGCTGTTAGAAAACTACTGGTGACTGGAAACACACACACCAGCACAGCCCTGGTTCTGGTAGACAGAGAGATGGAAGTGAATACAGGAGATCTCAATGAAGTGACAAGCAGCAGCTGGAAGCCATTCCCTCAGTTCCTTTCCTCAAACCAGTGGCATGAGTAGCTGGGCAGGCTCTGGAGGCAGCCACCGCCTCCAATCATCCTTCTTCCTAACCTCACAGATCTCCTATGAATCTTTAGTATCTCAGCCGACATTCTTGTGTACAGCAACAGGATGTATACAAGATAAGCAGTGGTGCTGGGAGCTAAAAGGAGTTTGGTTGAACATACACAAAAATGTGTGCTAATCCTAACAACCAATTTAGCTCATACAAGACCACAAGAAGGTTATGTGGATGCTAAATTACACATCATAACTTACCTCTCTAAGATCACTTGACCATTATACTCGTACCACCTGGTGCACAAGAGCAGAGCTCGGACAAACTATCATTATTTCATAATCAGGTCATTTAACAGGATTTCACTGAACATATCCAAATGATAGCCATGGATTGATATTTTATCAGGCCTACTCCTTAGTCAGACTTCAATATATTTGCTTAGCTCTAATCTGGCATCTACTGGAATATTTACCAAGGACCAAAATCATAGGGTGGTATCCAACTAAGTCATACTTGACATAGACCCTCTTAAGCCAAAAAGACTTAAAATTAGTCATACATATTAAATTCAGTGGGTCTCCTCAGAGTATACTTAGTCAGATAGCTGATGCAGAACCCAGAACTGATGCACTTACTTTTTAAAAATAGTATCATTTATTTTTAGCTCAAAAGATATTTTAATGCCATGCAAGTGTTTGCTTCTGTCCAAAAATCCTAATCATTTTAGTGAGCTAAAAAAAGCCTCCTTCCATCAGCACTGCACTTTTATAGATAGTTCCAAGGCTTCAGAGATGGACAAGCCTCTCACCCTTACAACCCAATGCACCAACATACAGTAATATTTTGTAGGACAAACACCTACCATAAATAGAAGTTCTCTGCTTTCTCCGCAGTCATAGTTCTCATTTCATTTAAGGGGATATAAAACCTTTTAAAGTTACCTTTTCAAGGTTAGGGAGTTCAGATTAGTTACTTTTTCATAATTATTACCTACTAAAGATCCATATATTTGGTGGGGGAAGAGACCTACCATGTTCTCCCACTGCATCAAAAGGAATATGGCAGAGATATTGCAAAAGAAATATTATTAAAGCTTACTCAAGGGCAGAGCACTGGTCAAATACTATGTACTGGGGCATTTGTTTAAAAACAGCTAAATATCATCAGCCACAAATGCCCTTGTAAGCAGTAATTTCCTTTCTTTCTTTTTTACACCTATCAAAGTTACATCTGATTGCAAAGAAAGGATTATTTTACAATATTTTGTTGATGGGTTAAATGCCTAACCCTGACTCAGGATTTGGTTGAGTTTATGGAAAGGTCTGCCTTTTTCTGATGATATAAGGTAGGCTGAGAATCAGAAGAACACAATTTAGTCCCTCCTCTATGCAGAGGTACAACTGCTTTCTTGATGCCCAATGGATGCTTAAGTTGAGATACCTGCACTGCAGGAGGTTGGACTAGATGACCCTCAGGGTTCCTTCCAACTCTACAATTCTATGAATTCTATTTACAGGTTCTTCTTCACCCATAAACTGGAGTACTCTTTCAGTTCTTGGTCTATACATAGGAAACTGCAACCTTAGACCAGAAATTATTGTCACACAGGAGATTGGGAACACAGGGTTTTATTGTAACAAAGCTAAATTCTAAAGCAGGAGTACCCAACATGGTATCTTCCAGATGTGTCAAAAGGAACTGAAGAAGTTAGTTCACCCTGTAGAATCTGTCCCACTTACAAACATACTATTTTAGAAGAACGTGCATTATTCAAATTGCTGCAATGATTTCACATTGCTTGTGTTCAGAAGCCTGCATAACTGCAACTTGTACACTGCAAAAATTGGGCAACTGGTAGTTAGATAATCTGGATAAATGAGTCTTTATAACCCATACCAATTTATACCTCACATCAGAACAGCGAGCACAACCAGCTGCATTTGTCTTGAAGAGGATTCACTGAGCATTCTAGATTGCTACCTAGTTCTGTGGCTTTAAACAGATTTATGAAGAGATACACATATTTAGAAAAATATCAATAAAAATAAGGATCTTAACATTTCTAGCTTATACAATTGCTGATTATATTTAAGGTAGCCCTGAACTGACAAACTTGACATAGCCCCTAAAGCTGCAGTGGAAAATTAAATGAGTTCTAATGCAAATTCTTTCTATTTAGAATGCAGCCAGACAGTTACACATTTATTCTAAAAGTGCAGATAGGGTCAACTTTCAATAAAATGAACTTCGGTGCTACTTCTTACTTTCCAGTATTATACATCTGCACATCTCTTTAACCAGATGACTAAAGAGAACACTACACAGAAACAAGTTTAGTTTCCTCTCCAAGACCACTTCCTTCACTGTGCAATTGTCGTTTCTCTGTGGTTGAATTTTTTCATAGTGAGAATCTTAAACTGGTTAGACAGTCAAATAAAGAATAACTACTAAAACATGGGATTTCAACACCACAACTAGATGAAGCAAGTGTTATGCAGGAGACATGTTTTAACAAAACAACAACAACTGAACAGTGGTGGGTGAGGAGAACTTTTGTAATCTTTTCCAATGAGAACTGCATTGTATATCCATCCCTCGAAGCCACATTCTTAATAGAAACATCAGAAAAGTGCAGTGCCTGAAAACAGGATGTGAATATGAGGTGCTTTGCACGCACATGTCTTCCTTGCAGAAACTACAGAAACTGGAAAAGAACAAAGTACCGGCAACAAGTCTACAAGTTATAAAATATCCAAATACACTACAAAAAGGGAAAGGAGATAGTGTAGCTGTTCTCCAAATGAAAGAGAGTAATAATACAGGAAATAGGATAAAGATAGAAGTTATTTCCTACAGATTTTGTTTGAAAAGAAATAATTTGATATGCACACAAAGATGTGTGCACACAGCAAAAATTAACAACCCCACACTTAACTCTATCCACAAAGCTACAGCACTTGCATTATAAAACAAAATCAACCCCCTCACAGACTGATAGCTGCATTCCCGAGGAATCCATGCATTCCTGAGGAACAATGACCCAGTTTAGCGTAGATGCAACGACAAACCATAGCTTGTTATTAAGTGCATGAGTAGCAACAAGTCATGGTGAGCCTCAGGAAAATGTTCTCCTTTCATGTTCCTCTCCTCATCCATGCACAAGGCAAGGAAATTAGACAAAACACATATTTTCTTCTACAGCAGTTCCTGGTTTGTATTAGGTATAAAGGACTATTTTTTGTTCACATTGCATTTTATGTAAGCCCTACAATATTCTGTTGCTCTGGATGCTCAGAGAGAAGTATAACCATTAGCATTAACAAACTACTGCCCAGCAAGTGGTGGTGCCACAAAGCCCCATCTAACAGCATTAAATGCCTGCTCTGTGACAAACACACATATGAGAAATTAACACTTTTAGTTCAAATAATACAAGTATGTACTCCAGAGCTGAAGGTCACAGAGCACACTCATCATCAAAAAGTGCCTTGGAAGAAGCATAAATTATTCAAACTGATCTAAAAAACATAGGAGGATTAAAATGCAACGTGTATGTGTGCGTTAATCTGATTAACAGAAATAGCCAGGCCATTCTTTTACTAGCCAAGGGCCTATTAACTTACTATGTGCTCTTGCCACTGAAGACACACTTCCGTATTTCTAGGCTGTAACTTCTGGGTTTGCTGTATAAAGACAGCAGGTACAGCAACAAAACTAAGACAACTTACAAAGTACAGTGGTGCCTCGCAAGACGAAAAGAATCCGTTCCGCAATTCTCTTCGTCTAGCGGTTTTTTCGTCTTGCGAAGCAAGCCCATTGATGGCTTAGTGGATTAGCGCTATTAGCGGTTTTTAGCGGCTTATCAGCTTAGCGGATAAGCGGCTTAGCAGCTTAGAAAAAGGGGGGGAGGGGGGAAAACCCGCAGGAACTCGCAAGACATTTTTGTCTTGCGAAGCAAGCCCATAAGAAATTCGTTTTGCGAAGCACCTCCAAAACGGAAAACCCTTTCGTCTAGCGGGTTTTTCGTCTTGCGAGGCATTCGTCTTGCGGGGCACCACTGTATTACAAAAGGAAGGTGGCTCAGTTGAGCAGACAAATCTCACACTAACTGAAACCCATAAAATTGTTACTGAGTAAAACAAGAAACTGAAGGGAACTCTCCCTCCGACAATTAGAAAGATAACAAAGGAGGAATTACATAGCATATATTGGGGGGGGGCGGGGAGGTCTCTCAAAATAAGATGAAGTTTGTGAACTGAGTAATATTATCAGCACTACCATGAACGTGTGGTCTAACAAGTCCATGCACCAAGTTAATCAAGAAAACCAATGTTATGTGTTCCTGCGAGAGAGAAAACCCAGGCCAGCTTTCAGTTCTTTCAATTGCTCTTTATGCCAGGGCACATTGCCCACATTCTCCAGAGGCCATGAGACAGTCCAGCAAACATACCACACAACCACAACAAGAATTTTTATCACAACTATGACCTGAATTCTCTTGTTAAAGGCAGTTAAAGGTTTAATTTTTTAAGAAAAATGAAATCAAAGTCTGTTTAGTTATTGTCTTTGTTCAACTTACAGTGCAAGGCATCTGAAAACTTTCTGGTCAGCAGCCAAAGCTAAAGCAATGCCCTCCTGTGAACCCTGTTTGGTATATGAAGGAAAAATACAGAACTCCTTGAATATCTCATCCAAACCAAGCAAATCAGTACCTATGTCATACATATATAACCATTAGCATTAACATCTTTCCTGGAGATTCTCCTGTGTGCTGTCCTATTAAAAGAAAAAGAAACAACAACCCTGTACCTACAAATACACAAACAGAATGCCAAAGCTTGAAAATATTAAAAAAGAAATGATGCAACTAGCGCACTATCATTATAAGGATATTACCTTCACGAAGATGGCCTTAATTTTTCTTTACTAACACCATGCTACAGGATGCTAATCTTCAAACTGATTTTTTGTTTATATTACTGTGTATCTTCACCTGTTCTCCATTAGGACAGTGGTGGGGAAGAACAGCTCTCCAGATGTCGTTGGACTCCAACTCACATCATCTCCAGTTAGCATGGCCAGTGGTCAAGGATTATGGGAGCTGTAATCCAGCAACATCTGGAGGACCACAAATTCCCATCACTGCTCTGATTGATGCAAACATATTTAGAGCACCCCTGCTATGAATAAGCTTCACAGTGTCCTAAGGAAAATAAGATGCCAAAACTCTCTCTTACTGAGTTAATTTTTTGTAATGGGAGCCATCCACTTATTTCTTCTGTTACAACAATGAAATGTAATACCCACTAGGGAGTATTAGAAACTCTGAGATAGATAGCTATAGATATAAATATAGATATATGCATATGCCAGATGGCTCCTTAAACCAGGGTTATAGTCACCAAAACAGAATGTCTAGGTGCCATTTTTTGGGCCAGGCAGCTTGAAAGTTGTATTTCTCAATACAACTTTTTGGTTCCTGGAATTCATTCTGATTGTGCAGATAAAATATGATGTATAAAATTCTACAGGATGTGTTGCTAGCGTGTGAAAACAGTCAAGATCCAAGGATCCCCAGACATGTACTTCCAGAGGGTGGAGACACCAGGCACCATCCTGGTGCCCGGGCATTTTCACTTGGTCACAAGTGGCCAATAGCCAAGTGCAAAATCCACCTGACAAATTTTGAATGCTGCAGCTAGGTGAATCCCAAAATTGTCAAACTTCCCAATTATTTTTTTCTATACCCTTAAGTATCTTTGAAGAAGTCACCAAAAATTATTGAAAGCACTATATCATTTATGGCATATGATGGTCAATATATTTCAATATATGAACCTTTTCATGGATGGAAAACATAGGTCTGATATCTTCAGTGGTTTTCTGTAGAGGGAAAGAAGTTCACAAAAGTAAAAAAAAAAAAAAAGGAGTGGGAATACAAAAGAGTAACACCTGCCTAAATGAGAATTGAAAGAAAGCATGTTCACCGCAGCTGTGTAAA
Source organism: Podarcis erhardii (assembly GCF_964252035.2). Taxonomy (NCBI): domain Eukaryota; kingdom Metazoa; phylum Chordata; class Lepidosauria; order Squamata; family Lacertidae; genus Podarcis; species Podarcis erhardii. Next base: position 76,421,241 of record NC_138497.1, on the reverse strand, counting down.
TCAAAGTGACACCAACAAGGCTTTACAAAAAGAAGGGAAAAGTTTCTTTTTAACTCAATATCCATCCATAGCAACTATCTAGTTGCACTGTAGCAATAAAACTGTCAGAACATTTGCAAAGCTAAGCAGGGTCCAGTACAGTTTCAAATTGGATGGGAGACAGTGTGTTGAGATTCCTGCATTTCAGGACATTGGACTAGATGACCCTTGGGAACCCCTCCAACTCTACAATTTTATGTTTCTATGTGTAGTAACCAACTTGGATTCGAATCCACTTCAAACAGAGGTTTGGAGAAAGTCTACCTGCAAGAAATAGTGATGAGATTATATCATAAGATTGTATCTGATCTGTTAGCTGCCCTTGAGAAAATCCCCAAATTTTCTAAGCTGTCTCAGCAAAGCCACAGAGAATTTTAATAAATGTTTAAGATCTAATTCATTTCCTGTATCAGACTGCTGTTATGTTCAGACAAGGTGCCTATTTTTTTTAACATTAATTTGTTTAACTGTTTTGGGTAGCTGCCAACCTTCTTAACTCCTTCACTAGTTCTAGAAGTGTGCAACATAGTAGACAGACCTTTATAGTACCATAAACAAAATATAAAACATTTATAATGGGAATAGTGCACACACACTGGTCTTGTCTGCACATTGTTAATAAACCATAATCTGAACTAAACTAAGGTTTACCATGAACAAGCAATGTGCTGGTGCACTCTGCTTAATCTCACCTGCTTCCCTTGCTCCGTTGCCAAGCTGGGAGAAGCCATGGAGAAACTGGCTTGGCGTTACATATGGTTTGCTTCTACGAAACAAGCGTCAAGTAGTAAGCTACGAGAAACACTTTGACTTCCACTCATGGTTGGAGAGAGAAAAAACCATGCACACTGAATCACATATAATGCTAAGCCATCCACTCCATGGGTTGTTCTTCCTTTTGCCAAGCTAGGTAACAAAGCAGGCACAAACATAGTAGTTTACTTCAAACTATAGCTTACTGTGAGTGACGTAAACCAGACTGAGACAAAAAACAGTTGAAACTTTACTAGAAGTACTTTTCCAATGAAAAAATCCAAGAGTTCTCAAGCCTCCTTGCAGAAGGAGGCTTAGTCAACAAAGACAGCAGCTAGTTAACAAATAATTATATTGACCTAAGCAGCTGCAGCACTTTTACTAAATGTTAGGGAGTTCTAGCCTCCCTAATAATAGTCTGTAGTAGGAACAGAGATTATGTGAAATCTGATTAAAGGAGTGAAACTCAGAACAGGTTTACACATTACCTCCCATGATGGTCATTAAAAATGTCTTTTACATGCATGCATGCAATCAATGCAATGGGGGAGTAATGTTTAGAAGTTGTGACAAAAATGTCACAAATCTTAGAAACATTAGTTACAGAGCTGCCTAGATGAGACCAAGTCCAAAGGTATGCCAGTATAGCTAAGAAGCAGAGACAAGGAAGCCATAAATGCCAAGGAGGTTTCCTCTAAAGTCCTGTCCAAATGAGGTGGAGCACAAACTGACAAAAAGGTGTCCTGACAATAGGCATGTTAAAAACATTAAGACCAACATTTATGTAAGTAACAACAGAAGCAGGAAACTAGTCTGGGAGGTGACTGTTAGATAGCCAAGGTGTGAAAGTACTGAAGAAGGGCAGGGCAATATCATTCTGCTTCTCTGCATCAATCTTCAGCGGAAGATATTAGATATCATGCTTAAATTACCTTTTTCAGGCAAGACATCTCAAGAATTAGAGGTGACAAGAGATGATATTCTAGGGCTTACTGACAAACTACAAATTAATCTACTGATTAGCATTAAATTCAGGCCAAACAAAATGAAGAGCTTTGTCACACAGTGCATAATTAAGGAATTAAAGAATTTGCTGCCACAATATATGCTGAAGGGTACTGGTTAAGATAGCTCTAAAAGGAATTAGCCGCTGATAGAGGACTTCTTCATGAAGTTGTCTACCAGTCATGACAGCTAAATTTTACCTCCGTTAGCCCGAATGGGCCATGATCCAATCTATTAATGCAGTTCTAAAATGTTTAGATTTCGTCTACCACACAAGGACCTAAACATGTTAAATGTTTCATGTTAGCATCATAACTCTAAGTTTACATGCACATTGGAAATTCCCATTCAAGATGTCCATAGTTTCATTAATACAACCATATTTATATGTCACCATCACTTCTCAGGGTAACATGGATCCAGATTTGTCTTTCTGTTGGGGAAAAGGACTGAGAACCAGTGGAGGAAGTTCCTGCCTCAAACTCTCCGGAGCAGCTTTTCACAGGGTTCTGAGGGCTGTAAGAGGAAATAGGACTCAGAGAAAACTGGTGGCTCCCATTAGCAGTGCTTGGGGAAGTATGGCTCCAACTAACTTTAAACGAGGAGTTATTTCCACTGGAGTAAGCTATTTCTGATGCTACACCATTAGTTACTGTGGCACAATGTTTACTTTTTCAAATTACATGTTCTGTCCTGTGGGCAGAAAGAAGAGAGCAAGGAAGACTGGCAAAGACAACATCAGGAACTGCCCCAACCCTACACCTCAACTTTACATTTTATGTCATTTATTTGTTTTGATATTTTAAATATTACAGTGTTGCATGCCTTGGTAGAAAAGTGGTATAGAAATAAAAGAAAGAAAGAAGGAAGGAAAGAAGAACAATTCTTGACATTCTACATAGAAGGTGCCAGAAATGTGCAAAATGTATGAAGAATATAAACTTTGATGTATGCAGCACACAAGCATAGACAAAGGTTGACTTGGGTTTCTTAAAACAGTATCTCTCAGTTCTTTAACTATTCAGTTCCATATGATAGTGAATTCAACATGGTTATAATACTGACCAGCTTGAAGTTTCTACTGAATAAAGAGGTCGCTGCTCTGAAAACTGTACACAGAATAATAGAAGGTTATTGTTGGCATTTATATGTTGCCTTTCTGCCATGGCACTCCGGACAGTTTACAATTTAGTATTTCTAAAAACTAGCATACGGTACAAAAATATAGAACAGGGTTCTGTCACGCCAACTGGTCATCATTACTGGAGTCCACAGCACAAGTTCCCTGCCCCATGTTTTTGTCTTCCTTCAGAATGTCTTTAAACATTCCAAAGGTGAGAAGATTAACTGGCTAGAAAATATTTGACAGGTGATGTTAAAATGTCTCCTAAAATAAGGTGCTATTCAATAAATATTTTTAATTGTCACATAACATTATATCAGCTCCCATAATGAAATGGTCACTGTCTTGTCACTTCAGAACTACAAATGTATTAACAGTTTTGTTCCTTCATAAAAAGTTAAGAAATTTATATAACTAAAAACAACCCGAATACTATTTGTTGACACTTAAAACTAACAGAACAAAGTATCATAGCAATCAATCCTCTTCCAAAAGGAAACAAAGCTCAACATATTCATACCAAATTTAGGTGCACAAAATCCTAATGCAACTCTGAACTCCATTCAAAGTGGTGTGTCATATGTCTACATATGATAGGAAAATTTTAATCTCCCATTCTTAAAAGTTGTAATAAATTGCTTAACATATTCCCCATTGCTGTGCAACACCTGTGCAGACTAACTGGATTTGCAAATACAGATAGGTAGCCGTGGTGGTCTGCCATAGTCAAAACAAAACAAATTCCTTCCAGTAGCACCTTAAAGACCAACTAAGTCAGTTCTTGGTATGAGCTTTCGTGTGCATGCACACTTCTTCAGATATCTGAAGAAGTGTGCATGCACACGAAAGCTCATACCAAGAACTGACTTAGTTGGTCTTTAAGGTGCTACTGGAAGGAATTTGTTTTGTTTGGATTTGCAAACACCTGTAAGTCACTGATGTTGACATGAATATGGCAGTGTTCAGCAGCAGGATACACAATATTTAACTAATGTAAAGAAAGGTCACAGAAATTTGGTGATCCAGTTATGACAATTTGTTTCACATAGTTCTTCCCTCAAAATTTCAGCAAATCATACGAGAACACAAAAGAGAAGCACAATGTTTCCGGGTAATACAAGTCATCTTGATTACTGCCCTTAGGCTTGGTGTAAATGTAGTGTTTCCTAATATTTATTTGTCTCCATACTGCTTAATTATATGCATTTCAAAGTTGTGTACAGCCCCCCCACCCACAAAAACTCAGACAATAAAACAATAAAAATATATTGTAGGACCATTACCACAGTGAGGGTAAACACCCATCACAGTTAGCTTTAACCGAAGCTTATAAACGAAAATCAACCCCTGGTTAAAGCTAACCATAGTACAAATAAAATAAAAAAATTCCTTCCAGTAGCACCTTAAAGACCAACTGAGTTAGTTCTAGGTATGAGCTTTCGTGTGCATGCACACTTCTTCAGATACACTGAAACAGAAGTCACCGGACCTTTCTATATAGTGAGAAGGTGGGGAGGGGTATTACTCAGAAGGGTGGTGGGAATGGGTGATTGGCAGATAGCTGCGATGAGCCTGTTGACGACTCTTAACGACTGCAATAGGTCTAACAGGAAAAAGCAAGGGGTGAGAAGGTGAAAAATGGCTTTGTCATGTATATAGAGATAAGAATCCAATGTCTTTATTCAAACCAGGTCTCTCCATAGTTTTAAGTTTGGTGATAAGTTGCAATTCAGCAGCTTCTCTTTCCAGTCTATATACTTCTAATAAGAGTTTCCGGCTGCATATGCTGCTCCTCTAGAATACTGGAAAGAGAAGCTGCTGAATTGCAACTTATCACCAAACTTAAAACTATGGAGAGACCTGGTTTGAATAAAGACATTGGATTCTTATCTCTATATACATGACAAAGCCATTTTTCACCTTCTCACCCCTTGCTTTTTCCTGTTAGACCTATTGCAGTCGTTAAGAGTCGTCAACAGGCTCATCGCAGCTATCTGCCAATCACCCATTCCCACCACCCTTCTGAGTAATACCCCTCCCCACCTTCTCACTATATAGAAAGGTCCGGTGACTTCTGTTTCAGTGTATCTGAAGAAGTGTGCATGCACACGAAAGCTCATACCTAGAACTAACTCAGTTGGTCTTTAAGGTGCTACTGGAAGGAATTTTTTTATTTTGTTTTGACCATGACAGACCAACACGGCTACCTATCTGTACATAGTACAAATAGGATGCTATGCCACGCATCATGTTAAACACAGAAGGCTGTGCATGCTTCCAATCTCTTAACTATGGCTAAGAGACCAGCAAACATTACATCTGCACCATGCTTCCACTCAGGTAACCAAAGATTTTGAATAATGGCTCAAAAGAGCAAATGAACTTGAAACTGTGAAAGCCTAGAATAAGGACAATTGTCAATGTTGCTCAATACAAAAGTATAAAAAGCAATTACCATACTTCTGGGTTTTCAGTGCTCGAAAACCGAAACGTTCGGCTTCCGAGACGCTGGAAAACCGAGGTACCACTGTATATGTCTACTCAAAAGTGAGTCCCAATTACTCACTCGGGAGGTTGTGGACTCTCCTTCCTTGGAGGTTTTTAAGCAGAGGTGGGTGGCCATCTGTCACGGGTGCTTTAGCGGAGATTCCTGAATTGCAGGGGGTTGGACTAGATGACCTGTGGGATCCCTTCCAACTCTACAATTCTGTGACTCTATGAATTACTCCAACAGGTTTTATTCAGGGGTAATTAGGTAAAGGACTATAGCCTAAAGAAAATTAATGCACAATAGTATTGGAGGGAAAACACAAAGTTAAGAAATCAGTTTATTTCACAGAAATCCCTCTTTTAAAAGGTAGCATAAAGCTTTAGAGAGGTGGTTGTGGCTATGTAAATTTGTTGCTGCAAGCAGCAAACCACAGTGGCTTAGCATTATGTTTGAATCAAGGATGGTGGTTTGTTATTTTCCAGCAATTCAGGACCTACAGCCTTGTAAAACACTGTTTGAACAAAGATTCTTCACATCAAAACATTTCCCTGATCATCAGTTTTGGAGACCCCAATATCATAGTAGTGTTTCCCTTACAGCAGTTTTGTTTTGGGACAAACATACCATGATGTGAAGCCAAGGTTTGTTCTTGGCTTACTAATCATGGTGTGGATCGAAACAAACTATGATCCATACTTCAGACACAACACTAAGTCAGGCATTGTAGTTTTTGCTCACAGTAGGGGGAGTCGTTAAAAGGGTCCAATTTCTATGATTGTAGTAAGCCATTAATAATAATTTGTCTTGACATGCAAACTAGGCTTTTGTTTTTTAAGTTTTAGTTGCAAGTCTGTTGTCCATTATCAGAACTTTGCTACAGTAGTAAAATACTATGTGTTTTGTTCTAGAAGTACACACATTAACTTTTGAAGGCTTCCCGCTTCAAAACCAGACTACACAAGTTGAAAGCCTATAGTAACTGAGATAAAACAAAGCAGGCACCATTACTGTGAACAGTGTTCCAAAAGTTGCCGTTAATAGCAGCAAACATGTATAGTTTGATTTGCATAATGCTGTAAGAATCCCAGCCACACTAAAGTACACAATTCTATTCATCTATATATGATTCAGTTCAGAAAAAGGTCAGCACAAACAATTTGCATTAAATTACCCTAAGTGTTACTTACAACTACACGGTCTAATTCTAACTTCTATACGTTATGATTTATAAACACAAACATCAAAGGAGTAACTGACCTAACTCTGAAAAACCTCTGAGGTTTTAAATAACTAACCATCATTATGTTACCCATCTCTACTGATGGACATACATGCAAGCATAATACAATTTATCAGCCAGCTCGCCTAATCTGATAATACACATAAAGTCAATGCTTGTTCCAGATGTCCCAGCAAGTATTCTAGAGGAGCAGCATATGCAGCCGGAAACTCTTATTAGAAGTATTACCCAAAACTGATTTTATTTCAGTCACCATAAGCATAAGACACCTTCCTCACCTACATCTAAAATTGCACAAGGCTAGTGACCCCTCTACTAAAACTCTATGATACCCTATCAAACTATTATCGTTTGGCATAAGATCAAATTGTTACATAAAGATAAATAACTTGAGTGCACATTTATGGAACACATCTTACTCACCAATGAATTTCGCATCACCGTTATTCATAGTTCACCCAAGTCAAGAATAGTTGTGCAGTCAGTATTCAAGCATTTGCATTTAATCATAGCTAGCATCCCTCAGCTGCCTGAGATTTTCAACCCTAAAACCAACAGCAAATAGCTTTCTACCTTCTGTCTCTCTGGGTAATTAGTACTATTAATCCCAAGATCTCCAAGCCCCCTGGCGTGGCAATGATTTGGTTTTAACCTCCGCCAAGGTCTCCTCTTTTACATTCTAGCAGACAAACTGTTGGAAAAGTTTTAAGGTGTGACCTGAAGTGATATTGCAAAAACAGAAGTCTAAGTTGACAGAAATGTGCTGCAACTTGCAACTGAATCCAAATTATTACTAAATTGATGGGTTACAGCAATATATGTATGCTGCATTTCTCCTCTCTCTTAACCCAATTAAGCAATATTCATGTCCTGGACAGTTGACAAGTATAAAAGCATCAGCTCATTAAAAAAAATAAAAATCTGACTCCTAACATTATTGCACATTACCTCTTTGCCCCTCCGCCTGAACAAGTTATGATTTTTTGGAAACTCCCTTGTCAAGCCCCCACCATTACAAAGCACTTCAATCCCAACCAGGTATTACCAACCATTTTGTATTCCTTGCTTTCCAACAACACAGGATCCCAGGCCAGCTGTTGTGATGCTCCATATTTTGCAATTAGAAAATGCCATTTACGGACATATGATCCAGCATCTCTGCCACTCAGCAGAACCTTAATACACTGACCACCACATACCCACATGAGACCAATGTACTACTCCCATCAAAGTGAGCACTTTGCATTTCACTCACACACCACTCCCTTTTGTGCCCCACGCCAAGTCTCCCACTACTGGAAATTCCTCCTTGACATCCTGGTGCTGTGTCAGGGTTAAGGTTTCTATAGCAACTGCATCTTATTCAAGCCTGATCTGCTGCCCTCTCCCCCCACCCCCGAAATCCAGGACACCCCCTGCATTATAGTCTCTGGTTCTTACACAACTGCATAGGACAGTGCATGCATAACCAAGCGTAAAATAGTTTCCAAATACTCTCACAGATTTCATCTTTTTTAAAAAAATAATCAAAAAAACTCAGGACTTGCTTACCTGGAGTAACTACCACCCTGATTCTAGATGGCAAATCAAAGATTGTAACCTCCACTCCATGCATAAGGATGCACCGTCTAAATCTGCATGTGTGCCTAACACGTGCGCGCTCGCGCGCGCACACACATTATGCATGTTCGGGCAGGCAGCATGAAATTCATCTTCTCCCATTCTTTACCTTGCCCCGACTGAGAATCAGTAGAAAGGTGGTGGCTGGGATTAAAGTATGCTGGGCGCTAATTTAATCCAAGTTAATCCAATCTTGACTACAACTCAGGAACAACTTACACCTGACCCTGCCAGCGCCGTGCCAAAACCGACCCCCGCGGCCTGAGGGGGGAGAGGGCAGGAGGGGGGAGCAGCCGCCAGCAAGCCCGGAAACACCTTCCCTTCTGACCTTCCTACCCCACGAGGAAGCTGGAACGAAGCACAAAACCCCACCTCAGCCCAGCCCAGCCCCCCACCGCCCTCCCCCTCGCCCAGCCAAGGCTACTTACCCCATGAGCCAGTCCATGACGCCGCCTGCTGCCTGGCGCCGCCGCGGTGCTGGGCCGGGCGAGCAAGCAGGCGGCTCCGGCTGCGTCCCTGCCTGCCCGCCTGAGCTCCTCTCCTCACCGCCCGCTCCGGCCTCTGAGGCGGCTCATGGGTGGCGCCTGTCCCGCACCGGACCTTCTCCTGCCTGGCGCCCCGTTCTCTCCTCCCTCAGGCGGAGGAGGAGGCGGCTGCTGCTACTTCGGCTGCTACTACTTCTTCTTCTTCTTTCTTCGCCGCCGCCTCGTCTTCCTCCTGCTGCTGCTGCTCCGGGCGGCTCCGCTGGGTTCCCGCCCCCAAGGCAGCGCCCGCCGGGTCCCCTCAGCCAACCAGCCTCGGCGGGCGAGAGACACACAAGCGCTCTCTCCCTCGCTCTCGCTCTCGCGCTCAGGGTGGCCGGAAGTAAACACACTGCCTTTCCTCCAACATTTTCTCCCCGCCCCTCTCTCCCCCTCCACACGCGCGCCCGGCACAGCAACCCGGAAGCGACCGCCCTCCCGAGGGACGATGGGAAATGGAGTCCCGGCGCAAACTCCGAGGGAACAGAACCTCTGAACGGGAACGGAGAAGAAGCGAGAGTTTCTTCTGGCTGCGGAAAAAGAGAGTGGGAGGAGGGTTAAAAAAGAGCAGGAAGGCTGAAGCTGCGGCGGCCGCTGGGAATCTGCGAGGCTCATGCGATGCTGCGCTTTCTTATCGACCCGAGTCTTGATTTTCCCACGTTGTGGCTGCTGTTCCCAAGCGCCAGGGATGCCCCATGTGGATGGTGCTGGACTGCAGTTCCCGTCGTTCCTGCCCATTGGCCGTTGGGGCTGGGGCTGATGGGAGTTGGAGTTCCACAATTCTGTAAAGCGTCACAGGTTGGGAAAAGGTGCTTCTTCGCACCTACCTGGAAGTATGCCCCATTGAACTCAGTGGAGCTTACTTATGTGCAAGCATGCGTAAATGTTTTGTTTTTCTTCATAGCTTTTGCCAGCTGGAAAAGCGAGAAAACCCTTATTTTCTTTTTAGATTGCAAGCCTGAGGGCATGGGTAAAGAGTTGACTAAAACTTGTTTAAATAAATAAAAGTTGAAAATAGAAACCATCAATAAATGAGTTCTTAAAAATATATACAGTAATATATTAGTATTATCTGGCTTTAAAATAGTATGTAGTCCTTCATTCTCATGCAAACCAGAAGAGGCTCATGCTTTTAGCCAAAAGGCCCAGAAAATAAGCCTGTCTCTAAAAGTTGAAATGACTTTAGATATTCAATTGCATTTAATCACAATATGAAAGAGTTATGCTTTATTTCACCTTCCAAACTGCAAGTAACTGGGAGCAGGACTTGTTTTGGGGTAAACATACATGGGATTGAACTGCAAATATAGCCATCATTATTAATTAGATTGTTTACTGGGATTAGGATGTTTGTCAATCTATTTTTGGAAATGAAAGCATACTTCCAGTTTCCCTTCCTAGCCATGATCCATGCCTGAAAGATTCTGAACTTTCACTTAGAACGTCATGTATTTCTGAAAACAATGGGTTGTGCGGAAAAAGGGAGGGGAAGTTCTTCCATGAACTGTTGTTGTATAAGTCTCTGCAGGAACAGGAGAACTTAATTGGATATAATCCAATAATGCTAAAGACCAAACTAGACATTACACTAAATGTGCAATTGTATCTCATATGTTCAGTTCCCCCACAAACAAACAAATATATCCCACCAGCTGTGGAATGGCACAATCAGGATTGGGTCTTGTGTGGGTTAACCTTTTCTCAAAACTTATGTTGGCCTAAGCAAGAAAGGACCAATGGAATCTCCGAAAGTAACAACAACCAGTTTCAGTGGCGTTTTCCTTATTTGCCTTCTGAATGCTGAGCCTTGCTACCACGTCAATGCATGCTTTCATTCATGTATCTTCTTCTCAAGCATGGTGCTCTAAAACTCCCTCAGAGCTTCCCCTACTGGTATCATGGGGTTGTAACACCTGTCCAACACACACACCCCAGTATATCTTTCAAGGAGAACTGGAAACTCTTTCTTGTCTATTTAAAAAAATATTTTTTAATATGTGAAGGCCTCAGCAGGGTTTGAAGTTTAAGAGAGAGAAAATAGCAGAATATATTAAATTACTTTTTAAAGAGGATGAAACTGGATGTGATGGAATTTTAAGACACAATTATTTGTAATCATGATTATAAATATCAAGGATGGATGAGCAGGGAGTCATTAGTATTATAGAATAAGGATTATAACTGTTGAGAGATAAAATGTAACTTTGAACCTTGAAATAAAAGAAAGAGAAATCTGGGGGGAGGAAACAGTATGTCTATAATGTCTTAATGATGTGAACAAATTCTGCTGTTCCGCTCTGCAATTAGAATATCACCTCTCTCTGGAACTATGCAAGCAGTTATGTACACCTTTAAGGAATAAACTCAGTGGGGCCTACTTCGGAATAAATATGCAATGTATTGTACTGCTAAATGCTTAGCAATCCACATGAATCTGAAAACCCAGACATGCTCCTCCTAGTTGGGAGGTGGGGGTGGAGAATGGGAATATTTTGCAAAGGGGGAGGAGAAGGCAAGGATGCTTAGCTTTTCCCCACCTACTGTTTTGCCTCTGCAACACCACAGCCACCAAACCACTTTCCCCTCATCCAGGGTTTCAGATGTGTTAAAGAAAAGTTGCTGGGGTGGATTGCAAAGTGAAAGTCTTTGTATGATAAATGATGGCCTGCGTTTTTGTAGTGGAGAAGTGCATCTACAATTTCCTGACAAATGTTGACCCAACAAAAAATCCATTCTGGTCTTTATCATGAAACAATGGTATGAGGATAAACAAAAAGCATAAATACCTGTTTTGACGCCAGGGTAGGATAGATGTTAAGCAAAATACAACTTGCAGATTGCAACAGTCTAAAACAGGGGATTAGCAAACTTTTTCAGCAGGGGGCCGGTCCACTGTCCCTCAGACCTTGTGGGGGGCCGGACTATATTTTTTTGGGGGGGGGAATGAACAAATTCCTATGCCCCACAAATAACCCAGATATGCATTTTAAATGAAAGTACACATTCTGCTCATGTAAAGACACCAGGCAGGCACCACAAATAACCCAGAGATGCATTTTAAATAGAAGGGCACATTCTACTCATATAAAAACATGCTGATGCCCGGACTGTCTGCGGTCCAGATTTAGAAGGCGATTAGGCTGGATCCAGCCCCTGGACCTTAGTTTGCCTACCCATAGTCTTCATTAGATTAGCTTCTGCTAGGTGCAAAACAAAGTTGCGCCAAGGGTTTCTGGGGTAGCAAAACAAAAATGGCTCCCCCCACCCCCCCAACGCCACCTTTTAAAAAAGAATCTCAGATCTGGCTACAGTCCCACTGGAAACACATAGGTCCCTTGAGAAACAGATAAAAGAAATAAAAAGAACCATGTGACTCATGCTATTGGCAAGGCTAGAGGTTAATTTTAGGTGTTCCTGGGGTAAATGAATCAATGGATGCCAAACCACATAGCATTATCTAGTGTTTAGAGGGCACCCAAAAGCTCCATATTCAGTGTCAGAAAATAATGTACCCCTGGTTTCAGGTCCAGAATGGAGTTATTTGAAGCCTGAATTACTCAGATATTGTACAATCTTTAGGGCCATAAATAACTAAAAAGTATAAATTGTCATCTGATCTCGTGACTATTGCTGATCCATATCTTGTCCTACGTTAAAATTAGTGCGGCAACTGGACATCTAAAAGGCATGGTTCCTGGCTATCTGCATACTAAAGCAAAAGCAACTTGCTCTGTTTACATTTGGAATGTTATCTTCCCCAAACCAACCGGCCAAAGACTCCCGTATACATGGGACGGTATTTTGGAATACATGGAAAATTACTACGGTAGTTAGCTGGTAAATTAACCATTAGCCTAGACCTCCAAACAACATGCTCCTCTGCAGCATTAGCTAACAAACAAACCAACTCCATGGTCTAGGCAAGACAAGAAGTAGAAACGATCAGAAGCAGCAGTTCAGGAGAGTCTTCTTGTTGTTTTTTAATGCTTTGTGTGTCTGCCTCTACTCTTGCTTCTTTCTTAAAAAAAATTGTATTGATGTGCATTTTTCTTTTTGTAAATCCACCCAAAAAATGTAATGAAATGAAATTGGGATTAAGGGTTTTTCTCAGGATGGTGGAGGGTGTGTGTGCTGTGTCCCTTTTTGTCTTTTTAAGACTTCATTGGTGAAGTGGTGGTGGCACTTGTTAAGTTGTGGGTGAACATATCAGATGACACAGCGATTCTTCAAACAGCTCTTGTTTATTCACAGGCCAGAACAGAACTGAAGGGTTCAGTCAGCCTGCTTATATAGAGCATCACTAGAACCCAAAGGTAACCATTTTCTGTAACTATCCAATCACTGAACGTCACTTTCAATCCCTTATTTGCATATGTGGACCTGAACTATCTACAGTATCCCCCTGCTGGCCCAGGGTGAGAACTTCAGTACATAACAGTAGTCACTTTTTTGACAGGAAATGTTCTGCAGGGGAGGGGGGACAAAAATGGGGGGGTCGAGGTAGGTCAGTTGAGGAGGAGTCAAAATGTCTCTATTTTCATCTGAGGAATGTTGGAGGTTATGCAATGATTTGAAAAGGATACACTTACAAAAATGTGAACATTCCCCCTGTCAATAGTAGTTTCTTCTAAAATGTCTGTTATAGCATACTTTTCCATTTCTGCTTTTGATCTTCCACCTCTAGTTCTGTTTAAATTCTACACCTGGAAATTGTTCATTTGTCGCCCCTAGTTCTGAAATTAGTTTTATTTAACATATTCCACAGCTTTCCTTCTTTATTGTTGTTACATGTATGTAACATGTATGTTCAATATGATTCAGCTTGCTTGCATTGTATAAGGGAGGAATCCTGACCATAGATCTGCTGGGCCGAGCAGCGTTTTAATTTTCCTTCCTGTTCAATTAATAAAAACACGCTGCTTCCCGGACCGCCCACTGGCCAGACTGAGAAGGCGATCCGGCCCCAGGGCCTTAGTTTGTGTACCCATGCGAGGGCAGGAACAAAGAAGGAGGTACCTTTGCTGGAGGGACACGGGTGGCGCTGTGGGTTAAACCACAGAGCCTAGGACTTGCCGATCAGAAGGTCACGGTTCAAATCCCTGCAACAGGGTGAGCTCCCGTTGCTTGGTCCCTGCTCCTGCCAACCTAGCAGTTTGAAAGCACGTCAAAGTGCAAGTAGATAAATAGGTACCGCTCCGGCAGGAAGGTAAACGGCGTTTCTGTACACTGCTCTGGTTCTCCAGAAGCGGCTTAGTCATGCTGGCCGCATGACCCGGAAGCTGTACGCCAGCTCCCTAGGCCAGTAAAGTGAGATGAGCGCCGCAACCCCAGAGTTCTCCGTGACTGGACCTAATGGTCAGGGGTCCCTTTACCTTTACCTTACCTTTGCTGTATCCTACGCCCATCACATCACCTGGCAAACCAGTGCAAGTTCTACCAGCAAAAAGGGTGGTGTAAGTCAAACTGCGCCACTGAAGTCAACAGGGAGGGCACAATGTGCCTTTCGCCAATTGTCCTGGAGTTAACACTGGATCCCCAATACACTTTCAGAGCCATGGGGGTGAGGTTGCTGGGTGAGGCAGGGCCCCACTTCTGTGTTAATTGGCATACTGATCTTTTCTTCACCGCTCTGTGTGTGTTCGTGCATAGGTTCCCAGTGTTGTTGCATTGATGTTAAATGAGAAGCTAGTGGTTTGCCCTGCCCTCTGCTTTTTACTTCTGCTTCCCCCTCCCATCTTGAAATTTTTTTTGTTTCAAGATTACATGATTTAAAAATGTTTATGCTGGCTGTCTTGGAGATACTGTGCCCTGAAAAAAATGTCAAATAAATACCAGGTTGGCGGGTGGGGAATCTCACTGAAAGGGGGGGGGGATAGCATTATGTCAGAAACACAACTACCATTCGGACCACTTGATCCTAACAAGTAAAATGGCAGAAGTATTCTTAGCTGTGTGTATCTGTGTGCTTGTGTCACTTCAGCAGTAGCCCTTTGTCAGTGAGGTGTGGATCAGGTTGCCGGTGAAATAAATGCATTAATGCCAATATAGAGAGACTCATTCTCAGCCTGTCTGGACAGCTATATAATCTTAGTTTGCCTTTAAAAGGATACTATATTAAATGACGAGATACCTTCATTTTCCAATGCCATGTGTGCCTGACCTGTCTTTTCCATATGTCAGGTCAAATGCATTGTCTATATATAGTGCGTACTGTCTAAGTCTATGGAACGTTGTCAGCTCTGAGCGGTTCCACAATTTACAGGATCCCAAAGCTTCACAGAAATAAACAATGAGCCTCCAAAAGTAAAGTGCTAAATATGTTTATTTGTACCCCACCCATCTGTCTGGGTTTCCCCTGCCACTCTGGACAGCTCCCAACAGAATATTATTAATAATAACAGCGTTTTTTTCTGGGCGGATGCGGGGGTACGCATACCAGTAAACATTTTGTGAATCTAAGTTTGGCCTCATTGAGGGGCAGTATTTCAATATGAGTAGGAAAATGAGAGTACCCCTAAACATTTTTAAGAAAAAAAGCACTGAATAATAATAATAATAATAATAATAATAATAATAATAATAATAATATGATATGAAGGCGAACCAGGATTTTATTCAGAGGAAACATACTTAGTAGAGAGGAAGTGCAAAAAATACATTTCCACTATGAGATTCAATACCCAGGCTTTGTTTTGATTTCATATGACTTATTCCATGTAATTTATTACAGAAGCAGTGATTTCTCCTGTCCATAGTAATACAATGCTCCTTCTGAAACAATCACTGAAAAAGTAAAGATCGAGCAAGCATTTTAGCAAAAATACTTTTGACCCATGGAAAGCTACCCAGAGTTGCTTTTCCTTTAAACAGCCAACTTCACCAAATCCCCATAACCCACCCTGGCAAAGAATAGACATGTTGATAATTTTATATTGCAAATAATATGGTAAAATGCTACTAAATACACTGTAGGCTGGCATACAGATGTTTATAATTTAAACAGTATTTGCGATTTTCATAGCACTAAAAATGAGGTCACCACAGTATTATGAGAACATGTGACAACCATGATTGTATTAGAGTGAGTGTAAATACACACTTATGAAACACACACACACTTCATAGCATGGTCTTTATTCCTTGTCCTGTTCAGGAACAATTTGCACAAAGGTTTTCCGCATGGAAATCACAGAGTGATTATGATTTCATGCGTCTATGGTTGGGCTTGGTGGCTAGTCTTGTTAATGCTCTGGATTTTGAATCGCCTCCCGAGGGCAACAAATTGCAATGGCAATATATGCCGACTGCCTATGCTTTCACAGGAACGACCACACCAACGTGCAGCGGCTTCGCATGAAATCAAAAGAAAAGATGCAGAGGAAAAGATGTATAGCAAACTTCAGTGGCTCCTCCTTGTGTTAGCATTTGGACAGACAGCCATATCAAACTTAGTGAAGTTTGCTTTAACTCATGCATATTTTTAAGAACTCAGAACAGATCGATGAACAGCTGACCATAGCATTTGGAAATCATTTTATATTCTACAGCATTTGGAAATTATTTTTTATTCTACAGCTTTTGTGCTATTTTTGCACAGGCCACTTCTATGAATCATTTGATTTAGATGCCATCAGTATACAGTACATCAGTGACTGAACCTGTGTGCTGAAGTTAGTTCAAGTGTGCCTGATTAGGACTAGGAAGACTCAGGTTTAAATCCTTATTCAGTTTTGGTTCTAGAGTGACTTAGGGCCAATTGCTTTCTCTCTGTGTCTCTTTCTCCCTCTCTCTCTGCCTCACCTACCTATACAGCAGTATTTTTAGGATTATGGGCTGGGAGGGTGTAGAATTGTGTGCCTTTCCCTGAGCACCTTGAAAGCCAGGAGGTATTTCAGTGCAATAAATACATAAAATGTCAATGTATGTTTCTAGGTTATGTCGTCCGTTCTCTTTTATTTACACCATTCCTAAGAAAGTTCTACATCTCTTACTTGTAAGGGTTATCCCTTTCCTCCTCTTGTACGATAATAAGTATCACACGCCATAAAACGGCGCCTAGCAGATGTGCATTGAGCCTTACATTTTGAAATCTTGAGTAATCTTGCTCCTTTTGCCCCTCTTGCAGCTGCAATCACTTCACTTCTGAGAGACCATCTAAATGGTAGGCAGCATGACATAGACAGGCAAGACCCAAAGATCAAAGGAAACGCTACATTCCAACAACAGTATTACCCATCGCTTCACATAAAATCCCTTTACACAAAGAAAACTGTCTCAGCATAAAACCCCAGTGAATAAGATTAGCAGTTTTACCCAGTGTGACTAGCCATGAGATCACAAATAATCATCTCTCTTTCAAGGGTCTGTTTGAAAGATTAGAAATCATTCATTTGCAAATCACTTTATGCTGTATAGAAAAATGACAGAAATCATAAAATTTATTGCAGCGATAATTTCCTTTTCTTGCCATTTTCCAGTTTTTTAAAAAAATAATAATGATAAACCATCTGCTGATAATAATTATCCTTTATGCAGACACTTGATCCATCATTATCTGCAAACACTAGGGAACAGATGTCCCTTCTCTGAATTATGCTTTCTTGTTACCCTTTGTTAAGAGTACTTTTGGCAGTGAGTGAAGGATGAATTTTCTCCAGTTCCACTGTGCATAGCATTGTACTAAGAGGAGGGTATTTAGTTATATGACACACATTTTAATCCATGGTTGACTCCCAAAACAATGTGTGCGTCATGTCAGATTAAATATTTTCTCCATCGGGCCAATGACGATATATGACAAAAAGCAAAAGGAGATTATCACCACAACACTTTCATTATAAAATACATTCCCCCCCCAGCAGGCTTTTAAGAATATTGTTTTTATGGATTTTTATTTTTGACCGGCACTGGTTCCCTGTACTGATTGCATCCCCTTATTTGTTGTTTTGAATTACAGTTTGTTTTCTATTTTCAATATTTTAATTTTTGCACTTTGATAGCTGTAACAAGTCAGGATATAAATATTTAAAAACTGGCTTGCAAATAAATAAATAAATAAATAAACAAACAAACAAACAAACAAACAAACATTGACTTCTGTTTAATTAAGGCTGCAATACTATATACACTTACTAGGGAGTAACCGTCTCATTAGACTGCACAGATGGTTCCTGAAATGCAACATATATTTATCTAAAAACATTTCAAATTCAACTTTTTGCACAGGAGGAAAAGTAATGAAGTACAGTACTTAAAAAAAAATATCAGAAAAATCTGGGACTACCCTGAAAGCAGCACTTAAAAAACCCCCCACACAATCAGAAATGGCTTTCTTATTATTATAGTTATATGCACATTCCTCACAGCATTCCTGTAAATAGAATCATAGAATTGTAGAGCTGGAAGGAACCCTGAGGATCATCTAGTCCATGTCCCATGTGGGGATTGAACCTGCAACCTTGTCTAACCCACTGAGATATCCAGAACAGAACTATACATTTTTAAAGCAACATTATAAAAGGCCTGATATCTAAATGCCTTTCACCCATGAAGTGAAAGCTTGTTTCTGTATTTTCAGACATTTACCAAATACAGAAACAGACCAGTGAATGGTCTACAACGGGCGGGGGGGGGGCACTAGTACTATTATTACTATCATTGTTGTTAATTGTATATTTTTATACAAACTGCCCTGGAAATTCTTATTGAAGGATGTTAAGTGAGTCACTTCCGTGATGCAGACAGAGTCCAGAGGGGAAATACACTGCTAATCCTATACTGTATAAACTGAACAAAAACAGTACATAATATAAGGAGAAGTGAACAGAGAGGTTTGTCTTTCTTAGTAGCTCAAGCCTAGTACATAGCAGGAAGATATATAACTATACATACAGGAGGAAACTCCCTCAGAACTACATAGCCAATCAGAACTAGAGTTACCTCAGGAAGGATAATGCCAATCTGAGTGGTTGCTAGATATACCTCTACCAAACTTTAGGTTCACTAACGGTGAACATAACTGTAATCCTTAGACTACTATCCAAATGATCCCTGCTGCTGCACTTCCAACAAAGGCTCTTATAAATCCATGTGTGTTCGAAGAGCAGACTAGTGCCCTAGAAAATTCTGACGTAGCTACTTCTTTGTAATACATTTGTCGAGAAGCCCTCTAAGGTAGTCTTATTCCAAACATACTGCAGATGGCAGGGGGAATGGGAAGGTGAGCCTAATAGTAGTTTGACTAAAGTCACCTAGTGAAGTGAGATTCCCTCCTGACTTTGACATTTGTTGTAACCTATACCTCTCTCAAGCTGTTTCACAGCGAGTAACATGAGCGGATAGTGCTGAAGATTAATTCTGTTTCTCTTTTCCTCTAGTTTCCTTGTAAGCTTGTGCAAACAAGACAGTGCTCTCTTCTGATATGGAAATGCATTGTTACATTATTCCTTTTTATATATATAAAAAAGCATATTCTATTTTAATACCAGTTCAGATCTTCCCTGCTCATAGAATTTGAGGCAAAAACGGCATCACTCTTGTGTGTAAGAGAGGTATCGGCAGACTTGGGGTAACCCCAAGGTTTGCTGGTGCCCAAAAGTGTATAGGAAAGGCTCTCAGAGAATGAAACCCACACAGAACCACTCCACAATAACTCAGAGGCACAGAATATTGAACAGCTGAAAGGAAAACTCACAGCCAGGTCACTGGGAAAGGGAGAAGGACATATAGATATTTTTAAAGGGAAAAAAAGAGCCATCTCATTGCCTGGGTAAGTTTTTAGTTCACTTTGAGAAGCAATTTTAAAATGTCTTCGGGGAAGTAAGGGACAGCTGCTCATAAACATCAATGGAGAAACCAGTAATTTTAGTGCAGTTGGTATTATTAGGCAGAAGTGCTTCCACTCTCCCAAACACCCAAATGGAAATAGGGAAAAACAGGCTCAATGAAAACTGATGGTGCTCAATGAGCATAGGATGCTGACTGCCTGTTGGGGAGAATGGAACAGAATGACTGGAATCCTGAAAACAGGCACTCTGTACTGGAATTTCCTCATCCTCATTGCTGGGATTTCCTTATCACTCTGCTTCACAGCTACTGTGCAATGTTCAAGTAAGTATGGTACCATAACTTCTTTTTATTAAGCTACATAGGATTTCAGATTTTGCTGGCCAGGGTAAGTAAGGAATGAGAGTCTTCAAGCACACTGGGTAAAGGGCCTTTTTTAAAGTATGGGAACTGTACTCCTGAGTCTACACTAGGCTAAACCACTGTAAGTAAAACCACCTAGGTGGTTTTAGATAGGACTCTATTTAAGCCAAGGCTCACTTGCACTTAGCCCCACCAAACCTGATTCAGCGGCTGAATCCTGCTACATGTGAACCAATAATAAGTACGAGTGCATCTCTTCCTCCTCAAGCAACAACATGCTGCTACAAATCTGGAATTTGGGAGAAACAATACTGGTATCTTCCAGCAATACACTGTATGTTCCAGGCCCTGATGCCTAACATCTAGTTTTAGAAGTCTGTGGTCAACAAAGAAATAAAACAAGGTTTAATAAGGAAACCAGCCCGTTTGAAGGTTGGAGAGGGAAATTCTCTCTGCATACAGGGATTGCTATTAATTCTCCCTTTCCCCCGTGGTGCAGTTAGGTAATTTTGGACTCTGGACTTAGTGGTCATACAGGATTTCCCTTCAGATGGTAGGTAATATGTTTGTAGTTCAAAATGTGGCAAGCCAACAGCCCTGCTGCCTTTGTGGGGCCCTACTACTCATTCTCCTGAATGAGGCCCTGGCCCTCTGCCCTGACAGCATCACTGTCTTTCCCCCTTCTGGTTTTATAATAAGAGGAAGATGATTTAAAACAACAACAACCCTGTTTGCATCACCCATGCAATAACTTTCCAGCATAGCAAATCATTCCTTCATCATTGCAGGGACCATAGGCACTGAATAGTTTAGCTGAAGGAAAACTTATTTCATTTTAATTCCGGGTCGTGTGGTTGCTTGAGGGAGCTGGGAAGTTTCGCTAAGTGTTTGCTGCCTCCTCCTCGCATTTTGCTCTCTGCCCTCCCATCATAAATCAACTGGCCACTACACGTCTCCATCCATAACAGTGGCCTCTTTATATGTCTCATGCAAAATTTAAGGTCATCTGCTTGGCAGTCAAGCTGCTCTGTGATTCTGCTTGCAAGAAAGTCTGCTGTACAACAGCACCCTGTTAAGCTTCAGGCTTGGAACTGGGACAGCAAGTGGACAGGCTCTTTCCAACAAGGCTGCCAAATACTGTGTGGTGAATGTGACTGTTTTAGAGATGGGTAAGGTTGGCAACATTTGTAATAAAACAAGAGTGCCAGGGTTTATTTAAAGAAACAAACATCTGCCTCATGATCTGGGGTGGGGGGAAAGCAGCCTGGAAATGTGTGGCAGTCCTATAATGAAGGTGCTCTATAGGTATAAAAACTAGTTAAAAACAGTCCCCAAGTCATCACTACAGTTTCTGGGTGAAACTACTCGTCAGGAGAGGGCATGGGCTGATTCCATGCTTCTTCTTTTGCCAGTAGGGTGGAGATCTCTGATACATGATACGCTGAGTTCATTTAAGAAGCCAGTAACAACCACAGTAAAACATTAAAACAAAACTATAAAACACATAAAGCACTGCTGTAGACACAACCCAGAAAACATATTATGGCCAAGATTACCTAAATCTGTAAATAGTCTCCATAACAACATGTGCATTTGGATGTGAAAGCTGCCTTATCCTGTAGATAATCATTAACAAAACGCTAAGCATTACATAACACTGTTGTAAGTATCTACTTTGGACATGGAGGATGAACTTTTTTCTAGACTTTTGGTTAGCTTACTTAATGGCAAAAATAGTCATGTAAGGCACATGGAGGGCTAGAAGACTTTTGCTTAAGTGAATGCTGTCGGTCTGTGATGGTTGGTGAGCACTAGGGGACGGGCACACCCTGCCTGTTTAGGTGGGGGTTGGGCAGATTGAATGCAGTTGCAGTGGGGAAAAGGCACTGGATTCTCTGCAGTTGAGGGGCCTTGGCATGTGTGCAGAGGCCTTTGAGGGCATGGTCATTCTGTGGATCATCAAGAGGACTCTGTTGACTGGGTGGCCAACAAGAGTTCGAAATAAATAAATTGTTGCCTTGCTACATTCCTTTTCTTTATACCATTGGTCCATCTGCCTCAGTACTATATATATGGACTGGCAGTGCCTCCTCATTGTTTCAGATGAGGCATTTTCCAGCCCTACCTGGAGATGCTAGAATTCCCCCCCCCATGTTGTTGTTGTTGTTGTTGTTGTTGTTGTTGTTATGTTGGACTGCAGTAATGTTAGCAACTTCTGCTGATGAGAACAGTTTGTCTGCTACAGTGAAGCACCTACTTTGCATCCGAAAGGTAACAGGTTTCATCCCAGGCAGGACTGGTGTGTGGAAGGACATGTCTGAAACTCTGGAGAGCCAGTGCTGGTTAGTGTAGATAAGAATGAGCAAGATGAGCTTGTAGTCTAACTTGATATAAGGTGGTTTCCTATGTTCCTATGCACACTGATGGAGGATTTAACTTAGCAATTTGCTGAACAATGAGTAAAAAGCACGTGTAGTCCTGAGTGTTGAGGAAACCTTGGGCCCTTGCTAGCCTGAGCTTAATCAGCTTCTGACAGTGCTCTCATCCTCCACGTTTTAATGGAAAAAGCCTGGTGGAACCAGAACCTATTTGTCTGCACCAGTGGTCTCTCACAAACAGAGACTCTTCTGTAAATACATCTCATATGAGCAATTAGCTCAGACAATAAAGCAGAACATATCCCTGAAGATTACCTCAGGGAAATGTAATTTCAATAGAAGGGAAGCAGGCCAGGCCTTGACTGGAAGAGCTACAGCAGCTCTCCTCTCCACTTTCCCACTTGGGCACACAAGGAATCCCCCAGCATCTCAGAAAGGACGCAGCTGCCTTAGGATTTGTCTATACATCTCTTGCAACTACCTGCAGAGGTTAAGTAAGAAAAAGGCACAGATTAATCTTGGGCTCTCTGTGCTTCTGCGATCCTATGACTTCAAAGCAACTTACATTCATACATCTAAGTATGAATATAAAGTTATAAGAGAAAAAAGTACTTATTTTAGGGCTCAGGAATGTAAATCTGATGCCACTAAAATGCACTTTCCACTACGCTTGGAATACTGTGAAATAGATGTTGTTACCACATCCTGAACTTAAATTGGTTTCTTTCTGTGGTCACTTCTTGGGCACTTGTTTAGGTTGGTCTTTGATTGGGTGTGATCTTCTGAATAACAAAAGTTTGGGCCAGCCTGGGATAATGGATGAAAAAGTGGCCTTGGATTAGAAAAGCAGCTGAAATTCTCCCTTACTGTCTCCAAAAAGTCATCTCCAGCCTGGTTCACTAAAAATTGGTGATTAGTACTACATAATCCAACAGCTAAGGTGACTGGGTTTCTTCTCATCCCATTGGCCAAAGCAGTAGTTAATTATTGTATCTTCCAAGATAAGAGAATAAAATGCAATTTCACCACCTAATGGTCATATATAAAAAAAGGAACAAAGCCTATTTACCCCACCATTCCCCCCAGCTGATAATGGGAGGGACTGAAGTGGGGGGAGGGGATATGAACTTACAGGATGAGTGTAAAGAGATTATTTTTTTTTAAATCAGTACTCAGGAAACTTCACATGGGAAACTTCTCTTTTGTCCCCACTTTCAAACCACCCTCTTCCTGCCCAGTCGAGAAAACAAGGTCCAGAGTGTGGCCTGCCATGTGCGTTGGGCCAGTGACATGTTGGGACAGCCCCATGGTTGTCATGGGAGCCATGAAGTCCTGTGCTGCCCCAGAACCAGCTGCCTCAGCATAGATGTTGGGGTCACCCAGAACCAGCAGTCTGGGAGTCCTCAACACTGCCTTCGAGACTAGCTCTGTCAGCTCAGTCAGGGAGACTGCTGGGCAGCGAGGCAGGTGGTAAACCAGTAGAATCTCTAATCTGTCCTGATTGCCCAACACTAGGAACACACACTCTAAATTTCCTCCCCCCCCCCCACTGGACAGAGACCCTGAAGATAGAGAATCTCTATAGACCACAGCAGCTCCCTCTCCCCAACCCTCGAGTCTGGCCTGATGCTGCACCCAAGTGGGCCAGGTGGGCACAACTGGGTGAGACCAACTCACCCTGTTCACCCACCCAAGTTTCAGTAATACATGCCAGATGAGCCTCCTCATCCATAATTAGATCATGGATGAGGGAGATTTTGTTCCAGGCCGACCTGGCATTCGACAGCAGCAGTGGCAGACCTGATTGCAGTTGACTGTTTGCTTTCCCATTTTGTACAGCAGGGAGCAGAGCTTTAGTTGAGCGCTGACTTCTGGCTTTTTTCATTTCAGTTTGTGGGAGCAAGATTGCTGTTTGCTAGAACCTGCCTGAGACCCAGTGCCTGACCTAGCTTGGTTTCCTGCCTTGGCACTGTTGGACTGACTCCTCACGGAATCCTTGGATTTCGGACCGGACCTGGACCGCATTGCTCAGGTTAACACCCGGGCCCAGCACAGCCCCACAGAAATAGCAGCTCATGATAACACATGCAAGCTTTTTAAACCTCCCTCAGTGCTCCCTTCTGTTTGATGAACAACAAATCTACTCCCCCCTTGGTGTCAACCTCCGCACTTTATGCACTGAGTAGCACATGAATTCACCACAGGAAGATAACAATGTAGCACCTTCATTATTACAGTATAAAATAATTATAAGATATACACTGGGAGTGTTGTGATATGTGTGCCATATACTTTGTGAGGGACTGTTGCACTGAAGTCACAGAAGCAGTAACTAAGGGGGCACTGAATTAAGAATGATTTTTTATAAAAAGTATTGTGACACACTTTACAAACAATCCCTTGCATATATTTGCAAGGCAAGTGGCCATTCCACAGTCCCCTAGTAGTTGAGATTAAGAACTGGCATTTCAAATGGGGAGTTATCAGTGTGGAATCTGAATTACCTCAGGCCTGATTTTAAAAACAACAATGCTTCACCACCTGTGGCTCCTTCCCCGTCCCACCCCAGTAGCACCATGACCTCATTGCAGCCAAGTACCCCAAGACCAATCTGTGCTCAGTGGCTGAAATGTAACTGAAAACAAGCATTTTCTAATTAGCCATGTCCTCATGTTGTCAGGCTCCAAACTAAGCCCCAGTTATTTTGAGGAAACGTACTTCTGATCTCAGGGTCATTTCCCCAATAGACCTTGGAGAATAAAAGTCAGAAACATTTAATATTCAGCAAAATGCTTGACACGCTCACTTGATAGCCGCACTTTCAGCTACTGCTTCTTTAAATCCCACTCCCACAGCCTCCTTCACAGAATAACACCACAGAGAATATATGTAGGAGAAGGAAAAGTAGAGATTTCCTGAAACAGAAGCCCTCTGGGGGAAGTTTAAGTGGAGGGTGATCGATAGCTAAGCTTCCGAGAGCCTCCTAGACACTCCAGATCAGCTATAATGGAGGGATGACCTCATTGCTAACAACTCCAATAGATGCCAGACCCAAGGGCACCTACTAGCTCAAGCAGAGGTGAAACGTGGGTATCATTTCTGTGCATCCCTGTTAGTCAGCAACTATGGTGGTTCACTTCTCTCGGAGGCAGGCAGGCAGAATGCTGTGCTCAGAGGCCATGCGATATGTCTTGAGAAAGTGCAAGGGCAATGATGACAGTCACCTTACAGAAGCAGACAAGATGGTTGACATACTGCTAGGCTTCTAAAAAGGCTTTGCTTAGGTGCTCCAGTCTGCAAGGCCTGAACTAGTTTCCTGGAGGGCTGTTTCAGAAGCTCCAGCCAAGAGGACATGGCGAGGAAGAGAAGCACCCACCCAGCATGCAGAGTCGCTAGTGCTCCAATGGAAGATGATAGGAGAGGTGGACCAGAGGAAGAGGCCCAGCTTTTCCTTCTTCTTTTTGGAAGAAAGTTGCTCATTCAGAGCAACTCTATGGGTGCCTCCTGAGGACCAGAACAGAACCAAGGGGACAAGAGCAGACCTGAGCTCAGTCCATGAAGTTAACTGGATGATCTTACCCAAGCATCTTACCAGAACAGAAGGATCCAATGGCCAGCCTGGGTGCGTGGAGTTAGTCCCCTGCCAGAAAGATCGTCACTGAGAAGCTGCCATCTACAGTTCAATAGTTCACCACTCAGCACTGCTGCACCTAGACCAACATCTGCTGACAAACATAGGTTAGCATAGGATAGATCTACAGTGGTACCTCGGGTTACATACGCTTCAGGTTACATATGCTTCAAGTTACACACTCCGCTAACCCAGAAATAGTGCTTCAGGTTAAGAACTTTGCTTCAGGTTGAGAACAGAAATCGTGCTCCGGCAGCGCGGCGGCAGCGGGAGGCCCCATTAGCTAAAGTGGTGCTTCAGGTTAAGAACAGTTTCAGGTTAAGAACGGACCTCCAGAACGAATTAAGTACTTAACCCAAGGTACCACTGTACTCTTTACGAATTGTGAGCTCTGATATAGCGCTCAAAGTATGGGCAAGGTGTGCCACCCTGAACTCCTTGGAGGAAAGGCAGGATCTAAATGAATGAATCGAAGGAAGGAAGGAAGGAAGGAAGGTTAGAAGGAATTCAGGACACCCAATCACAGGAGTCAGCAAACTTTTTCAGCAGTGGGCTGGTCCACTGTCCCTCAGACCTTGTGGGGGGCCAGACTATATTTTGAAAAATAATAATAAATGAACGAATTCCTATGCCCCACAAATACTATAACGCAGAGATACATTTTAAATAAAAGGACACATTCTACTCATGTAAAAACACGCTGATTCCCAGACCATCCACGGGCCAGATTTAGAAGGCGATCTGGCCCCCGGGCCTTAGTTTGCCTACCCATGCCCAATCATGTCTCCCAAGTTAAAGCTGAACTTCCTTGAATTGCCACTAGATGATGCCAACATGCCTCTTTATCAGAGCTGGATTTTCTGAGAGGAAAATCCAATCTAGTATCTAAAGGGAAATCCTTGGGTGCTTCCAAACAGGTGGCTATTTGGGGACCAGTGCTTCACAGGTGTCCAAGTTCCCCACCCCCCTTGCAGCAGCCACATGGCACTGTGAGCATCAAAATGCTAGATTGTGTTCCTTTCCTACCCCCTTTAATTCAGGGGAAATACGGTAAGTGAAACAAACCTGTTGCTAACTACCCTTTTGCGACTTCCAGAGCACCTGACAATAAGCTAATTGGCCATTTGGGAAACACTAAAGAAAATGCCGTGCTTTGGCAGGTGTCAGTCCCCGATGTCTTTATGAAATAAGATGATTTGGCCACCTGCCAAAGCTGGCCTACAAGAACACAGTTATATCTGAGTGCAGTTTCAGTTCAAAACTATGCGCACAAAAATCTGCGGTTTACAGAAAAAATAGCACAAAATGTGTATTTTTCTTTAAAAATATGGATAGCAGATGAGTGTGTACGATGAGTGTGTACAAAATGCATACTTTAAGGAAAAGGAACTTTGGATGTGAAAAAAATGGGAACTTATGATAGAAAGCATGTGAAATAGGCTGACCTGTCTACCATACTGCCTGTAAATAGGGGGCCAAAGTGCTGCGTGGCATTTGTGTTCCTATACCTGCTGAGTGTTGAATGCACTCATCATAGCAGCTTGATTTTTTACAGCATACTTCATCTCCTATTGCAGTACACTGGAGTGTCCTGGCACACTGTTCAGATACCATTGGCAGAATTTGTGAACTTCTACAGTATCAACTAGGGCTGCAACACAGTTTTGGCCTATTAATTGATGAAGTACAGTACAGCCTCATTTTCTAAAATTGCCATAACCACATGAGGAATGTCTTTGCTTAAAGAGCAAAGCCCTTCTTTTCAGGGATGCAATTTAGACATTTTTAAAGTGTTTGTGTATGTGCAAACTGTTTTGGCTAATCAGGTGTTACACAATAACATCTGGGTCAGATCAGTGATTCTGCTCACTTGTTATTCTGTCTATGGTTTTAACTTTCAAAAGGAACACAAGCCCAAGCTGTGATGATTTTAGTGGACCTTTTTTGTACTTCTTGAGCCATTGCAAAGGTGTTGAAACAAGCATTTGTATATATCTATTCCTTAAAGGCATATCCTGCCTTTCTTTCCCACTGGGAATTCCAGACTGCATTTAAAATAAAATAAAATAATAGAATAAAACTATTTGCATAAGATGTTCTAAAAAGGGTCACTCCATAGTCATAAAATGGCATTTAATGTTGAGATTTATACTGAGATCCAAGAGGCTGATTGGGTCCACACCCCCCCCCAAAATCCTGGGATTATGGTGAATAACTGCTTACTGAAAAGACAAAATAAGCAACTGAGAATAATATTTAAAAGATGATCCTGATGCTGTTCTATTAATCTAGGCTGCAGCCATAATTCGAATACCGTGTGCAGTTCTTATAGCCCCACCTTGAAAAGTGAAGTAAATTCCATTAGATTCAACAGGACTTCCTTCCAGGTAAGTATGTAGAGGGGCTGCTGCCAGAAAGCTGGAAAGAGGAACTGAAAAGGAATGGTAGCAACAACTTAATCTCGCGGTCATGGGTTTGAGCCCCACAGTGGGCAAAAGATTCCTGTATTTCAGGGGGTTGGACTAGATGATCCTCGTGAACTCTTCCAACCCTGCAGTTCTATGATTCTATGACTGATGTTTTTACATCTAGAAAAAGATGACAGAGGGGACAAAATAAGCATTTATAAAATGTTGAGCAAAGCAGAAGGTGTAGGCAGAGATTCTCTTACCCCTCATCCCCTTATAATACTAGAATTTGGAGTCACTTCACGAAGCTGATTGGGAATAGGTTGTGAGCAGACAAAACAAAGTTTCTTCAAAATGCAATGCATAGGTGTCATAAGATGTGGTGTTGGCCATTATCTTAGGTGATTTGGAGGAGAGAGACAAAGTCAAATCTTATGCTATGCTGATTTCAAGAATTGCCATTGGTTCAGAATGCTGAGGAAGAAGGCCCAAAATGACTATCCAGAGCTGTGATTCCATTTTTATTATTTTGGACTGGAACTCAGAAGAAGCATTAGAAACAAACCTCAGGGAATATAATATACGGAATCAGTAGTGACAACCAAGTCTCTCCACAAGTGTGTGTGTGTGTAAAAACAGGACCCCAGTGCAAAAGTTCAGCCAGATTTGCCAATGCAAATCAGCTTGTCAGCATAGAGATAATGGTCACTTTATGCCTGTGGAGAAGCTTCGTGATTATGCTTGCCATAGTGAGTCACTATGTTTCTGTAGCAGCTATACCATTGTTGAATTTTATTTTATTTTTGTTACTTCCTTATGCACATCATGTGAGTCTGTTCCCTTGTCTTGGATTCCTCAAAAGACAATCAAGGGAATGGCTATAACATCCATCTGCTTTCACGTAAGCCACTCATACTGCAGTCAAGATGGGAGGCTTAAGTAGACACATACATGTGTGTTTGTGCGTATTTTCTTAGTGAAGTAATCCTCCAAGCTGGAGTGACACGATGAAGTAATGCCAGACCATTACACACCCTGAGTAAAGGATTCCAGTCTTTGCAGATAACTCCTGGTGCCTGGCACTGTGTCGCCATCTCAGTCTGCCAGAGATGTCTTGTTCAAGCCTTTCTCATAGCCTATAAACATTTCTCCTTTTAGCTATTATGGCCCTTTAAGTGGTTTTGCTTACAACTGTTGCCAGGGCTCTGCGTGACACAAACCAGTATCTCCAACCCAGAGCAATATAATGGCACCAAATAAACACACTGATTTCACGTTTTGTAAGAGGGAGACCGAGAGTGCATGAGCATACTCAGAACCTTTTCACCCTCCTCCGATGCGAAGTATTTCCCCTGTTGTCTGGACCAGCAAGGATGCTGTCAATCACACCATCAACAGGCTGATAACTGCACCTTTGGGAGACTGACAGCAGAGTTAACATCAATCGATTTTCCGGGGCCACTATGTGTCCATACATGTACATTTGTTTACTATAAAGAAGAATGTCACACTCTTCTGGTTGTTCTCACTGCAGAAGCATTTCAGCTTGCTAGATGAATGATTCCCATCTTCTCCTCCTTTGAGCCAATTTTGGAAGTGGGGGGCACACAGGGGGAGGAGAGGGGCAAACACCCCCTAAGAAGTCACACACACACAAAGTCCTTGTGCAAGGCTGATCCTGTCCTATATATTATGCAAGTTAGTAGTGCATATTCCCCCCCCCCCAAAAAAGGTGTTCTTTTTGCCGAACTACAGTTGGCTCACTTAAAGTGCAGCTAGGGATTTATGGGACTTTGCTGATACATGTGCCTAAGTAGGTGTTAGGAACTTGTGACCCACCAGATGTTGCTAGACTACAATTCCCATCATCCCTGAGCACTGGCCATGCTAGCTGGACTGATGAGACTTGTACTGGAATAACACTTGGAGGTCTCCCACTTCTAGTACAGTGGTACCTCGGGTTAAGTACTTAATTCGTTCCGGAGGTCCGTTCTTAACCTGAAACTGTTCTTAACCTGAAGCATCACTTTAGGTAATGGGGCCACCTGCTGCCACCACACCACCGGAGCACGATTTCTGTTCTCATCCTGAAGCAAAGTTCTTAACCCAAGGTAAGGGTTCTTAGCCCCAAGGTACTATTTCTGGGTTAGCGGAGTCTGTAACCTGAAGCGTATGTAACCTGAAGCGTATGTAACCCAAGGTACCACTGTATAGGGGATTGGACTTAACCGTCCAGGGGTCCTTTACCTTTTTAGTATAGGGGAAGGGTGCTGAAGGACCTCTTAAGTCTGTGTTAGCTGTTTGGAGGCTTTTACCACTCCTGCATGCATCTTGGGAGAAACAAAACAAAACAGCCATGGACCAGCAATTTCCAGGCCTGTGTCAATAATGAGAATTGACTTAGCACAGATCTAACTGAAAATCTGTTTACCATCCACAGGGATATTGTGGTAATGTTTGTTATGAGGTACTACTAACTTCAGTGATTACAAATTTTAAAAGTGTGTGTGTGTTGGTGAAAGTACAACTGGAATTAGATTACTGCAGATCTATCTGTTCGCTATTGTTACAGGTTTATGAATTATTTAAATAAATAAATGTTTAAAATTATAAAACAAAACCTGCAGATCTTAAAATGATAGCACGCAGATGCCTTTCCTTCTAGAAACCAAGTTAGGGGATGGACCATAGCTCAATGGTAGATGCAGAAGTGCTGAACTGGACAGACCAAGGGTCTGACGCAGTGTGAGGCAGCTTTCCATCTTCCTACGTCCAAGTGCAGATTATGAATGCACATCCTGAAAGCCATTAGGAATTGAATAGGCTATGGAAAGCCTCCACAATATGTGACCAAATCATGATCAAATCAAGCCTACAAGACTGGACTCATTGCCCACACTCCTGCTGGCATTCTCCTTGCATAATTGTTTTTGAAGTTTTAGTTACTTTATCGAGAGTTTGGGTTTTCTTTAGGTCAAGGAAAGGAAGGCAGAGTGTGGTGCCCTGGCCTCCTCCTCCTGCTGCCAAACTCACTCATCTGCTTAACTTGCCTTGATGCTTTGCCAGCAGAGGCTCCCGGTAGTTCAGTGAGTGGGCTCCCCTCATTATCTGGCTCTAAATTTCTATGCCTGGCTAGTTCATCCCAGCTACTGTAGTAGCCAATGAGGTCAGGAGCTGTGGTTAAAAATCTGTTAGCCCCCTAGCAATGGGGAGTGAACAATGGGTGTTGATTAGGAGTGAATATGGCTCCTATAGGTGCACTTTTAATCTTTATAAATTACAAAAAGGAGTGGAGGGTCAGAATTCAAGTGTGATAACTGTAATAACATTATAATTTATCAAAATCAATACTCAGGACTTTAAAAAGACTTTGACAGCCTCTGAAAAAAATCTCTGCTACCTCTTATTACACAAAGAAGTTCTGCTCACAAGGTAGTCCCTAGAGCCAATGAGTACCTGGCAGCCAACCCTATCTGCCAGGTCCGGAATAAAGAGGTCTGGGTGGCAGGGCTGTAAATAATGTAATACTGGTGATTAGAATTGGAGATTTGTGTGTGTGTGAGGGACCAAAGTTCCTTCGGCTTCATTTGCATTGGCTGTACAGTTCTGTTTACATGGCACAGACCCACTACGCTGATGTCATCTGTCTTTGCTGGAAGGAGGCTGGCAATGACTTCAGTGCAGTGCAGGCAGGAGCCAAAGATTTTGCGCCTCGTTCAGCCACACATCATGGAGGAGCCTTGGAAGATAAAGGAGTCTGCCGGCAGGTCCATTTGCTTTTTTCTACCTGCAATAATAATAACCAAATATATAAATAAGTAAAAATAAAACAACTAGAGCCGGGGCTTTGGTGTTTTCTTAGGGGGTGTATGTGTGTAAAAATCCTGCATACTTTTGAAACCACAGATTTCATCTGCTGCAAAACGAAGCAGAGTGGTGTTATCAACTGAGAGTTCTGACCTTTGGATGTCAAAATTGATACAGTAGTAATGCACACCTTTTTCTAGAAGACTTAATCCTTCATTAACACATGTGACTGACATGTTCTGAAAATCTGGAACCCAAGTAATTATGTAGGAACTGCTGAGTTATAAAGTCAGACAAAAAATTGGCCCATACATCAGTGTTTAGGTGGACACAAAGCCTTTTTCAATATCAGAAGACATTATATTGAAAAAGTGATCGTGGGAGTCCCATAGAATGGCTAAAATTCACTCATGGCATGCTTGTTACGATGATTTGGAAAAATGGTCATGTATTATTTAATCTCTCCCCCCTGCCTCTGCCCCTGCTCCATACACAAACATTCAGTTCTGAGAGGATTGGAAATTTTTGTGTGGAGTCGGTGCATGCGTCCATTTAAAATGTGTATATACCTTTAATCCTTATGCCCAATAAATAACTTTGCACATAATTTTGTCCCAGCAGTGTTCAACATGGTACACAGAAAAAGGATTGCATGCAGATATTTGGAACCTATACAGTATTGGACTGAAGCTGCTAACAGAAAGCATTATGAAAATAAAGAAAATGAAAAAGAAAAGAACAGCATGCATCTTGGAAAGAGAGCCTTGGCTCCATCCTAGGGCAGCCTAGACTGATGAGTAATGGGCACTTTTGAGTAATGCCATGGCCGGCCAGCTCTGAGTCACTGAGGAAGCAGACCCATGCTGGAGCCTCAACATGGCTATTCTCAATCGCAGTCTGTTCTCAACAGATGCCTCACAGGGAATAAACAGGTTGAAGGATCAGAGGTGTGGGAAGCTGGTCTCCAGCTTTGAAACAACTCCATGCTTTCTTTTGTTTTATGACCATCTAACCTCTTCTTCCTTTCCTGGTCTTCCGTCTGCCACTTCGATCTCCCCATAGGAAGTCTGCTTGTTTCCATGATATACGTTGATTGCCTCCTCAGGATGCTTACGGAAAGAACAGGCTGCCCCGTTTGCAGTTCTTCCAGTTGCAGTCCAGAAGTTCAAGCCCCTCTCAACCAGCTCATGCACGGGGTTCTGGGCACTTCAGATGGGATGGCAGAAGCCAGTTTGTAAATAGCATGTGCTCCATCTGGGGCAAATCCAGAGTGCATCCTGTTCCTCTCTGTTCCACCAGAGGTCTGAATGATCCTATTGACACCACAGAATTGTACCCCCCACCCAAGTCTGTGATCCCTGAAGCCTTTGCCCTCATCACTTTATAGTGAGACTTACAAGCTAAGTCAAAGTACTCTGTAAAATGGCAATGCCCAATAACTGGCAAGTGTGGGTTTTCTAAGTTTCAGGTGCATGGAGCATGCTTGCAGGTGATAGCAGGTGTTCTGCTAGTGTTCTGACATTGAAAGAGGTTTTCATGCTGGTTTTCTTCCAAATTGTACCCTTGAAGCTGCACAGGAGAATTCAAGTTGCACATCGTCTGCCCGTGACTCCTAAAAGAAACGACTCTGATATTGAGACCCTTTAAGCCAAAGAAAAGAAGGGTAAATGTGAGGCCTTCTGAATGTGAAGCAATACATGCGCCACTACTGAGACATAAGGTACCTCCTGGAAGCATGAGTGTCTCAGTAGGTAACCTGTATTATGAATGGAGGATGGGGGAATAGCAGTTACATAATTATGTTCAAAACACCAAGTGCCACAAAGCTAGGAAAATTGCACCAGAGAACTTACTGCCAATTGTGCACATAGATTGCATAAATCTGTGTTCTACCCATGACAAAATGCCTGCTTTGCATCAGTGTTCTACACTTTGAATGATTAATTCTGGAAGAAGTGTTGGCGTTTTGACACAGAATGTGACAATTCTGTAAGGAGCAATGTGTCAGGAGAAGCACATTTTAAGTGAAGGGAAGTGGGTTCACATTGGCACCCAACCTCAAAAAGGAGATAAGAACCGAGACTTTTGGGTGGCCTTTATGGCAAAGAAGATGGCTTCCTCATCAGTCCCCCTCCCTGCCCCATTATGGGATGTTCTTTCTACAGCGTCTGCTTGCCTGGTGCCAACGTTGGTATTTTCAGTGCCAAGCAAAGACTTTTCTGTTCTCCCAGGACTTTCAACATTCTTTTAGCATCCTCTCATTCCTAATTAGCATTACTGGATATTTTCTCTGCTTGTCTTGCGGCTGTGTTGCTCTTAGCTGCTACGTTCTTAGCTTGTGTAAGATGGTCCCAACTCTCGCATACATGTAGGTTTTGGATTTTATTGTTATTTTATTGCTTTATGAATCAACGGAGGGGTTTTGCCTTTAGTATTCAGCTGCCATGAGTTCAAGATCTGGGAGAAAAACAAGACATTCCCTCTCATACCGAGCCGCGTATTACAGGTCAGAAGGGCCCACCAGCCTCCCATACAGGACTCAATGGAAGCTGACTCATGAGAGCTGCCCCACCAACCTCAGCCAGCCCTCATCTGCCCTGCCTTCTTTCATTCTACAGGGGAAGCACTAGCTGTCAATTTCCTGCTCCTTAGTCCCATGCAGAACTGAGCAGGGAAGAGGATGGGGACAAAACCAGCATTCGTTGGCTCTGCCTGTCACTGGCTCTAGCTTCACTTCCTGCCCACCTTCCTGCTTACCTTCTGTGCCACCAGCTCCAATGGGCACCAGCCACTGCTGCCCATACATCTCCCAACATGCTTTGTTGTGCTATCAGACCGGAGTGAAGAGCAGGCAGAATTTTCCTTTAAAGGCCACTCATTCATGACCAGAGCAAAACAGGTACACATTCTTACCTTGGCTCTCTCCCCTCATATATATTTATTTATGTGTGTGTGTGTGTGTGTGTGCGCGCGCGCGTGTGTGTGTGTGTGTGTGTGTGTGTGTGCCTGTGTGTGGTTTTATATGCCAGGAGCAAACGCAAAGCAATTGATAGAAAATGTTCCAAGTTAATAGGCTCTATTTGCATAATTAGGGAGCAATTTCCATAATATGCAACGGAAGCTGCCAGGATTTGGGAGAATTAAGGCTAGGTTGCCTCTATCAGAGTTAGTAAGAAGTTGACAGGCATTGCTGTAACCCACCATGGGGTTTTAGGACAAAGGGCAGGATCTCAGGGGTTTTTTTGAACCAATAAC
The DNA here is from genome assembly GCF_964252035.2 of Podarcis erhardii. Lineage (NCBI taxonomy): Eukaryota > Metazoa > Chordata > Lepidosauria > Squamata > Lacertidae > Podarcis > Podarcis erhardii. Next base: position 76,385,822 of record NC_138497.1, on the reverse strand, counting down.
TAAACAAATAAATAAATTCTCAATGCCCTATAGAGGACTGCTGGAGGAATGCAGATGCCACAAGCAAGCACCTGTGTCACAGATTGCCTATTACTGCCCTGAACAAGATGGAAAAGCCCCCCTCTCGTTGCGGGGCAAGGGCTCATGAAGATTGCACCTTGAGGGGTCAGTTTATGTGCAGAGGTTCAGCAATGCAACCTCCTTCTGCTGATGCACTGCGGCGCCTTGGCCTGCTGCCCTCCATGGGTGGTCACAGCACGATGGGGATAAAGCAGTGATAGATTGGATATTGGCAGCCTCTCATGGAGGCACCAAGCTAAATAAATAGACTGCAGCCTGTTTCAGTAGCTTCTATATTTAGCATGAGAACATTTATTTATAGGTTTGGCAGCCGCTCCGAGTCAATAAAAGCCTGAGTACTGGAAAAAGGATGTTCCAGTATTTCTCATGCAATAAATGCTGCTACCACTGCCACCTGAAGGAGGCTTTCCCCACATTCATTTATGAAGTCGTATCCTACCTTGTCCTGATGGCTCACGATAGGCTGCTTTTCCCACTATATTGAAAATGTATATAAAGGGGTTACTAAAAATTGTTACTTTCCTATGCAATGGGAAAACAATAGCTATCATGGGGTTTGCTTTGCAAGCTGATTATGTTATAGAAAGGTCAAACGATCTATATTAGAGCTTCAGAGTATTCCTTGATTAGATTACGAGACTAGAGACTGATGTTGTGGTTCTGGTGGATCCTGCTTCTTGGTGCAGTGCGGAAAACTGAATTCAATTATGACATTGATCTAATCAAGTGTAACAAAAGCAGGGAAGGAGCTGGCCAAGAACCTTTGTCCTGGATGTGCTAGCTTTCTGTTTGCATTCAGAGCCAGTGTGGTGTAGTGGTTAAGAGCGGTAGTCTCCTAATCCGGGGAACCGGGTTCACGTCCCCGCTCCTCCACATGCAGTTGCTGGGTGACCTTGGGCCAGTCACACTTCTTTGAAGTCTCTCAGCCCCACTCACCTCACAGAGTGTTTGTTGTTGGGGAGGAAGGGAAAGGAGATTGTTGGCTGCTTTGAGACTCCTTAGGGTAGTGATAAAGCGGGATATCAAATCCAAACTCCTCCTCCTCCTCCTCCTCCCCCTCCTCCTCCCCCTCCTCTTCTTCTTCTTCAGAAATCATATCCCCTGTGGATACCATGTTGGTGTGGTTTTACCATGTTGATTGCTTGCTGTTCTGTGTGCCCAGACTGAGCACCACTCTGCTTTGTCCCCATGAAGTATTGCCCAGCAGAGTCAAGGAAGGATAAACTTAATTATAAATTATAGAATCAACCATGAGGCTTAAATTGCTATACATATATATATAATATACAAGTTGGGTTTGGGAAGAATCCAACAGGATTTTTGAACAGAGAGAAAAACATATGAAGACTGTGATCCTATGCGCTTTTGCTTAGGAGTAAGCCCCAATGAATTCAGTGGTATTTCTGCCTGAGGAAGCATGCTCAGGCTGAATACATTTCAGAGGCTCTTGCTATGGACTGAATTCCAAAAGGGAGGTCCACAAATCTTTTAGAAATACATGCAGCTCAAAGGTTCATGACAATAAAATAGGTGACCTAGATTGGTCACCTCTTGCCACTTCATTATGCTGCAGAACCTTTGGTAGCTGCTAGACAGAAGCTGCACATTATCATTGATCTCTGTTAAGAACATTGGATTCCTCACTGCTATATATTTGTCACAGAGTCTGCATAAATAGGCAGGGGAGAGCGTTGCAAGGCCTCCTTTGCCAAGTACTGTACTGTAGCTGGTTAACAAACTAGCAGTACTAGCAATGCTTGGAAATAATTAAATGGGGGGGGGGGAGAGACTCGGGCAGCAACCCAGATCTCTGCCTGAGCCAGGCTCCCCTTCAAAGCTGCAGAAGGGCACTAGCTCAATTGTTGCCAGAGGTGGAGTTGGGATCAGCACGTTGGCAGGCAAGTTGCCCACCCCTTATGCAGAATCTAAGGCCATTAATCAAAGGCCTTTGATGCATTGCAGCCAGCCATTCCAAGATTACCAACCTTTTGAAGATCTCCTACACAGGAGGCTGCCTTTGTCACTGCTCTGCCAAAATCCATTTGCAGCATTCTTTAAGCACAGCTGTCTAGGGATTTCTGAAGACGATCAACGATCCATTTTCCAGTGGGATCGATTTTTGTTACACACAGTAGCAATGTGAATGTGTTCACAGGTCAGTCTTTGGGATTTGTTTTTTTTTTTAAGGGAATAAATACAAAGTAGCCGCTGATTTGCTGCAGCAAGTTTTGATTGTCCTTGCTAGAACTAGCAGTTCCGTTTCTGATTTTGTTAAATTTCCCAAGCGTTCTCAAACTGCAGGATTTTGTCCCTGGGTGGGGTGCAGTGTGGAATGTGGAACATGGCTCATGGCTCTGCAAGTGTCAGGGACACCTATTGAACAGTGTCCACAACAGCATGACTAATGACTACACTTCGTCTATGCCTGTGCTATTTCACAAAGTGTTTTGATTTTATTTATTTACACAGACTTTGAAGAAATGTCTTCCTTCTTGCTCTACCATTGCAGCTGGGGAACACTTACTGAGTCTTGCAATCCCCTTGCCACAAAAATGCAAGACACCAGAAATGGAGTACACCCTGCCCATGGCAATGTGCTGTTCTTTCACGAACTTTCTGCCAATTTCCCTTCTTAGCTCTGTGAAATTTGTGTGCTCCTGGTGTCCATTGATGAAGTGCAAAGCTCCTCAGGCCCTTTTGCAAAGAGAACAAGTTCAGTTTCCCCTCTCAATCTGTGCTATTCCTTGGCCCCTGCTGTTATACCGGAGATGGGTATCATGATAGTAGTGTTGGACTGGAGCTAGCACAAGTGCAATCATTTGTCCAATGTGATGAAAAAGCCTGGGCCATGTGACAGACACAAACTGGCTATGGAACAAGATTCCCCTTCTTGACCACCCAGGTTGAACCTAGAGGAAGGGCAGCTGCCAAGACATCTGCAGTTGGTTTGACTGCAGAGGTTTAACAGAAGGTGTGTAGACTAACGGAGTCCATTTCTTAATTTTTTTAGTCTACAGAACTCTTATCCTTTGTGTCTCCTGAGACTAGCCCACAATGCAATAGGGAAGTAGGCTTATTAATGGCATCTTATCATGGTGACTGGGGGATAACTCAGTGCCACTGTGGATTGCAATAGGTAATTTTTGAGACACTTTGGGATTATTATCCAATGTATACGTTCTGCATTTTGTGCCAGTGCAGATTTTGAGGGAGTTAAAGGACAGTCTGAATCTTCAGTGCTTAGACCTTGTGGTAAATACAGTAAAGCAAAGTTAGGCTTATGGTAACAAAAAAAGTGCTCTGTGGAAAGTAATTCCTGAGTGATTTTTGCTGTGTCTATTAGTCTCTGGAACCAATTTTATTTTCTTTGTATGCTTATATAGATAAAATCCAATTTAATTTTCTCAATACACATGACTGAGGCTGATGGAAGCCAATAACACCTGATAGCCACAGGGCAGCCACCTCTGTTTTAGAGCCACTGAAACAAACTTATTTTAGGTGGATATGGAAACCTTTCCGAATATTGGTACCAAATATATGGCGAATGTCAGGTCTCAAAACTATTTTTTCACTGTAATTTTGTGTCAGCTCCTTTAAATTTATTCGAATTAAGGGAACTTCTGTCTGGGTGTTTTTATGTGGATCTCTCACACACTTAAAAGTGGGTAATGCCTTCTGGTTAACTCCATCATCCCGTCCTGATACAACCATAATTGTTTTATTGATTTTTTGTATCTACTGCTGCTTTTGGCTGCCTTGGGCATGATTCACGGAAAGGTGGGGCATAAATATTTATAGCTAATAAATAAATAATTGGTCCATGCCTCCTTATTCACCAGTTATCTCTAGTTAGCATTTAAGCCATTGTGCATTTGTATTCTTTTGTTTTCAATCTTACCTGTTTTTGTTTGTGGACATGGGTTTCTTTTTAAATATAGCACTTTAAATATTTATCTGGATAGTTCTAAGAACCTATTGCCTCTTCTAAGCTTCAATGCGTTCCCTAACTTGTACCTGCCTATAGCTCAGTGTACCATACCAATATAGAATTCATCATGCTTTCTTCCTACATGTTTGTAACCATCCCCAGCTGCGCAGGTACAAAACCTTCAACGTGCGGGGCAACTTCCATCCCACCATTATGCAGCAGGTTGTTGCCACTGAAATGGTGGCAAACTGTCGCGAAATTCAGAGAAGTCTGGGAGGTGCCGATCTGGTTTTGTGTAAGGGGGTGGGGTGGGGAAATGGCTTTTTCTACTGTTAAGACAAGTCTCTTTTGAGGTAAACTTTGTGTGAACTTGGATGGGAAGTGGAGTTGGGGGGAACATTCTAGGTGTAGTGCTATGTTAAGTGGGTTGATGTTCTGTAATTGGTTCTGATATATGGGGCGAAGTTTTATGATTGGTCAGTATTTGAGCTAGTTAGAAGGTTCTGGAATGGGCATGCTCAGTCTGGACAAAGCCTAAACGTAACTTATCCTACCCTATAAAGACCATTGCTTAATCTTTGCTAGGGGCTTCCAGCCTGACCATTATGTGTGTCCTGGCCTTCATTTGTGTGTCTGCTGGGAGCCTTTCAGATCAGAAATAAAGTGTCTTGAGGTGATTTCCTGAGTCTTCCTGTATGTCTACCTCTTAAATGGGGTCCCCTGGGAATTTCTAAAACAGTGTCATATAGAAATCTTCAGAGATTGCATTTCTCAAGCATCCCTATTCCAGCCTTTGCCAACTGGGTGGGGCTGATGGGAGATGCAGAATAACAGAATTGTAGACTTGGAAGGGACCACGAGGATCATCTAGTCCAACCCCCTGCAATGCAGAAGACCCCAAGACTGAGTGTCTCATACTCTACCAACGGAGCTATCCAAAATAACTGGAAGACATCAGGTTGGGGAAGGCTGTCCCTATTCGCATCCCGGCACTGGTTCTATGGCAGAATGTGGGCTTTCTTGGTTGGAACAGTAAAATACTGTTGTTTTAGCTGACCTGACCATTGCTCCCATCAGCTTTATTGTGATCCCCTATGAATGCTCTCATTACTCCCTCCCCCTTTTCTCCCTCCCTTGTCACTCCACACACACACACACACACACACACACACACACACACACACACATCATTAAAGAACAAAACTGACACTGGCTGTTAAAACATCTATTAGGAATTTATTACAACACATTGTTCCCAAATACAAAAGAAAGGAAAAGAAAGAGAGGGTAAAAAAGCACTGCTGTTTACAGCCTCCAGTAATAAATAAATAAAGTCAAAGCCGGGGCAGAGTGCACCACTTAGTCCTGCCAGGCAACATCCAATGTCAGCATTCCTTTAGCAGGCAGAAGGGGATGCATTTTGGTTATCATGACTCATGAGAGAGGGAACAAACTCACAGACTAGATGCAAGAAGTCTATTCCCCACCCCATCCCACCCAACCTGTAGCCCACCCTGGACAGTACTCGGAATTCAATCCTAGAAAGCACAGGGACCTCAAAACTCATTCCCCAGCCGTCCAAGGGCAACCTTTGATACTGAACTGCTCAGTTTGAGACCTATTCACTTCTTGTGTATGAGGATTTCCCCACAGACTAAGACCTTCCATTCTGCGCCTGGATTAGGGGGTTCCAACAACTCGCCCCTAATCAATCTTTGTCTGTGAATGTTTGCAAGACAGGAGACCTGGGATAAAAACATGGCTCTGAAGACAAGAGACCAAAAAGGGATTCTACGTATGCCTCCTGAGAATATAGGTAACTCAGTTTCTCTACTCCTTCCAAAAGAATTCTGAGCAACAATAAATAAATGTAAGATACTGCAATGGAAAGACCTCATTCTGCACCTCTCTTCCTCCACCTTTTGTGTCTTTTGCATTGCAAATATAGTCTGTTTGATGGCTATTCTTAATAATCTTACCTTAAACTGATTCCTACCAAGGTTGGCTAGGAAAGTACTGTGGCACAGAGGTGTCTTTACAGGAGACAAATAAGTCTTTTTGTTCACTGGAGTTTTCAGTAATACTGACATTTCTTTCCAATGCTGGGAAGGAAAATGTGTTTAGCAATATAGGAATGTTGAGACATGAGTCACCAGATGATACCTAAACACACAGGGGTTGTGCCTGATAGTTTCTGTCATCCTAAATTCATTGAGAAATTTGTGACGGAACATGGACAGCTCTTTCTCATACAGGAAAAGGCCTCAGCCCATTTATCAGGGGGTGTTTTGGAGACTTGTTCATGACCTGGAACTTTGTATAAATTATATTGTGGTTTTAGTTTTACTAGGACAATAATTTCAGTAATAATTTAATCTTAATTCACCTTTGAACTTTCTCATTAGTGATGTGAATCTCTGATCACTATTAATGTGGAAGAGGGAGAATTTTGCGTTAGCGTAACAAAGCAACTGAAGCAAGAACTCGTTTAAGATTCCTGTGTGGAAATGTCCTTACTTCTAAGGAAATCATAAGCATTTAAATCTCTTCCGGTCTGTTTGGACCAACGTAATCCCAGTTCTTGAGGTGGCTGAAAATTCTAGAGCACAGTGCCATCAAACTCAGAGTTTTTATGATAGGATTTGGAAACAAAACGCTTCATCATCGGGCACAGATGCAGGTTTGTTTGTTTTTTTATATCTCTAGGGAGAAATCTGGACTACTGAAATGTGGTCATTGCACTATAATTCTTAGGACTACTTGTGGGGGGGGTGTTTAGGGTTTGGGAAGACGTTGCACTGAAACGTTTTTTGCAGTGCAGACAAGCTCTAGGACAGTGATGGCCAAACCTGGCCCACCAGCTGTTTTGGGACTACAATTCCCGTCATCCCTGACCACTGGTCCTGTTAGCTAGGGATGATGGGAGTTGTAGTCCCAAAACAGCTGGAGGGCCAAGTTTGGCCATCACTGCTCTAGGATGAAGAAAATGTGGAATATGTTGATTCTGTATCTTTTAAAGTACTACTTAATAATTTGAAATCATTTTGGAACTCTTCTGTTGCTCCCTAGAAACTTCCGTGGAATAGAGATAGCTACTCCACACCTTTCCAAACTCCACAAGAAACTGATCTGTTCCTCCTTATAACATCTAACAACCTGACGTGCCATAGTACTGACCAGCCACTACCTACAAGGAGTCAGGGAAGGCAAAAGGGCAGTTGGAGATGGAAAAGTTCTGCATATACTCACAACAGAGAAACAAAGATCAACATACATAGAAGTAAAATTACATAATAATAATAATAATAATAATAATAATAATAATAATAATAAATACTTAAATCTATAATTCATACATTGCAATTACAACATTGATAGCTTATTATCATTAGCATTAGGATCAGGAGGAAGGCAGAAAATACCTCCTTTTAAAGGGATGGCATCCAGGAGAGGAGACAGAACAAGAGCATATGGCTACAGGAAGAAACACAGGGAAAAGGAAAAATAAATAAAACCAGAGAGCGCAGATGACAAAAGAGGTGGAGGGTCAAAGAAACATAGCACAGACTTACAAAGCGGGAGGGAAACTCAACCTATTTTTGTTGCTGTTGCAAAGAGAAGGTGCTGCAAGCCAGAAATTCACCATAGACCTGGGTGGTGCCAGCCTTAGTGTTTTGCATCTCAAGTGAGGTCAAAACAGCACATCTCCACCACTTTTTGTTTTTTAAGCTTGAGGGTTAAGAGGCAGGAAAATGATACTTCTCCAGAATCTGCCATGAAAGCAAACTGCAAACTTGCATTATGAACTCAGTGAGCCTGCATTGTCCCACAAACACTAGAGCTTGGATTTATGAGGAATTTTTTAAAAAGTTCCTGGGATATTTCATTGACATCGTACGCAAGGCCAGGTTGTTGTGCCAGAGGGTGGTTGTTTTATAGTGGGTATTTTTTTTTTTTTTTTTGCCTTACCTTTTCAATAAATCTTAAAGACCTTATTTGCATCCCGGAAGACACTTGTCTCACAGCAAATCAAATATTTTCATATAATTCTGATTGTCCGTGAGCAGAACCTATTTGCAGGCGCTAGATTCCTACTTCTGAGTTCTCACATGGGGGCTTTGGTTCGCCTGCATTCTGCTACTGAGTTGGCAATAATTCTGTGGCAGATTACTGTGTAGTTGAAGCATGAACATCAGATTAGAATTGAAGTCAGAGGTCCCCTGGAGCAATTTCCTGACTGATAAGAACTGGCGAGTTCAACTAGGGTTGCCATACATCCAGAATTTTCCAGACATAGCTGGGATTTGGCCAGCCATATGGCAGCCCATGTTGGACATGTAGATTTTGGCCAATTTCCTTTAAAAAAACTTGAAATTTAGCAAAAGAAGCTCAACAACTTTTGTGGCTGGATTTTCATTTTTTGAAATATGGCAACCCTTAGTTAAACAGCTAATAATATTTTCAGGAAAAGCTGTTCTAGGTCACCTGTGGGCTTAACCTGATCCCAATAAAGACAAGGCAAAGATGCCTTTTGAGTTCAACTAAGACAAGCATAATGGCATTTTTCTGATGTTTTCAATAGAAGGCAATGGTAGATTATTTCCTGCAGGATACATTCCACATAGGGCTATGGAAAATAGCTCAAATATGGCTTCTAACACGGTTAGAAAGGAAATAGAAAATGCAAATTTGATTTTCATAAGAAGGGTGAAGATTAAGACTGTGTCTTTCACTATTTTAAATTGCTCTTCTTTTCTTGATATTCTCTGCATTTGAGAAAATCCCCAGATTTTCACTTCAATCTCCACCAATTGTCCTAGAAATTCCTCCCGCCACTCAGATTGGCCCACTTTTTTTTTCCTGCTGAAGGGAACTGTTGGCAATTTTGCAGCTTGCTGGGAATGCTAGCCTGAATACCCACATATTCTTCCCCACCTTTTAATTCTGGAGGAGTGATTGCTCTGAAATGACAGCAGGTGGCAGCTCTTCAGAGCAAGCAACCATTCATTTTTGTCCTTCCCCACTGATGCTGTTAGTTGCTAGAATATACTGTAAGGATTGACTTTGCAGCACTGGCTGAAATCAGATTGTGAACTGAGAAAGTTTTTGTCTGACAGAATGGACTGCAGCACTTTTGTATAAATTTCAAGTGTTCAGTAGCTGTCACGAATTTGTCCTTGTGGTATTTTCTGCACCAAACTCTGCTACACTTGTAACACAGAACAGATCTCAAGGGCCCTTGGTATTCACAGAGTGCAAGTAGCACATTGTGTCACGGCAAAGATGGCAGCAGACACTGAAAAGAGATAGGATTTTCCAGGTCATCCCTGTAAAAATTCCCAAGGGACATGCTGAACACTGCAGTGCCAATGATCTGTGAACTTTCCAAGTGACTGTTTTTAATTCCTTGTGGATTTTTTGCAAAAACAACAACAACCAACCTAGGACAGCAATTTAGTTGTGAAAAGCAGAGATGCTGGGGAGTGACTGCTGAAGACTGGATTGCTTAACAGCCTTATAGATTTCATCCTTCATGTCTACTGCATACCATTTATGAAAGCAGTGCTCCATTATGAACTGTTCTGCCCTGCAGCAATATCTGTTCTAATCACCTGCATGTCTGAATGCTATTCTCCTGTTGGTCCCACAGGAAAAGAGGCACAGGATTAAGTGTTTCTCAAACTTGGGTCCCCATCATCCCTAGCTAGCAGGACCAGTGGTCAGGGATGATAGGAGTTGTAGTCCAACAACAGCTGGGGACCAAAGTTTGAGAAACACTGGTTTGAGAAACACTGGTTTAAAACATGGAGTTTCATGCTGCTAAAGGGTTAATCCACCCTTTGGATGCAATCTACTGAAGGAAATGAGGATTCTGAACTTAAAGCATCTGAAAGCATCAATATACATTAAGCACCCAGATACATTAAGTTATGGTTGAAGATGTGACGAGGGATCAAAAAGAAACTCTCAACCTAGGTAACCCATGTTTATCCTATTCCACTTCCCCCAGCCCCCACTACTCTGTCATGCTACTTTCAAAATACTATGCAGGTCAGTCGGATCACTTCTGAGCTTGCAGCATCTAATATGAAAATATTTTGGTAAAATAAGTATCATGAGGTCTCTACCTTATGTCTTGGTAGAGTACAGACAGCAATTGTTACAGTCAGGAAACAGACAATCTGATGCAAAAACATCATATTGCTGCTCCCTGTGGTTTGTGTTGGTAAGCTCTGAACCTGAGATTTTTATTTATTTTTTGTCTTGTGTAGGATTTTTTATTTTTGTAAAAAAATCACATTTCAACAAGAAAGAAAATGGGAAAAGAAATGAAGTTGCTTTTATCTCAAATAATTTTTTTTCTCATTTAAAAGCTACACAAACAACCCTGAGGTATTGGCTCAAAAAACCAGCATGTGATAAGAAAGGAGCAAATGCAAAATCAGTTACACAAAGAGAAAAATGTGCTTTCGGCTTTAAGAGAGATGGCTCTAGGCCTGTGTTCCAAAAGAAGGAAGCAGCATTGCAGTGCCTCTGCCAGGAGCTGTTGGGGGAATGTGTTGCTACTCCTCAAAAGGGAAGAAGACCAGTGTGGCCAAAGAGCGAAAATGTTCTTCCCTCCCACTTTTGTGTTTTTGACTGGGAACCTTTGCCCTATTAGCTGAATTATCAACACTCTACTGATTTGCTAACTCATTCTCCTGCTCAAGCCCCCAGGGTCAGACTCCCAAACTTTAGGAGATGAGGCCAAATATTCAGAATGTGAGAGGGATCGACCCTTGGTCAGCTGCAAATGTCCATACTAACCAGAAACACTGGCGCAGCAGAAGCCCGTTGTTGCAGCACCTTTTTGGCCCAAGATGGTCACAGTGCCCTCCTCTGACCTGAAGGACTCTAGAAGCCCTCATGCAACTAGAGTCTCCCTAACTCCATTGGATCCATTGCCTGTCAAAGCAGGATGGGCCCCTTTAAATGAGAATCCTCTCACCCAAAGTAGAGTTGGTTACACAGAGCTGCAGCTCCTACATAAGGTTCAGCATGAGGCTGAATAGTGCCGAGACAACATCTGAGCTCTGCTCTGAGTCTCCAGCCTGCTGTCCAGGGAGCACTCACCTTGCCAGAACCTAGACCTTGCCTTGCCAGCTTAGTACCTGCTGGAACCTAGACCTTTGCCTTGTGGGTTGGAGCGACCATACTGCTGAGGCCATCACTTGGAGCAGAACAAGAGACCAATGTGAACAATGTGGCCTCCAAAAAATACTTTGTGCAGCAGCGTCGTGCAAGAATGGTAATATTTCACAGCTACATACCACATAGATCAGTCTAATCACATGGACAGATTGCAACCATGAACGTGATTCGCTGGGGTTCGACTCTCCATGCGACTGGGCCCATCTGCACAGTTGGTGATTTACAAATGTTACCACCTCTGTAGAGAGCCTTCACTGCACAGCAACCTTCCTAGCAACTACACAAAAAAAGACCATCATGTTTCAACCTGCCCTTAGGTTCAGCCTTCCCCTGACCCCAGGTGTTGTTGGATTACATCTCTCATCATCCCAACAAGACCTGGGAACCCTAGGGTGGGCAAGGCTGCCTTAGTTCAACTAGGGGGAACAGGCTCCAGCTCATCCTCATCCAGGGCCAGCCCCAATATGAAACGGAAAGAAGCAGCCACTTCAGGCAGCAGATTTCTGCCATTAAAGAGTGACTTAAGTGGTGTACTTTATTCTTATACTTTTTACCATTGGGATGAGGTGGGAAGATATGGATTATCCATTTCAAGGGTCAAAATACCTTGGGTTAACCCTGTCCTCTTCTCTGTCTTTTGGTGTATATCTTTAGAAAAGTGTCAGGAGAATCTTTCTTCCCCATCTCCGAAAAAAGGAAAATTAATCCTGTGCAGGAGGATTTCTTACAGCCAACCATTCCCCCATGAAGTATGCCAGTGGGGATCTCAGGACTAGGTTTCTTTTGTGGGTAATATCACAGCCAATGAACACTATTTCTCAATGATAAGACAAATAGGTTCTATAGCCAAGCTAATCTCCTTGTGAACACATCAGTTGGAAGATGACTGCTGAATGTGGGAGAGCTGGGAATGGATCAGTGGGTCCTTTGCACTACAGCTGAAATACTTTCTATCTTTCCTAGAACTTCCTTTCTCAAAAGGCTGTTCAGTTTGGTCTTTTACTGGTCTTTATATTTGTCTTTGGACTGTTTTCTCATTGGCTGATTTGCATTCGTTATGAAGTCTCTGTATGGCAGCAGCTCCCTGATAGAAAGTGAACATGTACTTCAGAGTAGGCACAAATTTATGATGGAGAACTGAAGCTGGGAAGAAATTCCTGCTTGCAGCAGTAAGTGGACACTTCCTTACAGTGGGATGGATCCCTAAGAACCTTCAATGATTTCCCCCCCCTCTAGTACCACAATAACAGAATGCATTCAGCTGGCTAAAGCCATCCTTTGCCAAGGTTTTAGGCATCAAGTATCTCCCTAACCACTTCCACAAAACCTGATGGAGACTGGGTTGAACACTATTTGAAAAGAGCAGCATCTGAATGGCCATTCACCATAATCCACCCCCCTTCGGAAGGGCAGGGAATGGCCTATTTGTCACCATCATTCATCTGGGAGATATCCTGGGCTGCTGGAAAGGGACTCATCCTCTGGGAATTTAACCCTCAGGTCCAATACATTTCCTCTAGAGAGAAAATTAAAAAGAAAACCCAATACTCATCAAGCTCTCTTGATGCCCCTTCCTGACTTTAGAACAGGACTCTCCTTCTCTTATAAAGGAACCCCGTGATACTCCACCCAGACCCAGGAAGAGAAAGGTTTTATGGCTTTGATTGCAGATGCGACAGGTGTAGGAAGTAAAGAAGCATTAAGAAGGATTCCTGGCTCAGTTTGTGTTGAACATTTTCTCACTTTTCTTTTTAAATAAAAGTGCACGCACATGCATTCTCTCTCTCTCTCTCTCTCTCTCTCTCTCACACACACACACACACACACACACTCTCACACACACACAGATTTCTCATCCCACTTTTTGGGGTGTCTGCGTCACTGACGTGAGTTACAGAAGGAGCCGCAGGCCTAGGATATTGCTTTGAAACTCGTGTTTCAGATTTAAATACCATACACAGTAAAAATAGAGCTGATAAGTACCGCCCCTACATTGTCTGAAAATCATTGCCAGAATGAACAGCTTCAAATAAATTAAAAAGAAAAGTTGAAATATTATTTGTCTCAATAAAAACTGTAGTAAAACCATTTAAACTTTTTTCTTTGTGTTTCTCTCTCTCTCTTATATTATATATAATATATATTTATATATGTATAGGGCTGCCGCAGTGCAGCATTTAAGAATTCTAGCCAGAGAAACACAAGAGGAGCATGCTCAGTATGGGAAGGGGGACACACACCTAGGGAAGCTATTGAAATTTAGCCCCTCCAGGTTTCTGCAGCCCAATCTGGGAAGGAGCCACCCACAGATAATGTCCCACCCTGATGGAACAGGAGGGAAGCTCTCCTCCTGTAATGGGAGCGGGTGGGTAATATCAACAGTTGCTAATGTACTCTCACAAGAAAAGAACCTGCTTCCCTTTAGACTTCCCCCACTGCAAACCTGCAGATCAAACAACAATAATCTTCTTTCAATGAAAAAAAAAAAGCTTTTACATCAGTGGAAGTCTTTACAATGTTAATATCTCCCCTGTTTCTCTTTCACCCCACCTTTGAAGTTACACCTCAGCTCTCCCCTTCCCCCTGCCTTTTTTGGGGGGGGCGGGCAGGCAGAGAGAGCACTACATGCGAAAGGAAGGAATCCAGGCTTTAAAGAGTTAATACACCCTCCACCAGCCAAAAAAGGGAATGCGGTGTGGTTTTGCCTTGGTGGTGGAGGTAGGAACATAAAAGGGAGGGCACCAAGCATGCACCGTTATGTTTCCTGACTTTGGATTCGTTTAGCTTTGCCTTTGCTTCAGCATGTGTGCCCTTTGGAAACGCACACAGGCATATAAATAATACCCTCCCCTCCCCCTTCCCTCTCCCTAGTTAAATATCTCGCCAGCCTCCCCCCTCCCCACCCACCCACTGATGCACACGCAACTTGCTCTCAGATCTCACAAGGTGAGTGTCAGGACACCTCAATGATTTCCATGCTGCCCGAAAAGCTAGACTGTTTGCTGATTTTGCCCAGGTCTTCCCGAGACCTGCTCTCCGACAGGGTCTCCTCGAACTCCATCTGGCAGCTCCTGCGCTTGAACTGCTTCTCGGCCGCGGTGTCCTCGTGCCAGCTGTGCCGCACGTCCCGCGGCTCGCCCCGCTGCTTGTCCCTCAGCCTGATCTCGCAGCTCGCCTGGATTGTGCTGCAGCTGAAGGAGGAGTAGGTGGCGGCGCCGGCAAACAGAGTCCCGCTCCCGCTGCCTTTGCTGCCCGCCGCCGAGTCTGTGCTGAAGTACCAGGGGTTCTCAGAGGAAGGGGTGCTGGGGGACTCCAAGTGCACCCCCCAAGTGCCGGTGGGGGCCGGGGTGGCGGTCGGCTGCTGCCCCACACCGGGGAGGCCCGCCCGAAGCGTCTGCTTGAGGCTGTCCTCCACGCTGGCGCTCTTGTGCATGGCGCACACCCCACTGAAGTTAAGGCTCAGCCCGTGGGCAGGGGAGCCGGCTTGGTGCCTGTGCTTCCGTCTCTGCCGTACTTTGGCCTCGAGGAGGAAGTCGGGCCCGCTGGGCCAGTCCGGGCTGTCTGGGACAGGGGAGAACTGGCATGTGCCGTTGGGACCTGATGGGCTGTCCAGCTTGCACAGCTTGGGGGTTTCTCCTGCCTCTGTTGGACCTGGAGGGTCCTGCTGCCTCCGGCTAGGGGTGTAGGCTGACTTGATGTCCAGGGAGAAGGAACGCTTCAGCCGGTTGGTGTCTTGGATGCGCTCCGAAGACAAGTGGAGGCCACGGAGCCCTTGTTGCAGTGCTGTAGGCGAGACAACCTTGGAGACTCCCGCTGGCTTCTCGGAGTCAAGTGAGGAGGTCTCCGAGGTTGTGCTTCTGAATAGCTCCTCAGCCTTTTCTGAGGTAGACAGAATCTGGTGCCTGCAGCCTTCAGGGGCTTCTGGCTGGTCTTGCTGGGATTCTCCTTCGCCCTTCTCCCCTTGGGCCTTCAGAGCCTTGAGCCGCTTCAGGCTTCTCTCATACTCTAGGAGCTGACCCAGGAAGTTGAAGTTGGGTGAGATGGAGGGACGCCGGTCTTTTACAAACCTGTTGGGGCAAACGAGACAGCTGCAGTTGTTACTGGGCCCTTTCTTACTTCTAAGGATTTGGGCGCGGGATGCTGCAAGAATTGTATGATTCAATGCAGCACTGGAAATCGGCTGGATCTGTCCCCCCCCCCACATCCTGGGACATCAAGGAGTAGGGGTGCAATGTGATGCTTTAAAGATTGCTCCTTGTTCATGCAATGGTCATTTCGGACAACCTTAAGACTCACGGCAGTAGCCATGGGATCTGTCTGTGGATGTTGGCTCCTTGTCCCCATTCTGCCACTGCCACATGTCACACCAAGGTGTTTCTTTTCTTTCTTTTCCTTCTTTTTTTGCATGTTGCCACTAACAGCTAAACACTTACGTCTGCTGTGAGCCTGCTGGCACATGCATGGGGACCAGCTGGCAACAGGCTGGGAGCCAACCTGCAGATGAGATTCAAGTGGCAACTACAAGCCTGACAGTCATGCAAACCAGCCTGGTAAGCTTACACTGAAGAAACTGGCAAATGAGTAACTGAAAACACAGCACAGGTAGATTATGGGAGGTATCTAACTAAGGTATTATCAGACTAGACCTACTGAAGTTAATGGACCTGAGATAGTCACGTCCATTGATTTCCATGGGTTTACACCTGGTAGGACTATGATTGGAATCAACCCTATAATGTATATGGCACTATGTTCTTTCATGCTTATTAGCCAGTACCCTTGAATGAGACACATGGAAAGTATGCTTCATGATAAACGGCACCACTTTAAACAAAAAAACCACACCCCAAAGTCAAATGCAAAGAAAAACATTAGTGCCCTCTCTTTCAGAAAGCAACTTACCTGTAGGCATCATCTGAAGACATCCCCATGGTCTTCATGATGTATGCAATGGCAATGGTGGCCGATCGGGAGATCCCTGCCAGGCAGTGAACGATCACCTGGCAGCTGGACACCTTGGCCTTGTCTGCAGCAGGAGAAAACAGCCTTCAGGTCGATATTCTGGGACTCTACTATCGACGTTGTTCTGAACAACAAAGAGACTTGCAGTGCCTCAAAGGCTCAAAGATTTATGGCAGCATAAGCTTTTGTGGACCAGAAGCCCCTTCACAAAAGCTTGAACAAGGCACCACAAGTGTCTTGGTTGTTTTTCCTGCTGCATGCTAACACAGCTACCTCTCTGGAAATGACTCTGAAGGAAGATGCTTTTAAACAAAATTGGAAGAGTAAATATAGAGGAAAAACACAAATCTAAATGGTTTAAGTAAGTCAAATATGTGCAACCAAGAAGTGGAAGCTAGAAACCATGAGTTGTTTATTTGGCTTCTTGGCTTGTCAATAATGTTGCTGTTTTATCTGATGAGAAATAGTGGAGGGACTTCCTGGCCTGCAATGGGTTGCTAATAAAGCACCGGATTATTATTCTTTTTTAAAAAACAAACCATTCACTAGTATATGCTTTAAAGAGACTTTTTTTAAAAAAAATTCCCCACCCTCTCTATTTGCTAGGAAGAAAATTACTATTTGAACTCCCAGTCTCATTTAATCAATCATCTTTGGAACCAGAAAGAGCATAGTTGTTGTTAATAAAGAAAAGCACCTTGATAGAGCAAGAGACATTTCTTTCTGTAGCAGCAACTGTTCTCCCAAGTGGTGTTAGCTATACCTCAGGTGATGCTATGGGTTTACAATGGTCTTGGTAGCTTTGCTGTCTGGGGACAGGATGGTTGTTTTGTACAAAGGGAGAAAGTGTGCCTCCCAAGGGCAGACTGAGTGTTTTGAACACATCAGAGTTAAACAAAAAACAAAAACCAGAAGTCCGTGCATGTGCATGGGGGAAAATGAACCACGCAGCCACTATTGCAGCAACCAAGGTTACAGCCCAGAAGAACTAATGAACTGCCCCAAATGTGGCTGGTCCGCAGTCTTACCAATGAATTCAATGGACTTGTCCAGCCAGGGCAGAAGCTTCTCACAGTAATTGTCATTGACTGGAATGCGCATGAAGTGACTGTCACATATGAAATCTGGCTTGGGACAAGAGTTGCTGGCGTTGAGGACATAGCTTATCCCATTCTGGGTCATCAGGTCCTGAGAGAGAGAGAGAAAGAGAGAAGCAATGGATGTTTGGCAGTCCAGTGTAGGATGTTTTCACCCATTCTTCCAGAGGCCCTGAGGATGTCATTGCCTCCTCTTCTTTCTCCTCCATTGGCTACTAGGCTGCCCAGCCTGCAATGTATGGCTGTGCTATCACAGAGGGGGCTGTTTGGGCCGCCAGCTGGGCACTGTTGCCTGAGGTCAATGAAGATTCAGTAAAAACCACTGGCTGCTGCCAAAATGAAAAAAAGCAGGACTTCTGTAGGGAAGCCAAGACTCACTTCTAAAAGCAGAGTTTTACAGAAAATATCCAGAGCTAAGTTCTTTGGGGTTCCCACTCATATTCCATTCCTCCTGTTTTCAGCTACTGATGCCCAATGCTATGCCCGCCCCCCCCCCCAGAGTTCTGTGGCTCCATTTTCCAAATAGTCTCTGTGTAATAACTCTCACCTCGGTCCCTAGGAGCCAGCCTAGCTCCCGAGCTCACATTCCTGGCATTTTTCTCCCCCATTCCCTTCTACTCCCTGTGTAAAATGTTCCCCCTTCCCCTCTCAGTGTTTCTAGTTCTGGCGCTTCTACCTAACCCTCCCCCCAAGGCAGGAATGCCCAACTGGCTCCCTCCTGCCCAGGATTTGTGCCCACTGGTATGTTCACAACAACTGCGGTTTCTTTCTTCTTCTAACTTGTATTATTTTTTCTTTCAATGAAATTCTCTTCCCCGATGTGATATCATAGCCCAAGCATTCTGGTGTCCTTTGAGAGGATGCTGCCTGTTCCCTTCCCTCTCCAACTCCCAAAGCAGATCTTTGTCCATTTGGGGGCCTGCTCAAAGGGTTCTTTGCTTGCAGATGTGGGCTGCCGTTCCCTACACTCTCCCTTGCCCTCACCTCACCATCAGTCACTGTTGAATGCCAAGCTTAATACCTCATCCTCTGGCTCTGAGGCTGGACATGGAAGAGTTGAGGTCAGTGTTATTCTTTAGCTTGGCTGGCACTGGGCTCTGGCAAGAAACAGCTGGCTCCCCTGTCATAAAGATCTCTCAGGGTCAACGTTGCAGTTTTGATGCTCCTGCTGCTAATGTCCTTAGCACTTCAAAAGGGAGCTCACGTCTATAGCTCTGTTTTGCTGCACAATTCAAAAATGGCCTACCCCTGTCCTGATCAGACAATATACAGCAGGGGTCAGCAAACTTTTTCAGTGGGGGGCTGGTCCACTGTCCCTCAGACCTTGTGGGGGGGCCAGACTATATTTTGGAACAAAAATGAATGAATTCTTATGCCCCACAAATAACCCAGAGATGCGTTTTAAATAAAAGCACACATTCTACTCATGTAAAAAGACCATCTGCGGGCCGGATTGAGAAAGCGATTGGGCTGGATCCAGCCCCCAGATGTTAGTTTGCCTACCCATGATATAGTTTCCCACACAGGTGACCCACCTGCTCTCCCAAGTCTTAAGGGGAAGGGTTTCTTTAACGCAAGCTACACCTCCCTCCCTCCCTCCCTCCCTCCCTCCCTCCCTCCCTCCCTTCACTTCTTCTTCTTTACATGATGTACCTTATTTAAGACATCTTTCTGGGAGCCTAGGTAGAGATGAGGCAAGATGCGAGTTGGGCCAACATTGGCCACTGGCATGCATGGCTGGGAGATGCTCATTGGCAGGATAGCAGTAGGTTTCCCTTCGCAGAGTCCTGGGAAGCAAGATGAGAAGGTGGCAAAGCCCCCTGGAGAAAGAGAATGGAGGGAATAATGTTATTCAGCAACTATCCCCATTTTCCCACAAACTGATTTTTATGAAAATTCTGCAGATAGGGAACTGAATCAGAGAACTGGAAGCAAAGTCCCAAAGTCAAATAATGACCCTGTGGTAAAGAGGACAATTAAACCCCATTCTTCCACACTGAAGGGAAACCTTATATTTTATTCTCACATAATATAAATGCATAATGTTACATATTAAGACCCTAAGCTCCCACAAGAGCATTAGATACTAGATGCATATAAAAGCAAGCTCCTTCGCCGTTTGCCTTGGTTACAGATGATGGGCTTCTGGTGCCATGTCCCCTTCTGTCCTCTAGAGGACGGGAAAGGCAACAATTCTATTCATTAGCAAAAATAAAAATAAAGCAACACTCTTGGGGATAACACTGGACCTCTGCTGACACAGATTGTCTGGGTGTGTAAAATTCATCTTTTTATGATTAGTCCCTAGAATCTATAAACTTCCCTGCTCAGTTACCTATTACAAAGACAGGCGTTTCCCTGGCATCTAATGAAAGGCTAGAGAACCTGTGATCCCTCCAGGTAGTGTTGCACTACAACTCCCATCATTCCTGACCACTGGCCACACTGGCTGGGGCTGATGGTACTGGAGTCCATCATCAGCATTCCCACCCCTGCTTTTAATGGCTTTTAAACCCGCCTCCCTTGTCACACTTGGCTCACTCCTTTGTTGCAGTCCTGCCGTCTGCCCCCAACCCTTGGTGCATGAAGCATTGTGTGTGGTCTCTCTGCAAAGGGCTAGGGCTCTCCACCTATTACTAGGTTAGCTAATCAACTGACTGAAATAAATATTAACATACTCAAAGAAGTGTGCTGTTTTGTGGATATTGAAATGAAGGCGAACAATTCTGCGGACTAACCAACAACATTGCATTGTTTTCCCTTTGGGAAATAAACGCCCTGCTGAAATCCTGAGACATGCAATGCTTTCAACAGCGCTGTCATCAGCACTGAGCACCAAATCGAGTGTGCTGCACGCTCCAATAAAAACCCCACATTTTAAATCTGAGTTTAATGAATCAGCTCATTTATCATATCCATTAATCGCTTCATTCCTTCAGCCTTTACTATAATAGTAAACAGAGGGTGGATTTACCATTCACCATTTCTCTTCCGATTACTGTGCATATCTTTCAGTACTGGTGTTTTTTTTGGGGGGGGGGCGGGGGCACCAGCCGATTCACATGTCCTGTCTACTGTCAATCCCCAGTAACTCACCAACAGGATAAACTATTTTTCACATTACCCTTTAACGTTTTAGGAGGCTGTCGCCTCCCAGCTGCATGAGCAAGCAGCATAGGCTGATTCCAGCCTGCAGATTTTTAAATGATTACAAAGCAACCAAGTATCTTAGTGACGGGAGAGCAGCAGATAAACACACCATGCTAAATAAAATAAATTGAATCTGCAGGGGGTGGGGGTGGAGAGAGAGAGAGAGAGAGAGAGAGAAAGAGAGAGAGAGAGAGAAAGAGAATGTGTGTGCATGTAATTCTAGGAAGGCAGGAAATAAATTACCTGCACTGGAATTTGGCCAGGATGCTATGGGCTAATTTTACTCCTCTTTTATAAATACCCCCCCGGGATCTTTAGCAGCCACATGTGAGCAACGCTTGTCATCTGAGAAACGGCAGTTGCCAGTGGTGTTGTAGGTTTAGAAGTGACTGCGGGGAAAGCGTTGCCCAGAGCAGTGTTTCTTCAAATTGCCTACCTTTTGGTACATTTTCTGTGTTGACCTCTCTGCCAAGGAAGCCTTGCTATGGCTGCCGGGATAACCCAGTGTGCTGTAGACAAATTTAGGGCATTTTCTAGAGCACACCCTCAGTTTCTTCAGGGCAGTGGCTGGATGTGTCGGGTCTCCCTGCTACCCTGAGTGAAATCAGAATGTGACCTAGGATACTAAGTTGGGTTGCACCAACGGCACTGCCACCACACAAATATATGTTAAAAAATAATAATTAAGAAGCGGGACGTGCCCCCAATGTACATTTCATTTAAAGATAGGACCTGGATCTATTAAGATTGAAGACTATCAGCCTCAAACACATCCAAGACTTTGCTGAAAACCGCATATTCAGAGGGAAGAATTGTGACATTGGGTAAAAGCAGCCTTTCAGGAAAGCCCTGAGTGATCTTCTCATTGAGGATCCTCACCCTAGTGTTCCCTCTGGAACAATCTGAAAATCAGTGGCTTAGGAAATCACTCCTAGGATCCTTCGACTGCGCCGGTCTGTTAGTGGTAGATCCCTGTTCCCCTGGTCCGTCATCCGTAATCTCCAGCTGAATCACAGCATACATAGCTGCAGGCCTTTGTACTTGAAACAGACCTACGTCAAAGTCATGCTGCGTTTCAGTAGTCTGCCTCTCTCTTTGTGGCTCCCACGCATGCACACAGAGCTCTTTTCTATTTCATGCCCAAGTGGATGGCCGATAAAGCGGCCCCGTGTACAATACTAATTAGGAAAGCGAGCCCATATACTGGGTGGGCGGCTGAGATAGATGGCAGGATCTCATTTCTGAACAGATCACAGTGATCCCCCCCCCCCCCAGACGTTGCAGAACATGGCATAGCAAGCAGCACCTGAATCAAACAGATCTTGTTCTAGCTTAGAGCTTCAGGCTTGTTCTTGTTCTGATCAGCTTCCCAAAACTGAGCAGCAAGGACATATTGGTGATAATGGCTTCTTCTGAAACACTGATGTTTAGTAGCGAGATTCTGTGAAGCTTACTTTCCAAATTGCACATCTTATATTGGATTGACACAACTAAATTGGGAAAAGCTACAAAGGTTCAGTAGGAGGAAATATTTGCTTAAGCACCAATTTATAATACAGTTTGACAAAAAATTGTTTGACAAAGGACTTGTGTTTTCCACCTCGCGCCAGGCACAAATGAAAAGCCACCTTTTACATAAAATACTGTTCCTGGATACTCTTATCAGAAGGTAAAGTCTGACCATACAGTTCACACAAGCATCTTCCTTGAGACAGCCTTCTGATCTAATGCTTCTCAGGGTATATTTTTTGCTTTCCCTGCAGAATCTGGCAACTAACTAAACAAAAAAACCCCCAATCCCTAAACACTAATAATATTTGTGAACAACAGTATTTCTGCTGCCAGATAAATACTAGAATTTTTTTTTTTTAAATCACCAAGTCTTGTCCATTCAGGATGTGAGGAGTTAAATGCACTTTGCAACACCACTTCCTCTGTGGCTCTTTGTGGCATGACATCACCCCTCAACTGGGATATTAAATCAGAATGAACGAAACAAGATTAGCACAGGTGCACATGAGCTCTGGTTACTCCTAGCTGCCTCCCTCACCCCCCCCCCCCCGCCCCGCACCACAATTGCATCAATTTCACCATGAAGCATAAATTACGGGGTTGGGAAGTGTGTATATAAGCATATGTAATTCTCTATTTTTTCGTGGAATGAGGGGTGTTGGCAGATAATCCAGGAGTCAAGACCTGGGCATCTGGAAAGACTAGACAAAAGAAGTCATCCTCTACACAGCTTGTTGTATTGCTGCAAATGGATAAAGCAGTGTTATGCCGAGTTGAGTCAACTGGTCCATCTAGAGGACAGAATTGTGTATTCTGACTGGTAGACAGTGGCGTAGCGTGGGGGGTGCAGGGGGGGCCGGCCACACCGGGCGCAACATCTGCGGGTTAGGGTTAGGGGGCGCAAATCCACGGGTTAGGGGGCGCAAATTACTTGCCTTGCCCCGGGTGCTGACAACCCACGCTACGCCACTGCTGGTAGAGGCTCTCTAAGGCTAAGGTTCAAACTAGCTCTGGCAGTGGCAGATCTGTGCATTTAGATATAGATCTCTCCACTCAACCCCCTCAAGACAGAACTGCAGAAAGAGGGAGTGAACGGTCTGTTTTTAACAGCAAAATGAGTGCAGAATCCTCCCCTTGCTTGCAGCTTATGTCCCTGTGGTCCTTACTCTTCAAGCACTTTTCTCAGTTGAGCACACTCCTGCTACTGGAGTTTAGCTGAGAAGGAAAGAAGGAGAGAACCATCACAGAAACTGTGGACAGGTAAGCTGTGAACACCGGGCTGCCATGTATTTGTCCCTAAAAAACAACCTCTTCCTTCTTCCATGTGGTTGGGGGTAGAGCCACATTTAAGCATACAGGTCTGCTGCCATCAGATCTATTGTGCTCATGATCTTTTAACTGAAGATGTCAGAAACTGAGCCTGGCACCCTTATGCATGCTATTGAGCTATAATTTCCTCCTTCCCTAATGTGTTTTTCTGAATACTCAGAAGAAAAGCTAAGAATAGCCAGCACTCAGCGTGTCAGGCAGGGAGGGGGTTTGTTGTTTTTTGCTTGCTTTTTTTGTCTCCCAATAGATGCAAGAGACAAAGAAACAAGGTTGCATGTCCTGGAGCACAAAGCTATGGGTTGATTTTACACTGGGCATGTGCTAAATAATCTGTACTGTGGTGTGAATTGGTCATACATGTGCTATGCATCACTGCATCACTTCTTGCCCTGTTGTAATCTATATTGCAGAGTGATGCGGTTGCCAGTTGTCACTATGCTGTAGGGTGTCATAGGAAGGAGGTCATGTAGTGCAGGGTTGTGCCCTACCACTTCCTAATTTAAGTAATACCCTCTCAGTAATACCTGAGAGCCAGTGTGGTGTAGTGGTTAAGAACGGTAGTCTTGTAATCTGGGGAACCGGGTTCGCGTCTCCGCTCCTCCACATGCAGCTGCTGGGTGACCTTGGGCCAGTCACACTTCTCTGAAGTCTCTCAGCCCCACTCACCTCACAGAGTGTTTGTTGTGGGGGAGGAAGGGAAAGAAGAATGTTAGCCGCTTTGAGACTCCTTAAAGGGAGTGAAAGGCGGGATATCAAATCCAAACTCTTCTTCTTCTTCTTGCCATGTTGGAGCAGTAGCTCTGTCTTAGGGCTCAGTCCACTGGGCACTGCTAAGCTCTTGCACAGCTCCCATTCATTTCAGCAAAAACGTCCCCCTTGAGGTTTTAAAATCTTTGCAGATGGAGAAACATGCCATTCATTTACTTGCTATTATGCCCATTTTCAGCTGGGAGGGATTGGGGCTCTGAGAAATCTGCTCAGACCCAGGCTGCTCTTATCTCTAACAGCCTTACTAGAAAATACAGGCGGAGGGAATTTAACTGTCAGCAGATTCACTGCTAGTTTTGTTCAGGAAAATGCAAGCAAGCATGCAGGGTCTATTAAGAATGCCAGTGGGGATTCATTGAGGGAAGGAGGGCCCAGCATCTGATATTACTCTTGGCACACGTCCTCCTATCCCAACAAGCTTTTGTTTCAGAGATACAGGCCTCATTATGAGCATGATCTTGCAAAGGCTGTATAAGCTAATTTATTGGATAGAATAAAGAAACATTAAGTCTGCCTGAGTCCCACTGGAACAGGGGTGGGGGTTAAATATCCAATTAAATAGTTAATTTCCTTAATCTAAACGGGGGTTTAAGCAATCCTTCAAAGGAATGGGGGGGGGGAACAGACCTCTCAGCCACAATAGTGGCCTTAAAACCTCTTTTAATCTTAAGAAGTCAACATAGCTTAATGCAAAAAATGCAAAGGCCACAAGCAGGATTCCAGACATGACTGATGATTGGGTTGGCTTTGCTATTAACACATGCTAGTTGCCCTTCTAGCATCAGATCAAGCAAGTGGAGGGTCAGGGAATAACAAAAGTCCTGGCCTTGTACAGTTGTGGTTCTTTTATTTGTCAAGCTATATGGCCTAGGAGTGGTATTATCTTGGCATGAGTGGAATTAAGAGAGGGAGTGCATCTGTATGCGGGACAGCGTGGGCGGAAAGAGTTCTCAGATTACTTATAAGTGCTCTCTCCAATAGGAGATCTGGTCAAAAATCCTGAGGCTGGCCAGAGCTGTAGATTTCCTGGAGGGTTTAGACAAGATTACCAAGCACAGAATGATATAACTATAGAGATGGAAGGGACCACAAGGATTATCTAGTCCAAACTCTGGTAATGCAAGCAGTGACTCTTGGAGCTTTCGGGGGTAAATCAAAGTTGTTGAGCTTTTTTTTTTTTAGGGCATCCGCAGAGCACCCAAAACTCCAGTAAAAGTGTCCTATAACCTGAGAGCAGATATGGAATCTAATATGGAGAGAACACTTGGCTCCTGCCTCTCTCACTCTTTTAAAACATATGATAGAAAGGTTACAAGTGATTAGGACATCACAGGGGCACCACCTGGGTGTCAGCAGAAAAGGGTTAGGACTACTCCACATGCAGGCTCCGTTTTAGCAGTCAAGCTACTCATGAATCAACCTTTCTATTTAAGCATCTTAAAGCATCTTGGAGACATTAAATAATCCTACCTCACACCATCCAAGAGAAATAAGAGCATGCTTTTAAATGTCACAGAAGACAGCTTTCTTAATCCTTGTCTTGTTTAGGCCATTAGAGAGGCTGGATTCACCCAGTCATTCTTTGTGCAACCAACATCATTTCTCCCAGTCTGTACTCTACCCCAGTGTTTCCCAACCTTGGGCCTCCAGCTGTTTTTGGACTACAACTCCCATCATCCCTAGCTAGCAAGACCAGTGGTCAGGGATGATGGGAATTGTAGTTCAAAAACAGCTGGAGGCCCAAGGTTGGGAAACACTGCTCTACCCCATGCTCATTGCAAATGATTTGTTGGGAATTTGCTGGACCACAGGTACAGTTGGAAATTTTGCACTTTGTCTCTCAAGCTACATAAAGAAGGTTTGTTATGGCAATTTGCATAGGGTCAAGTGCAATGTTAGAAACTCCCATTGTTCTAGGTGCATTTTGCGACAGGGAATTTCAATAGCGTGAGTGGTTTCTGAGCTCTGGGTGTAGTACTGCGCCTAAGTT
The DNA here is from genome assembly GCF_964252035.2 of Podarcis erhardii. Classification (NCBI taxonomy): domain Eukaryota; kingdom Metazoa; phylum Chordata; class Lepidosauria; order Squamata; family Lacertidae; genus Podarcis; species Podarcis erhardii. Next base: position 76,359,811 of record NC_138497.1, on the reverse strand, counting down.
TTCAGATTAAAACTGCAGTGTGGAAGGAAAGGAGGACCTTTTTCTGCCTCGCCACTTCCAGCTACTCTCTGAAGACTGGAGAAGAGACCCTCTTAAGAATATTAGGGGGTGGGCAGGGGAAGAACACCTGCAGTCCTGAGCATATCACTGTTCACAGCATTAGAGTGAGGTGGAAATGTTACTTTTATCTCACATGTTACACAGAGCAGGTTTTTCCAAGGCCACACAGGAAATCTGTGGCACAGCAGCTAATGGCTGCACTCCCAAAGAACACACGGAAAAGGTTTTCTCCAGACACAACACCCAACTAACTCATTCGTGGTTTATCACTTTCTCAGCCTAGTGAGCCCAGCTGGTAGCAGCTGCCTGGGAAAACTCTGAAGAAAGTCCCCAGAGTTCAGGCAGATGCCGTCTTTTCCATCCATGAGACTGAAGTCAATAAAGCTAGACTTGCAAGCCCCAGGTTAGTGCCTGATCACTAAGAAAGCCTTCTCTTCTGTAATAACCATAGTATGAAAACCAGAAATGTGAAAGAAATATCATCACCATCATCAAAGTATCAAAAAGTCTATTTGCTGGAAAAGAACTAGTTTCCACCATAATGTGGTGCCTGGTGGCTATTTATGTTTTAAGCACTTAGCATCTTTTTGATCATGCGGAAGCCAATCTATTATTCCTCTACACCAAAGATTGTCCGCCTTTGTAAATATTGGCACATACTGGCTTCCCTACAGTTCCATGGAAATCCCCTAGTTCCCCAAGATTGCTCTAGATTTAGTTATTACTTTGCAGTGCTGTCTTTGCAATTCTGTCTTCCTCTTCCTAACTACAATTTAATTACCTCTGTGATTTCTACTTCTAAATTCAACTACTCCCTTGCTTAGTTTTGTATTGAGTTGGATTCTTTTTCTTCTTCTTCCTAATCTATTCTTCTGCCCTTGATTTCTTTCCCCACCTATTCTTCTGTGTTCCCTTGCAGAGCAGTCAGTTCATTTACAGCTCATTCTTTTCCTTCACTTTTCTTCTAACCTGTCCACTGATCTCCTTTGGCAACAGCTCTTCATTTCTCTTGGTTTCCAGTGGTCATGTTTGAATATTTGGTCACAAAATACTTATTTTTCTTTCTGCTTCTCCCCCCACACCCCAAATTTTTTGCTCATCATCTAATCCTTGCCACCTTTTGTCAAATATTATTTCTCTTTATTCATCTCCTAACCCTGCCATGCCAACTTGCCTTTCTCCTAATGATGTTGTCTCCTATTTTGGTGGAATCTATCTGCCATGCAACAGCTGCTAACTGCTCCTACTTTGACAAATGTGTTACTTTAATTTTCTCTTGTTCCTTCAACATATCTCACTCATGCTCCTCTTGTTATATTTTCTTTTCTTGCTCCCCCTTCCCTTTTTTGAGATTGAATCTTAGTTTTCTAAATATTTGCTTCCTTAATCTTAAACATTTCTTTCTCCTGCCCTCTGTTCTTTACTCTTTTACAATTGGATTCCATGTTTAAATGTCCTTTCCCCCTCCCCCCAAGGTGGATTGATTTAAATTAAGGCTGTTAGAAATATGAATTACATCACCAATAAAAAGACAGTCTTAAATCAGTGATTTAAATAAAGATACTCACTTTGAATTAATGTATTGAACAAGCATACATTATTATTTGGCTGCGATAACAATTAAAATATATTGAGCTTGTTTGCATAAAGCATATCTGGATCCCTGGTCTATGAAACCAGGAACAAGCATTGAGCCTACACATTAGAAATATCCCTTGAAAATACAGGAATAATGGCCAGCAATCACAGCATCCAAGATAACTCCACTGATTATTCACAATTCATCTTTTTTTCCCCCTATCTGTTTTCACACAGGAACAAAGCAGCAGGTTAGTTTAACATCATTATGCGCCGATGTGCAACCAGCCCTTGCAATCTGCATTGTGGCATTGATCGATTGTACGTCACTCCTGCACCAATTTAAAACCAAGCCACAGGATCTGGACAAAAGGCTTGCTCAGCCATTGATGCAATCATTGTGCCAGCATCTGTATGGAACTCTTGAATGAGGCCTGCACTTCACAGTCCATTATCTAGAGAACAATATACCTCCAAACCCCTCATGTTTTTTTTCATGTCAGTGTGGTGGCAGTGGAGGGAGCAGATGCAGCCTTAGCTTTCTTTGTGGTGCACATGCATTTTCACACTGTTCTTTAGGTGAAAAAGCCACTGCAACCAGCCAGCTGCCTATCAATGAGTGGAGGAAGATCTCCCCCGCAAACAGGTTCTGAGACAAGTTTGGCTTTGGGTTTAGCAACTAGCTCAGAAATAATATATCTTGTGGCTTCTCTTGGACAGCAAAGACTAGGCAACTGTAAAAGGATGTCAAATGATTCAGGGCCTTGTATTTGTTTAACTGCAACTAATGGTATATCATCTTCCATCTTATGTACTTTAAGGATATGTGATCCCCTCAGACAATAGAGCTTGAAGCCATCTGCTAGGCAAGTCTGGTTGATAAAGCATTTAAAACTACCTGTGACTAGAGATTTGGGCACCTACTCTAGGGTAAGATTTAGACCAGGGGTAGGCATTCAACCACTGCTTGAAACTATTAAATGGAGAGTCCACCACCACCTGAGGAAGTCTATTCCACTGTCAAACAGCTCTTACTGTTGGAAAGTTCTTCCTGAGGTTTAGTTGGAATCTCCTTTCTTTTAACTTGAAGCCATTGGTTCGGGTTCTACACTCCAGAGCAGGAGAAGACAAGCTTGTTCCATATTTTATGTGACAGCCCTTTAGATATTTGAAGATGGCCATTATATCTTCTCTTAGTCTCCTCTTTTCCAGGCTAAACATATCCAATTCCCACAACTATTCCTCATAAGGTTTGGTTTCCACACTCTTTATCATCTTGGTTACCCTTCTCTGCACGTGTTCCTCAATATCCTTCTTAAATTGTAGTGCCCAGAACTGTACTGCAAGTGTGGTCTGCCAAAGGCAGAATAGAGTGGGACTATAACTTCCCTTGATTGGAACACTATACAGTGGTACCTCTACTTGCGTTCACCTCTGGTTATGTATCCTTTAGGATATGTATGTGGCAAACCCAGAAATATTTTGCAGGGTTTCTCCCCACACGCAAGTGCTCTATGTACTGCACACATGCACAGAAGAGTTAAACCGTGTCACGTGCATGCGCAGAAGCATCACCTCCTTTTGGAAATTCCTCAGGATGCGACCAGAGCTCCGGAACGGATCCCGTTCGCAACCGGAGGTACCACTGTACTTCTGTTGACACAGCATAGAAGAGCATTAGCCTTTTTTGTTGCTGCATCACACTGTTGATTCATGTTCAAACTGTGATCTACTAAGACCCCTAGATCCTTTTTACATGTACTACTGGCAATCTAGGTGCCCAGCATCTTATATTTGTGCAGCTGGTTCTTCCTGCCTAAGTATAGAACCTGATATTTCTCCCTATTGGAATTCATTTAGTTAGTTTTGGCCCAGTTTCCCAATTTATTAAGGTCATTTTGAATCCTGATTCTGTCTTCCAAGGCATTGGCTACCCCTCCCAGCTTGGCGTTGTCTGCAAATTTCATGAGCATCCCCTTAGTTCATTCATCCAAGTTATTTATAAAGATGCTGAACAACAATGGGCCTAGGACAGAACCCTGCAGCATCCCACTTGTCCCTTTTTTCCAAGATGATGAGGAACCATTAGTGAGCACTCTTGGGGTTCAGTTAGCTACAAATCCACCTAACGGTGACCTTGTCCAGCCCTTATATTACCAGCTTCTCCCCAATAATATCATGGGGGACTTTGTCAAAAGGCTTACTGAATTCAAGATATACGGTTCAATGTCATTTTCACTTCTCCCCATATGTGAAAATCATCCATTACCAAGCCAGTGGTAGTGCTGATATTATTATTATTATTAACTCACCACACACTTTATTCAACAGCAGTTAACTCAGTGCCTTAAGTATGGAAGAGATGACCAGGTAAATAAGTGTCAGGAACAGATAAGCCACAAAAGGGGAACTGTGTGCCTGTATCAAAACACCTTCATTCTGTGTTTCCTCCTGTAAATGTCTGAGAAAAGCCCAGTCTCCTACATTCTAGCTTCGATCTCTTACATTAGGGGTGTGCGGTGGCTGTGGCGGGGGCGGGGGGTACTTTTGCTTAAGGACGGCTTCCATTACAAGCCTTGCCAATGATGAAATCACAGCACTTGAAAATCTTACTCAGTCCTGCCATAGAAAATTCCTTGGCTTTCACAACCATTACTTCCTTTTTGCAGCTAGATGGTCTGCTCTGCTGTCTTGCCTTTACGTGCAAGACAACAGCCCTGATTTTGGTTCTTTTGTTCCCACACAAAGCAGAGTCCTCCAGCATGAGCTATATGTTTTGGTCACATACAAAACCCTGCTTAGCTGTCATACTGGAGCATTGTTACTCTCTCAACAGAGCTAAATAAGTAGGAGGAGAGCAGTGACACCACTTCCAGGGCTACTTCACACCTTCACTCCCATGCACAGGTATGCATTTTTGAGTATGGAGAAACAGCAGAACAAGCAAGTGACAGAGGTAGATCACACTATATTGCTATGGGAATTTGGCCTCTGTTCTTATGAGGCTAAGTAAGGGAGAGCTGTCATAACTGAAGAGTGTGGGTGGGATATATCAAGACCTGAAACAGCAAAATATTCTCTGAAATTCATGAGGAAAGGACACTTGGCTGCATTCCCCACCCCCACCCCTTCTAGGATTAGCAAAAGTCAGTTCTGACTTCCTTCCTCAAGTAACAAATGGTGTTCTACTCCTTATATCGGCTCGATTATCTCACCCATTGCTGGACCTTGGCCAATTCCACATAAAGCCCCTTTTCGTATGTATCAAAGCGGATGGAACGTTCAGCACATTTTTTCAATGCAGCCTCACTGGCCCCTTTTGCAAGGGCAACATTTGCTGTTTCGCCAGAGCCAAACACCGGCTTCTAAAATGGCAGTTAAAGCAGCTTTCTGAAAAGGGGGGAAAAAGAACTGACACTCTCTCTTAGGTCTCTGGAGACTGCCTCCCCTGATCCCTCATTTTAAATGGCTTTAGGATCTTACCTCATCAAGTTCCTATTTGAATTCTATTACTGCAGTGAAAGGGTTCGGTTGGTCTTTGCAGCTGTTCCCCTCACAGCCCCCTGCTATATTGACTCTCACCATCTTCCTGTGCTGCATCAAGTAATCTCTGTTTTCATGCCTTTGTCATCATGGCTGGTGGCACTTTTGCTGGTGCCATCATCATCATCATCATCAGGTATCTTTAACTCTGGGGTGGTTGCTTTCTGTTCCCCCCAATTCAGACAATTTTGACACTGCCATTGTGTGAGGAAGCTCAATCATTTGTCAGATGAAAGACTATCACATCTAAATTCTTCCTAGCTGAAGGAACAGGAACCTTAGTTCACCACCATACAAAGACCCAAACCTCTAGGCACACTTCTACCCATTCTATGCTCCCCCTTGTCACACACACAAATGTTTTAGGCATGTTATATGCAGCATATAGCCAGTTCTGATTGTCTATACTAGTATCAGAGGATAGAAGTAAGTATGCTTCTTGCTTTTACTGAGCTAACTAACATCTGTTGGGCAGGCAGTTTTGGGTTGCGTGTACAACAGAAAGAAGAATCCATAAGGGAGAGTGGGGGGAAACTCCACATTCCCTGTCCTCAAGTAAGTCATGCTTCATTTTTTGAATCTTTGCCAACTGTTATATTTCTCCAAGGTGCAAGACCTTACATAAATAGGAAAGCAACCATTAACACCAATATATATTTTTTTAAAAGCATTGGGCAATAACACCCTTGAAAGAATCAGCCCTCCTGAGTTGCTGGTCTAGATTTTCCTCTGGTAAATGTGCCTCACCAGGACCAGCTCTACTGGTTCTAAGTAAAGAAAAATGTGTCATTTCCATAAATGACTTATTACTAATGACACAATCGCTGGGCTATGCATCTCATGACACAAAAGGGCTTCCAAGCACTGCAGGAGAATTCTGATTTTGTAAAGAGTGCAAGGGCTGTGGGAAAGTTTCATGGTTCCATCGTTTGGTAAAAGTAGGTCATTCTACTTTTTTAAAGCTGCTTTTCATTTCTCTTCTCACCTTTCGGGCTAGCCCTGCGAGTAATAAACCACTATGGATGCCTTTTCAATAAAGGAGTCATTCTCAGTAGAGAAATGCAGTCAGGCATATTGAGCAGCAAAGCAAATGCACAAGATCTAAAGCTATGGACAGCATAGTGCCCCCACCTTCCTCGATGCCTCTTCTCTTATTCTGCCTTTCTAGAAGGTAATTCCTCCTTTCCTTCCTTTCCTTCCATCTGCACATCCACTGGATAGAAAGTGACCTCTAAAGAAGGTAGCAGTGAATGCAAGATGCTTTCTCATGCATGGAGATGTCCCCAGGAAATTTCCACAGCTCCCTACCCTTCTGCCCTGGAGAATGTGGTGAGTTACATAAGAAAGGAAGAATCTGCCTCACTCCTCTGAGTTTCCCATTATATTCCAGTTTTAACGATCCCAGTTCATTGTGAAATTAAGGACCCCCCCCCATCCTTTTTAAAAAAATCCAGACCCTGTTAAAGGGGAAGCAACTCTTTTTTCAGATGAGTGCTGCAGCACTGCACATGCAGGAACACAGAGGGACTCAAGGCAAGCATAACCCAATGCCCATCTTCTTGCAGCAGACAGAGAGAGAGAGAGAGAAGACCCACACTGAAAGAGCAGCACATTTTCTGATTATTCTGGGGAAGGGGGAGTGTTACTCTGTCACATTCCAACAGCCCAATTCTGAACATGTTGACTCAGAAGTAAGTCTCACGAATGAGATTTTCATGCGCATGCTTAGGATTGCTGCCTGTTGTGTCCTGCATCTGCGAAGGCTGGAGAAATGATGGGCATTCTCCCCCTCCTGCCGCCAGAATTTTAAACTTGTCCCAGTCCTGTGATGGCAAGATGCCAGCTGCCAATCTCCTCCCCACTTGGCACACTCAGGAGGCAGGAGACATGGTTCAGGCAACAGAATTGATTCCTCCATCCCCCCCGCACCCCCCCCCAGCACACTCCAGTCCCATCCCCATTCACTTCTCATGCACACCCCCCATCTAAAAGGGATGGGAAATCCAGGGAACCAACCTCGCATCTCCCTGCTCTCCTTCATCCGTCTCACCCTGATTTTCAGCTTCATCTGCTCTTTGTGCATGTCTGGCCAGAACTGGTCCTCAGAGGGAGCAATCATAACATCCAAAGGCATCCAGGCAGCTGCGCTGCGTCTCTCTCCAAGAGCTACCTCCTGCCCTCGCAAAACAACAGTTGCCAGAGGTGGGTGGGTGGAAGCCTCCTTATTTCCCCAAAAAAGTAGGGGAGCCCGAAACACCCCTAGATCCAGCTTCTTGGAGAAATAAAAAAGGGGAGGGAGGGAGGGAGCAGGACAGGAATACTCCTGCTCCTTCTCAGCAGAACGATTCTCCCCCTCTCTCCACTCCTTGTGTATGTGCAGCGCCAGCTCCAGTGAGGCTGAATGAGATCAGCACATGAGCAACAGCCGTGCTGATCCACTAAGGAGCAGTCATAGCTAACGGGTCAGGCATGCAACCGCATTCCTTACTCAGCACACAGACATGCAGTTTAACTCAAGGGCTACGCTACTGGCATATGGTTCGCTCAGCTGCTTAAAGGGACAACATCCCTTTCCCCGCTTCCTCCAACCACCCTAGTGAATGGCAGGTGGCAGGGGTAAAAGAAGCAGCTCTGGTGCCTTTTGTTTTTGCACGTCAATATATCTGCACAGCAAACTGAAGCTTTAGAAGGCTGTGCAGCCCTGCTCATCCATTTGATACAAGCTTGGTCCCAAAGCACCAACAGAAAGCAGAAGGAAGTGTGGTATAGTGGGCAGAGTACTAGCCTGAGCAGCTAACGTCTGAGCTGGCAGTTTCCTGCACAATCCATTGCATCTCCCTTGTGATCAGGGGTCGCAGTGCAGTACATTACATCCTCTTCCTGAAACTCTTTGAACTTCACCTCTCCACTACCTCCACACCCAGGAGAAAACTATGTATCTCATTAAAGACTGTTCTGAACAGGAGTCCCAAGCAGTCCTTATTTCTGGCCATTGCCCAGCTCCTGCTCCATCATGAAAGCATTGTTTTTAAGAGCAAATCTGCACCACAACATTTGCCCATTCGTTAAGCTGGAACCAGGGCTCAACTAGACTTTGCCTCCCAACACCTTTTCATGCCAACACCAACCACACAATGCATATAACAGAATGCACACAAGTACAGTGGTACCTCAGGTTACAGACGCTTCAGGTTACACACTCCGCTAACCCAGAAATAGTGCTTCAGGTTAAGAACTTTGCTTCAGGATGAGAACAGAAATCGTGCTCCGGCAGCGCAGCGGCAGCAGGAGGCCCCATTAGCTAAAGTGGTGCTTCAGGTTAAGAACAGTTTCAGGTTAAGAACGGACCTCCAGAACGAATTAAGTTCTTAACCCGAGGTACCACTGTATTCATTCCAGGTCAGCCGGGGAACAATTTAAATGAAATTAATTGTCACAACTAAATTATCCATTTTTATGAGGGCAAGGAAGGTTTTGTAAGGCCAGTGGTTAATTCAGAAAAAAACCCTCTTGCTATCAAATCCCAATGTGTCACCTTCTCACATTTTGTCTCTTAAAATATGGCACTGCTGCCATCCCCAGTTGCCCTGGTGGTGTGAGCACCCCACTGCACGCTCAACTCTCCAACGTGTAAGCTCTTTGCCACTTGCCACTGCTGGCCCTCTAGTCCCTATTTGCATGCACAACATCCCAGTTTCAATCCTTGCCATCTCCATGTAGCACTGGGAATGTCATCTGAAACCCCAGAGAGCCACTGCCAGTCAGTGTAGACAATACTGAGCTAGATGGACCAATGGGCCTGACTCAGTGTGCAGCACCTTCCTAGTTTCCTAACCCGTTGGCCTGAACATATCCGAATCTCCTGCTCCACAGACTGCCACCCTTTCTGCACCCAGCTTCTATGGCCTTTGCACTCTGCTCTGCTCTCCTTTACATTTCATGCTTTTTGACACCAGAGCAAGAATCATAAAGGGAGAAGTGAAGGAAGCTGATATTGAGGCCTGGCTCCTAGTTCCTGAACTTGTGTGGACTGTAAGGGTACTCCACACTGGTGACAGAGGAGAGCTTGATAAGGCAGTGGGGCCTAATGTTTGTTCTGCTGTGACAAGGACACTGGACAAGCATATACTCAGTATTCTTTAATTGCCTTTATGCCCTGATGCTCTCTAAGTCTGCTCATGGACTGAATGGTTCCTAGTTCTATGGAAAACCATCCAGGATTAGATGTGCTGGATGGGATGCTTTGTCTCTTTAAAGCCAACGATTTACAAGGGCAAGGAATCCAAGGCTGAACTGTTTCATGGGAGTTCAGTGTTTTTCCTTAACAGTGACATCACTCCAGATGAAGTCACCAGCATTAAATAAACCCTCCCTCCCACCCGCCGCTCCATGATTGGAACCAGTGTTCTAATGAGACTTGTTATTGTAACAAATATGGGGTTGATTATTATCATATGTGGGTTGGAGTTTAGAGAAGTACAATGAAACTACACTGGAGAAGAGGGGCAGTGTTTAAACAGAGGCAGTACGCTGAATGCTGCTCCTGTTAGCCCTCAGAACATATCACTTGACCCCCAGTCAATGTATCATGCCAGTGTACGGCAGCAAAACTGGGGAAGAAGCACATTAGAGGACAATCACATTTGCTTTCCTAGCATTTAGAACTGTTTCCTGAAACTGCGTAACATTTTCACTGGGTAAAGTAGGTTTAGCCAAGCAAACCTGTTATTTACTCTATTTCTGAACACTGCTTCCTGAAACTATTTTTAGGAGGGGGAGTAAGTACCCTATGCGGTCATGTCCCCTCTGCATTACGGTTGGAGTTTCTTAATGAAAAATCAGGTCATATTTTATAACATACTATAGTCTATCATTTTCAGGTCAATATGTATGTATTCTCTGCCCAGTTGAACTGCTCAAAATTGACCTTCCTCCCATTTTTAATTGGACCTTCCTCCAATTAAAAAAAAACCTCCACCTCCCAACAATCAAGCAAAAGGTTGATAATGTGTTTAAAGACCTGGTTTAGAACTGAGGTACCATAAATATACCATTTATCAATGGAGAGGTCACTACACTGAGATGTACAAGCTCAGTTTCTTATCTTTTAATGTTATTTAATTTACTCCTTGGCTTGTCGCAGCTGAGCAAGCCCCTTGGACAGTAGACGCTGCTTCTTGTCAGGACTTCCTATGCTCTCTCTTTAGCACTTGGGTGAATCCTGCGGGCACCTTAAAAAAAATAAGCATCTTTGGTTGCACATTTGCAGTGCAAGTCCTCCTAGCATGCGGACAACCAGGGCCCGTGCAAACATTACAGCAGCTGCTCCCTGCAACGTCAACACTGACTGGCACAACACAATTTGTGAAAGCAATCAAGAAGTGTCTGCAATACTGAAAGCACTTTGTACTTCAGCATTTGATTTATCAAAAGCTCCAGCTGATGAGAAAGAACATCTACAACAGGGGTGAGGAACTTCTGGCACTCCAGATGTTGTTGGACTATAACTTCCACCACCTCAGACTATTGGCCATGCTGGTTCAGAGTGATGGGAGTTGCAGTTCACAGGATTCCTGTGATCTACAACAATAGAAACTTCCCACCTTTCCATTGCATGACTTCTTTAGGTAGCTCTGTCAGAAAAATAATAATAAAATCAGTTTTCTTAAAAGGAAATAAATATTAACTGGGAACAGGCTCTTATGTTATACACACACCTCCTTTCTATTTGCAAGCATTGAGTTATGATGTGACACAGTACTTTTGCCATTTTTGTATGTAGAAATTTGCTGAATGCATCTCCTCTCCCCGCCCACCCCCAGCAGCCCCACACAATGAGTTTCTTGCTCTTGGTCCAATTGTTACAAAAGCTGTCTTGGCAGTGTGGGGGGAGGGAAGACAGTGGGTGGGAGTGCATTCCAAAGAATAATTATAGAATCAGGAAAACAAGTCTTCTGATGATGACATTGCTAAACAGAATGTTATAGAACACAGGCTTGGAATACAATTCACTCAGCCATGTGACCTGGCTCAGTCTCTCTCTCTGAATGAAGCACTCAGAAACATCTAAGATTCTGGCTGGCGATTACACTTCCACTGGGGCCACTTTGTACAAGAGTGAAGGACAGGCTAGGCCCTGGGGCCGGATCCAGCCCAATCGCCTTCTAAATCTGGCCTGTGGACTGTCCGGGAATCAGCATGTTTTTACATGAGTAGAATGTGTGCTTTTATTTAAAATGCATCTCTGGGCTATTTGTGGGGCATAGGAGTTCATTCATATTTTTTTTCAAAATATAGTCTGGCCCCCCCACAAGGTCTGAGGGACAGCTGAAAAAGTTTGCTGGCCCCTGGGCTAGCCCCTGACAGAAAACATAGCCACCATTCTCCTCTCTTCTGTACGATGTTTCTAGAAGAAAAGAGAAAAGAAAAAACCAGGGAAGACATCCCTCTTCCTGCTTCATCTCACCTTAATCCATCCCCTTTCCTTGAAGGGATTGATCAGGGTGTGCTCACACAGGCACCCCTCTCTGAGTTGTTTCAGGAAGCATAAGAGGAAAGAGGGTGGGGGGAAGAGTGCAGAACTGGCAGATTGGGAGCTAACACAGTCTTTGTCAGAGCTCCAAGATTCCGCATGCAGGACCTGTAGTTTACAAGCTGTGTTTCAGGGGGCTAGACAGGACAGGCAAAGACAGGGGCTTTTCATGTGCTGTTTTGATACCTGACTGGTTAAGGCTTCCACTATGAAGCCACTGGCTTTTACTGACATGTATGCATTTATATCCTCAAAGCATAACAAAATATTATGACATTTCAAATCCAAATGAATAAAGGAATTATGAATATAAACCTATAAGAAGTTCAAATCAATTTCCATGTAAAATTGGAGGTCACAATGGCAACTCTCAACCACCGACTGACTGGAGAGAGCGTCGAAAAGAAAAGAAAAGAGAAAAGAATATTTACAGCTCTCCAAAAAAGGAGGCCAGCCAAGTAGGATTGGTGGTTTTTTTCCTTCTTCCTTTTTTGGCATAAGGGAGTTCTACTGTTGTGGGTCCAGCCTTGAAAAGGCCACGCTAGCAAGCCTTGAGCTTGCAGCATATTCCTGAGCTTACTTTAAAGGGGGGGGCAGCAGCAGGGGAAAACACTAAAATCATAATTCTCTGTACAGAGCTGAGAATTAGTTCTTCTTCCAAGTTGCTGGGCAGAGAGCTGTGCTTTGCTCAAAAATTAGTACAGTACTACCCATTAGTTTTATTTAAAAGTAATTATATGCCACCATTTCTATACTGCAATATCGGGGTGGTGTGCAGCAATGAAACATTTCGCTTCCACATGCTTGTTCAAGGCAAAGATAATCTATTGTTTGACTGTGAACAGATATGGGTATGCTCTGGAAGACTTTCTGTCTCTGCTTCAATGGACCAAAAGCCATACCTCCATGCCACTGTGACTAATGCTGCTAGCTCCACATTAATCCCCATCACAGATGCCAAATAACTGGCTCAATGGCGCCCACCCACGAGCAGAAATATACACCACAACTGAACAGCGTAGGAGCACGGCATGCTGTGTAGATAGGGGGAAATTGTGTTGCTATGTCATTGCTCTGAAAACAACAACCATTTTCTGAACTTGGTCGGGGGGAACCAAGCTGAACAGGACTAAGAGCAGTGGCGTAGCGTGGGTTGTCAGCACCTGGGGCAAGGCAAGTAATTTGCACCCCCTAACTCGTGGATTTGCGCCCCCTAACCCTAACCTCCAGATGTTGCGCCCGGTGCGGCCGGCCCCCCCTGCACCCCCCACGCTACGCCACTGACTAAGAGGGAGGGTTTTGTACATGAGATCATGTAGATGCCCCATAAAAAGTGGGTAAACAAAGTATGGCAACACCACAGTACATGCCCAATGTGGAAGCAATCACCTGAACTTTCAGTATTAAACTAAAAGCCATCATCACCAACTATGATTCTTTGTGGATACTCAGTGATATTGAACAAGATCACTTGGAAGAATCTCTATTGGAATTTCACTGGAAAATAGAATTGTGCAAGTATCAGTACTGCTTGCGTTGGGGCAGTATTCCATTGGTGTGTGTGTGTAACAGTCGCTAGGCAACTACAAATGATCAGTGTGTTGCTAACCCACTTTCCAGAAGTAAAGGCTGCATCTGTTACAGGTTATTTGACTCTATCTAATAAACCAGTTTGTACTAGGGGACCATTGAGGTTCCTGTTGAGATGAAGAGGCTAGTGAGCGCCTTTGATTTGCTTCTGGCAAACTGCTTCATTAGCACTTCATTAACACCTGCTGTTAACAAGCTTTTAAGGAGGCTGCCGCCTAAGCAGACAGCAGCTGCAACCTCAGCTTCTGGGCCAACCCAAGAACATATTCCCATTCTCTTCCCCACCATTTATGCACAAACTACTGTTTCTATCTCAGTACAGTAAGTAGTCATGTCAATGATGAACCACTCCTGTCCTGAGAGTTAACGTAAGTGTGAAACATGGATGCACAAAGGATAATTCCTTTAGAAAACTTAACTGATACCTTAATGGTCATATCCGACAAACCCCTGAACTTTTATCTATTATCATGCATTCGATAAAGTGGGATCTTGTTCATGAAAGCTTATGTCATAGGGAACGTTCACTATTTCACTATGCAAAACGTGCTTCACTGTTTTTGCTGGAAACTGATTTATTAGACAAATCCAAACCAAGCCTAGAAGTTTTCTTCTGTAAAATTTCCAATAATACCTTGTGGCTCCCAAGTATAGTATTTACATGTTTTCAAAATATCTTCGTCCACGTTCCTGTAGTTTCCTTACAGGCCGGTCCTGTGGAAAATGTAGCAAACTGGAAATGCCAAATCCCTTAACAAACCATATCTAAAGGCATGATATAATCTGCCACCAAACATTAGCTAGAATGGAATTCAGTGCAGAGAACATGGATTGGCAGCATATTAAAACAAGATGGAATTAAATTAGGATGCCAAGTTTCAAAGCTCTCCCTTTCTGCACAGTCAGCCACCATATTTGGACTCACAACACAATGCTCTCCAGCATTAATGGGTACTGAGTGCCACCTCCTCAATCACTTGCCTTGAAAGTATCTTATCCATTAAGACTGATACACAACATGTATCACTGCCCTAAAGCATGATGGCTGTAAGGAAGATCAAAAGCTGGACATACAAGTTAGCCAATTAAGCAGTGCATGAAAAAGAAACACCAACATCTCAAGTCAACACAATGACTCTGCCAGTTGAAAGAGCAGTTTATCAAGTTTGTGTTGGCAGCTTTACTAAGATTTAATTAAAAAGTTGCAGTTAAAAAACCCCCAAACCCTGTATATACCTCTTTCACTGTCACATTCTACTTATTGCTGGCCCAAGGTAAGATAAAAGCTTAGATGTTCAGTTATCATGTATACAGCAGCAATGGACCGCTTCACAGTGCTAAACTTTTTTTTTAAAAAAAAACTTTCCAAGTATCTGAAAAGTGAATGGTTTTGAAAAAGCTTTTTTTGTTTTGTTTCTTTTTAAAGAACATCTCAAACAGTATAGTTTGATGCAGTGGAAAGTTGTTTTGTTATCTTTATGTGCTGCCATGTGATCAACAATTAGTACATCTTTTGAAAGCTGTACAGTGGTACCTCGGGTTAAGAACTTAATTCGTTCCAGAGGTCCATTCTTAACCTGAAACTGTTCTTAACCTGAGGTACCACTTTAGCTAATGGGGCCTGCTCTAAGCATCTGACCCTTCTCTTCTGTTTTACTTTTTAGTGCTTAGCCAATTTCTAACCCATTACTAAACTTTTAGATCTTACCTCTATGATACTTACCTTTTTTAATAGACTCCAGAGAAGGACATCGATAGGCCCATTTAGGAAGTTCAAATAAACTATATACGTCTATGCTACTGGTTTGACCATTTCCTTTGCACATACTTGTAAATATTGGGGCCCTGTTTTGCTTCATTTACCAGGCACCATTAAACAACCCCACATAAACAAATGGGGGGGAAATTAAATGGGCCGACACAAATATTGGCTCCTGACTTGTCAGGTGAATATAGAAGTATTTCTTCACAGCTGCTAATGTGCTTTCAACCCTTCCTGATATATATATCCCACAGGAGGTAAAGAAAATAAACGGATCTACTGAGTTTAGGGAAATAGGAGTGGAGGAGAAATGGGCATGTATGATATGCCTCTGAAAGACACAGGCTCTCCATAGCACTGCAGGTTTGCAAGTGGTCTGGGAGTATGGCCAGACCTGTCAAAGGCAATGTGTTTGCTGAAGAGCTGGGGGATGGAGAGATCACTCATCAATTATTACCATGCCACATTCTTTCCAAATCATGAGTGTTAAATGGGTCCTCTAAATTTAGAAAAAAAGAGAGATGGAAAAATCTAAACATTCTTCACAGAACTGGTACAAGCTCTAGAGTGGGGAAGAAGATGGCTGATGAGCTCACATGTACACCAGGGCCAGATGAAAAGCTACTGGCTTGAGAAAAGGTACAAAAGGCTTTAGCACAGCTTGGTGACCAAGAGTGTGGGTGTGGGAGGGACTCAGTCAGAGCTTCAGAAGTAGCTCATTCAGTTGCAGAATACTGAATTCTTTATAACCTAATTCTTGAACTGTTGTAAACTATTCATCCTGCGCTCAAATGCAGGCTGAATTTAGCCCTCTAATTTATTTTACTTCAAAGTCTAATTCCACACAACTCTTAGTGTTAACTGTTTTATTTTTCTAGGCTGTGCACACATCCACTTCTCTTGTGAATGGCCTTAGGCTTCTCACATGAATTGCCCTAGGTTACTCCTCATGTGCCTGCAGTGAACCCTCCCATGAGAAAGATGTGGCTATTCCACACTCCCAGGCTGCTTCTATGAAAGCATAAAGGATGCTGCACTTGAAAAACCAACCGTCAGAACCACCTCATCAGTCCTGTGATGCAGAACCAGGTAGGATTGGTGCATTTTAGTCCTAAGTAGGCTACCACCAAATTATGCTCCCTAATTTTCAAGCAAGAGCTACTTCAGAGCTATGGGAAACTGAGAGCAGAGTCTTACTTTCAGCAAGTCCTTTGGTCTCCACCAAGCCAGGGCCCAATCTGTAACTTCCCCTCTGCTAGAATCAGATTCAGCACCCACAACCTTGTCTTGTATATTCAGGGCAAAGCTTAGGATCTGGTTTGCTTGCTTCAGGATAACACAGAAAGAGGCCTTTAGTTGGAAATTAGGGTTTGTTTGTTTGTTTGTTTGTGTTTGTTTGTTTGTTTTTAAATAACAGGCCTTCTGGGCCACCACCTGAGGTGAATACATCTGACTTAGCACTGACCAACTGTGAGGAAGTATAACTAAGTCCTATAGAGATACACCATGTGTTGTTAGTTTCATTTATCATTAGGGTCAGGTACTACTGTGGGCAACAGCACACACACTATTTGGAACATCTTTCAAGCTAGTGTGACATGATAATGCTAATGGTTCTACTGTTAGTAAGTGCGCTGGTCATGGGCATAGCCAAGGGGGGGGGATAGGGGGCAGCTGCCTCCTAAATCAATTCAAATCAATACAAATATGAGGTTCTCCCCCCCCAAAAAATCCTGGCTATGCCCATGGTGCTAGCCCTCATCATGGTGTACCCCGGCTCACAGCACCCATTTTTTGTTAGAGGAGGAAGCAAGGGAAAACACTGCTGCCATCTGTCTCAAAAGAGCTACTTGACTCAGACTTTAAATAACCAATTCCATAAACTGTTTCAAGCACCAGTGACGTAAGTTGTGATTTGTGCCACTGATGCTGAAGCACGATCCTATTCTTGACTAGCTCTGCCCCACCCTCCCCAGGAAATCTGTCTCTCCCATTCCTATTAGCAATCAAACAATGCACGCCTGGTCCTCTCTCCAGAGCGGAGTAGGTGGTCCCTGCCGAGCTGCACAGAAGCACCAAAGGCAGCTGCGGTGTCAGCACTTGGGTCCGGCACATGCCAACTCTTCACCACCCCTGTAAGCAAACATAAAAGGGGAAAAAGGCTGGTGAGGGCTCTCTTGCCTCCTCCAGCCCAACACCATCCTTGCTGACAGCATGAACTTAAGAGGACTTTCAGGCAACATGCTTGATAAGCCAATTATAATAAAAGCGCAGAGGTGTTGAGGGAGGGGCTGCAGATGTTGCTCTGGAATCCGCAGAGGTGAAAGAACAGTCAGGCTCCTGCAGGAATAGCGGCGCTGGGAGGGAGAGGGGATACGTAATGCAGAAAAAATGTTGGCTCCATTCACTTTTTCACTGCTTCTTGTGACGTCAGGAAATCCATCTAAATCAACAGGCTTGCTCTTCCTGCAAAGGGTGGGCAGCAGGCAGGGCTGTTTACACTTACTTGCAAAGCAGTACTGGCAACCTACCTACTGCCTGAGAAATGAAGAAGAAGAACTCTCCTCCTCCTTCCCATCTCCCATCCTCCCACCTATACCTGCTTGCTGAGAGCTGGGGCTGCAGGAGGAATCCCTTCTACCCCATGTCAATCCTCTGGCACTATGAGCTGCTATATTCCCTGCGGGTAACATGGGCACCAAGTCGCTACATGCAGAGGTATGAGGTATGATAAAAGCATTATGAAAGACAGCAAAGCAGAGCCATACAGCAGGTGTGTGTGCCCAAGGCATCCCAGCAAGCAAGCAAGCAGCACCATCAAGGGTAAGACAGCCTGGAGTCCTAGCCCTGCTGACTGTGGAGCTGTAGCAGTGATTGAACTCTTGCTACAAGTGGGGAATTCTCACTGCAGCAAGCTCACCCGGTTGCATAAGCCAAGAGATTTTAATGGCTGTCAGCGGCAGGGAAATTCCAAATGGGGTTTCTGAGGCCAGTGGGAGTGCTTTGTATCCTTACCACAAGATATCAAGGGTAAAAGAGGATACTGCTGCTTACCAGCAGCCTTTCTGCTAGTTTTCTATATAGGTATGAAGACTAGTCTATCTGAAACAGATCTTTATCTATGGGCTTAACCATCTGGGCTTTGGATATTGCTTCTTGCCTATGAAAACATAGTCACATTTGCACATATTCATCTGATTAACAATTTTTTTTAATAAAAAAAAGTTACCTAGAAGATTTTAAAAACACAATTTTGGCTCAGATGTTTTCTTTCATTTTTTGTGCCCTAGAAGAAATGCTAGCACAAAGATTCTTGAAGGCCTCCTCCCCCTCTATCTACTGAGATATGACTCCCCAATAAAAGTACCAAGCACAGGTACAGCCCATCCAGTATGAAGGAAGCACCCATCAATGCATGCTATGGCCCTCTTTAGACCAACACGGCTACCTACCTGAATTTAAAATATAGGTGAGCAATGGTCAGGCACAAACTGGGTCTCTCCTGACATGTATGGAAACAGCATGCCTGAAAAATGCATGGATGCTGCCTTCATATCCAATTGTCCCCACATGCATTCATCATGGGGGCACCCATACCAGCGTACAAAAAAATCTGGAGTTACAGTTCTGAGATGATGGTGGTGATGATGATCTTGATTCAATTACTGATGTAGTCATGATTACACTATATTGACATTATTGGTACTACCTGGCAGACAAGCTGTCTAATACTAAACAGGTTTCCTATAAGTCCCACTGAATTTGGTGGGCCTTAATTGTGGGTGCTTTCAGAACAATCCTATGCATGATTACTTGGGTGTAAGTGCAGGTACTGGATGTTACTTCCCTCATTGTGAATGTTTCAACAATCCTCCCACATTTCACATACTAGAGAAATAAGCCCCCTTCCTGTGTCCCTGCTCATGTAATTAAATTACTTGAGAGGGAGAACAGGGCCACACCAGCAGACCACACATCCTTGCATTGGGACAACACCCATTCACCAGGAAAATGTCTGCAACCAGCAAGCCTGCCAAATGCATGTGGGCTCTCCTTGTCATCTAGAACCTTGATTACATAAGGGGAAAACACCTGGAGGAGGTGATGGATTACCCAGGGGTAAGCAAACTTTTTCAGCAGGGGGCCGGTCCACTGTCCCTCAGACCTTGTGGGGGGCCGGACTATATATATATTTTTTTGGGGGGGGAGAACGAATTCCTATGCCCCACAAATAACCCAGAGATGCATTTTAAATAAAAGACACTTTCTACTCATGTAAAAACACACTGATTCCCGGACAGTCCGCAGGCCAGATTTAGAAAGCGATTGGGCTGGATCCGGCCCCCGGGCCTTAGTTTGCCTACCTATGTATGCCAATTGTAGCATATAATGGCTATTCAACTGAAATTTTAGTAACTGAATCCGTTACAGTTTCAACAGAATCCATGAAATATTCCCCTTATAGCCACTTCTCAATGTAAGACATGCTCACTCTCTTGAAACATAAAATGTTAGAAAACAGGACCACAGAAAAACAATACATTTGCACAGGAAAGCTTCTATAAAGAAACAAATGTGAAGAATAGGAACCTTTCCTGGTAGTTATGGATGTATGTTACAATGTTATATCTTAAAATAGATGTTTGCATGTTTGGGCAGGTATACCTTTGGAAATTGACACCAAAGTAAGCTTCAGACCACCCAGGCATTGAACCATTTAGTCTAAATTAATAGCCTGTACATTAGACCAAAGAGGAAATTTTGTGTGTGTGCATGTTAGAAATCTGCTCTGCCTTCCTCTTTTAAGTTTTCAGCAGCCTTTTTCTTATTTTGAGTCATGCTTTCCACATAAAACTCAGCAGCCGTGACCCAGTGTTCTACATTTCAGTTCCTCTCCTCCACCCAGCACATTAGTGGTCTGTGTTTGACATTAGTGAATTGGCGGGCTCCAGGGCATGCAGTTCATGACGCCACAGCAAAAACACACATAAGAATCTTTGCCAAAACCTCAGGAAGGAAATTACCAGCAACTTCTGGGAACGGGCTCACTCCCCTCCCTGAATGTAATGGGGTGGGTGTGCATGCACACGCCTGAGAAACTGAATATATGTGCAAGTTGGGATATGTGAATGTAAAACAGAAATGTATATGGAGTCTGATAAGCCACTTTTTCTTCAATGGCAAAAGTTCTGCTAAATACACAAAGGACTGTATTGGAGAATGCTGAGAAAACATTTACAAGACACTTATACTGTTTTTTTAGTTCAAAAATGAGGTTTTTTATCATGCTTATCCTCTAAGGAGCTCAAGGCAGCTCATTTTATCCTCATAATTCTGCCGTGTGGTTGATTAGGCATTGAACCTGTTAATCCCAAATCCAAGCCCAACATCCAATCCCTTACACTGGGGTCAGGTGGATGGAAGTAGATCAGGATCTCCTGGCATATTTTCAGTTAGATTGTCAAAGGTTTCTGACTCTCACATGTTTAACAGTGTTAATAGCAAAACTGCATTTCTTCTGCTGTTAAACTGGGTTGTTAGAATCCTGTCTTAGTAATAACTCAGATGTAGGTAAGCTAATTTTATATGCAAGTAACTGGCTTTGTCCCCAAGCCATCATGTTGTATTTGTCTCTGTTTCCTTGAGCCACTATTCTGCAGCTTGCTCTGGTTGGAGGACCTCAGGAGTTGAGTAAAAATTAAATGATCCTGCAGGCCTCCTGCCTGTCCACACCTACAGGGGGAATGTGATAGCGAGTTGGTTTGCACATTAAACTAAGCCAAACCATGGCTTACCATGAACCCGCAAGCTCCCAGAGAGATCCTGACCACTGCACTCCTCCCTCATGATTTGGGCTGTTGTGTCATCTAAATCTGGGCTCAGTTTGTCTCATCCAGACAAACAACAAGATGTAAACCCAAGAACAAAGCTGGGTTACTGCTTGTGGCTTGGACAACAAACTAAGTCAAACAATACAGGGAGGCTGGGGGAAGAGTGCTCCAGCTACAGTCTTCCGTCCAGGAACTCATATGTTTGTGCTGAGCCACGGTTTGTCCAGTCAGTGTAGACAAAACTGAACTGGACAGATGCTACATAAGGCAGCTTCCTGTATTCCTAAACATACTGGGAGTGAGAATGGGCAGAGAGGAAAGGCAAACATGGTCAGGGACTGCAGGGACATGAGAGAGGATGAAGTTCACATACTGATTGGAAATAAACAGCTACAACTTGGGCAGCAAGACTCCAGGGTAAAAAGGCTGCTCTTTATTCACAGTTGTGCCTAGGAGATACTGAAATGTATGACCAGTGAGCTGTTTTACAGACTCTACCTCCAGGAAAGCAGAAGGGATTTCTGGGAGTTCGGGGCAAATTACAAATACTCTGGATGCGCTTGGCACAGCCCCACACCTTAAACAAGCTCACGGAAGACCCAGAATTATGTGATTTGTGCAGGGGCTGCTT
Organism: Podarcis erhardii; assembly: GCF_964252035.2. Classification (NCBI taxonomy): domain Eukaryota; kingdom Metazoa; phylum Chordata; class Lepidosauria; order Squamata; family Lacertidae; genus Podarcis; species Podarcis erhardii. Next base: position 76,338,284 of record NC_138497.1, on the reverse strand, counting down.
CTCCTTGATTTATACCACAGTGACCTTGCAACCGTGGCACACAGTCTGCCGCCCGCAAGTCCCGCCTTGCCTACATCCGTTCTCCTTCCATGGGGAATTGCTGTCATGTGAAAATTGTTCAGAGCACAGCAAATACACTTGGCTGAATCACCACCTTCCTCCTCTCCCCACTGCTTGTGTTCTGTAACAATCAAATTTAAAGCAGTGCGGGGCATGGGCAGCAGACTCTAAAGCCATCATTACAGATACTATCTTCCTAAGCTAGCGATTATTTTACGGCTATATACTGTAGCGAGAGTAAGCATCTTTAGCCAATATAACATCAGAGCTCTGCTATGCCAAATGCTGTTTGTTGCTGAGCAACAGTCTCTGCCCAGAAGGACTCAGGCACCAACAGATAAGACACTGACATTTGCATTCTCCATTTTATAGGTGTTGGACAAAAGATTATTCAACTTGTCAATAGCAGACAGCAAGCTCATGGTAAGAACTATTCTCCAGAGATCAAATATACTCTTGGGAGTGGACTAAAATTCTGCAGTGAAGACACCCTGACTGTATTTCTGAGATTTTTATTCACATTGCTTCCAAGACATTCTCCTTGCATCACATGCTTGTTCCTGTGATCCCATGTCTAAAGAAATTCTACCCCCTCTCCACACCCGTGACATTATCATCATCATCATCACCACCTTCAAATGTGTACGCCACTTAAAGCAGTTATGCATTCAAGGCATCCAGATAAATGCAACATTTCACAAAAACAACCATCATGGCACAAACCTGGTACTACAAGTGACATTTCTGGTTGGACAAGTTTGGCAGAGTTGTAAACAAAGCTATATAAACAGCAGCTCTGTTCAATCTACGGTGGCAATACACATTATAATGCAAGGGCTAAAACAGAAACATTTCACGTGCTATATTGTAACTAATTTGCTTGACTTTAACGCCAGACATGAATGTGGAAAAGTTAGCTGAACGGAGAAAGGACTTTAGTACTGGGGTGTCTATTTCGGCACCCTGTGTATCGAGGCATGTGGCACTCTCAGACAGCCCCTTTGGCATCTGCCAGGGTTCCCTGCCCCTCCCAAATTTAATGATTTTAAAACTGAGATGGGGGCCCCCTCTTTGGATAGTTGCTGTGGGTAATTTCTGTTTTGGGGTGTGTTGATTGCTTGATTTCCTTATCTGTGTTTTATTTTGGGGGGAGAAGAACAGATGTTTTGCCTGTTATTTTCAAAGGGATTCTGAGCACCACAAGTTTTTCTTCTGCAATTTGCACAGGGGGGGCCGAAAATTTTATTCTTGATATTGGAAGCTAACCCCCCCCCAATGCAAATTGCAGACATGAGAGTCCCTGATCCAGTTTAGGACCATTGCATGAGGGTGCATGTGTTAAAGCTCCCTAACTTCTATGCTAGGATCTGAACCCATATTGTGGTGTGGGGAGGGGGCACGCCGGCAGTTTTTGGAAAAAATAAGGGTTGCACTCAAAAGCAAGCTATGGAGTAAATGCCATGTGTCGCTTGGCCCAGAGTGCTAGGTAACAATATAAGCAGCAGATCTGGCTCCCAGAGTTATGGAATGAATAAGTGGGTTTAATCTTCATCTGCCTTTTCCTTTCTTTGTCCACTTGGGAGATTTCATTCATTCACACGCCTTTCCTTTGGAGCTCGCTAGCACTGTAACTGTACACACTCTGCAGAAAGCTATAATTAGAATATCATGCTTACTTAGCCACTTTACCATATGGGCTGTGGTTTGGGATAAGAGTCCCTCAGGGACCCTGATTCATTGCAATGAACCCCCCGCCACCACCCTCCTTTTCCTCTTTCCGAATGAATCCATTGATTTTTTTTTTTTAAGTGTTCTGGAAAAGAGCCCTGCTCATTCATTCACTCTGTAAATACTAACAAGGTTAGCGGGGAAGATTTGTTGACTCCCTGAAATCCTACCTACTTTTCTACTCTGATTGTCCAGTTCTGCAGACTCTGTTGGTTACTAGTTTCATGGAAATGACGCCAAACAAGAGCCAAGATGCAAGATCCATGCCAGCAGTTATGGCACAGGTAAGAGGGAAAGGCACAGAAAGAAGAAAGCTTTGCAGTGGCACGACAATGTGCTCATGTTCAGTAAGCCTGGGCTCGCTGCCTCAGACTGGCTCAGGCTGATTCCTGCAGATGTGCAACACTCCCCTCTACTGGGCAAAATGGGATTTGTAGAGCATCGATGCAGCAATCCTTCTGCCCACCCCCCAGCACAGCATACAGAACTTTTCCATGCTAAGTGGAACAGGTCAGTGGAATAGGTGTCTATAGTTACTCCTGCTTCCTTCAGAACATATTATTCAACCAGTCCATGGCCAAAATCAGGCAGCCTTCTCTTCCAATGGTGTTCCCCAATATTCAAAGGTGCACTACATCTGAACATGCAATGTTCTATCTAGCCACCATGACTACTAGCCATTGATGGGCCTCCACTATCTATGCCTTTGACTTATACCCCTGTAAAGTTATTTGCATTGTGGCCATTGCAACATTTTGTGGCAGACAATTCCTCAGGCACATTAGGGTGTAAAAGCTCACAGCAGCAGAATGTTTTTAACTGTTGCTAGAATTAAAATTAAGAATTTATACTTTCACATTTCATAAAAATGCCAAACACCACACTTTTTCCTGCTACCTAAATTATACATAATGGATTTCACGTTCCTAACTTAAGCTTGGTTGGATAAAAAATCTGCATATTTCCATTCTTTCCCCCTCCCTCAATTTCCATTCTCCTCATCTCCAAAAACATTTTTCTCCCTAGGCTTTTATATTCCCTGATATGTTACACCTCTAAGTAGAGGAACCGATTACAAAACCCCAAAGGGTTATAACAATTAGCAACTGAATAAAGATTATTCAGTTATCACAAGATAATCTTAATATATGGAACAAACCGTATCCTTAGAGTCCCTAATTGAGTCCACAACACATATCCATATTTAACCTCAATTCCTGTCCATATAAGAGGGCAAAAGAGAAGACCATGAATCTTGCTCTCACACAATAGCTAACAGAGTTAAGCAAGGCAACTAGAACTTGGGAATAAAGGTATATGGCAAAGAAGCCCCAGAAGGTGCAATCATATGAGTGCTTGAGTTTTGTAGGAACACGGCCTATTTTCTCTATCTGATATTTTAAGCTCAGTGGCATCATCAGGCACCTGCATCAGGCATCAAGCATGATGGTCACTTTAAAGCCCCTTCCATGGGTCTGCAAGTTCTTGAATCCTAGCAGAATCCCTGCTAAAGGCAGTCAAGGTATCTAGTAGCATAGGAGTGGGAATAATGTGGTCCTGTAGATGTCGTTGAACTGACTCCCATTATATTATTATTATTATTATTATTATTATTATTATTATTATTATTATTCCACCCTATACCCTGGGGTCTCAGGGCAATTCACAGAATAAAATCAAGATATAAAACCACAAAATACCTAATAAAAATAAAAACAACCCAATAGTGCCCCCCCAAAAAAACATTTTAAAAGGGCATAGGATATAAATCAAATCAACCAAAGGCCTGGTTAAAAAAGAATGTTTTTTGCCTGGCACCTAAAGGTGTATAATGAAGGCGCCAGGCGAGCCTCCCTGGGACAGCATTCCACAAATGGGAAGCCACTGCAGAGAAGGCCGTTCTCGTGTTGCCACCCTCTGGACCTGTCAAGGAAGAGGCACATGAAGAAGGGCCTCAGAAGATGGTCTCAGCGACCGGGTAGGTTCATGTGGAAAGAGGCGGTCCTTGAGATATTGTGGTCCTGAGCCATTTAAGGCCTCAGCCAGCATGGCCAATGGTGGGATTTATAGTCCAGCAACATTTAGGGTCACAAGCTCCCTTCCCAAAATTATATCAGCATGCACATTCCACTTCAGATAATGTTACTGTTCCCGAAGAGGAGGGTTTACAAAACAAAAACAAAACAAAACTGTGACGTGGCTGCAGTAAAGCACTTTCAGGAGTACAGGTTGCTATTTAGGCCACAAGGTACTCGAGACCTAGAAAGGTATTGCAATAAAGGCTTACCACTGATTCCTCTCTCACATTCTAGCATCTATCTTGATGCCATGACACATCATCCAAGCCCTTGGTAAAGTTCCCTTCTTCGTAGCTGTGCAATTAAATTCAGGAGTGACACAAAAGATGGAGGGGGGGAAGCTATTCCACCCTCGGTCCACCAATGCAGCTCTATTAGTTACAGCAAACATCACATCTGGGGCTTGTGTCCAACATAAATCACATGGAAAGAACACTAAAAGGCAAGACAGAGTAGTGTGTGGCTTTCTACCGCCGCTTTTTGTCCTCTGAAGTGCTTCTTTCCCATACACTTAACAGGCAAAATCTTGGCCTTTCACTATGGCTGCCACCAATTCCTACCTGTGAGGATGGAGACATTGTGGAAGCAGCTGTCCAGCTTGCCTAGGAGGATGGAGAGAAAACTGTCAGACGCCAGTCCATTGGCATCCCGTGTGCTCTGGTCATAGACCACCACATCTTGGTGGTCTTCTGCTTCTACCTGCAAGAGAAGTGCCACAAGAAGACAACCGTTATTCCATAACCCATAAATGTTAAATTGCTACAGCTTTCAAAACAAAGAAAACTGAGTGGATCTCTTTACTGTCCCCACCCAGGGGAACAATGGTTTGCCCCACTCCTTCGTATGATCTCTATTCATTTATAAATGCTTTGAAGGAAAGCAGGAGAGAGCAGGACTCGTGTGAGAAAGCTGTTGTTAGTGGTTGCAGAAAGAGTTAACAGAGTTTATTATTCTGGCATATGTAAAATACAGAAACTCTGTTATCCACCTATGCTAGCAAAGGGTGGTCAAGCCATGCCAGAACGTAGCAGGTAACACAGCTCCGAAAATGCACAAATTGTATTCAGGAACTGTACAGTACAGTGCAGTGCTCAGTTATCTGAAGTTTGTGGAGGCCAGGAGAGGGAGAAGAGGTCCTCTCAGCACCTTCGCAGAACAAATAACACAAATGATAATGGATGTTTATAGCAGAAGTACTAACTCAGCCAAATTGTCATCAACCACCCCTGTCTCTGTGCTATTAGCATCCCATGCACTCAGCGATTATTTACAAAGCAACACTAAAATGTGTGCGCTGCTTTGCAAAATGAAAGTCAGATCCCTGCTCAGAAGCTTATAAACCAAAATTTGACAACAGAGGAGACAAAAAAGGAGGGTAAGAAAATGGAGGCAGCTCACAGCAGGAGAATATGCATTCATTTCGGTTACTAGTTTCCAAACGAGACAAGGACTAATGGCTAATGGGTACTTTGAAGGTTGGAGGAAGCTGGGCTAAGCCAGCAGCCTCACAGAAGAAGAGGAGTGATCTGGAGAAGTGGTGTCATATACGTGCTCTGGAGGAAATTTCAGGGAAGGAAGAAAAAGCAGAGGTTGTTTTGTTTTGTTTTTTAAAGGAATAGGAGCCATTTGATAGACGAGGACAGGGAACTAATTATGGGCAGGGATACATCCGCTATGAAGAACACAACCACTACCACAAGACTGAGGACTACTACAGATGTTAGCAATAAGCAGGAGCAGACGAAGTACAAATGACCCACGCTTTCTTTCACACTTCCTAGGAAGGTGTGAAGTGGGAATCTGCACACTGCATCTGTGGGGAGATACAGTAATTACAGATCTGTGTGGAGCTCACACTTCTCTCTCTGAAAAGCAGAGGTGCAAAGTCCCATTGCATATGTTTCAGACAAAGCATGAAAAGAGGCTTCCTCTCGACAGTGGGTTATGGGGGGGGGGGGGAGGTCAAAGCCACTACGCTAACTCCACCCACCCAAACACAGAAATTAAAGCTGGACAACCAGGGTGGAAATGCGTACTCTTTCTCTTCACCCCACATTTTCATACTTCCATCCCGTACCACCCACTTCCTAACCATCCACCCCAATAGGAGTGGTATCGTTTCTGAAGAATTGGGTGGGATTTGTCAGGAAGCAGGGAGAATCAAGTGTTTGTGGGTGCCCATAAAAGGGGGCTAGGGTTAGACCTCAGCCTTCATCAGCTAAGCTAAGCCCCCTTTCAGAACAAGGGCAGAAAGCACACACCTCCTAAGGCAGCCTTTGCCAACCTGACGTCCTCCAGGTGTTTTGACAGCAACTCCCAATGGCCGTGCTGGCTGGGAGTCACAGTGCAAAACATCTGGAGGGCACTAGGTTAGCAAAGGCTGCAGGAAACACATCTACTCCCATTCCCAGAATCAGAATAAGCTGTTCTTTGCCATCTGGCCTGTAATCAGTTGTATTCTCTCAGATTCTAACAGGATTTCTCCATGGTACAAAATGCCATGTGGGGGTGGGGTGCGTGCAGATTAGAGCAGAGAAGAAGGTCGGGGGACGATTTCTCTAGTACAATTTTCTCTAAGATAAAGTAAAAAAAAAAAAAAAGGGGTGAAGGACCGGTGGATGATTAAGTCCATTCAAAGGCGTCTATGGGGTGTGGCACTCATCTTGTTTCAGGCCGAGGGAGCTGTGGTGGGAAGGTAAACAATTTTCTTTACACCAGCACAAGGAAGCAGACCCAAGTCCGGAACTTTGTACATGTGCAGAAAAAAAGGCATGAGGTTCCCCGGGTTTGTGAGAATGTATCATTTGATCCCTGAGTAGGGACAAAAGGGGTTTCCCTCCGATGACAAGCCTCCATGGCATACCTAGGGCCATGGCAGGAGCAGAGGCGGAGAGTGCGAGGCACAGTCAGGGGCTGCCGTGCCTAATGAAAGGTTAATGCATTAAAGGCCGATAAAATCCTCACAGTGCCACGGCTCAGTGCATCCACTGAATAGGCTGATGGGTGGCATACGCCGGCCTTCTGAGCTGGCGGCCTTCCTCCCTCTGGCGCAAAGCACATCTATCATTCTGCTGTCAGCGAACAGCAGCTGTGGTGAAGCAAAGCCAGAGAGACAGACAGACAGACGGATAGAAAGAGAGAGGGTGCTAGCCAAATGGGGGAAAGGACTAAACAGCTCTTTCCATTACATTACAGATAGTCTCTGAGTATGTGTTTGGTCAGCTTTGAAAGACACTTAAAATCAAGTTCGCTTTCATATGCAGCCATCCTGCTGTTCAGTGTATCAGACCGAGGAAGAGCTGTGGAAAGCATACATGCCCTGGTAACAAAACTAAAAGCACATACCTTCTCCTAAAGAATGCCGGGAATTGTAGTTTGCTGAGAATTCTTTGTTTCAGATTCCTAACTCAGGCCCTGAGGAGAGGGAGTTACTAAATCTCTGGCACAAGCCTATGCACTCAAATAGACATGAAGCCAATCGGTGATTGCATCAGTAAATTTCTTTGTATAAAACCATAGAACTGCTGTGCAAAGTGGGGGGGGGGAGGTCCCTAACCCTTTCTCTCCCCCATCCCCACAGCTTCTATCCAAACCCCTTCCAGAGCTGCTGTTAGCAAAAAAAGGTGGGGAAACATACAGTCACAATATGGGGAAGTGTCATGGCTCAGTGGTAGAGCATCTAGTTTACTTGCAGAAGTTTCCAGGCTCTATTTCTGGGTCAGGATGGGAGAGACTTCTGACTGCAGCATTTAGGGCTTGCTGTAATGCTAATAACTCCAAATTTCCTTTCACTTCCTTTTTACCTTCAAATTCCTTTGCACTAGCCTAGTTAATTAGATGCATGAAAATAAGAAAACCTCTCTGTGGATAGAAGCTAATGCTGCTTCTGTGCACATCTGGTATTCAAGTGTCTGGCATGTCAGTGCCCATGCAGACTACCACTAGCCCAGATGGCAGAAAGAGTCCAGCCATGCAGCACACGTCAGGTGTGCAATTGCCATGGGAACCGTACCACCCGTTCCTATATGAGACCACTTTTGTGAGAGTCCTGCAAGTAGGCCCACTAAATGGATGGACATGGCTATATTAGATCCATCAATATCACTAGGTCTGGTTTAACTCAGTTGGATGAAGCCTATGGAGCCCTTGTGGCTGACCCTTTTTATGCCACACCAATCTCTCACATTTCTCCCTTTATACTAACAAATCTGGGGTGGGGAACAAAAGACTGCATCCTCAAAAAGCTAGGGAAGGTCACATCAGATTTTTGTTTAATTGCAGTCTCCTTCCTTGGAGGTTTCGAAGCAGAGGTTGGATGGCCATCTGTCATGTACAATCTAGTTGAGATTCCTGCATAGCAGGGGGTTGAACTAGATGGCCCTTGGGGAACCTTCCAAGTCTACGACTCTATGTTAGCCAGTTGAGAAGCTCATGCAAGCCTAAACAAGATGAACAAAAAGCTACATCCCACACACCTTCCTCTGGACATAGAAGAGTGTGCAAAACCAACTTGCAAATCCACAGAGAAAACAGATTCTATTCCAAGTTGTTTTGAGTTCACTGGACCTGTTTAACCATGTGTAGTTGCCTGGCAACTTTCAACACATCCCTTGCTGATTGACTCGTGTCTGGCTGCCAGCATGAAACTTGAGGGATGCTATTGATGCTAATTTAGCCCTCAATTATGACTGTCAAAACAAACCACTATAAGAGAGCAGCATAAATAAATGCCAAGCATGTCATGCCTCACTAAATATTTCCAGTGGAAATGGATATTTGGTTTTGTCTGTAGTATCTGAAACTCAAGAGGGGTGGGAGTTAAGAAGCAGAAGGACTGTGGGACATTACGGCTGGAAAAGGAGCGGGAGAGAATTCCCCTTTTTATGCGCTAACGGAGAGGTTCTCATAAGAAGGGAGCCTGGTTCTTTGGCTGATCCTGCCTTCACCTGCACCTTCACACATATATACTCACGCCACATCTTTTATACTCACTGCCTGCCATTTTCCCTAGTACATATTCCAAAACCCTGTGATCAGAATCCAAAAGATACTGAGTGGCCCGTTCCCATTTTAATTTCCCCTGCAACATGCACATTAACACCAGTTCCAAGGCTTCAGCATGAATAACCTGCTAAGAAAATGCATGTGACATGCAGTGTTGCAACGATCATTTTGCACCTGAGAGGAATACTGAGAAATTGAGTTATTGATCTAGCTGAGAAGCACCAAAGGATACACTTCATTGGCCTTTCTGACTTAAAAAAACAAACAAACAAACAACAACAACAATATATTTCCTGGCTTGTATTGGAAAATTTAATACAAGTGCCCTGCGTTTTTTAAAGATAACAGCAGACATTTATTCTTGTGACATAACCTAAGCACATCCAGCATGGCAAGCAAAGTACTGTAATCCCTCCAGCCCTGGCCACAGGGGCAAAGGTGACAGGAGAGTCACTCATGCGCAGTGTGCACTGCTGCCACAGGTGGGAGGATTCGCTACCAGGACAGGGCTATTAGCAGCGAAGGAAACAACAGCTTTGGAAGCAGAATTATCCCACAGTAGGATTTAGTGTTCCTTCCACATGGGGAGCTTTGTTTTGGGCATTACTGACAGGTTGCTGAGCAACGGCAGATGGATGCGACACGGTTTATATCTTATTAAAGTTATAAGGTTTCAGGCAATAGAAATCCCAGACAAGCACTGGCAGCACAGAAGCAAGCCACATCGAGTAAACATGGTATTGCCTGGACTGAGTTCAGAACTGGGGAATAGCGGGAAGGGGTGTGGATGTTTCAAATACATTTTGGCTAAACGGGATTGCGTTTCCTTCAACTATAAAAGTGTTGAGTGACGGCTGACATGGATGAATGTTTAAAAGCCTCAACTGTTAGTGCCTGCTTGCACAGGGTTCCCAAACCCTTTCTCTGCCCCCAGAATGCTTCCCTGACCAGACCTATGCAGTTTCCACTTGTCATAGCCAAAGCCTTTCTTCCTTGTCTCCAGCTCAGGCTTCATCACCTACTACCTCGTCCCAACTTGTGAGAATGACAGAAGAGGCATGGAAAAGGGATGCACTTCTAAACAAACTTACCTGGGTTATACAATGCTGCCGTCATCGGCTGAATGAGCCTGTAGCATCAAAGCAAAACCCACAATCAAATAATCAAGCTTAACTGCAGTGATGTGCAACATTTCTTAACTCAAGAGCCCCCTTGATTCTTCCTCATTCAAAAGGTTGCGATCCTAAGCACATTTGCATGAAAATATAAATGCCATGGAAATCACCTTCCACATCAAGCACGTTTCAAGCTGCAGAGTAACAAATCAATCCCTACATATAAACTGGTTTGCCATGATAAAAGAATCCTACCCCCCCCCCCTTTAGTGTTGCTAATGAAGGAAACCGATCTCAGCCCACAAATGTGATCATGCAAATTCGCCAACCCAGTAGCAAGGGACACAGACTAAGAGTGACATTCCAAACTAGAGAAGTCTCCTGTATCGTTACTGCGTGTATGGAGGGGTCCTTGGGCAAAATGGCCTTAGCAAGCCATCTCCTTGAATGGGACCGCCTCCTCTTAAAACCATGTTTATGGAAGACAATCTTACTCAGCTACGATTGATCTCCAAAGAAGAAGCGAATGCCCCATTCACTTGCCCTCCTTCTGTGGGCTCAACCTGCATATTGGTCCAGAGGGTGAGGTAAGCAGAGGATGCTGCTCCTAATCCTGTCCCAACCTGCTCATTCAGAGAGGGAAGGTGAAACGTTAGCCATAGCAAGGAGGGGGGCAAGACCAGGGCCAGAAGTTGGTGCCAGGCACAATGCAGAGGCCTTGGCATGAGCAACAGATTGCAGAGTCTTGATGCCAGCCTTGGCTACAGGGAAGGGCATATTTCCCCAATGCATTTTCCCCATCACATTACTGGAATGACAATTGCTGGGAGGTGAGGCAACACACACAGCACATTATCTTCCTTCTCTTAAACCATAAAGAAACAGGAGACCTTGTAGAGCCTGGAGCTGACAACTCCCAAGGCTGCAATCCTAAATCTCAAGTAAGTCACAATGAACTCACAGGAACCTGATCCTGGGAAAGCATGTCCACGTCTGGCCTGCGCACATGTGTAAAAACATAACCTTCCTGTCTCACATACCAACCCAAATTATATAGGCCATACTGATCTCCTCTTACTCTTTCCATTCCCTACAGTTGCGAATTGGGAGGAGGGCCTGTCTTTATGGTCAGTACCTGACTGTTTTAGAAGCGATAATAAAATACTACTAGTACTAGATAAACATAATTTACCCAAAAGGGAGGAATTTGGGAGGACCTCTGGCTGCCTCCCAGCACACACACACACAATTTCAAATTCTGTCAGCAGGAAACCAAAAAGGAGGGCAGGAGCTTGTCAGGAAGAATAATGGGGTAGGACAATTGTGCCTATGATGTCACCCTTCCTGCCATCTGCTACTCAGCAGCAGCTCCACTCACCCCCTGCCCCCTCCCCCATTAGAAACAAAAAGACCCCACATAATAACATGAGGGTAATTCACAACACTGCTGCCCTCCACGTGTCCATCCTCATCTCAGGAGAGTTTGAAGAAGCATCACCGGTTAGAAAAGAAGGCCCAAACTCACAATTTAAACGTAATTGGTTTGGGGTTTTTTACTGTCCCAAAAATAGTGGCCCTGGGTTGCAGGCGAGCAATCGAGGCATGTAGTAGGGATCTGCCCTGCTCTCAGATTCTTCTGACTCAATGCTTCACGTAAATATACTATCTGAACTAAGCTTAAGGAGGCTCCCATCGACCTGCCAGAAGCAACACATGGGACTGACTCAGGGGCTGCAAGTTAAAGGAGGAGGTTGCAACTTCATGAATGGACTGGCAGTCCTCCAAAGTTTCTCCTCCCTGACCACAAGGAAAGCAAACACATATTCAATTAATATTGTTTTTTTAAAAAAAAAAAAAAAGCTAAAGAAGAACTAGTTGTATTTCATGCAGTTGTTACATGAGCAACTGAGAAGATAAGGGTGCAACAATCAACATCCTGAAAGGGATTTGCTTCTCTCTCTCTCTCTCTCTCTCTCTCTGCTATCTCTGAACTTACCTCTAACAACAACTAAAACCCCTTAGTCCCAGAACCCCAAAGGCTTACAGCTATAATTTACGAATGACCTTTATTACAAGCATCTTGACAACATATAAGATCTGTTTGGGCACTTACCCCTTGCGTGGTTACAGCTGCATAAGGAGATCAAGGCCATGCTTCTGACTCTGCGCCCTATCCCGGCTGAATGCCCCAACTGCTGTCCATGCGCTGAGGGTAAGGTCTCAGGAAAGGGGCCTACTCTATGCATGGGGGCTCCCTGGTGGACTTAGAACCCTGATAGCACAGGGTTCTAGATCATGGAGGTGGGGTGCCTATGTGTGTAGAGCAGGCTCCTCTCTTCTGATCTTTGGCCACTATGTGTGGACAGCAGGGTGATGGTGAGGGTATGGCCAGGTTCAGGAGGCCAGCATAGGAGATGCAGGAGCCAGAGAGCTGCTGCATGGCATTTCTAGCCATCAGGAGGCAAAGCTTCACCATCCTGCACAGCTCCTAGTCTATGCTCATGACCAGAAGCATCAGAACATGGAAAACAAGCAGTGCATGCAAATTTGCTAGACATGCATAATTTATTGCTGCTGCAGAATTCAATTTTTTTTTACAACTGAACTTGGGTCACTTTGGCACAGAATCCTGTTCTGTGCATGTGAAGTTTATTTATTTATGTCACTTAAATTTATATCCCACCTTTACTCCAAGGGGCTCAAGGTGGCATACATGGTATTCTCCCATAGTTTCTACTCACAACAGCCCTGTGAGGTAGGCTAGGCTGAAAGACAGTGACTGAACCAAGGTCACCCAGTGAGCTTCATGGCCAGGTAACAACTTGAACCCTGGTCTCCCAAGTCCTATTTTAACCACTACACAACACACTGGCTGTAAGTTGACAGTAAACTGGCCATAAAAAGGTAAAGGTAAAGGTACCCCTGACCGTTAGGTCCAGTCATGGATGACTCTGGGGTTGGCAGCTCATCTCACTCTATAGGCCGAGGGAGCTGGAGTTTGTCCGCAGACAGCTTCTGGGTCATGTGGCCAGCATGACTAAGCCGCTTCTGGCAAACCAGAGCAGCACACGGAAACGCCGTCTACCTTCCCGCCGGAGCGGTACCTATTTTGATGTGCTTTTGAACTGCTAGCTTGGCAGAAGCTGGGACCGAACAACGGAAGCTCACCCCTTCACGGGGATTCAAAACTGGTCATACTACTGTGAATAATGTGGTGTGTTAACAGAGTCCTACATAATATGCTTTATTAATTGTATAATTCTATGCAGACATACAAGTCAGTAGACCCCATTGAATACAATGACACTTACTTCAGAGCAAATATGCAAACAATATGTTGTTAGAGGGCCAGGATTGCTTCCTTTTAGACAGAGTTGCTATGTCCTTGACAGAAGGATACAGTGCCTAAATCAGATGTAATGTATATAGTGTTTAATGTGGACTAGAGAGACCTGGGTTCAAATCCCTTTCTCAAGCTCTTGAAGAATGAAGTTCACTTGGTAAGTCTTGCCACTCTCAGCCTAACCCACCTCAGAGATTCATTGCAAGAACAACATACATGGATAGCGCCTTTGCTGGAATGTGACAAAATAAACAAATCCTATAGCAGAAATCTCCACCTGGAATTGCCTCATTTCCCAAGAGAGACAATTAACTAGCACCCAAAATCTCACAAGGCATTCTTCCTTTACTGTCACCTCTTCTCCAAATCTTGCAAACAAAAAACAAAAAAACCCAACCATGCAAAATTGCTCACCCCACTTTCAACAGATCACCAAACACGTAGAGCTAGGAATTTGCTGCTGTTACATGATTTACATCTTCAATGTACCTTCTCGTTAATGCCCTTTTGTTGAAATCAATGGAATTTAGGCACAGGTTTCAGGTATCTTGACTGACTCCCATTGAAAGCAATGGTGGGTGGGTATTCCATTGAATTTTTTTTCATATGATGTATAATTACTTTGTAAAAGTTGCTCTCACATGATATGATGACTGCCAGACTGCTTTAAAAAGGATTCAGAAAGGATAGGGCTAAGAGTCTCTGAAGCAGAGTAAATTATGCAAGAATAAGCAAAATAAGCAAATTTGTCAGATTGGGATAGTTTGTTCAGGCTGCAGAATTTATCTACGAATCAAACACTGTATATCCATATCTACACATGATGATCAACAATACAACAGATGCAGTACTATTATTTACATTGAGAAATCTAGCATGATGAATACAAAAGACCTGTGCAAGTTTTTGATTACATCATTTGAATCAATAAATGTTTTGTTCCTGTGAAAGTCACCATGAAAATTCCCCCAAGTTCCTTTACTGTTGTTGCATTTTAACTCCAGTTCTTTCCCCTATAGATATTCATATTTGCTATTTTAGTAGTTATATGAAATCAAAACCTGTAAACTGCAGCATTTGAAAACCAAACCATAAAGCAAAAACAGAAATATTTTTAAATTAAAAAAATAATGCCTTTCAACTCAACTTATTTTTTCTTAAACCATCTAATTAAAAATTTTAACTGGCAAAAATAATTTCTGGGGAGAAGATTTAGGGCCAAATTCTATAGATGAGATAGCCACCACACAGTTAGCAATTGTGTGAATGGATATTTTAAAATAAACTGCAGCTTTGGGAGGCCCAATCTGGATCAGGGCACTGGCATGAGGTATAGGAGAGGTGTTGTTTTGCACAGCGGTCCTGATTTAAATCAGGCCCCTTACTCCAACTCTTCACCTTTGGAGAGCAAGGAGAGAAGAAGCTTGCATTCATTCCGCAATCACCAACTAATTGTCTGGGTGTTTGGACCACCCTCTACTAAAAAATAAAAGCAAGATCAAACTTCTACACGTATGTAACCCAAAATCTGACTCCCAAAGAGACCAGTTCTACAACATGCATGAAGGATCTAAATGAAGAAATGTGTGTAACTTTGGCTTATCATACCATTTTTTCTGCCTTTCTACAATGATCACTAAAAATCCAATTCAACATATGTATACCTTTGACCAGGTCACATGCACATTGAAAGCCTATCGTGTGTAATCAAAAGAGCTCCAAACCTGTTGTAGGTTTGTTTGGGGTTTGGGGGTTTTTAAGTGCAGAGCTAAGGTTCTCAGGACACTGCCCATGCTTACGTGGTGCCTGCATGGAATACAGAATCATGGAATACAGGTATGTCTGCAGATGCCTTCTGAGCTGTCTCATTTGAGAGCAGCTCCTTAACTCACTTCTTGCTCTCCTTGCAGCAGTTACCAGATGGCAAGTCAATTTCCCTGTACAGTATTTGGGAATAGCTAGCAAGTTATTCTAGGTCAAGAAGCTCTCTCAGAATTGTGTTTAGCTTTTAAGCACGGCAGCAGTGACAGACACCCCCCCTCACCCCTCCAGCTCCCTAAGCAGTTAAGAACAAAAAGAGATAATGCTGTATATTATCCAGTGTTCTTCGTAGTGCTTTAAAAAGCCATTCAGGAACCATTCTCTGTAACCTTCCCTTGAAGCGTCAGTAAAGCAGACTGGAGGCAAGAAGTAATTTTTCCCCCTCACACACTCCACGCTCCCCACATCCAAGCAGGGGTGATGTCACTGCTAGCCAATTGCAATGAGCCGTGTGCACACATGCAAGGGGAGGAGGGAGATTATGAGGACTCCACAGATGGCTCCAGCTGGGCCTAGCATTTGATTAATCGCTTGAATTACCATTCTTTGCTACAAAATAATAAAATGGGGGAAGGGAAAGCAAGAACAAACACTAAAAAGCAATCCAGCTGCTGAGGGCTACCCACAAATAGAGAGCCGGAGGGGAGGGTCTATTGTGAAAGGATGGCTGCTGAACTGAATAGACTGTACCTGGGCTCTTCGGAAGAAGGGCAGCAGGCTGTGTGGGAGACAACAAAGTCTATACGTCATGAGATAAAAGCTTGCCTCCTTGCTTTTCTGTTTTGTAAGGCTGGTAGCAAGGATTTAAAACCCAGCATGTCAAAAAGAGCGAGGCATACCTGACAAGGGTTGCCAGACTCTCTTTGTTGTTGCTGTTAGCTGTGCTCTTCGGCCTGACGTGCAGCTTAACCTGCTTAATTTCTACATGCCAATGGCAAATAAGCATGACCGATATAAAAGATGCTGGCAACCAGAAGCCTGCAATACAATACACACTTACCTGTGAGAAAAGCCTACTGAATGCAGAGGGATTTGCTGTCACATAAGTGTGTATACAGTGGTACCTTGGGTTACATACGCTTCAGGTTACATACACTTCAGGTTACAGACTCCACTAACCCAGAAATAGTACCTCAGGTTAAGAACTTTGCTTCAGGATGAGAAAAGAAATCGTGCTCTGGCGGCGCAGCAGCAGCAGAAGGCCCCATTAGCCATTAGCTAAAGTGGGGCTTCAGGTTAAGAAGTTTCAGGTTAAGAACAGACTTCCGGAATGAATTAAGTACTTAACCTGAGGTACCACTGTACTTCCTTGGGGGTAAGCACCATTGAGACTAAATTCCCTGGGTGGAGCAAAACCACACATTTTTATAAAATTTCCTTCCTTTACCCTTTCACCTGTCTCCTCCTCGGCTGTATGAATAAGCGTCCCAGCTTGCCTTTGCTATAGGGCAGCATGGTGAAGCCTTGCACTTACACCTATTTTTAGATCTCATAGTGCAGCTGACAGGCCTGCTTCAGCCTATTCTGCTCTTCTACTGGACCACACGGCTGGTTGGCTATGATGAACATGGGGATATTCAGTGGGAAACGTATGCCTCATTTCACAGGGTACTATCTGCACACCTGATTGTGAAATCAGGTGTTCCTTATGGGGGACATAGGCAGTTCCCTTCTGGGTGTGCTCTATTACATCCAAAGGAAACCTTAGTGTTGGGCACTTATGCCCTTCACACCCAAGGTGAAGGAGGCTGCATGCCAGCCCCAAGCAGCATAGCACAAAAAGACTTGTTAGTAAAAAGGCAAAGTAGATGTGAGCAGAGGTTGACTCTGGAAAAGAAGGTTGATGGAATTGATCAACAATTTAGATAATGATGCTGAACTGCTTGCCCTCAAGGTTCTAGAAAGAAGAGGCACCAGTAGTTAACCTCTCCTGCTTCAGAACATTGGCAAGCAGAAGACAGACCGTGCCAAATGGGCATGCAGAGTTATACCACCTCTGTGTCATTCACTGCCCTTTGTAAGGAAAAAGGATCAAGAATGATGGCTCGTCAGTAGCACAACGCTGCTCCTTCCTCCCTTCTGCACACAATTTGCTCTGCATGCAATTATTTTCATTGACATAAATCCTACTTCAAAGGATTATCCTTGCTAACCCACGGCTCTTGAGGATAGATTATGCATCAGGCAACTGAGTTCAGAGAGACACAGAACTAGGTTCGATGAATGAATAGAGGAAACACTGCCTGTATTACAGACACTCTGAGGTTTCTTCCACACACAAATATTTTTAATGATGTGGAGTTTGGTGTGTTTTTTTAGTGATCCTCTGGAAACAAAATTAAAACAGAGTCAAGCACTAAAATAGCACCAAATTATCAGGCAATGTGCTATTTCACGGCCAAGAGCCTTTCACAATGTTTACTTAATAGTAAGCCCTATTCAGCAAAGGTCTCTTTTCAATGTTAATTAAAAACTTCCTGTTTGCAGGTTCAGCCTGTTTTATTGCTGACCATTGAGTATCCTGGGGATTAATGATGAACAGCCCTCTAATCACCCCTTGAACAGCCTCTCTTCATTGTTCCTTATTGTAATTTTCTGTTTTGATGAGGGGTTAATTATATTTTCTCTTATTCCCCGCTCTGGTTTCATTTTTATACAGCAAAGCAAAAAAAGTAGGTACTTTCAGAGAAAAGAGCTTGTGTAGAACCAATCTTAAAACACTTTTGCATTGCCAATGGATATATGTAGCAATCAGAACTGCAAGCAGCATTCTCAGTGTTTGTGCAGCCTTATATGTTAGTTAATACTACGCTTGTGTTAACTCTATTTGGTCCCCACTATGTCCAAAACAGTTTTGGTCTAAAGGCAGAACTACACATTTTGTGTAATCCCAGTATTCTCTTAGAGTATGAATTTTGTGTGGGGTTTTTTTTACCACAATGGAATTGGGAATTATGCAGCCATGATGGAAGCAGAAGACTAGCAATGGAGGAGAGCAGTTTCTTAACCCTTTCTGACTCATACTCATATTTCTCCAATAAGGATAAAAGCATCTGGTGTGGGGCAACTTTCAGAAGAAAAACAGCACATGGGGAGAGGATTAAAGAGCTCCTCTTTGCTGGTTCTGCACTGGCCTTCCTTTTGAACTGCAACCTGGGCTGGCGCATATTTGTAAATGAAAAGGTCTCTAATAGGACCACTAGGTAGCCTAAGTCCCAACTTAATACAACAGCATTAGCAGATCATTTATTGCATTGCTTCATATGTCAACTGCCCTTTGAGGCTAGACAGGAGCACTGAGTCACAGCAGGACTGAAGGGTGACCAATGGCACCAAGCTTAAGTACCTTGATATTGGAGGCTGGCTGGATGAGCTCTGTGATGGATACTTTGTCTTGCTGAAGCCTTCTCTTGACCAGCTTGGAGCAGCAGATGTTGACGGAGCTGAGGACATGCCATGAGTTGTACTCCACAAAGGAGCGGCTGTCAATGACCAGCATGCTTTCGGACCCACTCCTCAAGAGGCTGGCAAGCTTCTTGGGATCCATCACTTTGCGTGGAAGTCTGTCCCCAGCCATGGTAGACTTGTCCCTTCCGCAGCAAGTGGGAGAAGGGAAGGAATGCCCAGGGCAGGGGAAGCCAGCTCAGATCTCCCAGAAGCGAAGGGGGCAGGGGGGAGGGGGGAGGCAGCTGGAAAACAGCCAATTTTTGCCACGTTGCTAAGGCCCTGTATAGCAAGTCATTGTGCCAAACCTGTTGAGAAGTACAGAGACAGACAGACAGACAGACAGAGAAAAGAGAAAGGTGGAAAATGTAGTCAGATGCTGTAAGAATCATATACCAAACTGGTACTATTTTGCTCTTCTCTAGCTTAGACATATTTAGGTGAGACGCGGGTGGCATTGTGGTCTAAACCACAGAGCCTAGGGTTTGCCAACTGGAAGGTCGGCGGTTTGAATCCCCACAATGGGGTGAGCTCCCATTGCTCTGTCCCAGCTCCTGCCAACTTAGCAGTTCAAAAGCACGTCAAGTGCAAGTAGATAAATAAGTACCACTCCAGCGGGAAGGTAAACAGTGTTTCCATGCGCTGCTCTGGTTTGCCAGAAGTGGCTTAGTCATTCTGGCCACATGACCCGGAAGCTGTCTGCATACAAATGCCGGTTCCCCCGGCCTATAGAGCAAGATTAGCGCACAACCCCAGAGTCGTCTGCAACTGGACCTTACGGTCAGGGGTACCTTTACCTTTACCTAGCTTAGGTTTGACAAAAGCTACATAGAGTTCTATAACAGACGTGGCTCCTCCAGATGTTGCTGAACTACAGCTTCCATCATTCCTGACCATTGGCATTGTTGACTGCGGATGATGGAAGCTGCGAGTCAAAAAACATCTGAATAGCCATATGTTCCCCATCCCTTTTAAAGCAGGCACCACAGAACATTGAATGGCTTAATGGATCAGCCATCCAGAGAAAGAGAGAAAGAAAACGCTGAATTTATAGATGGCAGCCTGGAAATGATACAGCCTGGGGCTTTTGACCTTGATACTGCGCATCAGTGTATCATCACGCACAACTAAAGAAAAAGAAAAAACACCTCAACTTTTCTGGATGATCTTCAATCCCACTCTGTTTTGTGTAGATGAAGGGTTCTCAAAGTATGTTCCAGGGAGCCTGGAGCCTGGGATTCCTCTACACCAAAGGGCACCTGTGGCCTTCCAGATGCTATTGTACTCCAATTCCCATGACTCCCAGGTAGCAGAGTTAATTATCAGGGATGTTGGGAGCTGTAGTTCAACACCATCTGGAGGACCACAGATTATCTCCCCTTCTCTAAACCCATCATGAGCCATTCAAAAAGAAAGTTTGTAATGGTGAAGCTACCAAAGAAAGCACGCTCACCATTATGGATCAGACCCTGTAATCCCTGTAAGTCAACATGCTCTAGATCACTCTATTAATTCACATGCAAAAGGTACAAGACCCAGCAGGCATGGCCACCATATGCTCTGGACTAGAGAGCAATGTGCTATGGTTTCTCAGCAGACAACTCACTGTTGGGAAGGGGTCCCTGCTAGTAGAAACTTTAAAAACCACAGGGTGGGGGACGTACCGTTTAAGTTTACACTGGAAGAAATACTAATTTGTACCCCTATTTTGCATATAAAGGTTATACTGGGGTGGGGGAGAATAAAACAGAGGCGGTATACAGAAATTTCTCACTTCATAGTGGGATTTCTCTGTAAAGAAATCAATATCTGTATTCACCCTTATAACTTAAATCTAGCACGTTGCAACTAACAACTTGAAAGTCTTACCTGGTGTGGCTTAATTTGCCAATTATTTAGAAAACCATCACAAAAAGTAAACCATTTCCAGCTCATCATTTAAACAAGTTAAAAGAGAAGAAAACACATTTTCTGCTTTCTTTACATTTCTGATCAATTCCCACACTCCCTATGATTTGTTTTTTTAAAAGACAAAAAAAACTGCAGGCCCAGTTTGTAATCCAATCAGCATAGATCCCATTTGAACCTTCCTCCTTCCATATTTACCTCAGACTTAAGGCTTAAGAGTAAGTCCCACTAAATTTAATAGAGCTTATTCCTGTGCAGACATGCATAGGATTTTGTTCTGATTTACTCACAGTTTGCTCTGCCTGAAGATGCTGAATTGAAAACTCTGTCTATGTACATTGATTCAAGGGGACGATGGCCCAGTAATCCTTAAATCATTGAGAGCATAGTATTGTCTTCATTTTTTCCTTGTAGAAGAAACATTGAAAACTATACTAGAAGCCAAGGCAAGAAAATAAACTCTTTCTGCTTAAATCTTTTCCCATGCCCCAACTCCTCAGTATTCATTATTTATTTATTTATCCATAGGTTTGGCCAAAGATACCAATTACAGCAGTTGCTTTGGCAGTTGGCTGGCATACAACCCCTCTGCACCATCAGGTTCAGTTCAATATGTATATATATATATATATTCTCTCTCTTTCTCTCTCTCTCTCTCATGCTCCACAATTGGATTTTCTTTTGCACTTCAGGGCAGGCTTTTAAAACTGAAACAGCCCTAATTAAGAAGGGTCTGAGGGGGAAGGCAGAGGCTCCTGCTACCTTTATGACACACTTCATTATGCACTTTCCGCCTTGCTGAGGGTCCCCTGCTGTACCTGAGCTACAGAACTGAAGGTAATCAGAAAGGATGCAAATTAATTGGCTTTCTCCCCCTACATTCCTCTCCTGGTTTTAACCCATCTCTCTCCACTGGTGGGGGAAAGCTAGCTGCACATTTCTCTCCATTTCTCCAAATTCGAGCCAGGAGATTAATTGAAGCAGATAGACAAAGAGGCTGTCATTAAAGAGACAGAGATAATACAGACAAAAGGACGAGAGAAAGAGAGAGATCAGAATGAAACTGAGTGGTCCAATAGAGAAGGCTGGCCAAAGATTGAGGACAAGGTAACAAATGAAGTCCTTCCGCTCTCAAGGCTATGAAGAAGGACAAATGCCCAGGACTTTCAAAACACAATTCAAAAGAGGACCTAGAGATTTAAAAACAAAACTAAACTTTATCACAGCTGCTCAAAGAAACACGGTTTTCAGGTGCCTTGCATATGCTTAACTGTAGTGAAGAAATAAATCCATGTGAGGGTTGAATAGGAACTGAGCCAGCCTGTGCTCTGACCTAGCCTTCATTGATGAAAAAGGTTTGTGGTGGCCTGTGACATAGCTCTGGCCCCCAAAGGCCCTTTCCATAAGGTCTGCCAGCCGCTTCCGGTTGGCCCTGCGCTACCCCCACCCTGTTTCTCTCTCCTCTGCCCTTCCTGTCCTCTAGCAGCACAAGTACAAACTGAACTAAAGAACAGACAGAGAAAGGGAGACAACTGCAGGTAGGCAGGCAGGCCCCTCCTGGGCGAGGGCAGAGGCCCAGCCAGCCTGGAGCAACTTTCCACAGGGCACTCTAGTCACTGCACTCTGTGGTCAAGCCTCCAGCCCCATGGCTGTGCCCGATTCCTGCCATGCTCTCTTCTCCCTTGTTTCCCCAGCCATGATCAAGCTGCAGCTGCAAGGAGAAAAGGAGAGAGAAATGCAAGCAGGCAAACATGGAACATGGAAAAGGTTTCTCTTGGGATGGCCAGCATAGGGGCAGGAGGGGGGGGGTCTCAGAGCTGTCACGCTAGGAGAAGTGCCTGCTTGCCTCCAGCAATCCCCTGCCCTTCCTCTCTCCTGCCCCACTGGATCACAGCAAGGAGAGAAAGGGAGAGAAGGGAAGCAGGCAGGCGTTTCTTGTCAGACGCGCTGTGATTTCTGGATAATTCTCTCTCCCTAACTAGAGGAAGGATGCATGTAAACAGGGAGGGTGTGTGGAGGAATGTAAATGGGGGGGATGTGAAGGGATAGACAGACTGAGTGAAAGGGGAGGTGCGGATGAAGGAAGGGGAAAGACAAGGATGGAGAGAGGTGACAAAGAGATGGGCGCTCCTGCCCATTTTTGGTTCTTGCCCCCATCTATTTTCTGTTTGAGCCTCTTGTATGTGCCTTCCCCCAACCTCACTATTTTCTCCCAGGGGAATGTGGTCATTTACCTGCAAAAGACTATACAAAGCCAGCCCCAAGAAAGAAAGAAAAAGGACACGTCAAAAAAGCTCAAAAGCAGTGAAAGCAAACTGGAAGTGGAAATCATGAGTTACAAGACATAGGAAATGCACACATCCCCAAATAAGGGGGAAAGTGTTAACTTAAGAGGTGTTGGGTTGCACCCCCAGAGGAACTCCTCATCCCAGGAGCAATTGCCAGCAAAAACCATCCTAGTGAAGAAGTGAGTCAAAAGCAGGCCCACATCAAGGAGGATGCAGTCCACTAGCCATGTGTTAAGGCCTGCCACAGGTTCAATACACCTCTTGGAAAGGAAAGGAAAGGAAAGGAAAGGAAAAGGAGAGATATTTGTCAACTACAACAGGATACGACTGGTTGGCTGAATTTGACTTGCGGGGGTCAGCTGCTGGGAAGAGTGGCAGCAACATGACTTCAACCAAGTTATTTAAAAACCCTCTTAATTATTAATTTTAAAATAACAAAATTTCCAGGGAAGAATCTGAAAATGTTTAGCCTATTTCTTTATCAGGCTGCCAAAGCAAAGGAAAACAATATCTTCTTGGGAAACAGCAGGGAGGGGGGAAATATTTGACTTGACTCTGGCACAGCTGAATTTAAAAATATAATTTAGTCTGATCCCACCCCCAACTTAATAAGCTAGCAAAATTTACAATTTTTCAAGCTATGTGTTATTCATTGTCTCTCTCTCACAGCTTTTTAAAAATAATATTACCAGGAAGCACTACTTGGCCTTGGAAAAAGGATGTCTTCTGAGGTCCAGTTCAGATAGGAGGAGCTACTCATGGCATTGGTTCAAGTGTGTGCAGAGTCTGCTAATGGGCTCACAAAAAGTGTCTAAAAGTGACTTACAGAATAGTATAAACATTAAAACCAAATACTTAAAACCCCCAAAAGAGAATAGAAAACTAAAATCACATCCATTCATATAAGGGGCAGGTCTAAAACATCCTATCCCACTGGAGGCCACAAATACCTAAAACTCTTCAAGTTAAGGACCAAAGGCCTTACATCACAAAAACTGTTAAACCAAATACATAAGCTACCAACAAGAAAACAATCTTCTTGGCAATGTCCTGCCTCCACTGTCAGAGGCAATGTGTCTCTGAACACCAGTTGGTGGGAATCACAAGTGGGGAATGTCCTGTTTTACTCAGGTCCTGCTTGCTGCTTTCCCATGGGCATCAGTTGGGCCACTGTGAGAACAGGATAGTGGACAAGATGGGCCTTTGGCTTGACCCAGTAGGGTTTTCATGTTCTTAAGATACTAGTTAACACAAATAGACCTTCCTCATTAACCCAGCAACAGTTTTACAAACTTCAGAGGGGATTCATGTGAGCAAGCTGCAAATCTAGGCATTTTATGAAGATGAGGTAAAATTAAGGAATTAGGTATACCTTATTACCTCAATACAATGACCACCAGGCTACTAATTCTTAAAGGTGGGGAAGGTTAATATGATGCCCCTCTTTTATCAGTTTATCAAAGCCACTGTAATCTTCTTGAGTGCTCCTGAAGACCATTATCATAATCCTTTAATCCCACATCTCTCTTGAATGACTTTAGTGAGGAGATGGGCACAGGGTTAACCTGAATGAAAATATTAAAGGAGGAGGTGCAGTGCCAAGTTGCAGCTTTGGGACAAGATGGGCAGCTTAACATTGGTATTAGGGTAACTACAGGCTGCCTGAGGACAACATGCAGTTCCTGTAGTGAAGGGAGGAGAAGATACAGTAGAGGCATGCCAAGAGAGCACTAAGCTCCTTGAATGCAACTTCAGGAATCCTTAGAGAAGGGGGGGCCAAACTTTTTTCAAAGAGGGTCAGATTTGATGAAGTGAACATGCGTGAGGGCCGACCAAAGTCACTGAGCTTTTTTTAGGATTAAAGTTTACCCCCCAAAAATAGTTGAGGTTTTTTTAGGATTGAAGTTGCTGGGCTTTTTTTAAGGATTTTACCCCAGGACATATACTGCCGGATTGAATTGACCAACAGGACCCATTAGGACTTTGGACATGCCTGCCTAATCTAAAGCAGGCATGGCAAACTTCTGGCCTATGTACCAAAACTTCCAGCCTATGTGTCCTTATTTTTCCGTACAAGACATCAGATGTGGTGCTAGTAAAACCATGGCTGAGAAAGAACAAATCAGAAACCTTAAAGTGTACTTCTAATAATTCCTTGACAAGCAGGGCTTGCATTCAGCACCTTTTAAATTGGGCACCAGATGCAAGCCATGCCCAAATGCAGCCAACTCCTTCCAAAGCAGAGTTTGCAATCATCACCAAGGGGCTGAGGGACTTGAACGACTAGCCTGCCAGCTGACCACATCCTGTTCCCTAACCCTGATCTAGACCCATTCCAATCTGGTTTCAGGCCTAGCCATGGGACCCAATTGGTCTTGGTTGCCCCGATGGATGACCATTATCAAGAATGAGACAAGGGGAGTGTGAACTTGCCCCTTCTTCTCAGTCACTTGGTGGCTTTTGACACTATTGACCATGGTATCCTCCTGGATTAGCTCTGTGGGATGGGTATCAGGGGCACTGTGTAACAGTGGTTCCAGTCCTATCTGCTGGGCCAAGCACAGTCAGTAGCATTGGGACAGTGCTTTCTGGTCCCCAAGCAATTAAGCTATGGAGCACTACTTTATGCCCAGTGCTATTTGTGGCCATTAGAAGATTTAACACAAGCTACCAAAAGTATGCTGGTGACACTCAGCTCTATTTCTCTGTCTGAAGCAAGATGCCATGCAGGTCCTGGATGCATACCTGGATGGAGTGGTGGAATGAATGAGGGGAAACGAGCTAGAATCTTGGCAGGAAAGGCTCTGTGGGCGAGTGGTTTCTGTGTCTGAGAAGCTGGCCAACTGTCAGCCTTGAATGAAGTTACAGCCTCTCTGAAAGAGAAGACACACAATCTGGAGGTGCTCCTGCAACCAGCTACATTAGTGGAGGCCCAGATAGCCTCTGCAGCCCCTTGACCAGTTTTGGCCAATATAAGAGCTATGACCATTGCTGGACCAGGATTAGCTTTCCGTTCAAGTGTTGCTAACTACACAAATAAATTATTGCATGTACAGTACTGGACATGAGGCTCTTTTTGTAGCTGAAACTGGTTAGCAGGGAATGCTGCAACACAATTGCAGGCACATTGCAATGTAGAATATGTGCTCCTCCATGGTGGAGCATGTGGAGGGGCGGTATTGTGTGCCATTCAGGATCTACATCAGGGGTCAGCAAACTTTTTCAGCAGGGGGCCAGTCCACTGTCCCTCAGACCTTGTGGGGGGCAGACAATATTTGGGGGGGAATGAACAAACTCCTATGCCCCACAAATAACCCAGAGATGCATTTTAAATAAAAGGACACATTCTACTCATGTAAAAACACGATGATATCTGGACTGTCCACGGGCCAGACTGAGAAGGCAATTGGGCCTGGGCCTTAGTTTGCCTACCCATGATCTACATCTATTTGCATGTTCACACAGCCACCAAACACATAGTGAGATGGTCTGAGTGAATCCCCAGCTATTTTCTCCATACCCCATTTGTTTCTAGCCTGGCAAGTAAGAGGCCAGATATAGCCCTGGGGCTTCCAGCTGCTGTTTAGTGCATCTTCTGTAGCCACCGCTTGGAGACAGGGCTGCCATTATGTAGGGAGCTACATGTAGCACTTGCTTCCTGGTACAGCAATTAAAGGGTAAAGGGTAACAGTGTGTGCAAGCCTTCAGAATAAAATATGTGCAGGGCAAGGGGTTGACAGAAAGTAATTCTTGGTTCAGTCTTCAGGCATGGCAGTTTATTATCTGCCGGAAGGATTACTAAGGCAAGTAACTGTCAGCTTAGAACCTGAAATGCTGGCAGGATGGCTTAAGTTGGGCAGCTACCTACAGTCTTATTAAGATGTAAATTCTGGCACTGTAGCTAAAATCTCTCCCTACCCCCTCCCTCCCTTCCACCCACCCCTTCTTCTTTCAAGTGCTTAAGTGCTTAGCAAGCCTCACTCTAGCACCCACCCCGTGCCACACAAGGAATCCCTACATCACATGACTATTACCAAATCATTATTCATCTTTTTGCCGCAAGGATACGAGTCCTATTAACAAGTTAGCGCCTTGTGTTTCCACAGCAACCGCACAGATGCCAGGCAACAGCTATACCTTAGAGCCCCGGCAGACACTGACCAGGTTTCTTACTATTTCAGGCATAGCCTGGTTCTCTCTGCTGCCCAGGCAATTTCCTACAGTCAGGACATCAGTTTGGAATGGGGAGACGACAACATCTCCACAGACTGCCCTGTTAAGGTGTTGCCCACTATGTGTGGGTGGAGATACCTTGTCTGCTTTGGGGCCCAAAAGCATCTTTGAAAGTCTTTTTCAAGAGATGGCCCTTATCCACTCAAATCGGGTAGGATTCCACTCTCAGCCCTCCTTTTTTCTGTACTAATCTCTGCACTCCCTCTGGCTAACTTTTGAAGAGCAAACCAATGTTGAAAACAGGTGCAATTAGAAAAATAGGGCAACATATGCGTAATTAGCATTTTCGTAACATCGCTCATTAAAAGACGTTCAGCACAGAAGTTACTTTCATGAGTGCAGATTTTCACTGCTCATGCCAATCAAGTCTTATTTTATATTACTTATTTATTCAAAAAAGAAAAAAGAAGGGATAGCACACCTATCTAAAAAAAGACCTCAAGGCAACTTACTAGAATGAAATAGTCAAAAATATATTGGAAATTAATGCCACACGCTTCACATGAATTGCCTTGGTTTCCAGTATTTACAACAGCTTTCTTAGCCTGTCCTGTGGAAACATGGATAGTTTATAAGAAGCATGTGAAGCAGACACTGGGCATGCTATATAACCTGAGTTCTGGACCTCTATTTGACACACAAAAATAATTAAAGACTGTTTAATCACTGAACAAGGTTGATTCACTGTTGACATTTCAGTCTTCTTATAGTGGAGTTTAAGTTGCATTTCCTAATATGCTCATTGAACTGCAAATAACACACATTGTGGACCTGGAAGGCAGTTTCTCAATTCTATACCAATAAATTAACAAAAAAAGAATGGGTCAATCCATTCCTAGACCATCTGTCCTAGGCATCTTCCCAGCAAAGATTATATGTTTCCTTCATAAGATCTTGTAGCCCTCATTCTTGCTGCCCATATGGAAATTGATTGGCATTTGTAAGACTCTTTAGCACTGTGACAAGTACAAGTGAAAAGCCAAAATCTGTTAATAAGAACATGAATCAAAATACTTTTCTGTATATACAAACTAGCACGCTTGGGAGTACACTAGACTAAAACCTTTCCCCCTGAACATCCAGTTTTCTGTGTTTGGGAAAGATTTCTGGAGCATATTCAATTAGGCCAGCCTTACCTGCACTCTGAAGAGGCAGAGATACGAAACAAGTCTAATATTTGTGGGAGCTTGTCCATAGTCTCCCAACTCAAAATGGTCCACTGAACTCCTGCATTCTCAGCAGAGCCATGACTTTTCAACAAATAAGCACATGTATAAACCTACCCAATGATATGGTTCAAATCATAGGAGTGACTCACATAAGAAGACAACAATGTACCCTTCCCATGAACTCCAATGACTGACTATAAAAGCGGAATTCCAGAAAGACCTCTGCATTCCTAAGTCCTCCAGTATAATAAAAAGTAATGCAAAACACTGGCCTAGGTGTGACCGTTCCTTAGCTGTTCAATCCAGTTCAAGACCTGTCCAACTTCCTGCAAGCACCAGTACTTGTAAGCACAATAGTTTCTCAAAGAGATTCATAGGCTGGCACTATCGGGGAGCTTGGAGAGGTCCTACTTACATACTCTACCTTTATGCCAAGAGGAAGAACATCTGGCATGCAGATGATGGGCCAACACTATGGGATATGCGATTCCTGAATTTTAGGTTGAAAATTGCGATTTACAAACAGGATTGCTGTGTTTGCTGATGCAGTGTTTTGGGGGGAGGGTAAGAGATCAACCAACTGAATGTTCTTCTTCCTCCCTCATCCAGCCCAGCTACCCAGAGTAGCAAATGTGCACTGCTGGAATTTAATGGTTTTCTTCTTGCATCACAAAATCTCTCATTCCTCACTGCACCAATTTACAGAATAGGGAAAAAGCATTCCAGCACAGATAATCTCCAGTGGGATCATTGATGTAACAGCTGGCAAAATGGGTCAGCTCATTAGCCACTTTGGCTGGAAAAGGGAGCCAGAACATTGCAGTATTTGTTCTCAAAAATGGATTCCAAAGTTGTATACTTTTTAGGGCATTCTTGTTATCAAAAGCCTGTCCTTTGTCTGATGGCATGCCCTATCCAAGGAGGCCACTTCACAATTACGTTTTAAGGTGCACAATAAAGTTTTTAGCATTATGCACCTACAAGTGTAAAGTGTTTATGCAAGAAACATTTGCAGAAACATCCAACATGAAGACATCCTCCAAGGTGAGACTGGCTCCAGCTCCTGCTTAAGTGCACAGTCCTGAATAATGTGGATTGGAAATAACCTGGTCTACTACCAGTTAGGAATGTAAACATTTGATCAGCCATTGCACCTTCGCCTTTAAGGTTGGTCTATATCATCCTTCTCCACCTGGTGCCCTCCATTATCTCCAGGCAGCACAGCTGGACTAGGGAAGGCTGATACAGATCATTAGCAGATGGCAATATGCTCCGTGCCATGCCCATGCAATAAAAAGCTACCAATTTCTTTAGACCAGCCTGCTGTTAACGACACAGGAGCAGGTCAAGCCAGGATGCTGGCAACCCTATCACACGTTCCAGTAGTTCTTTAGAAGGGGAAATGAAAAGCAGTTAGGGCAGCTGGTCTTTTAGGTGCAACAAAGCCCACTGGTCATGGGAAAGAACCAAGTGGAATTTTTCTTCCTTTTGAATCCCTTTCCAATTTGGCACCATATCTCCATCTTTGGGGCCAGTTACTAGTTGATCAAACCATATGCTGGTGTCAAAGCTAGGAACAAGTGGGGGGGGGGGAGGAAGGCTTAAAAAAGAACGGCCTCGTGAAAATGATAACTCAGATTTTAGCAAACAAAAGGAGAAGACATTCAAAGAACTCAAATGACCATAATTCTCACATGATAACAGAAGCCATCACTTGATTGCTTATAGGCCAAGTAATGCAAAATGTCAAGGCACCAGCCTCAAATTCTGGGGCCACTGGCACTGGATATCCAGAGGCAAATGGAATGATTCAAATGCTGAAGCAAGCAGTTTTTTATTCTGAAAAACAGCACTTCTTGAGTTTAGCTCTTGGATGGGAACCTGTGGCCCTCCATATGCTGTTGAAATATAACTCCCATCATCCTTGACTACTGACCATGCTGACTGGGGCTGATGGGAGCTGGAGTCCAGCAACATCTGGAGGGCCACAGGTTTCCCAGCCCCGGTTTAGCTCTTTGTCACAGAAATATATATTCTAATATTCCTTTTTTTTTACTCGCTCCAAAATGCATTGCAGAAGGCAAGCTTTTCTTTATCAGTGCCTCCTTTTAGGAGCAATAAAAAAGGAAAGCATACTGTATATATTTAAAAAGGTATATACATTTCCCTGGACAAAGAATGTGCCGTGCTTAACAAAACTGCTTCTTGCATCCATCGAGTAATTTCTTTGTCACCAGATTTTTAAGCACTATCTTGCACACAGCCATGCAAATTTCCTTGACAAAAGAAACAGAAATTTGAGGAACATCACCACTCAACACACACACACACACACACATAGCACATTTGGGATTTTCAAGACCTGACTGGTTGCCTGCCTGTGTTGTCAGTTCTTGTTGTACTAGGTTCAAAGGTGCCCATGTTCAAATGCACAATTCATTTGGAAGCACTTTGGGCTACCTTTCAACACAGCATAGGAAGACTGGGAGGAGGAGGAAGGAGCAACACACACAGTGCTGAGCTCATAGCAGGGACAGCAAGATAAAAATGTAATCAATAAATATACACCATCAACACAGTCCAAGTCTCTTAGCATAGTATTTGTCAATGGAAAGGAAAGGAGGCCCGCAGCAAGCTTGTAATGCATTAACCATTACATGAATTCATCCTGTAAGCGTTGCTCTGAAGCGGACAGGCATGCTCATATAAAGGGTTTTATTCATCCCTGTTTCAGTAATGAATTAAAACTACAGATACAATGCCTACTTATTTTCCATGACATAGTTTAAACATGGTTGAATCAGATGCAATCCAGTGATGCACAGCCTTAATCCTTTCCCCTACGCCATTTTGCTGCTGATCTCACTTTAGCTTTAGAATTTCACTAGAACTGGTATATGACTGATAAAAAAGAAGAAATAGCTAAATAAATGTGTAAACACCCACTCCAGAGTAGTTTTCTCCCCTGTTTATTTTGCACATATTGCTATACACATCAACATAAACTGGCCAGAATGTGTGAAACTACTGAATATGGACCTTACTGATGTTAATTGAAGTTTTAACATTAATGGTAAAGAAAATTATTTATGCACTTCCTACCTATGTACAAAGGGAGAATTCATGTTTCAGACCATCAGCTGAGAACATAAAGAAATCCATCTTGTATCGCCTTTTTTCATTTTTCAGTGCTGGGCAGGAGTTCCACATATTGGCACAGTCTATGAACCATACCTACTGAACAGCTTAATGTAACAAATTAGTGCACCTTGGAGCTAACCCAATTCAAAGCCAGGCTAACAGTGAGACAGATGAAGATCCAAGTCCTGTATCTCCACAGAAGCCAATGCTCCGAAAGGAAAATTACTATAATGCAGATCAATAGTTTAAAGCTCATAGCAGCAGTCTCTGTCTCTGACACACACAGAGCAACTGTGGTCCAAGTGATGGGAGAGACGTTAAACAAAACTTCCAGATCTACACCAGCCCAACATATGGTAGAGGGACTTTTCATTTGCTAACTATTGTTGGGAGAGCAGTGCTTTGCAAAAGATGGGCTCTGAGTCCTGAAAGTTTTGCAAACTGTAACAGTCCAACTGAAACGTCAGTCTTTCCCCTGCAAAGTTGATCTACTAAAATATTTTATCTTTCTTGTTTCTGTGTCTTTCACATAATATGGAACCAGTAAGGAAATGTAGAAACCCACCTCACTTGTGGCTTAAAGAACAACAAGAAATATCTGAAGAAAAATGGGGTGACCAGGACTCCAGGTACTGGAAAAGGTATCTGGAATAGACAACTCCACCAAAAAAGATAATGAGCACGAGGCATCAAAATGACATCAAGAAAATAATTTCCAATTTCAATTATCTTGCTTCCACAATTTCTACTATTCCCATGCAGCGCACCCCTACCGCCAATTCTAATCTCACATCTATCCATTACACCACACTGGCTCTCTGTAGTTTTAATTAATTGAAACAGTTAAGAAGCTCTTCAATAGCTTTTTACAACATTGTTGCCATATTGGCATAAAAAGTAGGAAAGATGATTTACTGGCAGTCATGACTTAGATAGCAGTGTAAGAAATATTTACACTGTTGATTAACTCTTTAGGTATCTTTACCATTTATGCTATTTTAATGCCTCAGAAACATGTGTGTGTTTAATTTTGCAGAGTTTAATTCACTGTATTTTCTCCTCCGCTTCCCATTTCAGCTTGATTGCAAGTGATGTAAGACTCTGGTACTTTATTCCATCAACAGTCCATTAAGACTACCATAAGAAACCACTTTGTGTCTACAGGAAAATTGCCAAAAGCCGCCTACTTTTCAGAAGCACTTGCATTTTTTCAAGTGCACTTGCTTTCAGTTTTCACTAATATGCGAGAGAGTAAACTTACAGCAGTTAAACCAGCATAAATGCTACAAAAAAACCTCAATTAGCTCACTACAAAATAAACTATGTTGGCCCACCCAGCTTCTCCACATTTAAAGAAAAAAACCACGCCAGTATAAATTTGACTGCAAGATGTGGTCTAAGTCTCTATTAAATCAGCAGCAAAGATTAAACTGTCAGCCATGAGTAGAAATCAAGCCCATATTAATATATCCCATAATTGATTTCATATAAAATAGCTCTGACTAATTCTACTGATAGTCTACACTGAAACATATAAATCAATGAATTGCAAACAGGAAAATACCCGCTATTTTTAAATAAATGAATAAACAAATGTAGTAACTGCTTGCCCTTCTATATAATGCACTGTTAAACCCAAATTTATGATGAAGTAGGCATTATGGTCCCACTGCTAGAGTGCAGACAAGCCTTAGAAAAACCCAATAATAGGTTCACTTCTCTTCCACTATGTTATCTTGCCCTGACTAACTTACTCCAAACGAATATTTGATGAAATAATTTTGCAAAATGCAGAGCTTGAAGAACTAGTTTTAACTTAATATTCATTTGGATAGAAAGCATTGAAATGGCTCTGTCCTGCCGCTAAAGTGAAAGGTTGCTGCAGTTTGCAAGGATTTTATATGACCCCTGTACAAAAGTAAAATAAATAAAAATTGCAGCTTTCTTGCAGATAACTCAGTGACAGGGCCATACTTTATAAATACTCAGTGCTGTGTTTCTCTTGTTTACATGCTGCATACTTTCTCCATCTTTTTAAACAAGGATGTGAAATCTCATGCTGAAATAACAGCCTTTAAGTCGCCAGACTCTCTTGTCTTCTTTGCTACAACACACAAACACAGATGTGGAATCCACTAAGCCTGCGCAAATTTCACCGTGTGAAATTAAAAGCCCAGGATGAAGGGATATACAAAGTTTCAACAAGCCATATTCCATTCATTCCACCCTGCTCTGTCAGTGCATACCATTACCTATTTAGAGCACTTTCTAAACCATCACCCCACTTTCCCCCTTTAGCTATTCCTATGGAATAATGAATAAAGAGTGAATCTCTAGTTGCCTTTTTCCACGTTTCACTGAAGACCATCTTACTACCATGTTTAACTTCATATACCATACAATATTATATGAATGTGCACGTGTGCACACACACACACACACACACACACACACACTCCTAGCCCATGGTTCTGACTGAATTATGGCAGTGGTTTGTCAGCTGCACTGGCTGCTAGTCTATTTCCAGGCCCAATTTAATGTGCTGGTCTTAAATCTTTGACTTGTGACCACATCACCTGAAGATCACCTTCTCCTGTATCTGTGGTACAAACATATCCACACACTTAACAAGTTCGCTATGCCATACTGGAGAATATTCAGGGTTAAACAGTTGGAGAATTCTTGCCTGGATAGCTTGATCTTTAGAGTAGGCGTTTTCATCCTGCACAGCCAATTGTGTGGGTTTTAAAAATCCTGCTCATTACAGAAACACACTAGCTGGACCTGTGAACAAACAAAGAAGTGTTTTCCCCAAGCCCCTGTGGAGAAATAGCCCATCTACAAACAACCCCTTTCCAGCATGAGGAAATGAAATGATGTAAGGTTCATTCATTTTCTGTCCATATTTGATACTCCCAGTACCAAGCTATGCTTCTCACCTTCATTTCTGTCAAGCCACAAGAGACGCATGTGCTCAGGACGGGGAAGGTGCTGTGACCCTTCTGTTTTCTGCAAAGCATACAGCTCAGTACTGGAGTTAAACATATGCTATTTAAGATGCTTCTGGACAGTGCTTTTCACTGCAGTGCCAGGCCAGCAACCGGGAGGCTTGCTTTGCAATCCTCTTCCTAACTCCCACCAGTCACTGCTCTCACCTGCACTGCCTGCTGCTCGACATTTTAATGAGTGGCGCTCAGCACAACTCATAAGAACTGAATCAGTGCACAGATGCAGATGGCCGTACTCTGAATCTGACTGGTCGTTCAATCTAATTGAGAGTGGGAGAGTGTTTCCTCGTACACAATCGTATTTGGCCAATGACCCCGGGCTTTGGGGATGCTTTTCATTTTTCTTTGTGGGATTCCCCTTGGAAGCGCAGGCTCTCTTCGTGTGACACACCGCAGTCTCAAACGTCTACACTGGCCTGCTAGTCAAGCTGCTAAATTGCAACCCAGAGATCATGCTGTTTCTGAACAAGCACATAGCCATGAAGGAAGGGGCGGTTTTGAATTTTCCGAATCCACAGCTTCTTGACCAACCATTTCCACCAGGGATTTATTTATTTTTAACCACTCAGCAGTTGGAAAGAGAAGATGAACAAAGGGGCCAAAGAAGAAAGAGAGGATCAGGATGCTGTGGATGAATCCCTTTGCAGCTCTAGAATGATTAAACATATCCAAGTTGAAATCTGGTAGCCTTGTCTGGGGGGACTGGAGGGCGCCTGGTCCATCTTCCCTATGATGAGGTATCTGGGCCCTTTCTGTGACAAGAAAAGAACTGGAGAGGGGATCAAACTGTGTGTGTGCGTTTGTGTGTGAGAGAGGGAGACTGAGAAAGAGAGAGATCATCCCATGCAAGGTTTGAAGTGAACAGAAGACATCTAGAACCCAGTGCAGTGAAGCTAGCAACCCTTCTCTCTTTATTGCTCACACCGTTTCATTCAGACTTGAGCTCAGCTATTGTTCACATGCAAAACAAATCAGCTGACCTATCAAAATATGTAATGCTGTCTGCTCAGCACACTTCCCTGGCTTGGATGCAATGACCATTCACACATAGCCTCCTTAGACTTCATTACAGACAAAGAGCATTTTCATCCATGACACTGAAAGTATTTTCTTTTTCTTTTTTGCATTCCCTGCATGCAAAATACGATTGCAAAGCCTACACAAATTAGAATGCACATTCGGTTTAAAAACAGCTTCGTTTCCCTTACTTTCCCATTGTTCACACCTGTACACAAGTGGCACGAAAGACTAGGCTGACCGCTTTGTGTCATCAGTGAAAATATCCATACTTTTATAAAATAGTACCCAGAGGGTAAGCCTGATGCAATGGCTGGATGAATGTCTGGATAAAGCAAATCAATGTCTGCTCAGTTTTACGTATTCTCAGCCTAATTTATCTCACAGGGTTGTTGTGATGCCAAGCTTCTAGGTAGTCATGCAAACCTTAAATATAAGTTGCACTGGCCTTACCAAAAAAAGGTACAAAAAGGTAAGTTCTGGCTTGCATCGGCTAATTTACATGGGGGCTTCTGTCCCTCCACACTGCAGTTTTTGCATTTTGACTAGCGTAATTCAACTGGGTTGTGCCAGAATTAAGCCTAACTGCAGCAAGATATTGGGAGTCATTTGTTGCAAGGCTTCAAAACAAGGGAGTACAAGCGTTTCTGTAGATGGCTGTACTATTAAGCTGATGCTTGCAGGAGCTAGGCTGAAACAACTCTTTACGTTCATTATGAGAGATGTATAGAGAAATCTTATATTTTTAATCGTACTGAGATGCAGGTTGTTAATAGTGTGTGTGTGGTGCCTAAAGCAATGAAGCTTGGATTAGAACCTTTGCAACTGACAGCATAGTGATTTCACACCCACCCACCCAAAAAATCCATGTATTATGACAAGTCGGCAATCCCTCTCCTACAGAAAGGCCCCAGAAGAACGTCTGCATGCAGTATTTCTTGGCCACAGCTGTAGCCAAATCTTAATTCTGTATCGTGCAAAAAACAAAATAAAAAAGTGCTTATTTCCCCCATCACCACCACCAAGGGGTGGGGAGGCCCTTCCTGCTCTGTTCCTGACTGAACTGAAGACATGAAATGTGGGCAAACCTTCCTGACCATTCTATTGGATGAGGTGGTTGTTGTTTTCAAACCGTCAAATGCTGAATCACAGCACACACACACACACACACACACACACACACACACACACACACACACACACTGCTGCTCCTAGTCAAGGCGCTAGCCAAGGTAAAACGCAGCAGACTCTTGTTTCCTCGGGTGCTTGCGAAGCGCCAAGGAACCGGGCGGCAAACCAAACTCTTTCGGCATTAGGAAACCACAGGGCTGTTAACACCAACCTCACAAACCACAGAGGGAAAGCTTTATGGACCGTCTCTGTCTCTCTCTCCCCCCGCAATCCTAAGAAGAATGAGGACACTCCACGCTCCGCATCCGAAGCGAGCCTTGAACATTTCTCCTCGTCTGATCCTTCCTGGAAAAGTCTCGAGGCATAACAACCACCTCTTAGCAGAAACGCACACAAACACGTCCCCCCCACCCCGCCCCGGTCACAACTGCGCACACACATATATAAGCACAGAGACTTTCCCTCCACTTCGCAGGAGCCTGCTGTTTTATTTCAGCCTAGTATAATCCGATTCTTAAAACCCTCCTGTTACTTAAACACACGTCATAAATATGCGATTCGCTGAACGCAGTTCTCCCTTCCCTGCAGCACGGCTGACTCTACTGCGCATTTTTCTGTATGCAGCATTGGAGAGGTGTTCCTCCTGCTAGAATTACACCTTTATTTATTTTTTGCAAAAACCTTCGGCACCTACTCTACCTTCCAAAATTAGCACCACCCCACTCCCCCATCCCCAAAGCCTTCCCCTCCCAGATAAGATTACGATGCATGCACTAAATTTATGCACAGTCACAGATCTAGTAGAAGCCGGCATTACACATAGGATTCCAGGGGAACGCATGCTGAATGCAGCAACATGCAGCATTCGCGTCTTGATGCGGAAGGTCCAATAAGCGTATTAAAAGCCTGTGCAGGTTGTAGCACCCACCCCGCTGCCCACCCGCCCCCCATACAAACCCGCATGGGATCTCCCGTACTGCAGTATTCTGCAGGGTCATTAAGCGATACGTGGAAGTTCAGTCCCCACCGCCACCCCCGACTCTCGCGCGGATCCTTAATAACATTTAAAAACACTTACCTTCCTGGCACTTCCTCTGCAGCCCAGGATCAAAGCCCTTTAAACCCTCCAGCTGATTGCAGATTTCTGCACATTCGTCAGGATGATTTAACCACAATTAGGAGAAGGTCGGATGGGAAACGCTCTGAAAACGCTGGGGCAAGTGCTGATGATGCAAGATCTAACCCTCTGCAAATACACGCGCGCAGCCACACTGAAATGCGCTCATAATGTCAGCCCTGTAACTAAGGGGCAGGCATGTATCTGCAGAAGGGGCGAGGGTAGTGGGGGGGGGAGGTAGCACAGATAAGCATTAACAGGGCTGAAGGGATCCAGGAAGACAGAAGGTTGCACTTTAGAACTAAAAATGAACTGAGGATGAGGTCATGCCTTGAAAAAAAGCACCTGACGTCACCCTCAGCCAATCAGAGAGGGAGGCTCAGGGGCAGGATGACGTCAGCCTCTGATCCTGGGGCTTTGGGTGCAGATTAAAGGGAGACAGGCAGGCAGAATTGCAGTTTAAAAGGGGCAATGGCCTAGATTTTCCTTCTTTGCCTCGTTCCCTTCCAGTTTCGCAAGCTCTTAAAAGGGAAATGCCCCAGCCTCGGTGGAGAAAGCTGGTGCAGAGATGCAGCACTGTAAAACAAGCCGCTCATTCTAAATCAAAGTGGCATTTATTGTTGCAGGAGGGGAAGGGAGGGCTGGCTCATTTCAGCGGTGCACAGATAATCCCTGCTGCTCAGAAGGAGGAACTGGGAAAGATTTTTCCCTTGTGCCAAAGGCAAGAGAAAGTTTAATTGGTTGGCTGCTGAATGAAGCAGGCTTAAGATTTTCACATCAGATGGAGTGATGTACCAAATGACCTCCAATACAAATGCATTCTTGTATCGAAACCTTAGCGGTGCTTTTTCTATATGGCAAAGAAGCACAAATGCTGGTCCTGATGACCCAGAGAAGGATAGATTTAGAAGATGAAGCAGTTCCAAAATCCATATTAGGGCAACACCCTTATTAGGCCAACCAAAATATCACAAAATAGTATCTAAGCTACTGTAACATTTTGGTTGGCATAATAACAGAAGTATTGCCCGAGTGTGGATTTTGGAATTTTTCATGCGGGCCAACACATATGAAAATGCCTTTAGATTTTGTGTGACAAAGTAAACAGTGTTAATAGTAATAACACAGGTATTCTCATAGAATCGTGGAGTTGAGTTGGAAGGGACCCCAAGGGTCATCTAGTCCAACCCCCTGCAATGCAGGAATCTCAGCAAAAGCATCCATGGCATATGATCATCCAACCACTGCTTAAAAACCTCCAGTGATGGAGAGTCATAACCTTCCAATGTGGTGCATATTTATTTTAGCATAAGCTGTAATCAAATTCAACACATGGGCAAAACATATCCAGGACTGACTTCTGAATAGCAAGCTTTCATAAACGCTGTCACCCTTTTAAGGCCTTTTTAGTCACCACCAGTCTTGTATTCCGTCCCCTAATTTTAACCAAAACCCAACCCCCCATGTGTCACAATTTTGCTCCTCCTGCTTTTCCTTGATGAGGTGTGACATACTTTAGGGAGAGTTCCTTCTGTCACAGATACTCCAGTTAGTAACATTTTACCTGAGATTTCCACACATAATCCTTTAAGTCTATTAATTCAAAACCATAAGGAATGTAAGATAAGGAAAAGGGAATGTGGGGGAGTGTCTTCCTTAATTCCTCCCTTGTTCAGACTAAAGTTTTTATGCATGCCTGACTTTTCTCTCTATAAATTGGTAGGCTTTTGAACTGTGATATTCTTCCAAACCAAGAGCTGAGAGAGAGAGAGAGAGAGAGAGAGAGAGAGAGAGAGAGTGAGAGAGTTTTGACATTTCCCTAATTTCCCTTGTGGCTGTTCTGAAGAGGTCCAGCTGAATTTTTCCAGTTCTCTCTCCGCTGCCAGTGCAGGGCTTTATTGTCAACTGAATGGCTTGGGCATACCCAGTAGCCTACATGTGCAACATTTAATTAATTTGTCAGCGTTTCTAACTAATCCCAGTAGGGATTTTTTTTTTCAAGCAAGGGTACATTTAATAGTTAGATCATCTAAATTTTATTAAGCTTGCTGGCCGAGATGACTGGCAGAATCCGAGACCTGGGAGAAGAGAGGATTGAAGAAGATTGGAAGAAATTTAAGATGTATTTACAAAAACATTGTAACTTGGTTGAATGTTAAGAAGGATGCTAGATTATAAAAAATTGGCCACCACTAAACTAGATTTGAACTCGATGATAAGTGAGATTAAAGAAAACATAATTTTTTTGGAGAATTGCTAGATTATATTTAAATGAGTGGATATAAGACCGTAAACAAGTTGATAATTTGCTTGGAAAAACCTTTTAACGATGTAAATGGGAGCGGGAGACGTGAGGGAGTCCAAAGAATTGATGAAACTACGTTGTGTTGGAAGTAAGATTGTTTATTATTTGTGTACTTGTATTCAAAAACTTTAATAAATATTTATTTTAAAAAAAAATTATTAAGCTTGGGTACTTTACATGGGAAAATTAAAAACAACCCAACCCAAATTCTTCACAAATGTTTCGGGAAGAGCCTTTGCTATGAGGGCGTGCCTCCTAAAGGTGCAGTGGCACAACATCTTTGATTAGTTGAGGATTTTCTGCAAGATGAGGGATGTTATAGACTCCCAACACTGAAATATGGCTCCCAGAGTTACCCATCTCAGTAATATCCTTTTATTGTAAGAACATGAGGAACAACCCAACTTCACTTCCAGACATCCCTTTGCTGCCGGGTTCCTTGGTTTTCTTCATTTCTCCCAGTGAATGCAGGTCCTGTTGAAGCAGAGGCCTAGTATAGACCGTGGCTCACAGCTTCAACAGAAGCTGGGTTTTCTAATCCTCAAGCCCAAAGTGCCCTTTTCCCACCCCTTCCAATTCCCTTAAGGTTTCCCCCCTTTAACAATATATAGCCCCTAGAGTCCAGTGTGGTATCAACCATCTCTGTCCATCTGGCCAAAGACAAAAGTCTTTTCTGAGCTCATCAGTTTTTCCTGCATAATTGCGTTTTTAAAGATGAAAGGCTGTTCTCCCCTTGAAAGCTGAGGATGCTGTGGGTTGATCTCAGGAAGCGGGATAATGGGCAGGGACTCCATTTAGGGAAGTCAGGGACATCTGTTTCGGAATAAGGTCAAAAACAATGATTTCTCAGGAACACCTATCTTTCTGGATTACTCACTACATACAGGTTGACTACTGTGATAAACCATTAAGTGGGCATATTTTCTTGACTCACACTTCAAAGGAATGATACTTTTGACTCATGTTGAAGACACTGTTAAAGTTACTATGAGGTAGAAAAATGTCGCTATGGGTTTAACGCAATGTGGGAACTCCAGGAAGATATTAGAGATGGAGGGCTAGGAGGAACGTAACAGGGAAAAAGGGGAGGGAAAGTTGGAATCCAAAGGTTGTAAAATTATTATTTAATTCTATGTTGTTGTTGTTGTTTTTTTGTATTATGTTTGAAAGGGGGAAACTCGTGGAAGGGAATAGATCGATCTTAGGGGGATGGGAATTACGCTAAACTGGGTAATGGAGGATGATTGCAATTTGGGGATAAGAATTTGTTGAACCTAATTGTTTATTTGGAAGATTTGGAATACATGAGGGGGTGGGGAGGGGAAGTCCTAGTTATTGGAAAAAGTTTATAAATTGGATTTAATTTGTTTTAATTTGGAAAACCTTAATAAAAATTATTTTAAAAAAAGAAAAGAAAAATGTCGCTATAATTTAAAATACAGTCTTCTTGCCATAATTTAATCTTGAAATATATTTAAACTAGACAGAGACCCTTAATCCTTTCCCACTAACATCTGTTTGCCTTCACCACAGCTGAAATCTGAAATGGTGGCCCTGAATGTGGAAAATCCATGTGTGGTAGGTTCCAAAAGAGTAAGGGACATTTGCTTTATTAACGTGAAAAACAAATCAGGCACACCCTATATTTAATAATTATTTCTGTATCTGTGCCATATCTTTTCAAACGAAATTATTTTTCAAGCTTGTGCAATATAAACACATAAACTGCCATTCAGGATCAGGTCAAATGCCTGGCCTTCAAGCACCTAGCTAGACACCAGACTCAGAAAAGCCCGTAAGAAATTAATACCACAAGTTCAGAAAAACAGGCCACTGGACTAGCTTGGAGTGAGTGAAACACACAATGCACGCAAGAGGCTGTCGATATGTGTTTGGACAGAGGTAGGGGGAAAGCCTTTGATCTTTACCACTCACTTCTCCTTGATCGGGCATCAAAATCAGAAAAACACAGTTTGGGAGTGGCAAGAAGACAATGATTCACTCAAGTTTAGCAAATCCAAGGTGTTAAGAGACTGAGCTAGATAATGGGTTGTTCTCCTCTACTGTTGTCAATATATGAAGGCCTGCCTCCTTCTGTTCAGACCCTCTAATATTGGCAGAGGGGGTCCTCTTGGTAGTTTCACTGCCCTCAGAAGTGGGAGGAACAGCAGCCCAGGAAACAGCTGCCCTTGTGGCCAGGTTATTCTTTACTTCAATTCAAGCTGAGAGGAAATGCATCATTTCATAAGAAACACATTTCCTAAGTACTGCGTTTTCTAAGAAACAACAGATAGATATGGATTGTGGCTAACATCTTGTGAACACTGCTTACGGAACCAGTAGTGGGAATACACTGGATGCAGAGTAAACAGGAGTGTGTGCACAACCTATGGGATGTGGGAGAGAGACTAGTTCCCCATTATTTGTCTGATTCCTGTCTGTTACTGTGGGTAAAAGGGTAGGGAACTTCTCTGCAGAGCTTGCAGAAAGGGTTTCAGTTCCAGAAGCTCCCATTTGCCTTGACATGACTGGTTCCCCTGCGCCAGACCTTTCAAAAGGTGAGTGGGAGCACCTTCTCTTTCAGATTCTGCCTGGTGGGGTTCAAACACTCCTCTCCTGCTTCCCAGTTCCTCTTTCCTACAGAGTGACGCTGAGTGAGTCACTGGAAGGGGTGGCTGTGTTTGCTGTCATCAGGGTGTGCCTGTGGTTCCCCCTGTTGAGTGTCTTGGCTCTCCCCTGGCTTTCTTTTTTTCTCTCTGGGTGGGTCTTTAACCTTTGCCCCAGAACTCTTGTCCAGGAAGCTGTGTGGGTGCTAGGCTCTGTGTCCTTCCTCCCCATTGTATGTTTATCGTGCTCTAAAACACAACACATGAGCAGTGTAAGTAGACTTGAGATCCTTGCCTAAAGGATGCCTGGGGACTTGGAAGGACCAAGGTTGTGCCATTGGAGATAATCAGGAAGGAGGGTTCTTGTGGTGTTACTTTGCATGTGATGGGC
Organism: Podarcis erhardii; assembly: GCF_964252035.2. Classification (NCBI taxonomy): domain Eukaryota; kingdom Metazoa; phylum Chordata; class Lepidosauria; order Squamata; family Lacertidae; genus Podarcis; species Podarcis erhardii. Next base: position 76,295,377 of record NC_138497.1, on the reverse strand, counting down.
ATGGATTTGATATAGGGGTTTGTGATGGGGAGACTCCTCAATGTCATGGGTTCACTAGCTCCCTCCATGTGTGGGAAGTATGGGAGTGTTGTTGCTAGCACAATCCCTGACTAGTGAGACCTGGTAGTATTTCAAGGGACACAGACGACTCGGATACATTAGTCAAAAAACTGTGTTTTGAATGAGTTATGAACATGCAACACTAGATGGTGCTGGAAAGCAAAGAAATTTCTTTGTGATTTTCCATAGAGTTTCCCCCCCAGGTGTAGATCCACCCAGAGGGTGTGCTTAACTCTGGATGTGGATTTACTCCTTCACCTCCCAAACTGAGCATGCATATGACATGCCTTATCACAGAAGAACTGCTTTCTCCCATCTGGGATAACTGGTACATAGGATAGTTCCACCAGGGCTGTTAGACCCATGGCCTAAATGGAAAGGCAGAATTCTTCTAATTAGCCACAACTAGGCAAACAACTGTGGATGCTGCCACATTTATGTTCAGATGAGTGCTCTGTGCAATGTGGCTGGTCACTACTGTGGAAATCCATTTAATATAAAGTTCTTGGGAAATGGACCTTGCTCTGATCCAGAAATGCAAGTCGTGTACTGTACAGTGGTACCTTGGGTTACAAACGCTTTGGGTTACATGTTTTCGGGTTGTGGACTGCGGGAAACCCGGAAGTACTGGAAAGGGTTACTTCCGGGTTTCGTCACTTGTGCATGTGCAGAAGCGCCAAATCGCATCACGCCCGTGCACAGACGTGGCGCTGCAGGTTACGAACGCTGCTGGTTGCAGACGTGCCTCCATCACGGATTACGTCCGCAACCCAAGGTTCCACTATGTATTTAAGCAGATTGTGGATTGTTCTGAAATAAGACAATATGCTGGCTTTCATCAGACCACCCTTTTACAAATTCTTATGCTCAGTGTGCGTGTGCACATTCAGCAAGGAGAATACATAGGGAATCCACAAGACAACTTCACCGTCTAAGCTGTGCTGAAGCAAAACAGCAAGGGTCTTGCTTTTATCAGGAATCAGCCTTTCCCCTGGGGAAAAATGGTGGGTGTAGCCAAGATTCATAAACAACAACAATAGGGAAAGGTATGTCAATGGAGACAGGGAGTGGAAAACCCATGCAGGTTTAAACTGACCTTGAACTGCTTTGAGCCTCCCTCAGCCTATTTGTGGATCAGCTTTGCGGTGCTAGATTAGTTAGCAGTTTTTGTCAGAACCCCAGTCTTGAGGAGTAGTCCTCACTCCAGCTGCCGACTCAGAAGTGCAGGCCTGACTGGACCTTTCAGGCCAGTAGTGCAGGAGCCAGAGGTGCTAGAAGGCTACCCAGGAAGCAACATCATGCCCAGACGAGAGCCACACACCATACCCTTCAAGCCTTGCCCCACACCAGGAAGTGTCTCCCTCTATGTCAGGGCACCTGCAGCTCCATGCTGACCCATTTGTAGAGATGACTCAACTGGAGTCAGAAAGGGGAAGGAGTAGTAGACTGTAAGCTGGCCAGTTCTGAATCATGCTGGGAAGCTGCAGAGCCCAGGAGACCCCAAAGAGCAGCTCTAGGCGGAAGAGGAGACCAGCAGTGCCTCCTATTCCCTGAGAGGCTGTTGTGGAGACAACTGCCGAGGAGGCAGATGATCCTCCCTCCAAGAAGCATGCAACAGCTGTTGCTGGCACTGCGACAGCAGCAGCAGCAGCAGCAGCAGGGGTTGGTGGTGCATTCCTTGGAGGCTGGATTCTGTGGATCCTGCTGCCCAAGGTGGTCGTCTTGCCTTGCCTCATGAGTGGGCAAGTCCCTTGAAGATCTTCCTTTCCTTAAGGAAGGGGATGAGCCTGGGACGGGGTGACCTGAAAGCATAAAGTCAACTTAGATGGTTTAAATTGCTCTTGTGAAGCTTTCCTTGATATCGTAACTACTACAAGACTACTTGCTCTATACAAGATCAGGAGAGTCTTGGACTAGGCATCCATCTTCCTATTTGGGGGAGAATACCCTGAATTTATCTCACCACAACGTAAGAGAATTCTACATTTGTTAAGCACAACTATAGGCCTGACTGTTGGGCTGAGAAAATGTCTAAAATCAATTGAAGGTCAAACTAAATGTGCTGCGGGGAGCAGGGTTACTTGCATTTGCAATGCTAATCAGCAGCCCCTCACAGGTGCTTTGAATACTAGGTCTTAACCCTGTTCTCCATCGGTTCACCAATCTACATTGTAGGGTTGCAGTTTGCTCTGCAAGGGTTTTTAAAAAAGGCAGACGTATGATGCATGTGCCTGTGTTTTCCTGTGGTGGAGCTAATAGCAGCACTGGTGGGTGAGTGGCTTTAGATCACAGAAAAAAGGTTCCAACCTCCTTTCTCCTGCAGCCCTTCCCTACTTTCTCCACACAGTGATAGTCACAAGCAAATGGTGGTATTACATAGCTTCCATCATTCACCCAGGAGTGCCACCCACAAATGTATCCATGACAACGTACATTTAACAGATGGTGCATTTACAAATACACCTAAGATTATGGACTGGATCCGAACTATCCTTTTTGTGAATGGAATGGAACTCACATTCATGAAATGGGACTTTCCCACCCCCTTTCCTTTTGCAACTCTCCCTGCCTGAAAGGGGTTGGAATAGATTGTGTAGGAGCTGCTGATGGAGGAGGGAACTGGTGGTTGTTCCTTATGTGAATGGCATTGGAATGTAGGTTCCAAGCATAAGACAACTCAGCATTTGGTTCCTTATTCACTTTTCCAGCAGAAGCCTGAAGTACATATGGTCCTTCATAACTTTTGGGGTTCTTTACCATTCCTTCTGGGAATTGGCAGTGGAGGGGGAATTGGTGAACCCAGTAACTGATAGGGCTTTCATTGCCACTGGAGGTAATAACAGATTTATTTGTTTAGGTGTCAGTTGCTAGCTTTTCCATCAGAAAGACATAATCTCACATTGTGATCTCCTGGAGAAAGAGATAGAGAAAGAACCAGTGGTGAGGTTGGTGGCCTTTGCATAAGAACAGTGGAGTCATTCAAAGACACTTTCTCCCAGCAAAAGAGAATCTGCCAGGCTAAGTTTGTCCATCTAGTGTCTCTTTCAGCAGTCTTTTTTCCACAAGCAGTCAGAAGGGTGAACCCCCAAAACCCATTTAGTTCAACTTCAATTTCATGACAATACTAATCACATTGCCAACAGTGCATTGAAGTTCTTTTTAAAAAGGTTTTATTGATTTCCAATATATAGCAGCAATAAAATAAAATAAAATTTAAAAAAGAGAGAGAAAATGCAAAATCAAAACCCCAATTTACGCCCCCCCACCCACTCCAGGACTGATCAGTCTATTTAAGTTTGCCAGAGTTCAGTCTGTGATTTCGGTGGTTGCCATTCTTCAGGGTTATCAGTAAAGTATTTCATAAAAGGATGTTATATTTCAACAAAATCATCTACATTGTTTGTGTAATTGAAGATCTTGATGTGTGTGTGTGTTGTCAAACCTGCAGGTACTGAAGCATGTACAATGAGAGATCATTCAGTGCAAAGGTCTTAGAAGGAACTGAAGAGCTTGATGTCTTTTGGAAAGTGGCAAAACATCTTTATATTAGCATTACCAAAAAAAAAAAAAAAAAAAAAGACACAGGATTCTAGTGACTACCAGTTACGCAAGCTCTTCACTCACCTAACAAGTTCTCCGTCCGCGGCATCCACAAATGACAGGGAAGAAGACAAATCTCCTGTGAAGAGTACATGAAGAGTCAGCTTAGTCCCAGGGCCATGAAAAATGATGTAAGAGAAAATGAAACATTCAGAGGGCTTGTGTTCCAAAGCCCTGTTTGGGGAGCAAAAAATGTAAACAAATCCACTTCAGGTTCTTCTTCCCTGACTACATAAAGATTGCACAGTCTGAGGGGGCCCTCTGCCTGCCACATCAATAATGCTCTCCAATAAATGCTTTGTTACCTCAGGCAGGATCTATGGAAGCCCCACACTGTGCAAGGGACTAGTTGTGTCGGTTAGCACAAATGGATATGACTTCAAGCACAGCCCTGAAGGAGGTGGCAGACCTTAAAGTCAGGTCCACAATCAAGTGGGAGTTTTTTGTTCTTCAGTGAGGGCAAAAACATTTATACACAAATTGATTTTGATATAGGTCACCATTGTGTTCTTATGGACTTCCTGTTTATTTCATTTAGCACAAGGGATGCCATTTGTTTTTTTGTTTTGTTTTTTATCTCAGGCACTAGAAATGGACAGCCTTGCCATCGCTCTTTTGGTTCGGAAGGCAACTGTCTGAATGCTTCTTCTTTTTTGGTGATCACTTGTAGCCAAGTAAGATTGTCTTCCATAAACACAGTTTTAACAATGAGTCTGTAAGTGACTGTGGAGGCCAATTCTGGATCCACACGCCCTGCCACAGTGGGGACATTGGTTTCTGTGCGGTAGTTGATCACGGTGTGGATTTGCCAAGTGTGCCTTCCTCTTAGCACATTTCTCCCTTGCGTCCTGAGTTCGAGTGTCTTCAAAGGGAGGGATGTATGGCATATCTTGGAAGGTAAGGTGGGGACCAAAAGCAGTTAGTTTCTGATGTGGTTTCACTATGTCTTCTCAGGCAGAATGTATACAGGAAGTTCTTCCAAAGCCATAATTAATAACAAAGCACTCATGCTGAAGGTGGTTGAGCAAGGTGACATTTGGAAGATATCCCCCCCACATTGTGTTGGACTGCTTCGAACTTGTGAGTGCTGGGAAGGCATTATTGCAGACGATGTAACTGCTCAAATTTCCTGATGCTGGCAGTGAAGACTCGGGGTTGCAAACAGGCAGGGGCTGAGGCGACACTTGCAAAAGCAGGCAGGAGGTAGAGGAACTTAAATTCTCCTAGGTCTGCTGTTATGAAAATGCACTTCCCATGACTGTATACACACACACACACACACACACACACGGGTTACTTCATACTTTGAGTCAGGAGTGTGTGTGGCTAATGAGAAACAGCCTGTGAGAATCTAGGGGAAGAGCTGGCGCCTGGGAGAAGACTGTGTGATGAAAGCAATGGCGCCACCTTCCTATCACTTTAAGAAATGTCTTCTCATTTTAAGAAATTCCCTATCCATACAGTGTCTAGCTAGGAGAGATTGCCTTGGGTTTGCGGTTTCCTAAAACTATTTCCCTGAGCTACCAAAGTGTTATGTATTGTTATTCTGCTACATGCTGGAACTGGTGAACCCAAAGATCCTCTCTTACTGATTGCATCCCTCTCCCATAGCCCCCTTCTGGAAAACAGCATAAAAGTAAGGTGGCTTGAGTATGTCTTTGTCTCTGTTCACCCTGAATATGGCTTATTCCTTGTCGGGGCCTCCAAAGGAGTCCAGTGCATCTCTGCTGTAAAGGATGCAGAGTTTTATGTAAATGTTAAACTGACTTAGAAACTGTGTAAAAGTTAGCTAGAAAACAAATTGCCATTTCTTTTCTTTTTCTGCAGCCTCCTCTTCCTTTTCCTCTTTTATCTTGAATCATTTAATAAGCAACTGGAATTATAGGCCAGGAATTGAAGAAGTACAGTATTGTGCTACCTCACAAGTTTGGCCTTACTCAAGTGCCAAGCTATTGTGGGTTATATGCTACTCATTTGTATGGAGGGATAAACAGGAGTAGCAGGGTGGGGTCTGGGCTGGTGGCGACCAGTGGACCTGATAAGCATTTACTTCCCTCGTCTCAGGAAACCCCATAGCTCTGAAACCCCACCGCCTTCAAAGTCAGGGGAACCTAGGAGGTGCTGGCAGTCAATCACACACAAGGAGCTTTCCAACCTGTCCTACCTCACAAGGTAGGCGGGGACATGTGCCTTTTCATAAGGGGTCAGCACCCTCCCACTTGACAATACTCCTTTGCAAGTGTCCCCCATGCCCAGTTCAAGGAAAATGCTGGGTTGGCAACTCTGTGTTTCCCCAGTGGTGTCCAAACTTTTTTCAAAGAGGGGCAGATTTGATGAAGTGAAGGGCCATGAGGGCTGACCAAAGGGCCAATCTTTTTTCAGGGTTGAAGTTGCTGAAGTTTTTTTTACCCCAGGAAATAAACTGCCACAGGGGCCGGATTAAACCGACCAGCCCCCAAAATGGACAATGGACACACCTGCCTTATAATGTACAGCTCTGCCCACAGCACATGTAAAGATGGTGGATTTTCTTCTAGTGTTGAGACACTGGTAAAGCCTTGCACTCTCCTCAGGTCTCAGAGAGAGAGGCAGAATTGGTATCTCTGCTTAATATATACTCTTTTGTCCCACTATACACAACCACTACCCTCTCTGTGCTGTTGCCTACACACAATCCTGTGCCTCAGTTTGCCTGTTTCTCTCTCTCCCATTCTATGCCACTCCAGCACTCTTTTCCTGGTACTGCCCTGGCTGTGGGTATTTCTAGGCACAGGTCTTAAAGTGAGCGCTTTTTATTTTTGGCCCAGTCCTTTACCGCTGAATTGGAGCAAACCACAATATGTGGGAAACCTGAATTATTGTGGTTTATTCCAGTTCAGCATTAAAGAGCGAGTTTTTGCAGGGAAAGCCCTGGGCAAAAAGAAATAACTCTGGCATAGCACTTTAAAGCACAGACCTGTGCCTAGCAAGTGCAGGGCAAGAGGTAAGTGTAGATGAGCACCATGTTTGTTCAGAGCCAGAATCACCATTTCTTGAACAAGAACTGTTGCATGCATCCCTTTACTAAGTTTAGATCATAAGTGAGGATGCCTCAGGAATGCCTGTTGCTCTGATCCGCCCACAGCTGATGTGATACACAGACATTTTTGGTGATCCTGGGAAGGTGTCAAGGAACAAAAGGTCTACTTGTGAGCAAGGAATCCTGCAAAGTGCCCCAGCCGTCTCCCAGTCTTCACCAATTCCACACTCACCCCATGAATCTCTTCAAGAAATTGCAAAAACAAATCACAGCACCTTCTAGAAAGTGTTTAAAAAAGGAAGGCAGAATCTTGTATGACTTCTGTGCTGCACTGTATAATCAAAACCTTTCTGGCTGGAATGATCATTCAGGTGTTATCCTTTGAAACAAAAGAGGAATGGCTTGTCTTACTAATCCTTAGCTATTGTTCTTTTTCAAAGAACCTACAAAGGAAGTTTACTTACAGCCCTGATCCTGCCCCTCTTCCATTGTTGCTGTGTACTTCTGAAAGTGTGTGTGTGTGTGTGTGTGTGTGTTGCTGGCATTAACATCATTACTCATGATACACACATGGATACTCCTCTCAAGTGCTCTGTAAGAAGGGGATGCAGAGGGTTTGTCTATTACTAAGAGCCGGCAGCCAAAAAGTAAATAAATGTGGAAATGTGAAATTTAGCCTAGTCAGTCCCACTGGTTCTTTCCTCCTTCCTCTGGACTGACCATTAAGGTTTTGCAGGGATCACAGGAACCGTGACAGGCCAAATTCCTATCAGAATGTTCCATTTTGTGCCTCCTATTGTTTTCCAAGTCAAATGCAATGTTTCCAATTTCTGCACTGTTTCATGTTTTTTTTTTTAAGCTGCTTTTATTATATTTTGCACAGGGCCTTGGAACACATATATCTGGATTAGGGAGTAATAAAATAACCCCAAATTTAATAACAAATTAGCAACTAATAAACAACAACATAGGATGTAGTCCAACACAGAGCTATTCACATATTAATCCACCAGACTTAAATGTGCCTAACTCTGTGTTGGATTGTGAGTGCCTGCTGAGTATTTATTATTCTAAACAATTATCTAGAGTTTATGGGATAGGTGTACATGCCATATGTGCAGTATTCTTTATTTAAAATAGGATGACTATATTTGGCACATGTCATTATCATTGCTAACATCACTGTAGCTTTTGTGAGGTATGAAACAGAAGTATAAATGATCACTACAAATTCTGTTATGATAGTTTCATGTTTTGCAGTTTAGTTTTGAATTTCTCCCTGAAAGGATGTTTGGGAAGACCTCCTTTGAAGCCTTGAAAACCCTCTGCCTTAAACCCAAAGGTGTGGAGGCAGGGTGCAATTTCTTTGTTATCAAGGAAAGGCACTCTGCATATGCTTAGGGACTGTTTGTTTCATTATGTCTTCACATATTCCTGAATTTACTGATGCTGAGCCCTGGCAACAACATAAACCACAGAAGCAGCAGCTGGGGAAAAGATAATTCAGCATCAGAAAGTACAAAACTTATGCAGGGGTTACATTTTAGAGATGGCACCTAAAGCCAAAATTGTGTATGATCAAAACACATTAGGGTCAATGGCGGGTGGGATTGCCAAAGTCTTTTTTCCCCACACGCTCACTCCCTTCTGTCCCCTATCCATCATCTATCTATCATCTATCTGTCTATCTATCTATCTATCTATCTATCTATCTATCTATCTATCATCTATCTATCATCTATCTATCTATCTTGCCAAGTATATAAAGCTGAATGCACACAAATTAAACATGTGTAAGTTGCGGGCTTACTGTACTATAATATATAGTAGATAAACTGTATCAAAGTCCTATATATAGGCTGTAAAATATATAGACTGTAATGAGAAACGAAAGCAGTCTCTGCTGACCTTGGACTGGGATTTTCCTTCATTGTGCAAATATTTATTACATGCAAATGAAAATTTGACATTGATTGCGCCCCTCTGCTTCCTGCTTCTAATATATTTCTGTAATTGCTTTCAATACTGGAAAAAGTGGTTTGTTCCCCTTCTGTTTACACAGGAGTGCCAACAGCAGCAACATGAACAGAGGAGAGGTGGGCCCGTTTCCCCTGCTAATCAATAACCTGAAAGCAACAATCAGCTTCTGCTGCAAAGACACTCCTCACTGCAGAGCAAAAGGCAAGGACTAGAGAGGGAAGTGTGTAGCAATATTCCAACGAAATCACAAATCAAAGCCTGCATCTTGCTGCTTCTCGGGTTCCGAAATGCTAACCTTCTGACAAATGGAGCAAGCAGTCAGACATGAAAGACTCTCAGATCACTGGAGCAATAAGTAAAACAAAAATATGCACGTCAATGGGATGAGAAAAATGCAACAGCAACAGCAACTGCAGCAGCTACAGTACATCTTTTCTCAGACCTATCAAGCTAGAACATTTCTCCCTGGAGAAAGTCTGCAACCCGGCAGGGGGAGACCAGTTTGTATAATTATTTAGCCTATTTGCCTCATGTAGCACACCCTAATACAAAAGGCGTTAGGTTTTATGAGCTAGTTCGGTCTGGTTCAGAAACCTGTGTATGGCGGGATGCAGGTGGATTCTGTATGCTGCAGCTAGCTCCAGCAGCATAGGAAGCTCTATGCATGGAAAGAAATGTGCAGACCCACCCCTTCCATTGCAATGAGTGGGGAAGCTGTTGTACTGTATCGAAAAGCCTGTGTGTTATTAAGATCTTACAACTGCTATTGACTATACAGTACTGGATAGTAGGCATTACTGTTTTGGTGCAAACCAATCTGTATTCTGTTCCAGCTATTCATATTTTAGTATCAGCTAACCAGGGTCTTTGTGAATATGCCATATTTGCCTAATGAGATTGGAATATACTCTCACTTGCTCTGCTCTCCAGCTCCCTGAATATGAATGTGCACGTGACTATGACTAGTTGCATGCGGACACACACAGCCTCTCATGCTGTCCTTGCATTTTGCCAACACGTAATTTGGACATCCTTGTCTTCGCAGAGCTATTATCTGTAACCTGTCCTTCCCCTCTCATCATTCAACTGTGTATGCTGGTCGCGTATCCATTTCTTCATTCTGCTGACTCGCCTGTGCCTGCGGCGCTGCTGCCTGTCTGTTATATATTTGATTTCCTTCCATTTGTACAAGCACGGCTGCCTCTTACTTAAGGTGCGTAAAAGGGGGAGAAAGTATGTTAAAAATACAAAGGGATAACACCAGCATGAATAATACCTTCTGCCACCCATTTTATATAAAGTCGTGGTAAATGGTGAAATTTCACTATAGGGACAGATTGTGCAAGAGGGATTCACACCAAATTGAATAGTCCTCAGTGGCTTCTGGTGTTGCTGATGTGGCACCTGGTCTCACTTCTACCACCACTACTAATTTTATTATTTATACCCCACCCATCTGGCTGCGTTTCCCCAACCACTCTGGGCGGCTCACAGCACATTAAAAATGGTAAAACATTAGACATAAAAAAATTCCCGATACAGGGTTGCCTTCAGATGTCTTCTAAAAGTCAGATAGTTGTTTATTTCCTTGACATCTGATGGGAGGGGGTTCCACAGGGAGGGAGCCACTACCTGCTTCCCTGTAACCTCACTTCTCGCAGGGAGGGAACCACCAGAGGGTCCTCAGAGCTGGACCTGTGTGTTCATTATTTAAGCCCCATACTTGTCAATGGCCGTGTTCTGACCTATAGCCGGCTGTTGCCTAGGCTTGAATTATACATTGCACATACATTGGGAAAGGGATGGTGCTCACTGGTAGTTTCCATGCAAATGATCCTAAGTCCCAAAGAGCACAAGTCAGTGTGCAGACAACACTAAGGCAGATAGATCAATGCTCAGATCAATGGTAAGGCAGATGGCTATGTTCTTTCTCCAAGGCTGCCTGCCATGCTGCTCCATGAAATGGTGAAAACAAACAGAAGGGGGAGGAGCCAACAATTGGCTATGCATATGTCCGCAGAGCATGACCCTGATTAATTCCAGACCCTTGGAAAAGAGACAGTAGCAGCTGGTGGTATGGGGGGGGGTCTGTGTTGCCAAGCTGGCTTTCTAACATCAGGCATTGCTGCTGGTTACTGGAAGGAAGGGGGCAAGACAGCAGGGAGCTCAGCATGGTGTGGGGGCACAGCAGCAGCCTGCATCATGCTGAGCTCCTAAACCGGCACCCCTTGCCAGACCACAGCTGGAATAGACCATTTTCTGGCAGTTGCTAAGTGCCTGTGAAAGATTCCACGGAGGCAAACAAATGAACTACCCATGAATCAAAGGTACTTTTAAACTGAAGCAAAAGGACCTTAGGAAAGCCATAGTTATAAAGAAGAGGGCGAGGCTGGGCTCAGGATGCGGAACCGCTGACTTCTCCAAAGTACAGCCAAATAGTTTGGGCTATACTAACAATAGTGGAGCAGCTGCAATTTTTGTATTTCTCTTTAAGTGCCCTATTGAAGCTAGTTTGGTGGAAGGACACAATTCCACTATGGGGAAAGAGGCGAATTCTGTTGCCCATTAGAGTACTCCAGCCCCCGGCCCCTGTGGAATGAAAGTATTTATCAAGTGAACAATACAAATTATTTGTAGGCTTACTAAACTGCTGAATGGCAATGCTATCTTGGGGCAATTGGGAAAAAAATATTTACTTTTGCACTGTGACACTGACCTAGATATTGTAAAATTTAAAAAGAATGGTTCGGCTTGTTTCAAAAGCTATATTAAATGAAATCCTACCATCTTTAAATTGGTCAACAAAGCCCAGCTTTCTCCTGCTGTGGATGGCATTATGAGGCAGAAAGATGCAACCTGTAGTATACAGTGTCTGATGGTTAGAGGTATTTTTATTGAAAGTTGACAGAGATACAGGATCTATGCAAATTTTCCATAAGTTGTCTACATTCTCAGTGTTTCCATGAGGTTCCAAAGAGGACCATTACTTTTTCCCTCCCCTCTGGCATTTACCCTGGAAGGCTCCAGGATTTGTCAGGAGAGGCTAGTGTAACCTGTCTAGAACCCAAATTTCCTGATTTATAAACATTTTTGCAAGCTATTATGGGCTTCAATCAAATAAATATGAAAACAGGTAAAAATGTAGACGGCAAAGGTGTGTGTGTGTGCTGGGGGACACAGAGTGGGGAGCGGAGAGGGAAAGAACTTGGAAGCAGTCTGAATGCAACTGATATGTTCTGCAAAGGCCATGCCTAACTCTTAGCAGCAAGCTTTTTTTTTTTTTAATTATTCCATTCCCTCTCTTGAGCTTCTGAAACTGTGTACAGACTTAGGGGTATATCCCGAAAGAGGTCTGCATTTCACCATGCCTGACAGGGCAATCTTGCCCATCCTCTCAGTTCAGCACTCTCAGGTCGGTTATGTTGCCTTCATCTTGGGATCACTGGTGTACTGCTTCCATTTTTCTTCCACCGCAGTCCGCCGTCCCCTCCGATTAAGCCGTGTCATTTCCATCTCACCATCAAATCCTATTTCTTTATCATGAAAATAAATACTTTGTGTACAAAATGTAAAAGTAAAACTCTCTGCTACGTAAGTTCACATACCAGTCAGGCTATTGGGGGGGCGGGGGGGGGGAGAGAGAGGAGTGTCAAGGGGAGTCCTGATTGTTTCTTCGATCTGTTTGGGGTGGCGTTTGCCATTCGGAGGGAGTTGCATGGGTGTCGTCTTATTTGTTTGCGTCCCTTCTGTTAGAAACTCAATGGCGGCTTCTGGCACGGGAATTTGGGCAGCAACTACTGGCCACGGTCTAGTAGTTGGTGAGTGGGTATCGCAGAAAGATGAAGACAAGGATGATGCAGAAAGTGGCCAGTGCCGAGCTGGTAATGTTAAAAAGACGGGCAGTCTTGGCGTCTTCGACAGCACCATTCAGGTCATTGAGGAGTTTTTTATCCCGAACCTGGAAAAAAAAACAACAACCACCATTGAGTGACATGTCCAAAATGGAAGCCAAGTAATCGGGCTACAGCAAGAGCCACAGCCTGCCCAGTGATTTCTGGTGCTTCAAAGAATGTGAGTGGAAACATCTAGTATTTGTTCCTACTGCATCATATGCATTTATTTCCTCTGCCTGGGACTCCTAACTATCGCCTTTACCTTTAAAGGATCGGGACAGTACTACTGATATACTTCTTCCAGCAGGGTGAACAATAGCACTGCAAATGTGATGATGGGAGCAGGTGAGTCAGCAGCGGGGTGGGGTGGGGGTGGATATGACAGGTAGGTGCTAATTGGCTTTTCCTTGTGAGCACAGAGCAGTATAGCATTATGTGTATAGCTGCTTCCTCTAGGAAACTATGTCCATTGGTCGCAAAATTTGAGATGCAAATAATGGGGAGGGGAAGATGGAGTGGAGATGACTGGGGCATTAACCGTTGACATGGGCTGTGTGTCATGCACTGGAGGAAACAATTTGTGCATAGTTAAGACATTTCATTTCTTTAACAGCTAATGGCAAAAATCTATGGCCTTCGAAGTTAAGTCTTCACCAGGTTCAGCACTGTTATGTGCTTCCTTTGTGACTGCAGCCAGGTTAATTTCCAACGCTCCTTCTGAGCAAAGCACATTATGGAAAGGGCAATATACAGTTCAGAGTAGGGGTGGTAACCCTGTCATGCACTCCTATTTCAACTGGATCATGGGTATTTATGGGAGCTGTCAGTAGTCAGTTGTATATGTGTGTGTGCGTCCCATCCCTCCTAGTGAAATCTGGCAGAGGATTCCACTGCAGCAAGAAGCTGTAAGTATATTAATATTAATAGGGTTAGGCTAATGGAGGTCTTATGCAGATCCCACGCAGTTTAACCTATAGCCACTGCAGCTAGACTTCAGGTTTCATTACTACAGAATAGATCCTGCACATCACTAGTACCAGTAACATTGCAAAAATAAAGCAGCATGCTCTGGAGCAGCCCTGCTGGTGCCTCTGTATTCTGGAATAGGTGATTGAGAGAAGGTGGCCTCTACTGAGAGAATCCAAAAGCAGTGTCACTGAGCAATTCTTTCAGGTGTGCAGAAGCTGTAGACATATGGCTCAAGCTTGACGTGACTATAGTTACATTCTATATGCTAAAGTTATTCTGCTATAGTACTTTCATGGGTTATTAGAGTACCCTTCATTAGGTGCGTTTCTTTGATTTGTCAGTGGGTCTATATACACATGGTTGTAGAGCAGTGTCTCTCAAACTTTTTTCTCTGGGCCACACTTACAGAATAAAAAATTGCTTGTGCTACACTGATTTTTCTTTTTTTTTTACAGATAAGAAATAGATTGGAAAACACAACCAGGATTGTCAAAAATGTTTTGACACTATACTACACTGAAATATTGAAATGTTTCTTTGTCCTTGAATCTTCCCACCACACTTGCCCCCCTCTCCTGCCACGCCTTTGAGAACCACTGGTGTAGAGGAAGGATGGGGGGGGGTGGACCAATGGAGTCCCATGACCATGAAATGCCAAACTTGTGACAGTACAATTAAAGTTTAAATGTATGCACAAAAAACAATGGAATCAGTTACAACAGCAGTAATTTGTGATACCTTAATCATCATTCCTTTGTTGGAGAATAGCAATGTTCAAGTCAGCATTAGGAGAGAGTCCTGGGAGACTGAAATGTTCTCTCACGAGTTTCTGAACGCTGCCATTCCTGATGTCAGATATGTGATCATCATCATCATCAAAGAAGACGCCGGTATGAAACTACTGAATTAGAACTGAATAAGAAGTTTGATTATATCAGTTCTGAGCATAAGTAGAGACTATGGGTTCTTGTCCCACTACAGACATTAATAAATTTAAGAATGATTAGGGTATCACCAATTACTGCTGTTGTGAATAGTCACTGGGTTTATTTTGCATACAGTTTTAAGCTTCAGTTGAGTTTTCACAGAGTGTGCTATCGTTGCCATTAGATATCATTATTTACAAGTGTATATAGTGAAGTGGACTCTGGTCCACGAAAGCTTATGCCATAGTAACTGTGTTAGTCATTCAGGGGCCACAAGACTATTGCTTTTGCTGCAACACACGAACATGGCTAATTCATACTGCAGTGAGTTACTGCTTTAGTGCACAGGGAAGGCCATGTGATGCCCTTCAGATGTTGTGGTCTACAACTCCCATCAAACTGGACTGTTGATGGTTAGAGCCTTCAACATATAGAAGACACTACATTAGGTACCTCTGCCTTACTGACTCGCATCAGGTCATAAGATTGCAGTAAGAAACGGAAGCCACTTGCAATGAACCAAGCTAAACACCAGGTGTCAGTGGTGAACTATGTATAGCAAACCTACCAAGCTGTAGTGCAGCAGAGCTGCCTGGAAAGAGCAAAACGTTTTAATTGACCAAGTGTCTCCAGAAATCTTCCATGAATTCATGTAAGTCATTTTTAAAAGTGATTTCCTTTATAAATCCCTGGGTGTTTACTGCCTTGTGAACTTGACATTGCTCAATGAAGTGATGGCAACTTGTGACAAAAGCCACAAGTTCAAATATTCGGTCTGTGATTCCAGCTTGCCAATTTCCAAAGCCTGCAGCTTATTTCAGGCCACGCAGCAACATCCCGTGCATTCTAAATACATGGGATCTTCCATTTTGCTCCCCTTGCAAGGCCGTTCTTTCACAAATATACTCCTTCCTTATCACAGACTCTGCCTGCTGCCTGCTTGCTGGCACAGTTGCTATTGAAGGAAATTGCTAATGTTGACTGAACTGTAAAAGGCGGTAGGGAGAAACTGCCTGTTATGCAAATGCATATATTAACTCCCTAAATCAACTTCTTTTAAGAAAAAAATGCAGCTCCAGAAAGGATTGGCTTTCAGCAGAGAAATAGATGGATGTTTAACCCTTTCCCCACCCAGTGCTCTTTCTCAGTATCAACTCCTTGGGGATCCAGATGTGTGTTTGCTGCACACATTCCTGGGATTCTTTTGAAAAAACATAGGCTTTAAATCTATGGTGTGGACAGTGGTATCACTGCAGGTGGGGGAGTATATTTCCATTTCTGCATTAAATTTTGAAAATTGACAAATGAATAATATGCATTCTGACGATATTAAGAATAACAGCATATCATTTGTTTTCATTATTTAGTTTATTCTACTTGCAGTGTCTCATTTTCTTGCAAAATGTATTTACAGTGACCAAGACTGCAGAAGTGAAGGGATTTTGTTTGTTTGCAGATAAACTTCAACAGAGTCACAGAGATTTTACAAATGCAAGTCCTTCTATCCTGAACTGTAATCATATTCCTTTATTGAAGAGGCTACATGAATTTGGTTCTAATCACCAAGACATCAATGATTATTTATTATTTACCCTGCCCTTCCTCCGAACAGCTTGCAGCAACATACATACCTCCTCCTTTTTACATTCACAACAACCCTGTGAGGTAGGTTAGACTGAGCCACAACGACTGATTCAAGGCCACCTAATAAACTCTGTGGCTGTGGGTGGGTCTCCCCAGTGTAAAGCAAACACTACTACAACTCACTGAAAACAACTTCAAAGATAGTCCCACTACATTGCTTTGGATGGGTCTGGATTTATTTAACGAAATTGTATTGTGGAAACCCAGCCATTTCATCTGCCTCTAGCTTTGGCCCATGGTCTTCCTTAGATTCACCACCTTTGATGAGCATCCTTTCAAGAGTCTCAAAGCAATCTTTGAGGTCAAGTTTTCTTGCCATGGAGATAGCAATAATGGGGAAAGAGCCACTTGTTGACTAGTACTTGTTGCGCAAATACAAACAGCACATAACTTTTACTTATCCCTAAATCAGAAGTGGGGAACCTGTGGCCTTCAGGATGGTGTCAGACCACCACTGCTTTCATCCCTGAGTGGCTGAGGCTGGTAGGAGGTGGAGCCCCAATTTTTTTTGGAGGGCAGCCAATTCTCTCCCCTTTCCAATGTAGCATCATGCCTGGGGGGGGGAGCTCCATGGGGGGCATCATATGACTTCAAAAAGAGCTCTGGGAATTGTAATTGTAGTGAGAATTCTGCTGGAGAACCATAGCAGCGTAATGCATGGCATCGTATCCTACATTTGGTGAGTTATAAATCAATTCATTGGGGGGCAATTCCTAAGAGTTTAAATCCTTTTAAGTTTGCGGTGAAGACAGATCTCTTGTGCGTAGCTCACAGCCGCTACACAGTAGCAGCAGACATCTCTGCAAAAACGTTTTAAAAACACCCTAAATAATGTATTAGCTAGCATTAGTGTCAATTATTATTAGTTACATTTGTATCCTGCCCCTTTCCCCAAGGAGCTCCAAACAACATCTGTTCCTCCTCAAAAACTGAGATAGGTGAGATTGTGAGGCCAAGGTAGGCACTTGGTCAAGGCTACCAAAAAGAGCTTCATAACTGAGTGCTGGTTTGGACTGGGCTTCCCACATCCACACCCAATCCTATAATCATGACTACACCATCACTGAGGGCCCCTCCAGGTGTCCTTTTCATTGCACATCCATCATGATTTGTGTTCAGGTTGGCATTGAGACAGTTATCTATGATCTTGCTTTCAGTTCCGTAAAAGTTTTGAGTCAAACGTACGCCATTGTTTCCAACTGGTGCATGTTCCAGTTTTCTGCTGAAACCCCCAAACTTTTCATACTACAAAGTCCCAAGGATTTTTGGTCCCACTTTTGTGCCCCCTCCAGATGACAATGATGTGGTAACACTGGGGATGCATCACACAACAACTAATAAAAGTGGTGGGCACCTAATAGACTGCTATTGCATCACTGGTAGGTTGCAGAATACACACACAAACAAACACACACACTAGTCTGGAGGGGACCTACATGATTTCCAGGTGAACATGCTAATTTCCTTCCATTGAAAAGTGTAATGATTCAGGTAAAATAAAAGCTCTGTCTGTGGTGTTCCATTTGTGATGGCTATTCCACCTATTCAAGCAATCATTTGAGTAATGGATTTGCATGTGTAGTGAAGATGTTTGCACAGAGTTGCCTCTGTCTGATTAATACATTCTAGCACTATGTGCTTCTTTGCACTTTATTTATTCTTTTAGATCTAACAAAACTCCTTTTTAAAAAATGTGCATCTAAAAATGTATATGTGTGTTTGGAAACATATGTGTCATAGAGATTCCCTTATCTGAAATCTAGAACTGGTTGCAGCTTACCATCCAGTTTATAAGGTAAAGGTAAAGGGACCCCTGACCATTAGGTCCAGTCATGACCGACTCTGGGGTTGCAGCGCTTATCTCGCTTTATTGGCCAAGGGAGCCGGCGTACAGCTTTCGGGTCATGTGGCCAGCATGATTAAGCCGCTTCTGGTAAACCAGAGAAGCACACGGAAATGCTTCCTGCCAGAGCGGTACCTATTTATCTACTTGCACTTTGAGGTGCTTTCAGTGGCGTAGCGTGGGTTGTCAGCACCCGGGGCAAGGCAAGTAATTTGCGCCCCCTAACCCGTGGATTTGCGCCCCCTAACCCGTGGATTTGCCCTAACCCCAGATGTTGCGCCCGGTGCGGCCGGCCCCCCCTGCACCCCCCACGCTACGCCACTGGGTGCTTTCGAACTGCTAGGTTGGCAGGAGCAGGGATTGAGCAACAGGAGCTCACCCTGTCGCGGGGCTTCGAACCACCGACCTTCTGATCGGCAAGTCCTAGGCTCTGTGGTTTAACCCACAGCGCCACCTGCATCCCTCAGTTTATACTTTGTGGCAAACCTAGGATTGCTGCCACACATTGTTTGAAAAGGTCCTTTGCCTCATTCTCTGTCTGAATATTCTACACCTCTTCTTCCTATTGCTGTTCTTCTTTCTCCCACATTCTCTATCTGTACCTTTCCTTTAACATCTGCTTCTCTGTTGTCAGACTGCTATGTCAAGGCAGTGGGTGGGGGCCAGGCCTGAAGCTATTCCAAAACTGTAGCCAGCCTGATTTTTACAGTGAAATGCAGACAAAATCTCAGCACAAGTCTCTAGGAGCTGCAGGGGTACAACACTTTTGATGAAATAACTGAAAAGAACAAATGAAAAGAGCAGCTCATTTAGGACTTGCAGATGTTCATGATAATTAGGAGCATTTAAATGAAAGTGTTCTAGGAATGTACATCTCCCAGGAGCACCAGAATGAACTTTCTCCCTCCTTTTGATCTGTATCTTTGTCATTCCCTCCTGTCCTCCTTTCCCCCACTTTTCTCACATTGCTCCCTTTCCCCACTTCCTATTGTTTTGAAGATTAATATGGATTATCTACCACACTGAATGCTTTTAGGTGAAATAGTGCAGGGTATCAGCAGGGATTATAACAGAGAAAGCAGGCACTCTTTAATCAAGCTGACAATACCTTGCGTACTTTTACATGCCCTTCTGGCAACCCATGTTAAAGAACTATATGCTGCCTCCTGTCACAGCAAAGCTGTTCACACAGGTCTCTCTCATCCTCTTTTCTTCCCCAACCCCCAAGCATATTAGGAGTACAATTCTGGCACCAACATCTGCTGCTGAGTTTTGTCTGACACGAAACCAGAGCACTGCCCTATTGCTATTACACCGCTACCTCTTGTGATTCCTATTTAACTAGCCATGGCCTCATGCATGCTAATCTATGCTTCCTTCCAGGCACCAGACAGGTGTTGCAAATGACAGCCTCAGGGGACCAGATTCAAAGGAGGAAGAGGCTCCTGTGTGTTTAATAGCTGCTTAGATAGAAAAGGGAATTCCTGGAAGTGCAAGTGGTTCTGCAGAGATGATAAAAGCTGCCCTTGTGAAATTCCCTCTTTGAAGCTTCCTTAACCTTTGGCCACTCCAAGATGTCCTGTCTTCATATTATTGTTATGATCATTTTGTGGTTGTTGGTTTTTTTTTTTTTGGGGGGGGGTAAATATATATTGAGAGAATGCATTTTTAATCATGCACATCTTGCTATTAAGTGGCATTCTAGGCATTTAGGACCCCCCCCCCCCCGGTTTCCATGTGGTTCTGCTGATGTGCCAGTTTGTGATTATGTGGGGGTTAATAGATTCACAGCTGTGCCTTTTATTATGCAGAACTCCTGGTCAGCAGCATTTCTCAAGGTGCAACTATCTTTTTTTCCTGTTCTCATTTAGCCTTGTGTTGCTGTTGTATCCCTCTCCGTTAGCTGCTGTTGCATAAGGATCGATAAAGGAGATCTTGGCATTGTGCTCTCACCAGGAAGATTCATGGTTTTCCTGGCACAGTGTAGACATCCTGTCCCGAGAGTTATGCACACATAATGTTTCTGCAGCATTTACTAGTAGAATAGCTGCCACAACTGGGCACAGGGTAGGCTGTTGACAGCTTCTCAATTATCTCTAGTGAACTACTTCTTTCCACTGACTCGGTCTACCTGATATAACCCTATCCACCCAGACATAAATGCAGCACAAACCAAGGGTTTGTTCCACGCAAACTTAATTATACACCCCCGCACCCCCCCCCAATCTCCATCCTTATCTCGCCACATTCAAGTTGTTTTCAAACAATATAAATAACCATAAGATCACACCATAAAAATAATTAAAGCAACAGTCATAACCAATCGATACGTCAACGCACACACACAATATTAGCCAACGCAACACAAGTAAAAATCCTATTTGGGAAAGTCTGCCTAAACAAAAAAAAACAAAAAAACAAAAACAAAAAACACTCCCATGCAACACCCTAGCAGGGATGCACAGTGGCAGATCTCAGCATGATCCAGAATTAAGGGGCCACTGCCAAGAAGGTAGGACCACTTACTGCTCTCATAAAGAGGCACCTAGATGATCTTAAAAGGTAAAGAGATTCCTAAGGGCAGAGATTATCTGAGATATACCAAGTCCAGGTCATGAAGGACTTTGTAAATTAAAACCAGCATCTCTAATTCAAGGTAATAGGTAGTCAGTACCTCTGCTGCACAATTACCGCATTGGCCTGAATATAAGTATCACTTTTTTTTTCAAATTCTGACCGTGAAAAGTTACAGTGCGGCTTAAGTTGGATTTTACAATATTGCTGCTGAAACAGGCATACAGTAAAACAGAACGGGTGTGAGTGCCTGTGGAATTTTAAGGGAGTGGCTTATATTTGGGTATTGTATTTTTTTCTTTTTTGCCCTTGAATTTTAAAGGTGCAGCTTATATTTGGGTGCGGCTCATATTCGGGCCAATATGGTAGTTGAATATTAGACTCCCACCTACCTAACCCAGCAAGAAAGTGGACTGTTGCAATGCATGTAAACTAAAGGCACTGAGATATCATTGACTGTCCAACCTAGAACCATTAGATGGCAACCAACATTTGCACAAGATTCCAGGCTTCCATCCTGACTTGATAATGATAGTGCAATCCTGCATGGGTCTATTCAGAGTTAAGTACCATTGCTTTCAATGGGGCTTACTCCCAGGTAAGTTTGTGTATATAGGATTGCAGCCTGAAATATCTTGAAACACTGAATTCACGATGAGATTGCTGTTTGGAGACAAGCATTCCTATGATCCCTGATCTCTCTCTCTCATATTATTTGCAGGTGCTGAACAGAGTAGTGCAGATACATGTTTTCTTTTAATCACCCCTTTCCCCAAAATGACTTCAAATAACGTTATGCTACTAAGGGTGAACTCTTATCAAACCTCAAAAAACCCCAATATATTTGTCCTTGTAATAAGGCAATGAAAATGGAATGGAGAGCTGAGACACAGATTCCTAAGGCCAAATGTTTCCCAGAGCTTGTAACGTGATTGTGGTAAGTGCACAGAATTCAAAACTAGACCCAGACTTTCTGAAAAGGTGCCATTTATTAAATAAATTAAAGTAAAACCTCTGGGGATCCAGTTTCCATTATGCAGCCTTTGGTGTGAGGTTTTCAAGAGATCAGCAAGCAGAATAAAACTATCAAATCTCATTTGATGAATTTACATCCTACTTAAAATGCAAAGGCACATCTGTATGAGAGCCTCACTCGCTTCCAGTTCAATGCTTTAGTGCCAAAAAGGAAGTTTAAAACTAGTCTGCTGAAAAAGAAGAGACAAATGTTATAGAAGCCAAGCCAAGCCAAGCCAAGCCCCTCCCCATATCTCCCTGTTTCCATGACTTGTACAAACAATGTGTTAGAACCCCAATCTGCATATACATGCAGGTAGGGAAAGGGCAGAAAACACATAAGAATGACCTTGCTGGATCAGGACAAGCCTATTTTCCAGCATTTTGTCTTCAAGGGTGATTGCTCAAGATACCTATGAAAAGCTCACAAGCAGGACATGATAAAGATAGTCATCTCCATTTATCTCTCATCTGTTGATCTGATCAGAGGTGAACTACCTCTAAATGTGGAGCTTCTGCTTTTAGTGTTAGCTTAGAAACTACTGATAGGGCTTATGCTCCATAAATTCACCCAATGCACTTTTAACGTTATCTGTAGTTGTCTTCATTGCTACATACTGTGCAAATGAATGCCACGGACTAGTTCTGTGTTACACAGAGTACTAGTCTGAAAGGGTAGGAATACACCATTGCTTCTGTTTATTACAGGCATGGCAATAACCACATATGTATTTACTGAAATTCACCAACATAAGAAACACCAGGTGGAAATAGCTTCCCCACTGTACACAGAACAGATCTTAGAGCTCTGTTGCAATTAGTGTTCTAAATGCTAGCTTGCTGTGCAAATAACCAAACTTCCCTCTTTTCTGAAATATACCCAGAAATTATGTGTTAAAACTAATTTGTCTCTCCTGCTCTTCAAGATGAATACACGTAGACCGCTTACTCGTTTACTCTTTCAAAATCCTCTCTTGGCTTGCTCTCATAATTCATTACTCTCCAACTACCAGTTTCAAGGCCCGTTGTGACTTATATCTCTGCCCATCAGCTGATGATAGACTCCTCAGCCCTTTCTCCTAATTTTCTTCCAGTTTGGGACACGTGGGGTTTTTGTAGGCATGAAGGGGGCTTATGTTTCACAAAGTTCTGTGCATTTTCCTGCTACATGGTACCCACACTGACTCCTTGATTTTTGTGATTGTCCCTGAAGAGTGTTGGCGGATCAGTGCTGATCAGAGTCAAAAGATTTGCAGCCACTACCATGGACAGCGGCACTAGAGGTCAAAAGGATAGGGTGATTGCAGGACTGTCAGTTAGATCAAGGAGTTTGTGATTTGCCTAGTCAATGCCTCTGGTCCTTGCATTAGATCACTTAAGGGTTCTTCTGAGATCCCAATGGCATAAGGCATAGCACTCAGACCCCAGTCTCTGCTGGGGGCTGAGACATGGGGGCTGTTTTAAATTGCTCTCCACGCTGCCAATTTATGTGGCAAGTTGTGTGTGCTGCAAATTACCATGTGGATCATTACCAGGTGGTGGAGAGAGGAATTTGTCCACATCATTGTGGAGCTGCTGCACTCAAAAAGCTTGACACATGGCAAGAACTGCCACATGGAATGATTCAGAATGGCATTCACAGCATTATTGTTCCATGTTCACTAGACCTCAGTGACTTTGAGAATGGGATGTTATGAGTTGAGAAACAATTGGAAGCACATGAGTGTGGCAGCCAAACCTCATGTTAATTGTGTTTCTGCATTTAACATGCAGGGTTGTTGTTTTTAAGCATCAATGGTGTGTGTGATGATAATGATGATGATGATGATGATGATGATGATGATATTATTATTATTATTATTATTATTATTATTATTATTATTATTTATACCCCGCCCATCTGGCTGGGCTTCCCCAGCCACTCTGGGCAGCTTCCAACAAAATACAGTGGTACCTCAGGTTACATACGCTTCAGGTTACAGGCTCCGCTAACCCAGAAATAGTACCTCGGGTTAAGAACTTTGCTTCAGGATGAGAACAGAAATCGTGCTCCGGCGGCGCGGCAGCAGCAGGAGGCCCCATTAGCTAAAGTGGTCTTCAGGTTAAGAACAGTTTCAGGTTAAGAACGGACCTCCGGAACGAATTAAGTACTTAACCCGAAGTACCACTGTATTAAAATACTGAAATACACCAAACATTAAAAGCTCCCCTAAACCTTATTATCAAGATTGTAGCAGGCAGTGAGGAGGAACTGAACCATCTCATTCTTTCTTGCAGTCGTAAAGAAAATCTCTCTGCTCTGAAGCTATTATTTGCACTTGAAATTTAATGAGTTTAATGCCAAGTTTACTTTGGCCCTGAATGGACCTATAATAGTGGAAGCAACCAAAAAACCCATAGGAGAACCCAACTGTCCCACATATATCAAACTATGTAACCCATGAAATTATCTATCATCATGCAGTCAGAACCAGATGCATGAAGAAGGGTGCATGTTTAAGCAAGCAGCTTCATATGGCTTGCACAAGCAAGGCAAAAAAATACTGCAGGGAAAAGCACTACTCCATGCTCCACAAATACCCTCCAATAGAGCTGCAACTCAAGCAGGCCTGGGGGGAAAACTACTTTCTGGTCTTCAAGAGGCAGATCCCGACCATCAGCAAAACACTTTCACTGAAAGCTGAAATACATGATCATCAGCATCATGTTACATGGAATTATATCACTTTGGGAGAAAGCTAGGTAAGTACCTTCTTCCTAAAAAAGCCAGGATTGGGGCTTTAAAAATATATCTAACCTCTTAGTGTTGAGGTCCGACAAACAACAGGGGACCTCTGTGCTTTTGTACCACATACCACCACAACCACCCCGTCCAAAAATCTTATAAAACTGCAGGTTTAGGACAAAAATTCAGCCTGGAGCTGCTCAGGATATGAAGGTAAAGGCTGCCATCATACAACATTTCTCTGGCCCCGGCACTCTTAAACCTCATCCCATATGTTGCTGCTGTGCTGATGCAAAGGCAGTTCACAGCACTAGGGTTTTAGGAACCTGTTGAACTTAATGTCCTATACTTTAGGGCCTATTTAAGGCAATATTTTAGCTATTCAACATCATATTTTTTTAAAAAAAATTATTTTAAGTTCTTAAATTATTTAAAGTTCCAAGAGCAAACTCTGGGGATCTTATAGCCTTCGGCATGTTGGCTACCTCTCAGCTACAATACTCTGAACTTACGTTAACACAAAACAGGTTTTTTCTTCTTCAAGAGACAGCCTCTAGTTGTATTTGCAACTGAGGCCCCAATTAATTTTGCTTGAGCAAACATGTAGCCCCAGTGATGTTAGTAGGCCAAAGTTCTTCACAGAAATTGCTGTTGTGGTCTGAGTACTGCCTGGAGTAAACTAAGGTACTTCTCAATTAATATACATTGCCCGAGCTTACACAGCACCAGGGGCTGTGTCAAGTAAATAGCCATGCACAGCACTTGATCTCCACTTATGCAGTTTCTTATCACTTTATTCCACTTTAATCAACTTTTGATTAATCTGTGGTCATTGAAACGTATTGTGTTTGAGATGAAATCACACGAAATGAAAAGCTGTTATCTGTAGTGATCAATCTGTGATTCCCGCACAAAAGCTGTCACTTGAAGTTTAGTTAAATCAGTCTTAGGATGGTCTATAGTAAATTGGGACAATGCTTCCACTTTTCAATACCACTGTCAGATTTCCCAAAAGATAAAAAATAAGATGTAGTCGTAGCTGTTGTTTTTGATTTAGATAACCTTCTACTGGTCTAGAAGTATGCAAGCTTCTCTCCCCCCAATGGAGGGGGAAAAGAGACAGTAGTGAAGATTTCATATTGTCATTCAAGGCTGTAGTGCTGGGGTGCTCCTAGGCCTGTTGCTCAGTCTGGAGGGTTAACCTATAGCATTGGTCAGACATGCTTTTCACCAGGTCCACCTGGTCAGAAAGCTGGATATAGATCTGGTGGCATGGCTCATACCTTCTCTTTGTCACAGTACAATGTAATACACTCAGCACGCTGCTGCCCTTGATAATCGTCAGAGAGCGCTAACTGCTGCAGAGCGAAGCCATCCCTTGATGAAACTAGGCAGCAGGAGCATATTACACCAGTGAGAACTTGCACTGTTTCTCTATGGGATCCCAGACACAATTCAGGCGGCTGGCTTTGATTTATGAAACACTTAACAGCTAGGGGGCAATTTAGCTATGTATCCATTCTGTACTTCTCATCCTGTCTTATCATTAGGATGCCTAAGGGCATTTCAATGCAAACAGTGCACACCTCCGTCACCATTTAACTTACTATCTATTGCAACTTATTCTGCAAGCAAGTCCAGCCAGTATTATGCACAGTCAGGATCCATATTTAGGCATTCGTTGAACTCTGCTTTCTCTGTCCCCACCCCCATTATCCTCTATGAGTTAGAAGGAGACTGTCAGGGTTTAACATTGTGTGTGGCACTTACATGAGCACACCAGGCTCCCTGTTGCAGACAATCACCTTCCAGCTTCTGGAGGGTGACCAGGGCAGCAGTGGCAGTCATCAGGGCAAGGGAGAGATGCTTGCCTGACCCTTGATCACTGCTGTCACTGCGGCATTTCAGGAAGGGAAGGAGTAAGGTGGCTTTGAGATGGGCATTATGCGTATGCACTTATGGAATCTATCTGGTGCTGCTGTTGGTGTGCTTGCACCATGCTGACCTCATCACTACCTTGCTCCTCACCCTTCCTGGTACATCACAGTGATGACAGTGATAGGGGGTCAGGTAAGCAGCACAGTGCTGCCAATAACTACCGCAGGACAGAGTTGGTGCACTTTATCCCCATTCTCTCCCATCACATGTTGATTTAACATAGGAAGCAAGTGCCTGAATAGGATTAGGGCAGTGGGAGGATTGCAAGACTTTGAAAAACTGGACCGTACTCTAGCACAGTAGAAAAGGAGGGAGTGGATACATTCCAACAAATATATAAATAGACACTTACTTTAGTTTTTCAGGCTGCCCTCCATGAGAGAAAAGGATGGAGCAGAAATCTGAAACACGTTCATCACTCACCAAAGTGCTCATTTTGCTATACACTCTGCCTCTATCTATTCCACAGACCCCTGTGCATAAGCCACAAATGCAATGGGCACTGCCTCCTTTGTCACTCTCTTTCTGTGCCTTTGAAAAATGTTGTGCTTGCATTTTTTCCATTTCTCTCCATCTCTTCCCTGCTATAAAATCAGAGCTGCAAGAGAGAGAAGAGCCCTATGGGCTTGCTGCAGGAATTACTGACAGAAAATCTTCTGACCTGTGCCATGCAGAAGGTCAAAATAATTGACCATAATAGTCCCTTCTGGCAGTGAGAGCTATGAAGATACAGAAACTGTCTAGCCCACCACATGCTCCTGCTGACATTCCTTATATTGCTCTTACAAGGCAGGTTGTTTCATTTATTTCTCTGTTATAACAAACATCAGCGGTTCCATGGACTGACAGACATCAACACTACCTTAATGATCAGCTTGTTTCTCTTGCCTTAATTTTAGCCATTTTCTTGGATCTTTAGAATTGCTCTGTTCTGAAAGAGTCAATGGGAGCTATAGATTCTGAGTGCTTTTGGTAAACAGACTTCTATCTATATCCCTCTGGAGGATTCCAAACATTTATTTTACCACTAAGGTTTACATCCAAATGACATTTACATGCAGTAAGCATGGCTCTGATCCTGCAAAGTATGGAGTACCTCCTTCAACCTTCCATCTTTACTGAAGGCTGCACTAAGCACTTCTGCATCTTCTGCATGAAATTTTTATGGAGCTTTTGACTGGCTAGCTCTTCTTCAAAGCCTAGATTATAAACCTGAGGAAATGAGAGGTTATAAGGACTGTAAATTGGAAAACTACACATCATCCAAGACACCTGTTAAGGATTTTCTCTCTCTCCTAAATGAACAAGTCTAGCTCATGCTGACATTTGTAGTTATTGGGCTGTAGATTTCAGAATATCTGGCTTAACTCTTTGCCCATAGATGAAAGCATTCTTCAAACTACTGTTATGGTGCACAAGAGTCCATTTTATTAAAACAATAAATAAATTGGGGTGAAGGATGAAAACAAGCTATTCCAAGACCTATGCTACAAGAATCTTCTAAAGAAAACTTTCCTTTCTAACCCAACGTCAACCCTTTGCTGCCTGTTTCAATGTACAGACTTATTCCTTTAATTAACCAGGCATTTAAATCATGGGTTAAGATGAACAAATTGCCAATACAATATTTGCACTGTGTATTCAGCATGCAACTTTTTCATTGACTTCAGATTAAATTGCTGCACTTGCCCAAATGTCCCAGTTCTCTGAGCGATGTGAAATTTCAGGTGCGAGCAGTTACCCATTTTTGTGTTTCTTTGGCATGAAGTCACTGGGGCTTAAGACATTTTGTAATGTTTGTATTCATTTTCAGCTATACATGGTGAGCATAGATGGAAGAGTTCTGCTTAACAACTCCAACAGACACTCAACATTCATCTGTCTCCACATCAGCTTCAGTGGAGCAGGCTGCATCCTGAGATGTTCCAGATCTCCAGTTCAATTTTCTGTCTTCTGATCTGCCTGGCTCAAAACTTTAAGTCTCATAATTTTATTTTATTTTTATCAGACACTACTTTACTCACTTCTCTTCCTGCCATAGTCAGAGGAAGAAGACTAAGTACCGGTAATTTCTGCCCATCGCCTATGCCTTTCTTGGTCATCTTAGCTCCCACTGAGACACACCAGTTGACAATGGAGTGCACTTCCAGGGGTGAAATCAAACCAGTGGAGAATCACAATGCCTGCTGTAGCTGCAGAGACTGGTAAATGCTGCCTCCTGCATTGTTTTTGCTGTGTTAGAAGAACTGGTGTCCTTCCTGGGGCAAAAGCCTGAGCAGTGTATATGGAGGTCCTGGGCTGTCCAGGCCTCGGTGATGTGGTCCAAAGGAAAGCAGAGCAATACATTTGGCACCAGCTTGGCTGCAGGAGTTGCCAGAAGGAGGCGTACAAGGCACCATCCAACCGTCCTAGGGACTCCACTCCAGATTTGTGTAGCGTTTACTCCTTAGCCTTTTCCTCTCTCCAAGATGTCCCAGAGCCAATTGGGGAGTGGGGTCAAGGGCAGGAAAGCCCCATTGCCATAGCAGAAGTTCCTGCACAGGTTTCCACTTGTAAGTTGAATCCAGCCTATTGAATTTGGTGATATTATTAGAAGATTCCTAACTTCTTTCAAAGGTCTTTTAAATATTGTATGCAATTATCCTTAAAAGGATACATCAGCAAAACAAAATAATTGTTTCTAAAGCACCTTGCCATAACACAAAGCAGAAAACTTTGTGAAATATAAGACGCTCCAGAGATGATTGAATTGGACTCAAGGCTCATTAATGCTTGTCTACACAGAGTAATAAGTTACCCTTCACTATTTTTACTACAACCTCTTAGGACTTCTAATTGACATGTCTGCTTTAAAGGAACACTATTGTTTATCCAAATCTATGTTTCGCTAGGTCTGAAACCAAAATGGTATCTCCAATTTCGCAGCTCATGATCTGCAAAAAGGAGCAGTAATTCTTGGGGGCGGGGGCGCTGCAGATACGCTTAAAGTATCTACTATCATCCCATCTGCAGTCCTGATGACAACTGTAGTTTCTAATTCTGACTTGCAGATTAACCACAGTCAGCCCAGTTGGATCCAGGGGTGGGGGAAATTGGTACAGATGAGAGGAGCATGGGTGGGGGGGAGAATCAGAGGGTGTGTGCAACCTGAAGGTAGCCAGACCATGATTTGGCATCAAATGCAAACCAACCCAATGACTACCAACTCAATTTAAGATGTATTATACCATTCTGAAAATAAGAGAAATGAAAAGTACTTTTACATTTCCCTAATCAAATGCTTCGAGAATACTGACATTTTTAAAGATCATCGAATCATCATAGAATTGCAGAGTTGGAAGGGACTGTGAGGGCCATCTAAGTCCAAACCCCTGAAACACAGGAATCTTTTGCCCAATGTGGGGCTTGAAGCCACGACCCTGTGATTAAGAGTCTCATGCTCTACCGGCTGAGCTATCTCTCAAGGGACATAGATGTATACAGATTTATAACAAAAGGCCATATGTAATAATTGCTGGGGTACATGGAGATTAGCAGCTGCTCTATGTTGGGGTTGGGTCAGAGGCACCTCAATGGGTGGATTCCCTTAACGTGACTTAATGTGTGAGGGAGGCTTTATTCTGAAGCGAAAGTACATGTTTACTGGCCAGTATGAGGGACAGTCCATCTCAGCACCCTCTGCACAGAGATGCACTGTACTATCTGCAGGGAGGCTGGGCAACAGTTCTATTAAGTTCCCCCGTTACCTTCACTCTCTGCTTTCAAGAGTGGATTCTATGTCACCTGACCCCAGTTTTATTGACCAGAATTTGTTTCTTTTCTTCCACGTAAAAGTCAATAGCTGCCACTGACTTCTATGGGAGAAAGTATGCAAACACGGAGCCCCCTACCTCGCCTTACCTCAAAAACTGCTCATCCCAGTGCATGGTGCAGGCTTTGCAACCTCTCAAGTGTACATCAGACTCAAGTCCCACCTTTTTAATTAGTTAAAATAGTTTATCATTAATGCTGTTGCCACTGTCGTCATCATCTATCTACCTTGTTTTTTCCTGTTAATTAGGCAATAATAAAAACATACGAAATACAACATAAAATTAGCAATAAACCACAAGCAGAAGAACTGCAAAAAGAAGCTAGCAGCAAAATAACTTAAAACAATGAGTACCAGCAGATTAACTACAAAAGCAGCAGTGTCAAACAACAGGCAGCTAAAATACTCTATTCCCAAAATGCTTAGGGGGGTTATAATAAAGAAAAGGCCTTTACATTCCTCTAGAAAAACTGGCAAAGAAAAAAAGATAGAAAGACCTATTTGGGGAGAGAATCACCATGCCTGTGGAGCAACTGCTGAAAAGACACACTTTTGTGTAGAGAACTTGTGTGGAGAATTTGAGCTAGGGATGTATCATTCAATTTAATAAGCCTATTTTCTTCTTGATAGCTATGTTAACACTTCAAATTACTTCTAAGTTGTTCTAATTTTATTTCTAATTCTTCTTCATTCT
Source organism: Podarcis erhardii (assembly GCF_964252035.2). Classification (NCBI taxonomy): domain Eukaryota; kingdom Metazoa; phylum Chordata; class Lepidosauria; order Squamata; family Lacertidae; genus Podarcis; species Podarcis erhardii. The sequence goes on along the minus strand of NC_138497.1, from coordinate 76,264,687 downwards.
TTATTATTATTTATTGTTATTAATAATGAAAAATCTTAATAAATAATGGTATGATTCACCACCAAAGTTTCATTCCGTACCTAAAATTCTGCATCTCCACCTCAGGTTCCTTGCCACTTCTTGGGTTTTGTGGCTCACAGTCTCCAAATTCCTTTTGCTGCCTAGCCCCTTCTGTTGGTGCCAAGACTACTGTGACTTTAAGGCAGGGTGTGTGCGAGAGGGGTTTTTTTAACCCCAAAATCCCATAGGCCATCTTAACTTTGCCTATGTGTGTTTTCTTTCCTTCAAGCTACGTGCTCTCCCGAGGCCTCTTCTTCCCACAAGGTGAGGGAACTGCACACACACATTTCTCTTGGGCACAGAAAAGCCATTCTAATAAAACCTAAAATGTGTTTGGGCTGTCCCAGAATTTGCAAAGAAACTGCCTCTAACCATGAGCACAATGCATTTCCTTTGCCAGTGAACAGCTGTAGCATATCGGCAGCCCCCTGCCCCACAAAATACTTAGAACGAAGGCTTACAGATCATATGCCTGGCAGAACTAGTCTTTTTTGGAAATGTCCACACTTTTCCCCCCAACAAAACACATAATGAGAGAATAAGAAACTCATCTCCACAATAACCCATTTCTGGGTTTCTCCCTTAGAAACCTTTTTCAACATTTCTGTCAAAACCCAAACCTTGACCCTTTGCCCTCCACAGGCAAGTTCTCTGTTCTTTGTCTCCAACCCATTGCATAAACACAAGATGCCATCTAGGGCACAGTGAGCTCTAGGTTTAAGGTGGTCAGCTGCAAAGTCCCTTCTGCTGAACCTCTCCCTGTGCTGATAGTCATGCACAGCATTGTATTTTTCCATTGTATTATTGTTATTAATTCCACCCAACAACACACATCTCAGGTGTCAAAGGCCAAGGCAAGAGATGCATCTTCAGCACACAACAAGAGCTGTCTACTGAAGGTGCCAGCTGCAACTCTGATTCCTCTCCCCTTAATCAATCTAATATCAGGATTTTCCTCATTTTTCTTGTCCTTTGGGGCAAGAGTGTGAAGATTTGTCAAATTTCAGCTCTTTAATATCACCGTGACAAGTGAAGGTCAGGTTTCCTAGCAATGGTGCCATATAAAAAATAGGCAACAGGTGCTTCAGAAGCTGCCACATGCTGCCATCTCACTACTATCCATTCTCCAAGGTGGACCAACAAGGGCACATAAAAAGGCATTCTCAGTGGCTTCCCCCTTTCCCTTGAATGCTGTTGTACAACAATTTTGTTTGGGCTGGCACTCAGAAATGGGGGGAAAGGGAAGGAAACATAGACAACCAGGGTAGCACACACTGTTCTGCAACCTCTTCAGAAGCACCCCATAGATTCTGATCCATTTTTATTTTATTTTATTTTAAAGGCAGCATGTATTGCTAATGCAACTACATGGTAGACTGCCAGCAATAAGAATTTGCTGCAAAGATTGTCACTGAGGAACTTCACGCATAACTAATGCCCGGCATACTTTATACCACTCTCCCTATCATTCATATTGCTTGTTCTTATTTAGTCTTGTATTTTCCCTGTTCTTGCTCACTTGGAAATTTGCTTAAAAGCAGAAGTGTTCACAGAAGTTTTACCAAAAGCCATAGGAGGACCATTTCCCAGTGCTGTGTCAGGGAGCCCAGGGCCTGATTCCCCACCTTATCACCTGGCCTGGTCTCTACCTGCAGCCTGGCTTGGTCAGGTGGCTGCAACTGTGTGCGCTCAGGCCTCAGATCAAGGAAGATAGTGGTGATCTGCAATATCAGCCCCTGGAAGTAGTGGGCAGCATGACACATCTGGGAATGGCCAGGTCTGGCATAAACAATGGGAGCTTGGACTTAATTGACTCTTGCCTGGTAAGCAAAATATCCTCTGTGTGCTGCACTTCAGGCTTCAGCTTCCAACCTCAGCAAATGACATTGGGCACCTTGGAGCAGAGAACATTCCTTTTGCTCCAGGTCTGGTCAGCTGTCCTTCTGACGGCCGTGGCATGTTAGTCCTGTTTGCAGGCAGATTACTCCTGAAGCACTGAACCAAAGACATGCTGGATGAGCAGAAAACCAATGAGGACTAAATAAGGTCCAATGAGAAATGAGAAGGTCAAATACACAAGAGCTAGAAAGTGAAAAACCAAGATGTCACCTGTGGAGATATGCCCTATTGTTTGAAAATTAGTAGGATATATGCAATTTGGGTTTCAACAGAATATGGGATACTTTGATAAGGGCCATGGCAGGACAGGACAAGGAAGAAACTAAGGCTTGAGCCATGGTGATTGAAGGAAGGATAGAGAATAATAGCCTGAGAATAAGGAAGTCCGAGTATGGCCCAGAAGCTTGGCACACCAAACTGAGGTCAAAGTCAATCTTCACCTCTCTACTCCCATGGCTACAAAAATTTTAGTGCATTTTGATCTGCACATTTTTCAAACTTTTGTCTTTTACAATGAGAGCTTGAAATATGACACCCCCCCAAAATGCCACACTGAGATACACAGAAGGCCAGCCTGTTGTGCTACGTTGTCTTGCCTTTGCCCAAAGTTAACACAGAACAGCCACGGCCTGTTTGCTCTGACATTCTTTCCCATCTTGCAAGACGTTTGTGAGGAAGGCAGATAATGGTACCAAAAACCCCCAGCAACCCACCCTACAGCTTGAGGATTAAACTTGCAACAAGCGGGACTTTGTGAGCAGAATGACCTTCTTCCCATTTCTAAAGGAGACTCTGCTCTCAAAGTTTTGAAGCCATGTTTTGAAGGGGGTGGGGGTGGGGGTGGGGTGAGCCATATAACTTTTGAGCCGCCTGCCAAAAAATTGCTAAGCCCTTGTAGAGCTGTTGGCACACAACAGCCTATTAACTGCATCCGACCTCCCAAAATCTCTTTCATGAGACTGAGGGAGGCATCTACAACCCTATTTCACATGTAGTGAAATGGAGAAATACAATAACACAAGCAAAGGAGGCAAGTTATTCAGCCCCCAAATAATATTTTTTTCGGAGGGGGGGAGGACACAGGGGTTTGTTAGAGCAAAGTCAGGTATTTGGTGGCCAGCTTGTAATACCAAAGAGACTGAGGGTGCAGCTAGCTTGGAAACAACCCTATTGCTCTCTTGTGGAATTCACGGTCGCTGGAGTTATATGCAATTAATTGATCTATTTCTGTGATGAAATCCCTCTGAATAGTGTAAATGCTGTCTGCCAAAACACATCCGTTATATTCCCCTCTGGACCTCAGATATATTAGAGGCTACACAACAGCCCCTGGGCCTTCTTTATCCCCACATCCAGAGAGCTATTCCCCCCCCCCATATGTAAAAGGGGGAAGTCGCCATCCATTCTTCCTTGATAGATGATCACAATTTGCTTGTTGGCTGCACCGAGCAGTGAAATCCTGGAGCCCAGCTGGCTCATATTCACCCTGCAGTTATGAGGAATAATTACAGCAGGTCTGGTGTGCTCAGAGGGTAGTGTTACCTTAGAAAAGGTTACACAAGCTAGAGAAGCTACATGGCCAGAATTTCATCTCCCATCCCTGCCATCTCCATTCCTGTTTTGACCAAGCAAGCCAAAAGGCTTTTATAGCCTTTTAACTGGCTGTAAGTTCCCTTTAACTCAATTGCCTGAGTGCATCATCTCCTACATGTTTGCTGATTTCCCTTTTTTATTTTTAAATCAAAGCTCCCATTTCTAGAGCCACCTTCCTTGCCCATATGACATGTACCATCCCCTCTGTCTTCCACCACTCCAGCCAGCAATCTTGCTCTCCTAGAAGGTCTCCATTGCTGACCTTGTAATTTACAAGGCCCAAGGGAGAGTGAAGCATGAGTTGCTTTCCTCCTCCTTGCCTGGGTATTCTAAACAGCAGCAGAACAGCAGCTGTTTCTTTCACCCCCTTCTTGCTCCCACTTGCCAAAGGAAGAAGCTGGCCTAACGCAGCAGGGGTTATAAGAGACCTAGAGGTCCCCCGAAGAGCAGAGTAAGAAGCTGACAAGCGATTCATCTCTGCTTAAGGCTGCTTCCCAAGGGTTTCTCAGGTCTTCCGGTTTGCAGCTGCTGCATTCATCAAACGATTCCTTTCCATCGAGAGCCAATCAGATCCCCAAAACAAAAAGGCTTCTCACTAAGGGTCAGATGCCAATGCCACAAGTTCGTAAAAAGGACTCCCACTGATTCTGATTAGATTCTTATGAAGCATTCTTCCGTGGAGCTCTTAAAATATTGTTTTCAAAGATTACCCTTTGCTGAAACTAAGCCACATTCTCAGCTTGCAGAAATATTCACTGTCCCTCCACTGCAGGCAACAGTATTATTGCATGCTTCTACATCAGTTGGACTCCAGATGTTCACACAACAGTGATGCAACAAATTCAAGTATGCATCTACTTGGAGAACTTCTACTTGGAGAATCCAAACCACATTCCTAGCTTTCATGAGGGGCAAACATTCTAAAACTTAGCTGTGCCAAAATATTCTAGCCTGTTAAACTGGGAAACAATTCAGTAAAAGCTGTATTAAAGTTTAAAAAGTCCTGCATGAACAGATAATGCTTCATGGAATATGAGTGTTAGTACAGTCCTGTTAGCACTAAGTTAAAATCCCTAGTCAGTCATAGATTCACTGGAAAGCCAGAGAAAGCCACAATTTCTCAATCTCAGATTATCATCTACAAAAAAGGAGGGATATTAATAACCTACCTCATAGGACTGTTGTAAAGAATAATCCAATACTATTCATGAAGGGCATTACAAGTAATGTAGAAAATGACACAATGATGGATGGTGATGGTAGGGGATGGCGATGGCACGAAAGAATCCCTAACTCACCAAAATACTTTTAATTACATTTCTCCCCCTGGCTAGCTCTTTGTCTGCCAGTTGTAAAACTCATTTGCCAACCTTATTAACCATGAAATCGGAAGAGAGATAATCACAAATCTTCAGCAACAGCCAAAGCCAATTCAGATCTATAATGGCTGATTCTTCTCATCTTACCCATCCGGATTCCTATATTATTTTCATATAAGAATGCCTGCAGGTTATTAGAATGCTCCTTTTCTTTATTCTGTTGGATGCCATTCACAAACCAAAATATTCATGCTCCACAGCGAAAACATTCGTGCCCCACAAACCAAAATATTCATGCCCCCCTGGAGAGAAAGTTCTTCTCCTGAACCCAACACATTACGCCTGATAACATGCAAGAAAGAGCAGTTCTCATCAGAGAGCTGCAGTAAATCAGCTTCACTATAACGAGCCCAGGTGGAGGGGCACAGACTTTCTCCAGCTATGGCCCCAGAGAGCCTCACTAAAAAGGGCTGAGATCGGTACTTACTTTCAGAGAATATGCCAAGGCAATGAATCCCAGACAGCAGAAATTGAGGTATACAAAGTTGAAGATGGACCAGAGATAGTAATCATTCACCTCGGTGGTGTCTGGGTAGATTTCAATCACCGTGGTGGGGTTAGTCATCGTCTTCTTCTCTACAGAGTGTTTGCATTGGACAGGTGGCCGCAGGCTGTCCCCTTTGCAGCTCTTGTTCTCCATGAGGCAAACGGCAGAAGAAGGAGACAGGACCGGGGATCCTTGCTGTGCAGGGGGCGTCTTGGAGATGCAAGCAAAGCACCCCTGCTGGGGGGCGTGGGGGGGTCTTCGAGTCCAAAAGGCCCCGTCAAAGGGACATGGAGGGCCCAAGGGGGGTTCCTGTGGTCTCTCCGTGGTGGCAGCCCCCAGTTTACACAACTATATCCCAGCAAAGTGTGATCCCCTGAGAAAGACGGGGAGGAAGGAGGCAGGCAGGCAGGCAGGCAGGCAGGGAGGATCAGGAAGGAGAAAGAGGTGGGAGAAAAACAGAGAGTGCAAGGATGCAGGAATCAGAAGGGAAGAAGAAGAAGAGGGGGAAGAAGAGGATTAAGGCAGAGGATAGGGCAGTACACAATTGGGGAGGAAAAGAGGAGCAGAGGAGAGGGAGGATAGCGTATCCAGGCAGGGAGGGAAGAGAGAGAAGACTGTTTACACACATGTACTAACCGCCAAGGAGTATTTCTCCGGCACACTGAGCAGTCATTAATGTATGCAGCAGTGTAACAGTTCCTGGTCTCCCTGCAGCTGGGTGTCCCAGCTCCCTCCCGCAGTCTGCTCCGCTTCCCCTCCCTCGCCTCCCACACAGAGCAGCCCCAGAGTTCATCAACACCCCGGGAAAGGCGGGGGAGCTTGACCCATCCGTCTCCTGCTTTCTCCCTCTCTCTTTCTCTTTCTTCTTCTTCTTCTTCTCCCCCTCAACCCCATTCCCCACTGTCTTCTGTTGATCCTTGCCAAAGTCCTTTGCGGTATTGTCTGACAACAACAACTCCTCTCTGTCATTCCCTCTCTCTTGCCCCTCCTCACTCACTCAACTCAGCATCAGCTTCCTAGACACTATCAATGAAGATGAGGATGGATTTTTTTTTAAAAGAGAGAGAGAGAGAGAGAGAGAGAGAGAGAGAGAGAGAGAGAGAGAGAGAGAGAATTCCAAAGAGAGGATCCTGGGCTGGGACTAGCAGGCAGTTCCCCAAACCGATCCGCTGCCGGCGTCCCCCTCGCTGCCTCCCCCCTCCCGCGGCGACCCTTCTCCGCCTCCCCTCCGTCCATCTCGTCATCCAGCTCTCCTGTCCCGTGCCAGGATCGAAGCCGGGTGCTGGGAGCCGGGCGGGCGAGGAAAGCGAGTCTGTCGCGGGAAGAGGCTGCACAGCTGCGACAGATCAGCCCTGCCTTGTCTGTCTTTTGGTCTCTCTCTCTCTCTCGATTTTGCTGAGTCCTCATCTTTGCTGGATTCCTGATGTAACTGACTTTCCCTCCCACCCCCCTTTCACCTGTCAGCAGTTTTCCCGTTTGGACAATGTCGCGGGGTCAGGGGTGGCTGTGGGAAGAGGAGGAGAAAGGGGGGGTGGAGAAGAAGAGGAGGAGCAGGGGGGTGTCAGCCTCAAAGAACCCCCCCTCTCTCCCTCCCTCCCTATCCCACACGCTTTCCAATTGGGAAAAGCAGCCTGCTGATAGCCCCACGCTTGCTTGCCTGCCTGCCTGCCTGCCCATCTAGCCGCCCATCCATCCATCCATCTCCGGAACAGAGGAGGAGGAGGAGGAGGAGGAGGCGAGACTACTCACAAGGAGGGACTCGGGGAGTTGCTGCGTCTCCAGCTCCGCACTGCCTCCGGCTCTTCTTCTTTTCCCACAACTGGAGTTGGTGGAGGAGGGGAGAGGGGAGCGGGGACAGCAGGGGAGGGGAGCGGGGAAGAGGTCAAGCGGCATCTCTCTCCCCTCAATTCCCAATCAGGGCAAGGCGCGCGCACACGCTCATTAGAGCCTTGAGGCTGCCCAGCTCCACTTCACCTCGGCCAGGCGCGCTCGTTGGTGTGCGCTCGCGCGCGCTCTCCTCCCCTGCTGCCGCCCTCCTGGCCCCAAGCGCGCGGGGGGTGTGTGTCTGTGTGTGTGTGTGTGTGTGTGTGTGTGTATTCGCGGGCACGCGGGCGCGCACGCGGCGACCTTCTACACGGGAGCCCAATAATAATAATAATCAAATCTCAAACCTACTCAACTCCCACCTACCTTGTGGAAACGCGGGCCGCCCCCCGCATGCAGGCGCAGGCATCGCCAGTTGAATGCCTTCCAGTTGGTCCACAGCCGTGTTTCAGAAGCAGCGGGGAAGCTGAGGGGCCACTTGTGTCCGAGGCGTGCAGAAAGTCCCTCAGGCAGCAGGCCCGGCCCGGGCCTCCGTGACCGACGCGCATGCAGACAGGGGCACGCCGTCCAACATGGAGGTGCGTGGCCAGCAGCACTGAGGGACTCCTGGCCACCCCCGCCCCGTCCCCTTCTTCAGTCTCCTGTGGGGAGGAGGGTGTTGCCCTGCTGACGCGAGCGCCGAGGGGCAAGGGGCGCTCTGTGCGCTCCAGTCATGGGGAAGAGATCGAAATTGGATAAAGATCGAATGTCGCCTGCGCGGGCGGCGGACACACGCAGACACGTATCTGTACAGTCGTGTCAGAAGCGCCCCGCTGGCCCACAGAGCTGGGGAACCAAGAGAGAAGTCTGGCAAGAGAAGGGGAAATAGGAGCTGGGACTCGTTTCCTGTGGAAAGATGAGGGAGGTCAAAGAGTTAAGGCTAAACGAGAACAAAAAAGTTGAGGCCTCAGTGGATTTGAGGGTGGCGCACTCTCCGTACCCGCCCAACACAAAGCAAACCCAGCCGACATCCCAACTGGAGAGAATACTGTATAGGAGAATACATATATTGCTAACAATTACTAGCATGAAAAGTTCATCATACTTTGAACTGAAACTAATAGTCTGGGTTAAATGTAAACAAAAAGCAGGAGTATCTTTTGCTATCTCCATTCTGGGTTTCTTTTTCAAAAATAAAACAAAAGCATCACTTTTTATATCCAAACGGTCTGGGGGTAGTGCCAGTCTTTCCTGTTTTTTTCTTCTTTTTCTTTTTTAACAGCCTCTGTTTCGGGTACTTTCCTGAATTCTTGCCCTTCTTGTCAAGGTTTTGGTCAGATAATGTACTGTGGTCCTTCTATTGGTTTGCTCTTTTCAGACTGGGAGGTCTATCCAGAGTAATTCTGTAAAATGCGTTTCCTATAAGAATCCCTTTATTCTCTGAAGTACGCCACTTTCAGTTTGACCTTTCTATATATTTTAATAGATCCATGATAGAGCATTTTGACTGATTTTCACTGTTCACCAGATTCTTTGTACTCCATTTGCGGATAAGCCTATCGGAGCTACATTGGTTGTGTCAGAGGGCAGCTTTCCTCTGAATTGAATACCACTTGCTGGGAATCGCAAGTGGGGAGAATATTGTTGCACGCAGATGCAGGTCCTCCTTATGAACCTCTATAGGCATCTAGTTGGTCATTGTGAGAACAATATACTGAACTAGATGGACCTTTGGCCTGATCCAGCAGGGCTTCTTATGTCCTTATGTAACTTTGAGATTCGTTTCATTTCAGTATGTTTTCTTACAATAGCTGGCCAGACACGGACAGGAAGCCTACAATGGGGACATGGTGGCAACAGCCCTCTCCTGGGGTTATTCATCAGTGATTGGTATTGAGAAATATGCTGCCTCCAGATCTGAAGATAGCATGTAGCTAACAAGCTGCAGGAGGCAGTAGAAGGCAGGAGTGCCTGGCGCGCTCTGATCCATGGGGTCACGAAGAGTCGGACACAGCTAAACGACTAAGCAACAACAACATGACTATTAGTAATCTTATAATCCGTGAATTTGTCTAATCTCCATTTAAAGCTAAATTGGTAGCCATTCTCATATTTTCTGATAACAGATTCCGTTGCTTAACTATGTACTACATTGCCTTTTGATTTTAAGTGTGCAATGACCAGCATCTCTTGGAAGAAACTGTTGTCCAATGACTAACAATATTTCCTCCAGGAATCATCATCTCAGCTGCACACTGAGATTCTAAAAGCTCTGACTGGGTAGCCTGTGCATAGAATAAGGAGCATCTCAAAAAATCAAATAAAAATGCTGCTTTGGAAGCTCTCTCAGTATGCCCTTGTTGCATGGCGTACTCATCTGCTTCTAAATAGATAACAATGCTTTGCATTTATATAGCATATTTAAAGAGTTCAAAGCACGTCACATACATCAGTAACCCTTGCAACAGCTCTGTAAGGCAGGCCTCAAAGAGTAAGTTCTATCGTACCAAGGGAAGGCCATGTCTTTAGTTACCACTTATCTGGGGGTGGGAGGATAGTCAGGAAATATCTTCAGTTCCAATATGACTTCCTGAGATACTGTATTTCCTCTCAGCTGATAGCCTTGGGCCTGTGATTTGTTCCATTTAATAGGCAGGCTGAGTTTCATTGTAGTCTGTCTCCTTTAAAAAGTGCTTATAATAAATGCCAAAGAGGTTCATTTTTTATATATCAGTTACTTTTCCCATGGGGGTTTGTGGATGGCTTCCATGAAGGATTTGTAGAATTATGTAGCCAAGATAGTACTACCAAGAGAAAGAGAAAGAAAGATGTGTAGACATATGTATGCTAGTGAGCATATAGTGATATATTTCTGACCATGTAGATCTTGGTTGAAATCCACTTTCGGCTATAGAGAGCTTGGGCAAGCCACTGTATCTCTGTTTAAATCAGCCCAATTCTCACCACATAAAGTTATTGTCTGAGGATACCAGTAACCCCATCTATGCCAACCTTAGTGCCTTTAAGGAAAGGCAGGATGAAATATTGAAAGATGCTGGTTGATATGAAGTATCTAGCTGTCTTCTAAGAAGTCACAGGATGGGATCGCGAGGGCAGCTTCAAAGAACCTTCAGATACGGAGAGGTAAGCAATACAGAACAGCAGCAATCCATCTCTCCTTTCTGCCACCTCCTCAAAATGCTGTACTGTGCATCAGTAGGTGGGTATGCTTGTGCCTGCTGCCTCCATGAAGTATCTCTGTGTTGCCCCACCCCTCCTCTCTAGATAGAGCCTTTTAAACTACACTTCATTTTTGTTTCCCATCCCAAAGGAAACTGATAATAAATAAACCAAAGGAGTAGAAGAAACGGAAAGCACTTACGGAAGTTTTGCAAGTAAAAATAGTTTCCCAAACAATAAAATGTCTTTACTAGGAGGTGAAACATTCAGTTTGAGGCTGTTGCCATTGCTTTTATCAGAGGTGAGGGAACTGGTGGTCCTCTTGCTTAGCAAGGATAGTGAACTTAAGGCTTGGAGGCCAAATGAGGTCCTCATTCTTGGATCCTCAGGACTCTCCCAAGCCATACCCACTCTCGCTAGGTCACAACCCTCACCAGCAGCCCTGTTTTGTACCCTCATGTGTTTTTTTGCCTCTCCTTGCCTAGGAGAGGGATGTCCGACTGTGTGTAGAAAGAGGTTTTTGTACAAAAGGTAAAATTAACTCGTTGCTACACCCACGTTTGCTTCTGGCCCCGTTCACCACTGGCATGATGTGTCCTCTAGAAGGCTGAAAGAGTTCCTTGCCCGTGCTCTAGACAGTGCCAAAATACAGCTCCCATCAGCCTCGGCAATGAACAAGGATTGACATTTTAGTCCAACATCTGGAGTTCCACATGATACCCATCCTTGTCTTATGTAGAGCAAGTCAATAACCTCAGGTTACTCCACTTCTCACCAAGTTCACCTATTTACTTTTAAGTTCATCATATGGCAAGTAGTAGACTTTTAAGCAACGACAGCATAACTATTCTCTACAGCAATTAAATGCATAGGGTCTGCTCTCTTCTGTATTTTGCAACGCTCCTTGGAATTGCTCTTTCCATACTGAGAATTGCTTGCCTACTTTCTTTTGTGTGCCTATCACATATGCTAATGTTCAGCAAATTTGTCAACGAGGTATTCAAAGTAAGAAAGAAAATAATAATAGAATCCATTTCACTGCACTGATTTGATATAGCATATATGGCAGCAAGCAGTACTCCTGCTGAGGCTGTCAAATGTTTGTTTATTTCAGACAGGCACAAAAAGCCATGCATGGCACAGAAGAAATAGGTCATGTGACTGCATTCTGGTAGGGAGACCTGTGTTTTTTAAAGACAAGCATAGCCTCTGTGTAACAATTAAACATTTGTATCTTGCATATATTTAGCAAATGACCGGGTTGTATTCAATTACGTCAGGGTAGACCCACTGAAATCAATGAACTTGAAAGTTTGTCTAGTTCACAGATCTGACTTAAGTCAGATATAGCCTATCATTAGCAAAACTTTGACGTTGCTTCTGTAGCACAGACATAAGCAACAATTCTGTTTGGGGCCTGTGGTGGCGCTATACGTGTGTGGCTTAATGAAATTTAGATTAAGAACCAAGAGTGTATTTGGAAAGGCAATTGATTTGCTTGCTCCATATGGGAATTAGGCATCGTAAATCAAATTACTCAGAGCAGAAAGCACCTCTGCCCACTCCCCTCCCTCAGTCTTCCCCAGTCAGTGTCTTTTGCTGCTAGCTCTCCCCATCTTAAGAAGCAACTAGGAACATTTTGCAGACCCTAGCACAGCAGCAGCAGCAGCAACCTCAGCTTTCAAGAAGCAATGCACTTCTCAAGGAAGGTGTAGTTTCAATAAACAAAATGTAAAACCAACTGTGATGTCAATCGTGTTCTTTTAAAAGGATATGCCAATTCCTAGCAGATGGGCTATGTGGGATGTACAGCCATTGCATAGTGTGTTGCCAGCAGTAGCATTGAGGGCCTGGAAAAGATTAGTTTGTTGCCTAAATAGAATTACATGAAACCCAGCAATTCTATTGAAAAACCTATTGGTAGAGCAGCTCTGGAAACTACAGGGACATTCCATTAAGAGGGGGATGGGGATACAATCACCCTTGAACTTTTTTCAAAGTAAAGATGCATAGGATTGTGCTGTAAACATAATGATCTGTGCCTTCTTTTCCATTCTGGATTAGCCTTGGTTTCTCAGCCAGTTTGGACATTGCTTGTACTGAATGGATCATCTGGTTCCTTGGAAAATACCACCCAAACCACTCAAATGATGACGCAAGATGGAATGTAGAGGAGACAAAATTTATTTTTTCATTACAATTTTTCTATGACAAATTGAGTGGAGAGATCAGCTACAACTTGCATCTGCCCAACAGGAGAGCCACAAGAGCATCTTACACATTTAGAAAAAGCAAGCAAAAAACAAGGGGGGAGTGGCAAGCAGCTCTAAATGTATTCCAAACAAGCGGATTCCTCTACTGAACCTTCCAAAGGTCTGCAGAGAATGCTCTCCTCCTTTATAGACTATGCCACATGCCTTTTAAAGGGGTGGTGGTGGTGGTGGTTAGGCTGCTGTTAGCAGTTGCCTCCAAGAGACTGAAACATATACCATTACCGGCCAATCAGCCCACTCAGTGCTAATGAGCGAGAGATACTTTTTTATATACAATATACGGCATTCATGATAAAATCTCTTCAAGACAAAAGACTTGTGTTCAATCTTATCCTGATATGAATGACCACCTAAAGAAAATTTAAGACACTTTCTATACAGCTTCTCTTAAGAAGAGCTTTGGGCACTTAAGTTTGAAATCAAAGTTCCTAGAGTATTTGTACTTGATATTACTCAGTGAGAAGCTATTCGGTGACCTTGAATTACTAGTTCAGGGTTGAAGACTGTTAGGAGGAGCTAAGCAAGGATTTTAAAGAAGTGTATTTCAATATACCCATCGTAACTCAGGACATGCTACAACTCCCTTCCCCAACCTGGTAGTTTTAGATGTTTTAGACTGCAACTCCAACCAGCCCCAGTCAACATGGTGGGCACCAGGTTGGGGAAGGATGCTACAGTTTTAATGACATCTCCAATATACTTCTGTATCTTTCACAAGCTTACAGACACACCATGCTTTTTGAATGGCAGCATCTTGTTAGCAATCCCAAGCAGGTGTAGCCTTCCCTAGATATCCTGATGCTTATCTGCATTCCAAAGTATTCAACCCAACCAGGAGGGTGGGGGGTGGGGTTGTAGTCTAGGACAGTGTTTCCCAACCTTGGGTCTCCACCTATTTCTGGACTCCAACTCCCATCATCCCTAGCTAGCAAGATCAGTGGTAAGGGGTGATGGGAATAGTCCAAAAACAGTTGAAGACCCAAGGTTGGGAAACACTGGTCTAGGACATGCAGCCTATTCACAAATGTATGTTCAAATTCCTGGTGCCTTTTACTCCCCCTTGTTCACCAGCTTTTCTATTGTGTTGCTCTTCATGAACCAGATTTCATCTAGTTTAAAATAAAGCATCTTCAGCGAAGTGTGCTTGGCTCTGCATCAGAACAGCTCTTTGTTTAATCTAAAAGTTGTGTTCTGTGTTATCCGTGCTGTCTCGCAACCTTAGGGCTGGGCTCCAAAATATCAATGGAACATTTCAGATTTATCTAAAAAGATACTGGAAGACTTCATTTACCAACTAAACAATGACATTCCAGTTTGTTCAACTAACATCTACCTAGCTTACCTCCACCTTCCTGTCCTGAAGGGCTGCTTCATGCCTTCTGCTTGCCAGGCCAAAATAGACGTCAATGCAGAGGCAGCTCTTTTTATAAAACACTTTCCATAAAAGTCTAGGTAACCAGAATCAATCTGTGCAGAGACCAAGCTTCTCATAGCAGAGTAAGTTTCATAACAATGGTGAGGAACCTTTTTGGCTCGGTGAGCCAGATCTCCCCACAACCCACAGGTCAACTCTTGGCAGGTGGATGATCCTGGCCACCTGCCAAAGTTGGCCCATGGGGTTGGAGGGAGAGAGTGACCAAGCAGGATTCAAACCCCTGCCTGTCAGCTGTTGAGCAGGAAGATCAGTCGTGCTTTCTGCAAGGGCATGTTGAACTTGCCCCACACCCAAGGTTCCCTGTTTTATCAAGAGATCTACAGGATTTTTCTGTACTGAGAAACGAGTGTCAGAGTAGCTGTGACTTGATTTAATAGTGGGGTGTGGGGAGAGGCCATATTTGACAAGTTGATGAATCTCCAAAGCAACCTTGAGCAGGAAAGATCTCACAAAAATCATGGTCACTTTGCTTACACCCGCAAAAGAAGCTGGGAATTATGTAAGGTGTGGGAAACCAAGAGAAAGAACTTGTAACAATGTATCGTGAAACTACAGTACCTGAATGGGGTTGCTCAGACCAAAATCAAAACTGTGGCCGTTTATAAAATATGAGATGGAGAACCCAATCATACCTTATAGAAATATCCATTTCCACAGTTATAACTTCCCAAGGACTCTCTACTCATTGGAGCCCATCTAACCCAAAGTGATGTGGACCTGCTACGTTTCTTTTAAAAATGCAAATCAGGACAATTTTGCTATATTCCCACATCCCCACAATGCAAGAAATACTACGGGGATCATTAGCCCAATGCAAATTCCGTGGTAACTTCCCAACTACCTAGCACTTCCCCCATAAACAACTGTGAAAGATTCTGTTCTCTATGTTGCCTTTATATATATATCAATAAATTAAAAATGGGGAACAGCTAGGCAAGTGAATCCAAAAGCATGTATAAAGGGTTCTTTTTTGGAGCGGATAAATAATAAAATTGTAGGGTTGGAAGGAACACCAAAGGGTTCATCTAGTCCAATCCCCTGCAACTGTGTTAATTTAAATATGGCATTTATAGTTCTTATGCTTAAAAAGGAATAGCATGTCAAGTAACCAGATGTTTGAAGAGCTCATACAATGCTGCGGCTCCTTAGGTATGTTTTTATTATAACTTTTCTATGGCCTGTATCATTCGAGGAAGGACAAGTGTTTGTTCAATGGTCACTAGTAGCTTTTCAGATTATTATTTTTTTTTAAAGA
This sequence comes from Podarcis erhardii, assembly GCF_964252035.2. Taxonomy (NCBI): domain Eukaryota; kingdom Metazoa; phylum Chordata; class Lepidosauria; order Squamata; family Lacertidae; genus Podarcis; species Podarcis erhardii. Next base: position 76,249,323 of record NC_138497.1, on the reverse strand, counting down.
TCTCTGCTCCTTCTTATTTAAATTTTAAAGTGTCATTTTTTTTTCCTTTTAACTTTCCTGATTTTGTTCCTAATGCCTACAAGACACAGTAGAAAACTCCAGTGTGTTTGTGGGTGAATTTGGAGAGAGAGTGGGAGGTGGTTGTCAGTTGTATTTACACACTGCCAGTGCTTTTTGCAAAACCAACGGCATCATTATCTCGATCAAACACGGTGTAATAACCGCCGATGAAGACATCACCCAGGATCCAAAGAGGTCCAGCAGGTGGTGGGACATCCAAGGCTGAAAATCCACTCAAGCAAAGAGTTTCTCCTTGAACAGTAACCTACAGGGAGAGAAAAGAAGGTGTGGGTTTTTTAAAAACAAGAGAGTGAACGAGCGAGAGCATATTAGTCTTCTCTATAGTTGTACCTTGTTTGCTTCCTTTTGCAGTTTAGTGTTCAGGAGCACCTAAAGAGCCACCAGTTGTTGAAGAAGATCATGCATACAATCCCTCTTCAATATATATATATATATAAAAGCCCAAACATATCCTTGTAGAAAAACCGTGGTCAAACAATGTTTTATAGATGTGCATTGACCACTTAAGCAGCATTTATTGTCCCCCACAATATTTATTAGTTTTCAGTCCTCTTCCTGCTCCTCCCCCAAAAGAATTTGCTCACTAATCCTTCACTTAAGTACAGTGGTGCCTCACAAGACGAAATTAATTCGTTCCGCAAGTTTTTTCTTCTTGCGAGTTTTTCTTCTTGCGAAGCACGGTTTCCCATAGGAATGCATTGAAAATCAATTAATGCGTTCCTAGGGAGACCGCCTTCAGACCAGGTCCGGGGACAGTCTGAGGGCTGGCGGGGGGAGAAGGACTTTTCTCCCCACCGCCAGCCTTCAGAACAGCCTTCTGAAGGCTGGCGGTGGGAAGAAAAGCCCTTCTCCCGCCGCCAGCCTTCAGAAGAGTTCCTGCAGGGCTGCCTAGGCTGCGGATAGCAGCCTGCTGCCCGGCGTGAGGGGCGCTCTGAAGCGCGGGGCAGACATTCGCAGCTTGGGGAGCCCTGCAGGACTTCCCCGCAGGGCTCTCCAAGCTGCGGATAGCAGGCTGCTGCCCCGCATGAGGGGCTCTCTACTTCAGAGCGCCACTCGCGCGGGGCAGACATTCACAGCTTGGGGAGCCCTGCAGGACTTCCCCGCAGGGCTCTCCAAGCTGTGGATAGGGGCAGCAGGCTGCTATCCGCAGCTTGGAGAGCCCTGCGGGGAACTCTTCTGAAGGCTGGCGGGGGAGAAGGGCTTTTCTTCCCACCGCCAGCCTTCTGAATGTTGGCGGTGGGGAGGAAAACCTTCCTCCAACCGCAAGTCTTCAAGACAGGTCCGGGAACAGAGGAGAAGCACTGCCGCCTTCCCCTCTGTTCCCGGACCTGTCCTGAAGGCTTGCGGTGGGAGGAGGGCTTTCCTCCCCACCGCCAACATTCAGAATGCTGTTCTGAATGTTGGCGGTGGGGAGGAAAAACCCTCCTCCCACCGCAAGCCCCAGGAACAGAGGAGAAGCGCTGCGCGCCTTCTCCTCTGTTCCCGGACCTCCCACCGCAAGCCTTCAGGACAGGTCCAGGAACAGAGGAGAAGGCGCGCTGCGCTTCCCCGCTGTCCCCGGAGATTTCCCTATGGGCTTTCGTCTTGCGAAGCAAGCCCATAGGGAAATTCGTCTTGCGAAGCCGCTAAAAATCGGAAAACCCTTTCGTCTTGCGGGTTTTTCGTTTAGCGGGGCATTCGTCTTGCGGGGCACCACTGTAATTGGTACGCAATGAGAGAACTCAGTCTTAAGGTTTAACTAACTATCATGTAAAAAGACACAAAGGCAGAGTCCATTGTGCTTTTAAGAGTCCTAGCTATTTCCCTGAAGTGCACAGGATCCAGTGCAGATATAACAAATCTATTACTAGATGCTGGATGAACATCAATAAAAGCATCTGGGGGACCCAAAACTGCTGCTTCTAGGATAGGTTGGTGAGCATTCTTAGGATGATCTCATAAATAGTTTTGAACTTACCTTCAAGGCATATTGATTTGCAGTGAGGGCATAGGATTTCCCTCCCAGGACCAAGTTCACAGTGGGAAGGGAAGACAGCTTATCACACGGAAGCATGTACTGAAAAATAAAAATAAATTGGAAGTATAAGAACCTTGTTGTAGAGCTATGAATTTTGACTCCTGAAGGTGTGTAGACAAGAACTAGCTAGTGACTCCTACACTCCACCCTTCTCCCTAAAAGGGACTTGTTTAGGCTATTCTTCTTCTTCCTGGAACAGGGGCACCCCCTGGATTTTTCCTGCTGGCAACAAACATCTTGTCCTCAGCTGCAGTACAGGGGCAGCACTGAGCCACTGCTCATTGCTAGGATTACAGTGAACATTAAGTTCTCTATAAAAATCCCAAACTACTACTACTACTACTACTACTACTACTACCTCTTACACTTCATTAGTGCCACATTCTGATGCCTTTCCCACAAAAAAGCCATATATCTGGGCAGTTAAAGAGATGGAAGATCCATATCTTGAGTGGACCTCCCTTGCTGTACCTTTTAAGAACTACATAGACAGGAAATTTATCATTATATAGCAATTCTCAAAGTGCTGAAGCAGCAGCTGAAGCTGAACGTAGCAGAATTTCTCCTCCTATACTATTGGCTGAGGGAGTTCTCTTAGACCCAGCTTACCCAGCATGCAGGCTACAAATAAGCCCTTTGAGTGTAAGGGGTTCAGCCCTCACTTGAGCCACATTTTAAGCATTCTTCCCTCAGCCACTGGTCTGTTTGCATGTAATGACAGGATGTCGATGGCACACCTGCAGAGGCTGCTGATCACAGGCATGCTAAAATTACGCACAAGCGCCAATGCGAAGCGCAACATGTGGGATGTTGACACTGTAAGAAGTCCTGCATGCTGTATAAACCAGACTGGAGTATGGACCTGAAAATCCTCTGAGGTGGAAGGAAGGGTGTATAGAACTTATTATGGCCAGTGGCGTAGCGTGGGGGGTGCAGGGGGGGCCGGCCGCACCGGGCGCAACATCTGGGGTTAGGGCAAATCCACGGGTTAGGGGGCGCAAATCCACGGGTTAGGGGGCGCAAATTACTTGCCTTGCCCCGGGTGCTGACAACCCACGCTACGCCACTGATTATGGCCAATTCTTCCTAAGCAGGTCTGGTTGTGGGGGGAAAGCTGCAGTACTGTAACATAAAGGTTACCCAACATTTGAACTGCTTTGAACTAGTAACCAAGCTGCTTTTGAGGTAGCAATCCAAGCTATTGGCTGTATCTGAACCCAGTTGAGACCAAAACCAATATATAGAAAGCAGTGCTAGAGAACCTGTGACCCTTCAGATGTTGGACTCCCAAATCTCATCAGCCCCAGCCAGTGTGCTCAATGTGTGGAGTAGAGTAGAGCCGGAGCCTAACAACATCTGGAGGGTCCCAGGCTAGCCAGCCCAGAGAGAAACAGTAGTCAGGCTGCACATATGGATGTCCCAACATTAGACCCACCACCTCACCCCATTCCCACATTACCTGTCCTTTAATGATTGGCTTAGCTCCAATGGCTTTCTGCAGTTGCTTAATTTCATCTGTTGGGCCTGTAATGAGGGAGGTCCCTGTGTCTACAATAGCTTCACAGCCATCTTTGCACACAGTCAGGCCATTGCCAACGTCAACCCTGGAAGAAGACAACAATTCCCAGATTTTTTTTTTTGATTTTTTTTTATAAAGAATTCAATTTTACCCACCTTTGTGCAGTTGGGTGTAGCAATATCCTCAGCATTGGGGACTGAACTCCTTCTGTGCTACATGGCACAGCATGGAAGATTTTAGGAGAGTGGGGTTTTCTCTCTCCCCCCCCCCCCCCGGAGTCCTCGCTTACTGCAAGCCCTACATGGTGTTACACAGCTCCTATTGGGGATATAGAACAATGCTTTGTTGCAGGCAATCTATATGCTAATAAACTATGGACCCCCTTGTGCACCTGTGAAACAAATGAGAGAAGCAACTCACTTGTCCATGTGGATCTGCCAGTAAGCTTTGCGAGTGACGTTCACCCAGGTGAAGTCCCCAGTATAATATTGTGGGTCCACCCCACCGAAAAGCAATTCACCTCCAGTGGCTGCTTTCGGATCCCTAGAAGAGGCAGCACACAAGTGGAGAAGGGAAATGTTAGTACAAAAACGGAGGGAGATCCATAGCTTCAGAGCAATACACTCAATGAACTTTGGAAATGTAAAGTGGAAAAAACACATAAGGACAAGGATACAGAAGTGATGCAGGACAGGGAAAAGGCCCCCAGAATCCAAGGGAAGCAATGCCATCCCCTTTGTGTACTTGGCATATTTCTTTAAGTCTGGCTTTCAACAGCTCTGCTACCCTAAGCAGTCCTACCAGTGAGAAAGCCCAAACCGAACTCAACAGATATCTTCCCAAGTAACATGTGCACCAGATTGGGTGGCAATCCTTTATCACACACACCATGGTGGTCTATCTAAAGAGCTCAAGACTGGTCTGTGTATGGTTTCCCATAGGGCTGCACTGCAAGCCTTCAGACCATTCTGAGCCTGCACCTGTGTCGTGCTCATTTGCTGGTTCCCTGAGCCCTTTTCACAGTTGTGAGCATACTCTGCTGGGGAAACCCTTGGCCCATACCCAGTAACAATGGGGCATTTCTTATATGATGCTGCAGGACTCTTTATTCATGATCAGGTGATTTGCACCATATAGTAATCAATGTTATGCACTGATTTTTTTGTGCATGTATTGTATTGTGGTTTTTTTTAAAAAAGAATAAAGATTTGGGTGTGAGTCACAAGACAGAAATGAGCCAAAGGATATCAGGACATTTCTAAATGACAAACAGGAACTTCTTCCCCTGTCCATCACAACCTGATATTCCCTCTTCTCCTAATGGATGCCACACATAATCTTTCCATCTTCTTAAAAGGGCTTTATCTTTACGCAGCAAATGTAGGCACCACCACCACACATATGAAATAATTAAGACGTTTCCTTTGGGGATGGAAAGGCCTTTCCCTTTGGTCCTTGGCACACAAGTTAAAGCAAGGTGACATTCTCACCTGTTCAGATAAAAGGAAAACAGGTTCTTCTCCATGAGTGCCTGTTGCATTGCATTGTCAAAGAAAGGCAACACTTTATCCACAGAGATCTTAGGGTATGCCAGGCCTAGGATGCCATCAAACTTTGCAGCAATGAAAGTGATACCAGGCTGTTTGACAGCTTCACCAAACAACTGATTCTGGACAATCAGGTCACCAATCTGGGAGAAAGAGAAATGAAGGTTGGGAGAACCCAAAACATACACATTTGCACCATTATTGGAACAAATATGGTATCATTCTTCTGGTAGTAAGATAAAAACATGCTCAAGTGGTGCCAGGATCCCTCCCTTCTCAATACATGCCATATAAAGGCACATGGAACAAACAGAGCAATCTTGAAAAACATAAAAGCTGATAAGGAGCATGCAGTTGCCTTCTTAGAAGCCATGCAACTTCCATTATCATCTTGCTATTGTATTCATTTTGTAATTTTTAAGCGATTAAACTGCTTTCCTAAAGCTCAAGGCTGTGAGCAACAACAAAGGCGAGTGTAACAAAAAACCCACAAACACAGAATACAGGAACTAGACACAGAACCAAATGCTTGCTGAAAAGAGGAAGTTTTATCACCTCTCTGAAATCGCAGAGATGTTAAGCTCTGAACTTCCCCCAGGCAACAATTTTCAAACCTTGAGAGTCACTGTGGCAACAGCTCTGCTTTTTTCTGCTCCTGCCCTTCCTTGCTGCAGAGCCACAAAAGTGAGCAATACCAGGTGAATCTGACCAAAGGCGGCACAGGGTGTGGGAAGGAGAAAGAAATACCATCCAGGGCTTCACATGAATTCATCTAGACTGTTTCTTCGCCACTCAATTTATGACCAGATATGATGAAATTGTGAGACTTGGCAAATATTCTGTTTGGTATGTCAGAATTGTTCTTTCTAATCTCTTGCTTGTCTTCCTCACTGTTAACATTCAGGAGGAATTTTAAAAACATCCCTGCTCACCCAGGCATTTGATGGTTGAAAGATACTGTTCCTAGCAACCTTGAAATTATTAGATGTGAGAACATGTGGCTATTTTAATATGGTTTTAGATGCTCTCGAAGTTTTTCCTTGCTTTATTTTTTAATCATGCTGTTATATTGCTTTATGGTTTGCCACCTTAATTGTCTTTGGGGGGAAGGGCAGGACAAAAAACTTAGTATATGATTATTCTGATTTTTTCTGCTCTGTTAGCAAACGCTCCTAAGAATAAAAAAGGGACAAGACAACTTTGCCCTGTAAAAGTTGCTTCATCAGCCAGTGATTACATGCATATCATAGTTAAGTCTCCCTTGCTCCCCTTTCCTTATAACGAGACACAATGGCTGAAGCTTTTTCAGAAACTAAGTTTCAGTGCTTGGTGCTAAATGCTGCTTAAAATAATTGTATCACCCTAGTCTAGCAACTTCCATCAACTTAACCTGGACAAGTACAGGCTCCCTTAAGGCCACAGTAGCTGTAGTTTACTTGAGGAGGATTACGAACAAACCATGGCAATTCTTTCCATACACATGTGGCTTTAAAACTGGCCACTAAAGATGGCAGGCTCATAGAAAGGACTGGCAAAGAGAGCTTCTGGGGCCTTTCACGGCACACCATGAGAAAAGCTGTTTTAATGTGCAGCCACAGGACAATAAATTTGAAACTAACTTCTCCTACCTTGTCTTTTTTTTTTTTTTAAAAAAAATATAATAAATTACCACAATGCTGTCATTTACTTTCTAAGCAGCAAAACAAACCCACAGTGCTCTACATCAAAGCTGATCACTGGCTAGGCAATCTATGTTTTGCGAAAAGCACATCCCATATGCCTCACAAACTTTTGGTACTATCCCCAGGAGTTCCTATCACACTACAATATTTTAGTACTCTCGTATGGTGGTAGTGGTGGTAGGCTGTTGTTGTTTTGCTAAAGACTCAAAGCTTTAACAGCTTGGAGAAGTGAATTATTGGTGATGTACTAACCGTTACATGATCTTGGCTGAGAAATCCTGACAGGCTCCCAGTACCATAATGGATGGCAAAGTCTGTACCATTTTTCACATACGAGCTGGACTTGGAAGAATCGTATTTGTGATGCAGCACTGCAGGGGGAAAATAACACAACACACACACATAAATCCACACACAGTCTACCAACTTGGAACACTTGACAAATATTTGAGGAGACACCAACCCTGTGTTCCAGATCAAACAGAAACTATAAGCCAATCCATAACTCCTTTCTCACAGCTTTTTAATTAGTGTTAGGAACCAGTTTTGCAGCATTTAATTAAATGGAGGGAAAAACCATTTTTTTTCATTATGTTCAGTTTTCTTGATTCCTGTATGTAAATACACTCAAGAAACAAGCAAAAGGCAATTGTGCTTTGATGCAGACCTGACCTAAGAGATGCACTTGATGTAGTATTTATTCTGGAAGAAAAAAACCCAGGACAGACATGGACAGTACCCACCCTGTAGCGTCACTTATCAGCCAACAACCCATAATATGGACAATTATAGGTTTCATTTCAAAGCAACAGATTTCTAGGCCAGCCAAATTGTTCTGAAGGGCTAGAGTGAAATGCTGAATAATAGCAAAGAGCAAGGTTACTGCTAACCCTGATTATGTGCAAGCTTAGGGACTGATGGACTGGACTCATTTTATAAACAGAGGCCATGGTTATTTAATAATCACAGCTATATCGCCTCCTGAACATCTTAAGTGGAGAAGCAGTGAAGAAATCTAGACGGCATATGAACCTAGCCTTCCTCTATAAATTGAACTTTTTATGCCATGCCCACAATGGTATCAGGGATGTTTAGGAAAGCAACTACAGTTAAATTGTAGTCCACTGGGGCTTCTGGAGAAAGGTGGTCTTTACCAAATCTTAGCTAGATCTGGCATGGTTGTAGCACAACTAACTCTGCCTGTTTCAAGTCCCATCTGCTGGGGAGAATACTTTTTCATTCCTCTTGAACTAAAGGGACTTCCAGAATAGGGTAGAACGACTGCCAACATGCATCTCTTTACCTGAAAGCATTAGCACAAAGTGCTTTCTAAAGCTCTTCGAACACATGGAGAATTAAGTGGAGAGATCCAATTTGGCTGCTAAATTGGATTTGGAAAGTATATTTTGGGATTCAAGTATACCTGGCAGGTTTATTTCTTGAGGATTCCCAAGACATGAAAAACCCGGGTACACGTGCTGAGCTCACACACTTTTCAAGAGGGCTGAAAGTAGTTTGAGGGGCTTCATTTCCTATGAGGCACGCTTCTTCTTTTTTTGTCCTATGCATTTCTGGTCAAACAGGCTTTACAGAATAAAAGCTTGCAAAACCAGCTGGGTGTGCATAACAAGAGTAGAACACCCTCTTTCAAACCACCTTTAATAAAGTCATTATCCGTTTTCCACCTAAAGCAAGGGTGGCTAACAAGCAGCCCTGCAACTACTGCTGGAATAAAACTCCCACCAGCCCTCACCAGCATGGCCAGTGGTCAGGGATGCTTTAAAACTCCCATCAGTTTCAGCCAGCGGAGTTGCTGCGCACAGGTACATTCAGAAGATGTGGTTCCCGTGATCTCTACCAATGTGCACAAGGGTCTCATCACAAGCAGAAACAGCTGCATTTAATTCAATAGTCAGGGGAGACTCTTTAAATTAGTTAAGAGATGGAGTATATTTTATCATCACTTTAGGTGCTCAGAGGTGGAATGATCAGCCACCAACTCTGTTTAAGTCAGCCTTTCTCAACCTGTGGGTCCCCAGATGTTGTTGAACTACAACTCCCATCACCCCTAGCTAGAAAGGCCAGAGCTCAGGGATGATGGGAGTTGTAGTCCAACAACATCTGGGGACCACAGGTTGAGAACCGCTAGTTTAAGTGCTCTGACAGATCCTCTGGGAAAGAGAGTGAAACACAGTTGACAGCATAAGTTGTAAATCAGTGCTGGCTCTCCAGATGCTGCTGGACTACAAGTACCATTGTCCCTGACCACAGGGTCCAAGTTGGCTGGGGCCAACGGGAGCTGGAGCCCAGGAGCAGGTTATCCACTCCTGTTCTAAATGGCAAAACGTTATTCAGAACTAAAGGTTATATTTACATTTCAAATTGCTTCATATTCCTTGTGCAAGGTTATATGCCTCAATAATATAAGAACAGTGACAGATAGATCTGGCTGACCAGTTTCCAACGTGCTGAGCAGCATGCATCCCAGGAGAGAGAAGTACACTTCTTTGCCTTTCAAGCAATGGTCAGTTGAATCAAAGTATTCTTTAAAAGCAGCAAGGAGTGGGGAGTCAAGTTGGAAGCAATATTAAAAAATAGTGGACAGGAAGTACCAGGCTTCTCAAAATGAAGCACAGGAAGCATATCATCAATCAATGATATGGCAAATAAAATTCTTTTTTAAAAGTTAGTCGTTTTCATGCAAAGTAAGAGCTTGGCTTAGGCTTTATCACATAAATACACTCTAGAGGATTAATGGCTGGTGCTACTTAAGTCAGTCAACTGAAGAGATACTTACAGCAAGCAATGTCCATCAAGTGGCACTTGACAGAAGGCACCCAGAGGTTGGAAGAGCCAGTGTCGAAGACCACAGTAAACTTCTGTGGGGGTGTCCCAATGCCAATCTCTCCATAATACTGAGCCTGCAAAACGAAAGTTGAGATGAGGACAAAAGATAAGAAGCTGATCATTCCAGGCTAGCACCAGGTTTGCAAAGAAATAAAATAAGCATCACTTTCATGGTACTGGATTGCCAAATACAACGCTCATTACCCCCACAGTACGGAGGATTACTACTAAGGGATCATTCTTACCACAGTGTTATTTATAGGATTGAGAGAAGTCAGTGGCTGCCGCAAAAGAAGCCACCAAACTTACGTAACTACCCCACGCCCATATCACACTGCATATAGAGAGAGGGAGCAAGAGTGTGCACCAGGGAGGAATAATGATCAGAGTGTCAGACCAGGAGTAAGGAGACCCAGGTACAAAATCCCACTAAGATATGAAGCTTCCTTGGGTGTCTTGTGAGCAAGTCATTCTCTCTCAGCCTGAACTACCTTACAGGTTTTCTTGTGAGGAAAAAAATGGGGCAGGAGGGATGGAGGCAATGAAGGTTGCGTTTAGACCCTTAGAGGAAAGGAAGAAGATGCAAAGTAAATAAATAAAAAGAAGGGGGAGTTGGCTGTATCAAGATGAGGAGACTCTAGATGAAAGTCTCATTTGCTTCCAAAAGATGTTGCAAGGGTCACCAGCTTGCATGTTTTTGCTGTGTATTTTTTGCGTTTTCGTGGCTTTTTTGTTTTGTTTCGTTTCCGCGACTGTGTGGAACCCAGTTCAGCTACTGATTGATGGATTGTGTGACTGCAGTACATTGTTTATTGTTTTCATTTTATGGATCAATTGTCTCATTAGATAGTAAAATTCATGTTAAACTGCTGTTTTAGGGGTTGTTTTTAAAAGTCTGGAACAAATTAATCCATTTTGCATTCCTTTCTGTGGTAAAGCGCACCTTGGTTTTGGAACGCTTTGGTTTTGGAACAGACTTCCGCAACTGATTAAGTTTGAGAACCAAAGTACCACTGTAGTTATTATAAACTACACTTTGCCTACACTTTGTCATTATGATTGATATCACATGTGGGGCTTAGATGAGGAACCTGTGGCCCTCCAGAGGTTGTTGGATTACAATTTCCACCATCATACCCAACCATTGGCCATGCTGGATGGAAGAGTTAAGAATCCAGCAGAATAAAGAGAGCCACAGACTGCTCATCCTTGGCTTAAACATGGCAATGTTTAATTGCCAGTGTGTTCGGAGCACAGAGATGCATTATGCCTCTCGATTATTCCCAAGAGTAAGGCCTTAGCCACTCAGAGCCAAGAGATTTCACTCCAACCCTAAGAATGAATTGCTACCATTCACTTATGTGGAAGTACTAAAATGCTCTATTTGAACAAGGGCTAAGCCAGCTCTTTACTGCAAGTTCATTCCCAACATCCAAAAATCTAGCAAATGCTCTCATGCAATGGCTCCATGATGGATACAACAGGATGTCATCATTCCTCTTCCCTGGTTCCCTTGGGAAAGTGTGCTTGAATTTAAAACAGAGTATTGTATCCCAAACATTCCCCAAACTTATATGCAAATCTCTCAGCAAAACTTCCAGTCATATATTGCAACAGAATGTCTAACTTCCTTTAGGGTGGGTGGGTAGATAAGAATGACAGAAGGTGTACCCAATTTCATCCTCAATGTTTGGGAGTTACCGCCTTACAAAGGTAGATTCAAATGTCCATGTTTTGGTGACAATATTTAAACTTCACTTGGCTCAGCCAGTATCTTCATATTGCTTACCAGCACATGTGCTTACCTACTCAGAGTTCCTGGGGCACAAGTGCACAAAAACTGGTGGATGAGAGGAGCTCCCAAGGCAACAGCTAATGACACGGCCAACAGCTCCACCACTCAACATGGGAGATGCTTTTCATTCCTCTGGTCAAGCTACTTGGGCACAAAAATGTTACCTGCATTCTTTGCCTACAGCCCATGGAGATTAAAGGAAATTATACTGCCATCTCCTCCCTGGCATCTCACATTAAAACCATTATTGTATTAGGGCAGGGTGTGTTTTCTAACCTAGTACCTATATAGCACTTCATATAAGCCAAAGATATTGGCTATTACTCTTAAAGCACAGCAGAGAATTAGAGGCTGTAAATCACCTTGTAATTAACCAGGACTGCTGCCTTGATATTCATTTTGTACTTAAGCAACTTTTGTTTACAAAGGCCAGTGTTTTATGCAACGTTTATCTGTACAAATTCTCCCTCACACACACGGAGGAATAAAGTCCTGGGTCAGTATTTAGAAATCATTATATTCCATTCTTGTCCATGCTCCTAAAGCTAAAGTTGAGGTGACACATGGTCTCTACACATTATTTTTTTAAGTATGCAGAATTTTTGTTGCAATGCAATAAATCCTATATATTGCTCGCCTGTGCTTCCTGGAATAGTTGCTATACTATGAAGGAACCACCATTCAGGCAGGAGCCTGGCAGCCTTTGCACTCAAATCAGAAGGGTAGTTTAAGTACTTGAACCAGGAAGAGGCTCACATTCCAGATGGGAGGAATTAAGCTGTCTAGAAAGAGGGAGCGGAGTTCAACCAAGTTTTGGTCAGAGTAGACCTACTGAAATTAATGGACCTAACTTGCCACATTTAATTAACTTCAATGGTTTTACTCTGAGTAAAACTGAATTGCATTCCATCCAGGCATGGGGAACCTGCAACCCTCGAGACATTGCTGGGCTCCAACTCCCATCAGCCCTAGCCAAGGATGATGCAATGTGTAAGTCCACCAGCATCTCGAGAAAGATTCCCCATCCTGCCTAAGGAGCATGTGAAGCTGCTCATGCTTAGGATGGTCACTTACCAGGACATGAACGTGATGGGAAGGAATTGCTATGTATCCATTTACTAGCATCATTTTGCAGATTCCTCCATTAGGACCTACACTGTTGTGAAACACACACACCTCTTTTTGGGGGGGACACAGGAAGGATTCTGGAAGTGAGACACTGCCGCCGGAAGACAAGCAGTAGCTCCCTCCCTCCCTACCCTGAAACAATGAGTGGGAATTCTGCAAGCAGCAACTAGAGCAATGACACAATGGGTTTGTGCTAACAGCAGCCAGATGGGTCCTACTGTTTAACACAGTCCAACAAGTGGCAGGGCAGAACTAAAAATGATATAGCACCTATCCTATGAGAGGGCACAGAACTTGCACACTACCCCTCCCCAAGGTTTCCCCACACCCATTTTTGCAATGTGTTAAAGGGAGAACATTTTGTAACAAAGGTCCACACACCCCGCCTTAGCTAAGCCTTTCTCCTCTAACACACTGAGTAAATGGAGGTTACTTGCTCCTCATCCCTCTCTAGGGCTGCAGCTACTATGGCAGGGAATATATTCCAGACTCCTCCAACTTTTAAACAAGAGGGAGGGAGGGAGACTCTCTTAGGCTTCCAAAGACATCCTAGCAAACCATGAAGTCAGCATTTGACTCAATTTCTCAATGAGACATAAACATGTTCCCTTTCTGCTCCAGCATAAGCACCAATGAGTGCAAAAGTAGCGTACATGCTGAACCAACAAGGATTAAGTAGGTCTTTACGCTTTTTGCTTCCAGTACATGTACTGACCATAGAAAGGGGGTGAAAGGGAGGGGAGGAGAGGACTTTCCAGTTGCAAAGAGCTCTTCATCTACCACAATCAATATCCTGTAGCCTGCTGAAATTTGCACTTAATGGAAGAATGCTTTGGATGTTTCCTCCCTCCTCAGCTGTCACGGCCATAGTATGCAACAGACAACAAACCTCACTTCCCTGACTTTAAAAAAACAACATAAAAACTTATTGGAGCAGGATTCCTGCTAAACTGCTTAGGTACAGCTTGCTGTTCCCATCCGCTGGCAATTGCTACACCTCAGCAGTGGGGAAAGCTGCGCCTCTTCCCATTTTTGCTGATCCAACAGCTATTACAGAAGTTCTGCCTGGAGAAAGAAGAAAGGGTGGCAACCCAACGCACATGGCATATATATTTTTGGCTCCAGAACAGGTTTGTGAACTTTGCCAAGTGTTTTCCTGGCATGAGTAGGAACAGTGCACTTATTTTTTCATCTTGAGAACCACAAGCATTTTCATTTACATTTGAATGTGTTGAAAACTGCTGATGTGGAGCTACTGCTGATGTGGAGCTTATACCCCTCTTCAGGTATACCTGCCAGGAGACTGCTGCAATCCACAGCAATATATGGATTGGGATCTTCAATCTGGGATGAGCAATAATTGACTGAAGGCTGGCAAAAACATAGTTTCTCTTCGCCTCCCTACCACTTTTGAAAGCAAACTATAAAAAGGGGACCATGAGCTGCATTGATCCCAGTCTGTTAAGGCCGTTTCTAAGCTGTCTGCTGCAGACATAGGGCTGCCACTATATATAAAACGCACAGAGAAACACCATGCCTGCTATATATAATTCCCTAGCATTGGTGTCTCTACTGAGCATTTACCTGATGCCACCACCACATATGCACCTAGTCCATCCTGCCTCTGTTCTGCACTGCAACCCCTAATAGTTGCACCTGCGAGGCTTGTGTGTGTGGTCATCCATGCATTATACAACTAGAATTGTAGAGTTGGAAGGGACCATAAGACTCATCTAGCCCAACCTTCTCTTTTGTCCAGTGTCCACAACCCTGAGATTTAGAGTCTCATGCTCTACCGCCTGAGCTATCCCTTTGCCAGCAAGGGCAAGAGTTAAGACATACATCAAGTGAAGGATTTCATATTTGGGTGGCTCACTTGAGTTTGGCAATTAAAGATAAAAAATTCACTTCACTTCTCCCTTCCTAATATAGACAGGCCATTGTGTAACAGCCACCATCGGGACTGCTTCTAAAGAAAGATGGAATAAAGCCAAGACAGGTATGAAGCTGTTACACCACCTAAACAGATTGGGTTGGTGGGGGGCAGCCTTACTCTAAGTGATATTAATTGGAAAGCTGACTCAGAGGTGTCTTGTTCTTGCAAATTGCAAATGAGGTGGTATTTAGAGGAGTGGCAGCAACCTGGCTAGGAGGGCTAGGCCTTAGGCTAACAGGGAGTTCCTCTTGGAAATATACAGAAGAATGATCTCCACCTACACTTTTTCCAACTTTAATTTTGACCACTTTAGAAAGCTGTCACAATTACAACCCTGACCACCTTTGCAGCCTTAAGGAAGGAAGGGTGAACATCCTATCGGCCGTAAACAACAGTAGCACCCATGGACCTGCCATTTTTTGTATCCACGGAATGTGTCTAGTGGTGTTGGGTTCCTTTTGCTTTGGGTGCAAGAGGTGCTGGGTTCACATCCCAGGCAAAACCTTGCACCTTTACGTTTTATAAAGGGAGGGCATCCAGATTCAGGCTCCAACGTAGCCAAGTAGTAGGTCTGAAAACTCTGGAGAGCCTCTGCTAGCCAGTACAGACAATAGTGAGGCAGATGGACAATGGTTTGGTGCAAGGGAAAGCAGCTTCCTTTACAGGATGCTCCATTGTGAGAAGCTTGACTAGGCATAGCTATAAAAGCACCGGGAATACATATTTTTGCCTGTGTGGATGAGTGCGGAGTGGTCTGGGTGTTTCAGAGAGCTTCCAGTCCACTTCGAGAAGATTGCCCAAGTTTGCTATTTGCCAACAGCAGCAGTAGTTTTTTAAAAAACAACTGACAGTAACAAGCTTACAACAGTCATGAAGCAACTTTTCCTTCCACTTTTGCCATTTTCAGAAGGAAAGGTGTTGCAAAATAGGAGGATTTAACAAAGATTCAATGCGGTGAAAGAGGGACAAGACTGACCAGCTGATGTTGGAAACAACAGCATCAAGCTGAGGTTTGGGGGGTTTTTTTGTAGAAGAAAGAAAGAAGAACTAGCTGAAGCCAACCACTTCTATATTAGACTTGTCGAATTCATCCAGATCTCTATCCACCAGACTTCCCCAACCTGCTGCCTTCCACATGTTTTAGACTACTCCAAATGTGCGAGGGCTGATGGGAGTTGTAGTTCAAAACATCTGGCAGGTCCCACATTGGATTAGTGTGCTGCCTTGTTCTGGTGTAGCAGCCAACTCGTCCAAAGCAGCCTCACTTTGTAATGGTGGATCAGCATAGCCACGGGTATGCCCCACCCTAGAGGCTAAATGCAATCTAAATTAGGACTGGGCTGTAATTTTGAAGAAGTCTTTTACAGTACCCAAATGAGAAGTCAACACTGCTTCCCATATTAAGCTCAAATATCAACCTATGTAAACAATCCCCTTGCTTGCAACATTCATTTAAAAAAAGGGGGAGGGGGAGAGAGAGAATCTTCCAGATACATAATTCTAGCAGAGCAACACCCAAAACTGTATGCTCCAACAGGATCTGAAATGTGCCCAGAAGAATTAAAGCTTTCCCTAAGAACACAAGTGGGACCTGCAAGAAAATGTGGTGTAGAACGATTCCGTTCAGGATTCCAACCACCCTGTTTCCCCTCCCAACAGGCAGTCAGCATTCCATGCCCACTGAACATGCTCAAGCTTCATCAAAGCATTTTTCTGGGGTCCCTCCATGGGATTCTCTTGATAAAAAGAGTTGTTCAGGTCTGCAGTTCCATTGGAAGGCTACTTAACCGGGCAAATGAGTTAGCAAATCCAGTTGTATACATGGGGAAAACATTGCCGCATGGCAAAAGGATTTATAAGCTTCTGGACTATGTGTGTGTGTGTGTGTCGCAAGAGAGAGCTCATCAGTAAGCTATTATTTGCACAATTATCATGTCAGGAGCTCTGTTACAGTTTATCTGTCTCATGACTAGACTTCAAAATAGATACACAGCCCTTTTGTAGATAAAGCTAACTGAAACTAGCTGGGTTTTTGTACCACAACCATGAACCCGCCCCCCCCCCAGTCTTATGTCCTCGTGGAACAAGACAAATGGGGAGCATTGCAGGGTGGGGGGGGGCAAGTCTTAGATGTAGCACTATTCCAAAGCTAGCCCCAATCCAGCCTATGTGAAATACCCAGAACACATCAGAGGCAGGAGGGTGAAGCCTTGTCACTTCTTGTTCATTTAAAAAAGTTTTTTAAAAAATCACTGGTAGCGCAATCAAACTTTTACAGTGCTTAAGATCTCATTTGCCATTCTTCACAAAACAGGAGATAAGGCAAAAAAAGAACCATTTAATATATTCTGCTTGTCCCAAAAGTGAAAGGGATATATCTGGGAGCAATCTATTCTCTCCCATCACTTTTCTCCAAGCCACTAGTTTTGAAGCTTGCAGTTTAGACCCAGTGTTTGGGAGAATGCCTACCATCTACCCGTTAAATTCAGCGACGCTTACTGTTGCGGGGAAATAAATAGAATTGTTTGATGATTGGTTGCCAATTACAGCTGCTACAAATTTCGGGTGCTTCTGGTAACAGAAACACTTTAATAAAGGCATTTGTAATTTCCTGCAAAAAATATACATTTCTCATGCAGGGTAACAAACCAAAAAGCCTAGCATTAAAAAAAAACTTGGGACATTCCTTGAAACTTTCTAGATAATTATCATTTTCTGAATATGCAGGGAGAAATTTAGCAGAGAAAGTCCCTGGTATATGTTCTTGGAAGGGTGAAGTATAAAGAAAGCAAAGCAAGCAGAACACCTATTGATTGCCTTTCTCCAAGGGAAATAAGGACAATCAGGTTCGTGATGCCTGCTCTCCTCTCTGGTCCATCCTCCAATATGGACTCGATGGCCCTTGTGGTCTCTTCCAACTCTATGATTCTATGATTCTAATATCTTCAACTGCTCCAGTGACCTGCAGTCAGGAGGAAGTTACAGATCCTACTCTTGAGGCATAGAGGCATATAGTGATCCACTACCATTGCCCCAAACCCATGTGTTATTTCTACATGGCAGGCAATGGAAATGAGGAAAGGTATGACTGCTTGAGGGTCTTGAGTAGTTTCACACCCCTGAAGAGCAGCCAGTTGCATTTCCATGCACAAAACTCGACATTAAAAGTATATTACTACCAGCTGCATGCTGATACAAGCTTTATGTAAACTGTTAATTATAGGATGGGGGGAAGAAAGACATATATTTGGTAATTTCTTTTAGTACCCTGGGTTACGGAAGGTTTTAGTGTGGCCTTGTAGCAGCTGAGAGAGAATACTGACCCTGCTCTAGGTAGGACCCTGCCCTACTGACCCTGACAAAAGGGGTACACAGGGGCTGCCACACACAACACAGAGCACGTGTTTGCCATTTGCAACGTGGTAAGAAAAAAATGGCAATGCAGTCCAGCACTATTTTCTTCTTTTTCTAATAACAGGTAAAAACATTCTATATGGCCTTCAACTCTCATTAGTTTGGAAGGCTGATCTACACATTCAGAGAAGCGCATGATGCAGTGCTCTTAAGACTGCAAGTATTTCAGGACACAGGTATGGGCTCAAGTGTTTAAACAGCACCATCTGCCACTTGAAGTCAAGTATGTCATGGGGAAAGATTCCAATCCATGTTTCTCTCTGGTCTGCTGCCAGTACATGCAATCTGATAGGTTCTATTTGTATTAACTCCAAATGTGGAAATTCAGTTTTTTTTAAAAAAATGGCATGAGACAAAGCTTTCTTCAAAAAGGGGAAAAATGGTTTCGGAGCAGCCATGTATTGCACAACCTTCACCTTGCACATTTCAACATCAGAGCTAGAGCTTGATTAAACACTTCTGTCCCCCTGCTTGTAGAACTCCCTTGGGATTGGCAAACAAAGAGGACAAGTCACAGGAGAAATCTGGATGGCTGACAAGAGCCTGGGGCAGGGAGGGGGGGGGGGGAGAGAAGCCAAGATACTTGCTTTCCCAAGAGACAAGGCACACACAATTCAGAGCACAGCAAGCCCAGGCTGCACCTCAAGCTGGAGAAGCAGCCCCCAAACTCTCAGGCTTCAGCTGTTATACTGGCCACTCACATAACTTCCCCATCTGTCACAACTCTCTCCAGACACAAGCATGTCCCTTTAGGATGTTCAGCCTGGATTTCTGCAAGTACTGTGGCAAAAACCCTCCACAAGTCTAACTGCAGGTGTTTGGTACTTCTGAAGGAAAAACAAAAGCCATCCTCCCATATTCAGAATGCCTATCATGAACAGAACACCGATGCCCCACCCTACTACGGGCCTCAATGATTGGGTCAAGGAAGTGGGGCCAATTGTGAATGCAAGAATTAAGAGAAAGGGAGCAGCAAGCGTGGAGAGTGATGGGCAGAAGTTATGTAGTTAATTTCAATTCAGGAAAATGAGATCATATGGAAAGATCTTTACGGTCTTGTGATTTTAATTTGACAATTTTAATAAGACAATTGGATCCTACTTCTTATCGGTTTTACTGTATACTGTATTGTGGTTTTAAATAAAGAGCCCACAATATAACTACTTTCCCATGTCAGCAGTGGCCCACTTTCAAAGACAAGGATAGGGAAGCTTTTCTGATAGGATGGGCAGATCTTCATCTCACCCAGCCCAGCAGGCCAGTCGACAGGCATGTGAGACAGCTCACCTGCCAATCACCTGCCATCAGGTGATGCTTCCCCCAAAGCCCTGATTCTCAGGACTTCAAAGCAAGCAAATCACAGGGCTTTCAAGCAGCCCTTTATAAACAGCCTCGTACCAGGCAGCACTTCAAAGGAGGAACCAGGTTGTTCCTTCAGTCAAGCAAGGTATGCTTCTACCCATCCATCAGCTGATGGGAGAACGGGAAGATGCCTTCAAATGCAACATGCAAACATCCCGGACTTCTACTTCAAAGCTCTGTGGTTTAAGGAGAAATGCTGAGTGTGTTGGTATTGGAGGTATACTCCGTTCTGCCCAAAGACAACCAGAAGCTTTGAACTATGAAGTCAACATTCAGATGGGTTATTAGAATACAGTTATTTACAGAAGTAATTCTATGCCATCATATCATAAAAACTTTTTATACCACCTTATCATAAAATTTTAACAGCACGTCTTGTGAAAATATAAAATGTCATTTTAATAAATTAACTTTTGAAAATACAGATAATCAGTAAGGTGACTGCATGATCAGAAATCAAATATTTCTGGTCATGAATTTAATGCCTGCTGGCGTTAAAAAGTCTTCAAGAGATGCTTGAAAGTCAGAAGTGAGGATGCTTGCCAAAATGGTTTCGCAACAAGAGACCAGTGACACTAAGTGCTCAACTTCTAGTTGAGGCCAGTCAGGCTTTTTTAACATGGTGTTAAAACTGGACTAGATGGTCTACAAGACTCCTTCCTCCAACTTTAAGATTCTACCTGATGATCATTCAGTAGAGCCATCCATGCCAAGCACCATTTGGGCTTATTCTCACATTTGCCAAAATGACCCAACAGTTCACCACCTGTACAGTGGTACCTCGTGTTATGGATGGGATCCATTCTGGAGGCCCATCCATAATGTGAAATGCCCGTAACTTGAAGTACTGCATCTGCGCAGGCGTGATTTAGCGCTTCTACGCACCAGTACCAGTTCCGGTACTTCCAGGTTGCTGCGGGATGTAACAGGAAAAGATGCAACAGGAGGCAGACACAACATGAGGTATAACTGTAGTTCTAAGAACTACTCAAAATATTTACATGTAAATTCCAATAAATGATTGAGCGTCACATTTTTATATGGAATCTTTTCTGTTACTTCTCTATTGATGCTGTGGCATCATAGCACATCACCTACACCAACCTAATCATGAAAATCTGCTGAGAAGTGCAAGTTGGCCTTACACACTTCCCTGCTCCAAAAAAGCACTATTATCTCACCAATTCAGATTCTGAATGTATTCTGTTTACTTATCCCTTGGCTTGCAAGCCAGTATTACATTATGGCATCATTAAATCAGCAGGAAAGAGGAGAGATGGCTGTTACAGCACTTAAAAAAAAAAAAAGTTCAGAGACGGAAACAGTCTGCAGAGACTGTAGCAAATTTCATTTCAAGCTACAGTGGCCTCTTTTCAGAGTTCAATGGTGGCACTTTCTCTGCGATTTATAAAATGGCAAGAAAAATTCAGCGACAAGTTATGACATCCTAGCACTGATGGGTGGTCTGCATCAAAATCCTATTAGGGAAGAAGACTGGACCAACAGCTACTGTGAATCTTTGTTAACTGGATTAAGTTTCAGCCTGTTCAGGTATGAGTCATCCTTTTAAAGTGTGCAGGAAGTGACGTGGGGAGCAGAAGGGTTTTCCAAGAGGAATGCAAGTGAAGCCAGTGGGATTGCCAGAAAACTAAGTTCTGCCCAGAAGCTTCTAGTTCTAGCCTTATACTTGGTCCTGTAGCCCATGGTTATCACACTGTTAAGTCTACGCTCGGACTTCCCCTGCATGTGAAGACAGGCTGTGGTGGATTCAGCAGGCAAGACCAAGAGTGGATCCAATGGTCAAGAAGGTGCTTCTGCATGTGCTGTAGATGGGAGTGAGGGGCAGGTGGGGCTCATAAACCTGGGAAGGTAGCCCATCTAGGAGAAGATTCTAAACCTCCGCTGCCTTGTGGGATATCTTCGGGAGAAGAAATGGCTAAGGAGTAAACACCATGCAAATCTGGAGTGGAGACCCCAAGACGGCTGGATGGGGCATTAAACACCTCCTTCCAGCAACTCCTACAGTGAAGCTGGTGCCAGACATATTGGTTTCCTTTGGACCACATCAGCGAGGCCGAGACGGGGGCGGGGGCGGGGGCGGGGGGGGGGTCTTGCCTTCAGGTTTTCCCATACACATTTCCCAGG
The DNA here is from genome assembly GCF_964252035.2 of Podarcis erhardii. Taxonomy (NCBI): domain Eukaryota; kingdom Metazoa; phylum Chordata; class Lepidosauria; order Squamata; family Lacertidae; genus Podarcis; species Podarcis erhardii. The sequence continues at coordinate 76,227,850 of NC_138497.1, read as the reverse complement.
CTTGGGCTCTGGGGGATGTCACTTTGGTGATGCTAATGCAGCAGTTTGATATCACCCCTGAAGGCGCTCTCCACTGTCTCTTGAGACAAATGGATGCCAAGAACAGCAAGTCTTCGCTTGCTCATTTGCGAGCGTTCTTTCTTCAATGTCAAGATCATCCGAGTCATAATGGCTATGATCCTACATGTCAAGCCCTCAGGAGCATCCTCCATATCTTCTCCAGTCTTAAGCTTCCTTGATTTCCTCATACCCCTCCTACACATTCCCATTTGCTTCAACAATTACCTTTGCACAAGGCAAACAGTCATTATCAGCCTGCCCTATCTCCCACAAACACACGGCTTCTCTAGAAAAGGAGGCCATGCCCCAAGGAGTGTAGCCCTTCAGTGGGAGGAGAATTCACATGGTGCTGATACACTGAAATGCTTCTGGGATGACAGCACAAGTTCTCTGCATGCCAAGCCTGCCCAATGAAGAGGAGGATGTGCAGTTGTGACCCTGAAACATTGAGTGCTGGGTGTTTACAGATACCACTATGGATAATTTTCAAGGGCTGTTTTAAATGTGACCTTCTCCCTAATGGTTTTATTCACTGAGACAGGCAAGGACAATAGCAGGGTTCCAGGATATTGCTCTACCACACAGATCCCAGTCACCAAGAAGGAAGAAACAGTCAAAGCATTAGGAGGAGTGACAATCAACTACTACAACTACTATACTTACATCCATGTAGTTCTTCAAAGCTTCTGGGGTTGGTGCGCCCACATCAGCGCCCCCAAATTTGTATTTCAGCATTTCCCCCAACTCATTCAGGTCTTGGACATTGGTCCCATATTCTGTGTAGATGCTGCGCATGGAGGGGAACTTCTTCAATGGAATTCTGTCAAGCAGAAACAATTTGGGGGCCATTATCAATATTATCTAGTTTCAATTACAGTGGTACCTCTGGTTAAGTACTTAATTCGTTCCGGAGGTCTGTTCTTAACTTGAAGCACCACTTTAGCTAATGGGGCCTCCTGCTGCCGCCGAAGCATGATTTCTGTTCTCATCCTGAAGCAAAGTTCTTAACCTGAAGCACTATTTCTGGGTTAGCAGAGTCTGTAACCTGAAGCGTATGTAACCTGAAGCATATGTAACCTGAGGTACCACTGTACACAGCCAAAGATTATCTCAGAGAAGTTCAAAAGAAATACATCTCTCTTTGCAGCAAATACAGCAACTTTCTCTTTTGTCTTCATATCAAAAAAACAAGCAGCCAGGTTCTCCATTGGGGTTTGCTTACTGACATGGCTCCTGTGAAGTTCATGGATCCTTGCTAGTCTACCCCTACTGGGAATTTGGCAGCATTTATGGGAACCTCCCTTCTGGATCCAGTTTTGAAACTTGATTTCATTTTTTTATATGTTAGATTATGCTGGGAGGCTATCCTCGGGAAAGTTGCCAACTAGCTGCCTAACACTTCACAACTTTTAGCTTGTTTGCCTTTGTGTAACAAGATGCAGCCTCCTGGCAAGCTCATGACTGAGGAGGATAAAAGCACCAGCTCCAATGCATCACAATGCTTCTTGTCTGACAGTTTGTTTGAGCAGCCTGGGTAAAGGCTTTGGAACAGCAGCATCAACCCAAAGCCACAGGATGCTGAACAGACATCGGAGCAAGAGTTTCTTTTCGGCTAGGAGTCACTCACACTTTAATAAAGAAACAGACATGCACAATTCCAGCAAAGCAGTTCAACCCAAACTGGTATTTGCAGAAAATCTAGGTTAGGTGTTTTCCGGTATATCCTAGGGGTTTGAGTTCAATGGGATATATTTGCAGTCAAGTGTGTATGGCATACGCAGTGTTAGATACTACCAAGAGTCAGTGGAACTACCTGCAAATTTATGATCCCTTCAGATTACAGTAGCCATAGAAGCAGAGCTACACAATTTTTGGCTGGCTGGAGTGGCCAACTTTTCTTCTTCTTCTTTTGCCACCATCTTCGAGCATGTATAGAGAGGGAGGGAGTCAGCAGCCAGCTTCTCACCATGCCAGGGAAGAAGTAGCAAGATCTCCATACACACACACACAAGGGAAAGGGGTGGAGTGGAGTTATCTTTCCCACCCTGGAACTTATAATGGGCATTTGAAATAGTTTTTTTAAAAAAAGTTTTGATCAGCTGCATGAAATACACTTGACCTGAGTATTGACTTGATTAGGACAAAGATATGCTAATCAGCAATATTTGATACATTGCTAATGGCATATTAGTTTTATGTCACTGGTTCATAGCTAACAATCACTTATATACAAAAGAAACTAACTATAACTTTTTGCAAAAAGATAAGCTACCACCTGGCATTCTTGGTTTCGTGGAATATTTGAAGCAATGGTCTACTAACAATAACTGACCAGCAGGTTGGCCAACCCAGCATAAAGCAAGAGACTACTCCCACTGCAGATTCTCTGCAATGCATGGAAAACAGAGGCAGAGAAGGTAAGCATGTCTCATTCTGCTGGGTATTCAGAGACAGGTGGACAAGAGTTACTTGTCACCACTGCTGAAACACTTTTGTGGATCTCAGGAGATGAAGTGACCTATTTCAATTACGGCTGGTTCTTGGAACGCTCCCTTTCTATGGGTATGACCCTTCCTGAAATAATTCAGTCTTCTCTGCAACTGGTTATGGCTCAGGTTTTTAGCTGTTTCAACATGATTGGAACATTTAGTACTAACAGAAAGCAAAGACTGGGAAAGCTATAACTTTGGTCAAGCTAGACCCAAGTTTTAAAGCACTGCCAACCACGTAGGAGGCACTTTCTACATGTCAGAACATCAGCCATCAAACTCGTTTGCTTACTATGAACATGTGATGGCGTTAGTCTTTATCCGAGTGCCATCTCTTTAAACAGGTGTTGTCTCATGTGTGTGTGTGAAAGCAGGGGTGGGGTGGGTGTGAGAAACCAAGTGAGCAGAGTTTTACAATGCCTGCGCCTATAAAAATCTACTCTTGGAGCTCTTTTTCTTATGTGATCCATCAGTGGGGCACTGTCTCAATGTTCAAAGCTCCTTACCTCAAGCACTTGGTGCTTGCAGTTTTTCTGAAAGTACGTATAATAAACTAAGCAGGCTGGGTTATTTGGTAACATCTATTGTTCTTAACCAATTCTATTGCTTTATTCTTTTTGTAAACCACTCTGAGGTTGCTGTTTTTACAGTCAAGCAGTATATAAACTGTATGAAATAAATAAGTCCTGTTAATAAGTATCTGAGAAAGGAGAAGATTCACAGGCTACTCAGTACTACTTCTCATGCTCAAGTTGCAACCCTAGGTACACTAACATGGAAGTAACCCTCACTAAACTAACTGGGTCTCTCAGTAAACCTGCATAGAATCGTCTTCTCAAAGACAACTTGCCTACAGAGCATAATACCTCCTGAGGGTGTTACTTCTTCCAATAACTAACTTCCTGCCACACATCAACTAAATCTTGGTTTGCACAGCAGCTTGATCTCTAAAATCCTCCCTCTACCTATCCTAAAATCTTGATGGCCCCCCTTCATTACATTTTATACGGAGTTGGCAGAATGAGAGCCAGGAGTATCACAAAATTGGGTACCAAGGGGGTGGCAGAAATTATACCCCAACAGCAAAAGCCTGCATTCTTTGCTACATCAGCCTACAACCTTAACCCCTGACAAGGAAGTGAATTTGGTGATATTTTCTTAAAAGATAAAACATGCTTGGAGGGAGAGGCCTACCAGTATATTTGGGCAGATGTACACACGGATCCAAGCTCCCTGGAGCACACATCAACCCTCCTTTGGGACTGCCCCAACCTTCCTTTTAAATGAACTCTCAACACTCCCCCCTTCAAGGAAAGGATCCTGCTCGCTCGTCTGAGAGCCCGTGCAACCGAGCAGATGACAGCAGAGCCGCCCAGCCCCGCCAGGCAATCGAGGGCAGCAAGCCACGAGCTGAACTTGACGGAGCCCTCGAGATGTCCGCTCTTTCCGGACACGCCCTCCCGGGTGAGAAGCTAAGCCGTTGATCAGCAGACACGGGGCTCCATTTTACTCCAAACACAACAACCCTGCAGTTTCCTCCAGGTTGCAAAGAAAGCTTCCCTTATCTCCCCCCGCCGCCCCCTCTTCTTCCCAGTCTCCTCCGCCAGCCAAGGAACCCCGAGCGCTTGGCGACTGTGCGAGAGGAAGGCGACCCTCACCTGATGAGCGCCGAGCTAGCGACCACCAGGGACGCGAGCAGGATTAAAGAGCGGAGCCCCATGACGACGGCAGCGGCTGGGCTAGATCGTAGCAACTCTCAGGTACCGACGGGGAGCAGATGCGCTTCTCGTGCTGCTCCGAGTCCGGTCTGTTTTGCACACCCGCAGCCCTCCCGGTATTAAGGGGAATGACTGAGCAATACAACCCCGTGACTGCTTGGTCAGCTGACCGCCCAAAATGTGCATCTCTCGGAGTCACGTGGTCCCCGGAGGAGGAGGGGGAAGGTCTTTAACCCTGTAAGTGCCGTCAGCTACCAGGAGAAATGCTCCGATCTCATTACAGCAAAAGCTGAGCCAAAAAAAGCACATGCCTGTTTACGCATATGCGATTTCCGCGAGAGTTGGTTGGCTGCAGAGGAGGAAGTCCGCGTTAAGCGCTGGTGTTGCTGCACCCGGACACCCCCAAAAGTCACACGGCTTTGCTTAACATTAGCAAATGTTGGGTTCCTGTTTTTGTCACGCACCTGATTCACAACTTAGCATTTTGTTCTAAAGTAAACGATGATCCGCACTTTTGGTTGCTTTTTTGTTTTTGTTTTTTCATCCTTGTTGGACATCAGCACTGCTGCATGTCAGGGAAGAGAAAGAACTTGTTCATTTTTTTAAAAAAAGAAAAGCTAAATCACCCTTTGTCCTGATTCCAAAGTGGTGTTAGAATAAAAACAACCATATCCTTCAAGCAGAAATGGAGAGGCCCAAATTAAGAAAACTAAAAAGTAGACAGAGGCCATAAAGCCAGCAATTAAGGAAAAGTCTTGACCTGGCACAGAAAAGATTGTGGTGCCAGTTCCAGTCTGACTTCCTTCAGGAAGCCCCCTTCTTTTCACATACATAACACACTTCAGAAACTCAAGTGACACCGGAAATGCTTTCGGGAATATGCTCTGCTTGTGTAAGCTTTGCAGATTTGTTTTCATTGCAGTGTTGTTTTACTGTACTTAAACCTACCCTGAGATCATATTGATCAGGGCATGCCAGAAATTCATATATAAAATTAACAAATGGACAGTATTATGAGCAGAGCCACATCTGAAGATTTTAATGCACAGGCAGGCTGTTGTGGGAGGAGGCACTCCTTATTGTAAGCCCTTGTAACAAGTGACAACAGTCCTGAGGTGAGAGGGAACATTATTGTTTATTATTACTATTATTAAATTTGTATACCACTCTTCATCCAAAGATCCCAGGGCGATTCACAACCGAAAATGACATGAGAAAACATGAGAAAGTTCTCTATGGACTTATAGTGCACATGGAGGATCGTATATAGAATTAATATATAATTATTATTAAAGATTTTCTGGGTTCACAAAAGTACATGTCTTGTCTCTTTTTTCAGGTTGTACAGTCTTGCTTACAAATCAGTATGTTGTGAGACCTTGGTGTGGACTACAGTACAGTGGAGGCTCGGGTTGCGAACGTGATCCATGTGGGAAGCACGTTCGCAACCCGCAGCACCGCGTCTGCGCACGCGCAGGTTGCGATTTGGTACTTCTGCGCATGCGCAAGCACCGAAACCCAGAAGTAGCCCGTTCCGGTACTTCTGGGTTTAGTGCGGTGCACAACCTAAAATCGCGCAACCCAAAGCGCCTGTAACCTGAGGTATGACTGTATAAAGTTGGGGAAGAGGAGGGGTGGAGTGGTGAGGGTTATATATTTTTTTTATAGGGTGCGTGTGGGGTTTTGTGTCAGCGTCAACTGGGCAGGTTCTCTTTCTTTTCGCTTGTTACATTTCCCTGGTAGTGAGAGAGGTTGGGGGCCCAGGGTATGGTTGGTTGTCTGTGGTTGGCTGCAATGAGGTTTGTTTGCCTTTATGAGGGTGGGGAGGAGGGCTTGTTGGGTCAAGTGAGACAGATTGATTCGTATGCTGTCGGTGGATTTTTGTCATCGTCTTGTTGGGCTGTGTATGTGATAAAGGGGAGCCATACTAGGGTGAAGGTGTCCTCTTCTATTTGTCCCTGTGTCAGTTTCAGTGTATTGGTTAGCTATGGAGGATAGTATTTGAACATATGAAGAGCCGGCTGGATCAAGCCAAGGGACTGTCTAGTCCAGCTTCCTGTTCTCACAGTGGCCAGCCTGTGGGAAACCCACAAGTAGGATTCGCACACAAGAGCACTTTCTCCTCCTGTGGTTTCCAGCAAGTCAGGCAGAGTAGAGCCTTCATTTCTAGTAGCCATTGGCAGCCCTTATCTATCTGAAATGTTAAAAAGCCAGTGTCAGAGATGTGTCTGGTCAGGCATCTTTCTAACAGTGGGCACATCATTGAGAGATGCCCTCTAGACCTGCTCCCTCTCCTCCACACCAGTGTCACCTGCTTGTTTACTTGTCCTCTCCCTCTGGCTCAGAAGCCACGAAGAGGTGAGGAAGATCAGTGAGTCAGTCTCTCTGCCTGCCAAAGTGAGCAAGAGGCTGGAGAGGGGCCAGCCTTGGCGTAGCTACAATGGTGATGAGCAGACAGCTCCAAGTTTGAGGGAGCCCTGGCCCTAAAGTGACTTCTAATGGGCCACTTCCACATTGGTGTGCTCCCTTAGGATTATCTGAGGTATATAAAATTATGCATGGTATGGAGAAAGTAAGACAGAATTCTTCTCCCTCATAATACTTGAACCTGGGACCATCCAAGGAAGGTGAATGCTAGAAGATTCGGCACAGACAAAACAAAGCCTTAGTGTTTCAGGTTGAACTGCAATCCAGATCAGCCTGCAAATATTTTCACCAGTGTATGAAATCATTGCTGTGGTAGAATCTGGCCGTTAAGCAGATGAGCCAATGTTAACTCATCTATATCTGAGTGGCTCCTGAAAGTGATTCACCAGCATGAGGTTATGAGATAAGGCTGGAAGAAGGGGAAACTGCGTATATTAGTGAAAAGAGCGTATACAAATTCATTATAATAGGGGAAATGGTTTGCCAAAATGTGTTTTATTAGCAGAAATGAGCACTTAAATGTTAGTAAAACTTTTGTGATGACTATATTGTTATGAGTTTGTGGGTGCCAGACCTTTTAAACCCCTGAACCCAGCCAGTGTCAAAATATAAGCCAGGCTAACTTCCTGATTCCATGGATCCAGCAAGTCAGGCTACCTTCCTGATCAGATAATTGCCTGGGGAGATGGACCATTAAGAGAAGGAAGGAAAGGGGTTAGCTTGTGGTTGGTTAAAAGGACAAAAGCCAGAGTTTAGAGTTGAGTTTGTGAGCAGAAGATAGAAAGCAGAAGTAAAACTGTAGGCTGGAAAGCCAGAGAAGCAGAGCACAATGTTTGATTTCTGTTTGAATCCATGGCTGCAGCCATGGAATAAACAAGACACTTTTGGGGTGTTAAAACTGTGAGTCCCTCCATCATAGGCTCAGGTTGTATTATGTGTAATTAAACCATATATCATAAAGACACCACAGTTTCCGCTGTGCCTGGGTGAACCCTGGGTGATTGCCTGGACCCCCTGGAATTTTGCACAGCTCAGAGATTGGGGCGGCGTACAACTCTCTCTGTGTGTGTTTAATTCTGAATTTTAAATTGTTATAACCTTCCACTGAGACCCAAGTGGGTAATAAATTTAGTAATAATAAATTCACAAACTAATGCAAAAATGTGGAAAAGTGAACTGAATACGGGATAAATGAGAAACTGAGAGAAACAGATATGGCCAGTGCTTTTTTCCTGAGGAGGACGCAAGGGTATGCATACCCCTAAACATTTTGTGAATCTAAGTTTGGCCTCATTGAGGGGCAGTATTTAAATATGAGTAGGAAAATGAGAGGACCCCTCAACATTTTTTAGAAAAAAACACTAGATATGACTATCTTTAGTCTTGGCCCATCTTATTAAATAATGCAAAACTTAGAGTTAACCCAATAATCTGATCTATTTTGCTCTTTATACTTGTATGTAATAATCTTGAATAATTTGGAAACCTGGATTGGTCTGGATTCCTATACAGTGGTACCTCGGGTTAAGAACTTAATTCGTTCCGGAGGTCTGTTCTTAACCTGAAACTGTTCTTAACCTGAAACACTAATTTAGCTAATGGGGCCTCCTACTGCCGCTGTGCCGCCGGAGCACGATTTCTGTTCTCATCCTGAAGCAAAGTTCTTAACCCAAGGTACTATTTCTGGGTTAGTGGAGTCTGTAACCTGAAGTGTCTGTAACCTGAAGCATCTGTAACCCAAGGTACCACTGTACTACCCAAAGAGGGCAGATTCCTTTGCCCCTCCCACTTCTGCCTAGACCTAGATTGGAGCTATGCTGTGCAAACTACAGTGGTACCTGGGGTTACAAACTTAATTTGTTCCGGAGGTCCATTCTTAACCCGAAACCGTTCTTAACCTTAGGCGCGCTTTCGCTAAAGGGGCCTCCTGCCTCTGCGCAATTTCCGTTCGCATCATGGGGCAAAGTCCACAACCCGGAGCAACTACTTCCAGGTTAGCGGAATTTGTAACACCAATTTTTTGTAACCTGAAGTACCACTGTATTGGGAGATAGGAGATGGCATGCTAAAGCTTGACCAGCAGATTATTAGGAGCACGGCTGACAGTCCCCTTACTTCTGAGCAAATCAGTCACATGATGTGGGAAGTGGGTGGCCGTTACAACCTTGGAAGCTGCCTTATACTGAGTGAAACAGTCCATGTAGCTCTGTATTGTTCACACTGACGGTGGCTCTCCAGTTTTTTGGATAGGGGACATTCACAGCCCTATCTGGAGATCCCAGAGTTTGAACCTGGGACCTTAGGCATCCAAAGCAGATGCCCTTCCACTGAGCTGTGACTCTTCCCCTTATACAGTGGAGGACATGTTGCTGGCAGTCTGCTCACAGGACTATTACTGGAATGGTGGTAGCTTTTCCACCCCTCCCATGAGGCACTGCCCCAGGGCACTGTGGTAAGTTCAAATGATGCTTCACCTCCACATGCACACTGCTGTCTGCCGCAGCTGCCAAGTGAGCCCACCACATGGTCCACCAACAGAGGAGGGAGCCCACGAGGAGGGCCATTGCTCAGGGCACCCTCAAGCCTAGAGTCAGACCTGAGACAACCACATTAGCAATCCCTCTAAAGTGAAGCTGTCCCAGATTACTCTAGCCAATTTTAAATGTTCCTCCACAAAGCTTATAAAACTGCGTCTTTATTGAAATATTTCCAAAAGACAGCAGGTATAAACTAACACTTAATGAGTTCAGCTGCTAGTGCCAAAAACATTCCAAATTGCATCCTCATGTTTACATAGCTCATAATGTCAACAGCATGTCTCCTAATGAATTGAAAAATTAGTACAAAAACAATCAACGGAAAAGAAACTATATGAACTAGAAACAACGATGACAAGCACAAAACTTGAAGCAGTATCAATCTGGAATCCCCAGATTTATTTATTTTTTTAAAATGAATATATGTCCACTCCATATACCGGTATTTGTTTCAGGGTATGGAATGAATCTACTTGGAATGAATCTACTCTAAACAGCATGCAGATTCACACTCTATGAAAGTCCTTAATTACACATTGCTCTTCTAAGACTGCACCATGCAACCAGATTTTTAAAGACTGATTGAAGGAAAGAAGTTTGTGTCAGAAAGTGAAATGAAGATTGTGTATTGAAGGCTCATACATGCAATTTTTAAAACCCTTACTTTTCAGTGAGCCTTATACTTGTGTTAGGCCTGATTGACCAGGTATGGTGTGATAGCCTTTAAAAAAGAAGTATGGCTTTTTAAAAAGGAACTATTAATGAACCTGGGGGATATTGTTACAGGATACTGTTGCTTACGTGTATAACATTGTTTTCTTCTGTTTTGAAGGTCTGTGTTGCATTGCTTTACTTGCCTCATACCATGAGAGGTGCTAATCTTCTCAACGAGTAACCCGAACACTGAAAACGCCATTTTAAAATTGTCAGTATAATGTACGGCCTGGGCAGATGGAGTCATAGACACCGTCCACAGCAGGTACATCGCACTTGCACAGTGTTATGTTCACTCAGCACTCTAAGGTGACAGGCAAGCAGGGTGGCATTGCCGAGAAACTGGTCAAAATAGAACACATGTCTGCATTCAAACACACATGGGTTGAGTTATATGTATATGTGCACATTTATAAAGGATTACTGTAATTTTAATTAGAAATACAACACATCTGACCATCATGGGGGAAGTGTATAACCAAGTGACAGGTGTACCTGCTTGGTATAGTGTGCTGTCAATGGGCAATTTCCAGGCCACAACTCTTCTCTCTTTTTATGGTTTTATATTTTCAAATGGGATTTGGACAGGACAGCTGTTTAAATAGAGGTGCTCTTCAAACCTGGCAGCCAATGAAAGAGAGGTCTATCCTCTGCAAAACAGCGAACATGGGTACGCTACAGATAGATGCATCCACAGGTGAGTTTTGGAAGTGTTTACTGCACATGAAAAGCTTTTTTGGCTGGAGGGAGGACTTTTTCAGGAGTGGTGGTGGTTTTCCTTATTTTGTAGTTGAGGTTCCCCTCTTCTATTTTTACACTTAAAAAAAACACCCCCCTTCCAGCCGATGGCCACCAATGGGTGGGGAGACTTGGCCACTACATCTAAGTGAGGTATACCTCGCTCCATTTCTTAGAAATATGCCCACCACTAGCATGAGATACCAAAAAAGGGGGGAAAAGGAAAATGCATTTGGCTTATCTCCAGAGAATACACTAACTTAGCCATTCAGTAATTGGTGGTGGTGGTAGGTATAGTTACTAGTGAAATAGATGAACCAAAAAACAAGATGAAATTGATTTCAGTATAGAGACTGATGGTGGTGATGAAGAGCTGCAAGAAGCATCATGAGACTTTGGTCTAATGCTTTCAAAAGATAGTTAGGTTATATCATGATAAGTTCCATTAATTCACGAATTTGCACTGAAAAAGACCAGTGGGAAAAAAGAATGCTTTAAAGTGAATTTATAAAATGCTTGCAGCTATGTTTGTCTATTATAATACAAAAAATTAAACACATCAAAAGGACTACATGTTTATTAGGACCAACCAAAAAGTGACAATACAGCCAGCAAACTTTGTAAGACTCTTCTTCAGGCTGAACAACAATAGCCTAAAAGTGCTAGGTGGTTTGGAGTATGAAAGAAAAGCCCGGGTGTGATTTTGAAAATGTAGAAAATGAAAAGAGAACATTTTCTTTCACATGTTTGCATGAATGGGATTCCATGTATGTGTCTGGGAGAAGGTATGTGGTACATGCTTTTACATGGCCTTGAAAATAACGCTTGGGCCCACCCCAGATCCCATGGAAGCAAATTCTTAAGGCTATTCCTCCTCCAGTACTCTACTATATATGAAAATAATATTAATGGCTCAATGCTGGAAGGCTTCCCTAAGGATTCCAAAACATCAGGATCATATTATTATTCATAGTAATGGTGCTCAATGGAGCATATTGTTCATCTTCTGATAATAGGTGATTAAGCCTTGCTAATTGTCCAAGGGATGACACACCATGCCTAAGGGGCATTCTGTAAACATCTGAGCTATAATTTGGGTGCAGTGTGTGCTCACAATAAGGCAGGTCACCCAGGATATTGCAAAAACTTCCCTTAAACAGAGACCCAGTTACTTGATTGAGCACCTTAACTCATATAGACCTGCCTGCATGTAAAAATCTATCAGAGAAGCACCCTTCACAAAGCAGTAGTTGGCTGATATTTGATCAACTGCTACACAAGAGAGGCAGTAGCTGAGTTGGGGTGGCAACACCTGATCTGGCAGCAGAATCGCTGTGGCTTGCTGGGAGAAAGGATGGGAGGAAAAGGAGGCAGGGAGGTTAGCACTGTTGAAACATACCAGCAGGAGCACCATATTGGCTCCTTGTCCACTCTTGGAGAGAGGGCCTTTTCTTTGTTGGCCCCCTGAATGTGGAATTCCTTTCAGATATGGCTGGCATCAACTTATTTGAGTTTTCAAATAACAGAGGCCAGTTGAGGGACACCTCCTATTCATCCAAACTCCTTCTACCCCAGTGAATTGAGGGTTTGTGTTATATGGGCAGTATACAAATGCAATAAGTAAAAAATAAATATCTGAAAGTAAGTACTACTGAATTCAATGGTTTTAGTTGACTTTAGACAAACTATTATCTCAGTGTGTCGTCTCCCCACCCCCACCAGCAACCTACCATCAGCAATATAGGAAATAATAATACTGACTTAACTTACAGGATTGTCGAAAGGCTTAAAACTAAATAATGCATGTTAAGTGTTAGGAATATTTGAAAGCAGTATGCAAATGTTTATTATTATTAATTGATAGTTAAGGCATAACTGTACTCCACGCTCTGGTAACTTCCAGATTGGGTAATTGCAATGCACTTTACTTGGAGCTGCCCTTGAAGACAACTTAGAAACTGCAATTGGTACAAAATGCAGCAGTTAGATTTTGTTCAGGTTTCATACAATTCCTGTTTTGAAAAAGCTGTATTAGTTGCCAGTTCATTTCCAGCCCAGTTTGAGCTGCTCATGTTAATGTTTAAAGCCCTAAACAACTCAGGCCTAAAATATCTGAAAGATGACCTCCTTCCCTACAGACCTTCTTGGGTACTGAGATCAACGGAGGGGCCCCCCTTGGTAGTTCCTCTGCCCTCAGAGGTTGGGGGTAACTTTTCTGTATGGCCCCTAAGCTGTGGAACACCCTCCTCACAGAGGTGCATCTGGCACCTTCATTATACAGCTTTTGGTGAATGCTGAAGGCACACCTCTAAACTCTGGGTTTTGACACTTGAGGTGTACATTTATACGACCCACCTTATTTTTGTGATTGTTTTGAACTGTTTTTAGCATTGTGGTGTAGTGTTGTAACTTGCTCTGGAACCTTAGGGCAAAGGGAAGGTAATTCATCACCATCACCATCACCATCTATGCTAATGATACCAAGTATGCACTTTTGCTTAAGAACACAAGAAGGCCCATAGTTCAATGTTAGATTACATGTTCTGCATTAAAAGCTCTCAAATGGGGCCAGGAAAAGAATTCTTGCCTAAGACTCTGGAGAACTTCCTCCAGTAGACAACGTTGAGGTAAATGGGCCAAGAGTCTGACTTGGTAGAAGACAAGAAGTACAAAGGTCCACTTCATCCAACAGCAGGTAGTAGGTGGTCCATCAAAATTGGCACCCTGCTCTATATTTTACCTATTCCTGCTGCAGACATGCCTTTTCTTGGCAGGTATCCCACATTCTGTAAATGAGTAGAGCACTATGTGTCAGCTGTGCCAATCACCTTGCAAAAACTCACAGGATGTAGCTTTTATGAAACCCAGCTCTTAGACACTTTGCCTTTCGATATTCAGACTACTCCCAGCTCTTTTGTTATCAGTGTTGCCAGTGAATCAGCAAAACACCTACCTACATATCCCTTTCTGAGCTTAATTAACAAAATGCTAGGGGCTGTTTCGGGCATACAATGCCATCTCTTGTGATGATCCTGTTTCTGCATGCTCACCCCAGTTGACTCTCCTGCTCATGGGCACACCTGCTCTCCTCTCTGTGATCATTCAGAAGAAACTTCTATTCCATCAGCTGAATCTACCCATCTATCCATTGCCCATGGCTGCAAGCACTTCTCAGCATTATTTAAAGAAAACCCCCAAAACAAAATAAATAATAATAATAATAATAATAATAATAATAATAATAATAATAATTTGTTATTTATATGCCTCCTACCTGACTGGGTTGCCCCAACCACTCTGGGCAGCTTCCATCAAATTAAAACACAGTAAGACATAAAACATTAAAAACTTCCCTATACATGGTTGCCTTCAGATGTCTTCTAACAGTCAGATAGTTGTTTATTTCCTTGACATCTGATAGAAGGGCGTTCCACAGAGCGAGCATGTCTACCCAGAAGGCCCTCTGCGTGGTTCTCTGTAGCCTTGCTTCTTACAGTGAGGGAACTACCAGAGGGCCCATGGAGCTGGACCTCAGGCTGAAAAATCTAATTGCACAGCAGAAAAGATGGGGGCTGGGTTAAAGTCTTCATTAAGGGAAACTTTCTAAAACCTTTTAAGAACTACAGACACAGGATGTGGTTGGTGGCAGCCACTTCCTCAGGCAGAAAGGGGACCCTTTTTAGACCACCAACACCTTCGTCTTCCATTTGGACAACAGAAAACATTTTTTCTCACCAAATAATACTTCATAGAGACTTCCCTCAACATCAGGAAGTGACTTCCAAATCTGTGAGGTTAAAAACTCCACATGCTCAGTACACTCTCAGGGTAGCCTCAGTATTTGTTTCCTCTAGAAGAGAATAGCTTAGTGGGCTAGAGTGTGGTGCTAATAAAGCCAAAGTTGCCATATGGGACAGTTGCTTATTCCTGCAACTGGCTTCCAACTCAAAACTTTTATGATTCTATCTGTCCCAGTTAAACGTATTAGTGTTCTAAAAATTCTAAAGATTCAGCAGGGCTTCTTCTGTTCAACAGAAGTTGTATGTTGATTACACAGAGATGTTGAGAAGTAGGGATGTGCATTTGCTTCAGGACAGATGGAAAATGGAACCAAATGAGGCTCACTCAGTTCGGTTTCTGATTGTCCTATACAGAGTGCAAAGAATGGGCATGAACTGGGGTCATATTTGGGGCCAAGTTTATTTATGTCCAACATCAGTAGGAGCTGAATTGACACGGAAAGCAGTATGGGACCACTCAGAGCCAGCCCAAGACATTTCGGCACCTGAGGCAGACTCCAAAATGGTCCCCCTCCTTGCAAGAACAAGGGAGGAACATCAGGAGGTCAGCTTACCTTGACTCATGCGTTGGCTGGCTCTGGGACCATTCTTGGTAGCTGCCGTTTCCTGTTCCCCAGAATCCCTAGACAAAGTGCAATCCCAGGGCATTTTGCAGGGGCGAAGAGTGGATGCTGGATAAAACAGAGGTTCCCCCAATGCTGCCTGCAGATGTCTGCTGTGCTGCCACCACAAACACCAGCAGAGAGGAGAGACCAAAAATGAATGCAAGTACTGAAATGAAACAAATGTAAATGAGTAAAACATAATGCAAATGCAAATGAATGAACCATGAAGCAAACAGTTTTCAGCAATGAAAATGAAGAGAATAATCCTGAAACAAAAGGCAATTTATTGTAAACCTCTATTGGGAAATGGACTGAATTATTTTCCGTAGAGCATTCAAGTTGTCACCTTTTTTTTACTGGACTCTGCTCATGATCCTTCTACTGAACTGCAGGCACTAGCAGGTGATGCACAGAACAAGCAGCTCATTTGGAGACAAAATGCTGGACTGGATATCTTTTGTCTGATTTGGTAAAGCAATACTGTACTCCTGCAGTCACATCCTCGAGGTGTGAACTGAATCTACTTTCTTCCTCATCCCTTCTTCTGATTGGACATGTGGACTGTTAGGTTCTTAAAATGTATTTAGTCCTGCAGAACTCCCTTTCGAAAGAAACTGGGCAGTCTCTTAGAGAAGAAAGAAAGATAAAACTTTATTCGCATTAGCCAATGGCCATAGCAACAGCAAAACATTACAGTATACGCAGAAAAGGAAATTTGATATAAGAGCACAATTTAAAGTCCTGAATCAGCAGTCAGTTAGTGGTCATTATTCTGATTGCCCCTGCTATGAACCTAGCAACCTTTGTTGTTATCTGCTCATTTTGATCTGTCAGAAGAAAGGACATTGTGGCAGTGGTTGAGCACCCTGGGATGGTTAGTACGAGTGGGGTGACGATCTCGTTCCTCAGGTCTTTGTAAAGAGTACAAGACAGGAGGACGTGTGCCGCTGTTTCGGTGCTACCATCTACACAGGGGCAAAGACGTTTCTCAGGCGGGATCTTTTGGTCGACCCTCAAGTACTGCAGATGGCAAAACATCCAGTCTTGTAGGTGTAAAAGCACATCTGTATTTTGGGATACAGTGGTGCCCCGCAAGACGAACGCCTCGCAAGACGCAAAAGAGGGCCCATATGGGCTTTAATAGGGCCCATAGCGATTAGGTGTTGTGGTGATAAGCCACAAGAGTGAAGTTTTTGATAGATGGTTTTAAGCCAAGCACTTTTATGGGAGTCATGAAGTACTAGGGATAGTAAACCGGGCGGGGGGGGGGGATTTGAGTTTAGGCAGAACCAGAAGTTAAAAGTTCTTTGCCAAGTCCATACTTCTACTGAAGGGAGACTTGCCTCCAGTCTCAATGATGTGTTTGGGATGCATGGCGGTACAGAAAAAAATCTGCCTTAGAAACTTTGATTGAACAGCTTCCAAAGTGCTAAGGTGGTTACCAGCCCAAATGTGATGGCCTGGGATTCCGATTCAGAGGCTGAACCAGAGGAATCCCAGCCTGCACAGGAGTCCCCGCCTCCAGGGCCGGCTGAATTGGGGCAGGGCCTGGATTCTGAAGTGCCTGCACCTGTGTCAGATCCTCAGGAGCAGGCACCAGGTGATCCCACTCTGGCTCCAGAGGTGGGTGAGGACTCAGTGCCTGCAGGTGAGTCTCCCCCTGGGCCCAGTAACCCTTTAGCCTCTCCTGAACTGCAGAGACTCAGGGCAGAGAGGCGAAGGGAACTGGTTGCTCCCAGGAGGAGTACTCGCCTTAAGGCCAAGAGAGGCTGGTCCCCTGGGGGCCGGGACCGCCCCTGGCCTCAGAACAGATAAAGGCCAGTCGGCCCGGTCCCAGGTTGTGGGAGCAACGTCGTTGTTGAGTTCCTGTTCCTGCCCGGACCCAGACCTGACTCTTCAGTGCTCCTGTCCCCGCCCGGCTTCCTGTTTCGGACCTCGCCCCGCTCCTTGTGGACTGATTCCAGGCTAGTGACCCAGGACCGGACTTTGACTACGCCTATGGCAACCTTCCCCCCGGGATCAGCACACCAAATCTGAGCCCCATATAGTAGCTGTGCTAGAGGTTTAGCTTGGAAGACTTCTAGGTCTGATGGTATATGTTTGCCACCCTTTGTATGGAAAAAGTGAGTCAAAGTCTTGGAACTTAGGGATGCTTTTTCTTTTGCATATTATTGGTGTGCGCCCCATGACTCCGTGGACTGGAAGATAAGGCCCAAATATTTGAAAGCTTTGACCTATTCAATTGGCTGATTGTCCATTCGCCAACTGTGGGGCCTATATTTTCTTGAGAAAATCATAACTTTGATTTTCTGATAGTTTACAACCAGGTGTTCTCTCTGGCATTACACTGAGAATTCTCTTATCAATCTTTTTAGGTTTTTTTTTTTGTTTGGGATAAGAGGACCGCACCATCAGCATATAATAGTACAGATTGGTTTTGAGCCCAGTTTAGGAGTGTGGAACTCTGGAGATGTTAGGCACTGGATCATGTATAGGTTAAAGAGTGCCGGAGCTAAAATGCCTCCTTGCTTGACTCCCTTTGTGGCTGGTACAGATCCTGTAAGTTAGCCATTTGTAGAGCAACGCACTTTCAGCAGAGTGTCTTTGTAAAGGCAGTTAATCAGATATAATAATCTTTTGTCTATGCTTGAGGTGTTCAATTTAGCCATAGTCTTACTCGTGAAATTGAGTCAAAAGCAGCTTTCAAATCAATGAAAGCAGCATACAGCACACCGCGAGATTGCTTGGCATACTTATCTATAAGGTAGGCTAGGACGAAGCAATGGTCTATAGTAGATTTGCCTTGCTTGAATCCTGCTTGCTGTTCCACAAGTATAGCCTCAGCATCAATCCAGTTGATTAATTTATTGTGGAGGTGTTTTGCATATAATTTACTAACTATGGTAAGAGGCTGATAGGTCCGGATCCAATGTAGGGCCCTTTTTGAATATTGGGATGATTACCGCAATGGCCCAGCTGTCGGGGAGTAAACCAGATGAATCAATGTGACAGAATATTACCGCAAGCAGAGGTGCCCACCAGTCAATATTGGACTTCAAAAGTTCTGGGGGCAGGTGATCAATGCCTGGGGCTTTATTGTTTTTTAGCTGCGTAATTAGGTCTTTTACCTCAGTCATGGACACTGGGGGCCAAGCTGGTAAGTTTTCTGGAGATACTGTTGGGTGATTAAGCTGAGCATCCTGGTCTTGAAAAAGTGAGCGGTAGTACTGCGTCCATTCTTGGGGTTCGACAGTACAAATTGGCCCGCTACACTCATGCTCCGGTAGGCCTGATATGGTATGCCAGAAACAGGATGTGTCCTTGTTGAGCGAGGCCTTTATTAGGCTGTACCAGGCGTTTCTTTCTGCTCTCTGTCTTTTCCATTTAATTACTTGTTTGTACTTCCTTCTAAGAGAGACGTATGCAGCGAATAAGAGAGGTGACCTGGAGGTCCTATGTTTATGGTAAGCTCTCTGCAGGTGTCCCTTTGCCTGTTTACACTCAGAGTCAAACCAGGTGGCAAATTCCGTTAACCTTTTTGTGGCAGTATTTTGGATTACAGTTTTTAAGTGTAGTTTCAGCCTTTCTGTGAGTTTCTTGAATTGTTTCATGGCCTCAGCAGTGGAATTAGCCGATATAATCGCAGTGTAGATGTCCTTTAGCTCAGCTGTTTTAAGGTGAGTCAGGGCTGCATTCAGTAGGGGGGACCATTTGATTCTTTTAGCTGCGGATATGCCAAGATTTGCATTAGGGATATATTGCGGTTTTACGATAGAATTGTTGAGGAGCGGACCTGCAAAAGCCAGAGTTAAGGGTAAGTGCTTGCTCTCAATGTTATAGCCCACTTGGAACTCCGTGAGTCTCTAAGAGATGTTTAGCTTCTGCAGGCAAGCCAAATCATATTGTTCATATTTAGCCAGGACTCCTTCAACACTAGGTATACTGTCCTATTCATTTTTTTAAGCAGCTGGATCCCCCTGTCCTGTGCACATCTTATTTTGCTCCTGTTTAATATGCAGGCCATATTTCACACTACTGAGGACTTGCAGAGGCATCATATTATTGGTAACTTCAGTTCAACGCACCGATCATCTAGATAAGGGTAAGACATTCAAAGGAAATCCAACTAGCAGACTAGAAACTGTTGGTGTTGGTTACCACAAATTGATATATCTTAAATCTGAAAAGTCAGACATTTGCTACAGTCACAAGACTGAGAATCACAGGTTTCACCAAAATATAAAGTTTTTAGCCCTGTTTGATGTAAAGACCAAAAATGAGAGCAGATTGTGCCCTAAGGGCTCAAAAATATGAGTCAAACAATAATAGGCCCAACTTCCTTTTTTGACGGTTCCCTGACACTGTTCCCAGCAATCTTCACAGATACACCCGTGAATCATCTTTGATGCAGTTTTGTGAGCTAGGTGTGCTTGGTATCTGATTTCTCAGGATTAAAAACATCTGGGTCAGCCAAGCCTAAGATTGCCACCTTTTTCCTGGCAGAGACTCTGTGCTTTAAAAGCTTCATGCCAGGCAAAAATGCAACAGGTGTCGTTTTCATGTTTCCCGCCTGAGGTAACATCAGATGAAATGAAGGCTCTGCTGATAGTTTTTGATCTATGATGGCAGCTTCACACATGCAAGCTGCTATTGCTGAAGATGAATTCAGCCTCCAAGTAACTTCTCTCAAGGCTTCCCAAAGGACAAGAAATAATGCAAGGGGTGGGGCTTTGGCAGTGGTTCCTTAGTACAACAATATGTACAGAGATCAGAAGTAAAACCAGCAACAGCAGGGAGAGGAGTCTGAAGGGGAAACAAGAAGTGAGGAATATGGTACCTTCAGACTGGTGTTTTATTCCAGTGTATTCTGCAACATGTTCTTGACACAATAATAGTGCATCAGCGGTAGACTTACTTTACTCTTTCTGTCGTCCTGCAATGTTTTCACCAGGCTACCACATCCACTGCTGTCTGGAGTGTGCTATAGTACAACAAAAGTGTCACAACAAAACAAAACCCAGAACATTTGCGGTATGAAAAATTGCAGAGATTCAGCAGGAAATTACATGCTATGCACTGTTGAAAATGAAGCAGTACGAACATCCCAAAACATTTGCAGGTTCAAACAGTATCATCATGAATGTGGAATAAGAAGAATGGGGTGTGTTTGTAAAGATATGGGGAGAGGCAAGGAGAGAACAGTGGGCTCCATAACAGCTCTGTATGAAATGACCTTAATGCAGCGTGAGGTTTATACTAAGTTCCTTTGATGACACAAACACTGTCGCATGAAACACTTCATATAAGAAACAGGAGTGCTACTAGCATGTCCTTATTTTCATCTGAAATGTTGGTCAAGGTTACCATAGCGATGGGAACCAGAGAACATTGAAGGTGACAACTGAACTGTCATCAAGTAATTTCTGGGAAGTCGCTGGAAGTGAGAACAGCAAACCAAGAAGGGACTGGTGGCAATCCATGATAAAGATGCATGGAGTGCAAGTTGGATCTTCTTTGAGTGGCTTACAATGGGTTGAGCAGCATTTACGAATGGTGCAAGTCATCAGCTGCATGAAATATTGTCCAAAGGGGACATGCACTGTAGGTGGGACATCCATGTTACTACCCACCCCTTAAAATATATGTAATCCTACTAGTGCCTGTGCCCTGTCTCACTCCATTTGCTGACCCCACACCACTCCCCCTACATCAACCTCCCTAGAGCTTCTCCTTCCCATCTATGCAACTACTAAGCTCACTTTTCACCATCCCAATTTCTGAGGCTGCTTCTCTCCTATTCCGCAGGCTCACTTTGCACCCTGTTTTCACCTTCACCCCATGTCCCTTCCCCTCCTTTTGTGCACCCTCTTGCATACAGACTACCACATGGTAACCTGCTGCATCTTTCCCCCACATATTGGAATTATTAAGCACCCTTCTCACCTTCCACCCAGTTATGAAACCACCACCCTCTCCTAGTCTGCAACCTTTTTCCTACCTGCATTTTCACCTCCACTCCCTTTTCCTGCCTCTTCCTTTCTCATTTTTTGCAACTTTCCCTTATATACAGACCACCCCCATTTCCATGTTTCCTCTTCTCTCCAATTCTGCAGCCCCCTCCCCCACTATATTTATCTTTAGCAAACATATAATCTTATGAGCAAGCTTGACAATTAGCTTGTTCAATTAGAGACGGTTAAGTTTAGGTGATGGATGTTGGACATATATGGTTGCTTGCTGATAAAGCACCTGTTCTAAATTACTACCACACTGAATCTGGAGCATTGTGTTGAAAACAACACTTAACACAGTGTAAACTACCTTCCCCCCTTTTTTAAAAAAAGTCAGCACTTTCTCCCTCTCAGTGACCCTCCCTTCCCTCTCCCATGTCACAGCCACTGCCTTCGGTTCCCTTACCCTGCCCTGCCCTCATGCAAATTGAGTACTGTGATCAGGTGCTAAAAATCCTCCAACACAGATTGCATGAGGACACTCTTACCTTTTTATTATATATAAGATATACACCAGTGTTGAAGGAGGCGTAGCAAAATGAGAATTAACTGGCTTGCCTCCAGCAGCTTAATGATCTTCAACAGTGGACAGCCTTGTAAGAGCCTGAGTCCAATTTGAATTAGGGAAGACACAGCCCATCTGAAGACAACAGTACCTTTGGAACTTGACTGAGGGCCAGCCAAATTGTAACATGCGACTAAAACATCATTTAAACATTGACATATTTAAGTATCGAGTGTGTATCTCATTTAATACACAGGTTTTAAAAGAATGAAATAGCAGCAGCTGGGGGTGCTGATAGACGGATTGGATCATAGCAGGCATGGAGGGAATATTTAACCCTTTCCTCCTCTTACAGTCCTGAGGAAAATTCCTCTCCTGAATCTGGATGTTGTTTTATGGGAAACTGCTTCTGGTTGTTTGTCTCCACAGAAAGGATGGAGGCTAAATTGCTTGCTGCACTCTGAGCAAGTGGAATGTGTATGGCAGGGGTGGATTGATGAGTGATTAACTTAAGCAACAATTAAATAGCAATGGTTAATTTACTGCCACCCATGATGAAGGAATGACATGGTCACATTTGTTGTCAGTCACATGAACATCAGCAGAGTAGTTATTTTTTGTTTATGCAAGTGGGAAATAACTACAATTCAAACACTACAGTGCCAACATGCATAGTACTTCTCATTGGGTCATATTCTCTCTCCCCGCCCCCCCCCCCCGACAAAGACAATGAATCTTTAACAAGATGTGTGACAGGCAGAAATTCAACACAACCTTTTTCTAGCTGATAACAAGTGGTGTGTCTGGAAGAATGGCAGACGAAGGTGACTGAATTTATGGGACTGGCAGAGATGACCGGCAGAATCCGTGATCAGAGGAGAGAGACAGTGGAAGAGGATTGGAAAAAATTTAAACTATATCTTAAGAACTGTTGCAAAATTTCGGACTGATAAAATGTTAAGGGTTAAGAAATGAAGAACTATAGCTGTAAATATTTAAGTTAAGAAAATTTTGAGGGAAATTAAATATTGAAAAGGAATGAAGGATTGCTAAAAACTTCTGAAACAGGGGTGCAGTGAAGGGGAGGCATGGGGAAGTCATGTGTTGTTTATTTGTGTGTTTTTTTGTTTTATGAAAATTAATAATTTTTTTTTTTTTTTAAAAAAAGATAACAAGTGGTGTGAAAAATGGTATCTCTTAAATCAGTTGTTAAAAGACACAGAGCCCCTAAGGCAGGAAAATGTGACAACAGTAACTTTAAAATAATGAAGAGACCCACATTACTTTGGTAACTCTTCTTAAATATTTGCTCCGTGCCTCTAAAACTACAGTCCTACACATCTGTAACTCAGAATAAAAGAACACACTAGTAAGCAACCATGCCTAGTGTTGATTTTAGTTCAAGAGGAATATTGCAGCAACATACAGTATCTTGGATGCGCAGTTGTGAGCTGCAATCAACAGCAGCCTTTGTTGAGCAGCAGCTGTGGAAGGGCTTTTCATCAAGCTAGAACAGGGGTCGGCAACGACCCCCATGGGTTGCTTGTGGCCCATGGGCCTTAGGTTGCCAACCCCTGAGCTAGAACAGTGGTCTATCTTGCCTAATATTGTCTACATCACATGTCCTAACCTAGTGCCCTTCAGATGTTAGGAAGTAGAGTTCCCATCACCCCTGGCTACAGTGGTGGTGTTATGTACTGAGTTGAATAGGATCCAGAATGCAGCAGTCGGATTGGTCCACAGGAGCCACCCAATCCAGCTCCAGGTGGAAGTGAATCTGCAACCTGATTGGCCTACAGGAGAATCCCAGAATTAGCCAATCACATGGGGCCCATTGTGTAAATAATGTATATAAAGCAGGCATTCTGGGGGAACTTCAGGGGATTCTCCTGTAGGCCAATCAGGTTGCAGATTCACAATCCAGCTCCAGGTGGAAGTGAATCCACAACCTGATTGGCCTACAGGAGAATCCTGGAATTAGCCAATCACGTGGGGCCCATTGTGTAAATAATGTCTATTACGCAGACATTCTGGGGGAACTTCTATTCCTCCTCACCACTATGAGCTGAATAAAGAGCATGAAATCCACTCTCGACTCCAAGTATATTTCAGGTACCTTGGGTTACATATGCTTCAGGTTACAGGCGCTTCAGGTTACAGACTCCGCTAACCCAGAAATAGTACCTCGGGTTAACAACTTTGCTTCAGGATGAGAACAGAAATCATGTGGCGGCGGCAGCAGGAGGCCCCATTAGCTAAAGTGGTACCTCAGGTTAAGAATGGTTTCAGGTTAAGAACAGACCTCCAGAACGAAGTAAGTTCTTAACCTAAGGTACCACTGTATTGGCAATGCTAGCTAGGGCAGACAGGAGTGGTAGTCCAAAACATCTGGAGGACATTAAGTTGGGGAAGGCTGGTCTGCACAGGCTACCTTCAGCAATTCATTGTTTCAGACAGACATTTGTCTACCTTGAAATTATTATATGTCCAGATGGCCAGATTATTATTTGTCCTGCGCTTTCTCTAATGGGTGAAAACAATAATAATAATAATAAATTTTATTTATATCCCGCCCTCCCCAGCCGAAGCCGGGCTCAGGGCGGCTAACAACAATCAACAATCAAACAATCAAATATTCACACATTCTAAAAATATTACATTATAAAAATCAATTAAAATCAAATTAATGGCAACTAATTAAGCAAGATTCTAAGCAGGTTGCCAGAGGAGGGAGTCAGGCTGCGCCCTGACCAAAGGCCTGGTGGAACAACTCTGTCTTGCAGGCCCTGCGGAAGGATGTCAGGTCCCGCAGGGCCCTAGTCTCTTGTGACAGAGCGTTCCACCAGATTGGAGCCGCAGCCGAGAAGGCCCTGGCTCTAGTTGAGGCCAGCCTAACCTCTCTGAGGCCTGGGACCTTGAGGATGTTATTATTTGCAGACCGTAGGTTTCTCTGTGGGGCATACCAGGAGAGGCGGTCCCGTAGGTACGAGGGTCCTAGGCCGTATAGGGCTTTAAAGGTTAAAACCAGCACCTTAAACCTGATCCTGTACTCCACCGGGAGCCAGTGCAGCTGGTATAGTACCGGTTGAATGTGATCTCGCAGCGAAGACCCCATAAGGAGTCTCGCCGCGGCATTCTGCACCCGCTGGAGTTTCTGGGTCAGTCTTAAGGGCAGCCCCACGTAGAGCGAGTTACAATAATCCAGTCTGGAGGTGACCGTCGCATGGATCACAGTGGCTAGGTCAGGGCGAGAGAGATAAGGGGCCAACTGCTTAGCTTGGCGGAGATGAAAAAATGCCGCCTTTGTTATAGCTGTAATCTGCGCCTCCATAGAGAGGGAGGTATCGAAGATTACACCCAAACTCTTAACGGACGGTGCTGGCACTAGTTGCACCCCCGCAAGAGATGGGAGTTGCCCCCTCAATCCCATATCATCCCGCCCCAGCCAGAGGACCTCTGTCTTCGAAGGATTTAACTTCAACCGGCTCCCACGTAACCATCCAGCCACAGCTTCCAGACATCTCGCGAGTCAGGATGGCCATCCATCAACAGATAGAGTTGGGTGTCATCGGCATACTGATGGCAACCCAGCCCAAAACTCCGGACAAGCTGGGTGAGGGGGCGCATAAAGATGTTAAAAAGCATCGGGGAGAGAATCGCACCCTGAGGCACTCCACACACCAAGGAGTGGCGCGATGACAATTCCCCCCCCGAGCGCCACCCTCTGTCCCCGACCAGAGAGAAACGAGCGCAGCCATTGAAGGACTGTGCCCTGGATCCCCACGTCGGCAAGGCGGTGGTCCAGGAGTTCGTGATCGACCATGTCGAAGGCTGCTGACAGATCTAGAAGAATCAGCAGCCCCGACCCGCCTCGATCCAGCTGCCTACGGAGATCATCTGTTAGGGCGACCAGAGCCGTCTCGGTCCCATGACCAGCACGGAAGCCGGACTGGAATGGATCCAGAGCAGATGTTTCATCCAGAAACCTACCAAGCTGTTCAGCAACCGCTCTCTCAATCACCTTACCCAGGAATGGAAGATTCGAAACCGGGCGGTAATTGGATAGATCTAAGGGATCTAATGATGTTTTCTTTAAGAGCGGACGCACCACTGCCTCCTTCAGTTCCCCTGGGAATATCCCGGTGCCAAGGGACAAATTGATGATATCCCCCAGGGGGGCCCGCACCTCGTCTGGACACGCTCTAATCAGCCATGACGGGCACGGGTCAAGAGGACAGGTGGTGGGCTTTCCAGCTTGGAGGAGTCTGTCCACATCGGCTGGAGATATCCGGTCAAAATGGTCCAATACTGAACCCGAGGACAGTCGAGGGGCCTCCAGTTCCTTTATTGTATCCAAATTGGCAGGGAGGTCATGGCGGAGCAACAGGACCTTCTCCGCAAAAAAGCTCGGAAATGCCTCACAGCTGTGTGTCAGATTGTTATTTAAATTTGGCTGTCCTTCAAGGGACGTTAAAGACCAAATTATACTAAATAATTGCGCCGGGCGAGAGCTAGCGGATGCAATGGAGGCCGAGAAGTAAGACTTCTTAGCGGCCTTCACAGCCATCTCATAGGTTTTCATAAAAACCCTATAAGATGTTCTTGAGGCTCCGTCACGGGCACCCCGCCATACTCGCTCTAGCCGTCTGAGGTCCTGCTTCATTTTCCGAAGCTCCTCGGTAAACCAGGGAGCCCGGTTTCTGCGGGGTCGCAGAGGGCGCTTAGGTGCGATCTCATCGATGGCTGCCAGGAGCTGGGTATTCCAGCCCTCAACAAGCTCAGTCAATGAGTCGCCAGGGAGAGCAAGGTCCCGCAAGGCTTGACGGAATCTATCAGGGTCCATCAGCCTCTGCGGGCGAGCCCAAATCGGCTCGCCACCTAAGCAGGGTGGGGGTGGAAAGTCAATCCTAGCTTTCAGAGCGTAGTGATCAGACCATGGCACCTTCATCGAAGGAGACATGATCACATCTATACCGGCACCAAAGATCAAATCCAGCGTGTGGCCTGCTTGATGTGTGGGGCCCGAAACAAACTGGGAGAGCCCTAGTGTCGCCATGGAAGACACCAGGTCCAGAGCCTGTGAGGAGGGAGCGGCATCAGCATGGAAGTTGAAGTCTCCCAATACCAATAGGTTAGGGAACTCCAAGGCCCAGCCGGCCACCGCCTCCAGCAGGCCTGACAGGGTGGCTGCTGGTGCGCTAGGTGGCCGGTACACCAGCCAGACAGCCAAGCTCTCCTCGGAGCCCCACACTAGGCCAACACATTCAATGCCGGGGATCGATGGCGATGGTAGAGCCCTGAAAGAACAATCTTCCCGGATTAATAATGCCACCCCTCCCCCCCGGCCCACAGTCCGTGACTGGTGGAGGACAGAGAAACCCGGGGGCGCCATCTCTCGTAAGGTAACAGTTACCCCTTCGCGCACCCAGGTCTCCGTCACACAAGCCAGGTCGACCCCCTGCGAGGTAAAGAAATCTCGCAGGGTGGCGGTTTTGTTGCCTATAGACCTGGCATTGCACAACACCAGTGAAGGAGGTGAGTAATCCTTGCTCACCCTACCCTCGTCTCTCGGGATGGGGCGCAGATTGGAAGGGGTACGAGCATATCTGTATCTCGATCCCCTTCGCTTATAACATCTGCCCCCACCGCCATACCTCCCTCGCCCCTCCACGGTAGCAATCCCAAGCCTCATAGTAACCTCCATTTACAAAATAGAAAAACAAAACAACCAAAAAACAATTGTGCCCAAACAAAAACCAATCCCCACCCCACTCAATATCCCACCCCAAAACAGAACAAGATAGAACAAAACAAGAATACATAGATAAAATCCACCATTCATGGTGGTACAACAAAATAAGCAATAAAAACACGTTTAAAACACATTAAAATATATAAAACATCTTTAGCATTTGCTGCAGCAGCACCGTCCTTATCAGGGAGGTGAGCCTGGGCCCCACCCCCTAGGCCAGATGGAGTTAGCCTGAGGAGGGAGAGGCAACAACAACATACATGCCTTTCCCCATTTTATCCTTGCGTTGCAAGGCTTACAGCAACTGTGCAAGGTAGGTTAGGCTGAGAGATAGCATCTAGCCCAGTTAGCTTCATAGATGAGTAAGGAATGTGAACCTAGGTCTCCCTGATCCAAATCCTACATACTAACTGGTACACCACACTGGTCTTCAATGTCCTATATTATTTTGTGACTGGTAATGTGGCAATCTAGCTTTGTGTGTGTGTGTGTGTGTGTGTGAGAGAGAGAGAGAGAGAGAGAGAGAGAGAGAGAGGGAGGGAGGCAGAATTTACATATTCAAATATCAGTGTAAAAAAAAACCTGTACATTGTATTGAAGCAGAATTGTTAAATATTTGGAATGACTTCAGGCTAGTATAGGGCATAAAAATAAAAACTAGCACATTTACACTCAAACAACAACAACAACAATTTTATTATTTATACCCCCCACCCTGAAATCTGGTTGCATTTCCCCAGCCACTCTGGGCAGCTTACAGAATATATAAAACATAATAAAGCACCAAATGTTAAAAACTTCCTGATACAGGGCTGCCTTCAGATGTCTTCAAAAGAAGTGTGTGTGTGTGCGCGCGCGCGCATGCACACACACTTTGTCAAAGTTGCAATCTCAGGAATTATAGATAGTTGTACATGTCAGGAAGATACATTGCAGAGTTTTCTTGGGAGTTCTGAAATAACAAGATTCTTATGGGATCAGCCAGGAACAGAGTTAAGGTGCAACCAGCAGATATTTACAAAAAAAACACACCAATGGGAAACTAGTGGGATCAAGGACCACCAGCTGACCAAAAAGAAACAAGCAAACCATGGTCTGGCCTGCTCTTTGGACCAAATTCAGCTACCCTCTTATACTAGTGGAAGCCAGTGGAAGGACTTTGGCAGCAAAACAGGACTATCCCACTCCCCAAAATGCATTCTGAAAGCTTGAGAGATCTCCCCCTCCCCCCGGAAGAAGAGGAGAGATTGTTCCATCAGTGGAGCCATTTCTGTTTGCCTGATGGAACGATCTCCTTAGCCACTACATTGAATTCCATCCAGTGCCTTTCATAGTACCTTCATCTGTTGAAATCAGCCCTGGCAACTTCTCACAGCCTACAGATGTGCTAATGTCTGCAGATCAGGCAACTGTTAAAATCTTGGGAGCAGAAGCAGCCCTAATGGGACTACTCCAGTGTATATGGTCTGACTGTGAAGTAGATAAAAGTGTGGGTAACTTTAATCCTTTACTCACTGGTGCTCACATCATTCACAGCTTCCTAATGAACTGAGGCATTACTCTGGGCTGGGTGGGAGCTCTGAGTTGACGCAGACGGAAATTCTTTATATGGTATTTGAGGACTCAGTCAATACAACAGTCTAGTGCCAAGTCTCGGAAGTGGCATGAAACCTTTATTTTGGCTCTAGAGAGCATCATTAAAATAATGGAGGCCTTTTTTGTGCATAGATCAACTGCATATTTGATCAAATTACCTGCACTTAGGCAAAAAACAAACAAATTAGGAAAGCTCTCCCACCATTAGTCTCTTTGTTTGGTTTTTGTTATTAGCCCTGCAAATATTCTTTGACATTTTTGTGATGGGTGAGCTCACCTTGGCTTGATTCAAAATCAACTCAGCTTTCTCAACAGGCATTCAGAAAAATGCTTCTCTGAGTTTTGTTTTGAATGTTGTTGTTGTTGTTATACTTCTTCACATGTAATGACCTTACAATGCCACTTTTTTTTGGGGGGGGGAAGCATTAGGATGACTACTGAACCAATGTTAGGATGGTTTCCCTGTTGCTTCCTACTGCAGAGAAGTGAGGTGGGATTGGTTTACCTTTTTAAATGAGGTGGCCCAAGCTGGTGGTTAAAAATGTAAGCTTGAACAAGCATGTTGCAGTGGTTCTTTCCAAGCTTCCATCATGCTTTTCACACTCCTTCCTGCCACCTCCCAGTCCAGGAGGAAACAGGGAGCATTGCAGAAGCTACAGTGCACATATTTAAGCTTAAAAAAATAAAATAAACCACTTCCCTCAGCCACCTTGTTTAGGAAGGTGAACTGAGTACATTTGTCATTTGCCCTAATCTCAAATGGTCAAAAACAGATGGTTGCACATATTTGCACAGCTCATCTTTATTCCTGTAATGCTCATCTTTATTCCTGATATTAAAAGACAATGAGATACTTTTCTATTGGAACTTCATGGGATTGTTAAGTATAGCAGTAGTGTGTTGTTTTGTTATTTCTTTGTTGTTGTTTTGTTTCTGTTGTGTGTTCTTATATAAGCCCCTAAAATAAAACCATTATGTTTACTGATAATGTGATAATTGGTTGTAATGGCCTCTGTTGTCTTCTATACCAGCCCTTTTGTCTGATTCCAAGGGGGAAAGAAGAATAGATTTCACATTCAGATGGCATCACACATATCTGTCTTATCATAATCCCCATTGCCCTCTGGGAATTGTAGCTTGGTTTCCCTTGCCATTGAGCCGCTTGGAAATTCTTCTTCTCCCCCTCACCCGCAAAAACCCCCACCCTAACTTGGGAAAAAGAGCAGGGAAATGAGGTCAGCAGCCCATAAAACATGTCCAGTATATCTGAAGGAGCGTCTCCCACCCATCGTTCTACCCGGACTGAGGTCCAGCACCGAGGGCCTTCTGGCGGTTCCCTAACTGCGAGAAGCCAAGTTACAGGGAACCAGGCAGAGGGCCTTCTCTGTGGAACGCCCTCCCACCAGTTGCGTGGCGAGTTCCCGCCCCCACCAGGATAAATAAAGACACAAGACAACGTATGTATGGTTAATTGGGCGAATTAGGCCACAACTTTATTGAATTCAGGAATGAGAGGCATTGGCATAGGCATTGGTCCTAACGGCTATCCGGCTCCAGCCCATTTGCTGGAGACACGGGGAAGGGTTAACCTTATATCGGGGGAGACTCCCGCGAGGCACGTCTGCTAGGAGCTCCCCCGGGTCACCGCTCTGGGGCGTGCCTTTGGCCCACACCTCCATAGGCTTCGGACAGGGCCACGCCCCCCGGGGTCCTTTAACGGACCACCCTTCGCTTGCTGGGGGGAGGTGATGGCGTTCCTCCCCCCCCACATCGTCTTAACCCCTTCTTACCAATGCCTACCGCCACACGAGCAACGCTCGCCGCCAATACTCTCATGCCTGAAACCAATCCCTTATCCCCATAGCTATGTCCTTCAGCCATATATCATTTCCAGCATCCGACAGATGCACGCCATCAAGCCGGTAGAGGGCCTCACAGTTGAAATGAATGCCTGGGTGTCGTATGACCTTTCCCCCCAGGGCTGCCACTCTACGCACCACCGCCCGATCCACGGCTTTCCTCGCCCCATTTATGGCAATCGGGCACCTGCCATCTCTCCAAACCCGCCTCTCCATCAAGGAGGCCCAAATGATTGTGAGGTTTGGGTAAGCGGCCTTAAGCTCCTCCAAGTCTCCAACTATGTGCCACTGCAAATCGACCGCCTTTCTATAGGCTATGTCATTTTCACCCAATTGTATGATCAAAGCATCCGGGGGGCCCTCTCTCGCGACTCTGGTCTTGAATGCGGGCAACATCTCAGCCCAACGCATTCCCCTCCGTGAGACCCAGGATATCGTAATGCCATCAGGCAAGCCAAGTCGCGGCCCAAGACCGGAATTGATGGCGCGGACTCTGGCCCAATGCACGATGCTGTGCCCGATTATCCAGACGCGCACCCCCATATTTCCTGCAAGAAATCAAAAGAACAGGCCATGGTCAGTAGATCTTTGGCTGGGATATCACAAATTCTTTCTTAGGTAGCGTTTGTATGTATCCGATTTCCAGCGGCCTAGATCCTTAATCCTCTCGGCTGTAAGGCCCAGGTGCATTGCCGTGGTGGCCGCCCCAATCCTAAAGGAGTGCGCCGCGAAATCTGCTGGTGGGAGGCCACATGCTCCAAGAGTTAAGCGCATGACCCTGGTGAACTGGTGCCGCGTCAGAGGTGCGCCGTCTGCATGGATCAGAAAAGGCCCCGCCATGTTAGGTCTCATAAACAAGAAGCGCCTAGTGTCCTTCACCGGACATGGGCCTAGTTCCCCTGTTGCAAGTAGCCGGACCAGAGCCCCTCTCCCAAACTGGTCTGTCTTGGAACTACGAATCCGTACAACCAGATCTTCCCGAGAAAGTGTAATGTCACTCAATATTAAGCCCCGGGAGGAGCCATGCTGACCCTCCTCAAAAACCACCTCACCCACACGCATTGCCCCGAAAAAGGCGATGGAGTATGCTGCCGAAAACAAGCGCGCCTCATATTTTGTCCAGCAGACCGCTCTCAACTTTTTATGGATTTGAGAAAGTATGTCAAAAGAAATAGGCCTCCTCGCCTCTTGGGCCGGGGGCTGCAGTCTACGCCAGCCTTCCAGGGTTTTTCGTATAACGAACTCAGCGCATGGATCTGAGGAGAATAACGCTTTGCAAAAGAAAGAAATCGCTGCGGCCTGTAGGTTGAGGATTTTTGGGGCACGTCCCAGACGTTTCAAGTGCACTAGATAGGACAAGACCTCGGACCTAATGGGAGGGGCATTGCTCCTGGCGGCGCTGGATTTTTCACGGAATTTTAAAAAATCCGACCACGCCTTCTTATAAGACCTCAATGTGGAGGGCGCCAATGAGGCTAATACTCCCTGGATCACTTCTGGCTCCCAGGACTCTGGTCCCCAAGTCTCCACAGCTGTTCCGGGAAGGGCTGAGGTAGTAACTGAGCATCCGGTGCTAACGAGCGGAAGCGGTCCATCTGAAAACGAGATAGGGCATCCGCGATATCATTGTTAACTCCCGGTACAAATTTAGCAGAGAAGTGGATGTTAAGTTCTAAACAGCGGAGAACAAAGGAACGCAGAAGGGCACCAACTCTTGAGGAATGCGTGGCCTGTCTAGTAAGGACTGCTACCACCGCCTGGTTATCGGTGTGGAAGCAAACCCTATGGTTGCTAAAGACCTCTGACCATAAGTGGATAGCCACTACAATTGGGAAGAATTCTAGGAAGGTTAGGTCTCGAGTAATGGGCCCTCCCCTCCAGGCTTCGGGCCAACGCTGGGCACACCATTGCCCTTTAAAATAAACACCGAACCCGAGGGAGCCTGAAGCATCCGAATGCACTTGAAAGTCCACCTGCAGAGACAAGCTCTCTTGCCATAGGGAAATACCATTGTAGTTCTCGAGGAACTTCAACCAAACCTGAAGGTCAGATTTTACTTCCCTGGAAAGCTGAATCCTATGATGAGGGGAACGCAGGCCTGCCAACAGCTTCGCGAGGCGACCACAGAAAGGACGGCCAGGGGAAACCACGCGGCAAGCAAAATTTAGATGACCGAGAAGAGATTGTATCTGCCTAAGTGTAACTTTTTTAAGGGGAAGGAGTGAATGAGGTCACCTAGAGCCACCAGCTTCTCTCTGGGCAATTTTGAGGTCTGCGCTACAGTATCCAACTCGATGCCTAGGTAGACCATGGTTGTAGCTGGGCCCTCCGTTTTGTCGTTGGCTAGGGGAACGCCAAGCTCCCCTGTTAAAGATATGAAAGCTTTTAGAAGCTCAGCACACCCATGCCTGCTATTAGCTACGAGGATAAAGTCGTCTAGGTAATGCGACACACCCTCCGAGCCAGTTCTAAAGCGAAGGGCCCAGTCCAAGAAGGTACTGAATGCCTCAAAGGCT
This sequence comes from Podarcis erhardii, assembly GCF_964252035.2. Taxonomy (NCBI): domain Eukaryota; kingdom Metazoa; phylum Chordata; class Lepidosauria; order Squamata; family Lacertidae; genus Podarcis; species Podarcis erhardii. The sequence continues at coordinate 76,194,523 of NC_138497.1, read as the reverse complement.
GCACAGGCCACTGAGCAACCCATGGGCATAGCTTTATCCACAAAATAAGCCCCTTCAAATTTGAATCCGAGCCACCGGAAATCTTCCGGGTGCACTGGCAGAAGCCTGAAGGCCGACTCGATGTCACATTTTGCCAGCCACGCTCCCCTACCAAATTCGCGAATGACTTTGACCGCTTGGTCAAAGGTGGCGTATCTCACTGTGCAAAGCTCCTGCGGTATCGCATCATTGACAGACCCTCCCTTTGGATAGGAAAGGTTGTGAATCATGCGAAACTCGCCAGGGGCTTTCTTGGGGACTATGCCTAAAGGGGATACATGCAGGCCAACGAGCGGAGGAGCTGAAAAGGGGCCGGCTACCCTACCTGCTTTGATTTCTTTGCTTATTTTATTCCGAGCAACCTCCGGCATCTCCCTGACTGACTTCTGATTAGGGGGATCGCCCGAACTGGGTGGAAACGCTATCGGGATTCTGAAACCAGTACTAAAACCCTCCCATAAGTACACTGCTGCTGCCCTATTGGGGTAGATGTCCAAGAGGTTTTTTAAGGGGGCCAGCTTGATGGGGGAATAGGCCAATTCCAAATTAAGGTTACTGCCTGTTCCCTTGAGGTCCGACAGAGGCTCCCTGGCCACCTCTGGGACCGTGATTGTAAGAGCCCCTTCCACCCCGAAAGGGCTGCCTCCCTTTAATGCAGGCAGTAGAGGGGTGGTTACCCGAACATCTTTCACATTCGTGAATGTACTTACAGGCCGGCCTCGCACAAACCCCTTTATTAAATTCCCAACATAGGCGCTTCTGCTTGGCGGCGGTCCTCCAAGATCTTGATGGATCCTGGTACTTCTTTTCCACGAAGGGGCCCACATGCTCCGACCAATAGTTTTGGTCCCTCAGGTCCCAACGCGTGGAGGGTAGCAAAGAAGCATTTCTACGAAAATCCTCGTCGTAATTCAAAGCAGCAATATCACCGGCTAATTCCCGCGCCCTCCGAACATGGGCCAAGTATGCAATCAAATGCATCGCCCGTTTAGGATAAGCGGCGCTGACCACACCTATGAACACCTGGAACCCATTGAGCCAATTGTCGAAGGTACGCTCAACTCTTGGCGCTCTGTACCTGCGCTTCCCGTAACTGCGCCTCTTTTCACCTTTCCCTGTCAGCTTTGCGGGGGGCAACAATCTGAATATGTCAATAAAATCCGCATTGAGGATTTTGTCCCTTTTCCTTTGGGATAAGTGATTACCCACAATGAAATCTGTGGACAAGTGAGTGGAGGTTTTTACATCGGGCACCAGGGAGCCATCCTTCCATTCCAGGGTCCCATTAAAGGTCTTACGGTAGGAGTTGGCCCTCCTTTCATGTGCCCATGCGGGAAGACCCACGGAATCCTCCCCGTGGCCCCAATACTCCTCCCTAGGAGCATCGCTATCCGAATCGGATGAGGAAGAAGTACCTGAGTCATCCTCGGATTCCGACCGCCTGCTCTTCTTGCTCTTCTTGGCCGTGTGCTTCCTTTTTTCTTTCCTCTTTCCCGAAGGGACCTCGGGGGGGGCCTGCTCCGGAACGTTGTTTGCCTGTACCGCCTGTCGATCGTGCACTTCCTCATCTGAAGTTGATTCTGACACGACCTTGGCCGGTGCCGACTGCAGGGGCGGAATCTGAAAGAGACTAGGCACACCTGGGTCCTTTTTAGGGTTAGAAGCCTTGGAGCCCTGGGCGCTAGCCTTGCCCTTCCCGGCTCCCTTCTGGCCTCCCCTTGACTTGCCTGAGGAGGCCGACTGAGAGCTGGTGTTTTTCTTAAGCCTCCCTGTAGCCTTTTTTGCCGCAGCCAACACCGCCACCGTGGATGCAGACGTACCAGGAAGTACTACCTCCCTGAGTTGAGAGTCATCAATGTAATCCTGGGAGAACGCCATTGTCGCAGATGGCGCTGAAGGTCCTGCTGCTGTTGTCATTGGCGACACGATTACCGCTGTTGACGCTGTTGACGCTGTCATGATCGACGTTGGGGTTGTTGCCCCTGGCGCGGGTGCCGCTTGGCCTGCAGACCTTTGTTTATAAAACTCCTGAAAGGCAGTGAAAAACTGGGCCAAAGCCTGAGGGTTACTAGGAATAATAAATGGTTGAGACTCCTCCTGGTTCGCTTGAGTCCCTCCAGATACATTTGCATTTACCTGGTTACCTTGAACCGACATGGCTGCTATCGACGCTCTGGGTACCCAAATGGGAACAAGAAGATTAACTGTTTATGTGAGCTGCACGCAGCAGTACCGTACTGTAGGTCAGTATTGACTACAGTGGATGGACTTAGAGCGATTTAAAATTGGAATCCCCGCTGGTTCTGATTAGCTACAGGCAGTGTGACGGTAGCTCAGTATTGTCTACCCCAGTATGCCCACAAGCCGGCTATGAACTTAGTAGATTCAAATCAGTCAAGTTTGCTTATAACTAGCTATTTACTCGGTTTATACAAGCCAATTATTTGCTTAATTGCGTGTTAAAATAATTTATTTATTTATTTGCGTATTAGATTAATCAAGTGCCTCAATTTACGCCTCCGACTTGATTAAGTTAACTAACTTAAGTTGATTAAGTTAACCAATAAGTAGCTCGCGGGAGTACCCAAGGGAGAAAAAGTAGGGAAAATCGAGCTACACCCTTACAGCAGTGAGGTTAGACTGCCTGTGCCTAAGTAAAGAATTAGATGCCAATTAAATTTCTTGCAAAGGATATCAAATCTAGACAACCTATAAAATTAGCTCTGAATTATTCGAATACTATCTAAATGAGTAGAGGCACACTATTAGTTTCCTGCCAAATAAAGCACCTGAATTAATTATGCTTTACCCAAGGCAAGCACTTTAATTAAAGTAATATCAGCAACGCAATGAGCAATCAAAATTAGATCAGATTCAAAGAAATAAAATCTAAGTAAAATGAAATACAGTAAAATTAACAAGGAAAATGGATCAAATTAAGATTAAATCAAATTAATTTAACTCAAAGTGATAGAACCAATTACAGTAAATTAAGGCCAATCACAGTCGTACCAGTAAGGTAAAATACGTAATAAAGCAGTCAATCGCCGTAATACCAGCAAATAAAACAAAAATAATAAGGCAGCAAGGAGTGAGGACTGAATTGCCTTAAGCAGCACCTATTCTTTAAAGGCACGGGGAGAAGAGGTGCCTTGTGTATAAGTTGCCAAATTCTATTTCCAAACCAGGCTCTTTAAATGAATTGTCTTTTCCCAAGTCAAGCACTTTAAACAAATAGGCACAGTCACTTACTTGCAGCTTGACTACGTCACAGTAATAATTGGAAAGAGACTGCTAGATAAAAAGGGGGGGGGTTTCTTCCTAATCTATATTAAGGAGTTAGCTGAGACAAGCCCTTCCAGGGATGCCCTGCCTGCTTTGAAATGGCGTCTGCCCCAGGCACTACCGCCGATGAAAGCGGACCTTGACTGAGAGGGGCTGCCGCCTGTGGAAGGGGGGGGTACCTAGGCTCTGATCCCAAGCAGCGCACCTCAAGCCTCCGCTGTTGTGTTGTATAAAAACAGGGAGCAAGCTCAGGACACACTAAAGCTAGTTCCCACGAGGCGTGCCTCACCTAAAATGGCCGCCGCCGCAAGACCACGTGGTTACCCCCAAAATGGCTGCCGCAAGCTATCTTGTTGCTTAGCGACGCCACACAACCTCTCCGTTAAAAGCAACAGCTCCCACAATACAAGAAGCCGGTGGCCCGGGTACAAGCGCGCTGAGAGAAACTTCTAAAGGCACTGAGGGTAATAGGAGCAACAGCGGGGTGACACAAGGCAACAGCAGGGAGAAGCGCAGGAGAGCAGCCACCCCCCAAGCAGGGAACCCACGCACTCCGGTGAACAGCAGCTGAACCCCCCCGACGGAATCAAATAACAATTACCAGAAAGCCACCTGAGGGGGAAAGTCCGGGGGGGGGGAAGGCTGCTCCGGAAGCGACCAGCTGGCTGGCGGGATGTACGCAAAGCCGAGGATGTACGCGAAGCCGAGTAGCGCTGCAGCCTTTGGGTACGCTGAAAATCACCCAGCTGCGATGCGTGCGTGGATGGTTAGCTCGCGCTGCTGTAGATGGTTTCCGGCGCGGTGCCAAAGCCTGCCCCGATCCGTGGGAGCAAACACGGGAAGCTGGCTGCGCGATCTGGAGGAAGGACGGAAGGGTGCGTGCGCGCTGCCCTGCAGCCAAAGGGGGGAGAGCAAAGCGCCGGCGAGGCAGGAAACTCGCCAGTCAGCTGATCGCAAAAGCGCCCTCGCGTCCTAAATGCTCCAGAGAGAAATGCAGCGGCTCTGGAAGAAGAACTAGCTCCGCTCTGAAGCGGCAGCTCAAAAGGCACACGAGGCAAACAGGAAAACGATCTAGGGAAACGATCCTGCAAAACACAAAGCAAAGGCCAGCAACCAGCACGAGGTAACCACAGACAAACCAGATACAAACCAAAACGTGGGGGCGAGCCGGTGAAAAGAGGGCGAGCCCCCTCCGCGCTGGCCCTAAATAGGGCAAGCCACGCCCCCCAGCCGTCCAGCTGATTGGCTGGCTGGGGGGGGCAGGCCCGACGGGGAATCCCCTACTCTCGCGGGGGCTGGAGCCAGCCCCCGCTCACGTGGGGTGGGCATGAAGCCCGCAACCCCACCTCCTGGGGCAGGCCCGGAAGTGGCTATGTCAAAGAGAACAACAACTACCAGACTTTTAGAAGACATCTGAAGGCAGCCCTGTTTAGGGAAGCTTTTAATGTTTGATGTATTATGGTATTTTAATATTTTTTGGGAAGCCGCCCAGAGTGGCTGGGGAAGCCCAGCCAGATGGGCGGGGTATAAATAATAAATAATAACCATTATTATTATTATTTGCAAGTGACAATCATAAGAAAGCCAAATAAGTAAAATACATTTCAAACAAAAGATGGTTTGGTTGGGTGTTTTGGTCACTGGGTTCACAACATTCATTGAGAGTTGCATTCTTGGTAAGGGGCCAAAGTCTGTGCATGTGCTGGTAAGGCAGCCGACTCTGTGGTTCATGTAGTTTCACATCAATCAATGGGTTGTTTGCAAGCAAAAGGCCATTCACAAAACTGATCTTCCCCTTCTCTGTTTCCACACAATTCCATACGCCCCCCCCCCCCACTCTGCACATTGCAGCCTCTCACAGATTTCTCTGTCCAATTTTAGGTCATTCAGAGGACCTTTCCTGACTCTCTCAGGAAGTTTTACAGGCATCAGAGGAGGAAATATGAAATATTGATTGTGCAGGTGACCTTAGATGCAACCTAATGAGAGATACATCAACGACAAGGGAATAATATTAAATAATTTCTGACTACAAAGCACTTGGCTTTGGACCTCTACTCTGTTGAATACTGAGTGCACATGCGCAGAATCTCTTTTAACCTTTTGAGAAGAACTTCTCACCAGATGATTTGTAATTATCATTCATTCTTTTGATGATTATTTATACTCCACTTTTAAAAAGGTATGTTTTCCTGAAGGTGGCTGACTGGATGAAAGCAACAACAGAATCATAAAAAACATTTAGAATATGCAATCACAAGCAGCTAAAACATATTAGCATAGGGGAAAAAATATTCTAAACAATAATACAGCCAAGTATTATGAGTTGGACAAATTTGTATGCCAAACTAATTATGAACTTTGGCGCCATCATTAATTATAATGAGAAAACCATGTGCTTTTTTTTGTGTCTTTCTAAGCTGCGATGCCAAAAAGTGACACAGTCCTTTTCAGAGGGCGGAAAGAGACAATAATTTCCAGACTCGTGATTTCAGCAAGTTTGATCCTGGGACAATCTGTTTGTTAAAGGTCTATCTGAATCAATGCTAGATTTTTATTTGGTGCAAAACACACACACACAAATAGGGATGCCAGGTTTGGCAAAGTCTCCTCTTCCCTAACTCCAGTTGCAGTTAAAATTAGGATGCTGCATTTGCTGCTACTTGTGGAATAGCCAACATTGTGAGCAGATAAAGCGGACTTTTGTGCTAAAAACTATTCTCCTGTTCATCTGTCTGCTGAGGATGATAATACTGATCCTCTGGCCCATGGCAGCACATTTACATTCATATGCTTCTTGATGACTCTATTTTACCTGCCCATTAAGCAGGGGAGCGGGACCATCTGCATAGCAGATACTCAGATTAAGACTATTGTTTGAGGAATAATGATGAGCTCTTTCTTCAGAGTTTCCTGTGCTGTCAGAAAGATTTATTTCACCAGAGCAAATGGGAAGGCTATGCTAATATGCAGAACAGGTGCCAACAGGATGGATATGCTATGCCCATAGCTGTCAACGTTTCCCTTTTTTAAGGGAAATTCCCTTATTCTGAATAGGATGCCTCGCAAGAAAAGGGAAAAGTTGACAGCTATGGCTATGCCTGATGTGTTGACTGGATCAATTTTAATAGAAGCCAACTGATGTTTAGAAGCCAAGTGATGTTTGGGTCATGGACCAAAAGTGGTTCCCCAGGCCTCTTTGCTGGGACTCTCTCCAAGCCACTTTCCTCACCTCACCAGTTCTGTTCTGCATCCTGTTTGAATGCTTTTGCCTGTCTAGAACATGTCCTTGGAACTGTGATAACCCCTACCCCCTGCTTGCCTGTGTGTGGGCATGTAGAATGAAGTCTACTATAGAAAAGGTAAGAGTTCCATCAGTTACTCCATCCACTTCTGCTCTGCCTTTGGCCCTGTCATGTGATTCCCCCTCACCCCAAAGGTTGTCCACAATTTATATACTGTGTGATATCGTAGTTGCCAAGTGGTGTTCACTGAAACAGATACAACAGTTAAAATCAGAGAAGCTAGTTAAAAATGCCTGCTGATTTATTTATTTATTTAAGTTCACCAAGTGCCTGATCTACAGACCTGGGCCCATGTTATTAAGTTCACAGCTCCTGTTGGCACAAACTACGTGTCTAAACCATTTGGGAGGATCAGGACCATTAATCATGACCCTCCCGCCCCCCCAGGACCTCAATGATCAAACAGGGATATAGGGAATCGGGCAGTTCTTAAGGTATCCTGGACCCAAGTTGTTAAGGGCCTTGTAAATGAATACAGTGATACCTCGATTCTTAAACGTAATCCGTTCCAGAAGACTGTTCGACTTCTGAAACTTTCAAAAACTGAGGCACAAAGGGCTGGCTGCAAGTTCAATTGGAAAAATTGAAAAACATGCAGTGGAAACAGTTCAACTTCTGAGGCACGTTTGAAAATGGAAGCAATTACTTCTGGGTTTCCGGCATTCAAAAACCGAAACATTTGGCTTCCAAGATGCTTAAAAACCGAGGTACCACTGTACAAGAATTAATTTAGAATCCTGCACCTCCTGTACCTTCTATTCAGAGTGCGGGAAGAGCTTCTATTGGTGCCAGCTTGTATTAACATAACTGGATATTCATTTTAAACCGTGCTTTAAAAATATTATTAGTTTGGCTTTCTGAATCACTAACTGTCAGGGTGTCACACATTGTCAATGGGGCTGTTGTCACCTGTTTGGCAGAAGTAGTCGGTTCATTTAAAGCAAAGCAAAATAAACACCGGAGCAGAGACTAGTTCTTTTCTGTTGCATGTGTCCAAGTGAGTTGGCTGTGACACTTGTAAACATCTGTGATAAAGGCACTGATAGTACAAGATGGATAGCACAAAACAAGATACTGAGAACACCCAAGAGGGACTAGAACAAGCTGCAGAGCGGAGCGCTAGGGATTCAGGGCTGGTTTATGTGACAGTAGCAAGCTTGAGCAAAGTCTGTAGATATGTTACTCCCTCCAACGCAGCCCACCAGGGACTTCAAGTGCGTAGAATCAATGTTGTGTGTCACAAAGCTTAAGCCAGCATGCAGGATCCCAGCTGCATGCTGCTGCCTCCAGCAAGTTAAGCAGCTGTCAGGAAGGTGGATAATCCAGATACAGGTAATAACATTTTATAGCAAAACCACATCTGCCAACGAATTTAGGTGAACGCATTGTGCTTTTGGAAAAGTGCTAGACAATCACTTCTCATCTTTCTTACTTTTTTTTTCTTTGATCAAATCAAGTGTGGAGAGAGAGAAATGCAGAACAGCAAGCAAAGAATAAAATCCAGCCATCAGTTCTTCAGCTTGTACGTTAAAGAAGTTACGCTGATTTCTGCTAACAGAAAAGCTGCTCCTTGAAATGTTGTCACCTGTTTATAGTTCCCTGTGAACAAAGATCCCATTAAGCAGACTGCACAGCCATACAGACACATTAGTTGCGCAGAGAGCAAGCTGAGACACGTGTAGGAATGCTGAGCAACATGTGCAGCAGCAAGCTATCCCCATTGTACGGCTAAAGGCACAACATAGATCTCATGATAGATTTTCAGGGTGAGGTTAAGAAGTAGCACATAAAATCGAGTTGATGCTATTAGGCAATTTAATGCTGTTGAACGTACACCAAAGTTTTAATGCAGAACCCAAATTCAGCAAAAGAAAGAAAAGGTGGAGGGGTCTTGATAGTCATCTTTCTTCAGCATCTCTCTTCTTCCAATTCTATGATTCTTCAAAACAAAACGTATCAGGACTGAAGCACCTCTGGCCTAGAAGCTCTTTCCCTTAAACCTAGGTGTGTGGTCTGTTAGTCAAAACATGCTCAAACTCTCTCTTCTTAATATTACCCCATACATTCAAGTGTTGAAAATCTGAATTCAAGGCAATACAGTGGTACCTCGGGTTAAGTACTTAATTTGTTCTGGAAGTCCGTTCTTAACCTGAAACTGTTCTTAACCTGAAGCACCACTTTAGCTAATGGGGCCTCCTGCTGCTGCCGCGCTGCTGGAGCATGATTTCTGTTCTTATCCTGAAGCAAAGTTCTTAACCTGAAGCACTATTTCTGGGTTAGTGGAGAGTGTAACCTCAAGCGTATGTAACCTGAGGTACCACTGTATGTGGAACTGAGCCCTATCTCCAATTAAGCTTTACTTTCATTTGCCATGAAATATAATGCTCCTGTTTAATAACTGACCAGATCAAGCAATCATTTCCATCAATAACTGACAAGTTAAAACAGGCGTTTCCATCAAATGCTTCTTCTAATACAATATGTTGCTCAACAGTTGTTTTACTACAGAATCCTGTTACGGATAGATATTATGAATTAGGGCTGCAATATTTTTCTTGTTTGGAGATCGTTTTCAAAGGAAGCATCAAATAACTGTATTTCCATTGCAGGGGGTGTCTTGCAGCTGAGCTGTAGTTGTTTTTACAATGCAGTAATGATATGACTCCAATGACTGACTGAAACGTCTAAGCTCTACTATGGCAAAATAAATGACACACTTTTGCAATGATGTGACATGATGGCATCTACGTGTTATTGACACTACTCACAGTCTACCCATTTGACAGCATCCAAGCTGCCATCACCTGTGTAATGCTGATATACTATACCAGAGAGCGGCTTGAAAATTCTATTGTCAAAACTTGTTACCAGAAACTAAAATTTAAAAGTAACCAGAGCTGTGTTGCAAAACAAATTCCTTCCTCACAGTCCTATTTATACCTGATTCTAAGTCACGCAGATAGACCATTTGGATTGATCATGGAAATTCTGAGTTCTAATCTTTGTTGAGCCACAGAATCACTAAGTGGCCTATATGGGAACATTATTCACCTTCTCTGAGAAGCATCAGCAAATGAGTGTTTTGTAAGGTGGCTAGTGAAGTTCCACCTAATTATAAATTACAACTAGCTGTCTTCCTGCAGAACCTGCAGGCCCTTTGCTGTCCTTTCCACATCTAGACACACAGGCATTTTTGTACCTGTGCTTGCGCATCTTAAAACTTCCCATCCAAATTATGCAATAACAAATGTTACCAGACCTTAGTTATCATATTTCATTCACAACACGCTCATGATAGCATTTTAGGGTGGGTGGGGCTCACATGCATTTCCATTTGGTGTTGCTTTAAAAATAAATAAATACCACTGCACAGTTTTTAACACGGAAATCTTGCACATGGAAATCTTGTATTAAAGAGGTCTTTTAAAGTCCCAACTTATGTACTAGACATATAAAGGTAAACGTAAATGACCCATGGACGGATAAATCCAGTCAAAGGCAACTATGCAGTGTGGTGCTCCTCTCGCTTTCAGGCTGAGGGAGCTGGCGTTTGTCCACAGACAGCTTTCCGGGTCATGTGGCCAGATGACTAAACCACTTCTGGCACAACAGAACACCGTGAAAGAAGCCAGAGCGCATGGAAACATTGCTTACTTTCCTGCCACAGTGGTACCTATTTATCTACCTGCACTCATGTACCTTGAAACTGCTAGGTTGGCAGGAGCTGGGGCAGAGCAACGGGAGCTAACCCTATTGCACAGATTCAAACCACCAACCTTCCGATCAGCAAGCCCAAGAGGCTCGGTGATTTAGGTCACCCGCGTCCCACTAGAAATACAGGCTCTGAGGGAATCCCCCACATGTAATGTGCAGCGAGATCTTGAAATAATAGTTCCTGGGAACTATATTGCTGAAATTTGGACATGCCTTCAGTATGCTGCAATTAGTTAACACTGGCACACTGCATCACTGGGGTTTCCAGAAGCCAAAAGGCTAGGTTGTGCTCATGTGAGGAGCAAACGGAAGTAGGGGTGTGGTAATAGAGGCCACCCACCAAAATATCCCCACACACCTGTCAAACCACCCACTGCAAAAATGTGCTAATGAGCTTCCATGTTGGCAGTGACCCTGGATGTGTAATGGGTTATTTTTACTTCTTGGTTGTTGTTGTTTTTGCAGGAAGGGGAAATCCAAGTTAAATGGGAGATGATATGGGTTGGTGTTTTTTTTTTTATGCCAACCATGAGAAAACTTGCACCAATTTCAGAATATGCTCTTCTCTGGAAGCATCCTCTAGTTAAGACAACACAAGGAAGGCACCTCAATCTCATTTAGAGTATACAGGTGCAAGAACCACGACTGAGTTCAGAATAGTTGGGCAGTTTTGGTGGGTGCAGCTTGCTGTCATGCAAGGATGTAAAAAGCAGCACTTGCTGAAATTTTCTCTTTTATCCAGTTAGTAAAGAAACAAGAATAGTGAAGTTAATTTTAGAGTCCCCCTGCTTGCTTCTGTTAAATTCAGTGTAGAATATGATGAAACTCTTCTCACTAATCGACAAGATGCTAAAGGCTACCAGCTTGCTAAGTAGGTACGGGCAGTGTATGCGAAAAAGCCTGTTTTTACTTTGCCTTTGCATATAGATGGGAACTTCATCATCCTTCTGGTGAAACATGATCAGGACAAGTTTATTATAGGTTATAGGAAGGAATGGATGTATAAGCTGCAAAATTAAACACCTTTTAAACGAGTTCAAGAGCCATGACTGGTAAAAAATAATAATGCCAGGAGCTAAGCAGTTTCTATGGAGACACTCCCACATTTGCTAAAGATCCCTCCCCTCATCTCACAGATCTACAATTCCTAAGATTCCTTGGGACAATGTGGCGGTAGGGAAGTCAGAAGGTTTGTAAATATAGTACAGTGTCCTCTTTGGCTGCATGTCATTTGATCACCTTTCCTGTAATCTCCAGAAAGCCACTAGGTAGGTACTTCTGGAAGGATTGCCACACACACCCTGAATGTAACAATGCCCTCATTTGTCTGCACATGTTATACCCTCATTTCTGCACTTAAGCTTGCAACACCCAACTCTAATTAAGTCCAAAATTAATTCAAATTGCATGTAGTCATATTATTCTAGTTTTAAGGCTCTCAGGGGCTTCACTCATCTCCCTGAAACAGGGCCAATGCACTTTCTTCCCCAGGTCTCAAAGAGCTGCCAGAGCTCTAGATACTGCCTCAACAGGAATACACGGGGAGTTTTAAAAGGATGTATTTGAAAGGGTTCTAGTTCATGGATTATTTTGCCACGAAATCACTCTGTAGTTTAGGCTCCATTGTATCACCTGCATATTCACCTCTTCTCCCATTAACTTACATGTCTTTCCATATATATTATTCCAAGGGAATTGTATTCCCCAGTCGTATATTTAATTACAGACCGTGTCTCCTGACATGACCCCAGCTGTTCTTAAACTGAGACCTGATGGTTGTTTCTAAAAGAAAAAAATTACATCCTACATGGCTTGCCCAAAGGTATGCTGATCATTTGTGTTTGGTTGTTCAGGATTAATCACTCAAGAATAAATCTTGTTATGCTCTCCCTGCTTCCCTAAACTTAGAGAACGTCTGAGGTAACACTACAGGATTTAGGCTTTAGTTCTGGCCCCATCTACCTGAGAGTAAGACCCACTGAATTAAGTGGGATTTGCTTCTGAATAAACATAATTAGATTGCTGACTTAGTATACTATCTATAAAAAAGCAGTGGAGAGTTTTGTGAAGTCCTTGCTAGGCTAGTAAGAAGATGGGTGGCAGGAGTGAAACCACTGCTCCTACAAATATCTTAGAAATAGTATGTTTATGTTAATATTAAAGGCATGGGCGATATACTCTGGGTCAATGACTGGTGCCCCACTTTTGATTAAATTTAATTACTACAGATTAAGGGTCTCATGTTCTGCCAACTGAGCCATCCCAGTGTTTTATGTCAGAAAATAAATGACAACTCTTCCTAAAATGCTTGGCCTCTTTCCCTTTGTGCTTTCCAACATGGGGCAAGTTAGGGGTGATTCTAATCAGGAATATGGCATGGGGGAAAGGCGCATAACAGCATTTACCAGCTCTATTGCCCTGAACTGATTTGCCATCCCTGTAATGGCTACTGCTAACTTTTAAATAAATCACAGACATCCTGATCCTGGACCTCCCATATCATGGTTCACTTGACCCTGAGACCGATGCTCCTCTGACATCCCTTGCTTACTCTTGAACATTGTTTTATACTGCGGTACAGAGTTGGGGATTGGAGGTGGGAATATGTCCCATCCTTTTGGTTCTCTGTCTATTGTGGGCTAACAACAATAACACTCATATGCATTTTGACACCTCTATCTTCACTCTTCTTTTTTTTTTTTTTGAACTTCCTTTTTTAAAAATATTTTTTATTAGTTTTCCATCAAAAAATACATATCACACCACATTACAACTTTCACAAATTTTCTCATTTTTGGGCTTCCTTCAGCCTCTCTGACAATCATCCGAATTAAGCTTTTTTAATTACACATTTCCTAATTTTACTATTGCCTTTTGACATACCCTTCCACATCTATTTTTCTTTTTGGCGGTATTTCTTAAGTTTTTACAGAGCTTCTTTAAATGCCACTAACATTATTTCCTTATCACTTATATGTTCCCAGTACTCAACTAACTTTCCCAATCCTCGATGAACTTTTGGTCTCGTAGATATCTGATCTTCCCTGTCAGTTTATCAAGTTCTGCATAGTCCATCACCTTCGTTCTCCACTCCTCCAATGTTGGTACTTGTTTCTGTTTCCATTTCTGGACCAGTAATATTCTTGCCGCTGTTACTGCCTATTGGAAAAGTTTACAATCCTTTCTATTTATCTCATTTCCTATAATTCCTAAGAGAAAGGCCTCTGGTTTCTTAACAAATGTATATTTCAACTTTTTTTTCAATTCATTATATATCAACTCCCAGAAGCTCTTCACTTTCTTACATTCCCACCACATATGATAAAAAGTACCATCCTTTTCTTTACATTTCCAACACTTCTTACATGTTTTGTACATTTTTGCAAGTTTTACCGGTGTAATATACCATCTGTAAATCATTTTCATAACATTTTCCTTTAATGTAGTACATGCAGTAAATTTAATATTTTCATTCCATAATTTTATCCAGTCATTAAATTGTATATTATATCCAAAATCTCTGGCCCATTGTATCATAACTGATTTAACTTCTTCATCCTTTGTATGCCATTCCAGCAGTATCTTATACATTTTAGATAAAATTTTATATTCATTATTTATTATTTCTATTTGAAATTTTGAATCTTTCTCTACAAATCCATATCCCTTAAGATCTTTTTTAAACATTTCATTTATTTGAAAATAATGCAACCAATCATATACAAATTCCTTTACTTCATCATAGGGTTTCATTTTCCATTTCCCCCCTTCCTTAACAATCAAATTTCCATATGTAATCCACTTCCTTCTCATATTGATTTTTTTTGACACTCATAACCTCTAATGGAGATAACCAGTGTGGAGTTTTTGCTTCAAGTAGGTTTTTATACCTATCCCATATTTCTATCAACGATCTTCAGAAAATGTGGTTCTCAAAGCCTTTATGGATTTTCTTCTTTTCGGACCATAAATATGCGTGCCACCCAAATCTGTTATCAAATCCTTCTATGTCTAACAACTCTGTATTTTCTAATTTTATCCATTCCTTTAACCAACAGAGATATGAAGCTTAATAATATAATTTCAAGTCTGGCAGGGCGAAGCCTCCTCTTTCTTTAGCATCTGTTAGTAACTTAAACTGAATTCTTGGCTTCTTACCCTGCCAGATATACGTTGAAATTACTCTTTGCCATTCTTTAAAAGTCCCAGTCCCCTTGATTATTGGAATTGTCTGAAACAAAAATAACAACTTTGGCAGTACGCTCATCTTTATCGTTGAAATCCTCCCCCACAGCGATAACTTCATTCATCCCCACACCTCCAGATCTTTCTTTATTCCATTCCACACTGGTATATAATTATTCTGATACAAATCAATATTCTTAGGGGTTATCCAAATACCCAAATATTTCACTTTCTTCACCACTTCTATACCTATTTGTTGTTGCATTGTACCTATTGTTAGCAATTATTTTAGTCTTTTTCTTATTCAATATAAATCCTGCCACTTGACCAAATCTTTCCACCTCTATAAGTATGTTTTTAACACTTTCCAAAGGTTCTTTCACTGTTAAGACCAGATCATCGGCAAAGGCTTTAACCTTATATTCATTCTGGCCTACTGCAACCCCTTTTATTACCTCATTTTCCCTTATGGATTTTAGAAAAACTTCCAGCACCATAATGAATAACAGTGGCGAAAGTGGACACCCCTGTCGTGTACCCTTAGTTATCCCTATTTCTTCCGTAATCATGTTATTGACAATTAACTTAGCTTTCTGTTCAGTATATATTGCCTTTATTCCATTGAGAAATTCCCTCCCCACCTCCATATATTCTAATTTTTTTAACATAAAATCCCAAGATATGTTGTCAAAGGCCTTTTCTGCATCCACAAATATTAACATAGCTTGTTTCTCATTCCTGGCAGTCAGATATTCCAAAATATTAATTATATTCCTTACATTATCTTTCATCTGTCTGCCAGGTAGGAAACCCGCTTGATCCTTGTGAACAATTTCTTGTAATATTTTTTTAATCCTCTTTGCTAAAATACTTGCAAAAATTTTGTAATCTGTATTTAATAATGAAATAGGCCTATAATTTTTAACTTGTGTTAAATCAGAATCTTGTTTTGGGATAAATGTAATAAATGCTTCTTTCCACTTTTCCGGAATTTCTCTTTCCTTCCACTCTTCATTCTGGGAGGTTACGGATACAGAACCAAACCTACCTGTATAATAAAGCTTGGGTTTTTGTTTATTTGTTTGTTTGTTTTTTTGCAAAAGACCCACTTATCCCACAGAGGCCAGGGTGTGGGACCTAATGGCATGGTCCCATTTCTTTTCTCCACATTTTTCTCCTCCATATTTGCTATGTAAAAAGGGTTAGAGTTTTGGTTTTCTGGAGGTCTAGAGTTATCACTCTGTTGAGTATTATTGGCAAATCTGCACTTAAAAATGCAGAGTCATAGAACAGCCGAAAACAGAATCTAAGCATTTCCAACTTCCTCGTGATGATGTTCTGTTCTTTATTCGTCTTCTGCTGTGTCATGCTTCTTAAAGAGCAGCCATGCAATTTTGGTCATGTGTTTTTACTTTGGTAATCGGAACAAAAATGACAAAAGGGATTGAATCATGGTTTTTTTAAAAGCAAGTTCATGGAAGAGAGTAAAAGTATCAAAAAGAACAATGGTTATAGAGTGCCAAGGAGTGGGTGGGTGTGGGGAGAAAACAGTGCTGTTGGTTAGGACTTAATTATTGATTTGCATAACAATTCACTAACCAAATCCACGGAGACTACAAACTAAAAATGTGCTAAAAGCTCAAAATTATCACCCGATAAAAGCAGTATTATTGCGCTAGGAATAGAACTGACTTTCAACATAATCAGATTTCACAGAACAAGTTGTATGTTCAAAGAGTTTCACCCGTGCAAAAGAATCAATGTAAGATGAAAGCTAAGAGGCTAGGTGCCAGCATTGCTGACTGTGGTTAGAGGTAAATATGGCAAAATAATTATTTATTTACCATATTTATAGATCACCTTTTACCTGACGGTCCCATGGCTAAAATACATAAAATTAAAAATCAAAGTTAAACTACAATATTAAATATAATATTAAAACAAGCCAACATAAATTCCACTTAAAACAGCAACATCAGTACAAATCTGATCCAATGTACTTTTCCAAAAGCCTGAGCAAAGAGGTGTATCTTCACCCAATAATAAAACAACAGCAATGTCATTTCAATATGTGAGGTTGAGGCACAAAAGGCCAATGTGATATTGAATTCTGTTATTCATTGAGACATTATGAAGAAGTGAGAATATTTCCCCAGCAGCCTTTTTATACACACCTTTTCTGTACAATGATTCTACAATTGAGACTGCAAACTAACCTAAGACACAAGGCTTAAAAATAACCTATGACCTACCCAGGGTAGAATCATAGGGTAAAGTCATAGAATTGTAGAGTTGGAAAGGACCCATGAGGGTAGCTCAACCCCTTGCCCAATGTGGGACTCAAACCCACAACCCTGACCCACATTCCCATGCTCTACAAACTGAGCTATCCCAGGTACTTCTGTATATTTATGTTTATATTATTTATATTTATATTGCTACATTGGAGGCCTTCATCAACTGAGGCCTTCATCAAGTTGGGATAAAGTTACAAGGCCTATAATTTTCTCTTATGAAAGATCAAAGACCAGAAGCTGGGAAATAATGGACGTAATTATTACTAACACCAACGTAGGCTCCATAATCCAACACAGACTTAAGTCCATTGAAATCAGTGCTTTTAATTAGATTTAATTCTGCATGGAATTGTGACCATGTATAACTTCTGAGCAGGGAGCTAATGAAAATCTTCTTTAATAAATACCTGATTCTGTCCCCTCAAATACTGGTGTTTACATTTTCTGGTATAACAAAGGATCTAGTCATGTGTTATAATATTACTATTATTATGTCACAAAACCATCAGGTGGGTATGGTTTTAGGGAACTGCCCTCATGGGCTGGGCCTGGTTCAGCTCACAGGCTGGCAACTTCCCACCTCTGCTCTAGCTTAAGGCTGCCTATTCTGACTGGCAGCAGCTCTTCAGTGTCCCAGGAGAGTAAAACATTCTTGGACGATGGAGATGGTTTAGATCCATTCCAATCTGGGTTCAGGCTTGGCCATGGGACTGAGTCACCCTTGGTTCCCCTTGGCTGTTCTAATGAAGGACATCTGAAGAGAGTGGGAATTTGCGGGAACCATGTCACAGTGGTGCCAAGCCTACCTACAGGACAGTGTTCAGAGAGTAGCGTTGGGATTACTTAACTCCAATGGTGCAGTCAGTATGCTGATGATGTCAGGAGTGCATGCAGAAGCCAGGCCCTGTGACCAATAGGACTTTGCAGGACTGGGGCCTTCCTAAGTTTGTTCTGAAGAAGCAAGGTGCGGCCGCACAGGTGAGGCCGATTGGTAACTCACAGCACCTGGTGGCAAGAGCCGGGAAGGGATATAAGGTCAGCATTTCCCTTCGGCTCTTTGCCACAGCAACACGTTCCCTGTCTTGCTGTGTTTAGCTCATTGACTCCTTGCTTCTTGATCCTCAGACCCCTGACTTTGTAACGCCTTGCTACCTGACCCTTGGACCCTTGGCTTCTTGACTCCCAGTTCTCTGATCCTCAGACTTGGTTTCCTGACTCCTGGCTTCTGGACTCCTGTTCCCGCTCCCACCCCGCCATCTTGCTCCCGGTCCCGATGTCCCCAGCCGGGACTTCGATCGCCCGGGATCCGGACCGTGACAGATGACACCCGGTTCTGCTTCTGTATAACATCTGAATTAGGAGAGGCTGTGCACAAAAAAACAAGCTGAGTGTGAATCCTGGCAAGATGAGGGCGTTATGGGTGAGCTATGTCAGCTAAATCGGTCAGTTGCCAACCCTGGATGGGGTTGCAATCTCTCTGAAGGAGCAGGTTCTCAGCCTAGAGGTGCTTCTCAATCCTGTTTTGTCATTGGAGGCCCAGATGTTAAGAAATGAATGGGATAAAGAATTGGAGGTTCCTATATTGCCTAGAGACGATGGGATAGTGTTTTCACTTCTATAGCAAAGGTGTCAGTGGACCTTAAATTACGACTTAGACGATAGGAAAAAATATTTATAATTTATTGAAAAAGTAATAAGAACAATGCTTCTTTAAGCACATGTTTTTACCTATACTTTTTGTGAGAAAGTAGTAGATCATATTAATATGATTGTGTGAAAAAATAGGATTTTCAGAGTATATTATAATATTATAATATACATACCTACCATATGGAATTTGACAGTTGGTGCAGAATGAGACCCTGTCAGCATTTGACAACTCTATTCAGAGAGCTGTACTGGTTGCCAGTTTTCTACCGGGCCAAGTTCAGGGTGTTACTATTGGTATATGAAGTCTTTGATAGCTTGGGACCAGTTTACTTGCGAGATCACCGCTCAACCTTTTTGCTCTGCAGGCACTGTTATGCTTGCCACATAATACTTGCTCTGCATTTTTAAGAAATTGATATTTTAGTGTGACAACACCCCCATTTTGGAACTCCCTGCCTATGGCCATCAAGCAGACACCTTCACCATGCTCTTTTTGGTGCCTGTTTAAAACTTTTTTGTTTAGAGAAGTATATCCAGACATGTGTTTTAATCTGGTTTTTAGCTTATCACTAATTTCAATTATTTTAAAATGTTTTAAATGGTTGGTTTTAACTGCTTTTTACTGTTAATTTTACTGCTTTCTTCTTTTCGTAAACCACATTATTATTATTGTTATGTCATTTTATACCCTGCCTTGTTTCCTGATGGGACTCAAGGCAGCATACAGATAAAAACAAGAACTGCTGAAAACATAGAAAAATCAATCATTAAAAAAATTTAAACATTGATAAAATCAAAACTATATACACATATAAAATCTGTTTAAAACATACCAATCATTACAATAAAAACAGCACGGCTTTGAGGTATAATTACAATCAAGTGGTATATAAATATTGTGAAATATATATATATTTTTAAATTACCCTCTGCTACTCTAATTCTGGCTCTGGTTTTCAGTTTTGGGGAGATTACAGAGAAAGGGGCTGCTTGGGGCTTGCCAGGCTTCTCTCATCCTCTCTTGAGAGGTGTAGTTTCTGTCCAAGGTTGACTCATCAAGGCATGACTGGTATGGGATTGACTCCAGCAAGTTCTCCTTACACAAGAAGAGCAACGCTTGAAACCCCTGGTATAAATGGCCCTGCTGAACTTCCTGCTTGAACACCTTAACCGGGATACTAGCCAGCTACTAATTACTAGTACGCTGGGAAACAACATTGATTGAGGAATACACAGCCTTGAAGATGTTGTGTAACAAAGGCTGTGTACACATTGCAGACTTAAAACGCAGCAAGGTTGTGTATTCTCGATTCAGATCGAAGCTGGCTTGTTGGGGGGAAACGTCAACATGCAGTATTTCAAAGAAACAACAAGATAAATACAGGCTCATCATCATCACCACCACCATCATCATCATCCTTTTATTTGTATGCCGCCTTTCCATAGTTGAAACTATGCTCAAGGCGGCTTACAGCATGTCAAGAATTGTTGTTGTTGTTGTTGTTTAGTCGTGTCTGACTCTTCGTGACCCCATGGACCAGAGCACGCCAGGCACTCCTGTCTTCCACTGAGCTATGCCTTGTAGGGCCACCCAAGATGGACAGGTCATAGTGGAGAGTTTTGACCAAACGTGATCCACCTGGAGCAGGAACCGGCAAGCCACTCCAGTATCCCTGCCAAGAAAACTCCATGGACAAAGACAATGACAAGATTTACATAGCTACAAACATAGCAGAAGTCATAAACAATAAATAAAACACATCAAAACGTACACAACCAAATGGAGACAATTTCCACATAAATCGTAAGATCTAAGACTAAAGATACAACAATAACATCGATAACAGCAACATGCTCTCTCAACCCCCCATAAACAATACTCCAGTCCAAGAATCTGTTCAACAGCCTCAGTTTTTGTAGCTGGAGTCAGTCAGCACTCCACTCTCCCAGGCCAGATGGGAAAAGGCCAGCAAGGCAGGGTGCAGGATAGAAAAGGATTGTGGTTTATGTCATGTGTACACTACAAACAGCATCAGAGCTACATGGCAGTTTGTACGCAGCCCTAGTGTCAGGAACTGCTGGATCTGAATGCAGCTGCCCCATGTGGTGAACTACTGAACTGCAGCGGGCAACCTTCTTGATGAAGAACCTTCTGTCCTTGGACCACTTCCACCCACCCAGGCTGGCCCTTGGCTCCTCCCAGGCAGGAAGGATGATAAAGGGCTTCCTGTTGCAGCTCGGCTTGGTTTGAGCAATGCTGTGATGCGTTCCTGTATCTCTGGTTGTTCTTTGGTCTTGCATTCCTGTGTGCTTCTTGACCCGGTCTTCTCTTTGGGTTTATTCTCTGGTGTAAAATATGGGAAAATGCCAGACTTCTCTTATCTCAGGCTACCAGGAGGCACAATAGAGTTCACTCCACACTGTTGTAAAGAGAGTACTGGAAGGATAACTTAAAGTCGTCGTTACGAAGACAATTACCGGTAGGTGCAGGCCAGTTTGTGAGAGACCAGGACCACAACATTTGGCTCTGGTTTGCCCTTTGGTCTTGACTTCTCCTTCAGCCCTGTGTCCCCTGGCTTGCTTCAGACTGCTGCCTGTGGTCCAGCCTTGATACCTAACTCCCAAGTTGTCCTAATGTAGCCTTCTGTGCTTTCACTTTCCATGGGAAATTCGGGGAGGCGTGTGGGCAGAGAAGAGAGACCAGGGAATTGCCCTTGGCCTTTTCTATAAAGTAGGCTTGAGGCCAGGAGTGGGGAACTTGTGGTTTTTCAGAAGTTGTTGGACTCCCAATTCCCATCAGCCCCAGCTACTGCATGTAATGCATGTGCTCTACCACTGAGCTATGCACCTTCCCTATAGGAGGCAGCTGTAGCCTTCACACCAGAGATATTTTGCTAGAAATTGTTGGAGAGACGATACTGAACCAGACGTATCCTGTGATACGTATCCTGTGAGAGCCTGTGAGAGCCAGTGTGGTGTGGTGGTTAAGAGCGGTAGTCTCGTAATCCTGGGGAACCGGGTTCGCGTCTCCGCTCCTCCACATGCAGCTGCTGGGTGACCTTGGGCCAGTCACACTTCTCTGAAGTCTCTCAGCCCCACTCACCTCACAGAGTGTTTGTTGTGGGGGAGGAAGGGAAAGGAGAATGTTGGCCGCTTTGAGACTCCTTCGGGTAGTGATAAAGCAGGATATCAAATCCAAACTCCTCCTCTTCTTCTTCTTCTTCTTCTTCTTCTTCTTCTTCTTCTTCTTCTTCTTCTTCTTCTGTGTGATGCAGCAGCACCCTGGTGTTCTTATGAATTGGCTGAAAAATATTGTGTTTGAGGAAATAATACAATTTCTGTCTATGACACTAGATCTCTGACGACCTATTTGCATGTGCAAATTATCATTTCATGTTAGGATAATCATCTGTTGAATATCTGTGTGACTGCTTCATTCTCAACTGAGCTTTCTTCATTCCAGCTCACACCACCTCAGTTTTCTTCTCCACTGAATAAATTCCATTGTGTAACTATTCCTGCCTCCTCCATTTCTGAGTTTGTCACCAGGAACCACCCTGCCATGCTGCTCTGTTCTCAACTACACATGAGCATACATGTCCACACACATATAAGCACCCACTGCTTCTTTGATGGGGATTTCCATCAAAGAATGATGTGGGCCAGAAAATGGCCTTTAGGCACATGACACAGTTCTACAGAACAGGTTTGGTGTGAATGGGAGAGACTGCCTGGAAGCCGTAGGCAAGCTGCTCATTGATGAAAAGCTGGGAATCAATGGGATAAGTAAGGAACAAAACAAGTTTCACAGGAACTGCAACAGTCTTTTCCAGCATGCCAGATTTTGCCATACTCTGTACCTGTCCTTTCTTGCCCATTTTCAACACTGCTCTTTTTACATGACAGAATTGCATTCGATTGTTGCTGGAAATGGTATAACATGTAGTAAATGGTGTAGTAAAACTTACCTGCCCCCTGACACCATTGTGACATTGTCCCAGTAAGAAGAGTGAGAATCACGGGGACTAAGGACTTTTAAAAAATGGGGGAATCCTCTCTTGTTTCTGAAGAAAGGGAGAAAGCTCTTGCATGCATGAAAAACACATCTTCACATTCGTTCCATACCTGGCGCACGCACACACACAGTCATTCTCATCTCCCACCCTGCCAGTTTTCAAAATAGTCGCAAGTTTCTGCCAAAAGTTAATAAAGCAAACATATTTTGGACAACATCTATATTGCTGTCATTGACCATAAAAATACTTGGTGCATCGCCAAGCCCCCACAGCACTGCAGGGATTTTTTTTCTTTCCGTTTGTGTTTCTGGAAAGGCAGCAATCCTTCTTTGGCATTAGCTTTTCCACAGCCCTGGCATTTCTTTGTGATTCCTATCATGCTGTCCAATAGACAGACAGACAGACCTAACCCCAGACCTAAATCCAAAACATACTATGAAAGTTGCATGCATTTGGGGGGGGGGGGGCCTGTCCAGTGCTCCGCATTTTAAGGAGGACACAGACAAACTGTTCTTACTCGTGAGGAAGGCAAGAAGAACGACAAGGGGTTTTGGAAAGCAAGTCCTGTGAGAAACAGGTAAAAGAAGTGGGTGTGTTTAACCTGGAGAAGACTTTGTGTGAAACAAACTCTCTTTGTAGAGATAGTGAAGAACTTTGTTAACTTCTCAACCTGTCTCCTAGAATGACTATTGGTCTTACACTACCAGTAAATCACTCCCAGCCCCTTCTAGGATCTTTGCTTTCCCCTCAGGGAAACAATCTGGGTTGCCATGCCTAGCTAACCACTAATTCATCCCTAACCAGGCTCTAAATTGATTCTTATCTAGGTACTTTTCAAGCCCTAACTAACACTCACTGACAAACAAGCCCTATCACACAGTTTGACTGCCAGTTTCTAACTTTTAAATATTTTTCTCTCTCTCCTGACTGGATAACACTCCACCCAGCTCTGATTGGTTACTGGGTCACCAGGAGGCTGATCCAGGGTCTGTCCATCACACCCCCAGTTAAAAGAATTCTAAGTACCAAGGGAGTTTTACTAACAGTCTGTTTTGTGCTGGGCTACATGAATGAAAAAACAGCAACTGTTACAAGATCAAGAAATCATGAAATTGGTAATACAGTACTGAATTGGAAAAGGATTGATGTTATGAAGTTACGCAAAATTAATTTTAAGGCCCCCCACTTTCAAATATTTTGTCTAAAGCAACATCCTCTGGGTTATATGCGATGAAGTCATCCCATTCATGCAAGGACTTCTACTTGTGCAACAAAACTCTACCCCCACCCTCTTTCCCCAACATACCCCTCCAAAATCCATTCTGGAATGTTTCCTCCCCAACCCTCTAGAGCAGATTGTGAGGGAAGGCAAGGCAAGAGGGAGAGGAAGTTCTACTGCAGAAGTCCTTGCCTGAACAGGGCAAATGCATTGGATGGAACCCACTGACTTTAATTGGACAACTTTGACAAAAAATAAATAAATGTCATGGGCTTTTATGGATTTTTTTTTTTTTTAACGGTCAAAAGCTCAAAAGTCTGGGTTTTAAAAAGGCATCCGATTCAGCTCAGGAAGGAAGCCACAGCACAACACAGCAAACATTTTACTGGAGCGTTCCATCCATCATTTTCAGGACCTTCCTAAGCTTTTGACGATAAGGAGATTCAATCTTGTAGGGGGACTTAATCCTCCCCAGTACAAAGCTTCAAGGAGAGAAAATGTCAGCTTGTAGACAATGTAAGCAGAGCAAGGAACCAATGGCGTGACTATACTGGGACCACGGCTCCAATGTGGCAGCTATGTGGATCTTGCCATCTGCTTGTGAATGTAATAAGCTGCTGTATGGTGGAAAGAACCGAGCCTTTGATTCTGCCGTAGGAAGAATGCCAGGTTCACTTGTGGTGAGGCAATGGACCATACTTGTTACAACTGTCCTTAATTTAGGCACCTGGCTGGTAGCCATAGGTGATAAGGGATTCTGTGCAGGTGAGCATGGATGCTGCCAGGGGAGGGATCACTCTGTTCTCCCTCTTTGCCCTGCATGGCAACCAAGAGAGCCGCCAGAGGAGGGAATCCTATTTCTTTGCACCAAGTCACAGAGCTCACCATTCTTTCTTTGCCAACCCACAGCCCACAGTAGGCAGGTTTGTTTTTGTTTTTTTAAAGCTTTAAAGTTAGTAACTTTTGTGGACTTCTTTCAAAGTCTGCCTTAAAAAAAACAACCCACACCCTTGGACTCTTGTCAATAATGGAAGGAAAATGCCCAAAATTGAGAGATATAGGGCAATCATGCTCCGAGTGACCACTTGAATGACATAATGAAAAGGACTCTATTCCAGTCTTTAATGACTTCATAAACCTATTCAGTAACGCTGGCTTTTCTGCGTTCTCCTCAGGGCAAGGTGCCCAGCTGGTGTACATCAAACCCACAGCTTCAGCAAGTCCAGTCAAGCTACGCCGGTGACATCTGCTGGGGATCTATCCTTGTACTTGGAAACAGTTCGGTGCTACTTTGGTCTTGGTCAGCTTCCCAGGGCTTGTCAGGCAGCTGGATAATAAGGCCTCAGCTGCACCACAAAACAGCTTTAGCCAGAAAGCTTGCTGTTTCCTTTCAAAGTGTATTACAACCCTTTCGGTTCGTTACTAGTGGCCAGTAACCTTGGCAGTCCAAAGGCCCGCTCTGCCATCCATTCATTAAGCGTGAAAATTCACCTCATGTGGCTGCTTGTTCAAGCAACAGCACTTACAGAAAGATAATTTCTCTTAAGCCCTAGAGAAAACTGCACAGCTGAGTCACATTGGGGAGGAAGGAAGATGGTTGAGGTCAGTGCTCTGTAAAAAAATAAATATCTGGGGAAATCTGGAAGAGGAAGCCGGAAGCCCAAATACTGCCCTGAATAGAGCTGTGGAGGTCTAGACTCACATCTCTACTTGCCTATTCAGCTCCCAAGGTGACCTTGGGAAAGGCGCAGGTGCTACCAGTGTAACTTACCTACTTTTATTCTTAGGCAATTCTGTGAGAGAAGAGCTGTATATTTACCAGCTGGAGCTGTTTGGTGGAAGAGCAAGCTATAAACACAATAATAATTTGGAGTTACTGGTAAGAACAAGACAAACCCTTCCCTTTCTCTCTTTAGGCATATTTTGCATAGTGTGTGATTACCTTATATGCTGATGGAACTTGATGGCACAGAGACGGCTCATTATTTCCTCAGCAATTACACACTTTAGCATTCCTGTTTGTCCAGGTGACAGAGACACCCTAGGCCTGTGGGTGGTTGTTTCCCTCTTCCCACCATGCATCTGGATAATCTCATCATGTCCTTCCCACCTGCAAGTCTTTCATTTCTGCACCACTTTTTTTTTGGCCTTGCTTAATCCCCTTTCGCTCAGATATTTGACTGAGTCAGCCTTTAACATGACTGTCAGGAAAGCCAAGGGAATAGGTCTTAATTAAGAGAGTTCATTTGATGTCGCTATGCGGTATGGCTTGTTTCCTGCAGTGGATTCTCTCCCAGATCCAGAGCAGAGCCACTGAATTGGCAATGTTGGTGTAGCTATGACTGGATGCTCTCAGGTTATCTTCCTTCTTGCAAATTATGTGTGTGTCAAATTCATGAATCACCATGGTTGCAAATGGTTCTACATTAAAGGAAAGGACTGTGATCTTAGACCTTGTTTTCTAACCCAGTCTGCAATGTTTTCTATGGCTACTTAATTGATTCCAAAGGGTAACTGCCACCACAATAAATACCCCTACCCTGCATTGTGCAGAAGGGGTCTCATCATCATCATCATAATTTATTTTTTTATATCCCGTCCTCCCCAGCTGAAGCTGGGTTCAGAGCGGCTAACAATAAAAGTAACACAGTTTACATAAAATCACAATCAATTAATTGAAATGCATTCTAAAATCAATTTAAAATCAAATTAATGGCAACCATTGGGCTAGAGTTCTGTGTGGATTACCAAAGGAGGTTGTGCCTTGGCCAAAGGCCTGGTGGAACAGCTCTGTCTTGCAGGCCCTGTGGAAAGATGTCAAGTCCCGCAGGGCCCTAGTCTCTTGTGACAGAGCGTTCCACCAGATCGGAGCCACAGCCAAAAAAGTCCTGGCTCTGGTTGAGGCCAGCCTAACCTCCCTGTGGCCTGGGACCTCCAAGATGTTTTTGTTTGAAGACCGTAAGTTCCTCTGTGGGGCATACCAGGAGAGGCGGTCCTGTAGGTGTGAGGGTCCTATAAGATGGTACCTGCAGGAAGCCCTCATCTGCAGAGCACAATGATTGTTGGGTTTATAAGGGGTGAGGCAATCTTTCAGGTGCCCTGGTCCCAAGCTCTATGCAGCATGGCAAGAAGGATTCAGCTGATATAAATGTGATGGGTGTGCAGCAAGTGGCGGGGAACTAATTTGAACAAAATAGTGCATCGCAGCCAAATGCAAACTCTTATTTCTGCTGGCTAATCGAGAAATAACTCAGGTCGGCTAAAGCTGATAAGAATATTAAGCTGAAACCTGTTTGACTGCTTCCTGACAGGAAACCAAAAACAAAACAAATCAAAACCTTGATGATGCCAAGGAAAACTGCTTTCGCCAAGATTCCTCCCTGGTGTGTTAGCTTCATTCACGCAGAATGAATAGGATTCAAGCATGCAGTTGCTCCACCTGCCTTCCAAAGTGCTGCACCATCTAGTTTGCAAATGCCCAACTCAGTGGTAGAGCACATGGTTTGTATGCAAAAAGTCCTGGGTTCAATTTCCTGCATCTTAAGGTTGGGCTGAGAAAGACTCCTGTCTGAAACTCTGGATAGCTGCCGAGAATCACTGTCGACAATACCGAGTGGGTTGGGCCAATGGTCTGGTGCTGGGTATAAGCTAGTTTTCTGTGTTCTTTGTTCTTTTGTGTGCGAGCGAGTGGGAAGTCTAAAGAGTAGTCAAACTTGCAAATGCTAAAATATATACTATACAGCCTTGACAGGGATTCCATACAGGGTATTTTTTTAAAAGAGACCTATCACAGACATTGACACGTTGTTTCGAGGTCAGAGGGGGAAAAGGAATGTTATATTCACAAGCAAGCAAACAAAGAATAATCTTGACTGTACTAGAAAGAGCAGGGATAGGCTAAACCAGTGGTTTTCAACCAGTGTGTCGTGGCACCCTGGGGTGCACTGAACGAGTCTGGGGTGCTGCAGGCAACACTGGCTTCTGTCCCGCTTTCCTTCCCTCCCTCCTCTGATGCCTCCGCCTCCCAAAGGCTTGCACAGCTGTTTATTGCAGTAGCCCTGACTATAAGCTCTGCAGGCAGCACCTCTCTTTGGGGTGTGGGGGGTGGGGGGCAGCTTAGAGACCAGGGATGGCGGCAGCAGCTGCCCAGAGGAGAGGAGAGAGGAGAGGAGGCTGATGGAACACTAAGGTTACCAGATTTTTTTCAATGAATCTGGGCACCCTTTTAAACTTCAATGGATTTTGTATAGGGATTGATTTGTAAATCTGGGGACTGTCCGCGGGAAACAGGGACGTCTGGTAACCTTATGGAACACTCCACAAGGGAGGGTGTTCAAGAAAGGTCAAGAGGCGGCCAGCTCTGCAGGCAAGGGGTGACATAACTGGGCTCCTCAGCCCCACAGGAGTGCTGCAGAAACAATGTAGTTGGTCAAGGTCCTGGACTCAAAAAGGTTGAAAATGTCTGGGCTAAACCATGCCTGCTTTGGTAGAGAGCTCTGTGCTGCCCTCGTGTGGATAACATTGGCCAGTTTTAGATTCTGCATCAGTTGCCCCACTTAAAGTCAACGTTCCACTGACCTCAGCAGAATTCTGGATGTGGCTGAATAAGGCACTCATGTATGCACTCTCTCATGATGAACCTTTGATGCTTCTGTTTGCAGTTCCTTCCAGGCTGTAATAATAAACCTAATGTAATACTTGTAATACTTGCCAACAAAGGTCCGTATAGTTAAAGCCATGGTTTTCCCAGTAGTGATGTATGGAAGTGAGAGCTGGACCATCAAGAAGGCTGATCGCCGAAGAATTGATGCTTTTGAATTATGGTGCTGGAGGAGACTCTTGAGAGTCCCATGGACTGCAAGAAGATCAAACGTATCCATTCTTAAGGAAATCAGCCCTGAGTGCTCACTGGAAGGACAGATCCTGAAGCTGAGGCTCCAATACTTTGGCCACCTCATGAGAAGAGAAGACTCCCTGGAAAAGACACTGATGTTGGGAAAGATGGAGGGCACAAGGAGAAGGGGACAACAGAGGACAAGATGGTTGGACAGTGTTCTCGAAGCTACAAACATGAGTCTGACCAAACTGCGGGAGGCAGTGGAAGACAGGAGTGCCTGGCGTGCTCTGGTCCATGGGGTCACGAAGAGTTGGACACGACTAAACGACTAAACAACAACAACAACAACAATACTTGCTAATATTTTATTTGTCTCTAGGGGCAAACAACTTCCTTCCCCCCATTAAAGCTGCATTGGAGGATTTTTACCATTGCATGTTATTAAACTTTCTAGGCCCTTAATAACCCTAATTTATTTATTTTTAAAAATCTATTTCCATGTGCACTAACAGAAACTTTCTTCCCCGGATAAATAGCAGGTGCTTTTTGGGGTGGGTGGATTTTCATTGGACGGTAGTGTGGGACTGCCTTGTCGCCTCCGCTTCTGTGCACCCAGAAAATCTGTGCCAGATGTCTGAGGAACCTTCTGGATCTTGGGGAGAGGCGAGGGGGAGGTCCTATTGCATGAGTGGAAGCAGAAAATTCAACATTTTGGGAAAGAGTGCAACAATCACCACAAGCGTGGACTACCTTAGAGCTACCCTTCCCTTCCTTTCTCAGAGGTGTGGTTCCAATGGTAGTTATTATTGTTTTGCTGTGTTATTATAAATTTGTTTTTGTGGTGTTTGTTTGAAATGTGTCCTTGTTTCTTTGTTGTAAGCTACATTGAGCATTTTTTTGTGGAAAAGTGGCATACAAATAAAATGAATCAATGATGAGTTCAGTGAAATTCTGGGGAGATTAGCTTATCTTCTGCATTTATACCTTAGGACAACTTCACCATTATATTTCTGATCAGTGCCATTTTAGCTTTGTATTTTTAAAAACCCGCTATTTTTATTTCTGCTCTTTTTGCATACACATATATAAAATATTAAAGGAACAGCATTTAAATGAAAATGCATTTTAGTGCAATAAAAAAGGCTAACCCCCCCCCAGCAATCACTCTGCTTTTTTTCTAGTCACCATTTAGCTATCAAGCTAATCAGTTATACTTCAATCATTGTTCCTTTATGAGCTTTCTGCTGCTCAAGTTAAATGGGTCCATATATTTGGGTTTGTTCAGAATATATCGCAGCAAAGCAGCCAACACTGTTTCTTCATGCAGCAGTTTTGTTCCCTTGGTCCCTAAATGTAGTCAATGCCGTTTCAACTTTGTCCTGTCAGTCTGAAGCTTTGCCCAGCCATCCTTCAATTTGTTCAATCACCACAATACTGCGGCCATGATGTGGTCCCTGTCAGCAGTCACAAGGAACCAGGGCAGAGGGTATGCCAACATCCTGGGCACCCTGGATATTGTGAAGACCATCGTCAAAGAAGATGTGGGGCTGAATCTTGGAGAGTATGGGGCCTTTAGGTGCTCCATCCATGAAGAAGGCCTCATCAATTGCCAGGCCCCATTCCCGAAGCGTTTTTATGGCCCGGATGCCCATGTCACGGCCACTGCGGGCAGTTACCAAGTAAATGCGGATGGGAGAGTCCTCTTTGCCAAATTTTTGGCGCATCTTGCCAAGATGCAAAGCAAATGCTTTCAGTGGGCCCTGTAAAATACAGTAGGCAAAAGAGGGAGGCATTATATTATTCCACAGAATAGTAAATTATAAACCAAACAATTCTATTCAGAAGGGGACAATAGGATTCTTGGGACCTTGTTTTTTATTTTTTTAAAAAGTATAATGTAAACCACATGGGTTTATCTTACTTTATCCAAGTGACAACATTCGAGGAGTGATTATAAAAACAGCAAGCCTTTAAAGAAGTCACTGTATATGTGATCATTTCATCAGGGCACGGGAGAAGAGTTTTAAAGTGTACGTCGTCTGTCTGACTTTAGCATTCACTAGATCAAAGTACAGAAACCAGAGAAGATTGCTTTGTAAAGATAGATCAATGCAGCAAAGCCCCATCAAAAGAATCGCCTTCCTGGCCACTTCAGTCCTTTGAATTGGGTGGGGGAACTGTGGCATTTCAAAGAGTCAACTGACAGGTGAATATGTGTTGTTTGATGACTTGCAGTTGAACATATTCATCGCCTCCATTGAAAAGAATCAGGTTTGAGATAATGCCAGGTGATAGGAAAACTGTCAGAGACATCATCCATAGTCATCAGGTAATGAACAGCCTCTGCCAGTCAGGACCCATCATGCCCCTAATGCAGCCTCCCCACTTCCACTAACCGTACAGAGATGAGCCTTGCTGCTGTTATCCACACTCTGGTAACCTGGTAGTTTTATTACTGCAATGCATTATATACATGAAGCTGCTTTAGGAAATGGTTTGGAAACTTCACTTGGTCAAAACAGGGCAGCTAGGTTATTACTGGAGAGTGGTAAATATGATCGTATTACACCAGTGCCCCATGATTTGGAAGCTGCCCAGAGTGACTGGGGCAACCTAGTTAGATGGATGGAGTACAAAATAAAAATAAAAATAATTAATATTAGCAGCAGCACCACCACCACCATACCTTCCAACATTTCTCCAGTGAAAATAGGGATGTCCTCTTCCATAATAATAGTTTTATTTTTTATACCCCATTCATCTGACTGTGTTGCCCCAGCCACATTGGGCGGCTTGCAACATATATAAACACATAATAAAACATTAAACATTTTTTAAAAAACTTCCCTATACAGGGCTTCCTTCAGATGTCTTCTAAAGGTTGCATAGTGACTTATCTTCTAGGCTCAGGGGACGCATAACTCCATACCCTCCAACATTTCTCCAATGAAAATAGGGACTTGCTAAGGAACAGTGGGACATTCTGGGATCAAGTCAGAAACCAGGACGGCTGCTGTAAATCTGGGACTGTCCCTGGAAAATAGGGACACTTGGAGGGTCTGCTGCACTGGCTCCCAATCTGTTTCTGGGACTTTTAAAGCTCTGCATGGCTTCAGGACAGGCTACTTAAAGGATCATCTTCTCAGCAGTTGGGTATGTGCGGCTGCATGAGCAAAGCCCATTGACTTAAGCATAACCCTGACCTTGCCACCTCGCCCTTGCTCAAGATCTCAATAGCTAGTTATATCGATTCATGTATATTATAGAAATGAGTCTTACAGGGAGAAATCAAAACAAATTCCTTCCAGTAGCACCTTAAAGACCAACTAAGTCAGTTCTTGGTATGAGCTTTCGTGTGCATGCACACTTCTTCAGATACACAAGTGTGCATGCACACGAAAGCTCATACCAAGAACTGACTTAGTTGGTCTTTAAGGTGCTACTGGAAGGAATTTGTTTTGTTTTGACTATGGCAGACCAACATGGCTACCTATCTGTAACAGGGAGAAATCACTCATACACTTTGCGGGGGGGGGGGGGGGATGGGTGCCAGCATAGGATAAGAAAAGTAAGCAACCTCACCTCTCCCATGGGCACACTTTCCATCTTTTTCTCATACTCTACAGCCCCCTCCAGCCCCTTCTCACGAAAGACCCGCTCCGTCTCGTCTGAAAAGAGTACAGCATCACCGTCAAAGACGACGTGCAGCTGGGTGCTGGGAGCCTGGATCTCCTGCTGGAAGATGAGTGCTGCTGAAACTCCTGTATGACAGAGAGACGGTTAGATTGCCTGTCTGGAAGTGGTTCAGCAGAGGATGCATGATAGACACAGCTTGGGCTAGGCCCCAATTTAAATATCCTATTCTCTGGCATGAAATGATCTCCTGAGGTTAAGCAGACACAGATGTGGTGTATCTCTGGAAGTGACAGATGTGAGGCATGCTCTGTTGGTTCACAGCCTGCTCATGACTATTAAAGCTTTTAGATGTCACAACTGACTGCTTTATTTTTTGTTTTATTTTGCTGTCAGCCTTCAAAGGGAGGAGGACAGGTTGTCTTTGATGCAGCTGCCTTGTCACAACAACAGGCTCCAGGGGAAAGCAGAAGAGACGAAGCAGTCTTGCCTAGGGTTGAAGCCTCTCTCCCACTTTCTCCGTGCACTAGCTGAACAGGTCAGTGTTTCCTCAAGATGTCTGTTCAGAAGTGTGAGGAACACTGCAGGGAGACGCTATTCATCTTCAGCAATGAATGTGACTTTCCTCACAATCACGCTGCTAGAGGAACTTACCACACTAAACAATGACATCAACTGGGATTTATCCTGGGTACAAACCCACAAACAGCATTTCGGAGCGAGAGAGCAAGCACATTTCTCTGTTGTTTGAACTTGATGGTGTGCAGATGATTTTGAGAGGACATATGGAAGGAGAGATGGTAGGCCCAGGCCATAAAATAAAAGCAATGTCAACAAACTGTAACAGGAACTTTTTAGGCGAAAGAAAAGAAGAAACAGAAACAAACCTCTTTGAAGCGCATTGCACACATCTGTCATGTCAGCTGAGAGGAAAAGCTTCACATTGTGGGTTTTCAAGTACTGGGTAGAATCTTCATCACTGACAAAACAAAACTTGGAGATCTCCAGACCTTTAATCCAGGGACAAATAAATATTGTGCAGTCAGTTGTTAAGGGGGGACTACAAGGAGTTTAAGCATATTAGAAGAAAATATACCATATTACAAGGTCTGATTTCCAGGGCTGAACTAGGCAACTTCTTCTTAATCTTGGTTGTGTAACACTTAGAAATTGTCACCAGATGTCACTATAGCGCTACTTGCACAGCTAGAACAAAAAGTATCAAGTCTTTCATTCTAGACCAAACTGGATACAATGTCAATGGCATGTAAGCAATTCATGGGCATAGTGTTTTTTTTAAATGCCAATGTGGGGAGGCCCAAGCAGGATCAGGACTGTCATGCACAGGGATGGGCATCAACAATAATTTCCCCGGTCATCACCTTGACAAAAATCACCCCTGATTTTTGAATCACCCCTGAAAAATCAGCCCTACTCTGTTTTGGGATGGATTTAAGCAACAGTACTAATTACTAAAACAGAACAGCAGCACTGTTAGAATCTATGATTATATTATTCTAACAGCGCTGCTGTTCTGTTTTTATAAATACTGTCAAGCATGGCAAAATGATTAAAGTGGTCATACGATAGGAACACCCGCAAACTATTCTGCATCTTTTATTGTTTTCTTTCATTTTCACTAATAAAGAAAGAGGAAGGAACTACAGAAAGTTGTGGTCTTCAAATGGGTTTTTCTACATTTGATGCATGTACAGGGATAGGAGTAGTTATCTAAAGCACATACCCAAGCCCTGAAAGAGGGGTTTGGGGCCCAAGGGCAAGGCAGTACTTATGGTCCTCTGGCTTCCATGACCATGTCTGACCCCTCATATCCTTAGTTCTCTATCCTTAGTATAGACTTCTTTGAGGAGAATGGTGCTTCTGCTGTTGGAATTCCATGAGATGTGCTGATAGTTTGAGGCAGTCTCAGGCTCACATGCCCTTGCATATTGAATCTGAAAGTCCCTGTCTTGGTTCCAGGCGCCTCCCCCCCTCAGCACTCGCACTGTGGTATGCCCTCAAGGGTTCCACCCATACAAGTCCTGGGAAATAAGTACAGCTGGTTAAACTGTACCTAGGTGAGTCAGAGCTTAAGACCACACCTTGGCTGCTTCCAGGTAGCCTTGTGTTTCTGCTCACATAACTTCATAGCGTCCCCAACTCACATCCTTGCACAATGGGGAATAAACACCACAGGAAAAGTGGCAACCTTGCCAACTTGTAAATGCAGCACTTGCTCTCTGCTCTTCCTGCATCCTTTGTGGAAATTTCCCTCCATATTTTTATGTTTGTAGCATGTACCCTTTCCCTGCAAATTGTGGGGAGGCTGCAAAGTCTCAGAGCTCATATTCACAGCTATAACCCAGATGATTCTTAAATGTGTCATCTCCTTCTTGGAGTACATGCCTGGTTTTGATTTTTTTTTTTTTTTTTGGAATGTGGACCTCGTCACAGGCAGATTGGGCTGCATGGAAACCTCCCACAGTGGTGAAGCAGGGGTACATACAGAAACAAGTCTTCAAGGAAGCTAGTTGACATGTGGGATAAGTATAGACTGAACCATTTGCAATATGAGACACTGCCACGTGTGTTCATTCATGAGTCTGTTCCATCCCATCTCCACATTTACCTGTGTGTGTGTTTTTAAAAGCATGAAAATTAATAGTTAAATGTGGATTTAAGCACATATTTTATCACAAACAATGCATTTCAGTACATATTTCATTGCAATGTGGGCAATCCTAAACATACTTTATATAATGCACAAATTTCAACAGATTTTTATGCATTCTTTGAGCCAACGCAACGACTGTTTCGCAACATTTGGAGAGGTGTGAAATCCAAAAGAAAATTTCAGTGCAAACTTGGTCAGTGCACTGAAATATGTAGGCCAAACAACATTATCCTCCGTCCTGAGCTGCCACTAAATTTTGCAGCCAGATGCTCCCTGCCTTCTTCACCTTCTGCCTGCAAACAGTATAGTCCTGTTCATATAGATCATGATCTTAAAACAAAGATGGTGTCTTAGGCTGCAGTCCAAACCATATTTATTCAGAAGTAAGTCTCCCACTGAATGCAACGGGCTTACTCCCTGGTGGGATTCCGCCATAAGTTACTTACTGGTGCTATTTGCTCCTCCCTACTCCCTGGTATGTATATTGTTGTGAGTTGTTTCATGTGTGCACTTTGGCAATATACAGGGACTATTTGTCCTTTAAGATCAGCAGGATGAACTGTGTGGTGTGAGGGCCCAGGGAAGTGCATTTTCAGTGGTGATTCTTTGCATATGGAACTCCCTCTATTTCAAGGTGTGTGCAGTCCTACCTTTATGTAGTGTTAGGTCAGGCATCCCCAACCTGTGGCCCTCCAGATGTTTTGGCCTACAACTCCCATGATCCCTAGCTAACAGGAGCAGCGGTCAGGGATGATGGGAATTGTAGTCCAAAACATATGGAGGGCTGAAGGTTGGGGATGCCTGTGTTAGGTGATTTGTCAAAATGCATCTTTTTGGTGTGCATTTGGAATGCAAGGTTGACTAGAAAAAAGGTCTAATTTGATGCTGGGTGGTACTTTTAGTAAATTGCTACATAAATCAAATCATTATGAGCTGCTGTGCTTTACATTTTAAATGAATGTGTGTGGGGTTTTTTTTAAAAGAGTTTACTTCTTTTTAATTCGTTTGACCTTTTAGCAAAGTGCCCTGTGGCTTCTGCAAAGGGCAGGATATACCGTATATCACTGAAACAAACTAATACATGAAACCACATTTGCCAGTGGCTGCCTGATTTGTACAAATGCATGAGCCTTTTTCTAGATGACTACTCCAGTTATGGGTCTCCCAAGGCACTCAGAAGTGGTCCTCTATAAGCATGAACTAGCCTCCTATTCCATACTAAGTGCTGTCTTCCTAGCACAGGGATGAATGGCTTTGTATCCTTTCCAGTGTCCTTACCTCTTTTCGTTTCTCGATTCACAATACATACGGATTCGTCATTGTAATGTGCAGAAATGCAAACGAGGTCATGAGGAAATCAAAATTACCCCCAGAAAGAATGAAATTTACAATGAATGGAAAAAATGAAATCTAGAGGTTTCTGGAAAATGACTTAACAGTCTTATGTCTAGGACACCTACTGTGTTGCTTAGCACTGTTGATGACCCGCACACCACTCTCTGGACTGTTATTGGAGAGGACAATCACATCAAATAGCTCCTTCTCCTCTGGGTCTCTTTCAAGAAGTTTCTTGTTCACAAACTGTGCTGCCTGGGGTGGGGGAGAAGAGTCCAGAGGTGTATTACCATTCATTACTATATAAACCCTGGCCTTTAAGGCTGTAAGTGGTGAAGGCAAATGTGTTAGGATTTTAAATATGGCTCAGATTACGGTATTTGAAAGCATCTTCACTACTCTGAAAGCACAGGTGCATATTACTGTGCGAGAGGGAGTCGTGAAGATCCACAATTTTCTAGCAGTTTCAGGGAACTGCTTCTGTCACAGGCAAAACTGATCGTACAGTATTTGCGCTGCTTATGGTGCTCTCACATACCCACTCCCCAGTTGTGGGACAAAGCAATTTTGCAACAAGAACACTTATACATTCATTTAAAACATCTTTACTGTCTGATTGAAACATGAGGGGGGCAAGATTAACAGACACTTTTGCTGTTGAAATGGGTGGCAGTAGATTTTTCACTTGCACTGTTAATCTGGCTTTGCAATATGCTTTACACCCATAGATATGTAAAGCTCATTTTACATACCCATAGATATGTAAAGCTTTTACAATATGCTTTACACCCATAGATATGTAAAGTTATGTAACGCTTCTATGGGTGTAAAGCATATTGCAAAGCCAGATTAACAGTGCAAGTGAAAAATCTACTGCCACCCATTTCAACAGCAAAAATGTCTGTTAATTCTGAGATGAGAATTTTAAAAGACACAGGGGCTTTGTATTTCACACATGCCTTGATCAAGCTGTTCTGGGCACTTTACCTGGATAAAAGCAAAGGCTGTCCCTGGCTCCAAAGGGTTGTTCTCGTTCGTTTGCTGATGCTTCACGTACTCCTCCTTTCCCTTTGTCAAAAAGATCTCGTGCTCCTTTTCCAGGTTGAAAATAGCCCTTGTTGTCACAGCAATGACCAGAGCTTCCTTGGGATCTTTCTGAAGAGGAGAAGCCCGAGAACAAAGTCGAGGTTTGGCAACCAACATTGGTCAAGAGGGAAAAATGCGCTGAAGGAAACCTGAACGAACATTTGTGTCTCTCCTGTATATTTGCAACTCCTCCCCACTCAAAGCCACACTATTTGCATTTAAGACTATTTCACTGCTCTATGTTTTGGCCACCTCTCCTTACACGAACTGACCTGGAAACAGTAATCATCATCCAAGGACCTTTCATAAGAAGTCTGAAGGCTGGTATCGCTGCTTGTGCAATGCTCTCTCCAGGAAGATTTCCCTGGCACCATCTCAATCTATCTTTAGGTGCCAGGCTATAAACTTCCCCTTTGACCCTGGCTTTTGGCCCTTGATTTGAAGAAGTTCTAAATATGTGTGGCCTCTCTTAGTGAGGCAGGATCTCTAAAACCTATCTTTTATTTGTTTGGATATGCTTTTAAAGGTGTTATTATACCTGGTTTTAATATTTAAAATTTGTGTTGCTTTTGTGAATATAAACAACAGCAGCAATAACAATATGCTTATAGCACATACCTCTACCTTCTTGGGAAACTAATTCTCAGAAACATGTATATCCTGGCAAGCTTAAGGCAAGCTATCGCTATAATTATATCCCCTGCAGAGAGCACAGATGTGATGAAGCAGAACATGAACTCCAGTGTCAGGACTCTCAGCCCATGACTTCAATTTGTGAGCTGGCAAAGGAACTACAGAAAGCAGCCAGACTAGTTTTAGGCATGTTAGAACAGCAATAGGCCAGAGTACATCATCTGGTACCAGCAGCTTGCAGGTTAAGCTTGCTCACTTGACTTGAGTAACTAGAGGACTATTATTAGCCCTTGTGAGGTACGTGCAAATCTGCAACCTTGTGGTGGTAAAAGCAGCTGTGGATGGAATTTTAGGAACCAAATGACTGAAAGGATAAAGGTAGTATTCCTTCTTGTTGTCATCCTTGGATAGAAACCCCTCAGCGACAGTTCACAACAGAGAAATGACCTTTAGGATTCCCAGGGAGCATTCTGCCTTTGAGTTAGACTGAGCCTAATGGGAAGCACCCTGCTTTGTTTTGGAGGAACTTTCTGATCATTCCAGACCCAGAAAGGGTTCGGTGCTAGAGAACATGCTTTTTCATGGAAAGCACACCAGGCTCAAACCCTAATATCTCCAGATAGGGGAGAGACGCTGCCAATCAGTGTTGACAGTATTGAGCTAGATGGACCAATGGTCTGACTTGGTATCTTTTTTTGTTTTGGTAAACAAATTTGTATTAGTTTTCCAATATTCCCCCAATAATAGCCAAATTATAACAATATCAATATCTGACTCAGGATCCAAGGCAACTTCCTATACAGTGGTACCTCGGGCTACATACGCTTCAGGTTACATACTGTCAGGGAACTGCCATCGGAGCCAGAGGGAGAGGGAGGGCTCCAGAGGGATTCCGGAGAGCGTACCAGGAGGGAGAGAAGCAGCCCATCTTCTGGGGAAGGAAATCAGCGTAACACTAGTGGAGAAGGGGGGCAGATGGGGGAATCGGCGAGGTGGCTCCATGACTCCTCGCCGGAGACCATCGGGGAGAGCACGGGTCCTCCGCTGCCCACACCCTCCTTGCGCAGAAGGCTTCCGCACAGGGAGAGTAGGCGGAGAC
Source organism: Podarcis erhardii (assembly GCF_964252035.2). Lineage (NCBI taxonomy): Eukaryota > Metazoa > Chordata > Lepidosauria > Squamata > Lacertidae > Podarcis > Podarcis erhardii. Next base: position 76,155,516 of record NC_138497.1, on the reverse strand, counting down.
TAGGCGTCAAAGAGCTTCTTTGCTGGAAGAAGTTCAAGAAACGCCCACTGACGGATTCTGCCAGCTGTCCGGACAGAAGGGTTCACCCAGGCAACTCAGCCAAGCGTGGCGCCGATTTATGCATGAGCAACCCCTAGAACCACTACACATACGCTTCAGGTTACATACGCTTCAAGTTACAGACTCCGCTAACCCAGAAATAGTACCTCGGGTTAAGAACTTTGCTTCAGGATGAGAACAGAAATTGTGCTCCAGTAGCACGGTGGCAGCAGGAGGCCCCATTAGCTAAAGTGGTGCTTCAGGTTAAGAACAGTTTCAGGTTAAGAACAGACCTCCAGAACGAATTAAGTACTTAACCCGAGGTACCACTGTATTCCTATGGTCTCGGAATCATAGAATATGCCCAACCAATCTGGTGTTCTAAGTTTGGGACCAAATTTTGAATCACTTGGTTTTCATTTGCCCATAACAGGCATAGGCAAACTCGGCCCTCCAGATGTTTTGGGACTACAACTCCTATCATCCCTAGCTAACAGGACCAGTGGTCAGGGATGATGGGAATTGTAGTCCCAAAACATCTGGAGGGCCGAGTTTGCCTATGCCTGGCCCATAACAGTGGTTCACATATCTTCAGACTGTATTTGTCTGGAAAACAAGACTCCTCAGTGTCTTAGTGTATACTGAAGGGGAAACCAGTTTCATTATATTTAGAACCCTATTGTGCTTAATTGAAAGAAAGCAAAATATAGTTCCTCCTTTAATATGCTGACTATAAACTACTATAGCTATTAATGCCATACCTGGGTCACACTGGTGTTTATGACTGTGCTTTCGAGGTCTGCCATCTTCCGCTTCTGACCTTGAAGGAGGGGAAATAGCTGAGGCACCAAGCATCACATTACATTCTATCCACTGGCAGGAAAGGGAGCATTTATCAACCGAAAGAAAGATTGCATATGACACCTATATGCCATGCTATCTCTTTCCATAATTTGTGGAAACAGACCTGCAAACCTCTGTGGCACAAACATAACTTTTCATAGATTTATGCAAAACATTGTCAGAGCCAAACTGAAGATAACATAAAAGCCAGGAAATAGCAACAGATTAGTCACTGAGACAAATATAAAACACAAAACAATATAAAAGCACCCGCAGAGAGAGTAACAGAGAAACAGAAATAAAAGGGTACCCTGCTAGCCAAACTGATCTCACCTCCAAGGAGAGCACCACAGCCATTGTTGCCACCACAGCAGCAACGGGTGATGCATTTTTTGGAGGCAAGACCTGCTGCCCCTGTGGATTATGCCGCCTGAGGCAGTTGTCTCAGCTTGCCTCTGGGTGGGCAGGCCCTGCATACGAGGAATCTTTAAAAGAGCAACTAAGCAGCCACTCATGAAAGAGAGAGCCTCTGATCACCTCCAGGTTAGACTTTTGCAATGCATTGTGGGGCTGGCAGGGGTTGCCTCTAGAGACCGCACAGTTAACAACAGCCGCTTGGCTACTAAAATAGCAGCCCTAACCCCACTTTCATAAGAGTAAGCCCCACTGAAGTCAACATGGCTTGCTTCTCAGAAGACATGGTTACAGAAGACTGTAACAGAAAAATCCTACAGGTCTGCTTAAGTTATCTGCATGAAAGGAAGACAAACTGGAATTAATGGGAGCTACTAATGGGAGCAAGACTAGCGGTCTTGAATGCAAAACATTATTTATTTGCTTATACACCACTTGATTGTAAAATGAAACCAAACCCTGAAAGCGGTTTACAGAAAAGATAAAACAATAAAGTCACCAATAAGATGAATTAACCGTAATAACTTATGACTTTTGAAAAGTTAAAATAACAAACTTAAAATTAATTAAAACTCATATCAACTTTCTAAATATCTGGGCTGCCTTGTCTAAACAAAAATGCTTTTAGCAGGTGCCGAAAAGAGTACAGTGAAGGCACCTGTCTGACATCAATAGACAGGGAGTTCCAAAGTGTAGGGTGCTGCCACACTAAACTATCAAGTTCTTACAGATGTAGAACAGGTATTATGTGGCACCTTTAACAGTACCAGTTCTGCAGATCAAAGCAGCCAAGTGGGTGTATATGAGGTAAGGTGATCTCACAGGTAAACTGGTCCCAAGTTGTTAAGGGCTTAATATATTAACACCTTGAACTTGGTCCGGTAGCAAATTGGCAACCAGTGCAGATATCTGAGCACAGGAGCTATATGCTGACTAGGCCTCAATCCTGTCAGCAATTGTGCTGCAGTATTCTGCACTAACTTCAGCTTCCGGCTCAAGAACAAGGGAAGCACCACACAGAGTGCACTGCCGTAATCCAGTCTTGAAGTAACCAATGCACAAACTACCCTGACAAGGAATTCCCAGCCCAGGAATGACTGTAGTTGTTGAACAAATCGCTACTGGTTAAAGATACTTCTTACCACTGTGGCTACCTGAACCCCCAGTGACAGAGCTGGATCCAAAAGCACCCCCCAAATTTCTTGGACACAGGAACAACTCGCCCATAGTGTCTCTGTCTTGCCAGGATTCAAGCTCATATTACAGATCCCTTGGTTGGTAGGTAGTTAGGAAGTTACCCAACAACTTCCTGTTTTGTTTCTAAAGTCTGGTAAACTTCTGCACATTCTTTTCTAACTCCTGGCTGGCTCGCCAAAGATCAAACATGCGGAAAGGTGGGATTTTTTTGGCAGCAAATCTGATGGGTTTGACACAGGAGCCCGAAAAGACCTGGTAGTCATTGGCTCCAAATCCCGTTGTTCATAGCAGAACCCTACAAGCCCAGAGGTAAGCCAGAGCTATAAACTAACATTTTGACCTGTGATCCCATCACTGTCCCTACAAGCACGCGCAACTCTGGTGTGGAGCCCAGCTCACCCCAGCGGATCTCCTTCTTTTAGCACGTCCCAAAGTTTGAGAGGGAATGCTTGGCTAAAGAGCAGCAGCAGCAGGGCTGCAGAGATCATCTCTGATTCCTTTCTGCAGGATCCCTGCATCTCCTTTTAAGGGCTGAGTCCGAAAAGAAAAAAAGAACGGGAAGGATCGTCCCGGGGGGGGGGGGGGATACCAACTTCGGCAGCTTCCCGCAGCACTTCTAACAAGTGAGCGAACAGCAAGGATGGCGTGGGTTCCTTTTCCCTATCTGCAAAACACACCCATGCACAATAAATTTTAAAAGAGCGAAACTCACCAAACGCAAATGCAACTTGTCTCAACCAAAACACCCAGTATTTGAAAAAGATGCTGCCTCTTTCTATCCGGCAGAAGTAGAGGCGCCAGGCATTCTGGGACTTGTGGTCAACGCCGCTGCCTTTCTTCCCTCTTCCGACGGCGACAAAGAAGGCGGCGGACTCGCTTTCCCAGCGTGCTTTGCGCTAGCGTGCTGTCAACATGCCAGAGCGGTGGGGTGAGGAAGAGTCTAGCGATGGGTGGAACCATCGCAGCAATGACAGGGCATCTCTGAGCAGCGCTGCTAAGGGGCAAAGAGAGACAAGACCAGAATTAAATTTCAGGGTTGCCCTAGGCTAGCCTTTCATTTTGGGATAGGCTGCGCATTCATCAGCCGTAAGCCTACCACAAGCACTTTTCTTCTCACTGCTTATAATTTTACTACAACCCTTTAATTTTATGGGCTGTAAAAGGCAGCTGTTAAATATAGTCCCGCCACAAACCTCATGAAAATACAGGCTGCTTATAAAATACAGCTATCAACATATGAAGAGAATTTGTAAAAACTGATTTCTTTACCAAGTGTTTGTCTGTGCTCTCTCCTTCATTTCTGTTTTATTTTATTTATCTATTTCAAGATAGATTTAGGGTTGACATCTTTATTATTATTTTTTTAAAAAATAATAATTCAAATGCCTCTGTATATGTGCAGAGCACCATTGCCTTGAAGAAAGCAAATATTTTTTTAAAAAATCAAAACAAAAACCTAAGGAGGGGAAATGCCTTTGAATTTCCTCTTTTGACAAGAAACTGCTTTAAAAATACTAACATGCAAATATCGAAAGCACTGGCCACAATGTTTCCATTCTACTTTTTATGACAACCGGCCAGGAAGACAGAATTCTGGTAGGCCAGTAAAATTCAGGCTGGTTGGTAATGGTATTTAGACTGTTTACCGAAGGCTGTGCTCAACTCTCACCCTGTTTTTATTTCCTGTAAATTCCAGAGCAGCTGAAATGGATAGGAACTTTAACATGGCAATGCCACCCAACTCCATGAGCTGTTGAGTTTCCGCCAAGTGAATTACAGTCATCTAATTTTAAAATGTCTAGGCTTCATCCTGATGAAATCAGTGTGCAAGAAAGCACACTTGTAAGAAAGCCCCACCTCAGCATCACGCATACTTCATACACTTCAGACATTTTAAGATCTAATTGACACGGAAAGGCTGTAGCTCAGTAGCGTATATGCTTTGTATGCCGTAAGTCCCAAATTCAATCTCCGGCTTCTCCACACAACTCTCACTATAGCAAAGGACACACCAGCTGGGGAGAGAACCACATTTTCCCAGTAAGAGGACACTGTCCTTTGAAGCCTTGGGAAACACAATACCCTTGCAACAGTGGTACCTCAGTTTTCGAACGTAATCTGTTCCAGCAGACCAGTCACATTCTGAAACTTTTGAAAACTGAGGTGCAACGGGGAAATTGAGAAAAATAACATATACACTCAGCGGAAGCCGTTTGACTTCTGAAGCGTGTTCGAAAATGGAAGCATTTACGACGTTTGAGTTCTGAAACGTTCATCAACGGAGACGTTTGAGAACCGAAGTGCCACTGTATTGTGCTTTAAGGAGAAGATATTTGAGCACTGCACAACAAAGGCACAACGGCTGCACTAGGAATGAGCATTACAGTACTGTGCTGCAAATTGTCTGGTCAAGTCTTTGGTCAGTGAACACCTCTGACTTTTTGGAAAAAGATGTGGTACAAGTATCTCTCGCTAAGGTATTCCTCAGCTACTCTGGAGCTTGCCAAGCTTTGTTTGAGCTGCTGTTGCTATGCCCAAGCAAAACAAAACCCGGAGGCCTTTAACCTGCAATGCCTTTTGCGTGACACACTCCGTTCATTGCCAAACAAACAGGGCAGACCTGCTCCTGAGGAGATGGGACACCGTCAGAGAACACTCTGACTGACAGCCTTCATAAACATGGCAGCCCTGCAGGCATGCTTGTTGCTTCTTAGGAATTTATTACTTTTTCCTTACAGGGTGGAGTGAAAAAGTATCCCAATTTAGGCGAGATCAAAAATATGCAACCATAATGTATGCAAGATGCATTGGGTTTCCGTAACCCTTTGCTGTGGCACATTTCAGTGCATCAAGGTATACCTGTTCCCACACAGACCTGTTTTATAAAGGTTATGGGATTCCATTTTTATTTTTCAAAGTTAATCTCCAAAAGCTCCCTGTTGACTAGTTCATTTTATCATATTTACATATTTTCTTAGACTATTACCTCTTGTGTTCTGAAGTGTCTCTGTTAGAGGAGAGACATGTAAACTGTTTTACTCCAGATGAAGATTGGGCTGTATATATGACCCATGCACTCCTTATTTCAATGTCCCTTCGATTAGTACTGGTTGAGAGCTCTATCTTTCCCCTCCCCAGATATTATGGATTACGGTACATTTGGGATGGGGAATAAATTTGTTTCAGTTCACATTTAAAGGCAAACCTAATTAAATTGCATTTTCTGAAGCAATATGCATGCAGAAACAAAGAATTCACATTCTTCCAAATTTTGCAGTGAAGCTCTCCAGCTATGTAATGTGTTTAAAACTGCTTAGAGCCTGTCATCTTGCCTGCATGCCAGCTGTATGTCATCTACCCCTCGTTCTGAACTGGATTTAAGCCAGATTCCTTGGCGTGCAGCAGGACCAGAAGCAGAAACTTATTGTTGCTTAACTTTCACATTTGCATTGTATTTATGTACGGTACTTATTCATAGAGTGGGTTTTTTTTCTAAAATAGAATTTATTTTGTGTTTGCTAAATTGTTGATTTTTGTTATTTTGAATTTACTGACATATTCTGTATTTTGTATATTTGTATCTCCAATGTTCTCTATTTTGATGTTTTGAATGTTCCACAGCTCATTGTGGAAAACCAGCATGTAAGTGAAATCAACTAATGAATCAATATACTGAGGTAAAGTGTGCACAGAAAGCATGTATTAGTGAAAACAACATACAAAACGAAGTCCAAAAATATGTATATTAGAAGAAGGTTGCATTAAGATACTGAAAAATTTTCATGATGACTTTTTTATTGCAAACTGATGTGGAAATGTGGAGAACTGAACTAAATATTAGAAAAAGGAGAAACCAAATGAAACTACTGTATCCCTACTGTAAATTTACACAAACAGGGACTCCCCCCCAATCATAAATATTTTAAGTTTGATAATGAAACCACTGTTTTCAGGCAGTTATTAGGGGATCACATTAGGAATATTGCACAACAGCATCATGGAATCATATAAGACTGATTTGATGTGAAGTTTGGTTTGTTATGTACTGAAGTTCTCATCCTGGGCCAGCAGGGGGATACTGTAGATAGTTTTCACTCAGGTCCACATATGCAAATAAGGGATTGAAAGTGATGTTCAGTGATTGGATAGTTACAGAAAGTGGTTACTGTTGCGTTGTAGTGGAGCTCTATATAAGCAGGCTGGCTGAACCCTTCAGTTCAGTTCTGTTCTGGCCTGTGAATAAACAAGAGCTGTTTGAAGAATTGCTGTATCGTCTGATATGTTCACCCACAACTTAATAGGGTTCATACAGATACATTTGCAAATATGTTTGTATTAGATAATTATACAGGAATTTAACCTGAGATCTTCTTGATGCAAAGCACACACTCTACCAATGAACTATAGTCCCTCTTCCTTGAAATCTTGGCTGTACCAAAAAGTAAAAAAGAAGAAAATGAAAGAAAGCATGCTAAGGACATGGGCATTGTTTGAATCCAGTGCAGAAATGTATATGTGTACTTAGATTTATTCATTCATTCATTCATTCATTTCAATATTTATAAACAAGGCTTATTTATATAACATAACACTTGGTTCACATGAGAGGGTCCACACTTAGGTATGCCTGAGCTTGAGGACAATTGCATGGAGGGAACTGGATGGCACTACCAAATGGGTGAATTCATTCATCATTCTGCTTCTCTCAGATGAGTTTTATTTCTTATTGATTTTCTATTCTCCAGAAGAATGAATTGCAATTAGAATTGTCCTGGCCACAGCACAAGCACCACGGAAGTAAACATTCTGCACCTGACTGTGGCTCACGGCTGGCTTTCAACTGTTGAAGGGTATGTCTCATGCAAAGCATACCATGGCATGGAGTTAATGATTAAACTGCCTCTCCCTGAACTCTGCATATGGAAATAGAAGATTGGGTGGAGCATTACACAGAGCAAATCTCGGAGAGGCAAGAAACTGACTGACATGTACACACCATTCAACCAGTTTACCGATTTGGGTGTTGTGAACTTTATTCAGCATTAATTTTGCTGGAAAGGAGCACCTCACTAGTCAGAAACTTGCTATGAGTATGAGTGCACATTTGCATGTATATTATTTAGTGAATGCAACATCAGATAATTATGATTTATTAAATATGTATACCACTCTTCATCTGTAGATCATAGGGCGGTTCACAACATAAAACTACAATATGGAAAGGCAAAATACATAAGACAAAAGCAAACCAACCAACTGACACCCTCCCACATACACATTTTAAAAGGCTCTAGAATGTTAATCAGCCAAATGCCTGGTTGAAGAGAAATGTTTTCACCCGTGCATAAAGATAGGTAATGAATGTGGGGAGAACATTCCACAAATGGGGAGCCACCACAGATAAGGCCCGTTCTTGTGTTGCCACCCTTGTGGGGAAGGCCCATGAAAAAGGGCCTCAAATGTTGATCATAGTCTCTGGGTTGGTTCATATAGGAAGAGGTGGTCCTTGAGGTATTGTGGTCCCGAGTCATTTAAGACTTTAAAGGGTAAAACCAGCACTTTTAGTTGGACCTGGAAACTAATTGGCAGCTAGTGCAGTCTGGCCGGGATTGATGTCTTATACTCAAACTGTCTTGCCCTGTGAGCAACCTGGCTGTTGAATTCTGCACCAGCTGAATTTTCCTAGCTGCCTTCAGAGGCAGCCTTAAGTACAGCATGTTTCAGTAATATAACCAAGAGCATCAGAGCATAGTAGTTGGGCTATCCTTGTCCAGATAGAGACACAACTGGGGCACCATCCAAAGCTGATGGAAGGCACTCTGTGCCACTGAGGCCACCTGAGCCTCAAGCAACAGTGAAGGACCCAGCTACATACCTCCTCCTCCAACTGATGGAAATGTAAACCCCTCAAGAGCAGGCAGTCTCCCATCCATCTGGTGTAGGGAACCATCCAATAACAGTGCCTCAGTCTTATCTGGATTGAGCTTCAGTTTGTTGGCACTCATCTAGTCCATTGCCAAGGCAACACGATGGTCCAGCACATCTGTTGCTATGCCTGCAGATGTAAAGGAGAAGTAGAGTTGTGTGTCATCAGCATATTGCTGAAAAAATACTCTTAGGCTCCAGATAACCCCACTCAGCAGTTTCATGTAGATGTTAAACAGCACAGGGGATAAAACTGAACCCTGGGGAACCCCACATGGAAGGCTCCATGGGGCGGAAGCGCATTCCTCAAGCATCACCCTCTGGAAACAAACTTCCAAGCAGGACTGGAACCACCACAAAGCGGTGCTTCCCACCCCCAACTCAGACAGCTGCTCCAGAAGAATACCATAGTCAATGGTATTGAAAGCTGCTGAGATGATGACTTGCATATCTCAAACATATCTCTGAGTCGGTTGGAGTGGAAGACAATAAAATTAATTTAAGGTGAGCTCTCTTTTCTGTTTGGAACCCCCCCCCCCCGACAATGGGTATTTCCTTCCACATGGGTATTTATTGTGGGATTGGTGCTCCTCATGTATGCAACTTTTTATTCTATCTGACATGCCAACACAACATTTCCCTCAGAATACCAGCCTGTTTCTTCTCCCATCCAATCTGCAATCAGTTTCAAAAAAGACCTGTAACAGAAAGCAGTGGAAACCGCAGAAAAGATTAAACTCTAAAGACTAACTTCCCTCCAGCAGGTCTTTTTCTATTGATGCAAACTAAACGTGAATGCAGATGCCCATTAACTCATGGAGTCTGTTAGCTCTGTCACAGTGCTGTGTGGGTCTCTTATAATATTAACATCTCACTGGGCAGTGCCCAGAGTTCCTGTGTACATAGTTTAACAACTGAGGTGGAGCTGACCAGAGCCATTCCTATCACCTTTCTGGTTTCTCAGTTGACAAAGAAGAATTTCCGGTTTAGCTTCTGCTTTACACAGAAAAGGCAGCCAATTCCTGCGGTTGGGGATCAAATTCAGTGCATTGAGTTGAGGGTCAACAAGTTTTGCCACAATGTGCTCCATTCAAGCTCTGAGGTAGGAAGAGAAATGGCTAAACACCAGGAAGAAAGATTCTGTTAAGCTATGATGAAGAGAAACTAAAAAAAGTAAGTGGTCTTGCTTCTGTTTCCAATTAATACTCGCATTTTTAAAAAATCAGAGCTGTCTGCCTTACCTTGATGGCTATAAAGTTATTACATACAGGGTTTTGGGGGGTATTTTTTTTTTTAAAAGGAATTATATATTACAAACTATTTTTGAAAAACAAAATACACCAAGAAATGTATTCTGAGGATTTAAGATATGGGTTACATACCAGCCCCCTTTCTGCATTTCAGAAGTGAAGCTCAAATTGGCATTGTTGTACGAATGCAACAAAAGGAATTAAGTGGATGTGAAAATGATTTCCCATGAATTTGTTAATTATTTGGTGGCTTAGGCAGATGTGTGACTCCCCAGCCTTCTAAACTGTCATCATCTGGTATGCTTAGGAGCTGCCTATGGTTCTTGTTGTTATTGTTTTTGAAAAACTGGATTTCCCTGAGATCTCTGATCGGTTTCATACAACCATAACCGTAACTTGTTTCAACTTGTCATAGTTTCCTGCCTTTTAAGACTGAAGGTGATTTTGTGGTGAAGCCAACTGAAGGAAATGTAACCCCAGGTTTTTTGTTTTTTTAAGGGTCCATAGGTAGGAGAATTATAACCCAGTTAGCTGCTATGAATAAACTCTAAAAATGGAAAGTCTTTTTAGAGTTAAAATTAACAAGCACAGAAGCACAATTCTTCCAGAAGAAACGTCATCATGGCTTCTGCAAAAGCAAACCCTCCTGTCACACCAAACTTTTAGCATTCTGAGAGTGTCAATGAACATTTGGAACAGGAATGGAAGATACTGGCATCTCAGAAAAGACTCCTGAGTAAACTTAGTTGCCATGGCATAAGAGTAGGGGGTCCTCTTATGGATGTGTAACTGGTTACAGGAAGTAGGAAGTAGAAATAAATTGTTAGTTTTCAGAGTGGTGGTATGTAAGAAGTGGGGCTCTAAAGGATCAGTGGGGCCAGTGCTTTCTATCTTGTTCATAAATCTAGAGTTAGACTTGAACAGTGAGGTGGCCAGCTTTGCTGACAACATCAAGTTATTTCTATGGAATTTGGAGAATGAGGGCAGTTCACAGACAAGCAAAATCTGCTTGAACCAAAATGAATGAGTGTGCATACTATCAAAAATGATGCATCTGTAATACCACCTTCAACACTCTCTTAGAAATTAATGTCTTCTTCCAGCCTGTACATCTTCTCCAGGCCTAGGAGGAGATTTATATTAGAAAACAATTTTCTGCTTTGTTTAATAGTGGCATGTTTAATGGGGGCACATTCATTTCTGATCTTTCACAGCGCCTCGTAGAGTAGTGTGCAATCAATATTTCATTGGAAAGGACATTTTCATGCACTTGTTACCCACCGTCAGATGTAAACGCTCTTACATTTCGGTACTATCCAGAGATAGAATCACTGAAGCAAAAGCTTCTGTTTGAGCTTCAGCAGCTAAAGCTGCAGCCTATTCAAGCAAGTGGGTTTGGGCTCGCCAGAGCTTGGGGTCCTCTGAATGTTGCTGTTCCCCTACTGCATTGGCAACCTGCAGCTGCAACTACCATCATCCATGACCATTAACTATGCTGGCTTGGGCTGATGGAACTGGAGTCCACAAGCACCTGGTGGGCTTCACAATCCCTGCCCTAGAATGCCCTACTCACACCTGGTATTGCTCTTCTATTGTAGTGGCACTGTTTCCAGAGACCTCACAATGTCAGAGCAGGAGCTGCAGAGGCTGGCTTCCTCTCCATTCTTGTTCTCATCTCAACCACCCAAAGTCTACGGCAAGGTGCTCTTGGGACATGTTAAGGAATTTCCACCAAGCTTGTGCAGCAGGGCTGATGGCTGCTGCTGCTGCCTTGCCACTGGATGAAAGGCAGCAGCAAAGGGACAAAAATTGCCCTTAAGGCAGCATGGGGACACCAGAGTATAATATGGAGAGCAGAAGATTAGATAATAGATTCAAAAAAGGGAGAACTGCCACAAAACATTTCAGTGAAGAGTGGTCCAGTTTGGGGTTCTAACCAGACAGTAGCAGTAGTGTAGGTATGGCTGTGTTGCCCAACTCATTTTGCAATTCTGCAAGTCCCTGTCAGTTACTGGGAGGGCATGGGGCAAGGCAGGGCAAGGCAGGGAGCTCAGCTCAGCATGGTGCAGGCGCAGTGTGGGGAGCACTGGATTGATTCCACTGCTGCACTGCACCATGCCAAGCTCCCTGCTGCATTGCCCCATCCCCTTCCCTCTCAGTAACTGGCAGTGATGTGTCGTACTGAGAAGTCAGTAAAGCGATGCAGCCTGCACAGCCCCGCCAGCTACTACTGCAATTAACTGGCAAAACCCTTTCCAAGGATGTTCCTTTCTGCCCACTTCTGCAACAGTCAGTCAGCAATCTGTGGCTATTTTGAACATGTTCATTACCGATTGGGTGTTTTGGGGTCTGCTCAACACTTGCTTTAGAGTTTTCCATTTTTATACTTCCTTAAGGTTTCTCTGAGCCTACTGATACCTCCCTCTGCTGCCATTTAGGTTGCATAGGAATCCACCCTTCTCTGAGTTTGCTATTATTGTATAGGATATTATTAGTATTATATTGCTATTATTATATAGGCTGTATTATTTAGGCATATAGCTTGCCTTATCTTGGGGAATCACAACCCATATCAAAATGTGCATTCTTTGTGCATTTTTGTTTTGGTTGCTATGTGCTCTTGTTAAATATTGCAACACTAAAAGTTGCTTATTTTGGTTCTTCACAGTGTACAATATCCTTTGAGAGTTTCCCCTATTCCCCAGGGATGGAGAGGTACAAATATGTGTTGGGAGTTGTGCCCTTACAGATCATTATTTCCAACTACCTCTACCAGAGCAAAACACACAGTACAGTTTCAAAGATGTGCTTTGCTACGTATGTCAGAGTGGGAAACAAGTCACATTTTCTTATGGTGGAAGTAGTGAACTGCACAGCCCCACAGGCCCAAGTATTTTTTTTCAAGTGGGGGGAACAGGACCCAGGGACCACCTACCACTTCTGTCTGTGGTGGAGTGGTAGTAAAGGCATCCGCTGTAGTGGTGAGAATAATGATCCAAACAGAGCTGCTTCTAAGCATTTTACTGGGAAACTTGGGGGACAGACTTAGATCTATATGCATATGTATTATATTATGTTGGCTTGGATGGTGAAATACTGCAGCTAAGAACTAGGAATCAAGACTATCTTGGAGTGTGCTTGAAATGCAGGAAGACTGGATTGGGTTTGGGGAAATAAAATTCAGCCCACAACCGAAGTGAGTGGAAAGATGGGCAAGAGACAGGGGAGCAGTGGTCTGAAGTCATGGGTGAAGAGAAAAAACCCTTTACACACTTATCCTGCGTGCACCTCAGGAAGGCATTAGGGAGTGGGGTCAGGTCTCTGCAGCTGGTGGTTCCAGAGGCAGCCCCACAGCCTGTGGGAGTGATTTAAAAGCCTGTGAGTTATGGTGTGGATTTGCCTCTACTAGTACAGCCATCCTGGCTGATTTTTAGCATTTGGTTCCTACTTATTTTAGTGGATGATGCTTTGGAAACAAACCCAGCTGCTGGAATGCATTGTAGTCTGTGGATCAGATGAGCTAAGTCTGTGTATCCAGACTCTGGCAAAAGAAACCCCTCTGCTGATATTAGGTCAAACCTGGGCCAGCACAGCTCTTCTCTGAAGCCCGCATCCTGGCCAAAAGTGGAAGCCAATGCAGTCTGTGTCTGCCCGGCTTAAAGGAATCACATGTAATGCATAGTCTCTTGTGATTTGGCTTCTTGCCCTTCTGTTTTTTAACCTTCTGGATGCCTAATGCATTTCAAGGGGAGGAAGCACCATCTTGTTCTATGCCTCAGGCAACAAAATGTCTTGGGCTGGCCCTGTCAAGGATAGTTCCTGTGTACTTAGTAATGTTATGCTAGTGAGAAGCCTGGAAGCATCAGCTTTTCACAATCATGAGTGAAGCTGAACGATCATGTCTGTTTTATGCAGTTATGAATACGTAAGAGCATTCTGGATGCCCTATTGCAGGGGCAGCTAACCTGTGGCCCTCCAGATGTTGTTGGACTCCAACTCCCATCAGCCCTAGCCAGCATAGCCAATGGATAATGGAAGTTGTAGTCCAGCAATGTTTGGAGAGCTACAGGGTCTCCAACCCTAGCACAGAGCATCTATCAAGAAAAAGGTGTCAACCTTAGACACAGGGCAGGCCCCAATGGATGGTGCTGTGCAATGCTCATGATCTGTGTTTACAATTTTTTAAAATCTTCACCTGCTGAAAGGAAAGTTGAAGAGGCAATCTCCATTAAGGAATGTTGTTTTAAAAACCATCCTTGCACTGATTGAAAAGCATGGCTTGCTATTTCCAGCTGCGTTTTGTGCTCGCTTACAGAAATGTTAACTCTCAGTATGAGTGGATGTGGGACAGGAGCCAAGATAAATAAGCAAATACATTGACGCATCTGCCGCCCTGATTTGACGTGCTTCTTGTGAGTGTGTTCCCAGGGCGGAGTTTGAGTTTCACACCTTGTTCTGATTACAGAATAGGTAACAGGCAATATGCAAGCAGGTAGAAGGGAAGGAAAAAGTCCATGTGTCTTACTCGTTTCTTGTGTATTATTAGCTAGGACTTGGCTAAGTAATGTGAAAATAATGAAAAGAATCCTTATTTTAAAAGTCCCCTTCTCAAATTTGGAAATATTCCCACTTCTAAGTTATATCAGTTCAAAGAAATACATACATTTTGTTGGGGTGTGCCATTTTGGGGTGGATCAGGACAAATGAGTCTTCCACAAAAGTTAATCTGCTTATTCCTCCCTTATTGGACCTTAGGATGGCCCCCCCCACTCTGCACATGCTCAGAGAAGGAGATTTCTATTATTACTTCAAAGTTTAGAAAGCTAGATGTAGCTACAAAAGGATTGTTTGTGGTACTTGTTTATTTTTCTTTTCTTAAGGAGGTGGTATTAAAAATGCCTTCTGATTTCTGGTTCAAATTAGGCCCTTATTATGAACTTTAACCTGCATAGGTGAGGTTGGAAGATTATAAACTTTTAAAGGAAATAACGATGCCATTTGTTTTTCTAGCTTGCCTTCCTGAGCCAGAACAATGTCTAACACCAGCACTACACCCAGCAGCCCCAGTAACCTCACGGCAACCACTGCTGTGACCACTGCTCAGCCAAGCATCATTGAAGATTTTCTTAACAAAATTCCATGTGAGTGCATGAAAGGGTGGATGGGGTGGACTCAAATGTGATGTTTAAAGGATTGCTGGAAGACCTTGTCATGGGCCTCATTTTTATTTTATAAGTTAAAGCCGTTGTTTCTTCCTGTTTTAGCTTCCAAAATATGTGTATGTGTTTTAACTGAAATTCACTTGACTTTTTCTAGAACATGTTGTACAGTTCATTAAGGAAATTCAGTGCAGCCCATAAGGACAGTAATTTCGTTGGCTAATTCAAACCAACTCAACATATGCAAACACACCCCATTCCTCTCTACATTGACTTGCTATAGTCTCGAGGCACAATGGAGTACAATTTTGTGTAGGTCTGCACACATTGGAGAATATAAGAAGAGCAAAATCTTCTCCACAAGCTTAATTGAAATGAACAGAAGTTACTCATTGTGTTCTTGAGCAACTTCTGCTCACTTCAATGGCTGTTGCACAGCTGATCATCGTGGAACATTTTGCCTCAGGAGTTCTTGACAACTTGAACCCTTCAGATGGTCAGATTCCTGCCTCATCTTCACTCTTTTCACGTCTCTTCTCTCATGCCTTCTCCCCATTTCCCTGAAAATATGTGAAGCACCAAATAAGAACAACAAAGAGAATTGTGATGCTATCATCTAAAAAGAAAAAAAGAAAAGGAAGTTGTTTAGCAAGAAGAGACACACTTACCTTTTGGCCTGCTCTTTCCAGGCACAGGTCCCTGCAAAAACCCACTATATAAAGCTGAAGTGCAACAAATGGCAATTTGGATTTTCTGTGGATTGCCATTTGCTCCAATTCAGCTTTAGAGAGTGGGTTTTCACAGGAAAAGCTACAGAGCGGGGGGAAATCCCCAATGCTTGGACACAGAGCTTTAAAGTGTGGGCCTTGCCTGGAAAGAGCAGAGGAAAGATAAGTGTGAATTAGCCCACAGTCAAGTTGAGCATACAAATCACTGATATTTATAAGCTATGGCCACCACTGTGTTCCCATTGGTTGGTTTCTTTCCATTTCCTTTTCAGTCTATTATAAATTGACTTTGACAACATAAAGTGAGAGAAGAAATTATTTGGCTGTTTTTGTGGGGGAGACTGCATTACACATTTTGCACAAATGAATTTCCTCTACTTCTCCCAGAACAGTTTCCTCTAAGGGGAACAAGCATGGGGAGTAACTATGCCATCTGGTGGTAATCATTACAAGAATTAAAAACAAAAGGGATTACCTCAGGAACTGTTTTTTCCCCCTTGAAGAAGAGCAGAAATTAAAAGGACATACAAAAGCACCATAAAAAACAGTTTCTATTTTCCTGATGGCTATATGGATAGGACTGTAAAAGCTTGGATTTCAACATTCCTGTCTGATCAATTTATAATTTGCCATTTTATATTGATTATTCTGATAAATTGTGTTAATTGAGTTGTTTGCTGCTTGCTGCTTTTTGCAGGACCTAAAAGCAGAAGGATATAAGCCAGTAAGTGAAATGAAACAAATGAAATAATTTGCCTGCTGATAGGAGATGATACTAGAATTCCCAAAGATATTGACTGCATTTGGATGAGCATATCTTGGCTTAATAAACCAAGGTATGAAAAAGCCTGTTGTTTGTGCACAATTAAACCAGGAAGTCTCTTAATCATACTTTCCCATTTTGTCCTGATTTGGAAACCATGGTTATCAGTTTTGGAACAAGCTAACATATTAAGTCAACTTCAAACCATGATTCAACATCCTGATTTGTTCTGAATGAGGAAGCTATGGTTTCCAGCTACAGATGAAACAGTAAAGGTAAAGGTACCCCTGACCGTTAGGTCCAGTCATGGATGCCTCTGGGGTTGTGGCGCTCATCTCGCTTTACTGGCCGAGGGAGCCGGCGTTTGTCCGCAGACAGCTTCCAGATTGGGATTTGAACCACTGACCTTCTGATCGGCAAGCCCTAGGCTCTGTGGTTTAGACCACAGCACCACCTGCATCCCAGATGAAACAGTAAACTATGGTTAATTTAAGACTTCCTGGCTTGTTTGCTCATGATGTGAAGGAAGGGGCAAAGAGGCTGCTTGCTAATCTAAGATGTGAATGCAAACATTGCTTTTGGGCAAGAATGCTTTATTAATGTGCACTACACAGAAAGTAAGAATGAGCACCTTTCTTTCTCTTTCTTTCTTTCTTTCTTTCTTTCTTTCTTTCTTTCTTTCTTTCTTTCTTTCTCCTAATGCTGGGACAGTACCCAGATGGGCTCTCATAGCTATTGCTGTCGCAGTGGGCCTGGTCCTCCTCCTCTTACTCATCTGCATCATCAAGTGCTGTTGTTGTAGGAAGAAACGCAAGAAGAAAGAGAAAGTCGCCTTTCCCAGCACCAATGGCTCACCCACCCAAGCCACTCTGGTAGGTCTTATTGCTGCCCCGTTGTGCTCTGGTAGGGTATGCTATGCACAAAGCAGAGGCAAATTGGTGTGGGGCAAATTAAGAAAACGTAAGAGATCTTCTCAGAGCTTGATATTTGGGGAAAGCCAACTGGAAAGAGCAGTCTACTTGTTTGGTTTGTTTGCGTTTGCTATTGGCACTCTAGTTTTCACTACTTGGTTCCAAAATGGCTGTTCCTTAATGCTCACTCATAGCAACTATATTTTTGATTGCCATTAATGTACCAGCTATGGATTTTAAACTGATATTTTGCCTCCAAGTGAATATAGAGAAGTACAATACGCTTAGCAAACTGCCTCTTCTGTCTTAAAATTGTCCATAAAGAGAGGGTGCTGCTGTCTTGACAATAGATCCAACCTGATATTGATGACCTGGAAGGTGGACTGCAGAATGAGAAACGAGGGCAGCTGCAATATTCTCTGGAGTATGACTTCCGTAGCCAGGAGGTATGATTCTCAAATCCCAGGGTGAAATATTTGTGACCATCTTTTATTATAAAGCTATATTATCACAACCTCTTCCTTTCCCCCTCCTTCCAGCATTCAAAATCTTTCATTTTCACATAACCAGATTTATATCCACACACACCCCTACTCCACAACAGAGCAATCCTAAAATGGTGGTGGGGAGATTTCATGCCAGAGAAAACATCCTAATGGCACTGCTCCTCAGCTGCCTTTCCTGGGAGCTTACAATTGCTCCCTTAATGATCAGTCCCAGCCATTGTCAGTATAGCTGGCTTTTCCTTCATTCTCACCCAGCCCATATGTCCGAAGCTGGAGTCAGGAGGTCAGCAATAAAACAATAAGCACTCGATGTAAGTGAAGTTAACTCTTTAATTAAAGAAACAAAACAGCTCTGTCTTAGTGGTCACAGCAACCTTTCCGCAATGAAGCAGTTGTGAGGATTGAAGGTCCCCACCTGCCCACCGCACTCTAAGTCTCTTCCTCCCCTGGTTCCTTCCGCAGCAGCCTAAGGCTCCATCATCTTGTCTCTCTTTGTTCCACCCTCTTCATACCTCTTCAGGTTCTGGGAATCCAGAAGGGAGGGGAGCTGGTCACACCGGGAGGGGGAGAATCCATGTCTTCTTTAGCAGCCTGCCTCATCTCTACCTCTTGGCCGCTTCTACTTCTGCCTCTGATTCTTGGCTGCCATCTGCCACAGCCTCTTCCTGCTCACTAAACCCTGTTTTCTTTTCAGCTTCTGACACTTCTTCCTCCTCCCAGCCTGCTCCCTCTTCTCTCTCTGACCATGCATTGCCATCCCACCACCAATCTCCAGACTCTGAGCCTTCTTCCCCATGGGGTTCCCTTGGGGGTTCACCAGCTGGTGCCTCCCCCCACTGCTCTGCATCGAGCCAGTCATGACACTATAGCTTACATCAGTTATGCCATCCTAATAGCCATTTTTTTCATCTGATTCCTTCCTATCCTCTGCTACTCTCCTGCTTTTCCATACCATATGTAGCCTTGGTTTCCCCACTTCAGCTGTAGCCTATTTCTGCAGTGTCTAAGGGTATGTAAGCCATTCTATGATGTTAAATGCTTTGGTGTTGATTCTCTTTAAGATGAAGGTTGGAGTGAAGCAGGCGGCAGATCTTAAGGCTATGGACAGCGGAGGCACTTCTGATCCCTATGTGATTGCCTACTTGACGTCTGATATGAGGAAGAAGTATGAGACAAAGGTTTACCGTAAGACACTGAACCCTGTTTTCAATGAGAGCTTCATTTTTAAGGTAGGAGGTAGTCACCTCTATCAATCAGTTCATTGCTCCACTTATATCCATTTTAGCATTGCAGTGTGTAGATTTGTTTATATTATGCAGAAAATCAATTAAAAGACCTTGGGGAAAAGGAAAAGAAAAAAATCAACATTACCAATCTGGTGTAGTTTAATTGATTTGACTGAGATTACACCCCCTTAAATGGCCAGCAAATTGTCTCGTTGAGACTAATATCCTGAGCTCACGTGATAGCAAGCATAGCGTCTTCCACCTGGCAATAGGCAGGGCAGGGTGGCATTGCTTACTTGGCTTCCCAACACTGGGGTCATGGCCAGTTCCTGAGAGGGTCAGGGGTGAAGTGGGAGGCAGGCTGGTGCCACGTTGGCATAGTGGCAAGAGCTGAGTACCAGTTGGTGTGGACAAATGGCATTGATAGTTATTTCCATCATGCTCTGCTTATAAGCTTCCTTGGGTTATCTTTCTGCCCATTGTTGGAGACAGTGCTATACACTGTGGACTTTCAGCCCAGTCTGTTATGCTGAAGTATGACATTCCTGTATCAAATACAATAATTCTTGCATTAAACCCATAAACTAGCTGTGGGGAACCTTTGGTCCTCAAAATGTTGCTGAACTACAACTCCCCTCAGCCCCAGCAAGCATGGCCAGAGGCTAGGGATTCAGCAGCATCTGTATGGCCACACCCACCATACAACTTTAGACAGGCCTGCAATTTGGGCCTACTGGAAAAAGCTGGAAATCAGTTTGCTTTCTCCCCCTTTCCTCCTTGCCAGATACCCCAGGCAGATATAGCGGAATCCACACTGGTGATGCAGGTGTACGATTTCAATCGCTTCTCCAAGCATGACATCATTGGTGAGATGCGGATCCCTCTAGGTGATGTTGATTTGCAGCACGTCATTGAGCAATGGCAGGAGCTCACTGAAGCCAGCAAGATGGAGGTTGGTATTATCAAGCAGTGTGGCAAATCCTCTGGGCATTGCAAGTGTCTCCGAGAGTGGGTTACAAAAAATTATAAAAACAAAATGTGAATACAAAAAACTAAAATAAGCTAAACATCACTGTGGTAAAAGCAGCACAAAATGGTGTACGGTGTTAAAGTTGCATCTAAAAAACTTCTGCAAAATAATTTTAAGGAGTCTTTGCCAGGCACTGAAATGACAATAAAGCAAACAGCAGGTGAGTCTTTCTGGGGAGAGTGTTCCACAGGTAGGATGCTACCATTGAGAAGGCCCTTTCAGGTCCTCAGATGATTAGCAGCCACAGGAAGCCTTCTACTGAAGATCTGTATGTATGATTAGGTTCATGAGGAGATAGCACCCTTATCCTATGCCATGAAGGTCAAAAGCAGCATTTTAAGTTGGGAAACAGGCTGGGAGCCTATGTAGTTGGCTTAGCATAGCATAGGTGCAATCCCACTTATTCTGCACTAATTGCTGTCTTCAAAGCACATACAGTAGTCTAACTTGGTGGTTACCTGGGCATGAAGAACTGAGCAGATATGCTCAGACTGTGATTCTGAACATGGTATGGACAACACAACAGTGCTTTTTGATGTTGTGACTTAGTCCTATGCTGTGCAGCAACACCTGCCTTTGCCAAGGATGCCAACTTAGCTAGTTTAGCACAGGTTTTCACTTCTGCTGTGGCAGATGAAGCAACAACGTAGGGCCAGCGTGCACAATGTTCAGAGGGGAGTTATTGCTCATTCCCCCCATGCCCTTGCAAAACCTGCTGGGGCAAGCCCACAGATCAATGTACAGGATAAAGAAACTTCTTCCATCAAAATATCACATCACAAAAAGGGTATGTTGTTAGCTTGAAATTCTGTGAAAAGAAAATGCCAAATGGATCCATTTAGTCACAATATCAACTGATTTGACCAATGACGTCCAATCAAAAAATGCTCTAATTATACACGCTTCATTATATAAGTTGATTACATAAGGAGTTTGCCATACTGGAAGTTATATAATTTCTGCCACTTGCAGGGTGGCGTATGTTGCAAATTGTGCTAATTTTTTTGTAGGTTGGAATGCAAATCCTTTGCAGTCTGAAAACAGTGTGCCAAAACATCAATTCTAATTTTGGTTCTGATAAAACCAAAGTCTTTTTTCCATTCTGTTTTGTAGAGGTTTTGAAAAACAAAGTATGACATAGCGTGTTTGCTGTATATTCACCTTTTATGAGGCAGCAAAATAGGATGCAAGGCAAAGCCAGGGGTGAAGGAGAGGCTATGGTCAGAAACAAAACAGCATAGGCTATAACTGAAACAAAATAAAAAAGAAATTCCTTCCAGTAGTACCTTAGAGACCAACTAAGTTTGTCTAAGGTGCTACTGGAAGGAATTTTTTTTATTTTGTTTCAACTACGGCAGACCAACACGGCTACCTACCTGTAAATAGGCTATAACTGTTAAACACTTTCTAAAATACCTTGTCTGAGGAATACTATCAATAAGGGGTGTGGTCAGCATGCAATTTCCAAAAAGATAAGTTCCAAGACTGAAATTGTATGGAAACCCATATACAAGGAAGCCTTGTCCATCAGTTTTAAGTATATGAGGACAAACAGAAGTTGCTCAGTGACTGTACATACTTGTATGTATTTTTCTGTATTATATAATATTTCAAATCTGTTTCTTTAAATACAAGGCTTTGCCAAGCATGGAAGGGGATGTAATGAATGGATGTTGTTAAAAGGAATGTCTGCATGGCTGCAGGATTGCCAACAGCAGCAAGAGATTTCTTTTACTTATGCCGCTGGGATAAGGGTTTGGGAACAGGCACACACTATATAGTTATTATTTAAATCAATATATTTTTACAAAACTTGTTTCTGCTTTCATTCTCTTATAGAACTAACTAATCAAGAAGTGCCCAGATTGACAACTGGATCACTTCTAGCTCAGACAAGTAGCTAGAGAGCCATTTTCAGTTGTAACAGCACTGCTAATATTGGTCATATCTAGTATATCTGGATAATAAAGTCTGGCAGGAAGGCCTGTTCATTAATTCTAAGTATGTACAGACAAGCTGAAGTTGTCCAGAATGCACACAGCCTCCTTGACACAAACCTGTGGCTGCCACAGGCTGAGCTGGCCATATAAAGTCAATCTGAGGTCCTTTTGAGTCACAGGAGCAAAGTGCCTCCTAGGAACTGACACTTTCTAGAGGGAACTGTCTCATCAATAGTTCGCTGCCTAGAGGCTATATAGAGGAACAAGGAAGGGCTGGATCAGGGATGGTGCACTGGGGCTCTCCAGAAGTTGTTTGGCTCCTGCTTCTGTCAGTCACAGCCAGCGCATGGCCAATGGTAGGAGATGATGCAACATCTGGAGAGCCACCTTCCTTGGGCTAAATAAGGGCATACCAACAACAAGGGAGGGAATGTGTCAGCAAGTAGCCCACTGAATGCAGAGGCAGATGTAAGCAGGATGTGTGAATCAACCTGGAGTAGCTACTTCCCTCTGGGTCCATATGCCTCACCTCTCCCATGATCATGTATCCTGCATTCATACTATTTCGGACTATGAAATGTAGTTTAATTGTATTTAACACATAACTAATCCATAGTAAGTGAACATGAATAGGTGTATCCCAAACAGTGGAACATTAGGTACTCTGAAGGATTGTAAGAAGCAATGCCCACAGGCGTTTCATTAACATTTACCATTTTGTCCAAAGAGTAGTAGTCATGTCATCTATTGCTCATGACATTCCTTCAGACAACTGAGTTTCAATTATTAATCCCTATTGTTTGGTGATAGCAAATGCCAATGTGCCTCAGGATAAAACTGGCTTTCTCAATCAATCAATCAAACAATTTATTGTGTATAGCCAAAGGCATTTACAATGAACAGCAGAGGGCAAAAGCAAGGCTGAAATCACACTGGCTTTCTGAAGCACATCTTTATTATCCCGAACCGTTGAGGAAAGGCTAAGGAAGCTTTAATTGAAAAAAATGATCATGCGCTGCTTGTGAATCCCCATGGTTCCTGGCTGGTAGCTACTGTAGGCAAAGAAATGAGTTTGATAGTATCTTGGCCCTAGCAAGGCAATTCTTATTTTCTGATTACTGCTGTATATTCCTCTTGAGCAGAATGTTGGGAATGTTATTCAGCCCAAGGGCTACATTCCCTTCTGAATAACCTTCTGGGATCCACAGACCAATGGTGGCTGGGGCCAGAGGCAAAAGTGGGCGGTGCAATAAACATGAATGCTATCTTTGCGCAGTAGCCTCATTTCCACGCGCGCGCGCGCGCACACACACATAATTCTCCATCCTGCAGAGCAAGCAGGGCCATCAGAGTTGAAGGACACTTTCCAGCCAACTCAAAGAGCGGTGCTCTGGGGAGAGTCTTGAGGGCTAGATAAAGCAGACAAGAGGGTCACATTTGACCCCAGACCTGGGGTTCCCCAATCCCTGGTCTAGAGAGCACTATGTAGCAATGAATATAGCAGATAGGATACAACAGCTTAGGTTGTGCAAAGACCTAACATAATTAGAAAGCTGAGGCCAATGTACTCTTTTCACAAACCATTGTGTTTTTTTGGGTGGGTGTATTCTGCAACATGACCTTGATGTAATAATAGTGCACTAGGGGCGGGTTTATACTGGTCCATACACATGCCATTCCCATTTATCAGTTGTTCCATTATACTTCCCCAATGTTATTACAGTACAGTTGTACCTTGGTTTTCGAACAGCTTACGCCGCAAACCCGGAAGTAGGTGTTCTGGTTTGCAAACTTTGCCTCAGAAGCCAAATGTCCAGTGCAGCTTTTGAGGCCTCTGAGGCTTCTGATTGGCTGCAGGACACTCCTACAGCCAATCGGAAGCCGCACCTTGGTTTCCAAATGTTTTGGAAGTCAGACGGACTTTCAGAACACATTCTGTTCAAAAACCAAGGTACGACTGTATTGCCATCTGGAGGGGCACTGTAAACTATATCACAACAATAATGGGACACCCCCATCCCCAAATGGAATTTTTCTGCTGTGAAAAGCTACTTGTATGTCAACAGAAAGCTATGCTACATGCTCAAACATGAAGCAAAACTTTTGCAGGAGCAAACAGCTTTAAAAGCAGAATCACACATGGCCACACTGATACCGCATCTCATCCATAATACACAATGAAAAGGATGTCTGGAGGGGTCCTTGTTTCCTCTAGAATCAAATTCCGAGAACACTGATTCTCTTGGTCTGTAGCAGAAGCTGCTTGTGCACAGCGGTGATTGATTGATTCCCATGACATCGCAAACCCATATTCCCAAGAAAGTGTTTCAGCTTAAATATATATATTGTGGTTTGTTTAAATAAATAAAAATCAAAGCAACGAAAGAACATTCCATCAAATAAACTAGCAGGTGGTACAATATTGATATAATAGGAAGGCAGGCTTCTTGCCTGGGGGTGGGGAATGACAAGACAGATGGTTGAATCAGCATTCAAATTGCTCTGAAGTACAGGAGAAAAATCATTTTCATCTTGTGGAAGAAAACTATATGGCAACCCCTTTCCCCCCTACCCCTTAAAGGTATGCTTGTACATGCCCTTAGAACAGAAGCAGTATTATTCTCTAAATGGCCACATGGAATAATGTTTCCAGCCAATACAGATGTCATGTGGGCGATCCCTCCCAACTTTTAAATAGCCATGGGCTGCTTCAGTTTTGATCAGAGTTACGGGTGCTGCCAAAGGGGAATTCATGACATTTTCTAGAACTAAATCACCCCCTTAGCCAAAACTGCTATCAGCCCTGCCTGAGGTAGCGGATAGAGACAAGTGCATGGTTAGTTCCTTCCTGTAATTTCCCCCCTAGTGTGGCTAATAACAGCTTCATAGGAGGGTCCATTTAGATTGGAGGGAAATGGCGTGGAATCAATTTGATTTGAGAGGAGAACATCTCTGTGCATAGTTGGAGAGCCCTTCTTTCATCTCTGTCTCACCACAACTGTCCTATCTTCTTCTGAGGTCAGGGAAAGGACTTTGAAGAACAGTGATCATGCCTTCCAGGCAGCTTGAGACCTGGACACTCCACAATTGGGCCTTCAGTTTCTGCTCTTAGTTTGTCAGTGGGTTGTAAAATGTTATATTTAACCTTTCTCCTTCCTCCTGCCTTTTTCTTCTTGTAACAGCAAGAGCGCCTTGGGGAGATTTGCTTCTCACTCCGATATGTTCCCAGCACCAGCAAATTAACTGTGGTCATCGTGGAAGCCAAAAAGCTCAAGCGGATGGATGCACATGGCCTGTCAGGTAATGGGAAAGGATAGCTGGAGCTCACTGTTCAAAGTGAAGGGATGTGAAATAGATGTAGGGGCCCCTCAAATGAAGTCTGGAAGGCTAGGATCATCTTTGACCTACTACAACCTGGAGGACACCATGCCAGCTATCTTGCCCTGACTTCCCACTGCCCTTGAAAATAGGAAAGATGCCTTGATCATAAGAGCTGCACACCTATCTCTTGTGCCATGACAGAGAATGTGCTTGTCTTCTGCTGCTGCTGATATTCAGAACACGCTGCTGGAACAATACTTTAGGGCAAAGATTTACATCTTAAGATAAGGGAACTGTGTCAAATCCGAGTGAGTCTTATTTTTTAGAAGCTAGCAAGAAATTATCCCTGCCTTCTCCAAAAGATATCTGAACAGCAGTTTAGTCTCAGGATGACCCTTTAAGGAAGGACAGGCTGCATCCAAGGCTCAACAAGACGACTCAACACGTTTCACGAGCAAGAGATTTGAACCTGGGTTCCCACTCCAAACCCAACACCGAGTCCTAGACACTGTACCACTAGCTGCTGGCAAAGCTAAGTGGTGATGAAGGAGCTAGGAGAGGGGTAGGGAACTTGTATCCCCCCCCAGATGTTGCTGGATTACAAATCCCATCATCTCTTGCTGCGTTGCTGGGGCTGATGGGCATTGGAGTCCAGCAACATCTGGAGAGCCACAGGTTCCCTGCTCCTGAGTTAGGATGTGTGATGAAAGTCCAAAAGCCTGGGATGTGGTGCTAAGAAACCCTTTGTAAGGTCGGGGTCTTGTTCAAAATGGTCGCATTTGGAATTAACTTGATTTATAAAGACCTCAGAAAGAGACCTTATTCAATACAGCCCCCTTATATTGTAGGAATATATAGATTCCTTCTTTAGACTGTCAACATTTTCTGACTTTCCCCTCTCCCTCCTTCATCCCAGATCCCTATGTCAAAGTGCAGCTTATTCTGAATAAAAAGAGATGGAAGAAGAAGAAGACAAGTGTGAAGAAAAACACATTACATCCCTACTTCAATGAGGCATTTGTTTTTGAAGTGCCCCTCAACTTGATCCAGGTATGTTTCCTCTGTCCAGAGGACACCATTTCATGGCAGACACATGTTTCTAGGGAATTAGCATTAACCTAGATATCTTTGCTTGTTGCCTGTGCAGAGGATCTTCTACAAGCACTTCTCTTGTTACACTGAAATAAGCTTTGATGGCTACAGCTGTTCTTGCTATTGCATATCTGTTACTGAGCCTCTCCTTCTCTACCAAAGGCTAATAGTTGTTTTGCACATAAGAAAACTTACACAAAACTTACAAATAAAAGAATGTCAACACATTATTCATATCTAGCCCCACAACACCTTCATTAATGGTGCGAAGCTGTAGCTCAGTGGTGGAGCATCTGCTTTGCGTGCAGGCTAGGACAGACCTATCTGAAACTCTGAAGAGCTGCCGCCAATCAGCGTACTGAGCTAGGTGGACCAAGGGCCTGACCAATGGCAAGACAGCTTTCTATGATTTCTGCAGTATCATGGGGGCTGCTTTTCCATGGATTCAACCCATGGCGTTGGTGCAAAGTTTAAAGGCCTACTACCATGGGGACATGGCCAATGGCACAGGTCCTTATGACGCAGTTGTTTCCTGTTTGGGGTTGGCGCTGACAGTTGGATGGTAACTGGTACGTCCAACGTCCTGGAACAGTTGGGTGATAACTGGTACTGATGACGTGATGGTGGCCTTTAAACATTTCCTGCAGTGCAAATAGATAAATTCCATACCACTACTATAACATCTAAAGCGGGGGCGGGGTGTTAGAATTCCTGCTCCATGATTATAGTCATGGGATTGTTGTCTATCACAGTGTTTCCCAACCTTGTGCCTCCAGCTGTTTTTGAACTACAACTCCCATCATCCCTGACTAGCAAGACCAGTGGCAAGGGATGATGGGAATTGTAGTCCAAAAACAGCTGGAGGCACAAGGTTGGGAAACACTGGTCTATCACATGACGGTATATGTTTTGACTCCACAGAGTGGGACGTGACAGAGACAGGATATTTGTGTTGCTGTGTTCCGTGAAGTGGGACTATTGTCCTTTGTTCTCTCTCTTTGCTGTCTGATGCTAGAGAGAGAGGGAGCCATGTTGCAGTGCTCCATGTGTGTTTATGTGTAAATAAAGTAGATTAGCCAAAATGCTGAGTTTCTGAGGTCTGTTATACAAGCTGCAAAGACTCTGCAGATCCCTAAGTGTGCTGATGTCTGTTGGCATTGGTTGCTGTGATGTTCAGGCAGAAGAAAGCTTATGGAGCTCCTGAACGATCAACCAGGAGGGAAAGAGCATGCCAGTCGGGCATGTGTCTCTGCCAGGGTCCTACTCGAGACTAGGACAAGCTCCTGACATGGGGAACCTGTGGCCCTCCAGATGTTGCTGGACTACAACTCCTACTGTCCCTCTGGCCATACTGGCTGGAATTGATGGGCATTAGAGGGCTACAGGTTGCTGATCCCTGATCTAGAGAGCATAACAGTACAAAGGCAACCTTATGGGAAGAGGAGGATATGTGGTACATCGTGTCTGCAATGTGATAAAGCTTTCCCCATTCATTTTTAAAACTACTTTAATGTACCTGGAAGTCCACACTGAGCATATGCTTCCTGAAAAGAGTACATATTCCTCAAAGCTTCCATACTGCCCCCTGCTTCTTTCTATCCTCTCATCTCATTGCTTTGTGTCTTCTTTCCAGAATGTAGACCTGGTGATTTCTGTCTGGGATCGTGACAAAGTGTCCAAAGATGACCAGATTGGGAAGCTGTTTCTCAGCTGCCGAGCAACAGGCAACCAGCTACGTCACTGGTCGGATATGCTGGCCAATCCTCGCAGGCCTGTGGCACAGTGGCACAGCTTGCAGCCTGTGGAAGACGTTGACAAAACCCTGGGACTGAAGACTCGCTTCAAGCTGCCACTACCGAACAGCTAAGAAAAAACAGTCCTCTCCACTGGAGAAGATAACCCCAATGCGCTTGGCTAGTAGGAAAAGTTTACAAAGGAGCAGCTGGTAGCAGAAATCACAGTGTAGCATCATGATCACTTAGCCAAAAGTGTTCTGAAGGAGAATATCGATCGCTCTTTGCTTGAACTCAGACTCTAAAGGATATTTATCTTGGATGAGTGGGAATCCAAATGTGTGTATGTGTCTACAACCCATCACCATGGAATCCAGAAGTCACTGTTTCATCATGACGAAGAGACGCAAACAAAATTCACAAGGCTGTACTAGCTTGAATTTAAAGAGGTGCTACTAACAGGATGTGCGGAAGGCCATGTGCGGACATGTGTGGAGCAGGAATTTCCACTGGGCCTATAAACATATTTGCAATCAATGCTCATTGCCCATGTTAAAAATCTTAAAATTGAGGGAACACATCCACACATGCCCACACATACATATACATACAGTGGTACCTCAGGTTACATACGCTTCAGGTTACATACGCTTCAGGTTACAGACTCTGTCAACCTCGGGTTAAGAACTTTGCTTCAGGATGAGAACAGAAATCGTGCTCCGGCAGCGTGGCAGCAGCGGGAGGTCCCATTAGCTAAAGTGGTCTTCCGGTTAAGAACAGACCTCCAGAACAAATTAAGTTCTTAACCCGAGGTACCAATGTATGTATATATATATATATATATAGAGAGAGAGAGAGAGAGACTAACAAACAGCTTGCTAAATAAAAAGAGACAGGTTAAATTGAAAGAATCAAATAAATTCTCCTTTCAACATTGCTGCTAGGTATTTCAGACAGGTTTCAGAGGACATAAATACGGTAAGAGCCTGCTGGATCAGGCCAATGGCCCATCTAGTCCAGCATCCTGTTCTCACAGTGGCCAACCACATGCCTAAGGGAAACCCACAAGAAAGTCCCAAGCACAAGAGCACTCTTCCTTCCCTGTGGTTTTCAGCAACTGGTATCCAGAGGGATTGTTGCCTCTGCCTGTGGAGGCAGAGCATAGCCATTATGGTTAGTAGCCACTGATAGTCCTCTCCTCCACGATTTGTCTAATCCTCTTTTAAAACCATCCAAGTTGGTGGTCATCACTGCCTCCTGTGGGAGCGAGTTCACAGTTTAATGATGAGCTGCATGGAGTACTTTCTTTTTCTGTAATAATCAGGTGTATGTGTGCCTGCTCCTTAGAGTATACCAAGAAAAAAGCACACCAAGAACTCTGGCCAATATAAGTTTCAATAGTGGGAGTGGTCCCTACTCGCAAATCAAAAGTAAATTGTAACAAAAACTAATTGACTATTGATTTACAATTGACTATTGATTTGCGAGTTATGGGGATCTGAAACAAGATCTGTGTGTGAATTCTCAGCAACAAAAGCAAGCAAGCAGGGAGGGACAAATAAATCTTTATGGTTTCAATTTATTATGTTTGGGGCCAACAAAGAATAAATATGCTCAGTGTGACACAAAGGAGCATGCTATATCATTATTTTGTTCCAGCTGGGTACATTTGCCGCTTACGTTGTCAGAGACATGTATGGATTGCAATTGCCACCTGCCACTACTATCAAGTGTGTCAATAAATGCTGCAATAACTAGGAGAAGATCTTGATTCCTTCTGCTACTAACCTCTTTGGAAGTCAAGTGTAGCTCAGCATTATGCCACTCTGTCTTGTTCCTACCCCTGGTACTTCTTCTTCGCTATCCCTGCAGGGTTTATTGTCCACAAATGGATTTGTGAGATGATAATAAAAACAGGTTCTTCCTCTTATTTGTGGAACAAGCAAGCAAAGACTTTCCGTTTCTGGATCTCAGGCAGTGACGTCTGCCATCATATAGAGAGCAGTATCTTGGATACCCAAAATGAGCAGTGGTCCACCAATCGCAATTGGCTCTGTGGAGGAGTAGACCCTTCATAAATGACTGGGGCTGCTCGGCTGTTTGATTTACTCAAGCAGCCCCAGCAGGAGCTGCAAATTGGCAAGTTTTTAGCAACAAGGAAGCAAAAATAAAAACCAGTTCATCAGTCTCGGACACTCCTGCTTTTAAAGCTGGGTAAGTGCCATTATGTATATTTTCTTTTAGCAATTCTCAGCTGGAGTCTTGAAGAAGAATGAGGAAACTGATCTGCTTCATTGTAATGCTGCCTCCTACTTGTTTAGCCGACCTTGAAATATGGCCAAGGATCAAACTGAATGTTTTTGCTTGGCCACCAAACTGAACTGCAGGATTCCTGTGTATTTTAGAGCATAATCCTGTACTTAGAAGTATTCCCAGGTCAGTGGGTCTAGGACTGCAGCATAAGGCTAGTAGCTGAATTAAGCCTACAAATCCATAAACACACTTAGAGACCTTGAACTCAGCAAGGCTTACTTTTGATGCAAAACAGCGGTAACAGAGACTATTTACCATGAAGGACAGTTATCTATGTAAAATAAATGTGGTACCAAATAAATCATTCTAAAAATACATTTCCCTGCAACTCAGAAAGCATACTTTTACATTTATATGGAATGAATGCACATATTTTATGTAATGAATGCACATATTTTATAACACAATAAGACAGAATAACATTCAGAATTTCCACATGGAGAAAGAAGTAAGATTGAGCTTTCAAATGTGATAGCAATCTTTTGTTGCTCAGATTGATACCATGGCCGAATATGCCTTGATAAAAAAATGGCATGCTCTTTATTTGCAATCTGTATATGTAGGGAGAAACAAGATCCTTCATCTAGTAAACAGCCCTACTAAATAGCCCATTTGGCTATTTAACCATGCTATATGGATACCCAAGCTTTTCACTCAACTAGTGAAAATCAGTAAAACATTAACGATTTTGTTGCAATTATATGTACTGTAAGTAAGAGTATCTGGCCTGGATACTTTAATTATCTACAATACACAGAACTAGGAAACATCACCAGCAACCTCCTCGTTGTCAGAGAGGCTATAACTCTGTTATCTTTCCACCAAAGAATCCTTAAGGCTAGTACTGTAGCATCTTAAAGACTAACAAATTTGTTATGGAAAAAGTTTTCATGGACTAGCTGCATAAATATTATTCTCAATTGGTGAGAATAGCATCAGATGCATGACATGTTATTCTCAGCTGGCAAATGTGTGCGTGCGCGCACAGAGCATATATGTGTGAAAAAATGGAGATAGAGTCAAATGGCAACGATATGCAAAAATTACAGGATGAAAATACAATTAAAGTTTAAATACATGTGCAATAAGCACTGTGACTATTCACAGGAGCCATACTTAGTGAGGGGGTAGAAATCCCCATCCCTATCCGCACAAACACATACACCACCTAAAGGCAGTACTGTCAATCTTAGTCGAACAGCCATCTGCTCTCAGGAGATTGATACAGCAGCATTTTTTTCATCACCTCAGAGTTACAAGAGAAACCAATAAGATCCACCCACAGGACGCTTTGCAAATGCACAGTGTGTTCTTTGGATTTATTTAAATACGAGCGACCCGACAGATGATTCCGAGATGATCTCTCCCCTCCCCCGCCCCCAACTACAGCCTTGTCTCTGAGCTAGAGAAAAGATCTGCCTGCCACGCGCTGGAAGCGATACAGACGCGGGACGCGACCACGGGGGCGGGCCAAGTTCACCGCCCACCGCGGGCAGGCGAGGGGCGTTCCTGGGAAGGCGGAGGCGTCCCGCTTGCGCCTCGCAGACTACATTTCCCATCCTGCCCTTGCACGGTCCTCGCGGCCCCCCTTCTTTCCCTCGCCAAAAGATGGCTAGGAAGCGCCGAGAGTCCGTCGTGGATTTCGGGGCGCGGAGCTCCTTCCTGGCAGGTGCAGCGCAGGGCGATCCTCGAGAGCTGCGTCTGGAAGCGCAGCCAGAACTTTAGCCCGAAGTTCTGCTGCAGAGCGCGGCGCCACTTCCCGTCGAGGCGGAGAAAGGAAGCTGCGAGCCCCGGCTCCGCGTATGTGGGGCTGCCCGACGGGCGGAGAGGGGCGCGCTGGGGACCCGGCGGGCAAAACTTGTAGCGTGGCCTCTGCCACGGAAGTGGGCTATGGGGTCAGGGAGGGGGAGCTGCCCACCCCAGGAGACCCCGGAGTCTTTTATTGCTAGTTTTGCTTTGTTTGTTTTACGTCTGATGTCTCAGAATAGTTTATATCTTTCTCTTTCCTTTCCCTTGGTGAGCTTTATTGTGTGCGCTCGTAAACTTCCTCCTTTGTGGTGCTTTGGGAAAGGACCGGGGCACCAACGTTGCCATTTTTCCTATAAGACCCCAGTGCCTCTGAATACCAGTCGCGGGGGGGGGGGGTGAACTGGGGGCGGGGGACAACCGTGGTAGCCAGGATACTATTGCCCTCATATCCTGCTTCCCAGGAGGTATCTGGTTGGCCACTGTGGCCAATAGGAAGCTGGAGGAGATTGGTCCTTGGTCTGATCCATTAGGGCTTTTTTATGCTCTTGTCTTCTGGATGAGACCAAGATGTGGGTAGCCCAGCCCCAAGGGTCAAGTGGGGTGGTCTCAAGCAAGCGGTGACCTTCTGTCCTTCTCTTGCGTATGTGCCAATATCAAGTAATCGGAGATTGCCTCCGAACGTGTTCCGGTTTGTGTGGGAATGTGTAAACATCATTTACAACACGGTGCCAGTTTGCACATTTGATGTGGGGTGATTAATCTCAATGTGGAACATTTATAACATCATGCCGGATGGTGGTTAAATATACAAGACAGAGAAGCCGACATTGTGTAATGAAAGCTGGAGCATAGGGGGCAGGGGAGATAACTCGGGAAAGAAGACATTATATTGATTCTGGATCATTGCTTGATATTCTCCTGCCCGCCTACACAACATCCACTTCTAAGCTGTCAGAGTTCCTCTTTCTAATGCTTTGGAGCAACATGCTTTCAGGCTGGCGCTTAGACGGCAGCTACAGCTGCACCCTGAACTGATGGAGACTCTCTACAGCTAGATATACTGCTTTGTCTACAAGTGGTGTTAGGGATTAAAATTATTGAATAATTATTCAAGAACTCCAAAGGTGCTACATCTCACAAACAACTTTGTCTTTTTCCATGGATGAGACCTTCCTCTTGCAAGCACTTAAAGCTACTTTTAATAATCAGATAGCTCCCATGAATATTTCAATTAATTATGCCACATTTTCCCTTCACTGTGACTTTCCCCAGGCATAAGGTATATAATGCTTTCTCGTGCCTAAATGATCTTACTGCTCATACAGTATATGGATATATACTTTGGCATGTTTTCACAACATGAGAAACTTTAGAACTCTAACAAGCAACTTGCTGCTTTCTTCATTTCAGTTGGGGACCAACCTGTTTATGGTTTCTACTTGAATTCTTATTCTGAATCTGCAACTTGATTTTTTTTTTTTTTTTTTTAAAAAAGTTCTACAATTTCAGCAGTGAGTTTCAAATACAGTGGTACCTCTAGTTATGAACTTAATTCGTTCTGGAGGTCTGTTCTTAACCTGAAACTGTTCTTAACTAGAGGCATGCTTTTGCTAATGGGGCCTCTTGCTGCCGCTGCGCTGCTGGCACACGATTTCTGTTCTCATCCTGGGGCAAAGTTGTCAACTCGTGGTAACTCTTCCAGGTTAGTGGAGTTTGTAACCTGAGGCGTTTGTAACTTGAGGCGTTTGTAACTTGAGGTACCACTGTAATAGATGACTTACTCTCTTCTAATTTTGGTAAGAATAACAATTTGGTTCAGTTTTCCATTCAGATTTGGTTTGACACCTCTGGAGCATGCAAGCTTGCTTCTGTTCAACATGCACACTTGAATGTTTCATTACCACCCTTCAAAGGATTTTGCATATGAACTTGCCATTCTACCTTTTTTTCTTCTCCCAGTAGCCTAGATCTTCTATGCCCTGCTGTAAATCTGAGCTGTCCTGCTGCAGGTTTAGAGTCTAGAGCCCATCTGTTCTTCCATATTTCGGATTTGGATGCCATGGAGTCAACGGCAGGCATAATGATGAACAAAGGACCAGATTCTAGGAAAAGTGGGATTACAGGTAAGTAAGAGAAGAGAGACAGACCCAGTTCTAAAGGTACCCTCAAAGGGCTTCTATTGCACAAAGGCATGCTGAAACACACCAGCACACCCAATCTGCATCCTATTGTTCAGATAACTTGCCTAGATCTGTGGCAATAGCTTGTTTCCCTGTGTGAGTCCATTTCTTGTTCTCCCTTTCTCTGTCCCTGCCCCATGGAGGGCCGTGGACACGTGGGTCTTCAGGATGAAGCCTCCTAATACTAAGTAAGGTCACTGGTTCACAGAGCCAAGAGGAAGGTCGTAACGCATTGACATGCAAAGATTCAATCCCTGGCATCTCTAGGTCAGATGGAGAATGACACTCGTCTGGAATCTGAAAGAAGTACTGCCAGTCAGTGCAGACAGTTTCAACCAATGGTCTGACTCAGTAGAAATCAGCTTCATATGTCTCATGTGTAGCTCACTGTTTTCTCCTATGAATGGCAGTGGCTCTCTAGGGTCTCAGGTGGAGGTCTTCCTTGGGCTGAGATCCTACCAAGGACTGAATCTGGAACCTTCTTCTCTGAGTTCATTGGATGCTTCCCACATCATGCCCCACTTGTAGACTTCCTGGAAGCATCTCATTGACCTCTGTTGTTGTGTGTGCCCTGGATAGGGAACCTGTGGCCCTTCTTGTGTTGTTGGACTCCAGCTTCCATCAACCTCAGCCTTTTGGCCAATAGTCAGGGATGACAGGAGCTGCCATCCAGTTTGTAGAACCAAAGCTTCCACATCTTTGTAGCATCATTATATGCCTGTCCATGGTACTGGGGAGTTGTTTGGACTATGAACCTTTACTCTTGCTCTAAACGTTTTGAGTTGATCATCTGTGGTTGATACAACACATAAGTGCCATTTTAGGCAATCTTTGTTCATGTCAACGTGGAAAGTCTTGTGCTTATTGTATCAACCCTCTTACAAAGGCTCTGCCTTGTGCAAAGTATTTCATTTCATTTCATTTATTAAATTAATATACCACCCTATACCTGGAAGTCTCAGGGCGGTTCACAAAAAAGATCACAATATATAAAATAAAAATAAAAACAACAATCCAATAACACCCCCCCCAAAAAAAGAGCCACATTTTAAATGGTATAGGATGTTGATTAGGTCAGCCAAAGGTTTGGTTAAAAAGAAATTTTTTTGCCTGGCACCTAAAGGTGTATAATGAAGGTGCCAGGCGAACTTTCCTGGAGAGGGCATTCCACAGATGGGGAGCCACTGCAGAGAAGGCCCGTTCTCGTGTTGCCACCATCCGGACCTCTCAAGGAGGAGACACCTGAAGGAGTGTCTCACAGTGCAGTCTCTGGAATACCTTCCCTGGTGCAACATCCCAAGTGTTTTGCTGCATTAATGAAACACAGCACTACATTGCTGTGGCAAAATGTCCCTTGCACAGCAGACATAGGACTCATTTGCACAGCTCTTAGATTTTTTAGGTGCTTCAATATGTGCTAAATGGTAATAGTATTGTCAACCATAAGCATTGCACTGGATTGGGGTGGTGGCGGCAGCTCGTATGTTGCATGCATCAACTTTAACATGTGCTTTTTTGATGTTATCTGATAAGCCATTCCTTGCTAACATGCATGTTTCTCTCAATTTCCAGGCTTGCTTACAAAGCACCTTTGGAAGGCCTTGCACCTGTCTTCCCCCGTGGCACTTTCCCAACACTGTACAGGTAGGTGAAGCGTGCAGCGCATTCCAATATACTATCTGCTTTTGTATTCGGCTCCTGTGGACCGAATACTGAAACTGAATCTGGACGGTAAGAAAGAATTTGAACATTTGAACGATGGTGACACCATTTGTTGTGACTGTGAGAACAAATCATGCTCATCAAGGAAATATAGGCACATCTCTATACTTTGCATGAATGAGACAGGTTGGACAGATATACCTTTTCAGGGTACAGAATTTGTTCACAACTCTTAGTGCAGAATCCAGTGAATAGGGCAAAAGTAGCTATTGTCTTTGATGGAGAGATGCTGGCCACACAGCAAAACACTGGATTCTTACTGGGAGGAAAGATGGTAGCCTGTGCATGTTCAGCAGCTAGAATTTGTTGTTATGGGTTGGATCCCCTTGTGGCTTTCTCCTTGGGCTTTTGATTCAGCAGACTAGTGAAAGGTGAAGGAGATTTTTGTGATTCCTCGTTTCTAACCCCCGCCACCTTCCATGTTGTTCTGGAGGATCCACATTTTTCAAGGAAGGCAGGAAGGATTGGTGAGAATTGCTTCTTTCCCACCTTCTCTTAGTGGAAGCGTCTGCTGGATCGAAAGCCTTTCTGCAAGCAGTGGAAGAGCACAATTGGACTCAACCCTATTTACTTCATTTATTTCCTGCTTTTCTGCAACAGATTTCACTCAAAGTAGCAATCTTATAATATAAGTGCTGCTTTACCTGGAATAATCTCTGTTGTATAAGCATGTAGAAAAGAGCATCTTCCAAATTAACAACAAATTACTTGATTTGAAGCACAGAATACGTAGCCTAACTGTGCATGTTTGGCTGTGGATTTTTGTAACTGGATTGCAATGGATTAGCAGCCTAGCAGGATGGATTTGTGTTACTGGGAAAAGCTTTGGGTGCTGCAGGAGTTGCTTTGGCATAAGCCATTTTGTCCTCTGTCACAGCTACGCTCATTTGTAGGATCAAGGTATTCTTGGGCTTTCAGTATGAACAGATACTGCTATTTACTAATTAATTTTAATGTATGAACAAGTTAAGGCCTAGAGCCTCTAATAACTGTCACCCATGTTAACAACACTCAGTGGTGGTTCTTTTTCCATGTTGCCTCTGGAAGGCAAGTGGCACATCATACAGTTATTAACTGCATGCTCTTTGTGAAGGCACAGGCAATGTGCATTTAAACCAGCCTTGCAAATAAGCCCACGAAAGTTACTAGCCTGCAAGCAAACCTACCAGCTTCCACAGGATGTCAAAGAGCTCAGTCTCTCCTATGGCAGCTTGCTGCACTTCTATGCTGGGTACAGAGGAGGGGAGCTTCCCTCTTCTTCCAGCAGCCAGCCTGGGTTCTGTTCTGGTTGTAGTGGAGCAATGGAGTGCTCCATCTTTCTTCTAGCTTGCTTACTCACCTGAATGGAATTCCTGATCACCTATGACTGCCAGGCTAGTGCTTAAATATCAGGCTGATTCAAAACACACAGGGTTGTTAGTCCTACTCAGAATGGGCCCATTGAAATTAATGGACATGGCTCACTAAAATCCACTAAGTTCAGCGGCTGTACTGTAAATAGAACATACAAAGGATACAGCTCACACATTTTAAGGAGTAGATGAATCATTTTAATTTGTTTTCGTTAGTGGTCTATTAGCATATTTTACGTTTATATGCTGAGACAGAGGGAATGCTTATAGAAACGGATGTGACAGCTACCTTCCAGTGAAAGGCTCTGCTTAAAGCCATGTGTGTGCTCATGGCAAAATATAATCTAAAAGCAATGGCAGTGGGAGTTGCGTGAAAGGAATTGCCTCTTCCCAGAGGCACAATTCATTAGCATTCATGATACGTTGTAGATCTGTGCAAAGGGGAGCTATTTCATGAGCATCTGTTCTTGGGGGGAACCATCCTGTTCTTGCAGGTTCTTGCCCAGACTTGATAATGAGCAGGAATGAAGTGCCAGAACAAAAGATAGACCACAGAGAAGCTTCATCAAGGCCTCGGTCACCCATGAAGACTCACCAGACACTCTGCTTATCCCTCTCATCAGACAATGCCAGGCAATACAGTGGCTTGGTCTCTCTGCAGAACCTTGATACTCAGGTGAGTGGTGATCTAAGAGACATTTGTTGGGGAATACACAGTTTGTTGTCTGTCATGCGGCTGCATCAGTTTGTGAATCTAGTAGCAGCCTACAGTGGCAGGAACTTAATTGATACCTCTCTCCTCTTTTTCAAATAGATGAAACAAGCCCACAGTGGTGGGGCAGCCAGCAGCACTGGTTCCCTGGAACGGGCATCCTTGTTTTGTGCCTCTGTACCCAGTTCTTCATCCAAATCCATCCCCTCCAAGCCAACGGGATCTCCATCCAAGCCCAAGTCTTCCAACTCTTTGTTTTCTCCGTTGCTGCCAAAGGGCGGCTTTGAATTCAATCCCAATCCGTCATCTGTTTCTAGCTCCAAGAAGCGCCGCAATGGGAGTCTCAAATCCGGGGAGGCCAGTGACCCAAAACCAAGGGAGCTGCAGGCGGGCTTCGGTTTCTTGGAGCCGGTCATCGCCAGGGTAACGGACTTCATCTACATAGGGAACCTCCGTGCAGCTTACAGTGGGCAGGCGCTGTGCAAGAACCAGATTGACAGCATCATTGACGTGAGCAGCTTGCCCAGGGACTGCAGGCTGAGCCTCATCCCTTGCACCTGCAGCCGAGGGCCCCAGCATAGCTGGTCCCGCCTCAAGGTGCACGTCCAGGGGCCTTTGGAGGAGGAGCGCCTTTCTCTGCAGCAGCCGTGCTTCTGGGACATCAACCGGTGCCTTGAGGCCTCGCTGGAGAAAAGGAAGCGGGTTCTGATTCACTGCAGGGATGGCTACTCCCTGGCTCCTACCTGTGTCATCCAGTACCTGATGGTCAAGCACCACATGAGGCTGCTGGCTGCTTATGAGTTTGTCAGAGCAAGGTACCCAGTGAACATCCGGGAGTGTCACCAAGACCTGCTGGTGGATCTAGAGAGGTCTCTGTGGCCTGGAGAGGTGGACATGGAGTGCTCTAAACAAGCCATGTCGAGGAAGATGGCATGGACATAGGGTCAAGCTAGATGGCAGCAGTTTCATCTCACACATGTAGAAAGGTGGGGAGGAATGTGCTTCATGGTGACTGAAGCTTCTCTCCTTGCCTGTCCCTCCTCTCCCAGCACCTTCCCAGTATCTAGGAGAAGGAGCAGGTCTTGCATTGTACACACTCTCTTCACCCACCTCCTTATTCCGCAGCAGGGATGGCTCAACTTTTTCCGCTGCATTCGCTCTTGGCTAGCCTTTCAGGGGACATGCCCTGGTGGAGGGCTTGAGGAAAGCAGAAATGGGTGTCTCTAAAGTGAGCACGATCATCCTGGGCCCACTGTTTCCTACCCTTTCTCAGTTCTTTCACACCCTTTCTTCCACGTACACAACCACACACCCTACACATCCCCGTCACAGTGCTGAACTTCCCCGGGGAGATTTAAATCTCTCCACCACATCCAGTGCTGCAGTGTTGAGGGCTATTGCTGTCTCTCCTACAAAGGGCCCAACTTCTGAAGACCATAGGCAGCGATTTTCCTCCCCCTTGCACTGGGGGAGGAAAGCAACCACTTGAAAGGGCTTGGCAGACCTGATTTGGCCCATGGGTTTACCACCCTTGTTCTACAGCAAGTTCCTGGCTTCAACACATGGGACTGCCGCAGCCATGCCTACTTTGGATCTTAGTAAATAACCAAATACCGTAAGAAAGCATGTGAGCGCTCAAAGCCAGTCAGAAGGCCTAAGGAAGCCATTAGAATGTTTCTGTTATGAAGAAGCTGCCTTCTACTGAGCTGCCTTAAACCATCCTCCCCCAGTAGATTCTTTTGCAGCCCATCTAACTCCTTCAATGGAAGATGCCAAAAGTTTATGTATTCAATTATCTGCTTTGTCACTGAGCTGTGGACCAGGGCTATGTTTACTCTGCTCTAAAAATACTTTGCAGGCTGGGTGTGGGTGTCTTTTTTAAACTTGATTTGGCCAGTAATGAGAAGAACAAGGAACTATTCAGGGGACTGAAAATATTTAGAGGACTGTCACCACTGGAAATCTTAGTTTGCAATTCTTCTGCTTTCTGAAGTTGACCAGGGCATTGCCCAGACACATTCAAGCAAATACTGGTAATCATCATAAGACTAAAAAAAATTGCTTTTTTAAAAAGTGAAAACTGAGTTTCCTAGGAAACGAAATTATGCATCTAGTACCACAATCTGTGGTTTGGGAGGGGTTTTTTTTAATGCTCCTGTGAAATTACAGTTTGCATACATCCCTGATCCTTGCTTTTGTGCTGAAATACACCAACAAGCTCTTTAAATTACCCAATTTGATGAGGTAAATGGCTCTCCACAGCAGCTATGCCTATTTCCATAACTCTGTAAATGTGATAATTCAGCCCTTTCTTAGCAGAGCCACCGTAGGCCTCTTTTATTGTCAGGGAAATTATAACATTGGAGCAGAACGTTCAAACTGGAGATTGTCTTGACAGCACTTTCCAGCTCCTACAAGATGAGAGTTTGTAACATTTGCATAAAAGACTCTTAAATCAGGGATGGATGCGGCATTAGAGAGCAGGTGGGTTGTCAGCAGTAGAATTTAAATCTGGTGCTTAAAATCCTAGATTCTGTGATTGGAATAAAGTAGGTATTTATTCTTTTTTCATATATTCTGGTTGTATTTTTTTCCCTTGTTCTTTCAGATTTTGAACTGTGGTTGTAGATTTTGAACATTTTTATGCAGAACACTGGCTGGTTTCATCCCTAGCAAACTGAAGCAGATGGGCAGTGGGGTGTGTGTGTGTGTACAGACTGGGGTGGTTGGGATGTGAGCTGGCCCTTGATCCTTATCTGTTGCACCTGTAAAATGCTATAAATGCATTGACTCTACCAGTCAGTAGCCTTGAGGAATTCTAACGCAACAAGCACAACAGGCAGCAAGAAAACATGGGAGTTCCTATGGTTCCTCCAACTCTGTTTCAGCATCCTGAGCAGCAATGAAAAGATAATCCTTCCTTTGCTCTACCTTCCCCACCCTGAGCATTACCCAGGTCACATGCACCCCCTTTTAAAAATCCAATACAAAATGTGGCTCAGAACATTATGGTAGTTTTGCACCTCCCCTTCAGGTAGCTTGGCCAATATTCAAGGTGCTGGAGGAGCAAACCAGCCCTGCTGTGCTCTACCTCTCATTTAAATCAGAAGCAGTGAAGGTAGTGAATGTCCTGTGTGAGTGTCTGGAGGCTGTTGGAGGATGGATGGCAGCTAATGGATTGAAGTTCAATCCTGACAAGACAGAAATATTGTTTCTGGCGGATGGGGCAGGCAGGTGTGGGGGACTCCCTGTTCCTGAATGGGTTAACTGTGCCCCTGAAGGACTAGGTGCGCAGCCTGGGACTCATTTTGGACTCAAAGCTGTCCATGGAGGCGCAGGTCAATTCTGTGTTCAGGGCAGCTGTTTACCAGCTCCACCTGTTACGCCAGCTGAGAACCTACCTGCCTGCACACTATCTCACCAGTGTGGTACATGCGCTGGTTATCTCCTGCTTGGACAACTGCAATGTAGTCTGTGTGGAGCTACCTTTGAAGGTTACTCAGAAACTACAATTAATCCAGAATGGGGATGCTAGACTGGTGACTGGGAGCAGCCACCGAGACCATAAAATACTGGTCCTGAAAGACCTATACTGGCTCCCAATACATTTCCGAGCATGGCCTCAGCCCAGTATACCT
Source organism: Podarcis erhardii (assembly GCF_964252035.2). Lineage (NCBI taxonomy): Eukaryota > Metazoa > Chordata > Lepidosauria > Squamata > Lacertidae > Podarcis > Podarcis erhardii. The sequence goes on along the minus strand of NC_138497.1, from coordinate 76,113,773 downwards.
GAAGGAGCATCTCCACCCCCATCGTTCAGCCTGGACACTGAAGTCCAGTGCTGAGGGCTTTCTGGCGCTTCCCTCCCTGCGGGAAGTAAAGCTACAGGGAACCAGGCAGAGGGTCTTCTTGGTACTGGAACCTGCCCTGTGGAATGAGTAATTATATAACATTTATATAATCTGATTGAAGTTTGGCTTCAAATGTGTCATATGTGAGTAGCGTTTCTGTAATATGAGAAATTATATTAAATAAAGAACATTGTGACCCTATGTAGACCTGGCAATAATAGAGATGTATTTAAGAGGTGTCTGGTTGAGACTACCCAACTGAAAAGTATAGCAGAGAAGTATAGGCATATCCTTGATGCACATACAGTCTGACTCAGAAAACACACAGGGGCTGCCAGCATTCAGGAATCAAGAGCCCTATGCATTTTGAGCTCTTCGGTAGGGTCAGGGGATTTATAGCCTTTTTTCCTATTCTAACTGACTCTATATGATAGCTGATCTTTGTGTAAAGTCTTGTTAGCATTCTTTCTCTCTACAAGGACAGCCCTTTCGGTTTTCTGGGTTTTTGTGCTACCCAGAAGTTTCATAAATGATTCTATGAAATTAAAAGTGTCTTACCCTCTAGATATTGCAGCCCCAGCCCTACTGCAATAAGTTAGTTGTTTGGTTCAGCCCTGTCCTGTTACTTTCAGGAAGGCTATGTTGCAATGGACTTGCTGCATTTTACCTTTTGAATGTTGCTTTGGCTGTGCTTCTACCAGCAGGTGGCAGAAGGAAGCTGTATTCCGAAGCAAGAGGGGCGATATGAAAGCTGGACACTTGAGGTTAATAAAATGAAGTCCGATTCCACCTTGATCATGCCCATGTGACACAAGCTTTTCTCACCAGGCTATGCCAGAGCGCGTTCATTACTAAGACGAGTTGTTCTCCCTTCTCTGGCACTGCAATCTCTCTATGACAGTGCAGGCAGCCCTTTCCTGAGTTGCCCAGGTGCCAGAACAGGAGCTGTAGTGCTTTCTGACTGTTTGCAGCTAGCAGGGTGGTTACTGATTAACAGAGAGGCTTGAGATGGCATTGCATTTGCTTTTATAATCTAGCTGAATCAGAGCGGACATTTTATGCCAGAATCAAATGTGAAAGTGGACTTAGAGCAGCCTGGATTCAAAACATGAAGTTGAATTTCAGGCTCCTGATTTATTCCAGAGTACTGTGCAGGACTGGCTATCTTGTGGCCCTCAAAATGTTGGACTACAACTCCCATTAGCCCCATTAGGTAGGGATGATGGGAGTTGTAGTTCAGCAACACCTGAAGGTTCAAAGGTCTGCCCTCCCCCACTCTGTAGCAGGGAGTGCCTTCTATCAGTGGACTACAATCCCCATCATCTCTGACCACTGGTCCTGCTAGCTAAGGATGATGAGAGTTGTAGTACAAAATCACTCTATACTCTACTCCAGGTTTGTGTAGGGTTTACTCCTTAGCCTTTTCTTCTCCCCAAGATATCCCACAATGCAGCAGAGGCTTAGAATAAGTGTTTTCCTTCTAGACGGGTTCCCTTCCCAGGTTGATGAGCCCCATCTGCCCCTCACTTCCCTCATGGAGAAACTGCCTTCTGCACTTCGGGTTATTTCTATATAAATTGCCCTGATTAATGTCACATTTATAATTAGCAGCAAACTATCTTCCTGTGTGATGTCTTGATAATGCAACCAGTGGCGTAGCGTGGGGGGTGCAGGGGGGGCCGGCCGCACCGGGCGCAACTTCTGGGGTTAGGGCAAATCCACGGGTTAGGGGGCGCAAATCACTTGCCTTGCCCCGGGTGCTGACAACCCACGCTACGCCACTGAATGCAACCAACCCAGTTTTTGTACATAATTATCTCTATGATCAATACATGGCAAACCCATTGCTTGCATTTAGAAACAGCATGTATTTGGGGGCTCTTGTACTTATTTCTGTCTGTTCTAGGTAGCCCAAGAGGACCCTGTGGGAAGAGAGGCTATCATACCAAAAAGGCAGGTTTGGGCTTCATCATCATCAACAACATCATATTAGCCATTCAGCACCTTTAAGGATCAGCATTCCAGTGCTATACTATCCCTGCTTGCTGCTATCAGGGGAATGAGATTTGCTGGAAGCTGTGAGGAGAATTTATACTGCAGTATTGCCTTGGGTGCTGTAATCCTTCTTTAGTATCTCTTTGAACTTAAGATCTGTACCTGCACAGCGTGTCAAACGTGGATGTATTGAGTCTGCGGGAAGCATTGAAAAAGGAGAGGAGGAGCAGGAGGGAAGAGAACATCCGAAATCCACCAAACTACTGAGAAGCCTTAAAATCCATCTTCCCTGGATATAAACTTGAAAAGCCAGTTTTCATGGACCGTGCAGCTTAAAGCTGCAGCTGATGAATGTGATTATTTCCTCGGTATTGACTTCTTAAATGATACCCAATGAGAGTCTGTGGTACAGTGGGAAAGTGGTGGATTTGGGCTGTAGGATGCTGGCCCTTCTCTTAGCCAGTGGTGGCCAAACTTGACCCTCCAGCTGTTTTTGGACTACAACTCCCATCATCCCTAGCTAACAGGACCAGTGGTCAGGGATGATGGGAATTGTAGTCCCAAAACAGCTGGAGGGCCAAGTTTGGCCACCACTGTCTTAGACAGAGTGGGGGGGGGGCATGGTGGCAACAGATTTGGAGTCAGCAAATAGGGAGTTGTGGTGAGGCTTTGTGTGCTGCCTGCTTCCCTCAGGTGCGGTGGAGGTTGATGGCCCAGTGCAATTTATGAAGTAAAATTCAACTGTAAGTTCAGTCAGCTTCTGCATGTGAAATGGGGCCAGTAGGGAGGACCTTTGCTTCATGCTGCAAAATGTATTGGACTAGCCCTTATGCAAAAAGTTTGCTTCAAATTCCTGCTTGGTTGAGAAATTTGCTGAGTAGCCTCAGGCAATTTGTTCAGTTGCACAGTGGCAACGAAACTGAGCTTTGAATCAGGAAGTCCCACCTTCAAATTCTGCTTCTGCAATGAATTTGCTAGGCGGTGTTAGACAAGCTACTGTTTCTGAACCATGACTCCCCCCCCCCCACTCCCCATCATGAACTGCCGACATTTACTTTACCTTGCCTTCTGGATTACTACGTATGCAGCACTTTGAACACACTAACATGCTATATAGATTATTATCACTTCACCTAGCCTACCTCATAGGGTTGTTGTAAGGGTATAATAGAAGAATCTGATGTGTCCTTGGAGAAAAGGTGTGGTATAAATACAAAAAGATCAATAAGGTAGTATGTACCTGAATTGGGTGCACATGGAAATTAGGGTGGACCCTGTAAATGTTGTCTATGTTAAAAATTAACTGAAGTTCTGAGCATGTGTATATGTATATTTTTCATATGTGTCTTTCACTGGATTCATTTTACGTGTTTACCATGTAAAATATATGACTGTGCTCCCAACACTCTGCAAAATACACTTCCTCTTCTGTTATTCTCCCTGCTGCCTGGCTTCTCCAAGAGTTCTTGACTGCTTCTCAAATTGATTGCTTTAGCCGAGGGGGGTGGTTTGTATTTCTGGACCCTTACACACCATTGGTCTAAGGAAGACTCCATGCCCTTAAAGAGAGAATGGGTTTTTTTGCTGAGCTGTTTAAGAAACACATTTATACCTCCTCAGTAAGCCAGCTGCCCGTGGCTTGCCAGTTGATCCAGTCCTCCCACCAGCGCTGTGTGTTTTTCTTCTTGGGACTTAGGTGAGCCCTTTGCATGTCTCTTATTGACCCCCCCCCCCACTTGCTGTTCTAAGAGGCTGAAAGAAAGAGTAGAAATTTTGTGGTTCCTAGATTAATGATTCTTGACTGGGGGGGAAAGGATCTAAACCCCAGTGTTGGAGTCAAAGTCTGTCCTCTGAGCACCCATCTGTCTTTTTTCTCTTTAGCCTGTTACAGCAATCAATTTCATCGGACTTTGTTGCTGGTCCCACTCCATAAAAGTGGCTTTGGCTCTCAGGATTCAAGAGCTGGAAAGCTCAGATTTACTCCGTCCTCATATTTAATTCCCACGATGTTAAGGAATCGGCAGTGTAAATTTGCACTGCGAAACCTGAGCTTGAGAACGCAGTCAAATCTCCCTGCTGAAAACATGGCCTGTTTCTACATTAAAACTTGCTGGGTAGAGAAAGCCTAACCAGAAAAAAGAAAAAGAAGGAAGCATACGATTTTGCCTTTCAGGAAAGAAAAGCATAACTAATTTGAGTAAGCTTGCTCTCTGTTCAGTAAGCAATTTTGGGGCGGTAGGGAGCAGATGGAAAAGCCACTTGTTGAAGAAGAAAGGGGAAGATGTAATGCTTGACCGCGTGACCTTTTTCGCACTTGCTGCTAAGAAAATGATTAAAATAGGGTGCTTTGTTTTCAGTGAGTCTGAGTGGCGCTGGTTTCACAAGTAGCACGCTGACATTTCTGCAAAAAAGGCAACTGACAAGTTGGGATATACGGTAGAAAGTACGGAAAGGATACAAAACTGCAAATTACACAAACGTCTATTTTGATGATTGGCATGATTTCCCTCTGTTGTTCCTTATTTGTATTTTGTTTTATTTCTAGTATATGTCACGCCCACTGTCATTTGCACCTTTGCCACCTGCGGTTACCACAATGACACCCCTCATTGGCCCTCCTGAGTCACTAGGAAAGGCAGGCCACAACCCAAGGAGACAGCTGCAGCTCCTTTGCAAGCCATTTTTAGAAGCACTTTCTTCTCCATTCTGTGATAGGCAGGCCCTACACATTTTTCAGGATAAGGTTTCTTTCGGGAGGTCAGCCATGGCCTTCGGGGGTGTCCTTTCTGGCCATCTTTTAACTCTTCCTTGTCTCATTCTGGGTATAATGGCCATCCAAAGATAGCAAAGTAGTTAGTTCACACACTGGTGGGGGGTGGGGGGGTGGGCGAGGCACATACCTTTTAAATAATCGATTTGAAACAATACAAAAATACAGGGAAACCTTAAAGTTTAATGCAACTTGTTCCTGAGAAGCTGCTGAAATGGAAGCAAATTCCTAAATGTATAGCTGTGTACTTCTCTGGTTACCACCATTATGGCAGTCAGTAGAATGCATACATGTACTGATAAGAATCACTTGCAATAAAATGTAAGCTATTGACTAAGTAGCAAAGCATGCTTTGTCTCCTCACACGGGCTGCAATATGAGTTTATTGCAGAGGTTTCAGCACAGTGTTTCTACAAGGGTTAAAACTTGCAAGTTTTCTGGAAGGCTTGGTATAGATAGGCTTTTCTCATTGCGACTGACCAAAGAATATATTTGTTTGTTATTGTAAGGTTGGATTTGTTGTATTATAAAAGGAAAAAATTAATACAAATTATATGGGAGGGGGGGAGAGAAAATGTCTTTGGCAGCCTTCCATAAATTCTGCAACTACTTCCTCACTCAGCAGATGGGGAGCAGTCAGGCAATAAGTACAAACCAATTTCTATTTTCTACTAGTGGCCAGTGTTGTTTAATCCAAACAATACACTTGTATTAAATATATATATGCCTTTGGTTTGTTGCAGGTGCTCATCAACAAAACCAAGATGTCTGAGTAAGTTACTGTTGTGTTTATCTTGTGGAACACATTTTTAAAAACACAATTCTAGAGCTTCAATTTTTCTTTCAATCCCGTCAACAAGAAGTAATACCTTTCTGCACTCCCATCTGTCTAGCGCATGTGCCACATCGGCTTCTCTATGCATTTTGTCAGCTGGATGGAGAGACGCACATGCAAATAGATCGTGTGCACTGGGCCGTCCCCCATGCCACCCAGAGGCTGGAGCTGTGCGCAAAGAGCTCTTTCAAAAAGTTACAATTCTTCTGGTTATCTGGCTTCTCTTTCCCCTTCCTTCCCTGCCAAACAATAGATGGGTGGGATTTTAACATTTCCAAAAATGCTTCGCCCACTATTGCCCTGATTGCTCCATGCTCAGTCTTTTGGATCATAGAATCTGTCTTTTTATTCTCGAAACTAACCATCTGTTTTTCCTTCCCTGCTTTCTGCTTGTGTCTATTTCATTCTCCCAAACCAGTGAAGAAGTAAGTTTCCCTTTCTATTTTGGCTGGGGTGGATGGGGTGAGGTTCATGGGTAGAACTTTGGATCAGAAGAGCATTGGCATGGTCATGCTATCAGTCTGGGATAAACTCTGCCCTCTTAGAGAAGATCTTGTAGGGCAGTGAAGATTACTCATCAACCAAAATGCATTGTCTTTCCTCCTCCTCTATAAGCGAGTTTCAAACATTCCATTCCACCCTCCCAACATTCCATCACAAGATGGAATCTAGAATGGTGCTATGGAAATGAAGAGACAGCTGTATGTGTGTGCGTGCACGCGCCTGCGTCTACCTATGTACATGCAAATTTAGGCTCTCCTCAGTGGCACGCTTTAGTGCAACCGTTTCATTTTTCTTGCATAAATGAAAGGTTCTAAGTAGAAGAAAGTGAAATGCTGTCCCACTTGGGAATGATGCCATAGGAAAGCTTGCACCCCCATCTCTGATACTGGGTTGCCTTGCCCCGCCCCCGTCAAAGAACTTCCAAGGTGTGCAATTATAACAATAATATAATAATAATTATTACTTATACCCTGCCCATCTGGCCAGGCCTCCCCAACCACTCTGGGCAGCTTCCAACAATGATCCTCCATGCAAAGCTCACAACTATGTTTCATTCAAAGCCATCCCCCTAGTACACTACTTCTACTATAATAATAGGTGGTTCAATAGTGGTATTTTTAAAAATCCAACAAGAGGATGATGTGCTCTTTGGGGGCTCTTTTTTCCTGTTTGCCATTGCTGACACTGCAATAAGAAAATGTGGACACCTATTTGCCAGGCTGACTTAGAAATTGTGTTAGCAGCTTCTGTGGGTATTAATAGATTACTCACAGAACAGCTTTTAGAGGGAAGCTCTAGGGACTGGCATTGACCAGAAGGCTGATCCCTGCTTCTTTAAGCTGCCAATATGTTTGTCCACATTTATCATCTAATCTCATCCTGATGGAAGGCAGTGAAAGCAGAGACACTAGAAGTTGAGATTAGTAACAATGGTCTAGGACTCTAGGACATTAAAGAGTACCTTATGTACCTTCAGGAAGTTTTAGCAGGGCAAGGCATGTGTTACTTCTGCTCTGCCCAAACTCTAGAGAAGATTGTGGAGTCTGGAATGCCCTCTGGGCATCTGCAGAGAGGCCTAATGCAGCCTGGTTATGCGTGCAGGTGAAGCTGAGCATTGCTGTGCATTTTCTGAAGTCTATGACATAGCAAGGGGTCAAGGGCATCACTGACCCTTCTTGACTGGATGCTTCTGTGCATGTGAAGTAGCATGTTCAGGCTACAGTAGGCCTTTCCTCACAAGCATAGAGGCCTTTGGCAAGATGCAGTCAGTGATCTCACTGCCCCCTTGCCATGCCAGAGGCCTGCAGGCATACAAGATTATGCCATGTTAGATCTTGGATGCCATACCAGAAGCTGCCGAAATGGAGTAGGTGAGGTTCCTGTTCTGCTCCAAAAATCTTACTGTTGTAACTGGAACATTTGCTAGCCCAAATTTTGGTTGTAGCAGAATATGTCACACTTGGTCTGCCTCTGTGATGGTTTTGGACTGTTCAGTGTTAGGTGGTTGTGGTGGTGGTTGTGGTGGTGGTTGTTGACAGCATGTATGCCTTTATTCATTCATTCGTTTGTTTGTTTCCCATCCCTCCTATTTATCTAAAAGGATCCCTAAAGTAGCTTACACATAACATAGCAAACTGCAGTCAGAACTGTTTAAAACCATTAAAGCCATCCAATTAAGACCACTAATCAAAATTAAGCAACTAATACAAGAGAACAAACAGACATTAGTTTTACAGTCTTAACAATTAGGTAACCCCCCTCTAGGGCTTTATCTTTATTTTACCAGATCCCTAACAGTCAGAAGAGAGGTGTCTTGGTGGACTTCCTTGGATGGATAGTTTCACAGTGCAGGGGAAACCACTAAAAAGGCCCTGAGTTTTGTAATCACCTTCTAGGCCTCAAAAATATAGAGCAGCTGAAGAAGGGCCCATCGAAACATATATGACTTACCATATGGGTTCCTTTTCTTACTGGTGTATTTGGTTTCTTTTCTTTTCACTTGGGAACAAACTTTCCCTCTCTTTTGCTTAGTCCCCACCACATGTATTAAAATGGATTTTCCCATAGGGATAAATTGCACAAGAAAGAGTTACAAAATGGGCTTCTGGAAGAAGCTTCTCATAGCATACGTAGGCACACTAATGATAGATTTTGACCAAAGCCTACTGCAGTAGAGCCAAGTCTTTCCATTGCCTTTAAAAGTCGCCTTTAAAAGGCCAAATTCTGGTCTGGCTGCCCCCATACTGTGGTGACCTTATCAGATTTCTTAAACATTCATGACTTGGATGGGATGCCCTCAAATGAAAGTACAGCAAGCAGGTCAGGGAGCTATTCAAAACATGAATGGCTATTCCCTCTGCCCCAAAGCACCAGAGATAGAATGTGCTGTTGTTATGAGGAGCCAGCTTGCAGAAGCAAAGGGTCCAATTAGCATCATTCGAGGGCAAATCTTGACATCTATACCCAATTGCCTCTTGAAGCAATGTCAAAAGACATGCCTGGGGGAGGGGGAGAAATCGGCTGTGACTGTGAGAAGGACAAAACACTTAAGTAATCCACTTCTTTCTCATTTTGCTTCTTGCCATTTCAGAAAAGGAAGAGGGCAATCACTGCCCGCCGGCAGCATCTCAAGGTACCTTTTCTCTCTGGTCGTTCCTAACAAAACGACTTCTGTTTCTTTCTTACTTTTCCCCTTGGGTAAGAGATGTGGATGGTAAAAAGCTCTAAGCCTCACAGCACTGAACTTTGCCTGAGTGGCCCCTTTTCCAAAGGGCTTCTTGACACCTACAGAAAATTGGCCTGACTATTCCACACTAAGACCCTTTTCTATTGTTGCTATTCATCTACAAGAGCACTTTTAAAATGTCAGACAATTGACGGCATGGATAGGGAACTGGTGGCCTTCCAGATATTGCTTAATGACAGCTGCCGCCATTCCTGACCACTGGCAATGCTGGAGGGGAGCTGTAGCTCAACAACATCAGTGGGGCACAGGGTCCCCACCCCTGCTTCACAGCATCTGCCATGTTTAACTTTTCAAGTACAACAGCCCCACACTTGCCATGGCGGTGGCAGCAATGATGGCAGTTTAGACACAGAGCTGCCACAATCATGTGGCACCCATCAGCCATATGTCAACAGGGAAGGGGGCAGATGGATGGATGGTGTTGAGACTTCACCACCACACCTCCCGCCCCCCAAGTGTTTTTTTGCCAAGCTGAGGCAACTTGTGATACTGGAGCTGATCTGAGGAGAAAGGTGCTCAGGGCGAGAAACTGCATGGACATAATCCAGAAGTGTGTGTTGTTGAGGGCAGGTATGGTTTTGAACCTCTCACATATGGATCCTTTTCATTGTTAAAATCAGTGCCTACCCTCTCATTCTACATGACTGGCGCAGCTGCATGTTTAAGCAAACAGAACATCTGCTGTTACAACCAGCTTGACTCTGTATCCAAACATTATAGTATTCGTTTTACACAGGATACTGAAGCTAAGGGGCAGTGGCTTTCCCAAGACCACCCAATGAAGTCATGGCAGAGCCTGGCCATGAGCATAAGCCCTGGCCCTACACCAGAAATGGGGGACCTGTGAACCTCTAGATCAGGGGTAGGCAACCTAAGGCCCGGTGGCCAGATGCAGCCCAATCGCCTTCTCAATGTGGCCCGCGGATGGTCCGGGAATCAGTGTGTTTTTACATGAGTAGAATGTGTCCTTTTATTTAAAATGCATCTCTGGGTTATTTGTGGGGCATAGGAATTCATTTATCCCCCCCCCCCAAAAGATAGACTGGCCCACCACATGGTCTGAGGGATGTTGGACCAGCCCACAGCCAAAAAAGGTTGCTGACCCCTGCTCTAGATATTATTGGCCTACAGCTCTAAGCAACCCTGACAGTTGGCTATTCCGATTGGGGTTAATAGGAGTTGGGAGTTCAATAAAATCTGGAGGGCCGCAGCTTCCAAACCCCATCCTACCCTGTTCCCATTAGGCCCATGCTGGCTCTGCCCAGTCCATTTCTCTATGCCCAGCACTTCACCCTGGTGGGTGTTTGTGTATCATTGTGTATGATGACGATTGCCTTGAGAAGTCGTTCTGTTCCTCCAGTCATTGTGCTTGTCCCAACTTTATCCTCCAGAGTGTTATGCTCCAGATTGCTGCTGGTGAACTTGAAAAAGAAGCTGTAGCCAAAGAACAAGAAAAGGCCAACTACCTTGCAGAGCACTGTCCACCTCTGTCACTCCCAGGTTCCATGCAAGAATTGCAGGTAATAATTTAATCTCCTCCATTCACTGCTGCACAAGAACCGCAACATAGGATGTCGGTTCTAAGGTATAGTTCTAAGGTGTAGTGACAATAAAGGTTTTATTATTATTATTATTATTATTATTATTATTATTATTATTATTATTTATTATTTATTATTATTATTGCTATTATTTAATTTCATTCACCTCTAGTTTGGTCTCAGTCCATTGCCTGCTCCAAACAATCTTCAAACCCAGAGGTCTGGACATGCCTGTGTAAATGATAAATCTCCTTTCACACTAGGTCTTCAAAGAGCATATGAGTGAATGCATATTGGTCCAGACAGTAATTTTTATTTTATTTTTTAGAACACATCTGTGCTTAACAACTTTGCCTGATCATACATGATGCAACAGCATTGGTAGAAACAGCTACATAGAACAAGGGTGGGGAAGTGTAGCCCTCCATATGTTGTTGGACTCCAACTCCCATCAGCCCTAGCCAGTTTAGCCAATGTTTTGGAATAAAGGGAGCTAGAGATCATCAACAGCTGGAGGGCACCAGGTTCCTTTCAAACCTGACATAGGATATTTTATCAAAATCCATACTGTTGTTTAGTGATCAAGGTTGACATATTGAGTTGCAACATTTGTTATTGCATTTTTTATGGATTATTTGCTCCTATGTTGCTTTTGAAGCAAAGACATCATTTAAGTAAGGTTGGACTGTATTTCTAGGGCTGTACACACACACACACACACACACACACACACACACACCCACCCCACACCCCGTCATGTTCAGCTCCCATGTGATTTTTTTCACTCAGAATCGCCTATATATCTGACCCGGTCATTGCTTCTGCACATTGAGTGATTGTTGTAAACAACAGTCCACCCCTGTGTGTGCTTATTCAAAAGTAAGGCCTATAGTGTTCAGTAGGGCTTACTACTAGGAATATTGTTTTGGATTGCTGCTTAAGGGAGCCTCCTATATCAGATACACATTTCAAAGGCACAGAACCCTTTGCTTTTTTTTTTAAGTGTTTATGTGTGTCACTGACATGTGTTAACATGAGGTATGAAGAAGCAACTACAATGTGTTTTCCAGAAATATGCTGCTTTTCTGCAGTTTATGGTTGGATACACCAAGAGTCTTTAAGTTTTCCTGAAAGTTTTGCACCCACATTTCTTACATCTCTTCCTGTCCCATAGTCCCCTGGTCACTGAGCTCTGAAGCAGTGTCCCTGACTGAGGGGAAAGCAGACACAACCATGCCAAGAAAAATGCCTCCACCACCTTTCATGACTTGCTCTATAATCTCGTGATTAAATAATTCACATCCCTCAGCAGGGCCTATGCAAGTAGCCATTATTGCATCTAATGACATAGCAGGTTTCTTGTACTGCAGTGGAATCTAGTCCAGTGAAGGAGGTGGCTGAGAGTGCAATCCTAGGGACACATCTATGAACTAAGGACAGTATTCAGCTAAGTGGTTGTAATAGGGCAAGGATTAGCACTAGTGCAATGGGATCCCCCCCTCCCTGTTCATGCCCACAATATCCCCAAATCTGCTCTGGAGGGTTAGGGGAACCCACAGAACAGATTTAAGGGGCATTTGGGGCAGACAGAGAGGGGGTCATGCAATGACAAATTTTGTGGTCATGGAACTTTCTCCTCAGCTCTACTTTGACAGCAAACCCAAGTCCCACAGAAGTAAGTAAAGAAAAAGAATTAAGCTGTAAATTACATCAGGTGTGAATCAGGATTCCTTGGTATGGACACACTTTAATGCAAAACTAGCAATTCAGTAACACACACACACCATCCTAAAGAAAGGATGAAGTGGCATAAGAAAATCCCACTTATTTATTATATTTATATTCTGATATTCTGCAATCCTATGCATACATTTGCCAGGGAAGTAGGTAAAGGTAAAGGACCCCTGGATGGGTAAGTCCCGCTGAATTCATTGAGACTTACTTCTGAGCAGACAGGCACAGGATTGGATTGTCAAAATGCTCTCCACTTGATGTAGGTTCTCAGATTTTCAAAAAAGCAGCTGGACTGAAGAACTCACTATGAACACTGAAACTGTGTAGCCAGACCTCTGTACTGAAGACACATAAAATATAGATTTCCCCACAGAAAGACTGGGGAGGAAATGCCCTATGGGTTTCAGCAACCCTCTTTAATAATCTCTCCTTGTTTCTCAACAGGAATTTTGCAAAAAACTTCATGCTAAGATAGAGGAGGTTGATGAGGAAAGATATGACACAGAGGTTAAGTTACAGAAAACTACTAAGGAGGTAATCCAGCTCTGTGCTGTATTGAGTGTGTGTTTCAATTTCTGGGCTTTATTGTCCTGCTTTTGTTTCCAAAGAGTGGGTTGGGTCCAGAAGGATACAATAACTTCTTGTATATAGCTCTTGGACAAAGGCAAAATTCCACAAATGGATTCAAAATTACATTTCTAGACTGTCGGAGGTCTCACTTTCTGTGTTAAGGGTGTGCATAAAGGGTTTGCGTGTCGAGGTCCCCAGGTCCACCCCACTAACACATCACACAGAATTTTTTGTTTAAGATTTTTGGCAATAATTTTGGCCACAACTTTATTAAAATACAAATTTGTGAGTGGTTGCTTAGGCATTGGTTGGCACCATGGGGGACAGACTGACATTCCGCACGATGCGAAAGTCAGAATGGGGGAATACACTTGGGGGTTACGCGGAGCAGGGAACCTGCCCTCACCCCAAATGCAACCAGGAGCTCATTGCTATGGCCCGAGCCCCCTTGACAGAGTGGACAAGCAATAGTTAGCCCCCAATTACTTTAACGGAATCCCTTGCATCAGCAGCATTAGAGGGGCAGGCACAGCCAATCCATGCCCCTCAACCAACCAAACCATAAACCAATGCCTAACCGCAACCTTACAAGTTGTGACGATTTGCTACGCAGTAGGCAAAAACCAAATGGCCCCAGCCAATCAGTCAGATGGACAAAATTCCTACCAGGCCCCCGCTCCAAAGCAGACGACCCCATGACAGGCATAGCAAGGTCAAAGCGAACAACCCTATTCTAGGGAGGGAGGGACGGGCAATCCAATGCACGGGAGAAAAGAGGAAGCCCTAGCCTCGTGCAAGGAGTTTTAGTATTTCTGGCTGTCAATCAATAAATGGCAACATTAACTTCTTCCCAACAACAAGGGAAGCCACAATCGCATCAGTGGCCAACAATCAGTTAGCCCGCCCCCAACTTTGGAGTGTCCTGCTGGCCCCCACCGCAACATGTGCTCTCCATGAAGGAGAACACGCTATACCTGAAATCTATGATGTGTGTTCAGTAGGATAAGAAACCACCAAGAAACTATAGAAGACTGGCATCTGCCACCTAGAAGAAAGTGTTTACTTGTTACTAGGGGTAGTTGCATTGGTACATTGACACCAATTTTCTAAAAAGTGTAAAAAGGAGGAAGAAGTCATGGAACAAATTACATTTTGTAATGTTCAAATTAGCTGTGGGAGGGTTAGTTCCTCTTTTGTGAGAACAGAAGCAGAGCAATAGGAGACAACTCTTGGGATTAAATGCAGTCTTTGCTATATATTTGTAGTACATCTTTGTAGTATATTTGTGGGCTATCACACAGAAAAGAGTAGGTACAGACATACCTTCAGTGTGACTCCTAGAACTACTTTCCCTTTGTATCCTTCCCTCAAGTGCCTGCTTCTGTCCTGTAATTTCTGTATACTTTACTTTGTCAGGCTGTGTCCTATAACTGAATAGTGATTTGTGCTGTGTCCCCCTAATCTAATTTCAGTCACCTTTCCCACCCTTGCACCTTTTTCTTTCTCTGCCTCTCCCTCTAGCTTGAAGATTTGAGCCAGAAACTGTTTGACCTGAGGGGCAAGTTCAAGAGGCCACCTCTGAAGAGAGTCCGCATGTCTGCAGACGCTATGCTACGTGCCCTTCTGGGCTCCAAACACAAGGTCTGCATGGATCTTAGAGCTAACCTGAAGCAAGTCAAGAAGGAAGACACTGAAAAGGTATCTTAAGGGGTTAAAAGAAGCATCTGCTATGACTGCTGTGTAATTTAGCAAAGCTGTCTACCCAAATCCTGATTTGCAATGAAACTGCATGTCAAATACATGGACACATTGTGTTCAGGTCTGGTATCTTTCTCCCCTTAGTCCCCAGTTACTCAGTTTAGCATTTAACAATGTTCCCTTACTTCTTTGTTGCATTCATTTCCTTGTCACTAGCAACTAGCCTCAGGTTCTTTCTTTTGTTTCACCTGGTAATTGTCTAAAGTAGCTCAGTTGGGCAAAAGCCTGGGATGCTGTTTATTCCCCCCCTTTTTTGGTACTACATTCAATGTCAATCATATTTGGTTGTACTTAAGAAAATTACGTCAGGTTTTTTTCATTTTACCTCTTGGAGGTATGTAGCTACTAGTACTATAATTGCAGATGCACAAATGCAGGCAATGACCTTTCAGTCCAATCAAGACTGCAGTCCTGTGTAAACATATTTGGGAATAAGTCTGATTGAACATAACGGGGCTTGCTTCTGAGCAGATGTTCATAGGGTTGTGCATTAATTTAAAGCCACAGATCACAAGTAAAATAACATAAATTCATTCTTTTGTTTTACCTTCACCCCCCTCCAAATAGAGTCTCAAGGCAACTTACAGCATTGATTTTTTTTAAAAAAAAACCCATTAAAGCCAGAATAAAATACGAAGCTTTAAGACAAGCAGTGCACAGTAAAAGGAAAAACTGTCAACTATTCATAGCGCTGCAATTTTTTTCTGCGTCCCTCACCACTCCCACCAAAACCTGTCAGAGTGAAAACCTACCAGTTTGCTTCCTATGAATCAGCAAGAAACATGCTGTGTGGGTTTCTTAAAGGAGAACATCTCCAAGAAGCACACTGATAACAATGGTAATAAAGAACCATTACTGAGATAATGGTGAATTTAAAAAGGCCACAATTAGACAACAGTGAGTTTTTAAAAATTGCATTTTAAATCAGCTAGAAGATGACAGGAACCAGGAAGGGCATCCAGCTTAACCAAGCAGTAGGTGACTGCAAAAGCAGTACAGTTAGTTGACTTCCAGGGTTTTCTGATTATTAGGTTGTACCCAACTCTGTTTTACTTAGAGCAGACACATAAAAATTAATGGGCTCAAGTTAGTCATGTCTATTAATTTTGGTGGGTCTGCTCACAGTATGACCAACATTGGGTGCGACCCATGTGTGTCCAAGACTCTGAATTGTGTCTGGAAGAATAATCATTTTCACTTCTTGCTGTGTTTTGTGTTGAGTTTTATGCTGTTTTGGGATTCATAGATACCAACGCTCACCTTTCTGGCTGGGAGCTTGTGAACCAGCCCTATATAACTGACACTCTTTGCTCATACACAAGTGCTTGTAGCATTCTCTCTGTCAAGCAAGGCTGTGTAAGGAAAAGCAAATGGATGTGGCCCTTCATTCAAGGACATTGACCAAGCTTGAATGTTTCTCCCCTTCCTCCCATAGGAGAAGGATCTTCGTGACGTGGGTGACTGGAGGAAGAACATTGAGGAGAAGTCTGGCATGGAGGGCAGGAAGAAGATGTTTGAAGGCGGCGAGTAATAGGAACCATGCAGCTGTTCAGTCCAATCCTCATCCCCCATCCAAGTCCCACTGCTCCTTTTCCACCTATCCTGCCACCTCATTTTCTGCCAATCCTTTACAGCGCTGTTTTTGGGATGACTGTCCTCAGGCCACAGTTGCATTTCATAGAGCAGTCCACCTTACAGACCCTACCCGCAGCCTGACCCCATGTTATTGCTGGAAAGACAATTGTCTTGAGCTGTGAAATGTCTTAAAACCCATTTTGCAACATTGGTAGCTGCATGACCTGAAACAATCCAGTCATTAAATCCTGTAATTTGGTAGGACCTGTTGTTACAACTAAACTGATGTAAATAAAGCTTTGGAAGTGTGGCTGAATTTGTAAGCCTTGGGAGGCTGAGGTACAAAATGACTTTGTGCCGTGACTGCGTTGTATTTTCCTGACATGGAAACTGCAGATAGATCTCTCTCAGATACAAACTGCAGTTGCTGTTTTGCAATGCATACATAGAGGACTTCCTTGTGGTGCTTTTGTATTATGTGTGCCATGGAATTAACTCTTGCCTTTGAGAAGAGTTTGCAGAGTTTGAATGTAAGCAAGTTTGCAGCTGCACTCCAAATTATTTTTTGCCTCATAGCCACCTGTTTCTGGAGCACTAGGGACAGTTTTAGGAGGCACTTGTATGATCACAAAACAGCAATAGCTATTACTGAATGGGTGAACAAGCTACTCAGCTGCAGATCAAATGTCCATAAAAGCCCCTGTCTTCAGGACCTTGCTCTGTCCACAGGCCGAAAGGAAGAGAGGCTTTTTGGGTGCTGCCGCTGAATAGAGCAAAATGCTTCTGGTGCCAGTTGAAGAGAGTAGCTTGTTTTTAAGGTATTAGCAGGCAAAGGATTAAGCAGGATTATCCGTCTTCCTCTAACTCAGTGTTCTCACTGCAAGGACATTTTCTTTTAGCATAGTCATCATTATTGACACCAGGGTTACTTGGAAAAAACTACTCTGCCTGCCTCACACCTAAAAAATCTGAGCAGCTGCATGTGACTTCTTCTCAGTGTGTCTGCTGAGCAGGCTAATGAGGTGCTCCATCCCAACTATGGCAGTGAGAGACCTTATTAGATGCTGAACATAGTGATTGACTGGCCTTCCAGTCACCTGTGAGACTCAATCTCTTATTATTATTTATTAAATTTGTATAGCCCTTCATCTGAAGATCACAGGGCAGTTCACAACAATCTGCTGCTTCAGTTACATGTGGGATCGACAACAAAATGTTGCAGTGTGGAGTGTCATTCATTCCATTCCAGGCCGCCTTAGTTTTTCATTGCACACCACTGCCTCACTCAATACTCAGTCAGCATTCAATGGTCACAGAGCATGCTCAGTCCTCAATGTTCTCTTCTGTGTTCCTCCCTTCCTTAGGCTTTTTACTGTTTTGGCTTCATAAGCAATAGCACTCACAACCTGAACTTTGAAACCAAGAGAATGATACATCCTTAATGTTGAACAGGCCTCACTTCATCCATGGGCAGTCAAAGGTTGATAACAGGCATAGTGGATCAGAACCTTTATTGCATTGCCACTATGATGGCCAGTTCTCCATTTCCAAATGGACTGCAAACCCCAATCAGATATTTATTATTAAAATAAAATCCAAATTAAATTACAATCTATAAAAACCAAATAGAATTACAAATTTAGTGAAGGGCTTCATAGCAAAACATGCACAAATGTAAATACCACAAGAGAACAAGAGAGCACAAATAAATACGAAAGATTCACTGTGATTTGCAAGTCATCTCCTAGGAACGAATAAAATACAAAAATATGTATCTTAAAATTATAGCTATGCACTCCGACAAAACAATAAAGCATCTATTAGCAGAACCTCTCATGCTTTATGAACCCATTAATCTAACTCAGCTACCATTAACCTCAATTAGCTAATGTACTACTTTTTGGAATGCAGCTATTATTTGGGCTGTTATCAGCAAATTGACTATAATTTTAGTTTCATTCCAAAGGATTAGAGAATGATGGTTTTGAATGGTATATCCCAATATTTGACTGAGCATGCTGAGAACTCCTGCTGCGGGAGCTAGAAGTACTTGTTCTTCATCACTGCTTTGCAAGTAAGCTGGGGAAACTGCTGACTGTTGAAACAACATGACAGTGAGCTACATCACTATGTCCAAAGGAAAGAATGAATGTACCTGTATTTCCAGAAGTGGAACATATGCAAAAAAGGAGTGTGGAGGCCAGCTAAGCTAGATCCTGAAGTGAGAGGTAAAAGGAAGGAAACCCAAGACTAAGCAGGAGCCTGAATGGAGAGAAAGAGATGTAAGAAAAACGCCCTAGATGTGAGACATAGGGGGCCACTTAGCCTGGAGACTTAGGGAAGGTTCAGCAGTGAGCTGTGACTCTGCAGGGAGAGCAGGGCAAGCACTCCAAAGGCAGCATACTGTCAACCATCAACATGGCCTTGAAGCTGGAAACAATAAAAGGAGCTGGAAACAACATTTAGGTATAATCTTGATCTTTACAACAGGCCTATGGAGGATTATGACACCTCTTGTGATGCTGAGTGGCTCACTGTCCATGGTAAACACTGCAGGGGCAATTTATAGAAAGCTCAAGTGCCCACCTGCAGGCTCCAACTCTTAAAAACGCATGCAGGCAGTCAGGCACGTGGAGAGGGGAGTTGGAGGGGAAGTGGGCGCTTGCATGAAACAGATGGCAGAGGCTTTGGAGCAGTGGTGGTAGTCCTTCCCTCTGCTGCAGCTTCTGAGCCCCTTGCTATAAGCTTCTATTGGAGGACAGAACAATGTGTGCAACATGGCCTGATCAGAACCTCCCTAACTAGCCAGCTGGCTTCAGGTGCTGTGGAGAACATCATTGTCAGGACTGAAAAAAGATTCAGCTGATGGTCCAGTCAGCTTCTGTACACAGAACAAGGTTGGATGGTGGGAGACCATTTTGTCCTTTGGTCTTGGGCTGGCCTATGGGAGAAATAGTGCTTAATGAGCTGTGGAGTCTAGAAATGTGCATAGCTTCAGCATGTATGGGTCTTCTCCATTCTACATGGGTGAGAACTGTGTCAGGTGAAATACGATATACGATATCTTTATTGTCATTGTCCCATGCAGAACAATGAAATTGAAAAACTACATAAAACTACCACAAAACTACATAAAAACTACATAAAAACTACATAAAACATTCAAAAACCTCTAAAAACTCTAAAACCCCATTTTAAAATACACTATACTATAGAGACCCCTTACACTGCGTTTAGAACCAGAATTGCATTTGTGTAGAAACTGTTTCTCAGGTGGCTAGTCCTGGCCTTTATAACCCTATACCTTCTTCCAGAAGGCAGAAGCTGAAAGAGATCATTTCCGGGGTGCGTACTATCCTGTGCTATCTCTGCCGCTTTTAAAATATGTTTCCATGAGCGTTGATGGTGGAACAGCCAGGTGGAAGCATAAAGGAAGTACTGCATTAAAGAGTCACTTCCTGTTCAAAGAGGAGTAGAGCAACTGTTGTTCCATTCACCCAACAGTGTCGCTTGCTGGTTCTGACAACCCTTTATCTTTAAATTTTGTTTAAGGTTTAAAATTTGTTTGGAAGGGCCCCAACTTCCTTCTTCTCAGAGCCCAAGGATTTTTCTTTAGGTACATACCATGGCTTACCTATCAAAGCCAAGATGGCCTAGCTCTGAGCTGTGTCTGAGGTATGAGCTAGTAGCGCCCAAGAAGTATGACACTCCTTAGATGCAGAAAGGGAGGAAAAGGGAGAGACGGACACCCCTTAAACTGCAATCAACCTGGGCCAATGGGATACATTTTCTGGGAGGTTGACATTTCTTGATTAGGGAATGGGGAGGCAGACTGCAGGTTTATGCCTGGTATTATTTTGACAGAGCCAAATGCCCCCACCCTGAATAACAGGCAATTTCCTGCTTGGTGTTACATTATTTTCTGTATCATGAAGTATGTCACAGATAGGGGTGGAAGAAGCTGTCAGTTTCGGTTTTCTCAGCTTCTCATTTTACCAGTCTTAAATTCAGTTCTCTGCATGTCTGCGGCAAACTGTGATTTTTTTAATAAAAGCACACTTTCCCCTATTATATGCATTTTCGTGAACAGTGGTTAGGGAACGGCATCGTGAAATTTGGTTAACTGTGAATTTCGAAGGATGGCTGTGCTTAGGTTCTCATATTGTTTTGGGGGAAGCGTACATTTGATAAATTTGGTTTTAAAGGCAATGTGGATTGACTTTCTTCCCTATCCCTTACTGTGGAAGCTGTTCTGTTCGGCCAGACCTGTGATATACAGTGGTACCTCGGGTTAAGAACTTAATTCATTCCAGAGGTCCATTCTTAACCTGAAACTGTTCTTAACCTGAGGTACCACTTTAGCTAATGGGGCCTCCCGCTGCCGCCGTGCGATTTCTGTTCTCATCCTGAAGCAAAGTTCTTAACCCGAGGTACTATTTCTGGGTTAGCAGAGTCTGTAACCTGAAGCGTCTGTAACCTGAAGTGTCTGTAACCTGAGGTACCACTGTACTGCACAATGGGAAGCACAAAGTAAATGAAGGTTAGGAGAAGTGACTCGATTATTAAGTCCTGCAGGAACTTTCTCCACAGAAAGATAATTTACTGCCCTATGAAACAAACATCTTCACAGCTGAGTTCCTCCCAACAGCATCTCTGACAGCATCATCTGGGGGGAAATATCCAAACGCATAACAATGAGGCAAAAGCTCTCTTGTTCAGAGATCTGGCAAACCCGTGAGGCAGAAAAGCAAAGCAGGCCACCTGTGCTAAGCAGGCCCCCTAAGGCAAAAGAATTCTTTTCAAGCACCTTAGGCTGTGGGGAGGCATAAGTAGATTTGTTGGCATGGAGATGGAAACAGGTGTCCCCAACAGAGGATGGAGCACACATCAGGTGAGGGGTTGCCCAGAATTAGAAATACTATAAATTGACTGGAAACATTTCCCCAAAATTGAAAATAGATTGGGGCAAATGCACAAGCGGTAAATGTCATGCATCTGTTTCACAATGCTTCCATGGAGAGCATATCCCTTTTAGAAATACTTGCCCCAATCAGCATGGGCAATCCACACGTGGAAACAAGTGTTGGTGCGTGCTGACTGTTCTCACAGCAATCATTGCCTGTGTGAGGTGTGGGTGATTGACTCCAGAGGCTCACTTCCCCCCTCCTTTCCTTAGAAGGTGAGCAACACTGGCAGGACTTGACAGTGCTGATCCCCTGTGCAGCGGGGGAACTCCTGGCTCACAGCGGCAGCTGTATAACATCCTGGTGTGCGGGAGGCTCGCTGGATGAAGGCATTGTCTTTGAATTAAAGACTGCCTTTTCTTTAAAAACCAAGAGAACAGCTACAAAGTCTATGTAACGAAAAATATATTTATTTCTCCCGCATAAATATTCTGATTTATTAATTTAGCAGAATATTGACACAGTAAATAATTTAAGTGTGCGAGTGTGTATGTGTGTGTAAACAGGCTTTTAACGCGGCACTTAAATATGGTAGAACTGCTAGAGGAAATGCTACGGTTTTGAAATATTTTAATAAATGTGGAAAAATATTGAAAGTCCCATTAAATTCAACAGGACTTGCTTCTTAGGAGACATGCAGAGCTTTGCACTAAGTCTTCAAAGCACTGCACATACATTATCTCAGTCATCAGGGAGCCTAAATGCTCTAAATGTAACTCCTGTCTCTCCTTTCATCACCTTTATTCAGCTCTTGTGCAAGGGATTTGAGAACCTTGTGCTCTCGCCTATCTAAGGGGCCCTCAGAACTGTGTCCTCTTGTCCAAGCCATTTCGGAGGAGTTGCTTCATCCATGAGCACACGGAAAATGTAGCAACACAGAGGAAAAGAAGGCACAGGAAGGAAGTGGTGGACTACTTGGTGAGGTTACCCCACCATCTCTCCTTTCATCTGCCACAGTAGAGACCAATCTATGTACAAATCGTTCTAAGGCCTTTCATTAACTCCCCCACCCCACCCAGATGTTTCAGTTTGTTGTCCTCTGAGCTGTCTGGATAGATAACTTGTTAGAAGCCTTGGACCTGCAGATTAAGATATTCACTGATACTCAACAAATGTGTTTTGCTTAAGCTGGGAGAATGATCTGATTCCTCACAACAAATCAAATGCCAATTATGAACCAATTATATATGGTGATTTTGAAGTACAGTTGCCTTTGTGGAGGGTACTAACAACCTCGTCCTAAATGCATCTTCTAATCCATGTAATGTGATCAAAGGGACCTTCCAAATTAAAATATATGTGCTATTTAATCAAAATAAATGGTTACTTTTATTAAAGATATTGAAAAATTACCTGCAATTGAAATGCAACATATACATATTTAATTGATTCATTAATTGAAAGACTCAAACCAGTTAATAAAAAGGCAGGATTTAAAAGATAAACGATCAGCTCTTCAAGTTTATTTTGATATATACATGTACATACACTAGAGATTTACTGAAGAGAATAGCTTTAAACTGTTAATGCTACTTGAGATCGTTCTTTTTTATCACAAACTCCAGTTCTGGGTTGGCTGATCTACAAGCTAAGCCAAGAGTATTAAGCAGGTTTTATCATATTGCTTTTAAATCAGCTTAAATTGGAGTATGTGCACATCAATCTTGAATACATTTACTTGGAAGTAAATCCATTTATTCATAGTCAAAGAGCTCAGTATAAAACATCCACTTTACTTGCTATGGCACAGCTGCATATTGGGGCCATCAGCAGCCCCCTCTTTTTGTATTAAGGCCATGTTTGGAAGGCAATACAGAACAACACAATTACTAAGGTAGTTAGCAATAGAGTATGTGTGGCATAGTGGTTAGAGTGTTGGACTAGGACCCAGGAGACCAGGGTTCAATCCCCACTTGGCCATCTGACTTGGGCCAGTCATTGCCACTTAGCCTAACCTACCTCACAGGGTTGTTGTGGGAATTAAATATGATGGAGGAGTGACAGGGAGAAATGCATGAAACAAATCAATAACTTTTGGGGTGTCATGGCGGCTGCTTGACTGCCATGAGGCATTTTACAACCAACCCTCCAACTGACTTAGGCGCTCTCTCCGCTCCTCCATATTTGCCAGGCTGTGGACTTTGGCCCTCATTCCATCCCTTCAAATATGCTGCTTGTAGAAACTTGCTGAAGCAGTGTTGCAACTGCCCAATCTCCCAGCCCTGCTATTTGCTCTAAGGATCCTAACATAGACAAAACATAGATAAGACTAAGAGAGAGAGAGAGAGAGAGAGAGAGAAAGAGAATAGGAGTTATCCATACATGTAGGAACAGAGGCTGCTGATGCAACATTTGTGAGGTTCAGCTTGATTTAAGGACAAAGACTCTTCTTCAAACTGCTATCATTCTTTCTTCCCCTTTGTGGCCTGCATCTTAGGGTGGGTGGGGAAATTTGTTCCTCTTTTTTTTGTTGCTGCTCTTTCTGAGTGAAAAACAAACTCGCACCTTCAGTCTTACATGATATCCGGTGCTGCTGGCTTTAGAGTCAATACAGGAAGAGTGGGGAGAGCTCATCTGCTTGCTCGGTCTTCTTACAAAACCGTCTACAGAGCCAGTTGACTCAATTGCACTCTTCGCAAGCAAAGAAAATGGCTGATGCGGAATGTCTGAGGGACATCGAGTGCGAGATTGAGGTAGAAGAAGGGGCTGAAGGCGAGACACAAAGGTAAGGAAGGGCCTTGATGCATGTCTCGGCTTCAACAGGACACATTTCGGCTTCTCGTTCTCCTCATGTCTTGTGACAGTTTCAAGGTTAGCAAAGTGAAAAAAGGAAGATCGGAAAGGGGAGGTGCTTATCTAAAAAGAGATCAATCAGTGGGAGATCTGGAGACCAGGTTTGCTGACTACTTTGGGGGAACTTGTTCATGCTTCACATGGATGAGTTTCTGAGCCACTGCTGTTCTTGCAAAAACAATGGTTTTAGCATAGAAGTGGAGAAGTGTGAGCTGGGGTGCTCTTGTTGAAGTATGGCTTCACCATATGAACGTGCTTGGGTGTGGTAGGATGATTAAGTGCTTTGAACGCACTTAAGGTGCTATATAAATGCTGAGTATTAGGGCTAAGATTGATGTGATGAGAGTAGATATTAAATCTTGACCTGCCTCAGCCATGTGAAAAGGTGGGAAGTCTAGCTTGAGGAGCAAAATGGGACAAGTGGGCGAGGAGTGTAGAACCCCTCATCCATGGCTTACCTCAGCATAATCTATAGTGGCAACTCAAGGCATTTTGTTGCCTTAAGCATAGCCCCAATGGAAATCACCCTCTGCTGCCAAGGCTTTGTTGTGCCATTCAGGTTTTGTTGTGCCATTCAGGCACCAAATGCCTGCCCCCCCAAAAGCAGGCCACTTCACCCCACTGCATGGCAGGACCCACCCCAAAAATCTGTTCCCTCTTGATGCTGCATCCCCCCGCCCCAAGCAGGACTCTTAATACTGGGAAGCATGAAATACTTGTGGAAAAGTAGCTGGGGGGGGGGAGGAGCTGCTAAGACACTAAGTTGTTGGAAGGGGAAGGGTTCTTTACTCCCCCCCCCCCCAGCACTGATGGAGCTGCTGCCATCAGGTCTAGTCTTACATGATATCCGGGGATGATAATGGGGATGAGAAGATGGAAATCTGTGCATGTCAGAGCACATCTCAAGTGTCAGAGTGATGTGGCCATGCATCTCCACTCTTCCAAATGCTTCATATCAGCTGCAGAGTTCGGACTCCAGGACTTCAGAGATGCCCCTGACATTACCTGCACATTTGGGGAGACTAGGCTGCGACTTTCTTTCTTTCTTTCTTTCTTTCTTTCTTTCTTTCTTTCTTTCCCTCCCTCCCTCCCTCCCTCCCTCCCTCCCTCCCTCCCTCCCTCCCTCCCTCCCTCCCTCCCTCCCTTTTACAAAAAAACAGTATTGTTCAGCATTAAGTATTAACCTGAATAAAAAAGGTTGTATCTTCTCAGCATCAAAAAAGGGAGCCATGTGGTTGTGGCGGGGTGGTGGAGGAAGTAAAATAACACACAGGTAGGGGGAGCAGATCAGGATTGAGACTGTGGCATGCAGTGGGGGATTTTTATTTTACAATTTCCCCTTGCACTGTGGTCTTGATGAAAGCTGCTCCTCTCCTTCCACACTGCAAGGCAGAATTTGCCCTGGAGGCAATGCTGCTGTTGGCGCCAACAGCACTGAGGGATAAAAAGGCTATGCTTGATTCATGTTTTGTAAGGGTTAAGGGGAATTGCTTATTTCCCTTCATCATAAAAGTGAAAATCACTGCATATCAATGGAAGTCTGTTCACATGATCCGTGGGCATGCAGCCAGTTTATTCTTTAACCATGTTGGCACTTCTTCTAAGTTGGCAGTTTTGACTTGGGATTGCTTTTGGTGACATGCTAATGACATAGACACAGACCTATGGCTCACTGCAAACACATGTAAGGTGACGTTTTTGGACAGACAGTTAGTGGAGACAGCCCTGTGCCCACAGCTGCTGTAACCTTGCTGTAAAACTTTGCATGAAGTTAGACCTCTTAGAAAATTTGGAATAAGGGACAAAAAGCAGTACTTAATTGTAAGCACACTCCTATAAGCCTCAGTGCAAATAGTAGAAAGTGGTCTTCCCCTTTGATTGATGTTTTAAATTGATGGATTTGAGTGAACAAAATAGTAGTTGAGGCCTGTTAAAGATGAATGGGTCCATGTAAGCTTGAGAACATTTGCCAAAATGAAAAGTGACAACCATAATCTATTTTAGAGGTGGTGAGTAGCTCAAGGAATGAGTTATTTTAACTGCCTTTGACTTCTGCTTCTTATGTTGCATTTCGCCTCTGCATCCACGCCCACCCCTTGCATTTTGAAAATGTGATGTAGGGAATTGGTCACAGAGCCTCATTTTTGCAATCCACTTAGGAATTATCGCTGAGGAAGTCTTTGCAGGACTCAGACATGCATCTAGCCACTCCCTTGATTGCAAGACTCAAGGCTCTTTTCTAGTCACTCACTTCCCTTCTGCACAAAATGCCAAGAAAGGATCTGCAAGGATGAAAATGGCTCTTCGTTATAACCTTCTCCTCCTCTTCTTTCTTGAAACTGATTCTGTGAACAGCGTATTTCCTCTTAGGGTAACCACAGGGTTTGCCTAGTGCAGTTCCTCTTTCCCCTTGAATTGTTGCTATAAAGTTTTGTTGAAGCAAGTAACTGCTCTTCAGCATTCTTGCATTTTGTCACAGGCAGCTTTACAGGAATAGGCAAGGATAATTTATGGAAACTCATATGTTATATCCTTAACTCCCCCTCCCCTGGCACTATATGGGGTTATTCCTGCATGTTGATATCTCACCATAAAAAACATCAAGAACCCTTCACATTTCTCTCAGAATTTGCCTTTCCATTAGTTCCTTGAGATCACCAATTAAAAACTTTAGGGTGATGCTGCAGGAGCTTATATGATGCTGGCTACATATGGAGTATTCAATCTGATTTGTTTTCTGGGGGAATATATGATGGTTGCATCACACAATTTTATGCCATGCTTTCCTGTGCATTTTCCTATGCATTTGGCCAACACAAAACACTGCAAGGACGGTGCCAGCTAGACTTCTCCAGGGACGACATTCTATAAGCAGGGCACCACCACCTAGGGCTTGCCCATCAGAAGGTCGGCAGTTCGACTCTCTGCGACGGGGTGAGCTCCTGTTGCTCAGTCCCTGCTCCTGCCCACCTTTCAGTTCAAAAGCACGTCAAAGTGCAAGTAGATAAATAGGTACCGCTCCGGTGGGAAGGTAAATGGCATTTCCGTGTGCTGCTCTAAGTTTGCCAGAAGTGGCTTAGTCATGCTGGCCACATGACCCGGAAGCTGTCTGCGGTCAAACGCCGGCTCCCTCGGCCTATAGAGCGAGATGAGCACGCAACCCCAGAGTCATCCACGACTGGACCTAATGGTCAGGGGTACCTTTACTTTTACCACCCTAAAAGCCCTCACTGAAGTCACCCAGAAAAGGAGGTCTGACAAAGAACTTAAAGCTCAGACACATTTGTAAGGTAGCCAGTCCTTTGGACAACACACTCCTAAGCAACAAATGACTTCAAAGCTTAAATTCAGCACTCTGGGTTCTTCCTGAAACCAGTGGCAAGATGCATTTCCTGCAGTTGTACCAACCTATAACCAGCCACTTCATTTTGCACCCACTAAAGCTGGTGCAAGAACAAGCACATTTTATTGACGTAAGTACAGGCCAATATCTTACGAGGCAGGCTAGCACCTCTCTTGTTGTGAAGCTGGGAGGTACATCACTAGAAAATAGCTTCTTACAGACACAATCAACTATCCTTGCACAACCTTCAAGGTTGCCTTCCTACTCAGGCTTCTCGTTTCCAATGCGCTACAAAGCTCAGAGGCTGCCCATGTATGGTCATCGATTAAGGCAAGCTTTGCTGTGCCAGCAGGCTCCATCCCTTCCTTTGCCACGTTCATCCTCAGCTGTCCTGAATTCTCTAGATCCCTTAGAGGAGACTTGGAGAGTCCTAAGTAAGATTACAGCAATTGCTAAGAATATCCAGCACTGGAAGGAGATTGTCTGGGAAAGCTGATATCTAGTGAGGTATCTCTGGACCCCTGGAACTGCATTCCAGAGGGTGGGGCAGAGGAGTTGCAGCTCTATGTATAACTCAAGCGTGCGTGGCTGTACTAAAAACCTGGTGAAAATTCGGTGAAAAATATGGTGCACTTGAGTGAACAAAAGGAAAAGCTGAAATACAGCTTGACTGCTGCAGTGAGACACAATGTATGATGACAGCTTACAAGGAAATCGGTTATCAGTCCATTTAAAGTATGCAGTTTCCCACTCTTTATTTGCTTTAGATTCTCCCTTCATTTTTTTAAAAAATCTTTTCTTTGTGCAGTCAAAATTCCAGTCATGTCTCGGTTAACAATTAGCATGATAGTGATTTTCTAAGTGCCTGACAAGGGGATGTGGGCGCTCCTGAGAATCAGTCTAACACTCTCTGTAAAAACTATTTAGTTACAGTCACAAAAACTTTTGATCACTTTGATCAATCTTCCGGAGCTTTCCCCTGAAACCAAAGAGAAAAGAATTCTCATTATCAAGCTTCTGAAAAATGTCTGACTTATGTAGTTCAGGTCCTTTGAGAAACACACTGAGATAAGTGTTGCTTTGTTAAGCCTGAAGTATTTCCTGGAAATTGCAACAGCACTAGACTAACAAAGGCAGGGAGATAGTAGCAACTAATGAGAATATGAATTTTGATTCATTTCTCTTGATTCGTTCAGACTTTGATATGAAAGATACCTACCAAATCCAAACCTTTGTTGTTGTTGCTTTAGCAAAGGCCATCATAACTCATACAACAGTACAACGAAGAAGTGGGACACAGCTCAAAGCACCATAAAATATAAAATAATAGCATAACCACTGTGATATTCAATATATGTCCAATACCTTTTGCAATTAAAAAGAAAAAACACTCATTAGAAAAAGAAATCTGGATACAATACAACATTTTTAACAATAGACTTGATAGTCCCCTACAATCTGGCATTCTTTGTCCTTCTTAATAAGCAAACCTACCAGAAACGTAAGGCTCAGTGGACTGATTTTTGAGTAAACATGCATAAGCTGGTGCTGCATGTAATTTTGCATGCCCTGCTGATCTTCAAGAGAGTTTCACATGGAGATATGCAGAACATGCATGTAAATCACACAGATAACCTCTTCAGTGTTAAAATGAACCATGCACAGGTATTTGTCCAAGCAACGCACAGAGTGGATTGCTTCCCAGATGAAGACAACTGAAGTTCAGGAGGAACAGTATTCTTCCATGGCTTCAGGAAAGGAGTGTGTTTTCATGAGACCTTTGTTGAAATAATCAAACAATTGAAATAGAGGAGATCGAGAGGAGATATGATAGCCATCTTCAGATATCTAAAGGACCATTACATGGAAGATGGAGCAAACTTGTTTTCTCCTGCTCTGGAGGGTAGGACCCAAACCAATGGATTCAAGTTACAAGAAAGGAGATTCTAACTAAACATCAGGAAGAACTTTTTGATGGTAAGAGCTGTTCGACAGTGCAATGGACTCTCTTGAAAGGTTGTGGACTCTTCTTCCTTGGAGGTTTTCAAACTGAGGTTGGATGGCCATCTGCCGTGGATGCTTCGGTTGAGATTTCTGCATTGTAGGGGGTTGAACTAGGCGACCCTTGGTGTCCCATCCAACTCTACAATTCTTTAAAATGAAGTGGTGTTGTGAAAACACATACCTTACCAAGGAAATGACAGACACAAGTATACCAAGGACCATGGCACCTATGTTATACCAACATATCTAGAGGCAAATGGGAGAGATACCACTGGAGAGTGAGAGAGCAAAAAGAAAAGGAAAATTCATTGAGCATAATCACAAGAAAACCTGCAGAAGGACACAGGAACATCAACACTGAACTCATTACTATTATCATGATCATTTATATGGTTTCACTGATGTACATGGAGCTTACAATCTAAATTCAAAAAAGGAGCATCCACCAGGGAGTGGAAGGAAGAAGAGGCAGGGCATGCAGGAAGAGGATATGAGATTGTTTCAAACCACGATCTTGTCTAAAACAACTGCAAGCACTTTCCTGTTTGATGTGATTGCAGAATAGTTTTGTTCAGCATATCGTCTGAGTGATCTAAATTAGGTACCTATTCCCTGTTCTTCAAAGCAAAAACATTTTCACTAAGTAGCTTACAGTATCACACTGCTACAATAAAATTCAAACACAATTTTAAAACTGGGCTACATTAAGACAAAACAGTTAAGTAGGTCTTCTGAGCACACTTGAAAGCCATAGGAAGGGGGCTTGGCTAATGTCCCTGGGCAGTGAGTTGTGCAGTGTCAGGGCCACCACTGAAAAGGTCCTGCTTCTGGACTCTGACAATTGTTGGCATCGTAAGCCTCACCTCTCCCACATACTTGTGGCCATATATGAAACAATCCTATGCTGAATGGCTCAGGTAAAATCCTAGCTACTTTCTAAACAGGAAATGACTGCTTAGTATTGAGTAGTAGAATTCTAACCGCTGGGGAACCATAGCAGGAAAGTGGTTGCAGTTTTTGCTGTGAGTACTCATACATTTGTATATTCATGCTTACCCATGGTTTGACTGAGCGCAAGGGTGGGGAATTTTTGGCTCTCAAAATGTAGCCAGACTCCAACTTCCATCATCCCTAGCCAGCATGGCCAATGGTCAGGGCTGATGGGAGTTGTTCAGCAACATCTGGAGGCCAAATGTTCTCCACTCATGGCTTAGTGTTTTATTGCAGTAGCACAAGGGAGTGCAGATCATGAACATGCACACTGTAGAATAGAACTCTTTTCTGGAACAGATTGTTCCTGTTTTGATTAAACTAGACAGTCATAGCAACTACTTACTTACTTTTTAAAAAAATCTAGTGTGTTGGCTTAGAAAAGTTAATAAACAGCACAGGAGATCAGCCATATGCAGTCATATTATGGATGTGATTTTAAACACTTTTCCCTGTGAGAAAGCTCCATTGCACTCAGTGGAACAAACTTCTCAATCATGCATAGGATTTTGCTAGCTTATGCACCCCAGTCTGATTTCATGTTTTGCTTCTCGACATACATCAAATGGCCATGTGCACAACTATACAGGCTATGGTTATGCCAAAATATGTGTATTTAGAGAAATCTGCTCCATGGCTATAAATCTTTGAGACTGTTCTGTTTCACACATGGGGAAAAACCATTCATTCCGCCTGAGGAACATGTATATTTTAAGCAGTCAGAAATCATACATATTTTCTTGCTTGCCCTCAAGGGGGCAGGCTCTGCTTTGCCATTTTCTACCTCTTCACAAGACTGCTAAAATGTTTTATTTTCTGGAGACAGTTTAGATAGGGTTGCCATATTTCACACAGTGAAAATCTGGACAGAAAAGTTGTTGAGCTATGCCAGTTTTGAGCTATTTTTATGGGAAAGAGGCAAAAACGGCACTGCTGCCGTGGGCTGCCATACGTCCAGATTTTCCCTGGACATTTAATCCTGATTTCCACCTGGACACTGCTGCTAAAACCTACAGCTGGGCTCTGATTCACATATCCCTCCCCCATCCCAGTGTGGTCAACATTAACTGACATCTTCTGACAATTTTGGGCATGATGAAGGAGTTTTCTAAATGCACCCTTATGTGGCAGGCGACATCCTTCCATGTTGTTATTTGTAATGTTCATGCAGTACTTTCCAATGTACTCAAAGATGTACACTGAGTATACTTGATTGTCAGTAACACTGCATGGTGTTGCTAGGTAGAGGGTTAATGATTTGCGATGGATTTATACAGACCTGGGAAGGGGCTTTCCATATCCACATCCACACCCAATTCTTAGGACTGCTTTACACATTATGCTGCCGCAAACCTGGGGCTGCTATCTTCTGCTCTCAACAGGGAGCCACAGTCAATCCCGGCTTCCTGAGGAGTGTCCCTGATGTAGATGCATATAATTTTTTTTATACCATTATGTATGACTTTAGATTTTAAGGTGTGCACTTTTAAAAAAAGGCATAATAGGTGAAGAATTTTCTCTGTACGTGCTGGTAAATTCATGGAAAACATTCCAAGGCTGCTTTGAGTGGAACCAGCAGCAATCTCATCACATGCCAGAGAAATTACCAGAATGAATAATGGCATCAAAATTAAAGGGAAAGTCGAGTTATGGTGGCCTTGCGAGCTTCCAAAATAGTAGCACAAATTAGCCTCCTGAAACTACCTTGTTGTATTGGTTAGAGTGTTAGGCCACGAAGATCTAAATTCAAAGCCACACTTATCTGTGACGCTCACTGCATGACCTTGGGGCCAGGCACCATTTCTTGGCCTAGCCTACCTGACAGGGTTGTTGTAAGGCAGCGATGGGATACCTAATTCTGTCAGCCCCTGCCAGCACGGCCAATCACCAGGTTATAGGAAGTGCAGTCCAACAGCACTGGGAAAGCCACTGGTTCTCCATCGCTGTTGTAAGGATAAAAACAGGAGAGAACCATATAAATCACACTGAACTCCTTAGAAGAAGGGTAGGATTTAAACGTAATAAAATGAAGAGTTGCCATCTCACCCAGATGGAGGCGGCGGTGGGGGAATCTCTGCAATGCATGAAGCCACTGACAGCGAGTTCAGATAACTAGAAGTTTTGAGACCGAGGTTTGATACATTCAACAAAATCCATTCAGTGTTGGGGGGAACAGCTAGAAGCTGAGGGCCAGCTTCCCCATTCCCAGCTCACTGCCTTCACCATAAGGCAAGGATTGTTCCCTCTGACATGCCATTCTCAGCCCCGAAGGGAAGGGGTTAACCCCATTCTTGCTTCAGATTGGAGTATATTTTCTTTGTCAATGTATCCATCTTAATGCACACCAGATGTGCAAGGCAGTTCCTTGAGCATCTTAATCCTGGGCTTCAGTAGTTGGAGTTGTCTTTCTTACAACGGGTAGGGCTGCTGGGGGCTCTCTGGAGATTTGAAAGGGGGGGGAGAGTCATAAGGAGCAAAAGTCCCGTCCCCCACCTGGTCCCCTCTTCCCACACAGGAAAAAGCTGCCCCCAGCTACTAAAAGGAAAGTATCAATAAACAAACTAAAAGTCAAATCTGTTTTGTCGTCTACTGACTGCATTAGGCTGTGACAAGAACCTGCCTTCACCATGCCATCATTTCTCATTTTAAAAGTAGCCACATCAGGGCCAAGAGGCATTAATTGCACCTAATCAGCACAACGGGCATTTCATCATCGTGTCAGATTGTGAAGACTGAGCATGCAGAGATCTATGGCAAGGCTGTGGTGCTATCACTCCTCATTAATTGCATCACAAATAATATTCAAGAGATGGCCGGTGCAAATTGCACAGCTGAACCCATAATAGCGACAATTGCACTATCTGGAGAGAGGGCTGCATTTTCCCAGTGTTGAGATCTTGAAAATATGTTATCTTCGTAATAGAAGCACAACCTTGAGGGGAGACGTGAGGACACAGCAAAATGAGAAACAAAATGTGCATTTCTTGCACAATAAACAGAGAGTGCTGCGGATTTGCAGTTGCTGCTGATCCTTTTTTACTATTCTTTGGATGAACGAAGGCGAAATGCTTTAGGCACTTCAGTAGGGATTCATGAGGAGCAGCTGCCTTATTTCTGAAGTATTTGCACCCATTTTACATAAAGTTGTATTTTATTCTGCTGTCACTGTCCCCTACACACACACACACACACACACACACACACACACACACACACACACTTCAGAACCAAGGCAGTTACATGAGGATAGCCCAGCAGTGCACCTTAGTTCTTGCATCTTTAAAACATAAATCTGGTTCATTGTGTATCTGTGTTTATGCCCGTTTGTGCAAGCAGACACAGGAACAGGTTGCAAGTTTGCCTTGGATTTGCACCCCTCAGTATCACAGAAGTCATGTGCAATGGTGCATGTATCTTCTGCATGCACAGTCTTTCAAAGGAAGGGTGGGCCAAGGGTAGATATCACATGGGATGTCCTGCACTCAGGGTGTGGGACTGTTTGCAAGCCTGAAATTCAGTCCCATGCTTCACTGTGTTAGAGGAACTGTGCAGATCTAAACCGCAACAGGCATTAAAGTGCATTAAGGAGCTAAAGGATTGTTGTGGGTCGGGGTGGGTAGGCTATAAGCCAGAGTCCCTTCTAATTCCTGGATCCAGCAAGGGTTAAAATCTCATGAAGGATTCAGTTACTGGAACAGCTAGGTCATCTTCTACTTACCCCTAAGTACGAGCCGTTAAGGTAACAAAGGATGTGGCTCTGTGCTAGGGAGGAGGTGAGTGGGCCCCCATCCTTCAACTTTCTGGTAGTTAGGAGGACAAAGGCCAGAGTGGTGTGAGCTAGAAGTTAGAAGCAGGCTGCAGGCTGGGCAGCTGAGAGACTAAGCCATGCCTGATTCCTGCTGGAATCCAAGGCTGTGGCTAGGGAAGAAGCAAGACCTTCTTGGGGTGTTAATAATGTGAGCCTGTCCAACTTAGGCTCAGGTTATATATATGTGTGTAAATAAGCCATATGTCCTAAAGACACCGCAGTCTCTGCTGCCCCTCATTCCAGGGAAACTAAAACTTGGGTAAGCACCGGTAACCCCTAGAATCTTGCACTGCTCAGAGATTGGGGTGGCATTTAACAGTAAAATAAGGTGGGGGCGGGGAGGAGGGCAGAATCTGTCAGCAGTTGATCACTACAGCATCCAGAGAATTGATGGGA
This sequence comes from Podarcis erhardii, assembly GCF_964252035.2. NCBI lineage: Eukaryota > Metazoa > Chordata > Lepidosauria > Squamata > Lacertidae > Podarcis > Podarcis erhardii. Next base: position 76,079,387 of record NC_138497.1, on the reverse strand, counting down.
CAGATTCCAGTTTCCCAACGAAACCCTTTGTTATTGTTGTTGGTAGCTTATGGTTTTATTGATCAGAAAGCAAGAAACAAGAGTCCCTCCCTACAAATAACAACAATAATTTCCTTATCCAGCTTCTCACTTTCATTTTGGTTCACTTCATGTAAAAATGAATGGAAGGAAGGAAGGAAGAAAAATTGTTCTGAGGAAATTAGCATACTAACATATACTGTCCACTTTCACAACATATGGTCACTGGCACCAGATTCCATCACTTTGGTCCCGCCACGGGGAAAAACATCTCTTAGGGCAGGGGTCCAAAACTGTTCTCAGCCCAAGGGTCAAATTTCCCCATGGACAACTTTCCATGGGCTGCATGCCAGTGGTGGATGGAACCAGAGTCAAAACTGGGTGCAGCAACAGCTGTGACTCTTACTCTCACTCTTCCCTCAGCCCCCCTGCTCACCTGGGTTAAGCCATTGTTTGGCTTAGCAGTATTTCTGAACCTAGACTCACAGTTCATTTGAAGTGAGACAACCCCTGAGGCCAGGCTCAGACAGGATGCTAAGCCAAACCATGGCTTATCCCCAGGTAGTGTAGTAGCAGGGGGACTGGGGAAAGAGTGAAGCTGCCATGATCTTTGTTCCAACAACCTGCATGTTTGTTCATTTGTGGTTTGTGTCAGTATCTAGATACAACAATCTGTGTGTATAAATGCTAATATCACAGGAATTTTCTGTCTAATATCACAGAAAATTCCTGTGATCCACAAGCTTCCAGTATGTTTTTCTGGTCTGTTTCTAAACACCCATATGTGTGATTCATTTTATAACACTCCAGACCAGGCTTCCTCAACCTCGGCCCTCCAGATGTTTTTGGCCTACAACTCCCATGATCCCTAGCTAGCAGGACCAGTAGTCAGGGATGATGGGAGCTGTAGTCTCAAAACATCTGGAGGGCCTTGTTTGAGGAAGCCTGCTCCAGACTGTGTGGAAAATATGTTCTTTCCCGTTTTCATACATGGGATGATGAGAGGGAGAGAGAAAGGCAGGTCTTGTCCAGCAGACGGGAGTTTTCATTAAAGACAGTGCATGTGGCGGCTGCTCTGGATCTCTGGAGAAAAATTATAGCTTGTTGGCAAACTCTCCATAGGCCTAATTTCTGACTCACTTCCAAAGGGGAATCTTAATTTCAGAAAGCACAGTTTGTGGCTGTGCTGTTATATCTGCCATCAAGTGATTCCTGTTTTCCCAAAGAAAGAAAGAAAACTGTTTCCTATCTCCTGCATTGAGGTCTTGAGGTCTTGTTGACAAGATCACTTAATGTGGATTAGATAACCTTTAGCACTTTTCAAGTTCTTTGCTGTTACAGATAGGTAGCCGTGTTGGTCTGCCATAGTCAAAACAAAACAAATTCCTTCCAGTAGCACCTTAAAGACCAACTAAGTCAGTTCTTGGTATGAGCTTTCGTGTGCATGCACATGTGTGTATCTGAAGAAGTGTGCATGCACACGAAAGCTCATACCAAGAACTGACTTAGTTGGTCTTTAAGGTGCTACTGGAAGGAATTTGTTTTGTTTCAAGTTCTTTGCTGTTTAGCTACAATGGCTGAAACTTGGTAAAAAGGGGTGGATCTTCCCTCTACTTTTTCAGGCCATATGAATAAAATCATTCTTAAAAACGGATGGATTCCTTACCCCCCCTCCTACTTTTTCAGAGCACATTCGTGGAATTATTCAGTAACAAGGTATTCTACTCCTTCCTTGGAATATTCTAGGAAAGACACATGGAAAGAGTAGGCAGTCTGCCCTGTCCCACACCTCAATCACCCACAAGGAATTAACAAGGATGGATTAGGATGGGGTAGGTTGTTTAACCATCCCACGAGCCACCCCAGAAACGAGCCGCCCACTCAGCGAGTCCCCGTGCGCTGTCCTAAACCAGCACAGTGCGGGGACTCGCTCCCGCAGTGTCAGAAATTGTGTCTGCGTATGCTGAGATGCCAAAAATCACGTCTGCGCAGATGCCGACACCGGAAATCGCAACCACACGTGCGATCCGGCCCACGGAGGGATCTCCGTTGGAGTGAACCGGCCCAGGCGAGGTGAACCTTGCCGACCCCTGAATTAGGTCATTAAGGAGGCTTGCAGCAGCTGCTTAAGAATTTACCTTGTGTTACTTGCTGTGCCAAGGTAGTGGCTGCATCTAGCTGTCAACAACGTAATTAAGCTGAGTGTTGCAGAAGGTTGGGCTAGATGATCCTCAGGATCCCTTCCAACTTTATGATTCTATGCTGCTCCTGTACTTTTGCCCCAATAGCAGTGGTAATGCTTGGGCTGAATGCAAGTTTGGAAGCTCCTGAGGGACACTGTCCTCATTAAAGTTACAGCAACTCCCTGGTAACCTTATGCCACCTTAATCTTACCTAACTTTGAAAAAAAATGGGGTCCAAAGGAGTGACTCATCTACAGGACGATCTTTCGAAACTAAATCAACAGAATGACTTTTGAGGTTCAAGGACGATGCGGCCCTCCAAGTAAACAGAAGGGTTTCCTCACTCCAGCATGATAAAGATCAAGCTGTGAGCCTAATTTGCTTTGCAAACTCTTCATGAGATCTCTTTCTGAACATGTTCAGTACATCATATACATGATATTGCTACCATTACCATTTATCATATAATTAGTAAAAGCATGCTCTGTGCTGCACAGAACACAGAGCTGAACAGAACCCATGCCTCAAAAGTGTGCACTCTAAAACAGGGTTAGACAAGCATTTTTTCTGCTGGTGGCCACATTTCCTCAGGGGGTCATTGGTCTGGGGGTGCATGTTGGCAGTGGGCGGAGCCTGACCTGATGATGAGCACTGCCAGAGACAGAAATGCTCTGGATTAATTTATCCAGAATAAAGGCCACTGCTTCAATTTTCACTTTGATGACCTCACGTTAAAAATCCCAATTCTGCATAGAAGAAAGTCTATTGGTTTTGATAGGGTTACTCAGAAATGACTATAAAGAGGATTATTATGTTCATTTTTTGAGTACAAAAGATCTGTACTGTCCCTGTTCTGGAAAGCAAGTGATAGCAATTCTTTTCTGACTTTCATGTATCACATACACATAACATAGATGGCAGAAGCATACCAATTATCTTTCAAACTTCTGAAAGGAAAGCTTCTTCTCTCTAAAAACCATGCAACCAGAAAAAACACTATAAACATCTGTTTATTTTTTTATCAACTAAAATGCTACCCCTTCCAACTGTTCTGAAAATACAAATAAAGAGAGGAAAACACAAAACACTTTCAAACACTTTCAAAAGCAAAGTAAAATGAAAAGGGGAAGCAATCAGGAAGGAACTCTGACCATCCCTGACCATTGACCAGCTTGGGTGGAAGTTAAAGTTCACAGCATCTGATGGGTTCATATTGGCCAACTCTGATTTAGGGGATCCAAATATTACAGAACTTTATGCCTGCATAAGATAGAAAATCTTACAAGGGACACTTAACATTTCAGTTAAATGAAAACAATATATTTCTAGATAAATTAAGTGTTGTGCAGATGGCAAAGCAAGGAGAATGAATTCATGCACCACACCAAATGGCCCCAACCCTGACTGATGTGTGCTTATTTGAGCTTTTGTAAAGACCCTAATAAGTACAGTCTCTTAATTCCAAGCCATTGGTCTCATGCTGGCTGGGGCTGATGGCAATTGTAGTCCAAAAACTCCTGCCACATGTTAGCCGCCCCTGATCTTGATGAAAGATGGTGAGGGAAAGAATGAGGAGAAGCCTACAAAGAGAGAATATTGAGGTGATGATTACTTGACTGTGAAGCAAAGAAATGAAATGTGTTTTTTTATATGTGATATGAAAATTGAATATTTTGGAAATTTGAATACCCCCTCCAAATATTAACAGGACAGGTAGGAAAAACCATCAGCGAGGCAATGAGTACTGTAATAAAAACTTTAAACCATAGTGGATAGAGATTATTTTCAGTTCAACGCTGTTTGTCTTATACAGTGGTACCTCGGGTTAAGTACTTAATTCGTTCCGGTGGCCCGTACTTAACCTGAAACTGTTCTTAACCTGAAGCACCACTTTAGCTAATGGGGCCTCCTGCTGCTGCCACGCTGCCGGAGCACAATTTCTGTTCTCATCCTGAAGCAAAGTTCTTAACCTGAAGCACTATTTCTGGGTTAGCGGAGTCTGTAACCTGAAGCGTATGTAACCTGAAGTGTATGTAACCTGAGGTACCACTGTATAAGTTGACTATATCACACTCTTTCAAGAGTCCTTCTTTATAGTGTCTTTCCTCCCACCACCTGTTCTTCAAAGTCAACATCTCTCTTGTGAGGATTTTTAACATTTCATAAGGAAGAAAGGGCCTGTCAGAAATTAAACGTGACATGTTGCTTCATCACAAGTTGGACGAGGTACCAGGAGCTTTATTCCAGAATTCCAAAATGGATGTTGGGCTAGGGATGGGCATGCCAGGCAAAGTTTGATGGAGTAGAGGTTGTGGAAAGAGGAAGGAAATGTCTGAGGGGGTGAGAAATATATGCCTTGAAATCCTAATTCTCCACCTCTCATGCCTCTCTCCCAGTTCTATAGGAGAGCTCAGGGACAAACTGATTCTCATCTCGCAGGCCGCACAAAGCTGTTCAGACTTGCTATGAAAATATTTACATTGAGTTTTCCTGACTGCCTGGGCAGTGGCCACAAGTATGCATTTTTTCCCTATACCTCAATTTGTCACAGACCCAAACTAAAGTCATTTGCAGCAATTTAGCGAATGCGAACTCTCAAACTGGGTTCGTTTTTTAAAAAATCTCCACATTAGCAAGCCGCAGTGGCACCAAGGCTCTTTGATAAACCTTTCCTTATCTTTCCTCCTCTCCCTGCTCCTGTTTCTCTTCACATTCTCCGGGCTTTTCCAGAACTAAGGCAAGCATCTGAGCTGGGCACAGGAACACCTTGCTCCCAGCAATTGTCCTGCCTACTGCTCCATATCTGTACCCCAACAATGGCTAATTAATCAATTAAGAAATATTTTTATCCCACTATATCATAAAAATATGAAAATTGTTCACCAAGTGAAAATTTCAAATCAGAGACCACCAGCTAGCTTCTATGGGAGATTTTATTTTTAATTGCTTGAGTAAGTTTGATGCCATAGAAAAATTTTCACCAGGCATTCAGAGATCAAAGCAGAAGTTGCGCACTGGATATCATATTAATAAATACAGAGGCTTTTAAGGGCACGTCCGTATTTTGTACACATGGGGACTGTTATGGCATACACACGAGGATTACATTCACAACGGCAGTGGCAAAACAAAAGGCGTTGGAATACTAAGTAGCATTTGGAGGAGGTCATACCCAAATCATTCCAGTAGTTTGTGTCTTTTTATCATCTGGGACTAACATAACACACCTGTGTATACCTGGTCATTGCAAGATGACACAGGGACTGCAGTGGGCTTATTTCATTACCATAGTCAAAGGGGAATTCCTGAACCTTCTGGACAGGCTCTTCACATTTTCTTGACAGTCATTGGTTCTTCGCCATTAGAGATCAGCTTCAACCTAATGATCTCTCGGTGGTTTGCAAACACTGCTGTTCTTCCTCCATCTTACACATTGAAACACGTGTGGGCAAGGAGTCTTCCATTGTCCAAAGGAGCTGAGTCACTGAGTCCTCCCGGGACAACACTATGCATCCAAGTGTGAAACAAAAATCAGATTCAGGAGGACCCCACAGCGTCTGCTTGAGCTACAAACCCACATTTCTATGCTGATACAAACATATCATATGTGTACTACAGTGTTGAGGTAGGATTCAGCTGGTGGTCTAGCCCACTTTTATATGTGGAATGAAGCGGGGAAGGAGGCACCATTTTGCATCAGGCAGAAAACTCTTGTGCCAATCCTGCTTGAAGTCCGAAGTGGTACAATGTGTGATACCTGCACATTCAAATTTACTCCTAGATCATGTGTTTGAGGCATATATCGCTGGCACATCTGTCTTGCTATACCTCACTCATACCTGCTGTCTTTCTCTCCCCTTTGCTATGAGCTGACTAACCGGACTTTATTTTATTAAGCTTTTTCCTTGCAAAGCATGATGTCCCTGTGTCTTTTGCCTGGAACACAATAGCTTTGTAGATACAGAGTAATCTGCTGGGATTATTGAGTATCGAGAAATGCATGTCAGTGTAATGAGCTGAGATACTTTCCACTTTTGCAATCCTATGGCTATGTGAATTTGTTCATGTGATTGTGCCCTTGGTTAGTAACAGTTTGTTTGAAACTTGCCCCCAGTACCAAGCTGTTCTGCCTGGGAATTGCAACAGTATTTGCAAACAAGTGCTGTTGAAAGAATGAGGATGGGATACAGCTCTTAAAGCTCTAGTTTCATGGGGATTATCATTTGAAGCGCTCAGCCCTTTAACCTAATGCCCTAGTTAAATGAAAGGGATTGTGTTTAATGGGATCCTACCCCCTGATGATAGACACATGTAATTAGCAAATCTTTACAGCACAGCCAATCTTTAGGAAAAGATATAATTTCCAAACCCCCGTTTCTGCAAAACTTCCATAAGGGGATGTAGATTTCAAAAGCTGAATATTCCAATCTATTCGTGGAGAGAGAAAATAAAAGTTGTACACCGTGCCAAAGGCTCTGCTGCTCTCAGTGATACAGATATTTTGAGCATCCAAATCTTGTATGGCAGCCTTAGTTGACGTGCAATTGACCTCTTGCAAAGTATGTCCTCATCTTAACTTGCTTGCAGTGGGATTCTGCTCTAGCAAGGTGCCATAGGTTTCTTTAGTTTTAAGAAATCTTAATTTACCAATAACAAGGCAGTCTGGTATACATGTAACAGTATTGGTTTGTTTAAGCCAAGAATGGGGAACCTCAGGTCTGAGAGTGGCAGGGAGTCACATGTGGCCCTTTAGGCCTTTCTCATTTGGCCCTCAGAACTCTCTTCAGGCCACATTCCTCATCAGCCCTTCTTGCACCATTCTTTGATGCTTTTTGCCTGGATGGAGGGTAGGAGCGCTTGTATAGAAACTAGTACAAAGGTAAAATTCATATTCCTTATTATGCCCACTTTTACCTCTGGCCACACCCAACATAGTCAAGTGGCCCCTAAAAGGTTGCTTAGGATGGAATGTGGCACTTGGGCTTAAAAAGTTCCCCCAGCTGTGGTTCAAGACACGAGTCACACAAGAGCAATCCTACAGGTGATCAGACAAACCTTGGTTTATTTCTCCAGAGTTTGGTTTGCTTTCCAGCTGCTCTTGGCTCAAGCCTTTGTAGTTGAATGATCATTTGGTGTCTGTCTGGCGAAGCAAACCATGGTTAAGAAAGTGTGCTAGCTTTACATTTGACACTAAGTCATAGTTAAGACAAACTAAGGTTTGTAAGCCAAAAACAAATCATGGTTTCATGTGATTTATTGGCAGTAAACAAATCACAGCTAAGGTACTGAGCAGCATTTTTGCACAACACTAATTTGGCTTATTAAGCCATGGTACATCTTTGTGTGGGATGTGGGTGGCGCTGTGGGTTAAACCACAGAGCCTAGGACTTGCTGATCAGAAGGTCGGTGGTTCAAATCCCCGTGATGGGGTGAGTTCCCGTTGCTCGGTCCCTGCTCCGCCAACCTAGCAGTTCGAAAGCACGTCAAAGTGCAAGTAGATAAATAGGTACTGCTCCAGTGTGAAGGTAAACGGCGTTTCCGTGCGCTGCTCTGGTTCACCAGAAGTGGCTTAGTCATTCTGGCCACACGACCCGGAAGCTGTATGCTGGCTCCCTCGGCCAATGAAGCGAGATGTTGTTGTTCTGCAAATCACAATGTACAGTGGTGGATCCATCTACAGTAGCACCACTTTCACTTTTGCTTCACGAACTGTGCAGAGCCTGCAGATATATTGGTAGAATTATAAACAGAGAACAGGTTAGCAAATTAAATAGAAGAGAAAATGTCCTTGAAAAAGAACAGATATCAACTGGTATGGAAAACACAGAAAAGTTAAATATTAGCCAGAAGAATGTGATGGCTCCAATGTGTATCTGAAAAGGACCGCCATACACGTTGAGGAAATACCTAGCACTTTGCTCAGCAAGAGGAAGCTGAAAATCCCCTCTTTTCCCCTGGAGTAATTTGTCAGCTCCGTTCAGAGCAGGGTTGGGCAATGTGTAGTCCTCCTCCCATCATCCCTGGCATGCTGGCAGAGGGTGATGGGAGCTAGATTCCAACATCTGGAGGAGCCACACACTCCCCATTACTGCCAAGCTAACCAAATCACCACACACTCACACATGGCACATATACATCTGTTACATTATTCCAGAACAATTACTCTTTCTAGTCCCATACTCACAACACTTAATATGGATTAGAATTGACACTCCACCTGTAACCACTCATTGAAATGGGGGACGGGGCAGGGGACACTCGCTATTTCAGCCATTTGTTAGCCACTCAATGTCAAAACTATTTTCCCAGCCCCATGTGGAGGCCATTGCAAATAACACCCTTGGTGTTGTTGTCATTTTTATGGCACCATCACTGTGTGTTGCAATTTACTGAGCACAGGAGGAGAGGTCCCTACCCCATGGAGCTTACAATCTAAAAATTAGCACAAGGGAATGAATGGATGAATGGGAAGGGTAAATGTGTGGAAACTAACTTGCACACAGAAAAAAAAAATATGAACAACCCGTTTGCAATAGAACAAAATTTGCTTCCACCAGAAGCACCCTAAATGTATTTGTTTCCTTTCCAGGTGACAGATGTACTACCACCAGGCTGCTTTGCTATCCGTTTATACTGGGGTCTTATATACTGTGCATGCATATATATATATATATGCAGGCCCATCCTGCACTGTAAGGAAGCCTAGCCAGAACTGATTTTTGCTAGAACTTTTTCCTCTCTTCTTGCCAAACATGTTTTAGCTTTCTGATGATTTTGCAACCAGCCCCACATAGCAAAAGGATTGTGTAATTAATGAAGGCTGGTGTCCTTTTCCCTCTCTGGGGCTCTCTCCCTCCCACCCACCACAAAGACTGATTCACTTCCTCCCTTGAAATTTCTCTTACCTTTAAACCCTTCCTCTTTTGCTGTGAGCTGATAACTGGCCCCCTTCTCAGTTCAGCTGTGTTTTCACTTCATGGTTTACTGTGCAACATACCCCTGCTTTAGAGTTCATTCTTACTGTACCCCTGTACAATACTTCAAGTAAACATTAGCTGAATGCAAGCCTAAATCTACCACTGCTTCTTGTCCTAATCCTGAAATCTGTAGCATGGTGCTTGTGTGTGTATCATAGCCCCATCACCACTCACATGAAGTTTTTTTAGCGTTTTCACAGGGTTGTTTAGTTGTGGGGGTTGCCTGATTATTATAAGGTTTCCCCCTGTCATTTGTTTTGAGGTGTGTTTTGGCTGTTTGAGGGGCTTCTGTGCATTACTAGTTTGGGACATTTTTGTGGTGATCATGACAGTTGTTTAGATTCCTAACTAATACATGACTGGGCCTAGACAGAGGACAATGGGATGTTTCAGCAGGAGATGGTAGCTCAATGTATGAGAAGGATATTATTTTATTTTGTATTATTTGAAGCTATTTCTAAGCAGCTTAATACAGTGGTACCTTGGGTTACGTACGCTTCAGGTTACATACGCTTCAGGTTACAGACTCCACTAACCCAGAAATAATACCTCGGGTTAAGAACTTTGGTTCAGGATGAGAACAGAAATCGTGCTCTGGCGGCGCGGCAGCAGCAGGAGGCCCCATTAGCTAAAGTGGTGCTTCAGGTTAAGAACAGTTTCAGGTTAAGAACGGACCTCCGGAACGAATTAAGTACTTAACCAGAGGTACCACTGTATGTGAAATCTCTAAGCGGTACAGTAAAATGTATTGCCTTATGGGTCAGGGAAAGCTAAGGTGAATACCTGGCTAGCCTTGTGGGATGGAGGGTAACAACAGAGAGACATTCACGGCAATGTCAGCAGAGTCCAATCCTTCATCACAGCCCTTCTTGGCTGCTGGGAGAATGCACTCTTGATTCCCTTCTGCATGTCACAAGATTGTGATGGTAGTCTTCTCTTAGTGGTCAGGTAGAAGGACTTTTTAAAAATAGCAGCCAGACCCAAAGTAGGTAGTTACAAGGGGAAAAGGGCAATTTAAAAATCCCGATCATGCAAACATTTCATTATGCTAGGCGATGTAAAAAGTGACTGATAACAATGTGAAATGTACTTTAGTCCAGGCTTTCTTAGAGCCCCAGAACATGATCAGATGGACCAGTTTCTCCTCCCCCCCCCCCCGACCAAGGACACTCCCTGAAGACTCCTCTGCAGAGTATTCATCAATGTTTCTAATATGAAAGTAACACAACACTCTTCCTCATTAGTGCTGTCAAATTTCCAGCTCTGAAGATTTTCTCCCATTCCTTGGCTTCTAAATGTCATGCATTTTCCTCGTGTGTGTAACACAAGGAAAATGCACGGGTGTGTGGTAGTGGCACATGATGTGTGCACAAATTATAACCCCATATCACTGGGCAGTTCTAAATTTTAAGAAGCCCTGTTGGGAGGGCAGAGGATGAGGATAAAGTAGGGTCTCTTTGTTCCAGCTCCTTCTTTTGTATGTAACAATAGTTTCTGCCAGCTGTACCATAGCATAGGACAGGCAAGTCCAAAGTCCGATTCGGGGGGCCCAACTTGGCCCATCCCCTGTGGCAGTATATTTCCTGGGGTAAAATTCTAAAAAAAGGTCAACAGCTTTGGACAGCCCTCCCACATGTTCATTTCATCAAATCTGGCCCTCTTTGAAAAAAGTTTAGACACTCCTAGCACAGGAAGTCACAGTGGTACTACTGCAAAAGTAACACTCTTCATCTCTTGTGGCAAATATAAGCATACCCTTGGGACCAGCAAGCCATTGTCTATTGGCTATGACATTGAATTATTTGCTGCTCCGGCCAAGGCATCTTTCACCCAATGTTCGGACTAAAACAACTCCATTTGTTGCAGCACCTACTCACCTAAATGGCTGACTCATTCCTCAAAAATCCCAGAAGAACTTTTCTCTCCTTCCATCTGCTTTCACCATTGCCCACCCCTCCCTACTGCCATTCAGACTTATCCTTCTCCTTGATCCTAACTGCCCTATTAGCTTTGGAAACTCATCTGCTAGCATACAAGTGTTCACCTATCATATCATTGCGGATTGAGACTTACATGATGCCTGAGGAATGAGGGTGGGGGCAGAGGAAAGAGAAGTTGTGAGGTGTTGGAGGGGGCAGTCACAGAGAAAGGCATGTGCAGGGCTCCTGCAGGGAGCTGCTTTTCCTTTATAAACATCCAGTCGCTGCAATCCATGTAAATCAGGGGTTTGAACACGCAGTCTTCCCTTGCATCAGCACATTGTCCCAACCATTGTGGACAATGGTGGTACCCAGATGGACTGCCTGTGCAATCATTTTGGTAAAGGCCACTGAGCTGAGTGGCCTTGTCCTGCTCACCCTGTCCCCTATGACAACCATGCTCCCAGCCTCCCTCTTGTCACCAAAGTCAGCTTTTCACATTCCTCTCTGCCCCTCCTCAGTTTGCTATGAATTGTGCTGCATACCAGGCTATAATAAGAGCATGGTGACCAACCACTGGACCATTTTTTTTTTCATTTAGCTCCAGTCCCGGCTGGTGATGCTATGATTCCTTGCCCTCAGCCTTTAAATTGCTCACTCCAGATTAACTCATTTAAAGCCCTTGGGAATGCTTTCCTTTAGGGACAAGAGGACTTCAGATATATCTACAAACAAACAAACTTTCTGCCCAAATAACTGTCCTGGCTTCTCTAAAGGATTGTTGGAGTTCAGTTCAATGAGGGTGCTGAGAATTTGTTTCAAGATGTCTGGCCTCTCCTCACAGAACTATGGTTCCAATGATTCACATGGGGAGAAGATGGGTAAAGCGTTTTACAATCTAGAACCACTCATCTCACATGATGGATCCTAAAGTATCTGAACACAGAGGACCTACGTAACACTTCTTCACTGATGTCAATGCATAGTTGGCTTGATTGGCCAGTATAATCTAGCTGAAGACTTCCTTGTAATAGAAATCAGCAAGAGATTATTCTTATTGAAATGCTGTTTTCCTTCTTTGCAACTTCACCATGGCACCTATCAACACAGAGCCACCATTGTCTTAGCCTGGCTAAGTCTTCCTCTTGCTTTTGCCCAATCTTCATCTGAGTGGATCGGGTCAAGACAAGAGTCCAGACAGGTCTTTTTCTTTATGCAGCAGGTGAAGTACATGGGAAATAATGGATACTCCCAGCTCTTCCGTTCCCAGTAGCACAATTTCTCTGCACTGAGAAAGCGCACTGCTTCTTGCAGTGACCAGTTGGGGGCCCCCAGGAAGCTTATAAGCAGGGCATAAATGTGATAGTTCTCCCCTGTTGGATGCTCCACGGTCTCATCATGGTTGGGCAACAAAAGGGTACCAGATTTGGTGCAGTGCCTCCACCATTGTGGGGACGGGCCCTTGATGTATGGCAGGCTCACTGTAATATAGAAAAGGTGCCCAGTCTAAGTTCACAGTCCATGAATGAGCTACTGTGACTCTGCTATCTATGCCTGCAAATTTGTACTTGGAGGTGCTTGCCTTTCCACTCCAAAGTTCTCTGATGACCCTGTCTTATTTTCACCGTCCCTATCAAATTGATTGCACTGGAAAGATTTGGTTTGTGGGGAGAGGGTATTTTATAATTTCCTATAGCTTTTCCATTACGCAATAATGCAAATTGCCCCATCTCACAAGTTAGGGCAACTTCCCTGTAGCTGATGTGCACACTTGGTTTTTTCCACTTTGTGAGAGCAGACTCTGGGGAACCATGAGTAGCAGTGGCTTCTCATCACACATGCACTAGATGAACATATAGCAGAGCTCTCTCCGTTGTTGTCACCTCAAAAAAAGGTATCATAGAGCTGGAAAAGAGTAAGAAAGGGGTCAAGGGGATAGAGCAGATCCCTACTGAGGAAAGAAAAATATAACATCTGGGGCTTTTAAGTTCAGAGAAAAAGCAAGTAGGAGACGACATGATAGAGACTTACAAAATTATGCATGGTGGAGAAAGTTAATCCGTCTCTCATAACACTCAGAACTCGGGGATATCCAAGTAAGTTCAGTGTTGGACAAATTAAGGGCATATCAGAGAAAGAACTTCTTAGTACAACTCCTAGTTAATCTATGCAACTTGTTCCCAGTGGTGGCCATCAACTTGGATGCCTTTAAAAAGATGATGAGACAAATTCCAGAAGGATAAGGGTATCAACAGCTACTTTGCCACAAGGGCTGTGTTCTACCTCAACTGCTGGAGGCAAGATGCCTCTGAATAGCCATTGGGAGAGTACTGTGTAATTTGGCTGCTATGGATTGTTGAACAAGATGGGCCACTGGCTTAATCCAGAAGAAGAAGAAGAGTTTGGATTTGATATCCCGCTTTATCACTACCCGAAGGAGTCTCAAAACGGCTAACATTCTCCTTTCCCTTCCTCCCCCACAACAAACACTCTGTGAGGTGAGTAGGGCTGAGAGACTTCAAAGAAGTATGACTAGCCCAAGGTCACCCAGCAGCTGCATGTGGAGGAGCGGAGACGTGAACCCAGTTCACCAGATTATGAGTCCACCACTCTTAACCACTACACCACACTGGCTCTTATCATCAGCAACAATTTACACACCAGTTGCACACTAAATCCTACATGATTGTGCCTTCTGTGGGGTATTTGATAACCCTGATTCCATGGGGGTTTACTGGACTACAGTGGACCAGCAGACTTGGCCCATAGCTTCACTGTTTTTTTCAACAGAGCTCAGTTGGATTGCCTCATAAGTGTTTTAGCAGCCACATAAATTTATCTTCAGCCACTTGCACAGCTCTTATTAAGAAATGCCTTCAGCCTGGCTTCATACTATCGATTTGCAAACATTTGCTTTGTGATTACATAATAGGGAAACAGCTAGGGGTCGTTGAATGGATCAGAAAGGGAAGGGAAGACAAATGGGAAGTGGAAGCGAAAGAGAAAGACCAAAAGATGAATGAGAGCCAGTGTGGTGTAGTGGTTAGAGTGTTGGACTAGGAGCTGGGAGGCCAGGGTTCCAATCCCCACTTGGCCATGAAGCTGATTGGGTGACCTTGGTCCAGTGACTGCATCTCAGCCTAACCTACCTCACAGGGTTGTTGTGGGGATTAAATACGGAGTGGAGAGGACCATACACCTTGAGCTCCTTGGAGAAAACGGTGGGCTAGAAATGCAGTGAATTATTAACGTAGCAGGGAAGTGTCCCAGGCAGTTTAAACTCCCCACTGAGTTTATTCTGCAATCAGATGGGGAAAAGGGAGGGGATTCACCTCTGCTAGCTAGCTGAAAGCTTTCCTTCTCCCTGACATTTCCAGTAGTCTGAGAAGGAGAACGTGGAGGTGGAAGAGACCAGGGCTGGGGGGGTGGGGAGACGCGGATAGGGGGGCTTAGAGAAACAAAAGGAAACCAGCTGCAGAACTTCCTGGACAGGGAAAGAGAGAGGGAGAGCGCGCACACTATCTAACGAGATTATTAAAAAGCAGGGAGAGAAGGGAGGAGGAGGAGGCGGCTTTCCGCGCAGGCAGGAGTTCAGCGCCTGCCCCGGGTTCATTTCCCCAACCATGACCAGCGCGATCCTGAGGCGGAATTCCAGCAAGCAAGGCTTGCAGAACCTCATAAGGTAAGCCTCTCTTTACCTGCCCACGGGCGAGATGGGGATACCGAGATGGAGCTCTTCCTTTGTTTACACGGTGCTCGCGCCACGGACGGGGCTGATTCCTCACCTCGAGGGCTCTTCCCTCTAACCTCGCCCGCCCCTCAAGTGGCCGAGATTTTTGTGGGAAGACGCCAGTTCTTGATCCTACGTGAGTCCACACGGCGTTGGCTTTTTCTGTTGCGAAGGCAGCGACACCCGTTTGGTGGCTGGGGATTTCAGACAGCGAAAAAGCCTCTTCCGTTCAGGGAGTGATGGAATTTGGAGCGGGGGGAGCCCCGGATCTATGGATCGCTTTCCCAGATAATCGCACCCTACCGAAGCTTGCACCTTAGGGCTTTACCTGAGCCTACTGGGCTCTGGCATTTTGGGGGGGGGCGGGGAGAGCGACTTGGCACTGAAGGCAGTTGCCTCTGGGGATCTGCTTTTTGGGGGTGTGAGAGAGAGATGGGATTGGCAGCTAATGTAATTTGCAGGGTAATTAACTTGAATAAGGAGAAATTTAAACGGTGAGGTCCTTTAAAGAGACAGGGTATTAATTAACTAGTAAAAATGACCGAACTTCTGACCAAGATGCTAGAATCTTTCTTTACTGTGAGCAGTGTGGTGGGAAAGCGATTGTTTTCTTTTTGTCAGTGAAAAGGAAAATGTGCACTGAAATCTCGTTTGGAGAGCTAAGGTGGCGATCCCACGCACACTTATGACAAAGTACATCCTATTGACTGTTATAGGGGTTACTTCTGAGCAAGCATGCACAGGATCGCATTGTTAAGGCTGCAGTGTTACACAGTGGGAGTAAGTCCCAATGAACGCAGTAGGACTTACTCCTGAGTAGACATGTATAGGCTCACACTGTAAACATCTTTGGAAAAGAGAGCAGTGCAGCTCTGAGAAAGGCATTGACTAATTCCCTTTAAAAATAAAAATAATACCATCTCCAGGCTGTAGAATAATGAGGTTAATGAAATTGTTACCAACCGAGAGGCAAGTTGGGCATTAAACTTGACCCTTCAAAGAAGACAGGTGTCACTGACAAGTTATTCCTGGATAGTTTGCCAATGTTAGTTTGTGGGTGTCTATGCAATTTTTGAAACATTCCATTGTCTAAAACTGAGAATGGGTAAAGGTGGCAGGCTGATTGGGCAGATGGAGATGTCTTTCGACAGAGTTCATAGGGGAGTTTCCATGGGATCTCTGCCTACTCTGCCTGTTCAGGCATTGCTCTATGCCCTTGATCTTCAACTGGTGGGTCAGGACCCACTGCTGGGTCACAGCCTGGTCTAAGGTGGGTTGCAGCAGCAGCATCACTACAACCATACCGATATATGGTTATGAAATAAATTAGAAATGGGTCCCCAAATGCATGTTAAAGGTGGGTCCTGGGTCTAAAAAAGTTGGAAGACTGCTGCTCTGTGCTATGGCTGGCCAATGCTATTAATTAATGCTGATCCAGCAGCAACTAAATACCACAGGGGAAAATTAAATCTATGTATTGGTTAGAATAGTTCCAGTTCAGAGAACATCTTCTATCACAAAGCAAGAAACATGGTTAGGGAGGATGTAAGTCAAATATGGGGAAAACAGATGATCATATATTATGTCGTCACTGCTTAAAAATGTTCCATGTGGCAGCTGTAATCCCAGGTGGGACAGAGCCCATTGTCTGCAAACTTTGGCCATATACTGTAGTAAAACTTGTTACATGCCCCAATTCCACATGTTTCTAGGGGTGTGGTATAACTCCTAACTCTGACAGGTGATCAGTTCCTCTTTGCATTAGAACTGTTAGGTGCCAGGCAAAAACATTGCTCCTCTCCCAGGCTTTTGGTTAATCTACGGCCTTTGAAACTGTGTGATGTGTGTCTGCGCGCGTGCGCAATTGCCTGCTTTGTTACTACATTATGTATTTTTGCGCTTTTATATTGTAAAATGTCCCGTGTTCCTCGGATGAAGGGTGGTTCAGAAATTTAATAAATAATAAATCATCACCCTCAAGTTGGATTCTCCCCCCCACCCCCCAAAAATGTAGTGACCATAAAGTAAATGGCTATATGCTTTAACATATAGACCCTCACACACGTGAGCCTATACTGTTAATAAAACGCCGCAGAATATTGATTTTTATTAGTTACCATTGTGAAGGTTAGAGAGATAACATTGCATTGCAAAGGTTACTGAGCAAGTAGCATCACTTCTATGCAAATCAGAAGAAATAGCTCTGAAATTATGTGGTAACCCCCACAAAAGTTACTACAGGAGAAATGTTATTCCTGGTATTGTGGTTCCTGGAAGTAAGTAGCCCTTGTGGTTCTTGTACTTTCAAATATACAGTCTCTTGAAACCCTTACTCTATGGAGTCACAATGAAATCAATGGAGCCACTTTCAGAGAATAGGACTGGAGGCTTTCAGCCCTTTGGGCTATAGATTTCTAGGATGTTGATACGTTCATTCACTATGTTCAGTTTAGATTTCCCTTCCTACCTTAAGGGGTGCCTCCCTTCTATAGATAACTTCTCTCTTAAGTGCAAATAAAGGTTGTCTCCCTTGTCCAGTCTATGCAGGGTCTGCCTTGTACAACTCTTGACTTGAAGATCAGGGAGGGACCAATTGCAGTGGTAATTCTCAAGCTGACTTCAGCCATATATTCAATGGATACTTGGCTTGGTGACTTGTCCCCACCTCCACCCCGCTAAGATGGATTCTTAATCTTGTTTGAGTTAATGAGTTTTAACAAAGTAGAGTGGGTATGTAAAAAAAAAGTTGAGAATCCCACAGAACAATGAGCCTGACAGCACTTCTTACTCAGAAGTAAACCCCAGCGAGTTCAATGAGACTTAACTCACATAAAGCCCAAATTTGCAATCCTATTCTCACCTAGGAGTAAGTCCATTGAACTCAGTGGGGCTTACTGCTGAAAAGACATGCACAGAATTGTATTGTTTAAGCACCTACCTATATGTTAACAGCACAATAAAAGCATTTTCCACTGTGTTTATTCTGATAGACATGTGTATTGGATTGCAGACTACATTTCAGTGATTTCACTGGAATATTGGCACACTCCCTTTTCTTTGGATTGCTCCCAAATGTTATGTTTTTTAAAGAGCTTTTCTTTTAATCTGCCTTATGGGGTTAAAAGAATCTAAACTGAGAAAGAGGCACAATAAGTTGTTATATTGCATGGAATCTCATTTTGGAATAATTCCACTTGCAGTTGGCTTGGGATATGTAAATAATTTCACGTGTAATGGAGCTGTCAAATACAATTCCAACAATCTTAAAAATCTGGGGTTCCACACTTGGGAAACTAAACAAGATTGGGTGGTGGCAATATAAGACCAGTGAAGATAATGACACACTGTCCCATTTTTACAATAATACAAAGCTGAAGATAAATGTCTTGCTAGGTGGGGAGAGCAGCAAAGTCTTCCAAAATAAATGATGAATTGTGGGGGTGGAGAGGGTAAACCAGCTACAAACATTGAATCCTCCAAGCACCCCATAACAGGTTTGCAAATACCACCTAGTTCATAGTAGGAGAAATAAAGTTGTAGCATATTTGATGGTCATTCATTGTCAGATGTGGCAAACCCTGATAGCTCAGGCAACACCTTCAGAAACATCACATCTGGGTTTTATTAACTGTTGGGAAAGCAGAACCACCAGAATAATAATAATAATAATAAATCCTTCCCCAAACAAGAGTGCCCTTGCTTGCACCTGTGGTGCTTCCTTTATCCCTTCCTCTGGATCTTCTGAATACCTGAGATGGTGGAGCAGGCATCACACCAGAGCTAGGATTCCACATGGTGAAACATTCAGAACCCACCAGTTCAGTATTTTTTTAGTTTAAGCAGTAGCCATGCTTCTCAGGTTTCGCCTGGGTAAAAATTCTTCTTGAATGTTCCTCATTACCAGTTCATACACATTCCAGAGCCAGTGTGATCTGGAGGTTAGAGTGTTGGACTAGGATCTGTGAGGACAACAAAAATGAAACCTGCCTGTCCCAGAGTCATAAAGCTACCATAGACAAAGAAGACTTAAAAGGTTCAGTAGTTAACTGAGCAGCTAAAGTTAATGGGATCAAAACCATTATTTCCC
Organism: Podarcis erhardii; assembly: GCF_964252035.2. Lineage (NCBI taxonomy): Eukaryota > Metazoa > Chordata > Lepidosauria > Squamata > Lacertidae > Podarcis > Podarcis erhardii. The sequence goes on along the minus strand of NC_138497.1, from coordinate 76,060,473 downwards.
CCAATAGAGTTCTGACTACATATCAAAGTTTCACCTACCCAGCTTCCAGTAAAACAGATAGAGGGACTGAATAACATACAGTTTATCTTGAGGTGTTCGTTTTACAACTAATACTAAAATCTTCTTTTGACTCTTCCGACATCTAAATTGTTTCTTGTATAGTTTACATTGGTCAGAATTTACATTTGGTTTTTAAAACTGCCCCCTTTCCATTTTGATCCCACGTTAGTGTGAGCCTTCAAAAGTGGCATATTTCAACTACTAGGCTCTCCTTGCCTGTGAAGTCAATGAGGCCAACTCAAGAGTCCTTACATGTCAATGAAGGTTAGGAAGCCAATGAATGTGTCTCCGAAGTCAGGGGAAGCCATATCTATGGCAAGTCTGGTAAACAAAACTGAAAGAAAGGGTGGGGGGGGGATAATGTTGGGGACAAAGTGATGGGATGGGGAGAAAAGGATAAACAGAATAATTTTGTTTTGTGAAACCTTACGTGCATAAAACTTGAGTGAGCTAATGTCAGTGTACAAGCCTGAGATCTGAGTAAATGTAAAGGCAGGCTTGGACGGTACTGTAGTGGCAGACATCCTCTCAGAAGTGCGAGGCATTGTTGTCATTGTTTACTTATTATAATCTGGGATAAAGCAACTTCAAGCAATGCTGCATCTAACAAAGGCTCTGTTTAACAACCCTGGCAGGCACTGGAAGGGAAGGCGAGAGTTAGATAAGATGGTAATTGTCCATTCTTTCCCAATGTCATTCCTAGTTAATTACACAGTCCCTGGCAATAAGGTCTCCCAGCAATCACCCTGGGCTCCCTCAGCTTGATGGGCACTTCCCAAATGCCAGGCTTTTCAGATGCAAATGGGGTACTCCTGGCAAGTGTTTTCATGCAAAGCTCTGCTTGTTATCTCTTTTCATAGGTCAGGGAAGAGGCAAAGGAGACAAAGCTCACCTTTTTAAGGCTATGTTTGGGACACATTTATGGGTTCTCCACAGCTACACAGGATTTTGTTACGAGGGGGGAGGGAACTTTTCCAGGCCAGGGGCCCTGTTCCCATCTGAAATATTCTCCTGGGGCTAAATACCTGTGGTGGGTGGGGCAGGAGGCAACAGTAGGTGGAGCAATGAGTGTCATTTTTTTTACATTTGTACTATAAGCTAGTTTCTAGAAAGACTCGGAATAGTGTGGCCTGGCAAGAATTCTGAGGCTAAATAGAGATGAGCAGAGGGCCGCTTTTGCCCCCCAGGCCTGAGGTTCCCCACCACTGAGCCACAGTAAAATGTGTCGGGGAGACACGTCTCCAAACACCTGCTAGTGTGCACCAAGCAACAGTGGGCAATGATGACTCCGTCAGGCATCTCCACCATGGGCTTGGAAGCGAGTGCCTCTCTTCCACACCTCATATGTTTCCTGCAGAAAACATCAAACCGACCACAGTGAACAAAACTGCTGGCTGTCATTCTTGATGCTAAACAGAATGCAGCTAAAAGTTCACTCCTAACCATGACTACTCAGAAGGATCACCTATTGAATTCAATGGGGCAGGCATTCAGTTATGTAGGGTCAGAACTGCAGCCTCAGTTCTAGAAGCATGGGGCAGGAGTGCATTATACTGTAAGAACTAGCTCCTGTCAAGTTGTGGGAGGAGGCTAGGCAAAACAGGTATAGGCAAAAGTTAAGTCATAGCCAGTGCGGGAATAGCACGGGTGGAGGCCAGTTCATTAGGGTAAATGGGGAACTGCCCACCAACCTCAGCCCGTCCCCACCAATCTTTCTTCTTACTGACAACCATGTATGGGGTGGAACTGGCAGTCAGTTTCCTCCTCCTCCTTCGTCCCAGAGTTGACTTTGTAGAACTCGACAGGGAAGAGCGTGGCAGTGAAACTAGAACTACTTGGCACCACCAGTCATTGGTTCTGACTCCCAGCTACTTTTGACCTCCCTCCTTTCTGTCCCAATGAGCACCAGCCACCATTGGTGGAGTATCTGAGTTGTTCCAGGGAATATGAATACGTGAAAATAGGAAGCTGCTTGACTGAGCTTGACCAATTGTACCTCCAGCTCAGTATTGTCTACACTGACTGGCAGCAGCTCTCCAGGGTTTTAAGGAGGGTCTTTCTCAGCCCTACCAAGAGATGCTAGGGACCTTCTGCACGCAGAATTCATCTGGTCCAATTCTTTTGTTAGTTGTGAACATCCTTTCAGACCGCAGATGGGAAAATGGTCTCTAGCCTCCTGCATAAAAGGGTGTTTGTTAAATATATGAATGACAGTAATCACAGATAGTTATCAATTAGCAACATTTGGTCAAGTAATGGGTTAGATTTATAAATTAAAACATTTTGATTAAAAATATTTGTGCCCCAGTTAATTGGACAACACATTTTTTGGCAGGGGGGCGGAGATTACTATATTGCCTTGAATATAAGCCGCACCCGAATATAAGCCGCTCCCTTAAAATTCTGCAGGCACTCACACCTGCTCTGTTTTACTGTATGTCTGTTCCAGCAGCGATATCGTAAAAGCCCATTTTTGTAAGGTTGTGAATTTAAGCCGCATGTTAACTTTTCACGGTCAGAATTTGGGGCACAAGTGAGCCTTATATTCAGGCCAATATGGTATTATTTTTACTATAATAACATTGACAAGGACAGGGGCCCATTGTATTTCCGGTTCTGTCTCAAATTGAAGGCTGCTTGGTGATCATGCCTGCTGTGACACAGACTAGTATCATCAAAAAGCAAAGAACTTGTGCTTTTGCACTTAAAGCATAACTATTGCTTTGTTCATGTGCAAAGTTATGCAGATGCAATCCATTACCTAGTGAAAGAATAATATGATTTATCAACTAAGATGTTGAAATGAGGCGGTGGGGAATCCTAATCGTTATCCATACAGTAGCATCCTTTTGGCTACAATCCTCTTCACACTTACCTGGGATTAATGAGACTTCTGGTACTTCTGGAATGTAGATATGCACTAGACTGCACTGTGTATTAGTGATCATAGCAAGCTCAGTGGCTTTCACCTTCTTCCATTTATAGAGGGCAATACTGAGGCACAGTGGACGCTTTGTAGTTTGGGGAAGATGCTGAACATTCTCTGCTTGAGAACCCTGACCCTCTCCCAGAACTGCAGTTCCCAGCTTTTCCTGGGGAGAGGGAATAGCCATTTCAACCAGTTAAAATCTTTGACCTGTAACTTCCAATACCGTGCACCAAATCATGAGCAAAGCCAGGAACAGAACAAGGAGCCCTGACACTCATGCACAAAGCACTCTTTTACAACTGAACAAGTTAGCAAATGACAGGGGGGAAAAACAGTTTGGTGCTGATACAAAAATTGACTGGTGAGTACGCAGTGCTGGACACATCTAAGGCTGGTGTGCTGCCTGCCTCTGGGGTTGCAAGATGGAAAGTACCCTGAGCCAAGCTTAGCTCAAGCTGCTATTTAAATGGCTGGCTTCCTCTTCAGCTGGGCATTCATGAGATACCCCCATTCCACTCCTGATGCCCACCTGTCCCTTGGAAGCCTGATAGCTAAGTCCCCTCTTGTCAGTGTAAGAATATGAGCTGTCCCCCTCTCTGAATACTGTATGCGTTCATTCCCAGAATTTCCAAACACTGTGGGTTGCTGTATCCCTAGTGCTGCAGCTGCCTTCTACCCAGCCCTTAGCTGTGTGTCACACCTCTAACTATGTGCAAGGACTCCTCATGGCATGTCTGGTGTCAATGGACTGCAGTATCACTATGTCAGTAACCTCCTGAATCAGAGGGATCTCCAACGGACACAAGCTATCTTGGACTCAAGTGGGACTTCTTGACAGAGAACTCAATGAAATCCAGCCTGGGTACTGGAAAGATGCTTGAGTGATGGCTCTGGAAGAGTGAGGCTGGTCTACACATGCAGTTCAGAGAGTGGGCAGAATGGACTGTACCATTTCATATTGCAGGTGGGGGGGTGTGTGCCAATTTTTGAATGTTTCACTTTCAAAGGATCTCATGGGGTGGGGGTGAGGAATCCAGCACATCAAGGGGAAAGGGTTTATCCTGCTTGGTGGGGGATAACTTTGAACTCCTTGAAGGAAAGGCAGGATATAAATGCAATAAAAAAGAAAAAGTGTGGCAAGAGATGCAATGGGGGCATCTCCCTTCATTGCATCTGTATGATTGAGGGGATGTGGGTAGATTATCCAGGCTGGCAACACTACCCCTCTGAAAACCCTTATAAATTTTCAATCTCTGAGTCAGCATACAAATCTAGACTTGTAAAGCTGTGCCCGAGGCATTAATGCACACATTCTTAAGCGTTGCCTTCAGCCATTCTAGACTCTTTGTGTGGCAGAAGAAGTTGATTCACTGCAATCCACTCTGAACTGCATGGTGCCACAGTGGCTATAATCAGTGACCTACTAAGTTGTTCAGTGTCTGCAGCCCCCTTGCTCACCGAAGAACTATGGAATCTGGGCATGCTGCCAGCTGGACAAGTTTAACATCTGATCCCCAAGTGATAGGGATTTTTCCACCCTAGTGGTCTTTACATGAGGGCTACCAATATCTTTAGAAATGCATCCGATGCTAGACAGCTTCAGAGTGCAAGTACCAAATGAAGCACAACTTCATTTTAAACATCCTTTGAACTGGCTCTTGGTTTCCCTGTAGTACGTACGCTAACCAGGGACTTAGCTTTAATCCTCAGTGTCCCACTAAGCAGCTTGTGCCCTATTATATCAGGAAGCCTGCTAGTCTGGGAAGGCTCTCCAGGGGTCTTTCCTCTGAGCCTCCTTTCATCATTCATATTTTGCATTCTGAAATATGTCTCATCTTGCCTTGCAGGCTTGTGGAACGTGTAAATCAACTGTTTCAGGCTGTCACTGCCCATCACTTTGCCAATTGACAGCTTCTCTTGTTAGAAGAATCTAATGTTGTGGCTGGCAGGATGTCTTTAATTGTTGAGGGTTTTGTTCTTTCTTTTTTAAAAAAACAAATCAAATATTTAGCATGGCATATGTTATTGCATTTCAATTTTCTAGCTAGCTTGTACTGCAATTTCACATTGCTCCTCTTACGCAGACCCTGCATTCCTTGCGCGAGACTTATGCTCAGTTATCTTCCACTCACTAGCCAGTGGGGAAAATGAATAAATCTGGATGCCACAATTCCCAAGTTGGGAGCCTACAATGTATGCAGGCATGAGCTGAATCATGTATGAGAAGGATTCTGATATCTGTGGAGAACAAACACTGTTTGGCAAACGCAACTGCGGGACAGGCGAATGATTGATGAGAGACCATTATAGCGGCTAAGGAGAGAATGGAGATAAACACTGGAAAAAAATGGAGTAAAAAATACTGTATTCACAACTGGCTTGTTAAAATGGCCGTCAACCACCTTCTACCTGACAAATATGTTAACTGTCCCATTAAGGGAGTCATCGGGCAAAAAACGGCCGCCTTTTTCTTTGTGCCCTTGATATCAAAGAAGCCATCCCAGATATTGTATTCCATTTGGAAATTGAGCTAGTGCTGCAACCCACATAGGGATGCCAACACTTTGTTGCCTTTTACACTATGAAGCAGGGCTGGGGTGGGGCTTTTCCATTCTAAGAGCTACTTTCCCTTCTGAGGGCCACATGCCAGTTCAGGGCTGGGCAAAAGTAGGTAGCAAAAGAGGTAACCAATCTTTGTCCTCAGAAGAGTTTCAGGGGCCAAGCTGGAGAGGCCAGGGCTGTCCCTTGTGCCCTCAGTTTCAAAACTCTTGTAGGGCTCTGGCTACTCTGGGAAGTAGCAATTATAGTGGTACCTCGGGTTACATATGCTTCAGGTTACATACGCTTCAGGTTACAGACTCTGCTAACCCAGAAATATTGCTTCAGGTTAAGAACTTTGCTTCAGGATAAGAACAGAAATTGTGCTCCGGCGGCGCGGTGGCAGCAGGAGGCCCCATTAGATAAAGTGGTGCTTCAGGTTAAGAACAGTTTCAGGTTAAGTACGGACCTCCGGAACGAATTAAGTACTTAACCCGAGGTACCAGTGTATCTGAAAAGCTGGTCTCCCTACCTCTGAACCAATCAGACACTCAGTGGTGGACCTTGGGATCTCAAATTTCAGCAGCACCCTGTGTGATGCTGAAATTCCCCCTGCCCCTCACCTTCCATTCTACGACATATCTGTGGTTCTCCCAAGGCTCTGTGACCAGTGCCACTGAACCAGTCACACTCCCCCAAATCCGCCTCTGAGGTGAGGCTCTGGCCACGATGTATCACATTTCACTTACAATTGGTCAGTTTCAGCTAGGTAGGCTAACACTTATGTGGTGAGCTTCCCTTTCCTGGCTCTATCCTCGTGTTGACAATATGTTAGTTAGAAACAGTATGATTTAGAATGTTTTCAGGCAATTCCATTGGGGGGGTCTCCTTTCCATCTTCCCTCCAGTCACTCTTAATCCTGCAGTTCTTGAACTCAGGTTCACAGAAGACATCCTCCAATTCATTCTTGAGTCACCCAGCAAGATATGCTATGTAAGAGAAGCGGGCAAGGACAGACCCCTATTTTCAGCTCATCCCCAAGGTCTGAAAGAAGGCTCACATTTGTCTCTCGTCCTTTTGTGTGAAAGGTGTGGGCAGACAAGCCAGTAAAAGTGGGTGGGCGTGGAATGGGGTCAGAGGAAATGGGGGCTGGCTCTATTTTTAGCAGGACAGACAGAGCTCGGCTAGAGGAAGATGCTCCCTGTGGAGGTTTTTGGGGGTGGGGGGTGGGGTGCGGGGGAATGCTCTGTTTTGTTCCACATAACAATGTGACTGTCATCTTGTGTACTACAGAACTAGAAATGCAAAAGGGTACCATAAATATCTGAGCACATTCCGACACAGTTAATGATGCTTTGTAATAAATTCATGCCTTCGGAGACCCAATGTTTGGTCTGAGTCCCTAAAAACATAACCTATCGTTGTTTCCCTTTTCCATACAGGAAATCACTGCCAGGAGCTTGCAGCGCATGAACAGTGTGACATTTTAATTTGACATTAGGACATTGGGGAAAGTTGGCAGAGGCAGGGGCTGGAGTCAGACTATGAAAGGTGGACACAAATTGTGGTGAAAGAGCTTCAGGTGGAAGATGAGCCAGAGGACATCAAGGTTAAATTATTCCCAGTGTCTGCACAGCACCATTGGATTGTTGCGCATTTGCTGGGAAACATTTGGTGTAGAAAATACATTTAGCCATTCATTTAAAAAGGAAATGATATACCAGAGGGGGTTATTTATTTCAGGAATTTAATCTATGGAACTAATTCTACTATGCTGGTTAGCTAATGAGTGTAAAATGCCCCAGTAACTGTTGTAATCTATTCATTCTGTTTCCTCACCAAGGAAGCCACTCTACAAAGCATTTACTTGAGGAAATCATTTATAGCATTGCAATAGCAATGAGTGTGGAGATTACAGAACACCCTAAAGGTAAACTAGTGGAATTGTCTGTAAGGAGCTATTGAAGTGCTTGCTTGTGTGAAACCTGCATATAATTGCATTTTTCTCATTTACATAGACACTAAAATTAAAAAAAAATGTATTAAAATACAGTGAAAATACACATGCAAGGAAAGCAAGTGCCTGATGAATTCTGAAACATGTTTACACAAAGAATCTAGAAGGCTTCAAACATAATTATCTCAGGATTATTTGATCCTGCACCAACCTCTGTCTACATAAACAAGGAATTCCAGGGTGTTTCAAGCAGGAACCCTTGCTGACTATATGTAAATTTAGAGTTGATCCAGTGGTTAGATACAATGGTTGATACAGTTGATACAGTGGTTAGAGCAGGCATAGGCAAACTCCGGCCCTCCAGATGTTTGGGACTACAATTCCCATCATCCCTCGCTAACAGGACCAGTGGTCAGGGGTGATGGGAATTGTAGTCCCAAATATCTGGAGGGCCAGAGTTTGCCTATATCTGGGTTAGAGTGTCAGACTAGGACCTGGGAGACCAGGTTCAAATCCCCACTTGGGCCAGTCACTCTCCCTCTCAGCCTAAGCTACCTCACAGAGCTGTTGAGGGGATTAAATGAGAAGGGGTGAACCATCTTGAGCTCCTTGGAGAAAAAGGTGTAATATAAATACAATAAAGGAATAAATAAATTTTGCTGCCTTATTATTGAGCACTCCTGCATCCCCACTCCTGCATCAAGGTGCATAGTAACCAAGCATAGTAACCCTTGCAGTAAAAATGCATTGATAATAAAGTAAATGAGCAGCGATTTGCTCTCTTTTTGTGACATCCACACTTTGTCCAATGGCAGGGCTAGGCTGATATTCTGGTTTGACAGTTCCATACAAAATGCGTACACCACATGGATTGCATTTGAGCTTTGTATGTGTGTATTCGTAAACACTTCGTCTCTTTAAACTGAATAAAATATCTTTCCGTAATCATCTCTCTAGAGTGTTTTGAAGAGAGACGTGAATGAAAGGCCCATGCCCACAGTTCAGATATGACACACAGTGAATGTGTATTGTGTTTGGTAGCATATTTGTCTTCTGCCACAAATCAACCAACCAACCAACCAAAATACAGGCCATGTTACATGACACACGATGGGGAGGCACATTGCATCCTGGAGTTCTACATTTTACAACAAAAAGATGGGTCAGGGTGAGGGGAGCTGAACCTAGCCTCTCCCATCTTACCTCCATGGACACTTTTGCTCCCAGATTGGATGCCAAAAGTGTGCTGAGCTGGAGAAGAGCAGGCATTAACTGATAAGAGTGCAGACAGGCAAAGTGAAATGAAGAAGGGAGCAGGGTTCGATTCCCCGCATCCATGGGTGCAGTGTGTGTGTGTGTGTGTGTGTGAGTGTGAGTGTGAGTGTGAGAAGGAGAGAGAGAGAATTAGACCCCTATTTGCTCCTACCTCTTTATCAGAATAAACAGAGGAGGCTGCCCTGTTATGGCTAGGTAAGCCCCAGGTCTCTAGATTACTCTGTATTCCATGCCCATTTGCACATCAGAGATTGCAATCCTGCTAATGTTTCTACCATCACTTATCACTGAGAAGAGAAGTGAATCAAGACTCAAGAAGCTGTTTCTTTGTGTGTGCATGTGGGCTGAGACATTGATTGCTTTCTTTTAGCTCTTTCTCCTGTCTGATTCACCAGAAAGTGCAAACAACTGAGAAACTCAAGTGGATCAAGAAGGATAACTACCGTATTTTTTGCTCTATAAGACTCACTTTTTCCCTCCTAAAAAGTAAGGGGAAATGTGTGTGCGTCTTATGGAGCGAATGCAGGCTGCGCAGCTATCCCAGAAGTCAGAACAGCAAGAGGGATTGCTGCTTTCGCTGCGCAGCGATCCTTCTTGTTGTTCTGGCTTCTGAGATTCAGAATATTTTTTTTCTTGTTTTCCTCCTCCAAAAACTAGGTGCGTCTTATGGTCTGGTGCGTCTTATTGAGAGAAATACGGTAATTGTGCAAAGGGGGCCAAATAAAAAGAAAACATGTTTTCGATGTAATTCTTTTTCTTGGCTTTTCACTTTATCACCCCTTACAATGCAGACATAATACATATATGGCATAGTCCACAGGTGATTTTTTTATTTTTGCCTACAGAATGCCAAACTATATATTATGCTTAATGAGTAGTATGCTTTTGTTTATATGATTACAGGCTTGGGGGATTGTTACTGGGTCTGCAGCACATATTTCTTCCCTCTCCAGCAGCCGTGACACCCCCACATCCCTTCTGCACAGAACATTGGAAAGTTTAGGGCCCACACCCAGAATATCTCTGGCTGAAACTGTGCATTATGGGAAAAATATGTTTAGATTCCTGGAAATGAAGAAGAAAGCTATGGCGTGATGTCATTGTGTTAGCATTTTCCCACTTGGCCTCTTCTGTGGGTGCTGGGGAAACACTAATGTGGTGAGATCATGCCACAACTGCTTAATACTGGGGTAACTTAGAGGAGAGGTCTTTCCATAATGTGTAGTGTGTGCCTGATAACAGCAGTCAGATGTGTTTATGTGCCCAGCCAATGCCACATGATTTTCAGAACTACAGACAATTGCACCCGCAAGCCAATCGACAAATCCTATGCAAAAATATATATTCCAGGAGGTGCACAGCTGTGGAGAAAAACAAATTTCCTTTGAATAAAGTCCTAGTGAGGTGTTCCTATATCAGCGTGGTGCAGGTAGTAGGGACGAGTGCCCTCGCCCTGCACTCTCTGCCATCTTTGTTGCCCTCCACAAGTTGGATGGTGACTGCAGTGTGAGCCAGCTCTGCTCATGTTGTAGACTCCCCACTCATCATCGAACCCTGATTTTCAAGGGTTCTAAAATCACAGGGAGCCTGTAAGAGGAGAACAGGCTCCTTGTTGCAGCCAGAACACCTCCAAAAGAGGAAGGAAGAGCATTGCATGCAGGAATATATCTAGTTACAGATAGGTAGCCGTGTTGGTCTGCCATAGTCAAAACAAAATAAAAAAATTCCTTCCAGTAGCACCTTAAAGACCAACTAAGTTAGTTCTTGGTATGAGCTTTCGTGTGCGTGCACACTTCTTCAGATACCTATCTGAATCTGAAGAAGTGTGCATGCACACGAAAGCTCATACCAAGAACTAACTTAGTTGGTCTTTAAGGTGCTACTGGAAGGAATATATCTGTTATGTACTGAAGTTCTCACCCTGGGCCAGCAGGGGGATACTGTAGATAGTTTTCACTCAGGTCCACATATGCAAATAAAGAATTGAAAGTGACGTTCAGTGATTGGATAGCTACAGAAAGTTGTTACTGTTGCATTGTAGTGGAGCTCTATATAAGCAGGCTGGCTGAACCCTTCAGTTCAGTTTTGTTATGGCCTGTGAATAAACAAGAGCTGTTTGAAGAATCGCTGTGTCGTCTGATATGTTCCCCCACAACATAACAATATCAGACCTGTTTTATCCCTGTTGCAAGCAGTCACCTTCCAGCTTGTGGAGGGGGATGGGGGTGAGAGAGCTTGTCCCCACTTCCTTTTCCGTGGGGTGTTAATCACATGGAGTAGGAACACCTGAAGTGGGCTTAAAATGGCTTCATCGCAGAGGAAGCACAATTTCCTGTCCAGCTGTAGCTGCAATGCTTCTCTCTGACTCATCTCACTCATGATGGAAACAGAGGACCATTTCTATCAAGATAACTATGCCACTTTAAGGATCTTGAGCAAGTTTTAAAACCCATACATCTCCACATAAAATGATCTCCACAAAAATTGTGGTTTTTGAGAAGGTACTGCTGCCGTCTTGAACTGATGTAGTGAGTTGAGTCAGCTGATGTGGACAAGGTTGCAACTTCTCTAAACTGGCAACAATTGGTGGTTCGTTCATATAAATAATGCAAACATGAATACATCTACTTTCTGCTACTGAAGTTGAACTAAAAGGAAGAACTTGATAATGGAGAGACAGGTGGAATCCGTAGGAGTGAGCTTGTTGCCAGGAGGATGCCATTTGGCAGAGTGCTGGTGCAGCCTATCTTTCAAGCATGTAGCTGTATCTTTTTTTTTTTTGCCTTTTTGTATGCGATGTCACTGGGCTACTGTTGTTCTGGAAGTAATTGTCCTTCAATTAAATTCCGTGCAGCCAGAGCAAAAGAAAGAGCAACAGATCATGAGCTTCTGAGGTCATGGAGGGAAAATTAGTCACATCCAACTGAGAAACAAAGGGAGCGGCGAAAGGAGGCTACAATGGCAATATAAATGCCTGTTACAACGTTCCTAATGGACTCCCAGTGGTCTAATCCAGGGCAAGGATGCATGCTAGATCTGGGAGGGGTGCTGTAATTCCCATTTTAAACCCTTGGTTTGACATTCTGGAAAAAGCGCAGTTTAAACAAAACGAGGATCCCAAATACATCTACCAAAATTGTGACTTTCTCTTCCTACTGGAACGGGGCAAGCTGGAAAATTTTGGATTAAGAGTGTTTCTGAATCAGGCCTTTTGTCAAGTATTGTCACATACATATGGGACAGAGGTCATGATGGAAAGTCCATGAATGACTTCATTTAGATTACTGTATTAGAGAAAAAAAAGCACACCACTTTGGCTTTCTGCCAGGGCCTAGACAACTATTTCCATGGAAACTGTGGAGAAAACAGTAAATATGAGCGCAGAATGAATTAAGATAGAGGTTTCTCAGGTCTTTACATATGACAGTTTTGCTGTCTTTGTTCTTGGGTCTGTACGCCCAAGCTCAAAGTTATGGGGTGAAGCTTGAAAGCAGAAAGGAGAAAAGAAAGTGTCTGTTTACGCTGAAATACTTGTGTGTGTGTTTGTGTAGAGCACTCTCTATGTAGAGTTGCATCTAATTGTGTCACTTCTCTGATAGCATTCATTTATTTAAATATTTTCATTCAGAAAAAGATCACAATGTGGTTTCCAAAAACCCAATAACAAAATTAAGCAACACAATATAAATGATAAAATGTGAAAAATTGAAATAGAAACAAAAACATATCCTAGAATATACCAGTACTTCCATGAACAAAAATGTGCTTAGGTGGTGACAGAAGCTCAAGGATGTAGTTGGCCATGTTACTAGGAGAAGGGAGTTCCCCCACTGCCCCCCATACTTGGCACCCCTGTTTTGTTATATGAATGACTTGATGTGTTTTTTTTGTGCTTGTCGTGTATGCAAACTGCTTTGAGATCTTGTAGACAGTACAGTAGTTTATAAATGGTAAAAAGGTAAAGGTACCCCTAACAGTTAAGTCCAGTTGCGAACGACTATGGGGTTACGTGCTCATCTCGCTCTATAGGCTGAAGGAGCTGGCATTTGTCCACATACAGCTTCCGGGTAATGGGGCCAGCATGACTAAGCCGCTTCTGGTGAACCAGAGCAGCGCATGGAAACGCTGTTTACCTTCCTGCCAGAGTGGTACCTATTTATCTGCTTGCACTTTGACGTGCTTTCGAACTGCTAGGTGGGCAGGAGCAGGGACCGAGCAACGGAAGCTCATCCCGTCGTGGATTTGAACCGCCGACCTTCTGATCGGCAAGTCCTAGGCTTTGTGGTTTAGACCACAGCTCCACCTGCGTCCCCTATAAATGGTAGTGATAATTAAATAACAAACACATACATTTAACAGCATTTGACCTGTAGAAGCTGGTATTTGACAGCTGTCATGATGTCAACAGAGCATATGCCATGATGCGGCATGCATCAATCAACATTTGATGGTCTCTAGCAGCGGACTTACAGTAGCAGCCATCATTTGGCCACAGCTGACAGCTGACGTGTATCTGAAGAAGTGTGCATGCACACGAAAGCTCATACCTAGAACTAACTTAGTTGGTCTTTAAGGTGCTACTGGAAGGATTTTTTTAATTTTGAGCTGACATGTAGTAGCACACGTTATCTGACAATATTGGATAGATGGTTTGCAATAGGATTTAATAAATTAACTTTGCTTTGCATTTACATTTACATTTGGATTTCAAATTTCAGTTTTGAAAATGACATTGGCATTTGGCCCACTGATGTTGATGCCGAAATCCAGATTTCAAAATGTCAGCATGTCCGTTTCACACGTTCCTTCTGAGGAGATGCCTTCGCTGTACAGTGGTACCTCGGGTTAGGTTCAGGTTACATACGCTTCAGGTTATAGACTCCGCTAACCCAGAATTAGTACCTCGGGTTAAGAACTTTGCTTCAGGATGAGAACAGAAATCGTTCAGCGGTGGTGCAGTGGCAGCAGGAGGCCCCATTAGCTAAAGTGGTGCTTCAGGTTAAGAACAGTTTCAGGTTAAGAACAGACCCCCAGAACGAATTAAGTTCTTAAACCGAGGTACCACTGTATTCTTTTCGGCACCTGCTTAAAACATTTTTGTTTAGGCAGGCCTATCCAGACATGTGTTATAACTTCTTTTATTGTTCATTTTAATTCTCTTTAAATGTTTTTAAATTGTTTTAATAGGGGAAAAAACACTGGTAGTTTTAGTATCTCTTAGAGGCTTTGCTACAATCAAGCCGTGTATAAACTTTGTTAAATAAATGAAATGAACTAAATTTGTGCTGCACCGACCTCGCCACTGCCTTGCGCCTCTATCTCCTGGTAAGCAGACCACTGCAAGACCCTTCTCTGCTGGCCCTCATCTTAAAAATTAAAATATGTGAACCTGCACTTTTATTGCTTTTTTGGGCTGAGAAATGCTGGTTGGTTCGTGGGTTTTGCATGCAGGCATTCATCCTGCTGGTATGTTTTGCAGAAACCAGCGTGGTCTGCTGCTAAAAGAAGGGAAGAACGGGCTGGCACCAGAACCCATGTTATCACCCATGTTGGAATGTTACGGAAACCTTATCGTTTCCGCTGGGATCTGAGGGGTAGTTCTGCTGACAGAGAATTTTATTATCTGGTGGCTGGGACGTTCTGAGAGGAGTTTTATGTCAAAATTTTAATCTTCTGTTGGGGAGGAAGGAAAAACAGCATGTAGCAGAGTTGGTTCGGGAGGCCTGTGGGACGATAGCACTGCGTGTCCTCCTCCAACTTTCTCACACACACACCTCCCCACTCCATTTGTAGCAATGGTACAGCTTGGCTCAGGAATTCTGACTAAATTACTATGTTTCTAAGAAGACATGTCAAAGTCCCTCACCATTCACAATTTTCCCCCCCTTGTGGAGACTGAATGGCGGCCCAGGCTTTTCAACTCTTTTCTTGGCCTCTCTCCCTGTCAGAATCAGCATTTTCTGAGTGTCGTTTATTTCACTTAGTTTCAATTTACTTTGTTCTCGTTTAAATCTCAGTTTAAGTCTGCCTCTAATAGCCCAAGTGGCTGAATTCACTTGTGCAGTGATGCAACAGGGATGTGAACCCAGTCTCACCCGCCCCTTCTGTGAAATCTAGATGACATCATCTGCCAGAGCAAAAGGATAACTGATGGAATTTCCTTGCTCTGGCAAGTGAATGAGGTGATGAGGAGGCTTTCAAGTTTATTTGTGACAGATGCGCCATGGCTGCACACGAATGCCCAGGCTCCTAGGGAGGAGATTGTGGTTGCGTTGTGCTTTACCACTCATTTTGCTGCTGTGCAACACTGAGCTAAGCCATGTTTTGACTTAGATTGTTGTCTGAACCCAGGCTTGTGATTTGTTGTTGTTTAGTCGTTTAGTCGTGTCCGACTCTTCGTGACCCCCTGGACCAGAGCACGCCAGGCACTCCTGTCTTCCACTGCCTCCCGCAGTTTGGTCAAACTCATGCTGCTAGCTTCAAGAACACTGTCCAACCATCTCGCCCTCTGTCGTCCCCTTCTTCTTGTGCCCTCCATCTTTCCCAACATCAGGGTCTTTTCCAGGGAGTCTTCTCTTCTCATGAGGTGGCCAAAGTATTGGAGCCTCAGCTTCATGATCTGTCCTTCCAGTGAGAACTCAGGGCTGATTTCCTTCAGAATTGATAGGTTTGATCTTCTTGCAGTCCATGGAACTCTCAGGAGTCTCCTCCAGCGCCATAATTCAAAAGCATCAATTCTTTGGCGACCAGCCTTCTTTATGGTCCAGCTCTCACTTCCATACATCACTACTGGGAAAACCATAGCTTTAACTAGATAGACCTTTGTTGGCAAGGTGATGTCTCTGCTTTTTATGATGCTGCCTAGGTTTGTCAGTGCTTTTCTTCTAAGAAGCAGGCGTCTTTTAATTTCGTGACTGCTGTTACCATCTGCAGTGATCATGGAGCCCACAGGCTTGTGATTTAGCTTTCTCTAACTATAAACTGTAACCAATGTTTGTTCTTGGTTTACCGTTCTTGGTTTGCCCAGTAGAGCTAAAATATCAGCCCAGGTTTGTGCAACACACTAAGCCAAAACGTGGCTTATCTCAATGAGACACAGCAGCAAAATGACCAGGCAGAAGCAACATGGCTACAGTCTCTTCCCCAGTAGCCTGCGCACTCATGCATGTGCTCTGTGCCATGTTTGGCTTAGTGTGATGTGTGAACCAGACCATATGCTAGAATAAATTGGAGAATGAGGAAGAGTATCAAGCAGAGACTGGATACTTCTTTCCTTTTATTCGATAGGGTTCCTGCTTCCACACTAGCACTTTAAATGGTAACAGTGCTTTGTGAGATGGTTTGCATTTCTAATGAAATGCCAAAGGCTGCAGTTCATTTGGCTAAATATGTTTTACATGTTGAATGTATGCAGTCACAAGTAAGCTGCAGTGAGTTCCATGACGTGTACTCCTATCATAGGCTGCTTCCTTTATATTTAATTAAATGAATCATGCATTTACTTTAATTGTGTAGTTGATAAAGTTTTATGGTTTTGCTGTGATTCTCTTTTATGCAAGCTGCTTTGGGAGGATCTATGCTCTTGAAAAGGGGCACAAACATATCACTTAGAACAAACCAAGTAATTCGTCAAGCCGAACTACACGAAGCATACTTTAGCCGAGCACGCTCTTGGTTTGGGCATTCCTTATATTTCAAAGGGATGGTGGTGAGGCCCAGAAACTTGGCTTGTGTCCCAGGTAAAGGGAGTGTTGGTGCAAGAGTTCCATTGAAAATATTATTGGAAAGGTAACAAGGTTGACCTCCACTACGCTAGAGGTAGGAATACTTCAGCTAGCTGTGCATAGAGTTGCTAGAGTAGAAGCTACGTTAGTGGTGGGCTTCCACTACAGGTAATTTTATGATCAACACAATTTCTGTGTAGCACAGCGCCTCAGAAGCAAGCAAAGTGGCTTGTAGAGGGGTGGGAGTGGGGCTACTGTGCTAGGTTCCTGTCAGGTATCTGCTGTTATTTACCAAGAAGGGAAGGGAAAGTTTATGCTGGGCAGATGCTCCACCAGCAGGGCTGGATTGGCTCTGCTGGTGCATTTGCACCTTACCTCGCAGCTGAGACCATATAACACTGGTCCTGAAAGACCTACATTGGCTCCCGGTACGTTTCTGAGCACAATTCAAAGTGTTGGTGCTGAACAGTAAAGCCTAAACGGCCTCAGCCCAGTATACCTGAAGGAGCGTCTCCACCCCCATTGTTCAGCCTGGACACTGAGGTCCAGCTCCAAGGGCCTTCTGGCGGTTCCCTCATTGCAAAAAGTGAGGTTACAGGGAACCAGGCAGAGGGCCTTCTCGGTGGTGGTGCCTGCCCTGTGGAACACCCTCCCATCAGATGTCAAGGAAATAAACAACTATCTGACTTTTAGAAGACATCTGAAGGCAGCCCTGTTTAGGGAAGTTTTTAATGTTTGATGTTTTATTGTGTTTTTAATATTCTGTTGGGAGCCACCCAGAGTGGCTGGGGAAACCCAACCAGATGGGCAGGGTAGGTATGAATGAATGAATGAATGAATGAATGAATGAATGAATGAATAAACAAATACCAAACTCCTTACCCCTCCCCATCCCATCCATTTGCATTTTCTAGAAAGCTTCTTTATACTGCCTTGGACTACCTAGCTCAGTATTGTCTGCCCTGATTGGCACTGGAGGCTCTCCAGGGCTTCAGGTGGGGTCTCTTTCTCTTTCCTGGAGATGCTGGGGACTGAAGCTTTGGCCAGCAGAGCAGATGCTCTTCCACTGAGCTATGACAGTTGAGGATCTGTGCCGCTCATGGTGGTTCGGGCTTTGTATTTTCTCCATGCCACATAGCAACATACCTCTGCTTCACCTGACTTCACTTTCTCTGTGATCAATAGGCTGACGGCGCAGTGGAGTGTGGAGGACGAGGAGGAAGCAGCCAGAGAGCGGCGCCGAAGGGAGCGTGAGAGACAGCTGAGGTCCCAGGCAGAAGAAGGCCTGACCACCACCAGCACTTCTTCCGAGAGTGGGGTGGCAGCGCAAGAAAGCCGGTGAGAAGCGACTGAGCATAAAATCACACATACACACACACACACACACACACACACACACACACACACCTTATTCCAGTCCACTGTTAAAACACAAAATAAAATCTCACAGTTGTCAGCTGCTTGATGAAGAATTCTCCAGAACTCAACAGTATGTCCTCAAATAGAAGTTAATTCAATAAAAGTGACAAGGAATTGCTTTATTTGTGATGCATTTATATATGTATATATAGTTTTGTTTGTTTTTATTTCATTTTAAGGAAATATTATTTACAGTTGTATTATTTTGTGCAATAAATAGTACCTCAGAAATAGTACCTCAGATTAAGAACTTTGCTTCAGGACGAGAACAGAAATTGTGTAGTGGCGGCGCGGCAGCAGCGGGAGGCCCCATTAGCTAAAGTGGTACCTCAGATTAAGAACAGTTTCAGGTTAAGAACAGACCTCTGGAATGAATTAAGTACTTAACCCGAAGTACCACTGTATAACATTTTTCAACCAACCAACCAACCAACCAATATGGTTACAATAATACTGAGGAAAACATGATTATTATCCGGCTTGGTACGCCAGCACTGTGTGCAAGCCAAATGAATCAGCTCCCATGTGGTTGGCTGCAATCTCATTATTTCAGGGAGAACAATAATTTCCTCTAGTGTTTGAGGTGGCAGTAATTGGGCTCTCCTCCTTTAATCCCCACAAGAACCCTGCGAGGTAGGTAGGTTAGGTTGAGAGGTGGCGACTGGCCTGAGGTCACCCAGTGAGGATTATGAGAAGAAGCCCCATGTTTTCCTCCCTTGTAAGTCAAAGGCAGGGGGAATTCAGCTGGTAGGAGAGGGAAGGTGAATCATTCTCTTGCTTGCCAGTTTCCCCCTGCAAATGTTTTCCCAAGCCATCTATAATATTTTCTCTCTCTTCCAGTCAGGCTCCAAAACTGAAAGTGTAAATGGGATGAAAATGGGATTTTTTTTGTGGGGGAGTGGGAGCAATTGCTGGAGAAAATGGGGTGGCTCAGTAATGGCTAAGCATCTATCCCTGCAACCTCCCTCCCCCCCTCTCTCTCTCTCTCTCTCTCTCTCTCTCTCACACACACGCACACACTGTTCTCTCAGCAGATGCAGGGTTGGGACCATGTGTTTGCTAGGGAAATGCCCCATTAGAAAGTGACCCCTTTGTAGTGTTGCATCTGAAGACTGGATATTGGAGAAGTTAATACAAAGAGAGAGAAACTATGCTTCTAGTTATTTTTCTATAAAAGAAAGGTTTTCATTTTCACTTAAAAAAATAGTTGACTTGATGGCTTCATGCCGCTCCCCACCCATTTCTCAGCCTTTTCTGCAGCTGTTGATCTGGCTGCAAAGGTCAACATATGAATACTGTCTTTCTCTTAAGTAAACTCAGCTCACACTTATGGTGACTCATCCTCTTCTTGTACCTTGTTGCACCAATCCCTCATTTCCAGGAAGGAAGGGGGCTTCTTGCAGCCACTTTCAACAAACAGCTGTGATAACTTCCCTGTAGGTCCAGATTATGCTTGTTGGACATCCTTTATTGTGTCCCTTACTCCAGTGCATCAGAACCTCACAGAATGTATTGGGCACCTCTCCACCTTCAGTTTAGTATGATGAGTATACAGGACTGAGGGTGGGGGAATGGCAATGGCCAATGCCATCAACACCATGCCATGCTTGGCTTCCAGAGGCATCCAGCTGGTGACTGTAAGGAGAAACAGACTAGGGTGGAATCTTAGATTCTTACTTCAGTACACTAGAATTATCCATGCAGCCTCAACCAAAAGACCAAGTCCAGGAAATACAGTATTTTGTGAGCTCATTTGCAAATTGGACCAATGATAGTCTCTCTTCAACACAGTATTTTACCAACTCAAGCTCCCATTTTACTTTTCCTAGCTTTTTACAGTGATCTGAGTTGTGCAATATTTCACACAGTGGATTCAAGTTGTCATCATTCCTGTAACGCTTGCAGACTTGCTACTATAACAGTATTGTCTCTTTCCTCGAATCTGTTTTCCAATTCATTGAGTGCAATGGTCAAGAACAATGTCATCAAGCCTTCTGAGCTCTAGTTCTCTTTCATTCCTTCCTTCAAAACTGACACCCTCACTGTCAATGAAACTGTCAGAAAACTTTTATGTGAGCTTACAAAGAGGTTTTGATGATGCTTCGTGGTCAGCAGTTTCCATGCTTTCCTCGGCTGCTTCCATAGTGTTACTGAAAACAATATCCTTTTGCATTTCTTGCAACTGCTTTGTAGCACAATAAGTTTCAATGTTGCCTCAATATCTAGAGTCTTCTGCTATAACAGTGATGTTATAAGTTTAAGATATCCCAGTAATTTTAGCATAATTTCAGTAAGAAGGGAGGGCAGATAGACGACTAATCTAATTGAGCAATTCAATAGCTCCAGTTTTTAGATGACCAATTTTTTCACAAGGGAAAGGTGCACTGATGCATTTGTGTGTGGAAAAAAATAATTATTTATCTGAATGTATAATCATAAATGAATCCGAATGTCCAGTCCATTGTTGAACCAACAGGCATTTTAAAAAGCTACCTTTACAAATCTGAGCAACACACCCATTCTTAAGAAAAATACATACAACTGTTTACATAAGTCAAAATATTCCTTTATCTAAGGTAGAACCTCAGTTACGTGCACTATTGCCAAATGGAGTTGGTGATTTAAAGCAATGAAGAAACAAAATGTTTCAGTCAAGTTCTTTTGAGATCAAAGCTTGAACACCACCAGATGTGCATTTCGAGACAGATGCTTCGTCATGCGACTGAGTAATTAGTTTGTCAAAATCTGACTGTAAGCCAGCTAATGTGGACAAAATTTCAGATGTTATACTTCAGTACTTTGTGAATGAAGCTCTAAAAAAACAACACAACTGTCTTTCTATCGGCTTCATGATATAGCAGAGCAATTGCCACATCTACAATGCCTTGTTTCGGCAGGTCCACATAACAGCAGGGTCACTTTTATATGTCAAGCGGTATATAAATAGTCTTCATAAATAAAAGTAAAGATTGCTTTATCCAGAGTCATGAAAAAGGAACATTTGTACCATTTGCATACGTGAAAATGTACGTAGAAGGAAATGTACAGTGGTACCTCGGTTTATGAACTTAATCTGTTCTGGAAGTCTGTTCTTAAACCAAAGCCATTCTTATTTATATTTTAAATTTTTTTATATTAATTATTTTTTAATTTATTTTTTTTTTATTCCCTAATGAGGCCTCCCACGGCGGTGCCCTTCCACCGTTCGGCTTCCATTTGTAGACCGAGGTAAAGTTCGCTAACCGGAACACTACTTCCAGTTTTGCGGAGCTCTTATACCGAATAGTTCGTAAACAGGGCTGTTCTTAAACTGAGGTACCACGGTACATAGAAAAATAGCATGTCTGAAATGGTTATCAGGTAGGGCTAACTGATCTCCAGAAACATTTACTGATTCTCTGCTGATTCTCCTTTCCCTTTTCTCTGTCATGTCAAATGTACAATATACGATATATATTTCGTGATCAATGTTGCAACTTGCGAGTGTGTGCTGCTTAAACATTCTACGATATCCAGTTTGGAAACCTCAGGAGGACTTGGCATTGTGGGACAGGAAGAGCAGCATCTCAACTACGGAATCATTTTGCATTTCCATAACTGTTTCGAATCAAACAGGCACTGTGAGTGCTTTAAATTGCGCCTGTCTGCTGTTGGTAGATCTTTCATTCTAAAAGCAGTCAGGCTCAGGCAGTGAAGGAAGCCTGTGAAAAACAAAAACAGTGTAAGAGGTACTAAGCAACTCTCTCACATCCCCGTTTACTTATTTTCCTTTTGGCTAACTCTGGCCTAGGAGTTTGTGCATCTTTGTATTAAATTGCAGCCGCTGTGTTCGATCATAGCTTTGGAATGCAGTCTGTATACTCCGAAGGCCAAATGACGGACTCTTGCCAGTTGGGTATAAGTGCTCCTTTCCCTCTCTTCCTTTATTAATGGATGGAAGAGATTATTTTCTCTGTGTTAACACATGCACAATCCTTAACATTAAAAGCATAAGAGACATCTAAAGTTCAGTTCCCCACCCTCAAGTCTCTCCCCCCCCCAAAAAAGAATGTAGGATGCTTTATATTGTTTCAGACTGTATTCTTAGTGTGAATTACCTCAATACTTATTGCTGGTGGTGCAGTAGGACATTTGTCTGCCAGCTAATTAGGAATCACTTGGATAAAATGTTGGAATATATTTTAAGGACAACTTTCTGCACTTGAAGCCAACAGGAAACTCTCACTGATTTTTTAAAATAATCCTTGAGTCAGATGATCTAGACTCAGTTTGCTGATAAACTATATTGTATTTGTGGAACTTCTGCCATCACATGAAAGAACAGAGCAAGATCAATTTTCTCCTGCACCAGCAAATAACTGTTGTGACCAATAAACACACAGCAACAGCCCAAGTTATATATTTCAAACTCCTACTGGTATCAATTGGAGACTTAAGCTGCAATTCTCTCTGCAGTTTCCTGAGAATAAACCCCAGTGAAGACAGTAGGGCATGCATCTGAGTAAACATGCCTAGAATTGTGCTGCTTATCCCTCCCACTGAAACCAACAGGATTGATCAGAGCCTAGTTTTGACTGCACACAAACCTTATAGCCAGCAGCAAATTACAAAGCACCAAGCATAGGCAGAGTCCTATAAATTAATCTCCATTGTGAGTTTCTATACCAAATCACATTGATGCTTTATAAGGGCTTTTGTAAACAATCAGTGAAAACATCCCCCAATTACCTTTAAACTAGGGATTAAGCTTTTTTTAGGAGGACCCCAAAATTGTTGAGCTTTTTTTTCAAAGGAAAACCCAGAAGATTGTGCATCTTAGACAAACCCCAAATTTGTTGTCAATGGCAGGTGTGTGAGTCCCAACATAATTCATGGGGAGAAAGGACAGTAGCTTGGCTGCAGCAGATACTAGACCACTATTTCATGACTTGAACAAAACCCACTGACTAAATCTGTACTGCAATATTCAGAAATAGTGCAGCATTGCTACAGATGCTTTTGTATAGATGGTTAACCCCCTCTCTCTCCCCCTCTTGTTTGTGTGTGTGTGTGTTGACATCTTGAAAAGGAGACTGCATAGTCTTCAAAGAGCTAAAACCCAAAATTTCACTAAATGGCATTAGCTTGAGAGTGGAATGGTTGTGTTTCTTGTCACTAATCAGGACTCCATCTGCACTATAGATTTAAAGCAGTCTCATACCACTTTAAGCAGTCGTAGCTTATCAGGGGAACTGTAATTTGTAAAGGGTGCTGAGAAAAGAGAC
This sequence comes from Podarcis erhardii, assembly GCF_964252035.2. NCBI lineage: Eukaryota > Metazoa > Chordata > Lepidosauria > Squamata > Lacertidae > Podarcis > Podarcis erhardii. The sequence continues at coordinate 76,037,307 of NC_138497.1, read as the reverse complement.
TCCTACTCCCCTTGCAGAAAAAAAAATATTTATTGAATTTATATACCCTTTAAACCAGTGTTTCCCAACCTTGTGCCTCCAGCTGTTTTTGGACTACAATTCCCATCATCCCTTGCCACTGGTCTTGCTAGTCAGGGATGATGGGAGTTGTAGTTCAAAAACAGCTGGAGGCACAAGGTTGGGAAACACTGCAGTTTAAACAATCCCTCTGGAAATTGTACCTCTGTGAGGGGAATGATGGTATGAAGGCTCAGTGGCACTGCAGTTGGGGCTGAGCGGGTGTACCAGCCGAGCCAATCCAGCTCTCTTGCCAGTGCGTCCACCCAATCACAGTGTCCCCACAGCTCTGTCCAGGTAAGCGGCAGTGATTCCAGAGTCAGGAGGGTGGAGTTGCCCTAACTCACCAGCCGCTTCTGGTTTCACTCCAGCTCCCATCAGCCTGACCATTGGCCACAGGGGCTGGGACAAAGGGGAGTTTGCAACATCTGAAGGCCCCACAGGTACAGTAGCTAAAATGAGAACAGTCAACAAGGTCAGGGACCAGAACAATGTGTGTGTTATTCTGAACTTGCCTTGTGTTAAACATCTTTCTTTCTTTCTCCCGTGTTTCAGGATTGATGGTAAGCCTTCTGGGACTACAGAATTGGAAGAGGATGAAGGCTTTAGCGATTGGTCCCAGAAACTTGAGCAGCGCAAGCAGAGATGGGCAGGGGAAGGAGTGCCGGAAGCAGAGCAGACATGCCAGGGTGACTGGAGAGAAGCCCAGCCGGTGGCACCTGTATGCTGTGAAGAAAGGTAGAGATGCTTTTTAGTTGCTCCAAAAGAAGTGGCAAACTCTTACGCACAAACCAGAAGAACTGGTGTCAAACCAGAGACACCAGAAGAATTGTAACAATTCTGTGCAGGTGAACTTAAGAAGTAAGGCCCACCAATTGAATGGGGCTTACTTCTAGGTAAGGGGATGTAGCCTGGCCACTCTCAGGACAAAACAATCTGATTTACTGCAAGCCATTTCCGTTATCAAGAAATTTTCCAGCCCAGGCAGATTTTTATTTGACATTCCTGCATTAGTTCCACTGAGTAAACACATGTATGGTGGGTTTATTGTTTGCTTTAAAAAATATATATGACTGGGGGTTTGTAGGCTGTTTCAGCTGGAAGAGAGAAAATATGGAACACCTGCAGCAGGACAGTGCAAAGGAAAGGAAAGGGAGGGTGTGTCCTGAAAACCTTAATTAGGAAAACACATTTAGGTGAGATGACTCTGCTTTGCTTCCTGTTTTCCTGGAGGTTGAGGGAGAGCCGCAGCTCCAGTGTAAGTAGACTCTTGATAGGGGGCCTTTTACCAGGTGAATTTAGAGTGAAATCTTTCTCTTGTGTCCTTTAAAAGAGTTGCTCCAGACTCTGAAGTGCATTGTGAGGTTTCATTATATCTGTTGTAGGCTATATGTACTCTGAGAAGCTATTACTGCCTTAACATGGGAAGACTATAAATTCTTTATAAATTTCCTGGGAATTTCTTCTTTCCAACTGTTGGTTAGCTTTCCCCAGTGGATTTTAGGATTGTTAAGATTATTGGGCTTTGGGGGAGTCCACAGAAGGATATACATAGAGATCTCCTACTTGTGAGTTGAGAGTAGGCTTCATATCACAGGGAGCTTCCCAAGAGGAGAATGTCTAATGGACTTGGGTGCTATTTGGTCACAAATATGAGGTTGCTAACTCTGTAACTGACTTTTGGCATGTGCCTCTTAACACCAGCTTAATGTGCTGACCTTAAGCTGGTCGCCTCAACTCAAAAAGGATATTGTGGAGCTCGAAAAGTCCATCAATGGCTACCAGCCACAGTGACTGTTTTGCCTCCACACGCAGAGGCAGTAATACTTCTGAATGCCAGCTGCTGAAAACAAAAGGAGGGGTGAGTGCTGTTTTGCTCAGATCCTGGTTGCAGGATCTCATAGGCATCTGGATGCCTTCTGTGAGAATAGGATGCTGGACTAGATGGGTCATTGGCCTGATCCAGCAGCCTGCTATTATGTTCTTATGATGAGGCTTTTTCTGTCCTTTCCAAAGCTTCACCTGATCCTTATCTGTGAAGCTGCTGCCAGCTCTCATCTTACTTTGTTGGCAACCCTATACAAACACAATGTTGTTGGTTCTTCGTTGGTTTGGGGTGGTGTTTAGAAACATGGCCCCACATTTTAACTGAATTATAAACCAGTGTGCACATTTTTATTTTCACTACTATGGGGGTACCTTATAAGTAATGAATGCAATGCTCATCTTTATACAGCATTCGTCGTCGTCCCCCACCCTGCGTGGAGATTCCCGGTACATCACAGATGCACCTGTGGCCTTCTGAATGCAAAGCAGGTGCTCTGCCACAGAGCTATGGTCTCCCCACCCCTCAGTTAATTAAAGTAGTGACTTTGGAATTAAAGTTATCATGATTGGTGAGGAAAAGCATGGAGCAGAATGGATGCTGCCTATACGACTGTTGTGTATAAGAAACATAGTGAGAGGTGCATGCCAAGAAAAGTGTGGAAATTCAGTTGCAATTTTGCTTAGCAATTTTGCATAGCAGAAAAGCAATGAGTAGTATGCTGAGAGGCACCTGGGGTGAGCAACGCTTTATAATTGATTATTCATAAGCATAGGGCCTATAGGTAAGCCTTGGGTACTTTTTACTGCCAACAGGACTCTTTGCCTAAGGAAGAAACGATGTTTTAATGGTTTACATTTCTAGCATTTGGTTTGTGGTTAATACCTGGTCCAAATTCACATAAATGAAGATATGGATTTACCTTGTGTTCCATGTGAAATGCAGGGAGGGGTTGCCAGAGCTACAACCAGCATTTATTGGGTTAATTTGGAATGCCTGTCCACCTTCCATGCTCATGTTTTGCACTGCTTTAGTAGGAACATCTGCTCTGCCTCAGAGCCCAGCAATGGAACTGTGTAAACACAACTTCTCGTAGTGCCTACACACATTCCCATATGTTTTTGGTATGGACATTGTGGGTCAGTGGAAGGTTAAATCAACTTCAGCTTGGCATTTACATCCAGGAGAGTCATAATATAGACAAGCGCCGCCATGCAATAGTGCTTCGGTTTAGGAGATGAAGAGGAAAGAGGATTGAAGGGAAAAGATACATGATGCTGAGGTTCTGTGGGGTTTTTCCTTGAGGGATTTTGAGTGCAACTGTGACCCAGAGGTCAAGCATCCTCTCTCCCAGTACTGCTGCTGCCATCAAACTTGCAGCCTGACATTTCTCCCCTGCCACCACCACAAAAGGCAGGATATGGATAGCAAAGCGTCACATGTCATTTCCCCCTTGTTTTTCATTGAAGGACCACAAAGCAGGGGGTATCTTTGCTCTGAGATGTATTGCACAAGTATCCTACCAGTAACTGAATAACTTCTGCTTCACCAGATTCTGGTTATTCTGAATGCCCTCATCTATTTTGCCCAGGGTTTTTCAGATATAGTAGTTCCTTGTTTTGAACAAGGAGCACCACTGGACTCGCTATCTTTACTTTTGATACAGGGCAGTTTAGAACCTGGTAGAGTTAGCCTACTCAGTCTAACCATTAGGCAGAGGGAGACAATTGCACCAGGCAGCAATTTTTGGAGACTCTCAGTGACATTGTGTTTCACTTGCATTTGGGTGTCAAGGTGGCTTGGCTAAATCTGGAATGTAGACTTCGTTAACAGAATACAAGGCTCCCATATATGTGTTGTGCTGGATGCTTCACAAAGCCTTTCCCCTATATATCCTCTCCCATTCTGGCCCCTGCTTCTGGGGAGTACTAAGGAAATGCAAACAAGTGTCTCACCATATTAATGGTTATGTGGCAGTTCATTGGCACAATGTCGTATTTTGTTTTTCACATAGAAGTCAAATTGTGGCATCATTTGAACTAGTAACATCCTTTCCTGTGCATATTGTAGCTCTTCTCATCTTAAAGATATTAAAAGCTGGTGCTTTGCTTTTAAAAGAAAAGGAAGTTAACTGATACCTTTGTCCTTTTCTCTTATCCTTTCCTCCCATTGCCAATTTTCAGTCCTAGGTCACCAAGGCATTCCTATGAGGAAGAAGAAGGCAATCTGATGGAAGCAGAAGCCAAGCTAGGGCAGATTCACCTGGATCAGGAGTCTCCCATCTTCATCCGGTTTGCACCTGGGCCTTCAAACTTCCTCAAGTTTTCCTCTGGTTCCATCTCACAAGATCAGCTTGAAGAAGAAGCAGAGCTGGAACAGCAGCAAAAGCTTACCGAAGATGTGGGTATAAGAGAAGAGAATCAGGATGTCAGAGAGGATGTCAAAGAGGAACCACAGCATGTTGCAGAAGAGAATCGGCATGAAGAAGAGAGAGAAATGCAAGAGGTCAGATGTGTTCTGTCATCATATGCCTACAAATTAGTAGGCTAAAACCAAAATGGAGGCAACAGGACCACAAGGGAAATGGGCAAAATGAGGACATAAAGAAAGACAAAAATCTGCTTGGAAACTTTTGTTGGCCCTCAGTGTCTTGTAGCTGTACACACTACTGTTGTCACTGCAAGCCATGGGGATGGGATGACGTCAAATATGAAGTTCAAAATTACCTTGAGAGAATGGGAAACTCATCTGAATCTGGCAAAAATAATTTCAACAGACACAAATGCAAAGTTACGCAGTGAGGCAAACAATAAAATAAAAATGAAATTCACAGATATAGGATGGGGGAATATCTGGTTAGGTAGCAGGCCATATGAAAAGGGTCTGAGTAACGCAGTTGACTACAACTGTTGTTGAATCAGCAGCACGATGTGCCTGCAAAAAAAGTGGGGGGCTAATGTAATTTTAGGCTGCAATAATAGAACTGTAATATTGATATCCTGGGAAATTCTTCACTAGTCAGAGGTCATCTGTCTGGACCACTGTGTCCAGTTCTGCACTTGGAGAAGGGAGTAGGGCAACTGGAAGAGCAGAGAAGGTAGTCAGAGGTGTGGAAAACAACTCCTAGAGGAAATGTTGCACAAGCTCTCTTTGCTGAATTGCCACCAATTCTTTCTCTTCAGGAGAAGAAAAGGAGAAGGAATGAGGAGGAAGAGGCACCAGAAAAACGGCAAAGAACTCCAAGCACTTCCAGCCAAGAGGAAGAGTCTCAGCCTCCTTCAAGCCCTACGGTAAAGGTATGCATCATAATCCTTAGGTAGGAGGACACTGGAAATCCCAGTAAACAAAGGTTGGGTCTCTTCCCCCCGCAGCTCCCCCCCCCATTTGGAGGACTATACAGTGGTACCTCGGGTTACATACGCTTCAGGTTACAGACTCTGCTAACCCAGAAATAGTACCTCGGGTTAAGAACTTTGCTTCAGGATGAGAACAGAAATCATGCTCCGGTGGCGCAGTGGCAGCGGGAGGTCCCATTAGCTAAAGTGGTGCTTCAGGTTAAGAACAGTTTGAGGTTAAGAACGGACCTCCGGAACGAATTAAGTACATAACCAGAGGTATCACCTAGAAGAGCAGAAGGGTACAGAACTGTGCAAATCAGGTGGGAGAAAGGCAGTCGTTACACCTTTTTCTTCTCTTTTCCCAGCCTTAGCTTGGCATTTTGGGGTGGAAGCAGGAAGGTTGTATCTATCTTCTAGACCACTGACTAAGCTGATGTGTTGTCGTTTTTTATTTAGATCGTTGAAAGAACTGAATCCCTGAACCGCTCCATACAGAAAAGGTAACTTCCATCTGAGGACTGAATATTCTTAAGTTATGCAATGTTGATGCTGCACTTCACTGGGTTAAAGGCAACTATGCTGAAAGTAATAATAATAGTAATTTATTATTTATACCCCGCCCATCTGGCTGGGTTTTCCCAGCCACTCTGGGCGGCTCCCAACAGAATATTAAAAACACAATAAAACATCAAACATTAAAGACTTCCCCAAACAGGGTTGCCTGTTTTACTTACTTCCCATGTTACATGCTGCCTTTAAGAGCCAAGTCATCCCCACGTAGCTTCTATAAATAGTAAAATAAAAATATGAAAACAGCCTAATTATATTTGCAAAATTAAACAGCAGTTTAAAATGATATAAAACCCAAGCCATTAAAAGTAGATTGAAATAAGTACAACAAATTGAGGTCCCTTTAAAAGCTAATAAATATGGGGGTGGTGGGGCAATAGTCTATATTATTAATATCTGTAGATCAAACTTCCCAGGCATATTGGGCCACCACTGAAAAAGCCTCATCAGAAGTGCCCACAAATCTAATTAATCTAATTAATCTTGGCCTGCATGCAGGATCTCTTAGGGTGATCTTAAGGCCTAGGCAGGTTCAAGTGGGTGCTGTGGGGTCCTTCACAACACCTGGCCCCAAACCATCTATTCTTCTTGAAACTGAGGGCAAAGAATTGGGCTGTGTATCTCTTTCTTGGGCATAACACTTAAAACTTGCTCAGACTTGTGCTTCTTTATTCAGACAAAGAAGTGAAACTTGGTTAGATATTTAGCCAAAAACACTGGCCACAAACCAGGATGTGCAACTAAAGTTTGTGCTAGACAAGGTTAAATACTGGGATAGTTCACATATCACATTAAGCTAAATCATGTGCAGGTTCCTAGGGCAGAGATTGTGGCCACTTTGCTCTTGCTTGGTAGTTCTGCTCCTGTACTGAGCAGGTTAGTCTGGGTCATTCTGACCCAGAATAACCACAGGCTGTAACCAAGATTTGTCCTATCGCTTATGGCTTGTCTGTGAGATCTATACTACAAGGAGAATCAAAACCATTCAGGAGGAGCAGAACAGCCTTGATCTCCTCTCTAGGAACCCACACATTCTTACTAAAGCAGAGTTTGGCTTGGTATGACGTGTGAGCCAGGCCACTATTTATCATGAACAAACCATGGTTAAACTTTGGTTCAGGCAATCTCCCCAGTCTTTCTGCTTGCACAATGACAAGCAGGTATTGCTGGTGTCTCCTTTATACAAGTCCTCTGCAGGGGCAGAACTTATTAAGCAAGCTAAACCATGGTTTCCTTGAATTCTCAGGATCTTAACCCAGGGTTACTGCAACAAATCATGGTTAAGTATTTTCTTCAATTAGTTCTTATTGTATTCCAAAAATCACTGGCAAGTAGGAAGATGGCGCTATGAACATGTTGGGCTGGATTAGCTTTGAAATGCCCAGGTTTGTGAGAAATCCTCTTTCCATTGGTCTTTTTTGTTCTCCTTCCAGTAACAGTGTGAAGAAGACACAGCCACCTCTTCCAGTTTCAAAGATTGATGACAAACTTGAGCAGTACACTCATGCCATTGAGGTAAGGTGAAACTCCTTGACTCTGTGAATGAAGTTGTCCAAAACTTTGCTGAGGGTGCAGGCTGGTTTCCTTCCACTCCTGATTTAGGGAATGTGTTAATTGCTTTGAAGAACCTGCCTTGATTGGCTCTAAATGGATGGCAAGCTGGTAAGGTACTTCTGCTGTTGCACATAATAGGATTCAGATTCTGGCATGTCTCTGCAGATGTCATGTTTTCTGTGGCAAGCAAAGTCCTATGTGTGATGCTGTGCATGTGCTACCAGCTTGGTGTAGGTTAGGAATCAGCATGTGAAGGTGCCTCCTCTGACCTCCTATCCAGTTATCACATGTGTGGGTTGCGGCTGACTTCTGTTGGGCCTAATGAGATGCTTTCTTGTTACAATGTTCTGTTGCACCTCTACTGTAGGATGGGAAACCTGTAGTGCATGAAATGATGTAGAATTACATCAACCCTCCTGCAGCCAAGCTGGTGCCAGATGTATTGCTCTGCTTTCCATTGGACCCCAAAGTCTGAGCAGCCCAGGACCTCCATACATACTGCTCAGCCTTGCACCCTGGGGAGGTTAATTTGGTGCTACTAATGTAGCAGTTTGACTTCACCCCTGGTGGTGCACTCCAATGTCCTTTGAGACAGACATCATCAACCCCTAAGCATTGGCCGTGGAGAGTGAGTCTGCCTATTCCTGTCCTGCTGGCTACAGATTTTCCACCCTTGTCTTACCAGCTATGGCATAGTTTGGCTGGCTGGTTTGGGTGTGTGTTTTCATTATGGGAGTCTCTGAAATGAAGGCAGTGTCTGCACTAGAGGTGTTTAGGAGCTGCCCTGCACCCTGCCTGCCTGTCCTACCATCAGCAGGAGCACTGTTGGCACAAAGTAGTTGTGCATTGCAATTCCTGTCTTTGAGAGGAACACATCCACCTTCCATTAGAGCTTACTTAAGCAGGAGCATCACTGTGATGTAGATTCTGCCTCATGTAGGTACCTGGAGATGAGAGTCAATTGGATGTGTTTAGAAAGAGCCTGATACACGATTGTAAAAGAGGTGAATTGGTTCAGAGTAAGAAGCTCTTTCAAATTTACGTATGTCCCTTCCAGACGTCCATCAAGTCTCCGAAGCCAGTGCGTCAGCTTTCCATTGACCTGCCTTCCACTAGTGCTGCAGTGGCCAGCACGAAAAGCCTCTGGGAGACAGGGGAAGTGGCTCAAACCTCTGTGAAGACAATCCCCTGTAAGGTAGGGCTTCCATTGTGCTTTGTGTTTAAAGAGCCTACTGTTGGAAAAGGTTGATGCTGTTATAGAAAAAATGAAAATGCACCTTACTGCAGGAAGCATTTACATGGACATGATTTAATGTGCAAAAATGCACTCAATCAAATGGGGTCAGAATACAGGGCTCCCATACTGATACATTGCATAAAAGTTCTGTCGTTCTAGTAAAGCCTCTTGCATGGAGGTGCCTGTGGTAAATGTTGACACCTAGGTTGTTATACAGGCTCCCAGTATGCTTCTGAGCACAATTCAAAGTGTTGGTGCTGACCTTCAAAGCCCTAAATGGCTTTGGCACAGTGTACCTGAAGAAGCGTCTCCACCCCCATTGTTCAGCATGGACAGAAGTCCAGCTCTGAGGGCCTTCTAGCAGTTCCCTCACTGCAAGAAGTGAATTTATGGGGAACCAGGCAGAGGTCCTTCTCGGTAGTGGTGCCCGCCCTGTGGAATGCCCTCCTATCAGATGTGAAACCAGTAAGCAACTACACAACTTTAAGAAGACATCTGAAGGCATCCCTGTATCAGGAAATGTTTAATGTTTGACATTTGCTGTGTTTTTATTATGCTGGAAGCTGCCCAGAATGTCTGGGGCAACCCAGTCAGATGGGGGGGTATAAATAAAAGCACCATCATCGTCATCAAATGAGCTGGAAGAAAAGCAGCTCAAAATCCTACCCTGTGTCCATGCTTTTTCTAGGACATTGTGGCTGGAGACATTGTGAATAAGAGAAGCCTGTGGGAGCAGAAAGAGAGCCCAAGGACAGATGAAAATGTCAAGGTGAGAGATCCACTTGTTTTTGGAGTTACTCAGGGTTTAAACGGGTGAAGAGACTCTTGGGGGCAACCTGGAGCCTGTGTGGCTGCTCCTTTGGAAAGGCATTGCTTATTCATATGGTGCTATACTAACTGTTGTGTGGAATTTGCTTTTAACATTGCTTCTTGCAAATTGTGGGAAAGCAGTGCCTCAGCAGCATGAAAGGGCTCTAGTGGGGAAGCATTCTGGAATAATCACCTATAAATGGAAACGTGTATGGCGTCTTTAACGCCTTTGGGTTGCTAACAGTTCAAGTGCTCTTTCAGGGCTCTTACTTAACACTCCTTTTTGACATGAGCTCATCTGTGGCAGGATGACCATCTGTGGACAGTATACCTTGCTTTGTTACAACAAAAATCCCCATACTCCCTCCTCGGGTGTAAAAGGAGAAGTGCAATAACTGGATCAAAGTCAGACCACTTTGAAAATACTGAGAGTTGGATAATCACGCAAAACACTTGGAAAGCAGGAAAGCAGGTGGTGTGGGAAGAGGAGTAAGTACTTTAGCCTCTGAAGCTTCTTCCATTTCCTCCCCTCACGTTTAGCTTCCTCAGAAGCTTCCTGGCAAGAAGTACAAGTATGTGGCAACAGGGCACGGCCAATACAAAAAGGTCTTGATAGAAGATGGGGCAACCGAAAAATAGCCTGCTTTGGCACCAAAACACACAGGTAGGTACAATGGGCCACGCAACAGATTAACTACTAGTGATTTTTTCCTCAGTGCTCGAAAGACCACGTTGCATGCAATACTTTAGTAATCTTCACATAAATTACTGTTGCCATATTACAGGTGGCAAGTGAAGCAGAGCAATATGGGGGGGGTGATGTAAGTGACCCCTTTGTACTTCAAACTCACTCTCGTCAAATTCTCATCCAATCTGAAACTGACTTGTGTACACACAGCTGCTTGTGTACCATTCCTAAGTGACTCTGTCTTGAGCCACAGTGACATTATCTCTTCTGCATGTAGGGAGAAGGGTTTCTCTGGTAGCCGTGGAAAGCCTTATGTCTCTCTGGCAGCAATGCCATGGCATTTATTTCGTCAGGAAAGACAGCACTTACTTTTTTCTCCATAGAAACACTTTATTCAATCTATATATACAAAGGTAATTAAAAAATAAAGCCTTGATTCAGGTAGCTGGGTTTTGCAGGAACTGCATCGAGAAGGTACAGATAATGCAAAGCTGTGGAAGGAAAGCTTAAAAAGGTTTCCATCGGAGTCTTATTGAAGGATTGCAGTGTGAACTATAGGCTCAGAAAAAGCCCCACAGAGGCACCATCTTACCAAATTACTTTCCCCCTTCTTACTACATCCTACCTGACACTTCTGTTTCCAAATATGCCTGCTTCCTTTTTACTTAACACTTTTCTGTGTTCCATATTAACACTTTACTTTTCTGTGTTCCTGATATGCCTACGTACTTTCTTGGTTCAAAATCCCCTTGCATCTAAACTATCATTGGAGAAAGAGCATTTATGAAGACTGACTCAAACTGAACTTTGACTTTCACATCCACTTTTGAAGGGCAGCTGATACCCAAGACAGCTCACAACCTATTTATTGGTTTGTGCATTACCCTTTGTCTTCGCGTGCATTACCCTTTACGTCTGAAAGACCTCATAATTCTCCAAAGCTTGGCTTATTTCCTGGTTCTTTAATGAAGCACACAATGCCTTCTGATCCTTCTCTTTACTCATGCATTAAAGCTCCTTTCCTTAAAGGTGGCTGCAGGGATTTTGGGTCCCACAGCTCAAAATTAAAATGCAGGAAGTTTCCACCTATGAGCCATATTGTGTTTTAAGAGCAGGATGACTCAATATGAACACTGCTCGTGTTAGTGGAGCACACTAACTGGGAAGGAAAACATACCTCTCAGCCAGATGTTGGCTCTGCAGCCGGGTGAGGATTCATGCTTGTTGCAGAATCCTTACTCTTAAAGGTTGCTGAAAATAGGAGGGAGGTGACCAGAACGTAGCCGGAATAGCCAACTTTTGGCAACTGAGGCTCTTCCAAGGATCATTCTCCCTGTGCAAAGCATTGAACTTTACAGCTGTTTTTGCATATGGCAGGGGAGAATTAAGCTAGCTAACCCTTTGTTCTTTAAAAGAAGAAAAAGGCAAGTGCCCTTGTTCCATCACTAGTGCCATATCTTATTCACCATCCTTTTTCCTCTTGGCAACATTCCCTATTGGCAACTCTTGGGCAGGCAAAGTAGAAGTGCATTTCAATCCTACTAAGAAAGACCTATTGAATCTTCCCTAAGAAGAGATTCCAGAACTTTTGCTTGTCACCAGAGCTATCTTTCAAAGCCTTAACTGCATATGGTGCTCAGCAATATATAAACTGTATCCAACACTTTATTTTTCAAAATGCAGTCGTGGAGGGGCCCGTGCTATTTTGGGGTTGAAAATTCTCCTGTCTCCTAATCTACTTTTTGATTTACAGGGGAAAAGATATGGGTGCCTATATCTATTGTGGGGCAAAGGTGGTATAAGCGGAAATAATTAAGAAGTCGCCTCCTTCCTCCTCCTCGTCTTCTGGCTTTAGATTGCAGCTTCTGTGGTGGCATTAAAAACTTGTTGGGGACAAGTTACACATGACTGGACTTAAATGTTTTGGCTTTTGTTTGCTGCCACTGAAAAGCAGAACATTAGATGACTGCACTCTATGATAAAGCACAAGAAACTGTAGAGGAGCTGCAGAATATTAGAAATCACTATTCACTTCACACTTTTCAGAACCATTGGTGCAAAAATAAAAGCTTAAGGGTGCAACTGTGTGGCTATAAAATGGCAATAAAACTCAACACCTCATCTTTTAGGCAACCATCCTAGCAAACCTGAGCTTGGAGCACCCCTGGAAGGAGCTGGGCCTTATAGTTCCCTTTACACTTAGGAGAATTCAGGCAGCTGACTCCTTTGAGCTCTCTTGCAAATTCCATCTAAAATGCTTAAATGGTTACACTTGCACTGGGAAGAACACTCTACTTAAAGCCATAGTGTCTGCACTGGTGATGCTGCTGTGGTAAGTTTGTGATTTTCTGTGGCAGCAATGCCTCAACTGAATGGCAGTATTAAGCAGTGTGATGGGTCCTTGTGGAAACTATGGGGAATTTGTTTTGCATGGTACAAGTGGGGTGTGGGGTGGGTAGAATATGACCCCTCCCCCAAAAAGCTCTGAGGCTGCAGCACAAGGTCATCCCAAAACAGATTGCCCCAAGTATTCTGCTAGAACTGCTTTAAAATTGCGGACAAAAGCTCTAAAGCTAGAATAGGAACTACAAAAAAGAAGCATGAGTGAGGGCAAGGAACAGCAATCTCTGCTCCTGATGATGCTCCCAGTCAAAAGGGCCACATTAGCATCCTAGTGTCCAGAACTGACTCTGGATCATTCCCTGCTAAAATGCTGGGGTTAAGCAAACAAAACTCCAAACCAATACCTATGTATACTCTTTTGAGCAGATACTGCATTAAGCAACTCACTTGATTCTCAGTGCAAACAATCCACTCCCAATCCATGATTGTGTGCTCATGTGAGGAAATCAGAGTGTGAATTGGGTGCTACATGGATCCTAAAGTAGTTGGAACAAAGTGTCATGCACCCCAGTGGTAGAATTGCTGTATACCTTTTCCACGTGTGTAGACATGTGGCAAATGACAGTTTGGCTGTACTTTGGGGTAGAGGAACATGGCTGCAAATTGGCCTTAAGTGCGAATCAGCAGCAGTACACTTGGATTGTGGGAGGACTTCAGCCCACCACCTTCTCAAGGTTGCTCTCAGTACTTGCATCCTGCAAATACTGTATCTGTAGCAAAAGTGACCAGAAGTGCCTTTAATGCCAGGGTGGGCATGCTTGGTTGTAGTCATGTATGAGTTGCATGACTCCCTGGCTGATTTTTGTGCTGCATCTATAGCCATATTCTCTTGGTAAATAAGTAAATGCAAAAGTGAAAGCAGCCCTAGAGTGAGCTGGTTAAGATCTATTGGAGGAAGATGTACAAAGCTAAAGTCCTTCTGTGCCCTTGCACAGTGGGCTTACTGCTAGCTTAGTAGTGCTGTCCTGGAAATAAATCATGGAAGTTGACAGCCAATGCACTTTTACTTGCCTGGCTGCCCAGGTATAAAAACAATACCTTTTGTCACAAATCTCCCTAACCTGGTTATCTCAAGGCAATGAGAAAACTGTGAGTGACCTTTTGCAAGCTAGGCTCAGTATGACAAATGATGGCAGAGTATTTTTTATTATTTATTCCTGTAGTATATAACATATTTTGTCTCATACTGTGCCACTTCCTAGTGGACAAGGATCTTGACATGGTCATCTTATGTCTCAGCTAACACCACAAATGGATCTATTGCAATGTATTTTGCATGGCCTCACCCTTGAAGAGTGTGTAGAACCTGCAGCTGCTGTGGAATGCCTCTGCCCACTTCTGGGGCTCAGGGAAGATATTACAGACCAGTTCTGGTGGGATCTACACCGCCTGCCTGTGTGAATGCAATTCATTGTGCTGGTTCTGACCTGGGAACCTCTGAATATCTTGGATCCTTGGGTGCCTTAAGGAGACCCTGTTTATAGGAACTTGCCAGTGCCATTAGGAGGCTGTTGAGATCAGTGTTTGAGAGGCTGAATCTATGAATGGGCAGAGCAAAGCAGAGCAGGTGATGGAATTATGAAATGCAGTCTCTGAGGAGGGCTGCCAGGCAACATCATTCTGTGTATCAGTCCTTTGTAATCTCCAGGACTTTGGGCTCTGAATCTAGTTTGAACTCCTTGTGATGGTTTGAAGTTGTGGTTTGAGTGTATTTTGCCTAAAGACTATATGGCAGCCTTAAGCGCACATTGCTGAGTGCTGCCTTGTTACTAAGAAATGTTATACAGTTGATTCAACTGTATAAAACTGCCTTTGAGAGCCTTTAAAACTATTGGTCTTTGCTTTTAATTTGCTGTTCAACTTGAAACTGAATGCCTTATGAAAATAAGACTTGAGGGGAAAGAGGTGTTCACCTCATGTTCCTTTCTCACTTACTTAGGGTCACTACATGCAGGTACACAAACAGCAACCCTGTGACGGATTTTATTAATTTTCCTTTTGCGTGATTCCTCCTTTGGCAAACTCGTGTATTTATTTCAGCTCCTCTCAGCTCAGGATGCATCCTCCAAAAGAAGCCTTTAAGGGGAATGCAGATTCATTCATTGCTTCCCTTCAAGTTGCCACCCCGATGCAGCCCTGTTGAAACTCATCAGTGCTTCGGGTGGCTGGCCTTGGATTCGGCGCACCTCAAACAGGGTAGTTATCTTTGTCATGGGTTTGGAAGCCAGCTCTTTCAGCTTCCGGGCATCAAAGCGCGGCCTGTGGAGGAGAAGGGGCAGACGTCGCCGGAACGAGAACGTTCCTTCTCTCCTGACTTCCTTTTCCTCTGCTGCCTGCTTTTTCTCTTTGCTGACGGTCATCTGATACAAGATGGCATCCCACATCTTGACAGCTCTGGACTTGGTTGCTCTCTGACCAGGGCCCTCTTGAGAGGTTTCTGTTGCCTTCTTTTCTCCCACCTGCTCAGGCTCGGCTGGCTCGGCCTCTGAGACCGGAAACTGGGGCTCTTCCGACTCCACGACCAGGTGCTTTTTGAGGCGAGACCAGCCACTAAGTTTGCTTCTGGGAGGGACTGGTGGCTTAGGCTTTGGTAGGGGGCCTGTAGTGCTTGGAGAAACCGCAGGTGCCTGTGGCAATACAGTCTGCTTGTCAGCCCTGTTTTCTGGTGAGAGAGCAGGGGTGCCAACAGCTGGTGGAGCAGATGTAACTACCTCTGGCATGGTGGGCTTCTGAGGGGCGCTGGGACTTGGCTGCCTCTGGGCCTCGCCTTGTGGTTCAAGGCCTCTGTTGCTTCCTGGAGTCACAGGCCTTGTGAACTGAGGAGTTGGAGATGTGACCACTATGTGCTGTCTGGGGACATGCAGTATTGCAGTTTTCACTGTCCTGATGGGAGGCTCAGGGACTGGAGTCATCTCTAGTCTAGGACTAATTGGCCTGGTTTGGCTTGCAAAGGGCATGGCTGGTGCCTGGCTTGGTGGCGGGTGCGAGTGATTTGTCTGCAAATGGGTAGGTGTGGTGGGCCTCTTGAGAGACCCTGCTGACTGTTCCAACACGGGGGTCTTCGCCTTTGGTGCCTGCATGCTGTGAATGTAGGCGTGTGTTTCGGTAACATGGGTGACTGCCGCTGGGGTCTCCACCACCACAGGTGTGGGGGAAACGGGGTGCTCGGGGAAAATGAACACAGAATGTGTGGCACTTGAAGAGGGCAAGTGTATGTGCATGTCTCCTCTGGGTTGCCACAAAGGCTCAGGGGTGCTCTGTCTGTGAAATGGCGACGGGGAGGGCGAGATGGCGAGTTTGAGATGCTCCGAAATGCTCCTCTGCTCTGCAGCGGTGAACGTGAAAGGTTTTCCTTTAGGGAAGGGAGACGAGACGTGGTGGGTGACAGGCTTGATGGAAAAGCGGGGAGGGAGGTTGATGGTGATGTGCGCTGTGGTTTCTGTAGGCTTCCGCGGGGAAGAGCGGTCATTGTGCTCCAAGTCTGGGCTGGCTTCACTCACAGGGGAGAGGCTGGTCCGGAATGATGCGGCTTGCTGTGCTGATAACGTTGCTTTCTTCTTGGCTGCTTTTTTCAAGAGTCTCTGTAATTTAAGATTGTCCATTCCAGGCTTTGGTAGAATAGGAGGGGGTGGAGCCTGTGAGTGTAGGGAGGCCGGCTCGTGGGGTGGTGTCACAGTTATCAGCATCTTGACCCCCTGAAACAAAAAGTGGGTATTTTTCAGTTGATGATATAAACTTCCTGACTGTTCGTTATGATTTTACCCCATAAATGTGCAAATGAGTCTTTACTAATGTATGTAGGGAAGACCAAAACATATTCATTAGCCAAGTACTTAAGACTACCAACAGTTTAAAAATCCTGAAGAAACTGGGTGAAAACAATTCTGCTCCACCTATTCCTGCTTTGGATAATTACACTGGAACAATCTGGAGACTGGGTCATGTTTTATCACACCAGTGAGCCATCTGAGATCAAACACCCCGGCTAGAACTTCCAAACTGGTTCATGGCACCTGAGAGAACTTGGTTCACACCACCCGTCAACTGAGGTGATGCATGTACAAGGCAGGTCTTAAGATCTCGTCCATTAAGTATCTGTATGGATTTCAACAATCTCCTTGATCCCTTTTACTCGTTAGCTTGTGTGAAGGAGGTCTGCATGCAGAAAGGGGTCATGCTGCTGACCCCATTCCTGAGGTCCTGCACCTTCCTTGCCCTGATCTTTTTAATTCTTTTTATATTTGAATGGGGCAGATTTGGGTCATAAGATGCTGGCTTGCTACTGTCTTATATAGCCTTTATTCGATCTATGATAACAACATTGATTCCTGACGTGATCCTTTGCATGCTGGCTCCCCCAATTTTGCTATGCTATGAACAGAGAGTCAGCTAAAGGTGAGCTGTGCAACATGAGAGCTTAAGAAAGCTGATGTACAAGCTGCAGGTTCCAGCAATAGATGGTGTTGAGTATCACTCGTAAAAGTTCACTGGGGCTATCGGGTCCTCCGTGCTTCTCCTTGGTGATTCGTGTGCTTATTTCAGCTGCTGTGGTGTGCTAGCCAAAACACATTGCTCAGCTGATAGCAGGTCCTCCGGGAGCTGGAAAGCATCTACCGAGATGGAAAAGCCCTCTTTGCTCATCCTGAGCCTTTGATATGGAGAACAGATGTTTCCACTTCAGGGTACACAAGTGGCTCAAGCAGCATTTTGCCTAGGTTGCAGTTTGTCTTTCAGCACAAGCTAATTTCTCCTCTGGAAGGCTGACTTTTTTCTCTCTTACCAAAGGGGCCTAGAAAACGCTGTCTGCAGAACCGTGTCTCCAAGTGTCATTTTAAGGGTGATTTGCACTTGGAATCTAGGGACTGGGAGCTGACTGAAAACATAGCTCTGTTGAATACTTGTACAGCAAACTACCAGTTGGTGGAGCTCACCTTTAACCCAAATGGCAGCACAATATATTTATATTGCACAAATTGCCACATACGTGCATAGGTCTGAAACTCCCAAATGCGGATTTTGGGTTTTCTCGTGGGTTAACATGTCTACCCATAGTTTTTTCTTTTTAAAAAGTACTTCTTGCATGTTTGAGGAGTGTGAATTGCTGCTTCTGTAACACTCAAAGAGGTACGTGCCTGCAGCAATCACCCTGTAACACTCAAAGAGGCATGAGCTCCCTTTTTCAAATACTCCCTGGTGAAAACAGAAACCATGGTTGATTTGTGCTTCCTCTTTCTCAGGATGCTTAAAATCTTAATCCAAATCCACAAGAAGCAATAAAATGTTAACCTCTTCTGACCATGATATGGTACAGGAGGAAGCATAGCGTATTATGCTAGAGCAGACATGGGCAGACTTCAGGCCTGTGGGATCTGCTTGTGGGTTGTTTTTCCCCTAGGACCTCCCCTCTTCCCCAGTGGGCCCCCCCCCCGGAAAATTGTAGTTTGGGAGCAATGACAATTGCCTTCTGCAATTCAAATACACACTCTGGAACCAAGGAGACTGCCAGAGAGGGCATATGGTCAGAATGGCGCAATCATGATAGACCTCTCCAACTCTGCCTTTTCACCACTCAGATATTGCCTGCTGCTATACAGAGACTCTCAGTGGGCAAAGCAGAGAGAGACACTAAGCCTCTCAGATTCATCCAACTAGGTCTCTGTAACACAAATCAGGTCAGCATCCTCATCCAGGATCAAGTCCTGGATAACTTGTTTGTCACGCACCTACCTGGATTTTTAAAGATGGAGAAGGGACAAACGTTGGACTGTAGGCCCATTTTGGTATATTAATAGGTAGCTGCATATACACCAAATGCTATCTCCAAAAATAATTTGAAAGGATGTGAGGTCACCTTTAAATGCTTTTCTTGCTTCTTACAAGTCAGTAATAACATAGGAAGTTGGCTCCTCTTCACCTTTATTCCAAATAATAATCCTTACCAGTGCTTTTTTTCCTAGAAAAATGTTTATGGGTATTCTCATTTTCCTACTCATATGTTTAGGGGTATGCGTACCCCCTGCGTACCCCCCAGAAAAAATCACTGATCCTTACACTTGCCAACAAGAAGCAAAAACTGGTGGAATGTATCTGCAGGAGAGTTTTTCAAGGGCACCAGTATTTAAAACCTTGGCTGTTCTTCCCCACTCCCCAAGCATGGTGGTTTTATTTGTATCCTGATATCTTCCAATCTATAAAATCCTTATTGTGATTGCTCTGAGAATGTGTTTACATTTTCCACTTCTAACCATGCCAAAACCTTTTCCAGCTCCGAATTTTTGCTTAATATCATTTTTCATGTTTGGAGCCAGGGATGGTAGAAGCTCTCGTTAACCTTTCTTTGGGATCATGTGACGTACTTAGAAATCTGGTGTGGCCCACCACTCTCTCCTCCCCTGCCTCCACCTCAGTTCCTGCTTTGAATTCTTCACACATGGCTGAACAATAAGTGCAGGGACCCAGTGGCATTTTGTGTGGTCTTACTGAACAGTCATTTTTATAACTGATTGTGACTGTGCAGCTGAGTAACTTTTCAAGGACCTCTGATAGTTTGGGACACTTGCAAGTCGAAACTTAACTAAAGCAAGAGAAGCGTGAAAAGGCCAGGGATTAACAAGCATTTCCTTTAAGATGGTGCCAAATCACTTTGCTTCTTGCGAGACCTCTACTGTTCTCTGGTGTGTCACTTTATATTTAAGCCTTCAATCAACTGTATACCTCTAGCTTCAGCAGAACAGAATAGCTTCCAAGATGGAAAAGTAATTTGCAATCCCTGAGTCGAATATAGAACCAGCTGTTCAGCTTGGAGAGATGACTGAGATGTGAGGAAACTTGATACTTGTGCCACAGTTGCTGAACTGCTAAGGTAAAACTGTAGTCCCTCTACTTTTGCAAGGGCTATTATTATGCTTGACCAAGTCTTCTACATTTTCTCTTGGCTCAAAGAAGAATGGCAGAGCCTGACTGACCAGCATGCACTGGTACCAGTATGGCTTGCTGAAAAATGCACATGATCTCTCTCCCAGGCACACTAGGTTTTAGACCTCGGTTCAAAGTGCTTCATTTTGCATCGCTATTATAGCTACAAAAGAAGGAGGGGAGTGTGCTGGTGTTAATCATCCTATAGTCTAGTAGAGTAGAGAACTTGTAATAGTGAGCTTCCAGATGGATGCTGTTTTGGGGTGGCATTCAGTCACACACTGGCAAATTCAGGTTGTGCAGTTAAAATTTTGCTGGGACTTTTTGCACAGCAAAGCCATTTCCCCCTAAAACTGGACTTCCTGCAATCAGGAAAGAGTTGGGAAAATGCACTCGAAAGTCTGGAATAACATTTGCTTGACACAACATAGCTAACGTCTCTGCAAACAAACTGTAATGAATGCTCAAGTAAACAGGTATTCTGGAAGTAACCTCAGTGCCGTAGTTCCTTTTTATTTTTTTGTTTTGTGCCAGAAGATGTGCGCTTCCTTTCTTAGATGAACCAGTCCCACCTGGTCACTGACGGATGTCTCAACACACACGAAGGCTCCATGCCTACTTGATTACAGAAAACCAATCTCACCAATACTGTTTTGGGCAATGGAAAAGAAGTTAAAATGGGAGACTGTAAAATTGCCTAAACTGGCTGTGAGACTGGACTCCAGCCATGACTTTGGGACTCTCCAGCAGGGAGACCTTGCTTCAGGCAAGGACCAGACACTGCTGGCATCTGTGTGGGCAGAAAATAGCTGTTGCGAGGCTCCACCTGTGTGTTGCTTGTGGGTGGTAAGAGGCAAGAATAGACATTGGTCGTAAAGAGCAGGGAGCACCCAGCATGGATTCTCAGCCGTGCAAGGAATGACTTGGCTGCACACCATATCCTATCCACAAGCCGCTTCCAGTCCCCCAGGCCAACAAAGTGACAGTGAATTTGCTTTATGCTGTAAAAGCTGGTTTGCTTTCAATGCTTCTTGCTTCAGGCTTAACTACGGAAGGTAAAAATAGCTGTGTTGGCACCACACCTTTGCCTCTTTGCTCCCCCTCCCTTGACAATGCATTCCCCAACCATCTATAGGCAATGTGATGGCTCTTTCCTATCGTGAAGGTTTCTTGGACGCAAACACCTGATGCTCATTGTCTGCTGTGGCCACATTCTTGGAGCGAGGGCTGCAGGGGCACTGCCCTCTGGGGTCAGGAGGGTGCACATGTGTGTTGCTGCAACAAGTGCTTACCTGCGGCATAAACTTCCTTTACTACAGGAGTGAGGGCAGGGAACTGTGGCCCTCTAGATGCTGTCCGACTACAACTCCCATCATCCTTGACCACTGACCATGATGGCTGGGGCTAGGGTTGCCATATTTCAGAGAGAAAAATTCCTGACACCTGCAAGCCTAGCTGGGGAAGATGGTACTTGGGAATCCAACAGAGTCACCGGACGGCGGTTCTGGGGACATTTTTCTACCTATGGCTGCATGATGCCATTTTGTGGTTTTTCTTTATTTCTTTTTTACAGGTTGGCTTGCTCCGTGATTGATGGACACCTGAGGCAATACTTCTATGCAGTGCTGATGTTCCCCCTGCTAAAAAGGAACTGTGTTCAAAGGATGACTTCACTTCCCAGCTCAAATCCAGCAGCCTGCTTCAAAACCCAGCTACTGATTTTCTTCACAAATGGGAGCATCTCTCCAAGTTTGACTTCATTTAGACTTGGACACAGCATCAACTCAAGTGGCAATAATCTAGTTGTTTTTTAAAAGCTATCTCTAGATCGGCTTTTCATTCTTTTTTTTGAAAAATTAGCTTGTGTGCTGTTCTGTACCCTAATTTCTTAATTTAGTAAAAAGAGAGGTTTGCCTACTTCTCCTGGCCAAGCCTAGGGCCTATCTTAATAACCAAGGAGGAACGTTTAATTTTCCTTAACTACTTTTGAGTTGTGAGCAAGAAAGTGAAAGCAGTAGGAAAACTTAGGAGTTTATGGCTGACTCTAAGGATCTTTCTACCATCTAAGCCTTCAAAATGACAAGGCATACCAGTGTCTCACCTCTTGACTAACATGGATGCTTTCGATGATACAGGATGCAATCTTAGCATGAATTGGTGCCCAGTGCATCTAGGAGGCCTCTTCCCCCTCACACCTCAACCATTCCTGCCTTGAAGGGAGCATGGTGGTGGTTCTGGCAAAGTTACCAGATTGGTGTATCGGTTGGGATGAAGGCCAGCTCCCAGAAGACAGCCAAATGGGTTCTCAGAGGACCCATGGCTGCTAATACTTTGCAAGGAGTGCCTGACTTGGTGCAAAGAGTGCCACACCTTGCAGTATAAATGCATCTCTTAGCTTGCCAACTTCAAACACTTTTTGCCTCTCCCTCATTATACAAAAAAGGGAGAGGGCACAATATCCTGCTTCTAGCCTCCCAAGACTAGCAACTCAAGGGCTTAGACAATGTTATACATATCCCCACCCCACCTCCTCTGTTGCTTCTACTTGGTACCATTCTGTGTGACCTGGACTTGTTTTTGTAAGCCTTTAATAAAAATTCTGAGAAACAAAGGTTTGGCTCTTGTAGTGTCACTTAGCCACAAAGCCTTGGCTCTGTTTGCCTAAACTGGAAGTGACACTAAGCAAGAACATTTAACAACAGTATTCTCCAAATTGCTAGAGAGCAGAGTGGGAGCAAGAAAAGACGGTGCACTATGAGGATAATGATTTTTTGCAGCCCTTTCAACTATCGAAGGGTTCATGAGGTGATGCAGCCTCATGTCTAGCAGGTGTGCCCCCATCTATGTGCGTGGCATGCATGAGAAGGGCTTGACTTGCAGTGAAGGCTGGTGCCCATTGGGGCCAGAAGGTTAAAATATGGGGAGGTCAACAGTAGATAGAACTAGAACCAATGATGGACCCTGTGGTGGACCCAATGGTGAAGAACAACAGTAGGTGAACCCAGATGGATTGGCATAGCTAACTGATTATGCTTTGGTCTCATTCCCCTCCCTGCTGAATTCTACAAAGGCAACACTGAGATTAAGGTGGAGGAGGCTGATAGCCAGTGTCACCAACTGGACTGGTGTAAGTAAGTAAGGAGGCAGGCAATGAAGACAGCCCGAGCTTGGTGGGACAGTGGCCCATTTGCTCTAATGTGCCAATCTCCACTATATCTTTGTGCGCCATCATGTTGTGTGGAGCTCCTTGTGCTGCATGGAACAACTCTATGTGCATGGAGCCCTTCTGATGTCCACCAATGTGCAGATGGTCAGGTTAACCCATTAGTGAAATGGAGGAGGGCAGCTTGACCGCCAGACCCCTTTGAGTTCTGGATTCCTGTATTTCACAGCTGGTTGTTGGCACCAGGCTGGCACCTTCTCTACATTTCTTGCTGCTGTGCATGACTCGGAGCTAGTTTTAAATCAATATAGCTTCATTAATGTTGCCACATTAAACCTTAACACGTTTATTTGAATATAAATCCCATTGTTTTATAAATAAAGGATGTCTTACACATTACACAGCAACAAACCCAAGCTTGCCATGGGTGTGGATTGCGCACATAACTAGAGGCTGCAGCCAACCCTAGCACTGAGTGTATCTGTGTAAAAATCTCCCACCTGTACTCTGTTCCATTTCATATTTTAGGCGAATGCAAGCTTAAGCATACAACTAAAAAATGGAATGTGTGAAGAAATTGTTTGGTATTTCTAGGACTGCAACAGTCCTAAATATTTAGATTACTGGAGAAAGTGACTTGTAGAACTGAAGGCCAAAAGAATATATAAAATGGCAACAGGAAGACTTGATTTAGGGCTTGTATTCTTTAGGGCCTGTAATGATGTACAATGCTAGTCATGCTTGGAATAGACCTGCTGAAATCAATGTGACATGCCAGAGGTTTAACAGGTTTCAGTGGGTCTACTTTGTATATGAATAACATTGGCTACCACCCACAGTATATTTTAGGTGATTATTTCATGGGCAGTATTCAACTGGGATGCGGGTGGCGCTGTGGTCTAAACCACAGAGCCTAGGGCTTGCCGATCAGGAGGTCGGCAGTTCGAATCCCTGTGACGGGGTGAGCTCCCGTTGCTTGGTCCCAGCTCCTGCCCACCTAGCAGTTCAAAAGCATGTCCAAGTGCAAGTAGATAAATAGGTACCACTCCGGCGGGAAGGTAAACGGCATTTCCATGCGCTGCTCTGATTTGCCAGTAGTGGCTTAGTCATGCTGGCCACATGACCCGGAAGCTGTACGCTGGCTCCCTTGGCCAATAAAGCGAGATGAGCACCGCAACCCCAGAGTCGGTCACGACTGGACGTAATGGTCAGGGGTCCCTTTACCTTTACCTTTATTCAACTGACTTCTACTTAGAGTAGGCACCTTGAAATTAATAAAGTTAGAGTTATTAATTTCAGTGGGCCTGCTCTGAATGAAACTTAGTTGACTGCTGACCAATGTATGTGATATATTGCTTAGGGATGGATTCAGCTAATGAGTCCTGCTGGTGGAAGCTTGTGTGAGGACTTCCACTAGCACAATGGGGCTTCCACCTCACCTCCCTCTGGGCTCTGGCAGGACTGGGAGAGCCCCCAGACCAGCTTGCAGGGGGAGGAGAGGGTGGATTGTTCTGTCTGGCAAGCAGAAATGCTTGCGCTGAGGGAATGATCGCTATAGCGCTACGTTAAATTCCTTCCTTGGTGTGGATTTTCAGCACTCCATTAACATCAGTGTCTTAAACCTGAAACCTCTCTTCCAATTCCAGAATTTTACTGACTTAATTTCTCAGCTATGCAACAAACAGTGTCTAACTGTAAAACTATTCCCCTCATTAAAATTCTGCCTGCTGAAGTAAACGGATGAGATTTTCCTCTCTCCCTCCATAATTCATAGGCAATAAACGCTTTGTGGGTTTCTCCAATCCTAGAAAATATTCAAACATATCAGTGATGATCCCAGGAGAAAAACTGGCCAGTTAACAGGACAGCAATATCTCTGTTATCCCACTGATGATCTGTCCCTCTGTAAGTGCCTCAGTTGGGAGCTCCAGATGATCAAAGTTTAGCAAGACTCCAAATTTTAAGAAACTGAATGAGATAAGTCATTAAATCTGTTTCACATTTGGATATCCTGAGTGGTTTTCTAATGCATCTGGACAAAATAGCCTGATTTGCATATCCTGGCAAGCTGCCTTATGGCTGACTTGGGACTGTGTGAATGTGTGGGCTCCTGGATGCTTTGCTCTTCTCTGGTCTTTTAAAATTCCACACAGAGCAAAGTCAAGGTGTTGTCTGAACCTTGGCTCATAGTTGAACACACTTCTTCCTACCTGTGAATTGTAACCAAGGTCTGTTCTTGGCTATAGCTCATGGGCCGTGAGAAAGAGTGTTTAATCATGAGTCTATGAGTTCAGAAAATGTGCTAAACTAAACCTTGGCAACAAATGGCAATTTGGGGTTTTCATGCATTGCCGTTAGCTCTGGTTCAGTGGTAAAGAATGGGCTTTCATGGGGAAAGCCATGGAGCAAAAAAGAGAATGCTTCGACACAGAGGTTTAAAGCTCAGACTATGCCTGAAAAGCGTGAAGGAAAGGTAAGAGTCCTTACTGGGTGGAACACTGGCCCAGGCTACAACAACAGTTTAAAACTCACTAATACGTCATGGGTGACATGGGTGGTGCTGTGGGTTAAACCACAGAGCCTAGGACTTGCTGATCAGAAGGTCGGCGGTTCGAATCCCTGCAACGGGGTGAGCTCCCATTGCTCAGTCCCTGCTCCTGCCAACCTAGCAGTTCGAAAGCACATCAAAGTGCCTTCTCTGGCAGGAAGGTAAATGGCGTTTCTGTGTGCTGCTCTGGTTCGCCAGAAGCAGCTTAGTCATGCTGGCCACATGACCTGGAAGCTGTCTGTGGAAAATGCCAGCTCCCTCGCCAGAGTTGGCCACAACTGGACCTAATGGTCAGGGGTCCCTTTACCTTTTTAATACTTCACTTCTATTCACATGGCTGCTTAACAGTGGGTTCCATTACTGATATGGCATTTGCTTTCTCCCATGCTAGGAAGAAAACTGGCAGCTGCCCTCCATGCCAGAGGTTCTCAAACGCTGGTTTTCAGAAAGCTGGTAGAACAGGAGACAATATCTATACTGGCTCAGTGCTTCATTTCTCTCTTCCAGACCCCACCCCTTCTCCCTGCAAAAAGGATTGCCTTTCCCAGGGCTGGATTTATAAAAACAGGCCAACAGATCAGGTCTAGGGCTCATGATTTTCACAATATGGTGCTTGTGTAGTCTATTATGTTTTCCTAGAAATTTATCAACTAAAGGGACACACACACACAAAGGGAGAGAGAGAGAGAGAGAGAGAGAGAGAGAGAGAGAGAGAGAGAGAGAGATTCATGTGTGTCCCATTAGGCTGAGCCCAGGAATACACATCAATTAACATGCAAGAATAATACAATAAAGCAGCTGCAATACATTTTTAACTGCCTATGAATTGCTCTTAGGTACACTGATAGGAACATGCAGGCAATTTCTCTCTCTCTCTCTCTCTCTCTCTCTCTCTCTGTGTGTGTGTGTGTGTGTGTGGATGCTGTTTCCCTGCTTCTGCTTCTCCATCCCTCCCCTCTCCTTCCAAGGTCTTCAGAGATTCGGAGTAGGGAAATAAAGACTTCCTTAGTTAAGCTTCTTAACCTCAAAAGGCTGTGTCAATGGCAAGACTTTTGTGGCCTACAGAAAGTGACAGCAGATTGATAAAAATAAGTCACACTGAAGTTCAGCCCAGTAACATTAGGTGTGAAACAGAGCCCCCATCTTCCTTACGCTTTAAAGGCCAGGCAGGTGACAGTGGAAAACAAAGGAACAGAACAGCTGCAAATTTCCTTAGTGGTAGCTGGGGAAACTGAATGCCATAATCCTGTTGGCCAAAAGGGGCACATTCAGTTTCTCTATAGGACCAATATTTGAAGTACATTTTCATGAAAACTATGGAATAGTGCAAGCTAATATGCTTTGTTTTTCGGTATTTACTGAGTAACTGTTTGCAACACTGAATTCTGATATTGAGGAGATTACTTGCTATTTCTAGGAGGGAAAAAGATCCAGGTGACTGGCACTTCTATAAAAACCCATCTCCATTAACACATGGAAAGTTCCATGACCTAATTATAGCATGGAGATACTATTTGGGAATTCAGGTTGCTTTGACAGTACACCTCTTTAGTGCTGCTGAAGTAGTGTTTTTCGAAAATGAGCTAGAAGTGGAATTAAAATGGTGTTTTCGTACCATTAATGGTATTCAGCAACACCACCCTCATGGCCAAGATATTTCCATAATGCTTATGCAGCTGTAAGTCCCAGGCAGCGAAAATCCCCTGCAATGTTAATTAGCAGCTTCCTCCTTGCAGCTTCTATCCCTTTTTGCTGCCTGTTGAGGGTTCAGCAGCTCTACTGAGGGATAGCCTCTTAATTGCACCTCAGACGAGAGGAAGCCCTGAGTGTGCCCCCTCCAGTTGCTCAAAGTTTCACCTTACTAATTTCAGCCTTGCTTGGTTGGTAACAGGGAAAGGAAGGAAATGGGAGGGAGGCTTGTATCCCTACTGTATTGCTAGTTCCTTGTCACCAAGGTCTGCTGATAGGGATGAGCCTGGCTGGTCCCTTCCAGTTTTCAGGCAGAAAAGGAAGTTCAGTCATGTTTCTGCAAGACTTATAAAGTTGCATTCTTGTTCTAAGTTCTTATGGTGGCAACGTCTACCATACAATGAATGAGATAGGAAAAACAGGAAGCTGCTGAAATGGGTGTATGCACACACTGACCCAGTTTATGAGTAGGTGGCACCTGTGGTCCAGATCCTATCACCTATGGTGAAAGGGGGGATTTCATTTCCCACAAGACTGCATCCTTTGCATCTCCTATTGAGCATTATGAGAACAAAACAAAAAAAAAGAGAGAGAGAGGGCAGCAGTTTGGAGAGCTGCATTGACGCTTGCCAGTGCAGATAAATTTCCAATGTGTTCCAAAAAGGATGCTTGAAGATTCACATGGCAAGAAGTTTTGGCCTCTTCTGACCTAGTCTGAGTGCCATCAACCTCCGTATCTTATTACTAGTCCCTTAGCTCTCCTGTCTATCTTGTTATTCTAGGGCATGTGAAATATGGATCTAAAAATAAGCTACAGTTGAGGAATATGATGGCCAGTGGTAAGGGAGGATGGTTCCCAGTCTCAGTGATAGGAAGTGACAACAAACATAGAGTTAATGACAATACAGGGCTTAGTAACTGGTGAAGATAAGGCTCAAAAGATGGAAGAAATCATTGAGTTCTTTCCCACAAAATTTAATTTAGTAGAACAGGTTCTGCTGAAATTCCAAAATGAGTTTGGGATTCCAGTTGTCCACTTCTAATGATGAACTTATCAGAATTCAGTAAGGTCCAGAAGATGGATCCAGATGCTGAAATTGCATCCCCTCTATGACAGTACAATCTAAGATTTTTACATATCAGCAAAGCTTCGCTGCCGTTGACAGAACCCAGCCGTGTTCCAGCAAACCCCAGCAAAAAAAAGCACATTTGTTATGGGTAGCCCTTCAAACCTGAAGGTTATAGTTAGTTCTAGAATTCACCAGCATCTCTATTAAGGCTCTGAATAATTGGGCTGAGGGTTTGGGTAGAATCATCAGAACACACCTTGAATGATTTTGCATCAGTAAAAGAAATGTCATTAAGTAACAATGCTATCCTAGCCATATCTACGCAGAAGTTCAAGGGGGTTTACTCCCATATAACTGTGTAGGACTTCCACGCAAATGGAAGCCTGTTAATTACACCTATTGCAATCTTGCATCACAGTGAACTCAGACAGAGTTGCTCTTCTGTTTCCCCAAATTACAGTCCTAACTGGTGAAAGTTATATTTCTAGCAGGTTCTACTTTGGGGTATGTCTGAACCTACACTCATGTTTCTTCTCACTTCCTTATTTCCTTGCTGCCTTGGAATAAATCCTCACACGATTCTTGTGCTTATGTGCTTCCTCCCACTCGCATTGCAGGTCTCAGATACACACACACACACATACATACACACATACCTATTAGACTATTAGATTATGGATTTGCACAACTGCATGTTGATGCTTAAACATCTGATGCAGTGTGTACCAAAAAAGCAGGGAATTTAAAGATGGCTTTGTGAAAACGCCAGATATTCAGATTCTTCTAGCATTTGAAATCACCAAGGTGCATTGACGAAGACAGAGGTGCATTCAGTGAAATAACATTGGAGGTTCTGAAGGGTCAAACTAGATGTGACATGGGAGATACGTAAGGAGAATATTCTGGGGCTGTTATTTTGCTAGAGTTAGAGAAGGGCTGCTCTGGGAGATGGTGTTTAACCTTTTTTCCCTCTTCCCTTTCCCCTGACCTAATTCTTTCCTAGTTGCTTTCAGGAGATGGCAATTTAGATTGCAAGGAAGATAAGGGTTAAAAGGCCACTCTCAGAGCACTCTTTCCCTGATCTTGTGAGGCTGCTAATGTGTGTGAGTGAGAGAGGACTAGCATAGCTCAGCCTATCAAGAGCCTAATCATGGATAGTTCATATCACATAAAGGGCTCATCCACACTTATATTCTGCCCCAGCTTTCTAGGCACAGGTCTGGCTTTTAAAACCACACGTACAAACACTTTTCTTCTTCTTTTTGCCCTGGTGCTTTCTCTGTGGAGACCCACTCTTTAACACTGAATCAACCCATGCTTTCCAGGGATTGCTGTTTGCTCCAATTCAGCGGTAAAGAACAGGTTTTCACAGGGTGAAAGTGCTGCTTTAAAGCACAGACCTGTGCATAGAAACACAGCACAAAAAGAAGCCTGGAGGAGCCCCTAGTTGAGTCAGAAAACAAGAGACAGTACAACTGGCAGCATGCAGAAAAAGCATGTACCAATTCTCAACAGAAAACTTGGAAACAATATGCAACCACAAATCACATGATCCAGCATGGACCCCTTTTCAACAGCACATTTTGGTAAGACAAGTGAAAACAATTCATGTGGACATACATTTGATTAAAATAGTATAAGAGTTTAGATGTGCTTATTAAAAAACCAAAACAAGAAAAGTAGCATCCTTCTACCTGTTGCATTGTGGGGAAGCACTGAAATAGCTTTCCTTTAGTTGGGCCATCATTACATCACTGTGAGGTAAATGCTGTGTCCTTGAAAGTTTCGCAGTGCATTGGCACCTAGAGACAAAAAGGCCTTTTTTTCTCCCATTATGTTCATGACACAACCTTAGCTTATCAAGGATGACTGGTGTGCTCACTTTCAGGTGACCTTGGTGGTAACCGCTTGATGTTGCTGCCAAAACAATGGCTGGCCCTTGTTGAGGCCAGCAGGGGGAAATAGGAATTGCTCTGGATAAGGGAGTAAGTGGGGAAAGAAGCACTTGATCACACAAGGCCATTCCTCATCCCTCAGCTATACTTCAAAGTGCCCCATCGTTACAGCTGCACTGAGGCAAAGTTTCATACTAAAAGGGTTTAGTGTGTAGAACTCGCATTTCCCCTTTTATATGCATTTTTGCAAGCACTAGTCACAAAAATAGCATTTTAATCCACACGTGCCCCAAAATATGGTCCTAAGTACACATTTTTGGTTGGCGAATTGCATGCAAAATTCGAGGAAGTGTGAATTTTCAAGGATAGCTGCTTTGGGCTGTGTATATTTTGAAGAAGTGCAAATTAGGTAGGATTGCATTCAAATGCAAACTAAGCAAATTTCTTCCCCATCTCTAGGTGGGAGTTTCGAGTCATAGCAAGGTTTGTAGGTCAGTTGTTGATCTTAACTGAAAATTAAATTGCAAAAAGACAACAACAACAAAACCGCAAATATTATGTTGCTACTTCGTAACATGCAAGAAGAACTATAGCTATGTTTTGTCATCAGGGGTCGGACATATGCACAGCTCACGGAAAACATAATTTGTGCACACAGAACATTATTATTATTAATTATTATTATTGCTGTGGATGAAATTATTCCCTGCCCTTCACCAGCAAATCCCAGGGTGGGTTACAACAATTTAAAATTCAGCATGAAAAACAGTTAATTCAGTTTACAGACACAAGAATAGGGTAGGCCCTGACAGCACTAATTTCAGGTGTCAAAGTCCAAGGTAAAGAGATGGTGATTAGGTCATGAGTATAAAGGGAAAAGAACTCGTTCAAGGTAAAAGGTAAAAGCAGAGAGATGAGCTAGACAAAGCAAAGTGATGCTGAAGCAGAGAGAATATCTACATCTGCTCCTCGAGAGTGAACAGCTATTAAGATCAAGGAGAAGGACTGTAGTAGCTGTTATGCAGGCTGCTAAAACAAACCCAGAAGGTGTACCTGACCCAGTGATATTTATGAATTAGGACAGTGATGCATGCATACAATTCACACGGGTCATGGATCAGGCATCCAGCAGGTGAGCCAGGTACTACAGCTGGTTTTATGAGGGATCTGAAATGTGCACACCATGAAACATGATAGGAATCTGGCTTGCACTGTTGGTCTTTCTAGCCCAGAGCTGCCTTCTCCAAGTGACAGCAGCTTTTTAGGCAGAGGTCTTTCCTAGCTCTGCTGCCTGAGGTCAGTTACCTGGAAGAGATGGTAGGGACTGAAACAGGACCCCTCTCCATGCAAGCATGTGCTGTGCTGGTAGCTACTGGCTCTTTGCTATGTAGGCGATCCTCCTCCCGAATGAACCTGCTTGGGAATTCAAATCTGCTGTGCAGTCTCAGGTTCTGTTCAGCCTTCGCCAGTCCGGTGCCCTCCAGATGTTTTAGACTACAATGGGATGAGAATTGTGGTACAAACATCTGGAAGGTGTCAGGATGATGAAGGCTTTCATATGTTTATGCAAACTGCTTAGAGGTCAAGCAGGTTGGCAGGAGAGCTGCACAGTTGTGCTTCCCAGATTGTGGAACATCTTGCCTAGAAGGGCTTGCCTGTCCCTGTTCACCTTCCAGGGAGCAGGGAAGACAATTCCATTGTGGCAAACATTTTTCCAAACTGCTGCTTTGTATTGTTTTACTTTTGGTTTTATTCACCTGGGAGTAAGTCCCATTGCACTCAACAGAGCTTACTTCCAAGTAGACTTGCCTAGGATTGCTCCAGAGGGGTCCACATAAACTAGAGATGGGGAACCAGGTGGCTTCCAGATGTTGTGGGACAACTTCTCACATCACTCCCAACCACTGGACTTGCTGACTGGGGCTGATGAGAACAGGAATCCAATAAAATCTGGAAGGTCACAGGTTCCCCATCTTGGAGCTAAATGGAGGTGCAGCATTTTATACAAAACATTTTATATGAGTCTTTTTGTACAGAGTCACCCCTTTTCTTGCCACAAATGTTCACAGGGCAGGCTTAAGCAGTGCTTGGGGTCTAGAGACCCCAATTTAAAATAAATGATTTGGAATTAGGCAGAGGTTGGAAGACAAGAATACAAAACATCAAGCCAACTCTTTGTAAAGATTGGTTATAGAGACCTCAGTGCTGCCTGTGGTTGTTTTGCCATAAACAGAAAATCTGAGCCGAATCAAGATGAACACATGGGAATGGATGGCACAAGACAAGAGAAGAATGGAATGCAATGAAGGAGCACAATGCCCACACATGGTGTGAGAAGCAGAATTTGTACTAAGAAACTAGGCATCAAACAAGTTATGGCAGACAATAAATGTGACAGTCTGCATGGTGCCATAGGACTCTCAGGCTGTGTGTCTATTACTAGTTTAAAAGACAGCTAGGTTGGGTCCCCCCCTCCATTTGGACCTAAGCTGGTTTGGGGGAAAAGTATCAAAATCAAAAGAAATTACAGAATAGATACAGGATAGCTTATGGGTAGATACTCTGTTATTTGTACATTGCTTCCCAAACCACCACCACCAGCAATGGATACAGAGCAAAAGAGAGTGTGTACACAGCCTTAGGTGTTAATGCTACAAAAGACTCACTGTGCAATCCTTTACATGCCAACTTTTGAGCCCCACTGAGTCCATTGGGGCTCCCTCCCAGGTAAGTGGGTATGGGGCTGCAAATCAACATGTCCAGCAACACCGCAATCCCTCTGGTAATCATCAAAAGATCCTGAATACCCCAATGAACGGTTTCAGTCGTAACCTTCAGCAGCAAAAATAAACGCTACTGCAGCAGTAGTACTGCTCGTGATGCAGATCTTTCTGGAGTGAGCTTGCTGGGGTGTGTGTGTGGGGGGGGGGAATGACAAGAAAAACGAGAAAGGTTGCATCTGAAGCCAAACTAACAAATTCATCAAATTTCTCAAGACGCTAATTCACGTGCGCTTGGGAAGGAGGTGACATGATACTTGCAACCTAAGTTTAAATATTTTGTCCTTTCTCCATATGCTTCTTTACTTTTCTTTTTCTTTTATTCCAGACTACTGTCCAAATAAGAAACCAGCTGATCTATCTGGAAAGGGGCCTCTCACAGCCAGCTAGCTGGGTGTAAGTTTCTCCTGTACGCATAACTGCCAATGCACAGACCTCATCTCTCCAGCAAATCCCTTGTACTGTACGGTGTTATATCAGCTCCAAAGGCTGCCTAGAGTAGGCAGCGAGTTCGGCGTTGTTGGGGATGCCATCTCTTTTCCTTTCAAACGCTGCACGGCGCCTTGTGCAGCTTGTGTTTTTAAAAGCAGTCAACAACAACAACAGCCTTATTCACGTCCTGATTCCTGCCTGACTTTCCATTGCTTTGGAAAGTGACCGTGGTAAACAAAGCAGTTTCTCAAACAAGGGGGTTGGGGGAAAGCGTGGCAAATGCGTTCCTGCATGCAGAGAAATAGACATAATAGTAAGGTGCGTATCTGCACTCGACAGAGCCGTGTTTCAACCCAAATCGAAGCACTAAATCGGTTCTTCAATGCATGCGCCTCCCACCTCCTTTCAAACCCAGAATGTGAAGAAAGATGAAATCTCTAGTATAAGTGAGCAGAATTCGCTCCCTTGGGCGTTCATTCATTCCAAAGGGGAGGGATTCTGCAATAAAGACGAGCAAATCGGGGGAGGGACCGGGGTGGCGGATGGCTTTTACCTGTTGAATGTTGCTGAATGATTAAAGGCTGCAGCTTGTTGCTCTCAGCTCCGCGTGTTTAAAAACCGGTCTCTGCATCCTTGCCTGGACTCTTCCCTTCCAAGGGAGGGGGAGAGACTGATGCTCCCTGCCCAAAATAAAACATGCCCCGCTACAGCTCCAGACCTAAAGGTCTCGTCTGTGTCTCAGAGGCTGCTAAAGCACAGGAGCTCTGCTGAGGGGTCTCTGTGTTTGTGTGTGTGTCGACCCCTCTGGATGGCATAGGGTTACACAGCAAAGGAGCCGTGCCAAAGTGGTCTATCTTAGAGAAGAGGCGGGGGTGGTGCTGGTGATGGAACAGACAAGGCAACGGAAAAGGCGTTATATACCTTTGCGCGGTGGAAGCAGGGTTTGCAACTGAATGGTTGCGCTCTGCCCCCTACTGGCAGAACGGAGCGCTGCGTTCCCGTCCAAAAAACGTCCAAGTGCGCCTGCAAAATATTTGGTATGTACTTCTCTTGCTGATCTAAATCAAGGGGCTTCTTCCCTCGCCTCCCCGCCCCTCTTCCCTGAGTCTCGAATTCGTGCTCCAGGCAGAACCCAGATTCTCATATTTAGAGAAATAAATGCATTATTTGTTTGAGACCCTCCCAGGCCTGTCCTTTAAAATTCTACTTCTTGCAACCAAGGAAGCGTGAAATGCTTGTCAAGAAGTCATTTCCCATCCTGCATTTACAGCACTTTGTGCTAACCACGGTTACTGCACACCTCAGAGGGTTTGCATATTTTAAAGAAGTGTCCCTTCTTCCAAGCAATCCAAGGGCAACACGAGGATATTCATGCTTTCCACTGTGATTCCAGTGCGATGGGACTAGCATATGGGAAACCAGGGTTCAAATCTCCATTTTGTGAGATCAGGATGCTGGGCCTGATTCAGCATGCTCTTCTTATGTTCCCAGTCTTGAAGCTCCCTGGGTGAACATGAACTAGTCACTGTCTCTCAGCCTAACCTACCCCACAGGGTTGTTGTGTGAGTAAAATGAGGAGGGGGGGGGGAGAAGCAGCATGTATGCTACCCCTTGTGTTCCTTGATGGAATATGGGATACAGATGTAATTTATTTTTTTAGGATTTTATTTTATATAATATTTTGAAAGAAAGCTGGCGAGTAAAACAGTGAAGTGACCAACTGCCACTGGCCACTAACAGGACTTTGTGGCTATAAAATCAATAAAACATCTCAAACATGAAATGTGATCATTTGACAGTACGTCCAGAGCGTCAGTTAGATGTAGTAGTGACCATTTTAGGTCAGAAGTCAAGCTTCAGAATGTCTCTGTTGTTGATATTTTGATCTGGAAAGCTGAACTGTGTCTCTCTGGCAGGGCTGGCGCTACTACTATGAGGCAAAGTGAAATAGTCATCATGGGCAGCATATTTTGGGGACAGTGGGGGCAAACTGTGGTGCTGAAGAACAGAGCTAGGGGTCCGCCCTGCACTCCCCAAGCTTATTGGCTGCCTTCCGGTGCAGTTTAGGATACTGTCCTCTTGTCAGTGCTATACAGTACATACATGTAAAGTGCCCCCAAAAATCATGGGAACTGTAGTTTACCCCCTGAGAGAGCTGCAATTCCCAGCACCCTTAGCAAATTAGAGTTCCCAGGTTTCTTTGGGTGGGAATAACTTTTAAATGTACGGTGTGTACAATCAATTGCCAGTCTAATCAGCTTCTGTAAGTGGAACAGTAGAGGCAATGGGGCAGGGTAGGTGCCAGCGTATCCTTTGCCTCAGTCAGGCAGCTAAATTATCTTGGGCTGGCTCTGCTGCTACCCCACCCCTGGTTCCACCGAGCTTGTGATATGGTTTGCAAAGCTGGTTTGCCCTAGCTTGCTAGACCAGTGTTGTTTCTGACGGAATTCAAGCACTGGGACTCCTCTAATTTGTCACGGAAACTATGTATCCCAGCAACATCCCTTCCTGAGTGTGCACACTACACCTTTAACACCCATTCTTTCCCTCAAAGAATTCTGGGCATTGCAGTTTACCCCTCACAAAGGTACAATTCCCAGCAACCCTTAACAAACTACAGTCCCCAGAATTCTTTGAGGGATAAGAATGTGCTTGAAAGGCACACGGTCTTTTGCCTCGGACCTTTTCGAAGAATGCATCTGTGTGGCTTCTTATGTGCGCAGCCTGTAGCGTGGTCAAGACGCGAACAATTAATGGGCTTTAAAATAGCATAGACAACTGAAGAGCACCAGGCTCCACTCTTCACCACACCAGCCACCAGCTCCTTGGCGCTGGACCTCCTTCTTTAAATTGTGCTTGCTTGCTTGGGTTTATAAATATAGAAACCTAAGCTATACGATGCCCCCCCTCCAAACTTGTCCCTCCCATCTCAGCCTGGTGCAGTTCCTTCAGCTGCTCCTATACTTGGTATGACCTTTTCCCATCTCTTCCCCACCCCCTTCCCAGCCCTCTCCCTTTCCTTGCTCTTTTCCTCCCCAGTGTTGTGAGCCTGGTGGCCAATGAGCTTCTCCAGAAGATCAAATGTCCCTATAACAGGAGGACTTAATCGCCTGGTGGAGTTTGCAGACCCCGCAGCCTTTCTCCCATTCGGCAGAAAGCTCCTTGCTTCTCACAGCAGCTCCCCCCTCTCAGGTAAGGAGGAGATTCAGGCAAAGGGCGTAGCTCTGTGTGAAGGGGACCCAAAAGGAAGAGCAGGTGCAAACCTCTGAGAAAGGAGTTCAGGGAGTCGTGGGCCTAGCATAAGGCTGCGTGTGCACTTGCGTTCTTTTCTGCAAAACATTCTGGGTCCTGTAGTTTAAGGCAGAGGTTGTAGCTACAGGGTGGGGCAAGCCAGGTTTTTTGCCCCTTGTGAAGCCTCCATAGGGGCGCCACTGAGGCTCCCCACCTGTGTGTGTGTGTACACAAATGTGCATGGGTTGTGTGTGCCCAACTGGGTCTTTCACCTGGGTGAAGTAAAGCCTAGTTTTGACCCTAGTTAAGGCCAGCTGGGAATTGTAGCTTTGTGAGGGGTGAACTGCAGTGCTCAGAATTCTGTGAGGGCTTGGAAAGTGCTTTAAAAGTTATAGTATGTACACATCCTAAGTCCATGTCTCGCTGTCATTTCCCTGTTGGGCCTACCATTTTTCTTACCTCTTTTGAGGGGGGCTTGCTTCAAGGTTGTACTAATAAGCAGCGGCAGTCCATGAGAGATAGATAGATAGATGATAGATAGATGATAGACAGATGAGGGAGGGAGAGCATTTCAAAAGTGGAGCCTAAAAGTGAGCACTATGTGGCCTTGGAAGTTGTCAAGAAAAGTATATCTCATATTGACCAGGCTTTCCCAACCTGTCGCCCTCCTGATGTTTTGGACCACAATGCCTGTCAGCTCCAGTTTGTATGGCCATGGTGGCTGCAGCGTGATGGCTGTTGTAGTTCAAAACATCAGGCGAGTACCACTAGGTTGCTGTACACAAAGCTCTCAAAATCTTCCAGTGGTTGTAATAATCTCTGCTGAAAATGCTGCTCCAGGTGGAGTTTTCCCTCACAGCTTGAATTTAACTACAAAGGGGAGATAGAAGTTAGGGTAGAGATAGATAAAAGTAAGCCTTTTATGTCAAATGAGGTAGCCATTGAAAAGGAGGGCAGTCTCAGAAGGCTGTGGAAATAAAAGTGAATACTAATTAGTACAGCTTTTTGGCAAAATCCCATTGGCTTCAAAGAGTTATAGTGGCATGGTTTGGGATTGTTTTAGTTGTGGACTCAGTGTGTCAAACGTGATGGGAGTTCAGTTAAGAGATGAAGTGATATTGAGTCTCACGGCCTGGCAGCTGTTCACACATTGCATGCATTGGTTATTCCCAAGTCTACTGGTGAAAATGTAATAAATGTAATTCACTTCCTTGAAAAGTAATGCTGGACTCCAGGAATGCAAAGTATATGGTTTATAAGGAAACATGTTGCACGTATTATGCAGTTCCCATAAACTGGATGAAAAAGTGTGAATCTGAATAGTTTGGGGCTGACTAGGATTTGTTAGGATTCTTCAGTTTGCATATGCCTGCCAAGTTTCTACAAGCAGATCAAACCTGATGGGGATTGCAAGGCACTAAATTAAATAGATAGTTGCCATATTGGGAAACAGTGGCATAAAAATTCTTTGGCAGGAAACAGGCCTAAGCATAAAATGACTGAGGAATCAATGAATGGCCTCTTTTGAGTAGAAGTGTATCAGTAGCATGTTTGTTGTTGTGGCTGAGGCTGCAAGCTTACCTGGGAGTAAACCTCATTGAAATCTCTGGGACTTACCTGTGAGCAGGTGCATAGAATTAGGTTGTTTCTCAATCTTCACAAATGTTGGGGTCATTTTGATTAAGAGCATACCAACAGTTAATTGGTGTATTGTTTTTTTCCTTCACCATATACGGAGAAAGAGACACATGCTGCTCCCAAAAAGGAACGGGTGGGGAGAATGAATCTGCTTTCCTACACTGAAATGTGATTTTGGTCAGTGAGGATGTTGCCTGAAAATAGCCGGGCTATGTGACGACACAGGACGAAGAATCAGTGCTTCCTTCTAGAGGCTGCTTTGAACCACTCTGCATGGCAGCCTCTGCCCCCAGATGGCAAGTCATTTTGTCCACAGCAGCTCACAAGGTGGATTGGATAACTTTCTCCATGCCACTGCAGGCCATTTTTGGCTGTTCGAGCTGTGATGGAGAACATTGCCACACGAGGACTGCCACGTGTGGCAGCCATAATCTGGGAATCAGCCCACAACAAGTGA
Source organism: Podarcis erhardii (assembly GCF_964252035.2). Classification (NCBI taxonomy): domain Eukaryota; kingdom Metazoa; phylum Chordata; class Lepidosauria; order Squamata; family Lacertidae; genus Podarcis; species Podarcis erhardii. The sequence goes on along the minus strand of NC_138497.1, from coordinate 75,999,007 downwards.
ACTAGAATTTCTCCCTTGTTTTTCCAGAAGTACAAGGTCCAGTGCACCACCCCTGGTCTCCCCTGCCACTCTCACCTTCTGAAGCATTAGCGATCAAACTGTGTGTGTGTTCACCATAATTTAGGTTTGGGCCACATTGACTGGCTACTCTTGAATATAAGCAGCAACTTTTTCTATGGGCTAGGGTGCAGCAATCTTGTGTGCGTGTCTGAACATGTTATTTGTCTGACAGACACCAGTATCTTTTTTCACCTTAGACCAGGGAAGGCCTACGAGATCTACTTTTTTCCACCCCTCACTAGAATCTCAAATCTACCAATTGGAGCCTGGTGCAAAATATGTATATTTAGAATTGGAGAATTTGTTTTGAGTACCAGAACGGAACACAAAAATTCCACACAAAATCCACTCAAACTTCCAGTATAATTTTGGATGGAGTGGTGGTACGGGGGAGTATTCATGTTTCTGTGATTGTGAAATAATTGGGAGTCAGAAATCCTTGCTGACTGATTGTGACCTTCCAGGAGATCTAGATCTACCCTTTGCCCCGTTCTGCATAGACCAACCAATCTGCTCTTTTCTTGCATTATCATGAGCTAACTTGTCATTGGACTATTCCCCCCCCCCCATGTGGAAGATTCTGCTTTCCTGACCAGATATTCCTATCTATCTTTGGGTTGAAATCTTTGCACATTTGAGACTAAGCCTCATTGATTTTAATGGGACTTACTTCTGAGCAGATACACAGAGGATAATGCTGCAAACCTGCAGTTGTTTTTATTCAAAGCGTCATGTTTTAAAGGGAAAATTCTGTGGCTTGTGGATGTTTAACTATGAAACGATCACATTGAGATAGAGTTTGGCTGCCGTTTGGTTTATGTAACACCTTAGCATATAGCCATCCATAATGTGTTTTCCTGTTGCATTTATTTGCGCGGAAAGTTTGAACAACATCTGTGACGCCTTCTGCTGTCAGATCCTTAACAGAAATGTCACAAAGCAGTCCAGCAGAGGGTGCAGCTGTGTGAAAGGGGATCGATAGGCCAGGTTTCCGAGTCTTTCTTATTCTTAGATGACTTTGCTTGCTTTGGAAATGAGCAGAGGCATGAGAGACCAGCAGCACAGATGGATGGGATTAGGAACGAGCAACTTGGGCTGCTGCTTCTTACTCTCAGGGCTTGGTTTTTTTAAAAACTCCGGCTGTTGGAGTCTTGGTCCCAAATATAGAATTGCATTGCCACCATCTAAATGGCTACAAAGAATTTCTACTGAGACAGGGCAAGGAAGAAAATGCAGGGAGTGTAAAGAAATATGTCCTAGATGGTTATCGGATAAGTCAGATTGACTAGATATTCTGCCAGGGGAGTGGATCTATCTGCCAAATGATAGATGGTGGCCCGGACAGTTGCTTCATGATTTTCTCGTGCCAGCAACCCCCACTCCCACCCCCGCCTCAAACTTCTAGCTTTACCTGCCAGGTCTGCTCTCCAGTGCATGCCCATTTTCTTTCTCTATCTTCCTCTCATCATCTTGCCGCCTCACCTCCCTTGTATGGCCAAGGAGAGGGAATGATTGATAGGAGGAAGGCTATTTTCATAAATGGCTTCTGAGGTGTGAGGGAGTGAATTCAATCTATCAAGGGGAAGATGGGTACATTCTCAGCTGTTAAGAAGCTCTGGAGGAGATGGGGACTGTGCTTTTAAAGCCAAGAGTTGGAATAGATTTAGGCCGAAAGGAACATATAGTTCAGAGCAGGAAGCAGAGATGGGCCTGGGGATTTATGTGACAGAATCATGATCCACTTTGTCTCATTTGATTTGGCTCCATTTCGAGCATTTATTTATAACTTCTGCAGTTCTGCACCGGGGAGGGAGGGCCTTACAGAGGGTTTTTTTTTGGGGGGGGGGAGTTTCTTTGAACTGCAAATAAGGTGCACCTGCCTGGTAACTATTGTAGTATTGGCTCTTTTGCCACTGACAGAATCATTGAATGTTTTAAAGTCATGCAAAACTGGCATGTACTACTGCTAATAATACTACTACAGCAAACTGTCCTAAAAGGATAAAGGGCATGGGATGAGAAATCTGTGATTTGGCATTTTTGACCCAGCTTTTTGTTTTTCTTTTTTTGAAATAATTCAAAGCAGCTTTTGTGGGCTCTGATACTGATGAGAGCTTGGAGGGGGGGGAGCAGGTATAATATAAATGCCTCTCTCTTTCTCTCTGTTCCCCCTCCCTCTTTCTGGTGTGGCAAGAATAGTAGCTTGAGAAAGCAGTTTAGTTTAGGTGGTGGTTTAAATATCCTCTTCAATCAAAGTGGGAATTCTTTTGTAACTATTACTGTTCTTTGGAAAAAAAAAACGAAGATCCATTCATGAAACTTCCATATCTCATCTAGTTTGGGCTCCAAGTCTTCTACTGTCTCCTGAAGACCAGCAAATTGGGATGTCTGATAGATCAGGATATGGAATACATTCCAAAGACTGTCCTACCACAAGTTGTCTATAAGACGAAATGTTGGGAGAAGATTAAAAACAGAGTTTATTTTGAACCAGGCTCCTTAGGACTTTGAAAGAAGGCACATCTACCTTAGATGTTGAAACTGGTCCCCCTCAGGAGCTTTGAGGGTGGGCAGCACTTATCTCATAGGGTGGGAGGTACCAGAATGCAATTCTCAGATTCTGCATGGACATGCATGATCCGAAAACTATATCCAGGCAGCAATGGAAAGGAATACTTGAGTGGCATCTCTGGGATTGTATACTGCTTCAATGGCGCAATATACTGAAGCACTAAAATAGTGCTGCCACAGGGAAATGATTAGGTTGCTTGTGCATTTGGGTCAGCCTCAGTTTTGATGTGAGGATTCTTTTGAGGGGTATTTCTAGCCCTTTCACAGCACTTCCCCTGTTTCCTGGGTCAGTAATTGTTATAGCTGAACAGGTTTGAGTCTTATTTAAATGTACAGTGTTGATATGCCATTGGGACCATCAAGAAGCGAGTGCCTCTGAAGGTGCATGTGGAGTACATTTACTTGCTAACTTTCTAGCACCACTGAACATTTTGGGTAAAGGAGAAAACTGAACCCTGGCTCTTCTCCTTTTTAGCTATCAGCCACAGGATATCAGAGGAAGGGAAGGTGGTCCTTAATTCCCATGATGTTGTTTACAAGGTGATCTCCCAGACTGCCATGTCCCAGAGTGCATAAAGCCTAGGAGAAACAGTTTGAAAGTGTTAAAGAGTCCAGCTTTGAGACAACTTTAGAATATATGGTTTTCTTCTTGACAAAGTGAAAATACTTTGACACTCAGATTTAAGAACCAGTTGAATGAGCAGCCAATCTCCGCCTATGTATTTCCTCTAACATTATGAATATTCCATGTCAGTTTTTCCTTGTTTTCCATGTTTTTTCATGTCAGTGCAGGGCGTAGCCTAGTTATCATAAATGGTGATGATCCATATCACCTGAATATTTCCAGGTCATTTGGATTATTTTGTTCAAGTATTTGAGTTGTGTCATGATATTGTTGCTTATTTTTTATCAGATGCAAGCCCTCATTACAATTTAGCCCCCCCTTTTTTTACAAACAATTCACCAAACGTGTGTATGTTCATATACCAAGAAGCACATATTCAAAATCTGTACACCATTTTAAAAAAGTAGAGTTTGGATGATATGGCCCTTCCACATCATGGTTTAGTGTGCATTTTTTGTGTGCAGAGTCCACATAACATTGTCATTATCAGAATGCCATCTCAGATTTTCCCCACCCATTTGATACATATTTACCATTTCTGGGTTGTTTGCTGTTTTATTTATTGGATTTTCTGCAGAATTTCCGCCCTCCCTTCCCAGCAGGTGGGCGGGTTTGTGACACCCAGTGGGTTTTCCTGCTATCGTCCCACCCCCTCCCAGCTAGGACAATGGTCAGCCGGCTGGGGTGGGGGTGGGGCTAGGGCCAAAGGAAAAGAGGCCGACCCCTCGGCCTAATCCTCACTTCGTTTCCTCCTCTTGCAGGTTCATTTGATAAATGAAAAGAAAACAAGACCATCTGGAAACCATGCCAGAATAGGACTGAACCAGATTTTCTGGAATGTTTGTGACACAAAAAGGAGCTTTTGGGGGAATGAGATGTTCTTGAAAGACACCCCCTTCCCGGCCTACAGCCCTTTACCTTTTTTCATAGTAGTTCACAGCTGTTTGCCCTTGCTCTCCATTAGCTTTATTTGCCTGGAGTTCCATCCACACGTTGCCAGATTTGCTCATAAGAACATAAAAAGAGCCCCAATGGATCAGACCAAAGGCTGGTCTAGTCCAGCACCCTGTTCCTACAGGGGTCAGCCCAGATGCCTCTGGGAAGCCCACAGGGAGGAGGCGAGCAACTGGCATTCGGAGGTATGCTGCCTCTGATACTGGCAGTGATATACACACAGGCACGTCCAACTCCCAAGAGACTGTGATCTACTCCCAGTATAAAAACCTGACAGTGATCTACCCATTGTCATTGGAGGGAGGAGGAGTGAGTGTGTGGGGGGGTGTGTGTGGATTGCCCAGAATTGTTGAGCCCAGAGTTGTTGAGTTTTTTGGGGGGTAGGATTGCCCAGAGTTCTTCAGCTTAAATTTGTTAACTTTCTGTAAACTTTATTTAATCCCGCAATCGATAAGGGTCCCACGATCTACCAGGATCAGCCAGGGATCTACTGGTAGATCATGATCTTCTGGTTGGAGATGCCTGATATACAGCTACTGTGAGTAGCAGCCACTGATATCTTTATCTTTTGTCCATTGTCACTGCTGAAAAGGAAGAAGGGTGATTTTTTTAAAAAACAAAAAATGTTCCAAAGTTGTAGTTGATCAGGACTGCAAAGAACATTCTATGCTGTGCTGCTTCCTCAGACGGTGCTCTGAATGATTGTTAGAGGGCACACTCCATGGACACTTGGGGAGGGCAGTGGTGGATGTCATGGGGGGCCTGCAATGCTCACCTGACCTTCTTCCAGTTGCACAGATGCTGCATACCTAGTCAGGGAGGCAATGATGAGGTGAGGCGATGGGGAGGTCAGTGTGATGCAGATGCACCAACGGGGAATCTGACCTCGCCACCACCTTGCCCCTCTATCTCAATAGGCAGCAGCAACACAGCTGGAGGGAGGTCAGGTGAGCAGCACCCCACATTACTGTGGGGAGGGGATGTCTTGTAGGGGGAGTAGATGTCTCATGGACTGTGTACTACTTTCCTTTGGCTCAACCCTATATCTGAATGAATTTATACACAGAATTTGGTGGTTCTGACCTAGTCAAGCTTTGCCATCTCTTGTATCAAGTGCCTACTTTTGTCCGAGTCACTCATGTATCGTCAGGTTTTGTTTTAAAGCCTGACTAATTCTATGCAAAATTCTATGCCCCCAAATACCTATAGCATATGTATAAAGGAGTCATGCTCCATGTAGTACCCTAGTTCTTCAGCATAGTTTATTAATACATAATGATCAGTTATAGGCATTGCTGCATGTATCTGTTTCAGTGCTGGTTATTATAGGAATATGCCTATATTACAAACATAATAATGTATGCAATCATTGAGATTTTCTGAAAGTTGCATCCCTATCTGGCTAAAAATCTGTCCAGGGAGCAAATCACTTATCAAGTCCGGTACGCAAACTTTGACTCGATGAGTCATAAGGACCCATTCTGTCACTGCCTAGAAGCTCCTGTTATTTTCAACCCCTATCCTGGCAATGAAATACAGTGGTACCTCGGGTTAAGTACTTAATTCATTCCAGAGGTCTGTTCTTAACCTGAAACTGTTCTTAACCTGAAGCACCACTTTAGCTAATGGGGCCTCCTGCTGCTGCCGCGCCGCCGGAGCATGATTTCTGTTCTCATCCTGAAGCAAATTTCTTAACCTGAGGTACTATTTCTGGATTAGAGGAGTCTGTAACCTGAAGCGTATGTAACCTGAAGTATATGTAACCCGAGATACCACTGTATCTTCTTTTGCCACATTCCCAGGACCTAGTACTTACTGGTAGTCTACCCACAAGACTCTCATGACCATTATGGAATCCCTAGTCAGTGGGGACCTTTTCTCAATCTGTCAGCAGCAGAAGAATATATATATGAAAGGGCAACAGAATGAACCCATTTTTGGAATCTTACTTTTTTCACTTAAAAGCTTACACGTCTTTAAAAGATGTGTGAAAATGCTCACAGACGTTTTTGCAGTTGTTGGTCCAATGGATGACTTGTCAGTTGAGGTCCCATTGGCAGGGCGGGGGGGGGGGGTTCTTGGCCAATTTCTACCATTAGCAGCAACCACCCTACAGATTCATGATGCACCTAAAATGGGCCCCGCTTCCTTGGAATTGCATTAGCAAATAAATCGTTTTTTAAAAAATTGTCTGTGCTTGTGCATCTTTATTTCTAAGCTCAGAAGAAAAGTTAAAATAGATGTGTTGGACAAAAGCCGTTCCAACACCTCTCAGGTGGGCGCCATTGCCATCCTAAGAGAATGAAGGAGGTGTTCATGGTGAGTTCCAGCACCTCTTTTTCTAGAAAAATAGCACTGACCAAAACTATTTTGGGAACAGTTAGATTGGAAGGGGACTTTGGTGACTCTTCTGTGTTTTCCTCTTTGCTATGGAGAGCCTGTACCACACCATCCTCAAAACCAAAATATTTTCTGCCTGTTGTTAGGGGTTTATCACTGGAACGCTCAAAACCTCACGACGCAGCGGAACGGGTGGGGTTCGGGGCAGTGTTAAGTGCACACCCTTCGGAGTGTTTACGTTGTATCATTAAGTGTTGTCACTGGGAGCTGGGCAGGACCCCTTATATGGCAGGACTCTTGCCTCCAGGATTATTAGACCCTTCTGAAATAGAAACCTTGTGAGCCGCAGATGTTCCTTTAGGACGCACATCCATCTGCCTGCTCCTTCAAGACTCCTCTCATATATCAGCTGAGTAATGAACTCAAGTCGGGGCTTGGGTTTCCTGGGGAGGAGCCTCTCTTTTCTAATTAAAGCTCCGTCCATCATGAATTTTGCTGGATGTTGGACGAAATCCCTCTTGCAGAGCTCATCGTCCCTGACCTCTCCGAGGTTTTCTAACCCTTTAAAAATAGTTCTGCGAAGGTGTTGCTAACCGTCACCAAAAAAGTTGTTGCTGTGCTTTCAGTCCTCCTCTGAGCAGTGGCGTAGCGTGGGTTGTCAGCACCCGGGGCAAGGCAAGTAATTTGCGCCCCCTAACCCGTGGATTTGCGCCCCCTAACCCTAACCCCCAGATGTTGCGGCCGGTGCGGCCGGCCCCCCCTGCACCCCCCACGCTACACCACTGCCACAAAGTAGTGCGAGGCTTAATCACATGGCGGGGAAGAAGGCAGCAACTGGGTCCCGGGGGCGTCTCTGATGTGACTTTACGGGCACCATTTGCAAGCGGGGAGCGGCACCCCATCCGCGCGAGCGCGCCCCCAGACGCAGGAGCCGCGCAGGCAGGGCTGGGGGCTGAGGCGCCAATGGAGGGGAGATGAAGGGCCTGCGAAGCCCTCGAGCACCAGAGAGCTGCTCCTGGTTTCGGGGGGGGGGGGCTCGGCCGGGGGCGGCAGCCCTTTTGTCCGCAGGATGGCAGCGGCGCCACCGGCCAGCCCCATTACCGGCCCGGCCAGCCTCCCGGGGCGCCAGGGCTCCGCCGCAACTAACACCTTCCCTCCAAAACTGGGCTGGTCGGATGTAGTTCTCTCCTGCGCTCAGCTCTGCGCTGGGCGGCCGCTGCATTTTCCCTCCCCCAGATAGTCCCTCCCTCGCTCTCTCTCCGCTCCGCAATGCACGCCTGGCACCCTCCCCCTCCACAGTGGGCGGCGACCCGGCAGCTCGGATCAGATTCGCACAGCCAGCACTGTGAGAGAGAGAGTGAGCCAGGACCAGGTAGGGGCAGAGAGCTCCGAGTGCGCCCCCAAAAATGTTGCGCCCGGTGCGGCTGGCACCCCTTGCACCCCCCACGCTACGCCACTGCCTCTGAGGCTTCTCCTGCCACATTATGCAGCGTAAGCAGCAAACGCAAGGCCAGGTTGACCGGGCACTTAGCTGCTTGGGCGAAATAGTGGTAGCATCTCTGCTGCCTTGAGCACCATTTGCTATGCTGGGAAAGTGGGAACCCAAATCCCTCATGATCCCAGGTTTTTCCGGAGCTTACCCAGTGGTATTAAAGCTGGCTGTAGTAAATACAAGAGCTAGCCAGATAACGTTACCCAAATAACCTTGTTAATTCTGGCACTTTTCCATCCACCCTTTAACAAATGAGCCTGCAGCTGATCTCGTCGTAGTTGTCTTTGGAATGAATAGAAGCCCTGTAACCACAGCAAATGGTGTGTGTGTTTGTGTGCGCGCATGCACTCACACACAGAGCCTGTGTTTTATTTTATTCATTCAATTTATATCCCACCCTTCCTCCCAGAGGAGATCACGGTGGCAAACATAGCAGAGCAAATGATAAATATATCTAAAAACTGTTTAAAAACATTCTAGAATAAAAACCCCCAGCGAAAACGTTTTCTCAAGATGTTATTGCCGGGCTGCCAGGAATATTGTCTTTCAGCCACCATGCCTGGGTAAACAGGAATGCTTTTAAATTTACCCTGAAAATCAGCAAAGTGGAAGACGGATATAGCTCACTAGGGAAGGCATTCCACAAACGGGAAACTGCCACTGAAAAAGCCCTATTACCAGCCACTGCCAACTGGGCAACCCCTGTGGTAGTACCACAGCAAGGCCTTACTTGCCAACTGTAGAGTCCAAGAAGGTGCTCTTTGGGGTATTTAAGACTTATGCCAGTACCAAGTCTCTGAATTTGGCCTGGTACCTCACTAACAACCAGTGCAGTTCTTGCAGGAATAGTGACACATGGCCTCATTGGGCTGCCCCACTTAACTAGCCTAGCAGTTGCATTCTGCACTAGCTGAAGTCTCCACACCATCTTCGGGAGCAGCCCCCCAAACAGTGCATTACAGTAGTCCAGACAGGATTGCAGCATTCCTCTCCCAGTGGTATTTCCGTGCTGGTTGCTGAGAAAGAGATATGGACCCAGTGGGAGCTTTTTTTCTATGCCTATTAGCTGTGGTGGCAGTGGGTGGGGTGGGTGTGACACACTAGACTGCAGACTAGATCCAGCCCATGGGCCAGTGACTTTCCATCTCTGATCTAGGGGAATGTTTCTCACTACCAGATATCAGGTTGACATGCCTAAAGTTGCCCATTCACATATACATCACACAGTGAGGGCCTGATTGTGTTCCATCTAGTGCTCATAATAACGTGAGTTCAATTTGGAGGGCTTGAATACCACAGTGTTTGACATCTTATTTCAACTTGGAGTTAAGTGTATGAATTACTGTAGTTTATAAGGTTCGGCTCAGACAAGTGACAGGCTAGCCTCCCATTTGATGATTAATTTTACTGTAGGGTTTATTGTATTGCTACAATAATCCCTTCTTCAACTCATTTAATTGCCATTGCTCCACATCATATCATGGGATTTTTTTTTACATCTATAGATAGATCAGGTGTGCATGGGTGATATGTCACATACTTATTCTGCTCTTCACTTGTTCTTTCATCTAGAAACCTGCCAACATGTCTGACAACGAAGAAGTGTAAGTAGAAGCATATCAATATTACCATTGGTTTTAAAGGGCATTTTTTGGGGGGGTGGGGGGAGGTTTTCTGGTAGTATGAAACAACTGGCCCTCACAGGTACAAAGTCATGACCTATTCTGAAATCAATGAGAAGCAACACCTAATTTTACTCCATTTATTTATTTATTTATTTATTTATTTATGAAGTCATATGACCCAGGGCCAAATCCACAACCCTAAATAGCCAGTGCTATTTGCTGCTTGCAGAGATCATGGGCAGAATGTAACTTCTTAACTGTATAGTTTGGAATTAAGGTGAAGAAAAAGAGGAGGTTAGTGGTGAAATACTGAGGAAACAGAGCACATATTATGTATTTATTATGTATTTTAGAAACCCAGGTTGTTCTGCACCACACAAGCCTGGTTTGCACTCAACACTAATTCAAACTATGGTTTAGCTTGAATGAGGGAGTATGCCTGGTGCAGAGGGAGCAAATTGTTGCTGCTTTGCTCACCTGCTGCCACCATGCTATCAGGAGCGAAACCATGGTTTAGTTTAGCATTATGTCCAAGCCTGGGGTTGTGATTTGTAACTGAGGTTTGTTCTTATTAACAACCAATGTTTGTTTGTGGAGAGCAAACCACAAACCTTGGTTCGGACATAACACTAAGCCAAATCTTGACTTTGTTGCTTTTGTGGCTTTGCGGCAGCAGTACAAGCAGGGAAGGAGCAAAGTAGCCACAATGTTTTCCTTGTGTGCCAGCATGCTTCCCCATTCATGCTGAGCCATAGTTTGGTTTGTGTCATGTGCAAGTGAAGCCATACCATGATCGCAGCACAGTTTCCAACGTGATATAATATAGCAACATGCAGCATTAAATGACATTAGTATGCATTAATTAATAAAAACCAGTTACAGATAGGTAGCCGTGTTGGTCTGCCATAGTCAAAACAAAACAAATTCCTTCCAGTAGCACCTTAAAGACCAACTAAGTCAGTTCTTGGTATGAGCTTTCGTGTGCATGCACACTTCTTCAGATACACTGAAACAGAAGTTTCCAGACCCTTCTATATAGTGAGACCCACCTTCTCACTATATAGAAGGGTCTGGAAACTTCTGTTTCAGTGTATCTGAAGAAGTGTGCATGCACACGAAAGCTCATACCAAGAACTGACTTAGTTGGTCTTTAAGGTGCTACTGGAAGGAATTTGTTTTGTTTTAATAAAAACCAGTCACTGATAAAACAAAGCAGTGCAGCCTCAGACAACGTTAACTAATTTAATCCAGTGTGGTGTAGTGGTTAAGAGCAGTGGACTCATAATCTGGGGAACCGGGTTCGTGTCTCCGCTCCTCCACATGCAGCTGCTGGGTGACCTTGGGCCAGTCACACTTCTCTGAAGTCTCTTAGCCCCACTCACCTCACAGAGTGTTTGTTGTGGGGGAGGAAGGGAAAGGAGAATGTTAGCCGCTTTGAGACTCCTTCGGGGAGTGATAAAGCGGGATATCAAATCCAAAATTGTCTTCTTCTTCTTCCAAACATGCAGGATGAAATAAAAAAGGTTCTGTAGTACATCCCCAGGAGACTTAGATTTGTCATTGGTAAAAACACAGAAAACTGATAAGGTGATGGTTTAGTGGAGCTGAAGCTAGAATGCTTCATAGAGAAAGCTTACTACTAAATTTAGTTTTCAAGGGAGTCTTGAAGTCATGATGGAGTGTCTTGACAAACAGAGAGAGGGATGCAGTGCTCACATGCATAAAACCTCCAGCCTCCAGCCAGACTAGTGATGCTCTACCATTTTTTTATTCTGACAATGACTTGGAGCTGAAAGATGATAGCACAAATAAGGCAGGATCTATGAATTATACTTACAAGCAGCAAGTACATCACATGATAGCTACAATTTAGTCTGCAACACTGTGCACATTCACCAGACTCCCTTCAGTGTAAACACACATAGGATTGCTCTGTTCATTAATTTGAATATGGTCTTATCTTCTGTTTCCTTTTCTGTCTGTCTTTTTTTGTAACAGGGAGCAAGTAGAGGGTGAGTATTTATAAGCTTTTCTTAATTGTATATCAGCGTTGTAAAGCGTCTAATTTTTTTTATATACCTTTCCAATGCATATTAGGTGTTGTTTTTTAAAGCATCTTAGTTTTTTAAAAATGTACTCAGCATATATATAAATATTCAGAAGACAGAATCCTAAGAGGGTATCTGTTTCCATTATTCTTGTCATGGTTTCATACTGTGAAGGTCTCATAACTTAAGTCATTCATTTCTTTGTACCAAATTCCTCCCCTTTCCCATCTGTAATCCATCATACACAAGCATTCTGAGTCCTGGCTGACCATGAGCATAGGATCATGGTATCTCATTTTATAGAATTCTGACCAGTGTTGACCTTGCTTACATGGTCAATGCCTGTTTCACACGGTTGGATTTCCTGTTCACTCAAATCATATCTATCCTCTCTCCTCCACCTCCTATTTTTGCTTTCTTGTCATGCAGCTGCTGCCATCTGTTGGTGACGGATTTGACAATCACGGATCCCATAAATATGTCTCTTTTTGTAGCTTATTCATTTCAAGATTATCTTATTGCTGCTTGTTACCCTGTGGAATTTTGAAAGTCATTAGCAAGGATGGCCTAAAAATGAATGAATTTTTTATTTTTATTAAACAAAAAACCGTATTTGCAGACTGTCTCCAACCTATGCATTTTGAAAAGTTTTGCCTTTTTAAGATAACACCATTGTAGGCTGGGGAATAAGTACTATGTAACTTTCTATCCTGTGTCTGTTTCCATTGTGCAAGATTACATATCCAAACATATTAGCTGTTTCAAAATATATGAATTTGTGCATTGTAGTTCATTGCTGTCCTCTGTATTTGTTCACGCTCTCAGCATATGTTCCCTGTCAGAAAGCATCGTACTATCAGTGCAGACTTTTGTTGTCTTGCAGTCACATGTGGAAGCAAATTTTCTGCGCATGGTGCTTGGTCATGTCTATGAAGCATATCTTCTTTTTGGACTGAAGACAGACGACTCTCTTTTTTAACAGTCTTTCCTCAAGCTGATACCATTTAAGAGGAAGCTGTCTCACAAAACTGTAAAGCTGGAATGAAACTGAAGATCACATAGCTGCAGAGAAATAGTTCAGCCTTTTGAGGCAGCATCTTCTGGGAACAATTTAAGCACAGCATCTGTGGACAAGAGGAGAGTGTTTGACCTGTCCTTGTTTTTGTCTGAAAAATGGCTTCTCCAATCTCCCCAACCTCTCCTGGTGACGCTCCAAGATCAGAAACAACCGTGCCAGGAGAAAAATTAGCTGAGTAGAAGCAGTTGTTGGGGGCATGGAGTGAGAAGAGGAGTCATCATTTTTTCCTCCCATACATGTGGCACTTTAAATTATCCCACTCCCCACTTCGTAGGATCTTGGCATGATCTGTATTATCATACATGGGCTGGGCTGCCATTATGTCTAGTTCTTCCCTAAATTGCACTGAGAAGCTGGTTTGATCTTCCCCGAGGATGACTGTCACAGCAGCAGCATGTCATATGACCACCGGTGGAGACCTCTTTAAAGTGACACAGCAGCCACTTAGCAGGATGGTGCCAGCTTGCTGTACAAGATCGCCTGGCTCCCACCATGAGGTTTCTAGTGCCCGAGACTGCTGAAAGATGCCACTGTGAATATTTCGTAGGGGCTGATCTACAAGGTGAGCCAGTGCAAGAAATACTGGCCACTGCATGGAGCACTTCCAAGGCGGAGGTAATTTTGCGAGCAGCCTCCACATTGTGGCTGTGTCATGTGGAATTGCTCCAAAAGCAAAAGGCAGAATTTTGTGCATTGCTTACTCATTCCACTACCAAATGTGAGCAGGGCTGCTGAATAGTATATTCCATATTGGAAATGTGCATTGGATATGAAATATGTTCAGTAAAATAAATCCAGATTTTTGCAGCAGTAACACTAAATATCTTGATTCAAAACCTTTCACTGATTTTAGCAACCTCTAGTTATACATTAATGAAACAGGAACATTTAATGGAGGAAATTGCATTGTCGTTTTACTATCTATTGAGGCTTATTGACCAATACCATAGCTATCCAATATAAACAGAATCAGAAAAAAAAAAAATTACAGCTGTAATTCACTCTAAGATTGAAATACAATCCTCTCCAGCGTTTACTTGTTGGTATTAAATTAGCGGATTCTGAAGCTACCATTCCACCTACGAGAGATCACCAGAGTGAATCAGAGCAGGCAGTGAGCTACCTTTGACCGCTTGTGCGAACTACACAACAGTATCCTATAGAAATCATTTGGAGGGAAGAATTACTCCTGCTGAAAGTTCAGTTATGCAATAGGGCCTTCCTTTGCAGAAGTGCAATGGAATCTCAATCAAATTTTTACATTGGGACATGCTACGTCTATTAGAACAATATAATTCACTCATGCCAACTCAGTTGAAATCTCTTATTCTTGAAAGGAAACAATGGCCAGTTCATTATTTTTTTTGTACTTGATTAGCTCCAGACTTTAGACCGAGAAGAACCATGGAAATAGATTTGGGTGTTTTGTTTTGTTTTGGCTTTTTATAAATAAAGGGTGTTTTTATTTTCAGTGAGTTTTTATCTTTTGTGTCGGTCCTTGTGGTCCATGTATTGCAATTGCTATGCTTTTTTGTTGATTCTGTTGCTTTTCTCGTTTTCTTTCTTTCTTTTATCTCAATGCAGAGGAATACGAAGAAGAAGGTAACCAAAACCTGGAATGTGCCTTCTCTCTCCTGGATGATCCCTTGATCTTCAGCTCTTTAGCTGCCTGTCATTCACCCATCTCTTTGTTATTGTCTGCTAAAGATGATCTGAAATGCTAGGTGAATAACCAGCCCAGTGACCTTAGAATTAAAACCGGAGGCCATTTCACAAGGCCAAAGGGGAGATCTTGACAGCCACCAGATTAAATGCATCAGTTGTGCATCTTGCTGAATTCCCTTTCTGGCCCTCATAATTAGATTTGAATTTGTGGTGGCAGAAACTCCCATTATAATATTTAAGTCCCCAAACAAACTGTCATCAGCACAATAAGTTAAATGTGCAAGTTGATAATATAAAATTGGGAAATGTACATCATCTTTAGCTGACTACAGGTTTGACAAGTTACAATGGTGTATATTGATACAGGCACGTTTTGAAGATGGAGTGAAGAAGATTCCCTTTCACACAGTTCTATCAGTGCTGAACTTATTGTTTGTACTGTAGACTCTTGGCAGTGACGGGGTGTTCAGAAAAGCTTACAGGATCAAAATGTTGAGTGAGACCACACATTAGATAGCCTATTAGGTACTTGGATGTGGAAGTGCTAATACGTTTTTCTAGTGCAAGAGTCTTCTTTGTTTTGCTGTACTCCATACCAGGATACCCCTTAAATATTTTGAAACAGGCTACTTAGGACTCAGCTACATTGGCAAAGAAAAAGTGTTTTATATGCGTTGTATATGCCTTTTAACACTGTGACACCAGATGGTGCTGTTCCATTTTTGCCAACCTGATTTCTCACAAAGTTTACAATGCATTTAACTGAAATGCTTCTTTGATGTGTTTAGATCCAGCCTTACAATCCCTTGGCATTTGATGATAAAACTTTGCTCTCGGGTTATAAAGGGAGAGAGAGAAACCAGCTTGGAAGAATATTGATTTTGTGATTGTTGTTCAGTGATATATAAAGGATTTGTTTTATTTTAAAGCATTTCTAAACTGCTTAATATTTAAACATAAAAAGAGTAGAGTGATTGAATAAAGCAGGAATCTAGTAATACCAAGGACCAGTTGTATAAATCAGGGAAACCATGGGCAAGCAGAGATGCCTTTACAATATGGATTTCTTCTCCCACCAGGAAACAGAGGCCTGCCCCATTGGGTTGGGTTGTGTGTGTTAGACCTTCTGGGCTAGCCTGCTCTCCCATGTACCGCAGTCATTTCCTTCCTATATGCATGTGATACTGTACTGTGGATAGCCTGGTTCAGTTGTTAACACTTTTAGTTGTACCAGAAGAGAATGCTGGGATTGGAGCAGGAATGCCATGGTGTTAAAATGCAGGGCAGTGTAGCCCTTGATGCCCAACATGTCTAGTGTTGGGGGGGGGGAAGACTATGGAAGACTGGAAGACTATGAGCAACCGACTCCAACACAGAAACTCCATAAAATCACAATTGGAGGCTTAAGGCTAAATGTATTATTCTTAGCTCCTGAGTACGATGCTGTTGAGGAGAAGTTCATTTCCTTATTGAAACAACAGCTTTTAAGCCAGTACCCTAATTGAAAAGCAAAGAAAAAAAACAGTGCTTTGCTTAGGATTATTGTGAATGAAGGTCCTTTTCAAACTCCATCTTCAGCCACTTGTCAAACCTAACAAAGAAATAGTCAAGGGTGCTAACCTAATACAGTCAGCTTCTTCTGGGAAAAATGAATTTCCTTTCCCTTTTCTTCCTTCCTTCCTCCTTCTTCTTTCCCTATGTTCCTTCCTTTCTGTTGGACAGGGGGAAACCCCACATTGATTTCAGTGTGTGATTGCTACGCTTGGCGTTTCTCTTCTCTTTAAACTGCATGCTCCCCTCTCTCTTGAATTATGTTTTTCTGGTTTCTGAATTGACCATCTTTGTTTGATCTGTAACTGTCTTCTTCTGTTTGCTTCCTGTTTTGTACATTCTCTTTTTTTTCTAACCACTTATTTCTCCAGCAGTAGTTCACAAAAAGAGTTTTTAAAGGGTTTGGGCTGCTATCTTAATGTTATTATCTTGTTTGTCTTTGCCTCTTGTTCCCATGATGTCTGCTATCAGAGGAAGCACAAGAAGAAGGTATGTGTGTGTGTATGTGTGTGGTGTTGCCCTCTGGATTTCTCTCTCTTCCTTTTCAGAAGAGTGGTTTGTCTGCACAAAGGAATCCTAGGGTGGCAGAAGAAAAAGAACGAGATAAAAGAGAATATTAACTCCAAAGGCTTGATTCCATGGCATCAATGTGGGTGGGTGGGGGAGTCAATGAAACTGAGTTGATGTTGCAGTCTTCATGACAACTCAGTTTTGAATCCCCTATACACTAAAAGAAGTGTTATTTGTTTGTTGTTCATGGTAAATAACAGAATTGGTTGCATTTTTTTCAAACTTCTATTTTTTTTCTTCAGAATAAGACTCTGCCATAGCATCCCTCTTTGGAGAAATATAGTCATTTTTGGTTCATTTTCTCCACAAATTGCAGGATTTGAAATGTGACATATTATATAAATAACCTCTGTCTAACAAAATATGGGATTTTAGGATTCAACCTAACTCTGATCTATATGCATGCTTTATAAACAAAGAAAGCCAAAAACGGCCCATATTCTTACTATCCAAGTAACATTTCAAATCACTGCTCAATGTGTTGTGTCCATTCAATGTGTATGTGATTCATCCCCCCCCCCCGCTTGACTTGCAATATTGTTATTTCTAACTTTACCCCTACAACCTCATGTTCTTCATACAGTTTGGGCGGGCTCATTTCATTTTTATTGTTTAACTCTTTTTTCTTTCTTTTGCTGTTTCCTTCTCTTTTTTCTATTCTTCCTCCAGAAGAAGCTCAGGAAGAAGGTATGTGTTGAGGCATCTCGGTTCTGACCATTTAAATGGAAGTTGGAGCACTGCATTTCTTAAGGCTGTGGAAGGGAAGGTGTGATTATAGTACTGTCCATGCTAATTGGATGCAAAAGGGCACTGACTATAGGCACTGACTATATCTAAATAGACCCTTCGAAAAATGTACAGCCACCGACATGCCATAAGCCATCTGCGCATGGTGCTTGATTTTCTATTGACTTCAGCTGAATTACCTATGGCATAAGAGACTGGATAGTTGGAATGAATGGGATATTATGTAGGTGGCTCAGACTTCCATTCCACAGCCCTGCCTTGGAGCAAGCAACTATATCCTTTGGTGTGTGTTGCTGCTAATTACAATATAATGGCTTCTCTCCTACCCTCACAGAGAAATTAAGGCAGAAGAATACAACTGGGAAAACATTGCATTGGAATTCAAAATCCACATCCGCTTTTCTTTCTGGCACAACAGCTTCCATATGTGCTCACGGGGTGAAAATATGTAGCCAAAATCAACTCTTGAAAGTTGGTTTTATTTATTAGTATTAATAAGGCAAGATTTAGGATTAGCTGCTTGATGAAAGCCCACATGAGCCTTCAGCAAAATGCAGCCCAAACATTGAACTCATAAATATGAACTCATACAGATGACCAAATTACCCTGGCATGAGATTACTTGCCTGGCGTAGCTTCCTTCCTTCAATGAAGGAAGACTTTACCACACTTCTGTGCAGATATGAGGGGGGAAATGTGGTGAAATTGACAAATGTTCTACAGAACTCGCTGTTGAATTTGCCCTGCTGTGTTGCTTAATATCATCCTATACTTGTGTAAGATACTTTCTGTCTGCTTGAGTATATACACGCCTTTAATTCAGCTCCAAAGCTTTAGTTTGGCTCTTTAAAGAAAAGTAAGGAACGGTTATCTGCTTTTAATGCCCTCTTGAGACTTGATGTCTGCAGCCATGATTCAATTCAGGATTTAGTGGAATAGAGAGTAAATTTGTTTCCGCGCTCCTGCTTCTTCCTGAATTGACAATGCATTGCATTGGCCTCAGGCTGATCCACCCATTACCCAGAAGTCTGTGCTGCAGTCCCATGCTGAAGAATTCATACAATAGACAAGCATGGCAAGATGTGAATGCATATTCCCAACATGTGCCTGCCTGTTGACAGCAGCAGCACTGGCACTAGCTTGCCTCACATAGTTCCACAACAGGTTTTTCAGCACTGGTTCTTCATGGTCTTCTTCTTCCTGCCCTGTTTAAATGGCTGAAAGGGTCAGAAGCAACCTAAACTTTGTGCTGTTTTGGCCCTGTAAGCATATTCAGGGCTTAACCACATGTGGTGCTAACAATGTGATTAGGAATAAAATGGAGAAACCGTATTGCCTCCTGGTCCTTGCTATTAGTGAATGAAACCAGTGCGTCTACTATCTGCTGGCGAGGCTCAAGGGAGAAATATGCACATGACATCTGCTCTGTTTCTGGCTGGGAGCTGCAGCATGCAAGCCAAACCATAGGTAGTGATTCTAGAATAGGCAGGTAGCTTTCCTTGTTGGGGATACAAAGGAGCCGTCTGGAAATCCAGTTGTGCCTATTTTGCTTGCCATATTGATGCCACTACAGTCCTCCATGCCATCTGCAAGGACAAAGTGTGTAGTGAAAGAGAATGGCACAGGCTGAGACACACTTTGATTGTGGGGCTGGATGGTCTCTGTGAGTTTGTTCCTGAAGTATGTAAATGTGCCCCAGAAGGAAAGGAACAGCTTTATAAACAAAGCCATCGGCGATTCTTGGCTTACAATTCATTTGCAGTCTGAACTCTTTACATTTCCTATTCCGCATTTGCATGAGCTGCATTTCTCTATGTGCATTTCACCATCCCTGTCTTAACTGCATTAATTTGCTTTCCTATAATGAGCTGACTTACTTATCAACACTGTCTTGAATTACTTTAAGCCTCTTGTAATCGTGTTGTCCTTTTTCTAATATTCTTGTTTTCTATTGTCTTAATCTTGTTCCATGATACTTCCCACCTGGTGAAGTTCATGAACCAGGTATGTGACTTGACTTCTGAATTCTCCTCTTTCCATCTCATATCAGTGTGTGCAAGAATTTGAAAGTGATGGAAGAGAACAGGAGAGCAACACATTACCTTAATGTCTATGTTGGTTTCCCTGGAGACAATCTCTCTTTCCCTATATCTCATTTTCATTAACAAATGGTGATTTTTATTGTGCATTAGAACAGTGAAACGTTGTCATATAGGACAGACACTCAGCATATATGATCTAGAGCAGGGGTCAGCAAACTTTTTCAGCAGGGGGCTGGTCCACTGTCCCTCAGACATTGTGAGGGGCTGGACTATATTTTTGGGGTGGGGGGAATGAACAAATTCCTACACTCCGCAAATAACCCAGAGATGCATTTTAAATAAAAGGACACATTCTACTCATGTAAAAACATGCTGATTCCTGGACTGTCCGCGGGCCGGATTTAGAAGGCGATTGGGCCGGATCCGGCCCCAGGCCTTAGTTTGCCTACCCATGATCAAGGGCAGTGGTTCTCAACCTGTGGGTCCCCAGATATTGTTGGACTACAACTCCCATCATCCCTGACCTCTGGCCTTGCTACTTAAAGGTGATGGGAGTTGTAGTTCAACAACATCTGGGGACCCACAGGTTGAGAAATGCTGATCTGCAGTGCTCTTATGGATATAAGCCAACTGAGACTCTGTTAAGAACACGGTGAAGCACAGGATCACTAGCTGCACAACACTTTAGACATTCCCAGGGAAATACCTTTATATAGTATTTGGTTAGTGTACCCATCTCTATGATCCAAGCATTTCCCTAATTGCTACCCTTCCTTCATATTTTTATAGGACTGCCTTTTGCCTTTCCCTACACATGTTCCAAAAGACTGGGAAAATTAAAATGCCCTCTTTAGTCTACTTTCTTTTCATTCCCTGGATAATCTGTAGGATACAAGTTTGCTCACACTCTCTACCAGTAGCTGATGGACTTTGGTGGAACCCTTCATAGACAACTAAAAGCAGGTCTGAGGTCATTTGGGGTGGGGGAAACTGAGAGAATCATCACAGGAGCTTTATTGAAGTATAGTTTCCATTTTAAAGCCAGAGCGTGCAACCCTACGTCTAGACTCTAGATCGGCGAAGTCCTGTCTGAATCACTTCCCCTTCCGCACCAGTTTAAGATCCTAGCCCTGCTCCACCTTCTGCGCTGCTCTCTCCTCCTCTGGGTCCTCCTGCCCTCTGGGGCATTGCCCTTCCTGGACTCTTCCGACGCTGAGTCGCTTAGCTCCTCCCCTTGCCTCCGGCGTGCTTTAGGACCCGGTTCCCAATCCTCACTCTCTGCTGTCCCGCGCTCCTGTACATTTGAACTTGCTTCTCGCGCCAACCCAGTGACCTTTCTCCTAACCGTTACACTGCTTCTATCACTGCTTCCCTCTTCCGTGACACTGGCCGGATCTGACCTCCCCTCCGTTGTACGACTCTCCGAGGAAGGCGTGGTCAGCTCTGCCTCGTCTTCTCTCCCTGGTGGGGGAAGTACTGGTCCCGATGCCTGGGACCCTTCCCCCCACTCTGCTCTGGTGGGGAAGCTGGTCCTGATCTCCAACTACTACTCTGGGAGTCCCTGCTCCCCCCTTGCTCCTGGGGCGTTCCCCTTGGGACCCCCCTACCCCTGGCCACTGGCGCTCCCTTCTGTGAATCTTCCGATTCGCTGGAGAGGCTTATGGAATCCCTCGGACCACTGTCTCCTCCTACACTGCCCTCTGATTCCTCGCCCTCGCTCTCCATTTCCCATCTTCCCTGTGCCTCTGCTCCTGAGCCCCTGACAGTGCATTTGTGGTTTTTTTAATAATTGGAATACCATGTCATGCTTATTAAATTGTGAGCCTGCAGGCTAGTATAGTATAGGCATTTTTATAAATATTGAATAGTTATGTTGTTTTTACACCTAACAATAGCAGGTGTACTATGGTTAGATTCACACATGCACACAGACACAACAGCCATGGTCCATATTGGAAGGATATATAGCTTTTAGGAAGTGCTGCTTCCTATGCTACTTTTCTGAAATGGAGAAATACGATCCATGCTCAGAAAAGCAACATGTGAAGTGATCCTGAATTCCATGTATGCAGACAATATGTGCATATTTCATATTCCACATATGCAAATCACCATAGGATGATATCCAACTAAGCCATGTTCAGAGCAGACCCATTAAAAACAATGGCTTAAGTGCATTGATTTCATTCGGTCTGTTCTGAGTATGACTAGCTGGCTATCATCCTTATATATTTAAGAAAAGTACAAATAGATTCCAAGGGTTTCTATTCACATTTGTAAATCAACATAGGCTGCAATCCTATACCTACCTACCTACCTACCTACCTGGGAGTAAGCTCAATTGAACTCAATGGGACTGACTTCTGAGTAAGCATGTATAGGACTGCACTGTTTAATATTATACAAGAGACCCCATGTTAATTTGCCTGTCTCTCCACCTCTTTTCCTTCTTTTCCCATTCATGTTTGTCTCCTTTTTTATTTTAAACAGGTCATTAATTTGTGTTCCCCTTTAATCCCCTTTAATCAATTACTTATTTCAACCTTGACTTGCAAGAGTCAAAGGTTGCAGTCACCCTGTATTTATTACTTGTCTTGTCTTCCTTTTTCTCTAATGGCACGCCCCACCTCACGAAGTCCATGAACCAGGTATGTGACATGACTTCTGAATTCCACTGATTATCTGAAAGGGTGATGTGTACAGGAATTCAAAGGTGGAGCAAGGAAACAGGAGATAACAGTTTCAATAACTCTTAACACTTGCTTGATTTTAATTTCTTTTCCTGCAACCTTCTTGATTTGAAAATAATGCATTTTCCCATCCTTCACGTGTAAGTATCTGAGAGAAAGAAAACATTTGCAGGCGCTTGAAATAGAAAAGGTAGAAAAGATAGGGTTTTCTTAAATGGGCAGCTAGTGGGGGAACTAGGCAGAATCAGGAAAGATCTGAGTCCTCTTCACGCATTATGATGAGCACAGGTAGAGGGGGGAGCAGGATCCCACCCACTGTCTTTCCTTCAATACGACACACACAGCTAACTTAATTCCCACTGATTTAATCTAAGTCTGGATCCAACCTATTGGCCATTTCACAAGTCATGCTGAAAGTGCTCCTCCCTCAACACGTTTTCATTGTAATGTGTGAAGAGAGCTAGAGACTAGGGTTCCTTTTAAATGGCTTCAGTTTATTAAACAGTAATGGCTTTGTGTAGACAAAAGCTACTATGGATAAGCTGCTGTATTCATGAGTGAATATTCTTTGTAAAAGGGCATGGTCTCAAAGATCCATTTTTTGGTTTTGGAATTCTGCATGTATAGCTTCGTTCTCCCCAGAGAGGCAGATGGAATAAGAGTTGGTTTCCATCTTTGGGAGTGGAATGGAAGCCACTGATGTGCAAAGAACCTAACCACATGACAGATCAAATTTATTCTTGTAACAAGAATAGATTTAAATCGAACCTTTGCTAGATACCCATGGAACTTCCTTGCTTTCTTGCACGCCTAGGTACTAAAATGTTACAATGAAGATCATAGCTACCCTGAAATTGACTGGAGCTTTTTCTTACTATTCAAAATATGAAAGCTTACCATGGTGCAAATTGCCATGAACAAAGCATGCAGGTGCAAATTTTGGACCATACATGTGGTTCTAAAATGGGCTGATGAGACTATCTACCCAGAAACAGAAATAAGTGTGCTCATTTCTGGTTTTGTGGAGATGATCCCATGCAAGCTCTTTAGAACTGCTGCACTCCAGATGAATGGGATGATACTTGCATTTCTTCTGGATCAGCCAAGAAAACATTTTTGTAAAGCATAATGGTGATCTCCTCTTAGGCCGGGCTATGCTGACAAGTGAATGACAAAACATGTGGCATTTTTCTATGTGCCTTTTTATCTGGTATTTGCCATTCACCTTCATTGATTCCCCACTGGGCTGCTTTCATGTGATTTTTTCAATGTTGTTAATTTTCTTTCCCTCTACTGCCCTCCCCCTCCCCCACCCCTCTTGAAGCTCATAGAAGCGCCCAAAGACCTTGTAATAACATGTTCCTCTTGTTTCCGTTCTCTCGCTGTCCGTTACATCTTGTTCCATGACACTTCTCCCCTGATGAAGTTCATGAGCCAGGTATGCGACACGACTTCCACATTCGTATGTTGATTCTGATATGTTCACAGAATGTACATAATGTCTTTGAATGGGATGTTGGAAGAGAAGAAACAAGATAAAAAAGATTAACAAACTGTCACTTACAGACTAGTGGGTTGTTTTTTGAATGCTCCACACTTATACCAGCAATAACCTAGTTTTTCCCTCCCTCCCCACATTCCTACAGCTTCCCTCAGTGCCTCTTCTGCACTAGATGTTTATATTTAACCAGTATTCTTCTATTCCCTTTTACCCATTCCTTGATCACCTGATGAAGCTCAAGAGTGCTTACATGCGTATTCTTTCTTCCTTTATTCTCTCCTTCCCATCACTGCTTGCTTCCACCTTGACACCTCCGGCAGAAGTCCAAGAAGGTATGTGCTTTCCACTTAAGGAACTGTTTGTCTTCCTTTTCTCCTCCAGGGCGGTGCAAAATAGCGTTTGAAGCTTTGCAGCGCAATCTGATGCATGTTTACTTGGAAGTAAGGGCGCTGTCAGACGGTTGCTATTTTTCGGTGGGATTCAATCAAATTCAGGCTGCAAAACTGTAGCTGATTGGAAGGTCTTGCGCAATGAACACACTTCTCCAAAAGATCAGATTTATGGTTATAAGCAAAGGGACGGGACAATGCACTGAGAAGTGTGGGATGACACTTGCTTTGACGTAAGATCATCTCATCTGCCTGGCAACAAATTCTACGGGAATGATGGTTAAATAGCCAGCATTGTCTAATCTCCCTGCAAACAGATCAGGGTGAATGTTCAATAAACATACAGAATTGCCTGGAAGTCTACTTCATCATACTGTTTTCAGTGGCCCTTACTCCTAGGGAAAGTGTGCATAGGATTGCAACCTTAGGTTTCATGTAGTGAGGAAGGATGGGCAAACTCCTTGCATAGAAGTTTTCTTTGCAGATTTTCACAGAAGGTTCCAGATATGCACATGCACTTTCAATTCAATCTACCTCACAGGTTTGTTGTGAATATAAAACCTAGATTGCCTTGAACAGCCTTTGAAGAAAGGGGGGATGTACATGGAATTGAATACAAAATGGAAAGTTTTCATTAGTAAATCTTTACAATATGAAAGGGGCCTTAGATGTTCAAACTGAAGAGTGCCACCCTAATTTTTTGAAAGAGATTTTCACCTGCTGTACCTTAATACTAGAGGATATTATGCTTCTGAAAAGCATCCTTACTTTCAGAGGGTTAATATTAATGCATTATGGGATGGTGAAGTTTTAGAAGGCCAGAAGGATCATGAAGAAAGGCAAGAGGGTTTACTAGTGGCTGTTGAAGTTTACACTAACTCATTCATTTGTTGGATGACATTAGTCATCAGGGCTGGTCATAGACTGAATGCTGCCCCAGCCAAAGGGTGGCCTTGGCCTCCCCCTTCTGTTTGTTCAGCTTTTGATCACCTTACTTAAGATATCATTTGCAGCTGTGCTTTTTTTATGGGGGTACGCAGGGGTACACATACCGCTAAACATTTTGTGAATCTAAGTTTGCCCTCACTGAGGGGCAGTATTTCAATATGAGTAGGAAATGAGAGTACCCATAAACATTTTTTTTAAGAAAAAGGAGCACTGATTTGCAGCCTATTTCATAGCTTTAATGCACAGTTTGCATATAGGATCTCTATCTTTGGCATATAAGTTGACAAATTCAAACATTAGGATCTGTAAATATGAACTGTATATATATTTTCTTTCAGCTACTGAGCACATGGTTTGTTTATTTAATGCATTTCTACCCCATCTTACAGGCTGCAGTACCCTTGCAGGAAAACACTGAAGCGCATAAAACACCAAAACCACAATAATACTATGAAATACATTTTCAAAAATCAGTGAAAGTTAAAAAAAAATTCCCAAACAGCAAATTAGCCAGCCACAGACCTCTTGTTACTTTGTATGATTGCCACTCACATCCATTTCTGGAAGTTATATACCGCATTTTTCGCCCCATAGGACGCACCGGCCCATAGGACGCACCTAGGTTTTTTGGGGGGGGGAATAAAGAAAAAAAATTATTTCCCCCCCAGGTGCGAGGCTGGGGCGGGGGAAGCCCGAGCTTCCCCCGACCCCAGCCCCCAGAACAGGCTGCTATCCGCAAGCCGTGGGAGAGCTGTGCGAAGTCGCGCAGCTCTCCCACGGCTAGCGGAGGACTGCGCGAAACCCGAAGCTTGGGGCGTGCTGAGCTGCGTCTCCCACGGCTAGCGGATAGCTTCCTGAAGCCTGGAGAGCGAGAGGGGTCGGTGCGCACCAACCCCCCTCGCTCTCCAGGCTTCAGCGAAAGCCTGCATTCGCCCCATAGGATGCACACACATTTCCCCTTCATTTTTGGAGGGGAAAAAGTGCATCCTATAGGGCGAAAAATACGGTACTCAACAAAATCTAAGGATGATGATGTTGATAATAATAATAATAATAATAATAATAATAATAATAATAATTTATATGCCACCCATCTAACTGGGTTGCATATCTGAAAGACTGTCTCCTGCCCTACAGACCCTCTTGGACATTAAGATTGGAAGGAAGGGCTTTCTTGGTCATTCCACAACCCTCCAGATTTTGGGAGGTTGCAGCGGCCTGGGAGAAGACATTCTCTGTGGTGGTCCCTAAGCTGTGGAACTCTCTTCCCACAGAGGTGTGTCTGACACCTTCATTATCTCGTTTTTGCTGTACAATGGAGATGTCATCATCATCATCATCATCATCATCATCATCATCATCATTATAAAAACAAGCCGTTCCCCGCTACAAGGACCTTACAGTCTACACAGTAAACATGGCATTTGTCCACCCATGAAGCCAACAGGACTGCTTGGGTGGAGAAAAATATGTCTTGTATGTATGACCTGGCCCTCAGAAATTGACATTTTTTGACAGTCCCATCACCTATTTCAGTCATAGGACACAATGTATTGCTCTTCTTTCTTTCAACTGCACAGGAAGAACAAATGGTTTTTAGAAACTGGAAAGTAGAGAGGGGAGAGACAAATAAGGGTGTTGTGAAAAATAGGAGGAGGAAAATTGGAGCATGTTGACCCAGTTCCTTTCTTTCCTTTGCCTTTCATCTGCAGCTGGAGCTGAAGGAGAATATTGTGATGGTATTTTGGTGACATTTGGAGATCGCACACTGTCTTTTCTAACACCTTTCCCCTGCCTTTCTGCTTCTAATCCTCACCCACTGTAAAACCAGGAACTGGGCCAAATCATCACAGTTGCAAATGTACAACCTTTCATGCCTCCGTACTGTTAAGAGATAAAAGTCTTAAGCCGTCAGCAACCCCTCCTCTTCCCCCAATCTGTTGTCATTCCCAACAGAAGTAAAATAGCATTGATTTAAGTCCAAACAACTGTAAAACATGTCTTTAGAGGGGTCCCTTTAGAGGGGTCCCCTTTAGAGGGGTTTATATATATATATATATATATATATATATATATATATATATATATATAGTAAAATCAATAGCATCTGGTGGCAGACAGACAGTTATCAGGATTGCAGTAGATGAGGAAGGGAATTTAATCCTTTACTCTCCTGCTGTGGTCCTTAGAAAAAAATCCTCTTCTGAAGGGATTTACTTTGGGATTAAATCCCCCACAGTTTGGCCCCCATTCAGGCCATTAATGGGGTCTTCTCATAGTGATTTGAGGTTTTAGAGTAGAGACCAAAAAGGACCTTGGGACAGAACAACAACATTCCTTACTGATGTGTTTTGATCCTTTCTAGATTTCAGACTCTGAAGGGAGAGTGTAAACTGTTTTTTACATGAGATTACTTCAATTCCCTCTCCCCTTTTAAAATCTCATGCTTACTTTCCAGCTTTCTTTCTCTTTATTTTAAAGCAAGCACTGAAGGACTCTTTCTTTTGGCAGGATCATTTTAGGGATTTATGCCTTGTATCTCTTGTTTGTAAGAACCAGAACAATCAGAACCTCAGATAAAGTAAGGGGCAATTGAAGAAAGGGTTTTGCCATGATGATTGGGTTTGTTTGTTTTATCCAGTTCCTTAAAGAAGAAGAAGAAATGCTATCTTGAAGATACAACAGTAACCTTGAGACTAGTCTCTGTGCACACACTACATCTTGTTTTGTCACGTGTTTTCTGTTAATTAAAAAGAAAGAAAGTAGAATAGACTTTTTGTTTTTTGTTTTACACTTATCCTGAAAGTACAGAAATGTTACTTTTTATTCCAGGATCAGAAAACTAACCTTTTTAAAACTACATGTTCATGGAATTATTCCTGTATAATCAACAGATGCTCAGACCTATGGGGTGATATTCCACTTTAGCCATACTCAGGGAAGAATGGACATAAGAAACTAAAGTCCATTGATTTCAGTAGATCTTCTCTGAGTTTGGCTTAGTTGGATATCATATGGGATGGTTATATTGGCCAATGGCACATGTATTTCAAAGCCAGTTGTGGGGAACAGATGAACAATAAAAATGATATGAAAGGGGGGGGGGTAATATATATATATATGTATATATATATATATATATATATATATATATATATATATATTTGCTTTCGTAGATTTTCACGGGTACAGGAATGCAGGTTTTGGTGTCCTCGGGTGTCTTCCCGTGTAAAAGTTGGGGTGTCTAGGCGACGTTTCGACGAGGTCTCACTCGTCATCTTCAGGCTGGTGCTTTCGGCTTCTTGTTACTGGAACAGAGCAGGGTCTCAGTGTTTGAGTTCCTATAAATACTGTAGAGGGGGTGTGGTGTATAGCCTCCAATGTTCTGCTCTGTTCCAGTAACAAGAAGCCGAAAGCACCAGCCTGAAGATGACGAGTGAGACCTCGTCGAAACGTCGCCTAGACACCCCAACTTTTACACGGGAAGACACCCGAGGACACCAAAACCTGCATATATATATATATATATATATATATGGTGACATTCTTGTAATCTGTTCTGATATGGTGAAATAGGAATATATATGGTAATTATCCTTTTGCACAAGGAAAGAATGAGGAACCATTGGCCTTCCAGATGTTTTTGGATCCCAGTTCCTATTAGCTGCAGTCAGCCTGGGTAGTGGTCAGGAATGATGGAAGTAATAGTCTAGCAAGATCTGGAAGGTCACAAGTTCCCCACTCCTGATGTAAGGGAGTTGAGGCAAACAGAACTTAGTGGGTCTCTGAATAACATCCATGAAATATTGTTTGGTGTGATTTGTATTCTGTTCCCTAGGTTTTAAAAAAAGCTATTTCAGTTCAAAAAGCTCACTGCTTACCACATCAGAAATATAAAGGTCTCCAAAAAAAATTACACTTCTTCTCATATATCAACTTCACTGAGAACATCCTCCTATTTACATTTTATGTAACAGTAAAGGTAAAGGTAAAGGGACTCCTGACCGTTAGGTCCAGTCATGGACGACTCTGGGGTTGCGGCACTCATCTTGCTTTACTGCTTTACAGCTTCCGGGTCATGTGGCCAGCATGACGAAGCCACTTCTGGCAAACCAGAGCAGCACACAGAAATGCTATTTGCCTTCCCGCCATGGCAGTACCTATTTATCTACTTGCACTTTGTCATGCTTTCGAACTGCTAGGTTGGCAGGAGCTAAAGGATGGGTTAAGAAGAATAAGATTTGGATAGTTCCAGTGCTGAAATAATCAGCAATTCCCAATGTTTTTACCTTTACTGGCTTAGAAAAATCCCAGGCAATTCTTTTCCAGCCTTATCACTTTCCAAAGCAGAAATTTACAATATCTCCATTTAAGGCTGATACTTTAAAACCTTGCTGTGAGTTGGAGGGTGGGGAAAAGAAGAGTCTTGCTTCACAGTTTATTTTGCCTAAACATTATTGCTGTAAAAACAAATAGCCCTGCTTCAGCTGAGGGGGTGACATTTTAAACTTGATTCTTCATATTATTTGCCTTGTAAATTCAGAATCTGAATGTTTGGAGTTCCTCAAATAAGTCTGCGTTCACGATACACTGACCAAATAGGCTCTGAGCTTTTTATTGCTGAAATCTCACTGCAAAAGTGACAAAGGTGGCACAGAAAGAGCATTGTATGACAGAATTCTTTGAATTCATACATAGCATGTGGTCATAAAAGACATTCAAGTTTCGAGAATCAGCACTCAATACGGAGAAGGAAGTTGCTGACTTCCTGATGCTATGTTGGAGCTTTCATGCAGGCTCTTGTTTCGTTTTTCTATACTGTTTTACTTCCAAGTAAAACTGGTCTGCCAAGGAGTGTGTCTCTATGAAGTGTCAAAGATATGATTCAAGTGCCCTTGGGATGATTCCATGAGAATGGACATCCCTTTTGATTCTTTTGCTTTAGCAGACCAGACTAGGATATATTGTTGTTCTAATATTGTCTTTCTCCATCTTTCCTTTCCTTGCTTTCTCTTTTCTTCCTGGATTGCTCTATTTAGAGAAGAAGCCCAGAGTTGTACCACCGTAAGTGTGCACTTCCAGATATTGAAAATACCGCTTGTTCTAAATAATCATGTTATAACTTGAAGGTGGCTTCAACCAGATGTGCAGTGACTTTCGTATTTAGCTGGCTGAACTTCTCTTACCCTTGCGATGAAATGTGAAGATCTCCTTGGAATATGGCAGGGAAGTTCTGCCAACTGAATGCAGAAATGTGCATCCAACTGGTTGCACTTATTTAGAACATGGGGACCCTGTAGTCCATCAGCTGTTGTTGGACTCAGCTCTCATCAGCTCCAGCTGGCACGGCACGGACAGAAGTCAGCAACATCTGGAGGACCATAGGTTCTCTACCCTAATTTAGAATGTCCAAAGCCACTCTTCTGGTACCAACTGTGTGCTATGCCCTCAACAGGTTATAGTGCCACAGTTCATGTCTGGAGTGGCATGGAATGAAGAAAGAAGAGGAACAAAGCCAGAGTTAGATAAAGAAACTGTGATGGTGGTGCTGATGGGGTACTTGGGGATTAACTAGTCATGTACAGTGCAAAGTAGAGTGCACTGGTCCAGGAAAACATTTATGGTAAAGACAGACTTTGAGAAGGGATTGAATGAAGGAGAGGGAGAAGGGTGGAAGGACAGAGAAGGAAGGATATTCCAGGTGTATTGAAGCCTGGAAGAAGGTAAGGAGAGCAATGCAGGGCAAGGGATAAAAAGGGGGCATGGAGCAGTGGGAGTTAGAAAGGGATTGTGGTGTTATGTACATAGTGGCAATGCCATCAATGCATATTAAGGATGTGAGTATTGGGGCTAGGGAATGAATGACATGCATTAAAGCAGATGACCTTTGACTGAGAGGAAGTCGGTGATTTCTTAGGAGTGGTGGCTGTGGACCAGTAGCCCTTCAGATGTTGTTGAACTTCCATAATCGCCACCCAGGGAAGATGGGAGTTGTGGTTCAGCAGCATCAGGAGGGCCACAGGTTCCCCACCTCGGTTTAGATACTAGCTGGTTTATAATAGCATGTGTTTACATATGGAAAAACTAGTATTTCTCTGTTGCATACAAAGATTGACACAGCAAATCAACTATTCTGGAAAGCAGGAGTGTCCAACACAATGATTAAGGGCTTAATCTAGCTTTTTGGGGATCTCTAATCCAGCCTGCAGCATCTCTGTCATACTTCATCCAAACTGATCCATGCACATCTCTATGGTGCCAGCACTCTTAGTAGACCCAAAAAGTCCAAATATGTCATTATTGTCTTTATGCTGCAATCTTTAAAGGATAGATATTTTATCAGATCTGAAGGAACAATATTTTCAATTTACCGGTAACTTATAATTGAAATGCAGTAGATCATTTGGTGTTGAAATCAGGTGGAAGTGACATTTTGTAGCCCAGAAATATTTGGGAGTGCTGCCGTTGGACATCTGTTAGGAGGTGAAATTGGTCCGTCAACATTTTTTAGTTGGACACCTCAGCTCTAAGTTGTCATTGTACTTAAGCTTTCCCAATTAGTGTTCATACAACCTTAATTTCAGTTACATTTTCTTCTGAATAGTTCTTTCGAATAGCATACCTCTCCTTGGAATGTTTACCTTTGATGTTTATATGCCTTACTTTCTCTTTCTCCAAAGGCTGACTGCTCCTAAAATCCCAGAGGGGGAGAAAGTAGACTTTGATGTAAGTATTGTTGGCTCCTTTCAACACTATTGACTCCTGTAAATTTCCATTATATTTTAGACAAGAGGGTTAAAAACAGGACCTTCACCTCAATCCTAAAAACATATTCCTAATCCTGAGAGGAAATTGAGTGTTTGGGGTTTTAATTAATGAGGATGTGGAAGGATTCTTTGAGTGGGAAAACCCAAATAATCCAAATCGTTCCATTGTCACTGTTTGCATCATAGCCATCATTCCATCTTCTTTTTCTTACTCCAGGACATCCAAAAGAAGAGGCAGAACAAAGACTTGATTGAGCTTCAAGCCTTGATTGATAGCCACTTTGAAGCTCGGAAGAAGGAAGAAGAGGAAATCCTAGCCCTTAAAGAAAGAATTGTAAGTCTCACTGGTGCGGTCACCACAATAATTTCTTCTCCAGGAGGACAGTGTGCTGCTGCTCAAGAGTCCCACAATTTAGTTTTAATAGAGACACAATACTTAATGGTTACATCCAACTGAGAGTAGAACCATTGAAATCAATTCACATTATTTATTTAAGTCTATTGATTTCAGTGAGGCTAGCCTTGAGTACAACCCAATGAACCATCCCTACTCTGTAACACAAAGGAGTGAATTTTTAAGAGCTAACACTTTTTTATCTAAGTATAATTGCACCTTTTTGTTTAGGTGGAAGAGATACCATCCAAATGAGCTTCTAATAACATTATTGTTATTTTGAGTGAGGGGGAATTTGATCCTTATGCTATTTTCTCATCTGAAAAAAAACACCACATGACATAAAATCCACAATCCAAATGGGCATTGTAGTCTCTACTGTCGTCTGCAGCAGAGGTACTGCTTTATCCTTTGATCGGCATAAATACAAGTGTTTTAGAAGACATACAACAATTTTACCACACCCCTGTGGCTAATGCAGACCCTAGGTGGAGGGACCTCCTCTAGGGATATTTTGGCTATCTGTATGGGATCACTGTTGAACCAATTTGGACTGCTTCACTCTGAGGGAAGTTTCTTCTGTCAAATGTTGTTCCAGCCAACAGTACATAAAGAGTCACAATGAAACATCTATTTTCTTCCTCTTCTTTTGCATGAAATGAACAGGAGAAACGTAGAGCAGAAAGGGCTGAACAGCAAAGAATCCGGGCTGAAAAGGAAAAGGAGCGTCAGGCCAGGCTTGCTGTGAGTTGTTGTTGTTGTTGTTGTTGCTTATTGAATCCTATACCCGGAGGTCTCAATGTGGCTGACAGAATAAAATCAATATATAAAACCACAAAACACATAATCAAAATAACAACCCAATAACCCCCTCCCCCCCAAAACCCCACATTTTAAAAGGGCATAGAGAGACAGAGCAATCAAGAAACTTCTTCTGGCAGAATTAGTCTAATACTTTTTGCTCCATTCTGCAGTCTACTGCTCCTGGTCTCCTTTTGGCTCCATCCCACAATCTACCATGGCCATTCCCAAAACTCCTTGTTCTGCACTTATGATCCCCAAGTCTGATGCTGGCTATTTTCCTCTTGTCCCTTCGTAGGAGGAGAAGGCAAGAAGAGAGGAGGAAGATGCCAAGAGAAGGGCTGAGGATGACATGAAGAAGAAGAAGGCTCTGTCCTCCATGGGTGCCACATACAGCAGCTATTTGGCTAAGGTACATCCACTGCTTGACTTGAGGGAATGAAAATGTGGCAAATGGCACACAAGCGTAACAATGCTGATCTGAAAAACCCTCTGGTTAAGTGTTCCTTGTATCTCATGGGGGGGGGGTCTCATCAGTTGCTAGGAATTCTCTAACCACACATTGGCAAGAGCTCTGAAAAGCTCTTCCGCTTTCAAGGGAAGCCAAGGGAGCTTCAGGATCCGCGCAGAGACACTTGGGCTTTGGTTTTCTCCTGTACAAATGCCAACAACTTAGTTTTGCTTGAAATCAGCCCCAGCACTTGCCCCACAGTGCCAGGGGCTGAGACTGGGCCTGCAGCCAATAGTCAAGACCAAAGAGCAAACCAGAACTGGTGGTCAAACCAGGAGGCGGGATCAAGAAGCAATTCAGGAGTTAGTCATGAGCAAAGGACAGAGCTGGAGGCAGAACTGGGCAATAAGGACACAGGAATTCCTACCTACATGCATCCTGTGATATACTGAAAGTGTTTGGGGTTTTTATTTCCCACAGGCTGATCAAAAGAGAGGAAAGAAACAAACTGCAAGGGAGTTGAAGAAGAAGGTCCTGGCAGAGAGGCGCAAACCTCTAAACATTGACCATCTTAGTGAGGACAAGCTGAGGTAAAATGGAGTTGTACGGAATGGAAGGAGTCAAGTGTATTTATCATTCATTCATTCAGTTTTGATCTTGTCCTTCCTTGCAAAGGAGCTCAGCAAACAACCAAGGACTAAAACAATTCAATTAAATTCAGTTAATATAAAATAAATATTGAAATACATTATGAACATCTAGAAACAGTCACATGCCTGCACAGTCCATAAATGCAAGGTTGTCAAAAGGAAAAGGAACGCTTTTAAATTCCTCCTGAATGCTAATAATGTTCATCACCTACCAGGGAGGGCATTTTAAGCTTCCGGATTATGGCGAGATCTCCCATGGTGGGGGCAGCCCTGCCATCAGAACCCAGAAAAGCAAGGGGGCAACCAGGTTTGGTGGCACCTTACCCTTTGGCCATGGGTTTCAAAATGGGACTGGCCACCTCGATTGTACACTCCTATTGAAGGTAAAGGCAGGTAAAGGACCCCAGACAGTTAAGTCCAGTCAAAGGCAACTATGGGGTGTGGCGCTCATCTCACTTCAGGCCAAGGGAGCTGGCGTTTATCCACAGACAGCTTTCTGGGTCATGTGGCCAGCATGACTAAACCACTTTTGGCACAACAGAACACTGTGACGGAAGCCAGAGCACATGGAAATGCCATTTACCTTCCCACCACAGTGGTACATATTTATCTACTTGTACTGGTGTGCTTCGAACTGCTAGGTTGGCAGGAGCTGGGACAGAGCAACAGGAGCTCACCCTGTCACACGGATTCAAACCACGACCTTCTGATCGGCAAGCCGAAGAGGCTCAGTAGTTTAGACCACAGCGCCACCCACGCCCTATTATATTCCTATTGATATAAGCACCCTTTAATAACCCATGCTTGTAGTATTGCTCAAGCATATCATTGTTGTCCTAGTTTTGTTCTTTTAGTTTATGTGAACTACTACAGGTTAATAAAATCTCAAAAGTGTCATATTCGTATAAACAAGATGGCCCTTTACCTTTGCCAACCTGGTGCCCTCTAGATGTTTTGGATTACAACTCCCAACAGCACCAGCTAGCGTGGTGCATAAAACTTTGCCTTATGGCTACTAGTTCTTTGGGATCTGTGTAATCTCACTGTATACAAGTTGTACAAGTGACAATAAAGTATTTCATATTTCATATCTACAGAAGATGTGCTATGGGAACTTCAACTGTTATCCCCTTTCTTCTTCTTCTTCTTCTTCTCCTCCTCCTCCTCCTCCTCCTCCTCCTCCTCCTCCTCAATTCACAGGGAAAAAGCCAAGGAGATGTGGGACTGGTTATATCAGCTGGAAACGGAGAAGTATGAGTATTTAGAGAAGATCAAGAGACAGAAATATGATGTGAGTAGAAAATGAGATCTTGGTTATTATTCTGCTTACGTCCAACACCTAAGTGGAAAAGGGTTGCAATTCTCCTGGGAGAAGTGTAGTGTGTGGACCTTAAAATACCACTCTGAAGGCTTATCAATGGGATTTACATTTCATTTGACTCTGAAAATATTTGCCCAGAGTGGGTTTTGGTTTTCTAGCAGGAGAAGAGAACTTATGCCTTCATGATTTGCCTGGAAGGAGAGCATGAAAAGCATTTTTAGCCTGATCCATGAATTTACCTGTCTCCATCATAAAGTGCCTTGAAGAGTAGAATGACTAATTTCATGGTTTTGTTTTCCATCACAGAAACCAAGAGAGGTACCCTATTATCTCTATAGGTCTGTCAGCACTTTTCAGCACTGGATTGAAATATCGAGGGGTATTCTAATGCTGAACTCTGTTCTGATGTCACCTGCTTCTTTCACCCATGGATCATGTCACCCCCCCTCACTTGTACTCATGTAGACAGAGAAATCAGCAACATGTCTTCTTTTGTCTTCCTAACCTTACATGACACCTGCCATATTTTTTATTTTGAAAAACAAACCCGTGTGTGTGTGTGAATGATCACACTGGATGGGAACATGGAAATATTCCAAATTTCTCTACGAACTGTAAGCATAGCCCCTGCTCTCCTGCCATGTGATAAAAGAGAAACCACTCTGTATTTGTGCAAAATTTAGTGTGCAAAAAGCTAAAGAACCTGCAGTCCATTCACACGTTGCCAGGCCTATGCACGCTGTACAGGTGGTACCCTCCTTATACATGTACGTGAGCTGAAGCCTAGAGAGGACAACTAGTTGTGCTGGGGGAGGACAGAACTTGACCGATGTGCAAATCTGCCCCATCGTGCTTGGACTCTGTTCTTTGACAGTATATTAGAATAGGGTATCTGTTGATGAACTCCCTGTTTAAGCATTTCCCTTGTGCTAGAATGTTAATGCAATCCTTTGCATTTTGCTTACCAGATACGATATAAAGCAGAGATTTTTAATGTGTTGCTTGGGACTATTTACCTCTTTCTGAGTACATACTGCAAACATCTGGATTTGAGAAGTACCCCAAAGCCAATATAATTATCTCGATCTCTCTTAGATTTTATCACTACGTTGCAGGGTGGAGGCACTGTCCAAGTTGTAAGTACAAAGAATTTGCCCACATGACAAAAGCAGCAAAAAAAAAAGGCTGTTTTATGTGCATGAGCCTCCTGCATGCCCAGAGTCCGGGTGCTCCAGGTTCACGCAGGACAGGAGGCTGGCGCTCAGTTCCTGGCACAGATAGCAAGAAGCTGAGCATTGGACATGGCACTGTTCTTTCCTTCCATTCGCTCTCAGAGCAGGTTAAGCGGATGAATAGGGGTGCAGGGTCACACATTGCAGAATATAGTGGTTGTGCCTCTGGATCTCTGGATTCAGGCATCTTGCAGGTTAACTGGATGATGGCAGCAAAACAGGGGGATTGGGAATGAAGGGCAGGATCGGCAAGGAATTCTTGAATCCGGTGGTTATCTCAGGCTTCATAGAATGCAACCACAGAAATACGACGTCAGCCTCTTTCAATAGAATTATTTCTATAGGATCTGAGCTGCAGTCCTCAGATTAATCCATGGGATGTATTTCATGGGGAGACCGGTGAGAAGCAGTGGCTGGTTAGGGAGATTCTTATAAGTTTGCCCATGTCCTACAGAGAATCCAGAACTGTGACTGTGTGCAGAGCCAGAGAGACAAGTTTAATGCGGGGTGGCCATCCTCTCCTTGCTCTGCTTGGGAGCTTCCCAGTGGCATCTCTCTGGCTCCATGATGGGAATAGCATGTTGGATAGGGTGGAGCTTGATCTTGATTCAGCAAGCTAGTTCTTGTGACATTTTAATGCTTGAATTAGAAATAGAAAAGGGACAATTGTTTTTAACACAGGAACTAGGTAGGGGGCAGGGGCAGGTAGGCGAGTCTATAATAGAAGGGAAATAAGCAAGGCAGCAGAACCAAATTCATAAAAAAGAAAAGACAAAATTAGCACGAAAGTAAGGAAGAATGGAAAGAAAGCATTCTTGTTAGAGCAACAGCAGGCCAAGTTGCTGTTCAGTGCTTGCCTATAGCTTGCCGATTCTGTTCTTCCCAGGAGATTGAGTGCCATGCCTGCTGTCTTCAGCTTACTGCAGGTTTAGCAATGAAGGTAAGTCCTAAACCCTGAGGCTAGGACGATGAGCAAAGCAAAGTTGGTTCCTTAACAAATACCTGGTTTAAGAGGGCAATCCAAGAGCCATTAGGGAGTTCCACAAGGCAGATTTTGCCTGCAAAGTAAGTATATCCGGTGGCCAAGTTTTTCCTTTTCATGTCGTTCCGTTGCTTCTGGTGTTAGAGTCTCTTTGCTTCTGCTTGCCATGGAAATCCAAGATGGTGGACAACAAAATCCAAAATGGTGGACAAGGATGAAACGTGAACTCTTGCATTGGTTTAAAGTGTGTTTCAAAGGACAAGAAATAATATTGCTGGGTGACCTATTCAAGGACTCCTGAGAATAATATAAATATGGCTAATGAAGAATTTTAACTATGCTGAATTTGCCAGGGTCTAATAGGACAATTGTCTTGTTTTCTCACCTTATTTCTTAGGGGCTGAGGAACCTATGCCACATGGCAACCAGAGTAACTGGAATTATAGGAAAGGCTCATTAACCAAGCACACAATTAATTATAAAGATTCCCCCCCCCCGACTTCTGTCACAACTCAAAACACAACACCCCTCCAATAAAAAATGAGACAACCACAGAAATTATCAGAGCCTGGGAACTGATTTCAAATGTCTGTGGTTTATGCCTACTTCTGATATTTCCTTCCTTTACCCTTTGGGAGCTCTTACTTTGGCTAACAATGTGGAGCATAGCATCAAGTGGATTACTTGACGACAAGTGGTGCATCTGGTTTGGATGCACAGGACTCAGATTTGTGTGTGTACATTTCTGTGGGACACCCTCACATGTGGCAGAGGAGCATAATAGCCTTTTTCTGTGCACTGGCTTCTTTCCATGTTGTAGCACAGTAATGTTTGGAGCCAATCATATGTTCCATGATATGTCCCAGCCATTGCCTTTCTTACCATGTGGAAGCAGTGGTGCTGCTGCTGTGGTAACATGAAGGGGATGTCACAGTCTTGGTTATGTAGCAGGTGGCTCCCTACAAGTGACATTGGCAGTTTTTATCATTTCATTTATGCATAGGAAAACTTCCATTGCCATAAGCTTATGGGAACACCATAGTTTCTCCTTCCTCCTTTTAAAGGTTCTTTTGAGTCCTGTAGGGTGGAGGCTGATGTTGGCTTTGTGCTTCCAATGTGGCAGCTCCCAGGAGAAGCGTCAGAGTTAAGCTGAGCAAACTGAACCGGTTAAACTTCCAGCTTTGGAGTCTGTCCATTTCCAGCTCCTCTTCAACACAGGTCATTCTCTGTGTTCCAAATCAATGTTTGCTAACTGGCTGGTAAATCTCCAGCAACGTTTATGGGCTGGGGAGGAGGCTGCAACTGAGCTGTGAAGATGGGCAGGGGAAAAGGGGATGACATAACGCATACATAGACAGCTCACTTCAGGAACAGCATCATAATGCCTGTATTAAAATAAAAGCTTTCAAACTCTCCAGAGTTCCCAAGAAAGGTCATTTTTGATTTTCCTGTTCCTGTTTTCTTGCCACGATTTGACTAGCCATAATGTAATCAGGTTCCTTGAAATAAACCTGGATAAACACTTTAACAGCATTTCTCGCTCACTGGGGGGCTGTTATAAACATTTAACAACTTTTCTGGTAAGTTTACTGCCGGTTAGCAATGTCTTTGTCTCTCAGCTTTTCATCCCAAAGGGAAGACTTTAGGATCCCACCCTATCTACATGCAGCAGCCCTGCTGCCAGGTAACAACCACCCACCTTCCCTCCACTATGGGAAGCGAGATCACTTTTAAAAACCTCGTCACGTATGTTGTTTGCAGATCACCACCCTCAGGAACCGGATTGATCAGGCCCAGAAGCAGTGAGTAACCTCCTTGTCTCCCTCTCCCAGCCCAAAGTACAGAAAAATCCGCTCTCAACGCTTGTCAGCGGTCACTTCAGTCTTGCTGCCCTTCTTTTCTGCTGCGAGGGGGATTGGGGAGAGGGGGAGAAGCAGTAATGACAAAATTCAACCCCTCTCCCTTCCCCATAGTAAAGATTGGCGAAACTGAAGTGAATCTTACCATGCGAAAGAACCCACCCCTTTCCCCGCAATCTCAGCGAAACTCACCTGGGGCTGTGCTGCAGTTCCTTTGTGCTTTCTGATACTGCAAGAAACAGGATGTACTGTAATAACACTAATCTCATCCACGTTTGCCGGTACCACATGGACACCATGGGCCACCAACGGGTTCTTTTGAACTGGTCACCTGACCCTTTAAAAATTCCCCTTCCTCCTACCTAATTCAAATCCCTTCCTGCTTGTTTTGTTCCGTGTCTTCTTTGTTGCATGTGTCCACTAAGAAACCGAATGCATCAGAGATGAAGGCCACTGGGAGGGGAAGTTGTCAAAGATTGGGAATGGGTAGTCGGGGGAAGAGAGGAAGAAAGGAGCAACTCTGTGCTTGCTTGTTCTTAGTACACAAGTCTATACTGGAACACAGGATGAAGATAGGAAGCGGCCTTACATAGATTCAGGCCATTGGTCCATTAAGCTCAGTATACACTGAGGAAAGGAAAATAGCCAAAACGGCATGTCTCCTTATGCAGAATGGAATTAAGTACAGATTTTTGTTTGTCTGAAGTCAATCTGTGTCATTCCAAATGATAAAAAAAAAAAACAAGTATTAAGTGCTGGTGCCACATGCCTCATGCTGAAGCATCTCATATTAATGAATAAACAATGTCAATTTCAGACAAGGTAATAAAAGTATCAGCAGCATATTCCATTTGAGCGGACTTGTGGTCCAGATTTCAAAGATGAATTGAACTTTAAAATAATTTGCTTTGGAAGGTGTGGCATTCTAAAGTAAGAAGTGGCTCTTTATTGTTAAATCAGAACACTTTTTAAAAAAAATAAAAGGAATATTTGAAAACTCTGAAGCAAAGTGCTCAGGGCTTCATGCTGTATTTCAGTATAAATTGGGACCCAGTGATAACAATGGCAACAGAACAGGCATTGAGATGGATCCAGAAGTTCTTGAGCTGGTCTGAAGCTTTTGCAAAGCAGCACTCCTAACAAGACCTGCTGCAACAATGCAGTGCCATCATCCTCATAATCCATGTTTGCTATATGGGCAGTGCAGGTGGAGATGTCAGCGATAGGATGCCAGTCTCTATTGTCTGAGAAAGCACTTGGCAGCCCCTTGTCTCTCATGTATAAGGTTTAATTTCAGAATAGAGTGTCCACCTGCATTAACTGACAGGTAAAGTATGCACTCTGTCTTCTCTGTGTGTATATGCATGTATGTCACTGTGGCAGATCCTCCCATAGGTGAACCTACTGCTGAGCAAATCCACTGGTCTTGGTAGCAGCCATGTAAGCATTCAAAAGATACTCCTTGTTGCTGTTGCATCTGAATACCTTCCATGGATGAGTCAGTACTGGAGTTTTGCTAAGGAACCTTTATTCCAGGCAGTCCCAGGCTGCTAATCCAGGATAGTTTGCTGGGCAACTTGCAGTACCATCCAGCTATACATACTGTGCAAACTGTCCAGTAATTTCAGGAAGGAGCCTTATCAGGATGTGCATGGGGAGGTCAGGAGTAAGCAATGGACAAGCATTGCAAGAGGGATCTGCTGTTGCCACAGTGCGGAGACTCTAACACTAGACTAACTCACTCACCTGGAACTAGACCTAGCTCATGGCAGAAAGGTAAGTGCTGCGCATGTTTTGGGTGCTGTTTTATCTGCTTGCAGAATAAAGGAATTTGGAAATCATTTGAACCACCACAGGAGAACTCCGGGACTATCTCCTTGTTTCCTGGATCCTGGGGGG
Organism: Podarcis erhardii; assembly: GCF_964252035.2. Lineage (NCBI taxonomy): Eukaryota > Metazoa > Chordata > Lepidosauria > Squamata > Lacertidae > Podarcis > Podarcis erhardii. Next base: position 75,957,755 of record NC_138497.1, on the reverse strand, counting down.
GGGGGGGGCGCATGGAGAGAGAATAGGTGAATAGTTCCAGTAAAGATTAAAGGCATTTATGCAATTCTGAAGAAAAAGTATTTTTGTGAACAGCCATGGTTCATCAAATAAGTAGTAAGCATGATGCACCGTTTCAATCCATTTCTGCACATTGTTATCATTAATGGTTTAAGTCAAGAATGGGTAACTTCTGCATTCCCGGGGACCACTTTTTTGCGACACAGTGGTCCAGGAGCTGGAAGTGTATTTTACTGTCAGCATTGCCCTTTCATAAATCCCCTGGCTACATAATAAAACTGGCACTACCTAGCTAAAAGGGCTTTACAGCTGTGGGCTACATGTGCTTAGCAATGTATGAAATCCAGAGAGGTGTAATGCAATTTTCATTTCTGGAAAATCTGAAACTGGGGGCCTGTTGTCACTTTTTTTTACCATATGGGGTGAGGTAAATTTGCTTCTGAGGCCAGCTCATACCCATAGATGGTCAGCTGGCCACTCCTTGTTTCAATGATAAAACGTAACAACCTGGAACTGTGTTTCATGCACTTTAATGCTGATGCACCCAGTTAAAGTGACATCGGATCTGGCCTGTTCTGGTGACGAGAAATGTTGAGTGACTCACCCACCCACCGAAGGGTTGGTAAAGGATGTGTCTGGGACTGGCGCGCTGACGTGTTTTTCTCGTATCTGTATTACAGCAGCAAGAAGGCCGGAGCCAAGGGCAAAGTTGGAGGGCGCTGGAAGTAAAGTTCCGGAAGGTGCCTGCAGGCAGAATCTTCAGCGGTGGCATGGCTAAAGATCGCTGGCCTCCCCTTTCCTCTTTAAACACAAATTCCGTTCCCTCGCCTGAGCAAAACCATAGTTGCAACATCAGCCTGGATTGCCTACTGCTTATTTCAAGGGCTCCCACATCTTCCAGAGCCAGCGCCCTGGAACGGAGATGACTCCCTGCTGACACCTCCTACGACCTGCTGTGTGTGTCCTTTTATTTTCCCAATCCCAGCCCTACACTGACTGCCCAGTAGATTGCAGTGTATGAATCACTTGGTTTTGTAAATAAAGTGTGACCGATAATGTACTTCAGCCATACACTCCTGACTAGCGTCTTCATTTACTTCTATTCTGTGATTGTCTTAGAATGCATCCTTCCCCCCGCTCCTGAGACCAGAATGTTTATTGGCCCAGACGGTTGGTAGAATTTAGCCACAGGCCATGAAATGTGTGCCAGTTTACACCCAGCAAAGGCTACCACAGCAGTGGGGAACCTGAGGCCTTCCAGATGTTTCTGGACTTCACAACACTGCCAGGCTCAACAAGTGAGGATAGGGATGACGGAAGTTGTAGTCGAACATCTGGAGGTATCACAGTATAAGTCATACTTGAATCCTATGCATATTTACTTAGAGGTAACTCCACTGAGTTTTCTTAGCTTTCCACTATGACTACTCTTCTTAAATCTGTTAACTTTGTTTCACTGAGCCTCTAGGAGCCTGTGGCCTTTCAGATGTTGCTGGACTCCAACTCCCACCATTTCTGGTTACCGGACATGCTGGCTTGAGGGCTCACCCATATTTCCATTTTTCCTGTGATTTATAGGCAAGGATCCAAAATGTTTTTCTTTTGTCCAGGAAACTGCACATTTACAGCTGAATTGGAACAAACGTCACTCTGCAGAAAACCTGACTGATATCCACCTCCACCCCTCGATTCAGCCGTAAGCAGGGGGTTTCGGTGGGCCAAAAGATGGACCTGCCTAGAAATCATGTGACCAGCAGATGTGTGAATGATCCCCATGTCTCATGGGAGCTCATGACCAATAAAATCTGAAGGGCCATAGGATCTTCCACCCTTGCTGTAGAAGAAATGGAGAGAGGTATGCTGAGGGTTGCAGCTCCTCTTAACATGATTTGCTATCCCGTACACTGCTTCTTTCACTTTACCCCCGCAGAACTACTTGCCAATAAAGGAAAGATTATTATTTGTTTACTAGCAGCCTCATATCTAGTGAGGCTCAGGAATTCTAAGAGACAAGGGTGGAGGGGAACCAGTGAATTTTGAAATCTGTGATTCAATTCAGTGCAATTTTGAAAAGTTCAGTCTGCCATTTTGACTCAAAGTAGTGCCCAGTTGTATCCAAACATAGACGAAAACTGGTCCTTGAAATCTCAAACCATCAGGCAAAAATTTAGAATATCGTAAGAGGTGTCCAAAGGTATTACAAACAAACAATGTTCCAAAATATAAAGCAGAGGTGGCTGGCTGGAAAGATGGAACCACAAAAAATCTCATTCCTTTTTCAACACCCTCAGTCACATTCACAGACAAGAACTACAAAGCATTGGATTCAGCCAGCAGGACCCCATTGGTGTGCCTTAACTAGCTGTTTTGCACACCTGGAAAATAGGAATTTCCTCCAGGCTGCAGCACCACACAAATGCTGTACAGTAAGACGACCACCCGAGACAAGTTGGGCTCTGCACTCTCCTGACCTGCAAGATTTGAATGAAAACCATATGGACAAGTCCTTTTCCAGAATGTGGCCATAGGGTGAGGGAGCTCTGGCCTTTAAAGTTCAACATGCATCAGTTAATACTAACTGATGCGAAAGAAAGAGGGGGATTTGCCCTGCCAGACTTGAGGTTATATTATGAATCTGCAGCCTTCTGCTGGTTGAAAGATTGGATCTTATTGGAAAACACTGATGTCCTAGATCTGGAAGGGTTTGATAATGCTTTTGGGTGGCATGCATATTTGTGGTATGACAAGGTTAAAGTTCACAAATTGTTTAAAAACCATATTGTCAGAAGAGCAATTTTGATGGTCTGGACAAAATATAAGGACTTATTGGAGAGTAAGACTCCGAGGTGGCTCTCACCGGTGGAGGCCAAGGCACGTAAGAGACTTAACATGGAAGCCTACTGGCCTAAATATTGGGAAATAATTGAAAAAATTGGAGACAATTGGAGGCTGCTGAGCTTGGAAAAATTGAAAAACAAGGTGCGAGATTGGTTGCATTATGCTCAAATCCAGGAGGTTTTTAAAGTGGATAAAAAGGTTGGATTCCAGGTGGAAAAATCGAAACTAGAGACAGAACTGTTAGAGCCAAAAAATAAATTACTTTCGAGAATGTATAATTTGCTGCTTAAATGGAATACACAGGACGAGACAGTCAAATCCGCCATGATAAAATGGGCACAGGACTTGGGGCACAACATTATGTTTGAAGACTGGGAAAGGTTATGGAACACCGGAATGAAATTTACGGCATGTAGTGCCTTGAAGGAAAATATTATGAAAATGATATACCGGTGGTACATGACCCCAGTCAAACTTGCTAAGATATATCACCTGTCTGATAACAAATGTTGGAAATGTAAAGAGGCGGAAGGGACATTCTTTCACCTCTGGTGGACTTGCCCGAAAGTGAAGGCCTTTTGGGAGATGATTCATAATGAACTAAAAAAGGTACTTAGATATACCTTACCTAAGAAACCGGAGGCCTTTCTTCTGGGCATTGTGGACCAGAGAGTACTTAAGAAAGATAGAACTTTTTTTATGTATGCTACCACAGCAGCAAGGATCCTGATTGCTAAGCATTGGAAGACACAAGATTTACCCACGCTGGAGGAATGGCAGACGCAGTTGATGGACTATATGGAACTGGCTGAAATGACTGGCAGAATCCGAGACTTGGGAGAAGAAACAATCGAGGAGGATTGGGAAAAATTTAAAGACTATTTGAAAAAACATTACAAGTTGTATGAATGTTAAAAAATGCTCTTTTTAGAAATTCTTGCTTCAGCATTGGTAAATTAATGAAATGGAAATTAAGGTACAATAAGTTAAAGGTGGAATAATGAAATAACTTTATTATGTTTAAGTTAAAACATATAAGATTTGGGTTACAATAGTTTTGAAATTAGGCAACATGATAAAATGAAAGATACAATAAGCTTGGAAATAAGTTAACAAATTGCTGATATTTTGTATTACAGAGAATGCAGGGTTTGGAGGATGTGGGGAAGTCCAATAGATGTGTTGGAAAAAAGGATTATGGAAATTTGTAATTTCTCTACTGTATTTTTCTATCTATGTCTTTATTTCTTTTTTCTGTATTTCATAAACTTAATAAAAATATTATAAAAAAAATAAAATAAATAAAGTTCAACATGCAAAGCATATTGTCAAGGATCTTTGGGAATGGCAATGAAAACACAATTCAGGTTTGGCTCTGCTAAATAAACAAATAAAGGCTGGCCATTCTGCTTGATCATAGCGAGGCATCAAGAGAGCTTTTTCCCCTTTCTAAATAGCTTGGAGACATCACTATTTGCTGAATCCACAGATTTTCCAAATAGCCACAAGAACAGGTTGAGATAGGGGAGTTCCGACTAAATTGTCTGCAAGCTTCACTGCCTGCCGTGTCCATAAACTGAGCTTGTGAATAGGAATACACTCAGTTGATTGCTTTAGCTGCAGAATGTGCTGAATGTTGGAAGGTTCAGGACACCTAAGGCAAAGTTCCTCTTCACAGAGCACATAAATAAAATATGGAACTCATTGCCACAGGAGGCAGGGACCGCCACCAACTTGGGTGGCTTTAAAAGAGGACTTCTCAAACTCACAGAGGACAATGGCTATGAACCATGATGGAGATGCTCTGCCTGTCTCATGTGCCTATAAGGAACAGGGGGGTCCCACTTACTCTGACATATTTACAAGCCTCTCCCACCTGTCACCATCTTGGATCCACTTATCATGCAGTATCTCAAGAGGGCTAATAAGGAACCTGCGAAGTAGGTCAGCATCACTTCTCTCAAATGAACCCCAAAGCGGACCAATTCCAGCTGCAGACGGACGCACAAAAGGTCACCCTTCACCTCCTTCCTTTCCGTAGCTTTGTGGAACAAGCAAGGGTCGCCGCGTCAAATGGGTGCAGCGACCCTATGTGCCCTTGCAGGGGGCGATAGAGTGACTTTCTAATTTACGTAAATCCTCCGCGCATAGAAAAAGAGGCTTAATCGGAGGGAGCCCATAGAGATAGAAAATGATCTACGTGACACGCAACGTTCATTTTCGCATTCCAGTTGAATGCAGCCGTACGCGCAATACAATATGTAGGACCCCCTCCACTTCCAAATCTCTATGGTCCCGTGTGCGGTTTCTTTGAATGAGGAGCGTTCCTGTCGTTACACTGAGACTATCAGGGAACGAGAGCAAAGATGAGCTGCTCGTATCCGCAGATTGGAATTTCGACGCCCATAAGCAATCAAACTTCCGGGTCCCTTCTGAGAAGTGGGCTCTGCTTGCAGAAAATGACAGGAACCCCCCTCCCCCCCCCCAGTATTTTAACGTGACTGAAATGAGGCAGCGCGTCTCTCCCAATAGTTTTTAGATATCCCAAACGCAATGCAGCTGCATGCAGTTGAGCATTGGTTTGGGGTACGTGCCTGCTCCGGGGTAACCCCATAGGAACAGAGTCCAAGGCCGAAAAGGGATCTGAACCAGGCTGGCTTTTGCTGCAGCCGGAGGGATGTCTGAGCACGAAGGAACTGACCCTGGAAACCCTCGCGCCTGCAGCGGGGGGAGGGGAACAAAGGGGGCTAAAGGAGCCAACATTCACCCCAGACAACAGCCACCATCGCCGCTCTGCAGGTTCCTACGTCTATGCGCTCTCCCTCTCGCAGCAGGATGTGTCCGCCCCTTCCGGGGGTGACGAGAGCGTCGGAGGAGGAGATCGGGAATCATGGCCAGGCGAATTCTGTAAGTGGCCGGTAGCGCGAGGGAGCCGGGTGCGACTCTGGCGGCGGCTCCCGCTTCTTTTGAAAGGGCTGCCGGGCTTAGCGAGGACCTCGCGGCCGTGGTGGCGCAGCCCGGAAGGCTCTGCCCCCGCTGAGCTCCGGCGGGCGGGAGGATCCCCGGTTCGAGTCCCAAGCGCGGCTCCTTCATAAACGCCACGGAGGGCGAAGCGGGGCAGGCAGAGGGAGGCGGCCATTGGCCAGCAATAAATCCTGCATTGCAGGGGGTTGGACTAGATGACCCTTGGTCCCTTCCAACTCTACAGTTCTAGGAACTCCTGCCACACCTGGCCACGCTGATGGGAGTTGCTCAAGGAATATATCCCTATTTCTGTCACTGTGCTCTACTGTTTGCAGGTCATCAAATAGAAAATCCAGTTATATGATTAAAATTAAGCAAATGCGGGCTTTTTGTTGTGTATCGTCTTTGTTTAGTTGGAGTTACTTGGAATAGAATAAATTCATTTACATCACCTTCTTTAAAACTAAGGTTTCATAGCAGATTTATTCTTGAAATAATTTGTACTTGAAATAATTTGTATGAGAATTCCAGTCCCTCCATGGAAATATTTATTACTTCCATCTATAGATATCCCCTGTACCAGTATGGAAATCCTCAAACAAGGGTTTTCCGGACAGATTACTTCTTGACAATGGTGAGGCCTGGTGTTCCACAGCCAGAAGATACTGTGCAGTTCCGCATCCCTATGGAGTAAGTACATACAAGGAAAGGAGTGTCTGCTTATCGGGTTAAAATGAAACACTTCAAGAAGGCATCTCCCCAGAATGTTGCAAGTATTCTGGGCCCAAAGGACAAAGACAAGGCTTAGAATCATAGAAGGGATCCAAGGGTCATCTAGTCCAACCCCTGCAATGCAGGATACTCAGTTGAAGTGTCCATGGCAGATGGCCACCCAACTTCTGCTTAAAAACTTCCAAGGAAGGAGAGTCTACCACCTCTTGTGGGAGTCTGTTCCACTGCTGAACAGCTCTTAGTGCCAGAAAGTTTTTCTGAGTGTTTAGTCGGAATTTCCTTTCTTGTAACTTGAATCCATTGCCTTGAGTCCTACCCTCCAGAGCAGGAGAAAACAAGCATGCTCCCTCTTCCATGTGACAGCCCTTTAGATATTTAGATATCATATCTCCTCTCAGTCTCCTTTTTTCCAGGCTAAGCGTAGCTAACTCCTTCAAGTGCTTAGTTTCCAGACCCTTGATCATCTTGGTTGCCCTCCTCTGCACATGTTCCAACTTGTCAACATCCTTCTTAAATTGTGCCCAGAATTGGACACAGTATTCCAGGTGTGGACTGACCAAGGCAGAATAGAGTGGTACTGTAACTTCCCTTGATCTGGACACTATCCAGTGGTGGCCTTCCAAACAGGTTGAAATGTCTGGGCTGTCTTCAAGCACAGCCTCACATAGATCTGGTTTGTATGTCACATTAATCCAAACTATGACATAATGTGAATTTGCGGGATCCTGGGGGCTGCTTTGTTCCTCCCTAGTTCCCCCTCTGGGCTTGGCTGAGTTGAGCTAAGCCTTGGCTGTATGAACCCAGCTTAGCTCTCCAGGACAAGCCATGAGCCATAAACCATGGACATACCTTGATTACAGCTCTTTATTAGTCTGGTGAATGCTAAATTATGAGCCTGGCTTTGGAGAGCATGCTAAGCCAAGCCATGGTTTATCTCAGCGCAGCAACAGAATAACTGTGGAAGAGCAATTCAGCCATGATCTCACACAGAGCCTGTACATTTGTGTGTTCATGTCAAGCCATGGTTAGGCTTAGTTGATGTACGAACCAAACCAAATAATGCATTTCAGTCATCTAGCCTAGAGGTGACAAGTGCATAGGTTGGTTTCTCCAGGAAAAGACCCAGTTGGCATATCAGACAAAGGCACTCTTGCCCACCCCTGCCACCTGAGCATTCATGAGCAGGGTTGGATCCAAAATGCAGACCTGTTGCTTCAGGAAGAACGCAGCTCCATCCATAATAGGCTGAACTCCTGGGTGACTAGAACCCACAGCCAACAGTAGTTCTGTTGTGTCTGGGTTAAGCTCCAGGTTTTGGGGTTTTTTTACTCTTGATTTGTGTTAATAAAAGTCATCTCCTGCACCCCCCTGCCAAATATATTTCTCCCAAAGATATGGATTGTTATGTAGCTATCTTACCATTTAAATATATATATGCTAGAAGTGTTTCTTTCTGTGTTGTAATTGTTTGCATTTGGTGCAGAATGACAAGAGTGGAATTGAAGGATTACCTTGAAAGTATATATAAAGTGCCTGTGGCTGCTATAAGAACCAGGATACAGCACGGTGAGTCTTCTGCATACGTTTGGAGGGCATTTGGAGCTCTGTTTGTTCCTCCCTCCCTCCCCTAATTAATTCTCTCTTATTTGGAGAGGCAGTTGTTCGCTATTGATTATTGATGCCCAATACAAAAAGATTATATTTCATTCTAATTCAAACAGTTCCTGCACTGATGTTGTTATCATCTCTGTCTTCTTATTCCTGGGAGGATCACATGTGGATTACACTCTATCCTTAATGATTCATATATAATCCTTAGAATTTACTAATTATCCAGCCATCCTGGGGGGAGCGGGATTGTGGTCAAAGCTAAAAATTTGAGAAAGGTGGCCCTGAAACAAATGAGTGTTCAGGCCCCTCATCATAAAGTTCAAAGGCATAAACCAAACTCAATTTTGGACAAGGAAACACCATGGAAAATGTGTTTGCATTTGTCCAAAATTGATTTTTGCCACCTATCCCAGGACTTAGGAATGTTATGGTCTGAAGGCCCACCATCTTGCTGAAGCTGAGCAGGTTTGCATCTGACCAGTACGTGGGTGGGAGACTCCTTCAGAACCACACAACTGCTGCAGTGAGCTCCGTGGCAGAAGAAAGGCAGAAAATGTAAACGGAAGAAAATGCAGTCCTCAAATTCAATCCAGCCCCTTTGTAAGTAAGTCTGGAGTATGGTTTTCCTTCAAGACTATCGTTGGTATAGTAGAGAGCAGTAGAGACTCAGGATTGCAAGATTGGTTAGGAAAGTGAATCTTTTTAGATAATAAGCTTCAAATTTATAAGAGAGAGAAAATGAACATATAAAGGAGATGGATAAGTAAAGGGCAAAAATGTGAGGTTCACTAAAGCACCCTTAGCCAAATAAATGAGACAAACTGCGCTGAACTTTCTAACCATGCTGAGTGCTTTATTGTCTGTGAGCACAGTCCACTGGGAGTTTGATTTCTATGAACTTTCCATCCTCCTGATAGAATCCTAAACCACTGGAAACTAGTACGTGTGCATGAGGAGAGAGAAGGGTGAGGGTTGAGGAAATATAATGAATGTGTGGAGATTTAGCTCAGACTGTTCCAAATGTGTATATTTTCTGGGTTCTGTATTAATTGTAAGTACTTATATCATTTTAGAAACAGAAATGACACTTTCTGCTGTGTATAGATAATGCTAAGGATGGCAGGTCAGGCTGAGGAACTTGAACTGTGCCAATGTGGATGCTTCTCTTAGTTTAGTAAAAAGTTTCTCTCTTGTACCATGACATAATATGTGGATTTTTAAAAAATATGTACTGATGCTTTACATTAATTATCTTTGTGTGTTGCTATGACCTACAGTTCATGCAGTTAAATAGAAAGTTGATTACAGTGTAAAACAGCATCATGGGCAGTAAAACTACATCCTTGGCACTCAGGAAGTGCAGCTGGTGAGACTACAAAACTCATTTCCCCCAAAGATCAGAACCGACTCTAATTGAAAAAAACATTTATTAGGGAAGGGAGGAATTGCTAGTTTGTGGAAAGTGAAGTGAAGCCTTCATATGCTTAACAGGTTCAATGAAGCAGAGGGATCACAGAAACCGACGAATCAAGAAGCCTGATTACAAAGTTGCTTATGTACAGCTGGTGAGTAAATGCATTTCTCAAGTGGCTGGGCCCAAACATTCTAAATCTAAAAAAATGTTAAAGTTAATGCAATTTAGGCAGATCTGCATAATGTTCCTTCATTTACACAGTGTAGTTTTTGGTAGATTCTCTTTTTTTCAGTTGCCTGTTTTGATTTGATTTATTTCCCTTTTAAGAACTAATAGTAGTATTATTATTTTTATTAAAGATTTTATTGGGTTAGGAAAATATGTGCACTGTCTCTATTTTCAGATCGCATAGTCTTTTCTACAAATCAGTTACATTCGATTTGAGACATTAATGTTGTACATGGTATAAGGTTTGGGGGGAGAGGGGTAGACTTACATTCTTTTACTTAGTGTATAATGTGGGGGTTTTGCATCAGTGTCACTTGGGTAGGTTCTCATTAATTTTTATTTATTGACATATTTATCTCACATTCTTGAGGGGAGAGGCTGGGCCAGGATGTTACAGTTCTGAGGGCTACAAGAAGGTGACTGAGAAATTGTTTAAAGTGCTTTTATCCCCAATGTTCACTGTTTTCTTAATGCAGCAGTTCATGGACTCGACTCAGAATGTTGACTCTGTGATGCTAATGGCATGTCCATTCTGCTAGTCTCACAACTGGATTCTCACTTTTTTTGCAGCAGCTGAAGAACATACATTTGAACAGGACAGCTGTAGAGTGAAATCGTTTAATCTTACTGGCAATATTAGTAGCCATTCTCTTTTAAATTTTGGTATCCTCAGCGTGTAGCCAAAAATTGTGTTTGCTCCTCTCCCAGCTCAGGAACTGGAGGGGTTTCATATGCCATGCTGCATTGGGCTTCATGGATCAAAGTCTTGCTGTTTTGGACCTGTGCAGCTCAGGGAGGCTGTGGAGATCAGCTCCATCTGCCCCTTTCAGGCTTGAGAGAAGGTCAGGGAGTCTTGCTGAACTTCACAGGTGCTCTTTTGATACAGACAGACAGACCTATAGGTGTGTGTGTATCTTCATTCCTTCTGTGCCCTGCACATTCTTTGTATCTTTCGGCTTCCTTGATAATTAACTATTGCATCTTAATGAGTTGCTGATCTGTGAGATGACTCTTCATTCTTTCTCTTTTAAGCCACCTTTAGTTAACATTTTCAGAGACAAATGGAGAAGCTCTTCTTCAGCCTTAACGGGTTTGTCCTTATCTGTGCAGAATTTCTAGGTTGACCTTAATCTTGCTCTCAGCAATGACTCACCTTCAGTTCCTCATGACTGGGAAGTCTTTGAACCAATAGTCATATTTTTTTAAAACCCACTTCTCATTAGTTTTTAATTAGTGGCTAATCCTGTAGGGCTCCTGTTATGTTTTTCTTGCTTAGTTGTGCGTAACTCAGTATTACATTAGAAATAATATTACTCATGAACGACGTAGGAGGAAAAACATTGCTAAGGCCTGATTTATATGACTTGAGGATAGCATATGGCTTTTCAAATGGATGCATTTGAGGTGGTGGCCATCATAAATCAGCTACCTCCTCTAGGCTCTGTTTGCAAAGGTGAGCTAGGATGTTCTAGCTTCCTGCCTTGGTTCGTGATGTGGTATCATTTTCACAAAGAGCTAGTCCTGGATGAAACAGACAAGAAGGGAGTCCTTGGTCATTCCAAGGTTCTTTTCCGTCCTCCTTCCTTTGCTTCAAACCCTTCTTCACCCCTTGATTGGTGTAAACAAGTCCAAGGCTCAAACAAGTTCATGTTTCTTAGACGTTCCGGGTAATCCTTTAAGAAAGCCATCTGTTTTGGAAGGTTTTCATGTTTGCCTCCTGAAAGAGTCAGTAGGTGGCAGCATTATTCTTCCCTGTATTCTTTGTCTTTGGTTGCTGGCATTCTTACGCATCTGAGAAATATTGTTTTGTCTTGGAGGCAGCAGTTACGTTTCCCTACTCTGGAAGTCATCAGCTTCTAGTTTCCAGGGCAACTTATGCAATATAATATGCACACATTAATCATTGCATTTCAAGTGTTGGAAGATGAAAACCCTGATGTGTTAGACATCATATAACACATAGCCGTACGGGCGAGAGTAGAGAATTGACTCGCATGCACAAGGACCAGGTTGTCTGGAAGATTGAGGACTCTTCCCCCCCCCCCACACCAAACTTGGCAAGTGAATAGTTCAGCACAGGTGGTATTTGTCTCCCACTGCAAATGACCTCAAATTAGTGCTTGTGGTCAATATCACCTTCAGGAGTTTCAGGCTGTTCTTGGTGTGCTCTCTCCCTTCTTCCCGAGGAGAAAACGTTTTGTAGCCTTCATTATGATGCAGAACTAATGATTGCCTTTTATGCTTCAAAAACTAGAACCAGGTTATATATCAAAATGGAAACTGCTTCTGTGCCTGGAGAACCTCAGCTGCTCTCTGCCCTTCTTCCCTCGCCTCCTGCTGTTAGTGAGGTTCAGGCATGGAAGATCTGCGGGTGCATTTACCAGGTTAGCTGATGCCAAATCGCTTGAGAAGGGTGTGTGACCTAGTGGCTAGCAGAATCGTCTTGGAACCTTCTAAAAACTCAGAAGCTTGTTGCTTCGAATAGTTCACGGCTGGCACGTGTGATGTGGTTTGGATGCCGTGCAAACTATGCCAGCTGTGTTCTTGGTTGTTGTTTTTTTGCAGCCTGCTGGTTCTGTTGCAGAGAGTCACTGTTCATCAAATTACAGTGCAGTCAACAACTTCACCTGGTAGAAGGAGTAAGGCACTTTTCCCCTGTCCCCGGTTTGGATCCCGTTACAGTCATGTATGCCTTCAGAACTTCAAGGCGAGATTTGCGTAAAGGACCATTCATGGAGCTGCCCTTGGATGGCTCTGTGGAAGCTTCAGCTGCTGCAGAACACAGCGGTCCGTCTGACGGTTGTGGGTCTTTGAGATCATAGTAGACCTTCCCTGGTTGGAGCAAAGTGGTTTGTTCATAAGGTTCATTGCTCCCATAGCTGTAATCCTATCCTAAACAAGACCCACAGCAAATGTCCATTGACCCTGCTGAGAGATTTTGTCCATGGGTCCTAAACAAATGGTTGTAAATATGGCAGAAGTTCAGATTTGACTTTCAGTGAGTAATAAACCACCATCCTTTACACTTGCGGCCTTTGCTATGACAAAAGATACAGGGTTTCTGTATGGATATTTAGCCCTCTGTGTGTAGTTATTCCTCTGGATATAGTTGAAGTTACAAAATGGTCAAGTTAAACTAGCTACTGAACATGCACAGTAACTATTTTTCATAAAGCTTTCAGCACTCCGGAATCTGACCAGTGCAAAATTACTGCATGGTATTGTGAGGATTTATAAGGCTTTCAGTTCTGAGAGTTCAATGTAATGTCTTGGCTGTTTCAAATCCTATCTGGCCGCTGGCCAAGATCAGCATTTCTCGGCAAAACAAGAGGTGGAAAGAGCCAACTTGTCTGCACTGACTTCTATTTATTAAAAGGTTCCAGAAACAGATTGACTTCTGCTCAATATTTGATTTTGACCAGCCTTGGAACTGGGAACTGGGAGCACTTTCCCTAGGGTATTGTCTAGTTCTGCTATCACATCTGAGCATTGCTCTATGCCTTCTTACTTGAAACAAATGAAGGGGACAGGAAAGAGATGTAGCATTTTGTGGAAACATCTGCCCTGAGCAGTATACTTTCAGCCTCCCAACTCTGTGACTAGGGTTGAGCATGCAGAAGAAAAGTTCAAGGGCTAGCACCTTGGCTCATCCCACAGACCATATCCTTGCCCTTTGAGAACAGAAGGTCCCATGTCTACCATAAGACAAGACCTCTCAGTTTTCAGCTTGGCAGTAACTCCAACCCTGGTATATGTAGAAATATCACTCAATGACGACATTGTGCAGGCAAGGAGAAGGGACAGGTGGCAACCATGCTAATGTCGCTTGGTGACTTTCCAATGCTGCCCATGGTGTCTATATGGGAGTTATTTTTGTTGCTTTATTTTTTTTTCTAGTTTCTTTAGAACTAAAGTGGACAGCAACAGCACACAACCAAAATGCTCCCAGGTGTTAAAAGCCCTTTCTCTCTCTTTCTTGTGTTGTTTCTGGAAAATGTTCACGCTTGGATTTCAGTAGACCTCCGGAACAGTTATCAAAAATGTTTCTGGGATCTTTCCTAAAGGGCAGAATTAGAGGTGCAGGATAGAGGAATTGCATTTGGCAACGGCATGCAGGGGTGGAAATGGTCTCTTATGTATGTAGGGGTCTGACTTCCTACGTTAGAACTTGGAATCACATAGTAGTGCTTCTGCTTTGAGGCCTGGATCTCTGTAAATTGGGACCAAGATCTGTCACCTGTGCTGTAGGGTGAGAAGCCATAGATGTAGAAAGCTAAAATTGCACCTTCTTGTGGGCCTAGTTCCCTTGTGCACACATCCAAAATCATTGCATGAGACCGCTATCATTGGCAAAAGCTCAGTTAACTTGCAAAGCAAAATTTGATTTGTAGAAATGTAGCAAAAATGCTATGTCTTCTGAGTTTTATATGCTGTTGATTTCCAAGTTCTTTAGGGGTGGGCTAAAGCTGTGAAGGTATTTTGGAAAGTAGTTTCAAAATAGCCCCAGAAAATATTTTTATAACACCTCTTTCTATGCGACGTTATTGTCTGATAGTTTTATTATACCAAGTCCTCTACTTGAATTGAATGGAAAGCTGACAGGGTTGATTTTAATGAGGTTGTCAACACTGCATACACTATGGAAAAATAAAGAGATAATGTCAACGGAATAGAATGCTGTCCTCGAATAATAGGTTCCTGCTGTTAAATAAAAGCGAAAAGGTCAGCTGATGATTGTTTTCCAAATGGGAGACGTTGAGTCTGTGGCAGCGCTCTCTGTGCTGGCATGGACTCTCTTCATTATGGGGAGTGATTGCTGTAAATGTAATCCTACATTTCAGGAATTACATGTATTTCAAGAATCACTTTTTATTTCCTATCGTTACACAGTTTTGTCTAGCATATCATTTTCCACGGTCTGTTGTGCAGCAGACATGGAGGCACTCAATAGCCATGGTCTGTGCTTTAATGCACACCCTCTCTCAGACACACACACACACACACACACACACACACACTTCTGGACCAAATGCTACCAGACCCAGGGTTGAGAAGATCACTGAAAATCTTCCCTAATTGATCCACTTCAGTGGTGATTCTGTCCCCACCACTTTTATATCTTAAAGGGGGAAAGTACCCATAAAACTGCTGTTTGCCCCCCAGCAATTTTAACCACATGGAGGTGCATTTGTCTTCTCTTGATACATTAGTCTGGGAGAAAAGAATGAGTGGAAGAATGTTCTGAGGCAACCCAAGACCATCTGCTGGATTAGTGTTGTCACTCACACCTGCTGCAATCGAGAAATGTAATTTTGTAAATTTACAGTCTTTCAATATGTTCTCTCCAGCAATTGATCTTTTGGCTAGGCAGGAGCATCTTTTGATCTGACCACCTGCTTCCTGAATGGTACCACAAACCCTTGCACCATATTTCCTAAGTCACTGTTTTCTGCATGGACATCTGGGTCATTATTGAACCGGTGCTGGATATTTGCCTGCCTGTTATTTATGTAGTAAGTGGCACTGAGAGAGCCAGTGTGGTGCGGTCGTTTGGGTGTCAGACTAAGGCTGAGGTGTCACAGGCTCAAACCTCACTTAACAGTGAAGCACACTGGGTGATCTTAGGCCAACAGAGTGACCAGCCTGTCTTGCAGGGTTGCTGTGAGAATTAAAAAGGGGGAGGGATTTATGCCACCCTGTGCTCTTTGGAGGAAAGGTAAGATAAAGCATATTCTGCATCTAACTTCCTACAAGCTCTGCTGAGTCTTTTGGGGGTTTGTAGTAACGTTCTGGACCAGCTGAAACTTCCCACAGCTGTTGAAAGAGTTGTAGCTGCTACTGGAACATGAGATTAATCATTTGTTTTCTATCTTTAGGCTGCAGGACAAACTTTTCAGTTTCCAGACTTGTTTCCAGAAAAAGAAGAAGTCATTGAGCCCGGCTCTTTTGAAGATACCCAGAAGAAATTTATGGAAGATGAGAGGCAGAGGCAGAAAGGCGACCCCAGGCAAGCAGACGTTCCCACCTGGTTTGGACTTTGATGGAAGCAGCTCGGA
Organism: Podarcis erhardii; assembly: GCF_964252035.2. Lineage (NCBI taxonomy): Eukaryota > Metazoa > Chordata > Lepidosauria > Squamata > Lacertidae > Podarcis > Podarcis erhardii. The sequence goes on along the minus strand of NC_138497.1, from coordinate 75,941,894 downwards.
GGGACTCCGACCAGTGCACCCAGGCTGGGTTCTCATCTTGTACTGTCATTATGTGGACGTCATCCCCACTTCTATAAATCCTTTTGAAAATACACTGCTCATACTCCTTTTGTGCAGCAGGATCACTTCAGCTCTTTCCATTTCAGCTCATGATGTTTCTTTTTGTGGATGGAAATACTAACTGCTCTATCCATCCCAAAGGCCTTTTCCATTTAGGCTGTTGCTCTCCCCTTTTCCTGGTCTGAATAGTTTATTTCAACACTGTTTACTGGCGTATAGAAAGGCTGGGACAGCCAATACTGTAACCATGAGGGCCATATGCAAGATTTGGGGTGACCTTTGCTATCTCTAAATTTGCATAAATAAAAAAATTGTCCAGGAGCAACTTAGCACTAAGTTCCATTTCATGCGACTCAATGTGGTGCCTTCCATGATTCTAGATTCAGGTAGGTAGCCGTGTTGATCTGATGCAGTCAAAATAAATAAAAAAATTGTCCAGTAGTACCTTAGAGACCAACTAAGGTGCTACCGGACAATTTTTTAATTTATTATGACTGCGTCAGACCAACACGGCTACCTACCTGAATCTGAATTGGCAGACAGCCTCATACTTTGGGCGCCTCACACTGTCTCAGGGATGACCCTGTTGGGTGTGTGGGATTGCTGTGGGCACCATTAATGAGACACTGGCACGATGGCGTATTTGGGAGCGGAGGTATCGCGCAATGTCTTCCTGCAGCCTGAAAGATCGTTCTGAATTTTCAAAACATGTATACACAAACTGAGCTCCTGACCCAGTCAAAAGGACTGCCTTGCCCACTTAGTTATTGTGTGTGTTGTCAGTGTGTTGGCTTTGTCTATCAGGATTCTCAAGTCATTGCATAAGGCTGCACTTCTCTCCCCGACTTGAATCAGTTACAGTGACTTGGGAAAAGGTTGCCATTTGCCTCGATTCTTGTTTAAAGAATTCTTTGCGCTTTTGTGTATGCTTAGTCCTGCTTTCCATTTTCTTATCTCTTATTTTTCAAGTTTGTTTTTCAGTTTTCAGTGAAGATGGCACAACATTAGGCAGCCTGCTCTGTGGAAGCTGAGCTCTGTTCCTTTTTAGGGAAATACTAATTCAGATGTCGTGGTCTGTGGCTGGATATCCCAGAGGCCTGTGCTGCTACCTAAACCACCAGTGTGTGCTTCAATAAACATGACCCTTTCCCCTCCCCGGTTCTCTTTAATTCAGCAAAGCCTCCGCCACTGTTTAGTAGGAGGGGAAAACATGCTGGATGTGGCAGACTATGAGCATTTTTCTGTTGTTGAGCTCCAGAGCTGCACTGTGCCCAGCCAAAGGCTGGGGCTTTGTTGACTTACTCGCTGCAATAGACCTAAGCCCTTGTGACTGGTGCACATAGCCTAACCTGGCTTATAGAGGTTGGCTTAGCTTGCGTACCTTTCTTTATATCCAGACTCCTTTAGAATCCTGAGTGATCAGTGGGTCAGGTTGCTTAAGCCTGTGGATGACCCACTTTCCCTTGGGATCTTCCTTTCCCTTTTTGCTAGCCAGCTATGCAATTTTTCCACTGTTACTCAATCAAAAGCAGGAAGCCAAGTTGATAGACCATTGTCTCCCAAGAGGGAATAATATTTGAATCCCAAGGCAAAGCACATTCAGTGCAACATAATAGATGTATAGAACTGTGAGGGGGACAGTTTCCTACATCTACCAAAGTGTTGGGGTCATTCTTACTCATATCACCTGCTTTTTAATTATAAGCTTAATTCATAAAATTTCCCCCACCAAAATGTTGCCTACACACACACACACACACACACATATATATATATATATATATGCAGTCGTACCTTGGAAGTGGAACGGAATCTGTTCCGGAAGTCTGTTTGGCTTCCAAAACGTTCAAAAACCAAAGCGTGGCTTCAGATTGCCCCGTTGGACGTTTGGCTTCCAAAAATCATTCGCAAACTGGTTCACTTCCAGGTTTGCCGTGTTTGGGAGCCTAAACTATAAGTAAGCTGTTCAAAAACTAAGGTACGGCTGTATATATATATGTGTGTGTCTGTGTGTGTGCATGCATGCAGAAGCAATTAATACATTCTTTTCTTTAAGCTGACGAGCAAGTTTTCAGCTTAGATATAAGGATGCTCTGTTCATCCTATGATACTTAACCTGGTTCACACAGCTCCTAGTAGGGCATTTCTTCCTGACTCCCTTTTCCACATCAAGACCTTAGGCAAGGAGAAAGTGATTGCCTGGGGATTCAATTGTGCTAAGCTGCTTCTGGTGAACTTTGGCTTCATTTTTGCATAATTTGCTCGACTGAATATGCCCTCGGAACAAAAAAATACCACCAGCAGAAGTTTTTCAGATTTGAAGGTGGAAGGTAGTGGAAAGCTAGGAGATGAACAGGGAACAGAGAGAATTAATCCCCACCCAGTTTTTTCTAGCTACACCCATGGGCTCTACACTGGAGCCTGGATGGCTGGACAGAGGAATTGTTTGGGGATGAGGATATTTATTGAATGTGGTGCCAGCTTGTCCTCTTGTGTAATTCTTCTACAAATGTACAAAACAAGACAGAATGTCAAAGCTTGGTGAGTGCTTTGGCTTCTACTCAACTGATCTGTCTGGATGGTAGATTATTGATCTTTGGAGTGGTCTTTGGGAGGCAAAGGGTCATGATTCGTGCTTTCTTAACCAGCAACATAGCGAAATCTCCGAATAGTGAAATGGATAAAGTGGACTTTAGTCCACAAAGGCTTATACCATAATAAATGTTAGTCTTTACAATGTCTCCAGCCTTGTGCTTGCTGTTTTTAAATTCAAAGTGGGTGATCATTCTGAAGGTATCCCTAATTTGTTTTTTAATAATTTGCTTGCAGGCTAAACTGCTTCATTCCATTCCATCTCTTAATTCTGAAACTCAAGGAGTCAACCCATGAAACTTAGCAGTACAGTCAGGGCAGGTAAAAAATGTTTTACTGTTTCACTTAGTGAAAAATCAACTTTCGACACTAGATTCAATGGGTTTTTCGAAGAGGCAAAGACAACATGTCATGGAGATATTAACAGATTTGGGGTATTGTAGCTGAATTAAATATCATTTTTCAGGAGCAACATACCACTAAATATTGGTTTATATGGACACAAAATTGTTAGATGCTACCTACATCCCCTTTGTAGGCTCTCTGGAGCAATGCCTTCCTGTGTTTTGTTTTGCTTTCTCTATATGATCAACTGCAGCAGCAGCTCAGTTACTGAGGAGACTTCATGTGAGCATATACAACTTGAATTTTCTGCTTTTGAGAGCCTGTCATTTGGACAAGCATTGAATCTTCCCCACTGACACCTTCTTTTTCTCTCTCCCCCCCCCCCCCGCCCTCAAACCTTGGCCACAACAAATGTTTTTCATTCAAACTTGAAATCAGAACAACTCATAAAATGTTTACAAGGAAACAGCTGTTCCCCTGAGAGGCAATCTAAGTAGGTCTTTTACGCACACCCCTTCTGCTCATTAGTTGCCTTTGACACCCCCCTCTCCTTTTGAGTGTCCAGCGTGTCGCTTGCTGCTTACAACTGCTAGAAGCTGCCTGCCCCTTTTGTGTACAACTAACCAAAACAAATATTTCGGAGTGCGTCATGATCTACTTAAGCTAGCAGGTTGGTCCAAAACAGAGGGCGATCAGAGAGATTTTTTTGCCACACAGTAGTTAATGAGAAAAAGCCCTGGGTCCACCTACAGCTGGTCTTAAAAAAGAAAAGAAAAAATCAGAATATATGCTGGTTTTCCAAAAGGATACAGTATTGGAGTTACAAAGAGATGGCTTACCGTTTTGGATGGAGCTGGTTTGACTGAATAGTTGGCCTCCTGTATTCTATGTAGCACAGCTGCTTTGCAGCCACTATTGAATATTTAGCACCGCATGTGTGCTATACGGGGCAGAGAAGTCAGTGTTCACTGCGGAGTTTGGAATAATGAACAATTGTTTAAATGATTAAAAATGGCACCTTCATATTTGGAAGCAGCATGGCTCTGATTACCAGATACTGGGAATAAACCACAGCAGATGAGTGCTTCTCATTTCACAAGGACATCTGGTTTATCCACTGCTGGAAACGGAGCATTGGATTGTGGTTTGCTTTCATTCTGACTCAGCGAGGTGGGTATGTGTCTCGAGAGGCAATGGAGTGTGCCTCGGGATGAAGTCAGACTGCTGCATTAGCAACACCAAAGTGACCTCCTCAGGGCACAAGCCCGGGCAGTGTGTGTATGGAGGTCCCGGGCTGTCCAGGCCTTGCTGATGTGGCCCAAAGGAAAACAGAGCAATACATTTGGCACCAGCTTGGCTGCGGGACTTGCTGGAAGGAGGTATACAAGACACCATCCAACTGTCCTAGGGACTCCACTCTGGATTTGTGTAGGGTTTACTCCTTAGCCTTTTCTGCTCCCTAAGATATCCCACAAGGCTGCAGAAGTTTAGGACCAGAATTTTCCTTCTCCTAGAATTTTCCTTCTACCTTCCCACTTGACAAACCCCAACTACTCCTCATTTCCCTCCACACTATGTTCAGAAACCGCCTTCTTGACCATTGGAGCCACTATTGGTCTTGTCCGCTCAATCCACTGGAGCCTGGCTTTGCGTGCAAGGGAAGTCCCTAGCTGATGGGTGCATCAGCTACCATCATGTGGTTTAGCCGGCCAGTTGAAGCCATTCCCAGGTTTGGGCTGCTGTTGCATACTGACAGCTTCTAGGAGCCACATGTGAGAGCTGAGGGCAGGGTGGGGGCCAAAGGTGGACACACTACTCCAAAAGCAGCTCAATGTGTCCCCCACCAGAGGTACTACCCCTCCCTTAACACATCATACAGCAAGGTAGAGCAGCTATGTTATGAGTACAATACAACGGGGCCCAGGGTGTTACTAGGGACTTGGGGCACAGGCCCACAACACAAATTTACATACAGTCTATATTTGCTGTTTTATATGTATTCAGGAAAGTGGCGTCTTGCCAGTGCTGCACTTCACAGTGTGTCCATATAAGCCAAGTTTTTTCTTTTTTTTAGTTAAAAAATAAATAAAAGGAAGGATCTGGGACTCACCACAAAAAAAGCTGGTGGTCAGGCACCCTGGGTTGTCTCCTAACTATGGGTTTAATGGGGTTAGGATGAAAGGCAACAAGAATAGTGAGAATTTGGTAAGGAACATTTGGGTAGCAGTGAAAGGTTGTGTGAGGCTAAGGTAGGGGAGAATGGCCTTTGCTAATGGAGTAGGCCTTTGGAAAGAGGGAGGGAAGCAGAGCAGCCTTCCTCAACTCAATGTCATCCAAAACATCTGGAGGGGTAACTCCCATTAGCCCCAGCCAGGGATGGTGGGAATTAAAGTCCAAGACATGTTGAGGGCACCAGCTTGGGAAGGCTGGTGTGAGGAGTTTGCTTGTGGCCTAGGCCACCAGTAACATGGTGGAATTGCTAATGGTAGATATGGAAGGCAAATTTCTTTCTTAAATTCTCCCACTCCTGCTTAAGCCTTCTCTTTTTTAAAGTATCTGAATAGCAGCCTGCAAATGGCTCATCTGATCCAGAATGGCATCTTCAGCTGTTGTGGCCCTTTCAGCGGGTGCATTTTTCAAAAAGAAAACATGCAATAATTTGAAGTTAGCCACTGGACTTCAAAGTTAGCCTTCTGCCTCCTTTTACAGTGGACTGCGGAGAGCCAGCATGTCTGCAGGGCCAGCTGGCCCTGAAAAGGTTACCTGGCCAACTTCATTCCTGCCTCCCTCAGCAGTGGTCAACTAGTCTTGGGCATGTAGCCAAGTGGCTCCTTCCTCTGAAAAGCACACTGTGAGGTAGCCATGAATGAGCATCCTGTCAGCAGAGCCATACAGTAGAAATTCTGCATCAGGCAACAAATGCCATATGTTCAGATAATATATCTTGTGGGAGACTGGCTAGTGTAATGTAGGGGGTAATAATCTGAGCCGTGCCCTAGGAAGTCCTTGGTTCAAATGTCACCTTTATGACAAGCTCACTAGGTGGCTACAGGCAATTATCTTGCAACCTCAGTTCCCCTTTGTACTACTGACCTACCCTGTGGTTGCTGTGTAAATATCACTGAGAAACTGTATGTGTAGCGCTGCTTTGAACACTCAAGACTGCTACGTAAATGCTAAGTAGGGTTATTTACTGGATACAGATTTGACTTTGCACAAAAACACAGACTTTAAAACTGAAAGTAGATTCTGCCAAGCCAAGTGAGACTAGCTCTTACATTGCGTAGGCAGGAGGGGAAGGTAAATGACATTTTTTAGAGAGCAAGACAAATATTGACACTTTCTAGTGCAAACTTTTTAATTTATTGATGGGGCAACATACATGATTAACACAAGAATGGTTTATAGAGTAAGAAGCCCATATACTAGGAGTCCTAGCAATTGGATGCTGATAAAACCCAACCCCAAACCCTACTTTTCTCCCCTGTTAAGAGGGGAGAAATCAGATACACAGGCACAGGCAAAAGAGATTCATCATTTATATGAACTGCCTGTTGCTTGCTGACATTGGGCACTCCAGATCCTGGTGTCACTTTTCCCAGACTTTTTGATAAACACACCCCAAAAATGCAAAACAAAGAACCACGGTAAATGTGGGATTCAATCAATCCCTGGAATCCCTGGCTCTCTAGCCTTTTGAAGAAACAAAGGGCTTGTGGCCCCACTAGCTTTTGTGGCTAGCAGTCCACTCAGCTGCAGGCAGTCCTGATGCATTTTAACCTGGGACTTCTCCTCCAATGCAGCCCCTGCCCCAGCCACTCCAGAAGTCAAAGCAACCCCTTCTGGGAGGCAAGAAGCAACTCGGCTGCCAGCTGGTATTTGGCCGCTGCTGGTAGCTCAGGAAGGCAACAGCTGTACCTAGGAGGTCAGGTCCTGGACACAGAAGTGGGTGCATGTCTCCAAGGAGCAAAATGATTATTGGACAGAAGTGCCTGGAATGAAGCAACATCGTTTCTGGAGTGACGCACAAAGCTGTTTCTTACATTTGGCACAGGGAGGGCTGCAGCTGCTGGCCTTTCTGTCAAGTAGCGGAGCTGCAGGATGGATCTTTTCCCCTCTGGCTCTACATAGATCCATGACAGAAAAGTGAACCAGGGAGACGGCGAAGGGATTTATGGTGTCTTGCCTCATCTACATGTAGGGGACGACTGCATCTGCACATCCTCAAGGCCAACAAACGGCACTGAGATGATTAAATTGGCTCACAGTATTTCATTGTGTAATCCTCACATGAAGCTTCAACGATGTAGGGCACGGCGTTCCTTTACATGGCAACTTGAACATGTTTGCCTCCGGTCCTAAATCTAGCTGATGGCTTTATCTGCAGGGAAAGATACATTTGAGACTATTTCACACACACAAAATGACTTCATGAGGCCGTTGTCCCAGTAGATTTGTAGAAAAACTAGCTGTGGTAAATTCTGAGGTTCAAAGCAGCATTTCAAAAGCCAGCTCAGCTTAAAAGGCTTTCAATGAATCTGGGCCGGAGCAGCAGTCCCAGTCCCACATCCCGACAATGTTGAGACTCGCTGGCTTCTGTGTGGCTCCTTAGGTGTGGTTAAAGAGAATGTTGGCTATTCTGGATGGAATTAATGTGTTAAGGTGCATCATTTCCCTCTCACAGTACCCTTGGAGAATTCTGATGGGTTCAAGGCAACAGTTGCCCTGCTATTTATGCACCTAGGAGGCAAAACATTCTGTTCAAAACAGGTTTGCCTTCCATGTGGTGCATTTGAGAGAGACACACAGGATGGATGCTGAGATTACATAAAAAGTCGGCTGCAGAATTTGGATCTGAACCTGGTATGTCTGAATGTTTTTGCTTTCCTTTGTTGTATTGTAATTGTTAACCTCTTGTAAGTTTGCCCTGAAAACCTGTTGAAGAGTAGACTATAATTCAAAAGACAAACCCCAAACCCGGGTCTTTTGACTCCCAGTTTGGGAGCATAGACCATCTCACAGAAGATGTGGTAAAACTATATATTAAAGTCACATGTTCAGCACAAAGTAAAGTGCAGAGCAATAGACTCTAGTTGTCTTTAACTACAACTGCACAAATTGGCTTCTTTTTGTGTCCCAGGAAGAAGATGACATGATTAGGTTTAAAAAAATCAGCCTGAGAATGATAATTTGGCTTTCCCTTCCATGTTACTTATTCCGCTCTGGACATTGGGGACTCAAACTTTCGATATTTTTAACACTAGGTGATTTGAAGTACAGCCATTGCCACCCTGAGGATCTATTGCTTCTCCACTGGGTTTCATATTTGGTCCACACATCATGTGTAGTGTTTAGCACAGGACACCCTTGGTGTGTCCTATCAGCTGCAGAAAGTTGGTCTGCATACTTGGGCAACCTTGTAAACATCTTGTTTGTTCCAGAGAAAGGGAACAGAATGATAATGATGATGGCAGTAATAATAAGAAAAGAATAGGTTTCTGTTTTGAGCACTCCCCCTTGTTCTAGACAGCAGACAAAAGAAAATAAATACTTGATAGGCCTGTGGATTTCCACGCTCCTCTCTGCTCATGTGGGACTTGACTTGAGCACATGTGGTGCCATATGGTGTGGGAGGGGTGTGGCACCAAAAGCATATCCCGATAGCCAAAAGAAAAGAAAAGAAAGAAGAGGGATTGGACCCAAGGCATAGTTTGTTTCACCACAAAAAACCCTGATTGTAAATGAGTTGGAAGGAAAATTGTCTCTCTCCCCCCCCCCCCCGCAATGCTCCACCAGTTTGCTGTTCATTTGTCGGGACTGGGGAAGTTGTTTACTTTGCTAGGGAGAAGGCCAGATGCAAGAGAAGCTGTTTTGCATGCAAGGTTTTTATGAAAGGGTTGGGAAGAGGAGGAGGGAAGACAAGGAACATTCCAAGTCCTTTGCAACAGATTTCAAAGATCCAGAAGCCTGTTGTTTTGCTTATTCAAAAGATGTATCGAGACCAAGCTGCAAGTTCTCAGATTCTAGGCAAAGCTAAAAAAAATAAAACAGAAATGGCTTTTTTTGTGCATTGCCTAGTGTTGTGTATATACAGTTTTCCTTGGTTGGTATGTTCAACCAGGACAGAATGACACTGGGATATCTAGGAGAATGCACCTTGATCCAAAGGGTATTCACAGTTCAGATGTTTTGCACATGCGGAATCTCCCATTCGCCTATACAGAAGCAGCCAATGCAAGCACTCGTGGATTGATTATACCCAGCAAAGCAAAAGGGAAGGCTGTTCCTGGATGGTTCCCTCTGTGCCAATTGCATGATTGGAATGACAAAATAGCAGTAAAAATAACCATTGTGCTAGGAGTCTAGTGGGAAGAACATAAATGGTGTCCTTCTTGTGTTATGGGGGAGATAAAGGCTGTGACATTCATTCTAGAGCTGAAACCAATTTGCACCCAAATTAATCTTTCCTTGCAAACATTCAAATCCTTATTTGAATATTTGGTGAATATTTGATGTTCAACAATGCATTTGACGCCCAAAGATTTTGCAGTAGCAGTCAACACTGGGCAATTATGTAACAGCTGGCATTCAGCATCAGTCAGCATTTAATGGTGTCAGTATTTGAAAATATTTCAGCTGGACACACAACTAGCACCAGTATCTGACAGTAGCCAACACGTAGCAGCCAGCTGCTTCAGTCAACATCTGACTTGAAGCAGGATGTAGTATTTAACGAATCTGACATACAACTTTCAGTGTTTTGCCAATATATCTGACAACTGATACGCAGTATTTGATAAGTCGTGGCCAATATGTTATATGCGGCAGTAGATGTCAAAATGTCAGTAGATGTCATCAGTATCTGCCAACTGATGTAACAGAATTTAGGAAACATCATTCCTTTAAGAAATCAAAACAGGAAGACTGTGAAATTATGATGTGAAATCATGATTTCAGAGGCCAGATGTAAAATTTCTGAAGGCAAATTTCAACATTAAAACTTTTTTTCTTTTTGGTAATCTGTAGTTTTGCTGGGTTTTGAAAAACTGTATTTTGTTACTGCTCTATTTCTTTCTACAACAGATCCCAAGTAAATGTCAATAATATGTAATATTCACAGCCATATCACACTGCCTGAAGCAGATTGGGCTGTCAACACTTTTTGCCACAATCTCTGCCCCCCCAATCTTCCTCATCCTCTGTTGCCTTCCAGGATCCCTTCAGATTTGCTGCCTGAGACACATGGCTCAAAAGAGGACCGGCCCTGTAAACATATGAAATAGGCTCAAATGACACTTTTCCCAGGGCTGACATGAGGAAGGATCCCTAAGTGCTCATCAGTTTAGAGCAGAGTTGGGGAACCTGTAGCCCTCCAGATGTTGTTAAAATCACCCCTGAGCATGCTGTCTGAGGCTGATGGAGTCCAATAATATCTGGAGGGTCACAGGTTGCCCATCCCTGGTTTAGAACCTATAGTAATGATTCTGTCTTTTGTACCAAATGAGGGAGCTCAGAGGTGGGCAGTAGAATCGGAGTCTCTCTAAGAAACCTAGCAACTGACCCTTGAATTTTAAACACTTTTTACTTGTTAGTCCATGTATAGAGTGAATAATGGAGTTGATAGGAACTTTGACTTTATTTGGTACCTGTGCTGAAGATTGCACACCAGGTCCCCAGATGCTTACTAGCAGCCATGAACCTGTGCTAGAGGTTATTTTCACTTATGTGAATTGGCCTGGTCTGTTTATGGCTATTCAAGTAACTCCCACATGCTTAGTCATTAATTTAGATCATTCCTTTGCTTTTGGGGGGTGGGGGAGCAGGTTCCAGGAACTCAGCAGCCAGACGTGGTGGGTGTTATTTTGGAACATTTAGTGAAAGTGACTGCATTATTTTCCTGTGTCTTTCTCTTGTTACTGTAAATATTTTCAATGAACATTATGTATCAAATACTGCTTTCGGATTATATTTGTGCTACGAGATCTGGGGGTGACGACAATGAAGTGCATGGCAGTGAATGACTCATACCACAGAGAAGGTAAGGAGACTCTAGGATCTCTTCGTGCCTTTGGCTGAATGGCTCTGATGATATGGGGGGGGGCTGGAAGGAGTGAAGGAAAAGGGGCCTTGGAAAAGAGAAGGCAGAAGGCCAAAGGAAGTGAGGGGGCTAGGGAAGGAGAGTTTGAAGAGGACATGATTCTGAAGAATTATGTGCAGAGGCGAAGGTCAGAGTGAAATGAAAACCGAGAGTGAACAGAATTATGTTATCAGCTGGTATTTGAGTTTGGTCCTTTAAATAAACAGAACAATCAGCTTCTGTAGGGTTGATCATGTACTAAGGTCCAGTATACAACAGCATGGTAATAAATTCCCAAAGAATGGAGATGATCTTTTATAGAGTTGTTTCTTCCTCCTCCACCTGCTGTTCTTAGATTTTCTGCAGCTTCCTCTCACTACTCAGGAAGCAAACTTTGAAACTTCCTGTTTCTTTCTTCACCTGAGCTCCTAATAGGATCCACCTGAGCTCCTAATAGGATCCACCAGGCTCTGCCTGGGACTCACTCCACATGTGCTCTAGATCAGTGTTTCCCAACCTTGGGCCTCCAGCTGTTTTTGAACTACAATTCCCATCATCCCTGACCACTGGTCTTGCTAGCTAGGGATGATGGGAGTTGTAGTCCAAAAACAGCTGGAGGCCCAAGGTTGGGAAACACTGCTCTAGATCTTCTGCAAGCACTTTCTCACACAGACACCTCCACAATCCTGTGACATAATACACGGACAATTTTTTTAAAAAAATATTTTATTGCATTTTACACAAAATGACACAAAAAAGAAAACAAATTTCCATAGACATTACAAAAAAAGGAAAGAAAAACATGAAAAACATAGACAAAAAAAGAAAAGAAAAAAGAAATTTTAGCATAAAAATAAAAGCTCACTTTTCAATTGTAACCTTCAAAACCTTATTTTCCTTACTTCCACCCACCTCCCGATCTTGTATTCTATGTAATAATTAGTTCAGCAAGATCATTCTTTATTCATTTTCATTCTTTGTCCCTCCCTTTGTACTCTTATTTAACTCAATCACTAGAACCCCTTCTTTTGCTTTTCAAAGTCCTCAACATTCAAAGATTTTACAGTATTTTTGTAGGTAAACTTTAAACTTCTTCCAGTCCTCTTCCACCTGCTCTTCTCCTTGATCTCGAATTCTGCCGGTCATTTCAGCCAGTTCCATATAGTCTATTACTTGCATCTGCCATTCTTCCAGAGTGGGTAGATCTTGCGTCTTCCAATGCTTTGCAATGAGTACTCTTGCTGCTGCTGTAGCATACATAAAAAAGGTTCTATCCTTCTTTGGCACCAATTGGCCGACCATACCCAGAAGAAAGGCCTCTGGTTTCTTCAAGAAGGTATACTTAAATACCTTTTCCAAACAGCTAAAATCGATCAAAACACAGAATGTCTAAATAGGTTAACTGGACAAGTAGCACAGAATGTACAAGCAATTGGAGAACTGAAGGAGGCTGCAGGTGAAAATCGGAAATTGGCTGAGGATACCAGCCAAAGACTTGGAAAGTTAGAAAAAGAGGTAAGACCACTCTGTAAACAAGTAGGTGAACATCAGATCTATCTTTCTATGATAGAACTGCGGAACAGGGAGACCAACTTAAGGATAAGGTCGGTACCAGAAGCGGAAGAAGGTAACTTAGCTGAGTTTTTGACTAAAGAATTTTCCAAGTTTTGGAACTTAGAGGAAAAAGATTTTAAAATCGTATCAGCCTTTAGGCTTGGAAGACTTATAAAGAAAGAGAAGCCCAGAGACTGTCTGATAACATTGAGATCAAAGGAGGAAAGGGACAAGATTTTGGGCCTGCATTACGGAAAGTCACTGGACATTTCGGACAAAAGAATTGAAATTTACAAGGATATTCCTAAACAACTGCTGGACCTGAGATCTGACTATTTGGAACTAGTAAGACTGTTGAGGAGCAATTCAATCATCTTCAGGTGGGATTTTCCTCAAGGATTATCTTTCACTTTTAGAGGGAAGAAGATTAAAATCAGAACACTGGAAGACAGAGACAAGTTTCTGACCGCATACGGAGAGGACCTTCAAAAAGGACTTGAACTACCCTTGGGGCCTGAACCACCAGGGGTACCTGCACCCTCGGATCCTGAAGATCCGGAGAACAAAGTACCACCCCAAGGAAAATAACCAGATTTATTCAGGATGTCTCTGCAACTTTTGAGCTGGAATATAAATGGCTGTAACATCCCGGAAAAAAGGAGGAAAATTTTTCATATATTAAAAAAGGAACAATTGGACATTATTTGTTTACAAGAAACACATGTGACTAGGCTCCACAGAAAAGTGTTAATAAACAAAAGGCTTGGCCAGGAATTCATATCTTCGGACATAGTAAAGAAGAGAGGCGTGGTGATATATGCAAAAGAGAGCCTGTCACCTAAATTTTTATTCAAAGATGAACATGGAAGAATTTTGGCAATCGAAATACAACATCAAGGAGAGAAGATTCTGATATTAGGAATTTATGCGCCAAATGAAGGGAAATCAGAATTTTACAAGAAGTTGCATGAGATTATGCTGGACTATCTGGACTATAACAACATCATTATGATGGGAGATATGAATGGGGTCGTATCAACTAACATGGATAAGTCACAAAGCCAAAATGTCACAAAAGACGGTAGACTACCAAAGACCTTCTTTGAAATGACAGACAATATGGACTGGATTGATATCTGGAGAATGAAGAACCCCTTGGGAAGAGAAGGAACATTTTTCTCTGAAGCCCAGCTGACTTGGACAAGAATCGACCAAATATGGATAACTAGAGGTCTGGCACCCAAGGTCAGAAAGGTGGAAATCTGCCCAAAGACCTGCTCCGACCATAATGCACTGAAAATGGATATGACACTATTACCAACCGGCTCCTTTAGATGGAAGATGAATGACAATTTGTTTAGAGATCAGGAGATTATTAAGAAGGCCCAAAAAGCTTTGAAGGACTACTTTGAGATAAACATGAACACTACAGTGGGAAAAAAAGAACTTTTTGGGATGCAAGCAAAGCTGTGATGAGGGGGTTCTTGATACAACAGAATGCTGTAAAGAAAAGGACACAAAATGAGAGGAAAGAAAAGATCTTGGAGAAAATTAAAGAATTAGAGAAGAAGTTAAGATTAAATCCGAAGTCACAGCCGATTCTGAGAGAAATCAAACTTTATCAAGCACAATATTCTAAACTGATAAATCAGGAAATAGAGTGGAAGATTAAATTAATGAAACAAAAAACCTTCGAATCGGCAAACAAATGTGGGAAACTGCTAGCTTGGCAGTTGAAGAAGAGACAAAAATTAAATACAGTCACAAATCTGGAAATTGAAGGAAGAAACATTCAGAACCCCGCGGAGATTAGAAAATGTTTTCAGAAATACTTCAAAAAATTATATACTCAAGGGCCACAGGATGAGGTTGAGATTAAACAATTTTTGGGAAAAAATGGACTAAAAAAACTGTCACAAGAAAATAGATCACTCCTGAACAGCAAAATAACACGACAGGAGATTGAACAAGCCATTCAGAACATGCAACTGGGCAAATCTCCAGGGCCAGATGGGCTGACCTCCAAGTATTATAAGACATTAAAAGACTACTTGATACAACCACTGATGGAGGTCAGCAATGAAATTTTAGAGGGGAAGAGGGCGCCGGAATCGTGGAAGGAAGCTTTCATCACATTGATACCCAAATCGGAATCTGAAAAGACATAACTCAAGAACTACCGTCACATCTCCCTTTTAAATGTGGATTACAAAATATTTGCAGATGTTTTGGCAAGTAGACTTAAAAAAGTTCTAAATGAAGTAATTCATAAAGACCAGGCAGGCTTTCTCCCAGGTAGACACATGTTTGCTAACACAAGGAACATTATTGACATCTTGGAACTTTTGCAAACAGACATAAACACAAAAGCAGTGCTAATCTTCATAGATGCGGAGAAGGCCTTTGATAATATCTCTTGGAAATTTATGAAGGGAAATTTAAAAGAAATGGGAGTGGGACGAGGTTTTGAAAATGGGATTGAGGCAATATATTCAGAACAAAAGGCTAAAATGATAGTTAACAATGTGGTTACAGAAGAGTTCAAAATTGAAAAAGGAACACGACAAGGCTGCCCGATTTCCCCTTTGTTATTTATCTCGGTTCTGGAGGTGCTCTTAAATATGATTAGAGGGGACCGGTTGGTGGAAGGGATTCAGGTTGGAGCGAAACAATATAAACTTAAAGCTTTTGCAGATGACCTAGTTCTGACCCTGCAGGAGCCAGAATCTAGTACAAAAAGAGTATTACAATTGATTCAAGACTTTGGTCGGGTGGCGGGATTCAAACTAAATAAACAGAAAACTAAGGTGTTGGGGAAAAACTTGACAGATACAGAGTCGGAACGGTTTCAGAGAGAGACAGAACTAACTGTGGTTAAAAAAGTAAAGTACCTAGGGGTAAACATAACAGCAAAAAATCTGAGTCTATTCAAGGATAATTATGAAAAATGTTGGTCTGAAATTAAGAGAGACTTAGACAGTTGGACAAAACTAAAACTTTCTTTGCTAGGCCGAATTGCCGCTATTAAGATGAATGTATTGCCAAAAATGTTATTTTTGTTTCAAACGTTACAGATTGTGGACAAGACGGAGTGCTTCCAGAAGTGGCAGAGAGATATTTCTAAATTTGTCTGGCAGGGCAAAAAGCCCAGAATTAAGTTTAAGATATTAACTGATGTGAAAGAAAGAGGGGGCTTTGCCCTGCCAGACCTAAAGCTGTATTATGAAGCCGCAGCTTTCTGCTGGCTAAAAGACTGGCTACTTCTCGAAGACACTGATGTACTGGACCTGGAAGGTTTTAACAATGCTTTTGGTTGGCATGCATACTTATGGTATGATAAGGTTAAGATCAATAAGGCCTTTAAGAACCATATTGTCAGGAAAGCAGTGTTTAATGTCTGGATAAAATATAAAGACTTATTGGAAAACAAAACTCCAAGGTGGCTCTCACCTCTGGAAGCTAAGGCCCGAAAAAGACCCAATATGGAGGCCAAATGGCCAAAGTATTGGGAAATACTAGAAAAAGATGGAGACAATTGGAAATTGCAGAGTTTGGAGAAAATGAAGGATAAAGTGCGAGACTGGTTACATTACGCTCAGATTAAAGAAGTTTTTAAAAATGATAAAAAGTTAGGGTTCCAGGTGGAGAAATCGAAGTTGGAAACAGAACTGTTAGAACCTAAGACTAAGGTACTTTCAAGAATGTATAACTTGCTGTTGAAATGGAACACACAAGACGAAATGGTTAAATCGGCTATGATAAAGTGGGCACAGGACATTGGGCATAACATTATGTTTGAGGACTGGGAAAGGTTGTGGACCACTGGGCTGAACTTCACTGCATGTAATGCTCTGAAGGAAAATGTAATGAAAATGATATATAGATGGTACATGACCCCAGTTAAACTTGCAAAAATATACCATTCGTCTGATAATAAATGTTGGAAATGTAAAGAAAATGAAGGAACATTCTTTCACCTCTGGTGGACTTGCCCTAAAGTGAAGGCCTTCTGGGAAATGATATATAATGAGTTGAAAAAGGTATTTAAGTATACCTTCACTAAGAAACCAGAGGCCTTCCTTCTGGGTATTGTCGGCCAGAAGGTGCTAAAGAAGGACCGAACATTTTTTATGTATGCAACAACGGCAGCAAGGATACTCATCGCTAAGAACTGGAAAACTCAAGATCTACCCACACTGGAAGAGTGGCAGATGCAGCTGATGGACTATATGCAACTGGCCGAGATGACTGGCAGAATCCGAGACCTGGGAGAAGAGAGGGTTGAAGAAGACTGGAAGAAATTTAAGATTTATTTACAAAAATATTGTAATTTGGTTGAATGTTAAGAAGGATGCTAGATCATAAATAATTGTCCACCACTAAATTAGATTTGAATCTGACGATAAGTGAGATTAAGGAAAATATAAACCTTTTGGAGAACTGCTAGATTCTATTTAAATGAGCGGATATAAGATTGTAAACAAGATGGTAATTTGCTTGAAAAAAAAAATTTTTTTACGATGTAAGTGGGAGCGGGAGACGTGAGGGAGTCCAAAGAAGTGATGAAATTATGTTATGATATAAGTAATGTTGTTTATTATTTATGTATCGGTATTCAAAAAACTTTAATAAATATTTATAAAAATAAATAAATAAATACCTTTTCCAGTTCATTATATATCATCTCCCAGAAGGCTTTAATCCTTGGGCACGCCCACCAATGGTGAAAGAATGTCCCTTCAGTTTCTTTACATTTCCAACATTTATTATCGGGCAAGTGGTAAATTTTTGCAAGTTTGACTGGGGTTATGTACCACCTGTATATCATTTTCATAATATTCTCTCTTAAGGCATTACATGCCGTGAATTTCATGCCGGTGGTCCACAACTGTTCCCAGTCAACAAACATAATATTATGACCAACATCTTGTGCCCATTTTATCATAGCCGATTTTACCGTTTCATCCTCAGTATTCCATTTCAACAGCAGATTATACATTCTCGACAATATCTTAGCATTGGGTTCTAACAATTCTGTCTCCAACTTTGATTTTTCCACCTGGAAACCGATTTTCCTGTCCAAATGATAGGCCTCTCTTACTTGAAAGTAATGTAACCAATCTCGCACCTTGTCCTTAAGTTTCTCATAACTCTGCAATTTCACTTTGTCTCCCTCTTGCTCCAAAATTTCCCAATATTTTGGCCAATTAGATTCCATGTTAAGCTTTTTCAGGGCCTTTGCTTCCATAGGTGAAAGCCACCTTGGAGTTTTATTTTCCAATAAATCTTTATATTTCATCCAGACATTAAACAATGCTTTCCTGACAATATGGTTTTTAAATGCTTTATACACTTTAGCCTTACCGTACCACAGATATGCATGCCACCCAAAAACATTATCATATCCTTCCAAATCTAAAATGTCCGTGTCTTCAAGAAGTAGCCCATCCTTCAACCAGCAGAAAGCTGCTGCTTCATAATATAACTTAAAGTCCGGCAGGGCAAACCCCCCTCTTTCCTTTGCATCAGTAAGAATTTTATATTTTATTCTGGGCTTTTTGCCCTGCCAGACAAATCTAGAAATTTCTTTTTGCCACTTCTCGAAGCAGTCCATTTTGTCAATGATTTGTAACGTCTGAAACAGAAACAACATTCTTGGCAATACATTCATTTTAATAACAGCAATTCTACCCAGTAAGGAAAGCTTCAAATTTGTCCAAATTTCAAGATCTTTTTTCACTTCTGACCAACACTTCTCATAGTTGTCTTTAAATAGATTTACATTCTTCGAGGTCAAGTTCACCCCTAGGTATTTCACTTTTTTCACCAATGTTAAACCTGTTTCTTCCTGAAACCTTTCCTTCTCTGCTGTATCTCTGGAAACAATCTTGGATTTCTCGTGGGTTTTGTATATTCCTTCCATTTACTTCAAGATTGGTAACAGTATTTAATTTCTGTCTTTTCTTCAGCTGCCAAGCTAGCAGCTTTCCACACTTATTGGCCAATTCAAAGATTTTTTGTCTCATTTGCTTGATTTTCCATTCTATATCCTGATTGATCATTTTCAAATATTGTGCCTGGTGTAATTTAATTTCTCGTAGAATATCTTGTGACTTAGGTTTAATCCTTAGTCCCCTCTCGCCTTCTCTAATTTTCTCTAAAATCTTTTCTTTCTTCTCCTCTTGAAGTTTCCTCTTTATAACATTTTGCTGAATCAAAAACCCCCTCATTACGGCTTTGCTTGCGTCCCAGATTACTCTTTTCTCCACAGTAGTCTTCAAATTTATTTCAAAATAGTCCTTCAAAGTTTTTTGAGCCTTCTTAACAATTTCAGAGTCTCTAAACAAGGTGTCATTCATTCTCCATCTAAAGGAACCAGTCGGTGTTAGTTTCATATCCATTCTCACTGGGTTATGGTCGGAGCAGATTTTTGGGCAGATTTCCACCTTTCGAATCTTGGGCGCCATCCCTCTTGTAATCCAAATTTGGTCTATTCTTGTCCAAGTCAAATTGGCTTCAGAGAAGAAAGTCCCCTCTCTACCTAGGGGGTTTTTAGTTCTCCAAATGTCAATCAAATCCATATTGTCAGTCAGTTCAAAAAAGGTCTTTGGTAGTCTTCCATCTTTTGTAACTACCTGTCTTTCAGATTTATCCATATATGTCGACACAACGCCATTCATGTCTCCCATCAAAATGATGTTTTGATCTATAAAGTCCATTAACGTCTCATGCAGTTTCTTATAAAACTCTGATTTCCCCTCGTTGGGTGCATAGACTCCAATTATTACTAATTTCTCTCCTTGAAGTTGTATTTCAATTGCCACAAATCGTCCATGTTCGTCTTTGAGGATGAACTTTGGTGATAATTTCTCTTTTGCATAAATCACAACTCCTCTTTTTTTTACTTTGTCTGAAGAAATAAATTCTTGGCCTAACTTTTTATTTATCAATAATTTCCTGTGGAGTCTTGTTATATGTGTTTCTTGTAAACAAATTAAGTCCAATTGTTCTTTTTTCAACATATGAAATATCCTCTTCCTTTTACTAGGGGAGTTTAGACCTCTAATGTTCCAGGTTAACATCTGCAGAGACATGTTGTTTTTGTTATGATGTTCCTCCAACTGCTCCTAGGAGTTGCTCTTGGTTTGACGGCTGTGTCTCTTTCACTAGTTGATCCAATCCCAAGGGGGCTCTTCCTAAGTCAAGTGGTCCCAGTCCTGGCATTTCCGAATCTTTTGTTCTGGCCTCTCTTTGTAATTCTTCTCCAAAGTCTCTCAGAAAACTCACTTTATCTTCCTCTGATCTTATCCTTATTTTCCTTCCTTTAAATGTAAACGAGAGGCCTTGCGGAAATTCCCACCTGAACAAAATACTGTTTCTTTTTAGCAGGTCCACCAAATTTCCGTAGTTGGCTCTGAGGTCAAGTAAATATTTCGGGATATCTTTGAAAATCTCAATTCTCACCCCTTGGATCTCGAGTGCTTTCTGGTAGTGGAGACTCAATATTTTATCTCTTTCTTCTTTTGACCTTAAGGTAATCAAACAGTCTCTCGCTTTGTTTTTCCTTTTAACCCTTCCCAATCGAAAAGCACTCACTATCTTAAATTCTTCTTTATCTGGATCCAGGTCCCAGCACTCCTCGAATTCCGATGTAAGAAGTTCTATCAAATCTCCTTCTTCTGTTTCTGGGACCGCCCTAGTTCTCAAATTTATCTGTTTCTCTTTAAGTTCAATCAGAGAGAATTGTACCTTGTATTCATCCAATTTTTTATTTATCGGCAGTATCTTTTGTTCTACTGCCAGTACCCTCTCTTTGGCTTCCTCCGCTGTCTTATTTGTCTCCTTGGATTCCTGCAGCAATCTGTCAATCGCCTGAGTGTTAGAATTCACATTTGTCCCCAAGTCATTCACTTTTTGCCCCAAGTCATTAATAGTTGAAGTATTTAAGTCAAACTTAACTGTCAAGTTTTGTAAAGCCAATAAAATCTTGTCTAGTGTTGCAGAGTCAGAGCCTGTTCCTTTTGATTCTTCCCTTTCTGTAGCTTGTGGGGCAGAAAGTCCTGCTGATGATGTTCTTCTATGCGAAAATTGTTGCTGTGCCTGCAGCTGCTGCTGTTGTTTAGCTTTAGCTCTTGTGGATACTTTTTCTGGAGGCTTTTCTTGCGACTTATCTGGTTGTTTGTCATCCATTGCTTTGCTTTGCCTCTAGAGATCAAGGTCACACACACAGTTCTCAAGCTCCTTCCTAACTATAAGCAATAACAGCTGCAGTGGAAAATTCCCAACTATAACACAAAGTTCCTCTAGGGGAGCAGAGTACCCAATTGTTTCCTCAATGGTTGTTAAACAGTAACTTCATCAACTCCTCTGCTATCTTCCCAATTGTTGCAGGAGTAAAACAGTTACAAACTTAGGAGCTCCCTTAAGTTGTTACCAGTCCTTCTCAGAGTTCAACAGAAAAGTTACAATGTCCATAAAGCGGTGCTTTCACAGTAGCCTTGCAGTTGTTTAAAGCAGACCAACAGACCAATATCAGAAAATAGAACGGTGGATTTTTTATCCCCCCCTTCCCTGCTTGGGGGGGGGGGTTTCTTTTAATCTGACAGTGAAATTTAGCTCTATATAAAGAAAAAAGTCAATGGTTCAAAGTTCCCTTGTCCCTTGCTTTGATTCTATTTACAGGATCGGCAAAGCGGACTTCCTGTTTACACTTTACGGTTTTCAGGTCCAAATTTAAGTTCAAGTTCAAGTCCCGATCAAAGTGTCAAGTTCAAATCCAAAGTCCAATTTTTTATAAATCTTAAACTTTGATCTTTCCAAGTTCCAAATTCTTACTCACGGATAGCTGTTTTAATCCGACGTTTCACAGGAAAAAGGCAAGCGCTCTCCGGTAACTGCTATGCAGCTTCTCTCCGCAGAAGTAGCGATCGGCTCCAGCACAGCGCTGAACCCCCACTCCGCTCCGGAGCTCTTTTCAGAGCTCCTTTGACAGTTCGGGGGGGCGCAAAGCATGCCCACTGAGCCCCACGGCCCCAGGCTTCTCCCGCCTGCGGGTTTTTTGAGGGTCCTCCGCTTCGCTGTAGCGGTGGACCCGATTTCTGCGGAGCTTCTTCCTCCATTTCAGAGGGAGTCCGCCATTACCGATGGCGCCGCCTCCGGAAGTCTCCATAATACACGGACAAATGTCCTTCTTAGCCTCTGTCTCAACAAGGTAAATATCTCCCTGACCTACTGGGACAGAAAGTCATGCACACAAAGCAATTGAAAGAAACTAAGGCCTACAAAATTTAAGCAAATATTGGTGAGTCAGCAGTAATTTCATTACTATTATGTTTACAGTGGTAAATGTAGAACAAGAAATGTTTGTGAGCACCTCAAGTGACTGTTGCGGGAAAGCCACTGGCAGACCTCCACTAGAAAGTCACTCCACATTTTCAGTGACGGGGAGTTCTGTCATGGTCAGGTTTGGAATTGGAATACCATCAGTATTCTCCTCAAAATGCAGGAAAATTCTTAGTTTCTTCCAAGCTCAATTTGATCAAAACAGACCCTGTTGCAATACCAGTTATGTCTTTCCCGAGTCTAATAAGGTCTGAACTCTTCCTCAACTTCCTAGCAAGCCTTGAAAGCTCCTCCCTTCAAATACCTGACCATCTCTTTTTTGTGCTTGGGTGAAGGAATGTCTTCCCACTCTTGCTCTTGGCATACTAGTGAGAAAACTACTTATCCCAGCATTCCTGGCACCTGGAGCAGCAGGCCAGGCACCAGAAGGGGGCTGGGGACAATAAAAAAATTCCTCCTTTCATCTCACCGCTACCCAAGCAGTAAGGAAGGTAATGAAGCAAATGGGAAGAGGGATTTAAGAACATAAGAAGAGCCTGCGGCCCAACTAGTCCAACATCCTGTTCTCACAGTGGCCAACAAGATGTTTGTGGGAAGCTTGCAAGCAGAAACTGAGCACAAGAGCACTCTTGCCTCCTGCAGCTTCCAGTGGCGTAGCTATGGGGGGCAAGCTGGTTTCTTTGTCCTGGGTTAAGCCTCCATTGAGGCTCCCAGCCTGTGTGTTCACACAAATGTGGGTGCCAAACCGGGTCTTTGACCTGGGTGAAATAAAGCCTAGTTTTGCCCCTGTTTCCAACAACTGGTATTCAGAAGCCTAGTGCCTCAGAACATGGAGGCAGAGTATGGCCATCATGGCTAGTAGCCACTGGTAGCATTACCCTCCATGTGTTTATCTAATCGTCTTTTAAAGCCATCCAAACGGGAAGTCATCACTGCCTTGGGTGGGAGCGAGCTCCATAGTTGAACTGTGAACTGTGTGAAGAAGTCCCTTCTTTTGTCTGTTCTGAATCTTCCAACATTCAGCCGCCTTGGATGTCCAAGAGTTCAAGTGTTAGGAGACAAGGAGACACACTGCAACCTAAGGGAGTTGCTTGGTCATTTTAGTTGCCTCTTCCTGGACCTTAAAATTTCTTCTTTGGTTCAGATTAAAATCCAGGCAAGAGAAGAACTTTGGGGCCATAATGATTGCCTAATATTTGGAAATGAGCACTACAAAGTCCTGAGATTCATATTATGGAGCCAGGATATACGAGTTTGGGCAGTGTTACTGGTGAAGATTGGAATGAGATTAGAGCATGCCTATAGGCAATTTTTTTCAGGCTGTGTCCGGCTAAAAACAAAACAATGTAAGCGTCGGAGACATTCCAGTACAAAGCTTTACACATCCATCTCAGGAACTGCAAAAGGCTGCTCAACTGGGAAACTTCAACCTGCCAGGAAAAAAGTGCTCCATGTTATTAATATATGGGATGCCAGTCCGCTCATCCTTCACAGCTTTTTTTGCTCAAATGATTGAACTGGTTAAGACACATTTGTAGTGAACACTGGGTCTCTACAGCAAGTCACAAGGGTCTCTTTAATCCCATAAGCCTTAATGTCCTGTGAAAAATGTGAGAATCCCCCAAAGCAGGCTTGAACCCAAACAGTTTGAAATGGCCTGTTTTGCATTTACACTGTGTTTTCTGCCCTTTTATTTCTGTTTTATCATTTTTCCTCTTTCTTCGTTATTTTAATAGCGCTCTTCCTAGTCATAACAAGCAACTTTTTCCGAATCTGGCTTTGATTGAGTTTATTCTGCAGATGCTACTTATGGCTGTGAAAAGGGGGTGGAAGAGGAAGAAGAGGGCAAAGAGTTTTTCTTTGCTATTGAGGCTGTTTTCATCCAAAGGGGAAAAGGAAACGTTTGTTTGCCAGCTAGATTTCACTGCAGTCTGAAATTTGCCTGGTTTGCATATGAGAGCTTATTGATTTTGAAGCAGCCAACTGTGGCTCATGAGACAAATTCATTTCCAGCTATTGTGCCTGAAAGAGGGAATTGAATGGTGACCCCACCCTCAGCCATAGCTATTTAGCAAGTTGTTTCCCTAGATATATAAAAATTAAGAAAAGGGTTTTATATAATACCATACCCCGGTTCTTACATACAGATTTCCCTCCCATGCATAGTGGCTTCAACACGACAGCCAAGTGAGGGAATCCATGTATGAATTGATTTCCCTGCAACATATCCAATTACACATTCATGTAATGTCTTCTTGTAAAGAAGCTGGTAAAATGCGGTCTTGACTATGCTACCACTCAGTGGATTTGTAACTGGCTGACTGACCGAACCCAAAGGGTGCTCATCAATGGTTCCTCTTCATCCTGGAGAAGAGTGACTAGTGGGGTGCCACAGGGTTCTGTCTTGGGCCTGGTCTTATTCAACATCTTTATCAACGACTTGGATGATGGATTCAAGGGCATCCTGATCAAATTTGCAGATGACACCAAACTGGGAGGGGTGGCTAACACCTCAGAGGACAGGATCACACTTCAAAATGACCTTGACAGATTAGAGAACTGGGCCAAAACAAACAAGATGAATTTTAACAGGGAGAAATGTAAAGTATTGCACTTGGGCAAAAAAAATGAGAGGCACAAATACAAGATGGGTGACACCTGGCTTGAGAGCAGTACATGTGAAAAGGATCTAGGAGTCTTGGTTGACCACAAACTTGACATGAGCCAACAGTGTGACGCAGCAGCTAAAAAAGCCAATGCAATTCTGGGCTGCGTCAATAGGAGTATAGCATCTAGATCAAGGGAAGTAATAGTGCCACTGTATTCTGCTCTGGTCAGACCTCACCTGGAGTGCTGTGTCCAGTTCTGGGCACCACAGTTCAAGAAGGACACTGACAAACTGGAACGTGTCCAGAGGAGGGCAACCAAAATGGTCAAAGGCCTGGAAACGATGCCTTATGAGGAACGGCTAAGGGAGCTGGGCATGTTTAGCCTGGAGAAGAGGAGGTTAAGGGGTGATATGATAGCCATGTTCAAATATATAAAAGGATGTCACATAGAGGAGGGAGAAAGGTTGTTTTCCGCTGCTCCAGAGAAGCGGACACGAAGCAATGGTTCCAAACTACAAGAAAGAAGGAAGAAACATTAGGAAGAACTTCCTGACAGTAAGAGCTGTTCGACAGTGGAATTTGCTGCCAAGGAGTGTGGTGGAGTCGTCTCCTTTGGAGGTCTTTAAGCAGAGGCTTGACAACCATATGTCAGGAGTGCTCTGATGGTGTTTCCTGCTTGGCAGGGGGTTGGACTCAATGGCCCTTGTGGTCTCTTCCAACTCTATGATTCTATGATTCTATGATTCCCTGTTTAGGGAAGTTTTTAATGTTTAATGCTCTATTGTGTTTTTAATATTTGGTTTAATATTTGGTTGGGAGCCACCCAGAGTGTCTGGGAAAACTCAGCCAGATGGGTGGGTGGGCGGGGTATAAATTATTATTATTGTTGTTGTTGTTGTTGTTGTTGTTGTTGTTTGTGTATATGTGTGAGGGGGCCTCAATGTGGTGAGCACACTGCATGATCAAGCAGCAGAATGGCCCCACGGTACGTCTTTCACATGGTTATGGCAACTGGGGCTATTCTATGCTAAAGAATATTGAAAGTAGGGACTATGGGAACTTTGTTGAAGAGGCATCAATATACATTGTTGCCTCTTCAACAAAGTTCCCATAGTCCCTACTTTCAACTCTAGAAGAGTTTTTTAATTTGCAGATTTCTGAGATCTTGTAGGCAGATCACTGGCAGCAACTTTATTTATTTATTTATTTTTACTTATTAGTTACCCCACTCCCCCAGAAAGGATGAATCTGGGTTGAACAGATGGAAAATGTAGGGTGGCTAAGATCCAATAGTCATGATCTCCAAATCACAGAACTCCTACTGAGACCTTTGCTTTCTGTTGTTTCCTCGACTATTCACTTATCAAAGCTTTCCTTATAATCACATGGACTGGAAGCTTGGTGTTTGTTGGTTTGTTTTTAATTTAAGGGAGCTGAGATTCTCAGAATCTGAATCTCTTTCTCTCTCTTTTTTATTCTTCATCTTCACTGTTGGAATTGTAAAACAGACCCACTGCTGTATGTAATTTCTTGCTTTCTGCTGAACATCTAAAGCAATTGATATGGGAGAAGGTATGTTGTAAGAGCTATGTAAAAGAAAGGCACAATATTGAGCAAAGATTTTTTTTTAAGTCAGTGGGCTTGTTTACAGGGAAAAGACACATTACTGCTTATTACATGTATCTGTGTAATAAGAAAAAGAAATGAAAGCATAATTAAACACGTCCCAAATCTCATTGTGTATCTTGGCTTGACACTTTTTGGACCTCTCCCCCTTCTGCCTTTCTTGTTTCCCAGGCTGAACTAGGCCATTAAATCTAGGCCAGTCTTTTCCAGTTATTCAAGAGTGATTATCTTTTTGAGAACAGTAAAACCCTTGCTGCAAATATTGGTTTATAGTTGTTGTATTTTCAGGTGTTTAACATGGTTCCTGAGCATGAAAGGAGAGCTCCAACAGTGCAGCGACCAAACTAAAAGAAACAGAGCTACTGCTTTTAAAACTTGACTTTGCTTTTATGCAGTTTATGATCCTTGTAAATAATGCACCACCCTTGTCTCCCTTTGGATGTCTACGAAGAGCACAGTCATTGCCTTACTGGGTGAGGCCAGTGGTCCATCTGGTCCAGAAATTCTTGGCCAGTTGCTTGGTGCCTCTGGAAGCTGACAAGAAA
Source organism: Podarcis erhardii (assembly GCF_964252035.2). Classification (NCBI taxonomy): domain Eukaryota; kingdom Metazoa; phylum Chordata; class Lepidosauria; order Squamata; family Lacertidae; genus Podarcis; species Podarcis erhardii. The sequence goes on along the minus strand of NC_138497.1, from coordinate 75,915,144 downwards.
GGCAGAAAGGACTACAACTCCCATCATCCCTGAGCTCTGGCCTTGCTGACTAGGGTGATGGGAGTTGTAGTTCAACAACATCTGGGGACCCACAGGTTGAGAAAGGCTGGTTTAGGCTTTCCCTTATTGCTCATCTATTCCCCAGTGTCTGGTATGCAGAGGATCACTAGCTGATTTTTTAGCACTTTCCTTATGGCCCCCATCACTTAAACCAGTCCTCCCACTGCATTGTTATGAATGAAGGCTAACCATGCTCTCTCTGTTAGGATATTTAGAAAGAGCCCCTCCTGCCTGCCCCCCTCTTCTTTTTTAAGGGTGTGTGTGGCTTTCAGTCAAGTCTTTATTTCTGGATCTTATCCTAATTTCATACCTTGGTTTGACAAGAGCCTTTAAACCACTTTCCTCCTTCAGATGTCACAGGAAACAGTGGTTTAGGAAACCAGGGTATCTTTGCTGAAGTCAGGCATGCGAGGAGAGACACAGCAAGCACACATTCTTAGCCTGGATCAACCCCATGGATTGTCCATACTGAGATCATAATGACACCTGAACCAGGCTGTTGTACTTTGTCAAACGTACACTGCAAGACCTCAGACTTGCTTTCTGGCAGAGCAGCCAAGAATATTCAGCTGAAAAATCAAATCAAATGGGAACAAAGGAAGCCTTGATATTAATCACTAGGTAATAAAATGGAGTAAGATGGCAGACCTTTCAGGATGGATTGTAACAGTATTAGAGACATGAATACAGGGCTGGCCCTGCTAGCAGAAGTCTGCGCAAGAACCTAGGCTAGTGCAGTGGGGCTTCTGACCCCCTCCCACTTGGCTTGGGTGGTTGAGAGCAGGGCCGGATTTAAGTTTGATGAGGCCCTAAGCTACTGAAGGTAATGGGTCCCTTTATATGTGATATTTTAGGGAGCAGGCTAGCAAGCGGGGCCCATTACTTACATCATAGGAGCCTACACAACACAAAACACTGTTGCTGTATGTAGGTTTTATTTTATTTGTTTTTATCTTATATTTTGGAAATGTACATCCAGTTTTTTTTCCCTTTAATTTTTTGGGGGGCCTCCAGGAGAGTGGGGCCCTAAGCTATAGCTTGTTTAGCTTATACGTCAATCCGACACTGGTTGAGAGAACCCCCAGAATAGTATGCAGTGGCGGGGGGGGGGGAGAGAGAAGTAAGAAAATTCTATCAGGCAAGCAGAAATATTTGCACGGAAGGAGCTAGCACCTTAGCACTATTGTGAATTTATCCCAATGAGAACATTCATTATCAGTAATCTTTAAAAAAAATGTTTGAGATATTAATAATCTCTGTTGCTGAAGTTTCAGTGTTTGTGGGGAGAGGATTTAAAAATGGTAATCTAGTGATTAGTAAATGAACCTACCGGAAATGTAAAACCTCTTGCTGAAGGAATGCCCTCATCTACTCAACTACAGCCACTGAATGTTTTTTGAACTCCAATAAAGCCTTCTCTTGTCTCCCCCGAATGCCTGAATTTCAGAAGTACTTGATTTATCTGTTGCCGTGTGATAAAATATCTGTGGAGCCTATAAACTTCTAATTGAAAGGAGTGTAGATTGTACGAGAGCACATTTTCCTTCTCGGTTGGAAGTTCCTCTGGTGCATTTTGTCTTGTCCACCAACCTTTTGTGTGCCTCTTTGTTCCAGTTCTTTTTTTCTTTTACATAACCCATGGATGTGTGTACTTGATGTGACAAATATGGCTTAGAGGTTTTGCCCCTCCCAACTCTTTTCATTGTGGATGCTTTCAGGATTTTTTTTATTTTAAAAAAATCAACCATTAGAGAAATCATCTTGCAGATCCCTACTGAATGAAAACATGCAAATCCTTGATTTGTAGCTCTCATAAAATGTGTTTTTGCCAGAATGTAAAAAATATTTATGTGGCAGAGAAGGTGAAATATGAATGCATCTTTTCTTCTTCTAATGCACTCACAAAGGACAGGGGTTAGCAGTGACGTGATAGCTCAGTCAGTGTTTTCCAGATACTATCCTTATTTTTATGTAGTTATTTTAATTTTGTAGGCTCAATAAGGCAAGTCAGGCTTTTACTTTATAGGATGATTTACTGATTCCTTTCTCTGCTCACATTTGTTTCTGACGTTTTGTCCTCTGCTGTGTAATGCCACCTGCAGTCTGTTTGGATAATTCCAAAAGACATTGATAATCAGGGTTGGTTTACATGTTACTTGCTCCCCCAACTGCTGCCAGAAAGCTGTTCTATGCGCTGAGACCCACACACCAAAGAGTCATGGTTAAATGTCTCTTCTGCGTGTGCAAGTCTAAATGCATGGAATTTTTGCATACTAACTTCAGGTTGACCTGGAATCTGCTGATTCCAGTAGGCAAATCATCCACATATGTAGAGCTTGCCAGCTTTTCCAACCCTATATGTTTGAATTGGATGTATCATTAGTCTGCATGTTCTCTGGGGAGGGGAAACAAATTATTTGGGGCAGGTAAGGCTGCCTGTCAGCCATGGCACAGCTGCTTATTATTTTTCTAAAGTACTGTATTTCTTCTTCTTTTCGGGCTGCCATTTTACACACACACACACACACACACACACACACTACAATTTCCCAGACCTAGCATTGTTCCAGGGCAGTCTCTCTCTCTCTCTCTCTCTCTCTCTCTCTCTCTCTCTCTCTCACACACACACACACACACACACACACACACACTACAATTTCCCAGACCTAGCATTGTTCCAGGGCAGTCTCTCTCTCTCTCTCTCTCTCTCTCTCTCTCTCTCTCTCTCTCTCACACACACACACACACACACACACACACGTGAACCTTAAGAGATTATTCTGTCAAATGATTGGCTTCAGGATGTGGAGAGGGTTCTTCCTAGGCTGCACGTCTCCCCAGACCAAACTCCCTATTAGGGATGGACTTTGGTAATATGGCATCCTGAGGAAAAACAAAATTTGGTGCCCCTCACAAATATAGATATTTTCCCTCCTTGGCTTGGTAGTCTGTGCAGGGGAACTGGCCACATCACCCTAAATCTGGTGCTGCTCCTATTTCCCTCCATTGGTCTTACTCCATGGCCTCATAGGGTGCTTTTGTCTGGATGGAGAGATGTAGGTGTGGTGTGGGTGTGTATTGAAACTTTACAAACCTAAGTGTCATACCTGTTGTTCAACATACCTTTGCCCCTGGCCCTGCCCACCACTGGCATGCAGCCCCCAGGAGCAGAGCCATCTTTCCCATAGGGCTTAGTGGTGCATTGCGCCAGGGCGCCGGCCTCTCAGGGGCACCCCAGCGAGTGGGGGAGCTGCGCAGCTTTGCCAGCGGCCTCCCCTTCCCCTGCATGCCTGCCAGCTGCACCCTGCCAACCATATGGCTGGCAGATGCACAGCTTCCCTCCCAAGCCTCTGCGGGGATTGCTCTCCCGCAGCAGCATGGGGGAGAGTTGTGCCCCCCCCGATGGCTGGCAGTGCACAGCTCCCCCCCCCCCCACTATCCGTGGTAATTTGGGGGCACTGGGCGGATATTTGCACCCCTGCTAAATCTGCTAAAGATGGCCCTGCCCAGGAGGTTGCTCATGAGAGAATGTGGCTTGAAGGCTGGAAAAAGTCCCCCATCCTTGCCCTAAAGAGGGCAGCAAGGCCTCTGTGGTAAACTCTCATGGTGCCTTTTTGCTGGCAATGTGACTGGCTTGCCCTGTGCCCTCTAAGCTAGCCTGCTGCCTTCAGGGCAGCGGAAGACACTGTCCCATCATCAGTGTTGAAGAAAGATTCAACTGCCTGTCTGCTCAGCTTTTGTACATGGTGCAGGAAGGGGTGCCATCTTGTCCTTTGCCTAAGGGAGTGAACTTTCTTGAACCAGCCCTGAGAATCAGGCACATAAATCCATTGAAATCAGTGAGGTTTAAGCCACAGGCAGCAGCTCTGTTTAAATGTGCCCTGCTCATGTAGTAGGAGGGCTTGGGTCGGATCCTCTTTCTCTGTGACTTGGGCAGCTCTGTTTATTGTGTCCCTCAGGTGCTCTTAACTCTATGTAGGCTGGAAAGACTCATGTCTTCTGCTAGGATTGTCCACTTCTGAGACAAGCCTTGGTCATTATGTTTTCTGCTAGAAACTAAACCTACTGGCGTATGAAACTCTTATTTTTGTTGTCAACAAGCAGTCACACTTAAATCTTGAGCAGAGGAAGCTTCAAACTTAAAGAAACAACAAAGTCAACAAGCAGTCACACTTAAATCTTGAGCAGAGAAAGCTTCAAACTTAAAGAAACACAATGAGCCCAGGAGAAAGATTCCTATTTTGCAGGCCTACCAGTTGAAGGAGTATTTGAAACATGTCTCTAGGCATGTTTAGTCTGCAGGGAAATACAACCAGCCAGTTGAGAGGCAGCGGAAGAGTGTGATATAGGCAGGACCTGGAACTTCCCACCAAGAGAGTTATTCTGTCCCCTTTCTAATGACCTTCCATAAGATCTAACTTGTTGTTCTCCAGATGTTTTGGGCAAGAGCTCCTATCTGCCACAGCCAGCATGGCCAATAGTCTGGCATGATGGGAGGAGGAGTACAATAACAACTGGAGGGTAACAGATTTGGGGAAGCTACATAAGATGGCGAAACCCTTCATGTTTAGGAAGGCTTTTGACCATAAATGGTTGCTTCCTTTTTCAAGTGGGTTTTGCAGTGCTTCAAATTTCTTTTGATGGTTTTATAATTATTTCTAAAAGATCTTTTTATATCTCTGTTGTCCTACGGCAGCATTAATGTATCATTATATTGCTACCGTCAAATAGTTTTGAAAATTATGATTGCTTTACCTCATGTATCCAAACTGCCTTGGCTCATTGGGAAAATGCAGGGTATAAATGTTTTTAATAAATAAATAAATGTCTCAGGGAGGATGAGAAATGAGGGAAAGAGTGGGAAGGGGAGATAATGTGGGGATGAACCATGGCCAGGCTCTGATTGATTGGTTGCCTAACCACTTCAGGCTTGCCACTCTTATACATTTAGATCTCTTGACGCAGCTCTCCTTGTACAAAGGGAACTCAAAATGGAAGTACTTCAAATACTTTTTTATATTGACACTGTGGTGCAACTGAGTTCTTCATGTAGAACAGAAAATGTGCCACGTGTGTTAATTAATTCAATGTTTCTGACTCGAGTTAACCTGGACTCTGTAACGGCAAACGTTCCTATTATTTCACTGTGTTCTCTTGGCCTTGTTTTCTTATATTCACTCTTAAATTAATGTTTAGTGTTTTTACTAGTCATCTGGAGTAGAGTATTCCTCCCCTCCTAACAAAACAATCTGCATCACAATATGCTTTCCTAGACAAACAGTACCCTGCTCCAAACTGAAACATGAAAAATAAAAATAAAAAACCACCGAAGGAGAAAAAGCACACTTGGCTAAGCTCCGTTTAACATTATCTGATGTACAGTATTTGTTATCCTTAGATGGTCTGTTACTGTCTTTCCTTTCCAAAGCAATGTGCCAGCAACCATGTGTGTGTGATTTGCTTATACTGCACATCAGTCTAGACACCCACAGGGAAGTTGTCTAATTGATAGCACGTGCCTTTGGGTCACCCCCCGCAGAAGAGTCAGAAGCCATTGGCCTTGACAAGGTGCCCCATCACACTATACACACAGACACACACACTCAGAGAGACCTATATCTACAAGGGGGCTGTTCAGCCGTGCTTTGCAATGAGTATATCTTTCAGGATGGCACTGATGCATCACTGTTCACTGGACGTATGGCTGGCTCAGGCAGCTGAAATGACGTCAGTCACTTGTTGAGAACAAAGCAGGGCGCTGGAGGGAGGCTATACTAACCTCTCCCATCCTCTCCAGATGAGTGACCAGTTGTCTGTTAGCAGACATTTGCACTGGCCAAATCCAACAAGGACAACTGTGTGCACAGCTGTAAGTAATGGATGGGGATGATTTTAACCTAGTGCAGTGCCTCCAGTAGATTGCATCCAGTATGACATCTTGTACATAGAAACTTGCTTTTGCAGTTGATTGCCCTTGACTGATCATGGCATCTATCACGTGGCTGTAACTCTCATCAGCCAATTGCCAATTATTATTGTTTTAAAATGCAATGCAACATACTTCCTTTTAGTAACCTTATTTTGAACATATTTTATGGGCTGGATTGATGTATATGAGAAATGAGGATATCAGACATACGTTTGACTATGCTCCTGTGATGTTGGAGAATGACACATAAGCACTCTAGCTCCTTAAGAGTAACCTCCAGTACAGTCTAGGGCAGGGTTGGGGAATCTGGCTATTCATATCACAATGACAAGCATTCCTGATGACTGGGCATGCTGGCCGGGGCTGATGGGAGCAAGTCCACTGGTCAGGGATCATGGGAAATTTACTCCAATCACATATGGAGGGCCACAGGTTTCCAACCCCTTCAAAAGGCATCCTGAAGTGGTCTTGGCCCTTGGCCCTAGTAAAAGACAGCTGCCTCCATTTACAGCCTGCATCTCCTGCATCATGTTCTGCTATCTTTGTGCCATGCCTTCAATGTGATTGCAGATTTTTTTGTTTGATGTTTTTAATTTTGTGTTCCAAAGGATATTAGTCAGAGGAAGACGTTATCGTCTAGAATTTCCTCTAGTCAATGAGGTACAAGCTAATTTCCTCTAAGTCAATGGATTGTATTTTATTATCTTCATTGTGAGGTCACTTTAAGTATTTATATGAATTTAAAAGGGAATTGCCTTCGGGACATCTGCTCTACCAGTTGTCAGTGCTGTAACACTGAGAGCAGAAGGAGCTGTCTGAGGTATCTTCTGGGGTGCAGAAAGAAATTTGCCACTTGAGAATATCTCAGTTTGTATGTGCATTTGCATAGACGTATGAATTTCAGGAATGAGGTTCTGACTACATAAGTCCCAGTGTATGGATATTAAATCTGTGGTTGTCTGACTTTTTTTCCCCAGAATGATGCCACTGACATAAACAGGGCTTCCAAAACATTTTCCAGCCTTTCATGTTCACGGCAAATGGTTCAAAATTGTCCAGCCTGAAGGTTCTGTAATTTTGTCTGATGATGATAGCTTTTTGCAGATGCATGCTGGCTCCTTAGACTGCACAGTTGTTCTGTTGCTTTCACACACTCCACTCTATAATAGTGGCTATAGTTCTCATTCCTCAGAAGTGCATTTATTTTATGCATTTTAAATCCTTCACCCTATGGCATTATCTCTGAATCAAGGTCTGTCTTCGTTTTTGAGGAAGTGCGTATTTTGTGGGGATGAAGTTGGCAGTGGAAGCTGCTTGGGCACCTGGGGCGGCGCACCCAGGGGCAGGGCGAGCCGCCCATAGGGGCGGGCTGAGGGCAGGGAACACTGTGGGGGCTACGGAGTCTGCCTGCCTCCTCCCACTCAGCTGCCCTACAGCTGAGGGGGAGGCAGTGGGTGGGCCGTTTGGGCAGTGCGGAGCCTGCGCGCACCCAAGCCACCACGTCTCTCCCAGGAGAGACGCATGACTCAGGCATGCTGCAGGCCCCACAGTGAATGCTGCCCAGCATTTTGTCACCCCCCTCGGTGGTGACACCCAGGGTGGCCAGCACCCACCGCACCCCCCTTTGTTCGCTCCTGGCTGAAGTTCAGTAGTGTAGCGAGCCAGGGGCAGGGTGATGGTCTGCTCCTGTAGTGTGGCATGGTGCCTGCTGTGCGCCGGGGATTGTTGTTATTATTGTTTTATATTTTAGTGTTGTATAACACCAGGACCAGGGCTAGCCTGCCCATGAGGCAGACCGAAGCAGCCACCTTGGGGAGCAGAATCCCACAGGGGCACTGCCATCACTGCTGAAGAAGTGAGGAGAAGCAGTGGGGGTGGCTGCCAGTGAGATCCCGTAAGATCTCACAGAACTCTGGTGAGATCCTGCCACAGCTTTTCCTCACTCTTCACTGGCAAATATTTGAGGGGGCTAAGACCTCCTAAAGTGGATGAGCATTGCCTTTCAAATGGTGTCTGTCCATCGCATCTTGTTATCAATTATGCTGGGTGCGGCTTATCTCTCCCCCCCCCCCGCCCAATATTTTATTCAAATTGGTACCCCTGCTTGAGGAATCTTATCTTAACAAATTTCAGTGTGAACTGAATCTGATTTATGACCTCCCTTCATAATATGAGAACTGGAACTTAGTTATTCACTAGCCTTTGGGAATGCCACAACACATTTCTTGTTTTGTTTTGTTTTTTAAAAAGTGTTAAAATAAGGTTTCAAACAGATGTTGAGAGAAAGTACATTTGGAAATATATATTAGCTGCAAATTTGTGTGCAGGTTATTATTTTTTAATGGCGCATTAATGCAGAAACGGGACAAAATGGCCTTAAGAGTGTACATATATAATTGTGACTTGGACTGGAAGTAAGATGGATTTGCCCATCCCTGCATTTGAAATCTCTGAAACCTTACTCTCAGTGTAGAACTCCCTTCGCATCAGTAGATATATCTGTGGGATGGATGTCCTGGCTGCTGGCTAGTGTTGAATGTGCTGGTTTTTGAGGGTGGGGGCAAACTGTTGCCTATAGGGTACTTCAAGAAGGCCTAGCAATTTCTGATAGCTTGAGAAGACATTCACAGTTCTGTGTCTCTCCTGTTTCCCTGGCTCACAGTGGCCCCCAATGTCACTTCCTACACACAATGAATATCCCTCAGAGTTCTGAAAGCAAATTTGACCTGTCATTCTTTTAAAAATGTTTTTGTGGCTATTGGTATTTTCCAGGGGCCTTCGCTTTTCCCAACTGTGCGTCTGCAGAGGCCAGCCAAATTCCCTTGTTAGTAAAATGCTGGATTAAGAGCAGCAATGTGGCTCTGCTTGCAAGCTATATAAATGGTGTGACTCAGGGTCCGTGGAAGAAGTCTGTTCTACAGTGTGGAGCGCAGTAATGGTGCCATGGCAGTCAGCTTGGAATTCGAACGGTATCATAAAAGGGATCTCTGTAGAACAGAGTGTAATATATAAACAGTGGAGCAATAGGCCTATTTTATAATCTGGAATGTAGAATGTAAACAGTGGAAACACAAGTTCAGTGGAAAACCCCCTATTTAAGAGAAGCAATGCCTTTTCATAAATGGTGAAAACACTGGGCCAGTGTAAGGCCTCTGTTCCAATCAATACCGTCTGCAATGTATGTGAAGAAAATATTGGGTGCAATGAGCTCTTTGGCAATTGCAACAACAACAACAACAGGAATTGTTGTGTTTCTGGATATTGCATAGCTGCAAGGTCTCCTTGCTTTTAGTAAATCAATATGCTTCCTAAATTGGGTCTGCAACTTTTGATTTTAAAAATAGCGTTCACCGAGAAGGGGCATAGTGAAGTCAGAGTAGAACCTGGACGGTCAGTGGCAGAGCCCATTGGAATCTGGCTGGTCATGCAGGTGGGACAATAAAAAGCAAACTTTGCCAGGTTGGTGCTGAAGTTCAGTGGTTTTTAATACTCCAAAGCAATAGCCTGCTAGAAAGCAATTTTACTGGTTGGCTCAGAAAAACAATATACAGTGGTACCTCAGGTTAAATACGATTCAGGTTACATACGCTTCAGGTTACAGACTCCGCTAACCCAGAAATAGTACCTCAGGTTAAGAACTTTGCTTCAGGATGAGAACAGAAATCAGGCTCTGGCAGCACGGCGGCCCTATTAGCTAAAGTGGTGCTTCAGGTTAAGAACAGTTTCAGGTTAAGAACAGACCTCCGGTACGAATTAAGTACTTAACCCGAGGTACAATTGCAAACAATACCGTATTGGCCTGAATATAAGCCTCACTTCCCCCCAAAATTTTGACCGTGGAAAGTTAAAGTGTGGCTTATATTCATGACTTTACGGTGTGCAGCCAGGAGCCTGGGGCAGACAGTGCCAGGAGCACGGCAAAGTGGTGCCCGCCCCGTGCATAGTCCCCTGTCCTCTCCCCCAAGGCTGGGAAGGGAGAGAGAGTGAGGAAGGGGAAAGGCCACCAGCAATGCAGCGCGTGCCCCTCCCCCCCCGTATGCAGCCAGGGGCAGCGAGGAATGGAGCGGCTTATATTTAGGTGCGGCTTGTATTCAGGCCAATACGGTATTTACAACACATTACCACTGAAGATTAAGAAAGATCTTTGTGCCCCCTTAAGTTTTCAGGACTCTCTAGACCTGAACCATGTCCATTACATCCAGGGTGTGAGTTCCATAGTTTAACTATGTGTGGCATGAAAAATTCCTTTCTTTTATCTGTCCCTGATCTTCCAACATTCAGCTTCCTTCAGCCCATGAGCTCTAGTGAGAGAGGGAGGAAAAAACAAATACCAAGGTGGCTTACGAAAATGAAACAATGACCATAACAGTACTAACAAAACATAAGAATAAAATAGTGAAACATTACTATTGTAGTATTACGCCTAAAATAAAATGTCAACATTTTATTTAAAAACCCAATATCTCATCTCATTAGGTGGTACAAGATTATTAGGAAGTAAAACGAGCAATAATGGTTATGGGTTGTATGTGACTAAGTCACACTCAGAACAGACTCATTGAAATGATGGGTCCACTCTGACTTACCTTTCACATAAAACCTAGTAAGCTCTGTGGAATTACTGAAAATTCAACCTTCTGATTTCAAGAAGTAGGAAGATAAGGAACAATGGAAGAAAATAAAGGAAATAAGAGGTGATGGAAATCAAGATGGGGCGAGTTTTTGTGTGCTAAGTGGGCAAGGAGGCAGAATACCAAGTTGCACCAGTTGTTGTGGGGCAATATTGTTACAATCAAATTATTACAGTCTGGTCTCCATCCCATCATACCAAACTCATTTAAATGTAATGCAAGTTGCAGCTAATGAGCAACCTGTCTACACAATCAGAAACGGAACTGACTGTCCATTTTCTTGTCTGTGGTATTACATGGACAACTATGGCACTCTATAAAGAATATATTTCAACCAGCAGAAGAAATACTCCATCTGATGCAAATAAACTATTAGAAACCTATATATATCAGGGTACTACAAGAAATGCCCACCTGAAGTACTCCTCTTAGTAATAGTCCATATTCCCCACCCACCCCCGGTCCCCCAAATCCCTTCCTCTCCTTCTTTACTTCCTTGCCAATTTCATTTGTTGACTGAAGTATGTTGGGTCAATTCGCATCAAGCTCCTTTACACTTCCAATATTACATGCAGAAGTGTGCCTAGGGGTTAGCGAAACCGGCCTCTGCTGGGGACACAGGCCCGGAAAGGCACAAAAATCACCTATTAGACTATGAAGTGTGTGTGGTGCATATTGTTGGGAGATTCCATTCCACCTTTTATTGTAGACATGGGATTGTTGTGTGTCACATGTCTGTTTACATTCCAGCAGAGACTGCTGGGTCTCTTGAGCGGAACTTCCGCTCAGTGTGTATTGCTTTTGTTTTTGAGTATCTCTCCGAGAAGACGGCAAGGAGAGACGACATGTTTCTTTGTTCTGATTTATGTAAAATAAATCCATAGTTTTAGTATGTATCCACAGCCTCAAGCCTCTCCTGTTGTGCAGTTTACACTGCTACGTATAGTGTGTTCAAGTCAGCTAGCTTGAGTCACTGATTTACGTCGGAGCCAGAGGTCGATGGATCTCCGCAGCGTGAAGGCTGAAAGGGAAACGATCCAGTTGCAACGTTCAGGGGGAGATGGATGTGTGTGATGATGTGTCAACACTGTCATGGCAAGATCAAACATGGGAGAAGCTTCCTGTCATTCTTGCACAGTGGCTAAAAGACATGTGGATTTTTCACTCTTCCTCGTTGCCTTGATCTCACACTGGACACTTTGAGTACATGGGTCACATAAAATGTAGTAATTTCTAATGTGGCAAGTGAATTTCCCCCCTTCCTGCTGGGCATGGAGTTCTGATACAGCTGCTTATCAAGGGTGTCAGGGACCTTAGGTATGCCTCTGATTACACACTGCAGTGACTTTCTTGCAGACATACACTCTTGCGAATTAGGGTGGTTTATTTATTTAAAAGAAGAAGAAGTTTTGAGCCTTCCAGTTCACTCTACCATTTGGGCTCTGATCTAAATCCAAAATATAGAGGAAGGCTCCAGATCCACAATTCACAAGTGTTTTCACTCTAAATTGTAGGTGATCAAACTCCTATGGGGAAAGGTGCCATTTTCCATGGATTTCATCTGGCAGGTAACCTGATGGTGATCTCAAGAAAATTAATCATCCCACTGTGCAGAGCCAAGTAAAACAGATAACCATTTAGGAAAGAAAATACCAAACAACTCAATCCACTGATTCACTTTGTTCTGGAAATCCCCATAGTCTCAGGTTTCTAATCCTGGCCTTGTTTTGCACTTCTTCCCCACTCCTTTTTGAAGAACCCCTTTGTCTTTAAATGCAACTATAAATGAACTGTCATAGCCAGAGGAAATTTTTTTTTTTAAGTCCACAGCTGTCCAAGCCCATTCCTGGAATTAACTTAACATTACCCTGAAATGGGTGCAAAGAGGTGAAAACGGGACTCATCTATTATTGACGGACTTAGCAATTGCCTCTCTTGGGCCTTCTTGCCTTAAATCCAGATGACTTTTGCTGGACGAAACAGAGGTGAACATCACCTTGGCAGCTCCTTTGCTGTGCTGGACAGGTGGTTTTAGAAAACAAAAAAAAAGAACAAAAAGTGTTCAACAACCACAAGCATTTTCTAAACGCCTGCAGGTCCTCATGAGAAAAACATTGAGTAAGAGGGAGAGTTTATGTGACATTTAAAGCAGTATTGTGAAGATGCTGTGGCAAAGACATGCTTGTATGTATAAACCATGGCACAGCATACATGATAGTTGTTGGTGGAGGAAATGGCCTGAACTTCATGAATGAAATCTAAGTGTGTTTGGTTCTCCTGAGCAGTGGCTGGTTGATCTTATGTAAGCCACTCAGGTGTCTTTGGTGGAAGAGCAGAGCATACATATAACAAAAATACTTACATTATGGAGCAAGGGCTTTCATCAGGGAAGGGAAGAAAGGAGTTACTTCCTCTCACTTCACCAGGTTTTATGAGGAGAAGTTGACTATTGTTAGAAGCCTTCCCACTATGATGTCTTCTCTGATGAACCTGCCTAGAATGAGAGTGGGTGGTATTTAGCTAAGCTTTACTCAGAATAGATCTGTTGAAATTAATGGCCCTTACTTAGTAATGTTAATTAATTTCAGTGGGTCTTCTCTGGGTAAAACTTAATTGAATGCCACCCAGTGACTTTTAAAAACAAAATCTTATTCTTGGACAGATCTCGGAAGATCAGCCTTCCTATGCCTGAGTTTGCTTCCTGGTTTTCTCTGCATATCTGAGTGTTCTGGCTTCAAACTGGTGGTCTCCAGTGTGTGGTTTCTCTTGTGAAACAGGGAATATTATGCTTCCCATTCAAATGAATTGTGTAACATGATCCAAGATATGAACAAGGTGGGTAGACCAAGATAGGAGGGAATATTTGACATTCGAAGTAGGGTGGCTACTTATGCATTGTCTCATAGAATCATAGAGTTGGAAGAGACCACAAGGGCCATCGAGTCCAACCCCCTGCCAAGCAGGAAACACCATCAGAGCACTTCTCAAAAGAAGACAGTTTTGCATTAAATGTGCATATGCATAATACACACTCTTAAGACAGAAAATGTGGCCCACAGCATAGACACAGACTGATTTAGAGACTGTCCATTTAAAAGAATGATGCTTCTGCCATTGTGTTCATACACTGATGTTTATTCAGTCTGTGGCTGAAAAATGATGCCATCAGCCTCAGAAATAAGTTCCACTGTGTTCATATAAAGGGCTGTAAAGTCTTGTGACCCTATTTTCTTTACAAATACATGCATAGTTCCCATAGGATCCCATTCTGGCTTCTGTGCTGCCTTTGTTAAAATGTTCTTTTATTTAGTTTACATTTATGTTTACCACAAACGTATTCCCCTTTCCTCAAAGAGCCATCCATACCAATCTCTTAGTTGCCATTGGATTTTCCTGGTGCAGCTTCCCCCTTGGACTCTAGCTGTAGGCTGAATATGAACCATTCCTTGCCGTACAAATTGTATGCAGGCTTGCTGTTGATTCAATGGCTTCCTGTGAATGACAGAAAGATCCTTGCCACAGGGAACAAAGGTGTTAGGGAAGGATGTTGTGGGCCTCGAGCAAACACACATTGTTCTAGGTCACTGGTGCTCCTCTCCATGGTAAGAACGAAAACAACAGAAAAGAAGCAGGAGAGAGAAGCAAAACAGACTCTCTTGCCAGAAAGGTGGTGCAATTGTCTCCCAAGTATGTTGTGGCTCTCAGATCATGGCCAGTAACACGGCATTGCACAGGCATGACTTCACTTGTTTCCATTAGAGTGCTTTCTCCCGTTTCTTTTGTCTGTAATTGAGAAATGCATGAGCTCATCTCCTTGGAGCAGGAAATGAGAACCGTGATAAACACATTTCTTTAGATACATGTTGATACCCCAACTATCTATACATTCTAAAATGGCCAGAGATTACCATGAGAGCACAAACATAGGGCACATTCTATGTACCTGATAAATGCCCTGTTAGGTGTCAATAGTTAAGCGACACCTCTGTTTATTCCCAGATATTTAGACATTTACTGCTCCATCTTCCTTTTCATAATGCACCCCTCCTCCCTCCCGGGACAGGCTTGCTTCAAAACTTAACTTTCCTAGTGGTTGATTCTAAATCTGCAAGTGACACCATGCCTGACCCCTAGGACCTGATTTGTCAAGAGGGCCAAAGGAAAATGTTGCCCTCAAAAACATTCCTTTGAGAAAGAAAGGCTTTCCTGATAGAGAGTGTGTGAAATCGGCCACCTAAGGAGGAATTTTTATTTATCTATTTCCCACCCTTAACATCCCAGGGTGGGTTACAACATTAAAACAGTTTAAAACAACTTACAATCATAAAAATGGGATGGGTTGTAAAAATAGACACCTCAAGGATCAAAAGCCAGGGTAAAGGGGTACATCTTCAGCATCCTCTGGAAGTTGTGTAATGAAGGTGCCAGACGTACCACTGTGAGAAGGGTGTTCCACAGCTTAGGGGTCACCACAGAGAAGGCCCTCTCCTGGGCTGCTGCCACCCACCAAGCCTCTAAGTGTGGAGGAACTACCAAGAGGGCCCTCTCTGCCAATCTCAGGACCTGAGAGGGCCTGTGGGGAAGGAGGCAGTCTTTCAGATATTTGGAGCCTGAGTCGTATCCATCACGGAGCCTATCCAGTCAAGAGTATAAGGATGCTGATCCTTAGCCTCATAACTTTCTAAAGAGCTCCAGGCCAGCTCAGCCCAATGACCCTCCATGCAAAGTCAGAAGTAAGAATCATACATTCCTCTGTTTCCTAAATTACTTGAAATTACTGGTGCCTTTTAAACCCTGTGTTTAACCAATACAGATAACTTTACAAGTTCAGAGATACTTCCATATGCCTAAAGAAACTTGCACCCACAATCTGTCCTCCTAAATATTATGCTGCTGCTGTTTGGGGGGATTAAAAAAAGCAGACCAGCATGGCTTCCTGCAATTTTTATCAGCAAATTGAAAGTATCTCTTACAGAGGTTACCTTCTCTGACCTTTTCTTTAGAAAAGGCCACTATATTCTCTCTAGTTGTCATCAGTTCCTCTCTAGTGCAATCTAGAGCTCTTGATGTTGGAAGAGCAACATTTCGGGGTGGGGGCAGCTGTTTTTTCTGACATGTTAGTCTGGAATGAGGGACAGATCCATCTGTTATATTTATGATTCACTAGAAAAAGTGACTGTACTTTGAAATATGGGACTTCCTCTGGAATCATTGACATATTGCAATGCCACAAACCTCCTAGTGTTCTATCCTTTCTATTAAATCTGCTTTGCATTGAGTTCTTCTAACTACTCATGAGTATAGGTGTACTTACTTACTTTATTGATTGATTAATTAATTGATTGAATTTATATACTGCCCTATACCTGCAGGTCTCAGGGTGGTTCACCCTGATTTTCATCATGCTTTTTCTAGAAGAGGAAAGGATGTCTGTCATTTGGGAATGTTGAGAATTTACTCACACAATAAATTTATTTCACATTACAGATAAAATCTTAATTCATTGATATATTGCAATACTGTACAAATGTTTCAATTGGTTAGGTAGTACACCTTTGTTGTTGTTGTTTAGTCGTTTAGTCGTGTCCGACTCTTCGTGACCCCATGGACCAGAGCACGCCAGGCACTCCTGTCTTCCACTGTCTCCTACAGTTTGGTCAGACTCATGTTTGTAGCTTCGAAGACACTATCCAACCATCTTGTCCTCTGTCGTCCCCTTCTCCTTGTGCCCTCCATCTTTCCCAACATCAGGGTCTTTTCCAGGGAGTCTTCTCTTCTCATGAGGTGGCCAAAGTATTGGAGCCTCAGCTTCACGATCTGTCCTTTCAGTGAGCACTCAGGGCTGATTTCCTTAAGAATGGATCGGTTTGTTCTTCTTGCAGTCCATGGGACTCTCAAGAGTCTCCTCCAGCACCATAATTCAAAAGCATCAATTCTTCGGCGATCTGCCTTCTTTATGGTCCAGCTCTCACTTCCATACATCACTACTGGGAAAACCATAGCTTTTACTATACGGACCTTTGTTGGCAAGGTGATGTCTCTACTTTTCAAGATGCTGTCTAGGTTTGTCATTGCTTTCCTCCCAAGAAGCAGGCGTCTCTTAATTTCGTGGCTGCTGTCACCATCTGCAGTGATCATGAAGCCCAAGAAAGTAAAATCTCTCACTGCCTCCATTTCTTCTCCTTCTATTTGCCAGGAGGTGATGGGCCCAGTGGCCATGATCTTCGTTTTTTTGATGTTGAGCTTCAGACCATATTTTGTGCTCTCCTCTTTCACCCTCAATAAAAGGTTCTTTAATTCCTCCTCACTTTCTGCCATCAATGTTGTGTCATCTGCATATCTGAGGTTGTTGATATTTCTTCCGGCAATCTTAATTCCGGCTTCGGATTCATCCAGCCCAGCCTTTCGCATGACGAATTCTGCATATAAGTTAAATAAGCAGGGAGACAATATACAGCCTTGTCGTACTCCTTTCCCAATTTTGAACCAATCAGTTGTTCCATATCCAGTTCTAACTGTAGCTTCTTGTCCCACATAGAGATTTCTCAGGAGACAGATGAGGTGATCAGGCACTCCCATTTCTTTAAGAGCTTGCCATAGTTTGCTGTGGTCGACACAGTCAAAGGCTTTTGCATAGTCAATGAAGCAGAAGTAGATGTCTTTCTGGAACTCTCTAGCTTTCTCCATAATCCAGCGCATGTTTGCAATTTGGTCTCTGGTTCCTCTGCCTCTTCTAAATCCAGCTTGCACTTCTGGGAGTTCTCGGTCCACATACTGCTTGAGCCTTCCTTGTAGAATTTTAAGCATAACCTTGCTAGCATGTGAAATGAGTGAAATTGTGCCGTAGTTGGAGCATTCTTTGGCACTGCCCTTCTTTGGGATTGGGATGTAGACTGATCTTCTCCAATCCTCTGGCCACTGCTGAGTTTTCCAAACTTGCTGGCATATTGAGTGTAGCACCTTAACAGCATCATCTTTTAAAATTTTAAATAGTTCAGCTGGAATACCATCACTTCCACTGGCCTTGTTATTTGCAGTGCTTTCTAAGGCCCATTTGACTTCACTCTCCAGGATGTCTGGCTCAAGGTCAGCAACCCCACTACCTGGGGTGTACGAGACATCCATATCTTTCTGGTATAATTCCTCTGTGTATTCTTGCCACCTCTTCTTGATGTCTTCTGCTTCTGTTAGGTCCTTACCACTTTTGTCCTTTATTATGGTAATCTTTGAACGAAATGTTCCTTTCATATCTCCAATTTTCTTGAACAGATCTCTGGTTCTTCCCATTCTGTTGTTTTCCTCTATTTCTTTGCATTGCTCATTTAAGAAGGCCTTCTTATCTCTCCTTGCTATTTTTTGGAAATCTGCATTTCCTGTATCTTTCTCTATCTCCCTCGCATTTTGCTTGCCTTCTCTCCCCCGCTATTTGTAAGGCCTCGTTGGACAGCCACTTTGCTTTCTTGCATTTCCTTTTCATTGGGATGGTTTTCGTTGTTGCCTCCTGTATAATGTTGCGAGCCTCCATCCATAGTTCTTCAGGCACTCTGTCCAGCAAATCTAAATCCTTAAACCTGTTCCTCACTTCCACTGTGTATTCATAAGGGATTTGATTTAGATTGTATCTTACCGGCCCAGTGGTTTTTCCTACTTTCTTCAGTTTAAGCTTGAATTTTGCTATAAGAAGCTGATGATCTGAGCCACAGTCATCTCCAGGTCTTGTTTTTGCTGACTGTATCGAGCTTCTCCATCTTTGGCTGCAGAGAATATAATCAATCTGATTTTGATGCTGCCCATCTGGTGATGTCCACGTGTAGAGTCGTCTCTTGTGTTGTTGGAAAAGTGTGTTTGTGATGACCAGCTTGTTCTCTTGACAGAACTCTATTAGCCTTTGCCCTGCTTCATTTTGCTCTCCAAGGCCAAACTTGCCAGTTGTTCCTTTTATCTCTTGGTTCCCTACTTTAGCATTCCAATCTCCTATAATGAGAAGAACATCCTTCTTTGGTGTCATTTCTATAAGGTGTTGTAAGTCTTCATAGAATTGGTCAATTTCAGTTTCTTCCGCACCAGTAGTTGGTGCATAAACTTGGATTACTGTTATGTTAAAAGGTCTGCCTTGGATTCGTATCGAGATCATTCTATCATTTTTGAGATTGCATCCCAGTACTGCTTTCGCAACTCTTTTGTTGACTATGAGGGCCACTCCATTTCTTTTGCGGGTTTCTTGCCCACAGTAGTAGATATGATGGTCATCCGAACTGAATTCGCCCATTCCCATCCATTTTAGCTCACTGATGCCCAGGATGTCAATATTTATTCTTGCCATCTCATTTTTGACCACATCCAACTTACCCAGGTTCATGGTTCTTACATTCCAGGTTCCTATGCAATATTTTTCTTTACAGCATTGGACTTTCCTTTCGCTTCCAGGCATATCCGCAACTGAACGTCCTTTCGGCTTTAGCCCAGCCGCTTCATCAGCTCTGGATCTACTTGTACTTGTCCTCCGCTCTTCCCCAGTAGCATGTTGGACGCCTTCCGACCTGAGGGGCTCATCTTCCAGCGTCATAACTTTTATATGCCTGTTGTCTTTGTCCATGGAGTTTTCTTGGCAGGGATACTGGAGTGGCTTGCCGGTTCCTCCTCCAGGTGGATCACGTTTGGTCAAAACTCTCCACTATGACCTGTTCATCTTGGGTGCCCTGCTCGGCATAGTTCATAGCTTCTCTGAGTTCTTCAAGCCCCTTCGCCACGGCAAGGCAGTGATCCATGAAGGGGAGTACACCTTAGTAAAGGTAAAGGGACCCCTGACCATTAGGTCCAGTCGTGGCCGACTCTGGGGTTGTGGCACTCATCTCGCTTTATTGGCCAAGGGAGCCGGCGTACAGCTTCCGGGCCATGTGGCCAGCATGACTAAGCCGCTTCTGGTGAACCAGAGCAGCGCACGGAAACGCCGTTTACCTTCCTGCCAGAGCGGTACCTATTTATCTACTTGCACTTCGATGTGCTTTCGAACTGCTAGGTTGGCAGGAGCAGGGACTGAGCAACGGGAGCTCACCCCGTCATGGGGATTCGAACCATCGACCTTCTGATCGGCAAGTCCTAGGCTCTGTGGTTTAACCCACCTTACCTAGCATTAAAATGAGCCATATTTCCTTCTCTATTGTCACAATGCCCAAGTTTTGTTGAGCCCTTCTTTTAGCAGTACCATTCATTCACCAAATCCATATGAAGAGGGTGTAAACAGTATAGTATGGGGTGGCTGTTCTACAGTTTTGGAACTTTCTTCTCCAGGAGACTTACTAAATTCATAACACAGCTTCCGTAAAACATTCATCTGGAATTGTTTTCAGTGGCAAGCATTGAGTTGGCACGATTCTAACCTGCAATATATTTTGTGTGAATTTAGTAGTGCTTTAATATGGGAGCATGTCTTACAGATAATTTGCATCCACAACCCACTTTTTGATCCTCAGACTTAGTAGAATATCTAGCGAGGCCTTGAGTGAAATAGAGGTAAGAGCACAAGTGGGATAATACAGCAGCAACATCGAGGGCTTGCTCACATTTCAGCATTTTTAAGCTATTAATCCACTACTCCTCCCACCACCACTTAAATGAAGAGTAACTTGGGTCTTTCCTGTTCATGCCAGTAGGCATTTCCTTTTATGTCTGTCATTGCCTTCTGATTTGTTTATTCTATGCCATTTAAGTACCAACAGGACATGCACACAGATAGCTGTGTGCACCTTGTTTCTTTTTAAAAAATTGTCCTGCGCAAGAGGGGTGCAAAAGTGTGTGCAGTCAGGCAATTGTAAATTTGCTTGTGCAGTTTTCTGGTTTTGCGCAAATCTGAGAGATCAACTCCCACCATTTCTCTCCCTCCCTTTATATCTCACCAAATGCCCCCCTTCCATCCCTTCAAACCTTGCTAAACTCCCCTCCCACCTCTATTTACAACTCAGTAATGCCCCACCCTTTAAACATTACCACCTCATATGTCTGCAGCTTGACTGGCCTGCCTCTCCACCTGCATCTCTGTCCTCTTTCTCACCTGCCCACATCCTCCATCCTGCAGTTCCCTCTTTCTCACCTAACACAGACTTGTTTCTCCAAGGGTTGCATATTCCTCCCTCTCACCAGCCCAGCAGCTTGTCACACTGTTTTTTCTAGTGCCGTCTGTTTGTAGCCAAGTGAACTGCAGCATGTCGACCCTTTGACATTTTTATCTCTTAGAGATGTCTAGTGCCATTTTCTTGTGCAGCGTTCCGGTTTTGTGCAAATCTGAGAGATCAAATTTAATCTATCAATATCTATATTTATGGCTAAGCTCCTGAACACCCTTACTATCAAGAAGGAAAAGAAATGAAAACAATAGGAAATTCTCAGCATACTTTTCATATTGCTGCTAATCTATTTATCTGGTATATATGCCATCCAATAAAATCTGAGGCATCTGTTTGTGCAGTTTTGTGGAAATCTGAGGGATCACCACCTGCTGTCCAACATTCTCCCATTCAGGAGTGCACTGGAAATAGTTACCAGCAATGACAGAAAAGAAATAAAAGCATTGAGGAAGCAGTGGGCATAGAAGGGAGAGTAGCAGAAAGTAACATTTGATCTACCCCAAAACACAGAAAGATTCAGCAATCAGTTTGGAGCCTGATTTTCACCAATTTATATTTATCCCCGTATTGGGTAAACCTGAATTACAGGGGGAAAGTAACAAGATTGGTGTAATCTGAGGGCAACATTATGTGGACTATGCAAATTAAATGAAAATGTAAACAGCTGCAAACATACAGTAAATTCTAGTGCAGACAAGTCCATGGAATCTATCCCATCAGATAATGGATGAATTGTGAAAGTGGTGGGCTCTAATGAAGTTTATAAACTAATTTATGTAACAGTTCATCTGTTGGAATAGCATCACTATAATAATAATTAAAAAATCCAGGTCTTCATTTTAGGGTTTTGGGCTCATCCTCTAAATGATTTGCAATCATTGGCAGTTTTATATCAACCATATAGCTGAGAAGGGCACAGTTCACTCCTTCATGCAGATGGAGATGTTGACTGGTGCAGACCCTTGTGGGTCTTGCTCAATATCTTTTTTTTTTCAGCTCAATGACAAACCATTCATTGTTACATTTTGCAGGAAGTTTTTCATCCAACTACATATCAGTGTCCTATATTAACACTTGCACCTATACCATACAGAACTAGTTTGAACTTGTAAATTCCCCCTGCTCTCACACCTCCATGGTTATGTCAACACCATAGGTTGTTTGAATTTAAATCCATGTTCTTCAACCATCGCCAGTCTCTCTAGAGTCATTCAATTAAAATAGTGTTCTTCAGCTAAGGGGAAACCTGCACTTTGAATTAGATCTAGTAAAACTAGTCTTTCTCAAGTGGGGGCCCCATATTTGCTATATTATATTTATGTTTCCATTGGATATTTTTCTACTTGCCCTCCCCTTTCTCTCTCCCCCCACCTTGCATAGATTTTTCCTAAATGAAACAGTAACCCAGTAACACTCAAGCCTACCTTTCAAACCCACAATGTTTGGGTGGCCCCTAAATTAGGCAAAACAAGCCTGCCCAACCCTAGAACAGACTGGACTCATTTTCTAGTTTACACACCCTCACTCAGGTCATTGGCATAGCCTGTTTGTATGCCCTAATAAAATATACTTCTGTTCTAGGCTTGCGACACCAGTTAATTCTAGGAGGTTGGGTATGTGTCGAAGCAGAGAAAAATCAACTTAAAGAAATATGAGACATATTAAAGCTTATCCCAGGATGCATCTTAACCAAGCAACACAAAATAGCTATTTCTGGGCATTTATTTTTCTCTTTTGTTAGTTATAAACAGGGATCTCTCACAAATCCACACAGTCTCAAGCCTATTTCACACAAACAACAGTCAATGGGGTCAAACAGTTTTGAGGCCAAGTTGCATCAAATAGCAGGTGAGAGACACCATGACTGAATATGCCTTCACTGGTACACTTCTTTCCCCTGATACCTAGCTTTCTGTGTGCAAAAGGTATAATAGCCTAGCTTTCTCCCCAGATATGCTGATTTTGTATATGAAGTAGATTTGTTTTTCATGGGGAGGCATTCAAGCATGTGATTCCCCCATTTGTAACCCAAATCTACTGGATAGTCGAGGAATTTTGCTACCTCATCTGCTGTGTCCATGAATTGTCCATGAGTGGGTGGAGCCTTAGGAATAACGATATCATTTCCCAGGGCAGAAATATATGCTGGGAAAGGTATGAAGAGGCAAACACTGGGGTCCAGAGCCCAGTGGGAAGAACCCTTAGCACATGCATCTGCATGCAGGTAGGGCCCATTATCATGGGGGCATGGTTGGTAAATGTCTTGCCAGAGGAGTAGCCCTGGGTGATGCAGCCCGCTACCCCCATGCACACTGGGTGACTAGGCAGTCATGTGTCAATGCCCCTGTCCTGTAAATACCATTCATAAAAATTCACCAAAAACAAATTTCCTTGATAAAGCTGTGCTCTGGATCACAAGGATGATTCTGAATCCATTCAGCTGAACGTTCTTAGGCTGTGTACACATTACAATTTACTTTGGCTCCAGTGTGTTCCCCTCACTGGTGTTCAAAGATGTGTGCACATGACGTAAGCCACAAGCCACAGGTGTCCTGTGGTGCCTTGAAAAATACTGGTGCGTGGCACACCTTCGCTCAAACCACTTCCACCTGATTTGAACATGTAAGCCACTTTCACTTTATAATTAAGGTGTGTGCATTTGAGACAGCTATTGCACCTGTGTAGATCACAGTTTCATGAATAGGAGACTGGGTTGCAGGTGCATGGAAACCAAACATGCCATGTGCAACAGTTAAAGACATCCCCACTTCGTCTCTGCTATGTACAACCTTCCTGCATTCTAAGCCACTAAGAATGCCCAAGAATGCATCTTCAGATCCATCTTCTGAACATGAGAAGGCCCAAAGTGGCGCTAGCACACCTGAGTACACTGGGGCAGTGCATACGTCCTTCCCCACTATTAGTCTCTTTCAAGCAACTACTTGAATAGAGCTTCATTCTGCCTGGAAAGGGCAGGCTGTTCCTTCTTCCTTAACACACCTGCATTTGTCCAGCTTCATTGCCTCAGTTTGATTTAATTGGTGGGTTGCCTGCCAGCAGGCCTGCTTTTCAAGGGCTATCCCTTTCAAGCGCGGCCAGAGGGTTCCTTTTGCGTCTTCCATTTCAGTCATTGAACGGGCCCATTTAGAAAGAACTCAGCCACTCTTTAGAAATTAATCTGTTTGAAATAATATTCTTTCTCTCTCTTTTTTTGTTTTTCCAAGACAGGAAAAAGGAGGTTCATTTATGCCCTATCTTAAAATAATCCACAGAACTGGGTCTGTATTTCCACCATCTCAAAACCCTCAAACAGTGGAGAATTCAGCCAGGGAGTACATGCACCCTGCCCTTGGGGAGTTCTCATGCCAATTCAAGCTTTCAAAAGAAAAGAAAAATATCCCGATAATATTATAAGTGCTCAGTAGTTGGGAGAAGGGCAGAGAAACAACATGGGGTGGGGGTTAGGGAAGAGAGAATGGCTGCTGTTTCTAGATGGTTCTTGAGGACAATTGAATTATTGCCTTGTGTTCTTATGACCTCTTCCTGTAAAACTCACTTTCTCTTAACCAGCTAATAAATGCTGGAAATGTGGTCAGGGTAGCATTACCAAGAATAACCGCCCTTTAGCACATGTGGTGTTGGCATTTAGGATTTTCTTTGACATTTAAAGCTTTCTATTACTTTCTCAAAGGCCAAAGGGATGAGGAGTTGTGTTGGGTGGGTAGAGAAACACCCTGCAATTGAACAGGCACTGCTGCTGCAGCGCAGTTTCCCTTGCTGGTTTTCTTTATGTATGTATTAAACTTGTTGCCTGACTCACTCCAAAGGCTCAGGATGAGTAGCAGCAATATATAAAAAGCACGAAACCCAACAGACTATATGAAATAGACCAAACCTTATAAACATTAGAGCTCGAGCCTTTGATGCCCAGAATAGAGAGTGACAAAGGTCCTTCCTCTGGGCCTCAAGTGTTTTCAGCTGCTCCTCTTGCTTTTGAATCTCTGGACTATGACAGGTCTTGGAGAAAATAGCCCTCACCAGGCATGGAAAGGAGTTGCTCAAACGACTTCTTCACCTGGACTGCTCCCATGGGTGTTTCTCACAGTTTCAGCTCCTGTTAGGCAGATGCAAGAGGCACTTGAGCAAGTTGAGAGTGTTATGGGTTGTACAATCAGCATCTTGAATCGATACCCACCACTGCTTGCAGAAGCTAGTCAGAATTCTTTCTTCAGTTCACATAGGATCATAGAATTTGTAGAGTTGGAAGGGACCCCAAGGACCATCTCATCCAACCCCCTGCAATGCAGGAATCTTAAGCAAAGCTTCCATGACAGATGGCCACTCAAGCTCTGCTTAAAAACCTCCAGGAAAGCAGAGTCCACCACCTCCCAAGGTAGTTCGTTCCACTGTGGAACAGCTCTTTTGTCAGGGGGTTCTTCCTACTGTTTAGTCGGAATCTCCTGAAACTTCAACTGGCACAGAATTCAGCAACCAGCTTGCTCCTTGGGGCAAGATGGTTTGAGCATATGACACCTGACTGTACTGGCTGCCAGTTAGTTTCCCAGCTCAATTCAAAGTGCTGTTTTTGACCTATAAAGCCTTAAATGGCTCAGAACCGCAGTACCTCAAGGAATGCCTCTCCCCATATGAACTGACCAGGACTCTGTGATCATCATCTAAGACCCTTCTTCATATGCCTCTTCCATGACAGGTCTAGAGGGTGTCAACATGAGAACGGGCCTTTTCTGTGGTGGCTCCCCATTTGTGGAAGGCTATCCCCAAGGAGGCTCACCTGGCCCCTTTGTTACATATTTTTAGACACCAGGTGAAAATGCTCTTCTTCTCCAAAGTCTTTGGTTAATTAAACCATTTATGGCCTTTTAAACTATGTATGTGGTTTTTGTTTGTAACTATGTTATGTATGTTTGTGTTTTTATATTGTAAACCACTCTGTAATCCTCAGATGAAGAATTTGAATTAAATTATCATTAGTAGTAGTAGTAGCAGCATAGTTGATGTAATAATAATAACAATAATAATAAATTTTATTATTTATTATTTTATTTTTATTATTTATTATTATTATATTATTATTATTATTTTATTATTTATTATTTATTATTTATTATTATTTATTTAGCATAGTAGTAGTAGCAGCATAGTTGATGTAATAATAATAATAATTATAAATTTTATTTATATCCCGCCCTCCCCAGCCAAAGCTGGGCTCAGGGCGGCTAACAACAATAAAACAGTACAAAAGTACAGTACAAACAACACTCTAAAATCATTCATTATAAAATTAATTAATTCAAGCCGCTGGCAACCATTGGGCCAGAGCTCCGCGAAGATTGCCGAGGGTTGTGCCCTGGCCAAAGGCCTGGTGGAACAGCTCTGTCTTGCAGGCCCTGCAGAAAGATGTCAAGTCCCACAGGGCCCTAGTCTCTTGTGACAGAGTGTTCCACCAGGTCAGAGCCACAGCCGAAAAAGCCCTGGCTCTAGTTGAGGCCAGCCTAACTTCTCTGTGGCCTGGGACCTTCAAGATGTTTTTATTTGAAGACCGTAAGTTTCTCTGTGGGGCATACCAGGAGAGGCGGTCCCGTAGGTACGAGGGTCCTAGGCCGTATAGGGCTTTAAACCTGATCCTGTACTCCACCAGGAGCCAGTGCAGCTGGTATAGCACCGGATGAATGTGATCTCGCAGCAAAGACCCCGTAAGGAGTCTCGCCGCGGCATTCTGCACCCGCTGGAGTTTCTGGGTCAGTCTCAAGGGCAGCCCCTTGAGATGTAAAGTAGATGCACATTTCATTCTCTGGATACCTGTATCTGTACGCATGATATAGCCCATAGGCAATGTACTTATTAAAACTAATAATGAACCGTAAATCAACTCCACAAATTCACTCCCTAGTTTCAGAAGTAATAATAACCATCTCCGCAGACTTTCCATTGAACCAATAACCATGTAAATGCCCTTATGAAATATAGATATGAATATTGATTTGGTTTTCATCCTAGACTTTGATCTATGTCAGGAAGCTTCAGCTGAGGCCCATGTGTGGATCATGTGTTCAACAAGTTCTTACGAAAATCTGCTTCAGGAACTTCCAGGCCAAAGCACCCAGTGGGGAGTTTAGCACCCTTCCTCCTTTGCTCATTCTTCTGCCCACAGCAGACTCCTCAAAATTAATGAAGGCCAGATGTGAGTGTGTGGTCACTACATTTGCAGTAGGATTTGGCACGCTGCCCCTTGTCTTCTGTATCCTCAGCACAACTAACAGCAAGCAGAGCTTGCCTCCTTTAGCTGAGGTGGACCCATTTCAGCCTCAATGGCTCTGCAGTTTCAAAGAATTTCTGCTCCCCTCTGCCACATTTGAAAACCAGAAGATTTTCATCTCTCAGCCATAGATGTTCTTAGAAGCCTCTGGAAGCAGCATGCTGGAGGAGAGGCAGATGTATTTGGCATGACTCAGAACGGCTCACGTGTTTGCCACTGGAACATCAATGTTACAACATTTCTTAACATGAAAATATAAGAAGACTGTCAATGGCCCATCTAGTCCTGCATCCTGTTCTCACAGTGGCCAACCAGAAACCCACAAGCAGAACCCAAGCAGTAGTATATGCATCATTATACAGCTTTGGGCACACTTTTTGTCATCTCAGAATTTGGTTGTGCAAATGTCTTCCTAAAATAGGCATGTCCAATATAGAAGCCAATATCCAAATGTGTATTTGATACATTTGACTAGTCTATCCACTTCTGCTTCTCCTTTTTCCTATTTGAAGTTTAGTTTGCTTCATTTCTGCATCACTTAAAAAAAAAAGGTTGCATAAAAATGAATATGCATTTTTGTGAGGACAGTTGGTTCAGTTCACTTATTGCTTCAGGGAATTAGAATAATAGAATCATAGAATCATAGAGTTGGAAGAGACCACAAGGGCCATCGAGTCCAACCCCCTGCCAAGCAGGAAACACCATCAGAGCACTCCTGACATATGGTTGTCAAGCCTCTGCTTAAAGACCTCCAAAGAAGGAGACTCCACCACACTCCTTGGCAGCAAATTCCACTGTTGAACAGCTCTTACTGTCAGGAAGTTCTTCCTAATGTTTAGGTGGAATCTTTTTTCTTGTAGTTTGGAACCATTGCTCCGTGTCCGCTTCTCTGGAGCAGCAGAAAACAACCTTTCTCCCTCCTCTATGTGACATCCTTTTATATATTTGAACATGGCTATCATATCACCCCTTAACCTCCTCTTCTCCAGGCTAAACATGCCCAGCTCCCTTAGCCGTTCCTCATAAGGCATCGTTTCCAGGCCTTTGACCATTTTGGTTGCCCTCCTCTGGACACGTTCCAGTTTGTCAGTGTCCTTCTTGAACTGTGGTGCCCAGAACTGGACACAGTACTCCAGGTGAGGTCTGACCAGAGCAGAATACAGTGGCACTATTACTTCCCTTGATCTAGATGCTATACTCCTATTGATGCAGCCCAGAATTGCATTGGCTCATGTCAAGTTTGTGGTCAACCAAGACTCCTAGATCCTTTTCACATGTACTGCTCTCAAGCCAGGTGTCACCCATCTTGTATTTGTGCCTCTCATTTTTTTTGCCCAAGTGCAATACTTTACATTTCTCCCTGTTAAAATTCATCTTGTTTGTTTTGGCCCAGTTCTCTAATCTGTCAAGGTCGTTTTGAAGTGTGATCCTGTCCTCTGGGGTGTTAGCCACCCCTCCCAGTTTGGTGTCATCTGCAAATTTGATCAGGATGCCCTTGAGTCCATCATCCAAGTCGTTGATCAAGATGTTGAATAAGACCGGGCCCAAGACAGAACCCTGTGGCTCCCCACTAGTCACTCTTCTCCAGGATGAAGAGGAACCATTGATGAGCACCCTTTGGGTTCGGTCAGTCAGCCAGTTACAAATCCACTGAGTGGTAGCATAGTCAAGTCCGCATTTTACCAGCTTCTTTACAAGAATATCATGGGGCACCTTGTCAAATGCCTTGCTGAAATACAATGAATTTCTCTCCCATATGAACCTCAAGCTGCTGAGAAATGCACTGCATCATTCAAAGAAGGACAAAATTTTGTGCATAAGTAAGTTCTAGTCTGTATCTGAGAAGAGTGGCTCAGAGCATTTTATTTTGGAATTTACAGAGATTTCTCAAGCATCCTTACATTCCAGGTGGTTGTGGTAGCCTCATGGGAGGCCTTAAAAAAAATGACAGGAAGGTGGGTTATAAACATATTGAACAAACAAGCAAACAAACAAACATCCGACTCAGCTTCCCTTCTGCGCCTGTGGTTCCAATGTACATCTGACCTTTAGGCAGGTTCTGCATTGGCGTGTGATCCATCTGGCCCGCAAGGGAAACTGATCCAGATGTTCCACAGCTGTAAGGAGAAATGACCATGCAGAACTGAGCTTGAGGATCAACCACACTGCTAAGGTCCTGCTTGAATCCACCCTGTGTCTTTGAGGGAAAGGTATCATCCCATAAACATGTGGTAGCAGTTGGGCAAATGACCTCAACAACACATAGACACCACTGTTTCTCGGCTGCTTACAGAGTCTATCCAAACTCTTAGCTTGACTTGGAAACTCACTAGGAATATTTAATGAGCCATTTTACCCAACTTCTTCATCTACGTCTTTCTTGAGTTTCGGACACTCCCTGCATGGAGGACATCTATGCCTGTATTTGTCTGTAGGTAAGGGGGAGAAGGGAGTAACATTTAAACACTGAGCTCTCTCTCTGTTAGACACTCTCACTTTCTTTCTTTCTTTCAGTCACCTTGTTAGAAATACCTGTGGGTAGAAATAGCATTATTGGAACAACCGCTTTGAGTATGGTAACATTTTCCACTCAGATCCCTGACTTTTTATTTCATGTTTTCCTTGGACTGGCACACATGCAAACGGGTGAAAAATATTTTCAGCCAATGTCTCTCCAACAATTGGCCTTTCCCGATTCTGTCCCTAGAGGGCAGCTGAAATATAATGTATCTATTAATAATGTGTTCCAGTGCAAACACTATACTTCTATAGTAGGGAGTCTTGAAAGTTCGTCAATAACACACTCACTAAGAGTTGATTCACAGGGTCATTTCCCCTCCCTCCAGAAGCAAGCCGTGCTCCCGAGTTTTCCTTGGAAGGCTGCTCTTGTGGGATATTGGCATGGATGTTGCTGCAGCGATTCCTGGAACAGCAGTGCTGCTTTGACAGTTGGGATTGCTCCTGGCTGTGTGGCATGGTGCACTGCCACACTTACGGGGGTACCACATGATTGTGAGCACAAGTGGGGCCAGGGAAAGCTACAGTCAGTGGTGCAGCTAATGCTGGACCCCAGGGCCATACCCCAGGGGCTCCCGAGAGAGCAGCAGTGGATGGCACCAGATCTAGCACCAATCAGCAGCTAGGTTGGCATGGGCATGCTGGAATGCACCAGAGCTGGCATCTTTTCCATATATATATGTATATATAAAATAGGGGTAACTAGCTAGTTAATGAACATGGTTAAGTTGGGTCAGTTACTTTCTATAGGTCTACTTTGAGTAAAGCTTCATTGAATACCAGCCTTACTATCCTTTTCTACAAATTCTTCCCAAGTTTTAAGTAGTTTTAAAATGCATGCAGAGCTAATGCTCTACTCCTGAGCTGCATCCTAGGATTAATGGATTTTTGGTTTTGTTTCTCTAGCATATCAAGAAGGTAGAAGTGGTTGTAAAGCATGGGATGGTTGTGAGGAGGAGCAAAATGTCAGTTGTGCATTTATTACATCCAAGGTCTGCTCCACTGCCTACCATTTCTCATGGTGGGGAGCAAGTCGCTGATGGATGTGGCCTGAGGAGGGGGAATAGCTTAGGGAGAGTCCTGAGAGCCAAATAGAGAAGTCCAGAGAGGCCCAGATCTGTGGTGACCCACCACTGGTCTATAGAAATAAAATGCTGCTGTGGTTAACAATGTTTAAACCCTGATCCTACTCAGTGGAGTGTCAGTCTAGCCCTGGCTTCTGAAGGGGCCTCAAGGGGCATCACAGTTCTCCTGCTTCCACTCCCACCCTATACCAGAGTCTGGAGATGATGTAGTCTTTTATGGTATGGTATGGTATGGTAATACAGGGAAAGAAGGCTTCACCCAGCACTCGAATTAATGTTTAGGTAGCTCCAGCCATTGGCAAATGTACCCATATTGGGTTTTCTAATAATAATAATAATAATAATAATAATAATAATAATAATAATAATAATAATAATAATTTTATTTATACCCCGCCCTTCCCAGTTCAAGAACCGGGCTCAGGGTGGCTAATAACAAATTTAAAACACTTTAAAACACTTACCGGTAATTATAAAAGCAGCATAAAATACAGTATAAAAACTACACCAAACTTATTTGGGAAATGATACTTCTGATGTAGAATGGTGCAACTGTAAGTTTATTTATCCAGCTCTGGGAATGTTGTGCAAGTTGAGGAATTTGAAGGCATCTAATTAGCAAGATTTGACCCATCTGTCCAGGCTTGGTTAAATTTGCAGAAACATGAATAAGCATCTGCCTGCTCTCATATGAACCCATCCATTGACCTTGGAGGTCCTGCTCTCTGCCTTGTCCTTACGTGAGATCAGGAAGGTAGGAGAGTCAGGGAAAAGATGAACTTTTCGGCCAGAAAGTGGGTGGGAAGATTCTTACGCAAAGTTGTAGATATGCAGCCAGGAGGGTTGTCAGTGGCTTTTGAAGTGGCTTGTGTAAAGGTGAAGGGACCCCTGACCATTAGGTCCAGTCATGACCGACTCTGAGGTTGTGGCGCTCATCTCGCTTTATTGGCCGAGGTAGCCGGTGTACAGCTTCCGGGTCATGTGGCCAGCATGACTAAGCTGCTTCTGGCAAACCAGAGCAGCGCACGGAAACGCCATTTACCTTCCCGCTGGAGTGGTACCTATTTATCTACTTGCACTTTGACGTGCTTTCGAACTGCTAGGTGGGCAGGAGCAGGGACCGAGCAATGGGATTTGAACCGCCAACCTTCTGATCGGCAAGTCCTAGGCTCTGTGGTTTAACCCACAGCGTGGCTTGTGTAGCTGTCCCTTAATACCAATCTGACCAGCAGCAATTAGCAGGTGATAATGTCATGAAAACCTTTAGCCTGTGATCTGTGCATATCAAACTCCTGTTAAAGGCGTTAAGAGAAGGCCAGGTGATATTCTCCCTCCCCGCCCCATGTTTTCAGGCCAGTTGGCAGTTGAGGCAGCCAACTACTGCATGAAAGCATCTCTAGATTGTGGTCAGCGTGCTTAATGCTGGAGAGCCTGGGGTCCAGGTTAGTTGTTTACCTTCTCTCTTTCTGGCACCATCCTGGGCATGCATTTAAATGGACCAGAACCAGCCTAAGCTCAAAGGTAATTTAATGCTTAAAAGAATTAAGGCTTCAATACCAACCAGACATATTTGGGAATAAGTGAAGCTTGCTTCTCTGTAAACATGCATAGGGCTGGACTGCAAGCGGTTGGGTAGCAGAGGACCCCCCCTCACTCACCATCAAAACATCGCCACAGCTGCTGGAGAAGCGAGGGGATGTTGCAATGCACCCAGCAAGAATGTGCCACACATTTGGGGGGTAAGACAGGAACTGATGAAACTGTCCTGTTTGTGGCAGGACGAGATGACGAAAACAAGAGCAGGGAAAGCAGTCGGTGCAAACCCCCAAAGCCATGTATTTTCTCTGTTTGGTTGCTTTTGGAACAATGTGGCAACAGCCATCCAATATCCTAGGGCTCTTGTTTATCTGGGGGTTTTTTTTTCCGTAAATGAAAAAAGACGAAAAAATGAGAGAAAAACAAGTGTTGCTTCCAAATGGAGAGTCATGTGTTTTGATTCAATCTAATTATACAAAATGATATTTTTATAACCCCTGGAGTTGCCCCTGCTTCTTTGTGTCTTTCTTCATTTGTTTACGTTTAGCACAGTCGAGGATCCAAGTCTTAGTGACTTTTGAAGGAAGGAAGGGGAGGGGGGGGGAACTTTGCTGGCCTTTGGTATTTGCTACTCTCCATTTCTTCTGGCCTTGTAAACAAACATTATGTTTTCCTTGCTTCACGGTCCTCCTTCCTACTTGCTGCGGCCTCTATTTTCATTCTTCTCAGGAGCACCTGAACAGCTTTCTAGAGCACTGAGGCAGTCCCTGGATGCATTGCCCCCTCTCAGCCAACTGGCAAGTCGGCTGGACAGCTCCCACGAGGCACAGAGCATATGTGGAACGGTGCTATGCGTGTTATAGGCACCATCAACTGGAAACTTAAGGGCCAAATATGCACCCTCAGACCCACTTGCTAGCCTTTGTGGCTATCCAGGGGCAAGAGAGGTGTGTGGAGGTGATTGCATTCCTATCTTGCAGTCCATTTCAGAGAAGAGGACTTGGTCTCTGCTCTTTAAAATGGCTCTTCTGTAAAAAACTAGGCCCCATCTGCACTATACACTGGAAGCAGGATGGTACTGCTTCAGAAAGCCAATGATTTCCCCCAAAGAATCCTGGGAACTGTAGTTCGTTAAGCATCCTGAGAGTTTTTAAGAGACCTCAATTCCTCCCAC
Source organism: Podarcis erhardii (assembly GCF_964252035.2). Taxonomy (NCBI): domain Eukaryota; kingdom Metazoa; phylum Chordata; class Lepidosauria; order Squamata; family Lacertidae; genus Podarcis; species Podarcis erhardii. Next base: position 75,881,811 of record NC_138497.1, on the reverse strand, counting down.
AGAGCTACAGCACTCAAAATTGTTTAGCAGTCAATTCCTCTTCCCAAGAAACTCAAAGGATTGCAGCTGTGTGAGGGGAATAGGGACCTCCTAGCAGCTCTCAGAACCTTTAAAAAATTGCCATTCCCAGGATTCTTTGGGGGGGAAGCCATGACTGTTTAATATGGTATGTTACTGGTTTATATGTACAGTGCAGATGGCTCCCCAGCTGATGAGCTAGGGAAATTATTGTTGTGCTTACCTTTTTTCCTTATGGGCTCCTCTTCTGCATATTGCACACTTAAGATGGGCCATTCTGGTTGCTAACTCTCCTATTTGAACTCTGTCCCTCACATGCATAGTGTGTTTCACTGAAGCACAAGGCTTCTACTTGGCTGGTTGGGTCACATTTTTGTCTCAGGATATTGTAGGCTTGTCCTTGCTTGCCTGCTGTTTTCTTCAGCTGTGCATCCTTTTCCTCCTTTGCTGATTGTTTGGCCTGGGCTAAGTATTTTATTGATAGTTCTCTTAACAAGAATTGTTGATTGGCTTGCTTGATGCCCATGTATGGGTTGGTGTTATTCATATTAAATGCTGTTAACTGACTTACTGGTGTGCTTTAGGCTTCTGTCCATTTTCAACATGATTTAAATCAGGGATGGAGAACCTCTGGTCCTTCTGATGTTGTTGGACTACAACTCCCATCATCCCTGACCACCGGCCATGCTGGCTGGGGCTGATGGGTGGGACAGAGGTTTAAATGAACTATTCATTGCTGAACTGTCAATGTTACATTTGTTAAGTATTACCATTTTTGTGTGCTACTTGGATTTTCTATGAGCTACTTTGAACACAATGTGTTTGTAGGAAATGCAGTTTACAAATGTAACCATCACCTATATAGAAACAGTTGGTGTTTATTGGGTTCCCCAGAAGACATCAGCCTCTGCTTGACCACAGGAGGGCAGTACTGCTCTACATGGAAATGCCATAGGGAGATGATGGGACACGAGAAAGATGTCCTTTTGCCTGTGGAGATCTAATAAATGACTGAGAAGTTTGGAAGGTAGGTGGTCTCATTGGCTGGCATCTTAGCATATCATTCATCCTCAGCTTGGCTGATAGCACTGAGGCACACCTAGTTCCAGATAAGGTCAGGTATAGAAGGCTTCCTAATTCTGTGTATCTTCTAAGAGAAACGGTCTGTAGTTCCTCTGAAGTTGCTTTTGCTTTCAGGCAAGGGTGAATGCAATTCATGGTTGCAAGGATGTGAATGCAAAAAGAAGAAGAAGACGCTATTTTGTCAAGTAGTTTATGCTCTGCTTCTTGATAATATTTGTATTGCTTCATTTTCATAGAATAGTAGAGTTGGAAAGGGACCCTGAGGGTCATCTAGTTCAATCCCCTTCAATGCAGGAATCTCAGCTAAAGTATCCACAACAGACCCAATCTTAGCTTAACAGCCTCAAGTGAAGGAGAGTCCGCCACCTTGTGAGGGAGTTTGCTTTACTGTCAAACAGCTCTTACCACCAGAAAGTTCTTCCTGAGATTTAGCTGGAATCTCCTTCCTTGTAACTTGAAGCCCTTGGTTTGGGTCCTACCATCCAGAGCTGGATAAAACAAGGTTGCTCCATCTTCCATGTAATGTCCCTTTAGATATTTGAAGATGTCTATCATATCTCTTCTCAGTCTCTTCTTTACCAGGTTAAACATACCCAACTCCCTCAACTGCTTCTCATCAGGCCTGGTTTCCAGACCCTTGATCATCTTGGTCACCCTCCTCTGCACTTGTTCCAGCTTGTCAATATCTTTCCTAAATTGTGGTGTCCAGAACTGGACACAGGACTCCAGGTGTAGTCTGACTGAGGCAGGATAGAATGGTACTATGACTTCCCTTGACTGGGACGCTATACATCTGTTGATGCAGCCTAGACTAGCATTAGCTTTTCTTTTCTTTTTCCTGTTGAATCACACTGGTGACTCATGTTAAGCTTGTGGTCTACAAAGACACTTAGATCCTTTTCATTTGTACTACTGGCAAACCAGGTGTCCTCCATCTTATATTTGTGCAGCTGGTTGTTCCTGCCTAAGTGTAGAACCTGACATTTGTCCCTACTGGAATTAATTTTGTTCCTTTGGGCCCAGTTCTCCAATCTGTTAAGGCCATATTGAATCCCAGTTCTGTCTTCTGTGGCATTAGCTGCCCCTCCTAGTTTGGTGTCATCTGCAAGTAAGCATGGTGCTTTGTAGATCTGGTATGACTCTTTGCAGCAGGTAGTCCTAAATTCTGAAAAATGGCATTGAAGCTGGAAGATCTCATTGAAGAGATCTAGCTTAAGTCCTGCTGATGTGGAACTAGGGAATTCATTTGTTCTGGAAAGTTCAGGTCCACATCAGGAATATTTGTTGCATATGTGTATTCCTCACATCAGAGTTGTGCACCAGCATGGAATGTGTAGTTTTTCCTAATGCCAACAGTTACTGTGCATTTGTATTTCATTTTCCTGTATATTTTATTAAGTTTCATGTAAACAGACATAATGTTCAGCCACATTGAGCATGTAACATAGAAGTGTCTATACACTGATTAACCTTTGATGTTTATGTTTTGAAGGCTGTTACATGTAGCAAAGATTACTTGCTCTGGAGCAACTACTCCCCATTGCTTCTGAATATTAGTGCTAACACAATTCACAACCACCACTTCTACCCCTAAGCATGCAGTGGAAAATCTGTTACTCTACCACTCTGGAAATATAAGCGGGTCTGTAGCCTAAGTGATTATGCAACAGGCTTGCTGTGGTTCAGCTTATGGAAGGGGAAAGGACACCATCATGCTCCCTCACTATCACTACCTTTGCAAATTTTGTAGAATCATTGAAGAGACGGAAGGGTCTCAAAGGCTCATCTTAGTCCAACCACCTTTGCTGTCACCTTCATTCTTGACTTTGATTTTGGATTACTATATGGCCGGGTATCTGTGTGCCTGATTCTACAAACCAATTAATTCCCTGGCTCCTTTCCTTCCATGGAAATCCTAGTCATATATTTCCTCTTCTTGATACCTAGGCAGTACCCCTTTGGAATAAGTGGGGCAAAGAGAGGTTTTTCCTGACAATCTCTCCACCATGAAACGCATACAACCCAAGCCCTTCTTCCACCATTCATCTTGCTTCATCTTCCCAGGATTTTGGAGTGGAAGGTACTGACTGATTCCATCTGCCAGCTTGACTGTGCTTCAAAGGCAGCAAATCCTGGGGACTTTTAAACTTACAAACAGAAACATGCATTGGAAAAAGGCTGAAAGAAAAGAACAGCTCTCTCTAGGCAGGCTGGCTCGAGCCCCAGAGCAATCTAAAGCAAGCCCCCCAGGAGTCACTCTTCAGTGACAGCCATGCAGCTTTCTTTTTGTCAATAGAGCCTGTGCTGCTTGATGCATCCAGTTTTATTCCTTAGGTGCTCTGTGAATATGATATAGAGGAAGCAAAGGGAGGAATAAAGAAAAATGACTATATCTGGTGTTGTGAAATGGACTTCCATAAATATTTTAAAACTACATATACAACTTAGGATGACTAGAAAAAGAGGATCAGGCCTGGAACATCACCACTGACCTCATTAGATTTCCATCCCTCCGGTTCGTGAATCATATGCACCCTAGAAATTGAACAGTTAAGACCTATAGAATGATTGATCTCCTGGAAGGGAGCCATATTCTCTTTATTCATATGGAAACTTATGGAAGAAAATCAACCCCATATGCTGCTGTTTTACTATAGTGCCTCTAACTGCGTCATTTCTTATCTCAAGATTACATGTTACAGCAAATTGCACATCCCTTAACATGGTCCAAAGATGTCGTAAGTTTCTCCCAGTTGGCCCTCAAAGGCATATTGCTCAGGACCATCCGAACAGGCTTTTTTGAAAATAGAAAAGGAACCCCAGTTGATGAAAGAATGGAAGACACATGGACTTACAAGAAACATGGAAGGGTTTTGGGTTTTTTTGTAATTCCTAATGGAATGGAATAACATGATAAAAATAAATAAATTAGCTACTGCTATCTTATACCGGTCAGGTACCATACAATCAGAGGGGAAATAGGCCAATTTTTTTTCTAGGGAAAGTGTGAGCAATTAGGAACATATTAACACACATGGTGGGACTGCTCCTTTGTCCAGTCATTCTATGGGAAAGATTTAGGCAAGAAAAAAAATCAGCTGCAAGGTGAGACAGGGTCCTAAATTCAGTCTCCAGCCTTTTTTGCTCAGCGATGTCCTACCTAAATGCAGAAGGAGTTTTTGTTATACTCCAATGATAGCAGATCAGTTGTAAAACAAACAGGGACAGGAAGTCCTTCCAACAATTAAATACTTGACAGTGATTCCATTGGGAAAACTCACACATACCAGATCAGAGATGTAAGAGAATGGGGTCTGATGCTGATTTATTTGTCTCCTGGCTTCCCTTTATTTTGTACACAAAGGCTTATTACATAGATCAAAAGCCTCCAAAATAATGTATAATTTACCTACGGTTGAATACAATCTAAGGAAGCTCAAATCTGTACAAAACCACTGACATGTTTTAGTACAAATGACACCCTATTTTCCATTTAGCAAGCATCAATCTGAGGGTTGACTGCAGTCTGGAAGCTCTGATTGTTGATGTTTTTTGAAATTGTTATTGTTTAATTATATTTGCTGTCATTATCGGGCTTTGACAATATGCAGTTTCTCCCCACAACCCCTGAATATTCCAGGATAATAACTGACTGTGACATCAGCACCAGCTACAACCTTCCATCACTTGCTGATATGGTAACTGGTATTAAACAAGAGAGCTTGCCAGTCCCCTTTAAAAGCCCAGAAGCAGTGAGCAGGGATGATGATTGCAACTCCCATTCTATTCCCCCCCCCCCCGGCACTTTCATTCAGCCTCTTCTCCAGCCAGATATGGGGCAAAACTAAAACCGTGCTTGCTACTGCAGGCAGAAGTGTAGTCAAATGTTGGATGGGTGGGTTTTGGTGGTCCAGTGGGTATATATTCTGTCATAAAGCAAACTACATATCACAGGTTCCATATTTTTGTAACATGTCCATCCAAAATCTTAGCCAGCCACCCATACTGCTTAACATCTTGGAGTCTAATCTGTCCCCTGTTCTTCTTTTGGTAGTTTGGAGTATAACCTGTTTATACTTCTGTATATATGGTGAAGCAACATTAACCCTGTTTACATACTACAGTTGTGTACACTGTACACCTATTGAATGGGATGGGGGAGGGAGAGAGGAGATTTCACTCTGCTCTCCCTTCCTTATTCAGATTGAGCACATATCTCATGAAAGCATCTTTACACCTAGAAACTGTACACACAAGCTGTGGAGATGTGATGGGGAGCCCTGTTTTTGCAGGGTTCTCAATCTGTGAAGAGCTTGTGCAGATGCCTTTTATATCCATATATGCTATTTTACCAGATGCTGAACTGACAAAAGGAGGGAAGTTTCTATCCTTGCTCTATGCATGCTCTGTACATGACTGCAAGATGTGCAGAGGGCTAATGTTGCTTTGCCCCGTCAAAAGAATAGTGTGACTAGGCCCTTAACTGCTAGGAGAGGGGCAGGGGATAGGATAGACTCCCAAACATTGTGTATAAGAGAGGGGCAGAAGCCAGTGGGTGTGGGACTCCTCTATGCCTGTTCAGTGGACATGATCTCAACATACATTGAGTTTCTCTGGAGTGGCAGCCAGTCCTGTGAATGCATCCTCAGACTTCTGTGTTTGCAGCTCACCAGCTTCCCAGAAAACCCTTGGCTTGAGCCAAGAGGTAGTGAGCCATGATCTTCTTGGTACACACTGGAGGTGTGTTGGATCAATGACAAGACCAGGCAGCACACTAAAAAGATCAGCCTTGGCCTGGGGGGGGGGGAATAATGGACTCATGAGTCCCGTCTCATGAACTCACTCCTGTCCTCTTCTCAACCTTGTCTCATGAGATGTTCTGGACTCAAGGGGAAAAGACATTGTTTGCTGCGACACTCCAGTGTGTTGTGAGTGTCTGCCAGGTTAGGTGCCAGGATGTTACAGCACAGCATTCGGGAAACACCACTCTTGTGTCTTTTTTATTTTTTTAAAAATCCACACTGTAGCATCCAGGAGTCTTTGAGTCCTTTCACACCCACCCAAACGCTTCTCTAACATCATACGTGTGCTTTCAGCATGGCTCTCTTGGGATGTGCCTGGTTTGTTTTCCAGTAGTTAAATCATCCATGACTCAATTCAGCTCTTCAGGAGCTGTGGGATTGGAGAGGTGGTGGAGAAGAGGACTATGCACACAATACACAGTTTTATGCACCAATAAGCCACAGGCATGAGTCTCTGGAATGAAAAAGGCCAGCAGTTTTGTGGGGGGGGGGATGTTCACAAGAGCTTTCCAAGCTTGCAGAACACAAAGGAAAGATCTGAAGTATCATATGATCATTGTCAGTAGAGCACTGCAGGCTACCAGGCAGTACTGGCACCAATGGGAATTTGTTCACTAAGCCTCCTAGCTGCTTGAGGAGGGTTCGTTCTGATTGTGCTGGAGAGCAATGTGATAAGCACACTGCAGTCCAATGAAGATCCCTTTTCCAGCTGTGCCTGTAATTAAATAAGCAGAAACTTGCTATGTAGCTGCATGCTACGTATTAATTGAGCAGCTACAACACTGGATGTTGTACATATGTTTGCTTGTTAATAAATTATCTGTTCTAATTTACTACATAGAATCTGGACCTTCCTGTTGACGACAGCACATGATACAAGCAGTGGAATACGTTGTGTGAAGGTACTGTGGAATATTTGAGGCCTCTGCATCCCTTATCTCTGTCACATGAGGCAGCTGAGGTCTGGAAGAGAGAGAGGGTTGAGTACAACGAGAAGGGAGTGACACTGAAAGGGAAAAGGGGAGTGTTTCAAACAACAGCAGAAGCTTGAGTAAAGTGATGAGTGGAGGGACACTGAGAGCATGCTTTTAAAGAAAATAAAGCCATTTTAAGAAGGAGAAATAGCAGAAATGGGAACAACAAAGAAGCTAAAATTACTTACTTACTTACTGTACCTCAAACATTGTTTAAAACTGCCACTTTCCTCCCTCAGTGTTACCCTATGCTTGCTCTACTCAACCCTCTGCTGGGTTTCTGGTTTGTTTTTTTAAAACAACACCACCAACATCACTTCCCTCCTCTCAGTGTCCCATCATCTTTGTTTTATTCCAACCTCTCCAGTTGTTTAAAATGACTTTCCCTTTCTCTGTATTCTTCCCTCCCTACTTTACTCAAACTTCTGCCAGTGTTTAAAACCACCACTTTCCACTCTCAGGGTTCGTTGCTACTCATCAATAGCAAGGATCCATTCTGCGTATCTTTGCTTCCTTGGTAGATAGGGAAAGAGTAGGAAGAGAAAAAGAGAAGCTAGAATCTGAATCATAAATCCTGCTTGCACAGACTGTATCTGTGACCTATATTCCTGCCAGAGGCAGAAGAGTCTTTTACACTTCTTTATGGTATCATCTGAAACTGTTCCCAGACATGACAAATCACAAACTTGGTAAGATAACTTTAACATTTCATTCACATTTAAAACATATGGCTTGGTTGGAATATTTTGCGAATGAAGTGTTATTTGCGTCACACCAGATTGTAAGCACGATACTTTGTTTGTGTGTGAAAGCCACTGCCTTTAGGTTGATACGGTGTATCATGTGCTGTGATTTGAGGGATGGTGTTTCATACTGCATATACTGGCTAAAGAGGGATTCTGCTGCTACCTCAGTAAGGTGCAATCAGAGTTTGTCTGCTAGATGAAGTTTGCCCTATCTAGGCTCAAAGCTCAGAAGAAGCAGAATGTAGCAACAGCACTTCAGGTGGAGCAGAATCGCATCAGAGAGAGCAAGGCGGTGGGTATCAGGACCTTGGATAGCACACTGAAGAAGGTGCTGGCTGGAGAATTCTCCCAAAAGCAGAGCTATTGATTCAGCAGAGTGATGAGGCCTACTGAAGGCTGACTGGTCTGCGCTTGCTGTTAGCTTCACTCCTTATGAAGAACTGCCTCTGTTTGTAAAAAGCATTTCACTCCTACAACGTGGGTCTGGTGGGGACTGTTTTGGAAATGCAACTTCTGATTCCAAGGAGTGCAGAAAGGCCACATACCCTAGCCCAGAGGGTCCTGGAATGGGAGGTGATGGTTTCCTGAGCATTGCCTCATCCGTATTCCTGTCTTCTTTTGAAGTTGAAGAGTAGCCATGACATCACAAGTAGAAACTATTGATCACCCTTTCCACAAATGATGTGGGGAGTGAATGGAAGGATCATGTTCAGGGTTTTAAAACTCCTAGTCACTTGAGAGACACGTGTGTGTGTGTGTGTGTGTGTGTGTGTGTGACAAATGACCAACAAGATCAATAAATAATTTCAATAGTTGTTATCTTGTGAACCACCCTAAGATCTTTGGATGAAGTGTACATAAACTTAATAAATAATCATCATCAAGATAAAAATCTGTCCCATGTTGGTCAATGAACACCCAAGCCCACCTTCCGTCCCCTGAGCCCTTTATCCTCATGGGCTTATGCCCGCTTGACTTTGTGTAGGAGGATGCAACCCTATCTACAAACGATGCAGCATTTTCTCAAGTATCTCTTCACAGCCACAAGGTCCTACAAATGTTTGCTTTAAATTGGGGATAAGTCCTGAAGTTGGAAGACCCAAGGGGCCAGTTTCTATTCTCCAAATACCAAATTCCACATGCAGGTGCATGGAATGGATACAACACTGGCCCAGCAATCTTATGCTATGGGAGCGAACCCTGTTGAATTCAGTAGCGCTTCCTTCCTAATGACATACATTTAGGACTGCACTACACATGTAGGGTTTCCTGCTTCAAGGCAAGCTCATAATTGCTATTTCACAAATGAAGTTTGTGTGTACACACATGCCTGTTCTCTGGCAGTAACAAGGGAAAAGACATTCCAACAGGGATAGCAGTCAACTGAAGGCAGTGCTCAACATGCGAATACACTCCTCAGTTATCAATATTTTACTAAAGGGATGTCCTTTGACATTTGTCAAGAAAGCGACATGTCTTGTTCACTAGCCTGAGAAGTGTTGATAAAAGGATAGTTGAGAGTAGGAAGCCTCAAGAAATTAAAGTGGTACATTGCTGTAACTCTGTCCTTACCTTACCTCAAGCAACACAGGGCAAGTTAAGGACAGGAAAGCAATGGGAATGACTGCATTACCATGCTTGTTGTGGTTTGAAGACAAACTCATAATGTCACTGTAACACAGTTTGATGAAATTTAATTTCCTTGGTATTATTACCATTATATTTTTATGCAGCAGTAAAAAGGTTGATCCTTTTTCTTTCTTTGCCTGAAGACACATGGGCACTTGAGCTTCTCCCCTTTAAAAGAAGGTTAGAACATTTGGGACTTCTAAGTTTGGAGGGGAAGGGTCAGAAAGGGAGGATATTGTGGAGATATCCAAAATTATATGTGGATGATTTGGCCAATGAATTTGTTTGTTAGGCCTATCCAAACAAACAAATAGCAAAAGCACACCAACCCCAGGACAGTGTTTTCCTATTAATTTCTGCATAGGGTTGTTTTTATATCTGCAACCCATCCCTGTGGTAGAACTTTTCAAGCAAAGGCATACCTTATGTATAGCTGTTGGAGGGCTGCAGCTTTGTGTGTGCTTTTCCTATGGTCCTCCTGGCAGATCCTTTGCTATCATTACTCATGTTGACACATTCTGCAAAGTAACTGAGGCAACTTTTGGGAAACAAGGGTTTCTAATTTCACTTTCAAATTCTGAAGGGACAAAAAAGAGAATCTGCACACACACACACACACACACACACAGAGAGAGCGAGAGAGAGAGAGAGAGCGCACAAATAAAACAGATCATTTAAACTGAAATTTCATTGTGGACTGCCTCTGCTTTCTCTGTCATACAAGGGAGAGAGAGTACAAAAACCCTTAGGTCTGGTTAGTAAAGGAGCCAGCATTTCTATACCTTAAACCTCCAGAGGTCTAAAAATTCCTGCGTTCAGATCCAATTTCAGAAGTGTAGTACAATAAAACACTGTGTTTTGTTTAAAACATGGCAATTTGAACTTTCAGGCTTGCCTTTCAAGCAGGATTTTGTAGTAGTGCTGAAAAGAGACAGCAAAAGGTTTTAATAATAATAATAATAATAAAGTTGTATTTCCCCATTTGCCTCTGGCATGCTTGGAAGTGGGTCTGCTTGCTTCAGAAACACCATAACATTAGTGCAGTCTCCTCCGAGCTGGTGCCCTCTGGGTGCTTTGGACTACAATTCCCATCAGTCCCAGCCAGCTGATGGGAGTTGTAGTCAAAAACATTTGCAGAGCACCAGGGTGCAATAGTTGCATTGGTGAGTTAGATGGGCCCTGGCTCTTTTTTCTTTTCTTTTTTTAAACAAACCTTCAAAATGACTGAGACAGGATGCTGGTGTTTACAATAAAACAGGTTTATGGACCTTGTCATTTGACATCTCACATAGGGATGACGGCAATACTGAACTGCAAAATAAGCTGCAAAGAGAAAGTCGTCATGTACCGTTCGGAGGTCACTCTGATGGATAATGACACTTTAAAACATGTTTTGCACTTTGGACTATAATTTTTTCTAAAAATGGGACAGCATCAAATACATTTTTGGGCTAATGAAAAACAGAATTGTAAATATATTAGCAAACAGGCCATCTGAATAGGCCCTGCTGGTGGTCTCTGTGGAGTCATATAACTGGGGCTGCTTGCACTTGGATAACCTCCTGGTAGCAAGAGAAAATGTTTATGAATCTAGAATGGCTCACAAACGTTAGAACAAATGATTACTTTATCCTGAAAAACTGAACTGCAAGTGACTTCTCCTGGCAGTTTGTCATTGCTTCGTCTCCCACTTTAAAGCATTTGGTCACCCCGCCAATGAGCAAAGATAACGTGGCTGAATGCTGACACTGAGTTGCAAGCAGACCTTTGCAAGATGGCAGAGTGAACAGCTCACAGACAGAAGGCAGCCTATCAATGGATCTTACTGCCAAGGAAGGAGGAATGGCAAACAAATGGGAAGAACCAATAGCTGGCTTCCGAATCCTCTGCCCAAGCCTTGATGCCTCTGCTTCTACAAAACGTCTATAGTAGGTTGAGAGAGATGTTCCAGGTGCAGCCTATTAAAGCTGATCCATGTTTGTTACTTTGAGAGCTCCTCACTCTGTTAGTTTAAGCATCGTAGTATGTGAGTGTTTTGCAATCCTCAACATGTTTACCCCAAATCACCCTGCAAGGGAGGGAAAACTTGTCACTCCAACCCGGACAACATGGAGAACTGTATGACTCAGATCACACAGGATCTTATTCCCATAGTAGGAAGCTAAAATCAAGGTCTTGACCCTGAATGGTCTTCCACCTTGCTTCTCTGACATGGCTTTTAGATTTTCTCTTTATCTCCGTGTTCAGGAGATGGGAGATTCTGAGCTTTCCTTACATGTGTCAGGCAGCATACTGTTTCAAAAGAGGCAAAACCAGTAACCCTGAACTGGACATTGTACTCCCTGCAGTTTAATGCACCACCAGCCAGACATTCTAAATTATCCCTGATGCTCTCATTCCAAACCCCATGGCAAGCAGTTCCACGTCTATAAATAGTCATACTACAAATAACAGTTAGCATCGGACTATTAACATATGCCAAGGCCTGCAAAGTTATCGGAGGAAGAATACAACAGAGAGGCCAGGCACCAATGCATGATTACTTTCATTTAACAGACTTCTTGTTCTGTTCTTCCCAAGGCCTGATTTATGCATGACACAGGGCAATGCCAAAATGCTTACCCATGTAAATGTTTCACACATGCCTTGACACATTTAAATGCATCTGCAATATGCACCATTTGTTTGCATGAAGTGCTAATAGCATGACATAAGCAGGCCCATCTGGGTACCCATCACTAGCAGGATAATACTGCATGGCAATGGGCTGCCATTTGTGATGGCGAACTCCCTTGTGATATAGGCAGAAGTTAAGGAGTCCAGTGTGGTTGCATATGAACTGCAATAAGATACCGTTTGGCAAACGGTTGTCTTTATTCACACTGAAAGAAATGTTAAAGTAATGAGAGAAAATATTTATGGACCCGTAGAGAGAGAAAGAGAGAAACATGTAAATGTATCCAGAATATGGCCCATTCCACTTCCTAGAGGCAAAGCACCATGGAGAGAAGAGAATTATGGGATCTCTTTATAGGAATCCACTGAACATACATCTTTGAATGTGGAAATGGATCATATAGTGAGTTGGGAACAGTCTTGGTCATAAAAACATGCCTAACTCAAGTCCAACTAGTTTCACAGTAGGCCGATTGAAAACACAACTAAATCCAGATACAACTCAACCTGCAGGAAGCGTAGAAATAAGGCATGCCCTCCTGAATGACACTTATATAAGTACCATGCTGTTTGCCTGTGTCCATGTGTGTTCAGAAAGGCGATTGAGGGTGGAATTCAGTGTAGCACGGGGGGAGGGGATAAGGTCCGCTCGTGTAACAGGACTTCCACCTCTCCTCCTCCCACACCCCACACCACCTAAGCCTATTCTGAGGCTTCCCCCAACCCTCCAGAGCAGATTTAGGGAATGCAGGGGATGATGAAGTCCTATCGCATGAGCAGACCTCATTCCACACGCATATCAACTATAGCTGAATACCACCTGGAGTGTATGTGTGAGAGAGAAGCAGGATTGGGGAGGGGGGAGAATCTGGGCTTTATTTCTTCAAAATGGGCCTCTGAAGCCCAAAAGGACTTCTGCAGAAGGAGAGAACCTGATGCAAATATCATTGCATATTGCCTGTCTCTGCATCTCCATTGTCTTAGGATTGATGTGCATGTTTGTGGACCACTGGCAAAGGAAGAGGAGTACGGGGGGAGCGCACCACCCCTGGCAGCACAATCCCAGTGGGGTGCCATTGTGGCTGCACCCCCCGCCCACGCTGGGTGCCACAGCCCCGCAGGTGGCGTGCCACACTCCCAGGACACATGCTAGCCCCACCCCTGCCTGCTCTCCACCCCTCGGTGCCGGAGCCTGAAGCTCTGCCACTGTTGTGGACATCACTTAATATCTCATCATTTGCACTTGGAGGCAATGTCAGGTGATATGGAAGCAGATGATATGTGATGGCTCTTTTTTTTACAAATGCCATCACTTCTTAATACAATCCGGATGTGCATGTGCTAACTCATCCTTGCTTTCCCTGCCTCATAGATTTGCTTTCTGACTTCCATGACGTGCAGGCTGCTCAGTATGTTCAGAAGCAGAAACTTAAGCCTGCCAAGTTGCTTCTCTACTACTACCTAATATAGCTACACCTTTTTTTAGGGGGGGGGGGATTTTGAGCTGCTTTGCTATCCTCTTCCTGTCCCTGCCATGCATGCATTGCACACTTTATGGATCATCACTGGTCATTTAATGACTTACTTTCCTCGTAGTGGGTGGTGGTCATCTGTAGCCACTGGTAAAAGCAAACATTATCCCACCCCATCCCTTCCCCCTTCACATCACGGCTAGAAACGACAGACGATCACCTCTCTATGCAATCAGAGCCTCCATATGGTATGTTTTAAAGTGGCTACTTCATGACTGGCTGTCATCGGATTCCACTTGCAGTCACTGGGAGACTTTCTTTCAAGAAGAGCACAAAAACTATCACAAGACCTGTCCTGTTTTCAGGCAAGCAACAGAAATCTGTAGGCACGGGTTTAAGTCCTGGCTAATGTGCCTGTGATGCTTGCCTGTGCAGAGGGGCCATCTTTGTACAATACGAGGCTTCCCCTCCCCTTCTTAGGCACGATTCTGCTTCTTATTAGCGCAAACTGGCAATGAAGGAGATGGGGATGGTGTGTTGTGAGTTACTGGGGCGAGGGAAGGGAGAGCTGGTGCTAGTTCCTTCTTTAATGAAAACCAGCTTTTCCAGAAACAGAAAAGACCTTGATAAACCTCCTGGCTTCCTGCTAGGGGGTTTATTCACCCTTCCTCTTGGATCAAGCACCAGTTTTGGCTGGGATCTTGTTTTAAGACTTTCCACCTTAGGTAATTTATTTCGTTCACCACGGAGAATAACTTTAGGGCAAACAAAAGGATTTGTGCTTTACTGGTTGATCCAGTATGGACCACACATATATTTGGATGCTGTTATTGAACATAACATATACCCTCCACCCAATAACCAAGCACCATAGGATTTATCAGCAGTTGTGTAATGACCAGTGATGCATAGAAGGGCATCTCAAGGACAATAAGAAGCATAGCCATGGTCCCTTGGCTGCACGCTAATATTTGTAATTATTGTAGGAAATTATTTACATAGTATCTACAGTTATCTGCAGTGCAAGAAGTGGAGCATTACTACACTGCTCAAGCAGCAGGTAGGGGGAAATCAGTCTGGCTATTAAAAGCAATGGGCTGGCACAATCATACTAGGTTAGGTTGTAAGCCAAATCCGGTCACACTGTTCTGTAACTCTGCCGTGTCAGTATAGGAATAGCTCCTGAGCATGAAATTCTAATTCTTAAAATTATTATTGTGGACATTTTAAACAGGGCCAAAGTAGTCATGGCAAGCGAGCACAGAGAACAGCAACTATGTGTCTAGTTCCCCTCTCCCCTTCTTTTCTATAACACACCCTGGTCAGCAAACTTTTTCAGCAGGGGGCCTGTCCATCACACCTTGTGGGGGGGGGGCAGGATATATATATATTTTTGGGGGGGGGCAATGAACGAATTCCTATGCACCACAAATAACCCAGAGATGCATTTTAAATAAAAGGACACATTCTACTCATGTAAAAACACGCTGATTCCCGGACCGTCCATGGGCCGGATTGAGAAGGCGATTGGGCTGCATCTGGCCCATGGGCCTTAGTTTGCCTACCCCTGATCTAATAGATAAGACCCCATACTGCAATATCAGGACAGCCTGTGTATTTTGACCCAAGCCTCCCTCACATGGTTGGCAGTCTAAGATGGGAATGGAGTAGATGCAGAAGACACAGAAAGCCATGACATCATGACATGAAGTAAGCTCTGTGATGATCTTGACTTGTATTGACCTAATGGCCAGGCATCCATTTTTACCAGTCCCTGACTCTCCCAATGACAACACTTTAGTGCCAGTGGAATATTGGTTCTAGTCTTCCTCTCTGCAAATTTGTGATCTTCTGGAGAAACACACACTGAAACTTTCTGGGTGTTTCCCATTATTATTTTTTATTAATGTGTTCCCAGGGTGAAATTACCCAGCCATGGGGTATGAGTAATTCCTGGCCAGGCTGACCCAGAGATGATAATTTGGCCTTCTTCCTGATACCTTCTTTAGTATGGAGATTAGGAAACCATATTAGTATAGGCATTCCTGATTGGCTTTTTACAAGCCCCGCCTTTGAGAGATTGGTTGGTCTGTGTCACAGGGAATGGGTAATGCCCTCTTCTCCATCCTGAATATTCTGAGGTTTAAAAAGAGTCAGGATAGTTCCCCATCTCTCTTTTGGCTTCCTAGTTTCTGTGTCAAACATACTGGGCTGGTGCTTCTTCGGAGCCCAGGGAACATGTGCCTGTTGCCATTTCAAAATGGCCTGAAACAAAGACTCTCAGAAGGTGTATGTAAGTTTTGGCCTCTGTTTGATATTCCCATATCTAGGCTAGGAAGGCATCACATAAGCATTTTTGTATTTAGTTAGCATAGAAGCATAGAATTGTAGAGTTGGATATATTTAAGTTACTTTATCTGCTTCTTTTCCATAGTAAGCTACCTTTCTTTTTAATAAGAGTTTGGTCTAAGAAAGGATTCTGTTTTCAGCTGTGTTTAATGAAAATGTCTACCTGGATTGTTAGGCTATGTACTTTACTGGAGAGGGTTTCATGCCCAGATTAGCAAAGTGAGCTTGGCTTGGGCATACAAGTGGCTCCCAGGTCTTAAAGCAGGTCTTCCCCCAGAGCTTATGTTTACTTTCAAGTTAGCATGAACTATGTTGTTGGAGGTAGTAATGAAATATCTGCCCATGTTGCTAAATACCCATGTTGCTAAATTACACTGACGTATGGCATGGACGCAGTGTTTTCCTCCTTCACAAATTCTAGCACATAGGTTAACTGCAGTTACAAAAGGGTAGAAAACCTTGATAAGTTCTACATTACGGAGTAGGAAGGGGTAACTATATACTTGGCATATGTTCCTGGTGACAGCCAACCACCCCACTATAATCTGTTATATAGTTTGGTCCACAGTGGAAAAAAAGCCCATTAAGACCATGGCATTGAAGTTTCCAGCGTGGAGCAGGGGGTTAAATGTTAGCAACTGTATTAGCAACTTAAAGTTTCACTGCAAACAGCCCTAGGTGTTATATATAAAAGCCTTAAATGTAAATAAAATAGAAAGATGAGGTAATGCTGGCCTTTTAATTTCTTAGGCCAAGTAAAGTTGGCAAAAAAGGACATAAGTAATGGAGAAATGTCTGGGTGGGAAACTGATGTGTTTTCTGTCACCCATCTCTTTCTAGTATTGGTACCACCATGATACAAAGTACTTCAAGTCTTGTTTTGGGAGGCTGGAATAAGCCTATGGGGGCTTTCGGTGCATTTTGGGTGACTAGAAGGGATTCTCTTTTCTGCTGGGAAACGTTGTGTGAAAGAGAAAAAGGGCAAAGTGAATCAACTCGTAAGGCAGGAACATACATTGGAGAGAGGGAGAGAGAGAGAGATGGCAAATTCAAGATGAGAAAAGAACTTTGAGAAAATGAGGCTGCAAATGGGGAGAGGGAGAGGAAAGATGGATAATGGCTCGAGTGTATCTTGCCCAGCTGGAATGGTCTGAAGGGCTATCTGTCTTGCCTTTTTATTGTTTACTGCAGTGGAAAATCAGGGTTAATAGTACAAACAGGAATAGTACAAAGAGGAACAGCACGTTCCATGAGGAAATCTAGAGATGGTTATCCAAACCTGACAACTGCCTAAGAGGCATCGCAGGGGAGGAAGCCCTCAGCGCTGCTGCCGTGGGCAGTTCAGGTAGACACACACAATTGCCTCTTGCAGAATGGATGGCAGAGGAGAGAGATGCCCAGTGGGAAGCAAAGCGGGGTGGTCTGTTTGGCTAGGGAGCCCTGAACTACAACTTGGGGCTATTTTGCAGTGACCTGGTGGAGTCTTTCTGAGCTTTTCTTTTCCTACCTCGTACTCTTTTCCATTCTAAACTGTGAGCTCCCTGTGGGCACAACAAATGTGTTACTATGTGTTTGCATAGCTTCTCATATTATGGTGACCTAATCTCCACTGGGGCGTCTAGGCATGACTATAATAATAAAGGATAATAAAGGAAGAATGCCACAATAGAAAAAGGAAAGGAAGGAGGGCAGGGTAAAACAAGTAGTGGGGTTGGGGGCTGCAGAAAAGTAAGTAAGAAAGATTTCATGGGAATATTTGACTTTGAATGTATGCAAACCAAATGCAGACTCTCAAGGATACAAGCCTTTTAGGAATAGTGCTTGTGCATATGACAAAGAGGTTTGCAGCTTGTAAAATTCTACTTTCCTCTCCAACTGTTAAATCTGTCAAGTTTCACACGCGCAAAATTTGAAAGCATTTCTACACAATTGTACAGGTTTGTCATGAGTCCCTTTCAGTCCCTGCAGCAGCAGCAGCAGCCTGCACCTTTGTTGTCCAAAGTACTGCCTCCCCCTTTCCTTCCCCAAACCTTCACATTTTCAGTGGCTGACCTGCCAACACACTGAGCCAAGGAATTTGGTTGATGATGGACCAGTTCTGTCTAAGTGGTTTGCATCTCTGTTGTTGTACGGTGCCATAGTTATTGCTTCCTCCCATCCATTGCTGTCCATCAGCCAAAATGTTACATTCTACTATGATCTTCGGCCATATCCTCACTTCCAGTAACTGCAGCCTTGGCATGACCTAAGGAAATAGAATTGTGAGGTCAATCGAGCTTCACAGTTCAGGAACAGTATGACCCAGAAAGACCTTTGCTAGCAGACAAGAGCACAACGATAATGGTCATTGTGTTCTACCACTAGCTGAATCCTACCACCTTGGCTTCATCTCAAAATAACAATGTGGTGCACATCATCCAGTGGCAGTTGTGAAGTCGCTGCACATCTGCCCCATGTAAAAAAAATCAGCATGGAAATATGCTAAATGTTAAAGGGCTAGAAGTGTTAATGGAGAAACCGCTATTGTGACAGCAGCTCCTGTATGCCGAATCTTTTCATGGCCACACTGTGACTTACAGTGAAATATCTTCTGATTAGTTCTTAGAGCATCAGGAGAGAGAGAGAGAGAGAGAGAGAGAGAGAGAGAGAGAGAGAGGGAGAGAGATATGAGTGGTTGAGGAAGCGGTGGCAGCTAGTAGCATGCCCCTATCATCAATTTCAGAAGTCTGGAGAGTCTAATTCCAGTGACTTTGGGTCTCAGCTGCAAAGTCTCTTGTTCAAAACTGGCTCCTGTTGTGAACTTAAGGACAAATGAAAAGCCCTACCAGATCAGGCCACATGCCCATCTAGTCCAGCATCGTGTTTTTAGCGATGTCAATAAGATGCCTCTGGGAATCCCGCAAGAAGGATTCGAGTTCAATAGCGCTCACCACTTCTTAGCAGGGATACCATTCAAGAATGGCAAGTGAGACCACTGACCCCTCCTACCTGTCTTTCAAACCTCATAACTATTTCTCAAAAGTGTTACACGGCATAAAAAGTGACTGCCACGAGTATTGCTAAAACGTGCTCCCCCCCCTTTTTTGGCGGCAATTCCATACCTGTCTATATAAGTATTACTGTGGATCTGCAGAGTGTTCTTACTACACTAGTCCTCAATGTGAGGGTCACATAGCTTGTAGTCTCAAACTTCTTTAACCACCTGTGCATTTACTGATAATTTTCTGCTGTAAACAGTGGCTAACATGTTGCTTGCATTTAACCTCCCACCCCACCAATGGAATTTTTCCTTGCACAGTGTCCCTCGTACGATTGCATTAATGATATCTAGTCACCATTTGTGCCTTGTCTAGAGGAATAATACTCAGATCACCATATCCCCCCACTTTCTTATCCTACTGTTCCTTGCCTGTAGGCACATCTGGTCTAGTGTTCCTTGCTTCCTCCTGAGAAGGCCTGTTTGTGGCACATGATAATCTGGATGAGTAACGTTAAATTGTAAGAGAAGAGAAAGTGTGGCGTGGGCATGCCTGGGCAGAGCAGGATTGTTTTTATTTCATGTAACAAAATGTATATAACGCATGATTACAGTATATGGAAACCTCTGAGTAGTTTACAAACTAATTGTGGACATCTCTGTCTGGCCTCATAATACTCCGAGAACGTTGTTTAACCTCTTCCCCTCCCAATTTTGCTGGCAAATCAGAAAGCTTGTGCATTCCTTACCTTAGAGTCAGAATGTGTGTGTTTATATGTGTGTGGTGGGGAAGGGGGAGGGTGTATAGTTAGTGGCTGTTGGGAGAGCCACACATATGGAACAAGTTATTTATTATTTGTTAAGGTTCCATTTGTGCTTGCATACAGCATATTAGTTACATTTTGGGCTCTTCTACAATTTATTGCATAAATGTAGTTGAGTAAGACAAGGTTTCCTAAAGGCAATGCCATTTGTCCAACACACTTGTGCAATAGACCTCCTGGAGTCTTTGTCAACTTTTATCCTTCTAACACTGCACAAAGACATAAGGCTGTGTGTTTTACAAACTTCTTGCTTCCCTTTGTAAGCCACAAGGAAGTAGAGTAGGGTTTGATGAGCCCAGCATGCTGGGGTGTTGTTCTGGGGGTTTGCCCCCCTGGTTTAGGGGATGGTTTGGTCAGAGGCTCCTTGATTTGGGGCAGATTATGCACCTGGCTCCCTCACTCCCACTGAAATCAGTGGCACTTTAATGTGTCTTGCTGGCTGGATTGCAATTTTAGGTGTGACCTGCATGTTGCACAGCAGGCAGCCTTGAGTAAGGAAGCCTTGATAGCAAAGATGCCATCAGGAGGATGTGATTGACCGCAAAGAAATGATGGAAGCTTTAAAGAGTACGTTTCTGAGCACAATTCAAAGTGCTGGTGCTGACCTTTAAAGCCCTAAACAGCCTCGGTCCAGTATACCTGAAGGAGCGTCTCCTACCCCATCGTTCTGCCCGGACACTGAGGTCCAGCGCTGAGGGCCTTCTGGCGGTTCCCTCATTGCGAGAAGCAAAGCCACAGGGAACCAGGCAGAGGGCCTTCTCGGTAGTGGCACCCGCCTTGTGGAATGCCCTCCCATCAGATGTCAAAGCGATAAATAACTACCTGACATTTAGAAGACATCTGAAGGCAGCCCTGTTCAGGGAAGTTTTTAATCTGTGATTTTAGTGTATTTTTGGTTTCTGTGGAAGCCGCCCAGAGTGGCTGGGGAAACCCAGCCAGATGGGCAGGGTACAAATATATTATTATTATTATTATTATTATTATTATTATTATTATTATTAACTCTTCCCATGCCAGTCATTTGTCTCTTGCAGTTTCCCTTCACCTCAGGTGCTCTTACACATTTAGATCTGTGTTTGTGAGGATAATCCAGCAAGCAGGGGAGAAGATGAATTGGAGGTCCGTATAGTTAAAGCTATGCTATGGTTTTCCCAGTAGTGATGTATGGAAGTGAGAGCTGGACCATAAAGAAGGCTGATCGCCAAAGAATTGATGCTTTTGAATTATGGTGCTGGAGGAGACTCTTGAGAGTCCCATGGAATGCTAGAAGATAAAACCTATACATTCTTAAGGAAATCAGCCCTGAGTGCTCACTGGAAGGACAGATCCTGAAGCTGAGGCTCCAATACTTTGGCCACCTCATGAGAAGAGAAGACACCCTGGAAAAGACCCTGATGTTGGGAAAGATGGAGGGCACAAGGAGAAGGGGACGACAGAGGACAAGATGGTTGGACAGTGTTCTTGAAGCTACCAGCATGAGTTTGACCAAACTGCGGGAGGCAGTGGAAGACAGAAGTGCCTGGCGTGCTCTGGTCCATGGGGTCACGAAGAGTTGGACACGACTAAATGACTAAACAACAACAACAACAACACTTGGAGTCACAGTGAAGCATGGGGACTTTGATCTGCAATTCTTAGTCTTGTCACATGAAGCAGCAGGATGCAGTCCCAAAGGTTCCCATTTCTGGACTTGGTGGAATCTTTCTTGACCCTGTCATTATACCAACTTTGGTAACCCAAAATTCCCAGTTACCCAAACTGCCCCTGGTGCCCACTATACTTTCAACTGTTGTTGACTGAGCCTTCATTAATCTGATTTGTTGGTTATCTAAATATCTTTGGCATTACACCCCCACCCCTTTCTCTGCCCAGCACATAAATGAGGTTGCATTGTATCGTCCCATCTAGCTAATTAGCTGTTGGTATTGGAATTAAACAGCTATCATTAACGAAAAACAGAGGCCAGGCTATTTCCTGGCATAAATTGATTTGGTATGGAGTTGAACAGCTGAGTGAGACACCAAAACAGGAAACATATTTTTATGAATTGTTCTCTCTCTCTCTCTCTCTCTCTCTTGTTTTGCTTCTTGTCAAAGAAGAAAAAAAGAAATTCCCAAGGAGTAAAGAATAAGGACAAAAGCATTTTCAAAGTGTTTGTTAGATTTTGGAGGACTCAAGTTGTTTTTGTTTACTGTGTGAGGTTCATCCCCCTCCCAGTTTCCCGTTCTCTGCCTTTGGGGCATGCATTCCAAACCAGGAGGGAGCCCACAAAAGGAATGGTCTTTCTTGTATCGCTCCCTCCTTGTGACAGCAAAGAAGTGAGTAAGCATGGGAGCCAAAATGGGAGAGGGCAAAGGAGGAGACAGCATGAACCAAAGGGTACAGAGCTACTCATACCTTTGCAGAAAAATAGGGCAGAGGGTCAAAATGACCTGTACCTCACTCCCCCCCCCCCCCAAAAAACCCAGATGGGTTAAGAAACTTCATGCTACCAGGAAACCAGGAAGCAGAGAGTGGTGCACAGGTGCAAATTCTCAGCTGGGTGAGGCTGGGGAGTGAGGCAGAAGAAGCGGAGTAAGTGATATAACTAGGATCTAAGAGAAGAAGGAATCAGCCTCTAAGGACATGCACTGTCAGACGCACATCCTCCAAGCTCACTTCCTATCTCTGAAAGGGACTTCTAATTAAGCTGTGAGAGTGATGGTCCCCCCCACAACAACTTAATGGATTGCAGGGCAGGAAGATTTAGCCATGCAGGGCATTAATCTTCAGTGACATGATACGTATCTTGCAAAGTAAAAGAGTATGGTAGACAGCCTACATGCAGTTCTCTAAATAAGCTCTTCTCCCCCTTTGATTCACGACCCAGTTTGTTTGCTACAGCCCAGTCTCGGTTAGTGAATGAATAGAAAACAGTATGAAACTTCTGCAGACAGTTAGCATAGAAGGTTGAAACACTGTATTCTGGACACTATCACTTCAGGGTTGCAGAAAAGAAGCAGTGCTGATGGATCTATTCTAGTGCTTTATCTGTGTATGTATGTGGAGTGGTGGGGCATGGAGGTTCAGACAGATTGCCATATGGCCAGGAATTGCACCCCCCCCCCCCGGGTACATGCATACTGAACTGAGTCTAGAAGACCCTGTCAACGGTAAGATTCATGCATTAAGGTTCAAGGACCTACTCAGCTGGAATTTACACACATATTAAAAATGCTGTGAAAATGTGTTGGTTTTTTTTTTAAAAAAAAAAAACGCTTTGAAAAATACATTGGATTCTGCATAGCTCTCTGCCGCCATCTTAGTGTCACATTTGTATATTGCACTTTACAACATGTTTAAAACGTTTTATTCACAGCTGTGTAGCTGAGTCCTCAGTGTAATTTGAGACAACATTTTTATTTGGGGAGCATTGTGTGTAAAATACTTTTAATACTTCATAATAATAAGCAGAGATATAGGTGTTCCTGAGGATTAACCACATTTCACTTGCATAGAACTTCCTTCTGCCTTCCTTTAAGAGGTGGTTCTGCTAACCCAAATTAGAAACTCATGCAAACAGTCCATTTGAGTGAGCAATGGAATAGCTCAGGTGAACGGGCAATGACAGCATGTGTTCCCTGTATTAGAAAAATCAAAAGATAATTACTCTAATCATAGAAACAGTTGGTTCACCATGATCTTCCACTTTGGATGTTAATTGACCATAACATTGGTTAACCCTTTCCCATGTGGGCTATTTTTCCTAATCGATACCTCCATCCCCCCCATTGCTTACCCACTGAAATCTATGGACTCAGTTTCCTCCATCGCATGGCATGGCAGTTGGATAGAGGAGATTTTCATAGCTTGAGGGGAAAGGATTGAGTAGTCCTTTCCCCTGTAGCTCCAATCAGATTTGTAGCTGCCCGTGGCCATAGTTAAATAAACAATACAAAGCAAAACAAACAACAACAAACACTGAAAGACCGTGCAGTGCACACGAAAGCTCATACCTAGAACTAACTCAGTTGGTCTTTAAGGTGCTACTGGAAGGAATTTTTTTATTTTGTTTTGACTTACACCTTAGTTAGCATTTGATTGCAAACTGTGACCCATATGACTGGCTCTTTAGTTGGAACCTTTGTCAAGGTTCACATTCCCTCAAGGACCGCATAACAGTGGTGTGTGTGTAGCAAACATTGGTACAACCACACACACAAACAAACCACCCCCTACTGTCTGTGCAGGCAAGCAAGGTACCGTATTTTTTCTCTCTATAAGACGCATCAGACCACAAGACGCACCTAGTTTTTGGAGGAGGAAAACAAGAAAAAAAATATTCTGAATCTCAGAAGCCAGAACAGCAAGAGGGATCGCTGCGCAGTGAAAGCAGCAATCCCTCTTGCTGTTCTGGCTTCTGGGATAGCTGCGCAGCCTGCATTCACTCCATAAGACGCACACACATTTCCCCTTACTTTCTAGGAGGGAAAAAGTGAGTCTTATAGAGCAAAAAATACGGTATATTATTACAGTTCCAGGACACATCCCAATTAGGTAAAAGCACAAAAGGATGAGGGCCAGTGAGGGTTGTGGCCTGGGAGGGTCTGGCCAGCACAGAGTTTTGAGGGCTGGATAGAGAAGCCGGGTTGGGGGGGCACATTTGCCTGCTGGGGCTGAGGTTCTCCACTCCTCCCCTAGGGAAAAGCCACTTCAAGGGGAGCAAGCAGACACTGTGTACCCCAGCGGGGCACACACAATGTTTGTATGCATTCAGAAAATGGCTACAAAAAAAGCTATGGGTAGGGCAAGGATCCTACACCCCTCGGCCCTGAATACTTCCCCAAGGCACCATCTGCACAATACATTTAAGGCAGGAGTACCACACCACTTTGGACAGTATTGGCTTCTAGGAACAGTACTTTGTTAAGAGTGATGACAGTACTTTGTTAAGAGTGATCACACAGCTACAATTCTCAGAGTGGCTTAACAGTCAATTTTTATTTCCAGAAAATTCTGGAAATTGTAGCTCTCTGAGAGGAATAGGGGTTTCCTAGTGACCATCAGCACTCTTAGCAAAACTACAATTCACAGAATTCTTTGTTGGAAGCGATGACTATTTAAAGTCGTATGACACCACTTTAAAGTTATCGTGCAGATGGGGCCTAAATTATGAGCAGCTGTCCTTAACAGAAGCATCTGTTAGGGTTTTGTTAGTGCATTAGAATAATGTGTGGTTCCACCCCCCTCCCATTCATAAGATTGTTTTAATGGAGTTTCCTCTGCAGTGACATCCACACTGCTTACTCGTTTAGATTTTAGAAAGGAGGGCAAGACCTCGGGAAAGCTTTTTAATGAGCAATTCATTGCCAGAGTAGAGTTCAGTTTTTAAAAAAGAAAGTTATTTAAGGACAACTGATCTTCATAGTGTTGATCTGATTGCTTCTATTATTCACTGCTTTAGATTTTTGTAAGAAATATAAAAATACATAAACATATTTACCAAAACATTTTTTAAAAAACCCCACACCATATTTAATTCAGGAAAGTGTGAATGATGGAAGTAAAAAACAAACAAACAAAAAAAGTAGGAAAGGGTGGAAGTATATTGCAAATCTTCCATAATCACCCCAAATAGGCATAAGGTAAAGGTAAAGGGACCACTGACCATTAGGTCCAGTCGTGGCTACCCTATTTCCACTGAATACTGACAGTCATTGTAAAGTAACCATCTGTTTTTTCTGATGTGTCTCTGAGTTCCTTGAGGTTCAGAAAATTTATTTGAAATCAGGGCCATAGCTAGGGGGTGGAGAGGTGGGCCCCCACCAGGGATGCGGGGGGGGGGGAGGAGGCGCAAAAGCAGCTAAAATTATGTCCATAAATATGTCTGTAAATAAAAATATTGATTATTGCCTCATAAGAAAAGGTTTTAAATAGAGGGTGACTTGAATGGGTGGGGGGGGGTGGAGGAGAGGCGGAAGGAAGAGCTAACTTGTCCGTGGCTAAGGGGCGCAATCTGGATGGTTCTGTCAGGGGCGCAATACCATCTAGCTATGGCTCTGTTTGAGATTTCCATTAAGTCCTTTTCAGGCGTTCTTCCATCACACAATTATAACTATATAATCATGTGGGGGGGGGGAGTCGGACTGTGCTCCCTGGCCCCACCCTCAGCATTGCATCCTTGCTGCCTCTCATGGTTCACATGTTCGGGGGGGGGGGACATACCTATTGGGTGTGTGATTAGGTTTCTAAATCACACAGGGAGTCTCTGCATGTATGCTGCGTGTGGCCTTGCTCTCTCCCTCATGCAGCTGTAATTGTGTGAGGGGAGGATGCCCAAATAGGGCTTCAGTGGTCCAGGGAACTGGAAAGTAGGACATGAGCTATGCACTATTGGAAGGAAGGAAGTGGGCAGGCCAGGGATATATCGAAGATGAGAGACTGTGGGCCAAAGAGTTATGAAACACAGTCTCTAGACCCTCACAGGAGAATCCTGCCATTTGTATGCTTGATAGTTAGTCCAGCATTGCGACCTGGTTAACCTGAAGGCGGCAACAATGCCAAATAGTTGTGTGTGTTTTTGAACTAGCCCATCAATTCTTTGGCTTCAGGATTCTAGTATTTTAATCATCTCTTTGACAGCTGCATAAGGGAAGGAGAGGATAGGGAAAGTATATATTATAGCCTATGAACAAATGTGCCAAAATACAAGAGGGCGGCCTTGTCAGAGAATAATTTACAGCAGCTGACGTTTGAAATATATTGAAGCAGAAGTTAAAATTCAAGCTGGGAACTCAGCCCAGATTTGGTCATGAAGGGAATGCCTCAAAAAGTGTCCGGGAAATGAAGGGAGGCCCAGCAGAGTGAAATCAAAGTTAACAGACCTTCTTCCTCTAGCCCAGAGCACTGACCAAAGTAGAAGTAAACAGCGCTGAGAAGATTAGAACAGCCAGGGGAATAAATGGGGCACAGCATTGGACAACAAGGCCTTAACAAGACCACTAGGCATCAGCTGGCAAAGGCAAGCGTGATATAATAGTGTTGGGAGTCTGGCTGTTGGAGTACTGTGAACGAGTCTGCCACTATAGTTTCTCCTGAAGTGTCACCTAATGAAAGTCAGGGATTTGGCAAAAGAAAGTTAATGTTTCTTTAATGGCTGTGGATGTTTCCTGAATGGGCAATCCACCTGCAGGGGGTCTAAGTCTGAGACTTGCACTTATGCAGATGTTTTTCAGTGGAGAGGGAGAGACATGAATTAGCTGAAACTGGAGTTGCAGCCATGGTACAAGTTGCTCTCTGGGGACCTGCTGCCTGCTGTAGAAGTGCCTGTTTGTCTCCACTTATGTTCTGCCATATATTTGTAAATAAAACAGACATTACAAAGGCACCTTACGTCCGTGCTCTTTTATCCCCCTCCCTCCAACATCCTGTAGTGCTGCTTCTGGAACTTCTCAGTGCTTGAGAAGAACACAATGCTGGTGTTGGCAGTGGCATATTTTGTGTCCTTGAGGAGAAACTGTGGGCTTATAAGTGAGCCATCCTAAGATGGAGCAAATGACAGCTTCATCTTAAAAGGCAGAAACTCATCCAAAGTCAGTAAAAAGCCCTCCTACCCAGGCCATGCATATTTCTTAATTTTCTTAATTCTGCACTTTTTTTGCCCCTTGTTGGAGAGCAATTGTCCCCATATTGTATACTTCTGTCAGCCTTGAATATTTGCATATAGCTTACTGATCCCCTGGGTATGCTGGAACCTCCCTTTTGTTGGTGGATGGCCCCATTTGACCAGAATGGGTTCATCTGAATATGGAATTAGAGGGAATGATTACTGATAGAAGGGAGTCCAGTCTTTTCCCACCATCAGCCACCTCATTTTATGAGGAACGGTTGAGGGAGTTGGGCATGTTTGGCCTGGATAAGAGGAGCCTGAGAGGAGATATGATAGCCATCTTCAAATATCTCAAGGGCTATCTCACAAAAGATGGAGCAAACTTGTTTTCTCCTGCTCTGGAGGGTAGGACCTAAACCAGTGGCTTCATGTTACAAGAAAGGAGATTCCAATTCAACAACAGGAAGAACTTTCTGACGATAAGAGCTGTTCGTCAGTGAAATGAACTCCTTGGACGGTGATGGACCCTCCTTCATTGGAAGTTTTAAAGCAGAGGTTGGATGGCCATCTGCCATGGATGTTTTAGTTGTGATTCCTGCATTGCAAGGGGTTGGACTAGATGACCCTTGGGTCCATTCCAACTCTACAATTCTGTGATCACTCAACGAACACTTTAAAGGGCAAAGACAGGATGATATATATGTGGCTATTCACATCTGATGCAATACACATGCATCAATGTGTTAGCTAACTAGAAGTTGATACAAACTATTGGGGTAAATAAACATTTTCTTTGGGCAGCACATTCCACTGAAATTAATGGGATCCAGAGCTGCAACTAACTAAACTTATTTTGCGTGTTGCAAGTTGAATGGTGTTTTATGGGGAAGGATTGTAGCTCAGTGGTAGAACAAATGCTTTGCATGCAGAAATGTCCCTGTGTTCTGCTAGTCTGTGTAGGCAATATTGAGCTAGATAGGCTTATGGAGTGTTTCCCAACCTTGGGTCTCCAGCTGTTTTTGGACTACAGTTCCTATCATCCCTGGCCACTGGTCCTGCTAGCTAGGGATGATGGGAGTTGTAGTCCAAAGCAGCTGAAGATCCAAGGTTGGGAAACACTAGGCTAATGGACTGACTCTGCATGAAGCAGCTGCCTAGGTTCTAATATACGAGATCACCTTTATATATTGATGGGATGGATGAAATGCTGAATAAGCTCAAAAAATGGAAAAAGAACCCCTGTTAAAATCAAGCTCTTGTCTCGACTCTTCATTCTTTCTACCCCAAGATATATTACCATGAAAACAACACAGCAAGATTCATTTCTGGGATGCAGAGGCAAGGTAGACAAATTCCAGCTAACACCCGTTACCTGTGATTGACACTGGCCCATTACAGTGGACAACACAGTCAACTCCCAGAGTTTCCTACCCCATAGATCTTAAACAAACACTCTGCTTTGGTAAGCCTTCATTACAATTATGGAAACAACCCACAACCCAGAAGCACTAATGAGAAGCTCTCAAGATGGAATTTGAGCAATGTATCTTTGTATATCCTGACATTTGATATTGTAACCCTGAAATGTGAAGCAGTGTACGGGTAACCCCAATGTGGGCCGAAGAGTGAGTCATTTCACAAGGGGAGACAACATTGTTTATAAATCATTGTTTCTTTGAAGTAGAAAAAAATGAAGAAAGAATCCCCTAGACAGAATTATGAATAACCATCTAATTGTTCTGCTGGTATGCTTGCTTTAGGGCTTTCCTTTGCTCCATGCACATAAAGAATTTGTTTCTCAGCTTGCCATCCTTGCACCCAGATGATAGTCATTAAGAAAGGGGCCAACTGAGCAGTTGTATATTTGTAATCCTAACACTCTCAGTCCTGTTTTCTTCATCTTATTCAGCTGAATCTAATACTGGAGCAATGAGCTCCAGGAGTTGCTCTGATATATGTTCTTCAACTGTTCCACCTTACCAGCCCTGGCTGTGGATAAGAAAACACTTGGGAGGAAGATTCTGTGGAGCTAGTGGTTTAGTTGTTGTTATCTTGGATCATGGACAACAGGCATGTTGGCTTGCCCCCATGATGGAAGGGGCCAGCGTCACATGCAGGCCTCACATCACACACACATGCCGTAAGATGTGCTGATATGTCGTGTGCACACTGTGTGGCTTGAGCATGTGACATGTGCATGTTGTGTGACATGCGCTAGTGACGTGAGCACGTCACATGGCGTATGCACATGGCATATGCATGTCACTGCACGATATTCAGGGGGCCCAACCCTCTCCTTGAATTTTTTGGGGGACCAAGGCCCCTCATCCATCCCCCCTTCCCGGTGCCCCTGATGGACAACATGATTTAGGGGGACGTGGTTGTGGTGACAGCGCGGGTGGTGCTGTGGTCTAAATCACAGAGCCTAGGGCTTGCCAATCAGAAGGTCAGCGATTTGAATCCCCGTGACAGGGTGAGCTCCTGTTGCTCCCAGATCGGCCCCAGGGCCTTAGTTTGCCTACCCACGCTCTAGCCCATTGTTTTGAAATATGCCCACACATCCATATTACAGTCCCTCAGAACTGAAGAGCAGGGCATTATATAATTAAATCATAAATTTAAAAATACATTTTGACTAAAGAGCATAGTGCAGCTGCAACAGTTTTTCCTTTCCTACTGTCCTTTGACTACCCTTTACTATTTTTGGCATTTGTGGGGACATTTAGGACATAGTGAATGTGATAAGCCTGTGGAGTTCATGGAGTGAAGCCATGGCTGGCCAGAGATGGGATCCATGTGTGCCCGACATCACCAATGTGGTGACAAGGGAGTGACTCCAACACCACCACACATGTTTTGCTTAAAGATCAAAAGAGACAGTGCGTACACTGAAGAAAATGACCAGAATCTCAGGAGCAGAGTAAAAGAATCCAAAAAGCTTGGAGTAAAAGGAGAAACTATGGGCTAGGTAAAATACAGCAAGACCAACAGATAGTTCTGGAAATCATTTTATGAAGGTGTCCTGAATTTCTTATTACACAACATTAATTCTGCAGGGGAGCTAATAACACAAGTTTTTCTTTTTTTATTATTCCAATAAGGATAATAATCTTCATTGCCTTCTTTCCTCAGTTCAGTTTAGTAGTAAGCAAACCCTTCTCAGCTTAATTAGGAATTGGCTCAACAATTGCAAGCTTTTTTTAGGAGCATTTTTATTTATTTTTTGGCAGGGGGAATTGTCTGTCCCCCCCAAACTTCTTCCCTAGCTTGTAATGATGGCACATGCGTGTTAATGGTACCCTGTGTGCTGGGAAATAGAGTTCCCAGCATCATCAACCATGGTCATTTGGAAATTCACCCCTGATTTCCAAAGTGAAGATACTAAGGAACAATATAAGGGATAAAGCAACCACATAAAACATTTGCCTGAAACTATAGAACAGAGAATTGGTCCAAATAGAGAAGACTATAGAATTGGTCTAAATAGAGAAGATCCTCTCTCTCTCTCTCTCTCTCTCTCTCACACACACACACACACACACACACAGCGCCATTGAGGCATATTTCCAGTTTTCACATGGGGAAGCATAAAGGCACTAGACCTACCCCCATGAAATACTATAAAGTACATTGGAGCCCATTTGTGCCACATGTAAATGTTGTTAATACACAACAGATGCAGTCCTTCAATTAAGACTACTTTAGGCAGCAGGTTTTAATATATCATTAGCGGGTAGTGTTGCCCATTATTTTTATTATTCTATTTTCACCACTGTGGGAGCAACACTGGGATATTTTGCCTCAGTCACCAAAGTGTCAAGGGCTGTCTTTGACATGTGAAAGACTAGACAGAGCATGGAACAGAGACTGAATGCAGACTGTAGCCAATGTAGAATTTATACATCCATTATAGACCAACTTAAGCCTCACACATGAAAATCCCTTTCATGTAGGAAGCAAGGATCACAGTATCTTGGACTGTCAATTGATTTATAGGTACAGGGGCAAAGGTGCATAAGCTGAGCAACATTTCATTCTCTTTCACAAATGCTTGCCCATTTCCCTCAAATGGCTAAATTTATTCTGAGGTCACAGTTATGGCTCGGCTCATCTGCAAAAGCAATGACAACAGACCTATACAATGCGTTCCAAATGGAATGTTAAGCCAGCCACACTGAAGCACTAACATCCTTCAGAATGGAATTTTGATCTCCTCAGATCTCCTCCAGACCCCAGTGAAGCAAATGTGATCCATGTTATTGATTTCTGTGGGTTGTGGAGCAGACCCAGAAAGTTATAGAGAGTTCAAAATGAAGCAAGACAAGCCTGTGCCAGTTCCTACTGTAACTGAATTATGCATTTCAAATGATATGAATGAAACCTCATTTTGGCTAATTTGTTTCACAAACATCTGCTTGCATTTACACATTTTTATGACATGATATCAGGCTGATTATGCGTCTGCTGTATCTCTCCAGCATATGGTACGTGCTACAACAAATCGATCACAGTTATGTGATCAGAGTGTGCGGTAAACATCTTCACAGTACATATAATACTAGCATGGCTTTCCAGAACTCACTTTGCAGTTTAATCTCTAAAATATTCTTGGAAAGATTAACCAGTGGTTTTCTGAAATGCTTGTCACTTAAAGATCTTTGCCCTGCCTGGAAGTTACAACCTAAAAAGTTGGCCTCCCCTGAAAAATAGAAACACACCTTTCTCACAATCTTTCAGGAAAGGTCTGAGGCCCAGTCACAGCACGAATAGCAGCACTGTCATTTTTGTAAATAAATAGTTGTAGTAATCTTAGAGGGTGCGGGGCCTCTTTCTTTTCCTTGTCTGAGGCACTGGATTTCTTCAGTTTGACACTATACAGCAGTATTATCTGAGAAGTTTTAATTTGAGCAGAAAGAAAAGACGCCATGTTCTTAGAAAGAATCTAGAAACAGTAACCTTTTATTCAGATGTTGCTTTGTTATTGGGCACATGGTGGCTGCCTGGTAATTAAAATAAATCTGCACAGTGTTTGTCCTGAATTCCTGCCTATCTCCCTTCAATCATACCTTGTTTTATGTGATCTAACACTGCAGTCATTCTAAGTCAGATGACAATAGGACAATGGAGATGGTGCTATCTTATAAATATAGCAGCAGCACCATGCGTATTTATCCCCATCCAATATGGCACTGCTCAGTTAGACACAGATGCCACCATTACAGATGTGGAAATAGCATTGCTACCTTATCTGTCCCAATCCAATCTAGTGTCTTCTCTTCTCTTATGGAGAGGCACAGAGAAAAGGTAGAGTCCAAGCTGGATTTCCATGACAACCAAGGATGAGTAAAGGGAATCCAAAACTTGCAAAGCTCCTGAAAAAAATTAAATCTGCTCCAAATGAACATAACTTGCATTGGCTATTGCTGATCTGAGCTTCTCAGAGAAAGGTATAAAAAACGGATTTGTGTTGTTGTTTAATGGGAGATTAATCTCTTCATTTCCCCAATTATTTTCAGAAACAAAATGGGATAAGAGTAATAATTTCAAGGTGTAGGATTTCAGAGTTCTAAAGCTTGTGACATATTGGATATAAGTTAACATTGTGGATAATACACCAAAATGGAAAGTCACCTGCTGACCCCAAGCCTTTACAGGAGAAGCTTTGATATTGTGGAATGCACGCCAGCATTCTGATTGCTGAAAAAGAAAGGATCGTTCATGCACTACTGGCAGAAGACGTTCTAGGGTAGGGTATTCCAACAGTGCCACCACATCACCCCTGCCCCTACCCTCTGTTCTCCCAAACTACCAGAGGGTCTATATAATAGCAGGACCATAGGTTCTGGTCTTGAGCCAGAAGCACAGGAGATAACCAAATTGAATGAATTCAGTCTCCAAAGAAAACCACCTTGTGCACTTCAAGCAGAATGGAAAGTCACTCAACACACCTCTTCATTTTGTATATGGCTTAGAGAACCCTAGCAGGGGCAAAGCCAAGGCCATGGCATCATCCAACTGAGCTTTGGTGATGCATGTCAGATTCAGGTGGCATCCCATAGTGGAACTACAGCAAATCTGATTTATTCATGAAAGACCCTGAAATGGGGGGATTCTACATGCACTGGAGGCAATGAGCAGTAGCACCTTCTGCAGTGTCTTGGGCACATCTCTCCTATTGGTTGTGTCTGTCATGCTGAAGTGTCTCATGTTCCTCTTCTGAATGCCCCCGTGATCAAAAACAAAAACAAAACTAAGGTAAAGAATTATAGCAAAAGGGGGAGCACCATAATGTAAACCACTGGCTGGATTCTTCCTTGCTTGAGGAAATAGACACTGTAGAGGAGGAACTGGGAAGACATCTTGTCTAAAAAAAATGGCACTATGTCTCCCCTTTTGATTAGATTATAGCAACAAAATGTCTGAGTCGATACAAAGTGATCACCTGCAGGCAAACCAAAACCATGCATTTTTCAGCTAAAGAGTTGGTGACTGTGGGGAGAAGAGGACCCATTTATTTTCATTCTTTTGGCTAACCCAAGTTTCTTCTATTTCTCATTAAGCTTTTAAAAATAGAGCTAGCTTTCCTGAGGGAGAAACTGTGCCTTTTCTCATCACCCTTAGCTTTCTTTAAATAGCCACGTGCTGTTGGACAAGTGATGGGTAGCATTTTTGCTGTTGGTGGTAGATGGAAAAGGTTCAAGTATTAAATGCTGCCCAGGGAGTATTGGAGGGTGAAGTATGCATGTGCTTAAGGTAAAAGGCAAAGGACCCCTGGACGGTTAAGTCCAGTCAAAGATGACTATGGGGTTGCAGCGCTCATCTCGCTTTCAGGCTGAGGGAGCTAGCGTTTGTCCACAGACAGGTTTCTTGGTCATGTGGCCAGCATGACTAAACCGCTTCTGGTGCAACGGAACACCGTGACCGTAACCAGAGCGCACAGAAACACTGTTTACCTTCCTGCCACAGCAGTACAGTGGTACCTCGGGTTACAGATGCTTCAGGTTACAGACTCCACTAACCCAGAAATAGTACCTCGGGTTAAGAACTTTGCTTCAGGATGAGAACAGAAATTGCGTGGCGGCGGTGCAGTGGCAGCGGGAGGCCCCATTAGCTAAAGTGGTACCTCAGGTTAAGAACAGTTTCAGGTTAAGAACAGACCACCAGAACGAATTAAGTTCTTAACCTGAGGTACCACTGTACCTATTTATCTACTTGCACTGGCATGTTTTCAAACTGCTAGGTTGGCAGGAGCTGGGACAGAGCAACGAGAGCTCACTCCATTGCAGGGATTCGAACCGCTGACCTTCCAATTGGCAAAGCCCAAGAGGCTCAGTGGTTTAGACCACAGCGCCACCCGTGTCCCTCTAATGTATGTGCTTAGGGCTTGATCCTTAGTTGGTCGCAAGGGTGGAAGACTTCGTCTTACCTTCAGTGAATTTGGACCAAGCTGTGGGTAGTGAACACAATCTAAGAATGCAGGGCTGGTGCCAGACTTCAGTTGGCTCTCAGCAGGGTGCCTAAACACACAGTTTCAGTGCACATATTCCCAAAACATCTGTGGTATATTTTCTTCTCCTATTCAGAGGTGGCACATCTGCCTGCCCACCACTAGAATAGCTGTGCGCTATGCAGAGCCCTGGAGGAGAGGGCAAGGGGTGGCAGCAAAGCTGGTGTGGGTCAAAGTGTGGGTGCTTCTGTTGCCCAACCCAACAGATCTGTATTAATGTAATGGGCAGCAAAGACAGGGAAATAGGCAGTAGGTGGAGAGCCGTCTAGAGGTATTAATCAGTGCTCTGTCCTCCAAAAAGAGAATATAGACATATGAGGGCAGTTGAACATGCATTTTTTTCATTCCTGAAACTGGATGCAACCAGCCCAAGATAAGAGAGCAAGATATGCTATTCCTGCCCATTTAAATTGGCCCTGCCATGGAAGAAAAGCCTTAATTTACAGCCTTAGCTTAAGAGATCAAAGCTGCAGATCTTTCATCTTCTCTTGCCCTGGGAATCACTTGTAGCAGATTCATGAGTGAAGCAGATTCACCTTTATTTATGTGCAAAGCCCAGTGGCCAGTTGGCTTCCAGGCGGAAAAGTGTGCATGCAATATATCCCAAATTCAGAATTTTCCCTCTGCTGCAATGTCTTTGAAAGTCAAGCTCATGATATGTTGGTCCAATGAGTTCAAAGGTCAAGGCTACCTAAGCCTAAAGAGAGGTCTTGGAGGCCCAGTTCACAGTGGTCATATCGAAATGAGATTAAAGTCTCAGCCTTTTGAAAATTCCATGCTGATGGTATGCATTAAAAAACAAAACAAAACTGTGTGGCCAGGATAATCTGTGGAAAAGTCCTGAGTATGAATCAGTGAATACTGCTGCAAGTTCTGTGGTATTCTACAACAAGAAATAATAAGTACAATGGCAGGACAAGTGCAAGAGATCAACTTTTCAGATATAAAGTATGGTAATATTCTGCAGCAAAGGGCAACCCTTTAAAACCCTGGATCAGCAAGGGACCCCCAAACTAGATAGCATGGGGCTGAATGCCACCTCCTGGAATGAGTCCTCAGGGTAAAAATGGAGCCACCGAAAACAGTGCTTGCAATCTCCAACCCACAGAGTTTTAAGTTGGGAGACAAAACTTTGCCAATGGTATCAAATACTGCCAAGAGATCTAACAGAACCAATGGGGTTGTATTCTTCCTGTCTCTCCCACTGTATGTAATTCATTTTGGCAACCAATGACATTTCAGGTTCAAATCTGGGCCAGAATCCAGGTTGAAGTCAATCCAATCAGTTTCATCTACTAGGTCTTTGGGTTGACCAGTAACCACTTGCTCCCAACAAGTTACCCCAAAAAAGGACACCTGTCACTTGCCATCAGTAGTTATAATCCTCTGGGTTCAATAAGGATTTCTTCAGGAGTGGTCTGCACAGTGCTTGGTGAGGGGCAGCATGGGAGCAATATAAAGCAACCACCACTTTCTACTTACCATATGTGAAACTTAAGACAATCATTGTAAAGGGTGGGAAGGAGGGCTGAGGTACCTAATGAATTAAAGGTGTATATTGCCTGGTATAATCCCTTCACCTTTTTTGGGTGAAGTTTGCATACTTTTTTTTAAAGTATTTTGTCTTTTTTTTCTAGTGAGGATGGATAATCTAAAAACATGGCAGCTCTCCCTCCTCCTGTTCCCATTGCTATGATGACTCAGACTACATTACTGAGATCAGGGTCACCATGACCTGGTAGGCTTCTGATGAGCAAGACCCATCTTGGAAGGTGAGCAAAGTTCCAATAAGCTAGAGGCCCCATCTCTCCCATCTGCATTGTTGGGAATGGAGGAGGAGTTAAGATTTTTTGAAGAGCCATTTAAAACCTACTGGGCCAGCAGGGCAATGGTAAATATTTAGTTTGTATCCACAAATAAAGTCTATAAAACACCACCATAACAGAATATTTGTTGATTTTAGGTCGCTGCATTGTGTTTTTCAGGTCAATAGTCCAATTTATCACTGTCTTCTACATTTCATATACCAACAATGCAGTCCTACATATGTCTACTCTGAAATAGGTTCCATTGAGTTCAGTGGAGCTGACTTCCGGGTAACCAAGCACAGGATTCCAGACGGAGAATCCCTATGAGAAATTAAATGCTATCATCCTTGTTCCACTTATGATAATGGGACAGGGTTTCAATAGAACCCATTTTGAATTAATCAAGGGCTCTTTTGAAAATGTAACCCTGCCAGATAACAAGAAATCATATAATTTGCTGATGATGCATTGCAGTTAAGTACTACATTCAGATTCACAAAAAAAAACACCTGCAGTTAAGTAGGAAAATTAATACAGACACCCCAAGTTTAATCACTCTCATAAGAATGTAAGAGCAGCCTGCTGGATCAGGCCAATGGCGCATGTAGCCCATCATGCTGTTATTAGAGGGGCCAACCAGAAGCGTGTGGGAAAT
Source organism: Podarcis erhardii (assembly GCF_964252035.2). NCBI lineage: Eukaryota > Metazoa > Chordata > Lepidosauria > Squamata > Lacertidae > Podarcis > Podarcis erhardii. The sequence continues at coordinate 75,844,703 of NC_138497.1, read as the reverse complement.
CTGCAAGTAGGGCCTGAGCACAAGAGCACTCTCCCCTTCTATGGTTTCCAGCAACTGGTATTCAGAAGCATTCTGCCTCTGACCATGGAGGCAGAGCATAGCCATCGTGATTGGCAGCCTTGTCCTCCATGAATTTGTCTAATCTTTTAAAGCCATCCAAGTTGGTGGCCATCACTGCCTCCTGTGGGAGTGTGTGCGTGAAGTACTTCCTTTTATCTCTCCTGAATCTTCCAACATTCAACTTCAGTAGGTGCCCATGAGTTCTAGCGTTATGCAAGCGGAAGAAAAACTTTTCTCAATCCACTTTCCCGATGGCGTGCATAGTTTTATAAACTTCTACCATGTCCCCTCTTACTCGCCTGAACAGCAGGTTGAGCAGGCACACAGGCCACCTAGTCACAGTTTTCTCCAGAGTGGTGAAATATATTTCATTTCTATTTCATTTATAGTAATTACTTCTAAATTTATAGTATTCATTTATAGTAATTACTTCTAAATTACTTCTAAATTTGCATCTACTACATATAATTTAACATATGTCAATGCTGTGCACATTTGTGCCTTCTTTTTGATGAGGAATTTCTTCATTTGGAGCAATGCCTAAGTGGTCACCCTAATTGGTGACTCTCCTGCATGGCTAATTTGGGAACATCATCTGCGACAGGCCTCTTGGGCTACTTGGGCTACCTTGGAAGGGTCTGTCAGTGTTGCTATGCCGACACTTGTTTCAGGAGCTGTCATTGTGCTTCTGACTTAGCTGCTGGTAAGATCACAACTAAGCTAACCCTGGGGTGGCAGTAGCAGGCGTGACCATCCTGTTAATCTCCTTTCAGTCTGCAATAGCCTTTCAGCATGACCAGGGACAACACCTATGCCCAGCTGTGCCTCATGCAGATGCTGTAGGTAAGCATCGTGTTAAAATGTCTTAACACAGCAGTTACATCCAAGTCGTTAAGTGCAAACTAGTTCTAAAACAAAACGGCAAAGCTTGAAGCCAACACAATGCTATTTTCTGCTTTGTTTTCTCAGATGCCAAAGCCACGACTTTGTGTCTGCCTTTTTCAAGGCCCGGTGCCTTCCTCTCATTTTTTCCAATGAGAGGTAAACAGCTGGGGGCTCTGCCAATTCAATTAAGAATGCTCACACACACATTATATAATGAGGCAGGAATTTAGCCCCCTGAAGCCTAGTCCTGCAATCTAATCTGCTATTTAGTGGCCCCCAAAGATTCCTGAAACCTTTGTGGAGGGCTCCCCGCCTCCCTTTGCACACGCTGGTCTCTCCACACTTTCCCCTCTGTTTTTCTTTCCTCTTTGGCTTCCCTTCTCTGTATTGTTTTAAATTGGTGGCTGGGCTGCCTGCCAGATTAAATTTCATCTGCTTCTCCTCCTCCTCCCCCCCACCCCCAAATCTTCCCCAGAAGTGATACTGTTTACTTTCTCTGCTCCTTTTCTGAATGTCTTTGTACACATTGCAAGGGATATAATCACCAGCTGTGGAGAGCTTTGTGAAATGTTAACTTACTCCTCAATACCCTAGGGCTAGTGAGTGTTTTTACACACACACACACACACACACACAGAGAGAGAGAGAGAGAGAGAGAGAGAGAGAGAGGTGTGTGTGTGTGTGTGTGTTTCAAATACAAAATAAAACAACTGCTTCTAAAAGACATCAACATATTTGTTACATTCCAATGCGGGGGGGGGGAACCCCCTTCCTTTCTCCTTTCTCCTTCAGGTGGAATTCGTGTGTGTTCTATTTACTCCTTCAGTATATTCCGTGTGGAAGTGTGAGCTTATAAGGAGCCCATTGTTTCCCTCCACAAAACTTTGAGGAACAATGGGAGGCAGAAGAAAGATTAAAGTAGAAAAGTGTCTCTTCCCCTCCTTTTCCTCTTTGGTGGGTGAAAGAGAGGTCAAGCTGTGCCCATTGACCTTTCCCCTCTGGCCCCTGTGAACCAAAGGCGAGCCTTTTGAAGTAGTAAAGTGCCCACGAAGAAAAGAAAACCAAACAAACTGCCCGGCCTTTTCCTTTCCACCGACCAAACTGAGTTGGCAGATGCTTGAAAGACGATGACACGCAGTGTGGTGGGGGGCAGAAGGGAGGCTTCTTGCACTGACCTCCCACCTACCCCAGCTTGCCGTTAATTGGCACCGTAAAAAGCAAAAAAACCCACCCACACACTGTTAGAGGGGGGGAGGCAGGCCTTTCCTCCTCTTTCCCAGTCCCTACCTCCCGCCACCTAGCACATCACCGACAGGGGCAGTTCTTTGAACTCTCTGTGCTCTGCTAAAACAGGCACAAATGGGAATGGTATATGGAGGGTTAAGAGGAAAAGCTTTGTATGGGAAGAGATCAGCTAGATCACCAAAAGCTTTTCCTGTTGTCAAACAGATAGGACTTGTCAGTTGTGTTACCTGAATTGATGCCGTCACATGCATGACCCCTGCTGGTAATATGCTGGAAGGTACCTCTGTACACTTTAGAGATTCTTCCTGCCTCTTCCTCCCTTCATTTGACCCTTAAATTACAACAAGGGAAATGGTTTGTTTTCCAAAGCTAGGGAAAAGTGGAATTTGAAGGCAAAACCCATCACAATGGTTTGTCTCTTCCCTGGAGCCCAAACCCAGGGCGAATCCAGTTGTCAGTTTTAGGATGTGGTTGCAACTTACGGTAATTTAATCAGGACCAATCTTACAGATGTTTCTGTTGTGCTCTGCGGGTTTCCCAAACATCTCACTGTGCATCTGAATGAAGAGGGAGGGCAAATGGGGCAAGGACGATGAGAAGCAGTTTGCTCAAGCCAGCTTGTAGGATATCAGGACAGGTAAACAGGAACTAAATTATCAGCAAAGGAAGTTTTATCATAATAGCACATGTAATCATTTACTTGGCTGTATCATGCTATCTTTGGGAAAGCCTGCTGCTAACACCTGCAGCTTCGGGGACCTTAAGGAGAGGATTTTCCTTTCTCTGATTCCATTGCTTTCAAAGAGTGCAACCATGACTCCTTTCTCTGTTGAAGGGACAACGACAAGTACCAGGATACAATTCAGAAGATAGTGCTCTGACTTTGTGGTGGTTCCAAAATGCTCATCCAAAATTCTCTCTAGATTTTTGGGCTGGGTTGTTTTACCAGTGCACAGGAGCACAGGTGTCCTGTAGTAAAATACTTCACAAAAGCATACAAGCTCTGTTCAGGTGTTCCTCTCTCCTACCCTGCAATTAGCATCACATGATTTATGCTCCTGAATACCAGTTACTGGAAGCTGCAGGGGACGAGAGGGCTCTTGTGCTTGCATCCTGCTTGTGGTTTCCCACAGGCATCTGGCTGGCCATTGGGACAACAGGATGCTGGACTAGATGGGCCATTGGCCTGATCCTGCAGGCTCTTCTTATGCTCACTCTCAAAATTGTAGCGCTGTGTGTGGAGGACCTTTAACAAACTATAGTTCCAAAGATTTGGGGCGGGGTGGGGAGGCAAGGTGGCATGACAGTTTAAAGTAGTATGGTACTGCTTTAAATGCATGGTGTGGGTGTGGCCTTAGAGAATAACTCTCCAACTTCCTTACTGTAATTCTAGCCTATGAGGATCAGCAATGGAAGTGTGGATGTTCCCACTCAGTTTATTGAATGTAGGCCAGATTTCATTTTTGCTTTTTTGCTTCTTTTAGCACATATGGAACAGAATTTGAGGATCCTGGTCTGACTGCACACAGTATTCAGTTGGGTGCTGTATATCATGCCAAAGTGTACTGAACTATGTGATAGCAGACGTTTCTTCATTTAAAACAATTACATTTGGACCACTTTTAACCACATTTTCCTATTTAAAAAGGTATCTTGCAGCTGCACGCTGCCACTGCCATTGGACAGTGTCTGTGACATCTGTGGCAACAGGTTGTAGAGCTGAACCTGGCTGTAGAGCTTCATATTTTAGTGGAATGTAATTTTAAATACCTGGATTTTATATGCAATGCTCTCCCCCCCATCAGCACCCAACTGCGCCTTCAGAATGAACCACTACTTAAAATGTTCTACGAAGGCACTCCACACCTCTGAGAATAGATCCTTGGCATTTCTGAAGCTGTACAAATGTATTAGATAGATGAAATCATCATATATGGAAATAAACAGTTTGGTTCACCTCCAGATCACAGTGGATCTCTGTGTTCTTTTTGGATGGCAGGCTTTCAGTTTAGGTTTTGCTGAAACAAGCTTCACTATGCACATAGATAGCTCTGGGAGACAAAACAATGGCGCCAGTGCCAGGATGTTGGGGCCCCTGTTATATGCCACCCTCTCATCTATTGGGAATGGCATTTCAGTTCTTTATGAGTGACCGCAGTCAGGGCCAGCTCTGGGATATGTTGTTACAGGGATAGACACACACATTTGAACAAACTCTCAAGGGTTATTCCTGGAGTGTTTAAGGGCAAGCTCAAACTTGCCTTGGAAATAGTGTTGACTATTTAAAGCTTCTGAGGATGAGCAGAAAGGATCAGATGGCAGAGGGAGGGTAGGGAGGTATGAAAGCAGGGAAACTGCTTTACCACAGCCTCCCCCAACCTGGTGCCCTCAAATAATTTGAACTACAGTGCCCACCAGTCTCTGCCAGCACAGATGTGCTACTTGGAGTCAATGGCAGTCACACTATTGTGTGGCAGTCACACTATTGCCCTAGAAGGGCTACATTCCCAAGTTGGCAATCCCCATCTGTCCCTCACTTCCCTGTGCAGCTTGTGCAGAAACTACCTTCTTAACCAATGGACCCACTATTAGTCTCAACCACTCAATCTGCCAGAGCCTGTCTTCACATGCAGAGGAAGTCCCTAACTCATTGAGGGTTTGAGACCCATTGGCTGCCCTTACCTGGTTTAGCCAGCCAGTTGAAGCCATCCCAATGATGTGGCCATTGTTGCATGCTGACAGCTTCTAGGAGCCACAGATGAGAGCTGTGTGCAGGGTAGGGACCAAAGGTACCTTAGAAGGAGCGCAATGTGTCCCCCACCACAGGTACTATCTCTGCCATGCATACTGAATTGAATTTCTATCCAATCCTGAATAGTCACAGGAGATTTTTGTACAGTCTGATCTTCCAGACATACCATATTTGCTTAGAATTGTAGCGTGTCACTTTATATTGGGGAGGGGGGAAAGGAGGGGGAATATTAAGAATGTCACTGGCTGATGTTCCTGGTTCTGTCTTTTGTAAATTTCACTTTATTTAAGAAGGTCTTTGTTCTCTTGTAAGTTAGGTGGTACAGAAATAGATGGAATAAACAAACAAAGTAATACTAAAGAGGCTATTTCTGTTTGAACCACTCTTAGCATTCAATATTCCTATGCATCTGCATAGTCACTTGACAGCTTTTGTTTTAGGTTACTATTTTTTGAAGTAGAAATTGATTTATGTTGTCTTGTATACAAACAACAGGCATGGTGGGGGCAATACACGATTCTTCTGATTGAAACTATGGCAAGGGCAATGAGCTAAAAATATACAAGAGGGAAAACAACAATTTTGGGCCCTTAGTTTGAAAGTGATGGAGGAACAGCCAAATATAAGGGGATTTCTACGTATTTGAGGGACTCCTTAGTATGCAGAAGTATATTCATTTGTAATTTGAAAAGAAAGGAAAGGAAAAATAGACAGAACAGGAAGAAAACTGACCTGCTCAAGCTCTTAACAGCTTATAGTATATTTCAGGTGAGGATTAGGTTCAGTGGAATATGATTGGGAACATCATAAAAATCTGCTTCATCCTTTAAGGCAACTTTGGCATAGATGCCAAAGTCAATTTGATTCTCCCTATATCACCACTCCCACATGTATAAAACATGTTCCATGTCACACAGTTAATACATTTGACATTCTAATAGAAATTGGCAAGTGGAGTATTCTCTGGAGTTGGCTGGCTAGTTGACTAACAGGCTGTGAATCACATTCATAAGAACAATAATCTCAGAAACAATGCTTATAATGAAAGATCAATCAGGAGAACTGACCCAGACTCTCTGTTTGCTTTAACTGGTCAACTCAACACATGGCTTGGCTCATATTAATAACAATCTCTCATTTTGATTTCTTCAGTTATATGTATTCTTCTCACCCTTCTAGCTTCTTCTTTGAAAGAGGATAATTGAAGTTTATTGTGCTAAGGAAGTGTTATGGAAACTGTCTATGTGTTATTTTTTTAAGGGAAAAATGTTTCTGCGATTTAGTCTCTCTAGCCCTGAGCCCCTATTTTTTTGTTGTTGTTCCTTTTTGTTCTTGACCTCTTCTTTTCCCAGGTCCTTCTTGACTTATCTTTCTTCTCTGCTCACTCATCCCATATCACCCTGCAACAAGGAATGAATGAAGGCATTCTGATTAGGTGTTTTCTTTTGCCAGTCAATCTTTTCACTAATTTCCTGTAAATGATTAGGTATCATATTTTAACATAACATGATGAATTTCATAACATTTTTTTCAGTGACTCATTTATATTCTTTCAGTGTTTGGTTTCTCTCTTTTTTTCTGGGAAGCTTTAAATATTCAATCACTCCTTCCTTAACCATTTGTATAAGAGGCCTGCAATAAATGTATTATTATAAACAATGCAGGACAAATTCATATAATTGAAAATTGCATCTGCTAATGTGCCCAGTGTTATATTTGTTCCTCTTATCTGAGATAGGAAGATCCCTTGGTTGCTAAAAGGCACATTTAAGCATTTTAACTTGAATGGGGGAGGGGGGAGAATTAGCAAGAGTATGAAACATTTGACTTTCCTAAAGATTTTGTAAACAGAGGTCTTGGAATTCTGTTCTCTCCTGCACCCAGAACAATGAGTTTACATGTAGTGTGTGCGATTGTCTAGGTCTCTAACTGGTGGGACCTTTCATGATCTCCCCCATCCCTGTCAGCCATATTTGACTGTTGGGTGAGGTTGTCCACCTGTCAACCACCAGATTTGATAGGGCGGTCAGCTGATTCTTTTTTGCCCTCATGGTTTGCCATCTAGCTGTGCCATCAAAGGCACAGCCTTCAAAGTTCCCATCAAAGGGTTCTGCAAGACCCCATTGGAGATCAGCTGATGGTCTGCTATTGATAAGCCCCTTGCAGAGAGAAAAATCTCCAGTGCAAATTAGGGCAATTTCCATAGGGTAATGTGCATCGGCATCGGAAAACCTTCAGCTTGCATGGGAATATTTTCTGATGCCTTAGAGGGCGATGTAATTTAACATGTTTATTTTGCTGGTATTTAGTAAACAAAGATAAAAACTGATACTGTATTTGAAATTGGCATTTATTAATTTTACTAATGAATTTATGAAAAGGGGAAAAAATTCTGCAGAAATTCAGAACACTGTAAAAGTCTCCACCCCCAATCACTGCCATGGTCCTATTATAATAGTGCTACAAGAGTTTCGGGGGGGGGGGAAGAGAATTTTGGCTATTATCTGGGGGAATTTCAAATGTGGACTGTGTGGAACACACAAGTGCTCTTACTAGCTGAACCACTACCTGCCACCACATTTCATTGCCCATGGAACAATAACAGGTCACATGACTGCACTATTCCAAGGGGTGCTGTGGGAAGAAAGGAACACCATCTCTACCACTGTTGCCGCTAGTAAAGAGTCGCAGCAGAACCCTTCACACACACACCCTATTTTTTCACCACTTTCATGTCCTCAGACTCCCCTTTACCCCAAATTTTCTTGAAGTCCAAATCTGTGAGCTTCTGACCACCCCAGTTTACATGCAAATAAATCCTGTTCAGCAAATAATGCTGGCATCTTCAATATTACATGTTGAGCCTGTTTTATTGCTTCCTGATGATTCTGGCTGGGGGATTAAGGATAACTAGCCTGTTAATTGCCCCCTTGAATAGCCTTTCTCAGTTGCTCCAATGACAGATTCTGTTTCCACAAAGAAGATGGCTTTGATTACTCATTTCCTTGAATTTTTGTTCTTTTCATTTTTTCCTAGCAAAATAATGCTATTTCGCTATTCAAAGAAAGAAAAAACACACACAGGCTATTCAGCTATTAGAGTCTACCCCTCCATGAGAACAGATACTGAAATTGGGGCAATTGGGAGAGTCTAGTCAAAAGGTGATTAGCTGTCCATTCATCACTGATCCCCTGGCCAAAATTAACAGGAAGAAATATAGTTAATGGGCTGAACCTGAAAACGGCAACATCTTAAAATACAAAAGCATAGAAGTCCTGAAAAACCTTGTGAGAGCAATCCTACAGCTGTCATTCAGCTAGCCATGGTGCTGTTGCAATTGGTGTAAATGCCACTTTGCCAAAATTCACCAGTAGGATGGCGCTTATTTCCCAAGGCGCACTGGTATACCCTCTGAAAGCTCTGCATGTGCAGATGTTCGACTGACCAAAATGAGGTGTTGGGGGGGGGGGTCACCCAAGATTTGAAAGATGTTAAGCACTTTTGTTTCCCTAGCAAACTAAGGCGCGGGGGCCGGATCCGGCCCAATTGCCTTCTAAATCCAGCCCATGGACGGTCTGGGAATCAGCATGTTTTTACATGAGTAGCATGTGTCCTTTTATTGAAAATGCATCTCTGGGTGATTTGTGGGGCATAGGAATTCATTCTTCCCCCCCCCCAAAAAATATAGTCCGGCCCCCAACAAGGTCTGAGGGACAGTGGACCAGCCCACTGCTGAAAAAGTTTGCTGACCCCTGCCTGAGCAAAAAATGAGATCTCAAGTATTCCAGCACTGGATCTGGTGTAGTTCATTCCTTCCCATGGATTGCCAAAGAAAAAGAAAATATGGAGCAGGGATGAGGAGGGAGGAAAACCATCCCCAGCCTTCTGTCCTGGCCACCAAGAGCTGGCAGATCTTAAGAAGTGGCAGTAGCTCCGCCATGGAATATCCCCCTCTTTCTGCCATAGCACTATGCACGAGTGCTGAAATTGCCTTTTATTACAACTGCAGATTGGGGCTGACAAAGCATAATTTGGCATTTGGGCTGTCTGAACACTATATTAAAAGTGAGTGAAGAAAGGATGGCAGTTCCATAGAAAAGGCTAGTACGGCAGCATTGCATGCCACAATTCTTTAGCAGCATAAAATATGCCATACATATGAAGGAGGAATCTGTATGGAAGAATTCAGCCTGGTTTTCCAGGAAACTTACTGGAACAGGCTCCTAACTCCATTTGTCCACATAACACAGGAATGCAAGTGACTTGTCTGATTCAGAAGGGTTTGAATAAGGCCTGAGAAATAAAATGATTTTCTTTGTGACCAAGAAACTGCTAGATAGCAGGACCCAACTGTCATGACTACCCTTTGGAGTTTCTTTTGTCTTCTGACTCACACAGAGAAACAAACTTGACCTAGCTATGTTTGGCTGCCACAGAGACGGTTTAAGGATCACATTTACTTCATGGGAGAGCAATGATGAAACACCCTTTAATATTCCAGTAAATGTACCCATCCCTGATTAAGAATATTGTTATTCTGACTTGATGTGTGTATGTGTGTGTATTTACTGAGCTGTAAACAGGAGTAAAAGTATGTCAAAGGGAAACTGAGATGTAAATATCCCCCGTGCTAACACCATTTACAGTATATTATATTTTATATATGATCTCTGTAAATCACCTTTCATCAAAAGATTCCAGAGAAGCATACAAAAGTCTGGGAGAGGGGAACTAATTCAGGCACAATGTATAAATACAATTTAAAACCAACAAATGAACATAATAACGTACAAAATAACCAAAGCAAACCGAAGCATAAGAGAGAGCAAGCAAGCAAAAATAACCTAAAATCTAAAATGTCTGGGCAAATAAGAAGGTGTTCAGATGGCAACAAAACACTTGTATTATTGTAGCTCAGCATGCCTCTTTGGGGAGGAAATTCCAAACCGGAGAAAAGGTTACCTTCCTTGTATTTATTTAAAACACTTCCATATTTTTCGGTATACTTTTAAGTGGCAGAGAGGCGGTAAGGTGCCGATAGATTATCTGGAGTGCTTCCCATGTAGACAATGCAGATGCCAAATTTAATATCAATGGGTTTGTTATCATCACGAGTACACAAGAATTGATGTACACCCTAAGGGCACATTTGGACTCCATGCTTTCTTCAATGGGGTCCACTTTGTAGGATTGTTTTTAGGAAGAAGAAACACCAGGACATAATTTCCCCACTTTAGATTTATGTGAGAATGTGGGGAAAGAAACAGGAAGGAAAGGGGAAAGTATACCACTGTAAAAGTGCGCATTTGTAACTCAGGTCTAGGGTGAACCCCAACTTGTGTCAAGCTCTTCAGCAAAGGCATTGTATTTAAATCACTTCTGAAAATGCTCTAATGGATTATCTTCAGCAAGTTTTCTAAATGAGCCCCATGCGACAATTTGTTTTCTTATCAAGTGAGGGCATTTTCACAAGACCCTTTGACACTGAGAGGAAAAGCCACTCCACAGGGACTCATTCATCTCAGAAATGGCCTGTGTGAAAAGGCCACTTGATGGAAAGGCTGACGTAGTGGTAGCCTGCTTTAAATTAATTTATTTAAATATTTATTGGCCGCACTTGCACGAAAAATGTAGCAAGGCAGTGTATAGCACACATTTTTTAAAAAAGCAATAAAAAACTGTTCGGTAAAAAGAAATTCACATTGCAAAGGCCTGTCTGAATAACACAGTTTTATGGAGATGTCTAAATGAAGCCAGGAATGATTCCTGTTGAATCTCTCCTGGCAGGGAGTTCCCCAGGGCAAAGCCATGCTAAAGTTCGCTCCCTAGTAATAGACAATTGAACTTCAAGGCATAGGGAACCACAAGGAGTGCCTCATCAGAGGATCTCCGTGACGGAGACGGAGCATAAGGAATAAGATTCTTAATGTACTTAGGGAGACATTTCCTGATGAGGGAGAATGAACTCTGCTGAACCACAGCAACACAACCTCCACAACCCTCTAGCCTGGACTACCCAGTGGTAATCCACACATACTTCTGCATGAGCTCTTCAGAAGATTGCCTGTGATGGAGGGCAGCCCTTGCTATAAGGAATGGGAATTCATAAAACTGCCATCCTAACCCTGCTCTTCTTGATGCACTGGTGAGAAGGCTAAGCAAGACACACAAATATGCTAATACCTGAAGGATCGCCTCTCCCCATATAAACCATCCTGGACTCTGCATTCATCATCTGAGGCCCTTCTTTGTGTGCCTCCTCCATGTGAGGTCCAGAGGGTGGCAACACGAGAACGGCCTTCTCTGCAGTGGCTTCCCATTTGTGGAATGCTGTCCCAGGGAGGCTCGCCTGGCGCCTTCATTATCTACTTTTAGGCGCCAGGTGAAAACATTCCTCTTCAACCAGCTTTTGGCTGATTAATATTCTACAGCTTTTAAAATGTATCTGTGGGAAGGGAGGGGTTATTGTTTTGCTGTTTTGTTTTTATCCTGTATTTTATCCTGAGAGCCGCCCTGTGATCTTATGATGAAGGGCAGTATAAAAATCTAATAAACAAACAAATAAATGATGAAAATATGTCTCTGAGTGTGGAACCCTACTCAAGGTTTTTTTTTAAAAAAAAATAAGCATGTAGAAACTCCTTGCTTAGTGCATCAAGCAATAGGCAGGAGCCACTGAAAAACTGGGAGATTTGACAAAGTAGAATTTTAAAAGAGGCTTCCCCAGATTTCATAACCATAAAGATTTCTGTATTGTAGAGATCCATAATATGACCCCTAACTAACATGAATTATTACATTTGAAGTGCTTCTAATTAACTTTGCTTCTTTCCCCTATTTTTTTTTAAAGAGAGATAATGTTGAAGGGGATTCTGCAGTGAAATAATCAGCATTTTCAAGATTTTGAAATTTTATTTGAGGCTTGTTCCTTTGTTCCAGTGCTGAGAAACTCATTTCCAGATGTAAACCACACTGTCCTTTCCCTGTGGTTGGGAAGAGAAGGATAAAATTAAAGTGATGAATGAATTAATGAAAATAATTGAAATAACAATGGTCAGGAATCTCCTTTGTTCGCTGCGAGTGAGTCAGCACAGGGACTCCTGCTGCGAGTCCGCCTCTGATGTTAGCCACAGACATTACAGCAGGGATGCATACAGTGAGGGAGGCTTTGTTTCTGCTTTGTTTATTGTTTTGGCTTTGCATATTGGTAATGGAGAAGTCTTGGAAAGGGACTTAGGCACAGATTTTTCTGCCATGATTTGTTCACTCCAGACGAAAATCTATCTTCATTGAAATCTTTCCCTTCTTTGAAAAGGAATCATCACTGGTCCTGAAGTAGGGACAGGGACTCTCAGGACCAGGGGCTAGCTGGCAGTAAATCACACCTTGCAAGTTGGAGTTAACTATTTATTAGCCAAAGCATGATCTGCAAACCTGGTGGAGTGTCAGGCCTAAAGAACACAGCAACTCATCCCTGAAGGTCCCCACCTTCCCACAGCTTCCTAAGTCCCTTCCTCTCTAGGTTTCCCCCCCCCCCCAAGCAATCAGAGACTGCACTTGCATGCAGCCAACCTCTCCTCTACTCTTTTCATGCCTCTTCTGGTTTTGGGAGACAAGGGAAGAGGGGAGCTTGATGCAGTAGGAGGGGAACACACATGTCACTGTTCACCAGTCTGATCCATCTCTGCCTCTTGGCCTCTCTCCTCTCCTGCTTCAGCTTCTGGGCTTCTCTCTGCCACAGAGTACCAGTGTTGATATATTGCTGGTGATGGAAGGGGAAAGAGGCATAGCAGAGAGGGTGGGGTGCACACATTTTTGAAAACAACAGAAGTCTTGGTTGGTGAGGGGGGATTTTCTACAGTGGAGGGTTCTGGCACAGATAAATGCTCAAGATGCCTAGAGACCACAAGTGGCCATGACAGTGGGTGTGGGAATCAGTCCAAATTTTCAGACCGGGTTCACAGGCTAAAGGAGGAAGTTAGGGAGAGACAGCAGAAGGCCACTGGGTCAATGAGGTTATCAGTGTATATGTTGAAGTCACTAAGGAGCAAAGTGGGAGTAGGAAACTATGTGTCAGTGTCAGATAAGAAAGTTGAAATGGAGCCAGGGTGATTCTGTAGCACAGGAAAGGACCGCAGAGGCACGTGGACTGAATTTTGAAGCTTGGGTAGCAGTGAGAATTGGGAAAAATCAGGGGTTAGAGATGGCAGAACTTGGCAAGAATACTGACTCCACCACTGCAGCTCTGGAAGGGGAGTAGTGGTGGGTGTTAGTGGAGGGCATGGAGTTGGGAATAAAGCTAAAAGAAGAGGTCATGAGGAATGTGGCTATTTTCTGGTTGAGGGAGAAGACCTTCAGAAGGAACAGAATAGAACAAAGGGGCAAAGGCAGCTAATGGTAATAACTTCTGAGACTAGGGGGGAAAGCATCAAAAGGCTGGGTATAATAGTAAAAGGGATAGATTGGAAGCCCCAGAGAACCAAATTAGCCCCGTGCAAGAGATGGAAGAGGAACTGGGAAGAAAGGTGAAATTCAGTAGATGAGGCTCACTGAATGGAATGGTAGGCCCCTGTCATCAGTATTATTGGAGAAGTCAAAGCACAGCTACCTCTTCATGCAAAGCAGTCAAGTATTGATCAAATAACAGGAAATTCACAGGTGAGAATTGCAACAACAGTGAAATAGAACAGATCCGGCCAACTTAGAAATCCTTCTCCTCCTATTCCTGGTGCTTACTCACGTGAGGAACTGCTATCTCAGGTTCTTTGTTTAAGGTGTATCAATCATTGTGTAGGAATTCCTTTGTTATTAATAATAATAATAATAATAATAATAATAATAATAATAATAATAATAATTTATACCCTGCCCATCTGGCTGGGCTTCCGCAGCCACTCTGAGCAGCTTCCAACAAAATATTAAAATATAGTAATGCATCAAACATTAAAAGCTTCCCTAAACAGGGCTGCCTTCAGATGTCTTCTTAAATATATTATTTGAGACACAAGGTCCATATATAGGAAGGGTCCAGGATATCCAGAGTAACTCAGGACTGTCTCATTACAGTTGTCCCCCTTGTTACATCAGTCTCTGGTTGCATTTTTTCAGGATACGAACGCGGCAAACCTCGTTTGTGTATACTTCCAGGTATTGCCCCATGCATGTGCGCGAGGCATTCCGCGCGCTTCGTGCATGCGCAGAAGCGCTCTTTCATGCCATGCACATGCGCAGAAGCAGCGCTCTAGTTGCTGACTTTTCGGAGTGCGAATGGCACCCCAGAACGGATCAAGTCCGTAATTAGAGGTACCACTGTATAGAAGTCATCATAACTAAGAGCTTTACTTTGGTATGAAGAGAAAGCACGTTGAGTACCATGCTGGAGACATAAAGTCTTTGATATGTTTACTGTCACAAGGAAAACTCTATATGCCCCTTTCTTTCTAACAGAAATGTTTTTGGAAAGTTGGGTAAGCAGGATATCAGGGTTGTAAGCAGTCTACAACAGTGCGGACACATTCTGCACAAGAGGTCTGATGGCTGGGGAAGTAAAATGGTTCACTTGAGAGGTAATATATTCATGGGGTTAGAGTGATAGTCTGCAATGTTGAGAAAAATGGGTTCAAGTCCAGGCCAAGCTATAGCATCTGTGTGACATTAGCCATTCACTTAACCTCTCTGCACTTACATTACTGATAGGAAACGATTGAGCTAATAATAACTACAGGGGTGTTTTGAGGATGAATGCATTAAACAGCAGTAGGTGCTAAGATTCTACAATAACTGGCTCCATAAGCATCATTGGCAATTAGGAACACATACATCTTTAAAGGCCATGTAAGGATCCCATTAGCCTTCCTGGGCTGTTTTGATTCAAACATCTGTCCTGCCTGCGGCTTTGAAAGCTCAGTAAATATGTCAGTTGTTCAAGCTATTGCTCCAAAATCATGTGGCCCTCTAAATTGTTTCCTTGTCTGTGCTGAGGGATATTACCAAGGCAAGTGGTGGTATTATGTTCACATTTCCTCTTTGTAACAGAGGATGAAATGTTTTTAATAACCAGTTGTTACTCAACATGCAATAATAATTTAATTTGGAACACCTAATAAGACAATGGACTTGTAGTAGTATTTTGTGTGTGTGTAAAAGTATCTGTTAAAGGACAAGTAAGAATAAAGTAAGAATCCATTATCCATGTTTGTGTGTTTGTAATTTCTAAAAGTATATTACGAGACTTACGGATCCTGCACTTAATGTAAACAAAGGGGTGATCTGAAACCTTAAATCCACAAATCCTTGGCCGTTTTATCCTTCACTTCAGTGGGGTATGGACTGAGGTCCCTGCCGTAAGCATACTTGTCTTCTTCCTTTTATTGTATAATATACACTTAATTTTGATAAGGTGTTAAGTTACTATGACAGTTCATTTATGGGCCAAGAAGTAGGGTAGATATTGTAGAGCAAATAAAATACATATGAGAACAAACCCCACTGCCTTCAATGGAACATTATTCTGACTGAGCTTGACGTAGCAGCCTATGTTCACTGCCAAGAGCCAGATGCTGTTCTTGACTACATTCAGGTATAAAGTTTGCAACTTTCATTTTCATTTCTCAGTGATCACTGAGCCGATCCCCTGCTTGTTGTTGACTTACACTGCAGGACACCCAGCTTTCCCTGTTATGATGCTCCTAAAAACATGGGCACAAGTTTTAAGATGTAAATCCCCATAATTTCATCTGAGTGCTTGTCATAATGAGACTACATTGCCAGTCACACTGGTAGTGTGCTGATATCACTCTAAAGCCAATTTAGGGTGAAGGTAATGCTCCTTTGACTAGTCACATGAATAATCCTCATTAACCAGGAATCACATAATGCATGTGAGGGCAAACTGAACCTATTTAGAGCACATGCTTCTTGAAAAGGTAGTATCTCTTCCTGAAAAGGTCACAAAACAGGAAGGCATTTTTAGTGGGGGGGTTTTATATGCTTATGAAAATCACTCTCCTTTCTGCCTGGATATTGGTTAGATGTGTGTCAGTTTTGTGTACGTTTCATGGGCCAGGATGAAGCATTGAGAATGGATAAGGGTGATTGAGGATACCAACCAGCTGTGTTTAGTGTTGTCCGTTATTGAACATTGTGTGTGAAGGTTCAGCAGTCCACACCACATCCTGTGATCTGTCATTGCAACCTTATTAAGTCATAAACTCAGATTGCATTTTTATGGCACTATCCCATCTTTGTGCCTGGGATATCATTCCCTCCCCTCTTTCAGCCTCATCTAACCAAGCTAAGCATGTGGGGCAGCCAGACAGCATAGGGCCTCCCTTTGTGGCTAAATCTGGCAGAGGAAAAGGATTCCTGAACATTATTGAATAAATGTCCCTTTGAGCTTCACAAATTCTGATCATTTTTCTTGCATTTAGCAGTGGTAACTTTTTCTTTTGTTCATTCTTCAGCCACCTTTGTGATCACTGCAAACCACAGTGTTATGAAAACTGAGCAAGTAGTGGGACTGAAGGCTTGCTCGCCTGGCAGACCAAGGACAGCTTCAGAGTCATTACTTTTCCTTACTTGCACAAAGTAGGGAAGTAAGGAGACCAAACCAAACCAAAAAGAAAACAAAAAGAAAAACCTCTGAATCCATAGGAGTGTTGATAAAGTCTGAACAACCACTTGCAAATCTGATACACAGATCTTGTCGACTAACTCAAGAGATCTAAAGTAAAGCTTGAATGTAGGAGAGTCAAAGGAGGGAATCCATGTGCTCTTTAGACAGAATGATGAAGATGGGGCTCAACATTCTGTGCAAACAGCAGTAAGACTCAGGCAACGCACGCACACACACATGGTCAGCCCAAGATATTTTGGTGCCCAAGGGAAGAATTCCAAATGGTGTCCTTCAGTGTAAAAATATATAAATGTGCTACATAATAGAGCAAATATACATTCGGTGATGAGTCATTTCTAATTGTCAGATCTGGTGTTGCTAGGCAGTGATATGGAGGACTTTGGGTGGGTGGGGGAATGAAAGAAAAGAAAGAAAAAATGTTCTTAAATTTTAAAATTAAGACCATCAGAAGAGCCCTGCTGGATCAGACCAAAGGCCATTTGTCCAGCATTCTATTCTCACAGTGGCCAACCAGATGCCTTTGAGATACCCAAATTCGATATTTGCTCCTTTTTCAGTGCTAATGGTGGCCTTGTTGTGCTGCTATGAGGGCCAATAAAATCAAGTTGATTGTATGTTCCTACTGAAGCCTTCTCTCTTTTACAATTCTGTGTGTGCTAAATAGAAAGGATGCACCTTCCTATCATACCTGCTTTTTCCATCTCATGGCTCATCCTGCCTGTGAACCCTTGACCTTCTATTTCTCTTTTTTCAGCATAGACTCCCCCCGCATTTTCCCAGGCAGGAAAGTCTCATGTTTCTTGGAATCTGGCAGTGTGAGACTTTTTTTTTTTTATTGATTGGAATAAACAATCTGAAAGGTCGTGTTTTCCCCCCTGCAATTGGGAAGGGGGGGGGAATAAAAGTCTCTCAAATTAACAACCACAGTGAAGTAAATATAGAAGCAACTGGCCAGGGAGTTCTAAATATGCCCAGGAACCTAAGATGAGTGCTGCCTGATCAGACAGAAGGCCATCAAGTTCAGCAAGCTATTTCCCATTGTGGCCAACCAGATGCCTCTGGGAAGCCCACAAGCAGGACATGAGGACAATAGCCCTTTCCCACTGTTTTCCCCCAGTGACTGGTATTCAGAGGCATTGTGACTTTGATCCTGGAGGTGACATATAGTGTGTGTCTGTGCATAGGCCCCTTGTATCTGTACATTTTTAAAAAATCCATTCTGTTTCTGAGTCACTCTGTGATCTCTCCATTTGATCTGTGGTTTGGATTCTGAGCCTGTCTGTATAAAACAAAGCTCTATGTTTCCCCATTCACTGGAAGAGGGAATCCAAAAAATATGTATAACCTCCTTGCTTTTGGCTAAAGTGGATGAAATTTACAGGCACACAAGCCCCTCGAGAGTGGATTAAGCATGCCAAATTGCTGAGAAATAGCCCAGTGCTACAGCCCAGGCATACAAGGGCTCCCTAAAGAAATAATTGGGCAAATAGGTCTGGGGGATTTTGTTGAGAAAGGAAAAGGTATTTACTTTCCTCCATAATCACTTATGAATGGCCCTCCATAATCCCCTATGGGTGGAAAGTGAGGATAGGGTTTGTCTTTTTCTTACCTTAAAATAATTAAGGGGTGGCCAAGTGGTGTAAGTAAACCTTACCAGTTTATTTAGAGCATGGGGTTTTTTTTGGGGGGGAGGGGTACTGAGACACAGGCAACAAACTTTCTTGTGAAAGGATAGAAAACAAACAGGTATATGCTGTGACAGAAACTAAACAAAAGTTGAACAAATGCCACCAAACTTCATCAAATGTTTTCAAGGAGACAGAACTTACAGAAGAGTTGAGTGTTTTATGATTTCACCATCCCTCCCCTACAAGCAGTGTATGCAGTATGATAATCTAGCCCCACCACTCTGAATTTGCAAAGTGCAGCTCTCCCTCCTCCCCACCTTGGCATTCTTCTTATATGGTGTTGTAATTAATAATTGTAACAGTTTTTAGACAGTCTGTCTGATTTTCAGAGACTATTTCCAACTACAGATAGGCATAAATTAGTTACTGTTGTGATTTGAAGCTGACTCAACCCAATCTGGATAGGGTATCTCAAGCTTGTTTTTACCAGGACATGTGCTCTTGAAAAATAGTGTTACAGAGTTATGGTACACTTGCATCTTATCTGCATTTCTCTCTCCTTTTTTTTATTTATTAAAGAGACATCAATCATACTGTATATGAAATTCACTATATAATCAGGGGAAAGCTTGTTTATCTGCAATAGATTGTTTCGTTACTCTCTCTTTTGTCTGCAGTTTCAAGTGACAGCTGGAGTCCTCCATGCAAGTGGATCTATAGAGTCAGTTTGTCAGTGGAAAGAACCTTGTTATCCTGGGAGGGACAGCTGTATGGGAATGAAACTATTAATATTAGCAAAGAAGACTGAGGAACAGCACTGGAGGCAGGGGTGCTGAAGTCCTTGCCCAGGGCACCAGTTCACTTTGCAGTATTAAACCCCTGTCTGAAAGCACCATGGATTCCAGGCAGCAATTCCTCTGCAGCTTTTCCTTTGACTAGATTTCAAAGAACAGCACAGAAATCTACCAGGGCAAAGAAGGAGATAGTTTGTCCTTTCTTGTCTTGGAAACCATTTTAAGAGGGAGAAGGGATGTGGGCACAGCCTCAGTGAAGCATGCGCAGTTGTCTTGTTTGTCCAGCGCTGCAATGTGATTGCTTGCCATTATGGGGAGTGCAGCTTCCAGTTCTTTGACTTGGTATCATGTTAGGGACAGGCCTTATGCCAAGTCTGACCCATCTAGTGCTGTATAGTCTCCATAGATTGGCAGCAGTTTCAGACAGAGGCCTGAAAGATGTCCATAAGGGGATTGAGGCTCAGTTTGAGGGAAACAAGTACTTCCTATTTTCAGAGGAAAGCTTTCCCAATATTTGAGACAACTGTTTTTTACCAAACCAAGACCATCCACATTGCTAATTAAATACATGCCCAAGAGGCCAGCAGACCAAAAATCCATTCCAATCTTACTCGAAGAATGTGCATTTGGCAACTGGCTTTCTATGCCTGTCTATAGATGTAAAAAACACACAAAAAACCCTTGATCCTTTGTTCTTTGAAGGAATTTTTATTTTCTTAAATCTGATACAGGTTTTATTTGGGGGTTATCCAGGTACAGGTAAACTTATTTTCTGTTCCATTTCCTTTGAAATGCTGCCTCATGGTTTTAAATTTCTGGCCCAAAAGTAGTAGTAGAAGCCTGCATTCATGAATGTGTGTGTCAGAGGCGTCACGCTCAGGGAAAAGTGCAGATCCACAGGATGCAAACTGAAATCTGCCGACTTCCCCATTCCACAGATTCTCTTCCACAAACCATGCCTCCCCCGTGTCCCAACAGGACTTAGTTAGGCTCCAAATTCCATCCTGTCCCTCTGCTTCCTGCCCTTTCACCCGCAATCAGAATGATAAAATAACATCAACCCTAAGGCTACTTATCAAAATAAAAAATATTGTTCTGAATGTTGTGACTTTGTGTTTTTCTGAGCTTGCTGTCTTCTGTCAATAGGCCAGTCTTTTGTTGCCTGTCATTGTAAGGAAAGATAGCCCTGACTTGGTAATGTTCAGGTCAAGAAACCGTTCTGAATTTCCACAAAGGGAGGGTCAGTCTTGAGGGTCCAATGAATGATATGGTTTAAATTAAATTAAGGAGTTGCAATGGGGACTATTGGGGCATCATTCTGTATGCCAGTTTAGAGTGCTTTAGTTACTGGGGATTAGGAAGAGATATAGTAGTGATGTCTAGGTAAGCAAAAAGACCCCTAAATAAAGCTTGAAGAAGCAGATAAGAAGGTAGGGGGGGAAAGCCCTGATACATACTGGTAGCTGCTGCAGCTAAACTGAAACGTGTGATAGAAACATAGATAAGTGTGCCTGGTCATGCGACTGTACCACTCCAGTGTGTAGTATGATTCATAAGCAATCTCTGGTGATTTCCTAGTATTGCCCTAAAGAAGGAATGTAGGCCTGAGTCTATGTCAAATAGGCTAATAAGCCCTCATTTTCCTGTCTAATAAATGCCTTGGCCACTTGCATCACCTGTGCCATAGGGTGGCTAGCCATATCTAAAGAAAATCAGCAAATCATCTTCGTACTCAGTGGCGTAGCGTGGGGGGTGCAGGGGGGGCCGGCCGCACTGGCCGCAACATCTGGGGGTTAGGGTTAGGGGGCGCAAATCCATGGGTTAGGGGGCGCAAATTACTTGCCTTGCCCCGGGTGCTGACAACCCACGCTACGCCACTGTTCGTACTGCAAAATATTCCAGTTGGGATTTTGTTCAAGCTTCTTTGTCTTGCTCATACACAGCACATTTGTGCAAACAGCGGGACATCTGCTCCTCCTTCATAGCATGGCAGAGTTCCAGAAGCTATTGTGGGACTTCTATCCACATGCAATTTACTTCTTCCACTGTAAATTGAAGCAGAGTAGCTTGACTCATTGTAGCCTTGGGGTAGCTCTTAGGTGTGAAAATGTGGAGGTAACACCAAACTGCTGTTGTGCCACATGTAAGCACTGCAATTAAAAGGTGTATTACATCCATATGAGATCAATAAGGGCCTTGTCAAAAACCCTTGCTGAAATCAAGACACACTATGTCCTAGCCTTCCCCTGATCTACAAAGCTAGTGAGTATAAAAAAGGAGATAAGATTATCATGGGATATTGTAATGTGCTCTGTTTAGTATACTTTGCTTGAAGACAGTCTGGAAGCTACAGCTGGTAAAATATGGGGCTGCCAAGCTTTTAAATAGTCACAACAATACAAACACAACATGTAGGCTAATAGTAGAGAATATATAGTAGAATATTCTATTATATTCTATCATTATTCTACTGTATTATATATTCTCTACTATTAGCCTACGTGTTGTGTTTGTATTGTTGTGACTAGTTCTTATTGCAACACAGGGGTTTGTTTTAAGCTTTTAAATAGGGCAGCAAAATGGAGACCTGTGTCACCAATCCTTAAAGAGCTGCATTGTGTGCTTGTTTGTTACCAGCCCGATACCATGTGTTGGAACTAGCCCTGAAGGGCTTGGAACCCAGGTACTTAAAGGAGCACTACTCCCATTATCTGCTGATGTGTGTCTTGAGCTCTGCAGGGGAGGTTGTGCACCTAGTCCCATCAATAGGCTTAGCTCCTTCAGCACAGGATCTGATAGAGCCATCTCAGTTGTAGCAGCCTGGTTGTAGAATTCCCTTCCTTTGTAGCTGCAACAGTTCCCCTGATTGTCAGCTTTCTAACGTCAACCAAAGACATATATTTAAATGTACTGTGTTTTTTGTTTCGTTTTATTTGACTATATTGTAAACTGGCCTGGGATCCTATGGAAGGAAGAGGAGTAAAACAATATAATAATAGTAACGAGGAGCTGATTGAGAAGCACATTTGGGCAGACTGAAGAGTCACATTGGAGGAATTCAGTTGTGTAGCAGTGCAAGAAGCAGCAACTTTTTTAAATGTGAATGTGAGGTAAGTACCATTTGCCATGGGAAATCTGAACTTGACTGATTCCATCTATTTAACCTGTATTATCATAGCCATGAGGGCAAATACATAAGTAACTAGCCTGAATATAGATGACTTCAGTAGAGTAATAGGAATAACTTCCCATTTGGCTGAGATTTAGAAAGTTAATGGCCACTGAAGCAAAGATGATGAACAAGAGTCAGAAGGAGATGTCCCATCTGGGGGAGAGCTGTTCCTTACAGCAGAGAATGGTTGCTCATTCTCTTAGAGCACAGTGGTAAACCTAAGCAGATTTGGCCCTAGAAGCTTCCTGGTTGGGACACTGTCTGGAAACTATACATAGTGTTTTATCACTTCAGAGGAAGAGCATGGAAGTGTAATAAATAAAAACATGTGGCAGGCTTGGGAATGGTAAGATGATACGCTCTTTGGAGTTTAGGAAGAGCTATAGCTGAGCCCATACATGTTTGAGAACATTTACCTTTGCTTCTTTCTGGAGAGTTAGATTTAGTTAAAACTGGAGGAAAAGGTCCTGCAAATCTATGCGTAGCCCAGAAATGTCCTCCTCTCTGTGAAACTTTTGCAGGGACTGATTCACACCTGTGCATATATCAGTGAGCATGCTATCACTCTTAATAAATTTTACTTAATGGGCCTCAGCTCAATGTGTGAACACATTCCACTGAACAGTTTTGTGTTTGCTACTCTGATGATAAATGATGTGACACCAGCTGAGTGTTTCATCTGTAGTAGAAGTTTCATAATAAGTATGATCACTCAGTGAGCTTGTTAAAGTGAACTCAGCCTCATTCCAGTTAGCATTAGGACACACATCAGCTTTCTGGTTCCTTATTCTATTGAAATTGAATATCAAAGATTATGAAATGTGGGAGCTGTTAGGGGGATTCATGAGAAGTAACTCAGTTTGGACTATAAGCTCCCAATCTTTGTTATAATGCAGAGGTGTGGAACCATTTTGGTTCTGCAGGCCAAATTTGGCAAGTGGGTGGGGCAGACCACCTGCCAATCACCTGCTATCACAATGGCATTAGATGATTGAGCACTTTGAAGTCCTGAAGCTGGGACTCAAAGCACCGCACATAGCCAATCCAACAGCTGATCCAACTCTACTGCCAATCAGCTGACATAAACAACTTGATGTAAAGTTGGATGGTGTCTTCCTTGGATTTCTATGAAAAATGGAAACAATCCCTCAATCTCTCTCTCCGCCTCTTTATCTATAACCACTGATTGATGATGTATGTGAAGTAGTTTGAACCGAGCTCTCAATGGTGATGTATATATGTGTATCATGGTGAGTGACAAGCCAAGCCAGCTTAGCAGAACTCACTCTTGCTGCGCACTTGGAGACAGGTGGGCTCATGTAAAAAAAGGAAGCAAGTCACACACACCAATGTTGTACTTCAAGGTCCTCAGGTGAGGAAATTGTTCAAGTCATTGTTAGATTTGTTAGAAGTCAAATAAGTTATCATGTAAATAGGGATATTTGGGGATAATAGAGCTTCTTGGCTAAATGCAAAGACATGAATTTGGTTTGATGTTGGTAAAGTGTTCATCTCTCCTAGTAGAAGTGCAGACAGAACTGCTTGGTTGCAGCAGATCAGTTACCATTCCTGGAGATGTCTCATTAGTCCATATTTCCTGCCTTAAACGCAACTCTAGTTCTGTTCCAAAACCTCTCCTCAATTTTCCCGAAAGTTTTCCTCTTCGATTTTTCTGTCTCATTCACAAAATCCACAAGACAGACCAGTTTGCTCACTCTTTCCTAGTGAAGGTTTGTGTATCATTCATGAGGCTTCCTCACACCTTGACAACCTCGGCCAATGACTAATGAGCCTTTTCATGGAAGTCCAAGACAGACACCATCTATCTTTGTACCAAGCTATCCTGTCATATACACACAATTGCTCTCTTCACCCACACAGCAAAAACCCAAACCATCTTATTATGGCTAGCACTTGTCATGTATGTGGGGAAATTACAATAACAGCTTAGTCTTGCAGAGCTCTTTTGAAGTTATGGCAGCCAGCCAAATGAATATATATATATATATATATATATATATATATATATATATATATAAAACACAATCCATAATGTATCTCTTATGATTCAAGAGCCTTTTAATTTTGAACTCTTAATGTGCAAGTATGGAAATGATAGGGTTTTATTTATATATGTATGACTAGATAGAGAATTTATGTCCAAGAAGCTGAACCAGATGATTTGTTGGCTTTCCAGAAAGCTAAAACCATTTACAGTGATTTTATTGTAACCCAAGTTACTAGTAATGTTAAGGTTTTCTTTTTTGTCAAGAAATGACTAAGTCTGAGAGATTTATTATTGTCATAGTCATGTTTGCAGTTGGCCAGACTACACATCCTGCCTATTTCATGACATACATCCAACAAAATAAATATTAATTGATTAATGTTGACATTTAGGGCCTGATCTAATTCTTGTTAAAAGTCAACGGAAATATTCGAATTGTCTTCAATGGGAAGTTAGATAATGACCATGAAAAAATAATGGAACTACATATCATAAGGGAGTTAGTGCTGTTATGAGAACCATATCTTATTCATTTCCTGACTTCTTACAATTTTAGTTTGAAATCATGATGTTTTCTTGTAAAAGCAGGGTGGAAATTGCAGCCGCATTAAGCTGAGGTAATTATAAAAACCATTAGTTGCTCTGATGGCACTTGGCAACTCAATGGGTGGAAGTGGCTTCTAAAAGAGATGTTACTATGATTTAAGGAACAATTTTGTAAAAAGACAAAACAAAGAACCATCCACCTGAAAGGCTGCTACACGTTTAAATATCATCATTATTTATTTACTCAGTTCTACAATTTACGGCAACCTGCCAACCTAGCAGTTCGAAAGCACCCCCGGGTGCAAGTAGATAAATAGGGACCGCTTACCAGCGGGAAGGTAAACGGCGTTTCCGTGTGCTGCGCTGGCTCGCCAGATGCAGCTTGTCACGCTGGCCACGTGACCCGGAAGTGTCTGCGGACAGCGCTGGCTCCCGGCCTATAGAGTGAGATGAGCGCACAACCCTAGAGTCTGGCAAGACTGGCCCGTATGGGCAGGGGTACCTTTACCTTTACCTTTACAATTTACGGGCTACTTTATATCCAAAGTTTTCTGGAATGCTGACAGGAATTAAAGGCAAACAAAATTACAATAAAATAACAAAATATAACACCATTCTAAAAGTACAAATCACTTTAGAACAAAGGAATAGCAACAAATCAAATGAAAAGTGAGGGCAGAGGTGTAAAATTCACAGAGCTACAGCTAGCATAAGACCATAAGATGATTTAAAAGGACCTCAGAAAAACAAAAAGGTTATTTTCTGGTGCAGAATTTTTTTCCATATAGATGCCTGGTGGGCTTCCCTGGGCAGGGCATTCCACAGCCGTGGGACCACTGTTGAAAAGGCCCTTTCTCTAGTCATGCAAATAGCCATGTAAAGTACCTAATAGGTACTAGGAGCTGTACGACATTGTGTCTTGGCATCCATTGTGCCATTTATCTATATTTCACCTTCTTTTACCTTTTCCTTGTCAAATTTATATTAGTGGCATACTCCACAGCCTCCCCCCAGAAATAAGGCATGTACCAAGGATATTATGTTCCCAGCAGATGCTGAAAGCCTACCTGTTTACCCAAACATTTCCTGGCTGTAAATATTGGTTGGTGCCTACAGGTGGCTTCTGCAGTTCCTGTATTCCTGTGACTTTGTCCATTATGAATGATCAAATTTACACAAAAAGTGTGTCTCATCCAGCAGAAGTTTGAGTATGGGGTGAGCCTGGTGGATTGAAGTGAAGGATGTGGTGTGGCCCTTCTCGCCATCCCACATACAGAAGCTGATCAGAACAGCACTTGAATCTTCCTTCAACATGAGTGGCTTCTGAAAGACATGTTAATATGATGTATAGCTGGCGATGGAACAATTATGCAAATTTGTATTTTCCATTGCACTTGAAGGCATCAGGCTGGCTCAAGCAGGGCAGGGCAGGCCATGTAGCACATGCAGCTCTGTCCTCCAGCACTCACTTCTGCTTCCCACCCTTCAGCATCTGCTCCCTGAGACAGCTGTCTCATTCTGCCTAATGATAGGGCTGGCTCTGTTTGGGAAGCCTTGTCATAGCTGGAGAAAATATATCCGCAGAAATCAGTGGAAGCATTCCCAAAGAATGATACGACTTGCAGGTTCTGGAAGATGTTACTTGCATGTTCACGAGCTCCACCCTTTGGAAAGTATTAGCTATAGCTTCCAGTCACCAACTAATGTTTTCTGTAATGTATGGCAGAAAGAACTCAATGGGTAGGATGGAAGGAAAGGACATGCCTGGGCTTCTCACTCCCATGGAAAGATTGCTTTACCACAGACATTTCAAGAAAGGAAGAAATGCCTTGCAAATATTTCCTGTAGCCACACCATGGGTCTGCAAATGGGAGCCAACGATTTCAGCCTGTGATGATAATAAAAGATTTCAAGCAACAGTTGCAGGGTAATCCATGCAACTGGCTTTCCATTGTTGGCTCCCCGTTAAGTTCAGTAGCCACAAGAGCCATAAAAAGAACTCCCCCTTCATAAAACCAGAAGCAGCTGTTTATGATGAGTGCTTGCTTGGAGCCTTGGATGTTGTAAAACTAAAGCCACAGTAACCTGGAGGTCTCACAGAACTGAAAGGTATATGTGTGTGTGTTTGCCTGATCTCTAACAGGGATGGCAGACGGGATCTCTCCTTATCAGTCAGCTAATGTGGTTTTTCCTCCCCATCTTGATATGCGTTAGGGTTGTCAGGCTTAGTGGCCTGACCTCCTACTTAGCAAACCTAATTCTTGTCACCATGCCTTGGGGTCAAATCTTCTCTCAGGGCATTTTCAAGATGTGGTGATATTTATGGTATGTTTTGTTCTCTTGGAGGTCTTGATGTCAAAGTGCTGTAGCCAAGCTGCTTTGCACTCTGATCATCTGATTTGTCAGAAGCTCTCATAAAAGTAACAGGTGTTTGGGGAACATAGGATGGTATTTGCTGGATAGACAAAAGTATCCATGGAAATAAATGATGGGTTTATTTCCAAATAATATTACTGAATTAAGTGGTGTACCAAGTAGTAGTTGGTATTACACTCATTCCTTTAAACGAATAAACATAGTTTGAAGCATTAATATTTCAGTCCTCATCCCTTTTTGCTTTGCATTTCTTCTTCATCTCAAACATCTACTATCAGAAGAAGAGGAAGAAGAGTTTGGATTTGATATCCCGCCTTCCACTCCCCTTCAGGAGTCTCAAAGCGGCTAACATTCTCCTTTCCCTTCCTCCCCCACAACAAACACTCTGTGAGGTGAGTGGGGCTGAGAGACTTCAGGGAAGTGTGACTGGCCCAAGGTCACCCAGCAGCTGCATGTGGAGGAGCGGAGACTCGAACCCGGTTCCCCAGATTACAAGACTACCTCTCTTAACCACTACACCACACTTTTCAATGATGTGCATAGACATTTCTACTATTGGTATTTGTGTAATAATTTGAAGATGAAGAGGATGGCATACTTAGTAGCAGATTGTGATATTTAAGTATAAAGTTGATAGATTTATGAGACACATCAAAAGAAAGAGGCTCTTATCCATTCATATTGTCATCAGAATGTCCTTATGGCTAAAACTACTATGAATTAAATAGTTGTTTGGTGAAGTACTAGTAAGTCAGTTGAGGGTGCTAATAGTCAGTCTCTATATTTGTTATTTTAAAAAGGACTAGGCATCTTATGGGGTAAGGGAGAAAGTTTCATACCTTGGGAAGACATTTTTTGGAGGGATTCAGTCAAAATAGATTCCCCTATATGACAATGCATCATTTTTCAAAACAATACCTCAAAAATACATCACCTCCTGGTGAATGAAACATTACACTTTTAAGCTTCTTGAGCAGGTGGTCATGGACCAGATCCAGGCAATCTTGGAGGAAACTGATTTTCTAGATCCATTTCAATCAGAATTTAGGCCTCATTTTGACACAGAAAATGCGTTGATCACCCTATATGATGATTTTTGTTGGGAGAGAGACAGGGGAATTGTGTCCCTGTTAATTCTCCTCGACCTCTCAGCAGCTTTCGATACCATAAACCATGATATTCTTCTGAAGTGGCTGTCTGAGTTAGGAGTGGGTGGAACTAGTTCTGGTCCTACTTGGATGGTTGTTTCCAGAGGGTGATGCTTGAGGAATGCTCTTCAGCCCCATGGAACCTTCAATGTGAGGAACCTAAGGGTTCAATTTTATCCCCTGTGCTGTTTAACATCTAAATGAACAAAACAAATTCCTTCCAGTAGCACCTTAAAGACCAACTTAGTTGGTCTTTAAGGTGCTACTGGAAGGAATTTGTTTTGTTTTGACTATGGCAGACCAACACGGCTACCTATCTGTATCTAAATGAAAACACTGAGTGGGATTATCCAGAGTTCTGGAGGATGCTGTCAGCAATTTGCTGATGACACACTTCTCCTTTACATCTGCTGGTGTGGGAGTGGATGTGCTGGACCACGGGCTTGCCTTGGTAATGGACTAGATGAAAGCCAACAAACTGAAGCTCAACCTAGATAAGGTTGAGGCACTGTTAGTCAGTGGTCCCCTAGACCAGATGGCTGGGAGATTGCCTGTTCTTGATGGGATTATGCTTTTGCTGAATGAATGGATATACAGCTTGGGGCCCTTCTGCATCCTTTGCTGTCGCTTGAGATTCAGGTAGCCTCTGTGGCGCAGTGTCTTCCATCAGCTTAGGCTGGTGGCCTAGCTGTGCCCTATTTGGACAGGGATAGCCTAATTTCTGTTGTCTATGTTCTTGTAACCTCTAAGTTAGATTACTACAACAGGTTATATGTAGGGCTGCCTCTGAAGACAGTTCAGATACTTCAGCTGGTGCAAAATTCACTGGCAAAAGTGGCTCACTGGGGCAAGGTGGTTTGAACGTATTAAAACTAATCCTGGTCTGACTCCACTGGCTGCCAATTAGTTTCTGAGCCCAATTCAAGGTGCTGATTTTGACCTATAAAGCCCTAAATGGGTCAAGACCACAGTATATCAAAGACCATCTCTCTCCATATGAACCAACCCAGACCCTGCAATCATAACCTGAAGCCCTTTTTTGTGTGCCTTCTCCATGAGACGTCCAGAGGGTGGCAACAAGAGAACAGGCCTTTTCTGAACTGGCTCCCCGTTTGCTTTCCCCAGGGAGGCTGGCTTAGCACCTTCATTGCATATCTTTGGGCAACTGGTGAAAATGTTTCTCTTTAACCAGGTATTTGACTAATTAACATTCTATGGCTTTTAAAATGTGTTTGTGGGAGGGTGTTATTGGTTTGTTTTTATTTGATTATGTATTCATGTATTCCCATTTTTGCATATTGTATTTTTCTGTTGTGAACTGCCCTGGGATCTTTGGATGGAGGGTGGTATACAAATGTAATAAATCACCACCATCATCATCATCACCATCATAATTTAATGTACTCAAGAAAATAGAGTTAGAATGTGAACCTTGTATTAATCTCTTAAGAGCATTCTCAGCTCTCCCCCCCCCCCCTTATTGGATTTGAAATTTATCCTTGAAAAACCTATATGGAAAACCATGTCTTCAGATTTATAAGATACTAGGGGTTCTCTCACAACTCTACCAAGTTGAAAAGTTATTCAAGGTCAAGGTCTTACAGTGCAAATGTTTTATGTGTGTTTTTGAAACTCCTCGGATGTTCTCCAAAGAATTCCAAATTTAAAGTAACATAAAATGCTCCATCAAACATGTTTTACGTTCTCCAGATTATTTATTATGAGCCTATTAAATGTACTCCCAGTGGCTATTTCTGAGAGACTTTGAGCAATCCTGAAAACATTTCTAAGAACAAGGCAGAATCTGCTCAGAAGGTGACTCCAGGAGCTGTTTTTGATTTTTTTGGTGGACTATGAGTGATAACCTTTATGATTTGATGATGATCACAAAAACCTAAGGTGGTGATACTCATTCACGAGTTCAATCCCAATTCCATTTATGCATGAATGATGATATCATCTGTTGAGTATGGGATTGGGTAGGCCCAGGGCTTTTCTTCAGGCAACACCTCTCAGGTGGGCACCATTGCCATTATAAGAGAACAAGGGAGGCGCTCATGGTTCCAGAACCTCTTTTCTAGAAAATAGCACTAAGTAGGTCCTGAAATGCCAAACAAAGCAAGTTGTCACCCGTTGTCTCCTCCACTATCTATTGGCTATAAATCTGTCACTATTTTTCTCCCCAATATAGCATGTAGAAATATACTTGGTATGTTTAACAAATATATGCAGATATCATATTCAGAACTGGGCCTCCAAGTGCCCTATCAGACAGAAATTTGGTGGATAGCAGAGAGAGATAGGAAGACAAAGTCTTCTCAGTGGTTCATCCCTTGTTTATGGAATGTTATCCCCAAAAAGACTCACCTGGCACCCATGTTAACATCTTTTAGGGGCCAGACAAAGACTTTTCTCTTCTCTCAGGCCTTAGGCATTTGGTTGTTAACACCACATTGCTGCTATAGTGGGTTTTTCATAACTTGCTAACACAGAAACATTCCATTTACAGGCATTCTTACCAGTTGTAAACTTATTTTCCAGATAAGCCTGAAGCTAACTTTTTACATTAGTACAGAACCATATTTACACAGAAATACACACACACACACATGATTTATAAAATTTGTGGATTATAGCAGTCATACAATGTATCATGCACACTACATTATGGGGGCTAGGGATTTTTTGCCTAATTAATCTTAATGATGACCATGCTTAGGTTGCTCGTGAGTTTGATCATTGTTGTGTAATCTCTTGCAGTCATTCAGGGAAACAAAGAGGCATTAAGAGAGTTCAGTGATGCACTGATTGGGGAGAGGGTGGTGGCATATGGGGCGCCTCAAGGGCCACATAGAGAGGCTTGGAGGCCACATTCGGCCCGTGGCTCGAGGTTCCCCACAGTCTGTCTGTCTTTCTTTCTTTCTTTCTTTCTTTCTTTCTTTCTTTCTTTCTTTCTTTCTTTCCTTCCTTCCTTCCTTCCTTCCTTCCTTCCTTCCTTCCTTCCTTCCACCAAAGTGGTCAAGGTAATGTGCAAAACCATTAGCTTTCTCTTCATGTTGGAAGAATCCACATGTAGAAGGAATATGTGGAGAGAGTCGTGGAGAGAGAGAATACATGGAGACAGCCACCACCACTCCTCCCCAAAATTTGTCTGCTCAGTGGTTGTCAGAATGAGATCTATGCATATACAGACAGGGAATTCAGTTCCGGCACCTTTCAGGTGGGTGTCATAACCATTATAAGAGAACAAG
Source organism: Podarcis erhardii (assembly GCF_964252035.2). Classification (NCBI taxonomy): domain Eukaryota; kingdom Metazoa; phylum Chordata; class Lepidosauria; order Squamata; family Lacertidae; genus Podarcis; species Podarcis erhardii. The sequence continues at coordinate 75,813,203 of NC_138497.1, read as the reverse complement.
GGAGGCATTCATGGTGAGTTCCAGCACCTCCTTTTCTAGAAAAATAGAACTGTATACAGATATATACTAGTGGAGCTCTTCCATATGAGGGGGTACCCTTTCTGACCAGGAACTCTTCTCAAATGGAGAAGATCTGCATTGAGTACATTCTGACAAGCATTAAACAAGCAGATGCTGAGGGAGTATCTACAGGAAGGTCTAACCCAGCGGTTCTCAACCTGTGGGTCCCCAGATGTTGTTGGACTACAACTCCCATCATCCCTGAGCTCTGGCCCTGCTAGCTAGGGGTGATGGGAGTTGTAGTTCAACAACATCTAGGTACCCACAGGTTGAGAAAGGCTGGTCTAACCCATGCAGAGGTTGTTGGGGGTTGACAGCATGCCCCTCTCTGTACATTCTTTAAAACATGGAGGGGTCTATATGAGCTTACCTTCTGTTGCAGAGGAGTCAATCTTTGTCTCCTAGCTGTAGGAAAGATCAGTTTCAATATCTGACAGAATTCTAGATTGTGATTCTGTGTTCAGTTATTCATTATTCATTCTTACGTCTGGATCACCCTAATGCAACTGACACAAAATTCACTAAGCAAAGCATGGAAATTATGGTGTGCGCGGTACATTGCATGACTTCTAAAATTCTCCCATTTTATATATTCTATGTATTGTCTCCCCACCCACCACCCCCATTCTAAATATTGTTTTGTACTACTTTAAAAACATAGCTTCAGGCTTATCTGAAAAAGAAGTTTACGATTGGTAAGAGTGCCTGTAAATGAAATGTTACTGTGTTTGCCAATTTGGGAAAAAAACCAGGGTGTTTTTTGGTTTTTTTGGAAAAAAAACATTGGTATAGCACTAATCAGGCAGCCCACTAGCTCCACCAGACATGCTGGCTGAGAGGATGAAAACAATTCAGAGGAGTTTGTGGACAAGCTCCTTTGTGCTAAAATAAACATGAGCTGAAATAAACAGTGGCACACAAACTTGCCTAATTAGAATACAGACACACAACTATACGTTCGCAGCATATCAGAGATACGTGTTGTTGATATCTTGTTTCTCTCTAGTTTGGCTGCAGACACCCCCCCCCCCAAAAGAAACCTTTGGACCCGGTTCTCCCAATCGAGTTATTGCATTCATCGCTCCCTTCTCTTCTCAACTGAATGAGACAGAAAGTGTGAATGGAAAGCCAAGGCAGAGCATAGCCAAGGGACTGGCTTGGCTCTGGGAGCCAAAATGCAAGCTGAGCCATTGGAGCTAGTTGTACACAGATGAGAAGGAAAATGCACAGTGATGATAAATAACTTCACTATGACCTCCAGAACAGGCTGCCAGAATATTCTCCCTTGGCTGCGCTCCTGACTGGATTGCTCTCCGCCTCTCTCTCTCCCTCACCCCCCACCTAGTAGACAAAGAGGTGTTACTGCTTCCCACATATGAGCATATATTTGGACACATTTTAAACTGCTAAAAGGTCAGCTAGGTAAACTGCTGGGCTATGAAGAAAGCTTGCATGTGGAAGCACCTTTGGCTATTTTGGAACTGCTGGCCAAAGGAGCATGGATTATGGGGCTATTTTTAGTACTATGGGCATGCATATTTTGCCAAATGACAATTGGTTGCTGCAAGGTATATAAATATAGTAACAACGAAAGTTGCCACTGATTCCAACTACTGTTTAATGAAATGAAATGGAAAGATGATACTAAACCTGACTCATTGATCCGGTTAAACATTTATTTGGTGCCTTTTTTAAAGAAAAGAAAAGCCAATCTCCGCTTTTTTAAAAGAAAAAAATATTGAAACGCCACTTATGGCTAGGAGGCATAGTTTCCCGATTATCATAAGGGCCATCCAATCAGCACCCTATGTAGTCAGATTCTGATGGGGGAAAGGAAGAACTAGTTGCTCCTGAGTTCAGTTCAATGTGGGAGGAGGAAATCTGTTCAAAAAGAGGTGAGTGCAGATCCATAATGGGTGCAGCTCTCAAGCTGAGGGACAGTAAAAAAATATTGGTTCAGGATGTTTTCAAAAGAACATTTTTTAAAGACTATGAATAGAACAATTTAAATATTTTGGAAACTGAGAATGGAGGCATGGATAAGGTGTCTGCAGCTGTCATGTCTACCACATGCCCTCTCAATTGTCTACCATAGCTGGTTTGAAAATGTGGATGTGGGGGTTGTCAGGGTGGCTCCAGAATGTGACTAACATATCTTTGTGTGAGGGAGTGGTTCCTGTTTTGCTTAAGGAAGTGGTAGGGTGATCACAACTAAAAAAAAGCCCACCTTGAATCTCCAGACTCCCTTGGAGAAAACAAATTATCTAGGTTCGTTTCACTCTGGACTCATTATGAGACAGAATATGCCTTGGTCACCCTGATGGAGTGTGACCCTATTGCTCTTGCTGCATCTCTCATCAACTTCTGACACCATCAGTCATGGTATCTTACTGAACTGGCTTGGCAGGCAAGCTGGGAGTGAGGGTCACTATGATGAAGCTGTAAATTGCCTACACACACACACACACACACACACACACACACACACACACTTATATATATGAATGATAGGAGGTCTTTAAATTGTTTTTAAACAATCACAAATAACAAAGCAAATAAACAATCACATGTTTTTACAAGCATGGCAGATATAAGAGAAGCATCCCAAGATCCTTTGCAATGCCATAATGGATGGATGCCAGGGGAGCAAACCTCAGATTGTGCACTGCCACACACAGCCCAAGAATGGAACTCTCCCAACCTCCACAACACTGCAAAGAATCCCAGGGCAGACTTCCCAGATTGTGCAGCGTATCCATATGGGGAGTTAAAATCCCTTGGCCTGGCTGAGGCTATCAGAAGCTGAAGTGCATGCTGGGAGTGTGCTAAGGAGGGGGTGGGGAAGGAGAGCTTTAGTACAAATTTGCTTTTGTTTGACTTCTAAAGTAAATTCAATAAAACCAAAGCAGGGAGCCAGATTCTTCCCTCCCCTTCCCTCCAAATCTTCCCCCTAATTTATTTAATACACAATAAAGATTTTTCTACCCAAATTTCAAAAAGTGGGAGGCGCCTCTCCCCTCAGAGTGTTTTTAAAAATTCCAAAAATAGTTCCAAAGCTAAACTGCTGTTTTCAGATGCTTTCCCCCCTCTCTTTTGGTAAGCCCCTGGTTCCAGTCACGGATATTTAGTTGTGTTTTTCAAAAGGTGGCAGCCCTAAGCATGAATCTGGCCTGGTCCAATAGTCAAGTGTTGCCTGCTGGCTGACTCTTGTTTTCTCCAGGGAGGCAGCAAGCTCTACTCAGTGGTCTTCCTTGTCCTTCATCTGACAGTTCTTGGCAACTCTGGTGCAATGTGTTGTTAGCAGTGGTTTCTTCCTAATTAATGGAGAACATGTGTGCATATGTTCAGAAACATTTTTGCTGGAAATACCATAAAATGGTTTATATCCACTGTAAAAACACACACAGAGAGACACACACACAAACACAAGAGGTCTTTTTGGGAGGAAAATATTCCTATCCTAAAGGGTTCTGTTACCTCAGATCAACCCACTTTGCACAGACAAACATATTGAGCTTCCTCCAGAATAATTTTACTAATTAGCACCCTAAGTAAATGAATTATTTGGTGTTTCCTCAGGCTTGCTTCTCATCCAAACCAATAACAGTAACTAGTATGGGGTCTTGTATCCAGATGCAGCCATGCTCAGAGTAGACCAACTGAAATCAAGTTTGATTTATGTTAGTTGTGAATCTGGTTGATTTCAGTGGGTCTGCTCAAAGTATGGATGTGTACACACAATGCCTTTGAAACGTATTTCCCCACCTCAAAGGATTCTGGGTACTGTAGTTTATTAATGGTTGCTTGGAATTGTAACTCTCTGAGGGGTTAAACTACAGTGCCCAGAGGGAAAGAATGTACTTCAAATAAGGTGTAGTGTAAACTAAAAGGATCCAGCCCCATATCTATATTTATATGCTTTGAAACATAATTATTTTTTTCTGACTAGAACATTTATTTATCCACTAATAACTGAAAAGATAGAACGGCCTCCTATCAACTGCTCTTTATTCAGATAGAATTCACATCCATTGCACTTCACCCATCATTGGCACCACTATGAAAAGAGCTTTGTGCAAATCTCTACTCTCAATCAGAGATGGCCAATGACCAGGGTTGCCAAGCTTTTTTGGACCACAGAATGGCTGCTGTGGGGAGAGTGGTATAGCATAACATTAGAGAGACAGGCACCCCTGTGACAACCTTATGCTTATCATGCAAACTCAGCTATGGCCTTCTGGTCCAGAGTGTATAGATCACACAACATTGATTTTACTTACACACACACACACACACACACACACGTCCTATAACAACAGGCAGAATCCAAGAAATACAAGGCAGCTACACTACACTCACTGTCACATCACATAATCACTAGAAGGTATCTGCAAATTTCCCCCATAACTTTATTTCCAGGAGGCCTAGAGACTTACTTTAATATAAAAATGAAAGAAAGCTCTGGGGCACTTTTGCAAGGACCGTGGTGCTCATGGTGCCCATGAGCACTGGGTTGGCAGCCCCTGGCCTGTGGAATAAATCTAGTCCCTGAAGCAGTCTCATCTGAGCCCTAGTAGGCCTTCTAAATTTTAAGTGTTGTTGTTGTTTAGTCATTTAGTTGTGTCCAACTCTTCGTGACCCCATGGACCAGAGCACACCAGGCTCTTCCACTGCCTCCCGCAGTTTGGTCAAACTCATGTTGGTAGCTTTGAGAACACTGTCCAACCATCTCATCCTCTGTCGTCCTCTTCTCCTTGTGCCCTCAAACTTTCCCTGCATCAGGGTCTTTTCCAGGGAGTCTTCTCTTCTCATGAGGTGGCCAAAGTATTGGAGCCTCAGCTTCACGATCTGTCCTTCCAGTGAGCACTCAGGGCTGATTTCCTTAAGAATGGATAGGTTTGATCTTCTTGCAGTCCATGGGACTCTCAAGAGTCTCCTCAAGCACCATAATTCAAAAGCATCAATTCTTCGGCGATCAGCCTTCTTGATGGTCCAACTCTTACTTCCATACATCACTACTGGGAAAACCATAGCTTTAACTATACGGATCTTTTAATTTCGTGACTGCTGTCACCATCTTGGAACCCAAGAAAGTAAAATCTCTCACTGCCTCCATTTCTTCCCCTTCTATTTGCCAGGGGGTGATATAACACATGGTAATCAGCATGCCCCCAGTTTCACTGGTGAGAATATAAATAGGAAAGTTTTTTCTAGAATAATTTGTACAAGGGGATTACTTTCTTTAGCTACGTGTACTTCCAGTCCCTGAACCACTGTCTGCCTTAATCCAGAGGATTCAATAATTGGCCATCCCTGCTTTAAATATACACCCCAATTTAAGATCCTTCCCAAGAGACACTAGGCTAGTTGTCAAAAGATGCTTTGGGCCAAGAAAATTTCAGAAAGCAATGATATATGAGGTTCCAGTGAGTCTCACTCTTTGGGAACACAGATGACTGTTTTCATATCCACAGCTCTTTAATCTGTCAATAAAGGGTTTCATAACATGAAAGTGCCAACAGCAAAATGTCATAGTGGGAACTAGCTCTGCAACTGCAAGCGTTGCCTCTGGAGATTCCCTCCATGGAGGGTAAGACTATCAATGGCAATTAGCCATGGTGGCCCTGCTCTGACTCCACTGTCAGAGGCAGCAATGCTCCTATATATCAGTTGCTGGAAACCACAGAGGAAAGGTATGTGGGGTGCTCAGGTCTACCTGAAGGTTTCCCACAAGCATCTGAATGGCCACTATAAGAACAGGATGCTGGACTGGATGGGCCATTGGCCTGATCCAGCAGGTCTTCTTCTGTTCTTATGACATATTAGTAGGAATCAGAGTCTTAAGGGGCAAATAGAGATTCCTGTAGAGCCACATTTGGCTGCTGGGCTTGACGTTTCCGATGGTATCAGAGATTTAATCAATAGCCGTTGGGTTTTTTGCTTTCACTTGGGTAGCTTCCCAGTGAAGCCAGTGGGAGCTGCCCAATTGATAAATGAAAAATGTCAGGCATTGCCCAATGTTTGTGATTGTTTATGTTGCTGAGATTAAGGAGGAAGGCATGAGATTTGATGCTTTCAAACACAGGCATTCTCTTTCAATTACTCTTTCTAAGAAATGCTGTTGTGATCCTAACATTGCCCAAACTATTTAGATGCCTAAACAGGCCACATTTAAAGGTAGTTTATATCACACTGGTTTTGTGACACAAGGGCAAGATTATATATATGCAGAGCAAAGCATTTTCCTCTTTAGCACACTGCCTTTGATATGGTATCTTTGTTGTCTCTGTTGCCATAACAACTGTAAGTGTGGCTATAGAAAGAAGAGGGATTCCCCAAATCTTGGTGTTGATATTGCTATTCTACTATATATTTTTGTGGCTGAGTTCTCCCTTTTCCATAATGCTTCTGGGCCTTTCCCCATCCCTATTTATGGAGACGCCAATGAGTGATGAACTTTGCAGTGGGGGAAATGTGATGGTATTAATAGAGCAGCCTCCATAGTAACACATTGCATTTGGACTGCTCTCTCCGGGCAAGTGGCTTCTCAGCAAACAGCAGTAATTGTGAGAAGCTGTGGAGCTTCCAGCCCATGCCCACAATATGGTGTCAGGATGTGGATGGTGTGAGAAGTACAGGATGCCTCTCTGAATACTTTCAGAAAGTCTTCTTTATTAGTGGGATCCTTTCATATTTGTCCACATAATGAGAGAGCCTATATGCCTTCTTGCACTTTAACAACTAGCCCAAATAATCTTTGGATGAGTCCATTATTCATCAGGTTGGTGGCTGCTACAAAGAAGGCACCCTGGTTAATGGTCCACAGATGATGGAATTAACTGCCTGGTGCCTGCTGAGGTGTGTGAAATTCAGGAGCTTGGCCCTTTCAAATAGGCTATAAAGGCTTATCTTCCTAGACTATCCTTCTGTAGTTAATGGTCTTTTGATTTTATTCTGTAGTTAATGTGTATTTGATTTTATTGAGTTTTATTGGCTGCTGTCTAGTTCGGTGTCTCCCCCCACTCCTCATCATTTTCTCTTCTAGTTTTATTGATATTCTGGGATTGTAGTGTGTGGTTTTGATTGATGTTCCCTGTCTTTGGAATCACTGTATTAAAATGCAGGTTATAAATTTTCTAAATAGATAAATAACATTGTGTTGGTGGGGCGGAGTTCTATGATACTCACAGCTATTCACATTAGAATAGATACCATCTTACTCAGAATCAAATATAGTACTTGTGAACAGCCAGAAAGGGAGATGGGATCTTTTACTCTTTCTTCCTTTCTCTTTCTTTTCTACCCTAGAAAGTTCATCTTCCTTGTGTATTTAGTCCTCAAATGAAACAAATCAATAGTAGCTCTCCTTTGCTGTTTTGCCCTTCTATGCATTTTGGAGAAAAACATTTTTCCAAAGCAAGACTTCTCTGATTTTACAATGGGAGATTCTGATTTAGGGCTAAGCTACAAGTGACCCAAAGGCATAGAATAATAGAATTGTAGAGTTGGAAGGGATCCCAAGGGTCATCTAGTCCAACCCCCTGCAATGCAGGAATCTCAAGCATCCATGACAGATGGCCATTCAACCTCTGCTTAAAAGTCTCCAATGAAGGAGAGTCCACCAGCTTCTGAGGGAGTCCATTCCACTGTTGAATAGCTCTTACCATCAAAACGTTCTTCCTGAAGTTTAATCAGAATCTCTTTTCTTGTAACTTGAAGCTATTGATTTGGGTGCTAGCCTCTGGAGCAGGAGAAAACAGGTTTGTTCCATCTTCCATGTGACAACCCTTTAGATATTTAAAGATGGCTATCATATCTCCTGTCAGTCTCCTCTTTTCCAGCCGAAACAACCCCAACTTCCTTAACTGTTCCTCATAAGGCTTGGTTTCCAGTTTGTCAATATCCTTCTTAAATTGCAGTACCCGCAACTGGACACAGAACTCCAGGAGTGGACTGACCAGGACAGAACAGAGTGATTCTATGACTTCCCTTGATCTGGACACTATACTTCTGTTGATGCAGCTTAGAGTAGCATTTGGGGTTTGATGTGGTTTTGGTTCTGTGCTGATAGAGATGGAAGCAGGAAATTCCATGATTAGAAATTTAGTAATTTTGACCCCCAACAGTCTATAAATCTGTTTTCATGGAGAATACCAAGGGTACAGCTACACTACAAGCTTAAATTGTATTCATGTCATTTTAATCAATATGACTTTCCCCCAAAGAAGTCTGAGAATTGTAGTTTGGTGCAGGCACTGAGCATTCTCTCTTAGAGATCTCTACCCCTTCCTCACAGAACTGCAGTTCCTAATGTTTCCAAGAAGAGGGATGATTATGAAAACAGTTCTAATGTCTGGTGTAGATGTGCTTCAAGAAGTGCATTGGAGCCTCTCTCACCCTTTTGAGGCCACTTATGAAATGTGTTAATCCAGAACAGACATAACAAGAAAAACAAAACTGTATATGCAGCCTAACCAAGGGAGATTTTTCATTTGCATGAAAAGCTTATTTAAAATACAGCCAATTTATGCACATGTATGAACTCAGCTCCTGAGCCCCCTGTCTCAAGCTCACTCTTTGCTCCCAGGTGACTAATAGATTTTGAAGGTTACACTTTTTTCACAGTCCTCAGTACTTTAAATTGTACTTGGGAAGTAAAGTGTCAACTGCTTAGCTCTGCAAACAGCTGGGCGGTATCCTCCCTCCATTTAGCACTCTGAAGCCAGGACTTCTGTCAATGCTCTGTAAGTAGGAGTGGAATGTAGGCAGTGGCAGAAGGAAGGAAAAGCTCTACAGGCAAGATATCTGTTCCCTTTTGGGAACTTCCCTGAAGCCAGATGAATCCCTATGGATGTGTCTTTTGACCTTTACTGGGGTCCTAAGAAAGTGCCAAGCAGTTTGGTAAGTTGCTTTGATGTGAGGAAGAAGCTGCCCAACTCCTCCACACTGTGGTCCTATCACTGATGATGATAAGATGTCACATTCCTGACCTTATCCTTGAGTTGTTATCCTCCTTCCTGCCCTCCTTAAAAAACAGGCATGGGTTGAAGGTAATGGGGATATTGGAGATGAGAAATGAGAAATTCTTTTTTGGTCTTCTCTCCTTCCTACTAGCATTAACCTGTGTACAGTGGAGCAGATACATTCCTGGTGTCATAACCTGGAGAATGGGGTGGAAAAAAGGATGTATAGAGCTTCAAATTATTGTTGGAACTGGCTTGAATGCAAGGAAATTCCTCCCCTGCCATTCTATAAAACTTGATTTGCTAACCTTAGTCATGATTCACAAGCTACCTGCTCAGCAGATAGGAACAGGAGATGAATTTATTTCAGTTCACATTTTAATATGAAACTACCAAATCCACACTTCCTGAAATAATATGAAAGCCAAAATGCAGCTGTCCTTTGAAATTCACACCTCCAAATTCTGCAATGCAGTTTTCCAACCAAATGTATACAAAAAGGTGTATGTCAGTGGATAGTGTGCATATATAAATAAAAATAGCATTAAAAAATACATTGTTGGGGAATTATTGTATGCTAATCCCATACTGTTACTGATGAAGTTGGTAGTTTCCACTCATTCAATTCTCCCCCTTCTCCTCCTCCTCCTCCACTTGTTAGTTGTTTGTTACCAAATGTCTCCAAGTGACTTACAATGCATTTAAAAGCATAATCATAAATACATTATACCACTGACAATTTCATACAAAACATTTACATATAGGGTAAAATACACACTTATCTACTGCAGTAGCAACACATGTGCATAAACTAATGGGTTGGGCTGTAAACCATGTAATTATATTGCAACCCACCCTAACCTTACAGCAGAAGATTCACACATTGCCAGGAATGCCAATATATGAAATGCACCTCTAAAAAATAAAAAAGGCAACTGATAAAATTTGTGGGCTGTCTTTTCCAAGGAGGCAGCCAAACTAAAGCTGCTGGCAGGACACCAGTTATTGTCAGTCAAAGAAGGTAAGGAACCTCTACATCATCCCTTCTCTAAGGACTCACCCACACTTACTTTTTGCCCTGCACTTTCTAGGCACAGGTCTGCATCAAAGCACTCTTTCCCCCCACCTTGCCCCTTTTCCCAAGAAAATCCGCTCTTTTAATGCTGAGTTGGAACAAACAGCAATTCAGGTTTTCCACAGATTGCTGCTTGCTCTAATTCTTGGGGGAAAGGGCAAAACAAACCAACACAAACACAATGCTTGGACACAGACCTGGAAGGCCAGACCTGTGCCTACAAATGCAGGGCAAAGGTAAGTGCAAATGAACTCTAAGACTGTTGCAAAATATGCCTGTTCTGGGTGCCACTGTTGCCTTGATCTGACTTTCAAGGAGGAGAGAGGGATATTGCAAAGCATGTGCTTCCAATGCTCTGGCATGGCTGCTTGGGATGGGTACAAGAGGGAACAAACCAGGCAAAAGAGAGCTATGAATACCTTATAGGATAAGCCATTCAAAGAGCACCAGGTACTGTACTTTAGCACCTTGTAATGTCTGAAAAGTGCCCCAAAGCTATAGAAACTTTCCCCTTTTCCCAGTACCATGATGAGATGTTTCCGTGGTGTGGCATCAAGGTATTCAAGAGTATTCAGCATGCAAATATAATTACTAGGCCTTGGGCCTGGCCCAGGACATTTTGCTGACAGAGGCAAAGATGCTTCCCCACCTTCAATTCCACATATAGAAGCCAACCAGACTTCTGACTGAATCTTACTTTAGCCCTGGCAACAGGACTCCATACCCTGCTGCCCATGAGGGCAGCATGTGAGCTTAGGGACAGGCAACACTGTTCTCCAACACTTTGCTGCCACTCTCCACTTCAGCATCTACCACTTCACTTTGCCTTTTGGTACAACTCACCCTGCTAAGCCTGGGATGAGGATCTTATTGCTCAAGTGACTCTCAGAATTCCCTGTGGTTGTTTTTTAGGGGTATGTATGCTGAGCCTTGTTGCCATGAGGCAGGACTTTCCTTTAGCAGAGGGGGCGGGTTATGACTTCTTGTTCTTTAGTTTGACAATGCTCAAGGCAGCAGTGATGGCAGCAGAGCAGCTCCATTCCAAAATGTAATGGGGGCAGGGGATAAATATAGTGTCTACCACAAAAACATGGCCTCTGGGAAATCAACAAACATGACAACAAAGGCAATAGGCCTCTCCCATTTTAAACAGGTTTGGAGACAGTTTCCAGGGGGTTGATTGGGCCAATGTGGACCACAGAATATTGTGGTCTTGACCTTTTTTTTCTTTTTCTTTGTTAACAACAAAGTTAACATAGCAAGGAAAGTTTTTCTCATTTGGAAAAAATGTCTAGAATTGACTTTAAATCACAAAATTGCTTCTTTGGGTGCCACTAAATTAAACATGGAATTTCCAAATGGGCTCTGCAGTCCTACCGCACTGAAGTGGCTTCCTTCAAATGAAATAAAGAGCATAGCCTAATGGATCAGGCCAGTGGCCCATCTAGTTCAGCATCCTGTTCTCACAGTGGCCAATGAGATGCCTGTGGGAAATGAGGGAGCAGAAGATGAGCACAAGAAAACTCCCCCTTCCCTTGGTTTCCAGCAACTGGTATTCAGAAGCTTTGCTGCCTCCAACTGTGGAGGTAGAGCATTGCCATCATGGCTTGTAGTTTTTGAGAGCCCTTTCCTCCATGAATTTGTCTAATCCCTTTTAAAGCCATCCACAGCTTTAAAGGCACAGCTACACTTTCTAGGCTCACTGATCTTCATTATTCCCTTTCCTCCCTCTTTCTTTGGGTGCTTGTTGTACACTAACAGTATAGCCCTAATGCACCTTTAGAGGGAGTTTTCTTTGTGCTCAGGGGGACTTGCTTCCCAGTTTGTGTGCATAGGCTCACACTGAAAGACCTCCTGTGTTTTGTAGGTAGTGTTAATCTGTAACCAGCTGGCAATGGGATTGCAAATGCGATTCCACAAAGCGAACAAATATCCTGCAACCATCATCCATACTACAAATGGATGAGTTTAACAGTACTGGTAGGCATACATGGCACATTACCAGACCCTCCAAGTGTCCCTATTTTGCAGGGACGTCCCTGATTTAGAGAAGCTGTCCCAGTTTCTGATTTGATCCTGGAATGTCCCGCTTTTCCTTAGGATGTCCCTTTTTTCATCGGAGAAATATTGGAGGGTATGGAGTTACCCAACGCCCAAGCCATCTGAAGACATCCCTGTAAAGGAAGTTTTTCAGTGTTTAATGTTTTGTTATGTTTTTATAGATGTTGGAAGGTGCCCATAGTGGCTGGGGCAACTAGTCAGATGGGTGGGGTATAAATAATAAAATTATTATTATTATGGATTAGGACGTTCCTATTTGTATCGGATAAATGTCAGAGGGTATGCATTACAGGTGACCACTAATCCAGCCCCTCCTTATGTGCAAAGACATATGCAGAAGCGCTATTGTAAAGTCTAGCTTTTCAGAATATTTAGAAGCATAGAAATATGCAGGGCAGAATCACAGCACCCAAACATCTATTTGAGCATAGATTATGCCTAACTATTTCAGCCAGGCAGAGTAGATTGTGGTTTCCAGTTGTTCAACCATTCTTTTGCAATTGCCTGCCTTTCACATTACAAATGGTTGTCATTTATGTGCAGTTGTAGTTTTAACTCATTATTAAACATAAATCAAAATACTTTTGCCATGTTGTTATGTTTCACAGAATAACATTGCCAAAGACTAGTCACTGAAGAGGTAATTACAGAAGGGCCTGCACTGAAGGAAGAGCAGTAGCGGAGATGCAGACAGGTGTGGAAAACAACACCATCACCAGCCACAGCACTGCCAGCTTTCCACAGAAGGTATAACAATAGCATTATGTCATTCTACACATGTAATGATTATGCTGCAGCCCCATTTGAAACAAACAAAAGTCACTTGTCAAAACGGCGAAAACATGATGGGAACGTAATGGTTTGAGAGTGACGTTGTCTGAATTCTCACAAATAAATGAGAGAGTGAATGTTGTCAGTTCCAAAGAGAATGATTAGTGTGGTGGCAGCCCTTATCGGCCTGCAGTTTCCCAGACTTCTGCATTCTTTTCTTTTCTCCTCCCTCCCTCCTTCTCTCTCAGTTTTATCCAGATTTGAACACTTTGACTATCAGCTATAAGACCCTGAGAATTTGCTTTGACTAACTAGTTTCTCTGCTTTTACCAGCCCTTCCTTCCTCTGCCATTATTATTGTGGAAGGAGGTGCAACATTGTAACTGTAGAATGCTCTCTGCTCTTTTCAAAGCATTTCATGTCTGATGATACATGAAAAGTATCATGGGTTTGTTAGCAAATGTGCCTATTTCCTAGAGAAGGCGCATTTACTGTGGCCCCTTATCTTGAGAGCTGCCCATGCGCATCATGTTCCAACACACATTTCCATGCAAATCAAAATATAGATATAAATATACTTGTGTTTTAGAAGGATAATAAATACTTCAAAGGGGATGTGAAGTCTATATCTTAATACCTCTGTTGATAAGATAACTTTTATGGCTGTAACATCTTTCAAGATGGTGTAAGAATGCCAACTTACTTACCGGTAAGTTCTCCTTTTTATTCATTCATAAAATCCAGACTAGCATTGTCTCATTGGTAGCCTGTTCTTCATGATGCATTATGGTAACATAGGGAAGGAGTCCACAGTGGCTCCTTTCAACACCAGCATCACCCTTTCTGGAAATGTATGTTGGGTATTTGAATTTTGTATTCTTTCAACTTTTATTGTTGGGGCATTGCTGGGAAGGAGTCACATTATGAACTTCTCTCATCTGGCCCAGAGCTTCTGATGTTACCAAGCAGTGCTGCAAGTACCTGATGTTACACATGAAGAATAGGTCCATGGAATCTGACAAAACTAGAAGCACTTATTAACATGGTTCCTTGTTCCTGAAGTGACACCTGTATAGGTTTTGCATGCAATTATAATAATACAAAAATGGTTGCTATTGAGCAAAACATCTCCCATTTCCTGCAGTTCTGCAGTCAGATATGGCCCTGCATAGATTGTGTTTGCCTGGTCTTACAACTATTGCATTTTTGCATGCAAGACCCAAAGTGGATCCTGAAGGGAAATACCCAAGCACTTGCAGATTGTTGCTACAAAGTGCTGCAGACGTTTCATTAGACTATTATCAAACAAGGTGAATTCACTCACTGGCCATAATACAAAGCAGAGTGAAGTGTGAAAACAGCGGGCTTAAGCACATTTCACTCTGTGTTGGACTGTGGCCATTCAGTTTAAGTGCAAGCTGCCCTTTGATGCTGATACAGCTATCGCGGTCATCTAACATTCGTGTTCCCACGTGAATAATGTAAGATTTGCCCTTGGTCTATGTCTGTCATGGAACTGCTTAGCATATGCACTTTATACAATGAACATTGTGTGCGAGCATGCATGTGTGTGGCCTTGAGAGAAAATGACTCCCCAAAAATTGGATTACTGGACATTATCAAATTAACAAACGGCAAATGAATAAATTGGGGAGGCAGGATCTCTGACTATATGGTTGGCAGATGAATAATATCACTGTAATGATGTGTATGCAGGTGGGCAGGAAATAGGAAGGCCAAATGTAACTGAGGGGGAAAATAGGATGGCTTAGAAACAACTTTTCAGAAACAACAGCGTTCGCTGGATAGATAGAGGATCAAGGAGATGTGGCTTCAGAATATCCTGGTCATCACTGAATTCAGCAGAAAGAATGGAAAATGTAACAGAGCTTCCAGCTAAAGATGAAAGTGGTGGTAGTGGAGATGAATTAATTAAAATTGATATGCTTTTTTCAATTTGCTTGGTGCAAAGATAAAAAAGTGCAAAGAAAGAAAGAAAGAAAGAAAGAAAGAAAGAAAGAAAGAAAGAAACCCTGTGGTGTACATTGTGTCTTTAAAACCCAAATTCTGCATTCCTAGCCCTAACTCTGTGATTTTAAAAAACGCTGAACTCTGAGACCTGTGTACATTTGTATAATGATCTTATTTTGTATAATTGATTCTGTCATTGTTATCATAGCAAACAGCAGCTGGATTTATTAAGTAGAGTGTGGTTAGTGTTGCCATTTTTCCTCCTGAAAGATACCCAGTTGCTGCTCACTTGTGTGAGGCAGTTCATTTGTTCACATGTCGAAGTCCAGCTAATTAATCATGAGGCAGGATGAAAGTCTAGTGTTGGGTAGCAAATTTGGAACAATTTCCACACACCTGAATAAAATGCCTGTCTTAGAGCATACCAATACAGTGGTACCTTGGTTTACAACCATAATCCGTTCTGGAGATCTGGTTGTAAACCAAAACAGGTTGTAACCCAAGATGCGCTTTCACCAATGGGGCCTCCAAAAAAATGGGTTGTAAGGTGGAAAAGGGGACACACACTTCCGGGTTTGACGTGGTTTAATCCAAAACGGTTGTAATCCAAAATGGTTGCAAACCAAGGTACCACTGTAGGCGTAGGGGTTATTTCAGCAGCAGTGGTGATGTGTGTGTTTGTGTAATTACTCAAAGATAGCCCTGGGCATCCCTCTTTCATTCAGGTGTCCTAGAGAGACAGCAGCACCTTCCTCAACCTGGTGTCCTTCAGATGCTTTGGACCACAGCTCCCATCATCTCTGGCCACTGGCCATGCCTGTTGTGGCTGATGGGAGCTGTCATCTAAAATGTCTGAAAGGCACCAGGTTGGGGTAGGCTGGCCTAAAGCATCTGATTTAGGAAGTCTGCTCACAGTGCACATACGTAGCATCATTTGGGAGGTATCTTCTTGCTGTTGCTCCCACTTGAGAAGTAGTCTTGGGACCCATACACAGTTTGCTTGTCCCATAAGAGAAAGCAGTGGTCTTGAGAGGTTTTTCAAGGTGCTTTCTAGGTATGGGCCAAGTGGTTTTCTATTTGCCCTGCTGCTTTCTTTGGGAAAACCCGGTCTTCTCCATTGAATCAGAGCAAACATCAGTCCACAGAAAACCTGATTGATGTTTGCTCCAATTCAGTGGTAAAGAGTGGGTTTTCCCAGGGGCAAGTGCCAGGGCAAGCAGAAGACTGGGTGAGCCCTAAGTAAGTGCAGCTTCAGTAAGATGCCACAATCACTAACAAGGCTCAAATCACACATGGTTCAGCCCATCTTAGACCATACCATTTCACAATGCAGTATATGCAGTGGCGTAGCGTGGGGGGTGCAGGGGGGGCCGGCCGCACCGGGCACAACATCTGGGGGTTAGGGTTAGGGGTAGGGTTAGGGGGCGCAAATCCATGGGTTAGGGGGTGCAAATCCATGGGTTAGGGGGCGCAAATTACTTGCCTTGCCCCGGGTGCTGACAACCCATGCTACGCCACTGAGTATATGTATGCGTCTCAGTTCGCAAATTTGACTCCTCTCCCCTGTGACAACAGCAACAACTTCATAGAACCACCTGCACAATGCACATAGAAAGCTAGCATATCAGGGAGAATGAAAGAACCCTTCTCCACGATATACTTGCCTTCTGTAGGTACAGCATTTTTTATTTGAGAAAACACTTCTTCAGTACACATATATCTTATTGTATGTATTATCTGTGTTAATAGTTTTTAACTGGATTCTTGCCCACTCTGGAAATCTTTCTTTGTTATTAATATGCAGAGGAACTGAGCTGCAGTTAGTGGTAGAAGTTCACCTCTTGCACAAATTATTTGGTTTTACTTTATACAGCAGGCTGTTGTGTAGTGACTAAGAGTACAAACTGTGAACTTGGAAGCCACTAGTTCTGATTTTGTCTCAGCCATTAATTTATTATTAGGAGGCCTTTGGCAAACCATCACCTTGCAGTCTCAGACTCCCATTTACAACACAGTCATAGTATTACTAGTGTACAATTCTGCCTTAAGACTTACTGGCAGAAAGTATGTGAAGCACTTTGAATTCCCCGAAGCACTGTACAAATGCAAATCATGATTTATAGTCAGTTACTTCATTTCTGGAATGAAGATTCAACAAACACCACATTTGTGCTGCAACCAACCGATCAGGAGACAAACTGCAGCAAGGATGATAAGGGAGCAGGGGTAACTGGTAAAGCGGTGGAATTGGCAACCAGGAACTTTCTGGTCTGTGAACTGGCACCCCTTCTGATGGGAAGCATCAAACTACAGAACGAAGGAAGGGGTGGTGCAGTTCTCCTCAGCAACCCATTGCTTCCTATTGACTGGGCTTGGTGATAAATACTTCCAGGTCAGGTCTGGTTCAAGTGCCAGACAGCGGCTGTACAGTTACTTGCCCCAGGTTTGCTGCCTGTCAGCCTTCCTGTTCCTTTTCTTTCTGTCTGCTCCACTTCCAGTCAACCAACTTCTCAATCTGCTTGCTGTCCGCCTCCATCCTCATTCCAGCCCTGACCTCTCCCTTGGACAGACTTTTTTTGGCTCCCTTCTTCCCAGACTGCATTTGACTCTAGCTCTGGATTCAGCCTCCTGTTGATCTAGCATAGTACTACACCCTTCTCCAGTTCCTATTAGAGCAAGATCACAAGGCAGAGTGAAGTGGTCTGTTTCAATTGGTGGGTAGAATCATAGATTCGTAGAAGTGTAGAGTTGGAAGGGACCGCGAGAAGACATCTAGTCCAACCCCCTGCAATGCAGGCATCTTTTGCTCAGTGTGGGGCTCAAACCCACGACGCTGAGATCAAGAGTATTGTGCTCTACTGACTGAGCTATAAGGGAGCTATAAGAGAGAGCAGATATGTCAGATATATAGTTTATCAGAGGGGAGCATGCTCTAGGGGAGCATGACTGGCATGGAGCTTCTGGGGCACCACAGCAGGCAGCACCACTATTATGTCCAATGGAAGGTGAGAAGTGTTTTGATGTTGCACAGGACGCTACTGAAATTTGAGTCACCAGGGTCCGCTACCGAGTTTATTATTATATTTATGTTACCATGAAGGGAAGGGTTGTCCTTTTAATGCTCCATCTCAGTAGAGACAGTGATTGTTCTGTCTGGCATGCCACAATGCTTGCCCTGATTGAACAATTGCCATAGCATGATGTTGAATTATTCACAGTGTCTTTAGATGTTTATAAAACTACTTTTAATTGAAAATTTTAACATTTATTGTGAACCACTTAGAGGTTTTTCTACAATCAAGTAGTATATAAATGTTGTTGACTATCCCCCCCAATATACATGATTTTACAAAAACTGAAATACATTTTTGTTTGTTATTTTTATGAGTATATGCATTTTTATATATACTTCCCCTTTATATAAATTTTTGCTGACAAAATTTATATAAATTTTGGCTGGCGAACTGCGCTGCAAAATCTGGAGATGTGAAAATTTTTAAGGATGGCTGCATTTCAGTTCATATTTTGGAAGTGTGAATTAGATAGGTTTGCCTATAGATTTGGTTCAAATTTCTCTCTAGTCCTTAGCTGGGAAAAGTGAGTTGTGCTGGTTTTAAATCTGGATATATTCTGCTACTGGATATATTCTGGATTTTATTTCTAGATATATTTTATTACTTTAAATATTTTGTTGCATGCAAAATATTAACTGTCTAGAGAACTTTAATTATTTGGTGGTATATAAACATTGGAAATAAAATTAACTGATCAAATGCCTCACTCTGATTTGCAGCAGGAAGGTAAAGAAAAACTTGGAAGCTGGGTGTAAATAATAATGCATACCAAATCCAAGACCAATTTCAGAGAGACTTTACAGAGCCACCTAAACTTTAGGGTGGTGAAACATTTTACATGTCAGTTTGCCAACACCAAGACTAGAAACTGAAATCTTTTATCTGATACTACAATAAGGATTCATCGTGAAGCTCCAGTAGGTGGCGTCAAACATCAACCCCACCCAAAATGAATCCCACTGCCTTCTATAGGATGTTGTTGAAGAAAAATACTGTGTATGTGTTGGATTGTATGAAAAATCTTGCTGTTTCCAGCATTTAAGTAACTGTTCACATTGCTGGTGTTTGTTTTATCAGATTAAAACTTTCAAGAATCTGGTATTTCATTTATGCCATACATTAGAGAAGT
Source organism: Podarcis erhardii (assembly GCF_964252035.2). NCBI lineage: Eukaryota > Metazoa > Chordata > Lepidosauria > Squamata > Lacertidae > Podarcis > Podarcis erhardii. The sequence continues at coordinate 75,794,099 of NC_138497.1, read as the reverse complement.
GACTTTAAGAAACAAGCAGTATTCATTTTGTGCCCTGGAACTGTGATTTGGCCTGCTGCTTACATCTCCCATGCTTGAATTTGCAAGTCATACCTTTTAGGACATCACTAGTCTTAAAACTCTTTTTTACTTCTTGCTCTGAAATGGGAGAATTAAGAGCGTGTGCTTGACTTAGGGTGGATCACGCCTTTCATTTGTACAGATCAAAAGTAGCTTGTTACCCTCAATTAGATGTCTTTTGTACTAACAGCATTTCCTTATCATGTATTAAGAACATACAAAGAACTAGGCTGGATCAGACTAAATTCCTGCCCAGCTCAGTGTCCCATAGCCTTTTTCTCCATGCATTTGTCTAACCCTATTTTAAAGCCACAGCTCAGGCCACATCTATACTGCACAATTAAAATGCTCTTATAGCACTTTCACAGCCATTGGAAATCCAAGGAAATGTAGTTTGTTGCAGGTCTGTGAGATCAGTACCCTTAACAAACTACAATTCCCAGAATTCCTTGGTGGGAGTCATGACTGTTAAAGTGGTAAACATGTGCCTTAAATGTACAGTGTGGATGTGACCTCAGTTGGTGGTCGTCATCAAGTAGGAACATAGAGACATAGAAAGCTATCTCATACTGAATCAAATCATTGGTTCGTCTAGCTAGGTGTTGCAACCATACAGGCAAGACTCAAAAAATAGTTGACTATCTAAACCCAAACCCAATCTGTATAGGGGGATCAAAGTGTGAGATGTAACCATTAACTTATCTAGGGGTTAGCCAACCTTGCCTAAGGTCAGGGGTAGCCCATCCTCTACCCCTTTCTTAAGCTCTGCTTTTTCAGGTGACTAGCAAGGTCTTCCTGCTCCACCCCCTCCTAGACCACCAGATCTATGCAGCATTAGCAACGTGTGGAAAATATAGGTTGTTAGACCTTTAAATGTCCCAATTTTAAGTGCTTACAGTTCTCCCCTGCCTCTACCCCTCTCGGAGTGAATAGACTAGAAACTTGAGTAAATTAAAATGCTTTACTTACAGTAATCACAGGTCTCCCTCATGCATTGTTCAGTGCTACAGCAGAAACAACACAGGCAAGTATTCTTGGTTGCGGAATACAGAAAGTATCTTCAAACATGGAGTCTGATCATGGAGCTTCAGTCTCACGCATTTGCTCAGACTGGCTGATCTAGGAAGAAGAGCAAGTTGATTGTACTCTATTCATTCATTCATTCATTCATTCATTCATTCCCACCCACCCCCATTTCTTTTTCACTTAGCTGAAAAATGTCTCTCTTTGGGGGGGGGGGGCTTTTTGGCACCCCCACACAAACCTGCCAACCGTATTTTGAACGAGCTTGCCTGTAAAATCAATCTGAGCTTGGGCCAGCTTTTTGTTGTAGCTGCTGCAAAGGGCTAAGTAGTTTTAGGCTGTTAATAGAACCATAGTTTCCAAATCCCAATCAGTAGTAATTCTACTTTGTTCTGCACTACTCAGACTTCATCAGCAGTACTGTGCCCCATTTTGAGGAGGGCACTTTAAGAGGGATGTTGGCAGGCCTGACCCACCAGTGAGGCAAGGTGAGGTGCCTGCCTCAAGTGGCAGAAGCCCAAGAGATGGTGCCTGCCTCGCCTCCATCACCTGTCCCACCTCTGCTGGCAGTGGAGAAGTGGCACCAAAGCTGATGCCATGCAACACTGGCAAGAGAGGCGCAATGCCAAATGGAGACTGTGGTGATGTTTCCCATTCTGCAGCTTGAGGGGAAATGGGAATTGCTGCTTTGCCCTACTGCTGCTGCAGCTCCCACCACCACCTACCTCTTCCTGCTGCTGTCTGCCCTGCCACAGAAGTGGCACTGCCATGAACGCTGCTTTGGGGTGAGATCTCACCCAGAAGGAATGCAATTTTGCCCAAAATCAGCACCACTGGCAGAGGCAGCAGGGCAGGCAGGGCTCCCTGGGGCATGCCAGCTAGGAGGCTTTTGCCAACTGAAGCAGCAGCCTCACCCTGCCGAATGGCTGGTCCGGCTCTGGTGGGGACTTAATAGCACTCTTCCCATATCTGAATGCAGTCACGAAATTAAAAGACGCCTGCTCCTTGGGAGAGAGGCGATGACAAACCTAGACAGCATCCTAAAAAGCAGAGACATCACCTTGCCAACAAAGGTCCGTATAGTTAAAGCCATGGTTTTCCAAGTAGTGATGTATGGAAGTGAGAGCTGGACCATAAAGAAGGCTGATCACCGAAGAATTGATGCTTTTGAATTATGGTGCTGGAGGAGACTCTTGAGAGTCCCATGGACTGCAAGAAGATCACACGTATCCATTCTTAAGGAAATCAGCCCTGAGTGCTCACTGGAAGGACAGATCGTGAAGCTGAGGCTTCAATACTTTGGCCACTTCATGAGAAGAAAAGACTCCCTGGAAAAGACCCTGATGTTGGAAAAGATGGAGGGCTCAAGGAGAAGGGGACGATAGAGGACGAGATGGTTGGATAGTGTTCTCAAAGCTACAAACATGAGTCTGACCAAACTGAGGGAGGCAGTGGAAGACAGGAGTGCCTGGCGTGCTCTGGTCCATGGGGTCACAAAGAGTCGGACACGACTAAACGACTAAAGAACAACAACATCATCATATCTGAATGGCTGTTCCACAAAGAAGGAAAAAAATTAATGCTCTGTTGCTTCAGAAGCTATGCCAATAACGAACCAGCCTTTGTTACAGGAGGTTTTGGTTGAACATTAGAAGTCATTTCTTAATAATAAGAGCAGCTCAATAACAGAACGAATCACCTAGCTTGGGGCAGTGGTGGCAGGGCTCTAACTCATTGGCGATCTTCAAGCAGTGACTAGAAAGCACCTGCTGGTGAAGCTCTAGCACTGGAATCCCTCTCTCAAGCACAGGTTGCACTAGATGGTTTGCACATTCAGAAAAAAACTTTTCTGGCAGCACTCACAGTGCTCTGTGGAGAAACTGGAACAAGCCCTTGGGCATCCCAATTCTATGGAGGCTGCAGCAGCTGCTGACATGCTGCTGAGAGTAATTCTAGTAATTGAAAAGCTGATCACATCATTGACGGCAGCAGCAGTGATGCTCCAGAGCAGCTGGATTGGTGGGGTGGTGATGTGCACCCACCCTCCTGACAGCAATGGCGCTGCTACTTACCTGGATCATGTGTGGGTGGAGCTGGGGAGGCAGTAAGGTTGGGGCAATGAGGGTGCACCAGCAGAACCAATTCGGTACTTCCACCAGTGTGCCCACACAGCCCCGAACTCGCCACCATAGTGCCCTGTCCCTGCCCTGTCCAAGTAAGCAGCAGTGACAGTGCTCTCAGGAAGGCAGCTCAGCTGCACCACCCCATCATTCCTGGAGGTACTTGAAGTGTGGAAAGCCATTGGAGTATCATTGCTCGCTTAAAGGTGAAGAGTATAGGAGCCACCATCTTGGATGCTTACAAACCATCTTATTTGATGAGAGTACTCCTGAGGAGAGCAGCAAAATGGCATGGACAAATTAGTTCAAAAAACAATCATTTTTTTAAAAAATAAAAAGTTGTTTTGGTACTGCTTAGAGAACCATTCTCCCCTACCAAAAACCTATCTTTTGTGGTAAAAATTTCAAATGCTCAATACAAACCAGCCCAAGGTCTGACCAAAAGAAGTAGGCATGTGTTATGTGGTGCCGTGTGTGTGTGTGTGTGTGTGTGTGTGTGTGTGCGCGCGCATGAGAGAGAGAGAGAGAGAGACTGTATATAAACTCATGACTAGAGAACATTCACAATCAGCTCTCTGTTTTCAAACTTTCCTCCTCATCCCACCATCATTTTCATCAAGTAAGCGCTCTGCCTTTTTCTGCGGGCTGAGCCAGGTTATAGGTATCTGGCTGTGCGGGCTCCTCCGTTTTCAAGCAATAGTTTCAGATACTCAGGCCCTTTTCACAATACCATTTCCCATGCCGTGCGAGGAGGGTGTAAACATGTTTTCCCATAGTCTCCCACCACCTGCTTTGGAGCCAGCAGTGCAAAGCCTCACAACCCTGCTGGAGGAGATCATAGGCTGAAAGCTGGCACAGATTTGCTGCTTCACAATACTGGCTTAAGGGGAAGGAGAGAGAGAGAGAGAGAGAGAGAGAGAGAGAGAGTGTTGCAACTTCTCTCCCCCTTGTGTCGTGGCAAATGGTAGCGTGAAGGTTTCTGTGCCTTCAGCAGAAGATGCACACCCTCCTTTCTGCCCCTTTCCCATCTGCCTCCATGCATACTAAGAGGCAAACTCAAAAGCAACATAGACAAGGAGATTTTGATGGGCTCTCTGTAGGGCTATGAAATGATCGGGTGCTGAAAGCCTGAATGGTTGGGTGTTGTTTTTTTCTTCACAGCTGACCTTCCTCATATGTGGTTAATCTTGGAATAAAGATTAAAGGCCCTGACCCAGGGCCCATTGAAATTGATGGGAGTCTTTTCTTTTTACTTCAATAGTCATTGGATTTGGGCCTAAAGTGGAATTGTCTCTTTCTCCCCCTCCTCCATGGCCCCTTTCAGATGAAAGTGGGAAATGAGGGGGCCCTCTATGAAGAGAATCTGTTGAACACTGCACTCTCCTTTTCCCAAATGTAGCCAGAACAGCAATATACATTTCTGAGGTCTGGCAGCAACATCAGAAAGCACATTTTTGCCAGAGGGAAACTGGCTGATTTGTATGGGGCTGAGGTGTGTGGGGAGAAGCAGGGGGAGGGGGAGAATAAAGGGGGAGGCAGGAAAAGAAAGCATTTTCTACCTGCTCTGCTTCCCCTTTCCAGTGGCAATTTTATCATTTGCCTTCTCACGTTTCGTTTTTGAGGCAAGTGATATATATTCTTCTTACATCCCAGGCCTTTGGCATGACAACACTCAGCCGACAAAGGACGAGAGAAAGGGATCCTTAACTTTTACACCAAAGAGTACCTGGTTTGGTTTGGTTTTGTCGTCTTTTGTTTAATTTTCATTTCTAAAACCGGGCCATTTCGTGACCCGAGAGTGATATCCTAGCTGCAGATTTTATTGCATTCCAAACGCTATCTTAAAGCTACATCATAAATAAATTTATTTAATGTTTGTAATTTGATTGCTGTCACCTCTCCTAATGAACATTGTGGTTTTCATTTTTAAACGATTCTGCCAACTTAGAGCTTAAAGGATTTCAGATTTTAGGCCACATGTTGGCTGAAGTCCAGCAGACCTAACCTGGTCAATTTCATCAAGTTCTAGTTAAAACACTTATGATGGGTTAGTGAGTCATTTCTCCTACCCCTTCAGGTATTTGAGAGTTCAAGCTCAAATGAAACAAAGCCATAAGGTTCTGCCACATGGTTAAGGGGAGTGTAGAAGGAGATGAACCCATTATGCTTTTTTTGTTTTTCTTTTCTCCCGTACATCTGTTCCACTTTGACCAGAAGTTCAGATTAAAGTCTGAAGGAATGAATGGCTGATAAGTAGGCTTCTCAGAGATAAGATAGGAAAAGAGACTATAATTTTGGATTAGAGTGCAGAGTGTTTTACATGTCTAGAAGTTTGGTTAAAAGACAAACTGTTCCAGTCCTATACATATATGAATTCTTGCATGTGTATCTTTCAGTGTTCTTGAGAAAGACATTTTGTCTTTGAGCTGGATGAATGCAGACACAGACACACATGCATGCACACACATGCGCATGCACACACATGCGCACGCATGCACGCACACACACATTCTGGCAGAACTTACTAAGCATTCAGTCAATGAAAAGGGTCAAATCATTCAGGTATCAGCTACTTTCAAGGAACTATATATCCATATTACAGTGACAGTGAAGATTCCCAATTCTTGCCCTGTTCTTACTGCCCTAGTAGCTTGTCTTCTCCAGGGCAATTCAGGGTCTCCAAAATTTTGTATGTAGAAGGACTGAGGGAGAAATGCGTCTCACTACTACAGTACTTAGTTAGTTATTCCAAATTTAACAAAAGGACGAGACCTTGTGTGTCAATGACTTTCTTCCTGTGAAATTGCATTTGCAGCCCCCATTCTCATTTCATGCATTTTCCTTTTCACCTTTGCTGAAGACCTTGTCCCAGTTTCCCCTTTTGTCCCCATTTTCCTTGCTGCCCTGAGTTGTGTGGATTGGCTTATTACGTGAGCCATCTGGAATGGTTTAAAGAGCCATTTCTCAAGACACCTTTGCTTGTTTTGGTACAACTTAATTCTTACCTATCTAGTGTCTTACTTGCCCTTGTTGCATTGTGAATTGGACCTGATTTATGTATAATTTTTAATCTGCCAATTTGCTGCTTGTGTGCTTTCCTGAGATCAGTCGCAATGGTGGGTGGACTAAACAAACATAATAAATAAATAAATAAATAAATAAATAAATAAATAAATAAATAACATAAAATATATGGATTTGTTTCTGTTTAAAAGGTATATAGGGTGTAAAATAAGGAATGCAACATAGTGACTGCTGGCATTAGTATGCCTGCCATTATGTCCTAAGGCACCCATGAAAGATCTTAGTATCCCCTCAAAAATCTACAGTATGCAAGAGTCTGCTTGCTCTTCCATCCTCCTCCCCATTTTGAACAAAGAGAAGAGCTTCTTTCTGTGAGTGAGCATGTTGGTGGCTGGTATAAGTGCCTTTTTGCCCATTGGTAGGAGTTCCCCATATGGTTTTTTGGCCTTGTCTCTCTTTTTCTGCTCTTTCAGATGTGAGAGGCATTTTGTGTCATACCACATACCCCATGGCAGCCATATTGTGTCTGATGCCCATCACACTTTCTCAGGATTCGAAATGTGCCCACTTGTCTGACTTAATGGTGTAAAATGAAAGATGTCATTTCAAATTCTTCTTTCCCCTCCCATTCATGTTTCTGGTACTGCCATGAAACCCTTGCACAATAAAGCAGAAAGACAGCACATAGTGAAACGATGGAACTTGTTTCCACAGGAGGCAGTGATGGCCACCATTCTTGATGCTTCTGAATACCAGTTGCTGGAAACCACAGGAAGAAGAAGAGTTTGAATTTGATATCCTGCTTTATCACTACCCGAAGGAGTCTCAAAGCGGCTAACATTCTCCTTTCCCTTCCTCCCCCACAACAAACACTCTGTGAGGTGAGTGGGGCTGAGAGACTTCAGAGAAGTGTGACTGGCCCAAGGTCACCCAGCAGCTGCATGTGGAGGAGCAGAGACACGAACCTGGTTCCCCAGATTACGAGTCCACTGCTATTAACCACTACACCACACTGGCTCTCCACAGGAGAGGAGACTGCTCTTGCGCTCAATTTCCCCTTGTGGGTTTCCCTCAGGCATCTGGTTGGCTACTATGAGAGCAAGATGCTGGACTAGATGGGTCATTGGCCTGATCCAGCAGGTTCTTCTTTATGGTTAGTCATAAGCCCATCACGTTCATCCATAGAGGCTGTGTTAGCAAATTTGTTTGTTTTATTATCATTATGCAGACCTACACAATTTGTAACCTACCAGGGTGAACGCTGCCAACCAGGCATGTATTGAAGCCTGACAGGTGTCTGACAGCTGCCCATGTTTTCCCAGAAGACAGCAAAATCAGAAATATTGCTCTTCCGGTGAGCTGCCATACATTGCAGGTGGGTCGTATTTGGCTTGGTAGATCACAGATTGGTAGATCTGGTAGATCACAGATAGTGTAGGCAGCACTGCTTTCCAGAAGCACTGTTTCCATGCATTTCTGGGAGATCACTTCAAACTCTTGCTAGATTCCGCATATTGCAATGCTTTCCCCCAACCCTTTCCACATCACAGTTTGAGGTGTGCCTCTGTCACCGCACTGCTACACATTCTGAAGTCTGAATCATAGCAGCACCTCTCTGTTTCTTATTCATTACCCAAACATCTTGGTTAGCTGGGACCTATTAGTGGCTTTGGTCATTTGGAGCAAATGGGGGATTCTCCAAAGACACTTGCGGAGGTATAAGATATCAGTTTTGGTTCGCCCTGCATTTATATAGCTCTGAGGGGAAAGCCACATCAAAGAAGTTGAAATCTGGTGATGAGTGCCAGCCCCAAACTTACTAGAGTCCAATTAGGCTGTTAAGAGATAAAAGTAGAAGGAAAACTATCAGTCTTTCAATGTGGCTTATTTACTAGAACTTCCTTGCCTTTTTGTGGCATGCCTCCTTAAGACATGTTATTGCTTTGGCAGGCACTGGGTATGCCATGTGGGGGGGGGGGGAGGGTAGATTTACTAGATGCTGATAAAGCCAGATTTTGACAGTAGCCTATCATGACCTATCATACTGTGAAGAAGAAAAATAGGTAGTTATATACAAAATTGGACTTTAAATAAACATTTCCATTGTCTAGTTCCATTAACTAAAGTGTAAAATATTGCCCAACTACATATTAAGCAAGCTATCAACAGGCAAAATAAAATAAAATAAACAAATGAATTATTGTAAATAAATAAATCAAATTCCGTAATTGTAACAAAACAAAACAAAAATAAGGATTTGATAGGATTTGGTATAGAATCAATCCTATACACCCATTCCTGGAATTCTAAAAAAATAAAATAAGCATCCAAAAATGGGTATATTAGGGGAAAGTGAGCGCAAAAATGCATGTATTAGTGAAACTAATGCACAAAACTCACTACAATAGGAATAATTGTTTACGAAGGTTTAATCAGGTTTAAAATCTGTATATTCAAAAATGCTTATGAATCTGCAAACAGACTTTTGAAAAGAAACAGTTACAAACTGATACAGAAATGGGGTGAATTTAAGTTTGGAAAAAGGAAAAAAATGTAGAGAAAGCAAAAGTGACAGATTTGTCCATTCCTAGTCCCCTGGCATGCAGTGCAATACCATACATTCAGAAACAAGCCCACTGAGTTGAAGCAAACTTATTTGCATCACAAAATTTGGAGAAGTGTGAATTTTGAAGCAAAGCAGTTTTTAGTTCACAGATTGGTTCAGGAACTACGAATGAGATAAAATGCGAAAATAACAAATTTCTTCCCCATCCTGTCTGCCTCTCTCTGTGTGTGAAATCAAGGTGCTTCAGTTCAGAGAAAAGCCATCACTGCAACAAGTGCAGCAAGCAATGGAGAAAAACAGAGACATAGTGCAGATACCGAGTGATAGAAATTTTGACCGTGAGGTTGTTTGCTTTGTTGCGGAGGCAGGCAGAAGCTTTGATAGAGTCCTGGCATAGTTGAAGTGCAAGAGGAGATAAGGAGAAGGAGGTTTATTCTGGTAAGAATCCATGAGTACCTTGTGAGGAATGATGATAAAATCCATGCCTTGAAATTGAAACATTCTCGGAACCCACATTCTTTCCTGACCTCCTGTTGTTGCAGGAATGTAGGAGGGTGTGTGTGTGTGTGTGTGTGTGTGTGTGTGTGTGTTATGGTATAATGTAAGCATTCATACAAAAATGATTGCTAAATAAGATAGGAGGCACAAACTCATGGAACCAGATAGAAATGAAAATCAGAAGATGCCTCACAATTCTTATTCATGAAGAATAGAATCACCGTATTTTTCGCTCCATAAGACGCACCTGACCATAAGACACACCTAGTTTTTAGAGGGGGAATGCAAGAGGGGGATTCTTTAAAGCACTGAACTGCATGCATGCCAGTATGCATCCCAGGCTCTGCTCAGCGCTCCCTTTCACGAGCAGCGTGGAGAGTGTGTGCGGCGCTTGCAGGCTTTTCCCTGAGGAGGGAGAAGGACAGCCCGTCACTGACAGGCTGCCCTTCTCCCTCCTCGGGGAAAAGCCCCCAAGCGCCGCGCACACACTCCACGTGGCTCTTTAAAGAGACCTCGGCTCTTGGGGGCTTTTGTAGGAGGTGGGGGGAAGGGACAAAGCCACACACTCTGTCCCTTCCCCCACCTCCCGCAAGAGCAGCGCAAGAGCCGAGCTCCTCCTCAGGAAAAGCCCCCAAGAGCCGCACACATACTCCACACGGCTCTTTAAAGGGAGCGCTGAGCAGAGCCTCCCACCTGCAATCACTCCATAAGATGCACATACATTTCCCCTTACTTTTTAGGAGGGGAAAAGTGTGTCTTATAGAGCGAAAAATACGGTACACTTGGCTATGGATCTCATAGTGTGACAATGGGCCAGTCATATCCTCTCAGTCTAACCTATATCACAGGGTTGTCATGAGGATAAAATGAGGAGGGAGAACAATGTTTGCGATCTTGAACTTGCGAGAGCAGAGGTGATATATAAATGATACACCTGCTCAACTGCCCCAGCCTTCTCCCATAAAGCCAACTGAACTTGATCTAGCAAAAATAGACCACATAGTGATGGGAAGGAGCTGTGGTAGAGCATGAGACACTTAATGTCAGGGTCATGGGTTCAAGCACTGTTGGGCAAAACATTCCTGTATTGAAGGGGGTTGGACTTGATGAGCCCTGTGGTCCCCCCTATGAATCTATGACAATACCTGGAGGTAGTATGAGAGGACCTAGCCACTCTAAATGAATTCCAAGTCTTTAGGTCCAGATGAAATGCATCCTTAGGCACTATTAGAACTTGTTATTATGTATTCTGTGTTTTTATTCTGTAAACCAGATTTGACAGGACTGGGACAAAACTAATGAAATTGAATTACATCACAGATATATGTGCAGTTCTGCATTTAAGTAGGAGAAATAGAAATCAGATGCACAAACATAGGACGGGTGACACCTAATTTGACAGCAGTACATCTGAAAAGGATCTAGGGGTTTTGATAGATCACAATATAAATATGAATGATCAGATCAATGCAACTTCTAAAAAGGCTTATACAATCCTAGGTTACATCAACAAAAGAATAGTGTTCAGATCAGTGCTATTTTTCTAGAAAAACAGGGTCCGGAACACGTCATGAACGCCTCCCTTGTTCTCTTATAATGACAATGGTGCCTACCTGAGAGGTGCCGGAACTGAGTTCCTGTGAGTTCTGGCTGAAAAGAAAGCCCTGGTTCCAATCATAAGAAGCAATGGAATTACTCTAGTCTGCTGTTGCCAGACCTTGCCGAGAGTGTGCAGTTTAAGAAGAATATTGACAAACTGGAACATATACAGAGGAAGGTGGCAAAGCTGGAGAGAGGCCTAGAGGCCACAGAGACATTCTGTGAGAAAAAATAGAAGGAAATAGTTTGATGATGATAACAATAAATTTGTACCCCACCTTTTTTTCCATGATGATACTCAAAGTAGAGTTAAGCCTGGAAAAGAGTTGATTTAAGATATGATATGATAACTATCTTCAAATATCTGATGGGCTATTAAAATTTCTTTTCTCGTGCTCCAGAGGACAGGACCTGAACCAATGGGTTGAGACCAGAAGAAAAGGGGATTTTGACTAGATATTAGGAAGAACCTCCTGACAACATAAGCTATTTGACGTTGAAATCAGACTCCCTTACGAAGTACTGAATTTTCCTCAATTAGAGGCTTTTAAAAGCAGAGACTGTGTGGCCACCTATTAGGGATGCTCTTGGGGTAGATTTCCTGTATTGGCAAGGGGTTAGACTAGATGACCTGGAAGCTTCTTGCAACTCTAAGATTCCATGAAAATTCCAGCAGATATTTCACATGAGCAGGATCTGAACAGTTCTCCTTAAATTTCTCATTAGGCGAACTAGTGCTGTGCCAAACCCTTCTAGGAAATTCTGCAAATCTTACTAAATTCCTTCACATCTATGACAGAACAGAATGGTCCTTTGCCTTAGTCAAATTCAGTAACAGTTCTACTGAAAAGGCTGGCTAAACTGAGGACTTCCCAGCCAGCTTTTCTTTCTTTCTTTCTTTCTTTCTTTCTTTCTTTCTTTCTTTCTTTCTTTCTTTCTTTCTTGCCAGAACTGAAGACAAGTTATTCCAAAGGCTTGTAAAATGGCAGTTAAAAGTCAGCAATTGAAAATGACACCCATTACTATTAAAACTAAATTGAAAACATTTGTTTTCTTTCCAAGCCCTACATTCCAGTCACCAAAGCTGAGATAATCTCGTGGAGGAAGTTAATGGATATTGCTAACTGTTGGCTCAAATGTACAAAGAGTTGAGAGAAGATAGAAGGGCAAGAGATAACCTCTCCATTGAAGGATGAATTTGTGGGTTTGTTTGTTTTTTACATAATATCAGAACAATACCTGGATTACAAGTTTAAAAATTAGCTACATCATATATTCATAAATCTTGATACAGCGGTGCCCCGCAAGATGAATGCCTCGCAAGACGAAAAACTCGCTAGACGAAAGAGTTTTCCGTCTTTTGAGGTGCTTCGCAAGACGAATTTCCCTATGGGCTTGCTTCGCAAGACGAAACGTCTTGAGAGTTCTTGCGAGTTTTTTTCCTTTTTTTTTTCTTTTTCTAAGCCGCTAAGCCACTAATAGTCGCTAAGCCGCTAATAGCACTAATCCGCTAAGCCGCTAATAGCCGTGCTTCGCAAGACGGAAAAACCGCAAGACGAAGAGACTCACGGAACGAATTAATTTCGTCTTGCGAGGCACCACTGTAAATATGTTTCCAAGTGAAATATGCAGTCAAGAGGGGCCACCAGGTTTTTTGGGTTTTTGCCTAAAAGAAAATTTTGAACAAATGAGGAGGTTCTTCCTCAGGTGAAGCACCTGGGGAATTTCAAGCAAAGCTATGAAGAATTGCAATAAAAGTAGCAAAATTAATTTGAGATGGAGTTGGTGCACATAATAATAATAATTCTTATGTTGCCATCATTGAATGGAATAAATGGAATAAAAATTCAATTAAAAAATAAAGTTAATTTCATGGTTCCCCTTAAAGTGAAACCTCTGAGGAATCTCAAAGGGAGTTGGAGAGTTTTGAAAACTCCCCACAGGTTACTTGATCCAGTTATTTTCTTATTGTCTATTGATATTTGCACATAATATGGTGGAATGTGCCACAGAAATCTTCTTATTGCCAGAGGCTTCATGAGGTTGGGAAGACAGGAACGCAGAATAGTTATCCCACGTCCCAAATTCTTGTGAAGGTTTGTGATGTCACCGTGGGGTTGTAGTGGTTTAGATGAAAGAGGAAGATGAGGCAAATAAATTGCTGTATTGCACCTGAGGATCAGATGGTTAATAACATGAATGTGATTGAGGCCTCTTGAATTTGTCTGTTTATATATATTTACTGTAATATTAGCCTGAGCAATGGAGTAAAGACTTTCCCTAATCTTGCCTCACTGCCTCCCTTGTCGGCTCCCCCCATTGCATCGCCCCCAAATATAACCTCTTCAGAGACCACACATGGATGTTTCTAGATGAGAGGGAATGTGTGGAATGTTTTGCAATTGACAGCTTATGAAATTCCTTTCCTATATGTATCTGAAACTTCTTTAAGTCAGAGACAGAGAGCACAAGTGCTTCTCAGGGGAAGCCAGAGTTCAGGGGATCACTTGCTTTCACAAACATTCTTTACTGGAAGGGGAGGGAGTGGAATTAAAGAAAAATAGAGATGTAGACGATGGATTTAATTTCCAATTGAGCCCTGGAAAAGAGGAAAGAGCAATCCACTGGGATGGAATAGTTCATAGGGCTAGTAACATAATATAGAGCCTTTGGCTGCTAAGGAACCCAATCAAATGCCCATCAAAGTTTTCTGGATAAGAAAAGCAGTGGAATAGTTCGAAACCAGCATAGCGCTAAGGACAAACACCTCCTAGCCCATAATTTACTGGTCAGATGATAAAACATGCCCAGTGAGTCTCAGTTTAGGATGGACTAATCTGTCAATTGCAGTTTCTCTCAGTTTCTTATTTTTCTTATCACAAATTCAGTTTGCTTTGCTTCTTACATCAGTTTGCATATTTCTTTAAAGTCCACATGAAAATTCGTATTCATTTTTCTGCAAATTTTGCCTCATTTATACTTATTGAAAGCAATTATGTAATGCATTTGTGTGTATCTTATTTCCACTCACATGCATGTTGCGCACTTTCCCTTAATATACACATTTTTATACACTTTTTTTTCCATTGGAGAATTGTCTCACAAAATTCAGAGAAGTGTTCACATTTGTGTTTCAATTTGAGCATCCTTTTGGGGAGTGAAAATTACGCAGTTTGTATTAAAACGTCAGCTGCGCTCCCCACATTTCTCAGCACAGAGGGGCAAAGGGAAAGCAAAAATTGAGTTGACTCACCTCCCTTGTTCAAGCCCCATTCCTCCATTTCTCAGCCTTGCCCAAATGGTAGCAGCCAGCATGGTGGGGCAGTGCCACCCTTCTGACACCAATGTTGCAGCCACCTACAGGACAGGTTGTGGGACACGGGAGGAGGTCAGCACCGTGTGAATACACCAGCAAAGCCCACCTGGTGCTCTCCCTGGCGCATCCAGTATGTCCCAAACTTACTGTCCCGCTGCGCCACTCCCAGTGATGAGAGGGTGCCTAGTAATGGGAGGGTGCATTGCCCCACCAACACTGGCTGCTGCTCCTGGACCCAAATTCACTGCCTCTCTGACAAGGAACTCACCCTAATTCAGAGTAGCATATCAAGCTTATTTCTTCCAGTTCCCTCCTCACTTTCTCTCTCGTTATGCCTAGTTAGGCACCACCCACTCAGGTATCTATGGATCTACAGTACTTCAGAGCATTCAGCCAGAAAAGCTTACATTTTATATATGCCCTCTGTGATATTAAAGCTAGTGGAAGCTCAGTGGAAGAGCAGGTGCCTTGCATGTAGAAGGTCCCAGGTTCCATCCTTGATTTCTTCTGGTAGGAATTAAAAAGGCCTACCAGATACCCTGGAAAATTGCTGTCAGTCAGACAACACATGGACCACTGAACAGGTTTATGTTCCTAACCGAGTTCTGCTACTGACTTTGATGAGGACAGATTAGACCACTGAAGGCAGCTTATACTGTTTCATTTTAATTTTTGTAATCCATCAGTCAAACAGCTGACAACATAAGGTTTTTTATGTATTCATGACAATGCAGAAACACAGTTGGAGTAGTGTTTCATCTAGCTAAGATTAAGTATTTTGTTTCTTTATCCCCCTCCCTCTGCCCCCTCTTTAATGTGTGGTTATGGACTGAGTGCCACCATGGGATAATAATATTATTTCATATATGGACTTTTTCCCAGTGCAGTAACAGAAGGCGTTAGCAACCACAGTCTACATGAGAAGGATGATGCCTTTCTTGCCCAGCTTCCAGTCAGCAAATGAAGTCATCCAGCTGTTTCTTCAAGGGGTGTGTGTGCAAATCTGCAGATCATTCGAGAGGGTGGGAAGATGAATTCACAGAATAATTGGCAGATGCGGCCGAGAAATTACAAATCAGTGAATTTGATGAGTAAGTTTTGTTTAATAGAGAGTAGTAGAAGTGGAAAGAAAGTGCCCCACCACCACCACCACCATTATTATTATAATTATTAATTATTATTATTATTATTATTATTATTAATATTATTATTATTATTATTATATGCTAACCTTTCCTATAAGTAGCCAGCCAGTTAGTTCATGATTTTTTCTGGGCAGGGCTCTGTAAACTGGTTTAACCATTAGATAAGATGCATGCCTCATTCTTACATGGTCCTCTTTTTCCTTTTTTACTAGAATCCCCATGGTGCTTCAATGTAATATAAATTTACAAAGCACTAAGTACACACTCAGTGCATCTTAACCATGAAGGCACATAATTAAACTATGTTAAGAGATCCTTCTGAATATTAACTCTTAATTAACAGTGTTGTGCCGGATCAGATGAAGGTCCACCTAATGTTGTTTTCTTTGTAAGAATCCCACCAACCTAGCATTATCCCACCATAAATTGCCTAGTTGTCTTCAAGTAGATCTTAACTACCTTCTGCCTATCCCCGAATTAGACTGCAAATCTTTCCTGACCTTGATACCCTTGAAGCTGAATGGAGCCCACCGGCCACATAATGGCCTCACAGGTGCTTGGCCCTCTGGATTTATTTTGCAATCTTTGGAAGAAAAGAGCTGTGCTTTGCTCCTTGGTGGGCCACTGTGGCTTGTGTTTGAGTTGGTAGCTCACAAGTTTCTCAGGCTTTCTATAGTCTGTCTTTACCTTGCCAGCTATGTCATAACAGCCTTTAAGAGACTCATCTGCTGGAGATTTACAGTGCATGGATGCTTTCTACTCTTGTGCTTTCCCTGGCTCTGCCATTTTGTAAGTAGGAGTGTGAAAATCTGCCTCTTTGGAATAGAACTTTCACGCTGGAATTACGATCCTGCTGTAACTTTCTGCCCATACAGTTAGCCCCTTTTCATATGCAGGCAACACAAGTTGCAGATCTTGCAACCTAACTAAAGCAGATCCAATGTGGATCCAAGTCCTGATCCAAGTGCAAGCATGCACCTCAATTTTTAGGTGTATCATTAAGATATTGAACTGACCATATGAACTGGCCCAGACCCTGTGATCATCATCTGTGGCCCATTTTGTGTGTGTGTATCTCCTCCGTGAAATGTCCAAAGGGTGACAACACAAGGGCAGGCCTTTTCTGCGATGGCTCCCTGTTTGTGGAATGCTCTCCCCAGGGAAGCCTGTGGGATGCCTTCATTACATATCTTTAGGCGCCAGGCAAAAACATTTCTCTATAACCAGGCCTTTGGCTGATTAACATTCTGTGTCCTTTTAAATGTGTTTGTGGGAGGGAGGTTATTGGTTTGTTTTTGTTTTATTATGCATTTTGTGTTCTTATTTTGAATTTTTATGTTGCGAACTGTCCTGTGATCTTTGGATGAAGGGTGGTATACAAATTTAATGATGATGATGATGATGATGATGTAAGGCTACCTCTAATAATGTAAAGACTCAATGTGTCTGACAACTCACATATCATATTGGTACACTCAAAGAGTCAGGATTAGCTTTGGCTACTTATTGATCTTGGTAAAATCCAGGGCTGTTGCTTTTTAATATGCTGTGCTAATGATTCCATATCATTGCCTGCTGCTTGTGGGGAGTGCAAAATGCAGATTAGAATGACACTGTGGCACAGGTAATAAGTGCTTGAATGTCACAGTGGAGAGATGTGAGGACTCCATACAATGCTGCCATTTTGGGCAGCAGCCCTGTGCCATGTGCTGTTCTGCCTCTTGGAGATAAACTTTAGTGTCTGCATGTTGAAAACAGCATGGACAGGAGCCAGAAAATTGTATGTGGAGTCTGCAAATGATTTCAAGGTACAAGAAAGGAGATTCCAGCTAAACATCAGGAAGAACTTTCTGACAGTAACAGCTGTTCAACAGTGGAATGGACTCCCTCAGAAGGTTGACGGATGGAGATTATGAAGCAAAGGTTGGATGGTCATCTGCCATGGATGTTTCAGTCAAGATTCCTGCATTGCAAGGTGTTGGACTAGATGAACCTCTCAGGTCCCTTCCAACTCTACAATTCTATAATTCTATGAGTAATTCATCCTAGACATACATCACTCAGAAAAATATGAAAATTAGCACCTTCTGATATCTCTTCATTTGCAATCATTTTATGTTTGTCTGGTTCAGATGCATTGTCAAACTATGGCTTGGAATCAAGGTCACACAACAGGTCTGGATTCAACTAATGCACAGCCTGCACAAGAACTTCTGTTAGTGCAACAGGGCTTTCTCCCCTCTTCTGCCTCTATGCTCCGCTTGTGGGTGGGGAGGGAGAACCCCGGAGCAGCATGCAGGGGGAAAGAGGCAAAAAAAATCCCATCTGAGAAGCAGAAACACTTGTGCTAAGTGATCTTAGTGGTATGTTGAATTCCTCCCAACATTTCCAATCTGGTATGCAGGGCAAGTGTGAACTACACTTGCCAATTCAGGCAAAATATGGTTTATCTCACACCAGGAAAGTAGGGGGGGGGGAATTGCAATGTAAGAAAGTTAAAGAGGATGTTGTGGATCAGTGGTTAAGTCCTTGCTCTACATACACAAGGTCCGTAGTTCACTCGCTGGTGTCTCCTAGTAGGTCTGGGGGAAAGCCCCCTATGAACTTTTTGAATGCAGTGCCAGCCAGTGGGTGATTCTGAGCTAGATGGACCTGTGTTCTGGCTAGGTAAAAAGTTCCATCTGCCATCTATGTAATCCAGAGGCTCCTTAAAGGCTCACTAATTGCTCCGTTGCTTCTTTATCTCCAAATTCCATGGTTCATGTAAAGCATGCTGCTGTTTAAAATAAAGTACATCTAGTTATCAGCAAAACCCTACCTGACCTACTTTACCTTTCTGTACAAACTGCTCAAGAGCTGCATGGATTCCCGTCTAATCAGCCATCTTTTCCTTCAGTGTTTCCAACTCATTGGTATCACTAGATGGCAATATATCCCTATACAGGTTACATATTCCCAGGCTGGTAGCAGACAATCCAAATTTGAGTGTATCTGTTACTAATATTTACTCTTCAGTTTTGCAGCAGGTATGTACAGAGACATGAGCCAGGTTCAAATGGGCCTAAACAGCCACTTCTTCAGGATGATACGAAAATCTCTAGAGACCAAATCAGGCTCCTTGCACCCTAAAAGATGAACCCCAAACCCACTCTTCATTAGAATTAAGTATTTACAGCAAATCCCGCCCATGCTATTGGCCATGTTTAAAGAGCAATGACAAATCCCTTTACTGTGCTTTATTTGGGATCAATCACTTGCTATAATCATTTGCTGTACTTACAGTACCCAGCATTGCAGAGACTGATTGATTTCAAGCATCTGAGAAACAGTGTCCAGAGCCAAACACTATTTCTTAGAACAAGAAACTCTTCAGATGTCACTACTGGATAAGCAGAGCCACCATTGAACAGAAATGCTTCTAACAATTGTTTCCAGGTCATTTTACACTCAAGCTGGGAGATATAGGGCTTTCTGAACTATATGTCAAATCTACCAGTTGCTGGTATGCTTATCGCAATCAAATTAGTTATGGATACAGTGTTAGTAAGACACAGGAGTTTGTTCAGAGCTTAAATGAAGCTGTGCACTCAATTGATGTGTGGAAAATAAGGAGCACAGAAGCCCCAAAGTCCTTCTTTAAGGACAAATAAATGATTGCCACAGCTCTCATTTCAGCTTATTGAAATTACCCTGTGTGACTTCTGAGGATGCCCCAACTTAAACAAACCTGGTGTCCTGTTAGGGGTGGGGAACAAATTTGATTCCGTTCTCATTTCAAGGTGAACCTACCCAATAGGCACTTTCTTACACAAGGTGAGAAGTGAAATGGAGATAGCTGGATAGCTCAGTTGGAAAAGCATTAGACTTCTGATCTCAGGGTCACGGGTTTGAGTCTCATGTTGGGCAAAAGATTCCTGCATTGCAGGGGGTTGGAGTAGATAACCCCGGTGGTCCCTTGCAAGTCTGCAAGTCTGTGATTCAGTGAAACACGGCCATCCTTCAAAATTCGCACTCCTCTGAATTTTGCAATGCAGTTCTGCAGGGAAATTATGTGTACACAGATGCATATACTGTGGGAAAGTGCACCTAAAATTCATTATGTTAGAGGAAAATGCTTTGCAAATATGTGTATATTAGGAAAAATTGCATACGAATGTGTCTTTTGGGAGAAATTCACACTAAAATCCTGATGCGTGTTCATGAGGACTTTTAATTAATTAATTACAATTTGATGTGGAACTGTGGAGAACTGGATTTAAGATTGGAAAAATGAAAGACTGAGAGAAACCAAAATTGTCAGATCTGCCCATCCATGGGTGACTCCTGTTGAAGTTGTCAGACTGCACAGTTCATTCCAGTAGTTTGGAGGAAGGTAAATAGGTGCAGGTTCCCAACGAATCCATAGGACTTCCCTCTGGTTCTTTAGGCCTAAAGTCTCTAAAGGACTTAGGTGAGCAAATCTGAGGTAGTATTTTTTTTAGTGGCTGACGAGGCTCAAATATCGATTCATTACCCACTTTGTAAGATATCTGGCGCCTTTAGAGTTTACGAGCATTTGCCTAGGTATACTTGCTTTCCCCTAAACATTTGTGTTGTAGACACCTCTGCTGGAGGAGTGAGCAAATGAACTGTGCAGAGAGCTTCCCCGAGGACAGATCCTTTTGAGGTTCTCCCTTTACTGAGTCTTCTGTCCGGTAATCCTGTCAGAGGATTTGGACTAGGAGGTAATGTCACACTTAACTGTCAGATTTCCCCCTTGCTCCCTCTACCTCTCCATCTTCAGCCCAGTCTTCAATATATTACCCATCTTAATGTGCTGAAGAAGAAGAAGAAGAAGAAGAAGAAGAAGAAGAAGAAGAAGAAGAAGAAGAAGAAGAAGTTGTTCTCTGTCTCTGTTGTTTTTGCCTTTCTTCCTCATTTATTTATTTATTAAATATGTATACTACCCTTCAACTGAAGATCACGGGACAGTTCACAACATAAAAATGGAAAATGAAAACACAAAATACAGAATAAAACAAAAACAAAAGCAGAACAAGCCAATATAATGTTAATCAGTTTATCTCTTTTCCCTACTATTTCCTTCTCTCATGTGCATGTTTCCTCTTATGTTTTTATAAAATAAATAATTTTAAAAGGGGGAAAGTGATGGTGTCACTGGAATGACTCATATGAGATCAGGATGCACAATGGGCCATGCTGTGTATTACAATGGATTGTTATTACAATGGATAGGAGGACTCCTGGAGAGATGAACATACTTTAGCTTCAGTCTCATTCTACAGCACATGATGGAATATCCTGGAATATAGGAAGTTACCTTATATCAGCTCTGTCAATTGATCCATCTAGCTCAGTATTGTTTACATTGACCAGCAGAGGCTCTTCAAGGCTTCAGGCAGGAGTCTACTTCAATATGACAGGATTGAGCCAGACCTTCTGCATGTGCCTACATCCCTTCCCCAAGCCCTGAATTAAGCCCAGATTTCAGGACCTCCTCTACTGCTTCTGTTCTATTACAGGAAAGTTTTCATTGCCAGACATTTTTTTTCCTAAGGGGAAAGAAGGGAGCCAAACCAATTTTGAAAGCGGCTAAGTTGTGTTGAGTAATGCGAGTCCTTCTCTTGATACACGTTGGCATTCAAAGGGAATGTGGCTTTCTGAAGTTTGTGTGGGGCTGCCCAGTCGCCTTTCAGTTGCTTTCCTTGGGAGCTTTCCAGAAAAGTCCAGTAGAATCTAGTCTAGAGAAGACAGACTAGTCAAAAGAAGCTAGGTTGAGTCACAGGTGCTAAGTCAAGGCTGGTGCTGTGACTGTTGTCACTTGGGTGCTTTGTCTTTGTCTGAAGTATTAGCTGTGGGCCATGACTGGAGACAAGACACCAGGGTAGATGGACTCCTGTGAAAAATCTGAAGTTCTTTGAAACTGATGAGGGCACTTCCAAACCACAAATTATTTCCAGAAACAGCTTTGGTGAATGAGAGGAGGGAAGGTCTGCACATGTCAAGCTTGCCTCAGAAAGGGGGGAAATCCTTTGAGATGAAGTCATTGTGCAGAGAACAAGCTGCTTACAACCAACCCTCTTTTACCAGAACAGTTTGGATCCATATCCACACCAGTCACTAGAAGTTCACCCACCACATACCTGATCTGAACAGGCAGAAGACTAATAAGGGGAAATCTTGGAGTGGCCTGGGAAATTTAATTTTTGTATATCTCTCTTTCCTTTAGTCTGTGGACTCTGCTCCAGTGGCAGGTTAAAGAAAGAACTTTTTTCAATAGAGAAGAGAATTAAATCATTGCATTATCAGGTGTGCCCGTTCACTAAACTTTGCTTAACTTGTGCAACTCTCTTTGGCTCCATTCTCTGGCCTTCACCTTTGAGTAATATTGATTAGCTGGTACTTGTCCTGGCATTTGATCCCAGCTCGTGTTAGATATTTCCTGTCTAACAAATGGATTGTGTTAACTCTTTGGAAATTCTGTTCTCAAATCATGCAGGGCAATCTTTTGAATTTTCCTGATCCAGCAAGTCTTTAATAGTAGGAAGGTGACAGATTTTCTACTATTTCACCTTTAAGTCCTTTAGTATTATGACTGAATGCTCAACCAGACAAGGGATCCCAAAGATCATCTAGTCCAACTCCCTACAATGTAGAAATATGCAGTTGTCTCAACCTGCATCCTTGGCATTATCAACACCATGCTCTAACCAACTCAGCTATCTAGCTACAGCACACATTTTTAGTGTAGAAGGCCATTCTGTTTTGACCCCTAGAATGTCCAAGTAGTGACAGGAAAGACTCCCATCTGAAATTTTGCAGAGTCAGTGATAGTCACCATAGGAAATATAATGATAAATGAAGTACTGGCTTAAGTTTCCTCTTAGCAATGTAGATCTGCGTCAACATAACTGGTTCCACAGTAGCTGAACATTTCTTAGGATGCTGTACAAATGAGTCATCTCCCATTTCGTCTGTCTATGCAATTTTGCTCTGCAATAATTTTGCATAATACTGTTAATATCAGAACTGGAAAGAATGGTCATTAGTGATACATGACTTATGATGCCATGAGTCAGCTGAAGACTCCAAAGGAATACCACAATGTCATAAAATCACACTGAGGCAACCCTAAATATTTCTGTGGTTCAGCAATTCTTAAGAAATAACTTGACCATGGTTATACAGAACATCATTGGCATAAGAATTTAGCCTTATCTCATGTCTCCTGGTTCTCAGTCTAGTGTGTCCATTTTATTAGCTTTATTAGCATTGCATAAAAAGTATTAGCCTTTTGAGCTGAATCATGTTTAACTGGGGTCAGAAAATATGTTGCTCTTGATGTGTTTGGGTGCCTGAGAAATCATTAACTAGGCAAATAACAAACAAGAGCACTACTTTTCTGCACAACTCTGATGGCTAATGGAACTTCTTTGACTTCCAGAATAACCAAAGAACTATTTGAAAGTTATAGTTTTTGTTTTAAAAGAACATGTTTTACAGGTTCTGACTACAGAAATGACTTTGGGTGAAGACAGTGTTTACAGTGTAGCCAAACATATATTACCAGAGAGTGGGATTTTATTTATTTATTTATTTATTGCATTTATACCTCACCTTGCTCCAAGGAGCTAAAGGTGACACACATGGTTCTCCCTGCCCCCAATTAATCCCCACAACAACCCTGTGAGGTAGGTTAGGTTGAGACTCATAGCTGAGTGTGGATTTGAGCCTTGTTAATCCAGGCCCTAGTTTGACACTCTAACCACTACATCCCATTGGCTTTCATCTTGGATCCACGGTACATTAAAATTCTTACCTGTTGTGACCCATTGTTGTGATCTGAACCCCCTACTTGAGAAGAGCTGCCTGTGTGAAATAAATGAGGCATTTCAGTAAAACGCAGTTTCTCAGGATTGTGCTTTCAGTCTCTTTAACAAAGCAGAGGCTTAAGTATAAATGGATGTGAAAAGTGCATTGCACCTAGATTGGCCCTATGGCAATGTCTCTATGAGTAGGGTGTATGCACTGTTTTGCTGCAGCTTATTGGCTGGGAAGATAACGAGCAACTGAGCAATGGAATCTGACTCTTTCGCTTCTCAGTCAAGTGCTTGTCAAGGCCAATGAGGAACAGGAAGTGGAACCATAGACTAATGGGATATCAGATATTCTCACCTGTATTGTCCTGTCAGTCAGAGGAGCCCTGATTTCTCACCCTTTCACTTACGACAATATGAATACTGCCAAACTGTTACTGGGTCCAGAGCTGTGATGGAGTCATTGTTCCCCCCAGTTGAATATCAGCACTGTTTCCTATTTATTCCCCACCCACCTCACTTCTTACTAATGTGCTTTCTCAATTTAGTCTCTGAGTTTTACTTTTGCTGCTTCTGATGCTGTCAACACCATGTTGGGGTGCAGGGTGCATATAAAAAAATAGTAGACTGAGCTTAACATCTGGCAATCTGCCTTTGAGGGTGGCAGCAAAAAGATGGAGCTTTCTGTGGCAGGACTCTCAGAGGTTAACAGTCTTTATCAGGTTTTAATTGAGTTGCTTTACCTAACTTGAGTAGCTGTTTAGGTTCACAGGTGACACACACAGAACTGATTAACCATTTACCCCACGATAATGATGAAATTTGTTTCTTATTTCTATTATTATTATTACTATTACTATTAGTATTATAACTATTACTTCCATGTGTATGTGTGTCATATATTAAATTTAGATGCATGAGGCTGTGACTTAAGAGACTCACGCCACTCAGCTAGTCTAGCCTTCCCCAACCTGGTGTCCTCCTGATGGTTTGGTCTGCACCTCCCATCTGTCCCGGTCAGCATGCCCAATGATCATAGATGATGGGAGTTGTAATCCAAAACATCTAGAGGGCATGAATCTGGGGAAGGTTGAGTTACATGCTCTGTGCTTGGTGTTATATTAACAGCAAGTATGGTGTAATGATATGAGGATACTATCTGTCCATGCAGGACACAATTTTTCTTGCTTATAGTTCTATCCAGGATGCTGTTGCAGGAGCATACAAAAGAGTAGTTTTCCTACCCATTTGGCATCTGCCTCTGCCTGCTGGCTGCACGTAGAAAAGGAAGCCCCTATAGGCCAGAGTACTTAAAAAATCACTTGGGGTGCAGAGGGCAGGGGGTTAGCCTGAAAAACATCAGTTTCATTTTTGATCAAGCATGTGAACAAACAAAACATTTATCTCTACAGTTCTGACAATCTTGTTCCCTTTCAGATTGGATGGGGGACTCTGTATTGAGATTCCTCCATTGCAGGGGGTTGGATTAGATGATCCTCAGGATCCCTTCCAACTCTACAATTCTATGGTTCCCATACATTTCCTACTAGTACGAAAGGAAATCAGTAAGTGGCTACCATAGTCATTCAGTTCAAAGAAGCAGATACTATATGAGTTGTACTATAGCCTTTGTAGGTACTTGTTGTCAGATGATGCATTAAGATTACAAGGACAACCTTTCAGCTTCTCAGATGGTCGTGCCAGATCACCCAGGCTCCAAAACAGGCAGGGATCAAACAGTTCTGCTAAATGAGGGGTTTAGATGAGAGGCTCGGGCAACTATGGTGACCTAGGGGTGGTTCCACTCCAACTCCCATCACCCCTGACTTGTCTGAGTCTCATGAAGTTGATGAGACTCAGGCAAGTTAGGGATGATGGGAGCTAGAGTCCAACAATGTCCGAAGGGCTCCAGACTCCACATTCTTGCCTTAAAAGAAGCCCATTTCCATCCATATTAATAAATGCTGAATTTGGAAAGAAGTTAGAACTGCAATCCTCTGCCTACTAATACGGGAATAAGTATTAATTACTTCTAAGTCAACATGCATAAGACTTCACTGTTAGCCAAATACATGATTTGGTACTGCTGCCACCTATTACTTCTGGCTATGATGCGTAATAGTAGCCATTCAGTATAACTGCCAATGAAGATTACTGAGATGGAAAGCATTTTTTTATACCTGGAGCACCATACCCACAAACCCCAAATTGGAAAGAGCTTTACAAATCACATTTTGAAAGCATGTAACCTCATTATTTCCCCATAGTTTTGTATATCTTACATTTTTGTCCTCTCTTTTATATATCAGCTAGTGGAAAAATGAGTGGAGACAGTCCTGCATTCCCTATTCTTTCACTAAGAAGTAGAGATAATTAATGTGTCACCACACTCTACTCCCTTCTAAGTTGCAAGCCACAAACCAATAATATATGATTCCATAGCATTCGCTGTGTGGTTTTGTGCAAATCGATGGTTGAACAACGAAAACACTTTGATGCCTCCAAAATCAGCTTTTAAAAACCCACTGCCCATCAACTGCTTCCAAATTTTCTTTAAAGCTGCCGCTAGCAGACCAGTGCAATGAATATTTAACATGTACTGATAGAGCAACCCCCCCCCCCATCATCCTCTGCATGGTGATACCACAAACCTGAACACACCAGCAAATGTCATATTGATTCAATTATGCAGAAATGGATGTGTGTTTGTGTGTGTTTTTAAAAAGTATTGCAAAAAAACAAAAAACAAATGTTAAGTAACTAGATCCAGAACATTCTGCTGCAAACTAGGGGTTCAAAGATGGAGCAAGGGAGGAAGGAAGGAGAGAAGGAAAAAGGAAAGGGGATAGTTTGAGGATAGGCCCCTGAAGCTTGCCAGATAATCTTCCAGTGTCCAAGAACTTCCTTAAGTTGGCTGCTTCTGGAGGGACGTCGCAGACACCTAGAAGTCTTCCCAGTTACTTTTTCTGCCTCTGAACTGATATTGTGACCCTCAACCCCCTTAGTTATTGTCTTCCCTCCTCCAATCTGTTATTCTTCTTGATCAGTATGCCAGGTCTTCTTCTGTCCCTCTGCAACCTTAGAAATCTCAGGCATTGTTCACAGAGAGAGTGTTTCTCCTTCACATGCTCAGAAAAAGGGCACACATGGAATCTATAATGGAGGCCGCTTACACTTTCCTGGCCATATCATTTGCTTGACCTTCATACCACAGAAAAACCTGCAACATGCCAGTTTGAACTGAATAAGCCTTAATTCACCAGATCTCCCATTCTTCCATATATGCCAGGTTCTGCACCTGTAAACTTGCCTGCAGCACATAGGTCTGTAATTCATGGTATCCTGTTCTCCATCTTCATTTCTAGCTTCCTGTTCTATGCAAAATTGGTGGGCTGAAGCTTGGTTTGGTTTCCAAACAAAGTTCACAATGCTAGATTGATTCTTGACTTTCCAAAAGCTGCTTATTTCAGATTAGGTTGGATCTGTTGGTTAATATCTCTTTTAAATCCTGGCTTAAATGTATTTTTACCATTGTGATTATTATTCATTTTATTGTGTGTATTACTTATTAGCACTTTCACCAGAGCTACCAATTAAATTAGAAGGATGGGAAAACACCTTGATGTTGCTATCACATCTCTTATTCACAAGGCTGTAGAGATATTGAGTGCAATACACAGGAGAGATGCCCTTTCCCTTTATGGCCATCCTTTTCTCTAAAATTGATTAAGAGCATCCTCTTGACAATACCATCTGTTCACCAAATCAAAGCAATTGGAGCACTTACAGAAGTTTAGCTGGTAGCGTGCCTCTCCAGGACCACTATAGAGCCCCGAGAATTAAGGATGCAAGAAATCCATGTACTTTTTTTATTCCCAGAGTGAGAACCACATATTCACAATTCCAAAAACAATGTGAAATCTGCAAACACATACACACATGCACACACACAGACCCCAGTATGTACCTGTGAATGTCTTCAGAAGAAAGCCTATTGAGTTTGACAGAGCCTACTCCCAGGAAAGCGTGCATATAGTGTTCAGGGTAAAAATATGAACTCATTATGTAGGATGTTGTATGTTGCTGCCAACTGCACTCAATGGGGAAGATAATAGAAGAGTCCAGCCTTTTGAGAAAAGCTCAGTATATAATGTAATAAGCTGGTCAGAATTTAAATGGGGAACAATTGCAAACTGCAGCTGACACCCCATGCAATAGCAACAAAATCAGTACGCTGAATAAGAAGACACACACTTTAAACTTGCAGAGTAACTGTTTGGAAAATGTCCTTTTGGGAATTATGAATCTGCAGTCATGGATAAGTGTTCCAACCATGTGTTATCACATTGCAGTGAGACAGAAATATCAGCCATGGTAGCAGTGGCCAGGCTTTCATGCATCTCTGTTGAGGACTTATCCAGGCCTTAAGCCTAAACATACTGAAGAAATGTTGCAAAAAACAGTAATTTTTCTCTACAGGCCAACAGCCTGAATCCTTGGCCGTGCACATTCTTACAACTGCTGCAAAGAGTTCCAGTTGGCAGCTCCAATCACAGGAATTGGTGCAGCTATATCTTTCTTCCACTTGCTCCAAATCAATGTTCCTTTTAAACCAGACCTTTGTTTGACCTAGTTGACATCCTATACCCTTTTATAATGCAGCTCTTTTTTGGGGGGGGGGTTGTTATTGGGTTATTGTCTGGAGGCGGTTGGAGGATGGATGGCGGCTAATAGATTGAGGTTGAATCCTGACAAGACAGAAGTACTGTTTTGGGAGGACAGGAGGCAAGCGGGTGTGGAGGACTCCCTGGTCCTGAATGGGGTAACTGTGCCCCTGAAGGACCAGGTGCGCAGCCTGGGAGTCATTTTGGACTCACAGCTGTCTATGGAGGTGCAGGTCAATTCTGTGTCATGGGCAGCTGTTTACCAGCTCCATCTGGTATGCAGGCTGAGACCCTATCTGCCCGCAGACTGTCTCACCAGAGTGGTGCATGCTCTGGTTATCTCTCGCTTGGACTACTGCAATGCGCTCTATGTAGGGCTACTTTTGAAGGTGACCCGGAAACTACAACTAATCCAGAATGCAGCAGCTAGACTGGTGACTGGGTGTGGCCGCCGAAACCACATAACACTGGTCTTGAAAGAACTACACTGGCTCCCAGTACGTTTCCAAGCACAATTCAAAGTGTTGGTGCTGACCTTTAAAGCCCTAAACGGCCTCGGCCCAGTATACCTGAAGGAGCGTCTCTACCCCCATCGTTCTACCCAGACACTGAGGTCCAGCACTGAGGGTTACCTTTAGCGCCAACCTAAGGTCTGCTTTAAAAACCACTGTGTGACTGTAATAGAGTTTTACCATTGTTTCCCTGGACTTCACAGATTTCTACATCGTGCCCTGAACAAATAAAACTCTCTCTTTTTATTTATCTTTATGCACACCACACTGAACAATCGGTTCCCTTTCTGCCTGCCTGCCATGTTTTCAGCTTTAATCAAGGACAGATTCTTGTGAAAATAGGGGTTTTTTTTTGTTGTTTTATTAATTTCCTAGAACTGCTTTGATTTGGCTGCCCCCTGCGGACTACCAAAGGACAATTAAGTGTAGGGGTGGGTGGCCCTTTTCGCTGTTTGTTTTAACCATTTTAGCCCTTGTAAAGTAAACTGTCATTCTTTTTTCCTGAAACAAGACACTTAGGCCAGTTTGTAGCAAGGCTAGAAAAAGAGCCTTGACCCCCAAAATTCATTAATTTATAGGGCCATTAAAAAAAACACTAAAACTACAGTAGCTGAAAAGATAATCCAAACCTCCTGTAGCGGTGGATCCTTGAGCTTTCCCCTTTTCTTTGACCAGCCCAATAAAACTTTGCTACAACTATTATGGGTTGTTAGAGAAGTCAGAGTAGAAGACAAGCATGCAAAATGTTGCCTAGCATTGGTTAGAACAGATCATGGAAGTGAACATGCTCTTGGAACATACCCACCCTTTCCAATCTTCCATGATCATGATGGAGCCAGGCTATTCTTTTGTAAATTATGGTACAAAACAACTGAGCCAGGAAGTGATATCACTTTCTGAAACGTAGTATGGAGTTAGTAGCAATCAAATGCTGAGCATGCCCTAACAATAGCTCTTTACATGGTATGATGAATGCCAACTGTACAGATGCAGAAATGGGACATCAACTCATAGCGCTTCAATATGAATTACAAACAGGACAAACGAGGGGGATTGCTTTGGCAGGGGGAGATTGCTTGCTTCACAATAAGATGAAGTATTGTGAGCATATAAAACTTGCATTATGAGTTCATTGTTTGCAAGCTTCTTCAACATTCTATCATGAAATCAGTTGTATAAATGCATATGTAATAGTAGCTTGCCAAAACACCTGAAACCTCAGAGGCCAGAGCTAGACTTCACTCAGTAGCCATGTTTGACTCCAACACGGAGAACCTCCTCTCAGCTCTACAATGAGTGAAAACACAGTCTGACATCTTAGCTGCAGATATAAACATGCCTACATATGCAGGAGGAGGCCTGAACTTCAGCTTGATCCATTCTGTCAAAAAACTTCCCTTAAGAAGCAAGGTCCTTACCTAAAACAGGGAGGAATTACATACTAACAAGGACCACACAGCTGCTGAGGGAACAAGGGGTTGGGAAGAGGATTTAGAACCCTTCCTGTTTGGGTGGGAAACAGGCTTGGATCAAGCCAAGTTATTTCCTAAGGTTTTTCAAGGAGGGGTTGACAACAGTTTGGCTTTCCTAGTCTAATTCTGAGCCTGATTGGGAGAATTCTCCTGAATTAGAATGTGCCAGTCAAAGAATCGCTCAGAAAGCTTTGCTAAAAAAGAAGAAGTTCATCTGCAAAATGTTTACTTAAATACCTTAAAGTTTCACAGGGGTTTAAGTGTCAGCTGAAACTTTGCAAAGGGATTCCATTTTTGCCTGCACATCCTAAGTCTGTCAAAATAAAATAAAAAAATTCCTTCCAGTAGCACCTTAAAGACCAACTAAGTTAGTTCTAGGTATGAGCTTTCGTGTGCATGCACACGAAAGCTCATACCTAGAACTAACTTAGTTGGTCTTTAAGGTGCTACTGGAAGGAATTTTTTTATTTTGTTTTGACTATGGCAGACCAACACGGCTACCTATCTGTAACTGATCCTAAGTCTGTGTACCTGACAGAAACATTGATGAAGTACTGAAGCAGCCAGGAGGTTTTGTGCACCTGGGATTATGTATTTTTCACTAGAGCAGGATGAGGAAAAAGCAAAAGTGTGGCTAAACTTTCATAGCAGTTCTTGAGGTGTTCAGATTAAGATTTGTCATGAATGTGAAAGCAGCTAAGAAAGGAAGCATCCTTTTACCCCACTCTCTCCCTGTAATTGGGAGAGCCATATTAATGGAAATGGCTGGAGAAGGTGTATGGCCTGAGCTGGCTCCCAAGGGTCACATAGAGAAGCCTTGAAGGCTGCATTTGACCCACGGATCTCTCTCTCTCTTAGTTCCAAAGTGGTTCATTGCAAAGGGTCCAATTTAATTGATGCCTAAAGGGCCGTAAGCACCAGGCATGGACATCTTTGCAAGAGAATGCTCAAACTATTTATGGGAGCATGCTAATGAATTCATGGATATTCCTTGCTGTTTCAGATTGGTGCATTTTTCTTCTGAGAAAAGTAGCTGGTTTCAGTTATTCAGACTTGGAGATGGATTGGTTTTTTTTTTCGCTACTGCATTGCTTTATGCTCATTAGCCAGGGCCAAGCCGCACGATCATGAGGAGCAAGAGATGATCAGATAAAGTTTGGAAATGTTCCTTCTGAGGGATATGTTTAGTGAGCTCCTGGAAATAACTGGAAAGAAGAGTTTTAAAGTATTCAAAGCAAATATTGTCCTAATCCAGTTCTGAGAATTGCCTTTCCTGGTGTCCTCTTCGTTTGGAGGCATACAGATAGAACTGGCAGCCTGACAGATCTGGACCTGGGCCTTAGTACCCTCCATTTTCATCTTAATTAAATGTATGTGAAAAGCTTGAAAGTGTGTCCAGCAATGTACATGTTTTGTGAGCTGGTTGTCCGACAGATAATTTTCAACATGTTCTGGAAGCAAAGCCATTTGTGGAGTTTGTTGCTCCATATTTGCTTGTTTTGCTATTTTATTATATTGCTTTTATTTGAATTTTTAATCTTTTTGTAGATTACGTGATTTAAAATTACATATATAATTTGGCAAGAACGTCTTCAAATTGCAGCCCATACAGGACAAGTGTTTGGATCTCTCTGTATTTCTCTTTATGCTACTACCACGAGGGATGAAACTGTTAGCATTCTCACACTGGTGGAAGAAGGTTTATGTATAAAGAATAAGCTATTAACCCAAAAGGTATGGGACAGGCCTTTAAATCTTGAAATTACACACCGTACCCTTTTACTATATCTAGTACTACTATCCTCTTTCTTGCTCTTGAAGTTTGACTTACAATGGACTTATTGTATTTGTGTGTGTTATATTTCCACCTGATGGGTGATCATTTTTTTCTGTACCATGCAGCTAAACCATTCATCAAAATTATAAACCAATAGCACTTTGGAAAAATGGGTGATGGGCAGCTGTAACACAGAGCCCTGCAAAACTTGGTTCTCTGTTGGATGACAATCAGGTACCATTTTGGATGTAAGCATTGGTGTAACTCTAAAGCAAAGGGCCCAGATGAGCAGAGATCAATTTCAACACTTCCCTGAGAAATCTGTTCTCCCTTTTGCAGCTGAACCCACATAGTTGCCTTCCCCACTTCCCAGCAGATGTGCTGGAACCAATGCAGCCGAGCCCAGGGTACTGCTGTTCAGCGGCTGTTTCACAGAAGTGTTTTGCTGAGGACTGACCCAGGCTTCCCAGCATATCTTTGGAATGTCTGTTTCATTTGAAAGTATCGGGTCAGGACAGTAGGCACAATCTCCACCTATTGATGAACATTCTCCAATATGTACTTTTCTCAGAAGCGCCGTTTTGATTTTCCCTGGAATTGCCTCTACATTGCCACGACTGTGTGAGAACAGGGATAGAGTGGAATTGTAGCTGGGCATATGAACTGCTTCAGCGTGTGCCGGACTCCGCACAAATCCGCTCCACTGAGATGTATAGTGTGCTGATATGGTTGTGTGGATAAGAGTCTGTTAAAACAACCTGGGTTATCTCTTGGGTAGTTTTTAGGAATTAGGGAAGTTGAAGGCCTGGATAGCTCGGTTGGTTAGAGCATAGTCCTGATAATGCTAAGATTGCAGGTTCAATCCCTGTATGGGACAGCTGCATATTGCAGGGGGTTGGACTAGATGATCGCCAGGGTCCCTTCTGACTCTAATTCAATGGTTCAACTCTTGGACTTATTAGATAAACAAAGGTTAAATAAACAGCATGTAAGTTTGGTTCACATATTGAAGTGAAACCTTTATTTATTTATTTGTGTTACATTCCTGGACTTCTGTTCTCTGCCAGTCAAGATGTCTCCTGAAACCAGATCATTTCATCCCATCCACCCAACTATCACTCATGATTAGGGAAAAGGGAGAAATTTGATTCAGTTAGCATTTAAAGGTGAATCTACCCAATTCACGTTCTGAAACAATGTACAGATTGAAACCCAGCAATCCTTTGAAATGGCTCTTTAATGACTTCTTAGGATTGGAGCCCTGAAGTCAGAGAGCCATGTTGAAAAGCTGGTGAGTGAGGTGTTAGGCCATATGGCCTGGGAAGATGGGATGGATGATTGAGGGTTAGAACAAGCTTCATCACTGTGTCAGTTAAGGTCAAAACTTTTTTTCATTTTTAAGCTGACTGGATGGGAGGGCGATTATGAGAATTCTATCTTGCTCCTGCCTGACCCAACGGAATATGTCACAGCTGCCTTTAGATGTGTTTTCTTGAGCATGCTAATTATGGTCACTGTCTCCTCTAATTGGATCCTGCAGTGTGCTAAGAGGCACACTGTGTTCTCATGGGAAGTTTGCTACAGTGCCTGAGAGTGGCCCAAAGACTGGTGTTTGCAATAAAGCTTTGTTAATAATTGCCTCCAGCCCCAGCCCTTTCCCAATGCTTCCTGAAAGCTATTCAGAGGAGTGGAATTTGATATGTATGAACACCGTGGCACATTACTGCCTGAAATATTCTCTTGTCCACAACAGAATTTCCACTTGGATGTTAGATAAGGCCATTGGTGCTTCCAGGCTATCACTATTTTCAGGTGGAATTCAATCACATTCCAGCAAATTCAAGTGGTGTAATTAGAGATGTGCAAATATGTACCAATCTGTTCTGAAATTCATTTATACTTTCATATGGTATTTTCTATTCTGTTGTAACTGGTTTATTTTGCAGAAGCCTTTATTCTGTTTTGCTGTCTGCTGATGTGGAAATATACCTTCTTCTTTTTTTACAGATCTAACAGCACACAATAGTCATTGAAATATCAGTCATCAACAGATAATTACAAATGAATTGCTTCTCCTATGTTTTCCTTTTCAAAGCTAATGGACTCCCAGAGGAGTACATTGTTTATTGCTTTCATTTTATGGATCAATGGTCTCATTAGATAGTAAAATTCATGTTAAATTGCTGTTTTAGGAGTTGTTTTTTAAAGTCTGGAATGGATTAATCAGTTTTGCATTACTTTCTATGGGAAAGAGCATCTTGGTTTTGGAACGCTTTGGTTTTGGAACGGACTTCCGGAATGGATTATGTTTGAGAACTAAGGTTCCACTGTATATCCAGCCCTCTGGGGCATCACAGCACTGCAAGAGAAAGTGAAACGTGTCTGCCTATGATCAAACATTGTAGAAAAACCTATGGCCAGTTGGGCTATTTTTATTTTTAAAGATCTAAGGAAAAAAAGCTCAAAAACTCCACCCAGATTTTCAGTCTTGGGAATATGGCAACCTTAATGTTGTTGGTGTTGGCAGCTGGTGGGGTGGAAGGCAGGGAGGGCAACGCTACATGGAGGCAGAGCCGATAGCCTTAGTTCTACTTGATTCCCGTTGAAATCAATGGGATCAAAATCATGTTTACCTTATCACATTCATTTCATTTCAATTACAAATAACTTAGGCTCGCATTCTGTGCCCACTTAACTCAATGAGACTTATTTTGAAGTAGACAGGTACCACAAAGTTGTACTATCAGTGTGGATCCAACTCAAAGAAATGGCATTCAATAAACAGAGGTGCTGCTACTTCCTAGACCAGGCATGGCCAAACTCCAGCTGTTTGGGGACTACAACTCCCATCATCCCTAGCTAACAGGACCAGTGGTCAAGGATGATGGGAATTGCAGTCACTGGTGGAGGAAGAGGAGTGCGGGGGGAGCGCACCACCCCCGGCAGTGCAATCCCAGTGGGGTGCCATCACGGCTGCCCCCCGCCCACGCTGGGCGCCACGCCCCCACAGGTGGCATGCCACGCCCCCAGGACGCTCATCAGCCCTGCCCCTGCCCCCCGGTGCCAGAGCGTGAAGCTCCACAACTGATTGTAGTCCCAAAACAGCTGGAGGGCCAAGTTTGGCCATGCCTGTTCTAGACAGTTAACCAACTAAAGGTGGGGTTGATTAATCTACTAATTAAATCTATAACCTTCCAATGAGGTCACCTCATTGTTTTGTCTATAAGCAATCTTTCCCTTCTCTATTCCTCAGTCTGGATCCACATTTTGGTGCTCCTGTAAACTGAATTGGTCCCTCCCTCTTGCTGATAGTCCTATTGACATCAGCATACAAAAAGGTAGCTAGCTACGTGCCAGCCTGCCCCTTCTTATCTAGTCACAGTGTGTTCTCCTGAGAGCATTTTTGGCCTGGGATAGTATGTGTATGTATTTGTATTTTATATGCTTTATTTTTATCAGAGCAGGGATAGACAAGTACATGATGTCTTCAGACCAGGATGGTTACATAGCAGATAAGGGAACTGTGGATGTTGTACATTCAGTTGCCCGGCCAAGAAGTTGCATTGCTTGCAAAGAAACCACTATGAACAGAACATGTACATTGTTTCCAGCATTGCATGCAAGTACACCTGACTTGTGTCAACAGACAGAGATCCAAGCTGAGATTTCACTGCTCATGTGGCTGACAGCAAAAGGGGAAAGTCCATCACTTCTTCCTGATCTCTAGCCCAGAGGAAGGTAGACTTCGGGCTTATGGAATCTACTTGGTGTTTTACTCAAATCCCAAGATCCTCCAGCTGGAGCCAGATGCAAAAGACACATACTTAGCATGGAAGAGTATACTGCCTCTCAGCAGCTGTTGAACAAATGGGTTTGTTTTGAGCACCAGCTGAGCTCACAGTCATTCCAGGCTAAGACCCACTGCTGTTACTGTTTCACAATTGAGAGTCAGAAATCCTTCTCAATCTACTCAACATGGACCACCAATAGATGCCAATTTACATTCTTCTCGCGCCTTGTCTATGCCTTTCTACAATGCAATGCCCTTGGATTAAAGTGCAGAGTTCTGGTCATGCCATATCTCAAAAAGTTATTGTAAAGCTGGGAAAGATTCAGAAAAGGGCAACCAAAATAATCAAGGGAATGGAGCAACTCCTTTATGAGGAAAGTCTATGTTTTGGGCTTTTTAGTTTAGAAAGCAGGTGAGCTAGTGGGGTGGGGAACATGATTAGGAATGAATGAATCTGTAAATTTCACTTCCTCACAGCTTCTCATTCTCCCAATCTTCTATTTTTTGTGTCAATTTGTGAAACGTCTCTTCATCTCTGATTTTTGAAGAAGGCATCAGTATTCAGACTTGAGCCAATTGCACCCTGCAGGCATCAAGCATGGGATATTGTGCTATATAAATAATGCTTTGCAGGAATCACCTCTGACACATGTGCCCTGGGGACTGTATGACCCTCCATGTTGCACCATTTTCTTTGGCATGAGGTTGCCAATCTGTCATGATAGAAACCAACACTTACCAGTAAATGATGAAAACAAGGGTGAAAATGAGTCATATATTGAAGGCACTTGGTGAGCCAGCAGAAAATGTGGTAAATATTTGAGTCATGAGACTTATGTTTAATATTCATCTCTGAAACATGCTAGATCCTGTATTTTATTGATAAAAGATGGAAATGAAGATGGGTTAATCATTGTTGGGCCTTCAGTTGGTCTTGACTTTTATCAACAGATGTCAGAAATGTTTGTGCCACAACACCTGATATAGATAATTACATGGCAAATGATCTCTGTTCCTGGTAAACAAGAAAAATTGAGGACAGATCTTGGTCATTGTCAAGATGCTGGACAGTAGTCATGCTAGGCTAGACTCTAGAGGCACAAGAATCCAGTGGCAAGCAGATAGGTTGTAGCTGTCTGATAGGCATGGTCAAGTAGGGGTCCGGGCCTAGAGTGCCTTGAGAAAGTGCAACTTTGGTGACCCACTCTGTTTAATGTTTGGGAAAGGTATCTTTCACGCTATCATATCTTCTCAAGGTCCTTTCCCTACAAATCGTAGTCTCAACATCTTCTCCCTCTTCCTTTTCATGTGTCTGTATGTGACTTTTCTTTAGAAGCCACATGCACCCCTATATCTTTCTCAACATGGATGGTGAGTGGGGGGACTTTGGGAAGGTGGATTAGAGCATGGAAATAGAAGAGGGAAGTTTGAGTAGCCTCTCTCCATCCAGCCTTCCTCTACCGAAACTCACAGTCCACCCAGGTTGATTTTGGATTTATACACACCCACATGAAAATACATGAAAAACCTATATGTACTATGTAGTTTGAGTCCTGTACCTAGATACATCAAACTGTTTGGCAACTAACTGTTTTAAGATTGTGTGTTTGAGGCACTAGTCTGGGTGAAAGCATTGACTAATGTTTTCTCCATGTTCTGCTGCAAAATCCTGGGCAACACAAACTTCCACAGTTCTTGAGCATTCATGCCAATACAGAGAACAGACACCCATAAAAAATTCCAAAGCAATCTTGGTTGGACTGCCCACTTACCAGCTGAAGGGGTCCCAATCCATTTTTGTCCGAGTTAACTCCCTTCAAATTTTCCTGAGATTGACCCACAATACAGTGGTGCCTTGCAAGACGAAATTAATCTGTTCCGTGAGGCTCTTCGTATAGCGGTTTTATCGTCTTGCGAAGCAAGCCCATTGACAGCTTAGCGGATTAGCGCTATTAGCGGTTTAGCGGCTTTTAGCGGATCAGCTGATAAGCGGCTTAGGGCTTAGGAAAAGGGGGGGGAGGGAAAAAACCCCACAGGAACTCGCAAGACATTTTCATCTTGCAAAGCAAGCCCATAGGGAAATTCGTTTTGCGAAGCGCCTCCAAAACGGAAAACCCTTTCGTCTAGCGGGTTTTCCGTCTTGCGAGGCGTTCGTCTTGCGGGGCACCACTGTATACTGGTGGTACCAGGTTTATTGATGACAGCCTACATTTGTCAGGATGGCACAGTGCCATAATGAGGTCATATAGATGAGGTCATAATAAGCACATCCCAAAGAGAACCCCGCTACGTTTACTAAACATTTCTGGTACCTCTGCCATTGCTGAATAGATTGAAAATATAAATGATTCCAGAGCAATGGCTGCTGTTAAATACAACACGGAGATTGCAGAGGAAATTGTATAAATACTTTACTAATGCTTGACACTTGTGACAAAATATTTAAAGACAAAAATGAAACAAAAATGCTTAAAATACCAACAGATGCATTCAACAAGTTACTTGATGAAATAATGCCTTTGGATGTAGACAGAGAATGACAGTTCAACTCATAAAACCTAGGAGGAAACATGCTGGCCCATTGAGTCCAGTGTTCTACTCATACAGTGGTAAAGCATAATCATTCTGACTGGCAAACATATTTGAACTCTATGGTGGCATAGATACTCTTGAGTTTGATGAGACAACTCAGGCTTTTTCTGATTTTAAAAATCATGCTCATATAAATGTTTTATATATGAAGAAGAAGTCTTATGGAGGAAATCCTCCACTTCCAGTTACAGTTCCAAATGTATCCCTTGAAATGGCCACCAAGCTATAAATAAAATCAGGTGTTCAATCTCATGGCATCTGATAAGTAGATAAATGTGTCTGGCAATCAGATTGATCAACAATATTAATAATACATAAGTACTGAACAAATTGTTCATAAAATGATAAAAATAATGAGATGTGTATGAAGTATCTAATTCCATTGTTATTTTTCTCATTCCAGCATATTGCAAATATTGCCCATCTCTGCATAAATTTGCCATGCCTTGTTCATGCCCCTCAAATTTTCTTATGTTGAAATACAGTGGTACCTTGGGTTAAGAACTTAATTCGTTCTGGAGGTCCGTTCTTAACCTGAAACTGTTCTTAACCTGAGGTACCACTTTAGCTAATGGGGCCTTCTGCTGCCGCCGCGCCACTGCCGTGCGATTTCTGTTCTCATCCTGAAGCAAGGTTCTTAACCCGAGGTACCATTTCTGGGTTAGCGGAGTCTGTAACCTGAAGTGTCTGTAACCCGAGGTACCACTGTGTGGTATTTTCAATGTTTTCCTAACTCAAAACAATCAAAACAGAAATAGGAGTGGAAAAGGCTTCTTTTTAAAATGAGCTATCACTTGTTTTGCTGCCACTAAGAACTGTTTCACTAACTCCAAACCTCTTGTGTACAAAGCTATTCTGCACTTCCGTCAGTGCAAGCCAGGAAGGCATTCACTGAGACAGCTGTTAAACAGGGAAAATAAAGGTTTCAAGCTGAAAACAGGAGGGAGCAAGCTCCAGGCTACCCCCCCCCCGAATAATCTGTTGCCCCAAGAGTCCTTGGAGAGAGGATGGACTTTTCTCCCTTACCAGCCATTCTGGAGGATGCATGCACCTGTCTTTTCCTCCATGCAAATCTATAGAGATTCCCCATTGACTTGCAGGGTGTTTGGGGAGGCTGCAATCCCAATCACAACTGGGGGAAGCCTAGCACTTGGGACTATAAGGGCCTCAATGGGGCTCACCTTTCACCCTCCCCTTTCATTTTGGGGGAGGGGTACAGCTTTTATTTTCCTCCTTGGACAGCTGTCCACAATCCATTAATTTTGGTTCTCTTGGGTTTTCTTTTTTTTTTTTTTCCCCACT
The DNA here is from genome assembly GCF_964252035.2 of Podarcis erhardii. Classification (NCBI taxonomy): domain Eukaryota; kingdom Metazoa; phylum Chordata; class Lepidosauria; order Squamata; family Lacertidae; genus Podarcis; species Podarcis erhardii. Next base: position 75,754,822 of record NC_138497.1, on the reverse strand, counting down.
CATAATTTTGGTTCTCCACATTTCTGCAGCAATTTGGGGGTTTTCTTTTTTAAACCTCTCATAGAATTTTTTCAGCATTTGTTGCAAATTTCTCCTAAACATTTTTGAATGAATTTTTTACTTTTCGTTTGCAAGCTGGAAGCCCACATCCTCATACTCTGTGAAGCTGTAAAGCGGGTCTGAAGGTTTGGGACTAGTGGGCTTCACTTCAGTCCAGTGCTGAGAAGAGCAGGTTCTCTTGGGAGGAAGTCCTGATACATCCAGAGTGGTCTGCTACCGTTCAATATTTAGGCCTCGTCCAAAGTGGATGTACATTCCTTGTATCAAGGGCTTGATCGAGATGGTTAAACAATGTGCTGTTTGTATTCATTGGTATTTCACGGCTTGTAATCTGATAGAACACTCTAGAATTTTCCTATAGTGTTTTCTAAATAAATGAAGTTAGCATAAGTGTCACCAAAAGAATATTTCATTATTAATAAGAAGACAGTAATGATTTCAAGTGAAAGATGCCTGATTTGTAATAAAAAGGAGCATTCCAAACAGAAAACGCACTTAGAATAGCAGACTCATAGAAAGTTGTAAGGTACCCTGAGGGACATTTGTCGAATCTCCTGATCTCAATATGCAGTCCCCCATCCAGTTTGAAACCATACTGGCCCTTCTTTAGTTTTTGCAAAAACTGCTAGAAGTTTTATTGCTGCACCACTTAATCAAAGGTTGTTGCTTACAAAATCTTATTACTTTACAACAACATTTATTTAGTTCATCAGTTTAGATTTAAAGTCATCACACTCACTGGAACTCTTGAAAGCCTTGAAGGGAACCTCTTAAAAGTTACAATTCCCAGACCATCCGCAGGCCGAATCCAGAATACAATTGGGCCAGATTTGGCCCCCGGGCCTTAGTTTGCCAACCCATGTCTTAAAGGTTAAAGTTCACTATGCTACAACTTACCTATAACTGTTTTGGCAAGACAGGCTTTTGCTCTGGAGGACGTTTACGAAACATCCCTGTGCACACAGCCCTTTTTTTCCTGAGAGACATTTTTTCACATCGGCTATCTTAATCTCAAACTGCTTCTTAGCACTTACTGGCATTTGCAAAACAGTTTGGAAATTTGTTACGAAAGTTATTTGAAAGTAAGCTCAGGGGAAACCAGAATATGGTGCAGCTGTTTCTTCTTGAGCTGTGTTGTGCCAGACATCTTAACCGCTTTGGGCTCAGAGGAGTTTAATCAGGGTCAGGAGGGTCTGAGGTACTTTGCTGACTGATTGAGGACGGGTGCCTTTCCATGAACTGAGATATGGTCCAGATACACCTGTAACATTGTAAAATATTCGGGGAAACGGTTTCAGTTTGCACTGAGCATCAGCCTGTCCCTGTAAAAAGTAGTCTGAGGCCCAACACACAGGGCTCCCATCCACACTTCTGTTTGCCATGTGATTTTAAGTCATGGGTCTGAGAGATGGGTTTTTGTTTTCTGTTTTGGCCCTGCTGCTTTCCCCTGGAAAACCCACTGTTTGCTGCTGAATTGGAACAAACCTCAATTGGGTTTTCTGTGGATTGACTTTGGTTCTGATTCAGCAGTAAAGAGCAGGTTTTCCTAGGGAAAATGTTGGGACAAAAAAACAACACCTCTCAGACCCATGACTTAAAAGCACTTTAAATCACAGGACCAATGGGAATGTGGGTGGGCCAAGGGTCTTGTGTGTATTTTCCACAAAACTTTTTCTCTTTGTTTATTTGTGTTTTTAGATATCCCACAATCCCAGCAAATGCTTTCGGGGCAATTTTAAACAAATAATACAATGGCAATGAAAGCAAATAATAATAGTAGTATTGTTATCATCAGCATCCTTGCACCAATGTGAGTCTTTGAAGAACGAAATGATGGGAGGTTCCTTGACTATCCTCACAACCCAATAGCTGCTTCTCAATTCAAATATTCTCTCCCTGCCCAACTGGTTTTCTCCCTATACAAAGATACAGGTGTCCATAACCCCCCCCCCCGGGTGGGGCCTTAAGCATCTCTAGCTGAATAACAGGCTACAGAAGGCTACACTACTCCCACTGCTCTGAACACTCTGGGGTTCCTTCCAAACTTTTGTTTCCCCTCTCTCATTGAAGCCTAGTTCACACAACAGTAGATGAGGTGGTAAAATGGTGCCTGGACTGTTTCACTCTGGGCCTACAAGTGGGGAACTGCATATGCCTGAAAGCTTTTATAATTAATAATAATAATAATAATAATAATAATAATAATAATAATAATTTATTACTTATACCTCATCCATCTGGCCAGGCCTCCCCAGCCACTCTGGGCAGCTTCCAATATTCAAGACACCTTGCAAAACTGTTCTTTGTTTGTTTTCTAATACTGCCCTTCAACCAAAGATCACAGGGTGGTTTACAATAAAAAAGTAAAACTCAGAGTGAAGCATCCTGGCTTGCCTTTTTCCATGCTATTTTTTGTGTATATATAGGGACGGATGGATCCACTGAAGTCCAGTCTGTCCCAGTTGCCTGAATGAATGGGAATAAATATATTCCATCCTGTTTCCCACCAGATTTTTAGGGGGATATCCTTAAAAATCCACCTGGAATCCTTAAAACTCCTCAAAAATACAATTGAAATAAATTTATGAGGTGGTCCAAGGGTTGCTCCTGTGTTTACATGTGGGACCCTTGTGTTCTATACAATTCCCACTGGGAGCAAAGGAAAGTCCTGTTGTTCTTAGGGGGACTCATTCACTGTTTGTTCAAGGCATGCAGCGGCAACAAGCCCAAAATACAATAAGAAATAGAGGGAGCAAAAGAGACAGGGCACAGCCCTCAGGCCACCTTGTATGTTGTTTTCAATATGTGCTCTAAGCATGCAGTTGAAGGCAAGAGAGGCAGCACACAAGCCTTGTAATGGAATCCATTGGATTGTGGAGTCTGAAGTGGACCATTGATCAAATCGGTGCCATGATCCCCCTGGATCTGATCAGATATGTCTGCTTTGGAATCCAAGTAGGGTGGATTTCACCCTGCTCCCCATCCCAAGTATGTGCAGGGATATTTTTCCCATGGGAAAGCATTCAGCTATGCAGTCCCCTCTTCCAATCTGGCCCATTGAGTCAGTATATTCACAGAGGGAAGGCATAAAAGATGCTTCCATGCTCCCTAAATGTTTCACCTAAAAACAAGAGAACACAAATTTTCAAATTGTGCTTTTTGATTGTTGTTTCATACCACTCTCCCTACTTAGCTACTCTGTTAGCTTCCCTGGAATCATACTGGTGAGAGATACAAATTGAGTATATAAATACATAAAACTATCGCCATTGAGCTCAATGCGACTTACTTCAAGGAAAGAATGTCAGCTTATATCAGTGGGGATGGGGTGGACCTCCAGATGCTATTGAACTCCTAACTCCCATCAACCCTAGCCTCAATGCCAGTGGTCAGGGTTGATGGGAATTGTATGCCAGCAATGAACAACAGGCCCTGATTACTATGCAATACAGTGGTACCTCGGGTTAAGAATTTAATTCATTCTGGAGGTCCGTTCTTAACCTGAGATACCACGTTAGCTAATGGGGCCTCCTGCTGCCGCTGCGCCGCCGCCACACCATTTCTGTTCTCATCCTGAAGCAAAGTTCTTAACCCAAGGTACTAATTCTGGGTTAGCGGAGTCTATAACCTGAAGCGTCTGTAACCCGAGGTACCACTGTATGTCAAAAGTACATCAGAATGTGAAACTAGAATACTTGGCTGTTGACAGTCTGGATGCAGCACTGTGTTGTCACACCAAAGCAACACTGTTACCTGCAAAAAATCATCTTCCCACAGGTATGCAGTTGTCACCACTGGAAAGTTCATGGTCCCTTTCACTAGAGTCAAAGCAGAAGACCTAAGACTGAAGAACCTTTTACTCAGGAGAGTTTGTGTATAGTTGTGACTCTACCAATGGAGAATAGATTGGCTTTGATAGTGGATATATATTAGATGGGGCTTACAACAGGAAACATCTCATTTATTTCCTGGCAGGACCCCTTCTTTTTCTCTTTACCCAGCTCTTCCTGTGATTTTCTGGTGGTTAAACTTTGGCTGAGATTCACATGAGGTTGTAAACATTAGCTGTGACTCCTTTGCGGTTGAATGTTGGAGTCGTTCAGCAGCCAAGGCAGCACTTTTCCCTGGAGCACCTTCAACCACAAGGGTGAGTCTTTCTCCCACTCTCCTCCCACAGGTACTGACTGAGGCTACTGAGGGATCAGAGTGAGCTACCTGTGGTTGGCTCCTCCCAGTCCTAAAGAGCATGGCTCAGTCAGCTTGTATATACCCAGTGGAGTTTAGGAGCCCACAGCCAGGATGTCATGCTCCACCTTCTCTTCCCAGCCCTGGAAATGGCATCACTGGCACAATCTTGAGGCTGAATAATATCCCACAGTGGGTTAAGGGAACAAGTTTGGGCAAGGGGAGGCTGTCTTCCTTACCTAGCTACTGAGTACCATCATTTGCATGATGCCCAAGTTAATTGTTTTCTGGGTGCTGCCTGATGAGCAAGTTAATATAATGCTCTTAAAGTCATTGTGCTTTCAGAAAGTTCTGTTAAATGAGCAATATATCAGGGTCTGTTCTTATGTGGCGTGGTTGCTGCTTGTTTCTCCATCTGATGTTCTTCTTGCTAATTTAGGAATGCAGAACCAGTGCCCTCTCTACCATCTGACCTAGTCTCTGAGATGGTTGTGGTTCTTCCAATATGATTCAGTTTCTCCCCCCCCCCCACCTTCCCTAATTTGATTTCTGTATTCCTATATTACTGGAACATTGTGAAATAAAGCCATTGTCACAGCCACCCAGGTGGGTCCCAGCTCACGAGAGACCTTACTCCATTATAGTTTACTTACAGGAAAAGTTTATTGATGATAGTTGCTTCTTTCACAGTTCAGCATTGTGGCTGTACGTCTGTCACGTTAGACCGCTGAAGTCCCCCTCTGACTCCTCCCCTCCTCCACACCAACTTAATAGCCTGGCTCTAGACCACCTCTTCCTCTCCTTTCTTTTCCGCAGGGTCTTTCTGCCCCCCTGGGTTCTCTCCTTCCGGGATTCGCCTGAGGCTGAATCCTCTGCCGCCTCCTGCCCCCTCCTTCTGGCTTTGGGGCCGGGCTCCTCCTCTGAGCTTTCCCCACTTCCGCGCGCCTCTATGCTTGAACTTGGCGCGCGTACGTTGCTTTTGACCTTTCCTTCGTCCTCTATACTGCCCCCTGTTCCACTCTCTACCCTTTCCGGCTGAACACCTTGCTCCAACCCCCTCTCTCTGTTTTCTCCTGTTCCTCCTCCCTCCGAGAGGCTGACAACTCCACCCCCTTTACTCCGTTCCGGCTGAGACCCCTCTGACAGCGTCTGTGCTTCACTGGGCTTTCTCCCCTCCTTTCCTGACTTTTCACAGCTTCTCTCTTCTCCTGCTTTTCGCCTGATCATGCTAGCTCCCTTTTGGGAATCCTCTGACTCACTGCTTAGGCTCATAGATTCCCTTCGAATTCCGTCATCTTCTTCCTCGTCTCTCTCTCCCTCCTCCCACTCGCTTTCCGTCTCCTCTGCCATCTCCTCACTTCTCCCAGAAACCCTGACATCCATCCCCCCCTCGAAACCCCCCCTTCCCCCCTCCCGGTCGCTGGGTGCAGGTTGAGGGAAATGTGGTTCTTCCTGGGTCGGTTCAGGATACCGGGTGTCCATGTCAATCTTCTCCTCTGGCAGCTCCGTATACGTGTGTTCGAACTCGGGTTCTCCACCTGAAGGCATCACAGTCTCTTCCTCCCTCACTGCTTCTCCTGGCGCTGCCCGCCAAGGACCTATCATCCACCTCTGACTCCATACCTCCCTTGGCTGATCCACCCACCAATAAGGGTTTGTCTCTTCCCCCCCCAGGCGGGGATCCCTGGTCGGGCTTGTTTTGGGCGTAGAGCCCTCGGGCGAGGAGAAACCCCCGAACGTGCTGCCCGACAAAGTGGGCGTGAAAAGCCAATCATCAAAATACTCCTCGGGCATGGGTTTGTGCGGAAAAATTGCATGAAACTCCTCCTTCAACAGGGGTTCGTCCAAAGCGTAACCCGGCACCCAGCTATTTGCAGAGACTGGAGTGCCTTCCCTGGCGAGAAAATATTCAACTCCCTCCTCCCCCCATCGTGAATCCAGTATCTCTGTGACCTCATTAAGAGGTTCTGGTCTTGGCGACTCCCCTCTCTCAGGCGCCCTTCTACGTGGCTCTGGAGGTGCTCCTGACTCTTGAAACCTGTGTGGGGCTTTGTAGGGAGTGAGCACCGACCTATGAAAGACCGGGTGCACCCTGGAGCCCTCCGGAAGGGCTAGGCGAAAAGCCACCGGATTGACCTTAGCCTCAACTTGATATGGTCCTAGCTGCCTGTGTTCTAACTTCTTTTTGGCCAACGACCTGGCCGGCATCGCGTGGGCTGCTAACCATACCCAGTCCCCAACCTGAATGTCTTCCCCCGCCCTTCTGTGTTTATCGGCTTGCACCTTATACGCCTGCTTTGCCAGCTCCAAATGTCTCCGCAGCTCCTCGTGCACCTCTTGCAACTCTGCTGCAAACTGGTCGGCATTTTGAGGTCCCCCCCCTTCAGGTGCTGTAAAGCTCGGGAAGGTTCTGGGATGACGTCCATAGTTCGCGAAGAAAGGCGTCACCCCGGTGGATGCGTGCTTCGTGTTGTTGTAGGCGAACTCAGCCATCGGCAGGTGGTCCACCCACGCCGCGGGTCGCTGGTTGGCGTAACACCGTAGGTACTGCTGCATGATCGCGTTGACCCTCTCCGCTTGACCGTTGGTCTGTGGATGCCTCGCCGACGTCAGGTTGATCTTGACGTGCAAGATACCCAGAAGCTTCCGCCAGAAAGTGGAAACAAATTGGCGCCCCCTGTCGGACAAGACGGACTGCGGTAGTCCATGCACTCTGAAGACGTGATCGATGAAGAGCTTCGCGGTCTGTTCTGCCGTCGCCACCTTGGCACAAGGAATGAAGTGCGCCATCTTGGTGAACAAGTCCACAACCACTAACACCGCCGTCTTACCTCTGGAGCTGGGCAGGTCTGTAACAAAGTCCAACGCTACCCTCTCCCACGGTTGCTGCGGTGTCTCCAGCGGTTCTAACAATCCCGCCTGTTTCTGATGCACTGGTTTGGACCTCTGGCAGATATCGCACCTGGCTACGTAGTCCGCCACCTCTCCTCTCATCTGGGGCCACCAAAAGTCCCTTGCCACCAACTCCATCGTCTTCTCTTTGCCGAAATGGCCCGCACTCGGGGCATCGTGCAATTGTTGCAAAACCGTGGCGCGAAGCTCGTCGGTGGGCACGTAAAGGGCGCCCTTGCGAGTCAAAAGTCCGTCCTGCAACTGAAACTCATTGTTGTCAGGCGACCCTCTGCGGAGCTCCTCCATCTTGGATTGTGCAAACTGATCCTCCTGCAGCGCGCGTCGCACCGCGTCCAGGTCGACTGCGATGGTAGCGCACGTCCACGCCTGCGGTGCGAAGATGTACTTTGCTGCGATTGGAGCTACTTCCTCCAGGTATTGAGGCTTTCGGGACAGCGCGTCTGCTATAACATTGGAGTCTCCAGGGATGTATTCTATTTTAAAATCGAAATCCGCAAAGAATTCCGCCCAGCGCATGTGTCGTTGGGTTTGCAATTTAGCCGTCCGCCAATACTCTAAGTTCTTGTGATCCGTGCGGACCTGCACCGTGTGCTTGGCTCCTATCAGGAAGTGTCGCCACGCTTTGAAAGCTGCATGAATGGCCAACAACTCCCTGTCCCATATGGTGTAGTTGCGCTCCGTCTTGCTGAGCTTCCGGGAGTAGAATGCACCCGGTCTCCAGTTGCCTTGCGAATCCTCTTGCAAGAGGACGGCCCCAACTGCTCTGTCTGATGCATCTGTCTCTACCCGCATGGGCCTGCCAGGATTCACGTGCAGCAGCTGCTCCTCGGAGGCGAAAAGGCTTTTAAGCTTCCGAAAGGATCGCTCTGCTTGTTCGGTCCAGACGAACTTCTTCTTCTTGGAACTGAGGGTGTCAGTGATTGCCGCCGTCGCGTTTGCAAAACCTTTAATAAACTTGCGATAAAAATTGGCAAAGCCGATGAACTTCTGGACCTCCTTCCGATTTCGAGGGCTTTTCCAGTCCAACAGCGCTTGGACTTTAGTCTTGTCCATGGCCAGTCCCTCGTCGGACAGCTTGTAGCCAAGGAAATCTACCTCTCTCACATCAAACTGGCACTTCTCCAACTTGGCGTACAGCCTGTGTTCCTTCAGCCTCTGCAGAACTTCCTTCACGTCCTTATCGTGATCCCCTGGCGATTCCGAGAAAATTAGGATATCGTCGAGAAAACAGACACACTTCTTGTAGAGGAGACCTGCCAGGACGTGATGCATGAATGCTTGGAAAACATGGCTGCCATTTTGTAGACCGAAGGGCATAACTCTGTATTCGTACGTGCCCAAAGGAGTGAACATGGCCGTCTTCCACTCGTCGCCCTTCCTGATGCGGATGAGGTTGTAAGCGCCACGTAAATCCAGCTTGGTAAAAATCTTCCCCCTCCTGACTGTAGCCAAAAGGTCGTCAATTTTGGGCATGGGGAAGGCCTTGGGCTTAGTTAGTCTGTTTATGAACCGGTAGTCCACAATGAGCCTCTTCTGGGGCGTGTCTTTCTTTTTCACAAAGAAAACAGGACTGCCTCCCGCTGCTTTAGATTCCTGGATGAATCCGCGCTTGAGGTTGTGTTCTATGAACTCCCGAAGCTCTTGCAGCTCGTCTTCCGACATGGAGTACAGCTTGGCAGTTGGCAACTGCGCGCCAGGCACTAAGTCAATCGCGCAGTCGTAAGGTCTGTGAGGCGGCAATTTGTCAGCTTCCTTTTCGCAGAAAACCTCCAAGAACTCCGCGTACTTGTGAGGAACCGCTTGCACCATACGCAGATGCAGCTGCTGTTCGGCTTCTCCTCCTTGATCGGTTTGGATGCAATTCTGGGCGCAATACGATGAACAAAAGGTGATCTGCCTCTGGTACCAAGCAACCGCGGGACTGTGCCTGTCCAGCCAACTCATGCCCAACACGATGGGCGTGTCCGATAAGTGGGTGACATTGAAACTAATAAGCTCTCGATGGTCTCCAATTTGCATCATCATGGGAGGGGTTTGCTGCACCACTTGCCCCCCCAGCAACTTCCTGCCGTCTACCGTGACCACGTTCAGAGGCGTCGTTGCAGGCAGGAGCGCTATGTTATGCTGCTTGACGAACTGTAATCCCACGAAATCGGCGTTGCTTCCCGAATCGATGGTTGTTGGAACCTCGAGAAGTCGCCCATCAGGCAGCTGGAGTGTTGCTGTGAGTAAAACTGCTGGTTTGGGAGGTAAAGGGTCCATGCGCTGCAAGGATGCTGGGGACTTCTCTACAGATCCGCCTGGCTGAGCCCCAGTAGCTCTGCTTCCAGCCAGGCACTGCAGTTTCCCTGAAGCTGCTCCTCTGATTGCACCTCTGCTGTCACAGTTGCCAGTGCAGCAGTGTGCTTCTGGAGCCTCTGGGGGCACTCTTTCGCCATATGGTGTGCACTGTCGCAGATGTAACACTTCCTGGTCCCTCTAGGAGGCTTCGCTTTGGCTGCAGCAGGGATGGGGCTCTGGGATGGCTTTTGAGCCCTAGCACCACCAATCTCCATTGGCTCTTCGGCTTCCGTCCCCATTGGTGAGGGGTGCGCACGGCTGAAATCCCTGTGCACAAAAGGGAGAGTTTTTGCTTGCGCGCGCGCTTGGGGCCCCCCCTCCTCGTGCCACGGACGTCCCTCATGTCGAATTCCTATAGCCAAAGCCCGTTGCACCACGTCTTCCAGGGTCTGGGGTCTGTCCCCCCTTGCGATCTCATCCTTGACGGAGGGGCTCAATCCCTCCCAAAAAAGATCCCTGACCGGTAGACTGTCCTTCGGCCAATCTAAGGCGGTGAGCAATGCAAAAAATTTAGAATGATATTGGCGTACAGTGGCTTTCCCCTGCCTCAGCCCGTGCATCTGCCGGCGCGCAATGTCCTTATCCACAGAGGATTGAAAACAAGCATCCATCGCTTTGATAAACGCATCTGCATTGCGACGGGCTGGTCCATCTTCGCGCCACAGATTGCGTAGCCAAGCCCTGGCTTCCCCATGCAGGTGCGAAACAATAAATCCCACTCTCTCCTCCTCATCTCTAAAATCATGACGGAGTAAATGCAGTGCATACACGACATCTGCCCTGAAGTTGGGATAGTCTTGCAAGTTGCCATTAAAATGCGAAACTAGGGCACCCCCCCTCCTTCCAAGCGCAATGCCCTCCGCTCTGGAGCCCGGGGTCCCCGCCTTGTCCGCATTTTCCCACCTTGCTTGCAAATCCTGGCACGCTTTCTCCAAGTCAGCATTCTTCTTCTGCGAAGCAATGACTGCCGTTGTGAGAGTGGTAATCTGATGCCGGAGTGCAGCCAGCTGTTCCTCAGCACTCATGGCTGCTCCGTTCGTGAGCTTCGCAAAAAAAAAATTTTTGCTTTCAGAGGGAGGGGGACTTTCTGTCACAGCCACCCAGGTGGGTCCCAGCTCACGAGAGACCTTACTCCATTATAGTTTACTTACAGGAAAAGTTTATTGATGATAGTTGCTTCTTTCACAGTTCAGCATTGTGGCTGTACGTCTGTCACGTTAGACCGCTGAAGTCCCCCTCTGACTCCTCCCCTCCTCCACACCGACTTAATAGCCTGGCTCTAGACCACCTCTTCCTCTCCTTTCTTTTCCGCAGGGTCTTTCTGCCCCCCTGGGTTCTCTCCTTCCGGGATTCGCCTGAGGCTGAATCCTCTGCCGCCTCCTGCCCCCTCCTTCTGGCTTTGGGGCCGGGCTCCTCCTCTGAGCTTTCCCCACTTCCGCGCGCCTCTATGCTTGAACTTGGCGCGCGTACGTTGCTTTTGACCTTTCCTTCGTCCTCTATACTGCCCCCTGTTCCACTCTCTACCCTTTCCGGCTGAACACCTTGCTCCAACCCCCTCTCTCTGTTTTCTCCTGTTCCTCCTCCCTCCGAGAGGCTGACAACTCCACCCCCTTTACTCCGTTCCGGCTGAGACCCCTCTGACAGCGTCTGTGCTTCACTGGGCTTTCTCCCCTCCTTTCCTGACTTTTCACAGCTTCTCTCTTCTCCTGCTTTTCGCCTGATCATGCTAGCTCCCTTTTGGGAATCCTCTGACTCACTGCTTAGGCTCATAGATTCCCTTCGAATTCCGTCATCTTCTTCCTCGTCTCTCTCTCCCTCCTCCCACTCGCTTTCCGTCTCCTCTGCCATCTCCTCACTTCTCCCAGAAACCCTGACAGCCATGAAAGAGGAGAACCAGCCCTCCTCAGACAGCTAATTATGCTCCATATTCAATGTATTGCATACTTTTGTGCCCAGTGAGAAGTATTTTAAAAACAGGTTCCAAGTGAAGATAAATGAGCACAGCTGGCCCACCCATTAGGTGGGGTGAAACAGCTGCCTCAGGCAGTGGAAGTGCAAGAGGTGGTACTCTGCCCACCCCACTGCTTCTGCCAATGCCACTGTTTCGTTGAGAGAAATGTGTTCTGGTGCGCCATGTTGCCACTCATCTTCCCTGCCCCTGGGGTGAAGAAGTTCTTGCAGAATGCCACCTCTCACCGAGTTTTGGTGAGAGCAGGGTATTCCACTGGCAAGAGACGTGGTGGGGCAGTTGGGGCACAGTGGCGGTGGGCAAGAGATGGCACAATCCCATTTCGGTTCAGGTGGCAAAATGGGACGAGCTGCCTCGTCCCATTGCTTTACAGTGATGAAGAAAATGTTTAATGAAAATCCCTGAGTTCAACAAACATAGAACAAGAATGAATGAATGAATGAATGCAGTGAAAACACTAGAGAAGGGCTCATTTGTACATTTGTGTGTTGGTCCACCTGACACTGTTGCACAGTACTTCCAAAAATGTGTTTCTTACCACAAGGGAAGTGGGTCTAGGGAGACACTTTTGTCCCAATTCAAGATGCACACACTGGTGCTTAAAGTCCTAAATGATTTGGGCTCCAAATATCTGGAGAACCTCCTCTTTCCATACAGACCCTCTTGCATATTATGAGCAGCAGAGGGGGTCCTCTTGGTAGTTTCACTGCCCCCAGAAGCTTGGGGTTGTGATTGCAATTTATTTTAAACTGCTTTTAATGCTGTATTTTACATTGCTATGTCCTGTCCTGGCAACGTCTGGCAAAGGGCAGGTAATAATAATGATAATGATAATGATAAAAAGAATAAGGGCTTACATTCACATTACAATACCACATTGCCCAGAATGCTCATTACAAAAACCTCTCCTGGAGATGTGGAGAACTTGAGAAAGCTCTAGTGTAGCTTCCTCTTCCACATGAAACATGACCAGCCGTCAACACAAAGGAAATAAGGGAGATTCAAAGATGATATAACATACCCTCCAACATTTCTCTGATGAAAATAGGGATGTCCCATTCCATAATGACAATTTTACTATTTATACCCCACACATCTTACTGGGTTACCCCAGCCACTCCAAGCAGCTACCAACGTATATAAAAACATAATAAAACATTAAACATTTAAAAAACCTTCCCTATACAGGATTGACTTCAGACAGCTCAGGGGTTGGATAACTCCATACCCTCTAACATTTGCCCAGTGAAAATAAAGACATCCTAAGGAAAAGTGGGACATTGTGGGATCAAATCAGAAACTGGGATGGCTTCTCTAAATCAGGGACATACCTGGAAAATAGGGACGCTTGCAGGGTCTGATATAAGTCTATCCCAGTCTCACAATAACACCCATTTTCAGTTTTCTGCTTGTGTGACCTGAGCCCAAGAGTGTCCAGTGATGCTTCCCACCAGAGAGCCACACACCACAACAATACCTGAGGGTAGCTACGCTGTTTTCCTTCAGTCTCAACTGTGTTTGTGACCTATTTTTCTGTCATGCTCTTTTTGATTTTAAGCCACAATGACAACACAACTCTGCGGCCCAAAATACACAGACAAATACGAAGTCCAATAGACTATGATAGCCTTTGAGGGGGGTTTTTTGGAGGGGGTTAAAACAAAAATGGGGGAGGTGGGGAAAAGGAGATGATGGACTAAAAAGACTCACTTTATTGTATTATTTTACTACCGAACACCATAGTGGCCAAGAATATTCCAGATTTGAAAGATATGGTTCTTAAAGGGGTGAAAACTCTTTCAAATATTGGAACGGACATTGTTTAGCTAGGCTTTAGTGACATTGGCAAGTGGCTTCCAAGGCCTGTAGGGGGCAGGGAATTGGCTATAGTAGTGCTATTATTGTTTGCGCAACCTTGTACTGCTTGCAGACTTCCCATAGGCACTTGGTTGGTCATTACGAGAATGCTAGATATGATTAAACAGACAATGTGGTTTTTTTAAGTGTGTTGTGTAGCTGTGGTGATTTTTAAAGCACTTCAAATACTTCTAAGCAGAGCACAAGGAATAAAATAGTTGGCTCCCTTACAGTGCAATAGACAAGATACAAAATGAAAAAGTGATGGGAAGGGAAGAGGAAAATAAGTACATTCTGGTACCAACATTTATATGCCACATTGTGCACAGGTAAAATGGTCAGCCACTGTAAGAGACTGTCCTTCTGAGAGGGTAGGAGCCAAATGGCTGTTTCACCTCCTTTTCCCCTCAGATAATGTAGCCAAGTGGAATGGCTGAGGAGAGAGACTGGGAAAGCCAGCAGGATTCCCTGGGTCCAGTACCTGTATGTGGATTGAGCCCCTCTATCCCCACACCAAGCTATGGGCAAGAGATGCTGATTATGTACATATATCAACTCAGCCTAGCCTACCTTACAGAGCTGGTGCAAAGATAAAGGAGGGAGAGCAGGATCCAGCACATAGCCCCAAGCTCCTGAGAGGAAAGGCAAGACACAATGTCATTCACAGATCACGTAAGGAAAAATAAAACATGCAGAGAGCCAGAAAACACCCCCTTGCTTCAACTGCAGCATACCCTGCTTGTAGACTTCCTGTAGACATCTAGCTTGCTGCTGTAGGAAGAAGATGCTAGACTTAACAGGCTTTTGGTTTGACCGCACAAACAACTACTTATGTACAAAATACATGACATGGGGGTTTGCTGAAACCTATTGTGATTTGAAGGTCAGATGCCAATAGGCTTTGGGTGTCTCCAAGAAGGTGTGGAATAAAGATTCATCAGCAATGGTGACACTACAGTGTGAAAAAAGCCTTCATAGATAGATATGAACACCTAAAATTGCACAGGTCAAAATCACCATGCCAGCGTGGGTCACTGATCCTGGTACTGTGTTAGTCAACATACAATGTATCTTTGCTATTCTTTTGATAGCACTTTCAGTCCCCTATAAAACTGAGGATAAAGTTCAACAAGAACATAAAACATCATTCTTTTATGTTCCTATATTTATTTTTCTTCCTGCTATCTGTGCTGTATCAATGTTGCCCTGTGTTTATAGATTGACGCATGGTTCTTTTCTCTAAGCATGCCAAATTTGAGCAGGTATCTGAAAAAACAGGCTTCATTCTTTCCAAGTGTACAGGTACTTCAGATGTTTATCAGGGCACTTCCAAACTTGTATTCACCTTTTAAGGCTGTAAAGTCTGAGGGGGCCTCTTGAGCTATTTGGTTTGGGCTCAGTTCAAGTCTTCAGATGAGTCAAAGTGGTGAGGTGTTATTCCCGCCGCCCCCCTTACACTCTGTTCAGAACCAGCCCTGTTTCCCTTGCTTTGCAATCATCCCCCATAAACAAAGTTCTGAGGAAAGAGCTTAGCCAATATTATTTATTTTTTTAAAAGTAATATTTTTCCTAGGGGAAACCGGAGAGCAAGAGGCTTTCCCCCTCCACAGACAGACCTCCATTAGCTTGGGAATGCTGACCTCAGTGAAAATGTGTTTGCATCTACTATCTAAGCACCTGCATATCTCTCAAGATATGCCAGAGAAGCTGATATAGACAGTGTGCAGTTATTTCTCACACCACAGATATTCTCCAGAAATGTCCACTTGACTTTGCTGAAAAGGTGGGGCTGACCAGTTGCGATTTGTGTAGCTGAACCCGACAAGTGTTTGGTAGCTTGGCATCTGGAGGTCGATGAATCATCAAAAACATTTCTACCCCTCCTCACTTCCCAATAGGCAGCAGCAAGCATCAGTTCAAAAGGAAGCACAGCTTTTATGAAAGGTCTCGTAGTGGACTTTAGACTTCATGAATTTAAGCATACATCCAAACCTTATGAAGGGATGGGGCAGCTTCAGTGTACGCAGAAAAATTCTCTCACTCCCTTATACATCTTCCCTGCTTCTTGGGAATGAAGCTGTGTGTGCTTTTCTTATTTTTATTTTTTAGTGCTCATGGATTGCTCCACCCACAAGAATGAATGGGAACATTTCACACACATGTACAGGACTGTAGTGTAGAATGCTGGATCATGGCAATTGTCTTTAGAATCTTAGTCTTGTCAATGGGTTTGTAAGTTAAAAACAGACTAAAGTAAGTGCTTCTTCACACAGCACATTATTAAACTATGGAATAATACAGGAGGCAACATCACAGTATCATGGCTGAATTCACGCATCATTGTACAGTGGTACCTCGGGTTACACTCTGCTAACCCAGAAATAGTATCTCGGGTTAAGAACTTTGCTTCAGGATGAGAACAGAAATCGCATGGCCGCAGTGTGGCAGTGGTGGGAGGCCCCATTAGCTAAAGTGGTACCTCAGGTTAAGAACAGTTTCAGGTTAAGAACGGACCTCCAGAATGAATTAAGTTCTTAACCTGAGGTACCACTGTACAAACTCTTACGATAAGTATGTTAAAAGGACCGTGCATGGTACAGTGTTGCTTCTTTATGCGGCAAACCACCCTGAGATTTTCGGATGAAAGGTGGTCTAAAATTTAATAAATAAGCATAACTTCCCTTCACTAATTTTTCATGTGATGATTTGCACATGCGCAAGCCAATCACCAATTGCCATGTCCCCATCGATTAGTCTGTGGGTGCATCCATTAGTTTGCCCTTTCTAAGATGCCTCATGTGTTGAATTCTGGCTCAGATATTGTCTCCTGAATTTTAGCCTCTCAAGGCAACAGAACAATTTGGTGATTCAAAACTGGCAACAAAGCCTGCTGATATTATCTCATGGGTGCGGAGGAGAAGAATGCAATGACATGGTCAGGAGCCCTAACAAGGTACCTTTTAAGATGAAGAGGCATTAGCTTAGGAAGTGGTGATGTAACTCTGTGGAAACTAACAAGCAAAATAACCAGCAATTTTTTTTAAAAAAAAAAAAACAAGTCCAATCACACCATCAGCAGCTCTACATACCTTACCATTGTACACTCTGTATGTACACCTGCACTTCAATCTGTTAAGGACTTTGGTTTGTGAACAATTTTGCTCAGTTTTTTGAGGGGAATTTTCCTATGGATTTCATTAAGAGCTGGTTCCACCCATTGGGCTACAAACCTAGCTGCACTTAAGACCATTTATTTTAATTGGCTTAAATAGTGTGTGGATTTGGGTCATTATCTTGAAAAGCAAGCACTGAGTATTCCAACACAATACCACTGTTCATAATAGCCAGTGCTGAATCAAACTGGGGACATAATCTCCTACAGCAAAATACACCCCTTTCCTCATTTCGTGGTCTTTCTAGGGGCCCTGTTTGGACTTTACTGTTTTGTTTTGTTTTGGCAGAGGAGTCACTTAGGAAAGAAGGTACACTCCCAAAAGCATTTCTTGCCACCCACTGGAGATCACTTGGACAAATCTGAACATCCCTTGAGTGATGTTTAGTTACTAATCTAGAAACTAAAGAGCCTTTTGGGCAGAGTGGCAATTGTGGCAATAGAACTAGTGGGCAGTGCATTTTAAGATCCACTATCCCTGCTTTGCCACCATTCCTTACTCCCTCCTTTAAATGTCCCATTAGGAAAACTAGCTGCTGACAAGAGCTTTATATTATGCTTGGCAGCATATCTATCCCATGCATTTTCATTCTGCTCTGTTATAACCACAGGTGTTGAACCCATTTTACCAAATTATCTCCTTACAGTCTTTTATAGACACCATGAAGTGCACATTGTCCTTTAAACCATTTTTCCCAGGGGGAATATGGAGTGCCTTCTGGAGTATGTGCTGTATGGATCAGGGAGAGTTTCTAAGTTAAATTAAAAGTATCTAAAATTTTATCTGCTGTGATGTAGCAGCTCAGGTTCAACAGGGGCTTTTTAACTATAAAGTAAAAGTGTAGAAGTGTTGCTGACTAGAACAGTGGCTGCTAGAGTGCTTTAAACTCCACAGCTCTAATACTTTTGGTTTCCTTCCTGCCCAAAAATCCTCCTTTATGGTCCAGTTGTTTCTAACACACAAGCTCTGTTTGTATTTTAAATGGTTCTTTCTACAGATATCTTACAGCACTGCTAAAAAGGGCAGCGAAATCTTCTAAAATTACAGGACCTGATACTGACCAACCTAGGACACTGTGCTCCACTGGCTTATTAACTTCTGAAGAGACATTAGCAAGCCTCACCTTGCCAGCTCTAATTCAGTTACACTGAACAACAAGAGAGGTGGCTAAGTTTGCAAATGGAGAAACCAGCCATGCTTCTCACCCCTGCCAGTCCTAATTAATGGCTAAGTCCCAGACCCCACTTTTACTATTCGTTATTTACAGTGGAAATGGGTAGTGACTGAAGGACTCCACCAGTCAGCTTCTGTATTATCAAGTATTGACAGCATTTAAAGAGATTGAATTTGATTTTTCTTTCCAAAGTGGCCAAGTACAGTTAATTCCACGCATGCATGCGCATGCACCACAGCCTTTTACAGTCAACTGCTCTTTTTGAGATTTCACTGGCCATAAAAGTACTGAGAATCAACAAGGGATGCTGGTATATTTTGTTTTTACTCTGCTTGAAACCGATATTTTGACCCCTCTTAACTTCAGCTTCCAGGCCAAATATGATGACAAGCACTTGGGCAAAGTCATGTGGCAACCACTAGCTTAGATGGCTTTAAAAGGGAGTTGGGCTGGATCTAGAAACACCCAACAAGTGTCTCAGTTTAAAGCGTTGTAAATTTAAACAGGGAAAACAGGTAGAGAAAAACAGGACTCCACACCACCCTCTGGTGGCACAATGTTATGTCGCACATACAACTCATATAAACAGTTTTTTTCTTTACCAGTCGAGCGGTCCTAAGTCAGGTTTCTGTAGTGCAGGACTATCCAATAGCTATTAGGCATCTGAGTTGCTCTACTTAAGTATCCAGTCCTCATGCACTCTCTGTACTATAGGACAGTGGTGAGCAGTCTTCAGGATTGTGGGAATCTACTTTGTCTTTCACTGGATCCCCTCAGATCTACTCACTGGAGTCAAGTGCAAAATAGTGTCTCAGAGGGTAGACACACCATCTGGAATCAAAGAGCAGGATACCCCTGAGCAGGCATTCAGGCCAGGCATTTGTACTTAGGCTCAGAACTGAGTTCTCGGTATCCTTTCAATAAAAAATCAACTCCTCATTTTCCCTCAAGCTAGCCTCGTTTCAGCAGCCCAATCTTATTTGAATAAGTCTGTTAGTTGTTGCTATTGTTAAACAATAGCCCATCATCCATATACCTACCAGTAGGTTCTGATCTATGTACCTTCTGACTATCTGTGCTATAGGAAATGTTTTGTTTTTTGTTTTTTGTTTTTTTTAAGAAAGCCTTAGCTGATGTAGCTTCAGTGCAAGAAATACATCCTGCTGAATTCAGTGGGACTCATTCCAAAGCATGCATACAGGTCTATTGGGAATGCAAATAGATCTGCAGTGGGAAGAAGTCAGTGTTGCGCTCTTTTTGATCATTCTGTCAGCACAAGCATTTTGATATTGCGTGGACAGGCGGAGTCCCCAGATCCCGAGTGGTCCCCCCCCCCCGTCATGTGGAATAACGACTCTAGACAACGTGCTATGGGATTAAATTGGCCACAACTTTATTAAATTTCAAATGTGGGTAGACCTTGGCTCAGGCATTGGGCGTTCTCCCTCCCTAGTCCCCAGCCGGGGACCTAGGGAGCATCAGGGTTATCCAGTGTGGGGGGGGATGGGCCGGCTCTGGAGAACATATGTTCAAGCAGAGATAGCCACCCCCATTACGCCGCCGCAGGGGAGAGCAATGACGACCTTTCGGCATACGGCCAAAGCCTCCCTTCAAAAACCCCTTTAACGGGGAACCCTGGTATCGCCGCCGCAAAGAGGAAGATGGACTAAAGGATTCCGCCCAAGGCCTGATACCACCAAAGTTGTGACGTTTTGCTACGGGAAAGGCGAAACCTGCCAATGCAGGGAAATTCCTTTCCAGCCCTTTAACAGCGACCTTATCGTAGCAGCGCCCACATACCTGTGGAGACAGGTTAACCTGCAAAACCTATGAAGAAAAGTTAACCTGCAAAA
This sequence comes from Podarcis erhardii, assembly GCF_964252035.2. Classification (NCBI taxonomy): domain Eukaryota; kingdom Metazoa; phylum Chordata; class Lepidosauria; order Squamata; family Lacertidae; genus Podarcis; species Podarcis erhardii. The sequence continues at coordinate 75,735,298 of NC_138497.1, read as the reverse complement.
GAAGACATTAACTGAGGGTGGGTAGGGTGGGAGAAGCTCTGGAGCCAAGTGAGGATTACCAATTAAGATCCACCCTCTATTGTGTGGGCAGGTAATCCCTCCCCTTACCTGGCCTGGTTTCCCTGGCAACTCTTCCCCCAGGTGGGATTGGACAACTCACTGGGGTAGGCGGGGACCTCCAGGTATCCCACCTGAGGGAAGGCAAAGCCTATGCTGATGGGGCCACTCCAGATCCAGGGCTGCACGCGTCCACGCAAAAGGCGCCCCCCGTTTTAAGTGGGGAACGGTCATTGTCCCCCTCTCCTTCCTTCATGTGATGGAGGGGCAGGGGGAGGACAGTGGGGAAAGCCCCATTGATGAAGAGAAGAGAAGTTCCTTGCACAAGAATTCCACTGATGGGACTCTCGCGCTGAATTCTGCCCTCTGAAACAGAATGGGCTCTTCTCACTTGATTTGCACAGGACACAGAATAAAAATTATGATGTTAGAGAAGCCCACACAGGAAATCTAGTTACAATCACTGAGGCTGTATGTAGGAAATCCACAGCAAGATCACTCTTCAAGCCTTCCAGCAGTGTTCTGACCAGGAATCAGAAGTGGACAAGGAGCCATTACACCAGGAATGGGAAGTTCAGATTTTGCTGAACTACAACTTCCATCATTCCTGATCAGTGACCCTGCTTGGTGGAGTTGATGAGAGCAAAATCTGGAAGGCCAAAGTTCCCATACATCTGCATCACACTGAGAAATGCATAGATAGGCCAGTGTTTGCTGTGGGGATGGCTTTTTCAGTGACTCTGCCCTGTCTATGGAACAATCTCCTCAGAAAGGCTCACCTAGTATCTCCTTCTACCACCAGGTTTACTTCCTCATATTTTCAAACTTTTGACTATCTGTTTCGTTCTGAATTGTATTTTACGCCACTTTTAGAGATGTGCTGGTTTAGCTTATTTTTCATGTGCTTGTTATTTTGTGGCAATTTTAAAATATTTTGTTGTAAGCTGCCTTGACAATCTGATTGAAGGGCAGGCTGTGAAACATAAGCAATAAATGAATGTGCATTCAGATCTTGCAAAATAGTGCTGGAAGAAGCACACAGAGAAGAATATCCTCTTTGGGGGCAAAAAGTGTTCAGCATCCAACACTTCTTTTTGGTAACTTATGTACCCTGTTGTCAATCTGTTTAGCTAAATGTAACTCTTTCTTACATGCAATGTGTGTGGGGAAGCTCTGGGGTTTGCTGAATTCAGATACAGTTGAATGCATTTTATTGGTTCTTAAAAACTTGCTAAAATATATTATAGAAGAAATGGGGGCACATCTCACTGTTGTCTCCAGCACACTCCATATACTTTTACTTGTTTCTCCCCCACCCAGCTGCACTGGACTCCTTATCTACCCAGCCTTGCTATCTTGGCGGTCTTTGCACAGCTAGTCAGCTGCAGAGTGAGAGGAGTGGGAAGCATCTGATGGAGAAAGCAAAAGATTTGCTAGAGCATCTTGGAGAGCTCCAGTATTTTCCTCCCCCTCTTGAACATCTGGATGGATAACACTCTTTTCAAAGGGCAGTTAGAAGAGCAGGCAAAGAAATCTTGGAGATCTTTGTTGAAAAATATTGGCTGTAAAAAAGGTCAGGAGCGGATGGTTTGAAGAATTAAGTAGGCTGAAGTTGAGCCTTTTGCGGGCTGATTAGAAGTTTGGATTCAGCCAAGGTCACGGTTTTAATGGAGGGGCAATATTTGCTATCTGAGAATGTCAGCTTGGCCACTAATTTCAGGGATGCCCCACTATCACAACTCTCCCAGAGTTTTGTTCTATCATCAAATTAAAACCACTTCAAACCCTACTCACTTAGCCAACTGTTACAAAAGGCAAATTAGTCTCAGGATGAAGAGCCCTTAAACTGATCTGGTCCAGATGAACATAGGACATAATCAAGGGATGGGGAAAGTTGTGTCCTTCCTGTTATTGTTGGACTCCAAATCCCAGCAGCCCCAGCTAGCATGGCCACTGGTCAGGCACAATGAAAGCTGCAGTCTGGAAGGCCCTTAAACAATTCTCAGAATTCAGATGCTGCAGTTTATGCTTTCGGGCACTCACAGTTTGTGTGCGAGGGAGTGCTTCTACTGTGCTCTCCTCTCAGCTGCAGTGGCACCACCACTTGCTGAGAGCAGGATAGGACAGTGCAGGGCATGGTGGTGGAAGCATGAGCACATATCCATGCACACCTGCACCCATTCCCACCAATTCAGTGTTCCCTCGCCCTTCCTGCTGCCCTGTCCTGCACTACACTATCCAAGTCCTGGTGAGTGGCAGCACCACATCAGCTAGAGCCAGGAGTGGTGCCCTGTCCCACATGCTGTGACTGCTTTCAGGAGTGCATGCACAGAAAATAGTAGAGCTAGCTGAGAGGCAACACATGGAGATGTGCATTGATTCTTGCAATGCATCCCTAACTGTTATTATTACATAATTATAATATTAGTGTATAATCTTAGAAGGTTGCATAAACTCAGAAGTGGCTATGAGGGGTCACAGCAGTAAAAGGGAAAAGGCTGTGGCTACCACAAAGAGACCTTGAACTTCTGAATTTGCCACTCCATTACTGCTATCCCACATGGATAGGTGACATGACCCCTGAATCTAGCAGTAATGCAGACACAGAGTCAGAGGCTGCAGAGTGCTGAGTGCTGAGCTAACTGCTGAAGATAGGGAGATGATTATGCTTTAGGTTGAGACCTCACATCCTTTGTTGGAGCAAGTTGCTCACTTGGAGTTATCCGTGGTCCAGTCTGCCACTTTCTTTGTAAGACCCAAACCCAGAACATGACATCAGATCAGGCTGCACATAATTCCTCGTGGATAAATGTGGCAAAAAATGGGGGTAAAGTATTCATAAACCAATGGGGTGTAGTGTGTGCCTTACAGCAGATATTTAAATTTGGTACAGCATCAGTTCTTGGAGTTTGGGGGGCCCCTATTTTTGACTCTATGGAACGAAAAAACAGGACACATATTATATTTAATCCACTTACTGACTGGAAACAAAATGTTTATTTAAGATCAGTTCTGTGCATGTTTAGGGCTATTATGCACCTTGATGTGAGGAGCGATCTTAGTTAAGAAGATGTCCGAGGGTGGCTCTGTAAAGGCCACAAAATGGGATGTGGGATTGTGTAGATCATTGGCTGACTCAGCTCACCTTAACTAATTAAAGGCTCTCTTTGGAATTTCTTTCTATTTATCTTTGCTTCCTTACTGTTACTCTCTATCAGCTGCTCATTCCAAGAGAAGCTGATGGGTAATATTTTATCTCTGCACACATGTCTCCAGTGCCTTTTTTTTTCCAGGGGGTACTTGAGGGTACACAGTACTGACACCTGTTTGTTGTTGTTAAAAAGTGTCGCACTTACTGTATCTCGTAATCTGGTGAACCGGGTTCGCATCCCTGCTCCTCCACATGTAGCTGCTGGGTGACCTTGGGCTAGTCACACTTCTTTGAAGTGTCTCAGCCCCACTCACTTCACAGAGTGTTTGTTGTGGGAGAGGAAGGGAAAGGAGAATGTTAGCCGCTTTGAGACTCCTTCGGGTAGTGATAAAGCGGGATATCAAACCCAAACTCAAACTTCATGGTGAGTCTCTCTCTTTGGTTAAAAAGTGTGACACTTACTGTAACACCTATTTTTCTATTTTTCACTGTCTCTACAGTGGGAACCAAGATGGTAGATACAGGGACATGTCAACTCCCCACATTTCTTCCCTTGCTAATCAAATATGCTCAAGATGCTCACTTACTTCCATGTGAGTTGGTTTAGAAGTGTACACTTCACCTTTTCAAAGGGGATAAGCCTAAGCTTTCCCACCTCCTTTCCATAATGGCTAGCAGGGGATCAGCACTCTTGACAGCAATATGAAACTGGACTTCCCAGATCATGCACAGAAGTGAAGGGTTGGGGAATCCGTGGCTAGGGGAATCTGTGGCCCTCCAGACTGCAGCTTTCATTGTGCCTGACCATTGGCCATGCTGGCGGGGCTGCTGGGATTTGGAGTCCAACAATAACAGGAAGGACACAACTTTCCCCATCCCTTGATTATGTCCTATGTCCATCTGGACCAGATCTGCTTAGTCCTTGGAGAGAAATTATTGACAATAAGGTGAGACCTAAATATTTTATAGTAAATTGACCCTTGACGTCTTCTGAACACTGAATAATTTTCAGATGTCTGCATAGAATGGGTGTTTCTGAAGCGGAAGCAGCTCATCATAAAAATAAAAAAATAAAAATGGGTATGAGGCCAAATTTGAAACTCCCTAAATGCCAGTAATGGCCAAAGTCAAGTGGAACTTCCGATTGCAAAGGAGTGCCCAGCAAGAGTGGTTCTAATCCCTGCTGCTTTTAGTCCTGTTTATTGGACCCTTAACCATTGAATTGAGGAACCATTCAGAATTTACTGGAGGTGGCCATTAAAGGCATGCATCACAAACTGGCACCATTTCCAGAGGATACAGCATTCTTTGTTATTAATATTGCCATGCCACATCCTTCCCTGCCTCTCAGAGGGTAATTGAGCACTTCACTAATGCATCTGGTCTGTCCATTAATTATAACAAATCTGAAACCTTGCCAGTTTCCCCCTGGACTCTCAGTAGAGGAGTCACTCTCTTTTCTATGGGAAGACTCCAAACTGGAAGTGCTCAGGTGGTGGTGATGGGACATCATGGCTGCCATGTGTATGCAGAACTGGAAGGCAGAGCCAAACAGGTTCACCCCCTGCTATCATGTATACTGCACATTTAATTTGCACAGCACACTGCATTCACCCCAATTTATATTCAGTTTCCAATCCACCAAATCACATAGTCTTCCTTTAATATTAAGAGGCTCCATTTTCACAAATAAAGAGCACATACAGAGGGCATTTTTTTGTCAGGATTTCTAGGCTGCACTGTGAATTCCACACTATGGAGTTCACTGTGTCATTTTTTTTCGAAGTCTGCTCTGAGACGACTGCAAGTACTGAGAGTTACTGTCATTGAGAATCATACAATGGAAAGAACAGAGGCCATCCAGCTACCTCGGGGGCCATGAGTGCCTGCACACATATCCAGGGCCAGAAACAAAAAGTCTGAATAATTTAACACAATATTGGGGAATCTCAGACTTGAGGGACCAAATGCATGGATTTAGGGTGGTGCAGGTGGCTCCCCCCCCCACAAGGTGCCAAGTTGAGGGGTTGCTAAATAAATAATAGTAATAATAATAATACATTTATATGGGTACCTACTGAGATGATCCAGAAAAGGCAACTGTAGGAATAGGAATTATTGTGAACGTAAGAAATATTTCATGGGTAGGGGACAGCAAAATTTGTCCTCTCTCAGGGTGCCATATTACCAAAATCTGCCCCTGGCCCAAGCCCATGCCCACTAGCCCTGCTCTGCACCTTCTCTTAGTGCTTTTACTTTCCAGAATGCCTCCTTGAACTCTGATAGTGCTGCTTACGTTCTTGGATGGAGGCTAGAGCAGAGGGGTGGGTGAATATCTGTAGAAACTAGCCTAGTGTATAAAGGTAACATTCACATTTGTTGACTGGCCCACTTCTGCCTGTGGACCCAGAAGTTTGCCCAGGTGGTTGCCCTGCCCTCAGGCTAAAAACAGAGAGAGTGTGTCCCCAAATAACTTAATATACACATATTGAGGGCATATAAAGTTTTTCTCAATGAAAATTTGATTGCCAGATATTTATTTATTTATTTATCTGTCTTCCTGCTGATTGCCTTGGGGGTGGGGGAGTCTCACTTCCAGCAATAAAAAAGTCTGGTGTGTGTTTTTTTTTAAACAAAGAATAAACATTTTTGGTATTCCTTACTCCCCTTGATTTTTATCCCTCTTTTGTGTGCTGAGAAACATGTGCCACAGTGACAGATATCAAAGGAATCATCCCGAGCATGCAATGGCTTATGTAACGCTTCTGCCAGACAACAGGTGCTTGGGCCACCCATTGACAGAATTCTAATATGCTCAAAAGACTGGGGGAGGAATTCTTGTGCTATATTGAAATACACAGAAAAGAATTCAGAGCATGCTCAGGTGCTGTGTTAACTGGAAGGATGTTTCACTTTTGCATTCAAATCAGAGACGTTTATGGCCCTCTGTTTTGTCATCCGATCCATTTTGCTGCACGCCAGAGACAACTGTATAAAATGGGATATGGGTTGATGTCTGCATATTAAAAAGTTGTTTTCAAAGCTGTGCGTCTGCCAACCAGCTGCTCCTCCTCTCTATGGCAGTCGCTGGAGACCACTGCAGATGCACAGTTGCTAGGGTCTGAAGGGCAAAAATGCTTGTGTCTCGGACTCTGAATTCCTTAAATAAATCCCTGCCATTCTTGTGTTTTCACAAAGATGTGGGCTTGCTGCCGGGTGACCTGGAAGAGGCAGCCTATTGCTTTGTCAGCACATTGGGCTCACTTGCAGACTTTAAAGACCACATCCTCTTATTAATCATTTAGAAAAAGAAAGCAAGGAGAGAGAGGATTGTAAATGTATAGTTTGGGCTCCTTGTGGTGGACGGGTGTGCGGTAAAGGCTTGCTCATGTAAATCTAGATTGCGATGAGGTGCAAGAAACCCTCCCCTGGAGGGGCTGCACTCTGACTGCATGCAAAACCAGGCTGGTGATATGGCACTGCAGATCCTCCAGGGTGGGCTGTGTGGTGGAAGACTTCAATTTCCATGTATATAGGAAGATTTGGTGAACGTGAAGTTTCTCTTTAAATACCTTCTTGCTAAATGATAGAACAACAACAAACATACACCATGTTACCATGTTCAAAGCACCAACACTGTCAATTTATGGTGTGAACAATGCGCCGGGTAATCCTTACTGAATGATTTGGCAAATGCCCCAGCTGGTAAACAGGTACGTACCAAACTGCCAGCATATGAACTAACATATAGCCTAAGCTCTGGTATTCATAATAGGGTTTTCTTTTTCTTCTTTTTTTTTTAATGTTCCTCGCCATCAGGCCTATGCATCACAATGAAGACAGTAATTATATGAGTTTGCACCAATCTGACTTTCTAAGTGGTAACCCTAAGCTAAAATTACAGAGCTGGGAGGGAAAGACGAATGCACTGTGTCTGACTTAGAGGAAGGAAAAACAGAATAAAAACACACGATAATGCTTGTTTACCCGAGGTATGTGTGTTGTAAGCCATGTTCCAGGGTAGCCACATGCATTAGGGAAGGGCATCAATTTACCAAGGCAATAGTTTTCTGGTCATCACCAAAATGATGATCTTACACGGGATCCTGGGTCAGTCTGTGCGTAAATGCAACCATTAATGAGCAAAATAATAACACCAGAGCCTTTACCCATGTATTGTGTTGCAAAGGAAAAAGTGGTTAGGCCTTATCTGCACTGGTGGTTTAGGGATGTGTCAGGGTGGTTATGAAGCATACGTCACTTGTGGTGTTAGTGTAACTCAGCGTAGTTAATCTAGTCCTCCTGCTTTTTGGTTCTATTGAGTTGGCAAGGCAAGAGGACCTATTGCTGCCAGTGCCACCATGCAAGTTAATGCCCTCGTAAAATTCTCCATCGCATCTGCAGGTGATGAAATTCCACATGTTTCTCTAGATATCTGAGTAGAAGAGAAGGAAGTGGAATTATCCAGCAGTTGGCAGAGGGCTGAAAAGGAGAATTCTCTTCTGAGCTCATACTTTGTTTAGAACTAGTTTTAGTTTGGATGGGATAAACTTGTGTTAGAACTAGTTCCTTTTTAAAATGAACGTTCTGTGTATGCAGTGGGTGGGGCTGCATATGACACACAAAAATGCACAACAAAATCCCAACAGCCCCTGCTGCTAGGGCAAAGCAGAGCAGTGGGAGTGGAGGGAGGGTGTTTAACCCTTTCCCCACCTGGCACTTTCCCACGGCAACTCTTCCTTCAGGTGCAAGGGGAACTTGCCACGGAAAGGGTGGTGCCTGGTTTTCTAGGCACATGTTTGCAAGTATAACAGACAAGGAATTGTGTTTTTAATAATGTTAATACTAGTCATTCTCAAACAAAGCATCATGCACTAGCCAATCATGTCCTACTGATGTCTTATTTCCTGAATTTTCGTGCTTGGATTCCACCCTGATTCTTGAAATATACCACCATGTGGCTGCTCTAGGTATGATTTCCCCCACTTTGCATCCAACTGGGATACTCTTTCCACTGGCGGAGGAAGGGGGTGCGGTGCGCCCTGGGTGTCATCCCTGAGGGGCGTGACATTGCCGCGCTGCCCCATTGGGATGCTCACCGTGGGTGCACAGCATGTGCGCCGCTCCGGGTGCCGGAGCAGCTAGCTCCGCCTCTGACTCTTTCTCTAAGAAAGCTCTGGTCTTTCCTGTTACCTCTTTCTCTCTTCTCACTTGCATTGCTTGCAAAGGATGAGCAGAAAGCCCACCATTAGCATCTGATGCAAGCAATAGCATCCTACATCCAGTGGCCCCAAATCATGTGATCACCTCTCCTGGTTGTTCTGCTTCTTGTGTTCCAGTATTACACTCAATAAGAGGCTGTAGCTGTCAGCATAAATAACTATTGTGCCCACTGGCTCCAGGAGATCACAATATAGCAGCCATATCAAGAGCCTGACTGGGTAGACAGAGTGCAGTCCCTTCATGGCCAATATCTAAGGAAAAGGTTTGCCTTGTGCCCAGATAAAACAACTGGACAAATGCCTGCAAGGCCTGAGGTTTAACTCTGGGAACCAAGAATCCAAGGAATACAGACCCTGTGATTGAGGTGATGGAGCACAATTGACAGCAGTTGTTGTTGTTGTTGTTGTTGTTGTTGTTAACATTTGTATACTGCCCTTCATCCATAGATCTCAGGGTGGTTCACAACATATATAACAGGCTACCACAGTACATTTGTTATAACAAATTGACTGTAAGAGCTAAATGAGTAGATATGGCTTGAAAGCAGTACATGTGAAAAGGATCTAGGAGTCTTGGTTGACCACAAACTTGACATGAGCCAACAGTGTGACACGGCAGCTAAAAAAGCCAATGCAATTCTGGGCTGCATCAATAGGAGTATAGCATCTAGATCAAGGGAAGTAATAGTGCCACTGTATTCTGCTCTGGTCAGACCTCACCTGGAGTACTGTGTCCAGTTCTGGGCACCACAGTTCAAGAAGGACACTGACAAACTGGAACGTGTCCAGAGGAGGGCAACCAAAATGGTCAAAGGCCTGGAAATGATGCCTTATGAGGAACGGCTAAGGGAGCTGGGCATGTTTAGCCTGGAGAAGAGGAGGTTAAGGGGTGATATGATAGCCATGTTCAAATATATAAAAGGATGTCACATAGAGGAGGGAGAAAGGTTGTTTTCTGCTGCTCCAGAGAAGCGGACACGGAGCAATGGTTCCAAACTACAAGAAAAAAGATTCCACCTAAACATTAGGAAGAACTTCCTGACAGTAAGAGCTGTTCGACAGTGGAATTTGCTGCCAAGGAGTGTGGTGGAGTCTCCTTCTTTGGAGGTCTTTAAGCAGAGGCTTGACAACCATATGTCAGGAGTGCTCTGATGGTGTTTCCTGCTTGGCAGGGGGTTGGACTTGATGGCCCTTGTGGTCTCTTCCAACTCTATGATTCTATGATATTTATAGATATATGTGTCTTCTTTTGCCAGTAAATAACCAAAGTGTTTCAATTCTGAACAAAATTATTACTATTTTCTCTTTCTCTTAATCATTCTAATATTTCCAGAAGCAGAGCACTGCCAGGCAATCAAGAAGTGAAAAGCAGGAGTACCATGTTGTTCCAATGCTATATAAGCAGGAGGAGTGACTCCTTGCGCTGCAAGGTCCACAATGCTCCAAAAGGAAAGAACACCATCCAGCAGCAACATCACACAATGTTAACCATACAAATCTTTACTAAGTGTCACCTGATCATTTGGTTCTTCTTCTGACGACCAGTGGCACTGGCTTTGATAGAAAGGCTCTGTGCATGAGAAAGACAACAGGAAGGCTAGAAAGCCTGTTTCTCATCCCTCTCGGTATTGAACAGACTAGGATTTGTGCAAATACATCTGTGCCACAACAAGGGACAACCACTAGCATGGGAGCTCCTGATAGATGCTTCTATATCACTGGAGGAGGTCTGTTGATGGGTCATGGTACCAGCATTAGACCTCCAGCAGTAATGGTCCATTGATACTGGTATGCTAGACAGGATCTTATCTGCTAATTTATTCAACATATTCTGTGAATAATTGTTTCTTTTCCCACCCTTCCCTTTGTTGATCCACACTTTACATGGCATATAAACTTGCTGCTGCTGTTGCTTCATCAAATATTTCCTGGTGGATAATAATGCGGTTTTGTTTTATTTTTGAGAAATGCATGTCTGCAAACACAAAGGGTCATAAAGTGGACCCATGCAGATGAATTACAATTTGGCTCCCCTTCCTAGCATGTTTCTACTGCATATATACAGGCACAGGGCTCCTCTTTAAGCATCATGGATATTCACCAGCTGCATTGTGCTGGAGAAGCGGCAAATCCATTTCCCATGTAAAATATGATCCAGCCATTAGAAAGACATCTGGAACTTTTCCTCCCCATGTCATAATTTCCTCCTCTGCCATTTTCATTCCAACCCATTTCTATTCTAATTTGCTACTGAAGTGATAACACTTCATTCTTTTCCTTTGGGCGGAGAGTTCTGTCAGCATTCTTACATATCTTAAGAAAAAGTGTGTGTGTGTGCGTTGTGCGTGTGACATACTTTTTAAGCAAGAAGGGGACTCTTCCTGCACTGTCCCTTGATCCATGAGCAGAAACCCTTCATAACAGGCACTTGCATTACGAGAGCTGATGGATGGAAGAGTGGAAGGGGTGGGAAAGGGAGAGAAAACCAGGGAGTGCTACAAGGTAGCCTGAGGATAACAGGCGTTATAAAGAGGAATTTTTTGCCTGCTGTTTTTGTTTGTTTTATCACAGAGGCTCAGCGGAGCTGGCCAGCAGCCTCACACAGCAGGTGCTGCCTGAGAATGCAAGGGGGGGAGAGAAAAATTCCTACTAAATAGGAGCATTATTCGACACCACTGCCTTTCGCAATATTTTCCTTTTGTTTCAAGCAAACTCCCAAGCCTCTTGGGCATCAGTGGTCAAGGCCATAGCAGGACACTTCTGCAAGGAGGAGGGGATGCAGCTTGTTCACAGGCATTTCAAGCTGAAAAGGAGGGGGGAAGACACCTTGAATTATGGTTGTGAAGGGTCTGAGTTATTGAGACAGGAGTGTGCAAAGTGACAGGGAAGACCTTTCATCTACTTTTCCATATAGTACAATAGTATAGTATGATATTTTACATTTGCATTGCAAATATCCTTGCAGCAGCTCTACAGGAATGTTAGAGTCTGCTTCACAGAGTAGGAACTGTGATGCAGGGTGATTTGAGTAATGTTATTCGACAATAGTACAGTATACTATTTACAGTCTGCACTGTAAATATTCCTTCAGCAGCTTATAACTTCTGCTTCACAGAGCAGGAACCATGATGCAGAATGATTGGGGTCACATACTGTATATTAAGTTGTATCTGAACTGTACGTTTAAAGCAGTGTCATATCATGTTAGTCATGGCTCTCCCCCCCCCCCAAGAATCCTGGGAACTGTAGTTTGTTAAGAATGCTAAGCATTGTTAAAGGTAAAGGTAAAGGGACCCCTGGCCATTAGGTCCAGTCGTGACCAACTCTGGGGTTGCGGCGCTCATCTCGCTTTATTGGCCGAGGGACTTTGAAGTGCTTTCGAACTGCTAGGTTGGCAGAAGCAGTGACCGAGCAACGGGAGCTCACCCCGTCATGGGGATTCGAACCGCCGACTTTCTGATCAGCAAGTCCTAGGCTCTGTGGTTTACCCCACAGCGCCCTTCATTGTTAGGAGACCCTAATTCCCCTCACAGAGCAACCATTCCCAGAGTTCCTTGAGGAGGAGAATTGACTGTTCAACCATTTCAAGAATGGTTGTTCTATAAGGGGACTACAGGCCTGCCCTGCTTTCCCTCTCCCACTTTAAGAAACCAGGCACTTGAAATGTTATCACATGTTTCTTGTATGATCTACCTTAGCCCTTCACTGACCAGCTATGGCAGAACATGGATTGTTGTTGTTGTTGTTTAGTCGTTTAGTCGTGTCCGACTCTTCGTGACCCCATGGACCAGAGCACGCCAGGCACTTCTGTCTTCCACTGCCTCCCGCAGTTTGGTCAGACTCATGTTTGTAGCTTCGAAGACACTATCCAACCATCTTGTCCTCTGTTGTCCCCTTCTCCTTGTGCCCTCCATCTTTCCCAACATCAGGGTCTTTTCCAGGGAGTCTTCTCTTCTCATGAGGTGGCCAAAGTATTGGAGCCTCAGCTTCACGATCTGTCCTTCCAGTGAGCACTCAGGGCTGATTTCCTTAAGAATGGATCGGTTTGTTCTTCTTGCAGTCCATGGGACTCTCAAGAGTCTCCTCCAGCACCATAATTCAAAAGCATCAATTCTTCGGCGATCTGCCTTCTTTATGGTCCAGCTTTCACTTCCATACATCACTACTGGGAAAACCATAGCTTTTACTATACGGACCTTTGTTGGCAAGGTGATGTCTCTACTTTTTAAGATGCTGTCTAGGTTTGTCATTGCTTTCCTCCCAAGAAGCAGGCGTCTCTGCCTTGCCGTGGCGAAGAGGCTTGAAGAACTCAGAGAAGCTATGAACTATGCCGAGCAGGGCACTCAAGATGAACAGGTCATAGTGGAGAGTTTTGACCAAACGTGATCCACCTGGAGGAGGAACCGGCAAGCCACTCCAGTATCCCTGCCAAGAAAACTCTATGGACAAAGACAACAGAACATGGATAGAAATGTGCATTTGAATACAGATCCTAATGCAGATCCCGATGAAAGGAAGTGAAAGGAGACTGCATGGGTGACACCAACATCAGGATGTGCATTCAAACCTGGATGTCATCCATGTGAAATACATTTTTTTCAACAGAGATATGCGCTTGCATGTGTATCAGAATGCACATTCCCATCTGCATTCTGCCCCAGCAAGTCATGTATACAACCAGAGCTGGCTGAAGACAAAAGTCTTGCCATGCCGTGCTGGCAATCAATGAAACCACAAGTGCAGCATGGCAAGGCAGGAAATGTCAGACCAATTACCAGTGGAATAGCAGTGTGTTTCCTCTTCCTTTCTCCCCTCCTGCCCTCAAACACCGCAGGAGATCAGAGGACAATGCATGTAAACAAGTGCAAGGGGGGGAAGTGCAAGAAAAAGAAAATAAGGTTGGGGATTTGGACAACTTTTTTTCCGCCCACTATGAAACAGCAACTTTTGCCATCAGTGAGAATCAAATCTCATTAAAATTTGGCTCAGGGCTAAACAATAACAAAAGTATAAGGACAGAAGCCTTCCAAGGCAACATGAAAAGAGATGATGATGCAAACACACCCTTGAAACTGATTAGTGTCTCATAATGGAGCCAACGCTGCTGCAATGTGGGTCACTTCAAGCTGACATGCACACTTGGCACAGTGTTCTCCATGCAATGTTGTGTTAAGAGAAGTGCAGCAGCTGCAGACTGCGCTGTAACACCATGACCAAAGTTGCTGGGGAGGAGCTGGGGAAAGCAATCCAAGTGTCATTCACAAAGCATTGCATGCTGAACAACTGCTTGGCAAAGGTCCACTACACCATGTAGACGCAGCCCCTCAATGCTAATAATAAGCTATAATAATACACAGCTGACACAATAATACGCAGTCTCACAATTTGGCTGCTCCACTTTGCTAGCAGCTTCAGTTATTGCCTGGCTATGAGTTTCCCAGGGTGACAACTAATCAGCAAGAAACTGAGGTAAAAAAAATCCCTCATAGGGACTCACTCTGGTTTAAGTCTAGAAGCCAAATCAGAATGAGGGCAGTTCTCTCACAACATAAAGGAATAGTTAAATATAACTGGGAGCATTTAAAAAATGGGGAAATAAACATGTCAGGGTGGAACGTATTCCATGAATTTTGGCAATCGCATTTCTCAAGTATGAAATTTGGAAAGGGGTGCAGAATTCAGCATTATTATAATATCACATTTCTTCATTGTTCTTCTATTTTAAAGCACATTTTTGTCTCTTAGGGCTATGGAAATAGTAAGAGCATGCAACGACCGCAAGATTTGGTTCAGACCAGTTTGGAGTTTTTGGAAACAGTCTGCCTGAGCCTGAAGTGCTTTGGAGGGTGTCTTGATTCAGGGTCCAAGTCTACTTCAGGAAAAAATAAGGTTCTGTTCCCTCTCTAGGCATCCCACTTCATTATTGGGATATAAAAAACATGACCACCCCCCCCTTTTGACAAAAGTGAATGAACTTTGCAGGCAATGGGAGGCTTCAGTGTAGTACTAAGAAAATTCTCTGCAAGCACAAATATTTCTGGCTGCCTGGTGGAATAGTGTTCCTTCTCCTCCTCTCTGCCTGCTGTACTGGAGGTCCTCCTGACTCTCCAGTGTGAGGAGTTGGGTTTGGGGGAGAGAAAGCCCTATTGTGCTAATGGAAATCCTTGCATGGGTTTCCACTAGTGGGGCCCATTAGTTGAATCTGGCCCCTAGTAGTCTCCATGGAGGATGAAGTCTACCAAAGTATAGGCATAGAATATGGAGTGTTTTATGCCTGCATATTTAAAGTTTTAATTTTTTTAATTAACTTTTTTATTTGGGGGAATAATATAATTACATTTACAGGCATTATAGATCCTGTTGGGGAGATTTGGGGGGTGAGATCCATTAACTCTAATAGGAACAAGGAAACAGCACAAGACTCAAAAACAACAGCAATATAAAATCAAATATTAGATTAAATCCAGTATTAGAGTGAGTAATTCAGACATTTGTTCACCAATTATCAAAATGGAGAATATTATGTGTCAACCAGATAGCTTTCAATCATTAGCCTGTGGCCAAGGTAAATAATGGTACTAATTATTCTAAGAAATCTTAGGTACGAGATTTAGATAATGAGCAGAGAAAAGATTTAAATTGGGAAAATCCTGGCTTTTATGTATGTATGAGAAAGTGGGGGGGGGGCTATAAATTTGCCACATGAAAATGGGTCTAGGGAGGATGTGAGGTAATATACCTTTAGATATTAGAGCTTGCTGAGAATTCCAGATAAGAATAGGCTTGGCAGTTATGGTTGAACAGTTTAGAGTGGCGTGTAAATAGCAACTTCTCTATATTGTAGGTAGGCGTTTAACTCATCTAGAGAGACAGGGCAGGGGAAGCATAAAATTGCCTCGATTGCAAAGCTAGAATTTAAATAGAAATACAAAGCACTCGCTGGAATGGGGAAATTGTGACCTAGTGACCTCTGCACCTGTTCAGACTTCTGTCCAGGTGATGCTGATGAGCATCTTCAAGGTCCCTGATCTATTTTCTTAGCATCCTTTAGCCTTAAACTAGGCTTAGACCATGTAGACCTTCAAACAGAAAACTGTACACATGTGCACCCTGTATTGTAATGTTAAATCGCCAAATAAAAGCTTTTGTTTATGAAGCTGATCATATTTCACAGAAGTCATGCTTGTCCAATAGGGCTGGGAAGAAGCCAAAAACCATTTCACCAAATCATTTCTCATTTAATACTATTTGGGATCTGCCATTATCACCTTTTTCTGTCAGGGCTCCTGCACCTTCAGCAGCTACATCTAATATGCCTCTTTTCTTTGCCGCTCCCCCTGCCTTCCGCCGTTGAAACCACCTCAGAGCACGGACATTGTTTTCCTACAGCATGTCAGTGACGCGTGCTTTCTATGCCAGTAAATCCAGCTGAAGTAAAACAGCAGCTTCAGCTCTGAGGCCACACAGAACAACAATGTGCAGGTACAGCATGAGTAAACATACAGCAGGCCTATGGCCAAGCAACCAGAGACTTAAGGCTGCTTTTCAAAACGGCATGCAAATCCCCTTCAGCTTTCAAAATCCCATCCCATATATCAGCAGATTAATAAGAAAAGATTAAAGTAGAAATTAGTTAGCTAAGGAGAACGGAATAAGATTGTGATGTTTGCAGGCAACAGCTATAGCGAAAATGGAGAAGGTGACAAGTATCAATGGAAAATTTCTGAACCGTGTGGAAAGTAGCCCAAAAGATTGCATTTGTAAGAGTAAAAATAACACTGTACCTGACAGGATCCATGGGATTTATACTAATGAATGTCTGCATGCTGGGAATCCAACATAATTGTTGGATCCAACAGCAGAATCCAACATAATTCATTGCTCATAGCCACCTACCTCCCTATGGACTGCTGTGCCCAACAAAAATGGACAGGACAGACTCAGCCATCTTAACTCACTTTCTGCTCAGCAGTACTTATTAAGGAAAAGGTAAAGGCAAAGGGACCCCTGACCATTAGGTCCAGTCGTGGGCGACTCTGGGGTTGCAGCGCTCATCTCGCTTTACTGGCCGAGGGAGCCGGCTTACAGCTTCCGGGTCATGTGGCCAGCATGACTAAAGCCGCTTCTGGCAAACCAGAGCAGCGCACGGAAATGCCATTTACCTTCCCGCCGGAGCGGTACCTATTTTTCTACTTGCACTTTGACATGCTTTCAAACTGCTAGGTGGGCAGGAGCAGGGACTGAGCAACGGGAGCTCACCCCGTCACGGGGATTTGAACCGCCAACCTTCTGATTGGCAAGTCCTAGACTCTGTGGACCTGGCAGCCAGACAGTGTGCCAAGACCGAGTTCAAAATCTGAGGTTGATCAGCACCCACAAAGTCCACAGTCCAAGATCAAATGCTGAAAGGCCGAAGCTCAGGAAATGAGGTTTAGGGTCAATTCAAGTCCGAAGTCAGGATGCAGCCCAGCGTCAAGCCCAAAGTACAGTCCTGTGGAGGTGCAGGAGAATCCTAGACAAGGCAGATGAGCAGCCACAGCACCTCAGCTCTGCTACCCTTTTGTACTATGCCTGCTAATTGCAGCATCTGTGCTTGATGATGCGTATGACCCCCACCTGCTCCAAGCCTACTCCAGCTGGGGAATCACATACCAGAACAAGTTGAGCCCCATCTGGTCTCACTTGAGCTGGACTGTGGGGCCGTTGCCTGCCTCTGCCACCTGGAGCACCCCACTCACTGCTCCGTGTGCCTCAGAACCCACCATATATGTGGAGATAGGGGCCCCTCAGTCTCTGGTGATGAGTCCTGCTGCTCTGGTTCCTGCGTACCAACCTCCATCCCTCCATCCTCCTCTGTCACCCCATGAGTACTTCCGACACTAACTTCTCCTTCCCCATCCTCAGCTTGCCCTGGTGTGTCCCAGTCCCAGCTACCCCCCTCACCGGGATCCTTTTCCTCCTCCTCTCCCCTTTCCCCTAGTCCTGCCAGTTCATGACATTAAAGCTCAGTGTCTTTTATATGTGGTCAGACATAAGCACTCACTCCTGGGTTCAGTGGAGCTTACTGCCGGGAAACTGTGCAAATTAGGATAATATTTGTGCTTTTTCTGATAAATTGGCTATTATGCTATGCCCAGTGTGGGGAAACTTTGGCCTTCCAGAGTTGCTGAACTACAGTTGCCATTGTCCTTGGCCATTGGCCATGCTTGCTGGGGCTGATGGAAGTTGCCGTTCAGCAACATCTGGGAGATCAAAGGTTCTCCACACCTGTGCCCATGTGTGCTGATACAGATTGATTGATAGAGGATCAACCCAGCTACCTGCAATTTTGGACACACTCTTGGGGGCATAGCTATAGCCTAGGGCTGAGTTTCTGCACTTCATAATTGACCACTACATCACTTGTCAACAGGATTAAGTGAAGGACCAGACTCACATTTTCACCGGGGCAGTTCTGAACATTAGAATTGCGTCAAATGTGTGTTATACTAGATCTAGGTTTCAAACGGAAGTGATTGAAGGGAAAGTGAAACTACTGAAGGCCACATATAGCATACTATTAGAATGGGAGATGAAAGATGAAGAGGTAAAATCAGTTATGATTAAATGGGCACAAGATGTAGGTCACAACATCATGATGGAGGATTGGGTTAAATTATGGAAAACTGACTTAAAATTTACAGACTGTTCCCTATTGAAGGAGAATTACATGAAGATGGTACACAACACCAGTGCAGTTAGGGAAAATGTACAAAACTAGTTCAAACATATGTTGGAAGTGTAAGGAAAAGGAGGGAACATTTTATCATATGTGGTGGGATTGTAAGGTAATTAAAAAATTTTGGGAAATGATATACAATGAACTGAAGAAAATGTTCCATCTAACATTTGTTAAAAAACCCGAGGCATTTTTGTTGGAGATCGTAGGGAAAGACCTGCTAAAAAAGTTGAAAAACATCTTCATGTATGCGACAACGGCCGCGAGAGTTCTGATAGCACAAGGATGGAAGACTGAAGAAATCCCAACTAAAGAATTATGGCAAGAAAAATTGATGGATTATGCAGAACTGGCAAAATTGACTCATAAGCTACGGGACAAGGATAACTGTGACTTTAAGGATGAATGGGAACCTTTCACAAAGTATTTGAAGACGCAACAAAGCGAACTGGACTCCTTGGCAGGTTTTGAATAAACATCCACAATTATTTTTTTTTACTGATAATAATTAGCTAAACAGTTGTAGGATCTATACAACTCTGTAACATGCAGAAAATAGCATTATTGGAGAAACCAAAGACTGGAACTGAGGGAAGTCAGTGGGTGGGGTGGGGGGATGGGTTTTGTGGGGGGAGGGGGAGGAAAAATGGGGAGGGAATAAGGATATGTTTTTGGAAAATATGTTTTGTTATAACTTTGAATAAAAAAAAATTAAAAAAACAACAAATGTATGTTGAATGCCTATATAAACCATAACCTAAACAACTCCTTATGGAACTTGAACGGAAGTCTAGGCTGGCACTAAGTGCAGGGACCCATCTGAGGCAGAGGGAGTCAATCACAACAGAAAAAAGCACTGGAACAACATCACCATGTTCCCTGTACACTCTGTGTGACTGGGGCAGTCTCTTACTTTGTGCAGGGCTACTTGAGCGTATCTTGTTTGACATGCACCACCATGCTGCATAGTGGCCGTACAACACACCAGCACAATCTGGCTAACAGGCACTCGCTCCAAGTCACTTACACCCTCATGATCACTAAAGGGAGGCTGAAGGAGGGAGCAGCTCTCTAGCTGTGGCAGGCCAGAATATACAAATTAGGCGTAGGGTGCCAACTAACTTGAAGTGCTAGGACAGCAGCAGTATTTTGCAGGTACCTGTGCAAGCTATAAAAAGGAGACGGCAGCTGATATGGTGACCACCAGATCAAAGGGAAGCTACTGAGGTTAAATAAGTTACATTAGAAAATGATCTGACAGTTTGTTTACCCTCCTCAAAACAGATATGGTTTGTCACCCTTGCATTCATCCCTTTGGATAGGAAAGGAAATCAATAAGTCACTTCAACCCTAGTACAACAGGCAGATTTAGCAGCAAGATGACGTTCCGGGATGCAACATGAGGAGGAGACCATTGTCAGGACCAACTTATTTGTTTATTTTATTTAAAATACTTTCACCCCATATTTCAGGTGAAAAAGCCTCGCAAAATGGCTTACAATCGATAATAAATATACTTCTTGCTCTTAACCTTACAACAAGATACAAAAGGTAAACAGATTTGAAGGGAGGGTTGGGGGAAAGGGCAAATTCAGGCAGAATGAATATTCAGGCAGAATGAATATTGTATTTTTCACTCATTGATACTGGAATTCAAGGTTTGACACCTGACAGTTTATATTTTTGACAGTACTTGATAGCTAACACGCAGTGGTGTTGCTACTTGGCAGTACTGATAGCTGATATCTGGTGGTTTGGTTTAAACTTTCTGTCTTTAGGAAACACTTTCCACATGGATTTGTCTGCCAAGGAATCCCTGTACATCTGCTACGGAGGATTCCAATACATCGCCATCTGGCAGGGAGGCTGTAGTTGCAAGATTCCTGCACTGAGCAGCAGATAGCACACTAGATTAGTCCCAAGGTACTTTAAAATCAAAGATTCTCTGAGTGCAAAGGATTCTAGGGTTCTAAGGGGCACACTCAGTCCATGTGTGCTTGACAACTGTGAGTGTGCCCTAAAAACAGTCTGAAAAGAAAATTATAGTATCAGAACATTGCAAAGCAGATGCATAACAGTGGGAATTGTGTTTTTTTTGTTTGTTTGTTTTTCAGAAACCTTGCCTGACATTATTCATCTTCTCATGAAGTAAAAGCACCCCAGAGAAGATTCAAGGAATCCAGAGTTTTCCCAAGAGACAGGTTTAAAATCACTGCTGTTTTTTATTTAACAGTATTTCATGGTTGGCATTCAACAGCATTTAATATCTGAGAGCATTTGACAGAAAACCTTCAGCAATATTTAGAACCTGAGAGCACTTGATGGCTAACATGGAGTGTTGATTAGTTTTTAACTACTGACAGCTCATCAGATTCCACATTTGATGACTATTAAAATAAAAGCATATAAGAAATATGAATAAGCCTAAAGAATTTATACACACACACACACACACATACATATATACATGTATGTATATATGTGTATATATATTTACATATATACATACATACACAGAGAGAGAGAGAGTGGTACCTCGGGTTAAGAACTTAATTCGTTCTGGAGGTCCATTCTTAACCTGAAACTGTTCTTAACCTGAAGCAACACTTTAGCTAATGGGGCCTCCCGCTGCCACCACACCACCGCCACAATTTCTGTTCTCATCCTGAAGTAAAGTTCTTAACCCGAGGTACTATTTCTGGGTTAGCAGAGTCTGTAACCTGAAGCAGCTGTAACCCGAGGTACCACTATGTGTGTATGTGTGTAATCTATATTTAGGCTTATTCATATTTCTTATATTATATATATATATATGCTATTATTTTATATATATTTAACATCCAAAATGCAGATTTATATTATATAACATCCAAAATGCAGATTTAAATTCTGGATTTTAAATCTTTCTTTCAAACTTTGTATGGCAAAATTTGGAAATTCACAGAATTTAATTTTCAAAGGTATTTCATGTTTTTCCTTTCAGATCTATTTTGTGACTTTGCAGTACAGTATTGGACCTTACCAGGTCCCTTTAAAAAGTCAAGGAATGAGTCTCTCTGCAGTATCGTCCAAAGAACAAGGATTTACTTTGCTAAGGGCTTGAGGTTCTTTTCTAAATGTAAACCATGGTTGTGCCAGACATTTCTGCTGTATTTGGCCCCAAAAATTCTCCCATCAATTAGTGAGAAAATAAACTGTGTTCAAAAATTATCAAAGGCGAGAGGAAATTTTGGTGAAATTTTGGTGATAGTTTTCAAGGTTATTCTCCAGTTCTTGCGTAAGATCATTTGAGTGGTTGTCATTCATAGATAGGCCCATATTTCAGGAAGAAAATATTTGCTTGTGAATTTAAAAATGAGAATCTTGTCCAAATAGTTACACAAAATGACACTGGCTACACTTAAGTCCTAAAGGAATTGAAAATGAGCAGCAGCAAACCAATAGACAAGAGCCTAAACACAATGCAATATCTGCTAAGGCTTCTCCGTTATATAATTACTGAGCTCAATACACTAGAAAAGTTACTGTTTTATTAAATGAGCTTTTCACTACTGTAATGTCACCATCGATGCCACATGACACAGGGCGAAATAAGAGATACAGAAACCTCAAAGAGCTACGGGTAATGTCTATGACAGCGGAACTAATGTACAGGCGATCATTCTTACATTATTCAGCAGTTTCAATCACTTTCTTTTTTATAATGGTTATATGATGTAAGAATATATAAATACTGTAGGGGGAGGATCTATATATAGCTTAACAATGGAAATATTAATGTGTTGTTCCCACGCTATCTTCAATGGCTGCAAAAGGACAAGAGATTTGCAAAGATGAAGGACAGGATATCCATTCGAATCTTTCCTTCTGCTCCAATAAGGGAGAAAAGTGTAACGAACATTTGGCAGGTGGCAGGAGTTCCCTGTATCCAAATAAGGAGGGATCCATTTATTTAAAAAAGGATTAATCTGAAGGACACTTATTGACTGAACCTCTTGGTACTGCAGAGATGTGTGTTCAGATCTCTGCTTGGACCAGTCACACTATTTCAACTTAAGTTACCACAAAATGTTCAAAGAAGAGGACATGTTCTCCACCACAACCTCCTTGATATCCCTAGGGTGGGATACAGAATAATAAATAATGTCCCAAAGGATGCCATAAGCAAGAGGCCTCCTTTACACCTAGTACTCTTCTTGACATAAAAGGGACCCTCTTCTCACTTCACATCACTTACATAGCTGATGAAGAAAGTCTTGTCCATGCTGAGAAGAGCACTGGTTATAAGTAGCTTTGGGTGACAGCCTCCACAGGCATAACGGCAAGTGTGGCAAGCAAGACAAACCATCTCAGAGAAGGGCAAGGAATATGCTTAACAAAAGGACAGATAATGCCTAATAAGGCTGCCATTGAACAATTGTATCTCAAAATAACCATACCATCTTCTTGGAAGGAAATGCCCTTACCTGGTTACCATGTCTGGTTTAGAAGCTCCAGCAGTACGAAAATGGTGCCTTCTGTTCCAGCCTTTAAATGTCTGCTGGAAACTTTCCTGTGCCACCAGACATACGCAGGCAACCAAGAATCTGTCTCCTTTTATAGTTAGTTGTTGGTCTCTGATTTTAAATTTGTTGGTTTTGTTTTGTTATATAAAGATATTATTGTATAATACTTTGAATTTTTTAATGATATAGTGGTATAAATATTTTAAAATAAATAAATACATAAATGCAGGGTTGGTAAGTGGTATGGTTTGTGGGAGAGTTCTGAGGGACCCACATTTGATGTCTGCGCCTGAGGTTTCCCATCCCTGCCTTAAAGGTTACTTGTCATGCAAGCCTGAGGCTTAGTCTCACATCCTTTTGTTTTTATGGTGGACATATCTGTGAACAAGTCATTTTCCTATTGTGCTTAAGGCTATTTAATTTCTTGCCTTTGACAATTATTCCAGAAGCCTAACCCAGAAATATTTGTTACTGTCAGGCCTAGAGTCACCTTTTTGTGTGGCCTCTACTTCCTATTTGGACAGCATGTCCATGTCTTCTCCTATGCATGGCCTTTCAGCCTAGATAATATGTCCTAAATCCCCTCCCCCACCTACTCACCTGCCTCCAGGTTTTTGTGGAGTGCAGTTAAATTTTTCACTACCTATTAATATTTCCATTTTTCAACAAATACCAACCAGACAAACAGGAATGAAGGGAAAAGATTGATGGGCTCTGCTACGATACTTATCTGGCCCACATTACTGTAGTATCTGGATGCTTCAAAATATGTAAAGCATTTGTGCTATTTTCCACTTTTGCAGATGGAATAGTTGCGGACTGCAAGGCTACATGTCAAATTTGTTAATATTTCCCTCAGGGCAAATTGTTCAAGTAGGATCTTGCTCTCTGAAGTGTTGAGCTTCTCTTGTGTTCTAGGCCCACATTTCCTGTGCTGCTCGCTTCCCTTGAGCAGTGAGCAGCTGATAAACACTGGAGGTGTTTCTACTGAGGAGGCACAATCTGTTCATATGGGAAACATGATGTTGCCTCCACAAGTGAAAGGGAACTAGTTTCAGAGCAACTGTCCCATTGATTCTCTGTAAACACCCCCCCTCAACTGTTCTATGTGCAGCTTGCTCTGCTCTGTGCACACTCTGCAGTATCTACAGTTGTCACTGATAACCATAGGTAGAAGTTCACATTATGCCACCCCTTGATTTCCTGAAACTTCAGCAGCTGCTTCTGAGTGGCATTAGGAGGGGGCAATTTCACAAGGAACAGGTGGCAGCATAGCAGCCAACTCCTAGGGGCCGGAGACTCTTCACACACACACCCAACTTAATGGACATTGCCATTCAAGTGTGTGTGTGTGTGTGTGTGTGTGTGTGTGTGTGTGTAGTGTCATGTGAGTGATTATGTGGGGTGGGGCTTACCTGCCCCCTCCATATTTTATTCAAGTTGGCACCCCTGGGTCGCAGGCGAGAGAAGGAAATGCTGGCCTGGAACACCTGTTGGAGAAGAAGCAACCACTGCCAATGGAGAGTTGTTGGGGCGGTGGGGAGATAGGACAAGCACACCTTTTCCATCTCTGTGTCTCTGAAGGGCAGTGTGGTCATGGTAAATTCTGAAGTGCAGGAGATGACTAGGCCAGCATCCCTAGCCATGCTCCCCAAAGGGAGTCCAATTTCTTCAGATCAGCTGAAACAATCACAACAGGGAATTGGTAAAGGGTGGTATATTGATTAACACGTTGAACTTTCGGTGGGAAGACCAGGATTCACAACCCTCATCAGCCATGAAGTTCTCTGATCAGCCATGAAGTTCTCAGTCTGAGCCTATCCCATCGATATATAAAAAAGGAGCAATGTGCCAGGACAGACCTGCCTCCAGGCTTAAAACCAGCTGAGCTGTGTGTGGTGGGGCAGTGCTATGTAGCAGCCCTCCTGACACTGGTGTCGCTGTGGCTTGTCCGGGCAGGATTGAAGCGGGGCAGCACCGAGGTGGGAGTCACACATTTGGGAGTGCAGGATCAGTAGCAGCACTCCAATCAGTTTAACTGTGCAACTCCAACTGTAGGAAAATAGGAAGCTGCCTCCTACCAAGCAGAACTGTTGGTCCGTTTAGCTCAGTTTTATCCCGACTGGCAGTGGCTCTCTGGGGTTTTCGAGAGGAGCCTTTCCCAGCACTACGTGGAGATGCCAGGGATGGATCCTGTCCCACTCTGCATGCAAAGCACATGCTCCGCTGCTGAGTTCTGCTCCTTCCCACCAAGCCGCTGTAATGTATGCAAGCCCTGCATTCGCTTCAGAATGAATTCACCCAGAGGAAAGTAAGCTGAACTGAAGACTGGATCGTTTACACATTACTTATGCATTTTCCTCAGATAATACAAGGAATATGATGCGGAGCCTGGGACTTTAAAAAACAACAACCCTCCTTTCTCAAGCCTCAAGCTATTTCTGTAACCACTATGTCATCCTTCTTGGCTCCCGTGTGGTCCCCTACTTAAGCAAGTTCATTCTCATTTCCCTTCAACATAATATCAACCAGAATGCCTACATGTAATCAATGTTTTGGCATGTGCACACAATTATGATGTTCTGGAAAGCACAGTGCACTGCTTTGTC
Organism: Podarcis erhardii; assembly: GCF_964252035.2. Taxonomy (NCBI): domain Eukaryota; kingdom Metazoa; phylum Chordata; class Lepidosauria; order Squamata; family Lacertidae; genus Podarcis; species Podarcis erhardii. Next base: position 75,710,036 of record NC_138497.1, on the reverse strand, counting down.
CTTTATTGTCCATTTCCTACAAATACAATTAGCGAAGAACAAATTAGATTGTAACATCATTTTGAGCAGGCTGGCCTTGTTTTGCTCCATTTCCAATTTTCTTAGAATTCAGTGTTTACAGAGATTAAAATACAACCATGAAAAAGTTCAACCAGAAGACATGAATAATATATAAAACACATTTTTTAAAAAAAGAACTCTAAAGAAGAGGATGGAGATGGATACGCCCAGGAGTTTTGTGGTGGGCTGTTCAGGGCAGAGCTGGCGGACACTGCTTGATGAATTCAAGGCTGCAGTTTTGGAAGAGGCTTGGTAACTCAAAAACAAGAGAGAGTCATGCTCATATATGGCTGCCAATTTATTTCTAGGTCCAGTTTAAGGTGCTCACAAATGACTTAGGCCCAAAATATCCAAGAGACCACCTTCTTCCCTACAGTCACTTTCAGGTGTTAAGATCAGCAAAGTGATATTTCTGACATCCTCAGAAGCATAGGGATGGCATCCCAGGAAAGGGTAACCCTTAAACTGGCTCCGTGACAGCCCCTAAATTGTAGAAACTTCCCCATAGATGTGCATCAGGCATCACCATTGTATAGATTCCATTATATGCTGAAGAGTCTCCATTTTACCCTGGTCTTGGACACCTGATATAGACAGACAGACAGACAGACTCCCCACCCCCCACCCCCATTCTATCCCCTAAGAATATGACCAGCAGTAACAATGGTGTAATCTAAAAGAAAGTGGCTTTGCATTAAACTAGAAGTATACCTCAAAAGTGCACCTCCCTTTCCTGGAGGTTTTATTGATTAGTACATGTCCCATTTGGACATACACCATTTTGCTCTTCTCAGAATTGTATTTTGCTCCTCTCAGAATTAATGGGAAGTTCTGGACAGCCATTGCAGGATAACTCAGAACACTGGAGATTTTACTTTTTCTTAGCTTTATGAGATAGATCCCTACTGCTCCCCTTTTATAATTTGGGAAGTGTCAATGACTGAACATGGGGTTTGAACCCTTTCCCTTCCCTTCAAAGGGTTGTGACAGATTTTACTTGTGGCTTTTACCAATGTATATAATTGGATGCTGTGTCGACTTGTGGTCAGAAAATGGTTTGACAAAGCAAATGGTTTTAGATGTTCAAGATTCTCTGGGCTGATTCAGCCATGCAATTGTACAGCAAGGATGGGGGACCTGCCACTCTCCGGATGTTTCTGGCCTACAGCATCCATCCTTCCTGACCACTGCCCATGCTGGGTTAGTGGGAGTTGTAGGCCAACATCAGCTGAGGGGCCACAGATTCCACATCCCTAATTTATGCAGCTCTATTTCTCTTCCTTTAACTACTCACAGGTGAATGTATGAACTGACTGTATTAAAAGCATTTTGTTTGAAGACGCTTGGTGGTAATTATGATAGCTACATTACCTCCAGTATTAGAGGGAGTGTGCCTCTGAATACCAATTGCTGGGGATCACAAACAGGAGAGTGCTCCTGTGCTCCTGTACTGCTTATGGACTTCCCTCAGATATCTGGCTGGCCGCTGCCAGGACAGAATGGCAGTCTAAATGATCTTTTGGTCAAATCCAGCAGCACTCGTCTTATTTTCTTAAATGAGATGAGGTAATCCGAAAGTTCCATCTGTGGTAGTTCATGGCTCATTACTACTTGTAAGTCATCAAAGATGATTTATGGTCAGAGGCAGCAGTGCTTCTGAATATCAATTGCTGAAAACCACGGGAGGGGAGAGTTTTGTTGTGTTCAGGTCCTGTTTGTGAGTTTCCCTCAGGCATCTGGCTAGCCACTGCGAGAACGGGATGCTGGACTAGATGGGTCACTGGCCTGATCTAGCAGGATTCTTCTGTTCTTATCACTTGATCTTTCAGACATAACATGGTGAACATGCACAAGAGACATTTAGAATTGAAGTCTTGAGGTAGATTTTAGTATTATGATGATAAGTAATTTTGAAGGAAGAAAAATAGCTGTCTACGTTAATTTTTTAAAAAATATTTTGCCCCCAGCTCCAGAATTAAAATTGCTTTGTCCATTGCTGATTTCTTCTAATAGAGCCATTGTTTGCTTTAATAGCAGAAAGGATGAGCTGTCAGAAGACATTTTCATACCGCACTTGGAGTCATAAAGAGTAGGAATGTGTATATTCAATCCTCAGTTGTTAATGAGCAAGGAGCAGCAAGAATTGTTTCCTGGGTGATGGTGATATTACTTCCATGCAGACAGATCCACTTCAGTTGGTAAATACAGATGAAAAAGTCTACTCACTTCCCATTTGCACTGGGTGGTTGAAACAGTCACATGTTTAAAACCCACCAACAATACTTCTTGTTTGTTTGTTTGTTTGTTTGTTTGTTTGTTTGTTTGTTTGTTTGTTTGTGTGCTTAAGGTGAAACTGTAGCTGATACATCTTTGTGCATAGACTGCGCTTCTGGTGAGCTAGACCAGAGTTTTGTGTTCATTTGTGGAAAAGGATACTGGCCATCGAAAATGTTTACTACATTGGGAAATGAATTCACTATTCAAAGACTCCAAGCAAATATAAAACAAAAATTAAAACAAGAGCCTCATATAACCCACTTTGTGTTTTATCTGTTGCAGACACTCCCATGCGTAACAAGTAAAGAGTGAAAGAAGTAGTTTTATTGGGGTGGGGCATGTAGATTAATTCCCCATATGTTTCTATTTTTTTGCACATGTTGGTATGTTAAAAATCAAATCAGGTCTTTCCTCTGCCTCTCATTCCAAAACTTCACTGTGAAATAACACTCGGCAAAATGACTTCAAGCTGTCACCATTACACAACCTAAACTTTATCTCTTCATTAATGCATTACAGAGCAAAAAAACAATGAGAGCATTCCTTTGGAATGTGTGTTTACTGAACACAAAATGATATGTTTACTGAAATAGCAGTTGCTGCCGGGTTACCCAGTGGGGGAAAGCATTCTCTTTCCATACCATTCAGATCTCCTGGTGTCACCCTTATCCCGAGCACTACCCTCCAGAGGCAGGATGATTTCTTCTCCACCCTGCTCCTAAAATATTCAGACAAATCTACTGCATTTTAGTTATCATGATCCACGTTACAAGAGCCAGACTTTGTTTGGAGTGCAGGAAAAGAGGTCATTTCATATTGTGCAATGGTCACACAAAGACAGAAATGGCAAAGCAAATATGGTGTGCACATGAAGCTGCCTTCTACTGAGTCACACCAGCCATCTCAGGATAGTCTACTCTGATCTGGCAGTGGCTCTTCCCTGGCCAAGGTCTTCCTCAGACCTGCTATTACTTAAACTGGTGATGCTATGATTTCAACAGGGGACCTTCTACCTGCAAAGCACGGGCTCTTGCACTGTGCTATGTGCTTGCTCAGCAGAGGAACGATCCAAAGATCCAGACCAGATTTAGTGGAGCTCTTCCAGCACTGTGGGACTGAACTTACTTAGGACAATGCTATGGTTGCTTCCTAGGTATATTGTGCATTAGGCAAAACTGCATGAAAACTGCATATGATGTTTAATTTGCATTCAAATGTTGATGAATTTTAACGAGGACTTTAAAAAAAAAAGTAAACAGATGTGGAAATGTGGAGAACAGACTCCATAGCTTGAGAGGTAATCAACGTAAGAGGTATTGGAGGAGTGGCACCTTAACACTTCAGACATAGCTTGGAAGGGCAGCGTGGTAAGTTGCCATGTAGCCAGGTTGCCAGTAAGGCCAACCAGGAATGGCCTGTGCCATGGTGGTAGTGAGAATCCAGCAACCACCCCCTGGAAGCCCAACCTTCCAGCAGACAGGCTGCCTGATAGGATTATTATTATTATTATTATTATTATTATTATTATTATTATTACTCGGCCCATCTGGCTCAGTTTCCCCAGCCACTCTGGGAGGCTCCCAACAAAGTATAAAAAATACAATAAAACATCAAACATTAAAAACTTCCCTAAACAGGGCTGCCTTCAGATGTCTTCTAAAAGTCAGATAGTTGTTTATTTCCTTGACTACCGAGAAGGCCCTCTACCTGGTTCCCTGTAACTTCGCTTCTTGCAGCGAGGGAACTGTCAGAAGGCCCTCGGAGCTGGACCTCAGTGTCCTTGCCCCATTCTGCAATGAAATGATGTAATGAAAAGTTGTGGTCATGTTTTAACTGGCACTCTTATCGCGTGGGGATCATTGCTCCCAGTACAGATAGATGCCTGGGTGCACCAGGGGCACAAACTAGACTCTGTAGAGAACTGTGAGCAGTAGCTAGGACTAGCTCAAGCCTTGTGGCTTATTCAGACAATCCTGCAAAGCGACACCTGACTGCATTAGCACAGCAATACTTTTTACTATTAGGAAAATGTGATTCTTTTCCCCACATTTTCCTAACTGCAAAAAGCACCACAGTTTCATTGCTGGGAAATGGAGATCTTGCTGCAACAGACGTGGTGCCTTGAGGAATTTGCTTAAATCCCCTACAGCAAAAGAATAGGAACTGTGTACTTCCCATGCCAAAAATAAAAGTGATGAAATGGAAAGCAAAGGACCAACCTGGTCTGCTACTTTATGTCCCCCATCATTTATGTTGATAATTCTCCATTAGGGTATCCTTGGGGCAGGTGTCTGCATTTTTGAAAGCTCATCTTGCCTTGGTCCCATCTCACAGAGGCAAAGCATCCGGGTCCCACTTGCAGGCTTCCCACAGGCATCTGTTTGGCTATGGTGAGAACAGGAAGTTGGACTAGATGGGCCCTTGGTCTGATCCAGAGGACTATTCTTAGGTTCTTTTAAAGTTTTTCACAGCTCTAATGATTGGGAAACAAGACTGTGTATTTGAGCAGGAGAACATGAGACTATGTATATGGCAATTCCTTCTGCTTTTCTGGTCCAAGCAGTAAAATCAACCTGCACACAATTATGGAACGTTTTTCTTAATGCAGCTGCCAAGCAGACATCCATATTGGCTGCAGTACGGCTTGGTGTGGATATACCACCATAACTCCCTAGTGATTCACACCAGCCAATCAGAACAGAGTTCATCAGTTCAGCAAGCAACATAAACAAAATATCAGGGGTTTTATATTCATTCCTTCATCCTTAAAAAGAAACACACTAGAAAACGTTCCCTGCCAGCCAGCCCTAACCTGGTACAGCATATTAGACTAATGAAGGGATGCTGTTCATGGATCATTCACAAGCCGCCAAGATTGGGAACAAACAGTCCCCACAATTTGGATGGAACTGTTTTTGAACTTTTCAGAGGCTCATAATCTGAAAATTCCTGACAGGAAACGATTGCTCCTTCCTACTGCTTCCCTGCTATGTATAAATTAAAGGCAAATGCCAAGATGGGAATGAGACTACAAAGATTGCAGCGATTCTTTCATACTTATGTGCAAAAGAAGTTCGCAGAGCGATCGGTGACCACTCAGGACTCCTCCTAGGTGAGGACCATTAAGATCCTTTGTTGTTCACCAGCTTTGCACTGATATGCACCATCCCATGGAACGTAAATTGTGTCATGGATGCAGTTGATAGGTAAGCTATTGCACCCACGCAGCAACTCAGTGTTGGTTTCCCCCCCTTCCTGTATCAGTGTCATACAATGGAACTGTTGGGCAGTAGTTCTGAGACAAACTAACAACAACAACAACAACAACAACAATAATAATGGCATAATTAACCTATGGAAATTGTCATGACAATATGTGATGATGGCCACTAGGTCAGGTGGTTTTAAAAAAAGGGGATTAAAACAGCCAATGTGATGCCATCCAGATGTTCAGGACTAAAACTCACACCATCCCTGTTCATTGCTTATGCTTGTTGGGGCTGATGGGATTTGTAATCCACAACATCAGGAGGGCACTTCATTGGCTATCCCTGGCTTGATGCATGGAGGAGGGTAGGTCCATCAGTACCTGTGATGTCTAAATGGAACCTCCATATGGTAGTATACTTCAAAATATGAGCGGCTGATGGACAAGAACTACTGAAACATATGGCAGGCCACTTTTGGAAATGGAATGCTGGACTAGATGGCAGTTCAGTTTTGTTTGTTTGTTTGTGGCTTCCTTGTCAAAACGGTTTCTCAATGTAAAATGAGTTATAAAAATAAGGTGAAACATAATTAAAATGCACAATAAAAATTTCACTGAAACATCCATAACTAAAATGTACAACAAAGAAACATATTAAAACAATATAACAATGAAAACCAGGTAACTCTTGTCAGGAAAGCAAGAGAGCACTTGTGTGAACAGATGCGTCCTCAAGAGCCTGCAGAATGCCAATACTGATGAAGCCTTTCATATTCCAGAAGAGAGAGCATTCCAGCACACTAGTAGCACCATTGAAAAAAGTCCACCTCTGTGTCACCACCAGCTGGTAATCATCAGGCCATGGGAGAACTGAGTTCCATTTCTTTACCAGGCAGCGGATGGTATAGCAGGGCTGCTCTTATGCTCTCAAGTATCCTGTTAGTAAAAGTAAAGGCAAAGGGACCCCTGACCATTAGGTCCAGTCATGACCGACTCTGGGGTTGCGGCGCTCATCTCACTTTATTGGCCGAGAGAGCCAGCGTACAGTTTCCGGGTCACGTGGCCAGCATGACTAAGCCGCTTCTGGCAAACCAGAGCAGCACACGGAAACGCCATTTACCTTCCCACCGGAGCGATACCTATTTATCTACTTGCACTTTGACGTGCTTTTGAACTGCTAGGTTGGCAGGAGCTGGGACCGAGCAATGGGAGCTCACCCCATCGTGGGAATTCGAACCGCCGACCTTCTGATCGGCAACTCCTAGGCTCTGTGGTTTAACCCACAGCGCCACCCATGTCCCTTCATCCTGTTAGTATCAACCTACTAAAATCACATAAATATTTGTTCTGTTTCTTGCCACATCAGAGTGCACAAGGCTCTGTGGGTTGGAGAAGTAAGAATGGAAGGTGAGCACTGTATCTGTCCATTACCCATGTTGTCTCCATCTGATATTACCATGCACCACTGGGGAAATGTCACTGAACTGGAAAACTAACAGCATTTTGGCATCACTTTAGACTATGCTATGCACCCTGGAAACTAATGTTCCTATGCTTCCTTCTAGACTTCTACAGTAATAGCAGTGAGGATTTCTCTCTCTCTCTCTCTCTCTCTCTCTCTCTCTCTCTCTCTCTCTCTCTCTCTCTAAGAAAAAAAATAGTATTTTACATTTCTGGTCCTTTAGCTGAATGTTAAAAGTAGCTAGATCTATTAACATTGCCATAAAATTCTTTTTATAATTAATAGGGCATAAAATGCCTTGTCTGAATCTTTGCAACGTTAAGCAATAAAAGTTATAAAATGACATCATTTCTTAATATTGCTGGGAAATAGTTTATACACAGAGTGTAAACAGACCCCCATTCTCAAGTAAACCCAGTGACCTAGTCTGGAATTTGTTAAGAAGAAGAGGTGGGCAATGCATACTAATAAAGTGTGCCTGTGCCCCACGAGACAGACAAAAGTCTGTAATCAATGTGGAACAAGGGGGAAAGAAGCTATAAATATTTTTCTCCACTCACCTAGACTGTTGCCTACATACACACACACACACACACACCCTCCAAGTGCTTTTCCATATATTTTTGTGCAGCTATTACAAAAATAGCTCTTTGTTGAAGCAGTATTTTAGTATCTCCTGTGTATGTTCTGTTCACTATTAACTCTTACATCAAAGGTTAGTAATATGTGTACCTGACATCAATCTTGTTTTTAGACACTGGACCCTGAGGATCCAGGAAGACAGTGGAAGACACTGTGCCACCATCTCACATACGTGTATTCTTTCAGGCTAAAAGGGTACCACCTAGTTAATATGGGGTGCAACTTCCCTTTCAGAATGTTAGAAAGCCCCAACATGTGGGGTTCTGCTCATATATTGCAAGCTTCACATGTGGAGAGAATATGGAAGAAACCAACTGTTTCCTATAATGTGTGAATTTGAGTTGGATGTTTTGTGTCACATGGATAAAGAAGATAAGGCAACTTTCGCCTCCAGGAATCAGGGCTTCTCACCCCCGTCAAACTGATATTTGCTATGGCTTTTACTTTTGCTTATCAGCTTGGCCATATACCCTGTCTGAATTCCCATTTGTTGCTCTTTCTAATAACCTGTGCAGCAGGATCACGCAGAGTGCTTTTCCTTAGGATTGTTGTTTCAGTATCCTCCTCTGCTGCAATTCTCAGGTAAGCTTCAAGTGGGCGTCTTTAGAATTTCTACATGTTCATTTGAACTGAATGTCAACCCAGGTTTGGCTGAACAAACTTAGACACACAAACACACAAAATCAAGGTGCTTCCAGATGGGTGTTTATTGTGTGATCAGTGCTGCTCAAGCATGAAGGTCCACCCCCCCCATCAATCACATGACATCATCAGCATCAACATGCCAGCCTGTATTTCTTCACCCCATTTGAATCAGGACTTTCCCTTCCTGTGGAAAATCCACTAAGTTTAATAAAAAGCCCACCCTGTTACCAGCAATGAGTTTGTGATACCTAAATGACCCATTAACAGTTTTAAACCCTGGGGCTGGGGCCTGTTCAGGGTGGGGCAGCATGCTTTGCCCCAAGCAGTTCTTTTTCTGCCCATCCACAGTGAGTGCAATTTCACCACAGAAATAAAACCTGGATAGTTACTGATATAACAATGTAGGGCACTCCCTATCCTCTTGTTTCAACACAACAGCATCCCATTGAGCTCAATAAATTCTCTAGAGCCAAAGAATTCATCACTTTGCTCTATCATTGGCAAGCCAAGCTGCATTACAGAATGAGCTACATCAGGCATCATTCATCATTCCACACTTTTAATGTTCTTAGATAGTTACTTCAGGTATCCCAGTCTTCAGACCCTATTTAAAATGTTTGCATCCTTCAATAGTGGCCAATGCATCAATGATACTCAGAGTATAGCAGCATGTGGTTGTATGTATCAGGGACTGTAAGTGGGGGCAATACATAAAGCTTCCATGATACCTGCACAGATTTGCAGACTGACAAATGTTCAAACTAGATCCCATCTGGAATAAGCTCTTCCTGTGAAAGGATCCCCTTTGCAAGGGTCACAGGATAAAATGTTAATACTGTATCTAAAAGTTGGAGGTCTGTTTACTTCAGGTGGCCTAACTAATTTAGAGAGCTTTGGCCAATTAACAAAACATCAACAGAATTGCTTATCACAGCAGAAGGAGTTCATGTCTCAGACTAGATTTGCAAACATGAACAATTAAGGACAGTCCGACATCAGTTGGATGCAATCCTATTTGGGCCAACTTTATTCTTTGAATCACTTAGGTGCTAGCAGTATTATCATGTTGATTTGTGGCCACAGCCCTGAAACAGTTGATTGAGGGCAAGCTTCCAAGTTCAAGGACGTCTTCGATAATCAGCCACCTGCTCCGCAGAAAGAGAAAGGATTATATTTGTTAGGAAACCTAAAGCATTCATCCCATACCCCACTCCGGCTTTGATAGAAGCGTAACTGGTCAGAAACCACTACTGCTATATAGTAAATGCCTTTGATAACTGTAATTACTCCCACTTTCTTTTTACATTGGCTTTCTTTATATCTCCAAGCCAAGGACATTTCCCAGCAAAACATCAGGTGTGCAGGAATGACCTATGCACTTGCTGTTGGCAGGGGGAATATTTTTTGGTTGGGAAGTAGCACTGAGTAAACTCTGCCATCAGCTTTAAAGCTAGTTGTTACATGCAGCCCTTGGAGCAAAACATTTATCTTATTTTATAAAGTGGATGAAAAGTCTGCTAGGTGTGTTTTCTGTTTGTTTTAGGAAGAAACCTCGCTGAAGAGAACTGTTATTTTATTCGTTAGACAGAAGGCTACTCTTGCAATCCCATTCCAGCCCTTTAAAATCAACATGTTCCATCGTAAGTGGGCATACTGGACAAGGCTTAGCTAGCTGTCTATAAATTTAAATATAAGGTAAAGGTACCCCTGCCCGTACGGGCCAGTCTTGACAGACTCTAGGGTTGTGTGCTCATCTTACTCTAGAGGCCGGGAGCCAGCGCTGTCCGCAGACACTTCCGGGTCACGTGGCCAGTGTGACATCGCTGCTCTGGCGAACCGGCACCAGAGCAGCACACGGAAACGCCGTTTACCTTCCCGCTAGAAAGCGGTACCTATTTATCTACTTGCACTTAGGGGTGCTTTCGAACTGCTAGGTGGGCAGGAGCTGGGACCGAATGATGGGAGCTCACCCCGCCGCGGGGATTTGAACCGCCGACCATGCGATCGGCAAGTCCTAGGCGCTGAGGTTTTACCCACAGCGCCACCCGTGTCCCCAATTTAAATATAACTTAATATAATAAAAAAATGTCCAGGCGGTTTACATAATTTATTTTTTTTATATAAATAGAGGACTATTCAGTAACATTTCCTAAACACTGGATAAAACAAAAACAAAACTATGTATTACAAATGAAACTGAACAATGTACAAAACAAAAAAATCACAAATCAGAGTCCAGGAAAGCTTGGGTAAATGTGCACATTTTAAAGAGGTATTTAAAAGTCATTACTGTTTCTGCCTCACAAACTAATCAAGGGAGGGCATTTGAAAGGGTGAGTGATTTGCCAAAATATCTCGTTCTTCAGTAATTTTGGATTTCAGAGAATATAGCCTGGGCCAATTTTATGGACCCCTAGCAACTTTAAGAGATCTCCTGAACTTGAGAATGCATCACATTAAACTGCATTTTAAATTGCTGCAACAGCCCCCCCACCCTGGAAACTTATGGTGAATAATAACAAGGTAATCATTAACGACAATAGCATAATCTTCCAGTTGTGATCTATATTAATGGTACATTATATTTATATCTAAAAACAACTGGGGAATAAACTTTAATAGATTTAATTGGAAGATGAAGCAATTCAAGTTTTAATAGGTTAATCAGTAGAGCCAATTTTAATCAGGGGGTATAATATATAAAGGGATGCAGGTGGCGCTGTGGTCTAAACCACAGAGCCTAGGGCTTGCCAATCAGAAGGTCGGCGGTTTGAATCCCCACAACGGGGTGAGCTCCCGTTGCTCGGTCCCTGCTCCTGCCAACCTAGCAGTTTGAAAGCACGAAGTGCAAGTAGATAAATAGGTGCCGCTCCGGCGGGAAGGTAAACAGTGTTTCCGTGCGCTGCTCTGGCTCACCAGAAGTGGCTTAGTCACGCTGGCCACATGACCTGGGAGCTGTACGCTGGCTCCCTCGGCCAATAAAACGAGATGAGCGCCGCAATCCCAGAGGCGTTTGTGACTGGACGTAACGGTCAGGGGTCCCTTTACCTATAATATATAAAAGCCTTGCTTTGGGGGAGTGGGGGTTGTTCTAGTACATTACCATAACAGGGAATGGATGATAAAATATGAGATGATATTTCCTAACAATGAACAATGGGTTTGATTACTCAGTTATCACATCCTTCCTTCAATTTGTAGAAAAACACCTTTGTTGAGGTATTAGTATTATGCGGATATATTTACATTTAATCAATAAGTCAGTTACTCAATGTTACTCAGTGAAAAAGGCAAGTGGTTAATCAACTAATGATTAATCAGCTGCTAACCCTAAGAATGATACATATTTTCTGAAGCCGCAGTATTTGGGCACACGCTTCAAAAATTAGGCTTCCCTCCTGTGTCAGTCTGAGTGCCTACTGATTTCAGTGCCTAACCGATGTCCCCTGAAGGCCATCTTATACAAAACACATAAAATACAGGCATAATCTTTCCATTCCATATAGAGTGTGCTAATCTTTCCAAAATCAGAAATAAATTTGTTAGCTCTTCTAGCAACCCACTTCCTCGTACCTGAGTAAATAGTTACATCCATTCACATGATGGTTGTTGTTCCTCCAGTGATGTCATGAAGAATGTTGCCTTGGCATCATCCCAGCAACCTAGATCTGCATCTCCGTGAATCCCAGCAGAAAAGTCACCCAGGCTGCTTGACCCACCCTTGGCACCATCACATGATTCTCTGGAGTGAAGAAAGAGCATCGAGAACATGGGACTGAATAAACTGCTGGCTAGGGAAAGGAGGAGTTGGCTGCATATAGCTGGGTAAAGTGTTCATATAACGGTATATGTGCAATCCAAAATGTGCACTCTAACAAGTAATAAGAAGAACACTGCAATCCCATAATGTTAGCAACAGAAGCTGTCAGAGGTGTAGCATGGGGGAGTGGGGGGGGGGGGTCATGGCCCCAGGCACACATTTTTGAGGGGAAGCAGTTAGGCACCTCCATGACAGGCACAGAGCTCCAGCAGCTGAGTTGTGGCAGTGGGCAGGTTGGTGTACTGGGCTGGTGGATGGAGGCAGCAGGTGAGGAACCTGTTGGAGGCGGGCTCCATTCACCCTCCCCATGGGCTCCATGTGTGCCCCCCTGGCACGTGCCCCCACTCCAGCTGCCCAGTACACCGGGGGGGGGGCAACACTTTCCCTGCCCCAGGCACTGGCAACCCACGCTACGCTGCTGGAAGCTGTAACAGGAAAGTGGGGTTGGGGTGTGCTTGTGATGAACACTTTTGCCCAGTAATAATATTTTGTTATTGTCCATACTAGGAAAAATCTTCCCTAGTGCTCTCTTTCGGAATGCCATCTGGATTCTCATAACTGAAAAGCAGCTCTGCCATGTAGATTCCCCTATAATAAGTGCTGGCTGCATGGGGATACCCCTATTCTCTTGAGTTGGAGGAGAGCTGGTCATCCATATTCTTTTAGAGAAATTTCAGAGAGACAAGTTAAATCCCAGATAATTCTCTGCAAATGCTTCCAGTTCTTCATGTGAGGCCAATGTGAGGCACTGCCGCAATGTTTTACCAGTCATTTGTGAAGACTGCAGGAGGCTGCATTTTATCAGTTAAAATATTTCAAGAATATGGGGCAATTATTGCAAGAATGCAGGTATCAGAAGACTATATTATGTTTGTTTCTGGAAGCATGGCCAAAAAAGAAAAAAGAAAAGAAAGCTACTCTAGGATAAATGAATAGCAGGTTTAGAAAATGATAGGTTTTAACATGGCTGCTAGAATTTTCTAACCAGGTTGCAGCATTAACACAAATGTAATAGTCACCCTGTCCGGGACATGGGTGGCGCTGTGGGTAAAACCTCAGCGCCTAGGACTTGCCGATCGTCAGGTCGGCGGTTTGAATCCCCGCAGCGGGGTGCGCTTCCGTTGCTCAGTCCCAGCGCCTGCCAACCTAGCAGTTCGTAAGCACCCCCGGGTGCAAGTAGTTAAATAGGGACCGCTTACTAGCGGGAAGGTAAACGGCGTTTCCGTGTGCTGTGCTGGCTCGCCAGATGCAGCTTGTCACGCTGGCCACGTGACCCGGAAGTGTCTTCGGACAGCGCTGGCCCCCGGCCTCTTAAGTGAGATGGGCGCACAACCCTAGAGTCGGACACGACTGGCCCGTATGGGCAGAGGTAACTTTACCTTAATAGTCACCCTAAATCCCAACCAATTCCAGTTCTCAATGCCTCTGGGCCACCAGGAGACTTTTAAAATGTATTTGACCCTGGCAGTTTTTTTAGAAAAGAAGGGGTACCAGACAAGTGTTATTAAAAAAAATTAAAATGGAGGGGAAATTTCTATACTAACAGAAAGAAGGTTGCAGTTCTATATACATTTACCGGGGAGGAGGGTTAGGGCAAAATTAGTTTCAGTTTGTATTCCAAGATGTATCTATCAAATTCACACTTTCCAAAACAATAAGAGAATGGAGACGTACCCTCCTATGAAATTCACACTGCGTTCCATCAGCAGCAGTGTTTTGGTTTGCCAAATGAAATGATCCCACTCCCCTGCCCCTGTCATGCACTCTCCAAGCTGAGGAGGAAAGCCCAGAGCACAACTGAAAGTCCTTACACTGGGTTGAAAGGGCTGGTGAATCTGCTCTGACGTTACCTTAGCAGGGTGGAACCTTCCTCAACATGTATCTTTCTCATGCTACTCTCCTAACATCAGGAGTCTGATACCTCATGGGAGGGCCTGGCGCTGTGGCTCCTTCACACAGGCCAGCTTTGTTTCTGGGAGGGTTGTGCTGGCATGGGGAGGAACCACAACATCAGTTCTTTTCATCTGACTTCAAGAGCACCACAGGTGAGCACCACAAGAACCCTGCACCCCAGCCATGAGAATTTCCCCAAGAATATCTCTCTCCAATGTGATAAATTTCAAACACATTTTCTATTCTAATAATAATAATAATAATAATAATAATAATAATAATAATAATAATAATTTATTTATATCCTGCCCATCTGTCTGGGTTTCCCCAGCCACTTTGGCCAGCTTTCAACAAAAGATTAAAAATACATTAAACATCAGTCATTAAAAACTTCCCTAAACAAGGCTGCCTTCAGATGTCTTCTAAAGTCAGAGAGTTGTTAATTTCTTTGACATCTGATGGGAGGGCGTTCCACAGGGCAGGAGCCACTACCGAGAAGGCCCTCAGCCTGGTTCCCTGTAACTTCGCTTCTCACAGTCAGGGAACCGCCAGAAGGCACTCGGTGCTGGACCTCAGTGTCCAGGTTGAACAATGGAGGTGGAAACGCTCCTTCAGGTATACTAGACCGAGGCCATTTAGGGCTTTAAAGGTCATTGTGGAATATTATTGTACTTTGTTTGTTTGTGTGAAATGAAAAATCAATAAAAAGCATTTAAAAATAAAAATAAAGGTCAGCACCAACACTTTGAATTGTGCTTGGAAACATCCTGGGGGCCAATGTAGGTCTTTCAGGACCAGTATTATATAGTCTCGGCGGCCGCCCCCAGTCACCAGTCTAGCTGCCGCATTCTGGATTAGTTGTAGTTTCCGGGTCACCTTCAAAGGTAGCCCCATGTAGAGTGTGTTGCAGTAGTCCAAGCGAGAGATAACCAGAGCATGCACCACTCTGGCAGGACATTCTTCATTGATGGAACTCCTGATGCCCCCGGCGCCTTTACGACTTTCAGCCAATAATTCCCTTCCATCGCCTGTCCATTCCATTATTCATTGCTGTGCTCCTGCTCTGGCCATCTCAAGCCATTTCCTTTCCTCTCCTCTCATGTTTACACCCTTCTAGTGGTTTTAAAAATATAGATGAAGGGGAAGGGGGAAGGGGAGATAACAAGACATTGGGGAAAATGTAAATATGTTACTTGGCTCTTTTATTTTCTTCACTAATGTCTTTTTTAAATAATAAAAAGGGCTCCCTGCCAACTCTCTTGGTTACTATTTTGTTTAACTGTTCTAGGCATCAAAAAAGGAGGAGAAAACATGAAAATTGCTAGCAACCTCCTCTCCTTTCTGACACAATACCATCAGTGGTGGCATTTGCTTACATGGAGTGGGAGGAGGACAGTGGTTTAATTTCCTGCGAAGTCTGCTGTTCGCAAGTGCACTTGCTGTTTTTCGTGAAAGGAAAAGGGATTTTGAGGTCAGGCGATGAATAAATGATAACGCAAGATGGCAACTTGCTTCTACATCGAAAAGGAAGCATAAAACAGCACCACTCAAAGGACGGATCCAGCGACTGCTGCTCTCCCAAGCTCCTCACTTCTTCCCATCCTCAAGGAGAAGATAGCCCACTCTGCCTAGTAGCTACTTGAGAGACCACCTGCCCCTGTGTGGACCTGGTACATCACTTAGATCACCTGAGGGAAATACTACTCCAAGCAATGGACCTTGCAGAAGATTATAGGGTGATGACCCAAAAAACCAGGCATTTTCTGTTGTTGTCCATGTTCTTTGAATGCCCTTCCCTCTGTTGTGCATGAAGCAGCAACCAACAGTTGCTTCAGATCTCTTGTAAAGACCTATCTTTTTGCCCTTGCTTTTGCTGACCCATAAGACTGGACCCTGTTTTATGTATTTGAATCTTCTGAATTTCGATTTTATTTGCTTTTTTGTGGATTTATTTTGCTGTTTTACTGATTTTTGTTCTGTCTTTAAAAGATATGTCATTGGTTGTTGGCTTAAGAAACTTTTGAAACTTTTGAAATATTAAGTGGTATATAAATATTTTTAAGTAAATAAATAAAAAATTAAAAAAATATATTTGGAATCCATAACAATTTTTATATCTATTTTTCACCAAATGAACTTTTACTTTAGTTTATGTATTTAATTTTAAATTTGTGATGTGGTTGTTTTGCTCTTTCTGTGTAAACATTTGTTCTTTGCATTTAAGTATGGAGCTGCAGATTTAAAATGCTCTCCCTGGGGTTTTTTAGGGGGTGAGGGTGGGGGGTAGCATTCAAGTTTCAAGCTACACATTAAAAAATGCTCTGGTGAAAATAAAATCCAGTTGCATTTGGCCATGCCCACTTAGCTTTTGATCAGGCCAACTTGCCCATCAGAAGACAGCCCAGAATCAAAGATTCCCTACCTCAGCTGCACAGTTGGGCTGTATTCAGCTAAGTCTTGCTCAAGAAAAACCCATTGAAATTAATGAACCTAAGTCTATCATGTTTCTTAACTTCAGGGAGTACTCTGAGTGAGACCAGCATTGAATATCACCTACTGAGCCTCTTTGCTGGGTAACTTGGAAGAAAACTGATGTATTCAACGGCTTAAAACTAATTGCTTAATCCAAGCCCTTCTTACCTAAGAATAAACCCCATTGCTTTCAATATTATTTAATGCTGAGTAGACATGGTTAGAAGCCTGAAACTACACTGCCTTCTGTTTAAAACTGACTTATCAGTTTTAAACTGAAAATAACACACCCAGAGGAAAACTCTTTTTCCTGATTAGATATGGAGAAATCCAAAACTGTATATACAGGACAAAAGATGACTAAAAGGCACTGTAAAAGGGCAGGTGTGGAGCTAGGCCTCTTTATCAAGCAAGCAATTATGTCATTCAGTCTGAAAAGGAAAGGACTTCCCAAAGCATATAATACAAAAAGATCATCAACGGCAGACAGGAAGTATGACCAGTTGCAGCCTATATACACAAAGTCAGCCTGCGTGTTTAACAGGCAGCAAGCTATTAAAAACTCACTTAAGAAACAAACAAACTTGATGCAGCAACTTTGCCTGGACTAAAAATTAAGAATAGTATTCTTTTATATTATTAATCATAAAATAAACAATTCACACACACATACACACGTACCATTTCAGTTTAACATGTTGTAATAAAGGCTTTATCCATGTTCACCCAAGCTTCAAAAATGCCACACCTTAACGAGGCATTATTTAGGCACCAAGGATATGGTAGGCTATCCATCACTGTGCTTTCTTCCATCTTCACCACTTCTATGGAGCTGGATGGCTGTCAGTGGCAGACTGGGGGACCCAACTCCCAGATTCATCGGGAATCTGTGTATCTCAAGGGTAGGCAAACTAAGGCCCGGGGGCCGGATCCAGCCCAATTGCCTTCTAAATTCGGCCCACGGATGGTCTGGGAATCAGCATGTTTTTACATGAGTAGAATGTGTCCTTTTATTTAAAATGCATCTCTGGGTTATTTGTGGGGCATAGGAATTGGTTCTCCCCCACCCAAAAAAAAAAAAATAGTCCGGCCCACCACAAGGTCTGAGGGACAGTGGACCAGCCCCGTGCTGAAAAAGTTTGCTGACCCCTGGTATACCTGAAGCTACCATGCACCTGAAGCTACCATTCTAGTACCTGACTGGCAACTGGTACCGTCCACATAGAATAAGAGCTGGCAATGACCTTGAGGGTCATCTAGTCAACTTCCAGCCACAGATGAAGAGTATTTTCTTTTAGTCAAGTAAGTGAGTGAATGGACAGGATGGAAACTAATGTTTCACTAGCGCCAGCACAATGTGGTGCACAACATAAGGCCTGTGTGGGTCAATGAAGATCTGTGTTGTCTATTCGTGGCTCCCTGTAGGAATTATAAATGTCCATTGTTCGCAGTTTGTTCCTCAGCTATTCTTGAGAACATATAACACCCACTATAAATGGAGGGTGTCTGTGTTACTATACTTACCTCAGCTTCTGAGAGAGAAAAGGGCTGGGAAAAGGACAATCACTGTTCCTGCCATACCCTAAGCCCTTAATATATGAGATAACTGAGTTGCCCAAGCCACTCTGTGATTTTTACTCTTGACTAAGAAGACAAGATGGATAAAACCCACCAGGAAAGCCTCTCACTGAAAATGTAGTACAGTGGTACCTCAGGTTAAGTACTTAATTCATTCTGGAGGTCCGTTCTTAACCTGAAACTGTTCTTAACCTGAAGGACCACTTTAGCTAATGGGGCCTCCTGCTGCCACCGTGCCGCCAGAGCACGATTTCTGTTCTCATCCTGGAGCAAAGTTCTTAACCCGAGGTACTATTTCTGGGTTAGCGGAGTCTGTAACCTGAAGCATCTGTAACCTGAAGCGTATGTAACCCGAGGTACCACTGTAATATGATTGAGATGACACAAGAAAGACTGAATCATTGCTTTGGAGGTTGATAAGGGTTCAGATTTTTTGCAGGACTATGCCCCCTTTCTTCATAAGAGTTTCCTCCCCTGTGTGGCCGTTGATATGTGTTTGTGTGTATCAGGAGTGGGGAGATTTTTCTGGCTGGAGGGCCACATCTTTCTAACCCCCACCCCCCATCCCAATGGGCCAAAGCTGACAGCAGATACCTCTTCTGAATCCAGGTAAGACACTTTCGGTGCTCAGTTTTCCTTCTTCTGGCAGTCCTTCAAAGAGAATTTTAGAGCGCAAATGTCTTGACTGCCCAGACACAGCTGCTGGAAATTACATGGTCAGCACCTTCCTCAGAGGACTAACAGCAACAAGTGGTGGGCTCCTTTCTTATCTCAGTATGTGTTGTGGACCATGTGCTGGGTTAGTTGCCTGAAACTTTTCTGGAACTAGGATCCATCATCCTATGATTAGCCAAGATCTCTTGGAGGCTGGATCTGTTGCACCCTATGGATTCTGCCACCTGAGGCAGTCACCTCACCTTGCCTCATGGGTGGGCTGGCCCAGATCCATAGCCTAATTCTAGTGGGATTTCCATTTTTGAACATGGAACTTGCCTGGATGTGAACTGGAAGCTCCTATAAGTCATGTGGAAGTGAACTGAAAACAGGGAATGGATAACTGTTACGCTTAATTAAAAATATGAAGCTTACTTAACAGTATTGTTTTGCCTCTTTATGAATTTGCTTCTGTGAAAACTGGAAATAAGAAGGTGTACAAGATGACTGCAGCAACCAGTTCAGGAAGTTTATGCTAAGAGAGAGAGTCTGAAAAACTCATTTCCCCAAGGCCTACAAGAACAGTATTTAAAACTATAAAATGACAAGTTGCAATGCCTACAACTTTAGGTAGCATTCTGAGGCTTAGGGCTAAAGGCCAAATGAGCTTATCCATCTGATTTGTAATTGTTGTCTCCAGTCTACTGTTAGAAATGCCTATGTGAAATGGAATGTATGAATAACAAGGAAAACCCATTAAGATGCATTACTGTCATAACTATGACATCACCCCGAGCCAATAGGAAAGCTGAAATGGTACTCTAGAGCTCTGAAATCATTTCTTAAACAAGAATAGAGGTTTTTAGCTTCCACAGCTCTTTTTGCCAACATTACATTTATTGCTAACCATTCAGATTTAAAGCTTTCAAGATACCAATTCCAAAACCAGCAGTGTGACCTTTCAAAACATCAGCTCACTGGCTTGCATAAACTATGCCCCTAAAGATGATCCATACTTAATAAGGATGTATATCCGGAGTCACTGGGTGAAACACTGTCTTTTATTTTATTTTATTTTATTTTATTTTATTTTATTTTATTTTATTTTATTTTATTTTATTTTATTTTATTTTATTTTATTTTATTTTATTTTATTTTATTTTATTTTATTTTATTTTCCTATCAGTTGGCTTGACATCTTTTCAGTTTTACACCCACCTACCAGGAGTAGGGAACCCCAGGTCTATGGACCAAATGCAGCCCTCAAGATCTCTCTATCTGACCCTCAGGACTCCCTCAGGCAACATCCCTTGCCAGGCCTTCTCTGGCTTTTGCCTGGCTGGAATGTGCTCTTGAATGGTCACAGTGCTTCCTGCTTGCCTAGATGGAGAGGTCTGAGTGGAATGGAGCCTGCTCCTCAATGGGTAAGCCATACATCTCTTGCTCCACCCACTTTTGCTTCTGACCCCGCCCACCGCTGGCATGTGCCACCCAGAAGGCAAGGCAATGTGGACATCAGGCTGAAAAAGCTTTCCCACCCCAACTCTGCAAACACACACCTTTGAATCATGGGCAGTTCAGTATTATTTTGTGCTCAGAATCTGATTCTTGTTACTGGGTTTTCCTGACCACTGCCATGCTCCCAGATCCCCCTGCTTGCCTTTTGGAATAGCTGAGGGCACTGCAGTATGCCAGCTAGCTAAAACCTGTGCAGATTAAATACACAAATTAATGGAAGATTGTTGGATAAGAGAGGTATCTAGAACAGGCTTGTACCACTTGTGAACCACCAAGTCAAATGCAGTCAGCAACCCTCGCAGTGTTTCTCAAACTTGGGTCCCCAGATGTTGTTGGACTACAACTCCCGTCATCCTGAGCTCTGGCCTTGCAAGCTAGGGGGGTGGGAGTTGTAGTTCAACAACATCTGGGGACCCAAGGTTGAGAAAGGCTGCTGGGTCTTACTAAACCTCCTTCTTCTGCTGGGACTGCAAAAACAGGGAATACAGACAGTCATAAGGCACTCAGCAGATGATGAGACATAGCTGGTGGGCTGTTTTGGAGCAGGCAGCTCACAAATTGTGGAGTCTGTTCTGGTGTCCAAATCATTACTTTTCAAGTTGCTAAATGAAAACATGCATCAAAAAATAGTCCTCTGTAGAAAACAAACAAACAAACAAAACCCTACAACAACCCTCTGCTTTATCCAAATATAAACTATGTTCTATGGTTCTAGATTTTCTACATTATGAACTGCTGCTGGCGTCTAGCTCAGCATTGTCCACACTGACTGCCAGTGGCTCACTGAGCTGGCAGGTAGGTCCGTCCCCCCAAGATGTACCTGGAGATGCTAGGTAATGAATTACACATTTGCATGCAGTGCGTAGGAAAATAGGAAGCTGCCTGATATAGGCCCAGTCCATTGGTCTATGTGAATCAGAGCCCTTTCCCAAACAAAACACAAAGGCAACAGTATCAAGTTGGAGTTCTAGAGCCACAGAATATGGTTTAAGTTTGAATGCCAACTAACAGCAAAGAATGTTATTTTTATGTGCTTTGAGGTTTCTGCTTGCTGCAAAATTTTAATCTTGAAGGGCAAAATGTGAATTGACATAAGGAAGAATTTTTTATAAAAGTATTTTAGAGCTTTATCCCAACTTATGATGATCCCAACTTATGATGATGCCTGCTTTGTTTCTTCTTACTCCCTAAAACAGTTATATTTTAGGTGCAAGACAAACTCCTACACTTTTGATGATGCAGTGGGGGTCCCCCCCCCCAATGGTTCCTTTCATTTTCTGCTAAATTTGCCAACCTGATAGAATATAGCATTCATATTTGCAGGATTTTTTATCAATGAAAAATGATTAAATATACCTTTCCCCACAAAATAGATAGATAGCTGGGCCCAGAATTTTGCTGGAAGCTGCTCCCAGGGGTTCCTTTATGAGACTAAGGTTGCTTATGGAATTGGGATTGCTTTTGTTCTATATTCAGAAGTCTATAACTTTTAGGCTGCATTATCATCATTTAGAAATCACTTGATTTTTGCCTTCCAATGTAATTGCCACTGTCAGAGCATCTCTCAGCATCCTTTTTCTAACCGTGCTGCAACATGCTTCCCCTGTCCTCTTATAAATGCCCTTGAAATATTAATGTGATGAAGTTGTATACAAAATAGGATGTTCCCTGTAGGCCTTTCCATGCGATTAAAAAAAAAAAGTGTGCCTCAACCGAATGCTATAGTTGCTGCAATACTCCAACAATTGCCAGCTAGAAGCACAATGCCCTTGTTCCACATATACAGTAACTAGGGAGGGAAATGTCATGACACTGTTGACAGCTGGTGACTCTTCTTCCTATAATGGCACTTTGGGTTTGCTCCAATGTGCTGCTCCAACATAGGAATACATAGTAAACAAGGAAATTTAGTGGGGGGGTGGATAGTTCCTGAAATGGCAAGGTAGAATGGCAGTTGCTGGATGAACGCTACAGTGCCAGAGCAGAACATCGTCCACTGAAGATGTAAAAAACAAGTTTGTAAGTAAACAAATAAATAAGGATCCTTCACTAGTGACTAATGGTGTCCTCAAGCAAGTGGTAACCATGAAACACCAGGGCCTCTTGGATCATAGCTGTCAACTTTCAGATTTGAAAATAAGAGATCAGCAGCCTTGAAAATAAGGGATCAACAGCCTCACCTGTCCTGGGGACAGTCTACAGGATATCTAACAATCCGGGATAGCAGCGGGAAGCAGCGGGAAACAGCGCTGGAATAAGGGAATTTCCCACAAAAAAAAGGGAAGGTTGACAGCTATGTCTTGGATGAAACTGATGACCTGCATCAATTTCAAAGAAGATTTATCTTTAGTTTTGGCATAGAGGTGCATTGGACACACTGATGCACGACATGTACCAGAAGAAAGTAGGGAGGGTGCAACTCTGCTCATTCCCCTCGATCTTCCACTGGCTTTCAGTACCATCAATCATGGTATCCATCTGGATGGGATTTCTGAATGAGGAAATGAGGGCACAGTGTTTCAAGGGTTCCTCTCCTATCTGAAGGGCCAATAACAAAAGTTACTGGGGGCTCCCAGGCTCCCGGTGTCAAGGGCTGGACTGAGGAGGAATGGTGGGGACCGCCCCCTCTTTTCCTGAACATTCCCGAGAACAGGAGGACAGGATAGATTTAGAACGGTGGTTTGCAGAAGGGCATATTTCAGAGGCTGTAGAGGGCAGAAGCTGGGAAATAGTGGAAGAAGAAGAAGACCAAGGGAGAGACAGCTGAAATACTCCGTGTCCTTGGAAAGCATTCCTGACACACATACCCCTCGTAGGACATAGTGGACATTGAGGGTATTAGAACAGAGAACTCAGAGGCAGAAAGCTCAGATTAACTGACGCAGGAGTGACGTCGAATAGGGGAGACATAGAGGGGTGGGACTTTACTTGGAGCAATGCCATTATTAGGGAAGGCTGAATTCCTTCGTCATTCTCTGTGACAAATAGAATTTATTCGATTGAATAAATTGCTTGGTAATAACTTTTATCGTTTCTCTGATTGTGGGCTGTGGGAGGGATGTGATTCCCCAAAGCCTGACACCCAGGCAGGGGCTGGGACTTGTGGAGGGTGCTCTGTGGTGGCGGGGGATGTCAGCCCCCACAATATTGGGGGGAGGTTCAGCCCCCTGCCCATCCATATTTAGGGGGCCAAAGCCCCTTCCACCCCTATAGTTGGTGCCCCTGAAGTCATGGCAAAGAGATAAGGAACTGAACAGAGGGGATGTGGTCCTGCACTTAAAACTTAAGAAGTGTCCAAGATGAAGCATTACTGAACCAAATGGAAACAGTGACCCCACTACTATCAAAGTGCTATCACATCACATGTGCCTTTGAAAGAGGAAACTTCTCAAATCTGTGGGGATTAGTAAAAAGAAAGTTGAAAGAGTTAAAAGGTTCAAATCTCTCCAGCAGTTTTTGCTGTGGTTATTGAAAGCTGCAATAATAGAAGCTAATCTATAATATATACTGCAGATCAGGAGAGGTTCCACCACTTTCAGGTAGATGCCAATGTAGTTAATGAGCAGTAAGGAAGCTATCAAAAATAAGAAGTGCATTTCAGAAAGTGAAAGTGAAAGTCTTATCTAAACAAAGGGAAAGAAGGAACGGAAACTTTTGGAAAAGAAATGCAAGCTGGCAATAAAGAATGCAAAAAACAACAACAACAACAACCAGGAAACCTGCTAGGGAGGCAGTAAAACCTTTGGATGCCAAGGAATTCAAAGGTGTGCTAAAGGAGGAAAAGGAGATTGCAGAGACACTGAATGAATTCCTTGCATCTGTCTTCATTGTGAAACGTGTTAGGCAGATATCTGTACCTGAAATCACTTTCTCAAGAAGGGAATCTGAAAAAAACAGGCAAGTAGTGAAGTCCTCTCTGGAGATAGAAAGAAATTCAATTCAGATCACATTTAAAGCCAGTCCTACCTCATTCACATCACAGTTTCCAAAACAATATGTAAACAGAAACGGTGAGCCTTCAGAATTCACACTTCTCTGAATTTTCAATACAGTTCTCCAGTGAAGCATTGGGTACAAATACTAGGGTCAAATGTGTATTAAAATGTGTATATTCATTAAAGTAACATAAAAAGCATAATATTCAGGAAAAAAATTTTGTAAAAATGTTGATATTAGGCAAAATTGCATTCAAAATGTATATATTAGGAGAAATTCACACTAAAATGCTGCTGATTTTTTGTAAGAACATTAAAAAAACAACAACCACAAACTGATGTGGGAAACTGAACTTAAGAATGGAAAAATGATAAAACAAAAGGAAACAAAAAATCCAGAGTCATTTATCCCTAGTCCTCTCTAACTAGTATTATAGAATTTGTTGAGTGTTAATAAGCAGGTAGATAGAAGTGGTCCAGTCGACACTTTGTCCTTAGACTTTCAAAAATATTTTGATAAAGTCACTCACCAAAGATCCCTGAAGGCGCTTAGAAGTCATGGAATAAAAAGACATGGCTCCCTTTAGACCAGTAAGAAGTGCATGGGGGAAAAACAGGAAACACAGAGGAGAAATAAATGGACAGTTCTCACAGTGGAGGGATGTAAGAAAAGATACAATTTGTAAATACTGCTAATATATAATATAATGCAATGCTAGCATTCATGTGAGTATTGCATGGACTTAATGGGTTTGAATCCATAGGATGATGGACATTCACTGGCATTTGAAAAGACAGAATTAAGAACACTATTATTCCCCTTCTTACAGAGCCATCAGCTGGATGACTTAAACTCTTTGGGCTGCAATTAACTCAGTGAGACTTGGTTCTCAGTACATGCGTCGTATGGTGTGGTTGAGTGTTTTTACAATGGGAAAATGTCCTTGCGGAATGAGCGGCTGTGCCATAGAATCTTAAATGTGGCATTGGTAAGCCTTGTTAGTCCACTGGTTTTCTCTCCTAGTAAAACAGACACAAAAATAGCCATCAAACAGAACGAGAAGTCAGAAGAAAACAGTGGGCAGGACGGGAGGGGAACACTCAAGGGGCTGAGGTCAGTTCTTCCTTTCCAAAACAATAGAAATGACAAACACATTCCAGGATTGTTCTCCCACTATAGCAAACAAAGGTGCTTGGCGGCACATCAGATCATGTGCCAGGATAAACCAGGCTTGGAGGGCCCAAGGTTGTGGCAGGAAACACTGAAGGTTTCACTGAGGGCAATGGAGCACCAAGGTTGTTAAAAATAGAGATGTGTTCCTCCCTCTAAGCCAGAATATGCCAGTGGATTGTAGGAGCAGGCACGTCAGGGACTTGCAGAAGGGGCTGCTGATGCTCAGGAAAGGAACTTCCTCTTTACCACTCAAGTGTTTCTGTATCATTTGCTTCTTTATTAATATCATCTTGCCCCTTCTCTGCCTGGCCTATGCTCATAGTAATTTTGCTTTCCTCTATTCAGCCCAGAGGCAGATCTGCTTTGAAACTAATGGATCTTAAACTTCAGGGCCCCTAGCATTATTATTATTATTATTATTATTATTATTATTATTAGTTATTTATACATCACCCATCTGGTTGGGTTTCCACTCTGGGCTGCTCCCAATAGAATATTAAAAACAAAATAAAACATCAAACATTAAAAGGACTGCCTTCAGAGGTCTTCTAAAAGTCAGATAGTTGTTTATTTCATTGACATCTGATGAGAGGGCGTTCCACAGGGCGGGCACCACTACCAAAAAGGCCCTCTGCCTGGTTCCCTGTAGCCTCACATCTCGCAGTGATGGAACCTCAGTGTCCAGGCTGAACGATGGAGGTGAAGATGCTCCTTCAGGTATACTGGGCCGAGGCTGTTTAGGGCTTTAAAGGTCACCACCAATTGTGCTCGGAAACGTACTGGGAGCCAATGTAGGTCTTTCAAGACCGGTGTTATATGGTCTCAGCGGCCACTCCCAGTCAGCAGTCTAGTTACCACATTCTGGATTAGTTGTAGTTCCCTTCAAAGATAGCCCCACGTAGAGCGCATTACAGTAGTCCAAGAGGGAGATAACTAGAGGATGCACCACTCTTACAAGACAGTCTGCGGGCAAGTAGGGTCTTAGCCTGCATACCAGATGGAGCTGGTAGACAGCTGCCTTGGAGAAAGAGTTGACCTGTGCCTCCATGAACAGCCGTAAGTCCAAAATTACTCCCAGGCTGCGCACTTGGTCCTTCAGCAGACCCAATTTGAGTCACATGACTCAAATTGATTTATGTTTTGTTGTAGATATTTCAATAATCCCAACGTTTGCAAGTCAATAGCACAGATGTTTTAAAGGTTGTTGTACACAGCCCTACCAAGGAAGATAACAGTGGTTACCCAGAGCTGGTTGCTGGTTGCAAAGGGCTCCCCATAACAGTTCAAGCTTCAGGACCCTAAAAATGTAGGTCTGCCACTGGTTCAGCCTGCTCCTTTTCTATCATTGGTTTAAAAATACAGGAGAACATTCTTTGGATTTTCTTCGTAAGCATATAAGGGTGGTGAAGGGAGAAACAAGGGGAAAGACATTAGCAGATCATGCTTCCAGCCCAGTCCTAGCCATGCTTAAAGAAGTCCTACCATATTCAATGGGACTTGTTTCCAAGAACACAGGGAACTGTCTTAGATCATCATCTAAGTATTGTCTATACTGACTGACAAAGGTTCTCCAGGGTTTCAGACTAGGGTCTCTCCCAACCCTACCTGGAGATGCTGTGAATTGAATCTAGAATCTTCTTTCTGCTGAACATGTGCTGGGCCATAGAGCTGTTCTCTGAGAAAATGTGTGTCCATTGCTTCCTGCACATGAAATTTGTTTAGAACATCATGAAACCTGGTGGGGTTTTTTGGTTCTCTTGTTTCCTTTTCCTGATATAAAAACACCTGGGAAGAGTCAAAATTTAAAGGCATATGAGAAGAATTGACTATCAGTATCAAATCAAAGGTCTCTTGAGCCCAGAACTCTCTTATGAAGATTGGCAAACCAGACACCAATAGCAGCAAGCTTACAAGGAAGACACTATAATGATGATGTAAAGACTTTAGAACTTGATTATCACAGCTGCCCAGCCTCTGAACCCAGGAAGTCCATTATTAGATATAACTCCCTCTTACAGTAAGCACAGTTATGGCAAGTGCTAAAAGGACTAGAGCCATAAAATCAACCACTACATAATGAAACAATTCAGCAAGGACTGAACACGTTTAGTAGCCACAGAGTGATGGCTGTCACTTGGAATAGAAAAATGGGGAATGGCGCATGCTGGGAAAGGTAAGGGCTGGCTGGGACCCCAAACAAGAGCATTCCTGTTAGGCGGTATGGAGATACTGCAACATTTTGTCTCAAGTAAAGACACAAGGCAGCAGCGTTTTTCATTCCACCCTGTATTCATCACATGCAACACTCTTTCCATTCCACTGAAGTTCATCTCCTGCCCAAAATGACAGCATTCATCTCATGGTCTACTGTGGTGAAATTATGTAATTTGCAACATCTGTGCAATTAATTATTTGAAATACATTATTCCATGACATTTGTTTCAGTGCAAAGGAAATGCAATGCAATGGGGTGGGGTGTAATCAATTACTTATCATTTGAGGGTTGAAAGCAAAAATGACAGTGAATAGTCATTGTATTCACTGGACTGATTTTTGTTGTGGACATGGGCTGAATAAACCATCATCGGCAATTTCTGTTCCCATTTCCATTTCCGTCAGAATTCTCTGACATGCCTATTTACAACTCCCACTTGCTATGACTAATGGACAAACTCTCCATGAACTTGTCTCTTTAAGAGGCACCTGTATCCATTATTATTACAATAACCCATGGCTGAAATCAATAAATCAATGAATTCATCCATTAACTGTGCATTGAGTTAAAGACTACTTGACTACCATGACCTGAGGTCTAACATTTTGAGAGCGAGGAGAGCGAGACCAATTTCTTCCCTCTCCTTTCTCCCCATACTGCTCATACACGCAGACATCTTGGTCAAGAGTTTATGCTGGTCATCTTATTTTTTGAATGACACCCTCCCCCCCCCCATTTTTAATGGAATATGATTGCTGCTGTCTCCAGCCCTATGGGTCTCATGAGTCTTGTTGCTGCTTCTTGGAGAGGATGCTTAATCCTCCCCCTACCAACCCTTTCCCTCTGCAACACACTTCCCCAAGCACAGAGTTCCAGACCCTTGTTCATAAGTTCAATGCAGGTCTTCAGTCCTTTTGGTGAAAGGGGAGAAGTAGCTGCGAGCAAATATTAGGACATCCTCTGGAGGGGAAGGACTGCTCCGCCCCTCTCCTATAAGCAGCCCCCTCATGAGGGCTCATTTCAAGAAGGAAGCAGCAATCAGGTCAACATCACCGACTTTTGTGGTATAACATTTAGCCTAGTCTGGATGAGTTATTCTGAATCAAATGTTCCTCAGCAATTGGCAGCTTTCTCCCAGAAGTCATTTTAAAAGCTTCTCTACATCATCCTTTTTATTTTAAGCACCAGTACATGTTATTTCTATCACATCTTTTGTAAGCACAAAGCAACTCACAGTAACAGAAGCCAGTGTTTTTACTCTAGGGGAGATCAGTCACTTCAAAACAGATCTCCCTTTCTCTCCAAAGGTTTGACAATGCCTAAAACATGTCTTCTGAAGCCTGCTTCAGACTTCAAGCTACCATATATTTCATACATGAAGATATGCTGCAGCTCTACCTCTCTCACTGTCCATGCGTGTGGATCTGGTAGCATTTCTGGAAAAGCTCATTTGAAGATCCTGGATTTCAACCACCCATCTAACCACCTAAAGTTGGATTCCAGGACATCTCCATTGCATTTTCCAATAGTCAAACTTACTGACTGGTGCCAGGGCATGCTCACATCCTACTTTAGGGATAACTATTTGCAGAAGTTTTCTTAGTCCCCAAAGGACTATAAGGATTACAGAAGTGCTGTGTACATTTTTCCTTTGGAATTTGGTGGCTCTGAATGGGTGTAACTAGGAGGATTTGGCCAGATTCTCAGTGTTCACAGACCCCAAGCTGCTCTGTTGTGAAGCAAAGAGTCAAAATGGCAACTGTTTCCTTACTCATGTTTTTAATGGGATGAAGGCAGCTGCTGTCAAACGTTGCCATGGCTGAAATCTGCCACCCAAATAAATTGTTAAGAAGTATGTGGCTTCTTGGGGAAGATTTTCTGTTGGTTAAAATTTTTAATATTTTAGCAAATGCTTAAATTTGACTGAAAAAGCATGACCATGTGTTAAATGAAGCATGCCTTGCAGGATAATCTGGAATAACAAATTGAGAATGAAAGACAATGAATTGGTTCCAAAGCAAATGCCAGGAGCTGTGGCAAATCAGATTCATAGTCTTGGGATCCAGAGGCAGATTTTGGCAATCCTTGATAATATGGCGCCCTGAGCGAGGCCAACATTTGGCACCCCCAAATGGGTCTTTTCAATTATGGATCTTCTCAATTTCGTGCTCCCTCGGCTTGGCACCTTGTGGGGAGGGGACCGCCCACACCGCCCTAAATCTGACACTCGCTGCAGGATATGTCCCGTGTGGTACCAGGTTGTATGCATACTTGTATAAAATCTGTGTCCAGAGATGTTGCCCTGTGCTTGCACTTCAGCATGAGTCCACCACCACCACACAAAAAGCCCCACAAAGGGAGTAAATATATTGTGGGAATGTGGAGTACTGTATGAGTAGAACTTTGTGAGTCCACATATGTAAGATTTGTGTCACAGGGGTCTATGAAGTTCAGCTTGAATAAGTGAGGCTCCTTGGGAGGAACTTCGAACTGGTTAAAGCAACACTCACATCCTGTGGCGTGTGGACAGCCCTGCTCTCACTAGCTCCCTGTGTGATTAGAGTGCTTGCCAGCAGCAACACTAACATAAGCAAAAGCAGAAGCAGCACCCAGGGTTGGTCCAAAGTCATGGTCTGAGCAATCAGAGTCCAAAACAAGGGGTCAGGCGACAGGCAAGGGCAGGGCAGCCTGAGGTCACATTCAATTTGGTTTATGGCCAAACAGGGGCAGAGACAAGAGACAAACTTGGGGGAGTCCACCGTTTGGTTCAGAATAGACAGAATGTCATGTTGCCATCAAAGCACAGTTCAGGTATGAAGATGTTGTACCAGAAGCTCTTCCAACCAGATACTGGGGGTTTTGAGCTTCAGCTGCCTGAGACGCATCCTGAACCCATCTAACTCTTGTCAGCTCTCTTCATCCAGAGGTGTCCTAGAAAAGTGAGTCTTACTCCCAAGGAGGCCTTGACTTTGGAGGAGTCCTTGCCTGCAGTGTGGCACTTCTGCTGATGGGGTGAGTTTCTTACTGGGATGTGAGGCACCATCGCTCCCTTGGACCTCATTCAGCTGAGTGTCAGAGGCTGAACACCTCCATGTTGTAGATGGCCCCCCTCCTCAATCTAGGGACCCTGACTCCCTAGTCCCAGATTAAGCCTGACCTGTGGCTTGGTGCAATGCTGAGGCCTACAGGCCATCATCTGACAAGGAATCCCCCGGCTGAGACATGACAAGGGGGCATTGGTTGAGAAAGGTCTGTAAAGCAGAGTTGGTTTGATTTGAAGCAATCCTATCATGAGACATATGGGAGAATAACAGGGAACACTGGATGCCAAATGAAAAAAGTGAGTGAGCAAAGCATAGCAGTTCCTGATTAAAAAAAAGGGACTAGTGTGGAAGCAGCCACAGCCTGCAAGGGTGATCAATCAACTTCATTAATTTGAATTCTGGAGAACAGGATCTCTTCTGTAATTTTGTCTGAATAATTTACATTACCCATCTCCCTGATTATCATATTAACTGCATTTCTCCTTTGCTGGTGCATTACAGCTAATCAGAAATGCAGGGGTGCAGAGTGACCTTTTTCTGCCAGCGTAATCCATTACTCAGCAGCATGTGAGAGGTTGGAAGAAGCACAAGCCTAGTTAGCAGGGCTCGTCTTGCAGAGGCTGCTGCTGTGCTGAAAAGCTCCGATTTCCACAAATGTTTCCGGTCCCCTACAGCACTCACCTGTATTACATGTGGCCACTTGCTATAGCCCAGGAGCAGAATTCCACACTGGGAAGGGGAGGGGGAAGGGCTTCTTAGGACAACATATCAGTGACCCAATAACTGGTCCATGGGCCTGCTGCAATTGAGAGGTGAAATGTTTTTTTCCCACACCCCTTCCGAGGAGTGCCAGGAAGCTGAATGCCAGCATTTTTGTCTGCTTGGCATTCGACAAGGGGATGGAATTTAGGACGAGACTGCAAGCAGGACACAGACCAGCCGAATCACATGGCTACCAACACAGCATCCAAAGAGGAGGCAGAAATGAGAGGCGGAAGGTACAAGCCCAGTTGCACAAAGTGAATGGGCGAGACAGATACATTAGCTAGCAGGACAGGGACCATCAGGGTTTCTCCAATTTACCAGCATTATATAATCTGATTTATAGGCTTGTGAAAACACTCCGCTGTCGTTATTACTGCGGAAACGAGAGCAGTCTGCAGCTTTTCCCCATCCTCCCACTTGTTCCAAGTGAAGTAGCAGGAAGTGTGAACAAGTGTTCCAAATTATTAGAGGAAGTATAATTGCAAACATTGGAATCTCAAAAATCAGTACACACAAGCAAAAAAGCAAGAGCTCCCAAGAAATATAGACAGGCTTGTAACAGGCCAAGTAAATATGTCTAGCAGCTCAGTGCTAGTATATCTGACACATTAAACGTTCACAGTAACAACTTATTAAACAGATAAAATAGTAATGTGTGGTCTCCAGAGTAGGTGATTAGGCCTTCTGTAAAGGCCTAAGTAACATCATTTTGAAGGATTTCATTTCTCTTTGGAATTTTGTTGATGGAATTTTGTCACAGATTCCATAGCTTTGACTAAACAAGAGACTGGAACAAGTAGATTTTCTTCTATATTTATAATTATTATTTATTAAATTTGTATACTGCCCTTCATCCGAAGATCACAGGGTGGTTCACAATGTAAAAATACAAAATCAACACCCCCCCAACACACATTTTACCAAATTCTAAAAATCCCTCCGGACTCAAATTTTAACACTGAAAAAGAGGACATATCTGGGGGAAACTGAATGTATGTCCATTCTATTGCAAACCTACCACAGAATGTCAAATCAGTCCAAGGCCCAGTTATAGAGAAATGTTTTCCTCTGGTTTCATCCTGCATATAAGCAGGTGAAGTGGGATTCTGCTCTGTTAGGGGCAAGGAGGAAGATGTTAGGTCCTGTTTTTCAAACACGTAACTTGGTCTTAAAATTTCATCCTATGATAGAACTCCTCATAAGACACATCCTTGGTTTTGGTGTTAAAAATATATTATTTTAAGGGGGAAAATGTCTTAACAGCAAAATGTGGTGTTTCAGCCACATAACTACAATGAGGTTGCAAGCTTTGATAGCAACGTGATGGAAAGAAAACTTCCTGAAACCAATTAGAAAGTGAATGAACAGTTTCTATGACGTCTTTGCCCTTGCATACAGCCAATTGGAACTCATATGCTTTGCATACAAATCACCCATTGGAATATTGGAACAAGAAACGCAGCTTTCAAACAATAACATTTGAACCTTTTTTCCATAGACACTTAAAACAGCATGCACATATTGCTGCAGCTGTTAGGGGACCGTATTTTGCGAAGGTGTGTGAATCATTGGCTTATGATTCTTCAAGGAAATCTAATATCTAGAGATCTTCCTCTAAATGGGCAATTTACCTGCGGCGGTGTGCTTTGAGACTGGGGGGAAGAGAGAGGCACAACAAAGGAGTTTGCAGTTTGAATCTGGAGCAGAGGTAGAGAGAGATGAGACTTTTTAACTGCAGTTGGCTAAAGGTGAGGCATCTGGGGGCTGAAGTTCCTCCCTTTGAGAATCAAATGCACAATTTGGAGCTGCACCACCTGTTTGCTAGGTGGCTGTATATGCCTGAATACATTGCAAACAAAGTCAGAACTCGAACCAGTGGCTTCAAGTTACAGAAAAGGAGATTCCGACTAAACATATGGAAAAACTTTCTGACAGTAAGAGCTGTTTGACAGTGGAGCTTGGGAGATTGTGGACTGTCCTTCCTTGGAGGTTTTCAAGCAGAGCTTGGATGGCCATCTGTCATGGATGCTTTAGTTGAGATTCCTGCATTGCAGGGGGTTGAACTAGATGACCCTTGGGGTCCTTTTCAACTCTAAGATTCTGTGATTCTTGGATACTCTAATCTTCCAGTAATCATTCATACAAAAGAAAATTGGGCTATGTATACACCATACATTGAAAGCATATTTTCCCCACCAAAGAATCCTGGAAATTGTATTTTACCCATCCCAGGGCACCCTTAAACTACAGTTCCCAGGATCCTTTGCAGGAGTGATGTGCTTTAAATTCTATAGCAGTACAGCTGGACTTCTCACCAATTGGGGTTGAACAATACCTGGTATATAAAGACGTGGTACATCAGAGCCTGACTGATTCACAGGCAACTATCAGAGTTGTTACAAGGTTGTGGACTTCCACAATACAGTGGTGCCTCAGGTTAAGGACTTAATTCATTCCGGAGGTCCGTTCTTAGCCTGAAACTGTTCTTAACCTGAGGTACCACTTTAGCTAATGGGGCCTTCCGCTGCCGCCGCGCAATTTCTGTTCTCATCCTGAAGCAAGGTTCTTAACCTGTGGTACCATTTCTGGGCTAGCAGAGTCTGTAACCTGAAGCGTCCGTAACCCGAGGTACCACTGTAGGCAGAAAGCTGTAAATAATAATAATAATAATAATACATGTAGATTTCCTCAATTAGTTTTCCTCCAAGTCTTAAAACATTTCTGTAAACCTTCCTCTTCACACAGCACTATCAAAATCCCTGAGCATAAATGGAGCACTGCATTGATTTTGCCTCAGTGCCAGACTATAATCAGTTTTACAAGCTCAGGTCTATTTCCTTTCAGAATAAAATTGGTCTCCCCACCCCCCCTTTCAATGCTATTAAATTTTGAACGCTAAAAGACTGCCTTCCATTGTCTCCTTGACTACTACTGAAATTATATGGAGAGGGATACAAGGAAGGACCTTATACTGAATCACATCAATGGAGCATCCAGGTCCACAAATACAAGGAGTCGCAAGCTTTCTGTACGGATCATTTGTCAATCTCGCCTGCTGCTGTCCACTACGACTGCAAAAGCTCTTTAGGATCTCCAACAGGTTTCCTCTATGAGCATCCTATAACTTGAGACTCATTACTTTTTTCTTGCCAAACAACAACAACAAACAACTGGAGTTGCCAGCAATTAATCTGAGACTTTCTGCATGCAAAGCATTACCTCTACAGCCAAGCTGTAGCACTGGTTATCCTGACTGGCAGGGCTACCCTCCAGAGCATCCTTCTCCCAACTGATTGGTGCCCTCCAGATGTTTTGGACTGTAATTCCCATGACCAGCCCCAGCCAGCACAGTCATGTGGGCTGTGGCTGATTGGAGCAGTATACCAAAGCATTAAGAAGCTGGTCCAGAATTTCAGGCAGGAGATCTATGCAACCCTCCTGGCTCCCTACTGCTTTTCAACAAGTTGGACCAATAGGATCACATACGTGCAAAGGAGTGGCTTGTGAAATTTGTGTTGAAAAGTGGTAGGCTCCCGAAGGCAGGAGCGAGCAGAAGATAGGAAGGATCTGCTGGCAGATCTCTGAGCAATTTGAAGTAGATCAGCAATAATATCTGACCCCCAGTTGCTTAACAATGCAACAACAAAATAACAAATCCATACACAAAATATCCTGCTGAAAATATTTATCTATTGTTTTCCACAAAGGTTTCATGGTGGTGTACAGGATGTAATCCAAACAACTTCAAAAATAATTCTATATACAGTGGTACCTCAGTTTTTGAACATAATCCATTCCAGAAGGCTGTTCAGCTTCTGAAATGTTTGAAAACTGAGGTGGAAAAAGAAAATGGGGGGGGGGTCAGTGGAAACTGTTCAACTTCCAAGGCACATTCAAAAATGGAAGCAATTACTTCCGGGTTTCCGGCGTTTGAAAACTGAAACGTTCGGCTTCTGAGACACTCGAAAACTGAGGTACCACTGTAACAGATAAATTTTTAAACAATACAAAGCAGACACATGGCAGAGAGTTGGTGAGGACGGGGGAATGTCTTCGTTTCCAGAAGATGGAGATAGTGGGCACCTGTCATATCTCAACAGGGATGCTATTCCACAGAACAGGGGCAGCCACATCAAAAGCCCTGTGGAGTGGGCTTTTGAGATCTTTGGAACCTGAAGGAAAAGCTTTCCTGCAGACTGCAGTGACCTAATGGGCACATAAAGAAAAAGGATGGGCGGGGTATAAATAATAAATTAATATATTATTATTATGAAAGAAAGCTGCAGGGAAGGGAGTAACCAGGTGTGTGTGTGGTAGGACTGTGAGCTCTGTTCTTCCCTGACCTAAGGTATTGCTTTAAGCACAGGAATATGGGTTATAATAGAATCTGCTGTGTGAAATTTGCACTTGTAGTGGAAAGCCGTGTTCAATAGAGATTTTGATTTCCCAGCTCTCCCATCTAATCTTTGTTCCTACTTCCCTAGTACCAGTATAACATGAAACATGCCCATGGGCATCTGCATTACATCATATCTATTACCTACTCCTAGGTAATAGGAGTCACCCTATTGCCTAGTCTCAGTTACATTAGAATACAGTGGTACCTCAGGTTACATACGCTTCAGGTTACATACGCTTCAGGTTACACACTCCGCTTACCCAGAAATAGTGCTTCAGGTTAAGAACTTTGCTTCAGGTTGAGAACAGAAATCATGCTCCAGCGGCGCGGCAGCAACAGGAGGCCCCATTAGCTAAAGTGGTGCTTCAGGTTAAGAACAGTTTCAGGTTAAGTACGGGCCTCCGGAACGAATTAAGTACTTAACTTGAGGTACCACTGTACATCATACCATATGATAGTTGTTGTCTAAGTTGTACTCTTTTAAATACCATATTTGTATGGAGGCTGATATAGTTGGCACCTTTATAGTCTCACCATGTACACAAACCCTCCTCTAGCCGCTGTACTTCCCCCAATGGTTGTCTACTCTTCAAGCATTACTGACAGTGCTGCCTCACATTCTCTGTTTGGTCCCACCCAGTCAAAGATGGGGAATCTGGGCGCTGTGTGTACTAATATTGGTGCCATCCTATCCCACCTGCTCAGGATTTATATCTGACCACCATCTTCTTGCTGACCCTGCCCACAGACACAGCATGGCTAGTGGCCTTAGTATATTGCTGCTCATGCTATCTGACCCGCCTACCATTTTGAACCTTTTGGAATCTGCAGCCTTCACCCACTTGCTATTCCTCATCATCCCCTGTCCCGTTCAGGCGTGTCCTTTCCACTCATTATTATCTCTGGGAATATCTCAGGGAATGGCCTTCCCTCGACCCTATGCCTATATCGGATCCTGATGTCAGCTTGCGGGTAAAGTCATTTCCTCTCTGCCCCATGTTAATAGTTTCCTTCTTTCACGCCTCCTTTTCTTCCAGAATTTAAAGTAGTGGGGGTGGGGGAGCTGACCACACCCTCATGGGGAAGACAAGGAGGGGATATGAGCTCAGAAGTCTGGTGCCAACTTCATTCTTATAATCTTTTACTGATTGCAGTCAGAGCTGTTTCTTTGTCTTGCCACTCAGTACTCAAAGTCAGGGTTAAAAACCTTGCTTCCTTTCAATCCCTTCATTCCCCCCCCCCCATCCATTTACAAACTCCAATGCAGGCACACTTATTGATTCTTTATCTGTTAAGCTTATTTTCAAGCCATAAGAAGACCTCCCCCACTACCAAGAACGCTAACAATTGTAATAAAGAGCATACAGTCATACCTTGGAAGTCAAATGAATCCGTTTCGGAGGTCCATTCGACTTCCAAAACATTCAAAAACCAAATTGCGGCTTCTGATTGGCTGCAGGCAGCTTCTGCAGCCAATTGGAAGCCACATAGGATGTTCGGCTTCCAAAAATAGTTCGCAAACTGGAACAGTCACTTCCGGTTTTGCAGCATTCAGGAGCCAAAACATTTGGGAACTCAGCTATTCAAAAACCAAGGTACAACTGTATTAAGGATACATCATACCATATGATAGTTAGAAAGCCACAGCATGATAGAACAGACCCTCCAAGTGTCCCTAGACCACAGGTTTCCAGGAAACATCAAACTGGTACAGCTTGTATTTTAGGCAAGCTGAGGCTTTTGAGTATTCTTCAGTGACAGCCCCATATACAACAAACACATTATGGCAGTCTAATCTGGCTGTTTCCAGGGCATGGGAGGACATAGCCAGGTTTGCATAAGTGAGCGGGTGATTCTTAGACAGGCATTCTAAAGGCATACATTATTCAAGCAACATCAGATGGAGCTCTACGGAAGGGTTTTGGTAATGCTGGCCTTGCTTTTGATGAATGGTGACTTAATAATGAAAGCTGAATGAATCTGGGGAACCTCCACACTCCAGACTTGGAGTGATTCTACAGCTGTCTTTCATTAGCAGCTCTGATCTGGGCTCCAAATAAAATGGGCCTGGATTAAGTGGTGTGGCAAGTAAGAGCATTAATTATACTTCAACAAAATAATGGAAACCTAGCATTACCAACCAACCAAGCAACTTGAATGCTTCCCAACCTAAATATTGATTCTTCTTGGTTACTGCACCTTCACAGCCAAATGTACAACCCACTGCACTGACGTCTTCGTGGAGAGTTGGTTCTCCAGCCTTTAACAATAGCTAGTATGAAATTAGCCCACTTTAAAAGGCAAAAAGGCAGCTAATGAGGAACAAGTGACTAAGTGGCTATTTCAGGGAGAGAAGGAGTGGTGTAGCATCTGTATAGCCTACATGAGTCTTCCCGAATAATACTGCAATGCCAGCGGCATATTTTGACTTGGAAAGCTGCACAGCCAAGAGTCACCCTATTACCTAGTCTCAGTTACATTAGAATTCTGTCTTAAACTTGCAGTTCTGCCGTGAGCTATTTTTGCTATATGGACTTTGAAACGTCTCACCTGCTTGCTTGGGTGAGAGAATGCTCCATGACCTTTCCCATATGCAGAACTTCAAGATTTTTTTATTAATATTGTTTCTTAATATTGATCTAGCAATCTAAAATGAATGGGTGGGTTTTCTTAAAACAGCAATAGCCAATAAACAAGATCAGCTTTTCATTTCCTGAGATTTTTATAAAGTAAAATTTGGCCCACAAAACAGATCCTAATAAGGATCTGGCCCATGGAGCCAAAAAGATTCCCCACCCCTGGAATACAGAATTGGTCTCAAATTAACAACTAGGGGTTTTGTGCGTCTGTGTGTGTGGTCTGCCACTGCAGAACAGAACAGACATTTTGTTTGTTTGTTTGTTTGTTTGTTTGTTTGTTTGTTTGTTTGTTTGTTTAACATTTTGCCTCTTCCTCCCAGGGAAGCCCAGGGATAGCAAAAGAACAACAACCGTCAAGTGATAAAACAACGAAAACATATTGAAAACAAGTCCAATACAACTTTGCAGAGGCAATAGAGCAAATTGTGCCACTAGCACTCCTGGGCATGCCTTGTTTTTAAAATGAAATTTGAAATGCTATGTCAGCTTCAGAGTAACTAGCCAAGTTGACCACCAGAGTCCCTAAAGCTGGTGTTTTTTGCACTGTTCTGCTAAAGAGAAATGGATTAAAAATAGCAGAAGCTGAATCTTCTTTTCTGCCACCTCCCCCTGCACCCAGTCAAATGTTGCTCAGGAAGTTTGCATGATGCACGAGGCAGCAGATACCATATTAACTTACAGATGCCAGACATTATGCAACCTTCTGCTTTTCCAATTATGCTGCCCTTAACAATTCCTCTCTGCTTTCTCCACGCATGCATTACAGTACGTTACAAACATGCACATGATCCAGAGTGGTTTAACCTTTAATCTGTTAAAATGGAATGTTTCACTATTTGAAATAACCCTGGTGAATTTGTCCTGACAGGCTTAAAAAAAAAAAAAAAATCACCTGTACTGAGCGGGAGGAGAAGGGTTTGTAAAGACACCTTTCATGACCATCATGTCTTAATCTGTTTCTTATTCTTCCACTGCGCTGAAACAGCTTAGCAGAGTGCAATGATAGCAAAGTTGCTTCCGCTTTTCACTGATCAAAAATGAGGATTATTATGTTGCTGGTGTGCAGCGCATTAATAAAACAGCGAAGGGACAGTCATAGCTCAGTGGCAGAGCACATGCCTAGTATGTCGACAGCCCCAGATTTAATCCTCAGCCTCTCCATGCAGGACTTTTGTAAAGACTAGTCCAGCCCCCTGCAATGCAGGAATCTTTTGCCCACAGCTGTCCCTGGGTGGGTTTGAACCACCAACCTTCTGATTAACAGTCAGCTATAGTGTTTGTTTCAAATAGATGCTATGGAACTATGCATTCATTCCCTTATACATAATGTGATCTCTCATTTTCCCTCACAACTGAATGTGTGCACCATCTTTGTTACAGTATGTACTGAGCGGAATCCTAGAACAATAGGATCCAGAATGCAGCAGTCTGATTGATCTGCAGGAACCCCCAATCCAGCTCCAGCTGGAAGTGAATCAGCAACCTGATTGGCCTGCAAGAGCAGCCAATCAGGCTCCTGGATGCTATTTCGTTTATTTTGCACATTTATAGTCTGCGGGCTAAAATTAAAGGAAAAAGGAAAATGATAACAGTGGCTAGTTTAAAAAAAGAGAGAACTGGCATTTTAAAAAGTATTTTAGACATTAGAGGTTTGCCAGGAGAGAAAGATGCACAGTTCATCTAAACGAGCCTATCTATTAGATTAGTTACCTCAAACTTTAACCAAGTTTTTCCTGGGAGGGGGCATCGCTGATAAAGCCTGATGCTTGGTAGGAATGCCACGAGTTTTATATTCCTAGATCTATGAGCAGAAATGAATCTAAGAAGATGTTCCCTCAGATAAACTCTTTGAACTAGCATAAAGTAAGGTGTAATGCCTCATTCATTCGCTGGGTGTTATAGTCAATAAGTGATGAATGTATGCACTAACTTTTGGTACCTTGGAATAGGGTTTTAACCCTTTCAAATAGGCAGGATCTGTTAAACTAAAATAAAAACTCTTGAGTTTCAGAAAAGGTGGTAATGTCTGGAGTGTGTGTGCAGGTTTAGTATCCAGAATAAAGAACAGCCCCCTTTACCCATGGAGCTGAGCACTTCTTGACCAAAATTTTGGGTACAGTCAAACCTTGATATTCAAACATCTTGGCTGACAAACGTTTCAGAAGGCAAACGCCCAAAACCCGGAAGTGAATGCTTCTGTTTTCAAATGCGCCTCGGAATTTGAAAGGCTTCTGAGGCGCATTTCTCAATTTTCCTCTTTGAACTTGCTGACAGTGCTTTGATCCTTGGTTTTTGAACGTTTTGGAAGTCAAATGGACTTCCATAACTGATTATTTTCGAAAACCGAGGTTCCACACTTATTATGCTATTTTTGTGATATACAAATTACATGAGAATACTTGGTGTACTTATTTGTGTATCCTTATTCTTGCTTATAAAACGAAAGAAAGAAAGAAAGAAAGAAAGAAAGAAAGAAAGAAAGAAAGAAAGAAAGAAAACCAAGGTTCCACTGTACTTTAATCAGGACAATATCCCTACATAGGAAGATCTTCAGTTTAGCAAATTACATGCAAACTGTAGGATTATGGGACACATGTATTTCACTGTAAACATGTAATATATACAAGTTTTGGAAAGGTAAAATTTCCCAGAGCTCCCAAGTGCCTGCACATACAGTGAAACACATGTGCAATTGTTGCATGTGATCTACACATGAGTTGCATGCAGCTCCTTATTTGGACATAAAACCAAAACACATCGGTTTTAAAAAATGCTTCCATCCAAATCAACAAGATTCCAGATTTGCTGATGCCAGTAGCAGCAAGACCATATTAACCTCTCTACATGTTGAAAAGCAACTTGAGGCATTTGGGTGACCTGTGCATAATAGGGGGGGACGACACCTCCATCATACATACATTAGATTTTTAAAAGAACTGGACTAGTGAGTGGGTTCTGACCACAGAGCTAATTTTACCCCCCCAAAAAAAAGTATGTAGGGTTAAAATGAATGAAGATATTTCATGTTGACCAGTGCAAAACAAGGGTGGTGTTAGATATTTCAGCTATCTGCAGCTTCTTTTCATCAAAGCTTCCTTTCAGGAAACAGAATAATTTAATGATACAAACAGGAAGCATCTGCTTTCTCCTATAT
Organism: Podarcis erhardii; assembly: GCF_964252035.2. Lineage (NCBI taxonomy): Eukaryota > Metazoa > Chordata > Lepidosauria > Squamata > Lacertidae > Podarcis > Podarcis erhardii. The sequence continues at coordinate 75,668,482 of NC_138497.1, read as the reverse complement.
GATAATAAAAGTAAGCTCCTTACTGCACATAGGAAGGAAAAAATAAAGACCTGAAAAATTCTTGATTTTTCAGTTCCTTTTGCTCCATAAGCTCTTAGTGTCACTGAGGGCCAAATTACACAACTCCATTAGCTTACTGTAGTTTGAGCAGATATACGCAGTGTTTGGCACATGCTGAAGCAACTGTGTATTACTTCACCGACTTGCAGCTCAAATAACCTTTATTTGGTCTGTGCTAAATCCCCTTAAGATTTGTGGCATGATAAATATGCTGAATTCACGCTGAATTCACAACAGAACCTAAGAAGCCACCTTACATCAAGTAAGACTGTTGGTCCCTCTGGCTCAGTATTGTCTATCTACACTGACTGACAGCAGCTGTCTGGGGTTTCACGCAGGAGAGGCCAAGGAGTGGATCTGGGACCTTTTGCATTCAGAGCACATGCTCTGCCACTGAGCTATGGCCCTTCTCTGTGAGAAGGCGCTGAAGAATGAAACAGTCATATACCTCCTTTGTACAAAACATAATGGATCCACTTTCACTAAAAAGGTGTTGCTTCCAACAAGGCCACGGGAAATAAATCCTTTCAAATGAGCTGTGACAAATGTATCAAGAGCTATGCCTAATGCAAAAGCTAATTTGAGGTTTCCTACTCTCTATAAAAGCTCCTAAAGAAGAGACCATATTCTGCTATCCAGTCCATTTCTTAAACATACAATCTCACTAGGACTTTGTCAAGCTGCTTTTCAGAGCTGCTGCGGACAAGGGCCATAATCAAAAGAACTCACAGTGCACATCGATCAAGGAATTAACTAGGGGAAATATACGAAGGACTGCTTTTTCCTTTATTTATTTGAAAGATTTCTATGCTGCACTTCGGGGTCAGGCAAAGACTTAATATTTTATCCTAGGCCTCCCTGTAGTTCCAGTATTTTAAGCAATTTTAAACATATTTAATTAGCTAGTGCTTAATATTGTTATTGGGAGTTGTTTGGTTTGACAGGGGTGTGTGTGTGTGTGTGTGTGTGTGTGTGTGTGTGTTGTTTTGCTTGCCGTGCAGTTTCCTTTGTTAATAGTTGCTTCTGTGTGTTTTGATATGATGCTACTACGTTGCATGTCACCTACAGAATTTTTCTGCACTGGTTATTCATAAACGCAATTAAGTAATAATAAATAAGGACCTTGCACATATGAACCTGCCCCTCATTAAAATCTTCTTTGGCTTCAAGGCTAGCCCAATGCATACTACTGCTACCCTCCCCTCTCCACCAGTGTCGCCCTGGGCTCCTTCAGGATGAAGGGCAGGATATAAATTCAATATAAAAAATAAACTGTTGGTGGGCAACTTCAGGTGCCACCCCCTGCTCTCCTTTCTTTGTCTTTAAGGAAGACTTCCATTAGTAAGCCCTTCAAACACTTTCAGATAGAGGGCTTTCCTCTTGATAGCCCTTTGAAGAGAGGTCTATCCTCTGTAAAACCATTTACAATGCAACCCTATCAAGAGGACGCTAATGTTCTTGATATCAAAGTAGATTTCAGAAGCAGGGAGAACATCAGCCTGCCAGAGGAGACATGCCTCAAAATATGGTCAGAAAAAGCCATGTTCTTTCCTTTGTCTCTGGCTCCACATACAAGTTTGGATCTACCCATAACTGGAATGTGTTGACCAAGAGGGCCCTTAACAGCCTTGATGCTTCACCCTTTGCCTTGGTCAATCAGTGTCAGAGCCAGCAGTTGTGATGTAAGTCTTGGCAATAGCAACTTGAGGACCCCAAACTGCAGTATGACAATTGGCCCTTGCCATTTAAGAAAGCACGGGTTCTGCTTGCACATATCCTTTTAACTGAACTGGACAAAACCAACAATGTGCAAAGTTAATCTCTAAACAACAAGCATCTGTTAATTTAATAAACCTTTTGGTGCTAACCAGCTGACTTGTGACAATGCATGGCTTATATTAATTAAATATACTGAAAGGGCAGGAAGCTCAACTTTGCAACTTGGCTTGTTCGTGGCACCGAAAGACCAAAACCAGCAGGCTGGTCTTATCACAATGTACAATTCAAGGAAAGTGAAAGGGCATTATTCATGAGGGTGGGACATCTGACTGTTGATTCACTATCCCCACCCAAAAACATTCCTTTTATTTTTGTTTTAAGTGTTACGGCTGCTTTTAGATGGGTCTTCTCCCCCCCCCCTCTTTTCTTTTACAGTTAACGGGACTACTTGGCCAACAGAGTCCTTGCCTGCCACAAGTTATTGTTGAGGTCAATGGCTTAGATTTATTTAAAGATTAGATCTGCTGGTTCTAAGAATAGGATCTGGAGTTACATGTGCAGTCATAAAGATTATAAAGCCCAAGAGTCAAATGAAGTAAGGCTCTACTCCACCCTTCTTTTCTCCTTTTTTTGTCCCAAGGATTCTTTAAATTTAAATTTTTTGCTTTAGCATCAAAAGTGTCCAAGATATGTGTAAGAAATGAATTAGCCAAGTGATATGGACTTCACTCATCATTTCTGCTTTCTTAATTCATAAGTCACTGGGATTTTAAATCTTTCAAAACTGAAGGGAGCTGGCAAGTGGTGTTAACAACATATTTGTTCTCCGGCAGTAGTTTATGCCAAATACATGGAGCAGAGCTGTCTGTTTTTTTCTGAGATGATTTGGAAATATTTATAATAGAAATGGTCATATTAAATTATCTCAGTGTGTTCCCCAACCTGTACTAAATGGGAGATGTATAAATTTGGTCTATTTTTTCCCTTATTGATGATGCAAGGGACACAATTTTCCAACATTCTTAAATCAATAGAAATATATACTTTGTCTGATCTTCACAACACTCTGAGTTTGAAACACTTTTCCTAATTGCACAGTGGAACAATCCATCTGCAATGGTAAGTTATGCAATTTCTTTTCTTGGCAGTGTCAAGGAAAGGACATTTAAGAATGGAGTATGGTAGCAAGCTAAAAGACAGAGGCATTATATGTTGATGTTAGAGAATGAGGGCCTTTTCACGATGCCCACAGTCTTTAGTATGCAGGACTCACACCATTTGGGAGACCAAGTGTGTTTCAGTAGCTCCTACATCCAGAGGATTTGAAATGCCGCATGTGATTAATTGACCTTTGCATGTAATCTCCAAGATTTCAGTCTGCTTTGGCAGGATGCGTTTGGATTAATTTTGTATCACCTGCATATTTGGTGACTCTGCTTTTCACATCCTTCCCAGGTCAGTAATGAGTAGATGTTAAATAGCACAGGTCCCAACACAGAGACTTTGTGCATCCTGCTGTTTACCTCTGTCTATTGTGAAAACCGGCCCTTCATCTCTATCCCTGGCTTCCTATCTGCTTAACCAACTGCTGATTCATGAAGTAAAGGGCTTTCAGCCTCCCTTGTATTCCAAAACAGACCTTTGCTGGAGAACACTTTCAAAGTTGCTCCAAATGGAAAGCTTATTGCATTAACCAGTTTGCTATTATTCCAATGAATATGGTAATGGAGAGCTTCATTAACTCTGAACCCCAAGTTGTCGTGGAGTTACGCACAAGGATTGTACATGCAGTGAACATGGCAAGTGTTAATTAATAGCTGTGGTGAATTGTCTCAGGCTGCAGTTTTGCATTTCATTTCCATTAGACACCATTATTTATATGCTTTTCTTCTCTCTACACCTGTGTGTGTGGAAATACGAACACATGCTAACTAAGGCTGAACCTACCTGAATTTGGTGAAGTGTCCACTAGGACACAAAAACTTATGCATTATTGGTTTGTTAGTCTCCAAGGCGCCACAAGCTTCTTGGTTGTTTCTGCCGCAGCAATAGACTAACCTGGCTAGTCCACTTGAAGTTGTTTGGTTAATGTGAACCCAGTTGTGGGCCTACTAGGCTACTGAAATGGTAATGATGTATGACGATGTATGTTGGTCTCTCACTGTCTGGATTATTCTCATCTACGAAAAGGTAGCCTAAGCCCACAGTTTTTATGTGGTCTTCATATTAGAATCAGTGCATTTTCCAAGGTGGTCTCACATCTGAAATTGAATGTATGGCATGATATATACAATTCAGAAGAACTGGATCATCATAGCACGATTTGTAGCAGCGAGTTATTAGTAACATCAGATACTACCCCAACTATCTGCCAAATGGAGAGTTTGCATGAAAACTTTCTCCATGGCATAATCTAGGTATATTCCTTTACCCTACATTGGCACTCCTTTACTGGAACTTTATTTCCTTTTTCTTTTCTGCCTGCTTTTTCTGCCTGGAGGCGTTGGAGGTTGGATGGCAGCTAACAGACTGAGGTTGAATCTTGACAAGACAGAAGTACTGTTTTGAGGGGACAGGGGGCAGGCAGGTGTGGGGGGACTCCCTGGTCCTGAATGGGGTAACTGTGCCCCTGAAGGACCAGGTGCGCAGCCTGGGAGTCATTTTGCACTCACAGCTGTCCATGGAGGCACAGGTCAATTCTGTGTCTAGGGCAGCTGTCTACCAGCTCCATCTGGAACGCAAGCTGAAACTCTACCTGCCCGCAGACTGTCTCGCAAGAGTAGTGCATGCTCTGGTTATCTTCTGCTTGGTCTATTGCAATGTGCTCTATGTGCGGCTACTTTGGAAGGTGACTCGGAAACTGCAGTTAATCCAGAATGCGGCAACTGGACTGGTGACTGGGAGCGGGAGCTGAGACCACATAACACCAGTCTTGAAAGACCTACATTGGCTCCCAGTACATTTCCAAGCACCATTCAAAGTGTTGGTACTGATCTTTAAAGCCCTAAACAGCCTCGGCCCAGTATACCTGAAAGACCGTCTCCATCCCCATCGTTCAGCCTGGACAGCCTGGTCCAGCGCCGAGGGCCTTCGGGTAATTCCCTCACTGCAAGAAGTGAGGCTACAGGGAACCAGGCAGAGGGCCTTCTCAGTAGCGGCGCCCGTCCTGTGGAACGCCCTCCCATCAGATGTCAAGGAAATAAACAACTACCTGACTTTTAGAAGACATCTGAAGGCAGCCCTGTTTAGGGAAGTTTTTAATGACTGATGTTTTAATGTATTTTTAATATTTTGTTGGAAGCCGCCCAGAGTGGCTGGGGAAACCCAACCAGATGGGTGGGGTATAAATTATTATTATTATTATTATTATTATTATTATTATTATTATTACTGCTGCTCCTGCCACATTCCTAATCTGAGATTGTATTATTTAGTTATTTATTTTTAAAGGAACTAAGGCAAAATTGCTCAGAGGACATTTCCGCCAGAAAATTTGGGAGATTTTTTGTTTGTTTGTTTTACTCGCCTCCCCCGCCTCGCACTTCCACAAGAAGGCCACTTTGCAGAAGGGTCTCCAAATATTCTCCACTATTGACGTTTCCTCACCACTATCAAAATGCCCTAGAATGAGGCTGGATCCAGGTTGTGGAGTATGCAAAATGGTAGTCAAACTGTGAACACTGTTGCCGGGATGTGATTTGCATTGGAGCCCACCTCCCTTAGGAAAAGAAAGAAAAATGTTGCGCTATTGCCACTGATGCTAACTTCTCTAACGCTGACAAAATTTGGTGAAATGGTGCCCACAAATTAACTGTCTACAAATAGAGTATAGAATTTCAGGAGGTGATTTATGAACCACTCTAGGGTGGGGGAAATGCTTGTCCACAGAAGCCATTAAGTGCCAAAATTTGGGGCTTATGGCACAGTGGCACAAAGCGTTTATTGTGCAACATTGCAGCCTTGAGAAATGATCTAATTGTCTTTCCCTTTTTCCCCTCCTACACCCCCAAACAACAAATTGGCAGAGAGGTTTGTTTAATTATATAACCATAGATAGCCTGACTCATAAACAGATCTCTGGAACTGGTTTTATCTTCTCTTATTATGGGTAAACAATAAATTGGACCCAGCTGACACCTTGGTGCTGCTATAAGAGGAAAAAGCACATGTATTGGCAAAAACAAGGTCTTTGTAACAAGCTATGGCCCGTACTCTTGGTTCATGTTAGAAACCAATTGTTTCCCTTTAAAACATAAAAGTTTAAGAAGCGGCACAGTATGATAAAAGTTGGTAGTAGGTTACAAACTATGAACATGTTTCTCTTAGGCGATTCCAAAGATCTACATCTCAGTTGTTCTCCATGTCAAAGCAATATCACATTTATTGCGCTGCCGCGCTAAAGAGACCAGGGTAAGATCAGCAGGTCCTCAGAAGAACATGGCAACTTTAAGCAGTGGCTGGTGAGGCAGTGTTCCTCACCTGGCTTCACAACAGGAAGCTGATAACCAAAAGTGGGAGGGGCAAGGCAGCGGAGAGGCAGGTGTGGTGCAGGTGTGCTGGCAGGTGTGGTGGCAGAACCAATCAGATACTCCAGCCACTGCACCTGCACCATGCTGACCTCCCTGCTCCCTCTCAGTTACTGACAGTGACCTCCATGTTGCTGGCCCTCCCCAATGTGCCCTGTTGACTGCTACTGATCTGCATCCCTTTTTCATTTTGTGGTGTGCCTTTTCAATTGTAAGCCTGGGTGCAGGTATTATTTAAATTGTTGTTGTTGTTCTAGTAGCAACCCCAGAAGCCTTTTCGGCATCTGGTTATTGTAGTTCGCAATTAAGTATCAAGTTAGCAAGCTACTATTTCTCAATTTTCAATATTTATTTTTGGACTTGGTTGGGAATGACCCAGTATTTGTTCCGATACGCGAGATTGAACTCCAGGCCAAGACCAGTCAGCCCCTATGGAAGGGAGAAGCCTTGGCCAAAGAACATAAAGAAGAGGATAAAGATGAAGACTGCCAAAATAAATTATTGAACTATGCAGGACAAATTATTACAAAAAAATGGCAATTGTTTAAAGCATATTTTTTAAGCTTTGTGTATAGATTTTTACATTAGTATAACTTGTAAAAGTCACTTGTAATAATACAAAGGAGGTTTTAAAATTGGATTGTTAAATATATAAGGTTTTACGGACGTGCCTAAATAAGTATATTATAATGGAACCAAGAGGGGGAGTAGAGGGAAGTCGACCAAAATTTATGGTTTAATTTGGTTATGGGTTTTTTTTCTGGTTGTTGTTTTTTTTGTATTGTTGTTTTTGGAAAATCAATACATTGTTATGAAAAAGCAAAGCAAAAAGGGAATGACCCAGTATCGCTTCTTGTGCTGTGCTTTCACCAAAGTTTTTCCTTGCATTGGGAACCTGGGAAGGGGGAGATATAAACTGTGACAAACTGTGCATGCACCAGTTCTAAAATTTGTTTTAGAAATTCTCCAAATCATACTAGAAGAGAAGTGGAAGAGAAAGCAGGGTAGAGTCAGCCTACTAAACAGTGATGAATTAGAATGGAGAATCTGGAGGAGTTGTCCTTCGGTTCTGCTTGTGGGTTTCTCATGGGCATCTGGTTGGCCACTGTGAGAACAGGATACTTACCTACATGGGCCTTGGGTTCTGATCCAGCGGGGTCCTTTTGTGTTCTTATGACATCTGTTTGTATCTAATTTAGTAGTTATCCAATAATTCACTAAACCTCTGGAAATATGAATGCAGCATAGTGGGCAGTAGTTATTCTAAATACAGTGTTGGACCTAGACAATGTAAGACCCTGGACATAATGTTGTTTGGAGGACTCCATTTAAACAGCCATGGGTATCCTTCAATTGTGAAGCAAACTTTTTAATTCATACAGCTGCATAATTGACAAAAGCATTGGATTTCTTGGCTTTTAAAGTCTGTTGATTTTATGAATATTTTATATCATTTTATGCAAACTGCTTAGAGGTGGGGTGTTTTTTGTTTTTGTTTTTAATTAAGCGGTATATAAACTTCTTTAATTAATTAATTAATTAATTTCTCCCACAAATTATTCCAGTATCTGTTTTCTGTTTCAAGCCATGAGCTGAAATTTTGCAATAGGACCAAGTTCCACATGACTCAGTATGGCCAGCTTTGGGGTTATTCTGCTCTGTGTCCTGGAATATGAGGAGAGGCATGCCTGTATTTTTGCCATAGCCCTAAACAACTATTCCCCCCTACCCTCTCAGGACCGAGTCTGTCACCTGGGAGCTCAAATATGGCTCAGCTCCATATTGTTCTTTAAAAAAAAAAAATAGTAGGTGTGATAATGTGCTCTGTTACCTCTCTGGCAAATCACAGGTTAGTTACATGCTGCTGGTTGTGCAAAAAAAGGCTGCACGTTTCACTTTCCCCAGGCCTGGGACTAGACATTTTGCTGCCTGAGGCGAAGGACAAAATGCCTCCCTCAGGCCCCATTCTGGGTAAGGAAACCAGCCAGGCTGGCAGCTAAATCATACTTCATCGCTGTTGACAGGATAGTATATACCACCGCATGTGAGGGTAGCAGCAGGCTAACTCACAGGGCACAGGGAAGGAACACACAGCTCTTCCCTTTAACTGAGAAGAACGGCTGGAGCTCAGGTGGAAAAGTCAAGGGGCATTGCTGCCCTCAGCAATTGCCACCTCAGGCAGTTGCCTCACTTTGGCTAATGGTAAGACCAGAACTGACTTCTGCCAATGAATCTTCTGTTTAATGCATTAAAGTTTTAAACTTTGCTTAGGAATCAACAGAGTGTCTTGAACGGCAATGTTTCCCTCTGGCAGCCTCAGCGTGATGCATTTTCTTAAGGTGGGAACAGGCCTTTGATAAGCCCACTTACCAATACATGTGAAGCCTTGCAATGGGTGGCCAGGCCAGGCCACCACCATGAGATGCCACAATTCCCCAGTTGGCATTTGTCACAGACAACGGCCTAGAAAGGTGCGATCTCACCACCACTTACAACCAGGTTAAAGAACCTTTTTCAGGTGGAGAGGCACATTACTTAGTGGGCAAACGCCGAACTCTTTTCTTTTTGTGGCGAGGGGGGGTGCATGCTATTGGTGAGTGGGGCCAGAGGCAAAGTGGCCAGAGCAATGGGTGGGATTCTTGTTTTTGTACAGTAGGCTAGAATTCAGCCACACAGAAGTTAAGAGGCTTCTACACAACCACATATACATCTCCATCCTCCATGCAGGCAAACCAGAGGCATTATGGCAGGCGAAAAACACAATGTAGCCAGGCAAAAGCACTTGTTGGGGAGGTACACAGCAGGACCAATGGATGATGTGGCCAAGGGATGGGCACAGCCAATGGAAAGTCCCAGGGGTCACATAGAGAGGTCTGAAGGGCTTTGTTTTGCTTCCAGTTCCAAGGTTCCCTAGCCTGCCTTGCAGTACAACCCTATGCATGCTTGCAATGGTGGCCAAAATGAATCAAAGAATCATTCAGTCCAACTCCCTGCAATGCAGGAATCTTTCACCCAACATGTGGCTCGAACCCACAGCCCTGAAGAAGAAACAAATGGAGTGGGGTGGGGGAAGCAAAAACAAAATGAGGGCACTAATTCGATTTTTTAAAAATGCACATGCTAATTTATATGTATAGGTAGGAATTTAGACATTGCCAAAATTTGAATAGAAATGCAATCCATTTCACTATAGTGAAGGTAGCTGTAATTGGGTTGACTGCATGCCTAGTCAAGTCTGTGGGTCTGGATACTCTTGAGGGGCAACTTCCAAGGCCCCTGGCTCTCCATTTTAATGGTTATCTTTAAACCACTACTTAAAAGGCACAAGAACATGTCAGGCCAGTAAGTCAGCCCCAACAAAGGCCTGAGCTGTTTGGAAGAAGTGTGGGGTTGTGATCCGCTGCATGGATTAAAGAGAAGACCATTTTTACAGAAAGCCACCTGAGGCGGAAGAACATTGTAGCCGATTGCTTTATTGATACTGTATTACGAATGAAAAGTACAATAGGTGCATAATCCGGGCAGTTTGACTCTTGCATATTGAGTGCACACAAGTGAAATATTTCAAGATACATCAACACCCATCCCCCCCCCTTCCCCACTCCCTCCCCGCCATATAAAACTTGAGCAGACAATAATACATATGACAAAAAAACAAGAACATTTTTTTCTTTTTTAAAAAAAACAACAAATACAATTCTTCCCTTCATTTAGTGCAGAGGCAGCTAGGTCCATCACCAAAAGTCTGAGCCTTTGCAAACAGGCAGGATGAAATGGATGAAGCTCTTTATGGGCCAGTAAGACTGTGGAACCAGTTGGGGGAACCAGACTCCCTCCCTCAAGCGTTGTGGCTTTGCACCAGAGGTTGGAAGAAAACAGACCAGTATGTGTTTCAGCAATGTTTGTGTGTCCATTTTTAACCCTCCCCCCCCCCAAAAAAAACCACCCCAGAACAAAACACTAGTTTGTAAACGACAAATGCCCCAAGAATCAGTTGTGTTACACCGATAAAGGTATTTTTACATCTAACTCCTAACGGGTTGTGCTCAGACAGGCTTCTACTATGAAAAAAATAGCCATCCTTGATTTGGTTGCTCTTCAGCAGAGGTCCATTTCCACGATTACGCTTGTAGTGGAAGAGCAACCTCACAAAATCAGTTACACTTTTGCTCACTGCAACAGAAGGCTTGAAGACATCAATACCCATCAACCACTCATTCAAACATTACATGCCTTAGTACAGATTCTGTAGGTCTCTTGGGTCAGCAGGTTGTTGAACAGTGTTGTAAGTTTAGTAGTTCCCAAGGCACCTGGGTGATTCGAACAACCAACTGAGTGTTCCATAGGGTGTACTCAACTATCCCAGTACGCGAACACATTTCCTTTGGTTGCATTGCCACTATTTTTTGTATAAAGCAGACAGACCAAGGCCTATGTATGTTTACTCGGGAGGAACCAAAGTATGCGCACATAGGAGTGAAGCATTAAAGAGAGTGCATGCAAGCCTGGAAAAAGAAAGCCCAACAGCCAAGATGCTATATAAGTTTTGATCATGTTCGGGGAAAGTCTTGTCTATATAATACGCAGCTCTACTTCCGGTGCACAGTTTAGGTTGGATCTAATTCAAAGAAATCAATGTGGGCACTCACACAAAAAATATGCCTCTCTAGAGTATACCAAGATTCTAAACTTCCTGGGATTTATTATCCTGGAATTTGGGCCTAACATGTTGACTGATCGGGCCCTGAATTTACATTTGCTTCGCCTTTTGAAAAGTTTTGGCAAAGTATGATAAAAACACTTAACTTTACCAGGTACTAAGGTAAATGATTATACAAGGTGGAGGGGGAAGAAATCAACTGTGAGGGGGGCAGTGAACCAGCCTGCAAGACGCAAGTGTTCCAAAGCCAATTTATAAACATACACTTTCCTTCACGGAACATTTACATGTGCCCCTTCACTCAGTGTTGTCTGTTGAGACTCCTCGCCTCCCACCCACAAGTTGACAAGCACTTGAGCATGTATTAACTTTGTGGACATTCCACTGACTTGGACTAATATGCTGTAAGCTCAAAGCATGCAGGTACTTAACTGCTTTGCAGTATCTGGACCTGCTTTGTTAAGAATATTACAGAACTCAGTCCAGACTATATATAAAATTCCCTTTGCTCTTTCCTCACTCTCGAAAAAAATGATCGTCCCTGTTCCCTCTACCAAAGCATATATAGAAAGCTATAAACGCATCTTGATCATCTTTGAACAACTATTTTACTTGTCACCTTAAAAAAACAAAAATCAAAGGGGGACATTTGGTAAAGAGCTTCTATGAAAGCGTCTGTGTTGGAAACATTTTTTTAAAAAAAACACTTCTTTTGTTTTCCCCACTCCACCCCACCCAACCCCAAAACATTTTATCTGAGCTGTGTATTTCCCTGCTCCTTTGTAAATGATTAAGGAGCATATTTTTGTGGTTTGCAGGGCCATGGAAAACAAAAAAAAAAATCCCCCAATGTTTCATGGCTCAAGATTGCAAGGTAACAATTTAAACATTTTTGATAACATTTAAAAAAAAAAAAACCCTTACCCTTTCTTCAAAAAAAAAATTCAAGTAATCTTTATGTTCTTTAAATGTAGATATATAGATATAAGGCAAAGCAGGTACAGCACTGATAAGATGTTCCCCTTTTTCTATGCAATTTATATATGTGGCATTGCTCTTATGGTTCTAGATGAGCCAAGTGATTTGATTATTACTTTTTATACCACCTTCTCCATACGTTTCCAAGTAAGCCTTGAGTGTTGAGCAGATAATTGGGTTTTAAAAGTTCCAGTCCTTGATGCATCAACTCTCTCCTGTCCCTCAGGTCCTATGAGGCAGTGAAGAACAACCTTTCCTTCAAATCTGTTAGGTTACCTCCTTTTCCTCTGGAGTTTTTGTACTAACCCCTCCCCACAAAACTTCTCCCTCACTCTAGCAGGGAAAGGGGAAACTTGGTGCTTTAAGTGGTTGTTATTGCTGTCATTATGGGATGGCGCAAGACAGCCTTCAGAAGAATTGCACCTTCCCCTTTTGACAGGGAAGAAGGAAGCAGAAGCAGAAGCAAGATAAGGAGATGGTCAATTGTTTTGAGCCGTTTCTCCTAATAAGGCTCGATTGGGCAACAACAAATCTATGTTCTTGCCAAACCTGATAGATGCAAAGAGTCGCTTTCCAGAAAAATGGCATTGCATCAGAGAGAGGATGGCAGAGGTGGCCAGAAAATTGATTTAAAACACCTTGGTAGGAGGATGGTGACTCTCAGGCTGCAAAAGCCATAAATGAGTACTCTATGTACAATGATTGCTTCCATGGAACAGAATCAGGTAACTCACAAAGCACATGCATATGCCTTTGCACTTGGCATGCTCTGGGTATCAGGGAATGAGTGAAGGACTTAAGAAAAAAATATTTTGATCTAAAATGCATATAGATGTATTATTGTGTTTCTGCATGTGCATGCGTTTTGTGTATATGAGTGAAAGGCAATTAGCTCATATGGTCATGACCAAGCTATATTTCAGAAGAGAAAAAAAAAAAGAACACACGTATCACACTTTCCTAAAACGAAAAGCTAAAAAATTTCAAGTTCAGTATTCGAGATCTTGTCCTTCCCACCCCACCCTCTTCTAATTTTCTGGGTTCGTTTTCCCCTTTTCCAACTTACATTAGCACCATAACAACATTTAAACATTACAATCCCTCTTCAGTTACTACATACACACATACACACACACACACACACACACACACACACACATGGTCCCATTAAAAATAGTGCTTTTTCTGCCAAAAAAAGTTATATATAATATATATCTTATATAATTCAACTAAATCTGTGGCAAATGTGCAATGCAGACGCCTCCTCCATTAAAGTGAACTTAACGTTCACACACTCTCACTTCATCGGTGATTTTTAAAGGTGCAAGTACATTTGGAATTATGTAATTTAAAAAAAGGTAGTGGGCCTCATCATTTCTTCTCTGGCTTTTAAAACATGGAAAAAAATGAAGAAGAAGTCTCAAACACATACTGTAGACTTGTGATTTCCAAAGGAAAAAAAACTAGTGGGGTGAAAATGAGGCCAAAATTTTAAACCTTCAGATATCCCACTCCAACCCCCCACCCCAACTTCACTTTTATTGTCAATACAGACATAAACTGGGCTTCTTTCAATTTCATTATTTTCTCTTTCTCTGTCTTCATTGGTTGGTAAATTGACAGGCAGTGGCCCAATATTAAATAGTTCAAGTGCCTTACTGTCCCTTTTAAGTAAAGGCTGAGAATACTGGGTAGGAAAGGAACAAGAACCAGCAAACAAAAAATACTTAAAAGACAATGCCACAGAAATGTTGTTGCTGCCACCGCCAACGTTGTAATCCTGTTTCTCTTTCTATGTCAGTTGTTTGGTGTTAATGGTGCCCCTTGTGGTTACTCCTTGGTGTGAAAGGGCATTTGCCCTCACCCCTCCACCTTGGTTTGGGAGAGAGAAAAGGGTGAGGACAGGCCTAGGAAATAAAAAATAAAGAGTCCATTTTGGAAATTGTTCATCACAGTTCACTTCTGGCTGCCCAATGTTTCTGAGGTGGTGGTTTGCACAACAAGAGGCTTCTGGGTAGGCAGGACAATCAAGGGGCGATGGATCTTTGACTCCTCAGACTCTTGCAGTCCTTCAGTTTGCCATCGATACCGGCGGGCCCGGTGGATGTTGGGAATCCCTCTCTGAAGGCGCTGTGAACCTTTCTTCTGCCATATGTCGTATTTTGAGTACCTGGCATGAGAGGGCTTTTGAAAGGGATCCTTAAAGGAAAGCAAGAGGGGGAGAAATGGAAGTGGAACATCAGTATGCTGAGACAATGAAATAGAGATATCCACAGTTTAAATTCACCATAAAATGTCACCCCACTAAATAGCAGCTACAGTTGTACCTTGGTTCTCAAAAAGAATGAGTTCTGCGGGTCCATTCGACTCCCGGAACTGTTTAAAAACCAAGGCACAGCTTCCGATTGGATGCAGGAGCGTCCTGCAGCCAAATGGAAGCTGCACTAGATGCTCGGCTTCCAAAAATTGTTCGGAAACCGGAACACTCACTTTTGATTGTTTGGGAGCTGAAACGTACAAGTTCCACGTTGTTCAGCAACCAAGGTATGACTGTACTATTTGATTGGTACCCACTGGGCCAAAAAGACTGGCAACCTTTGGAAGAAAGAGTGAGTGGCTGACACACTGGCACCCTGAACAGGAGAACTCCACATTCGGAAGGCTGCTCAGTAGCATTTCTCCCATGACCTATCAACAAGTGCTCACTGACAGTAAAAATCCTGAGCATGTTTATTTAGAAAAAAAGCCCTGCTATCTTTATGGTGTATATAAAGTAGGAACAATGATATACACATTTGCTTTATATTGCTTTTCTTTCCCACCCCCAGAAATTTCTCGATCTGCTTGTGTGTAAGACATTATCTGCACCTCACGCAGAGATAAAACTGTTTTGCTGTAACTGCAAAAGCAGCAGATGCTAAAGATACGGGTTCCTAGTTGTCCAATGCTAAAATGCCTCCTGTTACTCAGATAGCATCTTCACTTACCTTGTTCAGTGCTGGTAAGGCTACAAGAGAAGACGACGAGAGATCACGCTCCGATTTGACAGATTTTGCGCAGTAAGTTTCCAAAAGGTTAAGATCGCAGCTCCGGAAACAGCACTCCTCTACTATGCCACGGTTGAGCCTTCCTCTGTTTCTGCCCACAGGCCTACCTGTAATAGCAGAAATGCCACCTTAAAGTTAGAAAACAAATTAAGAGCATTTATTTATTTGCACATGGCACATTTTTAAAAAAGCAACCCTAACCCTGAAAAGACAGCAGCAAATCCACCACTACATCCAAAGATCTAGCAGTTCATGCCAGCCAAGGCAGACGGTGTAAATGGTTGGTGTTTGTTTTTGTTACACCAGGTTCAAGCTGGCATGGCTATGGGGCTTGGGGAGCAGGATCTGCAGGGCTTTGGACACAGCAGTTCAAAAGCCACTGGTGTTCTTCCTCCAGTCATCCCGTTCTGGCACTTTCTACTGCCTACTACCAATGAGAACCCCCAGTAGTAGCTTCACATCAAGCTGGGCAAAGCTGTGGATTCTGCCACAAAGACAGCCCCCTCCATTGGTAGCATTCCTCTCCACTGACAGAGGCTGGCAGAGATGGCTATGCACCACCGGGCCCCTTCTCCCCAGTCATTAGCATGGGGTGCGTGTTGTGCCCTTGGTTAGTTAACACAGAAAGGGAGGGAAAGGGGACCAGGGTGCTAATCTTTTGTTGCTGTTGTTCTTTAAGACTGGCCTCACCCAAGTAGTTCACAAAAATATTTATTTATGAACCACTTTGTAGCCTAAGGCCATCAGGGCCAGAGCAGTGTACAAAATAATGTTACAGACAATCCCACATTTTATAGCAAAGTATTGGCATGCCATAAAAGTGTGGGAAGCTGCAACTTCAACTCTGCAATGGCTGCTCATCAAGAACTCACTGAACCTCTTTTTGCTGCCTGCCAGAGATAAAGATGATGACAACAACAACAACAATAGCAACAACAGTAGCCAAATATCAGAGTGGCCAGACTCCTGAAGCTTTAACAGTTGCACAGAAGAGTGAAATTTCTTTTTCTACCCAACAATTAACTGTAGGAGCCTCAGGGCTAGCCCAAGGCATTTTTGCCCCTGAGGTGAAGCACAAAATGCCCCCTCCCTACTAAGAAAGAAGGAGTGAGTAAAGATCTACATCAGGATCTCCTGCCCCTGTGGATTCTGCCGTCTGAGGCAGTGGCGTCACCTTGCCTCATGGGCAAGATAGTCCTGAGGAAAAAAACCCTTTCTTGTGCTTGTCTCTGTGTACACATTCCCTTTAACTCTGCAGCCAGTGCGCTCACTCTGCTGGTTTGTGAAGCTCTGTACATATGACACCAGCCACCAGCCACATCTGTCCTGTAATTTCTTGAGAAATACTGCGTTTTGATGAGTTTTCCTCCAAACCAGCTTCAATTGGATTTGAAAACAGAAGCCAATGGAAGACATTCGTGCCCATTCTCTGCTCATTCATGTGGACAGAGAGCAGGTGATTTGGAAACACATTCCACCATACTGATGTGTAGACGATGTGCCAATGTGATTTGAAACACAGCAAGGGAAAATGACCTTGCTGGAATTTTGGCTGCTAACGGATACGCAACTTTCATCATTCCAGGAAACAAGATCCTTTCATTTTAATGTACAGTACGTTGCATCAACATGCTAGAGTTAAGTGTCTCTTTGCTGTCCTGACGCATGCTCAATTCTGTGTCCACTGTTCTGCAGGTCAAAATATAATGTGCATCATGGCATTTCATGAGAAATTCCAGTATGCTTTCTATCAGTTTGTTTCTGTCTTCCTGGCCTGAAATGAATTAACTTTTCTATATCTGTCATCTGCTATTTTCTCTTTCATGGTTACTGCCAAATATTTCCTAGGATAGGCCACATTATCCAATTATCCTGTTAAATAATTGGACAGGGATTTGACTGTCCAAAATTCAGTATATCCTTCCATTCAATGCAAGACTCCCACCCCCACCCCAATAAAAGGTGGGGGGAAGCGAGCAAGGATATTCTATATCAAAACTATTTCTGCACACCATGAATGAAAGCAATGCTCTTCTAGTGGGGGGAAAACAAAAAACAAATAGTGCTGGTTAGTTTGAGCATTCATTCCAGAATGCAGTCATGTATACACACTGTCAGGTGGTGAGTTTCCCAACAGCTTAGCCTGTGATGCAAGAGTCACATGCAGACAACTGAGATTTTGCTGCTAACTAGAGAAGATGAAACAAAGCAAGTCTATAACACGAGCACACAGTAATAAAAAGTATTTGGGCAATCATATATACAACTCTCAGGTGTCCAAAGCACATTTGCACCAGTTCATCCATCCTCACAGCTGCCCTGTAAGGTAGGCCAGCATTGTCACCCCCACATTGCTGACTCCTTGAGGCTGAGAGAACTCCTCCTTTAAAGCTGCCTTGCTGCCAAAATGAGATCTGACCCTGGGCAGTTTCTGCTCCACAGCTTAGGCACTAACCCACCCTGCCAGCTCACATCAGAGAGTAGGTGGCTGTCTTCCTTTAAATTGTCCCTTCTCCTTTCAGTTGACTCACCTTCATTACGAAGGCTGCTTTCGTATTGGAGAGGTGTTACTGGGGCCCCGTACAGAAGGAGGTCCCCCAGCCAGAGATCACTCAGGCTCAAGCTGGCTGACTTTCAGCAGTAAGCTATATTTGGGGCCCTTTGGTCCATTCACTGTCATGCAATCTTTTGAGCTTCCTCTCAGGAAAAGACCCAGGAGGTCACATTCAACAGCACATACAGCCTCTGCATCCTGCACCCACACAGCAGCAGGCGACAGACACGGACACAGTGGCTAGACACTAATTTGCTGAAGAATCAGAATCCCCCTTGCCTTCTTGGGATTTTCGTTTGCTTGCCCCCACTTCCCCCCCCCAAAAAAAAACAGGAATTGCAACTAGCCTATGTTGTGTTTGCAATGTTGTTTGGGAATGTATTGCAAATGCACATGTGCGTACGAAGGAAGAAGTGGCTTGTGTATGTGCCTGCATATAGGGACTTATGTGCCACACTTCCGAGTAATTGTAAGATCCAGCAAAACCTGTGCCCGCTTTCCTCGCACGCCCCCTAACAACCACTTCTGGCTGATCAATCAAGCACCAAGTCAAGCGGAAGAAGACTTTGGGTGTAAACAATCCTCTCTTCCCCTGTCAAAGGAATGTGGGCACCAACAAGTGGTCCTTTGTCAGATGGCTGGGCAGCAGCAGCCATTGTTCCAAACCCCTCCCCCAAAATAGCTTCTCTCCCCCCCTCCCTATTTTTCCTAGTATTATTCTGCAGCACGGGGAGGGGGGGCAGAGAGAGAGAGAGAGAGAGAGAGAATGTGCTTTGTCAGCATAAGTGGCTGGAAAGAGCTAAATTCTTATCAGCTGTTGGAAAGGAAGAAACAGGAGCTGTTGTTTACAGAAATCAGACGCCTCTTCTCTTCTAGTCTATGAAGAAAGATTCAGGTCTCTCTTACCAATTTCTGAGAGAGGTTTAATTTTTTGGGTGGGAGTGGAGAGGAATCCCCTCAGAGCTAAAATGTTTATTCCAAGTACCAGCCACTGTTCCACATGCCACACTAGGCTTCTTATCTGGGAAAGGTGGGATATAATCAAATATACATACATACATACATACATACATACATACATACATACATACAAGAACTCCTTAAATGCTGATCAGTGTTCTGGATTTTGTGTCTATGGTTGATGTTGGTATATGGAAGCAACAAGAGCTGTTCCTTCTGCAGCATCTCCCTTCATACATTTTTTGCAGCAGTTTAAGTGACTAGTTTTGCAAACATTGTGCAAAACAAATACTAATTAGGCTTCTTGTGGAGTATCTGCTTCCTAGCCCTACCCAGAGTGTATTTTTAGCTCTCTAGCCCCTCTCTCCAGCGCCACCACCAGCATCCCCACCCCCACTAAGAAAGAAATGGTACTTAAAACATCTGAGAGCCAAACTCTCTTAGGACTCAGTGCAAGCCTGACTTCAATAGGACTATGATGAATTGCCTCAGCTGGGCTCCTGACCTTTGGGGCCTTCGGACATAGTGGTAGATTAAAGAGCCTAAAAAGCAACTTCCCTTCTAAAAAATGTTTTCAGAGGAGACTTCAGACCACCTACTACAACATGGGAAGTAGGGGAAGGACATCTTTTGATGCCAGACAGGACAATGAGCCACGCAGCATTCTTACTATACAGACTCTGGTAGATACTATGCTTCCTGTCTAGTTTATGGCAGCAAACACTGGCAGGTCTTTCTGTGCTGAAGTGCTCCAAGTTACCCTCTGTTCTCCTACTGCAGCAGAACACTTGGAACTCACTGACGAGCACTCTGTAATTTTCTGTATCCTTGACCACCTTGCCAAAAAAGCTTGTCATTTCTATGATGATAACTCTAGAATGAATTATACCCAGTTATTAAGTCAGGGATCCAAGTCCTGGAACCAAGATTCAGTTCCAAGAGTTCCATCTTGGGAACATATGAAGCAACTGGAGAATGCTTCTGGTTATGTGCTGAGCATGCTTCCCTCACTGATTTGCAACCAGAACGCAACGTCACATCTAGGCTTAAAAGGCAAGGTGTCCCAATCAAAGTGGGTGGGCTTGTAGGCAAGCTTTGAGCTCAGTCATTGATCTTTTAAAATGTCAACCACTAGCTCCAATCCATGCACTTCTAAAATGCAATGCGCACACACACACACACACACACACACACACACACATATAATGAGGCTATGTGGGCTAAGAGTGGCCAGTGCGTGAAAAGGGCTCTATGCGCAGACTGATGTACCGATATACCATGGGTGGGGGCACCCTCATTGTTTCCAATATCGTTTTCATCATTCCCAGTGCACCATGAATACAAGAATGCCACAGAAGCATAGAGGTGCAGAAGAATGCAACGCAACCGGATTCCCACATAGCAACACATTTTTTTTAATCCTCTGTGTAACTAAAAAACAAAATGCTTTACAGTAGCCAGTTTCTCATCAATCACAAACGATCTCACGTGGTGGTTGCAAGGGGGAATGACATAAGCAGCACAGCACATTGGTGCTCTGAGAGATAAACCAACCTATACTGAAGGAACACTTCCACAAACCCCATCATCTTGTGTGCTGGAGGGACTTGTCCTTGGGCAAGAAAACTCCTTGCTTGCCCAAAAGTACTGTTTCAGGGATGGTATTGTTATTATTGGATTGTATGTGGCTACCCATCAATTTAAGTTTCTGGTGGTAGTGGGCACTCTTTGCTGGGTAAAGAGTTTGGCAAAACTCTTCTGAAACCAGGTAAGCTGTGTTTTTGCTCAAATGCAGCTCTGACTCAAAATGGTACAGGGATCTATCTCAGATAACCCCCAGTCCCATTTTAGGTTAAGCAGTTTAGCTGCAGCATCCATGGGATTAGACTTCATGTCTCACAGAACTTCTGCGTCTCCAGTCAACAGCAAAGCAATAAAGCTCCATAAAGCAGGGCATCACCACCAACAGCATTGCCAGAGGTAAACAATGGGCGGGGATGGAATTGCTTCATGTTTCTTATTTATTTTATTGTATTTATATACCACCTTTCTGCCAAAACAGCTAAGGGCATTTACAACTTTAAAACCCTAAAAAATATATGATGTAAAATGTAGAGTGACTCCAGAGACAGATTTAAGGGAGCTCAACCGGTTCAGTTGCACTGGGCACAGAGCCTCAAGGGTGCCACCATTATGGTGCCCAATGGAAGGTGAGAGGCACAGGGTGTGTGAATTTGAGACCCCCAAGTCCGCCAGTGGTGACTCTCAGTTCCACCAGGAGCCCATTGTCTGTGTGCTCCCTGGCTTGATCTCCCTGGCTTCTGCCTTCCCTCAGGACACATAGGTCTTCATCAAACAAGGGAAGGAAGGGCCTTTTACAGACCCATGAGCTGTAAGAGGAAAATGAGTGCAGGAGAGCCGGAGAACTAATACCACAGTCCTGCACATGTCTATTCAAAAGTAAGTCCCACTAAGTTTAATGAGGCTTAGTCCCAGGTCAGTGGGCAAAGGATTTCAACTTTTACATTTTATTCACACACACACACACACACACACACACACCAGTTATGAGGGAAAGACTTGTAACTTACATATGATGAATACAGGTTCGTTAGTGTCACATTGCCCAGTAATAGGAAGATAGCACTGGCCTACCTTATAGGGGCTTCTTTTGAGATGGTATTTCATGTATATGTTTTCAAAACTTGAAATACACCACATAAAAACGTCAACAAAGGCCGTGCATAAAGAATATACTTACTGAAGTAAAAACCTCGGTCTCCACAGACAAACTGCAGTGTGTCCACTAGCTCTCCCCCACAGAGGGTTTCAGGAGCACCATATGCAGAAACAGAATCCACTGTGTAGGCCAGGAAGGTGAGGGCAAGCAGCAGTATCCTCCTAGAGGTGCACATCTTCTGCACCTAAGAGACACACATTCAAAGGCATTAAGAATGGCTACAGAACGGTTCCTTCTATATTATCCAAACAGCTGTGAAATGTTGAAAACGGAATACAGTATCAAACTAAGTGTGTGTGTGTGTGTGTGTGTGTGTGTGTGTGTGTCTTTGGTCTTTTTTTATTCTGAAAACCAAAGCAATCCCAACAAAGCATAGATAATTAATATTGTATAATCTATATTAGTATTAACTCTGCAATCCATACTAAATCATTTGCCTGAGGCTTTTCCCACTGTACCTTTCCCAAAATTGACTTCTTCAAGTGCAAAGGAAGAAATGACACCTTGCCTTGCTTTGAGAGTTAATTAATTTTGGAGCTCTGGTCCTGAGCATCAAATTGCCACAAGTGACTTTCCAATGAGATTATGGCCTCCCCGGTTGTCAGCTAAAAAGCAACACCTCTATATTGAACAGAGAGGTAGCCTAGAGAAAGATCTCTTGGTGGGAAAGGGAATGCCTCCCTCAGCTCTTGCACTTCTCTCTGGATGGCCTATCAGGAGTCAAATGTAACAGACAAGACTGACAATGGGGATGAAGAGACACACATCAAGGATAGGGCAATACACAAGAAGTTCACATTACAAATACCATAAAACAGGGATGGGAAACCTGCAGTTCTCCAGATGTTGCTAGAATACTGACTCCCATCAGCCCAGCCACCAGGGTGATGGGAGTTGGAGTCCAACAACATCTGGTCACAAGTTCCACATTCCTGCCATTAAACATACGTTGAAGAAACCAACATAACAAAGCTCACTGCAACCACTTCAGTTCACCTTGTAAAAACTGAAGCCAGGCAATGAACAGTTGTTTCACTGAAGGACTCAAGGCAGGGCCCCCAAGTCCAGATACAAGGCAAGCCCCATCTCCACTATATATTTAAAGCAGTATCACATCAGTTTAACAGTTATGGCTCCCCCTCCCAAAAAAATATATCCTGGGGTGTGTAGTTTGTTAAGGGTGCAGCGAGTTGTTAGGAGACCCCGATTTCCCTCATAGAGCTACCATTTCCAGAGTACCCTGGAAAGAGGAAAGCTCTGTGAGGGGAATAGGGTTCTTCCACCAACTCTCAGCACCCTTAACAACCTACATTTGTACCTTGGTTGCCAAACACCTTGGAACTCATACATTTCGGCTCCCGAATGATTGAAAACCGGAAGTGAGTGTTCCAGTTTTCTAGTGATTTTCGGAAGCCGAATGTCTGGTGCAGCTTCTGATTGGCTGCAGGACACTTCTGCAACCAATCAGAAGCTGCGTTTTCATTTTTGAACAGTTTGGGGAGTCAAACGGACTCCCAGAAAGAACCAAAGTACGACTGTACTCTTCTCAGGATTATTTGGGGAAAGCTGTGACTTTCAAGTGGCATGATACTGCTTTCAATGTATAGTTCAGATGGGGCCCCGGCTAGGACAGAAGTGCTACCTGCATTTCCAAACAAGAGAGAGTGTAAAAGTTTGTCAGGGTCTTGACCCTGTGGTGGAGGTACACCATGCTATAAACATTTGGCTTCCCCTCCCCCAAAAAGGCTACAAGTTTCTATGCCAAAAATAAAGGTACTAAATATATATATATAATTAATGCCATATAATGACTTTAGAGTCTACTGGAGAGATATACAAATATAAACAATAACAATATATTGCACCCTATCAATAAAATACAAGTATATAATAGCACAAAACAACCATATTATGGTTGTTATGTCAAAACAAAATAAAAAAATTCTTTCCAGTAGCACCTTAAAGACCAACTAAGTTAGTTCTTGGTATGAGCTTTCGTGTGCATGCACACTTCTTCAGATACTTCTTCAGGTTGTTATGTGTTATGAATATCATGAATATCATGATTCACCAAGCATGTGTCAACTGATAAAAGTCTTTAGAGGCATACAAGTAAAGAGGGACATCTCTTTACTTTTGAGCAGGAGCTCTAAAGGGTGTAATTATATTTGTGGCATGCTGCAAAAAGTTATTTGGTACAGTTATTTTTTTAAAAAATGAAACGATCTGTTGCTCTTTTAAAGTACAGCAACACCTGGTAAAAACCAATTCAACAACAGCTTGTCCTCAAACAATACTTGGTCATCTATAACAACACGTTGCTCCTCCTGTTCAGTGAAATCAGGGCACCTTCTTTGTCAATCATAAATTTCAAAAGTGGGTATTTTGACCTATCAAATATAGCTCCCCTAACTGCTAGACTCTTGCTCTGGACAACTTTAAACCAGACTTAACACTGCCTTCAGAGACAGCATTGCTGTTCTTTGGAAAGTCTAGCTAACGTATGGCCATCATTCACAACAGCACAAGGCAGACAGGGTGACCTTTCGTAGAGTTGGAATGAATCCCACCAGTGATCTAGTTCAATCTATTCCTGGCTTAGCCCCAAGCTTTCTAATGTGACCCTAGACAGAGTCCAAGGCTGGCTTTCTATCCATTAATCCATACCACCTATCCTGGATTACCAACTTTCTAGTAACTTACAGCCTACTCAGCCCCCAGTGCAGTGCAGTGCAGTGCAGTGCAGATGCAGGGAAATAATTGCTGTACTAGGCAGGAGCAACACAGTGATGGCCCAAAGGTAGTTTGGTATATTATTTCAAAACAATTTGATTTGGTCTTGAATCAAGTGCTGTTTCATAAGATTCAACTTGGAATTAAAAATCTTAAAATGCTTTCCCCTTTAGACCCAGAATAATGATATTAATAAATTGGTGTGTGCGTCAACTTGTAGGTCATGAAATCTATTAATGAAAGCAGTGTCTGTCCAAAGTATTTTAGGATCACACAACTAAGCTCCTTGAGGGATAAATATATTTGTGATTATTTCGGTACAGTATGTTAACCTTTGCAGTTCCCCTATTTTGCCTCCAATATAGTCTGGAAGCAGCACAATGAAATAATGGTTTAATGTGTGCATGCTACCAACATCTTCTGCCTCTGTTAATGGTTAACACTGCACTGAGTTGAGTCTAAACCAACACCGCCTATCAGTTTACAACACATGGTGATTTGATTTTCCTTCATTATTAGAGAGCTGCTGTGATTTGGCATGCAGTGCTGCATGCAAGCATCTGTGTAGCTAAGTGGCCTCTCTAAGTGATTTTTGTAAACAGAGAGAGGCTCAGCTTGCTCAAAGCAATTGGTCCAAATCAATGGTATAGATTTACCCTGTCCTATATTAATTCTGGAAGGTGCAAGTATTGCAGACTATCCAGGCTTCTAAACAAAGAAATAACCATAACAACCAGTAACAAGGTGTTTGCAATGCACTATTTTAGCGTTTTGCTATATTCGCCCATATTACAGGTATGATTGCTGTTATCCCCTCCCCCTTCTAGGGATTCAATATTTCTTAAAGAAAATAAAGGAGATATTGTTGCAAGTAGAGATCTGTGAGCATGATCTCCTGTGTTGTGATAGTAGCTGTGGAATAGGGGAAGGATGTTAACTGTGCTGCCAGGGAAGAGAGGGCTTAGGTCTCTGTGCCATTTTCCTGGACAGGGTTTAGCTTTCGGAGTACCGTGTTGCCTTTCCAACTGTCCACGGGAACATGCCAGAAGTTGAAATCCTGAGCGTAGCAGTGGATGCCACAGGTGGGAAGCCAACAAGTGACTTGGTGAACTGCCCAAAACTCAGAGGCTAAGTAGAGGCAGAAATTCTGCCGTGTGGTCCCAAACGTCCCAGTGAGCTACAAGTAGTGACCTGTGCTCCCTAGCCCTACCTACGCTGCATCAGATGAAACAAAAGTCCCGCCAGCCTACCTGGGCTCATCTTGTAGGCCGCGTGTGTAGGCCACAGTCCTGTGTTCTGTTTGCTAAGGAGGCTTAAGGACAACCAAAAATCCCAGCTCCAAATTAACATCTGCCTCATGTTGTTAGTTTAACCAACTTGTCATTGACCCTGGTCACAGTTAGTCGCCCACAAGTGGTTGCTTAATTCTGACAAACTGGCTAAACAAGTGTGCGTGTGTTTTCCAGGAAGCCTCAAAACTGGAATCCGCGTCTGAAGTTCACAAGTTATTTGGGGGGTGGGAAGGCATCTCTGCAGACATACATTGTAACCAAGCACACACTGCAGCCTAGCCTATTGGCCAATAGACTATTAGCCAATCCCACAGAGTGCTTCTTTCAAGCCAAACCTGGGAGAAGGAAAGACCCTGTGGGCACCAGAGAAGACCTCTGGGCTCACCTGCAGGCACCACTCTGGCCATTCCCGCTCTATCCCTCCACGCTATGTGGGCATTGCAACGACAGGAGGTAGGTGATGTGGCTCTTCAAATGGCTTGGCATGTCAACAATGCAGACACCCCCACTCATAACAATATCTTGGCAAAACTCAGAGATAACGGCATAGAAAAATGCAAGTGGGGAGATGCAAACCCAAATGAAGAAACTATTTCACCCCCACTTCCTCACTTCTCACCACATATTCTGCCTGCTAGCTTATCTCCACCTTTCTCTTGAAGTGGAAGTCAATGGTACTTTTAAGTGAGCAGCCAGAGAACTTGGTTCTAGGTAACCAACTTTCCACTCTATCCTTTGATCCCATTATTAAACTATTCTCTCCTGCCCAAGCCACAGCCCAGGAGCTAAAGCAGGCACCTTGAGAGGAGGAAGCAACTGTTTTGTCATCAGCAGCAGTAATTTCAGATAATGTTCAGACTGAAATTAGAATGGCTTCCCCCGTCACCACAGAACTGATCCATTTTCCATTTGAATAGAATTCCCTCTTCCTCTCAATAGCTGCTTCCCTTGCTCCCCTTAGGCCAAAAGTGAACAAGCTACACTTACATTATTCTCTTGCTGGTGGTTTCTGTTAGGAGAGCCATTTCTGAAGCATCCTGAAATAAACACTGCGCAAAGGGGAGTATGCATGATCCCATCCTCTGATCTCTCCTCCCACATTTAAATGCTGCGCTTTTCAGATACAACTCAGCAATGTTCACCTTGGGCAGATTTCCTACCCTCCCCCCCCTTCCCTCCTTCACCACCAGAGGCCAATGTAATAGGAGACCAGGCTGAGAACAGCAAGGGAGCAAAAAAAAAACACCCTTGTTTACTGCTCTTTCCCATCCCTAGATGAATCTTCTGCAAACAAGCTTGCATCTTTGTGTTTACTCCACAGGAGTCCAGAGACAATGGGGCAGCAGAGATAACAGGGGCTTAGTAGCAGGCTTAAGAGCCAGTGTTGCCATGTGGCCTGCTTGCTGCCAAGCTCTCCTGCTCCTCCCAGCAACAACATGTGGACCTTGTGGCTTTCTACAAGTTGCTGGGACTCCATCGTCCATCAGTACCAGCCAGCATGGCCAACAATTAGGGATGCTGGGTGTAGTTCAGCAACATCTGATGCCAGGTTATTCACCCCTGCCCCTAAGCACTCAGGCCAGAGCCCACACTCCACTCCCTTGGAGCAGGTTGGAATCAGGGTAAGCACCTTGGTAAGGGTTCAGCATCAAAGACGAATGGCCACAGCTTGTCAAATGCCTCAGTTAGATATTTCCAACCTTGTGGATTTGTCTCAAGTGGATACACAGGAAAGCCATCAGGTCCGGGCTGATGAAAGGTGGAAATAAACACAGTTAAGTTCCCTCTTGTGTGCCTGAGACCACCTTGAAAGAGAGAGCTGACTCTAAGGAAGAGCATGGGGAGAGAACAGCACAGGCCACATGGGAACATTCCTCAGTAGTACCTGGATCTCAGAGCAGCTTAATGAATCTACATGCCAAGTGATTACCAAACAATTCACAGTGCAAACCAATACCAGTCCACTCAGAAATAAAGCCCATTAGGTTCCATGGGCCTTATTCCCAACAAAGTAGGTACAGGGGCTATATTACTAGCTGTGCATGCCAAAATAACACATCCCTTTGCTTTAACCAAAAGAAAGTGGAGCAAAGGAGGCCTGTTTGCCTCATGACTGGTAACACTGTAACACATTCGTTTCATTTTAAAATGTAGCAAATGCTCATAAAAGCCGCAACTTTTTTTTTTACAGTTACAATTCAGATATATTCATGAGCTGACTTGCTGAATCTTGCATTTGAAATTGTCTCCCACAATTGAATTCCACCCCACTGTTAATATTATACTGGCCTTGTATATTAAGGGGTTTACTTAATGTCATGGGCCAGAGAGTGAGTTGTGCCAATTTCCTATAAAGCCATTGGTGGGAGGGTTTAAAAATCACAGGATAGGCTGGTGGGGAGAGGATGCTTCAATTATCAGCTGTTTTTTCTCCTGGTAGAGGTACTTCAGTTTCAGCTGGGAAGAAATGGAAGAAGCTTCTTTTTTGGGGGGGAGAACATAGGTGGGGGAAAGATTCTCTAGCTTCCTATTGTATGCCTACAGGTGTTTCTCCACCTTTTTAGAGAACAGCAATGGCAACCTGCTCCTCTCACATTGGCCTACTACAGTTACATCTAGTTGCCCCTTAACTCTTGTACTTGTATGATCTTAATTGGTTATGTGCACACAGGAGCTTCAACAAAATGTTGTAGTGCAGGCTGTTCCTGTCTGTGGGAGACAGAGGGCCATCTGTCATGGATGCTTTAGTTGAGATTCCTGCATTGCAGGGGGTTGGGCTAGATGACCCTTGGGGTCCCTTCCAACTCTACAATTAGAAGATTCTATGATTCTATGAACTGTGGTCCTCCACCTGCTGCCCTTGAGCCTCAGCCATCAGGACCAAATGGTCATGGTTGAGGTCCAGCAGCAGCAAGCAGGCCATAAGGCACCTCCCATTCCTGATATAAGTCCTATCTGAAGGGCCTTCAAAATGCCATTTTTAAAAAAGGTGAAAGCAGGTCATGCTGGAAGAGCCCAGATTATTATTTTTGCTTTCAGGTGTGGAAAGTGTTGGGGGTTGGCTCTCCCTGCACCAAGACAAGCTACGTATATGTTTTCATTCAATTATATATAACTCGGTCCTCCCTTGAACCTCTCTCACACATACGCCTGTAGAACCAAAGCAAACTTCAGCCACCTGAGTCTGATGAAAATGAGTTGTATTCATAGAATCTTGGAACTGTAGAGTTGGAAGGGATCGCAAGGGTCATCTAGTCCAACCCCTTGCAATGCAGGAATCTCAGCTAAATGGAAGGATACTCCAAGTAGTTCCACTGAAATTAATGAACATGTCTGACTTGAGTCCATTTGTAGTCTCATTAAACTGAGGTCGCATCCAAAACATGCCTCTGAAATTCTTTGGTTTTCCACCAAAGAATCCCGGAAACTCTAGTTTGTTAAGGGTGCTAAGAACTGTAGCTCTGGGAGGGGTACCCTACAGTTCCCAGGATTCTTGGGGAGAAGCCATGGGTTTTAAATGTATGGCATGGATGTGACCTTAGTTGGACACAACCAGTCTTCAGTGTGTCTTTTCAGGTGGTCCTTTGCTTTAAGACAAGATAGTGGGGAAGGGGACTCAGCTAGCGGAAAGCCTCCTGTGCCACAAAGGACCATCATATTCAGGCACCACGTTTACCACTGAAATAAGAGTATTGCTTGAACTTTGGGGGGGGGGGAGAGAGATTTAGTACATTAAATAAAAACAGGAACACTCTTTCTAAAGGCATCTGGCAGGAGACAGGAAAAGGGAGATTTAAAAGTCAGTCTTCACCCAGGTGACTGATCAGTTTCAGTTGCTCAGGTTAACAACTTTTTTTATTTCCCCCCTTTCCTTTTCTGCATTTGCTTCCAAAACCTGAAGTCAATAAGAAAAGGGGGGGGGATACGTCTCTCCCTTGCAAGCAAAGTCCATGGTGAGCTGGAGTCGACTGGCACGCAATTTGCCCCCAAACAGATTTCAAATTGGCTCTGTTTCCTGGCAATTCGTAGCTAACCCTCCCAAGCCCTGCAAGAAGACAAAATTCCCGCCTGTTGATAGCTTCTTGTTTCACAGCCTCCTCCTCCTCCTCACTTCACCCCTTGACGAAGCAGACTCTTGCCGAGAAAACGTCTTGGCACAATAAGACAGCCAGTCTAAAAGCCGCCACAGCACAGAATTTCAAGATAGTAACAGCAAGTTAAAGCACACAAGTCATTCCCCCCCCCCTCCGCCCCGCAGGCAATGCCTCTGTTGTACCCATTCCACAGACAGCTTAAGAAAATATTTGCACCATAAAAGATGAGTGCTTTTTGGCTGCCTGAGACGGCACTGTAAACTCCCCTTGATCTCCCTTGATCTGCTGTAGATGACTCAACAGGTCAGAAAGAACTATTCTAGTAACAGCCTTCTGTGCAAACCACAGGTAAACAGCTTTGCACTTTAAAGAAAGTTGCGGAGAAGATGTCTCTTTCTGCAAGAAGTTACGTTGCATGTTCCCCAATAAAAATCTGGATATTAGCAAAGGGAAGTCCTTTTCCCTCACACACCCCTCAACTCAACTGTCTCCCCTCGAGACAGTATTTTGTGCCATGGCTGGCTAAAATCTCTTGGGGTAAAAAGAAAAAACCCGAAACCTGAACAACTGTTGACAAACACTAGTGGTGCTGAAGTGAGTTGTAAACAGTCGTCTACAGTAGGACAGAGTGAAGCACCAGCCGCAGGGTTTGAAGCATCGCTCTCTTCTCTCCCTACGTCTATCTCAGCTAAAACCACCAATGCAAACCTTCCCCCGCCCACTCCTCCTTCCTCCTTCCCTTCTTTTTAAACACTCAGCATTCTAAGCCACAGATTAGGAACCCTGTCAGCGTACTCCTGGCTGAAAGCGGTTCAGACACATCTGCTGGTACAGTTATGTTGAAAACTACAGTTTCCTCAGGTCACCCAAATCCCTCCAGCTCAGCAGAGTGCTAAAACCTTTCCAAGTTTCTCAAAAACAATTACTTCTGGGGAAAGCAGTTGGAAGAAAAGAAAAGGAAAAGGAGAGGGAATAACAACAAGAATAATCTATACAAAGTAGAAGGCCATGTGCCAGCAGTTAACTCTCGGTCAGTTTTGGGCTTTATTTTCCAGTTTTCTCCCCACACCCCTCCTTCTCAGTGTTTTCATCCCTCAGAGACCTAACATGCTGCAGTGTTTTTTTTTAAGAAGTGAATTTAACTGCCAGGACTAAGGAACTGTGTGTTCTTCATACAAAATGCACAAATCTTCAAACACCCCCTCCCCACTTCTAAGCAGCTTGAGAAAAGCAGGCAATAATTTTGTAATAATAATACCAGTAATAATAATAGCACGACTTAGTGTTCCGTCCAGCAAACAAGTACATGACCTTACATGTCCCTGTGCACAAAATTGCAATCCAGATCTCCAAATCACATGTAGGAGGACTTACGCCTAACTTCATCTCGACACTTCTCCACAGGCAAAATACAAAGGGCACCTTCGGTTCTCCACCCAAAAGGTCCACATACAACCTGAGGACTACCGGCTATTTAATTTCAATGCACCATAAATGCAATTAAGACCCTTGGCATACAAAAATGTCCCTAGGTTGCTTTTTTAAAAGTAACAACAGTAATAACAATGCCAAAGGGCAGAAAACGAGGCGCACAGCTTTTGCAAAACAATTTCTGGCCAGCAGCAACACCTCCATTCATAAAAGTGACGAAGGAGTGGAGGGTTGCCTCCCGTCTCCTTTGACAGATCTAACTCTCCGTTGTGTATTGTGCAGCCCGCGCCTTCAAGTGAGATTTACCAGCCCCTTCCCCGTGAAATTGCCTCCCGTTTCATCGCTCTGGGTATTAACAGTCCTGCAGCCCCCAGCCCCTACAGCCAGGAATGTTCCCGGAGCTGGACGCTTGCAAAAGCTGGAAGAGTGCAAACCTTTGCAAGGAGTCCAAAACAGGGGACTCTGACCCATCCCTCGGGGTCCCTCTAGCGTCACCAGGCCAATATTGCAGAACGGGGGTCTTAGGGGGTTTGTTTTTCCTGACTGCTCCGCTAACCCGAAGTCTGCCCACCGAAAGTTGTGTGTGTTTGTGCGGTATGGTTGGTTTTTTTAAAAAAGTATGCAAACTCTCGCTCCTTTGCAGCGCGAACTTTCTGCAAAACGCTTGCACAGCCATTGCGAGAAGGGGAAAACCGCCTCACACACACACAAAAAAAAAAGGTGTGCAAGGCGGCGGGGCGGGGAGACGGACCGCACAACTCCGAGGCAGAGTGCGCAAAGTTGTGGGTGGCCAAAGGAGCCCAGGACTTGGAAAAGTGCTCGCGTCTCGCGTCGCTCTCGGGAGCCGAGCGCAGAAACTTTTGTGCTTCTTCTCCAAGACGGGCTCCCCATCCCCGGCCGGACTCCAGCTATTGGCTTCTCTTTTTCTGCAATCGGTGTGTCCTTCGGTGAACTCGAGAGCCCACGGAGCGACGGGAGAGAGCGAGAGAAAGAGACGGAGCGCGCAAAAATAAAATAAAAAAGAGCATCCCAGGGGGGAAAAACTGCACGAATGTGGCAGCTTTGCTCTCGGGGAGAGCTGCTACTCCGAGATGCTGCTGCTGCTGCTGCTGCTGCTCTGCCCTCCGCGCCCTGCACCCTTCCCGCTCGCTGTCCTCCGTCCGCCCGGCTGCTTTGCAAACGGGAGATAAGTCCCGGCTGGTTTGCTTTTCCCCTTACCTTTGAACTGCCACAGCTGCTGCTGCCGCCGCTCTCAACTTCTTGCGTGCAGATTTGGAACAAGGCAGGGTGGCTGTAGCATTCATCCATGTGGTTCCTCTGCTTTCTTGACATCGTGAGGCTGCTTTGCTGGGTTCTCTGGCTGTATTTGGTATAGCAAGTCCCTTTTTTGAAAGAGAAATCTCTGTCTGTCTGCATATACTTAAGAGGTTTCCTTCCCCTCACCGCCACCACCTCTCTCTGTCTCTCTTTCTCTGTCTGCCTGTCTGTCTTTGCTGCCTCTTTGCGTGGGTCTGGTTTCCAGAGGCAGCGCTGGTGGGGCTTCCCAGTAGCAGCTAGAGCCTCAATTAACTGCTCCACAGCTGAGGAGACAGACTGAGAGCGCTCACTGTCCCTTCTTTTATACACCCATCCAATGGGCATGCTCAAACTTCCAGCCATCAAGGTAGCAGCCAATAAAATTGCAGAGGTTATCTAACCCCTCTCATTCGCCCCCCTCCTTTCTTAACCTCCTCTTTTTTAATTTTTTTAAGCTCTCCTGAGACTACCATTTGGAAGACAAAAAAAAAAAAAAGTTCCAACAGTATGGTTGGGGGCTTTTACTTCATGGAGAGCATTCCTCGTCCTCCCCCCTCACAGGAAAGAGGGGGAAATGTGGAGGGTGGGTTTGCTTGCATGCATGCATGCTATATAGATATACATTTCTTTGGTGAACTAAATCAATGCTATTGGGATTGAGAGATGTCAGCACCTTCAGGCTACCCAATGTTTAACAATGATTTGCCTTTCATCTCACTGATTGAATTAATCCTCCTTTTTAATGTAATCAAAGCTCAGGTCAAGGAAAGAGCTCTGCAGTCATGCTCCAGTCACACTGATCTTGTTAATCAATGACTATTGCTCACCTATCGCTTCTTGTTTATCAGTCGCTATTGCCCACCTAAATTGTTATAGGTAAGTGCAACTAAAGAAAGGCCCTGCCAACTTGCTCTGGGGAAGGGAGGTCAGCCCAAAAGCTCCTGACCTCAAGATCTTACTCAAACTCACTGCCCTAGGAAGAGTGGGTGCAATGTTGAGGGCATCTACTTCTCCCAAGTGCACCTCAATTTCTATAGGAGAAAAGGCAGACTCAAGGGGTGATCTTGGGCACTGCCACACCCACCCACCAACTTCTCAATCCCCTCCAAGGGGCTCTCAAGGTGTTTCCTCTATGGAAGATGTCCCTGGGTGCTTGCCAGTTTCTTAGTATGTTTACTCAGCCCCACACTATCCCTGTCTAAAGTTGTAACAGCCTTCATGTGGATTTAACAGAAGCAAGGTAGACGCCGTTTCAGATGGATTCTTAGTCAGCATAACAGAAAGCCTGAAAGGAATGGAAACAACAAAACAAACACTAGTCTCCCACAATCCAATAAGGGAGCCCTTGGGGAAAAGACCTGCCCTATTGTCCTCTAGTGGTGATCTGTTGTAGCCCCACAGAACCTGGGAAGGGCAGCTTAGTTATAAATTGTTTCTATGGGCTGTATCCAACTTAACACAATTAGGAGGGTTGGGGGGGGTTGTTTTTTTTAAAGGTGCTGTTAATTATGAATGGGTTTTTCTCCTTGAAATTGACAGTTCAGTTTTCTTTTGATCAATTGTCTTATTTTCCCATAAAAATCTAAACAAGGGAGTCAGTGTTAAACCGATAAGCTTTTGTCATTTTTTATGAAAAGTGTAGGACAATCATCTTCTATATCAAAATAGGTCCACAATTCGTGCTCCCTACATTTTCTTTTTTCTTTTTTCTGGTAACAAGACAAAACTTTTATTAACCTTTGAAACACCAAATCTAGGAATTGGTGGAATTCTAGAGTTTGGCACTAGCTGGATAGAGCTTCTTCTTCTCAGCTTTGGTGCTGCCTGAGAGTAGCAAACCTTGAATTATTAACTATCTTTATTTTAATGATACATCTTTAGTGCATACAGAACTTCAATCACTCAGTCAGCCGAGCTGAGTAACACACCATTAATATATAGCCTACATATTGATGCGGTTCCATTTTTGAAATCCGGTGTAGATTAATCCATGGTGGGATTGGTTCCTTGTGACTGGCATCCTTGTTAATCATTCATAACTTCATTAACATCGCTGTTGATTTGGCTCGCCTGTTCAGAGAGACATAGCATGAACCTTATATACCTTGAAAGGTACGCTGGCTCCACATTCACATGTAAACAAGCTTTTGCTTATGAAGCTCTTGATCCTGAGCAGGGCTTAGTCACAAACACTTTTATCAGCCAGTGGGGCTCTTTCGCCTGTTTAAAGTCAGCATGAATGGGGTCTAATTTTTCCAGATGTTTGAAGTTAGTCCTAGCATGAATGGGATCTAAATTTGCTAGTAATGTTGCCCATTATTTGCCACAGATCAAATGGGTTATGCTGCAAAAACACACAATGCAAAATCAGAGGAGCATCACCAAAAACACATCCATGCTGTAAACACTTACCTGCCAGTATTTTTCATTGTCTCCAGGATCAATGTCTAAGAGACCGGATAATCTGAAAGTAGGTGAGAGGGAACCGGGTGACCTAGTGTCTCCAGAATCAGCATCACAACACTGTTTTCCAAATACGTACTTCTATGCTGGAATATTTGTGACATTGAGAAGATATAAATGTCAGCAAAATTAGGACAGAGGGAAGGGGAGATTTTACATACCTGTTTTCCTTTGGTTTCTGAAGCCACTGTCACTGCTTTTAGGAATGCTTTACTCACAAGTTAACCTTACTGCCCAGAGGATGACGATGATTTTAAATGGATTATCATTCCCTAAAACTATGTCCAAAATTATAAGGCGCTGATTATTTATTCACTCAGTGAAACCCATTAACTAGCTAGAAAGAAAGGTTAAACTTCTTAACAAATTATATTCCAGTATAGGAAATGATACGGTGAATGTCCACATATGTTTTTTTTCCTGTACGTAATGTGTATAAATAGATACAGATGACAAATACTGCGTAATGGAAAGGGTCCTTTGGTCTGTAATCTGTGGTTAATGGCTAATGGTTTAGAGAGAGAGCTGACCCATTGATTCTCTTCCCCTCTGCCCGTTGGAGGCATCTCCCTTGAGTAGATAAAGGAAAATTATAAAGGGTGGGGGGTTGTGCCCTAAGGAAGACAAAATAGGCTTGTAGCTAACAACTGAAAGCAGAAGGATGGAAAATACAGCAGAATATTTCTAACCAAACGGAGACTCTCCAGAGCGTGTTAGTTTCTCCAAAGCTGTAAAAGCCAACCAGCACTAACAAGTCTCCACACCAGTCCAAGCAACGTAACCAGCGTCACAGGCTGCCATTGCTGTGCTTGTGTTTGTTTCTTTGATCTTAATTGCAGCTTAGCTTTCCCTGAGTGCAAGTAAATAGGACATGCTGGAAAAGAAAAAGGCACAAAGGACAGAATAGCCCAAGACAAGAGCTATTGATCACAAGAGACAGGTTGTTTTCCCTTGCCGTTTGGAAGTCTGTGTCTGACAGTGGGCAAGAATCACATGAAAACTTTGAAGCATCACCACCCACAGTCAATACATGGTTGCATTTACATTTAACCATTTCATCCAAGATGACAATTTCAAAAATACTGTATCAAGCAAGCTCTGAAACCACATCTACAAGAGCATTGTCATTCGTTGTGCTCCATGATGGAAAGTCTCCAGATAAATTAACACCCCGACCCCACTGCCATTCTGCAGAATCAAGTGCCTACACCATCCATAAGAATGAATAGAAAGGATACAGGCATGGAGAGGGGGACAAATTCATCTCTTTAACCACACTGGCTGTGAGAAAAGGTTGGCAGTTAAAGGGTGGGAAAATCTGTTTTTGTTTCTATGGATTGGTATGTTCTCTAAGTACTTGTTTTTATTTACAGGCAATCCTCATTTGGCATTTGGGTTATATTCTGGGCCCCCATGCATGTCAGTGGGGCCCACATAAAGCATTCTGCCCCACCACCCCCTTTCTGTCCTTTTAGTGATGCTTCAGTGATGTTTTCTGGTCACTTCCGGGTTTGGCGTCTTGATCACATGCATGATTGTGCGTTGATCAGGTGCGCGTCAATCAGTTGTTGCCTTTATTTATTACATTCATGTACCACTTTTTCTTCCAGTGAGCTCAAGGTACTGTACATGGCTCTCCTCACCCCCAATTCATCTTCCCAACAACCCTCTGAGGTAGTTACAGATAGGTAGCCGTGTTGGTCTGCCATAGTCAAAACAAAATAAAAAAATTCCTTCCAGTAGCACCTTAAAGACCAACTAAGTTAGTTCTAGGTATGAGCTTTCGTGTGCTTTCTGTGTATCTGAAGAAGTGTGCATGCACACGAAAGCTCATACCTAGAACTAACTTAGTTGGTCTTTAAGGTGCCTCTGAGGTAGGTTAGGCTAAGGCACGGTGACTGGCCCAATGAGCTTCATGGCTGGGTGGGAATTTGAACCCTGGTCTCCCAACGTTCAAACCAGTATACCAGTTTTTCTCAAGTTGTTCCCCAGCTCCCATCATTTTGTAGTTAGAAGTTACCCTTCGAAACTAATTTCTAAACTAATTTGCATTCCATACAGCAACTAGCCAATTCTTTAAGAAAGTTAGCACCAGGATCCAAGGCCTTCTGGCTGATGAGGTTAAACTGGTGTCCCAGGAAAAAGGCCCCATACAAACACACCACTAGCCATGTGGGAACCTCTTCCCCAGGAGGAGAGGAAGCTGTGTGGTCACGGGTTCATTGAAATCAGTACTGTCTACTCTGACAGTTTGCAAGGGTCTCAGTCTGCGGTCCTTTGGTGCAGCCTAGGGTAACCATTTATACAAAAGAAGACATTTGTTTCCATGTGCACATGCTCATTTACGTGTATAGATGCAA
This sequence comes from Podarcis erhardii, assembly GCF_964252035.2. Classification (NCBI taxonomy): domain Eukaryota; kingdom Metazoa; phylum Chordata; class Lepidosauria; order Squamata; family Lacertidae; genus Podarcis; species Podarcis erhardii. Next base: position 75,631,569 of record NC_138497.1, on the reverse strand, counting down.
ACTTAGAAACAGTTACTATAATTTAAAAATATAATACATCTCGCTATAGCAGGGAAGGTTGTGACATCTGCAACCCTGCTGCTCACAACAGCCGTCATGGACCATGCAGAATGATTGGGCCTGATCCTGACCTGATGCTGCACCTGTTCCAGCTAATGGCCATGAGACTTACTTGGGATCCTGCAGAGCCCAGCTCAGCTCTCTCCCAGCCTTTGGGATCCCCTATTAGGGCCAGCAGCACCTCAGCATCTTCATATGCTCAGAAACCTATACTGGCATCTCTGCAGGTAAATTAACATCGTGTTAGCAGCACCCACGAATGGCTTAACATACAAAGCAGCCTCCATGCAGTGGAAGAGAAAGAGTGAGGAGCCTTATTTATGTGTGGGTGGCTCACCTCTCAAGCAAGGAGCAAGAGGGGAGCTATTCCTCAAGAGACCCATGTATACAATTGGTGTGAGTTGGCTCTGCTGGATTGAGGCCTTTTCTTCCTGCACTTTGTTATTCAATAGAAGCTCTTGGATTATCTGCCAGGGCATGCAGGGCACAACTGGGGCAGGATGTGTATATGTGTGATTAATATTTTGCAGATCTTGGGAGGTTGTGTTTTATGCATTTTATGGAAGACATACATTTTTAATTTTTTAATTTTTTTGCCGTGAAAGCTGGGTGTGGTGGTGAGAGATACATCTGGGTTGTGAAATTAATGGCTTTTTAAAAGCAGAGCATGTTGGCTAAAATGAAATACCTCGGAAAAGCTCTGGAATGCCAGGTATGCATCTGTAAGATATTTTCTTCCCGTGTTATGGGTTGCTGTTATGTGTGGGGTAACACTGAACTCTTGACAGCCCAGCCAGCAGCCACATATATTAAAATTGCACCCTGCAAGGCACTCCAGAAAACACAGCAACATCCCAGGGTGGGAGGGGGTGGAGGCAGATAAATCAATGTGAGAAGTGCTCTCTGGGAGTAGAAAGTTTTTTTTTTAAAAAAACCCAACCCTCTGCTGCAGATACTTAATTCTAGGTTCTTTGGATTTTAGTTTGGAGACTTGCTATCTGGCCAGACAAGGGGTGCCTCCAGATTGTCATTATTTTGTGGGAGGAATTTAAGGATATGCCAGACATTTAGGGTTGCAGAATTAAAATGGATTTAAGTGCTCTGTCACCATAGTGCAATGAATCTACTTACACACACACACACACACACAGAGAGAGAGAGAGAGAGAGAGAGAGTGTGTTTTGGCAGTTAGGAAATTGACAGTTAAATGCACCGAAAAGTGTGAGATGAATGCATGGTTAATGGGAAGCCACAGGGCTGGCTCACTCAAGAGGCAAGGTGAGATGACTAACTTGGATGGCAGGATCCACAGGGGCAGCAAATCCAGCCTCCACGTAGTGTATTGTCTGCTGCTGATGCAGTGACAACAACAGCTGTGAGATGTTTGCCAGAGAGTGGATCTTCTCAGCAGCCTCCTCACTGCTGGGCCACTCCTCCCCAAGGTGGGCCACTCCTCCCCAAGGTGGCCTCTCAACGAAGAGAAGGCACTGCTGGTCTCCTCTTACCCCCAGGGAGGAAGTGGCAGGGGCTGCCCTATGGGGTCTCCTGGACTCTGCACCCACCCAGCAGGCCCCTTCTTCCCTCCTCCCTGGGACGGCCTTTGATTCCTACTTCAACCACTGGTTAAAGTTGATTTCATTTGCCCCACCTGTTCCCGACGTTGATCTTCACTCACTCCTTCTTCCCTGGCAGAAGGCGCACCATTTTTGTGATTCATCTCAGGTGTCAAAAGGTCTTGGGCCAACCCTGGGAGGACATATAAACACTCCAGGAGCAAATCAGGGTGAATGTGGGAGGAAGGCTCCTTCTCCTATAACCACGCTGTAAACAAATGAGAGAGAATGCTTAATAAATGTTAGTCTAACCATTGTGTGAGCTTTGTGCAAGTAAATAAAGATCAAACGCTTATGGTTGTAGAACCTCCCCACAAACAAATCAGAACAAATGCTCAATAAAGACTGGGGAAGTCTAATCTCTAATAAAATCTAATGAGCAGGTTGTCTGGAGGAGCCTAATTACTCTACTGGGTGGGTGGGTGAAAGGGGGGCATTTTATTGATAGCTTTTACCTGACTTTTGCATCAAAAATAGTTTTGCAGTGCTAGTGCATAAAATATCCTGTACCGTTTGTAAACGGATGTTCTCAGTAAATGGAGAAGTAGTGTAGGCGGAATTTGAATGATTTGTTTTTCCCATTTCTGACACACACAAAGCCCCACAACATGGGCTCTCTCATAATCAAGGTGAGGAGCCAACAGCTCTTGGCAAATAACCACAGAGGCTAAGTGCATTTTGTTGTAAATGTTTATATTCTGCTGCTGAAAAAGTATGATAGGGGATGGGAGAGAGGGAGCAGGGTGTGTGCGGCATGGCACCCAACATGTGTACTTGTCAAAAAAAGAAAGTGAGTGTTCTGAGGTGAGCCTCTGCGATGTTTTTCCTTTTGAAAAGAGTGTGTGTTTGTGTGATCAAAAAAGAAGAAAATATTTGACTCCAGGTGCTATCAAGGGCCCTGAATAAACCTAAAAGGCGTATCAGTGAGGAACTTTTTTTCTGGCAGGGTTTCTGACACTCTTTCGGCTATATGACATGCCAAATCTCAAGAGGGGCAATCTTTCCAGGAATGAATATACCTTAGATCCTCACCCAAAGATTGTGGTACCTTTGTGTCAACCTTTACATGCTTCCTCGGCCACCGCTGTGCCTCCTACCTCTCCTTAGTACCACCTTGAGCACCTTGGAGGAAAGGTGGGATATCAGTGTAAGAATGATACTGGTACCCTCTTTTGCCATCATTCCCTCTTTCAGTTCCCTGCGCAATATGCTGCCAGGCAAATTCAAGTTCTGTTGCATGCAGCAAGGGGAGGAAGTTAGGTTGTAGTTCAGGTTAATCAAAGAGGCAGTAATGGGACCAGATGAGCTTCGTGGCCAAGTGGGGCATTTGAACCCTGGTCTCCCAGGTCTTAGTCTGACTCTCTAACCGCTGCACCGCTCTGGCTCTTGATGGAAAGGGAAGGCAGCTAGGAGTGCCGTGCTGCCCTCCAGATGTTTTGGGACTACAACTCCCATCATCCCTAGTGGTCAGGTATGATGGGAACTGTAGTCTCAAAACATCTGGAGGGCCAAGTTTGCCTATGCCTGATTTAACTGTACCAGTGAAATGCCACCTATCTCTTTGCTTGATCACTTATATTTCTATTATATGGTATACAAAGCGTAATAACAGTAATCAAGAGGGGGCACATAAGAAGCAGCAGGAAAATAAAGAACATGTATTGGGTTTGGGGGGGGTCTTGGGCAGATGCCCTTTGGGTGGGGTTTCCTGAGTAACCCCACCTCCTCTTCACTGGGGTTGTCGATGCCCATTTGCTTGCCTTCTCCTTCTAGGACCAATCAGTAACACTAGGCAGAGAGAGAGAGAGAGAGAGAGAGAGAGCACGCAAGAGGCGAAGGCAAGCCAGGGTTTCTGATTTTCCTTCCTGTTATCTGTGGTTGCATGTTCAGAGAGGGCAGGTGAACAAGCGTCAGTAGCAAGGAGGGAGAGCCGTAGGGGGTTGCTAATGCCCAGCTGTTTCAGCTGCTTTGACCTCAATGTTGTTGCTGGAAAAGGAGGATACAAATAGTAAATCAAATCAAAATCGCATCAGATCAAACTACTGATGCTGGCCCGAACTTGGTTGAAAAACAGATTTTATTCCCCTCTTCAGAATTCCCTACATATTTCAACCATGCACATTCTTCCCGAAAATGCTACACCATTGGGAAACTCAGGCCACACTCAAGGAAACTGAATGAAACACTGAGTGCAATCATTGCAATTGGGAACTTCCCAAATCTGAATATTACACACCTTGGGTGGGTGCCATTCTGTACAACCCAATGTTCATTTTTTATCACATTTTTTATGATGATTATTTTTTAGCTGGAAGGATGATGCACATTTGTTAGTAATTTGTAAATGCGTACAGGATTTTGCAAACAGCCCAGACACTTTTGCTCAAGATTATGGTTCTGTTGTGGGGATATCACATTTTCTTGGCACCATGTGGATTCTTTCTTTCTTTTTTAATAAGGATAAAAAAAACATCCCTGGAAAACTGCAACTGCTGTTGTGTTTGCAATGTGGAATGTGGTAGTGCAAGTGTCACATTAGATACTGCCCCTGACAAAGTTAGTGATGAGTGCTCAGCTCCCTCTTATTCCCACATTGTGAAATAATTTCTTTGTGTGAACTTGGTATCCGTAACCCCTTCCCTGCTGCAGCACAAATAATTATAGCCCTACCACCGCCACCCAACTTATAAAGGGGAGCAAGATCACCCCCTTTCATCCTCTGTTCCCTTCATGCATGTTGAGGGGTGATTCCCTCCCTGTTTTAAATTATTTTTATTCTTTAAAAGCTTGTACTCTTCCATTGAGCCTAAGTTATTGACCTCATAGAAGGGAGCAGGGGAGTCATCCCACTGCCTTACTGCTGGAGTTGTGCCTCTTTTGGTGCTGAGTAGGGACTATGGAGGTGTCACACCAACAAGGAAACATAATTACGGAACACTTTTTTGTTTGAGCAGAAAGTCTTTCTGAGTCTTTGTTTGACCAATTAACATTCCGGTGGTTCCATTATTCTAGGGCTGTTTGGTTGTGGCTATGGGGCCATAAAGATCCCTCCCTGTGCCTTCTTATTGTCTTGCAGGAGAAGAAAACTCCCAAAGCGGAGTGGAGGACAAGCTGAGCTACTTGACAGCCATCACTGAATAGTTTCTTAATATAGTGGTGGCTTCTTTTTTTTTACAAGCCATTTAGAGGGTTTATCACCCCACTCCACCATTGAAGTGCCTTGTAGGTGCGCTGCTCAAAAATTCAGGAGAGGTGGCCAGACTGAAAGGCAAAAGACCCCACCCGCTAGGTAGCTCCAGGGGCAGTTTGTCTCTCTGTAACTTGCACTCCAATCTGCATGATGTTATTAACTGTTTCTTTGTTGGTTTCATTAGACCCCTATCTCTCTTGGGTAAATGGAAAACTTTGCAATCCAAGGACTACTGCAAAGTATGACTTTACAGGTGTGTATGTGTGCTGTCACTTTAAATTGCTCCAACTGCTACTGATTGAATTATTTTTGTCCATGTCAATGCGGACACCTTTTTTCTTTTAAAGCCATTTGCAACGGCATGGTGACCATAGCCTGATCCATATGAATGGCTTATCACATGGGAACAGTCGCCTTGTGAAGCAATCTAAGCAATGGGGCAGCCACAACATTGGTAGGCTTCATTTGGATCAAGTGATTCATGCTGTTGGATCAAGTAAAGAGAAGTTGAAAACAAGTGCTCAGCCAAAAACTGGAGGCAACCAATACAGTTTCTGGGTAGGTGGGGGTACAGGAATTGCCCCTTTTTGAACATTTTTCATAGTCTTGCAAAAGAGGGCAAGAGAAGAAAAATGTCCTGGTTGCCAAGACAATCAAGCTGAGGCTGCTTGTGTTGCAGCAACAAGACTGCCACAGCACAGCAGGGCAAAACAAAAGCATTGGCCCTGTTGCCTTGGCCCTTGGTAGCTAAACCAGATTGGCTACAGGTGCCACACATGACGCCATGGTGGCTGATGCCCAGTGGGGCTGGAAGGGCAGAAGGCCAACAACAGATGGAACCAGCTAATAATGATAGGTGGAACCAGCTATCCTTCTCCCTGCTGAGTTCTACAAGGGCAAACCTGAGGCTCGGGGTGAGGAAGCCAATAGGCAGTACCCTCCCTTGAAATGGTTGTATATAAGAAGGCAGGCAGCTGAGAACTGACTGAGGGCACACTGAGGTTGGTGAGGCAGCACCATTCTCCCTCATGGACCACTGCATATGTCATTACATCGCTTACATGTCCCCCGACTGGCTGAGATTGCTTGAGATTAAAGAAAACAAAATGGTGCCAAAGTGGCAGCAAAGGAGGAAAGCGGTGGTTGGGAACAAACACAAACACTGTGTGTGAATGATTTGGGGCTGGGGGGATTGTCAAATCAGCAGCAATTAACTGCCTCTTCACCCCTCCTGTCAAAGAACTCATTCCTTTAGTGACCACCTGGTTATTGGACAGGAAGGGTGCCAACTTGAATGAAACATTGGGGGGGTACCTGCCCCGCATGATTAATCACATGATATGGTGCACACACACCATTTGAATGGCAATGCCCATCAAATTGGGGGGAGCCCCCTCAAATATTTTATTGGAGGGGTGAAGGGACCTCAGCCCCTGGGAGTTGGCTCCTATGTTATACAGCTTTCATGTACTTCATTTTGGTTGTTTCCTCCTTCTCACTCCAAACCTTTCTTCCTATTAGATTGCTAAGACTTTCCAGCCAGGGCTTTTGTTTTATTCTTTGTCCAGCGCAGAGCAGAATGTTAAGCACTGGAGAGATAGTGGTGACCATGTGGGTTTTGCTTATTAAGAACATTTGCTTCCTCGTATGGGCTTTTATCAGAAATTGTAGAGCCGTCAACCACTTTAGGCACCTTTATCAGTGGTGGATTGGGGATTTAGTGCCCCTTCTTTATGAAGTCTATATTTATGGCATGTGCTTGTACAAGGAGCTCAGAGTGGTGTACATGGGGCTATCTTATTTTTATCCTACAGACAGCCTCTGTTAGGAGGCATTTTGGCTTGTTCAAGACCACCCTGAGAGTTTCATGGAAGAGCTGAACTTTCTGCCTCTTTAAACTCAGCCCCCATTCTGTTTTGCCACACTGGCTCTGTAGGACAGTTCAAGAAAATATTAATCTTCCAGAGTTTTATATAATCTCTGTTTGACAATTACATAATTCCAGAGTCCTGTCTCCCAAATTAAAGATGCCCATTAATTTCACGAAACCTCCCTGGACTCAAACACCTTCCTTCCCCAGATCTTGAGACTCCACCCTTCATATTCACATATCTATTTTGGATCTGGATCTGTTTTGAAATGGATCTGGATAGGGCCTTAAGTGCAAGGATGGCTAATCTTTCTTGGTCCAATTCACCCTCAGCCAATCCTCCGGGTACCACATGCCAGTGGCAGGCGTGGTCAAATGTGGGCATGTGCGCGCTCTCTCTCTCGCGCGCGCTCTCTCTCTCTCTCATATATATATGCATGGCATACATATACCACACAGTCAGGACACACAGAACAAACAAACTGGATACAGCCCTCTCTAGTGGATTAGTTTAGGAGGGTGTCTGTGGGGGGATGCCATATCTACTCAGTCAATAGAGCATGAGACTCTTCATCTCAGGGCTGTGGGTTTGACCCCCACCCTGGGCAAAAAATAGCTGCAGTGAAGGGAATTGAGCATAGTCTCTTCCAACTCTACAACTGTATTATTCTATGATTTTTCCTCCAGTCGCCAAAATTGTTTGGGTGTTGGGAGTGTCCCATAAAAATTGCTATGAATGGCCCACCATGGGTTAGCAACACCTGCTTTAGAGGTTGGGCTATAGCACAAAACAACATTATTTGGGGTCAAATCCCCCATACCACTAATTCAGTCCCTCACAAATGCCCATCTTTGAGACCTAATGTAAAAAAAAAGAAGGGGATGCAAGCAGACCCTATTCTTGGCATGAAAGAGTTTTCTACGTGCCCAATATGCTTTGCACTGATTATGTCCTCACTGTTGCTTAGGACCTAGGAGCTTTATCTGCATATGCAATTCAAATTTAGAGAGAATTACAATAATTAAAATAGAAACACAATGTGTTTCACCATAGTGGAAAACAAGAGTGGGACCAAGTGACAATCTGTGTTTCTAATCTGTTTGCTGCCCAGGTGCTATCTGCTGGTGGCAGACTTCAAGATCCAGACCCTTCCTTCTTATGGCTCTTTAAATTGGACTTCTGATGAACAGCCCTTCGAAGAGAGGACTCCTTCAAACTGAGATGTGTGTCACCTGTAAAATAGCACACATGGCCTAGATTTGGACAAAATCTGGAGTCTGAGCAACCCATGTATAGTAAAAATTGAGTCCATATAATGTACAGAAGAGCTTTCTTGCTTTGGTGCTTTAAATCAACACATCATGGTGCAAGAGAGTTTAAAAGGAATAATGAGAAGCAGCGAGATTTTCAGGCAACACCTTCCATGCCTAGAGAACAGCAGCACAAAAGAAAATTTTCTGAAAATGCACATGAGCTTAATCCAAATAGTAATAAGATGCCAGACTCTGGAAATCTGAATCCAGTCTACATCATAGCTAAGCAACGGATGGACAACGTCCTTATCAGATCTCATGATTTCTGGACATCCACTGAAACGTTACCAAACCATTCCCTTTCTAGTGAAAGCCTCTTCTGCATAAAGGCATTTAGTGAATGCTGACTTTGAGCACTGAGAATGCTTCCTGTACACTTAGGAGATTTCTTCTGAAATGTGCTGCTTTGCTCCTCCAGGAACCAGTCACTGACTTCTAATTAATTTGAGCTTTTCACTGACTGAATGAGGCATTGCCAGTCTCACTCATGCACCCAGCAACACCATGTGTGCAAGGAGTCCAACCACTGAGCAGTAGGGCATGGGGAGAGTTTGCAAGATCTTCTTCAGAAGCCCCACTATGAATTCCCCCACTAAATGAAATGTGACAGGTAACTACCAGGGAGAGGACCTTGTTGGTACTTGCACCCTGGTTATGGTTAATCTGCCACCTTATGGTCATTTTTGTGCTGGGTAAAAGTCTTTCTCATTCACCCAAATAACTTAAATCTTATGGTCTGGTCCTCTAAGATTTATGTATTTTAACTGTGTTATTGGTATTGGTATTTTCAGTGCAATTACCCATGTTTTACTGTCACAAGAAGGTTTGTAGACCATGGTAATGAAAGGGTCAAATGGGATTTTGAAACCAGGGTGGAGAACTGGAGAGAGAGAATTCAGGGTGGGGGGTTCAGAAAGGAATCTAGTGATATCATAGCCATGCTATTTAAAAGCAAAGGACGGTGGAATTCCTCACCTAATCCAACATCCCAACAGCTTAAAGGAAAACTATGATGTAATAAAAGATAACACTCGATCTAAGTACAAAGAAGATTGAAGCTGTACTTCGTAAAAAACCTCTCTATGCAAACTACACCCTGTGATCCAGTCCATTAACATTTCTCCCCTAATGCTCTCATTTAATGCTGGTGATTCCTCCAATGTTTTAAACCTATAGCAATAAAAAGAGGAGCTCATCATCAAAACCTATTGAGAAACAAACATTTTCACTAAATCCTGGTGCAAAGTGATTTTGCAAATAATATATATGCCAATCATTAACCATTATGAAACTTGCTTATGACATTTTCTGTTTCAATCATTTCTGACAAAGAAAAATAGTTCCCACCCACCATACTGGGCAGGTTATGGGGCAAGATGTTGCTCAAATTCATCCCATTTTCACTACATCAATGTTTTTGTGCTTTTGTAAAACAAAAAAATCATTTCTTCTGTAATTATGTGGGCTAGACATTTGACTTTAATAAATGCAAGATTCTCATACAAAATACCTTGTGATGAGCATATGATCTACCTCATTGGATCTAGAGATTTGCATACAGACCCTACAATTGTCTTGGTCACAAGTTCTCAGCATCTGTCATCTGATAAATATATGGTTTACCATACAACACCAAACATAAAAGCATAAGAAAAGCCTGCTGGATCAGGCCCATGGCCCATCTAGTCCAACATCATGTTCTCACAGTGGTCAGCTAGATGCCTGTGGGACACCCACAAGCAGGATTCAAGCACACAAGAACTCGTCTCCTCCTGCAATTCCCAGGAACTGCTACTCACAAGCATCGCTGCCTCTGACTGTGGAGACAGAGCATAGCCATCATGGCTAGAAGCCATTGACAGCCCTCTCCTCCACTGCTGTGATTGCAACTCAATCTGCACACCTTGGCTGGCTATGCAGATGCAACTGTCTCTCCTTTGAGGATGACGGCAACATTGATCTTACGTTGCAGAAGAGGGGAGATGGCTAGGACCAGTCTCCAGCTCATCAGAATGAATGAATCCAAGTTAAGCTACAAGAAAATGTAACAGAAACCCAATATATTTGAAACTCTTGACAGTCTTCTCCAAGAGAAAATCTGAAGTCACTTCTAGATGACCCATTTGTTGAACATCCATCTTGATTTGTTTGCCATGAGAGCAGATGTTGTTGGTTGTTTATCGAGAATTCATTCTAGTTTGTTTTCAGAGAAGTTAGATGACAATTGTGACAAGCGTCATCCCACACTTGCCATTGCCTCTCCTTGCCACTTTCCTTATTGCAACAAGTCCAATTTTGGGGTAGAAATGGGTTTGTTGCCCAAGACTTCCGCATCAACTTGAATTGTCCAACCTGAATTTGGAGGTTTATCATTGAAAAAATAGTGACAGTCTGGAAGTGTCCTGCATTTAGAAAAGGTATGTCTTTTATAATTGTGCAACTCAGCTTGCAGAAGAGGGGTTTGCATGGGGTTAAGACAAGGTGAGGGACATCAACATTCAAAGACTATCCCAGTAAACTTATCAGGTTACTTCCCTAACTCATTGTTGCTTAGACTGATACTTCTTAGGTTGCACCCTGGTTACCGTTTCCTCTTCCTCACACATCTTCCTCCGATGTTCTGGTCACGTTACCCATTTTTCTCTTTGCTGCCCATGCTCTCTTCTGAATTCCTGTTTGGATGTAAAACAAGAAAACAGCCCAGTGGTACCTTAAAGAATAACAAATTTTTAATGGCCTAGAAGCATCTAGTGCATGAAGTCTTATCACTTGGTGCTTTATCTTTCTCTTTCACGTCACATCCATCAATAGAGGGAGGGAATAGGGCCATATCACCACGAAATGAGAAAAATATACAATTCTGTATCAAGCTGGTGATAAGCAATGTGATCATTCACAATAGCTGTAACTGAGGATAACACAATCATCCCACCAGAGATTTCTGAACTATCACCCATCCCAATGGCTGTGTTTGTGTCATCACCCATTAATGCAGTTGTGAATGGTTACTTTGCCTATCTTAAGCTTTGAAAGAATTTGTCAAAGACTTTAACTTTTTGCACTTCTTTGTTATTTGGCCCCATTCCTCCCCATCTATACCTTTGTATATGTATGCATGCAAACACCAGTTGTGGATAATACTTATAATTCACACACCTAATGAAGTGGATTCTGGTCCACAAAGGTTTGCGCTCAATCATTCTGTTAGCCTTTAAGATGTTCTTCGTTGTTTTGACACGGCTACTCCCTCTGATTTAGGGAAATAATACTGTTCATGGCAAGTTTCCCACCGGGGTAAAACTTTCCATCTGGCTAGATAGGACCCTTTTCCAGGTAGGCAAATTTTTAGACGTAGAATCCTTCCCCACTACATGGTTGTGCTGGCAAGTCTCAAACACAATTTCACATAAATGCATAAATACAGTGGTACCTCAGGTTAAGTACTTAATTTGTTCCAGAGGTCTGTTCTTAACCTGAAACTGTTCTTAACCTGAAGCACCACTTTAGCTAATGAGGCCTCCTGCTGCTGCCTTGCTGCCGGAGCATGATTTCTGTTCTCATCCTGAAGCAAAGTTCTTAACCTGAAGCACTATTTCTGGATTAGCGGAGTCTGTAACCTGAAGTGTATGTAACCTGAGGTACCACTGTATGCTTTTATGCTTTTCCTAGGCAAAATGTTCAGAGCACTTCCAAAGAAGGTCAAGAGGTGGTTTCTTCAGAATTTAGAATAACTCCCTGAAGATGACTTTAAGAAAAGTCATTGCAGTGCCTGGGGAAACCAGTTGGGAGATGCCATAATGATGATCGAGGGGGTAGCAAGACGGAAGCAGTAGAGACAGGATGTCAACGTGAATGTTGAAGTCAACAGCGAATGGGAATAAAATGCTGCCATAAAGACATGCATTGGGGTCAGAAGTTAATGGTGAGAGGAAGCTTAGGGAGGTGATGTGTCATCCCAAGATGTGGAGTGGGGGTGTTCTGGAGGGGAAATTTTGTTGTTGCTTCTACAGATAGGGAAACAGAGGCATGGTGAAGTAGGTGAGCTGTTCAAGATCACACAGGAAGTATGGCAGCAATGGGGGGAAATGAGGAGGATATATGGGGAAGGGCCACAGCTCAGTGGTAGAACATTCCTTTGTATGCAGAAGGTCCCAGTTTCCATCCCTGGCATCTCCAGGTAGGACTGGAGAGGTTCATTGTATGAAATTCCAAAAAAGCTGTTGCCAGTCAGTGTGGACAATTCTGAGCTAGATGGACCACTGGACTGACTCAGTAAAAAGCAGCTTCCTATGTCCCTACACAGAACGCGCAGCATGTGGTAAACTGTTCCTGGACTATACCATTTCAGACTGTATAAATGTTTCCCCACTGGAGGGGGCGTATCCTATATATTGAAGGCCTAGGGGAGAAGGTTAAGCTAGATCTCTTACTCTCTTTGAATCTAATTTTCTATGTGATGGTAGTTTTTAATTTGGAAGAACATTCAACCAGTCAATCTTTTACCTGCAGCCTGAAGTGGTACAGTCCAGAAACACTTTAACTACAGGATGAGCTGTTTATCTAGACAACTAGGCTTGAAAATAGTTTTTTTTAAAAAAAAAAAGAGGAGGGGGAGAGAGAGAGAAACACCCCTCACACTTACACAGCAGCAGCAGTCTGTGGAGGGAAATGTGCTGAGGAACTATAAATACCTGTGCAGGGAATGTTAACATTCAAGACTCATAGGAAAAATACATATGCATGGAATATTGAGTGAATTATGTGAATTAATATAACATGATGGAAAAGTCATTTGAAAAGCTTTAAACCAAGCTCCAAGGAGTCTACAGATTTCATACCACTGGTGTCATTAACTGAGCCAAACCCCTGTCTTTAGTGCACACTTATCTGAAGCTGTAGGAGGAAGCTGAACATTGTCCCCATAGTTTATCACTTCTGGGGGGTGGGATAATGGCTGCTTCTTCACCCAAAACAGATGCATTCAGGGACATGTGCCTGTTGTACATATCTCAGTGTACAAACATGCACTTTCCCTACACAAAGGTGGCATTTGTCTTGGAAATTTTGTGTGAAATGACTCTCTATGATGATAATTTTGAAGCATATTCTAGACAAGAATATTCATCATAACAAGAAGGACACGTGTGTGTCCAGGTTCAATCAGGGATGAGTCAAGTGAAGAATTGACATCACTTCCTTGCGTGTTGCCATCTTTAAACGGAACATGGGGCTCGGGAATGCCTGTCTGTAGGTGCACATTCTCTGAAGTTAATTTGTCCCTCCTTCATGGTCATTCTTACAACCAGGCATCCCCAACCTTTGGCCCTCCAGATGTTTTGGACTACAATTCCCATCATCCCTGACCACTGGTCCTGTCAGCTAGGGATCATGGGAGTTGTAGGCCAAAACTTCTGGAGGGCTGCAGGTTGGGGATGCCTGTTACACCATGGAGCAGGGAGAAGGGAAGAGAAGAGAGGCAGAGCAAGTAGAGCCATCCACATCAGCCTCTTTATGCCATTTGGGTAACAAAGGACTCAGTGTTGTTGTTGTTGTTGTTTAGTCGTTTAGTCGTGTCCGACTCTTTGTGACCCCATGAACCAGAGCACGCCAGGCACTCCTGTCTTCCACTGCCTCCCGCAGTTTGGTCAGACTCATGTTTGTAGCTTCAAGAACACTGTCCAACCATCTCATCCTCTGTCGTGCCCTTCTCCTTGTGCCCTCCATCTTTCCCAACATCAGGGTCTTTTCCAGGGAGTCTTCTCTTCTCATGAGGTGGCCAAAGTATTGGAGCCTCAGCTTCAGGATCTGTCCTTCCAGTGAGCACTCAGGGCTGATTTCCTTCAGAATGGATGTGTTTGATCTTCTTGCAGTCCATGGGACTCTCAAGAGTCTCCTCCAGCACCATAATTCAAGGACTCAGTAGACTTGGGAGAACTCTGAGGGAACAAAATAATTCCCTGCTTAAACAGAGGGGCTAGAATGGCAGCTGTCCCACTCCTGTAATGGTTTCAGGGTCTGAAGATTTTTTTTGTGTGTGTATGGGGGGGGAGACCTTGCTCCCTCCCCCTGTTCAACCCTGAAACCATGATGACGACTTGTCTTGGGCTTAGGGAATGAACACAGCACATTCATCCCCCGGACTAAAAGCCCAACAATGAAATCAGGATGGACAGTGATACCCCTGAGGCCATCACAGAGTCCTGGCCTGGCTGAAGGGGAAAAGGCTTAAAAGGGGTGAGGGAGAGAATTGGCTTCAGAGGATGCATGTCCAAAGGCACGCGGGCCTTACAATTTGTTGACCCTCTCTCTGTTCCTCCAAGGTTGTTTCCCTTGAAGCATAAAGGGGCAGCGCTGGGCTCAAAGGGGATGTGTGTTGAAAGTTGTGTATCCCCTGGATGGACCTAAGGCAGCAGCTGTGGGTTCATGGATTGTGTACTGCTCTGTGCTGCCAGACAGCATGAAAGCAATGCATAAGTGCAGCTTTGGCCCTCCCTATCTTTTGTAGATGTGAGGTGAGGAGGAAGAGGAGAGTTTTTCCCTTCAATAAAGCAATGTTTTCTGCATACCTCTGCATACCCCCACCCCCACCCCGCATATCTGCAGGGACCTACCCATTGCTTGTTTGTGCCCATCACTTTACTTAGGGGATAATGAGCTTCTTTAAAGCAGTCAAGGTGAAAGCAGTTTGTGGTGCAGAAAACAGCAATCACTTCGTTTCTCAGAACAGGGAGTGAGCCTGAAGCTCTGCACTGCCTTTGCACCCTGTAATAATGCTTTCCACACCCCCTTTTATAAAAAAAAAATATTCTTTAGAAAAGAGAGGGAAAGGAGTGTGGGATCTGGGGCCTGGCGCTGAGGCTCAGGGCCACATGGGTCGCTCCCTAACACAATGGTAGCCAACATGGTTCCCTCCAAATGTCATTGGAATACAACAACCACCACCATTGACTTTGCTGGATGGGACTGGTGGGAGCTGCATTCCAAAAAGATCTGGGTGGGAGCCATGTTAGATAAAAAGGTAAAGTTAAAGGTACCCCTGCCCGTACTGGCCAGTCTTGACAGACTCTAAGGTTGTGCGCTCATCTCACTCTAGAGGCCGGGAGCCAGCGCTGTCCGCAGACACTTCCGGGTCACGTGGCCAGCCTGACGAAGCTGTTCTGGCGAGCCAGCACCAGCGCAGCACACGGAAACGCCGTTTACCTTCCTGCTATAAAGCGGTACCTATTTATCTACTTGCACTTAAGGGTGCTTTCGAACTGCTAGGTGGGCAGGAGCTGGGACCAAACGGCGGGAGCTCACCCCGCTGCGGGGATTCGAACCGCCGACCATGCGATCGGCAAGTCCCAGGTGCTGAGGTTTTACCCACAGCGCCACCCGCCATGTTAGATACTGCTGCCCTAAGAGCACCGTTGCCCTCAGGCATTGAGTGGTTTGGATGTTAAGTTGGGCTTTTTACAAGTTAGATGTCAAGAAACATCTCTTTTTCGCCGCCTGTATATAATAAAGAGATTTCTCTCTCTCTCTCTCTCTCTCTCACACACACACACACACACACACACACACACACCATGTATTGTGCGAAAAGACAGTTTTGTTTCCCATAAAACGAGAAAAAGCCACAGAATGACTGAGTTGATTTTGTGGCCTTTCATGGGCTTCTAATGTGCCTTTTCACCTAGTTTCATTACATTGTTCTTCTCCCCTTCAGAATGGATATTGTAGAATTTCCTTACCTCACAGGAAGACTTTTGAGGAACTATGCTGTTGGGACCTTGGAAATTCCAGCAAAACATTTTATCTGTATTTTATCCCTGCAGCAGCTAGAAAAAGCAAATACATTTGATTGACTGAAGGGCGGGAGGACAAAGAGAGAGAATCCCAGTTCTGCCTAGAGACTTTCCACAAACAGAAGCTTAATTCATCTGGTAAATTATTGACTAAAGATGATCCTCTCAACTGGAAAATTGACCTAATATTCCCTATACCTTTTGGGATAAAAATAGTAAAATAGCCTTGATTTTCTTGTTTTCTTGAGGGGGTGTTGCATCCAGAGGAGCCAAAGATCAGAAAGCAGTCTTATACGATAGCTCAGTATCATCTGCACCAGGAGTGAAGGCCCTCCAGATGTTGGACACTAGCTTCCAACAGCCCCAGCCAACATGGGCAATGGTTAGGGCTGATGAGAGTTGTAGTCCAGCAACATTTTGAGGGGCTCTGATCCCTGATCCCTGAGTGTCAGTGGCTCTCTAGGGTTTTATCTACCTGGAGACACTAGGGATTGTTCTTGGGACCTTCTGCATCCATATCATGCACTCTGAGCATTGGGTTTCTGAGATCCACATAGACCAACTTGATCTTCAACATTGGCTCCCTAGATTGCAGAGGATCTTAAACAGACATTTCTCCTTCTTTTCAGAGGGCAATAAAAAAAGTTAGAAATATGCCTGCTTCTTATTCATAAAGTGTTTTGGGGATATATCTTTCCCTAGAAACATCTCAGTCCCTTTCTGCTCCTCAGCCCCATCATTTCCTAAATTATCTGGCACCTATTTGTGTGAAATACTTCACACGCACCTTCTGGATCCCCTAGGTTTAATTTTAAAATAATAAAATGAATCAGGTTGATCCTTCCCAAGTAACTCAAAGTGATACCAGCACATGATTGATAATTATATTTCCACTCATCTCACCTGATGGTTTGTTTAAAAATTAACAGCATGATCTGCAGTTAAGATCTGCAGTTAAGAGGTAAATGCTTTTTAAGGAGTTGATTGGAGATGCTCCGAGATACCCATTTTGAGTCAACATGGGGGCTGTGAAATTTCATTGTAGTTTGACTTGAGCTTATTCATTGCCCTTGTCAATGGGTGGTTGCCTCAGTTAAGGAACACTCAACATGGTCAGCAGAACTCATAATTTTGCTCTGACACCGACACACCAGCATGGCCAGTAAATGTAATTTTGTACTAGGGACAAGGATGGCGCTGTGGTCTAAACCACTAAACCGCTAAACCTCTTGGGCTTGCTGATCAGAAGGTTGGTGGTTTGAATCCCCCAAACAAGGTGAGCTCCCATTGCTCTGTCCTGCCAACCTAGCAGTTCGAAAGCACACCAGTGCAAGTAGATAAATAGGTACCGCTGCAGTGGGAAGATAAACACCATTTCCATGTGCTCTGGTTTCCATAACAGTGTTCTGTTGTGCCAGATGTGGTTTAGTCATGCTGGCCACATGACCCAGAAAGCTGTCTGTGGACAAATGCCGGCTCCCTCTGCCTGAAAAGTGAGATGAGTGCCGCAACCTCATAGTCGCCTTTGACTGGACTTAACCGCCCAGGGGTCCTTCACCTTTTTACCATTTTGTACTGTAACTTTCCTTTGCAAAGTTACAAAGTGAAACTGATTGCCTGGGATGCATTACGCAGTTGTGAGACATAGGCTGTTAGATAGCAGAGCCAGTTAGCACTACTTGTACCCACAAGACATTTCTCCCTCCACTGGGGCAGAGTGCATTCACAATTCTGGGGTGAAGGGACTAGCTCCAAATGACTTCAAGTGTGCTATTTTCTTTACAATATCATTTTTCCTCCAGGCCAGTTAGTCTGATGTCATGAATATGATGAAAGTGACTGGAAAGCGGCAGTTTTATCCTTGGATTTGCCACTTTCTCTGTATATCTCTCTCTAAGACCTTGGCTTTTTCTTTATGTGACCTTTCACAAAAACTGCCTAAGGTCAGGTTGTTAGCACCCCCTTATTTCCACATCCTCAATCAAAGATGTTCAGAACGCTGGCAACCAGCTATTTCTTATATCTGAGTTTCAGGTCCCGTCCCCCCCCCCCCCCCCGTTTTAAAGTTGAACAATAATGCCACTTGCTGCAAAAACAAATCTCCACATGAGAGATGCAACGTTACAATGTAGAATATCTTTATTTTTGACCAAATGCCTTTCTTAACAAAATTGCTCGCTGCTGCAGCTTTGAGGTCACAAAATGTGCTTCTACAAACAGATATGGTGTGTTGTCTGTATCCTGTTTACCAAACTCCGAAAACTGCTGAATTCTTTATCTGAAGTACTCCGTGAATTTATGTGTAATTCCCTTCATTATTCAGGTTGTTGCTAGTTACTGTTTTGCCTTCTGTCCTTGGTGCTAGCACTTTATGCCGTCTCTTGCGCAAAGCGATTGTTTTAGAGACACCTCCAATGTACATTTTGATTTTTGTTTTTGACTGATGTGGTAAGCATGGTGCAGCAACAAGCTGACTTTCTCACGGGGAAGCCAATGATAATGATGTTTACTGGCCAGAGTTACAAAGGGTAGGCAGAAGAGCAGAGGTGAGGGAAGATAATTGTGTTGCCAGGCCCGCCTAATCCTAATCAGAAGATTGTAATCGCTTTGCTTTCCAGGTCACCTTATACCCAGTGGCTTAGCAGAGAATAGGGGGCTGAGTGTATCATGAATCACTTATTTCTTAAAAGAGTTGAAAGTGCTTTAAGAGAGGCATCGCTTCCTTCAGTGTACACACGCATTTCTTTTGTCCCATTGTTGCCTCTGGTCAAACAGATTTTGCGGAGTCAAAAGGTGTGATGTGTGTTGTGCTCATCTACAGGTCTGTCCTAAAGGCATTTCTGCCTCCAAGGAGTGATCTTCTTTTCAAATCTAATTAAGACATAGTTAATTTGCACAGGTTGATATAACACAGATATAGTGCCCTTCCAGACTGGGGTGTGTTTGCAACGGTATTCTGCAACATGCCATTTATACACTAAGGGCTTGTTCACACTTTCGCTTGTCCCATGCCTAGAAAGCACATGTTCAAGTGGTTTCCACCCTTCCTTGCTTCTTTCCTAGGGGAAATTCACTCTTTAGTGCTAAATCAGAGCAAACGTTAGTCTGGAAGGAAACCCCAATTGCTGTTTGCTCTGATTGAGTGCTAAAGAGCAGTTTTCCCCAGGCAGAAAGACTGCGACAAGGGGAAGTGTCAATAAGCCCTAATAGGACATTAGTGGTAGATTTATACTTGGGCAACCCATCAGGCTCTTGCAGAGCTTGTCTGAGGCCTTGGGCAGGAGTCTTGTTAAAGTAAAGTTTTTGGTATGACAGTGTAAATCTGGCAGACCTCTGGCAGCCCTCACCCCACAGCTGGCTTAGCCCTCTGAGGTCCTCCTCTGCACGGGTCTGCCACTCACAAATCATTCCACCTTATTAGTTGTTCTGCAATGCTTCCTTAAGACTGTCACATTATGGGCACTCTTGCACTATAGCACAAAAAAAGTAGGACAAAACACACACATGGAACTACTGAGGTATAAGAAGTTGCAGGATTTCAGCAGGAAGTTACAGGACATGCACAGAATGGATGAGCACCCCAAACTTTTGAAGATGCAAACATTATTCAAAGCTTTCTTGGACTTAACTGCCCAGATAATATCAGGGGCAGAAATCATCATGAATCCACAATAAGAAAGATGTCTCATTGCATGGCAAGGCCCCGGGCCCCACAGCCTGCTCCAAAATAAATACACCAATACAAGTATATTGGGTTAATGGGAAAAATAAGGCCACAACTTTGTTGGTTACAGATGTGAGCAGTTTGGCTTAGGCAGTTGGGTGAAGCAAGACTATATCCTGACTCCTGACCGACTGCAGGAAGTCTCATAAGAGTTAACCACCGGAAGGGGGAGCCATATGATATACATCGATTAAGAGCACCCCCAGGGTCACCGCTGGGGTCATGGAATGGCCCTAACAGACGCCCAGGCTTCGGACAGGAACCACACCCCTGGATCCCTTTAACAGGATACCCTTAACGAGGAGGGGCAGACGGAAATAACCTCTCCTCCCATAATAAGGCTTACCCAATGCCTAACCTTACAAAGTTGTGACAATTGCTTCTAGGTAGGCAAAAACCAAATGGGCAATTTTGCCAAGTGGAAAAATTTCTACCCAGCCCCCACAACCAGGCAACCGACATTAGTGATAGCAAGGCCATAGTCAATCCACCAATGACAAACCTAGACAGCATCTTAAAAAGTAGAGACATCACCTTGCCAACAAAGGTCCGTATAGTAAAAGCTATGGTTTTCCCAGTAGTGATTTATGGAAGTGAGAGCTGGACCATCAAGAAGGCTGATCGCCGAAGAATTGATGCTTTTGAATTATGGTGCTGGAAGAGACTCTTAAGAGTCCCATGGAATGCTAGAAGATAAAACCTATACATTCTTAAGGAAATCAGCCCTGAGTGCTCACTGGAAGGACAGATCATGAAGCTGAGGCTCCAATATTTTGGCCACCTCATGAGAAGAGAAGACTCCCTGGAAAAGACCCTGATGTTGGGAAAGATGGAGGGCACAAGGAGAAGGGGACGACAGAGGACGAGATGGTTGGATAGTGTTCTCGAAGCTACCAGCATGAGTTTAACCAAACTGCGGGAGGCAGTGGAAGACAGGAGTGCCTGGCGTGCTCTGGTCCATGGGGTCACGAAGAGTCAGACACGACTAAATGACTAAACAACAACAACAACAAGTCAATCCACGCAAGAAAAGAGGGTGAGTGGGCTGGGAGATCCTGAGAATGAAGGCAAAAGGAGGCTGCTTCCCTGGCCGCGCCACAATTTAAACAGCTATAGCCACTGCCCCAGGCAAACCCGATTGGCTGGCTGGGGGGCGTGACATGGCCGGGGATCCTGCTGACATGGCCTGCGTTCCTCCGCCCACTGCCGGGTCATTGTGAAAGACCCGGATTCCTGCCCGCAAAGCAGCCCCCCAAAAAGAGGGAGCTAACTTCTCTTCACTTCACTGTATGTGGCACAGAAACACAGATCTTTAAGATCTCTCCCTTCCTTTAGCTTCCTTCCTCCCCAAACACTTCCCTAAACTTCCAATCTAGAGCAGATTAGAACTCCCATTTATTTCAGCTGCTTAAACAATCAAGCCTAGGTAGGGTTGCCATATCTTGAAGAGAGAAAAAAGAAGACAGCCCGAGCTGCTGTTAGCCTGAGCTGGAGAAAGAGGTGTGAGGGCATGCAGGGCTGCCACTGGGCTTGCTTTCCCTGGCTCAGGCTGGCAGCAGCTGTAATGTGCAGAGCAGCCCAAGCCTTAGCCACCCAAGCCCAAAAAACTGGAAATTTCCTTTAAAATGTAAAAATCCTCCCAGATGGGCATGTTGGCCCTCCAAAAGAGAACATTTCTGGGTTTTCCAGATGTATGGCAGCCCTAGACCACTATATTTATTATTTTCTCTAATCTGTTTAACAGTGAGCTGCAGGTGTGGTCTCTGTTGTTTTGTTAGTTAACTGAGAGCTGGTACAAGCATTCAGAAAATATCCTTATGAGAGAGAACCATCTCAGAATGTCGGTGGAGGGGATTGCTGGATTGAATTCTGTCGCCTGCCACCCCCCCCCAAAAAAAAACCCCAAGCCTACATCAAATGCCCCTGCATGTGGATTGCATGTGGGAGAAGAGTAGGACTCTAAATGCACTTGCCTTCCAAATACAGGCAGTTTTGTCCTTGGATTTGCCAGGTTCCATGTATCGTTCCTGGATTACCCCCAGGTTTTGCTTAAAGCAAAATTCAAGTGACTACAGAGGCCCCTCTCCAGCCAAAACATCTGAGGAATTTTGAGAGAGGTCAAATGAAAGTTTGATCAGATGAGCGAAATTTCTCAAGGGAGTTTGGCATAGCCTTGCTTTCCGCTTATTTTCTTGCGAGGGCAGCCCTCACCTGCTGCATCAGAAACGGCTTTTGATTTGAAAAGGGCTTTGCTGAGCGGCACGGAGGGCTCTCTGAGAAACACAGAACTCAGATCTGCTGGGTGCACAGAGATATTTGTCAGGTTCTTCTGAACTGTGGCCTTCATGTTTAGACTATGCAGACCTAAACAGATGGTGGAAGGCCCATGGAAACACAATGACCCAATGTCACTTGCCAGGTCTGTGGTTATTGGTATCTGCCTGTCTATCTTACAGATGGCAGACAATGCAAACACATCACCCAGTTTTGCCACAGTCTCCCAAGCCGTACCTCTAGGACTTGATAAATATTTACAGAAATTTGAAATGACAAGGTGACAGCGTTCTCCGTCTTTTGATATAGTGGTGAACGTTCCCTAGGGTTCAATAAATAGAGGCATAATACCCACGCAGGAGGCCTGGGCCAGGTGCATTGCCCTCCCCCTATTCCCGCCTTTCTGTGTCGAGCAAGGAAAGCACACCTTATTTTAAATGCAAGTATAACTCCCTGGGTGACCAGGAATCCTATTTAATCTGGATTCCCCATCCTGTGGGAGCTTTCTATTCACATTCAAGCAAACGTGGGCAAATGCCCCCCTCAGAGCTTTCCCATTCGACGCATGAAGGTTGGGAATGAGCAGGCAGAGCCAGATATTTTGGGAGTGGGCCCAGCATGTGTGGTCCTCCTACCTTTGACGCGGGTGGAAATTTCCTGTTGAGGCATGACGCCTGAGCAGGGCGTCGATGTGTATTGGAGCATAGAAAGCTGCCTTGTATCCAAAGTAGTGCTGGGTAAAATGTTCCATCAGCAGAAGGAGTCATGCTTGTGCAACAGGACTGTCCCTCCATCTTCCCCTGCACAGCCCCTAAATCTGTTGTAGGGGTTCCCCCAGACAAGCAGATCTGGGGAGGTTGTAGGGCACACGTGGGGGAAGAAGAGAGGGATAAAGTCCCTTTGGTTTCAGAGAGTCTTTCCCAGCCCTACCGGAAGATGCTAGAGATGGAACATGGGATCTTTTGCATCACTGCTGAGTTATGGTTTAGCATTTTATCCCACTTTTTAGTGGGGGTGGGGGGTGGGGAGAGAATCTGTGCAAATAAAGAGCAGAGGTTGTACAGACCAGAGCAGGCTTGCTTCACAAGAGCTGGGGTTCACAACAGCAGGGAGAGCAGGCTGAATCCTCACTTCAGTGACATCTCAGAGTACACCCATGTACTCCATACAAGTGAACAGAAGCCATTCACTGCAGGAGGGAAAAGGAGCTTACTTGGGCCATGCTGAATGGAGGACAGAGCTTATTCTTCAAGCTTGCCACTGGGGAAGGCTTGCTTCAAAGCAGAGCAATAAGTAGCTGCTTGCAAAGCACCACAGAATGGCACCACCCAGTAGTTCAGGGCAGTAATGTAAAAGTAATGCCTTCCAGATATTGTTGGACTCCAACTCCCATTATACTTGACCATTGGGCTTGTGGGAGTTGGAGTCCAACAGCATTTGGATGGCACCATGGTGACCACATGGGTGCACTTGCAGACTCATCTAGCATCATAATGATGGTCATCTTGCTAGTTTCAAACAGCTA
Organism: Podarcis erhardii; assembly: GCF_964252035.2. Classification (NCBI taxonomy): domain Eukaryota; kingdom Metazoa; phylum Chordata; class Lepidosauria; order Squamata; family Lacertidae; genus Podarcis; species Podarcis erhardii. The sequence goes on along the minus strand of NC_138497.1, from coordinate 75,608,212 downwards.
TTGGTAACAGGCACTGTCATACCGTATTATCCATGCTCTACAGATCTGGGGGGCATGTGCATGCCCCCCCCCACCATATCTAATATCCTGCACAACATAGGAGCATAGGAAGCTGCCATTTGGTCTATCTAGCTCAGAACCATCCACACTGAATAGCAGCAGCCCTCCAGGGTTTCTGAAAGGGCTGTATCCTTGCCATACTTGGAGATGCCAGAGACTGAACTGTCTACATGCAAAGCAGATGCTTGACTACTGAGCTCTGGCCCCTCTCCTGGGATATGGTTAAAGCTAGTGAGTAGAGTCAGATTGCTTTACTGGAGCATCCCTCTAGACCTCAGTGGCACCGCTTTGGATTTATGCAAGTGTAAACATGATCTGAACTGAGCCTAATGAGTCCAGCTTGCCAGTCATCATACTTCCTATGAATTTTTGATGTTTCTTCTCTTTCTCTCTTTTCTCTCTCTTTTTTTAAAACAAACCCAACAACAACATGTTTTTCCTTTCATGAAGCATGGGTTTTATTTCCACTTGGCGAGCAGTTCCATGTGTCACGTCAGGCAGCATTTGCTACTGATCAGAGAGCTCAAAATGGCCATGGCACAGATATTTGCTTCTCCATCCAAACACAGCCAAGTCTTCAGAAGTATTCTTTTGGTTAACTTTTACTCCATCTCCTGGATGCGTCTGGGACTGCAAGGTTAGGATTGTTGTAAAACAGATTTTGCTGGCAGTGAAAAAGTCTGCATCCATAATCCAAACCCTAGTAGAAGTCACTCTTGGTGTACCACAAAGCATAGACATTCTGGTCCTTTAAAATCCAACATTAGCTGTGGATGGAAATGGGTCAAATTTTCTCCTGGAATATTTTATTATATAACATTACTGTTTACATAGGGACGCGGGTGGCGCTGTGGTCTAAACCACTGAGCCTAGGGCTTGCCGATCAGAAGGTCGACAGTTCAAATCCCCGTGATGGGGTGAGCTCCCATTGCTCGGTCCCAGCTCCTGCCAACCTAGCAGTTCGAAAGCATGCCAAAAAGTGCAAGTAGATAGGTACCGCTCTGGTGGGAGCCAGTATGGTGTAGTGGTTAAGAGCAGTAGTCTCGTAATCTAGGGAACCGGGTTCGCATCTCCGCTCCTCCACATGCAGCTGCTGGGTGACCTTGGGCTAGTCACACTTCTTTGAAGTCTCTCAGCCTCACTCACCTCACAGAGTGTTTGTTGTGGGGGAGGAAGGGAAAGGAGAATGCTAGCCGCTTTGAGACTGCTTAGGGTAGTGATAAAGTGGGATATCAAATTCAAACTCTTCCTCTTCTTCTTCTTCCAGTGGGAAGGTAAACGGCATTTCTGTTCACTGCTCTGGTTTCACCAGAAGCAGCTTAGTCATGCTGGCCACATGACCCGGAGAAACTGTCTGCAGACAAATGTCAGCTCCCTCGGCCAGTAAAGCAAGATGAGCGCCGCAACCCCAGAGTCGTTCGCGACTGGACTTAACTGTCAGGGGTCCTTTACCTTTACCTTTTTTTACTGTTTACATGGCCGGTGTGGCAATGTTCTTAAATATCTTTATGTTGTTAAAACACGGATTGCTCAATGACTGTGAAATGCAGGTAGGGTCCTTTATTTTCCCCTGTGCATAACTTTTATTGAATCAGTGGTATTTGCATAGCAGAGCTGGAAGTTTCTCTGAATGGGTAAGCACCGAGCACCTTGGTAAAAAGACGACTGCCATCATCACTATGGCACGTTTCACCACATACAGTGGTACCTTGGGTTAAGAACTTAATTTATTTCGGAGGTCCGTTATTAACCTGGAACTGTTCTTAACCCGAAGCACCACTTTAGCTAATGGGGCCTCCCACTGCCGCCGCACTGCTGGAACACAATTTCTGTTCTCATCCTGAACCAAAGTTCTTAACCCAAGGTACTATTTCTGGGTTAGTGGAGTCTGTAACCTGAAGCGTCTGTAACCTGAGGTACCACTGTAAAGTGCTTTACAAATCAAATTTTGTCACCCAGTCCTAAAATTGTTGCCTTGTTAATCTGAATGAGATTTGCCTCCAGATTATGCCTCCATACAGATGCACTTCCAATTTATCAGTACAACAGCTTTGCAATGTGGGGCACAGCTCACAAATAAATATAAGGTATGATCAATTCTAAGCTAGTTTGGAGTCAGATTGCATTGAAACAATATTTGCTTTCTCCAAAAAGGAACACCTCCCTTCAAAAATAAAGTTGCACACAAGTTAATTATGGTGGGGTGACAATCATGCTCCCCAAATATTCAAGGGGAACATGTAAATAACCCAGTTTGTGCTTTCCTCACATGTAGGACATTTCTGTGGAGACTGCAGAACAGGGCCCTGCTCAGAGCCACCACCCTCTGATGTTGTAACAGCTTACTATAGCGACCACATGTCCCACAAGGTTGTCTGCAGAGAAATCCCAATGGGCGAGAACCTATTTGCTTGTAGTAGCTCCATGTGATCATGACACCTGGTCTCTACAGGTCCTTGACTGTTGGGTTTTTTTCAACAAACCATTGCATGCAATGTGCAGCTGCTGCAGCAAGCAGTGGTGGTGTTGGGGACGGTGGCTAAAAGCAGGGCTCTGCCTAGCAGTCACAGGCAGACGGGCAGATTTCAGTAGCAGCAATGTGCTAAACACAAGGCTGCTGGCCTTCTGCAGTGCTATGAATGTCACTTTTTGGGTGGAATCTAATGATTGGTTGATTATCTGCTTCCTGGGGTGAATACCTGAGAATGCCAGCTATCATTTTTAAAGAAGCAAGTTTCTCATCCTCATTGTTTGAAAATGTGTCCACAGTTTCAATTAAAGTTTCACAGAGGCCTCCTTCGGTCGTCTGAGGTGCAGTGGGCAGCAAGGCCTTTTCAGTGGTGGTGCCCATCTTCCCTCAGTTGAGTTCTGCCAATGTTCAATGCTGTATGCCTTTGGCACCTGGTTAATGATGAGGGCCTCCAGTATTCCTTCTTATGTGGGCATATCAATGCTGTTCCTGTTGCCCTCCATTTGTTTCTGGTTTCCCGCTTATTAGATTGTTTTGCTTCCTATTTTGGCTCCTTGGTTATTTTGTTATTATGGTGGTGTAATGCATGCTTGATACTGAATGGCTGTGAAACACCTTGAATTATTTTATAGTTAAATAGGAGAGATGTAAGTTTTGAAAACAAACAAACAAATCAATAAATGAGTGAAGCACAGCTCCAGAAAAGTAGATTTTCTTCCTTCTGTATCTTTACAGTACAACTCTAGCTGGGGACCTTTCCTCCAGTTAACACCATGTTTGTTTCTGTAAGGAGCAGCAATATGGAAACTGAGCCACTTAACATAACAGTAACAGAAGCGATATTACACAAAGCTTATTGATGATCACCGTGGGTGATTTATTTTGATCACAGAATCTGAGCTGTCAGTGCAAGAGTTTGGATTTTATTGGGGCAGAATCTGAAAGCTGAGATGGAAAATAGCATGCTCCGCCCCGGCCACAAACACCATTCTTAATAGATGCCTGTCAGATTGCAGCATGTTCCTGCTCTCCTGAGGGGTGCCAAAAGCTACATTGTTGAGTAATTTGAAAAGCAAAGTGCAAAGGGAGCAGAGGAATTGCAGCAACCTAAGACGTATGACCGGTGTCCCCACTGCCAGGTCACAGATCATTTCAAAGGAAAAGGGAACGCTGGCGGGGCATTTTCTGCGATGGGCTTTAGACTTTGGAATTCAGACCCTTGGCCTTGCTCTGACACAGCCTGCGCCAGGGATTCTTGGGGAGGGAGAGAGCGATACAACGGTGGCTGACCTTTCTGGCAAGTGTGCCACCTAAGTCATGTCCAGAGATGCTGCCACCCTCATGCATGCTGCAGGACACATTGCCAACCCCATGCTTTGGAGAGCTGGCTCCAGATGGTGGCATTTGCCAGGGCCAAGCATCCTCCCTTTGCACTGTTGGCAGAGCCAAGGAGCCGAGAGGCCAAATCAGATAATTCTCACTTTTGCACAGGCTGCTCCTTGAAGGTAAAGAAGGGCTTGGGAGGGTCCCCACTAGAGGACTTTGGGCTATCAAATTTTATTGGTGCCTTGTGCAATTCAGCACCCCCACCTCTTGCACTCTATTCTACATCATTGTTGCAGTGCCCCCTGCAGTGCAGCACTCAATGTGGCCAAACTGCTAACCTAAAACCGCCTCTGGGGTGCCCTTGACCACTCCGAACCCTGGAACACTTAGTCTACTCAGCTTGGATTCAGGCAGCAGCACGGCACATGGGAAGGCAGGACCTCATGCCATAGCCAGGCTCAAAGGCATTCCTGACCCCATCCAGGCTCACCGCATATTGGGTGGCTAATTATACATTGCCAAAAAAGAGAAGACGAAAGGGAGCCTTTCTCCAGATCATAAACCCTTATGCTCCTTCACGATGTTCCGTGTCCTTAATCTCTGCCCACGATGGACAATCTCTGTCCTACAAGATCCAATGGAAAAGCTGGGAGGGGGGCTGGACTGGCCTCAGTTTATTCCCTCTGGGAGCAGGGCTAAGCTCTGCCCCTTGGCCAGTTGGACCTGCCCCCAGGGAATTCCTGTACCCAAGCCTGCCTGCAGTTGGCCAGTCCGCAGTCCGCAGCCTGCAGCCCTCCCCAGCCAGTTAGGCCAGAACACCACCTGACTGTAAGCAAACTTGCCAAAAAAAAGAGGACAAAAGTGGGCACCAATTTTCATAAAATTTTCATATGCTAACTTACATGTGTAGATGCAACTTTAGAGATAACTACTGTGATTTAAGTGGAAATAAGATATATCTCCCCATCATGGAAGAAGGCTGACCAGGCAATCTGGATGCCTGCTCAGCTTGCTGTTCTGACTGACGGCTCTTTATCTTAAAGATTTGGACAGGACAGCCTTTTAAATAGAGGACACCTTTAGGCAGAGGATTGTCCTCCGTAAAGCAGGGCATGTGGCCACCATCACCACACAACTGCCTGCTGTCTCAGCACCTGATGGCTTCCTTTCCGCAGTTTGGCATGATGACTTCCTGAACGGCCAACCAAATATTTCAATTTCCCCACTGTCACTTGGGGAGTAAGGTGCAGAAGGAGCACTTGTACTCGCGACTAGGACTGTGTCCCAAAAGCAGTTCCACAGTAGATTTCCCCAGAACTTTTGTCACGTTAATCTGGGGCCAAGATTTTGGAAACGTGTGCCTGATGTTTAGGCTCCCCCACAATAATAACCAGATAACTCTCTGTCTTGGGATGCTTGCAGTCCTCCTGCAAAAATGTTCATCCCTTAATATGGGTGATGATAATGTGGGCATAGCACAAGTGCTCAGATTTCTATTTCTGCTCATTGCGTATGGCAAATTGGGCGACACAGTTGTTGGTGTGACAGAGGAGAGATGGAATTTCCTTCTTGCCAGACCGCAAACTGATGGAGACAGACAACAGCCTGGCTTCCCCTACACTCTCTTTCTCAGCTGCTGGAGTGGAAAAGAGAGATTTCTATCCTGCTTTGCCCCACCGGCACATCCACAGCTGTGGCCTCCCCTCATGACAGACATCGGCAGGCTCTATTCTTCCTTGGTTCTCCCCCCCCCCCCACCAGCCCCTGCCTGCTCAGCAGCTGAGAGATCCCCAAACGAGGATGCCTTTGGGCTGGCAGGTTTTCACATGACTCACTGGTGATATTATTAGTGCAAGAGGGCTGGGATTCTCCATTGTTGACCAGCAGGGATGAGAGGCTGGAGTGAGATGGCTACCCCCTTGTAGCAAACAGAAAAAAGGAATAGAGGTGGCTGGAGAATGTATCTCCTGATCTCTCCATCACAGTGACCCTGAACCCAAACTCAATACCTACGATTTTCCAGGAACTCTAAAAAAGCAGAGGAATGAAAATATATTTTTAAAAAATGATAGTCTGCAGCCTGCTAGTGATCTATAATGAGCTTTCAGGTGGCCCCCAACACCCAAATAATTAAGAAAAAATAAATGTCTGCTGTGCAAATGATGGCTGGTTAATTCCAACCAAGACTCCTCTTTCCTCTGCCCTTTCCTCTACCCATCCCTCAGATCAGATTCCTATTTTTCTCAGTATGTTGACTAGCCGGTGCTCTTCATTCAACTTGCTTTTCAGTTCCTTGTCTGCCTTCTGGAACCTCTTCCCAATCCTATGCCTGCTCCTAAAGGCTGAAACTCTCTGAATTTTCTGATGTTTCATTTCCAGCCAAACAAATTTCCTTTCTCTCACAGAAGCTCAACAGCAAATCCTCAGTGGGATACAAATCCTCAGACAGCAAATCCTCAGACAGGTTTGTTCACCTAGTGTTTGGATATTTATGAGTATTCCATACCACCCCAGTGGTTCTTCAAATCAGAGTCAGAGGCTTCACCACTACAATACAATGTAGATACTTAAGACCTTTTTCCAGAGCAAATGGTGAGAAGGGATGAGTTGTTTTTGTGTTCCTATGCCAGGATACTGAAAATACACGACAGAGCGATGGCTGAAGGAAACATTCAACCCTGACCGATGAATGTTTCAGTGTAATGGGAACAAACTAGCAATGCTAACCCTCTGCCTAGCAAGATTTCACCATCTCATTCAAATGATGTATTCAGTCCAGCTATTGTTCAAGGCAGGTTTGCGAAGTGTAGTGGCTAAGGAAGTTATTCCTTAACCTTGAAATTCCAAGGGACAGTCCAATACACTCTGCTGCCTGACGTGTTCTCCAAAATACTATGGCCAGCAAAGAATAAATGAACCAAAATATTGGTCTGAAATAGATGATTCATCGCAAGACACAAAGGAATCCCCTTCTTATCAATGACTTTCAGGAAGAGGAAAGAAATATAGGGGGAAGAATTAGTACATTTTTTAATATCCTGCTTTCTCCAAGGGGCTCCCCATCTTGTTCTTCACAACTACCCTATGATGGAGGTCAAGCTGAGTGATAGTAACTGGCCTGAGGTCATGTAGTGAGCTTCACAGGTGAACAAGAGATCTGGAGTCGCATCTTCTTTGGCAAAGTCCAACAATGTCTGCTACATACCATGCTGACCTTAGCAAACTGGACAGCAAAAACACCTCCCCCTTCCTTTTCAAATACAGCTAAAGACCATTATTCTGGGCAGCAGGGTTTATCTGAGAATGCAACACCTGACCTTACTGATTGCACAAGTGGAGAGTTTCATTGGAATTTCCTTTTGTACATGTGGCTCTGGAAGGGCTCTACCATTTGGATTGGATCTCATTTCTCCCCCCCCCCCCCGCCCGCCACTAGTTTTCAGAATTCTTAGGCAACCTAGATCCCAGCGTCCTATATTTGGACCAGTAATCACAAAATGATTCAACCTTTTTTCCTAGAAACTTGAGCAAGATCTTTTTCGGTATGCATTGGCAAACACAGATGAGGAAAAAGGACTCCTGGCCTTTCTAGGCAATGCTAACAATGCCTCAGCCTGAAGGCTTCCATCTCACAAAACCCACTCTCCAGATTAGCTTTCAAGCTCTCTGTGCAAACAATATGAATGAACTTAAGTCTTTATTTGCATTCCCTTCAAATTGCCCTCTGCCACTGGCATGAGACCTTGGCATATTTGTTTTAAGCCTAGTGGAGCCAAGATATTTTAGCCGGGCATGGTGCCTTGCTGCCACCACAAAATTGCTTTAAAAGCAGTTGCTGAGTCAGAATAAATTAGTCTCTGTGGATGTGTATATAGTGTTTTCCCCCTTCTTCACTAGAATCACAATGAAAAAAAAAAAATGCACACAAACCTTTTTCCCCCCAGCGTAAATGGATGCTCTGTTTTGTGGCTCTGAAGCATTCCTGCTTCAGGAATCCCCCTACTTAACCTGGCAACTGCTGAACGATGAAAGATGCTGAATTGCCCTCCGCAAAGGTTACTCGTTTTGCCCTTCCAAAATAAGGGATAATACTTTGCTTGCAGTTTACCAGTCCCTGCCCCAAAGAGCTTCCAATTGAAATGAATAAATGATTCCCAAATCAGAGCCAAGTCCAATTGCTCCATGTGAAAGCTGATGAAGTTGCATCCAGAATATTCCAACGTCGTTGCATACCGACACAAACAGAATGTTTTGAAATGACATTTTATTATAGCATGTGCGCTATCATGCAACAGAATCTAAGAAAAATATTATTTTTGTTAAGTGCAGCAGTTGCAGAATACCAGAGGGCTGTGTAAAAGTAACGTTGGGAGGGTGTGATGTGTCCAGATGACCATGGTGTTATGAACCAAGCATCCTGGGCAAGGCAAGTCTTTGGGCAGGGCTCACATTGAATACAAGGGCAGGCAGCAGAGGGGACTCAAGCCTTCTGCTGTACAAGAGCTGAGCTCTGATGCAGTTAGCCTTAGGCTGAGCTTTATATAGGGGCACCAGCTTTAGCTCAGTTATAAGCACCACCTTTAATGCCTCTTCAGTTGAAGGGGCCCAGTCTGCTCCAGCACTCCTTTACCACACCAGAGCAAGGGAGACAATAGTTGTCCCAGAACTTCTGTCAGTTGACAGCAGTGTGACAGCCTTAGGCCAGAGAGGCCCTGGTATTACAGGCTCCTCTTCTGGCCGTGGCTCTGTGCAATTCCCCTTCTGACTCACTTAATCTCATTCCCTGACTCCACCCACCTGTCAGCTACCAGCTCCGCCCAGTTGTCCGTCACCTGGCATCACAATGGTATAATGTGATTCCCACCCCCTGCTGTGTGTAATAATAATAATAATAATAATAATAATAATAATAATAATAATAATAATTTATTTATACCCCACCCATCTGGCTGGGTTTCCCCAGCCACTCTGGGCAGCTTTCAACAGAATATTAAAATACAATAGTCTATTAAACATTAAAAGCTTCCCTAAGCAGGGATGCCTTCAGATGTCTTCTAAAAGTCTGGTAGTTGTTTTTCTCTTTGACATCTGGTGGGAGGGCATTCCACAGGGCGGGTGCCACTACCAAGAAGGCCCTCTGCCTGGTTCCCTGTAACTTGGCTTCTCGCAGCGAGGGAACCGCCAGAAGGCCCTTGGCACTGGACCTCAGTGTCAGGGCAGAACGATGGGGGTGGAGACGCTCCTTCAGGTATACTGGACCAAGGCCGTTTAGGGCTTTAAAGGTCAGCACCAACACTTTGAATTGTGCTCGAAAACATACTGGGAGCCAGTATAGGTCTTTCCAGACTGGAGTTATGTGGTCTCGGCAGCCACTCCCAGTCACCAGTCTAGCTGCCGCATTCTGGATTAGTTGTAGTTTCCAGGTCACCTTCAAAGATAGCCCCACGTAGAGCACATTGCAGTAGTCCAAGCAAGAGATAACTAGAGTATGCACCACTCTGGCGAGACATTCCGCAGTGTCGGTGTTTTCAGACTCCCCTTTCAAAGTGCTATTTTGTACCGCATTGAATGGGCCTCTGCAAGCATTGCTGATCAGCTCATCAGCAAGTGCCTGCAAACGTCCTTTAAGCAGAACCAGGTTTTCACCTGACATCACAGCACCTTAGAATGGCTTGGCTGAAAAGGCATTACAGATGGAATCGCAGCTCTCATTGGGCCTGCAGGCCAGAGGTTCCCCACTCTGACCTGGAGGGACATAAGAATGTATGTGGAGCTGGATCAGACCAAAAGGCCCATCTAGGGTTGCAGCCTGTTTCCCACAGCCACTTATGGGAAACTCACAAGCAGGGCTTGGGCTCAATAGCTGGGGAAGATTTACCTAAGTCTCTGGTATTTTGAGGCAGGCTGCCTCCATTATACAGCTGCCAGGACTAGTAGCCACTGATGACCATACCCTTTTGTACTGTTTTCTTCTTCTTTTTTCTTTTTGTGGGCATGTGCTGGAGCCATGAGAAAGGACCATTGCTTCCTAACCTTCCAGCTGCTGATCCATCTCAGCGTTTGTCCTTGACTCTAAACACGCTGCCATTGAATTAACTGATGATAATGCCGGGAGTGAGCAGAGCAGAATGAAAACTTCTGTTCTCTAGAAAAAGACCTTGAATTTCTTGTGTGAGGTTGTTTTTCTTTTTCCATTCGCCATTTAACAATAACAGTTGAACGTTTTATAAATCAAAGAGCTTTGTATTCACAAAGGTACGTCTATGGCTGTTTAAACTGGAAAGGAAAAAGATCAGAACTGTTTATTTTAAGTCCTGTTGAAGATTTGAGTATGTGTATCACTTTCCTGAACAGCAATCTAAGGTTGCTTCGACATTTGCTGTATTCTCTGGAATTGACACCATTCATTCATTCATTCATTCACTCACTCACTCACTCACTCACTCACTCATGCATCCATTCATTCATGCAATATTATGGAGAACTGAGATGGCATACACTGTTTTTTCTCATTGCTTACAATCTCATTTAAGCATTAAGCATTAAGGTGATGCATGCTGGAACAAATAATCCTAACCATGTGCATTGCTCACTTGTGTTGATTTATTTGTGAGGAGGTAGTTTAGGCCTTTCTTGATCTCTTTCTTGGAACCTATGTTCCAAACATTAAGGCCAAATGAAGCATTCCTGAGATTGGATTGCATGTAGTAGGGCCAGGGAAACATTTCCAGCCAGAGGGCCACATTTCCTCATAGGAAACCTTTCAGGGGCCACATGACAGTGGTGGATGGGACCAGTAACAAAAGTAGATGGAACAACAGGTGTGCTCCTTACTTTGTAGAGCAGGGTACATTCCACGCATGCAGGAATTGGAGGTTTCTCTCCATCTTCCGTCAAGGCAAGCAAGATCCATCATCACAGTTCAAGGCCACATTCTAGACTGGCCAAAGCACTGAAGGAGAAGGCAGAACAGGTCCGTAAAAAGCATGATCTTTGGGCCTGAGATTTCATAGCCCTGGCATACAGCAGCAGTGCTTCTTCCTTCAAGTGGCTACCACTCAGACTGCTTCTTCCCTCATAAGCTGACGTTTGTTTGGCGTTGCACCAGCTACATTTGCTCCCAGATAGTTTGCAAGCTTAGGTCAAGTCAGAGAACTGGAGATAATCTGTTCCATTCCATGAATAAATGGGAGGTCCCCTTGGAGCCTGGTGTGCCATTGCAGAGACCCAGGACTCTCCCACTTCCCAACAGCAGGAGCCATGGCGTAAGCAGGGTCACAGGGATGTCACTGAACTACATTCCAGAGGTTCTTCAGCTGGGGCAACCTTCCCTAGCCTGTTGCCAGCCAGCATGGCCAATGGTTAGGGATGATGAGAGTTGTAGTCCAAAACACATGGAGAGCACCAAGTTGGAGATGGTTGGGGCTTAGGGATCATGTCCACTCCTCTCCCAGCTGAAGAAGTCAGCCATCACTGACACAAGGCATTCCCAATACTTGATTTGGCAGAAGATTTCACTATCCCTTGACATGCCAGCAACTATTTTCTAGTTTTAGTGAAGCTAGAATGTAATGAAAAGATTAATTCCATAATCCAACATTCTAGGAATAAATCTCTCACACAGTTTAACCAAGATTGGCTGCAATTTGGGAATGAATTCCTAACTTAGGTCTGTGTAAACACAGAGATGAGTGAGCTGTTTGATGTTTATGTTACCACTGACTATGGATGCATTAATTCTCTGAAATATGAATCCCTGTTCTGATTTTATTAATAGGATTGAGGCATGGAAGTATTCCCGTCTGCACCCAAATTTGGCTGGCTGGGTTCGAGAGAAGAATGTTTTCAACCTCTATGGAACAGTGCCGCAAGGTCCTCATTCTCAAGTGTTTGGGTATAATAAACTAAATCTCCTGTGTTCCACAAGTCACCTTCCTTTTAATTCATGACACAAGCAATGTCTATAGTTTGGATTCTTATCCAAATTTGATATCCTGGTTCCATCATGGAGAAGTGGGTGCAGCCTCATACTGGTAATATAGTATGTGATGGGTATATTCCAAGCAAAAGCCCATATATGCAGTGTCACCACACACCTGATGGCTGGTCACTTGTACTCTTGCAGCTTACCAAAAGGGGCAAGGTGGCAGGGAGGTTGCTGTGGTGCAAGTGCATCAGCAGGAGCACCAGAGCAGGTCTGCCAGTGCCTTTGCACTGCCCTCACCACTACCTCCATCAACCCCCTTGTAAGTAGCAGCAACACAACTGACTGAAGCTCAGGTGAGCAGCATCACTCACCATGCCATCTGCTACTGATGTGATCTTGACCCGCCCCCCTTTTTGAGAAGGGAAGAATGCCCCTGCACAAGTGACTATCTATGAGGAACATCTGATCTTCACCTTACATTTTAAGTGGTGGGGGAGGGACATGCCAGTTTCAGAACCTCTACCATAGGAGCGAGATCTTTGGCACATGTAAAACAGGCATATATTTCACAAGACTGTGGCATTTTTAAACCGTGTGTTCTTGCATCGTAGTTTCTTGGTTCCCTGTTGCTTTCTTTCATCTCTGTCTTTTATGTACTTAACTCCAACAATGTATTTATAGCTGGTATGTCAAGCAGGGGCAGGCATAGTCATCCCATACCCAGTCTCTCCAAATAGCAGAGGATAGCAAAACTACAGGGGAAGGTTATGGTCAGTTTGACTCACACCCTATTTCTGGAGTGATGGAAGGGGAATCCCCAGGCTGTTGGAGTGTTCCTGTCCCATTCTCTTGATCTCATTCTTGAAAATAATATAAATGTTGTGCGTCTTTCTGCTAGCAGAGAAGAGCTATGATTTGAAGATTGGAATCTGAACATGGAGGGCAGTGTTGCACATTTTGGAAGAAATTCAATGTCACATTAAGGTGATCTTTCCATCAGCACAAGCATTTTACCTTGCGAGATGAAATGATTTTCCCCTCCCCCATTCTGGGGGTTTTCCTGGCTTTCCCATAGCCAATTTCAATGGGTGTACATGGTGAAGAGAGTGTGGGGAAGCCTCATTGCATAAGCAGACGTTTTTGAATATATTAGTAGCAGAAAACCATCCAGGGAGGCAACTGGACCCTTGTATGACAAGGGAGTCAAAGGAATGCTAAAGGAGGATAAGGAGAAGCTGAATGGATCCTTTGCATCTGTCCTCATGACCAAAGATATGGGGCAGATCCCAGTGCCTGAACTCATCTTTGAAATGGGTGTTGTACTGGGTACTTTTAAGTCCGCAGATATGGAGGCTGATCCAAGGGACAAGTTGCATATTTTTGTTAGAAGGTCAGCATTTTCACACTTGAGTTCTTTGAGAAATTGCTTATACTTTCCACTCCACCTCTCTTCCCTCTTGTCTCCTATCCATCCATGCCTCAGTGGAAGCTGCCCCAGCCTGGTGATTTGTTAGTTCTTGTTTTGTGTATTAGGCCTAGAACTTCATCTCTCTGGTGGATAGCGGTTCAATAAAACAGTGCAGATGGTTCAAGTAAAAGAGCCAGTCCACACAGCTCAGAGGACTGGGGCATGTAAGAGGGAGCAATGGAACAAGATAACCAATTCAGAGAGGAACAGAAGAAAGAAAGTGAGCAAGGGTTAAATTCTCATTAAACAGTTGGGTGGAAATCAACCCACATTGATCATGCCTGGTATTATGTATGCAACCCAGAATAACTAAGTGAGGCACAATTACTTCTCAGTCTTTCTGTATAAATCCTTTGCTAATCATGAATGGTGCTGGATTGAAGGTGCTCCAGAACAGCCCTTCCTAAAATGGCAGGCCAGTAGAGGAAGATCTTGAACTGCAAACCGCAATGAGGAAGACCATTTGTGATGGCCTGGGAATCCGATTCAGAGGCTGAACCGGAGGAATCCCAGCCTGCACAGGAGTCCCTGCCTCCAGGGCCGGCTGAACTGGGGCAGAGCCTTGATTCTGAAGCGCCTGCACCTGTGCCAGATCCTCAGGATCAGGCACCAGGTGAATCCACTCTGGCTCCGGAGGTGGTTGAGGACTCAGTGCCTACAGGTGAGTCTCCCCCTGGGTCCAGTAACCCTTCAGCCTCTCCTGTACTGCAGAGGCTCAGGGCAGAGAGGTGGAGGGAACTGGTTTCTCCCAGGAGGAGTGCTCGCCTTAAGGCCAGGAGAGGTGGTTCTCCTGGGGGCCGGGGCCGCCCCTGGCCTCAGAGAAGATAAAGGCCAGTCAGCCCGGTCCCAGGTTGCAGGAGCAACATCGTTGAAGAGCTGTTTCGGCCAGCATCCTGTCCTGTTCCCCCAGAGTTCCTGTCCTTGCCCGGCTTCTCGCTGTGAACCCTACTTCGCCCGAGGAGGACTGTCTGCCGACCCTCAACTCAGGTCCTGGACCTCGCCCCACGGTAACCTCCCCCCTGGACCAGCACACCATTTATGGAATCTCAATTTGGGAGAGCAATATGCTTTCTTCTCCACCCCTCTTGCTTCATCTCTATCCATACTTCTTTCTCTTCATCCCTTCTCAAACAGAATATACTAGGCTGTTTATGAGAAAGTGTTTTTTGGCCCTTTAGTTGATGCACCACTTAGTACTTTCTGAATGAATTCCAGAGGTTCTTGGAGGAAGCAGTCCAGACGAGATGGAACTATGGCAGAATGTAGTTTATCAGCAAACAGAGTGAAGGAGCTGTCCATTAACAATCTAGGGTGGACACTTGCGCAGTGCCTAAGAAGAAGAAATGCAGCACAAAAAAAGAGAACAAAAGAGGACTTTTGTTTGCATTAAATTGACATGTGCTAACCCACACACATATATATGCAAGTGTAGAAGCATCTTCTGTCATTTAACTAGAAGTTCCTCTCACATGTCACTATAGTGGGAAAGAATGTGCTCAGTTGACTTGTGTGCCGGTTCAGTCTGCTGTCTGGTGCTTTTCATGGGCAACTTTTTACGACTCTTTATCTTTTAAACTGGACTTGGACCTGACAAACTTTCAAATAGAGGACACATTCAGAGAGAGGCCTGCCTTCTGACAGCCCTTCAAATTAGAGGATCACATGACCATCTTCAAACAATTTGGCCCATACTGCCTGACTTCCAAATTCCAGTCAGTAGCCAAGAGAGGCAGATTTCGGGGGGGGGGGCGGTTTCCACTCTGTTAGGGTCCACTGTCAGCTGAAAAGCATGAAATATGGTTTTCTATGTGGCCATTTGCCAATTATTACCCTCCCCAAGTGGCTCTGCATGTGGCTTTTTGCTCCTGATAGCAATAAAAGAAAGAGACCAGCTTGATCGCTATCAAAGCAGTCCGTGTTGCTATGCTGTCGGAAGTGGACAAACCTTATCAATACTGCATGTGCTGAACTAGAAGAAGAAAAAGACTTTGGACCCATGTTCTAGCCTCTAAAAACTGGCTTGAGTGCTAAGGCTAGATATTTTCTCTTCCACCCCATTTCAGGAGTCAGTGGTGGGAGATAGCGAGAAAGAAATTTTGCCAGGGGTAAGGTGGGGAGATAAGGAGAGTAAAAGTCAGCCAGACTTGCAGTTGAATTTATTCAAAATGATAGTGTACAAAAGCAGAGAGAGAAAATTGTGTAACTATAACCATGTTAACAGAAAAAGTCAAATGGTCACATTTAAATATTTTTGGTATGAATGGCTAATTACTTGGCCCTAATAGATAGAAACATTTCATTGTTTATGGCAATAGCGAGCAATTTTTTGGGCAGAAATAAAGTTCTTTGAGCCATAATCACAAATGGTCTGTGCCAGGGCTGAGGACTGGTTTCCTCCTGCCCTAAATGGTGCCCTTGGTTAAGCCAGGAATGACAAGATGGCAGTGACCAATTTTAACAGGGGGTGGGGTGTCTGTGTGCTCTTTGTATTTTGGAGGGAGAAGACACTGCCGTATTACCCACCTGTTGCGTCCCTCAGGATCTCTCCAGCTGGCTGAGATTAAGAAAATGGCTGCAATTCTGGAGTCAAATGAGACCACCATTTCGTGTGTGTGTGTGTGTGTGTGTGTCTTTTTTCACAGTGAGGGGTATCAACTGTTTCAGCTTACCTTCTCCAGACAGAGTGGAATCAGTGGCAACCACAGATACGGACAAAAATGTCAGGGTGACAGGCAAACAGCTTGCCTCTCTGCTTGGTGAGTATTTGTGTGCATATGTTTGAAAAGGTGAAATATTATCACTGGAATTCTCTTCTTGTTTTTAGCAGATCCATGGACCACCAGAGAGGCAGGCTTTGTTCAGAGAAACAAAACTGCAACATGGGGATGCTCAGGCATGTGTGGTTAATGGATATCAGAATTTCCCAACATTTAGATCTGCCTCCGCCCCACCAAAAAAAAAAGGGGGGGGGGAATGCTTGGAAGAGAAACTGGCTTTCATTTTGCACCCTTTCCCTTTGTGTGCACAGATTGACACACAAACACACAACCATGTCCCTCTTTTTTCCTTTTTTTTTAAAAAAGAAGGGTGTTTTGTGATGTGTCTCTGTTTTCTGAAACAAACTCATGGACCGTTACTGCTGCATCTCCTCTCTCCCCCTCCTTTCCTCTTCCTGTCAGCAACTCCATTTTACAAAGCAGGGGTGTGCTTTTGTTGCTTCTAATATAATATTGAACCTTCATTGTTTTGTTTTCTAAATCAAAGTAGCAATGTGAATGACAGGCGTGCTCAGGGAGCTATTTAGTGCCCCCGAGAATGTTATTAAAATGCAGCTGCCCCACATATCCTTCTAGGATCATGATGCCAACTTTAAAACGCCGCTCTCCTAGCATTAATAATGTACTCATCCCTGTGGTATCTGAATGCTTTAAATATGCTGGGAATGTAACTCAAAGTGCCTGACAGCTGCTGGTATTGTCTTTCTCCACAATTCTAATTACTTGCAAGCATGCAGATAAGCCTAAGGTTACCAGACGTCCCCGTTTCCCGGGAACAGTCCCCGGATTTACAAATCAGTCCCCATACAAAATCCACTGAGATTGAAAAGTGTCCCCGGATTCATTGGGGGGGAAATCTGGTAACCCTAGATTAGCCACGTGTATGTGAATAGGCTGTCACAGGGAAGGCTACCTCAGGCTTTGAAGCTGAATGCCAGGTACGCATGGTGTAAATATACAAACGGGTGTTAAATAGCAACTGTACACCCTGGTTCCAGTTAACATTACTCCTAGGAGTTAGCTGTCCTGGACAATGATTTCTTCAAATCAGGAATACAGGGTTTATTTTACTTTGCATATTTCTGCCTTATGAGACCTATTAAGCCATGGATTGTTCAGGATCAGTTCACAGAGCAACTTGTGGGCAAGGCTTCCTATGGAAAGAAGCTTCCAGGTGAACTGTAGCAGCTGTCCGTTTTGACAGCCACTACAGGCACCCATAGAATGCCTCCTTGCAGCCTCTTTGCCACCTACCAACTCATCCATCCACCCTTCAGCAGCACCATGTTTATTATTTTTCAGCAAGTGTGAATGGGGGCCTCACAATGAAAGCAGTGAAGAACATGTATTTTCCAAAATATAATGAACATTTCCCAAAATGCCGGGGAACCTTCCCTGAGTATTTTGCTCCTTTTTTCATGTAAAGGACTACATGAAGACCCAAGGAGAATCCATGCCACACAGTTAAAGGACATAGCTTCTTCCAAGGAATCCCAGGAATGGTAAAAAAAATATCCTAGGAATTGCAAACTACACTTCCCAGGATTCATTGAGGGAATCCATATGCTTTATATTTGCTCTAAGTGTACGGTGTGGGTGTGATAAAAATATTCATTAAGGAAAGTACGGATAAGAAATGGAGGGTAATTGTAATTATAAAAGTTTGTAAAGAGAGAGGGGAAATTCTCTTCTTTACTGTCTCTAAAGAAAAGGCAATAAAGCAACAAATTAAAAAGCACTCCCCCTATTTTTTAAAAAAAATCTTAATGTCATGGGGAGGTGGTAGAAGCCAATAGGCTCTGTCCAGTAGTAACTGTACAAAACCACAGTGGTGGTGATGGGTGCTGAGGTCCCTGCAACTGTCATTCATATTGGAAGTAAAATATATGCATGCTCTACAACTATGACAACCCAAATAGCTTTTAAGTAAAATCCCAAAAATAAACATTAGGGCAATATCTTTATTAGGCAATGGAAAAAATTCAAAATCAGCGTGCAGAAAAATAGTGTTTTGGAGAAGGCCAAATGTCGCCTTCAGTTGGTCTAATAAGCATATTCCTCTAAAGTGAATTTTGGAACTTCCAGAGAGATAGTTGTTTTATCCAACGATATCCCTCAAGTAAGAGCAAACAGAAAATGAGCAGAAAATGGGTAATGCACATACAAAAATGTTCAAATTGTATGTGGGCTAATTGTTGTGGCTAATTTTCCCTTCCACCAATAACAAGGAATCTCTAAATTGCAGAGCAATGAGGTCTTTGTTTACAGAAATGGAAGACATTGCTACTTCCTCTGTGTTCAGCTACATCCAATGATTCCATATTTGAACATTTTGCATGTAGCTCTCAGAAGTGCTTACAGTATGCTCATGCACACAAAATACTAACAAGCAGTGGAACAGCATCTAGAGTATGCCTTGGCTAATACCACATCTGCCTGAAATTAAAGCCACTTGGTTTCAGATTCTGAATTCACTCTTCAATACAGGACCTGTCCATTTTGGTGTAGGGTTATGTTGGCAAAGCTTTGAAGCTCACCACTATATATAAAAAGAGGTACAGAACTCATGGGTAAAAAGATTCAGGACAGATAAAAGAAAGTTCTTCATGCAGAGCAAAGCTGGACTATGGAACTCCTATAGGAGGTGGCAATGGCCACCAACTTGGATGCCTTTAAAAGAATGGACACATTCCTAGCGGATAAGGCTATAAATGGCTACTAGCCATGATGACCACTAGCTTCTACTTTTTGAGGTTTCTCCATCCATTTGAATGAAAGGGTCTAATCTTCAGAAGCGTTCCTTTAAGCAGGCGGATCAGGTTCCTTCACTGAAATGAATGGGGATACCCTTGCAGGCAGGGGCCCGCCATAAGCACATTAGAAGTCCTATAGCAGTAGACAAGCCAGAGATTGAAGTAATGATATTCTTCTAAACTTTAGAATCCAGGGGGTTCTAAATGTTTTGAAGATGCTTTGCCTGGCTGGAATGTGTCCTCTTCCTTGCATGGATAGAGAGAGGTGTGATGGGGCGCTGATGTAGAAAGCTCTTACTTTTGCATGAACAGCATGTTGTATGGGTCAAATGTTGCCTACTGTACAAAAAATAAGAAGCACATTGATCCCCCACTTTTGCCTCTGACCCTGTTACTGGCATGTAGTCCTTGGAAGGTTATCCTTGAGCTGATAAAGGTTCCCCACTCTCATTACAGATAATCAACACAGATGCTGCTTAAGTAGATTCACGGGGTTTTTATTCAGTTACTTCAAAGGTGCAATAGCAAAGTGCTTTCCCCCACCCCCGCCCACCCCCCATGCACAGCCAGGTGTTCCTCTGTTAGTTGCAGTAGCTCTCTAGATCATAGAGGGAGCAGGAGTTTTGACAACATTGCTGCACAATTCCTCTCTTCACCTTCTCAAAGTCCTGGGGTTGGAATGGCAGTGCTTCCACTTCATTCTGTAAAGGCCCATTCACTGTTGGATGGAGAGAATACTCAGGTTGATGCATCTCTGAAATGTACTCTATGTGTGCATATGTCCACCAGAAAACCTGCATTCCTATCTTGCTTCAGCCATTAAAACAGCTTTCTTGTAAAGTGGAGCAAACATGTGCACCCAGAAGCGTTTCATTTAACCAATCACTCAGCTTGAAGAGACAACCAAAGTTAAGATAGAAAGGGGGGTTTCCCATACTGCCATGTGATCCACTGCAGTATATACTTTCAGAACACTTCTGGCTTCATATTCATGTCTAACTCATCTCTGCAATGGCTGTCCTGGACTGCTGCAGTAGTTTGAGCCAGTTAACTAAAAACAAGTGGCATATTCTATATCACGGTCGGAATGTTATTTTCCACATTGTGAGTCTTTTTAATGAAGTGAACCATCAGCAAATTCCCACACAGAAGAAGCAGTGAGAAACTGATGGGATGCATTCCACTCTGACCACCTTTCAACATCTGGGCAGACATATCCCTCAGAAGAGCCCCCCAATGTGTGCTATAGCAAGTCTTTCTCCATTGCTACTGTAAGCTGCCATTGTGTCTCCCTCTACTTCAAGGGTGGGCAACCTTTGCCCCTCCAGATGCTGCTGAACTGCAACTCCCAGAAGCCCAAGCAAGCATGGTCAATGGCCAAGGATAATGGGAGTTGTGGTTCAGAAACTTCTGGTGGGCCAAAGGGTCTCCACACCTGCCTTATTTCAATATATAACAGCCTTGCTTCCTCAGTTAATGGGAGTAGAAAAAAACCACTTGATACATAATATATAATACAAGACAGACTGTATCTACTGTACTATGCAATAAAAAGAATCAAAGTATTGATTGAAAGGTCGTTGTCCCCATGTGGAGGTGAGTAAAATAAAAATGCTTCAGGGGGTAAGTGATAGATGCAGCAATCATTGCATTCAAAAGCTCTTTGCCACATATTTTGGCTTGGTCACATCCAGCATTACATTGGTAAGGGTGCTGAACACTCTTTTTGCATGAAACAGGGCTTTCAAATAATACATTTGCTGTATGGATAGCCATTTTATGGAAGCAATTCTGGACAGTCTTCATTTGCATGCTATAAAAATTAACATGGCTAAAAGTAACAAGAAGAACTAGGAGAACATTTAACATGTAAGGATGAGGGTTGAAGGCTAAAGAAAAGCAAATTGAAAATCTTTTTC
Organism: Podarcis erhardii; assembly: GCF_964252035.2. NCBI lineage: Eukaryota > Metazoa > Chordata > Lepidosauria > Squamata > Lacertidae > Podarcis > Podarcis erhardii. The sequence continues at coordinate 75,587,512 of NC_138497.1, read as the reverse complement.
AAACACAGAAAAGAGTTAACTATGCAACCAAAATTAAGTGTGGCTTCAGAGACACAACTGTGGAAAAAACAAGTTCTTTGAATATTGAGGCCAGTGTACATATCACAAACAATTGAAACCAATTACTTATTTAGAGTTGAGAAGCCAAATATGCAATTGATCAGAACACTGACTTCACATTTCCCTTACATTTCTAATTATAAACGGTAGAGCTTCTAAATCGAACATTGAACTTTCAGAGAGAGCAGATTCCTGGAATACAGGGTATACCATGAGTTCTGTTCACTTCTCTTCCCCCTCCCCTGGACCAGCCCCCACCAACAACACAAAGAAACACACAACACTTTACTTTTCCAAAGGATCTGAGTAAACATGAGATCCAGGAGAATTATTCTGACCTTAGAAAGAAAGCATACAGAGCTGAAAAAGGAAGTGGGAAAGAGTGCCAGCTCTTCCAACTTCCTCCTTCATCTCTATGTACTTTACATGAGAGGATAAGGTTACCGCACTCACCACCTCATGACCAAGAGAGCAGTGAGGGAGCAGTAGGCTTGGAGACTTCATGGGCACCAAGGGAAGACCTGAAGGGCTCTTTTCAAACCTTGTTCCCCTTACATTAATTCTTTAAAGTGCTGGTGGGTTCACCATTATGTTGGAACCGCTTGCCTGGGAACGTCAACCTTGATATAAATATTGGTGTATGCAGCCCAGCCCCCAACACAAGACTCTCTGCATCTAGAGTTATGACTTAGTGTTTAGCCACATTTCCTGTTGTCCCACTGCTTTCCCCTGGGGAAAATCACTCTTTAGTCGAAGCAAACGACAATTCAGGTTTTCTCCGGGTTGATGTTTGTTCCGATTGAGCACTAAAGATCAGATTTTCCCTGGGGAAAGCAGTGGAGCAAAGGGAAAACTACTTGGATCCATGCTTTCTAGGCACAGGACAAGTGGAAACGTGGACGAGCCATTCATGAAGAAACTATAGTATAAAACATTTTGATGCTTTTTAGGAAGTTGGAAAAGTTACCTAGGGGCTGTTCAACATTCCGCCGTGTTTTGGGGGAATAGTAGAAACCCCGCTCTCCACATACAAGGTAGAGTGCTTCCACTAGATGGGAGCCACATAGGTGCTGATTGGGAACAGCATAACTAGTAGTAGGAGCTGAAACAGCAAGCAGCGCTAGGAGAGGCAGAGATCTGATCCAGAGAGTCATGCTGATGAACAGGAGACCTTGGAAAGAGAGAGGAGAGAAATAGGTTGCTAGCAGATTAAAAAGGAGCTTCAGAATGATGGCAAATGTAAACGTTACAAATGGCAAACAAACTCTAAATGGTAATACAAATGTTAGTAGTATATATCATAAAATTCTGAAGCTTAAAAATCCGTTCCTCAATTTGTACCCACTTCACTGCTTTGATCTGTGAAACTGGCAATTTAAAAAGTGCTACAGAATGCTGGTTCCACACTAAAAGAGAAATTGATCTTTTAGTGTGGCAACACCTATTCTGGAAGTCCTTTGCCCATTAATATTAGACAGATGTCTTCAATTTACTGTTTTCAATGCCTGCTAAAAATCTTGTTTAGGTAAGCCTACCCAGGCATGTAATTATATTTGGTTGTGTGTGTGTTTTAAGAAAGCAAAATGGTTGAATTTATCCATGGCAATTTTATTATGTCTACTGTTTTTAAAGTCTGCAAGGTGAACGTTTTGGCTCCTGAATGCCGCAAAATCAGGAGTGAGTGTTCCAGTTTGTGAACGTTCTTTGGAACCCGAACATCCAATGTGGGTTCTGCGGGTTCCGATTGGCTGCAGGAGCTTCTGAACATTTTAGAAGTCGAACAGACTTCTGGAACAGATTCCGTTTGACTTCTGAGGTACGAGTGTATAAACTAATTTTTTATTGAGTGGCAAACTTTTGCTAAATAAAAATAATTAACTTAAATTTACTCTAAATCTTATTTACTTTTTTAATGAAGTTGATCTTCACTATTCTCCTTCTCTTTACAGAAAGTTTTTGCTGAAGTGGTAAAATACTAATGGCAATAGGACTCTGATTTTACCTAAAACATTGAGGCCATATAATATATATTTTTGTACACTTAAATACATTTTACATGTATACCTAAACATGTGACAGGGCACACCTGACAAAGTTCATGTCTCCAGATGTATGCATGGTAGGGGGCTGAGACTGGCATAGCCCAAAAGAGAACATAAGAAGAGCCTTCTGGATCAGGACTATGCACACACACACACACACACACACAAACTTTTTTTTTAAATCTCAACACACATCAGTTCATACTGGTTTACACTGAATTGCACTTGCCATTTTATGGCCCATTCAAGTTAGCTTGGAGAGATCCTTTTGGAGCTCTTCACCATTCTCATGGTACATTTCCTGATCTGTTGTGTACACTCCAGTTGAGTTTCTAAACAACTCCCAAGCATTTTGGAGTGATCTGACCTTATTGATTTCACCTTTCAACTCCTTTTTGACCCCTCTCTTCCCTTTGGGGATCTTTCATCTTTTGAAATCAAATGTAACTGCCCACTGCTATATGCGCACATGGCACAAAGCGGAAATTTGCACAACACAGCATGCAAAATTTCCCCTGAATGTGGGCACCATCAAACAATGTTGGTTGACAGTCAATAGCAATTCAGAAATTTTGAAAACAGAATTTATATGTCTCTACACATGACTTTGGGAGCAACTTGTTAAGGGTGCAAAATGCTTTGAAGTCTTCCATTTGCCCAGCAACAGGATGTTCTGGCTGCAGTTTCAGATGTTACAAAAGAAGCATGGCTGTGCATCACTTGGGGTTGCTTCATTGCAATTTCTGAAGTCAACCTTCAAGACCTACTTATGACCCTCCCCCATGAGTGCAACACCCAAGCAGGGTTCTGAACTCTCCTTGCCGCATCACGACAAAAAAGAAATGGTGGAGACCACAGACTTACCTAACCAAGATGAGTCAGTGGTAGGGTCGAAGATGGCTCCGAGACTAAAGGAAATAAGTGACTTCCACCTTGTTTCCTTTCGATATTTATAACCCTTTGGCTAGTTCCAATTGCGTAAGATTTGGGCACAGCTCCACCTTCCCAGCATAGTCCTAGACCATTTTTTTTGCTGGCTGAGCACATTAAGTCAACTGTGTGCCTAGTCAACAAGTCTTAAAGATGGGGGGAAATGGAAGCTACAGGTTGCAGTTTCCATCTCATTAAACCAGCAACCTGCTTTTGCTTCACAGAATCCTTGCCTTGAGTTGCTGTGACCCTTTTAGCAGAAGAGCTAATGGGGCTATTAAAGCTCCACAATTACACGAATGCTGAGCAATAGACAGTGCTGGGATTGGGGTGGCCACCAATGTGCCAGCTGTTTCTGAAGTGCAGAATTAAGTAAAAACAAACATGTTAACGTGTTAGGTTAATTTCACCCCTGCTGGGTAACAAGTGATGAGGCAAAGCTGTTGATGGGACACTGCTCTAGCCAGGTGTTCAAGAGGAAAGAAAACACTTCATTATAGCAAAGGATCACTAAGATCACATTTGCCGCCTCCTTGAAGTAAATGTACAGAAACAGAGATATGGAGATTTTATGCAGGGAGCCAGCGAGTTTCCATCTTTTAACGATATCATTACAGCTTTCATTTCATGTGGCATAAGGTAGAAGAACACCACCACCACGCCTGGGACTATGGACACTCAATGTAGCTAAAGCACCAGGGATGCCTGGATTATGGGTTGTATGTAGCTAAGTCCCACTCACAGTACATTCAATGATATTAATGAACCCAAGTTAGTCATGTCTGTTAGCTTCAGTGGGTCTACCCTGAGCACCAAGTGCCACCTCCTGGGCTGGATTTAGGTATCCCAGCATGCTTGCAGAAGCCAGCGCAAAGACTCTCACCAATGCAATGGGCATTTCCCCCTTCTCCTCCCTCTTCCCCAAATTCACTCTGGAGGGTGGGGAGAATCCATAGAACAGTGTGCAGGGGAAAGGAGAGGGGAAGATCTTTCCATCTGGCTAGCAGAAGTACTGATAGAATGACCCTGCAAGTGAGATGTCGAATTCCTCCCAATGTATTTAAAGAGCCATGCATAGATGGCAATGTCCCAGATCCAAAACAAGTGAATGAATGAACAAACCTGGAGGTGGGTGGAGATGGAATGATAATTTTATCCTTTGTATGTTTTGCAAGAAAGTTATCTGCTTGGTCCAGGGGGATAATAATATTATTTTACAGGAAAATCAGGAAAGTCATTTATGGCATGTTAAACACTAAGGCCAGGTTCCAGATATTCACTTGCATGCATCAAAACCTTGCTTCCACCCTCTGCTGCCTGCATTGCTTTGTGCAACTTTGAATGCTGCTCTGGAGGGTTTCCTGACCTTTCTAAGGCAGATTTCAAGGAAATGAGGACAGAAAATCCTTACTGCACACAAGCCTTTGGATCTTGGTCAAACTCATTTGGTTGGCTCCAGGCTAACGTTAGCTGAACTTAGGTCCTCTTGAAATCAATGGAACAGGGGTTCCAACCTGCATAAAGTATTGGGGGAGGGGGTCAGGTAAGCCTCGCTTCACATAATCAATCACAAGTTGTGTGCGCACATACCCCATTTGAATGGCAATGCAAATCAGCTTGGGAGAGGCAGCCCCCTCAAATATTTTATTGAGAGGGCCAAAGGACTTCGGCCTCTAGGAGTTGGCTCTAATGCAATGGAACAAGTTAGTCATCATTCAGGTAACCCATTGATTTAACTGAGAATTAAGTTCTGCTAACGTATAATGAGATTCAGCATAATGTGAATGGAGTAATGATGAAAGCTTATGTGGTTGCACAGTGGAAGTGTTTGGCATCTGTCTGTCTCAAGAGACAGTGGAAGAGCACACCATCACAGGTAAAGTCAAACTGTTGGAGAGCCAGTGTGGTGTAGTGGTTAAGAGCGGTAGATTCGTAATCTGGGGAACCGGGTTCGATTCCCCGCTCCTCCACATGCAGCTGCTGGGTGACCTTGGGCTAGTCACACTTCTCTGAAGTCTCTCAGCCTCACTCACCTCACAGAGTGTTTGTTGTGGGGGAGGAAGGGAAAGGAGAACGTTAGCCACTTTGAGACTCCTTTGGGTAGTGATAAAGCGGGATATCAATCGGAGCGAAACAATATAAACTTAAAGCTTTTGCAGATGACCTAGTTTTGACTTTGCAGGAGCCAGAATCTAGTACGAAAAGAGTATTACAATTGATTTAAGACTTTGGTTGGGTAGCAGGTTTTAAATTAAACAAACAGAAAACCAAGGTATTGGAAAAAAAATTGACAGATACAGAGTCAGAACGGTTTCAGAGAGAGACAGAATTAAAAGTGGTTAAAAAAGTAAAGTACCTAGGGGTAAACATAACAGCAAAAAATCTGAGTCTATTTAAGGATAACTATGAAAAATGTTGGTCAGAAATTAAGAGAGACTTAGACAGTTGGACAAAACTGAAACTTTCTTTGTTAGGCCGAATTGCTGCTATCAAGATGAATGTATTGCCAAAAATGCTGTTTTTGTTCCAAACACTGCAGATTGTGGACAAGACGGAGTGCTTCCGGAAGTGGCAGAGAGACATCTCTAAGTTTGTCTGGCAGGGCAAAAAGCCCAGAATTAAGTTTAAATGCGAAAGAAAGAGGGGGCTTTGCCCTGCCAGACCTAAAGTTGTATTATGAGGCCGCAGCTTTCTGCTGGCTAAAAGATTGGCTACTTCTCGAAGACACTGACGTATTGGACCTGGAAGGTTTTAATAACGCTTTTGGTTGGCATGCATATTTATGGTATGACAAGGTTAAGATCAATAAGGCCTTTAAGAACCATATTGTCAGAAAAGCAGTGTTTAATGTCTGGACAAAATATAAAGACTTATTGGAAAACAAAACTCCAAGGTGGCTTTCACCTCTGGAAGGTAAGGCCCGAAAAAGACCCAATATGGAGGCCAAATGGCCAAAATATTGGGAATTACTAGAAAAAGATGGAGACAATTGGAAATTGCAGAGTTTGGAGAAATTAAAGGATAAAGTGCGAGACTGGTTACACTACGCTCAGATTAAAGAAGTCTTTAAAAATGACAAAAAGTTAGGGTTCCAGGTGGAGAAATCGAAATTGGAAACAGAACTGTTAGAACCTAAGACTAAGGTACTTTCAAGAATGTATAACTTGCTGTTAAAATGGAACACACAAGACGAAACGGTTAAATCGGCTATGATAAAGTGGGCACAGGACATTGGGTATAATATCATGTTTGAAGACTGGGAAAGGTTGTGGACCACTGGGTTGAACTTCACTGCTTGTAATGCTTTGAAGGAAAATGTAATGAAAATGATATATAGATGGTACATGACCCCAGTTAAACTTGCTAAAATATACCATCTGTCTGATAATAAATGTTGGAAATGTAAAGAAAATGAAGGAACATTCTTTCACCTCTGGTGGACGTGCCCTAGAGTGAAGGCTTTCTGGGAAATGATATATAATGAGTTGAAAAAGGTATTTAAGTATACCTTCCTTAAGAAACCAGAGGCCTTTCTTCTGGGTATTGTCGGCCAGAAGGTGATAAAGAAGGACAGAACTTTTTTCTTGTATGCAACAACGGCAGCAAGGATACTCATCGCTAAATATTGGAAAACCCAAGATCTACCCACACTGGAAGAATGGCAGATGCAACTGATAGACTATATGGAACTGGCTGAGATGACCGGCAGAATCCGAGACCTGGGAGAGGAGAGGGTTGAAGAAGACTGGAAGAAATTCAAGATTTATCTACAAAAATATTGTAATTTGGTTGAATGTTAATAAGGATGCTAGATCACAAACAATTGAGCACCATTAAAATAGTTGGAATTAGGATGATAAGTGAGACTGAGGAAAATATAAACTTTTTGGAGAATTATTAAATTATATTTAAATGAGCGGGACATAAGAATGCAAACAAGTTGATAAATTGCTGGCAAAAATTTATAATGATGTAAGTGGGAGTGGGAGACGTGAGGGAGTCCAAAGAAGTTATGAAATTATGTTATGAAACATGTTATATTGTTTACTAATTTTGCATTTGTATTTAAAAATCTCAATAAATATTTACAAAAATGAAAAATGATAAAGCGGGATATCAAATCCAAACTCCTCCTCTTCTTCTTCTTCTTCTTCTTCTTCTTCTTCTTCTTCTTCTTCTTCTTCTTCCAGTTCCTGCTGTGGCTGCAGACACCAATACAGGAGAGATGTCTGTGGAGCATTTGAGGCACTCTAAAATGGCATGTAAGTGCTAAAGAGGTTTTCACTCTTCTGTATCAAGTATTCCTTGCAGTTGCTGTCCAGTTGTAGCCAGCATAGACAACGGTCAGGGATGATGCATGTTGCTGTCCAACAACATCTGGTTCTTCAACCCTACTTTAAACCCATTAAAATAAAAATGTGACATGGACCCTAGGGAGAAAGAGAGCATTCATATGTGCATGACCATTACCTGATGACATTACTTCTAAGTGATGCCTTATGCGTCCAAAACAGCCCGTCATAGATCAAGTTTAGAGTTTTCATATTAACTCAGAGACAGTGTTATTAAATGGAGGAGGTTATTTACATATTCAACAGAAAGCCATTGAGTGGTGCCACTGAATGATGAGATATTGGGTACAGTTTAGCTTCATCAAAACTGAAACGCAACTGGAAGACCTATTTTGCTGACACCCAAACGGATGCAAGGACTATTAACCTTTATATTGTTCAGTTCATTTTTTTAAAAAATGGAATAAAACTGAAAGCTCACTTTTATTCCCTGTTTATCCAACAATACTTGGTGGGTATAACATAGCAACAATACCCTGAACTATTTCACAGCAGAATCATAGTCTTGTTTTTACAATCGTTTCCAAAACACATAGTGGTGAAAGAGAGCTTGAAATTTTGAAATTAATATGAACCATAAGTTCAGCTGTTTTGACCAAATGCCTTTATGATATCCAAATACAAAAAAAAGAATTAAAATCAAAACACATTTATAACAAGCCCCCTTCAAACAAAAACAAAAGAAGAAAAGGGAATGTAATTAAATGTGTGTTTCTTATCCAGAGAGTTTGCATCACCAAACACGCAAATAGACTTCCTTTTAAGCTAACCAGCTTTTTCTGCAGAAATTTGTAACGGATTATGGCTGCCTGGACAGCCATAATCACCCTTTAAGACATAAAGTTTAGGTGATAGTATCAGTAAAATAAACCAATTCAGTGACATTCCCCTTAAGGGTTGTTTACATGCTGCCAGGCTGCCAAGTAAGGTATTATGAAGAGTTTCAGGGTTGTTCCCAATCAACAGCAGCAAAAAAGAACCTCAAATTAGTTTATGTAGTCGAGGAATACGAAGATGCTTATCTATTGATGATGGAAAGTTCCACCCTACAGCCTGCCAAGGCAACAGGACAGAGTGCATCAAATGGACTGGAGGGAAACCAAGACCCCAATCAGTGATGGTGAAATTTTTCGTAGGGCTAGAGACGCCAGCTTATGAGGGCAATTGGGGGGGGGGGACTGCATGTGTGATATCATGACATCCTGATATCACAGATATGAGCTTTGCTCCCCCCCCCCCCTATGCTGGAAAGAAGCTTCCTGGGCTTTGGGAAGAAAGCGCCAGGCTTTAATACTTTAATATTCTAATTTACCAGGGGCATTTAGCAGACTAACCTAGTCCCCTTAGTCCATTGACTGCATGCCTCAATAGCAGGAACCCCTAAATCAGCCCTCATTCCTTGCTGTGGCATTTGAGTCATTTGTACAGTTTACAGCATATGTAGTCAGCTCATATTTATCTAGACAAGAAATTTCTCCTGGTTCTGAGGAGATCAATGGTTTTCTGTTCATTTATTTGGATTCCCACCTGAAACAATGGCTTCCCCACCTCAAGACGAAAACTGGCAAGTGTTCACGGGTCTAGAAAGGTTAAGAGAACCCTACACTCAATCACAGAATTCACAAAAACACAATAGCAATTGATGTCATTTATTAACTGCTAATATATACAGTGCCCATATAGACACCTATTTTTGCTTACATACGTAGAGTCCCAAAAGCCTATCCGATCCAGCATTCTGTTCCCACAATGGGGAACCAGATGGCTATGGGAAGCTCATGGATGGGACGGAAGTACGACAGCACTGTTCCCACTTGTGTTCCTCGCAATGGTATTCAGAGGCACACCAACCCTGATACTGGAGGTAGTACACAGCCATCTTCACCATGGGGAGCTGTATTCTCCACAAATGCATCTATTTCCCCTTTGAAGATATCCCGATTGATACTACAGGATAAGAAATTGGACCTCCTCGGCCATCCCTGCTCATGTAAACTAATGAGTCGGGTAAGGAGAAAATCTCTCAGCTCATCCAGGGCTATAAAAATAACAAACAAAGATTACTGGCTACTCTCTACAACTATTATTTGATTGTGTGAACATATCTGAAGCTTCACAGATGCAGCCCAAGACAGCTGTTGACGTAAATGCACTCTGGCAGGGCACCAACCATCAGTTCAGGATTTCCCCAGAACTTCAGCTGTTCATTGAAAATATTTCTCCAGAAGTCTTGCTTTTCCCTCTCATGCTAACCATATTGATTTATCCAGTTGAGCTTTGTTTGAATGATCATTGCCACAATGCTGTGGTTCTGGGTGTTCTGTCAAGGATCTTAATGACTAGCACGCTATTGTAGCCAGCATTTGAGCTGTTGGATATATTGGTGGTAAATCTATAGATGGTTCACAGCTACGGAAATGATACCAGTGCTTCTGCAGGCACACTTTCTGTGTGTGTTGGTTGAGCAACCTTTTGGGTAGTGACTAAAGGTTTACTCTGGGTGCAAATGGAGCCCCACTGGTTGTGAGGTCTGGCCCAGTGCTGGGACATGCAGCAGCTGTGGAAAAGTCTGGCTCTGTCATAAGCACTAAAGCTAAAATGACCCAAGTCAGGCTGATGGAAACCAGGCAAGAAATTGACCAGACTAACCTAATGAGCTGGCTTAGCCTCAAGGCTTTTATAGGACCTGTTGTGCGCCAATTGCCTTGTGGAATCAGCTGAAAGCATGACAACTGAGGGTAGGGGAGAATCAGCTGACTCCTTTTAGGCAGGAATGGCAGCCCTTGATCTATAAGCTCCAGTCTGCCTGACCTTATGAGGCAGCTGAGTGCTAATGGCTTAGGAAGTAAAGAGCCAGAGTTTGGCTGCTGGCTTGAGATCCAAGATGGGGCCTTTTAATTAATGAGTGGCTGGTTGGCAGGTAGGGATGGGTGGAAATGGTCAATTTCAGTTTCTCACTTTAACATTCTTAAGTTCTGTTCTGTACATTTCCACATCAGTTTGTGCAAATACTCCTAACAGGCACATCTTTGTATACAATTCTGCGTAATATACTCTCTTTTACAACACAGTTTTTCCTAGTATGATGTATTTTTGTATGCTACTTTTACTAATATATGCATGTTTATGCACACTTTATTCTAGTATATGCATTTTTGGACACATTACATGGCTGTTAGAGGCACCAGGCAAAAACATTCCTTTTTAACCAGGCCTTTGGTTGATCTGATTTACATCCTATGCCCTTTAAAAAGTGGGGGGGGGGCTATTGGGTTGTTGTTATTTTTATTAGGTATGTCATGGTTTTATATCTTGATTTTATTCTGTGAACCACCCTGAGACCCCCGGGTATAGGGTGGTATAGAAATTCTAACAACAACAACAACGGGAGCCGCCCAAATAATATTTGGGGGGGTCACTTGGCACCTTCACCCCTCTCTAAAGCCTCAAATTGTGCCCCCTCTGTGAGTTCTTTCCAAAGTACTGTGCCCAGAATCTATCTTTCAATAAAGCACAAGGTGCAATAAATAAATGCTAGGGGTTTTAAACCAGTTGTCTGATTCCTTTCCTGAGGAGTTCTGCAGACACCTCTGCTTTTTAATCCCTTTATAGCAACCACAGGATGCCTGATGGAGTACTTGAATATGTTTTGGCATAGGAACCACTTTCCTAAGATTGCAGATTTGATGGGAAGTTGAATTGCTAAGGATATAATTGCTGCTCCTTTTGCCCATCCTGTTGGATTGCTACTTCCGATGGCACCCATAATGTAAAAAGGTACCATATAAAAACAAACCCAAAGATGTGCTTTACAGACAGGGCTCTGAGAGAGCAGGAAGAGAGGAATAATAGCAGTGTTAATAGTCTGGCACAGAGACAAGAAAACGAGGGGATGACAAGTAGCAGAACTACACTTCCAGGTCGAGAGAGAGAGAGAGAGAGAGAGAGAGAGAGAGAGAGAGAGAGAGAAGGCAAAGCACCACTGCCCAATGCATGAATTACTGGAGGGCAGGAGACTGTGGGACTCATCTGCCCCCAGTTCCAACTACCTCAGACATGGCACAGGGCCGGCCCTACCATTGGAAAGAGTCAGAAAACAGACTTGGGACAGGAGGTGGACGTGAGTTGTTGGAAAACAGAGCCGTGTAGGCCACATGACCTACCTCGGTGCTACACAAAGTGGTAGTTCATGGACCAGAGCCAGTCTGTGAGCCATCGGCTGCCAGTCTCCAGTGAGGAGGAGGAGGAGAAAAAGAGGGAACTGCATGCCTGGCTGTGTAGAGAGGAAGGTCCCATAGCTGCTGCTGCTGCTGCTGCCGCCACCCAAACTGAGTTGAATGGTGGCAGGAGCACTGGGGTTTATGGCACATCAAGAGAGGAAGCGAGGAGGAACAGGAACACATACAAGAAGTGGGAAGAGGCCATTGGCCACTCAAGAGGATGCAGCCCAAGAGCACCTGGCTGCTGGGTGAAGGCAAAAGAAAGATGGGAGGGAGAAGCCATAAGCAGAGGAAGAGAGAACACTGAGCCACCATAAACTTGCAGTTGTCCAAGGAGTTGAGAGAGGCAGGTTTAGGACTCTTCTCAGAAGATTCACCCACTCGCTCTTATTTATTAAAATGTTCCTCTGAACACTGCATAGTAGCTCATAACATTGGATGATAAGCTGTGCCTTCCTTTTCAGAAGTCTGTCCTTCAACTTTCACAGAGTTTGTCTGAAAAATCAGGTCTGCTTGCCCTAAGTTATTTTATCTGCATATATTATCAGCTAGTTTACAATTCAGCTGTACAACCGCCCTGGTCACATGCTCTGTTGGACTGAGGCCATACAAAATTAGGGGAAGGGTGCATGCTTCCCATGTAGAAGATCCTAGTTTCAATCCTTGCATTGCCAGTTTAAAAAAAAATCAGTAGCAAATGATGGGATAGACCTTTGGCTGAGATTCTGGAGAACCACTGCCTGCCCAAGTAGAAAATACTGGGCTATATAACCTTATGGTCTGGTTCATGAAGGTAGCTTCATATATTTATGGGATGTGCAAATACAAAAAAGAGCCAAGGCCTTAGACAGAGATAGGCCAGAGTTCTGCCACAACTGGAAGTGAAATGCTTGCTGACTCTGAGCCTATCATGGAAATAGCATGTAAAGGAGCTTTTAAAAACCCTGATAGGCCTAGGGGTGTTCATTCCTTCTCTGAGTCCTTTTTCTCATTGTTAATGTCTCTCCTTCTGTTCACTTTAAAAAGGGGAGCTGAGCACATGAATACCCTTTTTGGATGGCCTGGAGGTACAGACATGACAAGGAGAGTGTCCAGGGAGTGAAGGAAAAATTCAGTGCCATTTTGCATTTAAATTCAGTTTACCTATTGTGCAGTTCCTGGGACAATACACAGTCCAAAATGCAGTTACTCTTCAACCTTTGCACATTTTTGCAGTTCTCCAACCACCTCAAAAATGTGTACATAAATACATATGGTAGGTGAAAGTGTACGTAAACTGCATACATTGATGAGATGATATTTCCCATGTATTAGGGGAAATTGCTTGCAAATTTGTTTCTGTTAATTTGTATATTAAATTGTTCATCTGGAACAGATAAAATATACTGAAAGCTTGTATTATTGTGTTTTCAGTACACAAATGCTGTGAACAAAAATATGCTTATGTGTGGTTAGACCAGCCACTGCCTCTCAGCCTTGCCTACCTCACAAGGCTGTTGTGAGGATTAAATGAGGTGATTAAATGAGGAGTCCCGTGTGCTCCTTGGAGGAAAAGGTGGACTATGCATGAAATAAATAAATATAATAATATGAATTATGTATTACCAAGATCACATTGAGAGGCCAGAGAATACATCTGGAACCAGCAATATCTTGCAACTGTGAAAAACAAAAAAAGGAGTGGCATTTCCTCCCAGATTAACTTGATACACTAACTCCAGCCTCAGTCCACTCCTTGTGAAAGTCCCCAACACGTTTGAATGGTCTTTTCCTGACAATCCTCTCCAGTCTGCGGTCATCCCTGCTGCTTGTGCACCTTTTTCTTCCACACTTTTCCCTTCTGCATAACTTTCCATTAATGTACTTCGATATAGCACTTTGGGAACATCCAACTTCTTCTGCAATTACCTTTTGAAGCTTTCCCTCCTTATGGAGGGTCTCAATGATGGCTTTCTGCACAACTGTCAGGTCAGCAGCCTTCTCCATGATTGTGCTTCCTACTGAACCAGACTGAGAGACCATTTAAAGGCTCAGGGACCCATTCCAGGTGTTATGGATTGAATAGCTACTGCACCTTTTCACAATATTCTAATTTTCTGAAATAGTTAATTTGGGGTTTTCATCAGCTGTAAGCCATAATCATCACAATTATAACAAATAAAGGCTTGACATATCTTGCTTTGTATGTCATGAGTCTATCTCATATATTAGTTTCACCTTTTAAGTTGAATTACTGAAATAAATGAACTTTTCCATGATATTCTAATTTTTCGAGTTTCACATGTATATATATATTTGCTAGGTTTTTTTGGTAACCCTGAATTTCAGGATACAGATTGACTGTCCTCAGGCAGCCTGTCTCTTGATGAGCCTTTGACATTTCCTGTCTGATGATCTTCATGGAAAAAAATAGGGAAGGAAGAGAACTGTCCAGTAAGCAATTACATTAGCTCAGCAAGTACATTATGTAATTGTCATAGAGCTTTGGAGCTAAATCTTTTTGTCGCTTTTATTTAAGCCAAGCCAGCATCGATGCTTTCACAGGTCTGTGAATTTCACGTTGATAAGATGAAAATAAGGAACCTGGTCTCCCTCCCCTGTTTATTTTTAAGAGGAAGATTTCCAGGTGGTTGATATTTCAAATCCTGCAGAGTATTATATGGTATTACCCAGTTCAGTGGTAGAGAATGCACTTTGCATCCAAAAGATCCCAGGATCTTTTCCCTGGTAAATAGGATTGGGAAAGATTGCCATCTGACATCCTGGAGAGCTGATGTCCCTGAACTGGATGAACTAGAAGAAGATATCTTCCCATGTTCCAAAGATTCAGAGCCTCCCCTTCCCATGATCCACTCAACATTCTGTCACCAGATTGTGATACAAAACATGGACTTGTGTCCCTTGCCCGAGTCCTCACATGTGCTGAAGGGTCTCTCTGTGTCATGCCCTAAAATAATTTTGATTGACCATTTGTCATAAATGCATTGGGGGCGAATATGAATTCATAATAATGGTGGCAGAACCTCTATCCTGTTTTCTGATCCCTCCTGACCCTCAGTGCCAACACTGTTCGAGGCACTTATCAGGCACCGACACATCTGGTTCCTGGAAGCTCAGAGATCATAGATTTGCAGGAAAACAACACCAGAGCCAAAACAAAGCACCTGCAGGTTGTAGGAACTATTGGTGTAACAACCAGAAGGAACGAGGGCAGGGGAGGCAAATAATCTCTTTCTTTGTTGAGATTGGGAGTTAATTCAAGTTAGTCACCATGCACTATTTCCCAGCTGCTCAGCTTCAGGTTCCCAGCTTACATCTTCTCCCCCACTGTAACTTCAGGTTGAAGAAATAGCTTCTCTCCCCCCCCCCTTTTCTAGGGTTGCCATAATCCCCCCACCTGACGTCAATTCTGCCTTTGAGATCCCAGTAATGCCTGGGGAAATCCGGATGTAAGGTAGTCTTACCTTTTTCCCCATTGTAGCTCAGATGATCACAGTTCAGTACAGATGATGCAAAAAGCCTTTCTACTGTTTCTCTTCAATGAGCCAGGAGTCTCTTCACCACCTCCCATGTCCACTAATCGTCTGCCTACCTGCGCTCTTGATGCACAGGAGCAACTGGGGAAAATGTCACTTGCAATACTTGGCAAGGGACAATAATTTATGAACATAGGAACATGCCTTAGATCCTTGGTCCATCTTGGTAATCGCTACTCTGAATGGCAGCAGCTCTCCAGGATTTCAGACATGCCTTTCCCAGAGATACCAAGGATTGAACTTGGGACATTTTGCATGCGGCACATGAGCTCTCCCACTCTGCCCCACTCCCTTCTACAAGAAGAACGTCAGCCAGGGAGTTCCTAGGTTTTGGTACAAGTTTTGAAACAGCATTTGTGGGAAGAATGCTTGAACTAATAAAGGTAAAGGTAAAGGTACCCCTGCCCGTACGGGCCAGTCGTGTCCGACTCTAGGGTTGTGCACTCATCTCACTTAAGAGGCCGGGAGCCAGCGCTGTCCACAGACACTTCCAGGTCATGTGGCCAGTGTGACGAAGCTGCAGCTGGCGAGCCAGCACCAGCGCAGCACACGGAAACGCCGTTTACCTTCCCGCTATAAAGCGGTACCTATTTATCTACTTGCACTTAGGGGTGCTTTCGAACTGCTAGGTGGGCAGGAGCTGGGGCCAAAAGACGGGAGCTCACCCCGCCGCGGGGATTCAAACCACCGACCACGCGATCGGCAAGTCCTAGGCACTGAGGTTTTACCCACAATGCCACCCACGTCCCTTGAACTAATAATCTGGATTAAAAATGAATGTATCTGTGTAAAGCTTAAAAAATTGTCCAGTAGCACCTTAGAGACCAACTAAGTTTGTTCTGGGTATAAGCTTTCGTGTGCATGCACACTTCTTCTGTGTAAAGCTGTTTATTTGGTTTTTGGCAGCATCATTTTAGGGTGCCTTCATGCACACCAGGTTGTCCCTGTCCCCACCCATCAAGCAGAATTCTTGAAATAAAATCTGTCAACTCTGTATGCCAGAGGTTTTCAACCTTTCTGAGTCCAAATCTCCCTTGACCAACCACATTCTTTCTGTGGCACCCCTCGCCTGCAGAGCTGGCAGCCTGTCACTCTTTTTCAAACACCCTCCCTTGTGGAGTGTTCCCTCAGCCTCCTCTCCCCTCTCCTTGGGAGTCTTCTGGGCAGTCGCAGCTGTTGCCCCTGGTCTCTGAGCTCTCCCCCTGCCCCAAAGAGAGGTGCCTCCTCACAGTGCCCCACAAGAGGCTGGGAAGCAACCCCATGGCCAGCCCCTGAGGCACCATTCACCTGGAGAGTTCGTAGCCAGGGCTTCTGCAACAAACTGATGTGCAAACCTTTGGGAGGGAGAGATGCAAAAGGGCATCAGAGGAGGGAGGGAAGGAAAGAGGGACAGAAGCCAGTGTTGCCTGCAGCACCCCTGGCTATCATTCAAGGCACCCTGGTTGAAAACCACTGCTGTATACATTTAAGCTTTTTTTATTTGTTTGCTGCCATTGGGAACCTTTAGACTTTTTCTCACATGAGATAATAAAAATGATGTGTAATTATTTTCAATGGGAATTACATTAACCCTACACATGTGCCAACTACCTTCAGAATGTAGTTTGATGCCATCTTCCAGGGCAGGGCAGGGCAGGGCAGGGCAGGGCAGGGGGACTTTTTATCCCAACTCCAATCATTTATATGAAGAGGAACATGGGCTAGATTAGGGATAGGGAACCTTTGGCCCTCCAAAAATTGTTGGACTCCAGCTCCCATCAGTCCCAGCCAGCAATGACCAGGGATGATGGGAAGTGGAGTCCAACAGTTTATGGAGTACCATTGGTGCCCCATCCCTGGATTAGCCAATCCTCAGCGCCTTTGTTGATAACCTAAAACCTTTTCAAACCCTTCTCTTAAAATAGTGGCAAACCTACTGGAGAGTGATATGGATAAGAACCCTGGATTTGTGGGTGTCTGCCTGCTGCAATGAAATGTCGGTTATAGAAGTGAACCACTTTTCCAGAAAGGAAATGCTGTAGTCACAAAAGGACAGGATGCATTTGTAATGTCTATTGGTCAGGGCATCTCTCTTCTGTGTCTGCACCCTCCATAGATGTTCCCCCATTCTTTTATCTTTTCAGCCTGCTATCTCACAATGCCCTGGTTGTTATCTTCCCCTCTTAATGGGAGGAAAGAGGTTATGAGCTTGTTGTGAGATAATGAAGAAGCATTGCAGTTGAAAGCCTTGTCTCTGCAGCAAGGGAAGGGATGCTTTGGCCTTCCAGATGTTTCTGGCTCTGCATGTCCCATGGTCAGGGGCAACTAGGGTTGAAATCCAACAACATCTGGAGAGCCACAGCCCCCCCCCAGCCCTGCTCTGTAGTGATTGAGCAGCTCATTCATATTTTAATAAGAATTTCTGCTCAAATAAGAAACAAGATTTCTATACAGATTAGAGTGTGCAATATAACACCTTATTTATTTGAATGTTTATAAACCACACTTTCATTTAAAAAAAAAATACAGCAAGGCAGTATGCACTGTACAAAACTGCAATTGGAGCAATAAAAACATCAATATAAACCTCAATAAAAGCAACAATAAATACCATGAAACAACAGAAACAAACAAAAAATTAATAAAATCAAAAAGTCAGCTGAAAGCAAGCATATGCACATACAGGCAGCGGCGGCAGCTCTCTAAATGCAGAAGAATAATGGTAAGTGGTAACTGACTAAAATTTGGGGGTGTTGTAAGGAAACAATTAATGACAATGCACTAGAAGGACTTTCCGGTATGTCTATTATGTATGAATTGCACAATGAAAAGTGCAACCAGAGAAAGCTTCCCCCCTCTCAAACAAATCTGATGATGGTTAACTACCAGCAAAGGAGAGCCTACCACCTCATGTGGCAGTTCTGTTCCCTGAAGCACACATTTTATTAATTTGAATTAAAATACAGGGGAGGGTAGTTATTCTGCCATTAGGATATCAGTGATGACCTGTGACTTTCAACACAATAAAACTAGTGTCCCCAACAGATGCATGCATTCACTTTCTCTGTTCTGCTAAGCAGCTATCCCTAACCAGGGACGCAGGTGGCGCTGTGGTCTAAACCACTGAGCCCCTTGGGCTTGCGAATCAGAAGGTCAGCGGTTCGAATCCCTGCAACGGGGTGAGCTCCCGTTGCTCTGTCCCAGCTCCTGCCCACCTAGCTGTTCAAAAGCATGCAAGTGCAAGTAGATAAATAGGTACCGCTGCAGAGGGAAGGTAAACAGCATTTCTGTGCTCTCTGGTTTCCGTCACGGTGTTCCGTTGCAGTAGAAGCGGTTTAGTCATGCTGGCCACATGACCCAGAAACCTGTCTGTGGACAAACACCAGCTCCCTCGGCCTGAAAGCGAGATGAGCGCCGCAACCCCATAGTCGCCTTTGACTGGACTTAACCGTCCAGGGGTCCTTTACCTTTTTACCTATCCCTAACCTTTAGTCCCCATGGGTTGTTGGGGTACAATTTCCATCATTCCTAGCCAGCATGGTCACCAGTCGGGGTGAACTTCATTAGCATGTGTCCAAAGTTAGGGAAGATTGTATTAAGGTCTCTGGTCAGAGTTTGCAGGCTTGTGTAGTGATTCAAAGACATGCAAAAGCTGTTGGATATGTTTGTTCAAAAGAAGATCTTTGATATATCCTTCAAACCTCTGTAGGGCAGGGGAGGACTCCCCTCCTCTTTTGTTTTGTTACACGGAGTAATTATCAAGTTAGCGGAGGGTAGGGCAATGAAATTCCTTGCCTTTCTTTTTCTCTCTTCCATCATCTCACTGTTTAAAGTGTGAGCCTCCCAAGGCCATGTAGCAATAACAATTCCTGCATGAGTGGATTATTTGGAGCAGTTTAGCAATAGATGAGGATTTTCAGAGGCGGCCCAACAACTAGTAAGTAGACTTTGATTATGAACTTGTCAAGTATCTAGACAACGAGGTGTAAATCCTTCTGATAAGAGCTGTTAGTATTACAAAGGTCATTGGGATGGAGCCAGAGGCAGGCTGAGAGGGGGCTGCAGTGGAGACCAGCACACAAATCTCTATAACCTCCAAAGGGAGCAAACATTCTTCTCTGATGGTGATTTTAATCTGTTTTAGATTTTATTTTCATGTTGTGTTTTTTACAGAGGACTTCAGTTATTGGGCTGTATATAAACTTGGAAACGTTTTTTTAAAAAAACACACAATAAAATTAATTTTACTCACTTTAAGAGAGCCAGTGTGGGATGTAGTAGTTAGAATGTTGGACTAAGATCTGGGAGACCTGGATTCAGCTAGCAAGCTCGTGTCAGTCACTGTCTCTCAGTCTAACCTACCTCACAGGGAGGGGGAATCATATATGCCACTTTAAGCTCCTTGGAGGAAAGGTGGGGTATAAATTTAATAATAAATGAGACAAATGTCAAGGATCTCTTCTCTGTTTATCATTAGTACAAATTCACTTCTGGAAATGTGAAGTCTAAATTTACAACTTCTTGGTCATCCTGCGTGACAGAGAGGAAAGGAAGTGGAAGAGAGAATAAGTAGTTATGCACTTTGTTTCAGGCCCATGGTTCAAAATTTCACTTCTCCTTACTGATTTTAGTTATTGCTTCCTTCCGTCCCTCTTCCCCCCAAGACTTTTTTGAAAAGCTTATTAAAATTCTCCCAAAGGGGGCTGAGATGACACAGTGAGTTTGGTCTAAAGCAGGAATGGATAGCATTTTTCGAGGCTGAGGGACAGTGGTGGGTGGAGCCAGAATGGCTAGCGAAAGGAATGTAACTGGGAGCTCTGTACCAGGACTCTGTGCCCATGAGGCAAGGGGGCGAGGGGGGACGACCCCTCGGGAAACAGAGGCAGCAGATCCAACCTCAAAGGAATGCATTGCCCATTGCCACTGCCTAGGTGGCAACAACACTTGCAACATGCTCCTTGGAAGCTGGACCTGCCTCCTCCTCCTCAGCTCTGCCCCCATAACTGCCTCTCCAGCAGCTTCTTGGTGAATAGAAGGTGCCCCTGGTCTCCTCTATGCCCTTGTTCCCAGTGTAGATTTTTATTATCCTCTTGTGCCTGTTGTAGATCTTTGGTCACCACTGTTCTATGGCAGGAGCACATGCCATTTTGTGGTTTGCCTCAAGTGCCAAAATGTCTTGGCCCAGCTCCTTTGCAGTCATGCATTAGTTTTGAGGTTCCCATATATGCATACTTGTCTTCTCCACCTAGACAAGCAAGAGTTCACAGTTCAGGAACGCAATCCACTCAGGCAAAAGCACTTGAGGAGGGAATGGAGGAGTGCCAGTGAGGGGTGTGGTCTGGGAGAGCGGTGTGACCTGGGGAGAATCCCAAAGGTTAGATAGAAAGGATTGGAGGACCACAGTCAGCTCCTAGTCCGAGGTTCCTCACCCATGGTCTCGAACTCTAGACAGACTTAGAAAGCAGCCCAAGGAACTCTTGCAGAATAATAGGTTTGGCGCTTTTGGACCCAATGAACAAAAGAACCAGCACATTGTAGACTAGCTGAAGTTTCTGGATTCGTAGATCATGCTTCAGTAACCAATGCAACCTAGCAGTGAGATCCTTGTCATCCAGAAAGGCAGGTAACATATATCAGCTAAAGCTGCTGCCTGAGCATCCAGGAGCAAGGCCAAATGCTGGAGCCTCCCAAGTTGTGAACCTTGTATTTCAAGGGGAATGTAACCCTTTCAGAAATAGGTCAACCCACCACTCCTGGATTCCTTGGCTCACAAACCCAAGCAACTCCATCTTATCTGGATCAGATTTCAGTTTATTCACTCTCATCTGTTACTAAGGCCAGGCAGAGTTTGGAGATAAAGGGTAGGGGAGACATTGAGCCACAGTTGTAGAGGAAGGTTTGGTTGAAGGATTTCTTTTTATTATTATTTTAATGGGGAACAGTGGTATGTTTGAATGCAGAAATGAAGGAGCCAAGGACAGAGTGGGTGGGGAGAGAGATTTATGACGTGATGGATTCTAGAAAGGGAGATGGACATGGTTAGGGTGTGATAGGATGGGTGCACTGCTTTTCCCGCCTCTGTGACATTGAGTGGTTCCCAAGGTGGACTAAAATTCCTCCCCTAATTTGCCACCATGTTCAGAGGTGATCAACAGGGGACAGTCACTTTGGTGCTGTGTTTCAGGGGGTATACAGTGGATGCTCAGGTTGCGAATGTGATCCATGTGGGAAGCACATTTGCAACCCACAGTGTTTGCAACCTGCAGCGCTGCGTGTGCGCACGTGCAGGTTGTGGTTTGGCACATGTGCAGGGCCCGAAACCCAGAAGCAGCCTGTTCCGGTACTTGCACAACCTGAAGCATCTTTAACCCGAGGTATGACTGTATGTTGACCCTTGCAATGATCTGAGGGAAGGGAGATTTGTAAGCCACCAATGGTACAAATCACTCAGTGCCACCTTCTTTCCATCCACCCCCCCCCCAAAGTGAGAAGGGGTATCAATCCAGTTTCCATCAGAGAACCATCTCACTGGCCACTGCTGTAAACTAATGCAGTAGATTGCCAATATTCTTTAACTTCACCTTATGGGTGGCATCTGGGGAGATGCTTTTTTTAAAAAAAGAATTGTTCTGCAGAGTACGCAAAAAATGCACTGTTGAAAGTTACTGGAGGACAGCTGAAGTCATCAAAATGTAAGATGCATTTGACAACAGACACCCACATTGCTTCTAGGCTATTTTGTGGGTTTGACTCAATAGTATACCGGCAAATTTAGGTCATGCAATTAAAGTGCGTTTGGCATTATTGTGCAACAAACCCACTTTTTAAAAAATTGACTTTTTGAAATAAGGAAAGTGATGTGGAAATGCACTGGAAAGTGTGGGGTGCAGGACACTTTTTCATCCAGAGCTCACCAGAGCTCAGTTCCGGGACCTCTCAGGTGGCTGCCATTATAAGAGAACAAGGAAGGCATTCATAGTGAGTTCCGGCAGCTATTTTTCTAGGAAAATGGTGGGACGACTTGACACAATGCCATATACCGTAAGTGCCATGCAAACAAATAAGAATGAATTCTCAGTCATCAGTGACATTGTATGATGAATCCTCAAGCAGCAAGTTCTCAGGAAGCGTCCCCGGAAAGTCTTGTCCCTTACATCATAGTGTGTTCCATGTTACATCAGGGTAGCTCTAATCTGAACATTTCCTTCTTCTTCCCTTCTGCCTGCCATCACTTGCCTCATGGCATACAGGGCATTTGTTAATTGATACCCTTGTTTTAGCTTACACATGCCGGAAAATGTAGAGTATTAGTCAGAGTAGACCCACTGAAATTCATGGATGTGATTGAGTTTTTTCCATTAGTTTCAATAGGTCTGCTCTGGGTAAAAAATAGCTGACTACTACACAGAGATATTGTGGCTGAGAAGGCTGTCTCTTTGAAAATGCCTTCACCCCTGCATAGCCTTTACCCTCCAATGTTGGTTTTCTGGTGCTGCTTCCACCTTGAACTCTCTCTCCCTCTGGGTCAGAGGTAACAGTGCTAAGGATTTAAAATACTGTGGATTGACCACTTCAAAGCGCCAACAAGCAGCTTCAAGTCTTGCTTCTAAACATTGATAAGAATGAAGGGAAGGGTGCCCAGGAGTTAGCCTTGAACAACATGCCCCAGGTCTCCTGCTGTTGTAATCTTCCACCGCTTCCGAGACATCTAGACAATATTTGGGTGAAATCCCAGTTTCTATCAGTGCTCTGGTCACAAAGACATTTACCCAGAAGTAAATCACACCAATTTCAATACTTTACTTCCAAGTAAGTATATTCTGGGATGCTGCTGCACTTAAGCTTCTAATTTGATTGTGCTCTTTTGGATTTTGTTGCAAATCTGTAGGTGCTGCCTCTTATGCTAGGCAGCCATTGAAAGAGCAAAAGCCCAGGCAGGTGGATTGCTCCCCAGCACGTGATGCTGAACAAGATACTCAGTCCAGAGAAAAAAGGAGGTGAAAGGGCAAAACGGAAGAAGAAAGCTGGGAAATCTCCAGAAAAGGGCAACAAAAATGATCAAAGGGCTGGAGCAACTCCTCTGTGAGGAAAGCTTACAACATTTGGGACTTTCTAGTTTAGTGAAAAGACAAGTATGAGGAGACATGATAGAAATATATAAAATCAGTGCTTTTTGGGGGGGGGGAATTCAGGGAAATGCATATCCCTAAACATTTTGTGCATGTAACGGGATAAGAAACAGATGATAGATGATAGATAGATAGATTAGATAGATAGATAGATAGATAGATAGAGGATAGATAGATGATAGATAGATGATAGATAGATAGATAGATAGATAGATAGATAGATAGATAGATAGATAGATGATAGATAGATGATAGATAGATGATAGATAGATTATAGATAGATAGATGATAGATAGATGATAGATAGATGATAGATAGATAGATAGATGATAGATAGATAGATATAGATAGATTCTTCTCCAGCACAGTGAATAGTCAGTTCCGTTGCTACCCCTGATGGCGGCCTCATTTCCTGTCACGGTGTTTCCTGAGTCTCAGACAGAAGCGAATGTTTAATGTGTGAAGTAGGAGTTGGAATCAAACATGGTGATGGGTCAGTTTTGTTGTTACCACCTCCAATGTTGGCCTCATTTCCTTTCACAATGTTTCCTGAGTCTCAGACGGAAGCAAGCGTTTAATGTGTGAAGCAGTGTATTTATTTTTCCCGATTTGAACTGTAAAATGGTGATTTTCTCGAGTCAAAATGAGAGTACCCCTAAACATTTTTATAGAAAAAAGCACTGTATAAAATTATGCATGGCCTGGAGGAAGTGATAGAGAAAAGTTTTCTTATAACAATAGAAATCAGACGACATCCAGGGAAGCTGGTTGATAGAAGATTCTGAACTGACAAAAACAAAGCACTTCTTCACACACTGTATAGTTAAACTATAGAATTCGCTCCCACAAGAAGCTTACTTGGTGGAAGAGGGGAGAGCTGAAGCAGCAAGGAGGCTAGCACAGTGCACATGCATCAGAGGAACCAATCCAGAGTCAATGTATTTCACCACACAGTCCTTCCCACGGCTTTGCCACTCCTCCTCTTCCTCCCCATAAGCAACAGTGACCCACCTACTGGGAAGCTATAGTAGCATTTCTACTCCACCTGATGAGCAGCTCCTGTTGGTGGCCACCAAGTTGGGTGCCTTTAAAAGAGGATTAGACAAATCTGAGGCTACCTGTAGTAATGATGACCATTTTCTACCACCACTGTCAGAGACTATATGCATCTGAATTCCAGTTGCTAGGAATCATATGTGGGAAGAGGGTTGTTTTACTCAGGTCCTCCTTGTGGGCTTTCCTTAGGCATCTGGTTGGCCACTGTGGGAATGGGATATTGGGTTAGATGGGCCTTTAGCCTGATCCAGCAAGGCTCTTCTTCTGTTCTGAAGCAAGAATCAGAGTTAAAAAGGAATGTTTTGAGAAAGGCGGGGTTCCATGTGTGGCCTCCTTTGCGCTTGATCTGGGAGCTGCAGTTAGTGCAGAATGTAGCAACACAGTTGCCAGCAGGAGTGAGAATCTGTCAGCCTATAGTGCCTCTGTTCAGAACTCTGCACTGTTTGCTAATTTGTTATGGGCTAACTCTAAGGTGTTACTGCTGGTATATAAAGCCCTTAATGGCTGGGAACCTGTTGATCGGCTGGTTCATCTTACCCCATATGTGCCCACTCAACCAATTCAATCTACTGAACTGACACCATTACAAAGGCCACACAATACTCATTCCACACTTGCAAAAAATCGATCTTCTAGTGTGGCAGCATCTACTCTTTGGAATTCCCTGCCTGTCTGTGTTTTAACCTTCCCTGCTTTCTTTATCTCTTTTAAAGAAAATTCATAAGAATCTGACACTTCTGCTTCTGTCCCCCCAGAATAATGACTCAACATTGCTGACCTTTAAAAAAAAGTGTAGTGCAAAACACACACACACACACCAGGGGAAAGTATGGAAAGTGCTCTTATTTTCAAGGATCAACTTCTGTTGCTGAAAGTTCTGGATGAAGGTCTAGGTCAATTCTCGTCTATTAACATGGGTTCATCATGTCCCTACACTGTGCACATTTGCTGTGGGAGAGATGAAGGGGAAGGCAGTACATGGGTTCTGTGGAACCTTCCTTTGAGGGAGTTTTTTTCCACCCTGTGAAAGCTACAACAGGACTGACTTCCTTGCCACTTTCCTCCCTGCTCGCCCTGCTAAGCTGTTGTGATATAACCGTCTTGAAGTCACATAACTGGCACCAATCTACAATACTGCCAGCACCTGCTATATCCCTCTAAAATGTGTGGCCAGGAAACCACTTGAACTTTTCACAGGAACTCACTGGATATACAGCATGTGTGATAAGGGAATAAGACAGAGAGGGCTGGAAGCAGAGTGCCATTGTTTAAAAGGGGAGAGATCACGAAGACAAACCCAAGATGCTAGACCAGAAATATAACTTTATTATGAATAAACCTAGCCTCTCAGCAGCAGCATGACTCAAAACTGAGAAATAAATATCTTCATTATGCAGCAAGACAGACAGATCCACCCACACAGCAGGAGCAATAGCAGTGAGATCCATTCCTTGAGGCTTTAGCGCACACAAATACCATGAGCAAACCAAAGCCAGACAGAAAAGGGAGGTTTCGTGTGTTTCTTCTCTTGAGTCTCATTCTCAAATGTGAAGCGTTTGACCCAGTGACCTGATTCTCTCTCCATCTCTCCAGGCTGTTTTGATTCAAACATCTTCAGCATTGTGCCTGAATGTAGGAACAATGTATGGCAACTATTAGACCTTACACCGGCTGCAGAGCTAGTAGCAATACATTTGAGTATTGTGTCCTTGTGATATCATCTACCTATGTTTCCATTGTAGTTGATGCTCTCCAGATGTTCTTCCACTTTGGCAATAATTTCATGGTGCTTTTCCATGAAGGATACTCCTTTCTATCCTGACAAAGACAGAGCATTTCCCTACCAAGCCTAGAGAAGGAAGGAGGCTATTTGATACACCTATCAATTTCCCATGACCAGAAATGGGAGACATATCTATCACCTTGCTAAGGAGTGCTCCACAGAAATAGATCAGCGCATTCAAAATGGAGGGTCCTTCTCCATTACCTGTTTCCTGCTACCTTGACCAGGACCAATACAGTTATCCCTAGGAGATGGTAGCATTTGCTGCTAGGTGTGGGATTCCATTTTGGACTAAGAAGGCAATGCTTCAGTTCTCCACACACTTGCATGGCAATAGGCTATGCTGAGTTCCAGAGGATTTGCCTCTATTTGGAGTACAGAGCATTGCAGCCAGTCAAAGGTTTGTTTCATCCTGAAGGAATTTTTCCCAGACTGAGGGATTAGGATCAGTGAGAAGGTTGTTCCAATCAGATAGTGGTCGCGCTCTGGATCTTGTTTTGAGTCATCGTATTGAAATTTTAAGAGCTCATCCTACCATCAGAATTGGATTTTGGGTCAGCATACTGAGGTTTCTACCTGTCTGGACTCTGAATTCACTTAAAAAATTTGGTTAGAAGGTTTCTTGGCATAATGGCGAGTCTATAAAGGAATGTTTTTCTCTGAAGTCACTGGGTATGTAGCAGAAGTGTAAGCGGGGCCAGGGGGAAGAGGCCTCAGATTTGTACTAAGAAATGTAGGGAACTTTAGCAACTAGTAAATTGCCAGACATGTTTCAGTGAAAGCCTTCTCCAGTGACCCAATAATTCTATTTGAGTAGGTATTCCATTAAAGCAATACCTCTCCTCTTCTTGTTTTTGCTTCTTTCTTATTATATTTTTATTCTTCTCTAGCAAAACTAAAAGGCCACGCTAAGCACTTTTATCAGGAAGTAAGTCCTGTTTGGCTTGCATCCATCTAAGTCATCCTCAGAATAGGCCCACTCTGAAATCATTGGGCTGAAGTTATTCATTTTCCCCCCAATGGGCCTGCTTCGAGTCTGATTAGTTTGATACAATATATTGATACATTCCATTTCCTTTTATTTTTCTTCAATCTAGCTTGCCATTAAATAATAAGTATGCTTCTCTCGTCCAACATATGGGCAGCAAACACAAACCATTGTCGTTACTCTGGCAATGGATAGCAACACAAACCCTAAAAGAAACCGTGGTGGCCCAAATGATGCAGTGGCAGGTAGTCACTGCAGGAAGCCAGTTTGGCAGCTGCAGGAACAGGCATTGGCATGAAGGAGGGAACGGGTCAAATAAACGCGTGTGTTAGCTGATAACACTGAGTGCATCGATTAATGAGTGAAGCTCATCGCGCACTATCTCCAGGGAGTGGCGAATCTTCTGCGGGTTGTCCAGAAGCTCAATGCTGTATGTGTACGGGTCATACTTGACAGAAAAGGGACGCTTGATGTGCGCTGCATAGGCCCTGCAAGAGAGAGTACAGAGATGAAAAGAGGCTGGCCTCGATAGGCTAGAACTCAAGGACAGAGAGGGCAAAGGAAGACATGCTGCAGAAATGAAGAACCTCCTGGCCCTCCAGATGTCATTGAACTCCAATGACCATCACACAACCTCCAACACGTCAAGGCAAAAATCCAGGACACTGTCTTCTGGGGCCATACTTTCCTGTGAGTCATGTAACCCGTGCGAGATTGCGGCCCTGAAAAAAAGCAATTTTGGGGGTGGCATGCTCTCATATGTGCATTTTGGGGTGCCATGCAAGATCGCAGCTGTGAAAAAGTTCTTTTAGGGGGGACAGATCATGGTGCCCAAAATGGCCACCATGTTCTTGTGCAAAAAAAAGCAGCATGTCCTGGTTTTATTGGGTATGGTTGAGTGGTATGCCATTCTAGGGCTTCAGGTTCTCCATCCCTGATATACTCAACATTTCAAACAATGTCTAGGAATGTAGGAAGTTGCTGTGGCCATATCAGACCATTGGTCCACCTATCTCACAATATTGTCACTGCTGATTGGAGGCAGCTCTCCAGAATTTCAGGCAGGAATCCTTCCCATTCCTGTCTAGTGATGTCCAGGATTCAACCTGGGACCATCTGTATGAAAAGCAGGACAATAATGAGAGTTGCACTCCAAAACATCTGCAGGGCACTAGGATGCCAAAGGCTGGTTTATCCTGTGCTACTTCATTACAGGGGACCGTAGCAAAGTAATTCCTGGAGCATGGTCTAAAGGTACCTTCTTCAGAAGACTTGCTAAGCAGGTCTGAGTCTGACCAGACCTTGGATGGGAGGCCACCCAGGAATCTCACTCTTTTGAGTTCTATGGTGAAGGAAATAATGGGATAGAAATGTAACAAATAATAATAAGTATGTTAATAGAATGCAAAGTAGAATAGCCACTGGAGGTAGGTACCAGGAGCATACATCTGAGTATTGTGGACATTTATGTCTTGTGCATGAAGGAATGTGATTTATTCGACGAAGTATGGTCGAGCTCAGGACAGCTCATGCTGCAACAAAGGAATTTGAGGTTTTGCTGTAAGAATTTGCTATTGCTTGTGTTAGATCACCCTCTAGTGGTGTTTTCAATGACATTCAGCTGGGGGGGAGTGAAAGAAAATGCCCACCTTTCCCCATATTTTTAGCTCTTGCTATATTAGAGCCTTTGACCTCTGAACAGATTTTCTTCATGTATTCTAGTTGTAAATATCTTCTTAAGAAGAGTCAGATTGTGAGAGTTAGCTGTAGAACCCAGCCAAAAACGAAATATCATTGCAGTAAAGTGTGTGTAAGTGTGCCCCAATAGTCCTTTTTGAAGAGAGAAATGATTCCTAGAGGGGGCAATTGAAAACGCTCAACTTTTCCGGCACCCTCATTTCCCTGCTGATATTGTGAAGTGGCTCCCCTGCCCTTCATAGACAGTGTGCTCACCTTTTTCTCTGAGCTACTTTCCTCCAAACTCTGGTTAGATGCTATGGTGCCCAAATGAGTTATCAGTTTCCTGGAAGTGTTGTGTTTTGTTCCTGTTTTGACATATTGCAGTTGGGGACTGCAATAGTTATCTAAATTTCTCATTTTCCCATTCTTGACTTTTCCCCTACAATCTGCAGCAATTTGCCAACTTTTTAAAAGCCACCAGCAAATTTCTCCTATTTTTTATATGCAATTTTCCCTAATATGATGCATTTTTTTAATGCACGTACCCCCCAAATATATGCATCAAACCTAGGCTGAGATTGCACTGTAACTTATCTGTACTTCCTTTTAACAATCCACAGCAAAACCTTAGTTTTAACACTTTTCCAGAAGTCTGTGTGTGAGTGAGTGAGTGAGCGAGTGAGCGAGCGAGTGAGTGAGTGAGTGAGTGAGTGTGTGAGTGAGTGAGTGAGTGAGTGAGTGAGTGAAAATGTTCATATACTGGATTAAGAAGAAAATGTATCATAAATGCCATGCAGCAAGAACAGTAGAATATAGGTACGGCTACCACATATGGATCCCCATTGCCCTGCTGATCTACCCAACTACCGTACCTTTCTGTGTATAAGACGAAGGTTTTTTTACTCAAAAATCATGTGAAAAACAGGACTCATCTTATACACGGATAGTGCGTGGGGGTGACGGGTGATTGGTTGCAGCCGGGAGCAGGAGCTCATCAGCGGTGATTTTGTGTGTGATTGGTGGCTGTGTCAAGGGTTGCTTTGGATTGGCTGCCGCTTCGACAATCAGGCATGCTATTGGTGTCTGCTGTTGGTGAGTGAGCAGGCGCATGTTGTTTTTGGCAACGTGAGTGATTGTCAGCGTTTGTTAGTCGGGTTAGTGATTTTCTGCATCCCCGCCCCCCAAAAAGCTCTTCAACCCTGGGCATACCCTCCTAAAAAACAACAACATCTCAACAACCTTGGGCAATACTCCCCCAAAAAGCTCATCAACTCTGGGCCATCTCAAAACAAGTACCAGACTTTTAGGAGATATCTGAAGGCAGCCCTGTTTAGGGAAGCTTTTAAAATATGAAGCACTATTGTATTTTAATATTTTGTTGGAAGCAGCCCAGAGTGGCTGGGGAAACCCAACCAGATGGGCAGGGTATAAATAAATAATTATTATTATTATTATTATTATTATTATTATTATTATTACCCATTTTCTTAAATTTGAGTCCCCCAAAATATACATGGAGGCATCTTATAGACGGAAAAGTATGGTATATCTTACCTGAGTTTTGCTTTGGCATCACTGAAGCTCTCTGATACAAAATAGACTGGTTGGTAGGCTTGATCTTGATAGGGCTGCACAGCAGTAGAATCAGGGTCAAAGTCCCTTAGCTCTGGTTCATCCGACAAAGAGTGCTGAATGAAGGGAGGGAAATGCCAAAGTTTCTTGCAGGAAAACCCCTAAGGTGACTTACTGTGACAAAAGTCTAATCAATGGAACAGGAGAGCACAAGCTAAGAGGCAGCCATGTGCTTCAATTTAGCTAGGAAGAATAGGTGAGCACTTACAACTAGCTCCCCGTAAGAGGAGAGGAGTCCAGCTCCATAGGCTTTGATGATTCCATTCTGTTTGCAGAGGCCAAACTCCACTGTGAACCAGTAAAGCTGGGAAACAAAAACAGGATCCCAAAGGAAGTTGGTTATTCAAATCTGTAATGATTCTTTTAAATCCATACATATTCAAGATTAGCTGGCCACATGGAACCTTTCCCCTTCACTGGGCATTTCATACAGTTATAACTAAGGAAAATATAGCTAGATTTGGATAAAGTGAAAGCAAAGGTTTTTTTAAAATAAATAAATCCAGAATTAGGGTCTTACTGTCGCAAGTTTTTCAATCTCCTCATCCGTTGCTCCCAAAGATGCAAGTCCAATGTCCTAGGAGCAAAAGGAATAATTGGATGACTTTAGCTGATCACCCACCTTGCTCAATTTACAGCGCAATGCTATGCACGTTTCCTCTAAAATCAATACCAATCTAGTCAAGCACAGGCTGTGCTTAAAACACAAGGCATTTCACCTCTTGCTCACCTGGGAGAATTGTGCAAACGTTTTGTCTGCCAACATTGGTACATGCCCCAGAAGCTCATGGCAGCAGTCCCTGGCATTAGAAGAAAGACACTTAGTTAACAGCCGAGTCTGAAAAAGCAAGCCAGACATTAACACGTCCAAGTCCAAGAATACAGTATGATGATAGATTTGAGGCAATTCAAAAGCTAGTACTCACGGCTCTGGAGAGTGCATGGGAGAAGAGGCATGGCGGATGTACTGTGTACATTGAAACACCCTGAAGGCCAAGCTGGCTAGGAAGTCCCGAGCAGACAGGAGACCAGCTACAGGTCGGAGCTGGAACCCAGTTCTCTCTGAAATAGTTCAAACCAGTCTTTGTAGCCGAGTGTAGCATATGAGCCACATTTTATAGAGCTGTACCGCTGGCTGTATAGGAACTCAAAAAAACTAAATAATGCTCATAAACAATTGTGTACAGTGTTACCTCGGGTTAAGAACTTAATTTGTTCTGGAGGTCTGTTCTTAACCTGAAACTGTTCTTAACCTCAAGCACCACTTTAGCTAATGGGGCCTCCTACTGCCGCTGCGCTGCCGCTGCACGATTTCTGTTCTCATCCTGAAGCAAAGTTCTTAACCCGAGGTACTATTTCTGGGTTAGCAGAGTCTGTAACCTGAAGCGTATGTAACCTGAAGTGTATGTAACCTGAAGCGTATGTAACCCAAGGTACCACTGTATGTGTAACTTTGTGTTAGAAGAACAAGTAGAGATCTTTCCCAGCCTGCATCGGTACTAGAATCATTTTTTTAGAAGTTTTTAGGTGTTTATCATTTGCGTGCTTTCTACCCTGAGTCAGACGCAGGATGGGATATTATTTTTAATAATAAATAATAAAAGCAACATCAAGTTATCTAAGATATCAGTCACCGCAGAAACTGCCATGGATACGCTTTAGTTGGAATTGTTCATTTTAGAAATCTGGCCAAAATTATATTTCTATTTGCACAGGACTCTTCCATTACGCTTTTTAATGTTTTGCAAATTTGTGCTTATAAGTACATAAGAATACTTATACTCATGTGGAATTCCCTTGAGTCCATTTTCAAGTCCTTTCTGTGTGTGATGGTCTGCATATACTGATTGACAGTATTCATAAGTGGCCCCAATCCATTTTAAAAATTATTTTATGAACTTGGGATTTGCCTTGAGTCAAGGCAGGGTGCCATGGGGGGATCTGGGGCTTGTCTGAGGTGAAGCAGGATCTACTTGAGGCAGGGCCCCCAAGCCATGAAGTGGTACTTTTCTGGAACAGACACTTTTAGAAAATGCTGCAGACAAGCATCTAGCAGAAACAAAATTATGTATTTAAGCTTACTATATAAGAAAAAATGCCAGGGTGTGTGGAGAGAGAACAGTGGCTTAAGGAAAATGCCTTGAGGGTATAGAGGGAGAGCTCTGGGCCTAGGCTTCAGAACAAGAAGGTGTGACTTTACCTGCAAATTCTGCCCCAAAATTAAAATGGACATGCCAGAGTGGAACTTCTTCTGTGTGTAAAACACATGTTCTACTGCTGAGTTCTAGACCCAGGTTTGTATGAATTAATACAAGTGATATTATGCTTTAAACAGCCATGTATTGCATTATTTTGTAGGCTTTGCCCCTGGATAATGAGCAGTGCTCATGTTTATAGCCTTTCCTTGAACAAACCTTTTCAGAATGCTTGCAGGTTGCAAGAGGTTTCAGCTCCAGCTGGAAAGGGTTTTCCCAACCCTCTACATCATTGTGAAGAGCAAAGCCTTTTCACTCCAGAAGCAAAACTTGTTTGAGTCCTCACCTTTTAGGAACTGGGAGACATCCTCCAGCTGAGGGATATTATCTTCACTGTAACCACTGTATCTCTCCAATAAATGGAAGGCATCCAGATGTTCTTTGCAGGCATGAGTGGGATAGAGACTCTTCAGTGTGCTGTACACCTCCTTCCTTCAGAACGATAAGAACATAAGGAAAGCCCTGCTGGGTCAGCCCAAAGGCACATCTAGTCTGCCATTCTTCTCCCACCGTGGCCAATGAAGAGTCCACAAGCACAAAAGGAAGGCCATAGAACTCTCCACACTTGTGGATCCCAGCAACGTAGTCAGAGGCATGCTGCCTCCGAACCTGTAGTAGAATATATAGCCACCATGATAGAGGAAAGACATGGAGGTGTATCTGGATTTGGGACCGTGCTCTGCAAAACTCAAACCAATACACACCTCAGAAATTTTCCCATATGGCTCTTACTGATATTGAACTGAGAGAGCCACAAGTTTCTGAGAATAGTTCTTATATTTCCGAAGTATCTTGTGAGTGATCATGATGAAGGGATGCATCCTGAAGTGCCTATTATTAAATAAAGCATCAGCAGACGGCTTGTTCTGAAGATAAGTTGAATTTACCTGACCCACCTCCCCTCCCTGCACCATTGGCTAGCCGTTAAAACTATTTTAGCTGTAAAATACCAGTTTTGCTAGCCCAGAGTGACTGTGAGTGAACGTTGCCACCCAAAGACCCAATGGAAATTGTGGGGTATATAGCTGGGGGTCTACTGATTTGTGCCGCGTCTGGCAGAAGCTAGGAAAGGTGCATTCATACTCACCAGGTGGTAATCTCTTCTGCTGTGTATTCCACTCGAGGAATTGGGTCGCCACTATAATAGGTAGTAAGAAAAAGAACAAGGAGAAGGGAGACAAAATAGCAATGCAACAAATATTAGGGGCCAATAATGTTTAAGTTAAACCTTTGCCCACTTATAACTGAGATGGAGTATATAGCTAATGCATGTCCAAAAGACAAAGCAAGGTTTGAACAGGATAGGCAATATTTAAACCACAAAGCTAACACACAAAGTCCCAGCCCAGACACAAGGTGGTGCAAATTTACAATGCAGACCAGGCCCTGTCTATGAGGAGGAGAAATCTGTGGACTAAATCTTTGTGACTTTTGAAATTTCTTTTTAAAAACAAGTAGCTCTTGTGGTTGCAGAGAAATGTAAGACTTCTAGGTATGAGTATAGATAGAATAGTAAGGAACAGTAGGGTTGTAGGACACTGAGGCAGACTAACACCAACACACATGATGCAGATTAGCTTGCCCCATTTAGATTATAAGGGGCACTTGAGGATGCACAAGGTAATTCAGTACCCTTTAGCACACTTATAATACCTTGATTGTTGAAGGGTGATAAATAATGACAATAAAAGGGTAGCTGTTGCCCCGCTTGGAAATAATGCTGGAAATACTGGTATTAATATAAGTGTAATCATACTGTTGAGGAGAAAGTGTACAATCATCAGGGGAATCAGCTAACCTTAAAAAAAATAAATGAATCCCCCCCCCTCTTTGCTGTCATTTCAAATATAATATAAATATGAGAAACATAACAAACTTGTCAAAAAGCCTTACCAAAATAAAGCTCCCTTCACTCTCTAGCATGTCCTCCCTGTCCAATATCCCCATTTTAAATACTTGCTCCTTTTGAAAGTAAAGATTGTTACAAAAGCATCCTTGCTTTATCATCATTTCAAATGCAAATGTAAACTCATCTCATTTCAAGCAGCTGTTTTGTACCACTGATCATCAGGGTCTGTTTTTTGGCCATCTCCAAGTTATTAGGAAGATTTGGGCCAAGGACAATGTGGTGGCCTTGTGCCTTGTGAAAGGTCTCCAGAGTGGCTCTAGGTGTTGCCACATTACGTACCACATGGGGGAAACATTCATATAGGTGGTATGTTGTATAAAAAGATAAAATGAATGTAGAAAACACATTTCAATTCTAAATCACAAATACAAATAATGGGCAGCTGATTTTATTTTATTTTATTATTTTATTTTTTTGCAAATACAATAAGAAAAGAAGATTTAAATTGCCATTCTATCCTGGATCCCTCTTGGTTTTGAGAAGAGAAACCAGCCCTGAAGCCTGTGTTTTCTTGGCTCTCATTACAATCATTTAATTTGAGTCTGAATGCGTAACAAATGCAAAGAATGCATAGTTTCTGCAGCAGCATCCCAGACATGGGGCAAAGAAGACACCATATGTATCACTGAAATGGTTGCGTTCAACAATTCACTTCTTGGCTTGCTTATCTGTGTTGCAATGGACCTTTCAGGGATGACTGCAAAAGCTCTATGGAACTGGCAGCCATGAAGCACTGAAAACATGAAGCAGGAGAGTGGAAGGGAAAAACCAAGAGTGTGGAAGGGCAGAATATGGAGAGCAAAGAGATAAATAAGTGTATGCATGGAAGTCTCAGCAGGTGAGGCTATGCAAGGCAGCAAGTCTTACTGCTTATAGTGGAAGGCAATTTCTGCTATCATTTTCCTTCGTTGCCGATATACTTGATCAGAGAATCCCTTGGAGGAAAGAACAGAGCAAGAATGTTACCTCACATTTTTGCACTGAACATTTGTAATATTGACAATGGACAATTTTTATTACAGGTTGTTCATGGTTAGACAGGCAAGGATGTGTTCACCATCAGTTGCTACTTTGTTTAAACAAATAAAAAAGCACCTCCCATGTTTTCTACTTAGAGTGAATAGGCACTTCCAAATCAACTCTATGTATTCTTCTCATCTTCTTGAGAAGGTGGAGTGCAAATTAATTTATTAAAGCTTTAAACTGGTGAGCATGAGATGTACCTGCAAGCCTGCAATCGTTTTGCTAGAAATGCAATGACAGCTTGCATTTCTATTCAGTCTATTCAGAAGCAAGCCAAACTATCCCACGAGGAGACAGCTAACGTGAGTTCAGGCAGTGAGGAAATGTGGAAGAGGATTTGGGAAAGAAGAGTTATTCACTCACCGGGTGATCCAGATCCAAATCAGGGTCAAATTTGGTGACCAAATGGTGACATCTATCTAGCTCAGAGATTTTTCTTGGAAACCAATGAACTAAAATCCAAGAGGAAGAGGAGGGAAGTGAGAGAGAAAATAGCTAGTTATAGGAAAGAATAAGAAAAGGGGGTTCTAATGGAAATACAGTATGTACCAGTAATTTCCTTCCTTTCCCAGATAAACTATTCTAATAGTAGCTAAACTATTCAAATTGTTACACAGAATTTCAAGTAATTATCTGTTATTTGGATAGCCAGATGGCTGAATGGATTGGTTGGTTGGTTGGTTGGTTGGTTGGTTGGTTGGTTGGTTGATCTATTATATTAAACTAAGGCTTCAGTCCTGTATATACATATACCTTGGAATAAGCACCACTGAATACTTTTGAGTAAACACACATAGACTTGTGCTGTAAGATTGTCAGAAATATACCACGATGCTGCCTTATCTTGCCTCTAACAGATTTGCAACATTCAAAGGTGCATACACCAGTTATTTCTAATACCAGTCTAAAAAACACATGCAGGGAGAAAGGTTTTGCCCTTGACATTTTTCCTTTCTAGAGATTATCTCCATAGCAGTCATATATGAAAAAATCCTTCCCTCGTGCTTTGTTAACCAAGCTTACAGGTTCCTTACACTTGTCTTCTTTTGTGCTCCTAACGTCTTCTGAAACCCTTTTGAGAGAACTGATGAGGGTGCTCAGATCAGAGCTGTGGAGTTCACATCGCACAAAGTATTCCAGATCAACAGAGCCCTCTCGCAGTTTCTTACTGTGCCTTGTTTCTAGGTGATGAATTTTGGCTTCAAATGTCTTTAGAGAGACAGGGAAGGAAAAACAATATATTAAAATAAAACAGCAAGGAGACTTCCCACCCACCATTTTTAAAATCAGTTAAGCACTACATTATAAAAGGAGCAACAGCTTCAATAAACAAGCTATTTTCAAGTGAGAGAAAGAAGTTCAGAAGGCTCTTTCCCCCAGTTAGCCTCTTTTCATCTAGGCAGGAAATGCCTGTTTTTAGATTTCTTGATCTGGGGGTTAGCCACCCCTGGCTTACAGGGTTCCTGTAAGTTTTGCGCTAAAGCATGGGAATAGCCTTTGAGAACATAGCATCACACAGATACTATTATTAATTTATTAGCTTAAACAGCAGTGGAACAGCCACAGAACATGAGAACCAGACTATCTTCAAGGCAAATGGCAGCCTGTATAATTCCAAGAAAGAAGCCAATTTTTCCATGCAGGTTTTGATCAGCTTCTGTGCTATGCTCTGGCCAAGGTGCTGAATATTAAATGCATGAAGAAGTGTGAAACCATGGCTTGAACAAGATATTCTTCCTCCATCTTATGTCTTCAATCCTTAGATACCACTTTTCTGCAAGTCACTACTGCACTGGGGCAATTTCCTGGAGAAACGTGTTGGGAAGGTCCCAAAGCCACCACTGAAACATCCCCATGGAACCAATTTCCCTTGATTTGTAAGCAACATGGGGGGGGGTTGTGGAGAGAAAGTGGTGGATGGCGTGTGGCTTAAGTATCATTTCCCCACTTAGCAATTCTCCAGCGCAATTCAATGTATGTCACAATCCATTATTGCCTAATTCAGGGAGGGGCAGATTTCAGGCTTGCCAGAGCTTCATTTTTTTGTTTTTTAAGCAGCCTCCCAAGAGCTATCAACCAGAACCACACACAAGAGATACATCCAGAATTTCTTTTTAAAGGTCCCTCTTGGTGGGCTTTAATATAAAGTCACTGATAGCATCTGAGATCTTTTCCTTCTTTGCTGAAAGCTGGTGCATAATTTTCACTTCTTAAAGAATTAAACCGGTTTCCCCATAGAGATTCAGGAGGGGAAAGGCTGAATTTTTTACTCAGAGCTAGATAGACAAAAAGGGAACAGAAGGCAATGTCACTGACAAATTCAATTTAGCCGCTTGTTTTCTAATGCATCCCTGGGACGTTGCCCCTCCATGACAATCAATACCTTAGCATTAATCTGACAGATCTGATTGCATTACCTTTGCTTGAGTTGTATGTAATGTAAAACAGGAGAGGAAAACCAGCCTCCCCACAGCCTGTTTCATCATGAGGCAAATGTCATTACACCCGTCTGTTTTCATATCTTGTACCTGCAGTGCCGGAGGGATCGGGGAAATGAATCTCTCACAGTGGAAGTCTGGCCTGCATTGGTGTTTGCTTTTCTTAAGCTCTTGTAGTCATGATAAACCAAGAGAGCTTCTCAACTCATGTAAATCTCCCCTGGAGGATGTGAATGCCATTTGGAGCAAACACCGTCCTTTGTTCACACACAACTTCACAAACTGATCTCTCTGTCTCTCTCCCTGGGGTATGTGGGTGCTATTCATATTATTAAATTGACTGTAAAATAAGCTTCTCACTAATGCATATGCACACATTTCAATTGTGGAGTCACATGCTGGGAAACGTTTGGGATTCTTTGGTAACAATCTAGATAGATTGGACCTTGTCTTATGGTGTGGTATTTCTGAGTTTGCATGGGAATGATGGAAACAGCAACTGAGTTCTCGCCACTATCAGGGGCCCTACATGGGGGTGGGGTGCTGGCCAAGCCCAGATGGAGATGAGGGGTAGCCTACAGAGGAGCCTAGGGAGGGATCCAATGGGTTGGGGAAGTCTCTGGCTAGATTGGGAGGTCTCAAGAAAGAGGATACTGGAGACAGTACCAGTGGAAGGGTCCCCCCCCCATTTCATCTCCCCACCAGTCTCAGTGGCACTAGGCATGAGCACCATCTCTGTCCTTAGACTTATTGTGTCCGGCTCCAGTTCACCCACTTTGCCTCAGCTCAGCCTCCAAAGTTGTCAGAAACCATGTCCACTCCTGCCTCTCCAGGGGAGGCTGTTGCTCTGACTCTGGGGAGGCGATTATGCCCCCTGCATTGCCTAGGCCTTAGGTCATGGAGATACCAGCACAGGCATGAACAGATGGGTCATGTTAAGCCCTCAGGAGAAGTGCCAGGTTTCTTGCCCAGTTTAAGGAACAGATTCACTTGCCATGCTAAGCTGCCATCCCCTTATAATTGGGTTGAGGGGGAATGTTGTTGTTAGTTTAATATCTTCACTTGTCTAGCCATGTGTAGCACATGCTGTGCCTTTGAAGTGCATCTTGCCTGTATATCAGACTGATCTGAGCCTTAAGGGTTTTGGTAGAAATTGAAACCTTTCAAGCTCTTCATCAAGTGGGAGTCATAACATATTTCCATCCAATGATTTTGATATAAGGTACACAAGGGTCTGAGGGTTGTTGAAAATCTAATTTTCTGTTCCATTTGATAAAACCATCTCCTCATTTTAATCTCTATCTCATTATTTGCTGTGGAAGAACAAGCTGTGTAAACCCAAGATAGCCAACTGGTAGCTTCTAGGCCACATCTGGCCATACCAACATTTGATTCCTCAGTCATCCGTCTTCTCCCAGGTTGAAAGTAATTTCCTCAGTCTGCACAACATTGCAAGTGGTTTCTGACTTGATCAACACTGGGGGGAATGTAAGTGTGCAAACTCAGTGCTGGTTGAACAGGAGAGCAAGTGGGTACTAGGAAAACCCCATCCTAACCGACAGGGAAAGATACATACAAGAAAACAGCAAGGTCAGAAAGGGAGAAGGTGTGGGCCCTCAGATGTCCAACTTCCATCATCCTCACACAGCATGGTCAGGAGTGATGGGAGTTTAAGTCCGACAACATCTGAAAGACCACAGATCCACCATCCACAGCCTAGGAGTTTGGAGCTGGATGAGGAAGCAGAAAGCAGTTAGCTCAAGGGATTCCAGAACCACTGAGCATGTCCAACCAGGAGTTTAAACCAAGAATTGTGGGACTTCCACCTAGCCCAAGCAGGGGCTTCCATTAGAGGCATGGTAGCCAGATACCTTAAAAACAGGGTCTAGGACTTGAAAAGGCCTGACCTCCATAAGAGTTTCTTATTGCCACAACCTAGTAAATTTCTTCCATGAGAACTGTAAGACATGAGGGTGCACCTTTCTGGCCCCTCCCACCAAAGTTGCCTCACTGAAGTGGCGCACTCTGATACCAATAGGTCTATATTTTGCATTGCATGACTAGGGACATACTCCTGATTCCTACATGAAAACGGGTATCCAGGTACTAGTAGATATGACTCTGGGCAATAATTCATTCTACTGAGACCTAGCCCTACCTTCCACTTAATGTCTGATATCTAGAAATATATGAACTACCAGGCTGTCCCTTTTCTCCAAACAAGTGCACCTTTGCTTTAGCCAAAAAGGCAACTTCACCAGCTCACCTCAAATACTTTCAGCGCACGGGATGGCAGTGAAGTCTTGGCTCCTTTGAGGGTGAATAAAAGGTTCAGCATGGCCATGCCATCTTTCTCTTCAAAGACAATGGTTTCGGTTGATTCAGCAGCCTCAGAGGCGGCAGCCGCAGCTGCTGCAGCAGCTTCTCTCTCCTTTCTGGCATCTTCAATGAGACTCTGCCGTCTGCCAATGAATTGTGGGGACTGGGGGAGAATACAAGGGGGAGGAATAGACACCTTCATTCCACAACAGCCAAGGAAAGTGACCTACATCACTTACTACATTTATAAGTCAGCTGGGTGCAAACCAAGGAAGGCTTTTTAGAGAACCAGCACATCTCAGTAGCAATAGACTTGGAAAAGCTCAGGTCTGTCTCAGCCATTACCAGTCTGGGTGTTCTTGAATTAGACTCGTCAGTATCAGATACGCAAACTATCTCTTGTTAGATACATTACCAGAAGGTGCTACATGTCGGGCTGTCCTTGGAGACAACTCATAATACTTCCACGGATCCAAACTGTGGCTGCCAGGATGTTGAGCAGAGTCTGCAAATGACAGTGGTTACCAATTTCTTTCCTAAGATGTCGATTTTGACCTCAAAAGCCTCAAACGGTTTAGGACCAGAGAATCGGAAGAATCACCACCATCTGTAAGAATGTGGCTGTTCACTGAACATAAAAAATGTAAGAAGACTCTGCTGAACCAGGCCAATGGCCCATCTAGTTTAGCAAGCAAGGTTTGAGCAGAAGATC
The DNA here is from genome assembly GCF_964252035.2 of Podarcis erhardii. Lineage (NCBI taxonomy): Eukaryota > Metazoa > Chordata > Lepidosauria > Squamata > Lacertidae > Podarcis > Podarcis erhardii. The sequence continues at coordinate 75,546,469 of NC_138497.1, read as the reverse complement.
ACTCTCCCCTCCTGTGGTTTCCAGCAACAGGCCATGCTCTGGGTTTCCCTGCTGTCAGATGTGCATCAGAGACAGGGCCATTTTTACTAGGATACCTAGAATTTGGAATACTCTCCTGAGGGTACAGTATTGCCCCCATCAGTGCTCATTTTTCCTGTTTTTACAGACATTTTTCTGCTTCTGAGACCATTTTAACCTATGATTAGAGACTACCATGGTGTCTTTTTTAGAAAGTTTATTATTCTTATTCAACCTGGATTGTTGTTGTTTTTCTTGTATTTCATTATAAACCCTTCTGAGCTGCCATAGGATGGAAACGCAGCACATAAACATTAGAAACCATCAAACAAACCAGCAAGAATGCCTAAATAGGCTTTTTTTAAAAAATGACAGTCTTAGAAAAAATTGCCTTACAGGTGCTGGAATTTTGCACCCAACACAAGGGAAGTGTTGGACAGCTCTTCTTGTGTCCATAAGAATTAGAGAAGAAATAATGTTGTTTCTGAAAACCAGAAGAGAATGTTTTCCGGACTGAACTGAGTTGAAATCTGTACGTCACAAGTGTAACAACAGATGCCTTAAATACATTTAAATAATTAGAAATTATGGTAATCTGTGTTTCTTAGAAATAACCTCCATGGGCACACTTTTTTTTCTTTTACTGGGATTCTAAACACGTTTACGTGGAAGTATAAAAATGTAGCAACAACGAAATTAATTTATAACATTCATAAATAACAAGCACATTACATTTCAGCAAATGTGCTTGACTAACAAAGGGGGCTTTAAAAAAATCTGCCAAGTTTTTAAAATGACCTTATTGCTGCCCCCCACCCCATATATGCTTTTATCTAGTGGTGTGTTTTTACTGTGTATCATCCATTGTTCTGTCAGCTGCCTTGTGAGGATTTGCCCTAAGCGATGGGGAAGAGACGAATAAATCTGCTCTTCTTGGATTGCAGGTCATTTTCTAAAGGTACAGGCAGCGGTTCAGCGAGGCAGGCTAAGAGAAAACCTCGGTCTCAAACACCACCAGCCACCACTGACATCACAGCTAGCCTAAAACTTGCTGCTTCGTGGAAGAAAGGATGGTCGCTGATGTGAATCAGAAGGCTGTGCTTGAAAAGGGAATCTTTCTCATTTTGGTCTTTTCTCTACCTGAAAAGGTCCTGGCCTTGCTTGGTAAGTTGAGACTTTTTTGTTTGTTTGCCGTTGATGAGTCCTTTGGAAGGAAGAATGCGGCTGGAGGCAGACACTCCAGCGACAGGGTCTTGTAAGGCAGTTGCCTGCACACTCCCTTATTTCATTTATCCCACTGTCACCTCTGGTTGGGAAAGCATGATTTTTTTTAAAAAAAAAAAGACAAAAGCAACCTATAAACTTGAGAAGAGCAATGACAATGAGACGAGTGCATGCAGCGAAAGCAACTTGGCCACCTTCAGCTCTCTGAAACAATGATTGTCTGTCTTCAGCCACAATACCTGCTGCTAATATGATGCTGTCTCCTTGTTCTCTTCGCTGTCTTTAGCATTTATTGTTAAATGTTAGGTTAGGGGGGAAGCAGATGCAGGATCAATTTTGGTAGCTCATAAACAAACAAACAAAGACAACTTAGTGACTTTTGCTGGATCTAGGTTTCAGTACTGCCAGCTAGATTTTTAAAAACAGTTCAACTTGTTTTCTTCGTGATTTTGTAGCTTTCTGAAGTTCTTCTTTTAAGGAGCCTCTGCACATGCAAAGTGAGAAACAGTCCAGGTACACAAAGCCAGCTGTTCTCTAGACACAAGCGAGCAAGACTGCAACCTTATTATTAACCCTTTACCCGCATCAGAGTTGTTTGAAATGGATAGTTAGAAAACAATGCCATGTGCTACGAATGCATAAATTAATTGATTGTTTGCAATCACCAGTTCAAAATGAGCATGTGATGTACACACACACAAAAATCCTTTGAGGTGCACTGTATGTGTAATGCACACAAATGCATTATTGTCAAGCACATTGAGTAAGCACAGCAAAACTCAAACACTGGTGGGAGAGAGGTTGTTGCACATAGGCTCTATAGGGAGGTGTAGAGGAGCATTTCATTTGATCAGCATTTTTAAACAAATAAATTTGCACCTCCTGGACTAATACATAGATCAAAACATAATCGTCCTTTGGATATCATACTTCTCCAAATTTTGCAATAGAGTCCTGGTCCACATCCCCCTTGTCACATATTCAGGAATGCGCGAGGGGGTCTTGCCCACCAGGCACACCAATGCATGCATCGGGGGCACGGCTCCCATGTATTTGCTGTCAATGTGAAGAGACTATGCACACAGATGTATGCTCATTGGGCTCCTCTATGCAAGAGGGAATCCTGAAATCATTAGAATTCTCCCTTGGGTGGAGCAGCTCTATTCACACACATTGGTAGGCATGTATAGACCTTTCACAATGATGCCAAGTGCATGGCTGGTGCCATATGTGACCAGCTCATATGTTGGCCTGTAGAGAATGTAGCCAATGGCACAACTCCATCCCCACTCATGCATTCATGAGAAGGCAGTCACATGAACCCTCTTCTTATTACCCCACTGTAACACCAGTGGGGCTGTGGCGTAGTAGCTAATGGTGTAATGGGACCATAGCATCAGCCTGCCTAAAATCCACATTCTTTCTAGAGCACATGTTCCCATGGAGTATAATTTTGGATTAATAGCAGCCAGGAATAGAAACATGATGCTTTCTCAAATAGTGGAAGCCATAAACTGCACACAGATTTCCTTCCCACGCCCGTGCCCAAACTCCTGATTTTTGATAAATCAATGGCACATATGTCTCATTTCATCTGGTGCCCTCCAGATGTTTTATACTGCAACCCTCATCATTCCTGACCACTGGTCATGCTGGCTGGGGCAATGGACTTGCAGTAAAAAAAAAAATATCTAGAGGGCACATTGTATTCTTCCATTAGAATGTACCTATAAATGCTTATTTAAAGGTACATGCTGGTTTCCTCTTTTTTTCATTTCCTCTTCTCTCTGAACTGTTGTTGTGTATAATGTAGTGTCTGGGGCATACTTCTTTTGCTCAAAACCAGAGATTTATTCTCTTGCTCACAGCCATAAGCAACAGCTTATTTCAACTACTTCTTGGAGGGAGGGTGATCCTCCTTCCCCATTCTTAAGCAAAGCCAATTGTTTGCAGGCTCATAAAATAAACAAAAAATAAATAAACGCATGTCTGTGATTAGTACTCAACATTGCACCTGCAGCTGCAGAAATCAAGGCACTTTGTTGGTTTTGCTGCAATGGATCAGCCTCAATTCCAGGAAATGATACAGTGTATGCTCACCAAAATCAATTATGCACCTGTTTAAAGTATACAGAAATTTCAGTTCCTCGGTGTGACAGGTCAAACATCCCTAAGTAAAGGTATCAGAAACTGGCTCTCCTAAGATGAAAACACTTGGCTTTAGAGTTGTTCACGATTTGTAAAATGGAGATTTACATTACTAAGTGCACCTGCACTTAATCCACCTTTCAGCACCTGTGATATATAGGAGACAGATGTCAAACCTGTGAAATAAGGTTCTGTCAGCATGTGAAGGAAATGTCACCTATTATGATGTCTGTTGGCATCAGAGGTGAGGAACCACAGGTGTAAATGCTGAATGTGGTGCCCGAGGCCTCTTGATCTGTTCTCCTGAACATAAAGTACAGTGGCTGGAATCCTTAATACTTCCATGAGTTTTTGAGGTTAAGTTGCATTTTCATTGAAGACAGATCTCTGCCCATTATCACTAATGCAAACCAACTTGCAAAAATGTTTACTTTCATACCATACCAACTATCAGAAATGAAGGTATATCTTTCTTTCTTTCTTTTATTAATCCAATGCAACCACATTAGACATGAACTTAAAATAAAAAAGAGATGCAACATAGTGGTCCCTTTGGGTTTTGCTTTTAATACAATGTTTGAAGACCACTATTTCAACATGATGCTTTGATATAGGTCATGAAGAAGCAATAGCCATTTGGGAACCACAGACCTTTCCAAGTTATTGTACATCATTACATTTCTAAATCATAGTCTGTTTCTAAATCAATAGAATAATATATCTATTCCCAAAGAGAAAAAAAATGCAGTCTTTAATCCCTTACTTTTGGGGTAGTTCAAGTACTTTTCATATATCTACTTTGGTACAAAGGTTGCTATCCACAAAACCTGGAGTGCTTAGATTTAAAATGCTCTATCTAAGTATCTAAAAGCTTGATTTAATGCTCTTCTGCATGGTAGGAGCAGTGCATAAGATCAGAGTTTTGCCTGATTCCCATTGAAATTTGTACAACATGATGATCCAAAATGTGTGTGAATTGCTATACATGCATGTGGTGGGCAAACATAATTTGCTGTGGCTTCCCAAGAAGTGAATTTTCAGTGGGGTGTACATATATAAGATCATCACACATTGCTATCCACAGTGGGAATTCACTTTTCTTCACAGAAGAAACTTCTGTGTTGTTTGAAAGCCAGCGTGGAGCTCTTTGCTCAAGTGCAGAATCCACCAGGGATTTATTTTGCCCAAGGTCTGTAGAAATGAGAGTTACGAATTTCCCATTTGTTTCCTTGGAGGTTGGACAGCAGAACTAAACCTTTCTTGTGTAGTACCACATACAAAAATACAAAAAACAAAACCCTCCAAGAAGCCAATGAAAATATTGTACAAATAACTCATGGTTTGCAGGAGAGCTTTTTCTAAACAGAAAGAAAACCTCCTCACTTGAAATCTGCCATCTAGGAGCCAAGTGTTTTTTTGATTGGTTATTAAATAGCAGCTATGGAGGTAGGTGATGAGGATCAGAACCATGCTGCAGATGGGTGGTGGGTTTTAACCCTTTCTTCCTGCATCATAGTCTTGACGTAAAATGTACTGCTATGTAGCTGGATTTTGTGGGTGGGTGGGTAGGATTTTCACTGAGACTGAAGTACAGGGAGAAAGGTTAACCTCTCTTCCCATTGCACCATAACCCTAGTCCTGATCCTCCTAGCTGCTGTTTAGTGAATGAAATGGGACCACACACTGAACATTGCATGTTATTTAGCCTTTAGCTTCTAACTTTCAAACTGCTTAGTGTGTCTGTCATCCCCTTGAAATCTGTGGTAAAATTGGAGGGTAAGCAACTTGCAAACCCCACCTGGCTCCCCCAGGCACACCATTTGATTTCCTGGCACTTGGTGATTGGCTCAGTTCACACAGTCAGTTGCCAATCAAATAATCCTGGCATATGGTGTGTTCACCTTTGGCATTCCACCTGCGATGGTCACTCACATTTGTCAATCATGGGCTGATGTGAGGAAGGATGTACATGTAAACTGCTTTGAGTTTATTTTAACAATCAAACAACATATGAGTTTTATGTAATAAATAAAATAATAAATTAATGTGCGAACCATACTAAAGCAAGCTTCCTCAACCTGGTGCTCTCCAAATGTTTTGGATTACAGTTTCCATCATCCCTAACTGTTGGCCATGCTGGCTGGGGATGATAGGAGTTGTAGTCCAAAATATCTGAAGGGCACCTGGCTGGGGAAGGCTGACATAATGTCTTGGTGACATCTATGTCAAATGCAGAAGCTAAGAAGCAGGCAGGAGCATATCCACTAAACAAGATGGCAATGAAAACCAAGGATCACATACTCCCAACTCGGCTAGCCGAATTTGTGAGAGTTCAATCCAACCTAGTTCAGATGCATAAACTCTTCATGAGATTTTATGTCCTTTCCCTTTGCGTATCTGCTCTATGCAAAAACCTGATATAATTCAGTTATGATTTTTGCAAGCCATAGTGAGAAAAATGAAAGGATTGCAATATTGCATAGTAGCAGTTAGAAAATTGGTCTGAGTCCCCACTGCCTTGTTGGTTCAAGGTATGGTATTGGGGGGGGGGAATATTTTTTATTTTATGGGAATAGAACAAACATCTCACTTTAACACTAAGGAATCGAAAGCCCTGCACAGCAACTCAGCATTCGATGATGATAACTCTCCTTGCCATCATTCTTCTCTGAGCATAACTCTTAACATCATTCCAGTCTATGATGCATAATTGCTACACTATATTCTTTTTCATTAGCATCTTATTTCTACATTCTTTTTTCCTTTGGCACATGTATGATAACTGCATACAAATTATTAGCACAATTCCTAAAGCCTTTTGAATGGAGAATTTTGTCTAGCCACTGGCTTCCCCCTTAACAGAATGCTATTCTAGAAATTCTAGAATTCTGGAACTTCTATAAATCATGTGCCATCGGTCCATCTGCTGGACGCAGCAAAGCAGCATGAGCACCTGTGGCTAGTTAGAGGTGGGGATCATTTCTTACCATGATGGCCTCAGCTTGCTTGGAGTCCAGCTCTGACACTGCCCGCCGGAAGCCTTTGGCCGAAGAACTGGAAGAGTTTGGGGTTGGCATCCTTGCTGGTGCACTGGCTCAGCATTCAGCTTTGCTTTCCCTTCTCTTCCCTGGGCTTTTATAGGGCAAGTCTGACGTCAAAGACCCTTTCCGATCCCCCTCTGCCCACCTCCCTCTCTCCAGCCTGAGGGAGAAAAGGGGAGGGAGGAGGGAGCAGAGGCGAAGGAAAGAAGCACTTGTATCCCATTAAATCTAATTGCTGTAAAGATTACAGGCACCCAGCTTCTGCAAATCCACCGCAAGCACTTTTGCTGCACCCCAAAATACTTGGTAGGCTAAATGCTTGCCTTGTGCTTTATTGCAGCTGATTCTTCCACTGTGTAAGCTGTATATTCCATAGGGCTCTGCTTCAGTGGGAGTTCCAGTTCATGCAAGCATCTTAACACTGCCAAACAAGAAATGAACAGGATGAAACCAGCAAGAGATGCTTCCCTTTAATCATATGAGTCTGGCTATATGGGAGTAAGGAAAATATACTTTAAGATTAGTTTTAAGAAGTTAGGATGGGCAAATCTTTCACTTTCAGGTTTTATCAGTTTCTCATTTTTCCAAATGTAAGTTCAGTTCCCCATACTTCCACTTCTATATTGTTTTTCTTTAAAATAAACCCTCATGGGAATTCATCAGCATGTTGTTGTGAATCTCTTCTTATATGCAATTTTGCCTAATATCCAGATTTTTGCAAAGAGGTTTCCCCTACTATAATGCAGTTTGGGGTGTTATTTTCACCAATATTTTCATTTTTATGCATACTTTATACAGCTATATGCACTTCTGTACAAAGTACTTGACTTGCTTGGTTGGAGAACTGCATTTCAAAATTCAGTGCAAATTCTGAAGGCTGGTTGTGTTTCAGTCCACATACTGTTTCAGAAAGTGTGGATTAGGTAGGTTCCTCAAATGTGAACTGAATTGAATTTATGCTCCATTCCTAACTGGAAGTCAGAGTGTAGGCTGGTAAATTGGGTCAAAGTTTCACTTGAATGGCCAAAATGCTGGCCCTGTGGTATGTGGAGCACCCTGCTCATTCACAACTGCACAAGGAAGGAGGGATGAAATGGCACAGAGCTTCAGGGAATTGTCCCAATTCAATGAATCCTGAAGACTAGATCCCTGATTCAAATGGATGTTGTTCTGTTGACTTGGTATCCTCCCCTACCCTCAGTATCCAGTACTCAGAGCTAACCTTCTTCTGAACACAGAGGTTCTATTTAGATCTCATGATTAATCACAGTTGATAAAGTTATCCTTCACAGTGGAAAGATACAGTCACCTTATGATCCTCAGTGGAAGTTGCTGAATTTGGACTTATGACCTTTTGCAGCAACTATGAATCACACTACTGGACCTCAGCAGGTCTGCTTGTCTTCATATACCTTGTCCACCAGAATTAAAGGCCACATTAAAATATTAAGCCAGTCATCATCTGCTGGCAACATTTGCAATCAAATATGCTGATACCTGGGCAAGGTCTGCTATGGGGTGTCCTCTGGGGTGGAGTCTGAGAGGGACTCAGAAGGCCTCACTTCACCTCCAGCCTTCCTGGGAGCAAGTTTCTCACTTAGAGCCAGGGCTTTTTTCAGCCATAGCTCACCGGTGGACAGCTCTCAGGTGGACGCCATTGTCATTATAAGACAACAAGGGAGGAGGTCATAGTGAGCTCCAGCACCTCTTTTTCTAGAAAAATCACACTGCTTAGAGCTATCTGTTGTCCTGCCTTTCAGGCTCACTGTCTGGACCAGAACAAATTATTGAGGACCACCACTTTATTGAGGGTTCTTTTGGGCAGCACCAATGTTTGTCAACCCCTCTCCCTTCACAGAGAGCTTTATACTACTGAGCATACCAGCACCACCTGTGTTACTGCTGATGACCTACGATTTCATTCCAGTCAAAATGGGACTTGATGTAGCCATGGCAATTTCTTAGACATACAGTTTTGGAGCCTCAGAGATCCCAGAACTTGTAATAGCAAAGACAGATGAACTGTCAGCTCGCATGTTCTGCTGCTTGTGAATGCCAACATTGGTGAAATCTCAGTATAAAAGGTAAAGGGACCCCTGACCATTAGGTCCAGCCATGGCCGAATCTGGGGTTGTGGCGCTCATCTCGCTTTACGGGCCGAGGGAGCCGGCGTACAGCTTCTGGGTCATGTGGCCAGCATGACTAAGCCGCTTCTGGCGAACCAGAGCAGCGCACGGAAACGCCGTTTACCTTCCCTCCAGAGCGGTACCTATTTATCTACTTGCACTTTGACGTGCTTTTGAACTGCTAGGTTGGCAGGAGCAGGGACCGAGCAACGGGAGCTCACCCCATCACGGGGATTCGAACCGCTGACCTTCTAATCGGCAAGTCCTAGGCTCTGTGGTTTAACCCACAGCGCTCAGTATAGATTCCATTTATTAGCCTTTCAGCCACAAGGAGGAAAGAAATAGCACCCTATCAGTGACAATAAGGCAACAGTGAGGAACCTGTAATTTGGCCTTTTCAACCAAGCCACACCCACCTGCCCTACACCTGGTGTCATATGTGACGCCAGGTTTGTGACAGGTAAAGATGTAACTGCATTCTGAAAGCAGTGGTTGCAAGCACTACTGGTCAGCTGATCAATGGCACCGGAAAAACCCTGGGCCTTTGCAAGTGTTGCTGTGGCACAAGAGGGTTTTGTAAGCACCAACAACAAGGCATCTCTGGAATTTGCATCAGCCAGGTACCCTGGCATCTCTGTTAGCTCTGTGTCCCATTTGATATGCATTTAGCGCTAATGCCAAAAACCTTTGATTTGGGTATTCCTGTATTAGCATTTGGATCTCTGTGGTTTGCGAACGTAGTCATCCTGTTAATGAAGAAAGACAAGCCGGAAAGGAATTACACATGAAAAAGAAAAAAGCCCAGTCTTGATTAGGACTTTGTTCTCCAACATTTAAATAAAAAGATTCTATCTGCAAAGGTATTGGAGGGCATGCAACAAGGAATTTGTGTGATGTGGTTACTGAAACAAGTGGAAAACAGAAAACTACCCTCAGGGTTGGCTTAACCGAACCGATCAAAAGGGAGAGAAACAATTCAGGCTGTACTCAAACAAAGGGCCAAAGGAGATGAAAGAAGTGGCATTATCAAGGGCAACAATGCCAATCCTTGGGATGCTTGCATTGCCTTCAGAGCACTGCGCTAGAGATAGAAAGGCCAGGAGCCGGGATAGTATAATTCATTTTTGGACCTCCCAGGCATATTTAAATTTAAACTCTGCCACCTTGAAATTTTATATTATTAAATACTTTCACTGAAGTTCTTCAATTTGGTTTTGTTGGTTGAAAAGTTCTAACTGATTGAATTCCAGGAATGTAGAAGCAGTCTGCAGAGCTGTGGCACTTGTGCAATTTCTTTCTGCAAATGTTCTTCTCACAAGGGTTGATGCCCACATGAATCCTGTTTGTGGCAGACACTGGTGGTTCTCATTCCAAGGCAGCTCCATGGACCATCTACTATTCAGTACAGGTGATAGTGAGAACACAAGTGTCGCTTCCACATTGGCAAACAACCCAAGTGTTCCATCTCCCCCCCCCCCCCAACCAGGGATATGTCATTAGCTGAGGAGGAAAGGGGAATGTGTCCACCAGAAGCAGGGAAGTCTTATGCCTTGGCCTTGAGAGCTGAGGCTTCTTTCAGTGTCCTCCATTTCCTGCTTAATATCTAAGGCTGTACATTTTCATCTAGATCAAGGCTGGGGGAAATGTCACCCTTTTGATTGTCGGACTACCACTTCAACAGTTGTAGGACTCTGACTTCCATCCCCCTTGGCCATTGGCCATGCTGGCTGAGGCTGGTGGGAGTTGCAGCCCAACAACAGGTAGAAGGCCACCGGTTCCCCATTCCTGATCTAGATCAATCCACTAAAGCTTTAATTTGCACCTCTCCTTACCTTCTGTTTCATCATCTTGCAGTTGCTGATACTCCTGTAAGGATAGAACTCTTTCAGCTGGACTCAATTTGTTGGGAGAAATGCCCCCTTGATTTATCCACGGCTCATTCTGTCTTTGCTAGTAAAAGCCCATGGAGCAAAATAGGGCCCTTGAAGATTGGGCAAAACCATGCAAAGACACAGAGGGTGAACTATGTGGCAGTGCCTTATAGCCCAATATCTATTGTAGCAAAGTGAGTGGAGATTTAATGGGGAGACAGCTATAAAAAGAGACTGGGTAGGGAGTAATGGAGTTACAAGAAGGATTTGCAGGACTGTTGGACGGCTCCCATGCTATTTCTGATAGCCTAAGCCCTGGATCAGGGTTCCCAAATTGTGGTCCATGGTCTACTTGTGCTCTTTGATCTTCATACGGGTGGCCCATGTCATGTCTGTGAAGAACGCTTATCATTTGAAAATCCATGTAATTTAATTGTAATACAATAAAAGGCAATGTAAGAAATAAAATAAGCAGTAAGAATGCCATTAAAAATAACACAGCATCTAGTACAGTGCATTACAATTCCTACAAAAGGCAGAAAAATCATGAAGTGGTCTGCCAAAACCCTCAGCAATTTCCAAGTGATTGGGCAGGGTGCATGTGTGATGGTTTGAGAACCACTACTCTATATGTCTACGTAGAACCTGAACACTGTTTTGAACTCTTTTCCTGGAGCAAAGAATGCTTAGAATGCCCATCCTCTACCTGGACCCTGGTACACCTGCAGTCTCTTGACAGGACAGCTGGCTTTGGGCGCAAAGGAAGAGCAGGTGAATTTGACATTTGGGGCAATTGGCAAGGCAGCTCCTTGTTGAGTTTGCTCCATCTACTTGAGCTGTCTCGACTCCTGGGCCCTCTTCAGATAAGTGGTTCCACTCCCTCGTATCATCCACACAACCATGCTGCGTTGTCTCTGGAAGAGAGAATGTCTGGCCAAAGTCACCAAAGGAGTGAGAGGGCACATTCATCATCATCATCTTTTATTTGTATGCCGCTTTCCACAGTTAAGAAACAATGCTCAAGGCAAGGTAACCTGACAAGGCAAGCTCAAGGCAAGGGAACCAGACAGAGGGCCTTCTTGGTAGTGGCGCCCGCCCTGTGGAACGCCCTCCCTTCAGATGTGAAGGAAATAAGGAGCTATCTTCTCTTTAAAAGACATCTGAAGGCAGCCCTGTTTAGGGAAGTTTTTAAGATTTAATGCTTCATTGTTTTTAACACTTGATGGGAAGCCACCAAGAGTGGCTGGGGAAACTCAGCCAGATGGGCAGGGTATAAATAATAAATTATTATTATTATTATTATTATTATTATTATTATTATTATTATTAGGTGGCCTACAGCATAACAAGATTTACATACTTACAAAAGTCATAAACAATAAATAAACCACATAAAAAAATACACAACCAAATGAGAAACAATTTCCACATAAATCAAAATATAAAACTAAGAATACAGCATTAATATCACAACTTAAAATGACATAGGTAAAAAATAACAGCAATTTAAACAAAAAACAAAAACAAAACAAAACGGAGCCTCTCTGCTCAGCAGTAGCAGCAGCAGCAGTCCTTTATAGAGCCCATAAGACTACATCCTGGGCCAGGTGGTGAGTGGCAGGACTGGGGCCCTCATGAAGCCACACCCCCAGGAGTCCTGCTCTGTGAGCTGCTTGTGTGCTTTGCCTGACTAGAATTTGTCCTTGAATTGTGATGATGCCTCTTGCTTAGGGTGTGTGTAGAGAGGTCTGGGTTTTTTTACATGGCCGAAATGTGGTCCACTGTGCAAAGGTAGGAATCACATACATTGCCCCATCTGCTTTGACTTCTGACTCCTCCCACCACTAGCATGTGGCCCTCAAAAACTTGACCGTGACAGAATGTGGCCCTTGGGTAAAAAAAGGTATTCCACCCTTGCCCTATATCTTATTGAGGGTTGTATATAATTTTGTGATAATGGCAAGTACTTGCTGATGACCAGGCGGTAGGATAATACCAACACAAAATGTCACCGATGTTCATATGTGCAGCTCAATCTCCATGTAGTTTTTTTCCTCTCCTGCCCCCTTCTCTCTCCTATAATCTTGAATAATTACAGTATGTCTTTTGAAGCAATTACAGCACAGTTGAGCTTTCACTGTAAAACAGAGCCGTTCCGCCTTTGCAACTCCAATCAACCGTACCAAAAGCAATAGAGTTTAATAACCCATAATGACAACTCACGCCTTAGCATCTCCAGCAAACTTTCTGGGGCTTGAGCAACAACAGGAAAAAATAGAATTAAAACCCACATCACTACACAGACTTCACAGCCTCTCATTATATGGCAACTTGGATGCTGGCTGCAACCCGCAAACAACGTAGCCTTGTGTTGTCTCATTAAAACCAATGGGAGCATTCCAGAATGGGTGATGTGAAGACTGTAGCCTTCAGCACCTATGTTCCCCTTTACCAATACACATAGACGGCTTTGGTTTTAAAGTTTTTTTAAAAAAAAAAAGTAAAGCAGCTTTGGGAGGCTGCCAGTTTAAGCAAATGAATGGAGGGATGAGAAATTGCTTAAGTGTTTTTCTCTGAACATTTCAAAACCCCACCCATCCATTGCTTTAACTCCACCTGGAGGGAGAAAGATAGCAGTATGGCTCAGTTCTAGAGCCATAGCTCAGAGGTGGAACATGCATTTTATGTACTAAAGGTAAATAAATAGGTATAAATATATAAATAGGCAGAAGCAGGGACCAAGCAAAGGGAGCTCAACCCATCGCGGGGATTCGAACCGCCGACCTTCTGATTGGCAAGTCCTAGGCTCTGTGGTTTAACCCACAGCGCCACCCGCAGCCCATCAGTCCCTGATAACTATAGCTAAAAAAAGAACAGGTGATGGGAAAGACCTTTTCCAGAATTGAGGGCTTGATGCAGTGAGGGGGCTGCTCCACCCACTTGCCAAATTTAGCCTGTGAGGCTGGACCTGATAAGAAACTCACGGCACACATTGGCCACTGGGATGTGACTAACCAACACACCTTCACAGCTCCCCTCACACATTTTTTCAGTGTATATGGAGGGGATCAGTAGGCCCAAAACCAAGGGATGTGGGGGGGTTACATTCCAGGGGTCCTCACGCAAGGGCAGAATCATGCAACATCAGGAAGAGCCCTGGAACTACCCTCAGAGTGACCTTACTGGGCTCTGGGAAGCCCACATGAGGCCTATCTCTACCTTAACAGACTCTAGGAAAGTCACAGAAGGACTCTGGAAGGCTGTGGATGACTCCCACAAGATCTCATTGGAGCCTCTCACACTCTCCCAGAGGCCTCCTGTGACTTTCCTAGAGCCTGGAAAGCTAGGTGGAGGACTTAAAAACTCTTTCCACAGCCAGAAAATCCCATGCAGAAAGAGCTTGTTAAGCCTTGCCTATTGGGCTCTGGGAAGGTCACCCACAATCTCATGGGGCCTTCACAAGATCTCATGAGATCTCATATGACCCTTTCCAACTGTTTCCCTGCATTCTTTTTTTTTTCTGCCACCCACACAAAGCTGCAATTACATAAGGAAATCACACATAAGTCGTGGATCTACTGTACCACTTTCTACTTCATCAGGAGAATTGGTTATATGGCTTATTTGGAATCGAATACAAGTAGAATCATGCACCTGACTGGATGGATTATTTCAGCACATGGCTTTGGACAAATTACCAATGGGCCCAACAAAGAGTGATGTTACAGAGTCATTTATCAACCAGGCCTATCAGCAGCTGTATTGTGACAAGGAATCGTGGGTGATTACAGTTGGCATGTCCAGCTCTCTCATTTCAGCTTCTCCCATCCGGTTTCCTCTTTTAATTACATTTGCCACCTTCTCAGTTCTGAATGAGCTAACCACACTGAAAAGTACTAGAGACAGTTAAATATTTTCTGGCCTCCTGAGTCATCCCCCTTTTTTCCAATAACCATATAGATTTCTGGACCAGGAGATGGTTTGGCAGTTGGGATATTGCTCAGTTAATGGAAATTATTGTTATTATTATTAAAATATAATGCTTATGTTGAGAAACTGAGAGATAAAAGGACACCTATATTGCTGTGGCAGTTGCAAAAGGTGGTTATTGAAGAAGGAACAATGCTAGCAATTAGGGGAGGAAATTGTCCAATATTTTCAAGGTTATATCACACCTTCAGTGTACAGCAGCCTTCCTCAACCTAGAAACCTCAAAATGTTTTGGACTGCATGAAAGAAGTCCAAAGGGAGCTGATTCAGGGTGTCATCCCTTGAAGAGTGGCAACTTGAGAGAAGGAGAAGGAGAAGCCATCACCCAAAGTGGTGAGATGAGCAAGAGGCTGAATGGGGGGTTGTACTTCCCACCACCAACATCACCACCACTCCCCATACCATAATGCCTCCCCCTCCCACAACAGGCAAAACCAGCACCCCTTCTGTTGCCTCCTTTCCATCACTGCCACCAGGTGGGTGCCTGGTGGTGGGTGCCCAGCACTCACCACTGGCAGACTCTCACTGCTGCCAGGTGCTTGCTGCCTCCTGCTCCAGGACTTCAGTGGCTGCAGTGGCAGCAGACTCATGGGTGACTGCATGCTCCTCTTCTTGCCCCTGGGCTGCTGCCTTCCTCCTGCTCACTGTCTTCAAGGCAGCCCAGGAGCAAGTACAGGTGTGTGCTACTGACGTCAGGATCAGGGAACAGGAGGTGGCAAACATCAGCAGCAGTGAGCACCTGGCAGTGGTGGGCACCAGGTGGCAGCAAGGGGCAGAAGATGGGGAGGCTGTGCTGGTTGTTTTGTCCCTAGTTGTGAAGCATTTGGGGCCAGCCCTGCTTCTGGATCAGAACAAAAATCCATCTAGTTCTGTATCCTGTTCTCCCAGTGGCCACCACCTACTGTTCATATTAGCCAGCATGCCCAGTTTTCAGGGATGATGGGAGTTGTAGTCCAAAACCACACCAGTTTGGAGAAGGTGGATGAAGGATCCATGTTGCTATTTGACTTCTATTCTCAGTAGGGCCATCTTTAGCATTGCACCGCCAGGGTGCAAAGATCTGCCCAGCGGCCCCAAATTTAGTGCTGCCCATGTCTACACCCAAGGCGACGGCGGTGGTCGTGGCATCCTGCTCTTCTGAGTCTCGCTACCGTCACCCCTCAAGAACCGGGCGCCATCGCTCCGCAAAGGTGCATGGCTTCACATCCAGGCGCTTTTAAAAGCTCCCCAGGAGGAGAAAGGAGAAGAAGAGAGATGCAGCAGCCGTGCCGACAGCGGCTGAGAGAGCAATGCCTCTCCATGCAGGGTGGGACTCCGGGGAGGAGAAAGCGGCCAGGGTGGGGGTGGCAGTGGCAGCCGGCTTTGAATGTCAGCTTGATCAAAATTATTTATTATTTCATAACAGGTAGATAGTTAAGAGCTTAGGCGGCTTCAGCAGCGGGCACCTGGCACCCCCCAGAATTCAGCGCCCAGGTGCCCTGCACCCCTTGCACCCCCGGGTAAAGACAGCCCTGATTCTCAGTGTTGTGGCCTTGCTGACAGTTTGCATAATTGTACTGAGGGGGGATGTAAAGTTATGCCCCAGAGTTGTGGCTACGAATAGCACCAATAGCTGGGGATGTATCATAAACATATGTTTACAGCCTACTGTTGAACATATTAGTAACCTTTCCACAAGCAACATGACCTCTCTCTAGCTGCAGCTGCAAATGAAAAATGGCAGGGTCAGAAGGGGCCATGTTTGCCCTGCCTCTAATCTCTTACGTATAGTCTCTTTGTCAGTGTTTGCTGCATGATGTCCTTCCTCAATAACATATCGTTATGTTCTAGGTACCCTTAGACGCCCAACCTCTTTGCTCCTTTTCTCTTCCTTTGGGCAGTGGTTTCAAGGCAAGCAAGTCAACAACAGATACAGCAACACTATCGCCCAAGGCGTTTTGCTGCCTGAGACAGCAAAGTGAAAAGGAAGAAGGAATAGGTGGTAAAGCGATCTTTCTGTATGTGTCCCCTCCCATGCCACTGGAAGAGCTGCCACAGGAAGCTTTTTTAAGCAGCAATGGGATGCCATCCTCCATTGCACCTTAGACAGCAAGCCATGTGGCGGGGAGCGAGGGGTGGGCAGAGTAGGCCACGCAGGGCACACAGCTCTCTTTTGCCAACAGAGGGACTTAGGAGGAACAGCCTTAAAGCGTTTGTACCTGTCCCCAACATCTGCCGCCTGACGCAGTTGTCTCATTTACCTAATGGAGCAGCCAGCCCTGTTTGTCACAACCCTTCCAGAGGGTTTAAGGCTGAAAGTAGCCTGCCTGTTACAATGCAAGAACAATGGAATTTTAACCTCAAGTGTCTGAAGGGCTGATTCCTGACATATTAGGGTTTATCTCCCTACCCAGATCCAAACAGGACCCTTGTAATTCTGACCCTGCCACAGCTCTGTATACCTTCAGGAGACTCCATTGTTGGGGTCATATCTGACTCATTTCCTTGCTGCTTGTTAGGGCCCTTGTGTTTTGTCCCCCCCCCCCCGTCTTCGTCTTTCCCCCCTCCCTCCTGGGGATGTGCAGTTTGGGGGCCAGGAAGGTCAAGAGGGTCCGCACGAGTGACTTATGATAATTGCAGACTCTCAACTGCTCAGCGACTCTAAATTCCTCCCTGACATTTCCAGTCTAAGGCTCCCACTGACTCAGCTGCTGGTGGTGATATTTAAACAGGGATTATCTCGTTTGTGATTCTTTTTCTTTGATAATAGGGCAAGGGAAAGTAATTTTAACACTTTCGTGCTGCCTTCCTATGGTGCTGGAAGACATACCTGCCAAACCTCCAACTCCTTCAGCGCTAAATGGAAGAGGGCATCCCATCAGAAAAGATGGCTCACAGCACCATGACAAACTTCCCAGTACTTTGTTTCTAATGGAGCTTTTGCTGTTAGTTCTGTAGATACTTAATGCATTTCCATATTAGAACTTGGCTCAGTCTGCTTTCAAGCATGTCCAGGACATGGGGAGATGATTCTTGGCACAAATCAGTGCATTCACCAAAACTGGAAATTATGTCCTAGCCAGTCCTAGCAAGGTTTAGCAAGGTCTGGAATATTATGATTATTACCCCACCCAAAGTACAATCAACTAGAAATCCAGTTCAAGCACAATTGGATGGCTGCTTGATTCCCTTATATCCTATACTGAATCCTTACCATTCTGAGGACAAAATACCTTTAAAATACAAATGCATATTTTTACCATGGAGTAATCAATACTGTGGGATGCAGGTGGCACTGTGGTCTAAACCACAGAGCCTAGGGCTTGCCAATCAGAAGGTCGGCGGTTCGAATCACCACGACGGGGTGAGCTCCTGTTGCTCGGTCCCTGCTCCTGCCAACCTAGCAATTCGAAAGCACGTCAAAGTGCAAGTAGATAAATAGGTACCGCTCCGGCAGGAAGGTAAACGGCATTTCTGTGCACTGCTCTGGTTTGCCAGAAGTGGCTTAGTCATGCTGGCCACATGACCCAGAAGCTGTACGCCGGCTCCCTTGGCCAATAAAGCGAGATGAGTGCCGCAACCCCAGAGTCGTCCGCTACTGGACCTAACAGACGGGGGTTGTTCAATGAATGTCCTCAGAATACTCTATTTTTTATTATATTGTTATGCTCACCCCACATCTCGAAGCAGTGCTCACCTAGATTTGGCTTCTTTTTAGGTAGGTCCCTAGAAGCTTTTGAGATACTGTAGTAACCCCAGAGTCGTCTGCTACTGGACCTAACAGTCGGGAGTCCCTTTACCTTTTAATTAATACTGTATCTCACATTTAGATCCATCTTTCAAAGTGAGCATGTCAGTTGGGATTCCTCACAAGGACTTCTGCTCTTTTCTCTTTCTTTCTCTGTTTTTTTGTTTTTATTTAGATTAGCTTTTTTATTGTATTGTATTGTATTGTATTGTATTGCATTATGAAAAAGCTTTATTCAAAGGAGGGAAAGTGAAATTTATTTTTGCTTGTGTTTTAATGAGAAACTACCAAATTTGAACTTTCCTAACCAATATGTGAACCAAACTACAGCTATCCTTTGAAATTCACACTTCACCAAATTTTGCCATAAAATTCTACAACTGAATAATATGTGCAACGGTGTAAATATATCACCAAAAACATGAATTATATTAGGGAAATTTCCTTGCAAAAATGCATGCACCTGTCAAACCTTCATGCAAATGTGCTTACTGGAGAAATCCACACTAAAATGATGATGAATTTTCATGAGGATTTTAAAATTAAAAAGCACACCAAAAATTGCTGTAGAAATAACGAGAACTGAATGTAAGAACAATGAAAAAGTTGGAGAACCGACACTGACCTATTCATATTTGAACAAAAGTTGATATATTTTAGCTGATCTATGTTTATCCGTTTTTATAATGGTAATTCTGTAAGATCCTTAAACTTCTAAAGTATTCTTGTACCAGAGACCTTATTTGAAAGTATTCAACCCAACTAGGATTTCTACCTTTGAACTTTATTTCTACTTCCAGATAATCAAGTATAGAACCCTCTTTTATATGATCAGTATAACTAAATAAATTATTTTTCCACATTACCAATCCCTTCTCACAGTCGCTTTTTAATTTATTCAATAGAGACTTGGGTGGGGATGGATATGGATGCAATAATCTGTTATACTGATTGCAAAACTTTAGAAGATCTCGAATCAAAAACCACATTTTTAATGAATTCTGCTATATTATCTATTAATAGTTTTTATTGTCCCTGAGTAATTCCTGAAATCCTTATGATAGTATATTCAAACACTGAGATATTCGAATATGGCTCTGTGACCCAATTTCTTAACCAGTTTGTAACATATAATAATTTCAAGTTCAAAAACTGAAGTCCTCTTTCCTTCTTATCATACAATGTTTTTGTTTTCAACCCTAATCTTCTATTATTCCATATAAATTTCACTATGCTTTGTTGCCATATCTTCAGTTGGTTTGTTCATATTTTAATTGGTACACATTGGGAATGTTTGCCATCATTATCATTTTAACCACAGCTATCCAGAGAAAGATAATGATAATTTCTAACACTCTGCCATAAGTAATTAGCAGTCCTTAAATAATGAATTATATAGATCTTGTCTGAAAATATCACAATGCTAGGATCAAGTCCTTGAACCTTCCTATGAAACTTGTCCCAATTCTGAAACTGCATTGTCTAGGGCTTCAATATATCCAGAATTTCTGAAAGACGGCGCTTTGTCCTGAATCTTAGGCAAGTCAATCGAAAAATTGCTTTTTTGTGTTTTTTGGCGTGTGGTTTTTACTTTTTGAAATATGGCAACCCTAGCATTGTCTCCTCCCTCACTACTGTATCCTGAAATGGCATTGTGTTTAAGCTTTTGGGCATCTCCCTTAGAAACATACTATAATGGGAAGCTTAGAGGACACAACAGCCAGGATGCTAGTCGAAATTATATTGTCTTTCTCCATTAAGTACAGAACGGTAATAGGAAACTTCTGACCTCACCCAGATGCAACTAAGTCCAGCACCACCTAGTGACAGAACTGTATAATGACACTATCCCACATTCATGTCAACTTCATTTGACATTGTTCTTGCAGCTTGGGCATATTTATTTCTTTACCCTCATGGTGCCTTTCAACACTCATTTTTAGGATCAGCTACAAACATTGCAAATAAAAAGAGAACACTACAATAAAGGAAATCATCACCATAAAACCAAGCAACAAACCTCCAATTAAACACAACGTTAAAAACCAGCTTTGGCCATTTTAAACACCTGGGGGAATAAAATGGTGTGGTGGTGCCAGGCAAGCAGCAGGTTTCCTATTCCATAGAGGGAACTCACCCTCAGCTGGTGTAATGAGATGTGTAACTTCTCCAGATATGTTGGTCTGCTCCAGGTGAGGCCCTAGACCACTGACGGTGTGTGTTTTGGCTGTTATTGCTTTTATGAAAAGAACAATGGTATTACCGTAAAAAGAAAATGGATATTTTTTTAATCCTTGAGAGAGCTAGCAGGGCACGAGGATTACGTGAGGCTAGCAAAAGGTTTAGTAGAATATTATTGTTTCTAAGTTGCTCTAAAAACATGGCAAATGTCACTTTCAGCCAGATCCTAAATATCACTAAAAACTAATATAAATCTGAAGAAGTGGAGAAAGGGGCTGTATTGGTAAGAAGGCAAAGAAGAATCTATATGAAATCGTGTAGACCAGCTGCACTTTTGGGAACGAGAGACTGAGATTTGTGTTTCGGGGCTCTGTCTGCTGTGTTTCAGAGCAGTGACTGCCTTTCTCTGGAGATCTGATGGGGGGCAGTTGATTTGTTGTCTGTTGGAGTATTTATGCTGTGCTTGCACCTATACTTGACCCACGTGTTTGTAAATAATCTTGACTATTACTACAGTATCTCAAATGCTTCTAGGGACCTCCCTCAAAAGAAACCAAATCTAGGTGAGCACTGCTTCGAGATGTGGGGTGAGCATAACAATATAATAAAAAATAGAATATTTTGAGGACATTCATTGAACAACCACATTTGCTGGAGAAGTAAGATTTGCACAGATTTTTAAAAAACAACCATTACCCATATACTGGCACCCTTTTGTCCAGGCTTCTATAACCTCCTCATCAGCCTCTGCCAATATCATTTTCTCTCTTCTCACTATGAGCAAAACATCTCACTCCTGATATCCCAACTCTAGCTTTCTGTCATGTTGTACCCACCTCAAGTTTCTAGTCCTCTTCACTCTGCCTCCCCTTATCATTACACTGTATTCCAATCCTGACTGCCTCCCAGTCTGAAAACGCTGATTTACCATTGCTGCTGTTTTCTATTCCCATCTCTGTGACTTCTCTTAATGATTGAAACCAAGGCTGGACCTAGACATGTCAAAGAAGTGATTCAATTGAATGCATTGCAAACTCATACAGGGAAATCCGGCAGGGAAAGACGGGACTCCACAGTGCCATCAAGTGTCACAGTTTTATATTGCATATACAATGAATATAAAACGCTTTTTCTTTACCAATCTAGCTGAGTCACAACTTCCCCTCAGAGGAAAAAAGGACTGCACAGGGTGACTAGATTCATGTGCCATGCTGGGAGTCTGGCAAAACAGTGAGTTGCTTTGGATTCCTACCGCACAGTAAAAGTTTTCAAGTCAGTGTTTAGTAAGTAGCTATTTGTGCTGTGGCGCTGTGGGTTAAACCACAGAGCCTAGGACTTGCCGATCAGAAGTTTGGCGGTTTGAATCCCCGCGATGGGATGAGCTCCCTTTGCTCGGTCCCAGCTCCTGCCAACCTAGCAGTTCGAAAGCACGTCAAAGTGCAAGTAGATAAATAGGTACCGCTCCGGCAGGAAGGTAAACGGCATTTCTGTGCGCTGCTCTGGTTCGCCAGAAGCGGCTTAGTCATGCTGGCCACATGACCCGGAAGCTGTACGCCGGCTCCCTCGGCCAATAAAGCGAGATGAACGCCGCAACCCCAGAGTCGTCCACGACTGGACCTAATGGTCAGATGTCCCTTTACCTTTACCTGTTTGTGCTGCATAACATGCAGCTACAACATGCTCCACATTGCTTCCTCCTTGGTGTAGTAAATTATCATTAGAAGTAGCAACTGAGAACCATATATTTCTGAAATTGGCCAAGAAATAGACGTGCAGCATCTGGGGAGGTATGAAATCATGGCAAGCGCTCAGTTTAATTTGTTGTGACAGCAATATACTGGTAACTTGTGCGTCCGGTACCTAGTTTTGTTTTTGTTTTGCTGATTACCAAATGCAATCCAACCATTCCCATTTTATATTCCCAAAGTAAATCAAAGGATTGAGATGCACGAAGGGGGTCCTTCAATTTCTTTGACGGAGGCAAACAGTCAGGAATGGCTAAGCAGATAGCTCTCAAATTGGGTGAGAATTGAATTTCAAAGTGAATTTCGGGGGGGGGGTGAGTTTTGGCCCATAAGTTAGATTTCTAAAGAGAAAATAATAGAATATTTCATACTGATACCTTCCCCTTAACCATGTTTTCTCTGAAATAAGTCTTATTGATTGTGATGGCATTTTCAAGGTTGTTGCTCTATTTTAATTTCAAGTTTATGATTCTAATTTTCAGGTGCTGGCTGAAGCGCATTTTTATGATTGGAGAATACCAATGAAACTATTTCATTTCACATGGGGGTTGATCAGCAAGGGATGGCAGGGCGAGCTGCTTTTCTCAGGGGTATTTGGCTCCTCTGGCACAACCTATGGGATAGAACTAAAACACAAGCAGCAGGAGGGGTAGCAGCAGCACCCCCCCCCATAGTTACACCCTTCTGTTGGAAGACAGAGCCCTGTGTGTAAGCCCTGTGGGCCCAGCCTGCTGCGATAGAGAACACTATCCCTTTGGCAGAACTGAAATAAGATAAGACTCAACTACCAGCCTCATCAGTTTCTGTGCATGAAATAGGGGCCACCATCTTGTCCTTTGCTTCAGGCAGCAAAATGACATGGGTCAAATCCAACCAGAATAGGAGCCAAGCAGGAATTTGATAAGTGCAACCATGGGGACGTGGTTACAGGGACACTTTGCTTTCCACAGGCCGTCCTCGTGAAATGATAAGCATTCATCAAGCCAAGCACTCTGAAAGAAGACTCACAGGATCACTAATAAAAGCTGTGCAACTGGGGTCCTTTAGCAATAGGAGATGTTTGCTACTAAATCCACAGGAATTGGGGGTAAAGAGAGAATTTTGCAGCCCACTCCTAATTTGCAAGATAAAAAAAAGTCCTGCTTTGGCTGACTGGCTTGTTTTCCCGGAACCTCAAGGAGTGCTCAAATAAGTGACCTGAAGACTGCAGCCTTAACGTAATGTGTTCAAAGCTGGAAAATAAATAAAAGCCATCATAGAAATCCAGGCTAGATCCTGTGTATGGAGAGGGCATCAGCAGCAACGCACGTCACAGCATGTATAAAAGGAAGCGGAAGAAGGTACCATGCATCTCACAGCAGCTCCTATCGCATTGCCACATTCAGGCTAAGCAAACACAGCCCTCAATGAAGAAGCTAGAGCTGGTGTGTTGATAACAAGCTTAGGGCAAAGGCAGAGAGGGCTGGCAGTTGCTTCCTGCCACCCTTGACGCAGCTCCTGTTTTCAGCAAAGGGCATCAAGTGGTGAAGGTGTCTATTAAGCCCCTGTTTGATCAGAACCACTGTGAATTTCAACTACAATAGGGACAAAACGGAAGGGTCCAGGAGAGGTCACCAGAGATTTATAATTTAGGGTTACCAGACATTCCCTGGTTCCCGGGGATAGTCCCCGGATTTGCAGATCTGTCCCCAGACAAATTCTGTCCCTGGAATGTCCCCAGATTTGCAAATCTGTCCTCGGGAAACATGACAGCGGCAGCCCAGAACCAGCCTGGTAGCGCAGTTGGCTCTGGCTGGCTTCAATAGCTGCTCGCTGCTGTGGCGCCTGCAATTTTTCATCACTGAAAGTCCCCATATAATGTGTCTTGTGAGCAACACATCATATGGGGACTTTCGGTGAGGAAAAATGGTGGGTGCCATGGCAGCAAGCGGTGAGCAGCTCCTGAAGCTAGCCAGAGCCAACTGCACTACCAGGCTGCTGACTGCTGCTGCTGCCGCCACTGCCAAAGGGGAACCGGGGATGTCCAGCGGTACAGATTTCCTGCCCCCTTCTCCCTTTGTTTTGACTGATCAGGGGAGGCTCGGGAGTCGCAGGCAGGCGGCCGTTGCCTAGTTTTTTTTTAAAAAACTGCACATTTATGTTTCATAGGGTGTGAAACAAGGGTTTTGCACCTCACCTGGCAGAGAAACTACACACCTTGCCCCCCTCCTGGGCAACTCCCGAGCCTCCCCCCATCTGTCAAAACAAAGGGGGAAGGGGGAAGGAGATAGAGGAAGGCTTGGGAGTCATGGACGGGCGGCGTGCCATTGCCCAGTTTTTTAAAAACTCTGCACATTTATATTTCACAGGGTGCAAAAGAAGGGTTTTGCACCTTTATACAATATGCATGTGTGCTTGGACCCTGGGTCTTTTGCCTCACCATCCCCACTACTGACTCTCTGTTGCTACTCAGCTTCAAAAAAATAAAATTTAAAAAAATGTGTCCCCGGATTCATTGAAAAAAATCTGGTAACCATATTATAATTGTCATGTTGCCATTATGGTTTGGGTCCTCTCCCACTTTCTATTTACCTCTTCTCCCTTTCCTCCAGTCACACATGCACTCTATGTGGGGTCACACAGGCAGGAGGAGATGAGAGATCTACCAGGTTGTGTAGAGGTTTGAAGAATGACCAGTGAGAAGTCCATGGAGAATTTACACATCTCCATTCAGGATGTAGCAACTTTGATCACAGTTTGAATTCTGGTGCAATTAAGAGGCAGTACTAAAGCTCCCCCCCCCCCCCCGAAACCTTAGGGTTGTTTGTTTTAGAAGAATCAGTTACAGTATTGCACTAAGGCCACTGATTGATCGATTGGTTTTGTACATTTGTGTATCACCTTTCAGGATTGTTGGCAGCAAAATAAAAAAAATAAATAAATCAGTCCAATAATTTCCGCTCACCCCTCCCAGGAGGTGGGCGGGGTTTGGGACACAGCGCAGGCTTACCTGGCCAGGTGCCACCCACCTTGCTACAGGGGGGTCGTCGCTCCACCCCCATCTCAGGGCTGCCAACTGGGGGTAGGGCGAGGGCCAGGAAAAAGGCTGATGCCCTTCAGCCCAGACTCACTTGGTTTCCTTCCAGATTAACCCACCCAACCCTCCCTAAAATATAACATGGTATTCTTTTGCAGGCTAAGCTCCTGCTTTCTAGGTCAGAGGGCACCGCTATGGTCATAAGATGGTTGCTGTATTCAGAACCGGGAAGAAATTTCCCTGCATTGGCAGGTTTTGCCTTCCCCGTAGCAATTCATCACAACTTTGGTGGTTTTTAGGCCTTGGTTGGTATCCTATAGTCTATCTTCAAGATGGGGGGTGACATCATCATGCACCCCCACACTGCGGAATTGCAGGGCCCATTGAAGGGTGGATTGGGGGAGTCACTGGCCCTAGAGTGGCAGCATATTGGTCAAACTCCCAACTTTGGAGAAGTGGGAGGGCACGCTGTGTAAGTTCACACTTTACAGTCCCCTCCCACTGCACCTGACGGCCCTGCACATCCTCAGCTCCTGTTGGGTTGAGAGGGATACCTTCCAAGGCCTAAACCAAGGTTCCTACACCTGAAATTCCATAAAGTTGTGGCCTAATTTAAACCCATAGATTGTCGTCATGTCTCATTTCTGGGCAGGTAGGCTCCAGGGACAGGGTTTAGCGTGTGGGCTCACAAAGCAAACAAAGCAAAGCACAATTACTGTTAGTATTAATCATCATAAATGAGTTCCATAATTGGGTCTGAAAAGGCTCTTCAGTCCCCACTTGCTCCACCTCATCTGGTAGGGAACAACCAACAACCAAATGTTTTCACATGGAGTCCAAACACATGGTGGACCATCACAGGAATGAACTGGGGCTTATTAAACAGAGGTAAACAAAGAACTCAAAAATCACTTGAAATAGTTTACCAATATAATACTGTATAACAAAGCATTAAATCCTCCTCTGCCTACTCTTCTCAGTCCAACACAACAGATACTTGCTTCCCTTTTGTTAGGTGCAAGTGGGGAAAGGGAATGGGAACTTTCAGGCGTGAATAACAATGGCAGGGTCTGCCAGTTTGGGTTATCTCAGTTTCCCTATCTTAAATTCAGTTCTCCACATTTTGCAGTAATCTGAATTTAAAATAAAAATCTCTTCCTGAAAATTCTTCAGTATTAGTGCAATTTTTTTTCTTAATAAACACATAGGTGTATGCAGTTCTGACTAATGTGCACATTTTTGCATGCAATTTCCCCTAATATAATGTATTTTGTATGTTGTTTTTGCTAGGATCTTAATTTTTATGCCCTACTTCCCCCACTCCCGCTCTGTCATGGTTCTGATTTTGATGAGGAAGTGTCTCCAGTTGATTGGTTGTTGTTGTTGTTTAAATCGCATTATAGATTTAAACAGTAGTTGGGGGGACCACAAAGGGCATCTAGTCCAATCCCCTGCAATGCAGGGAACTTTTGCCCAACGTGGGGCTTGACTGGTTAGTTGTTGTTTTTTATTTTTATTTTAATAAAATCACATTAAATGAACTAACTCATCTCATGTACCATTTCATTAGTCCTCCACTTCACAGAAAGCTGCAACCATTCTTGGTTCTCTGATCAGAGGACCCGATAGATGTGTTTGTTTTATTCACACTTTTAGTAATGCACTTAACTCGTTGGTGTACCCCTGTAAAATGCAATATGTATGCGAACTAGATTGGCTAAAAGTAAAATGACTGGTCAACCACACTGTTCTTTTTTTTGGGGGGGGGGTTAACCCAACAACAATACCATCACAATTTTAAAAGCCTCTTTCTCTATAATAATGCCTTTTGCATTTGTGTTTCTGAATGACAATAATATTGATGCCAATAATTTTTAAAAGATTGCCTTGAAAATGTCAACAGAGGAAAACATGCCCATAATTTGCAGCCGTTCAATAGATTCTCCCCCGCCCCCCGCCAAGTTTTCAGTCACTTTTTGATCAAAGGAAACATTGTAGCTGTTGCTGATGACACAACACCTGTCTTTCTCCTCTCTTCTTCTTTTTTGTTTTGTTTTTTTAATTGGCATTAGTCACTAGGCTTGTAATGGATCAACATCATCATGCCAATTATGGCTCTCCACAAATGTGTTCTCGCTGAGCCGACCTCTGCAATTTCCAGCCCTCTCACACATCTGTTATTTCCGCGGCATAAAATGCTTGATGATCATCTATACAAAATGTCTACACTGACAGGTGGCCAGAAAAGAGCAAGTGAAAAAATGGGACTTTGACTTCAAATCATGGCATCTACGATTCTGGAGCCACCTTCCCCAACCTGGTGCCCTCTGACTGTTTTGGACTATAACTCCCACTATCCCTGGTCATTGACTATGCTAGCAGGGGCTGATGGGAGTTGTAGTCCAAAACCACTGAAGGACACCAGATTTGGGGGAAATCGTCAAATAGACGGCAAGGGACCTGATCTAGCACCACAAGAGCTTCCCATTTGGGCCCCACAACCGCCCCTGATCTCAAGCATCTCCCAAGTTTTCTGGCACATCTCATTATTTTACCAAGAGCTGAGCTACAGTCAAAGGACTCTATAACCATTTGTGCCATGAAGAACAACAGAGGCTTTGTCAGAAGCTTTTGCAAACTTGGCCAAAAAAGCCCCTTTCACACATCTTGGAATGCCAGTTGTAAGGAAAATGATTCAAAGATTCATAGAATTGTAGCACTGGAAGGGACCAGGAAGATAACCAGTCCAACCCCTGAAATACAGGAATCTTTTGCCCAATGTAGGCTTGAACCCACAAGGCTGAGATTAAGACTCTCATGGATGTTAGTGAGGTTGTGGGCAAGGAAAGAGTTAAGTAACAAACATACGAAGTGCTTCTCCTCTTGGAATTGCACACAGACACACATCAGCAGTCTTGTGTTTGTGGCCAAAAGTGTAGCTCCAGCATCAAATATATGCACCTGTCCCTGCTGCATTCCAAATTTGTATCTAATAATATCTTGGAAACGAGCCAACTTTGTCAGAAGACTGTCAGCTTTCTTGCTTTAGTATTGGATCCTAAAGCTGAAATTCTGAAAGTCATTCTAACAGCTTTTGTGTAAAACACACTGAAAATATACTGGTGACTTAAATGTAAACACATACATCTTCTAAAGTGTGTGCGAGGAGGGGCTAAGCTGTCACCTCGACTAGGCCGGCTGGCTGTGGTCAGTGTGAGAGCCAGTGTGGTGTAGTGGATAAGAGCGGTAGTCTTGTAATCTGGGGAACCGGGTTCGCGTCTCCGCTCCTCCACATGTAGCTGCTGGGTGACCTTGGGCCAGTCACACTTCTCTGAAGCCTCTCAGCCCCACTCACCTCACAGAGTGTTTGTTGTGGGGGAGGAAGGGAAAGGAGAATGTTAGCCGCTTTGAGACTCCTGAAGGGGAGTGAAAGGCGGGATATCAAATCCAAACTCTTCTTCTTCTTCTGTAGCTGATGGATGCTGAAGTCCAACAACATCTAGAATGCCACAGGTTCCTCACCCCTTTTCTGAAGGAAAGAGAAATGAAGAGGAGGAGGAGGAGGAAGGTTTTCTAGATTGTACTGATGTTACATGCCAGTCACTGAGTATATCTGAAGAGTCATAGCCACTCTCCAAGGCTTGTTCTTGCCACTGTGAGCCAACGGCCACTCTCAAATAACGTGCAAAAAATGTACCAATCTTATCATCCGAAAAATGTCAGAGGCGATGTGATTCTCAGAACACGGCTTCCCGGAGGAATAAGGGACTGGAGCAGGTTCTTTCAGTAAATGCTAATTTGCTTAATGGGTTGGGAAAGTGTGTAGCCTTTTGTAAGCCTGCATCATTTGCCCAATACAATTACGTGGAACCGAGTGTGTGAAGTATAACCGGGAGGCGAGAGATACCAAGCCTAGGGAGGCCCCCAATGCCCCTTTTCTGCTAATGACGATATCGTCTCTCTTTCCATTTAATCTAGGTCCTGTTTGGGCCTGAGGCTGTTTCATATAAACCCAACCGACGCGAGGACCTGCCTCTCTCTATCCACTTTTGCCTTGTCCACCTGCAGCCCTGGAATATGTCACAGGGAGCGACATGGAACAGCGTAGAGCTCCGACGTGCTCAGTCTCCCTGCTGCACCTCTTTGGGGAGCAGCAGGGGCATCACAGGGTCTGGCTGCAGGCACTCCCCACTCCAATCACCCCTTATCAGGTTTTCCAGCGCGGCTGACGCAGCCCCTGGTGGAGCGGCAGGGGCTGTTTTGTCGGCAGAGCTGCCCATTCTTCATAAGCCGTCCCCTCAGGGCCTGGTATTTTCTGCACTTCTGGCCTTTGCAACCCAAGTGTGTGCGTAGGGATAATGTGCACCAGCTCAGCTACCAGCCCCCCTTCTGCCCTTCTGCTCTTTGGCAAACCACAGCTTGTTTGCAGGTCAGGGAGTGTGGGTGGAAAATGAACCCCATCTTTTTCACTGTGGACTTGCGAATTTGGGGTGGGTGTGTAGACCTCTGCTTAGACTTAGAAGGAGTGAGCAAGCTGAAGACAAACAGGGCAGAAAATGGCTCCCCGCCCCCCTTCATGCCATTGCTTGTGAAGAGTTTGCATTCCTCAAATATGGGGATGTGGAGGATGATAAGGTCTTTGGTGTTTCATTTCTGAATAGAATAATAAAATCATAGAAATATATAGTTGGAAGGGAGCACGAGGGACATGTAGTCCAACCCTCTGTAATGTAATGCAGGAATCTTTTTGCCCAATGTGGGGCTTTTTGCCCAATGTGGGCCTTGAGTTTAAGAGTCTCATGCTCTATCAACTGAGCTATAGTCAAGATGAGAAATATTCCCTCCCATTGTCACTTTGCTTTCCTTCAGTTTTACCATGAATTATCGGACTGTACCAGCATGAGTTTGACCAAACTGTGGGAGGAAGTGGAAGACAGGAGTGCCTGGCGTGCTCTGGTCCATGGGATCACGAAGAGTCGGACACGACTAAATGACTAAACAACAACAACAACAAACTTTATATATAGACTGGAAAGTAGATATGCATTTGAATAATTGGACTCTTAAAGCCACAAAAACTCATGCTATAAAGGGATCGAAAAACTCTGAATTGCCAGAATTGACCCTTCAGGTGTGGTTGGACTCTGAATTCCATCAACGCCAGCCATCACGGCCAGTGGTCAGGGATGGGGGGAACAGGAATCCCACAACTGCTATAGGGCTGCAGGTTCCCTATTCTGGCTCTATTATATTAACCTACTGTAGCCTAGAGCCCCTGAGGGCCTCCACACACACACAAAACCTTTGCATAGGTGCCCATATCCAGGAGAAACCACACATCATAAGACCATGGTGGTCATATCTCATTTCTCTTCTTCTGTAACCTGCGCAACCTCATGCTAGGATGTCACAATGTGATACGTTTCATGTGGAGCTTGGGCAGGTGAACACAAAGTGTTGGGAGAACCTGAGTAAATGGTACTACCCATTACAGAGGGGAAATGATAATATTTCTTACAACTTGTCATTCCAACCAAATATATTTATATGAAGTGTGACTGTGACGAAGGCAAGAAGCCATGACTGACTACAGGCCTCTGTTGAGCTGTAGTTTCTTGCCGGATGTAGGCTTGTCTCTGTGTTACATGGGAAATGAACCTGTCTGACATTGATTCCACATGTATAGATTCAGGTATTTAGGCATAAATTTATACAGGCAAGCTTAGAGGTGATTCTACATGGAACATTCTTTTTAGGAATCCCTGTTTGTTTATATAACTCATGCATGAAACCTTTTTGTACTTTTAAGTACTATTCTTGCTCAGTAATGCTACTGGAGAATTATCATTGTTATGCACTGGAGTTTGTAAGTTTTATTTTAAACTGACCTGGATTTATTCATTTTTTATGCATGAAGCACAAAATGTAAGCACCTTAAACAAACAAAGAAGGGTGAAGTAACATTTGGATGAATGCACTTTGTAATGAGTGTATTATTCAGAGGGTGTTGAGAGATCATTCCAGAACTTCCCCATGTACTGGATACCATTTTTGGTTGTTGCTTGAGCCTTGCTCTTTCACAAAAACTATGTTTTGGTGCAGTGTTCCTTTAATGACAGTGCACAGCAATAGCTAGTTAATAGAAGCATTCTGATTCCAAGAGGTCAGTAAAGCAGTCACACTTTTTATATCTATAATCTTGTGTTACTCACCCATCCAATTACAAAAAGTGAAGAGAATTTAACTTAGGAAATTGCCAGCAAGGAAGCAACTGTAATTGAGCCTCCAGACAGTGCTTCAATAGGTTATGCTTCTGCTGTGGAAGCCTGGCAAGTGTATTGATTTGTTTTTTCCAAGTGGTCTAGAACTCCTATTACCTGTTTGATGGGCATTTATATCTGCTGCATTGAAGGACTATGGATTCTTGGCTTCTTGTTGGCATTCTAATGATGTAGGGTGCTTCCTGAATCATTCGAGCCTCCAAATAAAGAGGAAGATGGTGCTGTCTCTGCTCTTCTCAAAAGGAAAGTTCAGAATGGTGTGTGGTGTTTTGCTTACATGTCAGAGATATAGCCTCCCCTGAGTTGTGAAAACCACCTGCAATCCACACACATTCACAATGTTCACTTGAGCATGCCAGTGCAAGCAAAAATAAAGAAGATAGGAAGCAAAATTCCCTGGATGCCATGATCCATGTTTGGGGCAAGTATTCTTTAGTGACAAGTGTATGGAAACTGGGGAGGGCAGGGAACCTGTAGTCCTCTATCAACAAGTCATTTACCACAAACAAAATATGTGATTCTACATCCTGATATAGATCATTTCAGATTTATTTTCTGTGCCAACTGTGCCAAATGATTCCCCAGGCCATCTAATGTAGCCCTGGGATCTATGGGTATAAGGCAGTACAGTGGTACTTTGGTTCTCAAACTTAATCCCCTCCAAAGTCCGTTCCAAAACCAAAGTGTTCCAAAACCAAGGCAGGCTTTCCCATAGAAAGTAATGCAAAATGGATTAACCTGTTCCAGACTTTTAAAAACAACCCCTAAAACGGCAATTTAACATGAATTTTACTATCTAATGAGTCCATTGGTCCATAAAATGAAAGCAATAAAAATGTGCTGCAGTCACACAATCAATCAATCAGTAGTTGAACTGGGTTCCACACAGTCACAAAAACAAAACAAAAAAGAACCGCAAAAGCAAAAACGCAGAATAGCAAAACTAGGCAGACCTCAGCATAACACTCAAAACAGAGTACATTCAGCTTCCGAAAAAAGTTCGCAAACTGGAACACTTACTTCCGGGTTTGCAGTGTTCGCGTTCCAAGTTGTTTGAGTACCAAGGTGTTTGAGAACCAAGGTACCACTGTATACAAATCTATCTATCTATCTATCTATCTATCTATCTATCTATCTATCTATTTGATAATATCATGTCCCATTTTTGCCACTTGAGGTGAAACAGTAAAATGCTGCCCCACCCTGCTGTTGCCTCCCCCTGCTGCCCCTAATGAAGCCTTCCTTACCCACAAAACAGTAGTGATGACAAGATCTCATGGACACAAATGAGAACTTGTGAGCTTTCTGAGAGATTTCTGTGAGATTTTGTGAGATCTCACTGGAAACCACTGCCACTGCTGGTGACCACAGGGTAGTTGGGGCACCTGCAAAGTTGGGGCGCTGCTTCATGGGCTTCTGCCGCCTGATGTGGCTACCTGAGTTCACCTCATGGGCAGGTCAGCCCTGAAGGTTGTCCAGGTTCTGTCTAGCACATTTATTTTCTTATGAGCTTCTGAAACATTTCTCACCCCGATTCTACAAGAGATACCCATTCACACAGGTGGTGCAGATGCTCAACAAGTGCCCACTGAAATTGATTGGTGCATCTGCTGCAAATGGGAATGAACGATATTAGTCACATGCAAAAGCTATTTGTAGCTGGGGAAGCATTGCTAAAGAGCTGTCTGGAGGAGATGTAGAAGCAGTTGGAGGAGAAATATTTTTCTCTATCAATGCTGTGTGGAACTGTGGGATTCATTGTGCCCACGACACTGTCATTCCTCCTGTGTATGTGGTAAATCCAGAAGCAAGTGTAGAAAGGAGCTCAGCATACTTGAGGCTTTTAAGGAAGCCAATAAATGATCACATATTTCCCAGTTCTAAAAAAATAGCTGTGGGTGGTAACAATATCCTAGTCTCAGTCACACACAAACACACGAGATGGCAGGCACACCTGCAGTGGTTCGTTATGGGCATTTATGGTCTGGTCAACTCACCAGTTTTACTATATCATTACAAAAATGGCATACATTTGTATGCAACAACTGCGGCCCGTGTTTTGTAAACCCCAAAGTGGAAAGTGAGCAAAGAAGACTGGCAACTTAAGTTGACAGAATATGCACAACTTGTAGACTTAACATATAGAATAAGCGAGCAAGAAGAACATATGTTCAGAGAGGACTGGAAAACGTTTATTGAGTATATGGGAAATACCGTAACTGTGTACAGCTGAAAATGCAACAGAATAAATAATCTTAGATGGATGCAACAGTGGAATAGTTTATGTAAAATATGCAGGGATGTAAGGTATGCAAAATGAACCATGGAAAAAGAAGAATGGAAGTCATCAATATTTTAAAGTATGCAAAATGTTTATTTGAAATTGTAAAGCAGAAAATTTAATAAAAATTATATATAACAAAACAAAATGGCATACTCAGCAACAGCACAAAATACAAAATGTGTCTGGCCTCTGACGGTCACATTGATTTCCTTATTACAAATTGCCAAAAAAGAATGAAACAAATGGATGTAAAATACACTGATTTTTGCCATTTAATTTTGACTATATCTAGGAGTGGGCCTTAATTCCTTGCTATGAATCTTCCTCCTCTCATAAACTGAAATCTCTTTGCTTCCACTCCCCTGGCACTTTAGGGCCTAGTCTAGATTTATAGAATCATAATGAATCCCCACAGGCAATCGCAGGGTGCCAACATGTACCTTTATGAGCTGGCACACAAGGGACACCTCCAAAATTTTAGCATCATTGGAGTAAGCACATTCCTCTCTGGTGCCTGTGCAAATTTAACCCTGAGGAGGTACTGAGGAGCACCATACACCAAAGGAGTGAAGTAAGGACAACTGGTATTGTTCCAGTCACAGAAGTCTTGGAAAGTGTCCTTCCTCTCTGTTGTGTCAGCTCCCCCTTGTGTGTGGATTTAATCACTACACCTACATTGTCTTGAGAAAATTTACACTGAGACCTGGCTATAAATCTCACAGCCGCATAACTATATATGAAGCACAGAATCTCAAAGTCTAAGGGCCAAGTCAGACTTTCTTTTGAAAAAAGGAGCTGCATTGCCATGGCAGACTATTAAAATGTTTATAAAGACTGAGGGCCCACTGGAGGTCACCTGCCTGTAAATAATACTGTTATTAAAAGGTTATGGAAAGCATTTGAAATGCACATATATTGTTTCAGTCAACAGCATAATCTCATCTCATTTGGACTTCTCAGTCACAGGAATTGGCACAGTGCGGAGTCGGATATTGCAAAGAAGCCCAAACAAGAGCACACTGGAAGCAATACACAAGGCTGACCACAAGATGGGGTCATGAGAACAGCATTTCAAAAAAATAATGCTTAGAAGAGCAGGAGTCAACCAGGAAGATTCTCAAAATATTGAGAGTCTGGAACTGAGGAGAGCATTTCAGCCCTTGAGAAAGCAGCTAGCCAGGACTCCCTGTAAATTCCTTTCAGTTATCTGGCTGAGGGAGGAAAGCTGCCTGAAGTCATTGTTGTTATGAGTTTTGGGGGTGGGTAGGTTGTATGCTGAGACCCTTCTAATTCCTGGATCCAGTCAGTGTTAAACTATAAGAAAGGATTCAAATTCCTGGAATAGCCAGGCTAGCTTCCTGGCGAGGTGATAGCCTAGCTAATTGAACATTAAGGGAACAAAGGAAGTGGCTCTGTGCCAGACTGTAAATGGGTGGGGCCTCCTCCCTCAACTTGCTGGTAAAGGTAAAAGGACCCCTGACCATTAGGTCCAGTCGTGGCCGACTCTGGGGTTGCGGCGCTCATCTCGCTTTATTGGCCGAGGGAGCCGGCGTACAGCTTCCGGGTCATGTGGCCAGCATGACTAAGTCGCTTCTGGTGAACCAGAGCAGCGCACGGAAACACCGTTTACCTTCCTGCCAGAGTGGTACCTATTTATGTACTTGCACTTGACGTGCTTTCAAACTGCTAGGTTGGCAGGAGCAGGGACCGAGCAACGGGAGCTCACCCCATCGCGGGAATTCAAAACGCCGACCTTCTGATCGGCAAGTCCTAGGCTCTGTGGTTTAACCCACAGCGCCACCCACATCCCTTATTCCTACATTAAGCTGTTTCCATTTTTGTTCATTGCACCACGTGTGAGAAAATCATAAACGCGTCATTTCAAAACAAATCCTCCTGGATTTATCATGGCGCTTTGGAATAGTGGGAAATTAACACTTGGTGCCTCTTGGCCTTGCTGTTGCACAGCCTACTATCATACTGAGGGGGCCAGTAAATATTGAGGCTTTGTGGTATTGACTGAGCCATCATATGTCCATAGCCTTAGTAATCCACCATTTCTCTGGAACGCCCTGCCTATTGATACTCTTACTGTATTATTTCAGACGCCTGCTGCAACTTTCGGCAAGCCTATCCAGACTCGCGGTTTAGTTATATTTCTTTGTTTTAAAGGTTTTTATTGATTTTATCTTCATTTCTCACCACACTGATTTTATGTAGATTTAATTTTAGTTTTGTGGATTTCAAAACCACTAGAATGCCTATATTATGCAAATCCACTTGAAAAGACACGTAAACGTAATAGGCTGTATAATAACAATTGTAAAGTTATTTACTAGAAACTACTTCTCAAAATTAGATACAGCTTCTCATAATGTCAAAATCGACATCGTGACATAACATATTAAAATGTAGCTTTTTCAGATGACCACCAAGTCCAGTATGTACAAAATGTGTTTCCTAAGGAATACATCAGATAGAAAAATACAAGAGAAGATGAAGAAATTAGAAATGAATATACTACGAGACTTACAAAATAGTAATCGTATTTTGTACATACTGGACTTGGTGGTAAACTGAATAAGCTACATTTTAATATGTTATGTCACAATGTTGATTTTGACATTATGAGGAGCTGTATCTAATTTTGAGAAGTAGTTTCTAGTAAATAACTTTACAATTGTTATTATACAGCCTATTACATTTACGTGTCTTTTCAAGCAGTTTGTGGATTTCAGCAAAGTTCTAGTTATGATTTTTATTTTTATTTTTACACTGCATGGAGAACTTTTTGATGAGGCAGTGTGTTTTGGGGATTTTTAATAAATAAATAAATAAAGATAATGACAGCCCTGGGCTGTGTGTGTACAGGGCAAGGAAGCTGGGGTGAGGGGGAGATTCATTGCAACGAGAGTTGTTAGGAGACCCTTATTCCCCTCACAGAGCTGTGTTTTTCAGAGAGGGTAAACAGTCAGACCTTCTTCCCAGGGAACTTGAGGAATTGCAGCTCTCCAAGGAGAACAGAGATCTACTAAAGAACGCCCTCCGACATTTCGCAAACTACAGTGCCCAGGATCCTTGAGGGAAGCATGACTGTTTAAAGTGGCATGATACTGTTTTCAATATTCATCATGCAGATGGGGCTTCGTATGCTCCTTAAGGCTTTCAGTCCCATGTGATTCTATGATGGTGGCAATGCTGCTGTTGGCTCAGTGTACCTTGGAGCAGGTGAGGGAGATCCAGCCCAGCCCAGCAAACTGTGCAACATTTGCCTTGCCTAGTATGGCTCTTCACTGTGTCTTGTATCAGTTTTTCACCATGCTGAGTGGGTGGCATTCTGTGTCCTGATGGCCTCCCAGCATGTTCAGAGCTGGGTCTCTGTGGACGCTATAAGTCCCTCGGAAGTCTTTAATGGTGTCAAATATATCCATTCCACCATCCAAGAACATTTCAGAACTCATGTAGGGTGTGGTGGCCGGACATGTGTAGATGGCTCCATTTTTCACATCTGTGAAATAGAGATAATGGAACTAGTCCACCTTTCCAAGGCACAGATAGGTAGCCGTGTTGGTCTGCCATAGTCAAAACAAAAAAAATTCCTTCCAGTAGCACCTTAAAGACCAACTAAGTCAGTTCTTGGTATGAGCTTTCGTGTGCATGCACACTTCTTCAGATACACTGAAACAGAAGTTTCCAGACCCTTCTATATAGTGAGAAGGTGGGGAGGGGTATTACTCAGAAGGGTGGTAGGAATGGGTGATTGGCAGATAGCTGTGATGAGCCTGTTGACGACTCTTAACGACTGCAATAGGTCTTACAGGAGGAAGCAAGGGGTGAAAAGGTGAAAAATGGCTTTGTCATGTATAATGAGATAAGAATCCAAGGTCTTTGTTCAGGCCAGGTTTCTCCATGGTTTTAAGTTTGGTGATAAGTTGTAATTCAGCAGCTTCTCTTTCCAGTCTATTTCTGAAATTCCTTTGTAGTAAAACAGCTACTTTGAGATCTTGTATAGAATGTCCTGGGAGATTGAAGTGTTCTCCTACTGGTTTCTCTGTCTTGTGATTCCTGATGTCCGATTTATGTCCGTTTATTCTTTGGCGTAAGGTCTGGCCTGTTTGTCCAATATAGAGAGCTGAAGGACACTGTTGGCATTTGATGGCATACACAATGTTAGACGATGAGCAATTAAATAGTCCCGAGATGGTATGTGTGATGTTGTTGGGGCCAGTAATGGTGTTGTCCGGGTGTATGTGGCAGCAAAGTTGGCATCTGGGTTTATTGCAGGCTCTGGTGCCAGTGTCCGTGTTAGGTCTGGTTGTAGTATTATTGTGGGTTAGGAGTTGTTTAAGACTGGGTGGCTGTCTGTAGGCAATGAAAGGTCTTCCTCCCAGAGCTTGAGAAAGAGAACTGTCATTGTCCAGGAGAGGTTGTAGATCTCTGATTTTGTAGATTTCCAAGGCACAGTTAGATATATTGATGGCAATGTTCTATAGTTCACTATAGCCACATTTTCCACTCCCACAAGGATTTTTTCTAGTAAATCGACAAACATGAAAAATAAAACAGGTTCTAGAATACTGTGTTTTCAACCTCAAGAAAGCTTTATGGAACAGACAAGACATTTAATAGCAATGATGGATTATTTGTTGCTGGCTAGGGACAAGTCCTTTCTGGGTTTTGTTTTGTTTTTAAGTTTACAGTCTAGGCTATGATGGTAATCCAAAGAGTCCTTTGAACTTTGAGTACTTGAGGCATTTGCATGAAAATTGATCTTTATTGCCATGGTTGGTGTTAGTGTAGAGACACAAAGAATGTAAAAGGATACCTTTTGCTGGACCAGTTCTGCTATTGAAAGAAGATGAAAGCTTACATGCCTTGAGAGGTTCTTAGGTGCAAAAAACAACAACCCACAAAAGAACCACCTGAGCTGAGTACAGTCACACTATTAAGCTGAGTACAGTCACACAGTCAAAAATGTATATTGCAAAATATACACTGGTGTATAAACCTAAAGCAAAGTTTAGGTTTCTAGATTGACAACTGAAAGCCAGGAATTTCAAAGTAGCTTTCTCTGAAATGCTACCTGTTCCAGATGCAGGGCCGGCTAGACAGGGGCCGTTGAATGGTTTCATTGCATGGATGAGACAGTGGAGCTGGGAAAAGGGGCTAGATTTGTTAGGCACTGGAAACACTTTAGGGCAAGCAGTCTGCCTCAGTTTAGGCATACTATGGACACACAAACACAGATAACAACAACAACACACACACACACACATATGAATGAATGAAACTACAGTGGTACCTCAGGTTACATACGCTTCAGGTTACAGACTCCGCTAACACAGAAATAGTGCTTCAGGTTAAGAACTTTGCTTCAGGATGAGAACAGAAATCAGGCTCTGGCGGCGCGGCGGCGGCAGGAGGCCCCATTAGCTAAAGTGGTGCTTCAGGTTAAGAACAGTTTCAGGTTAAGTATGGACCTCCGGAATGAATTAAGTACTTAACCTGAGGTACTACTGTATTTAATTGGGACAGTTCTTGTTGCTCACAAAGATAGGAATGTATATATGTCTCAGACCTGGCAGAAGTAACATTGGGTATTGTTAAACTTCCCTGTGACCATTTTTTGTGAAGGCCAATATATAAATCTCTCAATAAATGCAATAAATAAAATAAATGTTGGTGGCTTGGCTGCTGTCATGATTCTAAGCTTATTTATTTATTTAGCAAGCAAGCAAGCAACATTTTGTGCCACTAGATGTTAATCAAACCTCTAAGCAGTTTATCAGAAATTTACCAGTTTATCAGAAAATTACCAGGGAAAAACAGTTAAAAACCATTTACAGAGGTGCTGCTCTGCATGGTTACCTGTTTGTATTAATATGTGCTCACATGAAGTGCTAAAAGCACTTGGGGAAAGTGCTTGAAAATTATGGATTTCCTAACCCAAATGGCATGTTCACTGTTCAAACAAACATGTAACAATGTGTTGAGGTGACCATGAGATTAAGGATCCTAACAGTTGCTACCTCAACGGCCGGCAAGACATGCAAACTGGGCCTTACTTGGGTAGCTGTTGAGCTACACCAGGGTTGGAGAACCTTGTCCACCACCACAAATCAAAAGAAACCATTTATAAGCATGCCATTCCAACTCTGCATAAAGGAAGGTGTCCTCTGGTGTTTTCACAGACTGCATCTCCGCATAGAGATCACTGTGCAAACTGAAGCACACACCCCAGTCCAAGAAGTAGTGTTCCGGACAAAGCTATTCCAGGAAACCGGCTGCTGCGTTTGTTTACCTCCCATTATGCAAAAGCACCCAGAGACTTGAAAGGGAAGCGGAATGGTGTACAAGTGTCTCTTGAGTCACCGGGAGAGTCTTGGTCCCATTCCTGAAGATTTATCAGACGTACATTGTCAGGGTCTTTAACTTCCCCTCCGCCTCCTCTTCCACCCACCCCTGCCCCCACTCTCTGACCCCTAAATTAGCGTTGAAAAGAAAGATGTTCTTTTCATCGCTCCCACAGAGGCTGCTTCCCTGTCCTCCCTCGTTCCCCAGTGGTCTTTCAGGAGCTACTCAAAGACGGTGGCAGCCTGACAGCCAACAGATGGTCTCCCAGCAGGGGAACAAGCATTAAACAGAGGAGGAGGAGGAGGAGAAAGAGGAAGCATCAGCACACCCATTCTGTCTCGCCTTGGGATCTGCAGGGCCATTCTTGAGAGCTGGGGCCGGACAGAGTCTACCACCCTTCTGTTGTCCTTTCAGCGCCTTCTAACCACAGCCACCTAACACTTACAGGAAACCCACCTTGCGTTGTTTTTCTTGTAGGGTGGTAGGGAGTAATCTGACATCAGCAGGTTGGGCAAGAAGCACTGGATTTCTGCATGTTAAATATGCAGGAGGCTTAGGAGGAGAAACAACCATATCCCTTTTGCCTATCAAGAGTGGAAAACTCTTCCTCCTTTTGGTCCAAAACAGTATTCCATGGCCCACTAATAACTGCACCAGCTCTCAGCAGAAGCACCTGTGATTGTAGGTGACTTAACACTACTCTGAGGTTGGCTGACATTAGATACAGTGGTACCTTGGTTCTTGAACGGCTTGGCATGTTCACTGAACAAATCAGCTCCCGAATGCCACAAACCCGGAAGTAAGTGTTTCAGTTTGTGAACGTTTTTCGGAAGCCAAACATCTGACATGACTTTCACTTGAGTGCAGGAAGCTCCTGCAGCCAATCAGAAGTCGTGCCTTGGTTTTCAAACAGTTTCAGAAGTCAAACAGACTCCCAGAGCAGATTAAGTTCGAGAACCAACTACAACCTAAAGAGCCTACATGCAATCAACCCCACATTCTGTACATATAGGTGACAGGCGCAGGGTCTTGGACTCAGCCTAGACTTAGCCTATCCCCCCCCCCACTACGTTACTTTTCTATGTGGACTTTTTTCTCCACAGAGTAGCATTCCATCACCATGTGAGCTTCTACCTGTGGTCTAAAGTGCTGCGGTCAAGACACCTGTTTTCTGCCTTCTTTACTGTTTGGAAGAACTAGGCCCAGAGAGGACCATTGCTCTAGATCTCCCTGTTCATTTCAGGGCTTTTGCTTCAACTTTTGAAAAGTGCCACTCTGAGGGATCATTCCCACATCGCCAACCCCTGGAACCAATGGGTTTGTTTAAGCTGGTATCGAAAGGGAGGGGGAGGGAGGAGTCTCTTGTGCGTCTTGCTGAGCCCCATCCTTCTTTTGACAGCAAGACAAAGCTGCAGCTGCTTACACCATGCTGAAGTTCTACTCTTTACAGTCTTTCACTCGCATTCAAACGGAACTCATTATCGCAAGCAGCTTCATCACGGGAAGTGGTGGTGACTGGCTGGCTGGCTGCCTGCCTGCCTGGCTCACATGCTGGTGGATGGGCTAAGGATTAAAGCTTTAGGCCAGTGCTTTTCCCGAATGGTGGGTCAGGAAGACTCAGGATCCTTGTGGGTGGGTCATTAAACTGACAATGGTAAGTATCAGGGACAACATCGCACAAAGGTTCTGATGAGGCTCCTAAGTGAGGAGTTGGGGCTGAGAGATGGGGTCCCGCTGTGAA
Organism: Podarcis erhardii; assembly: GCF_964252035.2. Lineage (NCBI taxonomy): Eukaryota > Metazoa > Chordata > Lepidosauria > Squamata > Lacertidae > Podarcis > Podarcis erhardii. The sequence goes on along the minus strand of NC_138497.1, from coordinate 75,504,722 downwards.
AGATTAGGAACCACTTTGCCCCCATTCTCCATTGGGGCAGGGAATCTCACAGCATTTTCCCTCAACACACTGAGATTGGGGGGGGGGGTAATATAATTAAGAATGTTGTGAATAATTGAACTGCACCAAAAGTGAGAGAGGAGAAGGACATTAGTTACTACCAAGTGTTTTTGGCACCCAAAAAGTCTGACACCATTTTTTGGTTTGTTTGTTTTTTACTACTTTTAATGTATTTTCATTTTGCTGACAACAATATATACTTTATTATTATTTATTTATTTATTAAATTTTGACATAAATATATTTCACAAACGTACAAAAGACAAAATGAAAAAGAAAAAACAGAAAAAGAGAAGAAAAGAAAAGAAAAGAAAAAGAAAAAGAGAAAAAAAGAGAAAAACACAAAATACATACAACTTTAAATAACATTGATCGACTTCCCTTTATCTCGATTTCGGAAACTATTGCCTTGTTTATCTATCTGCTGTGTCTATTCCTTAATAAAACTTTTTACATAGTAAGCGTTATCTCATGCCTACTGTGATTTCTGTAAGTACATATGTGTTTCTGATCAACATTTTGATTTTCCCCTTGTCTCTATTTCCATATATATCCTAAATTTATTCCATTCATTGTTAAATTTTGCACTTCTTTGATTTCTTATTTTCTGTGTCAATTTAGCCAACTCCAAATAATCGGATAGTTTAAGTTGCCACTCCTTTAGTGTTGGGATTTTTGGTGTTTTCCAGTACTGTGCTATGAGGGTTCTGGCGGCCACCGTTGCATATTGAAAAAAGGTTCTATCTTCTACTTTGATATCCTTACCAATTATCCCCAGCAAGAAGGCTTCGGGTTTTTTAACAAACGTATATTTAAGATTTTTTTTTAATTCATTATAGATGGATTCCCAAAATTTTTTGAGAATCTCGCACATCCACCACGTATGGATGAAATCGCCCTCCTTGCTCTTACATTTCCAACACAGTTTATCGCCCGTTCTATACATTTTATGTAGTTTTACTGGCGTTATGTACCACCTGTACATCATCTTATACATGTTTTCCTTTAGTGTCGTGCATGCTGAGAAATTCATATCTTTACACCACAATGCCTTCCATTTGTCAAACTCTATGTTGTACCCTAGGTCTACCGCCCACTTCACCATCACTTCCTTTACTTCCTCGTCCTTGGTGTCCCACTCAAGCAACTGGTTGTACATTTTTGATAATAATTTTGTTTTACTTTCTATTATTTCAATCTGAAATCTAGATTTCTTGTCATTTATTCCAATCTTATTATCTTCCCTCCACATTGAATTAATTTGATGGTATTGAATCCAGCCAGTCAGCTTGCTTTTTATTTCTTCATAAGGTCTAATCCTCCACCCGGATTCTGTTTTGGTTAGTAAATCTTCATATGTCCATCTTTCCCCCTCGATGTTTAATTTTTTAATTGTTAAAATGTCTATTGGTGATAACCACCAGGGCGTTTTCTGCTCCAACAATTTTTTATTCCTTTCCCACACTTCCAGCAGTGGCCCTCTGAGAATGTGATTAGAAAAACCTTTATGAACCCTTCCTTTATCTCGCCATAAATAGGCATGCCAACCGACAATATATACTAATAACAGGTGACTGTGAGTCAAAGGAAGGCAAAACCTTTGTTTAGGAGTATATGCAAGCTGCATGTTGTATGAAAATAAACAGAGTTTCATAAAAAGTTTACAGATGTGTGTTGAGTCCTCCTGTCTCTTAACTGCCGTGTCAATTTTTCCATGACAGCAAGCTGCCCTGCTTCTTCATGCCAATCCTTCAACACATCTGCATCCAAGGATCTTCAACATTTCACAATAGTGTACTTGTACTGTAATTTTATGTAGTGAGCCACCCTGAGATCTATGGATGTCGGGCGATATACAAATTTTATTTTATTTAATTATTTAATTATTTTGCAATTCCTGGTAAAATTGAAATTAAATTCTTGTACTTTAGTGTACTAATTATTATTATTATTATTAAATAATTTTTATTAAAGATTTTCCTCATATACAAAAACACATGCATTGTCTCTTTCTTCAGATTGTGTTTTCTACAGATCAGATACATTTGTTGTGAGACATTGGTGTTATAGGCCATATAGGGTTGGGAAGAAAAGGGGGGGGGACGGGAGACAGTGGGTGGGGTGGTAAAGCTTATGTTCTTTTACTTAGTGCATGTATGGGGGTTTTGTGTCAGCATTACTTGGGTAGGTTCTCTTTCTATTCGCTTGTTATGTTTCCTTGGTGGTGAGAGAGGTTGGGGCGGCCTTGGGTGTGGCTACAATACATATATCTCAATGCACATTACAAGCGTAACCAAGAAGTATTTAAGATTTCAGCTATGCTTTACAAGTTATTTTAATCAAAATGAGCTGTAATCAAAGATATTAAAGACAAACCAAAACAACAAAATACTTGCGTTTGATCATATGACATTGTAAGATAATTTTCTACAACAATGAAATCTGGGGAAAGCAAATAGCAAGCATAAATTCTGCTTTCTGATTCTTCAAATCAGGAAAAACCCGTGGCTCCCCAAATGTTGTTGGACTTTATTTATTTGACTACTTACTTGCCGATTTACATAAATAAGAAACATTCTTATAGTGCAGCAGTGTGTGTGGGTGTGTGCACGCATGCGCATGTTTGTACCAAAAAAAAAACCCCTCAAAAAATGATTGTGTAGATTGTGGTGATGATGAGAATGATACTGAGATGTACATTTTCAGGATCCACCCTGGGACCTTAGACTGAAGGGTGGGTAATTAACAACAACAACAACAACAACAACAACAACAACAACAACAACGTAACAGGATGGGTTACAACAATAAAATTGTCAAACAAATGAAACAAGTACAAACATAAAACAAGAAAAGTATAAAAACCGTTCTATGTATAAAACAACTCCTATCAGCTCCAAACAGCATGGCCAATAGCCATTTCAAACTTTTCTCTAAGGAAGCCTTCCTCAGTTTCTTGCCCTCCCAACACTTGTGACCATTGGCCTTGCTGGCACTAAACTCAAAACTCAAAACATGTGGAAACCACCGGGCTGGGAGAGCCTGCTTTAGAATCATGTTGATGGTAACCTTCTGTCTCGGGAGACAATGGAGGAATGCGCCTTTGGGGTGAAGTCAAACCATTGGAGAGTTACAGTGCCTGCTATGGCTGTAGAGACTGATAAAAGGAAAGACATGCTTTGTTGCAACTGGAACAGATGAAGGCATCTGGTTCTGCAGATGCAGATGCACTAGGGCATCTGAATGAAAGTCGTTAGAACTGGAAACATTATGTTTTTAAATGAAGTCAAAGGTTGGAATCCTAAATACATTTTTTTTAGGGAGTAAGCCCCTTGGAAATTGTTGTTGTTGTTGTTTAGTCATTTAGCCATGACCCCATGGACCAGAGCACGCTAGGCACTCCTGTGTTCCACTGCCTCCCACAGTTTGGTCAAACTCATGTTCAAGAACACTGTCCAACCATCTCGTCCTCTGTTGTCAACCTTCTCCTTGTGCCCTCAATCTTTCCCAGCATCAGGGTCTTTTCCAGGGAGTCTTCTCTTCTTGTGAGGTGGCCAAAGTATTGCAGCCTCAGCTTCAGGATCTGTCCTTCCGGTGAGCGCTCAGAGCTGATTTCCTTAAGAATGGATAGTTTGGTCTTCTTGCAGCCTTGGAAATTAGTGGTATTTATTTGTGCGTATGTTTGCTTAGGATCATATTGCATTTTTCTACTGATTTAAGCAGCTGCAGACTGAAAAATAAAATTAAGATAGTGAAAATCAAAAAGTTCACAAATGCCCCTCCCCAACCCCCCAACCCCACCCCGCACACACACATCTATTTCTGTTGGCCTTTGTGTTTCTGCAATGTTGTACACATTTAAAATTAGGTCCTTAGAAGACTTCTCTAGGCCCAAAGGCTGCATATTGTTCTTTTCCTCCAGTGCTAAAGAGATAAACTTTCTAAATGTGAGGCGTGAAAAGAAGGCTGAAATTGAATCCAACAATGAATAGGGCACAGGCACCATCACCACCAACAAAGCCACAACCAATAGAACAAAGGGGTGTGAAAGTGAAAGGGGGAGGAGACCAAAGCAGGGGAAAGTACTTAAAGTTCCCTATGAATGCAACAGTGTCATGGTTTTTTTGCAGACCAAAGACCCTTCAAGGGAAGCATGCAGCTCCATTATCCCACACTGAGGAGTGATAAATGGTCACCACTAACATTGACTCTGGCTGATAAACGTTCTGTTCCTTGGGGAGGCAGAGGCAGGGGTCCAAGCTGCACCATAGCCATTTGGGTCACTGACAATAAAAGGAAATTAAAATGCATCTGCTCTGACAGTGTCCGGGGAAGGGCTGGAGTAAGGAGGCCTGTAGATGACATCGCCACCTCCACTGCCTCCTCCTCCTCCTCCTCCTCCTCCTTTCCTTCCTGTTTCAATTCAGCCAGCCCCTTATCTGTATAGATGATGAAGTTCTTGCTGCGATTTCATGCCTGCCACATCCAGCTGCTCCTGCGCTGAGAATGATGCACACCCATTCCCCCATTCCTTGCCCGCCCTCATGCACATCTCATTCTTTTACGCGTTAGGCCACAACTCATGGCAGAACAAAGAATTCAGCTGATACAAACAATTACTGTGGGCTGGGTTTGACGGAGACACGACAGAAGTCTGCACGGAAAGAAAGGATTTCTACTCAGTGGTGAGGAGCTAAGGGTTTGTCTCTAGAACAAATTGCAATTTACATAGTGCCACTGCTGCTTTTTTTGTCACGCTTCAGAAAGCCTAAATATTCAAAAAGTCACAAGTTCAGGGTCTCCAAATCATTAATGTGACTTTAAAACCATGTGCTTATTTTCAGCTCATCTTCTGTGTTCTGCTTTCCAATGCATTCTTCGAGCTAAGTAATTCACACAATACATTTTTCTGTTGGTGCAAACAGTCCCAGACCGTCCCTGGGTACAAATGCATGTTGTCAAATATACTGTGTGATTCAAGCAAGCAGCAACTCAAGTTTTCAGATGGGGGGTGGGGGTGCCACTGCAATCACACGCATTATAAACCATTAATTGCTCTACACATCCTGGTTTTTCTACATAGGTGTGGCTGGAGGAAAGATTGAAAGGGCTTGACCACCTCAATGCTTAAGAAAATGTGTGAAGTACCTTTTTATGTTTCATGGATTCTCTTCCTTGGAGCAAAGATCAGACACACCCACGGCCGGTGCTTTCCTGTAACAGTTGAAGCAGGGAGAGGGACCCTGTCACCCTCCAGATGTTACCAAATTTCAACTCCCATCATTCCAAACTATTGGCAATGTTGGCTGGGGGTGATGGGACTATCTGAGAAGTAGCATTAAATATTTGACCTGTTCCATAAATGCTGTGTAAGAAATAGTATATGCTTCCTTGCAACATCTCAGTAATTAAGGTTAAATCAAAGTTTCTGTGGTTATGATGATAAGTACAGTATTTTGTGTTTTCGTTTTGTATTTTTATGCTGTGAACTTCCCTGTGGCCTTTAGCTGAAAGGTGGTATATAAATTTTATAAATAATACTCACAGTTAAAAAAAAGTAAAGAAAAACCAGCCTTTAAAATGAGCATTGGTTGCATGGACCATTGGCTTTGAAAGACTCGGCTTTGACATACAACTCTTTGAAAGATTTTCCACCACATGCACCACTCTATTCAGCCAGTGTGGTGTAGTGGTTAAGAGTGGTAGTCTCGTAATCTGGTGAACCGGGTTCACGTCTCCGCTCCTCCACATGCAGCTGCTGGGTGACCTTGGGCCAGTCACACTTGTGTGAAGTCTCTCAGCCCCACTCACCTCACAGAGTGTTTGTTGTGGGGGAGGAAGGGAAAGGAGAATGTTAGCCGCTTTGAGACTCCTGAAGGGGAGTGAAAGGAGGGATATCAAATCCAAACTCTTCTTCTTCTTCTTCTTCTTCTTGTTTACGTCGAATCGCCTTTGCCATTCCGCTGCTAATTCACACATTTTGGGGAGGTCCTTTTCGGAGCTCCTCTCAATCTCTTTTATTTCAACGACCCTGAACAATTAATTTTCATCAGCAAACTTGGCCATCTCACCGTTCAGCCCTAACTCTAGATAGCCAATGAACAAGTTTAAAAGCATGGGTCTCCATACTGGTCCAGGGCGGGACAGCAGGGGGCTTTCCCTTTTTACATCTCTCCATTAGGAGAACATACTCTTGGAACTTTAGTTGAAATTGCCATCACCATCACTGGGGCCTCTAAGTGGTGTCTAGGACTGCATATCAAACACACCAGTCTATGCAGAAAGACTACTCTGTCTAAAGACAGCCTTCTGGTTCCAGAGCTCTTCTGCCTCTCCCCCCTCACACGCACATTTCAAACTCAACACTACCATCTGTTCAGTTCAGTGACAGCTCTTCAGTTTAGCCATATTTTCTGTACTAGACTAGTAATGTTAAAACTGGGGCGCTGTCACTGAACTGAACAGATGTGAATTTGGAGTCTGACATACTTGCGGGAGGTGGTTTGCATGTGACCACAAGCCAAACTGGAATTAGATCAAGTTGCCTTTCTGAATGAAATGAATCTGGGATCAGTATTCATGCCAATGTTGGTGGGAGCAGGGAAAGTTCTACTGAAATAAATTCCAAGGTATAGCAAGGGGACATTGAACTACATGCAAATTTGAATACTCAAATCAAATCTTTCTACTTATAATAATAATGAAATGAGAATTAAACCCCAACCCTGAAATGAGCCCAAGATTCATCCTATCTCACACCACACCACCCATTTTATCCTCACAAGAACCCTCTGAGGTCTGTTACGCTGCAGGGTAACTGGCCTGGGCTCACTCTGAAATCTTCTGAGCTGAACAGCAGTTTTAATCCAGGTCTAACACTAACTAACACTCTTGTTTATTACAGTACAATAGTGTTTACTTTTTGTTTACTCTACTCTGGCCTTCCCCCTCCCTGCAAGTCACTCTTCATCTTTCTCTTTGTGGGATGAGAAGAAATAGAGAAGGAAAGAGAATTTTAAAAATTGATACAGAATCCTCAAAAAGCCACCCTTCACAGCTTTGAGCCTTGGAAGAAGTCATGGGAAGTCTCTATTGCAGATCCCACTCTTGCCCTTCCCGTCAGCCTCCTCTATAAGGGAGGAGTTGAAAGGTAAACTTAGTGACCTTTAAGGATCAATGGCAAGCTTGCCTTAAATGACAGGCCCTAACAGCCCATACAAAGTCTTGCCCTTGATCTATTGTGCAACTTCCAGACTCTCCATGAGCCTCGGATTTGCTTAGCAACCAACAAATAGGGAACAGAAGGACTGGTCTTGCTCCTACCAGCAGGAGAGTATAATTTGGCCAACCTGCTCCATGTATCACAATACATATTCCAGAACTTTCCGTTGGAAAAGTCTCTGAGTGCTTCCTTCACAACATTCGCTAAGGAAAGCTCCTCTGAAGTGACCATATCAAGAAAGGGATGACAATTGACAATATTGGTTAGCTTGTTGCTTACTTATTATAGCTATTTTTCTCAGAATGCCTCACATTTGCTGAAGCACAGTATCAAATAAAGGATGGCAATTTTAATTAGTGTATTTCTGACTTATTACAGGCCTTTTTCTGCCACTCCTCAGTCATGTTCCCAGGGTGGCTGACTATATCTGTATTGCTTCATATATAAATATATAGCTATTATCTTAACATATCATAAATTTTAAGTCTTGTCACGCTGTAGTTCTCTTGGCAACAGACAGGTGGCACTGCTACCAGCAGCATGATGAGAGGCAACAAATGGGCGGCCAAGGTGACCCATGGAGGAACAGCCAGAATAGGTTGCAGCAGCCCCTCAGAAGGTACCTTGCTCCGTTGCCAGTCCTGGTCTCCTTCCCTTGGGATCCAGAGCCCCATGCTGGCTGGTGCTGCTACTGACCAACTTCCTCTGCCCTGAGCAGCTTGGGGAATCTACTGCCACTGCCAAATACAAGTGTGGTTTGGAGCAACTCTTGATCCAACTCTTCATCCAGCTTGGCTGTAGTGGAAGGGGGAAGATCTTAGTAGTGTGGCTTGCTCAAGGAGAGAATAGAGGTCCCATTGAATAGAAACCTCTTCTCCCTCCAGGTCTGCCCTTGGAAGCCACCCCACACAGCTCCTTTCCAACGCTGGCATATGATGTGCCTAGAGCAGGGGTAGGCAAACTAAGGCCCGGGGGCCAGATCCAGCCCAATCGCCTTCTGAATCTGGCCTGCGGACGGTCCAGGAATCAGCATGTTCTTACATGAGTAGAATGTGTCCTTTTATTTAAGATGCATCTCTGGGTTATTTGTGAGGCCTACCTGGTGTTTTTACATGATTAGAATGTGTCCTTTTATTTAAAATGCATCTCTGGGTTATTTGTGGGGCATAAGAATTCATTCATATTTTTTTTCAAAATATTGTCTGGCCCCCCACAAGGTCTGAGGGACAGTGGACTGGCCCCCTGCTGAAAAAAGTTTGGTGACCCCTGGCCTAGAGGGTGCAGAGCTTCCCTGCTCCTCTGCTTTGCACCTCTGACACCAGAGGTACAAAGAAGTACCTGAGAGGACCACACAGCCCTTTCTGCTGCTCCCCCCTTCAACCTCCAATGTTGGGGGAGCCTTACCCACCTGTCAAAGTTGGCCCCACTTCCTGTCTCAGGGGTTTGGGGCGGATGGTAACGCCAATAGCAGCGTGGGGGAAGCATTGGGAGTGTTGTTGGGGGTGGAGGAAGTTTGGTAAGGAAGATAGGCAGGGTTGTTGAACAATATGAGTGAAAGTGCAGTCGTGTGGGTGGGTGTGTTATAAGTGATGAGATATCAGTTTCAAAATTCAGAGTGGTCCTTAGGCGATGAGAAAAACTAATTTCAAAAAACTAATTTCTAGAGCTGAAAAGAATATTGGAATTTGGTGAGTTTTTCCAGTTTTGTCATTCAAATCCTGGAATGAGAGGGGAATTTTGAAGCAAAATTTGAATTAGCCACAAAAGAGAAATGTTTGCCCCAGGTTTTAAAATTGTTGGCATCTCTTAGCAGGATTCAAATAAAAAAATCTTATAAACTTGTCATAATCTAAACACCATGCTAGAAATTTTTTAATTTTTTTTTTTAATTATCTACATATCGCCTAAATACCCTCTCATACACAGGGCTATCCAATGTGTATCTAATGTTAGAGCAATACAATGGCACGGCATCCATCAAACCATCATTCAGTCCACACAAGTGTTCAGTCACAGAATGGTTAAACCCTAAGAGTTCTACCGGTCCATTTTTTCTCCTGCATTACAAAATGCACGCAATATAAGATTGAGAAAAACGACAGCTTCAGACTTCAGGGCTTCCTAAAATAAAATAAAAATCGAACCCCAAAATGTAGACTTCAGAGTACTCTCCTTGAATGAAAACCTACAGCGCTCGCGCTCTCTCTCTCTCTCTCTCTCTCTGTGTGTGTGCGCCTGCCTGTGTGTATGTTTTGCCCCTCCTCCACCTTCTTCACCCCCTTCCCCTTCCTCTGAATGTCATCTGTGTTTGAAAGGCTGTTCCTGCAGGGTCCGAAGCCATCTCCTGCGACTGGTGCCCTCTTAAATACCAGAGGGGGAGCTGGAGACTGGGCAGTTTTCTGACTATGCTTTGAAATGACACTTGAAAGAGGAAGAAAGAGCATAAATGTCACTGTGTCACCCCCGATGAGCTTGAGGGCCCTTCACGCTCCCAGAACCTAATCTGAAGGCACAGCTCACTCCTCCAGGGAGCAACGCAGAGGCACAGAGATGAACCAAAGGTGTAGCTATCCCTTGCCTTGCTCTTTTTATTTCAGAAGCATCTTTTAAAAAAAAATCCCAAAGGCTTATTAATTCAAATTGCTCTTGGAAGAGATTCTCAGGCACAGCACAGACTGCGCAGTTTTGTTCTTTCCTAGGAAGGGTGTCTGTTCTGACATTTTTAAATCTAGCACCCTGAAACTCTTGGGTAATTTATAGAAGGGGAAAAGCTGTCCCTGGCCCTCACCTCTCCCTTGCCCTGGAGACCTCCTCTGAGTCTGCGCCCCATCTGAATTTAGGCAGGTGGTGAGTAGAGTTGGGGGGTTTCTTATTTGTGGCACTGTATATATGAAGTGGCACCCCCAACCTTGATGTCTTTCCAGCTTCACTTTAGCTGTTGGTGGGAACAGAAGATATTGAGGATGAGAGCATGGAATGGGCAAAGTGATGAGTTTTTCCCCCACAAATCTGATTTTTCAAAGCCCTTTTTCAAAGAGGGTCATTTCACATCAATGATCTTCAACTTTTTTCTGTGAAGTTAAGTCCTGTCAATTGGGATAGAGTGTTAACTTTCAAGTGCGAGGTTAAGACTGCATTCTGATTCCTATTTCCAGGGTTCTGTGTGATGGGGAGACTTCTAAGCATGTTTTGCTGAACAGACATCCCAGTGGTCAGGGATGATGGGAGTTGTAGTCCAACTACAGCTGGAGACCCAAGTAAGAGAAACACTGCTGAAACACTGGTTAGGCTGTTTCCCATGTGTAGTTGATGCTGATACAATCTGTGGAGCAAGAGAAGGCTGTTTAGCCCATGTATAGTTCCCCATATGGGGAAATGAAGGGGTAGAGACTCTGTGGCCATGGCTATTTATGTGCTCTGCGCAAACCAGAATGGAAATGAAGGAAGTTTGGGACTCTTGCTTTAAGATATAGGTTGCCCCTGGTGGCTGCAAAAACCCAGTCAGGTGGGCAGAGTATCAGTAAAAAATGGTGATATTGATGATTCTCCTTTACTTACCTGAGTAGAGTCGCTTGTCCTTGCATCCCAATTGCACCACTGGAGTTAGGATTCTTGCTGAATGTTTGTATCTTGAATTCTGAAATGGAATGCCTGTAAAGGTTCTATAGAAAACTAACATTTGGTTAACTTGACTATTTGTGCTAAGTGTCCTTTCACCTGTTCCTAATTGTGTGCCCAAATTCTCGTGACGCAAGGACAGTGTGATGTCCTTTAATGCTACATGTTTTGCTAAATGAGAGCATAGGTACCTGACCAGTCCTTAGGCATTGCTGATGTGCCATAACTGGCTGCACAGTTAACCTGTCTGCAATGCTAACTTCTTAGGGTGGATAAGGAGATTAAGTCATCTCTGACTATTTGCAGAGTTCATTGGGAATGTTTTCGCTTATGCCACCTTTTCACAGTTGGGAAAGATGCAAGGCTCATTTCCTTGAGCAGAAACGGCAGGCTTTTTTACCCTGTGCAAATTCTCTGAAGACCACCCCTTTCCATTCCTTCTAGGTAGCTTGTTTTGTAATGAGAAAGAAAAAACTGCTATACCACCTCAGGCTAGAATAGCTACTGGAAAGACTAAGAAAATTTAAAATAGCACGCAGCCACCCATGTTTTCATTGAATTCATGCAGCAAAGCTTCACCTCCTAATATCCTTACTGACGGGACAAAAGTGTTTTTATACATAGTTTAGCTTGTGAGACAGGCAATTTCCATATTGGTGATCATACATGGCATCATGTGCTATGCTGATTCTCCAAACAGAAAACTTTGGTGCATGGTTTTGGCATTGCAGAGTAGACTAGGTGGCTCTTTGGGTCTCTACAAATCTATGATTCTGTTATTCTAAGGTTTCTAACAAGCAGCAGTTATTTTTCTGAATAGCTTCCAGTCTATAATTGTGAACAGCGTTTGCAGACCTTCCAAGTGTCCCTAGGGACGTCCCTGAATTAGAGAAGCTGTTTCAGTTTCTGATTTGATCCCGGAATGTTCCACTTTTCCTTTGCATGTCCCTGTTTTCATTGGAGAAATGTTGGAGGGTATGGATTTTTCTGACCCCTGAGCTGTCTGAAGGCAATCCTGTTTAGGGAAGGTTTTTTAAAAAAAATGTTTAATGTTTTATTATGTTTTTATGTATGTTGGAAGCTGCCCAGATTGCTGGGGTAACCCAATAAGATGTGTATAAATAGTAAAAAATATCATTATGGAATGGGACATCCCTATTTTCATCGGAAAAGTGTTGGAGGGTATGTGCTTGCATTCTTCACATTGGGCTGTAGGGTCACAATCTGGAGACGGTGCATGTACCTTTTAAACTCCCGCCATGACTTGAGAAATGAGGAAACGGAAGCGTCTCCCACCTGTTGGTCCTCTCTCTCCTTTCACCTGTCCTTCTCCCCAAAACATACAAGGGCAAACACAGCGTCCTGTTTGTAGGGAGGGAGGAGGGTCTTCGGAAACACGAGGAGCAAGGAGGCCTGAGCAGGAAAAGTCACATTTGTCTTATCTCCTGTATCATCAGGGTGTTTATTTTTTTTTTTAAATGTTTTTATTAGTTTTACAGAATAATAAAGAACAAAGAATAAAATACAAAAGTTTCATAAATCATATTTCTTTTACAGAATCTTTTGGACTTCCCCACATCTTCCCGAATCTGCATTATTTATAATACCAACTTCAGCATTTTGTTATCTTATTTCATCGCTTATTGTATCTTTCATTTTGTCATATTACCCATTTCAATATATTTGTAACCCAATATTCATAATACAAAGTCTTCAGCTATTTATTATCTTATTTCATTACTTATTGTATCTTTCAGTTCATTATTGTATCTTTCAATTCATTACTTATTGTATCTTTCAATTTCATGTTACCAAAGTCAAAGTTATTGTAACCATGATCTTATATATTGTGATTAAAACATAATGCAATAAAGATTTTTCTTAATTTCACCTCTCTTTTCTTGTGCCTTAATTTTCATTTCACCTAATTACCATTGCTGGGGCTAATATTTCCTAAAAAGTGCATTTTCTTAACATTCATACAGCTTATAATATTTTTGTAAATAGTCCTTAAATTTTTTCCAGTCCTCTTCCATTTTTTCTTCTCCCAAGTCTCGGATTCTGCCAGTCATTTCCGCCAGTTCCATATAGTCCATCAACTGCGTCTGCCATTCCTCCAGTGTGGGTAAATCTTGTGTCTTCCAACACTTTGCGATGAGAATTCTTGCTGCTGTTGTAGCATACATAAAAAAAGTTCTATCCTTCTTTAACACATTCTGGTCTACAATGCCCAGAAGGAAGGCCTCCGGTTTCTTAGGCAAGGTATATCTAAATACCTTTTTTAACTCATTATAGATCATTTCCCAAAAGGCCTTCACTTTCGGACATGTCCACCAGAGATGAAAGAACGTCCCTTCCGCCTCTTTACACTTCCAGCATTTATTATCAGACAGGTGATATATCTTAGCAAGCTTGACTGGGGTCATGTACCACCGGTATATCATTTTCATAATATTTTCTTTCAGGGCACTACATGCCGTGAATTCCAATCCGGTGGTCCATAACCTTTCCCAGTCCTCAAACATAATGTTATGTCCAATATCCTGTGCCCACTTTATCATGGCGGATTTGACTGTCTCATCCTGTGTATTCCATTTAAGCAGCAAGTTATACATTCTTGATAGTAATTTGTCTTTAGGTTCTAACAATTCTGTCTCTAATTTCGATTTTTCCACCTGAAACCCAACCTTTTTATCTGTTTTAAAAATTTCCCGAATTTGAGCATAATGCAACCAATCTCGCACCTTGCTTTTTACATTTTCAAAACTCTGCAGCTTCCAATTGTCACCATCTTTTTCAATTAATTCCCAATATTTTGGCCAGTAGGCCTCCATGTTAAGTCTCTTACGTGCCTTGGCCTCTGCCGGTGAAAGCCACCTTGGTGTTTTGCTCTCCAATAAGTCTTTATATTTTGTCCAGACCATAAAAATTGCTCTTCTAACAATATGATTTTTGAACATTTTATGAACTTTAACCTTGTCGTACCACAAATACGCATGCCACCCAAAAGCGTTATCAAACCCTTCCAGATCTAGGACATCAGTGTTCTCTAACAAAAACCAATCTTTCATCCAGCAGAAGGCTGTAGATTCATAATATAACCTCAAGTCTGGCAGGGCAAATCCCCCCCTTTCTTTCGCATCTGTTAGTATTTTAAACTTAATTCGGGGCTTTTTGCCCTGCCAAACGAACTTAGAGATATCCTTCTGCCACTTTCCAAAACATACCACTTTGTCCACAATCTGCAGGGTCTGAAACAAGAATAACATTTTCGGCAAAACATTCATCTTTATAGCTGCTATTCGGCCTAACAAGGAAAGTTTTAGTCTTGTCCAAATTTCCAAATCCCTTTTGATTTCTGACCAGCATTTCTCATAGTTGTCCTTAAACAAATTCAAGTTTTTAGAAGTCAGGTACACCCCTAGGTATTTTACCTTTTTAACCACATTTAATCCTGTCTCTTTCAAAAACTCATCTGCTTCTGTAGACGTTAGGTTCTTTGCTAAGACCTTAGTCTTTTGCTTGTTCAACTTAAATCCCGCCACCCGACCATAATCGGAAATTAAATCCAAAACTCTTTTTGTGCTAGAAACTGGCTCCTGTAATGTTAATACCAAATCATCTGCAAACGCTTTCAGTTTGTATTGTTTCACTCCAACCTCAATGCCCCGAACTGACCGGTCCCTTCTAATCATATTCAAAAGCACCTCCAGGACCGAGATAAACAATAATGGGGATAGAGGGCACCCTTGTCGTGTCCCTTTTTCAATATTGAATTCCTCCGTCACCACATTGTTTACTATCAATTTAGCTTTTTGATCTGAATATATTGCTTCTATACCATTTTCAAACCCCCGTCCCGCTCCCATCCCTTCCAAATTTTTCTTCATGAACATCCAAGAAATATTGTCAAAGGCTTTCTCCGCATCAATAAAAATTAGCACCGCTCTAGTATTAATATTTGTTTGTAAGAGTTCCAAAATGTCAATAATGTTTCTCGTATTGTCAAACAAATGCCTACCCGGGAGAAAGCCTGCTTGATCTTTGTGAATCACCTCGTTCAGTACTTTTTTAAATCTATTTGCCAAAATATCTGCAAAAATTTTGTAATCCACATTTAGGAGTGAGATGGGACGGTAGTTCTTAAGTTGAGTCTTTTCAGTTTCTGTTTTAGGAATCAATGTGATGAAAGCTTCTTTCCACGTTTCTGGTGCCTTCTTACCCTCCATGATCTGGTTACATACCTCCATCAAGGGTTGTATCAAATAGTCTTTCAAAACCTTATAATATTTGGAGGTAAGTCCATCAGGGCCTGGAGATTTGCCTAATTGGAGGTTCTGTATGGCACTCTCGATTTCCTGCTGTGAAACTTTAACATTCAGGGTTGTTCTCATTTCCTGGGAAATTTTTTGTAATCCGTTAGTTTTGATAAATTGATCTATCTCAGATTCTTTCTGCGGCCCTTGTGCATAAAGATCTTTGAAATATCTCTGGAAACATTTCCTAATTTCTTCAGGCTTCTGAACCATTCTTCCTTCAATCTCTAGATTTGTAACTGTATTTAGTTTTTGTCTTTTTTTCAACTGCCATGCTAGCAGTTTCCCACACTTGTTTGCTGACTCGAAAGATCTTTGTCTCATTTGTTTAATTTTCCACTCCACTTCTTGGTTTATCAGTTTCATGTATTGGGCCTGGAAAAATTTCACTTCTCTCAGCACTTCCTTAGACTTGGGCCTGGATCTTAATTTCCTTTCACCCTCACTTATTCTCTCCAATATCTTCTGCTTCTTTTCATTCCAGAGTCTTTTCTTTACAGTGTTTTGTTGTATGAGAAACCCTCTCATCACCGCTTTACTTGCGTCCCAGATTGTTCTTTTTTCCACCGTAGTGTTTAAGTTTATCTCAAAATAATCTTTTAAAGTTTTTTGGGCCTTCTTCACAATCTCCTGATCTCTGAATAAAGTGTCATTCATTTTCCATCGGAAGGATCCGGTTATGTTTAGTCTCAATTCCATTTTCAAAGCATTATGGTCGGAGCAAGTTTTTGGGCAGATTTCCACTTTTCCAGTTTTAGGTGCCAGTCCTTTAGTTATCCATATTTGGTCGATTCGTGTCCATGACTGATGAGCTTCAGAAAAGAAAGTTCCTTCTTTTCCTAGGGGGTTCTTGACTCTCCATATATCAATCAAATCCATATTGTCTGTCATTTCAAAAAAAGTTTTAGGTAGTCTGCCTTCTTTTGTTATATTTGCACTCTGCGACTTATCCATATTTACAGAGACAACCCCATTCATATCTCCCAACATAATGATGTTGTTATAGTCTAGATAGTCCAGTAAAGTCTCATGCAGCTTCTTAAAGAATTCCGATTTTCCATCATTTGGTGCATAGATTCCTAATATCAAAAATTTTTCTCCATGTGTATAAATTTCAATAGCCAAAATTCTGCCTTGTTCATCTTTAAATAGAAATTTCGGTGACAGGCTCTCCTTTGCATAAATCACTACTCCTCTTTTCTTAACTCTGTCCGAAGAAATAAATTCTTGGCCTAACCTTTTATTAATTAGCACTTTCCGATGAAGCCTTGTCACATGTGTTTCTTGCAGGCAAATAATGTCCAATTGTTCTTTCTTCAATATATGAAATACTTTCCTTCTTTTTTCTGGAGAATTTCCGCCATTTATATTCCAACTAAGAAGTTGCAGAGACATCCTGAATCAATTTATGGGCCTTACAATGGGGTGTCTAGGTCCCCCGTTCCCGGCGGTGGCAGTGATGGTCCAGCTCCAGGCTGTTTGGTTTCTGGTGGTGGGGGTGGCCAAGACGCAACTGCTCCTTTCTGGAGGTCTTCCCCGTTGTCGTGAAGAAACTTCTGCTGGTCCTCTGGTGTTCTGATTCTTATTTTCCTTCCTTTATAGCTGAATGATAGTCCTTGCGGGAACTCCCACCTATAAGGGATTGTGTTGTTTCTCAACAGCTTTGCCAATTCTAAGTATGAGGCTCTAAGATCCAATAACAATTTGGGTATGTCTCTGTAAATTTCAGCCTTTTTACCTTCTATCTCTAGGGATTTTTTGAAATGTAGGCCTAGTATCTTGTCTCTTTCTTCTCTTGATCTCAAAATAACCAAACAGTCTCTGGACTTGTCTTTCTTCACCGATCTGCCCAATCTAAATGCAGTCACAATTTTAAAGTCTTTATCTTCTTCTATTCCCCAAAATTTGGAGAATAAAAGTGTCAAAAATCCCTCCAAATTACCTTCCTCCAATTCTGGGACAGCTCTCAACCTAAGGTTATTCTCCTTGTTTCTCAATTCCACCATCGACAGGTAGGCCTGTTGTTCCCCTACCATCATCAGGGTGTTTAAAGGCACATGCTAATTCTCCTGGCTTCTACCTGACAACCACAACTGCACATGTGGCATCACGGTTTATGCATTTTCACATAACATCATGTGTACTCGGCTTAAAACACCTGTGATGAGAGTGCACTGGAGCTAGAGTAAATGGCCATGTGTACACAGCCTCAGAAACCCCTGTGAAGGCTTACATGGTTTTCAATGTGCCCCTTGATTTCTTTGTCCCTGACAGGCTACATTTTCCTGCATATCGAAAAATATTGTTATGGGCAGCAGTCAGCTTTCAGGGAAAATGTGGGGGAGAAGCCCGAACTGCCCCAAGCTGAAGGAATGAAGGGTGGGACTTGAAATTAGCATATCTCTGCGGGTGGTTTTGTTTGCTCCAGAAGACTAGGTGTGGACTCAACCTCGTGCCAGCTCAGATGCCCGGAAAGGGGCATATGTCCAAACTTGCTCCTGATTAGCGCAATTAAGAGAGAGGGAGATAGTAAATTGTCAAGCTGCCAACTGGGGAAACAACCCTTCTCTGTCTGGAACATTTCATACAAAGAGACTATAAACTTTACTGGATCACTAAGAACACCGAGCTCAAGGTTTACGCACACAACTGCATGCAACACATATCTCAAGGTGTTTCTACCACAGCCACTTCACCGCACAAGCAGCCGGCAAGACCCTCCTTCCACCAACTCATAAGCATCCCCCCCATTGAAAGAGAGGAGGAAAAATGAGAATGAATAGAGAAAGAGAAAGACAGGAAGTAAAAAAAGGCAATGTCAGAACATAGGAAACCAGCTGCCTTATGACAACACAGATAATTATTGCCCCCCACCCAACCTCCTCAGCATTCTTTGATCTATGGCATGGGTAGGCAAACAAGGGCCCGGGGGCCAGATCCGGCACCATCGCCTTCTAAATCCGGCCTGCAGAATCAGCGTGTTTTTACATGAGTAGAATGTGTCCTTTTATTTAAAATGCATCTCTGGGTTATTTGTGGGGCCTGCCTGGTGTTTTTACATGAGTAGAATGTGTGCTTTTATTTAAAATGCATCTCTGGGTTATTTATGGGGCATAGGAATTTGTTCCTTTACCCCCCACCCCCAAATATATATATATATGTAGTCCGGGCCCCCACAAGGTCTGAGGGACAGTGGACCAGCCCCCTGCTAAAAAAGTATGCAGACCCCGATCTATGGATTACAAACAGGGATCTTTTGCAGGCCTACCTGGAGGCACCAGAAGTTGATCCCGGGACTATTTGCACGCAAGGCATGTGCTCCACCAGAAAGCTACAGCCCTAAGGAAAGGACAAAAGTAGAGGTGGCTTGCAAGGAATAAAAAAGAAAGATAAAGTGTTAGAAAGAGTAAGAGAAATCAGCGAAAGAAAGCATTATTTGTCTGTATTATCTGTTTCTTTGGATCTTCTTTCTCCCCTTCAGTTTATTTCTCAGAAACAGCCTGGTTCCTCATTAAATGCACCCAGCTGCACGCACAAAATAGCTCCCACAGCACCATTTTTCTCCACGGCACAGAATGTGTATTAACCACATGTTAAAACAAACTCTGACATGCAAGCATGTGTACACAGCAAGCAATTGCTATATGGTAGTCTGGAGGAGTATAAAAGCAGCTCTTACTTCATTATCAGATTATTGTTATTTATGTTTGTATGGAATGTATTAGGTAGGGCACGAGGCTCTTCCTGGTAAACACTGCACCTCTTGCGTGATGCAAGTCTTTGCAAGAAAGAGCACCTCAATGGCACACCATTTTCCCTCGGCTTCCTATTAATTTCTGAGATAGAATAACAAATGCCCCCCCCCCTTTGCCTTGGAGTGCTGCAGCAGCCAATCCCTTCCCTTCCAGGCCAACCTTATTCCCATCTCTTGATCTAGCTTAACTCTGTGGGAGTCCAGGCTCTTGAGGCATACCTTTGTGAAGCCATTTTTGGAGGCAGGTCTCCAGATTACAAGTTGCTACAACTCACACTCTCAACCTGGCCCAGAGAGGTCCTCAGTTCAATCTATAAGCACTTGAATGTGATCCAGCAAAATCATGGAGCCTATCTGTAACTTAACGATTCCCACGCTGAAGGCAATGGGAAATTCCCAGACTTAAAAGTCTTGGTCATTAAACATCTTGTTGTGGAGCAGAGTGCTTAAAACCATTAAAGTCTGACCCCAAAGTACAATATGGGCAGCTTATACAGTGGCACCTCGGGTTACGAACTTAATTCGTTCCGGAGGTCCATTCTTAACCGGAAACCATTCTTAACCTGAGGTACCACTTTAGCTAATGGGGCCTCCCACTGCCGCCCTGCCACCGGCGCACAATTTCTGTTCTCATCCTGGGGCAAAGTTCTTAACCCGAGGTACTATTTCCGGGTTAGCTGAGTCTGTGACCTTAAGTGTTTGTAGCCCGAGGTGTTTGTAACCAGAGGTACCACTGTACTTGATTGTGACTCACAGCCATCCAGGCACTATAACATCCAAATCCATGAAATAATAAAAATATGTGCTTTTGAGGAGCATCCAACTAAGTCATAGCCAGAACAGACCTACTAAAATCATCTCCTCAGAGTATGACTTAGATCAATACAACCCTTTGAAGTTAACATTTTCAAATTACTTTGTTGTATCATGCTCAGGACCAGCCCACCCATGAGGCAAGGTGAGGCAACTTCCTCAGGCAGCAGGATCCACCAGGGCAGTAGATCCTGGTGTTGATCTTTTTTTCCACTCTTGTTCCTGATGTAGATCTTCCCTCACCCCCTCTTCCCTGCTGTCAAATGGAGCTTGGAGATAACTCAGTCAGTAGAGCATGAGTCTCTTAACCTCAGGGTTGTGGGTCTGAGCCCCATATTGGGCAAACGATTCCTGCATTGCAGGGGGTTGGACTAGATGACCCTGGTGGTCCCTTCCAACTCTACAGTTCTATGACTTTGGGGTCTGCCTCAGGTGCCCAGATGTCTTGGGCCAGCCCTGATCATGCTAGTCACTAGCTTTCACAATATGGGCTTTCAGCCCACACTTTCCGTATTTCCAGTTTCAGAAAACATCCCAGGAGCAGAATCTGCAGGGGCAAGTATGATGGAATAAGGGAATACTAGACTTTTGCTTGGCCTTTGCTCTGTTATGGTAGTGTTAGGGATATGACTCTGTCTTTGTAATGACAACCTATTCCCTCACCAGTCCCTGCACTGCAAAAGCCTCAGAGTCTTGTCAGAGTGGCTTAGCCTCTGCTTCTTCCCTAAGCAAATGAAGACTCAGACTGAGTTTTATGATGCTCTTCTTCTTGCTTGATTACAAAGACATTTATACAAGTTTATAATACATCAGCAGGATGTATGTGTATTTGTCCACATGGAAGACAGTGATTGGAGAATAGTTCTTAATTAATTATTATGAAACATTTAGGCTACAAGCCAGAAACTTATTAGGAGGCGAAAACTATCAAACTCAACTGGGCTTACTCCCCAGTTAACATCTAAGGATTGGACTGTAGGTTCTTTACATTTCAAAAGGACTTAAAGAAACCACATTATCAGGTAGCTGCTAATTCCCACCTACTGTGAATGTTTTTTTTAAATAAAAAAAAATTAAATAAAAAAAAACCTCTTTCACACTCTGAGCAGCATCAGGCCACTAGTTTTGTGATGCTACACCAGGGGCATAGTGGGAAATTAAAATGTTGGCTGGATCCAGCAGCACATACCTTCCAACATTTCTCCAGTGAAAACAGGGACATCCTAAGGAAAAGTGGGACATTCCAGGATCAAATCAGAATCCGGGACAGCTTCTCTAAATCAGGGACATCCCTGGAAAATAGGGACACTTGAGGGCTCTGGGAGCATTGTGATGTTCAGAGTGCTGCCCACCTCTGCCTGGAAGGCCCTCTCAAACATGGAGCCAGCCCTGATAGTGCTGAGGGCTTCTAAACCATTTTCTAACTGTAACTTTCCTCTTTCCTTTTCCCTTTTTCTGCCCCAAACCAGCAAATGTAGCCTGCAGCACCAACCATGTGTGCGCTCCCAGACCCCCACTCTCACAACATAGCCTGAGATATTAGCTCAAGCACAGATAGAAATGGAAGCGAGTTACAGAACTGAGGTTCTCTATCACCTCCCCCAACTTGCTTCTTTCCTTTTCTCCTTCTTCTTTTCACATCTTCAGTGCTGAGGCTTTGAGAGAATAAAGCACAGTCCACAAATGCAGTGTGAGATCAAGTAAATTGATTAGCTGAGGCTATGGACTACAGCCAAAGTATATTTGTTACTCAATTAACACTACTTAATTAATGCTAGGAACATTAATTCATACCCCCCAGCTGTACCACCTTCACAGATGCAGTAACTGTTTTTCTCACTAGGACTGCAATTCTTAGACACTTGTATATGGGAGTAAGTTCCATTGATTTCAATGAGGCTTACCTCTTGAGTAAACACATATAGGCGTGCACTGTAACTGTTCCAGGTACTGATTTGTATTTCCAAACACAGCTGTTTGACTGTGAGAACATCATGTGTATCGTCAACAGTGGTGTACTTGTCCATTCATTTCAGGGGGGCTGGAGAAATTTCCCATTAATTATGTCCCATTTTCCCTATTCTTGAGCTGGATCAGATAATTTTACTAGTATATGAAACTTTGTTTTAGAAGTTACACTGGGGATGGGGCATATCTCAGCGGTAGAGCATCTCCAAGGAAATACCCTTTAACAACAACAGCAATCTCTGAACATTTCAGGTGTGATTCTAATCCTTCTGACCGTTTCATTTCACTTTTATAATTTTGTGGCTTTTAGCTTACTTTGATTTTATTTACATTTCCCCCATTGTTTTATTAGTTTTGTAAACTGCCTTGGGGATATGATTGGTATAAAAATAATGCAAAGAAATAAAATACGTGGCCATCTCTTTAACTGCTACCTTATAAAGTGGTTTCCTCTCAGAGAAGGGGCAAACCATTTAACCTCATTTTCCTTGTGTTGGCTTTTGTGCAAATCAGTAGCTGAGCTTGAACTAACGGCTGAAGCCCCTTAGCAGGGACCAAGCAGGGACCACCAATAGCAGCAGCAGGGGACTAGATGTGGAATATATGGCTGAGGATTACCCAGAGAAGCTTCGTCTTTAAAAGTGGCAGACATATGGTTTATTCATCCAAGGAGAAAGCTGAATCTGAGGAACTTGGAGAGTTTGATTGGCAGGCGATGCTGGCATGTGTAGTCTTTGTGTTCAGCCTAATGTCAGCTGCACCAACTGCCCACAGGGCATACCTTTATGTTACTCAAACCACAAACTCTTAGAAGCTTACTCTGTGCTGTTTTACAAGAAAAGGGACTAGCGTAGGTAACCATTTCCTGTCTTTCATAACTCAAGGGATTGCAGGAAATACCTAAAATAGACTTTATTTGATGATGCCTGCCATTAATTTGATACATTGCTGAATGGAGAGATAAAGATAAACATTAAATGCCACTTGTAGCATGAAGGGTGGGTGGGTGGGTGGGTGGGTGTTTGCTTAGTAACACTTTCCAAACTTCTAAATCCTTCAAAGGTATCAACTTGCTCTCACAACTTCCGCTTGGAGATAGCAAAAGAAGCCATCAGCTTTCCAAGTTCCTCCTTCCTCCCAGGCACTCAGTTCTCCCACCTGGCTGTGAATGTGGGCCCTTCAGTGTCTGTCTTTCTCTCACATAGCTGGGGCCATGGCTGGCACAACAGGA
The DNA here is from genome assembly GCF_964252035.2 of Podarcis erhardii. Taxonomy (NCBI): domain Eukaryota; kingdom Metazoa; phylum Chordata; class Lepidosauria; order Squamata; family Lacertidae; genus Podarcis; species Podarcis erhardii. The sequence continues at coordinate 75,481,740 of NC_138497.1, read as the reverse complement.
CAATGAATGTAGATCAAGTTTACAAGAAGGTTTCTGCCTGACATAAAGGCCAATGACTGAGAGAGTCCCACAAAGCATGATTGGTAATATTAGTTGCATAGTAACTTGTTTGGGGGGGACGCAGGTCACGCTGTGGTCTAAACCACTGAGCCTTGGGCTTGCTGATTGGAAGGTCGTGGTTCGAATCCCCGTGACGGGTTGAGCTCCTGTTGCTCAGTCCCATCTCCTGCCAACCTAGCAGTTCGAAAGCACGTCAAAGTGCAAGTAGATAAATAGGTACCACTCCAGCAGGAAGGTAAATGGTGTTTCCGTGCACTGCTCTGGTTCGCCAGAAGCAGCTTAGTCATGCTGGTCACATGACCCAGAAGCTGTACGCCAGCTCCCTTGGCCAATAAAGCGAGATGAGTGCCACAACCCCAGAGTCGTCCCGGAAGCTGTCTATGGACAAATGCCAGCTCCCTCGGCTTATAGAGCGAGATAAGCGTGCAACCCCAGAGTCGTTCGCAACTGGACCTAACTGTCAGGGGTCCTTTACCTTTACCTTTTTAACTTGTTTGGGACAGGGAAGGATTTGAATCTTTCCACTGCAACATGCTTGTCCAAATATCACTTTTTACTAGGATGGAGGACAAGCTGGCACCAGAAGATATATTGAGGAAAGGGTGCAGAGAGGACTCTCTCTCTATATATATATATCTCCATGTTATCTTGAGAGTTAGTTTGGTGTAGTGGTTAGAATGTTGGGCTAAGAACTGGGTGACTTGGGCCTGTTACTGTCTATCAGCCTAACCTACATCACAGGGTTGTTGTGAGGATAAAATGGGGAGAGGGAGAACCATGTATGCCACCTTGTGCTCCTTGTACAAAAAGGTGTGATATAAATAAAATAAGTAAATAGCAAATCCTAAACACAATTATTTGGTAAAGTAAGGCCCACTGCTTTTGATGGAGTTAACTTTCAAGTGAACCACACTTAGCATTGCAATCTTATTTTAATTTTATGCTTATGATTCCGTCATAATTTGTATGTGATGCCTGTCCTTTGAGTAATAATCAGAGATGGAGATCTGGGGGTGATGGTGGTGACTTCCCCCTCCTCTGGCACTGCCAGTGCCCAAAGACCTGGTGCCACCTCCAATCTCTTCATCATAAAGACTACAATTTCACTAGCATTTTTCTGGAGGGAAGGCAACTTTAATGACTACACCTGGAAGGCTGTTGGTCACTTGACTGGACGTGGAATGTTGACAGATGAGTCTAAGGGCCTGAGGGGAAAGGTGTGGAATGATAAAAGAGGAGATGGAAGGAAGGAAGGAAGAGAAGGAGCCCTTAACAATGGTTAGAGGAGCTAGAGGGATGAATGAAGCTGGGAAGAATAAGACATGGTCATGGAGAAGGACAAGGCTGGAGGACAGAAAACTGAGTGCACTCTTGTGCATTCTGCCTTGGCCTCTTAGCTAATGAAGTGCGGTGAAGGGTGTTTAAAGAAGATCCAGCTGCAGTTCCAGTAAGCTTCTATATGTGGAATAAAAGTGGAGGCAGTACCATCTTGTCCTTTGCCTCAGACAGTCTCCATAATGTATCCGTAATGCTGAATCTATATAGGACTCTCTAAAAAAAGCTGGTGAACAGATAAATGTCAGTTCTGGAGTTACTCTCTGATCCTAGCATTAAAAACAAAACAAAACCACAGTTCTACTGATGATACACCGGCTGTAGTTACAGCTAACATTTTTGAAAGCTGGCATTTGATGGTAGAAATTGTTGGGTTTGTTTATGTCTTTTTGTTTCCCATCTGTTTTTGTTTTAAAGTACAGCCAAAGGAGGGTTGGCAATGACATTGGAAAGGGGAAATATACCCCTCCCTCTCCATAATAACCTTCCCCCCCCCAATTGTTATTTGCTTTGTAGCAGGAAAGACACAAGAATCTTTACGGTACCAGGATATTTTACCTCAGGGGACAAATAGAAGCTTGAAGGGATTTTCAATCAGAAAATATGGGGCAGAGGAAGAATTAAACCCACTCCCACAGTTCTCTGATCAGATTTGAAGCCCCCACAACTGCTTATTAACTGTCCTACAAATAGGTGACCCTGGTCATGGGTCTCTCATGCCACCTCCCATTTGGCCCTGAGTTTCGTAACGCCCTCTGAGACAAAGCGCAGGGCAAATGAAGCTAGCTGGCATCCCATCTCCTCCCATGGCATTTGTAGGCTGATAGTATGAAACCTGGCACCGTCTTGAGGATTTCAGTGACCTCAAACCTGAGACCAGAAATCCCTTTAAACCTTAGTTTTTCTTAAAAAAAAAATCCAGCCAGGATCATTCAAATTGTAGTATGCAAGAAACATAGCCAGGGGCAATGAGATTTCAGAAGGCGATCTGGGTACTGGAGTCTGTTAATAAACGAGCCTTCTGGCTGCCAAAATCCAAAAATTGTTCTCCATTTGAAGAGAGCAAAGCTGGTTCTTGGAGGCAGCTGCTTACTTTCCCAGATCCTGCGGTGGGGAAAATCTTCCTTTATTCATTTGCAAGGATGCATACTTTTGTTCTGGGTATAGATTGCCCCTGCATTCACCTCTTCTGTGCAAGGATCTCTCTCTCTCTCTCTCTGCTCCTTCTCCACCACCACCACTCCTCCCTTTCTTCCCATCCTCCTCCTGGTTTTGAATCTTTAATGTCATCATAACATGTTTGTCCTGTTTGCAAAAGGGCAGGGCAGAGCTAGGGAGTTGACAGACTCAGAGTAAGCTAAGCCTCCAGCTAACCACCTTCTTTATGGCACAGTGGAAGGAGAGAAAAGCCCTAAAGCCTAATATTTTTGTCTTTCATTCCCTTTGAAAAGGGAGTGAAAAAAATGACTTCATAAATGTACTGTGGGTTACAGATGTCTTTTATTATCTTTATTATTTTTAGGGGGGAAAATAATCTCATGCAAAGATCTAAATTTATCTCATATTGAAAGTCATTAGTGTACAGGCCCAGTGCCTTGGATAACTATAGCAATGATTAAGAATAACAACCCAACTCTTGTTCTTTGGCACAGCAATGTCTGCTGCCTCAAATAGAGGATGTGACAAAGGGTAGATTGATTTATAGAAAGGTGGTTGAAATAACTGCTTTAAATAATGGCGTTACTCAGCATAGCAGGCAGGGAGAGAGACAGTTGCGATCAAATTTCCTATACTGAAATTAATCTACTTTTTGCACAAACCTGCGTATTTCCTTGTTCCTCTAATAATGAAAACTTTTTGTTGTGGAACTAAACAAAGCCTCTGTTCAGAAGTTTATGATTAGGGGAATGAGTTTGTGAGACCCTTCAGTTTACATACTGTCTACCTGCCCAATCCTCTGACATGTTTTTTTGCTTCTGATTTAATTAATTGCAGGCTAGCATTAAATCTGAACATTAAACTGTGGTTAATCTTAACTATGGTTTGTTGAAACAAGCCAGATTCATAACTTATATGTTGAAGTTGACTTGTTTCGAAACAAACCATATTAAAATTTCTTTGTAAGAATCAGATGAAATGACAAGCATTTAATCAAAAAATAAAAGGGAAATTTCCTCTTCCTTGTGGCCATGCCGGAGGAGGAAAGATTGGCAGGGAGCGGGGGCAGGAAATGCATTAGCCCAAGAAGGGCTCATTTAGACCCATTCCTGTCATGATAAACCACAATTCATTGTGAAGTCCAAATGCAGCCATTTTGGCACCAGCCTAAAACCTTTCATCCCGCAGTTGGTGCATCTTTTGGAATTCAGAATTATATATGCTAAAAGTCAGAATTATGTTTGGTTGTCTCTATAAACTCACTTTCTGAAGGCCAAGGCTACAATCCTTTGCATAGTTATTGGGAGCCAGTGTAAAAAGTGGTATTTGAGTTTGAAATGTTCAGGCGGTAAATAACCAGAACTTTCCAGAAGCAAGAACTGATGGTTACTAAATAAAATTGAATTTCTCAATGAGATGGAAAGTATACAACCATGCTGTTGGGTTGAGAGGGTCACAAATATTCATTCCAGGGCATTATGGAAATGTAGAACAAAGACTCTCCGGCCTACTGTAGCTGCTGCCACATGAGAGTAGGGTAGAGTGATTCAGGTGGGGTCAGACAGAACTTTGCCAAAGGCCTCTTCAACCCTGGAGTGTTTTGTGCCTGGGATAAGTAAGAACTAAGAAGCGCCTGGCTGTATCAAGCCAAAAGCACATCTACAGTCCAGCATCCTGCTCTCCCAGTGGTCAACAAGATCCCAATGGGAAGTCCACAAGCAAGACCTGAGTACAGCTGTAACCCCCCATCCCAAAACTTGTGATTCACAGCAAGTGGTACTCTGACAGCAGAAGTAGAAGAGCATAGCTCTCCTAGCCAGGTAGCAGAAAGCAGGGACTGTCCTGGGTAAAAGGGGACAATAGGAGGAAGAGTGAAATGCCTTGAGGAAAGAATGTGCAAAGAAGAAACAGAGATTGCTGACACGTGCCCAAGTCTGGCTTTGCGCCTTCTGTTTACAGTACTGACAGAGTGCCGCCACTTTTGGACAGGAAACGTGTGCAATCATGAAATCATAAAGGAGAGTCGGTCTGTGTTTTATCCCCCCCTTTTATGACAATTCAAAAATGATAAATTCACTTTGAAACTCGCTCTCCTCCTTTTCGGGTGGAGGCACTTAAAACAAACTGGTTTATGACCCAACTGATATCTCTGATTGCAGGTGGCAAAGGCAGGCCAAGTCTGATAAGATGACTGATACAGCACAAATGGCTGTTCTGAGTAAATGTGCTTGTTAAGCAGGAATCTTGAGATGTTAGGACATTGGCTTGTGTTCCTCGTTGGCCCTCTCTCGCTGACCACTCACTCAGGTTTCAGACAAAACCTGATGAGATGCAAACTGTATCTCTCTGACCATACAGGAGAGCACAGAAAATCTACTCAAAATACCACACCATCAGCACTGTCTTGAAGCTTGAAGGAAGATGGTAGCGAAATTAAAATGCCTAGGACAGACTTCTTAATAATGTGGAAAAGGCATTAATTTACAATAGACATATAAAAAAAGGCAGAGAGACGGGATCTTTGTTTTTGTTTTTATTGTTTTAAGCATCTATCTTAAAAAAAAGTCAGTGTCTTCTAACCACCTTCTAAATTAAGCATTAAGACCTGCTAAAGCATACCTTGACCCTCTGTAATGGATGCATGATAACAAAAAGAGGAGATGTGGAGGGAAATCTGTGAAAACACAGCAAAGGGGGAAGCTAATGTAAAATGGACTTACATGAATAACAGAAACAGAAAGCTGCTAATGGGGAAAGAATTCACAGAATTAGAAATTTTATTTTCTGAGGGAGGAAAGGAGGCAGCCCCAAATTGATGAAAAGAGCTAATGGCAACATTTGTGCTTGGACCCTAACTAATCTGGTATATCAGTTTGGTACTCAGACTTCATGCTTGTTGAGAAGACAGCACTTAAAGTGGCAGGCCTTGACAATTTCGCAACCTCCAAGTTGTAATATTTCATATGCTTACTGATTATATTGGCCTACAGCAGGTTGAGTCCCATTCTTCACATCTCTGCCCATGGCCACCAGGAAAATGGAGCAGTGGTTTGCAGATCCTCCACATGGTGGGAACAATCTGTGGCAGCAATCCATGTGGGAGCAAAGTTCTCACACTGGAGATGCCACTTTTGGTATAATTCCCATAGAATCATAGGGTGCATCCTGCCAGCACAAGACTGTCCATTTGTGCAACTGGGCTTTCCCCACTTCCTGCACACCCTTTACCTTCCCTTCCCCAAATCTTCAAATGGGAGAACTCCTAGAACAGTTTTGGGGAGTGTAGGGGAAGGCCATTCTGTTACAAAGCAAAAATACTTGCACCGATAAAATGCTCATGTTATGTTGGATTCCACCCTAAAACTTCAGAGTCAGAGGCAGCCTGATTCAGTGACAATACAGCTCTTACTGTTAGGACACATCACCTACTGTCACCAAAATCTGCTTCCCTGCAGTTTCTGCCCTTTGGTTCTAGTCCTGCCTGCCCTCTGGAGGAACAGGGAACAAATTTATGTGACTAATAGCCCCTGATAAGCATCACATCTGGTTTGCAGAGCCCACCTTGTCATTAGGGCAGAGTGAGCTGCTTTCCTCAGGCATCTTGATGTGGGGTGTCATAAAAGGGCAGAAGCAATGACTATTTATAATTTATAATTGTTGTATTTTTACTGCCAGGTAGAAGCATTTGTGGGATTTTCTGCCTTAAGTGCCAAAATAACTTGGTGTTTGATATTATCACCCTGACGAGTGTGCACACGTGTGCAGTGCTGTTACCTGCTTCACCTCAGGCGGCAAACTGCCTTGGGTGGACTCTGCTGGGATGGCTCTTGTGGTCACTACACAGATAAGAATCCATACTTCAGCCACATGACTCTATGGAAAACATGAGGAAATTCACCATTTTACAACTAGCCCCTGACTGTCAGTCAACCAGAGGGTTCGATTTAGGGATTAGCCAAAATGGCATTTTGAGCAACCGATTTACAGGATGCAGTTGGGGGAGTCCAGACCCTCCAAATGTCCCTATTTTTCTAGGGATGTCCCTGATTTAGAGAAGCCATCCCAGTTTCTGATTTGATCCCGGAATGTCCCGCTTTTCCTTAGGATGTCCCTTTTTTCATTGGAGAAATGCTGGAGGGCATGGAGTTATCCAACCCCCAAGCCATCTGAAGGCATTCCTGTAAAGGGAAGGGGTTTTTTAATGTTTAATGTGTTATTATGTTTTTTATATATTTTGGAAGCTGCCCAGAGAGACTGGGACAACCCAGTAAGGTGTGTGGGGTATAAATAGTAACAATATTATTATGGAATGGGACATCCCTATTTTCATTGGAGAAATGTTGGAGAGTATAGGAGTCAGTGCAGCTTTTTTCCCCATGGAGGGAACTGAGCAAATTTGCCCCTGGTAGTAGCAACACCACTCCTTCTAGCAGGTAGCAGAAAGTAGCTAGCATCCCTCCCTCCACACCCAAGCCCCTCAGAGCATAGGTGCCAACTCTCTGGGGCCCTGGGTGCCTGATTACCCACAAAATTCCCCATTAATGGGCCAGGCACCCACAAATTTCAGTGCCAGAGCCATACACACTGCATGGCACCCACAGCCACAGGGCCAAGTTGGAACTCCTGCCTCAGAGTGAGGGAAAGAATCATTTCCCTCACTTCAGTTGGCTGCAAAACACCTTTCTGAAGCCAGAGCAAAGGAAAATCTTCCTCCTTGTACTGTTACAGGATTTTGGTGAGGGTGGTGATGAGAATAATAATAATATTTATTTATTTATTTATTTATTTATTTATACCCCGCCCATCTGGCTGGGCCTCCCCAGCCACTCTGGGCGGCTTCCATAGAAACCAAAAATACAGTAAAATATCACACGTTAAAAACTTCCCTGAACAGGGCTGCCTTAAGATGTCTTCTGAATGTCAAGTATGGCAGCCACAAACACACACAAACAGGTGGCAGCTACGGTCCTGCAACAGCACAAAAAGAGTCAAGGATCAAGCAAGTCCTTCAAGACAGAATTGTCATATATTGCTACAAAATTCTGAAATAAGCTCCCTCCAAGCCACTGTAGCAAGCAACTGCAGCAAGCAACTGCAGGAGCTCAAGAGGCCCCCAAAGCACTAACATTTAGACAGTATCATCTAGCATACTGTGCCCTCTCCTCCCAAAAACTTGGGGCTAAACATTCTTCCCAAGAAGAGCATTTGGCTCTGAATTGTCATGTGAAGCAACTAATTAGCATTAAACAATCTTGAGCTGGTCAACCTCTTCAGTTCTGGAGACTCCTCTGCCCTCAGACAGAGACCTGGGAATAAGAAGTGTGAAATGGCTTTCATGACAAATTTCCCATGACAGGGTTTTCTAGTCATGAAGCATATGCATTCAAACACAGCATATTAATAAATGTGTTAGTCTTTAAGGTGCTAGACGACTCCGTTGTTTTTGCTGTAAGAAGCGAACATGGTTACCCCTCTGGAGATATGAAAATCCATATGTATATATGACATGCATGTTACATAGAAAAAGAACAATGTGACGTTCTTAAAGTGTGAAGAATGCCTGTTTCCAAAAGCCTGGAGAGTTGGTGGGATTCTCTTTTCCATGATAAGGGAAGTTGAGGAGGGATTTTTAACCAGACCTTGATTAAAATATGAGAGGACCACTCATATTTTATGGAGGGGAGGCACAAATAAAAATGCCTCAAGTGTTGGATCCAGCCCAGAAGCCTTCCCTGGTCTGAAAATGCCATGCCCTCAGGAACAAGACTAAAAGAGAGCTTTAAAAAGAAGATTCCCCCATTTCCGCTGCAGAGCGGGGACTGTGCCAAATTGAAAGGGAATGGCTTGTGGTGATGCAAGTCAGACAATCAGCTATATAGACATCACAAATAAAAGAGTAAGGAAGTGCTGGCTGGCTGCAAATCTGGTTAACAATCCTTTTTGTGCCTCACAAGAGAAACTAACTCATCTGACATTCCAGAAATAGCACAGCTACATCCCAGAGTGAGTAAGTCACTGGGCTGTGTATTCAAGCTGCAACATGCCGGATGCTGGCATCTCCTCTACTACAATTGCATTCAGTGGCTCTCTGCAGAGAAAGCTCCAGTGCCAGCTCCTCCCAGCATCTAGCCTCCCCCCCCCCACTCACTCCCTGGCAATAAAGAAAGACGCCCTAAATTACTAAGAGCAAAAGGGGAGCCTCGCTCCAGGCCAAGCATTTGGATGGGTCCGCCGAGTCCGTGAAAAGCAGCCGGCATGAGGGGACATGACACAACCTGCCGTAGGAATTGTACTGAAACTCTGAGCGTGTCAGAGCAGGAGAGCATCAGAGCAGTGACTGATGAAAATTAGTCTAGATAGGGAGGAGGAATGGTATGTCAGAGAGGGAGCGGGGGGGGGGGGCAGCAATCTGGCTCAGGGGAAGGAAGGGTAGGGTGCAGCCAGTGGTTCAGCTTGGTGCCTTGCCAAAGTACATATATGTTAATTGAGCAATCCTGTTTCACTGCTTTCTGAAGCAGGTAACAAAAGGCCAGAGTGTGCATAGCTGGACTGGAGGCAAACAGGGGTGGGTGGGTGGGTGGGGAAGAGAGAGGGGAATTAGCAATGCACCACTGGCCGTGTGGAACTATCTTCAGAAACAGCATTGCCTCATGAAATGCCTGGTTGGTCTGGAATATTCCAGAACTGGACACCAGGCCATCTGAAAAGATAAACAAGCTCACTTTGCAATGTCCTGTTTTAGGCCACTTTTAAAAATGACACTGATGGGAAATAACATGTTATGTATTCGTTTTACATTTGGTATGTCTCATGTGCTTTCGAATCTTACCGTATTTTTCGCTCTATAAGACGCACCGGACCACAAGACGCACCTAGTTTTTGGAGGAGGAAAACAAGAAAAAAAATATTCTGAATCTCAGAAGCCAGAACAGCAAGAGGGATCGCTGCGCAGCGAAAGCAGCGATCCCTCTTGCTGTTCTGGCTTCTGGGATAGCTGCACAGTCTGCATTCGCTCCATAAGACGCACACACATTTCCCCTTACTTTTTAGGAGGGAAAAATTGAGTCTTATAGAGCAAAAAATACGGTAATTGCACTCAGCATCATCCCATCAGGTACGACGCAATTGTCGTTCTGCAGAAGGGGATGAGCCAGCATTTCAGGCAGAAGACAGGAGCATTTCAAAACACTGACTGGTAACACCTGGGATTGAAAGTGAGACCTTTGGCATACAAACATGGGCTCTGTCACTGACCAGACACACTAGCCAAGTATACATGCAAAATGCTCTGCTGAAATCATCTCAGTAATCCTTATGACAACTCTGCAAGAGGCCACATATCACTGAATTGTTACAGATGTTGGGGTTTGGGAGAAGGGAAGTAAGGGAAGTAAGGGAGAGACTGACGGAATGGTTTTTTAATGGTTCTATGCTGCCTTTCCATAGCTCAAGGTCGCTTATAAAAAAAAGGGTTACAATTTAAACAATTAAGGTCACAGCATGAAACCACAAATAAAAATGCAGTGCAGCATAACACAACTTCTGTCTTATACAGCTGCGCCCCGTCCTAAGCTGAAACAACAAATTGGAGGGACACAAAGGGGAACACATGCATTGCATGCAGAAGGTTCCAGGTTCAATCCCTGTTATCTTCCGCTAAAAGGATCAAGCGGCAACAGGAGCAGAGGCAGGGGGTGTGGTGGGTGCGGGCCGCCCCAGGTGTCAACACTGAAGGGGGTGACAAAATGGCAGGTGACACTCACCGCAGGGCCTGCAGCATGCCCGAGCCACACGTCTCTCCTGGGAAAGACGCAATGGCTTGGGCGCACACAGGCTCCACGCTGCCCAAACGGTCCGCCCGCTGCTTCCCACCCAGCTGTAGGGCAGCTGAGTGGGAGGAGGCAGGCAGACTCCTCGGAAGCCCCACGGTGCACCCCACCCCTATGGGCGGCTCACCCCACCCTCGCCCCACCCCTATGGGCAGCTCGCCCACCCCTGGGCGCGCCGCCCCAGGCGCCCAAGCAGCTTTCTCCACTGCTGAGTGGCAAGTGAAGTGAGAGCCCTCTAGCTAAGACCCTCAAGAGCCACTGTCAGTCACAGTAGTAGGCAATTCTAGGCTAGATTGAGAACTAGTCTTACCTAGTATAAGATGGCATCTTGTGTTCCTAATTGGTGTAGGGGCTGACATGGGAAGAGACAGTCTCTAAGTCAGGGTGGGGGGGCCTCTGAACATAATTAGTCGCAGCAGGCCTCCCCACTTGGCCTGCCAAGCCATTTTGTCCAAGCCACATCCATCTGCCTACACCTGACTTCAGGTATGGAGCAAGTACAGGCCTGGCTTGGACAAAAGAGGCTTTGCAGGCACTGTAAATCATCTGCTTGGTGGTGGCTGTGCAGCATCTTCCAGGTGTTAAGTATCAGCTAATGGTTGGCACTTGGGAAACTCAGCCCTTCCCCAGTTCCAACAATCAGGTGACAGATGAGGCTTGAGAAGTGATGTGTCTAGCAGACATGTCCAAAGTCTGTATCAGGGGCCTAATCCGGCCCACCGGTCGATTTAATCCGGCCCCCGTGGCAGTATATGTACTGGGGGGAATCCTTAAAAAAGCTGAAGCTCAACAACTTCGGGGTAAACTTCAATCCTAAAAAAACTTTAACAATTCTGGGTTAAAATTGTAAAAAAAAAAGCTCAACATCTTTGGTCAGCCCTCACGATGTTCACTTCATCAAATCTGGCCCTCTTTGAAAAAAGTTTGGGCACTCCAGTAGGGCTTCTGAAGGGCCAATAATCAGACAAAGTGCTACATGCACCTTGTGTGGTTTGATTTCTAAATAGGTCACCTGCGTCATTGTGACATTGATCACTTGGCAGTTGGGTGGCCCTGTGCCACCCAGGCTGGGTCCATTGGGATGTATGGAGATAAGCACCCAGCCCATCGTCCAGATTTATTTGTCTATCTCTGCTCTAACATATGTGGGACTCAGGCTTCTGCAAGGCTTTCCTGACTAATACCAGTGCCTTGAATTAGGACCAGAACCATACTAGCAGCCAGCAAGAGTAATATAATGTATATTATATTTGTATATTATAATGTATAGTTGTAAATGTCCAATATCCATATGGAGACATATAGTCACTTTTTGCACTACCTGAACCTGCCTAGTAATCTTCAAGTGCTGCCCCACATACAAGGCTGGATATAAACTAAGTTAGCGCAGAGCATCTAAAACTATTAAAAGAATGTGGAATACAATGAGGGAAACAGGATATACATTGACTGATGCTGCCTACAAGACAACAGAGTTGGAGTCAGGAGAACTTAGGGAGGGGGAGAGAGAGAGGGAGAATTGGCCCACCACCAGAGAAAAGGCCTTTTCTCCAGTAGCCGTCCACCTTACCTCAGGAACCCCAGATATGTGAAGAAGGTTCCCCAGTGAAGCTGACAGGCAGGTTCATGTAAAATAAGGTAGATCTTTAGATACCTCACTAATAATGTTATAATGATTGTCAGTGTTTATTTTATTCTTCTTAGCTGCTGAACCCAATCACTGTTTTGTTGTTAGGTTGTCCTTTCTTCCACTCAGTGTCATTTTTGCCTAGCTATTCATGTGTTATAAAACTTACAGCCACAGCTACTACAACGGTTCATGGGCGTAGGTGTCAGTTACTAGTACAGGCCAAAGTCTGAACTCTCACAACTGCCACACACACCGGAGATGTATTTCACAATAAAGGAATTTGTTTTGTCTTCTGAAATGTGTGCGCAAAGGACATTCTAAATCAGTTTTGCCTGGCTCTGATTTTTATAGTTTCTACATAATAAATATACGAGCACATGTGTGCGTCAGTTCATCCAGCAAGCACAAGTAAGGTTTTAGCTGCTGAGCAGAAAGCAGTTCAGGACATGCACAAAAGGGAATAATTCTTCCAACTGAAACTGTAAGGTGAAACTAATTGAAATGCCTGTTTGTCTAGGGCTATGTATGCATATGAAAAATGCCCAGAAGCAGCATCTCTAAAGGCACAAGGATGTTGGTTCAGCACTGACTCAGAGAACAGTGATTTGAACTGAATCACAGGCAGGTAGAGCACCTCCTTCCCGCTTGGTAGAAAGTGATTTTGCAGTGCAGGCCCTGGCTAATGAGTGGCACAAAGAAAGCAAGGCAATGCATTTGTTGATTTTGCCAAATTTGCCAGTTGGGATTGGGACAGCTTTCAAGTTCTCCATGCCCCAGACAAGAGCTTTGTGCAACTCAAAAGCTTGTACATTTTCATCAGTTAATGAATGGCATCCAGTTCTAACTGTGCTCCATCTACTTTCCTTGGCAAACAAGATGTTGCCCATTGAAGTTGGACTGCATTGTGGTTTGAACCAAATCAAAGATGGTGAGGACCAGATGATGAAGTCACCAAAAGAAACTTATCCAGAGTTCAAAAAGTGGCCAGTTGACTAGTGGGGATGGTGTGGCAATGGATGTACCTATGATTGAGGTTGACTCAGGAAAGCTTTGGCTAAAGAAATGGGTCTTTGCCTAGCCCACCAAGATATAGATCCATTAAAAGAAATGTTCACCTCAAGAAAGATAATTGCAAAGGACCCTTTGTCTTTCTCAACTCTTTTTCTCACCGTGTTGTGGGCTCTGCAGGAGGGGACCAAGCTGAGGTGATGGCTGTTGACACCAGAGAGGCTGCCACTGTGACAAAACACAGAACTACACACTAAGTGTTAGTAAAGGTAAAGGGACCTCTGACCATTAGGTCCAGTCGTGGCCGACTCTGGGGTTGCGGCGCTCATCTCACTTTATTGGCCAAAGGTGCCAGTATACAGCTTCCGGGTCATGTGGCCAGCATGACTAAGCCGCTTCTGGCGAACCAGAGCAGCACACGGAAATGCCGTTTACCTTCCCGCCAGAGCGGTACCTATTTATCTACTTGCACTTTGACGTGCTTTCGAACTGCTAGGTTGGCAGGAGCAGGGACCAAGCATCGGGAGCTCACCCCGTCGCGGGGATTCAAACTGTCGATCTTCCGATCGGCAAGTCCTAGGCTCTGTGCTTTAACCCACAGCGCCACCTGCACACTAAGTGTTATCTACTATTAAATGTGCAAGGGCCAAGGATTGCACCCCTGCTGCTACTCACTGTAGCATCATTGCAGTGCCATGAGGACTATTATTCTTATGATTAGCAGTGGTAATGTGCAAAGTGCTTTTGAGCCTCCATCTTGCTTGCTTGCTTCCCAACAACAGCTTTGTGAATAAACTTTAAGAAGCAGAAATTGAGGTCATCAGGCTAACATGGGATTTGAACCTTGGTCTTCCCAATCAGGGATAGTCATCATGTCTACTCAGACTACAACTCCCATCACCCCTGACCGTTGGCCATGCTAGCTGGGTCTGAGGAGAGTTGGAGCCCAGTAACATCTGGGCTCCCTTTTGAACTTTGGCTACCCCTGCTCCAGATGCATGTACTTTATGGTATCCACAGATCACTCTCCCAGGCTTCCCCTGCACTGAGTATTTTGCGCATACTACATAAAAAGATTATTTGTGCTGTCAGCCCTGCCCAATGTGTTGATTGCCTGCATTTTTCTTTTTGGTGTGTGTAGTATGGTATTGAATGCAGAAGCCATTAAATTTAAAGGAGCAACCAGCACTGTCAGAACCGATAGCCCCAGAAATCTGTTCAGCAGCAGCAGAGCAAGAGATATCCACAGCCCACTGTGCATGAGAGAATCTTGGATCAGGCCCAGGCAGCTCAAATGCTATGCAAGTTTGCTCATGTCCCACAGAATTCAATGAGACATTTCCATATAGCACGGTATTGGAGTGGTGCAGCCTGATCCTATGCATGTCGACTCAGCAAGAAATCCCACTGTGTTCACCGTGGCTTACTTCCATGTACATCTGCACAGCCTTCATTTCGAAGCAACCTACAAAGTCATGTATTTGTACACACATTGCATGGATTTGGTTCTATTATTTTGCTTTGCATGCAAAGCGAACTACTTCCTGGTTTGGGTTTTTTCAATTCATATGAGTGATGATGACGATGATGACCAATACTTCAAAGTCTTTGAATTAGGCTGCAATCCTGTACTCAACTGGACTTATTTCTGATTAGGCAGCTATAGGATTACTTTGTTGGGCAAGGCACTACACATTAGGATCAATGTCCCTTGCCATCCTCTCCCCCATTCTCAAAACACCTTTCATCAGCTCTCATTAATAGAACATACATTTGAGGAGCCAGACCTTTCACTAAGTAGCAACAGATGCCTCATTTCTGCCTGTCTTCGTAGCTTCACTTATTTGCTGAAGTCACTGGAATGCAAGGGTTACTGACCCCCACGTGAGCCCACACCTACATTCCAGCACACAGAGTGTGCCCTCCAGCAAGCTGCACAGAAGAAACTCCTTGCAATTGGGCGTATCCATTCTACCAAGTGTTTGGATACATAGCCGGAGGCTTCATTTTAAAAAAGGAAAACAGCAAAGAAAGAAAAAAAGAAAGTACACACACACACACTGATGACACCACTTTAGTTCTTCTAAGTCATTGTGAAATATTTAACCCCTCCAAGACACAAGCACACTGGTCAGAAGAACAGAGGTATTAATTTTCTGTGGTATTTTCAATCATCCCACAATGATTGATCCACCCCGACAGAAAATACAGCACTCCAGGCAATCGTTTTACCTGGGGGTGGGGCATTATTTCTATTAACTGTAATTCAAGTTAAAAAGCAGTTATTTGTATTAGTGGCCATCTGGTGGATTAGAAATATCTGTGGATTACAGGAATTAAGAAATTAGTCTATATATGTTTACCCAGAAGAAAGTCCCCATTGTGCTCAGTGGGTTTTACTCCCAGGAAAAGTGTGTCTGGGACTACAGAATTAAGCACACCCTGTTCACTAAATCCAGCCTTTGTGGCACAGCCTCATTCCTTAAACAGGCACAATATGGTGCCCTTTTATTCTGTGTCTTCACAATCCCCAGGTCCACAGACCCCACATTTATCCAACATTTTTGCATCCTTTGTTTTATATTATGCTATTCTCCTTACACTGCTGATATTAAATGGTTTCACAGCTCAATCCTATACTCAGAAGTAAGACCAATTTTGCTGCATAGGACTTACTCTCAGGTCAGTAGGTATAGGATTGCAGCCCCAGCCTTCCTTCTATTTCTTCTTTCTTTTTTTCTTTTTTTCTGCATCTGACAACATGTGTAACTGTGGCAGCTCTACTCCAGACAGGAATTAGATGGAAAAGGATCAGTGCAGTTAACTGTACAGTGGTTCTACATATTAAAGGCAGTATGAAGCAACAGGTATGTATGAGAGAGACAGGCAGGAAGGCAGTGACTTTGACTTTTGTCCTATAAACAACTACCTGGTAGCAATCCCTTTTGAACTCAATGAGCTTTACTTATGAGTAGACAAGCCCCATGAAACTATGTTTGGGTTGGGGTGGGCACACATATTCAAGTCCTTGTGAATGCTACTTCTACTAGAACCATACTCAGCACCTCCCCTTGGAGACTGTGGATTAAATACCAGATTAGCCTCGGTCATTTTGCATTTGAAATGGAAAATCAAAATGTTGCATAAGCAAGTACACACCCCACACCTCACTCTGAGATTCCTTTCTTTTAAAAAATTAATAAATGCATAGATATGGAAATTGAAGACGTGCTTTTCACAATTTGCCACCCAGACTCCTTTATGCCATTCATAGAAAGGCTGGGCCTAGGAGCAGAATCTCTGCTCAAGTCACTGAACCACATGCCATTTTACTACTCATCTAATTTGCTCTGAGTGATTCAAAATAGAGATGTCTTCACATCTGCTCCATCAGTTGTAGTGTGTGGGCAATCTACTCTGTACTGGTTCTCTATGAGCCATAAATGCAGAGCTACTTTTACAGCATTTTAGGCAAACATTTATATAGAACACACACCCCAGCAAAACCATTCCCCATTGCCTATTGCTGACAGTGAAGGTTTGCACAGATTTAATTAATTCCCCAACATGCCTAGATAATGCTGGCCCGAATGGACAAATAGTCTGACCTAGTATATAAGGCAGCTTCTTACGGTCCTATACAAAAAGGAAGAGCAGAAGGGAAAATGGATGTGAGCCGCTTTCCTCCTTAGCTGCTTGCCAGGAGACGGCAACCATGTAGACTACACAACTCATACTGGACTGAGCTGCATGCAACCACTTTTATCTGTGTGGACTGACAGAGAAGTAGCACAGGCCAAAGCAACTTTGCATGTACTGAGAGGTGGTTGTATGCATTGAAACAGAGTCTGACCTCCTCGGTGAGTGTTTTGTGGAAATTATTCTGTGAGTTCAGTGGTGTTTCTGGACATCCAGTTACTTCTACTTCTACTTCTTCTTCTTCTTCTTTCCAGTGATGGAGGAATATCTTCCCAACCATCCCAAAGTTGACTGGTTTCATAAGCCGGTCGATTTGCATGTCAAGACTTTAGTACACACAAGATCATTTTATCTCCTGTCCCAGCACCTTCTGTTAGACCACAATTGTCAGTTAAGGTCAACAATGGCCGCCTGTCGTAAACTTGCATGAAGCACATTGAGGAGGAGTGTGTATGTTTGTTTGAACAGGATTAAGAATGTGAGTACAATTTTTATAGCACCAAAGACAAAGCTATGTTTTATTGACAACTTGAATGAGCATCCTGAGCTTGCTCGTTCTGAACTACACAGCCTTCAGCCGGTGAAACCGATTCTGTCCCAATAATCTGGGCTTTTATCAAACTGATAAAAGATTGTCTCCAGGAAGAATGGCATTTATATGGATTAGAGAGGGAGGCCCATTTTTAAAAAGCTGATGCAGGGAAACAGTTGCTTTGGTTGTGAGCTGAACAGAATTGTAGAAAGGCAACTCTTGATTACTCAGCTCTTCAATAAATTCTTCCTGATGCCAATCTGTTATCAGATAACATGCAAAGCAAGGAAACTGGGAGATTTTAATGAAGATGAGAGAAGACACAATGGCTATTCTCCAGAAGCCATGTGATGAGAAAATCATACAACAAATACAATATGTGATGATGCACCAGTCAAATTAGCAGACACTAGACAGGACGTATATTAACTCTTTCATTTTGTTGCTCAGAATGACATCTCTGGAGTTGTCCTGTAATCTTTTTGCTATACCAGCCAACAACTTTTCAAAGAAAACATACCATGTGCATTATGTTGCTTGAACCAAGAACTAATCCATGAAGTCAAGCCCATCGGAGCCAGAAAGATCTTGTTTCTCAGGCAAAGTCCAAACCCAGTGAGGAAGCCTTCTCCAGGAGGGCCCAATGGCCAGTCCAAAACCCGTGAGCACTTCACTGCAGGGGTGATGTTCCAATGTATAGTTCTGGTGGCTGGCCACATGCAACAGCTACACATGAAAGCTGAGCTTCCTGGTTCTAGCTCTGGTTCTAGTGCTGCCAGTTCCTGACACTCAGAAGCTGCTGCTGCTGCTGCTGCTGCTACCATTGTGAGGGAAATGTCTGAGCCTTTGTGGACATGATAGTGATTTGATATCTATATAGCAAACAAGGGGTTTTATAACAAGAAAATAAGTGCTATAAAAACTATGTAGGACACCCACCAAATGACAATTGACTTGCAGTGTTAGTTGACTGAGCTCAACTAATTTCTATTCATTTCTTCTGGTGATTCACAGAAGCACTTCTGTTCCCAACATTTCTCAGTGAAATGTGCTAGTTTAGGTGGAGGAATGTTCAATGACACGGATACACACACATGCACCTGCAGTCGAAGACTTCTGCAATCTGCAGACCTGCAGCCTGAGGCAAGAACTAGGAACACAATCCAACCCTGCAATCTTCCACAATGGATGGGGAATGGATGGGGCAGAGATCTCCCTCTGTCCAGTCCAGATCATCTCTGCTTGTAGAGTGAAGCTAATGTCACTGGCTTTTTTCCCCATCACTGGCCCATGGTAACTTTGCAAATTGCCCACCTTCTGTGCAAGTCTCAGAGTGACCCTCCATGGAGAGACCCACTGTATGCCATCAGTTTGCTGGCCTCGTGAGATACTGGGGGGAGGCTTCACACAAAGGGAAATTGGGTTTCAACAGCAACGGGTATGAAGAAAAACCCTTCCCAGTGTGGGGTGGATGGGAGTTCTGGCCTTAGAAATATTGAGGCAGCTGCTCCTTTATGGGGGAAAGGGAGGGATTTGGAGGAAAAGGTTGATGCAAAGAGCAGCATTCCTTTAAACTGGAGACAGCTGAAAGGGGAAAGGAGGCACAGACTGGCCCAACAATAGGAAGGTCAGAGCTAATGAGTTAAAAATATACATGCACTCTCTCCAGTTTGATTTTGTTTCCTGGAAGAAGTTTTATTTTATTGCCGCTGAAAGGCTGAAAACTCTATGAAGCCTTTGCCAGCTGGAATAGCCTCTTTGCACCTGTCTTTTTGTTTACACAAATCCCTTCTCTAATAGAGCTAATCACTGAGCTTTGATAAATTTGCCAGAGCCCCTGATAGGAGCACCATTCTAGTTCCTCCGTGCTAAACAAACAGACCATTGTCTCCATCAGGCTGGCCAGCTTGTTAATAGTTAAACTGGGAATAGTGGGAGAGGGAATGGGTGAGGGGGGGCGTGCACCCCACCCGGAGTTGAAGCATCAGAGAATCAGACTGTGAACAGTCAACTTGTTTATGCAATTTTATTATAATACACCCAAATGTGGATATTTTGTGCATCTGCTTGCCTGGTGCACAGAGAAGAATCTGGTGCAAACTTTGGCTTCCTGTGAATCTGATTGTTCCTTTTAAAAGAGTGTGTGTGTGTGAGAGAGAGAGACAAGATTCTTGCCCTTCTGTCTGCCAATGGGAAATGTAGAAATGTTTAGGCAATGTCTGCCGAGGTCTCGAGAGCAAAAGACAAAGGTTCCAGTGTGAGGGGGCAGAGCTTTTGCTACCCTACGCAGCTGCCCCTGGCTCAGGGCCCGGTCCGTGCCTCCTCTCCTCATTGCCTTGGAGCACCCCAGCCCCTGAGCAAAAGATTCTGATTCCTCCGAGAATGCAACCCAAACAGTACAGTTTGATATAACTGGTGTAGTTTACACAGTTCCTCCATTCTGAAAGATGCTGGGGGACTGTTTCAGGATAGGGTGGCAAAGACTGTCAGCAAAGCTTAAAGGCAAGCTCTTTCCCTGCCCACTGTAATTTTAAGGCTTGACCTCAGCACCTTGGCCAGCTACCAGGATCCCAAGACCCTGCCAGAGCCCACTGCTGATGCCTGTATGCCTGTCTTGGGGGTAGGATTTAAATCAGGAAAATGGCATGGGGGTAGTGTTAACCCTTCCCCTGCCCAGTGCAGTGGCTCCTGTGCAACTTCTTCCCCACAACCTTTTTTAAAAGGAAGTAGGAGGGGTGGGGTTTCCAGTCATGGATCTCATCTAGGTCTGGATCACATGTTTATTATGGAAACAAATCCAATGGAATGCCTCAGATAAATACGTACATATATTAAATAACATTGAACAGGCATTTTACTCCTTGTGAGGTGGAAAGGAGGAATTTGTCTTCCAAGGTAATGTCTGTCACGTGAAGATATTATAGTAAAGTACTTGTATTATATTTTTAAAAATAAGAATTGATATGCTGCACAGTTAATCAAGGAGGAGCCTTTTAAAATTGCTCAAAAGGTACTTAACTGTTCAACAAAATCCATTGATGGACTAACTTGCCATCCATTGTGTCACAGTTGTATGCAGGTGCTGTATACAGATAATGCATGGGATCAATGTAGGAAGCCACCAAACTATGGCAAGCAGGGAAGGCCATTCCTATGTTGTCGCTTGCTAGAGATGTTCATTGCTTTGAGCCCTCTGGGGTCTGAATCTTCGTGTGAAGAAATGTGGATGCTCTTGCCCCTCCCAGAGACAAGAGTTTACAGATAATTGGTGCCTAAGGTGATGATTGCAGCAAATGGAGTCTCTTTCCTTCTCCGCCCGTGGCATGTAATAATTTGCACCTTCTCCCATCTCATCAAAAAAAACTTTGGAGATGAAGACAACAGATCAGGTATTTCTTCCTGTTCCTTACACATCCCACCTGGACTTTAAAAAATGTCCAGAACAGTTTACAATAATATTAAAAGAGCAATGAAACATTGCAGGACAATTAAAATGGTAAAATAGATGTAGTAAGAAAATAACCAAATAAATGATAGCAGAAGCAATAAAACCAGGAAGAAGCAGGAGCAATCAACGCTTCAGATATCTCAACCATGCATCTTTTTAGGGGTGCATCCAGACTGTTCCTGGGAGGGATTCAGGTGGATACCAGAAATGTGGGTTTGCACAACTGAAGTGGATTAAAGCACTCTGTTGCCCTGATGCACCAAATCCACACTAAGGGATTTGAACATCTAAAGGGAGCTGAACATCTAAAGAGCCACAGGTTCTCCATGCCTGCAATTTTGCATAGTCTAAGGTGTTGAGTGTGGAATGGGTCGTGTGTACCATCTATCATGTTATGATATAATGTTATTTGACTTTTAGAAATATTTTTACTACAACCAATAAAAATCTTAATAGGAAAAAAAGTTCTGATAGTCCTGGCTAGAATTTCAAGACAAAGTAAGTTGACATTCCTTGTCAATTTCCTTCCCCCAATCTCCTTCCATCCCTCTCTCCTCACTCTCTGTCTTTCAGCCAGGACTCCCTATGGCAGACTTCACTAACCTGGTGTCCTCCTGATGTTTTAGAGTAGTTCTTGCTACAGACCCAGTCAGCACAGCCATTGAAAGCCAAAATACCTCTAGGACACCAGCTTGGCAAAGACTGTCCTACAGTTTCCACTCCAGGAACTCTGTGGCAGAGGGAAGATCTTGTAGGGCAGGCTGTGTTGAAGAGAAGTCATGGAGAGAGGTGGGGTTACATAGTGTCAACAAGCACATCACCCCCCCCCAAAAAAAAAGGAAAAGGAAAAGGAAATGCAATAGTTTGGATATTCAGGAAGAAATTAGTAAGAATGATCCAACCAGTAGACAAAAAGTAGACAAAAAACCCCAAGAGTTTCCCTAATTTAACTGAAATGCCAAAAAGAAGGGCTAGTCAATGGGATTTTTCATTTTTGGATAGCAAAATGGATACACAAATGCATACACATGGATACCAAATTATCAGCAATGGACTTTCCTCTGTGTGTATTGAGGAAGGGGAGATAATAGCCACAACTGGATCTGATAGTGCGCCAAAATTCAGTGGTAAAATACTGCTTACTTGTTATGAAGCATACAACACATACTTTTGCTCTCTGGTTACAGAATCCGAGCTTTTATCATGCCTAGAATATCTTTGTGTAGCATACATCCTTTTCACCAGATGGACTACCAAGGCAATTTATATTGCAAAGCAAAGCCATACACACCCATAGATCTATTTCATACACTTGGCAGAGTAGTTTTGTGTGGCGGAAGAGCAATGTGAACAGACAGTTGCGTGGAGATTCCATTTGATTTTTCTTCCCCCGCCAAAAAAGATAAGGAAAGATTGCGAGTGATTACAGCTCCCATCCTCCCTTGTCAGCTGGGACTGATGGGAGTTGGAGTCCAACAACCTCTGGAGGGGCACAGCTTCCCCTTCCCTGGCCTAGAGTGCTCCTACTCAGAAACTCCAGAAGCCAGGGCAGCAGACAAACCAAGTGAAACACACACCAGCCTCCTTCTAAGACTTCTACGATGCTGCAGCCGATATCATTATTCCTTCGGTGCTTCTGCCTCCCTGTCAAACCCACCTCCCTTCTCCAGACAATTAATATCAATGCGGAGCGGCAGGTGCTCCTGGCATGGAGCCATTTTGTTTTGTTTTATTTACAGAGCACTCCTTGAAGATCATTTGTGTCGAAATCTCTTTTGGCTTTCTCTCTCTCTCTTCCCCCGATCTTATTAACATTCTTTGAGCCAGTTTTAGTACCCTGAGGGCTCTTTCTCTGTGACAAGCCCGACTTGCACAGTCTGCAAAGTGAACCGGAGCCTGAGCCGGGGACCTTCCCCTCCCCACAGGAGCCTGGGGGTGAACAAGAGCAGCACACAGCCAACCTTGCCGTGAAGAATGGGGACTCTTCCAGCAAACATCTTCTCTCTCTCACTCCTTTTGTCACTTGCCTCAGAGCAGAGAGCTCAGTGCACCATTGTCCAAAGGCAGTGTCGGCCCTACGCCCCTGACCCCATCATTTCCATTTGAAAAGCAGCATTAATGCAGAAGAAACTCTCAGAGTCATGTTTAACTCTTCATCTTCATAACTCATGTCCTTCTGCAACGTTTCGTGCTATCTTTTCTCTTCCCATTATTTTCTCCCCCGACACTGAAACGGTACCTTTTTTCTCCTCTCTCCCTCGCCAAATCTGACATTTTCCTCTTTCTGCACCTAAATTACCCTCTTTTTCAGGTTACTCCATTCATGCTGGGCTTACTTTGGAGTTCAGCTAGATCTATTGAGCTCTGCCTTAATGTGGTGCCTTTGTAGCAATTTTGTCCATACAGGGCATATTCTAAACAGCTCCGCCCCTTGTGGGTCAGTAGTTTCTGCCTAGCAACCTGAAACTCATTGTTCTTCTTTCAAAGAGAGTTTTAAGGATACACAGCAAAAGCAGACACAACGAGCTGCTCTAGTTTCATCTCTATGCTCCAGGAGGACTAGAAGTGGAGCTTGGGTAGCCAGACTTCTCTGGAAATCATTTGGTATTTCATGCTGTGTTAATGATGTGCTGATTGCTAAAATGTAAATACCTATTAAGTAGCTGCATCAACTATGGGTGTGGGGTGGATCCATTCAGAAACACAGAGGGTGGAATTCAATGTCACGCTAAGGTGACCATTCCGCCAGTGTGGCCATTTCTGTCTGTCAGATAAAATGGCCTCCACTCTCCTTTCCCTGTGCACTTCTGACCCCCCCCCCCCGAGCTGATTTGGGGGGCATGGGGACATGTGAGTGAAGGAGAGGAGGGAAGCCTCAGTGCTCCAGCAGGACTCATTGCACTGGTTTCCACTAGTGCAGTGATTTAGTTGAATCCAGCCTGATTTTTTTTATTTTAAAAAACTATCAAAACCAATACCAAGTCTGGGAACACATTAGGCTAAATCACACATTCTAGCAGGCCAAGTATTTCCAACCTTCCTGAGCCTAGAGGTATATTTGAAAATCTAAGAAACTGCACCACAAAATACTTTTTTTACCAACACAAAAGTGGCAATGCTCAACCACCACCACTGCCCACCCCTCCCCCCAAAAAACCCAACAACCCAGCAATCACAATGGTGCTGAATAAGGCACTTCCCCTCCTATTTGCATGCCACTATTGCTAGCAAATTAGAGCAGACATAGGCTAACTCGACCCTCCAGGTGTTTTGGGACTACAACTCCCACCATCCCTGACCACTGGTCCTGTTAGCTAGAGATGATGGGAGTTGTAGTCCCAAAACATCTGGAGGACCGAGTTTGCCTATGCCTGGATTAGAGTGTTGCTAGAGCACTCCAGCAAAGAGCAAAATGGAAGAGAGAGACACATTATCAACAGAGGAGTAGGACAGGTGATGCTAGACCAGAAGGAGTAGAAGGTATCTTCCCATCATGCCATCAACCTATGAGGAAAGTTAACTCTCCACCTAGCCCAGCACAACAATGATAGGGAAATCTCATTCTCTGCTCTTCAGAGATGGATCTGAAAAGAAGCAAGAGCAATTTTGCTCCTCATTTGCCTGAACTCCCAGTCCCCTCTCAATCCATGAATTTCTATAACCTACCCAGTCCTCATTCTCCTTCCTTTCCCTTCCCACATACCTGTCAGTAGTAACTGAGAAGTCCCAGTGGAGATTCCCTGATAAGTTTTAGTTTCTCCTTAGCACCTTAATACTGAAATGTCAGCATCTCAGGTAGCAAGAACCCTGAGAAATGCAGTCTTTCAGGCCAATGGATTCCTTGCTGTGAATGTCTGAGACTGCATGTCTCAGGAGCCCTTGCTCCTCGGATGTCCTCATGAGTAAGTTCAGCAATGTCCTAGCTCGAAGGTAGAAGAACCTCTGGGACTTGCAGTTTTTAGGGTGCTTTACATCCATAATAAAGACTCAGAAGCCCTGGAAAATTCCATTTCCTAGGAACCCCAGGCCCTGGGATGCTGTCATTGCAACATTCAACAGGTCAGGGTCAGAGAAACTTGCTTGAGTTAAATTCCAAGCTGGGAAAAGGCTTTCAAGTGACATTCCACTCTCTTTGCAGATATTATGAGCTAGGCTAGTTCATATTCTGAGCCAGGTAATTATGAGTTTTGGTAACATTGCTAAGCATTATTTTTTTTATTAAAGACATGAAGCCTTGTCTTCTCCAAGTTCTACTTTCAACTTTTCCTTCTTCCCTTCTTCTTATTCTTCTTTTTTGCACTGCTCCACATTTGTCCTTCAGGAATTAGGTGGGGCTGTCCTTGCAGCATTCCACAGTGGTAGAAAAATTAGAGAAGACTAATAATACTTAATATGTCACTGAATGACATTGTTGATGTTAATCTTCATTATAGACCTGAAAGGAACTTAATTGAAAATAATGTTTTATGCCACAGTCTTATGTTCAAGAACTCCTGATTCATCATTTAGAAATGTTTCAGGTTGTCAGGGTGTCACATGTTCACAAAACAATAATCAAAATAATAGAGGTTTCATTTGAAAGCTGTCTGTGTATCTTTCTCCATCTAGTCTGCTTCATGAGCCTAAAGTAACGAAGAGAGTTTTCATATACGACAGTAACCCAGTTGCAATTCTAAGCACACACACATAAAAAGCAGTTCAAACCCCTGAGCCACTATGCTAGATAGAGCTGAATGTGTTGAAGGTCTCCTTCTGCCTGGCTCTAACAAGCTTGTCCACATTTTCGATTAGGGATTTAAGAAGACATCACTTTCCATTCTGCCCTGTGTTCACCTCATGCAGCACTGTTTCCTGTCTGCTGCAGTTCGTCTTTCACCCAAAACGTGATTCGTCTCATTGTCTGCTGTGGTGAAATTACATAACTTACATTGTCATTACACTATTCCGTCATCAATTCATTTCAATGCAAAGGAAATGTTATTCAAAGGGTGTGGGGAATAATCAGTTACAAATTTGTCGTGGACTGAAAGCAAGAACGGCAGTGAATACTGGTTGCATTTGCTGAATTGATTTCTGTTCTGGACATGAGACGAATAAGTGAATTTCAGCCATTTCTGCTCCCATTTTTGTTTTCACCAGAGTTTTCTGACATTCCTGTTCTAGATGCACGTTTCTTGTACCCCCATCAGTAGGAGCCAGCAGAACTACTCCGCTACCACTAAAATGGGCAATTCTGAGATGTGGAGGAGTGGATGATGCTGGAAAGTAGAGAGATTTTTGGCATAGCAATGTAAACAAATAGATTAGATCTGTGAGCGCAGATGGTTCAATCTCCTTATTTTGTACCATGGTGGGGCTAGCTATTCAAGCAGGTTGCATAAACAAGTACACCTAATTTCACCCAACAAAACCTAAGAGGCACTTGAATGAGAAGAACAGAAAGGAACCCTTGTTTGAGATCCTGGAGAACCTAACTTCTACTCCAAGTCAGGATTGATGGTACTGGACTTCATGGTCCATTGGTCTTAGTAAGAATGTGTCTCCTTAACTCATTGAGATGGTTTCTTTTGCAGAAAAGAGGCTTAAATAATACCTTCTCCTTTTCCAGCATTGTAAGGTGAGCATGCAGGAGAAACTGTAGATGTGCGCACACACTCACACGCGTGAATAATAAAGACCAAATACCTCTGAGCAAACAATAGAATTTTCAGGACAATGCGAGTTGAGCATTTCTAAGCAGAGAAAGGCAGCTTTCCAAAGCACTTTGTAACTTGCATAGCCCTAATCCTCCTATGGAGCAGGCTGCCAGGCTTGTCACAACCTGTTTCAGGTGTATAAGCGATGCCCTGCCTTATGCCTTTCACAGCTCAAAGCTTGAGGCCTAAGGGCAAGTGAAGAGGAGGGGCGGAGGGAGGGAAAGGATAGCATGCTCGAAATAAATGGAGCAGAAAGAGAAATCTGGAATCCACACTGCCTTCAGGGCCCCAATGCCAAACAGGTTCAGCCTGATACTAGGAGAGCAAATATATGGAGAGAATTCAGACAGATCCCCCCCACACACACCTGTATCTGAGCTGTGGTGTTAGACAAGGCAGCAGCCCTAGCCCAGTTTTGAAGGCAAACGTTTAAGTTGAGAGGGGATTTGGGGAAAGGGGGAGTCTCCTGAAGCCACACATTTTCTTCAATCCCTGAGTCATTCGGAATGAGGGGAAAGGAGGTGGCTTCGCCATGTGTCCTCCACTGACCCTTTCGGCTCGCCTTGTGCTTTTTTATTTTACCTGTTGAAAAAGAAGCCCCATGAGCCTCCACGCCCAGCAATACTGTGGCTCATGAAAGTCATGGAACAGAAGGGGTCAGGGCCTGACTAGGTTCATCAGCACTGAAATAATTAGGGCCCGAAACTGAGTGTGACAAAAAGATGGGGGGGCAGAGTGGGGAATGGATTTATTTCCAAATCCGGCATAGGGAGCTCTGTGTTTTTCCATAGAAGCAGCCTCCATTGACAGCTTATGCATCAATCCAAAAAGAGGATTAAATAGGGTACATATATGCATAACAAGTGCATATGCTTATTTTATGCATAGGTGATAATTTTGAGGCAATTACAATGGATTAGAAATACAATACTGTACAGCTCAGCGTAATGGAGAAGATTGTGGCCAGGGGATCTGCATGCTTGTTCAGTCTGCTGAGGGACCTTGGGCCTGTCACTGCCTCTCAGCCTAACCCAGGCATAGGCAAACTTGGCCCTCCAGATGTTTTGGGACTACAACTCCCATCATCCCTAGCAAACAGGACTAGTGGTCAGCGATGATGGGAGTTGTAGTCCCAAAACATCTGGAGGGTCAAGTTTGCCTATGCCTGGCCTAAACTACCTCACAGGCTTTTTGTGGGGATTAAATGAGGAGGCGGAGAACCATATAGGCCATCTTGAGCTCAGGGTGTCTTGTAATAACATCATGGGCCCTGGTCAAAGTAGGGAGGAGAAGGAGACACCTTTTGATGGCATAGGAGCTTATCATAGTTACATTCAGAAGAAGGGGAAGGTGTTCTGTATAGGGCCCCTCTGGGCTGTTGGGGTTTTGGGGGCGGGGAGTGGATTCTGACACAATAATAGGACATTCACATTAAATTTAAAACCTGGGCAGTTATGGTTAGAAAAGTGGCCAGGATTTTATCAGGAAGTTACAGAATATGCACTGACCCAAAATTGCCCCAAAAGTTTTACAGGCAAAAAATATTGAATGTGGGATCACTTGCTGTAGCATCCTGAACCCAACTCATCATGAACACACACAACGAACTGAATGTCTAGAGATACTCCTGCACTACATAGTATCCCAGGTGAGCTGTGTGGAAGTGAGGCCAACATTGTGCTTTCAACATGCCAGATTTTTGAAGCTTGGCAGAAATGTGATGCCTTCAGAGCCAGTTGTGTGCTGGACCCCCTGTTATATATGTATTATTGTTGTAAAAATGTGTTGTATAGTGGGAGGGGGGAAATGGTTGTCTGAGAGAATATTATTTACACCTGAGCAAAATTTGGGAATCTCTATTCCCTCTATTCATCTTCCAAATCAACCTGCATAGGAGATGAAAGAGGATCACATAAAGCCTGTGAGAGCACCTGTTGTGGCTCCCTGCCAGAAGGTGCTACAATCAGAGAACTGTTAAGTTACTACAACAGGCCTACTTATGGCTTGTAGGAAGTATCCTGAAGTGATCCAAGGGGCAGGATGTTAGGATGTTGTAAGTTAGTTAATTTAACCAAGAAACAGGCCCAGGATAGACAAAGTGGGCAATACCAGTAAATACCATTGATTAAGTTTTGTGACCACAGGGTACATGGAATCACTTGGTTAAAAAAAAACAAAATAGTGACTGTCTGGAGGAACCCCTTACTTTTTCATCACTATATCAGTCAGATATTTCAACTCTCAACCCCAGACTCTCACTGAAAACTCACCCTTCCATCACATAAGGGACCTAGGAAGCTGCCTTATACTGAGTCAGACTTTTGGTTCACCTAGCTTCATAGTGTCTACACTGACTGTCAGCAGCTCTCCAGGACTTTAGGTAAAAGTCTGCATTCAAAGCAGATGCTCCACTATTGAAGTGTAGCGACTTCTTTTTACCAGCTTGAAAACTTCAGCCAATCTTTCTTTCTTTCTTTCTAGATCATCCCTACTCCACCCACATGACCCGAAAGCTGTACGCCGGCTCCCTCGGCCAATAAAGCGAGATGAGCGCCGCAACCCCACCGTCAGCCACGACTGGACCTAATGGTCAGGGGTCCCTTTACCTTTACTCCATCCAGAGGACTCTATATGACTTCTTTTCTAAAGACAAAGAAGGGTGTGGAGCTCTAGTTGGCATAAGCCATCAGGGTGGAATCCACGATATGGGGTCAATGACTCTGGGTGTTTCAAGCAACTGTGTTGGCCCAACTAATTTATGTTCCTTACTAAACTCAAAGCTGATCTTTATTGATTTCATGATGTACAGAAGTGTTTGCTCTTTGCTAAACATAGAGCAGCAACTATTGCAATGCCTTCAACATTAAAAAAGTGGGGGGGGGAGGGAGTCTTGAGTTCAAATCAATTCAAAGCCCTGAATTTAACTGAGTGACCTTGCGGAAATCATCATCACTCAGCCTTGTCATTTCCAAAATGGGGAGTGTTAGTGACCCATACCCTGGCAAGGTTCTGTCCCAGGCCAGAGAACCAGCAAAGAGTCCCGTGCTTTCAGGGGCTTCCCACTCTTCTTTTGACATGAAAGTAAACAAGATAAATTTGGGGCAGCAATTGGGACAATAACTCAATAATACTAATACCCATCTATATATCTATCTAATAGCCATCTCTTAACAATCTATTTCTGCCCATCTGTGCAATGTCATGCTCAGAGGGTATGATAAATACATTTGGGAGAGATGCAGGGGGGGAGGGTTATAAACTGGGGGTGCTGAGTGGTGAATGGGAGGGTTTGATGCAAAGGAGGGAGTGGAATATAAGAAGGGGAATGGGAGAGGACAGAACCTCTCCCTTCAACACTTCCGCACTTGGCCTTTGCACTTCCGCACTTGGAAGTGGCTTTTAATTCATGGCCTTTAATTAATGACAAATTACACTTATCCAATCCAGTACCTGCTCTACATGTTAAGAAGTAAGCATATATTACAAAGTCAGCTTAGATGCCTTGGTTGTCCCTCTAATTTTCTGCTGCTTGTTAAACCTATCAGTCTCTGACCTTGAAACACGCAACATTTGACCAATGCGGAAGAGAAATGGTGGGCCTCAAGACATTTTGCTGCCAAATGTCAATGCCCCCGCCTCCAATACCCACTAGGGCCATCACATTAAAATCTCTTCCCATACCATTCACATGCATTGAGGCAGAGGCTTAATACTATAAACAGGTTATTCAAATATCACAAACTGGTCGCTGGCAACAGGGTTGATTTTAAACGTTTTGGGTTTTATTCCAAATTAAATTGGGGGGTCGGGAGATATATGTGCCGGGATTTTGATGCCAGCAATTTTGTGTGGCTGCTGGGAAAAAATATGCATGAATGAGGATCTCCCATCCTACAATAAGCACCTATCTCTGGGGACCCACCAACACCTGCCTTTATTTATCCCCCTCAGTCCCACTTGAAGCAGGCATGCCTTCTTGCTGTATGGCAGAGACGGCTCAAGAAGCAAAACTGTGTGAACTGTCAAGTATTACAAATCCACACACATTCAGGGCACACAGTTTGAGCACTTAAACAGCCTTCACCAACCTGGTGCCCTCCAGATATTTTGGACTACAACTCCCATCAGCCCCAGCCAGCAGAAGAATGGATTTGTGACTTTCTTCTCCATCTAGAGAAATCTAAAGGAATGCAAGTGCTCCATGTGGAGACCCATATATGACACACAAAAGTGATTTCTTCATATGCTTAACACACCCATTGAAATCTGTGTGACTTAAGAATCTTTAACTTTGACTGCATTCTTCACTAAGATTTTCTTAGAATCCATGCTTAAGCTCAGTATCTCATTAGCATTTGTATTTGAATAGCAATAGCATTTTGGAATCATAGTCATGGACTGGGGCTCCATTGTGAAAGACCCTGCATATCAGTAGAAGATGCTCCCTGCTACAAAGAGTTTACAGTTCATATTAATGGGACAAAACAAGATGGACGCTTGTGAAAACACTGCAGCGATATTTGACCAGCATTCTTCAATGGGCAACTGTTTGTAATCCATATTGAGTAGAATGTAGAGAATGTAATTGGAAGAAGAGAATGTAATTAAAAGAAGTCAATTCAGCATATGTTTGGAGTGTGCTTCAGTTATGAAAGACAACACATGAGAATTCACCAGAGGTGATTGTGAGAAAATGTTGCACGTAGGCAATGAGGACTAACACCACTGGCAAAGCTGAGGGAGGAATCAGCATTGCTATAGATGCCGCAGTGACTGGCAGGGCATTCTAGGCAATGAGCAGTAAGTCAGACATCTCTCCCAATATGATTAACAGCTCAAACCTGTCACATAGCTCCATGCCCTCTAGTACCTGTGATGCACAGGTTTGGGAACAGCATTCTGAGCCAAAAGCTGAGCAGTTAATCAGTGTGGCTTGTATTTGACTCTCATATAAAATATTAACACTCTGCCTGGGAGATGGCTTATCTATGTGGTTGTCAAGACTTGCAGCCACAAATGTGACACTTAATTAACTTGCATTGTGCTGCCTTTTCTTGGAAGCAGAATGCTTCATTGCTTCCTGCAACCTCCCCATAACATGTCTTGAATCCTGCATTCACTTAGCTGCATGTGAACAACATTGTTCCCTTTCAGAGGGAGTGTACACTGCTCTGCTATGCAGCATTTCCAGATGAAGAAAGTTCAGCTTTCCCTGAGTTGCTTAAGGATGTGCCAGTCTTGTTAACAACTCCTAGTCTTTTTCTCATATGCATAAAGGCTCAGCGCTTGAGCTTTGTTGCTTAGGTAGATAGGTCTGAAATGAAAGGTTTCTCCCTAGCCTCTTGCACTGAAGGATGGGCGTTCAGTTTCTGCTCCAATCTCTATAGCTTTGAAGAAGTGCCTCTGTAATCTTTACAAGGCTTTGGCAAGATGGGTGCTTCGGATACACAAGGCGCAGCTAACCGTCTGATCTGATTGCAATATTCACCCCTGCCAAGTCCCCACCTTTCCTATCTTACCATACCAAGGCAAGTTAATAAATCTACTTCACAGGTTCACAGAGCTGTACATATTTGGAAATGGTAGCATACCCTCCAACATTTCTCCGATGCAAATAGGGGCATCCTATTCCATAATGATAATTTTACTATTTATACCCCACACATCTTACTGGGTTGCCCCAGCGCCACTCTGGGCAACTTCAAACATATATAAAAAACATCATTAAACATTAAACATTCAAAAATCTTCCTACAGGATTGCCTTCAGACAGCTCGGGGATCGGAAAACTCCATACCCTCCAACATTTCTCCAATAAAAAAGGGACATCCTAAGGAAAAGTGGGACATTCCGGGATCAAATCAGAAACCAGGACGGCTTCTCTAAATCAGGGAGGTTCCTGGAAAACAGGAGCACTTGGAGGGCCTGTTGTAGCCAGCCAGATAAACTCTATGCCATCTGGTAGCTCTGTAAATTCTGTGTCAGCTTTAGGCAAACTCAACATTTGTGGATCTTTCCAAGATAATACAGTCCACCAGTGCTGTAGTAGTAGTATTTCTCAGCTCAGGAACAGGGAACTTGTTCTCCAGATGTTGCTGGATTCATGCTCCCATCAGCTCCAGACAACATGGTCGGGAGTAAGAAATGATGGGAGCTGTAGTCCCTGCCCCCAGGGCCCAGGCTTTGTACCTGAAAACCATCACAGTAGCATGCTGCTTCAAATGGCAAACACTCAAAAGCATCAGTCCTAGCTGTCTAAAGGCCCATAATACAAAACAGAGCTCTGAATACCAGACACTGGGTAACAGCAGCAGGAGAAGGCTGATGCCCTCATTGTAGGTGGGGTTCCTAGAGACAGGAGGCTGGATTTGAAGAACCATTGGTTCACAGGTCTGGAGTTGCTCAAGACTGCTAGGAAAGGGTGTGCTTGAGTGCAAAAAATGCACATCAGTGTGCTTAGTAGCAGAGCAATACTTCTAACCTCTGAACTCGTATCCCATTTCACGAACGCTTTGTCACTTTCTGTATCCCTATGGGGGATTTACTCTCACGCTTTGGTTTCTGCTGGCCCCTGAAAAGGTTGGTGCGTATATTTCGCGAGCAAATAAAGAATGATAACTGAGGTGCAAAAGTCCCATCTGATGATTAATTCTTTTCCTGTACAAAGAAGCTCTGTGGTAGAAGCTGGAGCCAGGATTAATGGCATACCTTGAAGTGGAGTGGTTTATGTAAGGAAATAGAGCTGGCAGCCTGCCCAACCCAAGGCTCTATTTAGCACCTGATGGAGTCCCCCACCTGTTGCACTGCAGTAGCAGCTTATCCTTTAATATTATATAAAGGGTAATTTCAAAACTTGGATTCTCCACTTGCTTTCCACTCTAGCCAAGCACACGGGGTTTGGGTCACTCCCCCCACCCTAGTTTATATGGAGATTCCTGTACAAGTGTCTGTGTGATGAGTCAGCCTTATGGCCAAATTGCACATTTACCCATGGGCGTGTTTATCTTTTCCCCAATAATTTAACCTGAAAGCAGACTCAGAGACTGCATGTTTCCAGTGCAAAGGGAGGAGGAGGTGCAGGTGCTTAACCCTTTCCCTCCTATTCATTTCTCCACTCTTCACTCCTCCTCCAAGCTCCTATTCACCCCATTAGGAGACAGTGGGAAATATATAGATCCTCATATATTTTCTGCTAATATGTTTCTGTGTCAGGTGGGGGGGTTGGAAAGGAAAGGGTTAAGCAGCGACCCTTCTGCTGATTATCCATGAAACCTGTCACCTCAGAAGCTGCTTTTGAGGTGTGTGTTTTTAAATGATGCATCTGGAGTAGTGGGCTGTGTCCTACAATAAATCTGTAAATCTTTTAGGCTCTGAGCAACAGATACCCATATCAAGATTTGTAAACAGGACTAACTCATTTCCCTTGAAAAATCCCAAATTTACACCAAGGGTGGGAGGGTGGGAAAGTCTGACAAAGACTGCAGTGCCTGAAAGCACTACTTGCCCCCTTATATTTTTCCCCAGAGTGGACCTGGATGGGCGAAGTCTTCAACCAGGTCCTCCCTAAAGCCCCATCCCAGCGTGAGGTCTCATTTGGTTCCTGAATTCTCGTGGGGTTTTCCTGACCCCAGGATGGCCACAGGAAGTGGGAAACTGTACTGCCCAGAGCATTGGCGCCAGAAACTGCTGGGAGCCACCCACCACCAATGGACCTGGCCTCAAACACTGCTCCTGGTAAGTGGGGGAACAGGGATTTCCATGCAGAAGCTCCCAGGTCCAATTCCCAGCATCTTCAGGTAAGGCTGGGAATGTTGGAGACCCACTGCCAGTCAGTGAAGACAATACTGAACTAGTTAGAGCAATGGCCTGCCTCAGCATAAGGCAGCTTCTTCTGTTCTGAGGAGAAGCCATATAATGTGGGAATTCCTATACATCCGTGTTCTCCTCAGTAGTGTTTCGGTTGTGCCTCTGCCTGCTGTTCCCTGACAGGACTTCCATGCACAATGGATGAATGCAAAACCACACCTTTGAAAACAACAGGTAAAATTTCCTCGTTTAACTGCACGACTAAGTTCCTGGCCCTTTATCTTTATTGCGCCAGACAGTCCGGGGTGACTTGCGGCAGACTCATTGACCTGACTCCTGAAAGTATTGTGCTCGAAGGGGTGTTGTAGTTGAGAGTAAATATATAATTATAGTCCGCAGGCAGTCTGAGAAAGCAAAATAAGAACTGCTGAGTTTATTAAGAGCCAAAGATGAAAGCTTTCAGAGCTAAATTGAAGCTGCGTGAGCAATACAAAAGCTATCTCGGGTTCCGTGTGGTTCCCCAAGACATCAAACCTCTCAAAGGGGTGATGACAATACCTCACGATCAAACAATGGCAAAGGATAACCTGAGGCATCTGTCTTAGGACAGAAGCAGTTCTTATTTTCTACAAGGACTAGTTCCTCCCCCTCCTCCACCCCCACCCGGCTGCCGTGCAGAGTCCTACCACCTCTTCCCTTTGAAATTACGCATGGAAGGAAAATACATTTCTGTCACTTACACACAATAGAAAACTCGCAGCTATGACTTCAGTATGACATCAGCCAGCCAAACCGATTGCAAGGCACCAGTTTGAGGAAGGCTGTTCTACTACGGGAATGGCATCACTGCCTGTTTAAGTGCCTAAAATGTATCCCTGATTGTGTGTGTGAATCTGTACTAATTGACAGTTCACACAGATTGACTTCTTGAGACATTTCTGCCTTACAGCAAGAAGGCATACCAGATTCTTTTTCTGGACACCAGGTGAATGCTCAGTTTGCTATTCCAGAGTCAGATTTTTCCTTGATAGATTTTTCCTCCACCACCCAGTGCACTCTTAAAAATTATTTTCTTTTATTTGTGACTCATATTTAAAAGACTCGAATATTATTGTTCTTAGCACTAAAGCAGGGATGGGGAATCTGTAGCCCTCCAGATGTTGTTGGGCACCATGTCCCATCAGCCCCAGTAAACATGGCCAATGCTAAGGGATGGTGGGAATTGTAGTCTTGAGGACTACAAGGGCTCCATTCCTACATTAAAGGATAAAGGTAAAGGGACCCCTGACCATTAGGTCCAGTCATGTCCGACTCTGGGGTTGCGGCGCTCATCTCGCTTTATTGGCCGAGGGAGCCGGCTTACAGGTTCTGGGTCATGTGGCCAGCATGACTAAGCCGCTTCTAGCGAACCAGAGCAGCGCACGGAAACGCCGTTTACCTTCCCCTGGAGCGGTACCTATTTATCTACTTGCACTTTGACGTGCTTTCAAACTACTAGGTTGGCAGGAGCTGGGACCGAGCAACGGGAGCTCCCCCCATTGCAGGGATTCGAACCACCAACCTTCTGATCAGCAAGTCCTAGGCTCTGTGGTTTAAACCACAGTGCCACCCGCGTCCCTTATTCCTACATTAAGCTGTTTCTATTCCCCCCTCCCTAGAGTTTAGGTATGCAGAGTGCCATCACCTAATCTTGTCATATTGACAGTCAAATGATATTGGGCAAAGCAACTGGATTTGTTGGGCCAAAACACACCCTTCTCTTTCTAGGCTGGTGGGGGAACCATCTGAGCATATGAAGTCATGCACTGATTCTTCAGAGCACTTTTTTGCACATGGGTTAACAGTTTCAAGTCTACCCAACACCCTATGGACCCTCCTTGGGCACTGGGTGCTATTCCTGGATCTACTGCTGGCCTGGTGTGTGACTGTTATATCATCCCCCTTGCACTTCTGTTTCCCCTTCCACCTATCCTGTCTGGTCTGATTAAAGTAGAATTCTGTGCTTAGCGAGAATTATCCATCTAGTGAGATAAAATGCATCATCCAGTTAAGATCAACTTGCTTCAGAGTAATTCCTTGAGGTACAATAGCAAACACATATTTATCAAGCTTATTGGAACAGTGTCACCAAACTGTCTTCATGCATTTTCTGGGAACCTGTGATATGAGGAGCCGGTATTAGGAACGCAGGAAGCTGCCTTAAACTGAGTCAGACCAATAGTCCACGTTGCTCACTATTGTCTCTGCAGAGTTTTCAGATAGGAAGTCTTGTGACATTCTACTTGCAGAGCAAATTCTCTACCACTGAGCTATGGCCCTTGCCATAATATGTGCCCTTCACAATTCATATAGTAGTGGTGTACATCATATGGCCAAACCCATCTGTTCCCTATGTTATCCAAGTGTGACACAACTTCCCTCACCACACACATACAAATATACACACCTTTCAGTAGAAGCTATCAACATTCATGTTAATTTTCTTCTTTTTCTTCCTTCTTAATTTAAATATTTTGTCCCATTGCTATGGACCATCCTGTGTGTGGGCCATCCATTGCTGGTGGACGGACTTTCACTGGGCTCTCACAAGCCAGCACCAGGTTTTTGTTGTTGTTTTTAGATTTGGGATATCTCATGGGAAATGTTATTCAGTGTTACCCAAAGCAGGGGTGAGGGGGACAAGGAAAAATAGCATTAAAAAGTAGGGGGGGAATAGGCTGACAGTTCCAAAATGGAGAAGATGGGCCAAATCATTCCCTCACAGGTGTTATATCAATATTCTGGAGTAAAGAAGCAGTGGTTGCTCTCCATTTCTGACAGTGTGAGTTATAACTAGGGATGGGCAATTGTATCCATTTTAGTTTCTCTCATTTTTCCAGTCCTTTGTTCAGTTCTCCACACCCATTTGCTTTCTATTTATCTTTTAAAATAGTCCTCAGGAAACTTCATCAACATTTTAGTGTGAATTTCTCCTAGTATGCACATTTTTTGCAAAGCAATTTCCACAAATATATTGCATTTACCTAGTGGTTGGAAGATCTGCGACACTCAACATGCAAAGTCCATTTAAAAGCTTGATCATCTTGTCTGTTGAAGAGTTCTATAGTGGGGATGCAGGTGGCACTGTGGTCTAAACCACTGAGCCTCTTGGGCTTGCCAATCGGAAGGTCGCTGGTTCGGATCTTCACGATGGGGTGAGCTCCCATTGCTCTGTCCCAGCTTCTGCCAACCTAGCAGTTTGAAAGCACACCAGTGCAAATAGATAAATAGGTACCACTGTGGTGAGAAAATGAATGGCATTTCCATGCTCTCTGGCTTCCATCACAGTGTTCTGTTGCACCAAAAGTGGTTTAGTCATGCTGGCCACATGACCCGGAAAGCTGTCTGTGGACAAATGCCAGCTCCCTCAGCCTGAAAGCCAGATAAGTGCCACACCCCATAGTCACCTTTGACTGAACTTAACTGTCCAGAGGTCATTTACCTTTACCTTATAAAACTTTACCGCAGTGTTTTGACATTTTCAATGAAGGAATTGACCAACTGTGGATTTGGGAGTACAGTGGTACCTCGGGATAAGAACTTAATTCGTTCTGGAGGTCTGTTCTTAACCTGAGGTACTTTAGCTAATGGGGCCTCCCACTGCTGCCACGCTGCCACCACACAATTTCTGTTCTCATCCTGAAGCAAAGTTCTTAACCTGAGGTACTATTTCTGGGTTAGCAGAATCTGTAACCTGAAGTGTCTGTAACCTGAAGTGTCTGTAACCCGGTACCACTGTAGGTTTCTTTTCTCCTTATAGACCATGTTCGATATAACAAGTTATGCAATGATTATTATCAGATGCTATGGTACTGTAAAATTAACCTGAGAGGATGTGTCCCCACCAAAACAGACATTTATACGATAAAGAGCACGCATGGTGCAGTTAACCCTCCTCTTAAAATCAACGATGCACAAAAGACATTCAAATGAGATACAAATATTTGAGAGTGATAAAAAGACCACTCACAAAATGAAAGTCTGTTTGCAGGCATCGGGGTGGTGCATTGAGGTGATTTGAATATTAATTGGATTTTGTTTGATCATTTGCATGCTTATCAGTGGAGGTAAAAGACTCTGAAGCACTCAAGCAGCTCACAGGCACGCAACTCAAACCCGTAAAACTTTGTTCTCACTGTGAAATAAAACATTCTAGGACTAGGTGATTACAGGCAAATGAAAGGCAGAGCAGAGGAGTAGGTCTAATGGTTGCTTGAGATACAATATAAAATGGCCTTTTGCACTCTAAATTATTATATATAATACCCATCCCCACCATTACCTAGTATTGATTTTATTTCTGAAACAACCCTGACATCAGTGAATACTGGAAACTCTTGCAAACTTTCACAAGCTGCTCTTCTATTCTGATTGGACAGAATGAGCATTTGAGTTATTCTGTCCTCACTGCATCATGTGTCATGTCAACATCATTTTCCCCTTCAAATGGGGGGGGGGCCAAAATACGCATATAATCTTTTTTAAAAAATGAAACCTATATTTGAAATCACAAAAGTATGTTACCACTTTTAAGTATAAAATGCAGAGACTTTTTAATTGGATTCACTTGCAATGCATACAGGGCTAGCCAGAAAAAAATCCAGATGTTTCCTCTTGGTAGGTTCTAAGAAATACTGCTGGGGCCCACTGTGATCTGTGTGCATAGAGTGCACCACTACAATACCCCTTTCCTCCAAGACAACTGTCCGTACATTTGTACATAGTTGCGTTGTTGCTTAAAGCTACATTCCATGACATTTAGAAGCTGGCACAGAGTGCCAAGAAGTCCCCAGAACTGGAGGGTACAAAGCAGTTATATGGGATGCAGGTGGCGCTATGGGTTAAACCACAGAGCCTAGGGCTTGCCGATCAGAAGGTCGGCGGTTCAAATTCCCACGACAGGGTGAGCTCCCGTTGCCTGGTCCCAGCTCCTGCCAATAATAATAATAATAATAATAATAATAATAATAATAATAATAATAATAATAATAATATTTTTTATTTATATCCCACCCTCCCCAGCCGAAGCCGGGCTCAGGGCGGCTAACAACAATAAAACAGTACAAATGTACAGCACAAACAACACTCTAAAATCATTCATTATAAAATTAATTAAATTCAAGCCACTGGCCACCATTGGGCCAGAGCTCCGCGAAGATTGCCAAGGGAGGGAGTCAGGCTGTGCCCTGGCCAAAGGCCTGGCGGAACAGCTCTGTCTTGCAGGCCCTGCGGAAAGATGTCAAGTCCCGCAGGGCCATAGTCTCTTGTGAGAGAGTGTTCCACCAGGTCGGAGCCACAGCCGAAAAAGCCCTGGCTCTAGTTGAGGCCAGCCTAACTTCTCTGTGGCCTGGGACCTTCAACATGTTTTTATTTTAAGACCGTAAGTTTCTCTGTGGGGCATACCAGAAGAGGCGGTCCCGTAGGTACGAGGGTCCTAGGCCAACCTATTAGTTTGAAAGCACGTCAAAGTGCAAGTAGATAAATAGGTACCGCTCCAGCGGGAAGGTAAACGGCATTTCCGTGTGCTGCTCTGGTTCGCCAGAAGCGGCTTAGTCCTGCTGGCCACATGACCAGCTGTACGCTGGCTCCCTCAGCCAGTAAAGTGAGATGAGCGCCACAACCCCAGAGTCATCCGTGACTGGACCCCATCCACAGTAGGCCAGCCCCCCAATTTTTTGACCTGCCCTACTGTCACGTGTGTGTGTGTGTGTGTGTGTGTTTTATAGTGCTTCATACTATTCTGGGCAGTACAGACACACTGCTAGGGAATAGTGTAGTTTTATGCATAGGCAGAAATGCTTTATACACACTCTGAGCACTAGAGCAGAGGCAAAATGGTATTACTCTTTAGCAGGGTGACTGCGTTGTAGTGAGTTGGCTGAGTCAATCTAATTAAACCCAAGTTGGCTCAGACAAAATGAGTCTGCAATGAGAGTACGGCAGGCAGACCCAAATATCACAAAGAGGATCTTGTTGTCTGGGGCCCTTCAGCAATATTGCACAGATAATAATTATTGAAATAAAACTCTGTGCCCTTTAATAGTCGTCTGCAGTGATTCAAGAATAAGCAGCCTATTGCAGGCAGAGGGCCTTCCAACAGGTTAACAAGTTCTTCACCAACAGAACAATCCACTTTTGCCCCATTGGCTTAGTGGTTCTCTCTTCCAACAGTATCTCAGGGAGAATATCTCTCTCCCGTGGAACACACTTCAAAGAAGCTTTTGATACAGCTCCATTTCAATATGAAAAGAACAGGAGACCTGTTCTCTGGAGACCCTGAATGGGCCCTGGTTTATTTCATGTGATAATCTCAGCATGGGGCTTAAAAGGGGAAAGAGGGAGGGTTTTTTAAAGGTTAATCGCAAACTGACTGTTGCATTCACTGAAGGAATGGCAGATTGATGGTCACCATTAATCACTGACCACAGGGGTAGAGGTAACGTGGAAACGCAGGAGGAGGGCCTGGGTAAGGTCCAGGGCAAGGGTGCCTAGGCGCGAGCCAGGGTCCAATCAGCAAAGAACCTGAGCTGTAGCTGATGGTGAGACACGTGGCCTCCACACCTGCTCTCTGCTGGAAGCTCTGGGACTTTGGAGCAACATATTTTTCATCGGTGGGGAGGGGGATCTGCGTATGTCAGCAATATGAAGTCGTATCTA
The DNA here is from genome assembly GCF_964252035.2 of Podarcis erhardii. Taxonomy (NCBI): domain Eukaryota; kingdom Metazoa; phylum Chordata; class Lepidosauria; order Squamata; family Lacertidae; genus Podarcis; species Podarcis erhardii. Next base: position 75,440,843 of record NC_138497.1, on the reverse strand, counting down.
CACAGCCATGAAAAGAAAGGCAGAAAGAAAGTTTACACGAAGTTCTTTCTGCGTGCACACACATTTATTTGCATTATGACTATACGGGGACAAATCTTAGAGCCGTAGGCTTCAGTTTGGGAGGCAGGCTTTACTCAGCAAATGCAGAGCTTTGCTAGAAGAAAAGGCAGAGGGGTGATAAAAGAAAAAACTTCATATATGGAAATCTTAATACATGGAGAATGAAAGCACTTGATTGGGAATGGCAGTTTTATTGTATTTGTTGGCCTTTGGGCCATTTCTCATCATTGAATTAAACCCTGTTGGAATTGTGTTTGTGTGAAAACAGTAAAAGCAATAAAAGGCCACCCAAGTTAGGTCGGTGTAGGCCGCTGATTCAGCATTTTCCAATCAGCTAATAACAGGTTTTCTATGCTTCTGACCCAGATTAATATTTGGTGTAATGGGGAGTGAAATATCCTGCCAACATGACAGATAGAAACACACACACACACACACACATCCTAGTACAATACTAAATACTAGGTGGTCAGATCCAGACAGGCTTGCCACATTTAGTATGTATGAGGTTGCCAGACTCACTGAAGAACTAGCCTATGGTCTATCATCAATTGCAGACCAAATCATTTCATCTTTTATTTCGTCCCCATGTTAAAGCACATCACTTCATTTACAGCTTTTATTTTCCTGAATTTTGACTATTAGATATCCAAGAACTTGCAGAATGATGTATTTAGAGAAAAACTCTTGGTTGCTTTATGAGGATTTATGTGCATTAAATGCACATACAGTGGTACCTCTGGATGCAAATGGGATCCGTTCCAGAGCCCCATTCGCATCCTGAGTAGAGCGAAATCCGCGTCTGCGCGTGCGGTGATTCACCGCTTCTGTGCATGCGTGTGATGTCATTTTGAGCGTCTGCGCATGCGCGAGCGGCAAAACCCGGAAGTAACACACTCCGTTACTTCTGGGTCACCGCAGAGTGCAACACGAAAATACTTAACCTGAAGCTACTTCAACCCAAGGTATGACTATGTATATATATGCAAATGAGACATGTTACAGTTTTTCCCTTAGAAAGCAACCCTAATAGTATTCCTGCACAGCATCCTGACTGTTCGAGCTATTTACTTCTGTGTGCACCCTTACATTCCAAAGGTTGTCCTTTACATTATGAAATGAGATGAAAGCCCTGTTCAGGCAGTCACGAATATGGTACCCATGGAGGGGTCATGGGTCTGCAAGCACTGTCCCCCACCCCTTTCTTCCCCAATCCTTCCACACTGAGCAGGAACGTCCCAAGAGGGTATCTGAAGAAGTGTGCATGCACACGAAAGCTCATACCAAGAACTAACTTAGTTGGTCTTTAAGGTGCTACTGGAAGGATTTTTTTTATTTTGTTTTGACTATGGCAGACCAACACGGCTACCTATCTGTAACCAAGAGGGTTTGTAAGCACATTTGGCTGGAAACAGTTAAATACCTCCCCATGATTACAAAGCCTGCATGATCAGAGCTCCTAATCATTGGAGGACCATAACAAATTCAGGTGGATGTGCTACAACCGCCTTCTCACCTTCTCACTCAATGCAGGTAGGTCGCAATGGAGGAGATGCTGAACATGGCCCCACAGATCCAGTTAACACACATGAATGGGGCTTGTGGTGTTTCCTTAGCAGCAACAATGATAGGTTCTGAGCCAAAGGTAATGGCCAAAGGTGAAGCTCTGGAGGTGGGAGATTGCATCTATTTCCTCTTGCTGAAGTAACTGCAGTGCTTGTTAAAGCTGTGGATATTTCATAAAGCTGTCAGTTTATATACAGACAAAGCACAATCCCCCCCAATGATAACAGCACAAGATGGTTCCTTTTTCCTGTTCCTTAACTCATTTGTATGATTTGTTATAGGCTCAAATAATTGCAAGTTGCCTTCAAAATCCTTGTGACTTGCAAAGACCAGCTATAGAGCAGGAGTTTGGACCACTCTCTGTGCCTGACTATAACTCCCCTCTGAAGAACTGTATGTTCACTATAAAAATTCCAGCATAGTGGATACAGCAAAAGAAATAAATTAAAATTATAAACACAACCAACCATGATAGAAAACACATTAATGAGCAGCATATTACTTAAAGCTAGGTATTAGAAATCAGCAAGAAGTGTAACCAGAAGTGTCTGGAGATTGGGAATTTTGTGTGCCTAAATTCAACAGATTATAAAACGCCTAATTTGTAGGTTCTCATTGTGTATCCCTTCAGAACCCCAAACCTAAATTGCTTGAGTCATGCTTTGTTTTTGTGCAATTCTCAACATGACTCATCCTGTATGCTCAATGAAGAAATCAGGGTGCATTGATACAATTCTTCGGGTGTGCCATACTTTCAAGTCCTTATGTCATTCATTATGACAATAAGGTTATCAGATAGGCAAGGGTTGGATCCATTTTAGTGAGATAAAACACAATCTAAGTAGAATGTGGGAAGCTGCAGCTTTCCCCCAGTCCTACCTGTGGGTCTCTCACTTCTAGGCAGGGGTTGCTGCATCACCTGTTAACTGTTCCTTTTATCTGAAGGTACCAGGGATTGAATACAGGACCTTCTGTGTGCAAAGCATGGGCTTTGCCACTGAGCGGTGGTCCTTCCCCTCCCTAATAGTTACATATGAGTCCCTGGCTGATTCCAGTCTCCAGGAAACAACAGCCACTTGATCTACAGTCATGAGTGAAACTTGCAGTGTCTAATACATAGATAGGCAATGTGATGCTGTCCAGATGTTGTTAGACTACAGTGTTCAGGAATGATGGGAACTGAAGTCTAGTAACCTCTGGAGTAACTGCCACTTTTGTTACCCCTGGTCAAATGGCTACATGAGTAAAGAAAATGTAATTATACGCTTGCTACCAGTTGGAAATGAAAGGACATCAGAGATTCTAATTTTCTTCTTTTAATATGGCTTTTCAATAAACAGCTAGCAGACCCACCAGAAATCTGATCAGAGACTTGAACATTTAAGGGGCTCTTTATTTGCTTGCTCTGTGTCACTCAGGATGCCCCCTCCCAATGCTAGCTTCCTTTTCCCCTTCAAATCAAATAGCTGGGAGGTCAAATGATGACCCAGAGCAAACTGCATGAACTGCCATGCTCCCCGCTGATACTAGAGTTGCCAACAGCACCACAGTTGTTTTCCCAATAATGATCTTGATAATGTGTCCCCCAATTATTTCTTCCTATATGCCCTTTCATCCTATGCCATGTGCAACTTTCTCTCGCTATTGCAGCTCAGATTTGCCAAATGACAGGTGAACCTCAACACCCTCTGCTCTTCACACACACACAATCTCTCCGCCCATTGCCATTCTCCCCGTCTCCTCACTATAGAGTTTATTTACAAGGAGTGGGACAGGATAATGGGGGCACACAATGATGATAATGAGGTGCAAAAGGCCTCCGCAGTGGCCTCCACAAAAGGCCGCATTGTGCCATGCTCTGGAGAAGAGGGGGCCGAGAAAGGGGTGGCGGTGGGGGGAGAGTGAGGGTACCACTTTGATCCATTTGGAGAAGGAGAGACGGAGGGGAGGGGGAGGAGCAAACAGGGAGGGGCCCGACAACAAAACAACAAAACAACACAAAAACTCTCCCAGCTGGGACACAAGTCAGAACCTTCCCTTTATTTAGATGGATAGAGTCAGCCACAATGCGCACACTGACCTGCTCTCATTGTCCCAGAAGCTGCTCTGAACTCTTTCAAACCTTCCTCCCCTCGGAGCGATCTCCCTCCCACTCGCTTCACTCCTGCTCCTGTCTTCTTTCTGCGTTCCCAGTTTGTGAAAAGGGAAAGAAAGAAAGAAAGAAAGAAAGAAAGAAAGAAAGAAAGAAAGAAAGAAAGAAGTGATATATGATGTATTTTGGTGTATGAAGGGGAGAGGGAAAGATCTGGTGATGTCAGGGGAAGTTAAGAACCAATCAAGACAAGGAATGCCCTCATGAACTAGCCAGAAGCCTTTCTGGAAAAGGAGAGGGCTGTAAGGGTGAAGGCATGACTTTTAAGACATATACCTAATGCCAATTGCGCTAAATTGTTGATAGGGTAGCTGAATCTATCAATCTAAGTTTCTTCCAATTTTTCATTTTGCAATTATTAATTTCGGTTCTCCACATTTCTGCATCAGTTTGCAATTATTTTTTTTTTAAAGGAAGGACTCATGAAAATTTGTCAGTATTTTAACTGATAGCATTTTAACCTTGGGGTCCCTTTCAACTCTACAATTCTATGATTCTGTAATGTACATTTGACTCTAATATATATTTGTGTAAGCAATTCCCCCTAATATAATGTATTTTTTAACGTTTTCGCTAATATATGCATGTTTATATGCACATCCCCCTAATATACACATATTTGGACCCGTTTCTTGATTGGTGAACTGCCTTGCAAAATTCAAAGAAATGCGAATCTTGAAGGCTAGCTGTGTTTTGACCTCAGATACACACATCCTATAACAACACGGAGAGATATGTAGCCGTCTTTTAAAAGTTTATTTGAAAGTATCAAAGGGATATTCATCACAGTACTTGCTTCAACTTTCCCCCCTGAAGGATGGGGTGGCTCAAGAAACTGGCACCATATAAAACATTGCCCAGCCTATAATCCTCTTTCTGTTGGCTAAAGGCAGAAGGGAGGCAACAGAGGCATTTTCTCAGCCGATCTCTCTCCTGGCAGTTATAATGAAGAAAGTAACAACAGTGTTTATGAGTTGTGTCTGTTTGCTCTCAGCGAAGGCTGTGATTGCAAGACAACTTCTGGCAAGAAGGCATTAATAACTTTAAAGGCACCCTCTTGGAGGTTCCTTCCTTATTGCCCATGCTTCTGTGTAAGACTTGTTGCCTGTTCCCTTCCTTGTGTTGCATAGAGCTGCAGCAAAGCTGTTAACAGTGGAAGGGAACAGTGGTAGCAAACTGGGGGCTGGCAGGTTCTCAGTTCCACAGCGCAACTAAAATTACCAACAAAAGCAATGTGTTGGTCCTTGCCCATACATCTTTTTTCTAACCAAACAGCTGTTTTAAGATAGATTGTGGCTGTGTACACACAATGCACTCAAAACATTTTTCTTCCAAAGAATCCTAATTCAGGATCCTCACAGAACCACAATTCCCAGCATTCTTAAACTACAGTTCCCAGGATTGTATGGGGGGAGCACTTTAAATTTATCGTGTGTATGTAGCCTGTGTCTACTGTGTTCTAACCCCTCAAAAAAAAAAACAACACAGATGCGAATGATAAAATCTGAGTTTTCACAGAAATCAGGACATTTTGATTACACAAGTGGAACCAAAAAGGAGAAGAAGCATGGAGTGAAGAAGGACAAGGGAGGACAAGGAAATGGGCTCTTAGGTCACCTCCAAATTCCATATTTTGTGGGAGGGATTCAGTTGCATCCTGAAATTTAAGTTTGTGCAATTTAAGTTGATTAAAACACTCTGGTACAACCACTCCACCTTTAAAAAAACAGACTTTTTGCAGTTAGGAAAGTGATGAGGAAATAAAAAGTGTGAGAAAAATGACTGATTAACTCGTAGGAACAAGCAAATCCAGATGAAATCTGGATGGTTGCTCATTGTCATATAATCTCCTTGCAGACAAATGAGAATGAATGATTAATTCAGACTGGGCATTGCTTGATCTCCTCATGAGCTTTCTGCAACGAAATCAGAATGAATGTTCAATAAATAGGTCATGTGAAAGAGTCTCAAACCTTGAAAACCTTGAAAACCCCAAACCTTGACCATTGCAACCCTGTCCCAGGGCCCGATAAGCAACGTAGTTTCAGTGGCGTAGCGTGGGTTGTCAGCACCCAGGGCAAGGCAAGTAATTTGCGCCCCCTAACCTGGGGCAAGGCAAGTAATTTGCGCCCCCTAACCCGGGGCAAGGCAAGTAATTTGCGCCCCTAACCCCTAACCTGCCGCCGCTGCCAGCTTCTTCTTGCTGCTGCCTGGGCTGGGGTATTTACGGTAAGGTAGCCACGGCGGCAGCGGCGGGTCCGTGTCAGGTGATCTGAGGCGAGTTGCCGCTGGCGCTGCCGCCCAAACGACGCCGCTTGCCCGGAGGAGGAGGAGGGCAGAGAGGCGAGGAAAATGCAACCTGGCCCAGCAGCTGCAGCGGCAGTGGGGCTGTGAGGAGGGGCTGCCTGGCGCGCGGGGACCGCGGCGAGCGCTGAGAGCCGCTGCCTGCCGGACGCCTTCAGCCCGGACGCGCGCACAGCTCGTCGGTTCCGTGAGACATGGGGCTCTGCTACAGCCTGCGCCCGAGGCTCTTCGGCGACTCCGGAGGTGGTGAGCGCGCCCCCCCCCAGATGTTGCGGCCGCCCCCCCTGCACCCCCCACGCTATGCCACTGCGTAGTTTCAAATTTTTGATCTGCAAACCATGAGGGCTAGGAATTTGTCTTTAAAATTCCCAGTTTAGGTGGGTGATGGAGCAGGCCCAATGGATTCTTTCCTACAGATTGTACCTTCTTTCCTACTGGAGCCAGCTTGCAGCACTGGGTCATCTGTGAATGACTGCTCCAGTTCTGGCTTTGGGAATGAGACATGGCAGTAGGAGGTGGGATGGCGGTGCTCACCTGGCTTCTGGCCGGTTGCATTGCTGCTGCTTATCAGGAGGGGGAGGAGGAAAGGCAAGGCAGCAGGGAGCTTGGTAAGCTGCAAACGCATCAGCAGATTGGCTCTGCCAGTGTGTTTGCCCTGCGCCCACCTCACTGCTGCCCCTCCCCTCCACCTGCCAGGGAGCAGCAGAATGACCGATCAGAGGTCAGGTGAGAGCCACAGACCCACCATGTCTGCTACTGGGGCCTGGTAAGTAGCAAAACAGAGCAGATCCATAGCTTCCTTTTCACAATCTGCAGGCAAGGATACCAGATGAAGGATTTGAAGAAATGGTTTTCCAGGGGAAAGAACTAAGGAGCCTTGTCTAAGAGTCAAAACATAATGGCTGGGTTCTCTAACAAACCTTGGCTACAGCTGGTGGTTGGTGAGGAGAGAACTAAAGCACGGATCCTGGTTTAGACGTCACACTAAGCCAACTTTGTGGTTCATTCACCATGGCATAGGAGTAGAAAGAACCAGGGAGAACCTCCTGGAGAGTAGAAAGAACCAGGGAGAACCCATGCAGGTGTGAGCTTTTCTGCAGAAGCATATGTTTTCACACTGTCCCAGTCAGTAAGCCATAGTTTGACTTACCATGCTATTGCCAACCAGGCCATAGTGTCTGTGAACCAGGCAAACAAAAAATGTGTATTTGTCCAATTATTTACAGTGGTACCTCAGGTTAAGTACTTAAATCGTTCCGGAGGTCCGTTCTTAACCTGAAACTGTTCTTAACCTGAAGCACCACTTTAGCTAATGGGGCCTCCCGCTGCTGCTGCGCTGCCACCGCGCGATTTCTGTTCTCATCCTGAAGCAAAGTTCTTAACCTGAAGCACTATTTCTGGGTTAGCGGAGCCTGTAACCTGAAGCGTATGTAACCTGAAGCGTATGTAACCTGAGGTACCACTGTATTTTAGTTAATATCCTCATCCTTGTTAAAAGTATTAGATTATTAGTTTAATCCCCATTTTCCCCAAGATTGTCCCCAGTTGGGACCGCTGTTCTTTCCACCGTCCTAGATCCACCGAGTTCAACTTTGCAACTAACTGGTTAGCTCCAGCAAACCAACAAACCTGTAGACTTCCAAGAGGAGACTGACCAGAAGCCTACAGGCCATTTCCAGGACCCCTTTAAAGTCTTCACTTTGCAGATTGCAGCCTGGATTATCAAAATACTGTTGACTTGGAGAGAAAAGGGGAAGCCTGGACTGCAGCTAGCCTCTTATTGAGCTTCTGACAAGTACTCACTTCCTCCTCTTATTTTAACTGGAACAGTATAGCTAAGGAAGAAGAAAGGAAAAAGCAGAATTTACCAATGGCCAGCCTGAGAAGAGTGTTATAGTTTAATGTTGTGAAGTCTGTATTGGTATCGGCCTGGCTTGCGGTTTTGAGTTTCTGCAGAACCATTAAACACAAGAACATTTCGAGAATTGTTTTTTATTGCCAGTCTATGCCTCACACTTGCTCTCTCCCCTTTCCTCTCAGGATTTTTTGGTTACAGCAATTGTACACACCGAAACATGCCCTCTGATGAAGCCAGAGGCAAGACAAGTCTTACACAAGGTATCCTGACAAAGCTTTGATGCTTATTCACTTGAAAGGCTCCTAAAGAACCTCTGGGTGTAAATGAAATTGTCTACTCATCAGCCCTATATGCTTATTTCCAGTTAACTAAGAGCCAGGTTCTGACACCAATTTAAATGGAACTGAACAGGAGTAAAAGCACAACACAAAGACCTTGTGCCAGGCTCCACTTCACTAACAACTATTATCTTGGTTTTATTTTATATTTCTCTGCCTTATAATCAAGTGCAATGAAATATGTCCAATCATGATCTAGATTCTGAAGGCTGAAAGTTTGCGACAGAAATTAGACCCAAAGCTACTCTTCAATGGGCCAGTATTCCTATAAAATAGTTCTTGGACTTGCAATTTCTGGCTCAATAGCATAATTAGTAATTAAGGTGACATACAGTGGCTGTTTTTCTTGTGTAGTCTCACAAAAATAATGTTTCCCTTTTCCATTGAATAAAGCAAATATAGAGTACAGGTAAAAGCCATCCATAATAATTGAGGTCTTTGTTGTAAATTTTTCATCAGAAGTGGTATGAGCTGTATATATCTAAGCACTTGAACACAAAAATGCTGTCCCGCTCAACAAAGCTTAAATATATGCTATAATGCTTTGCCATGCAAATATTAAAAGCCCTAGTTAACAAAGTAATTGTGCTATGTATTTGGTCTTTATCTCTGATGGGGACCCAAGTGAGAGACTGATGCCAGCAACTGAAAGTAGGAGCAGCAGGTACGTTCTACAGCCATTTTCTCAGTGTAAAAGGTGCAGAGTTTTCTATCACACAAGTATTTTACCTATACAAATACTGTAAACTCCCCCTATTTTTTTTACTCCAAGAAAAGTTGGGTAAAAATAAACATTGAATTACTTACTTTGGTAAATTTGGTGTCTCTGAATAGGATAGACGTTAGGAGCCTAAAATCCCTTCTAATGCTGTGTATGTGCAACAGGGAGAACTTACAAACCACTTACTAGCATTAAGGCAACATATAGTAATGTTATGTAATCCATGACCAGATTTGAGCATCATTCTAAACTAAGAGTGAGAACCTGAGACCCTCTATATGCTAATGAACTAAAATTCCCATCCTCTCTGACCATTGGCCATGCTCACTAGTGCCGGTGGGAGTTGGAATCCAACAGTATCTGGTGGGCCACAGATTCTCCACCCTCAGCTTAGCATGACATGATTGAGCATAGCCTCCCCCAGGTCTCCAGGTTCAGAATCTTCCACTTCCACATTTAGTTAATCACAGCTTCCTGGGTTGCCTGAACCAGAAACTCTGGCTAACACTAACTATGGGTGATTTCAAGAAGCTAGCATCTAAAACCACAATTTTAAGTTTCCCTCTGGCAATTAACTATAGTTAAGTGTTGTTGAGTTTTGACACACTGGACAAGACAACAAACTGTGGTTAGGGGAAAGCTTTCCATACCCTGGCTGCATAGGAAAGGAGGGAAGTATACAAGCAGAGGCTAGGCTCATTAAGTGACACTGAACCATGGTTCAATGTGACATCTGAACCCAGATTATGAATATGAATCTAAACAAAGGTAAAAACAGTATTAATCTGCCTCTGTAGCTTTCCCTTTCCCACATCCAAGAGATCAGAATAAGACAGCTATGATAACAAAGGCTATTTATAAATAGATTTTATTTATAAAGTTGATTTACATAAAATAGGATACTCTTTAAAAACTGCATATATACATCTCAACAAATCCTAACAAGTGCATACAAAAATACCTTCAATACATTAAAAATAAAACTTCAGGGTTGTTGTTTTTCTCCAGAGAATTGAACCTTCACACCAGACCCAAAAACAAAATACAAACAAAGTCTTGGGACATCATATTCAACACAAACAGTTTTTACACTCCTTTAGTATAAAATGTTAGGAAACTTTATCTAAGTTGTATAAGGTCTCAAAACATCCTAGCTGGCAGTGTTAAGAAGTCAAGGGTGCAACAGACTTCTACAAATATTTCCTCTCCAATTGCAATTTCTAGAGATTTTTGTACAAAAATAAGTCTTCATATCAACAGTGTTCACACAGGCAGTTCAAGTTACACGTATAAAGTTAATTTCTGACATGGCAATAGTCCCCTTCCCATTCAGAAAAAAGGAAGCATCAAGTTTTAATTATTTCACCCCTTCCCATATAAAAAGTATGCACGTATTAAGTGTGGAAGCCCAGTAATCTCCATCTGCCACTGGAATCAGTAATAAGCTTTTTCATTGGTAATTCAAGAACTCAAGAGGGGGCACCATATACTACTGTACAACAGCAGGTATAATCTTTGGCCCCTATTACCTATTTACATAATTGCACTTTTTTAAAAAGAAAGAAAGAAAGATCACAAGCCACTAGTCTTTTGTTTCATGAAAGAACAATGTCAGATGTCACAAGGATCTGAGCGTTCGATGTCCTTTGCAATGAGGCTCGCAGGAAGTAGGAAGCATGTTAAATTAAGGGTCCTTGTTGCTCTTCTGCTGCATCTTAACGGGTGCCTGGGACAATGAGGTACTGAAGTTCTACACAGCGCTCCTTTCAGTCTTGCTACAAAAGAAAACAGAAAGGCCATTAGGAGCACATAACTGACAGATCCAGCGGGGCTGAGGGGAGCCATCCAGGGCTTCCTCCCCTGGTCACATAGCTAGACTAATCCATGCAGTGTAGACCTCTTCTACAAGTTCCGTTAAAGCAATTCAGGGCGCAGTAAGTCCCATTGAGCTTAGTGTGGCTTACTTTTGAATACACATATATAGGATTGCACTGTTGCTGTCTATTCTCCAAGCAAAATGTGGTACACATATATAGCATTTCTCAACACACTCACCTCTATTTTGTCAGGAAAACTGGTGTCTTCTAAATCTAGCCTTTTCCTGCTTTCCTTAAGAAATTATAACTGGGCTTGTAAATGGCAGAATTCTGATCAACAATTTCTTGCATGTCAGCACCAGTATGTGAATGTTCCTGTATGCAAATTTCACTGAAATTGATAGGACCTACAAAATTATTTAGAACTGGAGGGATTTGCCTGCAATCCTATATCCACACCTGAGAGATTGGAGTAAACCACACTGAACTCTGTGGGCCTTACTTCAGAGTTGTACAGGGCTGCACTCTTGGTTATTCTGCAAGGCAAACTCACCCATAAACATTTTTAACCTATATCTTTCTTCTTTCCAAATGAGAAACACAGGTAAGCAGCAGATACAATGCCCTTGCCAACTCAAACAGAACTCAAGATGAGAAACAATCCTGAGATCTGAATGTCTATAAGTTATGTAAAACTATTGGCACAAACCTTTGAAGTGAAGTTGATTTGGGTGGCCCTCCCCATGAAGAGAACCACATTCAATAGTGCATTAAGACCACCGACACACCAACACTAAGCCCGTTTTCATGGTAGCCCCATTCATTTCAGTGGAACTTTAGCACCACTGAATTGCTTCTGCATTACCAGCTTCAGTCAATTTATTTCAGCCTTCACTGGAAAGTTTTGCATGCAAGCAATATTAAAACATCTGAGTCATTCACATGACTGTCTTGACTTGCAGGGGCCGGTTTCAGTTATTCAGTGCTAACTTCCAGCTACACCAGTCAGTGATGGGCCAGTTGTGTGAACGCTGCCCCTGCCACCCTGGGCCAAAATCCCAATCCAGGTTGACAGGAGCGTGCTGTTGCAGCATGCGCATAACTGTCTAACCCTGGCTGACACAGCAATGAAGCAGGGGATTGTTTAAAAACACAGGTTGTGTGTGCTGTGTGAAGAGTTTTACCCTGAAATGACTAAATGAAAAGACTACCACGAAGAATCATAGAACTATAGAGTTGGAAGGGACCCTGGGGATCATCTAGTCCAACCCCCAGCAAGCCAGGGATATGGGGACCAAACCTGCAACCTTCGCATTAAGAACTTTCTGACAGTTAGGAGCTGTTCAAACTCAGAGGGTGGTGGACTCCTTCCTTGGGGGTTTTAAAGCAGAAGTTGGATAGCCTTGGGGATACCTGCCAACCCTACAAGTGTACGAAGAAACCCTGGCGCGCTTACGACCTCCTCCCATGCAGCTATACTGCGAAGCATGTCCCGCTGTGTCCGACGGGGCTTCCTCTCTGCGGCGACTTACCGGAGAGCGAGCTCCCTCGACGGAGTCGGCGGTGGCGGCTGGGGGTCAGTAGCTGCCGAACCAGCTGGTGAAGTCGAGCAGCTCCTGCTCCTCGGGGCTGAGCGCCCCCTCGTAGCCGCTCTCGTCCGAGGAGTACGCCGAGCGCGGCGAGCCGGGCACCGAGCTGCCGTCGCGGCCGTCGAAGGAGGGCGAGGCGGAGGAATACGAGCTGCCGCTGCAGCCTCCTCCGCCCGCGCAGGCGGCGGTGGCGGCGGCGGCGATGCGGCCGGGCTGCAGGAGCCTGTCCTGGAAGGCGGCGCTGACGGCGTCGTGCTCGTCGAGGAGCTGCTGCAGAGCCCGGATGTACTCGACGGCCGAGCGCAGCGTCTCCACCTTGCTCATCTTCTTGGCGGCGGCGCCGTTGGGCACGTGCTGGCGCAGCGTCTGGAAGCCCAGGTTGACCAGCTTGACGCGGTTCCTTTCGCGCTCGTTGCGCCGCGCCACCGCCGCGGCCCCGCCGACGCCCGCCTGGCCGGCCAGGCCCGGGAAGGCCAAGCGCCGCTTGCAGCGCAGCAGCTCCGGCGAGCTGGAGCGCCGCTTGGCGCTCTTGCAGCGCGACGAGGACTGCGCGGCTGGGCCGGGCCCGCCTTTAGCAGCGCCCCACGGCGGAGGCTGCCCCGACGGAGAGGGTCCCGCCTGCAGCCGGAGCGCCAACGAGGAGCCCGGGTGGGCGCCGCTGCAGCCGCCCAGAGGGAAACTCTCGCCAGGCGCCTGGTGCGTGGCCGTCGCGATCGCCCCGCCGTTCATCTTGGGGCATCGATGTTCCCGGCTCTCGGCCTCGGCGCCAAGATCCGGAGTTTGGCGCGCAAAATCGAAGCGGCGGCGGCGGCGGCAGGCTGGAGTCGACGTCCCTTGGGATGCAGAGGTGAAGGCCGGCTGCACTGGGAAGGCGCTGTACCCGGGCGCGCCCCGTCCCGCTTTCCTTCCTTCCTCGCTTGGTGCCTCCCTCCCTCCCTCCCTCTTGCTCCTCGCGCGCTGCCCAGGCACCTCTGCAGCCAGCGCCTCGCCGCTCTGCCCCTTATCAACACGCGCTGCTGCCGCCGCTCGCGGGCCCCCGCCAGCAGCAGCACGCGACGCGGCGCGCGCCGCACACCCAGCGCGCAACCCCCCGCCGCCCGCTTGGCTCCCGAGCCTCCTCCCACCCAATGGGAAGCTCGCTTGGCAACTTCGCGCGCCCGGCGCGTGGCTCCCGGCCCAAGTTCCATAAACAAGCCCTCCTCCTCCTCCTCCTCCTCCTCCTCCTCGCCGGGCGCACGCGCTGCGCCTCATTTGCATCCCAAAGCGGCCCGGCCGGGGGCTGCGCGAGCGCCTCGCCCAGCACCTGAGCGAGCAGCGCCTGGTCAGCAAGCTCTGTCCCCACACACGACTTAAGGAACTTGGGAGTGCAGCTGCTAACATAAGTAGCGTCTGTGTTGAGAGTCTTCACATTGAGCCAGACCCAAGGTGCATGCTGTGTCCACTTTGACAGACAGCTAGGTCCTAGGATTTCAGGGCCTGCTGTACAGGTGCTACAATGCACTTGGGGTGAGATGTGCCCCAGTCTTCAGGGTTTCAGTTGCATAGCTGCATAAAAGCATAAGATGCTGCCTTATGCTGAATTAGACCTTTGATCAATGTCAGTATTGTTTGCACTGACTGGCAGCAGCTCTGCAGGGTTTCGGACAGGTTGCTCTCCTGGCCCCACCTGGAGATGCTACCTGGAGGTTGAGCTAGAGACCTTCTGCATGCAAAGTGGATTCTCTGCTACTGAGCCCTTCTCCATAGACTGGGCACATACAACTTCAAATGTTTGAGGTTGTTTTCATTACTTTTGGCACCCCAAAAACCCAGATGGTGTGGGGAAATTTCATGGGTACAGCTGTTTGTCTCGAAAGGGCGTGATCCCATATTTCCACTCCATATGCTGATTACCATTTTGTCTTTTTGGGGGGGGGAGAGATGCAGAGTGCCAAAGCGTTTACATAACATTGATGTCACCCACACACCCCTAGGAAGTGCCTTTTCCTCTCCAGATCAGGTTCAAATGAATGGAATAATTAACCTGTCCTTTCAGGATCACTTTGTTTAATGTAAATGGCAAAACTTTCACTGGCTGTATGTTCTCTGGCTAAAAGTGATACACAACGATAATAAAAACATTGCCTTCTTGCAAACTCTCTAAATTGTCAGTTCTGCTGCACAGTTGTTTATACAACAACAAGCCCTCTATGCAACACTTATTTAATTGCCACATACAAGTCTTTCATCAGCTGTAGTTTTGAAAGAGGGATTTTTTTAAAAGACGATTTGTTGCCAAAATATACTGCATCGCTCTTTTAATCTGGATTGGAACAATCTGGTTCTTTCCCCCTTCTGGCACGAGATAGCAGCGTTAGCAAATCTTCATTGGATTCAGCACTTGTACTGTGTGGATGGAGAACAATCTAGGGCTTACCCAGAAGTTGGAACCTGTCAGTGTGAAGACCATGAAACATAAGAGGGCAGCAGATTGCAGCACTGGGAATGTTTCTCATTCTGGCCATGGTGGTCTTCAAATGCAGCAGCAGTAAGAAGGTTATTCACCCCCGGTCTCTTACCTGGAGAATTTAAACATCTCTGCCCCAGAAGTGATTTAGCATGGGTTGATGATATCCAGCCTCTTTCTCACAGATGGTTGAAAAGGTTCTTCATGAAAATTTTGTTTGGCTGTGTTTAAACACTAAACAAGGTGTAGAACAGGGGTGGGCAACCTAAGGCCCAACTGTGCAGCAGAACTGACAATTTAGAGAATTTGCAAAGGGGACCATGGAGGCCATTTAGCTGGCCCATGAGTTGCCCCTGAACCAAGCCGTCTGCTCGGTGAGCCCCTGCATGCTGCGCTAAAGCAGCGCAGCACGGCGTGGGGACTCTTCAGTGGCACCGGAATTCGCTTCTGCACATGCCCAGACGCCGGAAATCGCTTCTGCGCAGGTGCAATTTTCGGCATCTGGGCATGCACAGAAGCAATTTTCAGCACCACGGACATGCACAGACACAATTTCTGGCATCGCGCCAGCCTACAGAGGATCTCCACGGGAGTGATCCAGCCCATGCCCGGTAAGCTTTGCTGACCCCTGGTGTAGAAAATTCACTTTAATTTGGGGGCTCCTTACAACAATTTAAGAGTGGGAAATCAACTTCAGCTTGATTGTTTCACCAAAAGCTCTCCAGGAGGCATCATGCTGAAGAATAAAGTAGCCTATTGGATTTCTGCAGGGAACTAAAGTGAAGGCTGTAGACAGAAAGACCACTGACGGCTAGTGCAAGATGGTAGGCTTTTAACAGAGACAGATTTGACCACTGCTGCCTTAACATATTGGGGAGAGTGGCACCAATTGAATTCCTATAACATGCAGCTTTTATTGTTGTTATTAATTGCATTTGTATCCCACCTTTTTCTCTAAGGACTTCAAGTTGGCACACACAGTCTCCCTCCTCAATTAATCCCCACAACAACCCAGTGGGGTAGGTTAGGCTGAGAGGCAACGACTGGCCCAGTGTCACCCACTGAACCTCATGGCTGTGTGGGTTATTGCTGGGGCCTTCAGATGAATCTTTGGGGGCAGGGCAGAAGCAGAGCTGCCTTTTTGCAAGGAGTACCTAGCCTAGAAATCCCAGCCCCACCCCTTGTGGGGGAATCCACACTCATATGTCAAAATACACAAGTGAGCGTAATTTATTTTGCTTCTTTGAAGTCAATATTAAGGTTTGCAGGTGTCTTGGCCTATCTGCATACCAACTGTTGAAAAGTACAGAGTTTACACAAGAAGTTGCTGTATTTTTTGCCTTGCCTGGAAACATGTCACTTATACATGTGCTTATTCATTTATTTTCATGTATATTTATTTTTGCATTTATATCCCTCTTTTCTTCAAAGGAGCTCAAGGAGGCCTCCCACCATCTTTTTATCGTCACAATGAAGCAGATTTGATGGGACTATCCAGACTGGCCCAAGCTCACCAAGTAAGCTTCAGGACTGAGGATATGGAGTTGGGTCTTCCCAGTCCCACTGCAATCCATGAGTCTGGAATCTCAGGTGGGGAAGAGCACATGGCCCACGTTGGAACCTGCCTTATACCAGGTCAACCCAGTTGGCCCAACTAACTCACCATTGTCTACACTGACTGGCAGCAGCTCTCCAGGTTTTCAGCCAAGGTCCTCTCCCAGCCCTACCTGGAGATGCTGCCAGGGATTGAACCAGGAACCCTCTGTCCAGGTGTCAAGACTATCCCAGGCCACACCCCTCCCTGGCCTTGCTCTGTGCCCTCCTCAAGTGCTTTTCCCTGGCCGGAACATGACATGCCTGGATGGAGGTAGGTGTGTGTAAAAACTTGTGACTTACACATGGCTGGAATGTAGCCACCGCTGCTAAGGCAAGAGTTGTTATCTGTTGCCCCACTCACTTTTATCGCTGGCATCTGCCCTCTGGAAGGTCATGAACCAGGGAATGTGGCCCTCAGGCTGTCAAAGGTCTCCTATCCCTGGGCTACATCTACCAAATATCAGACTTCTAGGACTAGGTCATGGGGAGATAACAGTAATCATTTCAGCGTATGTGTGTGTGTGTTTTAGTTGTACAAGCCCGTCCGTCCATCTACCTTACAGAGTCACTGGGGCAGCTTTACATTTCCTGGCTTTTGTTGTATTTTGCATGACCTTAAATGTTCCTTCACATACTTCAGTTGTCCTCTCTCTGCATGTGCTGAAACTGCATGCGCATCCTTTAACGGGCGTGAGAGAAAGAGTATACTTTGTCCCTCTTTGTGCTCTGTTCACATGTACCGTTTTCTAAAGGTGGGCGAGTTTTTCCTCACCATTTCCCTCAGCATCCTATTCATTTAAATTCATTTGAAAATGCCTGGGCCTCTGTTTGGGTTTCTAAGGCACATTTTGAAAACTTTTTTTTTTTCTACAAAAACCTCCCCCACACCCGCCCGCCCTTGTTACTGAGGGGGTTGTGTTTTTGTGTGTGTGGTAGTGGGGGGTGTTTTGTGGGGGGTTTCTCTTGGTTTGGTTTCTTTTAAGCCAACTACAGTCAAACTTTGTTTCCATTCACAGCCGCCGTCGCGTCATGAATGTTAAGCCTGGCAGACCCAACCGCTCTCCCCGCCTTGCCTCGGCAACCCCTTCCGCTCCTTCCTTTCTTGAAAAGGAGACAGGCCTGGGTTTAAAAGTTTATTTTAGCTTTGATTGTGCATAGCTGCTAATGCATGTTAATCAGCTCTCACAATGCATCCTTGTGAGGCACCAGAGAATGCAGGCTTGGGCTGTGGGGGCTTTTTGTTCCCAGGTAATTGTGGTGGTGAAGGGGAGCTTGCTCTAATTAATTTAGTTAGTGTATGTTTTGGTGAGGGTAAAGGGGCTCGGTGATTTATAGGGCACCGCTTTTCTTCTCTTGAACAGGCAAACTCCAAAGTGCACATAACCATATTATAGCCAGTAGGTGAAAGACTCTGAATGCACGGAGGCAGCGCCAACACCCCCTGTAATTTTCTGTTCTCTGCGGAGACCGGTTTCTACAGGAAGAGAGGTGCATTTTGAATGCTCGGCTTCTTTGGCTGTCTGCAATCTTACACGCAAAAGAAGATCTGAATGGCCTCAAGACTATTTTTCTTCTTGCTTGCTTTGAACCCGTTCTCAAAAGAATGCCCCAAAGATTCAAATCCTCGGTGGTGGTGTCACACCAGATCTAAAATAGAGAAGGGTGAAATGGAAAGTTCTTATCAGGGAAAGAGTGGTGGGATTTAGTCTTTGAGCTGCTAGTGAGCCAGAGGGTCAGATTGAATTCAACTGTACCCAGGACTCAAATGAACCACCTATGGCTTCTTAGCTTGATTGTGTACTAAAACTTCATTCCGCAAATAGTTGTTGATGCTCTAGCACAATAGAAGGCTGTGTCAGAGGTTCCCATTTGGTGGTCCGTGGTACTCTTCACATAACAAAATCTACCATAGAGAAATCAAAAATTTCAAAAGTAGGGGGTCTATGACTTGGCTTTTGAAAAACAGGGTCTTCTAATTTGAACCCAAATATATTAACTCCTCCTCTGTCTTTTCAGGCAATTTCTAATTCAACTGTGAGCCAAAGCATCTTCCGAAAACACTCCAAAGACAGTTTTGGCTGTTTCTAGATGCATCCAGCAGCCATCTGATTTGCTTGCACAAACTGGAAAATGCCTTTCCAAGTTTGAGCTCCTCTAGTGTAAAGATCCCTCTCATTCCTACCTTTCTGCTGCTGGCTTCACATATCACAAAGGCAGGGAAAGAGGGTAAGGTAACAACAGCACAGCCAGAAGGCAGGGTTACTTGCTGGTAAAGATGTTATCATCCCAAGAAACCTCCCACTTCATTCGCACAAGGCTTTTTCTCAAAGACCTGCTGCTGCTGCTGCAGGTTTCCCATTCTCTCGAAGTCATGTACAAGATTTTACATGAGATCAATTAATCCAAGCTAACTGATGCAGCAGCTCCCCACCCAACTTGATATTCAGTATGGCTTTAAAGCTATACACTCAGAAGTGTGGAATAGAAGACAAGAAATAGCCACTTTTCAGCTGGTTACAAAAGAGGTGCTAAAGATGTTGCAGCGTTTTATCAATGCTCACCTTAAACATGAGACAAGCAATATGACAGACACGCACACCCCAGTTCTTCTCTTGCTTTGATTCTAAAGCAAGATAGAGGAGAATTTCTCCCACCATCTTACCTGGCTTGTTGACCTGCTTTCCAGGCTGCTATTAGGGCATCAAGTGCTATTATGGCTAAAGGACTGAGCACGTCTCTCTCTCTGCCCTTTTCTTTCTCATCCCTCCTTTCCCCTTGCTATTACCTGGAGCCCTGAAGAAATGTAATTTCCCCAGTGTATCTGATAGTGGCAGGTGTTCGCGGGAAAAAATCACATTTCCCAGAGTTCCAACTGTTGGGGACAGAAATAAGAGGAAAGAGCCTCCTAACATCTCTTTTGCCATCATAGCCACAGCATTTTCCACGGCAGGAGAAGATAAAGCACTTTCCCACTTTGTCACCAGCAGATCAGGAACATTATGTATTGACTGGAGTCTTACAAGGGAGTGAATTTGGAGGCTCATGAGAGTGACAGGTATGACCAAATTTAGAACATTTCCCAGACATTGGCTACTTTTGTTTTCAATTACTGGTCCTAATCCAAAATGAGCCATGGGGAGCTTCCCCATCTCTATTGAAATGTGTTCAGGAATAACTTGGGTTGCAATCCTAACCCCATGTACCTGGGAGTAGGCTCCACAGAATGGAATAGGACTTTATTCTGAGTAGACACAGACCTGCACTGTAAATGGTAAGATTTGCTCATGGTGAGCAATCATGTGACTGCTTTGATATGCATCCAATTGCATGTGCTGAGATGGGGGTCTGAGCAGATGTATACGAAAGCTGTATCTAGACACACAAATGTGTTCATGTGAATGAGGTTCAGCATACAGAAGAAAGTTTGGAGTGGGGTGCAGTGAGACAAAATTTCAAAAATGGAACAGGAAAGGAGGGAAAGAAGACATACATTGGCATCCTTCTGTCTCAGGAGACAATGGAAGAATGCATCTTCAGGGTAAAGTCAGGAGAGTTACAGTGCCTGCTGTGGCTGTAGAGACCAATATGGGAGAGAGATGTTTTGTTGCAGCTGGGGCAGATGAAGGAATCTAGTTTTGTGGCTACAGGTGCATTTCTTCTCTCTGTGCTCCTCCCAGAGGTCATTTCTCCTCTGTTCATAATCTGACTGTCTCCAGACACATGAGATTATTAATATATATTAAATTTATATCCAACCATCAAAAACATACTTTGTTGTCAACTTACAAACTAGCATTATATATATATATATATATTTGCTTTCGTAGATTTTCACGGGTACAGGAATGCAGGTTTTGGTGTCCTCGGGTGTCTTCCCGTGTAAAAGTTGGGGTGTCTAGGCGACGTTTCGACGAGGTCTCACTCGTCATCTTCAGGCTGGTGCTTTCGGCTTCTTGTTACTGGAACAGAGCAGGATCTCAGTGTTTGAGTTCCTATAAATACTGTAGAGTCAGCCAGCTCTTTAACACGGAACATCACCACAAGAGAATAATCATGGAAGCCATCGAGATAGAGAAACACCCTCACAACATGAACAAGCGTGACGACACATCCCGCTTGCCAGACATCTGGAAATTAGCCCTCCCCACAAAAACTGACACCAGATCCAGAGGCACACAGAACGCCAACACCAATCAACCACACCAGACCCAAACCCAGACCCTCTCCACAGATGAATTACAGACACCATCCAGTAGCCAATCCATGGTGGCACCTCCGGATGCTGCACCCCCCTGCAATCCCTACACAGATCTGGCTGACACAAGCCACAAAACCACAGCTCGCCCCTATACACGAAGCCAAGCCAGAGCACAACTAAGTACAGTACAGCCATCTTCTCAGGAAAACTCTTCACAAAGTTCAAGAGGTCAAGACACAAAGACTTTAACAACTAATCCACACCTAATGACCCACCTAAGTGGTACTCAGGATATCACTCAAGAAATCACTCAAGATATCTCTCAAGTAATTAAGGAACAAAAGAAGAAAAGGCACACTAGCCTGGGAACTTCCTCTCTGCCCAGAACATTGGAGGCTATACACCACACCCCCTCTACAGTATTTATAGGAACTCAAACACTGAGATCCTGCTCTGTTCCAGTAACAAGAAGCCGAAAGCACCAGCCTGAAGATGACGAGTGAGACCTCGTCGAAACGTCGCCTAGACACCCCAACTTTTACACGGGAAGACACCCGAGGACACCAAAACCTGCATATATATATATATATATATATATATATATATATATATATATATATATCATATATACATATATATATGATAAAAGACCAAAAAAAAAAAGTTTAATAGTAAAGCATGTGACAGGAGACTAAGGATATATTCTCAAATATCTCAAGAGCTGTCACATGGAAGAGGGAACATGCTCATTTTCTCCTGCTCTGGGGTGTAGGACCTGAAGCAATGGATTCAAGTGACAAGAAAAGAGATTCCAACTTAAACATCAGGAAGAACTTTCTGACAGAAAGAGCTGTCCGACAGTGGAACAGACTTCCAAGAGAGGTGGTGGATTCACTTCCCTTGGATGTTTTTAAGCAATATTCATCTGTCATGCCTGATTTAGTTGAGATCCCTGCATTGCAGGGGGTTGGACTAGATGACCTGTGGGGGCCCCTTCCAACTCTATGATTCTATTAGAATTCCTGAAAAAAATCATCAGAGGCCCTTTCCAATTCATCATGTGCTGCAAGTGTGGCAGCAAAACTGGCGAGGGGACATGTTTCTTCAGCCAGTTACAGTGCTCCACCCTTTCATATCTCTTTGCCCCCTGTACTTTCTTTGTAATGTCTGTGTAAATGCAACACATGATAGGATGTCATCACACTGTACGCTGCCCCACCCCCCCCACCCCCGAACCAACACCGGATCTTGTGAGGTGAAGCAGGCAACAAACCATAATGAAGTGACAGTATACTACACATTTAGTTGCCTACACATGGCAGGAAAGGAAGAGAGAGGCATGGAGTCGTTGCATGACAAGCCTCAGCTGCTGAAAATCCTGCCCTCTTTTGCAACCAGCCACCCTAAAACAGATTTATTCATCTCTGGTTTTTTAAAATCATAATAACACTTGTACATATTTTGGAAGGTGCCGTTGTTTAAATCCCTGAAGCACAATATGATGACAAACTGCACCTGCTGAATTTCCCCCAGTTGTGAACACCAGTATTGACAGTACAGGAGCCCGAATGTTGAAATGTGGCCATCGCCAGCATAAATCATACGAGGACCACAAACTCGCCATGCACCACATTTCCCTGTTCCATGTAGATTATGCAGCTTAAGGTCCTGTTCAGAGAGCTACTGCTGCAGTTGAACAGAGGAAACAAAAATGCTTATTTTAGTCTCTGAGGTCCTCTAGTGGACAAAGTGAATTGACTCCCAGATTTCCTTTATGGTCTAAAACGGGTGCCCAAACTTTTTTCAAAGAGGGCCAGATTTGATGAAGTGACATGCGTGAGGGCCGACCAAAGTAGTACCTCAGGTTAAGAACTTTGCTTCAGGATGAGAACAGAAATCGTGCTGCGGCAGCACAGTGGCCCCATTAGCTAAAGTGGTACCTCAGGTTAAGAACAGTTTCAGGTTAAGAACGGACCTCCGGAACGAATTAAGTTCTTAACCAGAGCTACCACTACTACCATGGGGGCCGGATTAAATTGACCAGCGGTCCGGATTAGGCCCCCGAAATGGACTTTGGACATGCCTGGTCTAAAAGTTTAGGTTTTGTTGTTTAGTCATTTAGTCATGTGCGACTCTTCGTGACCCCCTGGACCAGAGCATGCCAGGCACTCCTGACTTCCACTTCCTTCCGCAGTTTGGTCAAACTCATGTTCGTATCTTCAAGAACACTATCCAACCATCTCGTCCTCTGTCGTCCCCTCCTCCTTGTGCCCTCAATCTTTCCCAACATCAGGGTCTTTTCCAGGGAGTCTTCTCTTCTCATGAGGTGGCCAAAGTATTGGAGCCTCAGCTTCAGGATCTGTCCTTCCAGTGAGCACTCAGGGCTGATTTCCTTAAGAATGGATAGGTTTGATCTTCTTGCAGTCCATGGGACTCTCAAGAGTCTCCTCCAGCACCATAATTCAAAGGCATCAATTCTTCAGCGATCAGCCCTCTTTACGGTCCAGCTCTCACTTCCCACTTTAGGTTACGGAGAGGAAATGGAGGGAAGACAAAGGTCATGTTACATATTTAAAGTGAAGGGGTTTGTGTGTAATCTTCTAAGCTTTTGTTGCCACCAAAATCTATTTCGCATATGAGTAATGAGACTCTCCAACAGCACTGTTCCTGTTCACTGTTCCTACCCAGGTCCACCAAGAAAAAGGGCCCCCAGCTTCCAGATTGCGTTGCAGCTGCCAGTGTTTGTGCCGTGCATAGTGGGACTCCCTGAAATATCAAAACAGCCTCCTCTTGGAAGGTGGTGTAAGATGACACTATAGAGAGAAGGAAGTAAATAAATTTTAAGTCAATGTAAAGAAAATATATTGTAATACAGAAACACAAACCACTCTCTTATCTGCCTTTGTGTAGCCCCTGCCTCACCCTTTAAGATCTTCTGCCTCTACTTCTTCCCATGTTCTCTGTGTTACTTCTGACATCATCTTGTTTCTGAGCCTAGCATGCAGAATACCCTTCCTGACCACCTGCCTGTTTCTTTTTTCTGTGGACAAACTTCCTAGATTTTGAGTCAGCCCTCAGACTCTGGCAAATGTCCTGCACTATATCTATCATGGCTTCCTTCCTCCAGAATGGTATCATCCTGCCAATTCATATAGTGCCCCCAGACATTGCAGTTCTTGGTATGTGCATAAACATGGTCCTGTGGGGTTCCATTTTTAAACTAGGTTTGATTCATCTATTTGTTTATTGCATTTCTATCCCACCTTTTCCTCCAAGGAGCTCAAGGTGGTGTATACATGGTTCCCCTCTTCTCATTTAATCTGTGAGGTGGGTTAGGCTGACAGACAATCAGTGGCCCAAGGTCACCTTGTGAGCTTCATGGCCAAGTGGGGATTGGAACCCTGGTCTCCCAGCTCCTAGTCTAACACTCAAACCACTACACCACAGTGGGTGAAAATGCTTGTCATGTATGCACAGACATACATGTCTCTCTGTATGTATAAATAGCATTAGGGAAATAGTTCACAAGGAAACTTTTTACATTTTGTGAGTTATTAAAATGAAACTCTTGGAGAAGCACAAAGTCAGTGCAATCATGAGTAACTATTAGGGGATAGTTGGTAAGTACTAGCACTACATTTCCCAAGATGCAGTGGGGCAAGCACCTCCTGTAAGTCAAACCTTTCTAAACAGACTCTTTTGCAACTTCTCCAGCAGAAAGATTGCCAGTAGGTGGTGAGAAGAGGAAGGCATGGGGCAGAGATACCGGGTCCGAGCTATGAAGTGTCAGCTGCTGGTGGCCAGCTTCTTTGTGATGGTAAGAGATTATGCAGGGAAAAAACACCAATTTGTTATTAGATGTGGGAATTAAATTTCATAAAGAAAACAATGGAATGTAATTTTTAAAATAGATACCGGGAGCGTGTAGTTAAACTGCAAGACTTAACAATGTGTCTTGGTCTTATCAATCCTTTACAGCACTGCCGGCTCTTATCCGTAGGTTTGTGGTTTCTCCATTTGTCTTTCTAAATGTGGTGAGAAAAGCCCTTGAGAAATGTCACACCAGCAGATGTTGCAGCCTTAACACAGTTGCTAAGAAAGAAAAGTTAATTTAGTATGGTGAATAGGCAGTTAAATTATTTACCTTCTTAAAAAAAAAATGTTGTGAAAGGATAGGTCATCAACCGTTTCTGAAGTAAGCCTCATTTCTGATAAAGCTCTGGAAAGGCATTTATTTTGGACAGAGAGTACTTCTTGAAAACCTGGCCTTCTTCTTTTAGATATTATATTTCATATCATTAGTGGAAGTATTTGAGAATTTGTCACTGGTGCAATAAAAATCACCCCGCAGGGCTGCAGCTTGGACTGGGAGTGAGCATACCACTCCGCAAAGCCTTCTGCTGTGAGTTGTGTTGGGGACTAAGAGTTAAGAAGCTGCAAGGGGTTGAGGTTCTATTTCACCTCAAGGGCTTGCCTTCCTTCTGTCGACTGGGGTGGGTCCCATTAGTTGCCTCCGTTGTCCTAGCTCACTTTGGCGTCAGTGTGATGATTCACAGGCCTGCGGCTGTGACTGAAATTGTGCAAGGCAGCCGATCAGAGCTACTTCCCATTCTCGCTTTATTCAACTGGCCAGTGTGCTCCCCTTGTTGCCCTTCACCTTCACGATGGCAAGCCAGAGAACAGCCCCAGCTTTGACTACTGTGAAGTCAGACCCCATCTCTGTACCTGACGCCTCAGGCGACGCAACTGAAGGTTCCTTTTCCTTTGCTCTGCAATTTTCCTTTTACCTCAAGTCAAGACATTGCTGGCTGTTGAAGTAAATCTATTTTGATCTGGGACGCTGCTGTGTTTTTACATGCTGTTTGATCGATTCTATTCTGATTGTATGAAGGAAACTATATTATGTGGATGAGGACGATTACCGTATTTTTCGCCCTATAGGACGCACCGCCCCATAGGACGCACCTAGTTTTTTTGGGGGGGGGGAAATAAAGGGGGGGAAATTATTCCCCCCCCCCAGCCGTGGGGGAAGCCCGAGCTTTTAAAAACACACCTACCGTAGTTTTTAGAGGAGAAAAGGATATCTGCCTGAGGCGCGGGGCGCTCTGCTTCAGCGCGCCCCCGCTCCGGGCAGCAGGCTGCTATCCGCCTGAACAGCAACCTCAGGACAGCAGTAGAGAAAATACAGATAGGGGTCTTGGCGGCGGCTCACCTTCGCACCCCTTCAAGAACCCCCAATTTGTCCTGTGCCTCCTAAATGGCTGCCCTGAGCTGATCCCTAAAAAACCCACCCCACTCGCACTCACCCCAAAGCCAAGGCTTTGTATTACCCCTCCCCCCAAAAACCCAATTCAAAACACCCTACATGTAACCCCCCCAAACCGTTCCTCTGATCTCTCATTTCCCCCCCCCCAAACCCCCTTGCCCAAAAAAAGAGGGTTCAGACCCCCCTCCTCATCTGGAGGCAGCACCTTCCTTCCTCCACCCCCCCTCGATTTAGATCCCTAAACTTACCTACCTCCCCCCTCCCGCCAGAAGATAAAAAAATGCCCCTTTCCAGGAGGAGGAGGAGCAAGAGGTCTCCCCACCCCGAAAGAGCCCCCTCCCCTAATCAAGCCTCCTCCCGCCCTGTCCTCCCCCCTTCCCCCCTCCCCTCGGGGATTATCTCATCCCTCCTTCGCCTCCTTCCCTGATGCAGCTCTGAGGGGGGGAGTCCGAGGGAGAAGGGAGGAGGAGGAAAGGGGGGGGGGAGAAGAAGAAGAAAACGCTCACCTTCCCGCTCACCTTCCCTCCTCGCCTGTCAGTGCCAGTCCCAGGCACCGCCTCCTCCTCCTCCGCCCTCCTTCCACTCAGCGCCCCAGAGGCTTTGCCCGCCCCCGCTGTCTTCCCCCCAGGCCCGCCGCGTGCGGGACAGCAGCCGCCTCAGCCTCAGCCTCCTCCTTCTCCCGCCCTCCTTGTGGCGACGGAGGCAGCGGCGTCTTCCCCTCAGGCAACAACATGGAGGCGGGAAGGAGAGTGGGCGCCTCACACCGGGCGGGGGGGCGGTTTGAACTGCACGCCCGCCCGACCCGTTTCTCCCTCCCTGCCTGCCTGAGCGGTAAACAACGGGGCGCGGCATGCAGGCAACTCTCCGCAAGCCGTGGGAGCCCGGTGCGGGCTCCCACGGCTTGCGGAGATCTGCACGAAGTCTGGAGAGCGAGAGGGGTTGGTGCGCACCGACCCCTCTCGCTCTCCAGGCTTCATCGAAAGCCTGCATTCGCCCCATAGGACGCACACACATTTCCCCTTCATTTTTGGAGGGGGGAAAGTGCGTCCTATGGGGTGAAAAATACGGTAAATATTTGTATCCACTCTTCTGCTCACAGGCCACCCAGAGCAGCTTACAATGTAGACAAATTAGCAAGAACATCAGGGCAGCAACAACAACGCACATAAGTTTCAAACAGAAATTGAGCTTTAAAAGCTCATTGAATTTTTTTTAAAAAATATTTTCAGGTGCTTTTAGATTTCATTATTGGATTCTTTCCCCTTGGAGTTTGGTAATTGGCAGTGGCTAAACTAGGGGCCTCAAACTTTTGGGGCCTGTGAACACATTTCGAAATCGAATAAACTGGCACAAGCACCACAAGAACACCCATTTGACAGAAGAAAAACCGGATGTTCTCAGAGCACCACCACCACCACCCACAACCAGGCAGAACACCCACACAGACCCAAAAATGAATGAATGAACATCAACCCATGCCCTGCAAAGCAGGCACTCCTCCCTAAAAAAACCTCATTTTAATATTTTTCTTTTTGAAAGGAGGAACAAGGAACCGTAGCAGGCACCAAAAGTGTGTCTGAGAGCACCACGCACCCCAGGGCTAAACTATATACACTAGAGTGGCTTTAGAGCCTATTTTAAAACCTTGTACATACAGAATAATATAAAATGGGCCAAAAGGTCATAGCTGCTGCCCGATTCGTGTGCTTTCCCTTCTGTTCCGTGCCCCCCCTTGACTTCCTCTCTCTTTTCAGGTTCTTGGGGTCTCCGTCACCATACTGACCATTATCACCTACTATGGGAAGCACTTCACGGTCATCAGTGAGGTCTCTTTGGAGACGAACCTCTACAGAAGAACTTTTCTTCACCGTGGAGGCAAGTGCTGGGCACTGGATTCAAGATTTCTATATCTTGTTGTAAGAAACAGTTAAAACTGGCCAGTTTAGCTGCTTAAGTGGGGCTTTGTTTGGGTTCATATTTCCTTGCCCTTCCTCCCCCTCCCCCATGTCATTAAGGTTATTACATAACTTTAATGGAATCGTTAGCATGGAACTCAAGGTAGCACCAAGGCAGTGGTTCTGTTAGCACAAGCAGTTCTGTTTGCCTGATGGGAAGACCCCCTTCTCTTCACCCTGCATGTTGTTCTGAGGGTTCCCCTGATCCTCCAGAGCAAATTTGGGGAAGGTTGGGGAGTGAGTAGAGGGGGAGAGCAGGGGAAGCCCCATGGCACTAGTAGGAATTCTTGTGCTGGCTTCCATTAGCAGAATGGGTTAGTTGAATCCATCCCCTAGGCTTTGTTTTCCTGATGTGGATGGAATTCTAGATCCTATATTTTTGGCCTCAGCCATTTTTATAGTTGCAAGCTTGTTATTTGCAGTATAGGCCATAACATCGAAATGGCTGCATGGGAGAAGGGTTAACCTAAAACAAGCAGTTAAAAATGATTATTAAGAGAAAGAAAAGAATAACTTAAAAGGGGAGTAATGTGGGAAATGCAGTATAAAAAACTAAAATTAAAGAAGCAACCACAAAAGAGGGCGGGGGGAGTCAAATGTATAACTGTATTGGATTATTTGTGAGTTCTGTGTTTGGTATTCGTATGCTTATAAACTTTTGTAAAAACAAAAAACCCAACTTTAACAGTCCCGAGGACTCTAAAATGAAAGAAAGCCATGTGTGGTGAGAATTAGACATGGGGTATGAGGTGTCTTGTACACAGAAAATTGGGGATGGTAGCGCCTATAATCTCTGGAGTGTCCCCTTCCGTATATCATGTCTGAGCATCAGTGTTCCTCTGCTCAAGACCATAGGATGGTGACAACCAAATTTCCATCTCTTCACTGGAAGGTTGATAATTGCACTGGCAATCTCTTGACTTACCTTCCTCACTTAAAGATTATTGTAAGCAGCCCTGGGAGTTTGTTTCTTACACACAAAGGCAGGGCAACATTGTTTTCAAGGGAAAAAATACCAAATAGTCCCTTCATACAACTGCTAGAATCCAGCTGCTTGGGAAAATAGGTTGCATATTAGAATGTGGTGCATGGGAGCAAAACTCCTTGGCTGCAGAACAGCTTTGCTTACAACACGTTGGTTGAAAGAAAGTCTTGCTGTAATGTAGATTTCAACTTTGGGAAGGTTCCTGCCTACAACTGGATAGTCAGAATTCAGCGGAGAACTTCTTACATTGACAATATTTTGGCTTCCTCACTTGTACATCTCCCTTTCCTCAGTTTTTTTTGCTGGGATATGCCTGAGCATCCTTCTGATTGTCGCTGCCCTACTGAGTGTTGTTGCCACGGTGAGAGAACTGGAGAGTGCCATGGCAGCGGTAAGTAGGGGCACAGCATGGGTCTCAACTGGGGACTAGGTCCCTGGATGCTATTGGAAACGGGGGTGGACTAGGCAAGCCTTAGGTCTGTTTCGACAGGCCTCTTCTTGCGCTATTATGGATGCTGCAAGGTGTTTACCCTACAACTCATTGAAAGTGTTGCGTGCACCCCAGACTCTAAACACCAAGAGATTCCAGTGCTTACCCAGGGCTTAGTTTGCTTGGAATGAAAGGTCAGTGGAGACTGTGGTGTTCTTAGAATTTATGGTTTTATTTACACATATATACAGTTTGGGCATAGGTTGAAATGGCACACAATATTAACATCCCAACAGCTCTTCCTTCTCCATTAGTCATGGCTTTGGATGAAAAGACCATAGCCTTGATCCAGTCTTTCCCTGGTTGTGGGGTCTATCATTGTTCTCTTAAGTTGGCTTAAAAGAGTAAGAGAGAGAGTGTGTGTGTAATAGACTAGATTTTTGAGACTTGGGTGTAAAGGAACTCTTCTAAACTGAATAGCTGGTCTTCCATTCTGTTTTCTAATGCCTAATTGTAAGGAGCTATGAAAAGTTCTTAAAACAAGCCCTTCAGTTTTCATTAACTGCCCCAAAGACATATAGTGATACCTCTACTTACAGACGCAATCTGTTCCGGGGTGCCGTTCGCACCCCGAAAAGTCCGTGTGTGTGACGCGTAATGCGATAGAGTGATCTGCGCATGCGCGAAGCGTGCAGATCGATAAGCGGCGAACCCAGAAGTAAACACTTCCGGGTTTGCTGCATTCATAACATGAAAAAAATGCAAGATGAAGCAAACACAACTCAAGGTATGACTGTATTAAGGATTTTAAATTGTTCATAGGAGACATAGCAAACGATGCAGCCTGTAATTTTGTAACATTGTCTTTATCAGCACAAATGTGTTGCACCAGATAGGAGTGTTATCAATGAAACTGGACAATTGGAGATAGGCATGCTACCCATTTTCACATACCCTAAGACAATCTGATATCAGGAACGGCCCAGCGCAGCCTCTGACGTACATAACAGAGCAAGATACAGAGGCCCTCTCATGCAAAGAGATGCTTCTGGCCTGATACGCTGTTTCTCACATCTAGCGCCTCCAAAGCAGCACACGAGTGGAACTTCCATCTCACAACCCGATAGGTTAGCATGTATAGCACAGCAGGGGGAGGGTACCCAGAGACTGGGCTTGGGATGGAATTAACCTAAGCAGGGCCAACCTGCCCATGAGGCAAGGTGAGGCAACCGTATCACGCAAGAGAAGCCCAAGAAGCGGTGACCTGCCGCTTCCGGCAAGATCTCACAAGATCTTGCCAAACTCTCACATGATCTTGCAGAGTGGAACATGATCTTGCAGAGTGGAACATGCTGTCACCACTGCTACATCCCTTGTGATTCCCGGCAACTGGTATTCAGAGGCATTCTGCCTCTGGCATTAGAGGAAGAACAAAGCCATTGCAGTAGAATTCCTGTCCCCCACCCCTGCATACTGTACCGGCCCGTTCCTGTGCACTTCCTCTGTGAAGGAAAAAGTATTATATATAGAAATCTGCCCTCAGATGATAGCAAGCAACCAGTAGTAAAGCAGGCCTAATATAATTTGATTTTCAGAAAGTGTTGGTGCCTGCTGTCTGAGTGGAGAAAGCATTTCTCTTTTGCTTTCCTCAGAGCAGGAGGACAGGGAAAGCCCTGAATGTTATTGAGTCCATTGGGTTTTTTTCCTGCAGTGGAATATCCAAATTCACCTGAAATGTTAGTTAATTGGAGCATGTTCACTTCTTTCATTCAGCAATGTCCAAAGGACTGCGTTAGTAAATATAAACTGAGTAACTCCGGCTTTCACAGATAGGAATGACTAAGACTGTTGATGTCTTGACCCCAGGTTACTTGAGCCGGGGGGGGGGGTAGAAACTTTATTGCATTGCTTCCAGATTGCCTGTTTGCTGAGCATTCATTCTACTTTGTTTGAAGGAAGATTATACTATGTCACATCAATCAATTACTACTGCACCCTGTCCAGTGCATTTCCCAATCACTTTCCTTACTGCAAAAGATTTGAGGTTGCTTTTTTTTAAAGCAGGCTTGCTGCACAAGGGCACTAAAGCCACTTTGTGTAGCCTAAATGTCCTGGCATGTGTCTGAAGAATAAACTAGCACCCTCTTTGCAGCCACAGGAGAGCTCAGTTAATACCACCTCCTAGATTCCCCCTCTCCTCTTTGCCCAGATGTTGTCACTGTCATATATGGGCAGAGTGAGGGGATCAGTGTCACAGAGGGCCCTTCTATTTCCACAGTCATAGTGAGTTGGATGCATCTAACCCGGTAGCTGAATTTTTTCCCAAGGTATGCTTCAGACTCACTAACCTACCTTGGTTATCACTAGTGTAAATACACCACAGACTCTTAATAGCTAGAACATTCTCCCCCAACACCCACATGATGCCACCTTTCTCTGTTCCCAAATCAAAACCTACTTCAGGCATAGGCAAACTCTGCCCTCCAGATTTTTTTTGGGGGACTACAATTCCCATGATCCCTAGCTAACAGGACCAGTGGTCAGGGTTGATGGGAATTGTAGTCCCAAAATCTGGAGGGCTGAGTTTGCCTATGCCCGACCTACTTCCAGGGAAAAACTCACTTAAACTGGAGAATGGGGGACATGTTTCCCTCCAGATGCCACTGGACTACAACTCCTATCATCCTTGGCTGTTTTCCATGCTGTCTGGGACTGATGGGAGTTGGAGCCCAGCAGCATCTAGAGAGCCATGGGTTCCCGATTCATTAACTTAAACCCTTAGTCATCCTCTTCAACAGGCTGTTCTCCTTGTGTGTTCCTGCATATTCATCACCTGTTTTATATTCCTCTCTCCTTCCCTTCTTTCTGTTTATGTTACTCTGCACAGCATGATTCTCACTGATAGTGCTGTATAAACAGATGATCCCAAATAATCTATGTGGGGGAAAAGAAATCAGGCCCATATTGCTAGACATGATATTTGCTGTTATACCACTAGAGGGCACATAGTTCCTTTCAATTAAAACACACTCCTCAGACTAACCACATTTTCCTGCACTGAATGGTGTTCACCGTTTTGGCTTCTAGAGTCAATTAGTTTAAATACGTTGCATTTTGCTGATCCGGTAAACAATGTTCTCTTGACTCCTGTGCAGTGAAGCCTTCCAGGTGCAGCACATGCATGAGGGAAGAGGCAGGTTGGGTGCTGGATGGGATTATATGTGAGGGGAAAAGAGGACAGGGGCTGAACAGGGTTGTGCTTGGCAATGATGAGAGAGAAATAAGAAAGAGAGAGAGAAGGTGGAGGGACAGAAAAAAGTGGCATGAGAAAGGTGGGAAAGAGGAGATAGGGGTGTGAAGGGGTAGCATAGAAAGTCAGGGAACAAAAACAGGAAAAGGTGGAATGGGTGATATGCTTTGTGGAACAGATTGCCAAGGTGGTGCCCTCCCATTTGCCCCAGACAGCATGACTGATAGTCAGGGAAGATGGGGGATGTAGTCCAAAACATCTGGAGTACACCACATTGGCACCTCCTGTTGTAGACCATGCAGCAGGCATGGGGAAGGCCACCGACTGAAGGGCAAGGTAGGTGAGCAAGATGGTTGCTTCATATGTGTGCTGGGATTTACCAGCCGGCAGGCCTCATATATTTTGATTTTGCTTCATTTGTGCAGCTGTCAGTAGGCATCGCAGCTGCTCTTTATAGCAGTGGTTTGTATTCTGTCGAGCCAACAGAGATGCTATGAGCACTGAACCTCCTGCTTCATAGATGTAGAGATATCTGTGTGAAACTGCAATAGTGGAAACCTCAGTCGCAGCACTACAGCTCAGTTGGTTAGAGCTATGTTGGTAACACCAAGGTCCCAGGTTCATTCTCCACAACTAAATATTCGTGCCTTGCAGGGGTTTGGCCTAGATGATCCTCAGAGTCCCTCTTCCAACTGTATGATCTATTCTAATTGCCTTCTGTTTCTCTTTAGGTTTTTTTCTGTTTCGGAGTGGTTTTCTGTGCGTCGGTAAAGGCCACGTATTGGTCAATTACTAACGGTATTGTGGTAAGTACAGCTTCGTGATGAGACAGCAGGGAAAGTGCTACATGGTTGAAACACAGCAATATTGGTTGTCTCAAAATGGCGGTGAAAGATGATGGGGTTTGTAATCCTGCAGCACCTGGAGAGCCACCCCAGGATTAGGAGCTGCCTGGAGGAGAGAAGGCATGTCAGCTGCAATACCACTTGAGCAGCCTCAAATAGGGGCCCATATCCAGCAGTCCTCATTGTCCACCAACCCCTGAGTATCAGAATCAGTGACCAATGTGAGAGGGTGGAGGGGAACTAAAAAAAGTTTGTCTTCCATTCGTGAATTTTAGCCTGTACATCTCTAGATCAGAGCTATGTTTTTCTTTTCTCAAAGGATGCTTGATGCGTGTGAAGCACTGAATCGAAAAAGGTTAAATATGCTTGCTTCAGCTGCTTCAAATCACATATCTATCCATGCTTCCACTGTTGTGAAATTGCATCCATAGAGAGAAGTGCTGGGAGCTCTCTGTTGTGTGTTAGCAGTCTGATCCCATAGCCAGATAAATGGCAAGTTCTTTCCTTTCAGCAGAGTGAAATCCTAAAGTATGTTTGCTTGATAGTGAATCTCATTGAAAACTCCTGGGACTCACTTCCAAGCAAACATGTAGAATGAGAGTGTTACCAGATGTGCCTGAAACTGACAATTCAAATGCATCTTTTGAAAGAGTATCAACATGCCACTGAAATATCTTATGCTAATAAATAGTTCAGAAAGTAATGGTTCACAAATCAGTGGTTCACAATCACCTTTCTGGTTCAGTTCTAAAATAGGATTGGTGGCGATACGAAAATAGATCTCCATCTCTAGAGCCATGTTCCTTGCCACAATTGGCAGCCGAAAGCATGACAGATCTAGTATTACTCATGCATTTTATGTGTTGCTAAGTAGCAAGCTGCACTTTAGAGATAAGGCTGTGGCCAGCTGTGTGGTTGACAAGAGTTATCAGGATAAATACAAGGTGTAAAGAAGCTATGTCCATGTGTTCATAGCAGAAGACAGGATCCCACAAAGCTCTGCTTGTATGCTGTCATTGCCTGTAAATGCTTACAAATAAACAAAAACTGGCCTAGAATTATAATGCTGTTGCAGGAATATATAAACACAGGCTCTGCATGCAGGAAAAATATGTACCATGGTATGTTGACACAATGCCAAGCCACTTGGAGAGACCATCCACAGCTTCAGCAGCATGGCTCTATTAAGATGCTGATGGCATGTACCTATCTCCACTTCTGCATGGTAACAAGAAGTTGGCTGAGGGGTATTAAAAACAAACAAACATTGAAACTGAATTTTTAAAAAGGTTGTTCGATATTAGAGGGTATGTGCGCCATTTTTGGAAAGTGGGCTGGGGAACTGGACGTTGCATTTGGTCAATCAACAGTACATGAGACAAAAAGCTGGGCAGATGCGGAGACCCCAAACATATGAAAAGCAGGTTCCACTAAAAGAGAGAGTCGCGCAAAATGCTTGGATTCCTCACTCAGAACTAGGGCAAGAGGACTTGTAGGGGAAAGCAGCCAGTGGAAGGAACACTCTCCTAGAAATAGACTAATCAGGTGAACAAATCATCTAAATATCAGGAATCACCTGCATCTTCCATCAGACAACAATGAGGCCCTTCTCCCTTTCAAATGCTTGATCAAAAGTATGATCCTTTGACCGCCCCAAAATAGGTGTGTCCACTTCTTACTGCGCTGGGATCTCTGATGGACTGTCTGACATTGTGCTGTGATTAATCCCTGGCGAGTCTACAGAAGCTTCTGAAATACTGTAATGAATGAGATATTGCCTTCAGAGCTGTTGTGCTCGATTCTAGTGGCAGTCCAGATGGAAAGCACATGGGATTGCTGAATATTAGAACAACAAGCAAACAGATGATCTGGCATCCCAGCTAATAATCCATCTCTCGCTGACAGCTGCTAATATGGAGAGCTTTTTGTAATCCATTGCTTGAGTATCTAATAGCGGCTGTTTTCGCCTATACAAGCAGTGTTCTGCCACAAGGGAATTAATTATCAGAAAGCACTCTAACTTAATAGATTATGAAGCGCTCCATTTATCTAGGGATAAGAAAGTTATGCCTTAAATCCAACTGCATTCAATAATGCTGTTCCTCAGTCGGTGATAGCTAAGGTCAGTGGATTCACCTTATATATTCCACTCCTATATTTACCTGTCCATACAGGTACAGGTGGGTCGAATGGAACAATTATATTTGTGGGTGGTGGTTTATGCTTGGCTTTATCTTTAGATTTTTTGGGTAACTTTTGTGTTTCTTTGTCTTTTAAGCCAGTGGTTCTCAAACTTGGGGGTAGATTATAGTTTGCAGAGTGAGAGCAATGTTTTCCAGGAGGCAGCAGGCAGAGCTAGATACACTTTCCTCCCAACCAAGGTTGAGCATTGCAGTCATTAAAACTGTTATGTTTACTACTGAAGCTTCAGAGAAGGATGGGACATATGGGAGCTTTGGTTCACAGCACCTCCTCCCACTTCTGCATACTTCCCTGAGAGGCTGGTTTTAGGAGGGTCTCAGATACCCTCTTCTGATGCCCATGTCGAACTACTGTCCCTGCCCCTAAATTGCATACATAAACAGACTGCATGTACACAGTTTCAGTGCACTCACCTGCTGAAGGGATGGTTTTTGGGATCAGGTAGTAGGGCAGGTCTAGCAGCAGCAGCCAGCCACTGGGAGTGAGGAGGGTGCTCACCGGCCTGACTTGGCCATGCCACCATTCGCCACTCTCCCTGCCAGGCCCCCAGATGCATTTTAATGGTGGACAGCAGTGACAACAGAAGGCAAATCCATTTCCCATCTGCAGTGGCTGCTTGCCATTTCAAGTTGCCCAAAATGTAATGCCCCGATTGATAGATCTATGAAATTTATTTGTTTCCTAGCTCTGTACACTGGGTGGTGATGGTGGGGGTTTCTCCACAGGCCATAACACACACTGGCCCTGGAATGTGGTCTTCTCTCTCTCTCCTCTCTGTCTTTCTGTCTGTCTATCTGACACTCCATCTCTGTAGGCTGCTTGAAATTAGGGATGCATTAAATCAGGCCAAGGGGATGCAGAGGACATGCAGCAGACACACCACAGCTTCCCACATGCTGCAGGTTGGCATGGGCAAGTACATCTATTTTGGTTTCAGTCTCTCATTCTTCCAGTCTTAAATTTAGTTCTTCACATTTCCACATCCATTTGCATTTTTAAAATAATAAAAAAAAACCTCGTGAAAATCTACTAGCATTTAGTGTGAATTTCCCTTAATTCCCCAATATTATGCATTTTTTTATGTTATTTCCACTAACATGCATTTTATTGCACATTTTTAATGCACACTTTACCCTAGTATATGTAATTTTGTACACTTCATTTGGCCGAAGAGCTGCATTGCAAATTCAGGGAAGTACAGATTTCAAAGGATGGCTAACCACTAAGTTTTACCACATTCCCTGTTTTTTCCCCTAAATTCTTTCTGCCTTTCAAATATGTTTGGCACTTCATTTATTGTGCCTTCCAATCCAAGCTACTTCAAATGGCATTGGAAAGCATCCTCCTAACTCTTTACAGTTGCATTAGAAAGGAGGTATCCCTGAATGTGTCTCTTAAGATTATTTAATGCTTTTCAGACACATTCCTGAGAGGGAAGACAATAGATCCCTTTCTCTTCCTGACATTCCACTCTGATAACTGCTGAGCAGCCTGAACTGGGAACATCTTGCTAGCTTTTACAGCCCTTACCCCCATGGGATCAGAAAGACCCATTTTGGTTTGAAATGATAGCCAAATATCTCAAGCCAGTATTGAAGAGAACTAAAAGGGTAGGTGGAATTGACTGCCTATTAATGGAAAATAAAACTCTGCCGAGGCTTTCATAAATTTTAAAGAAAGCAGTAGGGCCAGCCTGTTACTGTGGAAAAAGAAAGGCAGCTCTTTTAAGAGGAGCACAGAGCCTTTTTTCCAGGAGAGGCATAAACTACCACATCATATCTCTCTTAAATTCAAAAGAATTTGGACAAGGCCCTTAAAGCTTTTTTGCGCAGCCTAATCCTTCACCTCATTTTAGGGAACTCAAAGATCTCCAAGTATACACTATCCATAGAATCACCCCATCAACATGCTTATCAAAGAACTCAAAACTGTTGGTAAGCAGGGCTTTGCAGAAGCCATGCTGATTCTTCCAGACAACACTCAGGAATAAGTCCAGGTCTGCATCCTTCCTAGATGGTTCATTATCTAGAAATGTTGTCTCTCTGCAGTGGTGGCTGGTGCCCATTGGGACTGGTGGAGAGGAAGGCAGAGAGGCCAATACAATGGTACCTCGGGTTAAGTACTTAATTAGTTCCGGAGGTCTGTTCTTAACCTGAAACTTTCTTAACCTGAAGCACCACTTTAACTAATGGTGCCTCCTGCTGCCGCTGCGCCGCCGCTGCACGATTTGTGTTCTCATCCTGAAGCAAAGTTCTTAACCCGAGGTAATATTTCTGGGTTAGCGGAGTCTGTAACCTGAAGCTTCTGTAACCCGAGGTACCACTGTAGTTGGTGGAGCCAGAGACAATGACAAGGCAGAGCCAACTAATTCTGATTTTATCTCCATCCTTCTCCCTACTAATGGTGGCAATGAAACTAAGTCAGGTGGAAGCTGACAGCAGGGTGTGTGTGTGTGTGTGTGTGTGTGCGCGCTAGCTGATTTCAGACCAAGTTTGATGGGGCGGCACCCCATTTGCTTTAATAGACCATCCACCACTGTCTCTTTGTAATAAGCCAAGCATGCATACACTCAGTTAATGTGTGGGTAGTTGGTTGCCCATTATTGTAACACTTTCTCCATTGTCTGCCCCCCCCCAACCTCTTTTTCTGTTTCAAGATCACCCTTGCCATTTTGGCCAGGTGAGTAATATGTCTAAAGTACTAAATTAGTTTTTAGCTCTGGTTATTCCACACAAAAGGTTTTGCAGAGGAGTTTACTCCTCTCAGGATTTCTATTTGATAGGTCTCTATTCGATTGGACTTTCTTTTTTTTTTTTACATACAGAACTATTCAGCCCCCCAATATGCCCTTTCCTGTCATATCTTGGGAAAGTTGTGTCCCAGCGATTTTCTTCATTAGACTAGTTTATACCTTTCTTAATTTGTGATGCACATTTTATCTGCATCACCTCTCATAGTGATGTTAAATATCATCCTCTTATATTAAGAACGATGTTGTGGTCAGAGGATCGACTCAGTCTGGGTCTTTTCCTCTGAATAAGGTCAATACAATGGCTTTTGTTATGATATTATTACCATGGAGCAGCAAAACGCTTCTGCTGCCTCTCCTTATACTTTTCCCAACAATAGCTTATTGGTGATTAAGAAAACCTTGTGTCTTTTTTTTCAATGGTTTGCCTTCTCCTAAAGCCAGATGTCATAAACAACATTTTGTCTGCTATATGCAATTTATAAACAGACAATTTTTTACGACAGTTGACCCTTTATAAAGCAATCAGCTGGTAATACCAGCTTTGGCTGGGCTGAACATTATATTTAACAAATATGTGGAGAAGCGTACGGAGAACAAAATTGGTTTTAGTCCTGATTTTTCTTCATTGAATTAGACCAGCTATCAATGTGGAAATAACCATATAAATCAATACAAAAATACAAGACAGACCACAAACCAAACAACAACACATCCCTATAGCTCTGGTGAATACGATTCATTATTCCAATTCTCATTATGGTCTGTCACATATGACAATAGTCGGTGGTGACATTATTTAACAATTGGGGTTTAACAGGGTAAAAGAGGATGAGTTCAGTGCACTTCCACTGAACACTCTTATTTTCTCTCTTGGCCTTCCTTCCATGGCTTCTCTTCTGTATATCATCCCAGCAGCCTAATTAGATTGTGAGCTCTATAGACAAGGGAATTAGTGTGCACGCATATATCATATGCTCTGTAATATGTCATGAACCCATACACTGTCACTTTTGAAAATAAAAACAAGAGGGGAAAGGGAACAGTCAAACGTAAACTATAACATGAATGTCCTTGCACAATAGATTATTTTATTAGGACTTAGAATAGAAAGTTGGCAATTTATTGCAATGCCATCAAAATTTTCACGTAATTTATGTTATGTTTAAAATACTTAAATCATATGCAAGAAGTGGAAAAGCAGTGGTCCAGTGCACTAAGAAAAATCTTCCACAAGCAGGAAGCTGAAGTTTCTGCTTTAGGAATTGTTTTAAAAGAAGGACAAATGTGAGTAGTGCACATTTAATAATAAATGACGTAGCCCAAATGGTGTGGTGTAGTGGTTAGCATGTCAGACTAGGACTTGGGAGAACATGATTCGAATCCCCACTCAGCCATGAAGCTCACTGGGTGACCCTGGGCCAGTCACTCTCTGCCTAACCTACCTCACGGGGTTGTGAGGATCAAATCAGTGGTGGACTTTGGGATCTCAAACTTCAGTAGCGCTCTGTGTGATGCTAAAATTCAGTGCCCGCCACACCTTTCACACTCCATTCTGCATCATTGTTGCAGCGCCCCCTGTGGTTCCAGCACCCAGTGTGGCCAAACGGCACCTCTGACCAAATGAGAAGCGAGAGAACCATGTAATAATTATTATTATTTATTATTTATACCCTGCCCATCTGGCTGGGCTTCCCCAGCCACTTTGTGCTCCATGGAGGAAAGATGGGATATAAATGTAATGATG
The DNA here is from genome assembly GCF_964252035.2 of Podarcis erhardii. Lineage (NCBI taxonomy): Eukaryota > Metazoa > Chordata > Lepidosauria > Squamata > Lacertidae > Podarcis > Podarcis erhardii. Next base: position 75,400,769 of record NC_138497.1, on the reverse strand, counting down.
AATGCATGGATGAACAAGTCACATGTAGTTGAAAGCAACTGAGGTGAAGGGAGGTTTTTTTCATTTTCCCCATATAGTTCTAGCCAGTGTTTGCTTTAATTTATACACAGCTCATTTGGTTAGCTTAGATATTAATCACTTGTAGTGTAGAACAGCAGGTTCCATTGACAAAGCAGGAGCAGAGAATTGTTTATAAAGTACCGTAGCTTCCTCTTCAACCCAAACATACATTTACTTCAAGGTAATTTCTCTTCTTGATTTCAGGGCCACATTAAACATTCCTGCTAAAGACAAGTCAACCCTTCTGTAACTTTTGAGGGACATTTACATTATCAATCAGAAAACAGGCGCCTAGTGGAAGCGTACAATCCCCAACCAATCACAATTCCTGGATGTTTGCTTATTGTGTGTATCCAGACTGAAAATTCCCTTCAAAGGATGCAGGAAAAATATGGCACATCCCTAAGGAAACACAAGGAGAAACCATAGGCTTCTGAGCGATACGGCGATTTCTGCAATGCATAGGCTTCCCCTTTCTTCCTCATTTTTATAAAAATGTGATGAACAAGGCCTATTAAAATGCATCAAGGTTTTGACTCTTTCATATAACATCTGAGGTGGCCCTCAGAAGCCGCCACTTTCAAAAGGAAACACTCTAATTGCATAGAACTCAGAAAATGTACAGCTCTATGCATAGCTTTGGAGGAAGGAAGAAATACAAGAGCTATGAATCAATAAATTAGTGATACCCCCTGGCAGCAGTGGGCCATCTCCAGCCCATGAACCTAATGAGGCCATTTCCCCCAAGCCACAGGCACCTTCCCTATACCTGTCAGGTGTCAGACAGGTAAATAAGCTGCTCCCTACCTACAGTGTGATTTGCAGGCACTGACGATCAGCTGGTTGTCAGTTCTTTAAAAGCCCTGTGACTTTCTCAGACTGGCTTGATTTCTAACTGCTTAGCAGGCAAAGGAAAATGTGGTGGTGATGTCAGGTGATAGGTTGATGGGTGGCAGCCACCTGTCAAAATGGCCTGTGGAGGTTGAGTGGCCTTAAGATCTCCCTGTAAAATACACCCTACCCCTGCCTTAAGGGGGAAAGCTGCATTCTGGGTGCTTCAGTCTATGCTACGAAAGGGACTCTTGGTTTATTTTGAAGGGAGGAACCTGAGGCTGCATATGACCCACAGCTAATCTCATGCAGGTGTGGGACCTCAGAGGGACAGAAGGAAGGTGTAAAAAAAAACAGAGAGGCAACTTACGGAGCGATGGAGGCAGTAGTAGGGGAAAACACTCTGCAAACAATAAGTTTAGACCTTTGGCAAAAGTGATTTGTTCTTCCTCCGGCAGCCCACCAAGTGGGGAGGGAGAGGGAAAAGGGGATGGCAGAAAGAGAGAGAGAGAATGGAGTGGTTGCTCTCACTTTTGGCTCTGGGCTTCATGCAGGCCTGAACATTTACTCCTGAGTGAATGCACTCTTGACAGAAAAAGAGCTCTCCACACCTAGTTTATTACCCTTGGCCACCACAGTCAAACAGTAGCAATACATGCATTCTTTAATTTTTCTGAGAGTGGTGCCACACACAAAATAATTCTGTGTTCAAACAAGTCAGGAGAATTACTTGCACATATTGTAATGGCCTCTGGACAAGACTCTTTTGGGGCCTCTCTTCACATGTGCTGCACTGTTGTTGGAGAGCTTCCCGCCAAGTAGCCAGGCCAATCAAGATGGAAGTCATAATGCGTCCCAAACAACCCTTGTTCCAACATGTCTCCCGGCTTTGTCTTAGCAGAATTTCCATGCAGTACAGTTTATGCTGTTATTGTTTTCCCTGCGATTCTATTAAATATTCAAGGTAATAGTCAAAATCGGTTGAAAAGCAGAAACATATTAAAAACATAAAACAAGACAATGTGTATAAAAATAGGCAATAAAAATCAGCAACTCTGCAATCCTCCATTCAACAAAACCTTGTTGTTTAATTGTCTTAGTCGTGTTCAACTCTCTCTGACCCCATGACTCACTGAATGTAATAAACAGGCCAAACCTTACGCCAAAGAATATGACGCCAATGTCATAAATCTGACATCAGGAATCACAAGACAGAGAAACCAGTAGGAGAACACTTCAATCTCCCAGGACATTCTATACAAGATCTCAAAGTAGCTGTTCTATTACAAAGGAATTTCAGAAATAGACTGGAAAGAGAAGCTGCTGAATTGCAACTTATTACCAAACTTAAAACCATGGAGAGACCTGGTCTGAACAAAGGCATTGGATTCTTATCTCATTATACATGACAAAGCCATTTTTCACCTTCTCACCCCTTGCTTTTTCCTGTAAGACCTATTGCAGTCGTTAAGAGTCGTCAACAGGCTCATCACAGCTATCTGCCAATCACCCATTCCCACCACCCTCCTGAGTAATACCCCTCCCCACCTTCTCACTATATAGAAGGGTCTGGTGACTTCTGTTTCAGTGTATCTGAAGAAGTGTGCATGCACACGAAAGCTCATACCAAGAACTAACTTAGTTGGTCTTTAAGGTGCTACTGGAAGGAATTTTTTTATTTTGTTTAAACATGGCTAGGTTAGACCCATTGGTTTTGATGGGTCTGCTTTGAGTAAAACTTAGTTGAATACCATCCAAGATATTTGGTTCATAATTGAACCAAAATTGAGCAACAAGGTGCCTTGGGTGGTCTACCTGCAGAGGGAGAGATGTTTGGCTCGTGCCAAGGATATTGTAGGCCCTCTCTTCAGTTTTCTTGCTACCCTACAACTGAAAATGGCTAAATGTGGAGTAAAATAATAATAATCTGTTTTAGGTTCATTTGGTTTTTGGTTTCGTGGAATGGTTTTTAATGAGTAGTTGCTCATGTATCAGGAGAAGAATCAGTGTTTCTGGAGAAGTACCAGCTTCTGCAAAGAGAAGCCCTACATCACTCATACACCTTTTCTAGGATTCTTTGAGCATGTCAATAAACATGTAGCTGGGGGCCATCTGGATATACATGAACCTCTAGAAAGCTGTCAACAGTCCTTCACCAAAGGCTTCTGAGGAACTACCTGTTTTCAATAGAATATCCTGAATATGTCTCCATTGTGTCATTGCAACCTCGATAACAGTCATGGAAGGAGAGGGGAAATCTGGTTAATATCATGGCTGAGGGAGAGGGGAGAGAACCTCCCTCCCAAATGCATACTGTTTTCTTAACTCTGAACGCCCTGAGAAGCAGCTATTATCTGTGAAGGGTAAAATACATGAGCATAATTTTTGTTCCCTCCACATTTTCCTATCTCACAACTAACAGTGGCTCCAGGCAGAAGATTTAGGGTGAGGAATCAGTGAAGGTGCAAAGGGTTCGCTCCCAACTCCCTATCTCAAGGCCCCAATTGATCTGCAGACATAGCATTAGATCACATACTAGGAACAGTTCTAGAGGCAGCCATTTTTATTGCAGCTGGTTTTTGTTTTTTGCCTCATTCTCCATCTGACTTTTTATGAACACATGGCTAATTTCCCTGTGTTTCTAACAATGCCTGCTGTGATACTTGATTATATTGCCTATAACCTCATGTTTCACCCTGGGAAGATTATAGGTACACCACATGTCAGGACCGACAGATCAGTCGGTGGGAATGCAGTTGTCAGCTGTTTGCCCACGCAGTTGTGGGAAGCAACACACATGCTGAAGAAATTATACTTTACTCCACCATCACCATTATGAAGCCACTTCTACAAAAAGACAGGCTGGCAACAAAATGGCTCCCCACATCCTATTTTTATTCCCTTTTGCCTCATTTTGAAACTCTTTAATGTGAATAAGCATGGGGGATAAATTCGAGTTCACTTTACATTTAAAGGTGAACTTGCTTAAGCCATACTTTCTGTGAGAATATGAGAACCAAAAGACAGCTACGCTTCAAAATTTGCATTGCTCTGAATTTTGCAGTGCAGTTCTCAAGCCATGTTATGTGTACAAAAATGCATGTACTGAGGTAAAGTGTAAAAGAACATACAAAATGCACTATGTCTGGAGAAATTGCTTTGCAAAAAATGGCGGAATTGCATAGGCATATGGATATATGAGGAAGAATTTGCACCAGATTGCTGGTGAATGTTCATAAAGACTTTTTTTTTTAAATGCAAACTGATGGAGAAATGTGAAGAGCTGAACTTATGAATGGAAAAAATAGAAACTGAGAGAAATTACACATTTGCCCATCCCTAAACATGGCACATGAAAACTAATACTAGAATGAATTTTTAGTACATGCCTAACCTTATAATGCTATGTGTTGAATCTATGGAGTGCAATAAATATGTGATATGCTTTTTCAATCTTATTTTCTAAATCAGAGATCCTTAATGCCTGGATAAGAAATCCAGGGTCGGGGTTGAGGTAAGAAAGCAGCTGAAATTAGGAGAAACTTTTCATGTGGTTTCAGTGGATGTCTTACCTAACACTCTGATTGCTTCCCTCAATTCTGTTCCCTGCATTATTGAGTTTTCTGCTCTGAAAAGCTACAATTTGCCTTGAGGCCTGCACAAATCAATAGGAAAGAAAAGGGAAGGGTAAAGGAATAAAAGAAATGGAACCCACCCAACTCCCTGATAAAGCCAAGATCAATTGTCTTTCTCTGATTGCTACGCAATGATTCAAATTTCCCGGAAACTCCAGTGCTTTACATTCTTCTGAAAACATTTAGGATTTGATTCGCTACTTAATGGGGGTGCAAACAGAGGATCATTGACCTGGTTGTATATTACATCCCAACAAGTGGTGAGAATATTAGGTTAAAAAGGTAAAGGGACCCCTGACCATTAGGTCCAGTCGTGGCCGCCTCTGGGGTTGCGGCGCTCATCTCGCTTTATTGGCCGTGGGAACCGGCATACAGCTTCTGGGTCATGTGGCCAGCATGACCAAGCCGCTTCTGGCGAACCAGAGCAGCACACAGAAACGCCGTTTACCTTCCTGCCAGAGCAGTACCTATTTATCTACTTGCACTTTGACGTGCTTTCGAACTGCTAGGTTGGCAGGAGCAGGGACTGAGCAACAAGAGCTCACCCCGTCACAGGGATTCAAACCGCCGACCTTCTGATCGGCAAGCCCTAGGCTCTGTGGTTTAACCATGACAATACAGAAGATGGGCTTAGCAAACAGGAGCATGGGAAGTGTCTTCTCTGGCAAAGGCATAATCCCCATAATCAAACAGTAATCTCCAGACACTTGGCTTACTTCTTGGAGACATTTAGACTCTAAATTTCAGAAGAACAAGCAATGTCTGTTCTGCATAATGGTGAGAATCCATTTATGCTTCCCACTGAGTTTGTGGTGATAACCGAAACTTTAACCATTACTGAAATATGTTTGGAGGTTCCTGTGAGTTCCCTGTTGCAGCAAAGCCAAATTAATTCCTGCTCTTTTCATTTCTGAATCAATCTTGTAAATTTATGTACTTGGGCGCATATTTGTTTTGCACTGGTAGATTGTCATTCATGCGTTGAATTCTAAATCAGCAGTGTACCACTGGCAAATTTGCTCAGGGTGGTATCATTAGGCTGTGAAACATTTTAAACAAATAAATAAATCTGTAAATATTCATTGCAGTGTTTTCATCCAGTTTCAAGAGCAGGGCTGCTTGCACTTTGAACTAAATGCATTGCAGTTCTATACCTAGTTAACCCAAACACTATCCAAAGAAAGCTGAATTATGCATTATTATTATTATTATTATTATTATTATTATTCTGAAAATTGAGCAAGTTTGCATAATTGAACAGTTTTCTCTGACTTGGTTGCATAATGTGCTCGGGACTGCTAGTCATGGTGTTGGGCCCACTCCCAGCAACTTGGATCCTTATTCAATGACCTCTCAGGCTGAAGGCAGCCCTGTTTAGGGAAGTTTTTAGTGACTGATGTTTTAAATGTATTTTTACTCTTTTGTTGGAAGCTGCCCACAGTGGCTGGGGAAACCCAGCCAGATGAGCGGGGTATAAGTAAATTATTATTATTATTATTATTATTATTATTATCATCATCATCATCATCATCATCATCATCATCATCAGATTTCTGAGATTTTAGCTGGCATTGTCCACACACTTCTAAACATTTCTTTCATAGCACACAAGGACTTGAAAGTAGACTTTTTTCAAAGGAAAAACAACTCTGATTCTCAGGAAACTGAATTCTGTACCCTGCGTTACATTGTACATTTTTTTCTGCACTCGGAAACAATTACAGCAAACCCAGCACAACTGTTTATAAGATCGTTCCTTAAAGGATGGCTAACATGTAGAAATTCTTCTTATGGGCATGTCTTCCCTGTAGGCTGAAGATGCCATGATGGATGTGTATGACATCGTGTATGAAGATGTGAGAAGCAACTCTTCCAACACCAGGAGACAGGAGCTACATACCATCCACAAAACGGTGATCTGCTTGCACATTTTGGTCTATACTCTAGGGGCCGTTCCACAGAAACCAGTTTCTAGGATTTAGAACCTGGTGTTCTTCACCCTGCACACCCTGCCCCCACCAGGCAGCGATGAGGGCTGGGGTAGCATGCTTCGTCCTCGCAGGGGGGCAGCAGTGCGTGCACTCCCCACTCCGGGCCTTTGTGGACAACACTACACCCCTGACTGGAGCACAGGCTATTTAGTTCTTCCCAATGACTTGCCTGGAGAAATGGATTAGCACTTGGCAAGACCAATGAGGGGGAAACACCCTCCCCCATTGTGGTAAGCATCAAAGGTCCTGGTGAATTGCTGAAATTTTTCCTTGGCTGCCTACGCTGATATTGTGTAAGCAATCATGACATAGCATGTTTTAACTTCGTTCTATTATGCCCCATATCTGTTTTCAAGTTTGGGATGGGGGTTCGTGCTATCTGTTAAATTCTGACCCCTCTGAAACAGTAGGTTACATAACAAACTCAAAGGCAACTAGCCTACCACTAGCAAGAATGAGGCAATAGCTTCAGGTAGCAGGTGCTGGGGGAGCAGTGGCAGTCCCCTGGCGGCTGCTCCTGGAACCGTCCATCATTTCCCTCTTTGTTTGCTAGATGGCCTGTCCTGAAGCCACTAAGCTTGCCTGTTCTCTGGCACAGTGGAAGATACTATCCTATCACTAGTGTTGAAGCAAAACTCAACTGCCAATCCAGTTGACTTCTGTAGTAAAATCTCCTCACTTGGGCCTGCTCAGGACCAAATGAGATGCGACATTCATCCTACTGTCTGGTTTTGCACAGCTGTTTTTCATTTAACAGATAGCCGGCATGGGAGGGAGATGCTGGACTGGGATTGTAGCTTGGGGAGAAGGAGGGCTTGAATTCTCTGGCCCAGCTGTAGTCCTGTTTGGAATCACACACAGAAGCCCTTGCAGCTGATATTCACAGTGGGAGGAAATCTCCCATTGGTGGAGCCAAAGGGTTAAAGCCTACATCTCACCAGGCCACAGTCCCAGTTTTGTGCTTCCTCCACACCATCCCATGCTAGCTATTGGTTAAAACCAAAGCCCAGCTATCTTATGCCAAACTACCCCCATCTAGTTTGACGCTCAGCCACATTTAAAGCACATACCACCAACACCCCATGCAAATAATAAGAATGAAAGAAGGAATAAATATAAAGGTGGTAACTGTAGTTGGTTGAGAGTGCTGGGAACTGCATCTCTGTGAGGGGTAATGGGGATGTGCTATAATTGTATGGTGCTACAGCACTTGAATTCCTGCTCTTCCTTATACTGCTGCTTATGGAGGAGACAATGCTGCACCAATGAAACTGCCCTGAGAAGAGTAGCAGAGTAAAAGAGAAGGGCATTCCATGAGCGGGTGGAACTTTGCAGCAGGGAGCAACTTGGAAAGCCCCACTGTTCCTGGAGCAAGGAGCAAGGAACATCAAAAAAAATAGCAGCTTTGTGGATGAGTGCAGGAGAGAGAGCAGCAGCGTTGAGGGAATGTTTGTTGGAGAGGGAGAGACAGAGAGGTATGCTTCTCTTCAGATAGCTGACTAAAGGAAATTCCAGATTCTTTGCACTGTGGGAGCTGTTTTTGATAAAGATCTAATTGGAGCCATAGGGGAAAATCAACACATGCTCTTTTACTATATGGACTCCTCCTTTCTTTTTCCTACACTAACCTTACGTTTTCCAGCATGCAGAATTCAAACCCACATCTTGTGTTTCTAATGACGGGGTGGGGGGGGGGCATTTAAAAAAGATATGTTCCCAACAATGTCTACAAATCTACTCTGTGTCTCTGCTACCAATTATTGGGTGAAGACTTGGGGAAGGGAGGAGTCAAGGAAGCACCGCCCTTCCTTATGCATGCCTAACTCCCAGGGGGAGGGGTGTACAGGACTGCAGCCCTGACCTATTCTGTAAAAAAAGAAAGGCAGCAGAAGTCAGGCTTTGCTTTCTTCCTGAGCCAAAACTGATCAGTCAGACACAATGGCCATGCTATAAAGAAACTATAAAGAACATGTTTGTGTGCCCAAGAGAGAATCATCGGGCACCTAGCCAGGGCCTTTATGTTTTTGTTTTTCTTTCTTTGTTTTGTTTTTGACCACCACACTTTTTGCTGTGGCCAAATGCCATGCAAGTCAAGGTTCAGGTACCCTTAGGAGTCTTGTAGAAGAGGGAATTTCAGCACTCTGCTAGTACTATGATATCATAAGATGTGCCTTCGAAATTCCCAGAGGAACCTGAACTGGCTGCACCCTAGCAGCTGCCTAGCTGATGAAACAAGCTGTTTTTAAAACGATGGTCCTTCATGCCCGAAATAGTATATGCCATCAATGCAAAACCACTGCCAGATTAATAAAACATTACCTTAGGTGATTTAAGGAAAGTGTTGATATTCTCAGACACGTCATCTTTTGTACAGAAAATTAGGTATAAATGGGGCACCATTTCTGAGGAACCTGGACTGGGTTAATAAAAAAGACCACCTAGATGACCATTTTTTCACTATCCCAGAAGGTTTTGATGGGACTTCTATAGAAATCATGTGTCAACTACCACTTTATGGCTGGACCTTAAGGGAATGCTTACCTTTATTTGTTATAAAATTCATACTTTTATAATATGGATATACACAATGTGACCCAGCCAGGGATGCATGGTGTACCTGTACTTCCTAATTTGTGCCACAAAGTGGCAGGCAAGGAGGTTCCGTGAGGCTTACGTCATGCATTGCTGTGCAGTCCAGTAACATCATCACCCTGTTGCATAATGCTTTAAGTATTTGCCAGGTGCAACATCACAGAACCTGCATCAGAATTCATCTGTTTGCACAGTGCATCATATGAACCAGGCCCTCTCCCATATTCCCCCACCACTTGCAGCTATGCCTCTAAATAAATGCACAATATTTTTGTTCCATTGTATCATTGGTTGTATTGCATGGAAAATGCAGAACGTGCCAAGAAATAAAGGAAAATACTGGTGAGGACTGAGTGGTTTGTCACTGGGAATGAAACCAGTGGCAACTTTTGAAACGCAGTATCAATCTTATAAAAGATGCAAGTGAGAAGCAAAGCAGAAGCATTTGACCACATAATATCATGAATGGAGACCATGGGTGGCAAACAGCCAAGTCCCTCCATCAACTTAAAGATTCCACTTGTACAAGAGAACTTACTCCCCCCCCCCCCCCGTGGGTCCACTAAATCTCTGGCACAGATTAAGAATGGGTGTGGCGCTTGCTAAGGGAGAAAAGCAGGGGAGGGGAGTTCTGCTGCACCAATGGAACAAGTTAGTCAGATACTCCCCCCTATCTTTAATCCTCAGTCTGATGGCCAGCTGTTATATCAACCACTGCAGTTATAATAATGTAGGGTTTAAGGCGGAGGAGGCAAAGCCTCTGCAGTTTACCAGTAACAAACCAACAGACGACAATCAAAACTCTTCTTTAAGGGTTTTGTTTGGAAAAGAAAAGCAATGATACGAGTGGTGTTTTCCCCTTTCTTTCAGTTTCTCTGTTGTGGGAAAAAGCCACCCTTTGGAGAAGCAAGCAGGATTGAAAAAGAGATGTGCCAATCAGAAGCTGTGGGAACAGAAAAGGTAAATTATATGTGAGGCTGGGAAGCTCTGCAGTACAGTCAGTTCAGGTTCTTAGGAAGCAATTCTCACTCAGCTGGGGTATTAGCAAAACTGGCCTTGTCACTCTGGCACCAAGATGTTTCCTGACATCATCTGGGCTAGAAGTTAAACAAGATGATAGTTCAGGACACTTTCAGTTCTATGAAACAGTTAATAATAATAATAATAACAACAACAACAACTACTACTACTGCTACTGCATCTACATTTATATCACACCTTCGCTCCAGGGAACAAAACATGCTGTATATGGCTCTCCTCCTTCACATTTTATCCTCACAACAACCCCGTGAGGTAAGGTAGGCTGAGGGTTAACGACTGGTCCAAGGTCAGTCAAGGAGCTTCATAGCTGAGTAGAAACTTGGAGCCCTGGCTTCCCAGATTCCAATATAACCATGAAACCACACTGGCTGGTATGAGTATTTTGAGAGGAATTATTGGAAGGCAGAGCACTAATTTTGTAAGAATGTCAGAGCCCTGCTGGATGATACCACTCTCCCTCTGAACAGACCAAACAGTCCATCTAGTTCAGCAGCCTAACTTCCACAGTTGCCAAGACAATGCCTCTGGGAAGACCACAAGCAAGACATGAAGTCCTTATCCCACTGTTGGTCTCAAGCAGCTTCTGTTTGGTGGCATGCTTCCTCCAAATCTGTGAGGAGTTGGGGAGGGAAACATGGAACCTGATCCTCTCTGAATTTTTATTCAGAAGTAAATCCCACTGTGTTTCAATGGTGCTTACTCCCAAGTAAGTGTGCATAGGCGTACAGCCTTCATACAGCCTTCATTTATTATCTTGTCCTCTAAGCTATTTTCTCTCATATTTCAGGATTGCCTAGAAGAGATCCAAAAATTCCTGAAAAAACACATGACTTTTGTCTCTGTGCTGATGACCATTACAATTTTCTTCATGGTACTGTAAATATTTGTGTTCTCTGATATCCTCCTGTTTTTCCCCTTAATCAACAGAAGCAGAAGTGCAAATCTAGCTTTATGGATGGCAGCATAATTCTGCAGAAGTGGAAACATTCTGCCTCGCAAAAAACAACAACCCTTTTCTAATAAGTCACAGGGACCAAAAGAGCTTAGTTATTGGGTGGGAACCTAACCCTTAGTATAAACCTTCCAGTTGCTTCACTGGAAATAAGGTATCTGTGTTTAGATTTCGTTATGAACAGTGTTTTCATGCTTTATGGGCACTATTACCTGGGAGGAGTATCTGGAAGGGGAGGAACAAGGTGGGTGCTGTGTGGGCACACACTGGTGTATCCAATCCAGTGCTTCTGCTGGTGTGCCCATGCATCTCCGTCCTTGCCAGAATCTCTACCCTCCTGGTAAGTGGCAGTGACAGCCCTGCCAGGAGGCTGTTGCTGCAGTTCAGCTCTGCCCCTGTCAGGGACTGAGCAGAGGAGAAATGGTAGAGACTGCCTCCCCAGCCTGACCCTTACAGAGAAGAGGAAGGCAGTTTAGATTTACAACAGGCGTTTGAGGGAGGTCGCAGCTCAGAGGAAGATGAGAGGGAAAGACGGGAAATACAGTGGTACCTCGGGTTACATATGCTTCAGGTTACAGACTCCGCTAACCCAGAAATAGTACCTCGGGTTAAGAACTTTGCTTCAGGATGAGAACAGTCCGGCTTCCGCGCTGGTCATGGGACCGAGACGGCTCTGGTCGCCCTAACAGATGATCTCCGCAGGCAGCTGGATCGAGGCGGGTTGGGGCTGCTGATTCTTCTAGACCTGTCAGCAGCCTTCGACATGGTCGATCACGAACTCCTGGACCACCGTCTTGCCGACGTGGGGATCCAGGGCACAGTCCTTCAATGGCTGCGCTCGTTTCTCTCTGGTCGGGGACAGAGGGTGGCACTTGGGGGGGAATTGTCATCGCGCCACTCCTTGGTGTGTGGAGTGCCTCAGGGTGCGATTCTCTCCCCGATGCTTTTTAACATCTTTATGCGCCCCCTCGCCCAGCTTGTTTGGAGTTTTGGGCTGGGTTGCCATCAGTATGCCGATGACACCCAACTCTATCTGTTGATAGATGGCCATCCTGACTCAGCCCCAGACACACTGACCAGATGTCTGGAAGCTGTGGCTGGATGGTTACGTGGGAGCCGGTTGAAGTTAAATCCTCCGAAGACAGAGGTCCTCTGGCTGGGACGGGGCGATATGGGATTGAGGGGGCAACTCCCATCTCTTGCGGGGGTGCAATTAGTGCCAGCATCGTCCGTTAAGAATTTGGGTGTAATCTTCGATACCTCCCTATGGAGGCGCAGATTACAGCTATAACAAAGGCGGCATTTTTTCATCTCCGCCAAACTAAGCAGTTGGCTCCTTATCTCTCTCGCCCTGACCTAGCCACTGTGATCCACGCGACGGTCACCTCCAGACTGGATTATTGTAACTCGCTCTACGTGGGGCTGCCCTTGAGACTGACCCAGAAACTCCAGCGGGTGCAGAATGCCGCGGCGAGACTCCTTACGGGGTCTCCGCTGCGAGATCACATTCAACCGGTACTATACCAGCTGCACTGGCTCCCGGTGGAGTACAGGATCAGGTTTAAGGTGCTAGTTTTAACCTTTAAAGCCCTATACGGCCTAGGACCCTCGTACCTACGGGACCGCCTCTCCTGGTATGTCCCACAGAAGAACTTACGGTCTGCAAATAAAAACATCCTGAAGATCCCAGGCCACAGAGAGGTTAGGCTGGCGTCAACTAGAGCCAGGGCTTTCTCGGCCGCGGCTCCAATCTGGTGGAATGCTCTGTCACAAAAGACTAGGGCCCTGCGGGACCTGACATCTTTCCGCAGGGCCTGTAAGACAGAGCTGTTCCACCAGGCCTTTGGTCAGGGCGCAGCCTGACCCCGTCCTCTGGCAATCTGCACAGAATTTTGCTTAATGGTTGCCATCAATTTGATTTTAATTAATTTTTATAATGAAATTTTTAGAATTTTTTAGAATTTTTAGAATGTTGGATTATTTTGATTGTTGTTAGCCGCCCTGAGCCCATCTTCGGCTGGGGAGGGCGGGGTATAAATAAAAATTATTATTATTATTATTATTATTATTATTATTATTATTATTATTAACAGAAATCGTGCTCCGGCGGCGCAGCGGCAGTGGGAGGCCCCATTAGCTAAAGTGGTGCTTCAGGTTAAGAACGGACCTCCAGAACGAATAAAGTACTTAACCCGAGGTACCACCGTAATGGGAGAGGAGAAGGAGGAAGCACCAGTGGGGGTGACAGCTGACGGACACAATGTCTTTAGAAAGCATTCTAAACAAGAAAATCCTTAATAAAAAATATTTAAAAAAAAGAAAGAAAAGAAAGTAGGAGAGCAAAGAGCTCAAAGAGGGCACTTATAAGCACCAATAGGTGTTTTCTCTAATTTGGCAGTGCACAACTGGCCATGCTAGCTGACACCATCCTGTAATAATTTAAGAATGTAAAGCCCTCTATCCTCTCTCACCAAAGGGGCATACATCTCTCCCTCCGCTTCCCTCCTTTCCTCTCTCAGAAACAGATTTCTAGTGAGTGGCATTGATTTGCAGGTGACTGGTTTTTGCCAGGAGGAGGTGGTTCCAACCCCAAGGATCAGAGTTTCTGTGCTCATAAGGACTGAGTCTTCCCATACAAGTTCACTTGCCAGTTGAGTTGTAGCAAGCAGCTGTTATTGTCTGTGCCAAGTTGACAGTAAATTTGAACAATAACAAAAGCTACTTTGATGATTACTCTGTAACTGTGGAAGCACTCCCTGGAAGAAATGAAGGAAACTACCTCTCAGCTGACTTTTCTAAAGGATTTTTTCTTCCTTGTACACCTTTTTACTAAAGACCATCTCGTTTCTTTGACTGTTACATGGTGGCTGTTACATGGTGGCCCCATATTATTTATAGATTTGATTGTATTGCATTGTATTTTTATTGCTTTGATAGAAATCGCTTTGAACCTGTAGAAAAGCAGTAGAGAAATACAGTGGTACCTCGGGTTAAGAACTTAATTCGTTCCGGAGGTCCGTTCTTAACCTGAAACTGTTCTTAACCTGAGGTACCACTTTAGCTAATGGGGCCTCCGGCTGCCGCCGCGCCCCGTCGTTCGATTTCTGTTCTCATCCTGAAGCAAAGTTCTTAACCTGAGGTATTATTCTGGGTTAGCGGAGTCTGTAACCTGAAGTGTCTGTAGCCCAAGGTATCACTGTACAAGGTGTCTAGTGAAGTTGTTCCCCTCAACTTCTGCAAAGGAACTTCTTCTTCTCCTCCCTCCATGCACCCCAACCCCCAAATTTGTCCTGAATTTCCCCCAAACCTCCAGAGGTTTGGGTAGGGTGCAGAGAGAAGAGAGGGAGGGGAAGTTCTACTGCCCAAGTGGAAGTCCTTGGACAAATGTAACTATTGGACAGAACCCATTATAATTAATTAATTTCTTTTAAGCAACAAAAATGTTTTTAATTGTCTTTCATTTATTTACCTACCTTAGGTGTATGGGATGAGCTTAACTTTGTTCCTCTGGTACGCTATCCACTTTAAGAAGAGTTTGGATCGGAAGGGCAAATACACGCTGCCAAAGCAATAGGAATTTGGCTTTAGACTTCTGCACCACCAGGGGGAAAGAGCAAGACTGTTGCAGACTCTGAGAAACTGGAATTTGTGCCACGACTGTGGGTGGATGCTGGGTGGTCCTCATCAGTCCTTCCAACACACACAAATGTGCCATCTCAGATGTGACTGTGAACTCCCATGATGCAACCAAGACAGCTGCAGCATCTGTCAACAAAGACTGGCTAAAGTGATGATCAGGCAGCAGAAACATGAAATGCTGAGTGGAAACATGGAGGCAGGGTATAAACCGGAACGAAGGACTTGCCCAGCCGCAAGTGTGTTTGCCAGCTGAAAGCCATCATTTAGAGCCCCCAAAATAGCTAGTCAAAACAGAACAACATACCCCAGTGAAAAGTAAACTCAAGGAAATGGAAATTACTTGGTTCAATAACCAGTAAGAATATTTTAAGGCTCAGGAGAGAGAGGGAAAACAGCAGCTTGCTTTACATTATTATTTTAAGCAGTTTTATAGCCATTTCTGAACATGAATCAGACCCTATTTGCATATTTTGTAAGCTTCCTTGGTTTGAATACGTGAAGATGCTCTAAATAGGGAAGAACCAATTTGTTTAATTCAAACACACACACGCACAATTGTGACAGAAATGGGTGCTGTTAAGTTCTATTAGGCCTATGCTGCACCCCACCTAAATTTAGTCATGATGAGTAAAGCCGGAATCCTAAACACGTTCACTGAAGAGCAAGCTCCACTGAATGCAGCATGATTTATTTCCATGATTTACTTTACCTAGTCATGATGAGTAACTTAAGTTCAGTTGTAGGCAATGGAATTTACAGCTCAGCCCAATTCCCATTATTTTCAGTACAACTTGCTCCTGGTTAACTGTGTATGGGATTGCAATGTTAATCGTAACTTACTTTAGCTGGCTACGCAGTTTGGAAATGTAGATCTTAAATGGTAACCATGCAAGTTGTAATACGCTGTGCCTCCAGTTGAGATCTAGAATGAAAACAGCATAAATTAGGAATATGCTTTTATTCTTTTGATTTAATACCAAAGCCATTCCTTTTATATTACTCTGAATTCCTGTAAATAAAATGTATTTGGTTAAGTAGATGTGTTCTGTTCTCATATATCCTACCTAGCCATCAAACTTGTTTTGTTCTAGATACTACAATAAGTTACAGCATTTCTAAATTGCCCGAAGTGAACTGAAAATCCAAGGTTGAATGTACTAGCAGGAGATCATACAGAATCATGGTTCTGCCCATTGTCAGATTTTGAAGTAGCTACTGGTATGGAATAAAACCAATACTTTGTAGTGCTGTGCGATAAATTGCCATCTCGTTGAAATAACATTGTGGTAAGTGTTTCAACAAGGCAATATACCGGTGAACAAAAGGTGGAGACTTTTTGTTTTCCCAGGAGGTAGCTCAGCTGAACAGATGATTTGCAGATGATTTGCAGACACCTTGTCTCCTTTGTTTGCTGGCTTCCTCTTCCCTCCTAACTAATAAGAAATGAAGATAGGCCCTCCCACAAACCAGCAAACTCTTTCAGCATCACAGGTATCTTTCCACTTGCAACTCAGCTAATTATGCAGAGCCTGCTAACAATCCAGCAGCAAGCCCCCTGGGCTAGACAATCAAAGATCCAGCTGCAAAGTAAACAAAGAAGGTAAACAAAGAACTGGAAAGCATCTATTTCTTCCCTCATACTCACCCCCCACCAGTGAAAAAAAGAGGGGGAAGTGTTTTTATTTTTATTTTCTGGTGGTGTTTATGTTGCTGATTCCCCCTAAATAGCTTTCCTCCATATCAAAAAGGAAGGGTTTTTTTAATTTAAAGAGGACTATCTTTTTGCTTGGGGATGCAGGTAGCGCTGTGGGTTAAACCACAGAGCCTAGGACTTGCCGATCAGAAGGTCGGCAGTTCAAATCCCCGCAACGGGGTGAGCTCCTGTTGCTTGGTCCCTGCTCCTACCAACCTAGTCATTCTAAAGCACGTCAAAGTGCAAGTAGATAAATAGGTACCGCTCCGGTGGGAAGGTAAACGGCGTTTCTGCTGCTCTGGTTCGCCAGAAGCGGCTTAGTCATACTGACCACATGACCCGGAAGCTGTACGCCGGCTCCCTCGGCCAATAAAGCGAGATGAGCGCCGCAACCCCAGAGTCGGCCATGACTGGACCTAATGGTCAGGGGTCCCTTTACCTTTATCTTTTTGCTTGCTTGCCCTCCCTTTGATAAAAAGGGAGAGACTGGTAGGATGAGGGCTTTCGGGCGGCTCTTCTGTGGGGAGGGGGAATGGAGGGGAGAAGATTTAGCTGGCTGCCTTATGCTGAAATGGGAGGTTGGCTACCATGTAAGAATGATGGAGTGTTTTTTGGTAAGCAGTGCAAGCAAATGCGTGCCTACGCACAAGCAAGCCCTACTGAATTCAATGAGGCTCACTCCCAGGAAAGTAGAAGTTTAGTTGAACTCAATGGAGTTTAAGCATGCACAGATTCCACTTAGACCTCTGAGTGGGAAAGCAGATGCAACTTGACTAGTAAATCATTTAACTACTCTTAAAATTAGTTGAAAATATATTAAATATATTATATGGAAGTTTATTCAATTTTTTTTATTAAATCTACTACTTCCTTTTTTTTTTTTTTTTTTTGGCCATATAATTTTTATTATTAAACATGAAACATAAACATAAAACAAGACAAACGACAACAACAACGAAAAATAATATATATATATACAGTAGTTTCACATCATTTTCATCACTACATTTTCTTTCAAACTTCCCTCAGCTGTCCCGTAAATCATCCGTATTCATCACTTTCATTACGCATTCCTCAATCTTGTATTGACATTATTTATCTCTTTTCCTCCTATTCCCTTTAATCAATACTTATTACTTTTTTACAGTGCTTCTTTAAATCCCTTAAGCGTCATCTTTCCTTTACTTAAGCATTCCAGATAATCTACATATTTCTTCCAGTCCCCGATGAATTTTTGGTCTCTTAAGTATCTAATCTTTCCTGTCAATTTATCTAACTCTGCGTATTCTAACAATTTTGTTCTCCAATCCTCTATGGTCGGTATTTCCTGTTGTCTCCATCTCTGGGCCAATACCACTCTTGCGGCTGTGATTGCATATCTAAAAAATTTGCAGTCTTCCTTTTTTATTTCCTTTCCTATTAGTCCTAGTAAAAAGACTTCTGGCTCCTTTCTAAACGTATACTTTAAGATCTTCTTTAACTCATTGTATATTTTCTCCCAGAAGTCTTTCACCTTCCCACAGCCCCAAATCTACTACTTCCTTACATTCTAAGGCCCTCCACCACCACAGGGAGCCTCATCAAGGCCCTCAGCTGCTGTGGGGAAGCACACCGCACCCCACCCCACTGCAGAGAGGTACTGGGGAAGCATGGCACACCCTCCCACACCACAAGAAGGTGTAGTGGGGTGCTTTGCTGCCACAGGCATGCCCAGCAGGGCCCTCTGCCATAATGAGATATCGTGATATTTAGCTGGTGATATATCATGATATTGAAAACCAGATATCGCCCAGCCCTAGTACTTGGTAGGAGCATGTTACCATTTCATTTTGCATTGACGCAGGTGTCATTTGTGCTTTTCTGTTCTGATTTAAAGCGTCACATCCAGTATATGCTGGACAGAAAAGCAATGTTATTTCCCTAAAACACCGTGATTCTGATATTGTTGGTCTCAAATATGGTCTGAAGGCACATGCAATGCAGGGGAGGTTAGTGTCAAGAGTACTATTCCCTGCTAACCATAGTCCTGACCCTGCACAGGCCTTCACCAACAACTTTTTACATTTTAACAAATGCATAACTTCATTAAGTCAGGAGCCATCATCTTAAGAACATATAAAGCTGCCTCATACCGATTCAGACCATTGACTCATCAGTATTGTGTATCCCAAAGGTGGGAAACTTGTGACCCTCCAAATGTTGTAGGACTACAACTTCCATCATCCTTGGCCATTGCCCATGCTATCTGAAGCTGATGGGGGCTGGTGTCTAACAACATCCGATGGCCATAGTTTACCCTAACTGATCTTCCCAAATCTATCTGGGATCTAAGCTGGGGTGCACTGGGTACAGGTACTCAACCCATGAGCTCATTCCTCACTTTGTTATGTATCAGAACAACTGGATCTCGTTTTTGTTTTAACACTCATGCAAAATATAATGGAAAAAATGTGAGATGCTATATTCAAGGACTGCAGCTCATTTACACAAAAAGGACAGTGTATTGTGAGGAAGGAAGAAACTGTTCTATCTCCTCTGTGCCTCTTTTCAACACTTGGTAGGACGCAGTCAGGTGCTGTTCCTATAATTGCTCCCAGTAGCTGCAGTCCCTTACAAACAGTACAGAGTTAACCAGCATGGAAAAAAGTTTTAAACATAGACGAGGCTTCTGAAAGGGCCCATGCTAAGAAAACTAGCTCTTGGCTATCGTTGCTAATGTTGTTATCCCAAAGGCCAGATGGGAGGCCACGTGATTGCTGGCTGCTTCAAGGAAAATGAAATTAAAGTGCCCTTCTTTCTCTCCCTTATGTATGCAGGCAGTGCTGTTAGAGTTGCCGAGGTATTAGCATAATGTGTGCTAGGCAGTAAATCTTCCTGCACCGAGAAGACATTTGCACAGCTGGCAATGGCTCTGGCAGAGGCACAAAGGGCAAATGATATCCCAGCTGAGCCCTATGCAGAACTCACAGGTAACCTAGTTTGGCTCAAATGCAAGTGGTGTTCACCGTTTTCCTAGCCTCTGGCCTTGTCCTTCCCCTTTCCCCACTGGTTTATGGAAGAGCACAAGCACTGAGATGAAATGGGCGAAAGAGGGGAGAGATGAGAAAGGAGCACCATGATCCCAGTTGGTGCCAGTTTCAGAAGAACATAATTTGCGACTCGTGGGATGGAACATGGTTTCATTGGCAGAGCCTGTGACATTGGCCGGGACTGTCTTGTCACTAATAAGCACAAATTGTTCAGAGAAAGGAAAGTATTAGCCATTTCAGTCCACATGTTGATTGTGAGTCAGTAAACCAGACAAGAATCCATAATGTCATTATGCCACTTGTTCTAACAGCTAATCATTTACAGTAGGGAGAGGGAAACTTTGGTCCTCCTGCTGCTACTTGACTAAGGTTACCAGACGTCCCCGTTTACCGGGAACAGTCCCCGGATTTACAAATCAGTGCCCATACAAAATCCACTGAAGTTGAAAAGTGTCCCCGGATTCATTGAAAAAAAAATCTGGTAACCTTATACTTGACTCCATCTTCCATCATCCCTGACCACTGGCCTTACTTTTGGGGGCTGATGAGCAATGGAGACCCTTATTCCCTATTGTTTTAATGGGGGTAGGGTTTTATTTGAGGGGGTGTGGTTGTTTTAAATTGTTTTTAAGTGCTATGTGTAAATGTGGATTTTTGTATTTGGATTTGTTATATATTAATTTGGATTTTTGTATTTGTGGGCCTGGGCATTGTTTAGGGGCTTTTGTTGGGGAGTGCAATTTTTATCAGTTTATATACATTCTTATTGTGAATTGTTCTTATTATTTTTATTATGCATTTTGTGCTTTTATATTGTAACTTTGTGTTGTGAACTGCCCTGAGACCTAGGGGTATGGGGCAGTATACAAATTTAGTAAATAAATAAATAGATGTTCCTTATTTACAGTTACATTTCTAATGATATACAAATAAGCATCTGATTCACTGCTACTGAATTTGTTGCTTCCTGACCTTCTTTCAATAAGTCCTGGTATATAGTTGCCCTCTATTTTTATGGCGGTACTTTGGATATTTTGAAATTCCCCCTAAAACCTTTTAAACAGATGTTGATGGACTATAGCTCCCAATATCTCTGACAACTGGCCATGCTGACTTGGGATGGTGGGAGTTGCAGTCCAACAACATCTGGACGTCTACAGCAGGCATAGGCAAACTCAGCCCTCCAGATGTTTTGGGGCTACAACTCCCATCACCCCTAGCTAACAGGACCAGTGGTCAGGAATGATGGGAGTTGTAGTCCCAAAACATCTGGAGGGCCGAGTTTGTCATGCCTGGTCTACAGTTGCTCCATCCCTGAAGCAGAAAAAACATTCCATGTTTCTACTATGGAGGTGGGACAAGATTCACAGCAAAGTTCAAAAGCCTGCTCTTCAATATATGCAAGATTAAGTTGCAAAGGGCAATGTATTTTAAGAGCTCTGGGGGATAGGCAATCGCATGTGGTCTGGTCTGAAGTACAAGAGTTTGTCCCACTGCCCTTTCTAAATGGTTTCTCTGCTGTTCTTTATCCTAGGTAAAGGTATAGGTAAAGGACCCCTGACAGTTAAGTCCAGTCATGAACAAACTCAATGCTGATTTTCCATTAGTTTAGAAGCAAAGTCAAACATGTTCTGTTGTTGTATTTTGTTTCTTTTCTCCAAACGATTAAGACCTTTTGGAGATTTGGTCCTAACCTGCCTTGTACCCAATGTAACATTTCATTATTATAGTTTGTTTGTAAAGAGCAAAAAGGGGCTGATATCTGACAGTTTGACTACTCCACAACGGGTGTTTTCTTATTTTCTTCTTTCTTCTACAGAATCCTGGTTTACTATTCTTATTTTACATCATATGAAGCAAAAACACCATAAGGGAGTTGCAGCTTGACCAAGCATTCATGTTCTGGTGTATATTTAGATTATGTACTGCATTTGCGCTCGGCATCTATTAAGGACTGTGTGCTGGGGGCAGAAGCATTTGCATTTTCTTCAGGTCTCATCTTGTTAATTTGGTTTGTCCTCAAGGGCAGCTATCTCAGTCTCTGTCCCTCACATTCATCTCTCAGAATAGACTATTCCCAGTTAAAGTTATTGCTATAGTCTGTATGGATAGTTTCTCAGGTGCCTGGGAACATCTTTCGTCTTTCAGTCTTATAAGGCAACTTAGAGCCCCAGGAACTTTAGCTCCCGGAAAGATGAGGACTACAGACAGTGCTTAATTTCCCAGCTCATGTTTTGAAAAGACTTGTGGGGGAAAGGCAGGAAATGGCCAGTGACTGGATAGTGTGAGTTTTTTTACCCAGAGGGTGGTGCTTGGGGAGTATTGTGCAGTGTGGGGTTCCACAGGGTTCAGTTTAATCTCCCATTTTGTTTAACATCTACATGAAATAGCTGAAATGGGCTCATTTGGAGTGTAGGTGTGCATTGTCAGCAATATGCTGATGATACATAGTTCTACTTCCCCTTTATATCTGCAGATGTTGCAGTAGATGTTGTAGTGAAGTTGGGAAATCTTGGTATGCCAAACACTGGTTCACGCAGGAGTGAAGCATTGTGGGAGAGATAAAATTGTGGCCTTCTGGGGAATGGGTGTTTGGTCTCTTTAACCGTAAAACTCCCTGTCTCTAGAATCGTGAGTCAGTTACATCTTGACTCTAGGCAGGATGAGATGTTATCTGATTTGCAGACCATGCCACAGCTGGGGGACAGACTGTGGATTGGGTTGTAAAAAGGCACAGGAGGCTATCAAGTAATTTACAATTTAGGAGCCTGGTACAGTGTGTAAGAGAG
The DNA here is from genome assembly GCF_964252035.2 of Podarcis erhardii. Lineage (NCBI taxonomy): Eukaryota > Metazoa > Chordata > Lepidosauria > Squamata > Lacertidae > Podarcis > Podarcis erhardii. The sequence goes on along the minus strand of NC_138497.1, from coordinate 75,378,517 downwards.
GCCTGGGCAAGAAGGAAGAACCTTTTCATCTTAAGGTCTCTGAGTCTAAACAAAGTTCAGCTGTGCTGGTCTCCTGACAATCAGGAGATATAGTCTAGTCATACAGCCATTGGTAAATTGGTAATTAACCTAAAGAAATGATTGGTCCCTAACCTGTCCTCCACCTGAGTTTTCAAGGATAAAGGATTTGGGAATTCAGATGCAAAGGTCAGAACATCTTCGCTGGTACTTCGCCTGGGGGAGTTTGACTAGTTAAAAGACTCTTAACTACTCTCTGTGTTTTGAACTATTGTTGCTGTGTGAGTATGGTTTTAGCTAGTTATATTTTACACTGTTTTGATTTTTTGTTTGTAATCTTCAAAGAAATGTGCAACTTTTTGAGTGGCTTGTTTAATAAACTTGGAAGAGGACTTTTTGTCTTTAGTACTCTGTGTCTTTGGTTGGGGAAGCTAAACTGGTGCCTTACCATTTGGACACCTACCTGTTGAATTTCTGTCTGCGTTACAGTAAAGTGACCCAGGGCTGGGCAAACCCAGTAAATATTGAAGGGGGGGTTCTCCTCCTTGAACCCTATTCAAGGGTGGTCCAGGAAAGGAGGTGGTGGCAGCTTTACCATTTGGCTTGTGATTCGGAAGGACTAACGATCTCTCCCCCTTCCTGGCCAAGTCCTGCCGGTGTCTAGGAGGAATGGTTGGGGTAGGTGTGTGGATAGTTCCGCTCACTACAGATGTGCTAGACCAAAGTGTTGCCTCTGTAATGAACTGGATGAGAGCCAATAACTGAAGCTCTATCCAGGCAAGACTGAGACACTGTTAGTGAGTGGTTCCCTAGAACAGAAAGATGGTGTTTGTCCTGCTCTGGATGGGGTTACACTCCCTTGGAAGGAGCAGGTATGTAGTCTGTGGGTTCTTCTAGATCCTTTAATGTCAGGCAGGACACGCCTGGCGCTGTGGTCTAAACCACCAAGCCTCTTGGGCTTGCTGATCGGAAGGTCGGCACTTCGAATCTGTGTGACGGGGTGAGCTCTATTACTCTGTCCCAGCTCCTGCCAACCTATTCGTTCAAAAGTGTAGGTACCGCTGTGGGAAGAAGGTAAATGGTGTTTCTGTGAGCTCTGGTTTCCGTCAGTTTCCCATTGCACCAGAAGCGGCTTAGTCATGCTGGCCACATGACCTGGAAAGCTGTCTGTGGACAAACACCGACTCCCTCAGCCTGAGAAGATGAGCGCCGCAACCCCATAGCCGCCTTTGACTGGACTTAACCGTCCAAGGATCCTTTACCTTTTACTTTTACATTACTGTCACCTGAGACTCAAGTCCTAGAAATGATTGTAGAAATTATTGAAATTCAGTAGGAGAGAGCGCACAAGGTGGAGTGAACACTCAGAGCATCGCTAAGGGGAAGCTCCTTCTCCTAAGTCTGAAGTAAAGTGAGGGATTCAGTGTGTTGCTGAACCTGACTACGCTGTTTTGTTCATAGCTGAGGAACCAGATCAGGGATGGCTGGTGGTGGCTACTGCCCTTTGGGGATGGGACAGTCTCCTCTATGGAGGGAAGGCTGGATAAATGTGGTTCAGTTTGCTTTTTAATGCAAAGCAACCACATTTGCACTGCCTGAAGTAGTATGCAAACCCAAACACAGCTGGCTGTTGAAATTCGCCCTTCCTTGGATTTTGCAATGTAATTCTCCAGCTCCCCACAAAAAGTATACAGATGCATAATATTAGGGGGAAATGGGCATAAAACTGCATGTATTCATGGAAATACCATTAAAAAGGCATTCTTTTAGGGGAAATGGCTTGCAAACATGTGTATTATTAGGCAAAAACATACTCAAATTCTGATGAATTATTCTGAGAAATATTGCAAACTGCTGCAGAAATGTGGTGAAGTGGCTTAAGACTGAAAAACTGTGAAACTGGAACGGACAGATCCATCCATTTGTACCTCCATCCTCTCTGGAACTGGGATGGTTTTCTTTGTTGGCCCTTTTGAGAGACGCCTCTGCTGGGTATGACATCATTCATTTGTTGGTCTCTGGTTTTCTTGCTCTTGTTTTCCTATACAGCAAGAAAAATGTTGACGTGCAACCAAGAGCAAGTTTTGGGCCAAAACCTGAAATGTTTAAAAATAACTCACTGAACAAAAACAATCTGGTCAGTCCCATTAAAATTCTGCACTATATTTAGCTAATTAACTTTTTAAATGCTGGCTTTTAAATCTGGGCTGCTTTAACACGATTGCTCTGGGTGAGTTTCACTGCAGCAGCATTTGAACTGTTAAACATAAACAGTTCCTGTCTTCATATGGTAGAAATATAAAACTTCTGCTTAGTCTGTGTTCCTGCCTTGGAGGAATGCTTTAAAAAGTGTCCAGAATTTTCCAGCCAGAAGAACAGATTGGAAGAAGCTGCACCACAACTCTGACCTATTTTCAATCCTATGAACAGCTCTGGAATGTGAGAATTTGTGAAAGGTGAAACCAAAGCAGAGTCTCTGGGTATGTGCAAAGTACTGGTCCCCGACTATAGGCCCAGTCTCTGCTTGTCACCATGCATTTCCTCTGGTAATTAGGGGGCAGACTTCCAAGGGTGAAGACTTACGAGGAAGGAATCACTATATCGCAGACTTTAACTTAGTTTCTGCAAATACAGTGACAAAGAGGTCCAATTAAAGCAGGGATGTTCCTGGACTCCAACTCCCACCAGCCCTACCTGATATGGCTAATAGTCAAGCATGATGCGAGTTATAGTCCAACAACATCTGAAGGGCTACAGGTTTCTCACACTGGGTTCTCTGGATGAGAGCCCATCTCTGTGTCATCATTCTTCCCAAACTTTTCTGTGAACTTCATCCCCCGACAGGGTTAGGTCTCTTTAAGACGCACAATTTCTCTAGCCTCATTCGCTCTAAGTGGGGATGTCATATAGGGATGGAAAAGGACATAGGCCTTTCCTGGAGCACATTCAACAGACCATGCTTGGACGGGAATACAGGCATGCTTGCAGCAGTTAGAAAACACAGCACTTGCCAGAACTTGTTCAAAACTTTTTAATTCAAAAGCCCCTGGAAGTGGTGGTGGGGGGGGGCTATGATCTGCCTCCCCTTCCTGGGTCATTGTTCAAAGAAAAAGATGGCTGCCATCTTTCCCCCTCCACCTGGTACAAGCCCCTATAAGACTACTCCCTGGTGCTGTAAACCAGCAGAGATGTTGATAAGAGCTTTCATTCTTCAGATTATAGCCTCAATAGAGAAATTCTGTTTGTTGCTAATCTGGAATACCTGTATGAATCCGATATATGTAACCTCAGCTTTTGAAATAGGCCCACTCCCTTTCTCTACATTCTGTTGTCCAACAAGAACGGCAGTCACAGGTAGCTCACAAATTATTTTAACTTTAGCCAAATCCAAGTATTTCAACAACTACTCAGAGACTCCCTCCCTTGTTTATTTTTCAGCGTAGGAAATTATGTCTTTCCCTGGCATGCACTTCACCCATCCGTGTCCTTTCCCAGCTGCTTAAAAAGGTTCACATGTTGGTTGTGACAGTAATTATACCTTCAGAAGGAAGACTTGCAGTTGTACTTGCCCTCCCTGTTCTCCATCATTTTCTTACAAAAACTTGCATGGTGCACCATAGATGGATATAAATATTGAAATCTGGCAAGGAAGAGAGGCAGATTGCACACATGGGAAGAATTTGTAGGGTGTTTTTATTTTTTAAAAAAGCTGATTTAGGCAGCAGCACGTTTCCAACATAACAGAGGGTGCCAGCCATCCAAAGTTAAGAACTTTAAAGGCCCATGGATTTCAACAGAAATGGTGAATAAGGCGTGGTACTGCTTTCCAACTTCCAACCTCCTTAGTCTTAGCGTTGCATTTATAGAACTCAGCAGGGAAGAGAATGGGAGCAAAAGTAAATTGCTCTGCTGTGCCAGTCACCAACTCTGGCTCCACCTGTTGGGCTCCCTGTCTGCAGCCCTACCATTCCCAATGTGCACCTGCCACCACTGCTGTTAGTCTTCTTAGCAAAAGCCAGGGAACTTCCCAGGGATACAATGATTTCTCCTCATCCAGGCCTGTTCTGGAATGATGCCCAAACATTCGATACTCTTAATGTTGGAAGGCCAGGAGTTATGATTATGGTGTAGTGGTTAGCATGCCAGATTAGGATCTGGGAGACCAGGGTTTAAATCTTCACACAGCCATGAAGCCTACTGGGTGTCCTCAAGACCAAGTACTCTCTCTCTCTCAGCCTAATCTACATAAAAGGGTTGTTGTGAAGATAAAATGGAAAGTGGGAGAATCACATATGCCACTTTGAACTCCTTGGTGGAATGGTATGGTATAAATGTATTAATTAATTAGAAATGAGCTGAAACTACCCATTTTCCAGGGTTCCCAAAATCTGAGGATATGAGTCTCCCAACAGCAGAAAGTCACCTTCTATAAGAGTGATGAAAAGGGACATGAAGAGGCGCATCACTAGCACACCTGTTTTAATCCTGCCTGAATAGGGCTCTTGTGACATCATTTTTTTGTTGCAGGATTCCTGATTGGGTAGGATAATTAACCCAGGAAGAAGAAAGGAGAAGAACTCAGGAACCCTTGGCAGCATATAGTGGTACCTCGGGTTAAGAACGTAATTCGTTCTGGAGGTCTGTTCTTAACCTGAAACTGTTCTTAACCTGAGGTACCACTTTAGCTAATGGGGCCGCCGCATGATTTCTGTTCTCATCCTGAAGCAAAGTTCTTAACCCGAGGTACTATTTCTGGGTTAGCGAAGTCTATAACCTGAAGTCTCTGTAACCCAAGGTACCACTGTACTAGATCAAATTACAGGTGAATATTCACACTAGTTTTCCTGAGGGAAATTCCCACCCCTCCAAAGTTTCCAGTTTTAAACTGAAAATCTGGTAAACAAGAGAATATCTGGCACAGTTCCAAATAAAGCACACTTGTTGCAGAAAACCCAGGAAAATGTACCTTCTGGTTTTCTGACGGGCAAAAGAGCATGGCTGTGTTGGCTGGGGCTTATAGGTATTGTAGTCCAAAACATCTGGAGGGCATCAGTTTCATGAAGTCTTGACTCCAGGCATTTGCCCAAGAAACTTTCCCTAGCACTTTGGTCTTTTAACAAACCTAGGAGCCATTTGACATTGATAGTCAAAGAATGTATGTTGGACCACCATCACTGACTCAAGGCAGGCTGTCTCATCTTAAGAGACCCATACATACTTCAAACCAAGTCTGAATTTCTCAGATTTCCTCTCTCTGATGAAACCTCTGAGTGTTTTCCGCCACTCTCATTTTCCTAGAAAAAGGTCAGTTTGCAGGGTGTCCTCTGAATATTTTTGCAGTTGCTATCTACCCCCACCCCAATAATGCCCCAGGTCTGCAGAAGTGTGGCTGATGCAAAATGATGGCCAGGTTATCAACACAGTTGCTGCTGCTACTGCTGGCATGTGAAGTGTCGCAAAAACAAACTGGAAAAGGAAGAATCAGCGCTACTGTCTCTGGTGAGACCACACCCAAGCAGCTGTTGGAGAACCTCACTGAAATGGTTTCCCTTTTAACCCTGCTCAGAAATAGGGCAGATAATTTGAAGAGACAATCTGCCTCCACCACTAACAAGTGCTAGAAATGTGCTGTAGGGACCCGTCGATTGCTTAGTGCGGGGATGGAGAACCTCAGGCCCCCGGGAAGCCAATGCCTCGACATCTGGCCCCCAGGCCTCTCCCCTAAACCACCCCCCACTCCAGGCACCAGATTTATTTTTTTTAAATAATAAAGCTTTAATAAATACCAGGCCTGCTGCTTATGCGCCCGGTTTTGCCAATCGCTCTTCCTACCAGAGCTTACCAAACCAGCCTGTTTTGGGTCTGGCCTGATTCCGCCGTGGGGGGGTGGGGGGAATGGGGGCGGCTCCGTGACCATTTGGCTGCAGCCGCGGTGAATGAAGAAAGGAGGAGGAGCCGCCTGGAGGGGGCGCTGCTTTTCTCTCCTCGGCGGCGAAGGAGGAGGGACCTGGCTGCGCGCCCGGGTCAGAGGGAGAGAAGGAGGGAGGGGAGAGGTAACGGGAACCGAGAGAGAAGCATCCTGCGAGCTGGTGCCCCGGAAAACAACAGCGGAGCCCACCATCTGCAGCAGCAGCAGCAGCAGCTCCGAAGGCGAGAGACCAGGCCACATCCTTGCCGCCTGCAGAAAGCCGCCGCGATGGGAGTGGAAGGCTGCACCAAGTGCATCAAATACCTCCTCTTCGTCTTCAATTTCGTCTTCTGGGTGAGGCGCTTCGGCCGCCGGCGGTGGCGAGAGCTGAGCCGGGCGCTTGTGTACTGCTTTGGGCTTATCTCCCTTCCCGTGGGGGCGCCGCCGCCTCCTCCTCCCGGCTCCCGATTCCCACCCAAAGCAAGGCGAGCAGCCTCGCCATGGAGCCCGCGCGGATCTTCTTTTTCCCCTGGCGCGCGCGAGAGGCGAGGAGGGAAGGAGCAGCGCTCGCTCTCCCGGCTGCCCACCTGACTGCGTCGGGGTCCGTCCCCCCCGTGAGGCTGGGACCGAGGGGATGTAAACAGCCACGATGTTTGGCTTTGGGGGCGGCTCTCCTTTGGGCAAAAGCAAATCAAAGCGTCAAATAACACAGGATCGCGCGCCAGAACCGCGTTAAAAGCATCTAGGCTTCCCCTTTACGAGCAGTTCTGGTGGGGTGGAAGAGAGGGGCTGGGCATCAGGGGCACCTCCTGGCAGAGCCTCCATGCCCCCAAACCGGCCAAATATACAGATACCAAACATTGCCAGGGTTTTGACTTGGTGTGCGGTTTTGTAACGGCTGCTTTCACTTCTTCTAAAGTTCTGCTCGATCAATCAACTTTAAAGTGAACCGGGGGGGGGGGCAGGAAGAGAGAGGGGCCGACAGTTCTTTTTTGGTTGTTGTGCAAGCCGAGTGTGACACACCGACGCCCGAGTCCAGACAGCAAGGGAAGGGTTGGCTAGTCTGAGGCGCTGAAAGTACAGTATTTGAATAAATCTGGGCATTAGAAGTGCATGCAAATTTCACCCTAGCAAATGTTTATGGGCGATGGGGGAGCATTAGTTTCCTGTCTGGTAAACAGCTTTGGGAAACAACGACAACAACTTGCATCCGGTGTGATTTGGGGCTATAAAGTTTTGGGTTGTTTTTTTGCACCCAAAAATGGCTTTCAAAAACCCCACTAATCTTATATTCTCTCATGCACATAGCGGATTCTGAAAGTGATACTTCTCAACTTGAGGCAGTTCTTTTAAAGGGGGTGGGGGGGTGGGGAAGTGTCATGGGTGTGGAAGGAGGCACTAAAAATATTTGTGGGAAATAAGGATGTTTTAAAATGGATGACTTGCAGTGCCTTTCAGACTGCCTCTCGTGATCTCATCTTTCCTTCTTGGCTGCAGAATTTTGCACCGACCACACCCCAAATCTCAGAAGAATTTAGGCTTCTCTTGGGTTCCTGTGGCTTTGAGCTAAGAAGGGTTTCAAATCTGCTTATACCTTATTTGATAGACATTGGAAGTTGAGTTGTACAAATCTGAAGGTTGCTGTTTACTTTACAAAAAGTAAAGTATTAGCCCTGAAGGAAAAGGATATCCTTGGGGACAGGGTTGCTAATTTGGGGACTCCTAACAACTCCCAACGTTTTTTGCCAGTGGGAGCCACTAATGGAGTTTATTCCAGGCATGCATATGAAACATATTTTTGGTTGAACACTTGTATGTCTGATATCCCCACAATTATAGTTGCCAGCATCAGTGATTAAAAAGCCCCAGGACCCACACATTTTAAAGAATACTTTTCTAGAGGGAAAGTATTAGCCTGGAGAAGCATGGCTAAACCTAACTGTCACCCCCCCCCACCCTTTAATGTCCTGTAGCATTGCTGCCATGCACCACTGCTCACAACCCAGCCATCAAACCGCCAGGTTAACTTCAGCCACCTTTTGGATGATGTCATTGAATTAATCGAATGGTAACAGCCTTGAACTGTAGTTGAGCAAACAGGCTCACATCTCTTGTGTCTGCTGTGTGCTCATATAAGGGCACTGTGCTTGCTCTCTCTTTTAATGGAGAGGCTTGGAAGGTACAGAACGAAATCGTCTCCCTGTTGTTTACACAGATATTTAAGGTATAACCCTATGCCCTGTTACCCAAGAGGAAGAAACACTGAACTTAATGGGACTGTCTTCCGAGTAAACCTGCATAGAATTCTGCTGCTGGCATGCATTTGGTATGGAGGTTCTGTCATCCCCAGTGATTTTCTGGGTCATTTTGTCCTGCAGCTCTTATAGACTTAAAGAGATTAATTATTAAGCAACCCCTTTGTGCTCTTCATGCTAGAATTACAATTATTTCCCAAATGTGCCATGCTCCCTAAACCTATGGTCACTGCTATCCACTGGACTGTGAAGAGAAAAAGGAGGTGGGGAGAGGGAAGAGAAGTCCGGCTAGATCACAGCTGCCCTGGTCTGAGGCTCATAGTAATTCTGGCTCTACAGGTAGCTGCCTCAGGGCTGCATCACTTAAGCAGAAGACTTGAAACCTCATTGAGAAGAAATCTATGGCGTACATTTTACAAAGTATCATATATGTATTGTGCAGGCCAACATCACTGCCTTCTTTCCCAACTACTGTTTATAGACGGATTAGTTAACTCTCTTGGCACACAATGAGAGATTTGTCTAAGAATCTATTGTTTAGTGATTTGTTGGTGATGTATAACGGTGGTGTACTTCATTTTCCAGTAGTGGATTTATTAGGATTTGCAAATGTTTTGATTGCATTGCTTGCCTGTAAACCTATTACTCTGAGCTGAGCCCTTGCACTTTGAATCCTTCTAGAAATACATAGAAGTTTAATAATATATGTTATCTTATGATTCCAACATTTTTGAGAATGCTTTTTTATAGCATAGCTGCACATAGCACTAATTTACTATGTGTCCCTTTGACTGGAAAGAATTCAAAGAATGCGTTTATTTTTCTTTGCTCATAGAATTAATTTGGGATGCTTCCTTTACCTATCTGGCTAAGAACAGCGCTCTCCTGCAACCATATATAATTCCTACTGACCACCTCTGAAAAATAGAATGTACAAACTTGTTCCTAAATTGATATATTTTGCTGTGGTGGGCTTTTTTGTTAGTTTTTTTTTTTAAAAAAAATAGTGCTTAAAATGATAAAAAAATTAAGTAGTTTACATAAAAACACAACAGAATCCATTGCAACTATGATTTCAGAAATTGCAGTGAGAGTGTACGCGTAGATGACGGTAGGTACAAAGGGTCAGCCATACAGCCCTGCATCTGAAGATGGACACAGAAGGACAAGTTGGCCAGCTTCCTTTTGTGAACCCCCCTTAGCTACCCTTATGGAAGCTCAGTTTTGTTATGACTAGGGAAAGCTCATTGTGACAAGGTTTTCAAAGCTCATCGCCCTGGCTGTGAGAACATAAGAACTCAGGGGAGTGAATTAAAATAATAGTCTGCACCTGCATCCAAAGCATGATATGTGCTATAAATTCAGACCATTCCATTGGCAATAACCCTCCCATGGGAATAAGGAAACATAGCATCTCTAGCTGTGTTGTGTGTCTCTCCCCCCCCCCAACTTACTCCTTATCTTGAGGGCCTTTTCTTACCTTTTGTCTTAAACTTCCTGTTGTTGTAGTCTGACATTGTGCTAAGAATGCAGAGCTCTATGGAAGTGTTGAAATTTGGCAGGAAGGATATATAAGCTATTGGGCACCCCATCTGTTCATGTCAGTCTTTTGTCATGTCGAAAACAGTGTTCAAAACTCCCATTGTTCTAGGCGCATTTTGCGACAGGGAATTTAATTAGCGCAAGCAGTTTCTGATCTCTGGGTGCAGTACTCCGCCTAAATTTCATATTAAAACAGCAGAGTGGAAGGAAAGGGGGACCTTTTTTGCCTCCTCATTTCCAGCTACTCTCTGAAGCCTGGAGAAGAGACTCTCTTAAGAATCTTAGGGGCTGGGCAGGGGGAGGACTAGACCATGTGAAAAATGACATAATATTTTAGCTGCAGTTCATTCATTTTCAGCTTTGTATTCCTATTATAAAAAGCGTACCTAGACATTCTGTTGTTGCCCATAACCTAGGTTTAAGGTGCAGTTTAGCTCCTAGTTTTCATATCTCAGTTTCTAACACTGGTCGAAAATACTCCTTAATAAGGATTGTGGCTTTGTCATTTTTCCTCTGACCACTTGGTCCACCACTGCTTGGCACATATTCTCTTAAGCAATTGCTCAAGAGAAATGCCTTCTGTCATAAAGGGAGTGTGGTCATGGTTGGTGGAGGCCTCTTTCCATTCTCTCAACTTCTCTAAGCCCACATCTAAACCACCTTAGGAGCATACAAAGGCTTTGTCATTAATGCATATTCATAATTTGACTTGCAGCTGGATTAGGAACAGTGCCCATTTAAAAGCTTTGTCTTTCAGGTGAGACAAAAACTTTAGTGTAGGGTCTGCAATGACTGTTTGACATGCATGATGAACACGCATGTGAATCAGATTCAACAGGGGATCCTCACTAGTTATGAGAAAGTAAGAGGCTACACAGAGTTTGTTCATGAAAAAAATGGTTTCTGTTAAGCCATTGCCATCTTCTTCCTCTACTTCTTGGATCTACCTGGAAAAATAAATGCTAAACTATCACTTCTTACAAAGTAACAGAAGTAGGGATTGTATCAAAACAAATGTTTAAACAGATGTTTAAAAAAGTAACCTTTGGGAATAGTGATCACAATGCTTATTCTTGTTGTTTCAGTCCCAGGTAATGTCTTACAGGAAAATGAAGTAACCTGTGCAGATGATAGCCCTACTGACTTCCAGGTGTTTATGGTTCTTAATTTAAGCAATTGCCACACCACAGAGTAGTTCTTTGTGTTGTAGAGCAGAGATGGGGGAACCTGTGACCTTCCAGATGTTATTGGAAACTCATTGGCCCCGGTTGGCGTGGCCAATGGTCAAGGATGATGGGAGTTGTACTTGAACAACATCTGGCGGGCTGCTGGTTCCCCATCCTGATCACTGAAATGGTTGAATTAAAGCACAGCATTCATGGCTGGAATGTAGAAAATACAATCTTAGCAGCAATAGGCTGAAGAATCATGTAGTGCAGCTGTTGCTGGTCTGTACAGACTATAGGTGGAAGCCAGGGTAACTCATGTCATATGTTTCGCCAGGAGGTTGGCAGGGCAGAATCGCTGTATGTAGAAAAGAAGTGAGTAAGAGAGAAAGCTGATTCCCCGTTCCTCATAGAATTTTCATGGGTTGTACAAACATGGAATAATTATATTGTGATACTGTATGAGAATGGGGGGAGGGGATTGTAAAACAAACACAACTACGATGAGTGTTAGGAAATAAATGCAGTGTGAAAAAGCTGTGCAAGAGCAAAAAGCCTGCATTGGGCCTTATATTCAGAGAAGCTGCAAGAACTCCAGAAAAGTTAAAATGCAGATACGCTTTGCTGTCTTTAAAAAACCCCTCTATTAATCAAAGCAGACACTCAGCATGTCCCCTTGCTCCTGTTTCCATTTTGAATACAGATTCTGTGTGCGTATGACAGGCTGCTTTAAGATTAGCAAACAGCCATTGCAAGCTGCCTCTGGTGACTAAGAACCATCTTTGGTGGTTATGCAGGTGGGGAGAAGTAAATATCGTTTTTTTCAGGTTTTCCTATAACTGACTTTACATATAGCCTGGTTAGCACGACTTGTCTTCACTTCCATAATTGCTCTCATGTCAGTTGGGGTGTATATAGAGGTTTCTACCCACAGGATTCCTGAGATAATGGCTTTTAGTATATCAAGCCATGATACTTGGTCACTTGGGAGCTGTGTGGCTTCTGTGGTATATTAAATGTCCACTAGAAGAATGATTTGAGCCGAATCCTTTGCCCAGACCAGCATGGTTCCTCCCACCAGTGTGGGCATGAGGGTTTGGTGGGTTTGTGAGCTGGTAGGATTATTTTGTAGGCTAATAGATTTTGTACAATTGGTTTTGTCTTGTTTTGTTGCAAGGCTGATCTAAGCAGTGTTGCAAAATGTTTTTTTGTCCTAGAGGTCGAACCATTTGAAGAGTCAACCTTACTCAAAAGTGGCGCTCCCCCCCCCCCCCAAGTTCCATGATACAAAAGCCTGTGGGAGCCAGAAAGATTCCCAAGACGAACACCAGACTGACTTGTTAGTATGCAAGGTTCCTCTCTCCCCTGCCTTCTGTAGCTCCCCACACTCATTTGCTTATCTGAGGTCTGGCATTGTTGGCAGCAACAAGTGTGAAGGAGAACAAAAACTTGGACAGCTCTTTACAACACTGCTGGCATGTCAAAGCGAAACTTGTTTGGAGGTTTTAGAAAGAGAAAAGAAGTCCTTTAAGCATTCAGCTATATTCACTGACAAGAGACACACACAAAACCTGCTGGCTTCTTTGGTTTTACTTCTCAGATTTAGCTCCAGTGTAACTAAGTTAACAGCCTCCTTTCCTTCTTGTGCATTTTAGAATATAACAGTGCTTGTAAACTGGCAGAGCTTGCTCTGTCCGTGTAGTGGCATTTCTCTGGGCAGTATCCAATGAAACAGTTCCACTAGAGTGAGTACTTTTGGCAGTGCAATGTACTTCCCCTCCCTCTCCTCACCCCCCCCCCCGAAATATGCACCACAAAGTTGGGGGGAAACCCATGACCATTTAAGAGGGCATGTGGAAGGAGGGGAAGTTCCACAGTACAGTCAAAAGTGCTTGTTCTAGCATAACTGCCCCCTGTGCTAAACCCTTCCAGTAGATTTTGCTCCTTTAAACTTGCCCACATGGATGAGGGATTATTATCAGTGTTTGTGACCACAGCATATACTCAAAGGGGGAAATGGGTCGTGCAAGCTAATGGCCCTGGAGATGGACGTTTGTGTATTAATGTACAACCAAGAGTTAAAACCGTGATACCAAAAGAACATTTAAGCCTGGGTCAAAAGTCAATTCTCCAAACCATTCTTAGGAAGTTTAGGTACATTCTGTAGACCAATATGCTTGTCCCACCTTCATCTCTGAGTTGGCTCTGTCTAATCTTATTTTGTAAGTCTGAACTGAGTAAAGGGTCCAGTTCTAACTTCAAGCAATGGACTGAGGTGAGTTTGCAAACCATTAGTTGGAAGTTGGTATTGACCAGTCTGTCAGATTTCAGACTTCACAAGATTGCTGGAAGTAGAGGGATAGAGGGAGGAATGTGGGCTTGTTACACATTTCCCAATCCACAAAGCCATGATTTGGAGCCTCATCTGACTTTAGCAGGGGTCAGCAAACATTTTCAGCAGGGGGCCAATCCACTGTCCCTCAGACCTTGTGGGGGGCTGGACTATATTTTTTGGGGGGAAATGAACGAATTCCTATGCCCCACAAATAACCCAGAGATGCAGCACACATTCCACTCATGAAAATACCAGGCAGGTCCCACAAATAACCCAGAGATGCATTTTAAATAAAAGGACACATTCTGCTCATGTAAAAACATGCTGATTCCTGGACCATCTGCGGGCCAGATTTAGAAGGCGATTGGGCCGGATCTGGCCCCTGGGCCTTAATTTGCCTACCCATGGACTTGAGCCTCAGTCTTTTAGTGTCTGTAGATGTCTTCATTTTTTTGGATTTGAAAATCACTACATTTGTAGCATTGTTGTGAGAAACAAACTGCCTCTTAACTTTCATGAATAATTGGGGAGGGAAGCTTTAGCTGTTTCTCTTTAAACATAATCTATTTCCTTTTCAAAGTAAAGAGTTTAGGGCAGCCTTGTAATCAAAGTACATTCTTTATAGCCCTCCTGAAATTGTCCACTGCTACCTAACAGAAGGAAGAGGGTAGGCAATTTTCACAAGCTTCTCTCAGCAGTCTCCTGCACCACTACCTATGCTGTTCCACGGGGTCTTCCAACCTTCCACAGCAGATTTTTAAGGGACGTGGAGTGTGCATGAGTTCTGGAACCAACTGCGGTTGTAAACTTGAGAGTCTAGCATTTTCCCATCACTTTCCTTGCCACAAAAAGTGTGATCTTATGGGGAAGCGAGTTCTGCTGTTCAAGACCTACAAATGAACTTTGATAGCACAGCCTGAATTTTCCAGGATGTGCATCAGAAAATAGCAACAGTCTCAATGGTCTAATTCTTAGTACTTTGACATACAAGTGCCAAGTCACTCCATTGAAAAGCACAGCAATTAGATTACTTTAGCTTAAATACTCAGAACTGTTGGAATGAAATACTGAAATGGCATTTAGGCATAAAATCACTTTTTGCCATTCCATCAATGGAACAGAATGTTTTAGTAGCTGTAAGGGTGTGGGTTTCCCCTAAGACTAATTTTTGCTGAGAATCAATATGGTTAAATGCAGTCAGATTAATCAGGATTCTTATAACTCGTATGTTTTCTGAGTATGCTTCATACTGCCTCTTTTGTAAAAACTGCCATTCACCTTCCCTTCCAGGTCCTGCATGTTTTAATACAGTAGAGAAGGGATGGAGTACCCGTGACCCTTTTATGTAAAAAAACAACAACACCCTTCAGTTAGGGAGAAACCTTTGACAAATTGCATAAATTAAACAAGAAGGAAATGTTTTAATTGTTGGACAAACCATGAGGCAAATGCTGCAGAATAATTATTTAAAGACTATGAGGAACTGGACAGTACCTGAGCAGGCCCTAAGGGTTAGGAGTGTTTTCCTTCTATTTCATTACATAGGAACCTGCCTTGCACTGAGTCACATCAATTGTTCCCTATAGGTCAGTATTGCCTACAATGATTGGCAGTGGCTGTCCAGGGTTTCAAGTAGGAATCTTTTCCAGTCCTACCTGAAGATGCCATGAATTGAATCTGTGACCTTCTGCATGCAAGACGTGTGCTCTGCTGCTGCTAAAACTACAGCCCATTGCAGGGGTTCATTTGGGCAAACTTCAAAACTAAATGGCTGGGGAATAAAGGAACAGTGAGAAATAATTTGCAGGAAAGCCTCTCCTCCTCCCAGAGGGGGGGAGTTGTGAGTGGGAGCCGTTTCCCGCTTTTAGCAGGGGGTGTTCCGGCCCCTGCTCTGCTGTCCCTCCTGCCGCACCGTGCCCCCTGGCAGCCATCCAATCAGGGGGATGCTTGGGGGCAGGATTTAGCCACTCAAAATGTGGCCGCAGCAGTGCTTCCACCTCATTGCGCTGCTGGGTTTTGTCGGATTTGTCCGACGCCCTTGCTGGTGGCTAGGGCCATGGTACGACCCCCGGTGACATCAGGGGGAGCTTTCAGCTGTATTTGCATCAACAGGCTCCTCCTACTGGTGGTTAACCCTTGTTAGACTCACCCCTTCCTGAGGGGGTGGAGTCACGCTCCGTTGTTTTATCCAATGCCTAAGCCAACACCTCTCACATGCTGTAATCAATAAAGTTGTGGCCTTTTTAGCCCATTAACCTAATATTCTGTGACCATGTGTCTTTCTTATCCTCAGGCGGGTGGCGGGTTCTCGAATCACAATGGAAAGAAGACTTGCAAGGGGGCTTCTTACTAGTGAATCTCTTGGCCAAAACTCTTCTATTTGAAATACTCTCTAGTAGCATAAAATATG
Organism: Podarcis erhardii; assembly: GCF_964252035.2. Taxonomy (NCBI): domain Eukaryota; kingdom Metazoa; phylum Chordata; class Lepidosauria; order Squamata; family Lacertidae; genus Podarcis; species Podarcis erhardii. The sequence continues at coordinate 75,362,883 of NC_138497.1, read as the reverse complement.
GGTGACCTTAGAAATCATTTTATTGCTTGCACAAAGTTCTCTGGCTCAATCTCTGGCATCTCCAGCTAAAAAGAATCAAGTAGCAGGCGATGGGAAAGATGCTTGTCTGACACCCAATGCCAGTCATAGTAGGCAATGCTGGACACAAAGCCTAAGCTTAAGGCAGCTTCCTAAAATTGACCAGCTGCCAATTTCAAAAATCAAGGTCATGCCCCGTTGAGCAATTCCGCTCATTGTGGCCAGCACAGTATCTTGAAATGTACGTTGCAATCTTGTTGAAGAAGAATAAAACACTTTCTGTTTAGGTTCTGAAATGATTAACCAAACCTTTGTTTTTAGAAGAATAAAAACTCATTTTCCCCTCCCCACGTGCAAATGTGCCAATGTTTAATAATTGAAATATTGTTTCCTGATAAACAGTATGTACTCTTGAGTCTCTGGTGTATAGATTGCTTCCCTAATGGATAAACGGGGGAGGGGGGGCTTGCCCCAGTGTCTTATCTGTTCTTTCCGCTATTAGTTATAAATCTGTCACAGATATCCCAGGGAAGTGTTGAAGACTGCCAGTGCAGTAGTAACTTTGGCTATGATCCCAACCATTCTGATGTGGAAGGTCAAATTATTGGACTGGAATTATTTCCATGCAATGTGTGTTAAGTAGGAATCAGTTTGAACTGCTTCTTTTTGTATTCATGTTACCTCTTTATGATGATTTCTTCTTAGTTTACATTATGGGATACATTTATGGGATTTTTTCTTTTCTTTTACATAGAGTAGTTGGGGGTCTAGACCTATAGAGTCATAGAATCATAGAGTTGGAGGAGACTCTGAGGGTCACTCTAGTCCAGCCCCCTGCAATGCAGGAATCTCAGCTAAAGCATCCATGGCAGATGGCCATCGAAGCTCTGCTTAGAAACCTCCATGGAAGGAGAGTCCACCACTTCCCAAGGGAGCACTGAAAAGGCTTCTCAAAGCCAGTAATCATTTCAAGAAGACAAGAATTTAATCCTAAATAGCCCCAAATACCAAACCAGAAGATCCAAATTCAAGATAGGTGAGACAAATGTAATTCCTGACATGTCCTGGTTTTTGTGTATAAAAATGGCGGCGGTGGCGGGGATTTTGCTGAATTGGCAAAATTTCAGGGAAAACCTGAATGTATGGCAACATGATGGAAAAAACAATTTTGGGGTCTTTCTTAAAAATATGAAATATGGCAACCAAATTTGGAATGTTTTGCTATTGTTAAGAGTATTTTTATTTTTGTGGATAGGGAGAGGATTCCTAAAAGACTTACCCACATCCACTTGTTCAAACCATAATTAGTTATGTATGGTCTCTCTGGCCAGGTGAAGTCTATTTGTGGATAATTGGCAGCTCAAGGACTGCTTGTTTGGCTATCTAAACTGTATCATGAATTGCCTTAGTCCCTTTAGCAATGTAAAGTAAGTCTGTTAGATGATGAGAAGCATCATGGCCGTATTATCATTGTTATTAATCACCTTCCATACAGGTCTCAAGGTGATGTACAAAATACAATTGGAAACAACCCAATTTAAAACAGCACAAAAAATAAAGGCAGATTTAAAAAAAGAGAGAGAGAGAGACCATTCCATCCAGCTGAGAATGCTTGTTGGAACAAAAACATCTTCTGGAAGGTGCAGACAGTGGACCCTTGTTATATTCCACAGAAAGCCCTGCTCTGAGCTGCACACTTCTAGGAATCAGCTAGTAGTTTCCTATTTTTATTTACTTGAACCTCACCGCAAAGATTGATGTGGTTTATTTTCAAACTGTTGCCATTTTCAGTAGAAGTGTTTTTATTTTGTCAGCTTGTGAAAATTAACATCCTAATGATCCTTGGTCCAAGCGGTTAATTGAAGGCCTCCAAGATAAATTACTGAGATTAATAGTCACCTTGTATTGAAGTGTACCTGTTCCCATCCTCAGTTTAATTACTGTTAAGTAACAATTGGGTTGTGCCACATTTCCCAGAAAAATTAAACCAGAGATGGCACAAAGGTAGAATAACAATTTCAGTCTAAGGTGTATCAGTACACTAGCTTTCCAGTGGATGGGAGATTGCTGACTCTCACTGTGAAAAAAGAATCATGACTCAGCATTTGTTGCAGTCCCAGTTAAAGTGTCCAATAACTACCTGTACATGCAATTTTATTATGTAAACATAATTTTATTGGCATTTTTTGAGAAATGCTAATTTATGTAAATGGCATGTAGTATAGAAACTCTGTTTTGAAAGAATGTGAACATTTCACAGTATTGTGAGTTTTGTATCATTTCTGACAGATGAAATCAGACCTTGTTATTTGTGTCTTGAGTATGGAAAGGACAGTGTTCTTTCTGTGTTTAAGGGATCTTCCACTTATTCGTATTTGTGGAAACTCAGTGCTATAACAGTGCTGTCACTGCGTCTGTCCATTTGTGTGGCGTCACAAATACTTCAAATACAATCCAAATACTTCCTCGTGGGAAGACTCTTTTGTCCTCCTCATCCCAGTGTAAATTTGCCAAAACAACCTCTGTCTGCTAAGGACAACAGTGTCAGATTTCCTGCTTCAGATTTTAAAAGTCCTTGCTAATGTAGACAAAAAACGTTAAGGTTGTTCATGAACTTGCACTTTCTCAGACGAATGGGTGTCCCAACTTGCAGCTGTGAAGAACTGGTGAAACTATTTTATACCCATGCATTCCAGTTTTCTTCCCTCTGCTGTTAGTCAGCTATACAACACTGAGAGTAGTACTTTATATAATTCAGTAGCAAGATGAATATGTGTTACCTCAAGATGTAATCAAAGCACACATGTGCTTGGATGTAAGTGGTTGGCAGCTTGGCTTATAGATGCCTGTCGTGGATGTACCATGAGTCTTAAATCATCTCATCATCTCATGCAGCTGAGGGCATCTTAGAGATGCCGTCTCATCTGGAGGTTAATATCATATGATGTAAGAATTAGCCCTTTACTCTAGTGGTTGTACCTACCCTTTCAAACTCTTTTCTGTGACATATTAAGCAGGCATCGCCTCTCCTTTTGGTGCCTGTTGACCACCTTCCTTTTTCAACAAGCCTTTTAAGCAGAATTTTCTGCCCCTATCTGTATCAGGCATGAAATTATTTATGTATACATTTATATTGTTGATGTTTTTATTATTAATTGCTTTGGGATGTTTTATGGGAAGCAATTCATAAACAACAACAACAAAACAAACAGATACAGGAATAAAAGCTCCCACGGGCCTGTTTGTTGCAACACCCAGAAAGGATTTTTGAGTGTGCTTTTTGAGTATCACGGAAGACCTGAGGGCTTTGTTTTTCTTTTCTCTGCTCCCTTGGCATGGCTATGGCTCTGCTCTATAAGCCCCACCTATAATGCAATTCTTGTCTTTTAGTATACAGTGTACAAGACTTTTAACTGAATAATGTGATGATTAGGGCTGGGAGATACCTGGTTTTCAGCAGCACAATATATTACCAGTTAAACATTGTGATATTTTGATATATCACGATATCTGAAATAAGGCTGGAGCTGTGTAGAGGTGAACACGGTGATGTCCTGGCAACTGCTACTACTTATGGGTCTAAGTCTAAAATTGATCCTTTTTTACTTACCTTTAACACATTGTTACAATTGTTAATGTCATAGTACAGCTGTACCAGTATTGTTCAAATTAGCACATTTTCTCTAAAGTTAAAGCTCTAGAAGTGATTAGTAGCATAGATATCAAAGGTTCCCTGAAAATTTAATTACATTATTAAACAAGAAAAAAGCAGATTTAATGTCACACTTTTAGATATTCAAATATTCAACAGCAGAGCAGGGTGGGGGGGGATTTCTTTTACTCTGAAGCAACTTGAAAGCCACAATCACACACAGAGAGAGGAGAAGGAGAAGAAGAGGAAGAAGGAGGAGGGAAGGAGAATCATAGAGCAAAGAAGGAAGCAACTTGGAGGGGAAAGAGTTAACAAACAGAGTGCAAGCAAAACACTGCAGGGCTGACTGAGCTAAAAAACTTGGGGATAAAGAAAGGGAGCTGAAGAAGCCTTTCTCCACAGACCCCTGCACCTCCAGGAAAGTTCCTTGCCATAGTGTCATGGCTCCAAATGAAACATCAGCTGGGCACACCAACAGAGGGGAGAGGGAGTCGGGGAGACAGTCACACTCACACCCACACAAGCAGTACAGTTTTAACAAGGGGCCGGGCTGCCACTTACAGAAAGCAAAGTGTGAAGTGTGGGTTGGGTTAATAAAAAACCCCAGTGCTTTTTGCTGGCTGCTTCACAAAAACAAATGCACCACACCAATGGGAGGGGGGAGGGAGACACACGTACACACTAGCACACCCACAAGCAGTATGCACACACACGCAGAATGACAGAAGAGGGTCAAATGACAAAGGAAGGTGTCTTCTTTTTACTAACCCCCGTTTATGTTTCTATGAGGGAAAGGGCCTCCAGAAGTCTCTGTAGGCTTCCCCTAAGCCAACTACCAGCCTGGGGCCTTGAAAAGCAAGAAACTTGAGCGAATAAGTCCCTGCTTGCTGGCTGGGGAGACGGAGAGCTAACCATTTCTTAAAGCTCTGCTTGACGATACATATCTGCTTGGCGATATTTGAGTCAGTTTGCTGTAGTAATTTGTAGAGTTTTGCTGCTGCTGCTGTTGCTGCTGCTGCTGCTGCTGCTGCTACAGAAGACAGGGAAGGTTGAGACTCACAGTGACTGCTAAAGCTCTGTTTGGCGATATCTGCTGGGTGATTTTTGAGTATGCCTCCTGTAGTGATTTGTAGCTATTTCTTGATGCCGCAGGAGGCAGGGTTGGAGGTTGACCGAAGTGGAATTAGCAAGGGCTGCACCTGCAGGAAGAAGCATTGGCTTCCTGGTTTTTCCAATATTGTGAGTTTTGAATACCACACACACAATATGCGATAAATTGCAAAGTCATATTTTAAAAAATGGTTATTACGATTTGATCTAAAACCTGATGTCAGATGATATATTGATTTATAGCACAGCCCTAGTGGTGATAAGTTTCCTTAGGGAAACTGCAAAATGAAATCTCTGAGCCACTCAGCCCATCAGGCAAGCATGAGTAAAGTTATTGCGCACATTTATCTCAACCCCCAGATCCCCAGTTGAGTTGTGGGTCTCCTACGATTAATGGCAAAACAATGTTTTCTGTTGTACTCTTCTATTTTAACTCTGCCTTCTGTCTGGTATCTTTCTTGATGTTAATATTAGTGCAAAAACGCAAAGAAACCAGGAGATCATAAAAATATTTTGTACTTAACATTTTTCCACTTCACAGCTTTATCTTCATTTCAGGCAATACCTTCTGTCTTGTCACTGCCTTGCTAGTTGTTCCCCAAATGTCCACACACACTAAAACAGATGCATGAACCATCTTAAAACCTGCTGAAATTACATGGACCATAGGAACAAAATACTAAGTTGCAGAAGCAGGAAAATGTTCTCTCTTGTGTATGAACCAAGTTGAAATAAAATGGCCAGGATGTCAAAAGCACTGAGATCTGGAAGTCAAGACCCAGTGCTGAATATGGAGATCAGACAAAACTTTTAGGAATAATGGTAAAAACTCATTCATTCAGACCGGTGGTTCAAAAAGTAAATATGGTCTGCTATGTGACCTCCAGCACATCAAGCCAAACTTTTGAAATTTCTTCATTCCAGGGAGGTTAAGAAAACTTGACTGTTTGAAGGGGGTGGCAGCAGCTGTTTAATTAGACATGAATCTGCTTTCTACTAGCCCTTGGGGATGAAAACAATTGCCCTTATTTGCGCTAACTATATCATGTAGAAAATGCTCGAGTAAACTGGTTCTTTAAAGAGATTCCCCCAAAGCAACTTACTCTTTATTTACAAAGGAGCAAAGCATCTGGTGTTCAAAAAAGATTAGATCGTGTCTGCTAGATTAGTATTTCTAAATTGAAGCTAGATAAATCATTATGGTGTTTTTTTAGTAGCAGTAATTAGCTGCTAGGACAATCTACCATGTGATGTAGCAATTATCTATCACTTGTAGTCTTTAATCAAGTTAGGTTTGGATTGAAGTAGAAGAAATTATTTTGGTTGTATAAACGAAAGACTAGTTTCTGAGAAACTGGGTGTGATGGAACTGAGAATGCTAAAACAGACTTCCTAAGGTTTAAATTTAGTGTGGGCCTGAGGTGAGAAGGGCAAGCATTTGAAGAAGTGAGGAGCATGGCTCCCAAGCAGCTTCCTGAGTTGAGGTAATTTATGTGGACAGAGAAAGATGAGAGGGTAGAGGATGTGGTTGAGGTAGGAAGTCCTCCCTTCTTCTCTTCCCTGCCCCTCTGTGAGTTTTGAGGGAAAAAATATGATTTAGAGAAGGATTCCAAATTGATAATCTAGCAATACTGCAATAAGGAGAAGCTTATCACAGTGAGGAGTTCTGGTGTGCTGTGGGGCAGAGGCAGAAACCGAATGGATATTCACCGTTTGAAGCACTGGGAGTTTGGTTCCCATGTTCTCCTAACTGGTTTTCCAAGTGTCCTTTAGGTAGACTGATTCAATCTCAAGAGCCAGTCTTGGTCAAATTTTTGCCCACATGGATCCTAGCTGGCCAATTTCATGTAGCATTATCAAGTTTACTTTTCCTTCTCCTGCCTCTCCCCATCACACCAAACTCTCAAGAATGTGTTCCATATTTGTGTGTAAAAGAGCTGTTGCAGTTCTTTCCGGGAAGCAATAAATCTTTGGCAGGAGAAAAGGCAATAAAGAAGGCACACAAGAGATGACTTATATGATATTGCATGCACAGGAACTCACATGCAGTCATGGGTAGCTTTTAAACCCTTCCTTACACAGCCTGCAAAGCTGTGTCATCTGTGCCCTGTAAACTGATTTCCTTCCAGGCAATTTCCTGTCTGCCAACACTGTGGCCTTTCTGTAGGATTTCTTTATAGAACCAGCCAGGACCTTACATCTCCATCCTCCTTCCCTGCCTTCACTTCCCTGTAGGACAGTGATAAATATCTGACCAGGGCTACTTTAGTACACAATCTTATTTATTATTTTATTTTTACATTACTATTATTAGTAGTATTTTATTTATGTATTTATACCCCACCTTTTCCCTTATGGAGAAACTCCCAACAACTATTCAACTAGGTAATAATCATATACCAAAAGACAGCTGAATAAAAACAATCCAATAGCAGCAGACAAAATAGGATGGCATTCAGCTAAGTTTTGCTCAAAGTAGTCCCACAGAAATTAATGAATACGAGTAAGGTACATTAATTTCAATTGGTCTACTCTAACTTAGTTGCCTTTCACCCATAAGAATCCACTCCATCTTTCTCCAGCATTGCAGATATGTTATCATCTAAGAGAATTATGCCCTTCCCCAACAGCAGCCTCCCACTCTGTGGTGTTAGGGCCTGTTAAGGCTCTAGTATTTCATCCCCTGGATTAGAATGAAGTTCTCTTTCTGATAGACCTGTTAAAGAGCAGGTTCTCTCCCTCTTGTAGGTTTCAGAAAATCCACCAATTTAAATGCACTCTCTGTAGTGGAAGGAGAGAGATATGGTAGAAGAGAGAGCACATGTAAGCCTGAGGTCTGCTTTCTGCTCTCACCTTGGGTACCATCTTTTAGAAAACAGATTGTCTGAAAAAGACACCAGTAGCTTCTCTTGGAATACTTTACAGCTTGTAACTTCCTTGTTGAATGTGTCTATCCAAAACCAGTCTGTTCTCAGACTGAAGTCCTAATGGTGCTGGAGAGGGTTGCACTGTTACTTCTCAAATTTTGGACATGATGTTATCTGGTGATACCCTGTAAATTGGCATGAGTGAATATAGTTCTTGGGTCAGGGATACTTGGCCTCAAATTTTGCTCAGTCACGGAGCTCCCTGGGTGGTCTTTGCAGATTGGGTGACAAATCGTATGAAGGCTGCCCTAACCTCCTTGAAAGAACAAATGTGATGAGTAATTTTGCCTTTTAAAGGCAGGAGTGTCGTGTGTTCATTTCCTGTCAAAGAACTTTGTGCCACCATCTTGCATGATCTAACACAGGGGTTGGCAAAGCTTACCAGGCATGGGCCAGATCACTCCTGCGGATATCCTCCGTGTGCCAGACCGGCACAGCGCAACGCCGGAAATCGCTTCTGCACATGCCCAGATGCTGAAAATCGTGCCTGCACAGAAGTGATTTTCAGCATCTTGGCATGCGCAGAAGCGATTTCCGGAGCCGTGGAAGAGTGTCCCTGTGCTGGGCTATGCCGATTTAGCGCAGCGCGTGGGGACTCGCCGAGCGAGCGGCTCGGTTCGGAGGTGACTCGTGGGCCGGTTAAGTTTCCATTAAGTTTCCATTAAGAAACTTTCACAGAGTGGCATACATTTTTGAGCAAAAACAGTAAAATGTTGTTAAGAAATAGTAAATAATTATTTTATTTATTTATTTATTTATTTATTTATTTATTTATTTATTTATATCTCGCCCTCCCCAGCCAAAGCCGGGCTCAGAGCGGCTAACAACAGTAAAATGATAAAACATTCTAAACTCAATAATAGAGTTACATCATAGATTAAAAACCTCCTATAATATAATATAATTTGCCTGGTACCATAATGGCGTAGATGAAAGCTGCACCTCCCTGGGGAGAGCACTCCATAAGTGGGCTACTTTCTGGTAAGCCATTCTTACTAGGAAGAAGCATTTAACTTTGTAGACTTGGGCAGAGCCGTCTGGCCAGAAACATTCTCTTTTGCAGCTTTCTCCTGAGATCCTGGGCAGAATTACCCCAAGCCCTGGAGAATGAGCATGGCAGTCTGCCACAGTACCCACTGGAAAAGAAGAAAAGGGAAGTGGGGATGTATACCTGACCTGAAGTACCTAGAGAGCAAGTCAGGCATGGAGAACTCTGCCTTTTGCCTCCTGTTCAGCGTTCTGTGTCAGTAAGGCAGGCCCATTCCTTGGTCCACAGAAGTCTGAAGCTGGTCCTTGAAAGTTTAGGTCAAAAAGAGGGTCTTGTTGGAGCTGTGCAGCCATTGAAAATCTGGGTTTTAAGCATTACTCTGGCCCAGTGTAACTCTATGGACAGGGGAGGGGTTTCCTGAATATGTGAGTGTTACAACCTCTCTATGTCTTTGTGCAATTGTTTATTTCCTGCAAGTTCCTGTCTATCACCACTCTGTTTACACTGATAAGGGTGAAGTGGAAAGGACATTATTCTGGTTATCTGAATACTCTTTGAATCATGAGTTTACCTTTGGAGTTCTCTAAAGAACTTACTGTCTATGGGGGAGGGGGGAATCTTATAGGAGGATTAGCACACCAATACTATTATTAAGTATTAGGAAATCAGGATACTTATGCATACTTTCCAGCTCACATTTAAGATAAGGACTAGTAGCAGGGTCTAGAGAGTTCATAATGGGGTCTCTTTTTATGTCAAGTTATGCCTATTATCCTGATGCCATGATCTACAAGAACAAACCATAGAAAAAGTTCACATTGACATCCATCATTACAGTAGCTTCCTACCTAGAAGGACAAAATTGGGGTCTGCTGCCGTAGCAGAGCCCCCAGCTCCCATCAATGCTCCTCTCTGCTGGCAGATTTTGGCACAGAGGTGACTATGTACCAATCTAACACCCTCCCCAAAGCCATCACAATCAGGAGCGGGGTTCAGATTGCAGCCTTAGCCCAGGAAAACTTATTTCACAATTAAATGTTAAGCCTTACAGGTATCACAAGATTTGTTACTCTGTTACTACTGCTAATGCTCTAGAAGGGTCATTCCCCGTCAGTTCAACGTGGTCATGCCACCCACCGTCTTGGATTTTGATGAAACTTGGTGTACACCATTCCCTTATGGTTGAAAGAAACCAGGTTAAATTTTCCCCCTCTATCTCAAACAGTTTTAATTTTATAGAACATCAAAGTTTCGTGAAATTTGTGTTTCTGTCCCTCTTGAGATCCTCGGCCTTGTGTGCATTTTATCTTTTTTCTCCATAACCAATGATCAGATCTCTTTGAAATTTTACACAGAGATCAATAACATGATGAGGATTTCAGGGAAAAATAAACCAGCACTCAAAAGATTTTACAAATGCCTTTAAAAATGTATAAATGTAGCTTTTTTGGTGGAAAAACTAGGTTTAGAAAACCTAAATTCTCAGCGTTAGGGCCCAATGCACTCAAAAGTTTTTGATGGTGAAAATTATTGCAAAGACATGCTCTTTCTCAACAAAGAATAAAATCTTTGGGTCTCTTAGGTCTTGGAACAAAATTTTATGTTTTTTGGACACCGTGGGAGGGGGGGGGGAATGGCTACTGGGTACAACTTTCCTACAATCCATAGCTGTAATAGAAAAAATTAATGAAACAAAGTTCATCTTAAAATCTAAAATAATATTGGTTATTACAGGGTTGTTGTTTTTTCAAAAGTGCAGGCTTGTTTTTCATTTTTGCGGTATTGTTCTCTGTGTAAAATTTCAAAGAGATCAGATCATTGGTTATGGAGAAAAAAACACACAAAGTTCTAAGGCACTTTCATTTTTGAGAACAGTCTCTATGCTACAACATATAAGGAAGGTGTTGTGTATTGAGTCAAAGGATTTTATATCTGTATTATTATTGTCTGAAATTGAATTAGGGTAAAGTAACTGCCTTTTGGTTCCAGAGGGTACAGCTACTATTGGTTCATTTAAGCTGCTGTATTTGGATCCTCTGTCTTATTGGTTGCCTCCAAAAGGCAGGACTGTGATTGCCTGATATTGTTCCCTCCAAAATGTATCCCTTCTAGCTTGTTCCCTGTCCCTATAAATGTAGCTCTCCCCTCCTCAGGTTTTAGTCTTGTTGCTTTTAATAAAGAAGCGTTACTAGAGAACTGTCTCCAGCATATTATGAAAGAGAGCTGAAATCACAAACCCCACGTCACAACAGAAGGGTTGAGGATGATTCTGGGTGTAGGGCAATCATTTGCTTCTCTCTCAGTCCCTGCTACCCTCCCTTTGTCCAAAGCTGCTTTCCCCACAGAACTCCAAATTGCACACTGGATATAAAATATTTTTTAGATGTGATTAATGTTATACAGTGCTTGAGTGCTCTGAGAGGATATAAAGGGGTTTAAAATGCATGTTTTGTAAAAGAAAAGAAAAAAGGGGGGGAGACCCCATGTCCTATTGTAGGTTATATCCTTGTTTATAACCTCACATTCTGATTTACTGGCATTAATTACAATTGTCCTGGCTTGGGATTGCCATGTTAACAATGCCTCCCTAATAATAATGCTCGCATGCATCACACAATGGACAGTTACCTCTTGCATACATGCATATCAGCTACCAGTTACCACAAGGTTCCTGTGAGATTTCACAGTTCTGACCAAAACGTTGAGCTGTTCCTTCAGCACAAGTGAAATAAAGGCTGCACTTTGCTCTAAGTGTTCCTTCAGCACAAGTGAAATAAAGGCTGCACTTTGCTCTAAGTGAAGGAAGTTGCTAGGATATTTCATGGCATCTTTCCCATGTTCCGAAACCTTCATTAGTCTTAAAGAGCCAGATGCAGATATGAATTTGGTATCCAGATTTTTCACTCCGCCTAGCAGCAACTTCTCTGACGCTTACAGGAATATATTGCCTTCCCTGCTTGGTAGTCTGTTTTCTTCTTGTTGAAAGAGCCATAAGTGAGGGTGGTTTCAGTAAGCCCACTGAAACAAATGTCTTATTAAATGAGCGTACAAAATCTGGTTCTGATAGTTACCAAAGAGAAGGTTCTATGTATAGGTGCTGCTGAATTAAATAACTTGGAATTTGGTGAACTGGACTCTGGTGAATTTTCTTGGGGAAAGACTTTCAGAGATCAGATGCAGGGTGGGACAAACCCATCAGCACAGAAAACAATGAAATGTAGCAGGTTGTTGTGGTAATCACATTCTATTTCAATGCCGCCTTTTTTGGTGCTAAAACATTGCAGTGTAAACAGGAAGGGCGAATGCAGAGTTTCTCTAAGTCACAGTATATCTGGGGCTGCAATCTTAACTTGCACTTATGTCCAAGTAAAATATGGTTGGGATCAAGTTTTTGGGTTGCAATCCTACACACATTTACTTGAAGAGAAGTTGCATTGCAATAAGTGGGACTTTGCAAATAGACATCTTTGGCATAAGGACAGGAAATTTATCCTCTCAAATCCTTTTGAAATTTTGACAGAAGACTCTCTTTGAGAATAAAAGTGAACAGAAAGCAAGGACATATTTACAGGCTGTATCCACATTATGTGTATCTAGAAAGCTGGAGTTAAAAGTGTATAATGAGCTTCTCCAGCTGCCTTTCTGTCTGTCTACAGTTTGTGGTCCCATATCCTCACCACAACCTGCTGATATTTACACCCTCCTCTATCTCCTTTTCATCTAATTATGGTAAGCAACACTGTTATCTTCCTGATCCATTCTGTAGTATGTATTCTAATTCTTGCTAGTATTCTGCTGGCTTTAAAAGTAGTTGAAGCATGTTTCAGTAGATCCTATTGGAAGGGTTTTAATTAGGGGGGGTGTCCTGTTGAAGCATGTACCGTACTGCTTATGTGCGGACACATGCAAGCAAACACAACCAAAGTCTTTTGCTCATGAAAAGTATAAAGCTCCTTATTTTTCGCTCCATAAGACGCACCTGACCATAAGATGCACCTAGTTTTTAGAGGAGGAAAGCAAGCGGGGGAATACAGAGTGCATGAGGGAGAAAGATCCCCCTCCGCCCTGGCTCCTGGCTGCTCTCATGCAAGTCATAGAGCCCCTCAGACGGAGGGAACTCTAAAGAGTGTTCTAAAGCCCTCTTCCCCCACCTCACCTCTCCCCACCCCCTCAAGCGGGTACCACCATTAGGACGCTACCAAAGTCCCCAGCTCCGCCACTGCCAGGGACCACACTTTCGCTCCATAAGATGCACATACATTTACCCCTTACCTTTCAGAAGGAAAAAAGTTCATCTTATGGAGTGAAAAATACGGTATGTCAATGTGCGGGGGGGGGGGAATCAGGAAGCTCCATCCATTTGCAGAATGGAAGGGGAGGGTAGCTTTGTATAAAGCAGTAGACAATAAGTTAGAATGTATATAACAATACATAAAATCTGCATAAAAAACAATACATAAAATTTGACATTGCATGCAATGTATTTATTGGATGTATATCTCATAAAGTAAAGATTGGGTGTGGGTTTTTTACAAAATCTGCATGCTTGAATGTACTATTTTTAAAAAAAATCTGAGCAGGAGAGACTGACTTTGGTAACTTTCTTTAAAAGAGAGAAGAAGAATGAGACTCTTTGGTGACTGTGAAATGTGTACATGGGGCAAGAGTTACATTTGTGCTCTTCTGCAGACATCACCCATTTGCCTCCCACCAGTTTTCCCATGAGAAACGGAAGATTGCACTGTTCTCTAGCTCTGCGGTGTTGCTCAGGCAGCTGAAGCAGAATTGGACACCTGGAACAGCAACTGGAAAAAACAGTATGCCAAAGATCAGGCCCATTGCAGTGTGTTTTCAATTTGTCAGAATTCTTGCCAACTCTGAGTGGAAAAAGCAAAATTGCAGTCTGCGCCAGTGTTTAGTTTTCCTCTTGGGTTTTTTCTTTTTTATGAGCAGCTCAGGGCTGTTGTTTTGTTTGTCAAATGGTGAAGTAGAAGCCAGAATTATGGTGGACTTGCCACATGTGTACACACTGTGCCTTTAAATCACATTCAAAGATGGGGAGGGAGGGGAATGCTCCTCACAAACAGCAATGTATAATACTAAACTCTGCTGCCATCTTCTTTAGCGTGATTTCTTTCTTTCTGTACTGCAGAGGGAGATTCAGTGCAGCTGTACCACATACTCCTTTTAACAAGATTGGCCTGGGCATTTCCCATACTTTTGTCTCTTTTTACCTTTCTTCACTCAGCTGTTCAGTGTCTTTTGGAGTCCAAATTTAAATATCCTTCATACCATGTTTACAGTGGTACCTCAGGTTACATACGCTTCAGGTTACAGACTCCGCGAACCCAGAAATAGTGCTTCAGGTTAAGAACTTTGCTTCAGGATGAGAACAGAAATCGTGCTCTGGTGGCGCGGCTGCAGCAGGAGGCCCCATTAGCTAAAGTGGTGCTTCAGGTTAAGAACAGTTTCAGGTTAAGTACGGACCTCCGGAACGAATTAAGTACTTAACCTGAGGTACCACTGTATTTTGCAAAACTAGACTCAGTTGCCATGATTTTTGAATTGCCTTGCTTTTGAAAATAGCACTCCTAGAATGGAAGAAGCTATGAGAAAAACTGTGCGACTATAATCCTGGTCTGGTATCTCAGAGAAAGAACCAGTATTTTAAAACTGGGTATAGCTTGTAGCCGGTAAAAACGTTGCACTGGAGAAAGCTACAGAGATGTGAGATGTGGGGAAATGATAATGTTTTTGCGGCACAACCCCAAGTTCCCACAGCACCACCTTATGCCAGGTGCATTACAGCGCTTCGGTGCACACCTGAATTATGCAGTTAAAATATAGAGACTGTGTTGTTGCAAGGCTAAAAATGAGGAGGAAGAGAAAAAAACCTCATTTAATCTCTTGAGAGCCAGTGTGGTGTAGTGGTTAAGGGTGGTAGATCTGTAATCTGGGGAACCGGGTTCGCGTCCCCGCTCCTCCACATGCAGCTGCTGGGTGACCTTGGGCTAGTCACACTTCTTTGAAGTCTCTCAGCCCCACTCACCTCACAGAGTGTTTGTTGTGGGGGAGGAAGGGAAAGGAGAATGTTAGCCACTTTGAGACTCCTTTGGGTAGTGATAAAGCGGGATATCAAATCCAAACTCTTCTTCTTATCCCTCATCCCATCTCACAGACCCTGCCCACATTTGCCTGGGTGTTTAGTGCATCTTGGGTGTGTGACGAGGTTTGGAATGTTTTGGTAAATCGTTTTATGGCATGAGCAATCTCTTTTCCCCCATTTATTTGAAGGGGTCATGTTAACCTGCCTTCTTAAATTTCTTTTCAGCTGGCAGGAGGAATAATTCTAGGTGTGGCATTGTGGCTTCGTCACGATTCGCAGACCTCAAGTATCTTGGAATCGAGGCTAGATGACCAGCCGGCTCCTAGCACATACTACGTTGGTAAGCAGGAACCATAGGGGCTGGAGGGGGCTGGAATGTTGTAAGAATGAGACGGGGTGGAAAAGTGGTTTGTTCCTCAACAGCTCTCTGGAACATTATCTGCCCTTAACAAAACAATGCAAAAAAGAAGAGAGCTATTTTCTATAATGGCAAACATACATATTATAACTAAACTTTTCTTCCTACTGAAAGTGGTGCAGCTGTTGACTCTGTTCACATTTTGCTTTTGGACACAGTATATAATCCAGGCTAGTTTGAACTAACCTGCAAACAGAGCTTTGGGCTACAGAGTGCAGACCGTCTCCTAGCCCCTTTTGGAGCTTCGCATCATGCTCTGTGCTAAAAGTGCATGCGAAATAATTGTGTAGTGTCCAAAACTCAAACACCCAGAATCTGACAAAATGCCTATATCTGTGGCACTTCTCTGTTTAAGAGGTGAATCAGCTACAGCAGAAACTTCTGCATTGTTATCAGTAACCTAACAGAGCACCTGTCTGTAGGAATACCTTATTACATTGTACCTTATCCCTGACATTCCTGTTTTCCTCTCCTCATCTTCTGACCCCACCACCACCACCACTTTTGAAGTCTACATCCTGACTCTTTAACATTCCACCCGCCATAGGTTGCTTTGCTCTGGTGTCCTTGCGTGCATTTACCATTAGTCAGTCTCAAGCACTGAGAGATCATGTTTCAGCCCAACGGCTGCATTCCCTTTTGGGCAGCCATCTGTGGGCCACATGGCAGTGGTGGGTGGGAGCAGAAGCCAAAGTGTCCAGAGGAACACATGTAAATTTCACCACCTGTGAAGTTTCTGCACACACACACTCGCATACCCTTCTCTGCCCTCCTTCCAGACAGACAAGAAGCTTTATTAGAGCTCAGGGACACATTCCTACAAGGTGAAGACCTTAATATGTGAAGTAGGGCCAGTGAGAGATGTGACCTGGGGAGAGTTCTGAGGGCCAAATGGAGAGAGCTGAAGGGCCACATTCAGGTTGGGTGAGGTTTCCCACTCCTGGTTTAGCTTCTTTATAGAAGTAAGCTGCTTGGCTGTCTGAGATGAGTGCTTTAATGGCTGATGGAAAACAGGACTGTGACTGGTTGTGATGTCATAATTGTGTTATCTTTGTTTTATTTTCATTTTGTTGTACTTTTCGTTTGGTTTTAATCCCTGTAAACTGCTCAGAGAACTTCGGTTACAGGGAAGGCTGTTGATTGTATAAATTGAATAAAAATGCTCAGATTTGAATTGCAAGGCTCTTGAGCAACCTTTGCTGAATTTAGGATAAATGGTAGCCCTTTTATGTAAGGCACTGTTGGAAGTGACATTATCTTGATTTATACAAACTGAAGAGCTTTTGGAGCCTTTTATCAAAAGCAGGAGGCTTGTTTGATAAATATGCTTCAATATTGTTGAACCAAATGGAATAGAGAAGGTTGATCCTCTTGTGCAACGAGTATTTTACTCAAAGGCAAGCATTTCTTGAATGTGCTGAGTCTGGGATAGGGTGGGGGCGGACATTCAAGCACAACCATCTTTTTCCGCTGCTGAATCTGCATAAAGTTCTATGCATACCACCTGCTGGTATGCATACCAGCTGGTATGCTGGTATGGAACTTGTGGCCCTCCAGATGTTGTTAGGACTCCCAACTTCCATCATTCCCAGCCAGCATTGCCAATGGTCAGGGATGATGGCAGTTGTGCTCCAGCAACTTCTGGCATGCCACAAGTTTTCCCTGTTCCTGCTCTACGGACTTTGTTGGGGGTGGACAGGTTAGTAAATCCTGCGCTGGTTTTAGAAGAGGAATAGAACAAGAATTCTCTCTTTGACTACCTGTCCTAAAGTAACAGGAAAACGAGGGGCCACTAGGGGTGCATCGGAAGATGGCTGACAGTAACATCTCTCCGACCCACAGGGGGTAATTAGGAGGCTGTGATGGGAGTAAATAGCCTCCCTACCCCCCCCCCAGGATTGTGGGGGGGGGCCTGCCCTTGGCTGCTGTGCCCTATACCACCCCCGAATTTGTGGGGATGGGGGCACTAGGCAGAATGCCCTCCTGTGGATCTCAGTGCTCCTGGACGCTGTCTCTGATCCGCGCCGCTAGCTGCAAGAACTTCAAAAGGAACAATTAGGAAGAAGCGAATGCACATATTTCAAGGAAGGAGGGGGAGTAAA
This sequence comes from Podarcis erhardii, assembly GCF_964252035.2. NCBI lineage: Eukaryota > Metazoa > Chordata > Lepidosauria > Squamata > Lacertidae > Podarcis > Podarcis erhardii. The sequence goes on along the minus strand of NC_138497.1, from coordinate 75,345,562 downwards.
GACTGCTAACTGAAGAGTTCTCTGATAAACAAGACGAGTCGGAGGAACAAGAATCAATCATGAGAAGATATGCCAAGACTCGGTGTGGCAAAGGGACTGGATGGGGGAGGGGGAAAAAGCTTTCCTTTCTTTCCTCTATGTGATTAAACAAGAATCCCCCCCCCCACAAGTCAGAAATGCCGTTTTAATGACTTAAGCTGTGGATTTACGACTGTGTGGATATAAATTTTCTAACCAAAGCATGTTTTAAGAAGAGCGTGGAAAGTTTAAGAGCTTTGGAATGACGCAGTTAAAAATACCGTCGCCATGTTGGCAAGCTCTGTCGGAGGACTTGAGTCTGGGAGGAGGAAAAGAGCTGTTTTTATATTGTGGGTGAGACTCTTCAGTGGGACTTAAGAACGACAGATCCTGAGATTAATGATGGAAAGAGCGATGTTATTTATGAAAGTGATGATATATGGAAACCATCTCGATATGAGGATTGGACGAATGGAAAAATTCACACAGGATATAATTGGTGTTTATCTGCTTGAGGAGATTATCAGAAGAGATCATAAAGAAAAAAGAAAAAATATACGAACAAGATGAGATGTGGAAACAGCAAGATAAGACTGGATAGAATTATGAACTTTATTTGGACTGATTTGGATATGAACGCAGTAGCAAGAAGTTGATCGGAATCCCCCTTCGGAACTTGAAATATGGGTCCCCTCAACAAAAATTTAAAATTTGGCTTTGTAATTCGGAATTTATGTGATGTGATTTGATTTGATTTGATTTGATTTGATTGGTCGGTTAATAAAAATTATTTAAAAAATAATAATAAAGTAACAGGAAAACATAGCAAAAGTCCCAGCGCTTTCTTCCAAAACCACATTGGGACGTTGGGGCAGCAAGGCACAAGGAGACCTACAAATGCAATGCAGGTCAGTGAGGGTCCACTTGGAGGGGGCACTTGGTCTTTCCTGGATTTGGCTGGTGAGAGAGGAAGGAATCACTTGCTTCAGGATCCTAGACATCTCTGCAACCAGCACTGGATTTAGGGCAATGTGGGCGGTTCCCCTGCACAGGGTGCTGAGCCAAGGTGGTGCAAAATTGAGAAGATTCATTTGGGAGTGCTCAATTTTGGCCTTGCTCAGGGCGCACCATATTACCAAAGATTACCAATATTCACCCCTGCTAGACCTTTGCCTGCATGCAGCTCTTGCTCCAAGCCTCTGAATGGTGAGGAGCTATGGCTCTGCTGAGGAGGATGCGGAGCAGCTGTCTTCAATTGCAGTGATCAACGTGACTCATGTTCTCCAGGCTTGCCTGCCTGGATAAGTGTACTTAGGCTTAATATGATCTCTCTCATTTTTGTAAGTAAATCAGCCAGACTGCTGACTTGCTCAGAAGCAGAGCCCTTTTTTGGAATCTTCCATCTCTGCAGGAGCAGCAGTCCAAAGCTTACAGCGCATTAAGCTGTGCAGAGCATCTGCTTTTGGTATCCCAGTTTCCTCACACAGCTTGGCAGCGCCACCAGCACTGAAGTGTGCCTCAGTGCCTATTTCCATGATTTATTTTTTTGCATGCTGCCCACTTGCTTTTTGCACTGACTGGGAGAATATGAAGGCTTTGAGTCCTGTGTCGTGGATGTGGAGCAGCATGGACACGGAAGGCAGAAAGACCAGGAAGTGGTCAGCAGGTTATTTCTCCAGAATTTCTGCCCTACAGAAGGAAGCACTGTCTTTCTATCTCTCTCTTTTGCCAGTATTTGTTAAACATCCAGCAATCTGCTTCCTAGTAACATTGGAAATATTCCTAATATGCCTGCCGTGTGTGGGTGTGAGAGAGAGAAGCTCAGATACCATATTAATAGAAGCTGATATGGCAGAGCTGTGAGTGACAAGAGTTTAAAAAGCGCAGCTGAATTAGCTTATTGTGTCCAAAAACATATGGCCCACCCTCTTGTGGAGCTGCCAACATGTTGCTGTGTGAGAATCATGCAGAAAAGGCGCTGCTTGGATTCCTCAGGGTTGTTTTTTAATTTCTATTCAGTAATAAATAGCAGACCATTTTGTTCAACTGTTCTCAACCCGAGGCTCCCCAAGTCTGGAGCCTCTGATGGCTTCTAATTGAAAGATTTGTTTCCAGACTTGCCACACCCTGCTTTGCTCTAGTGACTCCACTCCACTTGGCTATTCCTGGTTCACAAAGAGAGAGGAAAAGAGGAATGTTGTCCAGTGAACTTAAGGATATGTGCTGCTCTGCTTCCTCATCCCTTGTATCATTTCTCATTTATGCATGTTAGAACTCAATGTAGAGCTGTCCTCTGCATAAAATATCCTCCGTACTGTATATTAGGACACATTTGCAAATTCACATGCATGTTGCTTAATTGGTCTGCTTCTGCAATCCGAAAGGAGAGGGGAGGTCACAGCATATGGAACGTGTTGTTTCATTTCTCTTGTGAGGGTGTGGGAACGCAGGAGGGGGAACTTTCAGCTTGTTAGAAGATGCATGAACTGTGAGCTGTGCTGAAAGACTTCCCTCCCTCCCACCCCCCCATCCCAAATCTTTCCCTCTTCTTGTTTTCAACAAACATGCCAGCACGCAAGCAATATTTTCCCTCCCCTCTTCAACTGTGAATTCTAGAAATGTTTAAAAAATAAAAGCTGAGCTTTCAAGGAGTACTGTATGTTCCATCTGCTGAATCCTGTAGTTTTTAAGTTCCATTGGAGCCTTGGTCTATAAGGGAAAGAAGGCAGCATTAACTTTCAGGGTAGAGTGCGCAGCCTGCTACCAGCCCTGTGCTAACAAGCTGTGTTTTGATAGCTGGCTTTGCCGACATGAGATGGCCTCTGAAGCGACCATTTTGAGGGAGTGGGTTTGTAGTGTACTGAGATCAGCATAGTGGCGAGGAAGTAATAACTGGGTAGGAGGAGGAGGAGCAGCTCCGTGCGATCACTTTTGCCAAAGCCCTTACGAGCCACGGATGGAGGATGCAGTGCGGAGTGAGTGGGAAGCAACAGGCAGCTGTGAGGATTAGGAGCCGACTAGGGGCAGACATTTGTGGTGTGTGTGCTGGGTGTGTCTGTGCGGGATGGCTGCATCTCCCTTCTCAGAAATGGAGCTCCCTGCCTGGCTGCAGAGAAGCCTCCCACCCCTATGCTGCTTTCTGTGTTTGTTCTTCGGCAGCTCCTCATTCCATCTTGGCAGAGTGAGTGGAGCAGCTGGATGTCTTTTTCAATGCTAGCAGGAGGGGTGTGTGTGTGTGTGTGTGTGTTTCCCCGCCCCCTCCTTCCACTGCAGCTCTGGCTGTGAAGGCTGGGCCTTTGTGCCACGGCGCCTGTTTACCAGAGAAAGAAGAGTTCCTTCTCCTGGGAGTGGAGGAGGGAAGGGCCAGGCAGCAATGTGAAATGGAGGGCGGCGGATTAGGGCAGAAAAAGAGAAGCTTTACCATCGATGATACAGTCCCAAGGCCTTTCCACAATGGTATCTGGCTACGAAGCTATTGCTACAATGGGCAGTAGCTGCGGTCTTGGTTACTGTATCTCCCAGCTCATAAAAAAGCTTGAGATCAGGGTGTCTCTCTGCCCCTGCCAGAATATATATAACCTGTCATGAAGATGCATCCTCCTAGTATTTTCTCCCAACAGTTGCTTTGACTGCTTGTTTAAATTGGCATGGTGCCTTGGTTGATTCTGGTTCTTGTTCAGGTCTATACAGCTGGTCAGTTATGGATCCCAGTGGACACATGTCATGTACTCCATAGGTGCTAGACCCCTATAGTAAATGCAACAGTATCCTGCAGCAGCTTATTGCTTTCCCTGTTGTTTTTTTCCAGACCCTGCACACCTGGTTCTGTGTCACAGCACCAAATCGTTACTTCATGAGGCATGCTAGCTGCGAAACATTTTTATGCTATGGATATCCCAAATAGTTGGGTGGCTAAAATTATTTCTAACTTTTAGATATATATATATATATATATATATATATATATATATATATAGGCATTTGGAGTGCAGATGCAGACTTACAGACTTGAAGCAATGGGCCTCTTATTTGCTAACACCTGTTTCCTTTCATCCTATTTCTACTGGTTCTTCTTTAAATTGCTCTGGTTTCAACGTCAGATGCATCAATACTGAAGCATATTTATCACAGTGAATTCAGTGGGGCTTAAAAGGTAGATGCAAACAACTTTATGAACTCTGGTTATAAGGCAGAAATATCCTGACTTTAAATTGCAAAATGCATTCACAGCTGATAGTGCTGAATTATGGTTCCCATGTGTTTTATATGTCCCCCTGGTGACAAATGTAGATGCAGCCCTGGAAGAGAAAGACTGGACCCCAATATCTCTGCTCTCATCAGCTCCAGCCAGCACGGCTAAGGGCCAGGGAAAAATGGCTGTTGTAATCGAACAAGACCTGAACCGCACTGGTTACCCCTGTTACAGAGGAAACTTTGCTTGGGAGTCATTTTTATTTAAGGAATTTCTCCCTTGAATGATCTGGGGGTGAGAGCTATATGTGTGTCATCAAGGGTTGGACTGTCCCTCCTTCTCAGCCCTACTCGCCCTGCCCTAAGAGTCCTTGCTTAAGGAGCTGCTACCTTTGGGGGGTTGCCAAAGGAGACGCTGTCCTCTGGAAGGATGCAGTGCCAAGGTCTAGACACTTGACTTAAGGATGCTGAGCAGTGCTCTCCACCCAGCCAAGGAAAGCTCCACCCCAGTTGGCCTGTACTATTCTGAGACCGCTTGTACACACAACATTTTCCTTGGGGGTGTGTTGTTTCCTTCTTAGGCCACTGCAACCCACCAGACCGGAACGGCAACAGCCGTTCAGCAAGCTTGGTAGGAATCAGCAAGCTTGGTAGGAAAAGGCCAAGAAAAGCTAGGTTCCAACTGCCTGCTTCTCCATCACCAGAAAGCTAGAGATACAGGTGTTCTTGGCTCCCATGTTACAGAAGAAAACAAATTCAATCCATAGTTTTGTGGGGGACCATGACAAATTTAAAAATCAGTGGTGGGTGGTAGGTTTGCCCCAGAATCGACTTAATATCTTTATGGGTTGGTTAGAACAGCTAGAGGGCATGCAAGAAAGTAAAAGAAAATGAATATGTACCATACATTTAAAGTAGAATTATACAATTTTAACCAGTCATGGCTACCGCCCCCCCCCCTCCAAAGAATCCTGGGAACTGTGATTTGTTAAGGGTGCTGAGAATTGTTAGGAAACCCCTATTCCCCTCACAGAGCTACAGAGTTCCTTGGGAGAGGGATTGATGGTTAAACCACTCTCAGACAGATTAGACAAGAGGGCCCTGTTTTAGGCACATAGATACAACATAACTGTTGTTGGACTAAATAGCTTCCCAGTATTGATTTATTGCATGCTCCTTTTCCACCTTCCTTTGACCTTCCTATGCCCTGTACACATTATTTCTAAATAGACTTTTCCTTTGATTTGTCAGTTTTGCAACGTTCTTCCCCCTTGGCTCCTCTGGGCTGAACATGGAGTTCTGGACAAAACCTGTGAAATATGAAGAACAACTTTGTTTTTTCATTTTTCTTTAAAATTGTAGCTCTCCTAATCAGTTGGTTGGTTTCAGGAAGACTTGAATTTCAGGCTTTTCTCCAGAGCTGACTGCTTGGACTGTCCAGGGCTGACTCTTAGTAGCCAGAGAACACCAGATCCCTGAGAGGTCTTCCCCATGGCTGGGCTTGACATTGCCATTGCAGCTGCAGCAATATGCGGAACTTGTTCATGACCACAAAATAACCAAAGTTCTTCTTCTCATAAAAAGGTAGAAGCAGGGACTTCCCACCTCCTCCTCAGCAGGGACTTCCCATCTTCTCTCCCCTTTCACAGCAAATGAATCTGAAAGAGTATGCAAATAGCACAGAGTCCAAAATAAGAGAGCTGTTGACTACTCCCACTCAGCTGAGCTGCTGAAGGACATGTGCCCTCCCTCAGTATGTCTGCCCATCTTGCAATTTCCGTCACTTTTTTGAACTTAAGGTTCACACATTTATATATATATATATATATATATATATATATATATATATATATATGCATGACTATAGAAGGGATCCTATAAATTCTTCACTGATGCTTTTTTAGTATACACTCCAAATTTATTATTTCCATTTTTTTCCCCTCATGTGTCTTTGTGTACAGAGAGAGATCTCCTAATCAGTTTGTTGGAATTACATTGTGATCCCACAATATCAAGGGGATTGTAAACTTTTACCTAAAGTACAGAAAGTCTGGCTTCAGAGTTTTGTCTTTTTTTGTCATGGAGCTATGGCGGGTGGGGAGAGTTACTGGAGGAGGAGTACTCATGATGTGAGATTCTCCAGAGAACATCTGGAATGATTTCCTGCCAGATAGCATTCTTTCGGTACAAGATAGGCTCCATGTAGTGTAAAAAGTTCTTCTCAGGAAGGCAGGGGAAAGCAAGGAGTAGACTTTTCTCCTACTCCTACTTGTATCACTTGAGAAGGCTGGAGTAGGATTACCTGTAGAGGTATTCAGGGTGTGGATGACTACAACTATATGGGGAGTTTCTGTGTAAAAGACTTATTACAGTCCCTGGTTCTAGTAGTAGTAGTAGTAGTAGTAGTAGTAATAATAATAATAATAATAATAATAATAATTCATTATTTGTACCCCGCCCATCTGGCTGGGTTTCCCCAGCCACTCTGGGCGGCTTCCATAGAAACAAAAAAAACACCAAAATATCACACATTAAAAATATCACACATTAAAAACTAATACCACACATTAAAAACTACTTGGAGGAAATGTCCTGGTTAAGTGAAGGAAAACACGTAACCTATAATAGTGGTAGTCATAGTATTCATTTCATTTCTTTATCACTTTAAATTTTTAAGAAACAAACAGTGCTTTACAGCACATTAAAACATCAAATAAAACAATCCAGAATAAAACATTCCTAGAGAATGTCAAATGCAAGGTATATCCATTCAAAGGAACATAGTTAACAGGAAACTAAAATATTATCTTAAGGATTTCAAAACAGAATATTACAAAGCAGGTCAACCACAGAATGCACATTTAACGCAGCAAAGTTTTCTAAGAAAAACCTGAAAGGAAACATTACTAAAGCAGATCAAATATAAAATGCATATTTAAAACAGCACAATTAACGAGAATAAAATATTATCACAAGCATAGAACATATCTGCTGCTGTTGCTGCCAATCCTGTCAATGGTGGCTCATGATGAGTGGCAGCTATGGAAGCTCAGGATCTGTGGCCTGGGTCTGCACTAAGAGATGGCCAAGATGGTCCCAACAACAATCTTGCTACTACATATTTTCCTATCCCATTCTTCTTAAGTTCCCAGGCTCCACAGTTTAAGAAGAAATCAAACTTGGGCTCTAGCCACACTATCCCTCTCAGAAATCATTATATGTTCCCTTTCTTTGATTATGTTGGCTGTAAAACATGGAAAGAGTAAGAATGTGGTCAGGAAATAAAGAGAGTGCTCTTCCTAAACTTTGCCTTGTTCCTTCTCTTGCCTGTTTGACAACAACAGGTAGTGAAATTGGCAGGTGTGAGCAGGAAGGGATATAGCCAGATGATTCCAGTATTCCAAGAGTTTCTATGGATGCATTTATTGCCTGTTTTCTGGGCTGAAGACTGAGGAGATGGATCTGTCTTCACACCCTAAGTTTTGGCTCTGATCCTAAAAACTCAGTTGTGCGAACTAATCCTGATGGCAGATGCAGTTTCACCTGTCACCAGAAGTGTAGCTCTTCAATAAATGGTTGTACAACACAGGGGTGTTTTTTTTTGGGGGGGGGTGCCAAGCAATTTTTGACAGAGACAAGTATGACTCTAATGAAGGCTTGGTCATAAAGGAAATGTGTCTCAATGGAACAGCATTTGTCTGCATTCAAATGATTGGGTGGCTCCAAGAGAGATTTGGAAGACACCCCAGTTACTGAAGGGTCAAGAAGAGGTCTTTTGTTTTACTCTTCTCTGAAAAAGGAAACACAGTGCTGACCAACCCAACTCTCCAGAACTCTCCACACATAGAGTGAACTCTCAGCACTTACTCTGCAGAGAAAACAACTTCTTGACTGTAGAGTGTCCAATATAAAGAGGTTAGTCTCAGGGTGAGAGAGATGTTCCCCACAGGCTCAGATGCTGAAGATGCAAGTGGCTTATCTCATGTCTTTAAATCTACACTGCTACATTTTCTTAAAAGGAGTTTCTACTTTGCTGAATTCAGTTTAGTTGGATACAAGGGGTCATTGTCTGTCTGCTTGGGAGGTTTGTTGTTGTTTTCATTTTAAAACTGCATAGAATAGTCCCACTCTTATTTGCCTCCAGTTGTCTATTTGGCTCTGGCTCTCCGGGACAAAGAGAAACTCAATAAAGGCTGTCTGTCTGTGTCTTAGAATGAATCTGGCTTTTCTCCCAAAGGCTTCTCAATCATTTTATTGCTTTCTGACTTCAGTTCCATTATCACACTTCTTTCCCACTCTCCATCCCACTGCTTACGATGGAACAGCTTCCACTCTCTTGGGTGCCTGTCAAGAAACAGGAGGATGAAGTCACTGAGTATTGGAAAACTCCTCGAGTCTAACTGCCTGAATTATTTTCTTCTGTGAATTATGCCAAAGAAATTTGAGGTGGTCTGGAGGAGCTGCGTACCGATGCCTTTCCAGTGTGCAAACAAGAGTCTTGTTGAACCTTTAAGACTTGTGGTGCCTCCAGACTGTCACTATTTTGTGGGATGGATTTAGGTACATGCTGTTAACTTTAGGTTTGCACAATTAAAGTTCCCTGTTGCCCTAGCACAACAAATGCACTCTCTCTCTCTCTCTCTCTCTATATATATATATATATATACACAATGAATTGTGGTTAAGAAAATCACAGAGAAATGCACAAAAGTGTGGGATAAATGAATGATGAACAGGAAGACATGTTAGCAACCGCATATATACACATGGTTTGTGGGGGGAGGATAAAGAGTGTGAACAATGAGGTCGGGAAAATGAAATGCATAAACAGTGATAATTATGTAATTAACAGTGATTCACAAAACAAATGTTAGTAATGCAGACATCCTGGCATTGGAAAGCCACTGGCTTTCAGCTGTTTCCTTGCTGGGGTTGTAATAGCTCATCTTTCTCCATGCTGAAGTCCTAAACGTGGCTGCTTGAGGGCAGGTCTCGTTGAAATGGGTGGCACTTGCTTTTCAAGAAAACGCGTTTTGGGACTGGAGTGCAAGAATAACAGTTCTACAAACCAAAAGCATCTCTAGAAAGTTCTTAATTCACAGGGCCAGGGCACAGCTAGGGGAGAGGGAAGATTTTTCTGTAGGTCTCCTCCTCTCAGTAAGGCAAGAGCAGGAAACCACATCTCCGTATTAGGAGTGTAGGCTTTGCATCCTTAAGGTTGCAGGTTCAGGGCCTAGTGTTTTCAAGAAGGGCTAGGGAAGGCTTTTACTAGAAACACCTGGATAGTGTTTTTTACAGAATGCCATAAAGAGCTACCTTACATAATGCAGCTTGGTAATGATAGCACCAGTGCCTGGTTCTGTGCTCATTGCAGATATTTGCATTATCTAGAAAGGCGTTTTTCTGCCTGGAGGTGATAATTTTCTTGGGGGAAAGCGGCTACTTAATCTACTTGTTTCTTCATGATCTGATACAGGAGAGATTAAACCTTTTCACATATTAGTACTAACAGATGACCTTCTGTCTTTGTTTTTGCATTTCTCTCTCCTTTTTTAATAAAAAAACAAATCTTCAGCAGCACACCCCCAAAATAGTAATTGTGCAGCTTGCAAAAGCTTTTGTGTAAGGTCTTTCTGGGGGTTCCTTGTCTCTCCTCTGGCCTCCTGCCGATCTACCTGACAGTGTGTTTATGCCATTCCTATTAGATCGATGCCTCCTGGCCCACATAAGACCTCTCTAGTATTGGCTGGCTGCCGTTTCTCATCTTGAACCCATTCTAGATTAAAAGCAGAGCTCCTTTCCCTCTGAAGAATGTTACTTCACAACAAATGGGATGGAAAGACATCTTCTGTTTTATAACAAGCCTTCAGGTTTATATGACTGTAAAGTTCTGCCCCACCCCCACCCCCACCCCACTCTGTGTTTTACAGTAGCAAGCAGTTCGCCTCCCACCTCTCCACCATCTGTGTCAAGTGCTTGGCAGGTTGTCGGTTTAGGACAGTTTCTGTAACAAGCTGGCTTTCTTCATGGCTGGCATTCTGTAGGCACAGTTAGATTTAGGGTGTTTCATTGTCAGCAGTTAACAAGGTGCTGGGAGTTCTTGACATTTCCTTTTAGAACTTCCCTATATATTACTATAGGACTCTTTGATGCTGCACTGTTGCTTTCAGGAATAAGTATAACCCCCCCACACCCCATTCTTTCCCTAGCAAACCAGCCATGACTTTTGATTAAGTTACCAGTTAGTAGCATGGAAATTTATAAATAGGAACATTATTGTTGATCATACAGTTTCATTTTTATCTCTCATAACATGCTGGCTTCATCCTGATTCTCTTGAACGGTGATGTTCAAAACTTTCTGCTACAGCGGAACCCTTTTATGGTGGCTCAACTGCCAACAAGTTTATTTGAGGCTTCTAGGAGTGCCTGGCGTGCTCTGGTCCATGGGGTCACGAAGAGTCGGACACGACTAAACGACTAAACAACAACAAATGTCTAAGAGGATTCTGGGGCATGTTCTGTGGTGCGCCCTGAATTATTGTGGGCTGGTGCTGGCCTGGCTAGTTCAGCCCTCTTTCTGGTGCTTATATTGAACTGAGAAGCTAGATTTAGGCATTCATTGCAAAGGTACGAAAGGGGTCTTTCAGGTAAGTTCAGGTGATAATGATTAGAATCCTCCCCATGGTTGGGTCCCTGATTGTTCAGGATTCCTGATCACATCTAAGCAGAATGAACTTAGAAGCGCCCTTCATATGGGTTCAGAAAAGAAAAACAGAAAATGGGAGAGAAAATGGCAGCAGTGAAATGAGAAGGTGAACATTATAGAAAGTGATGAAAGGCTCTTTTGGTAACAAAACACGGGCATAAATAATGTGACTTGCCCTCTTGTTCAGTATCAACCACAAGCTTCGTTGAAGAGGAAACCACCAGAAATCAAGAAAGAGGATACAACTACTAAAAGAATTCAGAAGTTTGACCAATAATACATGAAATGCTTTTTAATCTACAAGCACAGATCCAAAAGTGGCATGTTAACAAAAATAAAGGTACCCATGCCACCATCTTTCTTGGCCCCATCCAAACTATCTGTTCTGGCCTCTGCCCACAGGCACTATCTTCACTCTGCTATTGCAAAGCTTCCTGTTTCACCCACTGACAGGCTTTTTGCTGGCAGTAGCCCAAGGAAAGCCACGAAACGGGATGTTCTGGGGCAAGGGAAGAACTGACCCAATGGGTCCTGAGCTAGCCCCACTGCTGCCACTTGATGGGTGTGGGTTCAATTGCTACTACAGCTCCAGGCTGGCTTTGCCTGCCCCCCTTCCTCCCCTGCTGGTGTGAGCAGAGTAGTGGTGTTTTGGATTAAACAAATGCACATCCCTCACCACAAGCTGTTTCTGATCAGACTTCCTTCGTTGATGCCTGTGCCTTCCTTTTGTCTTCCCTGGCAGGAATCTACATCCTGATTGCTGTTGGAGCAGTGATGATGTTTGTGGGTTTCCTGGGCTGCTATGGTGCCATTCAGGAGTCACAGTGCCTTCTTGGAACAGTAAGATACCATTTTTACTTCCTTACCTTTTCCCTTAATACCTTGATGAAAACCCAACAGTAGAAAGTGTTGGTGTCCATTAAGGGAACAAGTATGTCTGTGGTTTAAGCGCACTTTTGGTCCTTTTTAGCTGGCAGCTTTTGTCCAGAAGAAATGGGGAAACTGCAGAATCCTCCTGCAATTTATTTGATCCCAATTTATGTCTGTGAAAGACTTCTGTGGTACCATCTAAATCCCAAGGGTGCTCAGCATATTGCCACTATGTTCCTCAGTGACAAAGGGGAAGCCAAGCATGCGTGGTTTAGTTATTCTATCTCTAGATATCTAAATTACCCAAATATTAAATTATTATTTGTGTAAGATTGCCTTGTCCTCCTAGAGAACAGCAGTATGTCCCGGTACAAAATGAGACAGTAGTATTTGCCTGGTTCATAAAGTGCTCTGAGATTCATGTTCTCTCTCTGTCTGCCTCCATCCCCACTGCCTGCCTCCTATCCTCTCTACCCAGCAGGCTGCCAAGGGTGGGACAGATCACTCTTGCCAGAGCCCTGGGTGGATTGCTCACACAGGCCTTTTGAAACAAGGCCTGAGAGCTGCTGGTTGCCTGGCCCTGCTTTTAAATTATGTCAGTGCTGTGTGAAAGTAAATGTCTGCCAAGGGAAGACCAAAATCAAAACAAAGGCTGAACTCTTGCAAATAGCAAGGAGAACAAGCCCCAAGAATATAGATCCACAATTAATAATTTAAAACAGAAAAGCTGCCTGAAATGTGCAGAATGCAGTTTTAGGGGAAATAACCCCTAAACTTGGAACTTAATTGGCTGCGTCACCATGTCTGGCATTAAAAACACAAAGTCGCAAGGCTACCACCCTCCCTGTTTTATAGTAGTGCTCTTTTGGAAAAAAGAATGTAAGAAGAGCCTTCTGGTTCAAGTCAGTGGCCCGTCTATTCCAGTGGTCAGTCAGCTGCCTGTGGGAAGCCTACAAGCAGGACCTGAGCACAACTCCACTTCCCCTCCTGTGGTTTCCAGTGAGCATAATGTCTCCAACAGTGGGAGCAGAACGTAGCCATCATAGCTAGTAGCCATTGATAGTTTTATCCTGCACGTATTTGTCTAATCCTCTTGAAAAGCCATCCAAGTTGGTGACAATCATTGCCTCTTGGGAGCCTCTTTCCTTTTTTAAGGTTGCATGTTCTTTCTTGCCCATGATGGAGTGCATACGTACCCTCCTTTTTGTGTTGCTATAATTCATTGCATAAACACCCCTATCTTGCCCTGGGAATGCTCAAGCTCACCCCTTTACATGTGGTCTACATTTGTAAATTGATTGGAGACTTGTGAGAGTATCACAGTTTGGAGATTTCACTGGACAGTCCCATGTACTCTGCTGCCCCACTGTTGCTTATGAAGCTGTCACTCCCTGGCTTCTCTGTTATTTGCGCTCTGCCAGGCTATTGCAAGTCCTCTGGGAAGCACTGTAATTTCTCCTGTTCTGTATATAAAACGTCCACTGGCACTTGAAGTGCTCAGTAGCAATTGCTCGTAACTGTCCCTTGAGCATTGTAGACAAATGTCTGAGGACTTTCTGAAAAGTAGTGGGATTTTGCTGCAGCTTTCCAAAATATACTACTGTATAACATTGTTCCAGCATTTTTAAGATGATGAGCATGAATGGCTGAGATATTGCTACAGGAGGCTTTTTTTCAAGGCTTCTCAGCTACACCAGAGTGTTTGCAATTGTCTTCTGGCATTGTGATGCTAGTGCACAATGTTTTGTGCATATCCTACTTATCCTGGTCTTTCTAGGCACTGGCTGTGTTAGCACATTGTGCTCCCTCACCGCTTTCTTCCACTTTGCATGGCCAAGAAGAGAACTTCTGCCAAGTTCTGTTCTGCGTTTAAAGACTCTCTGCTTCATGTGACATATGAACCAAATATCTTGCTGCAAAACAGACTCTAGTCAGTGTCATAATTCAATTTCAAACCATGAGTTATAAAGCTGCCTTATTAAGCTAGCCGGAGCTTTATAAAAACAAAACAAAAAACAGGATTTCTGGTTTGTACATAGCAGTAAGCTGAGATCCTTTAAAAACAGAACTAAACTCTGCAGGTGGAGGAGTTGGGAGTGCATAAATCTGATGCTTCACTCCAAATGCTGTGGACTACAGTTCCCATCATCCCTAGCCATTGGCCATGCTGGTTTGGGCTGATGAGAGTTGTAGTCTATAACATCTGCAGAGCCTACCCATGCACAAAACCATGATTTAGCATTGCTTGCCAACTGAGCCACTGTTTACAATGAGACAGCAGCCTTAAATGGAAGGCTCAGAAGCAGAATGCATTCCCTTTGAATTGAACTGTGTGGGGATGTGGAATACACATTGATTTGTGGTTTCTCAAAGAGGCCACTATTGTCCTGGTGAGATAGTGATGGCTCTCCATTCATGAAGTTCACTATTGACCCTTTTTAATCTCATACTCTTGACACCCCCTTAAACGGACTTGCACACTCCTACCAAAGTCATTTTCTGTTACTCAAGAGCACTACTTCCTTTTCTTATCTGATCTGTTTTCTTCACAGTTTTTCACATGCCTCGTAATTTTGTTTGCTTGTGAAGTGGCTGCTGGAATCTGGGGCTTCGTTCATAAGGATCAGGTAAGGGGATTCATGAAGAGGATTCATAATATATATTTATGCAGAACCGGTAAGTTTCCAGCACGACAAAGAATCTCCTGGTACCTTAAAGGCCAACATTTTTAATGTGGCATGAGTGTCCTAGGCCAAAGCCTGTTGAGTTTGCAAAGTGACGTAGTTTCTCCTCACAAAATCCCTTGTAGAGGGTAGGTTAGGCTGGGTGCCCAAGAATATATTTATAAATGACCGGGCTGTTTTGTATTCCTTTACTTGTTTTTCTTCACGTACCAGCCCCTAGGTGTGAAAGCATGCTAGACCTCTCCCTTCCTCCCCTCAGACAGTGATGTGAGGAAATGTGTGGCGTGTTGACCTCCACGTAGTTTACATTTGATGCATTGCAAGGAAAATAAGACCAGACCCTCTTTTTAACATCTAATTTGGCACAGGGAGCTGGTGATTACTCCCAAAACTTTACAGTGAAGCTAGGTTAGGAATTTGGGGTGGTATCCAACAAAGTACCGTATTTTTCGCTCTATAGGATGCACCCGACCACAGGACGCACCTTGTTTTAGAGGAGGAGAACAAGAAAAAAAATTCTCCCCCTCTCTGCGCAGCGCCCCTTCGCTGGTGCGTTCAAGATGCGTTCAGTCGCCTTCAGTGAAGCAACCCGAAGCCTCCGGAGCGCAGCGGGAGTTCCCACTGCACTCTGGAGGTTTCAGGTGGCTACCTTGGAAGCCTGGAGAGCGAGAGGGGTCGGTGCGCACTGACCCCTCTCGCTCTCCAGGCTTCAGTGAAGGCAACCCAAAGCCTCCGGAGCACGGCGGGAGTTCACGCTGCGCTCTGGAGGCTTCGGGTTCCTTTCGACCTGCTCTTGCTCTCCCGGCTTCAGCAAAAGGAACCTGAAGCCTCCAAAACGCAGTGGGAACTTGACCCCTCTCACTCTCCAGGTTTCAGCGAAAGCAACGCGGAGGGAGCACTCCCTCTGCATTTCGGAGGCTTCGCGTTGCTATTGCTGAAGCCAAGGAGCCTGCATTCGTTCCATAGGACGCACACACATTTCCCCTTAATTTTTGGAAGGGAAAAAGTGCGTCTTATAGAGTGAAAAATACGGTAGTTAGCTTATTGCAACGATTTTGGGCTGCAAGGCAGAACTTTCCCTCCTCCTCTCCCTGTGTGTCGCCCATGCACCCCCTGAATTGGTTCTGGGGATTACTCCAACTCTGCAGAGCAGATTTGAAGAGGGTGCAGGAAGAGGAAAGGGAGGGGAACTGCTTTGTTGGATACCACCCTGGTCCTGGGTTTTCCACTCTAAAACATAATACTGCAACTACATCAGCACAGGGCACATTCACTTGAGGCAGAGCATGGTTCTGCCTTCTGTGTAGCAGCTTTCCCCAGTGTGGTGCCTTCCACATATTTTGGACAGCTGTGATGGCTGTGGCTGGTGTGGTTTATAGTCTAAAACGCTTTGAGGGCCCCAGGTTGGGGAAGGGTGTTTGCAGCTCCTCTTTTGCAGATGTTTTAACAGGTCCAGGATAGTCAGGAACTATGCAGCAACACAATATCTCAAGCTGCTGCTTCAACAAACGTTTTGCCCCACCCGTTTTTCCTACCTGCTGAGAGCAGCCCTCTAGCTCTGGAGGCCAGATGAACCAACTGCATCTGCTTAAGAGCCAGAGATCATGCTAATGTTTTAGTCCATAGCTGCTCCAGAACTTCTGTTGTATGTATACAGTTGTTCCCTATGCGCTTCCACAGACTGTCGTGACATACAAAATACAACTCCCAGCCCTGAGAGTTTCCAATCCAAGTTTCAGTATAGGGGAAGACTGGAAACAAGAGGCCCAGGCGAGAAGGGCTGGATAATACAAGAGAGTTTCTAAATATAGACTTTGTTTCAGTTGTACATTCCTGTGATTCGGTAAAGACAAGTGTTGCCTCGGGATCAAGTGTTGGCAACGTTCCCTCTGAAAGCTGAGTGCTCTAACCTGAATAACATAGGGGATACTATGTTCAGAGTTTTGAGAGTGTTGGTGATCCGGCCTCTTTCCCAGTTGGTTACAGCGTGGTGCTGAGAGCGCCAAGGTTGCAGGTTCAATCCCTGTATGGACCAGCTGCATATTCCTTCATTGCAGGGGGTTTGGACTAGATGATCCTCAGGGTCCCTTCCAACTCTTCTATGATTCCTGCGGCATGTTTGGCAGCTATTGAATAGCTGTGAAATAGATTGTGGATAAGTGGAACCTGCAACAAAATGTCGCTGTGCAGAGTGCTTTTGTTCAAGGTGCTGGACAGCCCCTTTCCCAGCGCACTCCATTCCATTTCCCAAACCCAGTTTCCAGTTTCCCATATCCCTCACCAGCAACAGCCAATCAGCATGCTGTGCCTGCTGACCACAATCAGTCCTCACTAGGATATCACCCCTTTAGAGTGGTTTTTGTGCCTTATTATTATTATTATTATTTTTACAAAATTTATTTCTACAAACCTTAAAGTATCCGCAAGCCTACTGATACTGCCTTCCAGATAGGGCTGAGGAAAAACTCCTGTCTAAAACACTGGCACGGGTTGCCTGTCAATGTAGACTATACTGTACAGGGTGGGCCACAGTGGTCTGACTGCACAACCCAGTTTCCTGTGTTTCATCCTTGCACATGACTCTATGGGGGTTATCACTCAGATAGCAAGTTTGCTATTATCATTCATCAGTAGTAGTAGTAGTAGTACAGTCATACCTCGGGTTACAGATGCTTCGGGTTGTGCGATTTCGGGTTGCGCACTGCACTGAACCCAGAAGTACCGGAGCAGGTTACTTCCAGGTTTCGGTGCATGCGCAGAAGTGCTAAATTGCACACGTGCAGAAGCACTGAATCGCAACCCGTGCGTGCGCAGACGCAGCACTGTGGATTGTGAACGTACTTCCCACACGGATCACGTTCGCAACCCGAGCGTCCACTGTAGTAGTAGTATATCCCACCTTTGTCCCTGATAGGACTCGGGGTGACTAATGTTGTGTATTGAGTCAAAGGATTTTATATCTGTATTATTACTGTCTGAAATTGAATTAGGGTAAAGTAACTGCCTTTTGGTTCCAGAGGGTACAGCTACTATTGGTTCATTTAAGCTGCTGTATTTGGATCCTCTGTCTTATTGGTTGCCTCCAAAAGGCAGGACTGTGATTGCCTGATATTGTTCCCTCCAAAATGTATCCCTTCTAGCTTGTTCCCTGTCCCTATAAATGTAGCTCTCCCCTCCTCAGGTTTTAGTCTTGTTGCTTTTAATAAAGAAGCGTTACTAGAGAACTGTCTCCAGCATATTATGAAAGAGAGCTGAAATCACAAACCCCACGTCACAACAACTGGCGACGAAGGTGGGATCCAGAATGCTGAGGAGCGGTTAAACGCAGCCCTGCCTCAGAGTCCGGATTGTAGCTAAGAACAAGACTCACTGGCCGGCTGAGAAGACGACCCTGCCCACAGGACAATGGAGAGTCCAAGGGTATTGGAGCCCTTCCAGCCATCAGAGCCCCACACGTGGGAAGACTACGTCGAACGCTTTGAGTTCTTCGCAGTGGCTCAAGGGATCACCGATGCCAGCAAAAGAAGGGCCACATTCCTGAGCTACTGTGGGCCTGAGACCTTCAAGCTGGCCAAGGCATTGCTTGCCCCAGCGAAGCTAAGTGAGACATCTCTCAAAGATATTCTTGCCTGCCTAACAAGCCATTTAGCGCCTACTGAGACCAAGATGGCCCGGCGGATGGAGTTTCATAAGAGGCAGCAGCGTGCTGGGGAGTCTGTATCTGCATTTCTAGCTGAACTGTGGAAGCTCGCTCAGCACTGCGACTTCCAAGATCTGGAAGAGACTCTCCTGGATCGGTTTGTCGGTGGTCTGAGCAGCAAGAAAGCCAGAAGACGCATCGTGGCTAAAGAAGAGGTTACCCTTGCTTCAGCCTTGAAGGAGGCCACTGCCACGGAGAATTATGAAAGAGAGGAGCTTGATGCCAGTCGCAGGGCCCCTAAGCCACAGATAGAAGTTGCGCATGCCATGGACGAGCTAGAGGCTACTCCGAGCCAGAGCCCAGTCCGTGGGGTCGAGTCAGTGCGTCAGGCCTGCACAGTGCACAAAGATCACCGAGGCAGGTGCCCTGGTTGTGGCGGAAACCATGAGCGGAAGAGTTGTCGTTTCCAGGATGCTATGTGCCGGACGTGCGGAAAGACAGGTCACATCGCCAGGGTCTGTAGATCGGCGGCGTTGGGAGCGACAGGAGCACCTAGACTGGAGCATCGCAGATCGCCCACAGCAAACCATGTTCTAAAGGACTGCCACTACGTAACGGAGATCAACGGGAGGGTCGTGCAGTTTCCAGCGCAAGGCAAGGCACACGTCAAGGTGAAGATTAAGGGTCAGCTGTGCGACATGGAGGTGGACTCCGGATCTGGATTCACTATCGTGTCGGACCAGACCGCGAGGACATTCTTCCCCAGGGGTAAGTTGCCCCCTCTGGAGCCCTTCCCGGCAACTTTGCAGTCATACTCAGCGGGCCACATCCATGTCATGGGAATGTGTGCCGTGAGAGTACAGTTCCGGGACAAACAGGCGGTACTGAAACTGGTGATTGCGAAGGGCAGTCGCCCCAGTCTCCTGGGCACTGACTGGTTCCCCGCCCTGGGACTGAGTATTTCAGGGCTTAATTCAATCCAAACCTGCCCTGAGATGAGCGAGGCATTATGCAAAGAATTTGCTGGTCTCTTTAATGGAAAACTGGGTTGTTATAAAGGGCCCCCAGTTGACTTCGAATTGAACCCTGGGGTGGCCCCAATCCGACTCAAACCAAGGCGAGTGCCATTTGCACTGCAACCCAAGATTGAAGCAGAGCTGGATAAATTGGTCAAGCAGGGAGTTCTCTCACCCGTGGACTCCGCTAAGTGGGAGACTCCAATCGTCACGCCCCTTAAAGCAAATGGGGAAGTCAGGATCTGTGCTGATTACAAATGTACTATCAATAAGGCACTCAGGGGAAACTCATACCCCATTCCAGTCGTATCACATCTGTTGGCTAAACTGGCTGGGGGCAAGGTGTTCGCCAAAATTGACCTGGCACAAGCTTACCAACAGCTGCCAGTAACCCCACAATCAGTGGGAGCACAGACTATTGTCGCACATAAAGGGGCGTTCAGAGTTAACAGATTACAATTTGGAGTTTGTGTGGCCCCAGGGATTTTTCAAGGGCTCATGGAGCGCCTGTTAAGAGGTCTGCCGGGGGTCTTGCCATTTTTTGATGACGTTTTGATTGCTGGAAAAGACCCACAGGAACTGGTTGCGCGTGTCCGTGCAGTGTTGCTCAAGTTCAAGGAGGCGGGGTTGCAACTAAAAAAGGAAAAATGCAGTTTTGGGGTGCCAACTGTGGAATTCTTGGGGTTTAAAATTGATGCATCAGGCATCCACCCCACAGATGCTAAGGTTAAGGCCATCATCGAGGCACCACGACCACAGAACAAGACGGAGTTGCAGTCATTCCTGGGACTTATTAACTTTTATCATTCGTTCTTACCCCAGAAAGCTTCGGTAGCTGAACCATTACATAGACTGTTGCAGAAAAAGAATGTGTGGCGATGGGGGCAGGAGCAGCAGAAGGCTTTTGACTCCTTGCGAGGAATGCTGAGTAGCAAGAGCGTCCTTGCTCATTATGATGAATCGAAGCCGCTGGTCCTGGCATGTGATGCCTCTCAATACGGCCTGGGGGCGGTGCTGAGTCATAGGGAACCGGATGGGTCGGAAAAGCCCATCTCTTTCTATTCCCGTACGTTGTCGCCCACGGAGCGCAACTATGCTCAAATTGATAAAGAGGCGCTTGCAATTGTGGCAGGAATCAAAAAGTTCCATGATTATGTGTACGGTCGCCATTTCTCCATTGAAACGGACCACAAACCACTGTTGGGGTTGTTCAACCCAAACAAACAAACGCCACAAATTCTCTCCCCCAGAATGTTGCATTGGTCTATATTCCTGAACGGGTTCCAGTACACCTTGACCCATGTGCCGGGAAAACGGTTGTGCCACGCTGATGCGCTGAGTCAATTGCCCCTTCCTGGCGGGAGCAACGAGGATCCTGCTCCAGCGGAGCACATAATGATGCTGGAAACACTTCCGGGGGCTCCTGTAACGGCTACTGATATTGCTGAGAAAACGAAGAAAGATGCTGTTCTCTCCCGTGTGCTCACTTGGGTGGGGAGGGGGTGGCCAGGTGGTCCGCATGAAGACAAATTCAGGCCTTATGCGACAAGGCAGCACGAGTTATCCATGCATAAGGGTTGTCTCCTGTGGGGAGATAGGGTGATCATCCCAGCACCACTGAGAAACAGGGTTCTTGAGACGCTTCACATGGGACACCCGGGAATGGTCAGGATGAAGTCGCTAGCCCGATGTTATGTGTGGTGGCCTGGAATGGACCAGAACATAGAACAATGGATACGAACATGCAAGGCATGCCAAGAGGTGCGGCCAGAAGTGGCCAGAGCACCAGTTCACTGGTGGGAGCAGTCCAGATCTCCCTGGAGCCGGCTGCAGTTAGATTTTGCTGGGCCATTCCAGGGGAAGGTCTTTTTGGTTATCGTCGATGCATATTCCAAATGGTTAGAAGTGGCGATGGTCCCTAGCATGGCATCAGCTGCCGTAATCAAGGTGTTGAGGCAGCTGTTTGCAACCCACGGGTTACCTGAGACCATTGTATCAGATAATGGGGCAGCTTTTGTATCCCAAGAATTCAGGGCATTCTTGGCTGATAACTTCATAAGAGGGGTCACATCCGCGCCCTTTCACCCATCCTCCAATGGGCAGGCGGAGCGCATGGTAAGAACAGCCAAAGAATCCATTGCGCGCTTAATGGAGGGTAACTGGTCAGCTCGCATCGCGCGAATGTTATTTTTGCAGCATGCGACGCCGTGTACTGCGACGGGCAAGTCGCCAGCTGAGCTGCCCTTGGGTAGAAGATTGGTAACGGTGTTAGATTATGTCCACCCGGATAAAATGCCAAACCGTAATTCAAGAGCAAACCCCCAGGCTGAGACTGACACAACAAGGTATTTCGCCCCTGAAGATCTGGTCTGGGTGAGGAACTATTCACGAGGTTCGCGGTGGGTGGCTGGTGTGGTCACCCGGGCTAGTGGACCTGTGTCCTATTATGTGACCTTGGAAAATGGGCAAGTTTGGAAGAGACATATAGATCAGCTGAGGCGCCGGGCGCTCAGCAGGGAGGAGTCTGATAATTCATCCCTGGCTAACGACGCAGAGCTGCAAGACCAGAGTGAAAATGGCCCAGAGGTGCAATCACCAGGGGCTTCAGCAAATGAACCAGGGTCTGCTAGTCCTCAGGATGATGAGGTACAGGTAGGGGACACTGAGATGTCTGGGACTCCATCTGTTCCTGACGAAACCCCTATAGCAGCCCCCCTACCACTGGTGACACCCAATCCAGAACCGGCAACACCTGTTGTCAGGAGATCAAGTAGAAGTTGTAGGACCCCACAGTACCTAAGAGATTACGTCTGCTGTGCTCACTAGGGGGGGAGGGGTGTTGTGTATTGAGTCAAAGGATTTTATATCTGTATTATTATTGTCTGTAATTGAATTAGGGTAAAGTAACTGCCTTTTGGTTCCAGAGGGTACAGCTACTATTGGTTCATTTAAGCTGCTGTATTTGGATCCTCTGTCTTATTGGTTGCCTCCAAAAGGCAGGACTGTGATTGCCTGATATTGTTCCCTCCAAAATGTATCCCTTCTAGCTTGTTCCCTGTCCCTATAAATGTAGCTCTCCCCTCCTCAAGTCTCAGTCTTGTTGCTTTTAATAAAGAAGTGTTACTAGAGAACTGTCTCCAGCATATTATGTCAAGAGAGCTGAAATCACAAACCCCACATCACAACAACTAAAATAAAAACTAGAACTGCTAAAAACACAGGAAAAAAATCCTATAGTATCATGCAGACTATATTGTGGTTATATCCTTGAATAGCTGTTAGTACTTCAACAAAGAACACATGTCAAACCTAGTCCTCTGAGGTGTTTCCCCAAAGTCCAGAAAGTGGTAAGGATTAGCATTGTTGCTTGTGGGTTGGGTATACACATTCATTTTTCTGCAAAACCATTTGGGATAGGGGGAAAAACCTAAAATTGTACATTTGGGGCCACGACAGTTCATCTCATAGTTTCTTTGATTTTCTGTACATAGCCTTATATAAGACAAATACCTATGTAATGGAAGATAAAATTTCAGACTTGGAGAAGGGTTTTCTCCCCATATTAGTCTTTGTGGCTAACCACAACATTGTGGTTACACAAATAATACAGTGTTTTTAGGAACATTATTATGGAGTTTGAGGCTATGGAAAACTATGCATCTGCAAGTTGTTCTGATGTCTAGACTTAAAAGGGATAATGAAAACACAGGGCGAGGGAAAGCCAGGAAGAAGTTATGTAATAAAAGATGCTGATTTGGTTACCTTATCATAAAGTAGATTAATGGCTGTGGGGGCAATAAATAAATGCTCTCATAGGGAGGAAAAGAAAAGTAGGCAATGCAGGGGGTTATTAAATCAAGCCAAGGTAAGCATTATAATGATTATAGCAATGAATAGCTTGAAATAAAGGACACGGGGGTTTTTTTAAACTTGCAAGAGCATTTATCTTTTGGAAGAGACTGCCAAGATGGTGGATTCTCCCCACCCCCTTGCAACCTTTGCATAATCAAGGGCTTTGTGATGATTGCGGAAACCTGTTTATATACAAGCTCGTTACATCCTGTTGAATAACAGTTGGAAAACTTTGGACCTCTTCAGTAGCCTACTTTTTTACAATATTACTTTAAGTTGTGTTTATATGTCTCTTACTACGTTTAGGTCACTGTAGCCTCAGATGTTATCTATCCCCAAATTCCAGAATTTCATTCTCTCACAAGATAGTTTGCAATATTCATCCAGGGAATCGCAATCACATAGATTTTGAGACTATGTGTTTAGAGCTGTGGTAAAGATTTTATTTCTGAGAGTAACTAGTAGTTTTTGCTCCCCTTTTCTGCTCATCCTTATTTTTCTTCTTCTGCCTGCCTGCACTTGTTGTCTTCATCTCTCTCTCTCTCTATCTCTCTATCTCTCTCTCTCTCTCACACACACACACAACCCTTAAACCTCACCATAGCATGACGTGGAGGCAAACTTGATTATGTTGTTTCACTGAGATGATACTGATTTCTCTCATCCCACCACAAGGAGTGTGGGGTTCCTGTGACTGCACGAGAAAGAGCTTAACACCAGCACCACACAGCCACGCTATATGGGAATAATTTGAATGACACTCACTCATTCCTCTGTATCAAATGATCACTCACTTTTATTAGCATTGGTGTCATCTGAGCCCTTCTGCAGGCTGTGCACAGTGGGAGGAAATTCTATTATCAGTGTTTTTATCCACTAGCCAGTTCCAGATGGCACTGAAGAAATGAAATAGGAGGATTTTGTAGTCCTTAATAGTCTTCCCCTAGGGCAAATTATCCCTTAATAAAAACAGCCTCCCATTCTTCCTTTTTAAAATGAAATCTGGCATACTGTTTCTCAACTTCCTACTTCCCCAAGGGGTAGCTTAGATTGGGATGTGAAGAGGACATGTTCCCCTTAGCACAACTGCAAACAGCTGGCCCACGCATGTGTTTCCCTAAAAGAGTTTAAATCCACAACGCATTTGCCCTGCTGCAACTCTGTTGACTCTGGAGCATGACAATCTTGATGCTTTATTTAGCACTTGGCTTTGTTTTTTAAGCACACAAGGGGAGAACTGGAGGGCACAGGTTTCCCCTGCAGGCTTAAAAGTCTATCGAAAAAGAAGCTTTCATAGTCTTCCTCAACAAACCGATTTGGCATGTTTGTGATGGGGGGGGGGCTTTCCCCCAATTGCTGGGACCCAACAAATAGCCCCTACTGCCATTATGGACCAACCTCGCCCTTTTATGATGAAGACACCCTCAGAAACAATAGGGAGGTGCACATGGAAGAAAGCATCCCCTCAAATATCCAAGACCCAGCCCTTGTAGGGTTTGAAAGATTAAAACTAGCACCTTGAAGTTAGCCTAGAAACTACCCTGGGAAGTAATGGCGTAATAGAATCCACATGGTTAGCCTTTTGGGAGACAAAAACAGTGACATGTTCCAGCTCTACAACGTTGATGAGAGAAGCCTCTGGACAGCTCATTCCATGTATCAACAACTAGTCCTTGGTTTGGAGCACCAATATTGCCAATACAGTGGTACCTTGGTTCTCAAACGTAATCCATTCCGGAAGTCCGTTCCAAAACCAGAGTGTTCCAAAACCAAGCCACACTTTCCCATAGAAAGTAATGCAAAATGGATTAATCCGTTCCAGGCTTTTAAAAACAACCCCAAAACAGCAATTTAACATGAATTTTACTATTTAACAAGGCCATTGATCCACAAAATGAAAACAATAATCAATGTTCTGTACTATAAAATAAATAAGACAGTATTGTAAAAGATAAAAATTAAAATTTCTTACCTGTACTGATTATAGTCATTGTTTGGATGGGGGGCTTTTATCCATTTCCGCAGTCACACAATCAATCAATCATAAAATGAAAAACAAGCTACAGACAAAAAAATGAAAAAGCCACACAAACAAAAACGCAAAAAATAGCAAAAACGAAAGCACCAAATATCACCTCAGAACACTGCAATCAGAAACAGAAGGCTTTAATTATGATGGGGGGGCTTAAATTTGCTGCTTAAGGGTAAAACGGGAGCAAATAAGCCTTAATTACTATGCGGGGCACTCAAATTTGCTGTGCAACAGGAGAAACGGAAGCTCAGGCTTCTGGGGCAAAGTTCGAAAACCGGAACACCTATTTCTGGGTTTGCAGCGTTCGGGTTCTGAGTTGTTCAGGAACTTCGCTGTTCGAAAACCGAGGTACCACTGTAATATTGTTCACCTGCTTTAGGACCCGTGAGGCTTGCA
The DNA here is from genome assembly GCF_964252035.2 of Podarcis erhardii. NCBI lineage: Eukaryota > Metazoa > Chordata > Lepidosauria > Squamata > Lacertidae > Podarcis > Podarcis erhardii. The sequence goes on along the minus strand of NC_138497.1, from coordinate 75,320,155 downwards.
GGAGACTGTTGGTTCAAACTCATGTACTCTTAACTGAAAATTATCCTGACTCAGTTAAGGACTGGGCACTGAGTTCCTCTAGCATTTATTGAGGGCAGAGGGCCTATCCAGCTTGTAGCACTCCTCTTACTGTTTAACTCCATCTTGCTGGATTGCCTTGTCTTTTCAAGTGTGTGACAGACCTTTCTGCAAGCCCAACTCCCTGCTCTGAACTTAGCCTCTGTTCTGGATGACAATGTTAATCTACAAGCTATTTTCAGGTTTTGTTGGTTGTCTATGTCATCTTTTTCCTTTCCTTTCCTTTCCTTTTTTCTTTTTTGAGATGGTTTGAATTACTGGGAAGAAGCCGAGGTAATTTGCACTGCCCCTAGCCTGTGGCACCATGTGGTTGAGCTGCTGCCATCACCATTAACTTCAGTGTACCTATCTGCCTTAAGCAACTGGAAACTTTAGAAAACACATGGTTAGCATTTTTCATTGTGGCTGTATCTTCTTCCCTCTCCCCGTCCCCTTTGCAGATTGCCAAAGATATCACACAGTTCTACGACCAAGCGGTACTCCAAGCAAAGACAAGTGACGCTGAGAAAGCAAACAAGGCAAAGGCAGTTGTGAAAACCTTCCACGAAACAGTAAGCTGGATGCACAATTTGTTGGAAATCAAACTTGACCTTCCATCCACAGGCATGTAGTTGGCATCGTTGTTGTTCAAAGAAGTGCCCAGGGAGTATATAATTCGGAACACTGCTATTGTCCCTGTAAAGCAAGCCCTCGTTGAATTTAAGAGGCTCTTCCCCCTTGGCCATTCAAGCACTTTGGGGGTCCCCAAGAGGGATTATTGAGACCAGTGAGCAGGATGCAAGAAAGATAGCAGACATTTTAAGTGGCTAAATAAAACCAAAAGGGGTTGACATGGGAACATTATGTGTTCGGGTTTGCCATCTCCCCCCAAATAGGGGAGGGGGGGAGGACCAGGAATGGCAAGAACTGAAATTTCGTATGACAGATCCCATTGTGCTTTTCATTGGAAAGCGCCAGTGATATGATGTGTGGTCTGCTTATAAAGAGAAAAGATAAACCAACATCTGCATGTCTCCATATTATATAATAATAGCTCTTAAATGAGAGGTGGCTACCCCTGCAAAGGTTCAAAGAAGATCGTTGTCTAGTATAAGGTGCCACCTTCCAGCCAATTTTCAGATTCTTTCCAGACTTCCAGCTCAGACCTTTTCCTTCCTGCTCGGAGTTTCCCTGTTAGAATGCTCACTCCAATCCATTTCTCTGCTTACAGCTAAAATGCTGTGGTGGAAGCGCCCTGGAAAGTGCATTGAACATTCTTCAACCTGATATCTGTAGTCAAAGTGTGACTTCAGCATTTACGCAGGTAAGGAAGTGTTTGTGTGATACACCCATTGTCCTCAGTGAATAGGCCTTTCATCTCCGGCAAGACTTCAGTTGATTGGGAGTGGAGGAGGGGAATAATGCACCATGTTGAGCTTGCAATATGAAGTACAGCTTTAGGGTTGTTTCTGCACAGGACTTTCATTAAGCCTAAGGTATATAAATGGATCTGGGGCACTCTGTGTCATGTTTGTTTAAGCGTGTAAGGTAGTTTTCTGTAGGAGAAAGGAAGTTTGAACTGTTTTAAATATCTTGCAGTGTTAGGGGTGCAGCTGGGAAGCATGGCCCCATGTGTTGAAAGTGTGCATAGAATGGATTGAACATCCCTAATAATATGTGTTGGTTTTGATTAGATGTCCATCAGTTAATGGCTTACTACAGTATTATAGCCTACAGGGCAGTTTTTTTGTGTTTTGTTTTTTGACTGCAACAGGTAGGTCGAAAGCTGTTTTGGGAGGCTATTAAGTTATTATAGACAGCAGCTTGGGCTTTTGTACAAAGAGCATCAGGAGGTGCCATATTATGCTTAGGCCACACTCATCCTTCTGCTAACCTTGGATTGAGATAAATTAATTGATTGAATGGTCTTAGCTCTGTGTTTAGTTTTCCTGATGGTCACACATAATGGCAAAATACTATGGTCACATAACAGGATGTTTACTTGTTCCATCCATTATTGGTATTGAGGCCTGTGCTTTATAATATGTCCATAAACGATTAGGGGTGATCAGTGAAGTAGCCAAGTTTGGTGGTGATACTGAATTGTTCAGGGTTATTAAACCAAAAAGTGATTGCGAAGAGCTCCGAGCAGATCTCGCCAGACTCCGCAAATGGGCAGCAAAATGGCAAATGCAATTCAATGTAAACAAGTGTAATGCATGTCAGGGCAAAAAAAAATAAAATCTTAATTTCACATGCAGTTGTACCTTGGTTGTCGAATGGAATCCGTTCTGGAAGTCTGTTCGACTTCAGAAAATGTTCAGCAACCAAGGCACGGCTTCCAGCTGGCTGCAGGAGCTTCCTGCATTCAATCGGAAGCCACACAAGCTGCGTCAGATGTTTGGCTTCCAAAAAAGTTCGCAAACCGGAACGCTCACTTCTGGGTTTGCAGCATTCAGGAGCCAAAACAGATGAGTACCAAGGTGTTCAACAAGCAAGGTACAACTGTATATGCTCTGAACTGACGGTGACTGACAGCGTGTGGCAGCTGGGGGGAAAGCAAATCCCATGCTAGGGATTGTTAAGAAAGGAATTGAGAATAAAACTGTGGATATCATAATGTCATTCTACAAATCTGTGCTGTAACTGCATCTGGTTGACCATTGTGAGGATGCTGGATTAGATGAGCCATTGGCCTCATCCAGAAGACTCATTATGTTATTCTGTTCATTTTACCACAGGATCTAAGCTGTCACAGTAAAATTGATGAGCTGTTCTCTGGAAAACTGTACTTGATTGGCATTGCCGCCATTGTGGTGGCTGTGATCATGGTAAGTGTTGGAGTTGTTGTGGTGGCAGTGGCTGTGGGTTTGTGGAATATGGGATACTCCCAGAGGGCCTGTTGAGGTGCCATCCATGCAACAGCTGTGGGCAGTATGTTGATGGACCTCTAGGTCAGTTGTCAGTTTAGAATGATTGACAGCTGCTCCTCATTCTCTCCTTGCAGAGCAGGGGCAAGATGCAGCTTTCCCAGAAATGGACTGTGTCTTCTTTAGCCTGCAATGCTTTTCTGGATAGCAAGGGAGGAAGAGAAGCTTCTAAGCCACTCTGTTCCCTAAATCAGAGCCGGAGAATATCCCTTATCCCTCTACCCTCCCATAGAAGATGAAGGATCATTTTAAGATTCAAGTCTTCCTATTTTTTTCTCTCTCTCCTTTAAAGGCTGTTTTGCCCAGTGGAAGCTTAGCTCAACAGAATATTCTTTCCAATTAGAATTACATTTCAATCACTTTTATCAAGAAAATTATCTGATTATGATATGCTGATATGATACTATTATTTTAATGTGCATATAAAATATTTATATATAGCCCACCTTTTTCCATGACTGGACTCAAGGCACCTTGCAGGAAAAAAAATAAGACCAGCTAAAAACCTACCAACTTTTTATCATTCAATGTGAGGGTAAACAGAAGGTCAGAGAAATATGGAGAAGCAGCAGAAATCCACCTATAACTAAAAAGTTCGGTACTCTTTGCTCCTGAAAGCCTCGAAAATGCAGACTGGGTTTTAATGTTAACTCTCTTTTTTTCGAACTTCAACAGCAACAAAGCAAACTGTCTTAAATTAAAACCCATCTCTGCCTGCATTAGCAAAACTAGTTTTCTCTTCGACTTCTTGCCAGTCTGACTAGAAGTGGAGGTCTTGTCTACGGTTAACTTAGCCTAGGGACATAGCTTATGTTTGAGTTGGATTCTCTCTAATGTTCTCTCTTGGCCTGCAGATCTTTGAGATGATCCTGAGCATGGTGTTGTGCTGCGGCATCCGAAACAGCTCGGTCTATTGAGAAGCGGGAGGGCAGAGGCGAAGCAATGGTGCCGAAGGGACCCCAAAGTGCCGCTGTCTGACCAGGAGATACTTCCAACAAAAGACAAAGAAAATTATGTATATAAATATTTCAGATATTACCATACAGTACTTATCATTCTTACTTGGAAAGTCTTCTTTTTGTTTAAGGGTGGTGGGAGGGGGAGTTTCTGTATATTTGTGGCGGAGTTAGTTACACATCAGTTTGCGTGGTAAATCATTCCAGTGGTTCCAGGCCTTTATCAAAGAGAGCCCTTCTTTTTCTTCTCTTTCCTCATCATTCTTCTTGTGCTGCCAACATGGAAAAAGAGGGTATCATGCATAGGTGCCACCCCTTTTATGAGGAATATAGACACTTGGTGCATCCTTATTCTCTGAAAGTGATTTAAAAAAAAACATACTGAAACCCTTGTTGACACCTAATCCCAGCATGTCCCCCTTAACAATCTCTTATCTTAGTTCATAAGTAATCTTGGATACATTCTCTAAATCTTTTGAGTGTGTAGGGATGCAAGAGTCCCTTGGCATAAAGATGCACTCAGTCCTGCCGTTTCATTATTAGACAGGTGAGTGTGTCTGTATTTCAGATTGCCACCTTTTCACTGAAGAGTGGAGAGACCTTTTTTTCATAAATTGTCGTAAGTCAAAAGTCCGTTGTGTCTCCCAGAATTCACAAAGTGGCTATGATTGAAGGCCAAATCTCCAAAAGTCCTCATAAAATTTAGAATCGGGGGCATTTTTTTAAAAAAAAACCCATTAAAAAATATATTAGGTGGATTTTAGATGAAAGAGAGAATTGAATAGGTCTGGTAATGGAATGTTAAAGCTTTCTATATCTCACTGCGAAAACTGAACTTGCACATGTGCTTACATGGTTAATTCTGAATGCAAATGTTGAATGAGGTCTTTTATTTCATAAATGTGCAGTTTTCTAATGATGCCAAAAAGTATCTGTGGAAGGCGATCTCTTAAACAATGGCTAGAAACCTGTTCATTTAAATATATTAGGGGTTTTTTGTTTTTTGTTTTTTGTTTTAAGAAGGCACCTATTCTTGTGCCTTTTTAAAACTTGGTAATAGAGCTGGATAACCAACAAGATGTGTGTGACCCTGTGAGTAGAAATTGGAAGATGTTTTCCTCTTCAAACACCAGAAGTAAAACCTGAGTGATGGGGCCTAAATACTTTTCAAGCAGAGATAGTTTCCAGGACTTCACCCTTTCTGACAACACCTGAGCTGCAAGCATGAAGCCACGCGTGTTTCTTTTCAGTTGACAACTCAGATAGCTGAGTTTAGGCACCCCTTCCCTTCCCTTCCCCCCCCCCAATTCTTTTTTCCAAGTTGCAACTTGAAATTTGTTACAGTTGGGGCAAGAAGACCCACCTTCCTTACGACAGAGTGGCCATGTTCACAGGGCTTATTTGTTATTTCGGTAGTTAGTTAATCCTGTGTTATAGAAAACAGTCACAAACAAGCCCTGTGCTATCACTCCACTTAATAGTTTGACTTCTGTTCTGTTTGTTCTTGAAGGAGTAATTTAATCCCGGTTTCCCCCTGCTGATCTTCCCAACTTGCAGTGAATGCCAGGATGCCCTTTAGAACAGCAGGGGACAGCATGAACGAAAGAGAGAGAGGCGCACACACAATGCTGCAGATAGAATCTTCCAACACTAGTTGGAATGCTTTTAGTGCACAGCTAGAAGCACTGCTGGGCTTGAATGGTCCACTCAGCACTAGGTGCAGATCCTTTTTCTGAATTCAGCAATTAGAGCAACCCAGAGGTTCAGTGCAAATCCAGCCTTGCGTTAAGCAAGGCAGGTCAGAAAACAGGATGAAAGGGAATGTTTGGTCAATGTTCTCACCCAGCCGCCACCCTTTTCCCCCTATGGTGCCCTAAGGAAGCAATGCAGTTGAGGGGACTGATTGAGATCTTTTAGCCTTAGAAATAGCCTTAAAGCAACACTGCCCTGAATGTCAAACTTTGCATGCACTGGAAACAGAAATTGAACCTTACCACCCATTCCACCCATCCTTCACAGGTTTTGGGGTCACGTGTTCCAGTATAATAGGCTCTGTCTGCAACTTCTAGGTATCAATTGTGCATGTACATTTATTTACATATAATATATATGTGCGCATTGGGGTTACCAGCGTACAGAATGGATGTTTGTAACTCACTGCCTTTTGTTGAGTGTCCTTGAGAAATGTATATAAATACACCTCTAAGCAGTTTGCTTTTTCTATACCATAAGTTTGATACTGTTCAGCATTCAGTTTACAATGTGCGAGCAGCCATAACTCTGTGTTGGAAGATTCGCTGACCTGTCCTCCAAGAACTGAACATGGATCAAGCCCATTTGGGGGAGGAACTGTTTGCTTCAGGCACAGGTCATGTTGCAATACCGTGTCTGTGGAAGGTGGGTGCAGGAGATTATTGAGGATCATGCTGCCATTGAAGTGCGACAGCAGGACAAGAGGGAGGAATAAGTTTTCCAGAGCATGCTTTGTGGGTAAGGCACAAACTACATGTTACATGCAAGTGCATTCAACAATGCTTTGACACTGTAATATAAAGCAGCTTCAGGAGGATGTGATCTTAAGTGGAGTAGTAGAAAGGACAGAAGTGCTTTACAAGGATAAGTACACATCTGGAATCCCATGAACACCTGAAAGCCAAAAGGGGGGTGGGCAGTGGACAATGTACCATAGTCTGAAGATTGTGTTTTACAACTGTTTCTGCATTGTACTTCTACAGACCACAGGTAGGGAATCTTACAACAGAGTGTTCTCCCAAATTTTAAAACAATAATGAAAATTGTTTCTTTGCATACAAAAAGCCTGATGTTGGGAAGAGGGTTCTATATTAGGCTTCTCCCCAGCATGGTGGTAGTTCTGTATGTAGAGCTTATTTCTTTCTACAACAGAGTGCTGTCTGAAATGGTACAGTCCTCAATAAGTTTGTATCACATAATTTGCTGTTTCTGCAAAACTATAGATGTATGGCCACTTTTCAGTGCCAGGCAAAGCAGGATATGTTCTTGTTTCCCTTTTCCTGTCTGCAATGCACTGAGGGACTAGCAAGAGAGGGACGAGGGTAGCTGCAGCATTCCAAGGTAGGCTTAAAATAACCCCCGTGCCGTTGATTGGGGTTTGCTTTAAGTAGAGACTGGTGGTGTGGAGAATCTCGCCTCCAATATGGCTCTAGTATTTAAAAGGTGGAGACCCAGGCAAGAGAAGCCCATTCCTAATGCGAGGTGGAAGAGAGCTGACATGCAGATGCTCCTGTGCAAAGCATTGTACTGTTACATCTGACAACGTATTCGCACAATGCTATGTGAAGAGTTGTTCTCCCAACAATTTTTGTGGCTGGATCTGAGAAGCCTCTTGATTGGTTGTAGTTCCCCAGAGAACATCAATTGACAGGGTTAGGTTTGGGAGTATGGATGTGTCCAAAACATTAATTTTTGATGGTTGCTGTTTCTTGGAAGATCGTATGGCAAACAACTTTCTCTTCTAAGCCAAAAGAGAAGGATAACATTCCCCCCTTTCTCTTGGCTGGATTTGTTTGAATTAAACAGAGCCACGATGGAGACCATAGGGAAAGGCCAAACAGAACTGCTGGCCACATTGTGCTGAATGCTTGGGTTTCTTTTTTTATACTGTGGAGCATGCCACAAGCTATATGTGTGTTAACTACTATTTTTTCTCTCTCTGCCTTCTTTGTCACTTTTGAAATTTTTTAATAAACATTTTCTCCTGGTGTGTACTGTGTGATGAAGCCCTATGTTCCTTACAGCCAGTAAGTAAATTGTGACATCTGAATGTTTCGCCCATCTTGTCTCCATAGCATTGGCAAAACCAGCCATGGGAATGGGGAACAAAGGGGGGCCGGCGAAGAAGCCAAGGGAAGAGTGACCTTACCCTTACCAACTGCAGGGCTTATTGGCCAGTTGAATCTTACTCTGTTTAGAAGAAAGCAATGAGGAAACTCGCAGTTCCAAAATGGAGCTTAATTGAGGAGGATAAAATCGGCTTCTGATATGCAGCATGAACTATCCCAAAACTATCTGTTAACCGTTTAGGCCAACAGAACAGTTAGTGGTCAGTCCAAAGGGCTTGCTGCCATTGTCCAGCCCTGCTACAGGTTGCAGCAAAGCCAAGAACAAGAGAATGCATGCAAGCTTTGCCTCTTGTTGGTTACAACAAACAGCCTGGCCTTTGCACTTAGTTGCCTCTAGAAATGTGGAACAAGGGATACATTGGGGAGAATGACAGCCCCTCCCCAGCTCAACCCCTTGGCTGTGCTTCTGCCCAGAAATCATGTCCACTTGCTGTTGTCTTGCTTGTTTATCTGAATGTTAAAATAATCTGTCAAAATAACTTTTTTAAAAAATGATATATGAAAACAATTAAACAGCAGAAACGTCAGCGGTGTACTGTCAGATTTATTCCTTCCCTAACACCATGGAACGATTGTGCTAACTCTGGATTCGTGGATAGCATCCAGCTTGGGTGAATTCCGTTTCCTTAATACTTCCTTTCATGGGTTTTTTTCTTTTCTTTTCCTGTTTAAAAGCAATAGTCACTTCCTGTACCCAAAAATATATATAGGAGACGCTGTTGCTGTTTAAAAAGCTGGTATGCTTCATCCTGCCATTGTGCAAGGTGACTTGTCTTATCTCTTGTATCAGAAAGCTCAGTAGGGGTATATGTCATTCAAGCGCCCTTCTCTTCTTGTAAGAGCAAAAATTATGGACTTTGCATAAAAGGGAGCAAGTGTTAAAGATTGGGGTGCAACGAAATAGTTGTTAGTAGCTACACTCGTGGGTGGTGAATGCTCATTTGGTGGCCAGCTTCAGAAGTCTTGAGTAATCTTCTTCCAGCACTTTGCAAAGCTAGTCCCTCAAAAAAAAATCTTAACATTGGTTCTGCTATTTATTTATTTATTTAAATTTATAGATGGTATTATTGCATAGCACTACCCAATACACACTTAAAAAACAAAAGATGCATTTCAAGTATTCAAACATATTCTCCTTCACTCCCACCTTTATTCAGCGGTCAGTGCTGGGTATGTAGAGTCCTTTCAAAAAGACTGGCAAGTTATCGGCTCTTTGGGGAGAACAAATTCAGACACCCACCCACCCCCTTCCTGCCATGCAAACTGATCAGAGATTTGAAGCTTTTTAGAAAAGGCTCCGCTCACTGCTTTTCAATCTGCTTCACAGAAAGGCAGGGGATTTGTGTGGGTGGTTCACAGGCTATGTGTGTGCACATGTGTTGCACACAAAGATACTGGTTCTAGATTTCTAAGTAATAGTTCAAAAGAAAAGCTGTCAATGTGCTATGAAGTGAAATTCAGAAGAATAAAGCTTTGTGGCTTGGGTATGCAGGGGGCAGACAGGTGAAACTTAAAAGTGGTGTCACACACTGTAACCAGTCATATGGTTTTTGACATCTCTACAGCAGATGAGACATCATACAGTGCTTTCTTCAGTTCACATCAGAAAGGAGTGGGCTACCCTTGAAATTGTGTGTGTGTGTGTGTGTGTGTGTGTGTGTGTGTGTGTTAGGTCATTATGAATCGGCACTTGAGAAAGGAAAAGAGTGGAACATTAACAGTAAGGGGGAGCCTTGGTTTAGGATAAGCATCATCTGGATTCTCTGAAAGAACGTTGGAAACTCCTGTGCAAATTTAGTTGGGTGTAAGCCCCACTAGACTTCTGAGAAAATATGCACAGCGGTAGCCTGTGACAAGCCTAAGGGCACTTCTACACTAGCCTTTTCCTCTTGAAACCATTGGTTGCAGCACAGAGTTCCATTAACAATCGGGGATGGTTTGAACGGGGGTCGTGCGCTGAAGGCCGGTGTATAGCGGCAACACACAGGTACAGATGTATGCCTTGTAACACTGGTTCAAATGGATGGATTTAATGGGTGAAAAGCAAAGCCATTGCAAATCACATAGGTGGCCCATTCCAGGAATCTCCATCGCAAATCTGTGTAAGCCATACTTTCTTATCTGGCACAAATGCAAACCCAAAAGTGGACTCAGACTAATGAGTCCATGTGTACTGATAAAAATACTGCTGTTCCCATCCTATTTTGCCCTCCAGGCCTCTGTTGTATATTATTCTGTGCTTCGTGCTGCTCAGCCGAGCTACTTTTCTGCACCTGGGAACTTGAATACTGTGCTCCTGTGTCCCAATAAAGAAAAATATTCCATGTCCTAAGTTACAGGAAATTGTCCGAGAAGAGGCAGACTCATTTCCCCCACCCCCTCATCCAGCTACTCAAACTGGAGCAGAGGGCTGCATTTGGCTCTGGCCATATGCTGCAGAATGCTAATGGTTAAGCCAGCCCATCTTGGCTGGGAGGGCTTTGGGCTAACACATCTGGGGGTTTTGTGGTCTGGCAAAAAAAAGAAGGGTGATTGGTCCCAAGGGATATAGTTCCTCTTGTTTTGACCAATCTTCCTCAGCAGCATTCAGTGCGTTGCATTTTGCTTTGCCTCAGCCGCTTCAACACACTGTTTGGAGGAAATAGCTTAACCATCTGCTCATCTCCGAACATCTCCAACTTGCTCTTTTTGGGGGGTAATGAACTGATTCCAAAAAGCTGCAGAAAACTAGAAGTTCTGCTCATCTTATCAGCAAAGTCACCAAAAACACACACTGCATATCATGAAATTCGCTGCTATCGCCTCAATCTCTCAGGGCAGGGTATTTTGACTAGTTCCTCAGGCCCTGATAAGGAAGGAGCATTGGCAAAGAGGGAGTAAATGCAAAATGCGAAGAAGAACAAGACGCTAAGCATTTCACACTGCCCTTCTTGCCTGCAGATCTCAGCACCTGCCATTGAAGTGCATTTCTCTGCCTTTAACAAGCTGCATAGTAGGAAGATAATTAGTCTGTTCTACATCCTGTAGAAGGGTGTCATTATCACCACTGCCAGACTTTCTGTTCCTCTATGAGTCAGTGCTTTTAAGGTTAATGGCATGTAAAACTCACAGAGGTTGCTACCGAACCCCCACCTCCACCTCTCCATCCAGGCAAGTGGGAGACATTATCATATTCCAACCACACAAAAGCACTTGAGAAGGGCAGACATGGGGAAGGGCATGGCCTGGAGGGAATCCTGGGGGCCAGAAAGAAAGGTCTGGGGGCCACATGTGCCCCATCCTAAAGGGTCTCCATAGCATTGTGATGCCATAACCAAGACCTGTGCACCTTCGCTGAAACCTAGTGCCATCTCTCACCAGCACTTTTCTTCCTGTCTCATGGCCATAATTTGTTGGGGTCAAATAAGGCTGTGCTTTTCCCAGTCCAGATAGATGCGTGTTAGGAGTTTGTGTCTTCATTGCTTCTGTATGCAGGGGGGGGGGGGTCACTATATCTTGAAACAATGGGAGAAGTGATTCACATCCACCAAGCTCAAAAGTGTTTTATTCACGAAACTACACCTTATGTCCCCAAACTGCTGCTCTATGAACGTCTATTATATCACCATACATAAACTTTTGATTTTCAGTATGTTGTGCATGGAAGTATTAAATGGACCTTAGTCTGGGCAAATCCTACAGTACTGCTTTAAAAATAACAACCAACTCTCCCTTTTAAAGGAAGATGAGAAAATTTTAATTCTCATCATGTCTGTTGTTACTGCTGGCTGTATCTGGGACAAAAATGGCTCACTCTACATAAATTACTGTAATTAGCAATCCCCCAGAAAGCATATAAATTGAAACTGATGTTACAAATGAAAGGCAGCAGTTTGCATTACAGATGGCTTCTCTGTTTTTTCAAGACTGTCCCTGGGACCATAATTATAACTTAAACTTGAAGACATGTAATCTTACATGGGCCTTGTTGGTTTCCTTTGATCTTCTATGTCCATCTAAAACAGGGGTAGGCAACCTAAGGCCCATGGGCTAGATGCTGCCCAATCGCCTTCTCAATCTGGCCCACGGATGGTCTGGGAATCAGCGTGGTTTTACATGAGTAGAATGTGTGCTTTTATTTAAAATGCATCTCTGGCTTATTTGTGGGGCCTGCCTGGTGTTTTTAGGAATTTGCTCATCCCCCCCCCCCCGAAAAAAATATATAGTCCAGCCCACCACATGGTTTGAGGGACGGTGGACCGGCCCATGGCTGAAAAAGATTGCTGACCCTTGATCTAAAACATGTCCACGACAAATGTGTGCATTTGCTAAGTCCACACCATACATTTAAAGCACATTCCAAAGAATTCTGCATCCCGCCCCTCCCCCCACAAAAAATAATAATCCTGGGAGCTGTAGTTTGTTGAGGTGCTGGCAGCTGTAGCTCTGTGAGGGGAAAACTACAGTTGGCAGGATGTGTTAAATGTGCCCTAAATGCATGATGTGGGTGTGATTCCCCTCCCACTGTTTAAAACAGTGCAGAGTACAAACCCTCCCATTTTTAACACTTGAATATTTGCATCAGAACATAGGGAATATGGTGGCCATGTGCTTTATTTTACAGAAGACAGTCTTCTATTGGGAGGGCCATCAGAGGGCAGGCCTCTGTTTGAAGATGTCATCTATTTGAAAGGCTGTCCAATCCAAGTCTTGTGTAAAGATAATCATAAGAAAGGAGAGCAGCTGATTAAGCAGGTGCACAGGTCAGGTTATGCGATCAAAGTCTTTCCCATCTCTGTGAGGTGCTTTCTATATCTAGTTTAATTATAGTAATTAGTACACTTAATTTATTAATTGCCTTCAAGGGCTCAGCATACACATGGCACAAGTTTCCTGTGAAATCATTTCCATGCTACACAGCTTTGCCGATACAGTACAACCTTCTGCAAAGATTTCTGCACCCGGGGAAGTGTGAGGGAGGAGTGTCGAATACCTGCATGGGCGTAGCCAAATCAATAAAAATAAATAAAAATGCATAGGTAACTAAGGTTCTGCGCCCCCCCCCAAAAGGCTTGCCCCCGTAACAAAAATCCCGGCTACGCCCATGAAAATCAGGTATGCACACCTCGGCAATCGTTACCTGGCCGGGAAGAAATCTTAACGTCTTTTAAGTCGTATTGTTAGTTATTGGGCAGGTGTGCAAATCGTGTGCATAAGCAAACAAAGAAAACGTGATTGAGATGCAAGCAGACATGAGAGTAGCGACGTGGGATGCGAAGGCAGATATTGCGAAATCGCTCGCGTTGAGTCCTGGATTTCTAATTGCAAATGATAACAAACATATCCCTCAGGTGAGTCCAGCTCAGTCGTCCAGCCCCCACCTCCTCAAAAAGTGCCCGCCCCCTCCGCTCAACTTGCTGGCGTGCAACTGTCAGAGACGCCAACTCAGAAGCAAGCGGCATTACGACCGCAGCCTTAGAACTCTTCTAATGTTTTCCTAACTCTACGGACCATGGAGGCGCCCACTTCACGCCAGAAATATCCCTCTCCCCGCCGCCGGCAGTCGACGACGATAATAATAATGAAGAAAGCACTACAGTTCCCAGAATGCATCGGGAAGGGAGGCTACGAGGAGGACGAGGCTAGTCCCTGGGCCGCGTTTTAGGCGAGATGCCTTCTGGGATATGTAGTTCACCCGACGGGTAGCTAGCGTAGGGTTCTACAGCGACCCGCCAGGCGAGAAAGACTCCATGTCCCGGCGTGCGCAGGGAGGACGGCGCGGAATACGGCAGGCCGTGGCTGGAATTAGGCACAGCGGCGCCGCGGGTGAGGAGAAACGGAGGTGGGCTCTGCTCGCGGGGGAAGAAGTTGATGCGTTTGGCGGGACGGAGGTAGGAAGGTCGATGGCGGGGCGGAGTTCTGAGGGCGGGAGAGACGCGCTGCTGTTTCTTTTCCCATCGCAGGTGCTGCTCATTCCACGCGGGAGGGAGAGGACTGGCGTGGGGATGTCTAACGGCCCCGAAGACCCATCATATTGTTTCCCAAACTGACCACGGGGAGCCCCACTCGCTAATGGGCCTGTATCTGTTCCCTGGTTGCATTTATACTCTTCCCCACACGCGCCTTTTTCCTCCAAGGAGCTCGGGGTGGCGCGCGTGCTTTCCCTCCCCCTTCTCATTTCTGCCCCCACAACAACCCTGTGGGTTAGGACAGAGAGGAAGTGAGCGGCCCAAGGTCACCCGGGGAGCCCCGTGACCGAGTGGGGGGGGGGGATTCGAACCCAGGTCCCTCGTCTGTGACCATTACACACCACCCAACCAACCTGGTCGTCAGAGGTACGAGGCCTCTGGAGAATAGGGCCGTTTATGGTTAATGGTCATTTTCCTCGATGAACTGCTTTGCTCTGCGCCGAAAGCCATGTAAACTAGCAGTCTTCAGCCTTTTCTTTCTTTGGATAAATTTTTATTAGAATTTAAAAAGAGAGATGCAAACATTATTATATCTTTTTTTTTAATCCAAACTACAACGTTAATCTAGATAAAATCACAGATCCAGAGGAAAAGGAAGAGAGAGAGAAAAAGAAAGAAGTAGAGAGCTAGAAGAAGGATTAAAAGATTTTTTTAAAGTTAAAGCAACTAAAGAACTCCCGATTCTTCATCTGTCAGCCATATACAGGGTGAGTCCTTTAAAAGAGGCCCCGTGGATACAGAGTACACATGTTCCACAGGGCCTCTTTTAAAAAACTCACCCTGTATAAACATCATTCAACTCATCCACTCCAGTATAACACCCAGCAGGACTATTTTCTTTAAATCAACATTATATTCAGCCTTCAAACCCAAATGTCAATATTTCTTTTTCTTTTTCATGCAAAAAGTCTGTAAGAGGTTTCCAATCTTTAGTAAATGTTAACAGTGACTTTTCTCTGATTAAACGTGTCCATTTTGCCATCTCAGCTAAGTTCAATAATTTTAAGTCATACTTGCCAAATAATGAATTCGGAGACTCAGGTCTATTCTCTTTTTAAACATGTGGGCAGTGGTAATAATTCTATTGTGAGCCACCTGAGACGAGGCTTTGACATGGGTTCTGACTGCCCCTGCTTGAAGACCCAAGATATAAATCAGTGATGATTGCTATACAGAGCTTTGGCTCAGTGGAATAGCACCTGCTTTTGCATGCAGAAGGGACCAGTTTCAACACTTGGCATCTCCTGGTAGTGCGGGGAGAGAACCCTGTCTGAAATCCTAAACAGTCACTACCAGTCAGTGTAGACAGTACTGAGCTTATATGGACCAATGGACTCAGTATAAGACAACTTCCTTTTTCTGTTTTTTTATGTCAGCAAATTTCGTAAGTTAACTATGCTCTGTATAAAGATGTGCATTTCTCTTTTTGGCCTTCTTTGAATCTACTACCCATCAATTTCACTGGGTCACTAAGTGGGAGAGATTTCTTTCATTTTAGCCTCCCCTGGGTTTCTACCTTCACCCTAAGACTGAGCGGCTGCACACATGAGTCTGCGCTTGCCTTGGTTTTATAGCCTCTCTTACCCAAGTATTGGGGCGAGAGATAGCAACTCTAGATGAAAGCACCTGAAAACATCAGTAGCCCTGATATTTTGCACTTACAGATTTCTCATAACAGCCTTATAACATCTTTAGCCCTGTTCACAATAACTGTCAGTTAATATAGTTTTAACTTGCTCTTGTTTTGCATCCCTTGAAATTTCTAAGTCGTTTGCTAATGCTCAGGGCAGGCTGACTGATATGTTTGGATTGAGAAAAAGTAATTTCTCCATAGCTCATGTTAATTAGAGATGAGAGACTTGGGGAGGCGGGAATTGCCTTCTTTGTAACAAGTTACTTTCTTGACTTTATTTTCTGAAGCTTTTTCCTCTATCATATAACTCTCTGTAGGCTAGAGTGTGGGGGAGCTGTTTATTTATTTATTTTGGCTTCCCACAGTTCAAATAACAGGGATCAAGATAGTATGGAAGATTCTGAAGGGGACTTGTCTATTGTGAGAGAAGCCATCCTGTTTGAATTGCATCCTAATCAGATCATTGCAAAGAACTTGTGAGTCTTTTCTTTCTGGAAATTATTTTTTCATTTTTCTATTTACTGCCAGTAAGAAACAGCCAAAACCTCCCTTTAGGGGGCAAAACAAACCAACCAGAATCCACATAATGTTTTGGGACATTTAAATTTGGCCCATTGGCTGTTAAATTAATGTAAGTTAGATTTGGTTCTGTTCTTCTGATACAGCACAAATGACTTTTGGATAACAGGGTAGCTTATTTTAGTTGATGTGACAATTTAAATGTTCTTGCACATCTTACACATCTATGTAAGTTGCACATTGAAGTCCACTACCTGAATAGCTGTCTTGATGACCGTATAAAATATGCAAAGATTCTGCTTTCCAGCCTTAAGAGAGGATTATTTGCAGATATTGTTAGTACAAGGCTAGAGGCCACACCTACCCAAACAGCAAGTACTATTAATGTACTATGAAATTTCAGCTCCACTTTATTTATTTGCGCTGATGATATGTCCAACCTCTTACTGCCAGGGTACAACATCTGAGAACCTTGGTGGCTTTAACTGACCCAGAGGATGGAATACTGTTTCAGACTCCAGATGGTGAGTGGCTAGTAGATTTATCCATGCCTGTTTACCGTCACCATAAAAGAGCTTTCTTCCTGTACAGTTATTGCCTTTTAGGGAATTGGTCACTGGAGACTAAGGAAAATGTTATTAAGGGTCACTAAATGAGGCTAGCACATGAATGGGCGGGTGGGGGTGGGGATGTCAGACTCGAGAGATAGAGCATGATAAATATATGATAAAACTCTGGTGTTTGACTTGCACACAAAGGTACCATAGAAAATTCAATGAATCTGGAGCATCTAGTCCCTTTGTCATTTTTGTAAGGCATTTTAGGAACATGTAAGAACAAAATATTGTTCTTGCTATATTCCAGAGTTGGATAGAAGTCTGACAGTACCACATCAATGCAGATAGTAATAAAAAGAAACTACTGAGTTACAAACCCAGTAGAAGGAATTCACTTTTTACAAAAGGAGAAAATGCCACTGTCATACTAAATAAGGTTTTAGTTTTCAAATGAGAAGCAAAATCTTGCGCAACTATTCAGGGCCAGCGAAAATTTAGTACTACCAGACTCAAAATTGTATGTCACAGATTTTGTTAATTTGTAAGTATTAGCCTAGAAGAGATCACATTTCTCTGTCTTTTACAAGTGTTCCTTCCTTGCCTCATTTAAGACAGCTGATCTTTAGTGCCAGAAGACACTTTTGGCTGGAAGCTACTGATGGATCATCTAATTTCTGAAAAATTATCTGTTAAAACTAGTGTTATATTCTGTAAATCTATGTTCTGGCCTACTACATGGAAAATTGCTCAGCTGGCAATTTCTGAAAGTATCTTATTACCTGTGTTATATGGAAGAGGATACACTGGTAGATTTAGTTAAACGATGAATGAATGAATGAAGTGCTTTGACCTATTCAGGACTACAGGACTGCAGAATTTATTTTAGAGAATTTACTAATTGGCAGTGCTTAACACATTACAGTGTGACTGGTTTATAAAAAACCAAAAGCAACTCCAGAACTGTTTATCTGAGACAGTAGCTGAGATGGGCTTCTCCTGCTAATCCTTTTCTCCCTCCACCCCTTCCTTTGTATTGGATTTTTGTTTTTAGAGTTCTTGAAGTAAATGAAGGGCAGGTGTCATGGTATGGTTTCCTTTTCACAGTTGAACTTTACTGGTTTTTCTTTGTTTTTGTTTCGTTTTTGTTCCAGGCTTTAAACTCCCCGGGCAGCTGGAAAACTTAATTGGCTGCAGCAAGGTCTAAGCCAAATTAGTATAAGCAAGCAACTGCCCAAATATGGGTGATGAAGGTGCAGGTGAACCCTTCGTGGGTATAGTGGCTGGCGGGGCCTCCGATTACGAGGGTGTCCTTCCTTCAGACACAATTTCGCTGAGTGATTCAGATTCAGATGACTTTGGGTTTCCTGGCGATGCTGAAGTTGATACTGTATCTCCTGAGGAATCCCTTCCTTCAGATGATGTGGGTTGTAGATCAGATGAAAGCGGTGACCCTTTACACAGCAACCAAAAATCACCTGTGCAGCCGTTTCACCTGAAAGGCATGAGTTCTAGCTTTTCCCAGCGCAGCCAGAGCATTTTTGACTGTCTGGAAGGGGCAGCCAAACGAGCAGTGCCCTCAATGGCTGAAGATAATGTGATTGATGGAAGATTTAAGCGGCCTCTGCCTCCACCCAACATTTCAAGCAAGGTTGCTGCAGAAAGCATTGGAAGACAAAACAAGCCACCGCCAGCTCCTAAAAGTTCTCCAGCAGTTCCTGATTATGTTGCGCACCCAGAACGCTGGACCAAGTACAGCTTGGATGATGTTTCAGAGTCCAGTGATAAGACCAACAGATCAATTGCCATGGAGTTCCTGGAGGGCATGAAGACTAGAGGGGAACAGAGGTCAGCCTCTCCTGAAAGCTACACCCCATCCTTCAATCAGGATCCCTCCAGTTCTGGTGCTGGAAGGATTGTCTTTACCAAACCCACAAAAGTAGGCTCAGATAGGAAAAGAGCTGCCGCCAAGGAGGATGAAGAAGACAAGCTTAGTGATGCAAACAAAGAACCCAAAGAGAACCCTCCAAAGAAGCCTAAGACCCAGAACAAGGAGGAGGGTGTACTAGACCCTTTAGATATGAAGGAAGCAGAGGATTGGAAACAACCAAAACTGGAGGAGTTAAGTGTTCAAAGAGGATCTGGTGTAGATTCTTCTCAGGCAGATGAAGAGACAGTGGTTGGGACCATGGGATTCCATGGTAGCAAGAAAAGGAATAGGAAGCATTTCCGACCCAAAGCCAGCAATGATGAAGAGGAGGAAGAGTCCTAAAGCTGGATAAATTGTAGTGTTTTTAAAGAAGTGTTTCCCTAAAATTATTTTCTTCATTGTTTGCATGAGTTTTGGCTACTTGCTTGCTTTGTTTAGCATACTTGGAGCTGTGACTTAGATATATTTTAGCGTTCCATTTACCGATTCCATGATGTCCCTCTGTGTTGTAGTATCAAAACTAGACACAATTTTAGTTTGCAGTGGTGCAGAAATGTCTACAAATACTCTGCCTGTAAAGGATCATCTGGTTGTTGTTGTTTTTCACTTTTGGAACAAATCTTACAACTGAATACCTGCATACTCCTCCAGATTTTGTTGAGCTACTGTTTTGCTTAGCACTTTGTGTAAAATCTTTTGACTGGTATCCCATCTCTGAGTGAATGAAGCCCAAGATCCATCCAAATATACTTGCTTGATCAAACAAAGGTTTAGTCCAAGCCCATACCTCTCCACACTGCCAATGAAAATAAAAGCACAGTAAGTAACAAGCCATATGCTGTAGAAGCACTGAAAATGGGAAGTGTCTACATGCTGTAAAATGCAGCATGGATGTTTCCTTGTTTCTATATAGCATGGTGCTTGATAGCAACAAATTAGGATCATGGAAGCAGAGCTTGCAGGGAACGTGCACACATTTTTAAAAGCTAGAAAAGACAGAGCCAACGACCAGAATAAGACTTCATTGGATTTTGAAATATGAAGAGTGATCTCAGCACTGAATATCCACTACTTCCTTCCTTTGCAACTGTGATGTTTCCATCTGCATATGCAAGAGCTGCTCCCTAAAGTAGAGTGATTTCATAACAAATTAACTGGATTTGTTTGGGAATTAAAGGACTTAAAACAGACTCTTTAACAGACCTACTATGATCCTTTTCATATTATCCTTGGTGTCAATAAAAATATTAATTGCTGCTTTTTTTGTCCAAAGGTATGTGTTTTAGCAACTGGTGATGCTTGTCAAGACTTGGCAGGTATATTTTCCCCACCCAACCCTACCTTCTCCCTCCAGCAACAGCTCTCTTCCACTCTGTTATCTCTGTCCATTCATCCACAAGCTGCTTCAACCTATTACGCAGCAGTTATTAATCTGTTCTTTGGTGGTTGTAGTGGAATCAAATTGGTTAGGCTCACCTTGGGATGCTGTGACTGAAAAAGAGCTTTTCCTATCTCTCATTGTTTTGGGCCCCTGACAAATTTGCCTCACTCTTGACTGCTGATTCAGACACAGGAGTATCTGATAAGGAGGAGAAAGGTAGCCATTTAAATTGCACAAAACCACATTAAGGCCATCATGCAATCACTTAATGAAAATGTTTGTTTTTTAAAATCACATATATAATTGAACTCTAGCCACTCGGAGAGCCAGTGTCTGGAATGGGGCTTAGAATGTTGGGAGAGCTGGGTTCAAATGCACACCAAACCCAAACATTCCTATTGGGTGACCTTTAACCAGGCATGCAGCCTAACCTACTTCAGAGGGTTATGAGGATAAAAAGGAGTCTCTCATGCTCTGGTAAGGGCAGGATTACAGGTATGCAGCTGCCTCACTGTGCAAAGCTGCATCTACCCCAGCTGGCTAATTAGGTCCATAGACTTAAGGCTCCTCACTACTGGTCTAGGGGGGGATTTTCTTCAAGCATATTTTATTTATTTTTATTTCGTCAAATTCATACACCACTTGATTGTTTAAAAAAACACAAAAAACCTCAAAGCAGTTTACAAAATAAAGCAATAAAATTATGAAAAATTAACAGTAATTTAAAACATTTGAAGAGTTAAAATAACAATAGACCAAAAAAATAAGACTCACATCAACTTTCTTAGCATCTGGATAAGATGATAAATTAAAAGTAGTTGACAAATTAATAGTATTTATAAGCTGAATCTTCCCAACTTAAAAAATGTAATGTGGCAACCATAAACCAGCCAAGTAATATCTTGCAGCGCAACGATGCTGAGATTTCAACATGTCTCTAAGGAAAGGAGCTTCAGAACTTTTATTATTTCAGTCTGCAAGATGGGAGCAATCTGCATAAATGTTTCTCGCCTGTGTTTTATTTTTCTCCCTTATGAGCTACACAAGTGGCTTTGCAGAGCAAGCTAACTGTAATCATGAAGCATTGTCATTTCCAGCATCACCTTACACTTTGGTGCTTAATTTATGACACATCTGCATGCTTTAACATTTTACACATCTGTGTTTTTGAAAAAGCACCAGATCTCATTTTGCTGGATCTCTTGGTCAGCACTTCAGGGGAGTAACCTAGCGCCACCCCCCCAACACATACACACACACACACACACTTAGGTGTGTCCACACCCACCCACCCATCTTATTCTAGTGGCAACTTCCAATGACCTCAGACATGTTTGGGAAATGTAGAATTCTGAAAAAAGTTGGTCTGCTTCAATGCTGACTAGGTGCTTGTGTCCTATTTACATCAATCAACCTGCAGCTGCAACTCAAACCAAGTAGCTGTATTCCATGGAGGCAGACATTTTCTCATCTAACAATATGGCATTGAGCATATGCATGTGACATTTCCAGGATTATATCCTGGACATGTTTTTGGAATAGTCCTTCACATGTAAAGATGTACCCTTTTAGCTGAACATTAATTTTTCTAAACTGTCACAATGGCTAAACTCTGGATTTCTTTATAGAATCATAGAGTTGGAAGAGACCACAAGGGCCATCGAGTCCAACCCCCTGCCAAGCAGGAAACACCATCAGAGCACTCCTGACATATGGTTGTCAAGCCTCTGCTTAAAGACCTCCAAAGAAGGAGACTCCACCACACTCCTTGGCAGCAAATTCCACTGTCGAACAGCTCTTACTGTCAGGAAGTTCTTCCTAATGTTTAGGTGGAATCTTCTTTCTTGTAGTTTGGATCCATTGCTCCGTGTCCGCTTCTCTGGAGCAGCAGAAAACAACCTTTCTCCCTCCTCTATGTGACATCCTTTTATATATTTGAACATGGCTATCATATCACCCTTTAACCTCCTCCAGGCTAAACATGCCCAGCTCCCTTAGCCGTTCCTCATAAGGCATCGTTTCCAGGCCTTTGACCATTTTGGTTGCCCTCCTCTGGACACGTTCCAGTTTGTCAGTGTCCTTCTTGAACTGTGGTGCCCAGAACTGGACACAGTACTCCAGGTGAGGTCTGACCAGAGCAGAATACAGTGGCACTATTACTTCCCTTGATCTAGATGCTATACTCCTATTGATGCAGCCCAGAATTGCATTGGCTTTTTTAGCTGCCGCGTCACACTGTTGGCTCATGTCAAGTTTGTGGTCAACCAAGACTCCTAGATCCTTTTCACATGTACTGCTCTCAAGCCAGGTGTCACCCATCTTGTATTTGTGCCTCTCATTTTTTTTGCCCAAGTGCAATACTTTACATTTCTCCCTGTTAAAATTCATCTTGTTTGTTTTGGCCCAGTTCTCTAATCTGTCAAGGTCGTTTTGAAGTGTGATCCTGTCCTCTGGGGTGTTAGCCACCCCTCCCAGTTTGGTGTCATCTGCAAATTTGATCAGGATGCCCTTGAGTCCATCATCCAAGTCGTTGATAAAGATGTTGAATAAGACCAGGCCCAAGACAGAACCCTGTGGCACCCCACTAGTCACTCTTCTCCAGGATGAAGAGGAACCATTGATGAGCACCCTTTGGGTTCGGTCAGTCAGCCAGTTACAAATCCAGTGAGTGGTAGCATAGTCAAGACCGCATTTTACCAGCTTCTTTACAAGAATATCATGGGGCACCTTGTCAAATGCCTTGCTGAAATCAAGGTAGGCTACATCCACTGCGTTCCCTTCATCTACCAGGGTTGTAATTCTGTCAAAAAACGAGATCAGGTTAGTCTGGCATGACTTATTTTTCAGAAATCCATGCTGACTATTGGTGATCACAGCATTCCTTTCTAGGTGCTCACAGGCTGTTTGCTTAATGATCTGCTCCAGAATCTTCCCTGGTATTGATGTCAGACTGACTGGGCGCTAATTATTTGGGTCCTCTCTTTTCCCCTTTTTGAAAATAGGGACAACATTTGCCCTCCTCCAGTCTGCCGGGACTTCGCCTGTTCTCCAGGAATTCTCAAAGATGAGTGCCAGTGGTTCTGAGATCACATCTGCCAGTTCTTTTAATACTCTTGGATGCAGTTCATCTGGCCCTGGAGACTTGAATACATCTAAACTAGCCAAGTATTCTTGTACTATCTCCTTAGTTATTCTGGGCTGTGTTTCCTCTGCTGAATCATTTGCTCCAAATTCTTCAGGTCGGGCATTGTTTTCTTTTCTTATCTGATGGTCCAGTGAGAGGTAGCTTCTGAGGTCCTATTTATTTACTATTAAGAAGTCCATGCTCTTTCAGAACCATCAGATGTAGGTCCCTTGTGGCCAGACAAATTGCTTTCACCCCCAAAAGGTGAGTTAAGGTGCATTTTCTGCATTGTTCACCGGGCGTGGGAATGAGATAAGGTCATTTTTTCCCCTTTAGCAGGCATAATAGCTGCATCACTATCAGAAATAACAGCAAATGAAGCACTTTCTGATTATTGCATCTCTATGCTGGGAAGACTTACCTGCTTGCAAACAAATGCTAAAGGTAAAATAACAATGCCAGATTATTATGGCAACCTTGCCTGCCCTTGTGACTGCAGTAGGGTTTAAGAGAGCTTGTTCAGTAATAGTGTTTTACTACTGCCAGTAGTAAAGACTGTTGTTGCAGGTTGTAGAACCTTGCTGGGAAGAATCTTCTAAGCAGCTCTTTTTTACAGGCAAACCTGATGATCCATTTTTTTAACGGCAGTTGTGATATGTGGAAGCTTAAAGCTGCAGCTTTACAACCATAGTGCTATTTTCCTCAGTAGTACAGAGATCTGTCAAAGTAGCATGTTGGTTTATTTGCAAATTAATACTCTGCATCATAATTGGATTTTTTAACTAATTTCCCTCAAGAAGGAAAAGGTATGTGCAGAATGTATTTTGTACGTATGCTGATAACTGTTGCTAAGAAGGTTTGGAATGGTCTGGCATGAGTGGTTTATTTGCATGGCATAAATTAGAACAGCAGCACAAGTTTAAATATCGGACTGCTGAGAAGGTGATAGATTATTAGAAGCAATCAGTCAGCATTTATAAGGCTAATAAATTGGATGCAATGCTTCTCCATAGGCTTTTTATATGTTTGGTACGGAAGACAGAGTAGTACTCAGCCATCAAAAGAAAAACCCCTTTAAGTAATTGAAGACCATGATGAATATGTCAAAAAGTCAATCAAAAACACAGCAAAATGTTTGATCTTCTGCAAGTAGCGTTAGTTATCGATGTACATCATGTCATCTTCAAACTGATGGGTGCCTTCTCCAGCTTCATTGCCTTCTGGTGCAGGCGTTTGATTTGTGCCTGTGGTTATGAAACCTGTGGAGGTTTTTGGAGTAAAAACACTGGTTAATATGAGCCGGTATGAGAGTTGTTTTAGGCCAGACAGTTTTACTAAATATCTGCAGAGCTATTTCCTTATAATCACTTTCACCCATGGTATCTGGGTTTTCTTTTAAAAGAAGGGGGGAAATCATTGAGAGGGTTTTCTTACATTTTGTGCCTATTAGAATTCCACCACCAAACATCCATATACTACCGTATCTCTTATTTGTTTCAGTTGGGCAGATTGATTGGGCTGTAGCAGCAAGAAGAGGAAAAAATATTGCAGCACCTTAAAGACTCATCAGATTTATTGTAGCATAGGTTTTCATGGAATAGAGCCTACTGTATCAGATCCATTGAAAGGATTGTCCTAGTTTTGCACACAGACCAAGATGGGGGAAAGTTTGGAGAGAAACAATAATGAAATGCAGAGGTGGAGTAAGGCCTGACATTTTTCTTGTAGTTACAGGTAGGTAGCCGTATTGGTCTGCTGTAGTAGAAACAAAATTAAAAACAAAAAAAATTCCTTCCAGTAGCACCTTAGAGACCAACTAAGTTTGTTATTGGGATGAGCTTTCGTGTTCATGCACACTTCTTCAGATACACTGAAACAGAAGTCACCAGACCCTTATATATAGTGAGAGGGTGGGGAGGGGTATTACTCAGAAGGGTGGTGGGAATGGGTGATTGGCTGATAGGTGTGGTAAACCTGTTGACAACTGTTAACGACTGCTATTGGTCTTACAGGAAAAAGAAAGGGGTGAGATGGCTAAAAATAGCTTTATCATGTATAATGAAATAAGAATCCAATGTCTCTATTCAGAGCAGGTCTCTCCATGGTTTTAAGTTTTGTAATAAGTTGCAATTCAGCCACTTCTCTTTCCAGTCTATGCTAAGTTAACACCTGTAGTTATTTTATGAAGCAAAGGTTTATTTCCAGTTGATGGTGTTAAAATAAGCATAACTAGGAAGATAGCATCTTTGGTTACTGCTGCTGTGACTGGGTCACTTGCATAAATGCAAGCTTTGCCTAGAAATGTCACAGACTTTCCTGGACTCTTGCGTTTCCTGGCCTTTGGCTTCACTGTCTAGAATTATTCTTCCTCTGTAGTGTCTGGTGTGCCAAGTAATGATAAGACCAACAAAGTATTTTCTTTTCAGCAGCCTAACATGGCTTCCCCTCTGGAATTTGTCACTATGAAAGGCACTGGATTTAGCCAGATGAAATAGAAATCCATTAATCTCACAAAGATGCACATTAATCTCATGAAGAGACAGAACAGACATTTTTCTATCCAAGGGCAAACAGTTAGATACAATGACCTAATGCATAAGCAAGGGCTTCCCTGTTAGTTTTGGAACCAGCGTGTGCTTGCATCCCTCAATGCATGTGGAGAGCAGCTGTCAACTTAATGGAGTCCACAAAGCTGAGGGAGCTGAAAAGCAGACTGTATGCTTTGAGTGCTTATCTTCACAACTGAGCATTTTGATCTGTACTGCTCAAACTGATTCCAGGGTGTAAAGTTCCAGTGGAAATATTAAGCATCATGACAGGTTCAAGCACGAATCACTCACACACACACACACACTCTCTCTCTCTCTCTCTCTCTCTCTCACACACACACACACACACACACATATCCCAGGTCTGGAACTTGGAAAGCGCATGATGCAGCAACCTTGCTGAAAGTCTGGGTTTGGTTAGTGCCTGGGCAGGAGACTGCCAAGGAACCCCATGTTCACCACCTTGAGTTCAGTGGAAGAAAAAGTACCTTAAGTAATCTCTGTAATTTTTAACAACAAACACTTTTTGATAAACTGTGTGGGCTGTTTAGGGAAGCTTTTAATGTTTAATAGATTATTGTATTTTAATATTCTGTTGGAAGCCGCCCAGAGTGGCTGAGGAAACCCAGCCAGGTGGGCGGGGTATAAATAATAAATTGTTGTTGTTGTTCAGTATAAATAAATTGTTGTTGTTATTTTCTACTTAGCCTTTTACTGCTGATTTTTCTCTTTAAAAAATGTTTTACTTTTGTTTATTTACTTTCAGAATCATTCTCTGCATCTTACTCACGTGTGTAGTTCATAGGTTGTCTGTTCAAAAAGAAGCTGTTGTTGCTTAAGGTGTCTGCCATTGAGGAAAGGGTAACTGTGCAGTAGGAGATCTACAAAAGAAATGGTTTTGGTATCACCACATCTTCCATTACCATTCAAAATGACACACTGGCGTTGCAATCCTAAAGAGATCTGGCAGATTTGCTTGCGATTTGAATACATTTTTAAAGTACAAATTAATCAGCTAAAGCATAGCTTCACAGTTGCATTTTTAGCTCTGCTGCTGGTGAGCACCTTGCCTCTAATCTACATTCAGCCAATGACTTATGGACCTTAGTCTTAGGTGCCATTTGAATGAATAATATTGAAGGCAACTTGCTGTATCTGCACTTCTAGTTTAGTAGGGATGTGAAGGGCGAGGGAAATCCTTGCTAAGGTTCAGAGTCCAAACTTTAGACCATAGATTGACAATGAAGGCAAGATAAAACTGTACTGAAAAGTTTCCTCACTAAAGTGGGAAAATTAAGAACTCTTGACTGTCTGATGGACAAAAATACCAGTTTGAATGGCAGGGTGCCTGATCTCTATCTGATCAATAAATGTAATCATTATAATTTATGTCATTTAAAGATAGGTTAACAAATTCATATTAGCATATAGGGAGGAATTTCTTGACCAGATATTAGTTAATCAACACATCAATTCTATTTTGTCCAAATAAGCTGAGACATATTATCCTGTCTATACAATGCTGTGTAAGCAGATTTTGGAAAGAATTGTGCAATTAAATCCATGCTAAAAAAAATCTCTAGCTATACCCTGCATGAACAAAAGCATAGCTGAAACACAAGAAAAAGCATTCTTACCTGTGATTCCAAAGATCTAAGCCGTTTCTCTTGGTCTTTCAGACCATTAAAGTACTTTGAAAGATTGTTCACCCTGTTTTGAGGGGGGATGAAAATCAACATGGTGAGCAAAGAGTTAGGCACTAGAGGAGTTTAGATAGACATTTTATTGGATCAAACATGGATTAGACTCCAGTACACGACTGGGACAGTGGCCATTGGGTCTGTTGCAAAGGATTCAGTCGAGTGAAAGTATGTTGAGAGTTAAGTCCTATAATGTAACAGTTAAATTGTGTAACTAGAAAGGGCAGTGGGATTGAATCTACCTTCCCTCCCCCTGGCCCCGAACTGGCTCACACCTGCCTATACTGACTCTGTTTTTCTACCTGCAATTCTTGCTCCCCATTTTTTGAGCAAGTGTGCAAATTGTGGTCATTGGTGTAGGTCCCACACATATACAGGAGTTCATACATTTGAAATTTTCATGCAACCCTTGCTAAATTTTCATGCAACCCTTGCTAAAGTCCTCCATGGGCTTTCATCTGCTCCCATCAGTGATTCTGTGGCAGAATACATCCTCTCTGCTTTACAGAAGGGTCATGAGATTTGGACAGCAAATGGCTTGAATGCATGCTGTGTTCCTCTAGTTCCCATGCAAAATCTGTTTTCTAAGTAATTGTGCCCTGAGTAATTTGGAATGCTTTGGTTACCCACTTAACATAGGGAAGGAACTGCTTATCTTCTGTCTCAGAACCAAACTAGGCACTCACATGATGACTAAATATGCATGGACTGGTTTATAAAGCAGGAATGGTTTGGTTTGTTTGTTTTTAATTTAAATGGAGTGGGGTGGACTTCTAGGGCTGAAATCAATCTCGGGAGAACTTTTTCACACAGTGTAGCTCAGGGAGACAAGAGTGGCTTTCACTTCCTCTAGAGATGGATGAATTTGTCAATTTTGGGTTCTCTCAGTTTCTCATCAGTTCTAAATTTAAGCCCTTATAAAAATTAATCAGCATTTTAATACAGATTTCTCTTAATATACAATGCAATCTTCCCTAATATAATGCTTTTTTGTATGTTCATTTTCAAGAATATCTGTATTTTAGGCACTTTGCCCTAGTATGTGCATCTTTCTACACATTACTTGGCTGGAGAATTTCATTGCAAAATTTGGAGAAGTGCAATTGTTGAAGCGTGATTCTGTTTCAGTTCATGCATTGTTATGGAAAATGAGTATTAAATAGGTTTGCCTTTAACTGAACTGAATCATTTTTTCTCTCCCTTCCCTAAGTTCCTCTTCCCATGCATTGATAGAAAGTAAACTCCACCTATCCAGCTTTATGACCAAATCAATGTTCACATGTTTAATAAACACAGACACAAAAGTCTGGTTTGGCCCTCAGTTAGCATCAAAACAGAGGTTTGGAAGTCTCCATCCATAGATACGCACTTGTCTGACATTTTCTTTAGCCTTTCTTCACTGCTTTCTTTCTTCTTTGTTTCCAGATTTGCCAGGTAGTTTTCTTTTTGTAGCATCTCCCACATTATGATTTTTTGATCCAGACCTCCTGGCAGATCTCTTTCTATAGTAAAAGAAACAAAACAGCACAATGTGATTAAGTATGAGGGTTGGGGAATGCCAACCTGTGTGATAGAGCCTAGTGAATCAGATTTTCCATGCAAAAAAAATTATTGCTGTTCATTTATACTTAGTTCAAGGCTAGAAAATCTTGAATATGTCAGAAAGGTTTGTGTTCACTCCTAGAGTTCCTTCACATGCACACTTGATATGACTGGAGCTGTGAGAGGTAATAGCTCCAATCATCTACAGTATTAAAATGGATCCATGAGACCACTGCAGATAAAAGCATGCCCATTCCCCCATTCTTAAATACTCAAAATCAAACTTCTAGAATGCTAAAAAATATTAAATTATTGAAGACAGAGCTGTAGTTTCTAACGCTGAGTGCTATCTTCTTCAGTAATCTGTATCCTTTAAAAAATATTAGTAACTCGTCATTAATTATTTAGAAAGAACATTTAATTGCTATTGCACAAAATTGATTTTTTTGAAAGCAGCTTTAGTCAGAAGTGAGCAGAACTACTGGATCAGTTCACATTGCTTAAAAGGTAATGTTTTTTAATGGAGGCAGTTCACATATTCGTTTGAGAATCATCCTGCATGTGTGGACCCTCGGATTGTGTTGAACATCTTACCATTACCTCTCTACAGCTTACCCAGATGCTCCTTTTTGTGCTCTGTCTTTTTAAAGATCCGTCTAAGAAACAGCTTAATGTGGTCAATAATGATGAAGGGAGGGGCAAACGCAGGTCGGCCATGGTATTCCACAATCAAGTTGTAACGCTGAAATTTCCAGAAGATGTCTGCATTTCCCTGAACAACCTGAAAAGTGTAACTTGAACAGGGAGGGGGGAGAATCACATCAATAAAGTCTCATGTTTATTTCTTTAAGCCATTTACATACCGCTTAACCACCAAAGTTTCTAACGATGCACATGAAGGTGACAAAAATATATGGTAGGATAAAATCAAGCAAAATTAGTCCAAGACAGAAAACTTTCCCTATGATACCCTGCTGATGCTGGAATAGAAAGCTTTTTGGCAAGAATGTGAAGCTCAGCAAGGAGGTGCCTGGTCTAATCTCAGCCAGGAAAGAGTTCCACAGAATTGCTTCCAAAATACTGAATTCACAGCTTCTGGTGTATACAAGCAGTCCATCTGAGCCATGGTGGAACATTAACAGAGACTCTTCCAAAGATCCCAGTAACTGGGCAGGGATATAAGGAGGAGTCGGAAGCAACATAGAACTGTCTCCCAATGTTGCATGAATCAGCTCTTAAAAATAATAATAATTCCACAACCATTATTTAGGGCCTTTTAAAATAGTGTCTTTCCAAATGCGTTGCGTACCTACATTTACAGTTGGAAACAACTCATTTAAAGCACCTGTAGATTACTTTAGCCTGTATTTAATGCTTCTGTTTTTGGTTGGCTGTCACTCAGCTTTACAATAGGCAAGCCTTTGACTTTTATTCCACCATGTACACACATGGGGAGGTGCAAAATGTGTGCAGTCTTATTAAGACTATAAAATGTGCCAATTTAAAATATTTAAGGTTTGGATTGGATCCAGACTTGCCCTTTCATATATGGAAGGTTTTCTTCCCTTCTTGGGAGGGGCCAAGAAGCTGTGGGGGCTCCCTGCTGGGTTTCCGCACTCCATTCCCCAGAGCCACCTCCCAGAGCAGGTTTTCAGGGAGGGGAAACGGTGGACCATAGAAGAAATGTGGAATTGATGAAAAGGTCCTTCTTCAGCAGGAAAGTCCCATAGGTGTTCTACCCATAGGTTGCCTGAACCCATTGTCTTCAGATGTATTAAAATCTTGTCAAATCTTTATAGAATAATAGTGTTGATGTTTATCCATACTGGGCCCTGATGTATTAGACCCTTTATATGCACGTAGCAAAGAGAAAGCTTCCCCTCTCCCACCTGTTCTAAATAATTTGTGTATATTTAATTGAATTCTGCAGTAGAAATGAAGATATTGCTTTCTTTGTCATGTTCTGGCTATAGTTGGAAAAAGCAATTACGTTTTCCAGCCCATTCTGAAGTAAATCAGCTGAAACCCATTTTAAATGGCTTGTGAATCACACTGACTGTATTAACAATTCTCCTGCTGAGAAAGTTGGGCGCCTCTAAGTTCCAGTGAAATCAATGGCAATTAAGCACATCATTTAATATGCCCATGGGGCTCTGGTGTTTTTCTGGATTGCACTCGTTATGTGGAAAAGGAAGACAGTCATCAATGACTGTCCATGTCTATGCTGTTATTGTTCGTGCATTTAATCAGCGATTGTTGTATGCGCTTCCCTCTTTTTATAACAGGCAGGAAAAAAATACTTGCCTGAACATGGCAATCAGGAGATTCATAAGCAGTACATTTGTAACCAGCAGGAAAATGACTAAGAGGACTATGACAAGCCAGTTGGCATAGGCATTTGGGCACGACGATGCATTATCTGTCAGGTTTGCCATTGGGCTCGGTGTGCAGTTTTCAAAGTTCATGCGAGATGCTGTAGTGGATTGAAAACAAAGCAATTGTCACTTTGGGAAGCTACCCTGTTAATTGCTGAGGCTCTTCTCTTTCTGCTGTTCAGATAAGCAGAATTTTGTTTTGTTTTGTTTTTTGCAATTTCACACATGAGGTGTGCTTGATTTTGCATTGTTGCATAATTAGGATACTGGATTATCTTAACGATTAGCAGAACAAGCATTACACATATAGTTGACACAAACACAGACACACACACACAGTGACAGAAATGGCATATCTATATAACGCAAATCTCTATTATTTTTACTATTATTAATTATTCGCCCTTCACCCTAAAGTCCCAGGGTGGGTTACAACATTAAAACACAATATTAAAACAGTTTAAAGCAAAAGGAGAGGGGAGTTCACGACATGTGGCAGCATTAGGTTTGAGAACAAAATTTGCTTAAAATAGCCTGGCCTGCTCCTTGGCCTTGAACATCAGTGTAATGTGCAGAAATCAGAAGGCGAAACTTTTCAGACTAGAGGTAAACATTTCCACCCGCCGATGTGCACTCACAAAGGCAAATCTACAGTACTGCTCAGCTTTAGTGGGAACATTATTATCATTAATATTTATTAAATCTTGCCCATGGGAACCCAAAGCAACTTACAAGCAAGCAAACAAACAAAAATCCACATTAAAACCAAGGAAGAAAAGAAATATATTAAAAACATCCCACCCACTACTAAAAGGCCACAGGTAGTTAAAGGACAAAGGTCTGGTTATAGAGAAAAGTTTTTGCCCGGTACTTAAAGATACATAATGATGGCACTAGGTGAGCCTCCCTGGGGAGAGCATTCCACAAATGAGGAGCCAGTACAGAAAAGGCCCATTCTTGTGTTGCCACCCTCCAGATTTATTGTGGAGGGGAGCACACAAAGAAGAGCCTCAGATGGTGATCTCGGGAACATTTGTGGAGCAAGAGTACAGCAGTGCTTGGGGGCCATGCTAATTGTAGAAATGATGCCATGGTTTCATGCAAGTCTAAAACAACAGCAACAATAGGTATTTTAATTCCTTAACCTTACAGTCTATTTCATCCAGCGGAATCTGTCCAAATATGTGAAGATAGGGGCGGTAGAGCACCCTTCTGAAGATCCATTCTGCTCGACTGTCATCAGGATGGAGCAAGGCTTGTGTGGTCACGCCATAGGCAATGAGCCATACACTCAGGAAAAAAAGGAAGAAGAAAACATCCTTCATCTGTAAAAGGAATACATAGTCTGAAACCAAGACATAGATTAGGAATATACAAAGGAGATAATTAAGGGACTGGGATTGTCTTCTTGACAGGACTTCTCATTTCTTTACGGAACCAAGGCCCAGGCCTGTAGGAGAATGTGCAGAGTGCCTTTCACATTTCACTGTGTAATCACAAGTCCACGCACACACTCATGGTTGCTTGACCACTTACATTCCACTCAGGTAAAGACTACATGCCCTACATGCAGATTTCACTATACCCTCCAACATTTCTCCGATGAAAATAGTGCTATCCAGAAGGCCTGGGTTTGTTCCTTTGTTTTAGGAAATACTGTACATCATTGGTTTTCATGTCCATGTGAAATCTTGTACTTACCATTCTCTCCACAATGATGATCTTTGGGCCCAGTTGCTTATGGATGGCAAAAATATGAATCAGTCTGAGAGTGAACACCATAAAATCAATAGCAAGAACTGTGCGGCCATCTTGAAAGGTTGAATTAAACATTCTGGGGTTAAAAGAGAAAATATAAGTCGACTCCCTTACATCTATTTCATTAACTTTGCTTATGGAACACTGTATATCATACATACATGGTACCACACATATGAAGCTCTCAAAACCACAAACCTGCAGGTAACTCCAACAATGAAGAAAAAGATGGCCACCATATCACACTTGTTCCAATTATCTTCTACATACAACTTGATTTTTTTCATTAAATTCATATCTTCATCAGTGAAAAAGCTCTGTAAGTTAACAGCATTTATCATTTAGTATAATGTTACACACTTCCACGTCCCATCATTAACAGCATTCCAAAAGTAATTTGAATTAGAAATGTCAACAAGAATGTTGTGTTGAGTGAAATTACCTTTACTTCATGGCGCTATAGATCTTAATAGCTAACAGTGCATCTTTAATGGGCACCAATGGCTGGTGGGGACTTAGCTATAGCACAAGCTGCCTGCTTGAGCAAACGGTAGAGGGAAATAATTTGACTGATAGAACGTGGCCAGTAAAGGAGGAAGAAGATTTTGGTCGTGCACAAATGTGTCTATTGCACGTGTGAATTCCCAGCCTCAACCTGTAAGATCTAGCAGGGTAGCTGAGAGCCATAATGTAGGTTACCCACCTGTCGGATTTCTTCCAGGACCAACGTAAAAACCCAAAAGTAAAGTACAATCTCCTGGATGGATGGGCCCTTTGGTGGGGGTGGTTTAAAATCCACTAAGAGGACATAGGCAAATAGAAGGAGGAAGGCAAAGTACATGATAACATTCCCCATAAATACTGTGACAGGAGCAGTCCAGAATTTTTTCCATCGTGTAAACACAAATGTTGCACATGCTATATTTTCAGAAGCAATTTGGGTTTCTAATTGGGCGTCTCCCCTGAAAAAAAGAAAGAAAGAAAATACTGTTTTGTTTGCATTTCTGAGCAGTGGTCTGTAAAGCAATTTTATAGCTTGATTGTCAAATTCACAGGCTAAGGCAGCAGTCCTATGCTCAATTACCTGGGAGTAAGCACCATAGAATTCAACTGAACTTACTTCCGAATAGATATGTATACAATTGAACTGTGATTGTCTTCAGTTTCCAGTCCAAGGAGATCCTGAAAATTCTCTTTCCCCAAACTATTCAATAAACATTAAGGGTGGTAGTCAACTGAGTTTTACTTAGCGTAGACCCTTTGAAATTAATGAGCATGCCTAAGGGCCATTAATTTCAATGGGCCTTCTTTCAGTAAAACTTAGCTCACTACCACCCTTAGTTACTAGAGTGTAGCTATTGAGACAATGTGCTGCTATTGTGTTTTGTTATTTAAACTTCTACAGCTCCAAACTCCAATAGAGGAAATTAATATGTAATGTTTATTTATTCTCTGTCTCATCAAAGCAAGAATAATATTCAATACAACTTTGGAAAGACAAGTTAATGAAATCCTGGCTTTGTTGAAATTAACTCTGCATCTCCCATTGACTCCAGTGATAGACTAAACTATCCCCCCCCCCCCCGAGACTCATACAGAAACAACTTTATATTATTTCAGGGACAAGTTAATGTGATCCACCCATCAAGTACAATACACAGCATCACAATGGCTCCACTTCCGTGGGAATAATCTGTCAACTAAATGATTACAAGTTGATTTTGCATATCTGTGGAAAGTGGTTTTCTATAATCTGCACTAAACTGCCCGTCAGTTATCATACTGCAGAGCATAACTATTCTTTATCTCTAGCATTTTTAACCCTGCTCCAACTGAAGATGGTATCTGTAGCGTGGTTTGTAGTTCAATAAAAAAGGAGACTCTGCACTCAGGCTTACAGGCTTGTAATCTGAGGACCAGATCTTAAAGTCAGCCCAGCTAGGATGGATTTTTTAATTTTAAGATCCTCAAGACAATTTCTCAATCTTGGTTGAGGGCTGCAAGTGCACAGCTGCTGCTAGAGTATTGATAAATATCATTATAATGTTCACACTATTATAATGTAGGGCCAAGTACTGTGCATGGTCATCCCATCCCCGTCTGCTCTTGCTCCCCCCCCCTTTTAAAGTCACATTCTCTGTACTCACCAGAGAGGAGACAAGGATTTCTTCACTTGATGCACATTACCAGATTTGTTTCCTCATACCAGCACCCACCGCCCCGCTTCAACTCCTATTCAATTAAGCTTTCATCTTAACATGGATGTCTCAAATGTACACACCTCAGCTTAACAGCGGCTTACATTTTCAAATCAGATGGAAGTTGGTGTGATAGGAAACACATCAAAGACGAGTATTCCTCGAGAAACTGCAGGATACATGTGGCTTGTGACTAATGTCTTGTGTACATGGCTTCAGACACCAGCAGCAGGAATCAAAGGTAAGACGTGCACAGCCTTAACTTGTGGTTTTGCCGACCCACCTCTGTGGACCTCAGTTTAATCGCCAAGAAGTGTTCTCTTTCGTTACTCTGTTTTGAAGCTTCCAAATAACATTACATTGCAATCTTACCTATCTACTTCCTTGGGGAAAAGCAATGTCCTCTCAGAATCCGGGCTGTCAAGGTCTTTACATGATTCTGACTCCTGGGCTGATTGTGTTTCCTCACTGCAAAGGAATTGATTTACTGAAAGATATTGGAAAGCAGTTTTTCATTCCTGAGGTGAGGGGAGACTTTCAGTGCTGAGCTAAGCTTAATACATCAAGCTAAGGTAGCATAAACCACTTGCAATTGTCCTTTGGTCATGGGGGGCAGGGGAGAGCAGGGTCATGCGCACCATACCTGCTCCTGATCTCCACATGTTCAACTGAAGATCACTACAGAGGCTATATTAGGATCTCTCTCTAGGTGTTCCTTTGGTTCCCCTCCACATGCACTCAAAGAAGGATTTCTGTGATCTTCTGGCTGTCACTTATCATAGAGATGATTCTCCTCCACCCCATAAGATGGAGTTTAAAGTGTTAAAAAGGGGCAGGGATTCTGCGGCTCTCCATATGTTGTTGGACTACAACTCCCATCATCCCTGCCCATTGGCCATGTCGCCTGGCACTAATCAGAGTCATGATCCATCAACATCTGGAGGGCTACAGTTTCCTCATCCCTGGGAGAAATGAATAAAATGCAATGTATTTCTTGTATTTCTCTAACATTTAGAAGTGACAGTTGACTATTTTGTATGAATTTCTGATTTGAATGCTGTAATATTTAGGAAGGTTGGCTTTCCAATAAGACACAAAATTATCCTACTGGAAAGCCTGTCCCCTTAGTTTCATTTGAATACTTCTGATATCGTTAATAGGTAACTAAACTGAATCTACTCAGAGGCAGAGACATAGGAGACCTTACTCAGAATCCAGTTAAAACTCCAGCCTAGTGTCATAAATGTTGTGTCTTTCCTTCATTCGTTTTGGTTTAAGTGAGTTTGTGGATCAGACTGAAATAGGTTCTAGAATCTAGATATTTACAAAAGAGAAGGAGATGAGGCCAGGAGCTGATGGACATTGATAGATGAGAATGTACAAGCAATTGAGATAATGTCTGGTCTGGCACCTAGTATGCTGTTAAGAGTGAAAAACAGACACTGATAGCCTAAGAATCTGCACAAAGTATCCATCATTCTTCCATTTGGGCAGAATAATCGTACTTCTGAGATATGGGATTTGAAAACAGTTGCCACCCTTTTTCTCCATGGTAGAGATTTAAAAAGTAGCATGACATGCAGATATTAAACTGGTGCAACTTCCTACATGATCACATCTGCATTCCAGGAAGAGATTTAAGGTGCTTCCAGTGTTTTCCAGTGTCTACACTATGCCAGTCTACTTCTGCTCCCAATTTAATCTGGGTTTACTCTTTCTGTGGAAAACCCAATACTTCTTTTTAAAACTGCTGCCAGTGACCAGCTTGTGATACCTGAATGACCTGTTTGCAGTATTCAGGCCCTGTCTGGGAGAACCCTCACTAGCTGAACTTCTGCCTGTCATTCTGCTTTCAGATTAAAGAAGGAAAATTTTCTGTCACCACTATTTGTTGTCAAATACAACCTGTTTCCCACTATCTCTTCTTCCCATGCAAAAGGTCCCTATGGTTCTTACCTGAACGATATCAAATTTGTATAGATCAGGAAAGGGCACCCAAATCCACAGATCAGCTTCAGGATTGGGGTGGATGTTGACATATCTCCCCACCAAATCTTTGTTAGAAAAGCCTGGAATTTAGGACAAAATGATGCAGTGTTGACACGGTACAATGGGTATACAAGTAAATACCACAACCCAGATATCGTTGGGACTAAAACTCCAATCAACCCCAGCCAGCAAGGCAAGTGGTCAGGGGTCCAACAACATCTGAAGAGCTACAGGTTCCCCACCCCTTACTGAACATAATACCAGAACAAAAACCGGAATTCCAATGACCCCCTTAAATTAGAAAATTTTCTTGGGCCACACTTAACTTCTGGTTTCATCAACTCAGAGGAGGATATTATTCTCACTCTCTTGTTCCCAACTTTGAATCATCATGGCTAACATCTTTCGAAGAGGACCACCCTTGGAGTTTACTCACCTGCACCCCATCGTGAGCAAAGAAAGACTTGGTATCTGCTTCTGTAGCCAAGTGGAGACAAGTCGTTTTGCTCCAGTACCGGTTCCTCCTCACCAACAAAGCAAAAGCTCGGTCTTCACTATTGTGGTAGCATTCGCTGAACAATTCTACCAAGGGTGGGAGGTGAGAATAGGTGTGCAGGTGCAAGAAAAGAGAATGATACATAGAGAAAGCTAGACATATTCATATGTATGTGTTTTAAGTACTAGAGATGTTTATACAGAAAAGAGTGAATCCTTATATGTGTTTGTCTTGTTTATACAACTTTCAGTTCTGCTTTAACTGCAGAGATGCATTTGGAACGTGATGGTGTTTGATACTTTGTGACCCCCACCCTCCACAGACCCTCCCCCTAAGATGGGCCGTTTCCATATTGGCAATTACTGGCAAAAATGAAACAGCATGATATCCAACCAGCATGGGTTACAGTTATTAGCCTATGTGAAGGAGGAATCCTCCTCCCCGCAGCACAGTCAGAGCAGAGGAATGCACACAGCTGAAGAATATAAAGGCAGCTGGCGGCATTTCCTGGAAGAGTCCCAGACTGAGAGAGTGAGAGAAAGCAGATAGAGGGGATAGCTTCAAGGACAAGGAAGAGTGGAGAGGCTGCAAAAGGAAGAGGCTGGGAGGAAGGAAATCAGGGGATGGAGGGTGGTGACAGAGGGGAAAGCGAGTGGGAAGCTATAACGCAGAAGGGGAGGAAGAGAAGTAGTAGGTGTTGGTCAAGAAAGTCTGGGGGGCCAAGTAGCCTCCAGTGGTTGCCTTCAGGGAGTTGAGATAGAATTCCATAATGCAGGGAACCTATACTAAAGGAATCCCTGGAGTGGAGGGGGAGAAAGAGAAAGAGTTTATGCTTTGCTTTTTGAAGTTTCCTAGCTTGTATTAACACAAAGGGAAGTGATGGATGGAAAACGAAGGGCCCTGCATGAGGGGCAAGGGGACAGAGGATCTCTGAGGGTGGGAGGCTGGGTGGAATGGGGTGGGGAGATGGAGATGATATTTTTATTTCATTGAACATGAATCCCGAATGCTAAACCCTAAAATGTTAAAGACTCTGCTCTTTCATACTGCATTCAATGCAATGACTAACATTGGGAGGTACAACAAAATCTTAAATCTGGCTAGTTGTTTGAAGTCTGAATTTTGTGTTAAAATGGAACACACAAGACGAAATGGTTAAATCGGCTATGATAAAGTGGGCACAGGACATTGGGTATAACATTATGTTCGAGGACTGGGAAAGGTTATGGACCACTGGGCTGAACTTCACTGCATGTAATGCTCTGAAGGAAAATGTAATGAAAATGATATATAGATGGTACATGACCCCAGTTAAACTTGCTAAAATATACCATTCGTCTGATAATAAATGTTGGAAATGTAAAGAAAATGAAGGAACATTCTTTCACCTCTGGTGGACATGCCCTAAGGTGAAGGCTTTCTGGGAAATGATATATAATGAGCTGAAAAAGGTATTTAAGTATACCTTCCCTAAGAAACCAGAGGCCTTCCTTCTGGGCATTGTCGGCCAGAAGGTGTTAAAGAAGGACCGAACATTTTTTATGTATGCAACAACGGCAGCAAGGATACTCATCGCAAAAAACTGGAAAACTCAAGATCTACCCACACTGGAAGAGTGGCAGATGCAGCTGATGGACTACATGCAATTAGCTGAGATGACTGGCAGAATCCGAGACCTGGGAGAAGAGAGGATTGAGGAAGACTGGAAGAAATTTAAGATGTATTTACAAAAACATAATTTGGTTGAATGTTAAGAAGGATGCTAGATTATAAAAAATTGGCCACCACTAAATTAGATTTTGAATTTGATGATAAGTGAGACTAAAGAAAACATAAATTTTATGGAGAATTGTTAGATTACACTTGATTGAGTGGATATAAGATCGTAAACAAGTTGATAA
This sequence comes from Podarcis erhardii, assembly GCF_964252035.2. NCBI lineage: Eukaryota > Metazoa > Chordata > Lepidosauria > Squamata > Lacertidae > Podarcis > Podarcis erhardii. The sequence goes on along the minus strand of NC_138497.1, from coordinate 75,280,734 downwards.
TTTGCTTGGAAAAATCTTTTAACGATGTAAATGGGAGCGGGAGACGTGAGGGAGTCCAAAGAAGTGATGAAACTACGTTGTGATAGAAGTAAGATTGTTTATTATTGGTGCATTTGTATTTAAAAACTCTAATAAATATTTATATATATATATAAAATGAAGTCTGAATTTTGTCTGGATGCCTCCCCCCCAAAAAAATATTCACTTTTGCACACTTCTGTGTTTCTTGCTTTATTTTAAGAAGGAAGTTCTCAAAGTACCTACATTCCACTCTGAACAATAGCAGGAAATAATGCACATCTTGTGAGAGGGGTTTCATTTTTTGTGAGGGGCTGAAAGAATGCAGAGGAAACAGCAGTGACTAGGCCAGAGGTGGGAGAGAACAGATGGGCAGCTACCCTGACTCCTACTCAAAAAGCTGGAAAGGTCTAAAATGTCTGGCAATGTCTGTAGCACACACGTGGTGCATGCATGTAATTGGGGGGGGGGCATAACTCAGTATTAGAGCCCATGCCTGGCATGCAGATGATATCATACTCAACCCTTGGCATATCCCATTAAAAATATCACATAGGAGAAGATGGGAAAGACCCTGGAAAGCCATGGCAAGAAAGTAAATAGCTCTGGACTGTATCAGGGAAGGGAAACCTGTGGTCATGTAGGTGTTCATAGAATTATCAAATCATGGAATTGTAGAGTTGGAAGGGACCACAAGGGTCATCTAGCCCAATCCCCTGCAATGCAGGTATTTTTTTGCCCAACGTAGGGCTTGAACTCACAACTTTGAAATTAAGCCTCATGCTTACCGACTGAGCTATCCAGAAGGAACATGTTGTTGGACTACAACTCCCATCATTCCTGACCACTGGCCAAGCTGGCTGGGGCTGATGGGATCTGGAGCCCAAGAATAACATCTAGAGGGCCAGAGGACTAGATGCACAAATAGTTTGTTCTGGTATAAGGCAGTTTCCATCCCAAGTGGGACAACTGATATACCGTATTTTTTGTCCCATAGGACGCTCCGTCCCATAGGACGCACCTACTTTTTTTGGGGGGGGGGGAATAAAGGAAATTTTTTTTTCATTTATTTTCCCCACAAAACCAGGTCGGGGAACAGTGGGATGGCGGCACTGCGCCTCCCAACTGTCCCCCGAGCTTGTGGGCTGGCCGATGTCTGCCTGGCGCGAGGGGCGCTCTGCTTCAGGGCGCCTCGCCCGCCGGGCGGCAGGCTGCTATCCGCAGCGTGGGGAGCCCTGCGGAGAAGTCCTGCAGCGCTCCCCACGCTGCGGATGTCTGTCCGGCGTGCGGGTGCGCAAGGCTTGGTGACACCTGTGCGAAGCACGGGGCGTCCTCTGGAGGGCGCCCCGTGCTCCGCGCTGCAGGCTGCTGCCCACAAGCCTTGCGCGCCCGGGGGGGGGAGTTCCCCCGGGTGCGCAAGGCTTGCGGATAGCTTCCTGGAGCCTGGAGAGCGAGAGGTGTCGGTGCGCATGGACGCCTCTCGCTCTCCAGGCTTCAGCGAAAGCCTGCATTCGCCCCATAGGACGCACACACATTTCCCCTTCATTTTTGGAGGGGAAAAAGTGCGTCCTATAGGGCGAAAAATATGGTAGCTCATCATCTCCAGTCACCACCTGTCTAATCTCAGGCAGGGGCACTTGGAGGAGTACCACCTTGGATAATATTACAGTCCAGACAGGTTTAGCTGGAAGGAGGTGGTCCTTTAGGTACCCTGGCGCCAACCAGCACTTTGGATTATATCTGGAAATTTACAGATAGCAATTAATGTCATAGGCCAGGAGCCAGCTTTGCCTGCTGAACAGCAGCTTGAAGGGGGAGAAGGCAGAGTGATTCCACCTGCAACTGATCAGCCTTCAAGGACTCAGAGGAGAAGGCGATGATGAGAGCCAGCTGGCTTCAGCCTTCTTAAGCAGAACTTCCAGCAGCAGTCAGTTGCTGGTAACGCTTGTAGTCTTGGCCCTACCTTGCTGCTTCCTGCTTGTCTTGACCCTTAACCCCATGATCATTGGATTACCTGATCCCTGGACCATCTGACCACATGGATTGCTGTTCACCAGACCCTAGGACTTTGGACGCTGACTCTGCCTCCAGGCAAGTACACCTCTGAGACTCTTCTGGTTGGCTGGCCTCCCAATCCACTAAGCTCTGTCCATTGTTGCTCAGCAATGAGACTACAATAATTAAGCTCTTTTAGAAGTGGCAAGAGATGTTCCCAGTGGTGTCTGTCTGTCAGTAGGCAAAATGCTACATTTTGAACTAGCTGAAGTTTTTGAGAAGAGTCCCATGCACAGTCCATCGCAATAATCAATCCCAGGTGTTACTAGGGCTAGCAGTAATTTCACAACCCCTGTCCAGAAGGGGTTATCAACTAGCCCATGAAAGGCAAAAACTTGTGCCCTTAAATTAATGGTGAGTGGTTTGTTTGATTGGTAGAGCTATGATCCAGTCAATTCTCACCAAAGCATGCCACCTTTGTATCTTGCTCAGAGTTTTAATTACTTTGAGAGATGGCATCTGTCCTGCTCCATTACAGAGATACTTTGTAGTCTGCCCCCCCCCCCCCATTCAGCTACCCATTACAGGAAGGCAAAACTCAAATTGCCACTTGATGCTGTTAGGTCACCTCCAGACTGTCAGTACTTTGCAGAGGTTCAAGCAGTTTGGACAGTTAAAAGTGGGTGGAAACATTCTGGCCTCATCTGCACTAAACCTTTAAAGCTGCCACAATGAACGAGTCATTCCTTGCAAGCGTGGAACAAGGGTAATACGTGACTTGTAAAAATACATTTGGTCTGTTTGCCCAGACAAGTTTTAAACGGTTGACACTGTATACGCTTACCCACAGCAAGCTGCTCATATTTTGCCTCTTTCATTTTGCGGACTACTTCAGCTTCTTTCTCCAGGTGGGACATCTCTCGGAGGATTTTGCAAGCTGCCAGGGCTGCAGCTACACCTTCCTGACCCTGGGGTGGGGAAACCATGTAAAATCACATCTGAATCTTAAGGCACGATTAAAAACAATAGCATCTCCTTGAGATGCCACCTGCCCTGTTTATTTACATTTCCCAATGACTTGGTCTATACTGAGCAGTAAGCACTCTTATTATGGCTAGGGAAACCCGGAGTATAAATAATAAAATTATGATGATGAAGATATTACAACCACATTGTGAATACTTCTGGAAGGGCAATCCTTTTAATCTGTTGCAGCAAAAAAACCCCCAAAGCATCTTTAAGACCCAGACATTTGTTATCTCATAAACTCCCCCTGCCCCCAGTTAGATCCCACTGCATTAAATAATGAAAAAGGTGCTTGCTGAAAAGGCAAAAAGCTTTTCCAAGGTAGCATAATAAGCAGCTCAAAAATGTTTTCCTCTTGAAATGAACACTTTTAACAATTAGTGCTATTCTGGTCTAGCAGATTGGGCCTAAAATTCTGGCTAGCCTTGAAGTCCCAGGGAGGCTGTGGGCCAAGGCACATCCTTCCAAATGGGAACAAACAGGATAAGGGCTTTTTGCATTGTAAACAGTGTGATATGAATGAATATGAGAATGCAGAGGAGGTCAGTGGGAGAAGAGTTCATGAGAGACAATGAGAAACATGGCAGGTGAAGGAGGAATGTTGCAAGTAAGTCATGTGCTCACAAGTGAGGCTTAAAAAGCATTTTTTGAAGGGAGTGGCTTTGTTGTATTTGTTTCTGCCTTAAATTTGCTCATAGTGTAAATGTGCATTCTTCTGACCAATTCAGATTTTACATTAGAATTGCAAATGCACCCCCCCAACACACACACACACACACACACACACGCACGCACACTCACACACACTGATTGACAACTTTCAGGCATTTATAGAAGTGGTTTAAATCACTTAAAGATTATTTAAGTCTAACATGGGAAACACTCCAACAATTTAGTTGATTCAGCTACATTTTCCTTCTAAGTGATGTGAAAAGCAAATTTGTATTGGGGGCTTCTCACAATAAATGCTTTCCTGCCCAAAAGAAACTCGTGAAGGTGAATTCTTCAAAGCACTGTATTACTCCCACCTAGTGCTATGTGGGGTGTCGGTTTGGTTTTTTTTGCCATGCCTGAGGACCCTGCTTTAGGCAGTTATTTAGAATGCCTGGGGGGGAGTGGGGGTTGTTTTTGTTTTTAAAGAGACAGTTGCTGCCCAGAATGGACTCTCAAAGGTGGGCTCTCTGGATTCTTGGTGGGCTGGATTATTGCCCCATGCTTTCTAAGTACTATACAGGTTGTTTAGCTGTTGGTTAGAGTGTGGCTATCTCATTGCTGCCATCAATATCAATGTATTTAGGGTGCCATTTTGGAAAGGGGGTATGGAAAGGAATAGTTGGTTGGTTGTAAGTTGCTTTGGGTTTCCCTGGGCATGATAAAATGGCTAACAAATTTAATAAATAACAGTTCATTGGAGACCCACCCCCCGAAAAACAGGTTGTATTCATGGTGCTAAATAGTTTTTTGTATGAGTGGAATGACTTCTGCTCGCGCAACTGAACTTCCCCCTCTCTTCTTCCCCCTAATCTGCTCTGGCAGTTCCCCCAACCCTCCAGAACAGATCTAGAGACGGTGAGGGGGCAGTAAAGGAAAGTCCCATTGCACAAGCAGAAGTTTATCTGCCCACACTGAGTTGAATATCACCCTTGGACTTTAGGTTTCCCAGAATTGTAAATAGAGAATTGGCATCAGTGAACATTTTGACAATGTGATGAAACAGAGGGTTTCTGTTCCTTCTGCCTCAGTAAATTTAGGCTCTCTTTGCCTGTGGTTCACGTAATGCAGGCATGTCCAAGCTCTGTGGTGGGCAACCCCTTTCAGGAGTCAATAATCCGAAAGCTATAGCACACGCTGCATACAGGCTTCCCTTTTATGAGAGGAAACAATGTGTTTGTTCCTTTATGCCTTAGTTGTGGGGAAGCAGAAATGTCAGGTTTCCTGCTTGGTCCACCACAGGTTGACCCCTCCCTTTCCAGTCAGGTTTCTGATTCTTTCATCCAACCTGGTATCCAGGGATTGTGCCTGGTCCCAGATACAATGGCTTAATAACAAATTACACCTTTTACCCTGAGAAGGTCCAGGCATTAATTCCTAGCATCTCAATTTAAAAGGAGCTTGCTGAAAGGCCTTTGCCTGAGACCCTGGAAGGAATTAAGTTCGGTTTATTGTAAGGCAGCTCCATAGGATCAGACATCAGAAGCAAGGAAGGAGCCTCTCCAGGCAACAGTCTGCATCTGCTGTCTTGCAGTTTGTGGGCTATGGCATTAGGCAGGCAAGGTGCTTGCCAGGCCACACCTGGTACTGGTGGTCCTGCGGTTTGCATGAAGGCTGGGGTGGCACTATGGGGCATTTCCCCACTTCCCTCTCCAATGTTGATATATATTTTGTAATTGCTCCTGCTGGCTGTTGTTTGATTATTGCTTTTGGATGTTGCAGCCTGCTCACAAAAATGTACAGTGGTACCTCTGGTTACGTACTTAATTCATTCTGGAGGTCCGTACTTAACCTGAAACTGTTCTTAACCTGAAGCGCCACTTTAGCTAATGGGGCCTCCTGCTGCCACCATGCCGCCGGAGCACGATTTCTGTTCTCATCTTGAAGCAAAGTTCTTAACCTAAGGTAATATTTCTGGGTTAGCGAAGTCTGTAACCTGAAGCGTATGTAACCTGAAGCGAATGTAACCCGAGGTACCACTGTATCATAAAAGGCAGGAAATAAAGCAATAATGATAGCCTCCATAGTAAAGAGTCCATTTTGGATTGCTGAAGGGGAGGTATCTAAGTTCCCTCTGCCCACCAGTATCTTCTATTTGCCCCTCCAATAAAATACAGGTAAGTAGCTAAAATAAGCATTTGAAATCTGTAGCACTGCATTATGAAGCTTACCATCGCCCAGAAGTAGTACGCCATCTTGTGCCGGTTTTGAAGTACTGCCCATAAGAATAAATCTCTCCAAGGATTTTCGCTTTTCTGATTCATATCCAAAGGGCTCGGTACCCTTTTTGCACTTATCTTATCCTAAAGGAGCAAATAACTTGTTATAATGCTGTTTATCTGGAACTTCCCTAAGTGGATCTTTCTATTTTCAGGCAAGCGTTATGATCCCAGCCATATCAAAACAATTTTCCAAAGTAGGAGAGACCTCCTGCTCTTGAGCAAACCCTTCACAAGGATCTTCTCCATGCCACAGCAATTAGCTACAGAGGGCATCAAAGCATGCTTAGAAGGATGTACAGCACACTGAACGGCCGCCATCTATTAATTGTGATGTACCAGATCATAGTCTGAATAAGTGGAACGGCATCCCCTGTTCCATGCACTGTAATGTAGGAGAGGGGACATATCCTTTAAAATTAATTATGCTCTTCGAGTTAAGGAACATCTGAAAACATGTAGGCAACCTCTATCAATATGTTTCGTATCCTTTTAGAAAGATAATGCGTCTCTGAGTTTTCAGGCAAATTTTATGTTCCCCAATTGTCTGGATGAAACCACGGCATAGCACTTATATCTGTACCAGTTGCAAGCCCCCAAATGGCACCTCTGTCTGTGCTGAACGCAAAACCAGAGAGCTCCCAGCTCCCTTAAATAAGCCTCTTGGATTTTTTGTTTTTTGTTTTTGGCAGTACCCTGAGATAATTTATTCACTGTCACTACTGAATTAAAGGCGCACGGTGTCCTGGAAACAAATGAATAGGTATGAGAACACCCTGTCTGAAAGACATTGGGCAAAGAAGCTGCAATTAGGCATATGACCCAGCTTTCTGTTATATCAGATTTTTTTTTGGTTTTGGCAACAAGAGCACACTTTTCAGCAGACACTAATTAATGGTGGCTCATTAAAATTCAAGCAAGTCATCTCAAGGTCTAGCATGCAAAAGCTTGTACATAAATCAAGGCTCAACTGTTCAATCCCTTTACTGCTTCCTTTATGCTGAGAGAGAGAGAAAAGTAAGCATTTTGATGCTTACATTTCCCAGTGAAAGCACCACATCATTATCTGATTCCTGATTTTGGATTTTATATCCTCACTACCCCATGATGTATCTTTCAATACGGTCAAACAGGAGCATTCTGATTGCACTTTTGTCCTTTGGACAATACTCTAAGCCCTGGTCCAGAAGTCACAGTGTGATATTTTATCAATACATTGAAGAGGTAGTTTGCAGTTTGCTGCACCATTTTATTAAAAAATAGTTTCGGTATATGCCCTAACATAGGAAAGGAGAAATGCATAGAAATCAACAAACAATACATGTGTGTAATGTGGAATTTTCATATTTACTAATAGCATCACATAAAAATATCCAATAGTTATCCATTACAGCCAGGCAACCGCAATCTAGGCAAAAACAATAACATTGGAGTTGCTATCTGGTGGGGAATACTGCAAACTCTAGACCAGGGATCGGGAACCTGTGCCCTTCCAGGTGGACTTTAACTCCCATCAGCCCTGGACAGCATGGCCCGGGGTCAGGGATGATGTGAACCACCGTTTTTGAGAGCCATAGGTTGTCCTTCCCAGCCCTAGAAGGAAGAAAACTGTGAAAGTGGACAATGTCCAAGTTTCTGATGCCTCCCGCATTTTACAGGTGAAAGGCATATTGCCTTAAGGATTTCAATGACACATTCAGGCCATTTCAACAGTGATTTGACTTGTGAGCACAGCAGCTTATCATCTGTGACTTCTTGGACCTGAAAATAATGGAATTGGGTGGTATGCCAGTGGTTATATACTGGGTCCCAAAGGGCCATGCCTTGTGTTCAACACTCCCTATGTTTTTGAGAAACTTACGGCTTTCTTCTTGCTTCCAGATTTAGGGTCTTGGTAGAAACCTCTGCATGCATCGTGAAGGAAGTCCTTCAGCACCCTGGAAACCTCATGAAGAGTGAAGAGAGGGCAAGTGTCCATTGCTTCCTTGTGCTGTTGACCACTCATCCCTGCCAAGGTGAGTCTGCTTTCCTCATGTTTTTTAAGCAGAAGCGAATAGAGGAGGCACTTTGGCGAGATGGTACAGTAGAGTCTCTGAAGACGGCTGTAGGTCAGGAAGTCATACATGTTGGCCCCATTATCAATGAACAACTTGACAAATTCAGGCTTGTCATTCACCAGGGCATCCATCATCACTTCCTCTAGGTCACATGACTGAGTGTACAAGAAATGCAAAAGGAAAAAGAAATTCCATTGCAGTAGTTATTAGCATTAGGAATTGTGACATTCTTGCCACATGCAAACCGGAGCAAGGAGGTCCATTGGACCAGACAGACAAAAACAAGGTAAGGAGAACTTTACATCCTGGCACATTTCAATCTGCCACAGCAAGCATACAAACCCTGTTAAATAGCTTCTGGACTGGACCAGTTTACCATACAACAATTTTGCACCAAAGGAGCAATATGCAGATAATGTACTGTACTACCTTATGCCTGGCGTGCTCTGGTCCATGGGGTCATGAAGAGACAGACACAACTAAATGACTAAACAACAGAACCTTATGACTGTTCATTCATCAGGTTAAGTAGCTGCCTTGCATTGCACCCTGAGAGAGCCATTACATGGCTAAGAATAGAAACAATCAATATGCTTAGGATGTGAGCTTTTTGTCCTTCTTCTCAATTAGGTACTGGTCTAGACATTGCATGCACTGTGGGGACTGGTCTGCATCCCTTTGGCAAATTCCCCTGGCAGTGTTCTCTGGTAGAACCAATGGTATGAGCAGTAGCTCTCATTCATTGAGCCCACACCCTGATCTACGTCTCAGGTATTAAGTAGTAAGACCAGGGCCGGATTTAGGTTTGATGAGGCCCTAAGCTACTGAAGGTAATTTGTCAACAACAAATTGTCACTGTTTTTTGTGTTGAATATATGCTATATGGTAATTTATTAGGTCCATACACAACACAAATCACTGTTGCTGTATGTAGGTTTTATTCTATTTTATTTTATATTTTGGAAATGTACATCCAGGTTTTTTCCTTTACAATTTTTGGGGCCCCCAAGAGAGTGGGGCCCTAAGCTATAGCTTGTTTAGCTTATACATAAATCTGGCACTGGGTGGGACACTCACTATGTGCTTTGCTCAATGAGACTTGTCTGATGGCTACACAAAGATCCTCTTCAGCACCAAGCAAGGACCATTCTATTCTCCTGGACATTTTAAAACTATGTTTCTTTGCCCTTGAAACAAATGATTTCTGCTTGGTTTCAATCCTGTTATCTCAGTTTGTCCCAGTTTTTAGGTAAGACGTTGAACATTTAGTTTAATGTTCTAAATACTTTAATTAATCTTATAATGTTTCAGTTGAACTCTTGTGTGAACTACCTAGAGGACTCTGTAGATTGGGCAGTCAAGTATATATTATAAATAAATAAATAAACTGTGATGAAACTGAAAGTGGTCCAGGTCATAGTCTGATGACTTGCTAAAGTTTAAACAGGTCTGATCAGAGTCTGAATTAGAGACTTAAAGGAGAGCCCTACATATCCTTCATTGAGATGCATTTTGGAAGAAAGCTGATTTCTATCACTTCTTCTGGAATAAACATTTGGGGAATTTTTATCACAGAAATGCGGGTCAAGGATGTAGACCAGCCCTGGGATTCCTGACAGTGGAGTGCTTTGAGGATGCAATGGCATCAGATATGAACATTAATCTTAGGCCCTTTTCAACTGTTCAACTTTTAGATTACTTCTTCAGAATTGGTGAAGAAGATTACTCATGTGCATAACTCAAAAACTTCATTCGCCAGCAGATGCTAAAGTTACCAACTTTAGTATAAGCAACTCAAGCATGAAAAAACAAAACAAAACAAACCCTACCTTCCACTCAACATCTCCATTGAATATTTCACTCTTGGCTATATCCACTCTGTTCCAGGCCACAGCCAGCTTCAGCTCATCCAGGTATTCTTGGGCTTCCTGACTATGACTTTTACAGGCTAACCATAAACATAAAATAAGAATAAATTAATCATGCGCCTTTAGAATGGATTAACATGTAAATCCTATGCATGTTTACTCAGAAATAAGTCTCAGAAGTTCAGTGGGATTTGCTCTGAAGTAAGTGTGTCTAGGACTGCAGCCCCAAACCCTCAATAGTTAATAAAATAAAATAAAAAAACTTTACTTTGAATCCTATTTTCTGAAAGTTTCAAGGTTTGTTTGTTTTTTTAAAAAATGTTTTCACTACATTAAAAGCATTACAATTCAATTAAGCCAACTTAACTTGGGAAATGGGGATGCGGGTGGTGCTGTGGGTTAAACCACAGAGCCTAGGGCTTGCCAATCAGAAGGTTGGTAGTTCGAATCCCCGTGACAGGGTGAGCTCCCGTTGCTCGGTCCCTGCTCCTGCCAACCTAGCAGTTCGAAAGCACGTCAAAGTGCAAGTAGATAAATAGGTACCGCTCCGGCGGGAAGGTAAACGGTGTTTCTGTGTGCTGCTCTGGTTCGTCAGAAGCGGCTTAGTCATGGTGGCCACATGACCTGGAAGCTGTACGCCGGCTCCCTCGGCCAATAAAGCGAGATGAGCGCCGCAACCCCAGAGTTGGTCACGACTGGACCTAATGGTCAGGGGTCCCTTTACCTTTTTAACTTGGGAAATGGCACTGAACAAAGTAAATACGAAAATTTAACCATCATTAGTCTGTCATTCATAAGCTTCTACCAGAGTGTGATTGTTTTTCTTTCTTATTCTTTCTTATTGACTTTCTTATTTCATATGACTCCTTTTAGAGTTTAAAGGTAAAGGTAAAGGGACCCCTGACCATTAGGTCCAGTCGTGACTCACTCTGCGCTCATCTCAATTTATTGGCCAAGAGAGCCAGCATACAGCTTCCGGGTCATGTGGCTAGCATGACTAAGCTGCTTCTGGCGAACCAGAGCAGCACACGGCAATGCTGTTTACCTTCCGGCCGGAGCGGTACCTATTTATCTACTTGCACTATGACATGCTTTCGAACTGCTAGGTTGGCAGGAGCAGGGACCGAGCAACGGGAGCTTACCCTGTCGCGGGGATTTGAACTGCCAACCTTCTGATCGGCAAGTCCTAGGCTCTGTGGTTTAACCCACAGCACCACCCACATCCCTTTTAGAGTTTAGGGAGAGAGTAAATATTTTCCAATTTCAGTGAGCCTTTAGTCTGCAGTGGTCTTATGACTTTACTATTGTTTTGTTATTTTTAAATTGTTTGAAATAGAATTGTTTTGTATATTGGTGGTTTTATCCATATTTTCCACCATTTTGAGTGTCTACAGGAAAAGAAATTTATAAAGAAATTAAATGAGGTAGTACTGGATTAGGGAGTCTTCTTTTTTTAAATAGACAACATATATTAAAAACATGTTACCTTTAACCAGTGCTTTCAAAATGACTGTATCCAGTTCTTCTGAACCTTCTTGTTCAAAGTTATGCACTGTTAAAAGCTGCTGCTGGACAAGAATGCTTTGGATCTAAAGAGATAAAGCAGTTTGATGTTTCCCACTTCCATTATAGTAAAAATGGTGAAATCCAACAAAATCATTCTCGGAGTTGGCTCACTGACCTCAATGGATGTAAATTACTTAAAACCTCTGCTTTCAATGCATCTGCTCTATGACTAACACTTGATATCACCCAAAATATACAAAATACTCAGGCTTTAGTTACAAATCATTTCATTCCTTAACAAGGGATAAGAGAGTCAGAACCAAAGCAAAGACCTTTGGGGGCACACACACACACACACACACACACACACACACACACACCAAACAAGGAGAATCTATATATGAACGGTTGAGGGAGTTGATATGTTTATCCTGGTAAAGAGGAGACTGAGAAGAGATGTAATAGCCATCTTCAAATTTCTAAATGGCTGTCACATGGAAGATGGAGCAAGCTTGTTTCCTCCTGCTCTGGAGGCTGGGACCTCAACCAATGGATTCCAGTTACAAGAAAGGAGATTCCAACCAGGGCCATCTTACCCATAGGTGCTAAGGGTGCAAGGCACCCGGGCGCCAGGCTCTCAGGTGTGCTAGACCGAGAGTCTGGGGCCTGAGAATTGAGTCCAGGGAAGAGCCCGCCAGTCATCAGAGTTCCGCGACGGGCTCTTCTGCTGCGGGTGGCTCTGCACTGTGAGTTTGGGGGTGACCGAGCCAGTGAGACACTGAGGCGGCTGGCTGGCTCTGCCCTCGTGCGTGCCTAAGACTGGGCAACCTGGGGGTGGGCGCCAAGAGGATCTTTGCACCCCAGCGCTGCATATGCTTAAGACAGCTCTGATTCCAACTAAACAACAGGAAGAATGTTCTGAGTGTAAGAGCTGTTTGATAGTGAAACAGACTTCCATGAAAGGTGATGGACTTCCTTGAAGGTTTTCAAGTAGAGTGTGGATGGCCATCTGTTATGTTTAGGTTACAGTATTTGAGACTGCTGCATTGCATGGAGTTGAATTAGATCACCCTCAAGGTCCCTTCCAACTCTACAGTTTTATGATCAAGCACTTGTATACAAAATCCTTAGTATTACAAAATGAAAAGGGAAAGAGAAGTACGGGGGTGGGGGGTTGGTCTCATTTAAGAAAGATTAAGGAGGTGAAAGAATGGCTGGAGTTTAGAAATACACCAAAGTATAGCCCAGGATGGTTGGCAATAGAGTGGATAGGTCTTTACTGCAAACTGCTCATCATCTGTAAATGCATTTGATGACTACAAAATACCAAGAAGTCAATTTACCACCGCAGTCCACTGAAGAATATCTGTTCCCAAGAAATCCTCTGTGGGGAATTTCTCTTTTAACTGTTTTTCTACCACCTGTGGCACAATTAAGTGTGGCTCATTCATAAGTGCAGCTAAGATGTCAGCTATGCCACCAGATCCAGCCAAGATGAGCCAGGGGGCAGAATTTTCCAGTCCCCTGCAAATTCGCTGTTAAAAAAACAATAAAAATGATGAGACCATACTTGCTCAAATAACATGAAAATGCAATATTATGCAAAGTTACTCTGCACAAACAAGCCCAGTTAGTTGTATGTATAGGACTGCTGCCTAAAGTGACATTCTCAGAAATAACTGAACCCCTATGTTGCATTTCGTTATGTAGACTGCTATCTTTGCAAAAGGTTTGTTGAATTAGCCTGATAGTGACCCCAATAAAGTGAAATCCCAGTACTATTCAATCGAAAAGTTTTTTCTTTTTCTTTTTTTTCAGCAGCTGGACAAGCATATGTGCTGAAGTGGTTTTGCATTCATGAAAAAACTGTTGTCTTTACCCATTGTTGAAGAACATTTTCTAAGAACTACCTTCATGTGAAATGACACTCCAGTGTCAGCGCATATGTCATGGGCATTGCACTGGGAGAAAATGAAAATGGTGTCAGCACTGATGAGTCTAGTAATGCAGGCCCAGTGCTCCAGGGTCAGCAGTGCCACCAGGTTGCTCTTTCTGAATGGCTGGCATAGCAGCAATGCCACTGACAAGGATGCCAGGCCCATGACACTGTTTTTGCCAGTGTCATTTGAATTTCCCCTTTCTATATCACTGGCACCACATTCTGGGGGAGAATGTAATTGGTGACAGTACATAGGAAGCTCATCTTATATCAAGTCAGATGATTGGTCCGTCTAGCTGAGTACTGTCTGCCATGATTGGCAGCAGCTCCCCGGGGTTCTGGGCAGGAGTCTTTCTCAGCATTTCTTGGAGATGCCGTGAACTGAATCCAACTGGTATGTCCAGCTGCCAGGGCCCCACATTCATAGTTGGGCCCAAAACAAAATTCAAAAGAAATTAAAGGGCTTCCCACAGCTGTCAAGAGCAGGGGGCCATGCTGGAACTGTAAGATGAACAATAGCTGGTTTTATTTCTTGGTTTCTGTAGCACAATTTCCAGTCTGGCATCCATCTTTGAACAACTCCCAAGAAGATGGGCCTCAAGCATGCTCTGTTCCCACTTTTTCCTCAAAAAACCTTTTTGCCTTTTGGTCACTAGCTGGCAATGACATAAACATACCTTAGAAGGAACCCTGGCTCATACGCAGCTATAGCCTTGTCCAGACTTCCACTTGCCCTTGCTGCTTCTCACCTGGGAAACCCGATCTTTACTGCTGAACTGGAGAAAACATCAGTCGGGTTTTCAGTGGATTGACATTTGCTCTGATTCAGCGCTAAAGAGCGAGTTTTCTTGGGGAAAGAGGTGGCAAACATAAGACCTCTTGCACCTATGCTTTCTAGGCATGGAACAAGCAGTGTGGGCAATCCCTGTGCTGTGTGCTGGTGGTGCCTTCACCTGCACCAGACAGGTGAATCTACCTAAGCCTGTTGAGCCGCCTTAAGCTTTTTGGACTTCAACATTGTGTCCAACTTCCTCTCTCCTTCCTCTCTTGTTTTATTAACCATCCAGCCTAAAGATGAGTTCTAGAGAACTCAAAGGCTTGCTCACTATTTTGGAAAATTTGAGTTACTCCCAATAAAAGTGTGGTCCTTCTGTGACTTTTGAATCTTTTTCTGTCACTTATCAGCAAAAAAAGCAGCCATTGGAGCCATTATTTTTCTTGGTCTACATTTCATGTCCAGCACACTGTTTGGCTAAGTGTAAGGCACCTGAATATTTGCTTAAATAGCTTCCTCTCTTATTTAAACAAGATGATTAGCTCTTTACCTCGAGTATGTTCGGTCTTCCATTCACAAGCAAGCAGAGCACAGGGATTTCAATGCTGCCTGTTCCTGGATCAATAGAGGATTAAATATTTAAGTTAATAAAATCTATGCAGTTCTATTATCTCAGCTGTTCATTTGTTTCCCCCATCTGCAAGCATATCAACCCTGCTTCATCCCGGCAAGGACAACAACAGGCTATGGTATATTTTTTATACCTAGTTAAAAGATAATGACATAGTATGGGGATATCCATTGTAAGGTTATCCTATCCTACATTCAGCCATCAGAAATTGCATTGAATGCTATTAGCCTTCTGTGCTCTTCAGACTCCTTGCTGGATATTGTTTGGATATCTTAAGGGTGTTTTACTAGAGGAGGATTTTGAACGATAGCTGCGCTCCCCTGAACTGCCAGCTCACTTGTTAAAAGCAACTAAAATTGTGATTTGTCAAAAACAGAAAAGCCCTCTGTCACCCTCTACTGACTTTTGATTATCTAAAGCCTGAGAGACAGCTTATGTGGTCGGACTGAAAAATTTGATAAGAGTAAGGGAAGGCAAATGAAAGTACAACTAATTTATTGGAAAATGGGGTCCATATATTATTTGCTGGGATAATAAAAGGCAATATTTTATTTTACACACACACACACACACACACACACACACACACACATATTATCAGTGGTAGACTATTATAAACAATAATCCTATCATCTGTATTTAACAAACGTCCTTGTAATTGCAAGGAACCCAAGTAATAATCTAGGTCTCATCTTTCCTCTTTCACATCTGCCCACCTCCGTAGCCAGTGCGCTGTTCTGAAATGTGTTTCTCGAAGGTGAGACGTAGCCTTGTAGTCCCATCCAGCTCATTCGGATCTTTTTCATCCACCAAGATAAAATGAGAGTGGTGGTTGTCAAGAAAATATAAAGGACCTTGGGCACTGTGGTCAGATTTGTAGCTTATAAGGCTGTCATTCTAGGGAAAATGAGAGATTGGTTTTTTGTATGAAAGTATTGGTCTGGTACAAGCATACTGGGCAACCATGGCTTCCCACGATGAGGATGAGCTGCAGCATGCCTCAGGGTCACATGCTCACCCCTCTTCTCTGTTGCATGCCAGAGTAAAAGATTAGAAGCATCTCCTACAGTTTTGAACAAACCACAGTTCCCTATGACAACTGAACACAGAGACCTGCGGCTTGTTTAAATTGTAGCTTGTGCAGAAACCAGAACTACGGTTAGCTCCTCCCTTGTTCTCACTAACTAGAGTTTTAGCAAACCACAGTTCTCTGAGTTGTCTGCTCTGAGGAAGGAGGTCTAATGGGCACTTCTGCATGTGCTTAGCTACATGTGTTTAGGAGCTCCTGTGCACAGAGGAGGAGCAACCTGCTCCAGTACCCAGAGTGGCATGTATCCAAGGGAGCGTGTCCCGGGGTGTGGCGCGCCACCCACGGGGGGCGTGGCATGAGTCCCAGGGGTGTGCGGCAAGCAGCTTGCAACCTGGGAGGTGCCGCCGATTGGGAGTCGGCATTTTGTGTCCCCCCCCCCTTTGGAATGGCACCTGGGGCAGACTGCCCTCCACCTCTGAACACCCCTACCTGTGCGATCAGGAACGTGCATTACCAGGTTTGTGAATCATGCAAGCTTCAAAGCACATTCACCAGATAGTATAGTATAGGAAGGACAGGAGTTTGCATTCTCTGTTCAGGTATAAAGCTTTAACGTCTAACTGTTGTTGTTTAGTCGTTTCCAACTCTTCATGACCCCATGGACCAGAGCACGCCAGGCACTCCTGCCTTCCACGTCTAACTATTAACTCTCAAAAACTAAAATCATGATGTTTGTGTGTGTGCTATATAAATATATGTGCATGCATGGGAGTAAAATGAAAATCTATCCAACAAACTCTGAGAACTGATTTGTGACTTAGTCTGCACAGCACTATTCTGCCACCTGGTCAATGGGACCCAAGGGTTACAATTGTTTTCAGGCAAAACCTCTACATCCTTTCTGTTTTCCTCGGTGGAAAATATACCTTGGCATTATCCAGAAGTTCTCTGTGGCGAATTTTACCCAGTGAAGTTATTCCTATCGCAACCACTTTTACGGTGGAGGAAGTACTTGCCAGCATGTGATCCCGAACCGCTTGCCCTATATGTTTTGTTATTCCAACACGCAAGGCACTGGTAAAGATCCATGCACCTGAAACAAAAATTTACAAGCATAAGATGCTAAGGGTTTCCCAAACTTGGGTATTCGGGTTTTTGGATGACAATTCCCATCATGGTCCTGCTAGCTAGGGTTGAATTTTGGCAAAGTTCAAATCTCATCTCAAATGCTCCGATGCCAGCACCATCCTACATTCCCTCTAAATTGACCTTTATAAATTTGTTAAGAATGGCTTGTGTTGGTGACATGCATGCTGCCAGACTCACAAATCTGGGATGACAGATAAGTATAGTCCAAGTAAAACTGCAGTTCAACCCCCCCCTCCCTTACACCAGGATGTACCCTCTCTTTCAATTGTTATTTCTCTATAGCTCAGGAGCGAAACATTTGATTAACATTTGATTAAATATTTGCTTATATTTAATAAGCATGTGAGTTGTGACTCAAACAAATGATACTACTTGAATCATGTCATGTTCGTAATCTGATATTGTCTCATTCACATGGCCTTGTTTTCGGAAAGATTTATCATATTGAATAAACAGGAGTAGAACTCTTGATAAAAAGCTGAGCCACTTTTAACATGCAGAACTTTAAGGAAATTTTCCCCTTATTAAGTAGGAATCATATTTGACAGGGATGTAAACAACTACTTTCCCATTTCAAGGTGTGGAACAGACCAGTGCTTTGTGCAGCCTTCACCAGTCCTTTTCTGAAGGTGTCACGCAGCCAAGGTTTCATCTGAAAGTTCTCTTCTTCTCCTACTAAAGAGACAACCAGGTTGGGAGCAGGAAGGTTCCACTTGTTAATCATGACGTCAAATATAACTCCAGGGTGGATGGCACATGGCACCTTAATAAACTGTAACCAAGAAAGGGGCATTCAGAAAAGAGGTGAGCGCCACAGGGAACTCTAGAAGTCAAGTCAAGAGCCGCTCTGCCTTTCACATGCTTCGGGCTAGCTCAAGACAGTTTACAGCCAAAAGCAGAACAGAAAATGACCCCGAAAATTGCTGGGAGGTCCTGCAGTGGAGGAACAGCTGTGTCTTAAGTCCTGTTTGATTGCTCCTACCAGAGCAGAAGGTGGAGGGCAACTTTTCCCATCCCTCCCCAAGTGTTTTCCCTTTGGTTTCCCTCCCATCGACATGAATGAGGGGAGTGGATGACTGTGCCTGCTCCAGGTCTGGAGTAGTTTTTTGCCTTTGCGGGGGACATGTTGGGACATCCAAGACCTCCCCTAATCTGCTCTTAGCATACCCCATTTTTGAACCAATTTCCAATGGTGTTTCACCAGCAGAATAGCAACAGTAGCTTTCTGTTATCATGTGATGGGTGGGCTTTGCCCATAGACTATGCCTGCAGAACTCCCTCTCTACCCATGGAGAAGGCAGTCCCCTGAGTTGATTCAGTAGGCAGTAAAACCCATCAGATGTAGCAGGGGTGACTTCTAAGCAACTATGCATAAGATCAAGATCAAGGTGCACACCTGCTGAAAGGTAAATGTCCTGACTTAAATGGTTTGTGAATCACAGGCTCATTGTATCTGAGATCACTGGTTTTTGTTTTGTTTTGTTTTGTTTTGTTTTGTTTTGTTTTGTTTTGTTTTTAGGTATGTGAATTGTTTCAAATGTGTTTTTAGAGCTTCTTCACAGAGTTGATCCCAGATCTTGAATGTTAGCACAAAGTACAAAGATATACAAAGGATGAAAGAAATAAGATTTTTTAAGGGTAAAAATAGTAGAATTCCCATCTTAAAAGACCTTCATGTCCCCCCGGTGAAAGGCTTTGTGCTACCTTTCCACGTTTCTTTCCAGAAGCCATGAAGTCGATTTCTCCTGTGCAATATGGCAATTCCCTTGGAAAGGCTCCTTCTTTCTCATTATTGTGCAGTTTTGCTTGTGAGTGCTCCTTTGGGACCACTGAGGGATCATCAGCCTGACTGGCTTCCCTGAAGTAAGATAATTAAAAGATGAGTGACGCCAGTGATGGGGCTTTATAACAAAAGTGTAATGGAATTTCACCCCAAAGTCATATTTTTAAAAATGTGAATGTCATCGTGAAGGCTCAAGTTCACTATTTTGGTAGCATTTACATGGCTATATATAAAGTGTATACATGATCTAATGCATTTTATGTTATATATGTGCTTCTGAATTCGTATGTGCCCATGGCTAAAGAACAAGAGACACTTTTAAACCATACTTGCTGCCTTTTTCTTAATTCTTTAAGATCGTCACAAATGAACTTACACTTTACCCCTTACGTCCATGTTATCATTTGAGATGCTTTCTCGTCTTCTAAAGGCTTGGAGAACAATATTCTGGGCAGGGGAGACAAAAGAAGTCAAGCTGTATTTAGTTTACAGCATTCTAGTTATTAATATTTCACAGTAACATTATTGAAAAAAGAAACCAGTTAAGAGGTCTCCTCTGACAATCGGCTTATTGAGCAGTCATCCTGATTTGCTTACACAAAGCTTATCTGGAGGTTGTAGCCAATCTTTATTGAGTATCCATTCTAATTTGTTTGTGGGGAGATTATCCAGCAATGAGCATTCATCCTGATTTGTTTGTGAGTGTTTTTTCTTCATTTTCCCATTAGTCATTATGTTCATCTCACACTTTGCAGTGGATTCTCCTGTCATTTTCCACACTGATTCTTTTTCCGAAGTAGGTGTGTTGCAATTAGGGTAACAGAGCACTTTAATTTGAATTCTTCAGACCTTAATTTAAAGTATGTGCTTTAGTCTGGAGGTACCCAGAAGAGGAGACTGCATGTTTAAAGGCAATCCTTTGCAGCTGTTGCTCAAGACAGCACTACCTCCGGCCAGAGGGAGGTGGCAAGCGAGTCACAAACAAAGCATAATAGAAACACTTTTAAAGTGGGAGTCAGAGAAAGGGAGAGAGATGAGAAAATATGAAACATTGTAAACAGGACTTTTTTTCAGCTGGAACTCACTGGAACTCATGTGGGCACCATTATAAGAGAACAAGGGAGGCGTTCATAGTGAATTTCGACACCTTTTTTTCTGGAAAAATAGCACTGACTGTAAGCGGTGTGTGTGTGTTTGTGTGCATGCTGCCAGTCCCTTGCTCAAGATCTGATGAGAGGTAATGGATTTAGTTGTCTGTTGGAGTGCTTAAGCTGTGCCCTCACTTGAGCTCAACCTGCATATTTATAAATAAGCTCAAACATTACAAAATTTCCAGAAGCCACTAGTGGCCTCCTTCCAAAGAAAACCAAACCTGGGTAAGTGCTGTGCCCCTGGAACTTCTCACAGCCCAGGGAAAGTAGGGAAAGAAGCATAACGATATCCTGTTTTAGAGCAGAGGAGCATG
The DNA here is from genome assembly GCF_964252035.2 of Podarcis erhardii. Classification (NCBI taxonomy): domain Eukaryota; kingdom Metazoa; phylum Chordata; class Lepidosauria; order Squamata; family Lacertidae; genus Podarcis; species Podarcis erhardii. The sequence continues at coordinate 75,260,562 of NC_138497.1, read as the reverse complement.
CATAATCTTTCAGGTATATTTTTGTTTTATTGTGTAAGATTTTAGGAACTAGGTGTTAGAATTCCTGCTCCATGATTGCAGTCATGGGATTGTTGTCTTTCACGTGACAGTGTATGTTTTGACTCCACAGAGTGGGAAGTGACGGAGACAGGATGTTTATGTTGCTGCGTTCCATGAAGTGGGACTACTGTCCTTTGTTCTTTCTCTTTGCTGTCTGATGCTAGAGAGAAAGGGAGCCATGTTGCAGTGCTCCATGTGTGTTTATGTGTAAATAAAGTAGATTAGCCAAAATGCTGAGTTGCTGGGGTCTGTCACGCAAACTGCGAAGACTCTGCAGATCCCTAAGTGTGCCGATGTCTGTTGGCATTGGTCGCTGTAATGTTCGGGCTGAAGAAAGCTTTTGAAGCTCCCAAACGATCGACCGGGAGGGAGGGAACATGCCAGTCGGGCATGTCTCTCTGCCAGGATCCTACTCAAGAGTAGGACGAGCTCCTGACACTAGGGTGTGGATAAGACGGTAGGGATAGAACTGCAATAATTTGACAGCTCTATACAGATGAGAGATATGGCACAAATTAATGGTGAATTTCATTCACAAGGTTTATTTATGATGTGGGCTGAATGACACATACAAAATAGTTTACAGAAGAAGATTGCACACATACAATACTTTGTCTAGGGAGAAGATAAATCAGCAGTACTACTTATTTATTGCAACTGGAGCCTGTAAAGTTATCTATGGCCAAAATACTAGACTGATATTTCCTAGTGCACATACATGGTTCTGCAACAAATTTTCACAGTATTTGGTTTTGGATTGCAAATTGGCCTTGGAAGGAGCTGGCTTTTGTTGCTGACAGTACTATTGCTCTTTTTCCTCTTTAATGTCTCTTTGGGGGCCTGCCATTTCATCAGCCTGTATTTACACAATGATGTGACTAAGCTTCAGTGAAGGCCATCTGATTCAAATCAAAACAAATGAACACGGTGAGGGAAGAGCCAGAAAAGGAAGGAAACCTTCCCAGAAGACAAGAACGAAAGTGATCCACAGCAAATGGCCCTGTATCAGCTATAGAAATTAGCTTGTTTATCCTGTTGAGTAAACATATTCATGCTGACTAAGCATGGCAGTGGGGGGGGGGTCAAAATGGTTTCCGTTGGCCCTGTTCTTCTGTGCATATTCGTAATAGCTTCTGAACATAGCACTCACACATTCAAAGTACACACAAGATTGGAAGTACAATATGTTGTATATGTGTAAATTCCAGTCAGAGATTACCATGAATGTACATAAGAACATGGATCATGCCAATGTCCCATCTAATCTAGCATTCTGCCCTCACAGTGGCCAGTCAGATGCTTCTGGAAAGCCAGCAAGCAGGATTTGAACACAGCAAGAGCCCTCTTCTCTCCTGTAGCAACTTGGTATTCAGAATCATTGCTGCCTCCAGCCCTCATGCCTGGTAGCTGTCAATAGCCTTCTCTTCCTATATAGAAGGGTGTACTTTCAGATACAATCCCAACACTACCCTCATGTCTCCATTTGTAACCAACAGATCTATGTTGTCTGAACAGGGCTGCTTTTGTCATTATTTTATCCCTCTTCTTTAATAAAATAAGCTAAAGGTAGACATGGTTAGAATAATTTAATCTTTCTTTCTTTTTCTTTCCTCATGAACAGCTTAATAGTAATGTTTGCACCCTAGATTTCCTGTTTTCTTAAGAAAAGTAGAAAATGCTCAGGTGTATTTTCTTTTACTTCAGCACGAAATGTGGTAAACTTAATTTAGCAGCTTTTGGTTAATTCTCAGGGATTCAGGTAGGGGTTAATCCGAAAGACAGACATACTAAGCACCACCCTGAAACATGATTCTGTTTCAGGGCAAGAGATTATGGTAACCATTACAAGCTGTGTTGGTATCAACATGTGATAATATTTTGAAATGAAAATAATTGTTATTGTTGAGGAGGAAGATTGGTGGAGAAAGATGACTGCTGCTGTGCTGTAATAAACCCCTGAAATAAAAAAACAACAGGAGCAAGTGCTCCTGTCAAACTAATAGTGATTTCCATAGATCCTTGGGGAGGCCATTTTGTCTGCCCCACAAACATCTGATGCTCATGTGGTAGTAACTCAAGATGGAGCCTTCTCTGTGGTGGTTCTAAATGTCTAGGGTCTCTTACCAAGAGGGTTCCAGCTAGCCCCATCTGATGACTTTCTGCCAGCAGCTAAAGACCTCTTTATTTAGACAGGACTTTGAACCATAAACTGATTTGTAAGTATGCTGTGATTTGTTTAAAGTTTTCTCAATTTTTTTAGTGATGCTCTACCTGATTTGTGTTTGTTACATTTATTGCTGTGTCATTGTACGTATATTGTTGCTGTTAGCCACCTTGAACATCATTTGGTGGGAAAGATAAGATACAAATTTAACATGCTTGATAAATAACAAGCAAACAGTCATTGCAAATGACTCACGGATGCAAATGGCAGGGTAGGTTTTTGGCTCTCTTTGAAGGAACCAGTCTTATTTTCGGTAATGATGCAAAACACATTGACATCCAGTTCATCCCATTTATTTCCATTTTCTAATTGTCGCTGTTTTGCAAGAGAGATCCAAGAGCATTCCGAAACCTGGCTTCTCCAATTAAATTGGATTAAAGGGCTCTGCCACCCCAGTGCAACAAATCCCCATCGAAAAAGAAACAGGACTTTTCACAGTTTGGAAACTGATGGGAAAATGTACTGGAAAGTGTGGGATGAATGAATGAGTAATGACAACTCCCCAGGAGCAGATCAGGGCACAATCAGTGTTATATAACTGCCTCACAAACAAATCAGAATGCCAGAGAGAGACAGAGACACAGAGCGATGCCATCAAGAAAGGCCTGAATGCATAATAATAATAATAATAATAATAATAATAATAATAATAATTGCAGCTGTTCTCAGTACAACCCTTGTCAGGAAGCACTGTGGCGCTGCTCACTTTCCACACTCTTATGGGCAACCAAGTTTTTGGCAGCCTAATGATAGTCCCATTCCGCCTTTCATGGCTTCTAATTCCTCCTGCTCTGAACCCCACAATCACTCCATATTTCTGTGTATTGAACCTCATAATTGCCCCCATCTTTCTGTGTTCTGTACCACTAGGACTAAGCCTAGCTCACAATATCCAGTTCCTTTGCTTTTCCACGTGTGAGTTCATCCACTACTGCCATGGTCAGTTCCCCCTGTTCCTGTGCCTTGCAGTCCGTTCCCCTCCTCTTCCCTCCCCTTCCCACTTCAGTGTACAGCAGCATTCAGAAACAACCACCAGGTGGCATCTTAGAGCAGCACTTGGGAAGGTGTAGGCAGCACTTCAGTTACAGGTGTGCACTGAAAGGCTTTTCAATTCCCCACCTTATCTGCCCCCCCCCGCCCCGATTTATTCTGCCCAGGAACTAAAATGCTTCATTGGCTCAAAATGTAGGAGTACTGGGGCTGTGAACTGATTACAGAATTTTAATTGGTTAATTACCTGCTTTTCATTTTTAGTTAATTGACTGCTGGCTGTCAAAACCTCAATATAGATGCCTTTTTTAGATACTGGAGGAAGTGCGAGATAAATTACAATTTAATACACGAGAGCTGCCTCCGCTTGCTAGAAGAAAGATAGTCTTTAAGCAAGAGCACCTCCTGGGTTGTAGAACTCCCTTACAAATGAATTACAAATGGCCCTGACAGTACAAGCCTTCAAAAAGGCCTTTAAAAGGTATATATTTGGGTTGCCTTTTCCTTGGTGCCTCTATTTTATCAAGCTGCTGAACTATTTTTAACTGGATTGCACTCAGTTTTATGGAGTGCTTTTGCCTCTGTTTTTTAAACTGCCGTTATATACGTTGGGGGGGCATTGAGGGGCTACAAAAATCATTTGGGCATCACATTGGGGTACCATAGCACAGAGATGGGGGCACCTGTGTCTCATGCAGATGGCCCTGGGTTGTATTTCAGGAAGCACTGGGAGTGTTGGCTGCCTGACATTCTTGAGAGTCGCTACCAGTCAGTATAAGAAATTCTAAACTAAATGGATCAATAGTCAATATAAGGGAGCTTTCCGTTTTCCTATGTACATATGGGAACATTTTTGTGTGTGGGGGGGTGATATTAAAACGTTCATTTTTATTTAAAATGGGCAGATCTTGGGTCTTGGATGGTCACACAATATTTTGGTGTCCCTGTGTCACAACAGGAAGCAGTCAGCAAAATAATAGTAATAATAACAGTATCACAGCAGACAACCTAAGGGATCAGCCTATTAAAAAATCTACATTATTATTATTTTTTAAAAGCACTAAAAATAATAATTTGACAACACAGCTGGAGACCTATAGCAGCAGTCCAAAAAATATTTTTTTTAAAAAGTGACACATTTTGGGGAGCGACTGGGGAGCACAACAAACCAATTGGAGGGCCATACACAGGCATAAGTTGTTGTTAGCTACCCCAGTTCAAAGAGATGCTACCTTCCTTTACTAGCTTTTCTGCTCTCCAGAATGCACAGCATGCCTTACAATGAGCATCTCAAAGATGCCTGTGGCTGAAGGGGCTGGGAATGAATATGGGAAGAAGAGGCCTGTGTTGTGAGACTGTTCTGCACGCTGGAAAATCAAGAATATTTACCCCCCTCCCAAAAAAACCCCAACACCTTCATGTATTTTTCCTTTAAGTATCCTATATGCAACCGCAGTAATCTCCTGATTCAAGGAACAGCTTCAGTCACGTTACCTTTTTAAAAGAGCAGTGTATTTATAGTGATCGCACTGCCCTAGATACCTAAAGGTTCATCCATTTCCTTTTATAGGAAGTGTGTGCTAATTAATGGGAAGGAAAACTCAAATATCCCTGGGAAGAATGAGGCCACCCAAGTATGCTATGGTACTAAAACGCAGTAGACTACTAACTATCGCAAACTAGTCTGACGAGTTAACCTCCGTCGGAAAAACAAAGTAGCCAGTGCCACCTACACATCAGGGCATGACTCAACGTAACCTAGACCCAGTGGTAACCTCAGTATGTGAATCAGTCTTCATGTGATCTGCTTATTATAATCTCTGAAGAGATACTTAGGAGTAACTGCATTCGTGGCCTCCCTCCCCGAGCTCTTTCAATGCCTTTTGCATGTACCATAGGCAGCTCAGAGGCAACTCTGCTATTAAGGATTTCTAATCTAGGTTGCCACTTAGCTAGTTTCTGACCACTGAAGTAAGAGGCTTCCTTCACTTCTATACTTTTTAATGTATCTCTACAGGCAGTGCTATTTTTCTAGAAAAAGAGGTGCCACAAACACCTCCCTTGTTCTCTTAGAGTGGCAATGGCGCCCACCTAAGAGGTTCCGGAACTGAGTTCTGGGTGAAAAAAAGCCCTGACTGCAGGGAATATTTTAATTTAAACATTTCAAATGTTCTCTGACTAGATCAAGATTTTCAAGGTTCTGGGCAAACAGTGCCCTCCTCCTTTATTTGTCTGCAGATCCTCACCTCCATTAGTATCCCTATTTTAATTTCCCACAAATCCCCTGAGGTAGCATCACTCCAGGGCATTCTGGGAAATCAAAATGGCTGTGAGATCGAGCTGTTGGACATTGCTTGAAGCACCAGGCACCAGTGATGGGCCCTGCCAGCCCTGGAGTTCTAGGGCCCTAGCAGGATGCCAGATGCTGATGCCAGCCCTGACCCTTTGAGTAAAGGTGACAAACCTGTTCCTGGCCACACTGTCTCATTTTTGGCTATGATTCACCCAGGCAAACAGTAATTGGACCTCGTGAACCACTGCTTCCCTGTATAGCCATTTGTTTTCCTCTGAAAGAAATAAAATATTCCATACCTGCCAAGTATCCTGGAAAAAATGGGGCATCCCATTTTTTTCATGCAAGATCTCAGTGGCCATTTTGGGGGCCGTGATCTTACATGCTTTTGTGTGGTGCTCTAGCCCCCCAAAAGCACTTTGAATGCTTCCCGGAAGGCATGCATTCTGGATTCAGATCCAAAAAAGTTGCATGGTATGATATTCTCCCATTCCGTTTCTGATGACAACCATCTTGAATGAAAATTTTATGTTTTGTTAAATATCCAAACGTGATGGCCTTATCTTGGCCTGGCCATTACCTTGCACCTCATTCCTTCTGAGCTGCTTTCATATTAATTTTGAATACGTTTACCACAGACACCTTGCTTTTTAATATTAATTTTCAGCTTTGGCCAATGAGAGGGGAAGAACCTGGCTCTTCACATCCTGGCTTAAGTCAGTGTCACAGAAATGTTTCAAGGTTTCCTCCAGTTTTTTAAAGTCACATAAATTCCACAGATGTGTATAGGTGCACACAAGCCCATAGCAATGTCCATGTGAGGGGCAGCCCACTTGTAAGTAGTATGCACAAACCCTGGCCCTGAGCCTGACTCAAAGACTTAAGGCCTCTGTTTTGAATGGTCTGGCAGGCTAAAGGCTGGTGTGGCTTTGTTGAACCACTTTTCAAAACCTCTTTCTAAGAAATACTTCACAATGAATGCAGAAGGGATCCAATTGAGTCATGGTGGCTGCCTGAAGGATCCTGTGCTTTGTTAGCTGCCCATGGAGGAAATAAATTGTCTGCGATTGTTTGGCTTTGGCTGCTGGAATGGGAGTGTGCTGCCAATTAGTTCATAAGCCCTAATTGGGGTAGGAATTTCTTTTGCATGCCAACACAGGCACAAAGCCTGTCCTCACCTCCATCCCCCGCCCTAACCCTCAGCACCATGACAAAGGAAGCTGCCTTCCCCAATTGTTTTTAGGCAGCTAAGCCTACCAGCTGCTCTGTCGTTTTCAAGGGGTCTCAGGAACCAATATGGCTGCTCATTCTTGTTCTCCCATAATGCCTCAAGCACCAAGCCTAGGCCCACTTGACAGCTTCACTGAACTCTCTCACTGCTGACTTCCTTGGACCTATTTTGGGCAAGGGTTTTGCATGCAGATTCCCAGCATTTCCAGGGAAAACCCCTGGTCTGAAATTCTTATCAGCTGCTGTCAGTCAACGCAAACAACACTGCGCAGGATGAAGAACTTTCCTAGTAGACAAAGGAATGCTGGGCTAGACAGGCCAATGATCTGAATTGGCATAAGGCAGTTCCTTACGTGCCTATCTCTGCTATGATATTCCCTTCCCTATTCCTGAATAGGGATGGTGATAATTAGGCACAGCCTGGCAAGGACTCAACGACTTTTCTGTTTATAGAATTGGCTGTTGGGCAAATGCACAGACATTATCCCTTCTAAGGTTTTCTTTTCATTTAGCTCACGTTGGCATGCAGTATAAACATACAGATGCAAATAAAAGCCCACTTGGCCTCTTCATTTCTCAAAGTGTCACACGGCAAAGAATAGCTGGAGATATTTGACTATTGTTATTTCTGTGAGTTGGCCCAAATTTGCTTACATGCTTTCATGAAGCTGACACACGGGGATGAAAGAAGCATATGGAAATGGGAGTGGCTGGAGTCAAGGAAAAGTGGGAATGAAACGGGGGGGGGGGTGCAGGGCCAGCCAGCCCATTAGCCCCACTGAGACAGTTGCCTCAGGTGACAGGGTGGGGACAGCTGTGAGGAGCAGCAGATCTGGAAAAAGAGGAGTGTTCTTACATGCGTTGGCTGCCTTTGCCATTCTCCTTTCATCTGTGGATAGGAGCTGCCTTCACCATCCCAGTCACCCTCTGAGAAGGAAAGCCCTCTGCCACCACCTCAGAAACAGCTGCCCACCCACCGAGACTCAACCCCTCCTCCTCCTCGGCTCTGAAGGCTCCTGAGGAGCATGCCTTTCTGCCCCAACCTGCTCCTTTCTGGCCATTTTTCTCCCCCTCTGCCTTCAGCACACTGGGGCCTCCCTGGGCCATCTCCAGTCACCTCAGGTGGTGGTGGAGGAGAAGGACGGGGCGCCATTTTGCCTCACGCAACAAAATATATTGGGCCAGGTTTGAGGGGGTGTGTACCCATCTGAAGTTGGGAACAGGTGACCTATGAAGCCTACAGCCAAGATCTGTATAGTTAAATGAGAAACACCAGCACAGTGGTCTTTGGACCTCCAGAGTTTTCATTCCTGTCCTTTCTTTCTGATATCCACTCTCTCCTCCCCCCCCCCATTTTACTTCACCCATCGCCCTTCAGCTTAGAGTCCTGCCTCTTTCATACACCTTTTTCTTTTCAGCCAGAGTGGGGGCTGACTTCCCTACCATTTTCCTGAGGAAAATTACTCTTCTCACACCTGTTATTTGCCCCACAAGGAAAAAGATAAGCATTCTCTGGAAAATCTCTGCACGTTTGCCTATCGCTTTTATATTGTTCCTCTTATTACTTATGGAATGGTAGCTCAATCACCCATTCTTTCAGCAAAGTTCAGCCAATGAACAGCACTTTACATTTTTTCATGAAACTTACATCTCATCTTTACTCCATCAAGGTGCTCAGGGTAGCATACACATAGAATTATCCCACCAGTCCTATGAGGTAGGCTAGCCTAAGGGACAGAACACCAAGTTGACTTTAGGCCTGTGCAAGCATTTGAGCCCAAAACTTTCCAGTCCTACGTTCTATGCAACATTGTTCCTGTTGAATGCTTACCACTGATGCAATAAATGTAAGCACGATAATTCTGCTCTGACTTTCTTTACTTCTGTATAGTTTCTCTTGAAGGTCTGTGTTTACACAGTTGATGAAAAACTAGTTGGGCTCCCCCCTTTTTTTCTTTTGTAATACAGCAACAATATTCTGCTTATTTATGGATGTGTATTCAATTTCACATGCAGGTTTAAGGAGGAAGTGTATACAAATGTGTATACCTCTTTTGCATGAAGCAGAAAGGCTTCGTGCTTTAAAATGACAGCCCTTGCCGAGTTAGCTTCATCTGCTTTGTTTGTAAAATTGAGCAAAACAGCTGAAATCTGAGTCCCTTTGTACACCACTCCTTGCAACCAAGATTGGTTTAGCTGTCGTTTGCTTCCTTCTGTTTTGTACAACTGCTTATGAAAGTATTGTTGTAACCCAGGGGATCACAAATTATTTGTGTCCAGGGGCACATTCAGAAAGTTAAGAAATCGTCATGGGCACACAAAATACCCATTTCACAGAAGGGGGGGGGGAACTGGCAGCTTTCAGACCCCAACAGGCAAAAAAACCACCCTGCACCCTCCAAAAACTCATAAAACACAAACCAAAAAGCAGGCACCCCTTCAAAACCAAATAACAAAAAGTTTTTAAAACCTCATTTAAAATAAAATAATTGGGAGGGGAGTGGGCTTTGGTGTGTATCCAAGAGGTATGTCTGATTATGATTATCCCAGCTGTAACTCAACCATTTCATTTTACTTTATTAAAAAGAAGCATTGTGAAGTGTTGCTTAGGTCTGATTTCCAGAGATGCTACCGTGTCTTACTATAAGATACCTTACGGTCTAGTATAGCTGAAATACGGTCTTAGAATTTTTTAAATTGTGGTTTTTGTGTGTATTAACAGCACATCTGAGTGTGACGGCCGTGCTTTTCAGCATGAAGACAAATATGGTGTTAAAATGAAGCTCACAGCTAATCTTCAGCTGCAGAAGGAGCCCAGCTCTCCTTCTTATAAGCACCTCACACTTCTCCTGTGGTCAAGAAATTAACTGCGTAGAAAATTGACCCTCCAATTGCTTATACCAAAATTTAATAAGTACTGCTTTTGCTAGGGTTCATCTCCATGGGGTGGGGGGTTTGTAAATGATCCAAGTCAGAGACTTGGAGGAGCTTTCCTTATCTGAGATTACCATACTACAATTAAAGTATCCCAAATAGATCTTATTTCAACTTAATAGGAGCCCCTCAAGGAAGCCTCTCTAAGCTATCAATTCCATTTGCAGGCTGCTCTTATAGTAGGAAACCCTTCTTTATGTTCATTCTAATGTACATCCCTGCAGTTCAAAATCATTCCCTCTATCCTCAGGCAATGAGGTTTATTATTTCTTCATTCTCATCTCATGTACAGTGGTACCTCGGGTTAAGTACTTAATTTGTTCCGGAGGTCCGTACTTAACCTGAAACTGTTCTCAACCTGAAGCACCACTTTAGCTAATGGGGCCTCCTGCTGCCGCCGCGCTGCTAGAGCATGATTTCTGTTCTCATCCTGAAGCAAAGTTCTTAACCTGAAGCACTATTTCTGGGTTAACGGAGTCTGTAACCTGAAGCATATGTAACCTGAAGCGTATGCAAGCCGAGGTACCACTGTAATGTGTTCAGTTCTGGGCACCATACTTCAGCATGTAGACAAACAGGAAGGTGTTCAGAGGAAGGGGGGAAAGGCAGCCAGTGAAATGGAACACAAGATTGGAAGGAAGTGGGAAAGTGGGCAAATTCAACCTGGAAAAGAGAAGGCAGAGCAATTGAGGAGGCGACTGTCATAGAGAATAGGGGGTAAATTCATTCTCTAACCAACCAACCAACCAACCAACCAACCAACCAACCAACCAACCAAGAAGTTGTTAAAATTAAAACAAATCTGGCTGTTGAGAACTATTACTGGTACACACACACACATTTGTTGTTGAATATATTTTGCTATGGTGACCTGCGACAAGTATTTTATCTATTATGCAGCTGGCTGTAGTATGTCCGTAGCGTGTAAATGTAGAGTATGCTACTGTGAAACTCTGAAATGGTAGAGATGGTCAACAAACATGAGCAAATGTTGTCAGTTCCTTTCCCACATGTATCTGTTCAATGTCCAAAGTGACATTAAGTAAATACTGACAATAATGACCGTTAAGTGACAGGCCACATTCACTGGTTTATCTCTGCATTTCTAGGAATTCATCAGATGTCTGCTGCGTTGTCAGCATTCTGTGCTGATGGTTGACAACCTCCATCATTTTGGACAGTCACTGAAATATGTGCACAAGATGACCAAATATCTAATCACCTTCAGTGCCAACGGAAATGCTCTTAAATCTATAGTAGCCTGTACATTTAAACCATTCAGTTGTCTTACCTGCTGACAATCCTTTGGGGTGGACATGATTCAGTACTTGCAATGCCGAAGTTGCTTCAGGTAGTTAAGGCATTATTGCTTTCCCCCTTCTCTTGTGGAGGCAGCTGTTTCTGTTTTAACCAAAGCAGCCTTCCAAGTGACCCTACCCATTTTAAAAAAAAAATATTTTTTTTTAATGACAGCCACCTAACACCAACACAAGCACCTGCTGGAAAAGGAAACCAAGCACTGCTTCCAGGGTATGGGTAGGAGGAACCCAGTCAAATAAATGTATATCCAAATAATAGGCAAATATTTCTGATGCAGTGTCTAAAGCAGTTATGGGGCATATGACCATCAAAACCTGGATACACACACCCACATCATACAATCCTGAAAACACTGCACAGAACTTCAAAGCAATTCCACAGAGAAGATAAGAACATCTGGGTCACTTTTACCCTGACGCAGCAAATATAGTTCCCTCTAAATGCCAATGTAATGGACAGTGGTACCTCGGGTTACAGATGCTTCAGGTTACAGACTCCGCTAACCCAGAAATAGTACCTTGGGTTAAGAACTTTGCTTCAGGATGAGAACAGAAATCGCGCGGCAGTGGCGCAGCGGCAGCAGGAGGCCCCATTAGCTAAAGTGGTGCTTTCAGGTTAAGAACGGACCTCTGGAACAAATTAAGTTCTTAACCCGAGGTACCACTGTAATGTAATGTAATGTAATGTAATGTAATGTAATGTAATGTAATGTAATGTAATGTAATGTAATGTTGTTATGTTATGTTATGTTATGTTATGTTATGTTATGTTATGTTATGTTATGTTATGTTATGAAAATACTTGGACTATTAGCTTTCTGGAGAGGGAACATTTACCACGACCAGCCCTAGTGGATAGGCAAAATGCAGTATTTTGCTTACTTTTTTTTTCAGAAGCCATAACTCTGCCACATCTTCTGAAGCAACCTTAAATCCATGCAGACATTCTGAGGTGAGTTCTCCCAGCACAGATAACTTGCTTAGATATATCATTTTGATGAGGAAACTTTTTATTTATAGCACATCTCATGGAGAAGACAAAAATGGTTATCTGTACCCAGTTTCAATTGTATAATACTGATGCTGTGTTTTCTGGATACAGGCATAAGCCTTAGTGGGAAACCAATGTTTTGCTATTAACTTTAGTAGAGAGCAGACCATTCTCACTAGATTAAGATCTGTATCATAAGTGTAACACACATTTCAGCTGTCATATTTCTAAATATTTCAATTGCCCTTACTTAGACAATCTATGACTGTTTTCTGTTTTCTTTTCTGTTTTAACAATCTTGTGTATTTTGTATTACAGTGGTACCTCGGGTTAAGAACTTAATTCGTTTCGGAGGTCTGTTCTTAACCTGAAACTGTTCTTAACCTGAAGCACCACGTTAGCTAATGGGGCCTCCTGCTGCTGCTGCTGCCGCGCCGCCGCTGCGCAATTTCTGTTCTCATCCTGAAGCAAAGTTCTTAACCTGAGGTAATATTTCTGGGTTAGTGGCATCTGTAACCTGAAGCGTATGTAACCCGAAGTACCACTGTATGTTATTTTTTATTTGTGGCTAAAGGTAAAGGTACACGTGACCGTTAGGTCCAGTTGTGGATGACACTGGGGTTGCACGCTCATCTTGCTCTGTAGGCTGAGGGATCAGGCGTTTGTCTGCAGACAGCTTCTGGGTCATGTGGCCAGCATGACTAAGCCACTTCTGGTGAAACCAGAGCAGCGCACGGAAACACCGTTTACCTTCCCGCCGGAGTGGTATCTATTTATCTACTTGCACTTTGACGTGCTTTCAAACTGCTAGATTGGCAGGAGCAGGGACCGAGCAATGGGAGCTCACCCCGTCGCAGGGATTCGAACCGCCAGCCTTCTGATTGACAAGCCCTAGGCTCTGTGGTTTAACCCACAGCGCCACCCGCGTCTCCATGATTTGTAGCTAGTGGACCCTTAATAACATTATCTTCCCTGAGGGAAATTGCTCTGCACTGCAGACTACATTGGGTGTCAAACTGTGGGGTAACACTACAGAGGCTGGAAATTCTCAACCATTTAGTTTATTATTACAGAACCTGTGAAAGAAAACGTAAGTGATGTTTGTTTGCTTTATTTTTTGAGGAGAGTGATGCAACAATTCTGATTATGTCATCTTGGGAGTTCCCTAATGAAAGAAGGGTGAGCTAAGAATTGCAGTCACAGCGGATTACGACATAAATTAGTTGTTTCACTCTGTCAAGTGCGCTCCCCCCTCAAAGTTTATCTGCCTTAACCCACTGGAATTTGCTACTACACATTTCACAGCATATGAATTTGTGTCTTAAGAAACTTTTATCTGATGTGGAAAGTAAACCAGGTTTGATTTTGAGTCAATATCCTTTCCTTCCTTCCTGTTCCTGCTCTACAATGATTGCTCCATATGTAAACAAGTAGTGTTTATAATGGTTTCTGGAAATGCCCTTCTTCTCCAATATCCAAACAGTCTAAGATCATCATTTCTCCCTGAAATGGAGTTGAGCTTACCTCCTTGTTCTCTGCCCCTACAATTGGGAAAGGAGCTAAGGGAAAGGAGCTAAGGCCATTCAGGGGAGGGGAAACTTGACACATGGTTGCCATTATTTATTTATTATTTAAGATATTTATACACCACTTAATCATTAATGTTTCTAAGCAGTGCACATACAATTACAAAAAATAAATATATAAACCACATGAAGTGTAAGAGTAGTAAGAAATGCACGATGAAGCCAAACACTGCCTTAAGATGCCTGCTGAAATAAGGACGTATTTTTCATGTGCCTGAAACTCCACAAGGAGGGGGCTGTCTAATCTCAGTTAGGGAGAGTTCCACATGCTTAGACCTGCTACTTTGAATACATGGCTACTAGTAATTGCAAATTTTGAATGCAGAGTAGCAGCCTGTGGTTTTGTTTTTTTGAATAGGGAATCCTATTTGTTATTTTTGTTGTTGTTGTTTATGAAACACTTCCCATAACCCGGTGAAGTGATTTACAGTAGAATAAAAGCATATGCATAGCAACGGCCTTTTTAAAAACAGCTAAAATGTTTGTATATATGACAATTAAAAATAACAACAAATATAACACAGATAATGTGAAACTAAAAAGGCAAAATATTTTTACGATCTGAAGAGAAACCAGAGAATAGATAATATAAACCTAATACATATAGCAACTGGGGTAAAATTCTGCAGTCAGGTGCACCAAGATGCAATTTTTTTATGGGGAGGGGGAAGAATCGCATGTGTCCTGATGTCCTCTTATTATAAGTTATTGCATATGTGTGAAGGACTTGTTTGCTCATTGCTGTAATAAGATGTTATCTTTTATTGCCAACTCATCAGTGTTCTCACCACATCTGAAAATATTCTGAATCAGGAAGTTCAGAAGGATACCTTGGTTTATTTGTATTATATTTTCATGGGAGAAATAAATGTTTAATGTTTTTCTGAAATCCTACCGGGAAGCCTTTGGGAAGAGGTGAAACTAGACTTTATTCCTCTCAGATCCAAGAGCCAGTTTGGCATCCCTCCCCCCATGCGCTTTTGCATACACACACACAGTGAAACTACCTTTCTGTCATGTCTCAGCCAGGAGAGCCCTTATCAGAGGGGGACGACAAGACCCTGGCCTTATACCAAATCCTAGGTCAGCCTCCATCTGGGATACTGCAACAAGGTCAGGGAAAGGGCCATCTGCACCCAAGGTGAGTTCAGCCTCTAACTTTGGGGCTGAATTGGGTCCCAAACCCAAGGCAAATGCAGTACTACTGTAAAGACTAGATGGAAACCTGGCCCACCTGGAGATTGCAGGAAAGGATTCGTCCAGTGTAAAGTAAAGTACTTCCCCTCAGAAGTAATACACTCCTCCCAAGGAGACCTCTGGTATGAAGGGGGTTGATAGGAGTCAGCTGAGGTTCGGGTTTGTTACAGTAGCTTCAGCTACTGTCTGACTCTTGTGAACTCTTCTAGCTTGGATCCTGACCTTGAACCGCTCTGATGTTGCCTCCTGCCTTTTGCAAGCTCAGCTTGCTTGAACTCTGGCCCTGGATGCTGCTCTGTCTGCTTGCCCCATGGGTATTGTTCCTGGTAAGACCCCTGTTTACTTAAGAGCCTAGTGTGAGCAGGACACCTTCTTTTATTTACAGGGTGATGGGTGATTATACAGTAGTTCTGCCTCCAGAACCTGCAGCCTCATCCTGTGATGCCATCTGTGTTCCCCTCCCTCCTCCAAGCTCCATAGCTTGGAGCTCCATAGCTCTAAGCTCTCATCACCTTCTAATGATGTTCCGTGCTCACTCCTTCCTGCACCATGTAATCAATATGTCTCTAGGTCAATATGTGCATAGGTCACAGGTGGAGCACCTGTGTAGTAGGCCAACTCCAATCATCCTACTCCTCTTTGTCTATAGATAGGGCTGATGAGCTAAAGGCTAACAACCCCTGGAGGGCCACAGGTTCATCACTACTTCCCTGGGAATGGCTACAATATGAGTCCACCTCTGACTACTTTACCTCTGACTACTTCACCTCTGACTACTCTGTCAGATAACTGTGGAACGAGTGTACTTTTTTATCTCCTGCCTGAAATTCATCAACATCGTAAGATAGAATTTGCGCTTTCCAGAATTAATAATTACTTTCAAAGATGTTTTTGAGGAATATCTACATGAAAGAGTTGTACAATTGCTGTCATGAGAAAATCTTGTAAAAAATATTTTACAGATATTGCTAACCATGAAACAAGGGGTTTTGATGCAAAGCCCACTATACTCTGAAGAATGGCTTACTTCAGCCACTAGAGGGATCTCCAAGAATATGGTTTACTAGTGTATCTGAAAGGCAGCTTCCGAATGTCATCAACGTTTGCTTTATCTAAGGAGCTGCTACATCACTAAGCGGGCTGTGTGGGGCTCCATTTCCCCTGCTTCTCTACTTAAGTGTTCTCAGAAAGTCATGGAATGTATTTTTACTATAGAAAAGGTACCAGCATAGGTCTTCATGACTAGACTCTTTCATAAGGAGAACCTACAGAAGTCAAATATTTTTGCAAGTTAGATAGCTGGTGTCTTTTGAGAGCTGCAGGAATTGTTTTGATTATTGTTTGTGGGTGCCAGAGACCTACATAACTCCTAGATCTAACTCATGTTAAAATATAAACCAGACTAGCTTCCTGTGTTCAGGTAATCACCTGGGTGATGGGCCATTAAGAGACCCAAAGAAAGGGGTTTCTGTGCCAGACTGAAAATGGGAGGGGCCCTTCCTTCAGCTCTTTGTGAGAAGGACAAAAGCCAGAGTTTTAGAGTTGAGAGTTGGCAGTAATGTGACCTAGAAGTAAAGCTGCAAGCTGGAAAATCAGAGAAGCAGAGCATGATGTTTGATTTCTGCTTGAATTCAAGGCTGTGGCTATGGGAGAAACAAGACCCTTTTGGGTGTTAATGCTGTGAACCGTTCTATTGTAGACTCAGGTTGCATATATGTGCAAATAAGCCATATATCCTAAAGACACCACAGTCCCTGCTGTGCCTTTTTCTCAGGAGAAAACATGAAACCTGGGTAAAGCACTTGGATCCCCTGGGATCTCGCACTGCTCAGAGATTGGGGTGGCATGCAACACTATATTACTGTGTTATGGAGAAGAGTTCCCAGACAAAGGCATTACAGTGGTACATACGCTTCAGGTTACATACGCTTTAGGTTACACACTCCGCTAACCCAGAATTAGTGCTTCAGGTTAAGAACTTTGCTTCAGGATAAGAACAGAAATTGGGTTCCAGCGGTGCGGTGGCAGCAGGAGGTCCCATTAGCTAAAGTGGTGCTTCAGGTTAAGAACAGTTTCAGGTGAAGAAGCTAAAGTGGTGCTTCAGGTTAAGAACAGTTTCAGGTACCACTGTATAAGATAGTAAGAGGCTTCTCTCTTTCATGGGAGATTTTACTTTCTTGGGTTCCATGATCACTGCAGATGGTGACAGTAGTCATGAAATAAAAAGACACCTGCTTCCTGGGCGAAAAGCAACGGCAAACCTAGACATCATCTGAAAAAGCAGAGACATCACCTTGATGACAAAGGTCCGTATAGTTAAACCTATGGTTTTCCCAGTAGTGATATATGGAAGTGAGAGCTGGACCATAAAGAAGGCTGATCGCCAAAGAATTGATGCTTTTGAATTATGGTGCTGGAGGAGACTCTTGAGAGTCCCATGGACTGCAAGAAGATCAATCCTCTCCATTCTGAAGGAAATCAGCCCTGAGTGCTTACTGGAAGGACAGATCCTGAAGCTGAGGCCTGAATACTTTGGCCACCTCATGAGAAGAGAAGACTCCCTGGAAAAGACCCTGATGTTGGGAAAGATGGAGGGCACAAGGAGAAGGG
The DNA here is from genome assembly GCF_964252035.2 of Podarcis erhardii. Classification (NCBI taxonomy): domain Eukaryota; kingdom Metazoa; phylum Chordata; class Lepidosauria; order Squamata; family Lacertidae; genus Podarcis; species Podarcis erhardii. The sequence continues at coordinate 75,243,128 of NC_138497.1, read as the reverse complement.
GACGACAGAGGACGAGATGGTTGGACAGTGTTCTCGAAGCTACCAGCATGAGTTTGACCAAACCGGGGGAGGCAGTGGAAGACAGGAGTGCCTGGCGTGCTCTGGTCCATGGGGTCACGAAGAGTCGGACATGACTAAACAAGAACAAAAGAGGCTTCTGCTATAGTGACAGTGGGAAGATTTTGATTCTACACCAGTTACACTGTGGGATCTCCATATTGCTAGATGAAGTGCTTCTCTGAAAAATTCTACAGAAAAACCAATTGTGTGTCATGTTTTGATTAGGGTAACCCAAATTTATAGCTTGGTAAATTTAGCCACTTCACAGCAAAGTTCTGCTATACCTTTGGTTTTTTTTCCTTTGCCACCACTGTTTGCATTGGGAAGTTCATGTGACACGATTTCTAGTTTAGCTTCCTACAATCATTTGGCATTTCTTTTGTCCAGACGTTTATTGATGTTTACAGACTTTTCTCTCTCTCACGGCTTCTCTCGTTACAAATCGACTTATGGCATTAGCATTCTTCATTGTGACTTGCAACAAAGAAGCTTAGTGTATGTGTTTTCAGGAAGTGATAGTGTTCTCTTGGTGTACAATAGCAATGAAGAAATAAAAATTCCTGCAGTGCAGCCTCTAGCGTACACTGTATATTAGCAATCACCTGAATTACCTACACTACAGACATAAGATGTCACTTACAATTTGTTTCCCAGTGCCTGATCTGGTTTCGGCTGCCTGATCTACTTTCAGTCGTAGGAATCCTCAGAACAATGGCCTTCTGCTTGTGTGGAGGAAGGAATTAAATGTTGTTCTATTTATGTCATGCGGGAGAAATCAATAAGCAAATGCAAGGTTGTGTTTCCCCCTGCTCCATCCACCAGGGCAACCGCTAGAGACTCAGTCCCGCGGCCAGGCCTGTATCCAAATCAGGCTGGATCAAAATAATCTGTCTTCCTGAAATGTCTTCTGCTACCCTACCACAGCTCTCTCCATGATGCCACCTGGCATAAGGTATAATGCATTTCCCTCCGAATCCATTAAATTCTATTCCTGCCTCACCTTACAACCATAGTCTATGAATGTTTAGGCTATAAAAAGACACTCTGGGGTTTTTGTTTGTTTGTTTCAGAAGGGTGTTGACTGGCAAACAATACACCTCTGGACAGCTTTGCCTCCATTCTTTGACATACTACAATGTTAAAAGTGGATTATTAGGTAAAGGTAAAGGGACCCCTGACCATTAGGTCCAGTCGTGGCCTACTCTGGGGTTGCGCGCTCATCTCGCTTTATTGACTGAGGGAGCCAGCGTACAGCTTCCGAGTCATGTGGCCAGCATGACTAAGCCGCTTCTGGAGAACCAGAGCAGCGCACGGAAACGCCGTTTACCTTCCCGCTGGAGCGGTACCTATTTATCTACTTGCACTTTGACGTGCTTTTGAACTGCTAGGTTGGCAGGAGCAGAGACCGAACAACAGGAGCTCAACCCGTCACGGGGATTCGAACCGTCGACCTTCTGATCTGCAAGTCCTGGGCTCTGTTGTTTAACCCACAGCACCAGCCACGTCCCTAAAAGTGGATTGTTAGGGATGACCAAAATTCAAAGCCATACACCCCTACCTGTGATCACAGAAATCAAAAGGATTTGGGTTTCACGTCAACACATATAGAATATTTCTAGTTTGGCTTACTTAAAATTAAGGTGTAGTCCTAAGAACAGTTAATCCAGAGTAACTTCTACTGGAATTACTTAAAAGTAAATGTCATTATTAGTATTGCCAATAATCCCAAAGCACATTTTTTCTGGAGATCTGGTAACTTCTCAAGTGGCCTTTTCTGAAATACCTTTGCATGGGAGCCAATACCAATTACTGCATAACTAAGTAAACATACTGTGGTGGAGGAGGAAACTCAGCAACACAAAAACTATTTGTTAAGAAAGGCTCTAGGCACAAGTTTGGCTCTCTTTCTCTTATCTTCAAAGCCTTTTGTCTTGCCTCCCCCAAGTCAGACTTGCTCTATAAACTTTGAGTACATAACCATTATGTTTTCTTTATTTCTTCAGAAGCTTAAAACATTTGAAAACCTGTTCGTTTAGAACTCATACATTAGGAATGCTTTCCTTTAAAAAGGTGTGATACTCAAAGGAAACAATAGTCCATAAAGTCTATAGAGAAAATTTTGATTGAAAAAAAATAATGTATCCGGTTGTGCCACTCTGGTGAAGGAAGGCATTTTTGATCCAGCAGTTCCTTCCATCAGTGGAATAGGGAGGGAGTGGTTTTCACCAAATCCCCCTCTCCTTTACATCTGCCCAAACCCCTCACTGAAAAATCTGCCCCAGCTTGGAGAACCCTGTGGAACAGGTGGGAGGTAAGGTGTTGTATTTTATATTTAACTTGGCTTTAATTTAATTTAATTTGGGTTTACTTTAATACTGATTTTAGTTGTCTCATGAGCTACCTTGAATATTGATGAAACTGAAAGGCGGGATTATAAATGTTATAAAAAACAAAAATGGACATTAGCCACCATCTACACTAGCAACATTAGGTATACTAAACTTCTAGACGCAGGTGGCACTGTGGTCTAAACCACTGAGCCTCTTGGGCTTGCTGATCAGAAGGTCAGCGGTTCAAATCCCTGCGACGGGTGAGCTCCCGTTGCTCTGTCCCAGCTCCTGCCAACCTAATAATAATAATAATAAATTTTATTTATATCCCGCCCTCCCCAGCCGAAGCCGGGCTCAGGGCGGCTAACAACAATCAAACAATCAAACAATCAGATAATCACACATTCTAAAAGTATTTCATTATAAAATCAATTAAAATCAACTTAATGGCAACTGATTAAGCAAGATTCTGTGCAGGTTGCCACAGGAGGGAGTCAGGCTGCGCCCTGACCAAAGGCCTGGTGGAACAACTCTGTCTTGCAGGCCCTGCGGAAGGATGTCAGGTCCCGCAGGGCCCTAGTCTCTTGTGACAGAGCGTTCCACCAGATTGGAGCCGCAGCCGAGAAGGCCCTGGCTCTAGTTGAGGCCAGCCTAACCTCTCTGAGGCCTGGGACCTTGAGGATGTTATTATTTGCAGACCGTAGGTTTCTCTGTGGGGCATACCAGGAGAGGCGGTCCCGTAGGTACGAGGGTCCTAGGCCGTATAGGGCTTTAAAGGTTAAAACCAGCACCTTAAACCTGATCCTGTACTCCACCGGGAGCCAGTGCAGCTGGTATAGTACCGGATGAATGTGATCTCACAGCGAAGACCCCATAAGGAGTCTCGCCGCGGCATTCTGCACCCGCTGGAGTTTCTGGGTCAGTCTCAAGGGCAGCCCCACGTAGAGCGAGTTACAATAATCCAGTCTGGAGGTGACCGTCGCATGGATCACAGTGGCTAGGTCAGGGTGAGAGAGATAAGGGGCCAACTGCTTAGCTTGGCGGAGATGAAAAAGTGCCGCCTTTGTTGTAGCTGTAATCTGCGCCTCCATAGAGAGGGAGGTATCGAAGATTACACCCAAACTCTTAACGGACGGTGCTGGCACTAATTGCACCCCCGCAAGAGATGGGAGTTGCCCCCTCAATCCCATATTGTCCCGCCCCAGCCAGAGGACCTAGCAGTTTGAAAGCACGCCAATGCAAGTAGATAAATGGGTACCGCTGCTGCGGGAAGGTAAACGGCATTTCTGTGCGCTCTGGTTTCCATCACGGTGTCCCGTTGCGCCAGAAGTGGTTTAGTCATGCTAGCCACATGACCCAGAAAGCTGTCTGTGGACAAATGCTGGCTCCCTCGGCCTGAAAGCGAGATGAGCACCACAACCCCACAGTTGCCTTTGACTGGACTTAACCATCCAGAGGTCCTTTTCCCTTTTTTTACCTACCAAACTACTAGTAATTCAATGTGTGTAAGCCAATGTTTCCTGGAAAGAAGCACGGGTGCACCCTACCTTGGCCACCTTGCAATACTAAGGTGAGTTCAAGCCCACATATGCACTAAAATTTATAAAGAAATGCTTAAGGGGACTTTGAATGAAGCAGGAAAAAATTGAAGTCTCTCTTGTAAAGGAAGAATTTTTGTTAGAAACTGGAGGACAGATTTCACCACAACCCATTGCCAGCTTCATCACAGGTAAAAGATGGAAAGTTGGGGCAATAATAGTCTTCTTTAAGCATTTTGAATGTATATCCATGGTCAGGGCATGGGGCCACTGAGTGTCTCCATTTCCTCTGCCACCCTGTGGTTTCCACTCAAAGTATTCTTGGCCAAACATGCTTACAACCCTCCCTGCAACAGAGAATCCTATACAGTCATGGTTTCTGATCATGAGAAGAACTGTAAGCATATTCCACTGAATCTCTTGACCAGTCTCCTTCAGATTTCCCCACATAATGCAAAAAGTCAGGTGTGGAGGGGGCAGCTCACTTGGTCCCACACCTCCATATATTCAGAACACATGGAAAGGAGGGTTGGCACAATACAGTATTATGCAGGTGACTGCATTTTGTCTTTACTGAGCCGCCCTGCATGGCACTCTGCTGCAACCTGATTATATGTTTCCCATTTTTCCCAAACATGTCCCTGGATGTTCCAAGGTTGGGCCCCTTCTTTTGACATCTACCTCTATTCAAGTTCATGGGGCAGTGTCTTCACTTGTCAAAGTGATGAATGGCTGTCTTGCATTTTTCTCACCATTGCACCTTAACCATGTTTTGGTTTGTTTTCACTTTAGATCATTTCTTACCCACTCTGCGTTACTAAGAGTAATCCCAAAGTAGGTTAAATTCACAATGAAAAAACATAATTCATAAGAAAACAGCAGAATGATAAAATAATAGAGGGCCACTTTGCTCTTCTTTCTTCACTCCACCCTAACTGGCATTTGGCCTGCCTGTTCCTGATCCCTTCACCTCCCATGGGCGAAACCTATTACCTTGGCATGCTGTCAGGGCACTTGTCTCGGATAACTTCTTTCTGCCAAACTGGAGTTTTCTGGGAATTTCTTGGCCCATGCCCTGAATCAAGCTCACCCTTGATCTCCAAAACTATTAAATCTGTCATTGCCAACCTGCTTCCTGACATCCAGTGGAACAGGAGTGCATCTGTAGCAATGGTGAGAATTTCTAGAGGATAAAAAATTAATAGTGTAGATCCAAGAGGGTGAGGTTTCAGAAATGTGGACTACAAACAAGGAACTAGAATTGCATCATTACGTGTATAATCTAGCTTGCTGGCAATAATGTCTCTCATTGTTGGCGATAGGCAGTGTTATGAGTCATCCTCAGCCTAATGGTTGACAGGGCAGTAACAGGTGTAAGACACGAATGGTGTCATCTTAACAACAATAAAATAAAAGTGTAGATTGCACTGCAGTGATTGGACTGCAGCAATCTCTCAGCAGAGATTTTTTCAATTATTTGGACTCTTAGACTGCAGAGCTGTGTATAGTTAATCCAAAGTCCCATTTAACTCAGCAGCACCTGCTTCCAATTGAAAATAGATGGATCATACTACAGTGGTGCCCTGCAAGACGAACGCCTCGCAAGATGGAAAACCCGCTAGACGAATGGGTTTTCTGTTTTGGAGGCGCTTCGCAAAACGAATTTCCCTATGGGCTTGCTTTGCAAGACGAAATGTCTTGCAAGTTCCTGCGGGTTTCCCCCCTTCCCCCCCCTTTTCCTAAGCCGCTAAGCCGCTTATCAGCTGATCCGCTAAAAGCTGCTAAGCCGCTAATAGCTGTCAATGGGCTTGCTTCGCAAGACGAAGAAACCGCTATACGAAGAGCCTCACGGAACGGATTAATTTCGTCTTGCGAGGCACCACTGTATTAGAATAAAGTAAGTATAAAACAGAAACAGTCTGCATGTTTATTGGTGGACTGCAGTCACTCACTTTGCCTCATTTGTAAAGGCAGTGGAGATGCAGGGACATTAGGGCTGACTATCCATGAGTTTGCTTCCCTCTGGAGGTCAAGGAATTTGGGTGGATTGGTAAAAATTGATGCAGCAAGTTTATCTGTTTGGCATTCATCTCTTTGGCCTCCTCTGCCTCTTCACAAGCACCCGTCCAGTCATCCTACACATTTGTCATGGATTTAATCCTATGTCAACCAAGATCCTCCTCTGTGGTCTCTTCTGTCCTTTCATGCTTTTCACATTAATCAACACCTCTTCCCTTCTCTGTCTTCCACACATGTCTTCCACTCTGTCTTCCTTCTCTCTCTCGCGCCCCCCCCCCCCCAGTCATGCAAAATCATGAATGGAATAATAGGGCAGATTTCCAATTTGGCGTTGCTGCTGAATATAGTTCTTTCCAAAGGAGCATTCCATGCCAGCAATTTTACAACATGTAACTAATTCTTATTAAACTTTAATATAGCATGGAAGTCAATTTCAGTACATTGGTACCTTGAGTTACAAACGCCTCAGGTTACAAATACCTCAGGTTACAAATGCTTCAGGTTACAAACTCCGCTAACCTGGAAGAGTGTTGAGAACTTTGCCCCAGGATGAGAAAGGAAATCATGTGCTGGTGGTGCAGCAGCAGCAAGAGGCCCGATTAGCAAATGCACACCTCTAGTTAAGAACAGTTTCAGGTTAAGAATGGACCTCCGGAACGAATTAAACTAGAGGTACCATTGTATAGGACAGAGGAAGTTGATTTTAAATCTGTCTCAGTACAGGATAAAGAGCTAGCCATCATGACATCAGTAGACCAATTACCTTTCTTTGCCTTCTCTCCTATTTGCTCACAATGGCAAGGTGAGCTGTGCTGAAGGTGGGATGGGCAGCGAAATGGACAAGTTTGACGATGAAGCCAAATTATTTGGGATGCTGAAAACACAAGCAAATTCTGAAGAGCTCTGAAAGGATCTGTCCAAACTTGATAAATGGGGGACAACAAGGCAAATGAGAATCAGTACCAAGTGTAAACTGGTGCAAATTTGGGCTTAAACCCTTCTGCCAAGTTCACATACAAATTTATGAGGGTCTCAGCTTGTGGTGACTAACCAGAAAATAGATCTTAGGATCATGTTGTGTAGCTAAATAACAGTAGCAACTAAGTATAGGAACAGGGAAAGCTGCTGATCTGATTCAGCAGTGCTCCTCTTATGTTCCTGCTTAAATATTCCTACCATTTGGTGAGCATCTCCCTGTTATAATCCTAAAGTTGCAGCCCAACCCTATGCAAGTGTTATGACAAATAAATACCACTGTGTTTATGGAGAAGTGATTTTAGATAATGTCTGTGTAAAATTTCAGACACGGTAAATTTGGATTTGTTGCATTTTAGCCGTGTTTAAGAAACTTCTGTCTGAAGCAAGCCATCAACCCTACTGGCTAATGGAAGGGCTGGTCCTGGGTGGTGAAAGTGGGTGCCTCTCACATAGACCCTAAGAATAAGTGAAGTGCAATTCTGTGCTGCAAGGATGTTGGGGAGAATTGAGTACTAGGAGTAGGAGGAACTGAGACATGGTGAGGGGTTAATGCTAGTGAAAAGCACTTCCACTTGTGCAAGATAGAGCACCTGGTTTTCACCAATCCCTCTACCTGCTGCAGTCTTCCTGTGTTCCCTGAAAAGCTGCCCTTAAGGACTAGATCAGGGGTAGGCAACCTAAGGCCCGTGGGCCAGATGCGGCCCAATCGCCTTCTCAATCTGGCCCACGGATGGTCTGGGAATCGGTGTGTTTTTACATGAGTAGAATGTGTGCTTTTGTTTTAGATGCATCTCTGGGTTATTTGTGGAGCATAGGAATTTGTTCATTTTTTTCTTCAAAATATAGTCTGGCCTCACACATGGTCTGAGGGACGGTGGACTGGCCGACAGCTGAAAAAGGTTGCTGACCCCTGGACTAGATCCCTGCTCCAATAGTATGGGATATGCTCCGTAGGACTGCTATAAGTAGCAAGCAATCAGTGAAAACTAGGTGTCTTCCCTTTCAATAGCAGAAAGGCTTTCCTCAAGCAGGAAGTTGCCACTGAATAAAGCCCAGTGCTTTTGCAAAGAAAAAGGTGTTGGTATTCACCATGAAGTTGTTACAGTAAGTGCCACACTTATAACATTTGAAAAAATAAAAGGTGCTGGTACTGCGTACTCTTGAGTACCCACAGAAAACAGCACTGGTAAAGCCCCTATTCATTCAGAATAACCAGCCAAATATCTGCCTGCAAGCTGCAGATTTTAGAAGCCAGAACTTTCCCTGGCAGATGCTTTGCTGTCTTGGAGCGTAGTGTTCTAACCATGCCTCAGAAGCCAGAACACTGTCTTCTGGAGGTCACAAATAATGCCTTACATACTCCCTGCACATTTTTGCCTTTGTTTGCTCTTATTCTCAGAATGATTCCAATAGTTGTTGGGAAACCTTGTCCATAAGTTCACTTTATAATGATCATTTCCCTGACACTTGGCTAACTTTTCCAAGTCCCCAGTTAAAATGGTAGTACTTTTACTACAGTACACACAGAAACTACTGACAGGGTTTTGAATGTTTTCCAAACACCTATGAAACAAGCAAAGGTCAGGGAAAGAGGACAAAACTTCCTGCATCTTCCTCCTCCCACAGACTGCAGCACCCTTTTCAACTTCTGCCCAATTACGAAGCCACCATTCCCTCCTATTCTACCCTTGATTTCATATCCCTGCTTTCATTTTTGCCCCATTCTGATGCCACCCCCTTCCTTCTTTTTTGCAACCTCCCTTTGTACCCATTTTCACCTTCTTGCTCCATCCCTTTTCCTTTTGTACAACTTTTAGAAGACATCTGAAGGCAGCCCTGTATCAAGAGGTTTTTAATGCCTGGTGTTTTTATTATGTGTTTAGATATGCTGTAACCCACCCAGAGTGGCTGGGGAAACTCAGCTAGATGGGCGGGGTATAAATAATAAAATTATTATTATTATTCCTTCCTCCTCTTTCCTTTTCTGAACTCTCTCCCTTGTATGATAACCACCCCCATTTCCATGCCTTCTCCTCTCTCCTATTCTGCAGCTCCCACCCTAGGATGATATATGGTACTGTCTTTCCAAGATGAATAGATTCTTATGAGCAAGCCTGTCAGTTTCTTTGTTCAGTTAGAGAAGGTTAAGTTCAGTTGATGGATGCTGTACATGTATGGGTGTGTGCTTGTAATAAAATATATGTTCCAAACTACTGTGTTGAATCTGGAACTTCCTGTTGAAGACAACACACAGTGCCAGGAGTGAACTACATTGTGTGAAGGATCTCTGCAGTTGCTTTTAAACCACCACTTTCACCCTCTCAGCGTTCCTTCTTTCTTGTTTACATACCACAGCCACAGCTGATGTGCAACCCGTCTTCTCTTTTACTCACCCCTGCATTGACTTTGTGCAAATCCAGGGCACTACAAATCCTCCACTGGGAGTTGTTCTTGTCATTTATTGAATTTATGTTGTTGTTTAGTCTTTTAGTTGTGTCCGACTCTTCGTGACCCCATGGACCAGAGCACACCAGGCATTCCTGTCTTCCACTGCCTCCTGCAGTTTGGTCAGACTTGTGTTGGTACCTTCAAGAACACTGTCCAACCATCTCATCCTCTGCCGTTTCCTTCTCCTTGTGCCCTCAATCTTTCCCAACATCAGGGTCTTTTCCAGGGAGTCTTCTCTTCTCATGAGGTGGCCAAAGTATTGGAGCCTCAGCTTCAGGATCTGTCCTTCCAGTGAGCACTCAGTGATTTCCTTAAGAATGGATAGGTTTGATCTTCTTGCATGGGACTGCAATTTATTGAATTTATATATCACCCTATATCCGGAGGTCTCAGGGTGGTTCACAAAAAGGAGTTGTGTTTATAAGCTCCTCACACACATCTTGGAGCAGATTTAAGGAGGGTATGGGGTGAGTGCTAAAAGGAGGAGTGTTGAGAAAATTCCATTGTACAAGCATAAATCCTTGTATTGGTCAGATGGTTACTATATTGGATACAAGTCCCAGCTTCTAATCCCGTTCTCTTGGCTGGTCACCGCATTAAAAACAGAAGACTCTGCCTTTTGCATATCCTCATTAAAAGCAGTCATGCATAACAACATTTTTGGTGTCTGCCAAAGCTATAGCAATGGAGGTGGCTGGTTGTATCTCTCATGGTAGAGGTAAAGGTAATACAGAATTGTAGAGTCACCACAAGAAAATCTGGGGGTCAACCCCACGATTTTGGCCTGTGCACACTGGCTTTTACCTACACAGGCCCTATTCAGGTGGGTCGTCCCCATGTGGATAGTGGAAGTGTGCTGGATCTCTACATAGCATCAAAGGGGAAGGAGAGGAAGACAAGACCAAAAGTTCACACAAAGCCAAGGTTAATGAAAACAAAATCCAAAATGAACAGTTCAGTAATACCTTTATTGGGACAAATGAAATGCTACAAAAATGTGAAAGCTTTCAAGTTATCAGAACTCTTCATTGGGCAAGATATTACACAAATAAAACCTGATATAGGAAGCTTTTAGGGCTAAGCAGCAAATCACTTGCACCAGGTAGCCAGAATAAACTGAGAGACACTGAGGAGAAAGGTGACCCAGTGTGACTATGGGCAAGGACTTGTATCAGGGAGGTTAACATAAATAATTGTGTTTTATTTCTTTTGTATAGGTAATAGCCAAAGACATCTCTTCAATATGAAGGAATAGCTAAAAGAACCCACCTAAATGGCTGTTGAATTGATTGCTGGCTGCTAGTTACTCCCTTCAAATTATGCACAATTACCGGTAGTTGACATGGTAAGGAGATGAAAAAAACAGTTTCATGGCCTGTCAGAATTATTGAGGAGAGCCAGGAGTTTCAAGGTCTCATGGAGGATATTTTAATGTTTTGCTAGTGTGTGCCAAAATACGAAAGGCCAGGCCAGATCATATGTAAGATAAAGGGAAATTAAATATGAATACTAATATCCACAAGAAAGTACAGTATATTTCTCTCAATCATATACAACAGATCACCTTGTTTGGCAAAGATGAAGGATATGACTCTATCTTATGATACTAAACAAATATTTCTAACATATAATGAATCTGAGTACTGGTAAAATCTGTTTTCATATTTCTGAATCCTAGCTATCTTGTTGAAGAAGAAAATAACAAAATGAGTGGTTATTTGAAGAGGGGGGAAATAGTGGTGTGAGATCATCACATTAAACTTCACACATACCTGAGTTAGAAGGTAAAATAAAGAAAATGTACTGGGTGAAGAATTCAGCATATTGAGAAACTGAGGGGGGGGGGACAAGTTCCAAGTCTTATGTGAAGATGTGAATTTGGGCTAGGGGAGGAGGTCAGGCTGTATGATGCCTGAGTCCCTTTTAATTCCTAGGGTCCTAGATTCAGCAAAGGTTAAAATCTAATGGAGGATTCAATTGTTGAAGCAGCCAGGCCTGCTTCTTGGTGGGCCTAAGCATGGTTGTAAGTATAACAGAAGTGGCTTTGTGCCAGAGGGCAAATGGGTGGGTCCCCTCTCCCACATCTGGCTGGAAGTGGGAAAGACAAAAGTGTGTGTGTGAGAGAGAGATCGAGAAAGAGATAGGAGAGTGCACTGGGCTAGAAGCAGGTAGAAGCCAGAAAATGAGAGCCATGCTTGATCTCTGCTTGAATCCAAGACTGGGACTATGGGAAGAACAAACCTTCTGGGGTGTTAATGCTGTGAGCCCATCCATCATAAGCTCAGGTTGTTATATGTATGTGAAAATAAACCACATATAATAAAGACACCACAGTCTTTACTGTCCCTCATTCCTTAGAAACAGAACCCTACTTAAGCACCTGGACCCCCTGAAAACTTGCACCACTTGAAGATTGGGGTGGCAGGCAACACACCACTTGAATAACTTGGTTCAGCTCTGAAAAGTTTGAGCAGAACCACAATTGCATTCAATTTTGTCACATTTGGATTGCAACATCTGAAATGGGTTCTGTAGCCCAGTCCAGACATGCCCAGAGAGGCGCTGCATAAGCCTAGGTCTCTAGCGTGAGTGGGTAGTGTTGTGGTCTAAACCTCCAAGCCTCTTGGGCTTGCTGATCGGAAGGTCGGCAGTTCGAATCCGCGCAACGAGGTGAGCTCCCTTTGCTCTGTCCCAGCTTCTGCCAACCTAGCAGTTCGAAAGTATGCTAGTGCAAGTAGATAAATAGGTACAGCTGTGGCAGAAAGTTAAACAGCGTTTCCCTGCGCTCTGGCACTCATCACAATGTTCCGTTGTGCGAGAAGCAGTTTAGTCATGCTGGCTACAAGACCCGGAGAGCTGTCTGTAGACAAACACCGGCTACCTCGGCCTGGAAGCGAGATGAGTGCCATGCCCCATAGTCACTTTTGATTGGACTTAAGTGTCCAGGGGTCCTTTACCTTTACTTTTTATCTACGTCTTTAGCATGGCAAAGGGATGGTGATGAAAACACCAGCACCTTGTCACTATGACCCCGTTGCCATGCTTGAAGCCAAGGAGAATGCATACATAGCCATGGTACAACACTCTGCACATGCTTGGAGGAAATTTGTGGAATCCATTCTGTATGGAACAAATTGCTCTGGAATGGGGTGTGTGTGTGAGAGAGAGAGAGAGAGAGGGTGTGTACTTCGAATTGTGTACAAAGGACAAAAGGTAACAAATACAGACACAGGAGCTTTGATGCAATGTATAATAATAAATAATAATAATAGAAACAACACAGTGCTTGTAATTTGTAAGGGCAAGATATTTATGCTTCAGAAGGAATCAGAAATTGCAACATATGTATTATATAAACAAGTGTTTGCATTTGAAGATACTGCATGCTCCACATAACATTCCACCTCTGCTCTTTATAATTGAAGGAATTATTTCCTGGATTCCAAATGCTTATTATGTAATTAACAGTATCACCACTCTAGGCTGCAATAGGCTGTCGCAGTTCTTAAGCCACTTACTCTGGAACAATCCCATTGACCTCAATTATATTATTCTAGGCTTCAAGTTTTGATATTTGACTCAAGCATTATTTTTAATATTTTCTTGATTATTTACTGTGCTTCCTTCATTTCTTAGGAGAAACATATATTAATTTCATTATATGGGACTATAGATTTTTAGTTACCGGTACATGCAAACTTAAATACTGTGTATATATATATATTCTGGGAGTTTTCACACCTAGAGCAGCAAAACATAAACTTTCCCATTGAACCTTATATAAATCTAGGGGCAGTAGGGAGGAAATCAGTGCTGTTATTATCATAGCATATATTTCTTCATACAGAGTCAACATGAGATCACTTGTCAGGCATTATAGTGAATGAAGTAATTTGTTTTGATGAGTTGTTCCTCTATAGTTGACGTTATTTGTGCATACTATAAATGTTAAATTGTGGTAGAAGTAACATGTTGTAGTGTAGACAACTGTGACATGTTATCTTTCCAGTCATTATTACCCATAAAATAACTCAAGAGGAAAAGCACCGTTCATTTTCTAACTTTGCCCCAAATCCAGCAAAAAGCTTTTTTTGTGTCCAACAGCATGGGTCCAAGTGATGCAAAAATATGCATGGTGGTAGTTTGCGTTGGGCCACCACTGTGTGAGGTTAGGAAAACTTTTATCACGCAAAATACAAAGACAGTTGTACGGGGGCAGAGAGAGGATAGGTGATGACCCAGGTAGGTGACGTATAAAGACTGGGGGGGGGGGGAGCTTGGTCTAGTATGGGGGAAGGGCATTTGGCAAAAGGGTAGACAAGGGTAACAAGCAGAGTGAGAAGGGACAGCAGCCCTCAGTGAAACTGACAAGTGTATAAAATTATCATGAAGATGCCGTAGCTGTAAAGCATATTAAAAAGGTAAAGGTAAAGGTACCCCTGCCCGTATGGGCCAGTAGTGCCCGACTCTAGGGTTGTGCGCCCATCTCACTTAAGAGGCCGGGGGCCAGCGCTGTCCGGAGACACTTCCGGGTCACGTGGCCAGCGTGTCGAAGCTGTTCTGGTGAGCCAGCACCAGCGCAGCACACGGAAATGCCGTTTACCTTCCCGCTATAAAGCGGTACCTAATTATCTACTTGCACTTAGAGGTGCTTTCAAACTGCTAGGTGGGCAGGAGCTGGGACCGAAAGACGGGAGCTCACCCCGCCGCGGGGATTCGAACCGCCGACCATGCAATTGGCAAGCCCTAGGCACTGAGGTTTTACCCACAGCGCCCCCCCAAAGCATATTAGTATCAGTTTATTTATGCTACAAACTTAAACTGCCTTAATAATCATTCCATCACTCCAGCGGAATTCTCAGACCCCTCAATGAACCACAGCTCCCAGAATTTGGGGGGGGGGGGAAGGAGCCATGTAAGTTAAAACAGTTGTTAAAGTGATCTAAGGCTCTTCAGCCTACTCCCTCTTTTACCACACAGAAGAACTACTATGATGATATATGGGATTAGGATCACACACACAGAGGCGCAGCACTCACAGATATTGCCCTAGTTACCTGTGCTGTGATGTCAGTGACATGCTGCTGTGACTGTGAGGTGACGTCATGTTTTGTGACATTTGTTGGCACAGGAGTTGTCCAGCATAATTTGAAGCCCTTAAGTGTTGTCTTAGTAAGCTTTAAGTGTGGCTTGTAAAAGTGTTATCACTGCAAGAACAATTTATTATTATTATAATACATTGTAAATCAGTGTTTCTCGGAAGGGAGCAGCCATACTCATGCAAAGCATCTGGAGAACTTCTGAACCGCCTTTGAATAGAGCCGAAAATAACAAGGTATATAATATATATAGTACCTTATCTTGACGCAACATTTTTGTCTAAGCACCAGTGTAACCCTTGAACTCAGCACAGCTCTGGGAAAGGAGCTTGTTAACTAGTTCTATTCTCCATCAAGCTCAAAAGGAAAGGAGACTTTCTGATCAAAGGATATTTGCGCCTTCTGCTCTTGGAGTTGTCTTTGTTAGCTAATTGCTTCTGCACTGGAGAGCTTGAGCTCTTGTTTCTAAGGTGCAAATCATTTGTCTTATTAGAAGCAGCTATTACTTCACGTGTTAAAATGCGTTACTGTGCCAAATCCTCACATAGCCTGGCAAGAAGACAGCTTAACCAATTAATCAGGCGTTCCACAAAAGTGCATGATGGTAAGGAGCCAGATTTAGGGTGATAATGTTTGAAAAACATGTCATCATAAACCAATCTAACAGAAGAGCAAACTTTTATTTCAGGCAAGCCAGCAATACCGCCAGTGTTGGGGGTGTTTGTTTAGGCAAGTGTATGTTGCAAGATTTATGTCGTTTGGCAACTCTCTTACTTGTAGCAGCTACATGAACTTCAAACATCTACATAGGAAATAAAACAAAGACTGAAAAGCTCTATAGTAGATAAACAGCATAATGCAAGTTGAAGTTTATATTGAAAAAATTGCAATAATTTTGGCTCACTAAGCTTGGTAGGCTACTTACGGTAATTGTGACAACTTCATCTTAAGTTACACTCAAAGCAGACTCTTATTGGTTTGTTGTAAATGTCTGAATGCTGCGAACCCTGCTTCTTGGCTTAACTAGGCATCAGATTGTTTTGCAGTGCAATGTGTAAGCAGTAGGCTGGGTTAATAACTATAGAATTCAGCCTAGGTATGAGAGCACAATTCTTGCCTCTTTTTTTAAAGCAACTCTGTGCCCCTATTTTGTTTTCCAGATTCTCAGAAGAGAGCATCCATTGCCTTAAAAAGGCAAGCTACAAATTCTTCCTTGATATGTTGCAGAGGAATTACACCGAGAATGAATCAAACAGTAGAATTAGGACTTAAGAAGAATGTTGGTATAAGCCGCTGTATACTGTCAGAACATTTGTCTATCTGAGCTCAGTATTGCCTAAATTGGAACAACTTCTGTGAGCCACTTCCTGTCTTATTATGTTCAGACATGGTGGCGGGACCCCTGCAGTGATTCTAGTGATAGGCAGAGCAAACTGAAGTGAGTCTGGGGTGGTGTACAGTAGAGCAGTGAATTCACCACCAGATCCTGCTGGCTAGGGCAGAATATGAAGTGACAATAATCCCCCCCCCCTTATTTTGTTCCAGGCTGAGGCAGCAGAAGGTCCCACATTGGACCCTTCACCAGGAAATGGACCACCATTGACTTCAGTGGATGTTTTGCTGGCCCTGCTCAGTCCCACAATGCTGTTTCAGCGGCCCTTACACTGACTCGCAGGCACACGAGGGAGCTTCCATAACAGCTTGGCTCTTCTGCATCCTAACCCCTTACACGCAGCATCATGGATGTGTGTGTGTGTTAGGATTATGGCAGTGGCTGTACCAGCACTTCATTTTGTTTTACTTTTTTGTTAGTATGCCCCTCCTTAATGCTGTTTATTTCAGTGCATACTTTTTAATTGTAAATCACATTGAGGCTGTTTTTAGAAGTAGTAAATGTGTTATAAATAGCAGCACAGGAATTGTCTGCAAGACCCTCATCCTGCTATGCCAAGTGACCCTGCAAGTGACACTGGTGTGCAAATGCTCCATCCTGCTGCTGCTTGACGTAGTAAGCTGGGCACATACTTGGTCTGCTAAGTGCTGGGACTTCATGGCAGCCTCCACGGTCACATCCCCATAGCTATGCCCCTGCTAAGACTATGAACTTTTGACCAATACAAACATTATCGCTGCAATAACAAGTCATTTCTCCCATACTCTCTCTCTCTCTCTTCCCTTTAACATCCAGCCTAAGTCTCAAGAGTTTGCTCAATATTTTGTGACATTTTGGTTGGCAGTAATTAAGAGATTTGGATTTTTTCCGAAATAAGTGGCATGCTAATGTAACCTAGCCCTTCTTATTAGGTTATTTGGTGGGTTTATGTCTAGAAGCGGAAGAAAAAAGGCTTATATATTTGGCATGCAACATACTAGCACATATTGGGCAAAAGATTACAGCAATGCAGCGGGTTGGACCAGATGACAGTTGTGGTCACTTTCAACTCTACAATTCTGTGATCCAGTGATTCTACGATTCCTACAGTACAGGATATCACAATCTCTGTTGTGAAATAAGTGGCAGTACTTCATCTCTGTCCATCACTACATTATTTCTTGCGAGAGGATCTGCTGATGGGCAGCTGCCAACCTACCAAGAGATGCAAGTGTGAGTAAGTACTCAAGTTTCAATTTATAAGGTTCCAAGAGGGCATGGCTTCTTGGGATATCAACCTGTACATCAAGGGTGTTTACCATGTACTGTATTTCTTTTTGAATTGTTCTTTGACATGTTCAAGGATCTATACACACATTATCTCAGTAATTCCCACAACCATGTAAAGCAGGTGTGGACAACTTTTTTTTCCTGCTGAGGAACATTCTCTATCCCGCCCCCCTCCCCGCCGTGTGTGTATGTGTGTGTGTGTGGGGGAAGAATCTGCCAGAGGCCACATGCTGACAGTGGGTGGAGCTGAAACTGATGACAAATGTGTTCTGGATAACTAATCCGGAAACAGATCAATCATTCTGAAACTACATAAAAATAAAGTGAGGCTTTTAAAAAGCCAGGAAAAGACTCATAAATGAAGTTGAGTGGAGTCACATGTAGCCCCTAGATCACAGGTTTTCCCTTTTAAGTTAAAGGGTGGTGGTGGTGATCACTGGTTGTCTTAATAGTACAGAGATGGCACACACTGAGGCTGAAAAACAGAAATATACCAAAGGCACAGCCCCCATATCATAGGAGTAGCCAGGATTTTTCATAGGGGGGCAGGCCTCTTGTTGGGGGTGGGAAGAACCACACTTAGCTATGTCTTTTTATTGATTTGGGGGAGGGCAACTGCCCCCCTACCCCCCCTGGCTACGCCCATGCCCCATACATGTCTATTCAGAAATAAGTTCCACTGAATTCAATAAAACTTACTCCCAGGTAAATAAATGACTATATGATTGCAGCCGTAGTGAGTTTGAGGCAGGGGGTGATAGCCAAACTAGAGAATTGCTGTTTCACAGATCAATTGCTCACCCACTTTGCAACGTCGCCCCCTCGGCATCTGAAAAAAAACACACACCACAAAAACAAACACCTCCCAGATCATCGCCCTCTCTTAGCCTAACCTACCTCAAAGGAACATACAAGATAAAAAGGAAAATCGTATATATAAGAAATAAATGGAACCCAAACGGCACATTGCTTTGACTTCGCCCGCGCTCCTCTGGATGGCAGGGATTTTCTTCCAGTTGATTGCCCAACGCCTGCCAGGTTTAGGGCAAGGAAGATGCCACTAATCATGAATCACCCAAGTTCTGCACCTGCTGAAGATCTACTTGTTGCACAGCTGCGGAAAGTCTCGGCCGTCTTGCGCGAGTAAGGGACGCGCTGCCCCCGGGGCTCCTTGGGTGGCTGCTGGCAGCGGCGAGGCGGAGGGAGCAGGGGCCTTCCCCGAGGAGCCCGCCCTCCCCCGGAGGGGGCGGGGCCAAGGCGAGCTCTCGGGGACTTGAGCGGAGGCCGCGGGGGAAGCAGGAGAGCGAGCGAGCGAGCGAGCGAGAGACGCGTCGCGCTCGCTGCCTGGCTCCGCATCCCGCCCGCCCGCCCGCCCCCACGATGTCTTCTCCTTCCTCGCCCAAGGCGGAGAGGAAGCCGTGGAGCTTGGGGCGCCTGTCCGTCCCGTCCAGGAAAGGCAGCATGAAACCCTCGGCTCTGGAGCTGGCCGAGAACGCCGCCAACGCGCACTACGCGCCTTTCTCGCTCTCCGCGCCCGCGGGGGGGACGGCGGCGCCCGGCGGCGCCACTCAGCAGCGCGCGCGGTACGTCGAGGGGCCCGAAGCCACCGTGGCCATGAGCGGCGGAGGAGGCGGCGGCGGAGGCGGCGACTACCCTCGCCCTCCGGTCAGCTTCGACCCGCGCGTCTCCATCTACAGCGTCCGCAGACCTCTGCTGAGCCGCAGCCACATCCAAGGCCGGGTCTACAACTTCCTGGAGAGACCCACCGGCTGGAAGTGCTTCGTCTATCACTTCACTGTGTGAGTCCCAACGGCTTTTTGCTGAGCGTTTGGTTAGAAGCGACCCCCCCCCTCCCCGTCATAAGGGCCCCCCTTCTTCCCCGAGGAGCCCGGCGGCGGCGGCGGCGGCTCCCGGGGTCAAGGAGCGGGGAGGGCAGGCAGGCGGGCGGGCAAGAAGGCTGCTTGTCGTTTTCTGTCAAGAAAAGGCGGGAAAAGGGCCTCGGGGAGCCCCGCGCACGCTCGCCAAGGGCGCGCGGCTCGCTCGGCGCCCGCCGAAGCCCCGCCCCCCCGGAGATTGGCAGCCCTCGCGCGACGCGGGTTTACCCGGCGGACTTCTCCGACCGAAGTTGACCTAGTAAGGATGCTGAGGGTGGCAGCCCGAGCTACTAGGTCAGCATCCTCCTGCGGGAGTGAGGCAGCTGTTGTTGAAGCCGCATGCCTCGTTTGCCCGCCAGCCAGCCAGCCTTCCTCCTGCCTGGAGCCATAAAGGGGAAAAAAGCTTGCAGCGTTTGGGAGTTTTGAGCTTAAGGGAATAAGAGGTGGCTTGAGAGAAGTTTATAAAATTATGCCTTGCGTGGAGAAAGTGAGTAGAGAAAGGCTTTTTTCACACCAGAAGTTTCGGACAATCCGATGAATGTAGGAAGATCCAGGGCAGATAAAAGAAACTTTTTCACAGAGTGCATTAGTTAAACGGTGGAACTCCCTCCCACAGGACACAGTGATCGCCACAGACTTAGTTAAACTGTGGAACTCCCTCCCACAGGACACAGTGATCGCCACAGACTTGGATGGCTTTAAAAGAGCATTGGACAACGGAGGAGAGGGCTGAGGGCTGTCGATGGTGACTAGCTGTGATGGCTATGCTCTGCCCTCATAGTTGGAGGCAGCAATGCTTTTGAATACCATTTGCTGGACACCACAGGAGGGCAAGAGTGCTCTTGTGCTCAGATCCCGCTTGCAGGTTTCCCACAGGCCTCCAGTTGGCCATTGTGAGAACAGGATGCAGAGCTGGATTATTTATTTGATTAATTTCTATACCACCCTCTACCTGATGATCGCAGGGCGACTTACTATCTAAAAACACAAAATGCATAACATACTGTAGTAACAAACAAAACCAATAACCCAGCCCCCACAATATGGCCTCATCAAAGAGCACATGTTATTATGTCCTATATACCTTACGCTTTAGCAGCTCTTAGGAAAACTCTCACAGTGTCTCATCAGATATTTAACAGACCAAGCCTTGGCATACTTTATTGGAAGTAAGTTGCATTGTGTTCCATGAAGTTTGCTGCCAGGAAAGTATTCCGAGCATTGCAGCCTAATTGTTGGCGCTGTCTGCCTGTAACATTTAATTGCCTAGATTCATGCATAACGTTTGCTACAG
Source organism: Podarcis erhardii (assembly GCF_964252035.2). Taxonomy (NCBI): domain Eukaryota; kingdom Metazoa; phylum Chordata; class Lepidosauria; order Squamata; family Lacertidae; genus Podarcis; species Podarcis erhardii. Next base: position 75,222,826 of record NC_138497.1, on the reverse strand, counting down.
ATAAATCCTTTCCTTTAAGCACATAAGTTACTCCCTTACAGGTGCGTGTGCAGCTAAGTTATTTCCAGGATTAATGTCAATAGATGCTAGGTTGCCGGGGGTGGGGTGGGGGGAGAGAGACAGCTCCAGAAGATGGCAATTGTATATATCCTTTACTCTGGCTAGGTACCTGTTCTGCATGGTGGGGTGCACCACTGTGGCTTCTCTGTGCTAAAGGTCCATGCAGATACACTCTCTAGTTGATGAGCTGTGCTTTAACTTCTCTCTGTGTGTTCCATTCATTCCTAATGCATTGAGCAAAACAAGCCATTGTATGCTGAGAACTTCTTACGCTGGTTACAAGTACCAGAGTTCATAAAGTGTTGTTCATGAGATAATTATTTAAACTAGCCATCTGTCAGCACAATTCAATTCATTATTCAGAACTCTGACAACACATTGTGTGTGTGCACGCACACAAATACAAACATTTGTGAAATGAAACAGTGACAAATGTGTGAACCCGCCTCTTTGGGAAAAGCAGCTTTCCCCCCAGGGAAAAGCAGCTTTGGGGAGGGAGCTTTTTAGAGTGGAGAAGCAGCCAGGGAAGTTTGTTAGAATCATCATAGAGTTGTAGAGTTGAAAGGGACCACAAGGGTCATTTAGTCCAAGCTGTCACAATGCAGGAATTTTTTTGCCCAGCATGACTGAGATTAAGTCTCCTGCTCTGCCAATTGAGCTACTTTGAAACTTTTCTGCACTGGTCATTCTTCTACTCTAGATTGTACCTCTCCCCATCACTTATCTCCCCTTGAGCTTCCAAAATGCACATTTGGAAAGGCAAAAAGAAGTTTGGAAACCTGCAAAATAGGAGGGGGATTTGGAGTGGAGTGATTAACACTTTCCTTACTCACCATTTATCCACTCCAAATCTCCTCCTACATTGCAGGTTTCCAAATTTTTGTTGCTTACAGGTTGTCTTATGATTTGCTAGGAGTGAAAGTGTTGAGCACATTTAGTTTCATAGGCATGCTGTGAAAGGGCATTATTCTTGATACAGTGGTACCTCGGGTTACATCCGCTTCAGGTTACAGACTCTGCTAACCCAGAAATAGTGCTTCAGGTTAAGAACTTTGCTTCAGGATAAGAACAAAAATCGTGTTCCGGCGGCGTGGCGGCAGCAGGAGGCCCCATTAGCTAAAGTGGTGCCTCAGGTTAAGAATAGTTTCAGGTTAAGAAGTACTTAACCCGAGGTACCACTGTACCCAAATTATAGCCAAATTGAGCCAAAATATGAAGGCATACTGTAACACAACATGGCATTAGCTGCCTTTGACATTCCTCTTGGAGTTGATACAAAAGACTTATTGCCTGATGTTGGTGTGCTTAAAATAACACTCACTTTTCTGAATCATGGCTTGCAAAATTAAAAAGCCACCAAAAATACCAATCAATACAATATACTGTACTTAATGGCTTCAAAATGTAGATTAGTCGTGCTTGTCTAATCAGAGCTACTTTTGAAGATGCATTATTGGAAATGAAAAAAATGAGCAGAATGTATTTTTAAGAAAGTAGTGAATGGAATTTCTTAACCTAAGGTACTCTTACCTTACCTTAGGGCTTTTTTTTGGGGGGGGGGTAGAATCCAAGTATCCTAGCTGCCATTTAAAAGTTGTGTTAAATTACTAATGGCTCACCATATGACTCTGGTGCTTTTTTTGTCTCCATACCACTGCAAATGACTGGAAATAAGAAAGATTTACAACAGAGGTTCCTAAACCATGGTCCGTAGACCTCCAGTGGTCCACAAGCTTCATTCAGGTAGTCATCGGCATGTCTGTAAAAATACAGTTAAAATCATACAGAATCTAAAACAGTGTGTTGAAATTGCTAAATCCGGCAGAAAAATAATTAAGTGGTCCATCAAGACTTTCATCAATTTTTAATTCGTCATGAGGATGGGGGGAGATTGGGAACTTTAGTTGGAATCCGTCTGTCTCGAGAGACAATGGAGTGTGCCTCCGAGCTGGGGATGAAGTCAAACTGCTGTGTTAGTAGCACCAAAGTGACCTCCTCAGGGTGCGAGCCTGAGCAGTATGTACAAAGGTCCTGGGTTGCCCAGATGACAAGACACACACCCCCTGGCTTCACTGATGTGGTCCAAAGGAAAGCAGAACAATACGTTTGGCACCAGCTTGCTTGCAGGAGTTGCTGGAAGAAGGCGTACAAGGTGCCATCCAACCATCATAGGACTCCACTCTGGAATTGTGTAGGGTTTATTCCTAAGCCCTTTTTCTGCCAAAGATACCCTGAAAGGCAGCAGAGGTTTAGGATCAGTTTTTCTTCTCCTAGATGGGCTACCTTCCCAGGTTGATGAGCCCCACATGCCAGGGGCGCAGCAAGGGGGGTGCAGTAGGTGCGGTCCGCCCCGGGTGCCCCCACTGAGGTGGGTGACAAAATGGTGGGCAGCACTCACTGCTGGGCCTGCAGCATGCCCAAGCCACACGTCTTGGGCACCAGCAGTTCCACTCTGTCCGCCTGCTGCCTCCCCCCCAGCTGTAGGGTGGCTGAGGCCCCATGGTGCGCCCTGCCCCTAGGGGTGCTGCGCCCCCTGCCCCATCCCTATGGGCCCCATGCACCCCGTCCTGTCCCTCCCTAAGGGCACAGGGCACCCTGTCCCATCCCTATGGGCACCGCGTGCCCTGCCCCCACCCCTGGGGGAAGTTCGCTCCGCCCCTATGGGTGCTTCACCCCAGGTGCCAGAGAGGCTTCCTCCACTGCTGCCACCTGCCCCTCATTTCCCTCTACAGCACATGCTGAAACTGTCTTCTTGATCATTGGACCCACTAGTGGTCTCATCTGCTCAATCTGCTGGAGCTGTCTTTCCATGTAGGGCTTACAATATCATAGTGAAAAAGCTTGGAGGAGCAATTTATCTCCAGATAGTGGCTTTAATGTACAACAGCCTTTATTCTGAAAGTTAACTCAGGGAAAACTTCAAAACAGCCAAATGAGCATGGAGTTTTCTCGGTGTTCCCACAAAATGTGGGAAACTGGCATTGGGTAGGGGAATGGAAATGGAATGGCATATCTTAACAAAGGGTGTGGCTGGCTGCTTGGCAACTTGTGCAAAGAGTATTCAGTGCTGCAACATTTTGTTTCAGGTCCCACTTGTTCTAAATGCATTTACTGGGATGTTCCAAGTGGTGGAATTGTCCAAATTGGAGCTTCTTGCTTTGTAGGTCCATAGCTGGATGTTTTGGAAGCAAAAACAGGAAGACCAAAAGTAATGTGTTAAATCAGGTTCTCCATTTTCACCATCACTGATGCTGAGCACATGGGAAGCAGCTGCATACCAGGTCAGACTATTTCAGGTATCCCAAGGGTCATCTAGTCCAATGCCCTGCAATGCTAGTATTGCCTGCACTGGCTGGTAGTGGCTATCCAGGGTCTTTCATATCACCTGCTATCTAATCCCTTTAACTAGGGATGTTAGGCATTGGACTTTGGCTTCTGCTTACAAAGCATATGCTGTACTACTGAGCTATGACCCCTCTCCTCTCATCTCTTTTGCATGCTTTTGATGAATCAGTGCGAGACCCACATGGCTCCAGACAGCTCCCAGGAGCTAGATTTACTGAAATACTCATCAGAAGCCCACATGAAACTCCAGAAGTGTTCTTGATAAACACCTAACCTCACTGTGAGCAAGTTCCTCCCTGGCTAAAGAACAAAACCTCCTTCAACTGTTTAAAGAGTCTGATTAAATTTTTGCTAATGGGAACATAAATATTATAAAGTCAAGTTGTGCATGGAAATGTATATTTATTCTTTCTCTGTTTTTTGTGTGTCTGTGTATAAACAATATGGCTTTTGTTTATCTGTAGTAGTGCAGTTTGGCTGGTCTGTAGGACATGAAGAAAAATGCCTTTGAGATTGTGCTTGAGGTCAGTGGTTTAGACCACAGTGACACTCACGTCCCCATTTTACCTGTTTTTGAGTCCATAGCTGTGCGAATGACCAGCTAAAGTAAATTTAAAATCAGTAGCAGGCTAAGCAGAAGTCTTATAGGTTTGCTTATTTGTGCCGCTTTAAGCATTGTTTACAAACATGTCTCATATTATTAAATGAAATCTGTTTCCCAGTAAATGTGACAGATGACTTTAACCTTTTGTTACATCTACAGACCTAAAGAGTTGTTTCATTTATGAAAGTTAGGTGTAACATTGTAATTTAAGGACCAAACCACAAGTTACACATCAGATTAGTAATCCGATCTCTCCCCCCCCCCCTCTCATTCACACACACACTCACTCACTCACTCACTCACTCACACACATGAAATCAATGTAGGGTGCTTTAAATATTATTTGAACAGTGGCACTGGGTTTCCTTCATCTAGCCCATCCTCTCTGTGGCTATTAGTTCCCCATTCTGCTATATCCAGTTCATGTGAGTCTTAGGTCTTCCTCTTCCTTTTCTGTCCCATCCAGTCCCCTCCACACCCAAAAATCAGCTCTGCAATGTAGGAGGACCTGGTGGAACAGAACAGGAGGCCTGCAGGGGGAGAGACGAAATGGAAGTCCTGTTGCACTGGTGAAACCCTGCTGGTGAAACATTGGTTACAACACTTTAGCTTTTGGGGGAGGGTTGATTTAGGCAACAGAAGCAGCCCGGCGTGTGTGTGAGATATAAAGATCCCTTCCTCAGTGCCATTTGTGATTCATTAAATAAATCAAATGGGAGCTGTGAAGCCCTGGTTCAAATATTGCCTCAGCTATGGACTCATTAGGTGGCCTTAGGAAAGCCACTGTTCTCTCAGCCTCAATCACCACATCCCCATCTGCATGGTAACAATATTATTGGCCTACCTCACATGGCAGTTTTAAGGATTCTTGAGATAATGCATGTGAAGCATTTCAGCTCAACAAAGCTTTGTTTATTTATTTTTGTCAAGCTTGCTAAAACTGCATCAAAAATATTTGTTAAGAAACACTAATAAAGGGACATAGATAAAAAAAAAAATCTGAGACCCATGAAGTGTGCATAGCTTACATTCCTTATCATTCTTATGGTTCACTATCCAGTACTAATTATTGAAGGAAACTTAGCTGTAATTTAGCTCCACTGGTTTCAGTACAACTTAGTACTCTTGCATTTCTTCGGGTTGTACCCATTATGTAGAAACAAGTTATGTTGAAATAATTCGGACCTATGTCCAAGTTACCATCTACTTCCTGGAAACAACATCCCCGCCCCAATTTATTTTAATGAGGGGGGACATAGTCCCACATAAAAAATGTTGTTGCATATAAGCCTGGCTTTAAAGGCACCAGCTGTTTAATTGCCCTTCATATGGTGCATGAGCAGCCATATGAGTGAGTAACTCAAAACAATAAGCAATGCAACAGTCCTAGCTAGTGTTGTGCTCAAACCTGTCCTCCAGTTTCTTGAGATTATTGTTCCCCTGTAAAAGAAGTTTTTGTGGGTTGGGGGGGGGGTTTTGGCCTCATTTGCAGTGTGCTTTAGAATTTCTTTAGAATGTTGTTGAGTGTGGGGTCAAGCTTACCTAACTGTTGCAAGGGCGCTGCTGGTGATGTGCATTAAGCATTTCTCCAGTGCTGCCAGCTCCCTGATCTGAAGAAACCCAATGGGAAATCTTTTATGATGTCTATCCTGGCCCTCACTGCTAGACTAAAGTACTCAGACTCCCAGCATGGTTTCTGCCCAGTGTTTTAATGTGTGGATGAGATTGGTACATATGTAATGCACAGGTTACAAGGTGCAGGAGGTGCAGAAGAGGTATAGATGCATGGCTAAGTGCAAGCTAATGTGTTGATCCAACAAGCAGCATTCCACCCAGCCTCTTCCTTTTGAAGAGTGAGGAGGGCACAGTCAGAGTCCTGGGACTGCGCAGGCAAAAAGGTTGTCCAAGGGCAGCTCCCTGAGCTCCTCTCATTCCTCCTCAAGGTCCAGCTATCCTCTCCATGACATTTCCATGAGATACATGACAATGTGTTTACCTGAGTGTTGAATCACAGGAAGTCTAGCAGTCTGGCTTTTGAGCCCCTGACACTGGCACACTTGCTTCTGCTTAAGGGAAGTCCTCCTTTTTAGCTTAAAAAGAAATCTTTCTGCACTGATTTCTTTAAAAGGAAAAAACACTTTAAAAAAAGATGAACAGTTGCCAAGCACACAATCGGCAGCCTCTCAACTTCCCTGTGCTTTCAAGAAAGCCTCAATGGGGACATTATGGGGTTTTCAGAGTGCAGACCAATGGAGAAATTATACACTTGCAAACACCCCTCAGCCACCCTGCTCCCAAACATGAAAATTTCACCAAAAGGCTCTCTCCCCTCTAATAATTAAGTATTGCTGGAAAATGTTTGGGAAAAAATGCAGGTTAATTTATCAGCATAATGCTAGTTTATCTATCTGGTTTATCTATGCCTTATGCTGTTTACTCCACTTGTTTGTTTAGATTCATAAAAGTAACGGTAAAAGGACCCCTGACAGTTAAGTCCAGTCACGAACGACTCTGAGGTTGTGGTGCTCATCTCGCTTTACAGGCCGAGGGAGCCGGCGTTTGTCCGCTCCGCAGACAGTTTTTCCAGGTCATGTGGCCAGTATGACTAAGCTGCTTCTGGCGCAATGGAACACTGACACCAGAGCAGCACACGGAAATGCCGTTTACCTTCCTGCCGGAGCGGTACCTATTAATCTACTTGCACTTTTGGGCGTGCTTTTGAACTGCTAGGTTGGCAGGAGCTGGGTCCGAGCAATGGGAGCTCACCCCATTGCAGGAATTCGAATCACTGACCTTTTGATCGGCATGGGCAGGGCTCAATGGTTTAGACCACAGCGCCACCTGTGTCCCTTAGATTCATAGCCTGGTGTAAATCTGAGTCAATCTCATTTATCCTCATAACCAGTGCTTTTTTTCAGGGGGGATGCAGGGGTATGCATACCCCTAAACATTTTGTGAATCTTTGTACTTTTGTTCATTTACTGTATTTATTTTTCCTGATTTGAACTATAAAATGGTGATTTTCTTGAGTCAAAATGAGAGTACCCCTAAATGTTTTTTTAAGGAAAAAAGCACTGCTCATAACAACCCTGTGAGGTAAGTCACTGATGGAGAACCGAGGCTGTGATATGATGGGGCTTTCTTCCAGGCATCCCAATGAGTTGTGGGCTTTAGAGCTAAATCTCTAAAATTATATCCATGGGGCCTTATATTCCTTCTATTAAGGACAGAGTACATTTCAGAGGCTGCTAGTCCTGTTCAGCTCTGGTTATGTTGGATGCTGAACTGAATACAGTGTTCATATAATCTTATTTGACCAGGAGAAACATCTGCAAAAATACAGCGGTGGAAAGATTCTGTTGTAAAGTAAGAGCTTACAAATGTATGCATGTAAAATGAGTGTGTTGTAATGGTGATACTAAAAAACCCCAAAAGGCTTGCAGTAACCCTTGACCTATTTTTATATGTTGCATTCAGGAAATAAGATCATGCAAGAGTGCACTGAGTATGTCTTGTCTAATTGGGTCAAAAATAATTCAGTGGCTGATTACAAGGTTGATGCCAACATGTCATTAAATCATTCTATCGCATAATAGAGAATTATTTTCCTGGTTTGGTTTAATTCCAAACAGGTTAGTTAGAATTTTAAGGGATAGTCTTGTGTTCTTGGTTCATTGTAACCAGGATTGACTTAGATATGGATGCTTTATAGTAATATCCTCACAATAAATCTTACCTGTTTTGATGTGTTGTGTTGTTCTTTTTAGCCATATCTTCTAGATTCTATATGACTGTAGCCATTTCCTCTCTGAAATGGGAAACAGTTAAGCATTTTCTCTATCTTTATCCTACTGCTAATACCAGGAACTATATTTTGTTGTGGCTCCTACAATCCAGAAGCTAGATCTTTGTGTGTTTGTAATGAGATTTTTGTGTGACACCCCTGCTGAATGACTTTTGTATTAGCTAGAAAAACAGCACTCTCTCGCTGAACTGGGTAGGAAAAATACAAACTTTTAATGGATAAAAAAAGGTAAAGGACCCCTGACAGTTAAGTCCAGTTGCAGACGACTCTGGGGTTGCGGCACTCATCTTGCATTACAGGCCGAGGGAGCTGGCGTTTGTCCATTCCGCAGACAGTTTTTCCAGGTCATGTGGCCAGCATGACTAAGCCGCTTCTGGCACAACGGAGCACTGAAACCAGAACAGCACACGGAAATGCCATTTACCGGTCGGCAGGAGCTGGGACTGAGCAACAGGAGCTCACTCCATTGCGGGGATTCGAACTGCTGACCTTCTGATCAGCAAGCCCAAGAAGCTCAGTGGTTTAGACCACAGCGCCACCTGCGTCCCACTGGGTAGAACATGCTTAATACTACAGGGTGAGTCTTTTAAAAGAGGCCCCATGGAACATGTGTACTCTGTATCCATGGGGCCTCTTTTAAAGGACTCACCCTGTACAAATAGCAATGTGCACAATTCTCATGCTTTAGCAAGACATATCAAATCAGGAGAGCCACAATGCAATCTATCAATTTTAAAAGTGTTAACTAAATAACTTTTCATAGATAGGCATTATCATAATGTTAATGAGCTGAGAATCATAATTGGAAGGAACACCAATCACCTTCAATGCAGGAAGATCAAAGGTATTGCTAATAGGAATGGGTATTATACTTTTGGTGAATGTGGTTAGTAGGAGAGCTGTGTTGGATGGCAGTACAGATCGTTTTAAAAAGAAAAAAGGACAAAAGGAAGGAAGGAAAGAGCTTCCAGATTTTCTTTTTTTGCTTGAAGACTGTTGCTGCTGAACCACAGGTCAGTGTCTATTATTACTGATATTTAGTATGATAAAGATCTTTTCTGAAGTTTTTTTTAAAAGCTAATTACTACAGTTTCATAACCTATGCATAATGAATAACTATCCTAACAAACACCTATAACCAACCATCCCCTGTGGCATGCACATGGGACATACAGAAAAGGTTTGCTATGGACCTAAGTGGACTTGTGATGTTTCTTACCCACCCAAACCCCGCTTTTAATACAGTATGTTAAATACCCTTATAGCAATTTCATAATGTGTACCCTAGTGACCAGAGGAAGAATGACAGCTGAGAGGAGCACAGAAAGAAAAGAAATACCATACTGCATCAGCACAATTGGACGTCTTCATCTGCCCCAGCTGCAACAAAACATGTCTCAGCCATATTTGTCTCTATAGCCACAGCAGGCATTGTGATTCTCCAATGGTTTGGCTTCATCCCTGAAGGCACACTCCATCATTGTCTCCTGAGCCAGATGGATGCCAACAACAAATGTGGACTAGTGCTTCTTATCCCTATTACATATCTGGGTCTGAAAACTGACTGGGACATATGGATCATATAGGGCAGGCATAGGCAAACTTCTGACCCTCCAGATGTTTGGGACTACAATTCCCACCATCCCTGACCACTGGTCCTGTTAGCTAGGGAGGATGGGAATTGTAGTCCCAAACATCTGGAGGGTCAGAGTTTGCCTATGCCTGATATAGGGTCATTTTCATGATAACTATGCTATAGTTGCCTGTACAGACAGTGGCTGCTGAAAGTTCAGGACTCTTCCTCCTTTTTCTCTTCTGATTCATTATGCTGACTCATTCTTAGTTAAGGTATAGCTTCCCAGCATGCAAATCCATAATGATGACAGTGGAATCACTCTGGCAGTAGTCTTGCCGGGATGGCAAGTTCAGAGCAGAGGCTAGATTGGTGTTAGCACTTTTGTGGCTCAAGCAATCAGTTCCTCTATTACAGGAGCATCACAGTATAATGTAACTATGGAGCACCTCTAAGTCTATGGATACAATTTTTAAGAGCAGCAAAGGTTTACCCAGGATGGTATGGAAAACTTTGAATGAGGGGATGTGTCTTCCTCATGTCCCCTTGTTTTCAGTTTCTGTCTTTGGTGGTATCATACTTTTCTGCCACATCTGCTGCTCCATTGCTAGCTAGATTGTGTCGATAAAAGTTCACTTCGCTCTCTTCATATTGGCTACGGCTTTCAGTTCACTCTGTTTTCTCTCTGGTTGAATTGAGGTATGAATTGCCCAGTGCCCAGTTTATTATGTTAACACAAAAGGAAGCATGAACAGCTGTAATGGAAAAAAAGAGAATGTTTAAAGCGTTGGCAGATTGCGCAACTTCCACAAACAAACATAAACCTTTGCCCTTCTCTGCTTTTTACAACTACAAATCAAAACTTAAGGAAGAGCAAAAAGCAACTTTTGAAATAAGTCACTGAAAGGTGTGTGTGGAGGAATACTATGAAGTTCCAGTGAGGACATGGATAAATGAAACTAATATTGTCATAATGGTGATGTGCTTATTTATTTGTTTGCAGAATATCTAGAACACCCTTCATCCCAAATGTTGCCTCAGGCTACATAATTTATCTGCCATAATCATATTCCTTATGTACCTCATTCGTATATTTAAAAAAACAAAAACAAAATTTGTACTTGAATATTAGCCAGGTCAGATCACTCATTCATCTGGCCCAGAACCTAGTTTATTGTTTAGCCAGAATGGAATCACAATCGTTGTTACAAAAAAACCCATCAAACTATTAAAATGTAGCAGTAGTCGTAATCTATCAAAAACATAGTTAAGTTTACCTACCGGTAAATGTGTAAATGGTCAGCACAACGTCCTGTACATCAAGATAAATTTCATTTATTTTTATATAGAGATATAGAATTTCTATGTAATAAAAATATTAAAAATGCAATAATAAAAATATATTAAAATACATAAAACATAGCAAAGACCATAGATAAAACATAACCTTTACATAAAATAGCAGATGCTTAGCAGGCAGAAGCCTGCTATTTGGCTAGAACTGTTGAAGAAGGAGCTCCTTTATAGGTTACAGTCACATTTATCATAACACAGAATATAATACAAAGTTGCTTTATAAATAACAATATTTAAAAATCAAACAGTTTCCCATGAAGTTTCTCTTTGATTATGACAAGAGAACAAAATCTAAAAACGCTTCACTGTCATTATGCATAGGAATGCATAATTAAAAGTAAAAGTAAGGGGGATTTCTAGGGAATTATACAGCAGTATTTTGGTAGGGCAGCAAGGGACACACCTGCTGAAATTCCCTTTTATGTACAATAGTTAAGGATGTAGGTGTCCTGCTCTCTTTTGCATTGGCTGCCCCATGTTTTAAAATGCTGTGTTTCAGCCATAATTCATGAAAATAGTATGTATGCTGAAAAAGAGCTTTGTGGCGCTATTAAGATTCACAAACTGATTATGGCATAGACACCACTTCATAAGGTGTATGGCATATAACCCTCTTGTTTTTGCTTAAACAGACTATTTTTATTTATTTTTTTTTAAAATGAGGATACTACATTTTAACAAGTGATACTGTTATTACATTATTGTATACATTATTTCATTTTTGTTGTGGTTGGCATCTTTCTGCCTTGGGGGACAATGGAGAAGTGAGCCTTTGGGTGTGAAGACAAACTGCTGGAGATAATATCTGTTTGGATTCAGAGTTGTTAGAATGGTATCTTCATTAAAGTTCTGCAGAGACCATGTTTAAGATAAATTGATCAGTTAAAAGCAAACAGTTGGATGAATGTGTAAAAAAGGTTGAGAGCTGTAGCAGATACTAATTTTTGGCTTTTATAAAAACTCTTGAAACCTGAAAGATTTTGGCTGCAATCCTATATGCACTTACCTGGGAGTAAGTTAGCTCAGTTAGTGATGTATGGAAGTGAGAGCTGGACCATAAAGAAGGCTGATCGCTGAAGAATTGATGCCTTTGAATTATGGTGCTGGAGGAGACTCTTGAGAGTCCCCTGGACTGCAAGAAGATCAAACCTATCCATTCTTAAGGAAATCAGCCCTGAGTGCTTACTGGAAGGACAGATCGTGAAGCTGAGACTCCAATACTTTGGCCACCTCATGAGAAGAGAAGACTTCCTGAAAAAGACCCTGATGTTGGGAAAGATGGAGGACACAAGGAGAAGGGGACGACAGAGGACGAGATGGTTGGATAGTGTTCTCGAAGCTACTAGCATGAGTTTGACCAAGCTGCGGGAGGCACTGGAAGACAGGAGTGCCTGGTGTGCTCTGGTCCATGGGGTCACGAAGAGTCGGACACGACTAAACGACTAAACAACAACAACAAAGTTAGCTCAGTGGGGCTTTTTGTTGTTGTTTAGTCATTTAGTTGTGTCCGGCTCTTTGTGAACAAACATCCATAGCAATAGAACTCATAGCTAGGTGTGATTTATCTAAAACATACCTTGCTGCAAGTTCTATTATGATTTCTGTTTGTTCTCTAACCCACTACATACACGGCCATCAAAGAAAAGAGACTTGTGGAATGACAGCAATGCCAGATTCAGTGAGAAAGTAGCACCTCTGTGAAAAGTGTTGGAATGTTCCAGGGTGTCCTTGGGGATTAGTTGCTGTCTTTCACAACAATGAACCCCCTGTCAACAGTCTTGGTCATGGGCAAACACCAGCCAAGCATACATAAGCTCTTATCAGCTCTAGCTAGACTGCTTGCGTTCAAAAAAAGCAATGTCATAAAAACCTTCAGTGGCTGGCGATTCCAGAGCTCACTGCTAGAGCTGAAAAGAATTCCCAAACAACACAGGCCTCTTATCAGCTTTAATTGCTAGGCAGTGGAGAATTGCTGTTTGTTCAACGTCATCCAGTATTAGCAGCTCTGTTGTGGGTTGTGCTATGGAGATGGTGAAATGCTTGGCCACTGGCATTTCCAGTGGAAATGAGAAAAACACCATGTCAATGGTAATTTAAGCTGTAAGCGCAGAAATATAAAAGAAACGCAAACTGTAAAGTCCTCCGGGCTGGGTTCATTTTTAAAAGGTAAACAATTGAGAACATGTACATTGAATTATATGAGCCAATGAGAAATGTTTCACAATTGCAACCAGAGTTTTGCTGTACATTTTTTTTTGGGGGGGGGGGGTTGTGAGTCAGTGGTCCCGCTCCCCACTGATTAAGGTTTTGATTAAGGTAAACGTGTGATATAACAATCCTTGTAGCATAAACATTTCACTTACCACAACAGGAAACTATTAAACTTTTACAGATGTGTAGCATATGGGAAGGAAGCTTCTGTAATTTTCTATAAATAACTCTCATGTGGTTAAAATGCTGGAAGCTTCTACGTTGAGAGCTTCAGGGAGCATCCAGGTTTCAAAACGAGGCCAGCAGAGATACCATTCACACCTAAGTTTTGGATTCAATTGGCTACATCCCCACAACATGTGAACTGCAAGTTTTGTTTTCAAAGTACACCTTGCATTTTACCTAATCACAGTGATAACATTAAATTATGGTGCTTGTCTACAGTATGAACTATCATAATCTACATCAGAGATAGCCAGTGTTTGTCCTCCAGATGTGGACTGCAACTCTCACCAGTTTCAGTCAGTGTGGAAAATGGCCATGGATCATGGGAGTTGCAGTCCAGCAACATCTGGAGGAGGGCATCCCATTGGCTATCCCTGATTGACACTGATAACATTAAACAAATTTGCCCATGATTTTCAACTGAGTTAGCAGCTGATGGGGAACAACAGCAAAAGAAGGCCTTTGCCTTTACACGCAGCTTGTTGATTCCCAAAGGCATGTGATTGACCACAGGTTGAAGGAAGGTACTGAACCTTCTGGTCTGATCCAGAAGGAATCTTTCCTCTTCTTCCTCCTCATCCCTGCAGGTACCAGAGACACACTGCAGTGTTTCCATGGATATCCAACACCAAAATAAAAGGGACGGTTCCACCATTGCTAATTACCTTTATCCACAGGAGTGTGTGCCTGAGGAAGGTCAGAGCTACCTGCATTAATACCAAATGATCTGCCTAAACTAGCCCTTTATTTTTGGAATATTTTAATAGTAAAAGAAAACATACCATTACCCTGAATTGGGCTAGTTTTGTGTGAAAGCTGCCCCACCCCCTGCTTCAGCTGAATTAATTACTGCACAAATTGTGCTGGACTTGAACTGGGGCCCCTACTGAGATATAATTATCTGGTAGTTTCCTGGTATAAAGAATGTGCTGGGTCTGCCTTGTTCCATATGCTTTGTGTCCCTTCCAAATTCCTGAGTGTTCAGAAGATGAGAGTGATTCCTTCTCTCATAAGACAGGGGATGAGATGCCATTTAAGGACATTTACTGAATAGCCTGGGTATTTGTTCAACAATTTACATAGAAATTGCTTTTTTCCAGGGTATTTGTGTTTCACAGCATCGAGGATTCCTTAGAAAACAGTATATAATAGTGCAGCCTTTAAGCACAGACACTAGAAACTGCCCTTGCCAAGAAAATACCATTCCCTGTTGTTTCTCCATCCATGGTGATTGATAAAAGGTTTCAGTTATAATTGACTGGATCAAATTTATGTCACGATGGCTGCTAATATTTCTAGGTCTTTTTACCCTCAAACCGTATTTGATTCTTTTTATTGTTATTGCTTCCTATTTTTATTTCCTTGGAAAGCTCAGAGCATCATGCATATAGGTCTAGAGTGGTCTTACATCCAGGACTGATCAGGTCTACACTTGCTTAGTTTCAGTATTGTTTACAGGTGCTCATTTTACTGGCCCTGTCACTAGAGGAGAGCTCATTTCAGGTGCAAGTAGCTCAAATAGCAAAATAGCATGCAGGTACTGCCCTGCTGGTGAATGCTGGATAGAGGGGTGGGTGGGCGGAGGCAGGGAATCTGGAGAGGGGGGCTCTCAACTCATCTTTATGGTGATCCTGCAATCAGAACCTCACTTAAATTTAAAGCAGGTGATAAGGTCTGAGCTAGATGGTGTTGACCAATACCAGAGATAAGGATATTTGCATGCCCTAGGTTCTCCATGCAGATTTCAAGCCTACTGCTGTTTTTTGCCCTGCTGCAAATTTTAGAATTGTAGAGTTGGAAAGGGCAAGTCATCTAGTCCAAACCCTTGCAGTGCAAGAATCTTTCACCCAACACGGGACTCAAGCCTCAGACCCTGGGATTAAGAGTCCCATGCTGTACTGACTGAGCTATGCAGACTAAGCTTCTTTAATACAATTGTGAACTTTACATAAAATACAGGTATTGTGAGTGAATGGCTCTCCATAGCATTTTGGTGGGAGTATTAAATGCTTTTAGCATGGATCTCAGGCCAGGTACATATCCATGACTGTTCAAAAAGGAAAGAAAGGAGAGTGCTACCTTTTGTTGTGACTTGTAACTTCTGTTCTGTTTGGTAAATGTTCTCTCTTAAAACTTTCATAGTACAAAGATAAACCTGTTATTAGATGTGTGATAGTTTGCTTGCTTGCTAAATGTCATGTTTTGTCTAGCTCCATGTAACTTTGGCGTTCTTTACAGAATTCTAAAAAGGGGAAATATCCATAGAGGGCAACAGTTTAGTATTTGTCAGTGGTGTGTGCTATCTATCAAGTGTCCAGTGAGCCTATTAAAAGATACTAGAGAAGTCTATTTTCTTCTTCACAATCTATTTCTCTCTCTTAATTGCTGAACACTGTTTCTTACTGTCAGAGCCACCCTGGGTCCCAGCTCACAAGAGACCAAAGTCCAGTCCAAGCTATATACAAAAGGTTTTATTGAAGATCATTGTCGTCATTACATCCAAACTCCGTGGCTCCGCATCTGTTACCCTTAGATGTTAGAAGTCCCCTCTGAGTCCGTCCCTCCCCTGCACCAATTTAAGAGGCTTGTACTGCTCCACCTTTTCCTCTCTTTCCTTTTCCGCAGGGTCTTCCTGCCCCCCTGTCTTCCCTCTTTCCGGGACTCCCCAGAGGCTGAGTCTTCTCCCGCCTGCTCCCCCCTCCTTCGTGCTTTGGCACCAGGCTCCTCCTCAGAGCTCTCCTCATTTCCGCCCGCCTCTATATTTGAACTTGGCGCGCGTACGTTGCCTCTGACCTTCCTTTCTACAGTTACGCTGCTCTCGGTACTACACTCCTCCCTTTCAGGCAGGACGTCTTGCTCCGAACTCCTCCCCCTTCCTCCTTCCTGTCCTGCTCTTTCTGACACACTGGCAACTCCCCCCCCTCCACTCCTTTCCGACGGGGGAGCTGGTCCCGCTTTGCCACTCCCACTGGGGATTCCCTCTTCGTTCCCCTCTTTCTGACTGCTTCCCTCTCTATTGCCCCTTGGCCTGACCAGGGGGGCTCCCTTCTGGGAATCCTCTGATTCGCTAGACGGACTTTGGGACAACCTCGGCTCGTTGTCGTCCTCTTCCTCCTCGCCCTCGCTCTCTGTCTCCTCTCTCCCTAAAACCCTGACACTTACCTTTACCCAAACGCTCTCTGTCACTGGTTTTTCGTGTTTCCTTTTTTCCTTTTTGGTTCTCTATGTCTTTTAGCAGATTGGGTTTTTTTTGTTGTTGTTCACCAGATGCTTTACATACTACACACACACTTTAAATCTACCAAGATTATGTTGAATTTAAAAATAGTTCTTCTATAGTTAGAGTTATAGATAAAGGTGATTAACTTTGTCTAATGGCTAGTTGTAGGTCTTTTATTGCTTTGTTTTTAACTTGGAGCATTGCTTTATGCCAGAGAAATTGAATTTCTAAACTGAGGGGTGCCAGAGCTTGCGATTCGTAAGCCCATACTACATATCCCAAATTGTGGGGGCTTATGGCCATGACTGAGAATTGAGAGAAAAGCAAAGTGTGCACTTTCAGAGGCACTGCATTCCATGGCAAGGGCAGAGCCTGGCACTGAACTAAATCCTAGGATAAGTTATGGTGAGCTCTGCTTTAAGTCAACCCAACCTTTGCCAGTTCAAAAATAAATAAATCAAAAGCTGATTTTCATAACTGAAAGCCCAGCTTGTGTTGGTCAAGGGGAAAAAAAGTAGTCTGCTTTGCTGAGAGAACGAGCTATGTAGATCTAAGATCTACAAGCAGCGCAGTTGTATAAACTACAGGTCATGCCAATTAGATAACGAATACAACAGTGCTGTGCTGGAAAAAAATTGCTAACAACCAAATCATTTGTGATAGGGATGGGAGTGAAAATTGTTTTGGATTGCATTTTAAGATGGAATTCCCTGATTCACATTCTGAAAGAATATAAGAACCAAATCACAGCCCACCTTCAGAATTCACACTTTTCTGAATTTTGCAATGCAGTTCTCTAGCCAGCTGTGTTAAAAAATGCATGTGTTAGTGAAGATAATATACACAAACACATTATATTAGGGGAAATTGGTTCGCAACAATGTGTATATTTGGCAAGACTGCACAGAAAAATGTATGTTTATGAGAAATTTGCCCTAAAACGCTGATGGCTCTTCAGGAGTAGTTTTCTTTTAATTACAAATTAATGTGGAAATGTTTCAAATTAAGATGAGAACATGGCAAATGGAGAGAGATTGAAATTGCTGGATTTGCCCATCCCGATTTGTGCATTGGTTTCTCATAATCTCAGAGATAAGAAGCAAATGGGAAAATTTTGACATGGGTGAACTAAATGTCTAAACATGCTAATATGTCCAAACCCTCTTTATCCCAGGATATTGATGGAAAATTTAAATTAAGAATGCTTTAATGTGGTCTGATAGTTTGAACTATTCCTAAGAATATGACTTCTTAGCCTGAGAATTAGCTTTGTGAAAGAAAAATTTAGTTTAAAAAATAACTGCAAGATTCTTTCTTTCATAAAATTACATTGACCTGTGTTTGGGATGGGTAGTTTAATGATGTTAAATGTTCTGGCAAATTTGCAGTCCCTGCATATAAGATTTCTAAGTAGGCCTTGTTTTTCCTCTTGCTGTCTGTGTTTGTTTCCTTTGACTGCAATCATCACACAGTTGTGCTGCTTAACCCCCATTAACTTTAATTACTTCAAGCAATTAATTGCGTAGGATAGTAGTCAAGTTGTTTTTTGCCGCGTTTAGACTGATAGGGCACTATTTCTAAAGCACAGAGATTCAGTTCTCTGGACCAGTGGTTCCCAATTAGTGAAGTACTGCAGACCCCCTGCATTTCAAAAGCCAAGCTACAGACCTACTTTTGACATTTTTTGATATCTCTATGTTAGCTTTTGTTAAGTGAATGGTGCCATGGAACCCCTGGGTGATTTACGCGGATCCTCTGGTGTCTGCAGACCACCAATCAGGAACCACTGCTTTAGACCGTATGACTAATACAGTGGTACCTCGGGTTAAGTACTTACGGTAATTCGTTCCAGAGGTCCATTCTTAACCTGCAACTGTTCTTAACCTGAAGCACCACTTTAGCTAATGGGGCCTCTCGCTGCTGCCGTGCCGCCGGAGCATGATTTCTGTTCTCATCCTGAAGCAAAGTTCTTAACCCGAGGTTCTATTTCTAGGTTAGCGGAGTCTGTAACCTGAAGCGTATGTAAGCCGAGGTACCACTGTAGTGACTGTGTGGATAGTGTCATTTTATGATTTAGTCACTAGGTGGTGCTGAGGTTAGTGGCATCTGGGATGAGTAAGGAGCATCCTGTTTGTTCTGTTCGTGTTGGAGCGAGTCAATAAAGTTCTCCTCTAACTTCCCAATGAGAGTGTTCCGTAAGCCTTCCAGGATAGTGAGCAGGCCTGATTTGAGTCTTCAAAAGGGTTTTGACTCCATATCGCTACGGTTTTTTAAAGCACGTTATAATCATTTGGAAGCTGCATGAAACTGCCTCCGCCTGATAGCTGATTTACATAGTGAGCCACTTGAGGTCAGCCCCCATTGTGCATTTGTTTGTCTGGCTGCCACCACCAAACATTTCCAGTGAGAAGCTTGCATGGTTATGAAGGGAAGGGCAGCTGAGAGGAGCATGAAGTTCGCTTATACAGTGGATGCTTGGCTTGCAAACATGATCCGTGCAGGAGGCACGCTCGCAACCCGCAGCATTCGCAATCCGCAGCGCCATGTCTGCACACACGGGGGTTGTGATTCGGCGCTTCTGCGCATGCGGAAAGCATGATTTAGTGGGTCTGCGCATGTGCGAGCGCCGAAACCCGGAAGTAACCCATTCTTGTACTTCCGGGTTCGGTGTGGTGTGCAACCCGAAAATGCACAACTTGAAGCGTCTGTAACCTGAGGTATGACTGTACTGATCCAGAGCTTTGGTCCATTGAGCTCAATATCGTCAACAGTGCACTGTCTGACAGAGCTCTCTGGGTTTTCTTTTGTTTTTGCAAAGCTCACATAAACACTTTTCTGTTGTTATGTGGCTCAGACATCTTAGCACTGTCTCATCATTGGGGTTTTTTTTTGGGGGGGTGTGTGTGGATATTATGCATATTCTGTCTATAGAATAAATTTAAAGCCCAACCTCATTAGCCAGGGTAAAATCTTCCTCTCCACCCCTCTCTCACACATGTAGTCATGTCTTGCTGCTTTTACAGACTTTTTATTTTTTTTATTTTTTAAAAAGGCATGCTTAATGTCTGAATGTCGGTGGAAAATGCTGTGTGCTCAGTCAGAATGTGTGATATGAAATATTTACCCTAATGAATTGTTTCTAAACATTGGGGTTTCACCCCCTACTAGTCCATTTATACCGATGCTGTTAGGAAGATTCCCCCACCCAATATGAAAAACTGCTGTGAAGTTCAGTTGTTGTTTGTATGCAGTGACCTGAACCCATTGTGTTTTGTTTCCTTCCTTATTTGGTAATACTTGGAAGTTAGCAGTCATTTGCACCTCAGAAGGAGGCTGTCAATATTAAATAGGAAAACAATGCTGTATATTATTTCTCTCTACTGTTGTGGTTAGAGTTATATACAACAATGAAAATAATTATGAAGGTATCACAACATTTCAAATTTCTCAAATGTTTCAGTGCAACTTGATACCCATGTATACAGTATTTGAAATTTTCCTTGGTTTAATTTTACTTAATGAAGCATCATGATAACTATGAAACTGTCTCAACATAATTCAGAAGTTTGGGGAGATCTTGCATAGGGCTTTCTGTTGCAGAAAGCATAAAACTTTGGTTTATTAGAAACAAACTGTTTTTATTATTCATCCACTGAAAAAGATCGAAAAGTGATATGGACATTTTTCTGCTGCAGTTCTTTAGAGCAAGTTCAGTTGAACTCAATGGTTCTTACATCTTAATAGTCACGTACAGGAATGAACGGTTACTTTTCAGCAGATATGCATAAGATTGTGCTAAAAGTCATGTTGATTTCAGTGGGTCTTGTTCCCATTTAACTGCCCATATTGTTGTAAACTACTGTGGTAGATTTCTATGATGTAGCGGTAAATAAATAAATAAAGTTTTGCAGTCATGCAGCATAATCCTATACAAGTCTACTGAAAAGCAAGTCTCACTGAATTGTATGGGCCTTACTCCCAGATAAACAGCCTTTTTTCTTTTTCTAATTAATTGATATTTTATTGAAAAAAATCAAATTTAAAGCAGTAAAGTGATACAAAAAGAAGGAAAAAGAACAAAACACAACACTGTGTAAAGGGAGACACTCTTAACATTTTGCAATTAGTCATACAGTTGTTTAAGAAGGCAGGTGTGATCCTAAACTACATAAAACAAAGAATTTCCTATCCAAAAGGGAGTATGTACTTGTGCAACTGCACATTAAACTGAAAAGCAAATGAAAACAGATAGTATATTTTATTAAAAACATTGTCAACCTGATTAGTTGATCAATCTAATTTCAGCAGCCAATATTAGGAACTGTCTGTTGACATCAAACTGGTGTAAGGATCAGAGACTTCTGAGTTGTATCGAAATGCTTTTAATATTTCATAATTGTCCTGCTCAGTGCTTTTTTTCTAAAAAAAATGTTTAGGCGCACCCTCATTTTCCTACTCATATTGAAATACTGTCCCCTCAATGAGGCCAAACCTAGATTCTCAAAATGTTTAGGGGTATGCATACCACTGCATCCTTCCAGAAAAAAGCACTGGTCCTGCTGATATCCATGATTTAAAGGGAGATCCTGCATTCAGATGTTTGTTTGTTTTTCCTCTAGTAAATCATGCTGATGTTGGTTCACCTCTTTGCGCAACTGTTTACTTCCTCTGGCTATGTCTTCTCAAACTGAGGACACTTAAAAAAAAAAAAAGTTAGTGAAGAGGTAGTACTGGCTGAATGCCTAGCCATTTCCATGTTGAGATAACAGGAGCACTTCTTACAAGGGGAGCTTTCACAGACTGTGTAGATTGGAGGTGGGGATCTGTGGCCCTCCAGATTTTGGACTACAACTCCCATCATTACTGACCATTGGCCATGCTGATGGGAGTTGGAGTTCAGCAATATCTGAAGGGCAGAGGGTTACATGTTTCCCATTCCTGATTTCGATGTAGATATAGCTTGTGTAAGTTTCCCTTTCAAGTCAAGAGAAGAAATCCTCTCAGCCACTATGGAAATGACTGTGCTTTTGTCTAGTGTTGCTTCTTTATAAACCTCCAGAGCTGTTTTGCTTATATTTATTGGTAACTTTGCCTTTTTTCTTTACTGTGGCACATAATTATAATTATAAATAATTATAATTTATTTTTTTAGTGCCAGGGTATTGCATGTAGTGTGGGAGTGCATCATTCATGTGCTTTCAAACTTGGTCTAATTTTTATCCTTAAAAATCTAAATATATTCATTTTGTTCTAAGAGGAGAGATTAAAATTCTGTTGTCAGGAATGAGTGTAGAATCTATTTTCTTCCATGAAATAATAAGATATGGGGATTTCATTATGTTCACCACCTTTTGCTGTACTGCAGATTACAGACACGGAGGAAGTTCACATTTATTCTGACTCAAAGCCCAGGAAGTGTTTTAATCTCCTCTCCTATTCCTTTAGCAAAATCATTTGTAAACTTTATATCCTGATGCGTAAAGTTCTCAGACAGTTTCAGGCAAATGGTGATGATAGCAAGGGATTTCCTTTTCCCTGAGGAACTGCTGGCATCTTGCCCTATGGTGTTGTAGCATAATTGGTATAGTTTTCAAGAACAGGTTTGCATAAGGTTTTGAGAGTGTCATGTTGCATTTCTGCAAGACACTGCCAACATAAGCAGGAGTAAGAATATTTCGTCTTTCAAGTAAAGATATGCCTTAAGATAAAGCACCTTCAGCTATGCACACTTCTGTATTTCTTCAAAGAATACTATTAATTACTAGATCAACTCATCTTATTAACTCATATTGTGAAGACTGGTGATTTTACAAATGGAGAAAACATATCTGAGACTTGAAGAAAATTATTTCTCCAAGGCTGCCTTGCAGGTATCCGTTTCTAAGCTGGGATTTGAACTCAAGCTCTCCCAGACTCATATTTCACATTTTGTTCAGTGAACATCGCCCCACCAAGTCCTGGTTGCCAGATACTTACCATGTCTAAATACTTGAAATAGACAGCAGGAATCCAAGCCTAATTAATTTGCCAAATTACCGTTCTGGCAATACACCCCCTTATATCCTATTACTGGTGGAGATGAAACCTCCTTATATGCCTGCCACCTCCTCTTCATTATCTTACATCTGAGTGTATTGGAAAATGTGCCAGCTACGAAGAAGTGGTGTGTTTGTTGAGGAGGCAGGCAAGATGAAGTTTTATTAGCACAATTTGACAACAAAAGTCTCTGCACTGTAAGTGGATATTGTGCAGTTGCAGACATCAGCCCACAAACTCATCTCCAAAAGAGGAAGGGTCTGCCTCTGGGTAACTTGCTATTTGTTCACAACTCACTTGCAATACTTGCTCAATATAACAGTGTCAGCTTTAGGCAGTTTGTTGAACCAAGAGAGTTGAAGATTCAGGCACACAACTTTAAATTATGCATGCTAGTGGAACAACTTCCCCTTGTTCCTCGTGCTTTCTATAAATGCTAATAAACCACCACTAAAGCTACATCACAAGTATATTTTAGTATTGAGATTAGCTGTGGAATACATTTGCCCACTGAAAACTTAAAACTCACAGGGGAGTGTGTCATTGTTGGCAGCTAACATGATGCAAGCATGAGTGTAGTTCTCAAAATGGTTGTGGTTTCATTAGCAAATAATGATTCATTCTTAAAACTTAACTGAAGTACTGTAAATCGGTACTGTTAGCAATAAATAGAAATACGGAAAGAACCTCTTCAGTTTTAGGCAGGCATGGGAAAGACCTTTCTGAGTGATAAAGTTCTGCAATCACACACTTAATCACATTATTATTGTTGTTGTTATTGTTATTATTACTATTATTATCAACGTGTCCCCACTCATGTTGCTTAACAACTCTACCATGCTAAAGAAACATGCTAAAGAGAACAAAAGCAGTCACTGAAATGGCTTTGTGGAATAGCAAGGGGAGTGCAAAGTAGAGAGCGAGAGGCATCAGGCAATAAATGAAGAGCCGAGGAATGTCTTGCTAAGCAGGTTCGGGTAAAGGGGACATGATTTGGACCAATCAGTCAAACGGAGTCATACTACTTCACTGGGACAAGTGGTTTCATATGTCATTTGTTTGTGTGCGTCACAATAGCCCTTCAACTGGCAGCAAAGTCCACTGGCTTAGCACTCCCCTTCAAAACCATAAGATGATGGGTTAATTTTTTCTGAGACAGGTAAGAACAAAGCCTTCTTATAACAGCAGTTCACATTAATAACAGAAGCATCCTTCCATCCTGTGGTATAACCAGTCTAGCTGCAGCTAAAAGGAAAATCACCAAAGGCCTTAAAGGGAGGTCAGCATTCATTCCGGAGAGATGTAGTCCCCCCCCTGCTGTGGCAGTGGTAGTGAGGGGGGGACGGACAGGTTGAAGGAGAGACTTTCCACTCTTTGTTTCCGTGCTCCTACCTGCCTCCCTGCTTCCACTTCCCTCCTCATATGCGCAGTGGCGTAGCGTGGGTTGTCAGCACCCGGGGCAAGGCAAGTAATTTGCGCCCCCTAACCCGTGGATTTGCGCCCCCTAACCCGTGGATTTGCCCTAACCCCAGATGTTGCGCCCGGTGCGGCCGGCCCCCCCTGCACCCCCCACGCTACGCCACTGCATATGCGTGCCCACTTGGCCAAGCCATACTAGCTTCTCTTACAGCTCAGCCAAACTGTGACCCAGGGGTTGCTGCAGCGGAACAGGCAAGACAAGCTGTGACAGCTCCATAGCAGTGGTCCTGCTGTGCTGCTGCTTCCCTCCTGTTCTGTCTCCTTGGTGTGAGGTGTGCGGTGACAGCAGAGCAGGATGGTTGTGGGGGGCTGCCCTGCTCTGTCCGGACTATTCCTCAGTCTGTGGTTTGCATGGGCCACTCACCATCCATGGCACTCAGCTGAGCAGCCAGCTTGCTAACTCGCCTGCCCTCATGAGCTGCCCACCTGCTGTTCTATTCCTGTGCTGCAGTTTGTGTGGCGACATACTTGTAATCCTATTATATATAAGGTTAGTAGTAGTGGTAGCAGCAGCAGCAGCAGCAGCAGCATTGAAACCATGGTGATGTTTACTTTAAGTAACAAAATACTGCAAGGGTCCAAGGATTACACACACATGAAGTTGGTAGATGGTTAGTAGAAGGACCCAGATCCTGAGTGAGAGGCAGGAAAGGGAAGACCTCCCAGGGTGAGACTGGGAGAAGAAAAAGGAAAGTTCCTAGGTGAGAGCTAGGAGGGTCCACCACTTTCTGTGTGAGGCGAGAATTAATAGCTACCTTTGAGAGAGGACTCTGCATTTTCTTTTTTCTTCTCTGCTTTTGTTTTTATTTAGATTAGTTTCTTTTAGTTTGTTGTATTATAAAAAGCTTTAATATTATTATTTTTTAAAAGACTGCAATCCAAGTAAGAATGCATCAGGCGCAAATTAGAAATCAGAGTGCACCATGGCCCTTTTCCAAGGTGGGCTGGGTAGGATGGTGGTAGTGGTTAAATTTGTTACTTGCCCTTCTCCAGCAGGGCCCAGAGTGGGTTACAACAGTTTAAAATTCAGTATTAAAAAGAGTTAAAACACTCGGCTCATGGCCTGGCAAGGTCAAAGGCATTGTGTGCCATCTCTGAGTTCCCCAGGGACATGCCTTGCATGAGAATCAAGATAATAGTGTTGACTCTTGGCAGGGTGCCTCATAACATGTCTGGGCCCCAGCAATACATGATTGGACTGTACTGCCCATGTCTTACAGCAAGAAAGAAATAGCAGCGGGAGATAGAGATATAACATGCCACAGACATTAATATTTCATCTTGCTAAAGTTCCCGCTATGTGTGTGTTTTAATTAGCTGAGACTCCTATTTTGGCATAACGTTTCTGTTCAGAAAAAGGTTGGGATGTTATAATGGTATAATATTAGAATCCCATTAGAATCCTGTTCTGGCACATGCAAAAGAAGTTTACTCTTTTGCAGTATACCATTGATACAAATAAGCACATTTATAAAAGGAAACATTTCTAGACGGTGTTGTAATGGGCTTAAAGCATTCCATTAGGAGATTTGCAAGCCACTGCAGCTTGGGCAGTTTTGTTTGTGTTGATTCTTGTCCCAAACATTCCCACTGAATTCACTTGAGAAGTCAACAGTGAGTGAACTGAGAAACGTGAGCTGTAGAGTGCTATTGTACTAATGTCCTGTTACTGAGGTTTCCCCCATAGGCACCTGGTAGATGGAACACTGGACCAGATGAGCCTCCTTCTAATTCAGCAGGACGCTTCTTATGTTATTGTGAACTAAAGCTTAAGGTTTACCTCTGCCTTGAGTTAGAAGAGGGGAAACCTGTCTCTGTCAGCAGATGCTGAGCTTTGAGAAGAGACAGAAATTGTCAGCTGATTTTACCATGGGTTTTTTCTTTAATAGAGAGGGGAGCCATTTGGAGTGACCATTTCAGGCACAAAAATATATTGGTCTTACAGCAGAAACATGCTATGGTAACTGATGGTGTGGGGAAGTACAGTACCAGTGTTTGAAAAAGGGGATCAGGTATAACTTTGGGCTACTCTGTAGAACCATGAAACCAATAAAGTCTCTGTACAGGACCATCTAAGTTATGAAATGGATTGTTACTACAGATTGCTGGGTAACTTGACAAAAACCACAGTAGTGGCAACTAGGAAGCTGTCTTATACTGAGTCAGACCATTGGTCCATATAGCTCACTAGGTATCTTCAATCTTTTCAGACCCTGGAACCCACTTTTAACCCAAACATTCATTTTGCCATATATTTTCATGGTGGTAGTGATCCTGCCCCCTGTTGCAACCCACTTTAGATCAGTCCGTGACTCACTAGTAGATCCCAATTCACCAGTTAAAAAACCAGTGTCTACACTAACTGGGAGCAAATCTCTATGGTTTCAGGCAGGAATATCTCACCTGGAGATGCTGGGGATTGAACCTGGGACCGTCTGCATACAAGGCATATGCTCTACCATTGGCCCTTTCCCAACCAATGAACTTTCTGTAAATATTAAGGGGTAAAGCTGTTGTTTAAATAATCCACCCCTTCCATTTGGCATGATTATGTAACATGCATAATACTGTGTCTGAAGCATGCCACAGCATTGCATGAATACTATCACCTGGCAAATTGCCACACTTGCCTCTAAGCATCTGATCATCTGAGGTTGGCCTTTGTGTGGAAGGGGAATTTGTTGGCATCCCTCTGTCTTGAAAGACCGTGGAGTGTGCCTCTGGGGACAAAGTCAAACCACTGGAGAATCAGTGTTCGCTGTGGCTGCCAAGAGCGGTAACTCATAACTGCTGCCTTTTTCATTGTTTTTGCTGAAGTGACGTCTCTGGGGTGCAAGCCTGGGCAGTGTGTATGGACTCGCTATTGTGGCCCAAAGGAAAGCAGGAGGAGGCGTTGCCAGAAGGAGGCGTACAAGGGGCCATCCAACCGTCTTAGGGATTCCACTCTGAATTGTGTGGGATTTACTCCTTAGCCCAGAGCTTTTCAAATTGTATGTTGTGATGTTAGTGTGTCGGCTGCAGTGTGTAGGTGTGTTGCGTGAATGATCCCCACACTCTTCCTCGGGCTGGAAAGGGGTTAGTTTAACCTCCAGTTTGCTTTTAAAACTGAATTACTATGTTGCAAAATGATGCATGTCTTAAAAGTGTGTTACCAACATGAAAAGTTTGGAAAGCTCTGCCTTAGTCTTTTCTTCTCTCAAAGAAGAGAAATTTAATACAGTACTATATTGCTATGTCATATTCTCAGCTGCACCTTATCATTTATCTTGCTGTTCTGAAAGTTACTGGCTATGTAACTTTCCAAACTTGCTGCCAATCTTTTTCAGGACAAAGAGGAGAACACAACCTTAGCTTGTTATACAAAAGGTTAATGCACAAAGGAAATGGCTATTTAGCACATGGGTGTCCATTTAATGGCATGGCTGATATTACTGAAATCTGCAACTATTTGATTCAAAATATGAAATTGCTGAACATTTCATGTTTGCCTCCATATGCATCAAACTCCCTTCTCCACCCCAAATTCTTCTTTGAACTGAATTATAATGAAAACTGCTGTGCCATGCTTCTGCCCTCTCCTGCTGCCTTGAATGCTGCAACAGCAGTATCCCAGATGCTGGTACCATTATTTGCTAGTGTCCCTGGTCCTGGGATGAGGCCAAGGAAATGTTCTAGGTAGTAGAATGGGAGGGAGGTCCTACAGCTCAGGTTGTAAGGAGTATTCTGTGGCGGGATCATAGTTCTTGCATGGGGGTGAACCCTTCTCCTGCTTGTTCTCTGTGGTTGCCTCCTGTGCACTATGGAGTTGTCTAGTTGCAACTGGAATTACAACTCCATCCTTGCCATAGACATTTCTGAGGGGTAGTTGTGTTAACCTCTTGCAGCAAAAACAGTTAAAGAGCATTGTTGCTCCTTATAAATATATATTTTTATTAAAGATTTCTTGGTTTACAAAAGTATGTGTGATGTCTCTTTTTTCAAGAACAGCAAATCTATTATGACATAAGCTTTGCCAGATGCATGAAGTGAAATCTCAGTTGGCAGGCATATAAAGGAGAGAACTGTAAGGTGGGAGCTGAATGGCAATATGATGCAAAAATTACTGTCAGTGATAAGCAGAGCTTAAATATACGTTAAGTAGACACAAATGGAACCTTTTACAATAGCAGCCTTATTGTGTGGCCCTTACTGTTAGCCTGGCAGAAGAGAGGCTGCGTATAGGTTGTTGCAATTTGTATAATACGGTCACATCTTACGGGCATTTAACTTGTGCAGTTTCAACCTAGTGTAGTTGAAGGCCAGCTGGATTAGATTGTGCTAATTAAATGCACACAGAGTTTTCCCAGTGCACAAAAGAGTTTTCAAGCTCTCTGCCTTGCTTACCGGCCAAGGCCCTTTCAGCACATCAGCTCTGGAGGTGGTTGGGCAAAATCTCACAGGAACTTGCACAGCTCCCATGAGATCTTGCGAGAGCATCACAGAATTAGTACCAGTAAGCAAGGCAGAGAGCACAGAAGGAGTTTTTAAGCTCCAGAAGGGTAAGAATGCAGGCCTCCCCCTAACCCCCCACTCCAAGGAGGACTTTAGGGTTCATGTGGTGAGGCAAGGGGGAAAGTCCTGTTGCAGAAGTAGACCTTGTTCTGCACCTGTAACAACTTAGTTGAGCCCAGCTTCAATACAAGGATGCCAAGTGACAGCTTGTGCAGGCATAGCCTTGATGTGCTTGCTTCTGACATTATTGATCTATGATCTGCTATAGTCTTAACAGCTGATTTGAATATTAACATTTTGCATATTTTGGAAACCTGCAGGAATAGCTGGGAAAGTTAATATCTTAAAGCATAATTAGTTACATCAAGAACATGTGTTGTTCAGACATTTGTTCTTGATACATTTCAATACATTCTCTCAACACTATCTAAATATACACTCTGAAGTAGTAGCTTAATGTCGGGGTCTTTGAACTCAGACTGAAACTGGTATCTTGTCTTTGCTGACAGCATGCACATGACAATTTGATTATCCAGGGGCAGGTTAGCAATGCCTTCCTCATCCACAAACTTCTTAAATGGGCTTAATATGTGTGCTCTTTCAATTCATGAAACCTACTCAGAACATAAACTGCATGGACTGTCAACCATTTCACAGTTTGTGACTGTGGGCGAGGTGGCTAACAGTTGGAGGATCTAAGGCAGAGGTTTTCAACCTTTTTGAGTCCAGGACTCCCTTGACCAACTACATTGTTTCTGCAGCACTCCTGTGGGGCTCAGGAGCCCAGTTATGTCACCCCTTGCCTGCAGAGCTATCAGTCTCTCACCCTTTCTTGAACAACCTCCCTTGTGGAGTGTTCCCTCAGCCTCCTCTCCCCTCTCCTTGGGAGTCTTCTGGGCAGCCGCAGCTGCTGCCCCTGGTCTCTGGGGCGCCCCCCTGCCCCAAGGAGAGGTGCCTCCTCACACTGCCTCACAGGGGCCTGGGAATTGTCTGTCCATTCCCAACAGCAAGAGCTGGTGGACTGGCTGGCTGCGCTCCCTTGCCTGCCTGCTTGCTTATTCCAAGACTGCCCCACCTCCTGGCAACCAGCACCCCCTCACCAGCCCTAGAGGCATCACTCACCTGTGGCGCTTGTAGCCAGGACTGCTGCACAAACAGCTGTACACACCTTTGGGAGGCAGAGACATGAGAGGGTATCAGAGGGGGGTGGGAAGGAAAGAGGGCACCGCTGACCATCATTCAAAGCACCCCAGTGTACCACGGCACACCGGTTGAAAACCACTGTACTGAAGGCTTCAAGAGTCTTTTATGGCAATTTTTTCATTTATTGGGGAAAGAGAAATGTGAAACAAGACTCTTATTTTAATCCAGAGAGAGAGAGAGAGAGAGAGGGGGGGGGGGAGAGGAAGAAAATGTTCCACATTTGTTATTAAAAAACAGCAACCCGCATAGTGCATTACATTGACCACCAAACACAGTCAGTGACCTGATGGTGCAGAAAAGTCATCTTCAGGTTGACAGCAGCTATTATTTATTTGTTTCTTTATTTGACTTTTAGTCACTTGTTACCCAAAGGTCTCCAAGTGACTTATAACACATTCAGAACATGAATATAAATAAATTATACCATAAAAACAGAACAAAACAACCCCCATTACAGCCACTGGAAGCTCTGGCAGCACACTAATGACAAAACAGCATGATCTTGATCTATCAAAACCTAGGGGAAATCCTAAGATTGTTAATGAAAGATGTCAATGAAGGCACCAGGCAGACCCTGAGAGTGGGGACCTCACTCTCCTTTGTCATCACCCTCTGAGCTTCCCTTAGACCTGGAAATCTGGGAAAGAGCCCCAAAAGAAGCTCTAAGGGTCTGGGTATATTCATATCAGGGGAGGCATTCTAGAAGATGTTGGGGTCCCGAGCTGTAAGGCAAAACCATCGCTTTGAATTGGGCTCAGAAGCATACAGGCAGGTAGCGTAGTTGTAACAGAAATGGTGTTAAGTGGCATGTTCACTTTGAACCTGTCAGCAGTTGCACATCTACATTCTGTACTAATTGAAGCTTCTGAACAGTCATCAAAGGCAGCCCAGTGTAAAGTGCATTGCGATAGTTCAGTACTGAGGTTACCAAAGCATAGATGACTGTAGTCAAGTTAACCAGGGTTGTAGTTGTGCCATAACCTATGCTGATGTACTTTGCACCACTGAGATGACCTGCACCTCAAGTGACAGCAACGGATCCGGAAGAACCCCCTAGCCATGAACCTGCTCCTTCAGAGGGAGTGTGGCTCCATCTACAGTACACTGCACACCACTCAGCTGGTCAGAGGAACTACTCACTAACAGCATCTCAGTCTTGTTTGGATTCAGCTTCAGTTTATTGGCCCACATCCAGCCCATGATTGCTATCGAGCACTAACTTAGCACATGCACAGATGTGTATTCTAGTATTGTTTCATAAATGAATGCCAGTGTAATTGGTTTGTTGATGTCTCTATATTGTTAAGTAGGTGCACCCCAATTCTCTGTGTGATGCTCCAGAGGAGCAGCACTTATCTGGGTTTGGTTTCCCTTGAAATGAGGTCACTGGAGGCTTACTGCTATTTCATAATATTAGCCTTTATTTACAAACAAACAGCTTCAGCACAGCTGAAGGGAGGTCCAGACGGCCCATTAGCCTCACTGAGGCAGTGGCATGCCTTCGCTGCTCCTCCTTTGGCTATGGATAGGAGCCACCACCACCTTGGAGACACCTGCTTGCCCGCTAGCTGAGACTCGCCTCTTCCTCTTCCTCCACTTCTCAGAAGGCCCATGAGGAGCACACTGCTTGGCGCTGCCTAGGAAGTGTGGGGCTGCCATAACTGCCACTGCTCCCCCACCTACTCCTCTCTGGCCTTTTTTCTCCCATGTCACCTTCAGTGTGCCAGGGCTTCCCTGGGCTGCTTCTAATTGCCTTAGGTGGTATTGGTGGCAGCGGGACATCATTTTCTGTTTTGCCTCAAGCAGCAAAATACCTTGGGCTAGCCCTAGGTGAAGGTACAATATTTAATACTCAGGCAGATGTCACAGCATTCACTATCCCCCGTGGGATGAAAAGTAGCTGATATATGACTTGGAGGAGGAACGTGGCTAACAGGGGAAGAGTTCAGCACCACCGCTCCCCACTCTCCCCCTCAGAAACTCCCAATTCTGTGATTTTGTGAAAATACATTTTAGGTTCGCAAATTATTTTCTCCTTGGATCCCTTTGTTAGCTCCCTCCCTTCTTTCATTGAGTTTCGCTTCCCCACTATGATAGCTTTCCATTTGGCAATTGCTCAATATGTTGGTTTTCTCCTCCTCTACATGTATCCTGGGGGAAAAGAGTAGAATTTGTTTGCACAGGTGCAAGTTTTCTGTAGTAGAATGACACTAGAAGTTTCTTATTATTTCAGACTTTTAGTATAGGCTGAATTTGGCCATCACGTGTGGGCAGTTAACTTGCCTTTTGTGTTCAGACTTGGCTCTTGTTGTAAGACATAATCAGGTTTGAATGTGCTGCCATTGTCCAACCTGCATTTAGCGAAGTTCACTTCTTTCTGTGACCGCTGAAACCTTTGTGCCATTTTTGCCTTTTACTAGAAGTAAAAGGTAGAAGAGGGAGTGGTTATAATAAAACATGCTGGCAAATTGTGTAGGGTCAGCCTGTGGAAAATAACTTTTGTGAAGTGTTTTGCTTCAGCGCTATTATCTATTCCGCATTTAAAAACAGTGTTGCATATATGTATGGCACTTTATAAAATGTGGAAAAGAGACTTAACAGTGCCTACCTTTTTAATTGATGAGCAGCTGAACTGCCCTGGTGTCTAAGATGCTGCTTATGCACCATGCAATATGAATGAACCCCAGACAAGGCTGTACTCTCCGTCCAGAAATCGGAGAATAGTACTTGACCCCCATTTGTAAGTGATGTCATAAAGACACCAAAGCTTAGCTTTTGTTTTTCACCAGAGGACCATGCAGCACTTTGCAGACACTAAGCAGTTCTCAGTATGTCGTTGGATACAGAGCAGAATGAATATTAGGCTTTCACAAGTATTCTCCTAGTGTAGGCATTCACACTGTTGTGTACTGCTTGTCTAGTAGTATTGGGTCCAGAAACTGATGTTTGTTCCCTGTCATAATCACACATATTGAAGTTGGACAAATTGGTCATTGTGTATATTATGAAGCAGAGTGACAGATGTTACCTTGTTTTATATATATGCCAAAGCAACATTGTTTGCTCTTCTGCCTGTACTACTAAATAGCAATTTCATATGGGTACATTTTTCATTTCAAGAATCCTTTAAGTACCCTTCAGCTGGTATTTGAATGGACACGAGCAATATTTTGAATCTACAGGAAAATGGAGAATCTTATACATAAATAAAATGTCTTCAAAAACCTAGAAGTTTGCTTACATTTATTAGCAATTGATGCAGCCTTGACCAAAGGTGTTCACAGATGTAAAAAAGCATTTTTAAATAAATCACTTTCTGAGTACTTCTTATCTGCCACAAATACACTAGGAGCAAGTAATGTGTACAGTGGTACCTCGGGTTACATATGCTTCAGGTTACATACGTTTCAGGTTACAGACTCTGCTAACGCAGAACCTTTAACCAAACAACGTGATCCTCAAGTTAATTGCATGGTCTGCAGATCTTGCAGCTGCATGTTCTTGCTGGACATAACACCCACCCTCTTGATTTGTGTGATGTTCAAATGTGCATTGGCCATAAATCTGGAAAAAACTCCAGAAATATGCAGCCTCTCAGAGGTGGTGCAGGGGTTATAATCTCTGGGCTGTGGCTTCTGCTTAACGTTCTAATTGAGATAATACCCTTCTGTGCAAGGAAAGATCTGGGGGATATTTTACTTAAACCACCACTATATAATGATGGCATTTTGAACAGCTGTTTACAAATAGCCATCAAGATAATTAAATGTTCAAGTATGAAAGCACTTTTGACCTCACTTGCTTTGAAATAATTGTAGAATGAAATACAGCACAAAGCAGAATAATAGTTTGCTGGAGCCCTGAAATCAGCTGCATTGTGTCATTTCTGATAAACCTGTTTTACTAGTAACACAGCCTTGGATTACTTACGCACACTGCTTCCTATCTCTTTTTAAAATAGCAGGTGGGTGTTTTTTTTAAAAAAGCAACCAAATATTGTATTCTTTTTGTCACAGTGTGTGTGTGTCTTTCACTTTTATTGGTGCT
The DNA here is from genome assembly GCF_964252035.2 of Podarcis erhardii. Classification (NCBI taxonomy): domain Eukaryota; kingdom Metazoa; phylum Chordata; class Lepidosauria; order Squamata; family Lacertidae; genus Podarcis; species Podarcis erhardii. The sequence continues at coordinate 75,189,171 of NC_138497.1, read as the reverse complement.
ACCCTTTTCATTTACTGGTTGTCCCTTGTTCCCTTGTCTTTTTTATGTGGGGTGGGGATATAATATAGAGAACTACTTCAGAGAAAACATTTAAGATACAGTAAATACGCAGGTGGCACTGTGGTCTAAACCACTGAGCCTTTTGGGCTTGCAGATCAGAAGGTCGGCAGTTCGAATCCCTGCGACGGGATGAGCTCCCAGCTCCTGCCAACTTAGCAGTTTGAAAGCATGTCAAAAAGTGCACGTAGATGAATAGGTACTGCTCTGGCGGGAAGGTAAATGGCATTTCCATGCGCTGCTCTGGTTTCGCTGTTCTGTTGTGCCAGAAGCGGCTTAGTCATGCTGGCCACATGACCCAGAAAAACTGTCTGCGGACAAATGCCGGCTCCCTCGGCCTGTAAAGCGAGATGAGCGCCGCAACTCCAGAGTCGTCTGCGACTGGACTTAACTGTCAGGGGTCCTTTATCTCTACCTTTTAAAATATTCAGGACACATTTCCATACTGGAGCAAAAGGGCTATCAGATTGGGCCTTGCTACGCTAACAGAATACAATAAACACCACTGCCATGACGGATACCTCTGTGGAATGCATGGCGGAACAGCTAAAACAGGGCAGACTCTGGGGCAGGATGGGGAGGCTCAGGAGAAGAGCACATTAAGCCTGTACTCCTACAATTCATGCCCCCATTGATGACACAACATTACCCTAGCCCCAGAGCTGGCACATATGATTTTAAAATAGTCTCCAGTGCATTGATGATCACCTTGGCAATCATTTGGGTGAGTGGGGTGCAACTGATGATAAGGCTGGGAGCATAGTGAGCCCCGTGTGCTCCTGGTTTCTGTTGCTGAAGCTGGATGTTGAAGCTGGGGTGGAGTATGTAAAGCACAAATGCCCCATGAGGCAATTGATTCTTGTCTGCTGCTCTGGCAGAGCGATTAGGGAGGTGCTCTGTGAAATGTGGGTTCCAAAACAGAGGTAAAATAGATACCCAATTTTGATCTTAAATGCTGTAAGATAACTTCCTGGGCAGCTCTAAAATATGTTGCTTGTGTTTATACGTGTGCTGAACCAATGGCTGGACACAGTAATGGATTGAATGAAGCCTAACGAACAGAAGCTGAATCCCAGCGAGATGGAAGCCTTCCGTGTGAGTGCTTCTCAAGTCAGGGAATCTAGTCAATTCCCTGTTCTGGAGAGGGTTACACTCCCTTTGAAGGGTCAGGTAACATAGCTTGGGGTGTTCCTTGGTCCATTGTTGCCCTCGGAGGGCCAAGTGTCCTTGGTGGCTAGGAGTACCTTTAAGCCAGCTTTGGCTCGTACACCAGGTATGACTTTTCCTAGACCTGGATAACCTGATCACAGTAGATAACCTTAAGGCTCAACCTCTGCAATACATTCTGTGTGGGGCTTCCCTTAATATTGGTCTGGAAGTTGTAGCTGGTACAAAATGTGGCTGCTAAGCTGCTTCGTGGAGTGACATGTCACCAGCATGTGACACTTTTTTAAGCAATTACACTTAGATGCCAATAAGCTTAAACTGGGCCATGTTTAAGCTTATAGTATTGACATATAAAACCCTTACTACACACAGGCAAATTGATGTGGGAACAGGAATTCCTACAGATACCTTGATCTCTGACCATGTTTGATCTTTAAAGGCAACATTTGGAACTGTGTTAGGAAATTAACCTGCGACAGTTAGATTGTTAGGTTTTATAAACCATGCAAAAGCTAATCATGAAGCAGTCTTTCTGTGCAATTCTGTATGCAGATGTTTTTGGAACTACTGAAATGGACCCCAGATGAGGTGTGTGTGTTGCTATGTAAAATAGGGAAAAATAATAAATGCACTAGCAAAGTGGGATATGCTAGACATTTTAAAGTTTATGGGAGGGATAGATAGCTGAGCCCGGTTGATCAAAAAGTATGTATCGCACAAGCAATATACATTCTGGCAGCTTTACATGCAGAGCAGGTTGCAGGGTGCTGTAAGTATTTTAAAAATGCCAATCAATTTCTAATTTTACAACAGAGATACATGAGAAAGTGTCTCATTGAACAGACAAATTTTTATAGATATAAAATACATAATTATATGCAGCTAAACAAAATTGCAATATGCATCCAAAAGACATGCAAAACAATTAATTGTATATTCTGGGTACTGCAGCTGAAGGCTGCTGTAAGTGAATCCTCTGACTTCCTGTAGCTCTTGTCCGATAAACAGATTACAACTTTTTAAGCATTTGTGTACTTCAGTTGCCTCTGTTTATAAAGAAGGTTTTGAAACTAAGTTGTAAAAACATGATGCACGTGATATAAACTGCTTCTTTCCCAAACCTTCTTTAACATCAGAATGCTTGGTGTGATATTGGAATTGGCCCATAGATATGTGGCTGTTCATTTAAATTATGTGCTGCAGATATATTTTCTAATTCTGGGAACACATCATTCTTAGATGTCTAAATTATTGGTCACCAATTGTCAATTGGGTGATAGAAAAATTAAGATCTGGACTCCCCTTTTGGAAGCAATGCAGGATAATTTGTTTCCATTAGGTTATCATAGTTACTGGATCTTTCTTTCCTGGGGCTGGAGTAGATGACCATTAGAAATGTGTCAACCGGCAAAAAAAAATGTGTTTCTGTATTATTTTGATTGATGAAGAAAGTTGTCATAGGCTTTGAGATGTTGCCATCTGGTGGTCAGTTTCCTACTTGGCTCAACAGTTAATAGCTGCTCTATCAGCTGTTGAATTCATAAAGGGTCTTCATAGCCCACTTTCTTGAGGGGGAGGAGCAACAACCAAATTCAGATATCTGAGATGTGGTTTTACCTTGATGTTAAAGCAATTCTTGATGCTGCCCATTTTATTTGTGTTATGATCCATAAATGTTGCTTTCTAGACACCTTCATTTTTGTTTTATTTAGTAACATGGATGCATGTTTGCACTTTTAAGCAAATCAATGTCCTCTTTGTTTAGAAATCTTTAAAATTAATACGCATTAAACAGGATCCAAAAAGCCATTAGAAGAAGGAAAAGAGCTGCTAGTGCTTTTTTTTTTTTTTTTTTTGTAAATGCAAACTTGTGCAAGAGTTCATGTAGTGCTGAAATATGTACGTTCCATTGCTGTCCTCATGCTTCCATTTTGCAATAGTTTTTACAAACTTATGGAAGTGGAAGAATATTTCTAGTTTTAGTTTCACTTTTGTATTGAACACTCTAGCAAAAAGTGTAAAACAGTCATTTCATAAGTAGAAGACACTATTGCATGCAGAAGGACATCTAACAATGTGGACACCAATTATGCAAACATGTATCTAGAAAACAATTGTTTTCTGGGGGAGATGGCTTTGGGAAAAATATTTCTGTCAAATAGTGGAGGTTATACAATTAAACAATTAATATGGGAATATGGGGCTGCATGTTTCAAATTAACAATTTCAGCTTTTTCCTGGCACACACAAACACACATGCACAAGTATCCTGTTTGTGCGTCTTGTTTTCTTAAAAAGTACAAATATTATGGCATTGTTCAGAGCTGTTTCAGGAAATCCAGTTCAGAATTGGGGGGGAAAGGATATCTACTGTTTGACATGCACAGTAATTCTTATATTCTGCACAAATAATAGCAGAAAGATGGCAGGATTGGGGCATAATGCGCACACACTGATTGAATGTGATGACTATTTTAAATGCTAAGTCTTAATTTACCACAAAGCTACTGCATGAAATTGTGGGATTTTGTGTTTTTACATTGCGCAGGTAGCAGCCCACAACCATGGCTGTTTGCTACATGGTCAGTCATGCAGCTGTGTCTGATGAGCAGACACAGTAGCTCCATGTTGGCCCAGTGTGTGGTGGGCTTATGGCTCTCAGAGAGGAGCTGTTGCAGCTGGTTGAATTGGCAATAGCATGTCAAATGCTGCAACTGCACAGCCTGCGTGTTACCTGCATCTCAGATATGGAAGGGGTTTGCTAGGGTCGGGTGGGAGAAGTGCTGCAAGATGAATTTGTACTTGTGTGGACATTGATGAAAACAAAATACCAGTACATGGAATCATTTTTAATGTTTTAAAGTCTTACAACTGCTGTTGAAAAGCTTAATACAGTGGTACCTCGGGTTAAGAACTTAATTTGTTCTGGACATCCGTTCTCAACCTGAAACTGTTCTTAACCTGAGGTACCACTTTAGCTAATGGGGCCTCCTGCTGCTGCCGCACCACTGGAGCATGATTTCTGTTCTCATCCTGAAGCAAAGTTCTTAACCCGAGGTACTATTTCTGGGTTAGTGGAGTCTGTAACCTGAAGCGTCTGTAACCTGAAGCGTCTGTAACCCGAGGTACCACTGTACATGGTCCCGAGTTCCTGCTCTGTCCTTCAATTTGGTAGAAAGCCAATATGAAATTCTCATGGGCGGGGTGGATAGGTTTTTCTGTTGCACTTACCTTACTTTTGTGAAGTGGTTGAGGTGTGTTTGTGAATGTCCTTTCTTTCATACCACAAACCATCTCACCGGTGCTCTGCACTCTGCAGCCTTGCTGCTAAGCCCAGGACCAGGATGAAAGCATCAGGAAGTTACTCCTCCCATAGAGGTTTTTCAGATCAGGAAGTGTAGGTCGGCTGCAGGTTGCTACAAAAACGTTTACAGCAGGGGTGGGAAAACATTTCTTCAGTCTGACAAGAGTAAGGTGAGCTCAAAATCTACAGAAATTCTAAAGAAAATTTCAAGTGCCCTGAGTGAGGCAGGAAAATGGAAGTTTCTCTCTTGGAAGAGGAAAAATAAAAATAAAAATTGTAGGTCAGGCTTTGATGTAGCATCAATGTATTTCTTATGGATTATGAGATTCTGTCCAAACTCTGCACTGCTCTCTAGCTCAACAAAAGTAGCCATGGTGTTAGCATCAGGCCTCCACTCCTCTCCCAACTCTTATTTTCTCCCCTGCATCAAATGAGCAACTACAGACCTCTTTCCCATTTTCTCCCCATTCATGGACAATTCAATATTGGAGTATGGATAGCCTTTTTACAAAAATGTGCTTGCTGTTTAGCTTTTTTTTTTTTTTTTTTGCCTTAAGTACTAGCTTTCTAATGAAATACTTTAGTGATTTTAATTTTTCTTGTTTCTTTTTTTCCCCAGTTTCCTCATAGTGCTGGTCTGCCTTATATTCAGTGTGCTTTCCACGATTGATCAGTATGCAGCTCTTGCCACAGGAACATTATTTTGGATGGTATGCCAATGGATATTTGCTTTATATATCATCTTAGGAACAACGCTTGTGTCTGCTTGCTGTTGAATTACTTTGAAAATGTGACTTTCAGTAATGTGTACATGCCAGCCTTCTCTTGTTTTTTTTGTATTAATTTATGGTGGTGTTTTTGGTTTCTTTTTTTCAAAACACAATTTCTGAATATGCACACTGGTCCTTACCAATACAGTCATGCTAATTGTCCCCTGATTCTGCATCTGTGCATTTAGACAGAAAAGAGTGTGCCATGGAACCACAGCATCCTCTTAAGGTAAATTGTATCAAGTTCATGGAATGCCTCTTAATAGCACCATAAGCAGTCCTTGCCCTCCTCTATTTCTTACTAGTACTTTGGTAGGAGTTAACTGGCATTGCATTACCTGACTTAATTTCTTAGGGTGGGCAAGCCAGCATTTATATTTAATTCGACTTGCCATTCTTTGAACAATTAGTCCTGCAGTTGTTTTGTGTGTTGGGAATTCCCTATTATACGTGCATTAATTGTTAATGTTGGCAAAACCTTAGCCTTCGTTTTCCAGCGAGTCAGCTTTCAGAGTTCATGTTCATATTTATAATTGGGGGGCGGGCGCAGTCTTTATGTCTTTCAGGCGCACTTCACTATGCTTGTACAATATTGGTTTTCTTTTCTTTCTTTTTTCTTTGTCACTTATTGATAATATATATATATATATATATATATATATATATATATATATATATATATATTTGCTTTCGTAGATTTTCACGGGTACAGGAATGCAGGTTTTGGTGTCCTCGGGTGTCTTCCCGTGTAAAAGTTGGGGTGTCTAGGCGACGTTTCGACGAGGTCTCACTCATCATCTTCAGGCTGGTGCTTTCGGCTTCTTTTCTTTTCGGAACTTCCTCTCTGCCCAGAACATTGGAGGCTATACACCACACCCCCTCTACAGTATTTATAGGAACTCAAACACTGAGATCCTGCTCTGTTCCAGTAACAAGAAGCCGAAAGCACCAGCCTGAAGATGATGAGTGAGACCTCGTCGAAACGTCGCCTAGACACCCCAACTTTTACACGGGAAGACACCCGAGGACACCAAAACCTGCATATATATATATATATATATATATATATATATATATATATATATTTTAATGGAGCTGGTCATGAACAGCTACTTGCAGTAGTTGAGGAATAACCAGGACAATTTTCACCAATAAACAGATTAGCAAACTTCTACATAGGGTTCGAGAGTTTATTTATTTATTACCTGCCCTTCGCTATAAGGTCCCAGGGCAAGTTACAACTTTTAAAACAATATTAAAAACAATTTAAAACATACAGGCAATATTTGGCAAGCTTTAAACCAGCCGTCCCCACCCAGCCCCATGCCCTCCAGGGGTTTTAGACTACAGTTTTGTTTTTTAAAGAACTTATAAAAGTTGTTTCCGAAGTGTCAGTGGACTGGCTATTAATGTCATTGTGGCCATTATTGCTTTATAGGGCTATGCAGGCACATGGCGCTTTACAGAACCCTGCCTGAAGATACGCACCATCTAAAAATTGAGACTGGAAATACCAGAAGGGAAAGGAAATGTAGGCAGGGGAAAAACGAGAGGATATGCATTCATTTCGTAGAGCATGGGTCTGTCTGTCTTGGCCACTGTAAATTGTAGCAGTTCATTCAGTCGCCTGTCCTATTTATTGATTGTGCTTGTGTTTTATCTACCTGTTTGAGTATTGTTTTGTATTTTATTCCATATTTTACAGTTAACTGCCTTGAACACAAGTGTTGCAACACACATCTAATAAATAACTACAGTGGTACCTTAATTTAAGAACAGCTTAGTTTATGAGCAACTTGGATTAAGAACGCTGAAAACCAGGAACTGGGTGTTTTGGTTTGTGAACTTTGCCTTGGAAGCAGAACATGTTTCGCTTCCTGTTGAGTGTGTTCCATTTGTAAATTGAGTCCCCCGCTGCTATGGGAAAGCATGCCTTGGTTTAAGAATGCTTTGGTTTAAGAATGGACTTCCAGAATGGATTAAGTTCGTAAACTAAGGTACCACTGTAAAGGGCTTTTGTGAAATGCTTCATAGAAAAGTTGGCTCTTGAGGAGGGATTTGAAATCTAAAGCTAAAAGGCACAACACAAAAGGAAAATGGAAGGAGGAAAAAAGCAAGCTTGGGCATTGTTCCTGGTTACATAGTTATTGTAATGGCCAGTTGGAATGACTTTCAGAGTACAATACAGAGTTAAGCAATTTTATTTCTGAATGATTTTAGCTGCAGGATTAATTTTCTGCCATAAGGTGGCAGTGCTGGTAGGGTTTTGCCTTTCTGTTTTGTGCTGGCAGTTTTTCAACACCCACGAAAGTTGGATCCAAGCCTGTGACTGGATCATCATGTTGTAGGCCAGGGTATATGTACACTTGGCACGTTTAAAATATTGGTGTAAGAGAGTTTTGGCCATGACTCATAAAGAGAATGAGGCATATTTGTGTAAAAATTGTTTTTGAGAGTTCAATATTTAAACTATAGAAAAAGTAAATTCAAACACGTATTCTCCCTGCGAGACTATATTTTTCTTTTATTTTCATAAGCAAGAGCTTTTACGGTGCCAAGACACAGCAGAATGTTGTTATCTCAGCATGATCTAAGAAAACCCAAGCTCATGATCCAAGTGGATTAAATATTCTTCTGAGCAGAGGGATATACAGTGTGCCTGAAAAAGCTATTTTCTCTCACGAATCTCATTTTGTTGTCAGTTTTGGTCCCAGAATTACAAGGCTACATATTTGTAGAGAAAATGCGACATCACGTGTGCTAGATTACTTTTCTTCCCTTCAGGATTTAACTCTTGCTAATATTGGAGCATTTTTCATATTGGCTTAAAAGTGTATAAGCCCTTCAATGTTTACTTTCCATTGTTTTTTCTCTTCATGTTTTTGGCAGAGATGTTTGTTTTCAATGTTGTATCAAAGAGAAACTAGGGCAGAGTCAATGTCAAAAGAAGCCTAAAAAGTTCTTTCTCACACAAACACCTCGCTATTCAGGATAAGAAGTAAGGTAGGGAGGGTGGTTAATTGAATCACTGGGCTTTTTTTTTTAAAGATGACTTTCATTATATGTGAACAGCTGCCACCGCCCTTTACTACAGAGTGAAACAACTACAGAGTGAAACAACTACAGAGTGAAACAACTTATCCAATATTATAAACTTTGTCATTCATCTACATTTCATTTCATTTTAAAAAAACCATGAATTGAGGTTTGCAACTTATAGCTAACATTCATCCTTTTGTGGTCAGCAAAGCCTGCATAACCCATTTTCAGATCAATGGGGTTTTCATCTGGATTTAAGAACTGCTGCACATGTCTATACACACACACACACACACACACACACACACACACACACACACAATTACCAAGCAACCTGTGTGTAAATTGTATCATAGGACACATGGATTAGTCATGGGTATTTGGTGTGCATACACTTAAGATTGCAACGTCTTATGATTAATAATAATAATAATAATAATAATAATAATAATAATAAATGTATACCCCGCCCATCTGGCTGGGTTTCCCCAGCCACTCTGGGCGGCTTCCAACCGAATATTAAAAACAATACAGTATCAGACATTAAAAACTTCCCTAAACAGGGCCGTCTTCAGTTGTCTTTTTAAAGTGAAATAGTTGTTTATTGCCTTGACATCTGCTGGGAGGACGTTCCACAGGGCAGGTACCACTACTGAGAAGGCCAAAAGTGTTCCATTAATTCTTACACAGAAATGCTTTCAGTGTAGGAATTTGGCAATGTAATGTCTGAAGTGACCTGGACTAGTTGCTGGATGGTGGCCCGTAGGTGTCAGACTGATCGCTTTCTAAATCAATAAGCAGGTCCTAAACTTCCCACAGATCCAGAGCATCCTACAGGTAACCAACAGATGGCGAATGCTTTCTCCATCCCATCTTGGCAAAATGCCTAAGTAATAGCAGTGAGCTTCTTTCTCTGCTGCCAAGTGTGCTGATATTTATTGTGACATTTCTATAGCTTACATATGATGTCTTAATCAACTAGCTGTCTGTTAATTAACTTGTTAGTTGACTAAAGCTGCAATCTTATGCCCATTTTCCTGGCAGCTGGTGCTGTTGAACTCAATGGGGCTTACTGATGAGTAGGCATGTTTAGGATTGCATTGTAAATTGTATTTGTAAATAAATGTGCTTATTTGAAGGCCTGAATGAAGGTGTTTCGTTTTCAGGAACCTGAAAAGGGGGCATTTCACTCCTAATATTGGCATTATCCACCAAGGGCTACTCTGTGCATGTAGAAAAATCATGAGATAGAGTTCTTCTGGAATTGTAGTACTTTAGATTTCAGGTGAATGTCACAATCTTGAATGCTCACTCATGAAAAAAAAAGCCTCCCTTCAATTAGTAAACTAGTATACAGTGGTACCTCGGGTTAAGTACTTAATTTGTTCCGAGGTCTGTACTTAACCTGAAACTGTTCTTAACCTGAAGCACCACTTTAGCTAATGGGGCCTCCCACTGCCGCTGCGCCGCTGGAGCATGATTTCTGTTCTCATCCTGAAGCAAAGTTCTTAACCTGAAGCACTATTTCCGGGTTAGCGGAGTCTGTAACCTGAAGTGTATGTAACCTGAAGTGTATGTTACCTGAGGTAATGCTGTATAACGGCAAATGTAGGCTAGAACACTCCTACCCAACCCTGATGTACTAGTTTTCAACAAGCAAGGTTTGTTTTTTATGATTTTTAAAAAATGTAATCCTCCCCTCCATCTCACCAGACCTACAGTCTCAAATGACACTGTCCAGAAAGGACTCTGTCGTGTAATTTTTCTTCTTCGCTCTAAGAAGTTGTACTGTTGTCTCCAAGATACACCCAAGGATGATGAAACTTGAAAAACGGATAAATAGTTCACTTGGGTTTTTTATTGTTATTGTTGTTCTGAAACAGAGTTGCATATTGTATAACATTTGCACCTATTTTCAAACACTGGCCAGCAAAACCTGTGCTTTTAATGGGTTGCATGAGAGGAGGATGAGAACGCACATAATATACACACCACTTCTAGAGATTTTAAATGGGTATCTAAGAATATTGCTGTCCCAGCTGTAGCCCTCTTCTCTCCAGTGTGAGAAACAATGAGGGTGAATGCAAGGTCTGAAATTATTTTGCCTCAAGAGCCTAATCCAAATACGCTAAGGCCAGTTTCTACAGGCCTTTTTGTATTTTAATGTGAACACCTGAACACAAAATACGCAAGTGGCACATGGACTGTGAACTGCAACCGTGTGTATTATTACCACCCCTATTTTAGCTTAAAATGTGGGTGGAGGCCTCGCTATTGCATGTCTGCTTTTAAAAGGGAGATAATACTGCAAGCATGGTACCTGGGCAAATACCAAAAAGGTCTCAGGCCATACTGCTTTGGAAAGAGAGTGTAAAATGAGGCCAGAATATTGAAGGGAAGAACATTGCTGCTATCTTTCAACTATGAATTGGCACAGAAGGAAAAGATTTCCTTTGCAAAATCTACAGGGGGCAGTGTTAAGCTGTCTTGTGAGGCAACTGCAACTGAGGGTGCATTAATGGTTAAACGGTTAATTCTGCCATCATGTAATCATGAAAAATATTTTTTTTCAAATAGTACGTGAGATATATATTTTAAAGTAAACAAAGAACTGTGGGGGGGGGGGAATAAGGGTCAGAGCTAATTGTTAATGAATATAATTCTTGTATAATCCCCCACAGCATATGTAACTGAGTTCATGAATTTTATAGTGCCCTGGTAAAGCTGCGGGGCAGGGGGAGATCAGGTATAGGGAGACAAGATTTGTACCTCTATAAAAATAATATTCAGAGTGTTTATATGTCTCCTGCAGTGTCCTTTCATCCATTCCCTCATAACTGTAATTCTGCTCTAAGCTTTTCAGTGGGAAAAATAAGCCTTGTATTGTTAGGCAGTGCACTGCAATGCAATGAAAGCCGTCCCCATGAAAAAGCAGTCATACATTAAGAGGGGTCATTATGGTACAGTGGTTAGAGTGTCAGCTGAGGATCAAATTCAGGTTCATACCTTTACTGCGCACCTCTGTTAGCGTAGCCTACCTCAAAGGGTTACTATTAGGATCAAACTGGAGGTGAGGAAGATCCGTGTATGTTGCCCTGAGCTCCATGAAATCAGGGTGCAGGATTAAAATGGAATAAAATGAGTAAATAAATAAATAAATAAGTAGCAAACTATGTTACACTTGTTACTTGTTTATTACCTGGCCTTTCGTGTTCTTGTTGAAGAAGAAAAACAGAAAATGTGAATTCAGTGAAGAGACACCCTTAATTCACGTGGTCCTGACCCTGTAAGGAAGGGCTCTGGCCAGAACTTTTGGATGTGACAGATTGCAATCCAGCACAGACCAATAGGGGTAAATTGTTCTCGCCATCGGCAGGCTGCTTCTCATGGCCAACGTGATATGACATAGTGATCTCAGTATAATGACTGAAGTGGAGCATCTGTGTTACAAAAACCATTGTTGGCAAGCTCAGTTTAGAGGATGGAGGCTGAATGGGTGGAGGAAGTTATCTGCTGCTGGGATGGGGGTGGGGAACATGGCCAGTTTTCAGCTGGAAGAACAGTTGTTGGTTTTGAGGAGGGAGGATAACGGAGTTGAAACTGGGTACATCTTAAATGGTACCTATTGAGGTGCGAGTTTGCAAGAGCAGCTTTTTCCATTGCTGCTTGTTGAAAACTCTTTTCTAGTTTCAAGAAACCTTTTAAAGTCGACCTCTTTATCCCACTCTATCTGTGTTGGGTTTGAAGTTGTTTTTAAATGCCAAGTTGGAGCTTTTTTTTTAAAAAAAGAAGAAGTTATAATTGTCTTTATATATGAAATTGTGTAACATTTTTGGGGGGTTTGTGTGTGTTATTTTTTAAACTGTCAAATTGCTTCCAATATATTATATGTGAAACGATTCATAAATGAATAAATTATTATTATTATCATCATCATCATCATCATCATCATCATCTTTGGTATATCAATTGTGCATTCTGGAAGATATATCAGAGCTCTTTACAGGGAATTAAAGTCTGATTTTTAAGAACTCAGAGCTTTTAAGAGAGAGTTTTGCCATAACAATGAACATATATTTCCATGTGGCATCAGCTGATTATAGATTTCTTTCCTCTCACACACTCACCGTTTAATGGAGTCTTGTTAATCCATGGCTACTATGTGAGTTAAGAGAAAACACAGCCTGGAAGGAAAACACAGTTTTAGGGAATTGTTGTAAAGCCTTTTAAAAAATTAGAACTCTGAAATCCACATACATTTTCTTTTTCTGGAAATACCGTCAGACGTAAAATACTAGATGAACTTTACGACCGATTGTAGTTACAGGTTTAGAACAGTAAATCTCACTTCGCGCAGAGCATCTGGATGAGAGCAGTTTTGCTATGCAGAAATGATTTTAGACTTACAATCCTACTATATATAATAAGCAGAGGAGAGGAAAAATTTTCTGTTCTTGAGATGGGGAGAGGAAACTTAAGCCTGTTAAACCCTGGCATACAGCAGAATTGAGCACTGAGAAGGATTTTTAAACTTATCAGGATTAGCATGTTACACTTGCAGTGACAGGTGTTTCCTTTATGTCTTGTCCAAAAGTCTGGGAAGTAGTTTGTCATTAAGTGCTACATTCAGTATGTATCTCAATTTCAATATAACTGCAGGGCCCATGGCTTTGTTAGGTCCTTGTTTTTACATCTGACCTCAGCCAGCTGGAGTCTATTGTCTTAAGCGTAATGTAACAGCTGACATAACATAACGGATATCAAGCTTAAAAGCCAAAGCAGCGTAGTGAACTGATGGAAACGAGAGGAGAAAGGAATTGAGGGGTTGGGGCGGGTATTACAGCATCCTGACTCGAAGTGGAGGGCTGATTTTTGTTTTCCCTGGGGGAATTATCCAGGAAATAATGAGATGAGCCTGCTGATGCTCTGTTTGCAATTGATTGCATATGATAGACTACCGGAGGCAGGTTTGGGTTTGCCAGCTGTCACTAGCTGGTAGCTATTGAATTGCTTTAAGTGGCCCTTGGTGTGGAAAGAGAGCCTGAAATTGCAGGTGTGGTGTAATTGAATAACTGCAGTGAATACTGATGAGTAATTTGAAAAAAAAGGACTGTGAAATAAATATATTGAAATAAACTTTTAATTTACAACATGCAGGTACTGAGTTTTATTGGGGGGTGGGGTGGGAAAGGATAGAATTAAGTTGCTGGGCTTCCTAAAACGTTTGGAGGAAGGACAGAAAATAATGCAGGCTTTTGGGGGGGTGGGGAAGGAATAGATGTTACAAGGGAAATTTGAAGTCCTCAGCCCAGTGTTTCCTTTGTAAGATAAATGCCGGGCAGGGAGATACCTGGAGGGAGGGGGTCCTTAATCCTTCCCCATTCACCATTTCCCCTCTGCAATTGCCCTGCCTTGCTGCTTTAAATTAATTTCTTCCCCAGCTGGGCTCCCAACCAGCTGGTGGGGGAAGGGGAGATTTTCAAGGGAAAAATCTGTAAGCACCCCTTCCTTCTACCTTCGCATTATCTCCGGAAATATGGGTTTAGGAACTAGCATTTGTGGAGATAACTTTGAGGCTCTTCCCTTAATTACCTGAAGTCATTTCTTTTAGTTTTGGCATGGTCCATCCAGAGATAATTTTCAGGTTCCTTTTTGTTCCAGTGAGAAATATTTGCTTAGCATTGCTGTTGAAAGCAGTGGAATTTCAAGAGCTTTTTCTAACCAAAGCTAAGCACTTTTATTATTAATACATAGGAAATATTTGTGAACTGAAAATATAAAGTGGAAAATTATATGCACCTTATTCAATGCTTATTATTTGTTTTTGTTTTTTTGCATTGTAAAATGGATGCACAATTTCGAACTAATTGCTCTTAGTTCGAAAAGGAATTAATGTGACAGAGGAAAGGAAGGTCTCACTGCAACCTTAAAACAATAACTGAATATTAGCCCAGGATTGCTAACAATTATATATTAGCTAGGTCTGTCATTTTCTTAACTGTGAGGTGGGTATTCTTTAGAACTCAGCTGGTTAAAAAACAAATTATCTTTTGCTATGCGCTTATAGATAAACCAGGCACTGCAGTTTATTGTCCTTGGGATTTTGTTTGTTTGTTTAACATTTACAGAATGCTCATATTGTGCAGGGTAGGGCAGCTGCAGCCCAGAACAGCAAGTATGTTCATTGGGCAGGTAGGAGAGCTACCATAGATCAGAGACAAGAGTGCATACTTTGCATGCAGCAGGTCTTAGGTTCACTTCCTGGCCTCTCTAGTAACAAAAAATAAGATAGGAGCTGATGGTGGGAAATCCTGTCTGCGACCTTTGCCAGGCAGAGTAGACTGGGCTAGATGGGCAGGAGTCTGATTTGGGTTAAGGCAGATTCTTATTTTCCTGTCTTGTCACCCTGAGCTACTGCCTTGTGTGGTTTAAGATGGAGCAAGCAAATAAGAGTTCAGAATGAGGTGAACCTGTGGCCCTTCAGATGTTTCTGGATTAAACCTATTATCCCTGAGCTTTAGCATGCTGGCAGGGCTGATGGCAGCTGAAGTCTAATACATCTGGAGCGGCAATGGTGCTCTCCCAGTGGTTGTGATGCCTCTCGCTGCCATGGGCACTGGGGGAAGGCACCAAAATTTGTCTTAAATATTTGCACCTATGCTATGCTATGCTGTTATGCTATGCTTTGTGCTAAAGCCAGGCTTGTGAATTGTTCAGGGCATTTCAGTCTTTGCCTACTGTTATACTCTTATAATAAACCGTGTATACGTCTATCAGCCCAATAGTCATCACAGCGTAACTTCCATGAAAATCAAACTCCCTATTATGCTCAATGTTGTGTGTCTTTCAACAAATACAGAACAATGCACACTAACGATGGGATCTGAAATAGCATTTTCAATATTTACATATATTTCCTGCTCCCCCACCGAAGACCCTCAAAGCAGCCTACAAGCAAAACAATAAAACTATACCATTAAATTACAATAACAAAGAAATAAACTTAGTCCTAAAGAGTCTAATATTCTAAAACAACATCACACAAATCAGCAAACTTCAAGAGCTTACTAATTTACCACTTGTAATCTAACTACAGAGCAATTGGGAAATGTTTATCTATATAGCATCCAACCCAAATGATGTGGTGGATTTTACTATGTACCTGCAGCAACCAGCAAATTGTGTGGCATGCATCTGGCAAATATCATGGTGTGGCTTGATGCTGCAGACATACAGATCTTTGGTGTACTTGCCCCTGCCCCGGCCATGGCGACCGTGTTGGTGCACAGTCATCTATGACCACTCTGTGTTAGCGGTGATCGGGAAAATTGTAGCACTTAGTGGAGTAATAAGTACATGTTGACTTCACTGAATAAATGAGCTATACACATTTATCAAAAAAGCTTAAATATGATACTTGCAAGATACTCAAGCTAAGCTGAGTGGGCCTTGTACATGTTAGAAACCCATTTTCCTTTCCACTGTGATTTGGGTGTTAAAAGCAACCACATTCCAATTTCACATATTTTACACATTTGTTGCTCTGAGTTCCGACAGGAAGAAGGGCAATTTCAAAATGTAACAAATACATAAATATAAATACTGTAAGTTATTGTGAGGTGTTTCTACATACTTTGTGGGTTATTATTATTTTTGTGTAAGTACAAACACTGGAAGATTTTGAATGAAGTCCCGGAGACTGAGGCATTTTTAAAAAGCAAATACTTGCAAGAATGCAAAGCTATGTAATTCTTCATTTTGTTGGCTTCTACTCCGTTTATGGCCTAAATCCCCCCTTATATGGCAGACTAGACATTGGAGTCTAGCAGCTGTCAACAGAAACATGTGGAATGTGCATTCTGAGGTAGCTCCAATTAGTGTTAAACTGAGAAAAGTCGTATGCTGGGTTGGGAGGGGGAAATGAATTAAGGTGTAAATATTACTGAAATAATCTTTCAGGGGAAAGCAACTACCAAGGCAATGCAACTACCAAGAAAGAAGGAATGCAAGTTTATAATCAGCAGTCAGAGTTGCTTTAGAATGCAATCTGCCTGCCCAACCTCATTGTCTGATGCAAGGCATGGCATGCCGCAGATGCTGGGGAATGAGATGAATATAAACGTTTGAGAGACAAAATGAGGGCTGAACAACTTGAGACCACTACATTGAATTATTTCTAAGAGCCACACACTCTGATTTGTGAGGTGCTTACCTACAGTCCTGTTTTGGGAGTCCTGAGCATGAGATTTATTGAGTTATTTTGTGGAGTGCTGCACATATCTAATGACCAACATCTGACCTGGTGGATCAGGAATGGTGCAAACCTGACCTAAGCATAGAGGAAAATGTCTCCATGGTCTTCTTCTGATCTTTGAGGAAGCCATCTTAGACCAAGTCAGACCATTGATCCGTCTACCTCAGTGTTGGCTTCGCTGACGGACCATGGCTTGCCAGGGTTTCAGTCTCTTCCCCCTCCCAACTGGACCAGAACAACATGGCTGCCCCACTGTGTCTGCTCATTGGCCACATCTCCATTAGCGGTGGTTCTACAATCAACTGCTAGCTCTACAATTTGCTTTTCTTGCTCTCTTTAGCTGCTTGTGAATACAAAGCTCTACAAACTGAGCAATCCTAAGAGGCTGGTGGAGAGAATCCATAGCAGAGGAGCTGCCACTCTTAAGCCCTGGTGGCCCACCTCTGCTGGGGCACAGACAGTGGAGGTGGTGGGGAAGCGCTTTCTCCCCGCCCCCTTCCAGCTTTTTCTATATGTATTCTTTCTTTCCCATTTATATTAGTGTATGGGGAAGGGCAGGAATCTCTGTGCCAGTTTGGGGGCTGGTGTAGATTTTTGTGGATTTCTTAGGGATGTGTCAGGAGGAAAGGGGGCCTTTGGATCAGCTACCTTCAAGCACTGCCACAGTACACTTCTGTGGTTAGCAGGGCTCATTTCATCTCCAGAATGCTAATTCCACAGCATCCTTTAGGATTTAGAGCCCAAGTCTCATTTCTGAACAGAAACACTGAAAAATTAGCTTTTCGTTTTTCCAGAATGTTCCTCAAAACATATAGTCAGGTCCTTTAGCTGATTTCTAAATATGTTGTCATTGGTAAAATCAGTAAAAACAACCAGTTAAAGTCAATGTTAATTTGCCTTGTTTTTAAAGGTTATCTTAACTTTGTAAAAGAACAACAATGTTTTTACTCCTTTGCTATCCTTTCAATATTTTATTGTATCTTTACTGTTGCTATTAACTAACCTGAGCACCGTTTGGTGGAAAAGCAGGATGAAAATGTAAGAAAATGAAATAAATAAAAGCTGCAGACACCTGTAAGAATAGTCTCCTCTCCTTCCTTGTCAATATTTTTTAGAAACAGGACAAAAGACCTAAACCCTGTGACATCTGTTTATCAGATATGACATTGGTTTGAATACACACATAGCAAGCAACAGCCTGTCTTCCAAAGTGCTCCAGGTTCTCAAAAAACAGCTACTGCTAGGAGCCCTATGCTGGGTACACCCAAAGACAGACAGAAAGTGTGCACGTGCATAAACATACAAACACATATACATACACAAAAATACATAAGTGAATAAATTGATAAGATTACAATATTAATGGATCTCAGTAAATCTGGATATTAAGGGCATATGAATAACCAGAAGAAGAAGAAGAAGAAGAAGAAGAAGAAGAAGAAGAAGAAGAAGAAGAAGAAGAAGACAGACTTGATACTGTAAGCTTTCTCAACTCCATCTACTGCTTAGCTAATAACCAAATATGTTCTTTAAAAAATGAAGCTGGTCAGGAAAATATTACTAATATGATTAAGTCACACGTTCGTGTTTAGACAAGTAAACCATTACAGGTAAAAAGATCAAAATGCTGTTGGCTATTTGTGTGTGTGTGTCTGTGTGTGTTTATTTTAGGCTCTTGGTTTTTTGAGTCACTGCAGGACCGTTAAGATACTGAGCTTTTACATAATATAAAGCTATCCGTCACTTAGCATCAGATATTTAACAATGATGCCACCATGTTCAGATTGCAGCATCTGGGTTCCAGGCTTGAGCTTTGATACGGTAGGTAGAGGCTCTCTTATTTCAGGGCTTTCTTCCTGTTTTCTTCCCAGCCATTTCCCATCTGTGTGATGGCTGTCCCTCTGCCCCGGGGGTTGGGCACCAATGCAGCTGGTGTCCTTGCCAGCAGGCTTTCCTCCTGGAGAAAAGATATCTCATTATATCTCTGTAAAGGGTAATAAACCTCTGGATGTGTTTCCCCCCTCTCAAATACTAAAATAAAAAGCTGTGGGTGAGCAAATCACTCAGTAAATCACAATGCCTGGGATAATGGGAAATGCACTTTTTATTTTACTTTTCATCATTTATATTTCCACGCAAGCTTCTGTTTTCTTTCTCCCTTCTAAGTACAGTTTTTAACAGAATAAAAGGTCACGTTTTCTGTTTGTCAGCCGTGTTTCAGCGTAAACGGGTTTCCAAATCACCTATAATAGGCAAATCTTTTGATATTTTAAAATGACCGTAGTAGTGCAGTACAAGCTGCTGCTGGTGTTTCGTGTGTGTGTCTGTTTTGCTGGTTTAATAATATCAGAAGCGCTGAATCCATTCTCTTTTGAACTTACATATTAAAATGAGGTAATCATTAGCAATAAGTCCATTTTTGGAAAGAGGGAAATATGCTGTGCAGGAATCAGCTGTCAAGAGTGCAACTCTGGACCGGGCGACATCTCGAAGAGGACTGACAATGGAGAACCTCTGTCATTTAATTTCTGCTCTTTGTTTCTTTGCAGCAGGACAGAGTTTTCCAATATATATAAGATGAACCTTGTGCAGTCCAGTGCTCTTAGTTTTGATATCTTGAACCATGGGAATAAGTATTTGTCAGAGCTAAACAGTTGTGATAGCTGCAGTGATACCAACTCACCGTCAAACTTTGGTATTAAAAAGAGGCATAGCTCAAGCTTTGATTACAAAAGGTCTGACTTTCAATCCTGGTATCTCCAGGCAGGGCTGTGAAAGACCCCTGTCTCATACTCTGGAGACTTCCTGCCAGTAATACTGAAGTACAGTAGCTGCACCAGTAGTCTGGGTTTTGAGGTAGCTTCTGATGTGCCAGTGTGAACTATGGTATCTCAAACACATCTACACATGTTCCTCAGGTCTTCTGGAATGAGTTATTGGGTTAACCTTCACACCAGGTGACTTACGGGTTAGCGCGATCGGCTAATGGCGGATTCCCTCCGAGCTCCGGAGGGAATCGGCTCCGCTGGGGACGGGTCCTACCGCGACGGCGACGCGGGGACCCTCAGAAACCGCAGGCGCGGAAGCCTGCGGACTTGGTGACTCGGTGGGCACCTTAAGCGCCCCCCTGACCCACGAAGAGCCTTTTTAAAGGCTACGGAGAGGGTACGGAGAGTGGCGTGGTTCTGTGAGTAGACCGCTACTGCAGTGGAGCGAAGCCGCGAGCCATGGCCGGAGAGCGCTGACTTTTTCCCCTGAAATTCGGACTTGAATTAACCCGTGAGTAGAATGGAATTTGGACTTTAAAATTTTTACCTTTGAATTTGGTACGACCGGGGGATGTGCTAAAGGGAAGTCCGCACCCCCCTTACCTACAGAAGATTTAAAGCAAGGACTGGAGAGCTAAGGTGGAGAGATCTTTTCTTTTTGGTGTGATTTAAAAGATAATATTTCCATGAATTTGACAGAAGAAAATTTGTGCTGGAGAGTAAGAGTGGACTTTTAGAAGTTTTTGTCTAAACCCCCCCCCCCCCCGGACCCGGGAGCGTCCTGTGTGTGAGCTGGAGGAAAAGGAACAAGGAGTTTGACAGCTGTCAAAAGAGCTGTCAAACGGGGCAGTTAAAGTTAAAAATTCTATTATTTAACACCTCTCTGGACTAAATTCGTTACATTTGAATCAAAGTGGTTGGGAACAAAGTAGTTATAAATAACAAAGTAACAAAGTAACAGACTGTTGGGAAAGGAATATTAAGTAACCAGAATCCCCCTAGGGGGAACTCTGAAACATTACAATGGCTGCAGATGGAAAATTACAGGCAGAGATAGAAAGAATGTTTTTTCTCGTGGGAATACTGCAAGAGCAGAGCATGGCTATGAACAAACAACTTATAACCTTGAACTTTAAAACAAGCAACTCTGCTGAATGCACAAAGGATCTGACTGGGGGAAAATCTGCAGCCGAATCAGAAGAGATATTTTTGGAATTGGAGGAGAGGGAAGAAGGAGCGGAGAAAGTACAGGTGGAGAGTACCAACCAGAAGCCTACATTGCCAGAACATAAAGAAGAAAATCTTTGGATTACAAATCTGCGAAAGATGCGAAAGAGGAAGGAGGAAGCCCCTGGAACACTTGGAACACTGGAATTTAAAAGAAATAAGAAATATGATTGGGGCTTCCTCTTTGAATATGGGAGATCAGTTGACCTTTTGCAGCAGCTGTTATTAAGTATTTTGGATGGAAGAGAATTTGATGAGACTGTGCCAGAGCTCCTTCGAGACCTGATGACCAACAAAGAGGATTACCAACAAAATCGGCAGAGAGAGACTGACAGAGACTTGAAGGCCTCAGATGTGAGGAATCCAGGCTAAAAACTGTTTTTGTGGACACTTATTTGGGAAGGGACAGAAACCGGGGTAGGGAGGGAGGGAGGAACAGAATTTCAAAATTTTTATGACCTTTGTGTTTGGCTATTATGATTTATGACCTATATTTAATATAAAAAGGGGGAAATTCGTGGAAGGGAATTTGGGTCGACCTTAGAAAAGGATTTAATATGTATAAGAAAATTGGATAAGTAAAACTTGGCCAAGTAATAAGAACTAATTTTTTTAAAAAAAACAACAACAATAATATGTTAAGGATGAGAGACAAGAACTTGCTGAGCTAATTATTTGAACTAGGATGTATGAAGGGGGGGGGAAGTCAGGAAGTGGGGTTAAGAAAGTAAGGATATGAAACTATACATGTTTTATTTTTGTTTTTTCCTTTATGTGTGTTTGTGTTTACAAAATGTGAAAATCCAATAAAAATTTTATTAAAAAAAACAAAAAAAACCTTCAGACCAGCTGTATTCCATAATCAGGTCATCATCCTTTACTCAGTACTTCTGTTTCTCTTTAAGTGTTTGCACTTTTACCTATACCTTGATTGAAGATGGTCATAGTGATGTGTCTGTATTTCCCTTTTTATGGTAATACATTAAAAAAAAAAGCAGAACACATGGATCACTTAGATGCTTCTAAGATCTCCACATGTCTTCAGTCTTGTGCTTCTTCTCCCCTTTCTTTCAGTAAATTAAACCTTGTGTCATTGATGTTTATGTATCCGTACGTGCCTCATCTAGGTGATGTGTATGCAAAGTTCTCCTCTGGGCTCACTTTTTATCCATGAAGAAGATTGGTTTGGCAATGTGTTCCTTGCACAGTTGGTCGGCTGAACTGTCCATGTATATATATATATTCTCCTTTGGGGGAGGTGATTGATGTGCGCAGTGAAGTAGGATCAAAGGAAGAGCTGGGGAGAGGGGAGCTGCGGTTAACAAGAATGCTGAAACATGAAAACATACTTATTGAATGTAACTGGTGGTCAAGCCCTTGTTTATAAAAATAAATCTTATGAAAGATGCACTTATTTCTATTAGTCTGCGATGTATATGTCTAGACCGATGAGCATATATTTTCTCTCCCTTTCTATAAAAACCACTTTTTAAACAGCCATTGCTTCAAGGTAACAGAGTCTAAAAATCATGTGTGTAAAAATAAACATTCTGTTTTAAGTTGATGAAGGAATCTATTATATTTGCAACGGTCTTTTGATTTATGAGGTTGCTTTGAAGGAGGGGTCACTTTGTGATTTGTGGAAAAAGAATTTGCTTTTCCAAAATCGGCTCTATAATCCAGTTTTGCAATTACAGTTGCTATACCCTTGGGGTGAGTAATAGTCTATTGGTGGTTGAGAAGCTAGTTATGTATGCAGATAAATGTGGGTGTAGATAACAGAAGTAATGGCTTCTGATACCATCATAGGTGTTAATTACTTAGGAATAGTACAATGATTCTGTTATCATAAATTGTTGCTTCTGTGATCGGCCACCATGCATATTTGGCACATAAATATTACTTTTAAAGAAACTAGTGTGCAAATATTTTATTGATGGCAAGGAGAGTGATGGTATAGGGAGCAAAATCAGTTGGGGAGTCTGCAGAAATGCTTAACAGGGGGAAAAAATCAAATACAAAAACAAAAGTACAAATCCACAACAATAAAGTAAGCTTAACTCCACACCTACCAAAAATTTCAAGGGTTGTAACCAATGTCAGTCATATTCAGAGTGGACCTTTTGCAGTTAATGGACATGACTAACTTCAGTCCATCAATTTCAGGTGGTTTACTCTGAGCATGACTAATGTTAGATACAACCCAATGAAATTCTAGTGTGCCCTATGAATATGGCAGAAAAATAAAAGCATATTTTGTAGCGGAAGAAAAATTTCAGGAAATTAGGGGACGGGTTTCAGCACAACACTGCCAGGACTAAAACTAAAAGAACTCAGCTGTTGGCTCTTTTTTATGTTTCCTTTGACAAATGGCTATTTATTTAAGATAAGGTAGACAAATAATTTGGTTTGGGGGTTCTTGGTGACTTAACTTTGAGAGAATGCCTAGCCACATTTCTAGCTGGTGGAACTGGTTGTAACAACACACAAGTGGTTTAACATTGGAGTGACCTTACTCATAAAAGAAAATTCAGCCCTTCCTTTGTGTGAACTGGAAAATTGCTACATGACAAGGAGAAAAAGAGCTGAATGGTGCATTTCTGAACAGCATCTCCCAGAAGTTTCACATTAATGTTAAAAAGTACGAGGGACAAGATTAATCCTATGAGGGGCAGCACCTTGAGGGGTCTGACAGACAAGAAAAGAGCCCCTGCAAAATAGTGCTTCGGGGCTCCTCTTTTTCATGTGGCCCAGGACAATTGGATACCATGGTTGGCAATATCACATCAACAGGGCACCAGTACCAGCATCTGTCTCCTGGTCATAGCTGTCAACTTTCCCCTTTTCTTGCAAGGAATCCTATTCGAAATAAGGGAATTTCCCTTTAAAAAAGGAAAACATTGACAGCTATGCTCCTGGTGTAGGTGAACTACCAAGGCAACATAGACATATCTTACTGCATTACTGCCATTTTATTGATTACACTTGATTAATGAAATAACTATCAGCTGTATTCAAAGCTAGATAATGTTTGCTGGTGTTGTGTATGTTGCATTGTTATCAAGTCAAAGCAACAGAGTTTTATTAACTAGAAGACATAAGCCAGCCTCTCACCTTTACAACCTACTCTGTAAGTTCCCTGTGGAGTTAACACTCTCCATCATCTTTGGCTTGTTGTTACAGCTTCAAAGACATTCTAAAGCCTTTGTTGAATTGATCATTAACTCTTCAAAGTTATAATTAGACATTTGAACTTGAGTCCATTTAAAGAGAAGAATGCAAGAATGAAAATGGTGGCCACAATTGTTTTTCTCCTCTTATGGCTCATCATAGTAGCAAGTGATGAATTAGTGGACTGAAACGAGATATCTAAAGCTTTGAAGGAAGCATAGTGATAGAGAGACACTAATCTGAAGAAGAGCTTTTCCCTTTGATAGTATTCATCCTTAGTTCAACAGAGCATCGAGACTGGGATTTACAGACATGGTTTAGTTAAAAGTTAAGCAACGAGATTGCGCTTTAAGTAGGAGATAATTAAGCATGTGCTTCACTTCCCTGTTTAAATCAGTGAGGAGATGGAGGCAATGTGTGTTGGTGGTTCTCATATCCCAGAGATTGGTCAGTTGCCTGTTCTGGATGGGATTGCACTCCCTCTGAAAAAACAGGCTCAGAGTTTGGGATCCAGCTTTGTCACGAGAAGCTCAGGTAGCCTCAGTGGCCTTTTATGGCTGGTATGTCAACTACAGTCAACTACTGGAATTGTGTGACCACGGTGCTCCATGCATTGGTAACCTCAAGGCTTGATTGTTGCAATGGGTTCTGTGTGGGGCTCCCTTTGGGTTTGGTCCAGAGGCTCCAGCTGCTGCAAAATGCTGCGGCTAGACTGCTAATGGGGACAGACTATTGGCAACACATAACTGCAATGCTCTACCTGACCAGGGTCAAGGTTCTTAGATTAATTCACAAGGCCCTTAACAATTTGGTCCAGCATACTTCAAGGACTACCTAATTCCTTATAACCCTGCCTGATCACTAAGGTCTTTGGGGGAGTCACTGTTAGTGGTCCCTTAAAGCTTGGATGCACAACTTATATCCACCAGGAGCCATGTATTTCGTTTTGTGGACCCAATTTTATGGAACTCTCTTCCAGCTGAGGTCAGGCACACCCCTCCCTACTGAACAGCCGGCTCCTACTGAACCCATTTTTATTCCAGCAGGCCATTTTAACTGATTATTTTTTTAAACTTTTTGTATTGCATCCTTGTAACCCAGTTAGAGATGATTGTATTTTAAATAATAAAACAGAATAAAACTGTGGCCGGATTGTGCCTTAAGCTTCTTAACTGTCTGGCAGCATCTGCTACAACAGTACAGTACGCATTATGTCTACCAGTCTGCTCACACAAACTAATATAGGGTAGTAGAGAATTACGCACACACGAGTTCCAACAGCTTTAAACAATACTAGCTAGCCTAAAAGTGATGGCTAAGGGGATGGAGATAGGGAAATTGCCATTGAAGATTCTGGCTGAGATGCTGGGAGAACCTCAGCTTTGGGTCTCCCACTTTTGCCTCACTGTCTTCTGGTGGAGGGTTTGACTAGACAACAGCTGGTAGCTACTATAGCACGGCTGCACAGTGGATGGGAAAGCCTGTCTCTATGGTAACAGTGAAGGCATTGGATGTGCCTCACTCTGCTCAATCTGGGGAATAGCTAGCTAAAGACATCTGGTCTGTGTAGATAAATCTCCAGGGAAATTAGCTCATTTCATCTGATAGTAACTACAGAAACATTGGACTCTGTTTAATAGTGTGATAATGAACACGGGAGATAGCAGACTAGCTCAACTGTTCTGCAAGTCAAAACCAATCTTTGTTTAGGCAGATTGTTGCTTCAGGTTGAGACTTTAACTAATGTCTCCCTCAGATGATCTTGGCTGTATTTATAATCTGAGTGTTAAAAACAGTATTTTGAGGAGATAATACATTCTCATGAAGAAAGGAAACTTGCTTTATACAGAGTTTTTAAAACAATAGCTGGCCATTTTTCTTTCCCCCTTTAAAACAAAAACAAACCACTGAATGTGAAGTTATAAAGTTTGTGTCACAATACTTAGGCTGGTACACAATTATGTTTGTGTGTGTGTGTTTATAGAAGTTGTGCGCTGTCTCCACAACCTACAGGGTGGTCCACAGTATAGAAACTTAATATATTAATACAATTAATAATACAACTGTTGATTGGTGTAGCAGATGATGTGATGGACAATTTGATTCTCTCAAATGGGTATGGAAGGGAAGGGAAGGGAAGGGAAGGGAAGGGAAGGAAAGGAAAGGGGAAAGTCTCTTTTTCGTCTTGCTGGCTCCAATGTCTGTGTTTATATGAATGTAAACTATATGCTGTGCCTTTTTATAGACTGTAACTCGAGGCTATGGAATAATAAAATGACATAACCTGGAAGAACATACAACAGCATATATTTTCCCCTCTTTTCCTTATTTTCCTCTCTACACTTGTGAGTCTCTAATGAGCTTAGATGACCAGATACGAGAATTTGCTGAAGAGTAATAATTTCACGTCATTTCTAGCTTGTTAATTGCCTTTCCACATTACTGCTCTCAGGGCAGTTTACAACCCACAGACATAATGAAATATACAACAAGAATCACATTTCCATCCTTTGGCAATTCATAAAACACCTAAAAGCAAATTGACAACATTTAAGGGTCGATTTCACTTGTAGCAGGGGTTGCCAGTCTAGTGCCCTGGGAGGCTTCTAGTGATGTGCCAGGCTGAACTTCTTTTTTAAGGAAATCTATAGCCTTCCTAGAAGGAAAGTTATGAGGCAAAATGTGCAGGTATCTTCTAAGTGATTTCTGTGAAATGAGAGTGGTGTGGCTGCCTTGAATATTTTTTTCTAGTACTGAGGAATACTCCCTGTTATGATTAGACAGCAACAATATCTCTTCTCTATTTCTCACTGTGTGTGTATGTAAGCTCTGTAATCAGAACCACCAGGATATAGCTGACTTCCCATTGTAAGCATAATTTTGTTTTACCACCATGTTGTGACTGGTGGCCCTGCACTTTCTCCAAATTAAAAATGTGCCCACTGATCCAAAATTTTTGGTTATCCCTGCCTTATCAGCAAACAAGAAAACAAAACCACTCTCATCAATATAACTGTGTCAGGTTTGTACTATTTATCATTCTAAGGGAATGAGCTGAAGTTTTGAAGGAACTTGCTTTCGTTGCATGAATGAGTAAAAATAGGCAGAGTGCAAGCTGAATGTGAAAGGAACCTGAGATATATTTACTGGATCTAAAATTAGACTAAGATTGCTGCCAAAACCACCATGGCCAAATATTTCTGTGGAAAACATCAGTGCAGTGATGTATAACTGGCTTGAATATACAAATATCCCAAGTTTAGCTACTTGGAGTGTGTTTCCTCTGTCCAAAATAAATCTACAATGTATTCATTATGGAAAAAATAAGATGCATTTTGTTGGCTAACTATTTAACTTTGGACTAGTAAAGCAAAGTCATATATGGAACAACTCTTTCTTATATGCAGCTCTTATTGTTTTCTGATTCTTGAAATATTTTTATATTATTAAAAAAACACCCTATTTTTATTTTGTTCTGAATGTATCCAGTTTAGAACAAATTTGGCAACATGCTCTTTGGAACTAGCTTGTTATTAATTAGTAGAAATAACTGTACTGAGAAATGCAGTGTGTTTACCGAAAGCTGTAACTTTCTAGGGGCCATGTTGCATATAGGGATGCAATGTTGCCAGCAGTAGGAATTTGACCTTTTGAGACAAAGTGGTGTCATGATAATGGAATGTGATGATGTCACATTGTGACCCCTGCTAGGCCAGAGGTTAAAAGCACATCGTGATGTGGTATGTGAGATTGTAATTCAGAAATGAGCACAACATTTGTTTACCATTTTTGGCATCGGCATAAAGTAATTTTGGATTACTTGTTATCTTCCAAGCCAGGCTGTACCTTTGCACAGTTTATTTGTTTTATTAGTTATATTTACACTCAGGCCTTTCATTTGGCAAAGCATCATAAATGCTTTTCTGCATTTATGCACACACAGGAAAACTCAGCCCTTCTTACTGAGTTGATCCAGTAAAAGTATATTGTCTTTGTTTTAGTGGATGTGGAAAGAAAATGAAAACTTAAAAAATGTTTCATTAGAATTTTCTCTCTCCCTCTCATCCTTATTAACCGAGATACAGCAGGGTATCTTTAATTTATTTTTAACTGTATCACTCTTCAGTTGCCTTAGGATCCCTGAGGTATGGTAGGACACTTCTGATACCACATTGATGGGAAAGGAGCATAACTGAGTATCAATCATAGTCAGACATTTTGATAGTCAACCAGTCTGATTATCGATAAAGCAGCCATTGTGGGTAGAATTCTTGAATCTATTGGAATCTCCATCTTAGTTCTCATTTTTTCCAGCAATTTCCTTTATCTCCTTGCCACCTCTGTGTGTTTTCCACACTGCCACTCCAGCCTTCTACCAATGCACACTCAGATCCAGCCTAGCTGGCGAATTGGAAACTCCCTGCAGAGGTATGACACTGGGAAAGCAGCCTGATCCTGGCAACTCTGGAAACAAATTGCACTTAATGGTACCTAGATAAATATTTCTACCCACCCCATCCCAAGTCCCTCACATGCCGCCAGGAACTGCTGGATCTCTGTGCATGTTCCCTGTGTGTTGACGTTTTCAACTGCAAGTGGCTGCTTCTCAGTGACATACCTTCAGACTCTGGACTGGCTTTGCCTATCCAGGGTGGCCGTTGGATCCCCCTGGACAGGAAGAAGTCCTGTTTTAATTAAGTTGACCTTTGTTCATGCAGCAGCTTCTTCCTGAGATCTGGTCTTTTCCTGTGTCCTTGGTTACCTTTTGATCTTGACTTCGGGCTTGCTCCTCAGTCCTGCCTCCTGGTTTGTCCTCTGTTTCTTACTTACTGTACTTTTTTCTACTGATTCCTGGCTTGCTCCTTGACCCTGTCTCCAGGTTTGCCCTATGGTCATGACTTACTCTTTGGTCCAGACTGGGTCTATGGCTCCTGGTTCCATGGCTCCTGGTTCACCTCAGACTGTTGTCCACGGCCCAGCCCTGATACATGCAGTCTTCTCATATAATCCTACCCTTGACTCAAGCCCAGATTGGTACTGAAATGGAGTTTCCTTAACACCCACTCTATTGCTGTCTTCAGTGTTTCTCAGTACATCAAACTATAAGAGTCTGGCTAAATTCTCTCCTCTCATCTCATCTGTGTTGTGGCATCCTACACATCTGTCTCTCCGTAGCCTCATTCCCTGCCCACAAGCTCATTTAAATAGCTGAAAAGTTTCTCAATAGCTTCTCCACCTTCCCACCTTTTGCCACTGCCTAGTGCCTAGTTTCAACAACACAGAGGAAGAGACCTAGAGATGGCCATAGTTTGAAAAGAGGGAACTGGGATAGTGATAGAGACAGTCACCTGTGCTGCACTGTAGGGAAATTTTTATGCAAGAAAATCAGGTGATCTTCATCTCTGAAAATTGACTGGTGTTTTGTCTTTTAAATGTACTTTTAAAAGAGTATAATTTAGGAAAATGAACAAGTAACAATGTTTTAATGAAATTAGAATTTATCGCCTAATACTTTGGTATTAGATGAAAATTTGGAGGAAATCCAGTCATTCTGAACAGTACATTTGAAAATGCATGCTTCAGGATAAATAATTTGACCTTCTGTTTCAGGTAATAAGTTGAATCCAATCTTACATCTTCAGTCTAAGGACAGGAGACTTATTTGAGCTTTCAGTCATGCAATTAAGAATCACATGGAGACAGAGAGCAGGGCTGCAACTGTGGGACTTCCTCCCACCCTCATGACCTTGGGCAATCAGAGTCCCACATCATGGGGGGGGGAGCCTCTGTGAATTTTTAATCAATGGGGTTCTTAATTGTGTGGAGTCAAGGCCCAGAGGGGGCTATGATCATAGTATCAATTAAGTGCTGAAGATTATAGCCTAGGTAAAATTGTATAAGTCTCTCAGGGAGCGTGTAATTCACTTTTACAGTTTGCAGCCATTTAAATGCTGCTGCTTTTGGTTACCCAGTAGAGTGATTCAAAAAATTATAATGCACCTTTAAGCACACGTTGTATTCTAATTATACTCTTGGTATTCCCTGAGAAGAGATCTAGAATTTCATGGAGATGGCTGCAGCATCAAGTCAATGCGGGGCGGGTGTTGGTACTGTTTTGCCTCTTCCCTTGTCCCCTTGGTGTGCAACATCCAGCCTGGTTAAATGTTTTGGAGAACTCGAAAGCTTGCTCACAATCTTTTAAACATTTTGATCAACCGCTAAAAAAATAAAAACAAAAACAAAATGTAGAATTGTAGAGTTGGAAGAGACCCCGAGGGTCATCTAGTCCAACCTCTTGCAGTGCAGAAATCTCCACACAGAATCTTCATTGTCTTCAACTTCAAAATTAAATTTAAATCTCAATGCCTTCCATATGCGCTGCATCAGGAAGATTTTGGGCATCACATGGTAAGACAGAGTCTCAAACATCAGCAGATCCCAGGGCAGGCTACAACAATTTATAATCCAGTATTAAAAACAATTAAATTACAATCACAGGAATAGGGTAGGTCCTGAAAAAACACATTTCAGATGGCAATGCTGTGGTAAAAACATTTATCTTCAGCAGTTGCCGAAAACTGTATAGTGAAGGTGTCAGACCCACCTCTTAGGGGGAGAATTCCCAAACTTTAGGTCTGCCAAAGAGAATTCCCTCTCCTAAATTTCTGTGGATGGTGGAACTTCCCCTCTCCTGATCTTAATATCTAAAAGGGTACTTTGGAGAACCTGGTAAGGTACAGCTTAAACCCCTGCAAATAAAAGGACATTTAGGTTGAAATCCTATATAGGACTGTAAGCAATGCCTTTCTTTGAGGATGTCTGTAACCCCAAAGTTCTGAACAAACAAAGGAATAATTTGCACCATGCATTGACGCTCCAGTCATAACTTAGCTAAAGATGGGAATTATTTCTTTTGAATATCTGAATCTTACTTGCCAGCTATCTCTTGCTTCAGGGTAGTTTACATTACATCCAGCTTCTAGATTTTGAATGGAAATATTTTTGTACGCTTTGGCTAACTTTTAGATGCAACATTAAAATGCTTACTGAACGAGTTTTGCATGCTTATAAGTTGGGAGGTTTTTTTAAAAATTACCACTGGCGCATGTATTTTTTTGTGAGGTGTATTAAGTGCCCACAGACTACAGCTTGAGTGTATAACTGTTATTGCAGCTGTGTGGAGGAGCATGATGTGTATTCCCTAGAGCGGCCTTGGGAGAAAACCCAAATATGTTGAGGCAAAAGCAGGTTGTGTTTATGGAAATGTCAAACAGAAATATGGAGCTTGAACTCTTATCACACTGGAGTGTGACATCAATAACAGCTTAGGGATTGTACAGATGTGAATGAATAACAGTTATGTGGTAGATTTATTTTTAATTTCAGGACCAAAATGGCTTCATGCCTTTTTAATAGGTTTTTAGAAACAGAATCACTTACTTTAACTTTGCTTTCTCATTTGGTTGCAAACTGCTAAGACTTGAAATAAAAGTTGGTCCTTTTTAAAAGTGTACTTAACAGTTCATTATGTTGGATTACATTAACAGTTCATTACATAAAGACTTTGAAAGGAAGGCACAGTAAAGAGCTTGGATGCCCGGTTTAGTTTCTTCATCTACTAAAAAGAACCTTGCGTAAAAAAAACCTTGATATTGATCAGTACCTCATCTTTTCACATGTAAAATTAGCTGTTTCCTACTTGTGCCACTGATGGTTGGGATTCAAAGTGCAACATGCATTGCTCTGCTTATACATGGGGGCTTCTCTGCTCCCCTTTTGCAACAACAGCTCTCATGAGCCCCCAAAGCCCCCTTCCCACTAGGAAACCACTCGTTGCTTGTGCCCAGTGGGCTGGATCTTAACTGTAATGTCTGGTGTGGTCTCTTGAATCCCATTCCCCAAAGAGTCACATAATTGCCAGTTATAGCAAACAATTCAGACCACAAATGCGTAGTCACTTGCCAAACGGACTGTGGATTTCTAGAAGCTGATGGTTCAGAAAACAGATAGGCTTTAAAAACAGGGATGGGGAATGTTCTTGGCTCTGCATGCCAGATTCTTATCAGAACTGGCCTTCAGGACCAAATTTGACAGGTCAGTGGGGCTGTCCACTTGTCAATCGCATGATGTCACAATGACATCAGACTGGGTTCTTTGACGTCCAAAGAGCCCTGCAGGGTGCTTAGAGCACCTGAGGCTTTCGCTTTTCCACTTATCAGCTGATAGTGAGAGGGTGGAATCCTGATTTCTGCAGTATTCAGCTGCAAATGCAAGTTTGCCACAGGAAACCCACCAGTGCAAAGGATCCGTCAGCTTCACTGCCCCTCAGCTTAAAGGTGGTAGAGCCAATGTTTGATTTCCCTTGTCAAAGCATTCTTGGGAGAACTCTTTAAGACTCACAATTGTGCATTGTTGACTACATCTCTACCTGCTCTCTACATGTGACACGAAGTGTGGGGCAGGTTGGTGTAGTTTAGGGTAAATTTGAACCCCTGTTGAACCCTGTTTGGCCCTTAGGCCACAGGTTCTCAAGCCCTGCTTTTAAATGGTTAGTGCTAGCCCTGCAAAATCTGAGCATTCTGGTGTAAGAGAGAAGTTGAGTTTGTGTATAAAGCTATACTGTATGTACATGTTTAAGGCCACAACCGTATACCCTGTTGCCTGGAGAAGCAGCTGACCCATGGGGGGGGGGTGACGACGACCCCTGCTGTCCTAACTTCCTGTCATTGAAGCTGCTACTACTGGCCAGTAAGGAGAGTGGGTGGGACGAGGTGACAGGATGTTAGAGCTGTGTGGATGTACCAGGGAGTAATCCCCATTGATTTCAGTGGGACTTCTGGTAAACATGCATAGTGCTGAACTGTAAATAACCTTACTTCAAGAGTTTGTATCTATAATCAAATGGTGAACTGCTCTGCTAGCTCAGAACTAAGTGTTTATTCTTTTACGTGATACCAAGCCAACGTTCTGAAAAGGGTGCAGTTAAATTGTGTATGATTTCAAAATTTTAGTGTTTTTTAGATGTCTTCTTCAGCATCTAAAAGTTTTCTTTAAAAAAAAAAGCTCTAAATTAAACTGGCGTCACTGTAGTAAACCAGAGGACTCAGTATAGTTTGCGTGCAAATTCCAAATGAATGTCGTCTAGCCAAGCCAGAAGTTTAAAAATATCCCTGTGTAGTCATTTGCCAGAAATGACTGCATGTGAAATTTGTCAGGCACAGGTGCACCATGGTCTTGTCTTGGGAGGCACAACTTTTCCTCAAAGCAGAGGAAAAATCATTAGCCCAACACTTGCTGAAGTCAGCAGAGTGACAATAATCCTTTTCATTTAGGATTTGGCTTGTGTTTATGGTTGCAGTTTTCAGTGAAGCACACCCAACTCCTAGCTCTTTATTATGTACACTCTGTGTTAGGACAATTTTGGTTAGACCTTATCACCTATGATTAATTTATTTAAGGGAAAGCAGCTTGATTCCAAATGTTTCTGCACAGTAGAGTTCCTACATAATGTTGTGGGATAAATCACTTGCTACTTAGCTTCTTGTCCTTAAAATGTGGGTCTAGCAAAGTCCTTAGTGCTAACAAAGTGAATAAGGAGATGATTCAGGCACAGTGTCAGGATCCAACTCAGCATTTACCAAGGTCGCAAAAAATGGAGGGCTGAGTCACCAAGAATTCGTCTAGAGAAATGAGAATTACTCTAATGTTTCTATTTCAGTATTTTTCCCTAAAATGTTATCTCAAAAAAAATAGAAAAACAAAAAAAACCTACTGCCCCTCATATGTTTACAAACCTGTGTTTACTTCACAAATTATATTTCTCTTTAGAGAAAGGCAGCCAAGACTTTGTCCAAAGATTGGCAAGTACACATGCATGTTGCCTCCTGCACAGCAATTGTCAGCTGCAGAATCCCATCATGAAATAAAATTTGCACACACAAGGGTCCCTCATTCTAAGAGGATCAAGATGGTTAGATACTGTGAATTTCTGTCTGCCTCTCTGAAGTGTACCAGACATAAAGTTTTTTAATAAATGTAGATGCTCTGCAGGTACATATCCCTGATCTCCTAATTATCAGTGTTTCTTCTACCAGAAGCATTTGCATTTAGGCCAAGGTTGCTGCTTCGCAACTGGCTACCAAACACATGAAAAGATTCTTAGTGTGTGATGACCTTTAAAGCGTCTGATATAAAGAATGTAATAATTACAGGAAAGAGTTTTTCAATAACATGTACAGAGTTGGACACATGTTTTGGATATCATACAGAGATGCGAGGGCAGAGTTTCCACACCAGCAACAGATTCTTCTGGAAGTGGAAATGCTGGCATGGAATATTCCTGCCATGATGTAATGACTGGTGCTGTATGGTTCAGCCCTGAGATTTGTAGCATGTGTTCTGGCTCATATAGCTTTGACCATGCTGTCAGAAGTGTAGGTGCAACTGGTCATTTATAATTTCTGCCATATTTAACAAGGTGATATACTATTTCCCTAATTTAGGCAGAAGCCAGATTAGGATCTACTGGTAGAATTTTGGGTCCCTTGCAGCAGCAGATCAGCAAAAATTACTGACTCCCAATTGCTTAACAGTAGCAATGAAAACAAGTTTTCCCCTCCTTGCCTAAACTAAGCTGCTCAAACAGAGACAGCTTGGGGGCAAACGAAGAGTGGCTTTTTGTGTGAAGGGGCTGTAAACTCTGTTCTAGTACTGGATGCAAATTCCTGGGCAGAGAACTTGATCAGAAGCACCTGTCCTTTATTTCTAAAGGTATATTTTTTGCATACACATATATTTAAATGGCTTTTCATTTTCTAGCCGGAAGGCTCCCAGACTTTAAGCTCAACAGAAAACAAGACAGGTGGTGGATCTTGGCATTCTCCCAAGGCAGAAAGTTGCCCGCCTCTAAGTTATAGTGCGCACATGTCACCGCTGGTACAGTGTCATTTGCATTAAGGCACAATTAGGAATATCTGTTCTGCAGGTCTAATTATGTCCCAGTTTGGCCCGGGAGAACGTTGTCCACAAACCATGCTCACCTGTCCCACACCTGTGATGTCAGTTGAGGGGCAAGTATGGGCATGGCTACAGAAGAATAATTGGGAGCTGA
Organism: Podarcis erhardii; assembly: GCF_964252035.2. Taxonomy (NCBI): domain Eukaryota; kingdom Metazoa; phylum Chordata; class Lepidosauria; order Squamata; family Lacertidae; genus Podarcis; species Podarcis erhardii. Next base: position 75,154,304 of record NC_138497.1, on the reverse strand, counting down.
AAGTGAGCTCCTGAGAATTCCTTGGCAAGTAGGGCTCCCTGTGAGCCCTGATCACCTGATAGGCAGTAACAGGGAGCTTCCCTGACACTAAGACTGTGCCTTCAAAGGGGCTTGCTGTAACCGCTGATCAGCAGTTACAGGGAGTCCCTTTGAAGCCCATTTTCAGGAAGTTTAGATTCACATGGAACATCCCCCCCCCTTTTGCATGTGTCTGTTTCTCCCACCTGCCAAAAATTGGGCCTTGAGAGATGGGAAATAAGGATCTAGCCTGTTGGCTGGATCTGATTCTCCCTCTTGGCATAAGAACATGAGAAGTGCCCTGCCTCATTAGACCAAACGCTTGATCTAATCATTCAACTTTTTCTCCCACTGGCCAACCATATGCCTACGGGAAGCCTACAAGCAGGACCTGACCGCAACAGAACCCTCCCCAATTCTGGTTCCCAGCAAATTCCATAATTTAACTGTATGCTGTCTGAAGAAGTACTTTCTTTTGTCTGCCTGGCATCTTTCAGCATTCAGCTTCATTGGATGTACCTGATTATTATTATGTGGGATGAGTTGCTCTTTCTATCCACTTTCTCCACACTGTGCATCATCTCATACATGTCTATGGTGTTCTCTCTTATTCACCTCTTTTAAACTAAAAAGCCCCCAAAGTTATAACTCCTTCCCATAAGGGGAGTTCCTCCTGCTCTTTTACTTGGCCTTTTCTGAATCTTTCCCAGCTCTACCATACCTTTTTTGATAACCCTTTTTTGCGTTTTTTGCTTGTGTCAACTATTCCCTCCAACACACACATTTTCTCATTTCTCTTCTGCTCACTGTTAAGTTGTGGGTGAACACATCAGACGACACAGCGATTCTTCAAACAGCTCTTGTTTATTCACAAGCCAGGACAGAACTGAACTGAAGGGTTCAGTCAGCCTGCTTATATAGAGCTCCAGTACAAGGTTACTGTAACAACTTTCTAAAACTATCCAATCACTGAATGTCACTTTCGATCCCTTATTTGCATAACTATCTACAGTATCCCCCTGCTGGCCCAGGGTGAGAACTTCAGTACATAACACTCACACTTTATGGCCTTAGTATATTGGATTGAGTTTGTTTTAACATACGTACTGTGCAATCCTGTGCATATTTACTTGGAAGTTAACAATGCCCAATGAGGATTAATCCAGTGTGTTCAGGATTGCAGCTTCAGTCTGCTCCATGTACTGTATGAGACCTCAGAGTGGACTTCTGTAAATAGTGGCTGGGGAAACCCAGCCAGATGGGTAGAGTATAAATAAATTATTATTATTATTATTATTATTATTATTATTATTATTATGTCAGAGGTACATCAACATTGTGTCAGAAATTCTAGCTTGTTTTGAATTGTTCAATGAAAACACAACTCTCCACAGTGAGGTGTGTGTTTAGTGCCCAACTCATTCCTGATAACCCCACTAAATTTGAAGCTATTAGTCCCAGTTTAAAACTGGAATAGCTGAAACGGAATCCTCAGAATGTAGTCTTGCTGCTTTTGTAAAATACCTTCACATCTAAATCACCGAAATTTCAGCTTGCTGTGGAATGGTATATATACTATAGGGTATATTGAAGTAGTTCATGAGGACTTGTTTGTTTGTCTTTCTAATGAGTGTCCCAACTTATTTTGAATATAAATAGCATAGCCTTTTGCCTGTCTGCAACTTTCTCTGGCAGCTGTGTCTAAATGTAGTGACAAAAATCAGTCAGCCAGCCCCCCCCCCCCGATTACTTATTGGGCTTATACAAGGCGAGATATTAAATACACTTTTGTCTGTCACCCAGCCACGGGCAGGGGAGGGGGAAATTGCCAGTTGCTAACGGATACCTGGCATTTTTGTGTATGACCATGAAGAACAGCTTGTGAACTTTCACCTCTGATGTTTCCTGAATAACATGGGTCTCATTTAGGTCAATAAGCCTTTATCAAAACGTCAGGAGTGAAAAATGTGTCTTGGTGTAAGCCGACTGGTCGTTCTCTCCAGTTGCAGGAGTCTATAGAACAATCAATGTTCTCTAAGCTTGTCTGCATGTCATGCAAAGAACTGGATGACAGTAACCATTGACTACATGTCTGTTTCATTGTCTTTAGGGCAGCCCACATTTGCATATTTGTCAGTGTTCCTGTTATCCAATGAACCATGGAGGGTCTTTAAAAACACACAACTCTCATGCAAATTTCTCTCACACAACACTCCCCCCCCCCTGCACTTTGCAAATCTGAAAGCACTCACAACTTAGTCTTTTGTTTCTTTCTATTTTCGTACTCTTCTTACAAAATTAAACTCTAATTTGCATGTGTGGAGTTTTTGTTCAGAGCAACCCTTCTTTTCCCTTTCTCAGAGTTTGGTTTTGCTTAATCACTATTTATTTGTATTTTGGTGTGTTGAAATATGGTTGTTTTGCATCACATATATAGCACAGATCCCTTACAACTGATCTTGATTACTGTATTATTATTATTATTATTATTATTATTATTATTATTATTATTATTAAAGACCCAGCTGGCTTATCTGTTTGCTTATTAGCTGTTTTTGTCTGGGATGGGGTGAGAAGACCTAGGAGTTTTATTAATACACTGAAAAGGACACAAGAGAATCTTAGGATTTGTGAGCATGTGTAAAAGTTAATAACATATAAGCTAAGAGAAAAAGGTCTCTTGATATTTTCATGTATGCAGCTGAATCACTCACAGTGCAATGCTACACAATCTCAGAAGTAAGCTCCATTGAATGTAATGGGGCTTACACCCAGATAGATATATCTGAGATTTCACTGCAATTCAGTATTTTCAAATTAGAAGGAGAATTTTGCTCGCCACTAAATATTGTGCTTAAAAACATGAATGAAAGGAAAAATAACTGCTCCATCACATGCTAAACTCCATTATCAGATTCTGAGAACAGTTTTCCTATGAAATGAAATGCACACAAAAATATTTCTGCTTTTCCTTCTCACACTTTATAGACGTGAGACTTATACTTTTCTGATACAAGGTCTGTATTTATGCTATCTGAATAACATTATTGTTTTATAAATAATGGGTTTGAAATTAAAGTTGCAAACCTAATTAAACTTCCCATGAATTAAGTGCCATTGAACTTGGCTAAGACTTTGAGGAGATGAGATTAGGATCCAATTATGGCAAGCGGGATTTTGTTTTGTTTTTATCACATGGAAATCATCAAAACACCCTGTAATAGATTTTAAACTTTTAATCGTTCTCCTGATTGTTTGTTCCTACAGGGCTTTACCATATATTTTCTGACTCACAGTTCTCATATTTCATTTTCTGCTAATACCACCTGAAAAGTATTAAAAGCATGTTATATTAACCTGTGCCCCCCCCCGTCTGTTTCCTCTAGGAAATTGTATTAGTGGTATTTTTTGGAACTGAGTATGTAGTTCGATTGTGGTCTTCAGGGTGCCGCAGTAAATACGTTGGCTTCTGGGGAAGACTTCGTTTTGCTAGAAAACCCATTTCTATCATTGGTGAGTATATAAAGTTTCAGTGGCTCCCATTGCATAAAAGGAATTCCCATAGTGATTTCGCTCATTTTCAAAAAATAAAGAGAAAGTGTTTTCTTGTAAAAAAAACAAAAAAGCAAAACAAAGCAAAACACCAAAACCTCAAAGCAGTTTACAAAAAAAGCAACAAAATTATCAGTAGAAAGAGTTAAAAACACCTATTTAAAACATTCAAATAAAAATTAAAACCAATTATAGTGGAACCTCGGTTTTTGAACGTAATACGTTCCGGAAGACCGTTCGACTTCCGAGACGTTAGAAAACCAAAGCATGCCTTTCTAGAAGCTCAGTCGTGTGGCACGTTCGGCTTCTGAAATGCATTCAAAAACCGAAGCAGTTACTTCCGGGTTTTTGGCGTTCAAAAGCCGAAACATTCAACTTCCGAGACGCTCAAAAACCGAGGTACCACTGTATAATCTAGAAAAATATTTAAACACATCAACTTTATACATATCTAGGTAGGCTTGTCTAAAGTGTTTTTAGTAGGTGTCAAAACACTCACCTGCTTGATGTGTGGATGCCGCCACACTAGAAGTCCGATTTCATACAAATGTGGTACAAGCATTACGCAGCATCTATAAAAGTCCCTGTTCCATAGATCAAAGCAGTCAAGTGGAGTATATGGGGTAAGGCGAATTCCCAGGTAAACTGGTCCCAAGTTGTTCAGGGCTTTCTATGCTAATAGTAACACTGTGAACTTGGCCCGATAGCAAATTGGCAACCAGTGCAGGTTTCTGAGCAGAGGTGTCATATGGTGAGAGGGTCTCACTCCTGTCAGCAATTTTGCTGCAGTATTCTATGCTAACTGCAACTTCTGGATCAAGTGCAAAGGAAGCCCCACACAGTACACAATGTAGTTATCTAGTCCTGAACTGCATGAACTACTATTGTTAAGTTGTGGGCGAACATATCAGACGACACAGCGATTCTTCAAACAGCTCTTGTTTATTCAGAGGCCAGAACAGAACTGAACTGAAGAGCTCAGTCAGCCTGCTTATATAGAGCTCCAGAACAACGTAACTGTAGCAACTTTCTAAAACTATCCAATCACTGAACGTCACTTTCGATCCTTCATTTGCATAACTATCTACAGTATCCCCCTGCTGGCCCAGGGTGAGAACTTCAGTACGTAACAACTATGGCTAGGCTTTCCCAGTCCAGAAAAGGTCATAGTTGTGTCAAAGGTGCTTCTAGCAATTGAGGCTGCCTGGGTCTCTAGTGACTGTTGTTGTTTTTAAATTTCCAGATCTAATCGTAGTTGTTGCTTCGATGATCGTGCTTTGTGTGGGTTCTAAAGGCCAGGTTTTTGCAACCTCCGCTATCAGGTAAAATGATTAAATCTAATTTAAAAATCCTTTCTTTTTCCACCCTGTTAAAAAGTGTATCTCTTAATTCACTTTTCCCCATCCCAGTGCCGTGTACTGGTTAGAATGTTAGAGTGGTTAGATTTGGACTGGGGCTTGGGAGGTTCAAATCCCCAATCCCCCGTGAAGTTCACTGTGTGACTTGAGCCACTCCCTCCCGCTTAGTGCAGCCTACTCTTCTTATGAGGATAAAATGCAGAGGGGGCAAATCATGTACGCTGTCTTGAGTTCTTTGGAGGAAAGGTGGGGTATGGATGTACTGACTAACTAATAACAATTTTAAAACTCACTCTTCCACTCTCAAACATCTGTTCTCACTTTTTTCATTCACTTTTCTTTTAATGAACTTCATTCTAGAGGCATCCGATTTCTGCAGATCCTGCGAATGCTTCATGTGGATCGTCAGGGGGGCACATGGAGATTGCTGGGGTCAGTAGTTTTCATACACAGACAGGTATGTAAAAACTTAAAAAGGAAGTTCAAGTGATAAGGATGTTTTACTGTTAGGCTGCCAGATTCCATAGACCATATACTGTTCTTGGGGTATCTTGGACTAAATGAAATCCCCTTCCCGCTGCTTCAGACTTTACTCATGGTTAATCACATTTAATCAGTTTAATTAATTAGCTGATTAACTAATGTTATTTGATTGACCAAGGCTGCAGTTCTATACCTGGAGTCAGCCTGACTGAACTCAGTGATGGGGCTTACTTTTCAGTAGACATATGTTTCAACGGTAAGGTTTCTTTTACTGGGTGACAGACCTAGTAATTTTAAAATCTCTGTGTGTGCAAACAAACCCCTGTAAAAATAATTTGCTGTGGTTTTGATGTAATTTGTTTCAGTTCTGCTAGTTCCAATCCTACTTTCTCTCACATATGGCCACTTGAATCCATTAAGTCTTATTTCTGAGTAGATGTGCATAGTATTGTGCTGTCAGTTAATCCTTTGTTGTTTTGAGAACAAGGTTAAAAATATCATTTTTCCAACTTCAGTTTGCAATTCTGCTGCATTAAAGTAATTGACAATAATATTTTTTTGACCTAGTATTAAGGTATAATGATTTGCTAAGTGCAAATTGGAAATATCAGGTGGTAGTCAACTAAGCATTATGCAGAGTAGAGTGACTGAAATTAATGAACTGTTTGATTAATGTTTAATTGGTTAAATTCAGTGTGGTAGCTGAGCCCAATAATCAGTCATTCGTTTTATAAAATAGCATTTGGCAGCAGCAGTATTCTATGTGCCTTTAGTTATTCATTAATTTGCTCTTATTCTTCTTTTCAGGAATTGATAACTACTCTGTACATTGGATTTCTAGGCCTGATTTTTTCATCTTATTTTGTGTACTTGGCTGAAAAAGATGCTGTGAATGATTCAGGCGAGCATGAATTTAGCAGCTATGCGGATGCCCTTTGGTGGGGAGTAGTAAGTATAATCCATAGTACATTTTCAAAATTAGAAGAGCCTTTTTGTCCTAATGTGATAATTTCTAGTATTTCTATGATATGTCCTCATTCAGGTGTAACACTTAAACCATTAATGATGGCATTGCATCTAGTTTGACCATTATTCACAACATTTATATAGGAAACATTGTGGTTTGTTGCTATAAAATGACCGCAGATCTAGCCTATGTTTAGCCTATTAACTGTGTTTGGGTTGTTGTGTATGCACTTTCCTGATTTAAGATGATGATGATGATAATAATAATAATATTTCTACCCTGCCCATCTGGCTGGGTTGAATGTCATTTAACTTGGTATCATGGACCAGACCCTGCATGTGAGTCCAGACCTTGAAAACCCACTTTTTATGAATGGAGTTTTCAGGATTTTTGCTCTAGTTCTTGCGATTACAACTCATTGTGTGAGTAATGCAAGCAGCAGAAAATAATCCTCAATCTTGTAGGGAAGATAAAGAAATGCCTTCAGTCAAACTAGCCCACAGTGATTCCAGAAATATAGAGAAGCAAAGTGACATCCAGCTTCAGCAAAGCAGAAGTTTGCCAAGAATTCTGCATGTACCGAAGGCACCCAGAATCTCCTGTCTCACTGGGCTGAAAAATGGAAGGTGAGGCCTTCCTCACCTTCCATCACCAAAGAAGGGCTCAATTCGCTCTTGCTGAAACTTGCAGGTGGCATCAGGAGGACTATCTCCTTGGCTTCCGCAATACCTGAGGGCTCAATAAGTTTAGACCAGTACTGGAGCAACAACTGTACTGCTGCTGGTCCTGAAAATGTTATATCTGAGTCAGGAATGTGCTTTCTTGTGTCAGGTTTTTTTGCTCTTAGCATAGCCTCTGTTGTTCTGGTATTGTACCTTTGTTTCCTGTGTGTAGGCCTGCAATTGCAAATTTACTCAGTGTTTGCTCTCGTTGCTTTCACTTGACACCAGTTAAGCTGAATCTGGATACCACCATCAAGATAATGCAGACTGCAGGTCTTTGCTGGAGCCACCTTGGTCAACAGCATGGACAGGCAATGTCCAGGGATATTTGGACAGGGGGGACCAGATTTGCTAAATGAGCACATCCAGTTCTCCAAATAAGTGTTGTACAAGTACACCACACATTCAGTAACTGAGAAACAGATTGACATTTTTCAGATTTTTATCTCTGTTATGTAGCCTTCTATATGAACTATGAATCTCCCCCTTCCATATTCTTATATGTAAAATAGTAAATACAATGCAATCTCTTGTGGAATCAGCAAACTTGCTTTTTAAGCTTTAAACTCTTTCTAAGGGGCTACATTACACTACAATGTGGTCAGCTTCTTCAGAGGAGTGGCTTACATAGCTTCTTAATTAAAGGTGGCAGATGCAACCATATGCAAAAAAGGCACTGCCTTGATTTTGGCAGCAAAAGTATACTTTTGTCAAGCATGAGTGGCGCTTTGTAAGGGCTGCAAAGCTTTCCTCAATAGGAATGGAAAAAATTAGCCTATAAAAAGAAGGCAAAGCAAAAGGAAGAAAATACAGTCCCCAGCAACATAAGCAGTAATATGCATACAATCTGAATACAATTCCCATTGCTGAATGATCCTCTGAAGATCGGAACAAAAAGATTTCAAACCAAGTGGTCAGGAACTAAAACATAAGACTGGGTTTCAGAGATAGCAGATTCAAGCTAGCCACAATCTCAACTGCAACCATTCTTTCCCCCAAATTTAGGCATTTTAAGACTATGTTTTATTGCTTTCGGTTGGAAGCTAGAAATCAAATTAACCATGATGTTAGAGATGCATGAATGCATTTCAGATTGTATTTTTCTTTTGCTACAAGCGGCTCCAGTGTGTGTGTGATATGCTATGAAGGACTGGAGTGGGGGCAGTGTCAGACCCTTCCCTCTGTGATACAACCCAGGCCCAGATCCCTCCTGAAGCTGGTGAACATCCATTCAAGCTGAATGTTGGAAGATTCAGGACAGATGAAAGAAATAACTTCTTCACTCATAACATAGCTAAACCATGGAACTCACTCCCACAGCAGGCAGTGATGGCCACCAACGGAGATGGCTTTAAAAGAGAATTAGACAAATTTGTTAAGGAGAGGGCTACCAAAGCCATGATGGCCATGCTCTGTCTCTGGAGCCAGTGGGAGGAGGTAGTGCTCCTAAATACAAGTTGCTTGGAACCACAGGAGTGGAGAGCGCTGTTGCACACAAATCCTGCTTGCTGGTTTCCCACAGGTCTCTCTGAAAATAGGATGCTGGACTAGATGGGCCATTCGCCTGATCCAACAGGCTCTTCTTACGTTCTGGTGTTGGGGGAAAACATAGTGTCAGTGGCTATTAAACTGTTGTTGTTGTTGTTTAGTCATTTAGTCGTGTCTGACTCTTCGTAACCCCATGGACCAGAGCACGCCAGGCAATCCTGGCTTCCACTGCCTCCTGCAGTTTGGTCATACTCATGCTGGTAGCTTCAAGAACACTGTCCAACCATCTCGTCCTTTGTAGTTCCCTTCTCCTTGTGCCCTCCATCTTTTCCAACATCAAGGTCTTTTCCAGGGAGGTCTCCAACATCAAGGTCTTTTCCAAAGAGAATTCTCCAAAGTATTGGAGCCTCAGCTTCACAATCTGTCCTTCCGGTGAGCACTCAGGGCTGATTTCATTAAGAATGGATAGGTTTGATAAGACAACAGGCTATTAAACTAATCAGTGGCTATTAAACTAATCCCAAACTACAATCTCCTCCTATTTTTGGACTACCACTCCCATCATCCCTTGCTAGCAGGACAAGTGGTCAGGGATGATGGAATTGTAGTCCAAAAACAGCTGGAGACCCACGTTTGGGAAACCCCGGGGGAAATATAGGAAGCTGTCCTTTTGGTGATTGTTGCGTGATGCTCTTGCATCACGATTGCATCGTAACTGTTGCAAATTGCCCCTAAAAATATGTTACCTTTGAACAACCCTATTTCAAAGGCATCACTGAGTAGTTTGACTGGAATATAGCGACTTTGATCATGAACTCTTCTGTCACTACTAGATTTTACTAGATGAAAAGAGAAATAAAATAAGACATCCTAGACTTTAGATTTCTTACATACTTATTTCAACACAAGAAAGATTAAAAAGAACAAACTTTAATATATGCCACTTACTGTTAGTTGTGAGCATGAATCAGACTGAGCTCAGCACTTTTCTGTCCCAGTGGTTTAAGTGGCAGGAATAAACATGCACTGAACTTCTTCCTATTTAATTCAGTGGGATATAAAAGTGTTTAATTTTGGCTAGAACACACACATGTGTCACTGTGATTGATAGTGTAGAGCAAACGTTCTACTGTTTCCAGTGCATTTGAGTAGTAAACAGAACAGCTGGCATGCGGCAGTCTATACTTTCTGAAGTAAAACAACTAGGCTATTAAGTTTTTGTTCTAGAAAATGTCGCAAAATAACAGCAATTTAATTATACTTAGAGGCAACGTGCATAATTTGCCAATCACTGCTACTTTGAAACTTCTCTTTATTTTTCCTGGATTTCTGCTGGGTTCTCAAGAAAATGAGGACCAGCTTTTTTTAATGGTGTGCTCCTTAAACACCCCTATCTGTTGTCAATCCACAACTAGAGTTGTCTGTTAAAATCATCCTGATTAATAACATCGTGTATTTTCCCATAAATAAATTACATATCTAAGTAATTATAAACCACATGAATGGTATGTAAGAATGAATCTTTTTCAGTTACTTACAACAGAGATATCTGGTTCAGGCAGGGGGTGTCGTGGAACAATTGCTCACTCACAGTTGCCAATTGATGCAAATGTTTTCAAATATAAAATTGTCCCTTGCCCAGTACTGAAGTCACTTTTCTAAAGGAAAAAAAAAACCATTCCCAACCTGCTTTTTTATTTTTTATTTGGGCCAGTTTAAAGGTCATAAGGTGGAAATTCTAAATCATCCCTATATTCCTGCCAGGGACATGTATATAGTAAATGGCTATGGCCACAATCCAACAGGTGACTGAAATGCAGCCAGCAATTTTCCATTATGCAGCAGCTTGCACTTTGGGCTCTTTGCCTTCAACAACATTGGGACCTGTCGCCACATAGCAAATTTCTTCCCATTATAATCTGATCCATAAACTGTGAACTCTTTCTCATACATAAAAGCCTGGTTCCAGATGGTCACCTAAAAACTAACCTTCACCGACTTGGTGCCGTCCCATTGTTTTGGGCTACAATTCCTGCCATCCCTTGCTGTTGACTATGCTGGCTAGGACTGGTGGAAGTTGTAATCCAAAAGATCTGGAAGGCACCAGATTCAGGAAGGCTGACCTAAACAATGGCACAAAGGAGAAGATGGGAGAAGTATGTAATCTTCAGGGTTGCCACAGTTTGCTCACGATCACCTCGATTCAAACCATGGTTTAGGTTGTGCACCCCTCCAGACTACACCTCCCATCATCCCTAATCACTGGATATGCTGGCTGGGGCTGATGGGAGTTGTAGTCCGGAAACATCTTGAGGGCCACAGGTTGAGCACCCTGGTTTAGGGGATCGTCTGAACGAGGATAAACTTAATTTTCATGACTGCGCTAGGCAGGATCGTGGTTTGAACACATTATTCTTCAATGTGAGACCATTTGCATAAAATAAATATGGGCTTAAATCAGGCATGGGTGCTAATTCTGTTTGTAATATAGTGGTCCTGCTGCTCCAGTCATTTAAAATGAACATGCAGAACTGTTTTGATAATCTGATTTCCATGTACTCTGTGGGTTTTGCAGGGCAACGTTCTCTTTGGGAAAGAGGATTACAGATTTATAACGTTTCAGCTGACGATGACTTTGCCCTAGCAGAAAGCAATTCCACTAATACACACTAGTGCACCTAATTATTGTAGCCCCACACTCTCAGTGTTGCCTTCTGTATTGCATTACATTGTGGACTGAAGGGACCATCAACCCTCAGGAACAGCTTTTTAGGAGGTCAGAGGGTTTAAGTGGGCAGGAGGGGATCAGGTGCCCTAGCTTGAATGGGGAGAAGTGCCTTACACTCAGTCCAGTAGTATGAAAATCTGTTTGTTTGTTTTTAAAAATTGCAGGTTCAGGAATAATGGTAGGAATGCAACAGCAGTCAATCTCAGAGTAGAATCCTGCAGTTTCCAGAATCCATCCCAGGTGGTTTCTATCCTTGCAGCATTAACAAAACCAGTTCAAATGAAACTAGCATTCTGCCAGGGTTTGAAATTGCTGCCACTGTGAAAGGACTGTATTTTATTATCCAATAAGTATTGGGCCCTGGTGTCTGTGCAGTCTCTAAATACTTTAAAATTCCATTTGCATTATATCCCCCACCCCCGCACAAGTTTAAATGAATCAAGCCAGTGTTTGTCACTATTAATCCATGTACCTTTGGTTATGGTTTATTTTCTCTTTGTTATCAGCTATTTCCGATGGTAATCTTAACTTCGCTGCAGCTTCATTTCTCTAGACTATTAAACAGGGATGAGATTAGTCATACAACCACTCCTGTGGTGATTCTACTAGATCAAAGCCTTGCAGTGAGAAATGACTGTGTGTGACCATGCTTTTAATTGAAACATTTAGCTTTTCCTGCTGAGTTGTGATGAAATTTTAATGTGATAACCTATGGATAGACCTTTGTTTGCCCCTCCCCCTGACATTCCAGTGCATTTACAATGAAATTGCAGAATCCGTTTAATCTTTTTATCAGAAATTACAAGTCCACAACTGTGGGTGGAGGGAGGGTAGAGAGCAAAGCAAATAAGAAAACCCACACAAGGTACAGTTTCAGGCAACATGCTTGGAACCCAGTGTTACTATGACTTTTCTCTTGACAATTACTTCTGAGATTTGGCATAACAATTTTACTCCAGAACCAGTCCACCAAGCATTTCCCCCAACCCTTTTGCTCTGGAACAATTTGCTGTTAGATTTCTGTTTCTTTTTTAGACAGATGGTCCTTTTAAATTGTTTTATTGTTACTGATACTGCTGTTCTGCTGATAGTATAAGCTGGCTTGGGGAAAATACTTTGAAAGGTGGAGAATAAATGAATATGTTTTTCTTTTAAATGTTTTTTAAGCAACATTACAGTCTACAGATTGACTTCACAAAAACACATGAAATTAAAAACAATACAATAATACTGCAAAAAACACAGATTAAAACTCCACTGTGCACTTTTTTTTTTATAAAGAGCAGTCACTATTAATAAAAACACAGTAATTAATTGAATGTGGATTGAAATGAAAATGTATCTAGAGTTCTCTTGAAAGTTGTTTTGTGCTTGTTAGTGCAGCACTTTGGTTATTTGGATATTAAGTGATAGGCCAAGCTTTCCATAAGCTTCTGCAAAGATATTTAGGATGGTTTGGAGGTCATCCTCTGAGTGTGCACACACTACGTTGTCACCAGTATACTGAAGCTCTATGATGGAAGTTATGGTAACCTTACTCTTTGTTTTCAGCCTACTCAGATTAGACAGCCTACTCCGTTCGATATATGATTTCTACCCCAGTGGGGAGTTTCCATTTGACAATGTGTAGGGTCATGGCGATTAAGATAATAAAGTTGGGGTGATAACAGATCTGTTTAATGCCTGATCCCACTGTGAATGGTTCACTTTGAGAGCCATTGTTGCCATCATATTATTGTGGAGGAGCCTAATATGTGTTAAGATTCCTGCTCCGTGCTTGCAGACATGGGATTGTTGTCTATCACATGACGATGTATGTTTTGACTCCACAGTGTGGGAAGCGACAGGGACAGGATGTTTGTGTTACTGTGTTCCGTGAAGTGGGATTATTGTCCTGAGTATTTATATTTAAATAAAGTAGATTAGCCAAAATGCTGAGTTGCTGAGGTCTGTTACGCATGCTGCAAAGACTCTGCGGATCCCTAAGTGTGGTGGTGTCTGTTGGCATTGGTCGCTGTGATTTTCGGGCAGAAGAAAGCTTTTGAAGCTCCCGAACAAATGACCAGGAGGGAGAGAACATGCCAGTCGGGCATGTGTCTATACCAGGGTCCTACTCGAGTGTAGGACGAACTCCTGACAACAATATGTTCACAAGTTTATCTGGGCAGCTCATTTTCAGAAGGACAGTCCACAGGGCAGTATGGTTTTACAGTGTCGAAGGCTTTAGTCAGGTCAATAAACACCATATATAAGGGTTGGAAAGTTAGCAATGATAAGGCCATACAAACTTCTTCAGAGGGGGAACTCCACAAATGTGAGACCACCCTGAGAGAAGACCCTATCCCTTGTACCCCCCCCCAACTAATGTTTGTACTGATGGGCAGGAAAGCAGGGCCTCAGAAGCTGATCTTAAAGTCATGTGGGTGCTGGTGGTCCTTCAGATAACCTGGTCCCACGTTACTTGCCCAGAGTTTCTATACCTAAGGTTATGTTCTTGAACAGAAAACCTTTGGAGAATTGCCCCCAAATCAGGTGGAAACTCAGGAATAATTATGTATTTAATTTTCCCCATATTTAAATTGGACTTTTTTTTTAAAGAGCAATACTACATCTGGGTTGTATCCAGTGAAGTCATTGCATGAGCAGAATGAGTTTTGCCTGTGCAATAGAACCTCACCTATGCACCCACTGAAGCCCCTCAAATTTGCTGTTGGGGTCTCCCTACTTTCTGGAGCAGATTTGGAGGTGGAAGAGACGCAGAAGGAGAGGAAGTCATTCTACTCATGCAATTACTTCAGTGGCTTCAATTCTTGGCTAATTAGTATACGCAGAATATATAACAGAGTGGTCTGCATTTGTGCTAGCTAAGCTCTCTTATTTTAAACATGGTGCTTCCATTTTATGTTTCTAAAATTGCTTACAGTATCTATCTGTGACTAGCCTGTACCTACCTCACCATACAATCCATTCTAGTCATGACCCACAGAATTTGGTGCAGCTATTGCATTTGTCCATTATTGACATTTATGTATTTATTTAATAAAATTTATATACCATTTGATTGGGTTTTTTTTAAAAAAAAACAACAACCCTCAAAGCATTTTACAAAAATACATTTAATCAAGCTTCTTATATATTTACTAAGGGACAAATTCCAAAGAATTAAACATTAAAAATTAAAAAATAAAAACTGTGTTAGTTTACTATAGAAAAAAGGGTATTATGGCACCTCAAAATATGCTTAGAGTAATTATGGGTTAGGGTCCAGTTATATAATAAGTTTGTGGGATGTAGTATACAAAGGTTTATGCTGCAGTAAACGGAATGTGTTACAAGGTTCTTTGTCATATTGACTTAGGATATGTCTGCATGCCAATGAAAGCCCACCAACAAGGCTGTAACATTTTAATGAAACAACATAATTATTTGTTTACACATCATCCTAGTCTCATGGGTGGCTTTTCATCTGACTGTCATTGTTCTTTGTGAGTTATGTTCTTATAACTTTCAACTATACTGGCCTTTGCTGGAAAATGATACCATAAACTTTTCAACAATGCTGAATGCTTGGCTCCAAAGCTGTTGGAAGAGCTAATACATCCTTCTGTGAATAATAGTGTTGTAAAACTATCCAGCTGACCAAACAAACCTATTCAAATATTGTCTCCCTTTTATTTTTTACAATTCTAGTTTGTAATAAAGAGGCTTTCAAGAGCAAATAACTTATTCTGTACAGCCCCCCCTTTCCCGTATTATGTAAATAAAACATGCTTACAGATTTCACAACAGTTTATGTTGGGCTTGAAGGTAACTTTGTATTATGATAGCTCAGCTTACTGAAGTGAATTGTAAATAAAATGGCAAATTCTCTGCTGTTGGGACAGTCCACAATCTGTTCCAGCCCCATTGTAATTGACACGAAATTGTGCAAGAGGATGGAAGAGAATTGTGCAATGGAGTCTTTGACATTGCTGCTACATTTTGTTATACCTGCTTGTTCAGGACATGTTCCTGAACAAGATAATTGCTAGGTTTTTAAAGGAGGCATGCATTACATACTAGCTCAGTGTTCTTTCCTCCAATTGCCAGTAGCACTCCACAGTCTCAGGAAGTGGTTTAACTTACAACTTGTTTTCTAATTTGTTTAACTGGAGGTACCAGGGACTGAACCTGGGGATTCCTGCATGCAAAGTTATTGTCCTTTCTGCTTCAGCGTTTTTCCAAAGCCTAACATGAAAAATTGGAAATTTGGTGGGAAATTGAAATAATCTCTTCTTCTCATTCACAATAATGAGCAGCCTATTTCTTTTCAAAGCAGTGTTTTAAACTGATGTTGTTATCCAGATGCAAATCCTTCAATTCCAAGATTCATTTGTGATCATCTTAGTGATGTTACTGCTTCTTTTAAATACTGGATAATACAATCAGTTTCAGATATTTGGTACAAGAGTGTCATCCTATTTTTAAAGAATATATTATTTATTGTATAGAAATCTAGACACATGCACAAGGATGATTTTTTTTGACATTTAGTATGGCACTTTTTGTATGTGCTGATATAAAAAAAAAGAATATCCAAAAGTACTTCTGCTACAGTACTTGTATTTTCTCAACTTTTCCTCTAAAAACACAGGGCTTAATACACCTGTGCAGTTTTTTGTGTGTGAAAATATTATTGGAAAAAGAAAGAAAATGTTCTGGGCATCTGAATACTCTCATCTGCTTTTGTTGCTGAAATGGACTTCATTATTTCTGTAAGGTCTTGAATAAAGTCTGACTTACATTTAGCCATCGCTTACTGCAACCTATATAAAATTTGGTGCAGTGCAAATGCTGTGACCATCGTCTCCTTAAAAGCATTCTTCTCAGGTGTTTGATTTTCATTTCATATTAGTTTCCAGACACCCTCTAATGAAAGATGTGAATCGGTGTATCATAATATTGCAGGGATCAGCTACTGACTTTAGATCTGTCCCTTTTCCTTTTGACATCATTGCATCACTATAGTACTTAAAAATATATAGTTGTTTCATGTGGCATTTTTCACGCTTCCTTCTGTTTTCTTAATGTATAGTACCCATGCATTAGGAAATACCTTCTTTGTTATAAATAAAATTATCAATGTAAAGTTTGTTTTTACTTGGGCTGGTATGGTTTTCCCCAAAGAGAAGAGTGGGATTTGGGCAAGCTGCCCATGGCCCTGAAACCTGATGTACTGTAAAGTTTTCCAAGTCATAAAGGCCTAAATTAAGGCTTTGAATTTACAGCATGTTAACATGAGCTATGTTGTAATTCAATTTCCTGCCTTCTTTTCTTCCTCATGAATTAAAGACTGTTTTACTATTATAAGTTTCTTCAATGCACTACACGAGAAGGATAGGTTTCTTATGTATGCAGATGTTTGTGAAATTATACAAAATAGCTGTGGCACAAGAGTAATGCAAAGATTTCTAATTACGCAAATTAGCTGCTAGTACCTAAAGTGCAGAATCTGAAATATTTTGTTGGAGGTGTTCCTAGTAAAGAAGAAAACAGGAAGGAATGCCTGGTATGTTTAGCTACCATAGAGATGTGTAAAGAAGAGGGGAAGAGGAGTCGGTAACTTGTTTTCTGATTACTGTCTTGCAAAATCTTTCTGATTTTCATGCACCAAGATACACTGTTTTAAGTTCCTTGGAGAAAAGATGGGGTATAGATGTAATAATTAATGAATAAATGTTTAATAATGAGGGCTAAAAGCATGCCTTTAGAAACAGAGTTTATTAAGGCCTCCGGTGTACTAGAAAGACAGACTCCTAGCTTCTTAGTGTGCTGATGACAACAACAGCTTTTCAAACTCTCTGAAAGTAAGTACTGGAGGAACCCAAATACTTAACGAGGTTTAATGGTTCGTATATACATAGGTCAGAGAGGCAATAATGCAGGGCCACCCATGAGGCAAGGTAAGGCAACCACTTGTGGCAGAAGGATCCATAGTGGCAGTAGATCTGGTCTCCGTAGAAAGCATTGCCTGTAGAAATCACTCTTGGTGCACCACAGAGCATAGACACTCAGGTCCTTCAGAGACCTGAGCTTACCATGCTCTTCTGATTGCATGGGGAAATGAATGGCATTTTCAGAGTAATTAAAAAACGTGTTTGTTACAATGTATGACAATTATCATCACTCGGTTTTTATTGAAATATCAATAAATTTATGTCCTAATAATGTGATAATGTGTTTTAATAATGCTTAATTCTTACTTTCAGGTGACTGTAACAACCATTGGTTATGGAGACAAAGTGCCTCAGACGTGGATAGGGAAAACCATTGCATCTTGCTTTTCTGTGTTTGCAATTTCATTTTTTGCCTTGCCTGCGGTAGGTGGTTTAGAGTATTTCAGTTTGTTTTTAAATAAGTTTAAATTCATATGCATACATGCAGTATTTTCTCATTGGGAGGATTCTTACATATATGAGTTCGAACACTCTTGGGCAACTGTTTATCACTGCCAAAGTGATGAATTTCTGTGCTTGGGTGTTAATCTGTCCGGTTAGATTCTGCCCAATACTGTTGGGGCTACCATACTTTTTATACAATAGTTACACACAAGCCCTGGATATTTATGCATCCATGCTTTTATCACAAGCATGTTGTATCATGAGTTTTGTGGTTTGCTATTGTTGCGTAAACAATTATTAGTGTGGGTATATGTAAAATAACCATGTGCAAAAACAACACAAACTTTTAATGCGGGTAACTGCTCACTGTAGTTCCTGTGTACCATATAGCCTCTTTAAAAGTGTGACTGTAAGTAAAAGTGCAAAAATATCTGTGTCCAGTATAATGGAAGATACGGAAATACGGAAAATGTGGCAGCTCAAGTAGAACCAGCCAGAAAAAATCTGGGATGATCTCAGATTTGGGGCAAATACCATTTGAGCAGAATTTGCTTGAAATTTAATTTAAAAGGTATATTAAATATATAAAAAATATATTAAATTTAAAAGGTATAAATTTAAAAGGCATTTCTCTTCTGAAAACACTCCTTTCTTCAGGGTATTCTTGGCTCTGGATTTGCCTTGAAGGTACAGCAGAAACAACGACAGAAGCACTTCAATCGGCAAATTCCAGCAGCTGCTTCTCTCATTCAGGTAATGGTGATTAGAGCCTACATTTACTGCATATATTTTGATAGTTGTTGTTTTTTTAAAAAAAATCCTATTAGGTTGGACCCAGCAGGTGCTTTTGTGCAATGCCAAGGAATTTTGATCCAGTGGCAGGTGTCTGTTAACAAAGGCAAAGGAGCGGTTTTTGCCTATTCCCTTTACTTTCTGCAGCCCCAGCGCTCTCAGAAATCTGTTCTGGAGAATGCCAGAGCAGAATGCCAACCCCACCATCACAGATTTCAGGAAGCACTAGAGCAGGCATAGGCAAATTCGGCCCTCCAAATGTTTTGGGACTACAACTCCCATCATCCCTAGCTAACAGGACCAGTGGTCAGGGATGATGGGCGTTGTAGTCCCAAAACATTTGGAGGGCCGAGTTTGCCTATGCCTGCACTAGCAGAAGTAAAAAGGGAATTAAATATCCCAATGGTGCTTTTCCAATACGCAGCAACGGCAGCCAGAATCTTGTTGGCCCAAAAGTGGAAACAAGAGGAGATACCGACGATAGAAGAATGGAGATTAAAATTGATAGACTATGCCGAACTGGACAAATTAACTGGGAAAATTAGATTTACTAAAGACCAAAAGTTCATCGAGGACTGGGGAAAATTGGTGGATTATCTGAAAAACATTTGTGGTATAAACACAACGTTAGTGGGATTTCAAGAGGCACTGTAAAAATACAAATAAGTATTGTTTATATAAAAAAAAAGGGAATAAGGAGGAATAATGGCAATATGGAAAAAGGGAATGTGTACTAAAGGTATAAATACGAATGATGTCAGAGGCACTGAAGGAAGTTCAAAACAGGTATAATATGTTGTATTCGATATAAAATGTATAACTGGATGAAAATTAATAAATTTATTTACAAAAAAAAAAAAAAAGTATCCCAACGGTGCTAGGAGGTCTACTTAGATTCTGTCCTTAGTGCCTAGGCTTGCCATGAATCTGAAAGCTGCTCTGAGACCCCACTCCTATCTCTATACACACGTTTTGTATTTATAGTTTTGTTAAAAATACCGGTAATAAAAAGTATGTTTCATGCAATTAGTCTTGGCTGGAAATGGTAATACAGCTCTTGTTTGTTTCACTGTATTTTGCACAAGCACATTTGCTGTTAATATTTTTTGTCGTTATTTGTGTTTGGGAAAGAATACAATTATATATTGGTTATGTACATTTGTAATTGGCCTTTTCTCTTTTTGGTGTTTGTTTATAAGAAGCTGATTTTATTTTTTGTTATCTTTTGGAATGAGGCCAGTTAAAGTGGATTAATCTGAAGAAAGTCCAGCAAATGTTTGAAACTAATCTGTTTTAGTTTTTGACCCATTCTGAATTGAGGATTAACTTGCCTCATAATTAGCATGTGTTTTCTGAACTAAGATCTCTTCTCCCACCCCCTAATTTTGAATTTTCCACTATCTCTAATTTAGACAAATGTTCGTAGATTAAAAAAGGTTGCCGTTTATAAATTAATGTTGGTTTTCTGATGATACACAAATGTTTTTTTAATTCATCTAATGTTTTAGACTGCCTGGAGGTGCTATGCATCAGAAAACCCAGACTCTTCTACATGGAAAATATATATTAAAAAACCGTCCAGAAATTATCACTTGATGTCTCCTAGTCCCAAGCCAAAGAAAATTGCAATGGTGTCGGTAAGGAGCTACATTTCCATTTCCCTTGGGCATTTTGACACATTAATGTTTAAAAATAGATTGAAATGAATGCTTTTCCATAGAATATGTTTTCTCTACACAAAATAGCCTTTCTTGAAAATGTGATATTCAACGTTAGTCATAGGGCAAACTCACTGAAATCAATAGGCTTATTCTGACTGTGGCAAAAATGGAATATCAACCAATATTTGCATGACAAGATATTCTTCATATGATACAGGGTCACCGTCTAGGGGGGCTGGGGGGCCAGGACCTCCCAATATTTTAAAGTAGGGACCTGGGTCCCCCCAAAAAATTCCACAGCAGTCATCAAAGGGACACACCAGGGTGCAGCATCTTCTTCCTGGCACATTCCTTTGATGATTGCCAGGGGGCCTTCCAGGAAAGCACTCTGGCAATCTCCACCAGGGACACACCAGTGCAAAGCATCTTGGCCCCAGCGAGTCCCTTTCACAAAGGTAAGGCGGGTGGGGGTGGCGGGCCAAGTTGGCCTGGCCTGGTTGGGGGGTGTGCCATGTGTGTGACATCATGCATGTGCGACTGGGCCTCCAATGTTGGGGGCAGCTCAGTGCGTCTGATATGATATCACACACTGCCATGTATACTGGTGATTGGCACAGCCTGACTAGCTGGCAGGAAGCTCCAAGAAGCTGTGCTGAGTGTTGTGCAGTTTTCTTCCTCTGCACCAATCTTGGGAGAGGAACAGACTTTGTCTCCTAAATTTTTTTTCAGTGACAAACAGTAATGGAGGTAGAATTCTATCCTCTTGAGGACTTCCTTCATAAACTATGGCATTGACTAAGAAGTCAGTGGTTATAATAAAAGGAAGGCCGGGGGAGAAATGTAATTATGGAGTGATGGACTCTGGGAGGAACACAACATTAGGAATTCAACATTAGGGGATCACTTCATCAATACAAGAATTTCTGCTTGCCTGCTAGAGTGATTTCCCCCTCACATCCTGTTCATAAAAGAAAAGGTAGAATTGTAATTTTATGATAAATCGTAATTTTATTTCCCCTCAGTTACTTGTAATATAAATTAATTTCTTGTGTTGAATTAATTACATCTTTAGCTTAGCTCATTGTTCATGCAGTCAGGGTTTTTTGTTTTCTGTTTTTTAAGAAGATTTTAAAATGTATTCCTCTCAGGTAAAAAAGAAGAAAGGCAAGACAGAAAAAGATAATGGGCCTTCTTCTCCTGACAAAATGTTATCTGTTCCACAAATCACATTTGACCATGTGATGGAAGATCGGAAATCTGAAAACTACTTGGACTCGAATGAAAATTCTGGTAAGAATTTCGGTTAGAATTTGCATAAATTTAGCACAGCAAGCCAAAGCCCCTTTGTGCCAGCCTATGGGTAAGGCCAGATGTTGGGGCTGGGCAGAGATTCGTGTGAATTCTGCATCACTCTGCCAGTGTAGAGCGGAAGTTCCACCAGCCAGATCTCTCCAGCTGGCAGCCAATGGAAAAACCTGAAACTTGATATTCTGGAGACAGGGGAGGGAAGGACTGAGCTGGCCCTTGATCTGCTGGATCTCAAGCCATCCCATTATTGCCATCAGGCCCAGTTTGGACCCATTCCAGGCTGGCACAGTGATTTGCCTATTTCTCATCTCTTCCCTCCGGCCAGCACAAGGGCCAGGAACTGCAGATGTAGTGCTTTGACAAGCCTCACTGCTTCCTGGTTGGGGTTTGGATTATACCCTGAAATAAGGAGCTGTCATTTAACTAGACCAAATAACCTAACGAATACCTGAGCCCTGAAGAAATTTATACCTAAGAAAGTTTATAAGAGGCTGTTCTGCTTTACTGCCCACAAGTTTCAATTGTAACAGATTAAACCTACCGTATTTTTCACCCCATAGGACGCACTTTTTCCCCTCCAAAAAAGGAGGGGAAATGTGTGTGCGTCCTATGGGGCGAATGCAGGCTATCACTGAAGCCTGGAGAGCGAGAGGCATCGGTGTGCACCGACCCCTCTCGCTCTCCAGGCTTCAGGAAGCTATCCGCAAGCCTTGCAAGCCCGGCGGGAGTTCCTGCGGGCTCACAAGGCTTGCGGGCAGCAGCCTGCAGCCCCGGCGAGTGTCCGCAAGCCTTGCGCGCCCAGCGGGAGGTCCCGCTGAGCGCGCAAGGCTTGGGGCGGCAGCCTGTCACCCGAAGCTCGCGGAGCCCTCCGGAGGGCTCCCCGTGCTTCGGGCGAGTGTCCGCAAGCCTTGCGCGCCCGGCGGGAGGTCCCGCCGGGCACGCGAGGCTTGGGGCGGCAGCCTGCAGCCCAAAGCACATGGAGCCCTCCGTAGGGTGCCCCGTGCTTCGGGCAGGTGTGCGCAAGGCTTGGGGCGGCAGCCGCGGCTGGGGGAGGAAATAATTTTTTTTATTCATTTCCCCCCCCCCAAAAAATGAGGTGCGTCCAATGGGCCGGTGCGCCCTATAGAATGAAAAATACGGTACGTGTGCTTGAGTGTCTTTGTCGAGTCTCTTTTAAAATATTTTACTCTTGACTTGTAAATATTTCCTATAGAAACCATTTTATCCAGGGATTTTAGAAAGATACTTTATGGATCTATATACTTAACACCTTAACACCTCCTGACCATAATCTTGAAGATTAGCACCTTTCTCAACATCTATCTAGCGCTTTGATTATTTTTATTTATTTTTAAAGAAAACTCTCTTGCATCCTTAGTTTCTTTCCCCCCTTAGTTTCCAGCATTTATTTGAAATCTGAACTGTGATACTGAGGAAAGGAAACTAAAATGTTTAACTAAACCAAAGCCTTAATCTTCATCTCTGTTTAGACTGATTTATTTATATATATTATTATAATTAACAGTACGACACTATCCTTCTAGGGTCCGCAGGCTACTTATTCACTGTTCAGTTGCTTTCTGTTCTGCATGTGTCTTCTGGGTAGCCTCCATTTTTTAGAATAATAATCTGATTTTTCTTGTTAGCTTTCTGCCACATCTTAAAAAAAACAAAACGATTCTGAAGAATACTTGCACAGATCATAAGCGTTCAAGGAAAGCACTACTTTGCTTTCCTTGAACGCTTATGATCTGTGCAAGTGTCCTCCTATATACCTGCTACTCACACATGGGTATTTTTAGAGCTCACATCCCTTTCCTTTGAGAGCTTGTTTGCCAAGTTTTTTCCAAGTAAATTTCATTTTTTTTTTAAAAAAAAAAAGTGCTGTAGAGAGCAAATATCAATGGGGAATACCACATTGGAATGCATATCAGGTAGCAAGTTCACATGCAGTTCTTGGTTTCTCAATAGGTTATGTAGTACAAAAGATGTTAAAGCTTTCTTTCACTGCTTTCTATGCCCAAGTGACATTAACCTTTAACTGTGACTTTCACCATTTGAAGGGCAACATAATCTATAAGCAGGTACTAACTCCAGTTTAGAAACAAAGGTTTCCTTTTCCTTCTGACATCTATTCTCCCTTTTCCCTCCTCCTCCCTCTGTTTTCTTCCCTCAAAACTCTTACAAGTGTACAGGACAAAAAGGAATGTTCAAATTTCTTGGTAAGTTAAGGAAATTTGTATTTTCCTACAGCATGCCAGACACTGAAAACTTAACATTGCTTGCAGTGCTTTTCTTATGCTCCCACTGGCCATTGGCTATACTGCTTTTCTGCTGACATTCTGCAATTGAAGTGGGACAAATGTGCATTCTTTCACATCTGTCCTTTATCATGATTCAATTAGTAATGAAGAAAAGTAGGATTTTTAAAATAAAAAATCCTGTTTAATTACATGATATACTCTTAACATTGTCTCCCATAATTGCATTGTAGGAAATGAGTTAATCCACTGTCTTTACTCAGGGCCATTTATTTTCTTTCTTCACTTGCTCATTTGTAACTGATTAGGATGACATGTGAATCCCATTGTTTTATATTTTTATTTGAAGTCTGCAATAAAAAATGCAGTGCAAGCTTATGCATGTTTACTTGACAATAAGCCTAACTGGATTCAGTAGGGCTTACTCCTAGGTAAGTGTTCAGAGAATGGCAGCCTAAGAATCTCAGCTCATTACATTTCTTGAATTCCTAATTGCAATGAATATTTTCCTTATTTTTAAAAAGATTCAAAATTTTAGTCCTATTTTTATTATGGTGGGAGGGGGATGAGAGATT
The DNA here is from genome assembly GCF_964252035.2 of Podarcis erhardii. Taxonomy (NCBI): domain Eukaryota; kingdom Metazoa; phylum Chordata; class Lepidosauria; order Squamata; family Lacertidae; genus Podarcis; species Podarcis erhardii. Next base: position 75,130,011 of record NC_138497.1, on the reverse strand, counting down.
TAGGACATGATTCATCATAGATGTGTCACTTTTAAATCTTATGTTTCAATGGGATATAGTTAAGAATGTGGTTCAGTTTCCCCACTGAATTCCCAGTAAGACCTAAAAGAACTTAACATTTACAGGATCATGTCCTTAAGATGTTTACTGGATAATGTATAGGACATTTAGGTTTGCTGAAACTTGAAATTATATTATATTAAAATAACTAAAGTAGACATAGAATAATTCGCCTATTGATTCTTTTAAAGATGGCCTCTGGTTGTTTTTAAGCAAAGAATACATGGAAGCTTTCCCCCCATAAGGAGTAAATTATTTATTTAAATTAAAATCCTTGGGTTACTTTCTTTTACTCAAGTGCATAAAGTAGAACTCAGCCATAAAATCAGTGACTAAAGTTATAAGCAGCTGGTAAATTTTAAAAACCTATTAAATAAGCAACACTTCATTAAGAAGCCTTAAACATTTGCAGATCTTGCCGTGGCTAAAATCTCAAACCTGCTAAGTCAGACTGACCAATCTGAATCTGTGATGAAGTTTAATTTCTAACCTGTTGTGAAGTCTTACCCATTGTTTATCTGTAGAAAACATCTATTCTGAATGTATCTTCAAACATTTCTCTTCCACATTTCTCCCAGAATTTAAGGAGGCTTACAATGTTTCCCCTTAACATAAATATAGTGGGACAAAATGTCCATATACCTTCCATAGTAGAGGTTACTGAAATTATAGGAGGCCTTTTCTATTCTCATTCTTTAGGATAATACAGTACCCATGTAGGGGGGAAATGAGGGGGGGTTGGAATGGAAAAGTGAATAAGGGGAAATAGCCAAGGACATGAGAGAAATATTTAAGAAGTCATAATGATATTACTTATCTAATGTTCAAAAATGCAGGAAGGCTCAACATGTATTAGAGTAGTTTTAAATTATAAGGAAGAGAAACATATTGGTCATGTGCCTTACCTGCAAGAAGTATTTTTAATACCTGTTTTCCTGTTGTTTAAAGATTAACTGATGCAATTTTGGCTTGGATTGCATTACTGCCTCTCTTGACTTTCTTCCTTTCTTGTTCGGTGTTCTGTGCACTGTCTCTCCTACCCCTCCTGTCACCTGTTCACTCAGTCCGACAGCATTCCTGGTCATCCTTTTCTACAGAGCAGCCATCTCCCAGTTCTCCCCCTTCTCCAGGTAAATCTTGCATCTCTTTGCTTCATTTGCTCAACTCTGGGCTTGTAGACACTACATTTCGCCCATTCTGTTACAATTTATGGGACAGATTGGGGTTTCCTTTCAGAAGGTAGAACTATACAGTGGTACCTCGGTTTATGAACTAAATTCGTTCTGGAGGTCCGTTCTTAACCTGAAACCGTTCTTAACCTGAGGTACCACTTTAGGTAATGGGGCCTACCGCAATTTCTGTTCTTATCCTGGGGCAAAGTTATTAACCCAAGGTACTACTTCCAGGTTAGCGGAGTTTGTAACCTGAGGTGTTTGTAACCCGAGGTACCACTGTACTGAATGTACAAAGCTTAAACAAAACCAGTTGGAGATTGAAATTTATTTCTAGTTTTAAACAAATAAATACTGTGACTACTACTAGGTATTTATACTGAGTTGGATCCAGACTTACTCTTTTGCAAATGGAAATGTTGCTTCCATTTGCAGATAGAAGAAAAGGAAGGAGGTGATTTTTGCTTATTCTTCCTTGTCCTTGCAGCTCCTTTTGCCGCCTTCCACACTGTTCTGGAGGGTCCCCAAACACTGCAGAATAGCTTTTCACCTCCAGTGGTGCTTCTTGTTTGCAGAATTCTATTCATGAGTATTCTAGATTCATAGTATTTTAAAGGGGCCAAAGAATCCTGGAAGACATGCTCCCTGTCTTGTAGGTGTTTTCCACCTGGCCTGGGAGGGTGGGGCCCAACTGACTCCAGCTACAAAAGGTGAGACTGCTGACCAGATTTGTAGGCTCCTGTTTAAGGTTTTTTGTTGAGGTGAGGGTTGTTGCTCCTGTTAGTTGTTTGCATCTTTATTTTAGGTCTTGTGATTTATGTGGAAATGGTTCAGTTTGGTTGTGCATTTAAAAAAAATTATGGTTTGACTACTTCTTTAATTTTATAATTATGTGTTCTTTTTATGCTGTAAGCCACTTTGAGCATGGATTGAACTGTGGAAAGGCAGCATGCAAATAAAATTATGTATGTATGTAGAAAGTATGTATCTAGTCCAGAAATAAAACAAAATAAAAAAACATCCAAAGGAGCACAATAATTAGATAAGAGTATCAGTCATGAGAAAGCCACCAAGAATAAGTGGGTTTTCAAAATCTTTCTGAAAAACTAGTGTGGTAACTGTATGGAGGTTAACTGGACGTTCCAGAATCATGGACCTACCAAAGAAAAAGTATTCTGCCTTTTGCCTACTAGCAAGTTTAATCTTTACCTTCCTGTTTCTTTTTCACAGTGAAAAGAAACTCTCCATTTTTAGATACAAACACAGGACCATTCATTAGGACTAACAGCTTTGCTGATGAACTCGACCTGGAAGGCGAAACATTGCTGACCCCAATAACTCACATCTCACAGTAAGTCACAGATTTCTGAATTATGCTATCATTTGCTCCAGACAAGTTCAACCAATACATGCTATAAGCTAAAATATAATCCTAGATCAACCTTATAGTCATTTATGTAAAATCATTCTGTGTAGAAATTAATGTATGCTGTCCTGATATCCATTAAAAAGTTATCCATTCTGCTCATGGAACAAATCGGACTTTTAGGTCACATTGCACCTGATGGAAATTCTTCATTTTAAGCAAAACATACTGCATTGGTTATTGAGTTATGAGATATGCTTTTTACTTTTACCTAATACTGTGGATAGCTATACGAGAGGTTCATAGATGGCATGGTTTTTGTGTTTAGGGACGTGTCATGTTGTGTCTGAACTGCTAGTGTCCTGTTTGGACATTTCTCATAAGATCTGAACAGTGTGAAATTATTCCTGTTAAAATAGCAGTGATGTGGTATGGAGAATAACAGCACCATTGCAGTAGTACCCAGATTGAATCCACCTGTTGCCCAGAGAGGTGTCAGGACATGTTGTGGATTATGAGGGCCTGCATAAACAGACTTGGCTCAGATGTGATTAAATGATGACCATTCCTAGTTTCCTATTAAACACTCTATGCAATATTTGGTGTATTTACTGTATCTTATTCTTCCTTTGTACAGTGGTGCCTCGCAAGACGAAATTAATCTGTTCCGTGAGGCTCTTCGTATAGCGGTTTTTTCGTCTTGCGAAGCAAGCCCATTGACAGCTTAGTGGATTAGCGCTATTAGCGGTTTAGCGGCTTTTAGCGGATCAGCTGATAAGCGGCTTACGGCTTAGGAAAAGGGAGAAAAAAGGGGAAAAAACCCCGCAGGAACTCGCAAGACATTTTCGTCTTGCGAAGCAAGCCCATAGGGAAATTCGTTTTGTGAAGTGCCTCCAAAATGGAAAAACCTTTCGTCTAGCGGGTTTTCCGTCTTGCGAGGCGTTCGTCTTGCAGGGCACCACTGTATCCTTGTCAATGTCACCAAACTCTATGTGTTTTGACTATACTGTACACAATTGTGGCTTTAGGCACGATTCATGGAACGTAACCCTGGCAGGCTTACTGTATAAAACTATCCATGTATCAATCTATATAGTACACAAACACAGAAATGCAGGCATATATAGTTATACTATCATAAAAACAAAAGTGGTTTCTGATTACAAAAAAGTTTGTAAAGAAAATTGCAACTTGACATAATTAACAGTGAGGATTTATTTCCCAAGGGAATCCATAAACAAATGTTTTTCATGCTCTTATAACTGTGACTTCACGTGTTTCTTCCTCCCAGTTTTTCTTTTAAGTAGTCTGTTTTGCTGGAACTCTGTAAACTAGTAGCTCTTAAAATTTGAAAGGCTGCATTGGTATAATCCTTCATGCCAGCATTCCAAAGGGCTCCATAGTACATATCAAAAATATCTAGCCAATCCATGTAAACCAATTAGCATGTAAAAGTCAAATCAAATGCAGCTTCAGTTCAGACTGTAAAAGTGATCCATGCTCTATAAGAGACATATCAGCATGAAGAATATTTTATAGCCCAGCTGCATAACACTGTAACTCCTGGTTAGAGAATGAAGGGCTTTGGAACCAGAAAGAATAATGTGCTGTTGAATCTTGGACTGTAGTGCTGCATATAAATTAATATGCCCCAGGGGCCATGAAAATGAGCGTGTATGAAAGAAACTGATTCCATAACCACAAAGGCGTGAGTAAGAGCCGCTGTGTGAATTGCAGGCATGTGCTTGGCAAAAAGTATCTGCAAACAGATTTCACCTGAGAGCATAAAATTACTTCTCTTTGACAGGCAATATAAATCACCTGGCAAAAATATTGGTTACCTACTGTACTGTCAGGAAACTTTCTTGGTAAAAGTCAGATTAAGGAATGTGTTTAAAATCTCTGTTTTCACTTACTTGGGAAGGATGGAGAAACTCTTGCAACTGGTACTTGTCTATTTCATCACAAGTACGTCAGGAATATCCCAGGGGTCCAGGAGCAGTAAGCCAGCAGCAGCCTTGTGAAAATCACACTTAGTTAAGGGTGTCTCTGGGGTCTCCCTAACTCAATCATGGCCACGTTTATGGAGCTTACATGCCTGTCCACATTAAGAAAAGTGAGATAGGAGGTAGATGCATGATTGGATCCAATGCACTGCCGCAACAAGAGTAGGGGCCAAAGCCTGACTCGGTGCCATAATGTGTTCTGCTTCACTGTGATGTTGACCCCAATCTCAGCAGCAGCATAGTAGCTTTTGTTCGTACTGATGCACCTGCATTTGCCTTCTAACTGCAGCCAGATGCAGCAGTTCTTCTTTGGTGCATGGTTATGTCTTGGATGTGTGGAAGAACCTGGAGCAATATAATACTATGCTGCTCTAGCTAGCAGCATGAATTGGTGAGCAAGAGCAGAACTGGTTTTGCTTCAGGGCAGTATCACAGATGTGTTTCTAAGCACAACACACTTGGGATCATGAACACACTCTGAGGTCGCTTCCAGATGACCTGTTTATTGAGCATTAATCCAAATTTGTTTCTGGGGAGATCTGATTATATCTGCTGCTTTCAGAGCATTCGTTTTGATTTGGTTGTGGGGAGGATAGATAGCATTGCGTCAAGCAAATGCTACCCTACACTTTCCAGTCACTTTCTTTTATCCCATGTTTTGAAGAAGCTGGTTTGTTGTGCACCAGCCCCAAATCATATTGGATTGCGCAACCTGAATTTGCTCGTGTGCAACTGGATGCTACCCCAAAATAGCAACAGTCTGGGAGGACCCTTTATGGCCTGACCTATACAGAGGACTCCTGTCCCTCATAGAATATTTGGGGCATCTGCAAAGGGGAGTCTTTCTCTGAATTCCTATTAACTGATCTAGCAAGATCAAGGTGAGGAGGAGTGCCAAGATACAGTACCCTTTGTGGTGATGTAAACTGAACCTCAGTCGGAGTATCAGTCACTTCCACTGCTCTTGGAGCCTCTGACAGATGGGAGATTTATGAAAGGGCTTGCAAAGGTTTGTTCCCTTTCTGTAAAATTCCCAAGAGCCATACAATCGCCAAATAGGTTTATTTATTTAAATTGTGGGGAAAGGGAGGTGGCAGGTTCATCCTCCCCATCTCACAGCCCTCAAGTTTTGTCAGTGTTCCAATAGTGCAGAAATGAGAATAGAGCTAGAGCTTTAGGAAGTATAAGGAGCAGTGGGTGGTATCTTCCCCACACCCAATAGACCAACAATATCTGGTCTCCCAGGTCGTAGTCCAACACTCTAACAATTAAGCCATTTATGCCAGCTTATTTGATTTAATGCAGGAACTTACCTTTCTTCTCCATGAAAACCACTATTACTGCTTGTGAGGATCACATTGTGCTAAGTGATTTTCCCATTCCCAGATCCAGGTCAGCAAGGGGGGCAGGTGACCTACCACTGGTCGAAAGCAGGCAGCAACCTTTAGGGAGATACAGCTCCCATCCCGTAGTTCTGTTCCTGCCTTCATTGAGTGAAGCCAGTCACCATTAGCTCTCACTTGTCTCCTTAGGTTTATATATTCTTTTTTTTTAACATCTTAGTTAGGTGGTATTTTCTTTCCTCATTCCATAGATATATTTTTCCTTCTCTTCTGCTTCAGTTTACTTCACCTGGAACACCTGCCTAGCCTCTCCTTTCCCATGCTCTGCATCTTCTTCTTTTTAGCCTTGGCACTTTTGTCTTTCCTCCCTTTCGCTCTCAGTGAAGGGATGGGAGAAGCAGCCCAATTTCTTCCATTCTCAGAGTGGGAATGCTGGAGAAGCCTGGCGGTGCTGCCGCACTGCATCACTCTTTTCATTTTGGCGTGAACGCCATCATCCGGCTTGGATTCCATCTCACAAAGCTTATTTTTAGCACGAACACCATTTTCAAAAGAATTGTGTGAATTGACTAAGGAGACAAGTGAGATTTAAAAGATATTCCCTGTTCATATGTCAAACGGGTGCATTGCATTTCCTATCCCCCCAGCCCCTCCTGCCAATATACCTTTACCAGGCATTGCAACCTGACACATGCACCTTAGCCAAGGCAGCATTTGGCCAGAGGGTCCTGCAGAAGGTCTTCCTGCCTTAGCTCCTACAGCCTTAACCTGCCCTAGGGAGGTTAGCTATTGTACTTCCCATCCCTCCTGACCTGAATCACAGTTGCACTCACCTGAAATGTAGTTTTTCCAGTCAGCTGGACCCACCCTATGTAGTGGGCTGCAGGAATGTTTCTTCTTCTTCTTCTTCTTCTTCATCATCATCATCATCATCATCTACTTACACAGTTGAGGTTAGTTGTAGTTTGGATTGGGAAGTAGGATGTTTTTCTTTTTCTTGAGCTTGGCAAGTCTGCTCAAAGTGCATGATGGGAGCCCTGCCTCCCAAAGGGCTGCTACCTGCCTTTGACCAGGGGGAGGAGCCATCAACCCATCCTGCTGATCTTTCACTGGGAATGGAAAACTACATTTCAGGTGAGCACAACTGCACTTTTGTCATTGCAGTGTTATTATTACAGAAGACCCCTGCCAAGAAGGATAATTATCTAGTCATTTTAGAGAATATACACACCATACACACACCAACTATTTGCAAAATCTCATAGCCAAGCCAAAAAGATGTTGGGTTTGTGACGCTTTGAGTTTTGTATATGCAATGGTTGTGCCTTTTTTTATTCCTGGTAATTTGATTATTAAAGTGCCCTCTTTCACCTTTGTGATTTGGAGGCAGCTTCTTAGTTTAAAGATACATTATGTCCAGAGCAAACATTTGTAACCTCTGTGGTGTGGAGTGTGGGAGCCATGCAGCCACTGTAGTAGCTGCATGGCTCCCACAGTGGAGGAATCCTTATTTGCGCTGACTAGATGGCTCATATTGTAAATGATTCCTGCTTTTATCTTCCTCCCTCATTTCCAAAGGCCCTTGTAAAGTCTGTGCAAATACAGCTTATTCACTTTCAAGTGGTCAGATATAATGACTGACCTGCTGTCACCACAACTCTGTTTGCAGGGCAGCTAGCAACATTTAAAATGTGATTTGCACACAAACAACTTGATGGTTAATTGCAGAGAGGAGTTAAACAGCAGCAATCAAAGCAAGCATACAGCCAAAGATCAGGCATGAAACAACAGTTTTCTGATGTGTTACAATCAAACTTGTCCATCATGAATCCTGTTTCCTTCTGTGTTAAGTAGAGTATTCCATCCTTTACAGACTTTTAAATAAACAACCTTCCTCCCCACTCCACCTAAGAGGCAGGGAAAATAAGAAACTATGGTAGTAGTATACCATATTAGCATATAAATTATTATTACGATGCCATTACTATTGCCTTACATGTGCCTTTTAGTTCGCATGTGTACATTCTAGTCTAAAAACAATATATTTGTTGTTTTAAATTGTGGTATTTTTTTATTGTTCCACATCCTGCGACCTCAGGATAATAGGCAAGCTCTAACTATTCCATATGTAATATAATAAAAGCATTAAGAGGCTAAATGCATTTAGCCACGCACACACAGTTATGCTTTTCTCAGGACAGAAGCTATGCAAGCATATGTACAGAATAGGAAAAAAGAGATACTGTGCTAAGCTGGCCATTTGGTTGGTTTACTGGGTTTCCATTTCTTTGATTGGCAGATAATGAATTGGCAGAGGGCAGGCTGCTATCTTTAAATGCAGGTTGGGGGGCGGATCTGGGCAAAAAAAGGAGGTTGGGAAACCATACTATAATCCTCCTATAAACTATAGTGGAATATTCAAGATGGGATTAGTTTTCATGCTCTGAATTAGTTACATAGCAATGGCAAACACTGACATGGCACATTTACAGGCCAATAGAAGAGAATGTTGTTTCCTTTGGCAAATAAAACAATAAAAAATACACCTTGTAGCAGATGCATACACTTGTATGTTGAGGTTCTACTACTTTAAAGTAGTAAAGACAGCTGCTGCTTTCATTAGATTAATATTAGATTCCTTGTTTTCCATGAGTTAGTTTAGTTGACTGATATTAAGTAATTAAAGTAGACTCCAGCTGCTTACATATTCAGAAGCGCGAGGTTCATCTAGTGCAAGGCCAATGAGCAGCTGCATGTGCCCTGAATTTATCTATGTTTATTTTAGACATGACATAGAGCAATAAATGCAAATACAGGAGTTGGGATGAGAGATGATGCCCCATATTTATTTATTTCATTGAATTCTTATCATCACTTCTGTTTAAAGTCAGTAAATTTGTCTTTTGACCATACTATAATTAATATTGGGTATTATGTACATAGCATTTTTTGTAAAATATTACACATAGTAACATTGGTAGCTAATATTCCAAGAGAAAGTTTGCTGCAATCTTAAATTACCTATAAATTACCTATTATAACCTGATAATTTTTTATTTATTTTTGTGGAAAATGGAAAACAGGTTGGAGGGGGAATTTGAAGCAGAGAAGGAAAAAATATAAGGAAATAGCTAAGCACCCATCTCCCTATATCTTCTCTGTTCCATGTTGCTCCTCTCTTGAACCTGTGTTCTTTGCTTAGAAAACAATAACAGCATTTGACTTTGGCTGTGGCATGCTCTCAATGTGTGCAAGATAATCAAAACCCTTCGGCAAAATTTCCTTACAAATAAATCAGCCAAGTTTCTAGAACTGAGGTTCAAAATAAAAGGTTCAGTTTATGGCTGCCATGCATTACGCTATATATTTTTTTAAATATAATTAACTGGAGGTGGTATTTTAGCAACAATTCATAACCTGCATCTTTAGTTTTCCACCACACAAAGTATCTAAAATAAAAAGCTTTGTCTGCTTTACATATAGGATTGATCTCCACTATAGGCACACATTAAATGCCTAATGAATGTGAAGATTCTTATCATAAGATGGATCTGTGCAGTTTTGGTGGGGTACTTCGATCTATTAGTGTATATAAATGTGGATTGGTTGGACCAGTTCCCCCATTCATTCCAGAGAACTGTGTATGCTTAGCTCTATATATAGCTTTCTGGTGCAAAATTAGTGTTTCTCATTAATTTCAGTGGAGGGATTCTTTATGCGTACCTACATGTGTACACATGCATGTGCACCTCTCTCACTGTGAGCTAGGATTTGTTCCTTCCTTTGAAATAAGTGAGGGAGCTCTTTCATGCCCACGAATCCCAAGTGTGCATTGGAGCTCTCATATCCCCAGTGCTTTTTCTGTGATGGTACTCACCGGTATGAAGTAGCAGCACATCTTTTTTTGTTGCCCATGGCAGACATCTTGGTCTGGCACCCACAGTGCTTTTATCAAGATAGGAGTATCACCACCTCTTTTATTTTATTATTATTTTTGAGCACTGCACACCCCTAAGCTGGAGTTCAGTGTGTATCTGAAGAAGTGTGCATGCACACGAAAGCTCATACCAAGAACTGACTTAGTTGGTCTTTAAGGTGCTACTGGAAGGAATTTGTTTTGTTTTGACTATGGCAGACCAACACGGCTACCTATCTGTAACTGGAGTTCAGTGTTAACTTGTTGTATTCTGGCTTGTTTTCTGCTTCGTTTGCTCATGATTTATGAGGTTTTCAAAGGCTCTTATTAAAGTCCACCATATGAAGTTATGACATGCAGGAGTTATGGGGAAACGCAACTGAATAATTTGCTAGGGATATATTGCTCCATTTCATTAAAATATTACACAGCCAAGACTGCTTATCCAACCTAGGTGATAAGCTTGCAGTGACCTTTTTCTGCAGCCAGTTTCTAACCCAGAATTCCTCACTGAATTTGGTTGGAATGAATGAGCAAATCACACCGCAAGCAGCAGTTGCACTCTTGGCCCTAGGTAGTTGGCCTCAATTGAAATAAATGGGGAGCAGCTACTGAAGGGTAATAAAGCTGTAGTGATTTTAGCAGTTATTCTGAAACCATCTGCTTTTCATTTTATAAATCTAAACCAATCCTGCCCATATCAAATTTTAGGCGCACATTTAAATAATAATATTGGAATGCATTTTACCCGCACCCTTTGCCGTAATGGAAATGGTACTTTTATTAATATTGTGATCGTTTGTAATGTTCCTTGCTTAAAAATAGGAAGTGCATCAGGAGATTTCAGTGCAGCACAACAGCGTCCCTTTTTTTGCAGGGGGAGGGGGGGTCTTTATCCACTAGATATTTTCATAATCTTATTTTAATGCTATCTCTCGACAACATTAAATTATTAAATCATTATTAAACCAGTTTCATTTTTTAAAAAGTAACTTGAACCATAAAGAGTATGCAATAGCCTTTTGGACCACTTTTGAAACTCCCAGAGGCTGCACACCACAGCTGGAAACAACTTGTGCTACGAAACTCAATATTGGCAAAAATGTAGGCTTCTGTCCAGAGAACTGTGAAGGAGAGACCCATGTGCACAGCAAGATTTTTGTGGTCATTTTTTGAACAGTAGTTGCACAGGGGGCTGGTCTTTGGAAAAGAGCAACAGAAGTCCTGCTGTACACAGCCAATCCCTAAAACACCTGCACAACTGCTTAGTGGATAATGGTACTGGTGCTGATGCAGACATAAGCTTATATATTGTGTTGACATGGAAAGACTATAATTCCTCTAAACCAAAGCCCCATACTTCTCCAAGTCAATCCAATTCTTCACCTTGAATGACTTTACTGGTATAGGAAGAAGAGGTGTCACCTGAAATCTGGCATTTAGGTTACCTGAAACATTCACCTGGGATGAATGCTTTGGGGATGTGCCTTTCCCTTTAGGAACTACATAGTGGAATAGAACTGAGTAGGTGAGAAGCAGAAATGCTGCACTGAAGCAGCAGCAGTTCTGAGTAATAGTGGGCTTTGTGCAGCTATGCCATACTCAGAGTAGGCTCATCAGAATGAATGGACAAAACTGACTTGCCAATTGGTTTCAATAGTGAGTATGACTTTGTTGGCTACAACCCAATAGTTGTAAAAATGTGTAAGCAATGCAGACTTACTGAAATGTCCCCTGGTAAACATTTGGCACGGTTTTAAGTATGACCCAAGAACGCCCTCAAGCCCGCATACCCAAGAGAGTGCCTGTACTATATGCCCCCCTGGATTTCCTTACCATTTTCTCTTTATCTGCATGTTCAGACATAGGCAGTTAAAGGAAAGCGGTTAGTGACTGCTCCATAACTGCAAAATTTATCCCAAAGATTTGCCAAAATCTGAGCATCCTTCAGAAGCACTGAAAGGCCTTTCAGAATGAAACTGGATGGCAGTCTAGCCCTCGGCTCTAGTTCATCCCTATGACGATGTTACCAGGATGGCCCCAGTGGTGCCTAGTTATGCAAATGGTAAGGCAGGAAGCAAGAGGTTTGTGACACCAGCAACCTTTACACTATTACTGTTGAAATTCAGATGTCTCCTCAATTAATTGATTGATTGATTTAAATCACCTAACTCAGGGGTCAGCAACCTTTTTCAGCAGGGGGCCGGCCCACTGTCCCTCAGACCTTGTGTGGGGCTGGACTATATTTTGGAAAAGAGAAAAAAAATGAACGAATTCCTATGCCCCACAAATACCCCAGAGATGCGTTTTAAATAAAAGCACACATTCTACTCATGTAAAAACACCAGGCAGGCCCCACAAATAACCCATAGATGCATTTTAAAGAAAAGGACACATTCTACTCATGTAAAAACACACTGATTCCCAGACCGTCTGGGGGCCAGATTTAGAAGGCGATTGGGCCAGATCCGGCCCCCGGGTCTTAGGTTGCCTACTTGTCAGGGAGAGGCAAACGGGAAAAGATGAGAGGACAGAAACCAGCAGTTATAGAGAGCCTAAAGAGATTATCAGCAGCCTGTCGTCTGACAGTGGGTCTGACATAGAGGGGGAGGAGGATGAGCCTGGAACAAGTCATTCTGTACACAGAGAAAGTCAGGAGAGGAGTTTCCGCAGACTTGCATGCTGGGTACGGAAAAGGAAGAAGAAAGATTAGAGGCGGCAACTGCGCAACAACGGGATGGACGCTAATTGAAACGCTGGAGATGTACGTTTGAACTTTGTCAAATAAATCAAATAGTTTGGAACTGGCTGGGAGCCCGGAGTCTTATCTATGCCAGCTGGACAGCATTAAGCCTCTGACACTACCCATGACCTAACTGTTCAATCCCAAATCTGTACTATATAGTGGGTGCTGGTGCCACAGAGCCATTGCTGCTTTGCACGTGGAAGGTTCAGTCCTCAGCACCTCTGTGTAGAAGTGGGAAAGACTCTGGCCTGAAACTCTGGAGAGCTTCTGTCAGTCACAGTTGATAATACTGAGACAGATGAACCAGTAGTCTGACTTGGTCTTAAGGCAGCTTCCTATGCCCCTGGGGTAGTGAATAAGGGGATTATTTTTGCAGTCTTGTAAAGGGAGAAGTGACCGATTTGCTCAAAGGGAAAACTCATTACAAAATTCATCTTTTGTATATTTTCTGCAAAGTTTTCTTTTAATTATTTAAAGCAGCTCACAATGTTATTATTTTTGAGGAGCTGTATAGTATCTGCTTTTTGAAGTGACTGAATCACTGGACGCAACTACTACAATGACATTTCCCAGGAATAGTTTCTCTCAAACTAAGGTCCCATCTTATATTGTTTCTATCTTAGTACAGAATTTCTAACTATTAGAAGTTTAGAAATTAGCTGAGCACAAATGAAAAACCCCCATCAGTTTCTATATAAAGCTTATGAGTCACCTTCTGAATCTATCTTAAAACCGAATTGGATCTAACATAACACAAGGGGGCAGTCCTGCCATGCAAGAGATTTTGTATTTAAGTGAGGATGGCAAGATGCTTGTTTTCAAACTTTTTTCATAAAGAGCAGATTCTTAGGGTGGAAGCCAGCCAAAGATTCAGCAACTCAGTCACCTTTAATGAGAGACAGTTAAGCACATGCTTATCTCTCCCACACATAGAAACAATTTTTAAAGTGTGTATCCAAGCAGCTACAAACCTGAATGCAAAAAGCCTTTAGCTTTGAAAACCAAGTGGCACACAGAAAATTGATTTTGTGGCTAGTTGCTGATCAGGCTGAATGTGAGACAGATCTCTGTGTTTGTTTGTTTGTGTTTGTTGTTGTTTGGATAAGGTATGCAAAAGCACCAAGAAAGAGTTGTTTCTGTTACTTTTTTTGTTATTTGGTAGCATTGTGCTCCGAAAAAGCCAATCAGGCAATGCCCACTATGAATCTTGTGGAATGTAGGAAATAAAGTGAATTTCTAAAATTGCTTTTTAAGCTCCAGATATTATGTCCAAAGGGTAGTAGTAATATTTTACCTGGACTGAAGTCCTCTCACGTGTTAGTTTGAAGGCTTTTATAAGCCTGTTGTGATGCTATGATAAAGGTTACTGTGATTTAAATCATGCACACCTTCTAAGTGTGTGTGTGTGTGTGTGTGTGTGTGTGTGTGTGTCTCACACACACACAGAGAGAGAGAGAGAGAGAGAGAGAGAGAGAGAGAGAGAGAGACTGGCTTCTCTCACTCACACTCGCACACCCCATAGTTGAGCTCATGAATGATTTTTTTTTAAAAAAAATTAACGTTATTGTGAGATGCCAACTTTGCAGTGGCTTCAAGATGCTTAGCTTGGTTGTGCTGGTTTGTACATACTTCATCAGTCTTAAAAGAACTACACTGACTGCTGGTTGCTTCTAGAAGCAGCGCAAAGCACTGGTGCTAAATTTTAAAGCCTTAGGTGGCTTGGGCTTGGAGTACCCAATGGACCTTCTCACCTCACATCAACCTGACATTTATAAAGATTTTCTCAGGAGATTTTTCACCCTATGTCCCTGCCTGGTAAAGTGAAGTAGGTGACTATCAGGCAGAAAGTGTTCCTCTGTATGGCAATTCTCCCTAGCAATAATGTTCCCCAGACAAATATGTGAAGCACTGGTTTTCTTTTTCCTGTTATCTATGTTGCTCTAGAATGCGGAAGCTTACTGTATTTTTCATTTTTTACTTCTATTTGTAATATTTTTAGGCTGTTGTAAACTGTTTGGAGATTTTCTTCGAAACATGAAGCAGTAAAACAAACAATAATATATAGAGCAAACTTAACTCCCACTGATTTTCAGAGGTGATTATTTCTTAGTGATTATTTATTATCAATTACATTCCCCACCTCACCCCCACTGTTTTTACTAAGGTTATAGCGACTTCCAGAGAATCTCCCATCTATGGCTCATTGGGCTCCACACAACCCCACATCTCCCTTGCTCTGTCTTTTGCCAAGGGTACCTCAACACCCACTGTGGCGTTTGCCCTCCTATGTGTGTGACATCATACTGGTTTCATAGGGAAAGGGTTAACTAATTGTAAAATGACTAACCAATGGGAACCCAGGGGGCAGAGTTAACTGTGTATAAGGTTTAAGCACAGAGGTTTTATAGGGAGTTAGAGTTAGAGTTGTTGAAAAGACAGTCTGGAGTTAGAAGAGACAGAGAAGATAAGTCTGTGGGTTGGGCTAGTCTGGTGTGAGAGAGCGAGAGAATTTGTTAGGAGGAGTCAGTCAAACAGTTGAGATAATCAGCCAGAAGGTATTAGGAAGGTATAGGCCGGTAAAGAAACTAAAGTTAAGATACTGACAGGAATATTATCTGAGAAACCAAAAACTTGTTAATATTTGTAAAATAAACTTGTTTTTTTGGTTCACTTTTAACAACTGACTGGACTCAGTTTTTTACCAGGGAGTAACTGGTTGGTGGCAGCCAGGAAGCGAGCACAGTGTGGCACAGGGATCAAGAAACCATTAAACATCCCGGGACCCTGTGTGATCGCCACACCCACTATTCTGGAACTGTCCAGTGACATGCTTGTTTATATTGTGGATATTAAGGACCTAGGTGCCCCTTGTCTACATGGACAGTGAGGGAAAAAAGACCTAAAGGATGTGGAAGTCTAGCACAGTTTAGGAAAAGCTTCTATATTTCTTAAGGGGCAGAGGATGAGGAAGAAGCTAAAGTACTCTGGGTAGTGTCTGCAAAGCCCCTCCCCACAAAATGCTGCGATTTGACTGGAATCCGTTTTTTGTTAGCAGAAAAGCATAAAGAAGCCCATGAAGCAAGAAAGACTGGAGGCTTAGATCTCCTATCCCACTCTCATTGTATTCATTTCCTTCTATTCTCAAACAAGTAAGGTTTTCTTTGCAGCAGAAAACTGAGCAGTTTAAAAACAAGTTCAAAAGGCTGTATTTCTGTTAAAAATCTATAGAGAAATGATGAAGAAGTATTGTGAAGTAGAACAGTTGTGTCCTCTCCTGTACAAATGAGGCTTGGATAGCTTCAGCTGCATGGGCCTACATTTAAGATTGTATGAACCATTTTTAGAGTATCACACCTGCAATATTACACACGTTCATGCTGTGTAATAAAGATCCCATAGATCTGAGTGTTAAAGCTTAACAAAATGAGGAGGAGTTGTTAGTATGCCAGTTTGTTAAGTCAGCAACAGAGCATCAGAGCTTCCATGCTGTTGGGGCATGTCATATGGTAAGGACATGTCATCCCCATAATTAGTAATAATGCAGGGAAAGTAAAATTGCTGGGTGAGGTCATATGGGGATTTGGGCTGGTGTGTCACCAGTGTATGGATGACAGCCTCTCATTTCTGTCCTCTGAACCTCGGGAAGCAGTAGAAGTGGCGAACAAGTAACTGGTACTAGTTTTTGGACTGGGTGTGTGTGAACAAAGGGTGGAGTGACATAGAAGTTAGTGTACTTGATGAAGTTGTGCTCTCTTGTGAAAAGCAACAGTTTCACAACTTCTGGGAACAGCCTTGGCAGTGCTGGCAGTGGCCCGGAGTGCCTTTCACCAGTTTCAGTTTGTGCGCCAGCTGTGCCCTTTTATGGAAAGGCTAAACTTCACTTAAATCATTCACGCCGAAGTTACTTAGAACTTGAATTAGTTATCTGTTCTGCTTAGGGATGACCTTGAAGAGAGCTTGGAAGTTTCAAAAGGTGGCTTCTAGGGCTGTGACTAGATCATATTATAACAAACCAATTCTTTGCCAGCCATACCGATTACCAAAATGTATCCAAGCTCAATTAAATAAGCTTGTTGTGGCTTTATCGTTCTTAACACTCCAGGGCCAGTGTATCCCAAGAATTGCCTACCCTCTGTGAAACTGTCCAAGCATTATGTTGCGCCACTAGGGCCATTCTCTATAGCTGCAATAGGAACGTGTAGTTTAAAATTTGTTAAATGTCTCTTTGGTTGCATTGAGTAACACACATCACAGTAGCTAAGATATAGCTGAATATGATTATTCATCTTTTTTCTATTATTATTCCCCTGTTTCAATATACGT
The DNA here is from genome assembly GCF_964252035.2 of Podarcis erhardii. Taxonomy (NCBI): domain Eukaryota; kingdom Metazoa; phylum Chordata; class Lepidosauria; order Squamata; family Lacertidae; genus Podarcis; species Podarcis erhardii. The sequence continues at coordinate 75,113,079 of NC_138497.1, read as the reverse complement.
AAATAAAAGTATTTGTGTTTATTAGGAAACATAGTTCTAAGCACTAGGACCTATCTTTTCAGAAGCCTTTTTCTTTTTGGTAAATGCTGGGCATGTGCTCATTTATAATCTTCACTGGACAATGCATTTGTTCTCCTCGACAGTTGAATAAGGAGGGGAAAGACATTTTGAAAAATGTGTTCCTGTCGTCTTTATGTGTGTGCCTTTCCTTACATCATGTTGAGCAGAATTCCTATGGGTACCTTGAACAGTAGTTTCTGGGAGCAAGATGGATACCTGACTAGACTAGCTTTGACTAGAATTGTCTCACAAGATTCTTGAGATTATGAGATATTTGTCAGTCAGTTTTAAAGATGGTTAGATTTCAAGACTCAAAACAAAAACAGACTTCACAACTTTTTCTTTTTGTAAAATGCAATTTTTAAAAATGTAGCTTCCTTTCTCCGTATGTGCATGTATAATTGATAAAAGACATGGGCACAATGAGCACTTGGGGAAGGGCCATCCATCATGTGCCAGATTTACAGTTTACACAACAGCAGACAAATAGCTGTATTAATAAGAGTTAAAGCTTAATCCTTGCAGTCATGAACTGCTGCAAATCAGTGCAGTTGTTACAGCTAAGGAAGCCCAGCATCATAATTTTTAAACTATAGCAAAATGACGCAGTAATGTAAAGAAAAGCACTTTTGTAATCCTTCATTGCTAATTGCAACAGACATTCATTAAATGTCTGATGGGGCCCAGCATAATTGACCTGATGCAGAGCCTCTAGCACTGTGTACCTGTTCTAGGATCCAAGTGTTTCTTGCTCTGCTCATTTCAAATTTTGTGCAAAAACCGATCAGAAGGTCAGCGGTTTGAATCCCCACAATGGGGTGAGCTCCCGTTTTTCGGTCCCAGCTCCTGCCAACCTAGCAGTTTGAAAGCACATCAAAATGCAAGTAGATAAATAGGTACCGCTCCGGCGGGAAGGTAAATGGCATTTCCATGCGCTGCTCTGGTTCGCCAGAAGCGGCTTAGTCATGCTGGCCACATGACCCGGAAGCTGTACGCCGGCTCCCTCGGCCAATAAAGCAAGATGAGCGCCACAACCCCAGAGTCAGTCACAACTGGGCCTAATGGTCAGGGGTCCCTTTACCTTACTATAGAATTAACATCACGGAGTTCTGTTTTTTTTCCAAATCAAACTGTATTGAAGTTTCAATATCGCCCATTCAAAACCTTGAGATGGATTTAAACAGCATAGTTTAAAACAGATTAATATTGACACAAAGTTGAAAGGGGAAACTAAAAAAAGAATTAAACAGCCTGCTTAAACCCACTAAGAAGATGTTAGCCTGCCCACACACAGAGTCACATAACTTTCAATATGTATATTTAAGAGTCTTAAAACCAGTTCACAAAACCAAGTGGCTGAGTGATAATTTACTTTAAATTCTTTAAATGGAACATGTCAGGCTATTTTTGTGTATCTGTGCAACATGTGGAACATCTGATTTTTTGCCACACCAGAGCAAACTGCAAGAAGAGACATAGTGAAAAACAGATGTTTTGTGCGTCAAATTGCTGCACATGAGTGGGTTGCCATGCAGAGTAGCCTTCATGTGGTAGCTTGGTCTCGTGAATAGTCCTCCATGCCCTGAACAGTAAACACTTTGCACTTACAAACTCATTGACTTCTACTTCCATATAATGGCTGTAGTATTATGGCAGTTGAGGCTACATGGGTAGCAAGATTCTTTCTTTTGTCATAGCCAGCAGCAGGAAAGCCCCACTTCCATGCATGGAGATACCTTGTTAGAGTGCTTAGATATGAATATAATATCTCTCAACCTACCACCCCATTGATTCTTAAAAAATAACTGAAGTTGATCTCTTGAAAGTTTCCTGAAAACTAACAGTTGGTTGTATAGAGGCAGCAGAAAGATGCACACAATTAAATTCCACTGCTTTCATTCCTCATATGGCACCTTGGGACCATTGTTGGCCTAGGACATCTATAGTGCAATTTCTTACTCTTGTCATGTTATAGAAGTGCAATTTAAAAGACTCTTGGCTACTCTTAGTCTCCAGAATAATAAATGACAAGGGAATAAATAAGCCTTAGTACGTACTGGCATGTATTATTGGTAGTCTTGCCAAACCCTCATGGTTGTTTTTTTAAAATATTGCAGCCTGAAATTACTTTTCTAATTCATTAAGAGAAGATAGACAATATTAAAATAAGCAAATGCACCAATGTCTTTGGAAATAATTTCCCAAATAATCTATTTGTCCAGATTTAGTAAACAACATTAGCATATATTTGATTTAGACAGTATACAGTTTAAGCTTGCCAAACTGGGATCCAAATTCATATGGAGAAAACAGATGGGATTGCAGCTGGGATTTTGCTGCTCCATCTCTGCTTTAATAATAATCTAGAGTGCACTTTCTCCCTAAGGACTAATTTCTACCTAAGGATTTGCAATGCAATCCTATACATGCTTCCATAGAAGTAAGCCCTGCTGACTTCCGTAGAGCTTACTCTAAGGTAAGTGTTATAGAATTGCAGCCTTAGTTGTATTTTCTAGTTCAGCATCCCCAGGAGGGATCAGAGCTGGACAGAGACCAATTTCATCTCCAATGTGTAGAATTTTTGTACATAGATTCTTCATAAGAAAGAATATGAAGTAAAGGCAATGAAACTGAAAATGGGGAGGGGGGAGAGAGAAAGTTTCCAGGCTTGTACATGTATTTGTCTTCATAGAAGGTATATGTATATAATCTATAAAGTAACGGGTTGTATTCAACTAAGGTGTGCTCAGAGTAGACCCATTGGAATTCATTAACCAAAGTTAGCCATATTCATAAACTTTGACGAGTCTAGTCTGAGTAGAACTTACATTTGCTACAACCTAATGTGATATAATAGATACAGTGAATAAATTCAAGCAGGGCATAATCCACCACAAAACCATCATGTAGAAGCTCAGTTGAATTAATGGGGGCTACAGAAAACCACTGCCAAAGACTTGGACAGCTCCCAGCCATTTTAGTGAGGTTTGTGCTGAAGAAGCTCCTAGTGGATTGTGCTGATATCCTGTGCTAATTTGTTACACTGGGCTCTGTTCTTTTTCCAGTACATTTGCTAAACTCTGTTTTTAAGCTGATTTATTCTTCATAATTGCTGCTGTGCTTTTGGCAGTTTGACTCTCCTTTGCACAGAATAAGCAGACTGGATTCTATTCTGCTTCTAATCTCTGGCTTTCCATTTTGGAATTAGTAGGTATTACAAGGAGCAGTTGAAACCTTTTCTTCCATGCTCTTATTTCCTTTCACTGTCAGCTCTAACTAATGACCTGTGTGTTTCTGAATGGTGCCAGTGCTACATAGCTACACCAGGGAGCATGTGCGCCATAGAAAAGAGATATGTTCTACATTGAATAATTACCTGGACAAATATTTTCAATTCATATAAAAAGTTCTTGATAGTGCTTGATTTTGCTTCAAGGACCTGTTGTTAGTATTCAGGCCTGTGAGCCTGTGAATGTAATCCTACAGTGTATTTACACCCCCATTCCCACCTCAAAATACTATTAAGGTTTTTTTGCCCTTTATTCTGTTGATGCCCTTTATTCTGTTGATGTTCCATATGTGCCTGCTGTCTGAGTGCATGCAGACACATGTTCAGTCCTAATAAGCAGATCCTCTTTCACCCAGCAGTTGAAAGAAGATGCACTGGTTTGTAAAATGCCTAGCAGCAGGCATTAAGAATCCAGTTATAGCAGCTGTCATCAGTAGAAACACACAGGTGTTCCCAGTAATATGTGCAGCTTTATTTTATAACATACACTTGTGTTTTTTTCTGTGGCTCAATATTTATAACATCCAAATGGGTAACTTGCAATAACCTACTTCTTCTTCTTCTTCTTCTTCTTCTTCTTCTTCTTCTTCTTCTTCTTCTTCTTCTTCTTCTTCTTCTTCTAGTGGGTTACACCCAGTGTTTCAAAAGTACAAAGATGCTCCCGAATTAATCTGCTTCCCTCTTCCCCCTCCTTCTTCTCCCAAAGCCCTCTTCTGAGGGTTGGAGAAGCTCAGGAAAGGTCTTGGGCAGGAGTGGCTAACTTGAGGTCCTCCAGATGTTGCTGAACTATAATTTGCATTAATTTCTGGCTGCACTTGGTGGGGATTGATGGAAGTCATAGTACAGAAACATCTGGCAGGGGGAGCAAGTGTGAGAGGGGAGCTGGGGGAAATGGAAGAAAGGTTCCTTACAAAAGTGAAAGCTTTACAGAAGTATTTTTGATGAAACTCAGTGGGATTTATCCCTTAACAAGAGTGCTAATGGATTTCCACCTCAAAGTGAATTCACTTAAAAATGATGGCTATTGAAATGAGAGCTACTGACTTTCAAGTACATTTTCTTTGAATCTTCACCCAACTCCTATTCACACATTATGCAGGTGAAGTGGGGTCCATGTATTGACGGAGCAACGTGGCCATGCTGCTGGGGCCCTCCCTGTTTCATTGAGCTCCCCAGCCCCCCCTCCACACGTTGTGTATGGACATCTGCAGCTGGAAAGCTGATGTATGTAAACCTCTGTGGGAATTGGAATCCTGCATGGTTAGGATTGCAGCATACAGGAGGGCAACATAACTGCACTGTCCTTTGAAGACAGAGTGGGCTTCAGAGATTCATTGAAGGTTGCTGTCCTAAATGAACACAAGACCACATGCTATGTGGCAAAGTTTCTATTCAGAGTGTGCATCTGGGTAAGAATTAATGTCTAGCTGGTATTTAGTTTAAGTTTGCATTTCCCTCCTGTACAAATACAGGGAAGTGCTGATTGGTCCTAGCTTTTCAGAAGTGGGAATTCACACAGTGAAAGATACACATGTAGGATTGATACATTAGAATCCACATTCAAGTTGCATGCTTTTTCCTGCAATGTTTTCAATGTGTGAATTGTACCTTTTCCTAACATTGGTAACTTTTTGAAATCCCGGATTCATGTGTGCTATTCTTCTTGTTAACAGTCCATTTAATTACAAATATACCTAGGCTCAGTATGTAATATTTCTTCATCCTTGCACTACTGATCAAAAGCTTTTTATTAAATCTAACAGTGCCAGAAAGAGAACTTTACTTAGTGGAAACCAAGGTTCATGCATTTTCAGGGAAGGTGGTGTGGTTTTTTTCCTGAGCAAGAAAAAGAGTTTGGACCTCAATTAACCTATGAGTCAGTGCTGCTGCAGGCCAACTATCCTTTCCCTTTGATCTCCCCACTGCTTTGTATTATAAGACTGGGAATTATCACCTCCCACTTCAGTTTTGCTCACTTTACTTTTCCAGTTTACAGACACCTTCACGTCAAGCTCTGTTTATAATCCCTGCTCCCATCTCTTCCCAGACTTATCAGAGGAACTGTTTATATAAAACAGCAATTCAAAAATATGCATTTTAAGAAGAAAGTTGTATTTCAATTACATCCTTTAGATATCTGCATCCTTTAGATATATGGAAATATGTATAGAAGCCAATAAATATTTTTTTCTATTGCTCAATATATGCATGTGCAGGCAACTTAGCATCTTTTATGTAAATTCTTATGTACCTAACCCTACTAAGTAGAGTTTATAGCTTGTGGGAGTCACAACTTAAGTACCATTGAAATCAATGTGAAAACTTAATCCAAAGTTAGTTTGGATCCAAATAAATAAGCATACATAGAAAGGCACTGTGGAAAATAACTTTAGACACACACTTGTGTACAGAAGTTGTGGCACAAAATAGTTTACAATTGACAACATATCAAATAAAAAATAGCAGACAGATGTTAACTTTATGACAGATATCTACATCAATCCCAGTCTTATAAAGGCATCAGTACAATTGTACAGTGTAAGATACTTAATTTGTGAACTTTTAAGGATGTTTCAGTTAAATGCCCAGTGTCTATTTACTTTCCTTTTCAAAGTGATTTTTCAAAGAAATGCTGTGTATGAGCTTTTATTGTTTGGTGTAATTTAACCCATTCCAGGCCTATCTGAATAACAGGTATTTTGACTTTCCTCTTTATTTTTTTCTTCCCACCCCCTTTTTGGTTAACATGATGAAACAGATGATAGTGAAAGTGGGAAGAAAATCTCTTGATAAAAGCTGTGAGGTGACAAAAGCTTTCTCTGGGCAGTTTTGCTACTAGATTCATGGCTAGTTGGCTTATTACAGTCCTTGGAGAGTTAGAAATAGGGTCAAATAGTGATGTGAAACTGTTCTGTGGTTTTGTAAAAATTGCAAACAGCAGCTTCAGACCTACCAAACTGGGGTGTTTTTTTTTGTTTGGAAACAAAATCCAGATTTCTTCTCTCATACTTTTAATTGAAGAGGAGCTTTTGTTTTGCTTTTAAAAAAAAAACAACCAAAAAACCCCACCCAACATAGATGTCTTATGTGTGTAATTCTCTGAAGTGGCACCTTTTAATTTACTTAGTCGAAATAGGAGCTTAGACTTTTTTTGTGGTGTGTTAACTCTCCTATTTCTAATGCCTGCTAGAATATTTTATTGCTATTGGTGGAGTCACTTTGGTGGAACCAAAATAATTTTGGTTTTCCATTCTTAACCAAAGAAAGGGTGTGTGTATAAGTGTAATCCTTCATTATTTTCACATTTTACTACCCATGTTTTCCTTTATCCATTGCATCAGCACTCTTTTAAGATTTTGTCCTCAGAGTCATCAAAGAAGGCAAAAACTGCAGATTTCAAAAGGTACAGCTCCACCCCCAATTTGGTTGTCTTCATTCTCCCCCCCCCCCCCACTCTCCTGGGAAACTGACATTGTAATAAATATAATTCCATAGGTCGTGGGGCATAAATTGATTTTATGTAGCTCTTTGTCCTGGCCATAAAATGTATCACACCCTATGCTCTTCTAAGTAAACCATTAAAAATGGGTTACAGCTATACTAACAAATGGTGGGTTACTGTGTATTCATTTTAATAAAATCTCTCTTGCATGAAAAATCACATTTAAGTCATTGGGAAAGATTATTTGCATATATTCCTAAGGGTGAGAATTGACATTCTAGTGCAAGGCTTTAGAATGTAAAGCAAATACACATTCATTCATTTATTTTAATGTGATGTGATGATAAAAAAATATAAAATTCATCGAAGAATGCTGAACTCCTGGAAATTGCTGTTGATAACTGTCCAAGCTTACGTTGACGTCTTCTTGTTGACAATTAATATTTGATGTCTGCTATTTTTTCCATAATGGAGTCTGGTCTTGTAGCTTCTGACAAAGATCTATGCCTGAAGTTTTTTTAATGTATATTGAAAGGAATTATGCATTACAAGTGTGTTGAGTGGGTCACTGTTAAGTTTTGTAAAAGTTCATGTTGCAGCCAAGAAATATTGGGCAAAATTCAGCCAATGAAATCATTAGGACTTTGAAGTTCTTAACGTGTCCCAGAACATGCTTGTTCTTATTTGATTTTGACTGTATACACTATGTTCTGCATAGCACCAAGCACGGTATTTACACTTAAATGTTTATTACTGTAACTTTTAGTAGGAATGGTAAGGTAAAATTCCTCTTGAGTCACCAGCGCTATTGTCGATGTTTATCTCACTTGAGATACTGTGTCTATGATTTAACCTGGTTTTCCCCCGCCCCCCTGTTCCTTAATTTCATCCAGTTATGTCTAGACGGCATCTGTGAGTTTTGCCAAACACCTCACCTTTATGTTTAGCCTGTAATAATAGGAATGGTCTACAATACCACTTGTAAAGGTTTATGAACTTTTGCCCTCTTTCTAAACTTCCACACACACCCTCCGCCAAACCTCCTGGGCTCCCTAAACTATTCCTTCCAATCCATTTTTCTCCACCCCAGCTCATTTTCAACACACTCCCTGTCCACACAATACTTTATCTCGTCCTCTTTTACAGCAATCCCTGTGTGGTTTCAACTCACTTTTTAAGAGCTTTGTTCATGAATAGGCCTTGCCATGATCCAGAAAGTGCATTGGGTGAATCCACATGCTTCTCTGAACTGCTTGGGGATTATGCTTTCCCTACATGAGGTTAAACAACACTGGCTGTACCAACTTTGGCTGCAGCTACCACCGCCCTGCACTTCTTGTACTTTAGATATTACTGGGTAGCAACAGTCGGAAATCAGCTGGTGTATGTCTGTGCAACCTTTATTCATATCTAATAGTATTTCTTCCAATATACACTTGTTCTTCCCTGTATCATATCAAGCAATAAGATGACCCTGGTGTTTAGAAACGGAATTGCTGTGTGGGTAGCTATTTGAACAACCAAGAACAAAAGCCAAACATTAAAATACACAAGCTATGTTGTATTTATGTTAAGACGCTTAAAACCGTGTTCTGGAACATAAATAATATAAGTGCTCACCCTGCTTAGGGCCAATGGTGAGCCTGATCACTGGGTTTCTTAGATAAAGTACAAAAGTACAATTCATTTGGCAGAGAGAGAAAGCTGTAAAACCGTGTTTATGAAAGACAATCTTACTCATCTACGAGTGATCGCCAAAGAAGAAGAAGAAGAACTACCTTTCTTGGTTGTTATTAAGCACTGTGGTTTGTAATTTAGAATGCTTTGCTCTGTCCTACTACATGCAGGTCACTATTGAATTGGAGCAAGTAGAACCACTGGGTTGAATCCAGACTTAAAAACCTGAAATTAGTTCTCACTGAAATCAGTTGGGCAAGCTTTTTTTCTTTCTAATTATTTCATGTGATTTAAGGCATTTATATACCACTTAATCATTACTGTTTCTAAATGATGTACATAGGGATAAATCATACAAATAGAAAGTCACAATCAAACCTTAAAATGCCTGCTGGAATCAGAAAGTACCATATTTTTCCATGTATAACATGCCCCCATGTATAAGACACCCCTATTTTGGGGGACTCCAAATTGAGAAAATGGGGGGAGATTGTATCTGTGTATAAGATGACCCACAATTTGGAACATAATTTTTAAATAAAAAAACCTAGTCTTATACACAGAAAAGTACGGTATTTAAATGCCTGAAGTTTAGCTAGGAGAGTGCTTGTCTAATCTCAGATGGTAATTAGCCACCACTTGAATCCTGTTGATTTCTGTGGGCAACTAACCTAGTCTGGATTCAACCCATTGACCTTCATTTTCTGTACACAGAGCCCCTACTGGAGGATTTGCAAGAGGAGAGGACTGTATCTTTGTCACCCTCAGCGAATACATTCTAATGTAACTTTGGTCTACTAAGACCCCTAGATCCTTTCCACATGTACTACTGGCAAGCCAGGTGTCCCCCTTCTTATATTTATGCAACTTGTTATTACTGCCTAAGTGTACATAGAACCTTACATTTAGGCCCAGTTCTCCAATCTCCAGCACCACAGTCGCCTTTCTCCTATGAGTTTTGGAGGTTTCAAAAGTCAAAGCTAGCCTGCTCTTTTCTTCTGATGGGAGTTTCACCATTTGCCTCAACTGGAATGGATCTTACTCTGGACTCTGAGAAAAAAAATCTCTGCTTTACGTTTTATGGCTGTTAGAGAACTGAATGTGCATTTAGTATTGGTTTTCCGCAAATTGTTCTATCTCCCTGACACACACAAAAGGAGCAGGGTGACTGTGGTGTTGGAAAGAGGAAATCTTTTGGTAATAGTATAACCTCAAGGGTGAATGAGAGAACATGGTACAATTTTCTTTTTGTCTTGAATCCAAGCACTGGCTGAAACAGCTCATCATAATTAGAAGCTTTTCAGCAGCTGTGGATAACCTTGAAGGTTGCACTGGGTCCCTTTTATTGCCCTTGGCTCTCCGCTGCATTGTAAATAATGTCTCATTAAAAAATGAAAAGCTTTGTCTTCCAGAATTAACTTTATAAAAAGGTTACACTCTACATCCTGAAATGTATCTCTGGCTGAACCTCTGTCCTCCCCTACATTAAAAAAAAAAATTCTGAGGAATTTGTCAAAAGCTTTTAGTAGAATTGATGTATTCAGCTTAGCTGTTTAAATTTTCTGAAAACTAGTAAGCACTCATGCTTAATGACAATAATGTTTCTGGAGGGAAAAATCAGAAAGAGATTGAAATTAGAGTGAAGAGGAAATATTTGTTCAGGGGGAAAGTGCAAGTCTGCAAGGGCTAAATACATGTTGAAACATGTTGTTAGTGAGTCACTGCACTCGTTACCACTTGCTTGCAGTTAGCAAAAAGGTTTAATAGTCCTGCAGATTTTCAAGCTCTCCTTTCTTTTAAAGGAGATTAAAATATTGCTTTTAAAGTACAAAATCAAGGAGCAGGAGTACTATTATATATAGTTGCATTCTCCAAATTTCATAGCCCTTTCTTTAGCTTTTCAAAGGAAGATGCCTGCCCTCTGAAATGATGTACTGCAGACATCTGTCAGTTAGACATGGGGCTGGGAGGATTGTTTATGGTTTTGTGAGAACTGCTAAAGAGTTGGCTGAGGAACTGCCTTCTTAACTTTTCCTTCTCTGCAAAGTTTTCTCTCCTGTTAGCCTTGTCTGCTTATGCCAAGCCACTTCAGCACTGGGCAGTCAGTTTCTGTCTGAACTTTGATTAGTGTGTTTCTACTTTCAGAATTGCTTGAACATTTTGTGATTCAAGGTGACTAATGCAGAACAGAAGTAATACACTATAGCTTACATAGTCTCTGTTCACGTTGAACCAAACTATGGCATGCTGGCTAGATCTTCCTATTTGGAGGGGATTTTATTTGGGAACTAAAAAGGTGATGGAAATCTGGTGCCTCAACATGGGCATGCAAATTTGTCTGCAGGATTCCAACTCCAGCATTCTACCATCTTTACCTGAAAAAGGAGCGTTCCTAAACTTGGCTTTGAGGGGGTCAGGAGGGTAGTGCGTGGGTGGAGGAGGGAGTGGATCATTCCACATGGAAGTTGAAATGCTCGTACAGACAGAGCAGTGCTGGTTTATTCATTCATCAAATTTGTATACTGCCCTTCAGCCACAGATCTCGGGGCAGTTCACAACATAAAAACACAGTATAAAAACATGTTGAGTTCTACCCATAGTGTCCCCCTTTTAAAAAGTGTGCTTGCAGCACCCATTACTGGAGACATTTAGTAGTAAGTGTTGCCTCCGTTGTTGTTTTTAAGTATTGCTTTGGTGCTTTTCCTTATTTTTCCATGGATTTCCAAGTCTGCCTACATACCATCATAACACATGGCTACAGTTATATGATTATGATTTCAGGGAACTTTTTTTTTCATGAAGAGGAAAACATCTGGGTTGGAGAATACTGTAAAGTGAAAAAGTTTCTGCTCTGTAACTGACCATAGTATTAAAGAGGGCTAAAATAATAATAATTTTAAAATGTAAGGGAGATTTTTAAAGCAGTTTTGTAAAGTCCTTTTACTGCTAAAGCTTTTGGAACCCCTGTAAACTGATGAGCTACCCTGAACCTGAGGGGTAGCCAACATGGTACCCTCCAGATGTTGATGGACTACACCTCCCATCAGCCCCAGCTAGCATGGCCAGTAGGGCGGTTCATAAAAAACTTTGTTTTGAAAATGCCTGCTCCAAAGGTCTTATCTTACTACACATGGGATTATATAGCTATATCTGAAATTTCATGCATATCAGTTAATATCTTGACCCTCCTCCACAAAAATAGCTGTTTACTTGGCCATTTTCCTATATCATAAAGGCTGAAATTTCAATTCTGTGGTGCAGGGTCAAGATATTAACTGATATGCATGAAATTTCAGATATAGCTATATACTCCCCAGTGTAGTACGTCAAGACCTTTGGAGCAGGCATTTTCAAAAAAAAGTTTTTTTTATGAACCGCCCTAATGGCCAGTGGTCAGGGAAGATGGGAGTTCAAATCTCCAAAATCTGGAGGGCACCAGGTAATACTCCCAAAGCATTTCAAACAGTTAAATTACACATGCAATACATAAGCAGTACAATATCAAAGCAGCACAATGTCAATTTAACTTTTAAAATTCAAGTATGCTATTATGGATAATTAATATAACATATATGGGACACGGGTGGCGCTGTGGGTTAAACCACAGAGCCTAGGACTTGCCGATCGGAAGGTCGGCGGTTCGAATCCCCGCAACGGGGTGAGCGCCTGTTGTTCGGTCCCTTCTCCTGCCAACCTAGCAGTTCGAAAACACGTCAAAGTGCAAGTAGATAAATAGATACTACTCCAGCGGGAAGGTAAACGGCGTTTCCGTGCGCTGCTCTGGTTTGCCAGAAGTGGCTTAGTCATGCTGGCCACATGACCCAGAAGCTGTACACCGGCTCCCTCGGCCAATAAAGCGAGATGAGCACCGCAACCCCAGAGTCGGCCACCCTTAATGGTCAGGGGTCCCTTTACCTTTAATATAACATATAGTTAATAGGCTGTCTTGATTCAAAATCAGGGGTGCTGCAAGATTCTAGAAACACTCAGAATTTGGCAGTCTGTAGGTCTTGGCATATGCAGGTTTGGGCATTAGCACAAGCCAAGACATAGATGCCTCCTCTGCACCTGTTGTGGTCTGCGTAGTACAAATCAGGCTCATTCCAAGAGGCACCATGCACACTGAACTATGCACAGGAACCTCTGAGCCTCTATGCGCACAACACATCCAAGCTTATGCGGCACCATGGGAACTTCTAAGTTCCATCAGCATTCAACACCCTTTCACAAGGGATAGTTCTAGTTAGAGTTGGATTAAAATATGCAGTTTAATGTGTCTTTAATGATGGGTCACTTAATTGTAATGATCTCAGCCCTACCACAAATGGGATCCTTTTGTCATATTCTTTTTTACAAGCTGCCAGATATTAGTGTCATCTGAACAACTTTACTCTTCTTGTTTGCTTGAAGGAGTCTGCATTACTTTCCAGAGATTAATCCAGTTGGGGAATGTTGTATGTTCAGCTCAGTGTTAACACAACAAATGATGAACTCACACATGATTTCAAATAAACTGGCATAAAGCCACAGTAATTAATGTCACTTGACCTACGTCTGTCAAGTCCACGCAGTAAGTCACACAGCAACTACGAGTGGTGGTAGCAAAACTGTTTATTTAAGCCCAGAACTACCCCAATCATGTATGAAGTAGGATAGTGTCCCCTTTTCGTATGTGATGGCCTGGGACTCGGGATCGGACTCGGAGGCCACACCAGATCCTTTGCCCCAGGCGGCATCTGAACCTAGTCTGGGGCCTGATTCTGAAGAGCCCCAGGCTGCACAGGTTCCCCTGCAACAAGCACCAGCTGGGCCGAGTCAGGGGCCTGAGCCTGCCCTGGCTCCAGATGCGGGGATTACCTCGTTGCCTGCAGCTGGGCAATCACTTACAGCTGCTCCACTACCAATTGGGTCAGGAAAGGTTGAGGCAGCCTCTGGGTCTAGTAACCCACCGACATCTCCCGAGCTGCAGAGACTGAGGTCTGAGAGGAAGAGAGACATGAGTACTCACAGGAGGAGTGCTCACCTTTGGGTGAGACAAGGGAGGTGAGTCACCAGGGATCAGGACTGGCTATTACCCCGACAGAGATAAAAGGCTGCTGGACCCCACCCCAGGTTGTGGGAGCAATGTTGCTGTTTGCCAGAACCTTCCTGTGCCTGACCTTACCTGGTTTCCTGCCTTGTGTCCTGCTTTGGCCCTGTCGGACTGACTCCTCGCAGAACTCTTGGATTTGGGACCCGGACCTGCGTTAGCCCCAGGCCCAGCACATTGTAGAGTAGAAGTGAACAGGTGGCGAGTGGTAGTTGCTTTTCCATCAGCAGCTTTCTGCCCTTTACTCTGTTCCCCAGAGCACTTTTCTCATCAACTCTTGATTCCAGAAGCTTGGTTGGGAGAGAGAAAATAGTCAAGATGAGACTTTGAAAAGTAAGTGGTGAAGGCAAATAGTGATCTCCACCCCCAGGATGGGTCTACCACTATTGTGTTTTCTTTGAAGCTCAGATTGGTTGAGGACAAGGAGCTAAGACTAGTGAAGGGAAAATGTAGAAAAGGATAGCTCAGTCAGTAGAGCATGGAACTCTCAATCTCATAGTTGTGGGTTACAGCCCCATGCTGTGCAAAAGATTCCTGCTTTGCAGGGGGTTGGACCAGATGACCATTGTGGTCCCTTCCAACTCTGCAATTACACGATTCTGTGATTCTAAGGCACATTACACACCAGGCAACGGAGGCAGAAAGAATGCTGGCTGGTACCCCATAGCACCCCCATATCCTTTGTCATTGAGTCCACTCTGACCAACTTGATATACACACTCAGTGATAACAACTTGATTGAGGGATTTGACTGATACTGGCTGATTTTAAAATGTTAGTTTTGGAACCTTATACCACACTGTTAATGACACATTTTTGTTTCAGGCACATGCCTGTCTGACATGTGGTCACTGTAGTTAATGGGCTTTTGTTTGTACAGTGTACAGTTTGTTCATGGGTCCTGCAAGCAGCTTTTTACCCTGAGGGCTATCAGTCAGGCTATTTTGTTCATGTTTTTATTATCAATAGCTGAAAGGATCGAGCAATAACAGTGCCATTGTCCTGTGGAAGCACTTTATGCATCCATCTGGACAGATTTGGCAGGTGTGGCTGAGTATTCCACTTTGTGGTGGAAAATCGAGCATGTGAGGCCACTTTCCATAAGTTGGATTTGTTAGCATGAGTTTAAACGGGGGCTGTCTGTGCTGGGAAGAGACAAATAGACCCTGCTGAATGTCCAAGGTACTTCCATTCTCTCTGCTTTCTGCTGAAAATTCCAAGCTGGAGGCAAGCGATAGTTTTATGGAAGCCCAAAGTGGTTTGAGAGGCTGCGCGTCCCATGGTGTGCACAGACACATATTCTCACACACACCTTTTTGTGCCATTTTCACCTATAGTCCAACAAGTTAAGGAGTTTGCTTTAAAACAAATAAACAAACCTTGCCAAACCTGTTTAGCAACGTCAGGAGCTGGATCAGTGTACGCGCCATAAGCAGTGATCCCTCTTTCAAGCTGCCTGTTAAATCTTTTCAGCAGTCTCCATCTGTAGGTCTCATAGCCTTAATTACTTTAGAAAAAGACTGCAGAGATTACATTGCAATGTATTGTTAAGTCCTCAGGGAGTTTTTCCAGCAGTGAAGATGAGGTCATACAACTGGGTGAGGTGTGTCATACAACTGGGTGGTGGTGGTCTCTCTCTCTCTCTCTCTCTCTCTCTCTCTCTCTCTCTCTCTCTCTCTCTGTGTGTGTGTGTGTGTGAGAGAGAGAGAGAGAGAGAGAGAGAGAGAGAGAGCGCACACAGTGAAGGTGGATAAAGGTGCATGGACTATCCAAGGCCATTCCTTTCAATGGAGCTCGTTCCTTCCTTTTCTATTTGCCAGACATTTTTCATAGCATTACTATCCAAGGGGCAAGAATAAGAATAATAAAAAGAATTTGCCACACACTGCTTTGCTTCACATGAAGGCTAAGAAGGCATGGAGTGTCGAGGTCCTGTTCTGCAAATAGTGAAGCCATGTTCAAATATACAGGAAATCCTTGATGTGATTATTAATTCTCGGGGGAGTGGGTGGTTCATGAAGAAAATGGCACAAGTAGGACTGGCATTGCCTCCACTCTTACACTACATTCCACATTTTTCTCCCAGCTTGGCACCAAGCATGGCACAGTATGGCCATACCCTTGGGGGGGTCCACAAATTGTGTTTGGATTTCCTAGCCAGTCACTGTTTGCCCTCTCTGCCTGTTCCTTTCAATGCCCCTCCCCAAGTTCAAGAGGAAGAAGGGGCTTTACTTATTTGCACTGTGGTATGAAGAAGGCAGGATAAAGCAGGAGTCCTCTTATGCTGTTTCTCATCTTCCTCAAACTGCTGTGCAAGTGACAGGAGACTCAAAGGCCAAAGAGCTTGAGGGAGAGGCAGAGTTTTGTTTCACCAGTGCAGAGATTTACATAAGGAAAGAGGGGGGGTGGGGGCTCATATTGTGGGATCTTGTGTTCTCGCTGCTTGTTTTCTGGAATATAGTGATAGGTGCCTTTGCCTCATATTTTTTATTTTTATTGTAAAAGAACACCTTTTTAAATTAAGCTTAAGTTCTCAGATAATTTAAGTTGCTAAGAAAGATGCTGGTGACTTTTTGTTATATATAAGAGCTGTTGCGAAGTCTGAAATTGGCAGGCACTTCATTCATTTTGCTGCTAGGAAAAGATCTGTATTGTGCGTCCTGCGTTACCTCTTCCAGATTGTAACTAGATACATTTTGTGTTGTGTTACATTTCAGGCAGCTGTTCTTGATGTACAGCCAAAAAGTACATGCTCATATGCTTAACAGCTAGACAGAAATGGGACTTGCACTGAGCCTGGCTGCCTTTGCTTCACACAGAAGAATTAACCACATTAACTGTTTCAGCATGAAAAGTAGCTTTCTGATAGTTGTAAATATTTTGTTATTTACTGTTCAGAGAAATTTGGGTTCAGCATAGCCTCTTAAGGTTCAACAACATTGAATGGCATTATTTCATACGAATTTTGCAGTCTTTTCTTCTGCTTGCAGATGGCTTGTAAACTAGTAATCTGGCTTTCCTTCTTTGAAGACCCTCATCTATCACCTTTTGGACTCCACCCCCATCTATCACCTTTTGGAAGGATGGCTAGATTTAAACGACTACTTCTTCTTTTCTTTTAACTTTATAGCTGCAGCGTACCTTTCCTTTCCTCTTGCAGATCTTTGCAGTGCAAAGGTTTGGCCTGCTACAGAAACCACGGAGGGAAAGTAAAACCATTTCCCTGCCAAAATTGCGAGAGCTGGCTCTGTACAGAGCTGCTCCCATCAAAAGAACTGGAGGAGAGACAGGGGAGTACACTTGATAGGCTGCGAAAATCTCCCAAGTGGAAATGCAGCACTGGGAACCATCAGTGTGCCAGATATGTGGGCTCTTTGGGGGCTTCTGCCCCACCTGGCAATACCAAGGCCCTATTGTTTCTCTTTTAATTTTGGGTGAGGGTGTGCCCAGATTTTCAGGCTGGCAGAAGCTGTGCACCCTGCTCCCCCCACCAGGGCCTAACACCCAGCAAAGAAAAATTGTCTGCTACTGCATACCTTTCCTTTTCTTTTTCTTACCAGCTGGAGTGAAGTACTCAGAACAGGGCTAGGCAACCTAAGGCCCGGGGGCTGGATGCAGCCCAATCACCTCCTCAATCCAGCCCGTGAACATCCGGGAATCATTGTGTTTTTACATGAGTAGAATGTTTCCTTTTATTTAAAATGCATCTCTGGGTTATTTGTGGGCATAAGAATTCGTTCTCAAAATATAGTCCGGCCCTCCACAAGGTCTGAGGGACAGTGGACCGGCCCACAACTGAAAAAGGTTGCAGACCCCTGACTCAGAGCAAACAAACAAAAAAGCCCTCCTGCTTCTGCTGGCTGGTTAACGCTTTCTTGAAACGCATAGGTTTAGTGTTGTTGGTTTTTTTAATCCAAAATTATTTTCTGGTGCTTTACTTTTAATGACAGCAATCTTGTTCTCATTTGTCTTTTTCCTCATCTGGAGTACACTGAATGGAAGTTAGTGCAGTATTTTCAGGGCTGCAGGCTGGGATCCCCTCTCAGCTTCCAAGCTATCGTTCTGTTGAAATGTATTTCAGAATCTGTTTTTAATGCTGCAGCTCAGCCCTGGAACTGTTATAGTAGCCTCCTTTTATTTTATGTTGTGAACCACCCTGAGATCTATGGGTAAAGGGCAGTATACAAATTTTAATAATAATAATAATAATAATAATTGCTCAGAAATAAGCCCCACTGTGTTCAAGGGGCATAAAAAGGTAAAGGACCCCTGACAGTTCAGTCCCGTCATGAACAACTCTGGGGTTGCGGCACTTATCTCGCTTTACTGGCCAAGGGAGCCGGCGTTTGTCTGCAGACAGTTTTTCCGGGTCATGCAGCCAGCACGACTAAGCCGCTTCTGGTGAAACCAGAGCAGCGCACAGAAATACTGTTTACCTTCCCGCCGGAGCGGTACCTATTTATCTACTTGCACTTTGACGTGCTTTTGAACTGCTAGGTTGGCAGAAGCAGGGACCAAACAATGGGAGCTCACCCCGTCACGGGGATTCGAACCACCAACCTTCTGATTGGCAAGCCCTAGGCTCTGTGATTTAGACCACAGTGCCACCCATGTCAAGGGGCATAGTGCCTATCAAATGCATTTAAAATTGCAGTACAAAGATTAAATTCAATGGGACTTAACTCCATGCAAATAAGCATATAGTTAAGAACTGAAAATTGTGTTTTGTTTTGTTTTGTTTTGCAATGGGATTTAGGCATGTTTCATTTTGTATGAAAGCTCTTGCTTCCCATTTCAATCTTTGAAGAAAAATGCTCCATTCATGTAACAGGGTTTCGTATGCCACATGTGGAGTATTCCTTCCCTCGTGGAACAGGGAAAGTTCTGCACACACTCTCCATTAGTACCACTGGATTATATTCAACATTTGCAAGATAGGTTACTTCAAATGATATGTTACTTTTAGTCTCTGGGGCTGCAATCCTATGCATATTTACTTGGAAGAAGGCCCCACTAAATTCTGTATGACATCTGAATAAATATGCATAGGATCAGACCTTAAATCCTATAATTGCCATTAAAATTCACCTTAGTATCTTTATTTTAAAAATTGCAGGAGAGTACAGTTTCAGAACACAAACAAGCACCCCTCTCTTTACAGTGGTACCTCGGGTTAAGAACTTAATTCGTTCCGGAGGTCTGTTCTTAACCTGAGATACCACTTTAGCTAATGAGGCCTCCTGCTGCCGCCACACGATTTCTGTTCTCATCCTGAAGCAAAGTTCTTAACCCGAGGTACTATTTCTGGGTGAGTGGAGTTTGTAACCTGAAGCGGCTGTAACCTGAGGTACCACTGTACTTGGGTATCTCTTCCTGGCATTGCCACAGGAAAAGCTCGGGTCATGACCAGGGCATGTTTTTCTCCAAGGAACACACTGCAAATCATATCTTTTTTAAAAAGGAAATGTTATGAGACACATAGTTAATTAAATTGGATTAGCCACGCAGCGGCTTTTTACTCACTGATTTACTTTGCTGTATTGCTCGTAGTTGAGAGAAGGCAGGCTGGTGTAGAAAAATATCAGTCTATGAAATGAAAAAAAGGGGGGGAGAGAATGTGGTATTTCTTTCTATTTAGATGGGCAGAATAACAATTCTAAGGAGGTCTAGATTTTATGAGAAATTATCCAGCACACTTGGATGGAGTGTTGGAGTGTTTGTGAGGTGGGCATGAGAATGAGACCAAGAGAGATGTATTTTTCTGGTGGCCAGTACCTCCACATTTTAAACATTCCTGTTGCAAGTGTTAGGCCACATTCACGCCACACATTTAAAGCACTACGAGACCACTATAAGCTGCCATGGCTTTCCAGCAAAGAGTTCTGGGAGCTGCAGTTTGTTAAGGGTGCTGAGAGAAGACCCCTGTTTCCCTCCCAGAGCTACGATTTCCAGAGTTCCCTGTGAAGAGGCATTGTTGTTAAATCACTCTGGGTTCATAGGGAAGGTACTGCCAGTCCCATCTTTTCCAGGGCACCCATGCTTCATATAAAAGAACTGCAAGCAGAATTTATCTCTTGGCATATATGGTAAACTAAGCAGAGTAACCACTGTATATTTCTGAGGTTCTCCTATTAGAAACATATTCTTCAGTTTGGTTTGAATTTGGCCTTATGAGCATTCACAAAAGTCTTGTTATCCTTGATTGCATAACTTGGTTACAGGGGAAGTCGCAAATACCTTCACCCAGATGATCTGCTGATTGTACCCTCTTCCTAGATGAAGGACAGCCAGTGTCTGGAAAACAACAGATCTGCTGTTGCAAAGATCTTCCTCGGTCCATGGAAACCTCAGACCCATGGATCATACTTGGCCCACCAGGTCTCTCCATTTGGCCCATGAGGTTTAAAACAAAAACAAAAAAAATTACATCCACCTGCTCAACACTATCTGGAGCCAATAGTGAATAATTACTATGGCTTTGTTTTGAGCTTTGTTGGACCCACAGAAAGTAATCTGTGAATACAGGTTTTTAACTTATATCCTGAAGTACATGTTTACTGTCTTGTATCTTGGCTATCAGGAGGACGCAGGTGGCGCTGTGGGTTAAACCACAGAGCCTAGGACTTGCCGATCAGAAGGTCGGCGGTTCGAATCCCCGCAACGGGGTGAGCTCCCGCTGCTCGGTCCCTGCTCCTGCCAACTTAGCAGTTCAAAAGCACCTCAAAGTGCAAGTAGATAAATATGTACCGCTCCGGCAGGAAGGTAAACAGCGTTTCAGTGTGCTGCTCTGGTTTGCCAGAAGCGGCTTAGTCATGCTGGCCACATGACCCGGAAGCTGTACGCCAGCTCCCTTGGCCAATAAAGCGAGATGAGTGCCGCAACCCCAGAGTCGGCCACGACTGGACCTAATGGTCAGGGGTCCCTTTACCTTTATCTTGCCTATCATAAAGGAATCACAATAAATTGTTAGATCAGAGTCATGCCATGGGCCTTATTGGTGTTCTTCGCATTGTTAGCCTAGAAGTTCATCTAGACTGCTTTTTCTGACATTATTTCCCTATGGTACTTTTGCACAGGCATTTCTTTCAATCCACATCTTTTCTAAGGGTGCGAAATCCATTCATGATCCACAGAAAATCCCAACAGTAGCCTGGCATAATCATTGATGCTGTCAAACAAATTTAATAAATAACTAACATTTAAAACAACTGCAACTGCTACACTCTACACAGGAGTCAGAAGGGCCCAATTCATATAAGTGTAGAAGTGTGAGCTTCTCACTGTCCTTCTGCAGCTTGATGCATCATGGCAGCAAAACAAGATGTTCCCATACAATTTCTTCTAGTTTTCCTGAATGAGAGGGCCAAAGACCATGCAGGAACTTTTCACTGGCTTGCATGTATTTTCCTTACTGCATTGGTTTAGAGTATAATCCTGGTCTCTGTTTTGCAAAGGGGAGAGCAAATGAGAGAGTATGTTGGGTTGGCCTTCTCTTCCGTCTTTCCAAACCCTTCCCATTCAGCAAGTGTAGCATCTTTTGCTATGTGACAGGTGAGGACACCATCTACTTAGTTTGCTGGGTGCCTGGCTTCACCATTGAAGCTCTTTTGCTCAATGTACTCGTTCCTGCTGCCACTTTGTATGTGGGTCATGGGATTCCATAGGATGTGGTTCCTGCATGGAGGAAAGGAGAGTCTTCTCCCCCCCCCATCAACTGTGTGCCTTCTGCAACAGAGAGTACACCCTTTAAGAATATATTTAAAATTTCAGTATGTTTTCTGCATGTGAAAAACTTAAAAGCATTTTAAGCTATTTTAACCAAGGTGGTCAGATTGGGAGACAGGGAGAGAACATCAGAATTTATAAACAATAGGAGTTTAGCACTCTCAAAATTAGATTGACAGAGTATGGTAAAATTGACATTGTGCTTCCAGCTTATACCATGACTTAGTTCATCTTATTATGCTGTGAATGTAATCCGTTTTTTGGAAGCCTATCTGGAAAAATTGAACCTACTGTAGTACATCAGCTGTTTATAATCAAAGAAACATATGTTTAAAAGAGCTACAGGGCCTTTATAAACTATGTGTGCAAATTACCTTTGGAATTGGTTTATTGAGTTGTTGAGACCATTGCTTTGGGTAACTGTTCTGAAGCATTGTTATGAATTAATTGCAAACTTTTGATATGTTTAGTTTTGCTTAGGCCAGTTAATCAGATGTGCATGTAACTTAATGCAGCTAATGAGCCTGCAGGAATTAATGCTTAGTGTTGCCTTTCCTTTCCTAGTGAATATTGCTTCCAAAAATAGAACCGGACCTACTAATCAGATAGATAATGCTGTTTTTGTTATCCTAGCACTTCTCTGCATGTTCTGCCAAACCCTCGCCACAACATAATAATAATAATAATGCAATATTTGAACAGACAAGGAGGCAACTGAGAAAGGAATATGACCATCTCTCCTTAGGGAGTTTAATATGCATATTGTATCATTGGCAAGGAGAATGCCAGTCCCTAATGTTTTTCTCTGTTTTGCTTCCATTCACATGCAATCAAATTGGTGCGTTGCAAATTTAATTGCTGTCATTTGGAACATAGCTGCATAGTGATTTAGCCAATTTACCAGCTAAAGAGAATTATCTGTGTACTGTATTACATGTGTGCGTGAGAATACATGGGCTCTGTTGGGAGTGGGGAAGGCAAGAGGTCTGTTCCGTGCTTGGCTATGTCATGTTTGCTTTCTTATATATGTATATCCCCTCTGGGAAAGGAGGATGTGCCATGCCAGAACCCCAGCTGTGACCATTTATATAGAGTGATAGCTTTCCCAGAATTGGGAAGATCTGGCATTAGGTCCTGGTCCCGAGCACATTTAGTATGTTCGAAAAGAGTCTGACACTGTGAACCTAAGTGTCTGGAGGTTAAGGTCTCTTAATTTCGGCAGAACTTGCCTCCAAGTACTGACTCCCCCTCCCCCATTCCTGGCATCCTTTTTGTTTCTCTTTCCTTTTTACTCTCTGTCATTGCTTAACTTTATATTCTCATCTGAAGCTTGTTTTCATTCTCCTAAGATCTTGTTCTGCAACTTCTTAGCCTTGTACTTTCTTTCTCTTTTCTCCCCAGCAGGCACATTCCACATGATAGATTGCTGGTGGATTCAACCTTGTTTATATAAAAGCATTTCATAGCCCTGCCAGACAGCTGTGCTGGCAGGTCACTTTGAAAGACCATTCATGTGTATTGCAAGTGAAGCCTTGGATCCGGGTGGCACTCCTGCCATCTGGAACGGGCCCGAAATTAAATAATTGCATGTGCTTCTTGAAAGGTGGTAGAATTTACTTTTATCTGCACCTTCTCTTTTCCAGTTACCAAGTTTCCAAAAGAAAGAAATACCAGAACTTCTAGCTTTGCAAACATTTGGGAACAAAGACTTAACTCTCCAACTGCTTACGTGGCAGCATATTCTTGAGCTGAAATGTAGATTTATTTACTCAAGGCCAGAAGAAAAGAGCTGAGCAAGGGCTTCTCTAAGGGGCATTGTATCTAATATCAAAAACATAAGCTAACACTGGTTTATTTACGTAAATGCTACAGCATGTCATATAAATGAAAGTTAGCATTTCATATTTTAGGCACAGCCTCTTGTCTGTATCATGTGGTGTTTTAAAGTAAGTCTTCAAAAAAAATTCAACCCCTCAGCAGGATCACTCTTAGCAGCAGCTAATATTGTGCAAAGATCAAAAGGTTTGAGTCGGGGTTTGGATTATTTTGAACGTGGAGTTGGGGGGGGGGGTTACTGTTTCTTTTTTAAGAACCTTGCACATTGACATAAGGGCTGCATAAAACCAAACAGATTATTTTGTGTATGCTGTATCTGTAGATTACTGGGACATTATCACATAGTTAGTTTTGCAACCTTTTAAAAACATTTTGAAGTTAACATGAGAATCTAAACTTGTGTCTTAACAAAGCCATTGCATCCATTTCTCCCCTCCCACTGCACTGTCCATTTTGGTGCAGGGTGGGGTGTGTGTATATATATATATATTGTTGTTTTACTGCAATGCTGGATGGTTTATGTCCAGTGGGATGCATTCAGTCTACCAAAGCACTCCTTGGGAAAGTTTTATTCTCTTTTCCACCACAACAAATGGTCTCAAAGTAGCTTATCCCACAGCAGTTGCATGCACCAGAGCAAAAGGTTTTGTGGGCAGGATCAGTTCAAGACCCATGTTTCAGAGAGTCCTTGGGCAAACTGCCCAAGATAGAGCCTTGTTCAGTGCACCACTGTCATCCTTGCATTTTCATTGGAAGATACATTAGTCACTTTCATAACTGGAACCCGTGACTGTGTTGCAAAGAGGACAGTGTGCACGTGCAAAGTGTTTCTAGTGGTTTTCCTTCTGGCGGCAGCCCCTAGACTACCTTGCCTTGATGGTCCACGTGCCAGTCACAGGTGTGGGCGAATCCAGTGATGAGCAATGGTTGATGTTGTTGGCACCTAGTGGCCAAAAGGTGGTGCTTGAGGAAAGTTGGAACTGAGCAGGCTCGAGGCCAGACTGAAAACTATGTAACAGAAACAAATAAATAAAACCAGTTGTTGTTCATCTTACTGGTGTGGCCCTAAATACATTATACAGTCATACCTTGGAAGTCGAACAGAATCCATTCCGGAAGTCCGTTCGACTTCCAAAATGTTCGGAAACCAAGGTGTGGCTTCTGATTGGCTGCAGGAAGCACGGATGTTTGGGTTCCAAATAACATTCGCAAACCAGAACACTCACTTCCGGGTTTGCCGCATTCGTGAGCCAAAACGTTCAACTCGCAAGGCATTTGGGATCCAAGGTACGACTATTTGCCCTTTCCTCCCCACTTAACAGGCTGCCAAAGGAGGTATAGAGATTTGAACTGGCAGAGGGCTTTCCCCCTTCCTTTTCTCATCACTTCATTCATCTGGCTTTCTCCCTTCACGTATCTCTTTTTCTTCCTCTGGGCTCTCCCTATCCACAAGATGGGAGTCTCCAGCGTGACTGCTGTGGGCACCATGGCACCTTTAGACATCACCTTTGCTACCCACCTGAGCCCCCTGCCCCTCTCAGTTTTATTTTTCTTAAATATAAATTAGGCCAAAGAAATTAGGCCAAAGGCTGCATGAAATTAAGCCAAGGGTCACAAGCAGCCCCCAGCTGCAGTTTGCCCATCCCTGACCTGGTACCTCCCTGAGTGTTGCTCTCATGGGTTCCCACCCTGTAGCAAGGTTCTGTGGTGATGCTTGATCTATATGTAGTGTCATAGGGAGTGGGGTCTGGGAGAACCCTCTTCCCCCTGCACAATTCATGTTGAATTCTGTGCATGGCAATTTTGATCCCAACATATGCCTCTAGAATTAAAAAGGTTTAAGGGAGCTCTTTTTATATTTTTATTTTTCAACCAAAATAAGTTTGGAGCTCTTTGAAAGACCTGCACATTACCGGGAATAGAATTCCGCACATGTTCTGTGACTGAATATCCGGCAGTGAATCTTGAGGAGAGTGAAGGGGGAGGGAGTATTATTTTACTACCTGAAGCAAAACAGGGGTTCTCTGTTAATACATCAGAATTAATTCCACCCCTTGAAAATCCAGATTTCAGATAATTTAAGCTGTCCCTGGGGCTTTCTAAGGACTTGGCCTTTTTGTACCATGTGTTTACAAGAATAAATACCGTCAACAGAGCTATATTTTTTTTCATAAAGCTGAATATGTCAAGCAATAAACACTGGCCTAGTTTCTGAGCGAGCTCTATTTCGGTGACCTCGGCCAATTCTGGCTTCTTATCACAATGCAATTTTTCACATTTAACAGATCTTAAATTGAGTAACGTAATCTGTTTGACCTGTTTTGTGAATTAGAGCTTTTTCACATATTACAATTTTAAATGTATACAGTGGTACCTCAGGTTAAGTACTTAATTCGTTCTGGAGGTCCGTACTTAACCTGAAACAGTTCTTAACCTCAAGCACCACTTTAGCTAATGGGGCCTCCTGCCGCCGCCGGAGCCCGATTTCTGTTCTTATCCTGAAGCAAAGTTCTTAATCCTAAGCCTATTTCTGGGTTAGCGGAGTCTGTAACCTGAAGCGTATGTAACCTGAGGTACCACTGTGTAATGTAAAGCAGCCCATGTTTGAAAACTTGTGAATTTTATAGTATTGGCTGCAGCTCCCTGTCATGTATATAAACAGTGCAAATATATTTCTAATAGCATAATATGTGAAGCAGCTCTCAGAATTATATCATTAGGTGTTCTGTGCATAAGGTGCTGTTTGCCTAATGGCTTAGTCCAGCAAAGCATTTTGGCTTCTTGTCAACATTCTACGTATGTGAGAGAATCTTTTGACTGTTAGCTTCAATGTACTGGAGTTGCAAGATTGTATTTGAATACAGTGATACCTCAGGTTACAGACGCTTCAGGTTACAGACTCCGCTCACCCAGAAATAGTACCTCGGGTTAAGAACTTTGCTTCAGGATGAGAACAGAAATTGTGTGGCAGCAGCGGGAGGCCCCATTAGCTAAAGTGGTACCTCAGGTTAAGAACGGACCTCCAGAACACATTAAGTTCTTAACCAGAGGTACCACTGTATTGCTTATCCTCACCTTGACGTCCATTTGAGGCATCATATGAAAGAGGCACATAGAAATTCACAACTCCCAGTCAAATCTAGATTGTTTCATTGATTTTTTAAAAATTGTATTAATATATTGTTCAGATTTCAAAAAAATTTATATAGTGCAAGGAAGAACGAGATAAGAAAAGCAGGGAGTGAGGGGGGAAAGCAGAAAAAGAAAGTGTATTTGTTACAGGATTTCTGTTTTTTCTGTGATCCTTGGCCACCAGCTTTATTTTGCTAGAGATATATTGAACAAACAGGTAATCGTTTCCAGAAGCTTATAGTCAAAGTCTCCAAAAAGATGTACCGCACTCCCCTCCCTTCAGCACACCACCATATTTTTCTGAATGTCTTTAAGTCTTTGTGTGTGTGCAGGGTGAGTGTGCATACATTATTCCATGGGTGGTGGAAGGCAATTATTCTTCATTGTATGGTCACAGTCCAAAATAACTTCCCTGGTTTCTTTCTTCTTGTTGGCCAGAGTAACTTTAATAAGTTTTAAATGGCCATTCCTGAGTTGGGCAGCTGCTAAGATTGCAATATGGGAGATTGCCTTCTGGCAAATTCATTTGAAGGGACCTTTGCAGAGCCAAGATTACATCACATAGGCAGTATGTTATACAGACATATTCCAGAATCAACATAGTGCATGATGCCATATCCTACGGAGAATGATCTGCCATAAAATGAAATGTTAAATTGTTTACACACTGGAGAGAAATTCTGAATGTGTGGAACATAATTTGAATAGGGAACTGGCAAAGAATGGTAGCTGCCTATTCCATATTATGGTAAGCATACAGCACCGCATAGTATGTGATGCTAAGCTATGTTAATAAAGGAAATAAGAAAACATGTGTTCCATATTAAAGGTCTTGAAAGATATTAATCATTTGTGTGCAGCAGGATATGTAGGCATACAACACAGGAGAAGGAATGCATTAGGAGGGGCAGGGCTGCTGGACCAAGTGACATTTTGTGCCCATGTAAATACACGGAAAGTTATTCACTTAATCTGGCTCTTGTTTCATAATAAATGAAATATCTGTTGTATGCCTGTGCTTGAGGGGTGGGGGACGGACAACTATTACTCTCATTACACTGTTTTCTCCCACTCATGAGTCACATTCTTTACCAAGCACAACGGAGTGCCAGTGTTCAAGCTGCCTCTCTCTTCAACACCCAAACCTCAAATTGTCCTGCTATGAAATCATAGCTGACTGAATTAAAACAAGACTAATGTGGAGCATAATTGTACCTGGTCAGCCTACCAGCATCCTACACCATTTTTTCTCATTATCATATTAGGGCTACTGCTGGCAAAGGCTTATTTGACGGTGAACTTTTCCCTTCCCACCAGTTGTCTTGAACTTTGGCAGGATCAAGACACTGGGCAATATTGCAATGTCACCAGTGGGGATTTGAAAGATTCTTTAAATGCCCATCTTGCAATTACAAAGGTCTCTTTACAAGTCCGCAGAATTAGATTGCAGAAGAGCTGGATGAATGAACAGTGTGATTATTGTTATCATTATGCTAATGTTTAAGCATGGTGTTTTTATAATGCCTGTGTTTATGTGCAGTAAAAGCCCACTGAGTGAGTGCTGTCGTGTTTTAAGCCAAATGAACACTAGGAAAAGAGAACAAACACACTGCATTTCAACCAGCGCTCGTCAAAACCAGAATCTCCATGGGGAATCCATGAATATGAAATATATACATTAACTTATAATAAAAGTCTGACAGTGTCATCACACAGCCCACAGTGAAGGATTTGTAGTGCCACATCACAATCCTGGATTTATATGAAGTTAGGCTGCCTAACCTTCTCTAAGTAAGGTAGCTGACTGGCATGCTCTTAAGAGCCTGTTCATCTTAAAGGTACAGTAATGTATATAATAAACTGGGTGTGAGTGAGCGTCTGTGTGCACACGTGCAAAAGAGGCTGCAGAAAAGTAGACAGTGGCATGGAACCGAGGGTGGTCAGTGTGCAAGGGGCAATTGAGAAGAGGAAGGAGGAAAAGGGTGAAGGTGGAACTGTGTGTGCACGCACAGAGTCATGACCATTTGCTTAGTATCACACCAACATAGCTTTTCCACCCTCTGCCACACACTTTGCTTTATTCATGATTTGGGTACTTGAACCACAGCTAAGGAATCAGTCCGCATAAGAGTTAAGCAAACTCTCCCAGCTGCCACTTCTTCCCTGCAAATGCTGCCCAAGCACGGAGCTAGGAACCCTGTATTTGACTTAAAACACGTAGTTTTGTCCTCACAAACGGAAACAATTTTTTAATCCCCTTTCAGATATGCTTGCCTTTGAGTGTGCGTATTCATCTCCTTTGATAATGTGAAAATAATAATTTGGCAGGACAGCTCGTTAGACAAGCGTCACAAGCTACATAACGTCTAACATCATCTAATACTAATTACCTTTTCTTGTTTGTCCTACAGCAGAGAGGGAGTCAAAAGGCAACTCTTTGAGGAGTTGAAAGGCTTCATAATAGGGCTTCTCACTCTAAGGGACAGAATTGTTTTGCCCCTTTGTTTTCAGGCCACTAATAAACCACGTCACGCTGTGAAGCTTTCCGTACTCTTTCTTGCTGTCTCATTTTAAGCTTTCAGCCCGTAGGATGTTGCTGCCTTTTGTATTTTTTAGTATGTTATCATGGACATATTGGTGACCGGTGTGTGTTTGTGTGTACTGTATATTCAAAATCCTATAGCAAGCTCACATTTCAACGTTTTGCTTCATGAAACTTCTTAAAGTGTTACAATGCAATATATGAACATGTCAGCTCCATTTGCATTCTGGGATTCTGACAATGAATTAATTGTTTATATTTGCAAAAGCAAAATTTAGAGGACTGCTAAATACGCATTGTTTGATTCCTTTGCAAAACAATGTAATGCTGTTTGCATTTGAGTATTTGCTATGGGTAGAAGCCCTGTGCTCTTACTTCTTTCAATCCTGGCTCCTAAAAGGCCGAACAGTTTACTGTTTCTGTGTAGTACAAAGTGTGATAATGGATTGCTTCAAACTCCATTTAAATGGCATTAAGTATACTTCAGTTCTTCAAGGACATTTTAGAACAAACTGTACATTCTTAGTGATGACAAACAAGAAAAGAGTCAGCCGAGAACTGTTGAACAGGGTCAAATCAGTGGTTGCAGGTTTCAAGGACTTGAGCTCTGCAAAAGTGCTTGGTATATTTGAATCAAAACTTTGCAAAATAAAAAAGCCAAGGCACATTAATGAAAGTTGCTAACTTTCAATTAAGTCTGAACTGTGGCATGGTTCAGAAAAAAAAAATCTTATGAAGCTCGGTGGCTTTGCAATTTTATTATTGATATTTATTTATTTAAGACTCGGGATCATTTGAACCTAAAACTCAAAGGTTGCAGTCCTGGAAAACTGAATCATATGTGTGTGTGGTGGTGGCAATTCAGTCTAATTATTGTGCGCTAAAAGCTGCCAACATTACTCCCAGCATGGAAGTTTTCATGTCATTTCAAGTTCTCAGTATGGATAATAAGGTCAAATGTTGTTTCTGGCTGTTGGTTTGGCTTTGCAGAGGAGCCTGGTTCTACTTGTAGGTCTCCTAGCTGCACTCCCCACCCGTAAAACATACCTCTGAGTGTGCCCCTTCTTCACACAGCACAGAGTTATAATATGAAATTTGCTCCTTCAAAGAAGTAGTGACGGCACCCTACTTGGATCACTTTGGAAGAGGATAAGATAAATTTATGGTGGACAAGCCTATCAGTGACCATCGGCTATAAGAGCTGTGTTCCACCACTGCTATCAGAGGCAATATGCAAGTTGCTGCGAATCACAAAGGAGTGTGCTGTTGCATTTGGTCCTGTTACCCATAGGCATTTGGGTGGCCACAGTGAAAACAAGATGCTCGATGATAATAATAAAAAGTGATGAGAGAACTGTTGCTATTCAGAGTAGACACCATTGGGCCAGATGGACAAACAGTTATTCTTGAGGAATAGCTTATCAGCTCCACTAATCGTGGCATCCCGTAAGACACAGACAAGCTGCTAGGTGCTAGATGAGGGGCATCTCTTTAAATAAAAGGCTGTACAGTTGTACCTTGGAAGCCAAACGGAATCCGTTCCGGAAGTCCGTTCGACTCCCAAAACGTTCGGAAACCTAAGCGCGGCTTCTGATTGGCTGTAGAAAGCTCCTGCAGCCAATGAGAAGCCGCAGAAGCCCCGTCGGACATTCAGCTTCCAAAAATAGTTCGCAAAGACTCTCCTCCTGCAAAAGAGGGGAGTGGTTGTGGGCGGGAGGCGGTTCCCGCCTGAAGCAGGGGGCGTTAGCCCCCTTGCCTCCTCTCACCTGGCTGGTGCACCACGCCCACGGGCAGGCACCCAACCAGGTGCCTCCGAAGGGGCGTGGACGGCAGCGTAAATTGCTGCTGCGCCAGCCACGTGGCCCTCTTTGTCGTCCCGTCGCGAGTCACCCACCCTCCACTCCCTTAGAGATCAGGGTCTCAGTTTCTTTTGGCCTTGCTATGGACCTTAGGTTGGTCGCCCTGGTTGTCCGGTGGGCCTGGTAGGAATTTTTCCATTTGGCATTAGGCTTTGTGGTTTTTTCGCCTACCTCATAGCAATCGTCACAACTTTCGTGGTATTGGTGGGTAGGTTAGGCATTGGAATAATGTGTTGTGGTGTGTGGAAGGGCTAGGTGTGGCCATCGCCTACGCCTTCAATTTTTGGGTATTCCGTTAAAGGAATCCGGCAGTCATGTATTCTGTCCGATGCCTGCGTGGCGGGAGGCCATGGCACGACCCTCGGTGACATGAGGGGAGAGCTTATAGTTGGATTAGCATCAACAGGCTCCACCTACTGGTGAATAAACCCCCCTCTCTAGACTCACCCCTCTCCGAGTGGGTGGAGTCAGCTGACGTAATCCAATACCTTTTCACTCGCTGTAATCAATAAAGTTGTGGCCTTTTCTTGCCCATTAACCTTATATCACGTGTCCGTGTGTTTTCATTCCACTATGCGGGGATCGGGTCCTCGAACCACAAAGTTCCCTTCTGGGTGTGCTGCATTCGGGAGCCAAAACGTTCGAGAACTAAGCTGTTCAGCTTCCAAGGTGCGACTGTATAAACATGAGATTAGCTAGGTGTCGATTAATAATGTGAGGGAGCCTGTGCATGTTCTGTTTGATTCAGACGGCTTGAGATTGCTATCAGTCGCTGTACTTAAAATGTTAAATGATTAACTTCAAATGTAAACCTTCCCTACCAATTACATTATGGTATATGATAGTAATAATACGTCAGTGAAAATAGGTAGTGATGTTTTATTTTAAAGAAACCAGCAATGATTCAACAAGACTGTTATAGAGCAACTGGAACAAATACTGCTCAGCTGATGTATAATTAGTCTGGAGAAATAAAACACTCATTCAGAACTTGGCAAGATCTAGAGTAAGCGGTGTAGCCTGCCAATTCTCAGTGAAGGGGAAATGGTAGCCAATCCCTTCTCTACGTGCTACCAAAAAGAACCCTTTTGTTTCCTTGGTATGCTGCTAGCTTTCTTTCACAGAATCTTTCCTGTTCCAAAATTCAAGGGCCCATCATTATCACTTACCCTTTTCACCTAAAGTGGCCTCTACTTCAAGGATCAGCTCTCAGTTGGCATCTAGTATCTGCAGGAGATTTGATAAAATGCACATAAAATCATAATGTAGAGGATAATATACTGCTAGAGGTGTTAATATTGCACTTTGGTCTGGATATGCTTTATATGAAAAATTTATTCATCCTATTTCTATTTGTTTGCTCACTTTATAGCCAGTCTTTGTTTTGTTTTTGGCTTTTTTTGAAAATGATGAATATATATACACACACTGCAAATCCTTCTCACAACTGGAGAGTGTTGATATTGGTTGCATGCTGGCTAGAGAGAACCCTGAATCCATTAGGGTCAAAGAGTGTGTGTGTATATAGTTAATAGCAGCTGAGAAATAAGAAGAGCCATGGTGTTTATGGTAAATGAACATTCTCTCTTAGCTGTGGTTCAAGTGCCCAATTCATGAGTGGCCATACAGTCATATTTGCATCAAGTTCTACTCAGCATTCGAAAATCGCCAACGTGCATTTTGTACCTGGCTGTTGCCCACTTGTGACCAAATGAAGATGACTGGGTACCAGGTTGGCCCCGATGTCTCCACCATCTGGAGCTGCATGCCTGAGGATCCTTGGATCCTGTCTGTTTTTACTCACTAACAACACATCCTGTATAATTCTATCTGTGATACTTTATCTGCACAATCAGATTGAATTTCAGGAACCCATAAGTCATATTGAAGAATACAACTTTTGAGCCGTCTGGCCCCAAAATGCCAACTAAACATTCTGTTTTGATGACTGTAACCCTGGCTTAAGGAACCATTTGGTGCCTAGCTTATATAGCTGAGTTTCTAACACTGGTTCTACTTGTAAAAAATACCGTATTTTTCTGTGTATAAGACTCCCCCCACCCCATTTTTTCAAGTTAAAAATTGGGGGTCGTTTTATACATCAATAGTGCATATGAGGGATTTATTTATTTAGAGTCCCAAAAAATAGGGGTTGTGTTATACACGGGGGCATGTTATACATGGAAAAATACGGTAATCTGTAGGAAATCAAATGATGAGTTGAGTTGTACAAACTGAGAGCCTGTCATATGTCCTTGAGGAAGTGGGTTTTTTTAGTAAAAAGCTAGGTGATTGTGAAAATTGCATCTGAATAGTATAGATCTGTGGAAAGTTTTGTTTTTGCATTTGTAAATACTGCTGTGGAGGGAGGGAAACAACCTCAGAATAAAACCCCATCTTGTTTTAGTTTGCAAAGAAGCAGAACGTTCTATTCCTAGAGGAGCCACAAAAGTGCTTACAGGCAAGGATTCCCCACACAAACATCTTACACGTACACTCAGTTTTTCAAGCTGAGAAGTGTCAGGCTGTGTTTGTCTATGGAAGGGAGACGTGAATGGAGTGTATTTATTTTAGCACATTTGGTACATGGCAAACCCACCAGAATCACTTTTAACTAATACATTTTAATTACTCTAAAAGAACTACTGCTGAAGAAATGCCTTGTTTGATATTCTAAATGACACTTAAGATTTTTTAAAATCACTTGTAACTTTTGCTGTTGTTAGAAAAGACTGGATTGAAAGCATAGCCCTGGCTAAGGACCCCTTGTAATGATGTGGAAGCTGTACAGGAATGCTTTGTTGCTCTTGTACAGCTCCCATTCATTCACTGTCAGCGGAGCTTCCTGCGGAAAACTTATCAATGGAGTACACCCCCATAAGCCAATATAGATTTATCTCAGTTTTTCGTTTGGTATTATTTATTTTCTGTCCCACAATTCCTTTTGGGAGTGAAGGTTCTTCTCCATCAGTAAGCACTGTGAAGGCACAACATGGTGTCTTTAAAATCGTTACCCAAACCAGAGCTGACCAGAATAAAATATTAACCAGAAAGAGAGGAAGCCACACAAAAACGCAGACAGCAGGCAGCAAAAGCTACAGTAGTTTTCTCATAAATAATTTCTGACAAATGTTGCAACCTTCACTAGGGAAATGTGCAGAAACATATATCTACAAATGCACAATTTAATCATGATATAAATACAATTGATACAATAACTTGATTTTTAAAGGATATATATATATATATATATATATATATATATATATAGGATTACACTTTTATCTCCTTAATTTATTTTATGGTAAGTGCACTTTCTTACCCTTCAAAAACATTTACATTTTTTCTATAAATACATTATTATATGGGTAGCATTTTAATGTTTCTGGCAGACTCATAGTTACTGTATGAATTAGTCTTATGTCATGGTTACATTGTATATTTCTGGACATATGTTTTTGTAGTTTCCCCAGATGAAAATCAGTACATTGGAAATAATTCATCAAATAAATAACTGCCACACACTATGGTCTGTGCCTGCTGCATTCTTTTGGAATATAATGTTGAGAGTTGAAATTTTGTTTTGAAATGAGCACTTCTGCTTTGAGCTTTTCTTTTTTTTTTAATGTCATTAGTGGGAAAATGTCAGATTGGGAGAAGGTCATATTTTATAACATTACAAAATGTTCAAAATCATATTAAATGTTACTGTGTTCTTAGTTGTTTTTAAGCATACTTTATGGAAATGTAGTAAAACATTCACTAAATATTTTGATGATTTTTCGAAGAAAACCAGTTATACAAATCGGGTGTGGATATTCTGTGCTTTAAAAAACAACCCAGAATTCTAAACTAAGAAAACATGATTTTTTTCGAATAGTAATGCTAAGCAATTATGTATACAATCAACATTATGAGTACAAGTTTGTATTTCAAGTTACACATTTTGCACAAGTTATCCTGATTGCTCAAGTTAGGGGGATGGGCAGGGAATTTCCAAGTTGACCTTGGCCGCAGCAAATTTTTTTCAGCAACCCCTCTGTATTTAAATACTCATTTTTCATGCATTTCCAAATACTTCCTTGTTTTTGCAATTATAAAAAATAGAAGTCCACTTCTAAAACGTAGCAGAATCCACACCCAATACCATATTCAGCTCTTGTACTGTGCTTTTGGGGAATTGTGATGTGCACACAAAGTGGCACACATCAGGGTCTCGCTTTGAAATTGTCAGGCACTGAGGGTGGACAAGTATCTTGAAACAGGCAGCAGGGAGAAGCATTGGCTAAAGGCCAGTAGTCTCATGGTACAAAGGCTGAGCCTGTTGACCTTCCCTAGCAACAAATTGCCAAGACCGTAGGAAATCGTAGATCTGGGACTTCTATCTGCACCAGTGGCGCCATGGTAGCTTCAGCTGGAACAACTCCCTGCAGCCCCAGGGAGTTAGGTTCCAGTTTCTGATCCGTAGGGCTCCTGATTCCAGCATTTCAGAGAAATGCCTAAAAGGTTTCATATCAGCAGGAAACCAAACTGAAAGTTACTGTTTTGGATAAATGGATATTCTTCTTCTAGCCATATCTTCTGAATATCTACTTAGAGATTCTTCAGAAATGAATATTGTAATTTTTAAAATGTTACACACACACCCATGCAAGAAACAGTCTGTTTTAATTGTTGCCAAATATACTGTTTGTATTTTTAGATTTGACTAATCTGTGTCAGGACATGACTTTTATATTGGTGGGGCTTTTTCTTTGTTGGTTTTCATTTGACCCAAATGGTGATTGCAGCTTGGGTATTCATCCTTCCAGATTACAGTAAGTACTAAATGGATGAAAAAAACAACATTGTTCTCCTTATCAGTTGTGCTCATTTTATTTTTTATAAAAAAAACAACTTAGCATGCGCCCTAATTGAGCTCCCACTGTTCGCTACAGTCAAGAAGAAACTTCAGTGAAGAAATGTGTGGTGTGTTTTAACTATGCATGAGGTGCGCTTTTTGTGATGAAGTATCAGTTTAGAATCACATGCAAAAATTGAAATACTGTTATTTCAAATACAAAGCAAGAAGTTCTATTTTCTTTGCCTGCAAAGAAACAGCACCTGCTATTTACATGTATTTTGGAGTCACCTGGTTATAAAGGGCTAGGCCACTAGACCAGCCTTACACTAGCCTCTTGAAGCTAGTAAAAAAAGTGACATCCCCATTCTTTAATGTAATAATGATCTGACTTCAAATATTTCCAATGCCTCACTCACATTGCGTGAGTGCATATAGGGTGTGAACACTGAGCACTGTAGCACAAGCAATTAGAGAAACTTTGCTTCAGATTAGGAAGTTATTTTAATGCCAGCTGCAGGACTGACCTTTTCTCATAGTGTCTCACTGTCCTTTCGGGCCTGCGATGATTTCTCCCTGGAGCTTGATCTTTATGGGAAGTTGGTACGTTTTGTATGAAATTAGGCTTTTGTAACACAGCCAGGCTTAACCT
This sequence comes from Podarcis erhardii, assembly GCF_964252035.2. Taxonomy (NCBI): domain Eukaryota; kingdom Metazoa; phylum Chordata; class Lepidosauria; order Squamata; family Lacertidae; genus Podarcis; species Podarcis erhardii. The sequence continues at coordinate 75,076,936 of NC_138497.1, read as the reverse complement.
CCTTTCTGATACACAGGAGCTGCCAGTGGTCCCAGCTGCACAGCGCTAATGCATTACATATAGCCATTGTGCTTTGCGTGGTGCTTAATGCGCATGAGAGAACTGGGCCAAAAAACATTGAGATTATGGCAAGAGTGAAACAAAACAGATGCCTAAGGAGTGAGGTTTATCCAAATAGTTTAGCATTGACCTCACTTTCCACCCACTGAAATTACAGTACTGTGACAATTACAGTTGATTTCCAGTTTTGATCTGAGCACTTAGGAAAGTACATCCCTTAGCACAAAAGTCCAACTGTGCTGACATTCCAGGGCACCCAACATTTTCCAAAAGGTGCCCACAAATAGAAATGTCTGGTGCAGCAGGGCCTTTGTGCTATATAGGATGCCCATTGCAGACTGGGAATCAACCTCAAAACATTCCTGTGACCCAGTGATGGTCCCAGCTCCCTAATCCTACATTTGGGTAATCCTTGTTGCATGTATGAGTAATGACTGAAGGGTAACATTACTGTTCCTAAAAAATCTGGACTTCTTAAAATCATAGACGTTTGTGAACAAGATGGCTCAAGTTAATGGAATGAAGCTGCCATAGTCATCAAGATCCCAATGAATTGAAAGGTTATGGATTCCCCCCCCCCCATTAGCTCCCTTTACTTGTGCAGTGGTGGTATTCATTAATTGAGCTTTAGTTCACTACATTAGTATAACATCTTCCAACAGAGAAGGAATAGATAGATATTTTGGTTATATACACACATGCATGTAACATTAAAGTCAGAGTAAGCGCAGAATGCTATGACCTTGAGCTGAGTAAGGAGAGGAGCATCAGCTTAATTCTTCAACCTTGAACCTTTTTTACCACTCAGGGACACCCCAAAGCTGCTGTTCTGCCAGTGGGGAGAGGAGGAGCTGCTTAAACATTTCATCTTGGCATTGTTTTTCTATTCAAAATTGCCTCCCTGGCTGTTTTCCTTCCTGGAAGAAAAGAAATTGGGGAGGGGAGTTATGGAGTGGGAAAATGACCCAAGGGGAATAGAGTAAGCACTCCCCGCCAGAGCACTCCTTGAAATTACTGTATCATACATCAGCTTGTTTTATTAAAGAAGCAAACAAAAAAGATTGCCAGGGCAAAGCTTAACATGCAGTTGCATGCAGCATTTAGTTTGGCATGGAGATGTACAGCTTATGAATTATAGCACTTACTGGATTTTATATCAATCTATAAATATCAAAAGAAAACAAAGAACTCTTTTTGTGGGTACCATTACTTACATTAAAATCCAAACTTTTATGCAAAACATCCATGCTCCAAGTTAGAACTTTCAAGAAGTGCTTGTTTGATCTTCAAGACTGGTGATTAATGTTAATGATAAGGTGTTGATTGCTACATGGGAAATCTATTCATGGAAACAATAGCCTGTTATAATTCTTTTTAACTAGCACATATGAGTGTTTAAATGTTACTCCCTTAAGACAATGGCCTCATTTATACATTATGATCTCCTGGTAAAACTGCCTTTTCTCTTCCTGGTTTACAATTAATTGTAAAGTACACACAGTGATACTAAAAGTTCAAAACAGAGAAGCATCCTCTGCCATTGGGGCAATATAAAAAGAGATAGAAGGTGATAGAATCACAAAATGGTAAAATTTGCAAAGAGAACTGTGAAACCAATACAAACGTATTAAATAAATGTATTAAAGTTATGACCCCGAAGGAAAAAAATGCAATTCTGTACGATTCATACACATAGTGAACAGAAGTTGGGCATACATTTAAAAATTCTGGGGCATTCAGCTGACTGGTGGAAGGCAATGCGCTAGTACAATGAAACTTCCTTCTTCTCTTCCCCCCATATCTTCAATGTCATCCCCAAATCTGTTCTGGAGGGTTGGGAGACTATTGAGTGAAAAAAGCACACAGTGTGGATTCTTCATTTACCAAGAAGCAGAAGACTTCTGATATTTAAGTCATATATCTCCCTTCAAAAGACATCCTCATAATGCTAAAAGAAATTAAATCCCCACCAAAAGGCAAAAATCCATAAATACTTTCTCATATCTGAATCCTGAATAAAGCAAGGTACCACTTCAGACAAAAGAATAATGTAAACAAAAGTGCATCTTTAAGGCCCTTCTTGCCTTTGGGAAGCTCAACATCTTCAGCAGTTAATAATATTTTGACGGCACAAAACTATCAAGGGTTGTAGCAGTGATGAATGAGCAGCACCACTCCCACCCCTGCCCAGAGAAAGTCTCCATTATGGTGCAGCTGTTATGTTGTGCCACTATTTCAGTGATTTGTCAGCAAAGTAGCACAAGTGACTCTTGCTGTCAAGCACAGGTGTTGAAATAGAACCACTAGACCAAAGGACAGAGTGGAAGAAACTGTGATGATATTTCTTCTGGGGAGGCTTGAGGAGATTACGTACTTTGCTGGATATCACATAGAGATAGTGCATTAGGGAGATAGCTACTCCCTGTTGATTGGCCCCAGCATGAAGTATTCAGAGATAAAACTGCTTCTAAATATGGGAGGGTCCATTTTTAGTTGCTATAATGAATCATCATTGATAGATCTGCGCTCTGTAATTTTTATCAAATATTTTTCAACGCAACCTACACAAGCTGAACATCTTGTGGCAATCAATCCCTTTGTTACCTTTATTTAGAACATTATGGCGTGATTGCTGATCCATATGTAACCAAAGGTGGCATGGCTCATGTACAAGAGGGAGGTATCAGCAGGCTGCGGGGAGACCCAGGTCTTTGAAAAGTACAAAGCAAATATATTTAGAGTGGGGGAACTAGTCAGGTGTGGGACCCCCAAAACAGATCCAATGAGATCTGAACATTTTCAGTGGCCACAAAATGCAACACAGATTGAATGGACCACAAAAGACAGCTGAACTGGATACCATTTGGTATTGGAGTGGAAATTTCAGGCTTTGTCTTTTATATCCACTGTTAGCATGCTAATTCATTGGCTGTGTCTGCATGCAGCATTAAACCACAATTGCTTTGCTTTGCTCCTTTTCTCTTACCCCTGACTATGCTGTATGGGGGAGGAAACAAACCATAAGCAAATCAGGGAGTCTGGTTTCTCATGGCATGTGAACCTGGGCTCGTGTTTTGTTTTCTCCAAACAAACCGCAATTAATTTGCCAGGGATAAACCTTGGCTTCTGCCCATGGTTTGTTTGGAAAGAGACAAGCCAGGAGCCCAGGTTCACATGCCATTACAAGCCAGACTCTGGTCTGCTTATGGTTTGTTTCCTTCCTCTGTGCCACACGGCCAGGAGTTGGAGAGGAGTAAAGCCTTCATTTTTATCAAGTCGTAATTTATTTTAAACTAAGATCTATTTTTGCATGTGAACCACAGTGAACACAAGTACTGTGTGACTATCTGCTTGCTCATTCCTACTAGTTCAAAAGGCAGTGCAGAGGCTAACAGGATCAGTATATAAGACACAGTTCAAAATAGCAGTTGTTTCCCTGATTGGTGCCTTATTCTTCTGGAATCATTTCCCCCACTTGTGTTTTAAAACCAGCTCTAGAGAGAAAGCTGTCATCTGGATGAGCCCTTACAGATGTAGCTGCAAGAAAGTGCAACCTCTTCATCCTCCTTTTATCTCAAAATACACAGATGTGTTGACCACCAGGACATATTGAAACATGCTTCTGAAAATGAAATGACTACCGAGGAGGCAGGTTTAGTCGTTGTTTGAAGACTATCCCTGCCTCCGGGTCTGGCCTTGACCGGATGGATACTGGAATCAACAGGGGAAACCTACATGACCTGAAGGTGTTGCTGTGTAATGCCAGGTCAATGAAGAATAAAACCACTGCCATCCACGACCTGATTGTGGATGGAGGACTTGACCTGGCATGTGTGACAGAGACCTGGTTGGAGGAAGCAGATGGGCCTGTCCTTGCCGCTGCTTGCCCACCAGGTTTCTCTTACGCACAGCAACCCAGGTCATGTGGGCGGGGAGGGGGGGTTGCAGTGATTTTTAGGAAGTCACTAGCTTGCACCAGGCGTCCTACTGGGAAGATCCAGTTTTCTGAGTGCATGTTCTGGAAGTTGGGCAATAGGGGCAGTACAGGATTCCTTTTGGTGTACCGACCTCCCCGCTGCACCAAGGATTCCCTGTCTGAGCTGCTTCAGGTCGTGGCGGATTTTCTCCTGGAGACACCTAGTTTGGTTGTCCTAGGGGATTTTAACATCCATGCCGACACGACCTTACAAGGGGCTGCTCGGGACTTCGTGGAAAGCATGGCCTCCATGGGGCTGTCCCTGAATAAGTTTGGCCCAACTCATAGTCATGGACATGCCTTAGACCTGGTGTTCACCTCTAGTGACGTGGGTGATCTGACACTAAGTAAAAGTGAAACAAAAGAAGTGCCATGGTCAGATCACTTCCTGGTGCAACTGGACTTCTCCGCGACCCTTCCCCTCTGCAGGGAGGTGGGACCAATTCGGATGGTCCGCCCCCGCCACTTAATGGATCCAAATGGTTTCCAGAGAGTGGTAGGGGATGCCTTATCCCATGTTGATGGCCTTTCAGCTGATTCCCTGGTGGCCCGCTGGAATGCGGAGTTAACCAGGGCTATCGACTGTCTGGCTCCGAAGCGCCCTCTCCGATTGCATGGAGCCCGGACAGCTCCGTGGTTTTCTTCGGAGCTGAGGGCGATGAAACAATCGCTGAGACGGCTAGAGCGTCGGTGGCAAAAAACTCACTCCGAATCTGACCGGACACAGGTTAGAGCTCAACGTCGAGCCTACCAAGTGGCGATAGCGACGGCGAAGAAGACTTTCTTCACCGCCTCTATTGCATCTGCAGAAAATAGTAGCAGGAGACTTTTTCAGGTGGTTCGTAATTTAACGGAACCACCTTTACCACCGGGGCTTTGTAAAGACCCCAAGATCTCCTGCAACGATTTTGCAAAGTTTTTTGCAGATAAAATCACTCATATTCGGAAGGAGCTAGACACCACCGTGGGAGCAGGGCTGGGGCGGGAGAGTGCTAGAGCTCTGTCTGGTCAAGTTGCATGGAATCGATTTCAATCCATTACCCCCGAGGATGTGGACAGGCTGCTTGGACGCGTGAAACCAACCACCTGTCTCCTGGATCCTTGCCCATCCTGGCTAATAAAAGCAAGCCGGGAAGGGCTGGGCGATGGGCTCTGCGGGGTGGTGAATGCTTCCCTCTGTGAGGGAGCATTCCCAGATCCGCTGAAAGAGGCGGTCATCAAACCGCTTCTTAAAAAACCATCTTTAGACCCGGCCAGTATGGCCAACTATCGCCCAGTCTCAAATCTTCCATTCTTGGGCAAGGTGATTGAGCGGGTGGTTGCTGAACAACTCCAGGCACGCCTGGAGGATGCGGACCATTTGGATCCCTTCCAATCGGGATTCAGGCCTCATCATGGGACTGAAACTGCCTTGGTCGCGCTGGTTGATGATCTCCGGCGAGCTAGGGACAAAGGTGAGAGCTGTTTCCTAGTTCTGCTGGATCTCTCAGCGGCCTTTGATACAATCGACCATAACATCCTTCTGGACCGTCTAGAGGGGCTGGGAGCTGGGGGCACTGTTATACAGTGGTTTCGCTCCTTCCTCCTGGGCCGTGTTCAGAAAGTGGTGGTGGGGGATGAGTGTTCAGACCCCTGGGCCCTCACTTGTGGGGTGCCTCAGGGTTCCGTCCTCTCCCCCATGCTTTTTAACATCTATATGAAGCCGCTGGGAGAGATCATCAGGGGGTTTGGACTGGGTGTCCATCAATATGCAGATGATACCCAGCTCTACCTCTCTTTCAAATCAGAACCAGTGAAGGCGGTGAAGGTCCTGTGTGAGTGCCTGGAGGCGGTTGGAGGATGGATGGCGGCTAATGGATTGAGGTTGAATCCTGACAAGACAGAAGTACTGTTTTTGGGGGACAGGGGGCGGGCTGGTGTGGAGGACTCCCTGGTCCTGAATGGGGTAACTGTGCCCCTGAAGGACCAGGTGCGCAGCCTGGGAGTCATTTTGGACTCACAGCTGTCCATGGAGGCGCAGGTCAATTCTGTATCCAGGGCAGCTGTCTACCAACTCCACCTGGTACGCAGGCTGAGACCCTACCTGCCCGCGGACTGTCTCGCCAGAGTGGTGCATGCTCTAGTTATCTCCCGCTTGGACTACTGCAATGCGCTCTACGTGGGGCTACCTTTGAAGGTGACTCGGAAACTACAACTAATCCAGAATGCGGCAGCTAGACTGGTGACTGGGGGCAGCCGCCGAGACCACATAACACCGGTCTTGAAAGACCTACATTGGCTCCCAGTACGTTTCCGAGCACAATTCAAAGTGCTGGTGTTGACCTTTAAAGCCCTAAACGGCCTCGGCCCAGTATACCTGAAGGAGCGTCTCCACCCCCATCGTTCTGCCCGGACGCTGAGGTCCAGCGCCGAGGGCCTTCTGGCGGTTCCCTCATTACGAGAAGCAAAGCTACAGGGAACCAGGCAGAGGGCCTTCTCGGTAGTGGCACCCGCCTTGTGGAACGCCCTCCCATCAGATGTCAAAGCGATAAATAACTACCTGACATTCAGAAGACATCTTAAGGCAGCCCTGTTCAGGGAAGTTTTTAATCTGTGATATTTTAGTGTATTTCTGGTTTTTATGGAAGCCGCCCAGAGTGGCTGGGGAAACCCAGCCAGATGGGCGGGGTACAAATAATAAATTATTATTATTATTATTATTATTGATTACATGATGTGTGTGTTGGGGTCAATGATGGAGTGCACCATTGAGCCTTTTTAAAAAACAAATATTGTTAATATTTTCGGTAGTTTAAATAGGTGGTGCAGCTCTGCTTCAGGCAACTTTTTCTTTAGCATGGATATTATTGTTTTTTAGCATAGACGCCTAGAGACGAACTTGCAGGCTCTTGGTAGAGCATGTCCATTGGAATCTGGAAAAACAGAATTACTTTAGAGGGAATCAAGCAATTTGGTCCCTGTTTGTACTTGAACTTGACCAAGCAAACTGAAATAAAAATAAGTTTACTTAGGATGTTGTTGTTGTTTTTAAAATATCCAGTTGCTAAACACTATAATGACTAGTTTCTTGGTTACATGCACACACCCATACAATGCTGGCAATACAAAGCCCTTCATCTTAGCACTAAGAGGAACCACAGAAAGTCTGACAGTTGAATCCTTCTCTAGCTGATGGTAGAAGTCACTAGAGAGTGGTGCCATAGAAATCCAGAGCACTGCATGTGAAGTGACGCCAGATTGGAGGAAATCCACAGGAGGGTGGAAAACATTCAAAATAGAATGGGTCAGATGACTTCTCAGGAAGTGCAGAGATAAGAGGGCAGAAGGGAGGAACTGGTAGTATGCTTTAAGGCTGAAGGAAAGCTCTGTTAACATGAGAGAGGGTAGCCTAGGTTCTCACTGGGATTCAGGAATCTGCATCTGTGCATGCCAAATGTAAGGGGTGGGTGGGTGGGTGGGTGTGTTGCTTGGATTAACAGTTAATTTTATTTATTTTTGCCATTCCCCCCATACAGGATGAGTGTATATATACATTATAATACATTATCATGTATGCAAATTTAAAGCTATTGTCTTAACACTGAAGTAGAAGTCTTTGGGGGGGAAATGAAGTCTGTCTGGTTAGAAAACGATACCCTAAAATTTGGATTTCTCCACCCACCTGCAATCCTGTACCCACTTACCTTACAGTAAGGCACATTAACTCAGTTGGATTTACTTCGGCGTAGACATGGATATGATAGTACTGTAGTGATTCAGTAGGTAGCTCTATCTCTGCATATGAAAATTGAAGTGTAATGATGGATGACCTTTAAAGAAAATTGTGCCCTTCCACCTATTTCTTTATCCCCTCTTATCTCTGCTAATCAGATTTATTATAAGTAGCTCATTTTAGTTTGGATCCTCCTGAAATAACATAGAACTCTTCCACAGCTGCAAAAAAATTAATTCTAAGTTAATTCTTACTATACCATAATTTTCCTTTATAGAGGGATATGTGTATTTAGCGTGCAGTTTTATATATTTGACAGCAACAGGTCTTTAGGCTACAGCACAATAGTAACACACTTAGTTCTCATTTAACACAATGGGTCTTACTTCTAAGTAGAGATGTAGGAGATAACACTGTAAATGGCTGCTTTGTTTGTTTTTAGTTTAAAAACCTAGTTTCACGCTTTGTTTGGTTCTTGCTTTTGAGTTCCTAATTTGGTTACCAGTAACTCCAACTCAAGGGTTTTTTTCCCTGCTGAATGTCATCACATTTCAAAGGTGTGAGAGCGATGTGGTCATTTCCTGCCTTTTTACAGCTTCAACAAGGATTCTTCCCCCACTTCCCGCTCCAAAATCTTGGTAACATCACATAATAGCACCAGGTCTTTTAAGAACAGACAATTGAAAGACACCCATGAATTTTGTTGCTAAAGAGGTAATATAAGATGACATCATTCATTTAAGCTAGACAGTGACTCATATGCATTTGACCTGAGGGTGGAACTCAGTAACAAGGGTTAGCATGATGTCATTTGTGGTTGCATAGTGCTTTTCACAATTCCCCTTTTTACCATCTAAATAATTGTAGAGAGCATGAGATATCAAAGTACAGCAGTATAAGGGCAAACATAGCTCTGTTTGTTTTCTGATCAAAAGATTTGGATTTTGTTCCTGGATTTAGAAGCAACACACTTGTCATTTGTAAAGAAGAGACTGAAAAACTAAATCTTGAACCCACACACCTTTTTCAATTCTGTAGCAGTTGCTTTGTTTTTATATAAATATTATATAATATTTATTTTATATTTTGCTTTTATTATAAACTCTCACTTAAAAATAGGAACTCTTGGAGTTTTAAAAAATTGTATATCCATAGTCAGGGTCTTAATTCTGACTAATTCATTTACTTTTGTTTTGTGTTGCATTTTGCTAACTTTTGTCACTGTCACACACACTTCATCATATATACTGTATATTTTTCTGAGATACTTTTAAAGAAAGTGTTTTAATTGCAGAAGTGTTTCTAGGAAAAAGTGTGTGCTTAATTTCTGGAAATCAGAAGGGATGCAATTTAAATCATTATAAGCTTTTTCATGTCATAAAGGGGACAACTTGTCGTGATAAGGATGTTAACACAAGTGGAAAGTGTTTTAGCAAGATGCATAAAAACATCTGAGAGTCGCCTGCCGTTGCCTCTCCAAGTAGTAAGAACTTTGGATGGGGCCCTGCTACCATTGCCTTACTGTTGAGAAGCAATATTAGCATTGACTAAGAGTGAAACCTGTTCAGCAGTGACATTTCACTTGAAAATGGTTCTCCCCCTTGAAGTCTACAAGCTTTACTAACTGATGCTGCTGACCTTCTGGAGCAAGCTGAGACAATTTTGTTTCAAGTTGCCTTGCAGAATAATTTTAAGCTGGTTTTGATGCAGGGCAGGCTGGTGATTCTTGGCGTAAAAAAAGAGTGACAAATTTGAATTATTTCATATTGTTCTTGAATTGCTTTTAGATGTACTTTCCTTTGTTGGTAAGCAACTTGCTGGACACAATTTTGGCTGGAAAGGCAGGATAAATAAACAATAAATGATGGAATTTTGGTACCCAATATGTCTATATCTACACTACATCTATATACTTCCTTTTGTCAGATCTGAGTATGTAACTCCTAGTGGTGATGCACAAGTATGACTTGTGGCTTTACATGGGAGTAGGGTTTGTTGTTGTTTTTTGCAATTTGCAATATTTATGTCTGCAATGCTGAGGCCTTAGAGACAAATTGAGCAATACTACTTGCATGGTATTCTGGGGACCTTTTCAGTCCATTATGACCTCACCTAATTTAATGCATTCTTTCAGTGCCTTGTACAATACTATGCATAAGATAGCTAGGAGAAGTGAAGCTGCAGTTCGTTCAGGCCAAAATCTCTGCCCTTTTGTTAGCTGCAGGATCCAAATTTAGCTACAGTGGGATCAGCAGCAACTCACGGGAGGAGGAAATATTATGGCATCCTTCAAGGGGTGGCAGTGCACCCATCAGGATGGGACAAGGTTATAGTGGCGTTACGGGGAGATCTGGATTGGGGAGTCCGAATGAATCTACCCAACACCTGGTGGACCTCACTACCCCATGAATCACCACTGAGTAGAATGTTATTCACACTATTGAACCCAAGTATAAAGTACCCCAGGTATGGAATTTAAATGACCATTGTGCTAGGCAAAATACATAGAAAGCTCCTAATATTTTCCTGATCCTGCTTCAATGCAATTTGCTGAGAAAGCTAGTACCTGAGACATTTCCCCCCTGATGTAAGTGAGTGTGTGTGTTTGTGTTGTCTCTACTATGCATAAGAAAATATAACATTGTCCCATATGGGGGGAAATGATTTAAGTATTTTGACAAGATGGCCCAGGAGGGAGGGAGGTGTTGCACTTTTTCCCCTTGGGCCACATTACTGAACTAAAACTTTGCCCAGAAAGAAATACTTGAGGTCTGTGGTACATTGAATATTTTATTCTGTTTGAGGAAAATGTTACTCACTTGCTAGCAGTTTCTTTACATTCAGTAGCATATAACTTCTCAGGAAGAAAGAAGAAAAAATTACGCAAGTGTGATTTGACAATGTATAGAAACCCATGAAGGACCAGCTGCCTAGTTATAAACAATAATACTTCCTTACCTTAAAATTGTAGAAGGAAGTAATAGTTTAAAAGCGAAAAAACATACCGTATTTTTCTGTGTAGAGCACGCCTGTGGGGGACTCAAAAAATGGGGAGATGTTGCCCAGAGTTGTTGAGCTTATTGGGGGCAGAGCCCACAGAGTTGTTCAGCTTTTTTTTGCAGGGGGGGTTGCCGAAAATCACTCACCTGCCTTAACAACGCTTCCTATAGCACACAACACACAAGCCACCTAACGTCTGACAGCTTGCCTCCAGCAGCCGCCTGTCACCCGCCCAATTGCCGCTGCAGCAGCCAATCAAAAAAAGCCCTTGCCACAGTCACCAATCACCCACACTAACACCATGACAATCCTGCTCGCAGCAGCAACCAATCCCCAGTCCCCACTCTGCACTACCCTTGTATAAGATGACACCAATTTTTAAACATTACCCTCCAGTTTAAAAACTCCCTGCTCTGCAGTGCTCCTTCTCCAAATCCAAACTGCATTATTTCCTTACACACACAGACACACTGCAACCCCCACCCTGGTGGGTAGCCTCTAATTTAAGTCAGTCATTTAAGGCTATCCACTGATCAGCAAGGTATCAGGTCCAACAGATGGTTGCTTTATGACTTGTCTACCATTTTAATAAAATATGAGTGTTAACATGTTAACACGATTTGTTAAGATAAATAGGAATACCTATTAACTCCTTTTATTGTGAAGATAAACTCTTTTCTTGGAACATTTTTGTAATGTATGGAAATGGCACTAAATAAACAATTTAACTGTCCATAACTATCTAGAACTAGATAAGGGAGTTTTTGAGAACCACTTTGCTTCTACAAACCCACCTCACATGCAAGCTGCCTCATTTCCTCACTGTTCTTTTATTCCCTCCAAATGTATCATCTTTCTCTGTTTCCATTTGCAAGCTGTTCTGCCTTCTCTGCATGTGTCCTATCGTATCCATCTTGCTGTGCAAGCTTCCTTTCCCCATTAAAACATTTGCCGATGGTTACCTTCGCCCACCCCCACCCCCAAGACCAGCAAAATGGCCACTTGTATGGCGAATGAACTTCTGGCTAGTGACAGCAGGAATGGTGTGGATTGCTACCGCCACTTACGGTACTTCTCTTTGCAGCAGCCTGGACTTAAGCCTGTGCTGTACTGAAGTCTTTCCAAACACATTCAATTTATATGAATTCTAGTCTCAAATGAGCAATACTTAACGGCTTGCAACTTTTTTTAAAAAAATGTACCTATTAGGCACTGGGCTCACTGGAGCAGCCAATATCAGTAAAGTTGCAATCATAGGTAAATGATCATCCACTAGCTATGAAACAGCCCATGACTCTCCTCATTGCGTTCTCCATCTTCCTTTATTGTTGTATGCTGAGAAGACTTTGTGAAAATGTTTTGGCATTTTTGTTCTCTTAAGTATTAAAAGGGGAAAGAAATTGAAGGAAAATATTAGTCCCTCATATTAGAATTTGGATGTGAATGTGAACTTTAGATCTTACAAACAAACCTTTCATCACAATGTTACATGATTTAATATTAAGCTTTAAACAGGACTCTAGACAGAAAACAGCAATTTAACTAGCATTTTCCATTAAAAATTCTTGGCATTTGGCCTATAAACTGCAAACTGCCCGTGTGAATTTATTTTTGGGAAATTAAAGGAAAACTTCCTTATGGAAGATGGAGAGTTATTATGGATAGCATTCAAATAATTAATTTGGGGTCTAATTTGGAAAGAACTAGACAACTCTAAAAGACAAAATAATAATTCTAAACTAGATTTATAGTGCCACAATAAATAAATAAAAAATACTTTTCTCTTTTAAACTTTGGATATGTTTTACCTGCCAAGCAATGTGCCTATATTATACTCAGTTTCAATTTCAGAGTATTTGGCGCTACTTTTAAAATGAGATGTCAAATCAAATGTAAGTCCTGCTATGTTCAATGGAACAATTTCTTGGTGTGTCTACAAGACCCAGATCAGCCCATCCCATCAACAGAATCATAGAATTGTAGAGTTGGAAGGGACCCGCAAGGGTCATCTAGTCCAACCTCATGCAGCACAGGAATCTCAACTGAAGCATCCATGACAGATGGCCATCCAACCTCTACTTAAAAACCTCCAATGAAGGAGACTCCACAACCTCCCGAGGGAGTCTGTTCTACTGTCGAACAGCTCTTACTGCCAGAAAGTTCTTCCTAATGTTTAGTCAGAATCTCCTTTCTTGTAACTTGAATCCATTGGTTTGGGTCCTATCCTCCGAAACAGGAGAAAAAAGCTTGCTCCCAGTACGTTTCTGAACACAATTCAAAGTGTTGGTGCTGACCTTTAAAGCCCTAAATGGCCTCAGCCCAGTATACCTGAAGGAGCGTCTCCACCCCCATTGTTCTGCCCGGACACTGAGGTCCAGCTTTGAGGGCCTTCTGGTGGTTCCCTCACGGCAAGAAACAAAGCTACAGGGAACCAGACAGAGGGCCTTCTTGGTAGTGGCACCCGCGCTGTGGAACGCCCTCCCATCAGATGTCAAAGAGATAAACTATCTGACGTTTAGAAGACATCTGAAGGCAGCCCTGTTCAGGGAAGTTTTTAATGTGTTACATTTTAATGTATTTTTAATCTTTGTTGGAAGCCGCCCAGTGTGGCTGGGGAAGCCCAGCCAGATGGGTGGGGTACAAATAAATTATTATTATTATTATTATTATTATTATTATTATTATTAATTTCATGTAACAAACCAGTTCAATGTGGGTGAGTGATTGATTGGCATTGCAATTTCTAACAAAGATAATTTGCTTTGGTGTGATGACAGTTCACCCACTACATTGGCAGGGCTTCTCATGCTTGCTTATCACGTAGAATACTACCCACTCTGTCAGGGATTCCATCAGTGGGAATGGGCCTTCCTCCGACCCCTCCCTTAAGCAACTCCCTCCTCCCATTGGACATCCGCTCCACCAGAACAGCATATCAGCCAGAACTCACTGTAGCCCCATTTCAGCATGTATTGAAACATGTTGCAATGTGCTCCAGTGAATTGTCAAGTTGTGGTGCTAGTTTGGCCCAACTCATGTTGTTAAATTGAACACTGGCTTAATTGTCAACCTCACTAACCCAACCATGAGGGTTCAGAGGTGTGTACGTGTGTGCGTGTGCACACATAGAGAGATAGATAATACACACCAAATGCTCCATGCTTTTATTTGTTCGTTCATTACCTTACTAATTTTGACTTTAAAAGGAAACTTCAAAACCCTGTTTCTCTGCCTTGGAAAAGTGGGGGTAGGTTTATTGATGACTGGCCAATCAACACTTTGTACAGCCAGCTTCAGCTTGAAACTTGCAGGACTCACCATCTGCACCACCATCCGAGCTGGATGTTGGAGAGAAGTAGAATTTTGATCTGAGTGTAATGAGAGTGTGATATCACAACTCTAAAAATGTTATATACGTCTTGTCCTTCCTTTAAATTCTCTCTCTCTCTCTTTGAAAAGCACAGTACATTTTGGTTCTCCAGGGTAATTCATGGAAAACCCAGGCCTTCCAAAATGAAATTTTGACTTACTAAGGGACTGTTATGCATAGTATCCCCCTCTCTCCCCCCCTCTAATACTAATCTCAGAATCATGGAGGATGATGCAATGATAAATTGTTTTTGAACATAAAAGTTATGAATGGCCTTCTAATGTTGGATTTGTCTACAAAATAGGGACTAATAAGATGTCTTTTGCCTAAGTGTAAGTAAGCTGCCTCCAGGCACTACCGACTCCTTGATGGAAATAAATCTATGCGCACAAGTGACCTTGGCAGTGGTACGGGGGCAGTCATTACGTAAGCATGAACAATTTTTCCAATGTATTAAGGGAAAACAGGCTTTTCTTTGACGTCAAGCATGCAAGATTTATTCCAATGCTGTGTTTCTTGACCAAATAAATTCACTATAGGCAAACCATAGAAATATCTGTTTCAAGTCACAGTTTTGTATATGTTTTCTAAAGATTTGCTTGTCAGCATAATCTATTATTTTAAATACTGATATTTCTTTTTTATTATTATTATTCATTCATTCTAAATTCATTCTAGTTCTCTCTTCAAGCGCAGGGTAGCTTACATAATAACCAGGCTAAAACTTCATGGGCTCTCAGACCATTGTATTGTAACATTCAGAAACGCACATTGCTCTTCTTCCTATGCCTTCTATCTGTATCTTCTTCCTATGCCTTCTATCTGGTACTGTACTTCTTCTAAAGCTGAAGGATCCACATAGCCATCCTGTTTAAAAATCATTGATAGATTTATTGTCTGTGATGTTCTCTAATCCCCCTTTAAAGCCATCACAGCTAGCTGTCACAACCATTAAATCATAAACATTCTTTGGGCTGGTGTACACACACACACACACACACACACACACACACACAGAGCACTGCCTCCCTCTTAATTGCAGTTAAGAAACTGAGAACCAGGCATGGGAAATGAACACTCCTCCCACCCCTTAATCAGCTCTCCCCACCCCCATTGCTTAAGAGAAATAATTACGAGAAATATAAGCACTAGCCTTAAAGATAGTTAATGCTAACCAGGATTTAATGGGGATCTGAAACTGAACTTTGAAGAGGATTTTGGATCCCATGGTAAGGAAAGCCCAGGTTAGCAGTAACCACTGTTAAGGCTAGCATGTACATTAATGTCAGTTAATGTGGGAGGGGGGATTTGCTTTGCAGAGGGGAAGGGTGGGCAGACAGAGCATATGTTCTGATACCAACTCACAATCTTTTAATAGCGGGTAAGAAGGAGCCAGTTTAGCATCTGCACCGGCTCCAGGAAGATTGTCTCCTGTGTAATTATTGGGGCACACGGTAGTTCAGAATTCCCTTGTGAGCCTGTTTCTAGGGCTTCATGTCTACATGTGTGTCCTGTAATTTTGTCAGATTGTAAAATGACTGTCTAGGTATAATTGCCAAAGAAAAGAAAGTCAAAGACAAAGCTATTTTAAGACTAGAGCTGTCTTTCCAAATCAAGAAGTATGAAAACGTCCAACAAGTACGCCAAACACTCCGCTGTAGTTTGCAACAACAAATCATAACCTCCTTTTGCAGATTATTTTCCTTGATTTATTAATGAAAATAGCCATGCTTCCAGTCCAAACTGTCACAGCCCAAACGTATTACAAATATGCATTAATTAAGGAAAGGCTGCGCAGCCATTAACTGCAGTGCCGTCATCATTTCATGTTGTGTGTCTTTGGTTAATTAAGATATATACAAACTGAGCAACATCCAAAGAGCTACTTTGGACATGCTCTGTAGGATTGTTGATTTTCCTTCCTTTGTATGGCAGCCCTCCCCTTCTCAACTCTCAGAAGACATTTGTGACATCTGGGCTTCTGTTTGAAAAGCACTAGTCCCAAGTCCCTTAAGTATTTGAGGTATTTAAGTATATGTTCTATAAAGCAGCAATACACTATACCAGGGATAGCCATGGGGTGCATTCCAGATGTTTGACTCCAACTCCCATCTCCCTTTACCGTTGGCCATATCAACGGGGGTTGAAGGGAATTGTGGGTTAGCAACATCTGGAGGGCATCCATAACCTTGGCTACCCCAAACTATAAAGTAGAGTATAAATATATTTAAGAGTAATTTTTGTCATGGAGAAGAAATTAGGGTAGATTTTTAAATTCTGAAAAAGGAAGAAGTGTTCTCTGATCTCTTTTGAGTGAAAGGAGGAGCTATATGTCCAGTACTTTGAAGATCAGAAATATTACTCTGCTGACTTCTTAAGCTGTGTTTACACTTTGCACCTGCATAAATATGTGGGTTGGCTGAGCGTCGGTTGCATGCCGGTGCTCAACAGACCTGTACAGTCTGCACTACACAAGGAATTGGTTGTGCATGTCCAGCGTGATTGCTAGTCTGATCCTATTGCAAGGATCTGTGCTCCATCTTCAGGACTGCCAGCGCTGGGGTTTTCCCATGTTTGATTTCAATGAAACATAGTGCTACTCATTTATCAAAACCTTTCCCAGCTACTACAGCTATTGTATAAACCTCATTATGTGAATTTTTTTTTAAAGCAGACATTTAAATTTAGCAATTGTCCTTTAAATGTTATTGGTTTTCTAATGATTTCAAGCAACTTACAAGAAGGTGACCAAAAATCCTTTTCTGGATATGGAGTCTGTTTTTGTGTGTGTGTGTTCTGTCCTTGGTACATACTTTCAGTTTGAGTTTGCATCTAGCATGCATGATTTATTGCATGCTTTGAGGGTATATTTGGGGTGTGTGTGTGGTGTATTTAGGTTTAAAATGTGAATTGGCTCTTTTACTTTCATTTTAAATTATGTTTCCATGTTGCACCTTAACAACAAAGGTGTAACAGAACGTCTTATGGGATGTTCCTAGACAGAATTCTTTCCTGGGCCTCCTTGGACATGCTGAGGATTGAACCGGGGAGATTTTGCATGGTAAAACGTGTTCTCTTTCGGTGAGCTATCACTAAACCCTTTATGGACATTTACTGGACATTTGGGATTATTACTTAAGAAATGCACATTGAAACAGCTATACAATTTCTAGTTGTATAGCTTACCTTCACCACCCCATTTTCCAGCTGCAGAAGTGGGGGAGACATTTTCTGCAGGTTTGAGAGACTGGTTGTGGAAATTCCTACATTTTTTGGCATGGGAGGACTTACCTTTCTAATTTCTGGCAGCAGATACTTCTCTTTTGCTCTTCTTTTTCTTTCTTTAAAAAAAAAGACATTTACACACCGTAGCAAGTAATGGCAGCTTTCAGAACGTATTCTGAGAGCCAGCGTTGTGTAGTGGTTAAGAGCGATAGACTCGTAATCTGGTGAACCGGGTTCGCGTCCCTGCTCCTTGAAGTCTCTCAGCCCCACTCACCCCACAGAGTGTTTGTTGTGGAGGAGGAAGGGAAAGGAGAATGTTAGCTGCTTTGAGACTCCTTCGGGTAGTGATAAAGTGGGATATCACATCCAAACTCCTCCTCCTCTTCTTCTTCTTCTTCTTCTTCTTCTTCTTCTGGTGCCCCTGCCGCTGCCATCACCACCACAATGCTGCCTATGGAAAGATGCTACATCACCGTGTGGTAGCCTTCCACAGGCACTTTGGGGGTATGAAATGACTGCCCCTGTTACCCCACAGGGAGACGCCCACTTTTTAGTCTATCAGCTCCTCATCCAATTAGAACCTTGGACACAGTACGAGCTGAAATACATTATCATAATCTGGCTATAGCGATAAAATAGCCCGAAAACTGACTATGACTTCTGCTTGTGTTAGTGGAAGGATCACTACCGGTCATGAGCAGCATGCAGTATGAGGGATAGTACTGTAGTTGGGGAGGGTATTGGTAACACATACACTGATATGTGAACAGTGTTGCAGCTCATGCAAAGGGGGTGGCTAGTTCAAAACATATAGTTCTAAGATACCATAAAGAAACCCTTTACGTACATCAGAAATAATTCATGGTGCTTTAAAGGTAATGAAAATACCAGTGAAACTGGTTTTAAAGTTTTTTTGCCACTCAAAATCCCTTTTTGAAGATAGCAAGTGTACAAGTAAATGCAAATCTATTTAATCTTCATTCTTCATTCTCATGCAGGGATATAATGGAGAGCTGAGCATAGGGATTTGGCAGGGGACATGGGGGTGGCGATTCCAATAGGTGTAATATTTTCCCTTAATCCAGGGCTTTGGCTCTTTATAAATTAGCGCTAGACAAAGTCTCAGCTCACCAGTCTAGCTCACTGAAAGTCCCACACACTGATTTACAGATAACATTTACTTGTAGCAGCATACATGATAATATAAGTATTATTTGCTGATTTTCAACTTCTTGCAGGTGAAGAGAAGGCTGGGTGATGAACAGCATTGCTTCAGGCTACACTCCAATCTTTAAAATCCTGTTTGGCCAATGTTTTCAGATGTTATGCTGGCAGCTAGAGAGAATGAGATCCTCTATTTCATCATGTTATATGTTACATGCTAGCAATGGAGAACCGATGCTACAATAAAGAGTAAACCTGAAAAACTTGTAAAATCAAGTTGCTAGTTCATCTCTCATCCAGCATAACTGTCATCACCCGACTCCCTAAAAACAAAAAGAAAGCTTCCACCTTCTCACAGGAATTAGACAAAGAGCAAGCATGACTCTGAAACACAATTATCTGATCTAGAAACATAATGTGTTTAGCAAGCCCTCATAATTCCTGCATATACAGTTGGTTCCTCTACTTTTTTAGTAGAGAACATTTTTCACAGTAGTGTTTTGCAATCAAAGCTGGGATCCTAGAATAAAAATTCTCAGAAATGTGCATTAACTAGAATCATATGTAGTGAGTTAGTGGAATCTTGTCATCACCTGTAAAACTTCTGTCAGCAAGCATCTGGGTTAGATTGAACTTCCCAATGAAATGTGTTAAAACTGACAAGGCTTATTCTACATGACACACAAAGATTTGTATGTGAGAATCTGAATGGAGAGCTTTAAATTATAGCATTTCCAGTGTTTGCCATCTCTGTGGAACGTTGTGACTCATATTATGGATGGCTAGCAGTTTTTTAAAAGTAATAAAAGAAATCAGATTGCTTCTGAACCAGGGCTAATCTGCAGTGTAAGATTGCTCAGGTATTGTCACCATTCAAAATATTTTATCCACACAAGCAAAAATAATTATCTGTGGAAGAACAGGAAAAATAAACATGGCCAAATTCAATATGCACTGAAGCACTTTGCAGTTTTAGGAGAAAATTGCTAAGAGATGCTGATGTCATAGGTTCAGATAGTTTCCATCCAGCTCTGCAATGAGTAATGCACACCTTTTTATGTCTGCATAGAATCATCAGCATCTGTTTATTTGGATGCCATTTTCCACACAAAAATTGTGCCTAAAGTGGCTCACAACACAAAATGAACAGTAAGTGTACCAATTAAAAAACTTATTAGAAACAATTAGAAACTATCATATCAATTACTGAATCCAAATTTCAGTGCATACAACATTGTACGAAACAATACATATAAACGAATTTAGCAGCTTAAACTAAACAGTGTTGTATAAATAAGATGACCTAATTTAATAGCTTGAACTCAGCGGAAGAAGGAACAATACTAACACAAAGTAGAATAGTAGTTTTTAAAAACTACCATGTTTTGGACAATGCACCTGTATCAAATAGTTGGGTTCCGAGACTTCAGACATCCAAGGACCCCACCCTATCTCTCACCTGAGGTAGTACAGATGCTTCTACTCTGGCTCACACTCAGAAGGGCTTTTTGACCCACTTTAAACAGCCATGGCTTTCCCCCAAAAGAATTCTGGGTGAGATAGTTTTTTTAAGGGTCCTGAGAGTTGTTAGGAAACCCCTATTTCCCTCCCAGAGCTACAACTTCCAAAGTTCACTGTATAGAGTGACTGATTGTTAAATCATTCTGGACATTGTAGCTCTGTGAAGGGAATAGGGGCCCTCCTACACAATTCTCAACATCCTTAACAAACTACAGTTCCCAGGATTCTTTGCGGGGAGCCATAAGAGTGCTACAAATGCATGGTGTGGGTTTGGTCCTGTGCCAACCATGTGATTTCTCTGTGTATTTTGCTTGAGGCATAGCATGGATTGTGGGGTTTAATTTAGCTCTTCGTGACTGTAATACTGATCAGCTGTCCTGAGATAATGCTTTAATTTGTCATTTAATCCCCTAACTGCTAAAATTTGTTGGCTTACACCAATTTTTCAATCATGTGGCCTTATAATTACTACCAGTCCATTTAATATGTTTCTCCTCGCTGAATATTTTAAGCACCAGAATACCTATTCCAGCTCTTGGTGTACAACAAATGTTAATAACCTTTTGGCAGCTACTCATTGTTTTTTTGAAGTTGTTCCCTCCCTTTGTTTCCTGAACTATTCAACCATCCTACTTAGAGTTTCTGTGTCTGACTTCTCAGAGGAGCAGCAGAAGACTCTTTATGATCTGTTCATTGTGCTGCTTCATTTATAGCTTCTTTCTTGGCTCCCATCCAACTACTTGCCATAGGAGTGAGGTTAACGTCTGCTTGCTGCATCCATCTGCAACTCCAGTTCTTCAACAGAAATGTTTTCCTCGTATAAGGGTCCCCCCCCCCCCCGCAAGCCTTTCTTATTTCCCTTTTTGGCTTCTGCTTCTTGTTTCTGTAAATCATTTTGTGGTTTTCAGTGTTATTGACAATGTAAAAGCACAAAAAGTATTGGATTTCATTAGGCATTCAGCTCATAAAAGGGTTGTGATGGAAAGTGGTATACATGTCCCAGATACCATTTGGAAATTAACTAACTTTGAACAGTCCGTCCAGATCACCTAAGGAATGAGTGCAGAAATGATTTTTTTGTCTTTCACAAAACGATTAATATAAAGTTGAAAGCATGCAATGGTCACTTACACTATAGATGGGCGGAAAACAAGACTCTAGATTTGAAAGCAGATTTCATTTCCCTCTCATTCTTCATACCTCTACCAGCCAATTGGTTCGTATCGTGTCATATAATTTTAATGGTTCAGCCAGGAGAATGAATGATGAGAGACTGGGCTCACACTTTATCCATATTTCCTTCAGGTTGTTTTGTGCTGTGCTATCTAAAAGAGTATCCTTAAAAACATGTTGAGTGATTAATCGAGAAGGACATCAGCAGCGCCCTATTCTCTAGCCATTAGTTGGGTTTCAGTGACAGCCTATGACCTCATCTAATTTCTAATGGAGATCTGTGCCAAATACTTCAAAATACTTCAAGGTGGGGAAGGGAGGGCAGGGAGCCATAATGATTCTATTGTCTTTCTTTTGCTTTTGGATGAACAAGTTTTTCAGGTTTTGGAACAATACAAACACAAGGTCAAACTGTTGATCCAAGGCAAAGTGGGATTAGTTTATCCACGATGCAATGAAAATGTGTTTCCATTGTATCTTATAAATCATGATCCCAGCATCCCATTTTTAAAAAAACAAAAAGAAATGTGAATTCAAATTAAAGTAATATTGACTAACAGCACAATTGTATACCTTCCCATTTCATGACGCTTAGTCCAAAGTTACTGAGCACAGGATTGCAGTCTAAATTACACTTAGGTTAATGGAAGATATTTGATTGTATAGAAAAATAAAGCATCTTCGTTTTCTTTCTTTCTTTCTTCTCTCTCTCTCTCTCTCTCCGCACACATGCACACACATAGACACCTTAAACATGTTTTGTTTCATTTAACTGGAAGAGAAATGTCATTCTGTGCCTGAGCGGGTACAGGTGTGCCTTGTGAACTGCTTAAATAAACTGAATAAATAGATACTGATGTCAGTTGACACAGGTGCAGACATCATTCAGTAGAATGTTATTTGCACACAAACACTCTGGTGTTTACCGTCTGTGCTGCAATCAGAGCAGTGCCAAGGAGGCACAGAGGCAAGATTGAACACAGTTTCCTTTTCTCAGTCTACTTGCTGCCAATGGATTTTTCCTTAACAAATTTCCTTCCCAACACAGCGACCAGGAGCAACTTTTCTTTATTCGATTAATACACAGACACAGTTGGAGTATGCATTTCTAAACATTTGTGGAGGGATATGTAGCACCTAGTGTCTTCACCTAGTGACCTTTTAAAAATATGTTTAAACAAGAAATGCAAGCACAGTGACTAGCATGTGTCCTATGAAAAGCACACCTTTTTCCTGTAGTGATATACACAATCGGGACCGTTCCATGTGTTACTTTCCCCCCTCACTGAAGGAATGTTTACCTACTCCATGAGGTATATGTAAGAATATAGTAATGTGTGAAGCAGCGTGTTTCTTCATAGTGGTTTTCTACCATATGAAGCACTCCTTGAGATCCCAAGGGCAGTATGCGTAAACAGATGCTGAGTTGGGCTTCATTGTGAATCCTTGAATTTCCTACTTGATGAAAATGAATTCTACCCTGCACCATAAACTGGAATGTGGCATACCAGAGGAAGTGTCTTGTCAGAGAACTACAACAAGAATGGCATCTGAAACAAGGGGTACAGTGCCTTCTATCTGGCAACTTCGTAACACATCAGAATAAATCCATTACGCCCTCCTTGAATGAATCCCTACTCTGAATCTCACCAGTTAGATATGTACAAGTAAAGCTTGAGGTGAACTGAACACTCATGTCTCCTACCACACACCTTGGTGGCTGCCAACTCTGCAGAAAAGCAAACAAACCCTGCAATGGATCCTTCCTACTTAATTGCCACTCCTGAAGGCATGATCCAGCATGAAAAAGCCACTGTTTGCCCTTCCCTATTCCCTCATCTGTAAAATATACACTCATATATTCTTTGAGGATATGAGAAGTGAAAAAGAAACCATTTCTGATCATTACAAAATTAAAGTAGGATGAAGTATGTTTACTCCTCCTGGTGCCTCGTTCATAGGTATATGAATGGAACTTGGTAGTTAAGTAACAGGAGCTGAGGGAAATGGAAGTCTCCAAGAATATGCCTCACCCCTCAGGATACGTTACTCTGGGAATCTTCTCTGCAACCTCAGTAGTAGTAGTAGTATGTACAACCTCTGTGTGGAGCGCTGCTTCTTTCTGCTTCCTGCAGCTATGCTGATACGCCCCCCCCCCTCCATGTTCTTGGATTGTATCTAATGCTTGCCCTACACAGACCCATTGAAATCAATGAACACAGCTAACTTTTGTCCATTCATTTCACTGGGTCTACTCATGAGTACAGCTTAGCTGGATGGAGCCCGATCTGCTTCTAAAACTCCTTTCCCACAAATGTACCATTTCCCCTGCACAAAGGCGAACCAAGTTAGCCTATTGATTGACAGCTGCCGAACCAAATTCTTTGCCTGCTGTAACTTTACACGCATGTAAGAGACTGCCTGACATTGCTGCTTAATAGAGCTCTAGTTATAGGTGAGGGGCACAAGGTGCATAAACATAACAAAACAAAAAAAGTGCAAATTAAGAACAGATGTTAACCGAGCAGTGCTTTAAACAGGGGAATAATAAGAGTGATCTGGAATGGGTTGCTATAAAAGTTGTTAACACTGACACTGGGGTCATTTAAAGAGCCCTTAAGTGGATATCCCAAGAGATGGTAGTGGGAGGGATTAAGGCGCAATGACCCAGATTGATTTGGGGCTTGCTCTTGCCTTTCTTTCTTTTTATGCTGAAACACTAAGTCCAAGATGGCCCTTGAGCACATGCAGTAAAAACATACACTTGTTCCATCATAGAATGTTAAATGCACATGAACCAGTTCAAAGCTGGCCTTCTGTAGTGGCTAGAGCAGGTGTCCCCTTGACCGGTGAGGAGGGAGTAGAAGCAAACCTGTTAAATCCTTTAGCCTTGGTTCAAAGTAGCATATGGACGCAAGTTGTAAAGTATGATAGATTTCTATTTTAAGATTTTTGGAACCATCGAATCACAGTGGCTTTGTATATTTCAAGCTCACTACATTTTTACTACTTGTTTGTAGGGGATAGCATTAGTCAAGCTATAATTAATGATGCATTTTGAATAGGTAACTTGGAAAGTTTCCACCAGGGTAGTATTGTTTATCTTCCAGTGTTGTTCTAACACAAAGGGAGAGTGTTTTCTTTTTGTTGGCTTCCAAATGCCCCTTAGCCTCCTTTAGACCTGAACTTTAACCGTGTGTGTGTGTGTGTGTGTGTGTGTGTGTGTGTGTCTATCTATCTATCATCTATCTATCTATCTATCTATCTATATCTGAGATATATGATCTTTTGTTTTATCATAGGGTCCTAAGAGTTCAGTAAAACACTAAAGTTCACTCCCGCCCACCCCCAGTCTTGAGGGTTTATTATATATTTTAATGACCTATTCTGCTGCTTCTAATAGCCACCCTTGTAAAAGATAGCACAAAACAAAGACTTACAAATTAGTTGAGGCCCGGGTACCTCACCAGCAAGGGAATAGACTGGAGACCACCCATGTATGTAATCATTTCTTAGCAGCATGGTTGGAAGCTTCCTTTCTCAATACAGTATCACCTAAAAATAAACAACTCTTTTTGTTTGTTTACCCAGGAACTCATTGAAAATCTTTTTTTTCTCTGTGGCACAAATTAAGACTTTTATGTACTTTCATCATCAGTGTCTCCCCTCACCCTCTAACTAAGCCACATCACTGTTTAGAAATAAATTAAGGTGCAAAGCTATGGGAATATTGTGAGAATAATATGGAATGGTGGGGAGTCACGTTTGCCCCCTTGAGCTCCTTGGAGGAAAGGTGGGATATAAAGGCAAAAACAAACAAATTAAAAATACTTTTTTGCAGTTTTTAATACCCAGTTTCATTGGAAAAAGGAAGCCACTTGTCAAAACATATTCTATTACAAGTATGATTTGCGGAGCAGTAGGGTGGGGTAACAGACGCACTTGACAGCATTTTGCCGTATAACTTAGATTTACTAAAGTGAAGATTGGGAATTTTGTATGCTGATGTAACTCTCAAAAATTGTGGGTCTGATGTAGCATAGGGAGCACTCAGCCAATCAAGAGGGATCTTTCTTGACAGCTGAAAATGGATAGTTCCAAGGTAAAGTCAGGTGAATTCCCCTGTTCTCCTTTAGACGACAGCCCTGAGTAGATGTTCACTGGGTTCTAGTGGTAGTGAAATAATCAAGATTATCCATTGGCCCTCTGTTCTACACTTGACCTTCAGCTAAAGTTCTTAAAAGGTATGTGCAGAGGCTCTGTTAAAGTCTTTGGCAGAACATGTAGAGGTTGGTAGGGGGCAGTGAATATGGTCCCAGTTCTCCCTATCCCTTGCACATCTCCATCTCCCTCTGCAGCAATTTTAGGTAAATTTACTGCAGAGGAGAAATGTACAACCTTAAGATGCAATTAGAAATCCTTGTTTTTGAAAACACATTAATTTATTGTCGATATGTATTCCTGTCTTCCATTCAGTTTAATATCTCCAACAATAATATTGAGAAAATGCATTTTTTTGCAAGTATTTGGCTGTCAGCTGGAATGGCAGAGGACTGACTTTTGCAGGGAAACGGAGGGTGTGCTCATACTGGCTAATTTCCATGTGATCCATTTACAGCTGTGACAATCCTGTCCTGTTACATTTTTTCTCTTGTCTCCCCTCATATTTGCAGCCATGTCTATGTGCGCTTGCCCTCTAAATCCTCTTTAAACGGATTCAGTGTTATGTACCTGATATGTTATGTGCCATTAAATTGTACCTTACTTCTACCACTGAGGACAATGAGACTTTGCTGAGTGGCAGCTCTTGGTCAGGATAGAGAAAGATGGGGCAGATTACAAGGGAAATTACTTCTCTAGCTGACCATAAGAGCAAGCAAGAATGAAAATGCTGCACGTGTTCAAAGAAGCATTTGAGCAGCAGTAGTGGTTCATTCATCATCACTATGCTTTCCTCCACCGTTAATCATCCAGCAGAAGAGGAGAATACTGAACAGATCAGCCACCACCATCCACCGTATTAGCAATATTCTCTCAAGAACCGAAATTGTTATGCTTTTTGGGGAGTAAGGGGTGGGTGGGTGTCGGCAGGCAACAGATTGATGCCTTTTGGTTAGTAAGCAATTCTCCATGTGTGCAGTGTTATTTTTCATTTTGTGCAAATTAATGGTACCAGAACTACTATAGACAAAATTAAAATCTAGTGGGGAAAATGTTTTTGAGAAAGCATTAAAACTCTTTCCACAATAGCTAGAACAATGCCTGTGGTTGTGATGACATTTTTTTAAAACAGCAGCAGCAACTCTCTCTCTATATATAGATTTGATCCCATTTATTATTGAGAAGGAGGGTCCAATCCAGAAAAGAAAAGAAAAACTGGTTCAATGCAGTGTAAACATGGCCTTGGGAATTCATTTACCTTCAGTTATCTAAATGGCAGTGTACCAGAGTGCTAGTGAGGTCACAGCAGGGCCATCCGCATAGGAGCCAGAATTTTGTCAGCATAAATCATTCCCTTGCCATGCATGCTCTTCCTGCATTATGACTTGTACCTTGCTTCTCAATTTTTCCTCACTCAGTGAATGCACCTGTAGTGAGAGGCACAGATATAGCACAACTAGTTTTGCTCACCGAAGTCTGCAGTCCTCAGCAAGCTTATGTTAATTACACACACATTGGAAAGGGAAACATTAGTTGGCCTTGCCTTGGATACCTTTTTGGCAGAAAGGCAATTAACAAATATTGCAAAATAAATGCATGCCTGGATAAATGCACATATAAGATTTTCTGTTATATGTATTACTACATAAAAAGATGTTCTCTCTCAGAGTAGTTATTCAGGAGTTTACTGGGTCAGCCTTTAAAAATCCCCCATTTGCTGGATTTCCCTGTTTACATTTCTTAAACCAAATAGTTTTTAATGTGACAAAAAAGATCTCTCTATCATATTTTCAGTTTATTCCTATTAATATATCTGATAATACTATGATACATTTTCTTTGGGAGTATATTTCACCCAGGTGCCGAGTGAAAGGAAAATGAACTCCACCCTGATCTTGCCATTTATAGCTGGGAAACTTAACACCCAAGCCTTGTTTGTAAATGTTATGAATGGCTTTCAATGAAAACTTTCATTTTGCTTTATTTTTAGTATAATCTGTTCTGCTCTAGGGCATCCTGAGAATAGGAGGAGATTGCTTCATTCATTATTCATTTGTGCACAACGATCATTAAGAGAAGAATCAGGGGAACCACACATACTGGACAGGATTGTGTGTGTGTGTGTGTGTGTGTGTAAGAGAGGGAGGGAGGGAGAAGGATTGTGTGTGTGTGTGTGTGTGTGTGTGTGTGTAAGAGAGGGAGGGAGGGAGAAGGATTGTGTGTGTGTGTGTGTGTGTGTGTGTGTGTGTGTTATTGTGCTATCTTGGGCACATCAACACAAACCTCTTTTGTTTCTAAGAATGACTTTTGTTTAAAAGAGACTGCATGTGTCTTTGGCCATTCCCACATCCTAGGCTACTGTAGATGAAGGAAGTTTCTGTGGGTGTCTTAACTATAATCTCGCCAGGAGCTGCCTCATTGTGTGCGAACACTCTGGTAGATGTCTGGCTCGTTGGGAGTTTACAATTGGAGGAAAGGATGGTGGCATTACCTCGAGCATACTAGGCATTGTGCCAGTGTAACTGAGCAGATGGTGACCTCTTGGGTCATGGGACTATATTTCTGAGATAGATGGGAAAGGAAATTCTACAGTTTGCAGACCAGATGGGGAGTTCTCACAGCACCAGCTAGAAGGAATGTATACACATATATGTGTGCAGGAGAATGTCAAGGCAGAGTAAGAAAGCAGCACTGTCGAATGAAGTAAATCCTAATTCTGGCTGCCACACAAAATGTGTGAAGTTGTAAAGGTGTTTTATATGTGTACCAGTCACGACATCTGTTAGGTGCAGGCCACCCTCTTTATGTTATACTCACTAAGTTTAGCATATGGAGTGTGAGTCAAAATCACTAGCTAAAAATACCAGGCGTTGCTTTCGTTACCAAGCTTACTGACTTGAATTTCTTCATTTGAAAATGCTACTTGTGCTCAGGGAGGTTAGTCAATTGTTGTCGTCTCTCCTCCTTAATTTAGTTCTGATCCCCAGAATAATCGTTACGATTCTGTGCCCTTAAGTATGAAGTAGAAATGGATATTTTTTCAAAAATACTGCAGTATATCAGTGACAGTCGGTGTGACGAGCCAGTTACAGCAAAGTGCAAAAAATAACTGAATCGGGTGTCTTTCCCTATTGTATATAGAACATTTCACTAGGCTTGGCACCTATATTCCTTTGTTCAGTCCTTTGTAAAACAGACTGTATGCAAATGATACAAAGCATTTGACTGCCAAAAGTCCAGCAATTGTACAATTGCTAATTCAGGATATGAAGGCATGTGGAAAGTATATGTTGAAAATGTAGACAATTGGGGTGGGGGAATAAGTACAAAAAAGCACACTTAATAGGCAGAACTAATTTAAGGGCTTCCATGAGAGTGAGAGAAAAGGCATGATAGAATTCTAACAAGAACAGAGACTTCTGAGAACTTTCATCAGTGAATTTTGGCAGCAGCATATTTTTGTGCAGCTAGAAAATCAAATTTCACTGCTAAGATTGCTTCTATGATAGTATGTCTACATTGTACTAAAATTCCTGACTGACAACCATTAGCAGAAACATATTAACAAAAACAGTGGAGAGGGAATGCCACAGATTTTAGTGAATCAGCTTGATTTTCTGTTTTCTGACATTAGCATTCGCCTTCATGTGAATTAAATTAATTTATCAATTAATTCGTAAATTAGCTGGCATGCAGATGCTTTAGGCATCAAAACAGTGGGAGGGCAAGGCAGCACATGGGATGGGAGATGCCTGAGGTCTACCTTAGGGCGTTGAGAGCTGCACATGCAGGTTGGTCTCCTGCTGCCAATGACGTCTATAAATTTAGTAGCTGATGTGCAGGTGCACTGGTTGGCATAACAGTGAAAATACTGCGTTAGCTTTTAAAAATGCCTCTATGCAAAACTTGTAAATTCACCCGGGGTCAAGAGCTGTGCACACATACTGCACTTGTGGTTGCCAGTGGATGTTGGCAGCAGAGACCAGCATGCAGACGCAAGCCCTTGTTCTCTGGAGCTAGAAGTAGTGTTTTCTGGCTTGAGCAGAGGAGCCACTAGAATGGAGGACGTTCTTAGAGCTCCACAAGGCAAGGACAAGGGAGACTCACCATGACTTCTTCCCTCAAGCTACTTACAACCAAAAGAGACTTAGTTCCATGAAGTCACAGAGCATGGACAGAAGAAGGGAGAAGAGGATGGATGCAGAAGAGTTTGTGTTATGTCTGGAAGGCAATGGAATTATGAAAGGTGCTTAAGCAATTTGGGTTGTCTGCAAAGAGCATCTACAGTTCCTCCTGTCACCATGCAATAATTGGCTGCAAAAGGGACACATTTCCAGTGCAATCCGATGCAAGCCTACTCAGAAATATGCTTCAACAGAGGTTAGGCTGCAGTCCTAATTGGGGCTTTGTAAAGCCATAACCACATCCTCAGCCTAGCTGCCCTGAAAGTGGGGCACAAGGATTGGGCCCACTGTTGCCTGGCAATGGCTTTGAGATCAGCTTGGGATTCCAGGCTCGCTCAGTCCCACAGCTTCCCTGCCCTCAGAAGGCCCTGTTTGTGTGGGCTTCTGGTGGAGATATCATCAGCAGTCGGTCCACTCACCCATTTGGTGAGGGGAAGGGGGAGGCTGACATTGATGGAGTGGCACTTGCATCACTGTTGGCAGCTGGTGATAGGCTGGCTCAGCTGGGGCTGCCAAGCAGAGTGATACCGGCTCCAGTCAATCCAAAGGCCACAGCTCAGTATAAGGGAGGTTTGGATTGCTTAGCTTGTCCCAGGTGTGCATACGATTACAGCCTTACTGTCTGTGGATCAGTATATGGGAAAGCACAGCCACACTGGCTGCTAAAAGTAAGGGTGGTTTGGTTAGCACACCCAGCCAAAAAACTGCAGGCCACTGTCTTATCAGCTGTGGCACTAGCTCACAACCAACACTGGTGGATACTCAAACCAGAGAAAAAATCATATATTCTCACTATCCTTCTGAGAAACCATCCTTAATAACATTCACTACCTGGTGACCATATTTATGGATTCCCATTGATAAACTCTTCAGAGATGCCAAATAATAAAGTCCACGTTATTTTGGTTATGGAGATTACCGGTAGTTATCATGAGCAAATGGTGTACTTGATGCAGTGCTATGGTGGCCAGGCCAAGTTACAATTTTTCTCCATCATTTTCAAATTAATAAAACATAAACAACACCAGTTTTAGAAGGAATAAATCTAAATGAATGAATGAATAAATGAAATATTGAGTTATTCTAAGGAAATAATCTCAAAGATAGATCAAACTTTCTGAATCCTTGTGAAAGAATTATTTCCCATAACTACTATGTGACTGAAAATTCTTTAAATAAAAAATACTGTTAGCCAGTACTATAAGAAAACAGAGCTTCTGAAATGAATCATAAATAGGCTATGTGGCTCTTACTAACTGAAATGTAGATCTAATTAGCTTGGCACTGAGCCACTTTTTAAAATATTAATGGGATTCCATAAATAATATGCCTGACATGGATAAAGAAACACACTAGTTAGATGCTGACAAAGGTCTCTAGTCTGCACATGCTTTAAGATGTGGAAACCCATAAAAGGAAAATTAATTGGAGAATTACTTCTTATTATAAACTGCTGCTTAAAATAACTAATTTGGTTATCTAAAACTAAAAAAAGTATAGTTGTGGTGCAGTGCTTGATTTCCTCATGCTGTACATAGAACTGTAGCGTTGGAGGGGATCCCGAGGGTCTTCTAATTCAACCCCCTGCAATGCAAGAATCTCACCTGAAGCATTCGTGACAAGGCCATCCAACCTCTGCTTAAAAACCTCCAATGAAGGAGAGCCCACAGACTCTCAAGGGAGTCCATTCCACTGTCGAACAATTCTTACCATCAGAAAGTTATTCCTAATGTTCAGTCAGAATCTCCTTTCCCGTAACTTGAAGCCATTGTTTTGGGTCCTACCCTCCGGAGCAGGAGAAAACAAGCTTGCCCGTCTTCCATGTAACAGCCCTTTAGATATTTGAAGATGGCTATCATATCTCCTCTTTTCCAGGCTAAATATACCTGGTGTAGACCTCTGGAAACCCCAGGGGGCCTCAGCAAGAACAAAATGCTATTACATAGGCAAACTATTCCTTCCACACCAAAGCGTTTAAGGTTTGGATTATGATCTTGTTGTCTTTGTGACTCTTCACTGTCCGAAAGGCTAAGCATTGGCTGGAAAAGCCACCTGGTGAAAAGGGCCTTTTCACTACAAGCCTTTCTTTTACAACCGTTACAGAACTAAAAGTAAGATACTACTGTGGAGGACCCGAAAGGTTTCTGATACTAAACAAACATCAGGTATCTTCCCTGTCCGTGTTATGTATCAGCGTAGTCCATCTTCTGGATTTTCTGCTCTGTGGTGAGATAGCTTAATGACTACCTTGTTCATATAAATTCACAGTAGGTTAGATTCAGACTTTGACTTCCATAAACAGAAAGGCTCCTTACATCTGCAGAAGGTATTTGCCAAGTAGAGGGATCCCGCTAGCAGCAGGGGGCAGGGGAGAACTTTGTGGATTCCCTCCTCCCCCTGCACCCCCCCACTGTCATCTCCCCCACTGTTCTGGAGAGGCCCCCCAATCCTCTGGAGCACTTAGGGAGGTGTTGCTGGGGGGACTACAAGGGGTGACATTCTCCTTCCCCTCCAGCAGCAAACATGATGCCACTCAGAGATGCTTCCACAGGAAGGACTGGAGTCTGGCTCTAACCCTGTGACTTTTGAACTCCTGGTATGTTATCATGAAGTTCCTAGGATATTTTCTTTTCTTTTCTTTTTTTCCATAAGTTTTTATTATTTTCCTTTAAACAACATTTCCAACATTACAATAACAAACACAAAACAACCTTTTTGCTCTGCCGAGCTTGCGACTTCCTTCCTTCCCTTCAACAGGTATCCCATATCTCATCCAGTCGCGCAATTTAAATCTTTACTATGTGTCCACATTGTAGGATTTATTTCAGTCCTGCTAGTGTCTTCAGATTTTTGCAATTGTCAATCAAATATACAGTAAACTTACTCCAGTCTCTTTGGAATTTCTGATTGTCCTGGTCTCGGATCCTTCAAGTCAGTTTGGCCAACTCTGCAAAGTCCATCATCTTTGCCTGGCACTCCGCAATAGTAGGTATTTCTTGTAATTTCCATTTTTGGGCCAACAAAGTCCTCACTGAAACTGTGGCATACATAAATAGTCTTTGATCCACCTTCGCTATCTCATTTCCCATCAAACCTAGCGGTATGTGTTTGATTGTGTTTCTTTCTTCCTTTCTTACATTTATATTCCACCTTATATTCCCTGGAGCTAAGGTAGTGTTTGTTGGTTCCCATGTGGTCTCTCGTCATGCAGGGACCAGGACCAGAGCTGCTTAGCTTCAGTGAGGTGCTATACTTTCAGACAATATGCTGTGAATGTTAAGATCCATCTTCAATTTTTGCTTTCCCAAAGATATGATAGAAATGTCTGCCTGAAGTGTATTTTCATGCTGCTATCACTCATTTCAAAGTAGTAGCTTTTTACACATACATAAATTCGCATAGTTGCCAGGTAAGGTAAATGAAACATATATTTCTAATACCGTTTTGCTTGGAAGCAAAATGGGAAGGAAATCGCTTGCCAAGTGGAAATGCATGAAGTCAGCATGGAAACAGTTTATTTATGTGATTCTTAAATTACAGAGAAAAATCTAGATAGAAAAGTAGTTGAATTTTTGCAAACAATATACTGATAGCAAAGAGATGTGTGTTTTTTTCTAGTACGGTTGGTACCACTACTATGCACAAGACTGGATCTATGCTAGCATCCTGTGTTGGTCATTTTTAAAGATTTATTACAGTCACTGTGCTAGGCATGATTTGAGATAAAAAAACCCACAATAGAACTGTACAATCCTGTCTTTAAGTGTGAGGATAGGTGTGCGTAGGATGCATCCTTACTCTGGTGTAGCATGAACACTTTCCTTACCCTCTTTCATTCCCTATCTCCCACTACTTTTTCCACTTGCAGGTTTTAAAATGCATGTTTACTAATGGGGATTTGTTACATGTTGTAGCCCCTAAGTATGCCTAATTGGTCAAATTGAAATATAGGCTGTGGACCATGTTTGGCACTCTTGCTGCTCCAGGTGCCTATTGAAAGAGTTACATGTTAGTGCAAAAATGCATACCTTTCCATATTTGGTTTAGCTGGTTACTGGAGTTGGCTTGTTGTGTGCTGAAATCCTAGTAAGAGGATAAAGCCCCCATTCATGAGCAGAGAACCTGGTGTTTACTTTTTTGGCAGAATTCACAAATCAGTCACCAGTAATTGCAAAGTAAAAGCACACATGCATAGATTTGGGGGGGGGGGTTACAAATGGGGGAGGAATTTGGCTCAAAGAGTTGCCAGAGTATGCAACTAGATAAAAATTATCTGAGCTTGTCTCTGGACAGCAAAAATGAAAATATCCAGTACCTGAAACAGGATAAATTTTTAAGATGTGACATATCATGCATATGTGTCTCATTTGGTGATACTGTTAGAAACTGTTAGACAATATGTGTCTCAGTTGGTGATACTGTTAGAAACTATTCTTGTTTCTGCTATGATTCCTTCCTTCTGAACACTAATCTCCCCATGCAAATACATTGTGCTTAAAGGTAAAGGTAAAGGGACCCCTGACCATCAGGTCCAGTCGTGGCCGACTCTGGGGTTGCAGTGCTCATCTCGCTTTATTGGCCGAGGGAGCCGGCGTACAGCTTCCGGGTCATGTGGCCAGCATGACTAAGCCACTTCTGGCGAACCAGAGCAGCGCACAGAAACGCCGTTTACTTTCACGCCAGAGCGGGACCTATTTATCTACTTGCACTTTGATGTGCTTTCAAACTGCTAGGTTGGCAGGAGCAGGGACCGAGCAGCGGGAGCTCACCCTGTCACGGGGATTCGAACCGCCGACCTTCCGATCGGCAAGTCCTAGGCTCTGTGGTTTAACCCACAGTGCCACCCGAGTCCCATCACATTGTGTTTACCTGATCTTTAAAAGATTGAGCCCTTCTTGCTGCAAGTTTTCCCTCAAGGCTAGGCTAGAAACTTGTGGCAGCTGAGCACATTAGGACTGCTGTCCCACAGCGGACACACAAAGTATGAACACACCTTTGTATACCCATCTCAGATGCAGATTTATTGATTAAAAGAAAATGCAATTGTACACATGCATGCTGACATTTTAATATGGTAGGCCTATAGAATTTGTTGTTTCTAGTGTTGCATTTCAAGGCCAATGAGATTGTACAATCTTTCTATGCACTCCTCCTCCAAATAATCCTTTTCCTCTTGGAAATAGACCCCACTCCATTCTAGATAACAGGAAAGAGATCCATGCTTCAACTCAGAGATCTGGCAGAGTGAGCTCTAGTTTAGCCACAGCAGCTTTGAATATTTAAAGAAAACAAATGCTTTAGGGCAGGCACATTCAAAAGGTAGATTGTGATCTACTGGTAGATCACTGGACGTCTGTTTTAGATGAGTGGTAGATCACTGGCTCTTCCCAAAGAAGCTCAACGACTTTGTCTCCCCTAAAAAAAGCTCAACATTTTCGCCCTGCAACCCCCCAAATATGTGGCTTTCTTCCTTCCTAAAAAGCTCACCAACTTCGACCTGAACCCCAAAAAAGGGGGTAGATAACTGCCAGTTTTTAACTCTGTGAGTAGAGCGCAGTCTCTTGGGAGTTGGCCACCCCTGCTTTAGGGGAAATGAGAACTGCAGCCCCCTCTCCCCACTGAAACATATCTTACCCAGATTGTGAGGTGGCAACCTGAAGCAGCACGTTTCATGACATTTTGCTGAGTTCTGGCAAGATCTTGCCGGAAATTGGTGCTGATCCTAGTGCCGCTTCTCCACTGCTAGCAGAAGCAGCAGGGCAGGCAAGATGCCCGAGGTGGCTGCTTCACCCTGCCTTATGGTTGGGCCAGCCTTGGTTCCAGGGCAGCAGCGTTCACTGTCATTCTCATGCCCTTTTTCACCCAGAAGGCATGGAGAAGTTGGGCAAGGCTGCCTGCCACTTTGGTACAGACCTATGAACCCATTGGGTGATACCCACTGCTATTCATATTCTTGAGTGGCCCCATTGAAATCAGTGGCCCTAAGTAGCGCATTCATTAATGGATCTACTCTGAGCATCACTAACATTTGATATATCCCACACTGTGCACTGCTGACCAATGGCAAAACAACTGAGGTGACACTGCCATGCATCTCACAGCACCCATTCAGGCCTCAAAGCAAAAGAAACAGGTAAGCTTAGCCTGAGCCTCAGCATCCTCCTTAATGCTTTACAAGGGGGGGACTGAGAGGAACCAGTTGCTCCTGCATTTCCCCATCAAAACGCATTAAAGCAGAATAGAATCGGAGAGCCCCTATGCACTTGATATGGCAGCCAGCAGCTTTGGCTGTCTGTTTCTGGAGCTGCAAGAGCTGCTGGCCACATGTGGCTCGCTCAGGTTGTGAGCTGCTTGGGGCATATGGTCGCCAAGTGGTCAGCTGCAGATAGCCCTTCCAAGCTAAAGTTGATAGTAAGGAGCTTCTGTCATTTATTGCAAATAATAAGGATTCAGCTCCCTGCTCTCCTCTCCTCATTTTCCCCCTGCCTTCCATTTTGTGCAAAAAATCCTGCCTAAGGATTTATTCATGCCTGCATTTCCATTGCTCTTGATGATTCACAACGGTGCATATGAAGTGTCTTCATTTTGAGGTGATCTCAGACAACACAAAGGTGCTTTATACATGAAGCTCACTTGAGGGTGCAGTGATGAACATACATGTACTGTATATATATATGTGACGTTCGCCTAAGTCACTTGACTGCAGCCCATTATTTATAGCTAATAATCTTCTTTAACAGCCTAGATGAAACTTGATCCCCTTCACTCTTCAGCCGAAACCCCTTTTCTTTCTACATATGCTGGAAAGATGCCAATTTACTAGCTCCATTAACTTAATGAGGTTTGACAGCCTGCAGCAGCTTTTCTCATAATCCTTCTTGGTCTTAAATTTGGTGCTCCACAGTCATCTGAGTAACTTTTTTTAACTCCTTGCCTTCTTCCAAAATACGAAAATTTGATCCCTGTAGCAAAATAGAGGACTTATCCAGGAGGGTTATGTGGGCTGGGGGTTTCCCCTCCCTTTTGATCAGTAAATGTGAGTGGTCAGAATGATATATTTGCTGTTTTGTAATCATTATTAAATTAAGAAACATATTCAGGCTGCCATCCTAACCACACTTACCTGAATCCAGTAAGACTTACTTCTGAGTAGTCATGGTTAGGTTGCAGCCTCTTAACACTAGCAGGTAACTGGATTTCTGTCTTGCTTGTAGGACATAATTCTGAGTGATTTGACGTGGTTTTGCGTGACTGAACATAATGAAGATTTTAATAATTGATAATAAAGCTCAATAATTATATGCTGTGAAGTCATGACAAGATTTACATTGGCTAAAACAATCATTCCCGAGAGGTCAACAACAGTCATAATGAAAGGTTAATCCTTTGCTTGTGTTTTATATGTTTAGTGGTTACTGCCTGCTAAAGGATTCATTGTGCCACTAAATTCAGATGAAACCACAACCAGACATGACATTTAGTCAAGGTTTTTAAGTTCTACCAGTTGATGAAAGGTAGAAGCAAGGGAGTGGGTTATGGTAATGCCCCCCCCCCCTGTACATGCTCTACACACACTGGAAAAAGTGGAATTTGCAAACCAAGATGTATACATTTCCCCCAGTTTATGTTTGGGCCAGGCTGCATGTAAACCATGGTTCATGAAGCTGCTTCAGTGCTTCTATGCTGCTTTAAAGATGCAGTTCCTTTTTCATCTGAAATTACTTGCCTGAAATGAGAAACTCTGGCTTTGTGTCAGTTTATTAAGCCGATTTGCTGCATGGGACATAACAGGAAACTGTGGTTTACTTTAACCAGGTTAGAAGCACTGAAGCAAATCCAAGGTCCATGTGCAGTCGCATGTACATTCTTGGGTTCCCATTGAGTTCAGCAGAGTGGGCTGATTTTGCACCTCCCTCCACTGAGATGAGTGGCAAATCTGTGTGTTTGCTCTGTACATAATCTGAAGC
The DNA here is from genome assembly GCF_964252035.2 of Podarcis erhardii. Lineage (NCBI taxonomy): Eukaryota > Metazoa > Chordata > Lepidosauria > Squamata > Lacertidae > Podarcis > Podarcis erhardii. The sequence goes on along the minus strand of NC_138497.1, from coordinate 75,039,423 downwards.
TCTTAACACTCAGAAACAATGGGTAAACTAGGGTGTTTGCAAATATGTACCAGATACACTTCTACGTGTTGCTCGCTGCAAAGGAATAATACAAAGTAATTGTTTTCCATTTCTGAAAGAGATGTTGCTTACAAGACATCAGATAAATTGTGTCAACACCCAGATTGTTCAGATTAAAATCAATGATTCATAAACCAGTTGACAGACATAATAGTTGGTATACAGATTAAGATACCAAGTTGTAACTTGTATACAAAAGAAGCAATATTTCGTTTTCATTTTTTGCTTTACTCGGTTACAGATATTTATTTTGTTCTAGTATGTTTTTATCCTTACAGACACACAAAGGAAAGAGTTAGACAAAGGATAGCTTGAAGATGTGCATAATTTTAAGAATACTTGTATGGAGAATTATAACTTATTTTACTTAACTTGCTTGTTTCTAATATTTAATTTTCAGTACATTCAATCCCCCCAAAGAATTCTCACAGCAGCTTATAAACTAAATTAAAACCCATAAACAATAGCAATAGATTAAAACAGTGCTACCTACTGTAAAGACTGCCTAGTGAGTTGGGCCTGTGTATAGTGTTTTCTATCTTTTACTTAAAGTATAGAAATGAGTAGCTTCACCGTCTTGGGGATATTCCTAAGTGTCTCCATTGACAAAGGTGGGACCAGCAGGGGCCTTCGCAGTGGTGGCACCTACCTTGTCAAATACTCTTCTCTAGAAGGATTGCTTGTATCCTACTTTGATGATGGGGGGAATTGCACCAGGAGAATATGTTTTTGTTTCCCCAGGCCATATCTGTAGTATTTGGTTTTGGTGTTCTTTTTGGTGCTGTTGAGGGGGGGGGGGAGAGATTTGGTGTTTTATTTGTAAGTTGCCCTGAAAATATTTGTATTGAAGGACAGCAAATAAATTCTTAAATTAATTAGGAAATATGATTTCATTAAAAAATAGGAAAATATTGAAGTGTCTTGCTCACTTGTTCACTGAACATCAACAGTGGGTTTGATCCAGAGCCAGCCCGCTATTAAGCCTCATTCTGACTCAGGTGGCAGAAACCCCCAAGGTGGCACCTTGTGTGCCCCATGAGATCTCACCCAAAATTGACAAATATTGTCTTTTCATTTTCTTTTTTTTAATGTATTTTATGTATTTATGCGTTTATTTGGCATTTCTCATCTTTGCAGAATGACAGGTTTGGCTTTTAAAAGAGGTGCCTTTGAATGAAGCCCGGTTAGAAAGCAATTCAACATTTTGACATAAATAATACTTTTCACTGCTACCTGCTCACATACAACAAATCCTACATAGCCATAAAGAAAAACACTAAAAAGCAGTGCAAGTAAAATAAATCAAGAGTTGCAAAATATCTATGTGCTAAAATCATTTGCAACTGTTTCTTCCACACCATTAGTACAGTTTGCTTTCTCTCTGCCCAGAAACACTATAGCACTCTTGGGGGAAAAGAAAGATTATGTCCAACCTGCACTACAAACCCTTTCCCTGGCAGGACTGAGCAATTTATATGCCAGGGCTACATTTTTCAGTCTCGGGTTAGTATTCATTTCTTCAGTTTCTAAAAGAGAACAGAGCTATACTGTGTGTATATATAATCAAGATTAATTAGGGGGGGGGGAATACTTGAGGGTAGGACCCCTGAATTGACTATCTTGAGAAATACATTTCCTAATCAAGAGCTCTACATTTTCTTGTATCTTTGTACAAAATAGCATATTATGCCCTTTCAGTGTGAGCTAAAACTATTAGCCTCTTTCCTTTTATTATCCTTTATACATTTCTGGAGACCTTCCAGCACCTACAAAGCTTGGGATTTGGGCTATGGCTCTCTTTTTGGCAAAGGAGGGAGAGTCTTGCTAAGAATCACAGAGGTCAGCCCTATGGCAACATGCAATTAATGCTCATAACTGGGCCAGGAAGCTGATGTGTACATGCTATTTCCCCCCCTCTGAACCTTACTAAAGACTTCAGGGTTGGCCACTGTCTTTTACACTGGCTTGAATGCAAAATGCCTGCTACATGAGACATTTTTCTGGTGGATACTGATAGGCAGATCTTCTTGAGGGAATGCTGATTCCCCCCCGCCCATCTACAGCCCCATGGCAACCCAGAAAGCTGCTCTTAAGTGTCTTGAAGCTCCCTGTAGCCAGTTTTCAGGAGGTGGAGAGGCTGGAGATGGCGTATTTACTGTGGCACACACACTCTGAGTAGAAGTGCTTCCCACGCACACAGTAGGATCTTTAGATCCAAGACACTCTGCTTAACTTTTCCTTCTAGGGACTTGCGTAATGGGGGTTGATATTTATTTTGTGATGTCCTGTAATTTTCACATCCATCTTAGCAGCATCACTGCCAGTCCATCACCATTTACTTTGTTACTCTGCGCTTAATTTTTTAAATAGTTTGTTGACTTTGGGTGTATAGCCTTCAGTCACTTTCCCCAGCGTTTCCCTCCATGTAACTCTGAATCCTACAGCTCCCTGACTTTGTTTCTTCCAGATACATTACGCACACATAACTATTTATTTATATAGTGCTTTTCGGGCCAGAGGCCCCAGAAGAAGCGAGCAACATATTAAAACAGCAAAATAAACATTAGAGTACAACAAAATACCATAAATCAACGAGAAAGAGAAAGAATGTACGACAGCAAAATTGAAACACAAGGGCCAGAAGAAATCCTTCCGAATAGAGGATTAAAGAGTATTCTTGCCAACCTCTAAATCCCACACACTTCAGTCTGGAAACCTGAGCAGAAATGAGAAAAACTAAAGGTTACCCAAATTAGAAGAATTAAAGGATGCTCTTACCACCATCATTCATGCTATTCAAGGTATCATGGGGAACTAGTAATTCATCTAAATAACTGCCAAAACCTTTCCCCCAAAATAAATATAATATTAGTAGAGCCTGGCACCCTACCCTATACTTTCTGGGCAAGCAGAGTCCCCCTGAAAAAAGATTTGATAAAAAAGATGTGGCCTTTACCCTTATGCCAACTCAATGAGGGTGACTCACAGGAGCAATTCAGTAGCAACTCTCCCTAATGCCCATAGGTAACCTCTTTCATACTTTCTGGTTGGTCTCAGCATATGGTGGAAATGGAGCACTGTTCTTCTGTCCTCCAGGTACTAGTCCTGAGGCTACGAGCCAAAGGCCATCAGTCACTTAGCTTGCACCTTTGTGAAGGCACTGTCTGTGTGTAATTACTCAATATGGATAGGGCAATCAAGGGCTTTAAAAATCTGTCTATACCTATCTATCTGTCTGTCTGTCTGTCATCTATCTCTCATCTATCACCCTCTACACATGCATTCTAAGGCAATGTACAATAAAAAGAGCAAAAACAACAAAACAAAAGCTGCAGATATATTTGAAACAAAAGCAAGGCAAAGCATGATACCAAATAGACACATGGCAGAGATGTATACAACCAGCTGTGAAAGCTTGTAGGCTGCATGTATTACAGGCCTTTTTCTCAATCAGATCTACCACCCCTAACTTTGCCAAAGCACTGGCTTTCTCTTGTTCCCTGGAGGGGGGCAGGGAACAGCATCAATCAAGAGCTTCAGGTGTTGCTTATTATATATTTAAAAGTTCATATATACTTACTGACTCAAATTGCAATCTAGCTTTCTTCCATTAGTTTCTTGTCTATGGGTTTCTTCCAACCTCTTCTCTCCCTGTTACTAACAATTCCAACTAGCTGGTATGTGAGAGAATAGTATGTTATACACACAGAGTCATTATGCAGATCACTAAAATTGGGATATATCATGTCTTCTACAATTCCCTTATTTAAAAGTCTACAAGCATAGAATTTCCCTGTCAAAATCTACCCATCTTAAAGATGGCCTCCTTTCTGTGTCCCAGCTTGATCTTAGGCTTGATCCAATGGACATGCTACATAATGCTGTTGCATGGGTCAAAAATGAGCAGCAATTCTACCAGATAAAATTATTTTTAAACAAGGTGTGTGTGAGAGAAATTGGCAGTAAAAGCACGTGGACATTCTTAGTACGTAATCCTTTCCTTGAATCATGGGCTCTACCTGTCCCTAGGTAAAGGTAAAGGGAGCCTTGCCCATTAGGTCCAGTCGTGGCCGACTCTGAGGTTGCGGAGCTTATCTTGCTTTATTGGCCGACGTACAGCTTCTGGGTCATGTGGTCAGCATGGCTAAGCCGCTTCTGGCGAACCAGAGCAGCGCACGGAAACGCCATTTACCTTCCCGCCGGAGCGGTACCTATTTATCTACTTGCACTTTGACATGTTTTAGAACTGCTAGGTTGGCAGGAGCAGGGACCGAACAACAGGAGCTCACCTTCTGATTGGCAAGTCCTAGGCTCTGTGGTTTAATCCACAGCGCCACCCGCGTCCCTACTACCATACCTGTCCCTATTTAGCAGCAAACAGGACATAGCCTCTGGCACCAGGACTTCAAAAGAAAGTTGCCATAACTTTGTCTACCTTGGTTTTTACATCTTTTATTTGGTATTAATTACCAAAACAGAAGTGCATGCAATTGTAGCCCAGTTGCCCTTTCTGATGAGGATAAACCACTAGCAGCAAGGGAATGATGATTCCCAACACGGAAGCAGTGAGCTGGGAGTGAGTTCTTAACCCTTTTCATTCTTGCTGTTTCTCTACTTCAAATCACACTTCACCATCACTTCCCCTCCCATGAGGTTGGCCCCTCAAAGGCTGTTCAACCACAGTTACATGCATTTGCATGTTGTGTGTAGTTGCACAGTTTCTATCTCTGTATCTTTAAATACAGCAAGGCCTGACTGAAAAGCCAACATAAAACTCAGGATAATAGGATGGGAGCTTTCAAGACAACAAACAAACTGTCTGTGGATCATCCATAGTGCTAGAGGAATTATCTCTAATGTGTTGGCATTAGTTCTCCTGTTGCCTGATAAAGATTATGTTGAGAGAGCATTCTGCTATTAAGAGCCTTTCCCCCTCTCGTTCATTGAAATATGGCCTGACATTCAAAACCAGAGGCCTGCTTTTACCAGGTATTTCTTTATAAAAGAGATCCTAATCTCAACAAGATAAACTGCTTAAATAAAACTTGGTGAAAGAACAGGCTGAATAGCGGATTATGCTCTAACTATTTTAAAATACTCTGCATTAGCACAATTCTGCACTTGTGCCCTAAGGGAAGAAAGTAAAAACTGCTGAGGTTTTTAGACATTTTCAGAAAGGTACTGACCTTGCATTATATTTACTCTTTTAATCTTCATTTTTGTCATGTTTATATGTGTAGAGAAGATGTGTTGTTTTGTTTTATACATGAGCAAAACTGAAAGGGAAAGGGTAAACCGAGCTTGTTCTTCCATGTGTTTTGAATCCATAAATACGTGCCACTGTGCTGTTTGTTAGTTTCATATTACACATTCTGATTTATGGAGGAAGGCTTCTCCTTGCAAGCTGAAATTGCACAGTATTTTTTAGCCATTGTAAGAGAAATTATTCAGAACAGACTCGCTTTCTAGAGGTTGTGTTGCTGCACCAAAGATAACGGGAAATGTGCCATTGCAAGAGTGGTAGAAGCATTTTGTTGCCATGTAACTGATATACTTGGTTCTTTTCTTTTCTTTTCTTTTCTTTTCTTTTCTTTTCTTTTCTTTTCTTTTCACTAGTTCTGCTAGATATCTGTATAGTGGAGAACAAATGAAGAAAATCAGGCTGTAGAGGGTGCTTATTGTAGGGTGCAGAGCCAGCTCTGGGTTTGGATCCAGACTTCAGCAAGATGCCTTCATGTGCTATGTTCCTACTGCCCACTCTGCCACTTCCTCTTGAGGAAGTGGGCCCCACCCATTTGCCACTCTGCATTGAGACCTTTAATTCCCCTTAATGGCTCATCACCCAGGCTATCACCTTATAAGGAGGCTAGCCTGGCTATTCCAAGAATTAGAAGCCTTGATTAAATTCTAACACTTGCTGGATCCAGGGATTAGAAGGGTCTGGCACACAACTTAAAACCCATAACAGTATGTATATTACATGTGTACTTAAGGTTGTTCTTCAATGTTTTTTAATGTTCATTTTTGTAAGTCACTTTGAGTTTCATTTAAAAAAAGAAGAGGGAAATAACAAATATAATAATAGTAAAGATTTGAATAATGTAGCCTCCATAGAATTCAATTGTCTGTTTACTCTGATTTCAATGCCACTATACTGTGGTCATTCATTTCCTGTTATGTAATATCTAAAGGTGCAACTTAATCCACTTCAGCACATCACATGTAAAACACAGCTCAGTAATGAGAGGCTCCGTTATGAATAACCTTGCTGGGAATGACAGAATGTGTGAAAAGATTAGACTAACCTTGGGCTACAGCAAATTCTATACCAAAATTCTCAAGGGACCAGATGCTGAAAGATTTCATTAGGCTTAAATGTACCAGTGAAATGGTTTCATGTGGGTGTTCCGGATCTCTCCCACCAGATTTTGTTACATGGGAAGATTGTCACTGCTTGCACAGAAAATATTTGCAACATGTATCTTTAAAATCTAGTCTGCTACAGATAATGTGTAAATAAGCATTATTTTTTCCTCCTTGTTTTAAAAAAACACATATCCTACCTGGCACACAGTGAATACACATTGTAATGAAATGTAAGAACTAAAATGCAACAGTTGCATAAGCTAAATGCAATCACCTCAAATATTCAGGAGAGGAATTGCTAACATTTAAATACCAGGCAATAATACCAGGAGGGTGTTACTTTTCCCCAGAAGTACCCATGGTGCTACCATGGAAATATTCTGCTACATGTCATCACCAGTATAGCTACAAATAACAACCGATGTGAGGAGGCTTGTATGGGAACAAACAAGTAATATTTACCAGAGCCTCTTAGCACTCTAAGAATCAGCACCTTGAATTGTGGCTGGAGGTGAATGAAGAACCCCAAAAAGGAAACAACAACCCAAAATAGTTGAATGTTTTCATTCAGTTTCAAGTCTGAAAAAAAGAAGTGATGGCCTGCATCAACCATAGTATAATGTTATTTTGTAAATATATTTTGATTCTGTTACTCACTCCTCTGTTGACGAGTCAAAGCAAAAGTGTAGCAAATTTTGTTTAATTATTAGCTTTTCTAAACCACTTTAAAAATCTCCAAGTGATGTGTAGTATGTACAACATAAAACCCATTATCTGTTAGAACAAAAATACAGCCTAGGATAAATAAGTAAAGGTAAAGGGACCCCTGACCATTAGGTCCAGTCGTGACCGACTCTGGGGTTGCGGCGCTCATCTTGCTTTATTGGCCGACGGAGCTGGCGTACAGCTTCCGGGTCATGTGGCCAGCATGGCTAAGCCACTTCTGGCGAACCAGAACAGCGCACAGAAACACTGTTTACCTTCCCGCTGGAGTGGTACCTATTTATCTACTTGTACTTTGAGGTGCTTTCGAACTGCTAGGTTGGCAGGAGCAGGGACCGAGCAACGGGAGCTCACCCCGTCGCGGGGATTTGAACCGCCGACCTTCTGATCGGCAAGTCCTAGGCTCTGTGGTTTAACCCACAGCGCCACCAGAACAGTATAAAACAGCATATTAAAGAGATTCAGGGGATTAAAGAGATTCAGCTGCATATTAAAGAGATTCAGCGGCATATTAAAGAGATTCAGCTGCATAAAGGGTCAGGCTTAAGGGTCAGGCTTAGACAAAAAGAGGAGTCTTAGGAAGGCAACTGAAGTAACTGATGATTGCTGTTTCAATATGGCAGATGAAAGGGCAGTGCACAGAAAGGGGGCAACAGAAAATAAGTGTTTTTGTGCATCACTATCCTGTGATCTTCTCTAGGGGGCAGTGTCATAAGCAGAGTTTCCCCATATGATTCTAAGTCATCTTGCAAGTATATACAGGGGCAGTCAGTCTTTGAGGTAACTTAGTCCTGAGCTGTTCAGGGTTTTCTATGCTAACTAGACCTTAAACATAGCCTGATTATGTGCACCCACATGGTCCTAATTGTGTGTAGTAGGCAGGGCGATCCAAGAGTATCAAAATGAAAAGACTGTCATCTTTATTTGCTGCATTTTAAAATATTTCAGTGAACGCGAAGCCACTGTGTGAAATGTTTTCCTGACAGGGAAGGATACATATTCAGTCAAATTGCTAAACAGCCAACATAATGCAACACATGGAGACAAACACACTTGCCGTGAAAGAAAGCGTACTAAACCAATGGCAGTAAATTTAAATCTAACCTAGGGAATGTGCTTTGCAAGATTAACACGTGCTATTCAGACAATAATTCAGATCAATCAAAGGCAGGAAATTCAAACTTTAAGCTAAGTGTAGACTTGACATTCGGCATTTCCTGCCTTTGTATGCCAAAACTAGGTATGTCAAATTGACTTTTTGAAATAGGAATTTAAAATATCAAGAGATTTACTAGTTAATGGTGATTTATAATAATTTTCCAAAGCACATTTCAGAAATGTTGTTAATAAGTTGGGCTGTTCTATTTCATGAATTGTCAGTGCATATAAAATTATAGAACATAATATGATATTTTCCTCAGTCACACTTGCATTCATGCATTGATTCATTCATTATATAAACATTTCTGTCCTGTCCTTCTTGTGCTTATGCAAATTGATCTATTAAAATACAAATAATAACAAATGCATAAAGCGCACAACATTAAAATTTGTTTAAAAGCAACAATGGCATAGATCACAAGTAAAAATGACCTTAGCAGGCAAAAGCCTGCCAGAACAAACCATTTTGTGTGCCAGAACAAACAATTTTGTCTGCCAGAACTGACAATTTTGTCATCTGGTACAGATGACAAAATGCAACCAAAGAGGGGTCCATCCACACTTCATGGGGCCAGGTAGCCCACAAAACTGCTATGGCCACCGGAAAGCTCCTACCTCATTCTATCACCAACCATGCCTCCAACCTAGATGCAACACAGAGAAGGGCCTCACCTGCTTAGATAGGATAGTATGGAATGTTGTGAGTCTTCAGGTATCCTAATTCCAAATTATTTAAGGCTTTAGAGATAAGCTTCTCCTGTCCAGAACAAGTAAAAATATGTCTGGCATTGTCATTGTCCCCTATGATTCACTGCTCTGCAGTGGAGAACCTGTGTCCCTCCTGATGCCTTTTGGACTCCACATCTCATCATTCCTGGCCTTGCTGACTGAGGCTGATGGGAGTTGTAGTGTAGCAACATCTGGAGGGCCACAGGTTCCCCATCCCTGCTCAAGTATAAGTGTACCTAGCATGCATGGATGTGCACTATGGCGCAGTGCTCAGCTCACCATGGATATTACAGCACAGTTCTACACATGCCTGCTCAGGATCCAGTTCAATGTGGCTTGTTCTCAAGGACACAGAGTGGTTGTAATCAATTGTGCAGATCTTCTGCAGTTCTACTGCAAAACCCACCTGTTGCTCTTATCTTCCTAAACAGTTGTGCTTTCTTTGAAATTGTGTGGAAACTGATAGCAATTTAAACAAACAAAGAAAAAAGGTTTATTGTGGGGGAGGGAAAATTCTTTATACTGATTTTTAATTTGCCCAGAGTCCTTGAACAGTTGAAGTAAGCTTTTGTTGTGTATCTTTTGTCTATAAAGGTTTCTGGCTCGTTAATGTGTAGGGTGGGGGGCAGGCGTGTTGGAAATACTCTCTGTAATCCTTTAGTATGGGAAGGCTTTTTTTTTAAAGAAGTCCCCTGATATTGTGACTTGGCTGTCTTACATTGTTTGGATGATTTGTTCTTTTATTGTATTTTAATATGCAATTCACTGCATGTTATTATAACTGTTTATGTTATGATAGCAGTTTTATTCACCACATGAAATCAGAGAATCTTGGAGTTGGAGGGGACCCCAAGGGTCATCTAGTCCAAGCCCCTGCAATGCAGGAATCTGAGCTAAAGCATCCATGACAGATGGCCATCCAACCTCTGCTTCATAAAAACCTCCAAGGAAGGAGAGTCCCGACCTCCCAAGGGAGATTGTTCCACTGCCGAACAGCTCTTACTATCAAAAGTTTTTCGAATGTTTAGGCATAATCTCCTTTCTTGTAACTTGAAACCATTGGTTTGAGTCCTACCTTCCAGAGCAGGAAAAAACACAAGCATGTTCCCTCTTCCATGTGACAGCCCTTTAGATATTTGAAGATGTCTGTCATATCTCTTCTCAGTCTCCTCTTTCCCAAGCTAAACGTGTCCAGCTCTTTCAATTGCTCCTGGTAAGGCTTAGTTTCCAGATCCTTGATCATCTTGGTTGCCCTCCTCTGCACACGTTCCAGCTTGTCAACATCCTTCTTAAATTGTGGTGCCCAAAATTCAACACAGTATTCCAGGTATGGCCTGATAGAATAGAGTGGTACTATTACTTCCCTTGATCTGGACACTATACTTCTGTTGATGCAGCCTAGAATAGCATTAGCTTCTTTTTTGCTGCTGCATCACACTGTTGACCCATGTTAAGCTTGTGGTCCACCAAGACCACATATACTGCTGGTAAGCCAGGTGTCCCCCATCTTATATTTGTGCATCTGGTTCTTCCTGCCTAAGTGTAAACCTTACATTTGTCCCCATTGAAATTCATTAGCTTTCGCTCAGTTCTCCAATCTGTTAAGGTCATTTTGAATTCTGATTCCGTCTTCTGCAGCATTAGCTACCCCTTCCACTTTGGTGTTGTCATTGTGCTCTTCCAGTTGTTCCATCATCACAAACATTTATCTTTGCCTGATGGAATGATCTCCTCTCCCCCCCCCCAATGCACTGTTTAGGGGTTTTTCCAGACCATCACCTCCATCCCAAGCTGCTTTAGGAGGAGGAGATGGGTGAGTCCAGTTGCACTAGAGGTACTCATTGTGGTGGCTCCCACTAGTGCACATACTTTTTTGAATCTGGCCTTGAGTCCTTCCCCACACAAAAATCAACTCTAGGTTACCCTCCCCACCTGCCGCTTTCATAATTTCAGTAGCATAATGAATGGTGTGGCAGAGTGGGTGGGTGATTTTGTCATTGCTGTTGTGAAACCGTGTCACCGAGAAATCTACCAGTAGATATTTTGTCTATCTCTGTCTAACAGTAAGAATCATTAACTCTGGATATACTTGTTACTCACATAAGTGTCCAAGGTGTGTGTAAAGCAAGTGTGCCAATATCAAAATGGGAAAATAGGACAGTATCGTTCCAGATACAAAGAAGAGAAGAAGAAGAAGAGTTTGGATTTGATCTCCCGCCTTTCACTCCCCTTCAGGAGTCTCAAAGCGGCTAACATTCTCCTTTCCCTTCCTCCCCCACAACAAACACTCTGTGGGGTGAGTGGGGCTGAGAGACTTCAAAGAAGTGTGACTGGTCCAAGGTCACCCATCAGCTGCATGTGGAGGAGCGGAGACGCGAACCCGGTTCCCCAGATTACGAGACTACCGCTCTTAACCACTACACCACACTGATGTCACAGATACTGTCCTATTTTCCCATTTTGCTAGTCTTTCTTCCTAACCTATTAGATAATGAAGCTTCAACAAAAGGATGGCCTAATAGCTGAAGTGACTGAAATCCTTAACTATTACAGTTATGAACTGATGTTATCGGAATAGTAGCTTCAACATCTTGGACCAAGGGGCACCAAGTGGGGCATTTCTTCTGCCAATACTGCCAGACACTAAAAGGGATTGTGCTTTCCTCACAAGCTCTACTGCCGAGAGCAATTGTGGTGCCGCTGCCGCTGCCATGACTGTGTCTGTTTGGTGGGCAGAACACCGTCGCCTCACTCTTGTCTTTCACCAGCATTAAATTGACTTTAGTGAAGCTATTAATTATTGACTTGAATGAAAAGAACAGTCTTGCTTGGCACGCATCCAGCAAAATTCATACTGGGGTGCTGAACAAAGACAGTTCCCTTCTGTTAAAATGAATATGATATGTAATGGTGGTGGGTTTCTGGTTTGTCTGGTTTTTTGTTTTTTAAAAAAAGATGATTCATATTATGTAATAAACATTTCACTCGGTGGCTGGGGTGAGTGGGTGTGCACCACAAAATGAATGCAACTCTTAAACCACATACTCTAGATTAGTTCTCCTACTAATTGAACAGAGGTCTTTGTAGCACTCTTAACCCTTTATGTCTCTGTACTATAAATACTTCTTCCCAAGTATTCTTTTTGACTCCTTGTTACTGCATGTATTTGTGCTTCTAAAACAAATAGAGAGTCACTGTGGTGCAGCAATCAGTATGCCAGACTAGGACCCAAGGGGACAAGAGTTCAGATCCCTGCTTGGGGATGGCCCAGCTTTCAGCCTGACCTATTTCACAGGGTTGCTTTGAATATTATACGGAGAACCTTGAAGGAAAGGTTGAATGCAAAAATAAATAAACAAATATTTTAACCTCAGTGTTCTAGCATACTCTGATTCCAGTGAAATAAATGCAACCTTTTGTTAATTTGCTTTTTCACATATGGATATGCTTCATCATGATTGCATACGTAAATGCTGTTGTGAGATATATATATAAATAGATAGATAGATAGATAGATAGATAGATAGAATATTTTGGAAAAGGGGGTGGGAAGGAAACCTTTTTATAAAGGGCTGCACCCACCCACCCTTTCCTACTTTATCAGGCCAGGTGGAGGGGGGTTCAAATAAAATGTGAGGGTGCTTGTTTTCTTGAATTGTGTGCATCAGCAAGCACAGTAATCTGAAACCTCTACCTTTTCAACATGAATAGCTGTTACTTTTGAGGGGGAAAGGGTGGGAAAGCTAACTGGATGGATTCATTTGACGCAGGGGTAGATTTCATACACTCCTCGCTACTTAATACCGTGAAAGACATTAAGTTCTAGTATAAATCGTAGAGATAAACACTTTGGATTTTAGTAGCTTGGTCCTTTGTCACAATAATAGTAGCACGTTGTGTCCTCAGGAAGGATTGTTGCCCCTTTTATAAACATTCGCTTGTTACCAAAGCACTTACTGGGGATCATTATCATTATTATGTGGGCAGAGATGCTCTTTTCCGTCTAACTCGCCCTTCTCATTTTTCCCACAGCTTGCGAGAACATCACCGTTCTGCCATTAAGGTGATACGTCGGATGCAATATTTTGTGGCAAAGAAGAAATTTCAGGTGAGGTGATGAATAGTGAGCTGCTTTATCTAAATAAACTCTTTTATTCTTCTGGGCTTCTTATTGTTCCTTTTGTGGGCTTAAGAAAGAAAAGACCAAGGCAATTCATTTTAGTGATGGTGAGTTACACCCACTATTCTCTCCCTTCTTGAATAGGGTGGTTGTTTAGCAGCAGGTTAGTCAACTGTGGATGCACTGGGAACAGGCTAAGCCCCTGAAATGTACCATGAATTAAAATGTTATTTTCTGCTAATGGACTTGACCTTTCACCTTCTGTTATCTCTTTTTCCTTGCAATGCAAACATTCTCATATGTCTTCATTAATTCTGAGTTGTATATTATTGTCAGGCTGACTCAGTGGGCCTAGAGATTAGCATACTACCTTAACCTTGTTTCTATCTCATACTTGCTGTGGTCCTGATAAGAAGCTGGGATAGAAATTTGCAAGCGTGCTGGAAGGTTTCTGCCACCTTTCTCACACATACTCCTGGGAAAGCCTGCTCTGAGAGGACCAGCTAGCTGTATTTTTACAACGTCCTGCTGGTTTGATTTCCACTGCCTATTTTAGTTATTGGCAATCTGGCATCTCAATAGGCTGTGTTCCCATGAACACACAAGCTTTTAGGTGTTTGTTCTTCGGGAGCAAGTTGCTCTGTTCTGTGCACTTCTTGCACACTATTCATATGTGGAAGTCAAAACAGCTCAGTTCATGGAAGGGTTATTGAGTTCCTTGAAAACTTGTTGGGAATATAACTAGTAACCTCCTGCAAGTTCTATATAATTCTGTTCAAGCCTTCATTAAACACTTATGCTCAGACATGGAGATTGACACATTTATTGGATGTAAAATCTACATTCAGGCCATCTAACTTCTATTTTAAGAAAAGCTGGCTTCTGTTATTTCTCCTTTGCATGCTTTTTCTCTTACACTGCATGCTTACTTTTCTTTTAAAATTTGCGTAGTTTCTTCTGATTTTGCCATTCAGGTGGAGAGACAGGCATGGAACTATACAGAACACTGGTGCTTCACCCCCAGCCAGTGGAAATCTTATTCAGTCACTTGTCCGGCTTCTGAGACGTTTCCCACATACTTTCAGATAGATCTTCTTTCCATCCACATAGTCTTGAAAGTTGGTTTGAGATAAAGCAAGCGGAGATGACTGCTGTGGTGAGGCTGAAGCTGGAAAAATCCACTTTCTTGTAGGTCACATTGGTGACAAGCAGAAGTATGGGTTGCCTGGGACGGGGGGCACTTTAGTACCACACCAAGGCCTGGCCCAACGATGAGGCAGGGTCAAGTGCCCACTTGGAGCGGCAAAAGTCCAAGGGGTGGACTTTTGCCTCCACCACCTGCCCCGCTGCCTCCACCACTAGTGGAGAAGCGGTACCGGTTTCTGGTGAGATGTCACCGAAATCTCACAAGACTTCAGCGAGATCATGCAAGATCTCACCGGAAGCCAGTGCAGGTAAGAGAGGCGCTGGCGGCAGGGCAGCAACGAGGGAGTGGGATAGCAGCAGGGTGGGGGGCGGCATATTCCCATTTCACCTCAAGCAGTGAAGCAGGATGAGCTGCCCCTGGCCACACCACCACTGGTCACCCTAAACTCCAAAAGGTTTATGAAAAAAGTCATCAGCAAGCTGCCTTTATAGCTGCTTCTGTGTGGTCTGATTCTCCCCACCGGTAGTAGTAGTTGTTGTAGTATCCAAATTCTGTTATCAAGATTTTAGAAGTGTTTTTTTAAAAGGTAATGCATTCATTAGCAGGATTGGTATTCCATTAAAAGGTTGTCTTGTACCCATGTACTTCATACTGAAAATGAGTACGAAAAGCTGCTGTACGTGGTGAACAAAGTTTATTTTGGAGTTCCATTGATGACAGGGGTAACTGACATGTCTGTTGTGGCTTTTACAGTGATGTCACCAGACGCTCTTGATGTATTTATAGCTTTATATTTCAAAGTGTTACCGCAAACTGTGCTGTACTTTATACGTAATTCAGTTACCTTACTATCAATCAGGAATTGTGTATGTAATTTTCTGTAATCACTTCAGAGGGCTTTCTGGCAAACAAGATAGTTCAAAGTTCTTTGTACTTCAAAGAATGTTGCACACGCTTGTACTTGGCCATTGTTTGGTTACACTCCTCAGAATTTCCTGCAGCTTGAACTTCCCTCTTTTCTTTCCCATTCTGGCTCTGAGGGAAACACCGTGCCATGCAGCTGCTGCGCACACAACCAAATAGCAGGAGCAGTAAGCAGCAGCTGTGCACATATTTAATGCATGCCATTCTCTGCTCTGCCTTCTGCAGACACTTCTCCTGCACATTATGCAGAAAATTCTAACTCATTTAATGTAATTATTACCATCAGCAGTGTTCCTAATTGGAAAAGGGGAAGGGGGGAATAAAGCAAAGAATAGGTAATGGGAAACACAGTGCAGGTAGTTTGTTGCCATCAATATTAAGGGCTGGAGACTGCAAAGCAATGTCTGTGCGCACTTACACAATCCCTAATGGTGACTGGCGAAGACGATGCCAGTGAATTCTGTTGTTTGAAATGCACTTGCAAGGTTTCCGCCCCCCACAAAAAAACATTTCCTTTAAAAAGTGATGATTTGACCACGTTAACATACAAAAAAGACAAGTAAGTGTGGTGGCAGGGACAATCGTGACAGCTTGTGAGCTTTCCACATTAAAATGGCTATTTGAATCAGCCACAACTGTCCTTGCCACATGCCACTTTATACAATTCACAAAACCATCAGCCGGAACCAAAATGTTTTAAAGTGTGTTGAATGCTGGACTAGGACTGGGGAGGCCCAAATCCGGATCCCCACTTGGGCAATGATTCTTACTGGGTCACTTTGGGACATGCAGGGATGTTTTGAGACGTTCGTAGCTTTCCCCAGGGGGCACATTCCAGCCAGCTGAAGTGCTTTTAAGTCCCATTGATTTAAGCAAGAGAGTTAATCACTTGCCTACTCCCTGATCTAAGTGGGACTAAAAACTACTTAATGTTTCTGGATAAATGACTGTTTCCAAAACCTATTGACTATATTTGATTTTACTAGTAATACGTATTGCGTGTGATTCGGTATCCTAGGGAGCTTTACCCCTGATGTTTATACATGACATATCTGTGTGGGAGCCACATCATCATTGTGTTTTTCCTTCATGGAAAATGCTTCTCCTTGAAGCTTGTGTTCCTTGACTAAGCAGAGCAAAGGGACTTGGACAGGGAGACTGGAGTCTTACACTGGTCTCCCATTCCCTAAGAGCCTGGTACACACATGGTGTAGGGAGCAAACAGGGCTCTGCTGTGCTGTATGGGACCTCTCCTACTTGTAGGTTCTGCACCTGCAAGAGGATTGGACTGTTAGCTCACCATAGCACTAAATATTCCATTTTGTTCAGTGTGCTATACTATCAGTGCTAAAACAAATCAGCCCTGTGGATCAAGTCCTAGCTTACCAAACGCTTGCATATACCACTGGCTTGTAGCGCAAGAGACCTAAAGGTAGTGAATTTTCATGTGTATAAATCCGTTATGGTAATTTTAAGAGGTGTTTTATATGCATTGGTTTACATTATTATTTTTTCTTCCTTAATTTTTCTACTGTATTTATGGTTACTAAAGCACTTGGCTTTAAAGGCAGAAGGGGAAAATTATTGAAACATTTATAAAATTATGAAAGGGATTTTAAAGCATTCTTAAACCACCTTTCCCAACCAGAAAAGTATGGCAAAGCACAGAATACCAGGTGGGCAGTACAAATCTGTATGAATGCCAACTCCCACCATTTTATCACACTTTAGAACAGCCTTCCCTAGTCTGCTGCTGTCCAGATGTTTTGGACTATAATTCCGTCAGCCCCAGCTAGCACTGCACTAGTATTCCAGAACATCTGTGGGCACCATGTTGGAGAAGGCTGCCTTAGAATAACCAAAAACCTATCCCAGAAGGAACAAACTTGATTCTGTACATGCCCATGGTCACTGTGGTAAGTGCACCCCTGCAGTGCTGTTGACAGGAATGCATGAGAGGGCCTTCTGTGTTATTGCTGTACTACCTGCCACAATAAATCCCTTCATCTGGCAGGCCTTTGGCCTGATCAGTGTCTGATTTTGCCACCATCTTCTTTTCCAGTGTTTTTATGCTGCAGTTGATTTCTTCTTTCACTTTTGTTGTTTTATTTGTTTTGGAAGTTTTCTCTCCTTTAGGCTTGATTATTTTTAAGCTTTGTTGTAAGTCAACATGGTGAGCCAGCACAGAAAGAAAAAAGTTAACTTCCAAGTCTTTCTGTTGTCAATCGAGTATATGTGACCTGCTATGCATTATGTGATTTAACAAATATTTAATTCTCTCTTATTTTTACAGCAAGCTAGAAAGCCATATGATGTACGTGACGTTATAGAACAATACTCTCAGGGACATCTCAACTTAATGGTGCGAATAAAAGAGCTTCAGAGAAGGTATGGAACAGAATTTAGCTGCCCTTACAGATAAGAAGTTCTGGAAAATAATAGCCGCATGGTGAATCCTACAGAATCAAGGCAACAGTGAAGAACCTGTGGTCTTCCAAATGTTGTTGAGCTCCAACTCCCCATCAGTAGGACTGGCCCACCCATAACCCAGACTGAGGCAGCTGCCTCAGGCAGAAGAATCCTGAGGGGTGGTGTCCCTGTGGGCGCCCCACCTGTCCCTGTCCCTGCCCCTACCACCAGAGAAGCGAGAAAAAGTGGTGGCTTCTGGCGAGATCTCACAAGATGAATGCCGCAAAAGCTGCCACCTCCTCACAACTCCAGCAAGCAAGGGCTCAGCCAGTGGCAGAGGGCGATATCCCCTTTCTATTTTGCTATCAGTAGTCATGGCTGAAAGGAGTTGGAATCCAACATTATCTGAAGAACCACAAGCTCCCCATCCACTGGAACAGAGAAATTGTCAGCTGCTCTAATGGGCCTACAGATCTGGATCAGCAATCTGGGTAACAGAATGAAGTAAAGCATCAAATATGTCAGCCATAGCATCTGTGCAAGGATGTGTGCCAAGGAGATGATGGACATGGACAGGGAGAAAACAGAAATGAGGGATGATGTGGAGATGACTTGGTTTTGAAGGGCTACTTAGCCATTCAAGTTGAAAGGACATGTTAGGCTAGGAAGCATTCATTTGCTAGTTAATGATGATACAGGGAAGAAGAAGCATCCTTCCATATATCCAATCTCCCGCATGAATCCTTCTCACAGGCCTCTTTCCCCAGCTGGGCTTTGGGAGGGGAGTAAGCAGGAAAAGGGGGTTGAGGGAAAGGGTTGCAGGCAGAAATTTATTGTATAGGGAAGGTGTAAACAATTCCCTCCTTCCTGCTGGTTCCCCCAGTGCATGCCCCCAGTACATGTTCCCCACATTAAGCATTAGGAGGTAAACATGGGATTGGAACTTTGCATTTGTCTTACGTTGTCTAATTTCACTCTCAGGAATAAGAAACAAGAATTTTGCAATAGAAGCAGGGCTAGGAAATGTGAGTGCTTGGCAGGACCCTGGACTATTTACATACTATGCCATTTCTGCCTGTGGTTGTGAGGCCTTCAGGAACAAGGACACACACCCTGAATTAATGAATACATGTTGGCTGTTACCTTTCCTGGGCCTTTGGATATGGTAGAACAAAAACCAGAGCTTTGAAAAAATGGGTAGGATTGTGCAAAGCAAACAGGAAAAGAATAAACAATGAATGCCAGTGGACTTGTTTTTAGTTAAGCCTTTGAATTCCACACACAAATTCTTTCAATAAAAGCTGAATTCCTTCAGTGGTGAAATCCTGCCAGTGCAGTTTTAGAAAGCATTAGCAGACTGCAGACATAGACCTATTTGGATCAGACAATCTCTCTGACATTCCCAGATGAATGTTCAAAGGACCGTTAGAAGTGAGCCAGTAGCTATGCAAGCGTTTCTTTCTTCATAGGGTGGGGCTAGAGAAGCAACAACGGTTGTTATTCAGTTCCCCTGTTTAAATCTGAAGACATTTTTATCTTGTTTATTGATACACTTTCTTTCTCACCAGGTTGGACCAATCTATAGGGAAGCCATCACTGTTTATTTCTGTCTCAGGTAAGTCTCCATTAGAAACATATATTGCTACTCTTCCATACGATACAGAGCACAGGGTAGATGCATAGTACTTAATGTTTTGTTTGATATATATCTTGTTAGGAACTGAAAATAAAAAGGTCAAATGCCTGACCTTACTTGGAAAACCAGGCAGCATAGTCAGTAAGCCCAACAACTTTGTGCGGCTGCAATACAATTAAACTGTTAGGCTAGAAAATATCTAGAACATAATTAATGCTATGCAGAATCTTCTATCATTAGGTTCTTGATTCACAAGAAGAGGCGCATAAAATATATCTCTATCATCCACTCCTTCATACAGATTTGGGACTTGTTCAGAGCTGTTGTATATCTGATCTGCTGTTGCTTAGATGTTTTTCTTTTTACTTAAAGACTTCTTCTTTGCTGTTTGAGCCCAGCTAATCAGGGATAATGCAGTGAACATGATGGCTTTCCAGTAGCATACAGCCAATTAGATTTGGCTATGTCACCATGCTGCTGATGGGCTGATAAATCCCTCACATTGCCCTGATTCTTAGCTGAAAGGAGGGAGAAAATAAACTTGCTCCTATCACGCCACACTCCAGGTTTCAGTGTTTCAGTCCAGTGCTATCCACTCATGGCAGACTCTGGATGCCGTAGCATTGGCCTCCACCACTGTTGGCACAGGGTGGGGCAGGGTAGCTGCAAAGTTGGGGTGGTGTGGACACACTGCTAGGAGCGTCGGCTGGCTCTGCCAATGAGCCCACACTGCCTTAGCCTTGTTGCCATCCTGCCCCACTGAACACAGCCCTAATAAGCAGCAGTGATGCTTCCTCCAGGGTGCTGGCTCCATTCTGTTGCCCCACTAGACACTTCTACCTAATTTCAAATATGAAATGTGCAAGAGAATTGAGAAATTGTTTCAGTCTCTTTAGTCACTGAATAAATAAATAAAGGACATGTGTATATATTTTAGCACACAGGGGAATATTTGGCAGTAAGTGAGTGTTGTAACCACTGCACCTAGGGCATTCCTGGAGCCATCCACTAAAACGGCTTGTGTTCATTATTCCTTGCCTTCTATAACTGAAGCCAGGCTATGTGTATGCTTCCATTGTAAGCAAATTGGTAACCATTGTTCATATTTAATAATATCATATTTAATAATATCATATTTAATGAGAGACACATAATATCAAGGATTATTCAGAGGACCAAATCAAAGTTGTACATTGTGATCACCTATAAGCATACAAATACATATCAGGGTCTGTGCTGTTGCCAGCTCCTGTTGTAGTGCTTTTTTTTTAGCTACATTATTCTTTAATTTAATTGACATTTGCTAAATTGAATGTAGTTTTAATTTTTCTGATGATTTAAAGCATAGTATGAAGGCAGAAAGCACTCTGTGCTAGAAGCCATTAAAAGGGAAGGCTTGGGTCAATACTATGAAAAAGCTGCTCTTAATGTAATAAAATTATCCATCTGTCAGCAGCGTTCAATTAAGTAGCTCTGGTAGGCTAGTTAAATGCAGTCACATGGTTTCATTCTATACTATTGTAACACTGATATTCATCTAAAAATGTTCCTTTCTATACAGAAAAAAACAAAGACCGAGGGACTAATACAATTGGTTCCCGGCTGAACAGAGTTGAAGACAAGGTAGGCCTCAATCAGACAAAGTATTGTGCCTTTCTACATTTTCAAAAATAAGCATACAAACAAACATTCTCTTGCCTTTGCCTAAAGATTATATTTTTTAAATAAGTGTGTTAAGGCTGATCTCAGCTAAGGCACTGCTACAAATAACTCAGGAGCCTATATGTATAAACACGAGTTAAAAATCAACTTCGTTTTGTAGGGGATAAAAAGATAACTCCAAATAAACAACTTATTTCCTATTGGAAAATGGCAGACCTTGTTAGCAACGGGGAATGTGATATGTAGTATTTTATTACACCTGCAAGTGGAGTTGATGTTACTATTAAGTTGAGGACTGCTTGTGATTGCTGTCAATTAAAATTATCTGACTTTTCAGTTTGGCTGTCATAACAGACTTTTTGTTTCTGCCTGCTAAAATATTCTTATTTCCTACAATAATAAAACATCCTAGCTGCAAGACATCTGAAGCCATACTACTGAAATTACTTGTCAAGAATAAAATATCTCATGTTGTTGCTTTGTGCCGCCAACATTGCTGTCCTACATGAGTCTTCCCTCTCCCCTCTCTTCAACAAGGACCAAGTGCTGCTTTTGTTTCTGTGACCGTGAACTTTTAGCTACCACTTCATCAACAAAAGCAACAACATTTGGCATCGGCCCCCATATTTTCCTGCGTGGCTATGATTCATGCCAAAAAATTCTTGTGATGCAAGGATAGAGGAAGGAAGTTATAAAACTTTGGTAGGACACCAGATGAGACAGTCGGCACATTATAACCACAAGAGAGACAATCTCCTACACTGTTATGTATGTGACAGTGATGATGGCAGCAACCAAGGTGGTGGGAGGGTACACTGTTATGGTGCAGGGAACATACCTCAGGCATGCTTCACTTCAGAACAGATGGCCATGGAAGCAAGGGGAATTGATCAGAATCTAGGCAGCATAACTTGGCACAGGACCATTCTTTTATCCCCTCTTGGAGGCCGTGATATAGCAGAAGTGGAATGGATGTTGAAATATGACCATGTGTGTGTGTTGTGTGTGTTTTCATATTTAACAGGTGAGCAGGGAGAAAGTAGCTGATGATGAGTCAGGTGAACAAGATCCACCTGTCATTGCAGAGACTCATGCCTTTGACCACTTTTACCTCATTTCCACAGTATTTATTTTAAGGATGCAGGTGGAGGAAGGTGGCATTGCATCTGGCCCTTGATTGCTGTCCAGCAAGTCTGATGCTGCTGACCTAGGTTCTTACATTTCGTTAAGCCACGTTGTTATTAAATGTAAATTAGATCCAGTTGGATGAAGTAATGGCCACAGTGACTGTATGGATGATCTGACTTAATAATTATGAAAACGCTAAATTGTGAGTTACGATTTAGGAAAAATATGTTCAACTTCAGAAAACCCTACATATATTTAGAATGTGTTTTCACAGTTTTGTAGAACACATCCTGAAAACAAAAGTTAAAAGTGGGAGATATTAGTAAGCTGCCGGCAAATAAACAATGGTGTTTTTGTTTTGCTTTTTTAAGTACACTACTTTTCTGGGAACTATTTGTTTATGTCTGTGTTCCTGTAGGTAATAAAACAGGCAGAGAGGCCTACAAACTTGAAGTGATTCAGTATTCTTTTAAATAATTCAAATCCTGTTTTGTCTAGCATTTTAAAAAATAAACTGATGACGAAAGCAGGATTTGAAGCTAAGCCCACACCACTCTTGTGTGCAGTCTTCTTACATCTAAGGTGAAGTTAAAATGCGAATAAATGAATGCCTAGATAGAGTGGGGGAATGATAGGTCTATAGAAAAATATATAAAAATGGTTTTATTTTACTGTAGTAATTCCTTGTAGTCATGATAAATTAGTACATGAAGATATATTTTTATTTTTAAAATGGTTCTATGGCTCTCATGTCTCATATAAAAAAGGATAAAATAACATTTTAAATGTGGTATTGGCATCTAGTCTGTTTTAAAATGATACAAAAGCAAATCACAACTTGGCTAAATTCATCCTAATGAAGTATCTTCAAAGAGTTGATTGGTATAACATCACCTGAGCTCAATGTTCCCATACTGCTATTTCACACAACTTCTGTTTACATTTGTATGTCAGAAGAGCCCTGCTGCTGTGAGTCAGATCTCAGGTCCATCTAGTCTTATCATCTTGTTTTCCAATAGTGGCCAACAGAAGCCTCTCGGAAGCCCATAAGCAAGGCTTCAAGGCAACAGCCCTCTTCCACTAGTGCAAAGTGCCTATTAATGCACATGTAGAAGTCTCTTATAGGAAGGCATGGAGAACAGAGCAAGCAAAAACTGATCACATCTCAGGTTCATGAAAATCACAAGAGAGTTGAGTCTGCCAGTGATCATCCCCCTATCTGGCATCCCCTACCAACAAAATATTGGGGAAACAGATCTCGTAAGTGGAATTAGTGGAGCAATGGAATTGCATCTAGAGCCTGGCTGAACTGAAGTAATACTGCTCTGTTAAGTCAGGAATTGAGAACATAAAGGCCCTTTCTGGGTCAGACCAAGGGCCCATGTAATCCTGCATCCTATTCCCTGCTCATTGTGACTGTGGCCTGTTAGATACCTGTGGGCACAGCAACAATGATTCAGATTTATTAGGAGAAATGACAGGAGCTATGGTCAGGAAGAAAGGCTGCTTTGGAATGAAAGAAACAGGTTCCATCTCATCCACAGTGGTCTCCTTCTAAGTTCAATTCCTATTTGAGTTAAAAGCCAGCAGGGCAAGCTGAACTAGGGCATGAAGAAACAGATTCATTATGGGCCTTACACAGTCTTCAAAGAAAACTGGGAAGGGCTAGGGAAACAGTCAGCTAGTCTTTCCATGGTGTGATGTGTGTGGGGGGGTGCGCGCGCGAGTGGGGGGGGTGTCAGAGGGAGGAAATAATTTTTTTTCTTTAGAAATTAAAGTGCTGCGGCAATGCTTAGGGAAGTAGTAGCTTCTAGCCCCTTTTTTCTCTTAAGTTCTGTAACTATGCCAAAGAGTTTTAGGTTACATATATAAAAAGCAGCCTGTATTCATTCAGGAAGCAACCAGGCTTGGTACACTGAGTCTGTAGGGAGGAAGTTTAAAAGGAGGGGCGAACCTCTTTCAACAATTAAATCAATTTTGTTTTTCTAAGTTTTCTGAAACCTCAACAGTTTTTAACCCAGGAAAAAAAACCAAGATTTTTTCCCCCATAGGGATCATTAGAGGAGGCTGCGAATGTAACATTTTCTCATCTTTATTTTGTAATATAGGTGTGGTGAAAAAAGTAGGGTCCATGGGGAAGTGATTGAACTATACTGAGGTGTTGCAACTGATGCTTCCACCTCCATGTGAAGGAGGTTAACATGTCAAAAGATACTTGCCCTTTGTTTCATCTCTGATTCAGATCCCATGGATTTATTTGGGGGAAGGGGTGCTGGTGCGTAGCCCTGCCTCACAGAAAGGAGCTATATTAGTCTCTTCCAACTCTGTGATCATACACAAGGGTACCATTTAGCCCAGTCTAGCCAGCTCTTATGTCTGTCCTGCTTTTGCATAACAACTACTGTACTAGAGGCTGTAGCTTGCAGTGGAATCGTCTCTAGAGAAAGGAAAATCCAGCTCTCTCTTACTGCCTTTCCTTCCCTGTTTCTTGACACCGTTGTTTCATATAAATATCAGAAATGCTAGTCTTCAGCATGGCTAATGTCTTGTGCCTTGTGTACATCATCCCTGTAAAATGAAGTAGTTTTAGTCTTCCTCAAGCAAAGGAAAGAATGGGGGAGGGAGAGAACAATATTAGAATCTTGACTGTAGGCCAGGTAAGAGGTATGATGGAATGTCAAGCGGTGTCATACAATCCTCTTTCGGTAACAATAGGGTGTTTTTTGTATCATCACCTAGGTTAGCTATGGAGCTGTTTCTAAGAACCTGTCTGATTTACGATGACATTGCTGGCAACAGCCTTTAGCAACATTTTACAGGGTTCCTTGTCAGCAATTTAATTTTTATATCAAGGACATTTAATCTGGCTCTTCGGATTCTTCCATTCAGTCAGCTCGTTGTTTATACGATGATGTTAAATCCAAGTTAACAGTTTGACTCTCAGTTGTGAAACAAGAGTTGGAAGATCAGAGAACTT
Organism: Podarcis erhardii; assembly: GCF_964252035.2. Classification (NCBI taxonomy): domain Eukaryota; kingdom Metazoa; phylum Chordata; class Lepidosauria; order Squamata; family Lacertidae; genus Podarcis; species Podarcis erhardii. The sequence goes on along the minus strand of NC_138497.1, from coordinate 75,014,381 downwards.
ATTCGTTACAAGCTTTTGATTGCTTAGAAGGAAGGGCATCTCAAGAGAAGAGGAAAAGGAAGTAGACTTCCAAAATATTTCCTTTGTGGAGTAAGCTGTGCTTTTCAGGACATATCCAGACAGTGATTTTGAAAACAGAAAGATGCGCATCTCAGTGTGTGTTTACGTTCTGCGGTTTATGCCTGGATGCGTCTACCTGAACTGGTCTCTTGCCTGTTTACATCCAACAAAGCCACAGGGCGCAGTGAGCACAGAACTGGTACAATTAAATAATTTTGTGCGAATACGAGGGTTTGGTTTGTAACTACATAGCAAAGTTTTACTCTCTGTAAGTTAGCACTACAAGGGCCTTTCTCAGCCTCAGGTCCCCATACGTTGTTGGGCTACAACTCCCATCACCCCTGACCACTGATCCTGGTCGCTAGGGATGATGGGAGTTGTAGCCCAACAACACATTTGGACCCAAGGTTGAGAAAGACTGCTCTACAACCTAGATGCTGACCTTGAAGAACAGAGCTCAGTCAGCCAGACTTGCAGACTGCCAGTGGTGCAGGAGCTCATAGAAGCATAGAATCGTAGAGTTGGAAGAGACTCAAGGGTCTTCTAGTCCAATCCCTTGCATTTCAGGAATCTCAGCTAAAGCATCCATGACAGATGGCCATCCAACCTCTGTTTAAAAACCTCCAAGGAAGGAGAGTCCTCAACCTCACCGGGAGACGGTTCTACTGTCAAATAGCTCTTACCGTCAGAAAGTTTTTCCATATGTTTAGTTGGAATCTCCTTTCTTGTACCTCGAATCCATTGATTCGAGTTCTACCCTTCAGAGCATTTGTAAGGCATTTGTACCCTGACTGCTCAGCACCTACATGATTCAAGAAACATACACAGTTTTCTTTTGATGTCTTTTATTGCCTGTTCTTACGGAGTTCCATTTCTTGCACCCTGGATTTTTAATGTTTCTTTCGTTTTGTCCCATAGCTCCCAGCCCTGTTCTGACAGTCCTGGATCTGGGGTGCAATATGTAGGACAGTAGAGAAAGTGATTGGACCTAATGGGAGATTTTAAACAATTTCCAAATTGCTGCACAACTAATTCTATATGCCCAAGAGGGCTTTCAACTCCAGAATTTCAAAAAAGTGCACACACTGCCAAACACAGGGCAAACCAAGGTTCAAGATAGCTTATGTATGGAATGGGTCTTTAATGACCTCATGGGCAGGTACAAGCCCTTGGCTGTACCTAAAACACCCTTTTGGATTCCAGTTCTGGGCTCATATCCCCATGCAGCCAAAAACCAAGGATGCAGCAGGAAAATTCTGTTTCTCTCATGTTCAATTCACACTTCACAGAGCCTTTCATTTCGTGGCAGTGAAAGCTTTGTGACATTTGACAAAGAAGGAGGGAGTAGGTCAGTTTCACTGTGAAGGCATCTGGAAGCTTTTCCCACCACTGAAACTGTTAGTTTGAGTGGAAACAAGATATAATCCCCTGTGATAATACAATGATTAATAAAGGTTTAAAGGCTATTATGGGATGGAGCCATGCTACACACTTGACCTTTTGCTTTCAATATAATTAAGGTGGAGTTTCAACTGCATTTTTAATTTTTATTTCTGCAGCCTGTTACTTGTTAGGCTGCATGGAGCTTGCTTGTTGTTTTTGTAGGATGGTGAAAGAGAAAACGGAACTGTATATTATAGAAAACGGTTGAGTATAGTGCAGCGAAGGGTTGGCAGCAACATATGGAAAATTATTCATGATTTCTAGCTAATGAGATTACTTTCTAGAAACAGCTAGAGTTTAAAGTTCTCGGTGACTGCTAGAGGGGTGCATGTTATTTCTTGATAAATCTGTTGCAGTCCCAAAGACATGAAGGGCAGGGGTGGGGGGCATGCAGTGTTTTACAAAACGTTTAAACGGAACACTAAACCCCCCAAGTCAAGTATTTATTGTGGTATGTTTTACATTACATAACAGAATACTAAGGCAAGATGAGGCTGTATCAGTAGATGTAGCTGATCAGATAAAATTAAATGAAGTGTCTAAGACATTTGGAAATGCTGCAAGACAGATGTGTTTGTGAAGTTAATGATAAGATTTAAGAGAGATTACTAGCCAAAGAGAATGTTATTGGTCAAGAAGAATGTGATTACCAACAGCTATGGAATCTATGGTTTAAAAGCGGTAAGATAGAAAAACCATACAGGTTTTGGGGGTTTGTGTGTGTATATATAGAGAGAAAAACAGATAGATAGATATTTATAGATATATATTTTTAACAAGTAAGCTAACCAAAGAGGAGTGCTGTTCAGGGGCAGATCTGAACCTTACAAACAAGCAACAAGAGAAGAAGCACTTTCTGTGGAAAGCAAAGCAAAAAAAGTATATCTCTCCCACAGTAAGATATATGAGTTCCCCACTTAACATGATATGTATCCATTTATTTATCAAATTTGTATACTGTCCTATACCTGTAGATCTCAGGGTGGTTCACAACATAAAAGCACAATATAAAAAACAGAAAATATATAATACAAATAAAAACCAAGACAACCCAGTAATCCTCCCTACAACACATTTTAAAAGGGCATTGGATGTCAGTCAGCCCAAGGCATGGTTAAAGAGGAACATTTTCACCTGGTGCCTAAAGGTGTATAATGGAGGCACCTAAAGGGAGATAATGATATACATGGATCAAAAATTCATGCTTCCTTGTTTAGTACTTTTTATAATGTCAAACACTGCCTTAAAATGGAATACAGCCAAACTGAAAAATCTGCTAACTTAGAGTGGTAATATAAAATACTTGAGTAGCGATCCCAAATGATACCAATCTCTTAATTAAAGTGAAGAAAGACACCTGAGAAAAACAGGTGATTGGGGAATGGAGGGGTCAGTGTAAATGTCAAAGGGAAAAATAGTTTTAATGTAATACAGTGTTGGATAAAAAGGACAAATATCTGGAAGAAGAGATTTGGGGACCAGTATTTGACTAGAAAATAAATATTTTAATGTTAAGTCAGTTTCTATGTTTTTTGAGGCAAGACTGAAGAATGCTTGGGCAGGCTGGCATCATTTCACAAAAGTACTCTTTGAATAGTGCCTCCACTGATAAAGTATTTAGATACCTAGCATTTATCATCCACACCATCGCAGGTGTGTGGTTATGAAATCTCTAAATGAAGCTTCTGTCCCATTTCTGGAAATTTTAAGACAATAGATGCAGTAGAGCAAGGAATTCTGTAGCTGGAAATTCCTTTAGCCTGTCATGGCCCTCTTGGTCTGTGTCAGGCAGCACATTTCCTTAGTTAAGTGCTTAGACTATACATATCATGATTCAGAGTCCTTGTGCCTCTTTCTAACTAGCTAGATAGCATCTTCAAAGTATGGGGATCTGAAGTGGAACTAAAATGCCAAGGGGAAGCAAAGAGATAAAGACAAGCTTACCACATTATCTTGCTTTAGGTAGTTTTAGAGCAATCCGGTTATGGAAAATTGCTAGGTTCTTTCCTGTTTCTTAATGAGGAAGTTCCAGACCAGCCCTTCAAATAGCCAGCTAGCAGGAGACTAATTTCTGCTCCCTTTCATGTGTTGTAATGCTCATCAGCGCTAAGTCAAATTGAGTTTAGAATATATATATATATTTCTTTTCTAACAATGCTTTCCTCAGTTAAAGTTGCCAAATATTGTGCAAAATTCCCTATAAAGGTTTTGTGGCATTGTGGTAAAAAGATTAATTTTAATGATCAGTTTTTGCAGCATTAGCATGGATTCTTGCTACATGATTACTGTCAAATATGAGATAATAAAGACTCTCGGAGTAGAAAGGTAGAGAAGAAAAGAAGAAACAAAACTTATAGATAAGCTCACATGCAGTATAAAAGATGGATGAAATGATTCAGTCTCCCTTTTTGCCAAATCATAGTGCTGCAAGAACTCTGGGTACACTAAACTATAGCTAATCTAAGCTATGACCATGTTCTTTTATACCAAAGCAGGTGCCTTTTCAGTATGTTTCACTGTGTGTCAGGTGTTTGTCTGTTCAGTGCTCCCCTCATGTGAACACATTGGGGTGCCCCTATTATCTTAGCCACTGACCTTCTTCTGTAGCACATGGGTAATGTTACTGACCCACCTTAGAGGACTGTTTTAAGGATTATTGGAATTACAGATGTTTGGTAGTGCTGTTCCTAAACAAGGATGCATGTCACAAATATTTTTGGCTTCCATTAAATGCCACCATTTTTGTTGATTTGCAAACAAAGGCAGATCCTCACACACATGACACATTCACAATGTGACTAACAAAAGAAAATTCCGGGAAGAGGGTGGTGGCAGGTGGTGTCAAAATCTGACAGATTCTTTGGCATTTCAAACAAGCAGAAATGGACCAAACATGGTTAATGTCACCTCTGGCTTGATGACAATACTTATTTTACATGTGTTTACTCACAGAGCAATCAAAATGATATAAAGGGAGCATAAAAATTATGCTGGGGTAAATTATGTCTGTATAGTTTACCCCTACAAAAGTTGTTCAGCTTTCTTTTCCAAAATCTGGGGGGAAAACAAGTTTTTGGATAAAATTGTTCCACTTTTTCTTTTCTTTTTGGAGAGCGGATTCACCAAATTCAAACATGGGTTGCCATACATCCAGATTTTCCTGGGCATCAGCAATTTCCGTTCAGACACTGCTTGCGACAGCCCTACCTAATACAAACTCCATTCAGCAGCAGGGCTTCTGCTGGCTGAGTCACCCAAACCAGGCAAGGGAAAACAAATGTTTAAAATAGAGTTGCAAGGTCATCTGACTGAGCTGAATGCAGTTTGGAATAGAGATAAGTCTCCTCCTGCATTGTCCCGCCACACCCACAAAACACCCCTTTTGGGGGACTCAGGCCCTACTAAACTTAACAGGGCTTACTTTTGACAAGCATGTATAATACTGCACTGTAAAACACGCAGTGTGGTGCACTGAATAATGTGCCCCAGAGCCCTAGAGTAAAATCCTAAATCCACTATGATCCTGTGTGACAGCCTGCAGAATAATAATGTGCTAGCACGCAGTAAGAAAGTCTGCAGCACCTCAAAGATTCAGAGCAGGGCTTTTAATGCCAGACATTAAAGGGTGGGCATTTTAATATATTTGTCAAGGTTTTCAGTAATAAGCAAGGCATTTTGCTTATTAGACCGTGACATTTGCTAAACTCTGGTGCATTTTTGTTTTTGATAGTATACCAAAGTTGCTGTAGCTCGTTAGCTACGTCAACAAAATGAATTATATGGGTGAGAGAGCACAAATTCTAGTGATGTTGGGTTCTGGGCTTTTCTCGGGCCAGGAAATGGCTTGCTTAAAGTTATTGGGGCGCAACCAATCCTGTTCTCACCGGATCCCGTGGCAGAATCCCATCAGTGTTCCCCAGAAAGTACAAGTAAGAAAAACATTCCTGCTCTTTCACATTCACAGTTCAGATCTACATTTACAAATGGTAACGGTAAAGGACCCCTGACAGTTAAGTCCAGTCGCGAACGACTCTGGCTTTACTGGCCGAGGGAGCCAGCATTTGTCCACAGACAGTTTTTGGGGATCATGTGGCCAGCATGACTAAGCCGCTTCTGGCGAAACCAGAGCAGTGCATAGAAATGCCGTTTACCTTCCCGCTAGAGTGGTACCTATTTATCTACTTGCACTTTGAGGTGTTTTCGAACTGCTAGGTTGGCAGGAGCAGGGACCGAGCAACGGGAGCTCACCCCGTCATGGGGATTCGAACTGCCAACCTTCCGATCAGCAAGCCCTAGGCTCAGTTTTGCTCACTCCCCCCCCCAACTGCAAGGGAGAGGGATGCAGCTTTGTTGCTTGTTTTTAATGAAGACAAATTATTTACTGTCTACCTTCCTATATTCTTCAAAAAAGTTCTCTTTAAAGTTGGCCATATCCCAGTGCCTGAAAGCAATCTCTGCTGCTAAAGCCTGCTTCTCCCTGATTACAGTCAGTCACGGAAAGAAGCAGAGTATCCTAGGACAGCCCAGGCTGTGCCTGGTTTCTTAAGCCAGATGGTCTATGCCACGTGCAATTTATGTCAAAGCCAGTTAATACCAAACTGCTGCAGTAGGATTTTGGCTCTCCTCCTCCTCCTCGTCTCCCCTCCTCAATCTTAAATCAAATAGTGTATTTCATCTTGTAACAGTTAATGCATTACGCAGCTGCTTTGGTTAAAGGGCAGTAAGTGGTCCTTGAGTAGAAAAACAGATACTCAGTTACCAAGGCACAATTAGATAAGCCAGCTGTCACTTTATACTTTCTTCTATGTACTAATACTACTATTTTTGGCTGAGCATCTCTCTGTAGGGTATAACAGGAATAGACTTGGGTAAGAGCAAGGAAGAATGTGAAAAAAATAATTTTTGATTGCATCTGTAATGGTGTTAGATGAACAGCGCCACTCACCTTAAAAAAAAAAAAAGCATTGCTAGCTGAAGAGGCTAGATTCTGAAATATTTAGAGGTCCTTAAGGGTTTGGTGTAGGGACATAGTTTTCTTCTTTTTTAAATGTGTTTCAGAGTTAGTGGAACATATAACTTGTAGGGCAGCTGCTCTTACTAGCCTCCCTGCCAGTAGGGGAGATTTTTAGTTTCTCCTCCTAAGGGATGTAAATTTCACTAAACGCCCCCCCCCCCCCCGCATGCACTGACTGGGGAGTTCTGTGCTCTTTTTTGTTGCAGGTCCCACTGGTATTTGCATAACAAGGTTATACCTTCTTTAAGGCCATGCAGTTGAGGAGTGACAAGTCTGAATAAATAGTTGAGAAGAGCATGGATCCTATTCTGTTGGTGACCCATTGCTAAATAAATTTGATAATGTGATTTTTTAAAACTAAATTTCAGAATTCAGTGTTGGCAACATTTACTTAGGCAATAGCTATATAAACTTAAATAACTGTTCTAGCTGTTACAGTTTTCATTAAGAGTACTTCAAAGTTAGCTGAATACTTGAGGTGAGACTGAAAATACCCCATTGGCTAACAGGATTTTAGCCTCACAATTTTGCTTCGCCAGCTATTGCAGAAAAGGTTTATAGCTTTTCGAGTGCATGATCTTGCTCTCTTTTCCTGTCCTCCCCCTTCCTCTGGCTGCCTTCTTTAATAGTTCTGCTGTTACCTGTAAGGCTGCAAGATCCTTAAGGTGAGCAAGCTAAGACCATTTATAGCTCAGCCGGTAGAGCATGAGACACTGGGCAAAAGATTCCTGCATTGCAGGGAGTTAGACTAGATGACCCTTGGGATCCCTTCCAACTTGACAGTTCTAAGATTTTACTATTTAGATGGCAAGAAAATGGAGACTATTGTGGGTGTTTCTCCTGACTTATGAGTCTCTGATAAAATAACTTCTGCATTCTAAGCACGTTAACAGAAGCAATGAAGTGTAAAACAATGAAATAGAGAAATTAAAAATGATTTCTGACACACCTGTGAACAGTCAAGATGCAGAGGGTTTTGCCATCTTTCGGTATTCAGTAAAAAGTAGAAGGCTACAATTTGAGCAACGGTACTATGAAAACATTCATTCATCTCCCACCAGGCATACTGCTAAAATCCTTAAATAAATATGGAATGAAATGTCTTATTGCATAGCATGTCAAGGTAAAACAAACACACTTTCATATCCACTTCTTTCTGCTCAGAGGTGCCCCAGGTCACATGGAGGCATGTTAATTGATGTGGATTTTTAAAAGATTGCTTGCCAACGTTTGAGTTGCTACAGGTGCATCTCTTGTGGTCAGTGGTTATGTGGTACAAAATTCTTTTGCCACACCAAATGAAAACATGGAACATGCACAGGAACAGTCCTTGTGTCACAGAAAACAACTGTATTTTCTTCTCTGAGGTAATTTCTGACAGATGCTGACAAATAAAACTAGGGGCTTTGTGTGCTGTGAAGACCATAAAACTAGTCATATGGATGTTTTGAGAGAAATACAAAACGGTGAAGACACGATTGCAGAATTTAAAGCCTAGGGTCCTGTACAGACAAAGGTAACTTTGCATGACAAAGAACAACATACAGTGGGGTCTTTTATATGGATGGATGTCTTGAGTGTGGAGTACCACTGAGAAAAAACCCCTAATACCTCCATGTTCATGCATATCCCAGTGAGTCAAAATAGGAAGGGGCTGTCAGTAGTAGCACACTTGTTCTTTGTGCAGAAGTTCCCTCCTTTAATCCCCAGATAGGCCTCCCTTCTGAAACCCTGGCGAACTACTGTCAGTCAGTGTTGACAGTACTGAGGCAGGTGGACCAACAGTCTGACTCATTATATAAGAGCTTCATGTGTTCATTTATGCATGCCAAACTAAGAATGCACAAGCATCCACCTGTTCTATTCAAGAATTCAGATATTGGATTCAGGTTCTTGTTCAATTCAAGTTTCAAAAGCACTTCCAAGTGACTTCTGCTACCTTGCTCCTTTATCAGCTTCAGGAAAGAAACAAAGAATCATAGAATTGTAGAATTGCAAGGGATCCCGAGGGTCATCCAATCTTTTGCCCAATGTGGTCCCACGACATACTTAAGCTCCTAAGGACGCAGCTGGCGCTGTGGTCTAAACCACTGAGCCTTTGGGGCTTGCCAATCAGAAGGTCGGCGGTTCAAATCCCCGAGACAGAGTGAGCTCCCATTGCTCTGTCCCAGCTCCTGCCAACCTAGCAGTTCAAAAGCATACCAGTGCCAGTAGATAAATAGGTATCGCTGTGTCGGGAAGGTAAATGGTGTTTCCATAACGGTGTTCTGTTGCGCCAGAAGCGGTTTAGTCATGCTGGCCACATGACCCAGAAAGCTGTCTGTGGACAAACGCCGGTTCCTTCGGCCTGAAAGCAAGATGAGCACTGCAACCCCATGGGTCCTTTACCTTTACCTAAGCTCCAACATATCCCCCAGTGTTCAAGGTAATCTTTGCCTCTTGTCTGACCAAACCCAAGAAGAGGTTCCTCTTCAAATTTACACCTCCCCTTCTCTGAACCTCAGTTGGCAAGTGCTAAAGACCCATCTCCTCCAAGCACGGTCATACCGCACACCCTTATTCTGCCTTGTGGTGGGATTCCCCCCACCCTTGCCTGCCCAGTTATCCTCTTTCCCAGCACACCACATAAAATTGGGGGGGGGTATGTTTGTATTTCTCCTTACTGGCATGGAGAAACTATGCTTGCTCCCTCCCAGGATGGAACACATGTGATTGGCATGAAGAATGATGCTTCCCTTTTGTGTATGTAAATTATCTAGACTAATGTTTAGACTATGTATCAAGTGTAAGGATGACACAAAGTTGTTTGTGTTTTATTTCTATGCAACATAATATTTCTCTCATTTGCTTTACCCTTGAATCATATTAGTATATTAGAAAAAGAAAGTGTGAATTCACAGCAGGCATTAATCCTTGTGAAGAATGACACCAGGAAAGTACAAAAACCTGTGAAAAGTAAAAATGACTAAATTTCTCCCCTGTGTTTTAATTCTTTCCATTTTTAAAAATATGATAAAATCCTACTTTAAGAAACATCTACTGTGTAGATTATTCAGTGGTAATGGAAATCCATTTCGCTTAATCTTTAAGCTGGGCTGAAGGTGGCCGAAATATTTATACAAATGGAACAGCTTGTGTTCTCTTGCCTATTGCTGCCAGAAGATAAAATCAGTAAACTGAATCCCATGTCCTTTCTCATTCTTCTTCATGCCATGAAAACTTAAATGTACATGAGACACAAAATGAGTTAACCAGTTTTACCAAGCTCAGGAGTGTTGGAGAGTCATAATGATTTTTTTTGGGGGGGGAGGGTATATACAAAGCTAATTTTTTTAACAATGACTATTCAAGCAGAGTTCCAGTATTATGGGAAGGAGCAGAGATAGGAGCCGACAGAAAGCCATCAGCACAATGGCTAGAAAATAAATGAGAAGAAAAGGCAGAGAGGTCATGAAAGCAATTCTTGTGCATCGGGCTTAGGTTTCTAATAAAAGGAACTGGGTTCTCATATTTCACCAAGATGCAATTATAATTATTTTTTAACATCCTTTAGTTCCTTTTCAGTATTCTCTAGCCTACAATACGTTTTCATGGGAGAAATGGTTCCTCAGGATTTAGTCACATGAACCTCCAATAATGGAAAGGGACAGTAATAGACTTCATATTTCTTCCTACACTATCCTTTCTCCTCCAGGAGAAAGTCGTGTGCACTGCTTTGGCATTGGAAATGCAGAGTGAGCAAGGGACAAGCTCTTCTTGCTCTCTCTATCCCATCTTTCCCCAAGTCAGATTGCTGAACATCAGCCTGCCGACCTGTTGAATGATCAAAGAACAGAAGTTTTCCTGCTCCTTCCTTACTTCTTTCCTTCCTTCCTCATGTTAATGAAAAACAAGGCAGCCCTCCCCATGCATTGCAGGCTTTCAGCTACTTCCCAGCTTTTTAAATCTTTAACAACAAAAGATCAGCTTTTGAATTATAATCTTGAGTTTCTGTAATCCTGCTCTTCCTTGTCGTCCTTCAGAGTAAGAGATGCTTTCGCAATTTGTTGTCGTTTAGTCATTTAGTTGTGTCCGACGCTTTGTGGCCCATGGACCAGAGCATGCCAGGTGCTCCTGTCTTCCACTGCCTCCCCCAGTTTGGTCAAACTCATGTTGGTAGCTTCAAGAACACTGTCCAACCATCTCATCCTCTGTCGTCCCCTTCCTCTTGTACCCTCAATCTTTCCCAACATCAGGGTCTTTTCCAGGGGGTCTTCTCTTCTCATGAGGTGGCCAAAGTATTGGAGCGTCAGCTTCACGATCTGTCCTTCCAGTGAGCACTCAGGGCTGATTTCCTTAAGAATGGATAGGTTTGATCTTCTTGCAGTCCATGGGACTCTCAAGAGTCTCCTCCAGCACCATAATTCAAAAGCATCAATTCTTTGGCGATCAGCCTTTATGGTCCAGCTCTCACTTCCATACATCACTACTGGGAAAACCATAGTTTTAACTATACGGACCTTTGTCGGCAAGGTGATGTTGCTTTCGCAATACCATTAGACAAATCAGCAGCTTGTATGTTCTTTTGGGCTTACAGTTTCTTTTGAGGGAACTGCAGGCAATCTTTGAGATTAGATCCTACAGGAGCTAATTCAATGTAATAAATGTGCATATCACAAGTGCAGGTGAAAACTCTGCACACCATGGAAGGCTTTCTCATGAAACACATAAAGTACTAAAACATCTAAAGCTGTGTACACTTTACTAGCTTAAAATGTGGCTAGGCCACTCTTTCTTCCCCAAATTGGATCAAAAGGGGCTGAAAAGCGGGGGGGAAACAAAGTATGGATATAGGATAGATCTAGATTATGGCTAACATTGATTGTACACTACTTCCCAAACCAGCAGTGGGAGTACACTGGATGCAGAGTAAATGGGTGTGGGCAAAGCCTCAGTGTGCTTTTTAAGAGCCAGGCAGCATGTTCCTTGCATTAGAATGTTTCTTTCCCCCAGCTGTAAGTGTTTGGGTCTGAGGGAGGAAGCTGAAAGGTGTCTGCAGTGCAGTTGAGAGCAGAAGAGCAGTGGAAAATGGGGCTGCTTACTCCTTTTACTTCTCACTGTTTGCCTTCTCAAAATGACAAACTGCATACTGATTTTTCAAACCCAGTGGGAAAACGTACATGATAAGTTTCTTATGTTATCCCATCCCTTCACATACTGCAGTGGGGGGCCCTGTGGTTAGAAATTATATTTCTTCTAGTGTAAAGTTGGGTTAATCAAGGTGCTTTTTAAAAAAAGAAATCACTGGCCACTTGTAAATCTCTGTTAACCCTACGGGTGAAAGAAGAAAGACAGCATAGGTTAGTGTATCATTAAAACTGTTTGCTTTTCCACATTCTGTGACTTACTAGTAGTAATTTGAAATCTTTATGGAAGAATGTAAACGCATACAGTACCTGGGGAAAGAATAACCTTTTAAAACCAAAAATGGTAAATGCAAATGCCTCTGGAATAAAACAGAAAGTCATGCTCAATTCCGTTGGAAAACTCCGCAAGCCTGTAAGCCATAAGCAAGTCATCTGGTTAGTAAAAAAACAACCTCTCTCATTGAGAATGTCATATAAAATTCCTGATATAAGACTAGATGGCTCAGACACTGTGAATAGAGTATTGTTTTTCTACATGAAGAGTAGAAAAGTAATGTTTATACAAGAATGAGTGTAGGTCAAAGCTTTGATTTGCAGTTGAAAAGGTGCAACCAGTTGCGAGTATGGCATTGTGTACCATCTAGCGAACATAGGGAGGCGAAGAGTTGCAGCAAGTGACATGTTGGGCACAGCTAGGCCTAACTGACCAAATATGGAGGTCTGGCAGGCTTAATTAGTGCCCCTGAACAGAGAGAGGTGTGCTTCAGTTTAATTAGAATCCACTGTTAAAACGAGCATTGCTGATCAATGAGAATAACTCAGCCCTAGAGTGAAGAGAAGGGAAAGGTGGTTTTGATTTACATAGCAAACCCATACATAGCTGAACTACCAGAAAGTGGAAATGTTCGTATTTTTAAAACCTTTGTAGCTTACTTAAAAGCAATGTTTCATTTTTATTTCAGGCCAGGTTCATTTCAGTTCATCATCACTTTTTACAGCATTCAGATTTTGCATGAAACTGAAATGGAGACCTTTTCCTCACCTTTTCTTCCAAATACATTGTATTTTTATAGAGAAACTAGTAAAAATTAATTGTCATTTCACCAAGGGGCTGTGGTCATAGGAAATAAAATCAGTAGGAATGTAACATGACTATGCCAGTAGTATAACACATATCAACCCTCAAAGGGGCTCATTTATAATCATTCGTGTGTGTGTGTGTGTGTGTGTGTGTGTGTGTGTGTGTGTGTGTAAAAATTTCATCCCCTCCCTGCAAGCCTATTTTATTTTATTTTTTAAAATATAGATTTATTGATTTCCAATATATAACTATTAAAAAAAGAAAAAGAAAAGAATACAAAAACAAAATCCCAACTCACCCCCCTTCCCCCTCCAGGATAGATCAATCTAGTTAAGTTTGCCAAAGTCCAATCTGCGATTTCAGTATTTGCCATTCTTCAGGGTTATCAGTAAAGTATTTTACAAAAGGATGCTACATTTCAACAAAATTGTCCACATCATTTCTGTTATTCAGTGCATGTAATCTCCTTGTTAATTGTTCTGATACAGCAATAGACAATACATTCTTCTTCCAAAGAGAGATATACAGATGTTCGAATCCTTTCCAATTCTGTGCCACTAGTAGCCATTCTTCTGCAAGTCTATTTTCTAAATTCGTAAGAAATTACTGGCACTCCAGAAGGACTCTGCTCCTATTTTCTTAAGCTCTAAGAAAAGCTTGGCATAATTTTCAGGGCTGCCTTACCAGAAAGTAAGTGTACAGGGTCAAGCACAAGAGCTGCTATTGCTGCTGCTGTGTTCCACATCTCCCTGTAATCTCCTTCTTATCTGTTTCCTTTGCTCCCATCTCCCACTCCTCTTTTTGCACTTTCCTCCATACAGCTCCTTGTGCTCCTTGTAGGGAAGGAATTCAGTGCCATGCTCTTCCAGTTGTTCCATTGGTGCAAGCATTTCAGCTCGCAAAAGGAATGACCTCCCCTCTCCTCCCCCTGTGTGTTCTTCTAGGGATTATCCAGACTCTCCTTCTGAGCTGATTTGGGGGGAGGGGGGGCACATGGCAGGGAAAGTCCCATTGTTCTGGTAGGATTCATTGCACTGGCTCCTGCTGGCACACCTACTTCGTTGGATCTGGCCCTTGGTCTCTGTCAACCAACCTTTCTCTCCTTTATTCTCCTTAAATCGCGTCATTTAGATTCTGTGCCCAGTGTAAGTAAACCCAAACAGACTCCTTCCATCCTTTTGCATAGCAACTGAGAGGGACCTGTTTTGGGGGTGGTCTGGCAGGAAGTGGGGAGGTGGGAAGCCAGAGCTCAGCTTCATTCGTATCTCCTGCATGATGCAGAGCAGCCAGTAGGAGCTAGACTTAACCTTGTCTTTTAAGGGTGGAAGAGCCACCTGTCTGGGCAGTTGCTGACTGGAACAACCCCCTCCTATTCGCTGCCATAATAACCAGTACACACTCCTTAGATTCTTATTGGCTGTGGGAAGAAAGTACTTTGTCCTTTTACTCTATGCTGCTAGATACTGTTCATTACATGGGGCTTCCCCAACTTCCAGATGTGCCAGGACTCCCGCTCCGATCAGGAGAACTGCATTACAGCAGCTGGATCTTTGAGCAATGCCAGGGCTCAAGCCAGGGCTTGAGATGGGACAGGAGAAGTATGATTTGTCACTAACACCGGGGAAGAGAAATCAGAAAGAAATCAGAGCACTTTTATCCCACTGCAGAGCATATCTTAATAAAACTGTTGTTCTTTTTTTGCCATCAAGAAATTATCTTGCGTCTACATTCTGGTGTCTATGGGCAAACAGGCCTCATCCTCCCCTACAGGCCAGCTGAGGGTCATTCACATGAAAATAGCACTTGTGGCAGCCAGCCAGTAACTCCCCCCCCCCCCAGCACTTGGCAGTTCCCTTGGGTTTTGGTGGCATGCCAAAGTGGCAGCTTCTGCTTAATGGAGAACTAATCAGACAAAGCCCTGTATCACAGGCAGGTAGTTATCAGAAGCTAAAGAAAAAGGTGTCCACAGCCCCACAATGCTATAAATTGCCATGATACTGTACAGGACTTTGGGTTGGGTGAGGAAGAGGTTGTTTTTAGGAATGCTCCTAATAGAAAACTTAGTTCCTGCAAGGGCACACAGCACAAGTATCTGCTGATTTTTGACCTGCCCACACAGTAACTAATGATATACAGTCAGTCTCCATCTTGGTTTTGCTTAGAAACTGTTGTGAGGCTATACTGGGCCGCAGTCCAGATTCCAGTAAAATGAGGGGTAGGGGGAGAGACGTACCCACAAGAGAAATCTGCAGTAGGTTCATCTGAGAGGATTTGAATGGGCAGCATTGAATGGCCTGTCAAGAAAACTGAATGGGAAATCTCTGCAGAAAGCTAAATTTGTTCTCTGGCTTACTACAGTTATGTATTTCAGCTCTGTCAGTCCAACGTACTTCTTAGACTTTTTTTTTTTTTAAATTACAACTACAGGTATGAGAATATTTCCCAGGATGTAGAATGGCTATCAATGGACCCGATTCAAAGCCCACTAAAGTTCATTAAAGTAACATTCATTTAACTTTGATGGGGTTTCCATTGACTGCAGTGGGATAAAATATCAGAATGGCACAGTTTGTATGATATTTATCTGTTGTTTTTCATTCTCATGAGAATATTATACACTTTGATGTCACAGACTAAATAAAGGCTGCCAAAAAGAGCTGGTAACTAAGAAGTGCTTTTATGCTGTAGTAAGCAAATACTAAGATCGTGTTTAGCCTTTTTTATTTTTTTATTTTATTCTGGGAATGACTCCAAGTAGATGTCATGGGGTAAATGCACAAACAGTACTGACTGGAAAAAAACAGGCTTTTGTTTCATTAACAAGCTCGGCTTCAGAACAATGGCTACAGACTCCCAATTTTCCTTACATCTGACAAAATAAAGGGGCAAAAGTTTCATTTTAAGGCTGTGCTAATTTAAACAATAGAAGTCAGCCTTGTTAGCAAAACATATTTGTTGGAAACACACTTTAAGTAGAGTTGTCGATTAGTATTGGAACTCTAATTGAACAAACTTCGTAATCATACTAAGTTACTGTTTTCTCTTTTTTGTGTGGGCATCAGTGTAAATTCAATAGCACTTTGTCTTAAAATACTCTATGGAGAGAAGAGCGTGTATTTTGTTAATGAATGTAAGGCTTTAATGTAGTCAGCAAATCTTGATGGAGAAAAAGGCTACTGGTGGCAGGTATTTGATATGCAGTTCAAAGCATGCTGAACAAGGAAAGCTCAATGAACTGAGTGAGACTGACTCAGAGTAGATGCGTTTTGTACTGGGCTGTACGACTCTCTTATACATAAATGAGTTTAAATGTCTGTAGCAGCCCCTGTAGAAAAGTGTCACAAGGAAGCACCTTCCCTGCACCCCATAACTTACTCTCCTTCTTTTAATCTCTACTGCTTGACAACCACCTAAGTGCCCTCTTGCCCAGAGAAGTTCTTTTGGCCCTGTGCTGCAGAGGTGCATGTCAAAGGCAGGGGAGGGGTCTCATTGTCAGATCCGCTTGTATCCCATCCTAGTTATCAATGACTATCCATAAGTGAAAGAGAATTGCATGAGAACTCTAGTATTTAATGGTTTTTAAGATCCCCCCCCAAAATGCCACAAAAACTTAGTACAAGCAAGAGAAAACAAAGAATAGCTACATCTATGAGTTTCCTGCGTTCTTGAGGACAGTCAACATCTCCCACATTCGCAATATAGAGTCTTAACCTCTCTCTCACTATACCAAGGTACTTAGTTTTCACTTGGGTCTTGGCTTTCATAAATTCCGCAGCTGGATTTGATGTGTGGGTAACAGAGGCGTGGGTTGTTGGTTGTTCTCTCTTTAAACCAGGGTGGGAAAGTTTCTTTGGTGTTTTCAGCCTGTGCACTGCATTCCTTCATGGGCAGCCTTTGGAGAGCTGCGTTCCTGGGGCTGGGTAGAACCAGAGGCAAAAGTGGGTGAAGTAATGTACGCGAACCTCTTACCTTTTTACAGTAGGCTACATTCCAAGCATGGAAAAGTCAGAGGTTTCTGCATGCGCACACACAGTACACATTCTACGCCCAGACCCTCCAAGTGTTCCATTTTCCAGGGACAGCCCCAGATTTACGGAAGAAATCTCAGTTTCTGATTTGATCCTGGAATGTCCCACTTTTCCTTAGGACATCCCCATTTTTGTCGGAGAAATGTTGGAGGGAATGTACTCCATCCAGGCAAGTAAGAGGCATTAGCTACGGGACCGCCTCTCCAGGTATGCCCTGCGGAGGACCTTAAGGTCCACAAATGACAACATTTTGGAGGTCCCAAGTTGCAAGGTGGTTAGATTGGTCTCAACTAGGGCTAGGGCCTTTTCAGTACTGGCCCCGACTTGGTGGAACACTCTGTCACAAGAGACTAGGGCCCTGCGGGACTTGACAGGGCCTCCAAGACAGAGCTGTTCTGCCTGGCCTTTGGTTTGGACTCAGTCTGACCCTTAAGTTTCCCTCCCCTTATGGCTTTGATCTATGGGCTATTATTAAAATGAGGCTGCATTTTAAATTGTATTTTTAACCTGTATTTTAAATTGTTTTCCCCCTCCCCCTCCCCTTTATTGTAATTTTACTGGTGTTAGCCACCCTGAGCCCAGCTCTGGCCAGGGAGGATGGGGTATAAATAAAAATTTATTATTATTATCATCATCATCTCAGGTCAAGGACACATTCCAAGCAGAAGCACTTGAGGAGGGTATGGAGTGGGGCCAGTGAACGGTATGGTCTGAAAGAGGGGCCTTGCCCTTGGGAGAGAGTTCTGAGAGCCAGACAGGGAGGTACGGTGGGCCACATTTGGGTTCAGGGCCTGAGATGCCCCACTCCTGCTTTAATCGTTTTAAAAGGTGGCAGAATTTCACAGATCTGGACAACTAGGAACTTAACAGTGTTTTCAAGAGAACTGGCCTTTTGGCACAGGAGAAATCCCATCCGGTTTCTCTTCATTGTATTGCTTCTGCCAGAAAACAATGTTGTTTTTTTGTAGATGAAACTGGTCTCTCAGTAAGTATAACTTCAGTACTTCGCGGCAGCAATCAAGTGAATGGTTCCAACCAAAAACACTCTCAGTAAAATAAGTGACAAATGCCTTATGGTTGGTGTTTGTTAAAACAGGAAAGACTATAATTAAGGGATCAGTTTGCTAATATATTGTAAGCTGAATTTTGATCTATATTTCCTTTCCTAAATGTTCTAAAATTGGAAAGTAATATCAATGGAAAATTGTAACTGAATGATTTGTTTTTATTGCTCATTTATAGTTAATTTCCTGTACTGGTAGTACAGGGAAAATGATTTAACTGAGAGTCTAGTGTGAATTCTTTACAAGAAACCAAAAGATAAATAGCGGCTGACTCCCTGTTGCCTGAAGCTTTGAGACTACAGATGTAGCTGCTTTAATAAAATGTTTGAAATCTTCTCGTGCTCCAGTAAGGCAAGCATGAGAACTATGTCTTCTGCAGTGCCATTTGTTTTATGTATACCGTATCTAAGGGAGTGGATTATTTATACAGTTATCCTATAATACACATGATTAAAATAGGGATTATGCCTTCCCCCCCCCAGCCCCCTGCTTGTTAACTTCTACATGAAGCCACTGAATGAGGTCAACTGGGGATTTGAGTAAGCAATATGCTGATGATGCCAACACTACTTCGCCTTTGCATTGGATCCAGGTGCTGCAATGAATGTGCTAAATTAGTATTTGGCATCATTAATGTTCTGTTTATGGGCCAAACAGGTGAAGCTCAATCCATCAAACATAGAGACAGTTTTGGTAGGAAGATCATCTGTCTGGTAAGGTAGTCTTAAGTCTGTTCTCGACAGGGTTGCAGTCATGGTAAAAAAAAAAAAAAAGGAAGTTCATCGCTTGGGAGTGCTCCAGTTTTGTTTCTAGATGCCCAAGTAGCGTTCATGACACAGAACCTTTCCCACCAGTTAAAGCTGCTATGACAGATAGTTTGGCCACCATGTGCCGCACTCTGTGAACCTCCAGATTACTACAATGTATAATAATATGTGTGACTGTCTCAGAAGACTAATCAGAAGCTGAAGTTAGCTCAAAAGATGGCTCCTAACTGGGCTGGGCCACTGCATTGGTTCTTGCTGCATTTTCATGTCCAATTGAAGGTGCTTGCCTTGAAAACCTCTCATGGCTGGGAGACCTATTGCAATGTATTTTTATGCATGGTTTTAACTCCTGGTTGTATGTCTTATGTTGTTGCTTTTATGAAGCTGTAATTTTAAATGTCCCTGTGGTGGGATACAAGTATATTAATAAAGTAAATAATAAAACACAGCATGATCCTGCCCATACAGCCAGGTCAACTTCAGAGACCCTCACCACCTGAGGTGAAGTGAGGGACAAGTGGAAAGAGGGTCTTCTCAAACATCTGCCTTTCCCATAGAATGCTCTATCCAAAGAGTTCACCTGGTGCCTACTTTATCTTCCTTTTGCTAACAGGTGAAGCTGTTTTTATTTTCCATGATGCTGAATTGTTAACATGGGGTGGGATCTGTTTTAATTGCTCTCCTGATTCTGCTCTTATTTTTGTTGCTTTTAGAGTGACTCTTCCCACCCCCACTGCTGTGGAAATGCTTTTAAATTGAATATTGTTGTATCAATTTATAAAGCAGACTTGGCTCAAACTTATTTTAAGGTTTATCAATGCATCCCTTAACAACTAACCTACAAGTCTGCCATTATCCCCTTTCCTCAACCTCCTACTCCGCCAGTTTTATACAAGCTATCTCATTACAGAGTTAGCTCTTGCTTCAGGCCATAATACTATGTAGAATTATCTGGAGATCCGATTACTTCTGTATATTGTCATTTTTCCGACCAGAACTCTTTCATATGATGCCAGTGTCAAGAAGTAATATTGGACAAGCTTCAGCTTTTAAAAATCTTTTCCATGTAGAAAATTCTCTGCAGTGCCAGTAGAGGGCTGTGGATTTTGTGAAATTCTTCTTCATTGGGTGAAACAATGCAATCAAAGAGAGAGATAAGGAAAGTGCTTGTTGCTCATTTGTTTCCTTTGCAGTACAGGAGTTTACCTAGTTCTGCATCCTTTGTCATAACAGAGTTGCTGTATTTCAATAGCAATGACTCAAATGGTTTTTAGAAAATGTTTCCTTTTGTTAATTTATATGGGCCATACAAAACCCTCAGATTGTATCAGTTCCCATTTTACAGCCAGTCTGATCCACCTTCTTTATGGTTGTGATAAAAAATTAAAAACAAAGAGTTATCCCTGCAGCAGCATGGAATACCACAAAAGTACAAACTGTCCGATGCTCTCTAAGCATTTATTCACACAGTATGCAGCACATGCATTTCAAGCTAACATTTAAATATGCTGCCTTGGTTCAGGAAGGTGCTTGAAGATATATAAAAATCTGAGTTTAAGTCCTGTACTTCAAGTTTGAGTTTACTTTGCAAGGCAGTTGAACTGAACTGGACTAGTGGCTCCCATTCACAAAGGGAATATTGCAGTGGTTTGAACTAAAGTGGCCATGAGTCCTACTTTGCAGAAGGCAGCCCTCTGTTATGAAGGAGTTAAGTCTGCTTTAACGAGAAAAGGCCTTGAAGTTGCCTGTCACCATTAGCAGCACCCACTCAGCAGACTGAGCAAGCAGGCAGGTCACCTGATGTCTTCCCCACAGTGGTAATTTCTACTTAAATTATAGTATTTATAAATCTGCACCTATACATATCAAGTATTGTTTACAAATTGGTGTTTCCTTTTGTTTTCTTTTTTGGTGATGAAAACCATCATTTCTATTAATCCATATAACTGTCCACCTTCATCTGGACTTCCATCAGCTGCCTAAGGGATGATTTCATGCTGTACACATTTAGTAACCACACAGCAAGTATGTGGCAAAAACGCAATCAGACGGCAGTGTTAGTTGCAAATGTTTACAGTGCAGACTTCTTACTCAAACATCATGTTATGTGGTTAGTGGACACACACATGGCATTAAATCATCCTAAATTAGAGAGATCAGAGAATTCCTAAATCCTGGAAAAGTTATTTCATTTAAGGGATTCGTTCTGCAGTCCAGAAGTGCAGAATACTTCACATGTTGCTGGTCCCCTTCCCAACAATCCACACAGCTGATGGTGAAAACTTGTGAGTCCAACGCATTCCTCTTGACCAGTATCCTTTGATGAGCACAGGAAGTGGCTCAAGGAGAGAGGCCCTTGCACTTCTCCTCTTCCACATTTGTGCAAACATGCTCAAGTGAGAAGTTCAGAAGCTGCTGACCAGATGTGCCCTTAGCATCCTTTCATTTCCCATTTGACAATTGGGGTTAATAATTGTAATCTCCTATCTCAAAGAAGGGGATATGAAGAAGAAACCCTGAAAGAAAATAAGATACTCAGAGCAGGGTACATTCTGCCTAGTGAGCTCCTTTTGTCAGGGGCAACTTTTGTGAAACATCTGAGGATTGAATTGAGCATCTGCAGTATAACTAGACAAGCAACAGACCCTATCTAAACGAAAGAAGCTATTATGATTCATGGATTGTGTCCTAGGCAGCTAGCAATGAACACTCTTCCCCTGGCTTACATTGGAGTACCTCAAAAATGTCAAGCTATTTTCTGCAATATTGGGAAATATTCCAACTTATTTTTGATCCTATCTGAATTTGGCAGCTCCACCTCCATGAGCACCCAAACCTACCTAAGCAGCCTCTTTCTCCCCACACACAAGCCAGTTCCCGAAAGCTCTTCACCATTCCATTCAACCCCATCTGTTCAGCTGGTATGGCCAGTGATAGCTCCCTGACAGCAAGCCCTTCTCTCTCCAGTTCCAGGCCAGAAGGACACAAACAACTTTTGGGAAATGTAGTTTTCCACATGGCTACTGCCACCACAGAAGTACTTAGCAAAAACTGGGTCTGTTTGCAGCCTGGCACCAAAGATGTGAGGTGGGAGACTGTCTCCTACAGTTTGCTGTTGATAAGTAGAAGGGATTCTTTTCTGGCTCAGGTTAAAATCCAAGTTCAGCAGGTGGGGGAATCAAGAGTCATTATATGTTATAGTTGAATCTAGTGTTATGAGACCCCCAAAACTTGTACTTTCTAACCATGAAGCACAAGCTGAAGTACTTCATTAGACTGACAATAGAGGTCATGTGGTGCATATGTATCTACACTGCTGGTTTCCCCATGTCTCCTTAGTATTTGAAATGTGCTACAGTACATATCTTACATGTGAAATATTCTGTGTTTCTCACGATCCAGCATCTAACCACAATGGTAAATTACACACAGATACACACATCAGATTTGGACACAAAATCAGTACACTTGGAGGTAATACAAATGCCACAGACAATGCCTCTGTTGGAGCTCTCATTCAAGTTGAATGTTAAGCAAAAGCAAAAGGTTAGAAAAGTTGAGGTACCATCTGCAATTTGTAACAATCTATCTTAAGATGGTTACAAACAGAGTGCAGGGATGGTTTTTACTGCAGGTAATAATGTGCAATGTTTCAGTATTCCATCTATCCTGCTACCATTCTTCCTCTTTTTACTTGAGAAAGCAAATGTTTACATTGTTATTAGACAGTTTATAGCCTCCCTCTGTCAATTGCATATCATCTTCCCTTGTATTCTCAGATTTAGCCATTAGCATAGGTGCTGGACAAAATTTTATCAGAAGCCTGATTCTGGCTATAGGCTGCCAGTTGTCTGTCTCTGCCCTAAGGAGTAAGTTTTTCTATGAAAATAACAGAAGAAAGATTTTTGCAGCAAAACAATTCTTTCGTATGGCAGGTAAAGATTATTATTACTTTTGCTTTTCATTTTTTGTACAGTAAATCAGCCTGATCCAATAAGATTTTATGCATATATAGTAAAATACCAAGTGAAGGAGATGGTATCTGTGAGTTACTGAGAATGAACAAATTTATTCCAGCACCAAATGAATGGTCAAATGTCAGTAAGAACTTTTTCTAACTTTTTCTTACGAAATAGGTTAATTTTGCCATCTAACCAAATGGCCAACATTTAACAGTAAAAACTCATTGATTTTTTTTTCATTTAGCTGCTAATTCAGTTCATGCAATATTTAAGATATTTTGTATTAGTTCAGAATCTTCCGTCTCAGCCATGCAGTGTTGATTTGATTCATGGGTGACACAGAGCCCACCATAAATCATCCTGTCAAGGATACAGTTTGTCAACACTAATAATGTAATCCTTAAAGTAGGGTTACCAGATGTCCCTGTTTCCCGGGGACAGTCCCCAGATTTGCAAACAAATCCCTGGACAAATTCCGTCCCCAGAATGTACCCAGATTTCATCTAATGTCCCCGGGAAACTCAGCGGTGGCAGTCTCAGCAGCCTGGAGCAGTTGGCTCTGGCTGGCTTCAGAAGCTGCTCGGAACTCCCCATATGATGGTGGTGCAGGGGCTCTAAGATGCAGCTTCCAGGCTGCCTCCACCTTCCCTGACCCCAGTAACTAAGCTGTGAAGGGAGGCTTCATGCTGCCTATTGGAGCAGCCTCCCAACTCCTACTTGCGTGCAAGCAGAAGCGGGGTGGGGATCTCTCAGTTAGGCAACGGGAAGCCTCCCTTCCCAGCTGAGGGATCCCCGCCCCTTCCTGCTTGCATGCAAGTAGGAATGGGATTGGGGCTACTCCGATGGGAACGGAGGCATCGCACTGCCTGAGCTTCGCTGCTGCTTCTGCTCTCAACCCTTCTTCTCCGCCTTCCATGCCTGACCTACCGTGCACAGTTTCCCCACTACCACTGGAGAACCAACAACTCAGGGGTTGCCCGGGCTCATGGAGAAAGGAGATAGAAGCCTAGGAGGAAGGGGAAACGTGGCAGTTGAGGTCAAGGCGTCGGCCGCCCCTCTGCCACCGCCTTCACTGCAGCATCAATGTCCCGAACGTGTAGTATGTATGTATTTAATCAATCATTTCATTCATTCATTGAAAAAAATCTGGTAACCTTACCTTAAAGTGAAAATTCTGCTATTTGGATTTTTTAAATATAGCTTTCAGGTGCAAACACAAGCTGTTTTAATAATTAACAATAGGTTAATAAAGAATAGCATGTGCAAGTAACTGTTACATAGGGTTGCCATATTTCAAAAAGTAAAAACCAGGACACTCTGGCACTCGATTTTTCAATTGACTTTCCTAAGATCCAGGACAAAACACCGCCTTTCGGAAATTCCCATTGGACATCAATTCTGCCTTTGAAATCCCGGTAATGGCAGCCCTACTGTTACAGGAGTTCAACAGATAATACTAAAATTTTAATGTGGCATTCTTAGGAAAGAGCATATCCTTTACATCAGGGATGGGGAACCTTTGTGGTCCTCCAGATGTTGGACTGCAACAAACCAGACTCCTCCTGAGCTTTCTCAAGGCGTTTTTCTGAGCCCTAGTGCTGCTCAAAAAGAGCCAGTTGGTATGCTGCCTTCCTCAAACTAGTGTCCTCTAGAAGTTTTGTGCTACCATCCCTGACCACTGTCCATGCTGGTTGAGGCTGATGGAAGGGCCACAGGTTCCCTATCATGCTTTACATGGCTGCATAAGGTCCCACATTCAATCATTGGCATTTTCAGTTAAAGGAGCCTAGGTATCAAGGCTGAGGAAGACATTTTCCTCAGAAGTTGAACAGAAGCAGCCACTCAGAGTAGATAATACTAGGCTAGATGAACCAATTATCTGATGACACTTCATGCAAGCATTATCACAGTAACCCTAGACCAGCCTTTCTCAGCCTTGGGTCCCCAGGTGTTGTTGGACTTACAGCTCCCATCATTTATAGCCAGCCTGGCCAGTGGTCAGGGATGATGGGAGTTGTAGTCCTGTTAGCTAGGCATGATGGGAGTTGTAGTCCCAAAACATCTGGAGGGCTGAGTTTGCCTATGCCTGGTCTAGATCTTCCTCCAGGCTTGTGCTGACACTTGGTATTTCCAAGCAAACATTCTTCCCTCTGCACCAGGATAGCCACGTAGAGATGATTTGAGTGTGAGTTAACCCACAGAACTGTGCAGCTTGGAGTGCCTGTAGTATTACTGTATAGAAGTATCAATTCTATCCTCTTTTACCATGCAATAGTGGTGGAAGTTACACCAAGTGTAAATAAGAACAGAATCTGGCTCTCTAAACTTTTCTCTAGCAGATAAATAGAGTCAATATATAGTAACTGATCTTGCGATAACATTTTGTGGATAAGAATTAATTTCTATTATTCTTTCTAACAACGTACGGAATCTAATTTTCTTTGCCCTGTAAGAATGATACCAACATATATAAACACAACAGGGCTTGGTGTGCCACAGTTTAATCCAAAGCTGGCTGAAACAATGGAAATATCTTTCTGAGTACATTGCGGGTTAAATCCAATATAGTTAAAAACATCTGAGTGTAACCGCAAATATGCTGGTATTCAGTTGTGCTATGAAAACAGTTTTATGTCAAATTCAAGTGGGACTAATACAGTAAACTCCCAGCACTGTTAACCCTTCTTAAGGGTGTCCTCAAGAAGCCTGAAGCTGGATTTAAGAAAAAAATCACTATATTTAATTATTTACAGCTATTTAAAATACGAAAACAAATTAACTCTTATTAATAGCCTGCTTCACATTTATACCACAGTTTTTAGCCAGGCATTAGGTGGGCTATAAAATATTCTAACTGCATGCTAGCCCAACAACACCTCACATTTGGTTCCCAGTTGTACTTACTTATTGAGAATCGTGTGTGTGTGTATCAAGAGTAGTTGAAATATATAGGAACATCTATATATTTCTGCTAGATTGAAGCCATTTCTGTATCAGGGTTAATGTACGTAGAAAAGCTTCAAAGCTGGAGGAGGTGCAATGCCACTTCACCTATTGAAGTCCCACCTATCAGGTTTTCAAGTTATGGTCCTGCATCATCCTGTGAAAAGGATCTAGGAGTCTTGGTTGACCACAAACTTGACATGAGCCAACAGTGTGACGCGGCAGCTAAAAAAGCCAATGCAATTCTGGGCTGCATCAATAGGAGTATAGCATCTAGATCAAGGGAAGTAATAGTGCCACTGTATTCTGCTCTGGTCAGACCTCACCTGGAGTACTGTGTCCAGTTCTGGGCACCACAGTTCAAGAAGGACACTGACAAACTGGAACGTGTCCAGAGGAGGGCAACCAAAATGGTCAAAGGCCTGGAAACGATGCCTTATGAGGAACGGCTAAGGGAGCTGGGCATGTTTAGCCTGGAGAAGAGGAGGTTAAGGGGTGATATGATAGCCATGTTCAAATATATAAAAGGATGTCACATAGAGGAGGGAGAAAGGTTGTTTTCTGCTGCTCCAGAGAAGCGGACACGGAGCAATGGATCCAAACTACAAGAAAGAAGATTCCACCTAAACATTAGGAAGAACTTCCTGACAGTAAGAGCTGTTCGACAGTGGAATTTGCTGCCAAGGAGTGTGGTGGAGTCTCCTTCTTTGGAGGTCTTTAAGCAGAGGCTTGAAACCATATGTCAGGAGTGCTCTGATGGTGTTTCCTGCTTGGCAGGGGGTTGGACTCGATGGCCCTTGTGGTCTCTTCCAACTCTATGATTCTATGATTCTATTCTATGATCTGTTGCAGTGCTCTGAAAGCACATTGTTCTTTACTCCCTAAAAGGACAGAAAATAAGCTTCATGGAATTGGGAAGCTTATGGTGTAACAGAGAGAAATTCTGCAGATGATACAGCACATTGAATTTTAATGTAGGAACATTGGAAGCTGACGTACACCGAATCAGACTATTGGTCTATCTAACTCAACATTGTCTACGCTTGGTTGGAGCTCTCCAACACAATGCCAGGGCTCCTTCTCTATCCCACCTGAAGATGCCTGATATTTAACCTGATACCTTTTGCATGCAAAACGTATTCTCTACCACTGAGCTGCAGTCTGAAAGAAAGTCATATTACATTCTCACTTCTTTGCTTATGGATGCAGAACAGGGGGCTTTCTAGTTTCTGTTGAGGTCACATGGTCCACAGTTGGGTTGTTGCTTTGTTCTTAAGCTGAAGGAAAACAGGTTGAATACATTCCCTGCCTCTTTTGATTTTCTCTCTGGAGTGTGGGTGGGTAGGTGGGAGTTTTATTTTTGTAAAACTCTAGTTAGTTGATGAACTCATATGGCAGAGCACAGATTTCCCCTCTTGGATGATGACTTTAATTCATTCCAGCTCAACATCCAGTGGGTATCGACTTCCCTATCCCGTACTGTTCATCCTTTTACACATCTGCTGACCTTAAGCTTATTACCTTTGTGCTCAGCACAGCAGCCAAAAGATAAGAGGGAGGAAGTGTATTACATCCCCTTATTCCTTCCCCAGATATCTAGACCTTGCTTTTTTGACAAATGGAGATCCATACTCTTGTTCCATGCTCCTACACTCCCTCCCCCAAATGGTAGGAAATTCTAGGGGCAGCTTTTTAGTTTAGTTTAGTTTAGTTTAGTTTAGTTTAGTTTAGTTTAGTTTAGTTTAGTTTAGTTTAGTTTAGTTTCCTTGTGGGGAGGGGGGAATACTGGAGCCTTAAGTTGTGTTTGTAATATCTACATCACTTGTAAATAATGTGCAAGTTGGGTAAGATGAGATATATTGCTGTTCATCAACAAAAGCAACTGCACCTTTTTTTCTTTAAGCTCCTCAAGAGCCTGTGTGGTGTAGTGGTTAAGAGCGGAGGACTCGTAATCTGGTGAACCGGGTTCGCGTCTCCGCTCCTCCACATGCAGCTGCTGGGTGACCTTGGGCTAGTCACACTTCTTTGAAGTCTCTCAGCCCCACTCACCTCACAGAGTGTTTGTTGTGGGGGAAGAAGGGAAAGGAGAATGTTAGCCGCTTTGAGACTCCTTCGGGGAGTGATAAAGCGGGATATCAAATCCAAACTCTTCTTCTTCTTCTCCCCAGATTGCTTCTTGCAGGATAGCTGCAAAAAAATAAATCAGTTCTCTTTTTCTCTCTCTTCAAACTCAAGAAGCTTCATTTTTTTCCTCTTGCCTCATGGCCCAGAACCCTCACTGGTTTCCTCACACACCCTACAGGTAGGTGTGACTTCAATTTCTGAAGCTAGAAAACTCCGATGGAAACCAATTCCTGCTAAGCTAGAGTCCTTACGTAAGAGCTTAGAGAGAGGGACATCTCTTTCTTCTGCACAAAGGACCACTGCACAAAGGATGGCACTATACTGTATCCCTCCACTGCTGAATGAAGTATGGTTGCTTTATATAAAAAGAACTGGGCCATGCTGGCAAAAAGAAAGAATGAGAGCAGTAGTGAATGCTTTGCTGGCCAAGTATGTCTAATACAAGTTTGTCTAGAAGCACTTTCCCCAAAAGTAGATGAAGCTTGTGCTCAGAATTTGCATTGACCCATGCTTAGATTTCAATACAGTTAAAGGAATGGATTTGCGGGCTGTTTATAGTTCCCTTGTGGCCAACCTCCTGATTTCAACTCGGAGAGAAGTCGAGTTCTCTGCAGATATTAAATTAGTCTAGTAAACTGTTATTTCACAATGTCTACTGACACAATGCAGCACTATGAGTGGAATTTCTACACTCCTGCATGCTTGTTGCTTGGCAGGCTGCAATGGAAAACAAGGAGCAATTATGTACAGACAACTGTATAGTGGAGGGGGGACAGTGGAGTTTTTTTAAAAAAATAGTGCATGCCCGATTTTACAAGAGAACCTTCCCTCCCCCCTCCCCCCCCCCACACTCTCTCTTCTCCCTCCTTCTCCTGGAATAAATTCAGCCCATACTAATACCTAATATGAAACCACAGTTCTAGATCTTCATCTTCACAGCCAGCTGGAAGTGACCAAAACAACATCTGCTGCATGTAGAATTTGAAAGTGTTTTCTCACTTGGTCAAATAATTCTCCTAAATCAGAGAGCCGTAACTCAACTTGAGTACAGTTATTGTTTTCAAGCCATCTTAAGTGAATAAACTGGGCAGTTAGCTTGTTTAATTTGGTACTTCAGTATAATGTTATGGTGGTTCATTATTCCTGTGCTAGTTCTGACAAATGTATGCATTTTCATGCAGTTTCTTTTGTTGCTTCTGGATGGCCCTTTCCCTTTCTAAAGATGTAAAATATCAGAAAGTACAGAGCATTTCTTTGGGATGGCTCTCCTAGCTATCAAGTGGCTGAAGAATCCACCTGTAGTAGTTGGAATAGGGGAGATAAGGACTGTGACTTGAAAACCCAGGTTGCAAGGGAGGAGGAGATAGGGCATGGACATTTTTCTGTCACTTTTCCTGGGCCATGGCTAGGATTTGTGGGCTTTCATCTCTGACTAGCTTCAGGTGTAAGAGCACGGTAATGGTATGTTTGACCAGGGTTCATCATTTCTGTCCCTGCTCATTCACTGCCAAGGCTCAGCTTTCATATTTCCTGTTGTGTCATGCCGCACTTAAAAAAAAAAAATTATCTCTTATAGAACCCTACCCAAATCTCCTGTGTGTTCCTAGGCAGCATGTCTTGCCAGTGGTAGGTTGGGGGGGGGGCAGAGCAAGCACTCTCTGTACAGAGAAGTGTAGTAGCCTTGCTGCCTTTTTCCCCTCTTAGCACTAATGCTTCAAGTTCAAGGCTAAAGATAAAAGAGAGAGGCTAATCTTATAGCCTTAATTATCAAAAAGAAGGCTGAACTGACATCATTCCAGACTGTTTATGGGATTGCTTCTAAATTACAAAGTGAGCATCTTTATGGGTTGAAGAGCAGGAAAATGTTGTTCTTATCTTCTCCGTGGTAATCTTGTTTATTCTCCCTGAAGAAGCAGTAATAATAAACGGGGAACCTGGCAGACTTGAAGCTTCTCTGTTGGTGATGGTTTTGGTCAATTTTATTTCTCTGTGGGAGACTCCATGTTCTACATCGGGCAATTCCATGTTCTGGATCATAATTGCTGAAACGATGGCAGCATGGAAAGTGCGATGTCTTCGTTGCTTTGATGAAAGAAGCCAACAGTGCTGATCATTAGCTGTTCAAGCATTGTTGGCACGAACTTCATGGATCTGAGTCAAGGCTGCTTGTCATCCTGATAAGTAGAGAAAAATCTTTGGCAACTGGTTTTTGGTTGTGGTTGTTTTTTTAAAAAAAGAAAAGGGGGAAAGAATTCTGATTAGAGGAACCATACAATTGTAGATATAAGTAAAAGCAATAGGAGCTGATTTATTAACATCTGATAGTACTTTGAAGGGCCCTGTTTAAACTAATGAAGTTTTTCACATTTCATATGGTTTCTAGTAGCAGCAGATGAGCAATAGCCCCTGAAAGCAACAAATATTGCTGTAAAATTGTGGTTCTTCTATTGGGGATTTTCCGCATGTTCTGCTAAGGGCAGTGACGGTTTTCTAGTGCTGCCTCCATCTCTGAAAGGCTACATCATCTCAGATGCTGTTTTTCAGAGTCTACAGGAGGGTAGGATGTGCTTTGTGGTTTCCAAGTCACTGTAAGATACACTCTTCATTCATATTAGGGTTTTATCTGGAAGTGAGTCAGGATAGAATGCTGAGCAATTGTTAGCAACCACAATCTGTTTCCTTCCTCTTCTCTCCTCTCTTCAACCAAGCGGTTTACTGTAGTCATTGTATCAAACAAGCTAGCTGCTAATTGTGTAGCCCTCTTGACACACATGGCTCCAGGCTGAAACAGTAGTATATGGCAGACCCACATCTCTCAGTAAGGGTAGGAGGTTTACAACATCATATAATGGTGCCTAGGAACTGGATAGAGACTGGAAGAGAGATTCTGGTGGGCATTGCACTATAAATTACTTCTTCTGAGTACCTGCATCAGGCACTGTTTTCTGATGTTATCAAAGGGGAAAGAAAATTTAAGTGAAGTACTCATAGCTGGGATGCAGTTTTTTTAAGGTTTGTGCTTATCTTACTTTCAAGGTGACCAAGGGGTCTTCAAGGGCCCTTTCCTTCCTTTCAACAAAGTATGTTTTCATTGGTGTGCACATTGGAGACATGTTGTTGTTGTTGTTGTTGTTGTTTAGTTGTTTAGTCGAGTCCGACTCTTTGTGACCCCATGGACCAGAGCACGCCAGGCACTCCTGTCTTCCACTGCCTCCCGCAGTTTGGTCAAAACTCCCGCATTGGAGACATACTCCACAGTAACTCAGAGCAGGGCTTTTCATGTACCTAACCTCTTCTGGGGGAAAGGGGGAACCCTGCCACCCTCACAACAGAAAGGTAAGGTCATACCCACCAAATTATAAATTGCCATGAAAACGAGGCAGAAAAAAAATGGAATCATAGGTTTCAGCATAGCACCAGTGAGAACTAGTACGTCTGAACTAATTTTCATATCCATCATCCCTGAAGCCAGCAAGGAACGGTAGAGGCAAAGATGCTCCATGTGTTGTGAAGACTGGCCAATAAATGTTCTGCAAACCTACTGGTCCTTGCCACCTACCTGAACCCCCTTCCCTGTAGAGGTAGGAAGAGAGGGAGAAAGCACACTATGCCACTCTGAAATAACAAACCCTTCACACAGATGCGTACTGAGACCTCAGATGCCTTCCACGGTGAGGTGGAGGGCATTTTTCTTTTTAAAAGTTTTCATTCCTCAATCTTTGTGAGAGCCATTTCAAATTTGAGAAAGTGGGCAGGGGTTTCAGAAAAGGATGGACTCAAGGAATGGAGGCAGAGAACACCATGGCTGCTACAATTAGAAAAGCAAGAGGTTTGAAAAAGCTGGAGCCCTGTGGTGGGCGACTGGGTGGTAGGTTGAAGCAAGGATGCATACAATGTCAAACCAAATCATGGAAAAGTAGTACAGAAGCAATGGGGAAAGGGGTGTGTGCTTCCATTTCCGCAACCACACTTAACGTGTTCTAGAGCAAAACATGGAGCAAATATTGCACAAAGAATGGCACACTTTTTAAAATTATGTACTCGCAAGAAAGATGCTTGTGGGATACTAAGAGATTGCATCACAGAATAGTATGGACCAGCATCCAAAATGTATGGGGCTGTACTCAGTGATAGAGCACATGCTTGTCATACAAAAGTTACCAGCTAGTTCACAGCATCTGCACTTAAGGCATTTGAGATAGCAGGACAGGGAAGTGTCTCTTCCTGAAATCTCAGAGAGCTGCTATCAGTCAGAGCAGACAGCACTAAACTAGGTAGACCAGTGGCCTGATGGTATAAAACAGCTTCAGATGTATATGCAAATTAACAGGGGAAAGTTTTCTCCTGCATTTAAATGAGGTGACATTTAAAGTGGGGAAAGCATAATGCGTGAACAGTGGTAATGTATGTTAACTGAAAGTGGGATGGGGGACAGATTCCTTAGTGGTGGTTGTAGAATTTTTTTATGTATGTGTAGTTTCAGCCTCAGAGTTCCATACTGCTTTCAAATAACCTGGTGGTGTTTTCTGTTCAGAACTACATTTATGCTGTTGCTTCCTAGTCATAGAATCAGTAAAATAACTTCTTGCTGCCTTGTACGTGCAGGGTTTAAGTAAAGGAAAACAACTCGTGTAAAATCTAATTGTTACATACAGCTCTGATTGGGACTGAAATATGTTGGTTAATATGTTAAGCATGAGCGAAAGGTCAGCAGGTGAACCATATTGTAAACATACATGCCAGCATGAGGGCAGGGTTGAAGATAAAATTAGAAACATGTGCTGTTCCATTTCTCATAAGGTTTTAAGGTCACAACCCTGGTGTCTCCAAGTCCCACAGCAGGGGGAGAAATATAGTAATGTTGTATGCCATGAAGCGAGATGAGCACTTATAAATTTGGTAAGGGACATTCAATTCCGAAGAATAATGTTTTCAGCTGAAGAGGAAGAAGTTTCTTTTAAGGACATCTGTTTCTTATCAAATAAAACTGCTTTTGAGTCAGGCCTTAACACAATGCATGGAAATACAGTTGGAACTTAAAGTGAACTGTAACTGATCCATCAAACTGAAGGATCAGCACAAAATCACCAAATATGATATCTGGGTCAAGTAATTAAAGTCATCTGATAAAAGCTTGCAAAAGCTTCCCTCTTGTTTTACCCTTTCCTTGTCCCCCGCCCAAAACCCACTGCAAAGGGGCTGTATGAAAGATATTTTAACTAGATATTGTTGTCCCCAAAAGAGATCTGGCAGCTAAAAGTTTCTAAGATACATAGAGCCTGCTCCCCGCCCTTCCCCCCACAACCAGCACTCGCTGGCTTTTAAAAAATGCTTCTTTCACCAGTGTGATTTATAGGGCCATTGCACTTTGTGTGTCTTGGAAGGGGGAGTATAAACTTGGCCCCTGAACCTGCAATCAGATTTGCAATCCGATCCTTAACTCAAGTAGTGTCCCTTTGAATTCAGGTTCAGGGACTTCAGACAGTGTTTTGAAAGAAATTGTACTTTGAACTGCCCTCACATGTGTTTGTTGATGAGTAAATAAGCTAAGGCTTGAGGTATTTAGGGGTGTTTATCACATGGAAATTTATTGTTCCTAAGGCTGAAACTAGTCACAGGAAAGATGCAGAAAAGAGCAACTGACTGACTGGTCCACACACCCTGGCTGCTGCATTCATCCCACCTATGTGCTGTAAGAGGCCTGTCCTGTTTCCTGAATGAGCAGGCAATGGAGGAACCAGAAACCCTGATCTCAGGAAGCTCCAAGCCCCTCATGGTCCTATTCAATGAGCAACATTAAGGATAATAATAATAATTTATTATTTATACCCCGCCCATCTGGCTGAGTTTCCCCAGCCACCGTGGGTGGCTTCCAATCGAGTGTTAAAAACAATACAGCATTAAATATTAAAAACATCCCTAAACAGGGCTGCCTTCAGATGTCTTTTAAAGATAAGATAGCTGCTTATTTTCTTTACATCTGAAGGGAGGGCGTTCCACAGGGCGGGCACCACTACCGAGAGGGCCCTCTGTCTGGTTCCCTGTAACCTCACTTCTCACAATGAGGGAACCGCCAGAAGGCCCTTGGCGCTGGATCTCAGTGTCCAGGCTGAATGATGGGGGTGGAGACACTCCTTCAGGTATACAGGACCGGGGCCGTTTAGGGCTTTAAAGGTCAGCACCAACACTTTGAATTGTGCTCAGAAACGTACTGTAGTGGGGGGATCCTGACAGGGAAAGCTGTAGGTATAGGGTCCCAAACCAGTCACTCCAGCAAGACCTCTGTGCCTTGGACAGTGAACCAACAGCAGGGTTAGTAGGTGCAAAACCCCTTCCGGTAACAGTTCTATGGCAAGGACATTGCCTTTTTCATCACTTTTCTGTCACTGAGCTAGCAAGGATACAGGAGCCTGCCTGGACTCAATAGGTTTGACAAACCACGAACAACAGGCTGTTTAAACAACAGCAGAAGTTGGAGTGCAGCAGGGGTGGAGCAACACTGAGAGAAAAATGGCAGCTTTAGAAAGTGGCAGGACTTTGAAAAACACAATGTTCCCTTCTCAGTGTCCCTTCCTTCTTGCTCCCATGCAATGGCAATTGCTGTTGGGCAACCTGCCTTCTCTATTGCTCCCTTCCCCACCCTGACTTCATGCAAATCCAGGATTGTGATGCAGCAGTACAGAGCCTCCAATGAATGGGGGCTGTGTGATGACACTCGCACATCTTATTATATGTAATGCATATCCCTCTGCTGCTTTTGGTCAAAGAGCTCTTGTTTTTGCAGACTTTAAAAGCACTACAGTAGCCTGTGATGAGAGGGTCAATTCCCGCCGCATACCAATTTTCCAAAAACATTGCTCATGTGGCTGGTCTCAAGTTGGGATTTTCTAGTTCATGGCAGAGAGGGCGAAATTTTGCAGGAGTTAGTCACTCTTGACATTCCACTGTACATATAAGCTGATCCGCTTGCATGAGCAGTTTGTTTTTTTCTTTTGGGAGAAGAGGGGAAGATATGAAAGTTTGCGTCTAGCATATCGTTAGAATGAACTCCGATACAATAGTTGGGGTTGGGTATGGAGACAGTGGGTAATAACGCCTCTATCATCATTCCACCTACAATTAGTGTAAAACATTGTCATCTGTGCCTGACCACACTGATGAAGCTTTTGGGGCTTCCACTCATTTCAGTGGTTTGTTTGATGAAAGAGTTGCTGATTCATCTACTTCAGATCAGTCTTAACAGTATGTCAGCAGACTTCCGATGTCGTACGCTCTTGATCTTGGCATAAAACCTTACTTTATAGATCTGGTTCCTTCCATGTAAAACACCACTGAAATTCAGCCCCCGACTGTTTTATTTTCCTAGGCCAGTGGCTCTTAACCCTTTTTAATGTCATGGACCCCTTTGAGAATCTTGTGAAAGCTATGGAACCCCTCTCCCCAGAATCCTTTTTCCACAAAGAGAATTTTGAAAGTACTAGGGTTAAAATCTAATATTTTAAAAAAAAGATTGTGCCCAGTTCACAGACACCTCCCCCCCCAAAAGCCCATCCATGCTGCTAGGGTTAGACCAAAGATTAAGAACCCCTGCCTAAAGCAGATTAAGAAGGTGACATTTATAATATCCCATTATTAAAGAAATGGGAGTGCCTGATCACCTCATCTGTCTCCTGAGAAATCTCTATGTGGGACAAGAAGCTATAGTTAGAACTGGATATGGAACAACTGACTGGTTCAAAATTGGGGAAGAAGTACGACAAGGCTGTATATGTCTCCCTGCTTTTTTAACTTATATGCAAAATTAATCATGCGAAAGGCTGGACTGGATGAATCCCAGGCCGGAATTAAGATTGCCGGAAGAAATATCAACAACCTCAGATATGCAGATGACACAACTTTGATGGCAAAAAGTGAGGAGGAATTAAAGAACCTTTTAATGAGGGTGAAAGAGGAGAGCGCAAAATATGGTCTGAAGCTCAACATAAAAAAACTAAGATCATGGCCACTGGTCCCATCACCTCCTGGCAAATAGAAGGGGAAGAAATGGAAGCAGTGAGAGATTTTACTTTCTTGGGTTCCATGATCACTGCAGATGGTGACAGCAGTCAAGAAATTAAGAGACGCCTGCTTCTTGGGAGAAAAGCAATGACAAACCTAGACAGCATCTTAAAAAGCAGAGACATCACCTTGCAGACAAAGGTCCGTATAGTTAAAGCTGTGGTTTTCCCAGTAGTAATGTATGGAAGTGAGAGCTGCACCATAAAGAAGGCTGGTCTCCAAATAATTGATGCTTTTGAATTATGGTGGGGGAGGAGACTCTTGAGAGTCCCATGGACTGCAAGAAGATCAGACCTATCCATTCTTAAGGAAATCAGCCCTGCGTGCTCACTGGAAGGACAGATCGTGAAGCTGAGGCTCCAATACTTTGGCCACCTCATGAGAAGAGAAGACTCCCTGGAAAAGACCCTGATGTTGGGAAAGATTGAGGGCACAAGGAGAAGGGGACGACAGAGGATGAGATGGTTGGACAGTGTTCTTGAAGCTACCAGCATGAGTTTGACCAAACTGTGGGAGGCAGTGGAAGGCAGGAGTGCCTGGTGTTCTCTGGTCCAGGGGGTCACGAAGAGTCGGGCATGACTAAACGACTAAACAGCAACAATTCTTGTTTCTTGTTGGCTAAGAGATCACCTGACAAAAGTATTAACATGTTTGTAAGCCAATTTATTATCATTAATCATCAGTACTGTATCTTTTATTAATCGTCAGTACTGTATTGTTTATGTAGATGATATTAGCAGTTATAGAAAATGGAAGTAACACATATTTATTTTGCATAATATACATTACATAAATTACATTATTTCTGTGGCAGATCAGATAGTGGCAAAAGTCCGACAACGTTGGCTTTATGCTTTCCCGTTCTTGTAACTCTTAAGAACTCTCAAAATCTCTTATTGATTGTGGGGGAGGGAAAGCATAATTCATGAACAAGCTTTTCCAAAAACCCTTGGCATGTTTGGGAAACCATCCAAGTCATGTTTTAGGTTCCATTTTAACTATAAAATCATGCTTGCAGAAAGACCACACACGCGCACACACAGGGAACTTTCAAAGGGGTGGAGGTGGGTGTCTATCCTTTGATCTTGTTTTAATATGTGAAAGCAAAAGCTAGCCACAGTTGCGAAAAGGGGTGAAACAAAAAAGGCCTTCCCACAGGAATAAGGCAGCTCTGTGTTCTTGGGCCCCACCCTGACCATTTTTAGACCAATTTGAAAGCCAACTCAAACTACACACTGATTCAAAATCAGACCGCAAAGTGGCTGCTGGCACTTTAGATGGCTGTATATTTAGGTGCCACCCACCAGAGATGGAGACCCCACAAAGCCAAGCCTGTATTATTATCATAATTTATTTTAAATTTATTACTGCTTCTGGCATGTCACAGAGGTACTTGAAACACAATTAGCAGGTTGAAAGGCAAATGGAATTCAGATTGAAAAGCGTCCTTTGGAGAGTCCCACATTTCTCTGTAGTTAAAAGTTACGACAAAGCTTTCTGTTGTAAGTTTGATTACCCCTTCATCCTCACTCCTCTAAACCCCACTCGCAGGAACCAGTTCAAATAGTCTCTCGGGCACAGTTCCCGTGTGCTTCCCAGACCTGTGAGTAAGTGAACCCAGTAAGGCACCCGCTTCCAGATGTTTGGGAGTACAACTTGCATCAGCTCAGTCAGCATGGTTAAGTCCAAAGCATCTGTCAGGGACCAGCTTGGTGAAGACTATGCTGAAGAATCAGGGTTCTTCATTCAGGATCTCACTTTCATCCCCCACACTAACCAAAGCATCGCTTTCCTTGATATCTTCTTTTGTAGCATCCCCAGCATACATGCAACTATCAACAGCCTGGAGGCTCCTGACGCTCACTAGTGGTTTTTGGTCCAGTGTTTGCATGAATTACTGGCATAAGTTCATTTTGTAGTGAATCATACCGTGTTGTAGGTGCTGAGAAAACAGAAAGTCCCACAGTGTCTTGATCCTGAAATACCATGTTTCAGGTGCAAGCTTAACTTCCTTCATGACTATGATGAGCCTTCTTCATTCCTACTTTAGCAGTCTGGCACAAAACAATAAGCCTGCCATGCATAAATGCGTATTTGCACTTTCGTCTGAGCCCCCAATGGAAAGATGTTGCTGTTCTTTCCATAGATAAACAGTCCTTTCAGTGCGCTTGTACGAGATGGAATTGTAGTTCCAAGTGCAAAACAATATGGTTTATGATGACTCAGAGCCACAGTTCTGCACACAGTTAAGTGTACCTAAGGGCCAATCTACATGTTCCGTGTATTGTTCCATTATTGTTTTCCCCTGCAAATTTCTCAATGCAAAGCTGCTTGAAGTGACTCCCTGCTAGCCCACACCACAGATGGCAAAGCCCACAGCTTGGGAGTGACTTTGAGTAGACAAATGGCAGAAAGAGCGAGGTTTAAACAGTTATCCCCTCCCAATTTCAGCTTTCTGTGGCTGTGTACAGGATGCACTTCTACTTACTCTGTATCCAGTTCACTCCCACCACTGATTTTGGAAGCAGTATACACACAGCATTAGCCCCAATACGTTTCTCTCCTGTATCTATCCTGCTGTTTCTGCTTTTCATTCTGGTAATGTGGTGTACACAGCCTGTTACTGGTTTGCAGAAAGGAAGGATCTCAAATTGTGCATCCACATGCTGAGCTAAGCCATAGTCTGTTGTCTGAACCTGGGCTTGTGAGTTAGCTCTCCTAGAAAAGCCACAAGCTGCAAACCATAAGACAAACATTGACTACAGCTTGTGGTTTGTCAGAAAAGAGCTAAATCACAAGCCAGGGTTCAGATGATATGCTAAACTAAATATTGGCTTAGCCTGGCACAGCAGCGGAATGACTGGGGAGGAGAAAAACATCCATGATTTGCTCTTGGGGAATTTGCATGTTTGCATGTTCACACTAAGCCATGGTTTGGTTTAGTGTTACACGTGAATTGCGCCTGTGTTTCTTCCTTGGTGCTTTATCTAGCCAATTCAAATTTGTGTCTTTGGCTGTCACTGTATTTTACTGAATCAAAGCCAGTTTGCTTGCTTAAGAGCATGATACCATGTAGTTCATTGATTTGAAATGAAAGTGAAGTGATAAGCAGGACAACACTAGAGAAATCCCACTGGGTGCTTAGCAGACAGGTGTCCTCTGGGAGAACGAAATGTTCGGTAAACTTGTGAAATCTCTTGTGCTAGTGTTTAGCAAGAAGTATATTACTAATGGCTTCAGTTGTCTGCAGGTGGAAAGCCTTGAACAAGTGAGCAATTGTAAGGAGGGTTTTTCAGAATAGCGGAGATTGTTGATGTATCTAGCCATAAAATCTTTCCATATTCATGTTTGTTTTTTGGCTGAAAAAGTGAAACAGTGGTCTGGCTGCTAGTACAAAGTGTTCTCTCTCTGTTCCCTTCCTGACTTCCTGTACTTCCATGGCTCAAAAGGGAGGGAGGAGTCAGAATATGAGTTGAATCAAATGCAGGTGGA
Source organism: Podarcis erhardii (assembly GCF_964252035.2). Classification (NCBI taxonomy): domain Eukaryota; kingdom Metazoa; phylum Chordata; class Lepidosauria; order Squamata; family Lacertidae; genus Podarcis; species Podarcis erhardii. The sequence goes on along the minus strand of NC_138497.1, from coordinate 74,975,219 downwards.
GGGCTTGCACCAAGTAGCCAAGACAAACAACACACATTTCTCTGCTATCAACCTCTTGAATCTTGGCCTACTTTTGAGGCCATCGTCAGAATGTACTGGCCCTTTTGCTGCGATACTTTAACGTGCAGTGCTGCGTGTGGAAACGAAGTCTTCTGTTCCAGAAAGGGGATTAAGCATTGTTAGTGCTTTTCAAAAGTTTTCCCCAAAATGATGTTTTTGTCATCTTCGCAAAGAAAATGTGCATAGTATCTTGTAATGCAATGATCCGTGCAAAAGACTGGCAACCAACCCAGGCAGAAATTAACTAGCTTCCAGCTCTGTTATAAACCCTAAAAACTCCATCCAAACTTGTGGAAAGTTTCATTATGGTTCACCAACATCTCAAGCAAACCTGGGCTTGGTTCCATTCAGGCCTTGAAATGATTTCTGATTTTTACATTGGAACAAGGTGAAATCCAGTTTCCAGATGAATTTTTTGCTTTGAACCGATGGGTCTAACCCAAGATTCTGACTGGAAAAAATAAATGGCAGGGTTTTCTTTCTTTCTTTTTTTTCAAAGATCTGACCCCCAGCCAAGGCTGTGCTCTGAGCTGAGACACCTGGACAGAATTTAGAAAGTGACACCAGACATTCTCTTGGCTGCTACTGACTTCAGATCACATAGGAAGCAATCCTCTGAGCTCTGTTGCTGTGCAATCTCATTTAGGGCATGTTCAGGAGTCCTGGACAGGATTCACGGAAATGGAGTTGCACAGCAACAGTGACTAGTGGGTTGGTTGTATGTCTGCAGAACCTAGAACATAGCATTCTTCGACTCAAAGGGGAAAGGGTGTAGCTCCTCTCTCTAAGTCTAAAAATAGCAGCAGTTGTTGTCGCTTTTGTGAAAATACTTATGCAAAGAATAACACCAGAGGAACACAACAGGAGAATGACATATACTGCAAATACTTTTATATCTATATTGGCTGAGGCCAAAAAAAAAAAAAAAGAAAGAAAGTAATCTGGGTATACAAGCCAACTTTTTCCTCTCTCTAACTATACAAAGATAAATTAATCTGGCTATTTCACAAAACAGTAAAAGATTTAAAAAAAAAAAAAAATACCCACAGAAACCGCCTCCTGGACTTCCTTCCATCCTTTTGGTAAGTATCGAATATCTGCTTCCATTACGTATTTGATTTTTAATCTATAGACCTAAATTCACACGCTGGTAGTATTTGTTCTGACCCCGCCAATCACATTAAGCATTTATTCCAATATAGTTCCAGTATTTACTCCAATTTTTCAGAGATTTCTGTTCATCGTGGTCTCTTAGTTTACCTGTTAATTTATCAAGCTCAGCATATTTTATCATTTTAATTTGCCAATCATTTATATTGGGGATAGTTTCCACTTTCCAATATTGTGCCAATAAAATTCTCGCTGCTGTGGTGGCATAGAGGAATATCGTTCTATCTTCTTTCTTAATATCTTTACCCGTCATTCCCAGCAAAAAGGCTTCGGGTCTTTTGGGAAAAGTGTATTTAAATATTCTTTTAAGCTCATTGTAAACCGATTCCCAAAAGCCTTTCACCTTTTTGCATGTCCACCATAGATGATATAGGTCACCCTCCACCTCCCCACATTTCCAGCATTTCTTATCTTTTAGTCTATACATTTTGGCCAACTTCACAGGGGTGTGGTACCACCTATATAGCATCTTCCAAACATTTTCTCTCAGAGACATACATGCTGTAAACTTTATGTTACAATTCCACACTTCTTGACTCTTTTTTTTGTTACAATTTTTTCTTTTGTATTTGGTTGTATGTTTGTTATGTGCATAACCTTAATAAAAATGTATTTGGAAAAAAAAAAGAAAGTAATCTGGGGGCAGGGGGGCGGGGAGAAGACTCTAGATAGCAGTCTTGTGATTTTTCTCAACAGGTTTCAGGAGATCTTAGGAATCTACCATTAACCCTTTTTTTAAAATAGCAAGCCATCTGGTAAATGCATATTATGCACATTTTTAAAAGGGGACACACACAGAGAGAATGTATTCATATAAAACCATTTAAAAATTCAACAGTATCTTGTTCCTGCAATTTATCAGGATATATGTTTTTAGTTTACATGCTTGTCCCATATATCAGCAAAAATGCAATAAGATTAATGTATACTAAGTGTAAAGCATTGCTTAACAAAATGTTGATGTTTTCTAGGCTGTGTACAAACTGCAGTCATTTTAAGTCTCAACATTCTTTTTCTCAATTGCTGCTCAATTAGTTTCCTGGCAACACCTTTGAGAGTATTTCTGTTTACTTTTTCCTGTCAAAAATCATGTCCCCCGCTACCCCAGAAATTCCTTAGATATAGAAAATAGATTACAGAGTATGTGTTCACAAGACAGAGAATTAATTTGACTGTAGCTGGACTGCTAATAGCAAGTAAAGTTAAAACAAAAACTTTTTAGTAGACATCCACTAACTGTTGTACAGCAATATACATTCTAAGTGTCTGAAATGGGTGTGTGTGTGTGTGTGTGTGTGTGTGTGTGTGTGTGTACTGTATCTGGACTTGCACTGAGGATACAGTCCAGCACAGAGTTAAGCATGTTTAAGATAATGGAAACCAATGAGCTTCAGCATCCTGAAATCTGTGTTGGATTCTGGCCAAATTCTTTTTTAAAAAAAGAAGTATTCTGTAAATCTTAGTACAGTAAACATATCAATGTGAATATAATGGACACAGTTAAAGTTAGAACATTCTGTTGAATTGGCATTGTATTTCAGCTATGCATGACTGATTTACATAGTAAATAATAATTTCATTGTCTGGCTTTTTTAACCTTTAAAACGCTGGAATTTTGCACACAAATATCTACCTCTTCTAAACATTTTAATGTCAGAAATGACGTAGAAACTGTGGGCAGGGAGTAGGAATGGCACAAGGGTCACTTTAAAGCCGTCCAAATGGCTACATACAGAAAACTAAGAAGTTTTGTTGCAAAATCCCTTTTCCCTTTCCCCATGTCTTATGAATGGCTTTTAGTAGTTTTGCCACCCCTTTGATTTCAAGGAGCAACTTACCTCTGCTGTTAATATAGTACAAGTAGCTAAAAGGACATCTGTTCCCAAATTAATAATTTCTTAGATACCGGTAATTTAGATCTAAAACCATTAAACTCTGTGGAATTTACATCTGGGTAAACATATACATGGGTAAACATATACATGGTTGCATTGTAAGTCACCATGAGCAGTTTATATTCTAAATAGCTATTTTGCGCATGCACAATATCATGGCTAGCTGTTAAGAGAATCATAGAATCATAGAGTTGGAAGAGACCACAAGGGCCATCGAGTCCAACCCCCTGCCAAGCAGGAAGCACCATCAGAGCACTCCTGACATATGGTTGTCAAGCCTCTGCTTAAAGACCTCCAAAGAAGGAGACTCCACCACACTCCTTGGCAGCAAATTCCACTGTCGAACAGCTCTTACAGTCAGGAAGTTTTTCCTAATGTTTAGGTGGAATCTTCTTTCTTGTAGTTTGGAGCCATTGCTCCGTGTCCGCTTCTCTGGAGCAGCAGAAAACAACCTTTCTCCCTCCTCTATGTGACATCCTTTTATATATTTGAACATGGCTATCATATCACCCCTTAACCTCCTCTTCTCCAGGCTAAACATGCCCAGCTCCCTTAGCCGTTCATCATAAGGCATCGTTTCCAGGCCTTTGACCATTTTGGTTGCCCTCCTCTGGACACGTTCCAGTTTGTCAGTGTCCTTCTTGAACTGTGGTGCCCAGAACTGGACACAGTACTCCAGGTGAGGTCTGACCAGAGCAGAATACAGTGGCACTATTACTTCCCTTGATCTAGATGCTATATTGATGCAGCCCAGAATTGCATTGGCTTTTTTAACTGCCGCGTCTCACTGTTGGCTCATGTCAAGTTTGTGGTCAACCAAGACTCCTAGATCCTTTTCACATGTACTGTTCTCAAGCCAGGTGTCACCCATCTTGTATTTGTGCCTCTCATTTTTTTTGCCCAAGTGCAATACTTTACATTTCTCCCTGTTAAAATTCATCTTGTTTGTTTTGGCCCAGTTCTCTAATCTGTCAAGGTCGTTTTGAAGTGTGATCCTGTCCTCTGGGGTGTTAGCCACCCCTCCCAAAGAGTTTTCTGTTTATTTGAAGGGAATGCCACATCACGAGCTAACAGTAGGCAGGAACCAGGACATGCTTTTTCTTAGGTTGCTGAGCTGAAATCAGGGACAGATAAAAAGTAGATGAGTAGATTTGATTTGCAATCAAATGGCAAGTGTTTCTGACTCCCAGCCATTTAACATTAGCAAATGAAACAATGCGAGGAGGTTCTCTGCCCTGAGTGTTCTTGTGCTAATCACTTAGCTTCAGTACAGGTATTAAATATGGGTATTAATTTACAGTATATTTGTATTTGTGTATACAGTGGTACCTCGGGTTAAGAGCTTAATTCGTTCTGGAGGTCTGTTCTTAACCTGAAACTGTTCTTAACCCGAGGTACCACTTTAGCTAATGGGGCCTCCCACTACCGCTGCACGATTTATGTTCTCATTCTGAAGCAAAGTTATTAACCTGAGGTACTATTTCTGGGTTAGTGGAATCTGTAACCTGAAGCGTCTGTAACCTGAAGCGTCTGTAACCCAAGGTACCACTGTACAGCTTATGGGGTGCAGTAGGCATTTGACTGCATTCTACACACACACAGTTTTGCACTTGGCTCTGATTAGTGGAACCTTGGGGCTTTAGTGAAAACCAAAGTAGATCCCACAAGCCCAACATCTGTCCATGTCTAGCCTAGATATGCTCCAAAAATGTTACATATTCTATCCAAGTGACATGTGGAATTGGTGCTTTGGTTGACAAATGCAGCTACCTCTGGCCTTACAGGCTACTGGGGTGAAAGGACTCCCCCTCCTTGAAGGCATTTTCTTCTTACTTTCTCCTCCTTCATTCTCAGAAACTTTTTATTTCCAAGTACTTGGGGATTTCCCCCGGTCTCTTTGCACTGTTTCTTGCCTCCTGGACTAAGGACCTTTCTGCACTTAACAGTGGTATAATTGTTGTTTTCTGATTGCTGGGGGCATGCTTCCTTGTGACATCATCATTGCTCAGCTGCAATTCCAAAATAAGAGGCTAAAACACCTGATTTTTCTAATGTCACCCAAAAAAAATGTGAAAGATCTATTTCACAGTTTGCAACAATAGCCGCTCAGTATGTAGAACCAGCAAGCTAACTAGAAATATAGGTGCTCCTCAGGAATAATCACATGTGGTCAGAACCACATATCCCTCTCCTTACATGGCATCCCTGGAATGCTTAGAAAACAGCAACGGCGACTGTGCTTCAAAATACCAGATTCCTTGTACAGTAGCTTCTATTTGAGGAATGTTTTGTTTCCGTTTAAACAGCATTTCTTCCTGAAAGTGTATTTTGAAAGGCTGCTTTAAAAGAGAAAAGGCTGTCTGATTATACTTTTAGTCTGCTGTATATCTTTTTGAAATACTGACTCACTTTCCTTTTTCAATTACCTAATATCTCTTGCTCCATTAACATTGTTGGCAACTGTCTTGAGGCCCACTGAATATACATTTGGGGAGTTAGAATAGCTATTGAATGCCCACGTTAGATTAAACTTGAACTTACGGTTACTTTTCTTTTTAGCTTCACTTAGCCAGTGTCAGGTCTGCCAACAAAATCTTAAAAGCCTTTTTAAGGGTTTCTTTTTACACCCAGAAATAAATGAATTCTATCTCTCTGCCATTCGATGCTTTGTTTAACAAAGGGTTGGGGGATAATCTGTGTGAAGCTACTATTATCCCCAAAAGTGTACACCATCTTGTTTCCATCTATTGCACTAGTGAGATGGATGAAAGGAGTTCATATTTCCTGTAAAATAGTTCTTAATATCTCTGTTTGGTAGGATACACTAGCCCTGCTTTCCAAGACCGTGGTTAACTAAAATAGACTACTAATGATCTGCACAAAGATGACTGATCCCATTACCAATGTCAGCACAACAACAAAAACTATTTAGGAGAGAAGAGAAAGGGCAAATCCATTTGGGGGAGGAAGGGGATGTTCAGAATGCCTTTCCTTCACAGAAGCACAGGAATCCAGCAATTGGGGTGGGGGAGGACTACTTCTCAAAGGTGCTTCGTCCCTTCCCTGTCTTTTGGTGGCACCCATCCGGCTCCCATCCTTGTTTCTTTTGTTGAACTGAAAGATATAGGACATGTCAACTGCCTCCAGTAAGACCGAATCATAATTGCAGCTTTCCCGAGTCTAGAAGGTAGCTCTTGGATCAAAATCCTGAAGAAGGAAAAAGGAGATGCCACACAACAACAACATGCTACCCACTCAGTTTATGGGTAGGGTCTCCTTATGCTTTTGTTGATCCCAGGAATGGCACAGCTCTAAGGAAAGTTGACTGGCTGAAACTGCTATCGTTTGCAGGCTTTCTATCTGTGCTGGTGCTATTGGGGGGTATTTATCACACTGGCTGCCATGATGTTGCTTGAGAGGTCTCCAGAAAGGGACACATCAGTTCTACAGACTGTTTTCAGTTGAGCTCCTCCAGTATGCAATTAGAGTGCTCCCAGAAAGGATCCTTATATAGCAAATGGATCATAAAAGTCCTGTTTTTCTGTGTACACGTATGACATGTTGGCTTCCACACATTCCTACTTCTTCAGTCATGGATATTCATTTCTGTTTTGCCACTCGCTGTCCACATCACTGGACAGAGCTTGACAGAATGTGTCTCTGCTGTGTTTTTCTGTCCCTCCCCAGGGTCCCTCCTCCTTTGCCCTCTGCTACCTTTTTCTGTTGAGGTCATTCAGGCAGCTATATCTGTACCCGTGCATGTACACCCTTTACCAGCTTTAGCTAGTTTGTTTCACAAATAAACACACAGGGTGTTATTTTTTAGTGTGCAGGTGAAGATAAATATCCATATTCATTTTTGTAAAATAAATAAATACTGAAGACTTGCATGCAAATGATGATTACCAGACTTGGGCTTTGAAAACCAGGTGCGTGTACTGCACCTCATGCACACTGGGTGGAGATTTTGAGAGAACGGCTCATTTCAATGGGCATGCAGCAGTTGGTAGGAGTAAAGGAACTTGTATCCTTGTGCTGCCAGAAATGAAATAGCTAGGTTGTGCTCGGGTGAGGAGCAAAGGAAAGTAGGGGTGTGACAATAGAGGCCACCGAAACATCACTGCACACATGACAAACAGTACACACACATGCCCTGAACTTGCACATCAGCTGTGATTATGGTTGTGTGGTTTTGGCATTAATGAGAAATCTGGATTAAATGTAAAGAAAAGAAAAACCGACTGGTGTTTTGATGATGATGTTGTGTGGAAAATGTGCCTGCAGGAGCAGCACTGATTCCACAATACATTTTTTTCTCTGGAAGCACCCTCAAATACATGTGCCAGCAAAGAACACTTTGCACATACATTTGGATTCCTTGCAGGAAGGGAGGCTTAAAACCTTCCACATTTTGTTTCTAGAATAATTTCAACCCAGCATGGTACATAATGCCTGTGAAGAAGAAGAAACGTTCAAACTGATTTATTTTACACATTCACAGAATGAATTGGAGGCTGAACTGAAGCAAAGCCAGAGCTTCTTGACTCTCCATTCTTTCTTTTTGAGGATAAGTAACCACAATAAATAATTGCAGGACAGTTATCTTCTACACCGTGGCTAGGCAAACTAAGACCTGGGGGCCAGATCAGGCCCAATCGCCTTCTCAATCCAGCCTGCAGACGGTCCAGGAATCAGCATGTTTTTACATGAGTAGAATGTGTCCTTTTATTTAAAATGCATCTGAAATATACTCAGAGTCGAGAGTGGATTTCATGCTCTTTATTCAGCTCATAGTGGGGAGGAGGGAATGGAAGTCCCCTCAAAGTATCTGCTTTATATACATTATTTACACAATGGGCTGCACGTGATTGGCTAATTCCGGAATTCTCCTGTAGGCCAATCAGGTTGTGGATTCACTTCTATCTGGAGCTGGATTGGGTGGCTCCTGCTGACCAATCATACTGCTGCATTGTTCTAGGGCAAATCAGACTGCTGCATTCTGAATCCTATTGTTCTAGGACCAATCAGACTGCTGCAGTTTGGATCCTATTGTCCTAGGACCAATCAGACTGCTGCAGTTTGGATCCTATTCAACTCAGTACATAACACCCCTCCCCTCTTAAGTTCCAGTCCTGCCCGGGAGGTCGCATTCATAGTCCTCAAGGTACGCCGGCGGCCTATGTGTGCGTTGCGGCCTGGAGTGTTCCCTGGTCCGGGGTTCAGGTTCTGGCTCGTGTTCCAAGGATGCTGGCTGTGATGAGGCCGTTCGGTCTGGTGCAACCAGCTCGCTCAGTCGTGGTTCTGGTTCCGGTGTCCTTTCGGCCTCGCGGGTCCTCTCTGTATTTACTGATTCTGCCTCTCCTGCTGGCCCCTCCTGTTCTATGGGTCTCACTGCCCCACTGTTCCCTTGGGACTCCTGTGACCTGTCCTCCTCCTGGTTTCCTCCCGGGAATCGTCACTGTATCTGGCGCCAGCATTGCCCCCCATCCGTTAGCACCTTGTATGACACGGGGCCAGTGACCCTGGTGACTGTGGCGGGTACCCATGCTGGGCCTGCCCCAAAATTCTTTGCGTACACTGGGTCCTGGGCCACGAAGGTCCGGGCCTTCCACCACCACTACCTCATCTTGAGCTCTATCGGGGTGAAGGCGGTCCAATCTGATTGCAAGGCGCCGACCCATTAGTAGTTCAGCGGGGCTCCGGCCAGTCGTTGAGCTGGGGGTGCTGTACTGTGCTAGAAGGAATGTGGCAAAGCGGTACTCCCAATCCCCTTGCGTCATGTGGCGGAGAGTGTCCTAGGTGGTCCGCACCATGCGTTCTGCTTGGCCATTGGTGGCAGGGTGGAATGGCGCTGAACGGATGTGGTGGATGGCGTTCTGCACTGTGAAGGTTTGGAATTCTCCTGACGTAAATGCAGTCCTGTTGTCTGAGACGAGAGTGTCAGGGAGCCCGTGGGTTGCAAACAGCTGCGTAGTACCCGGATGGCTGCGGACGTGGAAGTGGGCGGTACCAGTGCGACTTCCAGCCATTTGGTGTAGGAGTCCACCACTATGAAGAATGTTTTCCCCTGAAAGGGGCCAGCGAAATCCACATGCAGGCGTGACCATGGTGCTCGGGCGGACTCCCAGGACTGGACTGGGGCCCTTGGGGGATCTGGGCGGGATTCTTGGCAGGCCTGGCAGTGTTTGACCCAGACCTCTATCTCTCTGTTGATCCCCGGCCACCACACATAACTCCTGGCAAGGGCCTTCATTCTCACTACCCCTGGGTGTGTCTCGTGTAGGGCTGTGAGGACCCTTTTGCGGAGGGGCTGGGGAACAACGACCCTGCTTCCCCATAACAGGCACCCCTTGTTGGCCGACAGTTCATGTTTGCGGGTTGTGTAGCCGGCGAATTCTGGCCCGGGGCTGCTGCTGGGCCATCCCTTCCACACCCAGTCCAGAACCTGGGAGATGACCCTATCTTCTTGGAATGGTGTGCAACTTCTTGTGCCTGAATGGGGCGGTCGGGAAGCAGCTCCAGGCTCATAACCTCTTGTGCAGGTGCTGGGTCGCAGCCTGTTTCCGGTAGTGGTAGCCTGCTGAGGGCATCCGCATGGCCCATCGCCTTCCCAGGGCAGTGAATCAGTACATACTGGTAGCTGGCAAGGAAAATTGACCACCTGAGGACACGAGGAGACAGCACTTGGGGGGTCTGCTTTTGGGGGGCAAACAAGCCAAGCAACAGCTTGTGGTCAGTCACCACGGTAAAGGGCCACCCGTACAAGAAATCATGGAATTTTTTTACTCCCTTCACAGTTGCCAGACCCTCCTTGTCGATTTGCGAGTAGTTCCGCTCGGTTGCGTTGAATGTCTGGGAAAAGTATGCCACCGGTACCTCTCTTCCATCCGGGAGTTTGTGTCCCAGGACAGCACCGATGCCATAGGGCGTAGGAATTTGTTCATTCCCCCCCCAAAAAAATATATATAGTCTGGCCCCCCACAAGGTCTGAGGGACAGTGGACTGGCCCCCTGCTGAAAAAGTTTGCTGACCCTGTTCTACACAGAATGGACGAAAACACAAGCATCTGCAGAAAAACAGTGGTGCTTCTTACATGAGCTCAGTCAATGACCATGACTTGGTGGGTTGGGAGCTGGAGGGATGGTGAAGTGGTAGTTTCATACCTAACTGCAGGGCCATTCACGGGGAGTAAAATTGGGAGGCTCCTGCTCTAAGTTTCCCAATGGCAAGCGTGCTGTTGGGTCCTGCAAAGTTCAGTATTGTTGCAAAGCTTTTAAGTCTCTATATGAAGCTGCTGGAATTTGGAGCATGGTGCCATTAGGATGCTGATGACTTCCAGCTTTACTTTTCTGTATAATCTGAATCAAGTGAGGCTGTGCGGGTGATATATTGTTGTCTGGAGACAATGATGGGTTGGATGAGAGCCAATAGACTGATGGGCAGTTATCATGGCCAGGAGCTGGGGAAATGTCCTGTTCCTGATGGGGTCACACTCCCCTTGAAGGATGAGGTCTGTAACTTGGGGGTACTTGTAGGTTCAGCAATGTCACTTGGGGGTTCAGGTGCTTTCTGTGACTCTCATGCTGAGAACTGCCGTCTTGATTTAGCTAACTCCTGTCTTTCCTTTCTGAAAATCACCTTGCTTCCTGCTTCCTTCCCCCATTCTTAATAACACCTCCTGCATGCTACGCCTCTTTATGGGCCCCCTCACCCAGCTTGTCCAGAGTTTTGGGTTGGGCTGCCATTAGTGTGCTGATGACACCCAACTCTATCTGTTGATGGATGGCCATCCTGACTTGGCCCCAGACACACTATCAGATGTTTGGAAGCTGTGGCTGGATGGGTACGTGGGAGCCGGTTGAAGTTAAATCCTTCAAAGACAGAGGTCCTTTGGCTGGGTTGGGACGAAATGGGATGGGGGGGCAACTCCCATCTCTTGCAGGGGCAGAATTAGTGCCAGCACCGTACGTTAAGAGTTTGGGTGTAATCTTCAACACCTCCCTTTCCATGGAGGCACAGATTGCAGCTATAACAAAGGCAGCATTTTTTCATCTCCGCCAAGCTAAGCAGTTGGCTCCTTACCTCTATCGCCCTGACCTAGCCACTATGATCCACACAACAGTCACTTCCAGACTTGATTATTGTAACTCACTCTACGTGGGGCTGTCCTTGAGACTGACTCAGAAACTCCAGTGGGTGCAGAATGCCGCGGCGAGACTCCTTACGGGGTCCTCGCTGTGGAATCACATTCACCCAGTGCTATACCAGCTGCACTGGCTCCCGGTGGAGTACAGGATAAGGTATAAGGTGCTGGTTTTAACCTTTAAAGTCCTATACAGCCTAGGACCCTCGTACCGCCTCCCCTGGTATGTCCATGGAGGACCTTACTGTCTTCAAACAAAAACATCTTGGAGGTCCCCGGGCCACAGGGAGGTTAGGCTGGCTTCAACCAGAGCCAGGGCTTTTTCGGCTGTGGCTCCGATCTGGTGGAACGCTCTGTCACAAGAGACTAGGGCCCTGTGGGATTTGACATCTTTCCGCAGGGCCTGCAAGACAGAGCTGTTCCACCAGGCCTTTGCCCAAGGCACCGCCTGACCCCCTCCTTTGGTAATCCTCACAGAACTCTAGCCCAATGGTTGCCATTAATTTGATTTGAACTGATTTTAGAATGAACTGATTTTAGAATGCTGTATTACTTTACTGTTGTTAGCCACTCTGAGCCCAGCTTTGGCTGGGGAGGGCGGGATATAAATAAATAAATTTATTTATTTATTTATTTATTTATTTATTAATTATTATTATTATTATTATTATTATACATCTATCAAAGTGATAAGTGACTGAGAAGGTAATCATAGACTGATTGTCACTCATCAGAATGCCTCAACCATAGTATACAGTAATATTTTCACTTGCAATATGAGCTTTGCTTTCTACAACACACAGATTTCAACATTAGGTAAGATGAAGGTGAGAAGGAAAGAAGCAGGTGAATAATACAGTGGTACCTCGTGATACTTACCATCCCCTTTACGAATGCTGCGGGTTACGTACTCCGCTAACCTGGAAGTAGGTGCCCCTTGTTGCGACCTTTGCCCTGGGATGCAAGCGCGGCAGCAGTGGGAGGCACCATTAGAGAAAGCGTGCCTCATGTTATGAGCAGTTTCCTGTTACGAACGGACCTCCAGAACGGATTAAGTACGTAACACGAGGTACCACTGTACCAATGTAACAATGCTGTACTAAAATGGTATGCATGAATACAGAACAGAAGGCTTGTTTGATGTTATCTTCCCTTTATTTTTTAACATCCATGTGGATGTAAGTTAGGGGAAGTTCACAAATATATTTTTTTTCTAGTCCTTGGGGATAGTAGTTTCCCTAAATTAAATAGTATTGTCATTTTTTCCTGGTTGGTAGGCTCCAAACAATGTTTATGCACTGCCAATGAAACACGCCATAGAAAAGGGGTGATTAAGTGAAAGAATCATAATTATTTTTGGTCTGCCTTTTTGTTTTGTGTACCTCCTGTAAAAGAGAGTCCTTTGTCCATTCTTCTGTCTTAGAGATGTGTTGAGAAAAGGAACAAATTAAAATAATAAAAGTTGTTTGAAATTGTGGAAAAAGAAGTTTAAATATGTTTGTTTGGTTGCAACCTGGAGTAGAAAGTGAAGCCTTAAGCACAGAGTAGAAAGGAGATGATTATCAAGGTTCTCCTTTATCAGTTCTCTGAATCTGTAAACATGCTGTGAGCTAACGTGTTCCAACAAAATAGTTTAACACTTCTCAACAAAAGAGACAGCTTTTCTTTCTTCACTTCTCTTCACTCTTAGTGGAGTGCTGCTTTTTTTCAACAACAGCAGTTCTAAATTTTTCTCTGGAACAAGTTCGAACAGGTTCATGAACTGAGAGAGAGGGAGAGGGAGAGGGAGAGGGAGAGGGAGAGGGAGGGAGAGAGAGAGAGAGAGAGAGAGAGAGAGAGAGAGAGAGAGAGAGAATATCCCTCTGGCCAGATAAACTGCTTGTGTTTGGAAGATGCTTCCCCAGTGCAGTAACCCGAGCCAAGATGTTCATATTTATTTACATGTGCCATGGAATGAATACATAACTCTGCTATGTTACTTGTGTTGTTCTTCACACTTTTTTTTAAAGAGATACTGTACACTCAGGAAATAACAAAACTTTTAGAATCTGCACAAAACGATGGCCAAATGATTTGAAGTCTTGCGTGTGGCTATGAGGAGGAAATTTAGCTCTAAGAACTCGGCCAAACATGAGTTTGGAGCACTTAAAAGCGAGGCTTGCTATAAACAGTGTTCTAGTACCAGTTCTTTAAATGCTACAGAATAGGAGCATCTTTGACCATTTAAGTGCTGCTGGTACTCTGACTACTGCCACTACCAGACATTGAAATAGGGTTACATTAAATGGTCAAGACAAGGGTGGGAAGAATTTCAGGCTGACAGTAAGCAGACACAGGTGAGGGCCAAAATAGAGCTAGTGCCTTGTGCATATCACCTAGTGTTAAAAGCAGAACCCTCAATTTACCCCATGCTTTATGAGTGAAAACAGAAGATGCTTGAATAAATATGGTTTTTTTTATGTTCCAGAGCCAGATTCCTCTTTATTAGGAAATAAGGTCAAGGATTCTTGAGTCAGAAGAGGCATTTCATGCAAGGCCAATCCCAGAAGCACTTCTGCAAGACAAGGCCGTAGTGCCACTGCCCATCCAGGTCAAGGATGTCACACTGCTATCCTCAAAAGAAGCCCAGTATGACCCAAGTCTCCACTGCTCCACCAGAGCAAAAGTCTGATGGAGAGGGCAGAGCCTCTTTAACGGAAGAGGCACCTTTCTGTGAAGGTAGAGCTTGTAATTGGGACAGAACTGCAGCTCCTATATAGGGCTCTGTCTAAGGTTGACTGTTGCCAAAGCAATATCAGAGTCCTACATAAAGCAGCTGTGATTTGTGCCAGTGGAGGTTAGCCCTCTCATCAGAGCAGGCTGCTCTCATCACCTGTAGTTTGGCCCACAGAGGCACATATGCACTGGCTCTAGGTGCACAATGTCTTGGACTGGTTCAAGGCACATTCGCCCCATAGGAGTTGGATCTGCAACAGAGGTAGCGGTAGAAACCAGAGGATACCAGGAAAAGAGGGTGCTGTGAAAATGTGGAGGAAGGTAACAAATTAAGGCAGGATTAAATGCTGTCTGCTGCCCCATTACCAACCACACTTCCAAGTCTGGTGAGAAAATAGTACATAGCTGTCAACTTTTCCCTTTTCTTGCGAGGGATCCTATTAGGAATAAGAGAATTTCCCTTAAAAAAGGGGAAACGTTGGCAGCTATGGATAGTAGGGCTATGACAACTCATACCTGAAAGCTTTGTGCTGCAGTTGTGATGGAAGTTGAGAAAGAGAGAGCAAGAGAGAGCAGCAGCAGCACTTTGAACACACAAGGTGAGACCTGGGGGGAAATGGAAATGCAGTCTCTTGAGGGAAATAGTGTCTGAATATTATCAGTACAAAATAAAGGAATGAATGGGCTTGGCACATAGGAAGGGTGTGGGAGGGAGACAGAATCTAGCATGGAAGCACTCCTAACTGCAAATTTGAATGGCTTTCAGAGGGGGTCGAGATCTTTACATAACTCTTAACAGAACGCAAAACACAGTTTTGAAGTTACTGCTGGAAAAGTAGCGTAGTTCTGCTATATGAATATTACCTACTGACTGTTACGTGCACAATGAAACAATTTCACAAGGGGGCGGGAAATATCACAGGCAAAACAATGAAAATAATTTGGAGACAGTCAAGATTTTTTTCGAACAGTACACATTGTATGTCTGCTGGAATGGTCTGAGTTTACACTGTATTGTAAATACTGAATTCAAACATAGACTAAACCAACTCTCTTTGTCCAGCCAACCCCACAGGGTGCTGGTAACTCCTGTCCAATTTAGCAGTGGAATTCAACAGTATTGTTCCACTTGTTGATGGAAAATGGAAAAATGTATTTTAAATTTGCCCTTTCTTTTAACTGTGGCATGAGATGTTGCTTAGTGAATGAATAATAAATCAAGCACATCATTTGCAGAATGAATGATGGGTATAGCTACCCATATAATCTGGCTGTGATGTAAGGTTTCGCCTGCAAAACAGATCAGGTCCAGTGGAAGAAATGTATCTTCTACAATCAAGGCTAGCATATACTCAGAACTGTGCAGCACCATATCCAATTCTTCATGAATGTTGTGTTTATTCTGGTACAATGGTACCTGAATTACAGGGGCTTTTTCATTGATGTTTTTGGGAGAATTATATTGTGGGTTTTGATGCTTTTTTTATTAAAAAAAAAACCACCTTTGTTTTACACATAAATTTTCTCTGCGTGCTGCTCCCCCCCCCCCCCATTATTCTGTATAGGTGTGTCCTAATGTTCAGGTTTAGTCATGTCTTTGAGACATGTTTTTATAATTTTGTGCAGACTTGCTGTAAAGTAAATTAGCATTTTTTGTGGCTGTGTGGGGCATATCACAAAATGGCTGCTGTGTGGCATGATATAAAACAAAATGGCTGCCACATCTGAAAGATCAAAGAGAGAGCGGGGGCCACAAAATGCTGCAGCTGTTGAAAGAGGGGGGCCCATAAGACCATCAAGTCCAGGATCTAAAATTGCTTAACTGCATCATTATGCCATTGTCCTTTATGTTTTGCACATCTCCTAGATTTTGCAATGCAATTCTTGACTTTTAAAAGGTAAAGGTACCCCTGCCCGTACGGGCCAGTCTTGCCAGACTCTGGGGTTGGTGCGCCCATCTCACTCAAGAGGCCGGGGGCCAGCGCTGTCCGGAGACACTTCCGGGTCACGTGGCCAGCGTGACATCGCTGCTCTGGCCAGAGCCAGAGCCAGAGCCAGAGCCGCACACGGAAACGCCGTTTACCTTCCCGCTAGTAAGCGGTCCCTATTTATCTACTTGCACCCAGGGGTGCTTTCGAACTGCTAGGTTGGCAGGCGCTGGGACCGAACGACGGGAGCGCACCCCGCCGCAGGGATTCGAACCGCCGACCTTTCGATCGGCAAGCCCTAGGCGCTGAGGCTTTTACCCACAGCGCCACCTGCGTCCCTTTTTGGCGTCCCTTTGGCTTTTAGAGGGGGTGAAATAGCAAGATTGATATAAAATGTGCATATTTCACTCTTATATCCTTATATTGGTTATATAATGCACATTTTAGGGGAAATCCATACAAAAATAAAACTATTTTTGGTACGTTTCTTAAAATTGCAGATATGAAACTCACAAATGAACGCATATAAAACTGTCATGGACCAGAAATAGACTGATCATATTAAACTTATATAAAGATTTATGCCTAGCTAACCATTTAGTTAATAAAGTAAAACTCCAGTTACCGGTAATTGATTTAAGATTTCTTTAGCTAGCTGACAGTATTACTCAGGCCTTCTACTTCAGCCTATTCCCTCATTCCTCCCTTTGAGTCCCATGTCTGCTGCAGCTGGGTGCCACGTCTTATTCCTGGAATCTGTTGATAGCATCAGGCACATTAGAAAAAGGGCAAATATTGCTCAAGAGCTGTCTGCTTGCAGTTTGACCAATCCCATTCCAGCTCTATGTGGCATCATATTCATTATGGCAATGCCATCTGTGCTGGGGGTAGGCTTGATGCCAGTTTAATCAGCAATTGGCAAGCAGACACAGTGGAGTGAAGGTAAGGTTGGGCGTTTGACCGGTCAAAAAAGGCATTGTCAATTGACCTTTCAAATATTGTGAAATAATGCTCAAGTCTCTTTCTCGCTCTCTCTTTTAAGTATTAATAGGCAGTCAGTTTACTGATCAACAGATAATATTTGTCCAGGTAGTTTGCCAACATGCCGACTCTGAGTGAGGAGCAAAGTAGATAAGGTAGGGGAAGCTCTAAGGTAGGCCATACCATTCTTATACCTCGAGTTAAGAACTTAATTCGTTCTGGAGGTCCGTTCTTAACATGAAACTGTTCCTAACCTGAAGCACCACTTTAGCTAATGGGGCCTCCCGCTGCCACCGCCCCGCTGCTGCGTGATTTCTGTTCTCACCCTGAAGCAAAGTTCTTAACCCGAGGTACTATTTCTGGGTTAGCGGAGTCTGTAATCTGAAGCGTATGTAACCTAAAACATCTGTAACCCGAGGTACCACTGTAAAGCAGGGGTGTCATTTAGAGAACAGAACAGGTAGATGAGAGGGGCGTGCTGAACTCACATTTCCTCTCCCCCGCAAAACCACGTCTCCCCACCAGTTTTCTCCCAGTGGGGTTCCATGACCAGAATTAACCCCCACCAGGGAGACACAGTTTGGGGGGAAAGCATATATACAGCGGAAAGGAGCAGCCAAGCATAATAGGACTCAATTTCTTGACTTTAAGAAAGCCGACTTCATAAAACTTAGGGAAGTGCTGGGTGAGATCCCATGGACAGTAATACTAAAAGAAAAGGGAGTTCATGATGGCTGGGAGTTTGTTAAGAGGGAGATAGCACAAGCACAACTTCAGGCAATACCAATGAGACGGAAACATGGAAGGTGCCTAAAGAAGCCAGGGTGGCTATCTAAAGAACCTTTAACTGAGTTAAGATTAAAAAAGGATGTGTACAAAAAATGGAAAAGGGGGGAAACCACCAAAGAGGAATTCAAACAAATAGCCAGCACGTGTAGACACAAAGTCAGAAAAGCTAAAGCACAGAATGAACTCAGGCTTGCTAGAGAGGTTAAAGGCAACAAAAAAGGCTTTTATGGGTATGTTCGTAGCAAAAGGAAGAACAAAGAAACAGTGGGGTCACTCAGAGGAGAAGATGGTGAAATGCAAACAGGGGACACAGAAAGGGCTGAACTCCTCAATGCCCTCTTTGCCTCAGTCTTCTCCGATAAAGAAAACAATGCCCGACCTGAAGAATTTGGAGCAAATGATTCAGCAGAGGAAACACAGCCCAGAATAACTAAGGAGATAGTACAAGAATACTTGGCTAGTCTAGATGTATTCAAGTCTCCAGGGCCAGATGAACTGCATCCAAGAGTATTAAAAGAACTGGCAGATGTGATCTCAGAACCACTGGCAGTCATCTTTGAGAATTCCTGGAGAACAGGCGAAGTCCCGGCAGACTGGAGGAGGGCAAATGTTGTCCCTATTTTCAAAAAGGGGGAAAGAGAGGACCCAAATAATTACCGCCCAGTCAGTCTGACATCAATACCAGGGAAGATTCTGGAGCAGATCATTAAGCAAACAGTCTGTGAGCACCTAGAAAGGAATGCTGTGATCACCAATAGTCAGCATGGATTTCTGAAAAATAAGTCATGTCAGACTAACCTGATCTCGTTTTTTGACAGAATTACAAGCCTGATAGATGAAGGGAACGCAGTGGATGTAGCCTACCTTGATTTCAGCAAGGCATTTGACAAGGTGCCCCATGATATTCTTGTAAAGAAGCTGGTAAAATGCGGTCTTGACTATGCTACCACTCAGTGGATTTGTAACTGGCTGACTGGCCGAACCCAAAGGGTGCTCATCAATGGTTCCTCTTCATCCTGGAGAAGAGTGACTAGTGGGGTGCCACAGGGTTCTGTCTTGGGCCCGGTCTTATTCAACATCTTTATCACCGACTTGGCTGATGGACTCAAGGGCATCCTGATCAAATTTGCAGATGACACCAAACTGGGAGGGGTGGCTAACACCCCAGAGGACAGGATCACACTTCAAAATGACCTTGACAGATTAGAGAACTGGGCCAAAACAAACAAGATGAATTTTAACAGGGAGAAATGTAAAGTATTGCACTTGGGCAAAAAAAAATGAGAGGCACAAATACAAGATGGGTGACACCTGGCTTGAGAGCAGTACATGTGAAAAGGATCTAGGAGTCTTGGTTGACCACAAACTTGACATGAGCCAACAGTGTGACGCGGCAGCTAAAAAAGCCAATGCAATTCTGGGCTGCATCAATAGGAGTATAGCATCTAGATCAAGGGAAGTAATAGTGCCACTGTATTCTGCTCTGGTCAGACCTCACCTGGAGTACTGTGTCCAGTTCTGGGCACCACAGTTCAAGAAGGACACTGACAAACTGGAACGTGTCCAGAGGAGGGCAACCAAAATGGTCAAAGGCCTGGAAACGATGCCTTATGAGGAACGGCTAAGGGAGCTGGGCATGTTTAGCCTGGAGAAGAGGAGGTTAAGGGGTGATATGATAGCCATGTTCAAATATATAAAAGGATGTCACATAGAGGAGGGAGAAAGGTTGTTTTCTGCTGCTCCAGAGAAGCGGACACGGAGCAATGGATCCAAACTACAAGATAGAAGATTCCACCTAAACATTAGGAAGAACTTCCTGACAGTAAGAGCTGTTCGACAGTGGAATTTTCTGCCAAGGAGTGTGGTGGAGTCTCCTTCTTTGGAGGTCTTTAAGCAGAGGCTTGACAACCATATGTCAGGAGTGCTCTGATGGTGTTTCCTGCTTGGCAGGGGGTTGGACTCGATTGCCCTTGTGGTCTCTTCCAACTCTATGATTCTATGATTCTATATGCAGGAAAGAATTTGGCCCTCCCTTCCAACCATCCTGAGCAGACCAAAAATACAATAATTATTTCACTTCTTGGTACAGTTAAACAAACTCAGGATGGCCGTTGTTGCCATCAATGACACAAACCTGAGGGAAATGGGATTGTGTTTTGATATTTTACTTTGTTTTTAGTTCACAATTGAGTCAAGTCCCTCCCCTCCCCTCTTTCATTTCACTTTGTGATTGGCAGTGCTTTCGAAATGGTTAATTATAGCATGTAGACTGCTTGAAATGAGCTTAGAAATCTGAAAGGGAGGTTTCCTTCATTAACTGAGAAAGCAGCACACAGTCTATTTGATATGAAAAATAGTCCAAATTACAGTCGTATTCATGGCCTGCTGGAATGGTGGGGTTGTTTTGGAATTTTTTTGTGGTGTTTGCAGAGGACTCTTGCCAAGAAACCATTCTCTCAGGAAATGATAAATGGCAGTTTTGAGACTTGAGTGGCCTGCACTGTATGTCTTCGTAACTGCTGACTCAATCATGTATATTCCTGATGTCTGTCACATTCTGAAAATGGGGGATTTATGGTCCTGATTCACAAGCCCATTATTGTTCTGCAGTTTGGGGCTTTTATATGTCATCTCCAGAGTGTTTGTTTTAAATGCCTTGCAAACAAATTTTTAAAATGACTTCTTGCGTGAGTGAATCCTTGTGAATTTAACTCTCATTTTCCAAGAATGCTTTGTAGTTTCTTTAGAGAGGTTTCGCTGCAGATAAAGCCTATTCAGATAACCTTTCTCGCTCCTCTCTGTGTTCAGGGCTGGGTCCAGATATATGTAGGCCCCTTCCAGCAAGACATCTTCCCCTACACTGTGAATCCATGCTAGTCACTTCTCTGATCCTGTGTCTAGCTTCCTCTCCCTCTCTCCTACATGCCCAGGGGCTGAACTAAGAATTTTTGGTAGAGACATGGCTGCTGTGCATTCAGGTGATGAGCCCATCCTACAGTGACAGAGTGATTCTTTATGTTCTGTCCAACCAGGTTTGAGGAGGAAAAGGGAATGGTGATGATAATGACCGAAGTACTAAAGTAGATTCCCAATTTAAACCTCAATCTTTGTGTTGCTTTCTCACTTTCAGAAACGAGAATTTGCTAAGCAACTCTTATATATGTAAGTTGAGGATAAACACATTTTCAGGAGTCCGGCACCCTTCAGAGATACTGTAGTCTAGAAAGGGACTGATCTTTCTTGATACTGAATGTATTTCAATTAATTTTCTGTCTGTCAGTTTTTGGTGAGTTCGTGAGTTGACTGCCAGGTCAGATTTGTTTTGACGTATTTTATCCCCTTACCTGATCTCTATAGAATGCAATGCTTTTCAAAATGGCAACTAATACTTAGATTTTAGGCCCTTTAAATCAATCAGGATGTGAATAAACATTGCAGGAGATGTTGATTGAGCTCTAGAACTGGAAGTGTGGAGTTCTGTAGAGTCACAGCATTAACTAATGCTGACACGGGCTTTGAATAAAACAAGGCATTTTTCCCAACTAGTCCTCATTTTGCAGGACAACCTCCATCTGGCAGTTTGTAAGGTTATCCTACCTTTCCCTGTTCACTTTGTAAAGTCTTCACCGGGGCTTCCTGTGCTGTATAATTTTGAGCGCAATTTTGAGGTTGAAAGGCAGTCAGTGAAGCACTTAAGGATGTTTGCATATTTGATGCATGAACAGTTCCATGGACATGCATGATGCCAGTGGGACAACTCACCTGCTGTGCTTGATCAAAGCCTTACTTAACGAAGCACTCCCTACAGCCTGTAAAGCTCATAGGGATAGTTCGTTGTTCAATCGAAAAGGCATCGCTCATAATAACTATACTTGCTTGAACTTCCACTTCATTTAAATTTCCCCTGCACAGTTTTAATGAGCGTTGCACCGTGGATATTTTGCAGCCTATATGTGCCAAACTACTGGATCCCTTCTTGCCGTATTTCCATGCGCCATGTAGTTTGTAGGGGTTTTGTTTTTCTTTCTTGTTTCTGCAGAACTATGGTAGTAATAGAATACTGTCTGTCTCCTGCGGTGGCTGATTTAAAACTTTTGCCACAAATGGTGACCCCCCCAAGTTAGCGGTAGGCCTGATTAGTACAGGTGTTCGCTATATGCACAAAAGCACTTGTAAGCTGTGGGTCTCTTGGCAGAGGTCAAGTTCATGTCATCTTCTACACATGGAAAGCTTCTTTGTCCAGCTCTGATATACAAGCCTGCTCCAATAATGAAATTAGCCATAGAATTGTAAATAGACTGCAGTTGGGGGAGAGGGGAAGGAAACCTCGTGTTGACCTCTTCTATTATGTAATCACCGCTGTGCACAGGAGTTGTGGGCTCTGCTTCTATTGGCAGCTGAAGTATTGTTAGCGGGAATTTAGCCTACAAATGATCCAAAACGTTCTGGGAAAGTAGACGAATTGTACTAGGAAATCCTAAAGCTAGCTGTAAAGCCTTCATGGTAAGAAGAAGAAAAATACCCCGTGCTTTTCTTAAAAGCATCTTTTTTAAAAAAAGCTAAGTGATGACACAGTTGAGAAGTGAACTCAAGTTCAAACCTCAGCCCATGTTTTCTCATATTGGTTACCTCATTCATATATCTTAATCATTCAAGGGCCCATGGGGAGATGAAGGCCAACTTGCCAACTCCGTACCTCTCAGGAGGTGCTCAGAGTTTTGCATGTCTATGACCCAAGTAAGAATAAGCCAATAGTTTGACACACAAAAATTGGTGGTAAAATCTTAGGCTTGGAAACAAATTCAATTTAAGGTGTAAAAGATTGATTGTTGCACTTTGTGTCTGAACATGCACATTTCTTTTGTGTTATTCTCATTTCTGATTGAAAAATCCTCAGGTTTATGAGGTCCATACACCCCTTTCCTCCTTTAATGTGACCGTAAGGAGGAGTTGATAAGTTTTTACTCGTGTCTTCCATTAACTGAAGTTTAGCATTACATCTAAAACCTAATCAGTGGTTAATTTTAACCATGGCTTGAAGCAAGATAGCTTTATCAACTATGTTTTGAAGTTGGCTTTTTTCATTAAACCATGGTTAAGACTACTTCAGTTTGCTCATGTTCAGACATAATGCTAAAGTGATATTAAAGTTTAAAACTGAAGTGTAAACTTCCAATATTCTTGAAGGGGGAGAGAGGGGACAGGCAATATTTTATCCTTACGTCTGAATTTGCTACCACCTTCTTAGCCTAACTTTCTGATATAAATGTTGTTTTCCCAGCCCTACCATCCACACTTAGGCATGGACATCTGGGGGAAGGAAGCATAGACCTCCTGGAATCCTACTTACGCAGGATCTAAATCAGGCAAACTATGGCAAGTCATACTTTGAAGCCACAATTTGAACTATATTTACAAATCAAATTAGAAGCCATTCCAACCGCCAGTTCAGACATCATGGCTCACTATGGTTAGAGGAAATTCAGAAAGGGAGAAGGAGAATCATCATGTGAAAGAGAAGGGAGTGCCCAAGGCTACAACACATTACCCATCCTCCAAAACATTTGTAGATTTGTCTGAGCTGATAAATTGTCATGCACTGCTGGTTCCTGCTTACACAGTTATGAAGATTATTTTAAAGCCTGAAAATGATCCTCACTCCATAATAACTTCTGTGATTGTCCTGTATACAACTCCCATAACATTTTCCCATCCCAAAACAGTGGATAAATATTGACATATATGGAAACATGTGGTATACTACTGAATAAGCTGCTTGTCAGCTATCATTTTGAAAACAAAAGGTTACATTTTCCAAAGAAAAAGTATGGTTGTTTCAGATTCCCTCCTTTGGCCACTATGAAAGCCAGTTGAGCATTGTTGTTGTTTTCCCCCAGGAGGTGCATTTTCTAAACCAGCCTTGCCCAACCTAGTGCACTCCAGATGATGTGACTGCGGTTTCCACCATCTCTGACCATTGGCCATGATGGTGGTTGTAGTACCAACAACATCTGGAAGGGACCAGATTGGAGAAGACTTCTCTAAACTATTTGACGCGGGGGTGAACCTTACAGATCCATGCAGTAGTGTTAGGGTCCCTTCTGATATTTCCTCTAGGTGACAAGGGGGCTTCTGCAGAGTAACTTCCCATCATGCCGCTCAGTAATGTCAGAATTCTAAAGTGGTGTGAGAGGGCCCCCTGTCATGGCTCATTCCCTCACCAAAGTTGCCCTTTGAGGAACAGGAGCAGTGCTTGTGTGAGAAGAAGCAATGCGATTACCTCCTCCCACATGACCACAAACCTCCAGTCCAATCAAGTAGTAGCATATTTATTGATATTTGCATTTTATAGGCAGGAAATTGTAGGTGAGGGATGGAGACTTGCCTCTGAAATTCATTGCTGAAAACTGAGGTATATTTTGGTCTCCCAGGCCCATGCTTCTAATATTTATTATTTATTCGCTCCTTACTACCCTGCCCTCTAGGGCAAGCCCTCACAAAGTAGCTTAAATTAAAATGCTAAAAGTAATGAAAGCATGGAATTAAGAACTTGTAATAAAAACAGTAGCCAATAAAAGTTTGTGTGTGTGGTGTGTGTGTACATACATACATACATACATACATACATACATATAGGACCAGAGGAAGAGAGAGAGAGAGAGAGAGAGAGAGAAGAGAAATTCAATAAAAACCTCAGTAGAATTTTAAAGTCTTTAAGGCCCAGCCTGCCTAAAGGTCACAAAACAGAGTTTGGGATGTGGGGAGGGATTTCCTCAAGAGGGAGGGCCACCACTGAAAAATGTAACCCAGTGGACCACTCTGTCTCTCAAGTGAGGGGAAATGTGAATATTCATCTGAAATATTGCCTGCTCCAAAACAGCAGCAATGTCTCAAGGAAAGTTTGTAAGATAAAATCACAACATGAGACGAAGAGCCAGGGGCATGAAAAGACTGCACTGCTTTGATATTTCCTGTTCCTTTTTGCCATCAATTCATCTCTGATAATAAAGCACTGAAAATTGCTTTTGTGGAAGGGGACTGCAAACCATCCAGTCCAAATCTCTGCCCTCAGGCAAGAGCCGTTAATCCACATCACAGATTAATGCCACTGCAAATGAACACCTATCGCCCATCAGAGTATGCAGAAACAAACTTGGTGACCTCTGGCACAAGTGCCTGCCCCATTCAAAGAACCTCTAAAGGGCATTCATTTTGTAGGTTCCAAGTGCAGCCTGATCAGTGGGGCATGCTGCCACTGGGAGTAAGCATGTTGTAGGCACCTCCCATATGATCTCCCCAGTCTATATAGATTCTGGACTTTGAAAGTCATCTAATCTTCCTTGCTGTATTATATTGTATTGATTTAATTAGTGTTTTTATAGTTGTTCTGATTTTGTGTGGAGTGCCCTACCTGGGTGGATGGAGCAGCCAAGTAAATTTCGTTGTCCCTGAGAGGGGGCAATGACAATAAAGATATTATTATTATTATTATTATTATTATTATTATTATTATTATTATTATTATTTAGTGGCGTGGGATGCAGCCATTTACCAGCAGAAGCTCCCCCATAAGCCCACCAGCACAAAGGACCAGAAGCGGAATGTGAAGGATGAGCAAACCAGGTCTCACTAAATGAATTGTGTAATGCCATTTTCCACTGAGAAGACTACGCCCCTAAAGTCACATTTTCACTAACATTTCAAACAAAAACTTGCGCTGCTGCTTGTAAAAGGGGGAATCGGGCCAATCTGAAGGTGTAAGAAGCCTGTTTATATAAATAAATAAACAAATAAAGCCCGCAGAGTTAAACCTTCTTCGTTCCTCTTTAAAAGCAACACTGTTGCCTGAGCGTAGTGAGATGTGAAATATAACATATGCAGTGCTGAACTGAACCGACGTGATACATGGCATGTTTGCTTTAAAAGACGGGAACAATCTCAAATCTGGTTTGAATTAAAAAATGTATGTGCGAGACACAGAGGGAAGGCGGGGTAGGGGGCAGCCATTGTCTTAGCCAGCATCTAATAAAATAACTGTTTGAGAAGAGAGGGAATGTCTGCCTTGTAACAGCATAACTGTTAAATGCATCAGATGAAAAAAATGTATTTATAGCACTAGAGACCTGTGAGCGTTTTATCTCATTCTTTTCAGTCCTTTTTTTAATAATAATAAAAAAAATCTTGGCATCTCCAGGACATACTATGATGAACCAGAACCAGAACAGCTACTCAACGGTGAAATTATCAGCAGGCACAGGCAGGGGGTTATTAGTCATAGCCTTAGTATCACACTGGAATGAGAGCCAAGGATTCAAGAAGCGTAGCAGTCCATTTTGGAAGGGAACCAAGGTGTGTGCGTGCACACACACACACACACACACACGCTTACGGTGAGAGAGGCTTTTCAGAGGTTCTTTTATTCCTGCTAGAGTCACTTTGCTTTTTTGTTAACCCTAAGTATTCCAGTGCACCAAGTTTGTAACAAGAAACAAGAGTTGAAAAGATGTTGCCGCTGAATTGCAAAACCTCTCACAGCAATCAAAAACAAGTGGTGGTAGCTGTTTTAAAAATCTGTAGTAAAAGTAGAAATACTTTAATTAGCAAGGAGTGAAGGAATAGGGAAGCATCCTCCGCCTTGCTGCTTCTCTCAGGAAATTCACATCAGTTTGCTGGAGTAGGGTTGCTTCCAGGCAACCTGCGTATTGAACATTCATCCTGCTTTGTTCGCAGGTAGGTTAGATGATGTTGCGTCAAAGCTAATGTTATATCCCACACTTTCTAGGCCTTTTTCCTGTCACTTTCCTGATTGCAAACAAAACCTGATATTTTGGGGAAGCAGGTTTGTTGTGCAATGCCTCCCAATCAGCTATAATTGTGCAGCCTGAATTTGCCAGTATCTGATTGAATCGCACCCAAGAATAGCGAGCGTCTGGAAGCACCCTATGCTTTTGTGCCCCAAATGTCATTCTGTCCTCAGTGGAAGGAGCTCTGACACAAGACATGTGGTCATAGGGAACTACTTAAGGAAACAATATGATCCTGGTTACATGTAAGGGACTACGGGTTCCCAAGCAGTGACTTGACCATCTTTAGGAAGATGTGGTCCAGCTTCTCTTTATTTATTTAGATGTGAATGGAGAACCTGGGACATCTTTGATGTATGATGTTTCTTTGCCACTCCTTAGGGCCACTTTATTTGTTTGTATGCATTGTTTTTTAAGTGTGCATATGTATTAGGAAGTCATGCTCCTATAGAAAGTTGCCCAAAATGTAATGTGTGTCAGACAAGCCTTAGAACTGTTTTCCTATACCCTAACCAATGAATAAGGTGCATGGTAAATTATAAGTTACATTTTTCAAATATTTCGGCATTGGGGCAAATAGCATTGGAGCTCTTTACGCAATTGTGTCCTGGCTCTCCCAGTCAGAACAGGAACTGGAACCCATGAGGCTTTTATTTTCAGACTAGAGTGGTACATAAGGCAGTCACAGGTTGCAAGAATCAGTGGTTACATGAGAGCTGAAAGGCATAGCTAATCACGAGCTAAGACATTGAACAAACAAACAACACACACCCTGCAACAGCCTTTGGAAGGATGGGGCAGGCACAGCAGTTAACATGGCAAGCAGCTGGAGTCCCACGACTAGACAAGCAAACGGGCAGCCCTTCGAGTGAGCTGGCTAGGTGAGGTCTGTGTGTGCTGGCATTTCCATGTCCTGGGTTATGGAGGCGAGGTGGGGGGTTCAGGTTTGCTCCCAGCTGCCTCCCCTGAGAGTGAGGTTCCTGTGTAAGAGGGGAATATGCTGGAGGTAGCTCCTCATCTGGAAACACTAGGAGGGGCATGTCTGGAAAGGAAGTAATCAAAGGCACCCCTGAAAGTTTGCCTGAGCCTCTTTCAAAGGACAGATCTGTACCCCCTAACCTGCTGGGACCCTCTCCAAGGTATTCCACATTTAACTTCTCAAGCTCCTCACACTCCTCCTCAGGTTCGGACCATCCGTTCCACAGGACTCATGAGGGGCGGCTTTGCTCATGATTACAATAAACCTTCGGGGTTGGTTCGAGAGAGTTGATTTTTGAGACATGGCTGAATGGCAGTTGCTCGTCCTCTTGGGTTTCAAAGTACAGGCGACTCTCAACTTATGCAGGGGTTATGTTCCGGGGATAGTGCATAAAGCCCAAATTGTGTATAGTCAAAAAACATTGGGTGCAATGGAGGGTGGGATTGCCCTGACACCCACCCCCTAGTTGCCCCATTTTATTTACAGTCGTACCTCAGAAGTCGAACAGAATCCGTTCCAGAAGTCCATTCGACTTCTGAAACATTCGAAAACCAAAGCGCGGTTTTTGATTGGCTGCAGGAAGCTCCTGCAGCCAATCGGAAGCCACGGAAGCCGCGTCGGACGTTCGGATTCCAAAATAATGTTCGAAAACCAGAACACTCACTTCTGGTTTTCAATCATTTGGGAGCTAGAACGTTTGACTCCCAAGGCATTCAGGAGCCGAGATACGACTATTTATTTTTTAAATTGCCCAGGGCGCAAAGCTGAATGCAAACATGTTAAATGCACGTAAGTTTTGAGTTACCTATATTCTTGGAAAAGACAGGTACGCTTTTCCAATTAGCATCACATGGCAATGGTAATAAGGCACAATGCACAGTCCAAGCTACAGCCACCCACCCCGCCAGACACACAGGTGAGCAGGGGGCAACAGCAGCTGGGCTGTGAAGATCAGATGCAGTTCACAGGCTCATCAGACCTCTAAAGTGGGTTGAAATGGGTGCTTGCTTTCTATTGGTGCAGATGGTGGGTGAGTGGTGTAATGCCATAATGCCTTTATCCAAGTATGGATAGTAATCTGGAGGAGCAGATACATAACAGGTGTGTGAGAGAGAGAGTTCATGCATGTGTGCATTTTAGTGACATCTTGTATGAAATATTGACTGCTAAGAGCAGTATAAGAGGCACTTGTTCTAATGTTACTCTCATTGGCGTGCACTTAATTCATCTTCTAAGTATAAATGTTTCAGTTGAAAGCGCTAAAGAATAATCTCTTGCCTTTTTGCTGTCCTTCCCCCCCTCCCCCTCCATTAAACTGGCTGCATCTAGAAACTGTGCTCACCCACCAAACCATAGATGTTGGACAGCGTGTTAGCTTGAGTATTCCCATATGTTTTCCGTAATGTTTGATTTATCTACAACAAGATTCAGCCACTAGTTGTAATTATTTGAGGACTCTCTGAAATGGGAGATTAATTCTCTAAGTGCCATGTTCCTTTGAGTACTTTGCACAGTGTTGTAATAACCACCAAGGTATGTCTCAAGAGTTTCAGCAGAAAGCGAAGATAGCAAGATCTCAGAATACTTCCTTTCCTTGCTGCCTTTTATCTTCATCCGACTCCTTCCATAACTGTTTGAGCTGCTAACAGGATTTGCGGTCTCAAGAGTGAACATGGATGGGGTGGGTGGGGGTCTACCTCCACATTTTTGGGTCCAAAGGACTTTGTATGAATAGAGAGCTTACACTTACCTTGCATGCTTGTATGTGTGAATCCACAATCAGACAAGTGTAAGCCAGCTGCATTCTTGCTGCAACATAGGGACCCAGCAGTGACCTTGACTCCAATGGGAGTTGGGGAAATCAGATGAACGGCATATGCATATTTCCTTTGAGGCAAGCCATAGCAGGGAAGCCCAGGCACTCTCCATGCTCCCCCTCAGACTATTGGCTTGTTTGTTATAATTAAAGGCTTTATTCCAGAATTCACTACAGGACACCAGCATAGGTTGGGTTACAGGTTGCCAAGTCAGAAGGCACCTCATAAGATGTTTTCCCAACAGCTGACACTCCTCCTGGGCTCTTCTTCTGAAGAGCAGTGTAGGAAGAGTCATTTGTGAAGAGTCTTTTGTGAAGATGTGAGTCATCCCAAGCCTTGGAACAGACTCAACCAAGCAGATGGGCAGTCCTCTGAGTAAGAAGCGCCCAGTCTGTAGAGGCCGGTACAGTTGCCTCTACATACGGTACATCCCTGCAGATGGGAGCAGCAGGGACAATGGAGCCAGCTCACTGTCAGACTTATCCCTAACCACCTCCCATGAGGGGGTGGGGTGCTTCACTAACGGGGAAGTTCTGGAGCCATGGCAGCTGGCTGGGACACAGCACTTGGACTACCTGATGACACAGGGGCAGGTCGCTCTCTTGGCAATCCACTCAGTCCCTCCTCCACACCCGAATCACCACCTCCCAATCCACTGGGCCCCTCTCCAGGATCTAATGCTTCTGACTTAGCATCCTCCAGCAGTATCTGAGACAGCAGGCCAGATAATGGGGCCCAGGACAGACTGTGCAGCTGCAGGGGAGAACAGATGAGGCTCTCAGAAGGAACAGGTGACTGCTGGTACTGGTCTTCCACCACCACAGTTGCTATCTGAGATGGTTGCTTCATGTGCCCATTGGTAGGGCCTGACTATCCAACTCCCCTTCCATCAAGACAGAAGTCCATTTTAAATGATAAGTAGGTGCAGAACCTACTACCATTCAGCTGCAACTGAACATATGGCCCATTGGATTTGGAAAACAAAGGCTTCCTAATATGCTGACACCCATAGGTGTGCCTTATTTGCACTTTAGAAACTGTCAAATGTTCACTGCAGGATTCATCTGTTATCTCAGGGCAAAATTTGATTTGATGAGTAAAGGAGTTGTATTGATTTGCTGCAGGGAAGCACTCTTTTCAGTGGAGTCATTTTGGTTCAAAATTCTATGAGACGTCACTGAGCAGCCAAAAGAAAATAATGAGCATTGCAGATCCAACTAATCTGATTGTGGAAAAGTTGCAGGCCCTTTTAATATGACACATGCAGCTGCCAAAAACTGCTTGCTTTTGCATTTTACACAAAAGAAGCAGATCAGTTTGAATTATTTTTATATTTTATTGGTATGGTTTGCTGTTTTCACTAAAAAGCTCAGAGCTGTCCAGAGGAGTTGATATTACAGCAGAGTCAGCACTTTTTTCTGCCTGCCTTGCTTTTATTACACCCCTGGCTTTGTAGCTAATTTTCTAATCAAGTAAATGTGTTTGAAAGCCTGACTCCTAGGGAAGTGTAAGGTATGCTAAATGTAAGGTACACTAAATATAGTTCCAACTTGTTTAAAGAATATGGCATCACTTCACTTTCTGTAGGTTTTTTTCCGGCACAGCATATTAACGCTCTCTTGGGCTTCGTATGAAGCAAGCGCCTATGTGCTTTGTTCATTGTGTAGCATTGTGAGAAAACCAAATGAATAAGAGGTGCCCAAACCCAAGTCTGCAGGAGCCTGTTGTGGCAAAACGATAGAAAGTCCTGCAGCATCTTGCACACTTACCTGTGAGGAAGCAGCACTGAGCATAGTGGGACTTTCTTCCAAGTAAGCCTGCATACTATAAATACTATCCCATAATATATTTGTTAATCTTCAAGGTGCCATGGGTTTGGGTATTATGTATACAATGGTACCTCAGGTTAAGTACTTAATTCATTCCAGAAGTCTGTACTTAACCTGAAACTGTTCTTAACCTGAAGCACCACTTTAGCTAATGGGGCCTCTTGCTGCTGCCGCTGCGCCGGAGCCCGATTTCTGCTCTCATCCTGAAGCAAAGTTCTTAACCTGAAGCACTATTTCTGGGTTAGCGGAGTATGTAACCTGAAGCATATGTAACCTGAGGTACCACTGTACTGTATAAGGAAGTCTGACTGCACATTACATATAGCCTTGTGAATTTTTTTATTAAAAAAACTAACTGATGCAGCGAGTTGCAGGAGAGGAATGATAATGACAATATTTCTTGTGCATTTTGAAACTGCTTCCTTCCCCCCTTTTTTGGCTCCCAGGCCCCTAAATAGTGAACTGCATATTTAAATACAGTAAAAACAATGAAGCAGTGCTTTAAATCTTCCATTTATCTCTATATATGCACATCTATGCATGCACAAACAGCAAAATGGCAGTCGGGATAAAAATAGTCTCCATTATCATAACAAGCGGGGGAGGGGGGAAATTCCCCACCACCAAAAGGAGGAAACCAAAGGAGGTTAAATAGCATGTAGAAGGACTGCTGAACTCCATCCATTTTCCTGACCAGAAGCCACCTATCAACTGTTTTGTGTCTTGCCAAGGAAATTATAGGTACCTGTATATATCCTGTATTGCCAGGGCAGGGGTTGGGGAAGCAGCCTGGGGGAAAATTTTGAGTTGAAGAATGTCTAGAAGGGAGAGTAAGATAGGGAATATTTCCATTTTTTAATAAAAGAATAAGACAGAGAAAATGTACCCATTTGTTTATGTTATACACAGTTTGGCCCTCGGGGGCGGAGAATGACTAATTCATACATCTCTTGTTTTGTTTGTTTGTTTTGTTAGAGTCGGACATGACTGGCCCGTACGGGCAGGGGTACCTTTACCTTTTACTTTTTTGTTTAATTGCAGTGCAATATGCAGGCACTAACATCAGCATATTGTTATTATTAATTGAATTTATATACCGCCCTATACCCGCAGGTTTCAGTAGGGATGTGCAGAATCTATCTTTTTGAGTGGGTCCTGTCATCCTAAAGGTGGTGCTCCTACAATCCAGTTAGAAGGCTTTTGGGTGGGTGTTGGAAAGCAATTGTGGTTGGGGTAGAGTTTCCAATGGCAGATTAAGGGACCCAGTGAAAGCTTGTTTATCCTAGCCTAAAACTGCACAGCTTGCTTAGCAGGCACCGTTCCACAGGACCTCCTGTGGTACCTAAAAGCACCATCTACAGTTCATGGCTACTCTTATTTTTCCTGAAGTGCAAGTTGAATAGATTTCTCTTACAGTCATTTCAACTACGTTAACTGGCTTCCTTATTATAGGGCAAGCAAAATAATTTCTGTTCCATGGGGCTAGTATTTCTTACTGTACCATCTCACGGCTTAATCTGGGGTTAGGAGTTTGAGGACTGCAGTCTTTGTCTTGTATTGGGGGTGGGGGGGGGCAGGGAAACCCAGCTGCAGTGCATCCACCAGCACCTCGTATTTTTGTGGTTTCTGTATCTGCTTCCCAGCAAGTGTCCAAATCATTTGACAAAAACAGTCTTCTCTTTTGGCCGAGAAATATTTGAGCCGTATTTGAAAGGATCCAGGTTTGTTGATGTTTTTCAGACTTATTATCTTTCGGTGTCCTGAACAATACTTGGACAATAACCAGACGTGAATAGATTGATTTCTCTGAAGCTGGAGTTTTAGCAGCTTCAGTACCTTTCATGGGCTTTGCTAGGGAGGCGGGGAGAGGTGCTGCTTTCTAAATTAAGGCTAGATTAGGGGTAACTTCTGCATAGACATAGTGCAGCATGAAACCTGTAATTTAGGTTGCTAGTCAGTAGTAGTAGTTGTTGTTATCATTATTAGGTGGCCTGCTGTTTTTGAATTGAGCATGAACTGAACAGCCTGCAACATTGACTTCAGCAACATTCTCATTGGGGTCTCGGTCTCTCTGTTACACACACACACACACACACACACACACAGACAGACAGACAGACACAATGGGACATTTAACCCCTTCCTTTCCCTTGAGCAGCAAACAGAGGCTCTGAGAGTTCTCTGCCTGTGCACTTTAGCTGCTACTGTAACATAGCCTGTTGCTGTCTCGAGTGAGAGAGTTGGAGATAAATGAGAGGATTCCACCAAAAGCAGCTGGTGCAGATCATGTTAGCGGAAAGTGTGCTTAAAAGCCTTTGGTCTGGCTTAAGTGGGAGAAAGCAGCAGAGGGGCATAATAAGTTGGTCCTTGGGGACTATGCTTGAGCCCTTTTGCTACTAATTGCCAATACCTAATCTATGTAATTATTTCTGACATTTAAAAAACAAAAACTGTTGTACTTTGTCAAATCTGCAACAGTTTTTTTATGTCCAGGCATGGTCTCTCTCTCTCTCTCTCTCTCTCTCTCTCTCTCTCTCTCTCTCCCCGTGCCCCCACCCCCGGTCCCTTTAGGTTCCTATTATCGCTAGAATTAAACAGAAACTAAATCCGGGCATGAGAACATTAGGTGCCCTTGTCACACTATATTGTCCGCAGCACCCATTTTGAGATAAAAGGAATCCTTTCCTATGTGAGTGGGCAAGGAATTAGCAGGGCTTTTATTCTGCCCTCCCCTCTCTAAAGTGCCAGCCAGCACAGCTAAAAGTGAAATAGAGGGGTAGAATATCTCATGCCAAGTAAATCCTGGTACAGATTATTCTCCCATGCTCTCTTATCCTTTAAGAACAAAGGAAGGCAACAGGAGCTAAACGTACTCTCCATACTGCTATTCAGTTTGTGAGGTTCCACAAATCCCTTGTTGCTGGGATCATGAAAAATTCAGTCTTCCCAACAGACACTCCTTCGTCACTTCCCAATTAACAGCATTTGTTTTGATATTGTAGATCATAGCTGAAGAGGTCAGTCTCCTCCCTACCCACCCACCCACCCCTGCATGCCAACTTTTGTTCTGGCACTGCTGCTATTTGTTCCAGGCCTGTAGCTCCACATTTTAAAATGAATCCCACTGAAGCAGAAGGCTGCAGCAGCGGCAGCAGCAAATCTAACAGATCTGCTGTCATGTATAGCTCTGCCCGCCGTACATCACATTCTAAGTTTCGTTAGTTGAAGTACTTTCTATTCACTGTAAGTTTAATAAATAACAGGTTTTGCACCCGTTTCATTCCAAGTCATCTTTTCCCTCTTCTTACGTCACAGGCATGTGTCCTGAAGAAAAGAGGGTTTGCTGTGCAGCTTGCAGCCTTCTCTCACACTGCAGCAAAGAGCATGTCTGACTCTGAAATGGTGTGGGGTAGAGGGTTGTAACTTGGACGTCAACCTTCCCACGGACTGTTGCCCGCATGCGCATTAGAAGAGTGCTCAGGTTGTTTGTTTATCAGGGCAATCTGGCACTGCAAACTTTTCAGTGGTGCTTTATTTCTTTGGAAGACACACGCACACAATGAGCTTTGTCTGAATGCCTAGGCAGCCACATCTGTGTAGTGTGGTGTTCATATGATGTGTCCCACAGCACTGCCAAAACAGTCAATGGGATTACATAAACAAGCGGCTTTTGTTTGCTACTCCTCAGTTTTGAAACTCCCTTTCTGTTGGGAGTTTCCCCAAAGACGAACTGTGAGCGTTTTTCGAGAAGTGACAAACACATGCTAATTCACATAGGGCTTTGATACTGAATTCTAAGCAGGGGTGTATTTTAGCAGATGGTTATATTAATATCATTTTTTTGCATATATGTAAGTCTTATGAAGGTGGCCAGTCTTTCTACCCAGAGGACCAAAAAAGTTCTCAGCTCAACCGTGACATACATTTGAGCTAATTCTGATTTTTAAATCTCTGTCTTGAATCACAGCTTTTTTCACTCTAAGATTCTGAGTCGGTTTTTGTTGTTTTTTTGTCTTTTGTAGGTAGTTCAAATGGATCAGAAGCTGAACCTCATCACAGACCTGCTGCAGCACCTGGTTTCCATCCAGCAAGGAACCCAGGGCAGCAACAAATCATCTCACAGGCATGATGTTAACGCTGAGCTCTTCCTCTCCAGCAACACCCTACCTACCTATGAACAACTGACAGTTCCAAGGAGAATCCAGGATGACATCTCCTGATGTAACAAACAGCCCTTTTAATTGACACTGAATGTTGTGAATCTTGATGGGGGTTGGGGGGAAATTAAAGCTCATATAATCAGCCATACAAGAATTAAACAGGCCTATTGAACTAACGTTACTAACCTCAGATGCATTCTTCCAAAGGCAATTATACGGACAACCACAAAACCTTAAAACTCCACCCTGTGTTGATTATCAATGGGGTACTTTCAAAAGTCCTGTTTTTATTCCCTGTGTGAATAAACTCTCCTACTGTAATTTGTCGCTACACTGAAAGACCAAAAAAAGCTAACACAGGCAAAATGTCAATCGCTTTATGTGCTTTCTTTATTAAGCACTGTTGCTGCTGTAAGCAAGTTTCTGAAGTCCTGCACAAACACCCTTGAAATAGTTTGAAAACTCCACAGCAGCTATGCTTGGTGGATGGCACCCTATGGCTCTTCAATAATGATGATACTTGAACATAGATGGTCATCTGTGTATTCTGTTTATGACTCTGCTGATAGCAATATCGTTTTACTAGTTAGATTTTAAAGGAAAATAAAGTATGTGGGTTGTATCATATAAACATACTACTGTTGTTCTAAATAATGGCAAAAGCATGCATTGAGTGATTTCCCGCCCATTTTCATTTTTAGCCTGTTACATAAGATAATGACTATAATTTTTTTAACCAAAAAACCCCCACCTTTTTCTTCAGGGATGAACTAGTGCTTTAAGCCTAGTACAGTAATGTATGTAAAGAAAAGCAATGTCTATTTTATTAAAATACAGTGATTTCATGGGGATGCAGAAATATTGCATGGGGGAAATTGTTGTTGTTGAATCATACTTTGCTGCCAAAGAATTTATATGTAGTATTTATCATAACCATCTGAGTGTGTTTGTCCTCAATGAGCTTTTGGAATTTATTGCTTTTTATATTGATGTGGGTCTAGTCTGTTTCTCAATGTACTGTAACTAAGCACAGGTCTAGAGTAACTGGATCTTGTCGATAAAGGGCTTGAAGTGGCAAGTTGGGGAAAATACTTAAAGCAGCTTTGGACCTTATGGAAATGCTCTACCAGCCTAGTTTGCAATCACTTCTATGTTAGCTGGTATGCTCCTCCATAATGCCCAAAAGGAAGGAGTGTGCATGCCCCGCTAATGCTAAGATGCACATACACTTCAGCCTCTTTGGCTGTAACAAAGAGGCACTGCTAGCTAGATATTGAAGTGCCTGGCAGTGCGCCTCTATAATGCCTGAAACTTCTGTATGCACCAGAGAACTGGGAGGAGCAGGAGCCACTCATCCTTCTGCAAGCCCTTCTTATTCAGGAAAAGAATATATGATCTGCATATGCAACAGATCAGTATCAGTATCACAGATACGATGTCTGTGCTGTCTCGCTTCATTGCAGACATAGCGCTTTACAGTGGAGT
This sequence comes from Podarcis erhardii, assembly GCF_964252035.2. Taxonomy (NCBI): domain Eukaryota; kingdom Metazoa; phylum Chordata; class Lepidosauria; order Squamata; family Lacertidae; genus Podarcis; species Podarcis erhardii. Next base: position 74,938,464 of record NC_138497.1, on the reverse strand, counting down.
TGGTTCACATGTGTGGTGAGTCATCAGGTGCTGAGCAATCAAAAAATGTATGTGCAAAACTCAACCAGCCCCCCAAGGGAACTAGAGAAAGAAAGTGGGTTTGATGCAATTTGAAGACCGCCCCCCCCCCAGTATGTGAATTGACAGTGAATTCTACAAATTCGCTGTAGAAAATTTCTACAGCTACTTCTGCTTTAATGAGCACAATTGTAGGTTTGTACATTCTGCAGCAAGGAATGAAAAATTTCCCTGGCATAGAATTTCAATTCTATTTCTGTGGCCCTGAGTAAGGTACTTAAATATATGGTACAATATCAGGGTGATCAAGCCAAGCAAGCTGCAGCTGAAACCACAGGGATTCTGGGATATTCCTGATAATCTAGATAGAAAATGGAAGGCAAGCCCTGCTACTCATTCCACATAGTTGTGGTATTTTTTAGGGGAAGGACTGAGTATGAAAGAGCTCTCCTCCAACCTTGGCTATGATTCTGCTATGCTTTTGTGAGCATAGCATGCGTGCCCACATCTCAAGAAAAAGATTGTGTACCATCAGCCAGAAAATCATGCAAGGGAAAGTTACTTGTCCTGGTCCATTGACAGTTTCTTAGTCTTCTGTTGATGACCTCCTGGGCCACTATCAGATTACGTGAATGACCAACACTTAGAGGACCTCTTTTGTATGGAGACCTGAGAGTGCTAAGTTTCTGGCTTAGGCACCCAAAGATGACATGCATATGAACTAAAGTGAGGGACAGACCGCACACATGCCAGTGGTCTCAAAATCAAGCAGCGTGAAGGCTGTGGCATAACACCTGTCCTCACCAAACAGCATTCTTTCCATGGGTGCGGTAATGAAATGAATGAACACTTTGTTCTCTGAGAGCTGCCTTGCACATCATATTTTAGCATATACACATTGGAGCTGGAGTTTGTGTCCACCAAAAACAGTGCTTGAATGACTCCAGTATCTGTAGGGCAACCTGTGGCCCTCCGGATGTTGCTTGATTAGAACAGCTACCACAGGGGTTGGCAACCTAAGGCCCATGGGCCAGAAGCGGCCCATGGAGGCCATTTAAGCGGCTCAAGAGCTTCCCCCAAACCGAGCCGCCCGCTTGCGCTGCACTAAACCAGCATAGTGCGGCACGGGAGCTCTCTTCTGCGGCTCCAGAAATCATTTCTGCACATGCCCAGACACCAGAAATCACTTCTGCACATGCCCAGACACTGGAAATTGCGCTTTTCAGCATCTGCGCATGCGCAGAAGTTATTTCCGGCACCACGGACATGCCGGCGTCGCGCTGCACTGGCCCGGCCCATGGAGGATCTCCGCAGGAGTGATCCGGCCCCCAACAACATCTGGAAGACCACAGGTAGCCTCCCTCTTTATGCTAAGAGTTACTGCTGCTTCAAATGTCACAGGTTTTCTTATATATGCAGCAACACTGTAGTCTGTCAAGGAAATTCTACACCCAGCTATCCTACACAGCATCTAAGTGAATCCCTTGCACATGTTGTAGCAGCAAAACTCAAGTATAACATACTGATACCTTCTGAGTCCTGAGAATGCTGCACTCCTAACAGAAATTATATGATACTGTATCATAAAAACCTGAACTGAATCCTATTGCCCACTTTCCATTAATTTTAATGGGTGTTAGCTTAGACTTGAAAAACTAGCACTTTCTGTGAATTCACTTTGATGCTTCTGAAGTGACATTCTCCCTCTTTCTACACCTGCAGTAATTCTATAAGGAATTCAATTCTATAGTTTTGTATCTTCTATCTATGCCTACAATATTTCTTTTGGCAATCTAAACTGACTGCATAATATAGACTATTTTTGACAAGAATGCACTGCTAAAATCCTAACTGGAAAACTTTTGTTGGTAGTCTAGGATTCATAAGGGATTGTTCTGGCAGGCATATCTTTTTGCACACGATAATTTTCTTATCTTCTTTCTTCTGTGGTGATTTGTAGGAAGCAAGTAAATGTAACACCCTCACCAGTTCTGTTTCAAAAGCAGCAAACGTATCCTAAAATCAGGGAAATGGGTGCTTAAAATCATGGTAGTTTTTTAAAAAAGAAAACATTTTTCAATATATTGGTACGGTGGTGGTGATTACGATTTGATGGGTGCTTTTATATATGACTTCTTGCTTCGGTTCTATCTTCCATCTTTAAGTTAGAGTGATTTTGTTTTTAAAGACAAACCAACCAAGATTCATTTCCCACCCCACCCCACGTCTCTTTCAGATATTTGTAAAAGAACAAAATTGTAAAAGAAAGTTTATGCAAGTAAGTAGCTGCATTAGATCTTTAACTCTTCCGTTTCATGTATTTTAATAGAATTGGATGCTGGAAATTCTGGGGCAAGAACAGGACATGATAGCTGCATAATACAGTTACACAGGGCTGCCTCTACCATTGGCAGAGTAGGATTGCCTCAGGCAGCAGATGCTAGGGGGCAGTGGCTGCAGCCCTTGGCTGTTCCTCCTGAGTCCTCTGACTGGATCCTTCTATTGGAGGACAGAGGTGTGCGTGATACACAGCCTAACCTGCACGCCTAAAATATCCTCCTTCCCTCAAGTGCGATGGAGGATGTTGTCCTCCCTATAGGCGTCTGGTTGGCCACTGTATACACATAGCTTGGGTATGTACACAGTACATAAGTTTGGTAACACTAAGCACATAGTCAGAATGGCCACTGTGAGAACAGAATGCTAGACTACCTGGGCAATTGGCTACGATCCAGAAAGCTTTTCTTGTGCACTTAGTTCTTATGTTCTGTCCCCAGTTTTGAAGGAAAATTCAAGTGCCTGTCCATTTGAGTTTTGCACATAAAATGGGGTGGGGTGCAACTTTCCTTGGCCTCAGGGCAGGGGGGGATGTCGATGGTCAGTCCTGCTGTTCTATTTGGCTATGCTCTGGCATGATTGCTAAGCACCGCCTTCATGGTCAGAGGCAGCAGTTCTTCTGAAAATAAGGTGCTGGAAACTGCAGAAGAGGAGAGTGCTTATGTGCTCAGGTTCTGCTTGTAGGTTTTTCGCTGATAACAGGATTCTGGACTAGATGGGCTACTGGTGTGATCCAGCAGGCTCTTCTTGCATTCTTAGGTTCCTATTTATTGGTGGTGAGGAATCAAATGGTACATAGCAGTGAATTCACAAAAAGCAGAGCAAGGAAAATACAAATCTCCAAGCTCCACATTCATGAATTAACATGGGGCACAATCCATCCAGGAGTCCTACGATGTGCATGCCCCATTGAAATTAATGAGAGCAATGCAATAGAAGGGAATAACATGGAACCCCACTAGCAAGCCAGCAGGCCATCTAATTCAGCATCTTTTAGGTCTGTCAGTGGCTTTATTAGCTTTATTTTCCATACTTTTATCTATTCCCCATGCACACCAGTAACCATTGCCACTGCTTGCGGCTCAAAAAAACACCTTACATATCCATAGGAATTTGAAGTCACAACTCTCGGTTCCAAAGACAGCCACAAAGCTACAGGCCATATCAAGAAGCCGCCCACCCCGTTACTGTGTTCTTGTGTATGTCGGTTTCATCACAGTGGGTCTTGCACTGAACAACCTCCTGCTGGATTGTGCCCCGTGCATCAAAGATGCCTTGCATTCTGCCACCTTTAACAGCACCCAGATCCACTGCCTGAGGTAGCCCACTTCCTTCTGCCTCATAATTATGCCATCTGCATCCAAAACGTCTGTTTCATAGCTTGAACTTTCTAGGGTGTTGTTTTAAACATTTCATTCTTTTCCTCTGGACAGCAAAGCACATTCTTCTATATCTCATTAAATGGAATGTAGAATGTATTTAAAATCACTCTTCCTTTTGTACAGCAGATGCATTTTAAAGGGTGTAGAAACTTTTTGGAATATATAAGTGGGGGTTATTCTGGGGCATTATGTTTTATAAGAAATCAAGAGAGAACTGTTACGATTTTCAATCTGTTTTTAAGTAATGTTCACTGTTGTAATTTGAGGCTGTTAATTTCCTAATAAAACACAGGACAGGAATTGTATGCTGTTTCATTTGGTCTGAACTTCACTGGTTTGATATCTCACCAGGTTTGCAGACCAGGAACTTATCTTGGTGGGGGGAGAAATAAGATCATTTTCACCTTGTGTACAAAGATCTGCTCTTTATTACACAGCGTTAAGCGAAAGAGCAAATCTCTGTTCAGAATCTCTGCTAATATTCTGGGAGTGTTGCCTCCAAACTGACAGTTCTGTGAGTTGCAATCCATACCACAATCCACATGCCTAGAGTGGGAGATCCAAATCAGTACTGCTACTTGTGCCTTAACTGCTCAGATGCAGCCTGCTTGTGAAATAGGCTGGCTTTCACTTGACTTTCCGGACAATGGCAGAACCAAGGGGTTAGTTTGCATCTGTGTTGGACAGGGATCTGCATATGCAGGCAGGTCCTGCTATTGGGATTGAAAGGACAGAAAATTGTTGGCCATTTAATCCATTTTTGCTGCGTTTCTACTACAGCTTTTATGGGTTTCAAACCTAATTGTGATCCAAGGGGCATTTTCAGTGGCAGGGGAGCCACAACTGGGGTGGGAAGACTCAAGCCTTCCCTCTTCAGCTATGACCCTATTAAATCACTGTTCCCCTTACAACTAGACTTGGAAAAAGTATTCTGCTGTAGCCAAAGCCAGGCTTCTTTCAAGCCTAGTTTTCAGTGGGGGGGGGGGTCACAGCTAGGGAGGAAACAGTCGACTATGCCTAGTGATGAACGCTCCCCACCACCACCCTGAACCCCCATGTCACAATTAGCCTTGAAAAGGGCCTTCTATTGGCTACAATGGATGGCTTTTTTCAACGTTAATTGCAGTAGTAATAACAATAATTTATTATTTATACCGCACCCATCTGGCTGGGTTCCCCCAGCCACTCTGGGCGGCTCCCAGCAGAATATTAAAAACACAATAAAAGATCAAACATTAAAAACTTCCCTAAACAGGGCTGCCTTCAGATGTCTTCTAAAAGTCAGATAGTTGCTTATTTCCTTGACATCTGATGGGAGGGCGTTCCACAGGGCGGGTGCCACTACTGAGAAGGCCGTCTGCCTGGTTCCCTGTAGCCTCACTTCTCACAGGGAGGGAACTGCCAGAAGGCCCTCGAAACTGGACCTCAGCGTCCGGGCAGAACAATAGGAGTGGAGACGCTCCTTCAGGTATACTGGGCCGAGGTCTTTTAGGGCTTTAAAGGTCAGCACCAACACTTTGAATTGTGCTCAGAAACGTACTGGGAGCCAATGTAGCTTTTTTTCAGGTCTTGGTGGTCGCTCCCAGTCACCAGTCTAGCTGCTGCAGTAAGGGGAGGATGGTCTGCTTATGGGCACTAGATAACACTAAGGCAGGCACAGCCACTGATGCCAGGTTGGTGACCCCTCCTGTAACATCTTTGGTTTCAGTGTAGTGAAAGAATATTTCCTTTGACATTAGTTCAGCTGCTGAGTGTTGTGGAATGTTTATGAACATTCCAACTGCAACAAAGTTATTTAAAACTTGTCAACACAAAAAGGCTAGAGAGAGAGAGATGGAGCTCTCACACTGGTGCCAAGGGGGTTCAACAAAGAAGGGAGCAGGCCAAATGCTAAACTGTGAATAGTGTATGTGCAGGGGGGGGGGGGTGGAATGGTGAGTTATTTAAGAAAGCAAAGGTAAAATGGAAACAGAAAAATTATTATGCACAAACACACACTCACAGGTTTTCTAATTGTTCTCCTGTTGCATCTGTATATTCTCATCAGGTTTGGAAGCTAGAGCCTAAAGAGAAAGATTGCAAGATTTCATATTGGGAATTTTGCTCTCTACTGTATTATGAGCATGGAAAAAATGGATAAGTAAAGCCAGCCCTGAAATCTTCTTGGAGAGTTAGTGCGTTTCCCCCCCCCCCCCTATCATTGTTAGTATTGCTCTGGCAAAATGCCCAAGGATTTAGCCTGAGTTAATCCAACCTTGGCTTTCCATAGCAGGCACCCACAGAACAAAGAAAATAAAGCTTCCACAGTCCCGTTGGTCGGGTTTCTGCTAAATCACTCAGCCAGGTGCAGCAGAAGTCAGAGGCGCAAACTTGCACTGGCTTTATAGAGAAGCAAATGTTTTAGAAGCCAGCAGCATCTTTTTGGGTTGCCATAATTCATTCTATGGAAGAACATAAGGAGTGCTTTTTCATTTCAATTTGTTTTGAAAGCTGTTGTCCTGAACATTTTCCTTCTTCCATAACCAGTCATCTGGCTGACAGGTAATAGCTCTAAACGGCCGTACTGCCAGTTTATATCCTTGGTTTAAGCTTCTCAGTACAGAATATATTACCAACGTTTAAAATCTTCTTGCTTCTTTCCTAGACAATGAAGTTCTATATTTTATTTGTGTTTGCAAATAGTTGAGTAGCCCACCTCTGCTTAAATGTCTTGGATTTATATTTGTGTTTCCCCCAGTCTTAATTATCCTGTTCCAGAACTGAATGTGTATGCGATGGCACATCCATGGAGCTTATAGAAATATACAGTGTCTCCTTACATCCCGCCCCCAATGAGTAGATGGAAAGCTCTTGCATTTGGTGGAGATTTATTAGATTCAGGCTACAATTTGGTACCTACTTGCTTGGGAGTAAGTCCCTCTGAACTCATTGTGCCGAAAGAGGAGCTTGTAGCAACTTTTATTCTCCCCGGCGTTTTTTACTCCCCAGACTGCTGAGCTAAGCCAAGGTTTGGCTAAGCATGTCATCTGAACCCATACTCGTGGTTATGCCTTCTCCTCACACAGCATGAACTGTTATGGGTGTACAGCCCATGGTTAATGAGGAGAGAGAGCTGAACCACAATGAGCCCATGTTTGGACAACGTGCTAAGTCAAATCTTGGCTTGGCCCAGGGTGGCACAGAACTAAAAAAAAAACCAAGGGGGAAGAAAGTAACTGCTAGCGTGTCTCTGGGAGTCCAAATATTTGTGTGGTCCTACTAAACCGTGGTTAGGCTTACAACCAGGCCAAAGTGAAGCAGACAGATGGCTCGGTTCTCAAGTGTATTTTTGACATCTCAAGAGTCACTACGAGGTCATGTTACCAGTTAATGTTTTTGTTCTAATGTGCCCTCATGTGGAGAGAACTGGTATTTATCACTCTGGAGTGTACAGTGGTGCCCCGCAAGACGAACGCCTCGCAAGACGGAAAACCCGCTAGACGAAAGGGTTTTCCGTTTGGGAGGCGCTTCGCAAAATGAATTTCCCTATGGGCTTGCTTTGCAAGACGAAAATGTCTTGTGAGTTCCTGCGGGTTTCCCCCCCCCCTTTTTCTAAGCCGATAAGCCGATAAGCCGCTAAAAGCCGCTAATAGCGCTAATCCGCTAAGCCGTCAATGGGCTTGCTTCGCAAGACGAAAAAACCGCTAGACGAAGAGAATCGTGGAACGGATTCTTTTCGTCTTGCGAGGCACCACTGTACCTCCCCACTGTCACTATTTTGCGGGTGGGATTCAAGTGCCCACCATAAATCTTAAATTTGTACTATTGGTGTGGATTAAAGTATTCTGTTGCCCTAGCTCAACAAATCCTTTTTGAAAAAAAGAATAGGACTTTTTGCAGTTTGGAAAGTGACAGTGAAATGCATTGAAAAGTGGGGGGGGGGGACAACCAAATATTTAACAGGAAGACATGTAAACACCAATGCAACCAAATCAGGATAAATGCTCATTGTCATATAACCTCCTCAAAAACCCACCAGAACAAATGCTCAATAAAGAATCAGATATAATTTTCACTTCTGTGTAAACTTTGCGCAAGGAAATCAGGATGAGTGCTCATTGGAAAAGGTCATCTGGCAGAGCCCTGAAAATACTACGCTTGTTCCGGTGTGGTAGCTACTAGTTCTCACCACATGATGGTGCATGTAAGTATTCATCACACAAAACAAATGAAGTAAAACCACCTCATGGAGAGTTTATCATGTTAAATGGTAACTTAAGAACATTTAGCATAAATTGCCAGATGAAACACAATCCACCACAAACATCTGCTTTTGTAGCACCCTCATTTGTTTCATTTTCTGCCCAGACTTGAAGGTTATAAACTTAATGTTATAAACTGAAAACCAATGCATTTTGTTGTCAGTTGCAAGAAGATCCATGAAGACTTCTAGGTGCGTGCGTGAATTCTACTATATGTATGCCAGTCACCAAGAAAATGGATGTGGTTAAACCTTGTTAATCATTTTTGTAACCATCATTTGCTAATGATTCTGATCTCCTTGGTAGTGATGCATATTTGCAAAGTCTACTGGACTGGAGCTAATGGTGGCCCTTATCATAGAGCGCTGCCTTCTCACAGAAGGGCCAAATTACATCATGCTCTGAATTTAACACGGGAAAGGGCAAACCAAAGAGAAAAATTGTTTTTCTACATGCACAATAGCTTGTCTAACCTCTTGCAGAAGCATGAAAACTGGTATACATAAGTTTTATATAGCACTGCACAAACTCATGTGCAAACTGTTGTGCAAGCATTTACATACAGAAAGAGCATTAGCAACAATATTTTCCTTCCACTCAGGGCTCTTTTGCTCCAGCCCATTATATTGTGGTTTTGTTTTCCTTTCAAGAATACTTAAGAGACTTGATTAATAGCCCAATGAAATCACTCAAAATGTGTAGCAGTACAGTCCGCCCGTATCAATTTCTCCCATTTCATAGGCCAGAGATAAGGCGTTGGCTCTGCGCCATTTCCTTCTTGCATGACGAAACCCATTTCTCCTTTTCCTTCTTCCCATTTATACTATCTGCAAAAGGCAAGCCAAAATGGGCCTAAGGTAAAGAGAAGAAACTGCTTCTGCCCAACTCTGTAGAAATACGCGTAAATATCTTAAAAAGGAAGTGGGGAGTTGGGAAGGGTGGCAGAGAAGCAGGGTTTTTTCAGGAGGGCCATATGGTTAAAATTGCTCTGTGGTTTTCTGATAGTAAATGACCCAGGAGGTATCAGAGGAGTTTTATTTCTAAATGATAGACTTGAGAGAGATAAATAATTGCTGATTGTTCATGCGCTGAAACATAATTCACCTGGAATAAGTCCCAGTGGCAAAATTAGCCAAATGAAAACTGAATATGGTGACTAAAATGGGCAATCTTTTTTTTTTTTTTTTTTTAAAAGAAACCTTCCCCCTTTCTTGCACCCCCCCACCCCCTCCCCAAAGTGCCTTCGTTCTGAAGGAACAGATGGTGCCCTGCTCTCCCTTCTGAAGAGATCTGTAGTGAACATTCCTTTACTCTGTCTTCTCAGATAACTGAGTTATACAGCACACGACCATCTGGTGTATGACACATCTTGTGTCCCGCAAACAATACCCTGGCAAACCTCTTCAGGGGAGAGGTTAGTTTCTACGGTAACAGCAGCATGTGCAGCTCTGGGCCTAATTCAGATTCAGGCCTCCTAACTTGTCTCTATTCTTTGCCTGCCTATTGTTGTCACTTGAGCTTTTGCTGCTTGGTTACTCAGAGACTGACAATATCCGCGAGTATTTTGTCCCCGAGCCCCAGAAGCCATTGTCTCCAAATTTTGTTTCATTATTTATGTTTTCAATATCCAATGGTTGACTGAAGCATCTGCTGGAGAGTGATAAGGCAAGTGCCTTTTTAGAAAGAGGGCTTTGCTCTTGCCTCCTGACAAAGCTTTGAATTATTTAGGTTGTGGTTGGACAAGCCTTTCCAATTGGCAGCATTTCAATGGAGCGCTTGTGGACCGGGCAGGGGGGCAGCGAGGGACAGCTTATTTATTTGTTTGCTCCATCCTGGTAGAATTTCGGCTGCTGCGTGGAAGAAAAACCGAAGCATCTCCTGGCAAAACCGTTTAGTTCTTCACCCGTCTCCACACTATAAACAGATTCCCTTCATTTGCCCCAGTCAAACAGAACTCAGGACCTCATTCCTAAGGCTCAGATGTTTTCTAGGAAAGGTCAAGCATAATTTTATTTAGTCAGTATCAGTATTAGAGGCATCCGGTACTTGGATATAATCAGAACAATCACTGTAGCATGTGGGCCCCTGTCAAATCTGCACCTATACTATCTTCTGAATCCAGCCACAAACCTCCGCCTTTGTCACGCAAACATACATGCTAGCAGAAAAGGCTGAAGCTGTGAAGAGGAGCAGCATTTTCAATTGCTGTGGGCTGCATGGATGCAGCAGTGTGTGAGATACATTGTCCAGTAAAGATTCCAGACAAAAACACTGATAAACTCTAGTTCTCAATGCTTAGAGCTACATTGACATGTACCGCACACGGACTGTGTGAATATGGTCAATGCACTTCATTAGGCATTTCAGCTAATGGCGTGTTAATTTATAAAAACTCACACATTAAAAAAAACTTTTTTACAAATCCTCTCAATCTTTTATCTGGCTAGGTGTTTCCCAAACCTTCTACTTCTGTCCAGCAAGCACAAGGTTAATTTAGACACCAAAGCTCCAGTAAGCACAGTGTTAACTCATTTAGTAGGTTGCTAGTCTTCCTGCAAGGAGAAATTTCCTGCTAATTTGACTTCTTGCCAGCAAAAAGAAGAAGCAGCAGCGGGCTGGGGGAGGGAAAATACTTCAGCTATGGGCAAAGCTGCAGCCATTGTGTCTGGCGGCTACAAATGCTCATTTTAGCTTGGCAGGGCACACTGCTGGAAGTTTGGCTGAGCCAGGACTTTCCAGAAAGGCGGTATCAAAGGGAAGGGAAGTAGAGAATTATTTAAATAGAGGTTTCTAGCTGGTGTAGATTAATTGAAGAGTAAAGGATGGACATGGAACTTCTCCAGCTTTTATTACTTGCTTACTTATTTTCTTTATAAAGAGCCTTAAAAATGGTGGGTTGGGGGGTAGTTAAAATTGAAAACAGGTCCTGACAATCTAATAAAAGACAACGTAGGCTAAGGAGGGAAGGGGAGGAAGGTGTTAAAGGGAGAGTCAAGCAGAATGGACAGATGCAAGATGCGCTTAAGGAAACCCTTTAAGCTGCCTTTCTATTCTCAGTTACCTGGCAGTAAGCCCCAGTAAGACTTGCACTTTAGGGTAATGTGCATAGGATTGTGCTGTGCTGTGCAGTGCTTTTTTCTGTGGGGACACAGGGGGACGCATACCCCCTAAACATTTTTGTGAATCTAAGTTTGGCCTCATTGAGGGGCAGTATTTCAATATGAGTAGGAAAATGAGAGTCCCCCTAAACATTTTTTTTAGAAACAAAAGCACTGGTGCTGGGTATGCTGTATTCCAACAAGGCAGAATTGAGAGGCGAAGCAGCGAAAAGCTTTTCAATATAGCCTGTGCAGGAAATAATAAGGAAATGAATTAACATTTTGGTACTGAGAAAAGAGTGGATTCTAGCTACGTTGATTAGCCTAAAAAAGGGAAGGAATTGGCAAATGCGTCAACAGGAAGAAAAGGGAAGGGAAAGTTCGTAAAAGTATTCTGACCTTAAGGAGAAAAATAAGAGCGCAATCCTATTGCGTGTCTATTCAGAAGTAAATCTTACTGAGGTCAAATAGAGCTTACTCCTGGTTCAATGGGCATAGAATCTCAGCCAAAAACAGTATAGTAGTATATTACTCATTATGAAGAACAATAGAAAGTGATGCTGAGAAAAAGGGAGTAGGGAAAGCTCAGTTTTGGCACACTTCAAATGGACAAAGTGAGTGTTCATCCGTTGAGTGATGGCAGATGCAACAACAGAGGCGCTGGGTCAAGAGAAGGAGAAAGATCAGATAGAGAACAAGAACAACCTTCCTCTACTTGGTGCCCTCCATATGTTTTGGATCACACACCCCATCATTCCTGACACTTGGCCATGCTGGCTGGGGCAGATGGGAGTTGGAATCCAACAACATCTGGAGGGCAGCAGATTGGGGAAGATTGAAGAAGAGAACTCATTGAGCAGGGGGCAGAAAGCTGTGGCCCCAAGTCCTAGTGAGTTCAATAGGTATTCCTAGTTAATTGGGTATAGGATTGCAGTCTTGCTGGTGCTGTAAGATGCTTAACTTATAGTGGCTAGGCAGGAAGGGACTGAAATGTGAACAATGACAATTTTTGAGATAGTACATACACTAATATTTAAAATGTGAAAAGCATCCCCAAAAGACAAAACATGGATAGTAATTTAACAGGTATGGGTAACAGAAAACAGGGACTGTCCCTAGTAAATAGGGGGACTGTCCCTAGTAAATAGTAATAGTAAATAGGGACAGTTGGTGCATATGCTATTTACAATTCTGAAACTTTTCAGAAAGTGAAACTTTGTGTGCTTGCTCACTTGGTAGAGGAATTGTTTTCTGAGAGTCTTCATCAAGAATGTTGTTCCTTTTTTCAAATTGTGGTTACGGTATGAAAAATGAAGATGATTGCAATTATTGGGGATAGGGAGGCACACAGACCTTGTCGGGTAATTCTGAAGGCAAACCTAGTAGAAGAAAAATATGGACACCTATCAGATTTCTCTTTGCAAATCCTTTTGTCTTGACTGTACATTTGTAACATCTGAAGGCTACAGAACTAAGCAGTAGTCTCCTAGTAACATCCCTACAGACCCACCACCCAGTAAGGAATGAAGTCATTCTGAAATAGTCTCTCCTGAACCAAATCCCAGAAAAATACCATGATCAGTGGTACTGAAAGCCACCGAAAGAGAGGCATGCCCCCTATCCATAGTCTAGCAAAGGTCAGGTGACCAAGGCAGTTTCTGTCCCTAAATCAGACCAAAAAATCCTCATATACTGAAAGCAATCCAGATAATCAAACTCATCCAAAAACACCTGGACTTAAGAGGGTACCAGCTGCTCAATAACCTTTTAAAAAATAGTAACTTTATTAAATATCTCTCTCTCTCTCTCTCTCTACACACACACACACACACACACACACACACACACACACACTAACCACATGGCATAGCTAACTGCACACACATTATAGATACTTACATTATACTTACGTTATACATATAGTAATATTTTGCAACGTAGAAAACCTACATGCATGAACATCCCAGCTATATTTGTCATGAATTCAATAAAAGAATTCAATTTATCTTTTTTAAAAATATGTTTTTGTCTACCCTCTCTCACACTAATCAATTCTGTTAGCTTTCACGTTGTTATTACTTTCCAAATTTTTGCTAACCATTATTTTTCTGCAATGAGCATGCAAGCAGCAGCCGACTTGAGAACTTCCCCAAAATCTTAAGTTTGAGGCTGACTCATAATGATTTAAATTTTGCAGGATCTAATGATAGCTTTTTCAATAGTGACTTTAACTTGTCACCATTGGTTTACAAGTTGGTGAAACATTTAAATTCTGGTTGAGAAATGGAATACAAGAACATTAAAAAGACCCTCAGACCAGTGGCTCATCTGGTCTCAGGGCTGTCTTAAGCATATGCGGCGCCAGGGTGCAAAGATCCGCCAGGGTGTAAAGATCCCCCCTCCCAGGTTGCCCAGTCCCAGGTGCGCAGGAGGGCAGAGTCAGCTGGCCTTCTTAGCGTCTCGCTGGCTTGGCCACCCCCGAACTCGCGGTGCAGAGCCTCCTGCAGCAGAAGAGCCTGTCATGGCGCTCTGACCGACGGGCGGGTTCTTCCGCAGACTCAACTCTCGGGCCCTGGACTCTCGGCCTGGTGCCCCTGAGAGCCCGCTGCCCAGGTGCCCCGCACCCCTAACGCCTATGGGTAAGATGGCCCTGTCTAGTCCCACATTCTGTCCTCACAGAGGCAAACCAGGTGCCTAGGAGAAGCCCTGAGTTCAAAGGCACTCTCCCCTCCTGCAGCTTCCAGCAAATATTGATTAGGAGCATATGCCATGAACTGGCAGAACACAGAGGAAGGGGAAGAGGATCCTGGTGAGGTGGGTAGCCACGACTGGTACAGGGGAAAGGGGAGGTTGGGGGCTTAGGAGGTACTCACGGTACATCAGAGACATTGCAGGGGCAGCCAACAGTTTAGGGGAGGCGGGGGAAGGGCACACATCACCAGAATCAAAGATGCCCCCGCCTCCACAGACACAGCAAACCCTGAGACTTCAGGAACAGCAAGAAGTGCATTCCAAGAGACTGAGGCAGGCAAGGAACACAAGGAATACAGGTGGAAATATGAAGTTCGTTAGGTCTGGATTAAGCTCAGGGCAGGTGAGGCTCATATGCTTCATCAAGTGGAGAGGCCCAGCTGCTCAGCTGGAGCAAACTCAGGGGCAGCAATCCAGATTGGAAAGGGAAGCAAGACAGGGATGATGTGTCTACTCAACTCTCTCCATTGATGGAGCACAGCAAGGCTGCTTCAGGAACTCCACCAGACTGTGACTTGGGAACTGTGACCCCAGGTTTTCCAGCCCTGGATCTTCTGCTGAGGCAACAACCTGACCTTGCAGATGGACTTCAGGCCTTGCTCATGACCTGGAGCAGTATTTGACTATTTGGGCTGTCTCTTGGGACTTTCTGCACTATCAAGACATAACTCTGGGTATGCTGAGGTTTAGGGTAGTATACAGGCTTTGACAGCGCTAGAGGAACATGGACATCATGGTAAGAAGCCACTGATAGCTTTATTCTCCATTAACTTGTCTAATTCCCTTTTAGAACCATCCACATTGGTGGCTGCCGCAGAGTGAGCGGCAGTAAATCACACTATTCCAAGCTGAAGTTAACTCTGTACAATGGTACCTCGGGTTACATATGCTTCAGGTTACATACACTTCAGGTTACAGATTCCACTAACCCAGAAATAGTATCTTGGGTTAAGAACTTTGCTTCAGGATGAGAACAGAAATTGTGCAGTGGCAGCGCAGTGGCAGCAGGAGGCCCCATTAGCTAAAGTGGTGCTTCAGGTTAAGAACGGACCTCCAGAACAAATTAAGTACGTAACCAGAGGTACCACTTTATTAGCAAAAGCACGAACTTCACAGACTTGGCTGAGTGTCAGGCCTAATGAACACAGCAGCTCCTTCCCAGTAGATTTTGCCCCATGAATATTAAAAATCTTAATCACACATTAAATATTTAGAAACTTGCACTGTGAGAAGTACTCTATTTTATCTGTTCTGAATCTTCCAATGTCTCATTTCATTGGATGGCCACAGGTTGAAGTGTTATGGGAAAGGAATAAATTCTTTTCTCTCTACACCAGGGGTAGTCATCCTTTTTATACCTACCGCCCACTAATGCATCTTTCTTGATGGTAAAATTTCCTTACCGCCCACCAGTGCTGTAGTAACATGTGCCATAGAAGCCCCTACCGCCCACCTGGAATCCTGAAACACCCACTAGTGGGTGGTAGGGACCAGGTTGACTACCCCTGCTCTACACCATGCATAATTTTGTATACTTATAATGTTGCCTCTTACTTGCCTTTTCTCTAAATTAAAAAGCCCAAAATATTGTAAACTTTACTCATAGGGGAGTCACTTCATCCCCTCAATCATTTTCTGAACCTTTTCCAACTCCACTATATCCTTTGAGCTGAGGTGACCAGAACTATGGGGCTTGAAAATGTAGATGGGCCTGATCCTATTTCCCAATAAGACCAGTAGGAATTGGATCAGTTCCAAACAGAGCATTAATTAGTGTCAGAAAAGCACATTGAAATCATAATGAATTAAAAGGATGTGGATCACAGCTGTGGAGGTAGATAATGTCTACATGATTAAAGCTGGTTAACAATGGGATCTGCAATTACAATGCCTTTGCAACATCAGAGCTTCAGTTTCAAAGTCAAAATAAAAACAACATGTACCCAAGATACAGCAACATACCTAAGAGCAGCAGCATATAAATCTCCAGGCAAAGTCTACATAAAGGACAGTTACCGTAATACTGATGTTGTTGTTTTAAAATGTTTTGCATGAAGACTTGATATTGTCTTGCAGTCTGAAAGTTTTTCTTTAAATCTTCACATTGGCTACAAGGCACTTAAAATAAAACTTAAAACTGGTGTTTGAATTGAACATTAATAAGTTTCACAGAGACTGTAAAAATGTGTATCAGGCAATGTATCAGATGTTGCATTGAACACAGTGATAGCACACTACTTCTGTACATGCCTACTCAAAAGTAGGGAGTTAAGTGAGTTTTACTTCCTGGTTAGTGTGCATTGGACTGCAGTCTAAAATTAGTACATCAAATACATTCTCTCATTCTTTATAGCAAGATGCTGTACTCTATTACTAGGTTGCTTATAGTATTAGTTACTTATGGAGCATGAATGTACCACATTGGTAATTCAACCCTTTTGTCTGCTTTAAGTTTCTCTTTATGAAACTGCCCAGTATGGGGAAATGAAAAAATGATAGTAGTAAGTTTTGTTCAGCTTGTTGGCAAATGGAATTTATTTAATATACTTTCAAAACAATTCTTAAAGAGTTTTCTAGAAGTAGTATTAGATAGCCAACCATTGTTTGGATAATGATGTGAGCTTTAAAGAAGTGGCTTGAACTTCTTGGAAATTAATGCAGAATTTGGTTTAACAAACAGAACATTTGCTTAATAAAATTAAGAAAAATTGAAAGCCAGTTCCAAGACTGCCTTTTAAAATCCAAGTTGATGGTGTTGCTTTGTGTGCTGAAAGCCTTTTGGTTTAGCTACCTATTGATGTATGAATATGAAACAGACTTTTTAGAAGCACCAGCCAGCCAGGATATGAACAGACCAAAAGACAAAGCTGTCCACCATTGTGGACATAGTCTATGCCAACAAGCGACTCCTAGGAGTGGCCAAACTGATCCATCTCTCTTGCTGACAGTCCCTTTGTCTAATGTGACTGTGGAATGAAGCTTTAAGGCTAGGCAGTAGATAAAAACGTACAATTGACCATGTCCAATGACTGACTCAATCATGTGACGTTTTCACCCGTGTACATAAAGGCATAATTGACACTCTGGACCTTGCAGATGTTTTGTAATTCATGTGGTTCCCACAATGATATCGTCAAATAAGTCTTGTGAACTGGCAATAACTGCGCTTTCCTCTTGAGCATGTTCTTCTCATTCCCAATGTCCATTTAGATGCAAATAGATCCCTGTTTTCATGATTTTTGCTTTGTTTTTGTTTTTAATTCTTTTCATGATGCCCCCAAACCCCCAGTGGCTGAATTAGCAATATTCTATATGTGGCAGGTTAGCCTAGAGCTATAAATAATTCTTCTATCTAGGGCAGAGAAAGAACATTTTCCAGAATTTCTTGTTTTTTTATATCCTGACAAATAGTGATCTAACTTTCCCCCAGAAAACTCAAAAGAATCAATGTCTTTTCTAGAAAGCATGACAGGCTGGTTAGCTGAATGCCTGTTTGGGGAAAATTAGTGGAACTATTGTTAAAGATAAGATAAAATAAGCATATGGAAGAGCAAGCCTTGCTAAAGCAAGGCCAGCATGGCTTCTACAAGGGTAAATCAAGCCTCACGAGCTTATTAAAGTTATTTGAGAATGTCAACAGGCATATGGAGAGAAGTGATCCAGTTGATATTGTGTGCTTGGACACCTTCTGAAAAATCTCTTAGCATAGACTCCTGAGAAAGCTTAGCAGTCATGGAATAAGAGGGGAGTTCCTCTTGTGGATCAGGAACTGGTTAAATAATGAAGCAGAGAGCAGGAATAAATGAACACTTGTCCTAGGAGGGATGTAAAAAAATGGAGTTCTCCAAGGATAGGTGTTGTGCTTTTAAACTTGCTCATAAATGTTCTAGAGTCAGGGGTGAACAGTTGTTTTGGGTGGTTTTAAAAAGGGGGTTGCAAAGAGCTCTAAAAGGACCTCTCCAAACTGAGTGAAAGGGCAGTAAAATAGCAAACACAATTCAATGTAACAATGTGTACAGTGATGTATGTAAGGCCAAAACATTTTAACTTCACATATATGCTCATGGGGTCTAAACTCGAAGTGAGTGACCAGGAATGAAACCTTGGGATCATAGTGGATAGCTCTATGAAGATGTCAACCCAATGTGCAGCAGTTGTGAAAAACACAGGATGACAAGGAACCATTAGTGAGCACTCTTTGGGATCAGTCAGTCAGCCAGCTACAAATCCACCTAAGTTACCTCTTCCAGCCTGCATTTTACCAGCTTCTCTACAAGAATATCATGGGGGGACTTTGTCAAAAGCCTTACTGAAATCAAGATACACTATGTCCACAGCATTCCCTTGATCCACCAAGCTTGTAACTCTCTCTATATATAAAAAGAAATGAGATTGAGTCTAGCAAGACTTGTTTTTGAGAAATTGTGGACAAATATCCTATTGAAATTCTCCATCCTCTTTGCCGACAGAGAAATTGGGGGTCCATTTCACCAAATTTCTCAAGGAAGGAGAATAAATTCTCCAACAGTTTTTTGTAGGCAGGGCTTAGTAATCTCCCTCATCCAGAGTTCAGACCATTGGTCCATCAAGCTCAACATGGTCGACAGTGATTGGAAGGGACTCACCAGATTTTCAGACAGGGTTGTCTCCCAGTCATACCTGGTGAAACTGAGACCATCTATGTACAAAGCAAATGTTCTGCCACTCAACTATGGGCTTTCCCCCTGAATGGCTTGTCATTTGCAGTGGCACTAACACAATCTCTTTCTTTTCGCATTCATCACAATGCATCAGACCAAGCATCATTCAGGGGCATTGTGGGCTGCGCAGGGTTGGGTGGAGGGCGGCAGCAGCAGCCAGAAAAAGGGTGGCTATTCAGCCAACATTCTGCAAAGTGACCTTCTGAAGAAAAGTAATAAACAAGTTATCAGAAAAATGTCATCTGAGAAATTTTGTCTTGGATCTAGTAGGGTATTGCAATTACGACATAGTGAATTGAGCAGAATGGAAGGTGAGAGGTGGGTGGTGAATTTTTGCCTTGCATGGAGCACTGTTGAAATTTCAAAGACCCAAATTTGCCCTGGTGGAGTTAAGGTGGGATTTTTTCCTACCTGACCAATGGAATTCATGCATTATACACATTTAGGTGCATCTTTATGTGGGTTACAGGTGGTCCTGACTGCCAAGAGAAAGAGAGCATTAGCATGCCTTTCTGGAAGGAGAATCAAAGCAGCTAATCCAAAACTGAATGTGGATTGATAGACTGAATGGTTAGGAAAGTTATGTGCTTGAAGCTGTTTGCCTCAGTATCAGTGAGAATGGCATCAATTCTGAATGTAGCATTAATTAATATAACAAAAGCAGCTGAAAAAAGTAATTAATTAAAAGGAAATGGATCACAGTAGTGGGGGCGGGGTAATTAATATCCATGGTGTGACTAAAACTGAACTAGCAATCGGATTAGGGATTTGTATTATCACAATGTTTTTGCAAACTCAGAGTTGAAGTTTTGAAGTCATTACAAAATGTCTTCACAGGAGAAGCACTGTCCAGGGCTTAAAGGTTAGCAGAAAAGTTAAAAACACAGATTAAGGAAGAGTGGGCAAATTTCTTTTACCATTTTCAAAAGTTTAAGGTTAAAATCGTAAATCACGTTCTGTGGAAAAGATCAAATCTGCTTTGAGCCCTATTAACCTTCATGTTATTTTAACCTAGTCTCTTGTGTTCTCCAGTTATATGTATTAAGCTTCAAATGCATTCTGTGACAGATATTATCTGTAGCTAACATCACTGCTCCCAGTGAAATTGCTTTCGTCTCCCTCACTCCTCCATCTTCAGTGGGGCTGCATGGAATTTCCTGTTTTTCCAAAGAATGCACATGCAAAGACATAAACAAGACTGTGCGTACGAAACAAAATTAAAATGTGGTGCCCAGGCAATTCAGACTCAGCTCTACAAATAGCTGGATTTTGTGTCATTCATGAAAGGTGCAATTTAAAGAAAGGAGCATAAATGATCTTATTTTGCATAATTAACTCCAGTTTTGCTAATCATGAACACTGTCAGGCAAGAAGCCAGTGGACATTGTAGTCACCTATCTTTCTGGCTTCAAGGGTTTCAACAGGCCAAACATTTCCAAATGTATCTTTACAGGCCATAAGGCAAGGGTGCCTAACCTATGGCTCTCCCCATGTTGTTCAACACCATCAACCACATTGTGAATGTTTTGGATAATCGCGCTCAATAAGTTTAAACGCCAGCGGAAGCAGCTTCATTTTAACTCAGTACTCTGAAAATAAATGGTGAATCTGTAATGTAATTCTTTTTTTCTTCTTGAATAATTACAGTGAGAAAAACATAGGAATGATATTACTTCTACTCTCTTGTGGCATTTTGTGATCCGCATTGAGACCAGTTTTGTCAGCCCAGTCTGCAGTGTCAGACTAAACTGGTGCAAGAGTTAGTCTATGTGCCTGTCGTAGTGCTTGCTTGACAGACACGATCTAATGTGTGAATGGCAATTGCAAGAATGGCCTCCACTCTTCAGAGACCATAACGTCAACTGTTACAGTGTTGCCTCATTTACACGTATATTTATTTATAAAAAATATTTATGTACCACTATTTATAAAATATATCTGACCAGTTTACAACAACTGTGCATAAAACCATACAATAAAAAGCATTAAAAAAATTAAATTGAATTGAAATGAGCTAAGTATTGTGGAAATACGTATTCTCATGGCCCTTGCGTAGGGAGGGGAGGGCCATTCCTATTATATGTGCTAATGGACAGCAGCCAGGGCATATTTGCTGCTTTCTTCCCCTCTTTGACCAAGTCTCAGCAAGCTAACCTCAGTTGTGGGCCAGATTTTGCCTTCAATCACATGCTGAACCTATTGAGGGTTTGCAAGTTGAGTGGCAAAATGTAATCCACAACAGCTCCTGTGCATGTCATTTGGCAGCCACACAACCGCAACTAAAAATCAGCTGGTTTAAGCAAAAACACTTTCCGAGGCAGCAATGGATTAAAGTGGTCCCGTGACTGGGCTCTTTACCAGTCAGAGGCAGACACTGTACTGCCTTCTGAACATGCAGCAAAAGGAGAACTAATGGTCAGGGCAGTTAATTCTCAGAACTGTTCACTGTAATATCTTGTAGGTAGGTTTGATGCTCCACTTCCAATACTAGTCCTTGCTTTGAATGGCCTGTTGTCTCTTTGCTCTGTTATAGAATATAGACTAGACAGCAACTACAGGAACCAGGAGGAAACAAACCTAAATGTTGCCAGTTGTCAAAATCAGGGGTGTCTCTTCTGCCCCTTGAAACTAAAGAAGCAGGCAACAAGAGCAAGTTTTGGTGGTAGGCAGTATGATAACTGCCCATAAAATATTTTTTCCTTGGTCAAAAGGAGTTATATTTCATACCTGGACTCACATTTACATCATGAGTCCTGAGGGCCCATCAAGTCCACCATTCTGTTTCCACAAGTGACCATCCAAATACTTCAGGGAAATTCAGAAAGCTGGTCATTTTGTTCCCAGAGGAACAAAATCTCAAAATCCTCTATTCTTTGTATCCTGCGTTTGATATTCATCATGGGAGAGACCTCTCCTCCGTGAATTTTACTAGCCCCCTTTTAAAGCCATCTAAGGCAATGGCTACCACCACATCTTGTGATACTGAATCCCGTAAGTCCATTCTGCATTGCACAAAATAGCGCAGGAGACATTACATTTCACATTTCATATGGCATCCTTAAAGCACAGAAAGCATTATATATCATTGAGCATCAGTGCTGAAACTGAGCCAGTAGAGGGAGCACATACGACAGTGTGCTTTTGTGGGTATCATAAAAAAACTTTGTGACAACTTGCCTGTGATTGTTGAGAAGAAAATGTTCAACAAATTTTGTTCGTGTCTCATTTGACCTCCGTGGCCTAGAAACCCTTCATCTCACCTCTTTCTTCAGGTTGTTGTTTTTTTCTTGTTTTCAGTAGAAAATGTATTCACAGAAATTTGATCTTTTCCCATTAGACAAAAACTTAAAGCGAATGTCTTGGTGTTTCAGTGTGCAGTTTTGTTCACTGAACTGAAAACATAGCTTCTTTAGGAAGGGCAAAGAATACTAAAGTAGATTTCTCACTTTTCTCTCCTGAAATCTGCAAGCACTTAAATACACACACTCGTGTGTATTGTCTTTGATTTTCTTTGTCTTATGCCTTTGTTAGCCTTGCCTGTGCAAGCCTTACTCCTGCAAGATTATCTATGAAAAGCCTCTTCAGAATCAACAGAGCTCTACACCAGCGTAAAGATTTGACTCCTGTACAACTAGCTAGCAGGACTTTTGCTTCATATTATATGAACATCATTTCCTGCGTCAGAAGCAAGTCACCCCTTGTGAAGGACAGATCCAAGAAAGGTCTGTACAATATATTGCAGTCGATGTTAAATTGTTTTCTCATGACTCAGTTCTAAGACTCCATGGTGAGTACCTGTTTGGCTGTGGCTGATGTGGTTGTTCTTTTCACAACATACTTGGTTTTTAATAACAAATGTGAAACTGCCAGTGCTAACTATCCCAGCCCAGCCCAGCCCAGCCCAGCCCAGCCCAGCTCATCATTTCTAGCAACATAGGGCTATTCACCTAGGCTGTAGCATGCCTGATATGGCATGCCAGCATCAAAGCTGTTGTGCAGCACTTGACTGAATGTACAACAAGAGGAACAGGAATGGAAGTGGTGACCTGCTTGATGCATAGCATCCACACACCTGAGATCAACCAGTGAGGACTCTCAAGGGAATTGCAAGTGCCAGACCTTGTAGCTGAACAGACCTGCCCCACATGCTTTGGCACACTGAAAAAACCTTGTTGGCTCCTGCCGCTTCATGCTTTCAGCACCAGCACTGGAAAGCACCCAGCTCAAGCAGAAGGGCTGCAGGTGGAGATCTCTCCAGGCTCAGCTCCAGGGATAGAAACTGCTGCTGCTGCTGCTGCTGCTGCTGCTGCTGTCACTTTCCAACAAGAGGATGCTTTACAGAAATGTGCCCAGGGAGATCCATCAAGCCTGCTCATCTTGAACTGAGAGCTTCTTGGGGCTGCTGTAGCTGTCCTGAGAGCCACTGTCTTGGAGTCATGGAAGAGGCAAAGTACAGTGAAGAGGGTAGATGGCCTTCTCTTTGTCTCCCTCCACACATGGCAATTGTTTGTTGTTACTTCCTACTGCCAATCAGCTATTGCTGTCCATGATGAAACTGCATAGTCTGAAGTCCAATGATCAAATTAGCATAATTTGTGCAATTTTCATAATATATCCTCCTCACAGTGAACTTCCTTGGATTTGTGGGTTTGAGTCGCAGCAAATAAAAATTCCCTCACCATCTCCTTTGGCCTGGTCGAAGGCGAGGAGTGATTGGTTACAAAAAGTGTTCTTGAAGTGTGTGTGTGTGTGTGTGTGTGTGTGTGTGTGTGTGTGTGTACTTGAATCTTGCCAACTCACTTACCATGGGATGTTTAGGGCCATCTGCCACCGCAAAAATACAATACTGGATTCTTGAAAAGTAAAAACAGATCGTAGGAAAAGACATGTTTTAATGAACTGAGTACAAAGAAACATGGTTTAAATAAGCTGAAAACAGAAGCAAGGTTCAAGGATCTGTTTGTTAAATGAACACCCCAAGCCAAATTGTGTTTTTAGTGCTGGAGAATGTTGGCTGTCTGGTTTCTGCCGAATGTCCCAGATCTCTCTCACTGGGATTCATGTGGGAGAAGCAGGGGGTGAATGGCAGCCTTTGTTTGGCTTTTCTCGAGGAATCTAATTATCATGTATCAATTGATTGCAAAGACCAGAACAGTGACTCTCTGGAAAAGCTTTGCGCTGAAGACACTGAGCTCATCTGCATGGTAAAATGCGGGGGGGGGGGGGAGGAGAGAGAGAGAGAGAGAGAGAGAGAGAGAGAGAGAGAGAGAGAGAGAGAAGTGTTTCTTCTCACTCTGGATAAAAATGTGGTGTGAGCAACACATAGTCACATTTAACTTGTACTATTGCTTGCCCTTAAACTCGAGTTGGTAACTTAGCAACTTTAGGGGCGGGGAGCCATGTCTTTGACAGCAGCCGATGAGTAGAAATCAGCAGGCGAAGCTTTCCAGGGGAAGAAGATAAACATTGTCACCTACCAATTGAGGCAAATCAAGCTGCTCAACAGGGGGTGGCTCAAGAGTTGGAAAACCAAAATTAAGCTCCGGACTGACATGCCACTCACAACACTGCGACAGTTTATGTTTGTACTTCAGTTTCTCTGTAAAATTAGATTATTAATTTGGAAAGCGTATGTTAAATATATTAAGTGATCAGGGCTATGATAGCTTTACCACCCCGTCTGTTCATCAGAATGTGTACCTTATCAAAATGAATGTGATATAAACGAACTGTTGTGTGGCATAGTATAGAAATCCTCACCATAGCTTTCTTTATTTCTTGTGGTTTCTTCAATGTCACCACCTTTCCTTTCACATTAAACTTTATTTCTTTTAAAAAGGATAAATTCTAGGCTTGTACGTGCTTTGCTCTGAATGTGTGTGCAAGTTGTCTGTACATGTGCCAAACTGCTTTTGACTCCTTCGTGTGTCATCCTCGTATGAAGGATCCTCATGCACAGAAGAAGCAATGGGACCGTTCCTCTATGTCCAAAATCACACAGCTGTCTGAGCCCATCCTTGACACCTATATGTTGAACATGGACATTTGATGAGAAACCTGCATGCAGAGAGCACAGGGTTCTGGAACCCTGATTTTGCAAGGTTCCAGAACATGCATAAATCAGCATTCACTATGCAGACATTCACACCCAATGCATGGGAGTGGGGAGTTTTGCTATGTTAGAGGCAAGGGCAGCAGGCTGGCCTCACTCCCCCTCCTACCCATGAAGCTCCCCCCTCCTCAGATACCTCCTCTAGACTTTAACACTAAGAGGTAAAAGGTAAAGGACCCTTGGATGGTTAAGTCCAGTCAAAGGCTGGACTATGGGATGCGGCGCTCATCTCGCTTTCAGGCCAAGGGAGCCGGTGTTTGTCCACAGACAGCTTTCCGGGTCATGTGGCCAGCAAGATTAAACCGCTTCAGGTGCAATGGAACACTGTGACGGAAACCAGAGTGCACGGAAATGCTGTTTAGCTTCCCGCCGCAGCGGTACTTATTTATCTACTTGCACAGGTATGCTTCGGATCAGAAAGCCCAAGTGGCTCAGTGGTTTAGACCACAGCGCCACCCGGGTCACTCTTTCACAGTACAGGAATGTTGATCCATCAAGCCATGTCACAGGATCACCACAGCAGAGTCAATAACAAGCAGCTCTAACAGGCCAGGTGCAGTTCTCTGCTAATAGGATTATTGATGCATTTTGTGCATTTGGCCATGAGCTAGCATCAAGTCTGAACCTGTGCATGTTTACGTGGAAGTAAGGCCCAATGAAATGAACCAAACAATTTTATTTTTTTTACATGCATGTAGGACTGGAGTCTGTGCACGCAGCACAATCCTATGCAAGTTTAGTTGGAAATGAGCCACACTAACTTGAATATATCCAAGTGTGTTTAGGTGCCAGCTTTGGAGTGCAACCCTAGGCATACTTATTAGGCCATCAGCCACACTGAATACATCAGGTCTTACCTACTGTGTGTCAGATTAAACTAAGTCTACAACTATATGCATACTTACCTGGGAGCAAGTTGGGATTTACTCAGTGGGATTTACTTCTGTGCAGATAGTCTTAGGACTGCACTGTACAGTTGTTTGGTTTTGCTTTCTTCTTGCTACAGATTAATAAAGCTTTAGTTGTTTCTTTGCCGCTTATTATGTGCTCTTTGGCAAATGGAGATATTTCAGTTTATCATTTGGCGTAAAGGGCTAACCTTTGTGAACTGGGAAACATTAGGGCTAACAGTTGTGAGTTTATCTCGTCTGGTTAGCATGACACATATTTGGTTTCAGTTGTGTGGTGTGTGTTTTTTTAAAAAAAGCATGCATAAATAATTGCACATGCCTTTTCTGTGTTGCCAATCTATACCATCCTTTCCTTCAAAAATGTACAATCCTGGACTGTCAAATAATTCCCTGTCCCACCTCTGAAGAGTAATGAAGAATTCCCCCTATGCAAGCTGCAGGCAGCTTCCATTCTATTCCTTCCCTTTCCTTTCCAAAAGCAGTGGAGCCACGAGTCTCCTGTCACTCAGCCTTCTGCCCGGCTGATCATTGTGAAAAGAGCCACCCAGATGATAGAAGCACATGAATATTGACTGCAAACAAATGCGGACAGAGCGGCACCTGGAGGCCCTAAATACAGCCCTGGAGCCTGGAGGAAAGGAAGGGGAAGGAAGGAAGGTCGCTAGCAAGAGCAGGGCACCCCCACTACACTCCTTCCTGGAAGCTGCAGGTCCCTTTGTGACACTGGCCTTCTCGACACCCTCACATTCTCCTGAGCAGACTGGGCAAGAATCAGGAATCCGCCTGGGTCATGTTGCCCCCATTGAGTGCTCTCACTCTTTCCCTCCATCACTGGAACAGTTCACAGATGCAACGGCAGCACTTGTTGACCCTGAGCCGAATGTGTGAACAGTCTCCACTAAACAGTATTAGTTTTGCATGGGGATCAGGTGTGTTCATTCACACATGTCAATTGTCACATATTGCTAGACATTTTCCAGGTTGGTGTTTCCTAGCAGATGACTGTAAAACTGCTATTTGCATTGCTAACTGCAATGGCTGTGAAAGGATGGGGAAACTCCATAGCTCAGGGGTAATGCATCTGCCTTGCATGCAGAAGGCTCTACGTTTAATCTCCAGGTAGGTGGGAATGCCACCAATCTGAAACCCTGGATAGAGCTGCTCCCAGTCAGTGGACATAATAGTGGGCTAGAAGGACCAATGGCCTGACCTCCGTATAAGGCAACTTCCTAAACAGCCCTCCTTCTCAACCCAGCAAATGCAACTATACCTCCTCCACTGGACAATCCCATAGCAATGGAGGAAAATTGATTATGTTTTAAGATTAAAGTAAGGTTTATTGATAGTTTTATCCAAGGAAAGCCTTATCATTATCACTTTAAAAATCAACATGCCACAAGACCCTGTTGATTTTGCTGCAACAGATGGTAACATGGCTACCTGTCTGAAAATGTAATATGTTTGAATGAAATCAGTATGTTGGAATGTAGAATGAATGGAACCCACAACGTCAGGTGTCCATTGCCTTGTTCACTTTGCAATGTAATAACATCATTTGCCAACAATACTCAACTCCTACATAAGGCAAAGAGGCCAATCTCTACACAAAAGAATAAATAGACACAGATATGACATCGGAAATGGCAATACAATTGAAAAACTAATGTTGGAAGATTTTAACCTCCCAGGATACACTGTAACTAACCTTAAGGTGGCCACATTCAGTATTGCAGGGGTTGTCAACCTAGTCCCTACCGCCCGCTAGTGGGCGTTTCAGGATTCTAGGTGGGTGGTAGGGGGTTCTACGGCACAAGCTGAATCCTCCTTCCATTGAGCACTGGTGTGCGGTAAGAAATTTTACCATCAAGAAAGATGCATTAGTGGGTGGTAGGTATAAAAAGGTTGACTACCCCTGCAGTATTGAAACAAAGGAACTTCAAAAGGGGACAGCAACCTGAAACCACTACAATTCATAAAAAAGTTCAATGGTATCACTTGTGGACTGAATCAGAACAACAGATTTTTAACACACTGTGTGTTAATTAACTTTCCAATGCCAGAATGGCTTTGTTGTTGTTGTTGTCATAATCAACAACAACAACAACAACAACAACAACAACAGTTTTGTGAATTACTGTTATTAATTATGTCCAGAATGGTAGCCATGCTGTTGCAGCAAAAAGAACAGAGAGTCCTGTGGCACCTTAAAGACTAAGAAATTTATTCTGGCATAAGCCTTTGTGGACTACAGTCTACCTTATATATACAAACTAATTTTTTGCAGTTATATATGCATGTGGTTTTGTATATTTCATTTTTCTCTGACTTTGCTCTTTACAACTGCACCATCTCCGACCAAGATTTGTGTATGTGCATGTACAGTATATGTGTCTAGCTATCCAGCTATTCAGCAATCTCCACTATAATTCATATGTCTGAAGGCCCAGCAGAGTTAGAGGCAGCTCTGAGCTGTAAGAGGATGGCGGAAGAACGTGTGTGTTCTAGAAACCACGAAATAAGGAGAAGAGGGGCGGCAGGAAAAAAGGGAAAGAATGGAGTGGCAGAACGCATCAGAGAGGGGGGCCAAAAGAGAGGGAGGGAGATGATGTAGCTCTGTCCACTTTGGGCTCTGACTCCAGCCAATATTGACCCTGGTTCTGCATACTGTCAACTATGTCCTTCCAATTGACTTTCCTTTCATTTAGCAACTGCCATATGTGTGTGTGCAAAATTCCTCACCCCTGTTTTAAATGTTTTTGCTTTCCCCACATGTACAATGCAAATGTAAAACCTGCCTTGATTAGCATGCATAAAATTGGGCAGAACAACTGAACTTCACCCCAGGAAGTTATTTTCCTGCATCCAAATCTGCTACAATAACTGTATCTGATCCGTAATGCAGTGGATTCTGGAGAACCCATTCTTAAACCACCAGGGAGCGAAAATAATATGTGGAAGAGTACACAAATGAGTTTATGTGGCAAGAAATGGTTTCCAATGTGTGTATAGCTCGTTGGCTCTTTACCAGGAGCTACGGTTTCTTCACTTTGAAGAAATATAAAACCAGTCACACGCTGGACTCATCAAATTGTCACACAGTCTCATCAAAGACATGATAAAATATGTATGTAAATACTACAATCTCCACACCAAAGAGCAAGATGTTTTAAGCAGACTTTAAACAAGAGTATTAGCACTCAGAACAAGCACTCCATCATTATTTTGCATCTCTGGGAGAACATTAGGTGTACAGTATATTTAATATCCTTTTTGATATGCCTTGCACTTTGTTGCATAGACTGTCGGTCATATGTATGTATAGTATATACTAACACATATAGTCAAATAGACACATGCTTGTATACGTGTGATGAGACCATGTGACGATTTGCTGAGGCCGATATGACTGATTTCATTACCTGTTGTTTCCCCCACTGAAGAGACAGTTGGCTAGAGGCATGATTGGGATTTGTTTCTTGACTAGTACATTGTTCTCTGATCCCCTTTATGCATTGCTTTTCCTGATGTTGTGTCTGCCACATCCTTAAACACAGCCTAGAGTGGCCTCACTGGGCATATGTGGAGGTGTTACGCAATACGCAATGAGAAAGATGGATTCCATTGACCTTGCACATGCTGCTGAAATCTACTAGAGAGTCCTACTTCATCTTTATTGGGATTCTGCTTGGGTTAAAACCCTGAATCCACTGCCAGGGTTCAGCTTGACTTGCATTTGAAAATCCCTATTTTTAAAATAACTAATTTGCAGAACATTCACACTTTTGCACAAATACAGTGTGAGGGGCTTAAGGATACTAGCATGTGTAAACAAATGTTTGTTTTGTTGTTTCTGGGTCTCACACTTTAGACTGCAGTTTATGTTTACATATCTGCACTCTTTGTTTTACTCAGATAACTTGCATTGTCTTCCACTGTGCTTCAGTACACATCTATATAAATATTCATTGCCTCCTTTGCTGATCATTCCCTACTTAAAGGTGTCTGCATTTGATCCTGCTGCTATAGCCCATTTGGGCATCCCTGCAAGGCAATTAAGAGACAGTCTTAAAGGGATTGGGGGAGGAGTTATTATATGCTAGAGAAACTAAACTAGATTTCCCCCCACTCCGTTGTAAATGCAGTTACATACTTATTTCCCCAACAAAGTCTAGCAGGCTTCATTTTATTATTAAGATTTTCCAGTTATGCTGCAGAACATAATGTAACTACAATAGACAGTGCAGTCAGGCGAATTCATCAAAGTAAGGCTGGAGAAAGGCAGGCCCATAGATGCTTATGTCATTTATTCACCAGCGGATTTCATCGTTATAGCTGCTTTGGGTTGTCAGCTCTGTCAGCAGAACTCCTAAGCATTTATCTCCTGCGTGACAGGTAGGACTGCAACGGGTGCCTCCTGGCATGGAGATGCTGTGACAATAAGCTGAGACTCACCTTGCAGCAACTTTGACTACCCTGTGTTTTCTTGCAATGGATCAGCTCCTATTCATGCAGTCAGTCTTACTTTTTTTGTTTCCTTTGCTCCCTCCTCATTTCACCTCCCCACCCCCCACTGAGTGTCTTCTTCTAAAGTTATTGCTGTGAAGCTCACAGTGTGACCTAGGACCACTCATCGTCATCATCATAATTAATAATAATGATTTATTATTTATACCCCAGCCACTCTGGGTGGCTTCCAACAAAATATTAAAATACAATAGTCCTTCAGGTATTAAAAGCTTCCCTAAACAGGGCTGCCTTCACTATCTCTTAGCCTTACCTACAGCACAGGGTTGTGGTGAGGATAAAATGGGCTGGGGTCAGGAGAGCGATGTACAGTTCCTTGAGTTCCTTGTGGGGAAAGCCAGATATAAATGTAGTTAAATATAAATAAACATGGATGGAAAAGTGGAGAGTGATAATACAATATTTCAGTACACCTAGATGCGGGATGGACGGATGGGGGGGACAGGATACACCACACAGCTGTGTTTACAGAAATCACATATAAAAACAAAACATTTCTGGCCTTTTAAGGAAGCAGTAGTTGGGGGAAAGGTGGCAGTGCCCCCATTAAAATGGATTCTTCCAGGATGGGACTTTCCAGACCAGTCTGTTATCTTCCCACTCCAGGAAAAAAGATTTCACAATCTACTCTGAAGACCCTTCTTTAAAGAGGGCACTTACTGGGTTGCTAGAGCCATGGAAGCCTGGCAGTGTGGTGTGACAGCATCCAAGGCTGCTGTGCAGCATCCAAGAGTCCCAATGAATTTGCCGGGACTTGTTCCCAAATAAGCAGGCACAGGCTTGGACTGCAGGTTTGTTTAGAAGCAAATGATGTTGTTGAAACTTATGGGTCTAACTAGCTTCCAAGTCAATCTGTTTAGGGGTGGTTTGTGTTACAGGAAGGGGGGATAATTGAAGTAGTTGCGGACTGGCTTTCACTTTGGCACAATCTGTATTAACTTTAACAATGAAAGAGGTGGCAATTAAAACGGTCCAGGAAACCCGATTTTCTTATTGTTCCAGTTGTATCAGCCAGAGCAGGCATTGTAACTCTCCAGCGGTTTGACTTAACACACACACACACACACACACACACCAGGAGCATTTTTCTATTGTCTCCCAAGACACCTGGATGCCAGCCAGCCAACCAGTTCGTTTTAGATTTCTCTCTGACCCTGGAAAACTTTTTGCTCTTTCAAGATGGTCCTTTTGGGGGCTGCTTGTTTTCCTCCTGCAGATCCTGTTCTTGTGAAAAGAAACAGCTCCAAGAGAGCCCCACCAGAAGCTTGAACATGTGCAGAGGAGGGTTTGGAAACCAAGCCTTATGAGGAACGGTTGAAGGAGTTGGGTATCCTCAGTTTGGTAAAGAGGAGACTCAGTGGAGCTATGAGAGTTTCAAGAAAGGAGATTCTGACTAAACATCAGGAAGAACTTTCTGACGGCAAGAGCTACTGGACAGTGCAATGGACTCTCTTGAAAGGCTGTGGACTCTCCTTCCTTGGGGGTTTCTAAGCAGAGCCACCTGTCATGGATGCTTTAGCTGAGATTCCTGCATTGCAGGGGGCTGGACTAGATGACCCTCGAGGTCCCTTCCAACTCAACAGCTCTATGGTTCTGTGAAATATCAGGGCAGGAGCCGAAGGAGCAGCATCAGGGAAAGGGACGGGATCTAGCAGACCACTAACTCCCTGCTCTTGATCCCCGCAGGAGAACTGGGGTGATGGTGACAGTCGCGGTAAATCTGCACCATGAAATCTCCCGCTTTCAAACCGCAAATCCCGAGTGGTTTGGCGGATGATGGTCCCAAAGACTTCAGGCTGTCGCTCGCTGCAAGTTCCCTGCAGAAGCTGCATCTCCTCCTCGCATCTCTCCCGGCTATTAGCCGCCTATTACGGAGGTGTGGTGCGCTGTCTCGGGCGCCTATTTCATCCCGTCCTGCCCTCCCTCCATTTCCTCCGCCGGCCAGCCGACCCCCCCCCCCCCGCCCAGCTCCATCCCCATCTCAGACAGTTTTGATGAGTGGTTTTTTGTCCGGATGGTTTGTAATGGTGCCTGTTTTGGGGTGTCCCGGGGGGTCCGGGAAGGTTTAATTCGCTGACAAAGGCTCATTTGCAGGTCAATGCCGTGGCACACTCGCCTCTCCCCTCCGCCTCCAGCGCCTTTTGTTCCCCCTCGCCTGCTCCTCATGCCAGATGGCCGCGGAAAATGCTAATTTCTCTCTCTCTTTTCGCCTTTAATTGCGGCTCTTTGCAGATGGGGGCTGCGGAGTGTGTGCTTCATTCAAATGAGATTTGCTTTTGGGTTTCCAGGCACGTTTCTTAAGTCCTATCCGAGTCAGGCAGGGATTAGTTTGACAGGGAAGTGATTAGATTAAAATCTGCACATGGGACTTGCTTCTCTTCTCTCTTTCTCTCTCGCCAGAACCTCCTAGGAATAGCCTGTGGTTGAGACCCCAGCCAAAGAGCTGCTCCAGAATGGCAGGTCCCTACTTGAAGGCTGAGGCATCACAGAACTGATCAGGCCCCACAGATAATCTCCCCAAAGGCTTTCTAGAGGACCCTGTCCACACCTTCAGCAGCCAGATACAGACGAGGTCTCTCCAAGTGAGGAGTAGTCTTCTTTGGCAATCACTCGTAGCCGAGTAAGATTGTCTTCCATAAACATGGTCTTAACAGTAGGTCTGCAAGTGGCTTTGGAGGCCAATTCTGGATCCACACGTCCTTCCACAGTGGGGACATAGGTTTCTGCGCAGGGAGTTAATTGTGGTGAGGATTTGCCAAACATGCCTTCCTCTTAGCATGTTTCTCCCTTTCAACCTGAGTTTGTACTTCTTCAAAGTCCATGACACCTTTGGTAAAGGCTGTTCTCCAATCGGAGCACTCACAGGCCAGTGATTCCCAGTTGTCGGTGTTTATACTACAGTTTTGAATTGATGCCTTGAGAGCGACTTTAAACCTCTTTTGTTGTCCACTGGCAATACGCTTTCCATTCTTAAGTTGGGAATAGAGTAGTTCCTTTGGAAGACGATCATCAGGCATCGGCACAACATGACCAGTCCAATGAAGTTGATGTTGAAAAATCATTGCTTTGCCACTGGTGATCTTTGTTTCTTCCAGTACACTGACATTAGTTCACCTGTCTTTCCAAGTCATATGTATTTTTTCCCTGGAGACACTGATAGAATCTTTCAAGGGGCTGGAGATGGCATTTATAAGTGGTCCATGTTTCACAAGCATACAGTAAAGTTGGTAGTACAATAGCTTTGTAAACAAGCATTTTTGTTTCCCGGCGAATGTCCTGGACCTCAAACACTCTGCGTATAAATGGGGAGAAAGCTGCGCTTGCAGAGCTCAGGTGATGCTGGATTTCGGCATCAATGTCATAGAGCTTCAAGCAGGTAGTAGAGAAGCACTAGATGCTCAGATGTTCCTACCAGACCTGCTATGTAATGGGAGAAAGTCCTGGGTGGAGAGAAGCTGCTATATCTGCACCATCTTCCCACCACCTTATTTTCCTTAGGAGGAAAGATTGTGTGAATCTTCCACATATACAGCTGTGGAAATGTGGGGCTTGGTAGAAATATGCACCTCTATGGCCACTGAGTGTTCAGTCACCAGAGGTGAATATGTAAGGAAGTGCCTGGCCATTTGCCTAACAGAACACCTAAGCCAAACTATAGAAAGGTGCCTTATATGGAGCAACCTCACTGGTCCAGGTAGCTCAGGACTGTCTTCCTCTGGCCTGGCTGGCAGCAGCTCACCAAGGTTGCAGAACAAAGTTTTCCCAAGCTTCACCTGAACCAGTGGCTGAACCAGTGGCCTTCTGCATGCGTTCAGGCCTTCTCATTCAGTAACTGTTGCACATACATGGCATGCAAAAGGCCCCTGGTGGGTCAATCCTTGATAAGGCTGGGAACAACTCCGACCTGCAACCCCTTGAGCCATTGCCAAACAGTTTAGAGCTGGGATGAGGAACCCAAGGCTCACAACCTAATTCTATTCGAGCGATGGCAGAGAGAGAGAGACTGTCTGTTGTGGGGAGGGGATTCTGCAGTCTTGCAGTGCAGCAAACACTGCCCACTTTGGCTTGACCAGCTATCAGCTGCAGCTCCAAATCGACTTTTCCTGTGGGTCAATGGTAAGGAAAAGGCTTCCCACCCCTATTTTAGACAACATTAAGCTAGACAAACAATTGACGGACTCAGGAGGAGTCAGCTTCCTATGCTTTGCTTTTGAATATTTCTTCACATAAAAGGAGCTCCCTGCAAACATTGTGGTAGAAAAGGTTCTAGTCTAGTTCTTTGTCAACTTTAATGTGTTTTTCAATGTGTTTTTAATGTGGAGGAGCATTCAGAACTGTGCTCCCCCTACTCATAGTCTGTTATACTGCCCATTTTACCACCTCAGCACCTCATTTTGTTACATGGGAAGATCCTAGGCTGCCTGTCATTTATATTGGATGTCAACTGCAATCCTAAATACACTCACCAGGGTGTAGAAACCCTATAGAACACAGTGAGACATATGTGGATAGAGTTTTGTCCTTTGCCTTCACAGCAAATCTATAAGGCAGACCATGATTTTTTCCATTGTACAGATGGGGAAATAGAACTGGAAAAGAAGAAAGGACATGCTTGTGCTCACACCAATGCATCCATGGTTGAGGGTGGCACTAGATTCTCATTTGCTAGAAGACCATGGTTAAAATGTTGATCAACATGGTTAAAATGTTGATCAAATGAAGCATGCTTTTAATTAAAAAAAACATATTTAGGGTGTGTGTGTGTGTGAGAGAGAGAGAGAGAGAGAGAGAGAGAGAGAGAGAGAATATTAACCACATTTAATTCTTATACATTTATTTCTATTTATAATTTCCATACAATGTGTTAAATATGAGTTCATCACTTGCATCTCCAAGAAAGATGGAAAACATTCATGTAGACAGACTTAAACATACAGCATAATAGCCCCCCCCCCTTAAAAAACCCTACATTTATTACATTGCAAAGGATTAAAATATTTATTAGCCTACTAAAGAAACCAAGCAGCCAGTTCATTCATTCACTGAACTGGAACATAGCTTGGGAAGCATGGTAGGAATTCTCTGGTTAGTCCACCCTATAAGTCATAAGGTAAGTAGTGGGATAGACTTAGAGGTTAACTATATATCACAGGCAAATGTGTATCACAGACCCCAAGGCTTCCCCTCCTCCTTAAAATAAAAAGCTGCTTTGAGAGGAGTTGATGAAAAATGTAGAAACAATGCTGGGGGGAGGTGCTTCAGCCTCTTTCAAACTCATTTTTTCTGCTCCAAATCACTCCCATAAGATTCCTATCAGATGCTTTGAAGGCAAGCAGGAAACTGGAACCACGGTGGGGATCGCTTGTGAGAACGCAATTCTGAGCTGAAAAGTTGCAGGTGAACATGGGGTTAAGCACCCACACTGCGTCTCCACTCCAGAACTGCCTCTCCTGAAGCAACATTGATGTGTAAGGTGCTTCAGTGGTCCTCCTTTATTCATTAGGATGGAGAATGACAGTAGTTTCTGAAGTGGTTGAGGCCTTTGTTTCCCATGCACCTCTCTTTTCTCTCACTGATGCTTCCGGTCAAACAAGTTTTGCATGTTGGTGGAACCATCTAAAAACATGTTTCAACAGGTGGACATGGGATGAGCATATGCACCATCAGCAGCGATCCCTCTTTCATGGGTATAGCCAAGGGAGGGCAGGGGGGCAGCTGCCCTCCCCTAGATCAAGTAAAACAATAGAAGTCACTTCAGTTTTGCCCCCTCCCCCAAATCCTGGCTACGCCCATGCCCTCTTTCAGACCATCTTAAACTCCAAAAAACAGACGACTGCCTTTCTCTAGTTTTCGTTTGATGATATCCCCAGGGCTCCATTGCTTTTTTGTAGTTGCATTTAATTTAAAGTGATATAAAGGCTTAAGATAAAGCCTGCCAAACTCTAATCCATGGAATAGAGCAGGGGTAGGCAACCTAAGGCCCAGTGGTCAGATGCGGCCCAATTGCCTTCTAAATCCAGCCCGCAGACGGTCCGGGAATCGGCGTGTTTTTACATGAATAGAATGTGCCCATTTATTTAAAATGCATCTCTGGGTTATTTGTGGGACCTGCCTAGTATTTTTACATGAATAGAATGTGTGCTTTTATTTAAAATGCCTCTCTAGGTTATTTGTGGGGCATAGGAATTCATTCTTCCCCCCCTCAAAATATAGTCTGGCCCACCACATGGTCTGAAGGATGGTGGACCGGCCCACGACTGAAAAAGGTTGCTGACCTCTGGAATAGAGTGACGGGGCTGGCTGCCCAAGCCAGGCCTCATGCATGTAATGATGCACTCATTTCGCAGGGCACACGTTATGGGACAATCTAAACTGGTTAGTGGTTGTAGCCATAGCTGTTCTAGAACACTTGCACAGGGCAAGCTGATTGAATTAGGCAATGAAAGGTTGTAAGATCTGTGCTGAGCTCTAGCCACTGATTTGTTAAATGAGCCTGGGCAAGATGGTTTGTTTTTAATGTTGGGAGCGAATCTTAATGGCACAGAGACTTAAACCAGAATCCTACAACATGACGTGAAATGTGTGCATCCGGAAGCTTTGAAGCAGTTTTAAGCATGTCTGTATCTCTGTACTGTGACTGTGGTGTTTGCCCCAAGGCAGTTTATTTTGCAGGCCTATCCTTTAAGCACAGGGCAAACGGGAAAGTCTTAAAAGTTCAGTGTCAGCTGAGGTCTAGGGCACTGCAGGACTGGGGACAGCTCACTCAGGGCAGCAAAACTTCCTTTCCACGGAGACAGGGCAGAGTGTGGTACTGGCATGCACAAGCCATTAGCATGACTTTGTAGCTCCTAAGCCTGTGCTTTAAAGTTCAGCATGTTAGGCTGTGTTTTTGCAAGTTTGGCACCTTTTGCTTTCAGCATATTAAATGTACAGTAAGCATCATGAAATGAGGGGGAATTACACCATTTGATCTATTGCTTTTTCCTGTATTAATGTTGCCACTGCTGGCTGTCTGCCAGCTGGTTCATCTGTTGCTGTAGCGTAGTTGCTTGTGAGCTAAGAAACCCTGGCTACAAATCCCACCTTCTCTCGAATAAGTCACCAGTCCTCAGTCCCTACTGATCTTACGTTGTACAGGCATATCTTAAGCTTGAAATATCCCAACATAGGAACATCAGAAGCTTCCTTATTCTGAGCCAATCCAGTGGTCCCATCTAGTTTAGTACTGTCTACACAGACTGGCAGTCTTAATCCCACTGAAAAGCAATACAAGAAACTTCCAAGCAAATCTGTTTGGAACTGGGGTGCAGTTCTTACAAAAAAGAATTGTCCTTGAAAGCAACTAACACAAATAAAAGTGCCACATCACAATCTTAACATTTTAAAAACTGCATTGCACCCACAGTCTTATTAAAATACTTCCAAGTTGCTGTGTCACCCATTTGGTGGACTATCCTATATGTTTTTTGTTTTGTTTTTTAAATGCAAGAACCTTTATTTGCTTAGAGGCTTGCCAGTAAAAAGGCCTCAAGTCTTAATCCGCTTTCTGCTACACACCAATGAAACTTAGGAAGCTCTTTGACTATTGACTTTTTCATGTGGAAACCGATCTGCTGAGACTGGAAGTGAAAAGGGGCCGTTCCTTGGAAGAAGAAGAAGAGGCGGGGGGAAACCCCTCTGAAACTTTGAAGAAGTCGTCATCCTTGGCCTGTGTTATAGCAGCAGCAGCAAAAGCTTTCTGATCCTCAGATTTGTAAACTTGTAGACATAATAATGCCATTTCTCTAGTGTTAGCAGGTGTCCTGTCTGGAAGTTGCTGCCTCAGTCTCCAGCAGTGCTGGGAATTAGAAAATTGTCTGTCTTTCCTGAACCGTGAAGTGCTTCTCTTAAATAAAGGCCAGGTCAGATGTTAAAGGGACATTCTTGTCTTCTGAAGCCGAAATAATCTACAGTCACGTAGAGAAATGAAGGCACCCTTCTCCTGAAATGGTCAATCTCTTGATCGGCCCATTATATTCTGAAGACTGAGATAATGGGTGAGCAAATAAATAAATACAGACTCCTCTGCTTTCTTGACATTTCACAGTATTCCCCTTTCAATTGCCAGTGCATGCTCCATATCAGTGTAACCTATAATCATTTTCCTGTTGAGCCTCAACCTTTATAGCCAATATATAATTTCACTGAAAATTATTTCAAGGCTTCTTTTCCCCCAGCCACCCTCAGCTCACTTCCCTGTAATCCTTTCTTTTCTTTTTTCTTTTGCTGGCATGGTGTTGTATTGCTTTTACTGAGTTTAACAGTCATGTATCTGTGGGCATCTAAAAATAATAGAATAATCTGATACTATTTCTGTTTTGTTTCCAACTCTCATCCTAATTATTTTGAATATAAAACAATTAAGACAGAAATCCTAACACATTTACTTGGAAATAAGTTCTACTGAAATCAGAATTACTGTACTTTACAAATAATTAATCAACCAAGTTGAGTGCAGGGCCATGATCAGAGGCACAGATGTGCCAATCTACGTGCGCTCTACGTGGGGCTACCTTTGAAGGTGACTCGGAAACTACAACTAATCCAGAATGCGGCAGCTAGATTGGTGACTGGGAGTGGCCACCGAGACCACATAACACCAGTCTTGAAAGACCTACATTGGCTGCCAGTACGTTTCCGAGCACAATTCAAAGTGTTGGTGCTGACCTTTACAGCCCTAAACGGCCTCGGCCCAGTATACCTGAAGGAACGTCTCCACGCCCATCATTCAGCCTGGACACTGAGGTCCAGTGCCGAGGGCTTTCTGGCGGTTCCCTCACTGCAAGAAGTGAGGTTACAGGGAACCAGGCAAAGGGCCTTCTTGGTAGTGCTCTCTCCCTGTGGAACGCCCTCCCATCAGATGTCAAGGAAATAAACAACAATCTGACTTTAGAAGACATCTGAAGGCAGTCCTGTTTAGGGAAGTTTTTAATGACTGATGTTTTAATGTATTTTTAATCTTTTGTTGGAAGCCGCCCAGTGTGGCTGGGGAAACCCAGCCAGATGGGCAGGGTATAAACAATAAATTGTTATTATTATCTTAACTGGTGGGCATGGTTTACAAAGGAACAGATGACACACAGAGAGAGAGAGAGAGCTGTTTAGGACTTTAAATGTTAAAACCAGCACTTTAAGCTGAACTTGGAAACAAATGGCTAGCCAGTGTAAATGATGGAAGCCAAAAGTAGTGTGCTCCAGTCTCCAAATTCCAGATAGCTTCCACATTCTTAACCTTTGGAATCCTTTGAATTGTCCTTCAAGGCAACCCTGGATAGAGAGTTTTGCAGTACTTGAAACTGGGCCTTGGAAAATGAGGGTTTTAAGGAAGGAGGTCCCTCATACAAGCAGGGTTCAGGGCCACAGAGTCTACATCGCTTCAGCAATAACAGAACTCTGTCCTGTGCCAGTGCCTGGCTGCAGTATTATTTACCTGGCAGAAGCATACCTGCCTCAGGATATATTCATTCACCCACTATTAGAGGAGTAGGGAAGACCAAATACATTGTCCTGTTAAATATTTTTATTTAAATTCTGAAGATGGAAGGCAGGCGGGGTTTTTATGGAATGGCTTTGGGGAATCAAGACTTCAGAAGAGACAGCTGTAGAGTGAATTCTGCATTGTGTAGTCAGGCTGAATCAAAATGGGGTTTATTTTATTATGAGCTGGCCACCCAGCTGCAGTAACCTGATTAGTTCCGTATATATTGGCAGAAGTGTCCCACCATATCTATTTTCCTCCCCATAATCAATTCAGTTTCCAAAGAGGCTCCAGATGGGCTCTTTGCAAGGCTTTTGATTAAGTAGCATAACATATACAGCAGTCTGTCCTCCCGCCACCCAAAAATACAACACACTTGCTATGAACTCACTCCCTTAACAACAATTGCGGAAGGTATATTTAGGAAACGGGAGAAAGAATGAGGGGTGATGAATATGCACGATTGTTGTTATTTACACCGAATACATTGTGACAAAAGATGGATGGATTTTAAAAAGAAAACAAAGATATTCCCAACATTTACCCCTTGTCTCATCCAAAATCATTTCTCTGCTAAATAACAAATGCTGGTGTGAAGAGACCTATAAGGAATTAAGGCAAGTGGCTGAAAACAAGGTTTGCATAAAAGAACTAGTATTATTAACCTCTTCTTGCTGCACAAATTAAGAAGGGGAATTTTTAGGTGGACTTTAATAGGAGCTGTCCTCTGTAAGGTGGGGAACAATGTTTTTAAAAAACCCATCTGTGTACATCTCTTAATTAACTGATATCAATGAAATAAGGAATTGTACAAAGATTATTATTTTTTAAATATACCCAAGGGGAGACGACAGTAACGTCTGTTCATGAACTACCCCTCAAATATTACCTATAAATGGATAGATAATGGTTTCTTTCAGTGACAGAAGCATTAATTAAAGGAAGGAGACAGGGAAATGATTTTTAAAATGGCAATTTAGTCAAGTTGATATTGTTTAATTTCTACACAGGAGTTGCAGTCACCAATAAATGTTCTCTAGCTGGGTCTGAGGAGGCAAAGAGCGGTTTCCATCTGAGCATTTGGCGAGGGATGAGTCTGACAGCCACATCAATAGAAAAATGAATGAAGATTTTCCCACTAGCCAGCTTTCCCTTAATTTCCCTGCAGTGTGCCTAACCCTTTGGGAAAGTGCTGTAGGATTATCGCTTAAGGACACTCCTTCCATTCCAAGGAAGGAGGATTTCAACATGCTAAATTCACTTTCCGGCTGCTGGACAGGAGGAAAATGTTTCAAAAGGAACATTGTAACCTCTGTTCTTGGAAGAATGAGCAAAGACAAAGAGAATTTCTAGTTCTCATTAACTCCAGGGGTTAATATTATTCTAATTGGTCCCGTTCTTCTATTGTCACATGAATCCTATATAGAAAATGCTTGATGCTGTAATATTCCTTGTAAACTAAAACTCTGCCATCCCCAAAATGCGAAGCTTCTAAATCTAATCAGTGTGTAATACACACATCCACATCCTTGTGACAAATGGCACTTTAAAGTCCCCTGACAGATGAAGAAGCCTCAGTTAAATATTTCAAGATCTCCGCTACACAAGTTTCCTCTAATGCATGCACTTTTGGGTGACATCTGTCTTCGGCACCTAATAAAGTGGTCTAGGTATAAAATGAACTTCATAGGATTGCTTTGACACTAAAGGCACATATGGCTCATAATTAGCTGGATATCTCTTATAGTTAAATGATTCCTCCCTCTCTCTCTCTCTCTCTTGCCCATTCGCATCAATAATAGAAGCAAACAAAGTTCCAATTGTTCCCTGTTGCGGGACATTATGTGCCTGAATAAATGGATGTTGGCTGTGTCTACATGGATTTGCCATATGGCTACAAAGGCCAGAAGAATAGGGGCAGTGTGCTTTGTGCTGGGAATAAGAAGGAGGCAGTGCTATGCAGGGTGTAGCCAGTCAAAGTCGAGAAGGAAAACAGAACAGCACACCTTCCAAAGATAGAAAATGAAAAATCATACTCCCTTGTCCTCTCCTAGGACAAAGCGACTTGGAAAACTATTTCTATTGTTTCCAAGTGGATATTCACATATTCGGTACCCAAAAAGTGGGCATTTGTTAACCAAGTCTATAAGG
Source organism: Podarcis erhardii (assembly GCF_964252035.2). Classification (NCBI taxonomy): domain Eukaryota; kingdom Metazoa; phylum Chordata; class Lepidosauria; order Squamata; family Lacertidae; genus Podarcis; species Podarcis erhardii. Next base: position 74,896,722 of record NC_138497.1, on the reverse strand, counting down.
GATGCCAATTGAGACTGCAAGAACTGAGACTGCAGGAGGGGAGTAGAATCGGGCTCAAATTCAGTGGCCGAGTAAAATGGCTCTCTGAGTGTTCCTGAATCATCTCCAAGGAAATTTTTAAAAATCCAATGGTTTTCCTTATCTTGTAGAACCCAAAGTCTGTTACTTTGTAGCAGGAAAATACATGGTAGCGTTTTAGTTTCCTCAAGGATAATTTTGAGTGCAATAAATTCACAGCCCTTACTCACTTGTTGTGGCCAAAGCAAACCTCCTCTTTCAATAGCAGGGAAATTATGCTCATCTAGCACTCAAACCACAATGTTTCACCCATGGAAAAATGCACTGTGCTCTCCAGCTGGCACTTCACTTGAGATAATTTTGTGTGGATTGTGCCATAGTGCACCTATTAGATAATTCATCCACATGCCCTCTGAAATATAAGACTGTCAAATAATTTATAATAAAAAAAATTGGCCATCTAAAATACATTTGACAGTCTCTCATCAAAGGCTTGTGACTAAACTTTGCAGCCATGGGATGAGAGGACAGATCCTCTTACAGATTAGAAACTGGTTAAACAAAAAGAAGTAGAGAGTGGGAATAGATGGACAGCTCACAACAGAGAAAGATGGCATGCCGAAATGGGTTCTCCCAAGGATCTGTACTGGAACCAGTGCTGTTTAACTTTCTCATAAAAGAAGTGGAGTTAGGAGGGAGCCAGTGAAAGGCCCAAGTTTTAGGATTACACCAAATTATTCAGAGTAGTGAAAATCCAAGTAGACGGTGAAGACTTTCATAAGAAAGAACTGAGAGCTTCATCCTAAAGTGATGCACACTACAGCAGAAAATCTTCACACCAGATAAGAGATTGTGGGGCCATGGTAGACAGCTAATAGAAAATGCCCTCAGTATGAAGGAGCTGTGGGGAAAAAGCAAATTCCATGGTAGGAAAAAGGAATTACCTGGAGGGAGTTCCCTGAGGATCAATATTGGGACTTGTGAGCAATAATGTAGCCAAGTTTGCTGATGATACCAAATTGTTCAGGAGGCTCTAAACAAAAAGTAATTGTAAGGAGTTCCAAAAGGTTCTCTCCAAACTGGGTGAATGGGCAGTAGAAAGGCAAAGCAACGTAAGCATCATATTGAGGCATTCAAAAAACCTAAGCCATTACACCCTAATTTCACATATAAGTTAACAAGGTCTGATATCGCCAGGAATGAGACCTTTGGGCCATAATGGATAGCTGATGAAGGTGTTGACCCAGTGTGCGGCAACTGTGAAAAAGGTGAATTCCATGTTAGGGATAGGAAAGGGATTGATAATAAAAATGCCAGTATCCTAATGACATTTATACAAATATACAAAAATACCAGGGACACTTGGAATACTGTGTTCAGTTCTGGTTGCCTCACCTCAAAAAGGTCATTGTAGAGCTGAAGACAGTTCAGAAAGGGCAACTACAATGATCAAGGTGTTGGCTGAAGTCCCCTATGAGGAATGGTCACAATATTGGGGACATTTTAGTTCAGAAGGAAGCGCACAGAGAGACATGATAGAGGTGTACAGAATTGTGTGTGATGTTGAGAAAGTGGACGTCCAGTGAGCCAATTATCTTTCATAATGCATCAAGTGAAGCTGAATCTTGGAAGATTCAGCAGGCAAAAGAATAGTACTTCTTCACACAGCACATAGGCAAACTATGGAATCCACTGTCAGAAGATGTAGTGATGACCACCGACTTGGGTAGCTTTTAAAAGAGGTTTACACAAACCCATGGAGGAGAGGGCTGTCCGTGGCTATGTTCTGCCTCCACTGTTAGAGACAGTGAATATCAGCTGCTGAGAATCACAAGCGAGGAGAGGACTGTTGGACTCAGGGCCTGCCTGCAGGATTCCCATGGGCATCTGGTTGGCCATTGTGAGAAGAGGATGCTGGCCTAAATGGGTCTTTGGTCCAATCCAGCAGGGCTCTTCTTATGTTGGACTCCAGCTCCCATTAGCCCCAGCTAGCATAGCCAATAGTCAGGGTGAGGGCCACCAATCCCCCATTCCTGCTGTTACATAGGCTTCTGCCTTATAAAAAACAATTCATATTGTGATATGTATGAATGACCGACAAGCATACTAACACATTGTCAACTTGTAACTTTTTCCTAAGAGAGAAACCAAATCAACAAATTTCTAAATTATTTATAAGCCTGTGATAATTTTCACTAGACATTTGTACACCACCTCAGCTTTTGCCCTCTCTTCTAATTCTGTCAATTCACCTAGCTATCATTATAACAGAACTGAACAACACAATTCCGTTTCCATGACATTTTGGAAACTCAAAACAGTATTATTTTTTTCCCTTCTTTTGACATTTTGGTGCTTCCAGGCTGTCACTATTTTCGGGTGGGATTCAGCCACACTCTGGCAAATTCAGAATGCAGAATCATAACTTGATTGGAAGGTCACCTGCTTCCCAAAAAGAACAGACTTTTTGTGATAAGGAAAGTGACTGGAAAATGTGCTGGATAGCGTGGGTAAAGACTTGCTTTGATCTAACTCCCTACAAACCATTCAGGATGAATACTGAATAAATGGTGTCCTGTCTACAATTTTCCTGGTTTCTAACTTCTACAAAGGCTTCTCCACTCGTGATGGAGCATACATTTCTATAAAGCAGCAGCAGCAGCTGCAAAAACCAATTTGGGAATGTCCTGCAGCATCCTAGCCCGGATTGGAACACCCACTAGTCTGATGCTAAACATAATGTCCACCTCTCAACATCCCAAGATTTCAGCCACTGGTTTGCTGCAGCTTGGAGCTTTCATAGGCATCAAATGGAAGTGGACTGAGGGTACTTCCAGACTGGGCCTTTATATTGCAAGCAAGTCATTGAGACATTGCAAATGGTTAGTTGGCAACAGTCTGTTTGGTTTTTTGGTTTTTTATTATAAAAAAACTTAAACCCAGAATAAAGGGTAGCTGAATACAGACTTGCATTTTGATGCCAACGACATAGGGCAGATCTGAACCATACATTTAAATCACGTTCAATGCATATTTAGGATATATTACTTCCCCCAAGGAATCCTGGGAACTGAAGTTTGGTAGGTATGCTGAGACCTGAGACCTGGAGCTCTGTAAGGGGGCAACAACAGTTCCCACGATTCTTTGGGGTAAATTGCGTGCTTTAAATGTGTGCTGGATGTGTTTTGAATGTATGATGTGGATCTGCCCATAGGTGCTGTTGTTGCATACATGGATGAGGTGTTCTTATCCCACAATAAGCTCCCATCTGGAAGCATCCTGAGAGGCTGGCAGAAATTCATACTGGTGTACAAGGATGATAAACTAAGGACAGACCACCGCCCCCAAGGGTCAGGTGTGCTTAAGCTCACTCATTTCCCTTAGCTCTGGACTGTGGCCGATTTTGACATAGCGTGCAACAGCAAAGATACTGGAAAAGCCAAAATAAAAAGCAAAACAGGCAAACAAACACCCCCACTCCCCAAGATAGGTGAAGTGCTGCTCTTCAATGGGAGCTAATCTCTAGATCTTAAAACCCTTGCGGGAGCATCCAGAATTCAAGGTTAGCTGCTGTGCCGCTCGCCAAGCTCTTTGTGTACAGATAAAATAGGATGCTTTGAAAAGCAGCTAAACTCCTAAATCAGTTTAATAACTGCCTGAGGGTGGCTTCTTGCACCTTAGTGGAGGGCTGTAGCAGCCGAGGCCGGGCCATTTGAAGGCTGAGGCCTGCGGATCTTTCATTTCAGAAGCTCCTATTCTTAGCCATGGGGGTGGGGCGGGCTGAGACAATGGCAGCCCCAGAGACACCTGCTTGCATGAAAGCAAGAGAAAAGCCCATAAATCCTGGAGGATCCAGCTGCCTCCCTCCATGTATTGTTGGCGTTTAATAAGGAGGGGGGAGGCTCCTTTCCCCCCCCCACCCAACTTTCACCTTTCAAAAGGCACAATCGCCTCCAACCAGCGCCATAGGCAGAGAGGCCTATGAAAAACATCCAGTTCTCTTGATTAAGTGATCATACAGTTTGGACGTAAATCAAGGTTACTTTTATGCCGAGGGGGCGGTGCCTGAGCTTAATCCCGGGGAAGAACTTCGAGGGAGAGAAGATTTTGTTTTAAATCAGTACAACCGGCTGGATTCTTAAAAAGCTTCCCTGGCTTAGAATATGTGCTGTGTCGTATCGGACTCCTCTTACTCTTTTTAATATAAAAAGAAAGGAGCGGGGCACCGGGTGGAGAGGAGAGAAGATATCCAGAATCCAGGGGCCGCTTGATTCATGCAGGAGTCGAAATGCCTCTCACAATAACTAATACTACTGCTAAGAGGAGTACCTCTCAAGGAACTTCCTCTAAGGAGCTGATATCCAAACAACCCCACAGACCGACCCTGTAGGTCGGAAGAAGATCCCGTCGGCGATCGCTTTGTAGCTGAAGGTGGGGGAGGGGAAGGGAAGGGAAGGGAGAACCCGAGGGGAACAAGTTCACACACACGCACACACTCCCAAGGCAGGGCTTTTCTATCAGCTGGGTCCGACCAAGCCCAACTTAGCGGGGCAAGATCAAAGCCAGGATCCCACAGGCGGGAGTCTCACTCCTTTCTGCAGACTGCGGAGAAATCGAGCCTGGCTTCTGAACTGCACACGGAATCTCCTCCTGCACCCTCGACGCCGTGCCCGTCCCGTCCCCCCCCCCCCCGCTTCATTTCCCGCTACACTCAGGTCCTAGCAAGCATTCATTGAAAGGAAGCGAGTGGTCCCTGGAAGAACTGCTTCTTCCACGTTGCGTACAAAGGATCCGGAATGGCGGCTCCCAGAGTTTCAAAACACACACACGCCCCGACAGCGCCTTTCCAGACTCTGGTTCCCTGGAGCCCTTGCAGCCGCCTAAGGCCGCTTTACGTCGACTGTTTTCACGCGACTCCACAAGTTAAAAGCAACTTGGCGGGGGGGGGGGTTGGCGGGAGCAGGTCCCGCTCCGAATAGCCCCTTTCTCTGAGCGACCTGTTACTTGGAAGGAGGTTCCCTGCATTTGGGTGCCACTGACTCGCAAGGAAGCGCCCTCTTTGAGCGGGAAGCGCGCCCCGGGATCAAAGAAACTCCGCCGACTTCGGAGCTGCGGGGCGGGAGGAAGGGCGGGGCGAAGGCGGCCGAGAGCGCCGGGCTCCGAAGGGGCGGAGGAACCAGGGTCACTCCTGTGCCACTTATGAATATTAGAGCGCTGCGTAAAGGGGGGGGGGGCGTGTAAACGAGACGCAGAAGTTACCGTAAAGCCCTGAAGATATTCGTACACACACACACACACGACTCCAGACTAGTTTCACTTTACTGCTCCTAATTACCTATTGTTCGACGGGTAATTTGGGGAGACGGATTAACAGCCCTCCCTTAGAATTGCAAAATCAATCTCCTTTGCTCAAGCTACTAGAATCCAGATCTTCCCATTTACGGCGCGATCCTAAATTCTGGATCTGTTTACTCGGAAGCCCCACGAATTGGGGTTGGATCGACGGTGCCGTCAGGCCAGGAATTTGGCTCAGTAAGTAGTGCAGTAGGGCTGGACGGGAAGTCAGTAGGGCTGGCTGCTTACCACATTTTGAAGCAAGTGAAATAACACACGTGGCCATCTAAGGAGGGAGGAGCCGCCCCAGGACCATCGAGTTGGATTCTTTTTAATGGGTTAACCTCCTGAGTGAGTAAAGTTGCACTCCTACAACCCAGTAGTACTAGGCATATTTACTCACACTTACTCTGTGATAACCGTGCACAGGATTGCAAGCTTCTGCACACTCCGCAGTAAGTAAATGGGGTTTTCACCGCCTGAGAAATCACTATTTAGGGACAGGCACTACTGCTGACAGAGGCTTAGCATAATAAAATCATGGAGTTCAAAGGGACCCTGAGGATCATTTAGTCCAGCTCGCTGCTACTACAACCTGCACCATTGAACAGTGATCGGTATTAACAGGTTGATATAATCTGGGTACTGAACATGACATGATTTTGTTATGTATGGAAAATTGTCTTTCCAATCCCCCCATCAGAAGTGAACTCTAGTTCACCAAAGCTTAAGGAATCTGTTCATCTTTAAAGTACCAGCTTTGTTTTGCTGCTGCAGGCTAGCATGGTGGCTTATTTTGAAGCTTCCAAACATAGACCTATACTTGAGCAAATCTCACTGGTTTCATCCTATTCTCTTTATGAGTAACTGAATTTAGGGACCATCTACTGCTTATAAAAGGCTTATTCCCAAGTAAGCTTGCATCTGATCCTAAACACTATGGAAAGTAAATTAAAGTGCTGTTTTTGACCTATTAAAGCCTTAAATGGCTCAGGATCGCAATACCTCAAGGAACGCCTCTTCCCAAATGAACCAACCCAGACCCTGCGATCACCATCTGAGGCCCCCTTCATGAGAGTTCTGTTATCTTTCCACAAGGGCCAACATTGATGCCGAAATCCAGCATTGCCTGAGCTCTGCGAATGTGGCTTTCTCCCGATTGAAGTGCAGAGTGTTTGAGGACTGGGACATTCGCAGGGAAACCAAAATGCTTCTTTACAAAGCTATTGTACTACCAACTTCACTGTATGCTTGTGAAACATGGACCACTTATAAACGCCATCTCCAACTCCTTGAAAGATTCCATCAACGGTGTCTCCGAAAAATTTTACACATCACTTGGGAAGACAGATGAACTAATATCAGTGTACTGGAAGAAGCAAAGATCACCAGTGTTGAAGCAATGATTCTTCAACATCAACTTCGTTGGACTGGTCACATTGTATGGATGCCTGATGATCGTCTTCCAAAGCAACTACTCTATTCTGAACTTAAAAATGGAAAGCATAATGCTGGTGGTCAACAAAAGAGGTTTAAAGACTGTTTCAAGGCAAATCTAAAAAAATGTAGTATAAACACCGACAACTGGGAAACACTGGCCTGTGAGCGCTCCAGTTGGAGAACAGCCTTTACCAAAGGTGTCATGGGCTTTGAAGACACTTGAACTCAGGATGCAAGGGAGAAATGTGCTAAGAGGAAGGCACGCTTGGTAAATCAACACCGTGATCAACTCCCGCCCAGAAACCAATGTCCCCACTGTGGAAGGGATGTGTGGATTCAGAATTGGCCTCCACAGTCACTTATGGATTCATTGTTAAAATGGTGTTTATGGAGACAGTCTTACTCAGCTACGAGTGATTGCCAAAGGAGGAGGAGGATGGCAATACAAGAATGGGCTTTTTCTTTGCTGGCTCCCCATTTGTTGAATGTTCTCTCAAAGGAAGCTTGCCTGGCCTCTAGGCAACACTGATCTTTAAGTAACTGTGACCTTTTAGAACTGGGTGTATTTCTTTTTTTAATGTATTTCTTTAAAATGTATTTCTTTAATGTATTTTTTTAAATGTATTTCTTTTTCCTCTTGGTTTTAATATATCTATGTGGGTCCCCCCCCCCCGGCTTATTTGTTCATCTGTTTGGTTGTAAGTTTCTTTGGGTAGCCCTGGGCAAGATAAAACGTCTAACAAATTCAATAAATAATAATAATATCTGTTTACTTCTGAGTTCGAATTGCAATTGGACTTCAGTAAGTTTTGAGGAAAGCTTTTGATTGCAATTTTATGTAAAGTTCCATTGAAATCAATGGTTCATGTAAATAAGAATGCTATAAATTTTTACTTATATGTGTTACCTGAAAATAAGTCCCATCGGTTTGCTTGGCACTTATTTTGAAGTCTCTTAGGCTCACAGCCTTAATCTATCTGGCTATATTGTATGTGTGAGTGAGTGAGAGATAAGGCACATTTAATTAAAGGCCAAGATTTTGACATTCCAGGAAATTTATGGCTGTGCTGGGAAGGCCTTTGGAAGCATGCACAACAGATGCAATATTTTGTAAAGATATATGCTATTGTGGACAAGACCAGAATGGCTCTCAGCTATTGAGTTAAGGATTAAGGGCTCCCTGAGTGCATTGACATGGCAGAAGAGCCACTGTGGTTTATTGTGCCAATGATCCATAAATAACGGGTCACTAGGAGATTTAAACGGCCAGTTAGAATCTTTGCAGTAGTGTATGAGGGGTGTGCCAAGGCATGGCACACGTCAGGGGAACTGGAGGCTGCAGAGAAAGAGACTGAAACAGGGTACTGGTTGTTGAGGTCCTTCCATTACATCTCTTTATGTCTTATTGATGGTGGCCAGATCACAATATGTGGAGTACCTCTCTGAAATGCAACCTGCATTTTGTTGTGATCATTGGCAAATATTTACCGAGTTCACTGAATCGAAACACTTCTCTTAACAATGGAGTCCTAAACTTTGAATGACATCATACAGAGTGATACTTTTTGTAGCATACTGACGGATGCCCGTTTGCCATTTTAAGCTCAAGAGAGGAGATGGAGCCAATCATATCTCACAGGCTCATGGACCTCTTACAATGCACATTGCTGAAAGCAGGTGTTCGTTACATCAGCGCAATTGCTTCTAGGCTGTATTGGGCACTGTGTTTTATGGGTACATCTTAACAATGTGGTGCACAATCGCTGGACATGAGCTGGAGTACAGAATTATGGCAGAAGGTCCCATTGAGCCATACTTAAAACATTTCCCCCCCTTATGGGCTACAATCAGAACCACATTTGCTTCCATAGAAATGAATGGGGCTTCTTTTGAAGTAAATATATTCAAAAGATGGATGTCAGATCTTATGCAATACTAACACTGATTTCTCAACTCCCACCTAAAAACAAATGTTATTGTTATAAAATTTCCATACCACCCTTCATCTGAAGATCACAGGGCAGTGAGAGTATACATACCTTTTAAAGACATTAGCCAATGATATTTTCAGAAGGCGATAGAAAATTCCTTCCTCATGGCTTTTCTATTGACAAAAACAGTGTGCCTCCAATACACACACAACACCTAGAGTGCACCTTTACAAGCGTATAAAGAGCCAACAGGCTTTCAACCCACCACCATGCATTTCACAGTGTATTCTAACTTGCTGCTCCCTTTCCCACTGTTCCACAGGAGGCATCCATGGGATCAATTAATTGCAGTCATCCTGTGCCTTTGCAGCTGAGCAGTTTAGCTTCATGACGCTTTGCACCTCTAGTCTTAAATATTATAAGGTATAAGCCAGTGCTACTGAAATAAAATTATCCTTCTTTCCAAAGCATGGCTAGGAAAACTATGGCCCTCTATATGCTGCTTCGATCCCCAGCTCACAGCCATCATTGCCAATAATCGGGGATGTCGTCTAGAGGGAGGCATGGCACATCTATGTTCCAAGATGCAGGTAGGATTAAAGTTAATAAGCCATCCTACATGCAGTAAATACAGTGCTGGGGGTACTGTTTAGGGTTGTGGTTGTTGTTGGAGGGTGTCGCTGTTGAGAATTATTTGTTTGTAATTTTTTTTTATCGTTTTAACAATTTTATTTTTGCATTTTTCAAAATTTATTACATAGATCTTAACAGTTCTTTTTCTCATATTATTTTATCATATATGGGGAAATTGTTCAGTTTAGTTGTGTACTTTCTGAGGTTTTATTGTTCGTGACTTTTGTTGCATTTGTAATTATGTATTTTTTTTCATGTTATAAGCCGCCCCAGTATTTAACTATGGAAAGGCATCATACAAGTAAAATTACGTATGTGTGTATCTCTGTACCTTGAAAAATATTGTTTATGCAAATCACAATTCGAAAGACACAGCTAGCAGTTCATATTCAGTGCTGGACTGCTTTTTTTGGTAGTCCATGTGATACAGCAAATTTGTGTTTTGCGTAAACAGGTGAGTAGATTTGTCTCTCCAGTGTGAACCATACCAGACTGGTGGTACTGGGACATTCACGACAGAGAATTTGAATGTGACTTTTATTTGAATGTGACTTAAGGATGCTTGTCTTTTATGGCTTATGTTTTTCCTTGTACTAGTTAATAAGGCTAATAATGGTACTTTCTGATGTTAGATGGTGGTGGTGCAAAAAAAAAAAAAAAAAAAAAGATTAAGCCATGAGAGTAGGCTCCCTGCTCCCATCCCAAGGTGTAGACAGGTAGTGGGTCTGAAACATGGGGATGAGACAGTGTGGTAGGGCCAAAGAGAGAGCCAGCTTTTCTCTTCAATGCAGGTATTCACTGGGTGTGGGAGAGAGACAATGGAATAGGGCTAAGATTGCCTTGAGTGTGGTTTTTGTGCAGTACAACGTCTGCAGCCAAACTTTCTTATGCAAGTTGTTTAATCAGGTGTGAGGTGAACATAACTTTAATCTAATGTCAGTCTATCCATCAGGTTTGCTCTCAAAGTACACAGAGGCCGACAGTTCTGCTCTTACATAAGGAACCAATGACCGTTATTGCATAATATTAACAGTGATGTTAAAATTACTGAATTTTAAGAAGCCAAAGAAAATAAAATTGTGTGCACTGGGGTGGGGGTTCCAATCACAGAGTGATAAGAATAAAAGCTATAAACACCAAGGCAGCTTATTGACATTTGATTCCTTTTTATTTTAACATTGTGGCATAAATTTGCAGTGGCAGTGGTACAGACCGGCTCAGGAACCATTGTATCAGATTTATTTTCAAGTAATAACTAATTTTGATTCATAGCTACATTTTGTGAATGCAAAAAAAAACCCACTATAAAAATAAATTTACATTTTTGTAAATAACAAAAAAGCAAATATATAGTGCCCTTTGGCTTAACCAAATAAGAAAAACAAAAACCAAACACACAAAACAGACTACTGGGTGTCAACCAAAGTTATCCGCTTTTTTTTTTCTTGACATAAATAGAAAATATAAGTTAGTATAACTCTTAAGTTGTTTTTTTTGTTTTGTTTTTTTACAAATATACATTTTTTGTTTGTTTTGCACTGAGAGATCAGCAGAGATTAAACATTTATATAAATGACTTTAAAGCTTTTACACTTCTGGCCAGTGTACTCACATTAGGCATAATACATTTTTAATATATATAAAACGTAATACATTGCACAGTTGTAAATTAACACTGCTCCGTCAGGTGGCTTGTAGTCGGGCCACTTTTGCTACATGGAGGTACAAGCAGTTCCTTCTGGGGCACGAGTAGAAGAGGAGGAACGAAAAAAACAAAACGGGGAAGAAGAAGAAAAACACACACACAACCAGGGGATTCTTCCTCCCTACTCTGGGTCTCTCTTGCCAGTCCCTTTTAACGTGTGGAGGAGGAAGGGCCTCTCAAGCTCTTGTGTTTCCAAGGAAACAATCACTTCGGTGTTGTAGTGCAAAATCTGCAAGAGAAGAGCAAGCGCATACATAGCACAAACTTGCACAGAGGACTCCCGGGCGACGTCGCAACTGGACGGAGTTGTTGGCCGATACAAAGAGACTCCCCCGCCCGCCCCCTCCTCCTCCGCGCTCTCCCCTCCCCCGAAGAGCAGCTGATGAGTCAGCAAAAGCGGTGGAGGAGGGGGCGGAATGGCTTTAAAAAAAGAAAGAAAAAGCAAGCGAGCCCCATGCAATATCTGACCATCAGGAAGTTACTCCAGATCGGGGGCCCGGAGGAGAAGAATGAGGAACACCCCCAGCTGACCAGTCAGGAGAGGCTCCTTTTGCAAGCCTCCGCTACCTCCCCATTCCCTTGCAATCCCCGCCAAGTTTTGGCAGCGGCCCCAACTGTTCTGCAAACGACCAGTCACGCACGAGAGGTCGCCCCTCTCCGAGAGGCAGGGCGGAGCAGGAGGGGCGAGCTGCTTCCCAAGGCCGATCGAAACCACCCCCCCCTACCTCCCTAAAAAAACTTGCACCCGTTTCTAAGTACTGTATTAAAAATAGCCGATCTTGACGTGCACCCATCGCTCGCTCACCTCGTTCATCGGAGCCTTTTCCGGGGGGTCTGCTCGGCGGGGACAGCAGAGACCGAAGCTGGCAAGGCGCTGGGATGATCCCCGGACACTTTCGAGTCTACGACTCTTTTCCGCTTGGCGAAGAAATCTGCGGATCAGACCCAGGAGAAAGAGGGAGGGAGGGATTAGCAGGGATTCTGTGCGTGTGTGTTATTTTTGGGGGGTCACCCGAGCCAAGAGCTTCGAGCTGGAAAGGGACACACCCCACCCTCGGTCAGGAACGGGAGAAAAACAATCGCGTTGCACACCAGGGACCCGCCCTGCTTGGCTCGCCCAGGCGCCGCCACCGAGCGCCTGGCTCTGGGCTCCCCCTGTCGGCGAGCGGCGGGCGCCGCAGCTGCTGGGGTTTGTTTACGTCGCAAAGGGGAGGCAGCAGCCGCCGCCGCGATGTGCTGCGTAAGCATTTTCCTTCCCCGCTCCACCAACCCCCGGGTACCTGCGCGGAATTTTAAGCAGAGGCAGCGCCTCCGGGCAACGTTTTAAGCCGCCGCGCAGATGAGGAAGGGGTGGGGCGCCCCCATAACTCGGGCTGGGAGGGGCAAAGTGGAAGCAACCCCCCCAAAAAACAGGCACAAGTGCAACCCAATCCGACGGCGGCGCTGCTTACCTGTGATGTGCGCTACACTGGCCGACGACGCCCTTTTCAGCGCCGCCGCGGCGCACGGGGCAGGCTTGATTATAATCCCTGAGTAGCTGTGGAGCTGAGCGGCCCGGTTCTCCTGGTTGAGGCGCTCCTCGCCCGCCGACCTAGTGCTTTCCAAGGGGGCCGTCTTGCCCGGAGAGCTGAGCGGGGAGGGGGCCGAGGACACCCCCGTCCCCTGGGGATCGGCCTCCGGAGGCGCCTCGGCGCTTCCCGCTGGAGGCGGAGGCGCCTGGGAGCGGATCACCAGCACCGGGAAGCGGCACTTGCCGACCTGCAGCGTCTCCCGGTAGAAAGCGGGCACGGCGCCTCCGTCCACCTCTTCCCACTGCAGCCTGCCCGGGCCGCCCAGCGGCGTGTCGCTCTGGAAGTTGTAGTCCCAGCGCTTCTGGCCGTCCTCGCAGATCTCCCGCAGCTTGCTCTTCAGGTCCCGGTTCAGCTCGTCGTGATCCACGGGGCCAAAGAGGTTCCTGCACACCCCGGTGCGAGCGTGCAGCGGGAAAGTCCGCCGAGCCGCCAGGCGCTCCAGAGCCGAGGCGCTCGAGAGGTGCACGTTGGACATGATGGTGGCGGCGCCTAGTAGTAGTAGTAGAAGTAGTCGTAGTAGTAGTAGTAAGAGGGAGCGGGCAGGTTCCTTCTTCGCCCGACGAGGCAGCGGGTCCGATCGCCTTGGCAAATCCAAATCACAACCCCGGAGAGCAGGGCTGGGCTTTCGCCGCCTCCCTTCGCTGGGGGCCCGGAATAACCTGCGCGCGCCCCGATCCCCTCCGCCTTAACCTGCCCACCTTCCGCGCCTCGCTCCGCTTCTAGCAAGCCTGCCTGGGGCTGCCTCGCTTTTTAAAGCTCTCACCGAGTGAGTTCGAGCAAAACATCGATTAACATAATACTATTTCTCTGCAATAACACTCTTGCCATTGGTAGACGCTCCATTCTACCCAGGGCGTCGGACTGCCTCCCCAGGCTCCTTATTGGGTGAAAGGCGAAGTGTGGCAAGGCGCCAAAACTGTCCTTCTCCTTGCCATTGGATAGCGTGGCTTGTCCGTCACGGTTGTGTTTAGCAAATTGAGGGGGGTGGGGGGAGTTAGAGAGGGAGAGGAGAGAAGGCGGTGGCGAGTATCATGCGATTTAAAGAGATGGTTGAGTAACATGACACCCAGCCCACGGCTCAGCTCCCTTTGTTTGCAGTCGGCGACGGCTGCTTCTCTGCGAGTACTTTTTTGTTTTGTTATTGTCACTGCGCTATTTTTTTAACACGAGAACTAGTGGAAGCACAGAATTACTGGGGGATTGGGTGGGTTTTAGGTTTCTGTTTGTGTTTGCAAGATTGAACAACTTTTCTACCCAGCATCTGAGAGTAAAAAATTCAAACGGCTTTGTGTAGAAAACAAAGGTTATATGTACAGTGGGGCTCCAAACGTTAACCGACTTTCAAGGAGTTGACGACTGCAAAAGGCAGCGAAGGGAACGGATTAATCCTAATATGTTTAGCATTCTTAGTAACAAGAGAATCAATTGCTTGATAGGTTTTGAAACTGCATCCGGACTGGGACATGTAGGAAAATGAAAGCATTCTGTCTTTTTTCATTAAAAGAAAACCACTTAATCTAAGCTTGCTGTCTTAACTACACTGAATTGCCAAAGATTAACTGACTTGTGCGTAATACATCTTTGCAGGTCATTGCAAATGTTGCCATCTGTGGTTATGGAGTGGGAGTTGAGTTGCCGAACTCTACATCTGCAACCAAGTGTCTGAGGCATCCTGATGGGAGTTTCGTACAGGGCTTCCAGCTTTACCAGAGTGAGGATTTCTCCCCCTCCCTTTGATGCTCCACCCCAACAAAAGAAAAAGAGCGAGCAAGCAAAAGAGTACCCTATTCTCAATTGTTTGGGCTTTTTTGATCATGGCAGCTTTCACCAAGCTGGTGCCTTCCAGCTGTTTTGGACTACAGTTTCCTTCAGCCCAATCCAGGAGAGCCATGCTAGCTGGGGCTAATGAGGGTTGTAGTCCAAAACATCTAGAGAGCACCAGGTTGGCAAAAAACACCTGGATTAAAAAATTACTGGACCCCGCAGTTCTCCATATCTGTTCTTTATCACAGGAGCAAGGCTTAGTTTATATGCCCTCTACTATTCTTCATCAGATTGACTACTGTGAGAAGAGGATGCTGGACTAGATGGGCCATTGCCCTGATGCAGCAGATTCTTCTTACGTTGCTAGTATTTAAGGTGTTTTGGTGCTTTGTGCTTGAACATCCTGCATTTCAGGGCTTGTCTACACTTCTGCTTGTCCCGCGTTTAAAACGCATGAGACCAAGTGGTTTTCCTCTTGCCCTGCTCCTTTCCCAGGGAAAACCTGCTCTTTAGTTTTAAATTGGAGTAAGCTACAGTCTAGAGAAAATCCAAATTGCCGTTTGCTCTGATTGAGCACTAAAGAGCAGTTTGGGAACGGCATGCAAGAGGTATTAAAGTCTTTTAAAGAAAGACTCCCATTCTAATTCATTTCCTTGAGTTGTAAGTGGACGAAACTTTTCCTCTTCAAGGGAATAGCAGGGGAGGAACTGCAGCTCCAATCTACACATGATTTAAAAATATCACAAATATATTTCAAGAAGTAGCAGAATGGATTTGATACAATAGTCAAAAGTAAAATTACTTGAGATCACCAAAGGTGCTGCAATCCAGGGGAGTAGTGTTGGCCTCTTAAATCAGGAGGACGTGAAGTAGCGTTGGCGGGTGGGGGAATGTCATTACAGCCCCGGTTCCTGGGGGTTTTATCATTGAAATGAAACTTCCAAGAGGACCATATGGCGATTTGCAAGATGGCCTGCAGTCCAGAAAGATGCTGTTCAGTGAACAGTTCATAAAAAGGCTATCATGGTTCAGTGACACTGACAATACACCTCATTAGGCAAGACGTAAACCCCTGTTGGAAGGGTTTTTGATGGGGCAGAAAGAAGAAAAGGTCAGTCATCCAATCAGACCTTCAAGCGAAAACAGGTGATGAAATATTAATTCCTTTGATTTAACAACCTATCAGATCTAGTCCACAAAAGAGATGATGGGACCAAAGCCAATCCCGCTTCGAAGAGTAAATGATCATGGTATACACAGTTATCCTTTTAGCAATTGGTACCCTGCCAAAAGAAGGCAGAATTCAGTTTCTTTTCAAGCCTTGGTAATGATTAACCAATAAAGTATAAGCCCCACAGACTAAGCTTTGTTCACTTTAAAGTTTGTGTTGGTCCACTGTGAGCCTGCCTATCCTATAGATGTGTGTCCATGTATCCGGGAGCAGATAACACCCTGGGCAAGGCGAGTGGAGCCCATGAAGTCAACTGCGCTGCATGCCAGCTGCACTCCAAGTGAAACAGCTTGTTTAAATGTTTGGCATAGAGCTTGCGCTGAGATATTTGGTTCTGCAGATGGCTTAAATGGAAGGCACCTAGGTGAGTGGTCCCCATCTAGTCCACACACATTCTGTCATCCCCATGGTTTGTGCCACACAGCCTCCTCTTTTGGTGCTGCTCTTAGGGTTGCCCACGTCAGGCTAGTGATGCAATTATTTAATGTTCTCTCCTGAACAAACAAAACTTTGAATTGGCTTTTATTGTAGCGATTGTTACTATCTAGAAAAGGCAACATGAATGCACAGTGTTTGAATGCAGAAACATATATTGTACTTAGAAAGTATATGTTTCTTGATTATGATTATTGTCTCTCTGTCTCAACCATTTACCCCAGGGGTAGCTGACTTTTCTTGGCCTGAGGGCCATATTCGTCCTTGGTCAACTCTCCAGGGGCTGCATAGCAGCATTAGGTATTGTCTCCCCATGCTCTCATACATTTAATCTCATGTGCATGCATACACAGCCCTCAGCTAATCCATACAGGTCAGCTGAGGAAGGAGCAATCACTGGCCTGCTTTCCATTCATTTGCAAAAAGCAATGACATTGAAGACCAATTCTGTGTAATGGAACCCAGCCACCACCTCTGCCACCGTCACTTATCCAGCTCTATAACCAGTGTCCGTCGTCCCCCCCCCCCCCGGGTACTCAAGGGAACCTTCCTCCCCCCAAATTTTCAAAGTGTGGCACCTACTGTAACAACTTCATGGTGAGTACCGGCACCTTGTTTTCTATTGAAAAAAGCAATGTCTGTAACAAAGTGCCTCTCGTTGTTGTTGTTTAGTCATTTAGTCATGTCCAACTCTTCATGAACCCATGGACCAGAGCACTCCTGTCTTCCACTGCCTCCCGCAGCTTGGTCAAACTCATGTTGGTAGCTTCAAGAACACTGTCCAACCATCTCATCCTCTATTGTCCCCTTCTCCTTGTGACCTCAATCTTTCCCAGGATCAGGGTCTTTTCCAGGGAGTCTTCTCTTCTTATGAGGTGGCCAAAGTATTGGAGTCTCAGCTTCAGGATCTGTCCTTCCAGTGAGCACTCAGGGCAAACTAACCTGAGGCCTGTTTTCTTGTACATCACAATCCACCCATCATTGCCTGTTGCCATAACTATGTCCTGAGTTGCAAGCTAATTTTCCTGAACTTTGGTGGTTGTGAGTTAGCCATCGTAATGCTCTTTGACTGTGGTGTCCTGAACCACACATGGCATCAGCACAGTGGCTCCTGACAGGCTTGGGTCATCATTCATGGCTAATTTTTCTGATTCTTTAACTAGTATTAAGCCAGAATTCCCTGTTTTGAATGTACTGGGGAAACACTGACTGAACCCAAGAAAGAATCTTCATTGCCGAAGCTCATACACAATGCAAGGAGGGGAGTGTTTAGTCCCAATGCTTGTTCCTGGCTTCATAATCCTTGAGTTGTTGCTTGAACTTGACCATTGTGTGGGCTCAGCCATTGTTGTGCAGTACTGTAAATATTCACTTCCAAACACAGTCTTTCATAGAACCAAGTGACAGGATTTTGCCACAATTGGTTTTCTGATAAGGAATGAAACAAGGTTAATGTTAGTGAGTTAGCATTAAGCCATTAACCTCACATAAAGTTGACAGTAGCATTAGGCTTAATATTGATTTCCAAGAATACTGATGTTTCATGTTCTCTCTGAAGACTCAATAGCGGTGGCAAAATGAAAATATGTGTTACTGACTCTTCTGTTGGCAGCTTGATGTTACTCCATGGCAAACATGGAAATATTCATGTGGCAGAAGCATCTGAGGCCTTGTACTTAGTTTCCCAACTGAGCTCAGTGGAAAAGTTTCAGTCTTCTTAGCACAGGGGTAGCTGTCCTAGTCTGGCAGGTGTAGACCATGGTTAGGACACAAGCCTACAGTGTACAAGACCTCACACACATGATTGCCAGACAATGGTAGGGCAAGACAGGCATGCAAAGACAAACCAGGGTTAAGCACAAGGAACCAGACTGAGGCCAAATTCACAGCAAATATTAAAACACTATGATACCACTTCAAACTGTCATGACTTCCCCAAAAGGATTCTGGGAGCTGTAGTTTATTAAGGGTGCTGACAGTGGTTAGGAGGCCCCGATTCCCCTCACAGAAATGATTCTCAGAGTTCGCTGTGAAAAGGTGTTGATTGTTAAGCCAGTCTGGAAAGTGTAGCTTTCTGTAATAAGTTTTATTGTGTTATATTCTGCCCTTCCACCTAAAGTTGCCCAAGGTGACAAACACATCTGCAATTTTTCTGAGAAAAAAAGGCATTCTAAAACAGTTAAAAAGATGGTAATCTTATAATTGATAAAAATTATATCTCTAGAGAACACAGATACATTAGATCTGGAGAGTGTTAATAACAGGTATGGGTGGCATGCCTACCTTGGCTACAACAAGGTGAAAGTTCACAGAGGATTTACTAACCATATAGTAAGGAATGCTCTATGCAAGGTGTGGACCAGATATCAACAATTATTAGAACCCAAAACGCCATGGTGGCTGTCCCCGCTAGAGGCATTTGCAGTAAAAAAATTAAATGCAGAAAGTAATTGGGCAAATTATAGTCAATTATTAAAAGAAGATCAGGGACAACTGAAGCTCAAAACATTTGAGGAGATAAGACATTACCTCACCGACTGGCTTCAATATCATCAATTAAATAATGTATTTAATTCAGACAAAAAAATAGGGTTTTGTAGAGAATAATCTAAATTACGAAAAGTATTATTAAAAAAATAATAAGATATTAATATTCAAAACTTATGACCTTTTATTGAAATGCAATCTAAAAGATGAGGAACTAAAAGAAGTTATGGTCAAATGGGCACAAGATATCGGCCACACAATATATATGGAACAGTGGGAAAGGCTTTGGAGGTTGGACATCAGCTTTACTGCCTGTTACACTGTTAAAGAAAATATAATGAAAATGTTCTATAGGTGGTATTTGACACCTTCCAAACTCGCCAAGATATATAACTTAAAAACCAATCTATGTTGGAAATGTAATAATGCGGAGGGGACAATGATTCATGTATGGTGGGGCTGTGAGAAAATTAAAAAAATCTAAGGGTGTATTCATGAAGAGCTAAAAAAGATGTTTAAAACTTCTACTGAAAAGAAACCAGAGGCATATTTATTAGGTGTTTTGGGGAAAGACATCCCACAGGATAAGAAAAGGCTATTTTTATATGCCACAGCCACAGCCAGATTATTACTTGATAAAAATGGGGAGGGAGTTGTTATCCCAACAAAAGATGAATGGATAAGTAAACTATGTGAACTTATAAAACTGGCGAAGTTAACAGCAGCCATAAGACATCAGACAAATCAGAAATTAACGAAGGAATGGAAATGCTTTGGGACTGTATGAAAAAATACTGTTCTAAGGATAATATGTTGATATGCATAGACTAAGTTTGTAGAGTAGATAATCAGACAAAATAGATAAATAAGGAATAATATTTAAAAAACGCAAAGTTAATAAGATTAATAACTAGACAGAATGTTGAGTGGTTGTGAAGGGAAGTCATATGGGGGCATATTAGATGGTATTGGTTTTCATTTATGTACAGTGTAAGTTTCTTTTTCTTTTTTTGTATGTCTATTTTTGGGTATGTCTGTTCGTTCTCTGTATGTCTGTTTTTTGAATATATATTTTTTTTAAAATGACAGCAAGCATAAAAAAGATCTGCTTTGTACAATCCAAATGGAATTTGTACTTCAACACTGAAGTCTAAATTGTCCGCAGTTAGTGCAGAATGCTGCATTATAACTGCTGACAGGATGGAGACCTTATTCGCATGAAACACTTATGCCTTGGTGGCCAGTTTGCTACTGGGCAGGTTCAATGTGTTACTAATAATATATAAAGCCCTTAACAACTTGGGACCAGTGTATCTGTGCGATCACCTTAATAAATAATAATAATATATTTTTAATTTATACCCCACCCTTCCCGTTTCAGAAAACCGGGCTCAGGGTGGCCAACAGCATATTTTAAACACTTAATTGACGCAACAACAAAAAAGCATAAAATACAATATAAAACAAGGATAACAATAAATTCAGAATTCAAAAATCAATTTAGAGGGAAAATGCATCCAATAAACATTAGATAATCACCAGGGCTAGCTGGCTAAATTAGTCCTATTTGGGCCAGCGAGGAGACCAGGGGAGAATTAGCTGTGGGATCCCGGAGCAGGTAATCTTCATAAAAAGGGAAGGGGGTGGGAAGGAAGGGGAATTAAAGATCAGGCTAAGTTCAAATTGAAAGCCGGACGCAATAGCTCTGTCTTACAGGCCCTGCGGAAGGAAGTTAAATCCTGCAGGGCCCTGGTCTCATGGGACAGAGCATTCCTCCAGGTCAGAGCCATCACTGATATAGGCCCACTTGACCACTTTGCTCTGTGGACTGGCATTCCATACCCATTCCATATTTGTAATAATACCCATTCCATATTTGTAATAAATTGATATTCTACTCTAGCAGCACCCACACTTTGGGTGTGAGGCAGGCACTGTACTCTTGAACGTGCCGGCTTGTCGTGTCTGGAGGGTGAAAGCCAGCAAGGGAAGGCAGGCAGGCAGTGAGGAGATTCTGGTGGCAGCATGGGCTTGAGCTGAGTGGTTAAGACTGCATTTATGAAGCTTGTAATGCCCCGCTACTGGGATTAATGTGTGCGTGGTCAGACAGACCGGCAGGCCTCCTCCTCCCATACATATATCCAGTCCTTTCTCCTTGCTAGCACTATTGTTTCTGCTCTCAACATCACTAGTGCCAATGTTTGTGGTAACAGTTCAATTTAAAAACCAAACGAGAGAACTGGGCAATACCATTTTACTTCAGCAGGAGGGTGGAGAGGGGGGCAAGGAAGGAAGTAGTTGGGGGCAAATAAGTCAGGAAAGTGTGACCACGCAGCCTTTCGCAATGGCTCCAACCACCGCTCCAACCAAGTGAGACAATTGCACTAGTCAGCTCACCCCATGCACTTTAGCTGATCTCCTTTTAAAGCCATCAAAGCACATGGCTGTCACCACATCTGGTGCCAGGAAACTCCAGCCATTAATTACGTGCAGTGTGACAACGTTCTTGCTTTTCTCTGTCTGGAATCTGCTGCTGGTCAGTTTTATCAAGTTGTAGTATTTTATCGGGTTGTAGTATTTCCAGCACTGTGGTAGCTGTTTTGAGATGGGGCAGGGAGAGCTGGTTTTTTTTTGTTATTGAATCATTAATTGCTTTTCAGTAATTAGAAAAATGGTGCACAAATTCTTTTTTTTTTTTTTAAAGAAAAAGTTAGAACTTTATTCCATGAGTGTATAAGGGCATATTCAGTCCCTTTCCTCATGACCCTTAGCATATAATTTACCTTTTTTCACAGCTGTAGCATGCTAATTTAAGTTTTCATTGAATTATTCACCATGATCCTAAGATCATATTCCTGGTTAGTCACCATCAGTTTAGACCCTTTTGGTATATATTTGAAGATATGTGCATTACTTTACCCTTATGTTGACCCTTGTTTTGTCGATTCATCTGGATTAGAGAGAACCCTTTATATTTGCAGTGTAATGGGCTTTTCACCATCCTTAATAATTTGGTGTCATTCCAACACCTGGCCAATTCAACGTTCCTTTTTAACAGATCACCGATGAGCAAATAAACAGCATTGCCCCTAGTACAGATACTTGAGGAACTCTACTTTTACTTCCCACTACCGCAAGGCTTTTCCATTACCTCCCACTCTCTGCTCTCTTACTAAGCCATAAGACGAACCATCTTCTTATCATGACTGCTAAGGTTGCTCAGGAACCTTTGGTGAAGGACTTTGTCAAAAGGTTTTTACACATCTATATACACAAATAAACCTGATGATCAACATCTGCATACTTGTTTAATAGTTACTAGAATTGTTAGGGCTATTTGCTAAAGAATAGTATGAGGAATCTCCAGTTTTTGCTTCGATGAGATCTTAAATTAGTAGTATAATATTCTACCTAATCTAGTTCACTATGGAGAGAACACCAGTCACTATTACAAGTGTCAAGCATTATCTAAAAAAAACGAAAACCCTCTTTCTTCCTAACCAAACCTGCTGAACTCAACTCTCCCTTGCTATCTCCCTTTGCTGTTCTGCCGAGTCACTCTGTGGTTGTGATTCCCTCAGTTTATGCCTTCCACCTGTGTCACTGAATTATTCCTGTCTGATTCTCTGACTCCCATCAGCTTCAGCCAGAATGGCCAATAGCCAGGGATGATGGCCGTTATGCTCCAGCAACGACTGGAGGCTCAAAAGGTCCCCACCCCTGCTTTTTCCTCTTAATTTACACTTACACTAGGGGTAGGTGTTGCTGGGAGTTGTAATCCAAAACATCTGGAGGGTACCAGATTGGCCAAGGCTGGCCTAGATCTCTTGATTCAGTATGTGCTGCTGGAACACATCTGGAGCAAGGCTGGTGCCTATGCGGCTTTCATCAATGAAAATGCAATGCAGCAATCACAAAGCCACATATTATGAACAATATAGGTTAAGAAAACAATGCAATCTGAAATGGCAATCAAGCCAGCTGTTTTTTAAACAGCAGCAGAAATTACACACTCAAGGCCTTTTAAAATGAAAACATTTACAAAGGATTGTCTAAGAGAGAATAATGAGGGAGCAGCTAGATTTCCAGAGAAGGGCTTCCCGAGTTGCCAAAGTGGTAAAATAAGCTTGACTCTGTGGCCATTTCTATAAGCCAGAATGCATTCTTTACATAAAACCCCAAGGTGCCCTTGGCTTGGGATATATCCCATGCCACTTAATGGATGGTTAGGAGTGGACAATTTCTGTATTTTAGTTCTCTGTTCATCAGTGTCAGGTCAATGCAATGCACAACTTGGTGGTGTGGAATCCAGTTGGAATCCCAGAACAATCACAGTAGAGTCTTGTGTCACAAGTATGTAGTTGTTTTTGATAACCCTCTAGAAGCCAAACAATTCCCAAATAGAAACCAGTCTATCCTTCTCATCCCTAGCCTTATGCTAAGCAGGCTGCTGATCCACAGAATCATAGAATTGTAGTTGTAAAATGAAACTGATTTGTAAAAATGTTACATTGGGGGGGGGGGATACGAAAGAGAGACATTGCACACACTTTTGTAAATCAAGAAAATCTTTAATAAAAAAAGAAGAAAAGAATTGTAGTTGTAAGGGACCCCAAGGGTCATCTAGTCAACCCCCCTCAGTGCAGGAATCCTTTCCACAGCTGTCCCTGGGTGGCCTCAACCACCAACCCTCTGGAGGACTTCCGGGGAAGATGGCGCCAGGTCAAGTCTCAACTGAGTCTCTGCTGCATGAGTAGGAGCTCTAATGATCAAATTACCCTGATAAAAAGGCTCAAACTATGAAAATATCTGCCAACTTTTATCAGTAAAAGACTCTGGGAGCTGTCGGGTGAACTTTTAAACCTCCCCCCACTTTCAAAGCTACTTAAATCAACTTTGAACCACCTCCATTGAAAAGCCCATAAAGCTGTGGGCTGGATAAAATAGCCCTATTTATCTCCGAGTACAAAATGGTTCTTACAAGACAATGTTGCACCAACCATCTGGTTAACAGTTATGCCTTTGGCTTATAGGCTAGATGGCTCCTGCTTTAGTGGTTCTGTCAGTCCTACAGGCCTCCTACTTTTGGGAGTCTTCATTGGTCCCACACTCTATCCCAAATTTCCTTTTTCCTGCCAGTTCTCCTTAAAAAACAAACAAACAAACCCTGAAAATTTTCAGCATCTTTTCCTTCATTCAGGTAGCAAGTTCTGGCTCACTGCTCTGTGCTGCATTCAATATATCCTCTTACTGCACACAAATCAGTTGTATGGCTTGAAATGCTTTGCTCCAGAAGTGATCTATTGGTCACCCCTTCCACAATTATAATTTAGAATCTATAACACCTATTGTTCTGAGGGCTGCAAATCTTAAGTGTGTGCTTGCCCACAGTTTTCGGAACATTTTTATTGTACACAGCAAGCCCCTGGCCACATGGTCCCATGTCTGCATTTCCACTAGCACGGGGTAAGCAGGGTCAGTCTAAGTAAAAATAAAAGGCAGACAAGGAAGGTGGGCAGCACCCTGGAGAGCTCCAACTGGACTCCAGACAGGGCAGGCTTGAATGTTGCTCCAATAAGTGGAAAACTCAGACTGAGGGCTTGTCCACACTTACCTTTGCTCTGCTTTTCTAGGCACAGGCCTGCGTTTTAAAGCTCAGTCGATAGAACATGAGGCCCTTAATCTCAGGGTTGTGGGTTTGAGCCTCATGTTGGGCGAAAGATTTCTGCATTGCAGAGGGTTGGACTAGATGACTCTTGTGGTCCCTTCCAATGCTACAAATCTGTGATTCTGTCAAGAGAATTGGAGAGGTAGCCCAGCGACTGGCCCCTAAGTACTGGCCCCCAAGTACAGCCTCAATATGGCCTGAAGTGCACTTTTGGAGATATTTTTTCTACCCTCCTCAGGAAAGGTAGTTGCCCACTAAAAGTGGGGTCCAGTATAAATAGCACCTTTATTATATATATATATATATATATATATATATATATATATATATATATTCCCCTTTAAAATGTCTTTGCATTCTGTGAAAGCCACATTTAGGTGGTCAATATTGTGTCTGCTTCTTGAGGCTGTCTCTATTTGCACACAGGGTGAAATGCAAAAATATAATAATAATAATAATAATAATAATAATAATAATAATAATAATTACATTCTTGGCCTCCACCCTCTTAGGCCCATTCCAAATTACTGTGTTTTCTGCACTTGACATTATCTCCATATAGAGCCAGAAGTTCTTAAGTGAGAATTTAATTTTCAGATTGGAGTGGGGGTGAAATTCAGAGTTATTTGAGGGAAGCGAAATTATCAAAAGGAGGGACGTGGGTGGTGCTTGGTCTAAATCACAGAGCCTAGGACTTGCCAATCAGAAGGTCCTCTGTTCCAATCCCTGCGATGGGGTGAGCTCCCATTGCTTGGTCCCAGCTCCTGCCAACCTAGCAGTTCAAAAGCACATCAAGTGCAAGTAGATAAATAGGTACCGTTCCAGCGGAAAGGTAACCGGCGTTTCCGTGTGCTGCTCTGGTTCGCCAGGAGCGGCTTAGTCATGCTGGCGACATGACCCAGAAGCTGTCTGTGGACAAACGCCGGCTCCCTCGGCCTATAGAGCAAGATGAGCGCCATAACCCCAGAGTCGTCCGTGACTGGACTTAACGGTCAGGGGTGCCTTTACCTTTAAATTAGCAAAGGTTTTGGGGTGGAGACTGACTTGGAATAAAAACAGAGGGGACAGAACCCCCTGCCCCAACCCCACCCCGTCTTTCCATAACCATACTTTTGGCAGTAGCGGTGGAACTCCTCCGTGTTTCCATTCTCCCACAACTTACAATGCTCCCTTGGAACAACACCAAATCAGTACATGCCATGCTATTTCAAAGGCATTGTGGATTGCAGAGACAGCCCCTGCTGGCAGCCACCCCTCTTCCCTGTATAATGCTCCCAGAATTATACTATATTAAGATGTGGCCTAATTTTGTGGTGGTGGTGGGGAATACCAGCCATCAGAAAGGCCTGTGGAAAGGAGTTCCACCCCCGCAAGCAAAGTGTTTAGGGAAAGGAGGAGGAAGAGGCTGCTATCCCTGCCTGTCTTATTATGGAACATGAGCTGAGCGAGGAGGAAAGGAGTACAGCTCTGGGATGTTTTTCAGAGCAGGCTTGAGGGTGTCATCTGCTGGAGAACTGGGGTAACTGATGGGTTCTCCTTGCTGCGGCAAGTGAGGTGATAATGAGGCTTTCAAGAGTTACTCTTGTTTGTGGCAGATTAGCATGGAGGAAGGAGGAAAATAAACAAAGGCTCAATGCTTCTGTCCTATTTCGTGCTAGCAGTTTAAATTATAATGCCTCCTTGCGAGATTCTTTGCATTTCTAATCAAAACCTTAAAGGATGCCTTTCAGGAAGCTGAATATTTTTTGGTGGAAGCTCTAATGTGGTCTTGAACCTATGCACCGTTGAGCTTAAAGTGGTACCTCGGGTTAAGAACTTAATTCGTTCTGGAGGTCTGTTCTTAACCTGAAACTGTTCTTAACCTGAAGCACCACTTTAGCTAATGTCGCCGTGCCGCTGTTGCATGTGCATGATTTCTGTTCTCATCCTGAAGCAAAGTTCTTAACCCAAGGTACTATTTCTGGGTTAGCGGAGTGTGTAACCTGAAGCGTCTGTAACCTGAAGCGTATGTAACCTGAGGTACCACTGTACTGCCAGTCCCAGGCGACGATGCATAGGAGTGCAGTCCACATGGTCGACTGATCTGGGACATGACCCCATGTTTCCCTAGCCAAATTCCAACATTATGCCCCCTTTTACCAGCTTACAATTCGATCACTGTCCGCTGATAATCTTAATAAATAGGGTTTTATCCTACATACCAGCACTCTTTGTGTGTGTGTCAATAGATCAACACAGCTGCATGCATTTGTTGGACTCATGAGGGCTGTCACGATGAGCTCCTGCACTTCAAGATTTGCTACTACATCACAAAGCACTGTTGTACCTCATAAAATTTCCATTTTCCAAAATCGGTGAATATTTTCACCATCCCTCCAATCTCAGAAATATCCCCCAAAGTGTCCCCTTGAAATGCGTGTGTGGGATTTAGGGGGCATTATCACTTCACTAATGCAAATACACATATATTGTACCAGTTTAAATGTGGAACAATTGGTTTTTTGGTGTGTCGTCCTCCTCCTCCTCCTCCTCCTCCTCCTCCTCCTCCTCCTCCTCCTCCTCCTTCTTCTTCTTCTTCTTCTTCTTCCTCCTCCTCCTCCTCCTCCTCCTCCTCCTCTTCTTCTTCTTTTGCTATGAGTACATGGTTTAAGTAGCCAGTGTATATTTTGTTATATGACTAATTGCAACAGAAGACAATTTGGTGTAGCTTTATTAGTTATATAAAAAGTGGGGTTGGTGGTAGGTTGGGATGGGGAAGAAATTTGATTCACTTCTCATTTAAAGATTAACCTACTTCAGTCACACTATCCGCAACATTACACATATCCAAACGTAGTCCTCTTTCCAGATTCATGTAGTGGAGTTTTGAAAGGCAGCTTTTCAGCCAAGTAATGTTTACAAAAATGCAGACACCAGAACAAATTGTGCATAAAAATGTACCTATAAGCAAAAATAATGTACAAAGATGCATTCTATTCAGGGAAATTGCTTTCCAAAAATGTGTATATTAGGCAAAATTGCATAGAAAATTTGGCATATTAGAAGAAATTCATATTAAAATGCTGATGGAGTCTCATGAGGACTTTTTAAATAAAAAAAATCACAAACTGGTGTGGAAAATTGGAGGACTGAGCTTAAGATTGGAAAAATGAGAGGTAGGCAAAGTTTCTCATGTCACAATACTTTAAAGTGTTGAAAAATTATATGTTGCTTTTGAAATCCCTTCTTTCCATACAACAGATAGAGAGAGAGAGATATCTCCTTTTGGTCTCCTCTGGTCATTCTCTGAGACACTTTCCTCCTTTATTCTTGCTGAAGAAAAAAACCTCACTCTTGTTAAATTTCAAATGATTTGCATGCAGAATTTTCTGAGTTCCAGAATTAGCCATATCTCGAGCTAACATACACCAACACTGAATCTATGAATGAATACTGTAATTAGAAGCACCATCTTACATTTACTCATAGGTAAGCACCATTGAGTTCAATGAAACTCTCGGGTATATATGTTCTAGTTCCTAGGTTTATTGTTCTAAATGCCATGACAAAACTGCAGCAACAGTATCAACAAAACAATACAGAATAAACATCCACAGCACAAGCAAACACCCTTAATGAAAGAGAGAGACATACCAGAGACACCAACAAGCTTAAATCTCTCAGGTATATGTGCATAAGGCATTGCAAATTGCCTTTGTGCCCCTCCCCCCTGCCCTGTCTGTGGAATGGTCTCCTAAGTGAGACCCACCTGATGCCATCAGTGACATCTTTTCCCTGCCGGGTTGAGATTTTCCTCTTCTTCTGGTCATTTGATGGATTATGATCTGGTCATGGCAAGGCTTTATGTTCGTGTCACATCCTTGTGATCCCCTTCCAACTCTACATTTCTATGATTTTATGCTTCAATCTTTGTGCAGAGATTTCAAGAGAAATGTACTTAGCTAACAGTAGCCTCTGGCTCTAAGTGACTATTTGTGGTTCTTTAGTGCCCTCTAATGTTCAAAAAGCCATGAAAATCAACATTCAGTACTAACTGCCAATGTGAAAAGCAAAACACACACAGAGACATAATTTTATCTCTATTCCACCTTTCCACAGTTCAAGGCGGCTTACAGCGTGGAAAAAACCCCCATCAACTAAAGCATAAAAGTAGTCGTAGACAATAAATAAAACATTTTTAAAAAACACACAACGGAACGGAACAATTTCCACATAAATCACAGCAAGATCTAAAATAAAGGTACAAAAAAACCCCAATGGCAACAACAGCAAAAAAGAAAACCCACAACAAAATTCCATAAATCCCAGCCTGAGAGTCTGTTCAGCAGCCTCACCTTTTGTAGCTAGAGTCAGTCAGGGCCCTGCCCTCCTAAGCCAGGTGAAAAAGGCCTGAAAGACAGAGAGGCTCCA
Source organism: Podarcis erhardii (assembly GCF_964252035.2). Lineage (NCBI taxonomy): Eukaryota > Metazoa > Chordata > Lepidosauria > Squamata > Lacertidae > Podarcis > Podarcis erhardii. The sequence goes on along the minus strand of NC_138497.1, from coordinate 74,868,095 downwards.
CTACTTTTTAAAGTTGTGTAGAAGTACAAGTTCTTCCTGGTGCTGCTGCTGCTTCAGCACTTTGAAGGGGGGAAAAAACACTCTTGGAGAAATTCTCCCTCTAAGAAGCCCTCCCAATATACCTGTCAAAAAAAGACATTCATCCTGCAGAGAAATCCTTTCGTGGGTTGGATAGGACTTGTCAGTATCAATGTGTTGCTTGATAATCATTTTTTTTAAAAAAAAAATAATATTTATTAAATTTTTAAACAATAATCAACATACATAACAACATGATCTTTTACAATAACCACATTTCATTCTCATCTTTGGACTTCCTCACATCTCTTGTTCCTGCATTCTGAGCACATAAATTTTTCTAGCAAATTATTTACTTAATTCAGTTTATATCATGTAATTGTCCAGTATTAAATCTCAAATCTTAGAATTTAAATCATTCTTTTTTTTTTTAAAGAACTTAATTCTAACATATTATTTATCCAAAATTTGTCTTTTCTTTCAGTCACGTTTAAATTTATATTCTTTGTTACTAATTTGTTGGAGCCATGTTATTACAGATCTTACATCTTTCTTAACATTCATACAATTTACAGTGTTTTTGTAAATAGTCCTTAAATTTCTTCCAATCCTCCTCCGCCAATTCTTCTCCCAGGTCTCGGATTCTGCCAGTCATCTCTGCCAGTTCCATTTAGTCCATCAGTTGCATCTGCCATTCTTCCAATGTGGGTGCTTGATAATCATTTTTGTGTATTTTGCATTCAAGAGGATATGTGACTTCTTCATTTGGGGGGAATGGAGAATGAGATTCTAATGTGACAGGCTGGCATAAGTCAGGGCAGCATATAATAGACAATTTCCTCCTCAAAGCATCACCCCAAAGACTTGTTCCTGTCATGTTGTGTTCAGATTTCAGTGTGACACAATGCAAAATGTGAAAGGTACACACACACATACAGCTCCTTTGAAATGAGCAGGCACTGTGCAAGAGCAAGGTGGTACTCTTAAGACAGCTCCCATTCATTTCAATGGGGGGGGGAAGGGTTGCACAGGCAAACTTCCGGATGGATCGGGTCCTTTAAGTGCACAATCCCGACTACAATCCTAAATATACTTCATTGGAAATAAATTCTGTTGAAATGATTGGGGCCCTCCCCCTCCAAATAACTCTGATTAGGACATAAATCACGCTATATCTACATCTGCAGATTAAATCCTTCTATAAAACCACTTAATCCTTCATTTAGAAATATAAATACTGAATTCAAACTCTGGCGGCTCATTTCTGGAATCGTTGCAATGCTGGGAATGCAAAAGCTGGCTATCATTTCATTAACATCCAAGACGTTAGGAAGATACTGGAACGAGGCAGGGTTCTCAAAAGCCTCTTGTGGTTTGTCAGAGGAACGCTGTCAATTTTCTCAGTGCACGCTACATTTTGCAAACAGCAAAAGAGTTTTGAGAGAGGGTTGCAGGAGGGCTTGAGCCTCTTCCGGGCTACAGAATGGGATGCACCCAGGACCGTGAAGTCCTCCTATCCTCCCAGGGTGTCCATTGTCTCTACTTGGACAGGAAGGCTTGACTGCAATGGCTATGAGTTCTCCTTTGGTAGCAACAGCATCTGCTGTGTCGGGTATCTGACCTTCTGACTCATTCAATGCTATACAGTGGTACCTCGGGTTAAGTACTTAATTCGTTCCAGAGGTCCGTACTTAACCTGAAACTGTTCTTAACCTGAAGCACCACTTTAGCTAATGGGGCCTCCTGCTGCCGCTGCGCCGCCGGAGCCCGATTTCTGTTCTTATCCTGAAGCAAAGTTCTTAACCTGAAGCACTATTTCTGGGTTAGCGGAGTGTGTAACCTGAAGTGTATGTAACCTGAGGTACCACTGTACTTGTAAGGACTGAGCGGATCCAGTCAGTGATCCAGACCAGCATTCCAGAATGCTCTGGCCTAAGCAAGCTTAGTCCACCCCAGGACTTTTGGGAGTTCTGGAAGCAAGAACTCCAGTCTGTATGTAACCCAGCAAGGAAAGTGCTCTGTAGTAATGCTCTTTGTTTAGCAAATGGAGTCTGCATCTAAGCTCTGGGTCCCAGGCTTCTGAACTTAACAGTACTAATGAGAGTGCTTCTGTGTATTGGCAGGATGCCTCCATAATTGCAACCTGCCACCACAAGTCTTTCTAGCCCTTGATTCCCTGGCCTTGTATTTAAATAATAATAATTAGGCGTTTATAAATGAATACACTTGCTTGAGCGACTTTCTGCCTCTTACCATGCTGCTCCCTTGATAAGACCTCAGATATCTCCTCCAGTTCAACACCAAATGGATAATTTCTACACAACTCAGGTCCAATCAGTTTTAATAACCTGATAAATCTAGGTGCTTAGACCCAGAGTGTCCCTTCCATGAATGGAAGGTCTCCTCTTGTAAAATAATAATAATAATAATAATAATAATAATAATAATAATAATATAATTTTATTTGTAACCTGCCCTCCCCGGCCAAGGCTGGGCTCAGAGCGGCTAACATCATAAAAACCACACAATATGCATAAAAACAGACTTCAAATAATTAAAATACATCTTAAAATTAATTCAAACAAGTTAAAATCTGGGCAGGTGGCAATTATCAGATTGGAATTCAGAGTGGTTAATACTTGCCAGGACCAGCTGTTTCCACTGATCATACAAGGGCCTGTGAGCGGGTTGGGGGCCTCCTTCGGGCTTGTTTTATACAAAGGAAAGTAAGTAAAACTGCATCCTGCCCAAAGGCCTGGCGGGACAGCTCCGTCTTGCCAGAAAGATGTCAAGTCCTGCAGGGCCCTGGTCTCTTGTGGGAGAGCGTTCCACCAGGCCAGGGCCACGGTCGAAAAGGCCCTGGCTCTAGTCGAGGCCAGTCTAATTTCCCTGGGGCCCGGGAATTACTGAGAGTTTGGATGTATAAGTTATGCAGCCAAATCAAAGTCAGAAAAATGTGCATCTATATTTGATTTATGTGATCTGAATGTGATCAGACGCTTGAAAGGAAGTTTTATTTTATAATATTCTAGTATGTTGTTTTGTTATTAAACTTTCTGCTCTCTCAGGTTGTATATAGCCTAAAACTTAGGATCTGGTATACAGTAGATATCTAAGTTGCTGAAATGTATCGTAGCCAATTGCCTAGAGTGGAGCTGAAAGGAACGGCATGTGCAGTTTGAATTTCACCAGAGAAAGGCAGAACAATTTTTAATTTGGGGAGCTGGCAGGCAGAAAAGAAGAAATAGTGGGGTTTTCTTTTTCTTTGGGAACAGAATTACTTGTCTTCCTGCCAGCTTGCCTGCTACCTGTTTCAACTTGAACATTTGTGAACAGACATTGCAAAACATGTCCCCATTACAAATCTCTAGAGCTTTCTCCTCCAAAAGATGCTGTTTTACATTGTTTCAATTGACCCGCTATAAGTATCATACTTTTGTTGCCTATTTCTTTTGTAATTCGCATTAATGTCGTTCACTCCTTTGGGGGCTTTCGTGCCAAAAGTGATGTAGAAATAAAGCAGAGCATAGCAAAAGAAAGGTGATCCTGTGAATCTGCCTTGGATCTGTTCACCACCTGGGAAGTGGAGGAGACTGGGAGGAATGGGAAGAGAGGGATGGAAATCCTCAATTTTAAATTTGCAATAATCATATTAATTTTTCACTCTGTATGGTCTTGGACACAACTCAGTCATCTAGGTGAGACAGCAGAGAGACTGAAGCACTGCCTTGGTAGTGTGCAAACATGGCTTGTATTTGGCACTTTTTGAATATGAAAAAGGCACCAAATAAAAAAAGAAACACGGTCAAATTCATGCTGCAGTTGCAAAGGAAGAATTGCTGACTTTAAGCAACTATGCCAATATGGAAAAAGCACAGTTCCCCTTCAGTGGATCTGCTAGTGTGAAGGAAGAGGTATTTAGATCCCATGAAGCAATGGAGTAACAGTTCTGTGTGTTTACTGCACAACAGAATGGCTTTCTGGGCAGTCACAGAGTCACCAATGTCCCACCTCTCTTTCACTGTTAACCTTGGAACAGCAGAGCAGCAAGCTACCCTCAGAGAACAAGCACACCAATGGTGAGAGGAGGATGCCAATGTTCTGTGATCAGAGGACAGTTTCTAATTTGCAGGAAGTTTTATTGCCCTTGTGGCAGACATTGTATCACCCTGGCGTAGAATATACTGTAGGCTCTTTCGATAGCAAAAGAGTAGCTGTTGCATCATTGCTGGAGCCTTTCATAGCTTTACTGCTCTGCTCCCTGTTGATAGTTTTTACACAGTCCCTATTAGGTATAAAGCAGGAAGTCAGGCTTTCTTTCTTCACTTGTGTAACTTGGTAGTAAATGAAAGCTGAGAAGGGCTGTTTATGCTCAGTTGAACTGAATGTTGCAGTCGAGTTGACCTGTTGTTAGTCTGTAAGTATTCTTATTTTATTCAATAACAAATATGGTAATCAACTAGAGTTTTGTTTTCATTCACTCATTTTGTAATTCATTTTGCACAAATTGAATTGCTAGAAATGTTATTAGGTGCCATTGGGGCTAGAGCAACTAGAGTTTACCAACTACAAAGTCTGTTTTTGCCTTGCGGGCTACATCTTTTGAAGGAAAAAGGAAACAATAACCAGAATGTGATCAGATATGCACTGAAAATCACTCTGCATTTATTTTCCAAACCATCATAGAAACATAGGAAGAATGGGGGCTTGTGGTGGTGGTAAACTCATATTCAAAAGTTGTTATATAGTTTTAAATAGTACTTGGCTGCTGTTGAGGCCAAGTTATGGTCTGGGCAAGTTCACCCACAATGCTTCACTCTGAGGAAGGATCCCATTTTGTTGGCAGTGGGTGGGCAAGGCAAGGGCTGAGATAGTGGGTGGGAAGGGGAGAGGGGGAAAGGGGATGGAGGAGGAGGAGGAGGAGGTTGTATCAAAATACAGTGGTACCTTGGGTTAAGAACTTAATTCGTTTTGGAGGTCAGTTCTTAACCTGAGTTACCACTTTAGCTAATGGGGCCTCCCGCTGCTGCCATGCAATTTCTGTTCTCATCCTGAAGAAAGTTCTTAACCCGAGGTACTATTTCTGCTTTAGTGGAGGCTGTAACCTGAAGCATCTGTAACTCGAGGTACCACTGTATGTGAAACAGTCAGAGGTAGGACAGCAGTCAGGGAGAGAAACGGGTTAAGAAGTGAATAACCCAGAAGTGAATCAGCACAAAAAGTATAGCAAGAGAGCAGGAGGGTCAGAGAGTGTTCGGAGTTGAAAGAAAGCTTGTTTAAATAAAGTTATTTGTTTTGTGACACTCCCGCTTGACTCTTAGGGTTCATCCACACTTTGCCCTATGCTTTCCAGACATGGGTCTGAGAGGTTTTCTGTTTGTTGCTGTTATTAAGGACTCTAGAATCAACCTGTTGTTTTGGGGCGATCAGAGACAGAATTGTTAGTGGGACAAGAGATCAGCATTTGCGAGAGCAACTGTTGCGAGAAGCAGATTTAACACTGTGCCGCTGCCTGGAGATAGGCAGGGCAGCAGAACTTTCTGAAGCAAGAATTAAACCATTAGCAGGCACAGAAGAGACACAGATGCAGGACACTGGGGTATGCAACCTAGTGAAGCGGCACCCAGGATGCAATGCCTGTATTGTGGGAAACAACATGTAAAGAGTAATAAATAAATAAAAACACCTAGCATATGTGGACAGCAGTGGTGCAGTGGGGGGACTGGGGAGGGACTTGGTCCCGGGTGCAATTTTTTAAGGGGGTGTCACCAGGTGCCTTCACAAGGAGCTCCTTCATAGGGGTCTGGCTCTGGCACATGAAGGAGCTGTGTCTGGGCTGTGGCGCTCATGTCTGGCTGCAGCTCTGTTCCTTGGTCAGGTCTGACCCGTAGGTGGAGAGCAAGAGAGTCAGCGGCAATGCCGCTGCCCACCCTCCTCAGCTGAGGTGTGCTTTGCGCCCAGCCATGGCAGCTCCACCCCCAGGTCAAGTCTGTCCCAGGGGCAGAGAGAGGACAGTGGGTGGTAAAATTGCTGCCCACTCTTCTGGCTGTGGAGCTTGCGCCTGGCCACAGCTGTGCTCCCAGGTCAAGTTTGACCCAGGGGTGGAGAGCAGGAGGAGAGTTGGTGGCAGCTTCTCTACCCCTCTCCTCACCTGGACTGTGCTGCGTGGAGGGCGGCCTCTGGATCCCGTCCTCCTCAGGTGGCATGGGTATATGCTGTGCCACTGGTGCAAAGCACATGGCAAGCCAAACCATTTTCAAAGCCTGTGCAGGAGGGTGAAGAAACCTCCGAGACAGTGAAAACAGTGCAGGAAGACAGTGATGAGTCTGAACGCTGTCAGGATATCCTAAGATTGACTTTGGGATCACCATATCTGGATGTTTACATTGTGGGAAATACTGGGGGAGGGGACTGATACCTACCGCACTACACTTTTCTTATATGCTGTTGAACAAAAAAATGGTTTGCTCTCTGCTGGATTGTGAAGCAAGCTGCAATGCACTGCCAGTGACAATGGTTAATGAAAAGACAGACATTGAACCATGTCACCAGAGTATCCTGAAATCTGTGGGAAAGTGCAGAGTTAAGATTTGCAACAATAAGTTTCATTGCTTAGAATTTGTTATTGTGAATGGAGAGGCCATCGATAGGGAGCAAAGCAGTGCAAGCCATGCAACTGATTCAGGTACAACATCAGAATAGAGTATATGTGCCACGGACCAGTGAAGAGAGCCAACCAGCTGCCTGGACAATGGTGAATATATTGCAGATGTTTGGTGGTGTTTTTCAGGGAGCAGGACATCCAGCAGGGAAGTAGAATGCAGATCCATTGAGAACTCCCTAAAGAAGGGTACCAATAGCACTGGCAGAACTGCTGAAGCAGGAACTGACCAGCCTACAAGCTAAAGGCATGGTTGCTGCAGTAAATGATAGTACAGCAGGGATCAGCAGTCTTAATTATTTTCTGCAAACCCTCAGGAAGGCTGCATATTTGTATTGATCCTAAACCTTTGAACAGAGCATTAAAATGCAGCCATTACTCACTAACATCCATTGATGGTGTAGGAAGTGACCTACCCCGAGCCAAGGTTTCCTCTGTGTTTGAAGTGAAAAAATGGATTCTGGCATACAGAACTCAGCTCAGAGTCAAGCTGTCTTGCCACTTTTGCAACTCCTTTTGGCAGGTATATTTGGCTGTGGGTGCTGTGGGCCCTGCCTGTGAAGTATTTCAGCATCGACTGAATCAAAAAGTAGAGAATGTTCCAGGCCTCAAAATCATTGCTTATGACATACTAATTGTAGGAGAAGCTGATACTGGAAAGGAAGCAGCAAGAGATTGTGACAAAAAATTTAGCCTGTTTTTGGAGAGGTGCAGAGAAAGAAATACAAAACCCAAATAAAGTCAGGTTACAACTGAAGGAAGTGCCATACATTGGCCACCTGTTGACAGCAGAGGGTCTGAAAGTGGACCCAGCAAAAGTAAGAGCAATCCAGGTGTTACCAAGACTGAAGGATGCATAGATTTTTTGGGAATGGCAAACTACCTGGCTAGCAGATTAGTGTGAGCCACTCTGATAGCTAACACACAAATAGGTAGAATGGGAATGGTCAGAAAGTCATTTGAGAAGATAAAGGATGCCATAGCCAGGAGTCCTCTATCCAGGGGAGTAGTTAGTGTTACACAATGTGATGCATCTGAGACAGGGCCAAGAGCTGTGGTGTTACAGAAACAGCAGCCAGTTGCATTTGCCAGTAGAGCACTATCAGAAACTGCAAAGATTGAAAAAAAAGAACTGTTGGCTGTAGTGTTTGGCATGAAATGCTTCCATCAACTTATGTTTGGCCAGAGAGTACATGCACAATTGGACCATAAGCCACTGGAAACCATCATGCCGTGGCCATCATTGAGTGCCCCAAACAGGCTTCAGCACATGTTGTGAACCACCCTGAGATCTACGGGTGAAGGGTGGAACAGAAAGATTATGTCATCATGGTAAACTACTGCTACAACTTTGGGGGGAGAAATCCACTGGCAGATATTATATCTGAGACAATTATAAACTAAAGTGCCATTTTGCCCACTATGGAATAGCAGATATTATATGCGCTGACAATGGACCACAGTTTCAGAACATTCCAAAAGCAGTGAGAATTTGATCATCAGACATCCCCAGAGCAATAGAACCGCTGAATCAGCTGTCAAAATGGCTCAGAGAATTTTGATCAAAACCAGAAAAGCAAGGACTGGTGCATATCTAGATATCCTGGACCACCAGAACACATCTTCATAAGGTTTGGATGGGTGTCCAGCACAGGGAATGATGGGTTGAAGGACAAGTGCCTTGTTACCAATGGGTGTGGCTTACTACAGCCAGAGAGCTTCAACGGATGAGCTGAGCTGATTGCAGAACAGAGATTAAGACAGGCATACTACTGTGACAAGTCAACTAAAGACCTATTCAAACTACATGTGAGTGAGCAAATTTGGATACAGCCAGTGGAGTGACACAATAAGGAGAGGAAGAAAACTGAGGTCCAAAGTCAACTGGACACACACTCGTTTGAGATGGTAACTCAAGAGGACCAAGTTTTGAGAAGGAATCAAAGGCAATTGTGGCGCAGCAACCAACCTGTACACTCAGACTAGCAGGACAGACAGAAGAGAGGCGACTTCAGGAGCCAAAAGATGCCAGTACAGTTGTTGGCCCACTGCCTGTAGAGAATACCCACCTCCTCTTGTACAAGTAAACGAGAGACAACCCAGCTCACACTCATCTCAATCCTGCTTGGATACCACATTTTTTGGTTGCCACCTAGAAAGAATTATAACTCCTGAAGTAAAACAGATAACCCCATTGCCTAAAAGACTATGTCTAAATTCAAGGGGACATATGGACTTTTGAAACTATATAGTTAACTGTAATAATTGTTCACTTAAAGTTATGAAAGAAAGATGTATCAGTTATATGCGGAACTAAGTAAGAGGGAGAGGAAAGCAGTTGAGGAGAGAAACTTAGAGAGACACAGAGGGAAGGTGCAGGTAAAAGGAACAGCTGCCCAGAAGTGACTCAGCAGAAAAAGGACAGAGAAATCAGGAGGGTCAGAGAGAGTTAGAGTTTATCCACAACTACGATTTGCTCTGCTTTTTCCAGGCACAGGTCCATCCTTTAAAGCTCCAAGTCCAAGCATTGTTGTTGTTTTCTAGCCCAGAACTTTCCCCGCAGAAACCATTTTAAAATGGACATTATTATCATTATGGACGGAACAACTAATGAAGCAACTTGAATAGGAATGAAGTGAAGCCCTGTGACCGACATATACACTCCATCTCTGTACTAAAACACCTTCCAGCCAATTGACTTTGAAGCTTCCTAAGCCATTTTAAGTTTCTTATCCATTCTGAGCTGCAAAGCATTTAGCATCAAGTCCAGAGCTAGCAATCCAGTGCAGTGGGTAGGCAGGTCCAAGCATCCTTTATCTCCAGCAGAGCCACAACAGCTGCAGATAGAAAGGAGGAAACAAGGAGGGGGGAAAGGAAAACAAAACAATAGAAAATAAAAGATAAATAGAGGAGTGCCTAGTAGCTCTCTCTGCTGGACATCTCTTTTTATCTCCACACCATGGATGTTCCTCCGCCTCTTAGCAAAGCAGTCTGCTTATCGACGGGTACCAAGGTCACTCCAGCAGAAAGTCAATTTGACCCACAAGCAGGTTTTTGTTTTGTTTTTTGTGGTTCTCAGGGCTTGCTCAGTGTCTGAACATTACACTGCTGCCATCTGTTTTAGTCCATCATGGTTGCTCTGGGACTTGCAGAATCCAGTGATTCCTTGGGCTTGGCAGAGCCAGATTAACAAACCCCACAGAATGCAGAGGGACATACTTCCTTGCACAGAATCACACTGTCGTTTCAATTGTAGTTCTTTCTTCTTCTTTTTACTAAAGCAGACCCTGTCAAAGAGGCCAGCTTGACAGTTACCTATCCTGAACGTCATAACAGGCAAATGGAAGAATGTGACAGTCGTTCCAGACGACTGGCTTATTCGCACACAAAACTGGTTGTTACCCCGCACTTCTTAGTGCAATTGTCCTATCACTTTCCTAACTACAAAAAGTCTGATAAGTGTCAGAAAATTGCACTGGAAAGTGCTAGATCACAGCCACTAGCTGGCAATGTTGAGTCATCTCTGTGCTGCAAACCTATCAGCAGGAATGCTCCCCGACTTGACTGTCACCCTCCACCTCCACTGAAAAGCATGCCCTTTGTACCTTCTCTGTTAATGAGCTTGTGTTCCTTCCCAGCTGAAAGGTCATTCTCTTTTGTATTCCTCCAGACTAAGGTGTGTGCCTGACGGTTTACCCAGTGCAGCATGAACCTAGAAATCCCTTCAGAGAGAGAGCAACAACAGAGACGGAAATTGAGAGATGAGCCCTTGGAGAAGGATGACAACAGCAGAATAAATATGACCTCAAAGCAAAGGCTGATTCAGCTCATTTATCTGATTACAGTTGTGGAAGTGGCCTGCATGTTCATGCAGTTTGGGATTGTTCCAGTGAGTATATGACTTTCTTTTCTAAAGGAAAAATGCTTTAGCAACTTCCTGATCTAACACCAGCTCCCTGATGCAGTATAAGCAAGTGTAAGTGAACCTGATTAAAATCCCCACATGGACATGAACCTCTGTGTCTGTCCTTTTTTTCTCAGCCCTCACAAGGTTGTTGCGAGGGTAAAAGGGATTGGGGAGAGAACCATGTGCACTACCTTAAACACACTGGAGAAAAGGCAAGACATACATATATCAAATGCTTAACTTCAGAATCTACCACAGAAGAGGATTTGTGCAGGAAGAGTGTTTAGTTTGATGATGGTTCCTTGATTTAATTCAGTTGATCTACTGACATAAACTTTGCATTCCAAGGCATGAGAGGGATATTCTAAAATACGTTAGAGTAGACCTGTCGAAATCAATGTACTTAATTCATTTCAGCAGATTTATTCTTCAGTGTGGCTTAATTGGATAGCACTCATTTATTTATTTTTAATTTTGCCTGAGTGGTGCAACTTCCACACTACGTTATATAACCAGCAGTAGCCTCAAAATGTGTGCGAGAATGCCAAGTAGCTAATGGGAACTGGTGATCAAGGAAAGCACTGGTGCTTTTCACGAATTACTTGTAATGAACACCTAAGCTGAGCCCTTAACAGATTATGTTTGTGGTATCTGCATTTCATACAACCTTGGTCAGGCTTCCTCAACCTTGGCCCTCCAGATGTTTAGAGACTACAATTCCCATCATCCCTGACCACTGGTCTTGCTAGCTAGGGATCATGGGAGTTGTAGGCAAAAAACATTTGGAGGGCTGAGGTTGAGGAAGCCTGACCTTGGTCTTCAACTGGATCAGGAGCCAATCTAAATGAAGTTGCACCAGAAGTACCCCCAGAGAAGGCCATCTATAGTATGGGCATATATTCATTGTGGGTCATGTATTGCTGCAGGCAGGTTGTGATTAAAACTGCCCACCCCCAAAGAGTCCCTCAAATACTTCTCCCAGGTGTCCTGTGCTGTTTTAGTGCTCTTTGGAGGACAAACTCGTAGTACAGCATAATTGCTTGACTCAGCAAAGCTGATGGCTGGAACAGCAGCTTGTGAGACTGAAGACATGATGTGGTTCTGTGCCGTAGGGGGCAATTCTGTTAGGTGACAGCAGTGTTTTGAGCCAGTGAAGGAGGCCAAAGGAGGTCCTCTGCTTTGGGGCTTAAGAGGACATTATTTTGGCTTGAAGGGTGACCTTACAAGTCCTGCTCATGCGAATTTAAGAGATTGCGCCATGGCCTCGACAACATTTTATGATTAAGTATTAGTTTCCATGTCATTCAGAAATACAGTATAACATACACCTTTCTCTTTGACTTCACCCCCTTTCAGTATCTGGCAACCAGCCTGGGTATGGATGCTGTTGAATTTGGCTACTTGCAAACAGTCTTTGGTGTTCTTCAGCTTCTGGGAGGTCCCATTTTTGGGAGGTAAATATAACAACCATTCTTGGGAACCCTGTGGAATGTCAGAATTGTTTGGAGTTAATAACACCATTTTATTTTTAGCTCAGGGAAATAATTTAAATAGCCATCTGGATTTCCCATACTGGCAGCAGGGGAATGAAAGGCTCTTTTACTACTGTATTGTATACTAACCAACTCTATATTCCCCCCCCCTTTTTTTAATGTTCTGATTGCCACTGGATATTAGCCAATGCAGGAACTGTTAATAAGCTGTATGCACACAAGTAGCTGCTAATGATACAAAAGGGAGGGAGGAAGCTGCACAACAAGGCCAGCATTCATTTCCATTTCTTTTGTATTTTTAATTGGATGTTGAATGTGGGTAGGTAAGAAGTCATAGATTTGAATGCTGACGATTGCAAACCTTGTCTTTCAAAATACATCAATCCGTGGACAAGGAGGATATCTATGATGTCGGATTAGCAGGATTATCATTTGGAGCCTGGATAGCTCAGCTGGTTAGAGTGTGGTGCTGATAACACCAAGGTTGCAGGTTCGATCTCCGTATGGGACAGCTGCATATTCCTGCATTGCAGGGGCGGCGGCCTGGATGCCTATGGATCTGATAGCTTACCTTGAGTGGATGCTAATTGGCAGAGCTTTTCCTGGGAAGTGAGCAAATAGGGGTGACCTCCCCAGTGCTTTCGGGTCCCTTGTGCTGGCCCCAGTGGGCTCAGCCAGCAGCCCCACTTCCTGGCTGGACCTGCTGACTTCTGCCTATCGAATGAGGCTCCACTGGCAGTGCTGCCACTAAAGCATCAGCAAAAGGGGGAAATGGAACCTGGGTTGGGGAGAGGTTTCTCCTGCCTCTACAGCAGAACACCCCCCCTAAAAAAAAGGAAACCAGGAGGGAGGAGGAGGAGGGGGCACTGCTGCCACCATTGCCGTGAAGGCAAGGCAGCAGAGGTGGGAGGGAGGGAGAGTTGAAGGCAGTGGAGGATCCACACAGTGTGACTTGGCCCAGCCCCACCCAGGCACTCCTCATCAGCCCTATTGAACAGCCAACCTTCCCTAGGATCTGTGTTTACCTTAAAAGGCTGGAAGAACTTCTACAGTTTAGTGGAGGTTTGCTTTTATTGCTGCACACCCTGTTCTGTTTCTGAAGATGCTGCATCTCTTTCTATGCCAGGTTTGCTGACCAGTTTGGAGCCAAGACTGCCTTGGCCATCTCATACGTGGCTGGATCTCTGTTCTTCTTGCTCCTGTCTGTGTCCACCAGTGTCCTTCTGCTCTTTCTGTCCAGGGTCCCCTCCGTCTTCATGCATGGACTACCAGGTGATGTTATTAGATGATGCAAACATTAGCATGGGTCGACTTAAGGGCTTTGGCTCCCAGAGTCAAACTAAGAAACTGCTGCTCGTGCACATGTGGACGATGTGAGTTAAGGTCCGGTCAATACTGGGAGCAATCTGGAGGGGATGAGAAGAAGTTTTTCACCTCTGGGCAGGTTGGCATACGTCTGTGGTAAGAAGCCATTTTACGAAATGGCCACGGACCAATCTTCTTGCAGCACCTCCCTCATGAGCTAAAGCACCCACATTCATAAAACTTGTCAAGCTATAGATTTGGGGGTGTAACAAATCCATGGTTCATCATGATATTCACCCAAGAACTCTGCCCCTGAAATGCTCATTATCATATTTTTAAAAGGAAGAGCAAAGACTTTATATGGTACACGATTAACCTGGGTTTCCCCTCCATTTTTTAAATAGGTGCTCAAATGGTGATAACAGATTTGACCACCGCTGACGAACGTGCTGATGCTTTAGGAAAGCTTGGACTATGTTTTGGGGTAGGAATGATCGTTGGAGCTTCCTTGGGTGGCACCTTAACCTCAAAATTTGGGTGAGTGGTCATGTCTTGTTTCAGTTAACCGCAATGTCCTACTTTTAAAGGGATGTACTGTTCTCCTTTGAATTGCCAAAAATTGAGGTTCTGAGGTAATCTCACGTAGCAGTATGCACAAAGCCAGTGGAACTTACTTCTGAGTAAGCGTGCAATGGCAGGGCTATTATTATCATAGATTTCTGTATATCTCATGATGGTTTTCTATACTACAGATTTAAGGTGTATGTGGTTTGTGCCCATTATAATCCAATACAGTGGTACATCAGTTTAAGAACAGCCCTGTTTACGGACTATTCGGTTTACAAACTCCACAAAACCAGAAGTACTGTCCCGGTTTGCGAACTTTACCTCAGTCTAAGAATGGAAGCTGAACAGTGGAAGGGCACCGGCGGCGGGAGGCCTCATTAGGGAAAGCGTGCCTCAGTTTAAGAAAGGATTTGGTTTAAGAACAGACTTCAGGAATGGATTAAGTTCATAAACCAATGTACCACTGTAGTGTGTAAGGCAGCTGAGCAAACTTATTTCACCCCAACACACATTACAACTATGCACTCTCATTGCAAATATTAATTGAAAAGCAGAATTGCACGTATAATTTTATATTGTTGGACTATGTGTATAATTTATGGCGAAATAATTTTGATTTGAAATAAGTGTAGACAAAGAGATATTGCTGTATATGGAGAGTCTGGAAATAGAAATCTTGGAATAATTTAAATCCAAGTCCATAGCAGGCAAAATGGGGCTCATCTGGCATTAAATCTCTGGTGGCAAAGTGTGAACATATTTGTCCATTAGATGGCACTGTTTCACAGCCATAATTTCCCCCCTTGTTGGTTTTGTGTTCTTTGGCTGTGCATCAATGATGCTTCAGCTAGCATCCATCTTATATTTTTTAGGGGGCTGGAAATGGAAAATACCTCACTGTTCTGTTTCTTAAGCATTTAGGTTTGTTTGTGTCTTTAAGTTAAAAAAAGGATGTGTGTAGACTGTGTGTTCCTTCTTCCCTGTGACAGGATGTGCACCTTTCCTTTTAAAAAGGACGAGAGGTTCAAACTGCTACCCTTCCATGTGCAGGTGGCGCTGTGGTCTAAACTACTGAGCTTCTTGGGTTTGCAGATCAGAAGATCAGTGGTTCGAATCCCCACGATGGGGTGAGCGCCTGTTGCTCTGTCCCAGCTCCTGCCAACCTAGCAGTTCGAAGCACACCAGCGCAAGTAGATAAATAGGTACCACTGTGGCAGGAAGGTAAAAGGCATTTCTGTGCTCTCTGGCTTCCATCACGGTGTTCCATTGCACCAGAAGCAGTTTAGTCATGCTGGCCACATGACCCGGAAAGCTTTCTATGGCCAAACGCCGGCTCCCTTGGCCTGAAAAGCGAGATGAGCGCCACAACCTCATATTCGCCTTTGACTGGACTAAACCATCCAGGGGTCCTTTACCTTACAGCAAATTACATGGTAGTGGGAAAGAAATAGTGCCCTTTTATAATTATTGGGTTGTCTTTGGTCTTGCTTTTATTATGTATTTTCTTATATATATAGCCAGTGGAAGTGATGGCATTCCAGCTGAACTATTTAAAATTTTAAAAGATGATGCTGTTAAGGTGCTACACTCAATATGCCAGCAAGTTTGGAAAACTCAGCAATGGCCAGAGGATTGGAGAAGATCAGTCTACATCCCAATCCCAAAGAAGGGCAGTGCCAAAGAATGCTCCAACTACTGCACAATTTCACTCATTTCACACGCTAGCAAGGTTATGCTTAAAATTCTACAAGGAAGGCTCAAGCAGTATGTGAACTCCCAGAAGTGCAAGCTGGATTTAGAAGAGGCAGAGGAACCAGAGACCAAATAGCAAACATGCGCTGGATTATGGAGAAAGCTAGAGAGTTCCAGAAAGACATCTACTTCTGCTTCATTGACTATGCAAAAGCCTTTGACTGTGTCAACCACAGCAAACTATGGCAAGTTCTTAAAGAAATGGGAGTGCCTGATCACCTCATCTGTCTCCTGAGAAATCTCTATGTGGGACAAGAAGCTACAGTTAGAACTGGATATGGAACAACTGATTGGTTCAAAATTGGGAAAGGAGTACGACAAGGCTATATATTGTCTCCCTGCTTATTTAACTTATATGCAGAATTCATCATGCGAAAGGCTGGGCTGGATGAATCCGAAGCCGGAATTAAGATTGCCGGAAGAAATATCAACAACCTCAGATATGCAGATGACACAACTTTGATGGCAGAAAGTGAGGAGGAGTTAAATAACCTCTTAAGGAGGGTGAAAGACAAGAGCGCAAAATATGGTCAGAAGCTCAACATCAAAAAACTAAGATCATGGCCACTGGTCCCATCACCTCCTGACAAATAGAAGGGGAAGAAATGGAGGCAGTAAGAGATTTTACTTTCTTGGGCTCCATGATCACTGCAGATGGTGACAGCAGTCACGAAATTAAAATACGCCTGCTTCTTGGGAGAAAAGCAATGACAAACCTAGACAGCATCTTAAAAAGCAGAGACATCACCTTGCCAACAAAGGTCCGTATAGTAAAAGCTATGGTTTTCCCAGCAGTGATGTATGGAAGTGAGAGCTGGACCATAAAGAAGGCTGATCGCTGAAGAATTGATGCTTTTGAATTATGGTGCTGGAGGAGACTCTTGAGAGTCCCATGGACTGCAAGAAGATCAAACCTATCCATTCTTAAGGAAATCAGCCCTGAGTGCTCACTGGAAGGACAGATCGTGAAGCTGAGGCTCCAATACTTTTACCACCTCATGAGAAGAGAAGACTCCCTGGAAAAGACCCTGATGTTGGGGAAAATGGAGGGCACAAGGAGAAGGGGACGACAGAGGATGAGATGGTTGAAGCTACCAGCATGAGTTTGATCAAACTGCGGGAGGCAGTGGAAGACAGAAGTGCCTGGTGTGCTCTGGTCCATGGGGTCACGAAGAGTCGGACACGACTAAACGACAAATCAACAACAACAAATATATATATATAGTAATTTTATATTGTGAACCGCCCTGAGATATATGGGGCTTAGGGCAGTATAACAATTTAATTAATTAATTAATTAATAATAATAATAATAATAATAATAATAATAAACAGCACACAGGTTTTCAGTCATTCTGCTTCAAAACAGATCACCTTCCACTACTCTTCTTGCAGCTGCAATTCCCTCTATGGGGATTTAGACAGGAACATAGGAAGCTGCCTCTTTGTGAGTCGGGCTACTGCTTCATCTGACTCAGCCCTGTCTAAACTGACTGGCAGCAGCTCCCCAGGGTGTCAGGCAGGAACTTCTTCCAGCCCTACCTGGAGACATTAGGGATTGAACCTGGGACTTTGTGCATACAAAGCAGGTGTTCTGCCCACTGCCCTGCAACTCTTCTCCCAACCAAATCTGCTAAAATCCCCTCTTTCACACAACTTTTAAAGGAGCAAGAAAGAGCCCCATCTCCCTTTTCATCTAGCCACCCTGAAGAGAGTACCTTTACCACTCTCACTGTCAAGAAACAGCCACAGCTGAGGACCAACCAAAATGCCATTCAGGATGCTTTGCTTTAATGTCCACTAGATGGTGCAAATGTGTTGGGAAGAAGGAGAGGAACCATACTTTCCCTTGCCATCAAGGCTTGTTGTAGAGATTTGTCAGTGGTGGTGGGGAAGAACACAAAAAGTTCTAAAAGTTTGTGGCACACGCACACAGAATCAGTGGTATTTTACACAGTAATGAGAATAAAAAAGGACACGTGTGCAAATGCTGTTACTTTGGCTGTGTTTCATAGAAGAACCATGGTTTTATGCAGTGCTTTTTTCTGGAGGGATGCAGGGCTACACATACTCCTAAACATCTTTGTACTTTTGTCCATTTACTGTATTTGTTTTTCCTGATTTGAACTATAAAATGGTGGTTTTCTTGAGTCAAAATGAAAGTACCCCTGAACAGTTTTTGTTTTTTTTAATAGAAAAAAGAACTGGTTTTATGTAGGGTTGAAAAGAAGAGAGAAAGATGGGCAGAATCAGGGTGGGAGATGCTTCTCACTCCCCAAAAGTATATTGTGTCCTTTCTGCAGCGAATAGATGACATACAATCATAAGCAAAACAAAACAAAGCAAAGCAAAACAATAAGAAAAATGCAGAAACACAATTGGGGCACATTCAGACCATACATTTAACTAAGGTTACCATATATCAAAAAGTAAAAACCAGGACACCCCGAAATTTTTTTTTTAGACAAACCCCACAATTTTTCAATTGCCTAATACGTAGGACAAAGCACCACCTTTCAAACCCCCCCCCCCCCGACATAAATGACACCTTTGAAATCCCAGTAATGTCCGGGAAAATCTTGACATATGGCAGCCCTAATTTAACAGTCATGGCATCTCCCAAAGAATCTTGAGAGTTGTAGTTGTTTAAGGGCGCTGAGAGATGTTAGCTAAACCACTCTTTCCGGGTCTCCTATCGTTCCCGCTTCACAGGGAACTCTGGGAATTGCAGCTCTGCAAGGGGAACTCCCAACACCTCTCAGCACCCTGAGCAAACTACAGTTCCCAGGTCTCTTTGGGGTAAGTTAAAGTGGTATCACAGTGCTTTGAATATATGGTGTGAATGTGGCGTCAGCCACTGACTGCATAAAAGCAAATTGCCTTGAGAAGGACTTTATGAATGGCGTTTGTGGCCTTTAAAAATGGGAGCTTGCGAATAAATGTTCTTCCTAGACTACCCTCTCCTGTGACAGTGTTCTGTTACACTGTGGTCCTCTACATGCTCAGCCAGATATAAATCTCATTGTATTGAATGGGGCTTCCTCCCAGGAAGAATGCATAGGATTGCAGCCTTGCTTCGCCAAAGGTAGCTAGCCACATTTGAAGTCCTGCATTTCTTATCTTAAGGGCAGGTCTGCAATGTCTTCTGAATAAGCTCTCTGAGTGCTCCAATGTGCATGCGGAGTTATTTAATGTGCAGACTGTCCCATTTTGTTGGGGGGGGGGAGCAGATCCATCCACACATGCAAATGGGGATGGCCTTGCTGTTGGCAGGGCTCTGGCGGAGGAGACTGGAGTTCCTGCGAACGAAACCACGGGACTGGCCAAACTTCGTGCCCTCCTCTTAACACATTCCAAAGTTTTTTTTTAAAAATGGCCCATTTGTGTTAATTGTTGCATAATTTCCTATAAAGTCCCACCAGCTTTCTGTTATGCATTCATGCTTTACTGTCCTGGAATGGTTTTTCTGTTTGTTTGCTGTGATGCCATAGGGAAAGAATGTCCCTCGGGTTTTCTGCCCACTTTGCGTTTTCTTGTCACTATTATTCAAGTGTGTGTGGCATTGACATACTCGTGCTTTAAATGCAGAAGAGGATAAAATTTTTGTTTGGCTCTTGGACCTATGTCCTTGGTCCTTCAGCAGTAGTGAATTTTAGGACAGTCTGCACTGGCAAAACCTGTCTTCTAATTTTTGAAGCATATTTCGGCCTGCGAAATAAGCTTCCATTTCTCTGCCTCTTTCTGAGGACTCCCTCGAATCCCTTTAGAATATTGGTGGGTGGAGGGTTGCGCTCACTTTGTTGTGACAAGGTGCCTGTGAGTGCCGTGTGGGTGTTTCTCTTCCCATTTAACGTTTCTCGTGCCACTTCACTCACCAGTACTACGGCACCTGCAAAACGTCTCAGTAAATATCCCCTCAGAAATCCACGCTCACCCCAGAGTGAGTGGCATGCGCACACCATTTTGTATTCCTGTTCCTTTTTCTGCTCTCTTAGATGTGGCAGCCATTTTGTGTTGCGCCACTCCCGTATTCATTTTGCACCCTGCCACTCACCCCATGGCAGCCATTTTGTGGCTGATGTTCATGGCACTTGCACTAAATTCTAAATGCTTTGAAGAGGGCTAGCGAGGGAGGCTGGCTGCCGAGCACCTGAGAGTGGTGCACTCACTTTTGTCTTAAGAGAAGTCCTTGTTGCTTCCCCCAACCCACACCCAGTGCCCAAACTTAGATCAGGTTACAGGTTACATGGTTCAGAAGAGACATCAGAGGTCTAAGATGCATAACTAGGCAGAAGCTAAGTCATTGTCCCAACACTTGATGCGCCTCCTAGGCCCCCTTTTTGAAGGATGGGGCAGGCACAGGAATTTGTGTGGTTGTTTCCCCAAGTCACAGGACTGGGCAACCAAGCAGGCAGTCCTACAAGTAGACTGGGTCTGCAAGGTCTGCTGATGCCAGCACAGCATCCTTAGCAATGGAGGCAGAGTTGACACAGCCAGCTCACTGTTCATTTTAGCCTCAGGTGCCTCTCCAGAGGCGGTGGAGGCAAGTCAGGCAGCTTTCCCATGGTGGTTAGGGTATCCAATATTACCGAGGCAGACCTCTCCTCTGATAACCCATTCAACCCTTCCCTAACATCTAGATCATCACCTCCCAAACCTCTGGGCACATCCTCAGCACCCACTTCTGCCCTCTCGTTCATTCCTCCTCTGCCTCACCCATGTAACATCAAGCATGTATTTATGGGAGATGTGTGAAGATTAATAAAAAGCTAAAGGGACCGCTGACCATTAGGTCCAGTCTTGACCGACTCTGGGGTTGCCGCACTCATCTTGTTTTATTGGCCGAGGGAGCCAGTGTACAGTCATGTGGCCAGCATGACTAAGCCGCTTCTGGTGAACCAGACCAGCACACAGAAACGCCATTTACCTTCCTGCTGGAGCGGTATCTATTTATCTACTTGCACTTTGACATGCTTTCGAACTGCTAGGTTGGCAGGAGCAGGGACCGAGCAACGGGAGCTCACCTCGTCGCAGGGAATCGAACTGCCAATCTTCTGATCAGCAAGCCCTAGGCTCAGTGGTTTAACCCACAGCACCACCCACATCCCTGTGAAGATTAATAGGTGAGCAACAAATAACAAATAAAAGTGTCCTTAGCCTGCCCCACACAGGTGCTTCTTCCATGGTACCCATAAGAGGTTTGAATCCCAGCCAAACTGACAACTATCTAGGTACGGGTGGGTGCTAGACTTGGAGGCTTCTACTGCTGGCAGCTTTGATCCCTGAGCAGCTGGGATGTTCTGTACCACCATACTGGCTCGGACAATAGGTTTAAGAGGTTTTCCACCCTATCAGTGCAGTGTGATACTGGTTATTAATTAGATGAAATGGGGTGCCATTCTTACTTGCTTACAAAAGACCATTCTTTCTCCATGTTTATTGCTTGTAACTTAGCAGTATCGGCTCCGGAGAATTATCACAAAATTCCTTCTTTCTCCATCACGTTGGTGGAATGGAAAATCTGTGGGTGTTTAAAGGGGTTAAGCTTGGACCACGGCTGGAACAGGGCAAAAGGCTAGAGCTCTCTGCTCTGCTTCTAGACAATTTACCCATTCTGGCTTGAGAAATCTCTCTTTCTCTGTGTTACTGTAGAAATGCTGGTATTTCTCAGCCTAGAATGGTTATGCTGATTAGCCAAGCAGTTTGCACGGGTGACCCAGGACACACAAAAATCCTTTGTTCTTGATGACAAGGCATTTTGGAAGCTCTGGTTCCCATGGGATGGGGCCAGAATGTTCTTAAACTGTAGTGGAATTTTGGTAGATGACTGTTGCCTGCTGAAGATTACATCCTTCTCCGGAACATTTATCCCAGAAGGCCTACCTGGACCCTGGTACATCTCTCTCTCTCTCTCTCTCTCTCTCTCTCTCTCTCTCTCTCTGTGTGTGTGTGTGTGTGTAGTTGTGTTCTACCCCCAATCTCTGCCGAGCTGTGGCAAGATTTCAGGGTTCCAAGTGCTCACCCAGGGTCTGTGTTCCTTTGGCGAATTGAAGACACGGCAGAGGCCGTCATAGCTTTAAGAAATATGATTTATTCACATATTTACATCTGAATTTAGATGGAGGGAGTCCAGATCTTACAGCACGGTCATCTCAAGAGTGGCTTGTTTACAGCAGCAATTCAGCACTCTACTAAAGGGCATCTTTCCCAGCTTCCCTTCATCCAGCCTGACCAAAGATGGAACTCTTGTCTTTTTTTCTCCCCCTTGTTCTCTGCACACCTTGTTAAAGACACTCTTTCCCTGTCACCTCTCTCACACACCCCACCACCTTTGGGAACCTCCTGTCTTCCCAGGCCCAAGGATTCCTCTTAGATGGGCCATCAGCCTCTTTTGTTATATTAACAGCTTGGCTTATCCCCAGCTAGCCATGTGAGCCAGCCTGGGCTTGAGATCCTAAGTGGAATGGAAGAGCCCTTGGCCTAGTTGTTAATGGACCAAGCTTTGCTTCTTTCATGAATTTATGAGTGTGCTCAAATTTTATCTCTTTACTGACTCTAGAGCTCATGGTGAGCACATCCCTCCCCAAACTCAACATCATAGAGACACAGACAGAGAGTACCTGGTGGATCAGGCCCATTTAATCCAGCCCTGGATTTGCATTTTTCTGTTTGACTTGCTCTCTGGGATTTAGTAGAGTCAGAGCACTTGAAACCACAGGTCCTGGATGCTTTTCTCAGTTTCAGCAAAACATTCCGTTCCCTGGTCCCACCTCTCATTGCAAGAGAGAGCTGTTTGCTTAGGTTCTGACAGAGCACACATACCTCACCCGGCAATTTCCCTGGAGGAATGTGCTGTCGCACAAGGGCACACCGCTTTCTCCTTTTCCCAGCTAAGAACATCCTGAGGAGTAGCTGAGTGAAAAAAAAAGTAACAAAGGATCTGGTGGCCCCTGGAAGACTTAACACAGGGGTCAGCAACCTTTTTCAGCCGTGGGCTGGTCCACTGTCTCTCAGACTTTGTGGTAGGCTGGACTATATGGGGGGGGGGATGAATGAATTCCTATGCCCCACAAATAACCCAGAGATGCATTTTAAATAAAAGCACACATTCTACTCATGTGAAAACACCAGGCAGGCCCCACAAATAACCCAGAGATGCATTTTAAATAAAAGGACACATTCTACTCATGTAAAAACACAATGATCCCTGGACCGTCCGCGGGCCGGATTGAGAAGGCAAATGGGCCGTATCTGGCCCCGGGCCTTTTGTTATGTACCCCTGACTTAACAGATTAAAGTCCACTTCACCAGACTTATCTGACTTTAGTCCATAAAAGACCATGCAACATAAATGTGCCGGCACATCTTATTCTTCTTCCCTGAGTCAGTGCTCAAGCTAAATATCTAAGATTCTGTCTGCCATCCTCTGCGTTAACCCTCTGAGTGATGGGTAGGCCCTCCAGATGTGGTTGGACTCCAAATCCCATCATCCCTCACCATGGGCCGGGCTGATGGGAGTTGGAGTCCAAACACATCTGGAGGGTCTCGATACTTGCCCTGAGCAATAACCTCCTGTGCAAAGCAGGAGGTTATAACATAATATTTCTGAATTTTAACTTTCCTTCAAAATATATTTTTCAGGTATACTGTAATTGTTATTCAATGTTCATATATAAAACACTCAGGCTGCAGTCCTATCTATCCATATTTACTTGAGTGAGCCCATGTAGGCAACCCCTGCCTTAGAGCCTCTGAAGGCTTTTGTTTCTCAGGCCATAGCAGGGTTTATAATAATTTCCTACTTCCTTTACTTCTTTAGGTAGAGAATGCCATTTATTGTGTGCTTATTATGTTTTACTGCTATGTTTTACTGTCTTGTCTACATTCTTTACAAAGTTAAACTGAGTCTTGAGCTTTCTTCTGTTTTTTCCCTTTTAAATAATAAAGCAGTTCATGCTGTTGCTTCTTTTTTTAAAAACCCCATCAGTTTTTGTTTGTTTACAAATCCTACCCAACAAACCCTGTCTCATTCCACCCCAGTCCAATGCTTCCTGACACTCTGCCCCTCAGCAACTCTTCTTGCCATGTTAAAACCACAACATTAAAAAAACAAAACAACAATCAGATCTCTGTGGTCCAAATATCAAATGTACACTGTTTCTGTGGCTAAATGCAGGTGTCAGTTTCACCACAATTCTCTTATGTAAAATTCCCATCAATTACCATGCCAGCTTTTGAGTCTGAGTATGCCAAGGTATGTGAAGCATCCACATTCTGAATATTTCCTTTACAGCTGAGACCTAGCCTGGTTTATGGATCGCTGTCTCCATGCTCACCAGGGAGAAACGCGAATCATGTCCAAACTTGCTTTTACCTGAGCAATGAGGTGTTGCAGCAACAGGGTAGGAAAAGGTGTTGTGAGGTATCATTTCCACATGGCAAATCAAACTCTGCCTTGGGTTAAACCCTTGGGAAACCCAGCCAGATGGGCAGGGTATAAATCATAAATTCTTGTTGTTATTATTATTATAGTAGGAAAATTGAACCAAAAGGAGGCTTGGGAAACAAACTTGCTCTTTCCTCTTTCATACCTCTGCTCATTCCTTGTCATCAGAAGTAACCAGATAATTTTCTTCTCAGATACAGTATGAACTTCTTATGGCTGGGGGTAACCAACATGGTGTGTTCCCGATTTTGTGGACAACTCCCATCATCCTCAACAATTGGCTATGCTGGATGGGGTCTGATGGAAGTTGTAGTCAGGGCCAGCCATTTCATTAAGCTGATTGAGGCAACTGCCTCACACAGCAAATACTCAGGGTGGCAGATACCCCTTGAGTCTCCTAAGGTAGTCTCCACCTCATAAAATAGCCTGATTCCTTTAAGCATTGTGGAGGATATTGTCCCCAAATCACTGTTGAAGTGAGGTTCCATCCACACCATACATTTAAAGCACTTCACTTCCCCCCAAGAATCCAAGGAACTGCATTGGCTTAAGGGTGCTGGGAATTGTAGTTCTGTGAGGGGTAAACTACCATTGTCGGCATACTTTAGAAGAAGCCATGACTGTTAAAGTGATATAAATGTGTTTCAAATGTGTGGTGTGAATGAGACCTAAGATTCAGTTGCCAACCTAGTTGTCTTTGGCAGAATATTTGAGCTGCTTCTGTTGGATTATTTTAGACTGCAGTCTTATTCACTATTACCTGAGGGTGAGCCCCACTCTGAGTACAGTGGGATTTACTTCTAGTAAACATGCATAGAATTGGACAGGCTGTGATCAGCCCTTTGACCTGAGGTAGGATAGCCAGTTTAATGGAACAGAAGATGGAGTCTGGGTTTTGTTTCCCACTCCAGTGCAGGTCTGCTCAAAATGAAGCTAAAATCTCTGTAAATTAACTGCTACCTTGATGGTGCATCATGCTTTGATGTGCCTTAGCTGTTGGTATTTTTAAAAGTGAAAGCTAATAAATGGCATTTTGACTTCCTCCTCCAGCAGCTGACTCTTAGAGATATGCAAAAGAACCAGCCTTGAGAGATTTAGGAATATAAAGGTTTTTTTGTTTGCCCTGTTCCTTATGTCACCGCTCAGTGATGCAAATGCCAGCCCCCATGGAAGGGCACAGAAGAAAAGCCTTTCACATCCCTGACTCGTTCCGGAATATTCTCTCTCCGATGTTCATGACTAGCAGGTCTTTGATCTACACGGACATGGCCTAGCTGCCAATGAACAAGAGGATTTCTACAGCATCGCGAAAGCAAAACAAAGCCCCAAAGAACACAAGGCGAATGTTTCATCCAGACAATATGTTCCGGCAACTGCCAAACTGTTATTCCGTTGGCCACAGGCAAGGACAGCTGTCCCATTTCCCCGGAAATTTCACGTCAGAGTTCATGGGTTCATTCCAGAGCAGGAAATGATGTGGTTTATTTCATTCCTGGGGTCTACTGTGATGCAGGAGCTGCATGTCGTGGCTGATGAGCTAAGTGGGGAAGAGGAAGGGCAAGTAAGCTTCCCCTTTGTAGAGGAAAAACAAAACAAATTCCTTCCAGTAGCACCTTAAAGACCAACTAAGTCAGTTCTTAGTTCTTTCGTGCATGCACACGAAAGCTCATACCAAGAACTGACTTAGTTGGTCTTTAAGGTGCTACTGGAAGGAATTTGTTTTGTTTTGACTATGGCAGACCAACACGGCTACCTATCTGTAACTGGAACTTTGTAGAGGACTAGGACTTGAGTCACACAGCCACACCATGCTTTTGTTAAAGGTGCTGAGAGTTAGGAAACCCCTTACAGCGTTACAATTCCCCAGCACCCATAACAAACTAAAGTTCCCAGGATTCTTTGTGGTTTAAATGTATAGTGTGGATGTGGCTTCAGAAGAACAAAACATATGAAGAAGACCTCTTGTAAAAATGTGTTGCTTATCATAAAAACGTCTTACCACCATGGTAAACATTGTATCAGTTGAAGTATCTGATTGGTATTAGAAACAGCAGGTCTTTCTCCTGAGACCCTGTTCTAAACAGAAGATGCAGACCCTGTTGTAATACGAAAATGATGAGAGGTGGGTTTGTTACGTTGAACTTTATTTGAATCAAGGACATTGCCAGCACTTTTCTTAGGAGTGGGTTGATTCCCCATGGGTTGAATTATTCGTTAATACCAGACCTTTCAGGAGAGGAAGGCCTTTAGGTGACCACAGGGACAGTGAGTTTTTATATCCAAGAAAAGACCTTTAAAGATTTCTAGAATCTTTCCTAGCTGACACTGAAAGCTGAAAAGGTGCCCTGATAATATGACTTTTAGAAGAAGCTATAGGCTGTGTACACACTGTACATTTAAATCATATTTAAATAACAGCCCCCTACCCAAGAATCCTGGGAATTGGTAATTTGTTAAGTGCCCTGGGATTTGTTACTCTGAGAGTTAAACTACATTTCCCAGGATTCTTTGAGGGGGGAAAATATAATTTAAATGCATAGTGCATAATATGCAGCCAGTATTGTAAGACTAATGGAGAGCTGTGGGGTAGATATACCTCATAATTAAGGACACCTTTTATCAAATAAATACATGACAAGAGTAATGAATAGCTGTGGGCCTCATTCACATATCTTCCCCACTTTATCATTTGAAACCATTTCAAATGTACCGTAATTGCCATGTGGCATAAGGCTTTCATTGACTCTGAACTTTATCTCAGATGGAGAGGAATGAGGATGTGATTGTCCTGTTGCTGTGCAATTTAGGCTGACTGCAAAAAGGAAGCTGGACATGTCCAGGCTTGCTTTATTCAGCCCTGTCCTGATTTGTTTGGAGAGGAATCTGTCACTGATAGGCCCCCCTCCCCACCAAGACCCAACAATGACAGGAATTTTTAGTGGGATAGCGGATCCTATGTCAGTAATGACTGCTTGAAACCATTCCCTGTCACAGAGACAATTTGTTCCTTTCTTTATAATCCTGAGAGAGTGGATTGCCCCCAGAACAAGGTGACCTACTTTGCTACCCTGTGGAAACCAAAAGAGCCACAAAATTAGTGCTGGTTTGCTCTAGGGTGCCTCCAGAATGTCACTATTTTGCACACGGGGTTCAGGAATGTACCAGAAATTTATGTTTGCCCAAATAAAGTGCATCTAAGTTCTTTATAGCCCTGGAGCAACAAATTCATTACATTAAACAAACAAACAATCAAACCAGACTTTTTGCTGTTAGGAAAGTGGCAGGGGGAATGTGCTGAAAAGCATGCGATGAGTGAATGATGAATTGGAAGACATCTGAATCATGATGCAGGGTCTATCGTATAACTTTCCCACTAATAAATCAGATTGAGTGCTCAGTAAAGACCAGATGTAGTCTAACCTCTAAGCTTTGTGTGAGCGGATCAAGATGAATGCTCAATAAGAAAAGGTCATCTGGATGATACCTAACTTATGTTGTGTTCATGCTCCCATTTATTGTGCACTCTCTGCATTCCACTGCTGGGTTTTTAATCCGTGTTCAAACTATGTTATTCAAAACAGTTTGAATGTGGCCTAACAGTGCAATTCTAACCTCGTGATTAAGTCCTGTTGAATTCAGTGGTGCTTATTCCCATGTAAGTGTGGTGAGGATTGCAGCTTAAAGCGCCTGTATCATCCTGCCAATGGTGAGGAGAATTTCCTCACTAGATCTACCGCTCTTTGTGTCCATCTAGCTAGCACAGACAGCCTTTAAAGCATAGCTGTCAACTTTCAGATTTGAAAATAAGGGATTAGCAGCCTCACCTGTCCCGGGGACAATCTACGGGATATCTAACAATCCGGGATAGTAGCGGGAAGCAGCGGGAAATGGCGCTGGAATAAGGGAATTTCCCGCAAAAAAAGGGAAGGTTGACAACTATGCTTTAAAACAAGGACCATTCCCTTCAGCAATCCTACATATTGAGTTGAGCTTCTCACCCTTTTTCTGCCTGATAACTAGGCAAGCCTCCTTGGACCCAGTCTGTAAGCCATATAAAACTAGGAAAATTGTAAACCTCCTGATGTTTGAGGCTTCAACTCCCATCAGCCCCATCCAATATGGCCAATGGCCAGAGGTGATGGATATTGTGATCCAGAAACATTTGGGAGGCCAGAGGTTCCCCATCTCGGATGTAACACGATAACTGCACACAAGTTTTGTATTGCTTTGATTTCCTTGACATAAGGCAACTGTAGTATGTGCAGCATCAGAGAAAGCAACTAATTGGAGGTGTTGTAAAAATAGTAACAGAAGATTCCTCCTAATGACTATAACAAAAGGGCCTGTCCATTCAGGCAGACCTTACAAGCCTTAATTAAGGGCTTCAGCTTCTGCCCGGTTTAAATGATGTGATTCATACTGCTAGCTTCAAGAACTACTGTTTCAGGAAATATATCTGCTTAACAGATAATATCACTTCCTTGGATGAAGGTATATCAAGGGACCATACAAGAAGTAC
Organism: Podarcis erhardii; assembly: GCF_964252035.2. NCBI lineage: Eukaryota > Metazoa > Chordata > Lepidosauria > Squamata > Lacertidae > Podarcis > Podarcis erhardii. Next base: position 74,839,427 of record NC_138497.1, on the reverse strand, counting down.
AAGCAAGGACTTGATTATTCTTAGCTGACTACAACTGTCTCCATTGAAAAGTGTTGCATTTGTGTTCACATCAGATGATGTGAAAGTTCTGCATGCTGTGGTTGGTTTCTGACTGCTTTTTCACAACACCAAGTATACAAATGACTAAGGTGCCTGTGAACTGACATCCTGAATCTCAAGTTCCCTTTCTTCTGATGGAGTCACTCTCTCAGGGGGTTCTGAATCTACAGTGTTGAGCATTCTACATCCAAGTGGTCCATGTGGCTGATAGGTTCTAGCACAGGACCAGCTCAAGCTGTTTAGTACATATAGCTGGCTTCCCACATGCACTTTGGGGATGTCCTTTTCAGAAAACACACTAACTTTTTCACAGGGTATTTCTCATACTTCCCACATCCCTGATTCTGCTTCATTTGTAGAAACTGCCATGTGGAATGTCCTGTTTGTAGGCTTCCCCTCTAAGGCATCAGTTTGGCCACTGTGGGAGACAGGAGACAGGCCTTCAATCTGATCCAGCAGGATTCTTTGTATGTTATCTCCCCCCACAGACTGTACACTTATTTGTGAGGCTGATAACATCTGATTGCAAACAGAGCGGGGGAATCATGTGGGTAGGTGTGATATATCTTTAGCTGCTATATTTCTATAGCATCTGTGGACTTCAGGGTATGTTACAAACATCAATAAATATAATACTATGGCTATGAGGCATAAGAGCCAAGGAACTTTGTCCCAGAAACCACATTATCTAGATCAATGTAATGCTGACCTTTAAAGCCCTAAATGGCCTTGGTCCAGTATACCTGAAGGAGCGTCTCCACCCCCATCGTTCAGCCTCAACACTGAGGTCCAGCACCGAGGGCCTTCTGGCGGCTCCCTCACTGCAAGAAGCGAAGTTACAGTGAACCAGGCAGAGGGCCTTCTCGGTAGTGGCGCCCACCCTGTGGAATGCCCTCAGATGTCAAAGAAATAAACAACTATCTGACGTTTAGAAGACATCTGAAGGCAGCCCTGTTTAGGGAAGTTTTTAATGACGGATGCTTTAATGTATTTTTAATATTTTGTTGGAAGCTGCTCAGAGTGACTGGGGAAACCCAGCCAGATGGGTGGGGTATAATTAATTAATTAATTAATCAATTAAAATTGAAATGACTCTTCCAGAAAAAGTCTGTTGTGTTTTACAAACTCAAAATTCCCCAAGAATGAATTTTTACTACTGTACTGAGTAGTGAAGGCATGGAATAATGGTTCCCTTCCCTGCATTTTCATGTGTTTTGAAGTCCACAACTAGACCAGGATTGCATAGGAGAATTGGTAATAGAGCTCATTTGACGACGCACTTAACCTAAGTGGGCTGCAAAGAACTTCCTGAATCACCATCTTAAGACCGTGACACACTTGAAGCAAAGCCTGTTTGTCAGCCAGCTGGATGAAAAATCCATTAAATACTGCCAACATAAAATTGTGTTATTGCATTTTTAAAAAGAAGAGTCCCAAGGTCCACCTGCCAGGAGAAAGTAGGCAACCTGGTTTACATTAGCAAAGATATTTTTGAACTCTGCATTTTTCCTGCTCAATGCATATGAAAGTAATTGACACTCCAGATTTAATGATGCTGAGCTGTTATGGATGAAATGTGCAAATCCTCCCACATTGTGGTCAAGCGTAACTGATCTGCTTCTCTTCCTGTAATTAAACCAGAGTTTTTTAGAAAATTGCTGCTCTCAGTTCCCGCAGTGAAATTGGCTGGCAACGTCATGTTGCTCCCCACTGCCTTGGGAAATAGTTCTCCAAAGCATGCCAAAAATATTTCATTCATTTAATAGGGGATGTGTTATGCTTGGGCTGATTTTACTGAAGAGAGCATTTAGCTAGACAGCTTCCCATTGTCTTAGTTTCCTCTCTGGAAAAGGGCTCGCTACTTCATTGCTGGCTAAGTTTGACGTAGTCAGCCCTTCCTGAGTTCACGCAGGCTGTTTTTACTTATGTAATGTCTCAAAGCACATAGGCCTTGGCCTCTTAATTCATTAGTATCTTGAAGCAGAACACCCCCCTAAGCAGGATTTCCTGCTGCAAGGTGTAGCAACGATAGAAAAATCTGGCTGTAGCTCAGGGTTGCATTGATAGCATCACCACACCTATTTTGACAATTCCACCCAGGCTTGTGATTTGGCTCCCATGTGAATTTCTAGCAGACAGTGGAGGCATGGGAAGGGAAGGGTTTTGTTGTATGTCAACTGGACAATATGACTGTTTCTTTAGGCTTTTTTAAAAATATATTTTATTAAGGGTTTTCTTGTTTTACAGTGTAAGTGTAATGCCTCGTATTTTTTTCCCCCCCATGTAACATTTTTACAAATCCATTTCATTTGTTGAGGCATTAGGGGGAGAAGAAAAAAGAAAAGAAGAAAAAAGAAGAAAGGAGGGTGGAAGGAGGGAGATGGATGGGGGTGGGGTGGGGTGGGGTAGCGGTGTTTCTATTATGCTTAATGTATGTAGTTTGGTGTCAGCGTGCTTGTGTTGTTCACTTGTGTTCCTTTGGTGGTGAGAGAGGTTGGGGTTGGCCTAGGATGTGATTGTTTGTTTGTGATTGGCTGTGGTGATCTTTGTTTTCGTGTGTGAGTGAGGTGGGTGGGTGTTTTGGATCAAGTTAGCCATATTGATTTGTATGCTGTTGGTGGATTATTGTCATTGTCCTGTTGGGCTGTGTATGTGATAAAGGGGAGTCATATCGGGGTGAAGGTGTCTTCTTCTGTTTGTCCCCGTGTCAGTTTCAGTTTGTTAGTTAATTTTTCTAGTAGGGCTGTTTCCCATACTATTTGGTACCATTGGTCCATGCTTACTCCTGACAGGTCTCTCCAGTGTCTGGTTATGGTGTTTCTGGCTGCTGAAAGTAGGTGGGTTATGAGTTCTTTGTGGAGTAAATGGGCATTGTTGTCTTGGAAGATGTTTAGTAGGGCCAATTCTGGGGTGAAGTCTAATACTTGCTTTGTTATTTTACATATTTCTTGTATGGCTGTTGTCCAGAATAGTTGGATTTTGGGACACTCCCACCACATGTGGAGGTATGTGCCTGTGGAGGTGCACCCTCTCCAGCATTTTGGTGAGGTTCCTGGGTGTATTAGCGCTAGTTTCCTTGGTGTTTGGTACCACCTGTAGGTGAGTTTCAGTGTGAGTTCTTTTCTTTTCGTTGATATGGATTTAAAGGGGGGTTTAGACCACATTCTGGTCCATTGAGTGGGGTTAATCTCATAGCCTATGTCATTCTCCCATTGTTTTTTGATTGCGTCTAGGGGATTTGCGGGATTTTGGAGTAGTATTTTGTATATTGCGGATACCGTCCCTTTACCATTTCCCTTTGTTGTTAGGAGGAGGTTTTCAAAGGTTGTCAGGGGCCTAGTTGCTGCTGATTTTACTGTTGGGTTGTTTAAGAGGGCATGTAGTTGGTGTTGTGTTAACCAGGGCATTTGGGTGTCTTCTAGTTTGTCTTGTATTTCTTGTGTTGACAAGGGTTTGTTATTTTTATAAAAGTCTATTAGGCGATATAGGCCTTTGGTTCGCCAGGCTTTTATCTGGAGGTTTTGTGCTGCATGGTGGAATAATGGGTGGTACGCCAGGGGGATTCGTGGGGATGGGGTTGGGGATAGTTTGCCTATTTGTGTTTTCCATGCTTTGAGCATGGTCTGTGTGTACCTGTTAAGTGTTGTGGGAATTTTCTTTAGTTTGTTTGGGAGGAGTGGGTATGTTGTGGTGCAGGTATTTTCAATTGTGTCCCTCTCTAGGTGTACCCATTGTTTTGTCTCATCTTCTAGTATGTATGGAATTACATGACGTATTTGGTTGGCAATGTAATATGCTTCTATGTTGGGGATTCCCCATCCTCCTTCTGAGGTGGGGAGGTGCAGGTATTTGGGGCTTATTCTTGGTTTTTTATGTGAGAAGATGAAAGAGTGTAGTTTTCTCTGCCAACTGCGGAGTTGGGTTGAGGGGATCGATTGGGAGGGTTTGGAATAGGTAGGTTAGTTTTGGGAGTGTGATCATTTTGATCATGGCTATTTTGTCTGAGAGAGTGAAATTCGTGTTATTCCATCTCTTTAGGTCTTTGTTAATTTGCCGCCACAGGGGCTTGTAGTTGTAGAGGTACAATTTGTTGAGGTTTCTGGTTATTTGTACCCCTAGGTATCTGAACTTGGTGTGGCAGCGTTTTATTATGGTGACCTTCGTGAGCTCTTTTTGGGTGTGAGGAGGGGTGTTGAAGCACATAGCTTCTGACTTTGTAAAATTTACCTGTAGGCCCGACACCATTGCAAATTTGTTGAGTTCTCTGATTAGGGAGGTTGCTGTGCTTATGGGGTCTGGTGTTGTCACCATTAGGTCATCTGCAAAGAGCCCTAATTTATAGGTTCTGCCTTTTATTTCCACTCCCTTGATGTCTGTGGCTGCTCGGATGCGGATTGCTAAGGGTTCCAGAGCCAGGATAAATAAGAAGGGAGACAGTGGGCATCCTTGTTTCATGCCTCTTTGGATAGCTATAGTATTAGAATCCATATTGTTAATTCTGCATTTTGCTGAGGCTTGGGAGTATATTTGTTTGAGGATTTGTAGGAAGTTGGGGCCAAATTTCATGTTAGTTAGTACTGCTAATATGTATTTCCACTCTAAGCAATCAAAGGCTTTGAGGATGTCTAGGGACATAATTGTCAATGGGAGTTTCGTTGCCTTGCTGTGTTCGATCAGGTTCAGTAGTTTCCTGATGGGGTCTGTTATATTGCGGCCAGGGACAAAGCCAGTCTGGTCTGGGGCTATTAACTTGTGTAGGAAGATTTTTAGGCGGTTGGCCAAGATTGATGTGAATATCTTGTAGTCTTGGTTTATTAATGAGATTGGGTGGTATGATTCTACTTTGAGGCTGTCTTTTAGTGGTTTTGGGATGGAGACTATTTTGGAGTGGGTCCAGGTTTTGGGGATGGGACCCCCTTTTATGATGTCGTTGAATAGGCGGGTCATGTAGGGCATCAAGGGTTCTTTGAATTTCCTATAGAATTCTGCTGTGAAGCCGTCTGGGCCTGGGGCTTTGTGTGGTTTCAGGTTTTTGAGGACCACATCTATTTCCTCTGGGGTGATAGGGCTGTCCATGAATTCCTGTTCCTCATCAGTTAGGGTAGGCATGGTCAGTCCTGCTAGAAATGTTCTGATTTCCTTCTCTGGTGGGTTATGGGAGGTGTATAGGTTGGAGTAGAATTCTGCAAATTCTGAGGTTATTTTTTCAGGGGAGGATGTTATGTTGCCGTCTTTTTTGGTGATGCAGTGTATTCTTGTTTTGAGTGCTTTTTTCCTACATCTATTTGCTAGTAATCTGGAGTTTTTCCCTCCATATTCATAGAAACGTTGTTTAGAATATAGAATGCTGATCATTGTTTTGTTAATTTCTAGGGAGTCTAGTTCTCTCCTTTTTTGTTCTATAAGTTTGAGGAGTTTTTTAGATCCTGTTTGTTTGTAGCGTGTTGAGAGGGCTGTGATGTCTTGTTCTATTTTGCTAATTTTTGAGGAGGTTTGTTTTTTAAGGAATGTTTTCTCTTTTATGCAAGCTCCTCTGGTGACCGCTTTCATTGTGTCCCATAGGAGGGGGGTTGTTATATTGTCTACATCGTTTTCCTTGAAGTAGTTTTGGAGGGTTTTTGTGAGACTCTCTCTAATTTGTAGTTAGGATGGGACTGAAGGACCATGATGGGGTGGTTTGTGTTCCTTCTCCTATTTTAACGATGACTTCTACTGGGGCGTGATCTGTGATTTTAATGTTACCGATGTTTGTTGATTCCACTGAGGGGATCAGACCCTGTGTGAGTAGAATGCTGTCCAGTCTGGACACTGTATCATGACGTCCCGATTGGAATGTATGGCTGATGTCTCCCGGGTTTTGCTCACTCCAAATGTCGTAGAGACCCCTGTTTTTTAGCATTTTTAGTAACTTGTAAGAGTTCCTAGTTGTTGGGGGTTTCCTTCGGAGGAAGGTTGCCCATGGGGTTGTAGGGTGGATATCTTTCAGGGATATACCTTTCATATTTAGATTGAGGTCCCCTCCTAGGATTGCTTCCCCTTCAGAGAAGGAGAGGAATTTGTTTAGTGTCTTCTGGAAGAATTCTAATTGTTTCGCGTTTGGGGCATATATGGAGCCAATTGTCAGTTTGATTTTACCATCTAGTGTCCCTTTAGCGAAAATGAATCTGCCTTTTTTGTCCCTGAGGACTGTTGTGGCAGTGAAGTTCAGGTCTCTACTGAGTATTATGGCTACACCGCGAGCTTTCCCTGAGCCTCGTGCGACCCACTGCTGACTGAAGCGGGGGTCGCTCAGGAGTTTGCTGCCTTTGGGTGGGTTGTGTATTTCTTGTAGGAAGGTGATGTGTGGTTTCATGGTGTTTATGTATGAGGTGATGCGTTTTCTTTTGATGGGGTTTCCCAGCCCCCTCATGTTTAATGTAATTGCTTTTAGGTTAGCCATCTTGCTTATCTATTATGTGGGGCGATTCCCTGCCAACCCGTTCGGGTTGTCTTGTGTCTCTCTCTTCGTGTTGTTTAAAGAACCAGTGGGGTTGCGCTGACCTAGGGTGTGGTGGGTGGGGGGCTAATGGGATTAGAGTAAGATTTGGGTTAAAGAGTAGGGGGTAAGTTGTAGAGAGTTTCCTATATGTAGTCATATAGGTGTTTGTTTGGGGTATTTTGGGCCATCTGGCATTTAGCCGGTTGGTCCTAGGTCTCAGCTGGTGTGGAAGGCCGTGTTCAAGGACAGGCCGTCCCCCCTGTTGTTTGCGAGAGGGGGAGATCAGTGAGACAGTGTGAAGTGACTTTGTAACGTCGCTGTCAAGTATAAGGTTCATGAGCAATGTTGCCAATGTTATGAGCAACATTGTTGGTGTGTTGGGGTGTGGGTGTGGGTGCTGGTACGCTCTGGTGCCACCATAGTGCTGGTTGGGTATCAGATTTTAGCCTGATTGTGGGTTGTGTTATTGAGGTTGGAGGAGTTGTTTTTCCTTAGTATGGAGTATGGGAATGTTGAAGGTGTGGGTGGTGGGGAATGTGGTTGAGGTCGTCTGGGCTGGTGTTGGGGTGGGGATTTCTGTGGGGGTGTGGGGCTGGGGGGATGTTGATGGTGTTAACTAAATCTATGTTTTGGGGGGGAGAGGGGGAACGGGGGGCGGGGGGCGGGGGAATCACCAGTCCTTCAGTTTGTGGCTTCATTCAGCTGCGGTTGTTGTTGTTGTAGGGTTGTCCATCTGCGATGAATTGGTTTGGTTAATCTTGGTCTGGTTTCTTGTGTCGTATGGCCGGCGGGGTGGTTCTGAGCATGATGCTTGTCTGTATTGGTTTGCGTTGTTGTGCCGCTTCTGTTGTTTCCTTTTCTTCTTCTCTACCGTCGTCCAGTTGTTTGCTGTTGTTTCCTCGTGGTTGGGGCTGTCACTTGGTGGGTTTGTCGGTTGCCATTCCGGTGGGAGGTCGAGTTCAAGGTTCTTTAGTAGTTGTAGGGCCTCAGATATGTTGGTGGCCGTGTGTTGTGTTGTATTAGTTGTTACAATTAGGCGGAAGGGGAAGCCCCATCGGTATTTGATCCCGGCTTGTTGGAGACGCTGGGTGAATGGGCGCAGGCTTTTCCTCCGGTTTAGGGTATCCTGGGATAGGTCCTGTAGGGCCAGAATGGGGGTTTCTCCATATCGAAGGTTGGTTGAGTTTCTGAGGTTGTTCCATACCTCTTCCTTCTTTTTGTAGCGCGTGAAGCATACAATGATGTCTCTTGGGGGGGCGCTGGGTTTTGGCATGGGTTTTAGGGCTCTGTGAGCCCTCTCCAAGTCATCTGCCTCAAGTTTCAGGCCTGGGATTGTGTTTTTCAGCCAGCGTATAATTAGGTCTGCTGGGCTTTTCTCCTCTGTTTTTTCAGGAAAGTTGCGGAAGCGGATGTTACAGCGTCTATTGCAATCTTCAAGGTCGGCTTGCTTAATTTTCATCTCTCTGTGTTCTGCTTCCATTTGGTTTACCAGTTCATCCAGTTTCTTGTTCACACGTGCATTCTCCTCCCGGTATTGCTCTATTATTCTTTCTTGCATTTGGTTCTTGTTCTCTAGAGCTTCCACTTTGGAGGTTAGATTGTTGATTAGTGCCTGCATGGGAGCCATTGTGGCCTTCAGTGTTTCTTCTAATCGTGCTTCTAATCTTGCTTCCATTTCCCTCAGATCTCGTTTCGTTACTGGGTGGTCGTCATCTTGAAGGGGAGTTACGGTATTGGCATTGTTTGCCATCTCCCTGGTTGGTGTCATCTCAGTCTCCCTAATGGTTTTGGTTTGAGGTTGGCTTGGCATCCTCTTGGAGTAGGGCGTGTGGTGGTTAGGAGTTGTGGCAGTGGTGATTCCTGGGTATTGTTGGGTTGCTGGGCTGATCAGGCGTTGCCGGTGGCTTTTACAGAGCGTTTGGATTAGGTGGTCATTTGTGTCACTTCTAGCCTGTGTTTTAAGAACTTGTCTAGAGTTTCTGTGGTTGCCTCAGCGTTGCCGCCAAAGCGGGGGGGGGGGGGCAGGTAAGTAGAGATGGGTAGACTAACGGACAGACAGTTCATATAAGGGGGAGGGGTTAGCAGGTAGAGATGCAAGAGATTAGAGGGGTGGGGCCAGGGAAAATATGTGTTTAGGAGGGGGTTGTATATACCCAAAAAGGGTATTGGGGTCCGGTTAAGGTGGAGGTTGGGGTTGGGGGTGCGCTCAGAAACAGAGACAGACAAATAGGCTATATGTAAAGGGTGGAGGGAGAAAAAGGAAGAAGAAGAAAGAAAGAAGAAGGGGGGAGACGGGGGGGTGAGAGGGGAGATTGGAGTAAAAGAGAAGAGAGAGAGAGAGACAAAAAGAGAGTTGAAAGAGAGAGGAGAGATAGTACAGTAATATCGGCGGTATTAGATTGCCGCAGTAGTTTTAGCTATAGTATGAGGGGGGCAACGTAGGATATGGTGATATGAATGTGTGTATGTGTTTCCTTTAGGGGAAGGGGGGGGGGATGGAGAGAGGGAGGAGGAAGAGAAAAGGAGAGGGGGAGGGGGAAGGGTGGGAAAAGGAGGGAGAAGAAAAGAGAGGGGGAGAGAAGGGAGGGGGAGGGAGGGTGAGCTGTGGCAATGGTATGGGGGGGAAAGTCTTATTTTAAAAGAGGGGGTGGGGGGAAAGGGCTCCCCCCTCAAAAACAAGCTGACGAACAGGCTAAAAAGGGGGAGTTGATTTTAAAAGATAAAGGGGATAGAGAACAAAATTGGGGATGGAGAAAGGTGGGATAAAAGGAAAAAATAAAATAAAGGGGGTGAAGGGAGAGAGAGGAGAGAAAAAAGGGAGAGAAAAATAAACGGGGGGGGGAGTATCAATAGCAATAGCAGTGATATGGAGGAAATTTTTGTTTAAAAAGAGAGTGGTGGTCGTGGATGGGGGTGAAAGATCCCCCCCTCAAGAACAAGCTAACAAATAGAATAGAAATAGAAATAGAATAGAGAGGGGGGATTGTGTGTTTTTTTTAATATATATAAAAAAAGAAACCTATTTCCCCCTAATTATTATTATTATTTTCTGTTTGAAAAAAGTAAGGGTGGCTGCTGCAGCAGTGGCCCCTCTTTTAAAAAGAAAAATGATCAAAGTAGGTATATTGGGGGGGGGGGGGAATAAAAAAAGGACTTTTTTTAAAACAAAAAAAAGGGAGAGGGGAGGAAGGGGTTAAAAAAGGATATATATATATATATATATATATGCAAAGTCTGCCCAGCCACGTACATTGGACAAACAAACAGACGAATAAATGCACGTATCGCAGAACACAAGAATGCCGTCAAAAAAGAAGAAAAAACTTCCTCTCTTTTCCAACACATGAAAGAAACAGGACACGAAATTAATTTTGCAGATTCCAAATTGCTCTTTAACACGGAACATCACCACAAGAGAATAATCATGGAAGCCATCGAGATAGAGAAACACCCTCACAACATGAACAAGCGTGACGACACATCCCGCTTGCCAGACATCTGGAAATTAGCCCTCCCCACAAAAACTGACACCAGATCCAGAGGCACACAGAACGCCAACACCAATCAACCACACCAGACCCAAACCCAGACCCTCTCCACAGATGAATTACAGACACCATCCAGTAGCCAATCCATGGTGGCACCTCCGGATGCTGCACCCCCCTGCAATCCCTACACAGATCTGGCTGACACAAGCCACAAAACCACAGCTCGCCCCTATACACGAAGCCAAGCCAGAGCACAACTAAGTACAGTACAGCCATCTTCTCAGGAAAACTCTTCACAAAGTTCAAGAGGTCAAGACACAAAGACTTTAACAACTAATCCACACCTAATGACCCACCTAAGTGGTACTCAGGATATCACTCAAGAAATCACTCAAGATATCTCTCAAGTAATTAAGGAACAAAAGAAGAAAAGGCACACTAGCCTGGGAACTTCCTCTCTGCCCAGAACATTGGAGGCTATACACCACACCCCCTCTACAGTATTTATAGGAACTCAAACACTGAGATCCTGCTCTGTTCCAGTAACAAGAAGCCGAAAGCACCAGCCTGAAGATGACGAGTGAGACCTCGTCGAAACGTCGCCTAGACACCCCAACTTTTACACGGGAAGACACCCGAGGACACCAAAACCTGCATATATATATATATATATATATATATTTAAAAAGGGGGGGGGGAAAGAGGGTAGTTTCTTCCTTTCTGCGATCTCCTTTGTCATGCGGTTTTCCTCTGTTTTCCGGAGGGGTAGGCTCCCGTCGGCTCAGCCACGTGTTTTTTCGGAGCCTGTTTTTTCGGAGCCGTGCTCACCTACCTCTCCTCTTCTTTCCCGTCAGCAGAGATGGGGGGCAGCAGCGGTAAAGTTGGGGCTCTTTTTTCTTTCTTTCCTTTTCTCCTTCTTTCCCCCTTTTCTCTTCTTTTTCTCCCTCTCTGCGTTGGCTGCACTGTCCTCCTGGTTTTGGAGCTCCTCTTAGCTGTTGGGGGGGGTGGTCGGGTGCCTTTCCAGGTGCCTTTCCGGCTCAATCTCAGTCCTGGGGGGGGTGTTTTGGCTCCTTTGATAGACCCCTGGGCACCCCCAATTCCTCTCTGCTGGCAGTGCTGGCGGCAGCAGTCCTGGGAGTCCGGGAGTCGGCCAGACAGAGCCTTTTACTCTGGCTGGCTTCAGGAGCTCTTTTCTGCTGTTGCAGCCGCCATGCTGCCTCGCCGGAAGTCCCTGTTTTAGTGTTGTTAGCCGCCCTGAGCCCAGCTTCGGCCGGGGAGGGCGGGATATAAATAAAATTTATTATTATTATTAGCTCTGCTGCATGGGCGGGAGTCTGGACCTGCCCTAAAGTGCTGCCTTAGGCTACCACCGGGGGATGGACGCCTCCGAAGCAGAGAGGCTGGCGAGGAGCGCCGGCTTTCCGAACCTTCCCGAGCAGCCGAAGTGGCTCGGCACGAGCGGGCGAGCGAGGTACGAACAGAGCGGCCGGAGTCGGCTTCCCCCGTTTCTTTAGGCTTTTGTATAGGGTGATGCTTGCTGAATGGGACTTCAACAACAGAAAATGTTGCTCAGTAGCAGGGCACTTGGTTTGCATGCAAAAGGTCAATCTCAGGCATCTCCAAGCAAGGCTGGGAAAGGTCTCTGTCTGAAACCTTGGAGAGCTTCTTCCAGGCAGATAATATTGAGCCAGATAGGCCACTGGCCATGGTATAGGACAGCTTCCTTTGTACCTGATGACCAATCTGGAATGTTGGCTATGCCTACTATACCTGTAGGGTGCTGAGGAATTTCTGCCTTTGGTGTGTTCTGCCCATAGTATATGACTGTGGTGTTTGAAATGTAGCCAGTGAAGGAGGAGACAAAAGTCTGAGATTTGTAGCTGGCTGACAAAAGATGTCTTGTTACATCTTTGTGCTTGTGAAACATGCAACGATTCCTTGCTATGTTGTTCAGCAATCTATGTTTCTTCTGATTAGATGGAGCAACACTGAGCTTCGAGCCTCATGCACCTACAGCTCTCATGTAGTTAGACACATAGTCAAAAGCGGTACTTGAAAGTAGCTGAAATTGCCACGAATGAAGGCTTTATGTTGCTTAGTTTTGAAGTAGGCATGAATCATTGAAATTCAGTTTGTACGTTCTTAGATCTCAGCTGTGACCTTATTGAAGGGGGAAATGGAAATAAGCAAAGAATGATTCAGATTTGTTAAAGGGAGAAAAATGTCCTGTTTCACGAATATGAATAGGACCAACAGGAACTGTCCAACAATGAATTTTTTTTGGGTAGCATTCAACTAAGTTTGACTCAGAGTAGAACCAGTGAATGTAACCAAGTTAGGTCCATTAATTTCAACAGGTCACTCTGAATAATATTCAGTTCAATACCAACATTTTGCACCAGGTGAAGCTTCTGAATTAACTTCAAGTGGAGTCCTTCATAGAGTGGACCATGTTGCAGTGATGGATGCATGAGAAAGAGGCAGGAAAAGATAATGATGACTTGGGGAGCTGATTGGAAGAAAGTGAGTTGGAAGGGCCAGAAAGACAACAAGGGGAAAAAACTTCCATGGACATATGGGAAGTACCGTATTCAATTTGATTTGCATTGAGAATAGGAAGCAGGAATAAGCAGCTAACCTCATCTAATAGTTTTTTCAAATTTTATTTTATTTATTCACGTTCTGAACCACCTTTCATCATTTGTGATCTGAGGATGGCTTGCCACACAGTCACCAAAACACTGAAAACACAAACATTCAATCCAACAGTTTAATGTCAGCTTAAAACAATACGAGCCGGACACATATCCATTTCCTGTGCACCTTTGTCAAATCAAATATATGGATCTTCAACTGGTGTCTAAACCCCAAAACGATGGTGCTGGTCATGCTTCAATGACGCCATTGCTGTCCAGTCTGCAATTCCTAGAAAACTCAGTTTTCTATTTTAAGATGTACTGTTTAAGATCCATAAACATTTGAGAATGTTTGTAGATGTGGCTTTGATATTGCCTGGAAAATAAGCACACTCCATCCAGCAACAGTTTTCATTGTATCTCTTTACAGTGATTACTATACAAATGCAGCTACCATTTCTGTGTTTGGGTTGGTTTGAGATTCACCAAGGAAACATTAAATAGTGTTGTCCCTGACAGGTGATAAACCATGAATAGCTGCAGAGTGCAAAACCAATTCTGCAGTATAAATGTTTATGGCAGACTGTTGAATTGTACGTGCCTCCTTCGAGGTACTTCCATTCCAGTCAACCCTTTCCTTGGATGAAGCCTTTACACACCATGTCCAGTTTTACGTATAAACGCTTGTGACTCAGACAACACAGTTTATCCTTGGAGAGGGCTTCAAAGATGTACGTCTGTATTGTGAGGCAGGATTTCACCCAAGGGATACATAAACAGGAAGACATTTAGCCATAAGCAGACAGTGCCCCTAAACACACAACATTCCAGCAGATTAACAGGCCATTGGGGAGGCAGGCTGCAGATGCAACCCACTCAAGTGGGTTGAGGCCTATTGCTAGAGGCAGAAACAGAGTGACTCTGACGAGAACCTGCTCGCCATCCGTAAATAATCAGTCTCACACCAAGATGGGTTGCAGAAATCTGGCCGCAGCTCTCCCTCTAGAAGCTGCTGTAGCCCCAACCTTTATTGTGTGCCGAAGAAAGATACAAATTCAAGGAGAGAGCTTTGCCTCAGACAGCAGATAAAAGACAATACAATACATCAGTCTCATGTTCTCACACCAGACCACGCAGTTGATCATGCTATGCTACGTGAACCAATCATTTGGGACAGCACGAGCTCTCCACGCGTTGATCATGCTCCAAGCAATGCTTTCTGCTATGAAATCATCCTTGCAATAATAAACTTTTGCCCATGCTCTTATGGACAAATGACCATATTCCCACATGACTCCTCCTGCAGTTTTGGAAATTTGACAAGCTTAAGCAGCAGTCCTACTCCAGATGTTTTGAACTGCAGCTCCCACCATCCCTGCCTATTGACAAGTGGCTGGAGTTTATGGGAGGTGTAGCCCACAACATCTCACTACCAAGGCTATACACAATTACGTGGGAGGAAACCCCCTTGAACTCTGTAGGGCTTACATCTGAGGAGACATGCACGGCCCTTAAAGCCATCCCTCATTTAGTTAACATATATTTCTGGGGCCTGTTTATCCCAACAGAAACACTGCCCCATGTTGTCCCTGGGATCTCAAGGTCCCTGTTTATTAGGGTGGTGGTCCCCTGGTTGATCTCCACACCCTGATACCTTCTTCCACCTTTGCATAGAAAATGCTAGCAGGAACTAAGGAACTCTGGAACTTGTAGTTTTTGAGAGAACTATGGCATAGAGAGACAGGCATCGCTGCCTCTCAAGCTGCAAATCCTCTTGCCTAGAGTAAACCACCAGAATCAAAACATTTAATCTCTCTCAGACATCCAGAGGGGCTATAGCGCATCAGAAGTAGGACAAAAAAAGGCACAAACCCAGGACATTTGTGGTATAAAAAGTTACAGGATTTCAACAGGAAGGTACAATATATGCAGAGATTGGAAATGAAGCAGTGTGACTGCCCCAGTACTTTTGAAGGAACCAACACCATTGAAAGCAGAATAGCATGTGACTGTCCCGATACCACCATGAATAGACCAGTCTCTGTGTGCCATGCACACACATATGGGAAGAGGACCATGAGGCTGTGTGGCGTGCCAAGTTTTCAGAAATAAGGCGAGTCCCTGGTATGTCTCTAAGCAGTTCTGTTGCACTTAAAGCTTTTCTATCTTTACCTACATAATCCCTAGAAAAATCATCACAAGACTGCAAACACTGTAATCTGTTATCATGGTTGGTTTCCCTGCACATCTGACAGAGAATGGAATCTGCCAGTGGTATGAAAGCTGGTCCAGGTAACTTGGGAAGCTCTGAAAAGCTGTCAATATTAACTTTCCCTGAATATACACAATAAAATATGTGTCAACATGAGACCATTTTGTCTTTGTTATCAAGTGGATGGAATGTTAGAAGCTTCAGTGCAGACAGGAACTTGCCAGCCAACTCCTACTAAACACCCAAAAGAAATTCAGAAAAAGGGAATAACCCAATAAAGTAATTTGGCTGGTTTTTTGTTTTTGTTTTGCTGTTCCATAGGGAATTTTAGTTAGTCCTAGGCCACATTCACACCATATATTGAAAGCACCATGAAACCATGTTAAACAGTCATGGCTTCCCTCCCAAAGAATTCTAGAAGCTGAGTGTTTTGTGAAGAGGGATTGATTTCTGACCCAACCAGGAACCAGCCACCCCAGGGTTATCTGGTTCCAGTGTCATGTAGTTCCCCTTGCTCCATCTGCTTGTGCTTGATAAGGAATGAAGAATGGCCCTCATGCAGACCTGGGTTAGCCTGGAAGACCTTTTCAGCATTGCAGCCTATGTGTGATCCTTCAGAGGAAAGCTGGCCCGGCCCAGCCATTAGGCAGGGTGAGGCAGCTGCCTCAGGCAGCATGCCTTTGGGTGTCCTGCTTGCTTCGCCACCAATATTGGGCAAGACCGTGCCTCACACCAAATCAGCATCATCTTGCTCGGAATAGGCACCCATGGTGATGCTGGTTCTCCATTGGCAGTTGCAGCAAGGAGTGTAGTGGCAACTGAGCAGGCGCAAGTATGTGGTGGTGGGAGAGCGGCAGCAAGGCAAGGTGGCACTTCCTGGTTAGCTTGAAGCAGCGAAATGGGTCTCACTATCCCTGCTTGAGAATTTGGTAGTTTAAAGCCTTTCAGTGCCTTTCAGTGATGCGGGTGGTTGTGCTCACCCTATAATTTCAGATTGCCAGCTCTAGGAAATCCCAGGGATAAAATCCGCAATATATATATATATACACACAATATATATGAAAATGAAAAGCTTGAATTGTAGTTGACTACCCCACCCATGCAATTTGGGATCCTACAAGCAGAAGCAGCTACTGAAGCTGATAAAAATCTGTTCAGGTCTTAAAGTGTTGTGACTGAGTAAATGGATTAATTTTGTGGTTTAAGATAACAATTGCTTTGGCTGACGCCACCCAAGAAGATTGCAATTTGTTGAAATGTCTCTGTTTGCTTGAGGTGGTTTTCAGGAGGCTGATCTTATTCTCAAATAATCAGAAATTTGCTGTGGACTGTTCAAATTCCTATCTCCAGCAGTGCTTATGTATATTTTGCCCTTTGAAGTTCTTCAGTTGCACATACTGAGAAACTTGACTCTTGCTTTTGAGTTTTAGCAGTAAATGGCACCATGATGCATCTTGCTGCTATTCAACAGCTCCTCCATCTGTTCTGAGAAAACACCTGAGTCTCCTAAAGATCTCCTAAAGAATATGGTGAACAGCAGTGCAAATACATGTGAATAATGTGCCGCACTTTGCCTCTCACCTGCAAGGCAAATTCCCTTGCAGCTGGGGTGGGAACCAGCCCTCCCCCAATTTCATGTGGATGGCAAGGAGAGGAGTAATTGAGAGGAAACTGGGTGGCCGACGGAGAAAAGGGTGGTAACAGAATGAGAGAGAGAGAGTGCCTTGCCCACCATGGACTCTGCCTCCCTGCCAGCATGTGACCCCCAAGAGATTACCCCCCCCAACCAGGGACCACGTCCCACTACTGAAAAAAAGGTTCCCTAACTTGCCATGCACAGATACACTAACAGAAACATTGCCCATAAGATGTGGGCAATCATTGTACCCACAGCCTTACTAAGCCCTTTGTTTTTTATATAGCTTTAATCTGCATTTGAAGGAGAATAGTAATAAACCTCAGTGAATAGAGAAGAGAACACAATTATCTTTCCATGGAGAGAAGGTGATTTGGTATACGTGACACGAGGCCACCACAAAGGAGACCGTGGTTTCCCATGGCCTCTTGTTTAAGTTTCAGCAGCAGAGCCTCTTTCGAGCCCTGTAGACTCCACTCCCTTCCTCCTCTTTATCATTCTTGTTTGCCATTTCATAGTTTGCTTTGTGCTGACTGGGATAACATAAAATGAAAAATGTGTTTGCTTCTTTCCTGAAGTTTTCATCAGCAACGCCACTGTCTGTTATGAGGAAGTCAGGTGCATGTTTGCTACAAGTATTGGTCGCCTACAGAGAAACCCTGTACATATCCGCTCAGAAGTATGTCCCATAGAGTTCAATGGGACATTTGCCAGATAAACAGGTGAAGAGCTGTAGCCTGAGGGAGCAACCCTAACTCCCCATTCCTGCCCCACAGCCTGATGGGGCTCTGCAGTATAGCAGGGCCAGTGCTGCATCTGTAGCCCTGCTGCATGCAGCAGCCAGGGTGGAAGAGGCAGGAACAGGCAGATTGCTTGCCAGTGGACATCATCACATGATGCCAGTGGGGCTGGATGCGGCTCCAATGAATCCCAAGCTAGCTCAACCCCACTCGCTGCATGCCCCTAGAAAACCCCACTTTGCTGCCTTCCAGAAGTGGCTGCAGGTTGCAAGAGGGAGCTCCACATCTGTGGAGTGACAGTGGCAGCTGCAGGCAGGTTGGCACAGGCCAGCAGGGCTGGCTGGAAGGACACCTTTGCCTATTGCAACCTCCCACCCCCAGGTGGGGTGCAGGGAGAATTCAGACTGCTTTGTGAATCATGTAAAATACTAGGGGGTGATGAGATGATCCCAAAGTGCCCTTCATCTTGGGAGGCAGGGCTTGGAAGACTGGGGGGATCTATATTTGAATGCCTATATATGCTGCTGAATTAAGAGGATATTATGTAAAATTTAAATAATGGAACGTTATACATACAAGATTTTGAGGCAATGGATGGCTTGCCCATAGCTTGGCATTCCCCATATTATCCCCATAGCTTGGCATTCATAATAGCTACTTTTACCATTTTTGTTTGTTTGTTTTCCATCGACAGCGTCTACTTTCCTTGCTACATTGCACTAACAGGATGCCTCGCATGTGCTTTGACCATCCTCGTTTTTTTCCCTGCGCAGACAAAGCCGCAGTTGAAAGGAGATGCTGCACACCAGAGTGAGTGCTTACCATTTCTGACCTTTCCCTAACCCTAACCGATTACGCTTTAAAGACTAAGCTAAAAAGGATTTAGGTTTGTAAGCCAAACATGAGCAACTTTTCCATCTCCCATTATCCCTGGCCATTGACTGTACCAGGTGGGGCTAATGGGACCCAAAGTCCAACAGCATCTGGAGGGTCACAGATTGGTCACCCTCCCTGATGTAGTAATATTATTATTATTATTATTATTATTATTATTATTATTATTACCCGTCCTTTACCAGGGCAGGTCCCAGGGCATGTTATAGCAATTTAAAAATACAATATTGAAATCAATGTAAAGCAAATGCAATCAAAAGAACAGGCTGGGTCCTAAATATATATCATCTCTTTATGTATAGTCAAAGGGCAGAGTAAAGAGGTGTGTCTTCGGCATGCGATGGAAACTCCATAACAAAGGTACCAGGCACACCTCTGTGGGGAAGGAATTCCACAACTTAGGGGCTGCCATAGAAGTGAGGTTAATCAGTATCAGGCCTCTGTGTTGGTCCATTATAACAAGAACCAGGGGTTCTATCGAATGAAAAATTTATTAATACTAACCAGCATTCTCAGCAGTGAATACAAGATTTCACAGTACATGTATTCTTCTTTAGGTTAACATAAGGTTAACTGTTTTTTAGAGATTAATTAGATCTCTTCTTTATCATATTATAGATGGGCTTTAACATTTTGATTTTATTCTGGTTTTTATATTTGGCCTGAATGTATGTTTCCCTTTGTGAAAAGCAACTAATAAATGCAAATAACAATAATCAGCGATAAAACTATTCAAGAAATTAAGACCTTGTCTGCAGCTTGCTCCAGCTTTAAGAAAGTAATGGATAAAAGTTCTTATAGAATCTAGGCACATAACTGCTATACTTTACACTGGAATTTCTTGGGATTAGCACCAATGAATTTAATGGGACTTACTTTTGAAAAGTTGTGCATAGGATGATACTACTGTCAAAAATAAAATTCTGGAGTGCAGGTCTATTGCATGTTCAATGCAGTCATGTTCCCTAGGAAGGGCACCTATGCTGGAGAGAAGAGCGTAGAAAGTGTTCCTAAAGAAAGAAACCATTGTGCTCAGATATCATATGACTTCCTTGCTTTCTGGTGCCCACCTGGTTTCCCAGACTTTAACCTATTTTTAAAAATTTTTCTAGGTGTGTCCCAGTCCACTAGTGTATTTAGTCTCAAAGAAACTGTTCGCCTAATGAAACTTCCAGGTGTAATGGATGTTTTTTTAATCAAGGTACTTTCCGGATTTCCTTCAGGTGAGTGCTGTATGTTTGTTTTTTTAAAATAAGATCTCCAGTCAGAGATGATTGTTGCCCAGGGATTATTGGCATCTTTTGTGTTTCTGTCTCAGCAGAAAAATGTATTCCTTAAGTTGCAAATCATATAACGCTTAGTGTTGCATACTCCAGTATAACTCATGAGCCTGGTGTCAGCCAGCTTGTGGTCAGTCTAAGAGTGTATTAGGCTACCACCAAAATCATTGTTGCAGAAATTATTTGGGGGTTGTTTTTTTTTAGCCTCCACCTGTAACAGATGGAGTGGTGGGGCAGAGATAAGGGTGATGTGGTGCAAACACACTGCCAGGAGCACTGGATTGACTCTGCTGGTACGTTTACACCACACTGACCTAGCCACCCTCTTGATCTTCCCACTCCACTTAAACTCACCTGCTTGGAGGTCAGGTAAGTGCCTCTGGCCTACCACGCCATGTCCTGCTGGCCTTCAGCACCTGAGGCCATTAGCAAGTGGCCAAATTAAAATGAGGCCAGGGCTCTTACTGCTTTAATACTTGTTCAGAAGAGGGAATTTCAACAGGTGTAGCTTTTTGTGTAAAAAAGGACCTGGGGAACCCTTAGCACAGGAGTTAAACACACCATCAACGTAATGTCCAGTTTTTGTCTATATTTAAAACTCATTATTGTAACTTCTATACAATTACACAAACATACCCTTATGCTATGACTTGCTCAGTGGGGTGGACCTAAATCAGTAGCCTTTTGCTGCTTAGTAGGAGGGGTGAGGTCAGGGCTGCTTGGGTTGGCTCTGCCAGTGCTCACACGTAACCCCTGCCTCACTGTGTCAGTGACACCCCTCACAGCAAACTATTCCTGAAGCTTCTCCCCACTAGGCAAGCAGCTTTTGTACCACTTACATATACTTCAGTATCTTAAATTCAACATCTCTCTGCTTTATATACCATTGCGTCACTTCTTAAATAAAGGAGAAATTCTCAGAATTCAATACCATACAAAACACCCTTTAAATTGCAGGTATAGCATGGAATGTTTTTCTCACACTATTCAATAAGTGGGCTCCTATCCCCCCCCCCCAAGATACTCTGCCATTGTTTGAAGAGATTACATTTGAAAGACTGAACGAAAAAGAATTTGGGTTTGTAAGCTACATGTGGGCAAATTTTCTGGCTCCAGCTGTTATCTCAGTCCTGTATCTTCCCTTTTCAATCTGATCCTGTGCACATTAAACTGAATGGGTTCTTTTGTCCTCATATAATGCGTCAATCTTGCCATTAACATGGGTTCCCAGATTTTATCACTCCATTCATTTAGAGTTGGCATAACCTGTAATCTCCATTTACTTGCGTATAGTATTTTTGCTGCTGTCAACACCTACGAAACAAGGTCTTGTGTGTTCTTTTTTCATCAAGCCATCTATATAATTGAATAAGAAGAAGGAGGCAGGGTCTAATCCTATCTCACATCCCACAATTTTTACAATTAAATCGTGTGAGCACCACCACTGCTTTTTTTTAAGCTTCACTCCTCTGCAGTCCTTAATCTCCACTGAACTTGGTGGGACTTTCTTCTGAATAAAGATGCACAGGGTTGGGCTGCCCAGTGCTCTGATGCTCTTTCTGAGCCTATCTCTGTCCTCTGCGGCTGCTGATCCAACCTGCTGAGACCCTGAGAAGGGCTGTTATCCACTTATACATACCTCAATGCTGGAGGGATAACCTTCCGATAAATGTTCTCATTTATTTTCATCTCGTTGCTCCAACCATATAATTATTTTTAGTAATGTACACATATGTAGAGCCCAAATTATAGTGTTGCCTGTATTTATAATATAAGCAAAGCTGTGATGTACACAGGTTAGTGCGGTGCTGACAATTCCACAGGTGTCCATCTGCCCTGTTCTCCATCTATTAGAGAAAAGAAAAGAAATTGCATTTGAAAAATATCAAAGCAGAGTAAAAATTTCAGTAATCTTCCCAAGGGGTTTGTCACACTTGCTTTACTTCTGAGGTGACTGATGAGTATTTGGAGATATATTGTCTTTTGTCCTACACATCACCTCACTAGTGGGCTGCACTCTGCAGCCTTTCTGGCTTCCTCTGTTTCAATTAAAGGCCAGGGTAAGATATCACCTTCTTGTGGGGTTTTTTACAGCAGGAATTGCAGCCAGGGAGGCTGCAGATTGCTGTGGAAATGCTTACTGAAAAGAAGAACACACACCCTTGGCCACCATTTAATGATGAGGCAAGCTCAAAATCCCACACCCACCAAAGTTCTAAAGAAATCTTAACATTCCCTGAGAGCTAATGCAGAGAAATGGAAGCCTCTTTTTCAAAGCAAGAAAACTTTTGAGAAACTGACAAAGCACTAACACATTCCACTTAATTATGGTATTCTCCAAACAAACTTACTTTGGAAAGCATGCCGCTGTTGAACATTACAGGCCCGTGCACACTTTTCCTGAGAGTAAGCCCCATTGGACTCAGTAAGACTTACTTTAAAGCGCTTGTGGATTGGCTACCCTGCACATGCGATGTAGATGTGGACTTCATCTGTGCTAGACTTAACCATGATCTAGTGTTCACTGCTTAACTCCATAGGTTAGCTGTCCAAGAACATAAATTGATACTTATTTTTCTACAAGTGAGAGGTATATGTTTTAGTGCAGATAAGCATTTACTTACTGACTGCATGTATATATATGCACGTCTATCTATATCTATTTATATCATCTATCCATCTATCTATCATCTATTTATCTATCTATCATCCATCTATCTATCTATCTATCATCTGTCTATCATCTATCTATCTATCTATCTATCTATCTATCTATCTATCTATATCCTGCCTTTGGGGCAAGGAGCTCAAGGTAGCATACATAGTCCTCTGTCCTCCATTTTGTTCTTTCAACAACCCTGTTGCTGTGCTAAGGAAGTGTGTCACAAGGTCACACAAGTGAAACTTGTGACTGTGTGGGGATTTGAAGCCTGGGCCTTCCCAGTCCTTTCCCAACACCCTAACCACTACACTGTGCTTCAGACGTCTTTGGGTGAAAGAGAGCAAGAAAAAGTATGTGGCATTGCAATTTTAGACATGCCAAATGATTGAGTTTTAAAAGATACCGCATTTAAGGGGGGAAAGTATAGTTCAGTGGCGATAAAGCACATAGTAGCAGCCTGTGTGGTGGCAAAAATGAAGCACCAATGTTCTCCTGGCTTCCACACATGGTGTGTTGCTGGTGCTTACAGCAGGAGAAGGGCTGAGGCCTGGGGAGCTGGAGGGTTGTGCAGGAGCCTAAGGGCGAGAGCCTCAGGTTGGCTTTGCCACACCGCAAAGCCCCAAGCCCGCTTCACTTCACCACTCCCCTTCTCTCACAGGTAGGCACCAGCAACATGCTGCGTTTGAGACCCAGGAGAACAGCAACACTGCACCTTTGCAGGCCACTACAGATACATAGTTTACACGGCTTCTGTCCCATGCTCAGTTCTTGATATCTCTAGTTAACAGCGCTGAGCACTGCCACCTGCCTTCTAAAAAGAGGTTGTCTTTTCCCTAACCTTAGGTGTGTTCCTGATCATGTTTTCTATCGTATCTATTGATTTCTTTGGTCTGGAAGCAGCGGCGTCTGGGTACGTGATGGCATATTGTGGAATCCTTCAAATGGTAAGGAGGTTGGCAATGAGAGCTGTCGTGATCTCTTGTCTCCCAAAGTCTTTTATCAGAAACCTTTTGAGAAGGTCCAGCCAGGGATTTGGGTGCCTCTAGCCTGAAGATACACTATGTTTCAATAACGATGACTCAATGGAGGGGGGGATTTTTGCTGTGGTGAGGACTGACTGGGTCCGAACCACCCATTAGCCAGGGTGAAGCCACCACCTCTGTGGGTGCCCTGCCCACCACTGGTGCCACTTCTCCAGTGGAGGTGGTGGGGTGGCTGGTGGTGAAATGGGATGTGCCACTGTTGGACTGGGACATTTTTGAGGAAGCAAAAATGCATATGTTATTGCGGCTAAGAAAAACAGAGTATATGGGGAATGGCCAGGACCAGATTGAACAGAGAATTTCTAGGTGCTGTGGGAAAGCTGCAGCAGCACAGGCCGTCTCTCCTAGGCCACCTCACCTGTATATCAGCCTTCAGGGTTCTGCTACACACATGTAGCAGGCTCCCCATTTCAAATCTTCTCCCTCATGGTGGGGAGAGGGGCTGGAAGGAAAACAGTGGTGAGAGTAGGAGCAGCAAGTGTGACACCACCCTTCCCCTTGTGCAATTGTTGTCCCCTGAGGGGAGAATGCCTGAAAAGGGCTTCTTAGGCCTATTGGTCACCTCTCTGTTTCCCCCCAAAGGATTTTGTTCTCCAATACAATCCTCTCTGTGTACTCTCTTTGCAATATGTTAGTGGGGGATGTTGATGTTGATTTCTAACATAAAAGGTTTGTTAGAATGAATCCCAAGAGGCAGTTGCCCAAATATGCTTTGGACTTGTGCAACGGCAGCCTCCCATACCACACAGCAAAGCAAGGGGGCTTTCAAATACTTTTGTGATATTTGAAGGTTTGTGATATTTCATGGGTGTTCACTGTTCCCAGAAAAAGGTCAAATATCCTCCTGTAATACATGCAAATCCTTAGGCCTATCTAAAGTATCGCTCTCTGGGACGCAGCCCATGAGTGCTAGAAAGTTCTTCTTTTTAGGCTGAGTTATTATAATATTTTTATTGTGCCTTTTCTTGTTGTTGTTGTTGTTGTTGTTGAATTTATATGCCACCCAACACCTGGAGGTCTCAGGGCAGTTCACAGAATAAAATCAAAATATAAAACTACAAACTATATAATAAAAATAAAAACAACAACCCAATAAAACCCCTCCAAAAAACCCCCCACATTTTAAAAGGGCATAAGACACATGGCTTACAAAAAGAGTCATGAGGTTTATCAGATCAGCCTTCAAGCCAAGTCTGTATGTAAAACTGTCTAAAGGTATCTGATGCAGACGCTGTGATAATTGTCATTTCTGCTGAATTCATTTACAGGAAGCAGCCCTTTTTGGCTTTGGATTATATAGCTCCATTTTCTTCTCCATTGTGTTGAGGGTTATGGAAGTTAACAAGTCGGTGAATTTCATCTGACTATAATTGGATGGTTCTGTTTAGCAGATTTTATAGACAGCTAATTAAAATAATAGAGTGCTAATTAGTAGACTTTAAGACATTCTACATCATATAAATTATGAACATAAGCACAATGTAATTTTCATTTCAATGGAAAGAAGAAAAAGAAATAAAGGAGCAAAGGTTGATCTTGGGGGTGGGGGGACCACTTTCATCTAGTGGACAGGATCAGTAAGCGCCCCACCCCTCTTTGAGCCACTTTTTCATAGAATCATTGAGTTGTAGTTTTGGAAGGTGCCCCGAGGGTCATCTAGGCCATCCCCCTGCAATTTTGACAGGTGGGTGGGTTCACCTTCCTGTGATCACATGTGGATCCAAACCCTCCCGGCGGTTCTCAACCTGTGGGTCCCCAGGTGTTGTTGGACTACAACTCCCACCATCCCTGAGCTCTGGCCTTGCTAGCTAGGGGTAATGGGAGTTGTAGTTCAACAACATCTGGGGACCCACAGGTTGAGAAAGGCTGCCAGACAAAAGCAGCCCTTGCTTGGAGCACTGAATTTAAATATTGCCGAAAGCCAGCTCTGTTGCAAATGATCACTCTGAAGCTGTGCACTCCTGTTTGTGCCTGTGCAGTGGGGCTTGCACTTGGTGCTTTTTAAATTCTGTGCCGAATGCAAATCCACTGAAATTGGTTGCACATGGAAACTCCCAACTGAGAGCAACATAGCAGAGTGGATTTATTCCAAAATAGCAGGACTTGTATTTGGCACTAAATTTAAACAGCACCAGATGTCACTCCCACTGCAGAGCAACCATCAGGAGGGCACTTTAAGGCTCTGAACTGTTCCTTTGCAACATTCACTTTACTTGCCCACATCTGATGTTGAGTGACAGGTCAGCTTGGCTGGGGCCAAATGGCCTTGCAAGCCAAATTATGAGCTCTGCCAGGAGTCATTTGGGTTGTGTGATGAAGGTCCCCATGCCTGACTTATCCTAAATCAGTATTCTGTTCACACAGTGGCCAACTGGATGCATGTGGGGATGCCCGTAAACATGTACAGCTCTGATTGTTTATGGACTATATAGCAATACATGTGATTTTGGAAGGAATTCAACATCATGCTCCTCTGCTCATTCCATCAGTGGAAACATTTTCCCCACCCCCCTCTCCTTTCCCCTTTCAGTGCTTCTGGGGTTCTCCTGACCCCTGTCCTGAAGCCAATTTTAGGGGTACAGGGGGATATGGGGGAGAGAAAGGGGAGAACCCCGTTGCTCAAGCAGACATCTTTGCACAGGGCTTCTGCTGACGGGATTCATTCATTAAATCCCATCGTGTATGCCTTTTATTTTGTTGTCCAGCAAATGTCAGTCCCACAGTTTTGCTTAGATTGAAAGATAGCAGGCCTCACAGGAGAAACCTCTTTGAAATACACAAATGTGTGAATTACTTTCTTTTTAAGCTTCGGGAGGGGAAAGTGGCTGATCTTATCACTGAAAGGAAGGAGGCAATTCTATCAGTATCCTGTTTGCTTTAAATCTCCCTGTGTGTTTGTGTGTACATTCAGAAAAGAATGGCTTGGTTATATGAAAACTCAAACAGACACACACCCATTGTGTTTCAGAAACAGTGAGGCATCTGCTGTAGTGGGAAGAGAAGACCATTTGTTTATGTGTACTCATAGCATACATTCCACATTAAGAACAAGATTGGGAGGGGTACGGATCCGGTGGGTGGGGGGAACGGGTTATGCTCCTGCAGAAGAAAATTCCCCAATTCAGAGCCAGTGCCTCTTCAATGCATCAAAGGTTTGTTTTTGTGTGGTTTTTGTGTTGTTTTTTGCTGCTGTTCATAAAATAAGTGATCTTCTAAAGCAGGGATGGCTGATCTGCAGATCAAATGTGCCCCGCACCCAAGAATTTTAAGCCCTTTCTTCTCTGTTCATCTTCCTTCCCACCTAAGAACATTGCCCCTTCACTCTACTGCCATTCTGATTTTATGGTCATGAGAAGCTTGTTTGTCTATTCAAAACATGTGTTTTAATGTGTTTGCCAGCGTTTAGTTTTTATGAGCAGCCCCTTTGGATTTGAAAGAGGTTCACCGTTTCCTAAAGGAAGGAACTGCGGGCAAATTATGCCGATCAAGATCTAGCACTGCCACACTTATTATGTACACATGCTGAGGAAACAACTTGGCTTCAGTGGTGGGTGATTTGTTCATGACTAGGAACCACATCAGAAATACAAACTGGAGAGCTGCCAGTTATTTCCATACATGGCTACATACAATTATAACATAATTTTCATATCATTTCCCCAGCCCTGGCGAATGCCAAAGGAGAGGTGACAAACACTTTATTCTACTATTTCTTTTTTTATGGTGAAGCCATTATTTGGGGGAAGCACCAGAAGTCATAGTTCAGTGGTTTAACTCCTGTTTGAAGGCCAAAGGTCCTAAATTCAATGTCTGGCACCTCTTGCCTAGAATTCCAGAAAGCTGCTGCCAGTCAGCGTAGACAATGCTGGGCTAGATGAACCAATGGTCTGACTCAATACAAGGCAGCTTCCTATGTTCTGTGTTCCTATTGGACACAAGTGGGGTGAGGTGGCAGGAACTCGAGACAACCACTGAAATCTCTTCATATATATGTGTGCAGGGGCACCATCTCTAGGTGTGCACATATATATGTGTGCAGGGGCACCCACAATTTTTGTTGTGGGTGCTCGGCACTCCCACCACAGGGCCCCCGATGCAACTTCTGGCACCTCGTGAAGCACCAGAAGTCACGTCTGAGGCCTTGGAGATGCTGTCCAAGGCCTTGCAAGATCTCAGAATCTGACTTCCGCGGGGCACGTGACATCATGATGTCATGCTGCAACGTGATGTCATGTTGCTCATGCTGGGCACCCAAAACCTGGGGCCCAAGTCAGGGGAGGTGTACGTGACATGGCATTATATCTTCCAGAAATAGTTTTGCAACTATAAGGGCTGGAAACTTAAAATAAAAAATAGATGCTGAGATTCTTTGTGTCAGAGAATTGCACAAACTTCACATGTCTGGGGAGAAGTCTGTGCTGCCTATGCATAATGCCTGTAGCAGCCAGTGGGGCTGCACTGTTCTGAGTTTCCAATGCCCTATGTCGCCTGTTACTGAGAGGGGGAGGGCGGTGGGGAACTCAGCATGGCGTAGGCACAGCAGCAGAGCCAATCCTACCCTTCTGACATGGCATCCATAAAGTGCCCAACTCCCTGCTGCTCCCTCTTGGCATCTTGCAGCGATGCACAGTGTGGGGCAGGAAGAAAAGCAATGCAACCCTATCCGCACAGCCCTGCCAGTCTCTACTGCTTAGTGTGGGAAACTCTTCTGCATCCATGTACATTCTTAAGTGTGTAATTCATCTACATTCATGTACATAAGAATATCCAGCAAAAGTACAGCCGCCTTTCTCCCTGGACTAGCTTGCAACACAAGAGTTACCCATATGTCACTCACTTTCCTGGACTCCTCCCAGTTCTAATTAAATGACAGTAAATGCAAAATCTGGTCCATAGGCCAGGGTGTCAGCCAGGATTTGGATAATAAATGTACAACACCCCAACAAGGAGGAGGCTAAGGTTTCTATTATTTCTCTCTCTCAGTTCCTGAGAACATAAGAGCCTGCTGGATCAGGCCAAAGGAGACCTAGTCCAGCATCGTGTTCTCAAAGTGGCTTGACAGATGCTCTGAGGAAGCTCACAAGAAGAACTTGAACACAACAGCACTCTCCTCATCTGCAGTTCCCAGTGATGGGTGTTCAGCACTGCACTGTCTCAGACTGTAGATGTAGAACATAGTCATCATAGCTGGTAGCCCCTGCTAGCCTTATCCTCCATGAAGGATTCATACAGCTGCACAATCTTAGAAAAACAAGAAATTCCCATATCCCATGTTAGACTGTTGATCCACCTAGTTAAGTGGTGTTGTCACTGGGTGTCAAACAAGAAGCTGTAGCTGGAAGTACCAGGAATTAAACCTGTGACCTCCTGCATGCAAAGAGCATGCTCTACACCTGAGCTCAATGCATTCTTTTTTCTTTTATTTTTTAAACTTTATTCTTAGGGAAGTACTTAAACAATCCCTATATAACACTGGCCTTGCAGACAACTTCATTATCCAGAAAGTGGGAGAAGCAACAAGAGGAACAGCCATTTTAGATCTGGTCCTAACCAATGTTGATGACCTGGTTAGTGGAGTAGAAGTGGAAGGATCATTAGGCGCGAGTGATCATGCTCTTCTGAAGTTTACTATACAGCGGAAAGGAGCAGCCAAGCATACTAGGACTCAATTTCTTGACTTTAAGAAAGCCGACTTCATAAAACTTAGGGAAGTGCTGGGTGAGATCCCATGGACAGTAATACTAAAAGGAAAGGAGGTTCATGATGGCTGAGAGTTTGTTAAGAGGGAGATAGTAAAAGCACAACTTCAGGCAATACCAATGAGGCGGAAACATGGAAGGTGCCTAAAGAAGCCAGGGTGGCTATCTAAAGAACTTTTAACTGAGTTAAGATTAAAAAAGGATGTGTACAAAAAATGGAAAAGGGGGGAAACCACTAAAGAGGAATTCAAACAAATAGACAGCATGTGTAGACACAAAGTCAGAAAAGCTAAAGCACAGAATGAACTCAGGCTTGCTAGAGAGGTTAAAAGCAACAAAAAAGGCTTTTATGGGTATGTTCGTAGCAAAAGGAAGAACAAAGAAACAGTGGGGTCACTCAGAGGAGAAGATGGTGAAATGCAAACAGGGGACACAGAAAGGGCTGAACTCCTCAATGCCTTCTTTGCCTCAGTCTTCTCCGATAAAGAAAACAATGCCCGACCTGAAGAATTTGGAGCAAATGATTCAGCAGAGGAAACACAGCCCAGAATAACTAAGGAGATAGTACAAGAATACTTGGCTAGTTTAGATGTATTCAAGTCTCCAGGGCCAGATGAACTGCATCCAAGAGTATTAAAAGAACTGGCCGATGTGATCTCAGAACCACTGGCAGTCATCTTTGAGAATTCCTGGAGAACAGGCGACGTCCCGGCAGACTGGAGGAGGGCAAATGTTGTCCCTATTTTCAAAAAGGGGAAAAGAGAGGACCCAAATAATTACCGCCCAGTCAGTCTGACATCAATAGCAGGGAAGATTCTGGAGCAAATCATTAAGCAAACAGTCTGTGAGCACCTAGAAAGGAATGCTGTGATCACCAATAGACAGCATGGATTTCTGAAAAATAAGTCATGTCAGACTAACCTGATCTCGTTTTTTGACAGAATTACAAGCCTGGTAGATGAAGGGAACGCAGTGGATGTAGCCTACCTTGATTTCAGCAAGGCATTTGACAAGGTGCCCCATGATATTCTTGTAAAGAAGCTGGTAAAATATGGTCTTGACTATGCTACCACTCAGTGGATTTGTAACTGGCTGACTGACCGAACGAACGCAAAGGGTGCTCATCAATGGTTCCTCTTCATCCTGGAGAAGAGTGACTAGTGGGGTGCCACAGGGTTCTGTCTTGGGCCCGGTCTTATTCAACATCTTTATCAACGACTTGGATGATGGACTCAAGGGCATCCTGATCAAATTTGCAGATGACACCAAACTGTGAGGGGTGGCTAACACCCCAGAGGACAGGATCACACTTCAAAACGACCTTGACAGATTAGAGAACTGGGCCAAAACAAACAAGATGAATTTTAACAGGGAGAAATGTAAAGTATTGCACTTGGGCAAAAAAAATGAGAGGCACAAATAGAAGATTGGTGACACCTGGCTTGAGAGCAGTACATGTGAAAAGGATCTAGGAGTCTTGGTTGACCACAAACTTGACATGAGCCAACAGTGTGACGCGGCAGCTAAAAAAGCCAATGCAATTCTGGGCTGCATCAATAGGAGTATAGCATCTAGATCAAGGGAAGTAATAGTGCCAATGTATTCTGCTCTGATCAGACCTCACCTGGAGTACTGTGTCCAGTTCTGGGCACGACAGTTCAAGAAGGACACTGACAAACTGGAACGTGTCCAGAGGAGGGCAACCAAAATGGTCAAAGGCCTGGAAATGATGCCTTATGAGGAACGGCTAAGGGAGCTGGGCATGTTTAGCCTGGAGAAGAGGAGGTTAAGGGGTGATATGATAGCCATGTTCAAATATATAAAAGGATGTCACATAGAGGAGGGAGAAAGGTTGTTTTCTGCTGCTCCAGAGAAGCGGACACGGAGCAATGGTTCCAAACTACAAGAAAGAAGATTCCACCTAAACATTAGGAAGAACTTCCTGACAGTAAGAGCTGTTCGACAGTGGAATTTGCTGCCAAGGAGTGTGGTGGAGTCTCCTTCTTTGGAGGTCTTTAAGCAGAGGCATGACAACCATATGTCAGGAGTGCTCTGATGTTGTTTCCTGCTTGGCAGGGGGTTGGACTCGATGGCCCTTGTGGTCTCTTCCAACTCTATGATTCTATGATTCTATGACCCACCACCCCAAATAAATTCCATGCATATACAGTGTAAATGATTAAATCAAACATTAAGCAGGTTTGTACAAAAGTGTAGAGTTGATTATATCTTTGAAGCATCTTCTATTCTCTGCCTTAACGGATTGTCCCAGGGTGAGCTGTGAGTAGCTGGTGACGACGGGAGAATTGTCGTCCTTCCCAGGGTACCAAATAAACATGTACCGTTTGGTTTCAGAATCATCTTTGGTTTTTGGGTTCCTTTTTTAGTGGAGCAACATTTTCTTTTCATTTCTTTTGTTTGGATAACCTTTCTATCTTTGTTCTCATCCATGAGTGTTTCCTTTTCTTCTTTTTCATACAATATTTGGCAAGGCTTCTGGGGCTTGATCACCAGGTGAAAAAGTATGAAAGGGCGAGAGGAGACAAGATTTAGGGCCATGAATAAGATTAAAGAAGTACAATAAGAGACTTGTGGAGCACATTGTTTTCCTTTAAAAGGATAATTCTTAAAAGTGTTCTGACTTGAAGCTGACATTCAGAATGTGGAACATGACCAAAGTTGGAATTGCTCAAGGCATACCAATAAATGACAGTGGCGTAGGCAGTCTCATGGAAGGAATCCAGAAGCAGAATCTAATAAGGAAAATGTTCAGCCATCATGATGTGTAATTATTTGGAGCTGTGCCAGTGTACATCCAGCAGGAAGCTCCCTACACCAAAAGAAGAATAGGTAATAAAATAGGATTGAAGTCCCCCCTCTGCCTCCCAAGAGACCTTGGTTTTACAGAAATGAATTAGCCATATGATGTACAGTGTATTTAAAAGGCATCTTCCAGATCAATGACTAGAAGTCTCCTTAGGGCTCAGCTAGACATGACACTGTATTTGCCTTTTATGTGCATGTTTTTAAAGCTGCAAATAGAATTAGCAGGAAGGGAGGATTTAACCCTGCTGTGATCCAGAGGAAAATCCCTCCCCTGCAGGTGCAGTTTGCATTTGGGGAAATTCCCTGTTGGCAACCACTTAGGAGGAAAAATTTTCTCAGCAGGAGTGGGGGATGGATTAATTTCCCCCTCTACATCTACAATCCTGAGAATTATCATCCCCTGCCCTCAGGAAAACAAGCTGATTCTATTTGCATTTTTCTTTTGAAATACAAATATATATTAAACATCACGTCTAGTTTGGCCCTTAGACAAAACCCTACTATCTGTGATATCAAGAACACTTAGGTCACACTTACTTTCTTCAAGTCACTCAGATGTGTGCCATATCCAATTCATATGCCTCTCTTTAGATGATGTTGCTCATTCATCGATAAACTTTGATGAAATAATTCCATGCTGGGAATCTTCCTGCACAATCACCTTTATGTGCTGAAAATAGTATTGGTGTCTGGTTTTCTGCTTATGATGCATGGATATTGAGGGTACATCTACAGTATGTACTTGTGTGGGATTTATGCATTGCACAGCATCCTCAAGCAATGCTTGCTGTGGCTCCCTTTACAAACACACCCCGCCCTCAGCAACTAAGCAGACTCCATTTTATTTTCTCACAATGTTCCCAATATAGCATCACTCTGGAGCATGGTGGAGAATTAAAATGTGGATCGGAAGAGTCTATGTTAGATGAGCCCACGGAAGGATGCTGGCACAGGAGGAGTCCCTCTGTAGAGCTCTATGCCCCCAAACACTGTCTCTGGCCCTGATTTCCCCAAGGAAAACTGTGAATTGTAGTTTGATGAGTTTGCTGTGCATTCTTTGTCTGATATTGCCTGATGCAGGAGTCTACCATGACCGCCATGTAGTGCCCACCAGTATTTTCTATGGCATCCAAGAAAGGCTGATCATTAGATATCCTCTCAAATTTCAGCAATGTATTTGAGATGATTTGCTCTTGGTCATATCCTGTTTGCACTGACTCGGGTTCTCCTACATTGAGCAAGCCCCCTTAAACATTTCATTGGATGCCAAGACACCCACACTTCCTTCTGTTCTGAATAGAGAAGAGGTACAAAGAGCTTCTCACTGTGAATGGGCATGATGGAGGCTCTGATGTAGAGCCTTTTTCCCATTGGTGGGTTCCTGTCTCTTTGTGGCTCTGCATCTTTTTCTGCTCTTTCAAATGCAGCAGCCATTTTATACATTGTGCTCCCACAGCAATCATGTTGTGTTATGCCGCATCCCCATGACAGCCATTTTGTGATTGGCATCAATGGCATTTCCTAAAAATTCTGGCCCCAAAATGTTGGCGACCCTAGTATTCCTATAGAAAGGGGATGTTTCTTAAGCCAGTATATGGGCTTATCCACACTTACCCACTCTTTAGCACTCAATTGGAACAAACGTCAATTTGGATTTTCCGCATATTGACGTTTGCTCCAATTTGGCTTTAAAGAGCAGGTTTTTGTGGGGAAAAGGGGGCGCTCAGGCACAGCTTTAAAGTGTGGCTCATTGCCTGGAAAGAGCAGGGGAAAAGGTAAAGTGTGGATAAGCTTTAAGACTGCAATAAGTAATAATAATAATAATAATAATAATAATAATAATAATAATAATAATAATAATATCTTTATTGTCATTGCCCCCTCTCAGGGACAAGTACCAGTATAAGTAGATGCACCCTAAATTCTCTGAGTACAGAGATTTGTTATTTATTTGTTACATGTATGCAATGCCTTTCCATTAAAAAAAATATATGTCCAAGGCATTTCCCATGGCAATATTTCTGTACCTAAGGGAAATTCAAGAGTTTTTCAATATAGCATTCATTCATTGCTGTTTTGACTGCATTTCCCCCTACCAAAATTATTATTATTATTATTATTATTTTAATTTTCATATAATTCTTTCAGAGCTGTGTGCTCTCCTATGACATTACATCAATGCAGGAGTGATCATTAGCTGCATTTTAATGAATAAGAGCACAACCCACAGTGCTCCATGGTTTCAACTTCTTTGGAGACCATGAGCTCCCCCTCCCCTGTGCTGAAAGGGATATCTATCCAGCCTTTGTAAAAAGAAAGGGGACAAAAATAATCACGGCTATTCCCTACCCTCCCTATCCCAGCACCTGGATGCAATTTGAACCTTTGGGAAAGCTAGAGCCTCTAAAACCTCAGATGGTGCTAAGCTTTTATTTTGAATCCACAACTGAATGAAATGAAAACTGAGATTTGGCCCAGAGGCTTAATTAAATATGAGCAAATCGTCTGTTTTCTTGCCATAGAGCTATGGCTTCCAGCAAAACATCTGGAGGGGAAAAGCTATTACTGGATGGATCAGAGAGGAAGGAAGGTGCAGTGTGTGCACTCTCATTAAGTCTCTCTGCTTTTTCATCTGAACATCAAACTTAATTCCAAGCTGAAGGAGCGAAACCATCAAGCACTGTG
Organism: Podarcis erhardii; assembly: GCF_964252035.2. Classification (NCBI taxonomy): domain Eukaryota; kingdom Metazoa; phylum Chordata; class Lepidosauria; order Squamata; family Lacertidae; genus Podarcis; species Podarcis erhardii. The sequence goes on along the minus strand of NC_138497.1, from coordinate 74,805,088 downwards.
GCTGCTGCGTGACCTCCATGCACTCATTAAAAAAAAAAAGTCTATGCTTTTTCTTTCCAGGCAAAGCCCATCCAGAGCAGCTTACAATAGCGAAAAGAAATTGTAATGGTGGAAAATCAATATGATAGAAAAAAGAATAAAACCCATTCGGATTCTCTGTAACATAATCCACTCCAGCCTCGATCCAGCAAATTCCCCAAGAGAAGGCCAATTGAAACAAATAGGTCTTTAATACTTTCTAAAAACCCTTAAGTGTAAACACCAGCTACAAACCTACTGGGAGGGAGTTCAAAAGTTTTGGGAGCACCATGACGAAGACCCTCCACCCACCTCACAGACCCAAGGGGTTGACACAAGAAGAAGGCCTCCTATTGAGACCTCGTTGTGTGGACAGGATGGCACAGATGCAGGTGGTCCAATAAGTAGGCCAGGTCCAATGATTGAAACTACTTTGTCCCAGAAATGCACTGGAAGCCAGTGTGGCTGTATAATACAGGTGGTGTTGGAGCTCAGTGAGCTTTTCACCCTGAAGTTTTTATTTGCAAGCATGTAGACCATCTGGGTCATAGCCCTTGCAGGTGTGTGGAGCTGTGTAGAGTTGGCGTAGCCATTTCATGGATGTTACCTGAGCAGTTGTACCTTCAGCTGGTCATTGAAGCTGAAACTAGTGCCTTGTGTTACAGGATAAGGAGGTTTCAGAAGCTGGTTAGTGTTTCCTTAAGGAAAAGCGGCCCCCCACCTCAAGGTTTCTGACATGGGTGCCATTTCCCCCTTAATCCTAGGCACTTTGAGGCCACTGCTGATCACTCTTGAAGAGTGCAAGAAATGTGTTCTGCTCAGTCACACGTTATTGGGACTTGACATATTCCAGGGGTGAGCCATGACATGGAAATCCGTTCCCAGGAAAAGCACTGGTGAGCTCGAGCTTAAACTAGGCATGTAAACTGTTGTGGTGGCTGTTTCAGTTTCTTACCAGCCCTTCCCTAGGAAAGTTGCAGCAATTTGAAAATGCAATATTAAAAATAGTTTCCAGTTACAGTCACAAGAATAGAGTGGGTCTTAAAAATATATATCTCAGGTGCGTAAGGCCAGGGCAGAGAAGCGCATCTTCAGCACATGACAGAAACTACATAATGGAAGCCCAGGCTGTGTGGAGGGAATTCTGCAGCTTAGGGGCTGCCATAGAGAATGCCTTCTCCTGAGCTGCCGCATCTGCCGCCCGCAAACCTCTGAGGGAAGTGAAGGTATCAAGAGTGGATAGAGAAAGCAATCTGCTATTTGGCACCCAGTTAAAAAATCATCACAGGACAGCTGTAAATGTGTTAACATAAGAAGCTGTTCTAGATCAAGCCATTTAGCTCAGTGTGGTCATCACAGGCTAGCAGTGGCTCTCTAAGATTTCAGGCAGGCCTCTCTTCCAGCCCTGCCTAGATGCTCTAGCACTGGACTATGGTCCCTTCCCTTAGGGCAGAGCCAGTCATCCATAATTTCCAGCCATTGGGGAAAGTTTGCTCTTCTGCATTTTCATTTAGACGTGTAGGCATGGTAGTGCCCACCTTACTGAGTGTCCCTAATGCTACCAGCTATCCCATGGTGCGTTTGTGGCCCCAAAGAGCAAACGCTTGTTCTTTGCTGCCTCAGAGAGCAAGAATAGAACTAATGGGCTTGAGATAACGGGGGTGGGGGTGGGGTGGGGTAGATGTCAGTTGAGTATCAGGAGAATATTCTTCTTAACTGTATAAGCAATTCAGCAACAGCACCAACTACCGTATTTTTCGCTCTATAAGACACACCAGACCACAAGACGCACCTAGTTTTTGGAGGAGGAAAACAAGAAAAAAAATATTCTGAATCTCAGAAGCCAGAACAGCAAGAGGGATCGCTGCGCAGTGAAAGCAGCAATCCTTCTTGCTGTTCTGGCTTCTGGGATAGCTGTGCTCCTGCATTTGCTCCATAAGACGCACACACATTTCCCCTTCCTTTTTAGGAGGGAAAAAGTGAGTCTTATAGAGCAAAAAATACGGTACCTGGGCTCTTCCTCACTGGAGTCTTCAAGCAGAGACTGGGCAGACATCTACTGAGAACACTCTAGTGCGGGATCTCCTACACTGAGCAGGGGCTTTGCATATAAGGACCCCTCCAGTGGTTCTAAAGAGTCAGCTCTAAGTTCTTGTGACAAAAGCACGCTGCCATTTGTCAGCTCACAGCACAGTGGATGTGCAGTGAATATGGACTGGCGATCTGTTTTCTAGTGGCAGGATATCAACATCCTAAAAGTCATCAGTGAAATCAGAGCCAACAGCTGTGTTTGTTCTTTCCACGATCTTGCTAGGGCAGGGTTTTGATCTGGCTAGGACAAGAAACCTTGCTGTATACACACACGTGTGTGTGCATGTCAACACCCTTCAGGTTATTTTTAGTCTCTTAACACTAAAAAAAAAGAAGAAGTGCTATTTGTAAAGCCACATTTGAGATTTGTTAATGGTTGTCCTTGGTTGTAGCGATCTGCTCTTGTATGTCATGAAAGAGATCTCTTGTCAAGCTGCTCTTTGAGTGAAAGGTTGGTCTAGAAAGGCAAATGGGGCACTGCCCCACAATTTTCAGTCTATGCTTAACCTGCCTATCTTATTACTTACAAACATTCTGTAGGGGGTCGGAGAGGTAACCCTGACTGTCAGCTTTCTCTTCCTTAATTTCAGGCCCCACCTGCACTATACATTTAAAAGAGTATCATACCACTTTAAACAGCCACGGCTTCCCCCAAAGAATCCTGGGAAGTGTAGTTTGTTAAGGGTACCGAGAGTTGTTCAGCGTTCCCTGTTCCCCTCACAGAGCTACAGTTCTCAGTCAATCCTTCTTTTCAGGGAACTCTGGGAATGAACCCCTGTGAGTAGAAGAGGGATCTCCAAGCAATTCTCAGCAACCTTAACAAAATACACTTCCCATGATTCACTGGGGGAAGGCTTTACTGTTTAAAGTGGTATGGCAATGCTGTAAATGTATAACATAGGTTGGAGACAAAATGAGAAGTAATTGGCTCTGCCCAGGGGTGCCAACTTGAATAAAATATGGGGAGCGGGTAAGCCCTACCCTGCATAATCAATCACATGATGCAGTGCACACACACCATTTGAATGGCAATGCCCATCAACTTTTGGGGAGTGCCCCCTCAAATATTTCATTGGGAGGGCGAAGACCCCTTAGCCCTGGCTCCTGTGGCTCTGCCTGTGATTGGCTCTGGCTCTGATTCTATGTACCATTGGCCTCTCTTCTGTCTAGCCTACCAATCCCAATGGGCCACAACTGCCACTGGGTTCTTTACAAACAGATTTGAAACCAGATGGATGATCTTGCTTGCCATACTTGGCCATTGAGTTTTTACAGAGCAATGCTGACTGCTTATACCCTGTTACAGATAGGTAGCCGTGTTGGTCTGCCATAGTCAAAACAAAACAAATTCCTTCCAGTAGCACCTTAAAGACCAACTAAGTCAGTTCTTGGTATGAGCTTTCGTGTGCATGCACACTTCTTCAGATACACGAAGAAGTGTGTATCTGAAGAAGTGTGCATGCACACGAAAGCTCATACCAAGAACTGACTTAGTTGGTCTTTAAGGTGCTACTGGAAGGAATTTGTTTTGTTTTGCTTATACCCTGAGAGGGTTAGGGGCCTGAGGGCAAGAGCCCAACCTTCTCCAACTGTTCTGGTTTCCTAGCTGTGCTTTGTGGATTAACACTGCACAAATTCTGCTAATGTTTTTAAATACTAGTAGAAGGAACTGAAGCTGAAAGCTGGTTATTTCAGTTCTGGCCTTTGAGTTCCATATTCATCAGAAACCTCTCCAACATACAGGCTATTGCATGCCTTTCAAGTTTCTATGAATATCTTTTATGGGGGGGTGGGTGTGTGTGTGTGTGTGTGAGAGAGAGAGTGAGAGAGAGAGAGAGAGAGAGAGAGAGAGAGAGACCTGATAGAATATTATGTATTAATAATTGTATCAAAGGCACCTCCCAAGGCTGACTTCTATCCCAAAAGGAGATTAAATTTTATCTCCACTGTGTATTTTTCTCCTTTCAGATCTGAAAAGATCAGCTGGAAATGTGGCACGGTAACCATTGTTAATGGCGCATGAAGAGAAGAAAGACAGATTTTACTGTTTGGCCATATTTGCTGGGAGTTTCCAATTAAATATTTCCACTGCTGGTTCAGACGCTTATCTGTCTTTGAAAGAGGACAAAGACAGAGTTGTTTCACCTGCAGCTTGTGTACATAGCCATGGGCGGCTCTTGTTATGTCACTTGCAAACTATTTCCTTCCTCTTTTGTGTATTGATGACAGAGCAGATTCCTGTTAAGGTAAACTGAGCCTTCTGTTCACACACAACTTCAAAGAAGGTTATGTTTCAAAGGCAAGCACAATGGGGCCGGATGGGGTGGGGGAGAAGAGGTCCAGGCAGCCCCCTGTGTGCTGTGTGGGACTGAAACACTTATCAATATGGAAGATTGAAAAGTGGAGGCGAGCTGGATGCCTAAACCAAAGATCCTTCAAACACGTCTCCACAAATTTGCAGTAAGGGAAGCAAAGCTGAGCTGACGTCTAATGCAAATAGGCATATAAAAGCTGCCTTAAACCACTGCTGCTTCTAGCTCAGTCTGCACCTAGGATGAGGGACCTGTGACCCAGCCAGCAATGGCCAGTGGTCAGGATCAGGGAACAAAGGGAGCTGTGGTCCTGCAATATCTGGGAAGCCAGAAGTTCTCCACCTTGCTCTACATAGTTGGGCTGCAGCAGTTCAGGATTTCAGACAGCCCTAGCTGGTGATATTGGGAGTTGAGCCTGGGAACATTTGCATGTAATGTGTCTGCTCTGTTGCTGAGTCACTCAGGGCCCTTCCCTGTGGAGTTCTTTCTGTATCTGCCTGTAGCCTCTGTCTGTATCAATTGCCCATCCTGAAACTCTTGTGGGCATAGGCAAAGCTGCAGGAAGGGATTTGCTTGGAAAGCAGGTGGATTTCACTCACAAAGCTAATGTTGCACTTCACCAGTTTCAGCTGAGTGTCAAGAAGTCACACAGCATATATGCTACTGATCTTCGTTTGGTGGGTTGAGACCCCACAAGCTATGCTTTGGGGCAGTCTAGGTTTGAGCACACCAGAGGTGCCAACACCCATTTCTTTTGGCAAAAAGCAAAAAAAGGTGGCAAAAGAGGGTTAAACTAGAGTTGTCATATTTCAAACAGTGAAAATTCAGACAGAAAAGCTGTTGAGCGTTGTTGAGCTCTTTGGAGGGGGCAAAGCCATTTTGAGGCTGCAATATGTTCAGAGAATTATGGACGTATGGTATCCATAGTTAAGCAGAAAAAGGGGGTCTGAAGGGAGAGAGAAGGAGAAAAAGAATGTTAGGGGTGCAGATTTATTTCTGTTGCATTCCTGTAGCTTTGGATGTTGTGGTTCTATATCTTGTTTTTTATTTGATTTGTTGAGGGGCATGCAAACATATAAATACAAGGAGGAAAAAGCCTATGTTGGGCTGTATCCAACAAAGTTTTTCTATTCCTGCAAAAACTTCTACTTGTGTGACATGCCTTTTCTCTCTCCTTTACTCACACACTCCACACTCCTCCTCCAAATTTGCTCCAGAGGATTGGTGAAAACCCTTAAACAGATTTAGGGGCACGGGGAGAAGAGAGGGTGGGGATGTTCCATCACGTAAGCGGAAGCCCTTGTGCGGACAGGACAAGTTCCTTGGTACAATCCACTCTAAATAGTGAAAAGTGGGTCCCATGTAGCAGGTGAGGTTAATGGCAGCTCTTGCCAGAGCCTGGAAAAGTTGAGAACTATGGGAAAAGATACTGTTTGGGATACAGTGTTCACACACTACTTAGGTGGCAAAGTACAAGTGTGAGAATGTTTGCATGAATGTCTCCTTCAGAGATTTCTCTGCAAAATTTATTTGGACAGAAATGAAGACAGGGCCCAATAAGTGAGCATGTATATCTTTACCAGCCTTCTGCAAACTCATGCTCTCCAGGTGCCTTGGACCACAACTCCCATCATCCTTTACTATTAGCCATGCTTCCTGGGAGTTGGAATCCAACAACACTAGGAGGGCCACAAGTTGCCCATCCTTAAGGTGTCCCATAGGCAGTAGCTGCCCCACAGCACTGCTCGCAGTCTCCTCTGAACACCCAGAGTCTGCACAATTGTCATACTTCCTCCCCTTGTGGTACAATATTTTTCATTCCCCAGTTTTCTTCTTTTTTCTCTTCCCACTCAGGAGATCTTTTGTATATTCTCTCATTATTGCTGATATTTACAACTTAGAAACAAAATGAATTACTGCATAAGGTGCCAATATCTCTTACAATAAACCGGTGAGATCCTGTTTTCAATTTGGCAAGGTCTTTTTGGACGCATCCAGAGTTTCATAATTTTCGTAGCAAGTCTGCAAATGGAAGAGTGCTCGGCAAGTTTGGAGCAGAAGTACAGTCCTCTCTCCTGCACTGAGCTTGAGGGAAACCCACTGAGTTGGTGGTCTTTGTGTCAATTATAAAATTGCTTCCCCATTCTTAGAACAATTTTTCTGCTGTAAAACAACAACACTAAGGTCCTTTCCCCCTATATTAAGGTCTAAATAAAAGTTTGACCAAGTAAATATGCATGGTGGTTTCACAAATTGGACAGGCAAGCCATCAGAAGCATAGAGGAAGAGGCATTCAGCATTCAGTTCAGAGGATGCATGCATGATATTTAAGTAGGGAAGGCAGGAGGAAACAAGTCACCCTAGAGAGCCACATTACCTGAACCCACTCCTCTGTCAACGCATCAGAATGCAGCCTTTGTTTTTTTTATTTTCTGCAGGGTTATTTCTTACCAGTTACATTTCTATACTACTTTTCCAGAACATCAATCCCCAAAGTGTAATGAACAAGAAGGGGCCATATGAAACAGGAAATCAAAAGATTACTAACAGAAAACTCCCAACATCATCTCTCAACAGGAAATAGCTAAAGCTCACTAGCAGAAAATCTCAACAGTTAAGTCCCCAGGGAGCCTTTTGGGTTGTATGAGCAGAAGGCAAGCTCTCACAATGAATCTTCCCCTTCTATTCCTTTCCCCTGCAACCCCATGTACCCCTGCCCCCTAAAAGTCTCTCCGGAGAGTCTGGGGACCCTACCAAACATTGTGGGCTTTGTCATATGAGGCTGCAATGGGTGGAAGGAATTGCCCAAAACAGGGTAGAGGAATCTTGCATCAGTAGAGCATAGATTTCTTCTATCTGAGTTTGGTTAATTCCTCCCGTGTCCCCCTGTGGCCTCATATGATACAGCCCACAATGTTTGGTAGGTCCCCCAGATCCTGGCTTGGACTTGACCCTTAGGGTCCCTTCCAACTCTATATTTCTATGATCCTCCGGAGAGACTTTTCAAAGGGTAAAGGGGCACTGGAGAGGAAAGGAATGATCCATAGAAACATCCAAAGCTGCCTTATTACTGAATCAGACCATTGGTCCAGCTAGCTCAGCACTGTCTAAACTTGCTGGCAGCAGCTCTCCAGGGTTTCAGACAGGAGACGTTTGCAGTCTAGTAACACTGGGGATTTCACCTTGTACCTTCTGGATGTAAAGCAGATGTTGCACCATTGAGCTATGGCTCAGGGAATAATAATAATAATAATAATAATAATAATAATAATAATAATAATAATAATATACCCCAGCCACTCTTGGCAGCTTCCAACAAAATATTAAAAATACATTAAAATATCAGTCATTAAAAACTTCCCTAAACAGGGCTGCCTTCACATGTCTTCTAAAAGTCTGATAGTTGTTTATTTCCTTGACACCTGATGGAAGGGCGTTCCACAGGGAGGGCGCCACTAACGAGAAGGCCCCCTGCCTGGTTCCCTGTAACTTGGCTTCACAGCGAGGGAATCGCCAGAAGGCCCTCAGCGCTGGACCTCAGTGTCTGGGCTGAAGGATGGGGGTGGAGACGCCAAGGCCATTTAGGGCTTTAAAGGTCAGCACCAACACTTTGAATTGTGCTCAGAAACGTACTGCATTTAACCCAAAGATAGGTTCACTGAAGTCCGAAAAGACTCCACTGTTGTCTTCCTCATACAGATCACAGAGGAAAGTCTGGGTAACACAGAATATCTAATCCTCTGTCTGTGAAATGTACCATTGCTGAGTCAGTGACACCAAGCTCATAAAACACTTGGAGCCTGGCGTAACCTCCACCCCTTCATGCAATACCTGGCGGATGAGCAGGTATGATTCATGTGACTTGTTCATTCATTTCAGTGGGAGCTGGCCTTCACAGCAGCGCTTTGAGGTCTCGCCTTCTGGTGTGGAAACGTGCAAAATTCTAGTGACAGTTCACTTTTAAGGAGGTGTTTGATAGCATGAAGCTGTGATGCTTCTCATCTACCCTCCATGGAAAGGAGCCGCAAATTACTTGTAATGTTGTGCTAATGATGGCTTGAAGCCTGAGGTTGCATGAGAACATGAACAGCCTGATTCTGAAAGGCCATTATTCTGTATCACCCTATATAATGCCATAGAATTAAAGCTAAAATGGCCAAAGGCCTAAGCTTGGGTGTTAACATGGCAATTATTCTGCAGTCCTCTGTAACACTCTCACCTCTTTCCCTTCCTTTTCCCAGCTACTGTCAAGCGATGTGAATAAGAACCTGTAATCTGTTTAAGAGTTCAACACCCACTTCCCTTTGAGTGGTTGTGAAAATGGGAGTTTGCTCAATCCTTTCGATTAATGAGTTCCTTTTCACACGTGAAGGCTAGACAGGAGGGCGAGGAAATTCACCATTTGTCTTCCTGAAGAGGAGACTGTGACTACCTAATTTTGGCCAGGATTCTATGGCTTTAACAGAGGTGTACCAAGCAGAATTCAATGGATCAAGTATATTGCTGGTATGAGATACACCAACGGGGAACTGAATTTTATGTGTTCAGTTTGGGTGTATTTATGATTTATTTTACAGTTTTGTAAACCGCTTTTAGGACCATGTGGTAGCAAAGTAGGCTATAAGCTTATTAGACGTTTACGGTAAATGTCTTCACCTGCTGAATCTCTTGCCTGTTGGGCAGTTGTTAAAGGCACAAGAACCCTGCCCAAATAAAAGGTTCTTGGAATTTTCTTGGAATTTTCCCACTTTCCTCTTACCATGAGCATTGCTACAGTCATAAAGGCAGGCATGTGTGGTACTGACACTTAAGCACTGACACACTAATAGGTCATTCTTCCCCCACCCCCGTTATAATGTGTCAGACATATGCATCATAGCTGTGATGCAATTAAGTGAAATGCAGCAATGGAAACCTTGATTCTTCTCTGGAATAAGTTAGGTCACATAGGGTTGCCGTATTTTAAGGAGCACAAAAGAGGACACATGTGCTGACCTCTACTTTTAACTATGGATTGCTATGACGATTCTCATTTGACATATCCATGTATGCACTCTGGACATGTATGTACTCTGGACTCTGCTATAAGCCCCCCTGCCACAGCTAACTCTCATCAGGAGCTTCAGTTCTGATCTGAGGTCAGAACTAGCAAAAAAAGGACAGGCCTTCATCATCTGTGCTCTCATATCTGCTTCACAGCCTCTTCTCCCCTATCACACTGCCTGAAGCTGATCCACCCATAACCATAGCCACCCTGACTGGGCAATGATTAGGAAATGATGTCCCTGGCCCAGCGCTCCATTTTCCTTATTTGCTACCCATTTCTCCAGAGCAGAGCCCCATGGCTGTTTCCCACATCAACTATTTTCTCTCTTTTGGGGGGGGGGGGACTTGGAGATAATATCTTTGTTGGATCAAGAATGTTGTTTGAAGTGTCCCACAAGTGTTCCTGTTTCTGCAATTGTATTGAGCAGATTACCTCTGTGTAGGAAAATTTTCAGTGCATGACATGACCATTTGGTGCACTTTCCTCCTCTTCCTTGCATAGGGGCACAGCCTCAGGCAGTTTGAATTGCTCTTGGGGATAGTCGTTTCCTGCTCAGTCGTTCAGCTGTACATGAGCTCTTATTACTGATACTTCTGCACCCTCCTTTTCAGTGCAGTATCTTGTTATGACTGGTGAAGGAGAGGAATTGATTTGCTATAGCTGTGCAGCTTGTCTGTAATTATGATACAACCGTGATACAATTACAGAACATCACTGAGCATTTCTTTTGTTGTTGTTCCTGTTCTTCCTTTTGCTTACCAAAGGAAGGGGGAGAAGGAAGAATGCACAGCCCACTGACAATTTATGTACACATATATGCATCAAGGTAACCACAGATGGAAGCTAGAGAGAAGAGAAATACAGTGGACCCTCAGGTTATGTTATCTTCAGGTAACGTAATCTTCGGGTTGTGAACGCAGAAGTGGGTTTGCCGCTCAAGCGTGCGCTGAAGCGCTTTGCGGCGCTGTGCACAGAAGCGGTCCTCCGGTTACGAATTTTTCAGGATACGGCTGGGCCTCTGGAACAGATCCCATTCGTAACCAGAGGTACCACTGTACCGATAAGTTTACTAACCAAACTGAACAAAAACAATATATAATTTGAGGATAACAGAACAGTGAGGTTTTGTCTTTTAGGTTAAGCCTTGATAAGAACAGAGTTAAGTATCCATCTAAAGCATGCAGAGAAAAGCTCCCTCAGAACTCCGCAGCCAATCAGCACGCATGTTACCTCAGTGAAGATCATGCCAATCTAAATGGTTGCTTAGCAACACCATCACCACCTCCCTTGGGTAGTTCACTGACACTGGAACTAAAATTAACCCTTTCTGTTACAAACTGAATGATCCCTGCTGTTACACTTTCAACAACAAAGAATTATTCAATATCGAGGCATCGACATATGTGGCTAGGCCTGCTGTGGTTTGCTACAGTTTTGCTGTAGTTTTGATGTGGTGGTGGTTGTTTTAAAAGAGGATCAATTGGATAAGCCTGGATGTTTTGTAGTAGATGAGTGCACAACCTGCAAGGATTTATTTTTCATTTCAAAAGTAATGAAAACTAATGAAATTTGACAAAAATATGAATACTCATGGAATGATGCGGGCAGACAAGATGGGAGCTGCGTCTCCCACCGGTCACGAGTGAGCTTACTAAAGAGTTCCGGGGACCTGTGACACTCATGCAACTCAGGTCCATGTACCAACTGCAATAAAGCTCAAGTGGCCACACAAACCAGAAAGTTTCCCATGGCCCCAGCTATAAGGCTTCATTAACAAGAACTTCTCCCCTCTGAATTGGCATAGTGTCAACGTGGAACTGAGTTTATTAGAAAGTATGTCTAGGGAACTTGGGAGCCATCCCTTAGGGCAGGGTGAGGGGAATATAATTAAACCCCAAACCCTATAATTACTCATATAGTGAAATGGCACACCTAGAGGAAGAACCTCCCAGGAGATCTGTGCATTTAAGAACTATTTTCAGGATTAGGTTGCGCCGTCTCATTTCCTCTTTTCCTACGTTTGCAAGCTTGCTCTGCCTTCAAAGTGATCCCAGGTGGTCTCTATCCAGGCAGTGTTCAGGGCCATACACATTGATCTGCAGCGTAGAGTTGTTTCATGTGCCCACAGACATGCACATGGACTTAAGAAGATCAAGCCTGATGCCTCAAGCCAATGACCCAGCTAGTCCAACAGTCTGTTCTGACAGATGACACTCACAGATACAACACTGAGTTTCTGGGCCTTGTTAGTGTACAAAAACAAAAATACACTCTGGGCTAGAAGCATCTGAGAATTTGACATTGTCTATGTCTCTGCCCTCTCTTTCCATAGGTTGTCCAGGGCCTAGTAATTGGGAGATTGACAAGTCGTTATTCAGAGTGGACTCTGCTCATGTTGTGCGTCCTTGTCTTCTGCGGAGTGGGTGTTGGTATGGTAAGGTACCAGACACACATACATTACCTGATAAGGCTGTGCTTTTGAATACTCTACACTTGATGCTATGCAAGTGAACATATGAAAAGTATTGTGTTTGACATAATCTGGGAGTTTTGTCTGCTGTGTTATATTAGTGGTGGTCCATTCACACATTTTTCAATTTTCTCCCATGTGTGTTTGTGTTATGACCAAAAGCTCTACCAGGCTTCCAGATCAACAGTCTGCTTCCTATCATGGTCCAACTAGGACAAACAAGCGGGGGATGATTTAAGCCTTTACTTCCTCCTGGAATTTTAAAAATATTTGCAAGTTAAAGGATGCTTTGCTTGGAATGGATTTCCCCAAATCTTGCCAGAATCTCCTGGGTTGAGAGAAAATATAAAAGCCAACATTTTTTTTAAAAAAAAGGTGTAATCAAACTTCTGCTGTTTGCGTTACATTGTCCAGAAGGGCAAAAAATACATCTAACCACACTAGATTCAATGTGGTTGATCCTCCAAACCATCAGTTGGAAGATGGGAATGTACTGCAGACTCAAGAGCTCCCCTTTCAGATTCCCCCTTCATTTCCAGGTGCAATAGTGGCAGAAAATTATGGTTACCCTCAGTGCTGGATTTATGTATAAGCTAAACAAGCTATAGCTTAGGGCCTCACTCTCTTGGGGGCCCCCAAAAATGTAAAGGAAAAAAACAACCTGGATGTACATTTCCAAAATATAAGATAAGAAACAAATAAAATAAAACCTACATAAAGTTAGAGCTTAATAATTATTTCACTATTAATATACTTCTTCTTAATTGTATTTCACTATTAATATACTTCTCCTTAATTGTATTTCAGTTCAACAATTACTTTGATAAAATACATATTTTGTTATGTGCAAATGGCTTTAGATACCTATTAGGTCCATAAATTACCATATAGCATATATTCAACACAAAAAACAGCGACAATTTGTTGTTGACAAAGGACAGCTGGACATATAAAGGGCCCCATTAGTTTCAGTAGCTTAGGGCCTCATCAAACCTAAATCCGGCCCTGGTTACCCTGGCAACTATGGTTGCAAAGTCTGCTTCAGATCATGGTTTGAATATTACCACTAACCATGTGTTTGAAAAGTCATGAGGCCACCACCTTGCTCTGGTCAGTGACTGGAAACAGGAACATGCTTTCTTTGGTTCCATGACTGCAGGTAGGCAGTAGATGTTAACCCTTACTTACCCGATTTGGCTATTGCAGCAAGCTATTTGGATGCTGCGCAACTTGGAAACAGAGTTGGGCTGCAAAAGAGGATGGGGCTCCTGCGCTTTTAACAGTTGCCATGCAAGTGATACCTGCTGAAATTACACCTTCGACACAACTTTTAAAGGGGCAGGACCTCTCTCTTTTTTTTCAACGGGTCATGCTAATCACAGCATGTTACCTCTATGGTGGAGCACCCAAACCGGTTTCTGCCAGCAGCACCTAGGATCTCTGCTATCAACTTGGTTCAGAGATTACAATCATTTTTTCCACAAGGCTCTCCTCACTGCCATAGAGGCCTTAAAGGGCCCAGAAATGACAACTATTGATAGGAAACTACAGCTGCAGCGCTGTTTGCAAGGGAAAAAAGCTTTATAATCAAGGACCTGCCAAGAAAATATCCCATCTCTGGGGGCGGTTTATGTGCTGGGTTTCTTCATGGGGGAAAAGCGATCTTGCCGCAACTTGGCCAGAGCTTCAGGAATATCCCTGTCTGAACTAAGCGTGCAGTTTATATATCTGCTGACATAAAAACAATTTTATGAGCTCTGCAGCTCTTTTATGAGGAGGACATTTAACAAAGATCTCCAGTTACAACCCCCACCCAAACTAATCACTTCCTTTCAGTGGCCTCCAAAATATGTAGAGCTGAAATTAACAGAGAGGCCAGCTGCACTGAAAAGAATCCCAGCAAAGGTTTAGGGTAGCAGATGAAGGAAAAAATAATGGGAAATAGAGAGCAGTAATGAACAGGGTGCTCCAAATCAGCCAGAGTTCAGCCTCATTGCCTTCCAAACCAGCCCAGATCCAATGGCTTCCTTAGGAAGAAACTATGGTTTGGGGAAGGCCACATAGTTCATGCAGAAAGTCTGAGGTTCGACCCCTGGAATCTCCAGTAAAGAGAATGAGTTGCAGATAATAGGAAAGACTTCTGACTGAGACCCCGGAGAGACCCTGCCAGTCAGAGTAGACAGTGCTGGCCTAGATGGACAAATATTTGACCAAATATATGAACAGCCCAATTAAAATTTTAAATTTCACCATCAGTAATTGCTTTTTCCTTATTAATACTTTTTATTAAGCCTTCCAAAATATTTCAGCAATAGTCAATGAAGCAGCAATAAAAACCAATAAAAAGAGCTAAAGAATCATTTTAAAGACTTGAGTTTTAATCTTGCACCTAAATATCCTTAATGAGTGTCCCCCTCAGATCTGTTTAGGGAGACGGTATAAGGTTTGATATGAAATGCAAACCTCAAGTGTCATCCTTAAACTTCATGGGCTGCTTATCTCTTTAAAACATTTGTAGTCAGACTCAATTTCTCCCGAGCAACGTTTTCGCTGCCATGTCAAAATGTTAAAGGGGGGGGGGGAGCCACCATGCACTGTTCAGATATGATACACTACGCATGCCTTTTGTCCTCAGGTGTCACACAGAAATCTTGTTTGAAGCAGTTTGGGACTTCTTGCAATTTCCCCCCATCTCAAGATCTCAAGGTGCTGTGAGGGCAATTGCAATGAAGAAGGCAGCAAGCAGTTTTGTTTTGCTTACAAAAAAAAATCCTATTGATTTACAAAGTCTTCTGGCCACAGGCAAATGGTAGATGCAGCAGCAGATCAGGTCAGGTGGGCAGGTGAAGCTTGAACCCTGAGCTTTGAGAGCCACCATTTGAGGGTCCTCCTCAGCCTTTGGCACCACCTCTTTTACCTGTGCTCTTTTTTCAGTTTATCATGGCTATGGTTTTAAATTGTTGTGGCCACCCACTCATGGTCAATACCTTGTCAAAATATCTGCAGGAAGTGACAGCAGTATTTGGGGGCTCCCCCCCCCTCTCCCCCACTGGATATTAAAAGGTGAAAAGGCAAGTGGTGTGTTACTGCGCATAAGGCGTCTAACAGTAAAAACTTCTACTAACCCACCTACACTTTGAAAGGAGATATAGATTTAAAGGGTTGTTCCCAAAGCTACTTGAAAAGCTGGGTGTGGGCAAACACACCTATATCTTTCCAGACTCCCTGAGAGATCGAAAGTTGACTACCAAACAAAGAATGTAAGAAGCCGCCTTATTATCACTTATTGGTTTTATTTATCAAATTTATACCCTGCCCTTCCTCCCCAATGACCCCAGGGCAGCACACAGATGCACAATCTGAAAGAAAAGATTCTAAAAACAATTACAGTAAAAAAATATTCTAAAAGCAGGTCCACCCAATTATCTTGGAGTTGCCAGGGACAGTACTCTTCAGCCACCAAGTGCCTGGATAAAAGTGAATGTTTTCAAAATCCTCTTGAAACTTAATAACAATGGAGACCGGCACGCTTCACTAGGGAGGCCATTCTACAACCAGGGGGCCACCTCTGAAAAAGGCCCTGCTGGGCAGTCCCTAACAAACACACCACCAATAAGGTAGGTCAATTGGCTACCACACCATACATTTAAAGCAGGATACTCATACCTGAAAGAATCCTGGGAACTGTAGTTTACTCTTCACAAGAGTTATACTTCCCAGCATCTTATTTCCCAAGATTCTTTAGGGGAGTGCTTTAAATGTATGGTCAGGCAATTTGTCCTTCTAACCCAGGCTTCCTCAACCTCAGCCCTCCAGATGTTTTGAGACTACAATTCCCATCATCCCTGACCACTGGTCCTGCTAGCTAGGGATCATGGGAGTTGCAGGCCAAAAATATCTGGAGGGCCGAGGTTGAGGAAGCCTGTTCTAGTCCAGTGATGGATCTCCTGAACAGAGCAGCTCCCCAGTGTCTCAGGAATAAGAGGTCTATCCAATCGCCTTCAACCCAGTACTAATAACCAGGGGTTGAATCTGAGACCTTTGGAAGGCAAAGTATACAGAGTGATGGTCCCTGCAGTTCTGGAGGTGGGTTATGAGTGCATTCCCAAATTCAGAGTCTCTGCCTAAGCATGTCTTCAGTGCTTTTGTTTTGGTGATAAAGATCTGGAAGGATCTTTGAGCAGCTGCACGATAAGAAAATAATTACATTCACTTCTTAGGCACACTGATTTGCATTTATACTTGAGAGACATTCTGGCTGACAAACGTTCAATTGATTCATTAGCAAGTGAGCAGGCCAGACAGGTCGCACACACACACACCAGTTCTGCACTCTGTAATGCGCTGCTGCTCGTTTGTTTTGACAAGCACAGTTTGGCTTTAATTATCTGTGCTAATACATTGCTGGTAAATATTGTGCAGGCAGTCTTGGGCTAGTAATGAGCACTTGAATGAGACCACTTTACAGCTCTCTCTGCTGTTTAAATTGCCCCTGCGAAGGCTGAGCTAGATGTGACACATGGCTGGCATATTTCTTCCCCACAACATTGTTTAAAAACCAATTGAAGCCTTTGGAACCCACTTTTGGAGGGTGTTTTTTGTGTGTGTGTGCTTTTACATGTGTATACCATTGGGGGAAACTGCACTGCAACTGCACATCACATCATGGAAGAATCTTAAAAACAGCTGTAGCTCTTGAGGTGGTTCACAGGATGAAACCTTTAGCAGCCACTAAGTGGTGATTGAGAAGGGAACTTCATGCCAGTATCTTTAAGCACTGGGAGGTGATGGAGGAGCTGGCAGGTGGGTGTTGCAGGATCCTATTGCTTTGCAAAGATACCATTGCTGAGTAGATGGTCATTCCAGCTGACATCTGCAGCCTGCACCCATGAGAGAGACTACCCAGTGTGAAGCTGGCCACTTGTTCTGTGCTCACACATGCACACCACTTTCCCACTGCCCTCCAATACTTAAAGATACAGACAGAAGTTCCTCTCTCCTTTCAAATTGCTTTGCAGTGTCTTCCGAAGGTTTCTCTGTAAGAAATCACTGTATGACGCACCAAAGCTTAAGATGGGAGATAAAAGAATTTCTTTGCTGGCTCATTAAGTGAACTTGTGACAAATGCTTTTTTTAAAGTCAGGTGGCCTCTCTCCTTTCTGAAATCCAAATGCCTTCAGATGTTTGGTTGTGACACTGGCACTAATCAGAACATATAGGTTCATTTTATTAACACCTAACAATAAGCTACCTTACCAAAAAATGGCTACTAAACTACAGAATCAAGTCAGTAGCTGCCTGTTTCAGATCTAAGGAACCTAGTGGCTGTCTTTTATTTAATAAGGTTCCATCCTTCAATCAATTGACTTTCAGCTCTTTAAAAAAAAACAAAAACAAAAAAAAACCTGTCCCTTTTTGTCAGCCAAACATGACTGGTGTAGAGCAGAGCTACTCCTCTGTATTGGCAAGTTTTGGCTCTGTGGGCCTTGTCACACTTATGTTTTGCAATGTTTTTTCTTTATCCAAGTCTTCCTGGGTACTGATACACACACACACACACACACACACACACACCCTGCTGCCTTTGTTGTATTCTAAAGCTGGCATTCTAACAGGCTTTCCTGCTTTGTCCCATCTCCCAGGCCCTGATGACCAACATTTTCCATTATTGCCTCATTGTGCCCCCCATGATATTCTCCTTTGGTACTATAGCCGTCATTTCGGACATCATCCTGACCAAGTCTGTCCCTGCTTCTGACACTGGTAAGACCTGCTCCTCTCCGGTTGGATTTCCTTCTCCCTCTTTCTTGGTGAAACCAGCTGGATGTGGCGCTTGATTCCGGTTCACTTCTCTGAAAATGCTGTGCACTGCCAAATGTGTGTCTTGTGCTCTGCCAGAGAGCCCAGCAGGAAGAATGCCCAGTTCCAAAGTCTCTGCACATCTCACATGTATTTTTTTTTTTTAAACAAAGGGTAGCCTTCAGTGGGATTTGCTTATTTGCCAAGCCGGCAAAGACTAGTTAGGATCAGTAGGGCTGGAAGCTGCAAGGGTGCCTGCAAGGAAGCTGGTGACCCATATTGACTTAATGAGCAGGTTGCAGAAGAAAGAGACAGAATCTTGCAGGGCTTCCTGGGATTAATGTCCTTGAGAAAGACCTGTGCAGTGTTCCTCTGCTTGGAGGTAGGACCTAGGTGTCATGTGGCCTCCTATCGCACCAGCGCCTTGGGACCACCTCTTGGCTTGCAGCCTAGCAGCACTCATGCATAGGTGCAATGTTTGTGAACTGGTGCCTCCACAACGGGGCTATGTACATGTCCACCACTGCAGTACGCCTGATTAAAGCAACCCCACCTATAGAGGCATCCATGCTCATGTACTGTCACTACAAGAATGGAGCCTGGCTGTGGCGCCCATGCACTCTCAAGGCGCTTGCTTGAGGGCCACCACAAGTGATGAATGGGAGTCTTCATAATTCTTCACTCTTCTGAAGAATTCCATGATGGCGATATGCAAGCTGTACCCTGGTGCTTCACAGTGTCTCCTCGGAACAATCACTTTACCTAAGCAGAAGACAAGCCATAGTGTTGTTGTTTTTCCAGAGAGTTGAAGGTGGTTTGAAAATGGTGGGCCTGCCAATCACCTAACTTTCAGCTCTGGGGGAAAAAGGTTTTCCAGGTTTTTATACAGACTTCTGGGATAGCTCAGTTGGTAAAACATTAGACTCTTAATCTCAGGTTCGTGGGTTTAAGCCCCACATTGAGCAAAAGATTCCTGCATTGCAGGCAGTTGGGCCAGATGACTCTCATGGTCACTTCCAACTCTACAATGCTATGATTCTATGATTGATCCTGGATTATAGCAGGATCAAAGGAATATGTATGTGCAATGGCAAGCAAAAGCCCTCTCAAGTATCCAAGTTCAAATTCCCACTTAGTTATAAAGTTCGCTGGACGGTGTTGGGCCAATCATCCCCCTCAGCCCATCCTAACCTCACAGGATTGTAGTAAGGATACAACGGCATTTTATTCCATGTGGAATGTTGGTGCCAATGTGGAATGTCTCCAGCCTTATACCACATGCACTGTGCCATGATTATTCTGAGAACACTTCCTGTGAATCATATGTTTAGTTTATTATTTCTTTATTTACTATTGCATTTATAGCCCACCTATAAATGGGCAGTGTGGCATGTGGGGTTCTGCCCCCCTCACCACCTTATCCTCACAACAATGCAGGGGCTGGCCCAAGGTCGCCTAGCGAGCTTCGTGGCTGAGTGGGGATTTGAACCCGCCACACCAGCTCTTTGTGTCATTAAAACATGACTAAAGTGACGTTTGTGGTTGCTAGATCAGCATGAGCTGTGGATATCGTCAACCCTGGAAGCAATCCTACGCTTCTGAAATGAAGAAGCTGAGAGGGAAGGTTTAAAGGCGGCAGCTGGCACGGGTTCAGGCATCTTCTCAAAAGAGCTGTTATAAGGGAAATGGAGCCTGCTCTGCTTGCTTCCTGAGCCCAGAGGGGTAGCCTCAGTCACATATGAATGCTCCCTCAGTGGCCTAATCCCAAACCTAATTTGCATAGATTATTAGGTCACAGTTCAGAAGAATTTGCCAGTGTCTGCTTGGGAGCAGCAAAATACTGGTAATATAGCCTAGGAGCAAAATGTATGGGGAACAGTGGACTGGGACCCAGAGAATATGAGAGAGAGAAGTGGGGGGAGCTGCATATAAGGGGTGGTGGTTTTGTATTTCCATTCAAGTAGATGTGTGTACTAGAATAATAGTAGCACATAGTAGATCAGGGCTGGGTTACCGGCAGAGACATGTCTAGAATCTGTGCTATATTTAACAAGGGATGTTTTGGGTCTGTACTGAAGCGTGTAGCAATCATGAGCTTAAGACTACAGCTTGCATATCCCAGTCAGAAAACCATATGCTTTCAGCTGAGGAAAATAAGTTGCTAGTGCTGTGAGGTGCAGAGGGGCTGGGCTTCAAAGTGGGACATTAGGGACAGCATGTATCACTGGAGAAAATTTCGCAAAGTCTTTCGACTGCTCTTATTAAAGCCATTTCTGGCAATTAATGCAGTGTGGGTGACTCCCAAAGCAGCACAGCTATTAAAAGTGCTTCAACACCCATTTCTGGCTGTGGGTGGAACTGCACGTTACCTGACCCACCCATCGATTCATTTAAAGACACCTCCCTGCTTTACAATCATGCATTGCCAGTTGAAATGTTTTCATTTGTGGCTTTTAAATTATTATTTTATTTTTTAAAAAAAACCTTGATCTTTTTGACAGTTTCTTCACCAGTTGCAATTATTTCATTCATGGCTTTTCTTGTCAAACAAACTGAGGTTTTCCGGTGAGGAGAATTGCTAGACACCTTAAGGAACATAAATCAAGGTCCTTTTTCAGGAGGAGCATGCATGCCTTGGGTGGCCAGTGTGGGGAAAAATATAGAATTTCTGCACCTTTGGTTGCCATGCAAACTGCACCTGCTAAAATCCCCTCTTCTACACAAACAGTCAAGGTGCAACAGCCTTGCCCTTTTTTATTACCTGGCCACCCTGTGCCAATCACCACGCAGTATGCTCCAGTCAGGTGAAGCTCAATGCTTGCTCGAACGGCCTCTTCTCCAGCCATCCACTCGTCAGATTCTGTCAGCGTGTCAGCCATCTATAGAGTCCACTCTTCTCGGGTTGCTGTTTCTCCTGCCCTACCCTTTCTGCTCTCTGCTGCAGTGCCAGCTGCCTCCATCAGTCTACAGTCTTCTGGGTTTCTCTTTGGGCCGGATGCCACTCTGCCCTTCCCTTCAGCATCCAGAACAAGCTGTTTGGGTGTTAGGGAATAGGTGTGCAAAGTTCCAAGCTAAGGTCACTTGCTAGCACCCATGGTAGGGTTACCAGGTCCAAAAAGAGGGCAGGGCTCCTTTAGTATCTGTGTAGAAAAGGGGATTTCAGCCGGTGTAGCTCATCATGCAGTTCTGTGCAACAGAATTAAACATATGCTTACATTTCCTGTTGATACTGGTGGCCTGCTTTTGCGCATCATGCTAAACCAAACTGTGGCTTAGCGTGATCTCCTGGGAAGGTGATAGTGGCTACTTTGCTCCTCATTTTACTGCTGCATCGTGCTGACCTAAGCATTGGTTTGACTTAGTGCCTTGTCCCAATTTGGTGGTGTTGCACTCTCCAGATGAACCGCAAGCTGTAAACCAAGAACAGACTTTGGTTGCAGCTCATGGTTAGCCTGGAGACAACTAAACCACAAGCCACAGTTCAGATGACATGTTTAGCCAAACCATGGCTTAGCTTAGCCCAGTCTGCCAATGAAACATGCAGGAAGGAGCAAAATGGTCACAATCTCCTTGGGAACTGGCACACTCACACATTTATGCTAAGCCATGGTCAAAGGCACTGACTTGCCCCCCACATTGAAGGGGTGCGGTGTCACATGACATGTATGACATCATATGCATGACATCAGTGGGCAGTAGGGGATGGGGGCCTCAATATTGGAAGGGCTCAGCCTCCTACGCAAAAATATTGAGGGGGCTGAAGCCCCTTCTGCCCCATATAGTTGGCGCCCCTGGCCATGGTTTAGCTTAGTGTGACATGCAAACTGGGCCAGTGGGATTTACTAGTGCTTCATCACACCCATCCCTTGTAATGCTGGTGAGGTACCAAGTTCCATGTTTGGAAATGGACTTCTCTTCGTTCCTTATTTCAATTGCAGAGTTGTGTGAATTGTGTGAAATCAGATTTATGGTCTGCCACAATACTGTGTTTAGGACTGGCATATGAAATCCCTGATTGCAGAAATGCTAAAGACACATTGGTCTAATACAGTGGTGTTGGAGTAGATACTGACATTAATTTTGATCTGCAGAATTAATTTTCTTTACGTTTTCTTCCCTAGGTGCCATGCTGGGAATTAGTTCCTCAGTTCAACCATTGACAAGGACAATAGGCCCAACTATAGGAGGATTTTTGTACAGACGATTTGGGGTCTCATCCTTTGGTTATTTACAGCTGCTGGTTAATATACCTCTGTTTTTCTACATCTTGAGGAAGAGGATCCCTCACAATGAAGGGAAAGTACAGTAATTAAGTCTTTAGATGGTGTGCTGATGAGAAGATGTGCTATAACTCTATTTTAGGACTTTTAATTGCCCTATCTGACAGGAAATAAACTAATTTAAACCAGTTCCCTTAATGCACTGCAATGTACTGTAGATATGGTTGGGTAACTGTTGATGTTGGAACTGTTATCAAAGCCTAAAAGCTCTATCAAAGCATTCCACACCTTTGATTGCAGTCACACTGGGGGTCTCGGAAGGCTCTGCAGATGGAATGTTCTTTCTTTAGATAGCAACATGTATTTCTGCCAGAGCCTCAACAGAATTTCTATTGTAAAAAAGAGGCCTAGTTTGGAATACAAGGTGGGGAAAACAGAAAAAAGAAAACCAACAATTTCAAGTCACACGTGTCATGTCAATTTTGTCTCTAAGAATAGGATCCATGAAGCCCCTTGTCCACATCTCACCCCAGCCAGAAGCTCACTGCCAATTCCTAGAATTGTAGAGTTGGAAGGGACCCCCAAGAATCATCAGGTCCAGCCCCCTGTAATGAAGGAATCTCAACATCCAATTTGAAATTAAACCAAACCCTACTTAGCTTTGCAACTGTGCTAGCAGTTTTATTGCTGCACCCCTGTAGCTAAATAAGCCAGCCACTCTCGGACTAATCCCCACCCATTGTAATATGAAGAGAATACTGAGCTGCTTTATGAGATTGTCTTTAAGGATTAAAAAATTTTGCATTCATGGCACTTTGAACACTCACATGATCTATATAAATGCTAGGTTCTATTAGTTGCCTTGATTCTGCCCTGTGGCATTGTCACTCCTTACCAGAGTTGGGTGGCTGTATCATTTGGAACAAGTAGACAGAAGGAGCATCAGAGATGGAAGAGTCTGCTTCTGGGCAGAGACCAGAGTTGGCAGTCACTCCTTTCTGAGCCTACAGATCTGACAGACAGCAATGTTTGAAAAGCTATATCCTCTCAAACAGAGCATGACTTCCCTCAAGTCAGCAGAGGTATCATGCAGCCGCCTCGGTTAACCTCACACTTACCAAGCTGGCAAGCTACACAGCTGTAAAGTGGTTAAACTGCTCTGCATAGCCAAAAGTGCTTTCAAAGCCATGTTTTGGGCTCAGCCTGTGTGTGCAGACATTGGGCTTGTAGTCCAAAACATCAGGGCACTGGGTTGGGGAAGGCAGGTTTCAAACTTCTGGTAAGTAGGTGTTCAAAGATCTATGCATACCGTAACTTCAGTAATCCTAAGGCAGTGTCAGTGAAGTTTCGTGGTGAGCTGAAACAGTGGGACATGTTCCACAAGGTACAAAAAGTGGCATTTTGCATGGCTAAATAAACATGTAGTGCTCCTTCCAACACCTGCTCCCCACAGCCCTGATCTGTCGTCTTAAGTTTCAAATTTTTCCTCTCAGCAACAGTGCTGGTGTCATGCAGGAGACTGGTCTGAAACACATTGCAGCAGCCAACCAGGGCTGCTACGAGCAGCGGCGGGGGTGGGGTGGGGAGTCATCTTTTAGGGAGGTATTGGGGTCCCACTGAAAAGGCTTGGTGAGCATTCTGTTCTATCCTAGTGGTTAGCAAATCACACAGGAAAATAGCCTCTGCCCTCCAAGCTCAAGGTGCCCCTCCATTGCCCTTGTCTATGCTCTTGGTGTAGAACTTGGATGGCTCAGAAGGGAACTTGCTCAGATGGAGCTGAGAAAGCTAGTTCTCCATAGCAGTGAAGAGGTACTGCCTTCCTCCACAGTACAGTGGTACCTCGGGTTAAGTACTTAATTCATTCCGGAGGTCCGTTCTTAACCTGAAACTGTTCTTAACCTGAAGCACCACTTTAGTTAATGGGGCCTCCTGCTGCTGCCACACCGCCGGAGCATGATTTCTGTTCTCATCCAGAAGCAAAGTTCTTAACCTGAAGCGCTATTTCTGGGTTAGCAGAGTCTGTAACCTGAAGTGTATGTAACCTGAGGTACGACTGTATGTTGCTTCACTGAGCTATGTCATCAGAAGATCTTGAACTGCAGCCACCTTAAGGCACCACACTGGTTCTCTGCATGCTATAGTGTGAACCAGGTAGGATGACGGGTTTTTCTTGCAGTAAAGCCTTGGTCTGGATAACCTTTTGATTTCTTTTTATGATCCTGAGAAAGCATTCAGTGAACTGACCGCTGGTCTGACTCAGTTGGGCTGCTGCGCTTTTAAGACAGGCCAATGGGGCTACTCTCCATGCATTCCTATCCTATCCCCGGCAAGGCTGAGCCCCCACTCTTTATATCTGCAGATTTTGACTCCTAAAGACACATTTGCAATTCTGCTAATACAAGGGCTTTCCATAGTAGTACCCCATTGTCAGGTTGCAAGCAGAGAACCTCATTTCCACATCTGCTGATAAATAAAAGACTTCACCTCAGATATACAGTAATAAAAAAGCATTTAATTTGGAATGGACATATTCAAATGCCAGAAGCAATTTTAAGACAAACATGTGCTTAAGGATATTTTATCAAAATAAATACAAATATAGATATTACAAATAATTTAAACTGGTTTTGCATCAGCAGGTGCTGAATACTCTTTGCATTTCATAAATAGAAAAACAATAGCATTTTTTGCAAAGCTAGGCATCCTGCTCACACAGCCAGCCATGCTTTGCCCTATGAGTCTTCTTAAAGAAAATGTAAAAAGTCTTTGGTCTGCAAATGCCTCTCGTAGAACAGCCTGGCCTCTTTGCTCAGCCACCTCATCAGACCTGGGAAGAAGCTGGGCACTCCATTCTCCTTTGCTTTCCTTCATTGGTGTCCTAATGTCCCGGTTCAGTCTAAAACAACTGATTTTCTTTGTCATCCAGAGGTACAGTCTGCTGAAAACAAAAGAAAAGCAAATTATTAGTGATGCAGCAGGACAAGCAAGCTAGTAGCAAAAATAATAATGCTAAACTAATAGCAAGACTGCCTTTTTAAAACCTCAGGGATACAGAAAGATCCTATAAAGAAGCATCTAATGGTGTCATCCTTTTCTGAGGCTTTGCCACCACAGGCTAGACTTTAGTAGTTCTGAACGTTTACTTACAGCACAGTCCTAAACACAGTCTCTTCAGAAGGCAATTCTACTGAATTCCATGGGGTTTATTCCCAAGGGAATGGAGTTAGGATTACAGCCTCAGGAACCCGCTGAGGTCAAGTCATCCTACTACCAAATATACAGAGAAAATAAGAAGCTGCCTTAGACAAGAGCCAGACCACTACACTCTGCGTGGCAACAGCTCTCTAGGATTCAGGCAGAGAGTTTTCACCCCATTCCAATGGGAAATGCAGGGAACTGAATCTGGAATCTTTTGCATGGAAAGCTGTGCTAGCTGGGGCCAAAAGGAGTTGTAGTTCAACACCAGGCTGGCAAAAGTTATTATGGCATATTAGCTTTGCTATAATAAACATGTTAGTCTCTAAGCTGCCACAAGACTCTCTGCTGGTTTTCCTGCAACAGACTAACATAGCTACTCCTATGCAAATTATTGCCTCCTGTTAAGTTATTTGGGTCAAATAATAATTTGTGTAATAGCACAAATAGACACCCCCCAAACTCTACTGCAGAGACTCTCTGCAATGAGTTCTTAGTGCAAAACTCACAACATCCCAACCCTCCTGCAAATATCAATTCTCATCCAGATGACTTGTAATACGAAACCAGGGACAAGGAACATGGTATCCTCCAAGCTATGCTGGACTAAAAATCCCCTCATCCTTGGTCACTAGCCATGCAGGCTACATTTGATGGGAGTTGGAGTCTTAACAACTCCTAGAGGGGTACAGTGTTTCTCATCCCAGGAACTCCTAAAAGTTTGAACAGCTCCTCTCTACCAACACCCTGATCCTAACTTTTTTCTCCTTTTACTTGGAAGCGGATGAAAGTCCCCATTTAAAAATAAATGGCAATTCCTGCCTGGAATATGGGTGTGTGCTGAAGCAGCACATTGGTCACACAGAAAAAGCCTTTGTCTGGGAGTTCGTTAAGAAGAGCCCCAGATGCACACAGGTGTCACCCTCACTTTAGCCATTTATTCTGGATTACCTTTAACAAAGCCAGAAAGAGCCATTATTTGAGGAGGGCATAGCCCAGGGAGGCTTCTAGAGCCACCTAGCCTCTCACTATTCCTTAAATGGCACCAGCTGAATTACACGAAAAGTCAAAATGCAGCTGCATTTTATTTATTTATTTATTTATTTATCTATTTGCAGGCTGCCTGGCCCCACTGTAGTTTCAGAGTTCTGCTTCCTTGGCAGATGCACACCTTATGCCAATCCTAAATCTGGGACGAAACCAAGGCACATCCAAGTATTCTCATTTATAATGATTAGTTCATCCCCAGTTTAAGCTGATGGAATTTAAGCGGTTTAAAATAAATGCTCCAGTTAACTTCAGCGGTACCTTGGTTTACGAACTTAATCTGTTCCGGAAGTCCGTTCTTAAACCAAAGCGTTCTTAAACCAAGGTGTGCTTTCCCATAGCAGCGGGGGACTCAATTTACAAATGGAACACACTCAACAGGAAGCGGAACATGGTCTGCTTCCAAGGCAAACTTCACAAACCAAAACACCCACTTCTGGGTTTGCAGCATTCTTAATCCAAGTTTTTCATAAACTAAGCTGTTCTTAAACCAAGGTACCACTGAAGTGTGTTACTGTTCACTGATGCTAATCTACTGTTAGTCAATAATCTGCAAAATCATCATCTAGAACCAAGCTCTGCTGCCCACAGGGAGGTTACGCGCAACAGATTCCACCGAATCGCTTTCTCAACCCACGATAAATTCTGTACGGGGTAAGAAAGGGAAGGCCACTGAATTGCATACAACTTTCCCAAAATTGCGCTGGTTATCGACGGAGTGGTTGTGACCCAGCA
The DNA here is from genome assembly GCF_964252035.2 of Podarcis erhardii. Classification (NCBI taxonomy): domain Eukaryota; kingdom Metazoa; phylum Chordata; class Lepidosauria; order Squamata; family Lacertidae; genus Podarcis; species Podarcis erhardii. The sequence goes on along the minus strand of NC_138497.1, from coordinate 74,778,154 downwards.
GGCCGTATGAAGCAGAACAGGTCTTAGAATTTTGATTCGGATTAATCGACTCAGAGGATCAAGAGTGAAGATGGAGAGGCGGGGTGGGGGCGAAGTCAGGGGGGCAAACGAGACCAAGACGGCAGCACCCGCTCACCTTAGGTCGCTCTCTCGCTCGGGGGCGCGCGCGTGTCGGGCTCAGGGGGCGCGCGCGAGGCGCCTGTCCCGGGTGGCGGCGGCCGCGTGCTCGGCGGCCTCCTGGCGGCTCTTGAAGTCCTCGATGGCGCGCTTGTTCTGGAAGTCGATGAGCGCCATGGTGATGGAGGCGTTCCAGCAGCTCTCGCCCGGGCACCGAAAGTCGATCTCCTTGCGGTCCGTCGTGACGATGGTGAAGTACACGTACTTGCCCGTCCGCTCCACGCAGTCCACCTTCTGGATGGAGCCGAAGCGCAGCTCCTTCCCGCCGCCGCCGCCGCCCCGGGCCTTGCCGGCCTCGGGCGAGAAGAGGCTCAGGCTGTCCTTGCTCAGCACCACCGCCTTCTTCTTCCACAGCTGGAAGAGGCTGTCGCTGCGCTTCTCCAGCTCGCCCTCGCGGATCACCTCCGACGGCGACGCGGCGGCCGGGCCCTTCATGCTGCTGCCGCTGCTGCTGCTGCCCGCGCTCGCCAACAGAGCCGCCGCACCGAGATCGCCTCGAGGGACCAGCGCCAAGGCCACGCTCGCCCGCCCGCCCGCCCGCCTTGCTTGCCCGCCTTGCTTGCCTGCCTGTCTTCCGACGGGGACGCTGGCCTCCGGCTCCGCAACGCCGCTGCTGCTCCTGCTTGGGCTGCTGCGCGCTCTCGCGGGCGAAGAACCGGCTGAGCCCTTTATGGCTTTGGGGCCGCCCCAGGCCCCGCCCTGCCGCCGCACCTCCGCCCTCGCGAGGAGACCCGGGATGACTTGGGCGCTTCTTCCTGCCGCCCACTCGCTCGCTCGGCCCTTCGCACAACCAGCCGCCGCCCCCCCCCCTCCTTCCTGCGGCCTCCCGGCGGAAGCGGATTGATCCTCAGCCCACCCTCGGGGCCGGGAAGCGCCTGGCACCGGCGGCTGTCAAAGCAGATCCTCCCTGCCTTTCCCTCCTTCAGGTCGCTTTCCCTTAGCCTTAGAGAGCAGCTCGTTTCCTATCTGCTGACGTGTTGGACTTGCCTTCTGTTCTTATTCCCCCCCCCCTTAAAGCTTTCGAGGGGGTTTCCTGTTCCATCCGTTGGCAGTGGGTCAGGATCTGCTGAGAGATCTCTTGCGTGGCTTGCAGTAGATCAGCAAGGAGATCTACACACACACCCCTAAATTAGGCTGCTGAGTTTAAAGACTTTTGGGGGGAAAGCTTGTGTTAGCCTGCAGGATGCCTGAGTCTCTTCTAATCGCTGGGGTCCTGGATCCAGCAAGGGTTAAAATCTAATGGAGGACTCCATTGCTGAACTATGGTCCTTATCACCACCAAAGTATGGGTCCATAGTATAACAAAGGAGGTTGTTCTGTGCCAGAGGAAAAATGGTTGGTGGGCTCCCACCCACCCTCACCTGACTGGTAGTGAAGATCACAAAAATGCAGAGCTGTGTGAGCTGGGCTGGAAGCAGGCAGAAGCTAGTGAATGAGAACCATGCTTGATTTCTGCTTGAATCCAAGGCTATGACTATGGGAGATGCAGGACCTTCTGTGATGTTAATGCTATGAGCCCCTCCCTTGTAGGATCAGGTTGAGGATATGTGTAAGAAACCCATATATCATAAAGACTCCACAGTCTTTGCTGTCCCTCTTTCCAAGGAAGCATAACCTTAGGTGAGCGCATGGAATCCCTGGAGTATCTTGCCCAAAATTGGTGCTGATTGTGGCTTTGCTTCTCTGCCACTGGCAGAGGGAGCAGACCAGGTAGAAACCTCACACTTCCTAAGGGCTGGGCCAGCTCTGACCCCCTGTTTCCCCCATCAGCAGCCAGCTATGTTTCCTTGCCTAATGGTAGGGGGCTCAGTTGTAAAATGCAGGAGCCACTTTTGTAGAGTTATCATACTTTGAAGAGCAAAAGAGAGGACACATTTGCCGATTTCTGCTTTTAACTATGGATTGCTATGACAACTCTACCCATAAAAATGGACCTGTCCTGGAAAAAGAGGACATATGTGAACCCTACTTTTGAGGAATTAACATTCCTCATAGAGAGTGGAAAAGAATAAATAATTTGTGCTCTATGCGTGTGAACATATGAGGCGGTCTAGAGGTTTCCTGAAGCAAAGGAAACTGAAGGAACGGCACTTAAGATAAAGAGGCCTAGCCCTCCTCCATGAGCCAGACCCAGCCCAGCAGCTGAATGAAATCTGGGAGGCGTTCCAAGGCTGCAGCTGACTCAGGCACAGATAGTGGGCTAGGCAACAGCTGCATTCCTGGGGCCAGTCATCCTGTGAAGTGCAGGCAAGCCAGGGAGCGAGGGTGAGGAATAGGCGAGAGCAGAGGTAACCAACATGGTGCCCTCCAGAAAATGGACTACAACTCCCAAGAGCCTCTGCCAGCACAACCAATGGCCAGGGATGATGTGAGTTGTTGTCCAGAAACTTCTTGCATGCTCCCAGAGTGAGAGGCTGGAAGGAGAAAGGAAAGATCCCAGATAAGAGCTGGGAGGGGCTACTACCTTCTATGAATGTTAAGAACTACCTTTAAGAGAGGACATCATACCTTATTTTTACTTTTTGTAGCTGTTTTTGTTTTCTAATTTACATCAGTTTTCTATATCTATATTGTGTCATGAAAAAAACTTTTAATAAAAACCTGAACACAGAAACTTGGCATCAGGTTGGCTACCCTGGAAGTTTGCCACCCTAGGCAGCCACCCAGTTCTCCTACTGGTTCAACCGACTCTTAGCGCAAAGCACCATGCCATTGCCCACATGTGGGTAAAGTTGAGTCAGCTGGTGTCATAGTGATGTCAGGTGACTGACAAAGTGGGTGGCTGCACTCACGTGTCATACCTGACCTGGACGTGGTGGTCAAGATACGCATCTGGCTTGCTGGCCAGGCCCAGTTCCCCACTCTTGTGTCCATCGCCTTCTGACCTGAGAGCAGAACACAGTGCCCCTCTTCTACAGCTCTTAGTCATCAGCATGAGCCTTGGCTCCCTAAATGAGGAACAAGGGGAAGGAAGGCACACAATCTTGCAAAAATTAGCCACACAGCTAAGTGCATTCCCTTTCCATTGTCTATAGGATTTAATTGCAATGAACTTTTGCTAAATGGTGCCCACACCCGGAGGAGAGTCCCTAAATGTCTCACTATTTTTTAAATCAACGTTTGCACTTCCTTCCCTCCCCTTTTTATATTTTTATCCAGCTACCTTTAGTACAAATGGGCTGCATTGCAGTCAAAGCCCTTGGACAGGCTTTGAATTGACTTTGTGCACTTGGAAAGACAACAGAAAGAAGGCATGAATGAAACCCAGATCAAGGCTGAGCAAAGGTCAGGTGTGCAGGCAGGCACATGTTTGCACACGCCCTGCTCCAGATGTCCTGTTTGAAATAATGGGTTTTATTTCCTGGGAACCACACGTTTGCAATGGGATTCTTGACTTTCGGTATTGTGCTGCTTTCCAAGGCCACACCCAATTCATACTAGCACATATTGGTCATTCAAATGATGTGAGTGCTGTTCCCCTAGTCAGCCTACACATCTACCTACACTTGCTAGTGTTTGTTGTTGTTGGGTGGTCCTGAACAAAAGCAGACTACATAAGGGGTTTGGTAAATTGTTTGGGGATCCACAGCTGTGAAGCAAGAGGCAGCAGCATTTCTGGGGTGATAAACTGATAGTATCTCACTGGACAAATCTGTCATTTTGGTTCTCTAGGGCTGTGTACACATTATACACTTAAAGCATGCGCATGCACACAAACTCACAAAAAAGTATCCTGAAACTGTAGTTTACCCCTCACATAGCTACAATTCCCAGCACCCTTAACAAACTACAATTCCCAGGATCCTTGCGGTGGGGATGAACATGTTTTAGATGTGCTTTAAAGGTATGGTGTGTACACAGCCTAAGTTTCTCATTTTTCAAGTCTTAAATTCAGTTCTCCACATTTCTGCAGCAATCAGCATTTTAAAATTAAACATAAATCCTCATCAAGGTTTGTCAGCTTTTTAGTGTGAAATTATAGTAATAAGCATATATTTGTAGGCAGTTTTGACTAATAGACAAATTATTGCAAGCTAGTTCTCCTAATATCTTGCATTCTGTATGTTATTTTCACTAATACACACGTTTTATGCACATTTACCCCAATATGCATTTTGCACGTACTCTTTGGTTGGAGAACTGCACTGCAAAATTCAGAGAAGTGTGGATTTTGAAGAATACCTGTGTTTCAGTTCACATATTGGATTGAGAAGTGCAAATTAGGTAGGTTCTCATTTAAATGCAAACAAAATCAAATGTCTCCTCCATCCCTATCCATTGTATTGAGGATGTTGTTATGAGTTTGGTGGTGGGGAAGGCTGTATGCCAATACCCTTCTAATGCTTGGGTACAGCAAGTGTTAAAATCTAAGCAATGGTTCAAATTCCTGGAATAGCCAGGCTAGCTTTCTGGTGTGATAATGGCCCTCTAAATATGGGTCATTAAGGTAACAAAGGATGTGGCTATGTGCCAGACGACAAATGGGAGCCTACCCTCCCTCAACTCACTGGTAGGTAGTTAGAAAAGACAAAGACCAGAGTTGAGTTGCATGTGTATGAGCTAGAAGCTGGAGGAAGAAGCAGGCTGAAGCCTGTGGAGGAAAGACATGCCTGATTTCTGCTCACATCCAAGGCTGTGGCTATGGGTGAAGCAAAACTCTCTTAGAGTGTTAACACTGTGAACCCCTCTATCATAGGCTCAGGTGGTATATATGTGTAATTGAACCATATATCATAAAGATGCAACCGTTTCCGCTATATCTCATTCCAAAGGAAACACGGACCCTGGGTAAGCGCTACCTGGAATCCCTTGAGTCTTGCATTGCTTGGAGATTGGGATGGTGTGCAACAACATGCTTACTGAGAAATGGAGGAGTCTTGAGAATGGGAAATGCAATAATTGGTGTGCCAGAAATTGTCTAGTTTCTAAAGTTTGGGCGACTGAACCTGAAACCAGCTCCATAATCAAAAGCTCCATTATGAACAACCTTTCTGCTGGTATACGAGTATGTCGAATCTCCTGTGTTGAAAGCCTATCTCACACAAGGGCATTCTATCATGCAGAGAAGCAGAAGTCGCTTCCATCCTGTACACCTGCATGAGCTTTGAAAGTTGGATTGGCCTACATTTTAACAGTTGGCTGGTTTCTCAATCCATGCCCAGTTGACAAAGGAGCCCATCAATTCTGAAAAAAGTAAGTTTTTCAAAAACAGGGAAGGGGATTGAGAAGATTAAAATCCAGGCAGCATTTTTGAACACCTTGAAACAAATGAATCTTGGAGCTGTATTCATTTTTTTGGTGTGTCTGGGGGCGGGGGCAGGGAGGTCCTGCATGAGCAAATGTCATGCTGGACAGGGTGAAACGCTTTTTGCTGAAGGAATCTTGCCTTTTCCTGCTTCTTAAATGCCTTGACAACACAGGTTTCTATTATAAAAAAATCAATTTTACGTTTAAAACAGCAAATTTTCACCTTGGATTTTTTTTTCAAATCATGCTTGCACTTGGCTGCTCTGGTGCAAGTGTAGCTCGCAATTACAGAGCCAGGTGTTATTTAGGTTTCTGGGTTTTTTAAAAAGGTGGCTTCCATAAGAGATTCTGGTAATAACACACAATGGCCGTCAACCCACCTTTTAATAAATTTTGGCCCTTTGGAGTCAAATAAATGAGTGAAGTGCAGAACAAGTCAGGAGCTTAAAGGAGGAACCCTACCCCTGCCCATCACAGAGGGGCGTGTTGACTGCAGGATAATCTGCCTGCTGCCCACCCCACCCCTGGAAGCAAGGGAAAGGCTGGTTCTTAAAGGGTGGCCTTCTCATTGACCTTACCCTACGATTGCCTGCAAGCTAGACAGCTGGAAAGTGGAAACTAGGCCAATTGTATTCGACAGAGCCAATGTGGCTTCTGCATTGCAGCAGTGAAAGAGTCGAAGGCATGTACATGGCTGGCAAAGCACTGTTTTCACAGCAGCAGGGAGTTCTTGGGTGCGGCAGGTGCTTTGCGAGTTCTGTGGGAGGGGGCCAGCTCATGGGATCGCCTTGTCTTGCCACAGCCCTGTCAATGAATTCACTTAGGTTTTTGTTAGGACAGTAGAAACCAACATCTCCTATCATTAACCAGCTTGCCTTTTTGCTAAAACCAAGCAGTTTTCAAAAGTGCAGTATGAGAGAGTCCAAGTTACGCAGGCTTCTTCCCTGGTTGGTAGGACGAAAGATGAAAGGTGTCCCTTTCATAGTTTCGTAATAGTTTCCCCCCCCCCCCATCACTGCCCTGGTCAAAGCTCCTTCCTTTACATCCAGTGTCAAGGGTCAGTTCTCCCTTCTTGGAGAAAGAATCCAGCCTTAATCTTGCCCACTGTTTTGTGACATTTTGGTGGCTCCCTGTAGGTGTTCATAGACTTCACTGTGCAAAGCGAATTGGCACTTGAGGATTGTTTCGCTTTCGCTCTCAAAGTGTAGATTTAATCTAAACATTTTAATGGCAGTAGCAAAGAAAGGCTAAAAGGACCGACCATTCAGAATTATCTGCTGAGCCAAAGGAATAAAGGTCCAAAGTGCGAGTACAAATCCTGAATGGCAGGTTTTTCATTACTGCGGAAAGAGAGGTATTTATTGCCCAGTTCACCAGGCCAGGAATGTGGCATTGAGAGAGATATGCACACAGACATGAGAAAGAGATTGTTTTATAGCTGGCAACACAGATCATGGAGGAGACAGGGGAGGGGGAGGGAGCAGAACTTGCACTGTGGCTTTTGGAAAGACAAGCCGGTATAATACAGAAAAGCAAACAGGACGGCATGTGTGTCTGTGACCCGTGTTCATACAGAGAGCTGTTGCAGGAATTTATGTATAGGTTGGGGAGGGGGGTTTGCCCCTCCAGCAGATATCATGCACATGCAGCCCACTACCATAATCAGCACAATCACTTTCGTGACTTGTCCCCACAAAACACTTCATCACAGTTTCTTCCGATCTTTTAAAAGGGCCTCTGCTGCACAATACCAAATGTAAGAATTCACTGATAAATGTATCTATGTACTGGCTCACTGGGAAACCTTCAGAAATTCATATAGACATGTGAGCTCAGCTACTCAGCAGCCTCTCTGCCTGAGTGATAATTCCTGGCATCCTGATACCTGAGTTCCAGGCAGGTAGCCATTCCAGAAATAACAAACCCAGATGAAGGCAAAATGGTGTGGTTAATGTGGCTGGGAAATGTAAATGTCTATTTTGTTACACTTGGTTGGTGGAGGGCAAGGGGAACCATGGGGCAGGGTCCAGGATGCTCAGATTACTGCCACCACACCTCCCCTTTCATGATGTAACCATGTAGTTGGGGGGGGTGTAACATGGGGATTAGCAGCTAATAAAATTTTGGGTTCTCTTTTGTTGGGGGCTTCCATCTTGTTTCACTTGGTGGCAAGTGGAAGTCCTGTCATGACAGTCTTCAATAAAGACCAAGCCTACTGGCTGCTGTTTTGCCCTGGTATTCCTGAATGGTGTCCTTGTTTTTTTTGTCCAAGGCAGCCCTCAGATTTCTCCGTTAACAGAGCAGACTACGTGCCTCCTAGACTCAGGCATGCTGGTCATTAAGAAAGACAAAGAAAAGAGACAAAGAAAAGGCATCTGTAAAAGCTGTCTTCCAAGTATGCAGCCCATGCATCTAGGCATCCCTGGAGTGGCTGCCTGTGCCTTTTGCTGTGGGTGGGGATATCCATTCCCATCTGTGGCCATTCATCACTGTGCATGACTACAGTGCACTCCTAAACATGTCTCCTCAGAGAATCAGTAGGGCTTACTCCCAGGGAAGTGGGCAGAAGGTCGCAGCCTGGAGCTGGATTGGGACAGTGCATTCTGGGATTTGCAGCTCTTTTGGTGGATTTCTGTGTGTAAGTTCTTTTAAGTTGCCTGTGGCAAAAAAGCAGCCAATAAATTTAATAAAAATAAAAATAATGGCTGCTGTACTAAAAGGTTTACACTATAGATCAGGGGTAGGGGACTTTTTTTGACCTGCGGGTTACTTTTGCCCACAGGAAATGTTCCATGGTAGTGAAGAGTAGGGTAGGAGGTGCATGGGACTAGAGACAAATGTGGGTGGAGTAACAAATGCGATTCTTATCTTCATACAGTAGGCTACACAGAAACCAGAGTGTCAGCTGCAGGAAAATCCTGCTCTGCCGACTCCTCTGGTTATGGTGGCATGATGGGAATTGTAGTTCAACAGCATTTGGAGGACACCAGGTTCAGGAAGGCTGTGATATTAATATGATACTTTGCTCGTTGGGAGAGTGGATTTGCAGAGCTGCTTCTGCCTAATTAAGGGAGGAGCCAGAGTCCAGGGATTGTGACAATTACTGTCACCACCTGACACTACCATTAAAAACTTCCATTACTTTCTATGTAGCTTGCCTGGGTTGGTGCTTTGGGAACTGAATTACTTACAAATGCAGGCAACCAGCGTGTTCCAAGTCTAAGAAAAAATACATTCGGCTCTACATAATGATAGCAACTGTCACAGGCCAGACTAGGGGTGGGGTGGGGGAATCAAATACTTTAACTACAACCATTTCTCTCCCCCCCCCGCCCCCAAAAAACCAACAACAGAAAGTTTCTACCCTACTGTGTTTATATTCCAAGACTATAGGATAGTTAGGGGCATAAAGAGCACTGCACATTTGTAGCTTCAGCTCTGCTGTATCCTTGACACCCTCTCACACTACGTACATTCTTAGCATTGACTTCAAATTCCTGGCAAGCTGGCGTGCAATTCCTGTTCTGTGGACTCTCCTGATTATGATGGCATGACCAGCTCACAGCATTTCCTGCAAACTGCTTTGCATGATTGGCACTTGGCACAATTCCACACAGTTCACTTTTCCAAAGAGTGATATGACTGGCAGCTAGAGAATAATTTCTCCTTATTTTAAACACGACACTGTTTTCCCTGGTGAAACCCTCCTGCACCACATAAGGGGAGCAAATTGCTTGCAAGGAAAGAAACGCTGGTGTTTGATGCAAAGCCCACTGAAGGAAAAATTCAATGAGCAAAACCACTTTCAGTTTACCAAGTTAAGGATCACATTCATGCAAGCTGCAAACCACTACAGTATCATGGCTGTGAAAGATCATGGCCTTAGAGATGTGTTATTATGGCAGTATAGATATAGTATATAGTGGTACCTCGGGTTACATACGCTTCAGGTTACATACGCTTCAGGTTACAGACTCCGCTAACCCAGAAATAGTACCTCAGGTTAAGAACTTTGCTTCAGGATGAGAACAGAAATCGCACAGCAGTGGCACGGTGGCAGCGGGAGGCCCCATTAGCTAAAGTGGTGCTTCAGGTTAAGAACAGTTTCAGGTTAAGAACAGACCTCTCGAACGAATTAAGTACTTAACCTGAGGTACCACTGTATTGTGTTTACTTCAGGCTACCTTGGAGCTGGGTGATTGTCAGTGGGAGAGGGCTGGACCTCAGCCCCAGATTTGTATATTCACTGGAATAGACAAATGAGGTCATTGCAACTGAAGGTACAATTCGATGTTGCAAAATACCCAAGCAGATAATAATAATAATAATAATAATAATAATAATAATAATAATAATAATGTCCATTGAATGGAACTTTCCTTCCCTTCCAGATTTCAACAAGGGAACATATCTGTTGTTTGTGGAACATTAAGGATAGAGATTTCAGTTGTGCTGTGGCCACAAGGGAAGCCACCAAGATTCCATTGCAATCATTGATTTAACTCCCACTCTGTGTCAGAAGCTGTTAATCTCTTGCTGGCAGCCTCTCAACGGTCAGTTTTTGAAAGGCACTTCAACATGTGAGCAGGGGCACCATTTCAGATGTCAGCGAGCAAATGGTTGAAAAAGACCTGCTGCCGAATACATTCAACATTTAAACTGTAGAAGGAAGGAAGGAAGGAAGGAAGGAAGGAAGGAAGGAAGGAAGGAAGGAAGGAAGCCAGTGTATTCTAAAACCACTTGAGGTGATTATTTTGTTATTCTATCAACGCAGATCAACAAGTCATCCATTTTTTAAAAAAAACAGCCCAAAGCTAATCTATTTCCGCCTTTGGTTTGTATGCCTAGCGTACAGGCCATTCACTTATTTATTTTACAATAGACACTCAGGAGAGGAAGATGGGAAACTGCTTTATACTAAGGCTCCCTCCCTCCAGACCCCCTTTCATGGATAGGGCTGGGGCAGGTGAGCCACAGCAATGCCCATGTCAGGAAGGTGTCTCTTCCCTGCTCCACCTGCTGTTACTGATATATACTCTACTCTGGCAGCAGCTCTTTTGGGGGGAGGGTGTATCAGGAAGATGCCTTTCCCTCCAACTGCTTTTTGGTTCTCTTAGCTAGAGATGGCAAGGTTTGACCCTGGGACTATTTTCATGCAAAGCCTATGCCTGGCGACACTGAGCTATGACCAGAGATTTAGGTGATCCTTAGAAATAATTGCTTGTAAGGCTGCAGCCTCAACGCTATAGCAGTATGTATACAAGAAGAGGGGTGGGTGGGCGGTAGCTCAAGGGAGAAATTGTTCCTATGGGATTTCTCCGTGGAAGGAATCCTTTCCTTCTCTCTTGCCTTCTCTAGACTGAAAATCTGCTTGTGTGAATTGCATAGTGTAAATACATTAGTATGCATGCTTGTGACTGAAAATTGCACACACCCTCTCACATATGATAAATTGTTCTAATGCAGTTACAGATAGGTAGCCATGTTGGTCTGCCATAGTCAAAACAAAATAAAAAATTCCTTCCAGTAGCACCTTAAAGACCAACTAAGTTAGTTCTTAGTTGGTCTTTAAGGTGCTACTGGAAGGAATTTTTTATTTTGTTTTGTTCTAATGCAGGCATTGGCTGATCCACTTGGTGTGCCTAATGATTTATGGATTCACTCCTGCCTGAAAGATGCCCCGGTAAGCATATGTTTGGGTAATTTATTATTTTCACCAAACAAACCAGAACAGAACAAGTAGAATAGCTTGACAGCACAAGGCATTTACTGGTCCCAAGTGCTCCATGTTGGTACCTCTGCTTTTCCTTTCAAGTTGATGAGATAAGCATGGCACAGCAGGTTTGGCCCCTTGGTGTTTGCTAATTCAATATTGGTGGGTGGAGCAATCTCGTCAAGTTGCACTTTTCATCTTCCTCCTCCATCGGGTATTCAGATCCTCTGAACACGCCTTGCTAACAAGCTTCTCTGGGGCATGTCACAGACTTTGCTTCCTTCCGTTGAGAGTTTTGAAATGCCCTGATGTAATGCCTCCTCAGTAATTTAAGAAACGGAAAGGCATTAACAATCACCTGAGCAGGAGATTATACGCTTTCCTAATGGTGCGCATGGGATGCGCCTCATCAACACTCTGCTATGCATGTGGGCCGCAGCAAAGTTTTAATGACGAAGAAAAAAGAGCTGTAAAAAGGCAGACGGTGTGTCTGTTAAAAAGGACACGAAATTCAAATGTAAAAGTGGCAGGTGATGACTTCTGTAAGCAGATGCTTTATATAGAATCAGCAAGAGTATATTTTGAGTAGACAAATTCATGGACGAGAAGGCTGACAATGGCTGTCCACTTCCTTCAGCATGCCTCTGAATTCCAGTTACTGAGAATAAGGAGTGGGAGAGAGCTGTTTCACTCATGCTCTGCTCATCAACTTCCCATAGGCATCTGGTTGGCCACTGTGAGAGGAAAATGCTGCACAAGATGGGCTCCTCTTGTGTTCTTTGGTTGAAAAGAAACTAGAGGAATTCTGGGATATCATCATGTGACTTCAGTAAATGTGATGCTCTGGAAATGGAGGACAGGAGGACAGGCCAAACCCTATAGCTTATTTTTCAAACCTTGTGGGTGAAAAGTACAAAAGTGAAGCATGCCTCCTGCGGCAGCTAATGTTATCTACAGTGGTACCTCGGGTTACATACGCTTCAGGTTACAGACACTTCAGGTTACAGACTCCGCTAACCCAGAAATAGTACCTCGGGTTAAGAACTTTGCTTCAGGATGAGAACAGAAATCGCATGGCGGCAGCAGGAGGCCCCATTAGCTAAAGTGGTGCTTCAGGTTAAGAACAGTTTCAGGTTGAGAACAGACCTCCGGAATGAATTAAGTACTTAACCTGAGGTACCACTGTACTTAGGTTCATATGAGCAGTCATTCCATCCAATCCTGTGTATGTTTACTTAGGCTGTGTATGCACTATACCTTTGAAGCACATTCAAAACATATTCTTCCCCTCAGATAATTTTGGGCACAGTAGTTTGTTAAGGGTTTCTGGCAATTGTCGTTCTGCGAGGGGTAAGCTACAGAGCCCAGGATTTGCGGGGGCAGAATGTGTTTCAAATCTGCTTTAAAGGTATGGTGTGTGAACAGCCTTAGAAGGGAGTCCCACTATGTTCAGTAGGGCTTACTCCCAAGAAAAAATGAAGATGATTGCACACTCATGCTGGTAGCTTCAAGAACACTGTCCAACCATCTCGTCCTCTGTCGTCCCCTTCTCCTTGTGCCCTCCATCTTTCCCAACATCAGGGTCTTTTCCAGGGAGTCTTTTCTTCTCATGAGGTGGCCAAAGTATTGGAGCCTCAGCTTCAGGATCTGTCCTTCCAGTGAGCACTCAGGGCTGATTTCCTTAAGAATGGATACGTTTGATCTTCTTGAAGTCCATGGGACTCTCAAGAGTCTCCTCCAGCACCATAATTCAAAAGCATCAATTCTTCGGCGATCAGTCTTCTTGATGGTCCAGCTCTCACTTCCATACATCACTACTGGGAAAACTATAGCTTTAACTATATGGACCTTTGTCTGCAAGGTGATGTCTCTGCTTTTTAAGATGCTGTCTAGGTTTGTCATTGCTTTTCTCCCAAGAAGCAGGCGTCTTTTAATTTTGTGACTGCTGTCACCATCTGCAGTGATCATGGAGCCCAAGGGAAGAAATGCCTCCATTTCTTCCCCTTCTATTTGCCAGGAGGTGATGGGACCAGTGGCCATGATCTTCGTTTTTTTGATGTTGAGCTTCAGAACATATTTTGCGCTCTCCTCTTTCACCCTCATTAAAAGGTTCTTTAATTCCTCCAATGTTCTATGTTAGACAAATTCATGGAGGATGAGCTATATGAGCCATATGAATATGCTGTTGCCGTGGAACAACAGTGGGAGACAGCTATTTCCCTCATGCCCTGCTTGTAGCCTACCCAGAGGCATCCAGTTGTCTGCTGTGTGAACCCAATGCAGGATGTTGCTTAGCATGATCCACAGTGAGTCTCCACCCAGACACCTGGAACCAGAGATCTCAGAAGTGAGGGTATGGCTTCATGTCTCATTTCATGAACATGTCAATTCGTTTCAGAAATATGGGACTGGGAAGAAAGGAATCCACTTTTAAGAAACTAACTGTAAAAGGTTTGCACTGTGACATGTGCACAATCAGTTCTTCAACATTCAGAGTGGATTTTTTTGTAATCTTTAAATTCTTAATAAATATTATTTTTTAAAAAAAATTAAAAATCTGTGTGCAGTTCATAACTGGCGGGTCCAAAGACTAGACCAACCGTACAATTGTCTTGTAATGGCTCTCAGCGTGTGAAGAGGTGGGTGTCTACAGTCCCCAGCTACATGAAAAGTCTCCTGCTATTTTCCTGCATTTTTGAGATGGTGGGTGTAGAAGGGGGATTAGCCATAGGTTCAGTGCCAGAGATTACAGATGATTGCATGTGCATAGAGTCACCAGATGGTGTGGGTTTTTTAAAATGTTACTGCTACCTTGGTGATGTAAAACCACCAATAAATCACTGAAATGAAACGGGCAGAATGGGTGAAAGGCAAGACTTGCCAGCAGATGGTCCTCGCACAGGTGTGGCGCTCTGCCTGTGCACACAACGGGCTTTAGTGTGCCTCCTGAGTACACTCTGAGACCTTTGGAAAGTTAAGATAAGTTCCTTTGAACGGCCAGTCTTGCCCTTCCTGGATGTGGTTTCCCTACTTCAAGAGAGCTATCATCTGTCAACGCCCAAATCGCCTTCATGTGGCCGCAGAGTAGTTTATTTAACTCCAAAGTCCTTTTATGAATCAATTTGCAGTATGATTAGATATTCGAGGGAGGGAAGGGGGGGCTGCCGAGCTCCATTCAGTCACCAAGACTGAGAATTAAAATGGGTGAGAGGGAAGGTAGGCATTTAAAAGAAGCAGGTGATGTCAGACTGAGCAAATTGGCTTGGAATGCCGAAGGGACTTCCCACCTTATCTACCTGCAGTCAGTCAGATAAGAAGCCAGTGTGCTAGTCTTATCTCTTATGAGTCATTGTTTCCTCTGCTTTGATTGTACTTTAATCTCAGCTACCTATTCTATTGCCCATGGCAGGTGCCTCAACAATTGACGGCTCAATGGACAAAGACTTGGAAGTGCTAAAAGTCCCTGTCTGACTTTACACCAACTGATTTACCCAAGTGCAGGGAAGCTCGGAAGGAAGAGAATGAAAGTTTATTCAGAGATTAGAAAGAGCTTTAAGAAGGATCTCCCTGAGATCTCCAAGTGTTGAACAGAAGAAAAAAGAAATCACAACATCTTAGGCTGTGTGGATGCAACCCCTCACAACTCCTTCCTTCTTGGTACAGGAGCAGCTGAGGCAAGAGCGTTTCTCCCTCCAGCAGGGACATGATCAGAGTAGGTGGGAGTCAAGTGCTGTTTGGTAGAATAAGTCAGATGTCCATCCTGAAAAAATGTGAGCGTGGCCTCCCTCCAAGGAGCCCTGGCCACCCAGTGGGTCACCAGAACTACCCTCTAAATTGGGTTTGTCTGAAAGTTGGCAGCTTGCCAAAGAACACTGAGTGAGTTTCAGGGCTAAATGGAGATTTAAATATGGGTTTCACATCCAAATTTCTAGCCTTTGCATCTTGTGATGGAGAGATCCTCCTCCAGTCTTTAGCTATTTTTACAGAGAGAACTGTGGATCTTGAGAAACATAAGTAATGAGGGAGCAAAGAGTTTTGTAGCATCTTTACAGTGTTATAAGACACTGTTGTTGTTTTCTGCAACACACTGGTAACATTGCAAGCCAAGAAGAAGAAGAAGAAGAAGAAGAAGGAAGAAGAAGAACCCCTACATGGCCAAGTTCTTTATTGCTGTGTTCCTTGACGGGCTTTTAGGAGAAGATGCAAATATGTTGTCTTTACCTCTTTTAGAATAGTTTAGCTGTGGGGGAACATTGCTCCCACCCCAAGATGTTTCTGAATTACAACTCTTACCATCCCTGGCTATCACCCATGCTTCCTGGGGCAACATCTGGAGGGCCAACGGTGCCCTACACCTGGACTAGATCCTTTCCATCTTTATGGATACAATGCTGATTTCTGCATTGTGGCCCTGCTTCTGCAGCAGCGGCAGCAGAAAGCAGTTCCATTGCTGCTAAAACACCGCTGAGGTGTAACGCCTCAGTGTGGAAGAGAAGACCAACATTGCACCAGTGAAGTTCCCCCTCAGGACCATGCTATGACAAGATGCGTGCTGATCTTCCCATTCTCTTTCTCACACAGAGTCCTCTGTACAACCATATGCATGTCCCACTCACAGAGGGAAAGCATGAAGACTTGGGTGGAGTACAGGGAAGCCCAGAAAGGAATACTATTGTGTTGCCGTGGAGACATACCACACCCACAACAGAGTATGCTTAATGAATCACATAATTAGTACAGTAGTTTGCTGCAATACTCTCCCTGGGACTGGTTAGTCATACAATCCCATGCCATCCCCATCAGCCTTTTTCATGTCATTAGGGTGCCTTTCCTTATCGGTGCCCAAATCCTTGGCAATGTCAAAATCCTTAATTTTCTTGGGAAAGGCCTGCCAAAAGAGACAAGGCCCTTTCCTGGCAGGCTTATTGCATGCAGTTGCCAGCTTTTCAACTGGCCCCTGTAGACGGACCTTTGAAGAGCCATTTGAATTACAACTATGCACAGATGGTCGAGCTGTGAAATCTTCACCTTCTAATTCTTGTATATCAGGCTGATTTTAAGGGCACAGGAGGCTTGGCTGTGTTTTCCTTTCCTTTTTTCCTCTGGCCGATTGGTAATCCCATTGTCCAGGTGTCTGTCAGCCTGAGAACAGCTGGTGTTAGCTCCATGTTGAAGAAGCCATATTTCAATGTGCATGAGTGTGAGGACCAGGAGTCAGGCGGAGGGCAGCAAGAAAACAATAAAGGACCCGGGTGTCAGTGAAGTTAACTCTTTAGTCAAAGGGGAAAAACAGCTCAGTCCTAGTGGTCACAGCAACCTTTCCCAGTAGATCTTGCCCCAATGAAGCAGTTGTGAGGATTGAAGGCCCCCACCTTCCCACCACTCTCTAAGTCTCTTTCTCCAGTGGTTCCTTCCGCAGCAGCCTAAGGCTCCATCATCTTGTTTCTCATTGCTCCACCCTTTTCATTTCTCTGCATGTTCTGGGAGACATGGGGAGAGAGGAGCTGATCTCAGCAGGAGGGGGAGACTCCCTGGTTTCTTCAGCAGCCTGCCTCCTACCTCTCAGCCCACCTCTTCTCCAGCCTCTGCTCCTGCCTCTGATTCAGGACTGCCCTCTGCCACAGCCTCTTCCTGCTCACTAAACCCTGTTAGTTCTTCAGCTTCCAATACCTCCTCCCAGTCTGCTCCCTCTTCTCCCTCTGACCACTCATTGTCATCCCACCACCCATCCCCTGGCTCCGAGCCTTCTTCCCCTGGTGGTTCCCCAGCTGGCCCCACTCCTCTGCATCCAGCCAGTCCATGGCAATGAGCCTTCCAGTCTTTACTTGCAGCTAGTGTTGTTTGCTTTTCTTTCCAGCAAGGCTTGCTGCGCTGCCCTTAAAAGCAGTTTGGCACATTTAGCTGGTTAAACTTATGCTAACGCACATCTCCATTCCAAGATGCCAGGCATAAGAAGAGGACAAAAGAAAAAAAGAGAAAAGAAAAGAAAAGTTGGCACTATACACAATGTGTGTCAAAACAACACTGCCAACTTTTCAACTGGCCTCTGTGGCTTTGCTTTTTATGGTGACTTGATCTGCAGTAAGAAGCCCAACGCTTTCCTTGGATGAAGCAGACCAGGGTTCAAATCCCTACTCAGCCATGAAGCTCACTGGGTGATCTTGGGGCAGTCACTGCCTCTCAGCCTACCTCAGAGGGTCGTTGTGAGGATAAAAACACTGGAGGAGGAGAATCATGTATGCCACCTTGAACTCCTTGGAGGGAAAGGCAGGGTAGAAATGGAATAATAAATCAGCAACACCAGATCTGGGCTGGATCTAGACTCACCAAAAACACGATTCAGCTAAACATGTTGTAAACTTCATCAAGGGAAATCCGGTTGGCGAAAGGTGGGACTCCACAGTGCCATCTGGTGTCACAGTGTTATAACGCATATAAAGCGTTTTTTCTTTAACAACGTAGCTGGAGAAAAAGACCACTGAGCAGCACATGAGGCACAACAGAGTTTCCAGAATTCCCTTCAGCCAATGGCGTTGTGGGGATACAAGCATCAAGAGATGCACCTGACTGGTTTAAAAAGGGGGATTTCTCATCATTCCTCTCCTTCAAGGGTGGAGAGCATGGTTGCACATGCAAGAAGGGAAGCGATGGAAAGGGGCAGGGCCTTTGTATTCACAGGAGGGAATGGGAGCATTAGTTTGTCATTGTGAAATGAGTGCTGCTGACAGTAGAAGTTACATAAGGCAGACCGTGTTTGATTATTGCAAAGAGTATCAGTTACATAAGATTACTTAGATTCATATGACATAATGTTGAAAATGTCCCTTCTTCTAAACTGTGTGTGTGTGACACTTCTAAGAAGACAAGAACATGAGTTTGCACAGTTCAGTACAGGGAGACCCCTCTCCAGACTCTCACTATTTTGCAGGAGGGATTCAAGCACATGCTGGACATTGTGCTTGTGTGTTTAATTACGTACTTTTTGGAAAGGGACTGGGAAAGATACTGAAAAGTGCAGGATGAATGAATAAGTAACAGAAAGTTGCATAACCACCATGCAAGCACACCAGGGCAAATGTTCATAGGCATATAACCTCCCTGTGACCAAAGCAGGATAAATGTTCAGTAAAGACCAGGCATCGTATGACCTCCAAATAAACTTTCTACGAGCAACTCAGAATGAATGCTCAATGAACAGGGTATCTGGAGGAGCCCACGTGGAATCAGTTCCGGAGGGGGCAGAGGAACCTTCTGCCCACAGCTCAGAGCAGGGAGAGTGGGAGCAGTGGTAATGCTTGAGATGAGAAGGCCAAAGAGTTTTGCTGGTATGCAACTGGAGAGTGTGGGAGCATAAGTCTTGGTGCATTAGCCAGCTCCCTTGGGGCTCAAGCATTTCACCCTTTCTACAGCAGCAGCACTGAACACTCTAATCCACAGGAAGCACCTTAGGGAATATATTGAGAATATGGCAAGTTGTCTTATACCAAATCAGTCAAATGGTCCGTCTAGTTCAGTATTGTCTACATTGACTAGTAGCAGCTCTCCAGGGTTGCAGGCAGGAATATCTCCCAGCCCTACCTGGAGATGCTGAGGATTAAAACTGGGACCTTCTGCATGCAAAGCAGATGCTCTACCACTGAGCTATGGTCCTTCTTACAGTAGAAACTGGAGCAGGAACGGGCACTCTGTGGCCCTGCAGATGTTACTGGGCTATAACTCACAACATCGCTGACCATTGGCCGCTCCAGCTAGGACTGGTGGAAGCTGGAGACCAAGAACATCTTGATGGCCACAGCTTCTCCATCCCTGAATTTGAAGGAATGCACAGCTGCTTTTGGCTACCATCCCTTCCGCCTGTCCAAGTTGCACACATAGATTCTTCTTTATCTTTCATTAAAAAATAAATAAATCCTGAAATTTTGCAATAGCATCTTCACAAAGAGAAATTGGCACGGGTCCGACAAGAGAGGGCAGCAGCAACAGCAGCACATGAGAGAAGAGCTCCTGGCAATTAAAGGTGTCTGCATACCTTTGCCCTTAATCCAACTCCTCAATGCATGCTGGCTTCTGAAATTGGACACCCAGTTTAAAAGCACTCTGGAACGGGTTGGAGGCTTCTCCTTTCCCAAAGAACACAACCTACTGGTTGAGCTGGGTTGAAGTTAAGGAGGAGACGGGTGACTCTCTTTCTCGCTTTCTCTCCACCCTAATGGCAAAGGCAAGCTCTTCCACTAACTGTGGGAAATGATGGGCGAGGCTGTCTGCTCTCCCAGACTTGGGCAACCCTGGGCTCAGCTGTCACTCCATTCATTAACCTGGCCACCACATTGCCACACACCCACACCCTTGCTGCTGGCAGCAACACTAGTCAAGTGATGGATGTTGGGAAGCCAGAAAGGTAGTCAGTGGTCAGGCCACAATTATTGTGGCTGAGCTTCCCAACTGCTTTTGTGTTTTTCAGGTCAGACCTGTGTGTCCCACTCTAGTCATCAGCCAAAGCAATCTGTTTCTTTTCTTGTTTAATTACTCACGTGAGGAGGACAGGTTTCTGAGGATTTGGTCTCAGACTACATTTACACATTTAAGACACTGCTTAAAGTTCTTTTTCCTTTCCTTTTCCCCAAAGCATGTAAGCTCCTCGGAGCAGGCCTTCCAATCTTGAAAAAGACACTGCTTTCTTATTTTTTCTTAAAAAACAAAAATCCTTCCTGCATGACAACACCCAGCCATGGCTGGCCTGTTTGGAAGTGTTTTCTTACAATGGGACTTCTGACTAAAAATGCATAGGATTCCACTGTACATCCAACTGAAAGCAATGAGACTTTATTTGAGGCTAATTTGTCCCATTAGTGGTGATGCTTGCAATGGGTGGCACCTTTTCAATGCAAGCCTTACAGTCTATACAAAGAAAGCAGTGCACTTTGCAATATGTTTTGAGGTCTGGCTGGAGCCAGGAGTGTGGTGATGGTGATTTGTCAAGGGTTTTTGGTCAAAATCTTAGACTGCATTCTGGCTGCTTTAAGGATTATAAGCAGCATTTGGAGTTCACACACTGCAAATGAAAGGCACGACATAAGTGCTGAATATTATGTATTAATTTTAATAGTGTCTGTCTGATGTAATTATCCACCCTATATTAAAACCACCCACACTTTACTACCTTTGCTATAGCCTCTTAAAATTTGGGGTGCACTAACTTTGTTGCTAGAGTAGTTGAGGAGAATCAGTATTCCTCCTATGGGCAGTCTACCTACGGGGTAACAAATGTGGTTTCCAATATATTAAAGAGAGAGGCTGGAATTTAATACATTATTGATGGAAAAATATTAACTGAATGGCAGTTCCATAGGTATCACCATATATTTATTCATTTCCATTTATAATCCATTATTACAAAAGAAGTCAGGTAATAACTTAATAAAGGTTAACTCATTTGAAATAATTTAAACCAATCTGAAATATGCTTAATCTTAAATATGCTAAGTACGTTACATGCATGCAAAATATGAACATGTAAAATAGGGTGGGCTTTTTAATTATGGCAAACAGAAATGAACAAACAACAAATTTCATTCACTGGTCAAATATTTTAAAACATTAGTTTATCAGAATCAGTCTGTTTTGTTATAGGTATTTCAGATCAAGCTTCAGTCATATCCCTAGGGTAGTTTGCAAAAAGAAAAGAAAAACAGTTAACATATTATACTAAAAGCTACATAAAAAGCAGCATGAAACAGTCAGTAGGATTAATGTTGAATCTAAACAGCTCAGAAAAATAAAAGACTTTGCCTTCTGACAACATGACAGTAAGCTAGGCACCAGGCAAGCCTTTATGGTAGGTGTTCCACAACTGAGGCACCACCACCAAGAAGGCCCTGTCTCTGGTAGTAAATCAGTAACAAGGAACACAAAGAACCATGTTCGTTTCAGTGGGGACTCGTTTACAAAGCGCCACGTCAAATCCAATGGGACCCCTTCCTCCCCACAGTACATACAATGAACTTGAGGTATTTTGACTTCTGGACACTTGTGGTCTTTGCTATGGTGGCCAGTCACTGGAGCCTCCTTCATGTGTACCTTCAGTGCGTACAGGGGACCATGGGACTGCAAATCCCACCCACTCCACATTGTTGCCCTTGACTGAGCTGCAGGTTGTGTATCATGGTGAAGGGTCCATGTATACCTAAGGTGTGCAGAAGGGAACCCCAGTTGACCAAGGTTCCTCTTTGCACATAAGAACCCTACACACATGCATAGACGTGCTCGTAGGGCTCCTTCCTGTTCATGTTGGATGCACTGCTGCAAGGAGGTGCAGCTGGTGTAAACACAACATCAAAAACAGTTGGTTCAATCCCAACACCCAATTCATCTGTTTGTGGGGGTGCCATTTGAACATCCCTACTATGAGGACAACTTAGGCGTTTACTTTTCCTCCTGAACATTTTTTCCCGCTGCACTGGTTCAGAGATGTCTATAATTACAGCACAGGGTCAGTAGGAAAAATTAAGCCACACCCTTTAATTGGAAGGAGACAGGTTGGAGAGAGTTGCAAGGTAGGGTGTGTGAACTTGAATTATACTGGGGAGGGAGCCAGCACCTGCCCTCCTGCCACTGCTATCAGATGACCCCATTTAGCATTAAAAGATGGTGCAAAGACCTGGGCATCTCTGGTTTTAGACATTCGATGCGTTTACAGCAGTAGTAAGTAACCCTATCGGGACTGGACATATGAGCCAAATGGGTTGAGCATCCCCAGCCCCACTCCCTGTTTAGGGCTTTGCAAGCCTCAACACACTCCCCTTTTAAGCCTGGGGTGTTTAAAAAGGGGACTGCATGGAGATTTGTAAAGGCTGAAATGGGAGCATGGAGCCTTCCCTAAAAGCACTGTGTAAAGCAGGATGTTATATTTTGGAAATGTCGTTATTTTAAGTTATTTTGGGGAATTTGAAAAATGTTGGGGGTAAGTGATAAATATTCTCTTAAACTCATCAATCTTACTGGCTTGTTTGGAAGACATCATGGCAGTAACCAGTTTCATTGGAATACGAGGATAGATAGAAAGATAGATAATAAAATAAAAATGTAAACAAAAGAGAAAATATTTGCTATAGTATTCAAATTAGTGTGGTGGAAACATTTCTTATTGAAATTTCTTCCTCTGACAATGCGCCTTTTCTGCCTCAGTCTCAAACCACTTGATAATTTTTTAGAATTTCAATGAGTGCAGGGGTTTTGAACTTATTATCACAAGGTAACAATGGTACTGTGTGTTTTTCTTTCCAGTAAACCTTTATCCAGAATTCTGCGACACCCCTTGGCCACCTCATAAATAAGGCAAGTGCCACACACACAAAAAGAAATTGTACCTCACCCATAAGATTTTCACCAACCTTTTCATTTGATAATTTTCTAATGCAGTTACTTTTCTCATTGATTAATGGACTGTGGTAATAATATAAAAAAAAAGGTGGGAGAAAATTTTGGCACAGAATTTATTAAAATGCACTTGTCAGGTGTGACAAAAATTCAAAACTGCTGGAGACTTCCGGGTTAGCGCGAACGGCTAATGGCGGATTCCCTCCGAGCTCCGGAGGGAATCGGCTCTACTGAAGACGGGTCTTGCCGTGCCGGCGACACGGGGACCCTCAGAAACCGCAGGCGCGGAAGCCTGCGGACTTGGTGACTCGGTGGGCACCTTAAGCGCCCTCCCCGACCCACGAAGAGCCTTTTTAAAGGCTACGGAGAGGGTACGGAGAGTGGCGTGGTGCTGAGAGTAGACCGCTACTTCAGTGGAGCGAAGCCACAAGCCATGGCCGGAGAGCGCTGACTTTCTTCCCAAAATTTGGACTGGATAACAAAGGACCCGTGAGTAGTGGAATTTGGACTTTAAAAATTTTATCCT
Source organism: Podarcis erhardii (assembly GCF_964252035.2). NCBI lineage: Eukaryota > Metazoa > Chordata > Lepidosauria > Squamata > Lacertidae > Podarcis > Podarcis erhardii. Next base: position 74,755,115 of record NC_138497.1, on the reverse strand, counting down.
GTGAATTCGGCACGATCGGGGGATGTGTTAAAGGGAAGTCCGCACCCCCTCTACTTATAGACGATTTAAAGCAAGGAACGGAGAATTAAGGCGGAATGAATACTGTTTTGATGATTTAAAAGTTTTTCACAAATTTGATAGAAGAAGATTTTGTGCTGGAGAGAAAGGGAATTTTGGAACTTTGTGTGTAATCCCCCCCAAAAACCCGGGAGTGTCCTATTTGGGTGCCGGAGGAAGAAATGAAAGGAGTTTGACAGCTGTCAAACGGGCGGACAAAGTAAAGAATTTTGTTATTTAACAACTCTTGGAATTAAAGCTGATACATTTGAACTGAGGCGATTGGAAACAAAGTATTGATAATAACAAAGTAACAGATTATTGGAAAAGGACTACTAAATAACTGAAAGCCCCCTAGGGGGAATTAGTGACATTACAATGGCTGCAGAGGGAAAATTACTGGCGGAGATAGAAAAAATGTTCTTTCTCGTGGGAATCCTGCAGGAGCAGAGTATGGCTTTGAGTAAAGTTTTTATGACCTTGAATTCTGAAACAAACAACTCTGCTGAATGCACAAAGGAGACGCATGACAAAAACTCTGCAGCTGAGCAGGAAGAGATGCCTTTGGAATTGACAGAGAAGAAAGAAGGAGTTCAGACACTACAAGTGGAAAATATCAACCAGGAATCTGCATTGTTAGAGTATGAGCAAGAAGACCTTTGGATTACAAACCTGCGAAAGATGAGAAAGAAGAAGAGAGAAGTCCCTGGAGTACTTGGAATATTAAAACTAAAAAGAATAAAGCAACATGATTGGGACTTTCCTCTTGAGTATGGAAAACTAGATGGTCCTTCGCAGCAAACACTCTTTAACATTCTGGATGAAAGAAAATATGATGTGACTCTGACTGAACTCCTTCGGGGTCTTAGGACCAACAAAGAGGATTACCAATATAGTTGGCAGAGAGGGACTGACAGAGAATCAGACGCCTCGGACGTGAGGAATCCGGGCTAAGAACTATTTTTTGTTTGTTTTTTGGACATTTGTCTGGGAAGGGACAGAAACCGGGGCGGGGGGGGAGAGAGAATAGAACTATAAAATGTTATGATTTGTTTTACTTGGTCAATGTGACCTATAATTAATATATTAAAGGGAAAATTTGTGGAGGGGAAGTTAGATCGACCTTAAAAAAAAAGAAATTAATGATTATAAGAGAATTGGATAAGTTGAATATAGATAAACAAAAAGAATTTAATTTTTAAAAACAATATGAATATGTTTAAGAGGTTAGGTAAGAACTTGCTGAATTAATTTTGGAACTGGGATGTAAGAGGAGGGGGTGGGGGGAAGTCAATGAAAGTGGGTAAAGAAAATTAGGGTATGTAATTGTATTTGTGTGTTTGTGTGTTTTTGTCTTTGTGTGTGTGTTTGTTGTTATAAAATGTAAAAACCCAATAAAAATTATTTAAAAAAAAAAAATTCAAAACTGCTGCTGAATAAAAGACTTCTACAACTCTTCATGGTTTATGTGAGCATACAACAAACCCCAGTGGAAGTTAACATAAATGTCAGGGGTTCAGGAGCAGAGACACAGGAGAAGGAGCAAATGGAGAGTGAGGAGGAGGAATACGAGGGGGGTGTAGGCAGTGACAGTGGTCAGAGAGATTCCACGAGTCTCTCCAGCGAATCGGAAGATTCACAGAGAGGAGCGCCGATGGCCAGGGCAAGGGGGGTGCCAAGGGGGAAACCCCAGAAGGAAGGGGCCAGCGAGGACTCCCTGAGCAGCAGTTGGAAATCAGGACCAGCGTCCCCACCAGAGCGTAGTGGGGGGGAGGAGTCCCAGGCATCGGGACCAGTCTTCCCACCACCAGAGGGAGGAGATGAGTCAGGATTGGCCACGCCTCCATCGGAGAGCGGGGAAACGGTCAAGAGGAAAGTCACCGGCTGGGCGCGCGCGCCAAGTTCAAATGTACAGGCAAGCGGCACAGCAGGTAGCCCAGAGAGGGAGCCAGGTCCTAAAGCCCGCCGGAAGGAAGGGCAAGACTCAGGGGGGTCAGCGTCAGAAGAGTCCAGGAGGGAGGAAACCCCAGGGGGCAGAAGGACCCAGAGGAGGAAGGAACAGCGCAGGAGGTGGAGCCGGGCTAGGATCTTAAACTGGTGCGGAAGGGGCAGTGACTCAGAGGGGACTTCGCCCGTCTAGGGCCAAGACGTAGGGCTGCATGCTCTGGGGTTTGAAATGGAAACTAAACTTCAATAAAGACTTTTGTACATTACATCAACCGGGCGTTGGTCCTCTGTGAGCTGGGACCTAGAGGCAGCTCTGACAATAAATATCAACACATCCTGGTCATGCATTTTAAAGCAAAGATCCCCAGACATACTTATTGGTTGGTTCTGTGTCACGTCTCAAGAAGTGATACACACAATATATCCATGATACACGCAAGATGAACAACCACATATATCCCTGGAAATGTTGTGTGTATGAAAGAGGCTGAATTACCACTGGTATTGGTCAGGTGTCTGTGTTGACATCAACATCCAAAACACTGCAGACCCATTATTTCAGTGCATCTACACGCTGTGAAATCACCATGTGTGCGTTCTGCATATAGATCTCATGCTCTCTTGCAGGAAATGCATTATGTTTGAAACTGCCCTTGACGCACAGACATAATCCAGTAATAAACTTAATACGTGATGAGGGCTTTTCTTTCGTCTTTGGAGATTCTGAGTGGACGCCCTGTGAAAGAACCTCTATGTTCATTTTCACAATTAACAAACTCATGAATACGTAGCATGCAGATGATCCCTTTTTTATGGGAAATGGCAAGTTTCCTCTCGCTAAAAGTTTTGTACAGTGCAGTGTTAAGTAACAGTAATTGAGAAAGACTTAAAGGTTGCTTAGGGGAAAGTATGCATATCAGATAAATATTAGTATACTGGCTGATTAGGTTATTTAATGTTGATGGCTTCAGGCAGAGGAAAGTTCTCACAGTCCAGGCAAATAAACACCACCATTTCCTTTGTTTAAGTCTTGCAAAAATTCAACTCTTCCCATGTATAAAATACCCAAAGACTCATCCTGGAGGTATTCAGTTTACTGGATCCACCAAACAAACAAACACAGTTGATAGTCCATGTGGTATTCTGCTTTGAATACACACATGAATACAAATCATTTGAACTGGAGAAGGTCTTGGGAAATGATGGCAGGGTTTTGCCATCCATTCATTAACATGCATTAAGGATAGATTTCCCATAGACTATGAAGCCCATTTGTCTGCCTATAAAGCATTAAACGTTGGTGCCATAATAAGATACTGTGAAATGACTTCCAATTTATGTGTGGATTTTTTTAAACGTTGCATCCTGCCTTTCTATCAAATGATGTTCAAGGTGGCTCATAACAACAGCAGAAATACAATGTTGTTGTTGTTGTTGTTTAGTCGTTTAGTCGTGTCCGACTCTTCGTGAACCCATGGACCAGAGCACGCCTGGCACCTCTGTCTTCCACTGCCTCCCACAAATACAATAAAATGTAGTAAAAATACAATACAATAAAAGAAATACAATAAAATGTAGTAAAACACAAGGACAAAAGCATTAAAAACCAAGCTATAGGCATTGGTGGGACAGACAGAAAGGATCTTTAAACCCAGGGAGACTTATATGGAGAATGCAGTCTTTTAGATAATCTGGGTCCCAAGTCTTGTATGGCATATCCCCCACTTTGAATGGTGCTCAGAAACAGACTGGTAGCCAATGGGGTTGTTGAAACATGAGGATCACATCCTTTCTATAACTGGCCCCGATAGCAACCTGGCTGCAACATTCTGAACCAGCTGGAGTTTCTGAAAACTCTCCAAAGGCAGCCCCCCACAGGGGGCATTATAGTAGGATACAAGTCATTGAATGTAAGAGTAAGAATCAAAATGATGTCATGGAAATTATTTCCCAATACTGTATCTACTGTTGCAAGCACACTTTCCAATATTACTTCATTGCTACAAAGTAGGCCTGACATGTTGCTTCAATCAAAGTCCCTTTTCACCTCCATCCATCCTAGCTGTTGCATTAATTTTTATCTAGCTTTTCATATTTCACTGAATTGAATTTCACTGGCAAGCTGTCCAACAAAGACTTAGGAATTTAGGCTGGCAATTCTATGCACACTTACCTGGGAAATAAGCCTCCTTGAACCCAATAGGATTGACCTCTGAGTTGACAAGCATAGTATTGCAGTGTTGGATCACTGTTGGCATGTTGGTACCCCAAAATTATACACACGGTTGTGTAGGTAACGCTTTTGATAGCAATAGGTAGTAACACCCACTGTAGAATGTCAGAAACATTTGCACTGTTCATTACCCTGGCTGGTGTTTTAGCTTTGTGAATTTATGGTTCTTAATTTGTAAACTGCTTAGACCCCAATCTCTGAGCAGTGTGAGATCCCAGGGGTTCCAGGCATTTACCCAGGATTTGTGACTCCTTTTGGAACGAGGCACAGCGGAGACGGTGGTGTCTTTATGATATATGGTTTATTTACACACATATACAACCTGAGCCTGTGATGGAGGGGTTTGCAGCAATAACACTTACAAGAGGGTCTTGTTTCTCCCATAGCCGCAGCCTTTAATTCAAACAGAAATCAAGCATGCCTCTTTCTCTGCCTTTCCGGCCTGTAGCTTTTCTTTCAGCTTCTGGCTCGCACAACTCTACTCTCCACTCTGGTCTTTTGTCTTTCTAACTAACAGAAAGTTCAGGGAGGGAAACCTACCCACTTGCCCTCTGGAACAGAGCCACTCCCTTTCTTGACTTAACAACCTGCACTTAGCAGGCCATTACCAGGCTCGCCTGGCTATTCCAGCAATTGAATCCATGCTGGATCCAGGAATTAGAAGGGTCTCAGCATACAGCTTACTTTCCCCGCAAAAAGACTCCTAACAATATTAAGCAGTGGGTAGATAAATTAATCTTAATCAGTGTGTATATATCTATCTGGGTGGATGAGTGTTCAAAACAAACACATACTGTCACCATTACAACAAAAATCCAAAACCAAAGTACTGAAACAATATTTTGTTTATGCTATTTTCAAAGCCCCAGAAACATGGCCATATGAGTGACAGGAGCTATAAAAAAGTACCAATGAGGTGAGAGGTTTGGAAACCAAACTCTTGAATGCACAAATGAAATAGCAAGTGTGTGTCTCACCTAGAACGAGCACATCTAATAATTTAACCCTCCAAGCTACGGCAGGGCATGTGTAAACGTGCATTCCTGCAGCCCTCAATTTGTTTCGTCTCACTTCTGAATGCTCTCACTCTTGGCATTGTTGCTCCTTTCTTGCCTTTCTTGCTCCTTTCCTATGCCTGGAGCAGTCAGGTTCTCCTTTCAAAGGAAGGGAACCCTTCCCTTCTCCCAGTTTATGAATCCTCAGCCTCCTGCCATCACAGCCCTGTCAGCTAAAGTAGTGGCTGCAAGTGATACTGCTGTGCTCTTGTAATTCCAGTACCGAAAGTAGCTGAGCTTTTAACTGGTTTGAGGCCAAGGCTGCTGTTGGTAACCTTCCTAGCTCTCAAAAGCAGGAGAGGGTGGGAACACAACTTCGGACAGACATAGTCCAAATACAGAAATTGTTCCAAAGCACTAACATGTTTGTGGTACTGATGTTGTGGCATTTAGCGCCCATCTCTCAGGCGCTCAAGGTGGCATACATGGTTTTCTCTCTGCTCCATGTTATCCTCACAATAATCCTGTGAGGTACGTTCGACTCAGAGACGGTGCCTGGCTCAAGGTCACCCAGTGAGATTCATGGCTAAGAGGGGATTTGAACCCCAGTCTCCCAAGTACAACAACTACAACAAGCTGCTCGCCTATATTTGGCACCATTCTGAAGAATAGAAGGATGTGTATGTTTCAAATTAATGAATGAACGTATGAAATACATTCTCCATATCAAAGCATTGGCACCACCCATTTGTGCATTGAGATAGGCACCCAAAACCTATTTCTGAATGCTTACATGCTACCACACCAATCTCCTCCTGAGATTGGCGAGGCTTGTTGAAACAAGTGACTAGCTTGCACATGTATTACAGTGTTACCTCTGGTTACATACGCTTCAGGTTACATACGCTTCAGGTTACAGACTCTGCTAACCCAGAAATAGTACCTCGGATTAAGAACTTTGCTTCAGGATGAGAACAGAAATCGTGCTTCGGCAGCGCGGCGGCAGCAGGAGGCCCCATTAGCTAAAGTGGTGCTTCAGGTTAAGAACAGTTTCAGGTTAAGAACAGACCTCCAAAACGAATTAAATTCTTAACCCGAGGTACCACTGTACCTCTATGAACCTAGACCATGAAGAAATGGGGTTTTTTTGGAAGGGAACACATCAGTGAGGGAGCCAACCCAAATGGGCAAACACTGAGGTGACCAAGTCCTCCTCTAAAAGCATCCTCACAGGAAAAGCATGACTAAGTTGATCGGATAAGGATTTAGCGAACCTAAAAGTGAAGTCATCTTCCACGTTTCCTGCAGGAAAAGAACAGCTTTCCGTGGCATTTGCATTCAAAAGGCCTACCTCTTCTTCTCCCACTATCCGGGCGGCCCAGCCCAACAGCTGAATGAAACCTGCAGAGAGAATTCCAAGGCCGTCGCTGACTCATAGATAGTGGGCTAGGCCACAGCCGCATTCCTGAGGCGAGTCATCCTGCGAGGTACAAGGGAGCCAAAGAAGGAGCGGGAAGAAAATGTCTGAAGAGAACAGAGGCAAGGAGAGCAAGGCCTGGCCTGCCATTAGGCAAAGTGAGGTGGCTGCCTCAGGCGTCAATGCTGGGGGTGGGGGGCAGCAGCCTTGTGGCTGTTCGCCAGTATTGAAGTAAGAAGCGTCAAATGCCATGCTAAGCAGTTTCTGAATATGGAAAGGGAAAGTGGAAGATGTCATCTTGTTTTTTGCCTCAGGCCACAAATTGCCTTGGGTCAGCCTTGAAGTAAAGGCTATGAGGGGGGAGAGGTGGGCAATGCAATATGCTGGCAGGAAAAATGAAGGAGGGGAGCAGAAGGGAGAGAGACTGTCGCATTATAAAGGAAGGTGAGCTGAAGGCGGAGAGAGCCATTTGGTGTACTTGCGAGATTGTCTGCATCCACACCATACATTCAAAGTGCACACACACCCTTCAAATAATCCTGGAAATTGTATTTTACCACTTATAGAGCTACAGTTCCCAGAACCCTTAACAAACTATAGTTCACAGGTTTCATGGGGGGTGGGGTGGTAATATGCTTTAAATGTATGCTGCACAGAGCCTTTATTTCTGAGGGGAACAAAGAAAAGCAGCAAATAAAAAATCAGAATTTAAAATGACCAAGGTGTTTGAAGGGCCCAGTTGAATAAAAACGTATTTGCCAGACATCTAAAAGAAAGCAGACAGATCAAACGTTTCACAAAGACTGGAATAAGTTTACAGAGTATTTGAAAGATAATTGTAAACATTTAACAACACTGACAGGACTGATTTATAGCTTCATAGTTTATAGAAAGCACGGATTTATAATTAATATAATTTTGTGATTATCAGAATTGAATAAAAAGTAAAGAGGGGAAATATGAAATGCAATTTAAAAAGATATAATTTAAGATAATCATGGGCTGGGAGGGAGGGGAGTCGAGTGCTCGCGAGAGTGGAATATAAGGTGAAAAATTTGAGTGTGTTATATTTATATTTATATAAAATGGAAACTTAAAAAAATGTTGAAAGAAAGAAAGAAAGAAAGAAAGAAAGAAAGAAAGAAAGAAAGCAGAGGGGGTGCCAGTGACGAATACTCAGCTGCTCAGTCTCAACAAGGATCAGCTTGTAGCGTAAAGGGGTGGCATCTAGAAACTCCTCCCCGAAACATAGAAAAACTTTGCTGTTCGGGAAGCAGGGGAACATACTATAGCTAGGCAAGGCATTCCACAATGGAGCGCCACTGGCTGCGGCTTATGGGAGTTTAGAGTCCAACTTCTGGCAGGAGGAGGGTTATCGACTGCTACTGTAAGTCAGAAACTGGAGGGAGAAATTCAACATAGCATGATGGCAGTCCTTCCTTCAGTGCAAGCATTTTGCCTTGCCAGAGGGAATGACGCCCCTGCTCTCCTGTGCACTGCTCTGCGCTTCTCCCAACCCACTGAGAGCCAATTTGAGGGGAACAGGGGAGAAGCCCCATTACACTAGCAGAAGCCCTTGTGTGGGCTTCTGCCAGTGGAACTTATTACAGTGGTACCTCAGGTTAAGTACTTAATTCGTTCCAGAGGTCTGTTCTGAACCTGAAGCACCACTTTAGCTAATGGGGCCTCCTGCTGCTGCCACGCCACCAGAGCACGATTTCTGTTCTCATCCTGAAGCAAAGTTCTTAACCTGGAGCACTATTTCTGGGCTAGTGGAGTCTGTAACCTGAAGCGTATGTAACCCGAGGTAGCACTGTACTTGAATCTGGCCATTATCTGCCCTGTTGCAGATGTGGCAGGGACTGAGGCTGTGAGGCAGAGAGAGGTGCAGGTGGCTTTCCTAAGGCCACCCACCAAAGTCAAACCAGGGACTTGCAGGTTCGTGGCTCACTCTCTTAACACAGAGAACAATCCCAAATAAAATATCCACACAAGGTGAAGAAACAGCAGACTAAAGAACTGGCTGTTAATCTCCCTTGCTGCGTCATTTTCTTTGTCCCTATCGTCATTTCCAAGGCATGGAATTGACAACTTTTTGTCTGTGTACATTAAGACTTCAGGAGACTGGGACACTTAATCCCTATCAAAACACTTGGGCATGCAGTTGCAGTTTTTAACATTCAGCTATGCAGCTCTTGAGCTCATTTGGAATTCGTGGGAAGTGGGAATAACATTTTACATGTATACCCACAAGTCCAGCACTTGTGCCTGTAAAATCGCCTTGTAAATTCATAATTATTCTGTGTATCAGTTGATGTGTTTATGTTATGTTTTATTGTGCACAGTATCAATCTGCAGCAACATAGTCCCAATAATTTTTCCCATTATTTGTGGGCTATTTCAATTACATATTCCTTTTTGTACATTTTCAGTTGGATTTCTCTGTTTTGCTTTTCTATTTTTGTCTGCCACAGGCCCGTCTCATTTTCCTCCCCCCCCCCTTTTTTTCTTTTTGTAGTTTATAGAGCCACACTTCATTCCAGTGCTTTGTTGAGTGCACTTAGCAAGTGTATAATACACGTTTGCAAACACAGCTTTGCTGCTCTCACTTTTTTGCATATAACTCACAAAACATTTAAGGTTTACCCCTTAAGATGTCATCTGTGAAGCATCCCTTTGGGGCTGGTTCAGACATGCATGTTTTGCATGTGTTGGCTACAACATCAAAGCCCTTTGCAGACAAGATCCAGCACTCCATGAATTCATGAAGGCTGAGAGAGTCAATCCCCCCAAGCCGCTTCTGGCGAACCAGAGCAGCACATGGAAACGCCGTTTACCTTCCCGCCGGAGCAGTACCTATTTATCTACTTGCACGTTGACATGCTTTCAATCTGCTAGGTTTGCAGGAGCAGGGACCGAGCAACGGGAGCTCACCCCATTGCGGGATTCGAACCACCGACCTTTTGATTGGCAAGCCCTAGGCTCTGTGGTTTAACCCACAGAGGGTGCAATAATAATCGAGAATCTAGTGAAAGCCAGCACTCCTAGCTGGGAAGGGTGTGGGGAATGGGAAAGTCATTGTCAGGTCCTGCACCCCACTTTTGCAATGACCATTGCAGAGCAACACCTGCAGTGGTGATGATGGCTAAAAGAAGATTGTCAGTGGAGAGTTGAACGACGCAGGGTTAGACCGTGGGGAATTGAGAGAGAGAACGCGGCGGGGGAGGCAGTCTGGCGTGGGCGGGGCGACGGAGCCAGCAGGCGTGGGCGGGGCTCGCCGGGCGGGGCCTGGGACGTCTCTCCAAGGCCATAAATGGTTCTCTTCTCCCGCAAAGCGCACAGCGAATCCCAGCAGCGTCGCGGAGCCGGCGGGAGAGGCCAGCGTCCCCGTCGGAAGACAGGCAGGCAAGCAAGGCGGGCGGGCGGGCGGGCGAGCGTGGCCTTGGCGCTGGTCCCTCGAGGCGATCTCGGTGCGGCGGCTCTGTTGGCGAGCGCGGGCAGTAGCAGCAGCGGCAGCAGCATGAAGGGCCCGGCCGCCGCGTCGCCGTCGGAGGTGATCCGCGAGGGCGAGCTGGAGAAGCGCAGCGACAGCCTCTTCCAGCTGTGGAAGAAGAAGGCGGTGGTGCTGAGCAAGGACAGCCTGAGCCTCTTCTCGCCCGAGGCCGGCAAGGCCCGGGGCGGCGGCGGCGGCGGCGGGAAGGAGCTGCGCTTCGGCTCCATCCAGAAGGTGGACTGCGTGGAGCGGACGGGCAAGTACGTGTACTTCACCATCGTCACGACGGACCGCAAGGAGATCGACTTTCGGTGCCCGGGCGAGAGCTGCTGGAACGCCTCCATCACCATGGCGCTCATCGACTTCCAGAACAAGCGCGCCATCGAGGACTTCAAGAGCCGCCAGGAGGCCGCCGAGCACGCGGCCGCCGCCACCCGGGACAGGCGCCTCGCGCGCGCCCCCTGAGCCCGACACGCGCGCGCCCCCGAGCGAGAGACCAAAGGTGAAGGAGGGAGCAGGAGATGCGCGGCGGGATGGAGGGGCGGGAAAGGGCCATAGCCAGTCGTGAGCCGGTGGCTTCTTCGTTTTGTGCACTAAAGTGGGCTGGAGTTAGTCCCGATCGAGGAGGCTTTTGCATATGTAGGCTGCAGTTGGAATAAGCTTAGTAGCAAAGGCGGAGGTGGGCGAGATTTGAAGGGACAAGGAACTGGATCCACTGGAAATCGACTCCGCAAACTCCACCGGAGGTGCGGGGTTGGGGATAACCTCTAGCTTCCTGGGCTGCGGAAACAAAGAACCAGCAGCAGCCAAGTGGGAATAGGCCTTAGGGCGCCCCGTTGCTGAACTGCCTCTTCTCTTCTTCCTCCCAAGCCCCTCTTGCCGCTTGTTGGCGGACCAGCGTCAGCCAAAGTGCCCAGTGCCCTTGGGAGGAGGGGAATTGCAGTCACTCCGGGGTAGAGCATCTGCTTTGGGCACAGTTCACTCCCTGGCATCTCCAGGTAGGAGTGGGAGAAAAACCCCGAGGGGGCTGCTGACAACCCTGAGATGGGTGATTCTGTATAAGGCAGCTTCCTTTAAGAGCCATTGCTATCGGAAAGCACAAAATGTGTTTGGGCAACATGCAGGCAAAAGCTGAAGTTTGCGCTAACTCAGCTGGAGCGAGACGCTACCTGCAAGCAGCCACCCCTGGGACTTTTAAGGGCAGAACAATTACAGAACATGTGGTGGTCCATGATTCTTCTATATCCATATGTGTTTTGTTTTGCAAAACTGCAACCATGTATGCTGCAAACCAAAAGGGGAGGCTGGAGGTGGGGGAGGACTCGCTTTGCAGGGAGAGCGATTTTTGGCAGGAAAAAAGTAAGCAAGAAGTCTTGAATGTGTGTTTCGAGCCAAAGTCCATGTTCTCCGGTGAAACTAGACCATGATTCTTGGAAAGTGGCAAAGGGTTTTTCTTGCACCCTGTTGGTGCCACATAGGGCTGGCCCACACAGACTATGTAGTGTGTGCTTCTCTTCTGACTGGCCAGAAATCTTTCCTGTAAAAATGTAATTAAAACTATAAAGGAGGTGTATTGGGAGGGGTGTTCAGTTGCTCTTGAAGCTGCAAAACATGTTGGGCTTCAGCAAGGATACTTCAAAGTATGAAGGTTGATGGCCTTGTAAGCTCTTAGTGCTTATTATGCCAGAGCAAGATTTTTGCAGTCCTGATCACAATTCCTACAAACTGAACTGTTAGTGACTTAGCAGATAAGTTTAGGATTGCATTGCTGAGATGCTCTGTCCCCAAACTGTGGTCCATGAGCTTCATTCAGGTGGTCCACAGGGTGTGTGGCAGAAGGCAGGAGCCGGCACACTGATCACTTTAAATATACTGATTTTTAAATGTACTTTTGATGCTTATTTTTATTTCTTATACTGTATTCAACATTGTATATGTAATACAATACAATATAAGAAATAAAAGAAGCAATAAAAATGCATTTAAAAATCATATAGCATCTAGCACACAGCACCTTACAATTCCTATGACAGGCAGAAAAATCATTAAGTGATCTGCCAACACCTTCAGCAGGTTTCATGTGGTCTGTGGTAGTAAATGTTTCAGAGCCACTGCCTAGTGCTCTAATGTCAACTCGGGGATTTATTGTGAATGTGCCTTTGGACAACTTTAAATGCTGCCTGCTATGCCGTTTGAAAAGAGGGGAATTTTTTTTCAATGTACTGCTTCTGTTTCCATTGACTCTAGTTTCTGCAGATTGGAGGACTCTGCCTAAAACATTCAATAGCAATTGTTCTCCTCCCATCCTAATCCCACTAATTGCTTGGAAGAAAGACTCTACTGCAACCTACACTGAAACTTAAAAAATGCAGCATTAGCTGCTGCTTCATTTTGTATTCAGGCATTTACCAGAGTAGTAGTCATTTTAGTCTGCTGCAGCAAAAATAGCCTTGTGACGCTTTAAAATTTTATTAATTAAAAATTAATAGGTTTATCATGGCAAAAGCATTTGCAAATTTTGGTCCATAAAAACCTTTGCTGTAAATCAACTTAGTAATTCTTCAGGCAAGGATGACTAGACACTTGGAGGCCAAGGACCACACTGACTCCCAAAGAATCATTTAAAAAACAGAAAGAATCATTTAAAAAACAAACAAACCAGCAATATAATTTCAAAAAATATATAGTGAGGTTATGGAGACCACAGATGACCTCTTACATAGCCTGTAAGTTGCCCCCCCCCCTGCTTTTAGATGCCACAAGGCTCTTATTATTTTTTATTTGGGCAAATCTTTTAAAAACCAATTTGAGATTTCTACTTGGTCTTCGTCATTTTGCTGACTTCCTCTTTCCTTTCTCTCCTTCCCCATCTATAGAACATTATTCTGGATGACAAGAGGACCAAGTGTCTTTGACTGTGATTCAAGTGCACCGGAGCAAGGTACCAATGAAGGAAAGCAAAGAAGGGTGCCAGCGACTGCTAGATCTCTTCGGATCTGATGAGGCTGCTGAGCAGAAGAGCCAAATCTTTGCTGAAAGGCTTTTTGCAAACCAAAGAAACTTTTGACAAACACAAAGTCTGGCCAACTGAGGAGGAGGCCCACTTTGCAAACTGCTATTTTGTTTTATATTTATAAGATGCAAAGACTATCCTACACCACCTGGTGGGGAGGAAAGACATAGTTTAAATTATTTGTAGTATCAATATTTTGTATTTATTTTGATGAATGCTTTTTATGCAAATAGCTGTCTTAATGTTGCTTTTTGCATTAATGTAGCCATTCCAAATAAATGAGGTGATATGTTCACTTTATTTTACCACATATCTGAAATGAGCCTCTCTTTGTAATTGCTGTTAGCATTTAGATGTGTTAATCTAGACTAAAAGATGTTGGCAGTAAAATTATTACTACAGTGGTACCTTGGAAGTCAAACGGAATCCGTTCCAGAAGTCCGTTCGACTTCCAAAACGTTCGGGAACCAAGACGCGGCTTCCAATTGGCTGCAGGAAGCCGCGGAAGTCACGTCGGGCGTTCGGATTCCAAAGAATGTTTGAAAACTGGAACAGTCACCTCCAGTTTTCAATCTTTAGGGAGCTAAAACATTCGACTCCCATGGCATTTGAAAACCAATGTATGACTGTATAGATATTGCACTGATCAAATATGCAAAGAGAGCTGGATTTCCACCAGCATGCCTGCCCTTCCACCTGTACAAAAGGAGTTAAAGTCTATTTAGAATGGCAAGCTAGGATGACTAACCTCTACCCATAGGGTCACGAAGACCATGTTTCAATAGCTGGAAGTTGTTGCAATTTAATATATTACAGAGGAGAGAAGCTAGGCAGTAGGTTCATCTTTCACTATTTCCTAGAGCAGTTGCCCCAAGCTTAAATTGAGGTTTAAATTCTTACCACCAGCAGCAATAGCTTTCAACTTGATGGTATACAATTCTTTGAGTACCCTACTGACACACAGTGGTACCTCGGGTTACATACGCTTCAGGTTACAGACTCCGCTAAACCAAAAATATTACCTCGGGTTAAGAACTTTGCTTCAGGATGAGAAAAAGAAATCGTGCTCCGGCGGTATGGCGGCAGCAGGAGGCCCCATTAGCTAAAGTGGTGCTTCAGGTTAAGAACGGACCTCCGGAACAAATTAAGTACTTAACCTGAGGTACCACTGTATATGAATTGTGATCCTATATCTGGTTATGCAGGAGCCTCAAAATAGAATTCTTCCGTCTGAACAGGACTAGCCCATAGATTTCAGACCAGAGTGTGCAGGAAGTGCAGGCACTGCCACTGTATTCCAGAGAAGATGCCTCTAAGCAGAAGAACCGCAAGTCACACTTGCTGGAGAGCTCAAGTAAAGGCTCATCCAGACTTGTGCTTGCCTCATGCCTAGAAAGCATGTGTGATGACCTCTTTCGGGAGAGAGGCAGGGGAAATGGACCCTGTTCATTTTCCTTGATCTCTCAGTGGCTTTCAGTACCATCAGCCATGGTTTCCTTCTGGAGCAGCTGTCTAAGTTAGAGGTGGGTGGCCCCACTTTGCTGTGCTTCCTGTCCTACTTGGATGGTCGTTTCCAGAGGGTGGTGCTTGGGGAGTGCTCATCAGCCCTGTGGAGGCTTCCATGTTAGGTCCCCGAGGTTCAATTTCATCTCCCATGCTGTTTAACTTCTACATGAAACTGCTGAGTGGGGTTCTCTGGAGCTTTGCAGAATATTGTCAGCAACATGCCCAATGACACACAGCTCTAATTCTTTACACCTGCAGGTATAGCAGTGGATGTGATGGATGCATTGCCTTGCCTTGTTTAAAGGCTAGATGAGACCTAACAAACTGAAGCTCAATCCAGATAAAACTGGGGTACTGTTAGTGGGTGGGTCCCTAGACCAGATGGATGGGAGACTGCCTGTTCTTGATGGGGTTACACTCCCTCTCAAGGAACAGGTACTGGTATGTAGCTTGCGGGTACTTCTGGATCCGCTGTTGTCACTTGAAGCTCATGTGGCCTCAGTGGCACAGAGTGCCTTCCATCAGCTTTGATTGATAGCCCTGCTGCGCCCCTATCTGGACAGAGATAACTTCTGTCATCTGTGTTCTGGTAGCTTCTAGGTTTGATTACTGCATTGTGTTATAAATGAGGCTGCCTCTGAAGATGGTTTGGAAACTTTAGCTGGTGCAGAATTCAGAAGCCAGGTTGCTCCCTGAGGTAAGAGAGTTTGAGCATATAACACCATTCCTGCCCCAACTGCACTGCAGGAAGTCTAGAGGGTGGCAAGAACACATGCCATGTGATAGGAACGTGTAGGGCTCACCCAATACATTTTGGTACCTGAGGCGGAGCACAAAATGACCCCACCCTTTCCTCCTCTCTTCCAGGGAAGAAGGGGCCAGGGAAGATCTGCTTCAGGAACCACTTGGTGAGGTGGGGGGAGAAAAATCAACATCAGGATCTGCTGCTCCGGTGGACCCTGCTACCCGAGGCAATTGCCCCATCTTGCCTCATGGGTGGGCTAGCCCTGGAAATGTGTACAGTCCTACCTCATGTTACGTTTGCTTCATGTTACCTTTTTTCAGGTTGCGTCCTGTGGCGACCCGGAAGTACCGGAAAGGGTTACTTCCGGGTTTCGCCGCTCGCACATGCACAGTAGCGCTAAATCACGCTTTGCCCATGTGCACAGGCGCCAAATTGTGCCTTGCACCTGTGCAAATACGGCGCTTCAGGTTGCAGGCTTTTCACACTGCAAGTGGGCCTCTGGAACGGATCCCATTCGCAACCAGAGGTACCACTGTAATGTGGTATGACTTCATTTCTAAATAAGCAAGACAGCATCAATCTTGTCTGAAAATCATACTTGGGCCCTCTTACATGGAAGCTCTTTCTCTGTGCAGCAAATACAGTGGTGCCTCGCAAGACGAAATTAATCCGTTCCGTGAGGCTCTTCGTATAGCGGTTTTTTCGTCTTGCGAAGCAAGCCCATTGACGGCTTAGCGGATTAGCGCTATTAGCGGTTTAGCGGCTTTTAGCGGATCAGCTGATAAGCGGCTTAGGGCTTAGGAAAAGGGGGGGGGAACCCCGCAGGAACTCGCAAGACATTTTCGTCTTGCGAAGCAAGCCCATAGGGAAATTCGTTTTGCGAAGCGCCTCCGAAACGGAAAACTCTTTCGTCTAGCGGGTTTTCCGTCTTGCGAGGCGTTCGTCTTGCGGGGCACCACTGTAATTGATGGGGATTTTTTTTGCATAGAGAGGAGACAGTAGCACACTGCACATCTGTAATGGCACACTCTCCCAAATAAATGACATACACATCCTACTGTGATGAAAACAGCAAAGTTAAAAATTGCAGCCATACCAAGTCAAAACATTTACCAACCACCACTATCTGTATTCTATGATTTTCTTGGATGAAAATTACACATAATCATTATTTTGTAACTTCCTGTTTTAATGAGTTTCTCAGAAGGACAATCAAGAAAAAAACAAAACTTTTATCATTCCCCTTCTCCAGCCCACATATTTCCAGGCTAAAACTCTCCACAGTCATCCTTATGAGGAATCTGTGCCTGTGAATTGCATTTAAAAACACAGCTGGATGCTCTTTTGCTTGGTCAACCAATGAGTTAAGGACTGGACAGTCTTGGATTGCTCAGTACAGCTGGCTCCAAAACAATGGAACTGAGGGGGAGGGCTTGTGATTGGCATCTGGAACTCATCAAGGCTTCATCTCAAAGGGGCTTTTATAAGGGAAATTGGTGCCTGCTCAGCTTCCAGTGTGGCCACTTGCAAATGAATGTTGGCCTAGTTGCCTTGTCCTGGCTTTAAATTGGGCACTGCTCAGCCACACCATAATTCATTAGGATTGTTGATGTTTGCTGAACAAAATTTCAGTAGAAAGGCATCGAGATTATCCTTTGAAAACAAAAGAACACGCCAAGAAAATTATCCTGGGGATCTGAAGTAGAACGAGTTTTCTGAGTGCTGCAAATGAGCACTGGTGTTTGCTCAAAGAGTTGCCTGCAAACTACAATGCAGGAAGAGGTGGTGTTCGCATTCTCCCCCTTTCACTCTGCTCTTGTCTTTGACTGGCAAAGCCTCTGCAGAGAGGCCCTAGAGATGCCAGATACTGAAACTGGAATCTTCTGCATGCAAAGCATGAGATCTTGCCACTAAGTGCCCTGCCCACAAAGTTGGAACTAGGGAGGGGGGGCGGAATTGATTCTGTCCACATTTACAGGTGACCTACCTAATTTCCACTTTCTGATCTGAAACAATGCACGAACCAAAACATAGCCATCCTTTGAACTTGTTCAGCCAAGGAACGAACATAATATACTAAAATGCTTCATATGTGGAGAAGCCACTTTGCAAAATTGTACATATTAAGCAAGAGTGCATGGAAAATGTGCTTGTTGGGAGAAATTTGCACTGAAATGCTGATGAATTTTCACGGGGACTTTTAAAAAATACTTTTGAAACAAACTTAAGGTGAGAGATATGAGAAATGCAGAGGAATTGAAACTGAATGATTTGCTGGTCCCTAGCTTGAACTCAAGGATCATGCTGAGCCCCAGCGTGTAGCTTGTGCATCTCAGTGATGGTTTCTTCAAAAGGGTGACATGTGACAGATGCCTGACTTAGCAAAACCCCAGTGCCTATGATCAGGAGAAAAGTCTGCACCAGCTTAATAAAATTTGCCCTGTCTCCCCAAAGTTAAATCTGCAACTAATAGGCATAATTTGGGAGGAGCAGAGAGCCAGCAGCAACTTTGCTTCTGTTAGCAGCACTACAGACCTGCTTCTTTGCTTAGAACTGCAGAATTAGGAAGTCATGGGAGGAGTATCTTTGCTGGTCATTTCCTTCAGTAAACTTGGCCAATATAGTTGATGCAGCATGAGACTATGTGGTTCCAGAAAGTCTAGGGAGAGAAGAGGGGGGAGCAAACCAGATTTCCACATTCCATCTGTCAAACTGAGATTTTTCAGAAAACAGCGAATAAAACTCTGTATCATAAAGAAGAAAAACAAGTGCAATTGCACACTTCCGGAGAGATTTTACTTTCTTGGGCTCCATGATCACTGCAGATGGTGACAGCGGTCATGAAATTAAAAGACACCTGCTCCTTGGGAGAAAGGCGATGGCAAACCTAGACAGCATCTTAAAAAGCAGAGACATCACCTTGCCAACAAAGGTCCGTATAGTTAAAGCCATGGTTTTCCCAGTAGTGATGTATGGAAGTGAAAGCTGGACTATAAAGTAGGCTGATCACTGAATAATGATGCTTTTGAATTATGGTGCTGGAGGAGACTCTTGAGAGTCCCATGGACTGCAAGAAGATCAAACCTCTCCATTCTGAAGGAAATCAGCCCTGAGTGCTCACTGGAAGCACAGATCGTGAAGCTGAGGCTCCAATACTTTGGCCACCTCATGAGAAGAGAAGACTCCCTGGAAAAGACCCTGATGTTGGGAAAGATGGAGGGCACAAGGAGAAGGGGACGACAGAGGACGAGATGGTTGGATAGTGTTCTCGAAGCTACCAGCATGAGTTTGACCAAACTGCGGGAGGCAGTGGAAGGCAGGAGTGCTTGGAGTGCTCTGGTCCATGGGGTCACGAAGAGTCGGACACAACTAAACGACTAAACAACAACAAGGAGAGATACTGCTGCACCTGTCTTAGAGATGCCCGTAAATTCTGCATCACAAGTGTCAGAGTATTCCGTAATATGCTTATGAAGTAGGGAAATGCTACCCTTCCAGTTATGTAGGCACCAAATGGTTTATTGCAAGTTGTACAGGAAAATAGACTTTTGCCAAATTGTGCATGCACTTAACATCCTGACCAGAGGACCAGACAGTATCTCTGTCAGCACGACACTTGTACTTGTGCATTTTAAAATACATGCTGCTTATAGCCTGTTTGTTTTTAGTAAGTTGCCTGTATAACTGGCTGGACAGGAGACTGCTTGAGGACCATATGTAAATTGTTTCGAGGTCCTTTGAGGAAGGCAGGGTGAAAATCAATAAATCAAGTTAGTCAGCTGAACCCATGTAACTGAGTCATTCACATTGTAATGGAGGCCTAGGCATGGTGAAAACTAGGCTGGCATTAATGTATGGCAAAATAGCTGCTTCACCAGCCCAAATAGCTTCATCTCTTAATTAGTTATCCTTCAAATGAAGGTTTTTCATTTTCCATGTTGGCGATCCAAGGCAAAAACATTTAAGCATGGGATTTCTCATGCACAGCCCACTCATATGAGGCTCATAGAGTACTTAAACCTCTTTGTACAGGCATCATGCAGTGTATGGGTTGTGTGTGCTGGAAAAGACATCCATCTTGAGAAATGCTAAAGGGCCTTGTCTCTTTGTATGTGTTCGATTTGCTTCTTGAACGATGTGGGTCATTTACTTTCTTCCAAATATCCTTGTGTAACTCCGGCTCTGCTGATCCTAGCCAGTATTCATTGGTTTGGCAGATATTCGAGTCTAATGTAGGTTAAACTTTGTTCTAAGGTAATTTATGCACAATGCTGAGTTCTGAAGTCTCAGCACAGCTCATTACACATAAATTACCTCAGAACAAAGTGCAGATACATCACACATGCATCTTAAAGCGCTTTAATTATCACTTACAAATCTTCCAGCACTTTGGTTAATGTGCATACTAACACTATGCTTTTTCCACTTTAAATATCACCCCCCCACACACAACTGTAAGCAGTCCAGGACTGGGATGCTGGCCTAAGACTCGACCAGACTCTGATGGGAATACCACAAACCCTCCTCTCGTCTCCCCCTTCACCCACTGCTATTTTGCAATGAACCTTACCAGGTTGGAAAAAAAAGTCGTATCAGCTTCATTAATGCTGTGTTGGTTTGTTATTGTATTAAAGTATTATGGTAAAAGGTAAGGTAAAGGTACCCCTGCCCGTACGGGCCAGTCGTGTCCAACTCTAGGGTTGCGTGCTCATCTCGCTCTAGAGGCCGTGAGCCGGCGCCGTCCGGAGACACTTCCGGGTCACGTGGCCAGCGTGACAAGCTGCAGCTGGCGAGCCAGCACCAGCGCAGCACACGGAAACGCCGTTTACCTTCCCACTATAAAGCGGTCCCTATTTATCTACTTGCACTTAAGAGTGCTTTCGAACTGATAGGTGGGCAGGAGCTGGGACCGAACGACGGGAGCTCACCCCGCCGCGGGGATTCGAACCACCGACCATACGATCAGCAAGTCCTAGGCACTGAGGTTTTACCCACAGCACCACCCGCGTCCCTTTAAAGTATTATGGTAGGCAATGACAATGCATTGTGCCCAGACTTGCCCTTTCAAAGAAAACAAAATTCCTTCCTTCCTTCCTTCCTTCCTTCCTTCCTTCCTTCCTTCCTTCCTTCCTTCCTTCCTTCCTTCCTCCCTCCCTCCCTCCCTCCCTCCCTCCCTCCCTCCCTCCCTCCTTCCCTCAAAAATGGCAGCAGAGGAAATGGGTGGTTGGCAAATAAGGTTTTCTGTGGCTTTCTCTCCATTAGCTCTCCAAAGAAGGGGATTTGCTGTTACATAGACCACTCATGAATGAGAAACATATTTTTAGGGGCTGGCCTAAAATCAAGCTGGACATGATTAGATCTGACTGGATAAATATTATGCCAGCATCAGATCTAACAAACAGGAAGCTCGATTTCGGGTTTAGCTTTAATAGAGAGGAATAGATGGGGGGCAACCTGGGAAAATTCCAGCCAGTTCAGGCCCAATTTACATTTTCAGATCAGATTCTAGGTCAGCAGTGCCCCCCAGATGCTCTTGGGCTATAGCTTCCATGATCATCCCTGGCCATATTGACTGGGGCTGATGGGAAATACTTGAAACAAAGACATCTCAAGTGAAAGCTCAAATTCAGAGCCACTACTCTACTCAGACTCTGGCAAGGGATTTCATTTGTGGCATGATCTCCTCAGGGAGGCTCATGTGGCACCTTCTTTCCATATCTTTAGGCGCTAGGCAAATACATTCCTCTTCTCCCAGGTCTTTGGCTAATTAAAAAACCCCTGGCCTTTTAAACTACCATATTTTTCGCTCTATAAGACGCATCAGCACCAGACCATAAGACGCACCTAGTTTTTGGAGGAGGAAAACAAGAAAAAAAATATTCTGAATCTCAGAAGCCAGAACAGCAAGAGGGATCACTGCGCAGTGAAAGCAGCAATCCCTCTTGCTGTTCTGGCTTCTGGGATAGCTGCACAGCCTGCATTCACTCCATAAGACGCACACACATTTCCCCTTACTTTCTAGGAGGGAAAAAGTGAGTCTTATAGAGCAAAAAATATGGTATATGTGAGGGAGGGGGTTACTGTTTTTGTTTGTTACTATGTTATGTATTTTTGCATTTTTATCTTGTAAACTGCCCTGTGATTCTCAGGAGGATGAAGGGCAGTATAGAACTTCCAATAAACAAATAAATTAAATAAGCAGAAAATTTCAAAGTGCTGCCACCAACGCTCCACAGTGATGTTCAATGGCAACTGTTCCCTCCAACCTACCATGTGAAGAGGACTTCTTTAACCAAAAGCATCTACATATTTCTTCATTTTTAAAAATATTTATTTATCCGTCTAGGTGGCCAATAATGAAGCAGCTGTTAATAAACAAAGCAGAAAACCTCACCCAGCAGATCGAAAACCACAGTGGATCAGCTGAGAGATGAACTGATTTATACACAGCCCAAATCAGTACTGGAATAACCAAGTGTGGGAACTGCCGACAAATCCATTGTCATTTGCATAGCATGGTACTTAATGACCATTCAGAATTGAGGTTTCAATATTCTAACGCAACCTCAGACCATAGTGACATCAGCAGCAGCCGGGTCATCCCCCTTCATTGGGAAAGCTGAACTGCATTTAAAACTGAGCCATCATGAGCAACTTGCACATTTCTACTGCAGCCCTTCAGGCCTCAGCAAAGCTAGTTATTGCTGGGTTGGGCCAGCAAACTCACCTGAATCACACCTGCTTACCTAACTATGAGCTCAGCAGCACTGACTCAGCAGTAGAGCATTTCAAACTGGGGATTAGGTGTTCTCAACTGCACATCTTTTCCTATTTTGGTCCATTTTGGCAATTAGCAGAGCTGGATCTGCTTCAACTTGAATTTTGATCCATGCACACAAATATTTTGCCCAATCTAGTATGTATTTGTTTTCACTCTTTTTGTAAAAGGTTAGTTTGTGGCAATGCATCCCAGAGATTTTTTGTTTTGTTTTAAATGTAGCACTCGTATTAAAGAAACACATTAACAAAGCTGTCGGTTCTGATTTCTGTGCAGGGTGTTTTATCTTTTTCTTGGCAGCCTGCTGGGCACTGAGGAAGAGGGGGTCAGAAAGAGAGAGAAAAGGAGGATGCCAAGAGTTGTGTGTATGCTATTGGGTTAAGTCCCTGCTTTTTGGCCTGATTGAAGTGAGAGCTGGACCATAAAGAAGGCTGATCGCCGAAGAATTGATGCTTTTGAATTATGGTGCTGGAGGAGACTCTTGAGAGTCCCATGGACTGAAAGAAGATCAAATCTATCCATTATGAAGGAAATCAGCCCTGAGTGCTCACTGGAAGGACAGATCCTGAAACTGAGGCTCCAATACTTTGGCCACCTCATGAGAAGAGAAGACTCCCTGGGAAAGACCCTGATGCTGGGAAAGATGGAGGCCACAAGGAGAAGGGGACGACAGAGGACGAGATGGTTGGATAGTGTCCTCGAAGCTACAAACATGAGTTTGACCAAACTGCGGGAGGCAGTGGAAGACAGAGTGCCTGTTGTGCTCTGGTCCATGGGGTCACGAAGAGTTGGACACAACTAAACGACTAAACAAGTTCTCTTCCAGTTTTAGCAGCTGGGTGGAGCAGTTCTCTAAGTCTCCTTACCTTGCAATAAAGTAAGGATGCATGGAGCTGCAAAATCTGGCCTCATTTTTGTTTTTCCTTGTCCCCCTCCCCTCTTCTTTGTATGACATCTTGCCTGATGAAGAGTTCTGGAGAACTCAACAATCTAGCCAGTTTTGTGACATCTTGGTTGGTTCCAGTAAATAAATGCTTTTGCCCTGCTGTGGGTTTTTTGCTTGCTCTTATGGACTGACAAAACTACCTTTGCTTTCCGTCAGGATAGGATGCCCATTTCTCAGCAGCAACTATGAAAAGCTGTTTTCAGTGAGAGGAAGACATTTGGGAGACCTTTTGGCCATACCATTGACAAGTCATTTAAAATTGCAACTCAAAAAAAAATATTTGGTTGTTGGAGTTGTTACTCTCACGTAACAATGCTATACCAGGAATCCCTGGCAAAAACCACTAGGGCGGGATATATATTTTGTTTGGGAGAAGTTATGTGAGGATTTACCTCTCAGTGTGAATATATGTTATGTAATGGTGTTCTTGGAGAGTTACATGGGGAAATCAAGCAGATGACCTTAGGATGGCATTGTTCTCTCTGCCTAACCCCCTGCCCCATCTGAAACAAGGGGCTCATAGTACTGACCTACTTAGAGGGTTGTTGCAAGGATTACTGAGTGTAATCCTCATGTGTAAAGCCTGGGGCTCAAAAAAAAAAAAAAAGGACTATACAAAGGATTAGAATTATTAAAAACATTGTATGCTACAGCTGTATCATAGGTGTTTTATTGTGAAGGCTCTTAAGAATAGAAACGTGTAAATTACACGCAATACTAAAACCTCAATGGATTTTGAAACATCTATCATGTAAAAACAAAACCACAAAAAACACTTCTTACAAACAATAATGATGTATGCAGTTCTGTACTTTCTGCTAATTTTAGCTTCTTACATGGATCCAGTGATCCTATTCAAATTCAATTATTAAGATGTGTCTCTCCAGTAAAACTGCCTTGTGCTTTGCCGATTTCCATTTTCCTTCTCAGTAAAGTCAAAGTTGAGTGCAATGAAAGTAGAAATTGTATTTTTGTGACTCACTCCTACTTCAAAACAAAGTTGCATAAAGCTCGTATTCATGGCAGCCCCCGATTCCCTCAAGCTACCACTTTGATTGGCTTCCAGCATTCTGTGTGTGCAAATATTTTAAGGCTTTGGAAACAAGACAGCTGTAGGTGTAAAAGCAAGAAGGGAAGTGGATTATATGCTTTGTCAGAACACTAAGCTCAGTGATGAAAATGAATGAAACCGTTTCCCATAAAGGTATTATTGTCCAGCCTTGCCAATTTTTCTCACTGTGCATGTGGTTCAGAGTTCTGAATTAACCTCTCTCTAGTTGTCTTTTAAAAAGATGGCTTAAATTATAACATTAAATAATTGATTTAATGATAAGCCAAAAAAGTCATGCCTAGTACAACTTTTACCAGAGTTGGCAATTTTTTTTGTTTTCGTTTTGGCAGTTTGCTGTAAATATCAGAATTATGTAATGTTAGTCAAAGTGAGGTAGGGGCCGCTTTTCTGGCTTTGCTAATGTTTATATTTATATTTTTATTTATAGCACCACATGTTTGTATCCTGTTTCTCCTTCCAGCAGTTCAAGGCTATCTTCCCACAGCCCTGTGAGGTAGGTTAGGCTAAGTTTATACAGTGGTACCTTGGTTTAAGAACAGCTTAGTTTATGAACAACTTGGATTAAGAACGCTGCAAGCCCAGAAGTAGGTGTTTTGGTTTGTGAACTTTACCTTGGAAGCAGAACATATTTCGCTTACTGTTGAGTGTGTTCCATTTGTAAATTGAGTCCCCCGCTGCTATGGGAAAGCACACCTTGGTTTAAGAACTCTTTGCTTTAAGAACGGACTTCCAGAACGGATTACGTTCGTAAACCAAGTTACCACTGTACATACAAAAGCCGTTCTTGCCTATAAATTGCAGGTGCCTCAATGTAGAGTGTAGCAGGCCTAGGAAATCCTGCAGACATCTTTTCACCTTGTTTCCCCATGCCTCTAACAAACTTTCTCTCCATGCCCACCTCCCCTTTTTCTCTTTGTACAGGTCTACTCTTGATGCCTTTCCCAACAAAACCAAACTTTGAAGCGCTGCCACCATTACCTCCTCAACAGACAATCCCGTTTGGAGGAGCCATTTTGCAACAACTCAGTTATTTATGCCACAACACTGGAGGGATGGTGCTTGCACAAAGTGACAGGGCTCCAGCAGCTTTACTAGGATGCTTGTAGAAGGAACCCGGCTTCATTTTTCCAGAGGGAAAAGCAAAACAATTAGGAGGCAATCAAATTACATTTCCTCTTCCATAAGTCCGGCCCAAGCACAATACAGCCCCTGCTGATGAATAAAGGAAAGATTTTTGGCAAGAGCATGGTTTCCCAAGGCAGCTGTGAACAGCATGAAATTGCAAAGCCATGTCACTCTTGGAACTGAAAGCGGCTATTTCCTGAAAAACACGGGTGTAATTACAGGAAGAGAAGCCTATCAGTTATGCTTGAACACAAAGTATTGATGGATCTGCATAGAACCCAGCGTCACTAAACTGGTGATAATGTGTCGAGATCAACACACAACTTTTTAAAGTGTTTGCCTAACTACCGTATTTTTTGCCCTATAGGACGCACTTTTCCCCCTCCAAAAATGAAGGGGAAATGTGTGTGCGTCCTATGGGGCGAATGCAGGCTTTCGCTGAAGCCTGGAGAGCAAGGGGAGTCGGTGCGCACTGACCCCTCTCGCTCTCCAGGCTTCAGGAAGCTATCCGCTAGCCATGGGAGACCCAGGTCTCCCACGGCTAGCGGAGAGCTTGCCGGCACCCAGAAGCTTGGGGCGCGCTGAGCTCAGCACACCCCAGGCTTCAGGCTTCGCACAGCTCTCCGCTAGCCATGGGAGAGCTGCACGAAGTTGCGCAGCTCTCACACAGCTTGCAGATAGCAGCCTGTTCTGGGGGGGGGGGGAATAAAAAAAAAATTCTTTATTTCCCCCCCAAAAAAACTAGGTGCGCCCTATGGGCCGGTGCGCCCTATGGGGCAAAAAATACAGTACTTCCTTCAGCCTTCCCTTTTGCTTTTACCTTACTATGCCCAAGACACCCAGGGTTAGTCACCCATACGTCTGCAATTATTTTCTTTTTTAAAGTACCTCCTGCAATGAGTCTATTGCTTGGCAGTTGGGACATGCACATATGGGCGAGTCTGTGGCTAGCGATGAACAATTTGGGAGAAAATACTCCAAAATGAAGCAACAATGTGAAGGGCCTTTCTTCTATGCCCTTCTACGGGGCTGACATTTGCATCCCTAAGTGGTGACATAAGGAACGCTGGAAACAAGTAAGCCTTGTAGTCTCTGGCAGCATCTGAAATCTTTCGGGGCAGAATTGGCTCTTTGCTGATTTAAATGCCTCAGCCATTGACTAAAGTTGTTGAAATACTACTTGCACTACTTTACTGGCTTTACCTTTTCAAAAACCAGTGTTGAAGTGTTAGGCAAACTACCTCGGAGAAGCATGGGAGAGCTGTAGTTCTCCAGTTGCTGCTGGACTACAACTCCTAGTGCTCTTTCCCTCCCTGCTTTTATGATACACTGGTAAAGAGACAAAAGGCAGAAAACATTCAGGGATTCCTATCAGAGATATGCTAGGAGTTATCAGGTTAAAGGATATATGGTGTCCCATATTATGATTAAGCAAACTGAAAATGTCTTTTATTCATTAGATCATCCAGACCAGACAGGATTCTGACAAGTGAAATATTCCTGACGCATAAATCTGTGGCCTAGATCAAGCCTTTCATTGTGCCTGAACTAGACTCAGACATTCTACTTGGCAGCATTTGCTTTAATTTCTCTTTCCTCCACCTCTTCTTAAAACTTCATTTCCTTGGGACTTAATTGGCTTCTATTTGGGGTATGTTAAAAAATAATAAGCAATGATGCAGAAACAGAAAGCATTTGGGATTCAGGGGAGCCTACACAGGCAAGCATACCTCTGACCACTTAAAACAGGCACAGAAATCAGCAACTCACATTTTTTGCAGGCTAATTTAACTGGAGGAAGACAGAAGAGTTACATGAGCAGCTAGGCACACATCCAACAGAGAGCAGTCTTACCTAGACAAGTATAAAGAGCTTCTTCTTTTGACCCACATGGCTCTTGATACAGCCACCATTCTTATTGGATTGGATTGATCTTTATTAAAGCCATTGGCCCATCACACGACAGTTCCCATACCAACATAATATACTTAAACCTCCAAATCTAAAAACCGCCAAAACTTACAAAAGACAAACAGGAACCAAAGCAAAACAAAAACAAAAGACCACCATCATACATTACAATAAATTTATAACCTAAACATCGCCCTCTGCTCATAAATTAATCGAAGATGTCAGTGGTGATATCACCTAATTACATCCTAAAACATAGATCATGGTTTAAAGGGATTATCCGGGCCACACAGGAGTCCATTTCTCTTCTTTAGAGATAGGACACTGATCAAGAATCTGGCAACCATGAGTGATCTTAGGGGGGTCATCATCATTTAATAGATATCTCAGTTTGGCTTCAATCGTATCATCGGCAATTCCCTTTAGGTATTGAGCAAGAAACTTGCTCCTGGCCGATAAGTGAAAAGCACAATCAAGAAATATGTGATGCAATGATTCCGGTGCCCCACAATTACAATCACATAAGAGCGATATCTGTCCATTGGAGAATCTATTTCTCAGCACGTTCGATGGGAAGATGTTGAATCTTGCCTTTACAAAGGCGTATCTATGAGCTGAAGAAGTTAAGGAATTCAAATAGTTTGGGAGCCTTAAGAGGGGTAATAAACCAAGATTTAGGGGTGAGCAGGTACCATTGCCCAAGACCATTTTCTGCTGCAAGTCCATCTCCTCTAGTTTACAGGTTACTGTTCTTTTAGCTGGAACTATGTCCTGCTCTAGTAATTTGGATGGGGAGATTCCCATTGCCGTAATTTTCAGCTGTAAATTTTTTACCCATGGGCTCTGGAAATCATCTCTCCACATACATTGTATCAAGTACAAGTTTGGGAGATTGTGCCATAGAGATAACCAGTGACAAAGTATGTGCTTCCACAGAGCATTTTCCAGGGATACAGTATTAAGTTCCATGCATAACGCTGTATTACTTACACAGTTGGGCAGTTTCAATATCCCTCTTAAAAACTGATTTTGAATAACCTCCAGGTGAGATAGGTTGACAAAAGTCCCCCAAATTGAGATGGCATAAGCAATTGTCGGGATCACCTTGGCCTTGAAGACTTTCAACGCCGATGGGATATGAAGGGCCCCATCGGTGAAGAAGAATCGCAAGATCGCCAAGGAGATAGCTTTGGCTCTATTTGTTACATAGGCTACATGGGCCTTCCATCTAAGGTTATGTTGTAACCAAACTCCCAAATATTGGAATCTATAGACTTGTTCGATGACTCTCCCATCAATTCTCCAATTATGGAGTTTCCGGCTCTTTGAGAAAATCAGGATCTTAGATTTTCCATAATTAATTGTAAGGGAATTTGCGTTACAATATGATCCAAAAAAATTTAAGGCCCTCCTGAGACCTACTCTAGAAAAAGAAAGGATGACTGCATCATCCGCATATAGTAACAAAGGGCAGCGATAAAGTGCTAGGCGGGGTGCATGAATCCTATCTTGGGCCTCTATTAGGGGAGTCCTCATGTCGCTTATGAACAAATTGAACAGGAATGGAGCCAATATACAACCCTGTTGGACACCTCTGTTAATGGGAATTGAATTGGTGAGATCACCCTCCGGGGTGAGTCTCACTCTAGCCGCTGAGTTCTCATGGAGTTTGATTATTAGCCAGAGAAGCCTTCTGTCGATGCCCCAGCGGGTGAGTTTTTCCCAGAGGATGCTCCTGGGGATACTATCGAATGCTGCCTTTAGGTCAATGAATGCCACACAGAGTTGGCCACCCTTTGGGGTGGAATATTTCCAGGCAAGATGCTGTAAAATTAGAATATGATTAATTGTTGACTGTTTTGGGCGGAATCCAGCTTGTTCGGGCCCAATTAATTTTTTCTCTTCGGCCCATTGGATAAGTCTGTTCAGCAGGAAGCGGGCATACAGTTTCCCCACTATTGAGAGCAGACTGATGTTTCTGTAATTCCCCGGGTCATCTGGTGAGCCCTTTTTGTGGATTGGAACGATAACCGCGTCCACCATTCTTATTATTTCCCCTAGTTCTTGGGATTGTTATAGCAACACTGCTGCCCTGCCTCTTCCTCCAGACAGCTCATAAGCATCATGCGAGATCAGACTGAAAGGCCAAACTAGTCCAGCTTCTTGGTTTCCATCATGGCCAGCAAAAGACTCCAGGAAGCCCACAAGCAGACCATGAAGGCAACAGCCCTTTCCCGCTCTTGTGCCTCAGTGATCCCAGAGTTAGTATATTGCCATAATGACCAGTAGCCATCAATAACCTTAACCATCATAAGGATTCTTCTACACTCTTTAAGGAGGTCTCACAAAGCCCCAGTCCAGTTCCACAACTTTCCTTTTGTTGCATTATTCCTTAATGGAATAATTTTCCAACTGGGTTGCCAAACAAAGCTATAAGGAAACTATCATTCTGATGCAAAACCCCAGAGAATAAAAATATTATCAGCAAACTAGTGGACAAATTGCAATCTATTATAAGAAGAAGAAGAAGAGTTTGGATTTGATATCCCGCCTTTCACTCCCTTTAAGGAGTCTCAAAGCGGCTAACATTCCCCTTTCCCTTCCTCCCCCACAACAAACACTCTGTGAGGTGAGTGGGGCTGAGAGACTTCACAGAAGTGTGACTGGCCCAAGGTCACCCAGCAGCTGCATGTGGAGGAGCGGAGACGCGAACCCGGTTCCCCAGATTAGGAGACT
The DNA here is from genome assembly GCF_964252035.2 of Podarcis erhardii. Taxonomy (NCBI): domain Eukaryota; kingdom Metazoa; phylum Chordata; class Lepidosauria; order Squamata; family Lacertidae; genus Podarcis; species Podarcis erhardii. The sequence goes on along the minus strand of NC_138497.1, from coordinate 74,725,141 downwards.
ACCGCTCTTAACCACTACACCACACTGGCTCCATACTGTTTGAATAGTCTTCACTTCACAAGAGAATGTACTATTTACTCTCAGCTACTCAGGGCAAGAAGGACTATACTAACATTCAGAATATCTGAGTGGCACAAGAATGAAATCATAATAGCTTTCATTCCCCCAGCCCACCCCCCAAGTCATTCAAAAGACCATGTATCATGTATAGTATTAACAAAGAAACTGTCAGGACAATATGCTTCATGTTTCACAACTTTAATAGAATATTCTAACTATTCTGTACAAATTGAAAACACTGTATTAAGTTACAAATGTATAAGGTAAGGCTGGAGCACTCTCTACATGCCTGGTAACAGCATTCATACAGTTGCTAATGAACTGTTGCCAAAAGCTGGCATTGTATGTTGAAGAAATGAGAACTGTAATTCTGAATAGATCTTTTGAAGGATTCTGGAGCTTTAAAACCACTGGAGTGTGGAACAGTGCGATATGAGTATTGCAAATTAAATATCAGAAGTACACTCACATATAATTTAATTTATATTTTCCCAATTAAATGACTCTCATAAGCACAGTTCAGATGATCCCCTAAACCATCAGAAACATACCATCCTTCCCATTCTTGCATCGTTTTCAGACTCCTCTTTTGTGCATGTCATAGTTTGCTGTCATGTCTGAATAGGCAAGCTTTGATCTTTGCTTACCTCTAGAATTTGAAACCAACAATTCTGATTTGAAGTGCAAACCACAGCTTGCCAGTTCAGACTTCACAATAATTTATGCCTCACACTGAAAAAGAATCTGAAAAGTGAAGCTGCCCACAAGAGGCGAGGAAGCAGACAAAGCTGTAGCTCATTCCCAATCCTTGTTTTGGAGGACCATCTGAACCAGGCTTGGTAATGTAGGCTAAGCTAGACCAGTGATACATTTTACTGCTGCAACCCACGTCCATCAACTATGAGGCCCGTCTCAAGATCTCCTTTCCCAGTTTGTTTTGAAATGTTTGATGAGCAATCATTCCGTGAGCAGACTATGTTTTCCATGTACAAGTACCCATATTTTATAAACAGGAAAAATATTCTTCAAGTATATTTAAAACTATTAAAAGCACTAGTTCATCAAAGTACTTACAAACATGAATAAATAAGGTGAACAACTAAGTATCTGTCAACCACCACCTTCTTCAAAGAAGATAAAGGAAATGTTACTTCAAATTCAGATTGCTTTACTGGAGATGACAATGTTTCAAGCTGCTCTATAGCACTAGTCTGATTGGTAGGTTGCAGGAATCATGTTATTTTAGAGGGAATAAGAGCTAGCAGAAATCATATTGCTTTATTTGTTTTCACTGCAAGTATTTTATTAATTCAATATATTTTCATGTGAACTATTCCACAATATTAAGATAAAAAAATTCACTGAAGTGAGGGCAAGTATTTCAGAAGAGCAAATTAGTTTTCCCCCCAATTTTAATTTGAAAGCCTACTGAAACAGGTTGAGCTACAGTATACCAAAGGCCGTAGAGTGTGTGCTTTAATTAAACCTCATATTTCTCAAATGCATTAAGTTGCCACTGTACAAGTTAAGCAAAAAAAATAAGAAAAAAGTTAGTGAAAATCATGCATTTGAAAACAATTTAGTTTTAAGCGTTGTTAATAAGATTGTGCTGCAGCAATGGAATATCCTGAACTGCAGGCCAGGTATCCAAATATTTGTTACAGGTTGTTCAAATATCACTCTGAAGTGGTATTTCCTTATTGTTGTTTGCATTCAGCAGGCTGGCTGGCATCTTTCTGTTTGAAGAGGAAAAAAAGAGAGGAAGTTTACACAACAGGTACCCAAGCATGACACCAAGTTTCATTCCACATTCATAAGCAACAGGAGAACTATGTTGTGGGAGCTAATGTAGGCAAACATTCCATCAACAGAACGATTTCTCCTTGAGCAACAGGACATTCTCCCTGCACTCCTCCCTCCAAGCACCCCCTAAATCTGTTTCAGGTGTTTCCCCAACCCTCTGGAGCACAGAGAACACATAAGAGGGATGAGGGAAGTGAAAGTCTTGTTGCACAGGTAGAAATTCCTGGGCTGATGGGACTCTTTTGGCAGAATATTACTCATTGTACACAACTGGTACAGTCAAACCTCAGTTCCCAAATGCCTCCAACTTGGAACGTTTTGGCTCCCGAACGCCGAAAACCCGGAAATAAGTGTTCCAGTTTTTGAACATTTTTCAGAAGCCGAATGTCCAACATGGCTTCTGCTTGAGTGCAGGAAGTTCCTACAGCCATCGGAAGCCGCACCTCGGTTGTCAAACATTTCGGAAGCCGAATGGGCTTCTGGAACGGATTATGTTCAACAACTGAGATTTGACTGTACTATGAAAGCTAATTTCCCAAATTAAAATAAAAGGCTTCTGATGTTATTTCGTATGTGGCAGAAGAACTATTCCCCTTTCCAGATTTTATACTTTTTTGCTTTAAACTATTTTTGGTTATGTTAGAAGTGGTGGTATTTTGGCAGTGACTACCCACAAGGACAAGCATGGGTCAGCAGTGCTGAAGGATCTGGTGCAGAAGAAATATAGGATTGTATCTGATGGTAGTTTTGTACTAGCAGGAAGCACTTTTGGCTAGTCTACTTTTCCCCAGCTCCCCGCACCCTGAAAAGTTATTCATGAGGGTTTGAGATCCTCCAGCATATAGTTCCCTATACTAAAACAGTTCCACAACTCTCTGGTTTCCGAATGTTTGTTCATGGCAAGGAGATATGCTGCCATTATCCCACGGCTATACTGTGTAGCGCTGCCAATGCTAATGGAAATGTGGTGAGGAGGACTGCTGGTCTTGCTAATTCAACTCTTTGTTCCAAGTGACACTAGAGCTAATGTGTGGCATAGGCTTGTCAATGCAGTAGGTGACAGTTATCAGGCCACCTGTCTGCAACTCTATCACAAAACAAGCTGTTAATATTTTTTTAGTTTACTTTGTTAAACATATGCTTGATCCTATGTCATGAAAATGAACAAGCAGTTAATGTATTTCCTAGAGGCACAGGAAGCAATAATTTCCAAAGGTATGAAGCAAATTCTAGATCTTAAGAATGAAATGCTTTTCCAACACCTCCCTCAATTGTTATTCTAGAGAGGGAACCCAAAATTGTGAGGTTTTCAGAGCTTAAAGCTAAGCAGTTTTCTGCATATTTTGTATGCAAAATGAAAAGGGGACCATGAAATATAATGGGCAATGAGCCTGAGCAAAACTGGCAATTTGTGAAAATGGAAGCAGACACTAACCAAGTCCTTGTTGTAGTTCTGCAGGAGGGGAGGAGTGTAGAAGCCCAAGGTTTTACTCAGATTCATTCCTGCTTGTGTACATGGTTTAACATTACATATAGACACAGTGTGAAAGAATGAAAGTGCAGGACTGAAAAGAGCATGTTGCCTTCTAATTTCAAGTGTAATGTGAATATGTGATAATATACTGTGTTTTATGAGTGAAATATATGCACTTTAATAAGAAAAAAATCAGTTGAGAAATTGTATTCTTCCTTTAAAAACAGGTGTTCAATACCCACATTTTCCTCTCTATAACAAAGGCCTTCAATATATGTCACAGAACACTACCACAATGTAACGGATCCCTAGTTTTAAAAGTTAAGTAAAATATACCATGGCTCTAAAGAGATTGAGGTTACTATTAGCCAATAACCCCTAAAAACAGCTTTCTTATGCCAACATCTCTAACAACTCCGATTTCTACCAAAGACCTCCACGTTAAGTATGCTTTGGTAAGAAAAAAAGCACAGGCAAGAGAAGACTGAGAAACACAGTATTCCAATCTGCTTCGCAAGTATAAGTCAACACACAATGCACAGGTTCTCCAACAGCAATGCTTTTTCGAGTATTATGGTCTGGTCTACACTAGATTAGACATCTTCACCCTGCATTCAAGACCGCAATTCCTCTTTTACATCAGTTGTCAAGGTTAGGGAAACAGATGCAATCATAGAATGTATGTAGAATTGTTCCCTGCCTATATGACAATCATATAGGCCCTAAATCCTAATGCAGATACGGAAAAAAAAAACCTAACATAGTTTCCTCCTTAAATTCTCTGCACTGCCAATAGCTGAAGAGGATGGCTAGTGGCACACACTATGCAACCATTCACAGCTCCTAAGTCGGAACAATAGTGTATAATTGTGGTCAAATTCACCAAGATTATATAGATGGCAATATGGTACTTGCTACATGACAATGCAATTTGTAGGAAATATCGTCTTAGCCCTAAGCTACCAAAACAAAAGCAGTCTTGATTGCTTCTTTTCAAGTAATGTTCTTAGAAATACAACCATTGTATTTACAAACCTAACACCCAGCCTTAATACTTTTGAACATGGCTGGTGCTTCTGAAATTACCTCTCAATTAGAAGTGTAAGGACAGGAAAAACCCCCAGAAAAGACAACATTAAGAACTTTGAAATTTAGGGCAAAATACCCTTGGGAAATGTTCTCTCTTTTGAGGTGAATGAAATACTTTTCAAAGCTGTTTTGAAAATACTTGTACAATCAGTTCATGCTGCTACACATCTCTTAGATCCAAAATCTAAAGGTCTGGATTATAAACAAGCAACAGTCTTCAATTTGATGTTGGAAAGTCCCTTCAAATATTGCAGAATGAATATGAAGTACTTTCAAGGATTTGGCACAGGAGTGTGATTTGTGAGTCTGCCAAGAAGTGGAATAAAATATGGGTTCAGAATAGCTAACTTTTACAGATGACACTTGCAACTGACTTCTGTGCATTTTTATTTAAAGTTGCATACTACATGCCTCAATATGATTTTCACTTACATGAGTGTACAGGCTACGTCAGTGATTAAGAAGAGGTATTATCTCTCATATATATATATATATCATATATATATCATATATATATCTCATTCATATATATATATATATATATATATATATATATATATATATATATATATATCTATCTATCTCCCCAGATGTGCTGCTACTCATTCACAGTGTGCTGGAGATAAACTACTGTGATAAGAAAGCAGCGGCTAGCGTAGCTGTCCTAGAAACACTTGCACAGGAATGCATACCATGCTATGCTCTGTAGAAGCCCTCACGCTGCAAGATGTTTCATAAGTGCTTGGACAAACAGAACATCTTCACATTTAGAGAGAGAGATGCAAGAGCAGCTGTGAGTACAAAATATGGCTTCATGGAGAAGAAACTTTTGGACCAGCACATAGAAGCACCCCGCGACTCTCTCCCGGCTGGAGAGGTGACACGCGGCTATGGCAGGAGCCTCTATAGCCGCGCGTCACCTCTCCAGCCGGGAGAGCGTGCGCGGGGCTGAAGAAGCACCCCACTACCCTCTCCCGGCTGGAGAGGTGACGCGAGGCTATGGCAGGAGCCTCTCCGCTGCGCCTTTCCGCTGCTCCCTGACCTGCTCTTTGGGGCTGGTGGTGGGCTTCCCCCCGCCAGCCCCAAAGAGCAGGTCGAAAGGAACCTGAAGCCTGGAGAGCGAGAGGGGTCGTTGCGCACCCTGACCCCTCTCGCTCTCCAGGCTTCCAAGGTAGCCGCCTGAACACACCTTAGCACCTTGTTTTAGAGCGGGAAAACAAGAGGGGGGATATTCTCCCCCTCTCTGCGCAGCACCTCCTGCCGCTTCGCTGAAGGGGCGCTGGGTAGAGAGGGGGAGATTTTTTTTTCTTGTTCTCCCCCCTCTAAAACAAGGTGCGTCCTTTTGTCCGGTGCGTCCTATGGTGCGAAAAATATGGTAATTTTCAAGATGAAAGATACTCTGGGAATTGGTGAAACATCAGTTGTCTTCTCAAAGGATACATGAGAGAATTCAGTAACTACTGACTCAAGTTCACATATTCTGAGAGCAAAGGTCTGCTACAAGTCCACTGCCATGATTGATGGCTGCTACAAGCTGAGACAGTCAGCCCATGATAACTTCCAGCTACACCAGCCTTTTGAGGCAAACACATGCAAGCCACTGGCCCATGATGAACTCAGCATTTGGCACAGCCGTGTATGTGCTGACCAAGCTGGAATTCAGCACAGGCCAAGTAAAAGTCATGGTTGCAGTATATGATGGGTAGGTTACAGGGGCCGAGGACTTCCAAATTGCACAATATGCCAACACCAACATTTCAATAAAAGTATTTACACACTCAAGTCAAACAGACTGTGCATTCTGCACATTCATAACATGATTCCTCCCAACATCAATCCAGTACGAGATAAACTTGGAACATACAAGGCTATAAAAGTGTGAGTCAGCACCTGCAAAAATCTTATGTTGATTCTAATATTTACAGAGCAAGTCAAGTAGTGAAACAGGTAGTTCACAGAGTAATTTAAAGGGATACTGGAAAGAGGCAGGCAGGCAGATTTTATGCTGAACATAAAGGAGCCTATTTGGTGTCCATAGTTATTAAAACAGAGACATATAGAGAGATCATTACACCAACACACAGCACATTCCAGCCGTTGGGGTGAGTGTGCCATTTTTAGCTACTTCACAATCCCACAATTCAAAGCATGAAGAATCTCAGAAGAAGTGGGTAATCTCAATCTTACTTAACACACATTACTCCAGTATCTAACTGCTTCATTATCCCAGAAACCAGTTTGATTGTATTTCTAATACCCTATTGGAATTAGGATTTTATTTCATATATGTGCCGCTAAGCACAAAATGGAAACTGCAATCAATCTCCCTCAGGTTAAAAACAGCAACACCTTGACCAACAGGAAAGCAGGGATGGGGGCCCTGTGGCTCTCCAAATGTTGACCCCAATTCCCACCAGCCCCAGCTAGCATAACCAATGGTCGGGGATGATAGGGAATGTTGTGCAACAACATCTGGGGAGAGGCAGGTTACCCATACTGAGGTAAAGGAACAGTGATTTAGTGATCATTGAAAAGGGATCCTTACAATCTTCCACACTGGATGAGATCTTTCCAATGTGCAATAGCCATTTGGCTTAACTCTCTCCATGATTTTTTGAAACGCTTGTTAACCTGGAGAGGCGGTACCTTTTCAAGAACAGAGAACCAGTGTTCGAAACACCCATTGTTCTAGGTGCATTTTGCAACAGAGAATTTCATTAGCACAAGCAGTTTCTGAGCTCTGGGTGCGGTACTGCACCTAAGTTTTCAGATTAAGAAGAAGAAGAAGAGTTTGGATTTGATATACCGCTTTTTCACTACCCGAAGGAGTCTCAAAGCTGCTAACATTCTCCTTTCCCTTCCTCCCCCACAACAAACACTCTGTGAGGTGAGTGGGGCTGAGAGACTTCAAAGAAGTGTAACTAGCCCAAGGTCACCCAGCAAGCTGCATGTGGAGGAGCGGAGATGCGAACCCAGTTCACCAAATTATGAGCCTACCGCTCTTAACCACTACACCACACTGGCTGCAGAGTGGAAGGAAAGGAGGACCTTTTTCTGCCTCCCCACTTTCAGCTACTCTCTGAAGACTGGAGAAGAGACCCTCTTAAGAATATTAAGACTACGTGAAAAATAAATATAATATTTTAGCTGCAGTTCATTCATTTTCAGAATTGTATTTTTGTTATTCAAAAAGTACACCTAGACATTCTGTTGTTGCACCCATAATCTAGGTTTAAGGTGCCATTTAGCTCCTAGCTTTCATATCACAGTTTTTAACACTGCAGAGAACCCATGCAGAGGTAATTTAATTTTTTAATTTTAATAAAATTTATTTGCGTCAGCCATCGGCCATGTAGAGGTAATATGAACAGCTTAGAAAGAAGCTGGGATAGAAAATTAGATTTTAAGAGAAGAACCTGAGTTTATGGCTTTGAAAAAGCATAACTGAGAGGGCAGCAAAAACAATGAGAAAAGTCAACAAGCCTAACTACAGTCATAAACTCTGTGCAAGTACAAGAGAATGAGTGCATGTGAGGGTCCTAGGAGAGAAAGAGAATGTGCTTTTGCCTCAGGGCAAGAGAAAGAAGTTAACATTCTATCAGAAGACATGACAACATTGGCAAGAGCCTAACTGTAAAAATTGCAAGTCACAAACTCAAGTTTAGAATAACTAAATAAGAATGCAATTTCTTGTTTCAGCAATCTCACCTATTGCATGAAACAAATAATCTCAAAATATATGAGTGCAAGTGTTCATTAAGCAGAAAAGATGTACTGGCATATCAGTGACCACAAATTATGTAATTATACTGTAACACAGTACAAAGAAAGAAGGAAGTGAGGGAAATTCAGAATTTAAATTCAAGTAAGCAGGATTAAATGGGATATATGGGTGACTGATTTGGCAAGATAACCAAGTTGTCCAATCTAGCTGAAAGAGAGTGGGAAAAGGTTGCCTCCTAACAACACCTTGAAGACATAGAAATCTAACCCCTAATTTTAAACATTAAAGCCTACACAAAGAAACACAAACAGCCAGTGCAATCACAACAAAAACACATCCATCTTAAGAGCACATAACTAAGGCAAGAAGAACATAATGTGCATCAGGAAGAAATGGAAATTCCTATAAACACTGACATCATTCATGATTTTACAGTTAAGGTGTTCTACATATTTTTCTAAACTGCAACTAGGTACGTGAGGGTAGCCATTAGAAACCGAATTTTTCTATTTACTAAATAAAAGAAACCAAACATATACTAAAATGAACCACATTGTATGGGCTACAATAACTGGAAGCCTGGAAGTTATGTATTAATGGAATTCAACCTTACCTATAAATGAATGAATGATAAAGAGACTTAAATTACACCTAAATGGGGAAAAATTGAAAGGAACTGTCAGCATGAAAGAAAAGTGAAATGGACCAAAGAAAAAAGACAGTAATAACTAGTGTTCCAAAAGATTCAAGAAATGGTTTGTCACATACAGCTGCTCTCCAAAATAATTATATTCAAATAATTGGCATAAAACTCGATCTTCCCACCCACAAGACCTTAGATACAGCCATTGATGCATTTCATTTGTGAACTCAGTAACTGCTACCCTATCACTAAAATTATTCTGTGATAGCCAAAGAAACACTATTTCCACTAGAAAGCTATGTATATTGTGCAGAATGTGCTGGTTAGGAAGTCATGCAAGTGTATATGTTTTCATCATGACACAAATCCTATTTTTGCATGCTAATATATTTTATGTATAACTTGCTCTTTGTTTTAAGATAGGTCCCCAAATTAACACATACTGGACGTCTTAGTATCAGTGTAACCAAAATATGTTTGAGAACTGATCATGAGGGAGTCTTGCCCATGCAGAGGTTTTAAAACAAGCCTACTATGGGGAAAGAAAGAAAATAGAAAAGTTGAATATCCTTTCAGGTCCACTTCACCCATGACACTTTTCCTACATGGCAATATTATTAATTTGGGAGGCATTGAAAAATGTTATACAAGAATCAGACAAGTGTACATTTCATAGCAAATTACCCACTGCAAGCTAAAATGCAATTTGCAATTTGAGGATTTTTGCCCTTTGCACGTGTAAGGGAAGTGTTATGCATGAAGCAGCCTTACCATTTTCAACAAAAGACTCAATACCAATGTACATAAAACAAAGCCAAAGTAAAAAACAAAAAAGTCAAATATTCTGCAACAGGATTTCAAAGCTTGTTAAATATGCATATGTAACACTAAAGTTCAATAAAACTGTGTGTTATTTGCTTATCTGTAGTTTACGAGTGTTTATGTGACAACAGCCAGGTTGTTAGTTATGTCTGTGCCTCTGTGCTTTAATGAAGGAGCATTAACAGGTATTGTTAAAGACAATGAAATGAACAGCTGTTAACTTGGTCACTAAAAAGCAGCAGCATAGAAATTCTTCAACCCCAATTCATGTCAACAAAAATACAGTCATACCTTGGAAGTCGAACGGAATCCATTCCGGAAGTCCGTTCGACTTCCAAAATGTTCAGAAACCAAGGCATGGCTTCTGATTGGCTGCAGAAAGCTCCTGCAGCCAATCAGAAGCCTCATTAGACTTTTGGCTTCCAAAGAACTTTCGCAGACTGGAACACTCAGCCAAAACGTCTGAGTACCAAGGCATTTGGGATCCAAGGTACGACTGTAAAAGCGAGTTATGATAAAATTAAGATGCTACGATTTAAAGGTTACATGGCATACAGTGCTTTAATAAAACTAACCTTAGGTTCACTTTCTGCTTCTTCGTCCTCTTCTCCTTCTTCTTCACCTTCCAATTCCTATGTTTTATTTTTAAAAAAAGTAGGATAAGAATGCTTTTTTAAAGGAGCAATACTTTCTAGTGATGACAACAATAACATGTCCAGAACTAAACTCAATGATGCTTTACTGCTAAGACTGAAATTGTTTGCAAGTAGAAATATTTAGTTACAGGATTTCCTTAACCTTCATATATTCTCATGGCTCTTGACATTAAGCAACCTTCCCATGGGTGTCTGCAGTAATTTTTCCAAGGCAGGGAGGGATAGGGTGGAGTAAACACTCCAAACAAACCAACCAACATATGCTAGCATCAGAGAAAAGGTAAAATCTGGTGACTTAGCAGTGACAAACCCAAGGCAGATTTGGTCTTTGGGAAACTTGTATTCCAGCTCTTCCCTCCATTGTTTCTCAATGGGTAGGCCTGTTGTCCATCTACAGATAGTGAAAAGATGCCCAGTCTAACTGTTAAAACCTATTCCCTGTCTCCGTTCAACCCCCCAATTCCAGTGCTGCTACAGTCAGCTTCACTGCCCCCACCCTGCTGCATTTACCCCCTAACATGTCTCGACATGTCTAACAAATCTATCAGAAAACCATTATCTTTCACCAGACTTACTTGACAGAATATGGCTTGGCAAATGCTTCCTAACATGGCTGTAGTTCCCAGTTCCCCAAGCACCAAAACAGGCTAGCTCTCACACTGACTTATGGAACATACATGACTGAAACATGTGCCTCCTTGGATTCTCTCATAGAAAGCTAAATATTACCTTTTTTTCCCCATAGGGAAAATGTGACAAGTAGATTAAACAGTATTTTACTCACCTCCTCTTCTCCTTCCTCTCCTTCTTCAAACTAAAAAGGGGGGAAACTTGTTTAGATCCTAATTTAAACCATTAGCAGATTAAACACAATATTTGAAGATACGCATTCCAGATCAGATCCCCAGCCCTTGGGTATATAAGTACTTAATATTTTCATCTCAAGTCCATACACTAACACTTTCATTTATATCCTAATGAAGGACTTAATGTAGTCTTTTAAGCTAAATGCAAAATTGAATGGCTATATGAGGTCACAGTATTAACAAACCTTATCAATTTTCACTAACATAACCAGCTTCATCTCCAGTCATCTGTTTATTCTTTAAGACTAGTTAAGAGAAATTAGAGAGCAATTACATCAGTAAGGAAAAGGCCAGCAGGTCACTGTCTTAAAGGTGGGATAGTGCGGTGCTTAGGATATTGTGCTGAGACATCCCAGTCAAATTTCACCTCAGCTACAAGTTCAATGGCTAGTGCTAGGCAAGCTGTTATCCTTTCAGCCTCAGCCTCCACCTGCACTACAGGGATAAAATCAACATACTGTACTAATGATTACTGTTATACCGTGCCATAATGCTATTAGTTATTAAAATGTATTTCTGTAGCAAGTATTTCTGCAGCAAGGATTGTGCTTTTCCAGAAGCAGGAAGTTAGAAGAGGGGCCCTGCAACAAAATGTTGCAGTATTCTGACCTGCTAGCAGGAATGCTCTTGTCCAGGGTTCCAGCCAAGCAGCCATTATCCCATCCAGATACTAAAGAGCTGTAAGGAGCTCTTTTTCAGCAGACACTCAGCATTCCATGTCTACTGAGTATCCTCAATCTTAAACGGGTTGTTTTTTGGTCATTTTTTTTGCATCCAAAACATGTGTGAAGGATAGCTTTCTGGTTTCCCTGAGCATGCAGATACTTCCCTTTTCATATTCAGAGGCCCCATTATTACTCCAGTTTTGTTGGAATTTACCACATCACTTGGCTATTTGAGGGAGTGATAAGGACACAATCAGTTCTCCAGCCAAAAGCTGACCATTTATGAATAAAGTTATCTTTCCCTTAAAGCACACACACATACACACACCCCTCTACACATGGAATATTCACAAATTAAGATAATATTAAAGTATACATACATTATCATCATCCTCTATAGCTTCCCCAGTGAAATAGAGTACAGCACGGGGAACTATTCTTTCACGGAAAAAGTGTCCAACTTCAAAATCTATAGCTAAAGTACACTCTGAATCTTCATCCTGGAAAGTTAAGAGGAAAATGTAGGTAAAATATACAACCACAACTGATTTCTTGGTCAAAGTATTTATTAGGTTATTAGTTTTAATAAAGTATTTATTATTAAAGTATTTATTACTTTAATAAAGTATTTATTAGGTGTATTAGTTTGCACACGGGTGGCACTGTGGGTTAAACCACAGAGCCTAAGGCTTGCCGATCAGAAGGTCGGCGGTTCAAATCCCTGTGATGGGGTGAGCTCCCATTGCTCAGTCCCAGCTCCTGCCAACCTAGCAGTTCAAAAGCACGTCAAAGTGCAAGTAGATAAATAGTTACCGCTCCAGCGAGAAGGTAAACAGCGTTTCCGTGCGCTGCTCTGGATCACCAGAAGCGGCTTAGTCATGCTGGCCACATGACCCGGAAGCTGTACGCCGGCTCCCTCGGCCAGTAAAGTGAGATGAGCACCCATCCCCAGAGTCGTCCGCGACTGGACCTAATGGTCAGGGGTCCCTTTACCTTTTAGTTTGTACTTCTACCACTTATTTAACATCGCTAGAAGTCAAACAATGAATTATAACAGTGTGACAATTTTCAATAGTACATCAGGCAACGTCAGAACAATTTTTAAAGAACCAGACAGACCTTTAGATGCTAGTCTGTTCTATAATAATAAACTGACATATAGGAAAAATACTAACTCCCTGTACTGAAACAATCAGCAATCAACTCCAGAGGATAGGTGGGAAGATAAAATACTGTTTAAGAGAAAAACAGCAGAGAAGAAAAGGAAATATTAAATAAATAAATAAATAAATAATAAATAAATAAATAATAAAATTTATTCCTGTTTATTACTGAAAACTGTTTGCACTACTAATAAAAGAATTGGGTATGCAGTTCCACAAAGGGGGTGGGACCTGCAGTCCAAAAACAGTGACTAGAGTTTAAGTACAGGACTCAACAAAACACAAGATGGCTCAAGACCACAACTGATGCCGATAAAATTGTACACTGCCACAGATAAAAGTTATACATGAATAGAAAGGCACTTCCTGCAAATGCAAGAAAGCCCCACAAAATTTTCCCAGTCTTGTTGCAATTTCTCCCGCCACAATGTCCCACCAAACTCCATTCTGGAAGGTCCCTCAACCCCAAGGAGGAGCTTTTGAAGGAGAGACAGGAGGCTGGGAAGACCTGTTTTGAGCAGAAATCCACAACTCTATCTCAGGATCCAACCCATATTAAGTAACTGATTATTTGCTATCCTTTGAAGTCTGTTGCCAGAAAAGAGTCTACCTTAACATGTTTAATGGTAAGGCTGGAACCGACTATAAAAATATTAAAATTAACTTACCAGTGATTCTCCATCTCCTGAAACTACAAAAAGACAAGAAGTCAGTCTAAACTGTTTAAAAACCCAACCCTGCTGCAGGTTCTAGTGTGAATGCTATTGCTATGTGTAGATGGAGCAAGAAATATCCTTAGCTTTCTCTGGGTGTCTTTGCTAATGGAGAACTAGGACTCCATTTTCAAAGCTTATCCTTTCAAATAGGTCCTTTTATTTGTCTCTTGGGTCAACAGCTTAGGGCCAAAAAGAGCATGTGAGAAAAATTGGACAGGTAAAAATGAAGTTTGCAAAACACACCCTGCCATGTTTCAACACAAAAGATGCAGCTTTGCAACTGAAACCCACACAGGATGAATGTTTACAACATCAGAAAGGAAAGTTATTCACCCCAAGGCCCACATTTACCTCAAATAATGGGAATTCAAAATACCTTCTATAATACAAAAGTTAAAATGCAATCACTATCACTCTGATCCAGCCACATAGTAACACATTGATCCAGAAGATAAAAACTGAATTTCAAATCTAGGTCTTGTCCCTATGATAAGCCTTATAATTGCCCCCATATAGCTCATACCTCTTGTTGCAACTACATGGAAGAATGAATGCATGAACCAACATGACTGCATTGGATCCTAGCATCAATTCACACAGACTTCCCCACTTCTTTTTAACCCTCCTGTGCTTGTATGAATAGTTACTAGACCAGCCTTTCTTAACCTTGGGCCATCAGATGTTCTTGAACTACAACTCCCACTGTCCCTGACTGCTAAACAGAATGGCTAGAAATCATAGGAGTTGTAGTCCAACAATATCTGGGGACCTGAGATTGAGAAAGGCTGCATGAGACAGTAGTATGATCCTCTTGGCTCTTATGCTGCTGCTGCTGCTGCACTAGGAAAGATAGCATGATGCCCTCTAGATGGTGCTGAACTACAGCTGCCACCATCCCTGACTCTTGGCCATGTTTGACCAGGACGGACGTGACTTGTAGCCCAAAACATCTGGAGAGCACCATGCACTGCAGAGTTACCAATCTCCTGCTTCAAGAGAGAAAAAGCCACCACTTGAGTGCTACCTTCCACTTTGCCCTTCAAAATGTTGCTTCTGAACATAGTGATTCAAAGAGCAGTTTGGCGGTTCAAGGGACATCAATAGCAAAACAAGCTCTGAAAAAGACAGGGTCTATGAAGCCCCATCCTTATTTCCTGCCCAAAGCATGCATGAGTGTTCCAGAATTTAGAACATTCTGAAAAGAGAAGTTCAGCTGAACTAGCCAGAAACTCCTTTTTAAATTTACAATTGGCTTTCTCTCTATGCCCACCCACAGAACGGATGGACAAGCCTTCTAATCAGAACTTTGTGATATGCAAAGAAAGAGATCATTTTAATATTTTGATGAGCAGCATATGCAAGAAAAAGTTGGCATCATGTTGTGGTTTGGTTTTTAAAAACTGAACAATGACACACGGGTTCTCAAGACAAGAGCAGTGCAAAAGTTAATATATTTCAGTTTTTGTTTGCTAAAGAAAGATGGGCTCTCCTAGAAAGAAAGAAACCTATAAAATCCCCTTGAAGCCATTATGAGCAATGATATCCTGATGCATTTTTAATAATAATTGCTTTTTTTCAAGTCACAGAATGCCCTGTTGTCAACTCTGCAGCCTAATCACCACAGGCTATTAAATCAATTTTAATCTTCCATGCAGTTATTTGGATTTAGAACTCTACAGCCCTCATGTGGTAAAAACTGGAACATGTATGCAATATTTAAACAACATTATACCTTTTTCAGGCAGCTAAAATAAGGCAGCTCATAACTGTAGCTGAATTTGTGGTGTGTAACATGTTTCAAGATAAGATGTGCTGGAAGCCTAAACTATTTTAGATGTATGTCGCTGATTTATGAGTGACAGCAGGAAGGTTTCGGGAGCCGAGATACGACTGTAACTGGAAGAGACTGAGGCAGGAAGAGAACCCTCTATGAGGAGTCAAGAGCTAATTCCTTGTTTAAAAAAGCCAACCTATGAAAGGTAGGTAAGGGAGGATTTTCAAATTACTTTTCAAAGTCTTGATCACCAACTGTATGGATAACCCCACCACTTCCAGAAAAACCTCTTGCAAATAAGTGTTCAGAAAGCATCATCGGTGGTATCTTAATGGCAATAGCCATTTTGATTCAGCTTTCATATAAAAAAGAGAAATGGCATCCTCTATGAAACCTACAGAGCTCCTGCTAGAGGCTGGCTATAGCTGGGGGACACAGAGGGGGCACATTTTGTTGCAGGACCCCACTTTTAAAGGGGTCCACAAACTGTCTTAGAACATACTCAGGCTCCTGATACTAAAGTTTTTACAAAACTAATAACAGCCTTAACAGACTGCTATTCTTTGTTTATTTGCTCCATGCTTGTTATATGGAAATAGCTAGCTAAAATAAATATGAGTATTCCTAAATAGGAACAGATGAAATTTAACCAAACTTACCTTTTATTGGACTGAAGAAGTTAAAAAATGAGTCATTGGGTACTTGTTTAGTAATTGTTCTAACTGTGCCTCGGCCCTTGTGTTTTTGTTTCTTCTTTATTGTTTTAACTGTAACATTTTTTCCTTTCTTCCAATCAATAGTACATCTGGAGATGAAGAATTTATATGTGAGTGACATTTAAAAAGGAGAGTGTCACATTGAACATCTGGTAGCTTTTCAAGCCAGTGGTCAAGTCCTGTAAGGATAACGGCAGTTTTCTTTAGCACTGCTGCTAGAGTTCGTCTACACTGTGTAACATAATATTCCAATACATGAACCTATTTGAGTGCAATAGCTCCTAAAGTTCTGCTTGTGGGAAAGTGACCTCCCTGCACCTTTCATCCCCTTTCCCTAAAGTCTGCAACTAGAACAAGAAGATATGGCAGGTGGAACTGCGATTTTTCACTGCATTGTGCCCTGCCTGTAAACTCTAGTAGTTGATGGATTTTTAAAAAATGGTCAGAATCCCCAAAATTAAAGCTAGTTGGGTGGATCCAGAGACAGATGAGGGGAAGTCTGTTCCCCACATGGGGTTTCCCTGGTCCCTCCCCCTACCAACATGGGCACTGGAGTGAGGGGAGAAATGCCTTTCTGCTCATCTAAGACAACCATGGATCCAGGTTTAATTTAATACTTTAATCAAAGAGCCATAGAACTGTAGAGTTGGAAGGTACTCCGTGGGTCATCTAGTCCAACCTCCTGTGATGCAGGAATCTCAACTATGAGATATATGACCAATGGCCATCCAACCTCTGCTTAAAACTCTCCAAGGAACAAGAGTCCACCAGCTCCTGAGAGAGTCCGTTCCACTGTTGAACAGCTCTTAGTGTCAAGAATGTTCTTTCCAATGTTTAGTAGGAATCTCTTATCTCAGTGGTGGACTTGGGTACTATGGCCCCCTATTCAAGGCCAAAACATGATGCCCAGCCCTCGCACTGTATTCTCAAAGTCAGGTAAGAGAGGCACAGGGCTTTGGCAGGGAGGCACGAGGCTCTGGCACGGTCCAAGAGCCCTGCTATCTCCATCTCAAAGCTGGACAGGCGCTTATGGGACTTTGGGAAGAGGAAAGGAGGAGGAAGGACTCTAGGACCTTGTCAGAACCTCACACCTACTTCCCAAAACCTGGCACCTCCCTTTGAGAAGGTGACCCCTTGGTTCAGCATCCAGTCCATGCGAACCACTCACACAGCTGTAAATCCATCCCGGCCTTTCTTTTAACTTACCGTATTTTTCGCCCTATAGGACCGAAAATGAAGGGGAAATGTGTGTGCGTCCTATGGGGCGGATGCAGGCTTTCACTGAAGCCTTCCGCAAGCCTTGCCTGCCTGGCGGGAGGTTGCGCTGGGCGCGCAAGGCTTGGGGCGGCAGCCTGCAGCCCAAAGCACGGGGCGCGCTGCGGAGCACACCCCGTGCTTCGGGCAGATGTCCGCAAGCCTTGCGCGCCCGGCGGGAGGTCCCGCCGAGCCCACAAGGCTTGCAGGCAGCAGCCTGTTCTGGGGGTTGGGGTCGGGGGAAGCTTGGGCTTCCCCCGCGCCTGGGGGGGGGGAAATAATTTTTTTTTCTTTATTTCCCCCCCAAAAAATCTAGGTGCGTCCTATGGGGCAGTGCGTCCTATGGGGTGAAAAATACGGTAAATCCATTGGTTTGGGTGCTAGCCTATGAAGCAGGAGAAAACAAGCTTGCTCCATCTCCATGTGACAGCCCTTTAGATATCTGAAGATACTGGATATCCCATCTCTTCTCAGTATCCTTTTTACCGGGCTAAACATACCCAGTTCCTTCAACCGTCCCTCGTAAGGTTTGGTTTCTAGGCCCTTTATCATCCTGACCACCCTCCTCTGCACGTATTCCAGCTTGTTAACTTCCATCTTAAACTGTGGGATCCAGAACTGGACATAGGACTCCAGGTGTGGTCTGACCAAGGCAGAAAAACAGCTTGTTTTTGCTGTTGCATCACATTGTTGACTCATGTTAAACTTATGGTCCTCTAAGACCCACCCCCCCGATCCTTTTCACTTGTACTACTGGCAATAGTTCTGTGATTGCTGATCCAATATGCTACATTCATTCATAACATTTTATATTTTATATCATTTTATATTTTGACCACATATATTTATAATAGTACCTTAAACTTCAGACTAGAAGCTCAAAAATGTTCAAGAATATTTTCTTACCCCTCACAGTCAACAATTTCAGGGCCTTCAAATGAAAAGGGATCCGTCTTATCTGGCTCTGACTTCATCTTGTAGGTTTTTGTCAGAATCGAATTAGTAAAATAGTCATTGGGCTCGAAGTAGAACTCTAATGTGAAAGACTAAAAGAGATCCATTATTGTTGTAAAGCTCTCAACTATTTTTGGCAGACAGAAGGTGATAAAAGTGTTATTAGTAAACAATATTTGTATTGGCAATGCACCCTTTACAAAAATAAAAGTTCAGATCCTACATTATAACAGTCTCATTTTACACTGTTCTATTAAAATGTAATAAAACATGAATAAGAAAAACAAACACAATAAATAATTTGGAACAATTAGCGTGCTATATGTTTTCCTGACAGGTTTTGTATTACAGCTATTCACAGTACTTCAACCTTATGTACAAAGTTCTGCTTTTTTATTTTTTTGCTTTTCAAACAAAGCTTAAAGGCTAATCGTAATACAGTGCACACTTAATTCACAAGCAGATATGCACACATACAGGGCAAACAAGAACCAGCATAGTGGCAGCTCAAACTATGACAGTTGAATACAGTGGTGCCCCGCAAGACGAATGCCTCGCAAGACAAAAAACTCTCTAGACGAAAGGGTTTTCTGTCTTTTGAGGTGCTTCGCAAGACGAATTTCCCTATGGGCTTGCTTTGCAAGACGAAACGTCGGGCGAGTTCTTGCGAGTCCCCCCCCCTTTTCTAAGCCGCTAAGCCGCTAATAGCCGTGCTTCGCAAGACGAAAAAACCGCAAGACGAAGAGACTCGCGGAACGGATTAATTTCGTCTTTCGAGGCACCACTGTACAAACATTTAAAGCTGTATCCAACTGATGTCCCTCAGCTGATAAAAGCCTCTGCTGGACCAAAGAGCCTTCTGTGAGTGGAATAGGGATTAATGCCATCTTTAACAATTCCCCTGTGCTACCTCCCCTGACTCCATTTTTTGGGGGGAAGGGGGGATAGGATGTGTGGAATTGCCAAAGGTCACATTGCTCACTCCACCAGGCTTCAGTCAGTGGAGGAACACCAGTTGGCTACAACCTTTAACGTTGGTTGGGGGACAATGACATAAACATCCTACACTCATATCTAAAAGCACAAGTGTTATCTATTGCTTTAGTCAGCAGCAATGGCAGGGCAGGTAAGAACAGCAGAGTATCAGATCCCCCCCCCCAAAAAAAATGGTTTAGAGAATGAGTCAAAGCATTTGAAAACATCTTCAAATGAATTATTTGATTATATATTGCTCAAGTGAAGAAATATTTCAGAACTAGTCACCAGGCATTTCCCTCATTAGCTTGTACTGTTGTTATCTATTCCACCTTCTTGCCACTGTCATAATAATTTGCTAACATTTCCAAGCTACAAGAAAAATGGAGGGCAAACACCCCCATGTGAGCCAGAGGCAGTTTGCTGTGCAGGTGCTCATTCACAAGGAGCAGTTAACTGCTAACTTGTTCAAGAAAAGCATGAAACTGCAAAACCTTTGGTGAAAAATAATCCAAAATCAATTATCTTATTTCAGGTCTGACAACCAGGAGAGAATTACAACTTTACTTAAGTAACCACAATATGAATAAAAGCTTCACTACAGCGCATTCAAAGAACAGAAGCTTAAATATGTTCTAGCAGAACTCTCACATATTGCTTAGTTTTCTAGTGGCAAACTGCTCTTATGTGCCAAGTGAAGTCAAAAGCTTGGAGTACTTCCAGGAACAACAGGATGCCATATGAATAGTTATTCCAGCCACTGATTTCTGTTTATATTACTAGAGCTAGTTCTCACTAGAGAGCAGATAAAGCTTCTCCCACCCTCTTAAAAAGGTAATTCTAATCCTTTAACATATAAATAGAAGTAAAATGCAAACCCAGCATGTAAGATACTAACAGAAGACTGAGCAGTGTAACCAACTTAAAACTTTTCCAAGGAAAATCAAAGCTGAGGTTGTTAATAATGTGGGGTCAACTCTCTGAAGGTGAAGCCATGTAATGCTACTGAGCACAACTTCCTCCAAGTGCTTCTATTAGATCGATACAGTATAAAACTCTATTTACTGGGCAAAACTTTTCACTAAGAGCAGTAGACTACTGAATAGTTTCTCTGAAGTGGCCCACTAAGCAATATATATTTTTAGCTACTTTCACTGCATGCAGCCCAACAGAAACAGCTCCCAGAGAACCTAATTCACTAATTAATGCCATTAACATTCTAAATGAGGTACTAGGAAAGATCTGCATCTTCCCTTGCTCTGTGGAGGTTGTTTAAAACTAGTTCAAATATGTTAAGAATATCTTCCTTGATGGGGAAGCAATGATACAGAAGACTTCTTAACACATATTAAGTGGTTCTGTCTAGTTTTTCAATTCTTGAGTCATTGTATTAACTTGGTCCTTGAAGCAGAACAAAAGGATCCTCCTATTTTTTGGGACCTTTCCCCAGGACAGCAGAAATGGATTAGTTTCACTTTGTTGGTTGTTGCATGTAACATTTTGCAACAAAGGAAAACTAACATACAGTCCCAACAACCCACCAATGGCAGAAGAAACCTATACTCACTCACCATACATGAATTAGCGGCACATCTTAAGTTTACATAAATGATTACCAAACCTATACTGAACTCTATCCCTTGCCGAGTTCAGTTATTTTGCTTATGATACTTGCGTAGATTGAAAATGAGCAAAACCTATGAACACTGACCAACATCTCTCCCTATTTTCCTTCCCTGCTCCATTTTTGTTTATTTTGTTTCTTTGCTGGTAAAGTTTTTGTTTTAGTTTATATCAATATAAGAAACATGCTTCAATAAAGGATTAATAAAAGACCTAATTCAAGTACAAGCTCATATTATTTTAAAACATTGTTTCATTAATTATCAGTAGGTGGTGCTATTATAACTGTAGTTTTTAATGCCTGATCTAATAAAGAAGTCCCCAGTGGGATATACAGCTGAGAAGTTCATCTTCTAAAGTGAAACTTGATACAATAAGATAAAAATGGAAATCCTCCACACTCAAACTATTAATGGATACCATGCCCCTCA
The DNA here is from genome assembly GCF_964252035.2 of Podarcis erhardii. Taxonomy (NCBI): domain Eukaryota; kingdom Metazoa; phylum Chordata; class Lepidosauria; order Squamata; family Lacertidae; genus Podarcis; species Podarcis erhardii. The sequence continues at coordinate 74,703,733 of NC_138497.1, read as the reverse complement.
CAAGTTAAATCATATTAAATTCTTAGAAGTTAAATCATACTAACCATAGGCTGTCCTGGCTCAGAAAATTTTACTTTGATATCCTGCAGGTGCTTCAAAATTGGCTCATCATATTCCTAAACAAAAATGGTAAAGCTATGATTAAGATGAAAGAAATGGCTGGCATCTCATAAAGAGTCAAATGCCTCCAATGCTAGTTCTCAAGTTTACTTAGATAACATCTTCAGTTTCAAGTTAACTGTTTCTGCTTCAGATAGTTCTTCAGCCAACTCTATATATTTACTAACACACTAACCCCCCCACTCCCAATACAGTTGACTCAATAATAAATGTATCTCAGAAGGTCAAGAGGGATATACGATTAGGTGTGCACTAATTTAAGAGGAGAGATACGAGACCCCAATTTTTGGACAACACCGAGACAGCAAATAAGGAGAAGGTAAATCAAGAAAAGGCCAAAACAGGGACAGAAGTAGCTTACTGAAATCTGCAAGTTGTAAAGTAATTAGAAAAGCCCAGTAAAATTCTAAGAAACAGCATGACAGTGGCCTGGGCTCACACATACATGTGCTGATGCAGGCTGCCCCAAAGTCCGTTTTGCTGCTTTCTGACTCTTGACATGCTGGAACAAGCCTAGACTTGTTTTGTAGTCCAAACCCATGAAAGCAGGTTTGGACAACAGTACAAGTCAAAGCTTATGGTCTGTTGCAGCGAGGAGACAAGTGAAGTGAGGACTTCTGAGCAGCATGAGCAATACTATTTTAATGTGATGAGTGAACCAGAACACATGTTCATTAATACTTATTTGCAGGCAAATCTGTCACAGATCCCTTTCCTGTTCGTATTTATCATTATCAGTTGGTATTTGAATTGAGACAGCATGACATGTAAAAACACTAATTAACAAACATCCTTTTTATAGGCATTACCTGTACTAATTCACTCAGCATATCTACATTTCTAAATATTGTGAACCAAAAATCTGGGATTCCTTTGGGATTTGTCTCTTCAGCTGCTCCTGCTTCTTTTTCTTCTATTACTACTTTATTTTTCACATCTCCCTAATAACAGAAAAGAGAGAAACTTCTTTAAAGGTTTTGGCCAGAAGCTAGTCAACAAATAAATTCAAAGTTGTTTGTAAAATGCAAATGCCCCATTTCCTAGGTGTTCTTTTAATGTTCTTAATGCAGAAACATTGTCATTATAAAAAGTATTTGCATCTAAAACAAAACTTGGGTGGTTGTGAAGCTAAGGGCTATAAGAGGCAAAAATAGCAATTTTAACACAGATTGGTATTGCTTTATTACACAAGTAAACAGCTTGGGCCATACATTGTATCTCATTAACACATGGTGATTTATGGATTCTGAGAAGATTTAAGTAAATTTGTATATCTTCTCAATATATATCATTAAAATGTATGTACTGTGACTGTGTATTTTGTTTATTATTATTTGTTAAATGCTATGATGGGCGAAAATATAACCTTGGGTGGTTTTGCGCCTATCAGTTTGGAAACAAAATGACACCCCACCCCCGGCACACTTGCCCTAAAAAAAATGAGGCAATGGTTTCTCCACATTCTGGAGAGTTCCAGCGTATGCAAAAGTAAATTAGTCTCTAATTTTAAAAAAACAAAAACAGCATCTAAAAATAGTTTAACAAGGACACATTTTCATTTTCTTACTCTCCAGAATGCCCCCTACCCACTATACAGTAATAAAGCACTAAGGTTTCCAAACCTGAACTCTTTCATACTTTGTAACTCAACTGGGAGAATTTCAGGAGGCATGCAGACACAGTAATAAAAAATAGGGGAATATTTCCCTTTTAGAGCAGTTCAGAGATTAAGATCACTGGAGGAGGCCCTCTCGCAGATCCACCAATCTCACAGGTTCTGGCAGCAGTAGCTTGTGAGAGGGCTTTCTCAGTGATGATCCTAAGAATGTGAAGCTCCCTTACAACACAGGTGCATCAAGTAGCCTATCTTTTTGTATCCTCCCTAAAATGTGTTGAATAAAACTATTGCTTTTGAGTTGCTGTAACCCGTCCTGAACCTTTTGCTGAAAAGCAGGCAGGAAAGACAAAAATAAAATAGATCAATAATGACATGTCCCCAAAACGAAGATAACAGACATGCAAAAAAATGCCTGCTTTTTCTCATCCTGGGTGTTACTGTAGCACTGGAATGGAACCCATTAGCAGAAGAGGCTGTCAACAGGTTACGAACAGTGCAAATGACTAGATCAAAGCAGGTTCCTGGCCAATTTCATTAGGCATGCAGCTATTATATGCAGCTATAGAAAGAGAAAAACTGCTAAATATCTTGGTAACTCAAGCTCATGATGTGCTCTGCTAGGACAGGTATTTATTTTAATTAGATCACTTCATTAGGTTTTCTGAAGAGTTTACTAGAAATATTACACATCACAGCTTAAATTATTTTAGTAATTGTGTTCAGAAGCAAATTCTACTTACGGCAAGTTTTTCTTCCTCCTCATTTTCACTGTGCCATTCTGCTTCTGCCTCTGTGGGTTCAGCACCACCAGTGATAAAATCCCTTCTCTGTGTAATTAGTATAAAAATTGTAGACAAGTTAGAACATACTAAGGTTATCCAAGAGCACTGGAGAGTGCTGTGGAAAATGGATCAACAATGGTGGTTCCCATTGTATGCTCAAATGAGTTAAGGAACTGTATAAACTACTATCTCAGAAGTATTAGGAATATGCTTCATTTTTTTAAATCTAACACCCAAATGACTTTATCATCAAACAATATCTGAGAGTGACTTAGGTTTCTGGTATTTTAGATACTCTAACCAAGGTACAGGGCAACAAATATCCTTTGAACATTGTAAATTAAAGTAAAAAGAAAACAGTTACTTTAGCTGAACAAAAACTAAATACACTATAATGCCTAAAAAGAGAAAATGAAGTGCAGATTACAGCTGTGTAGCTGCTGAACAGTTCAAACATGAAATTGACCAGGATCAGAAGAATCCTGAATAACTATACCATAAATGAATACCAGTATTCTAAATGCCAAAATAATTAATTATAGAATTAAGACTTAACAGTAAAGCCCTAATATAGTTATTGCTTTAGGTAAAGGCTACTAACAGCAGGAACATTAGTTTTATATATCTAGCAGCTGTCTTAGAGGGACCACTCTGCCTATTGTTCTCACCTCCCTTTTGTCAACACATGCTAAACACACACCTAAGTAGTCGGGCTTTGAGAACACTTCGGATAGCTATATGCAAGTTCTCATGATATAGATGACAGGAATAAAATAGCAACCACACAGTGCAAAGAACAACCCAGTTTTAGCCCCCTCGCAATGATAGGAGCTGTTACAATTACAGGAAGATGAAGCATAGTTCCACTAATATTAGTTAAGACTGCAAGGAAATTTACATGCCTTACCTTATCAAAGAGAGGCTGGTACAGGGCTGCATATTTTCGCTCTAAATCATGAACTTCTTCATAAAATTTAGCTTCTATATGGGCACATTTCACCTGAAGCTGTTTCAAGGCATCAATTCTTCTTTTTACTGCTTTTGGTAAGCTAGGAACAAAATTATTTAGAATTTACATAGCAGCAGCATCTAGCTTCCTCCACCTAATAAGATTTTCACTACTTTCCAAGTATCTCCAGAATTCAGAGAAATTTCCTGTCCCTCTCTAAGGCTGGAGGCTTTCCTTAACCTCAGGCTGAGCTTGCCAAATCAAATTAACAAATGTACCTAATAGTGGCAAGTGCATTTTTGGACCAGTGAATCTTTTACTTGTGACAAGTGGTGTTTCTCATTCTTACGTTTCAATGTAGCTGGAAGGAGTGTGAGGTGCATTATCAAGTCGCTCCTGTAAAGCTGCCAAGACTTGTGGATTCTGCATTACCTGGTCTGCTAACTTTTCTGTAAAAGAAGAGTTTAAACAAATCTCACTGTAACGGTATAATTTTATTAGGCATTTATTTTGGCATCATTTCCACATAAAATTCAAACCAGGGAATTCTTAGATAGGGTATTGTGCTCCCAAAGGAACAATGAATCTATCTGGAAATAGAAGACGTTCAAATTACAAAAGCTGTGGATGATGGAAATAAGATGACATTGAAGAAAAGTTCTTCAGAGGTACAAAGTACAGGTCAAAAGCTACCCATTCATTCAAGTTCCCTTATTGTCCCCAGCAACTTAAGCTGCATTTCTTTGGAATTTTAAGCAATTCTATCCCCGAAGGCCCAGTGCACAAAACAGAACATGTAATCAAAACAGATTTCTTACTCTGGGGCCAGGATTAAAGAACCATCCCTATTCATACCCAGCATCAACTAGTTGCCCAAATATGAAGATATTATCTGAGTTCCTGAAAAGATATGAATTCCAGAGAAAATGTGCAAACCTGGCGAGCAGTCTTCAAGAACCTTCTGATTTAGACCTTTGATGTATATGCAACATAACAGAAGGCACAAGGAAGTTCTTGGCATACCCTTTAAGACAGTGGTCACAGCTCCTGCTGTTCTGCCATCTCTGTCCACTAAAACATAACTTTTACCCAATCAGGAAGAGGTGCAGGAAGGAGCTATACACAAAAACCAGGATAGGATGCACAGCAGCAGCATAATTTCTCTCACCTTCAGAGCTTTTAAAGGGATAAAAACAATCTCTGGAAACCCTAACCACACACTCATTCTGCATTTTAACATACTTTTGAAACATAGTATTTTAATCAGTTACCTTTTTTATCACCGGTACCTTTAGCAGCTTCCACAGAATCTGAGGCAGCATCTTCTGTTTTACTGCAAAAACATATTTGAGAGATATTTGCATAATATAATATAACTTAAATCAAGTAAGCTTTGGTAAATGGGGTGGATCCAGGGTAATGCTCACTGGAATGCCACTCAAACTGAGTGGTTGGGAGAAGGACTAAAAAGCAGAACTTTTAATGATTCCTCCTTTCCTCTGTAGTCCATTGTTCCAAAGGGCTGCCCTTCTATTCATGACAGGATAAGTTCTGGATCCAACCCAATGTAAACTGGTATTTTAAAAATTAGTAAAGATATCAATTTCTTGTTGGCAGTTTTGACACTCAAATGAACTTGTACAATAGGCACTTAAAAATAAATCAGATTTTCAATTTTCCATTACTTTTGCCAAGATTGTACACAGGATAAAGGCTAAAGATGCTGTTAGGTGAATTATACTGCATTCTAGGTGTGTGTGGAAAGATTCCCATGACACATATTTCCAAACAGCTTGCCAGGAGAATTTCATTGGTTAGGAATCACTATTTCTAAATTTCCAACTTGAAAAGGCAATTGGAGAAAATTAAACTGTAACCCTGATTTAAAGAGCTATTTGGCACCTAGCTTATATATCAAAGTTTCTAAAACTGGATGTGGCTCACATACATCATTTGAATAGCAATGCCCCTCAAATATTTTACTGAGGGGGCTGAAGGGATCTTGCTCCTTAGGAGTTGGCTCCTATGGCACACAGTATGGATGCCTCAAGAGACAGACAAATCAGGAGTTTGTGGCATGCCAGGGCAGGAGCAACGAAACCTAGTGTGCCTACCTAAGACAGAATGAGCTCCGCCTGCCACTCCAGTGCAGGACTGCATTCCATTCCATAGCTCAAAGCCACACCCCTTCCCACCGGCCTTCACATTTCTAATTAAGACCAGAAGGAAACACATCATAAAACATGAGGAATTGCATATTTAACTGTACTGTACCCTGGAGTTGCACTCTTATATTTTCAGTTGGATTTTTATACACCTGCCAAGAAGTTGGACCACTACTGTTTCAGGACCTATTCTTCCTCTCTTGCTTTGTGAATAGTAGTTTGGCTATAACGCTAGTACACAATTTGAAGCACAGGTTCTAAAAATTCTCAGTAAGCTTCCCATGGGTAACTAAGAACAAAAAAAAAAAACCCTTAGTAGGAAGGACCCACATGTTCTATGTTTTAAGGGTATCAAGAATGTACAATGCACCATAAACTGACCATCACTCCCTGACACAACATGACCCAGTAACGGGGCTACACAGACCTACCAATTTCACACAGATTAGAAGAAAAAAAAAGCACAAACATTTTCAATTATATATTTTCAGAAATGTTTAATGCTTTTCAATTGTGTTGTTTTGCTGTTTTGTCATTTGCAGTGCTCCTCTGGGAAGAAAGGCAGGATATAAACTTAATAAATGGTCATCATCTCCTGACTCATTAAAGGGACCACGTCTTAACCAAAGAAAATCGGTATAGAAAACATGTTTTATTAAGTCCAGTGAAAGATTTTCTCAAGTACAGGGAACTCCCCATTTGCATAGTGGTTGTGCCGAAAACACCGCAAAACGTTTGCCACTAATTCTTAAAGACCCATAATTTTCAGGACTTTTCAGAACCTACCTGTTATCTGCCATCTGCGAGATCTTTTATCCACCTGTAAGACAATACAAAGAATTTAAAAGTATGCTGATACGTTTCCAAAGCAACTTTCATGGAATAGTATTATTTTTGTATATTATTTTTACTAATAGCCAATTACAGCATAAACCACTTCTGAATCACATTTAAAAATGGTTTCAACCATCTTGTATTATGGAATGGACTTGCTTTTAGAAGTTGAAATACATTTCTGTTATTTTCCACTGAAAGCCTATTGAATTGGGCTTAGCAGACTAAAAGTCAATCCTAGAATGTGTAAAATATATGGTTTTTCCCCCTTCATTAACAAACATCCAAACAACAGTAGCATAAACTAAAATCCCTACGTTATAGTTCATATATTTCATTTTTGCAAGACTAGAGGTAGAACTTATTTAGCCAATCACAATTTTTGAAAAAAGCTTAAATGAACTTAGAGCTTGAATAAATGCATCATTGTACATAGCAGAGTTGCCCTCTATTCTCTATTACTTTTGTAATGTATATAGATCAAATATCTCTATACTGACATCTGCAAGGAGTTGCTGCTCTTAACTGCATTCTAAGAAATGTAACTTTAAGAACTTGTGCTTAAGCATGCTTTTCATTCCTCCCTCGAATTTTTTTCCTTGTAAATAAATAAATAAAACGAATCATTTGCAAGTGTTGAAGAGAGAAACTCAAGAAATTACTCCTGTGGGCAGGATCAGAAGCAAAAGTGAGTGAAATAATGGGTGCAACTCTTGCTTTGTACGGTAGGGATACACTCCAACTACACAGAAGTTGGGGGTTTCTATACAAACACATGCCTCCATCCAGGCAAGGAAGCAGTATTGTCATTGTTATGCATTTGAGGGTCATGGCCTAGGCCACAGGCACGTATGGGGAACCTTTGGCATGCAAGTCAATCTTAGTCTGAGAGGCTATCTCCCCAAAACCACACCCATCTGTCAATCAACTGGTATCACTCTATTGCAGAGTTTTTCAAACTTTTCATGTTGGTGACACACATTTCAGACACATATCATTTCATGACACAGTAATTCAGTTTTATTAGCAAACCAGAGGTTAAACTAACCCCTTATAAGAGTCTTAGCATGACACATCTATACACTGCAGCCAACACACTAATGTGTCACGACACACAGTTTGGAAAACTCTGCCCTATTGGGTCGGTGATGGCAGCTGACAGGTAGGGAATTCTGTTATGCATTGGCAGAATTCTATGTAGACAGAATTGAACAGTTCATCAGCTGAAGATGTCATGACATCAGAACTGACAAGTGGGTGGTCAATTCATATATACCCAGAAAGTATACTCATACATACTCTGGAGCGTGGTTTTAGAAAATTGTCCATATGACTACAGTTAAGTGACTTGGATGTCATATTGTAGCAGGTCAGCATCAAACCATATTTTGGCATTACAAGCATGAGTATCAGACTCATGCTCTTCCCTTTGCTCCACTCTGAATTTAAGACAAACCAGTGTGCAATTTCATCCAAATTTTGTTTCCTGAAAAAATGTGGGGGGACGGGGACACTAAGGATCAGAACTTATGGGAAGTATCTTTGCAGTAGCCACAATATATGGCTCTGGCAAAGGATGCATGTAGGCCAGAACAAGGAGGAAAGGGCTGGAAAGCACATACAGGGCAACTGTCACCTTGCTGGGGTAGGGAGTCACCCCAGAGGGAAAATACTCGGAATCATGACAGGTGAAGTGGAAGTAAAAGAAGTAAAAGCCCACATGGAGCTGCAGCAGTCTTGCTCAGAGAACGAAGGCAGGCTGGCATGATGCTGGTCAAAGTTAGAGAGAGCCAAAAAGGCCTCACAGATCTGTTACCAGCTTGTTCAAGACGAGTGCAGGAAGACAGTCTACAGCTAGTGTAAGGAGCCTACAGGGAAGGAGGGAGGCTTCCTCTTCTCACAGCTGGATTTTCTACAGCAGAAATGGAAAACTATTGTCTCTTACTTGTTCATTGTCTGGCAATAGTGTTATCTTTTTACACACACAGAGAGAGAGAGAGAGAGAGAGAGAGAGGGAGAGAAAGAACAGCCCTTCCCAAGTGAAAGCTCTGCAAGGAAAGCAACTGGTTGGGTGCTTCTGCTGGACAGTGGCATAACACCCACCCACCCCTTTTAAAAGAGTTCATGTGCACAGTGTGTAATGGCTGAAAAGTGATTCTGCTGAAGCCTTGGTGGTGCTGCACAGGAAGGGAGCCTGGAGGGAGGAAACACCCTGGACTCTGGCTCTTTTTTTTGTTTGTTTCTTTCCTGTGAATCAATGTTCCATGAGAAAAAAAGTGTTTCTCCACCTCTGATACACAATATCAAAACTCTCCAAAATATATTTTGGTTACATTTTAGCAAGGTTTAACAATGATAAATATGGTGGAGATTTAAGTTGTTGCTATTGTTGACAAAGAAACTCTTAAAAATCTACTGCAAATCACCCAGATTACTACTTGTAGAATCTTACCTACTTTTGTAGTTTCTTACCTACTTCTGCCCACAAGATCACATGACAAACTGAAAAGCAGGTAAGAGCAAAAATCTGAAAGAGCCACTCATTTGGGAAAAAGCTATTCATCGCAAATCTGGGCCAGCTCACTGTTTCTTAAATTTAAGATGAAGTATTTCTGATTTATGGTCAGAAAGATTAAGAAAACAGCTAAACATGCAGGAGTGATCGGAGCAACAGTTACTGCAACAATACTAAAACTATACTTTACACCCAATATGAGGCTGCTGAAAGAGTCCTCTCTTTCAGGTTCTCCCTGTCTTCCCATTTAGGATAATTTATTCCATGTTGTGACAATATAATACTCTGAGTTCCTGCCTTGCATGTTACTGGCATTAGCTGGGAGGGTGGGGAGGTGACAGACAATGTAATGACTGCATTAAATGGGATATGGATGAAGGATGGCGGGGAGAGAAGAACTTGATATGGGGCTGCAATTTTTGGCAGCAGTCCTGTGTCATGTGCAACACGTAGTTATGACCTCTGTAACAGAGCAAAATACCTACTTCAAAGATATAAAATATTAGAAGTACCACTTAGAAGCCCAGAAGACAAACATCAGAATATTTAACCATAATCACAACTTATAAGCAACCTCTAAAGATATGTAGCCTGCAAAGGTAGTTGAATTAAAGTTTACTGAATGGTCAATATATGGGACATATTTAAAAATAAAGGCACTTTACGTGAAGTTGCTATCAAATAATAAGACAAAGTTTGACCAATTCAGTCAGCAATAGATTGTTTCATAGATGGAATGCTAAATTCTACTTTGATTTTCCCCCATCATTATCCACACTGACAGCCAGTGTGTTATAGTGATTATAGAGTGTTGGACTAGGACCCATGAGACTAGGGTTCAAATCCCCACTATGTCATGAAGCTCACTGGGTGACTGTGGGCTAGTCACTACAGCTCAGTGGGTTGTTGCGGGAATTGTTTGAGGAGCGGGGAGAACCATGTAGGCCACCTTGAGCTCCTTGGACAAAAAGATGGGACATAAAATGCAATAAATAATAAAAATAAATACAATAAATAAAATATCCATAGAATAACATTAAAACTACACAAAGTAGTTTAAAGAAAAATGTAAGTGACAATGTGTATTAACACCAAATTCTCAGTCATGTGAGGTAGAACACAATGCTTTTATAAGCATGTTTTCACCAACAGCAACAGTCAACAAATTCCAAAAACACTTGCAGAAGTATTTCAGCAAGCTGAATTGCCAGAAATCTGTAGGATTATGGTTATAATGTATATTAAATTAGATATCAGTCAACATGACCATATTTCAAACCTTTTATAAAGCAGACCCACAAACAAAACATGTTGTGTAGTGAATTGTCCTACTGTGAATGGAAGGGCTCTTTCCATTTACAGATGGGACCTTCTTCCTCCAGCTCCTCACAACACTTCCCACCATGTTTTGGAGGGGCCCCCAACCTTCTGCAGAATATTCAGGTGGTACAGAGGAATGGAAGTATTGGCAGGAATTGCTTCCACTCCCTCCTCTGATGGGATCATCTTATGGTGGGAGTTCTACTCATGGAAAACCTGAACACAACTCAGTCCTCAAAGGGAATCAAGTTATATTTAATGTTATGTAAGTGCCATAGTCCTTCACAGTAACTGTCCTGAATACCACCAACCAACAACATGGTGATCAACAAGATTCCTGAAATCTACTAATTTCATTTGCTTACTCATTTCAGAATTACTTTTGTAAACGTGTAGAACTGAGACAGATTTTCTGCAATGTCCCTAGCGGAATTTGTAGCCAACAAAGGCTTGTTTGAACTAGGCCTTTTAAGGATCATATGCACATGTTTAGCGGAAGATGTAAACTTACACCTGTCTTTACTGCTATGCAACAAAATTAGCCACTTTATCTCAAAGAGTAACTGACAGCAAGTTGTAAGCAAAATATAATTTAGTTTCCAACCAATATTAATTTGGTTTTCAACAAAGGACTGACAGTTCTTTCTTTTCTTCCTTGCCCCATCAGTTACAATAGTACATACTTATTAAAAAGCCAGTCAAGTATGCAAAGAATTATACCTAAGAAGCAAGAGCATTTTAAGAGACCGTCTACACTGTCAGTCGAAAATAATTAAAGAAAACTGCTGGTAAGTGTCTATATTTTGGGAGCCTTCCAAAAGTGGATTATTTGTTATAATTAATGCAACCACAATAAAACTACAAGATTTGCATCTTGTTTCATCAAGTCTTGTAGACTGGGCTCCTCTGGGAGGAAGGGCAGGATATACACTGAATACATACATACTACTACTAATTATTACTATTCATATGAACCAGAGAAGGACTGCAGTTCGGTTGTAGAACATCTGCTTTGCACCCAGAAGGTCCCAAAATCAACTATCAGAATTTCCAGGTGGAGCTGGGAATATCCCATCTGAAACCCTGAAGAGCTACAGCCAATTAGTTAGAAATAAATGTGCAAAACAAACTAAATGGCCTGACTCCATATTTTATTTCATAACATCTATATACTGCTTGACTGTACCACAAAACCCCTCAAATTGGTTTAAGATCTAAGATAGCTGTTTAAGTTTACTCAGATATAATTCCATAATGTTTAATGGGGCTTGTGCACACTTATTGGAGAGCATCTGTCATGAAGTGGGATTTAATTCTTATAATGTATAGGAGCTCATGGCTATCCAGCTGCAGTTGACTTCAACTCCTATCAATCCCCTGAGTATTCAAATGGGAGGAATCAAGATGAAGCAATGGTAAATAGGAGCAAACGTTTGCAAACTAACAGGAGAAAGAATCTGTATGCTAAGGAACACAAACAGTAGTCATGCTGAGATTCTACTACAGGAAGATTTCAACCCACATGGTGTTATTGTGTACACAAGTCATTACTGAATATTATCTTCCACAATGCCACCTATTTCTGAAGGAATGGGTTTCTGTGCAGTAAGTTTAAAACTGACCCAACCCCCCCTTTTCTTTTATATATATTTTTTGACTGAGTTTCACATTGATCAGCTAAGTGTTACATTTAAAAGTTTGTCCGAGCTGACTGACCAGTCCAGCATGATGAAACTTGCGTCCCCAAGGTCTTGCATTTATCAGACTCTTTCAAAACTTGCATCAAGTGCGAGTCAATTATCTTTCTAAGCCTGGAAGATGGTGCGGCCCCTGCAATAAGAGCTACAAGTACAGGAGCGATGCCAAACCACAAAGGAAAATTATGGCTTCCGTTACAGAACTTGCAGTCAGAAACCCTCGGGCAGGAACAAAACTATGTGTTCTCTATACAGCGGGTGGGGGGGAGGCTGAGAGGGAGCAGTGACTAGAGGGCGCTGGCAGGAAAAACAAGGGCCTGCCAGGTTACATACTGCAGGGCCTACATCGGGAGAAAAAAAGAGGGGGGCGCTTTTCACGGTGTTTATCTATACGGCAAGCCTTTCATAAGGCGCGCACACAGGGCGCCAACTGACTTCCCCGCACCGCAACTCCCGCCCCCGTTTCCCACGGCACACCTTCCTAGATAGCCATTTTTAAAGCGGCGTGGCTTAGACAGCAGGACGGGAAGAGAAATCGCAGAGCACATGGCCGAGAAGAGGTACGGGAGCGAGAGGAAGCGATACGCGCGTGTGTGGATGAGCCCGGGGTCCGCCCTGAGGCGGCGGAAAAAAGCGGCTCTCCTCCCATCCGCCTGCGGCAACCCGTGTGAAGAATCTTCAACCCGTGTGAAGAAGCGCCGCATCTCGGAGCCTTAATAGCCGCTCCGCCGCGCCCAGAGCCAAGGCCGCTCCTTAAAATGGTGCCCGTGCTGGGACCGGACTGCCCCACCCGCTCCCCTGCCTGTTTCCCCCCGTCAGCCGGGCCTCGGCAGCACAACGGGGCCTGCTCGCCTTCCTCTCCGCCCTTCAGCCCGGGTGTGCAGCAGCAGCACAACAGGCCCGCTCCGCGCTGCGCCCCGCCTCGCCCGGGCCCAGCCCCCGCTATCCCCAACTCACCTACCTGGCCCGGCCCTTGCGTCTCCTCACGCCCGCAATAGCAGCGCCCAGGCTGATCCTCTCACTCCGACTCACTCGGGGCTGCGCCGCCCTAAAGAAGGCCGCCTCCCATTGGCCGACGCGACAGCGCCGCGCGCAGTAAGAGCCGTTCGGATTGGCCTGGGCTTAGCGGCGGCCGCTGCTCCACACGCGGGACATGTTGACTTTCCGGCAGAAAGGGGATGAGCCAATCAGAGCGTGGGGAAGGTGGGAGAGCTCGCGCTCGCCGCGCGTGCGCGGGACCGCTCTAAGCGCGAGAGAATTCTCCGATGCGGGGAAGGGGGCGAGGCGAGAGCAGTGGGGTGGGCGGGGCTTGTCCGGTGGAGTGAGGGAGGCGCTGGAACGCGCCGCGGCATTTAAAGGAGCAGGAGCTGTTTAAGGAAACAATGGGTGCGGAGGTGGAAGGGGCGGTCGGCTCTGCACTAACTTAATGCTTGCGTTTTGCCACGGCAACGTTTGTGATGGACAACATCTGAGCGCCTGGCGCCAAGCTAGAGCTAGTCGACTCTCACCTCGAGGCTGAGGCGTTTTAAAGTGAGAGTATTGTGCCAGTGCTTCGACGCATAAGTAAATTTACTGCCAGGTAATTTAGTAGGAACCAGTGGCCCTACCGCTTGTGCTGGATTCCGCTCCCATCAGCTCCAGCCTTTATGTCATATAGTCAGGGATTATGGGAGCTGGATATCAGCAACAGTTCCCTACTCCCGTCTGAAAGGGACTGTGTGCTATGGTGACGGATAATGCAAGAAAGCCTCAAGGAAAGAATAAACGTATTGCACATTTGTGCAGAATCACGTGTTCACATCCTGGCAAGAAATTGCATTCGCAACTTCCTACCCTCTGAATATGCAGCGTTTTAGAAATCCATCACAGGCGTGTAAGACGGAACACAGTAATCCCCGCTGTGAAGTGTAATAGCTTTGTAAAAAGTAGTTAATTCACAGATTCAAAGTTGGGCTTCTTGCTATGCGTGAGCATCACGAATGAACATGCAAATAGGCCCAAGGCTAACTGTACCATGAGTTCCAAAGGGTGCCAATATGTCTAGTTTCAAATTTCTCATATCTGTGTGTCAAAAGAGGTGGGAAGCAAAGCAGGATGGTATTATTTACTGTTTACCATACTTCCAGTTTTTAAATGTCAGTGACTTTAGTCCTAGACATACTGATTTAGAATGAAACTCCATTGAAATTGACATAGGATTGGGCTGTGGTGACAGCTGCTGCAGGAGAAAGGGTTAGAAAACCCCTTGGGGCAGAAAGTTTCTCCTGCCATGCAGTGCCAACTCCAGATTGCAGAGGGGCACCCTTAAGGCAAGATGCCCTCAGAGCATCCAGCTATTTCAGTGCACACCTCACAGAGGCACAGGAAGCTGCCTTATAACAAGTCAGAAAATTGGTTGTTCCAGCTCAGGTGTGGAGAACCCTTTTCAGGCTGAGGGCCACATTTCCTTGTGGTCAACTTAACGGGGGCTGCATACGGCCAGAAGCAACAGTAGGCAGAGCGACGGATGTGCCTCAAGCCTACATTTCAGCCATGCAGAGCATGGCACACAACACCTATATTTTTGCCTTCCAGACAGGCAAAAGTACTCAAGGAAGGGGTGGTCTGGGGAAGAGTCCTGAGAGTCAAATGAAGAGGCCCAGAAGGCTGTATTTGGTCCCCGGGCCTTAGGCTCTTCATCCAGGCTCTAGCTCAATATTGTCTACACTGGCCAGCAGCAGCTCTCCATGGTTTCAAACCCGGGTCCCTTTCAGCTTTATCTGGACCTTCTGGGTTCAAGCAAGAGTAGGCAGGCAAGCAGGTGGGACGTTGGCTCACTTAACCACTCTGGGGAGAGCAGGCTGGCAAGGAGGAGTTGCTGCATGCTTGCTTACTCACTTGCTGGGAGCCAGAATAGAAGTATCAAGGAGGAAGCCGTGGCAGCTGCTGCTCCGCCTTGCTCATTCACCAAGATGGGTGAGTGACAGCAGCAATGAGGAGGAAGGACGGTGTTTGCCACTCACCCCCCTTGTCACGGTCTCCCTCCAGAATGCTCCTGCTGTTCCACCTTGTTACCCTTGACACTGTTCTCTCAGACTTCCTCTCCCACTCTGAGTGAGCAGCAACAGTAAAGAATGAACAGCAGCAGGGATTATCCTCTTCCTGGGATGTGGACCTTGGTGGATACCTGCTGATGCCAATCCCTGCCCTGCTCCCCACCCCTCCAGTGCTGATTCCATGTCCTTGAAAGCAAGAAGCCAAATCCCTAAAATATGCAGAGGAGTGCCCTTGTCAAGTTGTTTTGACCAAGTAATTCAAGTGCTGAAGTGGGGTGTGGGGTGGGGCTGTTTTTCCCCCTTTAGATATTAATCATTGCTGCAAAGACAAAAATCGGAGCATGCCAATCTGCCTACCTTCTCAACGAGTCATTTCTGTAGAAGCAAGTTTCCAGCACACACACTCACAATTAGCTTGTGCACTTTCATTGCTAAACCTGAATAGTCAGATAGTCTTTGACATTTTACACACCACCAATTAGGGGAAAAATTGAGAATACTGCCTCAAGATAGTTCTGAAATCGTTTTAAACTTTGAAACAGAAGCCATGTTTGGTGCCAGACACCCTTCATTCAATAAGATCACTCTTTTCTCCTCCGGTCCAGTCACAAAAAGTTAGAACTCCTGCAGCATCGGATCAAAGTCCTGTCTGGTCCAGTCAGTGGTATCAAGCCAGGACTTTCAGGCAGAAGTTCAAGGTTCCAATCAGAATGAATATGAAGGCCTTCAAACACAGCAGGGCTGGCTTATCACATTTTGAAGTAAACGAAGAAATAAAACATTATTGTCTAAGAGTAACATACACAGTAAGACCTTTGGAACTTCCCAATGTTTGGTAGAGCAGTCTGTAGTATATCTGTTGCTATAGGACAGGTGTAGGGAACCTTTGGCTTTCCATATGTTGCTGAACTACAACTCACAACAGCTCCAGCAAGCATATGGCCAATAGTCAGGGGTGATGGGGGTTGTAGTTCAGCAACATCTCGACTGCAAAAGGCATACACAGTGCTATTTTTTCTAGAAAAATAGGTTCTGTGCCCACCTCTGCTGTAGGATGATTATGGAAGCGGGATCACACTGCTGTTTTCGAGATTTACGTGGAGGGGGGTACTGGGAGAGTTTTAATGTATCTGATAATATTATTTATTATTGATGTGTTTTGTTTTATGCTCTGAGCCCCTCTTGTGATTTTTAATGGAGAGTAATATTGTTAACAATACTAATTTTTAAACGCACAATTGCCGATCCTGTTTGGTGTTTTGTAACACTGCCAGAATCATAATTCCCTAATGATATGTGCTACCCCAATACTGTGCATCTTTCCACAGAAGTGCCACCCACTGAAATGCACCTTCTTACAAAATATGCAATTTCCAAGGATATAAAATTTTAAATGTATTATGTTGCTGAACAGTTTTCTTTTGGGGGCAGCTTCAAGAGAACAAACAGCGCAGCAAACAAGCAAATGACACCTATGCCGGGGTAAAGCTTTTCAGTAATTTGTGGTTTGAAGTTTAGTCCTAAACCTTGGCAGGGTGTGTACAGACATAACACTTATCTCTCAGCCAAACTTATTTCACCCAACTGTTGTGAAGCTAAATGGCTACTCTGAATTCCTTGTAGAAAGGCTTGGATATAACTAATGAGAAACACCCCTGCTTCCAAGGAAGTGAACAAGATGGTGTCATTGGTTGCTGGATTCTAGAAAATGGGCTGTACATCTTCCTCTTCTTTATCAAATAGCCTTGACTACAAAAGCTATTTTACCTCATCATCCGTTTGCGTGCCCAGTTCTCCCTTAGGGAGAGCTCTAGTTTCCTTAGGCAGGATGGGAGTAGATATCGGGGTGCTATCTGACTCAGTTGATGAGGCACCTCTCCTTCGGGGGCCCTGCACAGAAAGATTCACATTCTTCAAACATTTCTGTTGCATTCCTTTTTGACAGGAACCCACTTGCCTATGCTATCAAAGCCATTCAGGAGGAGAAGGTAGACAAAATTCACAGATATGTGGAGCATTGGAATGTAACAGATCCATTGATTTATTTGTAGGTTTTGTCATGCACTTTCCTTCAAAGAGGTCTCAAGCAGCTGTCATGAGGAGAAACAATATCACAGAATGGTGTGCTATCAAGTATCTGATAAGCACAAAGAATTCCACTGAAGTATTTAAACAGGAATCACACTGTTATGCAGTACAAATGAAGTCAAAATATGCTTGCCTATAATGCGGCCCCGTTTCTACACAGATTTTATTTCATGAGCAGATGGTACACAGAATGGAGCCTCTCTAGTTGATATCTTAATAGGTGCGTGTATGACAGGATGAGAGGCGGGGTTTTTTACCTTTCTTCCATCAGAAACACTTTCCAGTGTTTTCTCTTTGGATAATTCAGCAACACTGCCACAACATCCCTGAGAATTTGTGGGCATGTTCTAGATACTGACATGGGGCACTGACCAAGTTTCAGCATTGCTCTGTGTGAACTGAGCATACAGCCTACAATACACATCCTCCTGGCTGCACATTGCAGGGCAAGACCAATTGCAGGGAGCAAACTCTCTGCATATCCTAATGGATCTTTCTCATTAAGGAATCCATGAGGTTTCTGAAAATAGTTTGAAAACCAGTGCCCTGAGATGTGCAGTGTAGGACTTTAGGCATTGCAATCCCCAGTGTGACATTCTGTGCCAGTTGTTATCAAGAGCAGCCACTGTTACAACCAATCTCTTGACACAACAAGCAATTTATGCTAGCAGTTCCTGATCCAACAACTGCCAAGCAAGTCGAAGCCTGCACACCTGCACGTGAATGATGAACTCAGCTTGATGCATATCAGACTATAGAAGCCATTTAGTTAAAGGTTGCTTGATGATCTCATGCAACCTATATAGCTCCTTGGGTTTCGGCCAATTTAAACAATGGCCAGGATTTAGTAGTACAGTACATGAGAGAGAAAGCTTGTAGAACCTCTCATGACATGATCCAGTTTATACTGGAAGGAGTATTCTAGCATCATACCCTTAAATCAGACATGTCCAACTCCCAAGAGACTGCGATCTACTCCCACTATATAAAATCTGGCAGTGATCTACCCATTGAGGGTTTTTTTGGGGGGGGCGCATCATTCAGGATCACGTGATCGACCAGGGATGCCCCGCAATCGACCGGTTGAACATGCCTGCCTTAAAATGATGCCATCTGCTGATTGTATAAACCAACCATGAGTATGCAACTCTTGTACAGCCTTGTACTCTCTCTATTAAAAAAGCTGGAAATTCCTGGAGGTGGACAAGTATAAAAAAAGGTCTCATTCACAGCTTAAGATAACTGCCAGTGTCTTCATGTTAACCAGGGAGCCAAGGCAGTGCTTTTTGTTCCTGGCCAAGAATCATCAAGCACTGCTGTGCAAAGATGATAAGGAAGTTGCAGTACCCTGTATTTCCAGGATGCCATTTATCTGGAATTGCAGATTTTCTTGCCAACTTTATTTCAAAACCAACAGCCAAAATATAACATTTATTAAGTCTGTTTTAAATGTCCAGGCACTTTAATTTCAGGGCTTCTCCTTAGAGTACAGGCAGCCTCAGTGGTGGTCTCTGAATGTTGTTGAACTCCCACTTGCCCCCACAATCATGGCCAGTGGTCAGGGATAATAGGAGCTATAGTTCAATAACATTTGGAGAGCATCATCTTAGCTACAGCACTGCCTTAGGGGATCCCACTCCTCAGTATGTTTTTAAGGGTAGAGGCAGTGACCAATAGTCGCTGTCCACACTAACTGACACTGTACTCCATTTACACATTGCTTAAGCAGCTCAGTCCAGCAGAATGCTCCTGCTGGAGAAAAACACTGGTGCCCTTTTCCACTTCCTCAAGGTTATCCTTTTAAGCTCCTCAAAAGGAGCAACAAAACTAAGGGGGGAAAGACATGGCATTTGTGGGGTCCCCATAGAGGAAATGAATTGAAGCAGGTGTATTCTTAGGCTTAAAGTTCAGAAAGTAAATGTCAGAGGCAGCACTTGGTTACCCAAGTTAAGCACATGTAAAAACTGCTTCTGTTGAGCAAAGCTAAGCGCATGTACTATCCATATTACAAACAGAATTCTCCCCATAGTTTTAACAGATGAATTGAGACATTGTGAGTTTGGCTTGAATGACTTCTCACAAAAGATACAAGACCAGCTAAAGTTAAGGGGTTGAATCCAGAGTTCCATGGAGCAAAAGTCCATGGATGCTGCTACAGATGGTAGAGATGGAAAGGACACTGTCTCTGATCCCCCCTCCCCCTACGCACCTCTATTTCCCCAAAAAAATCTTCTTAGGGACAGTTAGCAAATAGTTTATTGACTTGTATCACATAAAAATATTACAGAACCTTATTTAACTAACAAAACTTTTATTGACTTTTTAAACAAGGTGATATTAACCGTGCAATCCTATGCATGTTTACTCAGAAGTCAGTCTCATTGTGTTCAATGGGACTTAATCCCATGTGTGTATAGGATTGCAGCGTTACTTTTTGTTCAGCACAATATGGAAAGTTAAAGCCCAGTGAAAACGCATTTCCCCTCACAAAGTTTATCCAGCTGTATATTTTATTTAAGAAGCAGATTGTCCAAGCTTTGTTCTCAGTTTGCAACTCCATTCTGAACCATTTGAAGATATTCTTTGTACAGTTTTTCTTGTGCTTCATAGAGTTTCTTTAGTTTCTTTGTTTGACCTTTGCTGAGTTCTTTGCCTTCTGTGTCATGAGTTGGAAACCCCTGGAAAACATTAATTCATTATCTTTGGACCATGTTATCTCAACGTTTTTGTTTCTTTCTGCTGTGGTAATGCAATAGCATTATCCCTTTTCACCAGTAATTAGGCATTATCAACAAGAAAAATAAAAACCTGGGTTCTTTGCTTATTTATTCAAGCCCAATAAACCACATATGTAACTCCAAAAGATTCTGAAAAAAGCAGTAACACATCAAGTTAGGAAATGATTTGGAAGAGTTTAAGGCTGAACCTCCTTATTAAGCATCAGTTAGTAGTCAACATGTCTGTCTCCTCTAGGTGCAGGAGGTAGGGTTGTTAGGACTCACCTGCCTTATCACTATTTTCCTTTACATGCACAGAAAACCATAGACATGCATCCTCATTGAAGAGGGGTGAAAAATGTGCCAAAGTTACAAATATGAAAAGGCTCTAGAATTTGTGGCTGTAACAAAAGACTCACATGCTTTCATATGATGCAGAATTATTTGGGAGCAAGTCCCATTGAATTCAGTAGAGTTTACTTCTGCATAAACGTGCATAGGTTGTATAGCTGGTGTAGTGTGGTGGTTGAGCTCTAGCCATGAACTCTCAGCCAATATACAATATAGGGGATAATAATACTGCCTTGCCTTACAGTGTGTTCTAAGGATTGCAATTAGATAATGCACGTAAAGCCCTTGGATCACTTAAAAGTGCTACACAAATGTTAATAAAATAATGCTTACTATCTATCTATCTATCTAAATTGTCCAGGATTGAATTAGCAGCTTTCCCCAGGATACAATGTTCAAGGAAGAAAAATTGCAGTAATGCTTACATTTTCATCAAATTTGGAATACTTGTCATGCTCCGATTTAAACATTTCTCCTGGGGGGGTTTTCATTTTTGCCAATTTTACTGCCTGCAATATATTTAAAAAGTGTTACAACTCTGGAATACATGAATATCACAGCCAGTATTAACCTCCTACATCAAAACAATTCCTGAAAACAAATTTAAGCTAATACTCTGATGCTCATCCTTCCTAAGACACAACCCGCCCCCACAAAAGGCTGTCAGAAAAGCATATAAGTCTTTGGATTTAAAACTGGTTTGGGTCCTGAATACAAAAGTATTTTCAAAATCTGCTGAAACCTGTGTTTTTATTTAATTTCCCCATTTTCTCATACCATGTATTGCAAGATGCGAGAACAACTTGCAAAGCAAATGTCTGGTAAAGTTTTAAGAGACACTTGCTATTTTAGCTTTCTATTGGTAAGACATTCCCCTTTTAAAGAGATGCTGCTCTGTGCACTTGTGGTGTTGATGATAAGAGTTTTTAAATATATTGAACTCGATCCAGATCCAAGCAGGAGGTGTGCTTACAAGACACTCCCATTGGTGGAAAGGAGTAGGGAGGAGAAATTCTAGTGATCCCTCCTCCTGCCTGCAGCTCCCTATGCCCCTTGAAAAGCTGAGTTGGAGGGATCCTCCATAACACTATAGAAGGTCACAGAAGAGCCATTCTAAATGCAACCCAGCAATATGTTGACTCTATAGAAGACAGAGGCCTAGCAAAACATGAACATTTTGCAGATGATCAAAGCATACGCCAGGAACAAAAATAGGCTATGTATACATGGTAGGGGTGGAGAGATTGGGGTGGTGGTAGCAGAGAATATACAGCATATTTGGGCTACCAGGCTGTGACTGAAGCAGATTCAGTTTTGCCTGTTGATAAAGCCACCCCACACAACTGAGAAGCCATTTCCTTGTGTTTGGTAGCAAAACCCAATGTTCTCTCCTGAAAGATTCCAACATAAAATGTTTGGAATAAATGGCTATAAGCAGAGAGTTGGCTGGGCAGGTCTCTCCGCATCTCACTCTCTGCTAATATTATACTGTTGGTTCTGGAAAGAGGGTGTCTTTGGCATCTGTTGGATGCTGGAGCAGTTGAGTGAGTGTCATTCATGCTGTAGGTCTACCAAAGTACTCAATGGTTTGGGAACGGCTGCTGGGGCAAAAGGTGGTTCAGGGGTTTATGTGTTGAGGGGCTGTGTGGCTTAAGGTCTCTCTAACATTTTGGCTCTGCTTTGCAGCTCACATAACAGAGGAGTAGGTGACATAAACGGAAGATAAAGCCTGAAACATGCCTTTTCTCGCCTGACATCAGTGCCATTAAAACCAACCTTTAAAATGTATATTTAAAAAGTATTTGGTTACTTTACCTCCTGTTCCTGTTTCTTTCTAGCTGCCTCTTCTTTCTTCCTTTTTTTCTCTTCTTCAATCTATGGAAAAAGAATTTGAAAAGCAACATCAGGATTTAAAAAATACAGAAGTAAATCACTGAGCATTTTATTAGCAAATCATCCACAGCTATGTTTTATACAGCAGGATCCTAATTAAGCTGTTAGCTTTACAAAGTTCTATCCAGAACAACCAGTCTTTGACTTTTGAGGGAATTAAAATCACCAGCTCTGCATGTTCCTCATTCATATGCACGTCCCAAGGCTCACCATAATGCAATAAAAATAGTATGTGTGCTAATGTAGTAATCTCAAGATTTATGTCGGAAGGTACTTGTTAGGTGGGTGGGGAGAATGGTGTCATTATTTTTATAGGAGTGCATCACCACTGAGGGCTACATCTATAAATGGGAAGTAACTTTTATTTTACTTGCTTATAAATGACAGGATTTTTGTTCATTTTTCTCTCTGAAGATGGCACTTGTCAGCTCCAATGAGTGAACATACCAAGAGAATCCTAGAGTTCTCTTATTCAGAAACTCTGATAAGCAAAAGCCAGGAAAAATTGTAGAGCTTTTTAAAAGGAAAGAAAGGAGTTTGGAACACTGGCCATGTTAAAGTCCTTTGGTCAGATGATTGTGTCTTAATTACAGGAGTTTACCTGGTTTACAAATGCCAGGATTGCCACAGATTACAGGGGGGTCGGAGGGGCAAGGCGACTGGCAAAGCGCCAGTAGGGCAGTGGAGCCAATATAGCTCTACAATCACTGCACCCAAACCACGTGCCTGCCACCTTGCCCCTCCCCCTAACAGGCTGTATCCCTATTGGGAAGCCAAGTGAGCAGTGCTGCCTCGCCCCATCAATTGCTACAGGAGGTCTTTGCATGGTTGGTGGGGTCTAGAAAGTCCAAAATTCCCAGCAGAAGCTGTGCTTGTGGAAGGAGACTGATGCAGGCTATATTCCTCTGACCATCCCAAATGACGTTAGACAAAAATTAGGCACATCTAGACAGAAACTAGTTCAAATAACGTATAACCTTTTTCTTCTCTTCTCTTTCTTTTAGTAAGGTGTCTCTGTCCACTAGCTTGACCACAGTTGGGAGTCCTACAATAAAAGCATTACAAGGAATAAATGATCATATATATTACTACTTTAAAGTATTTATCCCAGTGATACACACCAGGGATGGAAACGTGTGGCCCTCTAGATGCTGCTGAACTCCTCTGCAGCTATTTAAAATATACATCACACTGCTGAACACCAAAGGCAGAACTCACTTAACCTTAATTGATGGACAACTCTTGGAAAAAGATGGGCAAAAGTTTGAGAAATCTATGATTTCTTGCTGCTATTATTTGCTGTTGTGTCTATTTCACATCCAAATCATCACCATATTTACTTGGAAGAAAATCCTACTGAAATGCCACTTCTACATAAATGTATTTAGCATTGCATCTTTTAAGAGTCCAGGGTGCTTGACAAAGCTCATTCATTTTGTTACTGCGCCTCATTACTGTTAGTTGGAAACAGACACCAGGATGTACTAACTTGTCAAAAGCAAGACTGGAGCCCAGTTTGATTTCCAACTTAATTACCTTCATGATCTTCAAACCGAACTCCATGCTCGGGAAGGACATCATCTCGAAGAGAATCACATAGCTGCAGAACTTCAAACACTACAATTACAAAGAATAAGAAGAAACCATTAATATGAACATCTGCAAAAGTTCTTATCTTTTAGTCAGGTGGAAGTTTTATGAGAAGGGAACACCACATTTTATTATGTCATAGAGCAATGGGTTTGCTCTCCCCCTTTTGGATGAATGACATTTCCAATTCCACTATGCTATGGGGTGGGGGAGAACTCCACAGTTGCTGTTCTCCTTCTTCAGTCCTAAACACATGTGCTAGGGAGTAGGTCCTTGGAACAAAGTGGGATTTAATTGCTAGCAGAAATACATATGATTTTCTCCCCACCCTCAACTCTTTAGTCCTTGTCTCTGCTTTCCTCCCCATCCTTCCTTTTCACTGAACCTCCATCTTGAAAAGCAAAAGTCAAAAGTCCCCTAGAGTGACATAGGATTATAAGTACTACAGCATAAGCTATCAACTCATTAAAAAAGGTTGAGGTGAACTGGGGCATTAGCCAGTTCTTCCCCATTCCACATAACAGGTAGAGATATCTATTTCGTTAGAACTATTAGCCTCTTATAGTGATTTAAAGTCTGCTTGCCTGCCTCCAAGCCTGCGTATCTTAATAATAATAGGTCTTTTAGAAGTGGGCGGGATGTTTTTAATTGATTATGTTTTCCTCTGTTTTAATGTATCTGTGTGAGGTTTTTTTCTGTCTGCCTGGTTTTAAGTTGTTTGGGTTGCCCTGGACAAGATAAAGTGACTAACAAATTTAATAAATATCAAAATAATATCTTCATCCCCAGTAGTTCAATAAAAACTAGAGAGTTTTAAAAAAATCCTTTTTAAATACACGCTGAAAAGTATTGTCAGGAACAGGTGAAGAAAAAGCTATAAGTGCTCTGGAAGGAAGGTATTCTCTGCAGTTGCTCTGCATTGATGTCTCCCTGAGTTATAAATATTCACCAGCCTAAAACTATGAATAATTAAACTTTAGCGGCAAAGAGGAGAAAATTCCTTCTTGGCAGAGGAGAATGAGAGATGGGTGTATAAAAACCCCCCATTATGCGGAGGGTGAGAATATTATCCAAGGTATTATATTTTCTGAAGAATTAATATTCTGGCATCAGGAATTACTTCAGGACTAATGTGTGCCAACATTGTGTTTTCAAAGGGACATCAAAGACAGAAGGTTTTAGTGATAATCCATAGAAGAGCATGTGCCAAATCCTGATGAAAGGCATGCTCAACTACAATCTGCTTCAGTACAGCAGTCTCCTTCCTCCAATTGCACAGCCACAAACTTCTGAACCACAAGGGTTTTTTCACCCTCAAATGCTGCTGGTGGTGCAATGCAGAGGAGAGAGATATATCAAAACAAGTACCACCCCGTCTGCATGCACACTGTTCTTGCATGTACATAAATGAATTTGATTACTTATAACCAACACAACTATGTAGAAGATTATTAGATTTCTATAGGTGCACCAGTATGGAGGTCACCACTTTTGCTCCAGCGAGCCAACACAATTGTTTGGTGACTGAACTCATGATTTGAAGTTCCTTATTCTCAAAGGAAGGAGCTGAAAAGAAAACCCAACTGACATTCCTTGGCAAGGCTTCATTTGAGGGGAAAATTCTTTTCAATGTACAGCTATCAAATTATCTGAGGGGGGTAGCTTTCTTTCATTCACTGTGCGTTATCACTAGAACATAAAAAAAGCAAATCAGTTCCCTGCTAAGAATGGCCAGTGTTGCTCTCAGGGTTTCTGGTGTCTACTCTTCTTGTACCAGTGATAAAGGAAATTTTATTTGCTTGGCATTTTAATATCCCACAATTAAAAACCTCCGCTTCATGATCCATGTTTGAGCGAATACTTTGCTGAAACTCCAATTCTCTCTCTCTCTCAAGAAAGAAAGAAAGCTTTCCACATATAAATGATGAGGCTCTGCAATGTCTGAAAATAAGAGGATAAGAAGGCGCATTGCCTCAGCTCAGAGTTTTATAGGAAGTTGTAATGAACGCTGGTTAGGGCCCTTTGCCTTTTGATGAGATTCACCTGCCCCTCAGTCTTATTCATGCATTGCTGCAGGAAGTGATGGACTCACACACCCCAAGTTTAAGTACTAGCTCCTAAGGCACTATCAAATATAACCACGGAATACACAGGTTTTCTTTTCCAGCTTCAAAAATATGCCTCCAGAGGAATATAACTGAGGGAAGACAACCCCTGACATACCACAGTAAGATTACTACTATGCAGTTAGGAGAAATTCTATGTATTTTTCAAAAGCAAAGCACATACATTATGGGGATTTTTCTGTCAAAACACACAAGTTTTAATTGGTATATCCTATGGAATAATGTTAAGCGGCATTCTGAAAACTCACAATACAAAGGGCCATCATTTACTTTCATCTGTTAAGAACACGGCAAACACATATATGTAAACACATTTGCATACAGAGACATTCACACCAGGGTTGGTCCAAGAAACTTTGCTATCTGAGGTGAAACAACAAATGGCACATTCTCCATCCTGATCCAAAGTCAAGATACAGAGGAAAGCTGTCTTCTTTCTTGGCACCTATGGCAGAAAATCCAACAAGCGCCTGCTCCATCCCAGCAGTAAAATACGGTAGTAATAAATAAATGATTTGCTGCCCTTTCATGACTTGCATAATCAGCTGCCTCAATCTGGTTAATGGCAGAGCTGGCCCAGACTCATACGCAAGTAAAACGCAAGGCAAATGCAGGCAGACACCTCCCTAGTTTTTGGCTGTAAGAGTTTTGAAGAGTACATGCGTCTATGTGCCCACACCCATATTGAGCATGCAGATGAACAAGTGTGAGGAAAAAAACAACACTACGGTACAAATAAAAATGACATTTCATAAGACAATTGCAACATTTGTGGAGATTTCTATTTGTAAAAAAAGCACAGAATTAACATTACCTTTCTTTTCTCGGGCAATTTGCCGCACACCTTCTCTGAACTCGGACAAAACCTGTAGGTATGGCATCACTGTAGATTCAAGCTGCAGAATGAAACATTTTGTCCATTAGTTGAGATTCAACTCATTTCTTTCTGGTTTCCCCTGAAAATACTGCTAGGAAGCATAGGAACCTTGGGAGCAATTCAGTATAACACTAAGCAGATTGCTCCATCAGCACAACCATTTCTGCTTGCCTGATGGAGCTATCTGCCCTCCACCCCCAACCCCCCGTGTGCTGTTCTGGGGGTTTTCCTGACCACCCCCAAGAATCAATTTGGGTGGGGTGGGAGAGAGGAGAAGAGACAAAGTCCTTACACTTCTGCTGGCAGGGCTCGTTGGTTGAATGCCGCCTGTAAGACGCTATCTTCTACCAAGTCAGATCACTGGCCAATCCCAGCTCAGTATTGACTACTCTGACCAGCAGCGGCTGTCCAGGGTTTCTGGCAGTAGTCCCTCCCAGCCCTATCTAGATATGACCTTCGCAAGCAAAGCTTTGGCTCAACAACTGAACTCTGGCCCTTCCTTGCTATGCTCTCACAGACAAATATAATTCTTCTCTCTTACCTAAATGCAATTGAAGTAATTCTGTGATTCAGTTTTACTGCAGAATTTTATATTCGTATGAGCAGAAAAAGTGGCTAAGCTTCAGCATGTAATCAATCTTTCTGAAAGCCGTGAGCAGAGTTGAGATTGCCCTAGTAAAATTTCCCTACAACTTACGTTTAAGTTTTGGGCACTTCCTCCAACTGGGAATCCAATAGCCTCATCGCTTTCTATAGCACCGAACACCTATGCGAGTGAAACACAAAACAAACTGAAAAAACACGCAGCAGCAGATACTTTAACACTGACAGAAAATCCAGCCCCAAAGGCTGGGAACAAAACTTTGCTGGGCAAATGAGTTTGCTGGACACTATCTGCACTGGGTTGGAGCTGCAATTAAGACATTATTTCCAAGAGTAAACATTGCTCATAGCATGGCCTCCTGGAAGTACAGGGGACTGCAATATTTCTACGATCTTTGCATAGCAGTGCTTGATGGCCATTTATCTATGTGCAGGAAACAGCAAAACTTTGCAAACAATTCAAGTACTACCACCATTTTATACTGATAGCTAATCCTTCTTTCAAAAGTGCTACATTTTTGTCACAATTATTTCCTTGTGGTAGGGGAATCCCTCCAGAAGTTGCTGGGCTGCAACCACAAACATCTCCAGCTTGGCTCACGGTCAGGAATGACTGGAGTCTTATCTAAACAGTGAAAAGGCTGACACATTCACACACAGTTACAACACGCATGCAGCAGTTTCAAAGGTTTTGTGAAAATCCCATACCTTGAACATCTGTGTAAGATAGAGGCTTATATTTTCCAGCAGCATTCTATTTGGCATTTGCCTCGCAGTCTTCTTTGCAGCAATGTAGGAATTACACTGACTGACCAGCGATCGCACTTCTTCCAAGACTGTGCGTGTATCAATGTTGTCACACAAGGCTTCATGGACTGCTAGCTTCTTGTCATAAAAACTAGCCAAGGAGGGCAGGGAAACAAAGAAGGACCAACATGTCATTTGTGTCATGCTTAATGGTTTTCAGTCAAAGATTGCAGTATTCCATGGATAAAAGAAAGCCAAATTCATTTCAGTACTTTGCTTGCTAAGGTAAAACCTGAACAGTCAGATAGTGGGAGAGAAAAGCCCTACCACATACTTGGTGGCAACATTCAGATGTCATGATAAACGATGGTTTACCATGATGAAAACAAGCCAACCCTACCTCCAGGCTTGTACACTCCTCCTGCCATATCTAAACTCAGGTTCAAGTGGCACAAGTCAGGAAATTGCATATTTACATGAAAGACTCCTTTAGCAGCAGTTAGAAATTGAGCAAGAAATACAAGAAATAGTTAGTATCTCACTAGACTCCCACATACACCATTTCTCTCTTGCATTTCAGAGTACATACTGGGGGAAAAAACAGATCTTGAAACCAGCTTTGGAAGGAGAGAAAAGAATCAAACAACTTGCCAGGTAAATGAAGGATAAGAAATATGAAGAGCGTTATGGACTGAAGCATGGAAAATTACAAAAGAGAGAGAGAGAAAGTTATCAGAGAAGAAAAACACAAGAAAAGCAAATCCATTAAGAGAATATGATATAATGGTGCTAAAAAACAGAAAACATTTATATTACAGAGACAGCATTTTATTTTAACAATCCTGCCAATCAAATCTGTAAATGTAGCACTCCTCTGACTCCTCTGATGAATTACAGTAAGTACTATAAGATTTATTAGTGGCATTCAGAAATCATGACAGGTACAAGCCTGGGGCTTGTGTTCTTCATCCCTCTGATGTGGCAATCAGAAGTTCAGAAGCTTTTGCTTCTGTTTCTGATTAACTGCAGTGTGTCATGTTGTCAAAACCAGACAAACTGTGGTCAACAAACCAACTTTAGATCATGAGTTAAGAAAGTTGGATTGTTTCAATCAATCATAATTAGTTGAACCACAGTTTAAGGTTTGGATGCAGGGCTAAGGTGTGGTTAATCAAAACCAGATGCAAAAGCAAGTCTGCATAAAGTCTGAAGTTCCCTGTGGGTTGTTTTCACAATTAACCATAGTTTACCTTGACATCCTAATACAGCCATTTAAAGCATCAGGATTAACAAAACAGTTAGGTGTTTGAATAGAAAACCTAAGTATCTAGCTGCAATCCACAAGCCAGTAAGTCAAGTCTATTGAGACTGAGTACATTCTGAGAAGTTTGGTTTTCAGGTATTATTTTAAAACAACCATTTATAATCCCTGAGGTGATGAAAACAAAAATAAGAAATGTGTGGTCAGTGCATAATAAATTGCAGAAGCCAAGAAAGGGTAGAGGAAATTCCCAGTGTCAGGGGTCTGCCTTTAATAACCCCCAGTGCTCTATTTACGCATGCATGACAGAATAAAGTATGCAAAACAAATACAATGATATAAAGTTGTTTCATGTTCCTAATTTATGCAGGTTTCAGAATTTAGCTTTTGGGATGCAGTGTGGGTGTGTATAGTAAAAATAAGCAAGGAAACACATCTATGTGAGGAACTAAGAAAAATAGTCAGAAAGCACGTGAAAGGATCTAGGATCTGCACCACAAGCAGTCTGATTGCTATGTGAATTAACAAGTAACTGAGATCCAGGGGAAAGTGTTGTAGAAATGCAAGATTATCAGGACCTTGCTTGCACCAAAAGGAAATGCCAGTTTGAAAAATGGGATCCATTACCATGAATATACAAATGTCTATTCATGAAGAAAGGAGGGGGAAAACAGGTTTCTCACTCACCTTTTATTCAGCTCTATTTCCTGGTTTTCCCATTTTTCAAACTGGCCTGTCACATCAGCGGGGGCCCGAAGGATGTCCTTCACATTTAAAAAGAACTCCTAAAAGGGGGAGGGAAAGAGCCCACAATCTGAAGTCTTCCTGTTGCAAAGTATACTGTCCAGTTAGCTATTTCAATACTCATATCAGACTCACTTTCAGCCAAGAACAAGATATACCCTGCATCTGCCAAGAAAAGCAACTTTTCTATTACCTGCTGTCAAGCTGATTTTTGTCTATGCTGTGACTTAGCATAATGTGATATGACACATTAACAAAAAAGCCAATGGTGTTTGCAATTAACGAAATTCAAGACCCTTCATCAGGTCTCAGGCAAAAACAGGATAATGATGGCCTACATCCTACTCCCCCCCCATGCCACTGCCCATTACAGTCTGAAGGATACCTTTCCAAGAGAGATCTTTTATTTAACTTACTACTACTACTAAGTTTCCTGTTGGTTACTATTGTTTTACCACAATATATATGCAAATATAGGATATATCAAGCACATTAGGTTGACCAAGTTGTTTTGAGCAGATTTGGGGATGAGAGAATTGGTGAATGGATACAGGAGCTTTTAAAAATGGTTTGCAAAACCTAGATTTGGAGTGCAGATCTGGTAAGAGATTAAAAAAACGACAGGCCAACCTGCTAAACCTGAGCACATATATTATACATATTTAGTCAGCAGAAGAAAACACCTGGTACATCACATTATTACAACCCAAAATTTGTACAGCAGAAAACATGAAGAGGGGAAGTAAACTTACATTCATGAATTTCTCATACTGAATAGCAGACTCCATGGTGTTGTTGGAATAGTCTAGCGTATCCTTCCAGGAATGCATAAGAAAAGCCAGCCGTAATTGCCGAGCTGTTGAGAGTTTTAAAAAGAAAATGGAAAAGAGTAGGAGGATATGGGACTACAGTAGAAACCATGGTGCCAAAGACAATAGAAAAGAAATTTTCATAAATGAAAAAAAATCAGTCAGATTAATCATTAACTGGTCTCAAAAATGATTTAAAAAAATAAAATAATGGAAAGTGTTCTTTCCTTAAATATATGTATATATTTATATCTTACCTGTGTGCTTTTTAAGTGCATCTTTTATTGTAATAAAGTTTTTCAAAGATTTGGACATTTTACAACCAGCAATTGTCAGGTGCCCGGTGTGGAGGAAATAGCGAACCCAGTGATCATTTTCAAAATATGCCTAAAAACACATGGGGGAGGATCATATAATACAGATATCTATTAGATTACAGCTGTATGGGGAGAGAGAGTGAAAAAAATGCTTCAATCTCCCATTTACATAGCCCCACTCCAACACACTTCTCTCTTCAGTTTGAAACATGATACAATTGTAGGATGAATTATCTACCATTACACATATTATTGATTGAATTATGGACTCCTAACATCAGTATTTTCCAAATTCTGGATACCTTGGCCCCTTTTTTTGGTGTGGATAAAAACTGAAGGCAAAGTGGAGGCACATTTCACTTGGCAGTCAAAAATCTATAAATATTCTTTCTCAAACAGCAGAGGCTTGGAAGTATTTAAGAGGCTACAGAGTGAATTTCCCCCTTGACCTTATGAGATTGATAGGCACTAAATGTATGTGTTTTGCAGTAGTTGTGCTTCCATATTTATAATTATTATTTTCCTCAAGCAGCTCTCAGAGAAGTAGGCTGGGACCTTCCCTGTGACTGCAAAATAGCCCAGTTAATAGGCCTCTCATTGCCCCCCTTTCCCAGAGTCAGAACTGTGCTGGAGCGTGGAGAAGGGGCCAATGCATCACTGAACCTCCCCGCTCTGGTGGATACAGAGCGACGGATGCATCAAACAGACAGGCTTCATTTCTCATGAAGCTCGCCTCAGAGCAAGCAAGTGCTCCTGACTCTAGTAATCGCTGCTTCAAACTGCAACAACACTTTTTCTTAACCTTGGGGGTTAAAAGAAGGCAGCCTGTACCAAGCGACTGCAACTTCAGCCGAGCCACGAGATTGCACCACTGGAATGAGGAAACTAGTTTCAACACCACCGCCCCAATCTAAAGATCACATAAAGGTATGTAAGTTCCTAAGTACACACAAAGCACTCCCTTCCCTGCCCCTGATACCACAACAAAAGACCTTCCCGTTCTCTTCAGAGAAGGTCGCAGCAAATCTATGTGGATGAAGAAAGGAGATGCAGTTTGGAAGCGACAAGCACTTCAGACAATAGGATAAACCTCATAAAGAGAAAGCTCATTTAACTAAGTAGGCAGTTGGGGAAGGTGCCGTTCTGTCACTACTGAGGGAGGAAGCCTTTAGAATCCAAAACCTTTGACAGAGCAACACCTTCAGATCCTGTATTATGTTTCCGCCATTGTGACCCAGAGACAAAGCCCCCGGGTCTCTTTTCCTAGTGACAGTTGCCTTACAAATGGGGCTCTCTTTGTGGCAGTTGCTAGTCACTGCTACTGCCTCCCAAAGTTAAGACACCATAATGTCAATTATAATTCTATTTTTTTAATCAAAAAGGAATGATGGAAGTTGTTATCCAAAACATATGGAGGGCACCATGCTGCCTATTCCTGCGATATACCAGGATTTGCACTTGCCTTCTAGCCCAGAATTAGAAACCTACTCCCAAGTCTGGTTTCAATTGCAAACACAAACCATAGTTTGTAAGTCTTGATGCAATGGCAAACTATTCTTTGCCTGACTAGGAAGGGAAGCACTGCGTGAGATGAATGTATAAAAGATCTGGACCTGACAAGCTAGAGAAAGAAGTAGTTTGTGCATGAGGGGAGGAGGAAATGCATGACCCCTAGGCTCAGACCCAATGATTATAACTTATTTGGCTACTTTACCCAACCCATTCAGACATCACACCAAGACATACTGCAGGGAGCTTCACTATGGTTTTCTATGATGTCTGAATTACAAAATAAAACAGTAGGAACGCATGAATTTAAAAAGCACTATTGTCTGATATTTACAAGTAGAACTTAAGATAATTTTAAAGTATAGTATCACTTAAAGCCAAGTTTAGCAACAGTAGCATGGTTTTTATTTTCAGTCTGCTTATGTGAACATTTGATAATATTTTCTCCTTTAACAGCCAACAGAGCCTACTTAATTGAATTACTTCCGTGCTCTCTGAACTATTAGTTGGGAAACATCCAACTCAAAGCCAAGTGAACCTGAGAGCTCTCTGGCAGGTATCAGAGCACGGTAAGAATTAGAACATGGGAGCACCTGCCTCAGATTGTGCCAACTCATTGTCATGATGAGGGAACCGAAGATCAAAGCCTCCTCCATGTATGTCCATAGAATCTCCTAGAATGGACCCGGCCATTGCAGAACATTCAATATGCCATCCCGGACGGCCCTGTTTTGAAATAAAGTAGGTTATTAATGATGTTCAGGAAAGTTCTCCCCAGTTAATGAGCCTATTAATGTTCATTAACTGGATTTAATAGTAGATATTTTAATGCAGAACTTTTATCTTGCAGCTTGAACTTAGTTCTGCATGCTCTGCTGTTGGAGCACTTCAGTTAAGGCAATCTTTGCACTGAATCAATAATCTGGCTTTACAAGGTCAGAGTGCACAATAAATAGTCAATCAAAAGCTACACTCTAAAAACAACTGACAGAATATCAGTGCATGGAAAAATTCAAGACAAATCATCTCAAAATCACCATTTAAAATCATTCAAAATCATCATTTAAAAGAAGTTTTTCAGTATTACTTTGTAGCCAACACATCACATTCTCACCTATGTTTTCCTTTCACAATTTTTATCCCCCAGGAGAGGTTCCTAAACTGACTAAATTTAATTGAAAGTAGAGACTCTTGATAAAACCATGAAATTTAGTTTTTAGGGTGTGTGCATGCAAGTGTATATGTGTTAGCCCCAACTGTGGTATCCCATCAGATATACAGGTATGGGGGGGATGCACCCTCTTTAAATTCTGTGCTTTTACATATGAAGACATAATAAGCAATCACCTGTTCCTTAGCAGGTCTTAAAATTAGGTAAATTCAACTTCAGATGAACAACACATTATATATTACTTAACGCTGGGTAAAAGATCAGCTGGAATATGTTTGGTTTTGGGCACCATATTTCAATAAAAAAATAAGTCAGTAGAAGGACAGCACAGCTATGAAAAAGGGGCAAGGGCAATAAGCCAGGGGTTCAGGCTAAAAACAAAGTAGGAGGAGTTTTCACTATGAAAATTCTTGGATTACAGGAGAAAAATAACAAAATATGTTGAAAAGCACATTTCAGTGGAAATTTCTACAAGGGAATAATCGATACCCCTGCCAACTATTATTTAAATTTTAGAATCCTATCAGTGTCAGTGACTTGATTAGATGCAGAACATTATTAAGAATCAAGACACCCCAGGCCATAATGCTTTGGCAGGACATTTAAGTTATCTGTCCATTATGATGTCAGCCTGCATCTTAAGATATGACCTGTATCCCCGTGATTTAAAAAAGTAGCGGCAGGAGATGTCTTAAGCCTGGACTACATGTTATGGAATATACTTACAGTGGTGCCTCGCAAGACGAAATTAATCCGTTCCGCGAGGCTCTTCGTCTAGCGGTTTTTTCGTCTTGTGAAGCAAGCCCATTGACAGCTTAGCGGATTAGCGCTATTAGCGGTTTAGCGGCTTTTAGCGGATCAGCTGATAAGCAGCTTAGGGCTTAGGAAAAGGGGGGGAAAAGGAAAAAAAACCCGCAGGAACTCGCAAGACATTTTCGTCTTGCGAAGCAAGCCCATAGGGAAATTCGTTTTGCGAAGCGCCTCCAAAACGGAAAACCCTTTCGTCTAGCGGGTTTTCCGTCTTGCGAGGCGTTCGTCTTGCGGGGCACCACTGTACTTTTAGTCTCCATATAAAACTGTGCATAAAGAGCAAAGTTATAGTGGATTGGATGCAAAGAGCCTGCTGCATAATCCCCCCATCCTGGTCTACAGCCAAACCTTATCCCATAAAAACTGGTTCCAGACAACTGAGGACATAGGGCACTAAAGACAAAGAGGGAAAACAACCACCCCCTCCTTCCATGGGAGCACAAGCATTTTCCAACCATGCAGCTGGATTGTTTGATCCAAGTCACAGTCCTTACTTTTCCCCAAGGAGAGTCCCATGAAGGCTCGCCTGGTTTGGAGGATTTCCACAAAGCAAAGTCATTTGGAGAATGCTTCTCACTTAAACGATCCACTGAGATACTCAAGTCACCTGTGGAGAACAAGAGGAAGAACATTTGTAACCTTCAGAAAGGAATCTTAAAATTGTATTTGTGTATGCACTGGAAAGCCCCTGACTGACAGTAATATTACCTTCACCCTCTTGAAGTGCTTTTTGATCACCTACAGCTTCAGGAACCAACTTGGCATAGGAGTGTTTCTCAGATGCATCAAATTTCATGGTATCAAAATAGACAGAGCCATTGGACACATAACTAGAAGACAAAAAGCAAAACTGTACCAAGTGTTCTAGAGTTTCACATACTTTCCTACTATTGGGTGGAATGCAACTTGTCCTCCTTTCACTGTTGCTCCAGCATGAGGTATGTGGTGATCAAGGAGAACTGGGTGCGATTTTTGCTAAAGCCTCTCAATGAAGCCCTCGTCAGCCCTGAAAATCTGTTTTGAAGTGCTCCCCAACCCTCTAGAACAGATTTTCAGGAGGAGGTGGGGCCTGCAAAGAGGAGGGTGAAATTGGCACACACAAAAAAAGTGCCCCACCTTATCCATTAGTGGATACATTTCACCAGTTGGCTAGGAACTACTGTATTTAAAGGTGAATTTCTTCCGCTGCTTTCCATGATGGGCAAGTTCGATGGGATTTACTCCAAGTTTGCTGGATGGGAGACTACTAATGATTTTGGAAGCTCTAGCAACACAAAACATGTAGAAACAGCATCTTTGAGACTGCCAATAAATAAAATGGCTTTCCATTGCCCCCCCCCCCCCGTCATATGGCCTTGTTGTGCCTTAAGGTCTGATGGCAAAGGTTTAATTAGAACAGAATTTGGGCTGCTTACATGTGAAGCACACATAGAGCTGCATGTGATGATTTTCTCTTGATTTACATAACACGTAAAATGTGAGACGAATCTATACGCACCCATATCCATTATCTACAATCCTTTGGACAAAGTCCACAATTTCTGGTACATATTCACTAACACGTGTTAAGACATCTGGAGGTAATACCTAGAAGCAAGCAAACAAAATAATATATATTCTCTGTTTCACAACTCTTCTTGTACCAGACTCTCTCAACAGCTTTGCTTTGCAATTAGTTCTATATTTGCACATAGAAAACTAGGCAAGTGGCACAATTAACAGGGACTTGTTGAAGAGAGTATTGCTGTATACTCCTGAGATTTATCTTATGCCCAACAACACCAGAGCTTTAAGTGTAATGGCACCTTCCCTTTGGCTTGCGCTTCCAATGAACATTACAGTATAGGCGTTCAGGGGCCTGCTTAAACTCATGGACAGGTTTCAGCTGAGTCCTATCAGTGGAAGCCATGAGCAATAATGTCTGCTTACACAATGGGGCTTTCCCTCATTCTCCTGCCCTTGTGCGCCCCCTTTATGGTACAATATACTTATGCTTTATTTTGAAATATAACTCACTTGGAAACCTTTTTAGGTAACAAGCAACTAATAAGTCCTATTACTATTATTAGCAAATTAAATAAACAAGCACACACCAATGGGCAGAAACTGAACACAGAAGCCCAGCATTTCTAGGCATCTGCTCTAATTAACCATACTGAAAGCATATCTGCAGTTTCCAAGAGCTCAAGATGAAAGATAATCTGTAAGGTTAGAAAGGCATGATCATTGCTCTAACTGCTGATGAAAGGAAAATCAGTCTTGATTTGTGTCTTGGCATGATTCCAGCTTCCTAGGTATGAAGAACAATTTTATGTACCTTGAAACACAGTGCTAGGGAGAGCCCTAACCAGACGGCCAGCAAAAAGTGTTAGTGTGTCATCTTGACAAATCAATATATATCAAAATGTGTCCATGGAGCAGTACTGTGAAGCCATTAATTATAAACAAGCTTTATAAGTTTGCTTTCTAGGCCTTCCAAGAGAGGGAAACTATAATAAATAAGTACCACCAACACTAGATTTCCATGTGCTTTTACATTTTGCTGAATCAATGTGCATACTTACATTGAGAGCTGCCATATCTTTATGATATTCCTCTTCCCAGAATTTAGGGAGCTTTGAAAATATAGAATTGTCAGTCACCTGACTGCCCAACCTAGTGTCCAGCCACTCAGAGAGTATATCTTTTGCTTCTTGCAATAACACCTAGAAATAAATTATAGATCTATATATAAAACACATAATTATCAGCAATGCACTTTTTCAAGATAAAGACTAGAGTGTTCTTTATTGTGATTAAATAATATTAATTTATTTGGGCCAGGATCCAAAGCTTGAGTGCATGTTACCAGTTTTGCCACCTGGAAACAACCTATCATACGTCTTGGAAAGCCACTCCTAAAGATTCCAGACCTTAGAGGATACTTTGTTGGGAAACAAGCAGCACTTACACACACTCTCTCTCTTTAGCGCTGGGGTGGAAGTGCTACTTTTACTCTTAAAATAATAGGCAGAATGTTTTCTCTCAAATCTTAGTGCTGTGGTGTTTAGCAGCAATATACTGGGAAATGAATTTCCCCTGTCTGTTCTTGAATGATCCACTCAAAAGCAGGAATATGGCTCTTTAAAGCCACTCCTACCCCAGCACAAGACTGGGAAGCACTGGAAATGCTAAGACAGAGTGTGTGTTTGTACACATGAACAAGTCTAGTGTGTGTGTGTGTGTGTGTGTGAACATGTGCACATGGCCTCTGCTGCCATGTGACCGTCAGAGTTGTGCCTAACCGTCAATACTTGGGCAAAAAAAGTTAAGTTACTCCAATGTAACTAAATAATTATGTAACCTCACAGATATAAATGGTTTCAATGAAGCAACGTCCCACCCTAAAATAGTAAATGGAGCTCAAGGATACTGTTTAATTTGCTTAAGGGCACAATAGCCCGTTCAGTACAGACCTCAGCATGTTTGCTGACTTGACCTTCAGAGTGTTTATTTTTCAGTGCACTTTCTAGAGGTTCCACAGCAGCCTTCACTGCACTCTGAATCCTTTCCAGCATCTGTTTCTTATCAGGGTCAGTGGTCTCTTGTAGCTTAGCTGCAAAAGGCTGATTTAATAAACATGAATGAAATATACATAAAACCACACTGAAGGCAACAAATAAGCATCACTTATTAAAATCATAGCCATCTTATAAAATATTCCTTAGAAGTTTTCTTGTGTTTAATTGTCAGCAAAATATCCAGAGAAAAGCAGCAACAAATGTCTGCATGGTAGAGTTTCAAAATTAAAATTGAATGTAGACATGCTATAGGGAGGAGGGTCATTACCAGGCATTTTCATGGGGAGCAACCATATTAAAGATGAGGACATTCCCCTTCCAGACTTAAAGATAACAAATCCCACAGCAGGAAAAACCTAGTTGTTCTGGTCCCCAATATTACACAAATTTTAAAAAATTAGCACATCTTTATTTAAACATAACATTATGCTTTCATAATCCATTTTTTTCAGAAGAATTTGGAATCTTATATGCAATTATAAAAAGTCACAGGAGGATATGAAAGAATGGAAAGATTTGCTCAAATTTCATATAGGACAGCACTTTCAATGGCCAGGTTAAACACTTGCCATCAGCAGTTATGGAAGACAAGTTTACTGGGTTGCCTTGTCACCCAAGTGTTTGTCCTTGTGACAGCAGCTCAGTAGAAACATTAGCCCACATTCTCCATTGTTGCATTTTTAATAGCAATATAAAAATTACATACTGTGAAGATAAATATGGGACCCTACTGATGGGAAAATAAGAACCAGATCTTATACCTGGTAAGTTTCCATTTTATCTCCTCACTACATTCTCTACACTTGGGGACACAGATGAATTTTATAATCTTCATTTTAATAGCAGATTCCAGAAAAATATGGACAAGTTCCTTGCTGCAGCCATCAAAACTATGCCCTCTATGATGAAAGGGAGGAGGAGTTCTGAGTCGAAATTGTCTCTCTTTGATTATTATTTTGTTACATTATTTTTAAAGACACCATTTGCGTATATGCATCTTGTGCTCTCCGCCCCCTTCCAATTTTCTCTTTTTTGTTATGGTTGTATTGATGACCCTCCACTGTATCTGATGCTTGTGGTTTGCAGATCAAATAAAGTAAATGTGTTTGATTGCCAGTAGGGAGAAAGGTAGCAACAAAAAGTATTCTCAGGAAAGGTGATAAGGCTAGGACACTAAAGCTTGGTGTCTCTCTCTAAACTGGCAGACACTACTAAGGTGTCCACTTCCATGGGGGGAGATCATGATTGGATGTGGGGAATGCCAATTAACTGAATTCAGTCCCAGTGATGGGATGAAGGCAATGTGCTGGAAACAGGAGCAGCCAAGGTATGTAAAGCTCTGGTTGTCCCCAGCAGAAGCAACACTGCTTCCAAGTGTGGACAAGTCTTTGGAGTCTTGCAGGACTCTTGAGGATTTTAGCCTTGCTAGGAACAGAGAGTGGTGGCTTCAAATAAAGAGCTTGTGTGTGGCCAATGATGGAACAGAGTCTGAAGAGAGGGACAAAAAGAAAAAAGAAGAAGGAACAAGCAGCTGGCTGATTCCTCCTCTGATCCAAGGTGTTGGAAGACAACTAAGCAGTCTCCTGCCTACATGAAGTATGGAAGAGAACAGTCAAGGAGCTGACCTCAGAGGCAATCTGGACATCTTCAAGTAGCTGTGCTGCTGATGGCTGCTTCTCTGTGTATTTTTCAAAGAGATAGTTTTGCCTTGCTCTTTTTATGATCTGTAACACAAAAGTTAAAAGATGTTTAGGAAGCACATACAGTAGATACAATTTGAAAATTAAAATTAGAACTGGTGTTCATCTTACAGAACATCCCCAAAGTTCCAAAAAAAAGGGGAGGGCAAGAACTGACACAAAGCCTCTGCCCATTTGTCCATATTTGCCCAACTATCTTGCCTCTGTATTTCTCTCCTCTCCTCACTGTCTCTCCAACCATCTTCTTCTGAAAATTAGATGGTAAGTTTCTTGAGGTGGGGATCTGTCTTTTTGCTATGTAACTATGTAAAGGCATTTTGTACATTGATGGCGCTGTATGAATTAAGAAGTAATAATCTCAAAAAGAAAGTCTTTGACTTATTGGTGGGATAGACATTTATATTAGAATAAAAACTAAGTTAAATAATCTCATCTGTTAGTCTCATTCCTGCAGCTAATCAAATGACAGCACTTTAGAATTACCTTGTCATCTATATCTGTGATATTCATACAGTAGAAGACATCATATTTGAAATAGTCTTTCAAAACTCTTCTCAGGATATCAAATGAGATGTATGATCTACAATAATTCAAAAGACAAATTGATTTTGCAACCTCAGGAGCATTTACATGCGCCCACTATATTCATGAAGCATCACATTATATTTTTGCTTTTGAAAAGTAATGAACTGTTTTCCTAAAATAAATTATTCACTGCATACAAAATTAATATGTGGTGAAGAAAAGCGACACACAGCAGTCCTGGCTTCCAGCTTGCAGTGTCCTGCTACCCACAATTCATTTAGATATTTGAACAAATCCTTTAGAGCTTTCCTTTAAAACCCCAAATCATTTGGCATTCATTTTTATGTTATTTCAAAGCAATACCATTACACCTGCATTTGTATCATAAAGTGGTATATGAAGTTCTTGTGAGAAACTAGAAAGGACCAAACTAGATGTGATGAAGAAAATTGTGATCAGGATCTCTGAAATTGTGGGGCCTGGAGTGGGGGAGAATTTGATCAGGACTTCTGCACTGAGGTGGGGGATGAGGAGGTTAAAACATACGTCCATGTCTTTGCTCTCTGCCGTAAGTCAAACAGTAGCTTTAGGGCAATTTCAGTTGGAGGGGAAAGCACAGGATGAAAGGTTTAGACAATTCCTCCTCCAGAACCATGGTCCTGA
This sequence comes from Podarcis erhardii, assembly GCF_964252035.2. Lineage (NCBI taxonomy): Eukaryota > Metazoa > Chordata > Lepidosauria > Squamata > Lacertidae > Podarcis > Podarcis erhardii. The sequence goes on along the minus strand of NC_138497.1, from coordinate 74,662,637 downwards.
TCATCACCATAGACAGCTATTCACTTTAAACGAACAAGAGACATCCTTGTTATGGATGTCCAACAGCATTAATTGGTGCCAATATGTCAAAAAGAAGATTATTCATAAACTTTGGATTTTTTAGAGACTTTATAAAGACGGCAGTATTAGTTTGATGTAACAAATTCATTTAAAGCTTTGCTCTTCAACTGCCCAAGGCACTTGCTATTCAGACATGGCCATACCTTGCATGCCCCATGTGGGAGGCATCATACACTGTCGGACCACAGCAATACCATTTCACCCTGTTGCCATCTTGGGGCTGAAACACATCCTTAGGAGGAAAAGGAGACATAGTAGTTAGAAGCACCCAAATTTGTACAGGCAGAGTCCCACAGGAAAAGCAGTTCAGCAACCATGAGCAATGCTACTAACTCCACTATGCAAAAGACACCACATGGAAAAGCCAAATTCAAAAATGTACCTTATTGCGAGTGAGACTGTTGTATAGGCAGAGTTTGGGTAATGTTGTTCCTTGGGGTGGAGACCAGGGAGGCTGAGTACGCTTGTTTTTACCTAGAAAGGATTTAAAAATTCAGTATTAACTTTCCAAGAAAAACAAATCTAGAAAGGGTATTCTGAGCTTCTTTGCTATAAAAGTCTATGTCATAAGCTCAGAAGAAACACTGGAATAATAGCGAATTTGAAAAACAACACCACGTTTTTGATACAGAGTAGATCATGACATTGTTGGTGCCACTTTTCTTTCTTTCAGAAAGTGACAGCAACTCTCAGGACTCTGATTCAGTGCACTTACTCCCACAGGAACTCCTGTTTCAGCAAAATGTGAAAACATCCTCACCTCCCAAAAATCACATGCACATGCTGTTCTTGAGAAACTTTTAGGGAATCTAAAAAAGAGTGATAAGCTCGTACACTGAGAAGAAATTGATTTGCTTTAGGACAGAGCAAAAAAACTTCTTGAATATAATCACCAAGCTATGAAGTTGACATAAAACTCCCAGATATCTAGAAAAAGTGGGCAGGATTCAGCTAATGAGTCCCCTCAGCGGAAGCCTGTGCAAGGACGTCCACTTAAACGGGTCTCATTCCACACCGCACCCTGCTCCCACACCCCATGAAATTGGGTCAGCTGTAGCACGCAGCAAAGTGGGGTGGGAATAATTCCATTTGTCAATCTGAAATGCTTGCAAGACCTTGAATTCCTCCCTGAATAGCATAAACAATGCATATATATCCCACACCACCTCTTCTACCTGATTTTATATTTGTGATCCTATGCATGTTTTCTCAGGAATATGTCCCAGTTAGAATCTACAGAATTGTAGCCTTAATTAAGTTCTTTCCTAGAGTGTTCCAAAATCAACACTTTGATTATGTGAATGTCTCTTTGCCTTGCATCTGCAAAAAGTATATGTGCTATACTTAAAACAGGAAAACTTCAACAAGGCAGTTTCATGAAGAAAACAGATGATTCAGAATGCATTAATAAGTTTGATGTAAGGACACAGAATAATACCTTAATCAGCATGGGGGGGGGGGGTGAATGGCACATGTATGTATGGCATGCAAGTAGTAAATAATTTCCCCACTTGGTTTCATTTTATCTGCAATTCCTTCTGCCCTGCCTCAATCATGTATGAAGTGGGTAATAGGGGAGTCCCATTTAAAGAAGAAAAGGGGTGTGCAAGTGAAAAGAGCTGAACCCTCTCCCTCCTATAGCTTATGTCAGGAATGGGCAGATGGTAGACAGTGATTTACTGGTAGAACACTGGGCAATTTGCAATAGGATGACAATAATTTTTGATTCCCAGTTATTTCCATTTGGCAACCAGAAAAACATGTCTTTCTCGCTTAAATAAGTCTTCACTATGACATAAGCAGTGGAAATAATTGATTTAAGTTTGAGTTTAAAGAACATACACAAAGCAATTTAATTCTGTCCTTTTGGTTGCTTTTTAAAAAAACACACACACACACACACACACACACACACACACAATTAATTATGGCCACCAAGGAGGTTAATTTCTAAAAGATTAAACCAGCACACAGAATCAAAACTTGCTCCAGAAGACTCCAGATAAGAAGGCTGAAAGAATGCATATACCACAATATGATAACCTTAACCACAAAAGAAAAACATACAACAATCTACCCAAACTATTCATTCAGGCAAATCAAATATTCAAATATTCCTGCCAGAAACAACAGCTATCATTCTAATCACTTCCACTGTGTTCACCATTATGTGACACACCTTGAAAATGAAACCAAATAAAACCGATAGTAGTTCTTATCTTCTGCTTAAAGGTTTAAAGCATTTATTTTATCTTGGTTTGTTTTTTTGTTTTGTTTTGTTTTTTTAAATTATATTTATTCAAAATTTCAAAAATACAAGAAAATACAAAAATACAACAACAAAACAGAAAAACAGAAAAAAGAATAACAAACATAGATAACAAAGAAAAATACAAATCCAAATTACATCCTTTCATTTACTTGTTTCTTGGACCTCCTCACACCTCCCTTTTTGTATTCTAACTTAATTCATTATTTCAGCAAATTCTTCCCATACTTCACAATTTTTATTTAAATAATTTATCTTAACAATCTGTCTCTCTTTTTTTTTGTTAACTCAACATATCCTTTCCAACTTTTACTGTATTCTGTTATTCAATTTACCGTTGATTTCTTTCACCTTATCTTACCTTAAAAACCATAAAATTTCAAAGTTTAAACCATATTTATGCATAACTCCTTCAAACCTTTCTACTAAAGCCAATTAATTCCTTTCCAACATATTCTGATATTTCATTAGTATCACACTAATTCCAAAGAAAGAAAGAAAGAAAATATATAAAAAGAAATTCTCTTCTAATTTTATCCAACGTCCCTTCTTCCTGGTTTCGGGTTATGTCAGTCCATTCTAACCATTACATCCTGTCCATCAATCTGGTGTTCTAATGTCCGAGGCTCTCAGGTCTCTTCTATGCCCCCTCTGCAGGTTTTCTTGTTCCTGTTTATACTTGCACCCTTCCCTGTCCCTTGTTGGTTTCTTTCGTAGTTTCTTCCCTTTCTCCTTGAGGAGAGGGTCTCCGGGGAATTCCAAGCGGTAATAGTCTTTATTTTCTTTCATCAAGTTAGCCCATTCCCCACAATCCCCCTCCCCTATTTTAATTTTGTAATCCAAAAAATAGTTATTCCAGAAATAGTTGTCAACTTGTTTCACAGTCCCACCAGAGCTAAGAGCTTCCTTAACTCCAGACACTTCCAGACACACTCCAAATTCAATCTTCCAATGTTGCAGCTTTTGGTCATGCAGGACTTTGGATCTCTCCCTTTGTATCTTTTGAGGTGCAATCGTGACCTCTTCCATCTTCATCTGCCCTTGAGCTTGCGTTATCGAACCAGTTTCCTGAGTTGGTTGTTGTAAAATTTGTCTTTGTTTCCTGTTACTTCATATTTACTGGCTACAGCAGTCATGAAGTCCAACTTTTCATTCATCAAGTTCATTTTCTCATGCAACTGCTGCAGCATAGCAATTGTTTTGCCAAGGGCAGACGTTAGAAGTTCCTCCCTGCACATTTCTGTTCAAGGACAAATAGCTGGTCCCACGGTCTAATTCTCACAGCTGTAAAGTTTCCCTGTAAACTGCAGCAACAAACTGACAAGCTCCCTCTAGGGGACACAGTTTCTATTAACATCCATCTTTAAAATGTATCCAACAAAGGGAAATTTACTTTCGATTTTCAAATACTTTGTTTCCTTAAAATACAAAAATGCAGAAAGCAACGTTGAAGTTAATTTGTTTCTCTTTTTTTAAACTATCTGTCAAAAGTGTTCCGTTTTCAATCAATGGACATCTCCAACGATTTCTGTCCTGACGCCCCGTCCCCAGGTTTGGGACGATAGAAACTTATATTCCTTTACTCTCTCTCTGCAGGATTAGACGGTCAAAGTTTTTTTTCCCCTTTTCTCCTGCTGTCGAGGGGGTTTTGTTGGTTATAAATGCAGGAAATTTCAATTTTTGGATCAATTTTCCAGGCTATTTAGCTTGCAAAATCTTTACTTCAGTCTATTTACAAAAAGCGGAAGGCGGACTTCCTGTTTAGACCTTCCCGCTTCGTTGCCTAATTCATAAATTTCATAAATTTCTTAGTCAAATCTTCCGTTTTTACTCACGGGTACTTGTTTAGAGTCCAATTGTCATCAGGAAAAAGTCAGCGCTCTCCGGCGATGGCTGTGCGGCTTCCCTCCGTGAAAGTAGCAATCGGTTCGCAGCACCGCGCTGCTCACCCCACTCTGCTCCGGAGCCCCAAAGAGGGGTTTCCCCGCGAGTGGGGGAGGCGCTCTTGGTGCTCTGCCGAACCCCATGTTCCCAGGCTTCTCCGCCTGGGATTTCTAGCGGGTCCCCACCTTCGCCGCGGTGGGAAGACCCAGTTTCCACGGAGCCGTTCCTCCGATTGGAGGAACTCCGCCATTCGCCGATGGTGCTAACCCGGAAGTTCCTATTTTATCTTGGTTTGTTGCATTTTTATTTTTAGTTTCAAGTACAATTCTTATCTGCACTTCTAAACACCACACCAATCTCTTCTGTTTTCAGACTCTACCTACGGAGCTTCAAATGCTAATAAAATGCACTACCACCTCAACAAAGGTCAGTGAGGTTTTCATAGTTCTCCCAGTTCACCCTCTGGTGTCCCTGGAGAAAAATGCCAACATTCCACTAAACAAATTGAAAAGGCACATCTGAGTATATTCTGAGGGAAACAATGTGTTTGAAATACACCTGGATGAAAGCAGCCACTAACAATACTCATTATAGGTACTTGCGTATATTTGTGTTTGTCATTGCAGAGAAAACTCACACATAATGTAACAAAGTCTCTTTTCCTTTCCTGTTCTCTGACACTATTAGAGCACTGCAAGGATTCAACCAATGGCTTCAAGTTACAAGAAACAAGATTCTGACTAAACACCAGGAAGAGCTTTCTGGCAGTTAAGAGCTGTTCCGACAGTGGAATGGGCTCTCTCCTTCATTTGAGATTTTTAAGCAGAGGTTGGATGGTCATCTATCATGGATGCTTTAGTTGAGGTTCCTGCATAGCAGGGTGTTGGACTAGATAACTCTTGGGGTCCCTTCCAACTCTAAAATTCAATGATAAGAATGGTGAAAACTGTGGCCTGCCAGGATGTTGTTGGACTATATTTTTTTTTTTATAAATATTTATTAAAGTTTTTAAATATAAATGCACAAATAATAAACAGTTTTACTTCTATCACAAACATAATTTCATCACTTCTTTGGGCTCCCTCACGTCTCCCGCTCCCATTTACATCGTTAAGAGTTTTTTCCAAACAAATTATCAACTTGTTTACAATCTCATGTCCACTCATTCAAATATAATCTAGCACTTCTTCCAAAAAATTTTATATTTTCTTTAGTCTCACTTATCATCAAATTTCAAATCTAATTTAGTGGTGGCCAGTTTTTTATAATCTAGCATCCTTCTTAGCATTCAACCAAATTACAATGTTTTTGTAGATACTTCTTGAATTTCTCCCAGTCTTCCTCCATCTTCTCTTCTCCCAGGTCACGGATTCTGCCAGTCATCTCGGCCAGTTGCATATAGTCCATCAGTTGCATCTGCCACTCTTCCAGTGTGGGTAGATCTTGAGTTTTCCAGTTTTTTGCGATGAGTATCCTTGCTGCCGTTGTTGCATACATGAAGAATGTTCGGTCCTTCTTTAACACCTTCTGGCCGACAATACCCAGAAGGAAGGCCTCTGGTTTTTTAGTAAAGGTATACTTAAATACCTTTTTCAGCTCATTATATATCATTTCCCAGAAGACCTTCACCTTAGGGCATGTCCACCAGAGGTGAAAGAATGTTCCTTCGTTTTCTTTACATTTCCAACATTTATTATCAGACGAATGGTATATTTTGGCAAGTTTAACTGGGGTCATGTACCATCTATATATCATTTTCATAACATTTTCCTTCAGAGCATTGCATGCGGTGAAGTTCAGCCCAGTGGTCCACAACCTTTCCCAGTCCTCGAACATAATGTTATGCCCAATGTCCTGTGCCCATTTTATCATAGCCGATTTAACCATTTCGTCTTGTGTATTCCATTTTAACAGCAAGTTATACATTCTAGATAATACCTTAGTCTTTGGTTCTAACAATTCAGTTTCTAACTTCGATTTCTCCACCTGGAACCCTAACTTTTTATCATTTTTAAAAACTTCTTTAATCTGAGCATAGTGTAACCAGTCTCGCACCTTATCCTTCATTTTCTCTAAACTCTGCAATTTCCAATTGTCTCCATCTTTTTCTAATATTTCCCAATATTTTGGCCATTTAGCCTCCATATTGGGTCTTTTTAGGGCCTTAGCCTCCAGAGGTGAGAGCCACCTTGGAGTTTTATTTTCCAGTAAGTCTTTGTATTTTGTCCAGACATTAAACACTGCTTTCCTGACAATATGGTTCTTAAAGGCCTTATTGATCTTAACTTTATCATACCATAAGTATGCATGCCAACCAAAAGCATTGTTAAAACCTTCCAAGTCCAACACGTCAGTGTCTTCGAGAAGTAGCCAGTCTTTTAGCCAGCAAAAAGCTGCGGCTTCATAGTACAACTTTAAGTCTGGCAGGGCAAAGCCCCCTCTTTCTTTCGCATCTGTTAATATCTTAAACTTAATTCTGGGCTTTTTGCCCTGCCAGACAAATCTGGATATATCTTTCTGCCACTTCCGGAAGCACTCCGTTTTGTCCACAATCTGTAATGTTTGAAACAAAAACAACATTTTTGGCAATACATTCATCTTGATAGCAGCAATTCGGCCTAACAAAGAAAGCTTCAATTTTGTCCAACTATCCAAGTCTCTCTTAATTTCAGACCAACATTTTTCATAATTATCCTTAAATAGACTCAGGTTTTTTGCTGTTATGTTTACCCCTAGGTATTTTACTTTTTTAACCATAGTTAGTTCTGTTTCTCTCTGAAACCTTTCCGACTCTATATCTGTCAAATTTTTTCCCAACACTTTAGTTTTCTGTTTATTTAATTTAAATCCTGCCACCCGACCAAAATCCTGTATCAGTTGTAATACTCTTTTCATACTAGATTCTGGCTCCTGCAGAGTCAAAACTAGGTCATCTGCAAAAGCTTTCAATTTATATTGTTTCGCTCCGACCTGAATCCCTTCCACCAACCGGTCCCCTCTGATCAAGTTCAAGAGCACCTCCAGAACCGAAATAAATAACAAAGGGGAAATCGGGCAGCCTTGTCGTGTTCCTTTTTCAATTTTGAACTCTTCTGTGACCACATTGTTAACTATTAGTTTAGCCTTTTGTTCTGAATATATTGCGTCAATCCCATTCTCAAACCCCCGTCCCACTCCCATTTCATTCAAATTTCCCTTCATAAATTTCCAAGAGATATTGTCAAAGGCCTTCTCCGCGTCTATAAAAATTAACACTGCTTTTGTATTTATATCTGTTTGCAAAAGTTCCAAAACGTCAATAATGTTCCTAGTATTTGCAAACATATGTCTGCCTGGGAGAAAGCCTGCCTGGTCTTTATGAATTACTTCATTAAGAACTCTTTTAAATCTACTTGCCAAAATGTCTGCAAATATTTTGTAATCCACATTCAGAAGGGAGATGGGACGGTAGTTTTTAAGTTGTGTCTTTTCAGCTTCAGATTTTGGTATCAATGTGATAAAAGCTTCCTTCCACGATTCCGGCACCTTCTTCCCTTCCATAATTTCATTACAGACCTCCATCAATGGTTGGATCAGATAGTCTTTTAATGTCTTATAATACTTGGAGGTCAGACCGTCTGGCCCTGGAGATTTGCCCAATTGCATGTTCTGGATAGCTTGTTCAATCTCTTGCTGTGTTATTTTGTTGTTCAGGATTAATCTGTTTTTTTGTGACAACTTTGTTAATCCATTTCTTTCCAAAAATTGTTTAATCTCAACCTCATCTTGCGGCCCTTGAGTGTATAATTTTTTAAAGTATCTCTGGAAGCACTTTCTAATTTCCATGGGGTTCTGGATATTTCTTCCTTCAATTTCTAGGTTTGTAACTGTATTTAGTTTCTGTCTCTTCTTCAACTGCCAGGCTAGCAGTTTCCCACATTTGTTTGCCGATTCAAAAGTTTTTTGTTTCATTAATTTAATCTTCCATTCTATTTCTTGGTTTATCAATTTGGAATATTGAGCTTGATGCAGTTTAATTTCTCTCAGAATCGGCTGTGACTTCGGATTTGATCTTAATTTCTTCTCCAATTCTTTGATTTTCTGCAAAATCTTATCCTTCCTTTCATTTTGTGTTCTTTTCTTTACAGTGTTCTGTTGTATCAAGAACCCCCTCATCACGGCTTTGCTTGCGTCCCAGATAGTTCTTTTTTCCACCGTAGTGTTCATATTTATTTCAAAATAATCCTTCAGAGTTTTTTGGGCCTTCTTGACTATCTCCTGATCTCTAAACAAGCTATCATTCATCTTCCATCTAAAGGAGCCGGTTGGCAAAAGTGTCATATCCATCTTCAGTGCATTATGGTCGGAGCAGGTCTTTGGGCAGATTTCCACTTTTCTGACCTTGGGTGCCAGACCTCTAGATATCCATATTTGGTCGATTCTTGTCCAAGTCAGTTGGGCTTCAGAGAAGAATGTTCCCTCTCTTCCCAGGGGGTTCTTAGTTCTCCAAATGTCAATCCAGTCCATATTGTCAGCCATTTCAAAAAATGTCTTTGGCAGTCTGCCGTCTTTTGTAACATTTTGATTTTGTGACTTATCCATGTTTGTCGATACGACCCCATTCATATCTCCCATCATAATGATGTTGTTGTAGTCCAGATAGTCCAGCATAATCTCATGCAACTTCTTGTAAAATTCCGATTTCCCGTCATTTGGTGCATAAATTCCTAATATCAAAATCTTTTCTCCTTGATGTTGTATCTCAATTCCTAATATTCTTCCATGTTCGTCTTTGAATAAGAATTTAGGTGACAGGCTCTCTTTTGCATATATCACCACTCCTCGCTTCTTTACTCTGTCCGAAGATATAAATTCTTGACCAAGTCTTTTGTTTATTAACACCTTTCTATGGAGCCTAGTCACATGTGTTTCTTGTAAGCAGATAATATCCAATTGTTCTTTTTTTAATATATGAAAAATTTTCCTCCTTTTTTCCGGGATGTTACAGCCATTAATGTTCCAGCTCAAAAGTTGCAGAGACATCCTGAATAAATCTGGTTATTTTTCAAGGGGTGGTATCTTATTCAGAGGATCTTCAGGGTCCAAGGGTGCAAGTACCTCTGGTGTTTCAGGCCCTGGAAGTTGGTCAATTCCTTTGTGAAGGTCCTCTCCGTATACGTTCAGAAATTTATCTCTATCTTCCAATGTTCTGATTTTGATCTTCTTCCCTCTAAAAGTAAAAGATAGTCCTTGAGGAAATTCCCACCTAAAGATGATTGAATTCTTCCTTAGTAGTCTTGTCAACTCCAAATAGTTAGATCTAAGATCTAGCAGTTGTTTAGGGATATCCTTGTAGATCTCAATTCTTTTGTCCAAAATGTCCAGTGACTTTCCGTAGTGTAGGCCCAAAATCTTATCCCTTTCCTCCTTTGACCTCAGTATTATCAAACAGTCTCTGGGCTTCTCTTTCTTTAGAAGTCTTCCGAGCCTAAAAGCCGAAACAATTTTAAAGTCCTTTTCCTCTAAACTCCAAAATTTGGAAAATTCTTTAGTCAAAAACTCAGCTAGGTTGCCTTCTTCCACTTCTGGTATTGCTCTTATCCTTAAATTGCTCTCCCTGTTCCGCAGTTCAAGCATGGACAAATAGGTCTGATGTTCACCTACTTGTTTGCAGAGTGGTCTTACCTCTTGTTCTAAATTTTCAAGTTTTTGGCTGGTATCTTCAGCCAATTTCCGATTTTCCCCTGCAGCCTCCTTCAATTCTGCAATCGCTTGAGTATTCTGTGCAACTTGTCCAGATAATTTATTTAAACATTCTGTGTTCTGCTCAATTTTATATGTTTGCTCATCGGCTTTCTTGTCCAAAGATTCTACTTTCTTATCCAAAGATTCTAATTTTTCAAAAATTTTCTCTAAAATAGCAGTGCTTGCCCCTGAGGCCATATCTTCCAGTTGTAATTCCTCAGTTTCTCCCTCCCCTGCCCGAGGCAGAGAAACAGCTTCCACCTCAGAAGGCAAAGTAGGCACAGATGATCTACGTGCCTGTGTGGCTGCGGTTAAAGTTGTCAAAGTTGTTTGTTTAGTTCTTCCTCTCCTTCTTGTACCACTCATTCCAAAGTTATCTAAAAGTCAAGGTCAAGCTGAGTTGTTCCCATGAGAAAGCCACGGCCCAGATGGTAACAGTCAGCAGAGGGCCGGGAAAAGGAAAGTAAAATAAAAGTCACTGTTATAAGTCCCAAATCCTCTAGGGGGAGTTTAAAATATTTCAGGAAAGAGATCAATTTCAATTAAAATAAAGTCAGATTTCTAAGTCCAAGAACCCTCAATAAAAAGATTTTTCAGCAGAGTTGGAGTTTAGAACAGCAACAGTGTTTCTGATGGTGCAAGCTGGTAATCCAAATGCCTTAAAGTAGCAAGTTCAAACTCTCTCAGATTGTTTCAAAGTTCAGATTCAAAGTATCCAAACTGCAAACTGCAAGCTGACAGCTCAGTTTCTCAGGCAGCTCCAGCGCATGGGGTTTTTAGTTAGAATGTAGCTCCAAAGGGAGAAAGATATCCCCGTATGATTAAAGTTCATAAAAGTCCAACACATAAAGTTATTGTTCCACTTAGAATAAAGTTCAATGGGTGCTCAGATCAAATGGTTTAAAAGATCTCTCTTTGCCTCCACTCCTCCAGCTCTTTGCGTTCAAGTTCAATGGGAGCGGAAGACGGACTTCCTGTTTTTCGTCACTCCGCTTTCAGCCAAATTTGATATTTTAAAGTCCCAAATTGCATACAGTCAGTTGTTTACTCACGGGTTGTTGTTTTCAAAGCATAAATTTCAGGAAGAAAGGTCAGCGCTCACTGGCAACGGCTACGCGGCTTCACTCCGCCGATTGCGGAACGACCCACAGCGCCGCAGCCTCCTCCGCGATCCGGAGCCCCTTACGGGGTTCCTTCAACGTTTCGGTGGCCGCTGCTGGCGCCCGCCGGGTCCCGGGACCGCAGGCTTCTGCTGCCTGCGGTTTTCCGTTTTGGGTCTCCGCTGCGCCGTAGCGGACGACCCTTCTCGAGCGGAGCTTCCCTTCCCCGTTAGGAAAGGGCAGCCATTACCCTTCGCGCCGCCTCCGGAAGCCGATGTTGTTGGACTATAACTCTCATCAACCCTGGCCACCATGGCCAATGGTGAGGGATAACGGGAGTTGATGTTCAATAATAAGGTCGCAGGTTTCTGATCTAGGGTCCTTGGAAGGCAATCTGTAGCCAATTGAGGCACACACCAGCACTAAAAACAAGACTGCAGATGCCATTTTGAACATGGGTTTGCAATAAGGAGAAAATCTTAACTTTAGCCTCTGACAATTCATGTCCATAGATGAACTTAAGCGACTGCCCCCATTTGTGTCAAATAAGCAGTTTAACCAGTTGCATTTGATGTACACTTTGGTAAAAGCTGCCTGTTCAGTCAAAGCTGATTAACAAAATCCATCTTTTAGTATGGCAGCACCTAGACCAGGGGTCAGCAACCTTTTTCAGCCGTGGGCCAGTCCACCATTCCTCAGACCATGTGGTGGGCCGGACTATATTTTGAAAAAATTAGTAAATGAATTCCTATGCCTCACAAATAACCCAGTGATGCATTTTAAATAAAAGCACACATTCTACTCATGTAAAAACACCAGGCAGGCCCCACAAATTACCCAGAGGTGCATCTTAAATAAAAGGACACATTCTACTCATGTAGAAAACACACAAGTTCCCGGACCATCTGCGGGCCGGACTGAGAAGGCGACTGGGCCGCATCTGCCCCCTGGGCCTTAGGTTGCCTACCCATGACCTAGACTTTGGAACTTCCTGCCTATTGACATCAGGCAGGTAGGTACCTTGGGCTGTACTCTTTTCAGCATCTACCAAAAGCATATTTGTTCTGGCAAGACTGAGACTGGGAGGGTGCAGTGTGAGCCATGAAATTCACAAGGTAACTTTGGGCTGGTCACACCTTCTTAGTCTAACCTATGTCACAAGGCTGTTGTAAGGATTAAACAGAGGGGAGGAGAGAACCTTGTATACCACCCTGAACTCATTGGCAGAAAAAAAGGATATAAATGTAATAAATAATATTTTAAATAAGAAAGAAACAGAGCCTGATTATTTGCTGTAATGACCCAGAGGTCTATGGCTATCAAATGTAGGAGCTTTTTTAAAAAAATAATAATCACAGAATAATCTTGGATAGGAAGTTTTTTTCCATATATATATATTAAGACAGCCATTAGCTCGCTGCCCACTAGCCCCTGCCATTACTCACTTGTTTGGAGTTTACAGGAGTCATGCTTTCCTCTGCTGCCATCATAAATTGCTTCTATGTGCCTGTACCAACGAACCACATGGAAATGCTGGTCCACAGGCGGGCCCGAAAGCTGCCTGAAAGCTTCCACATCTGCATGTGAAAATGTGAACCCCTGGATATAGCTACGAGTGCTGAGGTACTCATTCAGAGCCTTCAACCTGGCTTCCTCTTCACTAATGCTCAGAATACAACTGTAGTCAGAAGCTGTAAAGACAGAGGCAGATGACAAGCAGTCAGATCCCATGCTTTAAAAGCACCCAGTAATAAAGCATCCCTCACAGCCCAGATGGGGAGGGTAGCTAGGCACATTAAGGGGTTAATGGTGCAGTAGCAGCCAGGCCATATTGCACCAAATACTCAAGTAGCCCAAATAGGGGAAATAAGACAAGTAAAAAAAAAGCATTCTATGCAGAGAAAGAAAAAGCAGTAAACATGATAAAGGAAGGAGGATTTTAATCTTGTAAACAGTTGCTAACAGAGTACCCTGTGGATTCTACATTGCCTGCAGGCAACCAAGCAGGGAAATATATATGGATCACAAGTATGCATGGGCTGGTGGGCTCAAAACTTTGTATACAGCAAGGCTAGAATATCTGTTGTAAAAAGTAATAATAGGGTGGTTCATAAAGGCTTCAATATACACTATAAAGCCATGCTTTCTCAATTGTCAGATTACAGGAAATCCTAATTTAACTCTCAAATATACAGCTATCACTACTCCAGAGTTGGAACAGGAGAACTGAGCATTGTAGGCAAAGAAAAGTCCAGGCTGAGGCTCAGAAGAGGCTGCATCACCATCTGGCTGAAGATCCCACTCAGGAAATAATTTTCATATTGTTGAGCAACTTAAGGGAGAACTGCTCCACCTTTTGGTGAAATATACAATTGGAAAGTACATGCAGTTGTTGGGAATTGTAATGCACTTATGCCATTAATGTCTTTAACCACTTGCTTTGGTAATCAGGCATTCCACATAAACAAAAGCATGGAATTCCTGCCAGGCAAGTGACTGGGCTGTCCAAGCAGGGACAGAAGGTTGTACATTAACAGCCCAAATAGCTTCCATACTTGTTGCAGAAGAAGCCACTTTCACAATATGAAAACTGATTGGGTGCGGAAACCAGAAAGCTTTGCCTTCCCAATCAGCTTTGGTACTGGCCACGTAAGAAGTGAAGCCACATTCTTTCTTGCTTTTATGGAACCCAACTGGGTTGGCAAAGCAGGGACAGAGCACTTTGTTTCACCAGCTTAAGAGCAAACTGGGCTAACAAAGCGGAATATTCTAGTCCTCCCCTTCTTTGACAGTGTGGTCAAACACCGCCTGCGTTGACTCCAGCAGTGCCTGATGTTTTCATTTGCCCACACTGCCCCCCTGGGGAGATAAAGATGGGGGTTGCGGCTAAAGCCCAGATCAGGAGGTGCATCCCTGCAACAAAGCACACCAATACATGTTAAAATGGGGAAAGGCGAACCAGAATCCTCTTCCTATCGAGGAGGGAAGAAAAATAGAGCAACCAGTGGGGTAGGGGAGGAGGAGAAAGTGGGGAGTTAAATGCTTCTGGGCTGCTAACTTCTTTATTAGCCAGTTTTTTCACTCATAGGTGGCTCCTCTGATGAGTAAAAAGCAGGTAGGTAATTTTTTTGGCTGTGTAGTTAACTAACACCCCAGGAGTTGACTTACAAGGCTGACTTACAAGAAGGTGTTCCCATGTTAAAATCTGATTGTATATCAGATTACATTCCACTCCTGCCACTTAATAAACAATAGAGATGAAGGAAGCAGCTACGCAAACCCTTAGGAATTCAATTTCACCATTATTTCTGGCTAGGTGGAAAGAAAAGAGCAGTGTTTCTTGCTACAATTTCTATTGTCAGCCTGGGCCCCAAGGCAAACTTCTAGGCACAGAATGAAGCCCAGTGCTTTTAGTACACTGGCTCAGCTGTTTATACTTTAAAACAAACTATGTGGCTAGTGAAAGCAACCAGGATATATGGCCTGGTAAAACAATGTAGGCAATATTGGACAATCACAAATTATTTCTCATGATAATGTGTGCCAACCAACTGGGCTGGTGGTGAGGGGATAAGAAACTGAAGAGAGAACTTAAAAGGTTAACAAAAAGTCAATGCCTGTGGTACAGTAGCAAGACAGACCATGCAGAAAATAATGCAAGTTTTACTGCAACTTCAACACACATATTTGACTAACATTACAGACCCAGTAATGAAAACATCCTTTGTCAAATAAATGCACCCAGTATGTACAATTAAAATGTATCATATCTTAACAGTGTGTTTCAGACACTCCAAATGAACAGTAAGCCAAGCAGCAATTCCAGAAACAGGCCCTGGAAGTAACAAAAATTCAGGATAATGATGAAGTCCGAGTCCCACAAAATCATGTACAGGAGGACATAAGATTGATACAACCTTTGCTTGCTATATGTTTGCTTGTCCTCTAGGTTAGCTTTCCCTGATTTGGTGCCTGTAAGATGTTTTGGGCTACAACTCACATTGTCCCAGACCAATCATTTGCTGTGATAGCTTGAGTTGATGGGATGTGCAGTCCAAAACACATCCAACTGGACATTAGGGTTCCAGGATAAGATGCAAAACCACCAGAATTAGAATTTCAGCCTCACAGAAAAGGAAGCAGCTGATGTCCCAATGAAATAACACAGACCATATCAAATGGAGGTTTGGGTGGGGCAAACTCCGGCATCTAATTAACATTATACCCATTATAATCTCTCTGTGGCATAGAGTCATTGTTTTATATCTTCACTCTGAAGCTTGGGTTGCTATTAGACAGAGAGGCAGGCCACAAGGAGGGATATAGGTGACCCACAGGCGATAGGTGAGCTAATGTTAGCTTCTTAAATCACCCCCAAACCATTTCTGTTTAATCATACACTCAGCAAACAGTTTAAATAACTTTAATTTGGATGCTTAAGGCTTGTAAACATTATACACACAGATACATATTTGAGGTCAGCCATATAAGCTATTAATTTATTCTGGCTAAGTATCACTTGCTAGCTATTTAGTTACTGTCATTACTTGCATTCTTCCTCAAACATACATTTGGAAACAAAGCAATGATGACAAACAGAAACAGACTTTCTTTCCATTCACTGTGATCCTGATCCGGATTAGGATCACAAAAAGCTACTGTTTGTTTCGGGGTGGAGGTGCATGGAGGAAGTGGCCGGAGAAAGCATGCTTAAAATAATGTGTAGCTTGACCCTTGGACTCCTGGGCCGCAGTCTCATTTGCCCCTGCTCAAAAGTCAAACTGTGCATCTCTGAACAACAATATACAAATTTCCTCTTTGGACATTTTCCACACAACTGAATAATCCAAGCATGCCTCAACTTCATGTTAGCATCTGCACAATGATTTGGCAAGCTCTTTTATGCTGTCAGTAACAGAACAGCATTGGGTGGGATTCAACTAAGTGTTTCTCAAACTTAGCTCCCTAGCTGTTGTTGGACTACAATTCCCACCATCCCTGAGCACTGGTCTTGCTAGTTACGGACGATAGGAGTTTAGTCCTACAACAGCTGGGTTCCCAAGTTTGAGAAATGCTCAACTAAGTTGTTGCATGCGCGGAACAAGGCCCTCTTGTGCAACAGGACTTCCACTGCTCCTCCCGTGCCCCCCACAATTTGCGCTGGGGTTTGAGGGAACATGCTCTGAGGTTTGAGGGGGAGCTCAGTGGAAATGAAAGTGCATACCCCACTTAGCACCATGTTGAATTCAGTGTTAGAAATGCCAGGCGCAATTTGCTACCGGTGTGGGTCCAATTGTGACTACCTGGATATTTCTGGGCACCAGGTTGGCAACCACAGTTTAAAAGCCTCTGCCTCAGTCCATCATTAATATTATTTCCCTTTCTACCGTGTGTTTTTCTCCTTGCACTGGGACAAGTGAATTGTTGTAAGAGCAAGCTACAGTAAAGCAATGTAACATAGAATCACAGAACTGCAGGACTGCAAAGGACCCCGAGGGTAATCTAGTCCAGCCCCCTGGTGAATAGACATTTCGTTGTGGTGACAGTAACCTAGTTTTATGGTGCCATTTGGCACCTAGCTTATATATTTGAGTTTCTAATACTGGTTAAGGCTGATGGGAGTTGTAATCCAAAACATATGGAGGGTACCAGCTGGAGAAGGCTGTTGTAAACCATCTTGAGATCCTTGGAGGAAGTGGGAAGGTATAAATATGATCATAATAAATATGTAGTTAAAACAGTAACTCCCTCATGACAACTGCCTGAAATATAAGTGATCTAGGATACAAAGCTTGCAGGTTTTTACATACATGCTCTGGAATGCAAGCTGATCACCTTTTTCTTTTTAAATTAATGGTTCTGCACATTTACCTCAAAGACTTAATTATGTGTTTAAATGGAAATGTTAAGAACACTGCATGCTACTCAATTGAGTCATAAGAGTATACTCACTGAAACCAATGTCCTTGAGTAACATTGCCATTATTTCAATGGGTCTACTCTGTGTATGACTATCATTGAATATTATCTATATGTGGACTTTGATTATCCAAGAAAAATATAAGAGGAAATCAGTACTGTATATTTTATCATAGCATGTGGAGTCTGGCAGGGCACAGATATGTCATGGTATCTAGATTTCAGGGCCTAGACAGAACCAATTCCTATTTTTAAAGTATGATCAATTGTTTTCTTTAAACAAATGTCTAACCAACCCTAGTTTAAATGGAAGCAAAGAGGGATGATTCCATCAAGGTAAGCAAAGCAGTCTTCGTTAGATAAAGAAGGTCGAGACAGACTGAATTCCTATACACATACCTAGAAATAAGTCCCATTAGGACATATGTCTGAGTAGCCTTACAAGGGATTGCACTGTCTATCAGAAAGTTATAATGACCTTATTTTTGGAAACTGATATGTATCCAAAGGCCTGAGGGCTAATAAGCTTTTATATAACACTATTAGTGGAGTTGCCTGATGTTTTCATGGTATTTGGCTTACCTTCACATGAAGTAAACAAAGTACTAGTATTACCAAAATAGAAATAGTACTGAAGACTTTTCCTGGCACCCTATGTGGAAGTAAACATTTGTATTCAGTAACAGCCCAGGTTAATAACAGGGCATCTGGTGACCTAAGCAAGACCAGATGACCACATGATAACACCAGGAATGCTTTGGAATAATCAATAGTGTGTGCTCTGTTCAAGCCATGGTCCTCAATGCAGTCAAATAGCTGCCAAAACACGATCACTTAGGGCTAATTCACAATACCCTTTGGGTAAAGCTTTAATCTGGATGGAGACTATCCATGCAACAGCTGGCATGCATGAAGCAGTCATGTGATGGAGTCAGCTCAATCCACATTGCCATGGTGTCCCTCAGTCTGCTTTCAGCAGCATTGCATCTGAGTAGCATGCACTACAGCAGCTGCACAATCAAATGGGCAAGATCCAAGACAAATTCACAACATGTCAAACGGATCATCTACACTAGCCCTAAATATTATTTACCTTACACCTTCTCATGCAAAGAAAAGGGTATGGTAAATGTTCTCCTTATGTTCTCACAGCATTTTCTAACTAATTGACACAGTGTTTTGTAATCACTACATTAATCAACATACAAAGCCATGTTTGGAGGACCATGTACAGTTTCGGTCATCCCATCTCTAAAAAAGGAGCACAGCACTAGAAAAGGTACTTCCAAGAAATCTAAATTAAAATATCAGAGTGCAGGGACATCACTCCCTTTAATGAAAATTTAAATCTGGCATGGGGAGGCAGGGAGATGAATAAGGAAGGCATGACAGAGTTCAGAAAGATATGAAGCAAATGAATAGAGTAGAACTCAGGGTAACAGCCAATGAAAACGACTGGCAGTAGATTCAGAACTGACAAAAGGAAATACTGTAAACCACCCTGCAATCCTTGGATGAAGAGCAGTACATAAATTTAATAAATAATAATAATGTTTCTCATGACACCTGTCACTCTGTGTTTGCAGTTCACTGCCCCAGCATTCAGTGATGCTCGCTGGCTTGGGCAGACCTGTCCCCCAGACCTTTTAATGTCACGCACAGCAGCTACATGGATCCTTCTGGGGCAGGCGCAGTACTCATCCGAATCCCACCCAGCACTCCCCAGTGACTCTCTGGCGGGCCCCTTGAGGGACCAGGACGCTGGGTCTGCCGTTGGAAACAGAGGGGCTCCTACAAATGCCCCCGAAGACGACCAACTCCATTGCACGAAAGGGAAACCTCACCTGGCTGAAAGTCGCCTGCTTAGGGAAGCCGGTGGCTCCCGGGAATCGAAACTGGCTCGTCGGTGAGTCACATCGGAGAGGATTCCACGACAACCCAAAGCGTCGCGGGCCGCTCATTGGCAGTCGCAGGAGACCCAGCGGGGCAGCGCCACGACAGCCCTGGGTAGGTGGTCCCCCGGACCCCATGCCTGAAAGCCCCGCAGGTGCCCCATATGGCGCCTCAGCAGATACCGCACAGCTAAAACCACCCGGCGGTGGCTCCACACCCCTCCCCTCTGCTCCAGGGGACGCGGCCCTCGCCCCGGCGCGCCTCCTTGTTCCCAGCCCGGACTCAGAACCCAAGAAGCGCAAAGCTCACCGGCTGCCGACGCCGCCATCCCGCTCCTTCCGCAGCCGCTCGCCTGATGCCGACGCCGCTCTGCCAACACAGGCTGATGCAACCCACGGCGC
This sequence comes from Podarcis erhardii, assembly GCF_964252035.2. NCBI lineage: Eukaryota > Metazoa > Chordata > Lepidosauria > Squamata > Lacertidae > Podarcis > Podarcis erhardii. The sequence goes on along the minus strand of NC_138497.1, from coordinate 74,643,366 downwards.
GTCCGGAAGTGCAGCTCCGCCTCCAGGCGCCGCTTCCGGTGAGCGCGGGTGCTGCGTGACCAGGCAACGCAGGGACGCCTCTCCGGCCCAGATGCGGATCATGTGACCGCCGTCCTTGATTGATTGACGCGCATGCGCTCTAGTTGTTCCTTGTTTACCGCTGGACCGACCTCACCTGGAGCAGGCCGGTGGCCCACCTAGGCTAGTTTCCTAGCAGCACGGCTTCCTCTCAACTGTGGAGGCAGAGCGTAGGCATCGTGGCCAGTAGCCACCGATAGCCCTCTCCTCCATCATGTCCTCAATCCTCTTTTAATGCCCCCCCCCGTGGGAAAGTGGTGCTCCTTCTAAAAACTTGACAGCAGCTGAGACGTTTAAGGGGGGGGGAACTATTGGGGGGGGACAATTATAGGAGTGCTTTTAAAAAATATACTTCGTCCAATGTTTTTCATTTCATTTGTCATGCCTTCTATGCTGCTCAATGTTTTTTAGGTGCCGGTATTCCCATCATATAAATTTAACTGGATCCACTCCATGGTGAGATTAAACATTCTAAATCTGTTCAAACCCCCACCCCCACCCCCACCCCCGCAAGCCGATTTTCTAGCATCCCATCTTCAGAACTAAGGATGAAGCACTGTTAAGGCTCTTTGGACGTTTTAAGTGCTATGTAAATTGGAGCCATTTTGTTTCATTCCCTTTCATCTCACATTTTTCATTGTAAATTTCCCCACATATGACATAAGCAATGAATTTTAATAGTAGAAAGTGTTTTATTGACAAGTGTTTAAATATAAAAGATTTGCAAAAGGTATATTTTTTAAATACAAAAAATAAAATCTCACATTTCTAAGATTTCACTGTAAATATAAAGTCCCCCCCTGCCCCCACTCTTCACTGGAGTAACACCTCTACATGATTTTATAACCCTGCAGTTCTGGCTTCAAGCAAATTATGTCTCATTTCAGCCTGCTGAACGTTAATAAAAACGCTTTGCAATTTATGTAAAACCTTTGGTATTACACTGAAGTTTGGTCACAATAGGAAGCACATTTTATAAAGAACATTTTTTTTTCCTGATAATGCAAGTGTTAAAGATACAATATACTCCAGTTGAGTATCTTACAGTAACAATTTCATTGGATATTTGGAAATGGTGTAAAATTGCATCATTTTGAACTGTGTACATTCATTTTCTACCTTCTTTGAACCTGAATGACAAACTGTTTGCAGCTGCTCAGATTTCATTGCAAAAATGTTCCAAGTACAGCAATTCACAGGAGCTCAAGTTACAATCTCACATTTTGATGTTACAAAATACATAGATGTAGCTTTGCATCATGCACTGTTGTCCTCCAGACAAATGGTACTAGTCTCCATACTTACCATATTAGCAGCGTGTTCTGCTTATACATCCTCAGCAAAGTTACATGCACTAAAATAAGGTCAGCAGACCCATACAGTTTGTAGTTTGCAGATTCTGCTCTTGTTCAGTTTTATTTAAAAAACCAAAATATTAGTCTTCCGTCTCCAGTGTTATTATACCTTTACTTTTTAATTCATTTGTTAGATTTTCATAAATATGTATAAGCTTCATAGCCCATATGCCGTTTAATAATTTAAGCAAAGCATCGTTAGTGCCATATCTGTTTTGTAAAGTTTTTAGCATCTGATAATGTTGTTCATCGGTTAACGAAGGGTAATCATGCACTATTTCTTCAATGTCATTGTCTTCTAAGCCACTCTTTCTCATAAGATTCTTCCAGTAGCGCAGTGGTACCTCCTTCCTTGAATTTAAATAGATTTCATCCAGCACTACAATACAAGATAATGTTTAGTTTAGAAGGTGTACTTTTAGTACACTTGCAGTTCAAAAAAACTTTATAGATTTTTTTACCTCTTTTCTTCTGCAGCATCTAGTTTAAAAGACTTAAATACCAACTGTATAGTGCTCAACATACTGCTATTTCAGTTAAATATGTATGGTTGTTTTCAATGCTGCATTTCTGTTCATGTAAGACTTGTACAACAGAATTTGTCTCTGCAAAACATGGGTCAATGAACACTGGCCTCTTGTTTTGCATGCTTACCTTCCATAGCTTTCTCATATTGGAACTTCTTGAATTCAGCACATTTGGTGTAATAAAACATTTTAAGCAGAACAATCGAAGTTGAAAAGAATCAACTTATTCACATACATAAAATTTTAAGTATTTCCTAAAGTCTAAGAACATAGCCAATAAAAAATTGGGACAGACATGAATACTGGATTACCATCATTTTACATCAGGTTAAAATCAGGAAAAATACTTTCTCAATACTTCTTCTGGTTTATAGATCGTGGGGTGGGAAAAACAACACTTGGAAAGACTTACCTTTAACAGAATCAGAATTTTCAGCCGCTGCCACCACAACTACTACAGGTTGTTGCCTTGACCCCTGCAACTGTGGGGAAAAAATAACCGCCATAAATCTCAGTAGTAATTCAGAGAGTTAAAGAATTCATATGATTTGCTTTAGGGTAGTTGGCATGTTACATTTATAAACAGTTCTACAAAAATTCCTTAACAGCAGCAATTGGAATAGCTTTTTGAAGAAAACCACACATCACTGACAAACTTTAAGCAACCTTTCCTATTGCATGCTACAAAAGTGATGACTGACACAGAATTTATTGAAGCATTTCTTATTGAAGCTTATAATTAAGCAAAGGGCCATATTTTAAAATACAATATTCAAGGGGTTTATTTTACAACAATACAGGCAGCAGCCATTTTAGATATGCCCAATATGTGTGCGATTGTGCATATGGACATTCTGCTGAACCCAGAAGTGACCCAAAAATGTCACCGAAAGGGGAATAATGGGATGCTTGCAGGCTTTTTCAATGGTGTTTCAAATATACGTGGTTTCACTTATACATGTGAACATAACACCCACATAAATTGTACTCAAAAAGGCAACTCTGTCTTGCTATTTCTTATCTTTTAGTGCTAAAACTTTTCCTAACATTCTTTAACTGTCTATTCAACGGTATTTGTGAGCCAATGAATCATCACAAATATCCAACCAGGATATAAATATTAAATTTGTACAAAGAATGATTCTCATTGAACAACACGAATTAACTCAAAGTACCCCATCTTGGACCATCCCAAGATGGAGTACTGTAGTACCCACATGGAAAGTAAGGTGAGTCTAGAGCATAGCTGTCAACTTACAGATTTGAAAATAAGGGACCAGCAGCCTCGAAAATAAGGGATCAGCAGCCAAAATAAGGGATTTTCCTAGCACAGGTATGTTCAACTTCTGAGCCCCTCCGAGCCAAAGGCAGAAAGCCCAGCCAGCAGCCAAACAAAGCCTCAAGGAAAACCACCGTCACCTCTCCGCTGGGAAACGCTGAGCAAAGGCGAGTCCCCAGGCAACGCAGCCGATTTGATCAGCACAAGGCATGCAAGCTCTACCCCCCAGTCGTTCTTAGACTTCTTATTGGGTGTGCAATGCAGCCAAGCAACACAGTTGGAGCCTCCCTCCTCCCTGGCCGGCAAGGAGGGAGGGAGAGGAGCTGCTTCCTTTGAAACCCGGGAAATTTAAGGGACATCATCAATAAGGGACAGCAGCAGGACATGGTGCTGGGATAAGGGACTGTCCTGCCAAATAAGGGACGCTTGACAGCTATGGTCTAGAGATACATTTCAGATACTTTTATCAATATTTGCTTTTTTTCTTTCCATCTACCTTAAGTATGTTCTTTGCTTGAGCTCCCAACTGCTGTTTTTGGATTGCTGGTACCCAAGAAATAGCCAGCTAACCTAATCAGTTTCTTGCACACCACCATAAAGCAGAGGTGGGGAAACCTTTGGCCCTTCACATGTTGTTGAGCTCCCAACTCTGATAAGATTTAACTAGCAAGGCCAGTGGTCAGAGATGCTCCCACCCCATAGTCATCAGGTATAGAGAAAATTCCAGTTGAACAGCTTCTACACTTTCTTACATTGGGCTGCAGGCTTGCAGTGGTGGATTCAGTGCTTCCCAGGAGAGGTTCTTCATTTGTGCTGCCCGCTGCCAGGTCGCTTCTGCCAGTATTCCCAGGCAACTTGTTTTCTGACAGAGGACCTGCCTTTTCCGTCTGATTTATAAGCAGCTGCAAATAAAAGTAAAAAATCCTTTTGGTACTAGATGGCTGTCAGCTTTAGGAATGCTTGTTTGTGTCAAAAGCACAATCCTGGACATGTTTACTCAGCAGTACACACTCAGCTGGGGAAATTTATTTCCACGCACCTGTTTACAGCAGGGGTAGGGACCTCCAACTGTCATCAGCCCCAGCCCCGATGGCTAATGGTAAGGGGTGATTGGAGTTGTAGTAGAGCAACACCAGGAAGCCACAGGTTAGCCACCCCTGGGGTATAGGATCACAGCCTAAGCATAAGAACATCAGAATGTTTTACCGATTCAGATGAAGTTCCATTTGGTCCAGGATTCTTTTTCTTACAGCGTTCCTGGAAGCAGAGACCCAGTTAAAAGCAAGATCCGGTGTGCTTTGTTTTTGTTTTTAAAAAACCCTTCCCTATAAAGGCTTGCATGCACTCAGTGTAACAAACTGGATCGCTGATGCATGCGTGGGCAATATTGGCATGCCAGCATGGCATATTGCTGAGTCACAAATCCATAGACTGCTAAAGTACACATAGGCATCAATGATCCACTTTATATGCAACCAATAGTTATCTCCTCTTCTTCTTCTTCTTCTTCTTCTTCTTCTTCTTCTTCTTCTTCTTCTTCTTATGTAACATAGGTTTTATTCATTTTCATATTTAATTTTTTTAACATGGTTATACCGAGATATATCTGTTTACGTTCTACCACATGACATGCAACAAATACATAAATGTAAAACAATAAATATTTCTGAATATACTAACAAAGTTGTGTCAAAATTATTATGTATATTAACAAGTATTGCTTAGATTGATGAGTATAAGTAAAAGGTATTTATATAAAGAATTTATATAAAGGTGGTGGTTGGGGAATTAAAATGTGTACTTCACGCATGCCAGACTGTGCTGTAAACTATGGCACAGTTCTACCATATGCCTCATTTTTGTGTGCAGCCAATAGAGTCACACCAAACTGCATAAAAACTGACATGTTTCTTTTGACCTCTTGCTAATTTAAATTTTCTGTCAGTTTTTCCAATAATGCTGCTTGCTAAATTGCATTATACCATTGGCCCACAGTTAATAAACTGAGCCACTATCACTTGTGTACTAGATATCTGCACTATATCATGACAAGTTTTCACGACTGCAACAGCACACAGCACTGAGCACATGGAACCCAGTACAGCAAAGGATTTCAAAAGGTAGTTCCTTTATTTCAAAGATTAGATAGCACTCTTTCTTGAATGAGACTTCATATCCCCCCCTGCCAGGTGTTTAAATGTCATCAAGCTGCAAATTTAACAGGGTTATAACTCATCAATGAGATTATGAGATGCAAGAGACTAACGGAAAGGAACTGGCCACAATGTCCTGCTTGACACATCCCACAATGACAACTTCCGGCCCTGTCCAACCAAAATATGGGGAAGGCAGGAAGCTAAGTATACCACACATGTTTCTATAATAAGGAGTGACATTTATGGACACTTACCCACCAAGGTTGGGCAGAAGTTTCTTGACAGGAATGGAGAGAGAGAGAGAGAGAAATAAATGTTTATATACCAGTGTATTGGGTCATAATACAGCAACTTTGAAAGTATTTCAAGACATAACTAAGATTGTTGGAATCAAAATGGAGATGACATGTTCTCTTCATTCTTAGTTTTATGATTAACACAGTGGAATGAACAGGAGAACCCCCAGAGCAGCATACGGGTGAGGGCGGGGACACTGTTCCATTGGGCAAGCAGAAGCACTTGCACCAACAGGATGACCTCCTTAACACTACACTGCACTCTCTGACGTCAGCCGCTGATTTTGATGGTGTTTAACTTTCAAATAGGGACACAGGTGGCGCTGTGGCTTAAACCACCGTGCCGCTTGGACTTGTGGTGGTTCATATCCCCGCGATGGGCTGAGCTCCTGTTGTTCGGTCCCTGCTCCTCCAACCTAGCAGTTCGAAAGCACACAGTGCAAGCAGATAAACAGGTCCCGCTCCGGTGGGAAGGTAAACGGCGTTTCCATGCACTGCTCTGGCTTGGCCAGAAGCAGTTTAGTCATGCTGGCCACATGACCCGGAAAAACTGTCTGCGGAGCGGACAAGCCGGCTCCCTCGGCCTGTAAAGTGAGATGAGGGCCGCAACCCTAGTGTCATTCGCGACTGGACTTAACTGTCAGGGGTCCCTTTACCTTTACCTAACTTTCAAATAAAATGTTGTTAGTACTGAAGACTTATTTTAATTTCCAGTTTATGGTTAAATTATAGTTTGCAGGTGGAAAATTCTTTTCCTTCAATTACCCACAGAAGTTTTGTATATTTGTCCTAAGGTGGCTACCCCGCCCCAGTTCTGTGTCACCTATGATAAGGCTATTTGTCCATCTAGTCCAGTATTAACTATTTAACAAAAGCAGAGGTCTTGTACATGACCTACTATCTGACCCTGGAGAGATCAGGGATTGGTTCTGGGACCTTCTGCAAGCTACACACGTCCTCGGCCACTGAGTGCTGGTCCTTCCCACTGGCTTTCCCAAATCCTAGCTGTTTTATAGGAAATTACCTTCATCGCTTTGACAGAAACCATTTCTTGTAGACTTCCAGCAAAATAATGCAATAGCACCAAAGAAAATGATAGCAGCAACAACAACAATAAATGCAATGGCTATATAAGATGAAGTGGCATTCTTGGTTTCTAAAAGGAAAGGAAAAAAATAAGCACATTAGAAACAGGTCCCAATCACCAGAACCTTTCACTTGGGCTGAAATATTGGTGAAAGATACACCCAGCTTGCTTTGGGTAACATAATTAACTCATGCTTTACAAAATCTTACCTTGTGCCTCTAATTGTAAACGTAGGAAGGGGGCCACAGAAGAAGACAGAGGCCACTATCTCCCAAGAACGCAGCAATGTGGGGTGAAAAATGTTCAGTTTCATAAGCTCATTAATAACAATGATTGGATGCCACTTAAAAAAAAAATACTAGGCAAGCAGAAGCTTGGCAGTTCCTAAATATTTAGTGTTAACTCTCCAAAAACAAATCAAATGTGCAAAATCAGAATACTTGTTAGGGCACCTGAAAATGTGCTGATTTCCTAATTATTGATTTTCTGGAAAACCTACACTACTGCAAGTTTGTTTCCTATCCTGAGTTTTTGCTTCAGGCCAGAGCAAGATAGAACAGGAGGGCATCCAAAGGTCTGCTCAGAGGCAAAACAGGTTATTGCAAAAAACCTCTTATTGTAAAACCAGACCAGATGACCAGATGATAATAGCAGGAATGCTTTGGAATAATCAATAGTGTGTGCTCTGTTCAAGTCATGGTCCTCAATGCAGTCAAATACTAATAAGCTGCCAAAACACGATCACTTAGGGCTAATTCACAATACCCTTTTGGTAAAGCTTTAATTTGGATGGAGACTATCCATGCAACAGCTGGCATGCATGAAGCAGTCAGTGTGGTGTAGTGGTTAAGAGCGGTAGTCTCGTAATCTGGGGAACCGGGTTCGCGTCTCCACTCCTCCACATGCAGCTGCTGGGTGACCTTGGGCCAGTCACACTTCTTTGAAGTCTCTCAGCCCCACTCACCTCACAGTGTTTGTTGTGGGGGAGGAAGGGAAAGGAGAATGTTGGCCGCTTTGAGACTCCTTCAAGTAGTGATAAAGCGGTATATCAAATCCAAACTACTCCTCCTCTTCTTCTTCTTCTTCTTCTTCTTCTTCTTCTTCTTCTTCTTCTTCTTCATGTGATGGAGTCAGCTCAATCCACATTGCCATGGTGTCTCTCAGTCTGCTTTCAGAAGCATCGAATCTGAGTAGCTTCACTGAAGGGGCACTGCGGAGTTCTCCCTCTCAGAGAGGGAGAACTGCGCAGCGCCCCTTCAGCGATGTGCCTGTCCTGGCTTCTGCCTTAGCCCTGTGCAGCCTCTTCGGGCAGGGGGAGCCTTCATCCCGCTGCCCCGAAGAGGCTTGGCACGGTTATCCCAGAAGCCAGAACAGCTACACGGTATCCCAGAAGCCAGATTCCTGTTGCTGTTCTGGCTTCTGGGATTCAGAATAATTTTTTCTTGTTTTCCTCCTCCCAAAACTAGGTGCGCCCTATGGTCTGGTGCACCCTATGGAGCAAAAAATACGGCATCTCGTATCTTTTTACCATACCTAAATATTTTTATGTGCTTTATAAATAAAAAGTGGAACCTGCAACAAAATGTTGTAGCGTTGACTATTCCTGCTCACTGTTCCAGTCAGCTAGCTATGAGTACTTCAAGAGTACTCAATTCCACTAGGGCAGGCATAGGCAAACTCAGCCCTCCAGATATTTTGGGACTACAACTTCCATGATCCCTAGCTAACAAGACCAGTGGTCAGGGATGATGGGAACTGTAGTCCCAAAAACATCTGGAGGGCAGAGTTTGCCTCTGCCCTCACTAGGGCTTGAGGCAGCCCACTACAAAAAGCAAGAGAGGCGGTCATTCTGGAAAACATAGTGTTCATACTGTACCTGTAGGAGAGCCACACTTCATATCTGTAGTGGCACTGCAGTTTTCCACAGGAATCTGCCCTTCAGGACACCTAGATGTTAGGTTTAAAAAGAAGATGACAGACTTTCTAATCAGCTAGGGCATCTGTGCCTTCTAAAGACGTGCAGCTTAAACTTGTCTCTTCAGACAGATGTGCAAACTTCATAGAAAATGAATTTGCTATTAAAAGTTATGAGAAGTTCTCACATTATGGATGACCAATAATAAATATTTTATTTTTAAAAGTTAATTTTCATAAATTTTAAAATTAGCATTCTTATTTTAAATATAAAATTGTTAAAATTTAAACGGACCGTAAGCACCTAAAGAATTCAGCTATTATTTTTCAAATTCCATCAACTCTGCTGGATCACCCCCCCCCCCAACTATCACCTAGTAGAAGCTATTCCATCAGACTACCTGTATTGTTTCCAACTCACCTGGACATTATGAAAACTGTAACTCTTAAGAACCTGCATCTAAGTTTGCTTTTTCCTCCACCCAATGCTGCCCTCAACTTGCCCAGCACAAAGGGGCTTTGGACTTTTCTGCCAATCATTATATTAACCAACCAGTATGCCTCATTTTTTAGGAAATACAAGTACCAAAAAGAGACTTGATTTAAAAACAAATAATTTAAAATTTGCCTTTTTTCTTGGGTGTTTTTTTATTATAAGAGATCACTTTTATTTAAAGTCAATCTGCACCAACAGTACCCAAGCCTCTTTTTAAAGACAGCCACACTAACCCATTAATGTACGTACTTTGTCTTGCACCTGGCACATAACTCACAACTTGGGGGGCAGAAATACCCGGCTTTACAACGACATTCAGTGTTACTCTTCACAGTGCAGCTCTTCACCATTTCAAAACCTAAAAAAAAGGATAGAAATAAATCTGCAATGCTTCCTAAAATTGTCAATGGTCATCCTCTCTTTTCATAGAAGCATTAAAGTGTAGGTCCGTCTAGTTAAAACTATGGTTTTCCCAGTAGTGATGTATGGAAGTGAGAGCTGGACCGTAAATAAGGCTGGTCGCCGAAGAATTGATACTTTTGAATTATGGTGCTGGAGGAGACTCTTGAGAGTCCCATGGACTGCAAGAAGATCAAACCCCTCCATTCTTAAGGAAATCAGCCCTAAGTGCTCACTGGAAGGACAGATCCTGAAGCTGAGGCTCCAATACTTTGGCCACCTTATCAGAAGAGAAGACTCCCTGGAAAAGACCCTGATGTTGGGAAAGATTGAGGGCACAAGGAGAAGGGGACGACAGAGGATAAGATGGTTGGACAGTGTTCTTGAAGCTAGCAGCATGAGTTTGACCAAACTGCGGGAGGCAGTGGAAGACAGGAGTGCCTGGCATGCTCTGGTCCATGGGGTCATGAAGAGTCAGACACAACTAAACAACAACAACAAAGGATACAAAGCAACTCAATGATCCCTAAGTGAACACTGCCTTGGAAAGAACTAGCATTCAAGGTCATGAAGTGGGTGGGGAATCAGGGGCAGGGAACCTCTTGCCTCCAGATGTTACTTAACTCCATCAGCCCCAGCCAGCATGGCCAATAGCCAGAGATGATGAGAGATGTACTGGTAGTTCAGCACCATTCTGGAGGGCCATAGTTTAATGAGATTGTGATGGGTCCCCTCAGCAGACTATTAAAGCAAAACAAAATACAACTGATTGGGAGAAGACAGCTGACCTTTTAAAACCCTAGTGTCAGAAAGCAACCAGTTCACAAAACCATACTGTACCAGATTTGCAATCATCACAAGGCAAGCATTTCTGAAATCCATTTGCATGAGCAGTGTAGTCTATTCCTTCCTGGCAGGGTGCACAAATTCCAGAAGTATGTGGTGTAATGCAGCTTTCAGCAACATAGGTACCTATTATATGGGGACATCAAACAAATTCAAGATTAAAAGCATGTTAATTAAGGTATTTGCAGAATGCATACCTCTGACTTTATCTGCAATGTGAACCTTTTTGCTTAAATTAAGGTTACAAAGGTGTCAATCTATAAAGAATGTACGCAGCCCAATCTTATGTGTGTTTACACAGGTGAGCGTGTACAAGTTGGCTGCACATTTACTGGAAAGTGAATTCCACAGAACTGCATGGGACTAATCCCCAGAGCTATTGTCTGGAGTGAGAGAGATTGGGGCAGAAGTGTCAGTCTGCTGCAGAAGAGCTCTGATGGTGGAGCCATACCTGCCAGAGGCCCCTACTATGCCCCCTCAAAAAACACAGGAATAGATTGAACACTTGTAGCAGCAGGTCCCTAAATGGGGTGCTCCACTGGTGGGGCACAGGAGCCTTTTTCCAATATTTAAACCAGAAATTTATTTTAAATGCAGAACGTTTCAAAAGGGTGTTACATTTAGGCTTTAATAATTGAAGATAGCTCCTTATCATTCTTTCAAATCTAACACAAACATATTTTTGGACAAGTGTACCATAGTGGGTAGATTAGATAACTGAGACTGGGAAGGCTCATGCCTGAATTTCAATTCCACCCCTAGCAACCTTGGGGTAGCCATCATCTCTCAGCCTAACCCTACCTCAAGTGATATGTGTGAGCAGAAAAAGGGAGAGAGGAGGAGAGTCTCCGTTTTGGAGGAAGGCTTTGGACAAATGAAACTGATTAAAGGCAGAATTCAACTAACCCGCCACGCTAGCAGAAGCCAATGTACAGACTCCTGCTCACACAATGGGGCTATCGATACCCCTCCTCCCCCAAATTTACTTCGGAGGGTTGGGAGATCCCTCAGAACAGCATGCCTGGGGAGGAGGGGGGAGACTGTTCTACAAGCCCAAGTATTTCTGCTTGCCCAACAGTATGATCTCCTTAGCATTGGGTTGGAAGAGATCCAGAGGGTGATCTAGTCCAACCCCTTGCCATGAATGAATATTTTGCCCAACATGGAGCTCAAGCTCTCAAGCCTGAGATTAAGAGTCTTGTGCTCTACTGACTTGAGCTATGGTACCAGAAAGCTTACACACTGGTTTAAATGGTTCCTAACCTTTCTGAAATTTATTCACTTTTGCAACAGGAAATCATTTTCTTGACAAGCTCCCAAGTCAGAGGCATTTTACAGAGAAAGTGTATTATTTTTTTCCATAAAGGATGCAAATTCCCAAAGGCAGGAGCAGGGGAGAAAAGAAGAGGAGGAAGATATACTATAAATAACTCCCCCACAATCTATTTCACCTTTAAAGTGAATCTGCACTACTGCTAGCAAACCAGCATACATGTTTCAATAAACACATAAATGTGTGCTTTCACCCTAATATTTGCCTATTTGACAGAATAGCTGAGATAGTCTTTGATGAAATATATAGGAAAGAGTACCATATAAATGCTAAACCTGATGAACAAATCCTTTTCAATAAGCTTTGGAGTAGGCATAGGCAAACTCGGCCCTCCAGATGTTTTGGGACTACAATTCCCATCATCCTTGATCACTGGACCTGTTAGCTAGGGATGATGGGAGCTGTAGTCCCAAAACATCTGGAGAGCCGAGTTTGCCTATGCCTCTCCAACAAAGAGAGATTCAGTTATTTTGCTAAATATATAAGCCACTGCATGACCACTTACCTGCAGGGCATAGTTTGCAACAATGTCGCCCAGAATCAAGATATTTTCCATGATCACATTGAGGTATCAACCGTGGAGATTCAACCTAAAGAGATTCAGAGAGACAGAGTTCATAGGAATGGACTTCCCAGGTGCATCATCCCATCTTAATATGAGATTTATTGGCTATTTAAAAACTCACTTTCCAGTACTTCAGCATATTCACAGGGAGAACACATAAACATTTCTTTGCTAAGCTTTCAAGTAGAGCTCAATTCAAAATTTTGCTTTTTAAACACTCAAATCAAACTTTTATTCTCGTCATAGCAACCAGAAAAAGAAGTGTGAAACAATCTTTCCCACATAATAAATGCACCAAGCAAAACTCCTTTTGACATTTTGGGTAAAAGAGTTTCCTGCAGTAAGAAATTCCCTCTGACACGAGGAAAGCCAAGCAGTAAAGCTTTAAGGCAAGGATGGGGAGGCTGTGGCCTTCCGGTCAGCATGGCCAATGGGATGATGGGAGTTGTAGTCCAGCAGTAACAGCTGCGTTCCCCATCCTAGATATGAGACATACATTATTTTAAAGGGTTTACCCTTGTCCTGCAAGCAAACTGTGGGCTTCCTGCTTTTAGAACTGAAGAAGGAATTGGACAGTAGCATGGACAGAGGGAAAGTTCACGATATGCTGAAAAGTTAATGCCAACTCACTCATTTCCATGAGAAGAAAGGTGGCCTAACTCCAGCTCCTTATTGCAATTTATACAATCCGGATCAGTGTGCTACAACTGGAGTGGAAGTGCAAGTCCGGAAGTTCTGTTTAATGGAAAATGCAAGCAAGCCAAGAAACACACTAAGTTGTTTTGACATGAAGAACTGGACACTCGTCTTACATTCAAGCACACCTCTGAGGACTGGAATGTTATATTATAAAATAAAATCTGGGGTGTTAAAAATGGGGCAGTTCTGGAGCAGGACTTTCACCAAAAATCTTGGCTGTATTAGCAAGGACAAAATTTTCAATTTCTAAGCAGCTTCACCAATGCCAGTGGGATTTTCACAATGTGGTTGTTCAATCTATTAGTCCAGTGTTTCCCAACCTTGGGCCTCCAGATGTTTTTGGCCTACAACTCCCATCATCCCTAGCTAGCAAGACCAGTGGTCAGGGATGATGGGAATTGTAGTTCAAAAACAGCTGGAGGCCCAAGGTTGGGAAACACTGTATTAGTCAACAGGAGTTTTCTGAGTGATCCATGAACTTCTCAAACCCTAATAATAATAATAAATTTTATTTATACCCCGCCCTCCCCAGCCAAGGCCGGGCTCAGGGCGGCTAACAAGCAATAATAAGAACAAGTTGAATGAATACAACTTAAAAAACAAGACTAAAACATTAAAATGCAGCCTCATCACAGGAGGAGAAAGGAAAAACAGGCTGGCTTCAAGCTATTGGAAACCGGGAGAATTCAGAGTGCAATTTCACAACTTGGAACTCTACTTTTAAGCTGCACATATAAATATAGTGGTCAGCTCTGACATTGAAAGATGATTAGTGGTAAAAAGGTGTGGTTCTCAAACTGATCAGAGACAAGATAAAAATGTGAACAAGCCTACATGTTCAACAATTAATTCTGAGTCCAAATGCATGACAAAGAAAGAGATCAGAACCACCCTTGTTAGCGCAAAACATAAACTTCTGCAATGGGAAACGGTGAACCTGTTGTGCAGTAGGAATAGGCCCTACCACTAGGGGTGGTAGAGATAAGGCCAAACTCAACTTTGGGATGGACTACATAGCTCAGTGGTAGATCACTTGCCTTGTAGAAAAATGGCCTCACAACCAATTCCAAATGGTGGCTGGTATCCCTTGGGACTAGTAGGACACCAGGCAAGGAACCCAACAGTAGGTGGAGTCAGAGCCAATGAAAGGAGCTACCGCAGCCAATGACAGGCAGAATTGACAGATTCTAGTTTTGTCCCCCAGCCTCCTCCCTGCTGAACTGTACAAGGGTGAGGAGGCTGAGGAGGAGGAAGTTAACAGCTAGTGTCACTTCCTAGACTGGCTGTAAGTAAAAAGGTAGGCAGGCAGGCAGGGGCCAGCTGAGAGTGGTGTCCTGTTGAAAGGGATCAGATGCAGCGTTCTGCAAGAGACCCCAGAGAGTCACTGCCAGTTAAGAGTAAATCACCCTGGGCTAAGTGGACTAATGGTCTGAAATTGCACGTGGCAGCTTCCACTATTCCTATCCCATTGATTTAAACAGAATGAATTTCCAAGTTGTGCCTTGAACACTAGGCTGTAAACCAAAAGTAGGGAGATAGCTGGAGAGATTTCAATAACAAAAAAACTAGAAAGTTGCTCCTAGATATACTAAAAGTGATGCCCATGTTTCAAAAAACCTTCATTACGACTTAGATGCCCCATCTGGGCTCTTGCAGCAGAAGAGACTCTTTTCTTCATTGCACTCAGTTTGAGAACCAGGGTGAAAAAGCAATACAGTGGTACCTCGGGTTAAGTACTTAATTCGTTCTGGAGGTTGGTTCTTAACCTGAAACTGTTCTTAACCTAAAGCACCACTTTAGCTAATGGGGCCTCCTGCTGCCAGAGCCCGATTTCTGTTCTCATCCTGAAGCAAAGTTCTTAACCCGAGGTAATATTTCTGGGTTAGCAGAGTTTGTAACCTGAAGCGTATGTAACCTGAAGCGTATGTAACTCGAGGTACCACTGTACACAGAGTGAATTAAAGCACAATGATCTCAAGGTGATTTAGTAGTGAAAGCAAAAACTAATTAGGATGTGCACATTAGTTTTTCTCTGTGGCATCTACTGACTACTAAAAGAATGCACTTTGTGAAAATGCTGTTATGTGGCTTGTTACCTAGATGCAAAGTCTGTTATTTTCCCCTTGGGTTGGCAGAGGCTGATGGAGAAATTACATTTCAGACATTCAGTATTTATTTTTAATGCTAACATTTTATCAAATTGCTAATGTTACTGAGACATTTAACAATCAAGAACATTCCACCTTACATTCCAACTGAAAAAAAATCGCATCTACTTGAAAATTGTCTGTGTTTAGAATCACAGAGACTTAGCTGGAAATTACTTCAATCTAAATCTGTAAGATATTTTTCCAAGCTGCTGTAGTAATATCAGCTGCACTTATACTGCCACAGTCCAAGGAAAATTTACAAGAAAAATTAAATTATTCAGTGAATTTACAGTGCAATATTAATCATGCCTATTTAGAAGCAAACCCCATCATGTTCAAATGGGGGAACTGTGTCTGTATGGGATTGCAGCCTTTGGAATATAGCACCTTGCCTATGGTACCTACGTGTGCTCTTATTTAGGAACCTTACAAGGCCAGATCTGCTAAGCAGCACTTGTTGAACTTAGTAACTTAATTTTACAGTGTACTGGTCCTGACTGCTAGAGAGGGGATGCATAGAAATTCACTGCAAAACAAATAATTAAATATTACGCCAGGGAGAAGTCTGTGCTACTTTTTCTAAGGGAAAACAATCAAAATTACAACCACCCCTGTCCACCTGCAGTTTGAAATTAGCACATGAATATCCAGTGGCCTGGTCACTTTTCTTTATGCTTTTGTTTAAACCTGTCCATCAAAACAAGCTATACAGTAGCTGCAAATTGCAAAGCAATAGCAGCAAATCAGCCAGAAACAAAGACATGCTATATATGCTGTAAACAAGGTACAAAAACTAATAAAATCCACAACCATTCATAAACATGTGTGTTTACATAGAGACAGCAAAACAAAATAAAACATAAAAGGTAACATAAAATATCATGTGCATACAATAGTCACATTTGTTATGGTTTGAATGCTTGGTACCCTGATACATAATTTTTAAATTAAATAATTGAGATTACAAAGTAGAAAATTAAAAGTTATATTTCTTGCTTCCAGGGTATTCTGTGGAGTAGGTAGTACCATAAGCAGGTATTTTAAAATTTATTTTAAAGACCTATACCCCTATCTTTTAAAGAAGGTAAACTCTAAGATGGCTTGTATTTCTTTACCAATCTAGCTTCTCCAAACATAGGTCTCTGCCCCGTTGTTTTCCCATTTCAATCTTCCTAAAAGCATTTCTGTCTCAAGCAATCAGCATGTCATAGGTATAAACTATTTAAACTGATTCCCCCACCTTTCAGGCCATAAAGGTGGAAAAGGTGTTGGCGCATTAGGAGCTAGGCTAGTAAAAATATTTCGGGCCGATCATCTTTATGAAACTATTTGCAGTAGAACGTAGTAATAGACGTAATAGGAACATAGGAATAGACGTAATGAAAATCAGACATTGGAGAGGAAAGGTGGAGAGAGGGAGGAAAAAAGCTGCCAAGTGTGTCTGAATGTGTCGAAGAACGCTAAGAGCAAAGTCCTCTCGAATCCCGGAAGCCCTCTGCCTGACGTCACAGGGTATTAACATACCGTAACCCTGTTAATGAATGACGTCACCATCAATGGTTATTACAGCAGCAAGAATTGACTTCAGGCGGAGAAGGGAATCGCTTTGGCTTGCGGATTTGAAGGCGGGTCGCAAGAGGACCCCCTGGGGAACGCCTACGCCCATCCCACTTTCGTTTCCTCGGACTTCCCACCGTTTCTGGGAAGTGCAAAGCCTCGTTTGAGAAACGGCGGAGCCGATCTCCCTCTCGAAGCGCCTCCAACTTCCAAGAACCCCCCCCCCTCCAAAAAAAAAAAAAGCCAACCGCCGCCTTTGTGAACTTTCCGCTCTTCGGAAGAAGGCGACCCTCAACGTCGCTTGTCCGATTGCCTGTGCGGGCAGGAGCCATTTTGAGCAGAATCGGGGAGAAAGCCGAAGCGAGCCAAAACTTGGGAGCCGGCCGGCTTCCTTATCGGCGCGCGGTGCGAGGTCCGCGGCGGCGGCAGGTCACGAGGAAGGCGCTTCCCCGCGAAAACCCAGACCCGGGTGCCGCGGGAAGGGGGACCCGGCTCCCCACCAGTCCCAGCCAGCGGCGCCGCGGGGAGCTGCTGCTGGGAGCCCCAACAAGGAGGAGGACTTGCTCCGGAGATCCCGGCGCCTCCCAGCCCGGGGCCGCTTCGCCGCGCGGAGCAACTTTCCTGCGGGGAGTAAAAACAATGGCTCGCGGGCAAGGCAGGAGCGCGCCGCTCGGCCCTTGGGGAGCCCTGCCGCTGCCCTGCGCCCAACTCGCGAGGAGAGCGGCGCTGCCTTCTGCTCTCCGCCGCCGCTGCTGCTGCCCCAGGGTTCCCGCTCTCGCTGCCCGTCTTCACTCACCACCTGAAGCGCCAAGGCCGTCACCAGCACCGCCGCCCTCTTCGCCACCGCCATAGCTCCAAATGGGGCGAAGAAGCACTGCACCTCTGAGCTGCGGAAGCGCCCCCCCCCCGCCTCTCTAAGTTGGGGAGGAGCAACTTCGGCCCTGCCCCTTGAGAGCTGATAGTGGGCGGTTTCTTCTCTCTCCAACCCCCCCCCCCGCCCGCGCGGAAGAAAGTTAAAGAGAAGTTGCAAGAAAGAGAATCGGTGCCGGGTTCGGAGTCCCAGGAGAGGGAATGTGTAGCCTTAGCCCTATCTGGTAAAAAAGAAATAAATAAAAGGAATCGGGGATCATTTATCCGTGAGATTTCTGGCCGCAGCCCTGTCCTTTTCATTTAATAAGATTAGCAGACCGCTTGGTTGTGAGAAACTCTATGAGCAGCTTACGGAAAGAACAGAATAAAGCATTGCAATTTTGGATTAATAAACAGTCGAAACAGGAGATGGGAGAAGGCTCTTCTTTACACACATCCCACCCAGAACGTGGAGAGCAAGAGGCAAACCTGTCAGGCTAGCTATGGGGCGGGGAGGGGGAGCATGAACACGGGGGCTGTCCATTCCTTTGCCAGTGTTGATGCCTGTAATGTGTAGGGTAGCTGCAGGGACGGGGAGGTGGGAGCAGCCTGCGAAGTGATGGTGCCCCTCCTCTTCCAGGGGAATATTTTACCCAGGGCTTCCTCAAGCCTAACAGCACCCAGGTTGGGCAGGTGGAGAGAGGGAGGAAGCAGGGCTCGTGATACTGCCAGGGTGTGGTCCTGATTGAATCAGGCAACAGGATTGACTCAGCCTCCAAAGGAGTTCTATAGCCCAGGGCACGTTGGAAGTAAGACACCCTCTTTTCCGTACCAATGGAGGGAGGTGGCCAGACGAGATATGAGAACAACATTAAAGTGCTCTGGCAGTACCCAGAGCGCCATTTGTGCGAACTGCTCTCCAGTTCCTGCCCACCACTCCATGCACAAATATCAACACATGATGGTCCTCCACCTAACCCCCAGACTATTTCAAGAGAGGTGGGGCCAGCAGTCCAGATTTTGTCTATTGTGGTTCAGCTCACTTGGTTGTAAATTTCTAAGCCAAATTAGCAGTGGTGGCACCGGGGGGCGGGGGCGGGAATCGGGTATGGGGGAGAGTGGAGGACAGAAGACACAGAGTATATTTCTAGGTGGGTGAGTTGTGTCCCAATTTATTATTTATTATTTATTATTAATTGTTAAGATCTCCGAAAGGAAAATGTGAGTTTTGTTTGCGTGCTTAGAGCCCCCAGAGTAGCTTAAAGGTAAAGGGACCCCTGACCATTAGGTCCAGTCGTGGACGACTCTAGGGTTGCGGCGCTCATCTCGCTTTACTGGCTGAGGGAACCGGTGTACAGCTTCCGGGTCATGTGGCCAGCATGACTAAGCCGCTTCTGGTGAACCAAAACAGCGCACGGAAACGCCATTTACCTTCCCGCTGGAGCGGTACCTATTTATCTATTTGCACTTTGACGTGCCTTTGAACTGCTAGGTTGGCAGGAGCAGGGACCGAGCAACGGGAGCTCACCCCATCGCAGGGATTCGAACTGCAGACCTTCTGATAGGCAGGTCCTAGGCTCTGTTTAACCCACAGCGCCACCTGCGTCCCCCAGAGTAGCTTATGTACAATCAAAACAAGCCAGTCCCTACCCACAGGCTTACAATCTAAAAAAAACCTGACTTTTGATTTTTACACCATACCTATATTTATTGACCTTTGTATTCTAGGTTGTAAATTGCCTCATGGTCTTGTGATGAGCAGTATATTAACTTAATAAATAAGATTAAGAATAGCAGCATGACCGGGCTTTCCCATCTCTCCTCCCCCTGCACATGCCCCCGCCCCAACTGATGTATGTGTGTGTGTGTTGAGAGAAACCCCAGACCAGTGTGCAGGGAGGAGAGGGGAGGTGGTTCCATAAGTGAGCACCAATGGAACAATGGTCTTAGAACAACATTGAATTCCATCCATAATTACTAACGTAGAACATTCATTGGCCCCCTTCCATAAGGTTCAAGGCAAGGTGCAGAAAAATCTTCCCAGTCTAACAGGTTCATGGCAGGCTCACCGTCTTTATTTGAAAAGCAAGTCAGATCTTTTTGGGATTCTGCCCACTGCAGACCTTGGAGAGGCCTCCTTTGAAGAGGCAGGGTGGGACCCTAGGGAGAACCCCAGCAGTCCCGGCAGTCTCAAGGTGGTCCTAAAGCGCCTCAACATGGTTGTCTCACTTGGATCCCTTCATAGCCCATCTGACCACACCCAAGCCACACCCAGATTCTCCACCTTTGCTTCCTGAGCCTCAGGGCGGAGAGAGGCAGTAAACCCAGGGGGAATCCCTGAGTGAGCAAGACCAACCTGTTTGATTGTCCAGAATGTTTTATCCTTAGCAGCTTCCTTGAAAGGAAGGAGGTGATGCAACTGCAAGTGACCAAGAACAGGAGTAAAGAGAGACCGGCAGTGAGGACATTATTTTCTCAGTCTTCTCTGCAGCCTTGTTGAGTCGACAGCTCCCTAACTCAGCTCCAGATCCCACAATTTGTGCTGCTTATGGACACCTATGTTCTCTTTGCAGCTACCACCTAAGGCAGGAAAGTGCAGAATTTCAAAAGGGCAAAACAAGTTTCATAGGGCAATTTCTTAGTATAAGAAGGTTTTATTATTTGAAAGCAATGTAACTGAAAAACTTAACTGGCTATTAAGTAACAAGGTAAAGTTGTTCTGTACAGTTATAGAAGCCTGCAGACAGAGGTTTAACGGGCTATTTCAAGCAACATTAGCTATTCCACACTTTGCAATTCCTGTCCCTGAGCTGGTGCCCTATCTATAGTGTTGACATAGGTACTTCTTTACAGAGGAAAAGCTTCAGTCGGAAGGAGTTCTCTATTTTGAATGGCCGTCTGATCGAAGTCCAGTTTATAAAGATATATAATGCAAAAAAGGAAGAATAGGGGCCTTGAAGTTGCCCGTCTATAGTTTACATCTAGAAAACAGACTGAACAAATGCACAGGTCAATCTTCCTTGCTATTGTGGGACGGATCCTTTTTTTCCATTGAAACGGTAGCAACTGTTTCTGAATCTACACATGTAAATTAGCTTATGCAAATCTGTGTCTCCTTATGTGGTGATAAACACTGCCAAAAAAGAGGAAATGTAAGTGGCCACTCTACCTACCTGTCCATTCTCACCATTTTACTTCTTTTCCTCCCCCACAAAGAAATTCATCTGGGCCACTTTCTCTTAAAAGTCCCACCCTCTTCTCCTAAGCCTTCCTTAGCCTCCTGCCTTCTCAGTCATCAGGTGCTTGCTTCCTATGTCCTTGCATCTTATTAGACTATTTTGCCTGCCTTGCCTATCTCTAGTACCTAAGCACTTCAAATAACAGCATCCACAGGCTTTGCTGCCTGCCCTGCTTCTGTGGTAGGAGGCCAACTCGGTCAATTACAGACAGAGGCTTTGCCACATCCACTACAATTATTTTGCTGCATTAAAATATAGATTTGATCGCTGGTGGAAGAATGTAAGGAGTTGCCTTTGCTCATGGCAAAAATAAAAAGTGGCTTGAGTTTGTGAAAAATAAAAATGTCACCTTTAAATTCATTTCAGCTGCTAACACCCCACAACAGTCAGCATATGGTACAAAAGATAACACATTCCACTTCTAAAGGAACAACTACAAGTCCCAAATGCTTCCAGGCAAAGTAGCTGCAGTTGACAAAATACTGGAGTTTGAAAGTATCCGAGATAATTCTCCATTTTAAGTGTAGATGTTATCAATTTCATTTGTTGTCACCACTTTTCTCAATATTTCTGTGCTTCTTGAAATGTCCTGGGTAAAAGAAAATAGAAAAAAAAAATCCAGTAAAGATAAGAATGCATTAATAACTGCCTATTGTATTTCCTTATTCTTGGTCACTCAACTTTTCAAAACGAACACACACAACCCTCTGTATACTACATATGAATTGTAGCATCCATATTCTGTTCCAGGACAACCATATCCAGTTCTTGCTATGGACTTCAACTTGCGAACCAGCTGGTCCTGCTTCAGACTTTTGTAACTAATTAATTGATCAAAGGCAGGTAAGAATGAACAAAAATATTCAACTGAGCACACAGTGGATCATTAAAGAATGTAAGAAAAAGTTCTGCAGGATTAGACCAAAGACCTACCTAATCCAGTATTCTGTGCTTAGTGGCCAGCCAGATGCCTGTAGAAATCTTACAAGCACGACATAAGCTCAATAGCACTCTCCCTTCTTATATCTTCTGTAACCAGCAGGAATTTAAGCGTGCTTAATTGTGCACTGGATTGTAGTAGTATTCCTCCAGTTAATTTTCCTTCCACTTTAGCGTTGTGGGAGGAACCCTTGTTCTGCTGTGTGTTCATCAGCACAAGCTCAGGGTGCGGACTGCTTGGTACCATATGGATGTCTTTCATTTCAGATTGACGGTTGCTAGCCTCATCCACTTATTGAGCCTAGTTTGAGGAACCAATAACGCAATATCATAGTGGAAATACACTCAGATACTTTGGCAGTCATTTACATTAAACCAAAGCAAACTCAACTAAGCAAAGGAAGCACACGGCAGAAACCATTAACTTTTTGTGTTGTTGTTTTTTAAAAGCTGCAGTTTCTACAAGAGCTTCAGGATTCAAAAAAACCCAGCAATGTTTTGAGTTAAAGTTTACATTTCCTAACACCCAGAGGCAGAAAATTTTAGTACCATGGAAGTGACTCAAAAGCAATACAATGTTGCTGGGAGGCTTCAGGGCTTGCACCCACAAATGCAACCAAGTGGCCCTTCTGGGAATTGAATCCTTACTGTAATTGCCAATAGATATCTTACATAAATAAACATTTAAGCCAAGTGTCCTTACGCCTCTGAATACTAGTTTCTGGAGAGTGCTGTTGAAGTTGTCTCCTGCTTGCCGGCTTCCTGTAGGCAGCTGATTGGCTACTGTGAGAACAGCTGGATTAGATGGGCCTTTGGTCCGATCCAGCTCGCCTCCTCTTAGGTCCCTTCACAGCAGCTGTTATGGTGACCAGTCTGCAGACAGGCAAGCTGAAATAAGGCCACATACAGGCTTAATAATTGAACCTTACCTTCACCAAACTCTTCAGGATTCTGGAAGATAGCAAGGGCTCGAAAGCTTCAATTGTTACCAAATCCAGTTTGATGATATCAGTGTAACACTGATAAAGCACTGCAGGGATCTGCCACACTTGACAGTAACTGAGAACTAGGCACAATTCAGGAGACATGAGGAGGAAGGGAGAGGGGGAGAGAGAGAGAGAGACTAGTAATCTGCTTTTGCAGTGGTAATAAATCAGCAGCATGCTCAGTTGATCAAAATGAATCATACATTAAAAAACAACAACACCTTACTGTTTTCTGCAAGCATATTGTAAGAAATCCACAACGAAACACACATGTTAACAACTTTTTTTTCTGGAAGCATGTCATGAGAGGAAAAAAAAGGCCAACCAACACTCTAGGTCAGAGTTCCATAGCCTTAACGCAATGTTCAAGGCACTGTCACAGAATCAGTGTTGTAAGGGACCACAGAGGTCATCAAGCCCAGCTTTCTGCTCCGTGCAGGATTTGCAATGCACAGTGCAATTGCAGCATCCCTGTAGTCTATTAAGCAAATCATTTGTTCTGGCATTCCTGCCTGGGTAGATGGTGTAAAGCTGTTGCTTTGCCAAAAAAATGCATTTTATGAAGCCAGGCTGGTGCCGCTACTGCCACTTGCTGTAGCAGCAGAATACCTTACGATATTGAGGAGAACAATTCTATTGGTGCCCATCATCAGTCTGAATGGAATTCCAGCCAACTTCTTGTTACATGCTCCGCACTTCCCCCAACAGTGAAAAATTACAAGGGCAACACTAGCTGTAGTAAGCTCCCTTTGGAGGAGAAAATTCCAAATATTTCTGGCATTTTTGTAATATTTGTTCATTTTCTTTTTTAAAAAACCATTAAAAGTGGAGGCAAACACCACACATTCCTGCCAGGCAGCAGATTAATTGCTCCACATTAGTGCCTTCAACCTTCCAGCAAAAGTGCAATTCACTCTGACCTGTTCCTCTCCCCCACCCCAAATAAATTGCTTTTGTTGATTCACAGCACACCCCTCTCCTCTGCTAGGGCTTGTGCTTGCACATGCATGGGTCACCTTCCATTTCTGGTTTCCCATGCAAAAGACTGAAAGAAAATTATCCAGCTCTTTCCTAACAATTAGCTCTCACTGAGAGAACATCCACCAGTCATTCAAGACCAGATGAAAAGTAGCCAAAAATGTTTTTTAAATGCCTGGAAGCATCAAAAGGGGTTTTTGCTTGGTGCCTAAAAGACAGCAAAGTTGGTGCCAGGTGACTCCCTCCTTGAGCAGGACACTTCATAGCTGAGGTACCACTATAGACATTTATTCAACTTAAAGTTTTACATTGTTAAATACCTGCAGCAGGGAGGTCCCGTGCAATATTTGGCTGTTCTAGTAGTGGACAACAGACTTTATCTTTGAACGTGCTTGTCTTTAATGCTCTCAGAAAAGGAGAAGGAAGTGTTAGAGTTGATTCTGTTGTTTTATATTCCGTAACAGAGCACGTTGAAAGAACAAGCACTTGCAAATCCGTCTTCTGCATGCATCCAAAAACCTAGGATGAAAATGTAAATCCCGATTTAAGTGCGACAAATTCCAGATGAATAGCGGTGCTGGAGCCAATTCACACATACTAGCAGTGTTATAGGAGCCTCCAGCACTATTGTGGTTCTTCCCCATGATATCAACCTTTAACGCAAATGTGGGAAGCAGCAACGGCAACATGACACTCATATCACTGCTGGTCAATCAACCTTTGGGCCACAGTCTTTTACTCCCTCCTCCTGAGTAAGCCTCATTGAAATCAAGGGGGCTTATTTCTGAGTAGATTTGTAAAGGTTTGTTCTACTAGTGTCAGTAGCAGCATGAGTGCTGTGGCACCTGAGAGACACAATGAATGTGCAGAAGCTTTCTCTGCAATTTAATTGACTTTGTCGGTACATTCAGTCCCTGTTATTCACACATCCATAGGCCTTTAGCCCATAACTGAATCCCAGATTGGAGAAATGCCACAGCACCATGATCTACACTATCTTGTACAGTCTAAGGGGCAATGCCAGTTTGAAGATGTCCTATGCAACACCATATATTCTTTTTTGAGGAACAGATGCCAATGCACCAAAGTCAAAGTGCCAAAAGGCCTCTGAGCAAGTGTGCTGAAAAGGAGGTTATCAGCATTTTTAGGCAATATCCTCCTCCGTTCAGAAGATGGCGCAGAGGATTTCTGTTTGCAACAGGCTGGATTCAACACAGTTGCAGGTAACAAATCAAGCCAGTGTGGTGTAGCGGCAAGTATCAGACTAGGACTTGGGAGACCAGGATTCAAATTCCCACTCAGCCACAAAGTTCACTGAGTAGCCTTAGGCCTGTCATTATCTCTTAGCCCAACCCCTCTCACAAGGTTGTTGAGGGGTTAAAATGAGGAAAGAAAGAACTATATATGTCACTGTGAGAGCCTTGAAGAAAGGGTGCAATATCACTAACAACAACAACGATTGGCAAAGCTGAATAACAATTCCAACCAATTTTCCTTTTAGGATGCTGCCTGGTAAACAATTATTCTTACTGTTTGGCCCTTGATACATTATGTCAATGTTTTACCCAGTAAAACAGACATACAATGACCAGTGAACAAATCAGCAGTACATTTATTTACAGTGCAATCCTATATAAGTTTACTCTGAAGTACGTCCTATGGAATTCAGTGAGACTTATTCCTAGATAAGTATGTATAAGACTGCAGCCCAGAATCTCAGAACCATTACTTCTCTTATCCACAGTACGGACTCACAAAACAAAGGGACTCTTTCACCCTTGCACTTTGTATCAGGGTTTGAAACTCCCATTGTTCTAGGTGCATTTTGCGACAGAGAATTTCATTAGTGCACATGGTTTCTGAGCTCTGGGCGCAGTACTGCGCCTAAGATTTCAGATTAAAACTGCAGAGTGGAGGAAAGGAGGACGTTTTTCTGCCTCTCCATTTCCAGCTACTCTCTGAAGACTGCAGAAGAGACCTCCTAAGAATATTAGGGGGATGGACAGGGGAAGGACTAGACCATGTGACAAATGAACATAATATTTTAACTGCAGTTCATTCATTTTCAGCTTTCTATTCTTGTTATAAAAAAGTGCACCTAGACATTGCGTTGTTGTGCCCATAACCTAGGATTACAGTGCCACTAGGTCTTAGCTTTCATATCTCAGTTTCTAATTTCTTTGTGTCCCCATTTCTTCCACTTCTTACCTTTTCAAGCCACTGAAACTGTTGGTCCTCTGCCACATAACAACTGCACTGGCACAATAAAACCTGAAATGACAGAACAGTCATAAATGTTTCATGAATTTTAAACAGAACTATGTTAATATATATATATATATATATATATATATATATATATATATAGAAAAGTAATTATGATAACTGAAAGTTATAATCTCACAGGCACTTTCCAGGGGGCTCCACTGAAGACAGTGGAACTTGGGGAATAAACGTGCATAGGATTGTGCTACACATCACACTTGATCTTGGCTAATCCTGCAATGGACACACTCACAAACAACAATTGTTCCTGTAAGGCTCTTTCTTCAGTGACCAATAAGACAAAAGGAAGAGGCTGTAACTGAATGGTGGTGGAGCACATGGTTTGCATGCAAATCTAGGCTGAGCCAGTTTAAAGGAGTTGCTTATGTTTGTAACAAGGAATACCATATTACAATCTCTCATTACTCACACAACACTAAAGGCCACATCTAAAGTTATGCATACTATGTAGCTAATATGAAAGCACGTGATTTTCAAAAGCACTTGCATGAAAGCAGACTGCCGGTGTTCTAATTCTTAAACACAAGGATAGGCAAGAAGATTCAATGCAAATACTAGTGCAGGGTTGGACAGGCTAACTTTGCCGTCTCTAGCACCAAACCACATCAGTTAAATACCAAGATATCATCAGGTAACAAACTCAAGTCTGATTCCATAAGATCTAGGAGGTATCCAATGAATGCATTATGTCAGTGCAAGGATTTCCACTTATGCAATGGGACTCCCTAAATCTGCTCTGGAGGGTTGGGAGAATCCCTGAAACAGATTTAGAGGGCAAGTGGGAGCAGAGAAGGTGGAAAGTACAGCTGCTGAAGACAAAATCCCTGAACTGACAGGGGGCTTAATGCTATGTTGGGGACAACTCTCTATCTTACTTACTGTGGGATCTGAAATCAACCGATAGAACAAACAGAAGGAATCTGTTGGAAGGACTTTGGTCGTATTTGATGTTCTGCACCACTCATTCCACAATTTGACAGATCCTATGACTTCCCAGCCTCCAGAATTCAAAACAAAGGAAGACAAGAATGCTGCAAGCAGAAATGATATTTATTTCCTATAGCACTGTTATGTTCTGCACATTGTTCGTAACCACCATTGCAATATGGAAGTGGAGTGATGCTACTCAGTTTATGTAGGCAGCTTCCCTGTAGATTATTTAGTGCATATACACAGAAATATAAAGAAAGTAAGATAAACAACAATTTTTGGTTTCCATAGAATTCAACTGGAGGGGAGGGGGTTAAGGTAAACATGTCTACTAAACTCAGTTACAAAATAACTAACAAATTATAAGGTTCAGGTAGGTAGCTGTGTTAGTCTGACACAGTCAAAATAAAAAATAAAAAAATAAGAAATTGACTAGTAGCACCTTATAGACCAACTAAGTTTGTTCTGGTATAAGCTTTCATGTGCATGCACACTTCTTCAGATACACAGTGTATCTGAAGAAGCGTGCATGCACACAAAAAATTATAAGGTTGCACACTATTTTGTACACATCAAAAAGTGATAATTTATCTAATCCCCCTTTAAACCCATCCAAGCTAGTGATCATCACTACATCCTGTGGGAGCAAATTCAATAGTGTAAGTATGTGCTGAGGGAAGTACTTAATTTTGTCTATCCTGAATCGTCCTATATTCAACTACATGGAAGTTCTACTATTACAAAAGATAATAGCAGATGCATAATCTTATACATCTCTATCATGCCGCTTACAGGTAGTTAAACACTGAAATGAAGAACACATACAGATTGCCTACCTACTGCATTATGCCCTACAGCCAATACGAACTTTGAGCAAGGAAACTGCTCGTAATTAGATGCAGTAGATGTTGAATTCCAGAGGATGTGAACTTCCCTGAGTACAGAAACAAAATGAAAACAGAACAAGGTTAAACATACCCTGAGCGAGAAGATGGATAAGAAGCGGCACCATTCCAGCGAAGTGTTACTTGTACAATCGAGACAGGTTAAATATAGATGTATCCGCTGGGTGTTCTCAGTACTATCACTGATCAAGGGGCATAGGCTGCCATCCTAACCATGTCTATTCAGAAGTCCCTCAGAATTCAGTGGGTTTCAAGTCTCAGGTAACTGGGGTTAGGATTACAAGCTTAGTTCTCCACTCACCCCTAGAGAGCAATTAGTAGGCCAATAGCCTATAAAAGGATTCCCAACCCATTTGTGCAAGGAAATCAAAAAGAGAGAAGATTAAAAACATTACAGGAAGTTCTGTGGGTTTTTGGGGGTGGTGGGGGTTGCTACACAATGCAGCCAAAGAGGATAGAAAGCAAGAAAGGCCTCTATAAATCTTTCTCCACATACTGTCCTATTCTACTGAAACTAACCCATTCCCCAGACTCTCTTTACTCCTGCCAGGTGAAAAGTAAAATGAAGGAGCATCTTTATGGGAGCCTCTTTGTAAGGAGTAACCAAGCACAAATCTCCCCCCAAAACCCAAGCCAGGAACTGTCATTTCTCCCACACTTCTGCTGGGCATCACTGTCTTTAGAGTAAGGTTACCAGACATCCCCGTTTCCTGGGGACAGTCCCCAGATTTACAAATCAGTCCCCTGACAAAATCCATCTATTTAGTAGGAAGTTGAAAAGTGTCCCTGGATTCATTGAAAAAATCTGGTAACCAGAGGGCAGGTGGGGGGGGGGAACCTTTTTGTCAATCCAGATGTTGCTCAACTACAACTCCCTGGCTGTGTCTGATGAGAGCCACAGTTCAACCACATCTGGAGGGCCAAAGGTTACCCACATCTGTCACAGAGCAACGGGCCCCCAAAACTAAAGGTTGGCACAATAAGATTTGCATTACAGTGGTACCTCTGGTTACGTACTTAATTCGTTCCGGGGGTCTGTTCTTAACCCGAAACTGTTCTTAATCTGAGGTACCACTTTAGCTAATGGGGCCTCCTGCTGCCGCTGCGCCACTGCTGCGTGATTTCTGTTCTCATCCTGGAGCAAAGTTCTTAACCCGAGGTACTACTTCTGGGTTAGCGGAGTCTGTAACCTGAAGCGTCTGTAACCCGAGGTACCACAGTACTCCCCCAAAAGGGAAGGCGATGGCAACAGGTGTTCACACCTATTGCACTGGGAACCACACATCACATTCAGAAGATACATGGCACAGTCCCCACCCCCTGTAGAAACTACACACATCTGGGTCTGGCCAGTGCCTAGATGGCAGTCGATCCCCGGTGCGCCACTAGACTAGAACGAAAGGAGGGATATAAACAAATGCACATATCAAGGAAAATTCACACTAACGTCACTGACACCCATTCTAGGCTAGGTTACCACACGACTCCTTCAGCTGAGGTTTGGTTCCCGCCTCCGGCTGAAGGGTCGCGCCCACCTGCCTAAGGGAAAGCTGCAATGACTTCGCTGCGGCGGGAAGGCACTCTTCACATGCCCAGAAGTGCCCCCGTTGTTACGTCACGGGTTGCAAGGGACCAGAATGTTTTGGGTTTTCTTTTTGCGTGCGTGCGTGCGTGCGTGTGTGTGTGTATCGCCCCTGCGATACAAGGGTCGCCCCCCCCCCCGCAGGGGCTGAGAGCCTCGACTCTGCCGGAGCCTTCCCCATTCCTCCTCGTGCCTGGTTTCCAAGCGCCTCCTCTCCCGCCCCGGACGCCACCTTTTGTTCTCCAGCTGCTGGCGAATCTCGCGATCCTCCGGCGTCTCCTCGCGCTCCAGGGCGGCCGCCTCCTCCTCCTCCTCGTCGTCGTCGCCAGCGCGGGACGGAGGCGCCACCACCTCGCCGAAGAACGTGGCCATCATCTCCCCCCGGGCGGCTCAAGTAAGAGCGGCCGCCTCGCTCAGCCCGCCCGCCTGCCTGCCTGCCTGCCGAGACACGCGCCGGGAGCCCTTCCGGGTCACAGCGACCGGCAAGGAAGGAAGGAAGGGCGGGCAGCCCGGGCCGTGGGCTCGCTCGGGTCGCCTCAGTGGAGGAGCGCGCTTCTTTGGGGCGGAGGCCCGTCGGGTTCCGCCCCTCTCCCGCGAAGCCTGCCAGCGAAGCCCCGCCTTACCCGGCAGCAGCAGCAGCAGCAGCAGCAGCAGCAGTGTAGGGTTTTTTTAAAAATTAGGTTTTACAGTTTTCTATTCAACATAAACATCATAAGCAATAAAGAAAAAATGATTCCAAATCTCCACCTCCCCCACCCCGTGACTGCCCTCAACCTTCCCTTCTGTTTCTTTAAATATTTGCTGCTACTGCTTACTTGGTTTTAAGGTAAAGGTAAAGGGACCCCTGACCATTAGGTCCAGTGTGACCGACTCTGGGGTTGCGGCGCTCATCTCGCTTTACTGGCCGAGGGAGCTGGCCTACAGCTTCTGGGTCATGTGGCCAGTATGACTAAGCCGCTTCTGACGAACCAGAGCAGCACACAGAAACACCGTTTACCTTCCCGCCGGAGTGGTACCTATTTATCTACTTGCACTTTGGTGCTTTCAAGCTGCTATGTTGGCAGGAGCAGGGATCGAGCAACAGAGCTCACCCCGTCGCGGGGATTCGAACCACTGACCTTCTCATTGGCAAGTCCTAGGCTCTG
Source organism: Podarcis erhardii (assembly GCF_964252035.2). Lineage (NCBI taxonomy): Eukaryota > Metazoa > Chordata > Lepidosauria > Squamata > Lacertidae > Podarcis > Podarcis erhardii. Next base: position 74,612,790 of record NC_138497.1, on the reverse strand, counting down.
TGGTTTAACTCACAGCCCCACCCGCATCCCTTTTAAAATCTTTTAACTAAATGCTCTTATATTCTTATCATCTTTATACTATATTTTTTCAAATTACATCCTACACTTGGTTATTTTCCGAATTATTGCTCCTTAACCTTTACACTTGTTTTCTTAGTTGTGTTTACTCAAACCCTGCCAGTGAATCCATTTCTTTACAACATTTCTGTAGATATAACATAAATGGTTCCCAACCTGTTTTGAAGTCTCTATTGTCTTTATCTCTTAGTCTTCCCTTGTGTATTCCATAGTTTTAGCTTGCCAGTCTTCTTTCGTTGGTATTTTGTCATCTTTCCATTTTCGGCTAGTAAAATCCTAGCTGGACGTGGGTGGCGCTGTGGATTAAACCACAGAGCCAACTTGCTGATCAGAAGGTCGGTGGTTTGAATCCCTGCGACGGGGTGAGCTCCCGTTGCTCAGTCCCTGCTCCTGCCCATCTAGCAGTTTGAAAGCATGTCAAAGTGCAAGTAGATAAATAGGTACCGCCCTGGTGGGAAGGTCAATGGCATTTTGTTGCGCTGCTCTGGTTCACCAGAAGCGGCTTAGTCATGCTGGCTACATGACCCGGAAGCTGTATGCTGGCTCCCTCAGCCAATAAAGCGAGATGAGCGCCGCAACCCCAGAGTCGGCCATGACTGGACCTAATGATCAGGGGTACCTTTACCTTTACCTTTTGAAAATCCTAGCTGCCATTATAGCATACATAAATACAAGTTCTTCTTATTTTAAACATCTTTTTCATTTCATTATAAATCATTTCCCAGTAATTTTTAATTACTTTGCAGTTCCACCACATATGATAAAATGTACCCTCTTTCTTTTTCCATTTCCAGCACTTATTAGAACTTGTTCTATACATTTTAGCAAGTTTAACAGGGGTCATGTACCATCTATACATCATGTTCATATAATTCTCTTTCGAAGTTACAGTCAGTAAATTTTAAGTTCACCTTCCATAATTTTCTCCAGTCTTCCATTTGTGTATTATGTATATTTATTTGTGTGGGAGCTCGTCTTGAATCTGGACAGCCATGCTTGTGCAACAGCTACACATGAACTGAAGACCCAAGAGAGCAATCCTGCAACACACAAGCATCCCCATGACGCAAAGCACTGTGTTTTGGGAATCAGGATGCCAGTTTGTCATGCATGTGTAAGATTTGTAGAACTACTCCCAAATAATAAGAGTATGGCCTGATGGCACATGAAGGCATCACCTTGTAAGTCTGGATCCAGTCACTTGCTTGGCAGATAAAAAAAAGGAAAGAGCAAATACTATTCATAGAATAATTGTGGAAGATAATAAGATTGAAGATCCGAAAGGGATAAGAAAAGGATTTGTGGACTTTTACAGACAACTATACAAGAGAAAAGAAAAAGTCAATATATAAAAAATAGAGGAATACTTAATAAAAAAAGGGGTACAGAAAATTCCGACAAAAGAAAGAGGAAAATTAAATGAGAAGATAGAATTAGAGGAGATTAGAAATGCAATAAAAGAATTAAAAAGTGGGAAGACACCGGGACCCGATGGACTAAGTGCAAGATATTATAAAGAACTGAAGGACATCCTATTTGTCCCATTAAAAGAAGTTATGAACAACATTCTATTAAATAGAGAAATACCAGAAACTTGGAAAGAAGCATACATCACTTTGATACCCAAGCAAGACTCTGATCTAAATCAGGTTAAAAATTTTAGGCCGATCTCGCTTTTGAACAATGATTATAAATTATTTGCAAACATACTAGCAAACAGGTTAAAAAAAGTATTGAAGGAATTAATACATAAAGATCAGGCGGGTTTCCTGCCAGGTAGACAAATGAAAGACAATATTAGAAATATAATTAATATTTTGGAATACCTGAACGCTAAGAATGATAAACAAGCGATGTTAATATTTGTGGATGCAGAGAAGGCCTTTGATAATATTTATTGGGAATTTATGTTAAAGAATTTTGAAATGATGGAGGTGGGACAATCGTTTTTAATTGGTATTAAGGCTATATATATGGATCAAAGAGCTAAATTAATAGTTAATAATGTGACAACGGAAAATATAAAGATAACTAAGGGAACAAGACAAGGATGTCCTCTATCACCTCTGTTATTTATCACGGTCCTGGAATTAGGGCAATTAGAAGTAATGATCAGATAAAAGGGGTAACGGTGGGTAGAAAAGAATTTAAGGTTAAAGCCTTTGTGGATGACTTAGTATTAACTTTGGAAGACCACATGAATACGGTAACAGAAGTGTTGAAAGAAATGGACCAGTTTGGTCAGTTTGCAGGATTCATTCTGAATAAGAAAAAAACTAAAGCAATTACTAAAAATATAGATTCGGAGAATGTAAACGGATTACAGCAGCAAACTGATATAGAAGTGGTAAAGAAAGTTAAATATTTAGGAGTTTGGTTAACCCCCAGGAGTATTGACTTGTTTCAGAATAATTATATTCCAACATGGAATAAGATCAAAAGGGACTTAGAGGTGTGGGGAAGAATGAAATTGTCATTTTGGGGAAGAATTGCAACGATAAAAATGAATGTGCTACTGAAGATGTTATTCTTGTTTCAAACAGTTCCAGTAATCAAAGGGGCAGCAATTTTTAAAAATTGGCAACGAGAAATTTCAAGGTATATCTGGCAGGGTAAGAAGCCGAGGATAAAATTTAAGATATTGACGGACGCAAAAGAAAGAGGAGGCTTCGCCCTGCCAGACTTGAAATTGTATTACGAAACATCTTGCCTCTGTTGGTTGAAGGAATGGATGAAATTAGCAGACACAGATGTGTTAGATCTTGAAGGTTTTGATAATAGATTTGGGTGGCACGCGTATTTGTGGTATGATAAGAGACGAGTACATAAAGGCTTTGAAAATCACATTATAAGAAGGTCTTTGATGGAAGTGTGGGAAAGATATAAAAACTTGTTGGAACAAAAAACTCCATATTGGTTGTCGCCGTTGGAGGCGATAAGTGTGAAGAAAGTCAATATGACAGGGGGTTGGGTGACATATGAGAAGTTAATGTGTAAAAGTGTAGGAAAATGGAAAATGAGACCATTTGAAGAAGTTAAGGACTATGTGAATGACTGGCTGCATTATTTTCAAATTAATGAGATGTTTAGAAAAGATTTAAATCAGAGGGGTTTTGCTGACAAAGAATCAAAATTTCAGACAGAAATATTGAATAATGATTATAAGAATTTAGCAAAAATGTATAAGATATTACTGGAATGGTGTACGAAGGATGAGGAGGTAAAATCAGTTATGATCGACTGGGCCAAACATATAGGGCATAATATACAAATGGAGGATTGGGAAAGACTTTGGAAAGAAGGTTTAAGATTCATTGCATGCACAGTTATAAAAGAAAATGTTATGAAAATGATGTACCGATGGTATGTAACACCTGTGAAGTTAGCAAAAATGTATAAGATAAGTAACAAATGTTGGAAATGTAAAGAAAAAGAAGGTACCTTTTTTCATATGTGGTGGGAATGTAAGAAGGTAAAATGCTTTTGGGAAATGATTTATAATGAATTGAAGAAAATGTTGAAATATACATTTGTTAAGAAACCAGAAGCATTTTTACTAGGCATTACAGGTAATGAGATAAATAAGAAAGAAAAGAAGTTATTTTTATATGCGGTGACAGCAGCAAGAATATTGATGGCCCAGAAATGGAAACAGGAGGAATTACCTACGATAGAAGAATGGAGAACTAAAATGATGGATTATGCAGAACTGGACAGAATGAGAGGAAGGATCCAGAATCGATGAGATCAAAGATTTACAGAAGATTGGGAAAAGTTTATCCAATATATGCAAAAACTGAGTGATAATAAAATTACGTTTGTAAGCTTTAAGGAAGCTCTGTGAGGGGAAAGGGTTAAAAGGGCAGAAATGTGTAAAAAGTAACAATAGGAAGGAATGGCAGACAAATTGAGGGAAGTCAAAAAAGAGAAGTAAGATGTAATTAAGATGTATGGAATGTATAAGTTTGTTTTTGTATTTGAAAACTAATAAAAATATAATATAAAAAAACAAATCTGTAAACTACCACTAGATGTCCTAGCAGTGATTCAAAGTACTCCAGTGAAACAACGGAAAGAATTACTGTGTTCTGATACTTGCCACAACAACTGGAGTGCAGTCATTTTAGACAATTTCTAGGAGCTCACATTCGCTCACATATTCTTTGACCCTTGCAATTTTATTTTGAGTTGATATACTTCAAAAACTTTACAAAGGCTTATTTTTATTTTTAAGAAAACAAGTTGAGGTCATCATGAAGAAGTAGGTCAAGGAAATGTTTCATCCCGAGTGTCGTGTATTACTGTCCTATCCTCCCATAGGTTCAAGGCGTAATCCATGTTGCTGTTCTTAAAGCCAATTGTTCAATGATGCCCTCTAGTTCTAAGTTAAGATCTAGTAGATGTTCTGATCTATAGTTCTGTTACATTTCAGTCTTTCAGCAACTTTCAGCTATCTTAAAAGTCGTTTGTGAACACGCTGCTTCCCCAGATTTCTGAACTGCTATGGATCAATAATAATTGCTCAGCTCCTCACTCAACTGGAGATTAAGGCAACATGTTCTCCATAATCATAAGGAACCTGGAGTGCCATCTAGTCCAACTCCCTTCAATGTAATCATCTGTAGCCCAACGTGGGGCTCAAACCCAAGACCCTCATTTTAAGAGTCTCATGCTCTACTAACTGAGCTATAATGAGAGCTACAACACAGTAAAACAGCTGGGGAACCTGTGGCCCTCCAGATGTCGCTGAACTACAACTTCCATCATCCCTGACCACTGGCCATGCTGGCTGGGATTCATGGGAGTTTTGTGTCTAACAGCATCATCAGATTCCATACACTTGCAGTAGGTTTTCAGAAAATATATTCACAAGGGACCTAACTCACATAGTCATCCAGCTATTCCCACTGATTCCCCAACACTATGAAGACGTATTGGGGAGTAAGGCCAATTGAATTTAATTGGACTTTTAAACAGACATGGTTAGGATTGTGCCTCAGTATGCCAATAGTGTGTAAGAATAGCAGTACTTCATTGGAAGGCCAGATAATGACCAAACTTCTTGATACATGCCTCCCTAAGCTAGAAAAGAAAAGAAAAATGCATTATCTGACACCTCCTTCGTTAAACCGTCTCTCTGCCAGAAACATTAACATGAAACAACCAGATTGTCACTCAAAGCCAATTGCTTTTCAAATGTATATGGAACAGAGAAACAGCCACTTACAAAAATTGCTGGTAAATTTCCCAAATAAAAATAAGCTGTAATTACAACTTAAATTTTAGTGCATAATGTGACGCCGCCATCTCTTAACGGAGATCATATGCATTATATCCTACAGTATACACCTACTTGTTGTGAAAACTCCCACCTTAATACACAAGTGATGTGAGCAGCAGAACATGTACAAAAGTCCCCAGAACAATAATGATTCAGCCACAAAGAGGTGATAAGTGAAAGTTGTGTAATTTATTTCAATGTATCAAGCACAAACAAGTTTTCCCCTAAAGGGGAACATCACAAGGAATGTAGTTAAAAATCTGGAAACATTTACACTGAAAGTTAGCCCAGACTGGCACCACCACTAAATATTTTAAGGCTGTATATATATATTTATATATATAATATCTTTATATATATATATATAGCAGTACTTACCACTTGGAACTATTTCAGGCCAGAAAAAAAGGCTTAGTACTGGCTGCAAGTCTACATAAAATATTGCAAATCTTTTAAAAATGGTGTAAAAATAGGAAGACTATCAACAGATTTGGAGGATGCAGTGGCAAACCCTTACTATTCCTGACCTTTAACCTTTAAATGTACCTAAGAGCAAACAATATCTGCAGGGTGCCTTCTCACAATCACAGGATCAGTCCTATACAGGAAAGGAGGTCTCTCTATGATACTCAGAAACAGTTGTCCCTTGATGTAAAGCACAAGGAAGATGAGCCAACTGTTGCAAGTGATCACTTCAGAAAACTGCAGGAGCAATTGCTTGCACCTGCTCACATAACTACCCTGTATTCATCAATGGACAAAATGTCTCCCGCATCACAAAATAAGCCCAGTGAACCCCAGAACTGTAGTGAATTTGTGACATATGAAATTACCTATATACAGAAGTGCTTCTACACCCATCTTCTTCCACCCATCATGGAATAATGGTACATTTCGGAGGCATTCTTTTATACAATGCTTGTGTGTGTGTGTGTGTGTGTGTGTGTGTGTGTGTGTATGTTTTAATCAATGTAAAAACATACATATATATATATATTAAATCAAATCCTAAACAGGCATGTCTGACTTTCTGGGGCCTCATTGGTTGTGGCCTCATATTTCTTAGAAGGGCAGGATTTAAGAAATTGTGTATATTTACAATCTTGGTGGGATGGAGTGGGATGTGCTGTTTATAGGGATTTGGCATGTGAGAGCACTGATTAGAAGACCCAAGGAGAAGCTGTGCTATCGATAACCCAAGTTGGTTCAATTTTCACATGGGTGCCTAACATTCCCTTCCATATGGGAAATTTATCAAAAGGCATCTTGATGGATGGCAAAACGCCCTTCCCCCACCCACAGAAGAGCTATAAAACAAGACACTAGGAATCGTTTTATAAAACCAAGTAGATGTGTAGAAGTGTTAAAGGGGGCACCAAATACTGGTTGGTAAATCTTAGTTGTCTCAGAAAATGACAAAACATAGAAAACAAAATTGCACAATTAAAGCTACATTTGGCTTTAGCATTAAGGCCCATACAGGTAAAGAGGTCCTTGTAGATGTACATGTAAAAAGGCAATGACATTAATCTGAAGAACAAAACTCTGCAGGCTCCCTGGTTAACCTTGTTCTCGCTTCCTCTTGCCCCCGACTGCGTAGGTATTAAAGTGCTTGGTGCCTCAGTGGGCTCCTTGCAATTAAGTCTCCCCATTCCTGCAGCTGGTCACTTGTTATTGCTGCCAAATGCAGTGCTTTTTATTTGAACACATAATTAATGAAGAGCTGACATGTTAGAAAGATGCACAGAAGAAACCAACAGCGAGAGTCCAGGAAGAGGTTTTCCGATGAGGCCCTCCTGTAGAGCGACTTTTTGTTCAGAGCAGTGAGGTTTCTGCAAGAAAGAACAACAGCCGCCACCAATCCATTGTTACTCAAAACCAGACACTGCATTTGCGCTCACAGATCAGACAGTGCCAAAACTCAGAATCAAGTTAAAATTCAGTGCCCGACATGCCTGGTAAATATTCTGGCCCCACATATTTCTTCTTGATAAAACTGTGAAGGGAAACGGAGGATTTGCTTCCTGCAGCCCCAAACCTTAGGCTTCAAAAAGCAAGAAAGTACTGCAGGCCTGGAATTTAGGGCTAGCATAAACATCTTGCCTAATTTAGAAAGAGAAATCATGGAAAGTTTTATTGTTGATTTAGATGTCAAATATTAATTGTCTATTTGAGGTATTAAACAGCACTGGCATCTATTTACTGTACTGACCAAAGGTTGTTGACTTAACCTTGTCAGCTTGACGTGTACTCATACATATTCCATGGTTGTGTCTTTAACTCTCCTAACCTAGGTACGAACTGGGGAGTGTTCTGACAAAACTCCCTTGACAAAATTATATGTAAAGAAAATACTGCAGCTGTTCTTTCCTACTGGCAGCCAACTGTTAGGAAATGCTGCACCTGCAGGTCTCCTTACACTTGCACCAGAAAACTGATTGCAATGAAATACAACAAGGTTTATTTACTCATTTCCTTTTTTAAAAAAAAATAAATTGTGATTACGCTGGAGAGGGGAAAGCTTTGCAAGAACTGAACTGCTAAATCATGCTTGAGCTTCACGCAGGAGTGGAAACCCTTTGGAAGTTAAGAGAAGAAGAAATGCCTTCTGTCAGTGGGCAGCTGCAATTTAAGCCAAGATTTGAATTTGCAAAGTTCTTTTATGCAACATCGTTGGCACTGTTCCCTTTTATCTTTTTAAAAGCAGAAGAGACTTAAGATTAGTTTTCAGCTTACTCTCCCCCCCCCCAACCTCAGAAGAGAAGCATCAGTCCTGAGCATCTGCCTCACCAAAAGATAGAAATAAGACACTTTTAAAAATGTGGATATATGCAATGTCTTCAGGTTTGTGATAGAAAACAGCAGGATTTGAAGGAAGCCAATCCTTGTCTAGTTTATTGGCTGTACCTTCCACATGGGTCAAAGGTCATTATTGTCATGCTTGTGTTCATGCTTGGTAGTATTCACATTTGACCCAGGCACCTGGCCCAAGGTAACCTTCCTCCTCTCTATCCCAAATTCTGTGTAATAACGAGACCTTAACACTGTGGTGGTTATTTGAAGATCAATGTATTTTTTTAAAAAGAAAAGAAATTCCATACCTGTGTATCTCCTGTTGGGCTCTCTGGAGGGATAAGACAGCAGTGTGAATTTCTTTCAAAGGGTCGGTTTCTTTCCCACACTGAGCACCCGGACTTTCAAAGCCTGTGGTGAAAAGATGACAGCTGGATTTCTCATGTGTTTGGAAAATGGGGGCATTTCCTCCCCCACACATGTTCTGAAGTTTTCTCTCCTCCTCCCTGGGAGAATCACCCATAACATACATGGGAGAAAGGTAATTTGGAAGCTGTAGTTCATCAGTTTGACTTGCTTCTGGATTCATTAAGCTAATATGCTTAATATGCTAATATTGCAGATTTTACAGATCTATGAAAAAAAAATCCTCTTACACATTCATGGTAGAATCCAGTGATTTCCGCTCAGGCAACAGGATTTTCCTTCACCCTGCTCCCACACTGCACCCCTTAAATCTGCTCTAGAGGGTTAGCAAGTGAAAGAGATGTTCTGTTGCACAAATGGAAGCCATTCCACTTATATAATGGCTTTGTTGGACCCAACCATGTGCCTTTCCCATGAAGGCAATGCCTGTATCTGCAAAAACCTAGCAAAACTAGTATGTGAATCAGCTCTGAAAAAGAGATTCAGGAAGAATGCACATTTTGAATATTGCTGGGTAGAAATTGGTTTTTACATGTGCAATTGTTTTTAATTGCTTGTATATATGGAATTGTTTTTACACATGGAACAGTTTTAATTGTTTATTTATTTGGTGTAAAATCACTTTAACATATTTAATGGAAGGGAATTCATAAATGGAATAAAATAAAATGGAAGTCCTGTGCGAATGAAGAGAACTAAAATGAACCCAAACTTTGGCAACACAAAGCGCAAGCGGAAAGTAAGGGATGCTAAAAAAAAGTTTTAGCTAAAAGCATGAAGACCAACAACAAGAAGTTCTTTAAATATATTAGTAGCAGGAAACCATCTAAGGAATTGGTGGATCCTTGGATGAGAAGGGAGTCGAAGGCATGAAAAAGGAGGATAAGGAGATTGTGGAGAATGTGAATCAATTATTTCTATCTGACTTCACTGTGGAAGACATATGGCAGATCACAGTGCCTGAACTAACTTTTGCAAGAAGGGAGTTTGAGGAAGATAGTGGTGATGAGACATGAAGTTCTAGGCCTGGTAGACAAACTAAAAACTGGTAAATTGTCAGGTCCAGATGGCACCCACCTGAGAGTTCTCAAATAACTCAAATGTTAAATTGCTGATCTTCTAATAAAAATATGTAACTTGTCCCTAATATCAGTCTCTATATCTGAGCATTTTCCATCACTCTGCAAAAGGATTACGTTATCAAGGGATGACAATAGGACTTAACACTGGATATGCATGGAGTGAGTGAGCGCACAGTATCAGAAGCCTGCAAGATACTTACTGTCATCATCTGAAAGTTCCTGTACAGACTCTGGTGTTGAACAGCTACTTTCAGTGTTCTGACTGTTGCTGGACGGTTGATCGCTGGCTTTACGCCGTCTACAATCATTTGCAGACCTCTGAATGAAGAGGAGTACAAACAAAAAATCCCATTATTCTTATTCCTGTTCTGACTATCATTATTTATGAGATATACCAATTTATCTGCCTAGCAAACATAGACTTCTGAAGTGAAAGGATGCAATTTATAGAATCCATCATCTCAAGGGTTTAATCTTAGGCTGAAATCCTCAGCCCTCTTATCCCTAAGTAATCATACTGGTTTCTGTGGAATAAAAGGAGGGTGATCTGAAATAATTTTTCTCAGGTTCAAGGCTCCTAAAGCTCCCCTCCCCATAACACTACAGTTCAGGGGGTGAGGGTTTTAAAACCCAAACTAGAGCATTGCAAATGGTAGCTGCAACAAAATGTTACAATATAACCTCATCTTCTAATAAGGGTACTCCTCTTCAAAGCGCCAGGCAGCCAGTTGTGCCTCCCCCATAATACTCCATTCCCAACCTTCCCCTCTTTCCCAACAGACAATAAACATTTCATGGCTACTGAGCATGTTCACTCCACAATGAGTTCTTAATTATTTTTAGCCACTTAAAATTTTGTGTGTGTGTTTCTTGGTGTATTGGGTGTCGATACTGCCGTCTTGTTTCTACATTTGTTGTTTCTTTTTGTTGGCAATCACCACCTGCATTTGCTATTAAAAGGAACTGGGAATAAAAGTGAAAGGGCATTGCTTCCCTCATTGTTTCTTCCCCCTCTCCACAAGTCCTTGCAACTTATAATCATAAGCTTCAATCTACAACCTAAGATATTCATATGGGTCAGAGCAGAAAGCACAGTCCTCATTTTTTCTGCCTCACAAGGTAGAGGTGTGTGTCTATCATTTCCAGTTTCACCCCATCACACAGATAAAGAACTGAGGGCTATAATTTGCCTAAGGCCAGTCAAGTAGTTTATTTGGAATTTGAATCCAGGTCTCTAAAGCTCAGTCCCCTATTCAGTGACCTGCTGGATGGCTAAGGCATCTCGCATCCCATTTATACATTTAGTTCAACGCCCACCAGCTCTCATGATCATTCTAAACACACCAGTGAAATTGCAAAGTGTTTCTTTTTTAATTTGTGCCAAAAAATCCACTAGGACAAGCCACACAAAATGTCTGCTGATCAAAATCCAGCAAATCAGATAGTGGTTTAAGCAAATCACTGGATCCATGTATTTCTAAGTGGGATCGTGTTGTCCCAAATCTGGCTCAGGGTGTGCTCAGGGTAAAGTGACAGTGGGATAGCAAGATGTTATTCAGTTCACCAGGATTCTGCAGATACAGTGCAGAAGGAGAGTACATCTGCCCAAGCATCACTGAAAATGTGGACGTTCTTGGGGAGATGGCCAGTTACCTTGTGCCGTGCAACTTGGTTGCTGTTGCACATGTTTTTGTGAGTTGACATTCGATTGGATAAGTGCCTCTGCATGGTTTGAAGTATGCCATCCTTCTCGTACTGGGCAATGTCATTCAAAGGGTCCCAGGGCCGCAAACTTTGAAAATGAAGAAGAAATTTATAAGAAAGAAAAGCCACTGTTTACTATACTAGTAGCAATATACACCAAATGTACAAGAACACTTTCAACATTGCGTAGAGCAGATATGAATATGCACATTCAATTTCTTCCTATTTTGCCCCACCAAAATGCTTCAGCTGTAACACAGAAGGACTGTGTGGCCAAAAACAACAACAAAAGTAGTCATTGTAAACCTGATGGGGCGGAGGAGCCTGTGACCAACCAACATTGTACAGTCTTTATTTTTACCTTCCCAACAACCCTGGAAGGCAGGCCACATGACCATATTTTCCATACGGCTAAAAGACAATTGCTTTAGTGACTGCATGGAAAAAAATAGAAATTGGTGCTCAGTTTCTCAGAGTCACTGGAACATGCTGGAGCTTCTCTGAGGCCTGGGGCATGAGTCTTGTTAGAATAAAGTTATAAACTCAAACAAAAAAAACACCAGCCAGTCCTTAGCAGAGGCCCTCAGCCAACTTAGCCCTCCAAGGCCTGGGACAAATGAACCCAACTGCCTGCCCCCCTCTGCACAGCCCTGGGTGCAGATATAAGATTTATCATACCACAGAATCATAGAATTCTAGAGTTTGAAGAGTCCTATAGTCCAACCCCTTGCAATGTAGGAGTTGCAGCTAAAGCATCCCTGGCAGATGGCCACCCAACCTCCTCTTAACCTCCAATGAAGGAGAGTTCACCAGCTTCCAAGGGAGTCCGTTCCACTGTCAAACAGCTCTTACCATCAGTAAATTCTTCCTAACATTTAGCCAGAATCTCCTTTCTTGTAAATTGAATCCACTGGTTTGGGTCCTACCCTCTAGAGCAGCAGAAAACAAGCTTGCTCCACCAGTTTTAAGAGTGTGGCACAGATGTGCTCTAAGTCCACCTGTTACAATGTGTGTACCTGGACACAGACCCCTTTTAGCCACCACACTCCACTCAAGAGCACTCACTCTTCATATTTGTAGTGCCATTCGTTCGTGGCAGGATCATGCCAGAAGAGCAGAGGCTTCCACTCTGTCCCATTGTCCTTCCGCTCCCGCGCTGCATTCCGCTGCTCCTCTTCCAACACAAACTTTTCTTGTGTTGCCTTGTTCTGGTCTCCTTTGCTGATTGCACTGGTTACGTGCTGCCAGAGCCTGAGAAAGAAACAAGGAATCAAGTATAAATGTCTGTAGTAAGGCCAGGGCAGTCATGGAGTTCAGGGGCTCCAGGCATGTTTTTAACATTGCAGAGGTGGGTGCTCATAGTAGTCCATTGTTAAATTTAAATAAGATCCCAGCTGTGCTGTGGGGGGAGGGGATACACTGTGTGTGTGTGTGTGTGTGTGTGTGTGTGTGAGAGAGAGAGAGAGAGAGAGAGAGAGAGAGAGAGAGAGAGAGCGCGCATGTTGCCTATATTTCTCTCTTGGAGCAATCTGCCTGCATTACCTCTCAGATTCAAACTCTGTTTGCTCTTCAAATAGCACAATGTGACGCTTCAGTCTCTGCTTTCGGATCTCACTGGTTGGATTCCAGAAAATATCTGTGCTGCCATTTTTCAGGTCATTTATATAAACCTCTCCATCCTGAAAAAAGAAGAAGAATTTAGTGCTGGCATAAAGCAGAGGTGTTCAACACAGGCTTAGCAAGATCTAAGTGAAAGGAAAGGAAGCCATCAATACTCTTCTGATACACCATTCTTTCCTTCATCCTTTCCTTCTCCTCACTTTGCTATCTTCTCCATGCAGGAACGCTAGATTGTAACCTCTTTGGGGCAATAATCTAGCTTTTGTGCTTGTTCTGCAAAGACTCATACACCTCAGGAATCATGCAATCAGTTTGTTTTGTTTACAGGTAATTCACATCTTACATAAGGCATAGTGTCTGGGGTTTACACAAAAACACTTAAAGCCAGGATATCTGGAACCAGGACCCCTGCAAGGTGGAGGGCTGCTTGTCTGGCTTTGGGAAGGAGGTGGGAGGGCTCCAGCAGGGTCCTAGAGTCCTCCCTCCTGTGTCCCAAAGCCTAGTAAGCATTTGCCATAGCCCTTGCCCGAAATTGCAGCTTTGCACAGGTGGGGAAATAAATAAATGGAAAGTGGGTTTCTTTTGCTCTCCATTTATTTATTTATTCACATCCTCCGCATGCAAAGCTGTGATCACGTAAGTGGAATAAGCGTGAGATGTGAGTTACCTCTACTAATGGCATTTCTATTATTTATATAGCAAATGTTACAATTAATAAAATCATAGCAGGGTTCCCTATAAGGCTAGGACTGGGAACACCCAGGTTTTTTCACCCTGGGACTTGTCTAGATTCTCCGTGGCCTGTGAGCTGCTTCTTCTTTTTCTTCCTCTGCTTGTGCCTTGAGTTGTTTAAAACTGAGCCCTCACCTCTTCATTACCTGACCTCCCCCCTGTCCTTGTCATGGGAGAAAAACTCAGCAGAACCAGCCACAAACCACCCAGAGAAGCAGGAAACACACCAGTGCAGAAAGGGCAGGCTGCAGTTGTTAGCATGACATTCCTGGTCCCCTGTCTGTTAATGATCCAAACGCCACCAGCATTTCATCTTTGTCCTCTGTTAGTTTATTCTGAAAATTAACCACTAATTCAACTCCGCTGCTTTGAGGCTGAATATGTGATGGGCTTTGGTTTCTGCAACTGCCCCCAGAGGATGAACCAGAAAGATAATTTACACAGCTTGGTACAGGGAATTTATTTATGACATGTGTAGCAAGATATACAATATGACATGTTTTGAAGCTAATGATTCCTGATGCTAGTCTGCTATCAAAGCCAGGTCCTGGATGTAAATCTTTTCAAAGTTATACCCCAAGTCATGGAGATTTGCTTCAAATGTTATTCTCCAACACCATCATCATCCGTAGTTAAATATCGCCACAGCAATTAAAAAGATAAAGGTAAGGGTGTCTGAGCAAACTGGTGTGTCTTCAGTTGTCAGTTGAAGCCCCTCATGGTTGTTGTTGTTGTTTAGTCGTGTCCGACTCTTCGTGACCCCATGGACCAGAGCACGCCAGGCACTCCTGTCTTCCACTGCCTCCCACAGTTTGGTCAGACTCATGTTTGTAGCTTCGAGGACACTGTCCAACCATCTCGTCTTCTGTCGTCCCCTTCTCCTTGTGCCCTCCATCTTTCCCAACATCAGGGTCTTTTCCAGGGAGTCTTTTCTTCTCATGAGGTGGCCAAAGTATTGGAGCCTCAGCTTCATGCTCTGTCCTTCCAGTGAGCCCCCTCATGGTTAGTCCCATCTGATCCCAATGGGGAAAACATTATTACTGGCATCACAAAAGAGAAGGCTCTCCTACAGATACACACGACTTTTGTAGGTCACAGAACTGTCAGCAAGGCTTCATGTGCAGGCCGCAGCAATCTGGGTAGCTAACAGAGTGCCCTCTGGAGGCTGTTTGGACTACAGCTCCCATAATCCCTAACCTCTGTCCTTGCTGGCATCTAGAAAGCAACACATTGCCTCCCCCAATTAAGAGGAAATGTGGGTAGCTGTCTTCTGAATCCACCCTTACAGCCAAGTGTCCAGTGTCGCTCCAGATGCCTTCCAGTTTCGTAGAAAGTTTTATTTACTAGCCTTGCCGGCTTTGACTCATGCTCTGTTTGCTAGATTGAAATCAAGGTAAGCTATCAGAATTGGAGCCTTTCGAGGCAACCTGTACAGCAAGATTTATGTCTGAGCAAATAAAACTGACTGTTGCATCTGTTTCACCCGAGAGCTGCTTGCTTCAAAATCAAGCTCTGTTTCAATGTAGTTTAGAAATGCAACCCTATTCCCAGCTGGCCCTCGTCCTCTCCTGCACTCCACACAGACATTTTTTAAAACTGTCAGCAAAGAAGATTACGATTTCTTACCCAGTGTCCATCGAGACTCGCCAGCACTTCTTCTCCTGATTTAATCTTCCCCGAGATTTGATTAATGCTTGTGCTGCCACCAAAGAATGGCTTTGGGAAGAGAGAGGAAGAAAAATACAATTCAGCCCATGGGGTGGGGTGGGGGGGAAAGCTGGAGGCCAGCCAAGAACACAGAGATCCGCCAGGATACAAGGCTCAAGCTGAACTTGTCTGGATTTCTGGAACTGCCCGTGAAAGAGCAGTTCATAAAATTATTGTTATGTGCTCAGATGTGGATCAAATGGGCACGTATGTCACCTGGCTGCATGGTGGAAGTGCTCAACTAGCCTCATGGCCAAGCCATCAGATAACATTATTTAGTGCACAGTCAGAAAAGTTCAGTTTACACACTATTCTTGCGTGCACCAATGTGGGGCAACTGCAACTTAGAGATGGGTACTTGACAATGTCAACAACAATTGAACTATTGAGCCTTAAAGAAACTTGGAGCACTATTAGGATGCTGTTGCCCCTTAGGACTGTCTCAGATTTTATTCACAGCTTCCCCATCTCCCCTTTATACGTTCTGCATGATCTTTTATTTCTTTAGCCAATTGTTCTTACAACAATTTTCGAAAATCTGCTTCCCACTCTCCTTATAAGATATGTCCAAGATGAACCTCTGTTGCTGCTTATGTTCTCGATTAGTTAACATTCCCAGTACAGTGGTGCCTCGCAAGACGAAAAGAATCCGTTCCGCGAGTCTCTTCGTCTAGCGTTTTTTTCGTCTTGCGAAGCAAGCCCATTGACGGCTTAGCGGATTAGCGCTATTAGCGGTTTAGCGGCTTTTAGCGGCTTATCGGATAAGCGGCTTAGCGGCTTAGAAAAAGGGGGGGGAAAGGGAAAAAAACCCACAGGAACTCGCAAGACATTTTCGTCTTGCGAAGCAAGCCCATAGGAAATTCGTTTTGCGAAGCACCTCCAAAACGGAAAACTCTTTCGTCTAGCGAGTTTTCCGTCTTGCGAGGCATTCGTCTTGCGGGGCACCACTGTATTTACCAATATTATAATCCATCGGCTGCCCCTTTACATCCCTGCATACAGCAAAAAAAATAATAAAAAATCAAGTGAACCTTAATATATATTTATGTCCAATAACAGCAAGTATGGTTATTACTCCATCCTCACTTTAAATATTAACTTAGTTATTAATAAGTGCATGATCATTGTACAGAATCTGGGATGACTTGCAAGCCTAGCCCTGTCACTTGAAATTGCAGAATGGGGAAGGAAACCTGCAAAAGCGGGGAGGGAAATGTGGAACTGGTGGGCTGGAGTCAAGTTCAAAATGCAAGACAAAGATGGTCACCTTTAATTTGAATTCCAGTTCTGCCCGATGATTGCTTTTCTCACAGTCAATGGTAACTTTCCCCCCAAGCTCCATTGTCATGGTACCATATAGAATCCCTAGAAACAGAGAAGAAACAAAACTGTTAACAGGATATCAGGGGCACAGAGACCATATAAGTTGCTGAAACCTGTCGTTCACATTGACTGAGGTCTGTATAAAGTAATCCTCTTTTTTCCTTTTTTTATTTACAAAAAAATGGTTATATAACATTAACCTGAAACAGCCTCACCTTGTTGTGTTAATCAGCACACTCCATAAAAAACAGAAAAAGGGTAAAATCTGAGATGCAGAGAACAACATGGAATACCACCCATAACAATCACAGCTGACTACTGGATAGGTGGGTGGATACAGGTCAGCTGAACTGCCCTGCCCAACCCTGGCTCTGACCAGGGATCTCCTTGCACCCAAACCAGGGTCCCATTTTAGCCCCTGTTGCCTCCATACCATTGGACAACATTGATGAGGGAGGAGCACAGCATGGCTCTCATTCGAGTTGGACGAAGAGGCAAGGGATCTCCATGATAATTATTTTTTTTCAGATTTATTTTGCATCTCAAGCAAGTGGAAGTAAGAGCTTGGATCCTGGGCCCCTGCGATATATTCATTTAATACGATTCTTGAGTGGAAGTCAAGGACTTTAAGGTTGAATCCACCAACACTAATAAGAAGAGCCCCCCTGAATCAGGCTGAAAGCCCTTCTGGGTCAGAAGCCCGTTCTCACAGGGGCCAACTAGATGCCTGTGGAAACCCACAAGCAGGATCTGAGCACCACAGCACTCTCCCCTCCCTGGACTCTACATTTGGTCTCCTGCTGCTCTCAGGCTGACTCTGGCACCAACCGGGGAGCAGGAGGGGGAATAATGGTGATGTTCAGCAACTTGGATGGATTTAAAAGCATAACTAGGCAAATTCATGGAGGATGCTATCAAAAGCTACTAGCCATGAGAGCTGTGTTCTACCTCCACTGCTAGAGGCAGTCTGCTTGTGAATACCAGTTTCTGGAAGCAGCAGGAGGGGAGAGTGCTGATGCTTGTGGCTATACAACTGGGCGGCAGCAGCAACAACACCTGACTCAGCAGGAGCAAGGAGGGCGCAAGTAAATCCCCCCCCCAAAAAAAACATCTGCGTAAACAAGCATTGGATTGGGCTCTGCAGCTTAAGTTAAACTTTGCAAGTGTTGGCTTCATCTGAAATGAATTGAAGATTAGCATTTGCAAGCAGAGCAAGTCTGAAGTTCACACAATGCCAGAGAAAAATAGCTCTGCTGGTTTTCCTTCGGTGTAAAAATGCATTAGAATGGGCTGTGCAGCTTAAGATAAACGGTGCTTATCTTCATCTGATCACTGTAACCAGATCTTTGCGTAGCAGATTTATGACCTGCCATTAAAATCCTTCATCTGTATTCACTTTCATCACCTATGAGATGCAGCAGGTGATTACAGCTAGCTCAGTCTCTGTTTCCAGTTGGTGGGCTCCTCTGAGTTGCTGAGGACTTCTTCTTCCTCTCTCCCTGTGTCCCCACCACTCCAACGTGCTCCAGAGTGTCCTCCCTTCAAACCCTCTGGAGCAGATTCTGATGGTGCACAGAGGGCTGCAGGAGGAAGGAGAGGGAAGTTCCACAGTGCAAAAAGAAGTCTGTTGTGCAAGTGGTATGGCAGCCTTGGATACATCCTGTTCATCTTTCTTTAAAAAAGTTGATCCATGATCTTGCAGTGCCCGACCTGATGTTAAGGTGTTATGGTTATAAATCCCTATGTTTGGTGATATATGTCTCTTTTTTAAAAGGGGAGAAAAATAACCCTGCCTGGAAAGGGAAGGAGGCCCACAATTCCCCCTACTCCAGAGCCCCAGCAATATCCCACCTTTGCAGTGTGCGTATGGCATAGTAATGATGTACTCCTCCCCGCTGCTTAGAAAGGTAAGTTTTGCTTGTCCATCCAGCAATGCCGAAAGTGAATTACCTGCAGGTAAAAGAGTGCAGATGTATATGTCATGACTGCTCCTCTTACAAATACACAGCAGGACAAAGAGAAGCCAATATGATTCAGTGGACCATCTCTTAAGAACTTCCTTGATCGTAAGTATTTACAGAAAACAGAAATGCTTGCGCTGGCAAAACCTTCTCCTTAGCGCAATATTGAATACCACCTTCTAGTTCACATAACTAAAAACCCCAGACCCAGACTATCTGCAGTTAGGAAAGTGATGGGGAAATGTTTTGAAAAGTGTGGGGTGAACAAATGCTTAATGGAAAGACGTGTAAATAGCCCACAAGCAAATCAGGATGAATGCTCATTGTTTATAACCATCCTGTAAAGAAATTACAATTAATGCTCAATATAGACAAGACATACTTCAACCTCTGTGTAAACTTTGTGCAAGCAAAGCAGGATGAATGCTGAATAAACTGGTTGTCTAGAGGAGTCCAAAGTTGGTATGAGAAAAGTGACTGGGGGGTAAACTCTTTCCTACTATAAATAGCTGTTTGACTCTGATGTCTTACCATAAAACTTAGATTTGGCTAGAATGCTGCCATTTATACAGAAACCATCCTTCCTGTTGCTGACATGAAAGGCGGATACAGGAGGATGATGAGAAACCTGTAATGGAAGGGAAGAAAAAATTACATCTGTATTGTAATTACAATACACACAATATGTACATATTGGCTTCAGTTTAGATGGTGCTACATAGACCAAAATGTTCAGTTTTAATCTGCTGCATGTAATTGCTCAGATTTACCTGTTCGGCTATGTAAAATGTGTGACTGTTTGTCTGTGGATGAAACCAACAGCAACGAAAGGTCTCTCCCAAAATGGGATTGTATGGCTTTTTTATTCCCTGGAAGAGAGGCATTAAACAGAATACATTATTAGAGAACACTGTCCCAATCTGCGGGTTAGAATTTAATGTTCATATACATATACATATTTGTTTTCAAACATAAACAATACAACAACAATAGTTTTTATATTATTTGAAATGAACTCCCTCTAAGATCAGTGGGATATGACTTCATCATGACAAACTTTTCATGCTGATATCAGTGAGACCCAAGTTCAACTAACTTCGTCTGGATCCAATCCTGTGTAATAGGTTTCTGAGTGAACAGTTGATGCAGATGGAGATATGAATCCACATCACAACATCTACTCAAGCTCCACTTGAACTGGCTGGTTTTTCTTGCAAATCTCCACCTAGGGCTAGTGCACATTTGGGCTTTTTCACTGCACTGTGCCAAAGAGGAAGAATTATAGGCAGGAGGATAGAAAGCTTTCGAGGCTGCGTGCCAAACCATTGCCATTTCTGCCCAAATAATCAATAGAGTAATTCCTGCATTGTATGGAGTTAGACTAGATGACTCTTTTGAGTCCCTTCCAACTCCACAATTCTATGATTCTATGAAATAGTTGAGTACCCACTCCCTGTGTCGATATTGGGAAATGTTTGCAATAATTAAGTCTTGTGCTATCAACTCCCTGCATTTCCAAGGAAATTTCCTTCCCTTGGGGAAACACCTCATGCTGCTAAAGTACCTTGCTTTGCTCAATTAAGATAACATGACACTTGGCAGGCAAGTCCTCTATCTTCTTTTGTTTCCCCTGCAATTACACTGAGGGCGGCTCAAATATATTTCATTACTGGTAAATTATACCAGTGATGATACCATCGCTGGACAATGACCAAGTCTGAGAACTATGTGCCAATTTTTGAGACTTCAGTGAAGTCAAATTAAGCTCTTAATCAGTTTTGAAATTTTATTAATTCCTATTTTGTCTTTTGTTTTGGATTTTTTTAAAAAAGAAAAAGAGAAAGTCATAATTTCTAAAGCTCATCTAATTACAAAACCAACCACAACCATGGAACTATCAGCTGGGCTACCAAACTGTTTAGAGATGGAAACATTCAGCTGGCGACAAGAAAAGCAGGGATATTTCCCAAAAGAAAAACACTAGAAACAAAATGAAGTGTCTTAGAATGAGAACTGAGGAGCAATAGCTGCTGGATTTGAAATTGGTTCTCAAACTTCATGGACAATTGCTATTTACTTCCAGGAGAAATTACTAAGAAATAAAGAATTGAGAACTGGAATTCCTATTTGAGCAACACAGAAAAAGTAGTTTTAAGTTGAGACAAAATCTGCAGATGGAACAGGAAGCAGAAATACCTCATGCTTCCTGCCTCCCCCCCCCCTCACCAATCTCACAAAGCACCATTATGCAATACAGTACCTCAAGAACCACCTCTCTCCATATGAACCTACCGGACCCTGAGATCATCTTCTGAAGCTTCCTCCACAAGAGGTCTGGAGAGTAGCAACACAAGAACAGGCCTTTTCTACAGTGGCTCCCCATTTGTGGAGTGCTCCCCAGGGAGGTTTGTCTGGCACCTCCTTTGTACACCTTTAGGCACCAGATGAAAATGTTCTTCTTCAACCAGGCCTTGGGCTGATTAACATCTTATACCCCTTTTAAATGTGTTTGTGGGAAGGAGTGGGGTATCGGTTTGTGTGTGTGTGGTTTTTTTTTTGTTCTTGTTTTTATCATGTATTTTGTGCTTTCAGTTGAATTTTTATGTTGTGAACCACCAAGATCTGTGGATGAAGGGTGGTATACAAATTTAATTAACTAATTAATAAAATGTCCCGATGCTCAAAGCCTGAGCCTGTGAGTTCTCTTAAGTAAGCTGGGAGGGTTTTTGGTGGGAGAAGCTTACTTTTTCATTTTCATTTTTTTTAAATCTGCTCTATCTCCAGAAGGATTGTAAGAGTAATCCCCTATATTTAAAGAATGATATCCAACAATAGTTATACTCAGGGTAACTTAAGTTCATTGATTTCAATATTTGTACCCTGACTATTACTAATGTTGGATATCACCCAATAACTATTTAACCAACATTAGTCATTCTGTTTATCCTTGACCACAAAATATTCTGGAAAAATTGTGGGCTTGCAATGCTAGCTTTTAGCTGGGAGAATTATGTATCTAGTTTATCCTGAACCCAATGTAAATAGGGGTTCTATAGCATACTTACCTTTGGCTTCTTATAAAAGCCCGATAGGTACCATCTCAATACTTGCTTGATTCGACAATATGGGTCTTCTTCAAGAGCAGCTCTATAGGAGAAGAGTAATTAGCTGATCTGTTTGCCCTAGGTGGTTTTACAGACACATGAAATCACATCAGATACAAATAGAACCAACAGCAGCACAATGTGGAAACCCTTCACTATCCCTTTCAAGCCTCCCTTGCTAACTTAACTTGTACTTATACTACCAAAGCTTAAATTGAATGGAACTGTCCGAATACTTCATCTAAGAGTCTTTACCTGATCTTAATCTTACCCTGGCTGGGTTGCTTAGCTCGTGGCTACTGTATAATTTTACATGGTTATGGCTATTTAGTTATTGCATTTATATGCCAACCTTTTCCCCAAGGCACCCAAAGAGGTTTAAATTTTTGAAATACTAGAACAAATCAATGACATAAAATGTAAAATAAAATGTAAGAGTGGTGCTTTACATGAGCTACTCCATTAAAAATGCAGGGCTATGGAGAAATCTACAGTCATAAAAGCCACTTGAGAGAACCAGACAGCCTATAGCACCACAGTCCTAACACTGTAGCTACTTGTGGAGAAAATTAAGTGTCAGATCTCCTCCATTCATCTGAATAAAAATTGTGGAGACAGTGAGACTTACACAAAGGTCAGTGATATTTAACTGTAGATTCCATAGCAAGTGTTCTGAAATGTTTTACCCATCTGACTCTTAAAATCAACACCAAAAGCTAGCTGGAAATCTGAAAAGAGCATTTAAGTTTATCCCACCCCTTGCAAACCAGCTCATGAATACTGCACATTAAAATATCCTAATTTTAGATCCTGCCTCACTTTATAGGAGGGGGGAACGGTTTCCTATTGCACAAGATCCTATGTATGTTTACTGAAAAGTAAGATCCACTGTATTTAGTGGAAAGTATTCCCAGAAAAGTGCACAGAGGAAAGCAGTCCTAGTCTGCCAAACCTAAAGGACTGCATAATAATACCCCTAATTATATCTCCAAAAGCATCTAGGTTTTGTTTTTTACTGTACATGTTATTGCTGCTTAAAAAATGCTCCAGGATTCATCTTTCCTATATGCTTGCTCTCCTTGTTCCACAAACCTTAACCTATCAAATAGGTTGGGTATGCAGTTATTGCCAGTTACACACTGGCAAGGCTGAGCGCAGCAGAAAGCATATCAGTACACCTCTCATTTTTCTTCTTCTTTGCTTTCCTCACAGCTCCCATAAACTGTTGATGTCTAAAGGTCACCGAAATGGATTCCTGTCCTGATTTACGGCACCAGCCGATTAACTCCGAGAGCCTCACGTATTATCAGGGAGCCCTTTCAAGCACACAAACATCCCAGCTGCAGCCGGACTAATACTCCTGGCACATGGGTGCACATCTGCGCACTGCATCATCAAAAAGCCGGCAGGCGCTGCTTACTGGGAAAGTAGGTCGGCGTGGTAGTAATAATCGGAAAGCTTGTTGAGGAAGGAGCGCGGCTCCAAGATGAAGGTGGGCAGAACAACGCGGGACAAGTCCATGCCAGGCCTCAGCTGCTTCAGGATGATCCACATCAAGCTCTTGTTTTCATCGGACACAGTTTCTGTTTGAGAGCACTCGCCTGTCTAAAGAGAAGAGGGTGGGGAAAAACCCTTCAGCTTGCTGATGTTCCATTTTGTTGTTTCAATATTTGTAATCTCCACTTTCATAAAGTATATATCAAGGCAGCTTACAGCATATAAAATATAATTTAAAAAATGATCTATAAATGTCCATAAAACAATTAAAAACATCAGTAGATACTGGTTGGTTAGAAAGAGAAATTCATATTGTGAAGGCATGTTTAAACAGTAGATCAAGTCAGGAAGTTCCTATTTGTGCCATGTGTCTACTTCCTGTTTAGTTGCACTCTGTGATCTTGTTCACACATGAAACACTAAGCCAGACCATAGCTCAGGATGAATGAGCAAACATGCTGGCTGCCAAAGAGGACATGCTCCTCCTCCTCTGCTTCTTCTGTTGCTACGCTGAGCTAAGCAGGTTTGGCTTAGCATGTCATCTCAACCAGGGCTTGTGGTTTATCTCTCCTAGCCAGACTAGGAGCTGTGAAGCATAGGATGAACTTTGGTTACAGCTCATGGTTTGTTTGAAGAGAGCTAAACCACAAGCCTAGGTCTGGAGTACAGGTTAAGCCTCACTCAGCACAGCTGTGGAAGAACAACTGGAGGAGAAGCCAAGAAGCCATGACTTCATCTCTGAGAGCTTGCATGTTCATGCTAAGCCATGGTTTGACATAGTGCCATGTGTGAACCAGGTCATCGTTGTGTGCAATTCAACAAGGCTAAGCATATCCAGAGAGAATTAATGCAGATACAAACCCCTTTAACAGGCTGATTTATGCACCTCCTGAAGCAACCTCAGCATTTTCCTCTCAACAACGTGGGAGAAAGAATGTTTTATTGACGTTGGGGCCCAGCATCTAAACTTTTAATGGCAAAGAAAACTGTAAGAAGTTAATCTAGCACTTGGATGTTGCTTTTAAGCTGCTTTTAACTAATACGGTAAGGTGGTAGTGGGAAAGGCACTTGCTAACCAAGCTCCGCCTCACATTCCCCATAATTCTCCCTGTAAAAAAAATGGAATAGTTTGGGTCTGTGAGAGAAGCAGGCTGTGCAAACGAAGAACCCACCAATCAAGCTTCTGGGGAATTGGATCACTTCACAAGGAGTTGGCTTGTGCCATTAACAAGGTGACTTGAGGTGAATCAGGGAATCCCTAAGCTCTGAAGTCATTACATGGCCTTGGATATTCCAAAAACTTAACTGTACAACCTCCCCACCCTGCTTTATTTTCTGAGAAACAAAACCCAAGGTGACTGAGACTACAGATACAAGGCGAAACTTGTGGCTGCTGCATTTCCCTACCTTGGGCATCATTTATGCTCCAGTATTGACCTGCAGAGCACAGCTCCCTAGAGCAAACCCACAATGGGAACTTAGCACCATGCCACTTGCCGCAGAGCAGAGTTTGATAAAAAGAAAGCCTGTGAGCGGAGCAACGAACCTTTTCCCTCTCTATCGATTTCTATTAGTTACAATCTGTCTTGCGCCCCAGACAAACAACATCCCTAAGCTTGATCCACCTTAGATAATGGAAACTGTTAGACGAAAAGCTATTGCAGTGGTGCTATAAGCTATGATGTGTATTGATCTGTCAGTGCTTTCATCAGATGTATTTGCCAACTTTGCAGGGGCATATATCTTGGCCTCACACACATATATCACAAAGGATTGAAAAGCAAGTCCTCCCAACAACAGGAATCAAGAACAAAATTACATTTTTAACTGTTTACAGAGGGATACCCTATGTTAGTGTGCCTCCAGACTTGTAGAATTTTGCAGGTGGAATTCAGTTGCATACCAGAGCTTTAGGTTTGTGCCTTTGATGTGGTTTCAAGAGCTCTGCTGCCCTAGCACAATAAATATACTTTTTTAAAAAAATCAGATTTTTGTGGCTTGGAAAGTGACAGGGAAAGGCATTGAAAAGAGTGGGATGAACAAAGGCCTTGCAAGGGAGTAAGCATCACTGAATACAATGGCACAATGGCAAACACTATAATGATACAATCCAAGTTCTCTTTTTTCATTTTCCATTTAAGTTCCACGGCTGACTCTAGATTTCCCACAACAAAAAAAGGAACAAATCATATAAGGTTAACAAAGTTTCCTCTAATTGGGCATGAGCCCTGAGGTTATTAAACTGGGTGAGAAAAAATGTTGTGGTTCTACTAGTAAGCCATTTAATGTAAGTCCATTGGCCTATTACAGCTCACAAGCAGCTCATTTTGTTCATGATATGAAGGAAAAACCAACACATTTTACACTTCTCATTGGAATAAGGCATGTTAAATTGTCCTGGAAAACAGATTATTGGAGGGGCAATTGCCCTCCTGCTGTCTCTGGCAAATGACTTTGTCAGTGCGACTCAGCTCTTCACAACAGAATAAAAGAAATGGGATGAAGGAAAGACTCTTCTATCATAAGGCGAAAAATGCAGTGGAAGGATGGATAACAAACTGTGTGTGTGGGTAGGTAGATAGACGTTAAAATGGTTACCTCTCCAAATTCTTCATAGTTCTGCTCCAAGTAGGTGGTCCCTTTCTTTTCCTGGGACGACTCCCCGTGGAGTTCGGACTGATCGCTCTCACTTTCATTTGTCTTCCGGCTGTTCTCATGCATCTCGTTCTCAGACTCTTCTATATTGTCCCTTTCAGATTTGTCTGAGAAAGCATCATTCTCTAGGTGGTGGTTCTCCAGAGCTGACTCATTAAAGCTGAAAGACACAGATGGTTACAATGTCTTAGGCTGCATACACGCTAATCTGTCTGTAGCATGAAAATTGTAGTTTTTTCTCAACCCAGAAACGTTCTTGCTCCTCCTTAACTAGCAACTCTCAATCTTGATTGATTCTAGATCCTGCTGTCCGCAAGGGTAGGTATGCTTACTTAACATGCATTTGCAAATCCTTGACTTAAGTCATCCACACCTTTTCCTCCATGCACATGCCCCAGGTGAATGAAGAAGGAAGTGGTGATTACCATATTGGTATACACCCACCAGAATGTGGTTGGGCAGGTGTGGCTATACTCCCCATTGCCAGGACCCCCTTCATCTGTTTTCAAATGGAAAACTTGCAGGGTAACACAAAGCCAATCTGCTAGCAGCTTTTATTTTGGGAATGAAATCAGTTTCTCAAGAAGCACTTTCCAGAGGCAAACACTACACAATGGATCTAGATCGTATTGGAACTACATCAAAAAACCAAGTCTTCTGTCTCCACTGATTCTAAAATAAGATGTTGTGTGTACGTAGCCTGAGTTTTAAGGTGCTGGAAGTCTTGTAAGATATGGTTGCTCACCAGATTCAAGGATCGTAAGCAATGTACTGTGACTCTGCAGTGCCATTTGGAGTCTCTCAAGAAATGTTTTACATAATTGGAAGCTCCAGAGTCCAATAACAGTTCAGAGCAGGAAAGGAATGCAGGAAGCTGGTGGGGCATCCCTCACAGATCCCCACCCAGCCTCTGCTTAAACACCCCAAGGAAATAAGAATTGGCTAAGGGTGCTTTAGATTTTGGTTATTATTAGGACTGTCACCTGATAAAAGAAAATTTAGTCAATTTATCCTACAAGTGTGAATTAGTCAATCCAAGGGCGCCGACTTGCCCCCCCCCCACATCGCAGGGGCGCATCACGTGACGTGTCACGTTACACATCACATGACGCGTCCCGCCCCCACCTAGCGCCCAACCCCCCCACACTGGGCTAGGACACACAGGCATCCTGCCGCTGTGATGCCAGCGCTCGTGGACTGGGTGGAAAATGGGGAGCATGGAGCCGGGCTCCATGCTTGGCCTCCTCCTCCTTGCATGACATCAGTGGGGAGGAGGTGGTGGGGCAGGGTCACAGATTTGGGGGGAGTACAGCCCCCTCCTTGAAAAATGGGGGGGGGGCTGAAGACCCCTCACCACTTGGCACGCATAAAGACTTTTGCCAGTTCTCACAATTATTTTCAAGGCATTGTTCCACTGTATTCATTGTTAAAGCCAGTCCTACAAATGAAAAACAACCAGAGATTAATTATTATTGAAAATGTGTGTCTGGCATGAAAGACTCTCCAAAAACCATGAGAAGCTTTACTGAGAGGCTTTACAGTTGCATGTTAATCAAACAGAGTGATTTCAGGCTTTGCGCCAAGCCACATCTCTACCATCTTTCAATAATATGCCCACTTGCATTAGCAAAATTAGCCTTCCGTTCAGTTTCATTTCAGAAGAGAACTGTCATGAATAAAGCTTAGAATCAAGCAAATCTGAAATAAAGGCATGCAGCAACATATTGCAACTCCACTTTAAAAGTCAAGTGAAGAGACCTCTATGTCAATATCTCACACTTTGGAGCATGGTAGGTCATTTATGTGTTTTGCCCAAAGATCATATATTTGATTTACTGCTTTGAGCTCATGCAACTAAGGTTTTTTTAAAAATGCTTACAGTCCAACTTTTTCATAGATAATTATTATGGTCCCTTTATATTATGAAAAATGCCCCCTATGCCCAATCTGAAGGGCATGATAGAGAAGGAATATTTATTCCACAAGGCAGGATAGGATAGATCTGGTTTCCCAAATCGCTCATGCTCTTTGGCCCAGTTCATACTAGCAAACAACTGGGACTGACCATGTTGGAATTCAAACTTCTGGGGGAGCTGATCCACATGGGAATCATTTGCAAAGCACATGCCACTAAGTTTTGAAAGTTTACAGTAGTAAATCTGTGTGACGTGTGTTATAAGTCTAAATGGAAAACCGCACATACAAATGGACAGCCACATGAAACAATTTAAACAAAGTTTGGATCAAGGCCTGGAGTCTAGTTGTTTGCACCAACTGGGACTTCCTGAACCACAGCTACTGTGCTCCAAAGAGCAACCTAAGCTGGTCCTTTGTCTGGATTTTGGAGACAAAAAGGATCCCCACCACTGGCATATGGGAACTTTAGGGTTGCATATGTAAGGTGGATTAAAGTGCTTTGTCACCTGTGTGCAACTAACCCACTTTCTTTTTAAAACACAGACGTTTTACCAATTGGAAAGTGATGGGAAAATGCATTGAAAAGTGTTGGATGAAGAAATGACTAATGGGAACACATGTAAACACCTTGCAAGCAATTAGTGTGAATGCAGAATGTGTCCTCATTGTCAGATAATTAATCCACAAGCTGCTCAGAATGACAGTGGAACGTACTCCCTCAGGAGGTTGTGGACTCTCCTTCACTGGGGAATTTTAAGCAGAGGTTGGATGGCCACCTGTCATGGATGCTTAAGCCGAGATTCCTGCATTGCAGAGGGTTGGACTAGATGACCATCCTAGGGTTGCCATATTTTGAGCAGCAAAAAAGAGGACACATTTGCTGACTTCTAATTTTAACTATGGATTGCTCTGACGCATGAAAAAGAGGACATGTCCTGGAAAAAGAGGAATATGGCAACCCTTCCAACTCTACAATTCTAGGATTCTATGAATGCTTAGCAAAGACTGGATGCAATCTAACCACCATGCAAGTGTTGTGCAAGCAAAACAGGACAAATGCTCAGTAATAGGTTGTCTGCAGGGGCCCTTGTTTGCAACAGATGGGGCGAAGTACTAGTTTCACTTGATTCTCTAGATGCAGAGAATTTTTTTCTGCCTCTCTGAATAAAGAGACACTGCTGTATTTGGAACAGATTGACTGAAAGCAGATAAAACCTTTATCTGTAATCCCTGCAAATATTAATACTGCATGATGGGTTACTAGATTTTAAATGGAGCATCCCTTAGACTGTGAGAGCAGCACAGACCAAGAAGCAGGCACACCCCTGATTTCAGAACCCTCAATCTCCATGGCATCTGCTGAAGAGGCACCCCAGCTTTTGAAATTTTGATCTGACAACCCTGCTTAATGACCAGACAGACATCAAAGGTAAACAGTCACAGTAGAGGCAGATGTTAAATCCTAAGTGTGTGTGTGTGTGTGTGTGTGTGTGTGTGTGTGAGACAGAGAGAGAGAGAGAGAGAGAGAGCGCGCGCGCTTATGGGAGTAGAATAGCCTGGTTCTATTTCATATACAATTTAGAATTATAAAATGAGTGCAGCAATGCTTAAACCCAACCTAAAGCAGACGTGAAAATTCAGAGGAAAAATTCCCATTAGCAATCAGCAGCAGCAGCAGCAAGTCTTTGTAACTGACAGAAAAGACTTAATGCTGGTGCTACTTGGAACAGAGGTGTAAGTTTGGAGCAATCCCTGTATGGGCATTCCAATGAATCATGATTACTTTCCCTTGTGTAGTCACCCAGCACAGGAAGACAGCACTAGCTGGGGAGCAAATTCTTCCATGGAGGATGACCAACTTATTGAAGACACAATGTCTGCTTCTTTAATTTCCAAGCATAATTTAAATAAGCTGAAGAAAGCATTACATGTAATTAAATGACTTACTAATAATAACATGTCAGCTTAATTGGCTTAATTCCCCAAGGGGAAGATGTTTAACTGAAGGATTTGATCCCATCATGGAACACTGTGCCAGTGATAAATCTTCTGCTAGCACTACCTGGATATGTGGGAGACAAATGCTACTCCTTGAAAGTGATCTACACTTAGTTTCCGCCGTTGAATCTGTATCCCTTCCTGATGTCTAGGTGACAGATTTTTACTCACAAACTCACTATTTAGAAAGCAATGAATGTTTACCTTGAATGTTAGGAACACACAGCTGAACAGAGAATAATGTGTGTGATGCCTGAGAACATAAAAAAAGAGCCCTGGTGGATCAGACTAGCAGCCTATCTTGTCCAGCATCCTGTTTTCCTGAAAAATTGCTTTCAGGATATGCCCAAGCAGGGCATTAAGGCAAGAGCTCTCTCTCACTGTTGCTCCTTGGCAAGTCATGTTCAGAGGCAGACACCTTTGCCATCCTGACTTTGTCCTAGTTCAAGTGAAAGGATGCTCTCATTACAAAATGGGTCTTTTACTCACTGCTACCACTTAGAAGGGATTAAAGCAGATGCATGAAAAGTACTCTCAACTGCAGGAACCACTACAGAACTTCAGAATATATGCAGTAAGTGTGTACATCCTTACTGAAAAAGTTCCTGATCCGAGATGGTAGCCGTGTGCAGTAGGTTGTACAGGCCAGCATGCGAAGAATCAGCCGAGCAATTCAACTCTCCATCTTTCCCTTGCTTGGATGCACTGAGCCTGAAGAGGCTTGAGCAGCGCAAGGCCAGTTCCAGAGCATCCAACCAACACCGGCCTATAAAAACACAAACACAGAGGTCAAATAGGAAAATGCAGAATGCTCCCTTGACTGCTTCCCATTTCGTGTATCCAGACATTTAATCCATATCGACGGATACAGTACACAGTAAAGATTTCAAATGTCCTGAAAGCAATGAGACTTGATGGCTGCAGAATAAGTGTTACCATTTGATACTCAGTTCCTCTCTTCAATATTAATAGCTTTTTACATCCTCCAGGTGATGGTCCAAATCTGAAATATTGCAGGATACAATTTGTCCCTAAAAGTTTACCCTCATCCGAAACAACAATAGGCAGATCACGTATAGAGTGCATTTTAAATCCATACATCGTTTCCGGTCTTGGTATTTGTGATTTACATGCCACTCAAATTACTGAGATTCTCACAGTTTTGCACTGTAATTGATACTAAATATTAAAATACTCAAGCTGTGCAAAGTAACATGATCCAAGTAGCTGCCAGAGGGGTTGCCACATCAGTTTCATTCAGCAAATCACTGTCCAGTACCTCAAAATACTGACACATTTATTATGGCACTGCTTTTACAAGGACAATAAAACGTGTGTTTCCCCATTTATAGTTGTCTTCCATTTCCACTTAGTTTTCTACCCTCATCTCCCCCACTTCGGAAAGCCTGCTCCCCATTTCAGAGTACCCTCTGTGAGAATGTGTGGCAATTTCTGAGCAAAGTCCTCATATACATTTTGCTAAATCAAATGGCTTTAAGCTGCCCAGGAACCCTGAAACATAAGACAAACTGCGTGGCTTCTCACCCATTCTATTCCTCATGTACTCTCAAGAGTGGTACATTTAAAGTGTACCATGTAGCATCCCCCCCCCCAAGCTAGTGTAAAAAAAACCTTTATGAAAAAGCATTGCTAATAGTGACTGATACCCTGGCATTTGCTTTGGGGGAATCTTCCTATGTAGGCAAACAAAGATTAGTGCTTGAGCCTATCCTACTTCCTCACTGGTGAAAGAGCTACAAGGCAAGCACGTGCAATTGGTTTCCAGTTCCACTAGTGATAAAGTGACGTTCATTCTGAAAAGCTCCTTAAACCTGGTGGAATAATTGGATACATAATGCTTCAGTTGTAGAAATAGTCTCCCAGGCATTATTTCAGGGGGGTTTTTAAATAAAAGAAATCTATAAAACCTTCAGCCTGCTCAATCAAGCAAATGCTAGGGTTAAAAATAAAATGTCACCAACTAAAGAAAATAACACCAAAGGGCATCATTATTAACAGGAAACAAATGGTTCTGCATATAGGACCAAACAGCTCAAAAAGCGTAAGACAGACGGTGGTGAAATACTGATTTTCATATTGTACTGCAAAACTCCCCTATGTCCTCCCTTCGAAAGGCAACTCCAGAATGAAAGAGGGCCTCTCTCGCTTCCAAATGAGTGCCTTCCCTCAATAGCAAGCATAATTTTCTCTCCCAGAAACTTGTACTGTACTCTCAGACTTGCAGCAACCAGTTTCTGTCCATGAGGATATATTTGGAGGATAACATCTGGGACACCTGCCAATGTGGAGACACTTTCTGGATCTAAACCAGACAGCACAGACAGACTCACCCCATCTCTCTTCCTCTCCCCCAGTAGGTGGCATGGAGTGGGTTGTAACTTTGATGAGGCTTTCCCCACTTTTATAAGCTGTCACCCATCAAAATGGCTTCCAAACTTGCTGCTTGTGAGGCATGATTCAACCATATATAGGCAAATATAGTCTGTGTGGTTCAGTGGATTGTCACTCCCGTGCAACAAAACAGCTTACATATAAACCTTGTCATTTTTGTGGTAAGAAAAGCGATGGGTAATGTACTGGAAAGTAGGGATAATGACAACGCTGGGCATATAATCTCGGTGCAGACAAAATGGAATGAATATAGTGATGCCATATAATCTCCCTGTAAATTTTGTGCAAACAAATCAGGATAAATACTCAACCAACAGACCATCTGCAAGGACCCTTAAGCAGGTAAAGAGGTCCACTATAAGCTGAAGCTTTTGGGTCCTCGACCTTCCAAAGAAGAGAGAATAAACCTGGGGTTTTCAGCCTAAGGAGGGG
This sequence comes from Podarcis erhardii, assembly GCF_964252035.2. NCBI lineage: Eukaryota > Metazoa > Chordata > Lepidosauria > Squamata > Lacertidae > Podarcis > Podarcis erhardii. The sequence goes on along the minus strand of NC_138497.1, from coordinate 74,580,068 downwards.
CTTCTGTTAACTGCTACATTTGGAAGGAGGCAATGAAGAGAGCAAGGGATGTTTCCAATACAGTATTGGATGTTTCCAATAAGCCCACAACTTACACACATTTAATTTGTGCACATTCAGCTTTATGCACATGGTAAGTAAGTAAGGAGCAGAAAGGGGGCAGAGTTCTGGGAAAAATGACTTTGGCAACCCCACCCACCACTGAACCCAATGTGCTTTGACTATATGCAATTTTGGTCTCAAGTGCAATCCCTGGAACATAACCCCCGCATAAATTGTGGGTTTATATCAAAGCTAGTAGGCATTCATATATGAGTCAGTATGGGCGAGTGCATTTAGGAGAGTAAAAGGGGGAATGGATGGATAAAGAGACAATATTTAAAGACTGCTGAAGTATGTGAATTTTTATTTGTCTATATCCTATTTTTAAACTTGCCAGGTTTTACAGGTATGCAGTATCAAGACAAGTAGTTCAGCTACTGGACTTAAGGCCCTGCATTTAGACCATGGACTGTGTTGTCTTATGCACCTTCTTGCATTGGCTTTCTGGTTGGAAGTGTTCCTCCAACCATCATATTGTGAAACACTTGCTCTAAAAAACTGACTTCAACAGATACTGTAAAGGGTAAATCAATGTAGGGCGATACTCCCTTGTGTCCTACAGGTGGTGCTGTGCTTTTAGAATCAACTACATCTGCTGAACTGAAGGATTAAAACTAAAAACTGGAGGCCGCCAACAACACCACCACCTCCTCCACTGGAACCCACACTGAGCCATATCCTTCAGATTTGCCAGCAAAATAAACCGAAGCAATGATGCTGGAACCCGATGAAAGAAGTCACAGAAGAGTGATTTTGATACCTTTCAAGTTGGATAATCACATAACACTAATGTAATGAAAGAGAGCTGCACAGGAGCAGGCAGCACAAGACTTTATTACGTGTCCTCTTCCCCTCACTGCTTCTCTGTCAAGATATCTGAAATATTCACTGAAGTGAGCAACATACTGATGGCACCTAGAGTCATATCTTCTAATGATGGCTCCCAACAGCTTCATGCAGGTATTTAAAAAACATTGGGGATAAAACAGTACTCCATACATAACCGCCATGGTTATTTCTGGACAGAAACTCTATAGGAAAGGACATACTGGAGGTGGTGTAACTCTGTACAATAAAGAGAATTGAGTCCAGCAAGTGAGAAATCCCAAAAGGGACAGACTCCTCCACAGAAGCATCCTTGGTCGCAATAACAGGCCCCAGCATTAATTTAGAGAGACATGTTATACCACCCCCCTGATCAAAATCTTCAGGGAGATCTTGAGAGGAAGAATGAAATCAAGGAACAATCCGAAAAAAGAGACATTGTCGTAATGGGTGATTTCAACTACCTTCACACAGACTGGCTACATATGCCTTCCAGTCATGAGAAAGAAGCAAAATTGTGCCCTGGAACAGTTGATACTGGAACCAACCAGAGAGGTGGCGACCCTGGACTTAATCTTGCCGGGCACCCAGGATATGGGTGCGAGATGTGTTGTTCAGCCAATTGGGAACAGCGCCCGCGTGCTATTAAATTAAATATACAGGTAAACGGCCAGCTGCCAACAAAATCAAACATGGCCACGTTTGATTTCAAAAGAGGAAACTTCCCCAAGTTCTTGCCCTGCTTTCCCCTTTGCACATTCAAATGGCTCTCCTGAAGAGGGCGTATATATCTTGATTTTTCTCTATATACTGTATTTTCCCTTGCCCGTCTTCATGCTGACAAACAAGCACTCCTGTGAAGCAGAGTGAGCGAGTGGAAAGATGGGCAGACAGGGGTGGAGGAAAGAAGGCAGGCCAGTGGCCCAGGCAGGTGGCGCAAGCAACAGACCAGTGAAGCAGCCAGGCGGGTGGCCCAGGCAGATCTTCCCACACTCTCTGGGGTTGGTGCTGCTGCCACTGGTGTAGAGAGGGGAAATGAAGGGGAGGAAGTATTTCTTCCCTTTGTCCTCCTCTCCCCACTAGACCAGTTCCTTAAGACTGCTGCTGAAGCACTCCACCAGAGAATTTAGATCATACCAGCAGCAGATCCAGCACAAGAATTAGAATAAATGGCACCTGCTGGAGGAAAATTTATGTCTGCCCAGGGAGCTGACTAATTACTATGGGCTCTTATTTGACTAATGCCTACACCATAACATACATAATGGTTAGTTCAGCCCATTTGTTTGAGGCATTTCGATAAAACAGTCATTGAAAAACACAGCTGTAGGCCACACCATATTCACCCAGGGCAACTCAATTCCCACCAAAATGCCAAAGGAGCAACAAATAGTAAGTGTTATTAATCAGTGAATGTTATATGCAAAATATTGGCTGAAGACCAATATGGTTTTAGATTAACAAAGTTTGGCCTCTCATGATTCCCCCCTCAGTGAACCTGGGTTAGCATTTTCTTTATGTGGTATGGCTCTAGAATAAGGCAACCTGAGTTCAAACTCTTGAAAGCAAACGGGAGTTGCCCTCGTATGCACACTCATCTGGGAGTGCAACCCACAGAACAAATGGGACTCAATTCTGATAAAGCATGCACAGTATTGCACTGTTATAATGGGCAAGAAGTCACCCACCCACCCACCCTTCTCCTCTGAAGCTGCTATTTGCATTGAGAGGAAATCCTTTGACTGGTTCCAATGGGGGATTTCTTCCCTATGTAAATAAGGGCATCAGAGGAGAAATTTGGGTCAGGACTGCAGCAGGGGAAGGAAAGGGTTAATTTACCCAGATGCTGGGATTCCAGTGGTTATCATCCCCCCTTCAGCTGCTAATTACATGTGAAAACATGCACACTAAATGCAAAGACACATTTGACTTCAAGCCTGGCTTGGCCCTAGCTTTCCTGAGCACTTTGGAGGAAGGACAAGGTACAAACGTGGTAAATGGATAAATCAGAGCATCCCATAACCCCCCCAAAAAAGATTTTAATTTTAAAATTGAGACTATATAGGATAAACCAACAATACTCAGCACAGTTAGTATTTTACCAGTAATTTCAACCATCATCAAGATGCAGTTTTCAAGGATAGACAGGTCTAAATGAGGACCCAAAGGAGCAGGTTGCTGTTTGAGTACATAAGGCTGATTGCATGAAACTCATTGCAAGTAAAGGTTAGAGAAGCCCAAAGGCTATTGTAAACAAGATAGGTCAATCCAGTCCACAGAAGCCAAAAGGAAAATGTTCTTATGCACACCTCTTTTTCCCCAGCTGGGATGACGGTTCTTAGACAAGAACTCTATGCTATCCCTCCCCAGCAACAGAATGACCGCATTACTTTACCCTGCACATTTTGTAACTACGTTAATGAAATGTCAAGTTAAATTGATCTTTAAGGAGATAATCGCTTTTATGGCATGGATTGATAGACAGTCATTGGAACTATTAAACTGCCGCAAAAGCCTGAGGGACCGGTTGGGTTTCATCTCTCTTCCGTGAGCTGCCTGTATCTGACCAGAAACTGAAATATGGGCTCCCCCCCCCCACAAAAAAACCACCTAATTATATATTGTAGCTGTCTGGGGGAGGGGAACAAAGCGGGATGTGGAATGTCAATACTAAGTGTTCTGCAATTCCCCCCATTGCAAAGGTTTAGCATGGTAATGACAAAGAAAAACAACAACACCTTAAAGTCTTTTTTACCCTTGAAAATTTTGCACTCATTTCCACTGGATTAAAGGTGGTTTCCCCAGAGAGCGCATGACATGAATTACATGAAGCCCAATGCATGAATCATAAGGGGTCAAGCACATCTGCTTGCCCAGAAAGATCTGTATTGGTTAATTGGAAGAGAATGAATAGCATGTAGACATAGAGAAAAGGTCAAAAGCTTACCATCTGATTCGGAAGCTGCCCTGAAGATCAAGTAGCTGCTTGGAAGAGGCTGTGTGATTGAGCCTACATTCTCTCCCTTTGGACCCTAGAGCGATGCATGAAAAGAAGAGAAACATATTTTATCATTTTCCCATATCATTTCAGTTTATATTCTCTGCTTTTAATTAAATGAAACAAATGAAAAGTATGCAACCACCCTCCATTTCTGGGATAGAGCAAACTCCAAAATGCATTTAAAGGTAAAGGGACCCCTGACCATTAAGTCCAGTCACGGACGACTCTGGGGTTGCGGCTCTTATCTCGATTTACTGGCACAGGGAGCCGGCGTTTTTCCGCAGACAGCTTCTGGGTCATGTGGTCAGCATGACTAAGCCACTTCTGGCGAACCAGAGCAGTGCATTTAGCTATGTCTAAAATAGACGCCTCGAAGAATAGAGTTCTGAATCCCAGTGGGAAACTCCATGAGTATAGAAAGGCTCTCCACTTCTGAAAAATGCCCTTCAATTCATGGAAGGCTGTACGTATGGCCTGTGATAAAGGTGACTGGGAAGATTTGGGTGTCTATAAGGGTGGCTTCTGGCACATTGCCCAAAGCCACATATTTGCATAAAGTAATTTATACATATAGATGCAAATTTAGAAGCAATCACTATAATTTAAATAAAAACACAATACATCTCAGCATAGTGGTGACCAGGTGGCTTGTGTGCCTACTCAAACAGCTATCCTGGTGGTAACTGTTGATGGGCACCTTAAAGGTCCCCCTGCTCTCCCTTGCTAGGAGTTTTGGTCTTCACAACAGAGACTCTCCAAACAGAGGAATGCGCTCTGTCAACTAGGACACACCCTTGGTGTGACTCAGGGTAACTCACCTCCTAAACTGCTTGTTTATTTCTATATATTTGCTTATTTTTTATTTTCTGTTTTTAGGTCACTCTCCCCCCCAAGTCCTTCCAAGTGACAAAAGGGGAATAACCTAATGTACACTGCTCCGAGATCTTCAGAAGAAATATAGAGTGCAAGTGAATGTAAGTGTGTGAGACAGAGAGAAAGAGGGAGAGGGAGAAGGGGGAAGCCAGGTCTCTTGGTAGCTTTGGAAGCTGCCCTTCTGTCATGGGGGGAATCTCAATCTTCCACCCTGACAATATCAAAAGACAGGTCAGCATGCAAACGGAGTTGTCTGAATGAAAGTGACTATTTCATAGCTTCGCCATGACTGGGACGTCTCTTACTTAAGCTCCTGGCTCATCAGAGATGAGCAATCTCAAGAGATGTTTTTAAAAAATAAGCTTTCATTTATTAATTCACTCAGTTGCAAACAATAGCCAAATAACGGAGGGTAATGAGGAGAGCCCTGCCCAGAACTTTGAAGAGCAGGGGGCTGGCGAAGGATCCGTGGCACTATTAAAGGTGGCCAATGAGTGACTAACCATGACTATACAATGAGTATTGCACTGTATTTCCTGTGTAACACTCAGGTGCCTTCACTTGAGGAATTCACTTCCGCAAAATACCTCAAGAGCACTCAGCATCAGGATCCCAATAGCATTCATTTAAACTTAACCGTGACCCATCAAAGCTAATGCACTAGCAGTTTTTAGACGAAAGAGCACCAGTCACTGGGAAGCTGTTGTGGTGTCCCTTTGAGACCCAGCACCTCCTCATCCTTCTGCCAGCTCACTAGCAGATGGACTGGAGAACAGGAGACATCTCCAGACTGGTGGTTTCTTCCTGGGTGCATTCTGCAACATGTCATTGCCACAATAATAGTGCATTAGTGATGGATCGATACTGGACAGTCCACACATCACTCAGCTTAACTAGCTGTTCTGTGACACTTCCCCACTGTTATTGCATTAATTTTAATTAAATTTGTATACCACCCTCCATCCGTAGACCTCAGGGTGATTTGCAACATAAAAATATAAGATTTTTATTTTTATCTTTTAATCACAATAAGAACAAGAACAGGAGCAAGCCAATAACCCCCGCGTCACTGTCTGGAAGAGCACTCTTGCAGTATACTGCAACAAAAACAGGACACACCTAGCCCTGAAACCCAGAACAGTAGGGGCTTAAAAGGTTATAGGATTTCAGCAGGAAGTTACAGGACTTGGAAATGAAGCAGTATGACCACCCCAAAACTTTTGCAGGCACAAACAGTATTGAAAGCAAGATTGCATATGGCTCCCTAGATAGCACCATGAAAACAAATGATCGTGAAAGGATATCTGAAGGGGCAGAGAGTAAGAGGACAGATAGAGTGGGATTGTATGGCTGGGTTGGGTTCACTGTGATGAAAAATACACAGCTTGGGTGAAGGGGAATGCTCTCCCATTTAAAAAAATGTACACATATTTTGAACCCCATCTTCTTTTGACCTGTTTTCAACATACCCATCTAAATTAGATTTATAAGCTTCTGTTGAGGAGTAGTTTCAGTGGTAAGTCATTTACACAAAGGTAGATTATAAATAACATGCTGCATGTTGTCCAAAGTACCATAGATTCCGATGTATTAGGTGACTGGGTGTATTAGACAACCCCCCCAAATTCGCAGCTACAATTTGGGGGTTCGTCTTATAAGTCCAGTCGCCTAATACGCTGGGCAGCTCTGCGCCGGGAGAAAGCTGCCCAGCGTGGAATGGAGCCGGCCACCCGCTGCTTCTTAGCATTTCTACTGCAATTTACAGTGTTCAAAGTGTTTCATGTACATACTATCAGTAATGCTTAAAAACAACCCTGCAATGTAGTTATCACCCCCACACTGCAAGGAGAGAGGGCTTGTCTACCTAAGCAAGTTCATGGCAGAAATGAAAACTGACCTGGGGTCATCATTGTTCACAGCACTATCCTAACCACAGCTAAGCCCTATTGAATTCAGTTGGGGTTACTCCCAAGCAAGTTGGGTTAGAACTGTTGGCTATTTGCAGTATAGTAGCGCTGCAGAGAGCTTGCTGGGGAGACCATGCGTTAAAAAGGGACTCAAAAAGTACTTAAACAAGGTTTTAATTACAAAAACAAAAACTCCTTTTACACTAAATACATTAACAAACAAACATGACCCAACCACCAACCCATCCCCCAGGGTAATGGGAGAGCTAGGTGCTGCTCTTATATACTACACCCAATTGCTGACACAGCCTAATCAATACAACTCAGCAGCACAGTGCTATGTCTCACAGCTGTAAAGCTGGGTCTCCTTATTTTGCTCTGGCCCTTGCTCTGGCCCCTTAAAGACATACACATCGGGTGGAACAATGATGAACCTTTACATTTAAAGATACCATTCAACAAGAACTGCTGCCTTATACACTACCCTAGATGCTACTCAATTGTTCTTTTAGTTGACAGAGAGATAATTTAAAACACTTTGGTGTTATAAAGAAGTGACTCTAACCCTTACTCCAACTAAAAATATTAGCACGATTCCTCCCCCACAGATCTCTTATATAAAAAAGCCCAAAACCATTCATATCCAGAATGCATCAAGTGTTTCCCAAAACCCAGCTTTCAGATTAAAACTAGCAAAAGGGAAAAGGCCACTAGAAGTACTGCCAGTTCATATTAATGTCAGCTGCAGCATTGTGATCTGCTAAGCTGAATGATGAGATTCCCAGCTCTGCTCATTTTGTCTATTATGTCTCCATAGCAATAGCTTCAGTTTCATTCACAAGCCCATCTTGCAAAAGAGAAAAGATGTCTTAGCCTGGCCTCTTCCAGGGAGGGCAAGTAAATAATGTACTCATTCCCTGACAGATATTTAGGTATTAAAAACTAGGTCAGAAAATGTGTTGCTACAGCAGTTCGAATTGTCAGATCATCTCTAGATCAGCATGATCTAGAGTAGCCTCTTATTTCATTCCCCACTTTTCTGGTCCTCAGGAGCAAAATCTAAAAAACTGCAATAAATATTTTTTTCTTATGAAAAACTGCAATGAATAAATAAATCCTACAGTCCATGTTTGGCCACCTGTAATGCTAACTGTTGATACACATTCCATATGAACCTTTAAAAGCTTCTCAATATTCAACACACCTGGAATCTGAAATATTCTATTAGGCAGCTTGGCTTCTGTAAGAAAGCTGAAGAAACTCCCTGATTTTGACTGGTCAAGCAATTCTTGCACACTTAACTCAGTCAACTCATTTTCTTCCTGAGTAAACAAGTTTAGGATTAAATGATCAACACCCTTTAAGAGAGCATTTTAAAAGGATGTCCCAAACTGCTCTCACTTTAAAGTGTTCATGTCAGAGCCAAGCTATGACATGTAGCTCAAAAGACCATCCCTGATGACAAAAATTGAGTCTCAGTACTGAACCTCAAAGGTGTTGAAGTTCTCTCGCGATACAGCCCCATCAAAGGTTTCACATAAGGAGTCATTAGACTGGAAGTGCCACAGCTTGCTAATCATACACACTGCACTACCTCCTGTGGTCAAGCTAGTGCCAAACGTATTGCTCTGATTTCCTTTGGACCACATCAGTAAGGCCGAGAGGTGGGTCTTGTCGTCTGGGCAGCCCAGGACCTACAAACACACTGCCCAGGCTTGCGCCCCGCGGAGGTCACTTTGGTGCTGCTAGCGCAGCAGTTTGACTTCACCCTTGAAGGCGCACTCCATTGTCTCTCGAGACAGACAGACATGTCACAAAAAAGGAAAGTTGTCAGGCCTTCTCTCTGAGGTGACATATTTTAAGGAAGTATGCAATTTTCAGAGCGGGAGCACTTTCAGCTTGCCATGTGAAAACTAGGGGTGGAATAGTGGCACATCAGATTTGGTTATGTTATGACAGGGGTCAGCAACCTTTTTCAGCTGTGGGCCGGTCCACCGTCCCTCAGACCATGTTGTGGGCCAGACTATATTTTATTTGGGGGGGGGGGAATGAGCAAATTCCTATGCCCCACAAATAACTCAGAGTTGCATTTTAAATAAAAGGACACATTCTACTCATGTAAAAACACACTGATTCCCAGACTGTCCACGGACTGGATTGAGAAGGCGATTGGGCCACATCCAGCCCCCAGGCCTTAGGTTGCCTACCCCTGTGTTATGACATCGCTGATGGTTCACCTGGAAGGAGGCAGGCTTAAGGTACCCAGGTCTAATGCTTTATTAAGGAGGTCAAAAGCAGACCAATTTGTGCGTGGGCCCAATTTAAAAGGCGATAATGCAAACATCAGAGCAAAACCCTTTTTGACAAAAAAAGAGAGGTTTCTAACAACTGCCAACATTTCCCCATAAGATAAATATTTGCAAGTGAACAACTTGGTATTTCAAGTTCATTATTAGGATTAATTACAACACACATTGTGTTTCAATATTTTAAAGGCCCCAATTGAATTGAAGCGACTATCAGCTAATTTGACCAATATTTTTTGCCTTGTAGGCAGAAATCACAGATAACCATTACAAACTGCATGTTGGGGGCTTCCATTGTGGAAGGCGCCTTTCTCTGCACCTCCCTCCTTTTTATGTGTTGTTTTTTTTTTAACAAGCAGGATCAGGAAGAGGGGCAAAGCTCGGTGTTGCAGCATCTGCTTTGCACACAGGAAGCCCCAGGTTAAATATCTGGCATCTTTAGGAAGGGATGGGAAAGTCTCCCCCTCTGAAATCCCAGAGAGCTGCTGCCAGTCAGAGTTGACTACACTGAGTCAGACAGAAAATTTGTCCGACTTGCTAAAAGGCAGATTCTTATGTTTCTAACTTGAATACAATTCTTCATGATTTTTGGCTGATCCTATGAAAAGCTATTACCTTGCATGGAATTTTTGTTTTGCCTTCCAAAACACAATCTTTTTACTTCAGAGCACTTTGGCATGTTAGAATGTAATGGAAAGAAAGAAAGAAAGAAAGAAAGAAAGAAAGAAAGAAAGAAAGAACAGAATGTTTCATTTCCAAACAAGAATGGGTCTGTTCTGAGTGGCCAGCTATGAGACATTTACCTGGATGTCTGTGGTTCCATTTTTGACATATATTTCTAATGCCAGCGTGAAAAATGATATCAGCTCTCCAAGCATAAATATGGCCCCATTTATAGTCTCTTGCGATGGAGCAATCAGCACTGCATTAATTTAGACTGAAAATGTTCCTCACAGTATCTTTGCTGTCAGTCTGCAGACTTGCTACTTTTAGGAATGGACCAGATTCAAGTGTGGTTAAGCACTGTTCCCTCAGAGAAGATGTTAATAATCTCTGAACATGTCAGAAGGTGGTGAGGAGCCAGTCTCATTCATCACAGCTGGCGGCAAATGCTATTTATTTATGTCTCAGGGAAAGAGCGTCATTTCTCGACAACGTTGCTTGGATTACTTATAAATAGAAGTTGTAAGATCTTCAGGCAATAATATCTTCACTGGGCCCAGAGGCCCACAAAAAATTCAAGGATCTATTGTACTAGAGACATATAAACACAATGCCCAATATTGTGTCCCCATAGAGGTTCCAACCTAGTTAGACCAGGACAGATGCAGCATGGAAGGAAATATCACTTTACATGTGGAGAATTGACCCCCTACCTCCTCCCACCTCCTTGAAGGCAGCAAGCACAGGTTAAGGACACATTTCAGCCTACCAAAAGCACTCAAAGAAAGTGCAGAGCAGTGGCATAGAGGGCATAGCCTAGAAAGGATCCCAAGGGGCTTAAACAGAAGCCTGCAGGGTTATATTTGTCCTCCGGCCCTGAAATGCTCCCAAAAAGAAAATTCTGCTGAAATCTCTTTTTGATTTTACAGAGGTTTCCCTTCCCCACAATAAATCCCAGCAACAATTTTTTCAAGATTCAGACCCCCGATAGCTGCCAGAGCTACTCCTGAGCCTGCTTGGGGCCTGTTGTTTTCTCCTCAAGGAAGCTCAACATTTGTTGCCAAGTTTGGGCCTTGCACTTACCTTCACAGCCCAAATGGATTGATCCAGCGGGTGAAAAAGTTTGAAACAGAAGCCATCCTTTTTGGAGGGTCTCTCAATCAGCTCACAGGAATGAAGTAAGATGGTGCCCACCCACTGCCCGACCTTTGGTGTTTTGTAGATCAGCAGGACTCCGGGTTTCAGCACACACCACAACTTGGTCCAGCTTTTCAGAGTCCCACGAATCTGAGGGGGGGAGGAGTTAGGAGGAATTATTCACCTCTCTACTCAAGCTAAATCCCTATCCAGCGAAGCAGTTTTACATAGTGAAATATTCTTGTTTAATAGGGTCAGAGAACAATGCAGCCATACTATTCTCCCCAGTGGCTTCTCATGCTGTATGATTTCTCATGACGTAACTTGGGGCTGAAGCAAAACTCCCAGGGGAAGCTGCCTGCAAAGAAAAGGGCTGGTTTTCACTAAGCAGCTCATTAAAGGTAAAGGTACCCCTGACCATTAAGTCTAGTTGCGGACGACTCTGGGGTTGCGGCGCTCATCTCGCTCTGTAGGCCGAGACAGCCGGCGTTTGCCTGCAGACAGCTTACAGGTCATGTGGCCAGCATGACTATGCCGCTTCTGGTGAATCAGAGCAGCGCACGGAAACACCGTTTACCTTCCTGCCAGAGTGGTACCTATTTATCTACTTGCACTTTGGCGTGCTTTCGAACTGCTAGGTTGGCAGGAGCTGGGACCGAGCAAAGGGAGCTCATCCCATTGCGGGGATTCAAACCGCTGACCTTCTGATCAGCAAGCCCTAGGCTCTGTGCTTTAGACCACAGCGCCACCCGTGTCCCATATGCAGCTCATTAAGAGGGTGCAATTTTGCTTTTACCCCAAGACATTTATGCAGCATTTCCCTGGAGAGACTATAGCCTCTTACATCCAAAAGGGCAATGTATGCTGAAGTCACTTAATTTTTTACATTTCCAGGGTTTCAAGGGGGGGGGGACTCTTCTCCTTCTACTTCCCACCACCACCACCACTGCAGCCTAGCTAGTGTTTTAGTGGCTCCCTAGAAAGGTTGCAGAAAACCTCAAACAACCAAAGGAGCCCATTTCTCTTTCACGTATCTTATGGATACGTTGTTTGGTTCTGAGATCAAAGTATATTTCGTCCACGTGCTAGCAGGGAGGGGACAAACAGATCAGAAAGTACATTTAAAGTGAACTATTAACTATGGCTAATGGAAGCCGGTGTCAGTAAGAACTTCAGAAAATGGCTGCCAGTAATAGATCTGATCACCAGAGATCAGAAGGTGACTTCATGACTGCGTTGTTATGTAAGAGTTTGGTCCTGCAAGAATGCAGAGTGATGGCGTAATTAATGGGAAGCTGTAATTTAAAGGAAATGATTAGAAGTTTCAACAACAAGAATGTGTGGCTTATAGCAAAGGTCACCAACCTTTCTGAGCCTATGGGCATATCTGCAAACAGGAGAAACTGCCCTATGCTTCTTTTGAGGCTAATTTCAGACTCATTGAGCACCAGGGAAGACCTCTGTGGGAACATATACACTTGCCCCATTGGCAATCCCAGCTTTATATAAATACACAAGGCCACCAGTTCAACCTTTGGCATCTCCAAATAAACGGAGGTTGGTTAGCAAGGCTGAAGAGACACTTCTGCCTGTAGTGTTTAGACTTCTTGGGCTGGATGGACTGTTGATCTGAAAGCATGAAGATAGCTCTTTCATTTTCCGCTTTAAAATATCCACCATTCCTAAATTTTCTGCCTAAAGAATGCATTTCCATAAATGTCAGAATTAACATCGTAATGATTTTCAGAAATTTGGTCTCCTCTCCCCACACCACCAGCAGAAAAGGGCACTTAACTAATATGGAAGGCATTCTGAACGAAAGGAAGTCCTTGGTGAGCCAACAGTCAGGCTATCTGTCTTCCTAACCATTTCCCTTGCTTCCCTAGTCTAAATTTTATTGCTCATTTTGACATATATAAGTTTTGGATCAAAAAATATAGTATTTGAGTCATCAGGTTTTATTCTCCAAACAGGACTATTTGTAAGCAGCAAGCAACCTTCGGAGAGAAGGCAGCTGATGGATTATGATCGAACAGCCCTAAGAGTAGCTGGATCTTCTTAAAATGACGCTTTATACTAAATTACCTTCAGCCAATCTGCCATAATGACCACACTGGGATCTTTCAAAGCACTGAAGAGTTGCTTGGTCGCTCTTTTCTTTTCCTGCCTGTAATTCTTCTTCTGTACCTGTTACAGAGATGGGGGAAAGAGGGGTGAAAACACTCATGAACACAGTTTTCTTCTTTCTCCTATGCTAGCAAAAAAAAAGGGGGGGTGAAAAACTGAGGAGAGAAGATGAGACCATGGCATTCATTTAGAGAAACAACTCGCATTGTAGGGAGTGAAACAGTGGCTGGGACAGCAAGTGCTTTATTATCTGGTAAAATTGCTATTGATTTTGGCCTCTTACTTAATGCAGTTCCACAGCTGCTTGGAACAAATCCTTTTTACTCAAAGAGGCAGCGCAACATAGTGCTTACAGAGGGTCAGATGAGGACCTGGGAGACAAAGACTCAAAACCCTACTTGGCCATGGAGCTGAATGAATAACCGTGAGCCAGTTATATTCTGGCAACAGGGCAGAATATGAATCCTTCACAGCCACTTCCATTGACTTTAATTAAGGAGTCCGGGTATTGGGCATATCAAGCCTTCCTGAGTACCATAGGAAAGCAATTCATTTTCACACCCAGCTTCAGAATTCTCCAGGTTTTGTTTATTTTTCTGTAAGTATTAATTTATGGATCACTTTTGCTTATACGTGTCTCATATATGTGTGTATGATTTACACACATATCATAAAAACCAGATAAAATAGTTCTGAAAGCAGTAGAAGAACAACAACTGAAAACAAGTTTAAAATCAATACAAAATGAATACTGAAAGGCAGAGGACTTTTCATTCAGCTGGAAAAGCTTGTCAAAGCAAGCATGATTTCCATTGTTTCTGATGGGTGCTTGTTGTATCTCAACAGGAATGCTGTTCCAGGGAACAAGGGCAGCCACAATGAAAGCCCTGCTCCAAGTGCCTGTAGAGCGGGGCTTCTAATGTTTCTGGGATTTTAAGGAGAAATGTTCCTGCAGAACACAGTGACCTACTGGGCATACAAGGGCAGGTTGAGCATATAAGGAAGGGATGGGGATTATAAGTAAACTGGTTTTGCATTGTTGTTTCACTGGGAACTTGTACCTCCACAGTTGTCGCCAGTTGTAGCGTTAATAAAGCCCATGTGTGACATTGACTGGAGACCACTGACAGCTCAAAGAAAGGATTAAAATTATCTTATTAGTGAGAAGATTCTTCTGGAAAATATAGTGAACAGAAGAGCTACCGTATGCACGGCAAAGTTGTAATTTGAATTAATTACATCCTATCCCCTTTTAAAATGTGTTTTTTGGGGGGAGCCTATTGGATTGTTGTTTTTATTTTTATTATGTATTTTGTGGTTTTATATCTTGATTTTATTCTGTGAACTGCCCTGAGAACCCCAGGTATAGGACAGTATATAAATTCAATAAATAAAAAAGTAAAAAAAAAAATTAAAAGCAAACTAATCCACAGGAAGAAAGAGCAGTGTAAAAAAAGAAAGAAAAGAATTCTAGCCTTGCTGTGATACTCCAGAGATGTGGCCTATGGCCCAAAGAGAAAGAGGTTCCAGTCTCTCAAGCAACAGCTTCCCACACAAATAGAATAAATATTCTTTTCCACACATCTAAACTATACGTACCTTCAAAGTCTCCTTCTTGTTGCTTTTGCCAGTGGGAGATACACACTCTTTATCAGACCCATTGCAAAATTTGTATTCGATCTAGAATGGAAGGAATTGCAAGATTTTAGGTTCCTTAAAATAAAATACAAAAAGGAACCAGTCAGCAATGGTTATCAATATTCATCTAACCACGAAGTAAAGAAAAGGCAGTACTGAGTAGTTAACAACATGTACCAGAACTGGGTCCCTGCCCTGAGCCCAGGGGCCAAAATAATCCTGGGCACCTCAGTCTGAAACCCCCATGCCAAGACCACTAGGGACAGAGCCAGATCCCAAAGCCTTTGCTCTTTCCCCTTCTATCTGCCTTCAGGATTAGTCTGGATTTCATATAACATGGGCACTGACACAAATCATGAAGAATGCAGATCATGACCTTATTTATAAACCAAGGATTGGAATGTGTGTGGCTCAGTAGCAGAGTATTTCATTTGCATGCAGAAGGTCCCAAGTTCAATCCCAAGGATCTCCAGGTAAGACTGGAAGAGATCCAAGTGC
This sequence comes from Podarcis erhardii, assembly GCF_964252035.2. Taxonomy (NCBI): domain Eukaryota; kingdom Metazoa; phylum Chordata; class Lepidosauria; order Squamata; family Lacertidae; genus Podarcis; species Podarcis erhardii. Next base: position 74,564,991 of record NC_138497.1, on the reverse strand, counting down.
GAAACCCCAGAGACCTATGGCCAGTCAAAGAAGACAATAGGTTGACCAGTGCTCTGAATCAGTATGATGCAGTTTCCTATGTTCCTAAGAAATTAGACCATGGTTTATAAGCATGTTCGCAAGTTAGGGAATTTCGGGGAATCAGATTTGCTCCAGTCATGCCTTGTCTCAGTGAAGATGGAACATATAACCACAGCTAATGATGGGAAGTTGGTCCACAGAGGGAGGAGAGAGTGCACATGTTCACAGGTTGGCTCAAGCTGTTCCCTAAGGTTAAGGGATCAGTGGTATTACATCCGTACAGAGCCTTATAAAGACACCTGTCCCCTAGTTAGGTCACCATCACCCACCAGTGACTTGAAGGGGCTTCAGATGCAATGGGATGCCACAGTTTCTCACTAGGTGAAAGAACCATGGTGAGTTTGGGCTTGAATATTCTCCTTTTCTACCCTGCCCTTGCACAGCTGCAAGGAGGCTAGAAGCACTCACTTTCACTTTTCAACAAATCACAGCTCCTTGCTGCATGCAAATGCTGGAGTTTGTTTAAACCAACTGTGATTTCAGATCCTGGTCCATTCTATCAAACCACAGTTCCACTGTAACAGGAAGCTGTGGTTTGTTTAAGACTGAAAACAAAGAGCAGGAAAGAATCTCTTCCTCACAGCAGCAAGAGAGAAAGAGGGGGGGGGGGGTCTGCAAACCCAAAGCTCACACAGGTTCTGTTCACAGAGGGGGAAAGCATGGGCTCCCATTATGTACAAACCCGGCCCTATATGCAAAAGGAGATGAAGGCAAGACAGCCAAATCCATTTACTCTTGGATAAAAGCAGAAAAAACCCAACCCAAATAGCTCTGCATACACATATTTATGCTTTGGGAAGTGATGCTTTGGCAATAGTAAACGTCCCTAGAATGCTTGGACTCTTAGCACAGTATTCAACTCAGGGAATACAAGGAACATTTTGTTCCTGAAACTACATCCGCCTGGACTCTCTCTGTTTCGGAGTTTCCTGCCAACTGTGACTGGTCCTGGTTTCTTTGACTGCTAGATATATAGCAAGCAGTTACATGTATCAGGACCGACACATTCCACTGGTGTAGATAACTATCGTCATCTTCTGAAGGTTAAAAGGCAAACAGTGAGACTACATTGTAGTGTTTATCGTCATTTGCATCTTGTTCCTAGAATGCTGGCAAAATGGGAAATTGGAAGGATATCCAACTATGCTCCTACTCTTTCCTATTGTGCCTGTAGGAATTGGTTTCTGAGCTCCTCAAGACTTGGGTTTTGGGGGGTGTGTGTGTGTATTCTGCAAGATGTTCTTGACACAAAATTAGCGCACTAATGGTGGATTTATACTGGATCACCCACACATCATTCCGCTTTACTAGTTGTTCTGTGATGCTTCCCCAATCATAACACATTATTGGTGTCTGGAAAGGCTACAGTGGAACAAACGTGGAGACACCCTCCCCCCACAAAAACCCCCTGAACATTTGTGGTATGAAAAGTTACGGGATTTCAACAAGAAGTTACAAGGTATGCATTAATTCAAAATGAAGCACTATGATCACCCCAAAACTTGAAAGCAGGAGCACATATGACCACCCTAATAGCATCATGAGTACAAATCATCAGTAAAAAGCACCTCTAGAGGATGAGCCTCTGAGCAAATGATGTACTAATTTACTATAACATTGGTAGTTTCTATTTTCAGCTTTAAAATTTCCCTGCTTCTCAGATGGCAAAAACTAAAATACACGTGCTTAGGTAGCATAGGGTACAGCAGTCTGCAGTTCCCACTCTCTCTAGGGCTCATCCACACTTTGCTCATCCTGTGCCTAGAATGCACAAGAGGTTTTCCATTTGCCCTGCTGCTTTCCCTGGGAAAACCTGCTCTTTACCGCTGAATCAGAGCAATCTATCAATACAATACATGGAAAACCTAATTGACATTTGCTCCGATTCAGCAGGAGAGAGTGGGTGTCTCCAGGGGGAAGTGGTAGGACTAGACGAAGTCTGGATGAGCCCTAGTATTCAATAGCTTCTCAGTTTTCCTTTTACAAAAAAATGAAGCAGCAATCCTATGTCCACTTTCTTCCAAGGAAGCTTACCTATAGAGTGAGCCTTATTGCTGAGCAATTTAGGTCACTTCCTGTACTTTGTTTAGGACAGTGTTTCCCAACCTTTGGTCTCTAGCTGTTTTCGGACTACATTTCCCACCATCCCTGACCACTGGTACTGCTAGCTAGGGATGATGGGAGTTGTAGTCCAAAAGCAGCTGGAGACCCAAGGTTGGGAAACACTGGTTTAGGAGACCCTTAAGGATCTGCAGTTTGCAGGATTAATCGGGGAGGGGCATGAATATGGTATAAGAGCACTTTAAATGGATAGTGTGGATGAGCCCTTATTTCTAGAGGAGGGGAAACAGCAAAACTGACTTACTACAGATTTTATAGTGCCTCAGAGGCTGCTTCTCTTCCTCTTAAGCAAACTGACCTTAAGACATTATAAATGTACTAAAAAGGATATGAAAGACCAGCAATAAGTGACCAATGTCAATGATCAACTGCTCGGACTCTGGGTGCTGCAAAAGGGACAGAAGCTAATTAAATGCATTAGGACGAGGCCAAAGGGATGAACTTGCTTGCAACACCAAACTACTGGTTGCATAAGGAACTGGTGAATTTGTGGCTTATTCCAAAATGGACAGGTGCTCAACTGATACTTGACATTAACCAGCTGGTTTTGCAAAGGGGAGAAACAAACAAACAAAACGCAAACCCACTGCTAGAAAAAGGATAGTACCCCTCAAGTCTGTTACTGTGTTGTAACTGTGACAGTCTGCGACTCTGCAGCGCAGTTCTTCATTTCTCATTCACGGTGGCTGCTGTGGTGAGGAAAAACAAGACTGCACACTTCTTGTCCTTATCTTTGTGGCACACCTTGCTACACATTTTCCCTGTACTTATTTATCATGTGCCTGGCCACGGCAGCCTGAATTCTTCCCTCCCTCAGTCACCCCAAAGCCTCCTGGTGTCTTAAGCAATTCCATGTACTCCTCTTGCTGCCTGTTGTGCCTGGGAACTCACCCACAGAACACTTAAATGGGGGACCAGCACCCCTCCAGATGTTCCTAGAACTCTCATCATCCTTGGTGATGCTGGATGGACTGACTTAAACCCTTGCCCTCTCTTTCCGCAGACCTTACCTCAACACTCACCTTTACCCTAAAGCAAATGGGTTAACCCAAAGGTTGCAATCCCTTGCTGAAATGAAACACAAGCACTGAGCTTGTGGCAAGGGAGAGGCCATATCTAGGGCACCCTGCTTTACATGCAGAAGGTCCACAGTTCAATCCTTGGCTGTTCCAGTTTCAAGGATCAGCCAGCAAGTGATGTGAAATATTCTGGACAGGTGGTGACTACCGAGTTGGATGGGAAAAGAGCTTGATTTGGCCTAAGACAGCTTGCTGTGTTCTTATAAATCAAGGGTAGCCAACCTGTTGCTCTCCATATATTGTGGACTACAACTCCCATCAGCCCCTGCCAGCACAGCCTATGGTGAAGGATGATTGGAGTTGTAGTCCACAGCATCTGGAGGACCAGCTGGGTATCCCTGTGGTCAATCACATTCCACATGAAACTTCTCATTTGTTGAAGTTATTAGGTACCCCACTGTGGCAGGTTAGATAGGGGCTGAGGTTATTATTATTATAATTTTCCAAGGCTGCCTACCTAGTGCCTGGTTTAAGAAGTTTAGGCTGTGAAATGCTAAACACTCTTGCCTGGGAATAAGCCTCATTGATCTCAATGGGATTTGCTTCCCATGTGCTGGTTTGCTCTGTTAGGTTCCAGAGACTTTGCCCCATCTTAAAATGATTAAGAAATCTCGTGCTCCTGCAGTTAATGTTTCATTACTCTAACTGCTGCTTGTTTCTAAAGAACGTAGTTTATGTTGTTTTTCCCCCAGACTTATTGAAGCATTGCAAGTCACCTTGAAAATACTTGTTTACGAAGGTGATACAATAACTGCATATAATTGCACTTGCTTGCTTTCACACAGAGTGGCCACTTACATAGGAATATAGTTTGCTGTGACATGTGAAATGGTCAAAGTGAATCGGCTGGAAACAGATAAGCACCTTTGCAGCACAATGGCAGGGTTCCTTTACATTGTGACTGTTTGGTCAACTGTTTTACCAAACGTGTCCTTAAATGTTTTCTGCTACATGTTCCAAAAGTCACCCTGCATGAGAATTTTGACAAGTGGTACTAAGGCTCCCCCATATTTCCCCATGCGAATTGATAGCTTGTACGTATGTCAATAATCTCTGTTCGGTGACACTGTGCAATGAAAGAATTCTTTTATGCACAGCAAGATCAGAATCAATCATCTGGTTCCCTAAACAAAGAACCAGGAAATAGTGGCAAAATGCACAAAGCAATGCACAAAGGAATAGAAAGAACTAAAATATCCACTTAGTAGCAACACTAACAATCTGTGTATATACAGTTGGAGCAACAACAAGCACTGAATAATACAAAACCAGTCACAGGGTTCATCCAAACTTACTTTTTGCCCTGCTGTTTCTAGGCACAGGGAGGCGGAGCTTCATGCTCCGGCACGGGGGGGGGGGGAGAGCAAGTGGGGCGGGGCTAGTGTGCGTCCTGGGAGCATGGCACGCAGCCTGCGGGGGCATGGCACCCAGTGCGGGCGGAGGGGCAGCCACGATGGCACCCTACCGGGATCGCGCTGCGGGGGCGGTGCGCTCCCCTCGCACTCCTCTTCCTCCGCCACTGGGCACAGGTTTGTGCTTTAAAGATTGGAGCACTCTTTTTTTTCTTTTTTTGCCCTCTGGCTTTCTCCAGGAAAACCCACACTTTAACAGAACAAACGGCAATTTGTGTTTTCTATGGATTGGCATTTGCTCTGATTCAGTGATGAAGAGCAGGCTTTCCTGAGGAAAGTACTGGGCCAAAAAAGAAAAAGAAACACTTAAGTCACAGAATTTTAGTTTAAAGCACGGACCTGTGCCTAGAGTCGCGGCATAAAATGAAGTCTGGATGAGCCCAAAGTCACCTGCATTGTAGCACTTAAACTTAAAGAAAGGGACAAACTTTTCTACATGACAGGCTTGTTGTTTGTACTTGTGCTATAGCTACTGTTAACTGTGGCTGACCTTCAAACTAGAAGAAGATATGACTTAAAGAAGATGACGTGCACGGGCATGCAGAGAGGGGTTCTTGCAACTGTGGAACTCCCCTCTACTTAAAAACTGTAGAGGTTCAGAAGAGTGGAACAAGAAATTTCTCTGTTTGGGCTAGTCAACAGTCAGTTTAAAGAGGTGAGGGCTCATTTTCATTTCCTTGGGTATTTTTGTTTTTGTTGGCTTGGGTCCAAGGCACCGTGGAGTAAGTCCCATAAGCCCCAAGAAGACTTAGATTTTGTTTTTCTTGAACAGCAAAGCCACCTGGCACCTGCTTTGATGCTGCATGGGAAATTAATGTTAAAACTAAGGGGCATTCCAAAAATAATTTTCAATACAGTGTGTTAAAAGAAGGTGGGGGGCAGCAAAAGGAATAGAACAATGTGGAGTCCTCAGATCGCCTCCTGTCTTTTGCCTCTCCTTTTTAAAACACACACACACGAGAGAGGGGGGGATTGTGTTGTGTTTGCGGTTTAGGGGATGGCCTGGTTGGGAGTTGGTTTTCTTTTTTGGTGGCTCTGAGCATCAACCATTTTTCTTCTGTGAAACAGGTATTACGGGGTGCCCATGAAGGAGTCTTAAAATTTCAAATGTACCCCCAAACGTCTGGATTAGGGACCCCTGAAATTAGAATAAACTCTTTGGGAGAACCTAAGCAGTTTTGTTTTGTGTGCTCTGTTTTACATTTGACTGTTCTCGCTCACTCCAAGGCCTTGCTAAAAAACAGAATACGGTACAACTGAACAGAAATGAATTGCGAGCGGAGCAGCTTCCCAAAGTAGAGATGTATAAATGCTCTCCTACTCGTCAAGCATCCCTCTAGCAAGTGTTAACAAACAAAGCCCTCGACCTGAATGTGGAGGTGGGAAAGGGGATTATCTCTACAGTTGATCTGTGCTTTGGAGGCATTCCAAGCCCCTCCAAAGTTCAGTGTGACATCAGAACCAAGAAATGGCATTAAAAAGGCCAGCCAACATTTACGGACCTCTAATAAAAGTTCAAGAGAAGTTTACTCACAGGTTTATAGAAACAGAAAACTAATCACTGGTTATCTGAGAGGCTTTCTTCACAACAAAAATGTTTACATTTTAAATTTTTTTACCTTCACAACAAAAATGTACTACATATGCACTGAAAATACAAATATCAGATTACAGGAGGGGGGCATTTTGTCTCCCTGCTCTTCATCTGGACTCCAGTAAAAATAAGCATTCCTATAAGCCCCATTACCTTATTAATAGAGTTTGGCGTCGGAGGAATCTCATCCTTCATCATGGGCAAACTGTTTCCTTCCATATCCTTCCCTGAAACAAAATGACAGAAGTAAAACACTGAGGAGCTCTGTGGCAAACCACGACTGCTGAAACAACGATCCTGAGAAAGGACTTCATTTCTAAAGGAAACAGAAATGGCCAAACACGCCCTGCCCCAAAAAGGAGCTGCTGTAGGATTAATTGCAGGAATATGTATAGTATTTTAATATGACCAAGATCCAGCCCAATAGCAGGATATAGAAAAGCTACCACACAGCGAAGAATGAAATCCAAACTCCACCTACCTGGGAGTAAGCCCCGCTGAATTCAGTAGGGCTTACTTCTGAGTAGCCATAGTTAGGAGACACTGCTGTAAGCTGCCAATATCTGTTCAAAATAGCAACAAAGGTCAAATGCAATTTCTATACGGTGGTACCTTGGGATGCGAACGAGATCCTGAATGGAACGTAAGACGCGACGGCGCGTCTGTGGGTCACATTTTGCCGCTTCCGCGCATGACGTCATTTTGAGCATCTGCACATGCGCGAGCGGCGAAACCCGGAAGCAACGTGTTCCATTACTTCCAGGTTGCCGCGGAGCGCAACCCGAAAGCGCTCAACCTGAAGCACATTTAACCCAAGGTATGACTGTACATGATTTGGAACATGGACTACTTTTTGCCATTCACTGTTTTTTGTCCAAGGCCTAGTTCACACATGCCTTTGTGTTCATTCTCTGCACTAGCTGACTACGAGAGCAGGCACCACTGAAAAGTGTGACATTTGAAACAACTGGAACAGATAGGGAAGTTCTACCTGTGGAATTAATGTCCATTCACACATGCATTTTATCACTTAATTTGCAGTCAATTAGGGGATGAACAGCCATGTGTGTGTAAAACTGCTCCAATCCTATGAAGACTTGCTTCCGCGGCAGGAGTCACATTTTATTTACCCTTCCTTGGCATTCCTCGAAGGACATAATGCTCTCTGCCTCTCTCACTGATCTGCCCAGCTTCATGCCTAGAATAAAAATCAGCTCTGACTTTCAGGCTACCTTTATTAAAGAGGAAAGTCTAATCTGCCTTGTTTCATGATTTGAAAGTCCTGTTATGAGAAAGACTTTACATTCTCTGCCTTAGGCTGAGATCCTGGGCAAACACAGTTAAGTTCCACTGAGGTCAATGGAGCTACTGGCAAGCAAATATTAGGATTAGGGCTACCCTCGCACTGCCACACTCATACATGTCTTGATTCTAGGTATTTGTACAATGGTGTTTACATGGGTGAACTATTATTGAATGAATTTCTCATCCTTGCCTTGCATTTTCATTTTGCTGAGAGAGAACATATGGCCCAGGCTGCCAATTAATTTTAATGGGAATCACAAGACTGATTCATGGCTCACAGATATGCAGATTTACTCCTTTGACAGTTTAAAATAAGTCACACCGTGCCCTGATTATTGATTCACACCTTAAGAAGAGAAAGTACTGACATCTCACACATACACACAAATTCTTCCCCCAGCTTTGTGAATCAGTTCTCCCACAACACTTGGCATTTCAACAATATTTTCCCTGTGCCTTTTCATTTTCCCTACAGACACTCTAATCCAAAACACATTTACCTGGGAAGTAAGTCCAAAATTTTTCATATAGGATTTACAGTCAAGGGTGTATGCACTGGACTGCAGCCTAAACATCACTTAGCAGCACATGTCTTAATACCTTTGTGGATCTGTATTTAACCTAAAGGTTATACAATTGCCATGTGCTCTGTATTGATTGCACTGGCTTTGGTTATGTTTCCAGTTTAAATGCTTCTGTAGCTCCCTCAAAACTCACCCTTTGTTATCTCAGAAGAAAAGGAATGCCTGCTTAAACAAATGCAAAAGAAAATGGTTTCCATTTTCCTTAACGCTGCTGTGGCTTAGAAAAACAAATGGCAAATTAAGCCCAAGAATCCACCACAAAATCACACCTGTACCACATGTGCTGATATGCAACACAAAAGGGAAAACCCAAGCTACCTTGAACAAGGCAAAACAGAAGCTCTCAATAGTTGCCTTCAGAGCCTCAGTTCATCCCGACTGGAATTTAAAGGGGCAGATACAAAGGGTGTGTGTGATATGCTAAACAGACTTTCCAGAGAACCGCAGCTCTCAAACCACTTGGTTTTCACATAGAGGGGACATTTTGGGATGTCATTAAAATCACAGATGTGTCCCAGTGTTCTCCTGTGTGATAATACGTTACCAGTGGATGCAGCTATGTCAATAGCAACTACGTCTTTTACTTGCTGTCAATCACTGAATTTTCTCCTTCCTTTTGCTTCTTGCTTAACGCTTGATCTTTTTATTATGTCTTTAAACATGCTGTTAGCAGCCCAGAGTAGCTGGGGAAACCCAGCCAGATGGGTGGGGTATAAATAAAGAAAGCATTATTATTAAATACAGTCATACCTTGGAAGTCGAATGGAATCTGTTCCAAAAGTCTGTTCGACATCCAAAACGTTTGGAAACCAAAGTGCGGCATCTGATTGGCTGCAGGAAGCTCATGCAGCCAATCGGAAGCTGCAGAACCCATGTCGGATGTTTGGGTTCCAAAATAATGTTCGAAAACTGGAACATTCACTTCCAGGTTTCGATCGTTCGGGAGACAGTTTGTTCAGGAGTCAATTTGTTCGGAAGCCAAGGCATTTGAGATCCAAGATACAACTGTAATATTTATTTATTTAGTTAGTTAGTTAGTTAGTTAGTTAGTTAGTTAGTTTACTTCTTTGCTGCTAAGCAATAATCTTGGCTGATCACTCGTGAAGCATTATTTTCCTTAGAATGTTGGTTTACACTTGCTTTATTTTCACAAAATGAATTGGTTGTCTCCCCGCTCTCAATATTCTATTAGCTATAATACCTAGAACAACTAAGGGAGGGGGATCAGAAAGAGGATACTGAGCCCACGATTATCAGTGAATCTACTATTCAGTTTTAAAGTGCAAGCCTAATCATGTCTACTCAGAAGTAAGTCCCACTGAAGACAATGGGGCTTACTACCAAGTAAGTGGAGTGAGGATTGGAGCCTTACTACCTTTTACTCCCTCAATATAGACTTATGGCTACAGACTTATTCTGGAAGGAAGGCTGACCCAGTAGGTTAAGTGCGAGAATGGCCAATAAAACTGCTTCAAGAAATGAAGATGAAATGGAATAAAAGAGCATAACTTTCAGCACCACATCACTATGCCAGGCAAACCATTGCCTGTTGACTTTCTGTGTATCATATAACTAAGAAGCAAAAAGAACTTACGTCAGAGGAAAAAAGGAAGGCAACTATAGTTGCTCACTATGGTGTGGATGAGCTTGCATCAAAGAAAATATTGCCCACACTTTCCAGTGTATTTCTTTGTTGCTTTCCTTACTGCAAAAAGTCCAGTTTGGGGGATAGGGTGGGGGAGTGAGTTTGTTGGGCAAAACCTTCCAATCAACTTTTATAGTGCAACTTGAATTTGCGGGCATGTGACTGAATTCCACCACAAAATAACGAAAGTCTGGAAAGGCCCTGAGTGAGATACGTGATACTGCTCATTCAATGAAATGTGTTGCCTTTTAAGGATTTCTACGTTTTGCTTTGACACTATCCTGCTGCTGCTTGCTATATATTTGAGACTGCTGTCACTTTATTGTTTATTTTTTTATGCTTTTAAGTTCATACAGTGCAACACTTTGCACCGTCTTCTTTCAGAAAAGCAGTAGATCAATCATCGCTTTAATAGCAAATGCAGCTGGGTTGAGCCCTTATCGGTTTGGAAATGAAACAGGATCACTGAGAAAATAAGACAGCAGCTTCAAAAGACCCTGAAGACTCCCTAAGTACATAGCAGTATGTAAGTTTGTAAATTAAAATAAAAGTTTTTAAGGGCTGCCAATGAAGGGCTTGTGAGTTTCTAAAATGTGTGGAATGTTTAGGCAATCAGTTCGCAGGTGAGGAAACTGAAGTTGTAGAGAGGAGAAAGAAATTGTTCTGCTCATGTCTCTTAACAGTATAAAGTATAGTTAATACCCTGGAATGAGAGGTGGGGAGGGGGATATGTGTGGTGATTTTTATTTTTTAAAAAAACACCTTTCACTATTAAATAATGTTTTAGGAAGGAAAGAAAGAGGCACCCATATTCTACAGAACGCTCCTGCACATACTGCTTGCATTCTAACACTACCTAGCTATAAAATGCTCAGCAGGAGTAGAGGCCAGGATGAAAACTGAGTGATATAGCACAGTGGGGTAAGACTTTGGTTGGGAAAAACTTTTAACGATGTAAATGGGAGCGGGAGACGCGAGGGAGTCCAAAGAAGTGATGAAATTATGTTTGTGACAGAAGTAAGATTGTTTATTGTTTGTGCATTTATATTTAAAAACTTTAATAAATATTTATAAAAAATAATAATAATAAGACTTTGGTTGGGAATAGGAGAAGATAAAAAGTGTCAATTGCCTTCTCCACTACCCCTTCCCCAAGCTAAACAGCATTGTAAGGTTTCTGTTCCAGATTGGCTGAAAGTCCTGGACAACAGGAGGTGTGTGTGTGTGTGTGTGTGTGTGTGTGTGTAGATGCAGCAAAACTCTGTGTATCTGGCATGCTTTTTAAAAACTGAATTTTACAATGATAACAAAGCATGTATCCCAAATATAAAATAGCCAAACACACAAACACTATTGTGAGCTAATATGATACAATATTCTGAACTAAACCCAGAAAATATATGAAATCAGTTACAGTGAGCCTGTTGTGGACTGTCAATAACATCATTATTAGGGACATGGTACTAAACTTTGATGCTTTTCTTTCCCTTCTCATAGAACTCAAATACCTTGAAAAGGAATAAAATTGTGCTACACTGCCAGAAGTGAATTATTTCTACCCTAGCTCCACATCACCTTGAGAAATTGCTTGCCAGTTTCTCAACTAATGTTATCTCCCACATCTTTGGGTACCAGGAGTCAATAGCTACTCCTTACCAGGCCACTAACACTCTGGCTGCTGATTCACCAAGAGCTTATCAGATCCCTACTTTCAGATCTCCTGCCCTAGAAATAAATTCAAAAGAGCAAAGTGCAGAGAGGGTTGCATAGTATATTTTCAAAATATTATTATTATTTCTACCCTACCCATCTGGCTAGGCTCATTATGTTAAAAACCCAATTCCAAAACTCCTGAACTCTGTGGTACCCCACCAAATAGGAAGATAGCTTTTGAAGAACCCAACACCCCCTCCAACACATTGGAGAGGATCTAAGGCTGTTATAAGATAGCTGCCATGGAGTAAGATATGGTTTGTGAAAGGGCTTTAATGAAATTGATTTGAATGAGTTTTCTCCCAAAGTTAAGTTCCATTGTCCATCATCAACCCAAAGAGGATCTCTGGGGTTGGTCTTCTGAGGGGTGTGTATTCTGGCACCATTTTGTCTGGGGGGGAAAGAACTGCATACAGCATGTTATAAATCCCACTGAGCAAACACTGACCTGGGCTGATTGGGTAGATCTCATTATCGGTCCCAAAAAACAGGTTCCGGGTCAACTTGTGAGGATCTATTTTCTGAGGAGTGGATGAGGCAGGGCAGAGCGAGAACCTGCGCCGAAGAAAATTCTCTTCCTTCATGGCATGAGCAGTAGGGGTTTTCTGAAAGGAACACCAAAATAACAACAGCGTCAAGTCACGGAATATTTAAACAGTACACTCCGATTAAAAAATTAAAAGGCCCTTTTTTGCTATTTTGAATCTGCCTAGTCTTAAACTGTGTATTGGTTATCTGTCCCCCCCATCTGTTCATCCCGCCACACACAAACACACAATTTTGCATGTCATTGCTGGAAGCTTGCTAGCTCTGGCAAGTGGGAGGGAAACTTAAAATGTTATTTTTCTAAATTGTGCTGGTGTAATATTTATTCTTCAATACAGTCGTACCTTGGTTTTCAAATTTAATCCATTCTGGGAGTTGGTTTGACTCCAGGAACAGTTCAAAAGCCAATCAGAAGCCATGCTAGGTGTTCAGCTTCCAAAAATCATTTGAAAACTGGAACAATCACTTCTGGGTTTCGATCGTTCGGGAGCCAAAATTTTCAAGTTTAAAGGCATTTGGCTTCCAAGGTTCCACTGTAATGCATTCTGAAATTACTTTTGGTCAGGCTTTGCTAAATGAAAATATATTATTTGAACAATATCTGATATCCACATCAGGGGGTAGCAAAGGATACCTGGTGCCCACCCCTCTCCCCACCATTCAGTTAAAAAAAAAAATCTTGCTGAAATTTAAACGTTTGTGTTTGCAGCTCAGCCTCAGGGCTGATGGTCAGGGCTCTGCAGCCCAGGGCCCCCCAAATGAACACACAGACAGCACCAGAGGGTGGCCCAGCATCAAGCAGGCCCAGTGTCATATCCTCAGTTCACATAGGAGTTTCAGAACATAGGAAGCTATAAAGCTAGCAATTCTGATCACGCCTCTAAAAGAGATGGGGATTTGCCATCATTCCAGGATCCCCATCACCTGCCATATTCAGTCTTCAAACCGATGCCACAATCAAGAGAGAGTTAGTTGCCCCAGAGAAATTCCACCCACGCAAGTAACTTATTGCCTAACTATAGTTATTATCCATAGAACACAGCAGATAATGACATAGCTAGCATGTTTATGCTTACAAAAAAGTAGTACCATGGATGTTTCGGTCACATGTAAGACTTTGGTTAGTGTAGCTAACTAGAGAAACCACAACATAAGCCCAAGAGTAATATGGTAAGGACATAGCACACCTTATGAAAGGAAAAATGTGTTTTTCATCAGAAGGCAGCCTTTTTTTTTTTTAAGGTGCATTTTATTGGGGGTGGGGGTTATTACAAACAAACATTACATACAACAACTGAAAGAAATTTGATGCAAACAGAGCAAAACCAACCCAAAGCAGGCCGAGAATTATAACCTCTGCAGGCCGACTTGTAACACTTGACTCTCCCACTCATATCATGCCAAGTGCCAGCTGGGGAATGTGGCATCGCTTTAGCCACAATGTTTGCAACCAGGCTCAAATTCTTAAAAGCCCCTTTTGGCAGCCGTTGTTCACAAACAGCTTATTGGTCCGACTAGCATGCGCCTGAATTAGCAGAGAGAGGCCTGGCAGAGCTATTCTTTCCTCTTCTGTACTGCCAAAAGCAATGCCTATTGAAACAGAGCTATTACCACAGTGTTTAGCATCTCATAGTCAGCCGGGATAAGTGCACTTCACATATGCATGAGATAAGCAAACAAGCATGGAATCAGCTATGCAGCATTAATCTCAATCAGGGCACTATTCTTTGAAAATAGCAAGCTGCCGGTCCTTACAATTTCGAGGAACTGCTTGAAAAATCTGCAGAGCGGTGGAATGGATGCAACTTCCAGTGGAAACGCCATGGGGCTTCCTAGCGATGGGTGAACTGCTCATCTCACTGCTTCTATAGCACATGCAGTCAAAGTCACAGCAAATAACTATTTGGGACAATACACAGGTCTTGCATGGTGCTCCTTGCCATTCAGGTGTTGGCTGCCTCCCACATGCCACTTCCAAACCCTGGAACCAGCACTGGGAAAAGAAAAGCTACACCTCAGAGAAACCCTTTAAAAGCAATAGGCAATAATGACTAATTATTCCTGGCTGCAGAGAAGTTGGAGGACAAGGTCTGCCTGTGCTCTTGTTTCCCAGTCTATTCGGCACCATTTCCAGCTGCATTGATGGCATGTTCTACTCTTATAGATTAAAAAGTAACAAAAAGGGACGATGCTGAACATGAGGTTGGTTTCCCAAAGAAGAGGGAAGGGGTGATGTTTCAGCATGGATCATGTGTGCTCCAAGAGTAAATTCGCACACATGAGGATGGAGCAAGTTACAGAGCTGAGATGCCTGGCTGGGTTGTATTAGAGAGAACAAGAAGAATCAACCACTCTGATCTCAAAGGCACATGCTGCTGCGACAAGGTTAGTAGTATGTGACAAATGAGGTGAACTGTTTGCAGAAAATTACCCATTTGAGGGGAGAGACTACTGATACACAGCTCTGTCTTCTAAGTAATCTGTCTTCATTCAGATGGACAACTTCAGATGTCCAACAGCCACCTCTCTCATATGTTCCACGTTTGTGGAGATCACACACTGAGGTACAAAGTGACTGTCTGCTATTTAAGACCATCAGTACAGACCTGCCTTTCTCAAATCTTGGGTCCCTAGCTGTTGTTGGACTACAACTCCCATCTTTGCTGACCACTGACTTGCTAGCTGTGGATGATGGGAGTTGTAGTCCAACAACATCTGGGAGCCTAAGTTTGAGAAAGGCTGGTACTGACAGAGACTCCATGGGTGTTCTTTCCCCAACTCTAACTGGACAACAGTCTCCTCCCCTACTGCTGGAGACCGGCAAGGAAGACCACAACCGTGAAAAATGTATGCGCCCTATCTCAAGCTTATGAAGATCACTTAAGAAGGCTTGCATCAGAATCCATCCATTTGTATGGCAAACTTAAACCAGGAGTTGTTTTTTTCCTGAGGTGACCCTATCATAATGCAATTCCTTCCCCAAAGAGGCCCATCTGATCTTCCCCATGTAAACCACCAGGAAAGCTTCTGCTTTTTTAAAAATAATGTTTTTAAATGTTCAGAAGTTGCTGATAGTTTATCATTCTTACAAACTGCGATCCTCGTGAACTTGAAAAACAACAACAACAACAAAGTTTCCACATGCGGAAAGGCAGGACACATCTTAAATTATAAACATAGGGTTGGGAGAGGGGAAGCACAATCCGCTAGAACGAATTGCTCTGAGTTGGCAACACAAAGAACTGCTATATGTACCGTATGTAAGTGAGTTATATTATTTCTGATGGTTGAAGTATTTATCTTTTCCTCTGCTTTAAGTGCTTTATTGTATTTACTGCTGGTGTTAAATTATGTTTAAAAGGGTGAAAGCTACTGCCTTTTAAACATTTGTTGTTAATTGTCTACGGCTTGTCATAAAAAAACCAACAGGGTACAAATGGTATAAATGAACAAATAACACTCAACAGAAACAGGCTTGTGTGTTTGTTTTGGTCCAGGTGTGCTAATGCAATGAGACAAAGAAATATCAAAATGTATTTTCTCCAGGCAGTTAATGGTACCGAATAAGAGCAGTAAGGCAGATAGCTGACAGAATAAAATGTGTTGATTTATCTGGGGAAGGGTTGTCGCTTCATGGCAAAGCATCTGCTTTGTGTGTAGAAGGTCCCAATCCCTGACATCTCCCAACTGGAGAACCACTACCAGTCCGTGTAGGCCATAATGAGCTAGATGGACCAATGGTCTGACTCGGTACAAGGTAGCTTCCTATGTTTGCATTCCCCAGGCAGCTTACAACAAAACAGAGAGAATGAGATGGGCTCAGATGTAAGAAAATGATGGGGAAGACAGCAAAGTTCTTTAAACGAGTGAAATGTTTTCGACAAGGGAAGATGCATTGCTAAGCTACACTTGAAGATTTGTTTCCTAAAATACAGATTCCATCTTCCAGACACAAAATACGAGAAACACACCTTTAAATCACAACCAAAGAACAATGAAATAGAGGGTGTTTAGAAAAGTTTCAGCATCGGGGGGGGGGCTTTAATAAATCTTTCACGGTGGTGATCTGGCAAAATAAGCTTTCACAATGTTATAGTAACAGAATCACAAAAGACAGAACAATCAAGCAACACACAAATTCTTTGTTTTATCTGCTTGCAAATACAGACCCTTATAGCATCCAAGACAAGAAATGGCAGATAAATCAAACCAGACTTGCTGAACTATTCCAAAAAGCTGGCATTAAATTCAAAATGCTCTAGACGTGGCAGATCTGCTGGAGCGATCACTGGATTTGCAAACTGATGCTGCTGAGCTAAACAGACATTGCATTTTAAAAGGAAAAGAGTGCCCTACCATGATGTAACCCTACTTTGGCATGCCTCACAGGGCCTATCTATGCCATCTTCAGGTTTTAACAGTATAAGTGAGAGATGGGAGGGAGGGGCATGTGGGGATGAGCACCCCAATTCCATCCCACCACCACCATTCCAAAGGGAGACCTTGTGAAGCCGAGAGCCTTCTGTGATCTCCAGCTTTCACACTGAAGCAAATTTTCAGAGGGGAAAGGGGACCTGGGAGCACCTCAATCCATGAATGGACCTTTGCCTGTTACTCTGATGTTACAGCTTCTTATTGAGTTCACAGCCAGAATCACTGCTAGTCCGGCAAGCTGCTACTTTTTAATTTTTTAAAAAATAATGATGATAGAATTTACTAGGGTGGTTTACATGGAACCAAATATAATAATTAAAAAAAAATGCAAAACAGGTATGAGATGAATGTAATCAAAACTAGAATTAAAAAGTGCTACCACAACTGTTCATGCTATCTATCTATCTATCTATCTATCTATCTATCTATCTATAATGCAAAACTGTTCTGGGGATTGTATTAGGTTCCTTGATGACATCACTGAAGACATAGTCAATGAGCAGAGTACAGAGTTCAGCTCAACTCTATAAGGTAAAGGAATAATAGTCAACTGAACACAATGAAGTGGCTTTCATTGAAAACTATTCATGTGCGGCAGTACTCTAAGGATCAATAATACTGGAAAGAAATGTGTATCAGGAGTGGAGAACTTGTGGTCCTCCAGATGTTTTTGGACTCCAGCCCCCATCATCCCCAGCTGGTATGGCCAATACTTAGGGATGACAGAACCTAGAGTCCAAAAACATCTGAAGGGCCACAGGTTCCCCATCCCTGTTATAGAGCACTTACTACCAACACTATCAAAAGAATTGATCCTCCTCAAATGGCGGGACCTGGGTTTGTCTCTTTCCAGTATTTTTCAAGAGTATTGTTTCCTTTTGAGCCAATACATTTCTTTTACCAGTGCTTTGCTTTGAAATTTCTGCAGTTTCACATTAGATGATTAGATCACGTCTACCTTGAGAGAAAATATTGGGCGGATATTCATAGAAATTAACTTGGCTTTACATTTATTTCTTTCATTTCCTCTGACCTTTTAGCATTTAAACTGATTGCTGCACAGAAGGCAATTAGTATGACAAAGAACAGTCAATTTGCCGTTGCACAGGGGAACTCTTGTCTTGATAAAGGTAATTTATTAGCCTTTCTCTTGATACGGAATGATATTGTGCTTCAGTTTCTTCTTTGATTAGATCAGGCGGAACCAATGTGGCATCCTCCACGTGCTGCAAGGCTGTGGACATTAACGCAAGAATGTTAATGTGCACATGGGGCACACAGAGTTGTTTTCCTCCTCAGGTGTGCTTCTGAGCACATTTGTCCACACCTGACCACTTTCAATGGAACTCTGTCTCACTGCATTCTGTCCACATAGTCGGCAGTGCTTGATACATTGTGCACTGTTGTTGCCTTCCCACAATTAGTACTTCCCCTGAGTTTTGGAAACCTGAGATTCCAAAATCTCATTGTACACCACCCCACAATGTGCACACCCACCACTTTGCAATGACAGCTTCTGATAATGCCCTGTCACAAAGCACTCCCATGCAAAGCCTGGCCTGCACCTGACTCCCCTGTAAACAACAATATTTTTTAAGGAAAGACTGTCACAATCTAGCAGTACAGTGGTACCCCTGGTTACAAACTTAATTCGTTCCGGAGGTCCGTTCTGAGGTACCACTTTAGCTAATGGAGCCTCCCGCTGCCACTGCACCACTACCGCACGATTTCTGTTCTCATCCTGAGGTAAAGTTCTTAACCTGAGGTACTACTTCTGGGTTAGCGGAGTCTGTGTTTGTAGCCCAAGGTGTTTGTAACCCGAGGTACCACTGTAGTGGGTTAGTGCTTCCATTAAAATCAATAGATACAGGCCATAAGATGCTTGCGTCACTTCTACATTAATAGCACTCAAGGACATTATTAGCTACAAGGTGACATAAATGATACAGAGGTACTGAGGAAATAGGCCTGCAAGTACACAAGATTTCATAAACAATTATAGTGTTCCATTATAACTCTGGGCTACTTTTTTAAAAAGTTAATTGCATTTTGACCTTGGCCATGTCATGAACGGGTGTGATCATTGCACTTGGCAATTACTATTAGTTTAAAGTGTCCAGAGCAGCTAATGACACCCAATATTTATCAGCAATCTCTTGGCCTTCTCTTGGGATGGAATAATTTAGTGCCTTTCCAGTGCTGATTAACAATACTAATTAGTTCTGGGGTTGCTAGCAAGCTACATAAACTCCTGGCTTGCTGACCCGCCAAACAATTTTCTGGCAACTAATATGCAGAGTGATTATAAGTGGCCTCTTGAAGAGAGTCCCCTGACAGACAGCAAACAACCTCCTTAACGAGGAGAAGCAGGAATAAACAGTATCTATCGTTTTAAAGGCAATCATTCCTAGAGCATTTAACGGAGAAGAAAAATGTGTCTCAGGCAAGGGACAGTGCAAACAGACCCACACACAAAGGGCTCGTCCACAATTCAATTTCTCCCATGATTTCTTCCATTTGTCCCCTGATTTCTAGGCATGGGTCTAAGAGTGGGGGGTTTTTGTCCCACTACTTACCCCAGGAGAACCCACTGTTTACTGCTGAACTGCAACAAACATAAATCTGCAGAAAAGCCAATTGGCATTTGTTCCAACTCAGCAGTAAATAGCAGGTTTTCCAGGGGACAGCAGCAGAAAAACCTATCAGACCTGTGCCTAGAAATCATGGGGCAAAGTATAGAGGAGCCCTGAGAGACAGTCCTTGCCCAATGTTTGAAAAACCCTCAGTCTTCATATTGCTCTGATATCTATACAGCTGCACGTAGTGTTCAATAGTGACTGCATATTCCATTTTCATGAAGTTTCCTTAACTGTTAATTTCCACATAATATCTGAGCTTTTGTACCACGTAAAAGCCACTTCTGGAACTATAGTGGAATA
The DNA here is from genome assembly GCF_964252035.2 of Podarcis erhardii. Taxonomy (NCBI): domain Eukaryota; kingdom Metazoa; phylum Chordata; class Lepidosauria; order Squamata; family Lacertidae; genus Podarcis; species Podarcis erhardii. The sequence continues at coordinate 74,545,538 of NC_138497.1, read as the reverse complement.
AAGCACAAGTTTAGCACTCATTTCTGTATTATTTGCAAGCGTGTTTCCCCACCCCCTCCGGAAGCAAATAGCACAGAAATGAGCACTAAATGTGCCCTATAGTCCACCATAGTTCCAGTAGTGGCTTTTACGTGGTATGAAAGCTCAAATATAGCGTGGAACAACAGTTAGGACAAAAATAAGGAAAGAATAATCTGCCATGTGAATGCAAGCCACCGTCATTGACTGGTGGGTTTTCGGCTTCAAGTCTTCATAACTCATAAATCCACACACTGGGCCTCAGTCCCTGAAAACAACTTCTAGGACCACGCCTAGCTTCAAATTAAGTGCGGTCTACTAAGCTTTAGAATGGTTGAGAAGAGACAGGAAGCTCACCAGTCTCATAAGGGTGAAAGTCATTGTAGAAACCAAGCTTCAATTGCTCTTAGCGACAATCCTGGACCTGAAATCTTATAAACGGAGTCACATTCCAGGGAACACATGGCAGGAAAACCAATCTGGTGTAGTGGAAAGTCCTGTGCTCAACTGAGCAATGAAGCTCACTGGGTGAACTTGGCACAGTGGGTGAACTTGGCACCTCACAGGGGGTGCTGTGAAGTTAAAGTATTTCTTAGGCAGGAATGGTTTGTTCTTGGCCAGGAGTCCTGATGCAACCCCCCCCCATCCATTTTTTCTGGCCTCTACAAGACTCCATTGATTTTGGTGGAAGTCTTGTGCATCTGGCTCTAGTTGGTGCACCTTGTAGTTAAAAACAAAACAAAAACCTTGAGCAAATCCTGAAGTTTGGTCACACCTACCTAGTTTAGTGTTATATCTGAATGCAGGCACTGAATGCTATATCTGAATGAAGTTACTGCCACATCAAGCCTAGCCCACCAAATTTTTACCATCTTCCTAAAGGAGATAAAACATCATCTTAATCCTTCGCCCTTATTTGGGATATAGCTGAATGGCGTTTGGCAGATAACACTTGGTTTAATGCTAGGAGACAATGTATGCATGTAACTCAGGTCAATTATGGCATGGAGGCCTGGACCTGCTGTTCAGTCTCATCCAAATTTAATAACATAAAACCAGAGGTAGATTTCGGCCAAAACAATAGCTAATTCTTGGGATAATCGGATTTTAAAATAAATAATTAAAGCATGGAAGAGAGTCCTTACAGTAAGAGGAGTTTAATTATATATTTGAAAACAATGATCTAATTAGCCTTTTTTTCAAAGCATTTTTTTTTTTTTTTTTGTGGGTGAAGGGAATTCCTCTTTAAAGGTTTGCCTTTTTTCAATTTAAGGAGCTGGAGTCTGTCTATAGAAGCAATTTTTGTTGTTGGATAAACGTTCTAGAAACATATGCCACATTAATGTTGGTAATTAACTCTTGGGGTTTTCAGAATAAGGTCTCCGTGCCAGTATTTGGCCTACAATATGTGTAAGTTGTCCAATTCACTGAATTCAAACAGAATGGGGGTTTAGGAAAGACTAAACACACATTTTCCCATCTTCCACATGAGAACAGCCAACTGAAGCATCCTTGATCCTGCTCCGGGGGTGTGGGGTGTGGGCATTGCTGGCTGTTTCGTGGCAGTGAGGAAATGCCTTATGACTAGCACAAAATAAAACTTACACAGTCTGGCCTTTCCATTCATACGGAACTTAGGACTAGACTCTAGGGAAGGAGTGGCTAACCTGTGGCCTTCCAGATGTCGATGGACTCCAACTCCTATCATCCAGCATGGCCAGTAGTCAAGCATGGTGGGAGTCGTAGTCCCACAACATCTGAGTAAACTGCCAAGCAGTATGTTCAATTACAGGGTGAACTAGCAAGAAGTATGTTCACTGGTTCATACAGTGAAGCAGTAGAGTGCAATGGCTTTGTTAGGGAAGCTCACTCTTCCTTCTGCCACAAGGTTTCCACCTTTCTCAGTAATGAACTGCTACATGACAGGCAGACAATGCACAGGTATATGACAACCCTGGTTGTCATACAGAAGTTCTGTCTTTAGCATCTGTAAGAACAAAGGTGGCCCAAAGTCCAGGTGGGATAACCTGTGGCCCTCCAGATGTTGATGGCCTCCAACTCCTATCAGTCCCAGGCATCATGGTCAATGGTCATAAATGATGGAAGTTGTAGTCCATCAACATCTGGAGTTGAAATCCAGCAACAAATTTCTCATCTGCTGTAAACTAACAGTCAGATGTGGTTGTTGCTGGTTTTTAAAAAAAATACAAATGATGCTTAGTTATGTGTTCACATTTCCATCAGCTGCAATTACAATATAAAGACCTCTATTAGAATATATATTTAAAATGGCTCCATTGTAATTTTATTCTGCTTTCATGTTCTCAAGCAACGCATCCCCAGCTAAACGTCACACTTTAAGCATCAATCCTTAAAAATGCCCAGAGATTCATTTCTTCCTTTCGGGGGGCAGGGAGGGAACTAAATCCTGCTTTGAATCCAGCCCCAAACTGGAATTTGGGGTTACAGTTAATACAGTTTAAAATTATTTACCTCTCCAAAATAGACAGCAGAAACGTTTGCTTCCGCTGCAAGTATCTGACTGCACGCTGCTCGAAAGACTGTAATCACTATATGGGATTTCTAATTAGTATCAGCTGAAATCAACAGTAAAAATAGAACTGTGCTGTCTGCACACAGCTGGAATTGAAAATGCAAATGGGAAAGTGTAAAAGCAGTGGAAGTAAGCAAAAAAAAAGGGGGGGTAAAGAATGGTTCTTAAAATGTGGGTAATTGAAAGGAAAAAATGCTGGCTAAGGTCATGGAAAGGCGTCTTTTTCTAACTGGAGGAAGTGCAATGAAAGGGCTGCAAATTGAAAATGCACCACTTAGCCATGACCTTGCAACGCACGCAGCGTACTTGATCTTGGCCTCTTAGAAAAATGCAGTCAGGCAAGTCCAGAAACACTGATACCCATGTTAAATAAATCCACTAATTAAATTAAATAGAGGTGTCACTCATGGGTGGAACCCATTAGGCTCTGTAAACATTGTTTTTGCAAGCCTTTGAATGCACACGTGTTAAAAGCTGGCCTCCTAATGCCAACTGGGTAGCTAATGAAAGCAATAAAGCACCACTGGCAGTGTTTTTGCCTCCATGATGCGTATTGCTAAGGTAGAATGCAACTGCACTCTTTAGAGGAGAAGTGAACTACATGATCCCCAATCTCCTTTGGCACCCTTAGATGGGACCCAAGCTTTTATTAACAGCCAGAGGGCTTGGGTTTTCTTTTGAGCATGTTTACATCTCTCCCCATTGCCATCAACATGTTGAAAAGCAGGAAGGTACTATTTCAAAAACCACATGCACCAAACCAAACAAAATCAAACAAATCCAAAACAGAAGTATTGGCAGAGGTGGCACAGATTGCATCAGTGAACTGACCAGACAGAAGAGTGCTAGAATCATCTTTGAAAACTTAGAAACTAGTTGCTCTGCCTCTCAGTAGTGCAATTAGCTAAAAGGTTTCAGGATCTGTTTGTAGCAACCAGTATATAAAGCAACCCAGCTTGTTCTTCTACTTGTTTTGCACAGAGTTTGTTTATTTTTCCATCACATCAGACTTCCATTGAAAGACTATTATGTAATCAGACATAAATATTGAAGCTCCTCTCTAGCCTGTGTCAGGAATGCTTTATGACTGCCTGAGCTAAGATGTGCTAAGAGATGGGGCATCCTGGAATAGACTACATATTGTCTTTCAGTATTTCATTTCAAGATCCTGGTTTTGACCAGTGAATGCCAAAATGGTATTGTCAAAATGACTAAAGATTTCCTCTTTCCATATGTCTTACTAAGATCTCCAATATGTCTGGCTAAGAGTGAGCCCTGAGTAACACCATCCATACACCACTAGTTCGAGTTCTAAAAACACAGAGCCCTAGAAGAAGAGTTTGGATTTGATATCCTGCTTTATCACTACCCGAAGGAGTCTCAAAGCGGCCAACATTCTCCTTTCCCTGCCTCCCCCACAACAAACACTCTGTGAGGTGAGTGGGGCTGAGAGGCTTCAGAGAAGTGTGACTGGCCCAAGGTCACCCAGCAGCTGCATGTGGAGGAGCGGAGATGCGAACCCGGTTCCCCAGATTACAAAACTAACGCTCTTAACCACTACACCACACTGGCTCTCTTGGGTGGGTGGCCTGACAGTGACACCAGCTGTGCAACTCTCTCCCTCAGTGACTCAAGCAGCATTTGAAAGTGCTTTCTATCTCAGGTGGATTTTTTGTTTTGTTTTGTTTTTGGAGAGCCAAAGTGAAGCCAGATAAAGATAGGTGGGTAATATCTGTATTGCTTTCATTTGCTGTATTGGACCTTAACCTGACAGTGTAGTGAGATTTTACATTTGCTTGTTGGACACATGAAGTTTCTTTGTGTAATAGTCATTGCCTATCAGGACGGTTGCCTGTTCTGATTCGGGATGTGAAGGCCTGGAAAAAAACCCCTGAAAAAATGGGAGAAAACACAACCCTCACAATACCCCCTATTTTTCTGGTTTTTTTTTCCTGGGCCCTCATATCTCTAACTCTGATAATCCTGAAAGACGTAAGAGGCCTTTTCCAGTTCTGTTGCTTGGAGATCTTTTTCACTGGATATTCCAGGGTAGACTTTTGCAATCTGGTAGCCTCTAGATGTTTTGAACTATAATTCCCAACAGCCCCAGCAATGCCATAACTGTCCAACACCTCTCAGGGGCACCAGCTTGGGGAAGGCTGTCCTTGGGATCAAAGATGCATATTATGGATGCACTCTCCTGCTGACTTATATGGGTGCTCTATGACACTCACTTTTACTGCTCTCAGTTCAGAAAGAGTCAGGCTACAAACTCAAGATGAATAAATACAACTTTTTGTCTTCAAGACACAGTCAGTTAGGAACAGAAAAATAAGTTCAGGCAGACATCACCACATTCACTTGACAACATCAGTCTGATGAAACCCTAAACACCTGTTGGGACACGAACTGTTTTCATGAGAGCCAATGATTTCAACAGTCATAGAGACTCTTGCCTGAAGGACACTCTTGAAATTCATGTGGGAGGATTTAAGCACATGGCAAGTGACTCTCTCTAGCCACACAGAATATTGGAGGCTATTCTGTAGGCCATACAAGAGGGAGAAACCCTAAGGAGCTTGCCTGCATGATCCAAAGGTATTTAGGTTATTGAGCTGGAACGTAAAGTATGCTGTTATATGCAACTCTTTTGCTACACTGAAGGCACGTTCCTACAAGGCTGCATCTGTTGGCAGCTAAAGTTGCAATCCAAACGCCACTTATTTGGCTGCAAGCCCTACTGAACTCATGGCAAACACCATTGCCAATCAGGGTGATACCTAATGAGGAATCAGGTATCAACTTGTCTTTCTATCAGTTCCAAGTTTCTCTTCCTTGATCAATGCATAATAAGCCACTGCCAGACCTCTATTTTCCTTGAGAAAAGAATAACCAAGGATAATTTTCCACACATGCTTACAGTGACTTTTGTTTATTTTGCTGGGATCTAGAAAAGCCAGAGGACCTAGGGAGAAAAGCAGCTGCCAAAACAGGTAGTTTTTTAAAACCCATGACCTTTCTATGAGAGGTGACCATGACATAACTGCTTGTAGCATCTGACTGCACCCTGCTTCCTTCCAACCCACCTGCCACTAGCTCTGGTGATGTTGAATTGGGAGCAGTGCTCAATGAGATGTCCTACTTCTTCATGTAACACAAAGGGGGATTACTTCTTCAAGTGACCTCATGATGGAGACCTTCACCAAATTCACGGGTGGGATTCTACTATCTTTCTCTCAAGGAAGTCAAAACAACATCTCCTCAATTCATTAAACAAAACTAAAAAACCCTACCCTATATTCCTAATCAATATACATATAGGAATATATTTGTTGTTAACATCTATGGGAACCACTAGATGAAGGAAGGTTTAGAAGCTTAATAAAATAAACAAACTAGTAAATAGCTCCTTTGTAGTTTGAAAGCTGCTAATGTGATTTCATCTAAACCAACTGACTGTCTAATGCAAGGGTGGGGCTCACTGTTGGAGAAGATAGGATTCTGGGGACATGAGGGCACACCAAGAAATCCAAACAATCTTAGACAAGTTGCTATATTGCAAGGGTGGGCGCAGTTCAAGTCTGAAGGATCTACAGTGGTACCTCAGGTTAAGTACTTAATTCGTTCCGGAGGTCTGTACTTAACCTGAAACTGTTCTTAACCTGAAGCACCACTTTAGCTAATGGGACCTCCTCCTGCTGCTGCACCGCCAGAGCATGATTTCTGTTCTCATCCTGAAGCAAAGTTCTTAACCTGAAGCACTATTTCTAGGTTAGTGGAGTCTGTAACCTGAAGCGTATGTAACCTGAAGCGTATGTAACCCGAGGTACCACTGTACTTTTTTTTTTAAAGGAAAGAACCCAGAGATCTACCAGAGTCAAGTGCAAAAAAGACATGCCTAGGATTAAATTGTGTGTGTGTGTGTGTGAAAAATGTGTGTGGAGGGGAGCTGCAAAGCAGGTAGGAATGGAGCTTACAGTCATTCCACACACAAAAATCCGCTCTTGGTTATCCCAAGTTTTCTTCATTTCAGCTGTATAATTTTGGGCAGTGAGGCATCCCTTTGTCATTGCTATTGATAAACAACTAGGAATCAGAAATCCCTGCAGTCCTGCTGCAGATTACTCAGAGATAGGAACACAGGAAGCTGCTTTATATCGAATCTGACCTTCAGCCTGCCCTATACTGATTGGCAGCAGCTTTCTAGAGTTTCAGGCAGCAAATCTTTCCCAGCCCTACCTGGAGATACCAGGGATTGAACCTGGAGCCCTCTGCCACTAGGCTATGCCCTTGCCCGAAAGATCTCTCTGCCCACCTCTGCTGCAAGGGCTATGTCTTGACCATAAGTCTCCCAGTTATCGAGATAACTTCGAATGGGCTGGTTGCCAAATTTGCTGGGATCTCTCATGCTACTTTTGTTCCCTCACCGTGGCACAAACCCCTGTCGCTCAGCAAAGACAGCTAGTAGGATTGGATTGGAACCACAGGGATTAATGAGTAGCTTCAGATCTTGATATATATATAGCTTGATATATTCTAAACAAGCAGGGGAGAAGTAAGGTTGGTTACAACAAGAGAGAAAAGGCCAGAACTGTAGGTGTGTCAGGTGGGGAAGATCAGAAGCAGTGAATGCAGCCAAAGAAACAGGACTAGCCTTAATGCAGACATATTTTTAAAAAACAAGAACAGCGAATATGGTTTCTTTTCCTGACTTATTCACATTTTTCTTGGAGGGCACACAGGAGGTGAGTGTAAACGTTCTGCTTTAAAGCACTCTATCTCTATTAAAATTCAGGTGTTCAGAATCTCTCTCAGTGCAGATTTAGAGGCAATTCATAATAATTCTGTTGCAAAAACATCTCGAAGGCAACAACTACAGTGCTGCCACAACATGAGAGAAAGCCAGAACTCTGTTGGCACAGAAGGCAAGATTTTCTGGTATAGTAGAAAAGAACTAATTACTGTAATATTTCTTCCCGCAGCCTTGTCTTTCCCCTGCAGACATATTGCCTTTACAGTGTGAGAACTGATCTACCTGTTTTCAAAGCCTCACAGACTCAGCTTAACAAAATGAAGGCTTTTCGTGCTTGACATTTGTGAAAGCCTGTCTATCGTTTGTATAGCTTAGGAAAGATTTGTTGTTCTTTCAGTCAAAGGCAATACGATAAAAATACAGAATGTGTGCAATTACTTACATCATGTAATAATAATAATATAATAATTTATTATTTATACCCCGCCCATCTGGCTGAGTTTCCCCAGCCACTCTGGGCGGCTCCCAATCAGTATTAAAAACAATACAGCATTACATATTAAAAACATCCCTGAACAGGGCTGCCTTAAGATGTCTTCTGAACGTCAGGTAATTCTTTATCTCTTTGACATCTGATGGGAGGGCGTTCCACAGGGCGGGCGCCACTACCGAGAAGGCCCTCTGTCTGGTTCCCTGTAGCCTCACTTCTCGCAATGAGGGAACCGCCAGAAGGCCCTCGGCGCTGGATCTCAGTGTCCGGGCTGAACGATGGGGGTGGAGACGCTCCTTCAGGTACCGAGGACCGTTTAGGGCTTTAAAGGTCAGCACCAACACTTTGAATCGTGCTCGGAAACGTACTGGGAGCCAATGCAGATCTCTCAGAACCGGTGTTATGTGGTCCCGGTGGCCACTCCCAGTCACCAGTCTAGCTGCCGCATTCTGGATTAATTGCAGTTTCCGGGTCACCTTCAAAGGTAGCCCCACGTAGAGCGCATTGCAGTAGTCCAAGCGTGAGATAACTAGAGCATGCACCACTCTGGCGAGACAGTCCGCGGGGAGGTAGGGTCTTAGCCTGCGTACCAGGTGGAGCTGGTAGACAGCTGCCCTGGACACAGAGTTAATCTGCGCCTCCATGGACAGCTGTGAGTCCAAAATGACTCCCAGGCTGCGCACCTGGTCCTTCAGGGGCACCGTTACCCCATTCAGGACCAGGGAATCCTCCACACCTGCCCGCCTCCTGTCCCCCAAAAACAGTACTTCTGTCTTGTCAGGATTCAACCTCAATCTGTTAGCCGCCATCCAACCTCCAACCGCCTCCAGGCACTCACACAGGACCTTCACCGCCTTCACTGGTTCTGATTTAAAGGAGAGGTAGAGCTGGGTGTCATCTGCATACTGATGAACACCCAGTCCAAACCCCCTGATGATCTCTCCCAGCGGCTTCATATAGATATTAAAAAGCATGGGGGAGAGGACAGAACCCTGAGGCACCCCACAAGTGAGAGCCCAGGGGTCTGAACACTCACCCCCCACCACCACCTTCTGGACACGGCCCAGGAGGAAGGAGCGGAACCACTGTATAACAGTGCCCCCAGCTCCCAGCCCCTCTAGACGGTCCAGAAGGATGTTATGGTCGATGGTGTCAAAGGCCGCTGAGAGATCCAGCAGAACTAGGAAACAGCTCTCACCTTTGTCCCTAGCCCGCCGGAGATCATCAACCAGCGCGACCAAAGCAGTTTCAGTCCCATGGTGAGGCCTGAATCCCGATTGGAAGGGATCCAAATGGTCCGTTTCCTCCAGGCGTGCTTGGAGTTGTTCAGCAACCACCCGCTCAATCACCTTGCCCAAGAATGGCAGATTTGAGACTGGGCGATAGTTGGCCAAATTGGCCAACTTTCATGTGAAAGAATAATGGTATTTTGTGGGGGGGGGGGGTTGTCTTGGTAAAATTTTAGTGGCATCTCTAGTCTCACAACTAAAAGCCATCAATCAAACTCAATCCATTCAAACTGGGATAATATTTTGTTGCTCTCGTAAAGGACGGCCACTAGTTGGATCTCCACTTTTCTACATTGTCAAGTTTGATGGGACTTTCAGGACAGGACCCCCCCCCCACTCCTTCTAATAACAAACTCAGATAATGAGTGCTGCTACTGAGGTTGAAGCCAAAATGGGTCTGCTAAGAAACAAGAGGAAAGCATCAACATGCTTTGAAGAACTCTGAGGTTTGCAAAAGCAGATTTTTAAAAATTGCTCAAGGGGGGTAAATGAGGAGAGAGGATGCTTAGCTGCCATGGAATATAATATGTCAGGTTGGAAAAGAAAAACAGAACACATTTGGGTAGGGGGTAGTGGACTGCCCTACTTAGAGCAAATGGCTGACTAGAAACATGAAGGGGAGCAGTCCTTTTGGGAGGGGGATACATGACATTTGCAACAGACCCAACTTGTTTATCTCTTATTTGAAAACCCAGAGCACAAAAAGATTCTAATGCAGAGCAATGGATTCCCCATGCCTACCATTTCAAAGTATAAATAATATAAAGGCAACCTAATCTGCTTTTGGTTGTCTTTTGATGTTTAGATATTGAAATACTGGGCCCATTAACTCTTGCTGCCCATTACTAGCAGCCTCATACCTGTCATTGCTTGGGAATTCCAAAAAACCCAAGGTCAGCGTAGTTTTGAAATCAGAGCAATTTTGAAAAGTTCAGTCCACCATCTTGATTCAAAATGGCATCCAATTGTATCCAAACATAGTTGGAAACCTGCTCCTTGATCTCAGGACCTGCCATGCCAAAATGTGATGTCCAAATGCATAGTTAACACACAACTTCTCCCCACCCCCGCAAAAGTGTAGATGTGAATAGTACACATTCAGGAGATAATTGCACCAAAAAGATATGCCACCAACTTTGTCCCTAATGCTAAAAAGTAGCATTATGTTCAAAGTCCACACTCTGATGTTCTGTTTCTAATGAGAGACAGTTGTCATTCTATGAAGTATTTATAAGAACCTATGGAGAGCTAACATTCTATTACAATCTTCTATCATCTTATGTTTTTTACTTACGCCCTGGGAGTGTTTCTACAAATAATTCCCATGTCTAAACAAGACTTTACATGGGAAATACCTCTGTGAAAGGCACAAGACTTACCAAGAATTCCTGTATTCTTACATAATTCTTTCTCAAAAGTAAAAAAAGAAAGCAAAAGAAAGCAAAGCACTCATCTAAAAAAAATTCTAGGCATTTGGAAGCCTAGGAATTTCAAAATCTATTTCCAGGTCTTCATGTATACACAATACTATTTCAATCCTTTCATTTTAGTGGGAGTGGCTTATGTGAGGCACTGCTTTTACAAACTATCTTTAATAAATAAGAAAGGAAACTATCTTTCCTTTGAATTCAGACTTGCGTAATTCCCTCTATAAAACGATTTAATTGTGTTTTTAAGAGCAACCATTTATTTAAGAGTGTTGCCTACCCAAAAGTCAAAGTAATGTACATTATAGGTCTATAAAAACACTTATAAGCGTAAAATGATGGGTTTAAAAAGAAAGAAAAAAACTCAGCAAGTCTGGCTGTCAAAAGTCAACCTGTACTGGGGAAGAAAAAAACAGTTCAGTTTTGATAAGATGAGACTGCTGGCTCAGGCCAATGGCTCGTCTAGTCCAGCATCCTCTTTTCACAGTGTCACCCAGATGCCAGTGTGGTGCCTGCAAACTGGGCATGGGCACAACAGCCGTCTCCCCACCTGTAATTCCAAGCAACTGGCATTCAGAGGCCTTATAGTGGAGGCAGTGGCTAGCAGCTGCTGATAGCATTGCCCTCTGTGAATTGGCTCCCAGTACCTTTACGAGCACAATTCAAAGTGTTGGTGCTGAGCTTTAAAGCCCCAAACAACCTCGGTCCTGTATACCTGAAGGAGCGTCTCCACCCCCATCGTTCAGCCTGGACACTGAGGTCCAGTGCCGAGGGCCTTCTGGCAGTTCCCTCACTGTGAGAAGCCACGTTACAGGGAACCAGGCAGAGGGCCTTCTTGGTAGTGCCACCCACCCTGTGGAACGCCCTCCCTCCAGATGTCAAAGAGAAAAACAACTACCAGACTTTTAGAAGATATCTGAAGGCAGCCCTGTTTAGGGAAGGTTTTAATGTTTAACAGACTATTGTATTTTAATATTTTGTTGGAAGCCGCCCAGAGTGGCTGGGGAAACCCAGCCAGATGGGTGGGGAATGAATGAATGAATGAATGAATGAATAAATAAATAAATAAATAAAACCATCCAACTTGGCAGCCATTACTGCCTCCTGTGGGAATGAGTTCCTTCATTTAACTATTATACTGCATGGGGCACACGGTAAGAGACTATTCTGCTGCTGTTTTGCTCAGCTTTAATTCACACCAGCATAACATCTTCTGTCACTTCTACCTCAATTATTCTACCTTAATTATTCTACCTCAATTCTACCTTATTACCCACCCAATAAACCCTTTCTCTGCCCCTTATCCTCTACTTTATCAATCCCAGTTTTTGCATATGATCACCAAAAAAAGTCTCATGGTGCTGTTTCCACAAGTCCACCTGAATCAAAAAGTTATGCCAATGGCATGGAAAGATGCACAGACTCAGAATGTGAGGGCTGGAGTTCCACTGGCGTTGAGGACTCCTTATATCCTCCAGGGATGCCTAACTGGTGCCCCTGCAGATGTTGCTGATCTACGCCGCCCATCATCCCTGGCCATGATGGCTGGGGCTTGTGGGAGCTGTAGTCAACGTACATGGGCAGAACTGGCTGTGGACCTCTTCCTATGTTCCTTTCATAGAGTGGGGTACTGCTACACTGTGGATCACTTCTGCATCATTCAGGTAAAAATCAGAATGGTATGCCACATAAGAGAAGGCCTCTTGGAAACATCATCCCAAGTGGAATGGGTCTTCTGGTGCTACCTAAATAATACCAGTAGCAAAACAGGTAACTCTGAGAAAGGTGTCTTGACCAAATTAGTGTATGAGGAGTAGGCAGCTTCTTAGCTGGATCACACACTTTTGTGTCCTGCAGCCACAAACTTTCCTTCAGGATTTAGCCAGCTGTGGTTTCAGAGAGAAACAATTTTAAAATAGCACTTTCATTTGCAATTATCATGTCACTTTGCCACTTAACAGCAAGAGCTGTGCCGCAGGTCTCCGAGAAAGCCTGTTTAAGCACAATTGCAAGTTCAGCACGGTTCTCTCTAACTGACACACAACACTTCAAGTTAGCTGCTAATGTGTTATTGTCTATTATATAACACTGTCATTTCCCCCCACGATCTATTAATGCACAGAGCTCATTTCCATTTCATTACAGCACTTGCACATCAGATGTGTCCTCTCTTTTCAGCCTCGTGTGCTACAATCTACTGTATTTAACATGGAGGGGAGGGAAGACTGTTGCAACAGGCAAGAAAAGCAAGGTGGCCGGTAAAAATGGACGGGGTTCCATAAAATGATTTGGCAAGTTGTGCAGTAAAAGGGCACATAGGGCATTATTAAGGGATTACATCCAACAAGAGACACAGTTTCCTGGAATGAGGAAACAGGAAGCCTAAAGCCATGAAAATGTAGGTATCAGTATGAAGGAAGAAACTTGGTTAAGTTTCCATTTTAATGCAAACCTACCCAGCTTAAAACTCACACTTCTCTGATTTTTGTGATGCAATTCTCCAAACAAACAATGTGCTCAACTAATCATATATTAGGAGAAAGTGTGCAAAAATGTATAGGTAAGTGGAAACAACATACAAAAACACATTATATCTGGGGAAAGTGCTAACTGTCCGTTCACAGCTCAGGCTAAGACGTGCAAATTGGGTCAATTTGCACTGGAATTCATAGAAATCAAGAACACCTAACCAGTGTTCTGAAAGATGAATTTGGAGAACTGTGGTTTCTTTAAATTATGGTTAGTAAACAAGCCAGGAACAGACCATGGTTTCAGATGCTGGTGTGTTCTCAAATGGTAGTTTAAACAAACAACAGTTCCCCATGTTGACACACTACAAACCACTATGGTTTGTTTAAAACATGGGAATGTAAACTTTTTATCTCTTCCTCTGGTGCAAGAAGGAGGAGGAGGAGGAGGAGGAGGAGAAGGAGAAGGAGGGAATGGCCCCAAGCTTTGCACAGCTCATTCACGTAACAGGAAACCATGGTTTGCATTATGTCTGACTGGGCAATAGTGAACTAAGATGCTGACAAATTAAATGCTGACAAATTAAAAACAAAAAATAATTTAGAAGACTAGCACCAGATATTTGTGATAAGAGATGGATGAGTGCTGGTTGAGGGGAGGGGGGAGTCTCTAGAAATCACAAGCTAGGCAGTGCTATTGGTATTGCCCTAATGTTTATGATATTTTACTGAGTTAGAACAAGAAGATGGATCCCTGCCCCAAGGAGATTGCAACCTATTGTACACTTTGAGACAGTACAGGCAATACAAGAAGGGGAGGGTAAGAAAAGGCAGGCAAAGGTTAACAAGGGATGAATATGCTTGCGTACCTGGGATTAAGCAGAGTATCAGTACTGTAGAGGATGGGGGATTGGGCCAAAAGCTGCATAGGAAGGAGTGGGTTTTATACCATTCTTTCCCACCGTAACACTCTAGCGACAGGCAAGATAAGTGATGTGGGCGCTTATATCTTGTGCTGTTGTCCAGAGCCTGCCACAGTCTTTATAAACACAGGAGAAAGCATAGCCAGTGTAGCTTCATATTCTGCTTTCCCAAACAGAGCAGGACATTTCATCCAGGGCAAATTTCTGTCATGCCCAGGGTCTCTGATCTAGGAGAAAAGCCTCGGCAAGGAGCTCATCAGGAGAACAGGATCCAAGGCTTCACACACCCCACATACACAAGGGTTTGTCATGACAAAATTTAACTACTGGATTTTTGGCTGGCCAGGAGTCCAATGAGGTTTGGCAGTTCTGCTTCTGTTTCCTTTGCTGTGCTATGGCTCCTTTCCCCCTTTCCCCATCCCCATCTTCCCCAACCAGATGTCCTCCAGGTAATTTGGTCTACAGCTCTCATCCACCCTAGCCTGTGCAGACAAGGATCAGGGATGATGGGACCTGCAGTCCAGAACATCTGGGAGTGCAGAGAGTGGAAAGGATGCCCTATCCAGTTTTGTCCTCGTCCATTAACTCCTAAGAGTTTCCACCTTATGTAGCTCAGCTGGACACTCCTGTCCACAAGGGAAGGCAAAGGCAGATGGTAGTGAGAAGTAGAGAGGACAGAAAGGAAGGAACTCTGCCCAAGCTTCTATTGCTGCTCATACAGTGGATTGCTGAAGAGCTGGTGAGAATCAGTACTTTGCTCGATGGACCAATGGTGTGAGGCAGCTTCCCATGTTCCAAAGCTCTTTGCTTGTAGCTCTTTCTAAGAAGGTAGCCACTAGCACAAAGACCAAATGCCAACTCTCCAATATAAAAAACCCCTCCAGTTTCAAGCCACAGTGAGTAAATTAAGTTGGCCACTCCTCTGTTTACTCTAAGTCAGTAACATCCACCCACGTATTTCCGTAATGAAACACACACACAGCTACAGAACTAAAGCCAAACACAAAGAAAAAAGAGGTCCCAGTCCCTAAGACATTTATTATCAAAATCACTGATAAAGCCATGCAGGCATGCTTTTTGTCAGGATCACAGTCTCTCTCGATATATATACGCACACACACACACACACACATATACATATATACATCAAATCCTCAAAATATATCAAAGCAAATTTCTTGCCTGTTCCTGCCTTGGTTCTTCTGCCCGCTGCAACCATGTACATGTGTAAAGCCTAAGGTGTGGTTGGTGACAAGACTACTATCACCCTTTCCCTTCCTATTGCAATGTTGTTTCAAAACCCCTCTGCCCAAGGTCACAAGTCATACACAATTGTCCTCCTCCTCCTTAAACATACTATTACAAATCAGATGGGTGTGGGAAGAACAAGGAGAACACCACTTTGCAGAATGTCTGCCTACCATATTATTATTATTATTATTATTATTATTATTATTATTATTAAGCATCTGTATTCTTAAAGAGGGACGTAAGACAGAAAGAACAACACTCCAGCTGTCGACAAAAGGGTTTCCATTCTTATACTAAAGAGTAACATGTTGGGTTTGATTGTTAGTAATCTCATCATTTTTAACATTCATTACAAATGTCTTTTTTCTGCCACTCTTAATTTTCCTCATGGTTGCCAAAGTGGAAACTATTTCAACTTGCTCTTTAAAGGGGGAAACACAACTCTATGCTTAACGACAGCTTTACTCTCATGTAGCACTAATACTGAGTCTGACTCCAAGCTAATAATAAAAATTTGTTTGGGTTTCTGGCTTAATATGCTGCCTCTGTTTGTTTACCAGTTTGGCAGTGGACTGCACATCAGCCTCCTTCACCTTCACATATGAATGGCACCATTCTTGGTTCTAGTTTTTGGTCACACTAGAGCACTGATAGCCAACATGGGATATTTCAGATGTTGTTGGGGTTCCCAATTCTCACCACCCCAACCAGTATGCCTACTGGTTGTATCTGAAGAAGTGTGCATGCACACGAAAGCTCATACCTAGAACTAACTTAGTTGGTCTTTAAGGTGCTACTGGAAAGAATTTTTTTATCTTGTTTTTCAGTATGCCTACTGGTTAAGCATGATTGGAGCTGGAGTCCAGCAATGCCTAGAATGCAGCACATTGGCTACCCTTGCAGTAGGGAATGCAGGAGTTTTAGAAAGTGACCTTTCCCATTATGGACTCTGGCTTGCAGCAAATATGCTTGAATCTTGTCAACCAAGAAAACTTCCCTCTGAGCCTGTGAAGAAAAGCAGGCATTCCCACCCACCCAAAATTTGACAGCTTCAAAAAGAAGAAAAGGACAGTGGAATTATCTGGAAAGTACAGGGACTGCAGTTGCGTTCTTTAATTACTGCATCTATTATTAGCACGCAAAGGCAATATATCAGGCATTTTAAGGTAGTGATTATGTAAGAGAATAGAAGACTTCTAAAAGAACATCACTTTTATGTTTTCAGTGACATTGGTAAGAAATGAGGACCTGCAGTTCTAACAGCGTCAAACTGACAAGAAAGAAAACAGGACATTTCCCTGGGAAATAGATCCACTCTGGGAGAGAGTGGGCAGATTTTATACTGGCAGTTGGCTAAGTTCTCCTCTGGCTCATCATCTTGGCAGACCGTGCAGGGGAAAGGAAGTGGTTGTTTCTCTCCTAAGGGATGGATCCCAAATTTCAACCTTTGGTCCTATGTTGGAGGAACACACACAGTATGAGCCAATGAGGATGCCTACTTGATTGCAGGGTAAAATGTTATGAGAGCCCATCCAATGCCAAAAGTTTTTGGAATTAAATAAGGCATTCCCATACTTTTTTCACATCAGTTTCTCAAGGAATCTTCCATCACGTGCTTTATAATGACATTCAAAGCCATATTTTTACCATCTAACAGTGCCATCCTCTGCATCCCTGCTCAGAAGTATGACCCGTTGAAGTTAATGGGCATAGGATTGCAGTATTAAAATAGCATGTATGAAAAGGATTTGAGTTTTACAGCCTGATTTACTTTCTAGTAAACATGTTGAGGATCATAAAAGAAACCTGCAATGCTAGACATTTATTTGAAAATAAGTTCCATAGAAACCGGTGGGTTCTATTTCTGCGTAAACATGGAAAGGGTTAGGCTGTCAAGTGTCCTTTTTCATAGGAAAAAAAGCAATTGAAATGAAACAAGGTAGATTATAGAAAAAACATTTAAAATCAATTGAAAATTCTTTAACAGTGAATCTGACTGCAATTATTTTCCTAACTGCATACAATTTTCCTTCTTACATACAAGATACACAAATACACAAACCAGAGTTTTCACACTAAATAGATTTATAGATCAGACTTTGCACATGCTGCTAGAAAGACTGCCATATAGATTAATTTTATTGATGTATTTACTCCATTTCTGCATCTCCCAATCACTGAAGTGACTCCAATCATGACTTCCACAGTGAGTATACTGGTTGAGTCAGTATATGAAATACATTCCAGAGCTGGAAAAGAGGTGGGTTCAAGGGATGGATGTCTGAGGTTTTGCAAAAAGAAGAAGTCTTGAAACCTTGGTGGTGATGAATGATGAATAAATTGACCTACCTCTCTACTGACTGCTCTTATAAAGAATGTGTCAGAAAGTTAGTAATCAACATAAGATTACTAAGGGCAAATAAGCTTCCCCGAAAGACAACTCGTCCACCATTCTAACTCTTCTCCTGAAATGCAGAGACGTAAGAGGGAGGGTTGGGAAGGTTCTAAGGTGCAGACTCATTTTGCAACGGGCAGTGACAAGCCCCAACAGTCCTAAGTATTATCCTTTGTGATCTGACTGACCTAGAATGCCAACTCAAGGCTTATGTAACGTGCAGAATTCCCATCAGCTACAGAAGGGTGTGGAAAGAGCTCC
This sequence comes from Podarcis erhardii, assembly GCF_964252035.2. NCBI lineage: Eukaryota > Metazoa > Chordata > Lepidosauria > Squamata > Lacertidae > Podarcis > Podarcis erhardii. The sequence continues at coordinate 74,527,709 of NC_138497.1, read as the reverse complement.
CAAAGAATGTATATTTGAAAGCCACTGCTTTAACCTGACGACTACAGTGTGATAAGTAGTGTGCAGGATAGTTATTATGTTCTAAATTTCTCAGCTTCTAGGCCTGAAATATTAACTGAGCTAGACATCAATTCCCTTCTCCTGCCTTATTCTTGGCTTTTGGGAAAGTGGGGTTGTGCCTTATATAATATCAGAACATCAATTTGTCCAGTTTAGTATTGTCCACAGTGACAGGATGCAGCTCTCAGATGGGAATCTTCTGCAGCCCTTTCTGGAGATGCCCAGGATTGAGCATAGGGCACATAATTTGTGTGTAGAAAGTCCTATCACTGAGCTACGGCCCATCTTCTTTGCAATAGACCTGACCCTTTGAATTCAGAATAACCGGCCTCTGATCCTGAGATAGGATATGCTGAGTTTAAGTCATGGCAGGGTCAACATAGGAACCAATAATCCAAGATGCAGTAATGTTCCAAGATTTCCCACACTAGTTTCCCCAAACTAGATCTCCCCACTAGTGTCTCGCTTAGCGAAGGGCCAAACAAGGACCAAGAGACGCATCTAAGCTGAGATACCCTGGCTCTGCAGGGACTATCCATGCTAAGAAAAACAGTACAGTTCAGAAGCAAACAGAAAGGAAACCTTCCATTCTCTTACGTTTCAGAGGCTGAGCTCTTTTTGACATATAATATCCAAAAAGGAATTAGAAATTGCTTCTTTGGACTCCAAGGGTGGGGCACTGATTAGATGGAGCTGGCTGCTTCCCGTCAATGATGAACTTTTGAATGTGAGAGGAAAGGCAGACAAAGGAGGCGGACTTTCCATGAAGTGCTTATTAAATCATGTTTTCGGCTCAGCTCAGAAAAGTTATACACCATACAATATTTACAGTTTATACAGAGCATGTTTCATTCCACAACCTTTCAAAATATCCCGAACTGCAAGCTCCCAAGCACCACCCAGCATTAGTAAGATCATAGCTTGGTGAAAAGATAGAGGTTTTCTTGTTTGCTTAAAGGACTATGCCCATTTCAAATTCTGACAAGCATGACTCCAAATATGAAAGGTGACTAAAGGAAGCTACAGTGTCTGACTCAACGGGGATTAAACACTGATTTGTGCTAGTCCTAGTTACCGAATTATTTCCTGCAGGAATTCAGTAGTAAGAGAGAGTGTTGCTATTGTTCTGTTGAGTTTCCAGTTAGGGAAGTATTTTGCTTACTGTTTCTTTCCTGTTATTATATTATGGATCTGTCTGAGAACAGGAGAAGAGAAAGCACAGGGGAGAACAGCTACAGTAGATATTCTTCTTTAAAGGAAGCCCCCCCCCCCTTTTTGGCAACAACAACTGAGACTTGTGACACCTAAAACACTAACAAATTGACTGCGGCATAAACTTTCACAGACTACTAGAAACCACATCACTACAGGCACCTGTCAATTGCCCATCCAAAGAGGCTTACAATAATAAGAACAACAGCAACAAAATGCAAACAGTGCTTCAAACTGTTCATCCCATCTCAAAATCAAGAGCCAGTAAAGCATAATTAAAAATAGCCACAGTCCATCCAATAAGCATCATTGCCGGAAGGCCAGTTGAAAAAGAAAAGCCTTCAAGGCCTTCTAAAAACCACACAATGGAAGTGTGCATTCCAAAACTGTTGGGAGGCATGGGGGTCACCAAATGAAAGGCCCTCTCCTTTTAGGGATAGATTCTAGTGGTGGACAAAAATGCCCCCCCCCAATCTCTCTATTTGCCCTAGGAAAGAAGCGGTAGTGATGCAAATAGCAGCTTCTGGACAAAAAGCATCTGGGGGAAGCTATTTCCATCCACTCTCCCTACCTCTGTGCCACACTGCCCATCTGGACTGCACCTCTCACAGCTACTTTTTTAAAAAAACAAGGACAGCAAAAACACCCAGCAGGCAAATGTGAAGACATGTTTAATGCCAATGAACATTGGTGGTGATATGCCTCTGGCTCCCAGTTGTTGAGGAGCACAGGCAGGGAGAGTGTCATGACGCCAATATCCAGCTTGTGGGCTACCCCAAAGCATTATTTAATTGTCCGTGCAGTCTGACCCTCAGGTTCATGCCATGAAGCCCTGACAGTAAGTTCAGAGTAGGAAAAAGGAAATGCTTCTTCACACAACACCAAATTAACTGATGGAATTTACTCTCCGCAGTATCCTAGGTTTGAACACAAGCTGAAATGGCCTTTCAAATAAAAAGGACATGCAAAGTCAGACACAGTAACTTGTGGGCTCTTCATTCAGTTATGTAGTTTGGGCAGCCTGGATGGTGACTTAAGGATTTCACAGTAATACACAAACCATTACACACTGTGAGCCGTCACTAGCCATAAAACATAATGCTAAGCATCTCAGTGAAGTTTGGCAGCATAATTGTTTGCAGAAGAACCTAAGAATGGACCAGATAACTCTGGTCAAATTGTAACGTGGCATAGATGCCTGCTAGATCTCCCTTCCTCCCTATTTCTTATGTAGATTAATATAACCAAGTCTCTCTTTAAAATCACAGCTTCACCAACCAAAATGTTCACCTGCCTTCAAGCCAAAGGACGCACCATGATGGGAAGCTGACAACCTTACCCATCACAATGGCTGCTTTTTAACAGAATGCTCCTCTCAGAACAAGCCAGGACAGACGAAAGAGTAGAAAGGCTGTGAATGTACCACTCCTCACATCCAACCTCTGGGAGAAAAAGGCAAAGCAATATTGTCAAGCATCAAGCATCTTATTTATCTTTTTTCTTTTTTTAATTGGGATTGTGGAAGCCTAGACTGCTTTAGAAATTGCTATATCATGCTGGGGATGATAATCTTATGTACATGTATATTGTTTGGTCACCTTTTCTGATATCAGTGGTTTGATGCTGATCCCTGCTTTTCAGCAGATAAGTGACTGACAGAAAAATCAGGCCCAATTCTTATAATTCATCCTATTATATTGAAACTCTCTGATGGGCATTCGGGGTTTTTGGCCACAATCCAGAGACTCACCCCACACCTTCTTTGTGGATATATCCTGATTTCTTTCAGTTTCCTTTTAGAATATCTCCTCAATGAACCCCTAAACCCTTTCTTAAACCTCCCTGAGTTTCTTTTTAAAAGGGGTTGGGGTGCAAACATTAAAATGGGGCAGCCAAGGAGGTGTGTTCAGGTAAATCAGGGGTCAGCAAGGTTTAGCACAGCATGCGAGTGGGCAGCTCAATTCAGGGGAGGCTCATGGGCTGGTCAAATGACCTCCGCGGGCTGCTTCCGGCCCATGGGCCTTAGGTTGCTGACCCCTGAGGTAAATGGAAAATTTCCCATTTTAAAAGCTTCTGCACCAAATTCTTTGGACTATGACCTTTGGGGTTCATGAGAAAGGTATCACTAATTATAAGAATAACTCCAGTAAGCTCTGTCAAAATTGGTGAGTGTACTTTGGGTGTACATTTTCCCAATAGTAGCATTTCAGAGTCACAGTTCTAGTTTCTCCCAACATCAGAAGTCTGGAATTCTGAAGCCTGGCTCTTGAGCTGTAACACTCTTTTATTTTGCTTGCTGTGTTTCCTTGTCCAAAGGCATTTACAGCAAGGAAGCTTTTCTGGCAAGAAAAGGGGTTTCCTCCTCCTCTCCTTCCCTTATCTCTGCCCTTATATGACATCTGCACAGATCTGTTTTCTGCCTTCAAAGCCATTTTGCCTCCGTGGCATTTGGCTGAGACAGTGCATGGTAGAGTAAGATTTCACAGCAATGGGGTCCATTTTTACGTCGACATTCAAGATCAAAATATGCAGCTTGGTTGAGACTGGTGGCAGCTGTCTAACTGGGATCTTTTATTAAAAGCAAGCTTTCTGCAATAGTCATTCTGAACTTCAAACAAGCCAAAGGTCATGATGACATGCTTCCTTGGGAGCTCAGCTAAAACCATCCTACAAAACTTTCAGTCTGGTCATGTGAATGTTTACTCAGAGGTGTGGGTGGACAGATCAGTCTATTTCCAGTCTTTGCCCATTTTTCATGTGTTCATTCATAAGTGCATTCTGTCCTCTTACCACACCAGTCTGCATTTCGTAGAATCATAGAATTGTAGAATTGGAGGGGACCCTGAGGATCATCTAGTCCAACCCCCCTGTAATTTATTTAACTTTTGAATGCATTTTCTCCTAAAATGCACATTTTAAATATATTTTGGTATTTTTTAGAAGAGAAGTACACAGCGGGTGGCACTGTGGTCTAAATCACTGAGCCTCTTGGACTTGCCAATCAAATGGTCGGCGGTTCGAATCCCTGCAACGGGGTGAGCTCCCGTTGCTCTGTCCCAGCTCCTGCCAACCTAGCAGTTCGAAAGTACAGCATACCAGAGCAAGTAAATAAATAGGTACCGTTGCCGCAGGAAGGTAAATGGCTTTTCTGTGCACTCTGGCTTCCGTCACAGTGTCCCATAGCACCACAAGAGGTTCAGTTATGCTGGCCACATGACCTGGAAAAACTGTCTGTGGACAAATGCCAGCTCCCTCAGCCTGAAAGTGTAGATGAGCGCCGCAACCCCATAGTCAAATTTGACTGGACTTAACCACCCAGCAGTCATTCACCTTTTTACCTTTATTAGTTCAGGAGGTCCAAAAAATGCACACCAAACAAAATCCTCACACATTCCTACCTAGAAGAAAACCCCACTGATTTTGGTGAAATGTAATGATAGGGAAGTACATAGACGGTTGCAAACAATGTTTATCATCAAATGTTAAAGGAACCTTGTGATTATCAAGAAATCTGTAAATGGCTTGCATATTACTTTGTCAGTTTCCATCATGAAGACAAAGAGGAGCAAATAATGTAGTAATGAATGAGGCATTTCCATGAAAGGTGCTGTCATGTCTCTCCAAAGCACATTGTTAAGCTTTCTGAGCCCAGGATGATTTTATGTATTAAAATATGGATTTTGTTTATGTTATATACTGGAATGCTAGGTTTTAAGCCAGGCTAATGTAAATCCATTTATTCCATTTCCATGTTGTGATATATTTCATATTTATTTATTACATGTGCCCTGTTCTTCCTCTAAGGATGTCAAGCAGTTTATCAAAGAGGTTCCAGAAAGCCTGGCGGCTTACAGAGCCAGATCTGTTCAACTTCAGCAGCAGACCTGGATCCTGTCTTTGCAAACGATTCTCCAGATCCAAGTAATAAATAGTAATGCTTATATATTGACTTCAACATTGCAGAATGTTTTGACACCCTCTCACTCTCAAAAGAGTAACGTTTTCAGAACCTGAAAACTTCAACTGCGAAATCCAGTTCTGAGGCAAAATGGACAGTACTATACAGTGGTACCTCGGGTTAAGAACTTAATTCGTTCCAGAGGTCCGTTCTTAACCTGAAACTGTTCTTAACCTGAAGCACCACTTTAGCTAATGGGGCCTCCTCCTGCTGCTGTACCTCCGCTGCACAATTTCTGTTCTCATCCTGAAGCAAAGTTCTTAACGGCCTCTGCCCAGTATACCTGAAGGAGCGTCTCCACCCCCATCGTTCTGCCCGGACGCTGAGGTCCAGCACCGAGGGCCTTCTGGCGGTTCCCTCATTACGAGAAGCAAGGCTACAGGGAACCAGGCAGAGGGCCTTCTCAGTAGTGGCACCTGCTCTGTGGAACGCCCTCCCATCAGATGTCAAAGCGATAAATGACTACCTGACATTCAGAAGGCATCTTAAGGCAGCCCTGTTCAGGGAAGTTTTTAATCTGTGATATTTTAGTGTATTTTTGGTTTTTATGGAAGCTGCCCAGAGTGGCTGGGGAAACCCAGCCAGATGGGCAGGGTACAAATAATAAATTATTATTATTATTATTATTATTATTATTATTATTATTATTATTAACCCAAGGTACTATTTCTGGGTTAGCGGAGTCTGTAACCTGAAGCATATGTAACCCGAGGTACCACTGTACTTGTCAAAGAGCTGTAGTGGAATAGATAGGCGGCAAGAGTGCATGTTGACATGTGCAACTCTTAGGTTTCAGATTCTCCTCCACCAAGCTGAAATCCTACACACAGTTTCCTGGGTGTAAGTACTGTATCATTGAATTCAGTGGGGTTGGCTTCCAAGTAGAGATGCACAGGGGTGCACTGTAAATCAGGTGGAAAATATCAAGAAGTTTCACCAAACATTGGGTGTTAAAGGTACAAGAAAGCAGATGCCCTGGCTTACAATGAGCTCACGAGCTGGGGATAAGAGATGGTACGGGCAATTTTTCAGTAACCATGAAAAAGACGTTTTTGCTCTTGTTCATTATGATGCATAGAGCGCCATCAATCTGCTTGGAGCTTTTCAAAAACAAAAGGGCAGGTCCATGGCAGAGGAGCTTACAAACTAAAATTTGAGACTGGGGAGTCAACAGAGGAAAAGAAAGGAAAGATTTGCCAGAGGCTGATGATCACTGTATGAGGCTTTGTTGGTTACAGCAGATCCCCAGTGAAAACAGTGGGATGTCTTTGAATAAACACACATAGACTTCCTCTCCCTTACAGAGTTGTCCATACATCTGAGGAAGCTTGGTGTGTGTGTGCACTATACCGTGAAAGCACATTTGAAGCAGGTTCCCCCCCTCAAGGAATTCTGGGTACCGTAGTTGACGCCTCACAGAGCTGCAACTCCCAGAATCCCTTAACAAACTACAGTGACCATAATTCTTTGAGGAGGGGAGAGAAATGTGCTTTGAATGTGCTTTAAAGGTATAGTGCGCAGCATTGGAGAGGAAGGGAGTGGGAGAGGAGAAAACCAGTGAAGATGAGCCGAGTACCGCAGACGGCCTTTCCTTTTTTTGACTGCATGCCACAGTGTTTTTCTCAAACGAAGCACAACTAGCAGCCAATTATTCTGCTGACTTAATGCTCACGGCACCAAGTCCCAGCTGATAGGAGCATGGCAAGCCTGTCTCCACCACCGAGCAATATGTTTGTGCACTCAAGAAGTCCCTTGAAACCGTGCAATCAGGGCTCCGTTACGCAGCTGCCGCTATCAGACAAACAGATGCCGAGTAGTGAGCGTCACATATAACCAAGTCTATTTTGTTCTTCCCTATAATTGTACCCGTTCTCCTACTCCTCGCAATAATTAATGCCTCTCCCCCTCCCTACACCATCACGCCCGCTACTATACTTAACTGGCTCTGCCAGCCTATGGTATCTGAAAGAATGGCACATTTTCCTCTAAAAATAATCAGCTCCTTTCAGCTGTAGCACAAAACAAATTAGAATTTAAGCAGCACAGACTGTTGCCAACCACAATGGGCTGCACAAAGAAAGGCATACATAATCTGCTTGGTGCCTTTCCTGCAATAGTACTACTTCGGCGTGTACCGTAAGGAAAGATAAATGCCTTTTATCTTCATGAATGAATGAATGAATGAATGCACACTCAAGGTCAGAAAGGACAAGATGACTCTCTCCAGCACAACCCACGGAACTCAAATGCATATGTTGGAAGTCTTCGCCTCTCACTCTGTTGCTTGATCTATCATGGGTCTGCAGGCCTTAATAACAGTTGCCATGCCTCTCTTACATCTAAAGGGATATGGCGGGAAACTCCACCCATACTGGAACACACTGCTAACAGGTTACAGCAAGCTTCCTCAACCTGGTGCCCTCTAGAGGCTTTGGACTACAACTCTCATCATTCCTAATCATGCTGGCTGGGAGTTGTAGGCCAAAACATTTGGAAGGTCCCAAGGTTGGGGAAGGATGAACTAGTTCAGTGATCATCAAACTTGGCCCTCCAGCTGTTTTGGGACTACAATTCTCATCATCCCTGACCACTGGTCCTGTCAGCTAGGAATGATGGGAGTTGTAGTCCCAAAACAGGAGCTAAGAGGAAGGCACACTTGGCAAACCCTCACCATGAACAACTCCCACCTGGAAACCTATGTCCCCACTGTGGAAGGACGTATGGATCCAGAATTGGCCTCCACAGTCACTTATGGACTCACCATTAAGACCATGTTCATGGAAGACCATCATACTTGGCTACGAGTGATCACCAAAAAAGAAAGAAGTGGGAGGCTGGGCTAGATGACTCTTGGTGTCCCTTCCAACCCTACGATTATATGCTTCTATGAGTTCCATGATGGAAGAAAGGTGGGAAATAAAGAAGTGTGCAACAGCTAATCAAGGGGTGTAGTTGGACTGTATCAGCACCAACCAGCAGAGATGATGGGTGTTGCAGTCCAGTAACTGCCAGCAAGCTTCAGGTCCCTAATTCTTGGCCTAGTCTGATGTCCTGAAGCGATTATTGTCTTGGGCACCAGCTAACTTTAGCTTGGCCCTGTGGCTGGCTTGCAAAGATAGTCACTCATCTGTGGCGAGTATGGATTGCTTCCAAGTTAATGAGCAGGAAATTGTGTGTTGGTTGTTGTTTTTTTGTAAACTGGGAGAAGGTTAGATCTTCCTCCCATTGCCTCCTTCCCCTACCTCTCAAGTTATTGATGACTAATACTGGTTTGTGTTGGCAGGCTGAATAGTTAAGATGTATGAGTCCTTTTTTGTAGGCTTATTTAGAGGCTGATTTTAAAAGAAAAGTCTCTTTCTCTATTGTTTTGACCTTTAAAAAATGAAAAATAGAATGACAGATTTCAGATGAATAAGCCCTCCAGTCCAGAAACCCAGTGGATGTTCCCACTGCCTTGCTTGTACCGAATCTCCAATATAAACGAACAGTTTCTGAATGCTGCTCCAAAGTGGAAAATCACTGAGAATGTTAGAGCCGCTTTGCACATAAGGGATATCCTGGAATCGTAATGGGTTCCCTATTGAAAGAGGTTAAGCTGCTGTTTTTATAGATTTGGACCTGGCCCTGACAGACGAAAAGGACAATGAGAGGTTAGAGGGAGCAGCTATGCATTTATTATCTCTATTATATTAGTGCTGACCTACTCCGTGCCCTTGAGTCTGTGGATCACTGTCCGCAGATCACCTTCCCAACTGGTGCTGACACAACAGCTTATTGTTAATTTATTATGGGGGGAAATTGCCTAGTTGTTCCTCACTCTAGATTTAAAAAACAAAACTTGTGCAATCTTGGAAAAGTATAACTGAAATGGATGAAGTGCACATGACACTGGGTGACTGGAGTCCAAATCCCAGCCCAGTCCAACTCATTTGTTGTGTATCCTATTACTGTGCTCATATTCAAGCCTCAGTCACCCATCTGTAAAATGGAAAGAACAGTCCTCAACTTCCATAGGGCTGTAAGACAGGAAATCACCCTTTGCACTAACAGTAACACCATGGTATCTCATTATTTTTACTATTTATGCAACATCCTGGACGCTTTTGAAAATCTGACTGTTGACTTTCTGTGTGTCAGCAGTTCAAAGCTTTTCAATGAGGTCAACAGCAGGGAGAGGGGCTTAATAATAATAATAATAATAATAATAATAATAATAATAATAATGCCCCACCCCTCTGGCTGAGGTTGCCCCAGCCACCATGGCTGGCTTCCAACACATATAAAAACATAATAAAACATCAAACATTTGAAACTTCCTGAAATAAATACTAATGTTATTATTTATGATACAGTGGCAGCTGGACAGCATGCTGCCAAACAATAATGTATATTTTGAGATCCCAAAAATATTTCAGATTGGCCACCATGTGGTGTTAAACCATCATTCAGCCCGGACACTGAGATCCAGCGCCGAGGGCCTTCTGGCGGTTCCCTCACTGTGAGAAGTGAGGTTACAGGGAACCAGACATAGGGCCTTCTTGGTAGTGGCGCCCGCCCCATGGAACGCCCTCCCGTCAGATGTCAAGGAAATAAGCAGCTATCCTATTTGTAAAAGACATCTGAAGGCAGCCCTGTTTAGGGAAGTTTTTAATATTTAATGCTGTATTGTTTTGAACACTTGATTGGGAGCCGCCCAGAGTGACTGGGGAAACTCAGCCAGATGGGCAGGGTATAAATAATAATAATAATAATAATAATAATAATAATAATAATAATAATAATAATAATAATAAGTTGTTGTTATTATCATTATCATCATCATCATCATCAATCTGTGATTTATTAAAGAAAAAGCTGGATGTGTCTCTTCATCTCAAGCCCTGTAGTGGTATCTGTAATGTCTGCACTAAACATGGCCCTGCTGAAATAAGTGGAAAAACCAAACCAACAAACCAAAGTCCCTGTGTAAATCATATTGCAGGCTGAAATTAAATATTCTGAAAATGAAACGTCAGTATATCACTAGAATGGGGTTTCTTTGCCCAGAGAGTCTTTTCCAGCATTTACATTCTCCTTGCTTGAATGAGCCAGTTACATTTACAGCTATCTAGATTGCGAAACCTCCCTATGAGCTCACAGCTTAGATTTTGTGAACATTCATTCTTTATGACTAAAGTGCGTAGAGATGATGCTTTTATGTTGATCTCATATTTTAAAACAATAGCATTCCATTGAATGGTTGAATTTTGTGATTATGTTGCAGACGGGGAGGGGGGGAGGGGAAAGGAATTATAGAATTGGGTGGGGGGTTATTAAGTCTTTGTGTTAGGATTTAAATCCAAATTATAATGTGGTATCTCACCAAACTGCCACCTTTTTTTTTTTTTCCTCTCCATGATAATCTACTATTTGGCTACTCTCAAAGATAATTATTACTATGGAGAGAACAAAAAGAGAACGGGGGTTGGCGAGATACTAATGACATTATAACATATTAGCACTTTTTCTTTTGCAGAATGCCCACCTTGTCCAGCATCATCCAGTTCTCACAGAGGCCAATCAGATGCCTGTGGGAAGCCCACAAGTAGGATCCGAGCACAAGAGCCCTCTCCCCACTAGTGCTCCCCATCAGCTGGTACCCAGAGGCATGTTGACTCTGACTGTGGAGGTACAGCATAGCCATCATGGCTAATAGCAACTGACAGCTTCATCCTCCAAGTTGGTGGCCATTGCTACCTCTTGTGGAAGTAAATTCCATACGGGCTGGGTGAAGAAGCACTTTCCTTTTTCTATTCTCAATCTTCCAACATTCAGGTTCTTCGGGTGGCCCTGGGTATTATGTTCAAAGAGGGAAAGTGTCAGGAGCTCAGCCTATACTTGAGTAGGACCCTGGTAGAGACACATGCCCGACTGGCATGTTCTCTCCCTCCTGGTCAATCGTTCAGGAGCTTCAAAAGCTTTCTTCAGCCCGAACATCGCAGTGACCGATGCCAACAGACACCGGCACACTTAGGGATCCACAGAGTCTTCGCAGCTTGCATAACAGACCTCAGCAACTCAGCATTTTGGCTAATCTACTTTATTTACATATAAACACACACGGAGCACTGCAACATGGCTCCCTCTCTCTCTAGCATCAGACAGCAAAGAGAAAGAACAAAGGACAATAGTCCCACTTCACAGAACAAAGTAACATAAACATCCTGTCTCTGTCACTTCCCACTTTGTAGAGTCAAAACATACACCGTCATGTGATAAACAAAAATCCCATGACTGCAATCATGGAGCAGGAATTCTAACAGAAAGTTCCCTCCACCTCCTCTCTGTGCATCATACATAATCTTGTACATCTCTATCATGTCCTCTCTTACTCATTCCCTACCCCCCAAAAACTGTAAAGGTATAAGCCCTTGACCATTTGAGTTGCCGCTTTCTGAACCTTTTCCAGCTCTACAACATCCTGTTTGAGGCAAGGTGACCCTCGCGGAACACAGCACTCCAAGTGGGGCTGCATCATACATTTGCATAATGACATTATAACATTGGCCTTTTTAAATTCTCAGTCCCTTTCCTAGCATGGAAGTCATTTTTTTTTCACAGCTGCAGCACACTTGGATGGCATCTTCATCCCATTTTAAATCCATGTGATCAATCAAATCCTTTCCACATCAAGAGCAGTACTTTCACAGCCACGTTCATTTTCATTTCTTCTCCCCCAAATAAGAATGCCATCTTGCTACAAATTTATTTCTCTGCATTCTTCCTTATTAAAATTTCCATAACAGCAAGCTCCTGGCCATGATGTGATTATATCAGCAGGCACATTCTGAACTTTCTGTTCTCGCCGCAACCCAAAGATGTAAAATCAAATTACAGGTGGTTGTAGCATTCCCTACGCAGATCATTTTTGCTTTCAGAGGCCACCTGCACCCTATGAAAACGTGAACTGCGTACAAATTTTGCAGCCAAATTCAGACTTTCCCATAAAACTTTCCCCAAGGGTCTCTTATTCTCAACATATTAACATGCCACAGATAATGTAAGAATTGCAATTACTGTACGCATGTAAGTGTGGGCATCTAGCCTAAGTCAAAGGGAAGCTACTAACACATACATTGTTTCAAATTACTCATTTTGGGCAGAGCAGGTATCACATATGGGCAGAGAAGGCACTAAGCTGTGAACAAGCTGCTCTAATCCAACAATTCTGTTACAATATTTTGAAATGCTTATTCTTACCTGTAGAAGATTGGAACTGAGAAAAAACATTGGGTTAAAGCACCTGTAAAAGCTGTGGGGAGCAGGTGGGGTTTTGTTTTCTTGGAGATATCCAGGTCATGCAAAGATTCTGATAAGAGCTGCAATGTGGCCCATGAGCCATATTGCCTTTCTTTCTACAGCACATACATTCCTCATGTGTTCAGTGGGGGGTTCTGCACTTGTGTCAGCCTCCTGGCAGCAGCATAGCTATTGCTCAGCAGGAGAGGGGAAAGGTGGTGAGGCTTTCCCACCTGTGATTCCACACTGTCGCCCCACCCCTGTACCATCTAGGTAAATGGCAGCCACGTAGCAGGCGGGAGGCCCACTCCACAGCCCACCCCACCAGCTGCTCCTGTGGGCACTGAAAAGTTCTACACAGGTGCAAGATTTGGGGACACATGCAGCATCCCCACCCGCTCCATCTCAACTTTGTCACACTGAGCATCAAGAGCTGAAGGGGGAGCTCCAAGAAGATGAAAAAGAAGCCTTGAAAAACAGTTTGTTCCCAGCAAAGGAAACGTCTTTAGAATGCAAGTGGAAGAGGGATTCGTGCGTGAGGGGGCCAACAGTTACTGGGGGGGTGGGAGAGCAAAACAGGTTGACTTGGCTGGTGACATAAGTTGAAAGTGAAACTTGCAATGATCCACGTTGCACCCTGCAGGCAAAATGGGCAGGACCTGAGGAAGGCTGTGTGGGTGATGAGCAGCCAAACTTAACAAATGCCTATTGTTGGTAGATAGCAAGAGAAGGGACAAAGTCCACAGAGCTGTACTGCTGATGAGCAAATACTCAGACCACAGAAATACAACTGGTAGAGAGGGCTCCATGTGATGTCATTTCCCCTCCTCTCCTGGAAAGGGAGGAGCATACAATACTTCCTGTTCTCCTCTCTCTCTCTCTCTCTCTCTCTCTTGCTTTGAGCAATCATGGAGGTAGACATTTCCTCCACTTGCTCCAGTTTTGGGTACATGCCTGAAGCTGGTTATATTTACAGTACAGTCATACCTCATGTTATGACAGCTTCATGTTACGTTCTTTCAGGTTATGTCCCATGACGACCCGGAAGTACCGGAAAGGGTTACTTCCGGGTTTTGCTGCTTGCGCATGCACAGACGCGCAAAATGACATCATGCAGAAGCGGCGAATCACAACCCGTGCATGCGCAGATGCGCCGCTGCTGGTTGCCTTCTTTTCATGTTGCGAACGGGCCTCCGGAATGGATCCCATTCGCAACCAATGGTAGCACTGTATATAAAGTATTTTGTCTGCATAGTTTTTATGGCTAACCTTGCTGTGAACCAATACATGATTGTACGCACTTAAATCATACTTTATGCTTCCTTTCCAGTTTGTTGCTTGATTAAGAGGGGTAAGAAAAGGGAGCCAGCTTACTTCACAGCTGAACTTGCTCAAAACAAGGTTTTGCAGCCTGATTGCTATGTTTTTGAAACTCAGTTCAACCCACACATGTGGGCACCTGGAGGGATAAATTGCCATGAATATATCCTCTCCTGTCTGTTAAAACCTATCCCACAGGTTGCACACAGCATAAGAAAGGGACACAGTAAATATTCGGTGAAATAAGGCATGCTCAGTGTTCTGTTTTGGATACAGTATGCGCTTACTCTTCAAGTGGGGCACAAACAGCAGAAGAAATATAGCTGATACAAAGACTACCAAGATTTCCCAAGGGCAAGAAGCACAGGATATTTGGCCTTGAATGTGCTACAGCAACTCCTTGTGATCTGTGTAAAGCCTTTCATTCCACTGGTATGAATCTGGGTATCATAAGAAAGGCTTCAGCTGACTTTGAACAACTCTTGATCTTTATGCACATGTTTGATTATTGCCAGCACAGAGCATAAACTAGAGGATAGGTATCTGCAGAGAAAAATGGCTATCCTGGCTAGGGCTGGGTTCACATTTGCATTCCTAACTGACTGAAACATGACTCGCCTTTAAGCTTCATGCATGAAAACATCCAGTACAGTTGACAGAGCAAGGGCAGAAACAGGGGTGCTTCATATTTTACAAAGCAAACACTTAAAAATGTGAGCAATGAGCACAAGTTCTTTCAAACTGACGTGCACAGGGTGGAGGCCATGCTCCAATCAATGCTGCCCGCCATGCACACATAGGTGTTTTAAGGCTGTGCATCCATCGTTCACATCATTGCTGTATGATAAGGTTACCAGATTTTTTTCAGTGAATCCGGGGACACTTCATTGAAATGAGTCGGAATGATAGGATTTTGTCAGGGGACTGATTTGTAAATCTGGGGGCTGTCGCTGGGAAATGGGGATATCTGGTAACCTTACTGAATGAAGCACAGGGGAATCCACAGCAAGTACAATGACTGTGTGAAGTGGACCTCAGGCTTGCCATCTTCTAACTGGCATATGCATTGAACCAAAAGACTCTGCAGAGAATGTCAGCCACAAAACCACACATGTGGTCCACAGGCATCCCGGAATAACTGACTGGTTGGGGCTTTCCTTCCACCCCCAGCTTCCTTCCTCCTCCTGTCATGCCCAAAGGCCCTGGGGGAAAAAATCCGAAGTTCATTTACTCCAATCCTCGTGGTCCACCCCAGAGTACACCAAATACTCCTGGTAAAGAGGTTTTCAGTTTACTCAACTTGTAATGAACCACTCTGTGTCAAGGGAATTGCTGAAGCTTTTCTTTGATGCACAGTCATGTGGGGCAGTACATTTTTGTGTATTTTTCACTCTGTGTGTGTATTAAATGAGATACTTGGCTTCAAATCTTTGTTCAGATCCTGCTTGGGCATTAACAGCTCTGATAATTTCCCCTTATTCTAAATTAAGCTGACAAATTATTTTCCTTTCCTTCGTTTAGATTTGGGTGGAATTCAGCCTGTAGGGCAAGCAGTAAGTTCAGAATGCCACATGCGAGCAAGTGAGCCGCACCAACAACGCAGAGGAAGACGACACTGATTCTGAATGAAACAACTGATGGAACCAAGCAGTTACGTTGACTCAGAAAGCCATGCTTTACCTTACAAAAATGTACAAATATATACTAATATATTTACAATAAGCTATCATTACCCTGCACGGGAAAAGGAAATGGAGATTAATGCTCAGAAAATTCTCCCTATCATGGTAAGGTGAAAAATAGACCCGCTTATATGCACATCATGATTCCAAACGTACTTACTCAGAAGCAAGCCCTGCTGAGTTCAGTAGAAGTTACTCTCCAGTAAGTGCTTTTAGGACTCCACTCATAGGCATGACTAATGGGCTTCCCTAGAACCAGTCATCTTTGTCAGTTTTGAAATATGAAGTATGCTTTATGCTCCCGGAACAACATAACCCACGGAATTGCTATACATAGAACATATGATCAAAAACAGCATGCACCAAACCCCCCACATATTTTCTGGCATTTAGCTCTAATAGCAGTTCCCTATCCCCTTCTTTTCATTCTCCCCCACCTATAATGTGAAAGATTTTTGCCCCAGTGACATTCATACTAGCTTAAGTTTTTAAACACGCAGCTGAGCAGCAAGAAAACCAAGTGTGGTTTTTCTACTGTTTACTGCAATAAAAATAGACAGTACAGACATGGTTAAAATTAGCTGAAGATATTCTGGACCTATAAAAGGTTTAATTTAAATGTCACTATTTCCTAATATAAAAATCATGGTTTGAAGATAGAGAATTTGTTGCTGGCTCCTTACACATGGATCTCCCCTTTCATTTTATGATTGGCTATAATAACCAGAGTTCACAATAATCAGAATTAGCACCAGTCAATTTAGAAAACAACAACATGTTTCGCAAGCCAACTTCAAGCCATGGTTCAGAGACAATCCTAGCTGGTGCCACCCATATATCAGATTCAGGAAAACTAGGATCACATGGAACAGGGGTGGGAAATGGGTGAGATGAGAAGAGGGACGGGGTGATGAGAACAGAAAAACCTGAACCACATTTCTAATCTTCAAAACTATGGCTGGGGAGATCAGGAAGCATGATGTCTGAAATGGCCTTTCTGGAAGAGGGATTGACTGTTAAACCACTCTGAGAATTGTAGTTCTCTTTTTAAATGGATACTTTTATCCTGATCTGTATTGGAGTTGAAATTGTTCTTATATATGAAATTGTTTTACTAGTGTTTTTACTGTTACTTCATTTCTCAGTGTTATTGTTATTTTATTTCACAGTGAGTGGTTGGTAAGTAGGATGGAAACAAGCAAACAAAAAACCCCGATGTTTTTCAAGATAGTTTCTAGAGAAACCTTTTTCCTAACCACATTTAATGGCTAAACTCTTGATAATGTTTTGCCACCTAGTATCCTTCCATCAAGCAACTCCACCCACACCAATGCCTTTACATTCTCAATCCTTCCTCGGCTCCCATTCATGCTTTCCAAAATCTCAGCTGCTGAAACGTGTCAGTCCCCTATGATGTTAATGGAGGACATGGACATTTTGTTGATCTATACTGTCAAGAATTCAATATACGACGACGGCTGGTGGCTCGCTGAGTGCTCGCATCCTGGATTTCAGTTTTCCACTGCAGCTTATAATTACACTCCATAAACATTCTGCGCACACTTTGACAAATATAAGCTCACCTCAGGAGGCTGCTTTCATCCAAGAAGTAATAGACATAACTCAGCAGCTCAAACCACATTTCTGACCCCCAGAGTGAAATGAATTAGCATTACACATAAATTACTTTAAAAAGCCATCAGGTTTTTGGAAATGTATATGTAATTTGTTAATACGCTACTTACTTAAGCAATTGAAGGGAAATTGCATCAGGGTCACTTCCCAAGCCCACTCTGAAATCAATGGGCCTACCTGAGCAATATTCAACAGTCTCAGAGAAGGCATTTGCAGAGAATGATTTCTTTAAATTGCATGTCTTAAGGTAACATTTCTGAAAGCCTGTCTTGGTTGCATTTTTCGGAACTCGGTGAATTACCATTTAATTGTTGAGAGCAAACCAGATGCTTTTTCTGTTTTCATCTTGTCAGTTGCCTTCTCCCATAGGTGCATAGCTGCTTACACAACGAGGCTTCCTGAGAGGGAAACCAAATGCTCTCAGTAGAGCCAGTCTGGTGTAGTGGTTAGAGGTGTGGACTAGTAGACCAGGGTTCAAATCCCCACTTGGCCATGAAGCTCACAGGGTGACCTTAGGCCAATCACTGCCTCTCAGGCTATCCTACCCCATAGGGCTGTTGTGGGGATTAATTGCCAGCCGGGGGGGAGGGGGCAGGAAGCACCATGTATGAGCTCTTTGGAGAAAAAGGTGGGATATAAATGCAATAAATAAATAAAAAATAAAAGCAGGTGGCACATACCCTTAGCCACTGCAGCAAGTATTCGCAGCAGAAACTGTAGCTCAGGAACCTGCCAGTGCTTATCAGAGATCAGGGACTACAAATTGTGTAAATGTGCACCACGACTCATTGCTACCATCCTCCTTTCCTTATATTGGAGGAAAGATCCATTACGGTACCATGTGCCTTCCAAAAGTTCCTTTTGAGCCGCTGAGGTTACAAGCAAAGGGTGCCGCAAACTTCCTTTGTAGCAGGATTAGAGAGGAGGATCTGCTATAGAACGACAATGCTTGCGTTACTGGTAACTAACAGAATACGGGACGAAAAGAAAATAACCCAATACACCTCAGCCTATTCGTGCACGTAGATCAATCTGTTCAATCCAAACTACAGTGGTGCCTCGCAAGACGAAAAGAATCCGTTCCGCGAGTCTCTTCGTCTTGCGGTTTTTTCGTCTTGCGAAGCAACCCTATTAGCGGCTTAGCGGATTAGCGCTATTAGCGGCTTAGCAGCTATTAGCGGCTTAGCGGCAAAGCGGCTATTAGCGGCTTAGCGGCTTAGAAAAAGGGGGGAGGGAAGTGAAAAAAAAAGCAAGACTCGCAAGATGTTTTCGTCTTGCAAAGCAAGCCCATAGAGAAATTCGTTTTGTGAAGCGCCTCGAAAAACGGGAAACCCTTTCGTCTAGCGGGTTTTTCGTCTTGCGAGGCATTCGTCTTGCGGGGCACCACTGTAGAGGCAGAAGGCAGGTGCTTACAGACACAGCATGTGCATCGAACCCAGAAAGTTTATTTGCATCCACAAGAATTCAAAGGTTTTCTCCTGAACCTAACTTTGCTAATAACCTGCTTGCAGCCATTGGCATTTTACCCATTGCCTTTTTTAATCTAAATAGTAAGGTCCTTTTTCTGTATTTCCGACTCTATGTCAACAGAACGTGAGCATATCCCCTCCCTGTCTCTTGTTCTTTAAGCTAAGCAGGTGCAGCTATTTAAATCTCTGCTTGTACAATAAATTCTACACTCAAGGGATGTTTGAGAAACTCCATGTCTGTGCAAAGAGACCCAATCCAAACCTCCCAGATTAACACATGAATTCCATCATCCTTTGGATTTTGCATGCTACTGAATTTTGCAACACAGTTCTCAACTATAAATATTATAAATATTAAGAAAGAAACTATAAATATTAAGAAGAAATCAAAATGTGTTAAAATATGCATTTTAGGATAAATGGGTGCAGTGAGATACAATGGTATTTAAAGACGTATCTTAATCGGATTTTACCTGTGGATTAAAAAAATTCAATTTGCAGATTGAGGTGGAAGTGGGACAAAATGGACATATACAAAACAGGAACTAGAAATATACTCAACCATCTACCCCTAATTCATACCTCCTAGAACTGAATTTCTCCCCCTTAAGCCCATGTCACAAGGCATTCATAGCAACCTTGAGATCAGCCAGCCCCTCATATCCCCATGCCTCTTGGATCTATGTCTTTTAATGCAGCAGGGAATCTGATCAGGAATTAGTTTAACTCAGGGGTAGCCAGGTGTGGTGCCCTCCAGATGTTGTGCCCTCCACAATGTTAAAATTTTGATGCTGAATGTCTTCTAAACCCTTCACCCACAGGCTCAGATAGCACACATAATGGGAATAAGCTGCAATGTTTGCTTGTTATTTGACCCACTGGTGAAATAACAATTGCCATTTCCCCATTTAGTGGTTGGAACTGCACCAGAGAATGTCAGGAAGCACAAATTTGCAGGTCAAACACCTGGCTAATGAGGACACCACCGTGTTGCCCTTAACTGTGCTGATCTCATGGAGGTCTCAGTGATACAGATCGCATTTCTCTTGCTGAATACAGACAGAGAAGGAGCAAAGAACAGCATGAACTCATGCAAGTTTCAGCAATTATTTTGAGGTGTATGCTTGAATGTAGCCAATGAAACATACCAAAGAAAATACAATGGAAGTGGGAAATTAGTGAGAATCTGCATAAGCTGTAACTCAGCAACAGAATGAGCAGTTGCATTTGCTGTCAAAATGCAAATTATCATATACCAGGCTTTCTGAGGCAAAGGGCAAGATGGCACATCCATTTCCCACACAAAAGCTGACTGGCTTGGCAGCTGAGTCTTATTTTGACACTAGTAATGGGGCCTCCTCCACCTGAGAGCAAAAGGATAGCTTAGGGGGCCACAGACAAACCGCCTTCCAGCACCTTACCAACACTTGCTGTTGCCCCCAAATCTGCCACCTTAGGGTTTCCGTCTCACTCTGCCCAATGATAGGGCTGTCCCTGCTAGTCCTCTCCAACCTGGAGATCTCTGTTTTGTACTGCAATTTCCATCATCCTTGACCATTGGCCATGGTTATCACATACGCTAAGCTGTTTATTATTGTTAGCAATCGTAAGATCATACCGCCAAGCACACATGGTGCTTTACTGAAGTAACATAAAAGAAGGAAAGAAAGATAGCTCCCGAAAGGAGCTTGCAACCTAAATTTTGAGGTGGAGGAGCTAATAAAGAGAGAGAGAGAAGGGCCGGTGTAATAACAGACAAATATGACCACAGGCAGTAACACGCACTCAGACTTCATTCCAGCCTACTCAGAGTGATCGCTACAGAGATTAAATGCAATAACGAAATCCGCTGAGGAAAATCTTTAATCATTGCTCAGTGTTATGGATATTATATTGCTTGCTGTGTTAATATTGTAACCTAGCAGGCAATATAATACCCGCCAATCTCAGTGGAAATATTAAGGAGTGCAGGAGAAGCATCAGCAACAGAGACTGCACCAACCCACAACTCTGGCGGACAATTGAGCTGCTTTGTTGATGAGGGTGGGGCCGAGAAGCAAGGATGATCGCGTGGTTTCCACCCAGACAAAGCTGCAGAACTTCTGCTGTCCACAGCTCCATGACTAGCCATGTCGGTAGATGCAGCATCCATAATCAGGCAGAATGTTTGCTACTTTCTTATCCCCATTAATCCCTGTCACCCAGTAAGAACTGCAGACACATTTTTTGATGGTGCCTGAGTCTAGGGTTGTACAAGCCTCTATTGTTACTTTATACGTAGGAAGCTGCATTCTACTGACCGCTGGTACATCTAAGCTCAGTATTGTCCACATCAGGGCTACTCTAAGTGGTGGTCCACAGACTGCTACCAGTCTGTTAGCCATCAGCTGCCACTCCCTGGCGAATCCACCACAGCCAAGGTTGGGTGGGATGCTTCAGGGTCCAAATACAGTACCAGTCCCTGGCGCATTGAGGGGGCAGAGAATTGTGGATTCCCCACATCATCAGATCGCTTGAGAAGTGCCAGTCCACACCATCAGATTGTTGATCCATCTAATACAAAGAACTGGGGGGAAATCAGAAACCGAAATTGACAGATTTGTCTATCCCTAGTCCTAGGGATGCAATGGCAATTTTGATCTATTTATTTACTTGAAGCATTTACATCCAGCCCTTCAAAACTTGTTTTTTCTTAGTTACATGTTGGTAATACAGCGCCTTGACTTTCTGCTGTGGCTATCATTGTTCTGCTAGTTCAGTTGTCCAATCTGTTCCCTTCTGCTAATATAAAAGCATTCCAGGATTAATAGAAACTTGGATGCCTTTGAAAATGCTTTGATGATATTTAAATCCACCCAGAGGATTACTAGAAAAAGTGTATGCTTTGCTGCTGGAGGAGGAAGGAAAAATTCAGAAACAAAGGAATAAACGAAACGCTGACAGTAGTGAGATATTATCAGAACAAGCTTCTGATCTCTGCTTAAGAACATAGAAAGCTTCCTTAAAAAGAGTCACGACCATTGGTCCAACTCTCACAGTACTGTCTACAGTGACTGGCAATGGCTCCCATGGGCTTTCAGGAAGTGGGGGGGGGGGCAGGAGGTGCTCCAAGCCCTGCCTGGAGATGCTGGAGACTGAAGCCGGGGCCTTCGGTAGGCAAAGCAGATTCTCTTTGGGGCAACTATGCTGGAGATGAGAGGAGAGGGGAGCACATGAGCCTGCACCTTATTCATGTAACACTAAACCATGGCTTAGCATTACATCTGAACACTCTCTTTGTTGCAGATCTACATTTCGCTTGCCCACCTGTGCTGCACAGATTCCAGCAAGCATACTGTATGTGGCATGTATGTGTTGGAGGAACTGGACATGGAGGAAGGGGTTCATTTCTCCTTGGGCACAAATCATCCCATGTATGAGATAAGCCAACAGGTGCAAATTCAGCCAAGCCAGTTGCTGTGGCAATGACCCCTTAGTCAATGAGTCTGTCCGTGAATCAGAGGCCAGGTTACATCTTGAATCACTGGAGCAACAGAAATACTTTCTACCTGTATATATCTGTATCTGCAAAGCCAACAAGCTGTATGCCTGTGTTAGCATCCAGAACTGCATTACTGAAGCCTGATCTTGTGTGGCAGTAAACCATTTTGGACCTTAAGCTGTCTCTCTGTGTGGTGACTGGAACTGGAGACAACTTCTGCTACGTGGGTATCTCACCTCAGATTCCCCACAGTATGTATGCATTAATTAAATGTACATCACACCCTTCCTCACAAAAGAGTAAACTTGGCTAGGCAAAAAGAAAGGTGTGCATTAGATCCAGCCAGATGCTGGCTGAGTTTAATCACTGCATTTGTGAATAGTCTGGTCCTGCAAGAAAAAATGACTACAAATCACAGATCGTGATGATCAGTTTGCTTGCGAGATGTGCAAAGTATCAGCAGCAGCTTTGGCTCAAATTGCTTCCATTTGTGTTTCCCAAGGCACTTCTGGTCTCGTCCTCTTCCTCGCCGCACTGCAGCCACAGAAAACAGTTTATCATATTGAGAGGCTCGACGGTGTTAAGGATCCCCCCTTCCCCATCACAGAACTGGAGTGACGGATATTAGGGGACACAACAGGCACAGCAGCTCAAACACGACACCGTTTCTAAAGCTACTTGCATTTGCAACCAAGATCGAAGGGGGGGGGGGAATAATTTGGAACACGAATCAAAACGAGTCAGGAAAATGCTAAGAGTGTTTACAAAGGAGAGTACTCTGTGTTCCCTACTGAACTGAGCAACGTCTCTAACCTCTGATTTAGAATTCAAAGATGTTTGGCAGCCTCCAGCCCCTATGCTGGAAAGTCCCGATCCTGGAAGTTTTTTGTTTTCTTTTTTAATGCCAGTTTAGTTTGTATACCCAACTTTATGTTTCCATGACACACTGTGCCTGGTAGGAACAATGGGACTACATTAGAGCCAAGGAACTGTGTAAATACTAGTAGACCCAGGGCTTCCCCAGGGGTACTCAAGGGTACGCAGTACCGGTACCTATTTTTTGTTGCTGTTAAAAAGTGTGGCACTTTACTGTACCAACTTCATGATGAATACTGGGACCTACTTTTCTAGAAAAATAGCACTGAGTTGACCTGTGGTTGTTCATAAATCTATTGAGAGCAGGGGGAGTGGTGCAAAACTGATGCAATGAATTGCTCTCTCTCTCTCTCGGGCTCCTAGAAGAAAAAGGTTGATGTGCCTCCTGCCTCTTTTAAGTGCAAAGTATCAACCTGTTTTTACACTTCATTGGCTATAAGAAATGCCTTGTAATATTAATCCTAATAATCATTAATATTACAAGGCACTCTGGGTGGCTTTCAACCAATATAAAAACATAGTAAAACACCAGACATTAAAACTCCTCCATACAGGACTGCCTTCAGGTGTCTTCTAAAAGTTGTACAGTGGTACCTCGGGTTACATACGCTTCAGGTTACATATGCTTCAGGTTACAGACTCTGCTAACCCAGAAATAGTACCTTTGCTTCAGGATGAGAACAGAAATTGTACTCCGGTGGCGCGGCGGCAGCAGCAGGAGTCCCCATTAGCTAAAGTGGTGCTTCAGATTAAGAACAGTTTCAGGTTAAGAACGGACCTCCGGAACGAATTAAGTACTTAACACGAGGTACCACTGTATAGTTTTTTATCTTTTTGACATCTAATGGGAGGGCAACCAATTGGGCACCCTTGATTCCTTTCCTTTAAATATGATTCTTCCCTGAAGATGCTTAAGACAGATACCCCTGAGCAGGAGCAGGGAAACAGAAACCTTTAAACAAGCACAAAAGGTAGCCTTAATGAATTCCAGCAGCACTCTTGTCCTGCATTGCTGGGGGTGAAACTACATGACACTTTGAGTCTCTTTGATTCTATTGTCTTCTAATAATCCTAACACAATGTGGAAGCAATTGATTCTTTTATTTCCCTTTTTCTTGTGGCTATGAAGTTCTGCAAACTGCTCAAGCAACTGATACTGCTGTCTAGTTCTTGACACCTGATAAGAGGCAGCTGGTGCTTTCAACAGCAGGATGATGATGAGGGGCTCTGCTAAGCCACACCCACAACTCCACCTGCACAAAGCTCCATCTATATGCCCATTCCACCCAAGGAAAGCCCCCCTCCTATCAACTGGAACTGCAGAACGAAACCTCTACGTCCCAACCTACCAGTTGAAGACGAGTGATTTAAACAGATCAGGTTTCAAGAGAGGATAGGGAGAAAGCTGGGCGTAGATCAATTTTCTCAGCTCGTCTGCCCAGTTATAGATCCCTGGGCACCTGCAACAAGAGTTTATGTAACTAATGCAGGTGCTCAGAATTCGACAAAAGGGAGGAATTGCTTTCAGCCAAGAACCAGGAAACATTTCAAATAAGCCAGTTGAGAAGAAAGAGAAAATAAAAGCTGTACTTAGGTGCTCCTAGAAAAGCAGAACGTTATGTGTTTACCTACTCAAAGTATATAACTGCCATTGTAATATCTGGCAGAGCTGGTCATTAACTGTGATGAGTCATGGATCTGACCCATCTGCTACCTATGGCTGTTGGCTACGTCCAGAAACATTTCTGGTGGGAAAATATTTATCGGGTATATATTTTTTTAAAATGCAGAGAATGGCGAGAAAAATAACTACAACACTCTCAAAAAAGGGAGTTTCATTGCCAGTTTTCTGCAGGCAACTTCTTTTATTTATTTATTTAAAAATAATAATTTATTATCTGTACCCCACCCATCTGACTGGGATAATAATAATAATATTAATAATGAATTATTTATAGACTGCAATAACATTAAAAATATCAATGAAGTTTACAACAATATCTATATACAATTTTTTTAAAAAAACCATAGAAATCTAAGAGAAAACTGACTTTCAAAGGATAACTGTGTTTTGGTTCATATAATGGTTCTGAGAGTGCAAATTAGGTAGTTTCTCGTTAAAATGCAAAGCAAATTTCTCCCTTATCCCCTACCTGTGCATAGGTCCCTAGGCGTGGGCAAGTCATTTGCGATACGGCTGGATTTCTTGTTCAAGGGTCAAACAGAAGGGAGCAAACCAAATCAGACTCTCTGCTCCTTACTCCATTCTTCAAGCTTCAAAATCATCGAAGTATCAAAATCGTAGGGAATATATTTGTCACATTGCACTTTCAATATGGCAAAAGACGACAGCACACAATTTTTAAAAAAGAAAGCCAAATAAGACGAGTTTCTCAGAATCAGCCCTAAGGTCTCTCTGGAAAAATCTGCCTGACCAACTCAGAACATTGGTCCATCTAGCTCAGTGCTGTCTACACGGACTGGCAGCTGCTCTCTCCGGTTTCAGAGAGATGCCCTTGAGCGTATTAATACTGGCCTGACTTACAGGGAACTTGAGATGATTATTGAGACAACATATTTGACGGGCTTTGAACAGTCAAGAAAAAATGCTAAGTGTTGTTATTAAAAATCCAAGGAAGTGGCAAGTTTACCCAGGGCCTAAAAGAGCAAAGTGTGACCGCTTTGGATTTTGATGTTATTGCCACTGTCTCCATTTCTAGGTGGGCATGATTTTTCTACTTTAAAAACAACAACGTTTTTAGAGCAGTGCCTAACGCTTGAGGGCTGAGGCTATATTGATGACACTAAAAATAAAAGCGCTCTTTTCCGCGGAACCAAGTGCAATGCATTTGCTAGTCAATAAGGCTTGGCATTTAGAAAATGTTACACAGTGGGTCTCCAAAAGGCTACAGTTTCCGAGAACTTGGGCACTCCGCTTCAACAGCAGAGGCTGATATTTCTCTTTGTCTACTCCAGGCCTTGAGCATTCTCGAAATAAATGCTCAACAACGTCAGGAACAATAACAACTACTCATGGGTGCCAGATGAATTAGTAAATACCAGACAGGGAGTCCCACGCTGGCCTACAGTTCGTTCTTGGGGCAGTTGGGAGGACACGATGTTACAGCAAAGCTGTGTAGTCTTTACACACCTCCCATCAGATCACAGTTGAATGTCTGTGCCAGAGCTGAGCGTTTCAGAAGAGCTTAAGGGAATTTCTCAAAGCTCGCATAATTTCTTGCACTTAAGCCCTTTATCTTTTCTCCCTTTTTCCTCTTACACTCCCCAAAACACTCTTCCTTGGTTTGGGTTTTGCAAGGGACCTTCTTTTGTTTTATTAGAGAAAATGTGCTCTCTCCTCAACAAGTGAGGTCCAGCGCCGAGGGCCTTGTGGTGGTTCCCTCACTGCAAGAAGTGAGGTTACAGGGAACCAGGCAGAGGGCCCTCTCATTAGTGGCACCAGCCCTGTGGAACGCCCTCCCATCAGATGTCAAGGAAATAAACAACTATCTGACTCTTAGAAGACATCTGAAGGCAGCCCTGTTTAGGGAAGTTTTTAATGTTTGATATTTTGTCACTTTATGTTAGGAGCCGCCCAGAGTGGCTGGGGAAACCCAGCCAGATGGGCGGGGTATAAATAAATAAATTTAATAATAATAATAATAATAATAATAATTATTCCTCCAAAATGATGGCATGAAAGGCAATAATAAGCTTGTAACATTATTGTTTATGTTGCCTTCTTTGTAATGAATTTTACAATTGCTGCCTCATTCCATTCCTGTGTCCTGTATAGTCCTCTTTTGCACCCAGGTCACAGGAAAATACTGACAACATTGATACCACGGAAGTTACTGCTGGTTACATATCTGGCCACTGACCACTGCTTCCTTTCAAGGAATGAGAAAGAAAACTGATCTAAGTTGTAAGCTTTGGGGCTAGGTTCCGCTTCCCTCCATTCTAAAGAAAGAACTTGAGACTTGATTCCCTAAGAGATCACCTTGCCCCAGATATTCCTGTCCAAAGGTGTGCTTAGTTTGTACTAAAAACTGGGCTTTTAGTGTTGCAGCCCAAGAACCCTAGAATAAATTACCAGCCAAAGTCAGACTGGTACTCAGTCATGATGTTTAGGTGACTATAGATGTTTTTTTGTTTTGCTTTCCCTGAGGTGTAACCCAGTTGTGTATGAATTACTTGTCTGTTGAAATGCTTTTATTGTTTTAGAGCTTGTAGAAATGGTTTTGATTGTAGAATTTGTACTTTTTGTATTTTATCTTATTTTTAGATTGCTGTACACTGCTTTGATGGCCTCTGACTATAAAGCGCTTTATAAATTTATAGCATAATATATTGTATTACTATATGTATTCTCCTTTCTCAATACAGATTAAACATTTGAATAAATGTTTCTAGACAAGTGGTACCCATTCACAAGATAAACAGTCTCAATCACTGCTCTGAGAAGGCAAACAAATGCAACATTTGTTTTCATATACTGAGCTTTACTGTCAGAATGTTTAATTCTGGAGCCCCACTAAATGTCTATGGACAGCCTATGTAGGAGGAGTGAAGGAGTCAATTATCACGTTGGTGGTATTTGAGATACAATTTTTATTTATTTATTTATTTTCTTTCAAATGCCAAGCTTGGATTAGAGCCAAGCAATAACTTGAATTGTATACTCATAAACACAATCTATGCAACTGAAATAATCTGTTCATTGTTTACATGTTTATATCTGGACAATATTTTTAAAAGTGTTTTTAAAAGAACTGCATTGCTGCTATTTAACTAGCCTTGAGTTTTAAAAGGTCATTCTGACCTTGAGATGGGCTTGTCAGGAAATGCACTTCTTTTTGTCCCACTTTCTGCCTTTGATTTAATCTTTTCCAAGATGGCTAAATAGCTGACCTCTAGATTTCCATTTAAAATGCTGATTTCTCCTGAGCTGATCTATACTAGCTATGCAGCTGTCTCCAACAATCAGATGTGAGAGCGTGTGGTTTTGTGTCTATCTTATACTTTTGATATTTTCCTGAAGACAGTGTACACTATACAGAAAACAATCCGGCATGTGTTGGAACTGGAGACAACTGCCAAAACATCAGAATTCTTTCCAGGCTCCTTTTATGTGGAAAGGAAGGTGAAGTGGGAGTGGCTTAGCAGAGTGGGCGGGATTTTTAACTTTCCACTTATTGGATACATCAGCTGTCCCGAATGAATCTCTATCCTTATGTAACAGGTGGACAAGGAGAATATCCTTGCCAGAATGGGCCAGCTGTACTCCTGTCCCCACTTTTGAGTCCAGCTATTATTAATCATTCATTTTCAAGGAATGCACTCCAAGCACCATTTCTTTAATTCTAAAAGGGCAAAAACGGGCAGAGTATTTTTTGAGGTCATTATTAATAGCGAGAAAATATTTTCAGAACCAGAAGGTTTGTTTTAAAATGCGAAAAACCCCTTAAACGAAAATGCAGGGGAGAGCATGAAACAAATTGCTGAGTGCCCAGTGACTTGTCAGCTTTCCTAGAGTGTCCTTGATTTTTTTCACAACTGCATTTTAATGAGAAGTGCCTTTGTTTACAGAATATGGCAGAAGCAATGGCAGCAACTTGGTCCTTTAAAGCTTATCGAAAGGGCCTCGTTGACAGCAGGCATTTAATGTCACATCTTCCTCTGGCTTCACACGCCCCATAATTTTAGACACTCCAGGTTCATATTCATCATTTCCCCACATGTGTCCCATCGTACAGATGATTTTATGGCCATGCAGCCATGTAGAAATAGATCTCCATGCAGAAGCTGCACTCCCTGAGACAAACATTGTGCCAGCTGCTAATTAACTCGAGTGTTGCCTGCGCCAAAGTCATGGTTCAGAACGGCTTCGAAGATCAGGACAAAGGTTGTGTCTGTATTAAAGCAACATGGCCCCATTTCCAGAACAAAGGCTGGAATCCGGAGAGCAACAAAGCCATACAAGAGGTGCCTCAGCAGCAAGAACTTCTGCTTTATTCCTATTACTGAATAACTGACAAGGGCAGATCACACAAACAATCGTCCCCTTGCCACATGGCACGGCTGTCCAAGTGTTTCACCATGCCATCAATCTTTATTTACGTAATCCCCCACCCCGCAAAATTAAGTCTTTTCGGTAGCGGATTATATTGAACACAGTGTTCTGTGCAGAGTGTACACAAGTTAAGAGTTACACTGCACGCATTTGACTAAATAGAGGAAGCCACCAATAATCAAAGAGAGGAAAGATGGAATATAACCTCTCCAAATTATGAGAATCAACCATTTTCAGATGTTGTTGTTACCTTTAAGCCTTGTTAGCAGTGCAGCCTTATCTACGGTGCAGGATTAAAAATTAGGAAGACAATGCATGATAGTTTGGTCCAAACTCTCAAGCATATTAACATGTCCTTGAGAATATGTCATCAGCTCTCAGACTTCAGGCTTACTTTTAGAGTGTGTGAGAATAACAGAAAAGCCCACTCTGTTGTGTTTCTGCAGGTCACTGAGCAGGCCAAGTCTCCTGACTGAAAGCCTAGAGCAGTGACTCATACAGAGATGCAACGGGCAGCTTCTTTGAGAAGAAATTCTGTTCTCTGCATTGGCCGTGACTGACTGACTCAAGCACATCTGATGTACATAACACATCCCCAGTGATACTGACTGGAAGGAGGAAAAACTAGAGCAGGGAATCATATGGTGGCATAGCGGGCAGCCTCCTCTGCTGGTTTCCTATGGAATCATAAGAAACTTTATCTATTTAGCTCAAACTATGTACCTGGGTACATTAGTATTTTGGAATTTACAGGTGCATCAAGATCCTTTAAGGAAGTGCCTCTGCGGCCTGATTGCACTATACTTTTTCTTCTGCATTTAAAGCCTTCTTTGTCCACATCAGTGGAAAGGTGATCTTGGCCTTCATCTAGTCCTTCAGTAAGAAGGGCTAGATGAAAGAACTATTTCCTTGTCCATCTTGTCCATTATTTCCTTGTCCATCTTGTCCATTTTCTGCAGCACTATGAATGTCCTAAATAATAATAAAAATGTCTGCAGTATGTATGGGAAAGAAGACAAAAAGCCTATTCTAAGCATTGCAGGCTTGACATTTCAAAGTGATAGATCTGTGGTCCTTTGTACAGGCAATTTTCAGCCCACAACATACAAAAATATGTGGTTATTCATCCAAATTCTCTAAGCGCAGTATTTTATTTCAGTGCCTGACAGCTATGGAATGTTCCAGAATTTCTGTAGAGCTCAGCAAACACATTCTCAACCAGGAGATGGTATTTGGAGGAGGAGGAGGAAGAAGAAGAAGAAAAGAAAGAAAAGAAAAAGGTATTCCTTAGTGGCGAGGACGCTATCTCCTTCATGCTTTTGAGAGCCACAAGTGATTGTTTCTGAAAACAGGAAGTTAACCAATATTGTAGAAACATTTGTTTAGGAATTTTGAAAGTCTATTGTCTTCCTTGAGCCACACCCGTGATGAAAGTGAAAAAGCCACGGCCTGGTATTTATAAAGAATTTGACATTTCCACAATGCTTTTGCCTGCGAAAACATAAAAGCCAACTTGTCTGAAGACAGGCTCACTCAATTTGCTTTGCCCTTTCCAAAATGCTAATCAATTGGTTTCCTCAGACAGTACCGTATATATTCCTGGACTCATACAACTCAAAAAGATTTCATACCATTGCAAAGTCATGTCTTGGAATGGTTCTGCTTCAGGTGCAGCTCTGTGGGCTGCCCTCTTCCTGCGTTAATCATCACATAAGTGAAACAGCAAGACTGGCTTCCACAACCCCCTTATTCCAGAAGAGTCCCATAGTGTCCAAGGTGACTTCAATGTAACTCCAGCAACTCTCACCCACTGTACATGGAACCTCAAAGTATTAATTTAGGAAATAAAACGGCAAGATATAGACATTTAATTTATTTTACAGTGAGATACCTCAGCTTCCAATGGATAGAGCTCATATTTCTTTAAAATGATTATGAATCAACTGTAATCGTATATACCTAAGTGCTTTTCAACAGAATAAAATGGATCATTACTATCATTTTAACTATCATTTAAAAAAACAAAAACCAGCCAAAAAAGACAACTAAAAGCAACTAAATAAAGACTAAAACGGTCATTCATTAAAAATGTTAAAAGCCTGAGTAAACAGATACATGTTCACTGAAATGGCAACAATGGCAACGCATGACATACCTGTAATGGGTGGGAGACACTTCTGCCAAGGAAGGGGCCACCACAAAGAAGGCTTTTTAAAAAAACACAGATGTAACTTTCAAGTTTTTAATATGGCTTTGAGCAGTGCTGTTTTGCTAGAAAAAAAGAGGGGCCAAACTCACCATGAACAAGTCCCTCATTCTCCTACAATTGCAATGGCGCCACCTGAGAGGTGCCGGAACTGAGTTTCCCCTGAAAAAAAGCCCTGGCTTTGAGAGAGGGTCTTTTGCTGAAAGAAACAGATATTTGGGTCAAAAACCATGTGCCACAGAGAGGATCCTTCCTTCCCAGGTTCACACACAGTCGCCAAAAGTATCCCAAATCAAAGGGTGAAAATAACCATTATTCTTTAAATAAAATTTTTAAGTTTCCTTTGCCAAAACCTTTAAGAAGAAGAAGAAGAAGAAGAAGAAGAAGAAGAGCAAAGATTAGTGTGACTATTAATATCTGTCCAGAAGATGCAATCTTTTATTCACAGTACAGGCCCCACAGACAAAAAGGCATTTGGATTTTCCACTCCACCCCGTCGCAAAATGTCTGCTTTTAATTAAATGGAGCCAAAATAATCTTTTTTAAAAAAGAAAGAAAGAAACCCTGTGCCTAGAAATAATTCTTAGCTTTACAGTGACAAAGGAAAGCATATGTGGGTTTTAAGGAATCAAACCCAATAGATGGAGCATGGTGCTGTCTCTAATTTACAGAAGAAGAAACTGCATATTACGTGACACACCCAAAACTGTACATAAACCTCTGCGGCTAGGTTAAGACTGCTAAAGACGGAGGATTCACATGAGCTACTGTCCTCCTTAAGATGACATGTGAGTCATCCTATGTATGGCTCTAATTATTGAAATATATTCCCCCCCCCAAAAAAGAGAGAGACCCTCCAAAACATCGTCATACTTAACAATATGGAAGTGATCCAACACCATCTCCTACAATCACCATTGAATTCAATGGGATTTAAGTGGCTACAATGCAGCTGTGATGATGGATAACAGAGGCCATTTCTCCAGGACTGATTTTAGTCTCTTTTTTTCCTTTACTGTTTAAATGTAATGAGATTTTATCACTGTATTAACTGTTCTGACGTATTTTATTGATTGTTCCCTGATTTGTGAGACGACTGTCCTAAAAAGCAGTATAAAGTCTCTTAAAACAAACAAGAATGTTTCCAAGAAGGAAGACTAACCAGCAGAAAAAAATAACCAGTTTTATTTTATTTTTTGAAGGGTTTAATTCATAAGGGGGTAAAATGGTCACCCTTGCATGGTCAATGATATTTAGAAGGATGATCATGCATGTGCAAAAGGCATTTCCCCCTGCAGAATCTGAAATCAATAACGATGCCTCAGCCGGCCACAACCCAACCCTGACAATTTTAGGAGTATAAAACCAGGAAATTGATTTTCAATATGCCCAACAGCCCAACACCACCAGAAACGAATAACCTAAATATGAAGTGAACTGAGAATGATTTCAGGAATTAAATGAAATGCCAGGGGGGGAATGATGTCTGGGTAGATATAGAGAAGGCCGGAGACACAAAGCAAGACGACCTTGTTCTACGCACAACAGAGTAATTCGCATGGATAAATCAGATTTTCCCAAATTACTGTCTAGCTGGAAAAAAGAATTATTGGGGAGGCAGCTGCACTTTCCACTATCACAGGTGCTGAGTCAATGCTATCTGTAATAAGGGCAGGAATGAACCATATGAGCCGCCTTTTAAAACCGATTTCCACCGTGCGGAAAATAATTCCAACAGCAAGTACTTCAAGTGAATCCTAATTTAATTGATTTGACACAAAGAACATTTTGTAGTAGCTTTCGTAAGCTTCGGCTTTCCTCTTCCCCTTGCTAGTTTTTTTCATTCTACGAAATGAACCCATTTGGCGTTATTAGTATGCAGTCGCAGGTGGTATTCCTCTACTGTAGAAAACTGCTAGTAATGTTTCCTTCCCTCCCAAGGAAAAATGGTTGCAGTCTAGCATAGGAGAAAGAGCTTCAACTGCAGGTGCCTTTCAGCACCACAGTAAACTCATGCCATGCACACACCAACACCAGGCATGTGAAGCTATAGCTCCTTTCAAAGTTACTTATTCCATCCTGATCTAGGATTCTTCCCCATGCATAGAAATCCAGAATTTGGCAATCGCCTTTCCCTGCTGAGATTATGAACACTCATTTAGCCCAAGTGCTCTAACAAGGCATACATCTACTAGGCAGTTAGTCTCATTCAATTCAGTGGGACTTACTCTCAAGTAAGCAAGTTGCGAGATGTACCAATACAGTTCACCTTTTTATCAGTGGCACACTGTACCACTGTCTTATGGCAGCCGTTTCCTCCACATCATTTTCTAACACTGACATCAACAACAGTGATGGCATGAAACCATTTCCTCCTCCTCAGAAGCTTATTGTGCCGAAACTAACAACACTGGCTCATAAGAGCCTTTTAAGACCACGCTGAGGTACAAGATCAATTACCAACCGTCTTCCAAGACTTACTTTGTAGTGGAAAATAGCAAGACCTTAGAACACCTGGCTTCTCTTAACAGCAGGGCAAGGCAAAGCAAACAGAGCAGGGGTAGAAGCCAACAGAGGTTCCATACATTTAAAGTACAATTCTCCACTCCCTCCCCACACTAAAGACTCATGGGGACTGTGGTTTGTTAAGGGTGCTGGGAATGTAGCTCCATCAGGGCAAACGAAAGTTCCCAGGATTTTTTGGCTGGGAGGGGAATGTGGTTTAAATGGTGTCTATGCAACAAGACTCTCCATTTTTTTCAGTCTAAAGGTGTGTGCCAGTCCAACCCAGAAGCATTTGCAGGTGGCCAGAGCATATTACTTGACCCACTCAGGAATATTTAGTGTCACAAGGCTTCCTGCTAACTGGCAGGCTCAGCTAACTGACAATGCAAGTGTGTACACTTAGAGCCAAAGGAGAGAGCCCTGAATCATGAATAATGGCCTACGGCAAGGATGTCCAACAGGTAGATCGTGATCTACTAGTAGATTGTGGGGTGTCTATGGTAGATCGTGGGGCCCCCCAACCTAAAAGAAGTTCAGCAACTTTGGTCACTGCTAGTTTGTTTATTGTGGGAGTAGATCTCAGTCTCTTGAAAGTTGGACATGCCTGGCCTATGGGTACAGCTGGAGTCATCCACACAACCAGATGGGAAATGCTGGTATTGTAATGACTGTGTGAACTAAAACACAAAAGCAGCAGAGGTGAAATCCACAGGCAATTTCTGACCCCAAATCCCTTCCCTCTGAATGTCAGATGTGTGCGGGGTATGTGTGCTGTGGTTGCACAGTAATAAGGGGAAAACTCTCTTCACGTGAATAGAGGCAAACTCTTATTTGTGTAACCCAAAACTGGTTCTGGAGCTAAAGGCAAGACAACTCAAAATAAAAAAATTCCTTCCAGTAGCACCTTAAGGACCAACTAAGTTAGTTCTTGGTATGAGCTTTCGTGTGCATGCACACTTCTTCAGATACACTGAAACAGAAGTCACCAGACCCTTCTATATGGTGAGAAGAACTGGAACTGGAACTGGAACTGTATCTGTAACTGGAACTATGGAAGGCACCACATTGAGCCGCAAAAACTTCTCACTATATAGAAGGGTCTGGTGACTTCTGTTTCAGTGTATCTGAAGAAGTGTGCATGCACACGAAAGCTCATACCAAGAACTAACTTAGTTGGTCTTTAAGGTGCTACTGGAAGGATTTTTTTTATTTTGTTTTGACTATGGCAGACCAACACGGCTACCTATCTGTAGCAAGACAACTGTTATTGTTCTTATTTGGTGGTCCAA
The DNA here is from genome assembly GCF_964252035.2 of Podarcis erhardii. NCBI lineage: Eukaryota > Metazoa > Chordata > Lepidosauria > Squamata > Lacertidae > Podarcis > Podarcis erhardii. The sequence goes on along the minus strand of NC_138497.1, from coordinate 74,492,665 downwards.
AGAGAATTCATTAACTTCCATTTGTCCAGTCTGACTATTATTTAGGCACATGAAATGGGTGGCAGTTGCATATGTTATGATAGTTGTTTTGTACAAAACATTGGATAAAGAGTGCAGAACAGAGTTGGGACAAACAAGGAATAAAGTCTCTTAAAATGTAGCTGTGACAGTTACTGGTAAAGTGTAGTTATAATTATTGGTAGCAGCATACCACTGAAGCCTTCGTGTTATATTATGATGATCAGTGTCCCCTGTTATTAAAACTTGGCTGAGGGCTTGAAGAAGAGGTGCTCTTTGTTTGTAAATTAGCTAAGTATGTATTAGAGAGTTATTCAAAAGCCCCATTGTAAGCCAACAGCTCCTGTACACAATTAGCATTTTAATGAAGCTGCTTCACCTGTACTCTGTTGGTAGATTTTATGCTCTTTGAACAACCCTTTAAGGTTGCTCTTAGTACATTTACGATGCCATGTTAATTTTAACTCTACATCTGCATCAGATTCCCCTATCCCAAAACACCAAGACAAACCGGAACAACCTGTATAAGCTCCCCAATAAGTGTGTTTAGGACTGGAATAATTAATCAAGCTCCACAATTTTAAGCACAAATGAACTGCACAATACAGAAGATTCTGGTAAAACTTTTGTCCACCTCTGGAAATCAAAGTAGAAGAGCCATGGTTGCAAATGGCAGATAACAAGCAGCTTAGGCTTAGGCACCTCTACCCTTTGGGACAGTTATTCTTCAGCAATGCATGTGAAACAATGAGGTCTGGGCTGAGCAACTCCAGGTTGATTTATTATTTTTACCCCGATTTAAAAACAGCACCAGGGCCAAGCCAAACAAGAGGATAGCACACAAGGCTAATTTTAGAACCAGCCAGGTAGCAACCATGTGAAGTATTCTCCCATTCAAGCCACAACAGAAACTCAGCATATGTATAGTATTCCACTTATTTTAACAGGCTTTAAGCTTGTTTCGTGGGAATACGTACTCAATCGTACCCAGCATCTTTGGCAAAAGGGCCTGGTCTCAAACTATCACTTCTGCTGCTGTTAGCTTCAGGCAGACCTGCTGCATGCTGTAGAATACAGATGCATTTGTTAGACTTTCAAGACTTTTCCCACCAAGGAAGTATAGAAGACAAGTTTTACTAGCTGAGCGAGTTCCAGGCTGCACTCAAAAAGATGAACAGCCTGGAACTGGAGATAATAATACTGGTCCTTATGCCTCATTTGGCCATTTTAAAGACTAATTGTTTCAATAAGTAGTCTGTACAGTGTTTTGAAACTGTATGTATAATTAGCAAACAGCTGTGTTATTTCACTGAAGTCCATAGTTTGCTAGACAGTTAAAATGAATTAGAAGAATCCCATTCCAGAGAACATTTTAACCACAACTGAAGTCATCGGGAAGATTTCCAGTAAGGGCAATGAAAGCTAGACAGAAGTTCAAATGAGGCTGAACTTACGCTGGACTTCAATTTTCTTCACTGTAAATTGGTGGCTTGATGATTAAAAGAATGAAGGTGTACCTAGGGTTTATTTTAAAGCAGAAGTTAAAAGCCTTAGGTGGGTAAAAGGATCTTCACCTGGTGCTGAAAAGGGCTTAAAGAAGGCACCAGTCAATTTTTTGGGGGGAGGCGGTTCCATAATTGGGGTACTACCACGGAGAAGGCCCTGCCCTTTGTAGCCAACTGCCTCCCCTCACTTGGTGGTGGCATATGAAGCAAGATGAGCCTACCCGTGTGACCCCAAACCATAACTGCCCTGGAGCCAAACAGTCTCCTCCCAGAACCACCTTCTGGAAATGGCCACCCAAGCAGCCCTGAAATTTTAATCAGTGTGTAATACTGTACAATCTTGCATGGTATTAACAAGGAATGTTGTTTTTCGAATACTGCTTGAGAAATTAAAGTGGGAAGCCTTGCATCGGACTGAACATCCATCCAGCATGCTGTTACAACAGTGTCGAGTCAAATGCCTTTGGAAAGTCAACAAGTGGGGCATGAGGGCAGTAGCTGTCTCCCGCTGTTGTTCCACAGAACCTGCTATTCAGTGGTACAAACGGAACCTGCAACAAAAAGTGTGGACTCCTGTTCAGGGTTCCAGCCAGCCAGCCATGATGATATTCCATTCCATTTTCTCTTCCATCTGGCTATCTGTTTTCTGCCCACAACCACTGAATTCGCTTAGCGCTCACTGGGTTATCTCCCCCAACCACCCAATTTTGTTCTCTCTCTCTCTCTTTATACAAACTTCATAAACCTGGGAGTTTCTCTGAGCCTGTTGATGCCTCCCTCCTTTGGATGGATGATGCCACTGTAGCTATGTAAGCAACAACACTCACCTCTGAACACTGGAAATAGGGGGAATGATTTGTCTGTGCCACTGTCACATCCCTCCATCCCTTTATATTTCAACTTTGATTTATCTACTTTACAATTAGAACTGAAACTGCCTAGCTAGCACTGTTCTCTTATACCTGGAGATCACAGAGGTTACAAGAGCAGTCATTAAATTCAGATCTTCAGTTTTATTAGTTTTTATCCTCCCCAGGTCACCAGGATAGGAAAGGGAATGAATCTCAAGATAAATCAAAAGAATTCGGATATGGTCTCCAAAAGCAAAACATTTACATCAACTTCCGAATCAGCAGAAGTGCCCCATATTCTAAAAACAAACACTTTTAGCATAGTGCTTGCAAATGCATGCACATTTCCCACATATCTAAGAGTCTAATAGCTTTTAACTCTTCTGTTTAGGAATGATGAGTTCCAGATATACACAGATCATAATGCAGCAGGGACAAGGTGGATTTGAAAGCTTTTTATTTATGTCACCAGGAGAGGCTGGGAAAACCAGCCGAGAATTTGACTTCCAATCCCCTTGGGGTGGCGAGAGGTTTGGGGCTGCTTTTGCAAACCTGCTGCGGTTGGCAAAGTGCCTTGGCAACAGTATATTTCAGAATTTAGTACCGGTAACTCATAAATGAATGCCAGAAGTGGCAGGTGCAGAATCCCAAACACTCCAGATGCAAAAAGGGGGAACGGGGAATGGGTGATTTAAAATAAAACAGTATGGAAAAACTACACAGATCTGTCAAGGAATGATTTAAGAAACGAAAGAAAGAAGCATAAGTGCAACAACATACTGATACATTTCATCAAGCAATCTGCTTTCAGTATATTTGGCTAGATTTCAGAACCAATTAACACCAATATGGAATCCTCAGCTGGTTAACACAGAGCTTCTCCTTGTTGCATTTCCCCCTTAAAGGCGCCTTAACAGCAATCTCTAAAGCGCTGTGGGGAATGTTTCATTCCCCCTGTGGAGTTACACATCTACACAACAACCTCTTGTGGGATATTCCCCTCCACCCATTCCAATATTATAGGCAATATCCATCTTGGTGGTAATTCAATTACCCCCCCCCCCAAAGAGTATCCAGAACAGAAGACATTCCACTGGCCCTTCAAATCACACACTGGACCAACAGGGTGTTCCTGCCTTCCTTGAATGCATCATGTAGCCAAATGGCAATGAAGGGTTGTAGCCAATGGCAGTCCTACTCAGAGTAGGCCCACTGAAATTAATGGACCTTAGTGACGCATGTTCATTGATTTCAGTGATTCTACTCTAAGCAAGACTAGCACTGGATACAAAGAGCTCTACAAGAGGTGATGCCATTTTGGCTTTGAAAGGTTCACAGTGAAATGGGAGACGTTTTCATTCATATTGCTAATCCTACTGAAGAGTCAAATGAGAAATGTTTAAGGGAAATGTTTTATGTTGACGCTGAAGACAACGAAACTGCATTCTTAGAAAGATACTGATGAGGTGGAGAAAGACAACAGCATCCAAAAATCACTGGATATGTACTCAGAAGACATTGCTTCTGTTGTCTTTGAAGATGAACTGCAACATTTCCTGTATTTTGTCAGGTACCACGTCTCCAAATGTAGAAACAATTCTTAAAATGTTGTTAGCATTACTCACATCAAACGCAGCTGGTGAGAAATCATTAAGAGAGTCAAAAATGACATGTGTTCTACTAGATATCAAGCATATTTAACAAGTTCAGCAACTTTAGCAATCAGAAGTTCCACACTGCGAGATGTAAATTGTTGATGTCTTTGTGTGAAAGAAATGTTGATTAAAAAAAATATCTTTGAATGTTTATTCATTTTGTTCCTTTAAATAAAGGTCATTTTTCGGATGATGCGAAGTGCTTTCTTTTTAACTCTCTATATAAGCATATCATTAACTGGGAAAAAAGAAGTACTGTTTAACAGTAAGGAAAGATAGCCCTTGTTATCAACAAACTCATTCTTAAGCAGTTAGCTCTGTCATAATTTTGGGCATAGTCATGTTTATTTATTTAGGTAAATGAACAGAGTCCCCGCAAAGGGTTGTGTACAGAGCCCTAAAAACAGAAATTCACCCTGGTAACCACCATTCTCCTTTCAGTGCTGGCAGTGCTTTTATATCCAGGTCCTATTTATGAGGTTTTCATGGGTATCCAGCTGTCCCCTGTGAGAATAGTTTGCTGGGCTCTTCAGTGAAGATCCTCCACAGTGTAAGCTTTTTAAAAAAAAACGAATACTGCAATTTATTTTTATTATTTGGTTAGGCATCTGACTTCAAGGAGAAATCAGAGCAGGTCTCTCTTAAGTATATGCTTGTAATTATTCTATTATCATATGCTCTGCTTTGTGGTCTACTCGCCATTCTAAGATGGAGGATCAGAAGCAAAGGAAGAAAGGGTTAGAATCAGGCAACTCAGTGTCCTGACCCTTGAGCTGCCTCAGCTTCCTCTCATATTTGACCAGAGAAGCTGCCGATTCTAAGAAGCTGCAGACTCTATTAACAAAAGACAAGAGTTCCACAGGTCTGCACAAGAATACTCTTAAAAATGCATTCCCCCATCAAACACTTTAACCCAGATGAACATTTTAAGAAATGGCCCAGGGCTGGTGTTGGTGCAAAGAGGCATATACCGGTAAATCCATATTAGCATGGAATCAAATGATGGGATTTTGAAGGGGGGGGGGAGGATTTCCCAATCCTTGGTTATAATAATAATAATAATAATTTTTTATTTATACCCCGCCCTCCCCAGCCAAGGCCGGGCTCAGAGCGGCTTACAAGCAATAATAAAAACAAGATTAATGATTACAACTTAAAAACAAAAATAAAATACAACTTTAAAATAATGGAACATTAAAATATTAAAATGTAGCCTCATCGCAGGAGGAGAAGGAAAAGGGAAAAAAAATGAGAGAGAGGGAGGGAGGGAGGGAGGGAGGGAGGGAATCAAATTGGCTCCAAGCCAAAGGCCAGGCGGAACAACTCTGTCTTACAGGCCCTGCAGAAAGAAATCAGATCCCGCAGGGCCCTGGTCTCATGAGGCAGAGCGTTCCACCAGGCCGGAGCCAGTGTTGAAAAGCCCCTGGCTCTGGTTGAAGCCAATCTAACTTCCTTAGGGCCAGAGACCACTAGGGTGTTGTTATTTATGGACCTTGAGGCTCTCCGTGGGGCATACCAGGAGAGGCGGTCCCGTAGGTACGAGGGTCCTAGGCCGTGAAGGGCTTTAAAGGTCAAAAGCAGCACCTTAAATCTGACCCTGTACTCCACCGGGAGCCAGTGCAGCTTGAAAAGCACTGGGTGAATATGCTCCCATGGCAGAGACCCCGTGAGGAGCCTCGCTGCAGCATTCTGTACCCGCTGGAGTTTCTGGGACAGCTTCAAGGGCAGCCCCACGTAGAGCGAATTACAGTAGTCAAGCCTGGAGATGACCGTCGCATGGATCACTGTGGCCAAGTCGGGGTGGGAAACCTATTGACAAACCTATTGTACAAGGAGTGTTTGAGCCATGAATTTGGTACTTTTCAGCTGACACAATGCGACGCTGCTCATTCATACTCTTATCACGATAGCCTGGGAGCTGTCTGCTCAGTCAAAGGTCCTTTCCTGACTCCCATACAGAAATGGCTCAGCAACTTCCATTTCTGACCACTTGTAGCTGGGTCAATACTGCTGGAGATGTAACTGTAGCACTATATGATCTCCAATGACAAATTAATGATAATAATGATAATGATAATAATGTCTGCATCACTAAAGCTTGCGTGGCCTACCAAGGAAAACATTGATTTATGTTTTGGATTTAGATTCTACTGCCTGCCAACATTTCAGTGTTTTTACATAAGAGTTGTGCGACACATGGAAATACTTATGCATGGAGGCGGTAAATCAGAGGTCCCCAACATGGTGCCCACCAGCACCTCCTATGGTGCCTGTGAAAGGTCTCAAGAAATATCCTCTCAAAACTCCACAGTGCCTCAGAGACTGTTTGGTCTTCCAGCTCAGTACCTGTTTGAATTGGCTCAACCTCGCCTGCAATGAACACCCCCTTCCAAACATTCCCACATGTCACCGAATGCCAGAACTAAATACCCTTCCACCCTTCCGTTCTGAACACAAGAGAGGTGCAAAGAGTTTCTCTCTCTCAGCAAGCATGGAGGTGGCTGGTGGAGGTTTCTTTTCCTTTTCTTCATTGGGCACCTCAAAGGCTGAAAAGCTGCAAAAAGCAATGCACAAAAGATGAAACGCCTGAAAAGATGCAATGGCAACACCTAGTCTCCCCCAAGCCTCATTGTTCCATATTCTCTTCCTTGGAAGATTAACACCTACCTCCAAAAATTAAAAATAATACTATCTGACAGCTCCCATGAAGTTAGCCATCATTTTGTGTCACAGTGTAAATGTGGAGCAGGAATCACACCGCGTGGGTTCCCTTTAAGAGCAGCTTAGCAGAGAGCACGGACATTCCTCTCATGAAAGGAAAATCTATTCTCTGCACAGATGTGCCAGCTGCTTATCAAAATCAACCTGCTGGCCCACTATTAATCCCAGCAGCCCTTTCCAATGGGAAGTGGTGCGACATCACCCAGCACCCTCAGTGAGTCATACATCTGATAAGGGTCACATCCCACTTCCTCCCTTGTGATTAAATCAACAACAGCAACACAAAGTAACCAGACAGGATATGGAGCTCATGGGTAGCTGAGCGGGCAGTTTTCAAGATGCAGAGAAAGGGCTGGTTTTCTCCTGCCACGTTGTCTGGGGTGATGAATAGCCTCCAGCTCCATGCGGCTTCTAATCTCTAGTGAAGGAAATGTGCAACTGTTTACCACACCTCCGCAGAGTCCAGGAGTCTGCAGCATCATATTCAGAGATAACGGCAAATGAACTGCACTGACATGATATTAAATCCATGAATCAACCACCCCTTTCCTCGTGACCTCAAAGCAATGAGAGAGAAAGGAGCCCTGGCGTAAATGAATGCAATATGAAGACAGGCATTTGTTATTAGCATTGGGATGGCATCGGTGCTGAGGGCAGATAAGCAAATGGTAACTTTCATGCACCACCGAGGCCATCTATCAGGAGGCAGAGTGAGGCGATAAGACAGATGCTTCGTGGGTGGGTGGGGAACAGACCATGGCGGTGAGGTATTGGAGAACAGAGCTGGGTGAGCTATGTGGTCTGCCATACATTACTTAAGTCAGGTGCATGGGGAACCTTTGGTCCTCCAGATGTTGCCAAACAACAAGTCCCATCATCCCTGGCCACTTGCAGGGGCATTGTAGAGGCATGATGGGCATTGTAGTTCGACAACAGGGTGGGGACAAAGGTTCCCCTCTCCTGTCATAAGCTAGTCTGCTGCCCTCAGGTTGGATGGAGGACACTATGCCATCACCAGTGTTGAAGTAAATTAAACTCTCCATCTAGTTGGCTTCTGTTTGTTGAAGAGGGGAGGGTACCACCTTGTCCTTTGCCTCAGGTAGCAAAATACCTTGGACCGGCCTTGTCATCTGTCCACAGGAAGTGAGAGTCAAACAGTGTTGAAAGTAAGATGCCTGCTGCTCATAAGGTCTCTCAGAGTTAATATACAAATGCAGAAAACGGTTTTATCAGTCCATCCCAAGCTTTTTCACCCCTCTGCACTAACTGCTATAATAAAGCCAACAAAACAAATAAGTCAATGATACATAAATATTCACACACATATTCATGTTGCAATAAATTACAAATGGGGGAACATAAAAGCAGAAGGGTATAATAATCCCATTGAGATTAATGCTATCGTTTTTTCCTAGCAGCATAGCCATGTAAAACCAGAGAGGCTTTGCCATTCTTAAAGGAATAGGCTTTTTTGGGGTGGGGAATCACACCCCAGCACTGCTGAGGAACAAGCACAGAGCCCCACCTAACAATCTCTCCTGCTGACAATTTGGGTTTCCTCTCTCACAGCAAGGCAGTAGACAGCTCATTTGATTCCTAGTGCAAAAAGCAAACAAATCCATATTTCACCTGTGCTAACATGCCTTTTGTTAGTTCATGTTGGATAAGTACATTAATCTTGGTTCTTTGAATGGTTGGACACATGGTCATCTTTTTAAAAATGACCGCAATCTGACACATGGATGCATGAATGTATCCAACAAAAGCGGGCTAGAAGAGTAAGGTTATACTGCAGGAAATAGCTGGGTAGGTCTACTCCAGCAATCCCCTCTCACCAGTCTAAAAAGCAAATATGCGGTCTTCAGGGATATGAATGGAAAACAATCACTTTCAAGGGCACATATTACAGCCATGACACCAGCTCATATACACACCTAAGAAACCTGCAGAACCTTCATCCAGGTGAAGACAAGTCAGAACTTGGCTTATTATATGAACACAAAGCAGTTAATAAGCAAGGAAAAGCCACCTAGATAACATTATTGATCTTGGCCTCCATACAGGTCCCTGTTGTAAGAGATTTGGTAATCTTAGATAAGACCAAGTGCCTCTGAACACCCAGAACTTTGAAGATGTTGCACCACCCACTGAACCCTTCACTTCCTTTAGCAATTCTGATAAGAAAGGAAAACCTTGTCCATAGAACAGGTCAGCTGCTTTCAGTCAAAAGCAAACCAAAGAAGTGTGAAATGTTGACACAAGCTCATGTCTAGCTAGTCTAATGCAACACAAGTAATCTGAGGTCTCAGAGTACTCCACAGGAAAACTCTCTTTCTGACAACCAGCAGTTTCAGCTCTCACTTTCCTCCAAGCTGTTAATTAAATAAGTGACTTAGTAATTCAAGGGTGGAAAAATCCTCTTATTTCAGCCTTTCACTTGAACAGTCGTGTATCAGTGCAAGATCAAACAGGTTGGTCAGCTTTTTACAAATATGCACAGAGCATGAAGAATTTAATCTGCTACAATGAAAGACAGAAATGGTTTAAGGCAAAGGCTCAGAGAGATTATTTGCTCCTGCCCCCATCAATGATGCTCTGGAACTGAAAATATTATTGTGCCAATTTTGTATGCCTGGGTCCTGGAAGAAAGGAAGCAGGCAGCGTCAGTGCAAAGGAAAAATGTGGGATTCAGTGCTGCCAAACATCTGCAATCTTATTTTGAGTCCCATGATTATAGGAGTCTTGGAGGCTGTTACCCTCCAATAAAATCAGAGATGTGTAGTTAGCAACTTATATTTTATTGGGTCAACTTCCAAGAAGTTGTGCATTCCCATCAACTGAATACACTGGACAAGCAAGAGAGAGAGAGAGAAGGATTCTCTTGCTTTATCTCCCCATCGTTCTTAACTTTTAAAAAAATGCAATTTCTTTGGAGGCCTCATGTATAGTGTTGCAAACTGCTATGGAGGCTCTTTAGAAGCCAAAAAATGTAAGACAGAAATGTTTCTATACCTAAATAACTTCTCTGTGTTTGTAGTACTATGGATCTATCACCCTCCTCTTCCTTCTCTAAGCCTTAATTTTTTTAAAAAAAAATCACAGGTGATAAAAGTATTTGATACTGTATTGTTAGGGCCTGTTACACGGCAAGTAATGAGGCAGTTCATATACCAAGAACGACACCTTAGATATGCTGCCTGTAGGGTTGTCATCCCTTTGCTTGCTCATTTTCTTGGTTAATTTCAGATCACAGCAAAGCTGACTGTTAATTACAAACGCTGCTTATCTTCCTGAGGTGCCAATCACAGTCTGGTTCATACCCGTTTTGTTTTGCCAAGGTGAAAGAGAAAGCACAACAAATGGCCAGCTATCCAGGAGCCTTTCCTTGACTCACTTTAATCCTGTAAATAAATCCAAGTCTGAGGTGGCTCTCTGAGAAGGGTGTGTGTGTCATGTTTTAATAATAATAATAATAATAATAATAATAATAATATATTATTATTTATACCCCGCCCATCTGGCTGGACTTCCCCAGCCACTCTGGGCAGCTTCCTTTTTTTTTTTCCCTTCAAAACATTTAAACATGTATAATTTCATAATCTTATTTTCATACACCTTCTTTCCTCCGACTTCCCCATACCTCCCTTTCGCTGCATCCTTATTTTGGAATTCTTTAGCAACCCTTTAGTCAGTTTGTCTATTAGTTCCCTTTCATTACGTTTCCATAAGCTTGTTAGTTACAGCTGTAATTCTCTACTTCTTACCCCTTGACATCTTAACATTCCTCAATTTTACAACAATTTTTAAGATATATTTTGAATTTCTTCCAGTCCTCTTCCACTGTCTCTTTCCCCTGGTCGCGGCAGCTTCCAACAAAATATTGGGCAGCTTCCAACAAAATATTGGGCAACAATATTGGGCAGCTTCCAACAAAATATTAAAATACAGTAATCCATCAAACATTAAAAGCTTCCCTAAACAGGGCTGCCTTCAGATGTCTTCTAAAAGTCTGGTAGTTGTTAATCTCTTTGACATCTGGAGGGAGGGTGTTCCACAGGGCGGGTGCCACTACCAAGAAGGCCCTCTGCCTGGTTCCCTGTAACTTGGCTTCTCACAGCGAGGGAACCGCCAGAAGGCCCTCAGCGCTGGACCTCAGTGTCTGGGTAGAACAATGGGGGTGGAGATGCTCCTTTAGTTATGGATGTTATGGATGGCAGATGACCAGCTCAAAAGTATCAGGGTACCCAAGGCGGATGATGAAAGCTGATTCCAAATGCAGGGGTTCATCTTCCTCGTTCTTTACTGCTGTCAACCAGCAGTCCAGACAAAGACTCAACAAGGCATCTTACCTTTCAAATGAATTCTGCTGAATTCAGGGAGTGATGCATGGTGGGCCACAAACAATCTTTGCCCAAGGTTATGCACACTGGTAATATATATATGAGCCCTGACCTAGACACCCGTAATCCATGTGGATGTCAGGCTCTCATCACAGATCTGGTCCAAAACTTTTCTTTCCATGCACCACCCTCAGAACACGGTTGCTCCTCTACTGCATTGCTATAGCTGACATACATGCCACTAGAGCAGTTGTTTCCAGTGCCTCATTTTTGGGGTACCCAATTCCGAACCCCTTCTGTACAGAAGATGGCAGAGCATGGAGAGCAGAAGGCCTGCCTTGAGCACTCCTCTCTTTCATAGGCATTTACTGATTCTGGCACGGTGCTTTAGGTTAAAATCAGCCAAGAGCATTTGAGAAAGTGTAACTGCATTGCCACCTTTGCTATACAAGAGAGGCGAAGAACCCTTTTTTCTATCACAGATCATATTCCCTTGAGGAATCTGTCAGTGGTCACATGCTGGCAAGGGGCCAAGCCAAGTCAGAGCAAAACTGGGCAGGGACCCACCCCTTCTCTCTCTCCCTCCCCCCCTCTCTCTCTAATTTCATAATCTTTTTATTGGGAGGTATCCAAGTACCAAGGATGAGCAGTCTGTTAAGCATACAGTTGGATCCCCTCCCCCTGGTAAATGCCACACTGAAACTTGGTTCACCTGCCAGACTGCTTAAATCATGTCCTAAAAAAACACAACTGCCAACAACCATTAGGTCTGGCTAAGTCTACCACTGGCTCGGTTATGAATCTTAATTGTTCAGTTGTTAGGCAAAGACCTGACTTCTTCTGACATTCCATCACTCCCCCGATAAATCCCAAACTGTAACAAAATGCGCTTAAAAATAGCAACATGCTCTGCCTATGCTGGCCCCGAACAGCCCACGTATAAAGCATTAGTAACATTTGGCCTCAGATCTGAAAGATGTTTTCATTATTTTCCTCGGGTTGCATTCCAAGATCTCCCAATTTATATTCACTCTGTATTTCAAGGCACTGAGGAGGTTTATTTTTACTGCACCATGACATGAAATAACTGGAGGGGAGGAAGGGGGAGAAACTTGTATTTTAAAAATAACCAAAAGGGTCACCACTTTCCAAAGACAGAGCCTAACAATACATATTCACTTTAAATACAAAGGTATTAGAACAACAAACAGGCCTCTCTGTCTGCTTTCTCAACATAAGCCACCACTGGACATCTAATTTGCTGTGACGGCACAGAAAACAAAAAAAGGATGCAAAGCAGAGCAAAGAAAATTAAAACTAAATCCCTTGTTGCTGTGTAATTATGTTTTTTTTTAAAAAAAATGCTAGCATTTAGTTTATTTTTAACCCACTGAATAAACTAATAGGCCTTATGTAGCTGAATTGCGTTCAGCATTTTACAAACTGTAATTCTGCAAGACCTCTGATACAATAAGTATCTGACAGATTTGCAAACATGCTGCTGAAGAATCTTTCAAACACAAACAAACCTGTTATTGTAATTACCTTTAGCTACAATAGCAGCTGACAAGGCTACTTGATGCAGGAATGGGCGTCGGGGATGCAGCATTTTAAGCATCTGAAAACCATGAGATTCCCTGCACTTTAAGAATGGGACTCTTCTTGTTCCATTCACTGAGGACAGAACACATGGTGGCTGATACACAGCGAGTGTCTCCCGGTTCTTGCTTACATGGCCACCGTTGTCCTCTTAGGGATTTTTGTGAACTGAAACATTTTTGGTGCACTTTGTCTCCCCTTTTTTTAAAATAAAAAAATCAAATCTCCTAAAATGATCTGAACATGCGTGTCCGTTTTCTAATTTGAGAGAACCTTTTAGTAAATCGCACTAATAACGGAGAGGGGGGGGGGTTCGGGTCTCACCTCTGTAAAACGGGGAATCCCCGTATGTAACGCTAAAATACGGGCTGAAACCTTCGCTCCATGAAGGGCGATGTTGTTGTTTTTAGGAGGAAAATAAATCCATCCCTCATCCGTCGTCCCACGAGCGATGCAAAACGCCGTGTTGCGCCCGTCTCCCCTCCACCCAGCCCAGTCACTGTGCGCAAGGGAGAGGGCTCTATTCCTCCGCCTGGAGAGGCTGAAGACGCGCCACCTCCCGCCCCCCCCCATCCACACCCTCGGGCGCGCACGTTGCTGGGCAAACCGAAAACATGTCGTCGTCGTCCTGCTTCTTCGCCTTACCTCCTCCTCAGCGCGCAGACAGCAGCAGCCCGAGAGCCCCCTCGCCCCAATTCCTGCCGGCGAGCCGAACAGCGGCGCGCGCCCCGCGTCGCCAAGCAGCAGCTCCTCCTCCTCCTCCTCACCATAGTCAAAAGTTCCCCGGGAAGCATCGCCCCGGCGCGTCGCTCATGGTCGCCTTCTTCCACAACGCGACCGCGTCCCCGAAGCTGCCGTGGGCTCGAGGCCGCCGCCGCCGCCTCCCTCTCCTCCTCAAGTGTCACTTTCCCCAAACCGCTGCCATGCGCCGCGCTGCCCGGGGAGGAGGTGGTGCCCCTGGCGCGCCCCCGCCGCGCCCGCCTCTCTCTTGCTCCGCCGCTTTCCGGCGCCCTGGCAGCCCAGAGCCCTCGAGGGCCCGGAGCGAGGCCGCCAGCCTCGGCAAGCGTCCCTCCTGGGTCCCGGTTTCCAGGGCCGGCAGGCAGGCAGGCAACAAAGCAACAGATCCGGGGAGGGCGGCGGGAGAAAGAAAAGCTTGGCCACTCCAAAGCAGGACAGCTGTTTCACCGAGTCTCTGCAGCAGGAAATGCCACAAGACTTATATCCAACCACATCAGGAAGAGAGAGCGAGAGAGACAGAGAGACACAGAGAAAGAGGGGTGGGGTGGCGTATAAAATCCGGGAAGGATTAATTCAGTTCGGGATCGGATTTGGTTTGTAGTTTGTGTGTGCGCGCGCCCGCCGCGCGTGTTCGACGTCTTCCTGGTTTTGCTGGCTAATACAAGAGGCAACAGGGGAGAACACAGGAGTGAAGCAACGTTTAGCCGGGAGTAGCACAGAACGTCTCCATATACTGAAGGATTGTGATTATGATTATGATTATGATTATTGTTATTATTATTATTGCTACTACTACCAGGGATTGCCCCTCCCCCAGAATTTGTGGCTATCTTTCTGTTTCTCTTTCAGATGCTTTCAACTGAGCAGAAAATAGGAGAGCAGACTTGGGCAGCCAAAGAGCCTGCTACCCCCTGCTGGACGGCCAGCGTCCAAATACTGGCCTTCAATTAAAATGATGAAACCAGGAGGGGAAATGAAGGCGGCATAAGCAGAAAGCTCTAGGCACAAGGGGAAAGCAGCAGGGGGAGAGAATAATCCTGTTGATGGTGATATATCACTGTCTTCTTCTTTTTAAGTGTTTTCAAAGGTGGCACAAGATGAAGCTGTTCTCAGATCTAGTCTTGGACAGTGCTTGGATGGAAAGTTAATTGAAGACCATATTTAATCCACTCTGAGCAACGTGCAAGAAGAGTGGGATAGAAATGCAACATATTGCATACGTGTGCAAATCCCTTTGCTAGATTTGTGCAGTTGTCACTTTTTGTGTGTGTCACCTCATGGTTCTCTGGATGCCTTTAACAGCAGTTTAAATGGAACAAACTAACCAACAGAGCTTCACAGTACAGTGGTACCTCAGGTTAAGTACTTAATTTGTTCCGGAGGTCCGTACTTAACCTGAAACTGTTCTTAACCTGAAGCACCACTTTAGCTAATGGGGCCTCCTGCGGCTGCCGCGCCACCGGAACACGATTTCTGTTCTGATCCTGAAGCAAAGTTATTAACATGAAGCACTATTTCTGGGTTAGTGGAGTCTGTAACCTGAAGCGTATGTAACCTGAGGTACCACTGTATTGATTGGAGCATTATGCCCAGCCAACACTCAGGTGTAATTTCTCTGGGAAAAGGACATTTGTAATGAGTTTCTCCCAATGAAAAGGCGTCTGCTTTGAGACCCTGGAGGACGAGTTGGTGTCCAGATTAATTTTCTTTAGGCCCCTTTGTTTAAGCTGCATTATAGCTAGACATGGCTATATATACATGACAAATGTATATTAGTTATTTAAAAAGTGACAAATGTCTGCTTCCTGTTCTTGGGATCTGATGTCAGAACTTTAATGCACTCTGGAGACCAAAGGCATCACACCTGTACTCACGTATTTTCTGCCATCTGTAAATCATAACAGCAGTGCTGGCATCCACTACGTGGACGGGGTGTGTGCATTGGCTTTGTGGCAGTCCACTAATCTGTAGGCTAAGATGCAAATCAATTGGTCACAGTCATTTCTACTCTGTCTCTGGAATTGGCTCCGATTTAGCAACATCTTGTCTAGTGAAGCAACCAGGAGCAGGGTGGGCAGATAGATGGAATGGACTTTTCCCCCTGCCCCAGGACCCATCACCAGCAGCAATAGTCAAGCAAGACCAAATAGTAAAGTTCTCTGCACAAAACCTGCTGGATGGATCTGCCTGAAATTTGGCAGACTTCATCTGCTGCGGAGGGACTCATTTGCCTACAAATTTCATACACTTGTGCTAAAAGGAGAAAGAAGTTATAGCTGTTTTTAGATCCCCCACTATAGGGAATGGGGATAAAACAGAGCTTCAGATTTAACAGATCAGATTTGGACCTCAATAAAAAGTTACAATGAAATGACAAAGAACAGATCTGAAACAGATTAGGCTGTTTACAACTGCCAGAGATAAAAATACAGGGTGAGTCTTGTGGCTGCTGCAGACCCATAGCACTCTCTCTCTCTCTCTCTCTGGGATTTTGTTCTCGTGGTGCTTGTCCCTCTCTCCTACTCCCTGTCAGATAATACACTCTGTTGGCTGCACACCCTGCCTCCCCCTCTTCCCCCTGGTCTGTTTTTTCCCCCTGTTGTTGCACCCCTTCTCATTGCCTCCATTCAGCCCTGCAAGATCTGGAAATGAGGTTGCGCAGAAATTCTCAAACTATTTATTTACATATGTATTTTCTCCATCCTTCAACTATAAAAGATTTCCCACAGCAGCTAACAATTAAAGCCATCTATGTAAAACCACATTCACCTCCTTAAAACAATTCACCAACAGAACATTATACACCTGGTACCAAAAAGATAACAGAGTGGGTGGCTGATGTGCCCCTCTGGGGAAGGAATTCAAACATAGGGCCACTGCTACCAAAATAATCCCAAACTAGGGTCACCACTTACCTAGAGATGGGCCTCAAAAGATGGTCCAGGCAGGTTCATGTGCAAAGATGTCAAACGGGTTCCCTGGTCCTAAACCTTGATTCCTCCACCTGCTACATGATAATGGGCTTGAAGACCAGGCAGGGGTCCCCCAGACTTCCAGACCTGGATAAATTGTCCCTTTACATCCACACATGCTTGGGCCCTATCCCATACTAGAGTAAATATAATTTTCTGGGAGGCAGTTACAAAAATAAACTGCATCAAACCATTGTTTTACTTTTTGATCATTTCTGGACAGAAGAGAAAATGTTCTTAACCAGTCGCCACTCAGAAATAAATATCTTATTTCTATGACTTTTTAAATCTCATTATATATGTGGATCATATTGGTCACACTATTCCCAAATGGTCAGAAGTAAATGCATACTTTAAAAATGCAGTTTGTTTTCAAACTGTATCCTACATATTAACACTATCAAATAATACTAACAGGATTCCCATAAGTTATAACCTGACACTAACAAGCCAATCTTATACATGCTTACTCAGGAGTACGAAGGAGGAGAAACTTGGTAGGTTCAGATTGTGAACAATCCACAATCCGAAGCACAGCTATCCTTCTAAATTTGCACTCATCTGAATTTTGTGTGGAAGTTTTCCAACCAAACAATGAGCGCAAAAATACATAAATTGCGGGAAAGCATGCACATAATGCATGTATTAGTGGATCGGCTTGTAAAAGTGTGCATATCAGGCAAAATTGCATGCACAATGTGTATATTAGGAGAAATGCACACTTAAGTGCTAATGAACTTTCATGAGGATTTTAAAAACAAATTGCAAACTGATGAAGAAATGTGCAGAAGTCAATTTAAGACTGGGGAAAAAATAGAAATTGAGAGACACTAAAATTGACAGATGTGTTGATCTGCTTCCAGACTGTTGCTATTTTTAGTTGGAATTTAATCACAAACCTGCTTCTTCAAAATATGAGATTTTTTTATGATTAGGAAACTAACAAGAAAAGTGTGGTATAACACTTGGTGTGATGCAGTGTCTCTTAACCTCCCCACAAACAAACTGGAAAGAATGCTCAGTAATAAACATGTCATCTGCAGGTACCCTAAGTCTAATTGAGCTCAATGGGGCTTACTCCCAACTAGGTTACTGGGTGTAGGATTGCAACATAAGGCAGCCCCATAAGGTAGTCTAACTTGACTAAGTTGTTTTGCCTTCTGCAAATTTTAAATTTTAGCTCTGCAATTTCAGTCTAAGCATTGGGCAAACTTGGAGACATTTGAAGGAAATCACTGTTGTAAATTAGTTTTGACTTTCCCCTCTCCTGAAATAAGCAGCAATCATATATGTCATATTAAAGGATGAAGAGAAAAGCCAGGTATGACTGCATAAAATAATGAGACTGTGTAAAAGTAATCAAATGATGAATCATGTGAAAAAGGGATCAAAGGACTTCAATACCACACTTGTATCAGTATAACTGACATGAAGAGATCTCTGCAACCACAACTCTATTGATTAAACAATCTATTGGTAGTCAGTTAATTAAAATACTTTGCAATAGGTTTCATGGCTGTTCATGCAGTGAAAAGTATAATAGTTCAATAAATCAAGTGGATTACAAATACAGCAGCCTCCCAGCTGCCCCCACCCCATGCAATACAGTTCTTAATGGAACAAAACCTTGTATTTCTACCTTTAAATGTTTTCGGATGAACTTATTGGCTAAAACGCTTAAAGGCATCATTCAAGCAAAGTGGATGTTTTGTAAAAGGTATGGATACGTGCCTCTTCTGAGCTCACAAGCCAAGTGGAATCTGACCTTCCTTGTTGGTTTATTTTAGCCTTCAGAAAACATATATTGGTATCTCGGTCTCTTAATTGCGAACTTGCTGCAGCTCTCAGGTGTCAAGGGAAGGAGGGGAAAAGCCACAAACAACCTTCCAGTGTCCCCAGAGAGAGCAGTTGACATAAGCCAGCTCCCTAAGGAGATGTAGCAGTTTTTGTCTGCTTAAGACAAAGGCAGCAGTTAAAAAGTATGGCTTAAAATAGGTCATACAAGCCACACAGAATTGAACAAACAAGTAGAAGCCAAGGCTTCACACACACACACACACACACACACACACACACACCATATATTTAAAGCACAGGGCTTCCCCCACAGATTCCGGAGGACTGTAGTTTACCCCTCACAGTGTTATGGTTTCTAGCACACTTGACAATGGTTCCCGGGATTCTTTTGGGCAAGTGTATGGTCTGCACACAGCCTTACAGGGGATACAACATCAAGGAACAGCACAGCTGCCCATCTCCAATCTTGAAAATAAACACAATGCTTTTCTACCCAAGTTTTTATTCAACATGTGGGAGTCAGTGATGACAAGTGTGCTGGCTCTGCCACCATCACCATTCCTGCGATCTTCCAACTTATAGAAGAAGGTCTTTAGTGGAGAACCTTTTATATCCATGATGGTTCACCACAGCTTTTAGAACCTTCTAGAACACACAGGGAGCCGCCATGGATACAAAAGACTCCTTTGCTGCAGAACTTTGCCTTCCTGTGTTGAACCAAAGGCGGACTGTTGAGGAAGCTTTGCTAATGCCATCTTGATAGTCAAGATAACCTCAGAATTAATTTAATTGGTAATTGATATGTTTACATCCACTTGCTTTGATAAAAGCTAATTGGCCTGCTTTGATGCTACCCTTATCTGTGGATTGGGGGGTTGGCCTCTGAACCCAGAAAAGGGAGCTAACTATCTAAGATTTGGGTATTTGCCACCAATGATGCCCTCATCTCGTCAGGTGGAGAGATTGGAAGTCCTGGCCAAACTGACATGCTGCTTTGTGTATAAAGAATGTATGACTGACTGCTTGGGTGTGGACAAGCTAGCTCCTTGCTGTGGTGTCCGTCCCATGTCTGCAAAGGCTAGGAGACCGGCAGGTTGCTTTGCTGTAAGTTCACACCCATCTTTAATAAAACACAAGAACCCATCACTCTGGTGTGATGGAACAGACACAGGAAGAACCACCTTTGAAACAGGCCAGAAACAGACTGAGCCATCCATCCCTACTCAAGGGTGTCTTTCCCTAACAGGAACCAAAGTAGATGATAAAGGTTCAACATGGTACACTTACCCCTAGTATTTGGTATCTTATTGCAATGAAACTAAGGTCTAATTACATTTGGCAGTACAGTACCTTTATACTGAATTACTAATCAAATTATGCCTTGTGTCCCTTCTTTTCCTAAACCTTCTGAATAGTAACACCCTTTATGCAGGTAGGCATATTCATTCTGTTTTTCCATGCACATCATAACTTTTTGATTTATGAACTTGGAACTGTCACCCAGGAGATGTGTGACTGACACACACACACACACACACACACACACACACACACACACACACATTCCTGGTGAAAGAATGAGATAGTAGATGGTATGCCAATAGCACTACAATAACGATGAATCATACAATACAGGGTGGAAGTGCTTCCAAATCATTATTAGATATATTTGTTCATATATATATTACAACTTACTTTATTGTTATTTAGGCACAAAGCCAAATCATCCATAGTAGAGTATGACACCTTTTGCATCTTTTATGCTCAGCCCATAAATCTTCTGCCTTCTTTTGGGATCAAGTTAAGTATCTGCTTGACTATTATAATTAATCTTCAGTCTGCCAGAATACTGCTGTCCTGGCTCATGAGCAGAACAGTTGCCAATGGGAATTGGAAGCACTCAAGAAGACAAAACTTTAAATATTAGTCATTCCAGCCTAGGCTGAAGGGCAATGGTGGCCCATCTGTGCAGGAGAAGGGGGATTTCTGTGTTATTATTCATTTTGACTCCCCACCGCCCGACAAACAGCTGTGCAAATGACTGAGCAAAGCCTCTGCCACAATTTATATGAATAAACTTATATATATATATATATATATATATATATATATATATATCCCCTTCATGTGCATTGTCACCAGCATAGTAGTAGTAGTAGTAATAATAATAATAATAATAATAATAATAATAATAATAATAATAATTTATTATTTGTACCCCGCCCATCTGGCTGGGTTTCCCCAGCCACTCTGGGCGGCTTCCATAAAAACCAGAAATACACTAAAATATCACAGATTAAAAACTTCCCTGAACTGGGCTGCCTTAAGATGTCTTCTGAATGTCAGGTAGTTATTTATCGCTTTGACATCTGATGGGAGGGCGTTCCACAAGGCGGGTGCCACTACCGAGAAGGCCCTCTGCCTGGTTCCCTGTAGCTTTGCTTCTCGTAATGAGGGAACCGCCAGAAGGCCCTCGGCGCTGGACCTCAGCGTCCGGGCAGAACGATGGGGGTGGAGACGCTCCTTCAGGTATACTGGGCCGAGGCCGTTTAGGGCTTTAAAGGTCAACACCAGCACTTTGAATTGTGCTCGGAAACGTACTGGGAGCCAATGTAGGTCTTTCAAGACCGGTGTTATGTGGTCTCGGCGGCTGCCCCCAGTCACCAGTCTAGCTGCCGCATTCTGGATTAGTTGTAGTTTCCGAGTCACCTTCAAAGGTAGCCCCACGTAGAGCGCATTGCAGTAGTCCAAGCGGGAGATAACTAGAGCATGCACCACTCTGGCGAGACAGTCCGCGGGCAGGTAGGGTCTCAGCCTGCATACCAGGTGGAGTTGGTAGACAGCTGCCCTGGATACAGAATTGACCTGCGCCTCCATGGACAGCTGTGAGTCCAAAATGACTCCCAGGCTGCGCACCTGGTCCTTCAGGGGCACAGTTACCCCATTCAGGACCAGGGAGTCCTCCACACCAGCCCGCCCCCTGTCCCCCAAAAACAGTACTTCTGTCTTGTCAGGATTCAACCTCAATCCATTAGCCGCCATCCATCCTCCAACCGCCTCCAGGCACTCACACAGGACCTTCACCGCCTTCACTGGTTCTGATTTGAAAGAGAGGTAGAGCTGGGTATCATCTGCATATTGATGGACACCCAGTCCAAACCCCTGATGATCTCTCCCAGCAGCTTCATATAGATGTTAAAAAGCATGGGGGAGAGGACGGAACCCTGAGGCACCCCACAAGTGAGGGCCCAGGGGTCTGAACACTCATCCCCCACCACCACTTTCTGAACACGGCCCAGGAGGAAGGAGCGAAACCACTGTATAACAGTGCCCCCAGCTCCCAGCCCCTCTAGACGGTCTAGAAGGATGTTATGGTCGATTGTATCAAAGGCCGCTGAGAGATCCAGCAGAACTAGGAAACAACTCTCACCTTTGTCCCTAGCACGCCGGAGATCATCAACCAGCGCGACCAAGGCAGTTTCAGTCCCATGATGAGGCCTGAATCCCGATTGGAAGGGATCCAAATGGTCCGCATCCTCCAGGCGTGCCTGGAGTTGTTCAGCAACCACGCGCTCAATCACCTTGCCCAAGAATGGAAGATTTGAGACTGGGCGATAGTTGGCCATACTGGCCGGGTCTAAAGATGGTTTTTTAAGAAGCGGTTTGATGACCGCCTCTTTCAGCGGATCTGGGAATGCTCCCTCACAGAGGGAAGCATTCACCACCCCGCAGAGCCCATCGCCCAGCCCTTCCCGGCTTGCTTTTATTAGCCAGGATGGGCAAGGATCCAGGAGACAGGTGGTTGGTTTCACGCGTCCAAGCAGCCTGTCCACATCCTCGGGGGTAATGGATTGAAATCGATTCCATGCAACTTGACCAGACAGAGCTCTAGCACTCTCCCGCCCCAGCCCTGCTCCCACGGTGGTGTCTAGCTCCTTCCGAATATGAGTGATTTTATCTGCAAAAAACTTTGCAAAATCGTTGCAGGAGATCTTGGGGTCTTTACAAAGCCCCGGTGGTAAAGGTGGTTCCGTTAAATTACGAACCACCTGAAAAAGTCTCCTGCTACTATTTTCTGCAGATGCAATAGAGGCGGTGAAGAAAGTCTTCTTCGCCGTCGCTATCGCCACTTGGTAGGCTCGACGTTGAGCTCTAACCTGTGTCCGGTCAGATTCGGAGTGAGTTTTTTGCCACCGACGCTCTAGCCGTCTCAGCGATTGTTTCATCGCCCTCAGCTCCGAAGAAAACCACGGAGCTGTCCGGGCTCCATGCAATCGGAGAGGGCGCTTCGGAGCCAGACAGTCGATAGCCCTGGTTAAGTCCGCATTCCAGCGGGCCACCAGGGAATCAGCTGAAAGGCCATCAACATGGGATAAGGCATCCCCTACCACTCTCTGGAAACCATTTGGATCCATTAAGTGGCGGGGGCGGACCATCCGAATTGGTCCCACCTCCCTGCAGAGGGGAAGGGTCGCGGAGAAGTCCAGTTGCACCAGGAAGTGATCTGACCATGGCACTTCTTTTGTTTCACTTTTACTTAGTGTCAGATCACCCACGTCACTAGAGGTGAACACCAGGTCTAAGGCATGTCCATGACTATGAGTTGGGCCAAACTTATTCAGGGACAGCCCCATGGAGGCCATGCTTTCCACGAAGTCCCGAGCAGCCCCTTGTAAGGTCATGTCGGCATGGATGTTAAAATCCCCTAGGACAACCAAACTAGGTGTCTCCAGGAGAAAATCCGCCACGACCTGAAGCATCTCAGACAGGGAATCCTTGGTGCAGCGGGGAGGTTGGTACACCAAAAGGAATCCTGTAATGCCCCTATTGCCCAACTTCCAGAACATGCACTCAGAAAACTGGATCTTCCCAGTAGGACGCCTGGTGCAAGCTAGTGACTTCCTAAAAATCACTGCAACCCCCCCTCCCCGCCCACATGACCTGGGTTGCTGTGCGTAAGAGAAACCTGGTGAGCAAGCAGCGGCAAGGACAGGCCCATCTGCTTCCTCCAACCAGGTCTCTGTCACACATGCCAGGTCAAGTCCTCCATCCACAATCAGGTCGTGGATGGCAGTGGTTTTATTCATCATTGACCTGGCATTACACAGCATAGCAAGAATTAATATATTCCAATCCACTTATTTACTTGTTTTGGAGGAAGATCCCATTCTCCCATTGTCTAAGACCTGGTGTGGAGAAGTGGCTGCGAACAGAGAAATCTTCAACCCAAATCTCACATCTGCCATGAACTCAGTTTCATCTGAGGTGCTCTTTCATAATATGGGTATAATGCTACTGACTGAAGTATTAGGCCAAGGATTAATACAAAAATGATGTTGCAAAGATTATTGAGGCAACGCACGTGAAGTGCCAAGCACACACTCCAATGTGTTATAATCAAATCCAGCATTTTGTGTGGCATATGCCATGAACCTCCCCCTTGATACTCAAATGTACAGCATTAACTTCAGTAGAATTGCATTATATTTCTTATTAGTGCATTTGTTTTGGAAACATGCTTTTTTTAAAGAAACAAGTTGGCTTGTGGGCTGCGAGTACTTGGGAACAAAAAAATACTTTGTATGAAGCAAAGTAAATACATAATAAATACAGGGGCAACAGGGTTTCTTTAAGCAGGGTTGACTTAGCAACACATCTTTTCTTAGGGTTGCCATATTTCAAAAAGTGAAAATCCAGGAAGAAAAGTTGTTGAGCTTTTAAAACAACTTAAAACAAGACATAACAAAATTACATTTGCAAACTGGGATTTTCATCAGGAGCTATATTTTTCACCCCACAAGGCAAAATTTGTGCATACTTTGGAAAATTGCTTCTTTGAAGTGCAGGCTGCTTTATTCTATTTCAGCTCAGCTTCCTTTAGTAGGACTTGACCGCAGATAAGATGTATCAATAATGCTTGAAGAATAGGGCCTGAGAGCAGCTATTTTCTTTTATGATTATGTGTGTTAGTAGGGTTCTGCACCAAATGGCCATCTTATTTGTGAGTGATTTCAAAAAACTTTTTAAAAAGGTTTTGAAGGTTCAGCCACAAGAACTGCTGGAGCAAAAAATAGAAAAAAAGGATGAACTTTTGAATCTGGTGCACATAACCTAAGAATAGTGGCTGGTGTCTTTTGAACTACAGTGTTACACAATGGAAAATCATCATCATCGCCATCTTTATGGTGTAGTGGGGATTTGAACATGGTTCACTCCAGCCTTAGCACAGCACTAAATACTATCCCACCCTGGCTATCTCCAGGCACTTGATTCAGTGTCTTTAATATGAGACAATTTAAACTCTAAATGAGACAAAAGAGATACTCAAGCAATCAAAGTTCTCTGACTCAGAGACTTTTGATTTGGATCCAGAACTCTATACCCAAACCCGTATTTCCTTACATTATTCAGAGTGCATTATTTGTTGCTGCTGCTGTTGTTAGAACCAGTTTGGTCTAAGAATTATCACAGAGCATACAGCAATTCTCTGAGGATGGTTAGCTTTGGTTATTTTTGGCATGCATGAATACATAGGAGCAGAATAATAAGTGCTGCTCTTCTCTTGGGGACTAGGGTGGCCAGTGTAAACACTTTTGTCCATTCGTTAGTAAACAGGCATTAATAAAGTCCCAGCTGCTGGACCCCTGCTGACCTTCACTGAATTTTAAGATGGCCACGGATCCTACTTTACAAAGGACGTTCCTCTGTTTGAACAGCTGTCAGGAGGCAGACCTTCCTTTGAAGGCACCCTCTGTTTGATCGGCAGTCCAGTCTAAGCCTGGTTAAAAGGTAAAGAACTGAAATAAGTTTTAAGCTTCTTGGCTTGGAACTGAGAAGAGATGTTTTATAGGCTTTGAAACATAGGAGTTGTGTGTGTGTGTGTTTTGAAGAATAATCAAACAGTTGAATAGTAGAGTGGAAGCAACCGCAAAAAGGGTCCCAGGATGGAATCTTCAACTCCAGCCCAATATAGTACAGTGGTACCTCGGGTTATATACGCTTCAGGTTACAGACTCTGCTAACCCAGAAATATTACCTTGGGTTAAGAACTTTGCTTCAGGATGAGAAAAGAAATTGTGCTCTGGCAGCGTGGCAGCAGCAGGAGGCCCCATTAGCTAAAGTGGTGCTTCAGGTTAATAGAATCATAGAATCATAGAATGATAGAGTTGGAAGAGACCACAAGGGCCATCGAGTCCAACCCCCTGCCAAGCAGGAAACGCCATCAGAGTACTCCTGACATATGGTCGTCAAGCCTCTGCTTAAAGACCTCCAAAGAAGGAGACTCCACCACACTCCTTGGCAGCAAATTCCACTGTCGAACAGCTCTCACTGTCAGGAAGTTCTTCCTAATGTTTAGGTGGAATCTTTTTTCTTGTAGTTTGGAACCATTGCTCCGTGTCCGCTTCTCTGGAGCAGCAGAAAACAACCTTTCTCCCTCCTCTATGTGACATCCTTTTATATATTTGAACATGGCTATCATATCACCCCTTAACCTCCTCTTCTCCAGGCTAAACATGCCCAGCTCCCTTAGCCGTTCCTCATAAGGCATCGTTTCCAGGCCTTTGACCATTTTGGTTGCCCTCCTCTGGACACGTTCCAGTTTGTCAGTGTCCTTCTTGAACTGTGGTGCCCAGAACTGGACACAGTACTCCAGGTGAGGTCTGACCAGAGCAGAATACAGTGGCACTATTACTTCCCTTGATCTAGATGCTATACTCCTATTGATGCAGCCCAGAATTGCATTGGCTTTTTTAGCTGCCGCATCACACTGTTGGCTCATGTCAAGTTTGTGGTCAACCAAGACTCCTAGATCCTTTTCACATGTACTGCTCTCAAGCCAGGTGTCACCCATCTTGTATTTGTGCCTCTCATTTTTTTTGCCCAAGTGCAATACTTTACATTTCTCCCTGTTAAAATTCATCTTGTTTGTTTTGGCCCAGTTTTCTAATCTGTCAAGGTCGTTTTGAAGTGTGATCCTGTCCTCTGGGGTGTTAGCCACCCGTCCCAGTTTGGTGTCATCTGCAAATTTGATCAGGCTGCCCTTGAGTCCATCATCCAAGTCGTTGATAAAGATGTTGAATAAGACCGGGCCCAAGACAGAACCCTGTGGCACCCCACTAGTCACTCTTCTCCAGGATGAAGAGGAACCATTGATGAGCACCCTTTGGGTTCAGTCAGTCAGCCAGTTACAAATCCACTGAGTGGTAGCATAGTCAAGTCCGCATTTTACCAGCTTCTTTACAAGAATATCATGGGGCACCTTGTCAAGGTAGACTACATCCACTGCGTTCCCTTCATCTACCAGGCTTGTAATTCTGTCAAAAAACGAGATCAGGTTAGTCTG
Source organism: Podarcis erhardii (assembly GCF_964252035.2). Classification (NCBI taxonomy): domain Eukaryota; kingdom Metazoa; phylum Chordata; class Lepidosauria; order Squamata; family Lacertidae; genus Podarcis; species Podarcis erhardii. Next base: position 74,466,125 of record NC_138497.1, on the reverse strand, counting down.
ACATGACTTATTTTTCAGAAATCCATGCTGACTATTGGTGATCACAGTATTCCTTTCTAGGTGCTCACAGACTGTTTGCTTAATGATCTGCTCCAGAATCTTCCCTGGTATTGATGTCAGACTGACTGGGCGGTAATTATTTGGGTCCTCTCTTTTCCCCTTTTTGAAAATAGGGACAACATTTGCCCTCCTCCAGTCTGCCGGGACTTCGCCTGTTCTCCAGGAATTCTCAAAGATGAGTGCCAGTGGTTCTGAGATCACATCTGCCAGTTCTTTTAATACTCTTGGATGCAGTTCATCTGGCCCTGGAGACTTGAATACATCTAAACTAGCCAAGTATTCTTGTACTATCTCCTTAGTTATTCTGGAGATAGTTATTCAGTTATTCTGGGCTGTGTTTCCTCTGCTGAATCATTTGCTCCAAATTCTTCAGGTCGGGCATTGTTTTCTTTATCGGAGAAGACTGAGGCAAAGAAGGCATTGAGGAGTTCAGCCCTTTCTGTATCCCCTGTTTGCATTTCACCATCTTCTCCTCTGAGTGACCCCACTTTTTCTTTGTTCTTCCTTTTGCTACGAACATACCCATAAAAGCCTTTTTTGTTGCTTTTAACCTCTCTAGCAAGCCTGAGTTCATTCTGTGCTTTAGCTTTTCTGACTTTGTGTCTACACGTGCTGGCTATTTGTTTGAATTCCTCTTTGGTGGTTTCCCTCCTTTTCCATTTTTTGTACACATCCTTTTTTAATCTTAACTCAGTTAAAAGTTATTTAGATAGCCACCCTGGCTTCTTTAGGCACCTTCCATGTTTCCGTCTCATTGGTATTGCCTGAAGTTGTGCTTTTACTATCTCCCTCTTAACAAACTCCCAGCCATCATGAACTCCCTTTCCTTTTAGTATTACTGTCCATGGGATCTCACCCAGCACTTCCCTAAGTTTTATGAAGTCGGCTTTCTTAAAGTCAAGAAATTGAGTCCTAGTATGCTTGGCTGCTCCTTTCCGCTGTATAGTAAACTTCAGAACTGTTAAGAACAGTTTCAGGTTAAGAACGGACCTCCGAACGAATTAAGTACTTAACCTGAGGTATCACTGTAAAGCCTTAGGCTGTACTATACTTACCCATTTGTAACAAGAGGAGTAGGTTTTTTTCTCAATACAGAACTGTGCATGCTGATGCTCAACATAGTGTTTTAAGTCTGGATTCATTCTAGATACTTCCCGTTGTATTCAGAAGTTGTATTAGAAACAAGAAACAAGGCTCTACTTGTTAGATCATGGATAGGCAAACTAAGGCCCATGGGCCCAATCACCTTCTAAATCTGGCTCATGGGTGGTCCGGGAATCAGCGTGTTTTTACATGAGTAGAATGTGTCCTTTTATTTAAAATGCATCTTTGGGTTATTTGTGGGGCCTGCCTGGTGTTTTTCATGAGTAGAATGTGTGCTTTTACTTAAAATGCATCTCTGGGTTATTTGTGGGGCATAGGAATTTGTTCATTTCCTCCCCAAAATATAGTCCGGCCCCCCACAAGGTCTGAGGGACAGTGGACTGGCCCCCTGCTGAAAAAGTTTGCTGACCCCTGTGTTAGATGAAACAGTTTATTTTAGAGTGCTTTCCTTGCTCAAAGTTACATGTGGTATTCTTCTTTCCATAACTGTCTCTAAACCTTGGGATGGACTAATCTACGCTTAGGCCAGTGCATTCTGGAATCCTGGTCTGAATCAATGAATGCATGTGCCATAGACAGTACTCTGCCACCCACAAAGGAGGGTGTGGTTACTTGATATGCATTTGAAAATCCTTCCCTTGATTAGGAGGCGGCAGAAATTTTTGCTTGAGGTGCTCAATCAAGCCCCCACCCCCGGCGGGGGATTAGCCACTCCTGATTCAGTTTAACATAAATGTTTTAAATAAGCAGACAAATGATATAAAGGTTGTGGTTAAATCCACCTCAATGCAGGTTGAAGTGTAACTTTGAACTTACAACACTTTGAATTGTACATTTAAAGAAAAAAATGAATAAATATGTGGTGTCCATTTTTTTGCTTCTTCTGGGAGGAATGGCAGACCTGTTTGGAATTCACAGTCCTATACATGTCTGTTCAAAAGTAGTAAGTCCCATGGGCTTTGAGAGAATCTTTTCCCAGGCATGCAGCCTTTACCAACTCCATTTGAAAACAGTTGCACAGCTTTTAAGGTGAGCACATTGAAAAAAAAGGACCAAGCGGCATCTGTCAGAAAGTAACAACTTTGTACATACAGGAAGTGCAAAGGTGTTCCAAGGAAGTTTGTGTTTCCTTGTCAACAGTAACAGCTTCTGCTCTGTGGAGCTTACAATGAAGCTGCAGACAAAGCAGTTTTCTAGGGTATGTTCTGAATTAAACAGCCACAAAGTTTATATTCACCTGAGATAAATTGTACAGGAGACATTTTTAGGGCAGGCAAATGTTTACTTCACACAGCATGACTTCCTTGTCTTTCAAACCAAAAATAGAGAAAGGGGAAAGGAGAGAGAAATGATAGTGAATGAACTGTTTAAATTACATGTGTTCTTTCTGGGAAGTGTAAGACAGTTTGAAAACTTAATATAAAAATTATCTCCTTACCTTTAGAAGATATATATTTTCCCCTTTCTGATGGGTCCTAGCCCTGTGCCCTGAGAAACAGTGCTTGCTGCCCTCATCATGACAGAGTAGCCAAAGATGGTCCTAAGGAAGGATCAACTAGCGGCACCCAGGAACATAAACATTGTCCCATAGTTACTGGGGAGGGGAAAATGTGACTCCGTCAATGCTAATTTGGGGACAATATTGCGCCTCACACTGCAGAATGCCGAGTTGAGATCATATACTGTTCTTCCGTTTCTCTGAATTGCTTTTCACAGAATTCCCTTCAGATCTCTTGATATGCACAAAAGCTACGCCATGCTAAATTTGTTAGTCTTTAAGGTGCCACAAGACTCTTTGTCATTTCTGCAGCAGCAGAAGAGCACGACTCCCCCTCTGGACACAGTTATGTAAGTGAGCAGAACAAAAGCCTTCCTATAGCTTTAGCAGCTGGCACAATGTACTTGAAGGGCATTCTGAAGAAACTTTTTTTTTCTTTACAAAAAAGAAGAAGAGAGAGACACCTACAAAACTGTTTTTGTGTGGGTTTTTTGTTTTTAAAGGTAGAAACTCAGTAAAGGGATGCTTATGTAATCCTGATTTGAAGTGGTTATTTCTTTCCCACCAGGAGGTTTCTTAAGGTTTTTTGGAACATTAGTTTAAGGACACGTTCCAGCTAGGCTAAAAACACTCAAGGAGGATGCAGAAAAGGTAGGCGATGAATGTGGATCGTGAGAGTCTTTGCCTGGAGGGAGGCCTGAGGACCAGGAAGTGATGTCTGGGGGGGGGGTGCTGCTTTTGCTTCCATCTTGTCACAGGAACCCCCCCCCCAATCATTCAGTTTGTACAAACTTCACACACACACACACACACACACACACACACACACATGACATACACTACGCTTCTGTTATAAATTCATAGAAAATCAACCATACATTGGATCTGCACCGTTCCACTTTTATTTTACTCCATGAAGGAAGGACTACAAAATGGGGAAGGTTTGATACAGGGCAGCCATAATCCCTTGAGCATACCAGCACATACACAGGAGCCCTGCCCAGTTGCTATGCCAGCCCTGATGGTCCTAGACCTAGATGGTCACAAAGAACTTGCATATAGGAGTGGATTCAGCACGGACTGGAACAAAGGGCAATGATCAGCTCTTCCCTCTGGGGGCAGGAAACTGCAAACTCCCCTCTGTCACCTGGAAAGTACTCATGGGGAGGGGGAAAGGGGGAACCAGCCAGGTGACAGGACCCTCAGATTACCACCACAACTCCTCCCTCAACCCCTCCTCTTTGTGATGTATCAATGATGTAGTTGTGATGTAGTTTTAGGGGTGTGGTTTGGGGGATTAGTAACTAATAAAAGTTGGGGTCTTCTTTTGTTCTGGACTTCCATCTTGCTTCATCTTGTTGTGGGTGGGAGTCCTGTCGCGACAGTTTCCAATATAAGGCCAAACCTACAGGCTGCTGTTTTGCTCCAAATTGTCCTGGTTGGTGTCTTTGTTTTTTGTCCAAGGGAGCCCTCGGCTTCCTCCGTTAACAATCCCACACTGAGGTTCCCTATGCCTGATATAAGCTTGTGTGTCAGAAATATGGAAGCGTTTACATTATCTTTCTCTGCAGTGAAACTCTCTGAATGAAACTGACCAAACTTCAGGTGAAATCTCTTTCATTTGCCTGCCTTACATAAGAAGAGAACCCTTTGCTGCAAGAATGTACACCATCCTTTTTCAGGGCAGGAGCTTTAACTTTAAAGATTAAAATTTGGAAGGGCAACTCTCTGCTTACGATTAAAAAGCAAAGCCACTCTGATGAAGCACATTATTGTCACCATTTGGAGGGAACAGTGTGCCACTCATGATTTGGAGCACTTGGGATGGCAACTTTCTCTTGTTGTGCTTGTTGTAGCACAGGACTAACTCACAAGGCATGCGGTAATTCTGCAAACTGCTGAAAGTTGTGTGATGGTGGTGAGTGTCACCTGACCTCCACACATTGGTGATGTCGTCTGTGCAGGGACCAGCTGATGTAGGCTTTGTACACAGACCATGTCCTTGGAAAAAACTGAATGGTAGGGATTGCCTATTGGGAATGAGCGTCTTGTGTGCATTAGCAGGTGTGTGCAGATGCAGTTCTCCAATGAAGATGTCATCCTCCAGCACTTGGAGGTTAAGCACGGCAAGCGGCCAGCACCATTGGGCATGATCCTGAATCTTCAGCCATCTGACCTTCAAGTTTTAGGAAGGATGAAATGCTGCACAGGGCTAATGTGATGTCTGAAAAGATTACCATGAAGATCCCCATCTGTTTCAAATTATTTGTGATTCCCCCCCCCCCAGCAGGAACTCACCAGAACTCAGTTCCAGCACATCTCAGGTGGGCGCCATTGCTGAGGTGTTCATGGTGAGTTCTGGCACCTCTTCTTCTAGAAAAATAGCACTGATCTATCCTTTGTCAAATAAATCCCATAGGAAAGTGGTGGGAATCCTTCAAGTGAAACAGGAGAGCAACAGCGCTCTTTCCATTCATAGGAAGCTACTATATATAGAAATCAGCATCGTCCACACGGACTGACAGTAGTTCTTCAGGAGTTGAGGCAGGTAGTCTTTCCTAGCCCTAACTGGAGATGCTGAGGATTGAACTGAGCTATGTCCCTTCCCAGTCATGGTCCTCTCAAACTGGTATTCAAAGGCATACTGGCTCCAACAGGGAAGGTAGAACATGGCCATCATAGCTAGTAGCCTGCCCTCCATGAATGTGTCTCTTATTTTTTTTAAAGCCATCCAAGTTGGTGGATATCACCACCTCTTGTGGGACCAAATTCTGTGACGTGCAAAATGGCCTAACAAATTCTATGCAGTGGCATTCTTCAGCTCTCAGAAGGCAAGTGTCCAAGAAGAACTGTATGTGAATGCTGGACCATGTAATTCAGTGGGTTTTTCGGTTGTTGTTGTTTTTGCTCTTTGGCCATTTTCTTCTCTTCTACAGCTGCTGCTACCACAAGCAATCACCATCTCCAATGAATATTTATAAAGAAATTTTGCTTGGCTGGAGAGTCTGCTTCCCATAAACAGGCACAAAGGAAGCAGCATCAAGAATGCAGCAAGACATATTCACCTCACAAATGCAAATGGCATGGGCTAAGGAAAAAACCAAGAAGAGCAAAAGATACCTCAGACCCTTAACATGTTCTGTTTATTGGTTATGTCAAATTTATAACCTGCTCTTCCTCCCAAGGAAGGGCATCCAGGGTGACTCACCACAATAATATTACACAAAACATTTCAAAACAACATTTGAACATATCGCAGAGGGACGTTAGAAGTAAAAACTTCATCAGCCCAAAGCCTGGATTTTTTTTTAAAAAGGCCCTTCTTGGTGTGCCACCTCCATGAAAGTTCTGGAGGGTAGCAACACGAGAACAGGCCTTTTCTGCAGTGGCTCCCCATTTGTGAAATGCTCTGCCCATTTTATTATGTGTTCTTATTTTGTATTTTTATATTGTGGACTGCCCTGTGATATTTGGATGAAGGGCAGTATACTACTACTACTACTACTACTACTACTAATAATAATAATAGTTTCACAGTTGGTCATAGCAAAGAGAATACCTCAAAAGAACAAAATCAAGGGGAAGTGAGAGGATGATGTGTCCATAGCCTATTGATACTTTTCTGTTGATCTCTAAAGCTGATTTTACCAGCTTCAAAAGCTGATTGTATAAGCTCCTTAAGAAAAGGAATGAGCATAGGCTGTTGATTCCAATGTATCTAACACTAGAATTGCAGGGAAATTAACTCTTGCCTAGTGATGTAGAAGCAGTTACTATTAAAGAATTCTGGCAACATATAAATAGAGTCAACAAAACAAATATAAAAGGTGCCATCTGATTTCCTAACCCTATAGAATTATGGTCAGGTCATTACTCATAACCCTATTATTAGAGCTATGTAGAAAATGTCCCCATTTTTTGTTTGTTTGTTTCTTTACCATTCTTCATCGATTAATGAGGAAAAAATGCATTTGAAAATTATCAAGGGGGTAAGAGTTTGTTTCAAAATTCTCAAGGGTGGGGTTTTGTTGTGTTTCCTCTACTTTCAAACTAAGCCAAAGAATATATGAGTGCCTTTCCCCCCAGTCTGGAAACCATTTACCTGACAGTCTGCACTTTGCAGCCTTCCTAGGTGCTCACCTTTCCTGAAAACCCCATGACATCTCTGCTGGGCTTTTCTTGGAAGCATAGGAAGGTAGGGAAACTGCCTACTTTATTATTTGTTTTTAAGTGAAGTCTTTTAAAATGTGGGAAAGTTGCTTTTAAAAAAGGTAAAAAGAAGAACTTTGGTTAAATACAGAACTGTAAGTTGCTTTGGGTCACTTTCTGTGAATAATAATAAATTTATTATTATTATTATTATTAAGTACCTTTCAGCTTCTCTGCCTTCCCACATGTCAATTAAAGCTCAGGGGAAGGCATTGTGCCCAACTCCTCCCAAGGGGCTTTTTCAGATTAAGAAGTGTGGACAGCCAGGGACACTGCAGAGTGCTGGGGGAATTACTGGAAAGAAAGCACAAGAAAATTACCCACCGTCACTTCTTAACATTAAAGGAGTGTCAACCCACACTCTACTTTGGAAGAAATTATAAAGAAATTGTAAAGCACCCCGAGAATGAGGCAGAAAAATTAAAGCCTCTCTTGCTGGGAAAGGGAGTCAAGGACAGGTTTTGGTGCAGCATTCCTCATTTTTGCCCTGGCTTATGACTGAAGATGGTCAGGGCAGGTTTCCGAGCAGTTAGTAATTTAGCCCTTTGCAGAGTTAAACCATAAGGCCCTGAGACATGCTTGGCAGTGGATCCATAAAGTATCAAAGCAACAAGGATCCAGAGTTCCAGCACTGGATGATAGACAGTAATTGTTGGACCACCCACTTTCCAGCCTCTTTAAGCATCTCCACCCTGTTCCATTATTTTGATCATCCCCCCATTCTTCTGTAGTTCATTCTCAAATCCAAGTCTCCTCCTCATTTTGTAAGGCTGCCAGCTGGCTGGTGCCTGCCCTCCCAAGCCTTTGCTGACTGCAGAAGCTGATATAGATTAGCATCTGAGTATTTTATTTTAACTAATCTAGAGAAGCTGTTCAGAACAGGAGCACATTGTGTGCTAATGGGCATGAAAAACGCAGAATGATGAAAATATTATTTTGAAGTGTCTTTTTTCAGCCTGAGGGCCACATTGTGTTGCAGAGAACCTTCCAGGGGCCACGTTCCCTTGTGAGGAATAGATATGCTTATTACCTTTGTACAATATAAACCAGAGGTTTATATACACATCTCTCTCCATCTAAGCAAGCCAGAGGCACAATTACAGTTCAAGTGGCCTAAAGGGAGTCCCAGGGACTGCATAAAGAGCCAGGGGGGGCACATTTGGTACCCAAGCTTGAAGTTAGTCTAAGAAACTTGTATGTATTTGTTCATTTGCCCTGAAAAGGTCTGCTCAAATGTGGTGAGCAACACTGGATATCGACATCATAAAGTGCAGGAAAGGATCTGTCTTGGATGGAAAACATCGCAGCCTTTAAGCCAAGGGATTGTTGACAAAATCCACTGTGTTATACTTCCAGCTTCCATTTGGCCAGAGCCCTGAAAGATGTTGATCTCACAATGCTCAGAATAAAATGTGCATTCAAACCCTTCTACCGCCCCCCTCCTTCTCCATTTCACACTCCATTTGTAATGATTAATGCTTGCATTCTTGGAGAATGAAAGCTGAAACAGATGTTAGCCAGCTACAATGCCATCTTGCTAACCCCCAGCCAAAGGCTGAAGTCTGCAGCAGATTAGTGGCTGAAGTCAAAATGTGGATAAATACAAAGTGAGTGGACAAGCTCTGAGGGGGGTTATTTCCATAGATCACAATGCGGGGGGGGGGGAGGGAGGGAGAGAGATTAAATGGCAGCTTTCAAGCCATCAAACCTTGGCGGGAGGGGGACCTCTCTTACTGCAAAAGCTGCTGTGGCAGATTACTTTATACACCTCACAACATGTTTCATATTGCCAGGCCACAAAATCAGCCTCTGAGACCCTCCTTATGGGGATACCACTAAGAAGTATTAGATTGGCAGGTACGAGAGAGAGGGTCTTTTCGGTGGTGGCCCAGTGCCTATGGAAATCCTGTCCTTGACAGGTACATGTGGCCCCTGCATTGACAATTTTTTAGAACAGGCTTTGAAGGTTTCAGCAAACAAAAACACAATTCCAAACTGCTTTTTCTGCTGTTGCATTTCTTTCAAAACTGTTGTTTTGCTGTCTGCTTTTATATTTGTTCTATTTTAGTCTGCTTATATTGTTTTTAACAGCTGCTACAACAGTCTTTTTTGACATTACTCAGGGCAGATCATGTTATGGTTTGCAGTGTTGTTATAGATTGTGTCTTTACATGTTGTGAGTAGGTAAATCCTGGAAGATCTCTCAGTTTTGGTTCTCTTGGTTTTTTCCATATTTCTCCAGATTTCTGCAGAAATCTGTTGTTTTTATTTAAAAATAAATAAATATCAATGGAACTCCTCAGCAGTTCAGTAAAAATTTCTGCCAATAAGCAATTTCTCCTAATATAATGCATCTTGTATGTTGTTTTCAATATTTCATAAGTTTTCATAAAGCTGTATGTAATACCAATTAACTAAGAGAACACAATACATATGGTTGTATGTTCTATTGTCCTATTGTTCCTTAAAGTGGCAGATGACCTCCAAATCTACCCACTTCCCTTACACCCATTCCCCACAGTTCTCCCCACATACAACCCCCCCCTCTCTTTTGTAACACCAGAACTATTTATCAAACAAGCACACAGGGGCTGGGAATGTCCCTTGTCTGAAACCCTGGAAAAGCGGCCGCTATTCCATCTAGCTAGGTGAACCAATGATAATTATCTGTCTTGCTATAAGCAGCTTCCTGTATCCCTCTCTTCCTAATCTGCATCTTGAAAGAGGTTTGTGCAATAGTGAAAATGCATTTAGGAGCACGCCTAAATCCTCTTGGGAGAGTTCACAAGGATAACTCTGTGCCAACAAAAGGTTTTGACCTACAGTGACATCTGCTGGAAGACAATGATGCAAACACTCAGCTCTGTCCCTACAAATGGTGCCCTGGAGTTTGGAGAGTTTAACAGGAAGCCTGCTTCTGAATGCATGAAAATATGCATGAACTAAGTGGCTGTGCTGACAAGTAGCAGCCAGCCATTGGTACATGCGGTAATGCAAGAAACAGTCTCACTAAAAGCACAAGAATAAATGCAACATGCAGGCGTCCTGATCCTCAGCCCCAAAGGAAGGCCTGTGTGAGTGGTTTGATGCGGGGATACCAAAGGAGGATGACAAAAATGCCAGGATGGCCAGTTCTGGTGCTTTATTAAAGAAACGCATAAACTTACAACACACCTGTAGAGCCTTGCCACCTTTACAGACTCAGGGCAAATGCCAAAGCAGCCAGCAGCCATCATGACTTGTCCAGGAGGTGCTAATATGTTAAGTGCCACTTATTAAAAAAGCAAGATGGTTGTATTGCTTATTCTTACCATTTAAAATAAATTTAGCAGTTTCAAATTTTTAAGCTTTTCATTTTTTTCTAAAAGGGGTGCAAGTAGTTAGTCTTGCCTGAGGTGCAAAATAGCCTGGCACCGACAACGAACAAAGGGAGGTCTTCGTGTATTGCCCAAGATTAAGAAGACGTTCCAAGAACTGAGCTTCCATTAACTTTTTGTGGGTGTTTTTTTCGGCACTTGATGACTGTGACATTGAGTGGTGACTAGAACGTGTGAATCAACCACCCGAAATAGAGCTTCTGTGCCCCCCAATATTAACAGTACTTTTCAGTGAGCAATAAGTCATGAATTGTTGCCTTATTTAGTGATGTGTACATCACCTCTTAAACTGGCTTGGGTTGGGGGAGATGCCTTTCATTTATCTCTGCTTTCTTTGAGGGGGCGGTCCTTTTCACAAACCTGACTTGCAACTTCTAAAATTAGACTTTGTGTTGCTAAGTGCAGTGCAGTGTCAGAAGCAAAATAAACTCCTGGCAAGATCACTCAGATTATACACTCCAAAGAGGATGCTTCCTATTTGGCACAGTGCACAAAACCATTTTCACAGTTCAGAGGCCACCCATACATAAACTGGGATGGACATAGTTATCAACTTTGGTTTCTCTCAGTTTCTCATACTTTCCCATTTTAAATTCTCCATATTTCTGTATTAATCTGCATTTTAAAAAATAAATGCCATTTTAGTGTGCAATTTGAGCAAGCAAATTGTCTTAATAGAACACATATTTATAGGTTATTTTCACTAATATGTGATTTTAAAGGCATACTTCCCCCTAATATACACTTTTTGGTACACAATTGTCTGGGTGGTGAATTTTGCAGGATAGCTGTGTTTCATTTCACATATTCTTGTTCTGGGAACCATACACAGTTTGGGAGCAGAATATTCGAAACATAGCCTCACTCTTTATATACCCCATCAATCACTGCACTCTGCTGGTGAGGGCCTCATGCAGATACCAGCTTATCAGGAATTCTGTTCTGCACAATGCAGCAATTGAGTCTTCCAGGTTGTGGCACCTGCCCTTTGGACTGCCCTCCCCTTGAATATTTGACACCGTCTCTGTTGACTTTTTGACGTCTTCTGAAAACCTTTTAAGTTGAGATCTTTCCATTCTGCAGCTGCACTGGAACCATTTTTTTAAATACTTGTTCTTTTTGGCCTAGGCTGACTTGGGAGGAAGGGTGAGATTTAAATTTAATAAATACATAACTGAATAAGGCAAGTAAAGTTCTCTATTGGACTTAGTCCAGCATATGCACACATATCTATAGCATAATGCTGATTCGTCTTACAGAGTTGACTGACATGACACATACAATATTGAGGACATTTAATAGTCTCTAAACGGTAAGAACAGCTGAAGACTCACCTCTTTAAGGAAGTCTCACTGTTTAAGGAAGATGCTACCAATCTGTTGCAGAGAAATACGCAAGTGAAACAAATTAAGGACATTTCTTAAATGATTCAAGAGCTTAGGATTTGCTGTTTTCGCAGCAAAAGGCCAACACACAAATCTGTCACTGTTGCAACCAGCAACACTCTCTTCACATCTTTGTACTCTTTGGAGAAATATTCTGGTTATAAAATATTCAGATGCCTTGTTGGCAGTTTTAGAGGCTAAGTGACCTCTTATGGACCACTCTGGTGGTGAAACTCAAACAGCCGTATAAAATGATTAACAAGAAAGCCTAGCAATCCCCATAAGACCACTCTCTACCACCTACACTAAGAATGACGCTTAATATCTCTCTCTCTCTCTCTCTCTCTCTCTCTCTCTCTCTCTCTGTCTGTGTGTGTGTGTGTGTGTGTGTTTGTGTAGCTCCTTAATCAGTTGACTCATCAATCATTGTCCGAATAGCCATCAATCATTCAAATCATTCATTTATAAGTCTGCAAATTACAAAACAAAACAAAAAAACCATTCACAATACTTGGTAGTACTGTGACATCATTAGATTTTGGGAAGACTCCAGTATTGATTCGAAGAAGCTTTACAGACTCCTGCTCCTTGCAGTATATATTCATGGACAGCATGAGAGACCTGACTTCAGCACACCTGCGGTCTGTCTTATGATCATGATGACAACATGTGTGTCTCTGCTTCATGCCTTCTCCTGAGCCCTGTTGCTCCTCTTCTGATGAACCAGCAGTTACTGCACATAGCCTGTAGACAGGAGCTGCTAACAAGGCACCCCCAGGTGCCAGCATGCCGGCTAGGACCTCCAATGGCACATGCAAAAATTATCAGTAAATGTCACCCCAACAATCCACAGGGCACAAGAGCCTGTTTGAGCTTCCTGTTTGCACTCGCTCAGACTCTTCTGCGCTAAACATGTCTGATTAAACATGCTAACATTCCATTGGATGCCAGGATTGGACAACCATCCTGCCATCTGTTCTGAACAAAGGAGAGATGCAAAGTGCTTCTCTCTGAGTGAGCAAGGTGGTAGCTGATATAGCTGCCTTTCCGCCCATTGATGTAGCAGCTGATGGGAGAGCATACCCACATATTTTGGTGGTTCTGTCTCTTCCTCCTACTCCTTCAGTGTGCTTTCCACTCCCTTTGTCTTATGCCACACCCCCATGGCAGCCATTTTATCGCTGGCGCTCATAGCACTTTCTCAAAATTCTAAGTGTGCCCACTGATCTAAAATGGTTGGTGACCACCTCCAAGATTCTGGGCCCTGTGGCTTAATTTGGGAGAGTAGCTCTTCAGGGAGTGCCTCTTTGTCAATGTGGAACATGCACATCCTTGACCCTAGCAGCTCTAGGAAACAAATGACCCTCATTCCTCCCAATGATAACAGTGGGCCCCCGAGAAGGTGTAGCTGAAAAAGTAATCTGACATTTACACAAGAGCATTCCTAACTTCATGAACTGTGTAACTCTAAAAACAAATGAACAAAGAAGCACTTTTTACAGCAGAAAAGTGGCCAATCGTGTCTTGCCACAGAGCAAAATTAGCAAAGGCACTGTTATGTACTGAAGTTCTCACCCTGGGCCAGCAGGGGGATACTGTAGTTAGTTTTCACTCAGGTCCACATATGCAAATAAGGAATTGAAAGTGACTTTCAGTGATTGGAGAGTTACAGAAACTTGTTACTGTTGCGTTGTAGTGGAGCTCTATATAAGCAGGTTGTCTGAACCCTTCAGCCCAGTTCTGTTCTGGGCCTGTGAATAAACAAGAGCTGTTTGAAGAATCGCTGTGTCGTCTGATATGTTCACCCACAACTTAAGAGGCACCGTAGTCCGTATGTTACTTAGATACAGGAAATGGCAGTGCTGGTACCAGACTGGGGCATTAAAGAGTGTTGAACTAATGATAAACGCAAGGCAGACCTGTTGGTCATTTAGGAAGCCACAGAGACATTGGCATACGTGCATCATGTTTGTGATAGTAATTCCTGTAGATCCGTTTGGGGAAACCATACAATTCACTGAAACCACTATGAACTGCACACTTCCCCAGCCAAAGAATAACACAACAATAGATCAGCTGAACTGGGCTTCAACACTCCATTTAGGTTGCAATTCTTTTAATCAGGCAACCAAAGATGGAGATTTTCTGTCCATTAATATATAATGGTTAGCTTGCTAATGGAACAAAATCGATAGTGTGGACACCAAGTGAATATATTACTCTTGATAGCTTCAATCTAGCTATCAATTAATTCAAAGAAATCTCTTTAAACAATCTCTGATTGAAAAGAGTTCAAAGCCAAATGTCTGCATGCCAGAAGTAGTTAAAATCGCTCCATGCCTCAATAGCTCCCATTTCTATGGATTAGTCTGTTGCTACTGGAGTTGTACATGGATACTGAAATTTATATTTTATGCTCCATACGTACCACTGCAAGGCAACACTCTCTATGGAAGATCACCAATGCAATTTTGACTGCTTTATCTATTGACAGTATTTATAACCTGCTTTTCAATGAATATTTTCAACTCCAGAATGGGGAACAATAGAACATGGCAATAAAGATTAAATAGAGTGGGGAGTGGGGGAGAATGCAGCAATATACAAAAATTACAAAATCTTAAAAACAGAAAAGAAGGGTATGGGATAAAAATAGGTTCAACAAGCAACAATTCTGTCATAAGGCAAACAAGGCAAAACTACAATGAGGACAAGAATCTAAAATTTCCAATACTACCAAATACACGGTGTTAAGTTGTGGGTGAACATATCAGACGACACAGCGATTCTTCAAACAGCTCTTGTTTATTCACAGGCCAGAACAGAACTGAACTGAAGGGTTCAGCCAGCCTGCTTATATAGAGCTCCACTAGAACGCAACAGTAACCATTTTCCGTAACTATCCAATCACTGAACGTCACTTTCGATCCCTTATTTGCATATGTGGACCTGAACTGTCTACAGTATCCCCCTGTTGGCCCAGGGTGAGAACTTCAGTACATAACACACGGGACATTCAACAAACTGCACAACCCATGGTATTAGCAATATATCCCACCCCCCCTCTGTCTTTCATACAAAGAGGGCCCCCACCTCTGCCAATGGACCCTCCCTCTCCAGCTCCAGTGCAACTATACACCATCCAGCCTCTCACCCTGAGTGGTATGAATTGCTGCACAGAAGCATCCACGGAACAAACCTCTCGCCCCCACAGTAACAGAGCAAAAAACAAATAAACACAAAAGAAAAAGAGCCATTATTTTCAACTGTGTCAAATTTATTCTATAAAACAAGGGTGGGGAACCTTTTCAGCTAGATCTTGGCATGGGCCAGCATTGATAGGGGAGTGGGGCCCACCCTCATGTCAGTCTGGCAAGTGGCCGATCTCACCCACCTGTTAAAGTTTGCCTCACAGAGGAGTTATTTTTATTTTTATTTACAGTGGTACCTCAGGTTACAGATGCTTCAGGTTACAGACTAACCCAGAAATGGTACCTCAGGTTAAGAACTTCGCTTCAGGATGAGAACAGAAATTGTGTGGCGGCAGCGGGAGGCCCCATTACCTAAAGTGGTACCTCAGGTTAAGAACAGTTTCAGGTTAAGAACGGACCTCCAGAACGAATTAAGTTCTTAACCTGAGGTACCACTGTATTACATTTGTATAGCAACCTTATTCCAAAGATCACAGGGCAGTTCACAACACAAAAATACATTATGAGAACATAATGGAACAAAAACAAACCAATAACTGCCCTCCCCCAAACACATTTAAAAAGGCCTGGTTGAAGAGAAATGTTTTTGCCTAAAAATACATAATGAAGGCACCGAGAGGTGAGCCTCTTTGCTGAGAGCATTCCACAAACAGGGAGCCACTGTAGAAAAGGCCCTTTCTCTGCTGTTCTCTGCCTTTTCAAAGCATTGGAGGAATTTATTTGTTTAAAAGTATTTATATAATGTTTAATATATACAAAAGTCTCTATGCAGTGTTCAAAAATCTATAAGTGGTATTGAGAAATCTTTGAATTTTTCTGTACAGGGCTCAGGCTTTACCAAAATGAACGAGGGGCAGAGTTTCTAGTAAGATAAAGTAAACATTCAGAACCTACCTATAGTTTGTAGCTAAACTCTGAGCTAAGTCGGCTGGGTGAGAACTGCAGGGCCTGCTCCCTTCCAGGGCCTTTTCCAACTGGCCCAGGGGGCGCGGCCCAGGAACAAACCTTTGGAACAAACTCCTGGGGAAGGGTGGGAAGTGTTCTGCCATTGCTTCCCTGTTCCAGGGGGTTAATGTGCTTTAAAATGTCCTCAAGCAGTCGGTGGTAATTTAAATTTTTATTTCTTTATTTCCTTTTTTCCTTTTTTGGGGGTGGGTGAGTGGGATGGATATTTGGTTGGGGATTAATTTTAGTGTAATTGTTTTGTTCCTTTTGTTGTTGTTGTTTTATTGGTTCTGTATAGTTTGTGTTTTGTTTTTAAGGGGGCGGGATCAGGGCTGCCTGGGAGTGGGGCCCCAGCCAACACGATGGCTGGGACAAGTTCCACAGGGGGGGAAGCACTGGGACATCCAATCTCAGTGATCATGGGCAGGAGGCGGAGTTACGCTAAGACCAGACCATGTCATTACCGAGGAGGCAGGTTTAGTCGTTGTTTGAAGACTATCCCTACCTCCGGGTCTGGCCTTGACCGGATGGATACTGGAATCAACAGGGGAAACCTACATGACCTGAAGGTGTTGCTGTGTAATGCCAGGTCAATGATGAATAAAACCACTGCCATCCACGACCTGATTGTGGATGGAGGATTTGACCTGGCATGTGTGACAGAGACCTGGTTGGAGGAAGCAGATGGGCCTGTCCTTGCCGCTGCTTGCCCACCAGGTTTCTCTTACGCACAGCAACCCAGGTCATGTGGGCGGGGAGGGGGGGTTGCAGTGATTTTTAGGAAGTCACTAGCTTGCACCAGGCGTCCTACTGGGAAGATCCAGTTTTCTGAGTGCATGTTCTGGAAGTTGGGCAATAGGGGCAGTACAGGATTCCTTTTGGTGTACCGACCTCCCCGCTGCACCAAGGATTCCCTGTCTGAGCTGCTTCAGGTCGTGGCGGATTTTCTCCTGGAGACACCTAGTTTGGTTGTCCTAGGGGATTTTAACATCCATGCCGACATGACCTTACAAGGGGCTGCTCGGGACTTCGTGGAAAGCATGGCCTCCATGGGGCTGTCCCTGAATAAGTTTGGCCCAACTCATAGTCATGGACATGCCTTAGACCTGGTGTTCACCTCTAGTGATGTGGGTGATCTGACACTAAGTAAAAGTGAAACAAAAGAAGTGCCATGGTCAGATCACTTCCTGGTGCAACTGGACTTCTCCGCGACCCTTCCCCTCTGCAGGGAGGTGGGACCAATTCGGATGGTCCGCCCCCGCCACTTAATGGATCCAAATGGTTTCCAGAGAGTGGTAGGGGATGCTTTATCCCATGTTGATGGCCTTTCAGCTGATTCCCTGGTGGCCCGCTGGAATGCGGAGTTAACCAGGGCTATCGACTGTCTGGCTCCGAAGCGCCCTCTCCGATTGCATGGAGCCCGGACAGCTCTGTGGTTTTCTTCGGAGCTAAGGGCGATGAAACAATCGCTGAGACGGCTAGAGCGTCGGTGGCAAAAAACTCACTCCGAATCTGACCGGACACAGGTTAGAGCTCAACGTCGAGCCTACCAAGTGGCGATAGCGACGGCGAAGAAGACTTTCTTCGCCGCCTCTATTGCATCTGCAGAAAATAATAGCAGGAGACTTTTTCAGGTGTTTCGGAATTTAACAGAACCACCTTTACCACCGGGGCTTTGTAAAGACCACAAGATCTCCTGCAACGATTTTGCAAAGTTTTTTGCAGATAAAATCACTCATATTCGGAAGGAGCTAGACACCACCGTGGGAGCAGGGCTGGGGCGGGAGAGTGCTAGAGCTCTGTCTGGTCAAGTTGCATGGAATCGATTTCAATCCATTACCCCCGAGGATGTGGACAGGCTGCTTGGACGCGTGAAACCAACCACCTGTCTCCTGGATCCTTGCCCATCCTGGCTAATAAAAGCAAGCCGGGAAGGGCTGGGCGATGGGCTCTGCGGGGTGGTGAATGCTTCCCTCTGTGAGGGAGCATTCCCAGATCCGCTGAAAGAGGCGGTCATCAAACCGCTTCTTAAAAAACCATCTTTAGACCCGGCCAGTATGGCCAACTATCGCCCAGTCTCAAATCTTCCATTCTTGGGCAAGGTGATTGAGCGCGTGGTTGCTGAACAACTCCAGGCACGCCTGGAGGATGCGGACCATTTGGATCCCTTCCAATCGGGATTCAGGCCTCATCATGGGACTGAAACTGCCTTGGTCGCACTGGTTGATGATCTCCGGCGAGCTAGGGACAAAGGTGAGAGTTGTTTCCTAGTTCTGCTGGATCTCTCAGCGCCTTTGATACAATCGACCATAACATCCTTCTGGACCGTCTAGAGGGGCTGGGAGCTGGGGGCACTGTTATACAGTGGTTTCGCTCCTTCCTCCTGGGCCGTGTTCAGAAAGTGGTGGTGGGGGATGAGTGTTCAGACCCCTGGGCCCTCACTTGTGGGGTGCCTCAGGGTTCCGTCCTCTCCCCCATGCTTTTTAACATCTATATGAAGCCGCTGGGAGAGATCATCAGGGGGTTTGGACTGGGTGTCCATCAATATGCAGATGATACCCAGCTCTACCTCTCTTTTAAATCAGAACCAGTGAAGGCGGTGAAGGTTCTGTGTGAGTGCCTGGAGGCGGTTGGAGGATGGATGGCGGCTAATGGATTGAGGTTGAATCCTGACAAGACAGAAGTACTGTTTTTGGGGGACAGGGGGCGGGCTGGTGTGGAGGACTCCCTGGTCCTGAATAGGGTAACTGTGCCCCTGAAGGACCAGGTGCGCAGCCTGGGAGTCATTTTGGACTCACAGCTGTCCATGGAGGCGCAGGTCAATTCTGTATCCAGGGCAGCTGTCTACCAACTCCACCTGGTACGCAGGCTGAGACCCTACCTGCCTGCGGACTGTCTCGCCAGAGTGGTGCATGCTCTAGTTATCTCCCGCTTGGACTACTGCAATGCGCTCTACGTGGGGCTACCTTTGAAGGTGACTCGGAAACTACAACTAATCCAGAATGCGGCAGCTAGACTGGTGACTGGGGGCGGCCGCCGAGACCACATAATACCGGTCTTGAAAGACCTACATTGGCTCCCAGTACGTTTCCGAGCACAATTCAAAGTGCTGGTGTTGACCTTTAAAGCCCTAAACGGCCTCGGCCCAGTATACCTGAAGGAGCATCTCCACCCCCATCGTTCTGCCCGGACGCTGAGGGCCTTCTGGCGGTTCCCTCATTACGAGAAGCGAGGTTACAGGGAACCAGGCAGAGGGCCTTCTCGGTAGTGGCACCCGCCCTGTGGAACGCCCTCCCATCAGATGTCAAAGCGATAAATAACTACCTGACATTCAGAAGACATCTCAAGTCAGCCCTGTTCAGGGAAGTTTTTAATCTGTGATATTTTAGTGTATTTCTGGTTTTTATGGAAGCCGCTCAGAGTGGCTGGGGAAACCCAGCCAGATGGGCGGGGTACAAATAATAAATTATTATTATTATTATTATTATTATTATTATTATTATTATTAGTCACAGACTATTCCGATATAGAGGGCATCCAGAGTGCAACCCTCAGAAGTACTGCTATGTATCATTTCCTCATCCTTTTAGAAAAAGAAGAAAACCCCAGAAGATTAGATTGTGAGTTGTTTCAAGACTTGTGTTCCTGCCGGTGGAAAAGATACTATCTAAATCTTGGAGGATTTGGGATGGTGGTGCATGCTGGGAGTTGGTGGATCCAGTTATTAATATAATCGCCTATCCCACATAATCATCCTCTCACACAGGCACAACCACCCAATCATCCACACATACAGATGCACACTTAATACACACACCCTTAACAAACAAAGACAGAGCTTACTTATTGTTTTCTTCCCAGCAAGTACAGTGGTACCTCGGGTTACATATGCTTCAGGTTACAGACTCCGCTAACCCAGAAAAATTACCTCAGGTTAAAAACTTTGCTTCAGGATGAGAACAGAAATCATGTTCCGGTGGCGTGGCAGCAGCGGGAGGCCCTATTGGCTAAAGTGGTGCTTCAGGTTAAGAACAGTTTCAGGTTAAGAATGGACCTCCAAAACAAATTAAGTATTTCAAAGCCAGGCTGTCTCCACAGCCTAGAAAACATTTTATTTAAACCATCTAAGCAAGAGTTAAATTACATGGGAATGGCAGACTGTCATTGTTAAAGTGGAGTCACTGCTGCGTGTTTTGCAAATTTATGGGTTGGAACCTTGTTAAAGAAATAGTTTTGCTTTGTATTATAAATGATGATAAATCACCCAAACATAATCATATACAGAAATGTATGTAAAATGCAGTGTGTTTAACAGAGAACAATACTGCAATTTTTAAGAGAGTAAAATAACATGGAAAAGTAGTGGGGTGGCTGTATTTTACACAGTCACAATTCTGCTCCAAGCAAAAAGGAAATGAAATAAAAAGGAAAGTAGTAGTTCCTCTTATTCTGATTCTATGTGCTCCTAAGGCTAAGAGAGAGTGGCTGGCCCAGATCACCCAGTGAGCTTCATTGGGTTGAGTACGGATTGAATCCCACTCTTCCAGTTCCAAGACCAACAGTCTAGCCTCTGCAGGATACTGACTCTCACACAGGATAGCTTAATGTTGTGGTGAGTGTCTCCCCTTCATGCCAGTACTATTTTGTAACAATTTTAAAATGCTTTTAATTAGATAAAGAAGATCCCTTTTAGGTGGGAGTTTCCATCCCTGATAACAATAGCGCACATTTTGCGATTGTTAACTCATTTTATCTACTGGATAAAAATTTTCTCAGTAATCATCCAGAGCATTTGATTAACCATTTATGAAAGCACTGCTTAATAATATATTGCTACCTAGGTAAATTATCATTAGTAGAATTTTAATGCACATTATGATTCAAAATCCCCACAAAAGCACCACTTTGTGTCTTTCCTTAATTCCCAGGATTCATCATTTATATTTTTGGCAGAGCAACTTTTTCACCCTGAGTCATCCAGGCAGTATATTTAGCCTAGATTTCAGTTGGACTCAATAGCACATTTGCTGCTTATTATTTTCCCTCCTCTTGCCCAATTTGATCATGAGCAGTGTTACACGTAACACAGAATTAGACTTTCTGCAGCCATCATTAACAGACATATGCAGCAGTAAGTTATATATAAGCTCTCTCCTACTTCCAGAAACCTTCAATCACACAGTTCACAATGAGGCGGCAGCAGCCCTACTAATTTTGGCACCCAGTGAGAACAAAAACCACACTGGAAATATAAAGAGGTGGAGCATTATTGTGCATCGTTGTGACTAATTTATGTTAGCGTTGACAGTAACACAGGAAGTGCCACCCTTTCTGTGTTTATATTTGCGGTGCAATAGAGGCTAGCATGCCAGCAGTGGCATTGTGAGAACCACACCAAAGCCTTGCAGTCAGTTGTCCCATCACTCTCATAGGGCCAATACCCAAGGTATGCCACCTGTTTTTCTTATATTAGCAGAGCTGTGGGCACCTTGAATGACAGTTCCAGCTCAGGCTCTCACCTGGGTGACATTCTGAGATGGGAAAGGGCCACAGTGGCACAGCTTTTGATCTGTAATGTAGAAGACCCCTACCTCAATCTAGGCATCAACAAAACTGTACACGTTGGATTCTCAAATTTCTAATCTTAAATCCAGTCTGCCCCATTTGTACATTGGTTTGTACTTAAAAAAAATAATCCACACCAAAAATTGTACTCATTTGTGTGTGCATTTCTCCTAATTATACTTTTTACCAATATGCACGTTTTTGCAAGCAATTTCTCTTAATTTTAATGCATTTTTAATTCCCCTCCCCAGTAATATATATAATGTTTGTGCACACTTTCCTCCTAGCATGTGCTTTTGGGGTTCATTTTTAGTGGTTGGAGAACTGTACCGCAACATTAAAGGAACTGCAAATTTCGAAGGAACTGCATCTTTCTATTCACAGATTGGTTTGGGAAGTGAAAACTGGCTAAGCTTGCATAATTGAGGGATATATTCTCAGGACCCACTCTAGCTGCAATTGTGATTCATTTTAAACTGTTTTTAGTGCCTAGTTTCAAGTTGCTGTAGCCAGCCCTGGGACCTTCTGGGGAAGGGTGGGTTATTTATCTAATCTAATCTAATCTAATCTAATCTAATCTAATCTAATCTAATCTAATCTAATCTAATCTAATCTAAAACAAACAACAACACAATTTTCTCTTTCCCTTATGTTTTTATATGTGTTGGAATCTACTCAGAATAGCTGATATGGGTGGGGTATAAATAATAAAGTTATTATTCTTATTCTTTCATAGCTTAGTTGCTGGCATTTCCGGGTAGGACAGGAACAGACACCTGTCTGAAGCCCTGGAGGGTTCCAGTCACAGACAGTGTAAATGATAATGAGCTAGATGGGCCAATCCTGTCCAAAGACAAGAAAGCAGTGGTTTTATTGTTATTCCAAATTGATGGAGTAGCCTCTTGTGTGTCTGTCTGTCACTCAGAGTATACACACACTTCCTTTCCTTGATCTTAACATCGCCTAATGTATTCCCATCACACCTCTGGAACAGAGTATTGACAGTCCATGCCCTGCATTACAGTCCCACAATGTGTTCATACATATTCACAGCACACTGCCTCACAGTGTTATCCTTGCATGCATATGCATGGGCTGATATTGTTTCTTCAGATCTGATCAATGAAACTAATTGCAGAGTCCAAATTGCTATAAAACAAGGTTAACTCCTAATTGTCAGTTATGCGGTTACATGTCTTCCTTCCTGTTTTGTGTCTCTCTCTTCTTTTTGAATGATGAAATAATGTAACACTCAGTATTCTGAACAGCCGTGTTACAAAAAACTAATTTGTCTAAAGAGACAAAGCTTTTTCACAGTGATATACATCGGCCACTCCAACCGCTCTCCATAATCACAAGAGTCCGCTGAGTTTTGAAAGCCAGAAACAGAGAAGGACACCAAACCCTGTCTTCCCTAAAAAGGGAAGTCCAGTGACAGAAATGAGCAATAGACACAGATGATGCAGGTGAAAATGTAGATTCCTGTCCCACTTCTGCAACACTTATCAGACCCCATTGGAGAAGCAGCCACTATCCTGGAGATGGGACCTCCCAACAGAAATGCCAGTGCGGCTCATCTGGATGGGGCAGGGAAGTGGCAACTTTTAGGGCTGTAAAGGTGAAACAGAGAGAGTGCCAGATTGGCTCTATCAGTGCACCTGCACAGCGCCAACCTTGCTACTGCCCTACCCACCCACCCTCACACCTTTGCTCCTGGCCTATTGCATGGCCCAGATGTATCTTTTAAGATAAGAGAGGCTAGATAAGAAAGGTTAGGTGAGCAGGCACCAGGGACACAGTGGATCCAGTGGTGGACCCATATTTGTGATATTGATTTGAGATTCCTGCACTGCACAGGATTGGACTAGAGGACCCTCAGGATCCCTACCAATTCTATCATTCTATGATCAGCTGACTCTCAATTTTGTTGTTGTTTAGTCGTTTAGTCATGTCCGACTCTTTGTGACCCCATGGACCAGAGCACGCCAGGCACTCCTGCCTTCCACTGCCTCCTGCAGTTTGATCAAACTCATGTTTGTAGCTTCGAGAACACTGTCCAACCATCTCGTCCTCTGTCGTCCCCTTCTCCTTGTGCCCTCCATCTTTCCCAACATCAGGGTCTTTTCCAAATCCACCTGCATTTTGTTTTTTTAAGCAACCACTGCCTCTTATTGACATCTTTACTGCTTGTTTTAATAAGGTGGAACTAGATTTTTCAAATAGTTAATTTGTTGCATTTTATATGGCGGTCATGTGAGGATGCTGGTCCTGAAAGGTGGGATGGAAATATTTTTTATAAACAAATGCATTTTGCTGTGAGTGGGCATCTCTTCTTTGCAGTGCTATTTTTCTAGAAAAAGAGGTGCCGGAACTCACGATGATGCCTCCCTTGTTCTCTTGGAATAGCAATGGCACCTACCTGAGAGAGTTCGGGCAAGTTCAGGCTGAAAAAAGCCTGGCTTCTTAGAACCATTGATTGCACAAAACTGGAGCCAAAAATATCAGGCTCTTATCGGGGGGATGGGCACACAATCTTGCTCCAGTCTTGTGCAATCAATGGTTCTAATCCTGGAGCAAGATCACTGCCCTATTGTTCGCCATATTAAACAACATTTGGCTAGCAGTGCGTGCTCCTGCTTTGCAATGCATTTCAATTTGGGAAAGAATAGCCACTACAAGAATTGGGGGCAGGGGGAACTAAAGCAAAAAGTTAACGCATTGATTGATTCAAGCATGAAGTGGTAATCATGGATTGTGTGTCATTCATCACTAATTTGATGCTACAGCTTGTCTCTCTGGCGGAAACTATGCCTCCTGACCCGTTGGACAGCTCCTGAGACTCATTGAGCTTCTAGTGATAAAGGTGACACATACAGTGGGTTATGGAAAAGGTGGATTTAGGGTATCATGGCCAGTTTGGTCATCCTGGGCGCTGAGCCTTTGAGGCACTGCAGCGGGTGCTGCAGCTATGACACCCAATGGAACATGAGAGGCGGGGGGTGCCTGGCGGATTTTGGCATTTCACAGGGCACCACTGAAATTTGAAAGTGCCAAGGTCCATCACTGGTTATGGGGGCCTGGAAACTCTTGCTTGCTGGGCCTACAGCATCTACCTCCCAGGAGATTGTCACTACAAGTAGGAAGGTTGGGGAAGCCTGGGAGCAGGACACTTTCCACAGAGGTGTCATCCCCAACTCAGCTGGGACAGACCTACACATGGCTCAGAAAGAACTGGAGTGGCACCACATGAAGGTGTGAGGGGAAATATGTAGACTGTGTGCTCCACGGAGCAGCCAAGATGAATGTACTGCTTGTAGAGCCACTTTGAGGTATTTTGGGATAGGGAGAACATTATATAAATTATATAAATAAAATGGCAGTATCAAAGAACGTAGCAACTGAGATGGAGGCTTTTATTTTAAAAAAATAAAATACCCAAGCTTCACTGGAATGGGGATATCAACAGTCTGATGACTCTTGATGGCTCCTTTATCATGACTGTTTTTGCCATGCTATTCAAAAATATACAGTGCTCATTTTTGCAGTACAGTGGTACCTCGGGTTACATATGCTTCAGGTTACATACGCTTCAGGTTACAGACTCTACTAACCCAGAAATAGTACTTCAAGCCTGCATACACAAGGACCCTCTTCCAGATGGGCAAATTTTTAGACGTAGAATCCTTCCCCACTACATGGTTGTGCTGGCAAGTCTCAAACACAATTTCACATAAATGCATAAATACAGTGGTACCTCGGGTTAAGAACTTAATTCGTTCTGGAGGTCCGTTTTTAACCTGAAACTGTTCTTAACCTGAGGTACCACTTTAGCTAATGGGGCCTCCCACTGCTGCCGCATGATTTTTGTTCTCATCCTGAAGCAAAGTTCTTCACCCGAGGTACTATTTCTGGGTTAGCGGAGTCTGTAACCTGAAGCGTCTGTAACCCAAGGTACCACTGTATCTTTGAAAGAGGCATTCCTCAGACAGCAGTGGTGGAGATAATCAAAGACATAAACTATGACCCAGAATTCCTAAATGCATATAATGATTAAAACAGAGGCAGGCTAAGAGCAATGGAATGGCCAGAAGCAGAAGGCTGTGGATAGGGTGGTTGGCTGCTGAAGAGGACAGGGCTTCTGCAGTGTTTGTAGCTGTGTGCTATTAAAGGTGCTGAAGCGCTCTCTTCTTTTGGACCTAGCCACCCTTTATGGAGATGAGATTAGAGTCCAAAGGCCATGAGTCCCTCCTTAGGGACATCTAGACAGAGAGACCTAGAGCCTACTCAGCTCCGGACAATGAGAGTCACAGAATGGGAGAAAACCAACTCATTCTATTGGGCAACAGACAACCAAAATGAGCCAACCAGTGTCTTCACAAGTATAATACACAAAGAAACTCCCAGTCGTCTGGAATACACAAAATAGTAATGTGAACATCAGAAGTCCGAGTGCCCTGGTGAGCAAAAAAACCCACCCAGAACAGTCCACAGTGATTTGCCACATAGGTGTCCATTGCTAAACGAAGGATGCTTGTCTCTCAGATACATACTCCCCCATTTCCAAAGATTATAGTCACTTGGAAAAGTCTCCCCCTCCACCACATCAGGAGATAAAATATTAATGTTTCAAAAAAACTACTCCAAAGTCACAGCTTCTCACATGGATCGTTTTAGCAGTGGAAGGAGCGTTTGCTCCAAACTTAAAATATTCAACAGCACTTCCGAGAAGCAGGCAGGTCCACAGGTTCAACTGCAGGTTTTGTTAGACAGCTACTGCAGTCTGAAAAAGCTGCATTCCTTCAAGCTTCTCCAGAGTTCCTTTGGGGGGGGCATATATACGGGGGTAACCCATTAAACCCCTAGGTAGCAATACTTTTTGATGTCACTTCCATAAGACTTCACGAGGAGAACTGTTTGCAAGTAATTTAGGTGCAATGCAGTATCCTGTCTCTTTAAGCACAGCACACTCCCGAGGCTGGTAAAAGTAAAAGCTCTGTCTCTCTTCCTCCCTTTCTTATACTGCCCTATTTCTACTGCTCTGGAAATCTAATCCTTGCTATACAACTGATAGCAAAAGCACCCCCAGCCAAAAGCCCCCTCCAACTTCAAAAGAAGTTATCCCCCAAATGAATTCAAATTAAGCATCAGGGTTCCCTCCCTGCCTCCCTATAATGTAGGAGTTCCAGGGGAGGGACGGAGGAAAAGGCTACAAAATTATTCAAAACTGGCATCTTGCAGATAAGCCTTCAGATCAAGAAGGATCTTGCAGCAAAGGAATTCGCCAGAGGAAGAGCCAAATGCCACGTTCAAACTCATCCAATTGCAATAGCAATCCGATCTCAGCGACGACCAGGAACATCTTTGCAGTTAAGCAGCGATTGTTGAAGCTGCATGTTTAATTGAGGGTTTCGGCAAATCATCCTCAGATAGCATGGAAAGCAGAGAGAGATATTCTCTTAATATACTCACTGTGCAGCAAGGCATGAGTGCCGCGTTGGTCTCCAAGCAATCCTTTCACAGCCTTAGGCAGAGTAACCTGCTTTTCCTTCCCATCTCAGGCAATCCAGCATTACTGGAAAGCTGCCAGAGAAGAACTGATTCATCAGCCAATAAAATGGTCCAAAGCTGCCATTCCACAGGAGACCGTGCCTCTCTCCTGCTCTGGCTGCGGACGCAGGCATTAGCCAATAAGGAAAATCAGCACCACAAAGTGCAAGGGGGAGCATTGCATGCTGACTGGGTACCCTGCAAAGGTGAGAATTTGCACCTCCGCTCCATCCACCTGTGGTCTTGCACACAGCAGACCTGGGTGGAGAAATGTGAGCTCCATGTGACTTTCCAGCATAGGGCAAGGTCTTAGCTTCTGGGGATGTGGAAAGTGAAAACAGGAAGTGTAGGTTCACCATGAAACAGTATGAAGATCGGGAACAAAGATTTCACTCCAGGGGATGCTGGCCTTGAGTTGGAAATGGAGGGCTTCCCAAATTGATGTGTGTTGCTAAAAGGGGCCACACCACAGATGTGTGGAAACTGCTTTGAGGGTCTTTCTTACGTTCAAGTGGTATACAAATCTGATGAAATAAAGAACTACAATAAATAATCACGACAGTCTTCCCTGTTCAGGCAAACAAAATGCACCCCAGAAACCCCAATGAGCAAGGGAAAAGGGCAAGGTTGGCCCAAGTCATTCTGGCACCTGGGGTGACCCACAAAATGGCATCCGCCTCCCACCATAGCTCAGTCAGTAGAGCAGGCATAGGCAAACTCCAGCCCTCCAGATGTTTGGGACTACAATTCCCATCATCCCTAGCTAACAGGATTAGTGGTCAGGGATGACGGGAATTGTAGTCCCAAAACATCTGGAGGGCCGGAGTTTGCCTATGCCTGCAGTAGCGCATGAGACTTTTCATCTCAGGGTCATGAGTTTGAGCCCTTGTTGAGTTGAGTGAAGATCTCCATCGGAAACAAGTGAGGAATCCAATTCAGTTCAACCCTACTCCTTGAAGTGGGAATCAAAGGCTGTGGTGGTGGGGCAGGGAAGCATCCCAGTCTGAATCATGATGGGAGGGTGCAGATCCCAGAAGACTCCAGAAGGTGCAGTCCCTGCCATTTCTTCCCTAGAAGTGGCAGGAGATGAGCCATGCCTCCTGTTTGCTGAGAGGAGGCAGGTCCAGCCTCTGAGTGTGCCACAGCTGTTGCTGACTCCGCGGCAGCTGCACTGGTTGATGCATTCCTTGGTGGCTGGATCTGCTGCCCCGTAGATCCTGCCACCTAAGGCAGTCACCTCACTTTGTCTTATGGGTGGGCTGGCCCTGGTAAATGGTTATGGGGGTACAGCATCAGTTTGCATGAGGAAATAGCTATATTGGACTGGATTCAACTCATTAGTCCTGCCAGCAGAAGCCCACAGAAGAACTTCCAGTAATGCAATAGTGCTTTCCTCTCTCTTCTCTCCCTGTGCACCCCCATACCCCCTAAGTTGGCTCTGGGGGTCAGGAGAACTCCCAGAAGAGTGCACTGGGGGAAGGAGAGGGGCGATCATTCCACCAGGCAAGCAAAGATGCTTGTGCAATCTGTCTAGCTTTATGTTGAATTCCTCCCAGTGGCAGCTACATGCAAAACGTAATCTTGCACTGCTGCTAGACAGGCATTCATATGCTTCCTTATATTCCCCATGGCTCTAGTTAACTACCAGCAACCAGGCTCATCCATTTGGAACTAGGGGTAAAGGCTTCCAAGGCAAACAATGTGATTCTCCAAGACAAGCTCAAGTCACAGAGGTGTTGATTACAAAACGGAAATGCTGTTGCAATCTGTGGCATCTCTTTCCCATTTTGAATGAAGCTGTTATACCTTTCTCATCTTTATTCTCAATTACAAGCCCTGCACTCCTACTGGGCAATGAGATTCAGAGCTGTTAGCTCATCGCTTGACTGCTGGAATCTAGGCTTTATCATTTGCACACTGAAATGGCTACTTAGGATGGATGTTACACATGCCACTTGAATGCTTTTGAGCTTCTCTCCTGCTGATGATGTGAAAGGCAGAAAGGAAGTTTTAAATGTGCCTGTGTACAGTTTTTTAAATGTGTCAATGATATTGCAGAAGCATGTTTTTTAGAATGGCACTTCAACTTTCCTGCGGTTTTCGTGTCACCTGTGAACAGATGCATGCCATCTGAGGTGCATATCTAGCCTTGTACTCATTTCTTCCATATGCAGATTCAGGAATGGATCCGTGCACTGCTTATCCTCTCTTCTGTCCCTGTGTAATATGTGCGTGTGCTTGCATGCACAGGTAAGGCAGCAAGGTGGTAAACACAGGAAATATTAGTCGGCTTCCTAAAGATAAGGATTCCTTTCACCTTGCCTGCATCTGGTGAGGTGGATAAAGCGAGAGGAAACTCTAATCAGTTCCACCCCTGCCAGGAATACTCCTTTATCAGTTTCTTCTCCTTGCCTCCACAGGGACTGATGTTGCTCCGCAGAGGATACCAGACAGAGTATCTTTGAATTTCCAGAGAAAAGGAGGGGGCAGCCCCAAGGTGAAAAAGGAAGCTCCCTCAGTAGCTGACAAGTCTCCAGGCTTGCAAAGATGGTTACTTGCTGAAGACCCAATGGTTAGTCTGCCAGTCAGCTGTTTTACTGGGTCATCATGATTATAGTTTACAGAAACTGAGTAAAACAACACATAAATAAGAGGTGGATCAAATCCATCTTTGGCTGTTGGAACAATCCATTAACTGTGGTCAACAGTACCTTTCAGTACAGGAGATGGGGGAAGAGGAAGAAGAGGAAGCTGTAGGCAGACAGGTGAGCTGACGGCAGAGGTGTCTGTTGGCTGTAGCAATGCTGATGATCCTACATCCACGTATTACAGTGGGAGCTAACCAGATTTCTGCTGGTTGAAGCTGGCCTGGCTTTACTTGTGTTAGCATGGGTTAGGGTTATGAAGATCTGGGCCCAGAAGAGCACCTAACTATTCTGATTATACACAGACCAGTTCAGTGCTGTGTAGCTAGACAGCAGATGGGTGGAGGGGATGGCAGTAGGGTAGACTGCTGCAGAAGTGGGACAGGAGTCCCTTGGGATGAAGAAGACCCAACTAGGAATACAAAGTTAGCACTGAGCAGGTGACCTGATCACTGCACCATCAGGGAAAGCTAGTGCTATAACTACTTCTCTTTGAATATCTACAGCTGGTACTTTTCATTAATTTCATGCCTGGTGGCATTCTGACTCCTTTGATTTAGCTATGCATATTGGACATTTGAACTTGGTTTCAAATGGACCATGCAGTTCTAGTGGGGCTAAAGCAAAGGTGGGGAACCTGTGGCCCTCCAGATGATGTTGCCTCCAACTCCCATCAGCAACCAGCCAAGGTGGCCAATGGTCAGGAATGATGAGAGCTGTAGTCTAAAACCATCTGAAGGTCCACCACTTCCTATGCCCTGTGACAGGGTGCAAATAAGCAGCAGCAAATGAAACAACTAAAGACATCTTTTCAGCAACCAAAATATATACAGATAAACCACATAGCTGCTTGATTTGTAAAAACAGTGTCACAAATAGGCCTTCCCTCTTCTTCACAAAGCAGTTTGCAAGAACATGCATCACTCCATGGAATAACATGTGGGTGTTTGTATGCTTCCTCTCTCTCTCTCTCTCTCTCTCTCTCTCTCTCTCTCTCTCACACACACACACACACACACACACACACACCACTGAGGGCACAGATTTTTTAAAGACTGTTTAAGGATTGAGATTTAAGTCTTTGAAACTGCCCTAGAATGAGATAAATGGAAGGGGAGTTGATTAAATTACCACGGACCACAGAGGAAGAACATACACTGAAACATATTGTGTCAATGTTTTATTTAGTTACTTTTATGTCATTGAAAAGACAATCAGACAATTAAAATTAAGGACAGTATGCAGCAAACATCTGTACAATGAATGAAACACTGAACATTGTACATCATTTGAACACACAATTATAACAGCAACAGCCGATGCACAAAGAATACTCTCTTTTCAAAATCATGCCTTGCCTGGAAATTAAAAATAGAATAAAAAACAAGGAGACTGGCAAGCATCCAAAGAAGTGGGGTGCATGGGGGATTTTGCTTGATGTGGGCATTACAGCAGGTTCCACTGTCCAAGAGACTAGTTGCTTTTCAAACTTAATGACAACTTCTCTCTTTGGCAGTGGTGAAAACAGCAAACAAGCAAGCTTCTTGCCTGCATGAACTGTTCTCTCCTTCCTTTGAATCCTGACCCATAGGTTATTACTCCCAAGTTTTAAGGCTAAAAAAAGGATGATTTGAACACTCCAAGCAACATAATTTTGCACTCTGAGGTGTTTTTATAACTTCAAAGCGTAGATCAAAAGGAAATTATATAACAAGCAGACCAGTGAGAAACTATTCTGATTCAAGCCAGTTTTGATATGTACCCTGCTGGACTGTCCCTGCAGTCAGCAAAGGAGGCAGACCAAGGCATTTTGGTGTCTGAACCCCCACCTGCAACAAAATAACAACACAACAGTGGTAAAAATAATAAGCCAAATAATTGACAAGTTAGCTGCCCTTTGCTGCTGCCCCAGATGAGCTTCTACACTCTAAGAGGAAGATTAGGCCTGTCAGCAAAACAAATGCTTAGGATGGGCTAGCATAATACATCCACAGACCATTGTGTTATGTTCCCGTTACAGGCAGGTAATCAAGTGCAAATGTTTAGGGCTAAGTTTTTACAGCATGAACTAAAACAGCACCCCCTCTCTCTCACACACACACAGATGGCTTATGAAAATGATGTGCACTCAGTTAAAGTTAGGCAATTTTAGGCTCTGGACTTAATAGTCCTCTTTAGATAGTAATAGGCTGAAAATGTGGCAATCCAACGCTGCTACTTTTGGGGGCCTCCCTGCTCGTTCTGCTGAGTCCTGAGCTCTAAAGTCCTGCCCTGACAGCCCCATTGATTGCAGCTAGTAATGAAGGCCAGACTGCCTCTGGCCAAACCCTATTAAGCAGGCATAGGCAAACTCGGCCCTCCAGATGTTTTGGGAGTACAACTTCCATCATCTCTAGCTAACAGGACCAATGGTCAGGGATGATGGGAGCTGTAGTCCGGAAACATCAGGAGGGCTGAGTTTGCCTATGCCTGCTATAAACTTATCACTGGGCACAGTTGTCCCCTGACAAAGATGCCTATCAGGAGCTACATTATTTTAGTAGCATCCATCAATATCTTCATGAGGTAGGGTGAATGAGCTGCAAGGGATTAACTGAAAGGAAGTAAGGGAAAGAATCTAAGTCAGGGGTGAGGAAACCTGTTGCTTTCCAGACATTGCTGAACTGCAGCTTATGATCCCTGGCAGGGGCTGATAGGAGCTGTAATTCAGCCATATCTGAAGGGTAACACCACCTTTGATCAAGGCAAAGAGCATGCAGCTCCTATGCTTCCCCCTATTTTCTTTGCCCAAGTCCTACACCCCCATAATGAGTGGAGCCTATGTGAAATTTAATTACCTCTGAACCCTGGGCCTGTGAACCTGCAACTTTTAATTTTAACTTTTAAACTTCTAATGTTTTCAACCAGCACAAATTTTAGGCATGTAGGGCTGGATCCTGATTAGCAGAACTCTACCTGTAGGATATTCTGCTGAAGAAAGGGGAAAGATGACTTTTGATTGTTCTCGGGCTTCTATAGCTCCTCTGTGTCCCCATCCCCAACTACACTGCAGGATTGGGAGACATTTCAGATCAGTGTGGAAGATGTCACTGAAAAGTACAGGGAAAGATATTTGTAGAAAAACACTCCTCACTTCCTTCAGTGGGAGTCTGCACTGGATCTCAGTCCATTCTGTCCACAGGAAAGGACAAGTCCAGATTCCCCTCATCATTCTTAAGAATATTTGCATTGCCTTGAAAGGATGCCATTTATTTTAACAGGAAACAACGACATACATTCTGGTAACTTTTCAGACACAGCAGTCATCTATGGTAGACAGGCACTTTGTAAAAAGAGAAAAGAAAAAACCCCAATAGGCCAGTTTTGGTCTGAGACCCCATTTTGTAAGGAGAGTTCACAAGTGCAATTATTTGCATGCTAACTGTATTTATGTCGAGATGCACAAAGACTGCTAGCATCAATTATGGCATGATTAGGATCGTTGCTTATTACGTTAGACAAATCTTGTGCAAAACCTCTTCCTGGATAATGATCTACAGAGACAACAACAAGGGTTTATTGGCTCTCCCCCCAAATCAAGCAGGATTTCATTTCTACTATGTAGAAGACCCCTGCATTGGAATGTGGCACATATGAAACAGATTAACCTATATTTTAGTGCGGCCCCTCTTTCAACCTTTTAAAAATATGTATATATTTGGTCCAACCACCAACATCCAAATGTCATTCTACCTAAGGCATAGATATAAAAAGCCACCAATCATAGACTTTGGTAGGAGAAAAACTGTATTAGCAACCATTTCCCCATTTTTGAGCAATTGGTTTCCAAAAGATTTCGCCCCACTGGCAGAATTTTAAATACTCCAGAGCCATGGAGTGCGGCTTACTGTATACCCTTCAGCACCCTAATTCCCTCAAGCATATTGCCTGCTCTGCACAAGCTCAATGCAATTCAAAGGGTTTTTGCACCAACGAAAGTTAAGGAGTGGAGCCCACAAGGCTCCAGTACTTTACAGATAGCTCTATAACACACTCAAGAGAGTTCCTAATGCTGCCAGCGCATTGACTAAAAGAATAATGAACCACAACCCCTCCCACTTCCCACGCCACAAGTCCTTCATTAAGAATACCTTCATAATTTCACCATCAGTGTACCAACACAATTAATTTAATGGAGAACCCTTCAATTTTCATTAATCATATCTGTTACATCTACAGCAGCATAATACAAACAAAGAAATAAACCAAAAGGTAGAGCAATTATATATCTTTGATACAACAACATTCAAAATATATACCTCAGTTTTAACTGGCTAAAACATATTCTGCAGCTGAAAGAATCAGTAGATCTTTAGAACATTTACTTTTTATAGAAACAGAGCAAAGTCAATGGACCTTCCTGGGATCACTCTGCCATAGGAGTTCTTCAGTCTTCCACAAACGACACATTTAAGAACATTAAACCACAGAACAACTAAGAAGAGATACTGAACCTGAGTAAAACTCTATGGAAATAGAGACAAGCATTCATTCAGTAAATCAAATATTGCACTTTTAAATAAATCCTTATCACATACGAGAACATAAAAATTTCAACCTGGATAGGGTGGGTCCTTCATTCCGCCCCCCTCCCACCGACAAAGACACATACTACAACACCAACACACAAAGAAAACAAGTTAAAGCTCAGATTGAAACATAGCCCTCCTCTTCTGCGAATGACACCACTAAAGGCCATCCCTCAAGACCAACTGAGGAGATAAGCTATCAAGTGATAACCGCAACATTTGGATTAACTGCTAACTAGATAGCGGGCACTCAATGAATTCCCAGTGAGATGGGTTGTAACTACACGGAGAAGCAGCTGCCTCCTTCCTATCTACACACGTTGAAGGCAGCACCACTACTCTCCTGAAACTGCTGTGAAACCTGAGGGCCTGTGTGGTAATGCTGGGGGACTACTCATATTGAAGATTTGCTATTTATTATTTTTAACGTGCTTGATGTCCTTTTGTTCCACTGGCAGCTGCCACTTCATTTCTTCCCCATTTTCCTTCACTTTGCCCTCACTGACCTCAGCCACTTTTATTCTCACTCATGCTTTGATCGGTTTAGGGAGTCACATGTTTACAGGCATGTCAGAAGTAGAATCGTGACATCAGACAATGACATCTTCAGCTCACCAGATTCATTGGCAGTGAGTGAAAATGGGACTATGGACAGTGAGGTGAAGGAAAAGGAAGTTTCAGGCACAGACAAAGGCACAAATGGGTTCTGAAGAGCACTGAAAGTGCGTGAATATGCTTACAACTGGTATTAAAAGATTTTAGAAGTGGGAAGTACTAATCTCGACGCATGAATACAAAGCTAAACAAGTTTCAGCTAAACCATACAAGAGGGCTCCATTCCACAATTTAATACAATTTTATACAGCCAAGTTGTCACACGATTGCTCCAGTCCTCACACAATCAAGTGAATTTCCTCTAGGGAAAAGTCTCTGCAGACTGCAGTAAAATACAAAGATAGGGTTGCCACCTCCATGAAGGAAGAATCAACAAAGCTATTCCAAATGAGAATTGATATTGATATTATTTAAATGTTATATTTCAACCAAGAATTTCAATACAAAAATATAGGACTCTGATCATTTTGTCTATAGCAAAACAGCTAGAAAAAGGCACAAGTACATAATAAAATATCCTATTTGCTAATTTTTGTGTTCCCGTTTTAAATAAAACAAAAAGAACTTGAGCAGTCACTGATAACGTAGGTTTCTGTTGGCGAAAAGCCAATATACATACAAACATCTCTGGAACAGTGACCCTCAAACCTGATTTTAAGTATCTGTGTCATTTATTATTTCTGAAGTTCAAAAAGGGATCCCGTCATTTATCCAGTGATAATACACCAATCATGTGATGCTTCTTCACCTTCTTCAAATTCATCTGTAAAATACAGTGTATTTTCCCTTTAACACTATTGTAGAAACTACAGTTCCCATTGGCATTTCTAAAAATGTGTACATCTTCAGTTATTCTTTTTTAAAAAGTGGAAAAAGTCTCTGTATAGAAAGACATATAAAAACAGTGCATATTTCCTCACTTATGTAAAAGGCCGAAGTGGGAGGCTTGTCATTCCCTTGCAGTTATGCATGGTAGCCATTTGCCTTCCCAATATGTGGCAACGGTGTGAAGTTCTCATAGATTGCCATGGCATTTGTGTTTTGATAGATAAGGTCCGTTTTCTTATCTTTCTGGGATTTGATAATGTCCAAGACACACTGGTTTAGGAAGACATACTGGTCCTAAAGGAGAGAAAGAATAACAATAACATTAATAATGAATATGTAGCATACATTTCATATGATGAATCGTTTTATAGAGAGATTATGCCCATTACTGCAGTCAACAACTGCAATGCATCCATACATCTTGGGCTTCTCCACTGCCATTTCATTATATGAAAGAAAAGGGGGGAAATCTTGCAGTTTTAAAACATCTGCCTCTTCCTGCCCCTATAGAAAGTGACTGCAAGAAAGGCATTTCTTTTTCTCCAGCATTCAAAAGAAATCAACAACAGTGGCCCTCAAGGTGAGCAATAGGAACAGAAACTGAAATAACGGTGCAGAGTTGATTGTTTAGAAATTTAGGTCTGGTGTCTGCAGTTGCCTCTCCAGGTTGTCAAAAGAAATATTAAATCAACTGGAACAATGCTGAAAGCTGTTGACAATATTACTTGCTATGCCATGTGTAGGTCATTGATTTACGTGCTTAGAATAGCATGCTGCCCATACCTCTGTTTGCACCATTAAAGACCGATGCATTCGAAGCTCATATACAACACCGTACACATCAACAGTGTTCTCCATCTCCATTTGATGGATCAAATGGTCAATTGCAATGAATGTCCCCGTCCTTCCGACACCAGCACTGTAAGAAAAAACAATTGCGTATGTATTTAATGGCTTTGTGCTTGCCTTCAGTTAAGCCCTAAATCCTTGTTTATATCTCGGTTTAAGGATCACTTAACACAGCATAATTATCTTCCTTCTGTGAAAGAAAACACACACACACACACACACAATCTATTCTGCTGCTCTTAGTACTCTCGGTGGATGCCTTTTCCTCCACAGAAGTGATGCACAGGTAGAGAGAAATAACTTGTCAAGTGGCCCTAGGGCCTATTGGCACCATGGTCCCAGGAGATGGAGCCCACTGCAAAAGCTGCCTGCTTGTCTAAGGCAGGGTTGGGGAAACCTATGTCTTTCCAGATGTTGTTGGGCTCCTACTCCCAAGAGACCCAGCCAGCAAGGCCAACAGCCAGGGGAAAGGAGAGCTGTAGTTCTGCAACATCTGGAGGACCACAGGTCTACAGTGTACATCTATTTAAAAAGAGACTGAGGAGACCTTGCCTCTTGCTTTTCTGACAACTGGGCAGAAAGCAAAATAATGGTCTGGTCCCTGCCCTCACTCCATTTAGTTGGACACCTCTACATGAAGTAACTCTAAATATGCAAAGAGTGAGGTACAGTGGTGCGCCGCAAGACGAATGCCTCGCAAAACAGAAAACCCGCTAGACGAAAGGGTTTTCTGTTTTGGAGGTGCTTCGCAAAACAAATTTCCTATGGGCTTGCTTCGCAAGACGAAAATGTCTTGCGAGTTCCTGCGGGTTTTTTTTCCCTTCCCCCCCCTTTTTCTAAGCCGCTAAGCCGCTTATCTGCTTATCCGCTAAGCCGCTAATAGCCGCTAATAGCGCTAAGCCGCTAAGCCGTCAATGGGCTTGCTTCGCAAGACGAAAAAACGCTAGACGAAGAGACTCGCGGAATGGATTAATTTCGTCTTGCGAGGCACCACTGTAAATTCATCTTGCTAGTGCTAAGATTGTGCACAGGAAATGGCCTGGAAGAATCAGGTGCTGTATCATTGTTCACCAATGGGACACGGGTGGTGCTGCGGTCTAAACCACTGAGCCTCTTGGGCTTGTCGATCAGAAGGTCAGTGGTTCGAATCCCCGCGACACCCCATTGCTCTGTCCCAGCTCCTGCCAACCTAGCAATTTGAAAGCACGCCAGTGCAATTAGATAAATAGGTACCACTGTGGCGGAAAAGTAAACAGTGTTTCTGTGAGGTCTAGTTTCTGTCACGGTGTTCTGTTGCACCAGAAGCGGTTTAGTCATGCTGGCCACATGACCCAGAAAGCTGTCTGTGGACAAACACTGGCTCCCTCGGCCTGAAAGCGAGATGAGTGCCACAACCCCATAGTTGCTTTTGACTGGACTTAACCGTCCAGGGGTCCTTTACCTTTACCACTGTTCACCTGAAAATCAGTGACTGTATGGAAAACTAGAATGGCAATAGAAACAAGAATACCAACTTTGCATGTGTTAAGGCCCTGTGAGTTCACATCCCTTTATAGTTACATAAGCAGTGGCACAGAAAGATTCCCACCCCAGCCCCCGCACTTCCACACAAACATAACTGTATATAGGATACCACTTAGACTTGGAGTCTCCCCTCCCCTTCCAGAAAGTAATATTTGTACCTGCAGTGCACTAAGGTAGGAGAACTTGGAGGGTTCTGCTTCATGTATTCCTGTACTAAGTGCCTGAAGTTAATGAGGAGGTTGGTTGTTTCCGGGACACCGTGATCTGGCCAGGCTGTGAAGTGGAACTGTCGCACGGGGTGACTTTCAGATGAATCACTCTTAGAAATGAAAATAGTGGAACAGGAGTAGTCGTTAGGGTTCGGAAGAATGGTGTCACAAAGTATTTTATAATAGTAAAAAAAATTAAGCCTGTAAGCCACTTCCTGGCAATTCTGTAGCGCCTGGCACAGGAAAACGTGAGCCATGAGAATGGCTTGGTGGAATTGGGGGGGGGGAGCAGGCGGGTTAAAGCTAAGTGGAAGGGTTGGGCCCCAAGGACAGCTGTGGAAGAAGAGACAGTGACAAGTTGCTCAGGGCGAACAGTGTCAGGGGAGGAAGAAAAAAATGTTTAAAAGTGTATGAGACTCACACCAAGTGCCAAATACATTTCACTGAGCAAACTCCTATTTCTATCCTCTGAGTGCTTGACCTAAGACTTTGGGTTCAGTACACCTTCTGGAATTGCTGCAAGCTGAGTGTATTTTTGATGATTTCAAATAGCTTGGATAAATCAGGGAAGTGATTTTTTTATACAGTGGTACCTCGGGTTACAGACGCTTCAGGTTACAGACTCCACTAACCCAGAAATAGTACCTCGGGTTAAGAACTTTGCTTCAGGATGAGAACAGAAATCATGCTCCGACGGCGCAGCGGCAGCAGGAGGCCCCATTAGCTAAAGTGGTGCTTCAGGTTAAGAACAGTTTCAGGTTAAGAACGGACCTCCAGAATGAATTAAGTTCTTAACCCGAGGTACCACTGTATCTAGCTTGACTATTGACTGGATGACTATGGGGGAATAGCATGGTTTCAGAGAACTTATTCACATGGGAGAGGTTTGTCAAATATAGAGACTCCTAGGTTCTACTTTGCTCCTAGTGATGAATGAGGAGATTTAGGAGCCTCGTCAATCTGAAAATTATCAATTTTCCCAATTATGATGTTTCCCAATTACCCAGTGTTTAATTTCAGATGTCTTCTTGCTTAATCTATTCAAATTCCTACTCTACAATTCTATGATTCTATGAAAAGTTTCAAACTTGAGTGGAGTGGATTCTGCCCATCTCTAAAATTCAGAGTTAGAAACGCTTTTATTGTGAGCTCGTTTTGTTGCCTGTTCCAAATCTGAAACAAGGTATAGATTAACCTAAAATAAATAAGTTTAACAGCAGGCAACAAATCACATTGAAAAGGTAGGTCACATACAGTGGTGCCTCGCAAGACGAAATTAATTCGTTCCGCGAGTCTCTTCGTCTTGCGGTTTTTTCATCTTGCGAAGCACCCCTATTAGTGGCTTAGCGGCTAAGCGGCTATTAGCAGCTTAGCGGCTTAGAAAAAGGGGGGGGGGAGGGAAAAAACTCGCAAGACTCGCAAGACGTTTTCGTCTTGCAAAGCAAGCCCATAGGGAAATTCGTCTTGCGAAGCGCCTCGAAAAACGGAAAACCCTTTCGTCTAGCGAGTTTTTCGTCTTGCGAGGCATTCGTCCTGCGGGGCACCACTGTATCTAATCCAGAGCCCTTGTTTCTCCTGTGAGAAATCTCTGCTGCCCATATCTAGTTGTTGTTTTTCCAAAATGAGAATAATTATAATAAAGCAAACAGAAATGTCTAAAACCAGACATACCCATGCCCCAGTCATATCAGTGCCAAAAGGTTTCTGTAGTGACAAGGAGAGCAGATAAGACAGCAGAACTCCTTCTCAGAACCCTCTCTCTCTGGTGTCTCTGACAAGGAAATGTGATGTACCCTATGGCTGTTGGGACCCCATAGGATTGCAGCCTAAGTGATACGTCATCAATCCAGAGTATAAGCAAAACACAGACACACACACACACAGAAAGAGTGAGAGCAAACAACTCACCTTTTCCATGGAGAAATCTCTTATTGTCCACTCTGGAAGGGGAATTTCTGAAGTCATGGCTACTGTTATGTCTCCATAGCTTTTGGATTGTTTATTTGGCCAATATTCCTCACATTTTGTCTAGAAATATAAATTATAAGTCAACTTATATGATAGGTCCACAAAAGTAAAAGGAATGTAAGAAAAGTAAGGGATGGGGACACTGGCTTTCGGACCAGATGGGGGTGGGGTGGGGGTGGGATAGAGTACCTGGGACCAGTAAAGATGCCCCCCCATTGGTCTCCTCTCCTGTTGAGTTTCGTAATTATTTAGATGTCAGTGCATTTGCAGGCCAGTGCCCTTTTCCCGTCTAAAAGGTTCTTGTAGGGACTTGCATAAGAGTATCAAACACAGTTCCTAACTCACAAGTCTTTTCTGTTGCAAAGTGGTTTGGGGCAGGTATTACTATTATTATTAACACCCCACCCATGTGGCTGGGTTTCCCCAGCCACTCTGAGCAGCTCCCAACAGAATATTAAAAACACCAAACATCAAACAAATCAGGAGCAAAATAAGAGCTGGGCTGGAAGAGGGTGCTGAATCCTTCCACTTATCCCTTATTATCCACTGCAGCACCATATTGCCTAGGTAGCCTGCTTCCCACTATCACCGCCAACAAGCATCTCAGGCTTCAAAGCAACCCCAGAGGTCTTGCAGCATGCCTGCTGGGTGGAAGCCTAAGCACAGCAGTAGCCGAGAAATGTTCTTCTGTCGCTCACGATGTTGCAGTCCCAAATCCAGAATAAGAAGCTGTTATCGTTCCGCTTTACTGTAGTGCTACACAAAAAACTTGGGACGCGGGTGGTGCTGTGGGTTAAACAACAGAGCCTAGGACTTGCCGATCAGAAGGTTGGCAGTTCAAATACACACGACAGGGTGAGCTCCCGTTGCTCGGTCCCTGCTCCTGCCAACCTAGCTGTTCGAAAGCACAAAAAGCGCAAGTAGATAAATAGGTACCGCTCCGGCAGGAAGGTAAACGGCATTTCCGTGCACTGCTCTGGTTCACCAGAAGCAGTTTAGTCATGCTGGCCACATGACCCGGAAGCTGTACGCCGGCTCCCTCAGCCAATAAAGCGAGATGAGCACCGCAACCCCAGAGTCGGCCACGACTGGACCTAATGGTCAGGGGTCCCTTTACCTTTACCTTACACAAAAAACTTAGGGCAATACAAAACCAGGGCAATGTGGGGCATCTTTATCCTCCGCATCTGGATTCAACAACTTTATTACTGATCACGGGGTACATCTGTTAAGGCATCAATCTTAGCTTCCAATTTCCCAGGTTGTGGTCTTAAACTGGTAGGGTTTTTTTTTTAATCATTGAATTATTTTTTTTAGAATCGTTGAGCTGCAAAATTTGTGGCGGTTGTGGTGCACAGCAACATTTTGTAGCATGTTTAGGAACTTTAATGAAAACTCACCCTGCCTTGTTCAATACATTTAGTCAGCATAACAACGGTATAAATTTTCTTCTCCCAGATCATGCGCCAGAAGTCTTGCACTGTATTGGGCAAAGGGCCTTGTGCAGCGATGAACTCTTTCTTGGAGTTGTAACCCTGCAATCAAAGTATGGTCTGAATGCAACTTTTCTTATTTATAAATCTGTCATTAAAACACCATGTGTGTTTTTTAATAGGCTGGGAACACTTACCGGCATATAGTTTGCATTAATGTAATCATTGGTTGGATGGTCATGGATCTGAAGTCTGACACGAGAAATATCATCTGCAAAATTATTATTATTATTATTATTATTATTATTATTAAAATGATGTGTCAATATATTTTCCTTTTTCCACAGCACACACCACATAAAATGAATTAAGCCACTAAATAAAGAAAACACTATGAACCAGATGAAAGAATATAGGTGGTGTAGTAATTAGGATTAAAAGTAGCGTTAGAGTCTGATCGTCGGTGGTGTAGTAATTAGGATTAAAAGTAGCGTTAGAGTCTGATCCTAGCCCACTTTGCTGATAGGGGTAGAGGGGGAGAAGGGATTCTAGCACAGTGATGGGGCCAGGTCAGTTTTTAGTAGCAGTAGGGTTGAGGAACTTACATGGCAAGACATTGTTATATCTATTTTTTGCTTTGTTCTCTTGTAGTTCAGCTGCAAATCTGGGCTGATTTGTACCAACAGGCCTGAGCTCCTGCAGCAAATAAAGAAGGAATTTAGGATTATTTTACCTCATGGCATGCAAATGGTTCTTCAACACTTGGCCATATGACATCCGACAGCACTGAACTTTGGGGGAAGGTAATTCCTAATTGTTAGGTTTGCTTATTGTTTCCCATTGCATATGGCTTTTTCACAATTGAATTTTGGCTCTTTAAATAATGAAATCCACCTCAAAACATGAATTTCAGATTTCGCAGGGACTCAAGTCCTATTTGCACCTTCCTTTTCCAACTGTTCAGCGAAGACGGGATAGTCTTAATCGTTCAGCTGTGCAGGAGGAAGCATGTGTTGTTGTCATCATTTAATTTATTACTTGCCCTTCTCCCTAAGGGCCCGGGGTGGGTTACAACACGAGAGCTACGTAGCTGAGCTCTTATGTGGAAGAATGTAAACATTACGACGACATAGAAAAAGCTAAGAACATTTCAGATGCATACCTCATACTCTTCTGCAAATCCACAGTTTGAGTCAGCTTTCTGTTTCTTAAAATGAGACTCAAAGTCTTCCACTTTAAATAACTTGGATCTGAAAGAAACCAAAAACAACCACCTTGTAGTAGTCGACATTATCTAGGACACACTTATTTTGCTAAAAACTCAATTTCAGGAGCAGCTGCCAGGGAGAGGTGGCGGTGCACACATGGTCTCCTGAAGACAGTGGCAGCAGTGCTGGAATGTCCCCAGAGCCACCCAGGCACATTTAGTTCCCTTTCATAGGAACAGTACCTGAGATATGCCATCTATTGTTTTGGGCCTAGCACAGACTCTTGACATAAAGAAGGGTCATAGCCCAGTAGGAACTAGAGGTTTTATTTCAGGAATAGCTGGTGTGGAGGGGTGGCTGGGTGTACGCCTGGCCTCCTGACATCAGTGTTGCTAAGAAATAGAGGGAGGGGGGCAGGTGTGGCGGTGGGGAGGTCAGCATTGTGCAGTTACCTCGGCAGAGTCAGTTCAGCACAAATGTAAACCTTGCAGCTGCCTCCACCCTCTATTCCCTGGTAAGTGGCAGTGATGCTGCCACCAGGAAGCCAAGGTACAAGCTGCCACCTTTCCCCGCTGGCTGCTCTCGACTTATTTGTGCCATGAATTTTCCCAGGCAGCAATCTGGCCCCTACACCAAGGGCATGCTGGAGTCCAACAAGGTGAGAATTAGAGACAACAGAAATTGAGAAATTCCAAATCCATATTTTGACAGCTGAAGTACTGAGTGTACACAACATAACACGTTTGCTTAGGAAATAAAGCACTAAGCATTCTCTGAGAAGCTAAACAGAAATAAAACATAATCAAATGAGAGGCATGAATTCAAGCACTATTTCTATTATTCATCTAGAGTATAGTAAATTATTTGCTTA
This sequence comes from Podarcis erhardii, assembly GCF_964252035.2. NCBI lineage: Eukaryota > Metazoa > Chordata > Lepidosauria > Squamata > Lacertidae > Podarcis > Podarcis erhardii. The sequence goes on along the minus strand of NC_138497.1, from coordinate 74,422,505 downwards.
CTTTCTCGGTCTGCAGAGGAAGACGGAAAGGAAGAGAGAAAAATCGCACACATTAGTTACAGTCTTTATTAACTGAGCAGAACAATTTTATACATAATACTTGGATCTAGTACTACTACAAATTCCCTGCTGTGATACAAGAATGCCCAATTAAATTCTGGAGCAAAAGCATAGCTTTAAAAATTGATCTTCTTTATTATCTAAGCTATGCTCCTGCCATTTCCAATTATTTAGTTGCATCTATTTCTCCTGACTCCTCACATAAATTGCTTCACCCGGAAGGATAAGGAAAAGCAACCCAGTAGTTACAAAACATAGCTTGGGGGTACTCCTGGATCCTTTGCTGTTGCTTGAGGCTTGGATGGCCCAGCTGTGCCCCTACCTGGACAGGTATAACCCTACTCCCCTGCGCACACACAATGCACAATCTATCTTAGAGCCATAGAAACTAGGTGGTGAAACAGGGCACCCCACACCTAACCACTAAGGAAGAAAGGTAGCGTTGTAGTAGAGACCTTTGCATGTTGTTTAGTATCTTTACACAGGCATTCTGACACATTATTACACCAATTAATCATAACAGAGTTTTATAACATAGGTTATTAGGACCTCAATGACCCAAAATACTTTTAAAGCACTCTAAGTATTATCTCCCCCACCACTTTAAAACAAAGCCAATTCTGATTGATCCTCAGTATATTCTAAAGAGAAGATAGTAATAGTCAACTCACTCTAATTGGGTAAATGGCACCTGGTTGTTTTTTCCACCTTTCCTGTAGAATTGTAGATTTTGAAAAAGGGTTAGTTGCATTTTTCACTCTTGGAAAAACTGAAATAAAAAATACAAAGCTTTCCGCAACTACTGGTTTGGCTAAAATGCCAACATCAGGCCACAAACCATGCCTTACATTAAGCAACAAATATAGGATTGGAAAGTACGGGTGTCCGTGTGGTCCAACCCATTTGCCACAAGGCACAGCTTTCCCCAAAGATGAACTGACACACTGCAGACAGGGGGGGAGGAAGGGGGTGCAGTGGGTGTGGGTCACCCTGGGTGTCACCACTGAGAGGGGTGACAAAATGCTGGGCGGCACTCACCGCGGGGCATGCAGCACGCCCAAGCCATATGTCTCTCCTGGGAGAGACGCAGTAGCTTGGGCACCCGCAGGCTCCACACTGCCCAAGTGTTCCACCCGCTGCCTCCTCCCCAGCTGTAGGGCGGCTGAGTGGGAGGAGGCAGGCAGACTCCGGAGGCCCCATGGTGTGCCCTGCCCTTGCCCCACCCCTATGGGCGGCTTGCAACGCCCCTGGGTGCGCCGCCCCAGGCACCCGAACAGCTTCCTCCGCCGCTGATTGCAGATTACACAGCAGTATGAAGAACAGTCTGCAGAGCAACAGATCCAGAACCTTCGAGGAAGTAAACCATCCAAGCCATGACGGCCAAAAACAGAAACCACTACCCAGGGTCACAAGCCCAATCTCATCAGGGAGGAATTTCTTCTAGACCAACTTTATGGCAATCAGGTACTGAGAGTGAACAAAATCCACCCACAGAGCCTCCCCAAGAGAAAAAAAAATAGTATCAGCAGGGCATGACTTCTGATAAAATGTCATGTCAACTCCCTTCAAGAGCACTGTATCAAGTGGGTATCCCTGGAATAGTCAGCTGTGGCCATGGGGAACTCAGAGAATAAAGACTAAGAAAAGAAGTAAAGCAACTTTAATTATTTTTAAAGACCAACCTTTGCTGACCTATCAAGTCATAGTTTGGCAGGACTTTCTGTATTTGGACTTAGCTGGTTCATTAAGGAGTACCTATTTCTTACCTGCCGAGTTATTACACCCTGATAAAAAATAATTAAGGCCCCCTGACCTTCCTAAGACAGACAGCCTGAAGATGGTTTGCATGCATGGTAGAAATAGAGCCCAAGCATTCCAAATACGTGAAAGAGGAGCAGCGGAGACCTGCCTCATGAAGTGTTATGCACAACTACATCCTTGTAGAGAATTATGCAGTAGCTAATATACCTTCTCTTTTTCCAGAAGATGAAAAAACCAATCCCTGCAGCAATAACAGCAGCAGCCAGAATGCATCCAACAACAGCTCCTGTGATGACATCTGGAAAAGAAACAAACGATTTTAACTCCTTTACAAGTCATAACGGCAAGGCAAAAAAACAACAACCACAAGGTTTTAACAAGGGCCCTTCAAGTGTACTCTCAGCAATCACTAGCAGGAGCTCACAGTTTCTATTCAGCACTGAGATTTTATTGGGTAAAATTATTGGGCAGGATAACAATTCAGTGAGCTATTTGAATCTCCCATTATCCAAACAAGCTAAAATGAGCAGACATTGCTAGTTGAACTCTCAGGAAGCAAAGGGTCGTTCAGTGCAATTCAGTGGTGCCTGAACAAATCAGAGTTTAGGTCTCACCCCGTTACACGTATCAGACCTGGTTCACTTGACATCGAAAGCCAACTGTGTGGACTCCCAGAGAGGAGCTTGCAGCTACTTTGCTCCTTCCTCAGTCCTTTTAACTGTGGTGCTGCACTGAGCTCAGCCAAGGCAGGATAGCTCAGCCTGTAAAAGCATGAGACTCTTAACCTCAGGGTTGTGGGTTCAAGCCCCATGTTGGGCAAAAGATTCCTGCATTGCAGGGGGTTGGACTAGAAGTCCTTCACGGTCTCTTCCAACTCTACAATTCTATTATTCTAAGGTTCTTCTTACTGTGTCCTCTGAACCAGGACTTACGGTTAAGGCTTTGCCCCTACTGACCATGACCTAGCAACTGGAAAATTCCCATAAGGTGAACTGGAGCCTGCTCCAGGGCACATCTGACTCAACTATAAACCACAAAGTGGATGAAAGTCTCAAGAGCAAAGAAAATCCAATAGCGAGTACTAGGACCTTATGCCCAATCCTGTGTGTACTTCACACAAGACATCAGATGGTAAGGGAGGTCAGGCTGTTAGATACATGCAGGATTCCATGTTTAAGTGGGATTCACAAGAAAAAATGGTGCACTGTGGGATTTTTCTGTTCAGTATTCTGCGACACTCCATTCTCTCCCCCTTTTTCCTTCCAGTGCTCCACTGCAATCCCAATAGTACATTTGCATTCTACAGTTGCCAAGTATACTTGGTCCTCACTGTGGGGCTTGCTAAATTTTATTTTATTTTACAGACCTTGGAGTTCTGCTACTACAGTGGTACCTCGGGTTACATATGCTTCAGGTTACACACGCTTCAGGTTACAGGCTCCACTAACCCAGAAATAGTGCTTCAGGTTAAGAACTTTGCTTCAGGATAAGAACAGAAATTGTGCTCTGGCGGCGCGGTGGCAGCAGGAGGCCCCATTAGCTAAAGTGGTGCTTCAGGTTAAGAACAGTTTCAGGTTAAGAACGGACCTCCAGAACGAATTAAGTACTTAACCCGAGGTACCACTGTACTAATTTTAATAAACCTACCATATAAGATTGATGCCTGTCTTCTTGGGTATTGAATCTAGTTCCCAATCTCTTGGTCACTTGCTACTGAGTAAGTGTTTAACCTGAGACTCTGGAAACAGAGGGTCTGGCCTTTAGTTTTTGCTTCCCTAGAATTTTAGGGGTGCCCAGTAATGTTTGGGAATTCCAGGTTGTTTGGACTTAAGGAGTCGTGGCAACGTACTACCTCACAGGGTTGGTTTTATATACCCTGCTCACAAAGGTACTCTGAAACACAAAGGTCTAAGGCTACGCTTTGGCAAGGAGAGGAACAGAACTGGGTTCTCCTTTGGGGAAGGTTCTCAGGCAGGGTGGAAGGAGAAAGAACTTGCCCATGTGAAGACCACCTGGTGGAAACCCTTACACACATGGTTCTTAATTGCAAACTATATGCTGATCTCAGTCAGCAATTTCTAGATCAACTCTGTATCCCCAAATGGAAACCAGAGTTGGAGATCATACATTTTCTATTACTGGGGAATGATCAGGAGCTCACCAAGTTAGTGGCTAAGTATCTCTATTTGTTTTTTTGTCGTTGAAATACACTGCAGACGTCTGATCTCCCTGGAGACCTAGAGATGTGACGATAGACTGCTCTGCCTCCTTTCTTTTAGCAAATGTTTTTTGCCACTGGGGAAGTGGTAATTGTGTATTGATTTGTTTTGTATGTTTGGATGTGATGCCAATAAAAGGTTTGACGATGATGAAATAAATGTACCTGGATCTTGAGGTAAGACAACAGCATCTGAAATTTTTGAAAATGAGACATAACTCTCCTTTTCGTCGATGGTGTCATTCAAATAGTCAATGCGAGTAAAACCAGCAACATATACCCTAATGCAAGGCAGAGGAGGGGAAAAAATGGGATTTGAAATCAGAGTTTGATTTTTAAAGAAAAAGTGTGTGTTACTCATTTATTATGTTTTAGTCATCAACACGACTCAGGGAAATGGAGTTAGAAATAGAATTAAAATACCTGTATGAATTAAGTGGGATTAACTTCCCACTGACATAACCATGTGTTACGGATCCGTCTCCTATTTCAATAGTATGCTGCTCACTGTTGGAGGAGGAAGAGGAACGCATTTGCACATCTTTGACATATGCAACGTAAGCATCTGCTCCCCCATTCATGAAATCAGCATAGGTATATTTCAAGGCCTCTGCAGAGACTACATCTGTATGGGGGGGAAAATGAGAACACATCATCATGTACCGTAATTATCAAGAAAATATAAAGTGATAGATTTTTAGATACTCATAGAGTTCAATAGCAGTAAAATATTCAACAGCTACTTCAATATTGTCCAAAATCAAAATATTAAGTTAAAAAAAGAAGTAAATCCATAAGTTACATGGGGGTTACATTCTGGGGATTGAGCCTAAAGCCAAAATCATGTATAGTCAAAACACAATGCGTTCAAGTTCCTATCTTGGTTGATATAATAGCTTTGATCAATACCATGCTGACAGGTGCTCTATAGCAATATAAACATGAAACAAAGTGGGATACAAAACTTGGTTTTGCTGAGGAATCAATACAATCTTGATTGCACCCCAAAAATGTTGACATTTCCTTCACCGTTGCCAGAAACAATCAGATCTGATCATTGCAATAGTGCAGGTATCAACCCTAAATGCAGTCTCAGAATTTTACTTCTACTACTTTTTTTAAAACAAATGAGAAAGTATGGAACAGAGCTTCTTACATAAAAACAGGTTTTTTAAAATAAATGATAAAATGGCTGTACTGGCCATGCATTTTGTTTTTGTTTTACCTTTTGATGTGACGATTACTGCATATGCTACTAAAGGTCCATGGCTTGCATTAAAGCTACTGAACCGAACTGTCAAGGAGTTGTGAGTGGTTCCCACAATGGTAGGGGCTGTAAGTGGAGATGGAGGGTCTGGAAAACAAATATTTGTTAACTGAAAACATTTATAAACTGTTTAATATTTTAAAAGTCTCAAAGCAGTGTACAACATAAAACCAGTAAACATAAAAGCAAAAATACAATGTAAAACCTGTAAACCACTAGTATAAAGCATATAAAAACAAGTAAAACAAACATGGAAGAAATGTGGGGGAAACAATTTTTGTATATCAAATCTCTTTCTGCAGCACTACAAAGGAACACAACGGCCTGTTTGCAAAGAATAGCCTAGTTCTTGATTATCTGTATAGCACATTAGCTATGTTGAGATTTGCTGAAATGATTTTTGTATGGTGGCTTCTGTACTCTACAGTTGCAGGTAACCACCTGGAGTCACCCACTTCATTCAGAAGCTCCAAATACCACTACACATTGCAACTGCATCATGCATGATGCTACCACATGGATGTTCCTTGCAGTGGTTTACATACATAGCAAACAACAAAGGATCAAGCAGCAAACATTGTTGTTGTGAAAGCTTTAAGGCCCTCTATTCCAAGTCAAACTGTAAGAGACTTTTCTTGGTGGCTGCCCCACAACTGTGCAACTTCCTTTGCATGGAGCTTCACAAAAGCTTAATATTTTCTGAAAGCACTGTAAGATGTTCCTATTTGGACTGGCATCTTCTTGCTTAGAAATACTTTAGTTTTCACGCAATACCTACAGTCCAATATATTCTATTGAAGTGGTCCAGAGAAGCTTGTGCCATAATAAATTTGCTCATCTTGAAAGTACTACAAGGTTCTATGCTGTATATACTAATTGTATTCGGTTTTATTTTTGTTTTAGTTTTGGTATCCCACCCACCCCAACAGACACAATTACAATAAAAACAAGGGACAAAAGGGTTAAGGATAATAAGGTATGAACTCGCTAGCTGTGAGGTTTTCCTTTAGCAGAAAATGGAAAGACTCTTTTTCTCAAATAAGTGCTCATAAAACTATTTGTAAATTTTTAAACAACCACACACCCATGTCTATCTCTGTTGACAAACACACACCTTTCCACTGGGCCTAAAATTTGTGATGTGATATAATTATTTTATGTAATGCCAATAGCTATCTAGGTCAGAAACCCATTTCCATTATGCATTCCTTGCCAACAACCCCAGACAAAGCAACTATATGCTTACCGCCAATACTTGTGGAACATATTTTTTCCTGAGGATGGCTATCTTTCCCACACGAATGTGTGACAATTCTAACAGTGTAGTTGGTATAGTAGTTCAAATCTGTTACTGTGGTATGGTTTTCCAATATTTTTTTACTGCCCCAAGTACTATTGAAGACGTCAACTCCAAAGTCAGCAAACCTCCCCTTTGGATTAGACCAGTTTAGAATCAATTTTGGCTGCTTGGCGACTTGCATGCAGTTCAACACCTCCACTCTTGCAGCATCTACAACAAAGAAGGCAGGCTAGTCACACAGGGTATTTAATAAACACACACAACACTTGAATGTAAAAGGCAGCAGGGGAGAACAGAACCAAATCTCTTAATTCCTCCTACAAGGTTTGTTCCCTACTTTGTCTCTTTACAATACAGTGGTCCCATAGTTCTCAAACGGAATCTGTTCCGGAAGTCCTTTCAACATCTGAAACGTTCGAAAACCAAGGCATGGCTTTTGATTGGCTGCAGGAGCTTCCTGCACTCAAGCGGAAGCTGCATCGGGATGTTCGGCTTCCGAAAAACGTTCGAAAACCGGAACACTTACTTCCGGGTTTTCAGCGTTCGGAAGCCGATTTGTTCGTCAACTGAGCCGTTGGAGAACCAAGGTTCCACTGTATGCATTTCAGTTTGTTCATAATAGGAGACAAGACACACCACAACAAGGAGGGCACAAGGAGAAACGAAATATCAAATTTGGATTATGTATAACAGGCATGTCCAACTCCCAAGAGACTGCGATCTACTCCCACTATAAAAATAGTGCCAGTGACACTTCTATTGGATTGACCAAAGTTGTTGAGGTTTTGTTTTGGGGAGGAGAGGCGATCAACCAGGGACACCTCACAATTGAGTGGTAGATCACAACTGACCTGCGGGACATGCCTGATATGTAACATTCATCTGGCCAGGAAAAAATGTGTTAAACAAAAAAAGAGGCCTAGTCTTGCAATTAACTGCTGCATAAGAGCTAACAGAAGGCATTGTGTGGGGCTTCTGCGCAAGACCACACGGCAAGCGACTGCACACACCTAGCGCAAACGGAAGCACAAGGATTGCAGTTCTTGTATCTTATGCAAGAGATAAAACACTCAATTAGAAAAGGCCTTTTTGCACACCAAAGAGGTTTTTCTGTTTGCACCTCTACATCAAATCCTTTATTTATCACCAGGAACTGAAAAGAAGATTAATTGTTTCAAACACTGCATCTAACAGCGCAGTCCTAACTATGTCTTTTCAGACGCAAGTCTTGTTGAATTCAACGGGACTTGCTGCTAAGTAAGCAGGGTTAGGGCTGGAATCTAAGAATGGTTATTCTTAGTTTGCACATACAGGTGGACGTATTTTCTTCAGGCATTCTTCACTCCATAGTCTGGCTGGATGTCACCAAATGCTATAGACATGAAGGTGAGGATAATTTTTCCTTTGTTCATTTGCCTTGTACACATACCCAGGGCACAGAGAAGCAAAATAAGTAAGATTTAAAATATGGTAGCCTAATAAAACACTTTTCCTCAAAAAAGACATGAAGTCTACTCTGCTTTTGTTTGCTCCACCCCTGTCCCATTTCTGCAGACATCACCTTATCTGCTTAAGCATATAAAGGAGAAGATTCTGCCCTTCTGCCATTTAACAGACTTACCTGTACAGTTATTTATGCTGCCTGGTCTCCCTTCAGTTTGATTATACCCTGCTACTGAATAAATGCTGAATGTATAATTGGTCCCAGGAGTTAGCTCTGAAATTTCAGCACTTGTAGTTGGGAATATCTTGTCCTCAGTAGCTTCACCACCAATCTGTATCCTGTAGGTGTACTCTGAAGAAGCTGCATCAAGATTTTCCCATGTTAAGTTGACCGTTGTTATACTGACATCTGTAACTCTGATGCTTGTGACTGAGCTAGGAGCTGTTAAGGGGGGAAAAGACTTTTAAATATATATATATATAAGCTGAACCGTGTTCCAAATTGGCATCATAACCTCCAAAATATTATCCTTTGTTATTATAAGGTGCGCGCGCGCACACACACACACACACACACACACTATTCAACTCTCTCATGGAAACATATTTTTAATACTTATTGTTAGCACTTTAAGGAACACTTTTTATTGCTTTTTAACTACTTACCTGTGTACCTGTGTGTGGTTTGTGGGTCCCCTTTGGTGAGGTTGTCTGCTGCTTGTGGAAATACGCTAAAGCGATAGAGGGTGCCTGGTAAAAGTCCTATAATGGTAACGTTCTTGTATCGTGATGTCACATTCATTTCCACTTGCTTTTGTTGATACAATACTTTGTAAGTGTACCCTGAAGAAGCAGCATCGTTGTCTTCCCATCTTAAGGTTACGTTCGTTGTGCCAATATCAACAACATCGAAGCCAGAGACAGGACTGGGCTCTATATGGGGGAAACGCAAAAGGAAAGTGAGATCTGAACCATGGGAGGGACAAATAAGGTTAAGTACGCTGCCAGAAATCCAGCTTGTGCATCAGGCCACTCTCTTCTCCCTCCTGCAGCTTCCTATACACTCTCAATCACTTATGGAGGTTTGGGGGAATCTTTGCAGCAGATCGGAGGCTGCAGGGAGCATCAGGGAGAAGGAGAAGGGGAAGATCCATTGTGCCTCCTGTACAACCTCACCCAGAATATATACGTTTTTTCAGGGGGGGTGGGAAATGCCTTAAGTGTCCAAGAACACCTTTGTACAGATTCTTCTTAAATTGGGCCAACCTCAAGCTTGTTCTGCTCAAAGACAAAATCGAATGTACGTAAAGTACCTAAATGGTATAGCAATGAATATCATTTTGGAAATCGGCCCCTTTTAATATGCTTACTTATATAAACAGATATATTAGCTTGGTCTTCTTCGGTTGTTTTTTTTTAAAATCAGCTGCTATTGGATATATTTGAATTTGCACCATGTTCCAGGTTCCAAGCTACTAATTGCTGCACTGGGACATCAGAAGCGTCATTCCTGGGAGAACCACTTCCCTTTTATTTGTAATAGGCCTCTAAGGCAAAGGCTAGCCAAAGAGGTGCCCTCCAGAGAATGATGCACTTCAGTACCCATTATCCCCACCCCCTATAGCTGGGGGTCATGGGAGTTGGGAGTCCAGCAACCTCAGGAAGACCTGGGCATCTGCAGGAATTTTTTGGGGTGGGGAGAGAGTAAATCATTGAAATGGGAAAGCAGGCTAGCTTCTCACAAAAAAACAAGAAGAATACTGCACCTGTAAAGAGTATCTAACTGTGGAAAATAAATGGTATTTAACATGAAAACTGAATTTAATTGTTTAGACACGTGCATGTCTACCACCATTTTGTCAGCTTCTGATCAAGCACATATTGTGAATATACCTTTATGGTACAGAAATGCAGAGACTGGGAATCTCCACCTGTTGTAATTTACTTACTGGTATAAACACTTGTAGCATTTGGTTCTCCTTCAATTGTACCATTATCAACTCGAGGGAATATTGTGAATGTATACAATGTTCCAGGTTCCAAGTCCCTAATTTCTGCACTGGTGGTGTCAGAAGTTTCATTCCTGGGAGGATCAGTTCCTTCTATTAGTATCCGATAAGTGTAGTTAGATGCATTTGGATCGCTATTGTTCCACTTCAAAGTTACTGTTGAATTACTGCGGTTTTCAAGGCTGATGTCAAAAACTGGACTTGGTTCTGTTCAAAAAGAAGAAAAGAGATCCAGCTGTGCCAATAACATAAAGTTGCATCACAATATTAAAATAGTGATATCAGAAGTTCCTTGAGAAATGTAAAAGGTTACTACAATATGATTGGTTACCATTTTGTTAGAGTACGGTATAAAACAAAAACTGAAGGATAGGCAGAGGCAGCTAATGTAGAGGTCACACATTCTTTAGTAGATCATCACTTGTCAGAGGAATGTACTTCAGAATCAACTTAAAATTAGTAATTCTGCTTTCCTGGTATAAACTGGAGACTTAAGGCATGCAATTTTTTATTTTTTATTTTAACCACAATGACAACAACCAGTATCTTTAGCGTGTGTAACTATGCAGATGTATTAGCATAACCACCAATAGCCAGGAAAAATCAAGGGCAATCATATAATACTTACTCTGCTCGAGTACGTATCATGAATATATAGAATGACTTTTAAGAGAAATCTTAAAACATACTTGTATCTACAGTTATATTATTTGAGTCTCCTTCAGTTTTACCATTATCTACTTGTCTACCTCAATCTTGTCATCTCTTGTCATTTACTCTGCTTAAGTAAATATTTTGAATGTACAGAATGCATCTTTATGGTAAAGAAACAGGGAGTCTGAAATGTTTACTAAGTTGTATGAACTTGGACGTACTTGTATAAACACTTGTAGAATTTGGTTCTCCTTCAACTGCACCATTATTGACTTGTGGAAATATTGTGAATGTATACAATGTTCCAGGTTTCAAGTCCCCAATTTCTGCAATGTTGGTGTCAGAAGTTTCATTCCTGGGAGGATCAGTTCCTTCTATTAGTATCCGATAAGTGTAGTTGGAAGCATTTGGGTCGCTATTTTTCCACTTCAAAGTTATCGTTGAACTACTGCGGTTTTCAAGACTGATATCAAAAACTGGGTTGGGCTCTGTTTAAAAAAGAGGAAAAGGATTTTAGCTATGCAGGCGAAGGGAAATATTATGACACTGTTAAATGTGCCAGAGATCTCTTGAACAGGTATAGAGTTTAACTATAATGTAGTAAGTGAATGTTTTGTTGGAATATTAACATTTACATTATAAAAAACAAATACAGAAGGACAGTTTTACTTTTAAGGTACAAAATTTTTAGACGTTCATTTATACAGACTACCTCTGCTTTACTTGCTAAATAGAGAACTGTACTACAATCAGCTCTATGATTCTAAAATTCAGTTTAAAATATTAAACTAACATGATAATCACGTTCTTAATACTTGCAATCAATCTTCTAGCAACTGCTGCAAGCACATGTTGAATAACAAAAAAGGGGCCCTTCCTTCTGCATTGCAGCTTGTCAGGTATAGGCTACTGTGGTGGTGATTAGAGGTGGGGACCTCTAGGCCCGCCGAGTAGAGTTGGTAATATTGTGATGGTTCGTAATATTGTGAGAGGTTCCACAAAACCTTACGAAAGTCCATTTCCTGAGCATTTCCACCCAGACTGAGCCAGACAGGCAACACTTTTAAGTTAGGTGATGCAGCAGGGAAAAGTGAACTCTTGGGTCTTCACGTTTTGTCACTGGGTGCCTCCTTTGACTTGGGGCAGGCACAGGCAATTGGACACTGAAGCACAAGAAAGAGGGTCCCTCTTCCCATACCATCACAACAACATACAAAGAGCCTGCTGGATCAGGCCAGTGACCCATCTAGTCCAGCATCCTGTTCTCATGGTGGCCAATCAGATGCCCATGGGGAACCCCAAAAGGAGGACCTCAGCGCAAGAGCACTCTCTCCCAGAAACTGGTATTCAGAAGTATTACTGCGTCCAACTATAGAGGCAGAGAACATAGCCATCTTGGTTAGTAGCCTTATGCTCCATGAATCAGTCCACTTCGTTATGGAGGGTTCTGGTTGATACGCCAGTCCAGTTGCCAGTGTGAGCTAATGGCCTTTGACATCTTCCTGCCCCCCCCCTTTCACTTCTTGCATTGTCTTTGCTTCTGCATTTGGGCAGAAGTTCCTTTTGTGGTTGGGTAGACATTGGGCCCTTCCCTCCTGTGGGAAAGGATGAATCCTCAATTATATACTAGGGCATGTCTCTGGATGGGGCTTTGGCCAGGAAGGGGACTGGCCAAGGAAAAATATATTTAGTCTAGCAAAATGATACGGAATGGCTATGTTGTGGTTGACGTTCCTCTTTATGTCTTTATGGTACAGAAACAGGCAGTCTGAAATGTTTACTTACTTGTATGAACTTGGACTTACTTGTATAAACACTTGTAGCATTTGGTTCTCCTTCAACTGCACCATTATTGACTTGTGGAAATATTGTGAATGTGTACAATGTTCCAGGTTTCAAGTCCCCAATTTCCGCACTGGTGGTGTCAGAAGTTTCATTCCTGGGAGGATCAGTTCCTTCTATTAGTATCCGATAAGTGTAGTTAGATGCATTTGGATCGCTATTGTTCCACTTCAAAGTTACTGTTGAACTACTGCGGTTTTCAAGACTGATATCAAAAACTGGGCTGGGCTCTGTTAAAAAAAGAAAAGAGTTTTAGCCGCACTGATGAAGGGATTTTTTTTAATTACACAGCTAGATGTTACTGCTAGAAATTTTTGACCCTGATATAGGTTTACTATAATTTAACTAGCCGACCTTTTTGTGGGTATTTCAATATTTTCACCACAAAAAAATAAAAACGGGAGGGCAGATGCCTAAGTTTTGCTTTCAAACCTGCAAAAATTAAAGAAGTCCACTTGCATGTACAGTCATACCTCGTGTTGAAGTAGCTTCTGGTTAAGCATTTTTGGGTTGCGCTCTGGGTTTCACTGCTCGCGCATGCGCAGACGCTCAAAATGACGTCACGCGCATGTTCGGAAGTGGCAAATCGCAACACGCGCAGACACGTGTTGCGTTCGCTTCAGGATGCGAATGGGGCTCCGGAACGGATCCCATTCGCATCCAGAGGTACCACTGTACTAATTTAAAACATTTCTATGTTACCTTCTGCATCAAGTTGCAAGATGGCATACTAAAATATGAAAATTGGGGGAAGTTCTTTGGCAGAGTCAGTGCTACCTATAGGCCTTGCATTATCTTCTCCCAGTTAGCTCTCTCACAATATCAAATTTTATTTCCCTCCTTCCCACCTCCCCCCCAAAACCCCTCACAGACACTTCCATTCTGTGTCACTACTGCATATTGCTTATGAACTTGGCAAAAGGGCTCTCTCTCCCCCACCTAATAAATTGGAATCAGAATTATTCCTCCATTCTCAACCGCTGTCAATTCTACAACTGAGCATAAATTTCAGAATAAGAATAAAAGAACGTCCCACGATTGCAATTTGGCATCCATTCCATTAAAATGACAAGCATATTGTATTAAACAGCTGCAAATAAGTGTGCAGAAAACTAGTTCCCCAGCACATTACAGGCCTTCTGGCTATAGTTCTGTTTGACTCCATATTGAAGCTGCAGGGAATGTACCTTTATGGAACCCATGGCAGTTAGAAATCATCATAGATCTTTCTTACTTGTATAAACAGTTGTAGTATCTGGTTCTCCTTCAACTGTACCATTATCGACTTGTGAGTATATTCTGAATGTATACAATGTTCCAGGTTCCAGGCCCCCAATTACTGCACTGTTGGTGTCAGAAGATTTATTCCTGGGAGAATCAGTTCCTTCTATTAGTATCCTATAAGTGTAGTTGGAATCATTTGGGTTGTTCCACTTTAAAGTTACTCTTGTGTCACTGAGGTTTTCAACCTGGATGCCAAAAACTGGATTGGGCCCTGTTTAAGGAAGTGTTATCAGATTTAGTATTGCATAAATTCCTACAGCTAATATTTCGTCGAGATTAAACATTCACTTAGGAGGCATCAGCTATTTCTCATATCTGTTTCCACCTTTACTTGCCAAGAACAAACTTGCTGTAGAATCAATTTTTAAAAAAATCAAACTTATTCAGTGCATAAAAAAAAGGTAAAGGACCCCTGACAGTTAAGTCCAGTCATGAACGACTCTGGGGTTGCGGCGCTCATCTCGCTTTACTGGCCGAGGGAGCCGATGTTTGTCCACAGACAGTTTTTCCGGATGATGTGGCCAGCATGACTAAGCCACTTCTAGCGAAACCAGAGCAGCGCACGGAAATGCCGTTTACCTTCCCGCCAGAGTGGTACCTATTTATCTACTTGGACTTTGACATGCTTTCAAACTGCTAGGTTGGCAGGAGCTGGGACCGAGCAACGGGAGCTCACCCCGTCGTGGGGATTCGAACCACTGACCTTCCGATCAGCAAACCCTAGGCTCAGTGGTTTAGACCACAGCGCCACCCGCGTCCCTTCAGTGCATACCCTGGTATAAACTCAGAAAACATTTTTAATAACTGCAGTCAATTTCCCACCTACTTCCTAAAGCATCTTTCATACTTGGAAAGGCATAGCCGTAATGCACATTAGTTGCACAAAGAAGCAAGGTGCAATGGACTTGCCACTTATGCGACGGTTTGTTTCTGGGGGTCCAAGCACAAAAAAACCAAAATCAGGCAAAGCCAGGAACCCCCAGAACTGCCCCCACCCCTGTGAGGTCGAGGGCTGCTTTGTGGGCTCTGCAAAGGTCGCACAAGGGTCCTGAGGTGCTCCCAGAGCCCTCCTGCAACCTTCCCAGAGCCAGGTAAGAGAGGTGGAGGACTTAAAAAACTATTTTCACCATTGGTGGGTAGCAAAGCTGTTCTCCATTTATTTTTCCCCACCCACCCACATAAGATTGCAAATGCATAAGTAAAATGTGAATGTGCATGACATTTCAAATGTTTCCTTACTGGTATAAACAGTTGTATGATTTGGTTCTCCTTCAATTGCACCATTATCAACTTGTGGGAATATTGTGAATGTATACAGTGTTCCAGGTTCCAGGCCCCTAATTTCTGCACTGGTGGTGTCAGAAGTTTCACTCCTGGGAGGATCGGTTCCTTCTATTAGTATCCGATAAGTGTAGTTGGAAGCATTTGGGTCGTGATTGCTCCACTTTAAAGTTACTGTTGAATTACTGCGGTTTTCAAGGCTGATGTCAGAAACTGAGCTGGGTTCTGTTCAAGAAAAAGAAAAAGGGCTTTATCTGCACCACTGAAAGAACATATCTCCATTCTCCATTTGAAAATGTGCTACCCAAAATCTGTTAAGAAATACAAGGCATTACAATTTGGTTTGCAAAAACTGTGCTCCTTTTGCTCCAGTTATACATGTTTTGATAAGTAACATAAAAATGGAAAGGTACCTAAATTGCACTAAACTTATACTTTTAATTTTAATATGTTCTGGTGAAGAAACAGAGTGAGCATACGTGCAATTTAAATTTTAACATTTGTTTTCTATGTGCAATTGCATCAATCATTTGAAGGCACACTTGAATAAATGTTTGCAGCACTTGGCTCTCCTTCAGTCTTGTTACCATTTGCTTGAGGATATATGTTACAACACCGGTTGAATAATTGGGAATTTACAAGCAGGCGCTTCCTATTCATTAACAATTTATCTATGAACAGAAGGCAACAAAACTGATGGAGATGCAACACCACAAGCTCATGCACTGGTGCCACTCAAGATTTCACTCCTCAAAGGTATATCAGTTGATATGTCCTGCAAACATACCTGGAAGCCACAGGACATTTTTGTTTAAGGTTAAATATTCCGTTCTATCGATCTGTATGAAAACTGCATTCTATTGCACAAAGGTACAAGAGTCAGATGAACAATGCTCAGGTAGCTTACCATAACCTGTGGGATTATGTCAAACTACTGTTTTATTTGCAAGAAAGGCAACAAATTCTGAAAATTAAAACTCCCAAATCCAAGCTCTTTCCCAGCTAAGTAATCAGACAGGTAATCAGAAGCAGTTCTTAATACTTGGCATATACTATATAGTGGCTAAATCAGAGATAGGAAACTTGGGGCCTTCCAGATGCTGTTGGATTCCAATTCCAACAAGCTCTAGCCAGCACTGCCAATGGCTAGAGATGATGGAGTTGGGGTCCAACAACATCTGGAAGGCCTCAAGTTTCCTATCCCTGGCTTAATCAAAAACTCTTTAAAGTTAAAAAGAAACAGGAAGTGCAGAAAAAGTCTAACAAGAGAGTGAAGGAAGAGCTGAGCTGCACAAAATTTGACTTAGCATATCCAACAGCTGCTGGACAGATGCTGTGGTTGTGTGTCTAGTGCAGTCTCTGTGGGGACAAGTGCACAGCCTGAAGACTAAAGTAACTGGCCTGATGGAGTACAGCATCAGGTGAACCATTTCTGCCCACACAGTTCAAAATCGACCCATGCGAGGAAAGACACAAGCTACAAAATGACCAACATCTTGGAGGTGAATGCCACATCTTGGAGGTACCTCAAGATGGATTCATATAGGTCCTCATAATGGGAGAGTCACTCTTCAGAAACAGGCACAGTTGAGACTAATTCCACGACGGCCTTCATTCTAGACAATTGTAGCAAGGACACCAGAGGAGTTCCTTAAAGGTGAGCAAGTGTATTGAGGTATGAGCGCTCATAAGGGGAAGTCTATAATGTTTGGAAGTTCTTGTCTACAAAGGCTTGGACACAACTGATTTCAAAGACAGTGGCATGTGCTTTAATGGTTGCATTGAAGACATGGCAATCAACTTGTCTGTCCAGAAGAAAAACTGCACATAACATGAAGCAGTCTAGCTGTGTATGCTGAGAAGGGGCTGGTGGTCATTATACATTTGGGTACCAACACTACATTGTGAAATGTGGCAGCAAGGTCCAGAAAGACAAATGTTGGCTATTCAACCCAAGGGTGAATCCACAGTTTCCAAGCAGTGATTTTAGAAATGCTTCATGTACACAGCAGCTGACCAGGCAAAGCTGTGTAGTCTCTACACACATCTAAGACAATTGTGTCAGGAGGAAAAGGTTCGGATTCATACAGTACTGACAAACATTCTGTGGCAAAGGAAATCCCGATCCCATATGTCAGATTTGAAGGACAGCAAAGCTATTCATACATTTTTAATTCTTAACATTGCTCCTGAGTGTCTTTAAACCAAACCTCTTTTCTGTAGAACTCAATTACTATATTCATCAGTTAATTATTTAAGGCTCTTACTTGGCAGCTCTGGACTTTGTATAGTTCCATAGTTTCCTCAAAAAGCCTTCAGCGACATTATTTTTTTAAAAAATAAAAAATAGCCACATGCAACAGGGAAAGAAAATGAGTGCTCTCTTTGAATTTAAAATCAACTATTTTTATTTAAAGAATATTACTGTTTCAAAGCACTACACAGAACTCCCCCCCCCCAAATTTCTAAATGTGGACCAAATGAAGGAGGCTTACAGTTGGACTTATTTGCTTGCATGAACAAACATGACTTGAAAGGAAAACCTGTACAGCTCAGCAGGGAAACTTCCTGAGTGAGGCAAAGTGCACACAATGGAGCCTGAAGTGCTAATAATTGTAGGAGGAGCCATTTGCTTTCCAAAGCTAAGCATGGGAAGAAGAACCCTGGCTGTCATTTGCACTATTGATCAGATGGCTGGCTGCTGTTAGAGGCTATAGACTTCAGTTGTGCTTTGCATTAGAACGAACAGTTCAGTTTCATTAGTCAGTAGCAGCACCTGGTATTACTGGAATCAGCTACTAGTAGCAGAATCGCACACATGTGAGAAATCCAAGCAATCTTCTCTCTATTTAAAATGTAAGACCTGCCTCCAATGCCATTTCAGATCCGTAAACATCTCTTCCAGCCCATTACTTACTTGTAATGATTTTGCAGCATGACTTATTGGTAGAAATCTCAAACGTCACTTCATACTGCGTGCCAGGTTGAAGTCCAGATACCGTCGTATTCGATGTTTGCACTCCAGCACGTGTTCCATTTGCAAAAGTTACATTACTTATTGTATGGTTGTCAGGTGGCTGGATATGTATTTCTGTTTCTGATACGGTTACATTTACAGATCCACATTCATTACCACCTATGCAGAAGGAAAAAAGAGCCAACAACTAAATGCTTTTGCTTAACTAGAGTTTTTTTTCCACTGCTAAATGAAATATTTGTTATGAAGTATGGGGAAACACTCTCTGTCTGTTATATGAGCTCTGGACAGTATGAAACTGGTGAGCAGTGTGGGGTGGGAAGAGGTACCTCTGCAGATGAAGAGTCAACAAGAGACAGATCGTATGCAGAACTGATCCAATGCCAGGATACTTGTATGGCAATGGCACAAAAAAGGGGGTAGGGCCTTGGATGAGCCCAATATGCAGCATTCTCAGTGACTTTCTGTTCATAGCAATAGAAAAGAGTTAGGTTTTCTGCAAGAGAGAAACTACGAAGTGTAGAAGCTGTTGCATTGGTACAAACCAAGCAGATCTACAGAAGTGGAATAATCAATCTGAAGGGAAGCAAGCCTATCAACATACCATTTAATATTCATAAACCGGATAATGTGAAAAGCTATAAAATTCAAGTAACAAGTTAACAACTCCAGGGGTGCTTTCTGGCCTGGGAACAGGTACAGAGGTGAAAGGTTTCAAACAGCATTTACAGAGCTGCGTTAGGTAACCATAAATAAACACCAGTGACCCCTCTATCAGGGACAGAATTGAAATCTGAACAGATAATAAGGGTGGTACTTACATTCAGCAGCAACTGCTACCTGTTAAAAGGAAAGAAAAGGCATTAGAAGATCCTGAAAACGTCATTACCCCTGTGGCATACATTTGTGCTTTTGATGCAGCAATGGTGTTTGCTAATGCGAGGGAAGTGATTTTCTCCGATTCACCCTTTCCCTGGCGGTTCCTTCCATCACCATCTAATCCTCTGGAACAGGTTTTTGGGGATGGGGGGAATTTGTGAACAAACATCTCCCATTCTTTTGCATTAGCAGACACCTCCACTGGATGAAAAGCCATTCTGCAAGAAGAATGTCAGCTTTGGCTTTCACCCATAGAGATGCATAAGCAAAAAAGAAAAAGAAAAAAGATGTACATGCAGAAGAATGGGGAGAAAGGAAAGCAGTTGACACATATTCTACCACTTCCCCTAAATATGGCAGCTAGAAATATTTATAAAGCATGAAAAGCTGAAAAGATCAATATATTTAACAAGACCCCTGAGGGTTTGTTATGCTATGTAGCGACTCCATTTGTGTGCATCTCCTACAGTAGCTTTTTATACTGGATACAGGTAGACATCGTGTCATTATTTGCTGCTCACACCCACAGAAGCTCATCTAGGCCACGGTGAAGCCCCAGATCCCTGGACCCTTCCATTATTCCTATTGCCTACCTCTAAAAAAAAATTTATACAGTAGTCTACTAACATTATATCTTTTTAAAAAAATGTTTTTTAAAAACCTGACTTTTCATACACAAAAGCCAAATGATATTTTTTTTTATTTTAAATGAGTTTTTTTTATTTAAAAAAAAGATTTACAATATCTGTTTTTCTACACTTAAGGAAAATTTCTACTGGCTTGATTGAGTTGATTAGCGATATTGTCTACTGAATATCCCCAGGAGCTATAGGCTCCCCATAGTATTAATGTAATCATTCAAGCAACTTTTGTTTATAGAAGATATAATAATATACATACATTCAAATTTTTTTGTACTATATTGTTTGCCTTTCACAAACCACACATATGAAATCAATACGCTTCAAAGTAAAATGCTGTATTCTAAACTATTACTTGTTGTAATACTGAGGGCAAACCACTAGAGGCCACAACAAAACCACAAAAGTTATGTGCTCATAATAAGCTTAAATATGAAACATTTACACTAGATTTTGTCAGCCAAATGACCCAACATTCTGTTGGGTCGCTCTCAGGGTTTACTAACTGCCCCCCTTCCTTTCCAGGCATTCCCAGTGGGCAATTTTATTTGGGAGAATTTTACTTCTGCCGCTGAGATTTATGGTGAGTGCCACAGGGATCTGGCTTATTCCCCTACACCTATATGAACTTCCTGGAGCAGATAACCTTGGGTTTGATATGACTAGTTATGTTTATTATGAAATTTCCACTTCAACCTGTCACTCCAAAGTGCTCAGGGCAGCAGATGATTAACAAAAATCCAAAATAAAACAATTTAAGACATCACAGCAGCAATAAAAACCGGCAGGACAAAACCCTACATCATCCAGACAGAGAGAAAGAATCAAACGAAGGACAGGCCAAAGTCCTGCCAGATCAAAAACTCTTTGAGCTAATGGTGAAAGAAAGACCAACGAAAAGGTGGCTAGGTGGGTATTCTAGGGGAGGGATTTCTACATCCTGGGCATCACAACTGAGAAGGCCCTTTTCTTTGTTCCTGCAAACTATACAGGCAGTGACCATTTCGTGTGGGGGGTTCTGTTCCCGGCCTCCATGTTTCACTGGAGCGTGCCTTAGCCCGCCCCCGTTCTATCCTCTTCCAGGTCCAAAATGACCTGTGCGTGGACGTGTCTAAGATGTTAGCCACCTACACTGATCCAGCATCTTAGGCAAGTACTAGTGACCGGTTGAGGAGCTAACCGGTTGTTGTCTGCCCACTATTTCCCTTAAACCACCACTGCCAGGCTCACCTGATTCAGTTGCTGTGGATAATTGGAATTTGCCTTTCCTGGGAAGCCTTTGGAACAACCCCCAAATCACTATTTAAAACTTCTTAATTAGCTGGTATCACTCCCTACTTTGTAAATGTGCTTTAATGAGAACTGTTAATTTTGCTTTTCACTTGTTTTATAAAGTACGGAAATATACTATGTTTTACGGCACAAAGTTTTGCTTTAATTAATTGTGCATCAGAACAACTTTTGATTTAAAGTAAGTATTTTAAACAAAGAGAGACATGTGATTTTTTTTAAAAAAAAAATGCTATCACGGAAAACATGGGACAAGTGTTTATCTGAAATACTACTCCACCCTGAAAAGGGTTCACGGTGCCGTAGGACAACACAGAATAATGAAGCAAAGCCAGAAAGACCTGAAATAAAAGCAGTAATTATATGTGAGCGAAATCCTATCCTTGCACAATTATCTAAAGATTTCCAACAACTTATTTCTACAATGGTTAGGAATTTTTCTATTGTGTTCTAGAACTCAAAAGCTGAAGAGTCATATGCCAATTATTTAGACTTGTATCCAAAGTGGCGTTAAGTCACTCATTCTTCTAGCCTAAGGATCTATGCTTGTGCAACAGAACTTCCCTGCCCCTTGCATGCACCCCCTAAATCTGTTCTGGGAATTTCTCCCAACCTTTCAGAGGAAATTATGGGAGAGTGTAGGGTGCACAAGGGTGTGGGGACAGGGAGAGTAAAAGGGGGGAGTTCTATTGCACAAGTGTATTCTTATGTACTTATTTCATTTATATCCCCACTTTCCTCCAGGCTCCAGACAGCGTACCATGGCTTTCCTCATGTCCCATTTATCTTCCTAACAACCCTTTGATGTTGGGTAGGTTGAGAGACAGTGACTGGCCCAAGGTCACCCAGTGGACTTTGTGGCTAAGTGGAGACACCCACTGCTCCAGAGTGTGATCTGAAGGCACAGAATATGGCCACCTTGCTGAAGTTAAGCAGGTATGAATTTGGTCATACCTGGTTGGGTGGCTATCTGAGAGCCACATGTATGCAAACCTTGGGTTCCATGATGAAAAGGTGGCCCATAAGTACAAATAAAACCTGCTGCATCGTACTGGTTTGCTACTAGATTTCCTAAAAGAGTACGTTCCTGGCAATATTTAATATATGCTTGCTGGAAACTTGCTAAGGTCCCCAAAGTACTGAATTCAACATGACTTCCTTCTGTCACCAGCCAAGTCCCAGGAGTTATCAAGGTCTTAAAGAAAGAGGAAGACAGCCTCCTTTATAAATATTTATGAACCTATCTTTATAAATGTGAAGAAAAACATGATAAATTAATGTCTTGGCCCAGAAAGGAAGCAGGGCCTTCATGGTGCTGATAAGATGGCTGTGTTCACAGAAAATCTGGCAAGCTTTTAGAAAACACTGGCATACTTAAAGAAACACATGTTCAATGGCAAAGGCAGGCCCTAGAGGGGCTTTTCCCTTCTGCAGGTGCTGATCAGTACAGACCCTCTGTGGATAACTGGCAGCCTAATTTATATATATTTAAAATATGAGCAGCCCAGGGGGGTGGGATTGGCTGGGCAGTAAATAAATGCCCCAAATAAGAAATCAATAAATAACTTTTATGTCAGATATATGTATGTATGTATGTATGTATGTATGTATGTATGCTCTCTCTCTCTTTTTCCACATTGTTGATTGTTGTGGATATGAGACCTTGTAGTCAAATGAAAAATGAGAGGTTTAGGGGGACAAGTGAGAAGAAAATGCACTATGATAGAAGGGTAAAGAAAGTTGTTACAAGAACTGCTCAGGGGTCTGAGTGCAACAGACTTCTGCCTGCGCAACATGACTTCACCTTCCTCTTCCCCAACCCTCCAGAGCTGATTCTGAAGGTTCACAGTGGGCTGCAGGCGGACAGAGGAGGAGTGGCGGTTCTGTTCCACTAGCAGACATCCTTTGCACTAGAAGAACAGGTGTGTTGGTTACTAACCAGTTTAACTTTTAGAACAGAAATTTACTGAGTTTACTGAGGCAGTTTAAACAAAACCCTGCAGTGCATTAAATCTGCTTCCTGTAGAGAGCTTTGCATAAAAGGACTCATGAGATCAGCTTCCATCACAAAGCTTCAGATAATTGTGCTGGAGTAAGTGGACATAAGAAGCGGTCAATTTCCTTCATTGATGTGAGTCACCCTATGGATGAGCTAATCACAGGTGCAAGGTCAGCCAAGCCAGTTTCTACAGTAACTGCCCAGTGCCACGACTATATCGATGATACCTGCTCATATACTAACTGACAGACTACTGATCTGGCATGCATTAGCTCAGTAGTCTGTCAGTTAGTATGTAAATTGTCAGTCTGTTGGTGTTACTTGTTCAGGGTTACCTCTTGAATTGCTGGAGATCATTTGGAGCAACAGAGATACTTTGTACTTGGGTTGAATATGCTTCAGGTTGAGCGTTTTTGGGTTGCGCTCCGAGGCAACCTGGAAGTAACGGAGCGCGTTATTTCCAGGTTTCGCCGCTCGCGCATGCACAGACGCTCAAAATGACGTCACGCGCATGCGCGGAAGCGGCAAATCGCGACCCACGCACGCACAGATGCGGGGTGCGTTCGCTTCAAGATGCGAACAGGGCTCCGGAACGGATCCCGTTCACATCCAGAGGTACCACTGTATATCTGTATCTGCAAAAGCCTTCAAGCTGTACATGCAATAACTGTTTTAGTTATCTTCTGCAACAGTAAACTATTTGGGCCTTAAGCTGCTTCCATGTGGTGACTACTACTGGGAGAGACTTCCACTGCGTGTGTATCTCATATGAGATTCCCAACAAATTGGCTTCCTCAATTATGTATATATAGATTTGGCTTGTTCTTTTAAGGTAACACTTGTTCAAACCTAACCCTCTCTATACAGATTTCTACTTTAAATACAAACATGCAATGAAACTGAAAACTTAGAATTACTCTGCAAAGATAATTTCATAACACTATCCTAACTTTACCTTGATCAGAAACAAGCTGAACACGACCTTTCCATTTACTTTGATAAGTTTCAGATAATTGCCTGATTATTAAATGATATTTGGGCTCAACATGATGAGCCAATTTAGACATGTCACAAACAAGTTCTACAGAATGAAAATCTTATGCTAAGGATGCACGGTGATATTAAAATAGCACTGCACTTGAATTGTGGTAGTGGGAAATAAAAGCCAACATGAAATTTACAGTTCCTTAGTTTCACTGTGGGTTGTTCTTAACACCAAGCACATCCTACATAATGAATAGAGACTCACCTGTCTCCCTCATGATGAAACGCATGAAATAAGAAGGAAACACTTCAGTTCTACTTCCTTGACCACTGCTTGTTTTGTGGCGTCCAATGCCACCTTCCAGAATAACTTTTTGTATGTACACACAGAAAAAAGAAGTGAAATCTAACAAGCCAGTTTCACTAGGCTGTTTTTGGAAAATGAAACTAATTGTGTAGGCATAGGCTTTTTTTCTATATTTTGCTATAAACAGCAAATCATCTAGCTGAAATATCTGTGGAATAAAGGTTGTAATTCTATGTCTCCTTACTTGGGAATAAATGTCATTCATCAGAGCAGCACTTACTTCTCATCAAACATCCATACCTTGGACCAGACTATAAATTGGGGCTGGGAAACTGGAGCCTTCCAAATGTTGCTGGACAAAACTTCCACCAACCCTTATTTACTAAAGACTGGAAACTCCTTATAGACTTTTTGTGTGAAAAAGAAAATGGACAGGATATCTGGGTTTGAGGATTGAAGAAAATATTTCTTTTTACAAAGTGGGATTGTTGGGTGTTATCTCAAAGTGGATGTTTCAAACATGTTTCGATATATAGATGACAGTCAAAGCACCAGAGGTTCTTCCCCCTTTTTTCCTCCCCCTCCTTTTCTTCTTTCCTTTCCTCCTTTTTTATTATTCCCTTTCTTTTGGTTTGTCCTTTTATTTAGATTAGTTTTTTTTACCTTTGATAAAAGTAGATTGGATATTTGATACTAACCATTGTATGTTTTTTCAAACTTTAATAAAATCTATTACAAACAAAAACAACACACACACACACACACATACACACACACACACTTCATCAGCCCCAGCCCAGCCAATTGTCAGGAATGATGAGAGTTACAGCCCAACATCTGAAAGGCTACAGGTTCCCTATTCCTGCTGTAAATGAATTATCAGAAATGGATGGAAACTTTTAAAGACTGCATTTCTCACAGTCTTGCATCTTAACGCCTTAAAAGGGGCTTCCGTTGGAGCAAACTGAATGAATGGGTGCAATTCATAACTGTCAATAAATACAGGTATTTCTTGCTACAGGTGCACCTTTAATAATAAGCTGCCAAAGCAAGTGATTACAGGCTTTGAATCAGACCCGTTCGTTCCCTTTTCCCTGAGGGAAACACTTCAGAGTTATGATGAAATGGGATTGTAGTTGAAGAAAGCTTACACCAAAACGAATGGCAGACTTTAGGCTGCCACAAGATTCTTTGTCCCTTTTAATTAACGTGTTGGAACGTAACAGAAACAAAACAGTGCACTTAAAAGTATCCACCCATTCCAATGCCTGCAATCTCTTCCTTGGCAGAGTATTGTTCTAAGAAATACTTATCGACAGTTATGATCAGTGGCAATTGTGCATATTAAGGGATTGTATTCAGCATAGGACAAAGGCAAATAGGAATGATATTTCCCCACCGCCTGGTAGATCTGTTCTAGGGTTCCCCCAACACTCCGGAGCAGATTTGGAGATGGCATGGGAAACGTGCAGCAGGAGGAGATGGGGGAAAGTCCCATTGCGTTATTGGTAATCCTTGCACCAGCACAATTATTTAGTTGAATGCCACCATATACATTTGTTGCTATTTTAGTTGTTTCCAGAAAATGTCATTCTGTCCACATTCTCTATCTATTGCAAGCGAAGCCCGTTGCCAAACACAGGCATAAGATAAAACAAGAATGGCAAAATGTTGCCATGTATTTAGTTTACAGCAAAACCTACAAGCCTTTTATTGTCCATTTAGACAACTCAGAAGGAGGTAGCTGATCCAATTGGTACCCTTCTAGGAGCCCAAGGAACTTTGATTCAGTAGAGAAATCCACTTTCAGAAGAGGAAAGGAGGCAATATTTTGCTGATTCCCCGTTGCACTCCCCAGCAAACACCCCCCCCCCAAATCTGTTCCAGGAGACAATCCCTTCCTTTTGTTTCCATTAGCTAACTCTTAATTCAGGGGCCGGGACGTGGGTGGCATTGTGGGTTAAACCACAGAGCCTAGGGTTTGCCAATCAGAAGGTTGGCAGTTCGAATCCCCGCGACGGGGTGAGCTCCCGTTGCTCGGTCCCTACTCCTGCCAACCTAGCAGTTTGAAAGCACGTCAAAGTGCAAGTAGATAAATAGATACCGCTCCAGCGGGAAGGTAAACGTCGTTTCCGTGCGCTGCTCTGGTTCGCCAGAAGTGGCTTAGTCATGCTGGCCACATGACCCAGAAGCTGTACACCGGCTCCCTCGGCCAATAAAGTGAGATGAGCGCCGCAACCCCAGAGTCGGTCACGACTGGACCTAATGGTCAGTGGTCCCTTTAGCTTTACCTTAATTCAGGGGCCTGATGCAGGCTCCGAAGTACGTTTTTGTGCTCCCTCCCCCCAACACCCAACTGATTTTCATGGTTGCAAAAACAAAAAAAGCTACACAGTGGGCACAGCAGAGAACCCTGATAGGCACGCAAATCAGGAAGGGATGTCGGAGAATTTCAATGGAAACTAGAGCAGAAATTGCTGATATTTACTTATTTGTCCCATGGCTGAAACAGCGGCTCTTGGTGTTTTCAGTCCACAGATGAAGTATAATGATACACAATTATCAACAGTAATCCCTCCAGGATTTGCAATGCGTTTCCTTTACAGTGAAATAAATGGTGTGGACCAATACAACAATAACACAAAGGACTATGTAATGGATTGTGAAATATTTTGCCATAGCAGGCAGCATGGATGTAGCCGGGGGGGGGGGGGTAGGGAGGGGCAGTCCCCCCCCCATCAAGTAAATCAATAGAAATACTTAACTGACCAATCACACCGGTTCTGACAAAAGTCCTGCCCCCCCCCCCAAGAAAACCCTGGCTATGCCCATGGTAGGCAGTAACTTAATTTTTGTCAGAAACCAAACTCAGGCCATTGGATCCATTAGATGAGCAGAGAGGGAGCAGCAAGTTCAACTGATCTATACCAATCAGATGAGGAGGTCCTGTGTGTGTGTGTGTGTGTGTACAAGAGTGTAGGGCCTCACCCACCACTGAAGGAAGGCCCATGGAGGGTTGGCCAAGAGTGAATACAGTCCCTGAGAAAGAAAGAAAAGTTACCGTATTTTTTGCTCTATAAGACTCACTTTTTCCCTCCTAAAAAATAAGGGGAAATGTGTGTGTGCCTTATGGAGTGAATGCAGGCTGCACAGCTATACCAGAAGCCAGAACAGCAAGAGGGATTGCTGCTTTCACTGGGCAGCGGTCCCTCTTGCTGTTCTGGCTTCTGAGATTCAGAATATTTTTTTTCTTGTTTTCCTCCTCCAAAAACTAGGTGCATCTTGTGGTCTTATAGAGCGAAAAATACGGTAATCACCACTACATTTGCAGTTGCCCCCACTGGAGCCACAGTGCAAGAAGCACCAACAACATTTGATGCAAAAAAAATTAACCTGTAGCTATAATAATTCTTGCCTGGATGAAGCAATTCTAAAATATGTTTGATGCACATTACAAGAGCCTGAAATTTTCATATGAGTGGCCTTTCCGCTTTCTACACATATACCTCAGGCACAACAAAAGCATCAATTGAGCTAAATTTCCTCACTGATACGAGTAGCTGGCATCTGGAACATGACCTGTACACCTATGTACTTGAATGTGACTGAAGGAAATGCATTTTTTAAAAAACACCACCTATGAAGGTGCTGTAATACTCGATGTAGAACTGTGGAGGAGGCACTCCTAATTACTTGCGAGTAGTGAAGCCATCTAATTTTAAAAAAGTGATGTAAATCTCTTCATTGCCATGCTGCCATCACTGCACATAGAATTCCTGGAATGTATTAGGGAGTTGTTTAATCTCATTTTATGCTACATTCCTGAAAACAAAAGTCAGCAATACATATAACCACACTTTACAATTAGAGGCCTACTTTAAAGCAAAAATGTCTCACCTGCTTCTACAGCATAAGGCTGAAATGCTATCAATTTACATGGAGAAATGTAAGAAAAATAGTAACCTCCTACTCCCCCCCCCTCCATTAGTACTTCAAACTCTGCAACCTGTTTGATTTTACAGAAATTAAAAAGGAAAGACTAACAACATCAGCAAAACAAATGACATCATGCAATGCTGTCTAAGTCGGCTTCTACCATAAATCATTGCCTGGCTGTCCCAAACAGTTAACCACATTAGTTTATGGCTGGGATTTCCCCTCCCACACATTCAACTGTTTTAAAGCACATCTATACTTGTAAGTGTGTCACATCTGGCAAACAAAGACAATCCATTACATCAGCAATTTGGGTTACAGGACTAAGGCAATTGAAAAAGAAACCTCAAAACAAGTTGGAGAGGAATGTAGAAATTTTACTTTGTGGTAGGACTAACAGAAATGCGATTTCTATTTAGGTTTGTTTTCCAACAAGAGCCTGTCACTTCATTCTGGTTACTGCCATACAGAAGCATCGTAATCACAATCACTACATGCAGCAAGCAGCAAATAAATTGGATGAATGAATAGAAGCATAAAACGGGGTGGATGGGTGGGGGAGAACAATCCATTACAACCATAAAAATCATACAAAAATCCATAGAAGGGAAAGGTAAAACAGCAGCAAAATAACAGCACCAGCAAAATCATCATAAACCATCAAAATGCCTGGGAGAGTTAAGTTTTCTGAGATAAGCCTTATGAGGCTAAAGTGATCTCTAAGATAGCCATGGGAAGCAGGCAATGGTCTGGATCCAGATTCCTAAAGGGTAGACTTTTAGTCTTTCATAATGCTCACCTAAGTCTTAAAATAAAAATCGACCGGAGCTCCTTGTTTCTTCTGTCCCTCTCCCTACAACCAGGCAAAGCAGTCGGGTGTCACATGGTGCTACCCAACTCTGTCCCACCACTTGACCAACAAATGGAATGCCCTCAAGCAAATTGTGCACATCTCAGGCAAACTACCCAAATCTGGTTCATCCACAATATCTGGTTGCTGGTCCCCATCACCTCCACTATACTATTAAAGCCTTTATGAAATGTTATTACCCTCCGTTGTTCTAAGGCAAGGAATGTAGAACCTATGGCCCCCTCAGATGTTGCTGGAGTCATAACCACTGCTTCAACCCTTCCAATAGCAGAAACCCAGCTGTCAGAGCCACCCGTGGTCCCAGCTCACAAGAGACCAAAGTCCAGTCCGGCTTATGTACAAAAGCTTTTATTGAAGAACATTCTTAGCTTCACTTCTGAGCTCCGTGACTCTACGTCTGTTACGCTTAGACCGCTGGTCACTCCACCCCCCTTCACTCCGTTCCGGCGGAGCAGCTGGTCCCGATCTCCAACTCCCACTGGGGGTTCCCCCTTCGTTCCCCTGCTCCAGACTGCTTCCCCCTCTAGCTCCCCTTGGCTTGACCAGAGGGGCTCCCTTTTGAGAGTCCTCCGATTCACTGGACGGACTCATGGACAATCTTGGGTCATTGTCGTCCTCTTCCTCGTCACCCTGGAATCCTTCCCCCTCGCTCTCTGTCTCCTCCCTCATCTGCGCCTCTCTCCCTGAACCCCTGACATCCATCCCCCCCTCGAAGCCCCCCCTTCCCCCCTCCCGGCCATCGGAGGCAGGTCGTGGGAGCCGCAGCTCCTCGGAGGTAGATGCAGGATACAGTTCGTTTGCTTCAATGTCCTCTGCTAGCAGCTCGGTGTATGTGTGTTCGAATTCAGGTTCTTCACCCAAGGTGTTCTCGGCTCCCTCTTCCATTGTTACTTCGTCTGGTGCTGCCTGCCAAGGCCCCGTCAGCCATTTCTTGCGCCAGTCTTCCTCTGGTTGCTCGTCCCACCAATAAGAGGGTTCTGTGTCTACCCCCGAACACGATCCCCTGGGCGGGCTTGAGTCTGGCGTTCTGTCCTCGGCGGAAGAAAAGCCCCTGAAAGTACTGTCTGAAAGTGTGGGCGTAAAGAGCCAGTCATCAAAGTACTCGGCTGGCATGGGTCTATGCGGGAAAAGTGCATGGAACTCGTCTTTCAGAAGAGGTTCGTCTAAAGCGTAGTCCGGCACCCAAATATTGGCACTGGCCGGGGTACCCTCTCTGGCTAGAAAGTATTCTACTCCCTCTACCCCCCATCTCGAGTCCAGGATCTCAGTGACCTCGTTGAGTGGTTCGGCCCTGGGCGCCCCCTCCCTCTCGGGTGACTGTGTGCGTGGGTGCGGTACTGTTTCAGACTCCTGAAACCTGTGCGGGGTCTTGTAGGGAGTGAGCACCGACCTATGAAAGACCGGGTGCACTCTGGAACCTTCGGGGAGGGCCAGTCGAAAAGCTACAGGGTTGATCCTAGCCTCCACCTGGTATGGCCCTAGCTGCCTGTGTCCCAGCTTCTTCTTAGCCAACGACCTGGCTGGCATCGCTTGGGCCGCTAACCATACCCAGTCCCCCACCTGGATGTCCTCTCCCACTCTCCTGTTCTTGTCTGCCTGCACCTTATATGCTTGTTTGGCTAGCTCCAAATGTCTCCGCAGCTCCTCGTGCACCTCTTGCAGTTCTGCTGCGAACTGGTCGGCCTCTTGCGTCACCCCCTCTCCCAGTGTTACGAACCCCGCGAAGGTTCTGGGATGACGACCATTGTTCGCGAAGAACGGCGTCACCCCCGTCGACGCGTGCTTCGTGTTGTTGTAGGCAAACTCCGCCATCGGCAGGTAGTCCACCCACGCCACCGGGCGCTGATTGGCGTAACATCTCAGGTACTGCTGCATGATCGCGTTGACTCTCTCTGCTTGGCCGTTGGTCTGCGGATGCCTTGCCGACGTTAGGTTGATCTTGACGTGCAGGATACCTAGAAGCTTCCGCCAAAAAGTAGAAACAAATTGGCGCCCTCTGTCGGACAGGATGGATTGTGGCAGCCCATGCACCTTGAACACGTGATCGACGAAGAGTTTGGCGGTCTGTTCCGCCGTCGCCACCTTCGCGCAAGGAATGAAGTGCACCATCTTGGTGAACAGGTCCACCACCACCAGCACCGCCGTCTTGCCTCTGGAGCTGGGCAGGTCAGTGACGAAGTCCAGCGCCACCCTCTCCCACGGTTGCTGTGGCGTCTCCAGCGGTTCCAGTAACCCCGCTGGCTTCTGGTGCACTGGCTTGGACCTCTGACAAGTGTCACACCTGGCGACGTAATCCGCTATCTCTCCCCTCATCTGGGGCCACCAAAAGTCCCTGGCCACCAGTTCTATTGTCTTCTCCTTGCCGAAGTGGCCCGCACTGGGGGCGTCGTGCAACTGCTGCAGAACCCTTGCGCGGAGCTCTTCGCCCGGTACGTAGAGGGCACCTTTGTGAGTTAACAGCCCGTCGCGTAATTGGAACTCATCGTCTCTCTGCGAACCCCTGCGCAGCGCCTCCATCTTGGATTGTGCAAATCGATCCACTTGCAACGCACGTCGCACCACGTCCAGGTCGACTGCGATGGTAGCGCACGTCCACGCCTGCGGTGCGAAAATGTGCTTGGCTGCCACTGGCGCTGCTTCCTCGAGATATTGCGGTTTCCTGGAGAGCGCGTCGGCTATAACGTTGGAATCTCCCGGGATGTATTCTATCCTGAAGTCGAAATCCGCGAAGAATTCAGCCCAGCGCATGTGTCTTTGGCTCTGGAGCTTCGCCGTGCGCCAATACTCTAAGTTCTTGTGATCCGTACGGACCTGCACCGTGTGCTTGGCTCCTATGAGGAAGTGTCTCCACGCTTTGAAGGCAGCATGAATGGCCAACAGCTCCCTGTCTCATATGGTGTAGTTTTGCTCCGCCTTGCTGAGCTTTCGGGAGTAAAAGGCACCGGGTCTCCAATTTCCTTGCGAATCTTCTTGCAGGAGCACGGCTCCCACCGCTCTGTCTGAGGCGTCGGTCTCTACTCGCATGGGTCTGCCCGGATTCACGTGCAGCAGCTGCTCCTCGGAAGCGAAGAGGCTTTTAAGCTTCCTAAAAGAGCGCTCCGCCTGTTCCGTCCAAGCGAACTTCTTCTTCTTGGAACTGAGAGTGTCCGTGATTGCTGCCGTCTCCTTTGCAAAACCCCTGATGAATTTGCGGTAGAAATTGGCGAACCCAACAAACCTCTGGACCTCCTTCCGATTGCGTGGGCTCTTCCAGTCCAACACCGCGCGGACCTTGACGCTGTCCATGGCTAGCCCCTTGTCAGACAGCTTGTAGCCGAGGAAATCCACCTCCGTCACATCAAACTGGCATTTCTCTAACTTGGCGTAGAGCCTGTGTTCTCGTAGTCTCTGCAAGACCTCCTTCACGTCTCTTTCATGAGCTTCCTGCGATTCCGAAAAGATCAGGATGTCGTCGAGGAAACACACACATTTCTTGTAGAGGAGCCCCGCCAGCACGTGATGCATAAAGGCTTGGAAGACGTGAGATCCATTTTGGAGACCAAACGGCATAACTCTGTATTCATACGTGCCCAGAGGCGTGAACATGGCCGTCTTCCACTCATCGCCCTCCCGGATACGGATGAGGTTATACGCTGCACGCAGATCCAACTTGGTGAAGATCTTCCCCTTCCGCACGGTCGCTAGGAGGTCATCAATCTTGGGCATGGGGAAGGCCTTGGGCTTGGTCATGGAATTGACGGCCCGGTAATCCACAATGAGTCTCTTCTGGGGCGTGTCCTTCTTCTTTACAAAAAACACAGGACTGCCCCCCACTGCTTTGGACTCCCGGATGAATCCACGCTTCAAATTATGCTCTATGAACTCCCTGAGTTCTTGCATCTCGTCCTCAGACATGGAATACAGCTTCGCAGTCGGCAGCTGCGCCCCCGGCAACAGGTCGATCGCGCAATCGTAAGGTCTGTGGGGCGGCAACTGGTCAGCTTCCTTCTCGCAGAAAACCTCCAGGAAACTCTCGTACTTGCGAGGAACTGCCTGCACCATGCCAAGTTGCAGCTGCTGCTCCGCCCCCTCCTCCTGGCTGGACTGGATGCAATGTTGAGCACAGTACGATGAGCAAAAGGTGATCTGCCGTTGGTACCACGCTATCGCAGGACTGTGCCTCTCCAGCCAACTCATGCCTAGTACTATAGGCGTGTCCGACAGGCGGGTGACATTGAAGCTAATGACTTCTCTATGATGTCCAATCCGCATCTCCATGGGAGGCGTCTGTTGCACAACTTGTCCTCCCAGCAATTTCCTGCCATCAACCGTGACTACGTTTAGAGGCGTTGTCGCGGGCAGAAGCGCTATGCGATGCTGCTTGACGAAATGCACCCCCACAAAGTCCGCGTTGCTCCCAGAATCGATCGTGATGGGGACTTCCAGGGTGATTCCGTTCGGCAACTGGAGTGTTGCAGTGAGCTGCACCGTTGGCTTGGGTGGTAAAGGGTCTGTACGTTGCAAAGGCACTGGGGACTGCTCTACAGATTCGCCTGGCTGAGCCCCAGCAGCTCTGCTTCCAGCCAGGCACTGTCGTTTCCCTGAGGTTGCTCTTCTTGCATCACTTCTGCTGCCACTGTTGCTAAGGCTGCAGTGTGCTTCTGGGGCCTCTGGGGGCACTCTTTCGCCATGTGCTGTGCACTGTCACAGATGTAACATTTCCTGTTCCCTCTAGGAGGCTTCGCCTTTACTGCACCGGATGCTGGGACTCTGGCTGTTGCTTGAGCCTTAGCACCACCAATTTCCATCGGTTCCTCCCCCTGCCGCGCCAGAGGCGAGGGATGTGCCTGGCTGAAGTCTCTGGGGAGAAAAGGAGGCGTCCTTGCCGGTGCACGCGCCTGGCGTCCCTCCTCATTGTGCCAAGGACGTTCTTCGTGCCGTACCCCTATCGCAAGAGCCCTCTGCACGACGTCCTCCAGGGTCTGAGGTCTGTCTCCCCTGGCAAGTTCATCTTTTATGGGGCCGCTGAGACCCTCCCAGAACAAATCTCTCACTGGTTTGCAGTCCTTCTCCCAGCCTAATACAGTCAGTAACGCGAAAAATCGTGAATGATACTGACGCACCGTGGCTCTGCCTTGCCGTAGCCCGTGCATTTCCCTGCGCGCAAGATCAAGATCCACGGTTGACTGGAAACAAGCATCCATCGCTTTAATAAATTCATCAGAATCGCGGCGGGCAGGGCCGTCTTCGCACCACAAATTGCGCAACCAAGCTCTTGCCTCCCCATGCAAATGAGACACAATAAACCCCACTTTCTCCTCTTCATCTTTAAAATCATTACGAAGCAAATGCAGTGCATACAAGACGTCTGCTCTGAAACTTGGGTAGTGCTTCAGGTTCCCATCGAAGTGGGTGACTAGGCTGCCCCCCCGCCTTCCAAGTCCAATTCCCTCCGATCTGGACCCTGGGAACCCTTCCCTGGCTGCACGCTCCCACCTTGTTTGCAGGTCCTGGCAGCGCTTCTCCGCTTCATCACTCTTCTTCTGAGATGCAATGACTGCAGCGGTGAGTTCTGTAACTGCGTTTCGCAGCGTCGTCAGCTGCTCCTCCGCACTCATGGCCGCTACCGTTCGTGAGCTTTGCAAAAAAAATTTTGCGTTCTATGAGAGGGGACTTACTGTCAGAGCCACCCGTGGTCCCAGCTCACAAGAGACCAAAGTCCAGTCCGGCTTATGTACAAAAGCTTTTATTGAAGAACATTCTTAGCTTCACTTCTGAGCTCCGTGACTCTACGTCTGTTACGCTTAGACCGCTGGTCACTCCACCCCCCTTCACTCCGTTCCGGCGGAGCAGCTGGTCCCGATCTCCAACTCCCACTGGGGGTTCCCCCTTCGTTCCCCTGCTCCAGACTGCTTCCCCCTCTAGCTCCCCTTGGCTTGACCAGAGGGGCTCCCTTTTGAGAGTCCTCCGATTCACTGGACGGACTCATGGACAATCTTGGGTCATTGTCGTCCTCTTCCTCGTCACCCTGGAATCCTTCCCCCTCGCTCTCTGTCTCCTCCCTCATCTGCGCCTCTCTCCCTGAACCCCTGACACCAGCTATTACAGGAAAGCAGCTACTCTCTTGTGTTACAGTGGATTATTTGGCTTCACATGACACGAGGTTACATGTCAGGGGTGAAACTTTGCTAGGTCTGTGGCCAAATCCGCACTGCTTTCAGCCAGCCAGGCCCTGAGCCAACACATTCAATGAACCTAAGTCTACAGCCGGCGCTCAATGTGGCCAACACTCAGCAGAGCTACCCCGAGTATAACAGCAGTAGGGGATTTATTGCTTCTATATTCAACCTTGTCCTCTTCAATGTGGGGTGGGAGGGTTCACTTCAGGGAGGACCACCAATCCTGAACTGGAAACATTACTAAGCGGAAAAAGGGACAAACATAAGTGGGACCACATGTTTTAAATTTATTTCAGGGGCGAAAATTGATGCAGCTGGCAGACACTATTGTGGGGAAAAGGTTTTATTACAGGCAGAATATGAGTCGTGGTATGCGCTGGATCTTTGGATCTTTGGACACATGGTCAACAGACCCTGAACACCTTCCACCAGAAATTTAATGATTTTCACCCCACAATCAACCTAACAATGAATCAATCTATGCAAGAAATACATTTTTTGGACACTACTATAAAAATACAGGATGGGCACATAGACACCACCTTATACCGTAAACCAACTGACCGACAAACATATCTACATGCCTCTAGCTACCATCCCAAACATACCAAACAGTCCATTGTATATAGCCAGGCACTACGTTACAGCCGCATCTGTTCCAATTCTACAGACAGAGACTCTCACCTAAGAGATCTACAGCAAACCTTTTTAGAACTAAAATACCCAACAGATGAAGTTAGACAACAGATCAACAGAGCCAGACTGATACCCAGAGAGAACTTGCTGCAAGACAGACCAAAAAAAGAAAATAACAGAACACCTCTAGTCATCACATACAGCTCCCAAGTTAAAACAGTACAACGCATCATCAGAGATCTGCAACCTCTCCTGGACAATGACAGTTCTCTTTCTCAAGCTCTGGGAGGAAGACCTTTCATTGCCTACAGACAGCCACCCAGTCTTAAACAACTCCTAACCCACAATAATACTACAACCAGACCTAACACGGACACTGGCACCAGAGCCTGCAATAAACCCAGATGCCAACTTTGCTGCCACATACACCCGGACAACACCATTACTGGCCCCAACAACATCACACATACCATCTCGGGACTATTTAATTGCTCATCGTCTAACATTGTGTATGCCATAAAATGCCAACAGTGTCCTTCAGCTCTCTATATTGGACAAACAGGCCAGACCTTACGCCAAAGAATAAACGGACATAAATCGGACATCAGGA
Organism: Podarcis erhardii; assembly: GCF_964252035.2. Lineage (NCBI taxonomy): Eukaryota > Metazoa > Chordata > Lepidosauria > Squamata > Lacertidae > Podarcis > Podarcis erhardii. Next base: position 74,386,098 of record NC_138497.1, on the reverse strand, counting down.
ATCACAAGACAGAGAAACCAGTAGGAGAACACTTCAATCTCCCAGGACATTCTATACAAGATCTCAAAGTAGCTGTTTTACTACAAAGGAATTTCAGAAATAGACTGGAAAGAGAAGCTGCTGAATTACAACTTATCACCAAACTCAAAACCATGGAGAAACCTGGTCTGAACAAAGACCTTGGATTCTTATCTCATTATACATGACAAAGCCATTTTTCACCTTTTCACCCCTTGCTTTTTCCTGTAAGACCTATTGCAGTCGTTAAGAGTCGTCAACAGGCTCATCACAGCTATCTGCCAATCACCCATTCCCACCACCCTTCTGGGTAATACCCCTCCCCACCTTCTCACTATATAGAAGGGTCTGGAAACTTCTGTTTCAGTGTATCTGAAGAAGTGTGCATGCACACGAAAGCTCATACCAAGAACTGACTTAGTTGGTCTTTAAGGTGCTACTGGAAGGAATTTGTTTTGTTTTGGATCTTTGGAATAAGTGTTCGAGAAACTTGACTCTTGTTTCCTTTCTAAACTCCTGTTGGGGTGTGTGTGTGTGTTTTGCTTAACAGAGGTTGGAGCACAGTGAGAAGACCATAACTCAATGCTTCCTGTGCAAAAGGTCTTAGGCTCAGCCTCTAGCATATCCAGGAACAGCTGGGAAAGACCAAATTCTGAAACCCTGAAGAGTCACTACAGGTCAGTGTAGACAATGCCAAGCTAGGTGAATCAATAGCCTGACTCAGTAGAAGGCAATGTCTTATGTTCCTGCAGTACAATTTTAGCTGATCATTCATAGTACAGTGGAACCTCGGAAGCCGAACGCCTGTAAACTTGAACGGTTCGGCACCCGAATGATCGAAAACTGGAAGTGATTGTTCCGGTTTTCGAATGATTTTCAGAAGCCAAACGTCTGGCGCAGCTTCTGATTGGCTGCAGGGCGCTCCTGCAGCGAATCGCTCGGGCAGCAAATCGGAAGCCGTGCCTTGAAAGTTGAACGTTTCGGAAGTCGGACTTCCATAATGGATTCCGTTTGACTTCCAAGGTACGTCTGTACAACGGTTTTCAAGAGGAAAGTGGGATAGCTGGATAGCGGGAAGAAATGCAAGCTTTATAGCTAAGAACCTAAAAGGAGAGCTACACGAATCAGCAGACTCACAAGGTAAAGCTTCTGAAAGATTGCTGAGCCACTTCAGACTGACTGGGAGGTGGGGATGTTAGAATAAAACAAACCTGGAACTAGCAAGTCAGGGAGGCGGGTCCTCTAGTCCAGATTTCTCCCTCCCATGGTTGCACCCTATGTGCAGGGAGGTGTTTGCTTTTTAAAAACATGGGAAAGTTCTAGATTTGTGAAGAGCAGGGGTGCTATTGATGGATGCCAAAGAGGAGTTGGGTCTTTCCTGGGCCCTGGACCTCCTGCTTCTCCCCACTTTTATAACACTTATTTTTAAAAAACCAAAACAACCAACCACCTTGTTTACAAAGTGGCTGGGAATGCTGCAAAGCGTAGTGCTGGTGAGACCCAGTCGGCCAACATCTTAACGTGCCTAGAGGCACACACAAAAGCAGGGATGGCGTGGAGATGTGTGAGAAAGAGGCACAAGCCATGTTTGATCTTGGAGTAGACTTGTTTCAGTTTTAATATGTACATAAGCAGCAGTTTCCCCACAAAAGACTGCAGGTGCCTCACCCATCACCTTTCTAAAGCTAAGCACATCTACCTGGATGGGTGGCCACTGCTTTGGGTTACATGAAAGAAGGAAGGTGAGCTATGGCTATACAGTGGTACCTCGGGTTACAGACACTTCGGGTTACAGACTCCGCTAACCCAGAAATAGTACCTCGGGTTAAGAACTTTGCTTGAGGATGAGAACAGAAATGGCGCAGTAGCGGCGCAGCGGCAGCGGGAGGCCCCATTAGCTAAAGTGGTGCTTCAGGTTAAGAACAGTTTCAGGTTAAGAACGGAACTCCAAAACGAATTAAGTTCTTAACCCGAGGTAACACTGTAAAAGCTCCTCCCTTCTACCCTCCCCACACTGCATCTCCCAGATCACTAGGCGTGCCTCTAGATTTACCTGGCACAACAGCCACGGAAGTGTTTTGATCACCCTGCAGAATGGCAAGATGGAAAGTAACTGCCAAGTTCCTCTAGGCAGGCTATTCTGTTCTGCTGATTAGTCAGTCAAAAGCACTCCTGGCACAATGGTAAACAGCACTACTCATTATTTCCCTTCAGTCAAGACTGGGAAGCCACTCCCAAACAAGACAGAATGGCAGGAGTATCTTTCAATTCTTAGAATGGTTCAATTGAATTGAAATATTGCTGTGTTTAACTTCTCACAGCACTTGTGAATGCGGAATATTTAACAACAACAAGGAAACACAATGCCAGCCAACCAGAAAGGGAGTCAAGGCTTTGGCATTCAACTGCAACAGAAAAATTAATCTCTTGAGTGGTGCTCTATGCTTTCAGTTAACTGCAACAAAGCAGAAAGCATTAGGACAAAACAGAAGTTATTTCAGGATCTGTGAGATGCATGTGCAAAAGGACACACATATGTACACAATCTCTCTCATGCAGACACTAAAAAAAAATACTGGCTTGCCTTTAGGAAAGTTTTCACCTACAAGATGGAGAAGAATGTGAGCATAGGAACATAGGACACTGCCATTGGTCCATCAAGCTCAGTACTGCCTACACTGATTGGCAGTGGATCTCCAGGGTTTCCATCAGGGATCTTTTCCAGCCCTACCTGGAAATGCCAGAGATTGAACTTGGGTCTCTTTACATGCAAAACAGATGTCCCTCCACTGAGCTATGGTCCTTCATGATGAACATGTGCTTCAATTTCCCTCTCACAGCATTCAAAGGTTCTCAAAGGGCAAATATATATATACAGACAACCTGCATAGACACTGCCTTCGCTTCCATGACAGAAGAAAGTCAGGATATGAATGTAAGGCAAATAAATAAATGGGCAAAGGTCTCAGCGACTCAATACAGGCCATTGGTGTAGCCTAAATTGAAGGGGGTACTTCTGGAGGTACGATCAGCTTTGAGAAACTTGTGCCACAGAAAATAGACTAAGTAACTCCACAGCTCAAATTCACATATTCAGCTTTTAAAGTTGGGAAAATGAAGTGTCTGTGTGATCAACAATACTGTGCATCATTTCAATTTATCACTAAAACTTCCTCAAGTCAACTTTTTTTAAAAAAGGAAGAAGTGTTCCTCAGAACCTATTTGTGCATTCAGAAGTTGTGGATCATTAAAAAGTGCAAATACTCCACAGTTCTGCATCTTCACTCTACAGATTTTTCTAAAGCTGGATGCACTTGCTTCAGAGAGCATATAGATCTCTGCCTGGGCAAATTCAATGAGTATTGAAATTGCTTTCCCGGCATGTAAAAAAAGCTCACACATTTTTACGTGGAATTAATTAGTTGAGAATAATTCCTCACCCCTGTACTAATGCGTATAAAAACCACACACATAAAGAGAATTTCACATGCAATTCATCCAAGTGGTATATGTGAGTGAGAAATCCTTTTACCATTACAGTGGTACCTCGGGTTAAGTACTTAATTCATTCTGGAGGTCCATTCTTAACCTGAAACTGTTCTTAACCTGAAGCACCACTTTAGCTAATGGAGCCTCCTGCTGCCGCTGCGCTGCCGGAGCACGATTTCTGTTCTTATGCTGAAGCAAAGTTCTTAACCTGAAGCACTATTTCTGGGTTAGCAGAGTCTGTAACCTGAAGTGTATGTAACCTGAAGCGTATGTAACCCGAGGTACCACTGTATTTACCTCACCGGATTGCCCATAATAAAGAGCTGTCAACAAATATCTTAACTGTCCTACTAAAGCAGTTAGCCCTTTTAACTCTGAGGAGTGGGTGCTGGGGCTCAACCTAGCATCTTCTGGATGGAAAGTACAGTGGTGCCTCGCAAGACGAAATTAATCCGTTCCGTGAGGCTCTTCGTATAGCGGTTTTTTTGTCTTGCGAAGCAAGCCCATTGACATCTTAGCGGATTAGCGCTATTAGCGGTTTAGCGGCTTTTAGCGGATCAGCTGATAAGCGGCTTAGCGGCTTAGGAAAAGGGGGGGAAAGCCCGCAGGAACTTGCAAGACATTTCGTCTTGCGAAGCAAGCCCATAGGGAAATTCGTTTTGCGAAGCGCCTCCAAAATGGAAAACCCTTTCGTCTAGCGGGTTTTCCGTCTTGCGAGGCACCACTGTAGATGTTCTACTACCAAGCTGGAAAATGAATGATATAAAGTGCAATGAGGAACAATGTTTCAGTCAAGTATCCTATATTGGGAGTTTTCAAACCCAGCACATGGCATTTCTCATTTAACAGTTTTTAAGAAGGCCCAACCTCACACAGTCTTCTTACTGGCCTGGTGCTCCCAGATTTGAGATTCTAACTCATATATTACTACCTTCCTTTCCTTCCACACTTTGTTAGTAAGCGAGTTCATTGTGTTTCTGCAGAAAGTTTACTCAAGGGCAGATTTATATCAGAGACAGCACAAAAGTGTGGTTCCATCAGCTAAGAAGTGCTTTCCAAGTCAGGACTTACGGTACTTAGAATTTGACAACAAATAACTTAAGCTACCATTTACTCCAATAAACCACCAACTGACTCTCTAAGATTCAGATCAAGGTCGAAGGCAAGCAGGTATTCTCAAGTACAGTGGAAGTGTTTTGACAAACATTCTGTGGCATTTGTATTCAAAACCACTTGCACCAAACTTAAGAATGTATAAAAGAGAAAATCCAGATAAGTCTGAAAAACTCTGGCAAAGTTTCCTCAACTTCTTTGGAGACTGAGAAGATGTGGTTATCTGGGTCAGCTGCTGGGAGAATCTCAGAAAATATTTCCCCCTTTTCTACCTTCTTTTATTTATTTCAGACATTTATACCGCACTCTTTAGCCAAAAGGGTTCTCAGAGCAGCTTACAGCAAGACAACCCTGCTCTCAGGGTCACAATCTAAAAAAGACACGACACGCAAGGAAAAAGAAATGGGACAGAGGAGGGAAATGCAAGCTCAATTTCTTAAAGTCACACAATTCTTGTATCACACAACTACAGTCCTAGTAGCATTTAGTCTTATAGCAACCCCCACTGAACATCTCTTAGAATCAAGGCCAAGATTGCTAGCTGATGGGCCTTTGGCAGTTTTGCATCAAACAGAACCAGGTCCCACACAATACCTGTGCAGCATTTTCCCACTAGCTCTGATCCCATTCCACTCAAACTTGCACCTCCAGAAACCTGTGTTCTTGGCTGCCCATGCCAAAGGGCCAACACACCAAGGGATTTTATAGTTCGGGGGGGGGGTGTTAACAGGGATCTGTTGAAATTGCCTGCTTTCATTATGACTGACATTCAGAAAAGTCAGCAAACACACATAGAGAGGGGATCCTGATTCCATTTCCCTGTGCAGTCCCTAAACACCTGGAAAGGGCCACTTAGCAATCAACTTGATCAGTTTCCCCACAAGCAGCCAAAATGCAATGGTTAAAAAGCATCCCCAATGATTCCCATGTCATAAATATGATGGAGACGTTACGCTTTGACTCTCTCTTTAAGAAAAGTTCATCATAGTAAGAACGTTTGGAAAGCGTAAGCAACATGGGGAAATAAAAAGAAAATCCCAAATGTAAACCAGGGGTGGGGTGGGGTGGAGATCTCTCTTCCGGCAGAATTCTATGTTCTGACCTTTCCACGAACTCTAAATAACCAGCTCATAATTTCACAAACTATTTGGAATGGAAAGCATGTTGCAGGATGCTGAGGAATCCAAGCCTCTTCAGCTTATTTTGTTCGGCAGCCAAATATCCGTTAAAGCAGACGAGTGTTTTTTTAAAAGTGCTTTTTGTTGGTAGTGCAGTGTGTGTTCAAGCTCAATGAATTCTGTCCCATGTGTAGGGGGGAGGGGAATGCATATACAAACTGACCCCCCCCCCAAAATGTAATTTGGTGCACGAAGAGATCTCAAATGAAATTATGTAAGCATTTAAATATTAAAAGGTAACTCCTGAATATTCATCGCTAATGTTATCACTGGAGCTTAGAGAGCAGATACTGAGCTGTCAGTGCCAGAATACATTCAACATAGCAGACCTTTCGCCTGCCCACCCACTTCACTGCAGAACCATTGTGGCTGGAAGGCTATTCCAGCCATCTCCACCCCCCCCCACCCAATGTGAGGAGTAGCCCATGAGGATGAATGGCATCAAAGCCCTGGCAAAAAGCTGAAACAAGGCAAAGCAGGAGGTCCCATTCACAAGGCAACACTCTGGAGAGATTTTCAATGGAAAAACGCTTGAGGGGATCCAGAATCACAGCCTAGCGCTAGTTCCAATCCTGAGGATGGCAAACACTGTCTGTTGCTTCATTATAAATAGGAGATTCATGTCAGCAACCACTCCAACAGAGCACACAAACCGGATGGAAACCTGGAGAAGTTTAGTACTATCTAGAAGCCGGCCATCATGATAGTTGGTCACTCGCAGATTTATGTTGTGAAACAGGCTGAGCAACGCCAGCATGTGCCCAAGTACGGGTCAGGTATGGTCAACCTGTGGCCCAGCTGCTGTGCTCCAAGAGATTTTTAGCAGGCCTCTTAAGACCCCCGACAATGTGGCGGCTGCATGTGCTTTTTAACCAAACTTCTCTTTTCTGGTGGCCTGCAATGTGCCATTTCCCCACTAGGTTTTTTTTTGGGGGGGGGCAAGGCGGGAATTCAAGTCTCCTTGTAGCTGATTTCTAATGTTTCCATATCCTCCAGCATTTCCTCATAATCTCCATGTTAGCACTTCTGGAAGGTCTTGATTATTCCCATGAGTGACTGGCAGAGATTGGAGCTCAGAGCTGCTCACAAGTCAAGGCCAAGTGGCTGCTGCAATGTCTCGCCCAAAAGATTGTAAAGCTTCTCAGCATCCAGTGCTAAGTAATCCATAAAATCCCATGTGAAAGACTTATTTAATAAAGTCCAACAATTAACTAATAATTTATCATTTACTTTATGTCCCCACTTACTTTTCCAATAAACACTTATAAATTATGAATGAGCATCCTCTGTGTGCATCCCTCAAACTGAAAAAAGTTGCCACACACTCCTAAAAGTAATTATATTTAAAATGTGTTCTCTGATTTCCCAAAAGTTCCTGGAGTTTGACTCATAATTTTCGCTTGTTGTTTCCGTACACAGGTCTGTTTTATTTGTGAGCTATAGTTTTGTTTTTACTTATCCAGTTTTTAGGAACCGTTATTGAATGTTACTATATTTTTAACTGCTTTTATGTAAACGGATTAGAGGTTTTTATTTATATTAAACAGTATAAACATTTCATTAACAAACAATTCATATTTGTGAGACAGCATTCTTTTTTAAAAAGAATGTGCATGTTGCTCTTGTTGAACAATACTACACTAATAGCCCCGTTTCATGGGACTCAATCTAGATTTACCCTTGCACAAAGGGTCCCACCTGATTTCTTACAATAACCACTCCCACTGCAGCCTCTGGTACTGTATCCCAACCATTCCAAGGGGGTTTCCAAATCTTTGGGGCAGCTTTGTGCAAAGTATTTTTTTTTAATTAAAAAAAAAACCCCTGAATAGGAACATAACCGTGAGATAAGAGAAAGCAAGATTTCTAAGAGCATTTAAAAAATGAGTAACAAATTTAATATTGCAGACAACCTTATGGATACTGGGAACTGTTAACATAAATGAATATCCCAGAATATAATTTAGGTTTGAAGTGCAGCTTGGCTTAGCTACTCTCTTTGCCCCATCACAATCTCTGCTTAGCTGTCCCAAACAGAGGTCCTTCTCAATACAAAATAATAAACTGTACAGTGCGCTCTCTCTCTCTCTCTCTCTCTCTGGGCGGTTTAAAGTGAAGAAAGCCATTGTGAACATTTTGGAGAAGAAAACCTGACTATAGTAACTCAGAATATTTAATCCAAAGCAGTAGATGTGAATATATTTTGCAGGCACAGATGAGACTCCACTGCCCTCAGCCTTGTTTTTACACTAGGGTTCAGCTCCTAATTTGAGTTAGGAAAAGTGTGATGCCAAAGCAGAGATCGTGACACTGTAAGATGCTAAAAATGCAATTTCCTCACTGATGGGAATTCATGGTGGATGGGTGGGAGCACCCACAAATGGCAGATGTGAAAAGCTGCAGGAGCAGCAGAAAACCGAAGGGAAGGGGGAAGTTTGGGTACAGAGTGTAGCTGCTTCAGATTGTCATTTCTTTCACCCTGCCAGAAAGAAGCCCTTTCTGCACCAGAGACAGAAGTCCCAGGAGCCTAGAAAAAAGAGAAACCCCACCTATTTAAGCTATATGTGGACTGAGATGTAGCCAAGGTTAATCTAGGTTTCTTCCACTAGGTTTGATATCTATCTCATAGTCACTATTCCCCAGACTGAATGTATTAGCAGGAGAAAGCAATTACTTCTTAGTGATAAGGTTTATGGGACATTTTATTGCCCTCCGTTTATGCCAGGAGCTTTTTCTCTCTGCCCATGTGACAGGGTTCCATTCAAAGTTAATAATTACTTCTGTTACCACCAGACTTCAGCTATCTCTAAAGCAGGGGAGAAAGAAATCTTTCCAGTAGTTTTTTGTTTGCATATTACAATGGTCAAGTTTAAAGACCTAGAACCAGTCATCGTTGGTGCGCTATCTTTGTCTTTTTAAAAATGGATTTCAAAACAACAAAAGTGAAAGCAAGTAAAACAGCAACCAAGATCAGGACTTAGTTATTTATTAACATTTCCGTTTTTGTGAATATTTAGTAAACAGAGAAGAGAGAGGGCACAGACTAGCCATCTCCCAGTAAGAACCTCTTCAGAGGAGTCAGAAACTCACCAGATATTCAAGGAATCTTCCCTCATTAAAATTAAAGTACTCGCCATACCTACAGTATAACCTTCAAAGAACATTGTGTGTCTCGAGAGACGGCTTTGCACACTCTGCTAAGCTGTCCTTGTTGCGTGATTTTCATTCATGTTGCATTTCACAGAATTTACTGTGAGTAGCCCTTGCATCCTTCCTTTGACATGAATGGGAATCTACTTGCTTGCCTGCAGCCACTAAGATAAATCCTTATTAATGGATTTTAACTGTCATTCATAGTTGCACTGTTGGGCCTGCACACGATACTAGAAAGCTCAAAAAGAGCGAGGAGAGGGGAACTGGGCAAGGAATAATTCAAGGACACAAATCAGTCTCCCTGCTTGCACAGGACTACGTCACTCACACATTGCCATGCAACCTTAAGTGTGGAAATCCCCTTTTCTGACTGGCAAAAACACTACAGGTTTTTCTGATGCAAAAAAATGGTGATCCTTTCCAAGGAAGAGGTGTCATTCTGATACATGGCAGAACACGCTAACCCCCCCCTCCCTCCCTCCCTCTCTCTCTCTCTCTCTCTCTCTCTGTGTGTGTGTGTGTGTGTGTGATGCTTAGCTCAGGGTTGTTCTCCCATTAATTTCTGCTTAAAGAGAGACTGGGAATTATTATTATTTTATACCCTCTCTCTGATTTCCACTTGTTCATCTAAACCCTAAATAAAAAAAGAGATGCTTCCTTTGCTCTTTTTAAGAGGCCAAATGAATAACGATCAGCAACTAACCAAGAAATCCTGGCTTGTAATTTGGGAATGAGCAAAACAGAAAAACAGAGCAGAATTTATGTTAGCCCATTCTGGCACATGCATCGAACATGTCAGATGCCATTCAAAGTTTATACTGTCAACTTACATAAATCAGAAGTGCACTAAGAATGTCCAGCAACATCTTGGAGGACCACAGATCATGTGCAAAGCTTTGTATGGAAGGCATCTATGGTCTGTTCACAGATTAAGCTGAATGAGAATAGACTGAGAGCAATGTATGCAATCCTGCCCCCCCCCCTCAATTCACTCTACATGTCAAACTGCCTAAAACGAAAAAGAAATCTGTGGAGCCCAGCAGTCACTGCTGACTAGAAGAATCAAAACAAGAAGAGAGGCCTTAATCAGCCATCTTGACTTCTGTTTTGTTCAAATGCTGTTAGCAGCATTTTCTGGTGACCCAGTAAATTTAACCCACAATGGTACTTTATTGAAACCAGCAATAAAAGATTAACTGAACTAGACAACAGGGTCACTGTTACAAACCCTAAAGTGATCCACTGTCTCCGAGACAGACACAATGGGTAGAACAGCAGATCTTTAACTCCCCTTAACTAAATTCCATATCTGAATTCAAAGCAGTGTCATTATCCCAGCAAAGAGAGAGAGAAAGAAAGAGTGTGTCCCAACACAGACGTTTTTCAGCCTGGTGGTTAAAATCATTTAGTATCCAGCCATCTCCAATAATAGCCATATAAAAAACAATGGGCTCTATTGAGGATTTTCATCAGGGCAGATAGTCATTTATACGGTTTCCCCCCCTGCAACTCACTAGATGAAGCCTCACAAAGACTCAATTCAGATGTCATTCTTGTTTCTAACAGGCAAATAAAATAAAATTAAAAAATCTCAACAGCTGAAGTAATGATCATCCCTCATCAAGGAAGACTGTGAACTGGAATACTTGCAAACTTTTTACACGGGGACTTTCTTGATGACTAAGAATATTGTAAGTGTCCTGTTATTCTTGTACGTGTCCTGTGAATCAGGAAGCAATGATAAAAATAGGAATAAAAATCAAGATTTTGCTCCCACCCCCCAAAAAAGATAGAGGTGATTCCAAATACCTAATTGCCACAGACTGAATCCCCGCTCCTCTCAATGAGCCTGACAAGACACAGGTCAGGGTTTCGGTTACAGCAAAATGACCAGCACTACTATGACATTATGGCCACGGGTGAATGGATTCTGCATGAACAGAAAGGCAGACAGACAGACAGACCTGGCCTTTGCTGCTGAAAGCCAATCCACATTCCCCACTTTGAAAAAAGGCCAGAATATATATTGTCATGGCTCCCACTTGCTGACTTGGGACTCCTGGCTCTGGTGCTGCAACAAAGGGGGAAACCTCTCTTTAGTGTTCCACTGACGCAAACGGCAATTCAGGTTTTCTCCAGATGGACACCTATCGCTAAAGAGTGGGTTTTCCCTCAGAAAGGAGTGGGGTAAGGGGAAAACCGCTCAGGCACAAGCAGAAGTGTGGATGAGCTGTAAAAGCTTTAGTTGAAAATTCAGTACAGCATCTCAACATAGGTCAGGTGACAGGTTCATAAAGCACAGCAGAGCTCTACAACGCATGGCTAGGGGCAAGCTGAGGCATTGTTCCATCACTTGGCTCACCCCCTAGGCTTCCCTTTTGAAAAGTGGGACAGGCACGTCATTTGTGCATTCGTTTCCCCAGGTCTCAGGGCTGGCCAAGCAAGTGCTATGAGTGAGCAGAGGATGGTCCTGCCAGCGCTGTCACCTCTGCATTCTTGGGAGATGGAAACAGAGATAATCTCTCAAAGGACCTGTTGATGGCATTCTACCATTGCACTGTGGAGAGCGTACTAACTTATGGTCTGTGCGTGTGGTTTGGGAGCTGCACGGCCAGGGAAAAAACAATGCTATCCAGGGTTGTAAAGACTGCAGAGAGAATTATTGGGTGCACTCTTCCCACCTTAGATCAAATCTATGCTGCCAGGTGCCATAAGAAAGCGTCAGAGATAGCACATGATAGTACGCACCCCGGAAATGATCTCTTTCAGCTTCTGCCTTCTGGAAGAAGGTATAGGGTTATAAAGGCCAGGACTCGCCGCCTGAAAAACAGTTTCTATGCTAATGCAATTCTGGTTCTAAACGCAGCATAAGGGGTCTCTGTAGTATAGTGTATTTTTAAAATGGGGTTTTAGAGTTTTGTAGGGGTTTTTGAATGTTTTATGTAGTTTTATGTAGTTTTGTGGTAGTTTTATGTAGTTTTATATAGTTTTATGTAGTTTTTCAATTTCATTGTTCCGCAAGGGACAATGACAATAAAGATATCGTATCGTATCGTATCGTATCGTATCGTATCGTATCGTATCGATAATGGGGCCAGCTTGCTCTCACATCTATCCTTTGGTGTCTCCTCTGAGAGTGATGCCTCCTCGCTGCTAAGGAGAGGCACTGGGGCCCCCTTGGATGGTGATGATGTTGCACCTGGATTACATTATGACGCTGAAGTGTGCCGCTCTTCTGACAACCCACTTGGTCCTTCCCCCGGATCCTGGTCTTTACTTCCCAAGTCACTCAGGCCCTCCTTGGAAGGACCTTCCTCACTCTCCTTCCACTCCTCCTCATCTGATTACTCTTTCTACCATGTCTCCATGGGGCTCATGCATGTGAAAAAATAAAAACCCATTTGTGTTATCATGTGTAGACTGGTGTAGATAAAGTGGAAGTTCAGGAGGGGTTTACACAAAGCAAGCTTCCAATCTTTAATCAGCTAAATGTTCCTAAATGAACAGAACTTGGTCTTTATTAGTTCTTGCTTCATTTTGTTTGAAGATTTAAAATCACAACTGTTGTCATACGATTGTCTTGGGTAGTACTCATCTAATTAGCAAGAGTAGCTACGTCACACTGTCGTTCTCTCCCCAATCATGTGATTTCCACATCTATCACAACAGCAATACTGTCTTTGGCACAATGTAGCAGATGTAGATTAGAAGGTTTCAAGTACTGTGTTTAAAAGAAAAAGCTAGAAAACGCTCCTGGTCCTTAACCTTTTGAAAATGGGCTTATACCGCAGCATCAACCAATACTGATCATTGCTGGGGTCCATTCTGAACCTTCCAGAGTTCTATTATTCAGACATGTTGACTTCTTCTGTCTCTATCCCAATGGATGTGGTATCACTTATAGAAGCAGAATCTCGCCCTGGTAAAACCAAAGACTTCTGCCCAAAGGTAGGCAACATCTTCGAAACAGAGGGTAAGCAGGCAACTCCTCATCAAATATTCAACCAGGGAAGTTTAAATCAACATTTAACATTACATTAACCACCATTTGCAAATGCTGCAGAGAAGCTCCAGCTTTTCCCAGATATTTTCCCCCCAGTCACATAATTAACCTTGTTTACTCCTGCAATTTTATGCTAAAGTGGCGTCAAGCTCATCTGCACTCCTCTTTTCCCCTTTGTTTATAAATAGAGTAGTATTCTGTTTGTGCACCAAGGCTTGCAGGAATCAAAAAACCGTGCATTAAACTGATGAAGTTTGGGGTTTTTTTTAAGAAAAGGAAACAAAAAGGAAAATGGAAAAACTTTTTTTTTTAAAGAGGAAGAGTGGATTCTTCTTTTTAATAAGGTCTTCAAGTTGCAAACCCTCTTGTGCATTCCAATCCGGCAGCAATTTTGTCAACCAAAAATTGCATGTCCTCCAGGTAACAATTTGGGTTCTCAAACAGCTATGGTTTCAATATGCATTCTTGCATGCTTGGGGTGGGGGAGAAGAGAGATTGTAATGATAACCCAAACATTCCCACTCACCCCCCACATTGTTTTCTGGCATCTGTTCTTCATCAAGTTATACAGAAACTTTAATTCCATCTGCAATTTTTAACCCTAGATGACTCTAGGACTTCCACAGGCGTATGCCAACCAGTTGTAAATTAAAAGTTATTCTTCCATTTCCTCCTTTTGAGGAAACCTAACAGAATGTACTAATGCAGAGTTTCTCAGGTTTTGTCAAAGTGATGCTTCTTAAGTATGTAAAAACTGTCCGTTATCTCAGAACAAACCTATCAGCCCTTGTGCTCTTACGTCCTCACTTCCAAAAGTCTTACTTTTATGTACAGTGCCTAATAAATATTTTATTCTGTTGTAAATCAATTTAGAATGCCTCATGTAAAAAGAGTCACAAATAAATAAACTAATTAATTAATTAATTAATTAAGGAAGAAAGTCCCTTACTGAAACTAAAATATACACACTCTTTGGCACTCTGGCACAAGTTACAGTGTACATCCCAGAATCCTTTGAAATGCCACTGAAGTTATGGCTCACTCAGTTTGTATCTCAGCTGACATCTTCCTGACTCCTGACTTGCAAAAAAATTGTCTTCCAACAAATACTGGGTGCTTTCACTCAGCATCCTAAAAACATTACAGATCCATTCCTCTAAAAATACGAATTCTGCATTCACACAAAATTTCAATTTGGTTCAGCCTGTATTCATACCTGCATTTTTTCATATGGCAAGGAACAGTAACAGTTCGTAGAGGCTTTAATGTATGGAGCCTTTGGCCCTCCAGATGTTAATGATCTACAACCCATGGCCACTGGCCATGCTTCCTGGGGTTGATGAGAGCTGTTGGTTCAGTAACATTTGAAGGGCTAAAGGTTCCCCACGACTGCCATTGTGTGGCATGACACAACCAAGTACCATGTGTACACACACTTTTATCCATCATGAAAAGAGGAAAAAATGGAAATGTTCTAACCTATAAACTGGGCGCCATTTTAGAAATGTTTATAGTTTTGGTATTTCAGCATAGGCAAAATATTTACACAGCTTGCTCCTCTCAAAACAAGCCACAAGCTGGTAACTTTTAAGTATTCAAAGATGGGAGAGCTCAATTGGGCCTTTGGAACTGCAGGATGCAGAGAAAAAGAGAAGCAGTAAAGAGTAAAAGTGGTCACTTTTGCTGTTACAGAACCCACCCTTCCCTTAGGAAGAGAAAGTTCATTTCTGTGGCCTGGGAGACTTACATCAGTTTGCCAGTTGCCCACTAACAACTGCTTCTGAGTGAGAAGCTTGCCGTACCATCACTGCCCCAGAAACCATCCCATGTAACATATGCACAAGCAAACAGCCTGTGCTGTGCTATCATTTATTTATTTTTATCATCATGAATCAACCTGACATAAGTGTACAAGTACATAGGGAGAGCTGTCAACCTTATCAGCCTATATACTGCTCAGTGGAAAAAAACACTTGTTTACAAAAGTAATTTTATTGGTGCAATCCAATTCAGTTGTGAACCTTTTCGCCACCAATATATTTTGTTTTTGCAAACTGGGCTTTCCACCGATGGCAATTGCAGTTATGCCTATTAAAATACTGACAGCAATTTAATTGGAACAATTATTGCATTTAATCCAGGCCTCAGGGGCAATTGCAAGCTGTGGAGGGGTGAGAATATACACTGTCTACTCTAGCAAAACCTCAGGCAGCTTTTCCTTGCCATGCTAGACTAGCATATTCAAATAATTTCCCGTTCCACCTTTCCATGTGTCAGAGTATTCATGATTATCAAAATGATGAAGTATGCAAATGCCAGCACACGCTACACACACACACACACACACACACACAGAGACAATGAATGCATCGAAGATTTTACAGTACCTTTGCTCTTTAATTAAGGTGTTATAAAATAGCAGTGCTATTTAATTAAGGTGTTATAAAATAGGGACAGGGGTGGCGCTGTGGGTTAAACCACCGAGCCTAGGACTTGGCCGATCAGAAGGTCAGCAGTTCAAATCCCCGCGACAGGGTGAGCTCCTGTTGCTCGGTCCCTGCTCCTGCCAACCTAGCAGTTCGAAAACACGTCAAAGTGCAAGTAGATAAATAGGTACCGCTCCGGCAGGAAGGTAAACAGCGTTTCCGTGCGCTGCTCTGGTTCGCCAGAAGAGGCTTGGTCATGCTGGCCACATGACCCGGAAGCTGTACGCCGGCTCCCTCGTCCAATAAAGTGAGATGAGTGCCGCAACCCGAGTCGGTCACGACTGGACCTAATGGTCAGGGGTCCCTTTACCTTTTTAAAATAGCGGTAGGTTACGTGAGAGACATGAATTGGGATTCAAATACAGTAGAACAGGGTGAACCTGTAGCTCATTAGACACTCAAAACACTACCCTGTGTTATTAACTTCTTGCAGATATCCCAAACACCTTAGCTTTCTTTTCAAATGTTTCCATAAAGGGAGGTGGTAACAAGTCTGAAACATGATGGCTCTGAGCAAGTTCTCTTTCCTACAGGACTCAAACACAAATGAAAGACACACACACACACTCTCTGCTATAACAGATGCCAGGATGATTAAGAGGCAACTTTTACACATTTTATCACTGCAACCCATCCAGTGTTTCTGGCCTCAGCTACAGGGGTGGGGGGAGGGCTCTATTATGTTTCCAAGTGTGCCCATAAATGATTTCCTCCACATTAACTTATACACAGGGCACACAATATAAAAAAGGGAGGAGGAGAATAATGCTAACCCATGTGACAGAATTCCAGTTCCAGCCTGGCATTGAGTGGAGGCTCGTCCATGTGGGAAAATGTTGAACTGCCCCACCAACCTCAGCCTGCCCTTCACCAGCCCCTGCCTGTCCAGCCTTCTTCCTATATGTCCAACTCAAGGGATAGCACTGCCTGCCAGTTTCCTCCTCTTGAGTCTCCATGTTGCCTTTGCAGGATTCAACAGGGAGGAGGACAGGAGCAAAACTAAAATCAGATCACACCCACAGCATGCATCTAAAGCCCTCTTATACCACTTTAACAGTCATGGCTCTGCCCAAAGTATCCTGGGAAATGTAGTTTGCTAGGAATTGTAGCTATACAGTGGTACCTCAGGTTAAGAACTTAATTCATTCTGGAGGTCCGTTCTTAACCTGAAGCACCACTTTAGCTGCCACTGTGCCACTGCTACGCAATTTCCGTTCTCATCCTGAAGCAAAGTTCTTAACCTGAGGTACTATTTCTGGGTTAGCGAAGTCTGTAACCTGAAGCGTCTGTAACCTGAAGCATCTGCAACCCGAGGTACCACTGTATTGCAGACAAGCTACAGTTCCCAAGATTCTTTGGGGGAGGAGTCATGACTGTTAAAGCAGCCTAAGATGGCTTTAAATGTATAGTGTGGGTGTGACCTTAGTTGGCTCGTGCTCTGCCTACTGTTGGTCTCCCAGCCTTTTGCCCTACCTGTCCCAATGGGCACCAGCCACCACTGCTAGTGAAAACTGAAGCAGGAGGCTTTTTATTCCAAAACATTTTTATCTCTGGCCCCACTCAGTGTCAACATGCATCCCAACAGATTACCCCAAAGGAGTTTAAACCCTGACAAAATGTTGTCCCCACCTGGTTTACATCACAACCCTCCTCCTACTTCAAAAAAGCAAGCTTTCAAAGGTTGCTACAATGCTTTTGAGTTGTTCCTTCCACACCGTCCTATCATGTTCACTTAGAAGTAAGACTCATTGTGTTCAATACTTCTTACATGCTAGTGAGTGTGTTTAGGGGCTGCAGCCTTAGACTACCCTTCTTCTGGGAAGACGCCTTAGATCCTTCCACCATCTCTGCAATATCGCAGTGAGTCAAGTGAGGAAATTTTCCGCCTCTGACCAATCTGTCAGCAGCTTGAAGCTTCACCACAATGTCACCGCAAGCTTGTTCTGCTTTTTGGGGGCTTCCGTTCTTGGGAGAGCAGTGCCAGTAGCCTGTTGTCAAAACAGAGTTAACCCCCTTGTGCCAAGCCTTAACAAACAGAGGCACCCTGGGCCTGTAGAGGAACAGGAGACATTGTCGGAAAATAGGTCATTAGCCATGACAGCTATTTTCCCCCATACTCTCTAGTTGTGTGGTCAATTTAACATAGTTATCCAATGATCAAAAAACTTGTTGGTTTAAGATCAGAGTTAAGGCCCAAATCCATAAAGGACCAGCAAAGAAGATCTGACTTGTGCTGGTCCTGCCTTACCTTACAAAACATCTGAGACTTACTAGTTTCCTGCTTGGCAGGGGGTTGGACTCGATGGCCCTTGTGGTCTCTTCCAACTCTATGATTCTATGATTCTACTACATTGTTAAAGATTTCCTCCTGTGAGTTCACCCATGCCTATCATGAGAAGACCACACTGTCGTAAGAGATGAAGGGGTTGCAGTGGTTAGAGGGCATAGTCTCCCATGACAGTTTCTCAGGTTTCCAAATGTTGGACTGCAAAAGATTGACAAGCCCTTCTCCAAGTCAGCTACTTTCTCAGTCACAAGTAACTATAAGGGAATCTCTGTAAAGATGTTACCTCAGTGGCACTGGGCTCCCTGGAAGTCAGTTAAAGTTGAGGAGAAAGGGGAATGGTTAAGTGCTGGCCCTGCGACACAGATAAGGGAGACTTTTTGTGGTTATGATAAGGATATAGCAAAGCTAAGAGGTTTTGGGATACGGTAATTGCTGTACAAAGTTCCATTGGATCCTCTTTTATGTCTGCCGAACTATGTAAAAAACTCATGTACTGTAGCACCAGAACATCAAAACCAGCACTATATATAATCACGACGGCCAGGATTTTGTATGCAAAGTCATGGAAAAGCAACTGGAAACTCAGCAAATCAGATCTTGGAAGAAAGCTATGGGAACAACTGTATATTATAAAATTAATAATCACGCTAAAGGAAAAGGAAAGATTTCGAGACATTAAATGGAGCCTGTTAAAGAGGGAACAAAGCATTTTAGGGCATGGAGTAGGTTTCAATGAAAAATTTACTGCATTTATAAATTGAATGTTTAATTATTTATTACTGGTAAACCATTTGAGGAATGAGGACTGTTGGCCTTACTCACTTCACGACATGTGATTTATTTATTTATACTTTTTAATTATAGCGTATTATGAATAAATAGACTTAATTATTAATTTTAGATGTACAACATAACAAATACTAACACTCTTAGAGCAGATTATATATTGTACATCTAAAAATTAATTATTAATTATGTCTATTTATTAATAATACGCAATAAATAAAAAGTATAAATAAAAAAATGGGTCAGTACTAATAAATGGGCATTCCAAATGGTGCATTTCAACTTGCTTCAAGATATGTGAGAAATGGTATGAAAATGTGACCTGGTACGATGGCATATGTTTTAATGATTTATTTTGCATTTTGTTGTATATTTTGTTAATAGCTACTTTGGGCATTCCACAAGGATATATACTTAAATAATAAATAGATCTGTCACAGGAAGAAGAAAGGAAGACTGTACACAGAGGGATATTCTCTGGAAGAGGATGTGGGGATAAAGTGCAAGGAGAAGCCCCAAGCAATCATCTTGCATTCAAAGAAGCACAAAGTCTCTCATTTCATTAGTGCAAGAATTTACCCTTGCGCAACAGAGCTTTCTTCCCTCTCCTTCCCCTGTGCACCCCCTAAATCTGTTCTGGTGTTTCCCCCAATTCTCTGGAGTTTAGGGAAGGGTACAGGGAGAGGAGAGGGGAGGAGTTCCATTGTGTAAGCGTAATTCTTCGTGTTAACAGAACAAAGCCCCTGGATACCGCCCATAAATAAATAAAACATTCATGTTGATGTTGTTTGCTAAATTTGCAAGGGGCAACTAGTTGGGAAGGAGGGCATCTGCCAATTATTACTACAGTGGTACCTCGGGTTATGAACTTAATTCTTTCCGGAGCTCCGTTCTTAACCCGAAACCGTTCTTAACCTGAGGTACCACTTTAGCTAATGGGGCCTCCCACTGCTGCCGCACCGCTGGCGCACAATTTCCATTCTCATCCTGGGGGAAAGTTCTCAACCTGAGGTACTACTTCCAGGTTAGCAGAGTTTGTAACCTGAAGTGTTTGTAACCCGAGGTACCACTGCAATTGGCTTGATAAAACATGTGACTTTTTAGCTGGGGACAAAGTGTAGCTCAAATTAATGGGCCATGTAACCCTTTCTGCTTGGATAACTTCCTGGAAAAATGTTTCCCATCTATTACGTATGCAGAATGAACAAAATCAATGTACAGAAAGCAGGGGCATCCGTCTTCAATATTTATTCTGTAAAGCTGCAACTGAGAGGCCGGAAACACAGAAACTGTTATGGAATTCTAAAATTTTGCTGATCTTGGATTTTCTGATACTGCTTGTAAGCTGAAATGTACAAGCAACATGGGTTATTGCCATTCCCCCCCCCCCCATTTCTTTTCTTTCTTAAAAAATAAAGAACTTAAAAGGGAGTTGGGGTAGACATGAGATTTTGACTAATGTCCTTAGATGCACAAGCCACAGATGCCATTAATTATATTATTTACTGCTATTACTCATTGTAATAGGCCCTGGTGGGAGAGAAAGCAAGGAACCCAACTGTAGGTGGAGGCTGAGCCAATGACTAACAGAGCCAACTAATGCTAGTTTTGTCCCCATTTTCCTGCTGAGTTGCAAAGGGGAACACTAAAGACAAGGAGGAAGCAGAGAGCCAGGCCGACTCTCTGAACTGGTTGTAAGTAAAGAAGCAAGTGAACTTGGAGGAATCAAGATGGAGGTTGTTAGGGCAGGTCCACACTACTGCTAATACAGTTGTACCTTGGAAGTTGAACAGAATCCGTTCTGGTTGTTGATCAGGAGCCAAAACGTTAGGCAACTAAGCCGTTCGAGATCCAAGGTACGACTATACTACTATGCCACCACTTACAACTAACAATTTGGGGCAGAGGAGGCTACCCAAAGGCTCACAGTTGCAAAACTGCCTCATGCCCATTTTTAAACCCACCAACTAATATCTGAACTTGCGATCTTCTGCAGGAGCGATTTCCACCTTCTCATTGTGAACTAGGCTACATTCCTGCTAATTTACACTGGATTCTAAATCCAGCGGCAACCTAGGAAATCCAGTATTCTCACAACTTAATTATGCCGAATGACCCGCTTTTCTTTTTCAGGAACACAAAATCAATAGCATTTTTTACTTCATACGTGTATAAAACGTTACTCTTGCAACAGATGAGGCTTAGCTCTCCCCTCCAGAAACTTCCGTGTGATGCAATGTTTACTAAGCCTGGAGGCATCTTGTTCCTTCCAGTATTTGCATGCTCTGTTAGTTTCCAGTATACTTCGTTCTCAGTTGTAGGAAGTTCTAGTCACAGCATGGTTCCTTAAGCATTAATCACTCAAACTTAGCAACACTATACCCCAAGGACTGAAAATTAAACTTCTAATCCTGGTTACCCTTTCAAGTGATTCATGTACATGATCTCAGCAATCTACACAGTTACCCTGTAATGTAGGCCAGTTTTGTTACCACCTTGTTACAAATGGCAGACTGAGGCTAAGTGATGGTAGCCTGCCTTAGGTGAGTTGAATAACCTATGGCTGAGGTGAAATTTGAACTCGGGACCTCACAGCTCATTCTCTCATCTTTTTCTCTCTTTCTTTACACCCGAGATACAAAAGCAGAAATTTGCGTATGCTTGTGGGTTCTAGTTTGAGCATCTGTTGTCCATCCATACATCTACACAAACACATTTCTGAAGAACTCACCACAATTTCTAAGCAAACTTGCACTCGAAATCCTAAACTCAAAGGTCATTTGTGGCATCCAGTTCAGAAGCTCTTTCGATTCATCACAGGAAGCTATTTTGCATGTTTTAATAACAAAAAAATACAAAATTGGCTGTGGCACTATGAGTCACCTGCTTAGATACAAAGCCTGCCAGATTAAACCCATGTGCATTTTTCATAATGACCTCATAGCAAGCGATGGGTGTGGAAGGCACACTTGATCATCTGTGGATTATCAGTGAATGGAACAATGCAAACGTATTATGCACTGTAGTTGGATAGGAAGTCTCCAAAAGAGTATTCTGTACCCATCTGGATTTCATCATTACAGAGTTGGGCAAAGAGTATTATCTGGCAAGCCCCCCTCCCCCCTTCATAATTTGAGGCCAATGTTGCAGTAGTCATTTTGGCCTAGTATTAGTATTTTGCAAACTAAATTTATAGCACAAAGCTTTTAAGCTAACATCACATCACCTCTCTCTCTCTCTCTCTCTCTCTCTCTCTCTCTCTCTCTCTGTGTGTGTGTGTGTGTGTGTGTGTTACCCAAAAGTGTGATACCTCCTCTATTTTCTCAGTGATGGTGGTCAGTTTCTTACAACCCCTAAGGAAACTTACAGAGTTCAATCCTTATAGGATAGCAGTAAGGCATCACAGTAAAACAGAACAACCAAGACATAGATAATCCATGCAAATAGTTGTACAAGGGTTTTGCCTTTTTAAAAGGTAATTTTGGGGGTGTAAAAAAAACCAAAAAACCCTAGTGAAGCAAGCTATGAGAATGCCCTCTTTCCCTATCTCTGCTGCACATCCTAGTAGCACTGGCCCTCACTGCATAAGAAACTAGCAGAGAGAACACATTCTTCCAGGTGTACTTCTCTGCTCTGTAAGTTCAATCATTGAGAACCTTTTGGCTAGGGGTAGGCAACCTAGGGATGCAGGTGGCACTGTGGTCTAAACCACTGAGCCTAGGGCAGTGTTTCCCAACCTTTGGCCTCCAGCTGTTTTTGAACTACAATTCCCATCATCCCTGACCACTGGTCTTGCTAGCTAGGGATGATGGGAGTTGTAGGCCAAAAACATCTGGAGGCCCAAGGTTGGGAAACACTGGCCTAGGGCTTGCCGGTCAGAAGGTTGGTGGTTCGAATCCCCGCGACGGGGTGAGCTCCCGTTGCTCGGTCCCTGCTCCTGCCAACCTAGCAGTTCGAAAGCATGTCAAAGTGCAAGTAGATAAATAGGTACCGCTCCGGCGGGAAGGTAAACGGCGTTTCTGTGTCCTGCTCTGGTTTCACCAGAAGCGGCTTAGTCATGCTGGCCACATGACCCGGAAAAACTGTCTGCGGACAAACGTCGGCTCCCTCGGCCAATAAAGCGAGATGAGCGCCGCAACCCCAAAGTCATTCGCGACTGGACTTAACTGTCAGGGGTCCTTTACCTTTACCTTTTTTTAGGCAACCTAAGGCCTGTGGGCCAGATGTGGCTTCAATCCGGCCCGTGGACAGTTCGGGAATCAGCGTGCTTTTACATGAGTAGAATGTGTCCTTTTATTTAAAATACATCTCTGGGTTATTTGTGAGGCATAGGAATTCATTCATTTTTTTCCCCTTCAAAATATAGTCCGGCCCACCACATGGTCTGAGGGACGGTGGACCGGCCCACGGCTGAAAAAGGTTGTTGACCCCTGCTTTTGGCAGTCCAACCATTACGCTGGTAGCCACTACTGAACAAGTAGCAACTCCTAAGCTTTAGAAGCAGCTTTCTGTTTGATTGCAACAGGAACTTTAAGTGGGCTGCTTTATTCATTCAAGTGTTTTGGGGGTTTTCTTTGGTGTTTGGTCCCTGCTCCTTCATCTATTTTGTTTCTATTTTATTGATCTGATAGTCTTATTTTTTTCATATCCCTCACATTGAGATCCTTGCATTATTACAACTATAAATTATCTAATTTTATATTAAAATATATCTAATTCTATATATGAAGTTATATATGATAAATATCAAACATATAGGAACAAAACAGGGTCTCTAGCTCAGTGGTAGCATGCCTGCTTTGCATGCCAAACATCCTAGGTTTGATTCCTGGCAACTCCGTAGCTTCCTTGGCATAGCATCTGCTTTGCATGCAGAAGGTCACAAGTTCGACCCCATGGCACCCACAGGTGGGCCTGAAACCCACTGCCAATCAGTGTAGACAGTACTGAGTTAGATGGACCGTACAAGGCAGTTTCTATGCTGCTGTGGGATTGTTTTAATGAGCCTTTTGTTCCAGAATTGACATAGAAGATGGTCTGTGGATGGGGGGGGGGGCACTCACACACAAAGAGCTGCATTTGCATGTGTAACACTAAACCACGGCTTAAGGCTACATGGGTGGAATGCAACAAGCTCAAGCAAACAATTGTGTGATAACTCCCCGCTCCTTTCCCTCCTATGTGGCCTGGAGATAGTTTCGTTTTTTAAGAATGCTGTCGTTTCATAAGATTAAGTAACCTGGGTTACAACAAACTGTGGTTTCAAAGCAAGCCGGCGTCAGACAACAGGTTATGAAGCTGACCAGTTTAATTTCCCAGAATTTGTTGTAATCCAGGCTTCCTGATTGTGACATCATTATTTGAAGACTGAAGTCATTTCCCACCCATGTGAGAGGAAGAAAGGGAAGTGAAGAAAACCAGTACTTGATGGGCTCACTTTAGTTTGCCCACATAGTGCTAACCCATAGTTGAGTTTCTCTTTCTCTGCCCCCCCTTTCTCCTGCCCCCCCATATGGTGTCAAGGAGCCCCATCAAACATGGCGTATGGTTCTTGCCTTCACCACTTACAGAGAAACCCAGAAATGGGAGTTAGAAACACACTCTGCAAAGATAAATCCATCATCTTATCTTACTGGTGACACTCAAAGAGAATTGCCTGCATATGCAATTCACCAAAAGGAGAAGTACCTGAGGAGAAACATCATGTTTCCGTCATTCTTTAGTGCCATTTCAAAGCTCATAAGCAACATTTATGGAGATAGGGCCAATCAATGTTATTTCCTCAACCAACAAGTGAAATAATTGTTATACTGCTGCATGATCTCCATAAAGTCTCGTTGTGTTTCCAAAGAACTTTCCATCAAAGGATCTTTGTAGGTGATGGAACACCTGGATTTCCCCCTCTGATCTGTAGCCATGCAGTACCAGCACTGCAATAGCCTTTATGTCTAACCCTTGCCACTCCAGACAGTAAGATTTAAAGCGAATACTGTAACTCTATCCAATGCCTCTTAAAGAGCCAGTAGGCTAGGACCCAAGATAGAAACTGCTAGTGTGACCCAAGAGGATGATAGGCATCTAAAGATGGGGAGGAGGATTGTGGCCCTACTGGTTCTTCAGGACCTCCCAGCATCTTTTACTATCAGCCATCAGTTTTTACTTTGCTGTTGGGGATTTGAGAGTCCAAGGTGCTGGTACTGAAGTGGTTCACCTTGTACCACATAGGGCAGTTCCAGTAGGTGGTTGAGCATCCAAACCAGCACAGTGACTTTCTGAGACAGGCAGGTGTGCTTGCCTGCCATGTAGAAAGAGAGTGGGGGTTGTGTTTTATATTTTTAACATACGAGAGCATTCAAATCTGTAACCCTCATGTCTTCATTCTGAAGTTGCACAGAACCAGTAGTGGTACACTGCATCTGTTTTCTGGATTTTTTAATCGGGTCATATTGGCGTGATGCCAATGACAGAGATCACTACTTGCTTGCAATGGAAAAAGCTGTGGCCCTTGCTTTGAGCTACACTGTACTGAGGTGAGATTTTAGGACTGGAATCCTAAATATACTTTCCTAGAAGGAAGTTTCATTGAGATCAATAGGACTTATTTCTATGTAGCTTTGGTTTCACTGGGGCTACATTTTCCCAGCAGTAACTGCATAGCTTATGAGTGTCATAGTTGCCTTGGAAGAAAAGGGACTTTGACTATTTAAAACAATGTTTATTGGTTAAGGAATTCTTTCTTGCCACCAGTTAGCCAAGGGTCACAAAGAACTGAAAAAAATCCAGAACATGCTTCACACTGCTGATATATCCAAGATGATTAATGTTTATCAGCAAAGACTTAAAGGCTTCACTCTTTACGCTGTGCCAGCAAACCAATCCTCAAATGGGTGTAAAGAATGTGAATTAATTTGAGTGTTGAAAGTAAGCACCAACCAGTTAAACCACATACTACAACGCATTAGAAATGATGGGGAAATAGAACTGCTTAGGGTTCTCCCAGAAAGTATATTAATCTGCTAATATCTGGGGTGGTAGATCGTGTCAGTATTTACACTCATATTATGTACTGTCATCTATATAATATTAACCGTCATTTTGCAGAGATGGATATTCAGGTTTTTTGTGGGGGTAGCTCTTATATAATATCCTCTCATATGAACAATTTATGGTTAACATTTTTTGAGCGCCTCTTCGCGATGGTTTTCAATTGTTGTAAACTACTTTGTGAGTCAATTCTGGGTGGAAAGCAGGGCCTAAGTACGCAATTAAATATATAAAGTGCTTTCTGAGCATTCAAAGCACCTCATATGCATTCTATCCACCACCTCTAATATTAGTAGGTTAATTTGCAGATTAACTTTTAGGCCTGGGGGCAAGAGGGGATACGTGCCCCGGGCAGCAGAACAGCATCCTGCATGGGACAGAGGCACACTGCACACATCACAGTCCTTATGTTCTGGCCAGATTCCACATATTCAAAGAGGTGGGTGGACACTAGGAGCGTAACCAGCAGGAATGTAAGGGTGAAGTCAGGCCCTGACAATGGATGAGGTGTGGTTGGCTATGGCCCATCTACAGTGGCCGAGAAAAGCCCTCCTCCTTATCCACCCCAAGGAGAGGAAAGTGTGAAGCTGCAGTGGCCAGCCCTGTGGCAGGACAATGACAACAATTAATGGTGAAAAACTTTCTCCCCTTTGTCCTCCATTGACACTCCTCCTCACATTCCTTTTCCTGGAGCGGGCAAAAAGGTGGGACATTCTATGGAAGCCTGAATGGGGCACAGAAGGGATAAAGACTTGCTCCTTTTTGTTCCCTTAACCCAGCACTGCTGCTCTCAGAGAGACAGGGGGCAGGGGGAGGCTGCAGGGCAGAACCTTTGCCCCCCAGAGCAAAATCTGTAGATCTGGCAATGACAGCTTTGCAAGGTAGCTCCTGTACCGCAAACGTTGACTGAGGATTGAAGGAATAGGAGTGGCTTGAGTTCATGGCTAAAGTGAAATTTTGGATCACAGCCTTATGGGTTCAGACCTTACCTCGGGTTAAGAACTTAATTTGTTCCGGAGGTCCGTTCTTAACCTGAAACTGTTCTTAACCTGAGGTACCACTTTAGCTAATGGGGCCTCCCGCTGCTGCCGCGCCACCACTGCGCAATTTCCGTTCTCATCCTGAAGCAAAGTTCTTA
This sequence comes from Podarcis erhardii, assembly GCF_964252035.2. Taxonomy (NCBI): domain Eukaryota; kingdom Metazoa; phylum Chordata; class Lepidosauria; order Squamata; family Lacertidae; genus Podarcis; species Podarcis erhardii. The sequence continues at coordinate 74,359,403 of NC_138497.1, read as the reverse complement.
ACCCGAGGTACTGTTTCTGGGTTAGCGGAGTCTGTAACCTGAAGCATCTGTAACCAGAGGTCAGTTCATTAGTACTTCACAATTTCCTTGTGTCAATTTCCTTGTTTAAAGCTAGACTGCAGGAGAGTAAATCTAAGCAAAGAATTTTCTGGGTGGTACGGTTTTCTACTTGGTTGACTGATTTACAACAAGTATGGCATACATACTTAGCATACGTACATTTTTATCTGCCAGGCATTCTTATATGTGGTAGAATACACACAAGCTTATGACCTGGAACATATGAGTAAGGTAGCCTGTTTCTTAAATATGCAATAAATTGTGGTGATGCAGACACTTCGCCCTCACTCATAATACTATAAGAGAGGGCCTTCTAATGAAGCTGCATGGAGGGATATTCGGGACAAATAAATATTTATTCACAAGGTGCATAGTTAAGGTATGAAATTTGCATCCACAGGATATGGAGATGACCAGAAACTTGGACAGCTTCAATAGAGGGTTAGGCAAATTAATGGAGGAAAAGACTATCAGTGGCTACTGGTTATTGATAGCTATGTGCTATCTTCATGAGCAGAGGCATAAGGCCCCTGAATATCAGTGGCTGGGGAGCACAAGTGGGGAGAAAGCTGTAGCATTCATGTCTTGCTTGCAGGCTTTTCACCTGATTGACCACTGTGGGAAAAGAAAGCTGGACTAGAAAGGGTGATCTAGCTGGACTCATCTTAAGTCAGCAACAGGGAACAAGATCAAGCTTCCTACTCCACGTAGACCGACTACCTGACATCACCGTATCATCAGGTAACCCAACCTCAAAAGGAAAGAATTGGGAGCACATATTAACTATGTTCACCATTCTTTCCTTTCCTTCTTTGCAGCCCAACTTGTCCTCCCTGTGGGACTTCCTGATAGCGTCAATCAGCTGACTACATCAAGCCTAATGGCAGCTACATCAAGCCCAACTTTAGGCAGGAATCACCTGCACTAGAGGAACTCCACAGTCCAGCTAATCCTTGGAGCTTGCTGTGAGCACCAGCCAGCACTGACAGCAATCTTAACAGTTTAAGATTAGAACTGTACCTTTGTATTCACATCGTTATCTGCTATACATCTGACATCACATATGACATCAGGTGTGGGGCAGGTGGGCGTGGTTTGCAGAAAAAGGTAATTTTCTCTTCCTGGCAAGACATGTACATGCATATCTCTGGGTCTCCCCTGCCTTAATACACATGCATATCTGATCTAGAATGTATAACTTGCTGTTAAAATGGAATACACAAGACGAAATGGTTAAATCGGCTATGATAAAATGGGCACAGGACATTGGGCATAACATTATGTTTGAGGACTGGGAAAGGTTGTGGACCACTGGGCTGAACTTCACCGCATGTAATGCTCTGAAGGAAAATGTAATGAAAATGATATATAGATGGTACATGACCCCAGTTAAACTTGCCAAAATATACCATTCGTCTGATAATAAATGTTGGAAATGTAAAGAAAACGAAGGAACATTCTTTCACCTCTGGTGGACATGCCCTAAGGTGAAGGTCTTCTGGGAAATGATATATAATGAGCTGAAAAAGGTATTTAAGTATACCTTTACTAAGAAACCAGAGGCCTTCCTTCTGGGTATTGTCGGCCAGAAGGTGTTAAAGAAGGACCGAACATTCTTCATGTATGCAACAACGGCAGCAAGGATACTCATCGCAAAAAACTGGAAAACTCAAGATCTACCCACACTGGAAGAGTGGCAGATGCAACTGATGGACTATATGCAACTGGCCGAGATGACTGGCAGAATCCGTGACCTGGGAGAAGAGAAGATGGAGGAAGACTGGGAGAAATTCAAGAAGTATCTACAAAAACATTGTAATTTGGTTGAATGCTAAGAAGGATGCTAGATTATAAAAAACTGGCCACCACTAAATTAGATTTGAAATTTGATGATAAGTGAGACTAAAGAAAATATAAAATTTTTTGGAAGAAGTGCTAGATTATATTTGAATGAGTGGACATGAGATTGTAAACAAGTTGATAATTTGTTTGGAAAAAACTTTTAACGATGTAAATGGGAGCGGGAGACGTGAGGGAGCCCAAAGAAGTGATGAAATTATGTCTGTGATAGAAGTAAGACTGTTTATTATTTGTGCATTTATATTTAAAAATTTTAATAAAAAAAAAAATACACATGCATATCTGTGTTTTGTTTAATTGGATCTTTTAGGAAACACTAAAAGCAAGATTAGAAAGGAGGCTTAATTTAATCTTAACAATGAATTATTTCATTTAAGTTACAACAATAGCTGTTAGTAAATAAATTAAGTTTGTGGTTCGAGGACCCGATCCCTGCATAGTGGAATGAAAACACAAGGACACATGATATAAGGTTAATGGGCAAGAAAAGGCCACAACTTTATTGATTACAGCAAGTAATCAATAAAGCATATTGGCTTAGGCATTGGATTACGTCAGCTGACTCCACCCACTCGGAGAGGGGTGAGTCTAAAACAGGGGGGTTTATTCACCAGTAGGTGGAGCCTGTTGATGCTAATCCAACTATAAGCTCTCCCCTCATGTCACCGAGGGTCGTGTCATGGCCTCCCGCCACGCAGGCATCGGACAGAATACATGACTGCCGGATTCCTTTAACGGAATACCCAAAAATTGAAGGCATAGGCGATGGCCACACCTAGCCCTTCGACACACCACAACACATTATTCCAATGCCTAACCTACCCACCAATACCACGAAAGTTGTGACGATTGCTACGAGGTAGGCGAAAAAACCAAAAAGCCTAACGCCAAATGGAAAAACTCCTACCAGGCCCCCCGGACAACCAGGGCAACCAACCTAAGGTCCATAGCAAGGCCAAAAGAAACTGAGACCCTGATCTCTAAGGGAGTGGAGGGTGGGTGACTCGCGACGGGACGACGAAAAGTGAGGCCGGGAGGCTGGCGTCGCAGCAATTTAGGCTGCTGTACACGGCCCCTTGAAGGCAGTTGGTTGGGCGCCTGGCCGTGGGCGCCAGCCAGGTGAGTGGGAGGCAGGGGGCAAACGCCCCCTGCTTGGGGCGGAGTCCGGCTCCCGCCCACAACCACTCCCCTCTCTTGCAGGAGGAAAGTCTTTGTGTTTAAGAAGATAAACTTTCTGGAACAATTATTTGCAAAGTCATGGTTTTGGTACCTCAATCTGCTGCAAAACTCCATCCCTATGACTTTACCACATTTCAGACAGCCTCTTCAGTCTAACCCTCCCTAGTCTTTTCTTTCCATGCATCTAAAGGTTGCAGGCATCCATTCTCAAATTTATGCCTACTTTATGCCCATAGGTCTCAATCCACCTGTTCTCACATCTCACCTGTTCCATAATGACTGTGCTATCCTTGTGCATGATCTAGCTATGATCATGATCTAGTGCATGATCTAGCCTAAGTACCATGCCCAATCCCCTATCTGATATGGCCTATCACACAGAAAATGAGCATATGCAAATCTCAACCCCATAAAAGGACAAAACCAAGCAACCTAGCTGAAGCAACCTACATGAACAGTTAAGCAACAGCACATACTCTTGGCATCATCCTTCAACATATGCCAAGTAACTGCTGCCAGCTGAGCAATTGCTGCTTTTCATGTTTATGGAGAGACAGTTTGCGTTTGTGTGTGAATTGTTCAGGTGAAAAATATGCCCTTCCTGGCTACATATAGCAGGGGTCAGCAAACATTTTCTTCAGGGAGCCGGTCCACAGTCCCTCAGACCTTGTGGGGGACCGGACTATTTTGGGGGGGGGTGAACGAATTCCTATGCCCCACAAATAACCCAGAGGTGCATTTTAAATAAAAGGACACATTCTACTCATGTAAAAACACACTGATTCCCGGACCATCTGTGGGCTGGATTGAGAAGACGAATGGGCCGGATCCGGTCCCCGGGCCTACCCATGACATATAGGGTCAAAAATGAGGCTCCAATTAATTTCCATTCCTAAAAGATGTAAAATAGCAAAAGGTTGCTATTTTAACAAAGTGTTTGCATACATTCACCATCACTGTGGCGAAACAAAGAGACTGTTTGGAAGATTGACTATACACAGCAGTTGTCTGGCAAAGAGCTTTGGTTATGGCAATTTGGAAGCAGGTTCAAATCCCCACCACTTTGTTTACGCCGAGGGAGGACAGGAGCGCTTGAGCAAATTGCTATCTTTCAACCTTGACCAACTGACCAAGTCCCTGTGAAGCTAAAAGTGGTGATCTGAGCAAATGTGAGAAAAAGCAAGACAGAACAAAAAATTGTCTTACGATTTAATTTGCTATAAAGAGGCTAATTCACATCACTAGCTAGAGCTAGGCGCAAGAAACAGGACTTGCCATATGCAGAAGCCACATGAAGAAATGGAACAGAACAGAAAAAAGATCTCTGCTGGATCCGGCCAAAGCCTGTCAGGGCTATACATATTGTCACCTGAACCAAGGCATATTCTTGCTGCTTTCTTTTTACAGTACTGCATCTCTCTTTGTAGTCTTATTTTATATTATAGGTGCGGATTGCCACTTGAGCTAGTTTTAAAGCTAGCCAAATGAGTCTTCTGACACTTAGCAACCTCCGGTTTTTGTCTTTTGTTTCAAAGTTTTGCAGGAACAGGCAGCTAATAGTGTTCTCTTACTTTTAAGTGAATAGAAGCCAATTAGCAGATCTCAACTGAGTAGCGGAAAAAGAATGTAGAGCAGAGATGAGTCTTAAGCTTGCCATATGCAAGAGGCTCTATTTTTGGAAAAAGGAAGCGCTTGGTTGCTATATCGCGAAGCTAGCCAACTTTCATATTCTCCAGCAGCGAGCCTGTAATTAGTAGCAGTAATTAGTAATATCCATCCTCATTGTGTAATCAGAAAATTATATTATGTACCAACACACCCACATGCTTTCAAATCTCACGTTTCTCTAACAAAAGATAATTTACATGACATGAAAATTCTCAGCAGTAAGCTCCAAGTATGAAGGTTCACTGAGGGATGAGCTCTTAACTGTACACAGAATTTCCATCTCTCTCTCTCATTTTAAAAGTTGTGGCTAATCCTGAGAGATTAAATTTCAGCGGGACATTGTTGATATGCCTTCTCTCACTGCAGGTGAGAGTTATTTGTCATTTTCCCCATTGCCTGAGAAGGACCGGGAGCAGCTGTCCCAAACGAATACTTTCAGGCCAAGAGAATAGCCCTATTCAGTTGTTCTCTGCACACCCAAACACAAGTTTCCATTGCATGAGAGGGAAAGTGACCCTGCCCCTCCCATGCATAACCCATCACCATTCCTTCGGTCTCTCGTGGTGCTGGGAGCCAGGGAACCTTCCCAGCTGAAGGAAGTGCCTTGTTTTATTTTAAGACCCAGGAAGACCAGACTGTTAAATCATGCAGGGAGCTTGTTTGAGTTGAACCGCCTTTCTGCTGCAAAAGTTCAGCCCCCAATACATTGGGTAGGGAGGGAGGTTGCAGCAACAGGTTCATATGGGAGGGGCAGGACCATTCGCATCGTAGAATCATCTCACCATTCACACAACATTAATTGCAGAAGGGAAGGGAATGACTGATATGGGATAGCAACTTCATTTATTCATTTAAAGTGCACGAGAGAGAGATGGAGACAGAGAATGAATTATTGTAGTGGTGTCTGTTGATTACATATCTGCCGTCCACTAAAAATAAACACTGTATTGACTTTATTTTGTATTTGATTTACAGTTTGTCTGATTCATTGGTATCACCTTGATTTATTCTCAGATTGCTAGCCCTTAAATCCACTCCCTTTGTAAAACTACATGTGATATAGCTGAGCACCGGCTATACATTATATTTCGCTGATACTTCCATACTCCAAGCTTGATTTATGTATGCATTCTCTGATCATTACTTGCAATTCTACACTTTTACGACTCATGCACCTTTGTCTGCCAGAGATTTGGAAACAGATATTTAGAGGGTACTTTCCTAGGCTGAATACTTACGCATGTTGGGAAATGTCTAAGTTCTGAATTGGTCTGGCTTCAGAGAACAAATTTGGCTGCAACTGACTCTATGATTTATTAGCTCTGCAATGAACAAAAGAGAGGATGCTCATCACAGATTCAGTGTAGCAGCAACCAGAGGAGCAGAAGCATTTGCAAGCAAGCGAATGCTCTGCCAGAGCTTTATAGGATGATAACAGACACTATGCTGCATTGAAAGGATAGCACTATTCTCTGGACATGTGTGAGATTTTACATCCACACGACAGGTCTTGGATGGATTCCTCTACAGGTGGAAGAACTGCTCCAATGAAGATTACTGCATCCCAATCTGGCTTTGCTTTTGCGGGGTGGGGGGTGGCGGGGGGCTCAGCAAGATACCCTCCAGTAGACCCCACTACTGCACTCCAGTTCTTCCTCCCAGAGAGGACAAGTGATGGTGGCTACTCACTTGCACTGATGTTAGCAGTTGTGCCACTGATGTTTCACCAGCCCCTCGGCCTGCATAACTCTGGTGTAATATTGCATCCTTGACCACTATGCTACAGCAGCACTTAGACTCACATGATGACTTAACAAAGGTAAGCCAATAAATGCCATAGGTAAACAGAAATCACAAGGGCTGATCAAATTGGTTGCTTGGATACTAACAAGCCCATGGTGGCATTTAGGAATTTGAAGTATTTCTCAGCCCTACACTGAACTGATGCCTAAAAAATTGATGTTGATGCCTCGGAATCCTGAGTATTTTCCCTGCCCTGCTGACCTCTTTTAAAACAAAGGTTTCCAACAGAAACTAAATACAGTTACAAACCTAGAAATTGAAGGAAGAAATATCCAGAACCCCATGGAAATTAGAAAGTGCTTCCAGAGATACTTTAAAAAATTATACACTCAAGGGCCGCAAGATGAGGTTGAGATTAAACAATTTTTGGAAAGAAATGGACTAACAAAGTTGTCACAAAAAAACAGATTAATCCTGAATAATAAAATAACACAGCAAGAGATTGAACAAGCTATCCAGAACATGCAATTGGGCAAATCTCCAGGGCCAGACGGCCTGACCTCCAAGTATTATAAGACATTAAAAGACTATCTGATCCAACCATTGATGGAGGTCTGTAATGAAATTATGGAAGGGAAGAAGGCGCCGGAATCGTGGAAGGAAGCTTTTATCACATTGATACCAAAATCTGAAGCTGAAAAGACACAACTTAAAAACTATCGTCCCATCTCCCTTCTGAATGTGGATTACAAAATATTTGCAGACATTTTGGCAAGTAGATTTAAAAGAGTTCTTAATGAAGTAATTCATAAAGACCAGGCAGGCTTTCTCCCAGGCAGACATATGTTTGCAAATACTAGGAACATTATTGACGTTTTGGAACTTTTGCAAACAGATATAAATACAAAAGCAGTGTTAATTTTTATAGACGCGGAGAAGGCCTTTGACAATATTTCTTGGAAATTTATGAAGGGAAATTTGAATGAAATGGGAGTGGGACGGGGGTTTGAGAATGGGATTGACGCAATATATTCAGAACAAAAGGCTAAACTAATAGTTAACAATGTGGTTACAGAAGAGTTCAAAATTGAAAAAGGAACACGACAAGGCTGCCCGATTTCCCCTTTGTTATTTATTTCGGTTCTGGAGGTGCTCTTGAACTTAATCAGAGGGGACCGGTTGGTGGAAGGGATTCAGGTCGGAGCGAAACAATACAAATTGAAAGCTTTCGCAGATGACTTAGTTTTGACTCTGCAGGAGCCAGAATCTAGTACGAAAAGAGTATTACAACTGATACAGGATTTTGGTCGGGTGGCAGGATTTAAATTAAATAAACAGAAAACTAAAGTGTTAGGAAAAAATTTGACAGATATAGAGTCGGAACGGTTTCAGAGAGAAACAGAACTAACTATGGTTAAAAAAGTAAAATACCTAGGGGTAAACATAACAGCAAAAAACCTGAGTTTATTTAAGGATAATTATGAAAAATGTTGGTCTGAAATTAAGAGAGACTTGGATAGTTGGACAAAATTGAAGCTTTCTTTGTTAGGCCGAATTGCTGCTATCAAGATGAATGTATTGCCAAAAATGTTGTTTTTGTTTCAAACATTACAGATTGTGGACAAAACGGAGTGCTTCCGGAAGTGGCAGAAAGATATATCCAGATTTGTCTGGCAGGGCAAAAAGCCCAGAATTAAGTTTAAGATATTAACAGATGCGAAAGAAAGAGGGGGCTTTGCCCTGCCAGACTTAAAGTTGTACTATGAAGCCGCAGCTTTTTGCTGGCTAAAAGACTGGCTACTTCTCGAAGACACTGACGTGTTGGACTTGGAAGGTTTTAACAATGCTTTTGGTTGGCATGCATACTTATGGTATGATAAAGTTAAGATCAATAAGGCCTTTAAGAACCATATTGTCAGGAAAGCAGTGTTTAATGTCTGGACAAAATACAAAGACTTACTGGAAAATAAAACTCCAAGGTGGCTCTCACCTCTGGAGGCTAAGGCCCTAAAAAGACCCAATATGGAGGCCAAATGGCCAAAATATTGGGAAATATTAGAAAAAGATGGAGACAATTGGAAATTGCAGAGTTTAGAGAAAATGAAGGATAAGGTGCGAGACTGGTTACATTATGCTCAGATTAAAGAAGTTTTTAAAAATGATAAAAAGTTAGGGTTCCAGGTGGAGAAATCGAAGTTAGAAACTGAATTGTTAGAACCAAAGACTAAGGTATTATCTAGAATGTATAACTTGCTGTTAAAATGGAATACACAAGACGAAATGGTTAAATCGGCTATGATAAAATGGGCACAGGACATTGGGCATAACATCATGTTTGAGGACTGGGAAAGGTTGTGGACCACTGGGCTGAACTTCACCGCATGTAATGCTCTGAAGGAAAATGTAATGAAAATGATATATAGATGGTACATGACCCCAGTTAAACTTGCCAAAATATACCATTCGTCTGATAATAAATGTTGGAAATGTAAAGAAAACGAAGGAACATTCTTTCACCTCTGGTGGACATGCCCTAAGGTGAAGGTCTTCTGGGAAATGATATATAATGAGCTGAAAAAGGTATTTAAGTATACCTTCACTAAGAAACCAGAGGCCTTCCTTCTGGGTATTGTCGGCCAGAAGGTGTTAAAGAAGGACCGAACATTCTTTATGTATGCAACAACGGCAGCAAGGATACTCATCGCAAAAAAATGGAAAACTCAAGATCTACCCACACTGGAAGAGTGGCAGATGCAACTGATGGACTATATGCAACTGGCCGAGATGACTGGCAGAATCCGTGACCTGGGAGAAGAGAAGATGGAGGAAGACTGGGAGAAATTCAAGAAGTATCTACAAAAACATTGTAATTTGGTTGAATGTTAAGAAGGATGCTAGATTATAAAAAATTGGCCACCACTAAATTAGATTTGAAATTTGATGATAAGTGAGACTAAAGAAAATATAAAATTTTTTGGAAGAAGTGCTAGATTATATTTGAATGTGTGGACATGAGATTGTAAACAAGTTGATAATTTGTTTGGAAAAAACTTTTAACGATGTAAATGGGAGCGGGAGACGCGAGGGAGTCCAAAGAAGTCATGAAATTATGTCTGTGATAGAAGTAAGATTGTTTATTATTTGTGCATTTATATTTAAAAACTTTAATAAATATTTATAAAAAATAAAAATAAAACAAAGGTTTCCAAGCCCATATTCTAAAGCACCCTTTTCATGCAAAATGGAAAGGGGGGGCCTGGGGGCAGAGAGGGAGAGAGATAGAAATTAACTAGATGTATAAAGTGTAAAAAATGTAAACGCATAAACTAAAGACAGATGCTCAGTCAGGGGGTTGGGGGCAAAGAGAGAAGAAGCAGCAAACTGGACTCACAATAACAAAATATTTGCTTTGAACAGAGATGCTTTGTAATGAAATAATTCACACTGAAGCTTTTTAGCAAACTGCATTGGGGCAAATAAAGGGAGAAGCAATTGGAAAGATGCTGCCGGAATAGAGAGAATTGCCCTCTAAGATTCCTCCCTCTTTTGCACTTGCCACTCCCCTTCCCTCTCCATTATTCAGTGTAAAGTAGACACAAGAACTCCAGATATGCTTCTCCCAGCATTAGGGAAGTAAGAGAGATTAAATGCTGACTGTGATAAGAGCATTTGTAACTAATTAACTAGCAGCAACACAATTTAAGCTTATTATAGCGGAACTGTGACCGTCTTCCTCAAACTTTGGTCACAATACGAGTGTAAACAGCTTCTGGGAAAGGAATGCAAGTTCACCAAGGAACGAAGAGCTTATGTGCATTATCATTAAGCAGACGTCAGAAAGAATAAGTGGTGGGAAGGAGCTTTGGGATATATCAGTAGTTTGAAGAGGTGGGAACCAGCCCATAAAAGCATATGCCAGAACAAATCTGCGACTCTTTAAACATGCTACAAGGGTGAATAATCTGCAAGTAAAGCCACTGTAGTCAATGGAGGAACAGGGCTTCAACTAAAAAGTCAGGGCGATCAATCCCATGGTCTGAGTCACTGCCACAGGGCCACTCCAACATTCGTCTTGCTGTTGACAACAAAAATGCCCTAATCTGAAAAGTAAACCTTGGTAAGTGGAACTAAACCACTTGCGACCACCAGGGACAGCCCCAAAGGCTGTAGAAGCAGAGAGAACATAGGAAACTCAATCTGACCCTTGGCTCATCTAGCGCAGTATTGTATCCATTCACTAGGGGCAGCTGTCCAGGGTTTTCACTCTCCCAAACCTACCTGGAGATGTCAGGGATTGAACAGGGACCTGGTGCTCAGTCGCTGAGGCTCGGCAGGCTGGCAAGTAACATGTCGAGAAACATTTATCCATTATTTTAAAGCTGTGTTAATCCAGATTCTCAAATTTAGCCATCTTATTCCTAAAAATTACATTCTGTTTCCCCCCTCATATGGGTCTTAAAGCAGTTTACAGAGAATAAAAATATACAACATAAAGAAGTAAATCATCAGAACAGCATTCATGGTGCAAAGACCTCCTGAAATAAAAAGTTTTAACCAGACAGCTGAAACTCAGCAGCGATGCTGTGTGCCTGTTTTCTAACGGGAGGGAGGTCATAGCGTAGGGCCCACTACACTGAAGGCACAACTGCTTGTTGACTGGAGCCATCCTTCTGGTCCATAGGGGACCACTAATAGTGCTCACCCATTTGATCTCAGTATTCAGCTGGGGGAAGGCAGTCCTTAAGATATCCTGGTCCTTAGTTGTTCAGGTCTTTGTACACTAGTACAAAAACTATGACTCTGGCCCTGCAGCAGATGGGAAACCAGTGCAGGTCTTTTAACACCAGTGTTATTGTTGGCCATAGCCTGTTCCCATCACCACTCTAGCGACAGCATTCTGCAGTAGCTGGAAATGTTGGACATCACAACAGCCTAGCATTGCAGTAAACCAGTCCTGAAATTACAAATGTACAGACTGCCTTAGTAAAGTTACCCTTATGCAGCAGGAATGGCTGTAGCCGATGCTGATAAAAGGCACTCCTAGCCATCAAGGCCACCTGGACCCCAAGTGGCAAAGATGCTCATTATGGTGTTCTGGTTCTGGGAGGGCAATTCAGATGGGTGCCCCGCTCCTCTCCTCTCCTGTCATTCTTTAAGAGTTGGTCAGTGAACGTCTGAAGCAGGCAGCCTCCTCTACTTGTGAAGGCTCCCCAATAATTTTGTCCTCATCTCCATTATCCGTCCTCATGTGTTCACTTTACTTAGAATCATACCATCGAAAGAGGACTACTAAAGTTTTCACTTTTGTGGCTTGACATATTTGAAAGATTATTATATACCGTATATGCGACATACCTGGGCTGGGGAACTGGAGGCCCTGGGGTGTTTTTCTGGTAGGGGGCAAATATGGCCCTCCGAACCTCTCTTACCTGGCCCTTGGAATTCTTCCCACCCCGTCTCTCCAGTCCACATCCCTTACTAGTCCTGCCAGTGTTTTTGCCTTGAACTCTGATAATGCCTCTTGCTTGTTTAGGTGGAGGATAGAGAGGGGCACAAGTGTGTGGAAACTAGCTGCATGAAGTCAAAATTTACATGTGCTGGTCTGTAGATTTTGCCTTTGGACCCACCCATTACTGGCATGTGGTCCTTTGAAGGTTACTCAAGAGGAAATGTCAACTGGTTTCTGAAGACGCCCAAAACCACATAAATAAATTACTGGGGAAATGTTAATATGCAAGAAGCGAGCCCTTCCAACATTATACCTATATGCATTAAAGTGCATTCACCCATAATCTTAGAAAGTGACATTAGAGGAGGCCCCAAGACACTATTGACATCAGCCTGCAGTTCAATGGTCCAACTGCAATTATTTTCTTCTACTTTAATTACCTTAATTTTTTAATTACCTACTTTTAATTACCTTCTACAACTTTAATTACCTTATCCCAAATTAGGCAATAAAGTTGTTCAGGTCTCATAATTCTAGGGAACATCTGAGAACTTCACTAAAGGACTGCCACAACTATACCATTATGCAGCAGATCAGAAGCCTTTTTGTTCCAGACATGGGGTGACCTTGTCCAATCTTTGCAGTAGTTTTCTCCCATAAAACCATTCCTAATGTATTTTGGATTCTTGCATCTTTGGGGTGTCTGTTCTCCCATATCTTAACCAGGACCACCATGCGTGTGCATACACTACACACCTGTTCTCTGAAAGTTGATTCTTCTCTCATATTAAGACTCCCAGAAATACCAACATTCAGACCAAGTTAGATAAGATGATATAGCTTTTCACCCAAACTTTTAATGCAATCAGTAAAATCTGACCCAACCATCTCTTTTGCTTCAAGGGGTATATCATCTACCAATAGCAATGATGAGGGGAAAGTTGTGTACAAGAGAGAGAGAGAGAGCACAGAAGAAATAAAATGACTTCTTTTTCCACTGCTGTAAGGAAAGTGATTTTTTTTTTTTTTTTTGGCTTGCAGCATATTCAGAGTTCTTTGGGAATAATGGACGATGACGACAGCAGTGGCAATAGACCAGGCTAGCCAATACAATGAAACTACATAACCAATCTATGTTACACCAAAGTATGCAATCGCCTATTAAAATCATCGCTATACACTGCACTTTGATCTTCTTTATGATAGCACTCCTTATCTGCATTCCATCATATCCACAGTAGGGCAGAACTACATGTCACAATGGCTGTAGGAAACCCTGGGGTCATACCTGCGTCTTCGTCAGCAAATGACTCAAGCACAGTAGCAACACAGGTGCTCATACACATCTTGCAACCTGCCAGTACTCTCATCTAGGGGCCCTTGGCCCAACTGGGTTTTCTGCCGCTTAGATGGATTTAGTACAGTATAGAACATGTAGTTTGGAAACCATTAATAGGTGCATTTGCAAGATTAGTTAATGGGCAATAGGCAATAGTCTCATTCCAGATCAATTATCCTGACCAAACACAACTTTCCATTTCTGTAGCCATAGCAACTAGCATGAATTAAGATCACCATTCCATGCTATCACCCAATATTACACAATTATACTCTGTGTTGGCATCCAGAATAGCTACCACCCCCTCATTTCCTAATTATAGATTAACATAATGGTTTCTTCCCAAAACTTAGATTTAAAGGGTATGTAGGGGGTGGGAAAAGTTTTTTACTTTTATCGTTCTTTAACCATGCTAATTTGAGAGCACAACAAGACGATTTAAAGGGAAATGAGTGCAAGTTATGTGATTTTGAGCAGGTGCTCCAACATGCATTATTAAGGTTGGCTACTGTTTTAAATCTGAGTCTAAATACAAGCAGCTGAGGTGTATCAAAGGTTAGATTATCTGGATTAGTGATTTTACAGGCATGATCAGAGATCACTTCAAAACACACAACATGCATGTTCAAAGTCCTCCTAAGTTCATTGCTGCTTCCTCCTTAGTAAGCATACATAGGATTGCTATGCTATGTAATCACTAGTCAACAGTTCCCTATATCTGTAATTCAAATAGAAAAACTGCATTGGCTAGACAGAATGTACATCAAAAGCTTTCTTTCATGATTCCCTCGCAAATACATCCACAGGCACATTCAGAGTCATGTGTGGACACTTCCTCCGCAGCCAGTTTGTAACACCGCAGAGTTGGCTAAACCCATTGACTTCTAATGAGTCTAGTGATGCACAGTGGCTTGCAGGAATTCAGGGTTCAAAACAAACACACACCAGAAGTGACTAGGAACCAGAGAGGGTCATGCCCTGTTGCCGTTTGTTTTAAAAGGACCAGAGCAGTTTCTTATAGACTTCCGCCCCAATCTTATTATGACTTTCCTCAGACGTCCTGTTATCCTCAACGGGGGTGGGGGACAGTCCCCTAAAACAAAACCAAGCACGTATAGCAGCGATGCTGGAGAAGCTGGTGGCCCCTCCAGCTGTTGCTGGACTCCAAGTCCCATCAGCCCCGAGCAGCAAAACCCACGATCGGGGATGCTGGGAGTTGGAGTCCAGCAGCGTCTGGAGAGCTACAGGCTCCCCTACCCACGACGTATAAGGCTGCCCTAGCTTAAGCCAAGGAGGGACTTGTAAGGGAAGGGGGGGGGGAGAGAGAGACAGGTAGGAAGACGAAAGATGGATGGGTTTACTCAGGGGAAGCAGGTTCGCCGACCGAGACATGTAGATCCCTGGCATGTAGGTGGACGCGAGGGAAAGCCTGGGTTGGGTGGGGTGGGGGTGGCAGTCCTCCCAACCGTCCGCGCCTTACCTCGCCCAGGCACAGCAAGAGAGGCAACGCGAGCAGCGCCAGCCCCCTCATGGTCGCGGGGGGAGAAAGGCGGCAGCTCAGGAATTCGCCCTCGCCGCGGCGGCTCATGTTCGCTCAGGCTCCCTCGGCGCAGTCATGGCAGGGAGACTCCCGCCCGCCCGCCCGCCAAAACAGAAAGGCGAAGGAGAAGGGCGGGGGACGGAGAGAGGGAGGAGGAGGAGGAGCGCCGTCCAGGTTCCTCGCGCAGCCGTCTCGGCTCCGGGCGGCGGCGGTGTCCCGGTGCCTCTTTCCTCTGTGGCGGCGGCGGCGGCGACGGGGTGGAGCGAGCTGCACAGGCAGGACAGGCGGCGGCGGCGGCGGCGGCCCGGGGAGTGCAGCGCGTCAGCCACCTCCCCTTTCTGGCCATTCATCGCTTCCTCCACGCTGCCAGGGGGCAGGAATCGGCCGGCGACGTTGGCAGCAGTTGAAAAGGTCGCTTTTGCTTTTTTTTTTTTTTTTTACTGCCTGCCGCCGGGAGCCCAGTAGGAAGTTGTTCGAGCTGACATTCTCCGCCCGCCCCCGTCCGGGCTGGGTGAGGCGGGCAAGCGGCGCGTCTCTCCCACCCCCCACCCCCTTTTCTGGAGCGCGCGGCCAGTTTGGGAGGGAAGGGACGCTCTTCCGGGGTGGGGGATCCGCTCCTGGTTGCACCACCGTTGCATTGGGGGAGCCTGAACGAGGAAGCGGATCCTGTGCGGGGCTGCACCGAGGAAAGGCGCGCTAAGTCGAGGGTTCCTGTTGAACTCGATGGGGCTGGTGCTTAGTTCGCGGGTCCAGAGGGCAAGCCTCTCTGGTCTACTCAGAAGCAAGTCTCAGCGATGCTGAGGGAATCTCACGCCCAAGATAGGTGTGCCGGCTGTTGCAGCCTCGGGCGCAGCAATCCAACTGTAGCACATAACCGCACTTGATGGCACGCTTAGCTTAACGTGGGAACGAGACCCAAATCAGGGACGGGGAAGCTGTGACATTCCGGGTGTTGCTGGGCTACAGATCCCATCACCGCTGGCTGATGGGAGCTGGAGCCCAACAATATGTGGAGGGCTACATCCTCCCCACAACCTATATGTGGAATAGAGCTACGAAACGGGGAGAGAGAGAGACTAGGCTATCAGAGATCGCAAAGCTCTTGAAACTATTTTTAGCTGAGCTGATAACTGGTGGTATCAGGAAATCCTTAAACGTGCTCATAAACCATGCAAGCAGCTTTAAATTTCACTTCTGCTTTTTTGTGAAATAAAGGGAAGCAGGACAAATTAAAAGGGAACTCTGCAGTGGTGGGACATTTAAATGTCTTGCTTTAGCCCTGTTGCAAAGAGGAATTTAAAATACAGCATAGGTTTTTCCTGGCCTTTTCTTTTTTTTACCACCCTGGCATCTTTCATGTTTAATAAAAGTGTTCTTGGTGAAATGTGAGCAGCTTTGCAGCCTAATTAATTTGTTTAAGATGAACGGACTATTTGCATTCAGCCCATACGCTGAGCACAGAATACAGATGAAGCAAGCAGGCTATTTTTAATTTATTTCTGCTTGGTTTCCAGTTTCCACTGCCAGGCCCAAATCACCCATGCATTCTCAAGCACTTTAATAACAAGGAAAATATTCCCTTTTGTTAGCACACATTGTTCACCAGCTTTGAAAGTCATCGCACATACTTCTAGCAGTATAGAAGACACTCCCCATCCTGTCTATCCAGGATGCTGGCCCTCATTGTTCAGCACCTAGACTCAGATGCATTTCTAGATATCCTTCTGGCCTGCCCATTATCATTCTGCACTTACACCACCTGTTGCTCCTGTCTCCAGTGAAACTGAGGGCTATGGGGCAGTCTTGACAGTTTCATCAATGCCATATTAGTTTTTACATTCAAGTATTGCTATGTACAGAAGTGATGCTATGCAAAAATGCACTTCAGCAGGGAAAGTGGCCATTCTCAAATGTGTATTGGGGGAGGAATGAAGAGGAAGGACTTCTATAGAAAAGGAGCTGCCCATATTCTGCTAGGACAAGGTAGTGCTCTGACCATACCCAAGGTCAACACAGCTGACTCTAAAGCTGTGAAGGTGATTCTACTTTTGTCCTGTCCATGATGGCCAGTGCCCCTACAAATGGAGTAGCATTCCCTCAATTTATGCAGAGCCATATTCTATATTGATCAGACTAACCCCATAGACAACATATGGTAGCTTAATTTCCTTTAAGCATTCCTTCTGTGACCTGTTGGTTATAATAGTGTATTGCCCTGGCATGCACTTTCCCAGCATAAGGGAATAGTAGCTCACTTAGTCTGGCCCACTCAACCCTGTATGCTCTGATTTTCATCATCTCCAATCCGGATGAGCTTCATGCCAGCTCTCCATGGGGGTGCAAAATATGCTCAGTGACTTGTGTGTGTTGTTTATTTTGTTGACATTTTCTTCCATCTAGCCATAGCATTCACCCTAGCAGGTAGGTTTTCAGCAAATAAGGGGACAGTAGGCTGCTTTGGTTGGTTGCTGGGCTCTGTATCTTAGAAGGAAGTGTGTGGGAGGTTAAAAGGGAGCTCCTGGCTCCTCTCGAGGTATCTAAGACATAGCCTCCCTTACTCAGAGGATGGAACCTCCCCCCATGTAGCTGCTGACCTTCGCTTGAGAAGGATATGCCCATACCTGTTCCCACTTCCCCCAAAATATGTCCTGGCACTTCAAACAGCATGAAAGAGCTGCCTTATTTGATTCTACAAGTGCTTTTAATTTGTGGTTCAGGTGGCCAGCCATTTAACACAAGATTTACATGCTAACAGCTTCTGTAACAATTCTAGTGCCTCCTTATCTGCATTGTAAATGGACTTTACCCACACAGGTCTAAGTACACATAATCATAAATGTGTGTGCTGTAAACGATGTAATTTACATGGATTCATAAAAGTGTTTCCTGTGGCTTCCTGGTTTTCAGGAGGAGGCTTTAACCATGTTTTATCGATGTTGCATTTGTAATAAAACTAGGCCAAGTTGATTGAAATGTAGTGTTTTTCTTGTTTGTTTGACTCTCTCAGACATGGGTAGTCAGTTTGTCCATTGAAATTAAGTTCCAGAGTTATAAGATCCAGCTCTCAAACAAGTCTCCATTTAGAGTCTTCCAATATCTTGTAATAGTCAGCCATGCATCAGTCATCAGGTGAGTAATATCCCTGTGGGAAAGATTTTGCCAAAGAGGGTAGCTTGTTTTGTAGCTTCATGAAAAACCCTTTTTCCAAAACCAAAAAGCTTTGGGTCATTACCACCACATGTGGATAAATGAGCCAGTGACATTATAATTTCTTCAACACATAGCTGATTGGCAAAGTGTATTTGCTTCTTAACACCTGCATGACAAGCAGAAAATTAACAGGTGCATTCCTATGTACACAAACTCATGTTTTCAACTTGTGTCTTTTTCCAGTATTGAGCTCAGACTTGAAGCAAACTATACTTAAACCAAAGGGGATTATTAACTAGACAAGAGACCAAGGCCTAGTATCAAATAATTTGCAAGTTATTATTAAAAAACCAAGAGGTTTGACTCTTCAGGTAGCATTTGAGACGACTTGCAAGTTTGGGGTTAAAGCCATGAGGCAGTAAAAGAGGGATCCTAATATCAATTATTAGGCGTTACGGTGGTTCACGGGACGCTGGTGGCACTGTGGGTTAAACCGCAGAGTCTAGGACTTGCTGATTAGGAGGTTGGCGGTTCAAATCCCCACAGCGGGGTGAGCTCCCGTTGCTCGGGCCCTGCTTCTGCCAACCTAGCAGTTCAAAAGCACGTCAAAGTGCAAGTAGATAAATAGGTACCACTCCGGCGGGAAGGTAAATGGCGTTTCCGTGCACTGCTCTGGTTTGCCAGAAGCGGCTTGGTCATGCTGGCCACATGACCCGGAAGCTGTACGCCGGCTCCCTCGGCCAATAAAGCGAGATGAGTGCCGCAACCCCAGAGTCGGTCGCGACTGGACCTAATGGTCAGGGGTCCCTTTACCTTTAGGGTGGTTCACATCAAATGGATGTGTGTGGAGCTAAGTTATGTTAGAGAAGGTAGAATGGAAATAGTGCTGGGGCAGAGTGGCTGATTTGTTTGGGGAATATAGAGATGGGAAGACAGAAGCAGAGAAGAGAGAGAGAAATTAGGAGGGCAGATATTACCTCACTTGGAGCGAAGGAGGAATGAAGTGGCTTCTTCGCGGCAGAGATGTTTCTGAATTGTCTTAGGCTGCTTGCCTGCTGCTGGTGGAGAGCAGAAGCTAAAAAGTTCCAGTCAGTTACAAGTATGGCTGGGAGAGAACCCTGAAATCCTTTCCAAAGTCTGTGTCACAACACGTTAGTGTGTCGGCTGCAGTGTGTAGGTGTGTCACACAAACACTCCCCACACTCCTCTTGGGGCTGGAAAGGGGTTCGTTTAACCTCCAGTTTGCTAGTAAAACTGAATTACTGTGTCGCAAAATCATGCATGTCCAAAAAGTGTGTCACCAACATGAAAGGTTTGGAAAGCTCTGCTGTAGACAGTACAGTGGTACCTCTGGTTAAGTACTCAATTCGTTCCGGAGGTCCGTTCTTAACCTGAAACTGTTCTTAACCTGAAGCACCACTTTAGCTAATGGGGACTCCTGCTGCTGCCATGTCGCTGCCGCGCGATTTCTGTTCTCATCCTGAAGCAAAGGTCTTAACCCGAGATACTATTTCTGGGTTAGCGGAGTCTGTAACCTGAAGCATATGAAACCCGAGGTACCACTGTACTGAGCTAAACAGACAGATGGCTTGACCCGCCATGAGGCTGCTTGTTCCTGTGAGGATTGGGGCCCAGCAATCTATTGACTGCTTATGGGCACGTATTAATTTAGCAAAATCTACCTCAAAGGGTTATTTCAAAGATGGAAATGGGGGAGGGGTGCCTAAGTCTTGGACTCCTAGGAGAAAAAGCAAGATACAAATGCAATTTAATATTTTTGCACCATATAGAGAAAAACATGCAGAGAGCCAGGAAAACACTCCCACCCACGTACCCAGTGGCTTTAACAGTGACATTACATAGCCCTGATATTTTACAGCTCCCCACAAAAAGAAAGTTTGCTAAGCCTGACAAAAGAAATCCCCTGAGCATACACTGTTTCACAACTCATAAAACAGCAAAGAGAAGAAGCAAAAGGAAAATTTGGTAAAGTGGCACCCACCTGTCCTTAGAACTCTCTGTTCGTCTAGTGATTCAATAATGTTGCAACGGAAACAAAATGCAAATGGAGGCAGCGAGGGAGACCTCATCAATTACCTATAATTACTGTATTTTTCGCTCTATAAGACGCACCAGACCACAAGACGCACCTAGTTTTTGGAGGAGGAAAACAAGAAAAAAAATATTCTGAATCTCAGAAGCCAGAACAGCAAGAGGGATCACTGCGCAGTGAAAGCAGCAATCCCTCTTGCTGTTCTGGCTTCTGTAATAGCTGTGCAGCCTGCATTCGCTTCATAAGACGCACACACATTTCCCCTTACTCTCTAGGAGGGAAAAAGTGAGTCTTATAGAGCAAAAAATACGGTATTTTCAGGGTTGCCTGCCGACCAACGAGAACAAGCCTCTTCTGCTCTTGTGCCTTTAGCTGACATTTAATATGCACAAATCAGTAGATGAAGTTTTATGTGACTTGGTGATAAACTGTTAATACCCCTTACTCTGTGCAGATCAAGCTCCTGTTTAATGCATAGCTACAAGACCCAGCTGAACAGTTGGCAAACCTAGGGAATTAACCGAAATAATGTGAAATGCAGAATCATTAGATTAGCAGAAATACTTTTTTTACACTTGGGAAGGGGAGATGGCCATCATATCAAGGTAAAATCTGGGGAGTAGCATGTAATGGGGTGGGGTGGGTGGGTGAAGGATTATTGAAAAGTATTCCAGTGGCAAGATTCTCTAAGACTGGAATAAGGAACTTGTGGCACTCCAAATGTCCCATCATCCCTGACCATTGGCCAGGGTTGATGAGAATTAGATTCAAAGAGTGTCCAAAGAGCACCACAGTATGAAATTATTTTACCCCAAAATCTGAGGAGAGGTACACAGAAATGAAAAGCACCAAACTATTTACGCACCCTTTGCTTTGAGTGAAACCCACTCATTCTAAACCACAAGACTTTTTAGAGAAGCTCAATATCGGGGGGAAATAGAAATTTTCCTATCCTGCGCAAGTGCTGCTGTTTTGTTCTGATCTTTGCATATTTTGTATGAGGGGAAAGAAATTCAGGAAGTTAAATAAATGCATTATCGGAGGCGTCAGCACTATTTGTAAACACCCATGAAGGGGTGCAAGGGGGGCTGTTGAGGGAGGGGGCAATTCATCTAAACTCTGGACGGAGGCAGCTTCTGGTTTGGGGAGAATCCCTCTACTCCCAGAAGCCCCTCCTGTGCCATGCACCATCTCACAAAGTTCAGGAAGCGACTCCCCCCCCCCCCAACTCTCCAGCAAGGCTTTGTAAGAGTGCAAAGAATTGCAGAAGAGGGAAGAGAAATTTCTTCCTTCCATTGAAAGTAAAAGCAGCTGTCTTGGCCACAAAAAACCCAAATCAATACTAGATATCTTTGTTAGGTCACCCAAAATTTCATAAAATCATGTTCAATTGTTTGAGTTCCCCAGAACTTGGTGGTAAATGAAAGGAGGGTTTGCCTTTTGCCAGACTGAAGCCAAAGCATTGAGTTTATTGAGCATTGTGCATTATTTTGTTAGTGTGTTGCTTGAAGAGTAGTATCCTAGCCTCAAAGGTTATAAATAAATGGAAAGCAGATGTTTATATCAGTATCCAGAGCACCAAAAACTGTAAAGAAGAGTGCATCAAACACAGTTTCCTTTGAAACACCATATTTCCTCTCTTGGAGAATGTTATCCTGTGCATTCATCCTCCAACAATTTAATTAAAAGAACAAGTCGGGGCTCCAATAAATTTTGGTTTTATGATGGTCCATCAGTTCTTAGTCCTCCAGAAATGCTCTCTTCGTTAGCTATATTTGTTTTCTATTTATTTATTTATTTATTTATTTTAGAGCATTGATATTCCTGCTCTTCAGCCCCAAAGGCTTCCAGAGTGGACAAACATGACACACAAGAGAAAAGGGACAAGGAGAAAAGAGGAAAAATGCAAACTCGGGCACCAATTCTTACATAGTAGTTTTTATAATGCCCAGCTGGCAATAAAACAGTTCAGAGGTAGTAAGTACACGGTGGAGCTTGTCTTTTGGCGAAGTTGATGGATTTCTATTTGTATGACAGGCTGGATGGGGGGAGTTGATTGATAATATATAAGAGTCTTCAGATTATGACTGGTTTCACTACTATAGAAGTCATGAGAAGCAGAGCCAATGAATTCTCATTTTGTCTCCATCCACCTCCATTTTTAGTGGTACAGTGGTACCTCAGGTTACATACGCTTCAGGTTACAGACTCCGCTAACCCAGAAATAGTGCTTCATGCTATGAACTTTGCTTCAGGATCAGAACAGAAATCGTGTTCCGGTGGCGCGGCAGCAGCAGAAGGCCCCATTAGCTAAAGTGGTGCTTCAGGTTAAGAACAGTTTCAGGTTAAGTACGGACCTCCAGAACGAATTAAGTACTTAACCCGAGGTACCTCTGTACAAGGACAACAAGCAGCCAAAAGAGGAGGAAGGTGAGAGCAGTGCCAGCCCCCGAACTGGTTGTCAGTAAGAAAGCAGGCAGGTGGAGGGAGGCTGAGGGAGGACTGAGGTTGGTGGGGCAGTGCCCCATGTACCCCAGCACTCCAGCCTCTGCTGATCCACCCTCATAGTGAATCCATGGCTGAATACCAGTCCATTTTGTAAAAGCAGCAGAGGATCCCCATGAAGACCAAGATGCTTATTATTGGCTAGCCCTTGATGGACTAGAGTCCAGTTCACGAGCTGCATGAAGCATTGTCCTGCTGCATCTGATGGAATGGTCCATGGATGCTGATGTGTTAGCCTTCCAAGGTACCACAAGGCTTCTCCTTTTGCAGCAACAGGCTAACCCAGGCAGCTACTCCTCTGAAATTAGATCCATTTTGTAGCTAACGACACGGTCCACTTGACTCACAGTAGTTCTGAGAGGGGAGCCACTCATCAGTTCCATCTCTGAAGCCACAAACAACAACCTTGTATCGTTTGCTGCGCACGTTCATCAACATTTCACCTTGGCTGCTTGCTATCATAACCACAAAACTCTTCTGGAAGGTTAAATTGACCACCACTTCCTTTTCTTCTGGTAAACACAAGGCATGCGTGTGGCAACCTACGTATTAACACTATTGATTTCCACAAGCTAGGCATTCTTAACAGAAACTGTATTGTGACCACCACGGATTGCAATATATAGGAGAGTGGAAGATTTTGAAATCTATATGTAGTTTAGCCTGGTCTATAGTTAGAAGTTGAGAAACTCAAAAGCCACAGAAAGTGGTAGGTGTCAGTTAACACAGTGTGTTCAAAGTTATTATTCAGCCAACACACCACTGGTGACAGTGCAGTCCTGGCCATGCCTACGCAGAAGTAAGTCCTACTGAATTCAATGAGGCTTACTTTCAGGTAAATTAGGGTTGCCATGTGTCCCCTCTTTCCAGGACATGTCCTTTTTCCAGGATTAAATTTTTCTGCAGATTTTAAAAATTTGGCAAAATGTCTAGGTTTTTGTTATTGTTTGTTTGTTTTTGTTTACAGTAACCCAAGAATTTTTTTTCTAGTGCATTAGATTCAGATCTAAGGCACCTGGCTAAGCTGGTCTGCATCAGAGAATCACAACAGAGCAGCAACTAGCTCCATACTGTCTAAATCCCTGCTCTTGTGGCTGAACTCAAAGGCCACTGGCTCAGCTACAAGATCTTGGAGGAGGAGTCTGGGAGGGCAAGAGTTAACATCCTCCTGCCCTTCAGGAGAGTCCATATGCACATGTTAAACAGTGTAATAAATTGTTCTGTGCACACTTATGTTCACAAAGATGTGAGCATGAGCCCAAATACTTTCATATGGCAAGTGAGGGAGCAATATGTATTATTATTATTTTGTTGGTGAAAGTTAAGAACATTGCTACTAGCAATATATCGCAGCTTCTATAGCCTACAAATAGTAGGGGTATTTAAAATGAGAATCGTTCTAGCGATCTGTAGTTAAAAGTAAAAGTTGGCAAATATGTCCTGTTTTGCTCTTCAAAATATGGCAACCCTAGTAAACTGGGTTAGGCTAAGGTGCAATCCTATACGTGCGGGAACGTTCAACTAAGTTTTATTCAGAACAGACCTACTGAAATTAATGAACTTAATTAGTTTCACTAGATTACTCTGAGTAAAACTTAGCTGAATACTAGTCACTAATTTTAGAACTAACAAAAATGTGCTGGAATTGTACAGCTGTAAATGCATGTAAATTCTGACACCAATACCCCCAGGGTGCCTAGGGCTATTTAAGAGGTCGTCCATCACCATTTTGGTAACAGTAGCAGAGATGACAAGTAACACTGCTCATTTTCTTCTCTTCTCCTATAACATTTAAATTTTTCAAAAGTAAAAAAATGTAAAAGAAAAGCAGAGCAATTGATACAAGTGATTTAGGCAGATGAAATTAATTTAATACTTTAATTTAATACTTTTCCATTCCAGCTGGAAAAATGAGAAACCCAGAGAAGCAAAGTTGACAAATCCTACCATCCCATTCCCTACCCATCATGCACTTGATGTGCATGTAGAATGAAAGCACTTCCAATGTTCTCCACACAGACACAGCTATTTTCTCTTCTCCTCCGCCACCCTAGACACTTTTATGTCTCTCTCACTCCTTCCTGAAAGTTGTTGAGGACTTCTACTGCACGGAAGACTCTGAAAGAACTTTTTTTATTATTAACAAGAGAGGAGGCTAGTAGGTCAAAGCAGCACATAAACAAGAGGTTTTTTCTTTTAAAATCAGCATACCCAAACAAAGAGGCCCATTGAGTGTCTAAATTATAATATGGGAGACTCAGTGTTCTATATTTTGTCTACAAAAGCAGCTGTAACTTTCCAGTCTAAAAAAATAAGTGGGGGGAAAGTGGAGGGGAGGAAGCCTGGCTCCCTTTATACACAGTTCTGCAGAATTCAGATGCATTTTGCGATAAAAATAGAAAATAATGCTATTCATGCAATGCTATGAATTTTATGGATCATTTAATGGCTTATCGGTACAGAATATTTAGGGAAAGAGCTCTGGTGAATATGTAATATATTACAGGGGTGTGGAAGTGTCCCTCTTGTACAGGCATCCCCAAACTCGGCCCTCTAGCTGTTTTGGGACTACAACTCCCATCATTCCTAGCTAACAGGACCAGTGTTCAGGGATGATGGGAACTGTAGTCCAACAACAGCTGGAGGGCCAAGTTTGGGGATGCCTGCGTCTTGTAAGACTAGTGGCAAAAACAACGTCCCAATGTTATAAGCGTTCTGCAGCATATTAAAACAGTGCATGTTGAGCTAATAACTTGAAATGCCTTCACTGTAGGAGTTCCCCATGGTTTGGATGCTCAGTCTTGTTTTCTTATCCAGTGATTTAAAAACCTTCCTGCTTCAGATCAAAGTCAATTGCATGTTGACACAAGCTCCACAAAACCTAGAAACTGCAGAACCTGCAACCAGCAACAAACCGGCATGCGTCAACTTGCAAGAGGATCTTTCTAGTAATACAGGAAGACTTAAGGTAATACAGGTCCAGGACAACATGGGGCATCTTTGATGATCCTCGGTGCTCCATCCTCTCCATGTGGATTTTGGAAGACCAAGGGAAAATGTGAGTAAATTGGAAGTAAGTACAATTTGTGGCACTGCATAACCTCCTTACCGATCATGGGGCATGTCCTTCAAGGCATTTGCCTTGGCTTTCAGCTTCCTGGCATTGTTACGGATTGCCGTGAAGTCTGAGGAACCACATCTATTGTCCTTGATTCTCCAGAAGCACTTTTTAAGGTGAGGATGCTGTAGGTGAAAAATTATTTTCAAAAGGGAGCTCATCTGTATTGAGCAGGGACAATCATGAGTATTACAGAATGGCAGAAGAAGTAGGAGATCATTGCCCAGGGCTCGGCCTTTTCACTGTCAACCACAGCTCTGTCTCCCTCTCCCACCTCCTTCCTCTGTGGTTAAGCTCTGCTCACAAAGAACAGCAAACAAGACACTGCAGTCAGTTGCTGGGCTGCAGAGTTGCACCTCTCCCTCCCTTTTGTCAATGAGCCTTGAGTATATAAAATTTCTTGGTTTCTTGCCGGATTCTCCCTGGTGCGGAAGGCACTTGGTACTCAGTCCATTCTGGCCAGTCCAAGTGGGAATCTAAATCGCTCTTCCCATTCGCCCCTTCCTGTGTTGCTGTCATGGCAGGAGTTACCAGAAGGAATGCAGTAGCCAGGCTAATGTTAAACCGCTGAAGAAAATGCACAGTGTCGCTTATTATTTAATAACATTTTTGTGTCACTGTAAATGGTTAATTGTGTTATCTGGGAAGCAATCCATGCCAGCTTGACTATGTGGGTTGCTGTTTAACATTTTGTTGTTATTTTTACCTCGTTCCACAGCACCCTTCATTCCTTTACCATTTTTTCCTCACTAAGCCCAAAGCATTTAATGCTTTTTAAAAAAAAATCACAGACACAACAAAGGGAAAATCAAACGTCAACAGGTATTGCAGAATGTATACAACATTTCAAGTTCCTTTTTGAATCACTTTCCCCCAATATACATTTTTGTACACTATTGGGGGTTGTTAGAATAGCACTACAAAATTTAGAATAGTGTGAGTTCTGAAGGCTAGCTGCGTCTTGGTTCACCTCATTTTGGAAAGTGCAAAACAGGTAGATTTGCACTGTAATGTTAGCAGAATGGAATTTATCTCCCATCCATATCTGCAAATTGAGCATCAACCTGTTTTAATAATCTCCATTTCTGCCATTAACTGATGGCTTCTCTCAATGAACGCTTCCAGCCTCACGCAAGCTATTTTTAATCGTATGTCTATGCAAGCCAAAAGTACGGTAAGTCGCAGTGTATCTGTTTTTTGGTTCACTGAGCATTCCTCGCGTGCAACACTCATAAAAGGATATCAAACACACAGAGGGATGGATCCAAAATGCAAAATGACCTGTGGAGATTAGAGCAGGGAAGGCTGCAGGAAACGGAGAGATTTGGCTTTAATGAATGTTAAGCCCTACGCCCACTGAAAGGAAATGAGCAGGACTGACTTGTATAAAAGCAGAGCAAATGTAGCTAGGCAGCCTCCTCAATCCCATTAAAACAGGCCTTTACATTTCAGCCATCCCGGGGGTCAGACCCTCATCACTTTGCATACTTTGCGCAGAGAGCAATGGAAAGTCAGTCCCTTCGAAGAAGAAGAGCATTCCTTTTTAAATAATGCAGCATATCAGTGGGTTCATGCAGTTAGCAAGAAGTGAATAGCATCAGAGGGTATGTTTGGACTGGAGAAATACTTCATACTATTTTCTGTCTAGCACATTAAAAAGGATTGTGATCAGGGCTAACAAACCCAAACATTTCGTGGGCTTTTTCAACCCACGTATCTGTGCATCTTTTCTGCATGAATGGAATGTGGGCAGGGCAATTCAGTGCAGCAATCACTTTAAAATTTCATGTGGCTATTATTATTACAGATATACTAATAATGAATAGGAGGTATTCAATAAATACCTTGTATTTAGATCTTGTGATTTATACAGTGGTACCTCGGGTACAGGTATGACAGAGGACGAGATGGTTGGACTGTGTTCTCGAAGCTACAAACATGAGTCTGACCAAACTGCGGGAGGCAGTGGAAGACAGGAGTGCCTGGCGTGCTCTGATCCATGGGGTCACAAAGAGTCGGACACGACTAAACGACTAAACAACAACAACCTCGGGTTACAAACACTCCTCTAACCTGGAAGTGGTACCTCGGGTTAAGAACTTTACCTCAGGATGAGAACAGAAATCGCGCGCCAGCAGCATGGGGGCAGCGGGAGGCCCCATTAGCTAAAGTGGTACCTCAGGTTAAGAACGGTTTCAGGTTAAGAACAGGCCTCCGGAACAAATTAAGTTCGTAACCAGAGGTACCACCGTATGGAAATGGTTCAGTTTGGTTTCATATTTTTAAAAATGTTTTATTCATTGTTTATTACTACTTTTGTTACACTGTAGTTATGTATTTTTTATGTTGTAAGCCGCCTTGAGCATGGTTTGAACTGTGGAAGGGCGACACACAAATAAAATTATGTCTGTATATAAATGATCACATGACTGGAACAACTTCCACTTGCACAATGGGACTTTCCCTCCCTTTCCTTCCCCACATGTGCTTTGTGCTGTCCCCAGATCTGCTCTAGAGGGTAGAGGGGAACCCGTAGAACCCCCTAGAGGAGGAGAGGGGGATAATGTTCTGTTGTGCAAGGAGAAATTATTGTGCTGATTTTTAAGTTTGCCTTAGTGCTTAGTTAGATTATAGCCAATGTTCTTTTTCTTGTTTGGCTGTGTCGTTGTTGTTGTTTTAATGTAAACTGCTGTGAGTTGCCAGGAAAGCAATGTGTAAGTGTCACAATATTTTTTAAAAATCTGTGCCTGCTTTAGTGCACCACACACTGTATATAGCTCATGGTGATTTGTGCTTGAGGCAACCAGTGTGTATGGCAAATATACCACTCACCCTTAAAGGGGGAAAAAGTCACAGGATTTAGGTCACTGGTGCTCTCTTGATTCATATTAAACTGACAAATCTTTGGACGGCACTAAGTGATGGCTTCCTAGTCTTCTGGAGAGTCCGTCATGGACAGTATAAAGTAAGGGTGGAAAAGAAGGAGCATAAAGATTTCCTATCCAAGCCCATCAATGGGACCACAGAGCAGCAGTTTTCATTGAACATGTCCTTCAGTACTTTGAAACACATTGGCATGGCTTAGCATACTTGCCGCAGTGGCCTTGAGTGGTCCTCAACGGTAGAGCTCATGCTTTGTATGGAAAAGGTCCCAGGTCCAGTCCCTGCCATCTCAAAGTAGGTTTCAGACTCCTGCCAGAAACCCCTGGAGAGCTATTGCTAATCTGTGCAGAAGATGTACTAGATGGACTAATGAGCTGACTTGGTATAAGCCCATGATTGTTGGCATTCCCATGTTTGTTGATTTTGTTTTGGCACAGGTAAGCTAGTAAAAACCTATGTGTTTCTCCATCCCAGCATCCCCAGGTATAACCTGAAACCTGTATAGCACCTAGGAGAACCTAGTCTTTGAATTCTGCTGCCTCTTCCCACTTTGTGTCTCAAGACTGAAGGTGCTTGCAGAGGACCTGCTCATTCTGATTTGTTTGTGTCAGGAGTCAGCTTCACCTGCTGAACAGCAGCCTGAAGGGGGAGAAGGCAGAGTGATTCCACCTGCAGCTGATCAGCCTTCAAGGACACAGAGGAGAAGGCGATGATAAGAGCCAGCTGGCTTCAGCCTTCTTAAGCAGAACTTCCAGCAACAGGCAGGTGCTGGAATCAATGCTTGTAGTTCCTGGTCCTACCTTGTTGCTTCCTGCTCATCTTGACCTTTGACCCATGGATCATCTGACTACACAGACTGCTGTTCTCCTGACCCTAGGACTGGACCTGACTTTGGACACTGACTTTGCCTCCAGGCAAGTACACCTCAGAGACTCTTCCAGTTGGCTGGCCTCCAATTCCACTGTGCTCTGCACATTGTTGCTCAACAGCAGGGAGTTTAGATGACAGCAGCTCTTTAATGAGTATTCACTCTGATTTGTTCACAGAGAGGCTAGATGATGTTGTGTCAAAGCAAGTGTTATCCCACACTTCCCACTGCATTTTCTCATCACTTTCCTAATCACAAAATGTCCAGTCCTTTGGAGAAGCATGTTTGTTGTGCAAGACGTCCCAATCAGCTACAATTGTGTGGTCTGAATTTTCCAGTTTGAAATTATTAAATGCTTACAGTGAAGCCAAAAATCACAATGCAATATTTCCTAATCTTAGAATTGTAGAGATGGAAGGGGCCCGGGGGATAATCCAGTGCAACCCCCTGCAATGCTGGAATATGCAGCTATCACATATGGGGGGGTGTCAAACCTACAACCAGGGCATTATCAGCACCACACTCTAACCAACTGATACCATCCGCAGGCTGATACCATCCGCAGGTTGCCAACACAAGTGTTCTACTTTAGGGAAAAGTGCCCTTCATTCCATTTGTTCCTCCTGGCTTCTTCCATGATCACCCACATACCTTGGGAAAAACATACAGCCAGATGAGCAGAAAGATGCAAGCTTGCTGTTTTGAGAGCTTGGACCAAAAATGTGGTGGATATATATATATCCAGTCAAACATTAAGATGATGGCTTAGTCATACCACCATTTAGATAGGCAGCAGCCACTGAAAAAGCCTGCTCATCCTGAGATGGCTGTATGCATCTGCAGCCACAAGCAGGATGTGGCACAGCACCAGAGTCATTGTATTATTAGAGTACTTCCAGTGGAGGCCCAAAACCTGAATGCCGCACACTGCAAAGGAAACATAATTGGCCTGCTACAGGTCAGGGGCTGAGAAGCCAAGGCATTTCTGTAGCTACCATGGCCCATCCGCTTTGGGATCATGACTTTTGCACTGGGCTTTTATACTGATATGCTTGACAAATCTTATGTGGAGGTTGTGTCTGGTCTTTATTGAGTTTCCCCCCCAATTTGCTTGCAAGGAAGTTACATGTCAATGAGCGTTCTGCTTCCATTTATCCTGATTTGCTTGCACAGCAGTTATATTAATTCACCTGCACTTTCAGCAGGTTTCCCTGTCATTTTCCTATCTGCAACACGTCCATTTTTAAAAGCAAACAAACAAAAGGGATTTGTTGCACCAGGGCAACAGGTTACTTTAATCCACCTTAATTGTGCAAATCCAAATTTTTGCTATATGCTCAAACCATTCTTGCAAAATACTGACTGTCTGTAGGGAACTCTGGATGACTCGCTTGAATAGAGACACAAGTTGAAATCCCATCCAGGTATTCTGCAGGGCATGTGAGGATGAGGGACAGGCACTGTGTGAGCAAGTTGAAGTGCCGTGTCAATCTTGGGGTGAGGGGGTGGATGAACAAGTAGCAGGCAGTTAATGTCAGGAAATAATAACGCCAATACTGCACTAATTATTCTTTTCCTCTGGGCTCCTTGTAAACTTCAGGAGCGTGGAGTGGGGGTGGGGTAGGGGAAGCCAGTAATTTATGTTAGAAATAAGAGGATGCATCTGTTTCCGGAATGAGGTTGATCAACTCAAGTCACAGGTTTTCTGTTCTGAAACATTACTTTCTTCAATTAGGAGTTCCCCTCTGTGTGTAACAACTGAGCTGTATATGCAAGTAAGGACATTATTACATCATTTGATGACAAGGAAGGAAGATTTCTGAATATGCAAACTCTTCTTGGTACAATTTTTAGAGTGAAAGTAGCTGATTTGGTATGGAGATTGGGGACTGAGTGTCCCTAATTTAAACACATTTCAAAACATTAAAAAGCTTTTGTGGCTTGTGCTTGATTCTATAAAGTCTATCTAATATTACCAAGAGGTAGAAAAAGAGAAAACACAACTCCACCCACCCCCTTTTAATGCCTCTTGGTGCTAACTATGAATGTTTTCATATAAAAGCCCCTTGGAGCCATATGTGAGTGTTCTTAATGCAGAAGAGGGGACATCTAGTCTTCTCTGCTGTGGCACCTATTGGTGCAGTGCTCTCCCTGTTGAGATCGCCAACTGTGGTGCATTTCTGCCATCAACTGAAGACCCATTGTTTAATCCATACTGTCCTTGACCACTACTACCATCCCTAGATGGCTTGGTTACTGGGGAGATATTTTACTGATGAACTGAAATGTTATTGTTTCATTTTTATGGTAATCTACGTTGGTATTTTCTCTATAAATGGGAAATGGAAATGACCACCATCTTTATCATCACCATTAATTTAAAATGGATGTGAACCAGAGGCTACCTGCCTATGAGGCAGGGTGAGGTGGCTGCCTCCGGTGTTGCCCCCTGCCTCAACTGCCACCCAGCTTTGCTCCTGGTGTCCCTAGCCTCTAGGGGCAGAGTGGGACCAGCGGCAAGGTTCTGAGGAACACCTCCCCTCCTGCCGATTTGTCGAGAGGGGAGGAGTTCTGCCACTCAGCTTTGCCCCTGGGCAGGGACACCTCCCCACCTAGTTGTGTGGCACGGCTTGGCACCAGCTTCTCCTGAAGTGTCCTTGAGCTCCAATTATCCCAGTTCTTCCCATTCTTCCTTGGGTTCTGCCCATCCCCTACATGATACTTCCATGGGACTCATGGGACCATTAACTCTATATGTTTACAGAAATTCAGCACAAGCCAGAAGTAAGCCCCACTCTGTCCAATGGGGCTTACTCCCATGCAAATGTGCAGAAGATTGCAGCCTTATGCGTCCCAGTTTACTCATGGGTTCAGTACAGTTGTAAAAGGAGGTCTGCTGGTAGAAGGAGATTTTGCAGAGCTTTGGGTTTATCCTTCAAATGCATACGGTCTGTAGCAGAACTATCTAGGCTTCCCTAAATCTTGGCAAGGCTTTGGTGCAACTTGTTGGCAGCTCTCCATCGGTGCATTCTTAGAAAGCCCTGGACATGTCTGCTCAGCCACCTTTCTGTCCTTCTCCTCCCAGATCAGTCTGGTTAATTTATAGCAAGAGGTAGCGGAAGTCCCAGACCTGCAGTGCAAGTTCCTGCTGGTTTCGCTTGCTGCCTCCTCCTGCCTCTGAGGTCCTTCTTTTTTTTGCCCAATTATTCTGAAGAGGCTTGTTTTGCAGTGCTCATTTAGTTCACTTACTTTGAAACACTCAAGATGGCTAATAATATACTGAATGATTAAAGTCAGTGCACAAAAGGTTCCACTGGTAGAATTCCAGCTTCTGTGATGTTGAGAGGAACAAGACAAATCTTAAATATTTATCTTGTACGTCAGATCTAGGCTTTCATTACTATGTTGTTTTAATTTTTGCTAATCATTGATATCATTCTGATTATGTGATTGTTAGCTGCCAGAACAGTGGGATCTACATTTTAACATAAATATTAGATTTTGCAGCGCTATTGTGAAGCTCTTTTCTTCTACGCTGCTGTTCAATGTGTCTTGATGAAGCTGCAGCTGTTGAACATCCCACTGGTTCCTCTTAAGATCTTGTCCTGGAAGGGATAGTGTCAGTGCAATTAAACATGACAACAAGAAAAAACTATTTATCTTATAAGAATGATTACTCAGCTGAGTCAGCCATGATGCCTGATGGGCCCTGTATTCCTTCATACTGTGATGACAGGTGTGGCTGTCTCTTGATTTTGAAATATTACTACAGTGGTACCTCTAGTTACGAACTTAATTCATTCCAGAGGTCTGTTCTTAACCTGGAACTGTTCTTAACTAGAGGTGTGCTTTCGCTAATGGGGCCTCTTGCTGCCGCTGCACCGCCAGCACACAATTTCCGTTCTCATCCTGGGGCAAAGTTCTCAACACTCTTCCAGGTTAGTGGAGTTTGTAACCTGAGGCATTTGTAACCTGAGGTGTTTGTAACTCGAGGTACCACTATACTTCTGTTGCTGTAAACCAGGGGTCAGAAACGTTTTCAGCTGTGGGCCAGTTCACCGTTCCTCAGACCATGTGGTGGGCTGGACTATATTTTGAAAAAATATATATGAATGAATTCCTATGCCCCACCAAAACCCAGAGATGCATTTTAAATAAAATGACACATTCTACTCATGTAAAAACACGCTGATTCCTGGACCGTCTACGGGCCGGATTGAGAAGGTGATTGGGCTGCATCTGGCCCATGGGCCTTAGGTTGCCTACCCCTGCTGTAAAGTTTACTTTTGAGGACTTTTACACAGTCAAGGGTATGGTGAATGTGGGTGTTCCTGTCTACTTATAGGTGCCATATATGGGCCTATAGGAAGCTTTTACCAAGTCAGATCATTGGACCATCTAACTCAGTATTGTCTACACTGACAACACTGGCAGTAGCTCTCCAGGGTGTCAGGCAAGGGTCCCTCCCAGTCCTGGCCAAACATTCCTGGGATTGCAAGCAGAAGGTCCCAGTTTCAAAACAGATCCTCTGCCACTGAGCTGCAGCCCTTCTGCTTGTTCACCTGAGCTTGACACGAGTGGAAATGTACCTTCCAGGTGGAAAAGCTGCAGATTTTATATAGGATAACTGAGTGGTTTGTTTTGCTTGTCGAAAACTTTGCGATTGGGCAGCACTCCATTCATTTACCTAAGTCAGGCTAAACAGGGAGAGGCTGAGCTGCCGGAACTTAAACTTGGGGGGGGGGGGGGAGATTTTCACCATGAAACTACTCTGATCAGTGCTTTCAGGGTTTTGTGGTTTCCGGCTTTTAAAAATTGAAACATTTTTGGCTTGTTTATGAGATTCCAGAATTCTAGCGATTACATTAGGTGTTAATAGTACCGTTGATAGTGCTACTGTTTGGCCTCCAATGAACTCTAGATTATGGCATTGTTAAAATTAAAGGAATTCCTGTTCCAGGCTGTTATTCTTGGCTGTCTGAGTACTGTGGGTTTTCACGGCAAGCAATGTATTTTCTTTAGTACAAATTTCCTTCAATTCATCAGCAGAGATTTGGGCTGTTCCGCTTAGACTTTGTGACTGTTTTTTTGGATGGGCTTGTGAATATGCCAGTGATGAATTAGAGGGCTTTTCGGGACATTATCTTAGACATCTTGTTCTATTTTCACTGTGTACCTTTCCTTTCCCAAAGCTTTCCTCCTCTTCAGAATTGTTTTCTTCACTTCAGCATTACTTTTCTAGAATGAAGACACATCGTTGTAGGAAAGGGTAGAGCTGGGCTATTCAGTTATATAAAAGAAAGCAAAGGTGTATCATCCAGGGAAGGCAGGGGGAGGCACTTGTAATTCTGCGTTTAATCACACTGTGCAGTGCAGTGATTAATGAAAAAAGTCCTTTCCTGCTTTCTGTAGCCCTGGGAGAGTCACGTATCTTTTGCCTATCAGGATTCACATCTGTAAAAATGTTTGTAGCAGGCTTAGTGTGAACCCAAGATCTCCTGACATGTTTTTGCGAAGCTTTTTGCAGATATAGTCGCTCAGATTCGGAAAGAGGTAGACTCCACCATGGGAGCAGGGCCGGGGCGGGAGAGTGCTGGAGTCCTGTCTAGTCAAGTTGCAGGGGATCAGTTCCAATCTGTTACCTCCGAGGATGTGGACAGGCTGCTTGGACGAGTGAAACCGACCACCTGTCTCCTTGATCTTGCCCATCCTGGCTCATAAAAGCGAGCTGGGAAGGACTGAGCGATGGGCTCTGCGGGGTGGTGAATGTTTCCTTCTGTGAGGGAGCCTTCCCAGACCCACTGAAAGAGGGTCTTAAAAAAAATATTTGGACCCGGCCAATATGGCCAACTATTGCCCACTCTCAAATCTTCCATTCTTGGGCAAGGTGATGGAGCCGGTGGTTTTTTATTTTACACTTCTGCTTGTACCCAGTCATGGTGCATGAGGTTGGGGGGGAGCACTCCTGACTGCACTGGGACCAGGATGGGGAAGGCCAGGTCTGTGGCGAGGACAAGAGAAACTTCAGGTTAGCAGCAGCTGACAGAGCTCTAACCCTGCTCTGTTGCAGGGAGCGGCAGCACCCCAAGTGTTATCCTTTACATAGGAGGATAGACAAGAGCATTTATTGGCTTACAAAAACATAACAGGAACTTGAAATTCACGACTTCACCAAGATACAGCTAAGTTCTGTGCCAATTGGTGACTAGACTATCTAATGACACTGTCCACGCATATCACTTGGTCAGGAGTGGGAAACTTTTGACCTTCCAGATGTTGTTGAACTACAGCTTCCATCGACCCCAGCAAGCATGACCAAGGGTCAGGAATGATGGGAGCTGTAATTCAGCAACATATAGAGGGCCACAGATTCCCCACGCTTGCACTGGACGCATCAACACATATTTTTCTTATGTATACCTACATTACTGAATATCCTGCCAATTTGAATTGCATTTCTGCCTTTTTCTAGGAGCTGTACTGTCACCCTTACAGTGGTACCTCAGGTTAAGTACTTAATTCATTCCGGAGGTCCGTTCTTAACCTGAAACTGTTCTTAACCTGAAGCACCACTTTAGCTAATGGGGCCTTCTGCTGCCACCGCGCCACTGGAGCACGATTTCTGTTCTCATCCTGAAGCAAAGTTCTTAACCTGAGGTACTATTTCTGGGTTAGCGGAGTCTGTAACCTGAAGCGTATGTAACCTGAAGCGTATGTAACCCGAGGTACCACTGTACTATGCTGTGCTGTCTATAACTCTTCCCAAGTACCGTATATTCCATTACATGGGGAAAAGGGCATAGAACTATGAAAGATAGAAGAAGTACTATTTTCCACAAAGGCTCTTTTATCAAGACAGATTCTTCCCTTTGAGCCCCTTCCTCTCATTTTCACACCCAACGGTAACAGTCTATAGCCAATTCAGCAACAAAGAATAGCCAGCAGTCCGGTATTTTTATATATCACAGCACTGCCTCAATTTAAGGGCCAATCTGGGGGAAGGGGAGTGATGCCTCCTGAGGTCAATCATGTGCTGGGCGGCTGCGGTAAACATGTGGAATGATAGTCGCTGGGTGAAGAATGGATGACTGAGCCCATTCATGCCACAGTTTCATTCAGAGTAGATTACGTCTGTGTGATTTGCCTTGAGGACAGTTTGGAAACATCCATTCATTCAAAATGCATCTGGCAGAGTTTCCACTGAGGTCTGTAGAGCAGATCACATTACTCCAAGGCTGTGTTACTTGCATTGGCTACCATTTTGTTTCAGGGCTCGATTCACCCATAAAGCCATAAATTAGCTTGAGAATGGTCTGCTTGCATATGAACCTGGCCAAGCCTTAAGAGCAGCATCAGAGGCTCTGTTCAGTGTCTCATCTCCAACAGATATATGGCAAGTTGATAAGATAAAAGGTAAAGGGACCCCTGACCATTAGGTCCAGTTGGGGCCGACTCTGGGGTTGCGGTGCTCATCTCGCTTTATTGGCCGAGGGAGCCAGCGTACAGCTTCCGAGTTATGTGGCCAGCATGACTAAGCTGCTTCTGGTGAACCAGAGGAGCGCACGGAAACGCCGTTTACCTTCCCGCCAGAGCGGTACCTATTTATCTACTTGCACTTTGACATGCTTTCAAACTGCTAGGTTGGCAGGAGCTGGGACTGAACAGCTCACCCCGTCGCGGGGATTCGAACCGCCGACTTTCTGATCAGCAAGTCCTAGGCTCTGTGGTTTAACCCACAGCGCCACCCGCGTCCCTGATAAGATAGGGAGGGTCTTTTCCTGTACCAACCTAGATTATGGAACATCCTTCCAGGGCAGCTCTGCCTGGCTGCTAACCTATCAAATGACAGCTGAAACTCATTTATATCAACAGGCCTTGTTGACTATGATTGTTATGTTTCAATTCTGCGATCTTGTTGTTTTTTATGCTGGAGATCTGTTTCCAATGCTTTTATTCATCTCCCTGCATTTTAGTAAAATGTATATTTTGTATCTTTGTTGTTTAATGTTGCTTGGTTGCTCACACACCTGTAAGTTATTGTGAGGGAAGAGAAAGGTTAAATAACATTAAAACTTATAAAATTGAAATTTATTTATTGACATCTAGAATGCACACTGTAATAATATTCAGCTTTTAGATTTGAAACCATAAATTGAGGTAATTTATCAGTGTCGTTGGTGGATTTAATTTAAAAGAACATTAAACCAAAGTTCTCTGGGTTTTTTAAAAATTTATTTGACTCTTTATGGCTTATACACAAGGCTGCATAAGTAATAATCCTTTCACTTCGTCTCCTTGACCTGTGTAGTTCCTAAGTCTGCTCCATTTATTTCCTGGACTATTTGGAGCAAATTTTGAGGCTGTACAGGGTCTACGGAGGAGAACAGGGGGAAATTGCATTGTATAAGCACAAGTCTGTCGTGCAAGCAGAATGGCAACATTTGATACATTCCCATATGGTTGTCTGTATAGCTTTCTTAAAAAACAAACCAATGTATTTATTTATTTATTTACACCTTTCTTTAAACTGACAGTTGCTTTGATTATTGTACAGATGAAAGTAAGATACCATTATCATTATTATTATAATTTTAATTATGATTATTATTACTACTAGTAGTACTAACAGATTGAGGTTGAATCCTGACAAAACAGAAGTACTGTTTTGGGGGGACAGGGAGCAGGCAGGTTTGGAGGACTCCCTGGTCCTGAATGGTCCCTACTACTACTACTAGTAGTAGTAATAATAATAATAATAATAATGGTATCTTACTTTCAGAATGCGGCAGCTAGACTGGTGACTGGGAGTGGCTGCCAAGACCACATAACACCGGTCTTGAAGGACCTACATTAGCTCCCAGTACATTTCTGAGCACAATTCAAAGTGTTGGTGCTGACCTTTAAAGCCCTAAACAGCCTCGGTCCTGTATACCTGAAGGAGCTTCTCCACCTCCATCGGTCTGCCCAGACACTGAGGTCCAGTGCCGAGGGCCTTCTGGTGGTTCCCTCACCGCGAGAAGCCAAGTTACAGGCAACCAGGCAGAGGGCCTTCTCGGTAGTGGCACCTGCCCTGTGGAATGCCCTCCCACCAGATGTCAAAGAGAAAAACAACTACCAGACTTTTAGAAGACATCTGAAGGCAGCCCTCTTTAGGGAAGCTTTTAATGTTTGACAGACTATTGAATTTTAATATTTTACTGGAAGCCACTCAGAGTGGCTGGGGAAACCCAGCCAGATGGGTGGGGTATAAATAATAAATTATTATTATTATATAGTAGTAGTAGTACTGAAATAACTAAACAAGGCTGCAATGCTATATACCAGTCATGTCCAACTGGTCGATCGCTGGGCATCCCTGGTCATGTGATCCTGAATGATCTTCCAGGAAAAAAGCTCAACAACTTTGGTGAATCCAATGGGTAGATCACTGCCAGGTTTTTTATAGTGGGAGTAGATCGCAGTCTTTTGGACATGCCTGCTATATACATATTACCTGGGAGTAAGTCCCCATTTGCTTCCCAGTGGACATGTATAGGATTGCAGCATAAGTTTGCTCCAAACTTTAGTGAACCACCCACTAAACAAACAATTTGGGGAAGATCTGGAACCAGTATTGGCACTATGTGAATTTGGACATGGCACAATAACAAAGAAGTCCAATTCTAGTTTCCCCCTAAAGCAGCCTTTGTCTGAGGCTGATGTGAATTGTGGTGCCAGGCATCAGAAGGGCACCAGGTTCACAAAAACTGCCCTAAAAGGAAATTATGCTCACTGAGAAAATAATGAAAACTAATAGCACCACACACGCAAGGTCACTTCCTTGTCCTTTGTGTGAAGTAAATTCAGAATAACTCCCTTTTCCTGGTTTCATACTCACAGTCTCTAGTACAGATTAAAAGCCACACTTTGGCTGATAACATTGATCTGGGGGGCGGGGGGAGAGAGGGAGAGAGAGAGAGATAAAATCCCACCCATAGCTCACCCTTGATTGTGATGATGGCAACAGTGGTTTTATATGGCATTCAGCTAGATTTTAGGAACCTGAAAATCTGCCAAGTCAAAAATGAACCATAATGAATTTGACTTTTAAAAAGTAAAATTTTGGAAGTCAGTCAGTAGGCTGTCTATTTTGCCCTGATGTGCCCTTCGCAGCCAGAAAGAAGAAACCAGCACTGTGATTCTCTGTGTCTCTATACTCTCTGAATTCTCTCCAAGTACCTCAGTAGCTCCAACACCTCCACCTTATCCCACCCATAGGTGCTTTTGTCACCTGCTGTGGGATACTTAATCTGATTGGCTACTTAGTCAGGTCAGGTGGATGAAGCACCAGGGTTGGTGATCCTTGGGTTGCCTAGTAATAGCAAATCCTCTTTCCCACCAGCCTTCTCTATAGCCAGCTCGTGGCCAGTAAGGAAAGAGTTTCTAGGCAATGGCCTACTTAAAAACCAGCACCAGGAACAAAGTTTAACCTGCCAATAAATGGACTTTCTCTGAACAAAGTCCAGAGATTGACAGCAAAAGGGTGGGGGCAGAGCAACTCCAACTATTACCAAGGTTCAACAAATGCAGCCTTTTAGCTGATGCTACAGGAAGCAGATGAGAAAAATAACTTTCATAGCAGAAGTAAAACAAACACATACTAAAGTGGTGTCTAATGTAACAACAACAGGATAGCAATCCTCATAATGCTCTCTTTATATGTTTAACCTCTGACAGAAAATAGCAACAGTTTCCCCAGCTCACATCAGGAAGTGCAGGAACTTTAATAAACCTGGAATAACCTCTTAAAGTGCCATTGTTCAGACTGTAAAATGCACTGTACATTCAATGAAAGGCATTGTATGTTTTTGTGAATTCCTATTAATTCCAGGGCATTTCAGGGTGGGGGCAGCAATGTAAGCATTGAGTGCAGGGACACCATTTCCCCTCTACCCCTGAATGCTCCAGAACTGTGATGTCTGGGGCAATTAAATGGTGGTTTCCAGAAGTGGCGGCTCAAACTCTGTTGCTACCGCAGCAGCAACAACAACAACAACAAAAGTTCATGGGGGAACAAATGAATGTAAGTAGCAAGACAAAGTAAATTTAAATAAATGATTAACACAAGTGAAATTTAAACAAACACACAATGAAAAGCAATAGAGTAATAAGGTTTTAATAATGAAGTACAATCATGAGAAACATTTCTTTGTCCATACCATTCCTTAGGTGAAATATTTTCTAGGGGAGGAACTCATAATTGTTTTACAACCTGTTATCAGCTAGTCAAAAAAAGCTCCTTTGTGCCCATGTGCATAAGTCTACATGCCCGTGTTCTTGTGACAAGTCCTGATATTATAAATGCCTTTAGCCCTAGTGTGGACGATTCCTCAAAATAAATACTGTATTTTTCCATGCATAAGACGCCCCCTATTTTGGGGGACTCCAAATTAAGAAAACACCCTTCAGCATTACCCGTGTATAAGACGAGCCCCAATTTTAAACCTAATTTTTTGGTAAAAACAAAAACAAAACCCTAGTCTTATACACGAAAAAATACAGTAGTTGGAAGTGGGAGCCAGATTAGGCCCATGGCATGAGAGAGAGAGGGCTTTAACCCATTGACCCCACTTTTGCCCTCATCCAATTTTGGGGTCCTTCACCAACTGTTAGCTAACAGGTGTGAGGAAGCTGCCATAAAGGCATGAATAAGATTGTGCTTATTTAACTTCTATGGTACATGGGGGAAGGCTGGAATCCTTAAGAATGACAGCCCTCTAGCAACTTACAACATTTTAACAAGGCATTTTTATAATGCAAAATTGAGGGGCAGGTGCCAAAAAATGGGGAGTGTCTCTGTTAAGTGGGGAGAGTTGGGGTGCACACTGACTGAGGGTGGTCCAGTCTGTACCTGAACAACAAACAGTTCTGACTGACGAGTCAGGCCAGAGATGGACATTTTGAAGAGCTCGGAGGTACTATATAAACACCTGGTGAAACTCTAAAAAGAGCAGACCACCAATGAGGGGAAGGTCAACCACAAGGCAGAGAGACGGTGACCTCATGCAGCTGATTTTGGGTGTCATGAAAGGGCAGCAAACGGTTAGTTATTTCATTTATTATTATTGCATATGTACTCCCAGGAAGAGACACTTGTGGAGCTTTCTGCCTTGGGTGCCAAAAGACTATATGCCTTGCCCCTTTTTGGGTTGGAGGCAGGAGGGAATTTATACCACAAGCAGCAAAATGCTTTGGCCAGCCCCACCAGCAACCTTCTCCTCTGGCAGCCTGCCATGGTGGTGCTTGGAAAGTGTGTAGGCCCTAGCCCAAGAGTCTCTGATTTGACACCCCTGGTGCTTCCTCATAGTCAGTCAGTGGCTAACCTACAGCACGTCTGCCATCATACATTGAGCCAGCTATGTATTGACCATCTTCCAAAGAGCTAAAGAACAGCAGCTTTTTATGTCACACCTGGAACTTCATGGAACACAACTCTGCTCAATGAAGTTTCAGGGGTGCTTCTGGTGGGGGGTGGGGTTTAATGCCAATTATGCTAGCTTTGTACATACATATAACTGGGCGGAGGGCTGGTAAACAGCTGCCATATTCAATAGTATAAAGCCATGCTGAAGAACCTCTTCTTCAGGAACTCCTGAATCAAATTAGAAAATCAATTAGAAGTTATCTGTGAGATCTCAACAAGACATCATTCATTGCGCTATCGATTCAGCTTGTGCTTCAAGTTGTGCTTGGCACAGTTGGGCTGTGTTTTAGGAGAAGACTGGAATGGTGCTTTTGTAAGCAATCTTCTTGGTCTTTGGTACCAGGATGACCCAGGCAGGATTTAGGCTTCCTTTATAAACAGGGCGAAGCAAGATATTTGAACAGGGCTTCTTGTACTGACAACTATACGCTGCTTCTTATACACTATTCCTCTTGATGCATTAAAAAGAATTCATGTGAGCAAGAAGTGTGTAGGAGAAGCAGGCAGACATAATGCTGCCCACAAAGTTTCTCTCCTGCCCACTCTTAACCAAACATTCCTATATTGGGTGGTAAGTTGAGCTGGGCTCACTTAGGCCTTCCTGCTTCATGCGGCCAAGTTGGGAGTGGAGCAGTCATGTCCAACACGCCCAGAACAGTGGAGGTAGGGCTTGCTTCAGCACATTTTATGCTCCCTATGTTTCTGTATATATGAGGAGTGCTTATCTCTAAAGCTAACATCCCATGCAACAAATACAGCCAGACAAGAACAAGCTAAGATATAGGTTATTCCTCACCATGCACTTGGCAGAACAGTTTGGCCTCCATTGGATTGCAAAAACTTTGCTAAGAAGGACCTCTTCAAGGAGGGAGGTTCTACTACACCAGGGATGGGAAACCTGTGGTCCTCCAGATGTTGCTGGACTTCAGTGGTGAGGAATTAACATCTGGAAGGTCACAGGTTTCTCACCCCCCCTCTGTATCATGTGTCACAACAGACAAATACTCCTTTGTGCTCCCTCACTGATGCCACGTCACAATAAAACAAGGCCTTGGCACCAGGTTTCAAAGGGCAGCTGGCTTTGTAAGACAGAAGGTATTCCACAAAGTTATTTGAGGTCCAAGGCATCTCACAGGGTGTTTGCTTTGTAATGTAATGTAATGTCATTTTCATATCTAAAAATATGACAAGTTCATAATATGCTTCAGTTTTCTAACAACCTTTGGCAGGAGCGTGTTTATTATTGAAAAGCCTGCAAAACAAAGCTTTGACAGATAATTCCTCTAAACTTCTCAAGTTGGTTGTAACCACTGTTCTTGTTAAAGAGCATTAAAAAAACGACAGTGTAGACACTTAGCTCTTTGGGGGTGGGATACCCAAAAATGCAAATATTGGAGTTTTTGTGATGTTTTGTTTGTGATTTCTGTGAAGCTTAGCCTGTGTTTACTATACCAAAAGGGAATTATATAATAATCTCTCCCACCAGCTA
Source organism: Podarcis erhardii (assembly GCF_964252035.2). NCBI lineage: Eukaryota > Metazoa > Chordata > Lepidosauria > Squamata > Lacertidae > Podarcis > Podarcis erhardii. The sequence goes on along the minus strand of NC_138497.1, from coordinate 74,316,036 downwards.
CACAAATTTGTCTGTGGACAGGCTGTATTAACCAGTAAGATATTGAGCATATGCTTGAAGTGACACTACATACTCAACATCATGGTGTGTGTTTTTGTGGAGATTGCATTACATAACTAGGCTTGTAGCCAGTTATTGTTCTTAACAGTTTTATTATTTAGGAAAATAATTTTTTTACTGGAAAAAAATATTCTAACTGCATCCAGGCACCGAATCCAATATGGCTGTTGGGCCTCACCGTTTTGTTTAGATGCCCGCAGTTGAGTACAGAGCCTAAATCTTCCATGTTACATATTACCTGGAGTTATATTTTTCATACTCACTGATGCACCACAGGTAGCCTTCATACATACAAGGAAGGGAAGCAGGTTTTCAGATGAACAGGAGTCCTCTGTCTATCCTGCCCCTTTTTGAACCTGTTGTCCTCAGACTTGGCCCTCCAGATGTTTTTGGCCTACAACTCCCATGATCCCTAGCTAGCAGGACCAGTGGTCAGGGATGATGGGAATTGCAGTCTCAAAACATCTGGAGGACCGAGGTTGAGGAAGCCTGTTCTAGACAGCATGCTGATTTACAGGCAAGGGCGCCACCTGTTGACTCAAGGACATCATTGTTAGGTGCTTTTTCCTTGAGATTTCCCCACCTGCATCCTCTTGCTCTTGAAAGCTAACAAAGAGACAGCAAAGGTGTCATCATGACTGCAGGCCTCTGCACGTTTACCATGGTGATGATACTGTAGCAAAAGTGACTAGATCTATCAGGGCAAAAGCAGTGAAGAAATCAATGTGCCATAATGAAAATTGATAAGGTATCTGGATGAAGTTGTATATAGTATGCTACTGCCCCTTCAAATGCGCACATACACCAAGCTGCTTGTAACCATGTATTTGGGATGTTAACCTGCCACAATTGCAATGTGTGCAGGAAAATTGTGGCCATGTTGCGGGGGCCAGGGGCATGTTTCCCTCCTACCAAGTCCAGCCAGTATTCACACGCACGTTGCAGCTGCATGGATTGGGCTAGTACTACAAAGAATCTTTGTGCTTGCGTGAAGCATGCAACAGAGAGCTCTCTGCAAAGTGCACTTCCACAAGCCCTATGTTACAAGGACCTAATTCTACCTGAAACCAGTTCATTCTGTCTGAAATGCAAGGACTATTACTCTGGCTAGGCTTTTCAAAACAGACACACAGACATTTGTGGAAATTTCACCAAATGCATTCAGACATAGGTATTATTGCATTAGTTTTCCTGGCTATAATACCAGCACTTCTGTCCTGGTTGCTAATGTTCCTTTGAAGATTTGAACTTCATTACCTCTTGCATTACAGAAATGTGGCTTTTTGAACAATCTACCAGCATGTTGTACTAAATTTCATTCCCAGCAGTGGGCAGTGAGTGACACAACAGCAGACATGTTGCCACCATCTCACCCTTTATGCACATGTGCTCTTCTGTTCCCCCATGATTCCCCCATGAAAATGGTAGGAAAGTACTGTATGCATTGATACTGCACCAACTTTTGTCCTATGGTTAATGGTTATCCAAATCAACAAGGTTGCAAACAGATTTTCTTTCCTGGAAACAATTGGCACGGAAATGTGCTAAATAACTACTTGTGGCTTTTACATCATGTGAAAGATCACATAAAGTGTGACCATTATCTGGTGAGAAAACCGAAATAAAGTGCATTCTGAATGCAGCCTATGATTCTCCTTTGACCATGTTTGCAGCAGAAATTTACATGGGTTTACACTGGAACAAACATCTTACCACTATTGTGTGGCACCTTAAAGACAAACTCATTACTATGGACTTCTTTTTCATCGGATGAACCAAAGGAGAAAGAGAGAGATTCCTCCACCCCTCCAGCCTCCAAGTTTTGATAAAGGGAAAGGACGGGAGGGAATGTAGAGGAGAGGAATGAATGAGGCAAGACTAACGAGGTATGTAGAAGAAAATTGCTTTATCAGTAATCGCAAATTTTTGATAATCTGAAAGCACTTTAAAGAAAATTGAAATCTGAAGAAGGATGTCCTGCTAATAGCCACTAGATGGCAGCATCAATACAATAACAATACTAGTAAATTTATCAACCGCACCATATCAAAAAGCAACAAGTTACTTTCCTTTGTCTGTAATACACATTTTCATGTGTAACAATGTATGCTTCCCATGGCTAATCCTAAAGTTTTCTTTTATTTTCGTGTGGTACAGTTGAAGTTAACACACACATATGCAACTACCTTGCACAGAGTCCGATTTGGGGGTCCACCTAGCAGTGTCTACTTGAACTCGCAGTGGCTCTTGAACACTGAAGGCACCACAGAGTGAAGCTGCACATGGATGCCCTCTGCCCTCTACCACTGTACCACAGGCCCTTCCCTGAAGCATGTTGTCATGGGGGACTAGTTCTGCATGGGGGAGGGGAATAGCCTTGGGGCTGATTCACAACTCCTTGAAGATGCACTGAAACGTGTGCTGAGCAAAAACGTGACTTGTACAACTCTTGATTTCCCAATCAAGGATGATGGTCTTCTCTGATAAGGCGCAGCGGTGCTCAGCATGGCATGCTTTTTTCCCTTATGCGTTATGTCATTCTCCAACTGAGGTTATCTCTCACTGCTAAAACTATATAATCTGTATCACTTTTTTCTGTTCACTGTTTGTATATGAAATATTTGTTGTTGTTGGTTGTTTTTTCCCCAGAAGTAAATGGCAAATATCTTACCTAGAGAAGAAAAGAAAGGCCACAGAATGATGCTGAAGAATGTGAGGAGCTTGAGGAACTGTAATAAATAAGAAAATTGCCCAACCAGCTTCAGTGGGAACCTTTCTCAGGAGCATTTCTGAGACTACTAGGGCAATCCAAATTACCTGCTTCGTGCTGCCAAGGTTCTGTGAACCGGGAGAGCCACCACCACATCCACAGCCCAGTTGATCACAGTGGTAGGATCAGAAGGTAGGGTGTAGACCAGGCTTCCTCAGCCTCAGCCCTCCAGATGTTTTGAGACTACAATTCCCATCATCCCTGACCACTGGTCCTGCTAGCTAGGGATCATGGGAGTTGTAGGCCAAAAATATCTGGAGGGCCAAGGTTGAGGAAGCCTGGTGTAGACAGATCGATCCAATCTCAGTGCCAGGCTGCTGCTGGGATTGGGCCCAGAACAGGCCTGATGCTGTCTGGCACTGGCTGTGGAAATGACTCAGGATCCATTGGATCCTGGGCTGGCTCAGCCCCACCCCCACCCTCTGAATGCCCCATTTCAAGGCTTTCTGCTTGACTCTACTAGTGGGGAGACCGTCGGCAGTTAAACTCCTATCAGCTTCCTTCATCCATGTTTCCCAGCGTCTTTAACTATTAGTTCATGCTGGCTGGGGCTGATGGGAGCCAGACAACATCCAGGTCTACAGGCTCACATATTCATTGTTCCTGATAACGTAATTCTGATCCTTGGATGGGAAGACTGAAACTGTGACCAGAAATATGGCAATTTCTTTGTCATGTTTCATCATGTTTCATTGAGTATTCATTATACTGAAATGTATCCCCATGAACCCATTTAATATTCATGCGGAGTTTCTCTCTCTGCACTTAATTAAAACAGGGTATAATTCAGAATTGGTTGTGACTAATTGTAACAATGAGGCCTTGTTCAATCATGTACCGTGAATATTAGAGAGAATCTAATGGCCTTTTTGTTTGCTTCTTAATAAACCTCAGAAAACGGGGAAATAGAAGGACCTCTGACTTTCTTTTGAAATAAAAATAGCTGGAAAACTTCTCTTTCCCCCCGCTAGCATGAACATGAAGGGCAGTTTGGATATTGCTCTTGTGTTCATGAGGCCTCATATCCAGATATCATTGTGTCTAAAAAATGGAATTTCATTAACAAAAGGTCATGCTATGTAAAGTTAAGCCGGTCAGAGCATCTGTATCTTGTAAGGTCACTCAAGATTCATGGGCCAAATGTAACTGGACAAAGTACAGCCCCGTCTATTTACTGTCATTGCTACATGCCTGCAAAGATGCCTGGCAAGACTCAACAGGCCATTCTCAGGTTGGTGAAGGTCCAGGAGCCAGCTGAGAACCTGAAGCAACTCAGACATTGCTCCAGCAAATACTAAAAGAAAGTCACAGGTGGGCTAGGTGGTTTGTGAATATTAATTACACCAATCCTGGCCCGATTCAAAATGCTGCCTTTGACCTTTGTATAACTTGAAATGACTCAGTACTGCAATACCTCAATGAGGCTGGAAACATGAGCACAGACTTTTTCTGAGGTGGCTCCCAGCTTGTGGAACGCTCTCCCCAGGGATGCTCATACATACCTGTAGCCACCACGCAATTTCCCCCCTCTTCTCCCAGGCCTGTCTGCAATGATGGAGGTAGAGAACTGACCAGAAGGGGTGGCACCCACAGCACTCTCAAAATTTCAGATGTTCCCATGGACCTAAAAAGGTTAGTGATCTCTGCTGTAAAGGAATTACTTTCACTTCATTTCCAGAACAGTAGCAGCACTTAAACAAAATCCTCTGTGTACTTTCTGTTATTTGAGAGTAGCCCTTTGAAATTCAGTGGGGCTTACTTCTGAGTAGACCGCTGAGGTTCTAAACCTGCTGCAAGCTCCACCTCTTGCCCTTTACAAAAATAAAAAAGGCACCCAAAAAGTAATCTTTAACACAAGCACACCTGTGTGATTAAGGAAGTCCAGTTCCCTGACAGCTACGTGCCATGACTGCCCATTATAGGAATCACACCAAAGAAGATAGTGGGTGTTGCAAATCGAGATGACTGATCTTAGAGTTATGCAGCCTGTGTAATCAGAATATTTTTAATGCTTTCTTCAGCCCACACAAGACAACTAGATTGCTCCGCACTCCCACAGTGCATTGCACTACTGTATTCTGTATTGTTAAATCTGTGTCAACAGTTTGTATAACAGCCTTACTAACATAACCTAAGTTAAAAGTAGGAAATGAGTAATCATGCAATCAAGCGCAATTTCACTGTGTTATGCTTGCGTGTCCATTGTCTTGGTGATGTGTGTGACTATTCGGAACCAAAGAGGAATATATTATTTTAACAGTTAAACACATTGGGGAAGGCCTGTACAGGACTGCTCCTCTGCACCATGTGTTTCCTAGCTACTTAGACACAGAATCAGGGCCCAAGTCATCAGAGTTGGCCTGGAGGCTTCAGAACTCCTGGGGAGAGGCAACAATGTGTAGCTGAACCACAAGCAAGAGGATTATGCAAATCCATGAAGGAGAGAGCTAATGTGCGCTGCTAGCCATGATTATGCTGTACCTCTGCAGATGAAGGCTGTCAGGGATTTAGGAAGTGGGGTGGGGTGGGTGCAGGCCACCCTGGGTGTCATCCCTGAAGGGGGTGACAAAATGGCTATGGGCTATGTGACGCAGTGGCTTGCACACCGGCAGGCTCCATGTTGCCCAAAACGGTAGCATGGGGCTTGCATCCACCCGCCACCTCTTCCTCAGTCACCCTATAGCTGGGGGGGTGGCGAGGCTCGATGCAGCACACCCTGCCCCAGCTCACCCCTCCCAATGGTGGCTTGCCCCGCTCCTGGGCAGAAGACGCATGCAACGCCCCAGGCACCTGAGCTACACCGCTGCATGTAGGGGGGTGGGAAACCAGCTACAGATTGCAAACAACAGGAACAAAGCATAGCAAACAGGTCTGCAACCAACTACCCCTCTAAGATGGAGGGACACAGGTGGCACTGTGGGTTAAACCACAGAGCCTAGGACTTGCCAATCAGAAGGTCGGCGGTTCGAATCCCCGCGACGGGGTGAGCTCCCGTTGCTCGGTCCCTGCTCCTGCCAACCTAGCAGTTTGAAAGTACGTCAAAGTGCAAGTAGATAAATAGGTACCGCTCCGGTGGGAAAGTAAATGGCATTTCCGTGCGCTGCTCTGGTTCGCCAGAAGCGGCTTCGTCATGCTGGCCACATGACCCGGAAGCTGTAGGCAGGACCCTAGTTTGTGGTTTGCCTCAAGTGCCAAAATGTATTGGTCTGGTCCTACTGCCCTGTGTAAACTCCTTTTTTCCTCTTTACTTCCTGGTCATTTCACTGCCCATTCTTCCTCTCTCTCTTCTTTCACCCCTCAGACATTCCCTCCATCCTTCCCTCATTTCTCTGAGCCAGACTTTGTTTTCTGGAGTCATCTGAAGTTTTGCTACTCTCAGTCTTCTGACTTCTCTTGCCTCGCTTCTGCCACCTTCTCTTCTCTCATAGGCTTGCTCTGCTCATATGTAGGATCTAACTCATACACCCAATAACAACAAGTGAGGACAGCAGCAGTTTACTGTGGAATTGGACAATAGGATTGCTCTGTTTAGTTTTGCCACTGTCATGGAGAAAGTAACAACCACCCACCGCTACCACAAATGGTGGCTTGCTATGTATACAGTTCAACGGAGAGCAAGATCCAGAAAGCTTTTGAGGATGCAAGCCATAAACCCCGTGAGATACTGTGGTGGTAAGATGTCAGTATGAGGGACCTGATGCAGATCCAGAGAATTTATCAGCTGTAGAAATTTTTAACTTCACTTAAACCCGGCTTTTACTGACCTTGCATTAAACACAGGGCAATTAAGACCTGTTGATTGTGACAGTATTTATTTCAGACATTGTTTCCTTATGACTTCAGAAATGTGAGTATTTCGTTCATTTCCACATAGTCACATGTAGTTGCAGCTGTTGCCACTGAGACAGGTGTACTATACTCCTGACAGGAATTAATAACTGTTGGTATGCAGTATTACTGCTACTCATTTTTGTTTGTTTTTAAATAAAAGGTATGGCCACTTATAGAAAAGCTAATGCACTAACAGGAACAATCAAGGTGGCTATTGTTTGACTTGGCATTTTCCACCTCTGCAGCCTTTGAAATTCCTTTGACTCTCCTTTGTCGCTCTGTTTTGTGTACAGTGGATTACAATAATGCTTTTGCCTTTTTGACTGCTGTAGGACAAAAGATCTCATGGCTGATAATGAAGTCACAACAAAGGTCTGAAAATGCAGACACAATGATTAAAGGTGATCTTCAAAGGGCAAGTGTGTGTGTGTGTGTGTGTGTGTGTGTGTGTGTGTGTAGACTTTTCTTCACAATAGTCTGTGTGGCAAGTATTGCCATTAGCACTTCTGTGTGATCCATTTCCAGCACACCAACAAATGCATATTTGTTTCTCATTTGCTGTGTGTGCCCTCCCTGAATGAATACACAAAGCATAACATGATGTACATAGGTGTAGTGCAAAGAGATATATGCTTACTGATATCTCTGTTTAGCCTTAGCAAGGTCGTTTTTACTGTCTCCCATTCCACTGCTTTGCTGTTTCAGCCAAGAGATAAATTGTCAGGCAGACAGTCTCAGTAATCTATTGATTTATCTTTGATCAGGCTTCTGAAGCCACTACACCTCCCTTCTTGGGTATTTTCACGTTTTGTTTAGTTCCTTAAGTAAAACAAATCCTAATGCAGTCCAGTTCTACAAATGTCAACTCAGAAGCACATCCTATTCCATTCCAGAGGGCTTACTCCCAGGTAGGTGACTATATGAGTGTACTGTTACTAGTGGTGTGGCATACCCCGATTAAGAATCAAGAGCATTAAAGTCATACAAAAGCATAAGAGGAATTTATTTTTTTACACCCAACATTCCATAATGTATGACTTTCAAAGAATAACAGAATTTTTAAAAGCCTATTTCAAAGAGCAATGCAAGGCAACTCACACATTTAATTCAGTCAGCCATGAGTAATTTCTTTTGTATGAATGAACTATAACCACTGGGATTCTCTTTCTTTTAAAGCATATTTTTTGTACTTCTAAAACAATGCTTCCTTAAACTTTGGGGATAAAACCCTCTCTATTTTCTCTAATATTTGATACAAATGAAGATTCTAGTAACCATGGCATTTTAATGACATCACAGTAACCATGACAACAAAAGTGGAAAAGTGTCATCGGAGCCCCTCTCTCCAGCTCTGTCGTATAATATTTAATAGACCATTTCCAACATGTAGAATTGCATTGTCTTTCACTTTATGAATAACATAAAAAATGTCATTTGTGCCTTTAAAAGTCAAGTTGTTTTGTGGCCCCATTGCAGGAACATCACAGTGGAAGAGTCAGGACAGTGTTGTCACATGGAAGGAATTGCCCTTGCATTCAGAAGTTTATACATGTCGCGAGAACAGAACTGCAAGTGCAATCCAAATGAGGAAATGCCAAAAAAGTGAAGTAGATTATAGACATGGGAAGCCAAGAACCAAGCTGGGGAGCAATTAGGTTTGGTTTTTTTTTAAGTTACTAATAAGAATTTCTTAATACTTTAGAAGGTGGCTACAAACACAAGAACCCCTAATGATATATGTGCATATATGACACTATTTTTGGGATAGGAAAAGATATCACAGCAAAGAGATTAACTGTAAGAAAAATAACTAGCACAGAAAATGTTATTCACATGAAACTAGTGATTAGACTTGCATAGAAACCTGCTGGATGTGGTGCTTGGATATGTGAAACTATCATGAGCAAACTATTTGTCCCATTCTTTGCATCTGTGCAAAGCTGCCATATGTAGTGAGTCACTGAACTGCAGATTGCAGCATCTAGTAACCAAGTGGAATACCCTCAGACCCTCGACCGACTCCACCTACTCAGGCTAGCTATTCCACTTGAGCCTTGCTCAGACAACAGTCTTCCTGGGCTGTGGTGTTTCTCTGTATCCTTTAGTTCATTCTTCAGTCCAAACGTCTGGCTTGCTTTTTGGTCCTGCCTCCTAGTTTGCTTCTTGGTATTGACTTGCTCTCCACTTTTGACTTTTGACCTTGTCCCACAACTCCAGGCTCCTGATAGGTATAAGATCACAGTTTCATTCACACCAAAAGTCATGTCTACGACATAACAAAACTGAGACCCTTGCTGGTTTTTCACACCTGGATCGTCTCGCTGGGATGATATGGCGTTAGTTTCCATTTCTTTGTTGAGTAGTGTTACCTGTGAATAGGCTTGTGGAGCTGTTTTGCTTATGGAGTGTTCCTTTGAGAAAACATCAGGCAGATAGGTTGTTACAAATCACCTATGCTGATTGATTGAAAAATGCATTGTGCAATTAATGCTGCATCCCATTCAGGTAGAAGAGTGAAAATTCAGAAATAATTAACTGAGAGTAATGAAACCCACTTCCTTTTTCATGTGCAAGTCAGCTTTCATCTGCCATGTTGAGCTATGACTCAGAGTGTGCCAATACCTAATAACAATGTGTGTCCCACTGGGAAAATCACTAGGACTGGGCTCACCAGAATTCTCTATCACAAAGTCACTTTCTGACTCAGAACAAGGGCTACAACAACACTGGCAGTAATATGTTCTGTAGATGAGTCATGCTGACACATTAATATGAACATAAAAACTTTGAAACATGAAGGCAGGTAGCTGAAGAACTAGCCAAGTGACTCTCAAATGTCCCCCTCTCATTTGCTAAAAGCCACCCACACATAAACTGTATATATTAAGCTTTTACTATCACCTCAAGCCTTATGCAGTAGCCATGCAGCACTATTTGTTGTAAATGCCATCCCCGTACCCTAAACAATCAAAGAAGGGCTGGAAGGGATCTCAGGGGTCATCTAGTCCAACCCCCTGCAATGCAGGAATCTCAACTAAAGCATACATGATAGATGGCCATCCAACTTCTTCATAAAAACCTCCAAGGAAGGAATCATAGAAGAATCATAGAATCATAGAGTTGGAAGAGACCACAAGGGCCATCGAGTCCAACCCCCTGCCAAGCAGGAAACACCATCAGAGCACTCCTGACATATGGTTGTCAAGCCTCTGCTTAAAGACCTCCAAAGAAGGAGACTCCACCACACTCCTTGGCAGCAAATTCCACTGTCAAACAGCTCTTACTGTCAGGAAGTTCTTCCTAATGTTTAGGTGGAATCTTCTTTCTTGTAGTTTGGAACCATTGCTCCATGTCCGCTTCTCTGGAGCAGCAGAAAACAACCTTTCTCCCTCCTCTATGTGACATCCTTTTATATATTGAACATGGCTATCATATCACCCCTTAACCTCCTCTTCTCCAGGCTAAACATGCCCAGCTCCCTTAGCCGTTCTTCATAAGGCATCGTTTCCAGGCCTTTGACCATTTTGGTTGCCCTCCTCTGGACACATTCCAGTTTGTCAGTGTCCTTCTTGAACTGTGGTGCCCAGAACTGGACACAGTACTCAAGGTGAGGTCTGACCAGAGCAGAATACAGTGGCACTATTACTTCCCTTGATCTAGATGCAATACTCCTATTGATGCAGCCCAGAATTGCATTGGCTTTTTTAGCTGCCGCGTCACACTGTTGGCTCATGTCAAGTTTGTGGTCAACCAAGACTCCTAGATCCTTTTCACATGTACTGCTCTCAAGCCAGGTGTCACCCATCTTGTATTTGTGCCTCTCATTTTTTTTTGCCCAAGTGCAATACTTTACATTTCTCCCTATTAAAATTCATCTTGTTTGTTTTGGCCCAGTTCTCTAATCTGTCAAGGTCGTTTTGAAGTGTGATCCTGTCCTCTGGGGTGTTAGCCACCCCTCCCAGTTTGGTGTCATCTGCAAATTTGATCAGGATGCCCTTGAGTCCATCATCCAAGTAGTTGATAAAGATGTTGAATAAGACCGGGCCCAAGACAGAACCCTGTGGCACCCCACTAGTCACTCTTCTCCAGGATGAAGAGGAACCATTGATGAGCACCCTTTGGGTTTGGTCAGTCAGCCAGTTACAAATCCACTGAGTGGTAGCATAGTCAAGACCGCATTTTACCAGCTTCTTTACAAGAATATCATGGGGCACCTTGTCAAATGCCTTGCTGAAATCAAGGTAGGAGAATCCACCAACTTCCAAGGGAGTCCATTCCAATGTCAAATAGCTCTTACTGAGAGAATTAATAAGAAGGAAACACTGCAATGTATTGTTGCAAGTCCTACTAGTAGTCTGCAAGAGTAGGACAACTTTATCAGGACCAAAAATGCCACAAGTCTAATGTTAAGCAAATTACACAAACAAAAATGGAGTGGGGGGGGGAGAATCTGAGCAGAACAGAAAACTTTGAAAACCTAGTTTCCAACAATCTCAAGATGGTGCACAGGAGGGCAATGCGGAGTTGATTAACTTAGATCACACCAGATGCAAAACATATTTCAAGTTACAGTATAGCAAAGGTTACTGGGACAAACAATGGCTTTTCCCTTATGTAGCAGCTCAAGTCCTTAAAGGACCTGAAATCATATATTACTTTGGTTTCATAATACCTTTAATAGCTCAGGAATAATAAAACAAACTTTCTTCAGTAAAACAGAAATAAATCTGTCATTGGGTTTAACAAGGTACTTCTTGATGAAAGGTAACAATATAGCTTTGAAAAGATCCCAGAGTGATTATAAACCTCTGGTCAGAACATCAAGTTGATGAAAACCAAGGCGTAGAAACTGACTTCAATAAAAACTGTAGTCAGTTTATGCATATGGATTCATTATAACTACAGTGATCCAGCATACTATAGAAATGAATGAAAAGGCTGTGTGGCATATTGCATTATCCTTTTTGGAGGTGAATCCATGTGCTACATGCTAAATCTGTAATGTTAGCATTTGGAAAAATATGTGCTTGATATTTCTCCACGTAGATGAGGGCAGCATTTATGCCTCCTCCACCCACACTAACAACCCTGTGATAGTGAGGCTGAGAGAGAATGGCTGGTCTAAGGACACTGAATAAGTTTCACAAATGAACAGAAATTTGAACCCCAGTCTAACTGCAACAGCTTAAAATAATAATAAAAAATTCCGTCCAGTAGCACCTTAGAGACCAACCAAGTTTGTTATTGGTATGAGCTTTCGTGTGCATGCACACTTCTTCAGATACACTGAAACAGAAGTCACCAGACCCTTATATATAGTGAGAGGGTGGGGAGGGGTATTACTCAGAAGAGTGGTGGGAATGGGTGATTGGCTGATAGGTGTGGTAAACCTATCACAACAGCTTAGCCTCTACCTCACACTGGCTCTTAATGTATACAGTTCCCTTCAATTGGCTGAGGCCCTTTGCCGCAAGGATGGAAACCTATGGAGCCCAGATATTGTTGACCTCCATCACTCAGCTACCATGGATAATAGTCGGGGATAATGATACTCCTACAGGGCACAGGTTTCCCTTCATTACTCTACCTGGTGCTCCTCTCCTGGAATCTATAGGGGCATTTAGTTAAAGTGCAGCAAAGTGCAGGTTAGATAGCCAAGGGCCAGGACCATGGAGAGCTCCATACCAGATACAGAGACTCACTACCAGGTATTAAGGAGTTTGTTGCATTAGCACTGCTTGGGGTAGTGTGGTGGTGACTGAAGCTTCAGATAGTTCTGCAGAGAGACATGTGTGTGAAACCCTGCTTTCATGGAGGGAGCCTGCATGGTAGCTATAGGGGCTGTATTTGAATAAGATGCAGATAGTTCAGGGGAAGAGCCTCAATCCAAGGTAGGAAGTAAAGTGACCTTTTCTCTGTCTGCTAGGGTGGCTCCTCCAATGAGGCCTCTAGTGGCATGACTGCTTAGGGGACTGCCTCCTGGCAAACTTCAGGAACCCAGTTGCCTTTATCCTTGGAGTCATGATACCATTTGGGGAAAGTGTTTTCCAGCTGTAATGTGAAAAGTACAGCTGTGATATCAGTTGATTATTCTCAGATGTGAACAGCAAAGGACCAGGGAAATCTTCCAAAGACACCTAGGTGCAGAACATGAGCCCTTACCTGCCAACATTGAAGAAGTCCCCAATCCTGGTGCTCTCTCGTGCCAGGCTGATCATGGACAGACTCCTGCATACCCATTTACCCTTCAGAGAGAGAACCAGCAAAGCCAAAGTGCTTGAGCTGAGCCAACCTCCAGGAAAACCCTCAAGGGGGAGACAACCCCAAAACAGCCCCATCAGAACTTAATGATATGAAATATTGAGATATTTAACCAGAGGAACAAAGACAAAGACCTATATGCCATGTTCAGACTAAGAAACTGTGTTAAAATGTTCCCATGATCAGAAGATAGAACTGCCCATTCACACCAGCAGACACTTTCAAGGCTCTAATGGGGAAATTGGGTGGAGCCCAAAATGAAAAACAACACCCCCCCCAGCAGCCCAATGAGGACATGGCATGTACCATGGACATGGAATGCTGACTGACTGGAGGAGGAAAGGGGAAGGAATGGAGTAGCTGGATGCCAGATTAAAAAAGCTCATTGTAATGCCACCAAGGCATGGGAAACGACATACATAAAAGCAGCTCTACAAGATTGGTACCAAGGTCCTCTAGCTCAGCATCCTGTTTTAAACAGGGGCAGCCAGATTCCTTCCAAGAAGGCCACAAGTAGAGCATGAAAGTAACAGCCTTCCCCCATTGTTCATTTTCTAAATCTGGCATTTGGAGGTACACTGCATCTGAATATGGAGCTTCTGTTCAGCTATCACGGGTGACAGCTGGCATGTTGAACTGGAAGCTAAGGAGAACAGAGCGGGGGACTCTGCATGGGCTACAGTTCTCAGTGGTAGTCCGATGTTATTTGTAAATAGTGCTAGTCAGAAGGAGTTTTCTCTAAATCACGGAGAAATGGCCTCCAAAAATGCATCTTTCTTCTTCTGTTCTAGTAAGTAAGGGAAAGCACATATTTTGTGGCTTTTGTGACAGGATCCTCAATGTTATTGAAACTTATTAGTTATATATTGCTGCGGGGTGGGGGAGGTGTGACATCTTATGAAATCATATCTTGGCTTAACGCATCTGGAAGGAACCTCATGCTCCTCTGTTCACCTTAAAATTTACATGTGATAAAAGAGGACAGCAAAGATTTACAAGGAAGGAGACAGCAATCAATTATCGGAATGTCCCCTGCCCGAGTTACTATAATGGAGGCTCTCTTCTTGCCCCGGCAAGCCAAAACAGAACTTCCCTTCTGAGTTGACAGGCTACCATAGCAGAAGCTGGGGTACTTTGTAAGAAATATCTCATAGATTTGACATTTTCTAAGGGCCTCTCCCCCCACCCCCCCAAATCTTCTTTTGCAGGTTTCAACCAATCCTGGGGAAAAGATAAAATGCTACTGCAGATCATAGAATCAAAGAATCTTGGAGCTGGAAGGGACCCAAGTGTCTTCTAGTCCACTCCCCCCCCCCAATGCAGGAATCTCAGCTAAGCACCCATGACAGGATGTAAGGATGTTTTGGTGCTGACTAAATGGTACCTACGTTCTTCTCCACAGTACTGTACACAGAAACTTGTCTTACTGAAAGGCTACAGTGCAATCCTATTCAGAAACAACCCCAGTTCAAAGGGACGTATTCCCAAGTGTGAATGCCTCCCTGAGTCAGTACTGGGTACTCTACACTGACTGGTGGTGTCTCTCCAGGGTTTCATGGAGAGGTACTTTTATGCACATGAGCCCATCTGCATGCAAAGCATATACTCTACCTCTGGTGATGCTTGCAGAATCCTTAGAATCATTTCAAATGCTTTTGTAAAACAAAACAAAACCTAGCAACCTTAAGCATATGAAAATATGGCCACTTGTCCACATATTTGCACACATAGCACCTGTAAAGACACCGCACCTCCCTAGCAATGCCTTCTGCACATTTCCCAGCTAGCCATTCGTGTGCATGCACTGCCTTGCTCACCAAGTCATACTTATGGCATGCTGCTGGAAGTGCCCCTCTTTTGGGCGACATGGCAAAAGTGGGACACTGCATATGGTGATGCCTCTACAGGTCTGGCTGGCAGTGGGCTGCCAGGGAACTGCAATGTGCAGATGTGTCAAGCCCAGCATACGTAACTGTGTGAATAGGACCTGCAGCTGACCTCTTATGTGGGTTGGGTCTACACTATATTTGTCTTTAATGAAAAATATGATATACTGCTGTCGCTGCCTGAAAGAGGAAGAGGTCCACATGTGGTTGTCCTCTGATGATCTGGTCGGTCTCTTCCCTCTGTGTCCATCTCTCCTCCCCCTGCTCCCTGGTCCTCACTTGCTTCTGGGCATTTCTGCCACTTGAGCATTTCATTCATGTTTTCCCTCCCCCCCCCCCTTCCCCATCTCTCTCTCTCTTTCAGAGAAATATGTATGTCTGTGTGCGAGTGTGTGCGTGGGCGGCCTTTGAAAGGCTGTCAGTCAAGCCACTGAGCTGAAAAGAGATGAGAGGTATGGGGGAGAGCGGTTTTAATGGGGGATGTGGGCGGCTGTTGTTGCTACCGCAGCCAGCCAGCCATGCAGCCCTTCCCTGTGGGGGGAGCATCTGCATAAAGCATGGGGATGGAGGCTTTCCGCCACTCAAAATGACCCTCCCCAAACACATGAAGTCTCTTCACCTGCCACAGTGCCTGAAGCAACACAAAGGAGGAGGCGAGGGCCATGACTGCAGACTGCCTTTGACATCTGCTGGGCTCAGTTTCCCTGTAAGCCACGCATTTCTGTTACACCTTGAGGAAGGCAGGTTGCATCCTGAAAAACAGGGGAATGGTTTAGAGAGCTTTATTAGCCAGGGGTTTTGTCTTACAGCTGGAAGGACCCAGCATTGTGGAAAGCAGATGGGGACCCTTCACAGCTGTAAGGTTTTCGCTTCCTAAAATATAGGGGCAAGCAATAGCAGAATTTGGGAACATATTGTGGGGAGGTGGAGCAGGTATACTATGTAGAGAATCGAGCTGTACATCATTATTGGGCTGGCGCTCTGCAGTGTGTGGCGGCAGCCTGTGTAGCAAGAAATAGGTGGGGGTTTAATAAAGGGGGGGGCTTTTCCACAAATGAACTGAGGGTTGGAGCAGGCCAGCCCAGGGCTTAGCCCCCAAACCTATCTCCAAGTGTCACAACTCAAGCCTGGTCTGCACGAAGAAGAGAGCGCTCCAGTGCATGTGCAGAGAGCCCCTCCTCGCACCGCCGAAAAAACCACAGCGAACACCTCCATCCGGGAGACGGAGGCCGGCTTCCTCTGTTGAGGTGAGTCAGGTTTGAAGCTCTGCAGAGAGTGTAGGGGCGTCGGGACGGCGCGCGAAGCGTTTCTGGGAGGCTTTTACCTCACCGGCGGGAAAGAGGGAGAGAGAGTTGCATTGGCGTGGCCTTCCGCTTGGCGCCGTGAGGTACCGGTTTTTGTGTGTGTTTTTTTAGTGGGGGGCGGGAGACGGCTTTGAATTGTGCCGTGGGGTGGAGCTCTGCAGCGTGGAGTTGGGGTGGGTGGGTTTGCAGACCAGACTGCCTGAGCGACGAAGAGGAGGGGGCCTTTGCAGTGGGTCGAAGGAGAGGGAGAGAGCGCGCACCCACCACACGCACGCGCGCGCGCGCAAACCCCTCTCTCCCGGCCTTGCCTCTGGTGGTCTCTTCCGCAGCGTGAGTCTCCCGCCTCTCTTCGCTTCCTTTCCAAATACCTGAGGCGCGGCGAGATTGAGCAGGTGGGGGCGTGAGGGGGCGGAAGGGAGAACGCGGCTGTGGGTGCTGCTGTTGCCGTGGGAGGGGGGAAGGAAAGGCGGCTGGGAGAGCGCGCGCAGCCCCGCCAGAGCGGTGGGCGGGAAGCCCCTGGAAGGGAAGCGGGCGCGGGGGGGGGGAGGGGAAGGCGCCAAGGCAGAGAGTCCAAGGCGCCTGCTTCGCGCGCGCCGGCTGCGGCTCCTGAGGCGAGGTGAGGGCTCTTTCCCGCGCGGGTGTTTTTCGCGTGCAGCTGTTGCTCCAGCTCTGCTTTTCGCTTCCGGAGGGGTCCCCCGCCGCCTCCCCGCTGGTCAGCGTCGGCGTCCGGGAGAGGAGGTGGCGAGCGGGCGCCAAGCCGCGCGGATGCCGAAGTGGGTGCGCGGTGGCGCGCTCGGCGTGGGCTGAGGAGGGCGAGGGATGAACAGTCGCCCCTCCAGGCGCACCGGCACTGCCTGGAAACGAAATAGACGCAGGCAGCCCGGCACCAAGCGGTCAATATTAGCGGGTTTTTTTAAAAAAAATAATATTATTATTTTGGGTCTGTTTACGTCGCTCCTTAGCGCGCGCGCTCTCTCTCACACACACGAGCAAAGCCCACAGTGGCGTCCTGTTGTCCTTCGTGCGTGTGGTTAATACTAAAAACGAGTAATGCATATGTGTGTGTGTGTGTGTGTGTGTGTGTGAAAGATTCCTCCTGTGTTGGTTGGTCAATGTAGGGAGCGCGCTCCAGCTGGGGAAGCGAGGTGCTGTTTGTGTGTTTCAGTTCTAGTCACTGCACTGAGTAGCTAAAACCTGATCTCCCAATTCCGGACTGCAGTCGAATATTAACAACGGCCAACCAGGCTTCTCCCCCTTTCCCCTTCAAGTGTTATCTCCTGGGATAACACTTGACTAAAGCCGACCTGATGAGACAACCCGGAGTCGCAATGGTAGCCCATCACTTTCTGACCAGGCTAGATGCTGAGAAAGCCCTACTGGGTCGGTAGCGCGCCGGTAGTGGAAAGCCCACTGCTTCTGAGTGCTGTTTGCTTGCGACCTTTGTGCGGCAGCCCAGCCACATCGCGGGAAAGGCTGGATGGTTGGAGGGGGGCGGGAGAAGGCTGCTGCGGCTGGTGCAAAGTGAATAGTAGTCTTATAAGAAGGGGCTTTTTTTTTGTTAGCCAACAGGCAAAATTATTATTTTGTTTCTGATTAAATCGCCTAAGTTTCATATTAGAGGAAAACCAGCAACGTGATCCTATTTTCCCAACTTTTCCTTTTATTTTAATCTGTCTAATTAAAACGTTCCAAAGTTAGGCACACGGGTCCTGGGTTTTTGGAATAGGTATTAGACATTAAAAGCCTGCCAGCTGTTTTTTTTCCCTGAGGGGTTGATAACTTGCTGCTTTGGATTTTTAATTTTTAAACCTGTTTTGTTATGTTTCTGCTATTCCCGTAAAGCTTTTTTTTTTTATTGTATAAGAAGAGGTGTATGTGTGTATGTATTAGAGTCGAATCCAGATACAGGCGTCTCATAGGTCTCTGAGGGATGCATGCAGAACTCCAGTAGAATTTCACCTTGTTAATTAAAAGTCAGCACTTTAAAAAAAATGCTGCTTGTTGCTTGTCTTTGGCATCTCATGATCTAGAGAAGTGCAACTCCAGTAGAAGCAATGGGGAGAAAAAGCAACCTTTTTGTAATGTCCTTTGTACAGGTTATATGAAAGCTGTTGTCAAAAAAGGAGAGCTTCTCCCTTGTCTGGTACCTGTTGTGAGAGATCAAGGCTTGCAGTTGGTCTAAGAGGTTTTCTATTAGACCACTAAAACAAATAACTTGCAAGCGAGAGCCTGTTTGAACCCAGATGCTTTGGAAAGGGTTACTTGCCTGCATGTCTGAAGACAGGGGTTCTATCCAAGTGAGCAGTGTATGTTATATATATGGCGAAGGGCTGCAATTCTGGGCCCACCTCAAATTGCTTGCAAGAAATATGCATCTGTGAATATGGTGGAAATGGAAGGCGAGTGAGACCTTAATTAACCTTAATTAGTTTGACTATGCTTTTCCATTATTGTCTACTTTTGTATATTATCTGCCTGTCTGTTATGTGGTTCCAGTATTCCAGACAATCCTTGAAGGCAGTCCCCACATCTTGAGAGATCCTGTTCGATGGGGGTGGGGAGAAGGCAGGGGAAAAGGAAAGCATCTGCTGAAATGTGTGCTGTGCTAGGTTTATTGGTTGATTATGGGTCTTTTTAAAAATGTGGAATTGTTTTTGGTAATTAAGATGTTTAAGCCTCATCCATTATGTTTTTGTAATAGGAGCTGCAATATGGACATAGTTCTTGATGGAACAGGGAAGTCTGGTAGCCTTTTGTTTTATACAGCAATCACATATGTTCTTGTGACAGACTAAAAATTTGGTCATTAAAAAACCCCTACTTTAATCAGAACCATATTTACTCTGATGGCAATTCTATATTCATCTGTTATGGTTATGTTTTCAGAGCCATGTAGGCTTTTATGACACAATTGTATACTGTATAATGAGCAAATATTCTTAAAAAAATAAAATCCTTGAAGTGAGACTATTTCCTGGCTTTACCTTTTGCCATACCATAGTATACTTCTCAAGCTCAGTCTAAGCATTAATGTTAATCTGTGGAAGTTGCTTGGAATATAGTCGTACCTTGGAGCTTGAACACCTTGCAAGTCAAATGTTTTGGCTCCGAACGCCGCTAACCCGGAAGTGAGTGTTCCAGTTTGCGAACGTTCTTTGGAACCTGAACGTCTGATGCGGCTTCCGCAGCTTCCGATTGGCTGCAGGAGCTTCCTGCAGCCAATCAGAAGCCATGCCTTGGTTTCTGAACATTTTGGAAGTCGAATGGATTCCGTTTGACTTCCGAGCTACCACTGCACTTCCTTTGTGGTGACGTTTTCCCGCCTCCACCATACTGCGTTGCACTCCCACATTCCATGTGATTTTTCTACCTAGTCCAGGTAACTTCTGTGGCAGTAGGAACATAAGAAGAGCAGGTCAGCATCACTTCTTGTCCAGCATCCCACTCTGAGTGGATACTTATGGGGAGCCCCCAAGTAGGGATCTAAGCACAACACCACTCTCCCCACTTGTGATTCCCAGCAATGGTCATTCAGAGGCATATACTGCCTCCAACAATAGTGGTAGAACGTAGCCATCATGTTAGCTGGGATAGGTCAGTAGGTAGAGGATGAGACTCTTAATCTCAGGGTTGTGGGTTCAAGCCCCACATTGGGCAAATGTTTCCTGCATTGCAGGGGTTTGGACTAGATGACCCTTGAGGTCACTTCCAGTTCTACAGTTCTATGATTATATATGGCTAGTAGTCACTGTTAGCAATTTTTTTTTTGCCATAAATTTGTCTAATTTTCTTTTAAGGCCACCCAGTGTGGCTTGTTCTGGCAGTGGCTACAAAAATAATGTGGGTGGCAGCACTACATGTTGGTATAATAACAGGTGTAAAGCGCCACTTGAAAACATAGCCTTACACTGAGTTCTGCTTAGATCAGTATTGATACTCTTGTTGATAGTAATAGTCGAAAATCTCAAGCACAGAAGCATTTCCCAGCTTTGCTACTTAAAAATCCTTTTGAAGATTCCAGGGATTATATGGGCCTTTGGTCTGATCCAACAGGACTTTTCTGAGCATGATAATTGTATCCCAGCAACGATATTGGCCACCCCCAGTTTGGGGGAAACTACACTGTATCTGCCCCTGAGGAATATGGAACTGCAGGGACTCCACTATAGCAATAGTCTCCCAGATTTGGAACAGCCGAGCCAAGTACAATTATCATTGCATAGTACACCATGTCATTTCTTTACTCTCTCACTGCTTAGACTGCCAATGGCAGAAACTTGCTGCCTTGGACTAATCAACCTGCTTGCTTGCCTTTCAACCCTTCCACTGCAATTTATTTTCCTCTTTCATCTTGCCCTTACCAGTGGCTGTACCCAGTTCTGACACAATGCTGGCCTTGAATGCCCAAGTGTTCTCTGCTGCAAATAAGTACAGATTCTCTGGTGAGTCTGGCTTAGATGGCAGATTCATGTTTCTGGTGTCCACTTCTAAAAAACAATCAGATATGCACCTAAAACCATTAGAAAAATCCTTATGTCCATAAAGCTGCTGAGACCAGAAGCTCCAGGATTCCATGCAGAGGAAGGAGGAGACACCAAATCTAGATTTTTCACTAGGAAGCTCAAAGGTCTGATAATAGATTTGCATAAAATTCCATAAAAGCACCTTATGTGAAGAACTCATAGTCTACTCTACTAAAGAGACTTGGAGAACTTGGACTAACATTTTAGTAAGTATTTTTGTGCCTTACTGTTGTTTGTAATTAATGGTCATTCTTCATTCCATGATGGGGTCCCATGATGAAGTATAAATGACAAAAAATAAAGAACACTATAAATGTTAAATAAGATTAAAAACACAGCTTTCAGCCATTAAAACAGTTCGGCAGCGAGCCATAAAAATAACCATGCCTTTGCTTACACTCCTTCCAATGTCCGTGAAAAGATACTGTAAACAGTGATGCAGAGATCAAAGCATTGTACTGCATTAGCAAATGCACCCCCACACCTGGCCACTACCACATAAACACATAATGCCGAAGCAGGATGTGTATTTTTAAGAAACTGGTATGCTGGTTATCTTCACTTTTCCAAGCTGGGGTCAAGTAGTAGTGGTTCCATGTGCTGCCTTGTGGTATTTTCACTATTATTTCCCAAATCTGAATCCCGCCTATGTGCAATTCCAGAAGAGTATTTCACCTTCTGCATGTTAGTGGTTGATAATTTGGCAGCCACAGTAAGATGTAGCACAATTTCCCCCCTACCATTTAGTAAGTGGGCTCTCTCTGTCACTGAGTAAAGTACATTGGCACACCATAAAGCTTGCCAATAAGCGCTCTAGTATTGTGCTTTCTCCTCCATATGTTTTCAGGGGGAAAGCAGGGGTGGGGGGGAGGAGGGAGCAGAGAAACAATTGGTGCCAAATCTGCATCTGTGTTAGACTCAAAATTCTGCTTGCCTAAATCGCAGCCGAGTTCCTTAAATAACAAAATTAGCTTTCCTAATTCCCGTTGACTTTTTCTAACCTCCACAGACTTTTGCATAAAAGGCACAAGCGTGAGCATTTATTCTTTTTAACACAAGGGGAATCCCAGGCAATAGGAAGTCTTGATTCATATATTTAAGCAATTTTACTCCACACACTGCAGTTCAGAACTACATTACAGAGAAAATGCATTACATGCTATCAGCGCAGTTGATACAATACAAGCAGAGACTTATTATGTAGCAGCTACCTACTGCTTAGTATATTGGGAAATGTGTTATATAGTTGTGCTATTAAATTCTCATCTCAAGAGCTGTATGCTATACATTACTATGAAGAATGAAATTAAGGGACTAACTGCCCTCACATAGACTGACTGCCTATGTCTTCCAGCCTCAACAAAGGAGTAAAATTTCTTGATACCCTAAATGACTGTGCCCTAGAGCAGTTGGTCATGTAACAAGGCTAGAGAGATCGCAACTCTGGGCCCTAATCTTTAAGTAGCACCCAATACCTGGTGCAATATGCAAGTGTTGCTGAAACAATTGGGAGCAATGACCATAATGCTATTAAATTAAATATACAGTGGTACCTCTGGTTGGATGCGGCTGGCTCGCCAGCTGCAGCTTCGTCACGCTGGCCACGTGACCCAGAAGTGTCTTCGGACGGCGGCAGCTCAGGGCCTCTAGAGCGAGATGAGCACGCAACCCTATAGTCGGACACGACTGGCCCGTACGGGCAGGGGTACCTTTACCTTTACCTTTTTACCTCTGGTTACGAACCTAATTCGTTCCGGAGGTCTGTTCTTAACCTGAAACCGTGCTTAACCTGAGATACTACTTTAGCTAATGGGGCCCTCCCACTGCCGCTGCACGATTTCTGTTCTCATCCTGGGGCAAGGTTCTTAACCTGAGGTACTACCTCCGGGTTAGTGGAGTCTGTAACCCAAAGTGTTTGTAACCCAAGGTGTTTGTAACCCAAGGTGTTTGTAACCAGAGTTACCACTGTACATTTAAATGTACATTTTAATCACCAATCGCCAAGTAAATCCAACATGGTAACATGTGATATCAAAAGAGGAAACTGCCCAGAAATGAAGGGATGGGGGATGGGGGGTATTTAAAAAGATGAAAGGCAAAGCCAAGAGGGTCAAATCAATCCAAAACATCTTCACTGAGCTATGACTCCAAGACTTTCCTTGCCAGACTTTGCCAGTTCAGACCCTATGAGTGTATATGCAACATAATTTTTTTAAAATTTTTTGCCCCAACGTGCATCACTTTACATTTGTTTATATTGAATTGCATTTGGCATTTCACCACCCATTCACTCAGTTTGGAGAGGTTTTTTTGGAGCTCTTCACAACCTTTTTGTTTTAACAACCTTGAACACTTTAGTATTAGCAAACATGGCCATTTCACTGCTCAGTCCTAACTAGATCATTTATGAACAAGTTACAAAGCACATCCAGCAGGGACTTCACTTTCTCTATTCCTCCATTGGGAGAACTGTCCATTTATTCCAGTTCTTCTTGTTGTTAACCAGTTCCTGACCCACAAGAGGAACTCTCCTCTTATTACCTGACTGCCAAGCTTTACTCAGAAATCCCTGTTTCACCATACGTATGGAAGCCAGACAGCTGTGGCCATTCATGCTACTAGTTTCTAAACCTAAACACACCAGTGAATAAGCCCCATTGATCATAGTAGAATTTACTTCCAAGTGAACATGTGTAGGATTAGTTATGGCTATTAATCTTTAATGTGTGATGCATTCCTAAATCTTATGAATAAATATGAGAAATGCAGAGTTTTAAAACATTTTCAACATGTTGTAGATGATTTGACGTACAATTACTTTGGGGAATTTCCCCCCTCACCATTTTTTATTAACCCTGCTCCCATTCCAGACCCGTTTTGGAGAGGGAGGGAAGTTCTACCTTACAATGCATAGCTATGTAAGTCTACTCAGAAATAAAACCCATTTAGTTCAATCAAACAGACACGTATCTAGGAGTATAGGATTGCAGTCTGAATCCATGTCTGATAAGTGGCACTTCTTTTAAAATATCACATGTTTCTCTACTTCTACACTGAGCTAAATATGAAGCATCTAAGGACTGGCTTGTTTTTCTGTTACCTTTGCTAGCCGTTAATGGCTTCACTAACACAAGTGATACAGTGCTGCTCTATTGGCCAGGATTCTACTAGCCTTGTGCTGCGCTGGTGGAAGCTTATGCAAGGACTACCATTGGGGGTTTTCCCCTTCCCACCCCATGGTCTCTGTACACTTCCCCCAAATCCACGTGGGGTGTGCGTGTGTGTGTGGGTATGTCAGAAAAACTTGCAGAGCAGCACAGATAGGAAGGAGAATGGGAATCACTTTGTGTGGCAAGCTGAAATCTTGTCCTGATGGACCAGTGATGTTGAACTTGAATTCCTCCATAAGGTCTCAATGGATGGCTTCTGTTCTGAAGAATAAAAATGATGAGGCAGAGTTTATGTTAATATTTGAATTTTGATAAGTCGTTAAAAATAAAAGCCTACTTTTTTATAGTTTGTACAACCTGCACAACTTCTGTAAAACTTAAGGTGACCCATTCTTTCCACTGTAAAATAGAAATCTACTTTTTCCAGCAAATTAACACTTTGAAAGCTTTTTAGTGGTAAAGCACCCCAGGCAAGTGCATTGCTAGGCAATTATAATATGCTACCACTGATATATAAAAGGTGCAAGGCTGCAGACCAAAATGGCTTTTAGCACCAGAGGGGGGAAAACACTGTAATTGCCTTAAAATGCAGTGCCTGGAGTGTCTAGCTTCCATTATGAACTGGAATTCATGCATTTTACATGTGTGCACATGCACACCACAGAGAGAGCTCCCTGAGAAAAAGCAATTTGTGAGTGTGTGTCATCACATAAATAAATGGCACCAATAAACCAACAGAACGTTTAAAAGTAATAGATATAATTTGCATCTATATGCTTGCAAAGCTGTGCATCTGAAATTTAGGGTGGTTCCCACCCCCACCCCTTCCCTTTAGCATGTGAAAGTTTTTGAGAAACGCTGTGGAGTCCCTAAGACAGTTGGATGGTGCCTTGTATGCCGCCTCCTGGCAACTCCTGCAGCCAAGCTGGTGCAAAACGTATTGCTCTGCTTTCATTTGGCCCATACCAGTGAGGCTGAGAGTGGGGGTCTTGTCATCTGGGCAGCCCAGGACCTTCATGCACACTGCCTAGGTTTGTGCCCTGAGGAGGTCACTTCAGTGCTGTTAACGCATCAGTTAGACTTCACCCCCAGAGGCGAATTCCATTGTCTCTCAAAGCAGATAGATGCCAGCTATCAGTGCAAGCTTTTCTACTTGCCACGTGGAACAAACCCCCTTTCCTCCCTCTGAATGCTGTCCTGGGGGTTCTCTTGTGCCCCTCAGAGCTGATTGAGGGGTACAGGGGAAGGAGGAGAGGAAATCTGGCTCTATGTGTTGGGTAGCATTTCCTTGCCACTAGTCTCCTACATCACTGGGCTTGGGGTAACATTTCAAGACCAGATACCATTTTGCTGAGACTGCGTCATGAAACACAGGCAAGCTTATGTACTGTTTGTCACTTGGAATACATTAAACATTCCCAACCCTTTGTGTGATCAGATGCAGCATGCAGGTTTCAAAGATTTCTCTTGCAATCACACCTAGACCCTTGGCACTGAAAAAAGCTGCAGTTCTCAAGAGTGTTGCATTTTAGTAAGCCTGGAGGCGTGTAGAATGCTCAGTGACTTAGAAAGAGAACAAAAACAGTGGCCTAGCAGAATTAGGTAAATTTTTGAAAATATATTCTGTTCATATATTGGTTGCCTCTTCGGAGTTTACTGCAAACACAAGCAACTTCTTCTTCTTTATTGAATTTATATACCGCCCTATACCCAGAGGTCTCGGGGCAGTTCACAGAAGAAAATCAAAATATATAACTACAGAATACACAGTCAAAACAAAAACCCACCACATTTTGAAAGGGCATAGGATATCAGTTAAATCAACCAAAGGTCTGGTTAAAAAGGAACTTTTTTGCCTGGCACCTAAAGGTGTATCATGAAGGTGCCAGGTGAACTTCCCTGGGGAGAGCATTCCACAGATGGGGAGCCACTTCAGAGAAGGCCCGTTCCCGTGTTGCTACCTTCTGGACCTTTCAAGGAGGAGGCACACGAAGAAGGGCCTCAGAAGATGATCTCAGGGACCGGGCAGGTTCATATGGAAAGAGGTGGTCCTTGAGGTACAGTGGTGCCTCGCAAGACGAAATTAATCCGTTTCGTGAGGCTCTTCGTATAGCGGTTTTTTCGTCTTGCGAAGCAAGCCCATTGACAGCTTAGCGGATTAGCGCTATTAGCAGTTTAGCGGCTTTTAGTGGATCAGCTGATAAGTGGCTTAGCGGCTTAGGAAAAGGGGGGGAAAGGGGGAAAAACCCTCAGGAACTCGCAAGACATTTCGTCTTGCGAAGCAAGCCCATAGGGAAATTCGTTTTGCGAAGCGCCTCCAAAACAGAAAACCCTTTCGTCTAGCGGGTTTTCCGTCTTGCGAGGCGTTCGTCTTGCGGGGCACCACTGTATTGCGGTCCTGAGTCATTTAAGGCTTTTAGGTCAAAACCAGCACTTAGAATTAACAGTGAGCTAGTAGTTCTGGCTGAATGAACTGGACATTTTTGCCTACCTAGGTAGCAGTTGCGGAAGAATAACCCTGAGTCAGTAACCATAGGCACACTTGGCTATGGAAACAAGCTGTTTAATATATTTTTGGGGTTCCATTTGTAGATTCTCTTTAAATATTTTATGATGTGGCAGGGATCTGGTGCATTCACTATGTTGTGCAAAAAGATGTGGGACTCTGGCTTGGGTGCTGTGCCTTTAAAAGCTGTGCAACAGGTGAGCATTCAGCACAGATGCTACATTTCCCTAGTGTGAACATGTAGTGAAGAGGAAATATTTACATGTTGAATTTCTGCCTATTAAGAAGCTTCAAGTACAGGCAGATGCTCTGGATGCAAATAACCACCATTCCTAAGAAATGTAAAATTCTCATCTCCAGCTATGAAGTGTGTGTCTGGCCTAATTTGGACACAGGAGAACACATTGAGAGAATTCTAATTTCCTAGAGAGAGAACTTGGTGCTTTTCAAACAATAGATCATCTGATATTTTACATAGCAGCCAGACACATTCTAGGACAAGGCTGGCACACCCAGGGAACATCTAGAGTTTCTGGAAATTAGTACCCTTACTTTTTGCCTGCTGCATCTGAAAATGTTAACTGTAATTTGGAGGAGCCAAAACCAATCCATCTTTCTCTGTTGCATACTGCCAGCCAGAGTGAGCTTTAAAACAGGAGCATTTAGGATTAAATCATACTGAGGGCCAGACTAGAAAGAACTGTTAATTGCACATGGAATGGGGAGAGGAAGCTTAACTCTTTCTCTTCCTGCTATGGTCCCAACAAGAATCCCTTCATAGAAGCTGCTCTTTGCATCTCGAGGGAAGCTCCCATTGGTGCCAGTAGAGGCCTCCCTGGAAATGCAAATAGCAGCTGCAGATAGAATGAAACTTCAAATCCCCCCTGTCCTGGTCCTGAGGCTGCTGCTCTGCCTTCTCTGTGGCTGCTATCAACATGACCAAAAAGTACTGAATCTGCTCATCGACTGAATTCATTTGCCAGGCCCAGAGCTGCATGGGCTGCTGCAGCCTTAAGGGAAAAGTCTGCAAGACTGAGCATAGCCCCCTCCCCAACAAGAGCTTAAGGTGGTTTGGAAGAGGGATTGCTGCCCATGGCGTACACACTTCTCCCGCTAGTGACCCTGATAAACACTGTAAGGTACCCTGATGTATTACAGCATCTTTAGAAGGATTAGACCACTGAGAGGTTAATTACATGAGAGCAGGATTGAAAGACCATGCGGTTTACCCACTGAAAGCTAAACGGGACCTTAAATTACAGTGACATTGCAAAATTCTAGTAAGGAAATTATTTTGAGAAAACATGTTGACATTTATTTTTCACCCCTGTTAGAGGCATATGTTGTTGATTTTCAAGTATGGAAGTCTGCAAACAGGACCTAAGTACATCAGCATCACTCTCACTCTTCATGATTCTCAGCCACTATACACAGGTGTACAGCCTTGAATAGTAGTAGACCATGTTGCTGTATGGTACTCTATGTGGAGCCTTTGTTTTGAGTACCAAGGCTGAGGTGTGCTCAGATCCATTCCTGGTTATCCCCAAGTTTTCTTTATTTCAGCAGTCTAATTTATATTAGGGGAGTTGCTATTGTTGAACTACTTAGACGTTTGTTTGTTTTTACAATCAAACAATATATAAATATTGTTAAATAAAAATAAACAATTGACTCTTTTGTTGTGACTAGATCCCATTCCATAATTTCTATCAGTACTTGCTCATGACTGAATTTTGCCCTTTGTGCAGAACTGTTCCCCTACTAATATATTTTTATTATATTCCAAGTGGTCAGTCTTACTTTTGAAAACAGCTGAGTACAAGTTATTTTTAAAAGGTTATGGAAGCTCTAATGCACATACTAGGTTCCCTCTACCAAAGAGGTTTCGCTTTTCAATGAACAGAGCCCACTTGTTTGTGTATTCTTTTGTACAGCTCCTTTCACTGAAATAATAAATGAAGATGCCCATGTATTCTGCAATTGCGTACTGTATCAACAATGCAAACTATGGGCAGTCTGGATTGGGATAGTATGGTGGCAGAAACGATTGCAAAAAAGATCATAAAGATGCCAACGGATATTTGCATTTACTGTCTTGAGTATCTGTGAGTCTAGTGTAATATGGTGTGTGTTAATGAATTTTTAAAAATAGAAGCTGACTTTAAACTGGAAAACATTAGCCCCCACCCAAAAAAAGAAACCACAGTCACGACTTGCCAGGTAAAAAAACCACCCTCTATTAAATAGTAAGCGACTTCTGGTGTGAATCATATCCTTTTGAAGTATGTTTTCTAGGTGATTGAAGTCATATGGGTTGATTGATAGTTGAGTTATATAAATGTAGGTTCCTGCCCCACACCCTAATTTAAGTACACAATGGATATCAATATTTTTTTTAGCCTATTAAGCTCTCTTCCATACAGTAACTAACACAAGCCATCAAACATCTTAAAAATAGATAGTGTTGTTATCCTGATTTTGGTGAACCACAGAGGTTGCTGATTTTGGTTGACCATCTGCCAGGTTTGTAAGACAAGCCCTCTTGAATTTTTGGTTGGAATCCAACATAGTGCTAAGTAAGCATTCCTCAGTGCAAGAATTTCTGCTCATTCAACAAAACATTCTCCCCCTGTGTACCCCCTAAATATGTTATAGGGGTTACTCCGACACCCCCCCCCCGGGACAGATTTGGAGCACAGGAGGAGAAGGGAGGAAAGACCTGTTGCACAGGTAGAAATCCTTGTCCTGACAGGATAGGTTAGTTGAATCCTGCCCCTTCTGTTGGAATTCAGTATCTTTTCATAGTTGAAAAAACAAACAAACCCTGACCAGACAGGCAAACTCTTTGGCTAATGATTGACACTAAGGGATGCATGTGGCCACCGTAATTAGTGGCCATTGGTTACATATGCACCCTCCAGGTTTAAATGCAGTATGCCTCTTGAAGTCGACTGCTGTGGAGCAACACCATATCCCATTATGTGCTGAAGTACATTTGGAATCTTTTATGTCCTCAGAGTTATGCTCTGGGTTAAGAGAGAGAATGAATGGAAATCTTTTTCCATAATCTTTATCAATGCCGATTTTCATGTTGCCTTTTATGAAACCATCACTGCCTCCCAGTGGTACAAGCTAGCATCAGATATGAAATAAAAGAGAGTTTGTGAGTGCAGAAGCTGATGAAGTATGTGTAGCCAATTTCATCTGTTATTGTGTTTGATATTGGTATGCTGAGTTTTGTTAGACTGTAATGGTGTTTTGGACAGCAATAAGCACAGTGAGATACAGTATATATATAATCCCAGCTGAAGGATAAGATGATGCAGGAGCTTCCTGCAGCCAATCAGAAGCCACAGAAGCAGCGTCAGACATTTGGGTTCCAAAGAACGTTTGCAAACCGGAACACTCACTTCCGGGTTTGCAGCGTTCAGGAGCCAAAATGTTCAAGTCGCAAGGCGTTTGACAACCAAGGTACAACTGTATTCAAGCTATTTTTAAAAAAATACTATGTGGAAGAGAGACTTTATAATGGAGACATCTCTCCCCCCACCCCACCCTGTTTGTGCCCATGATGGCGCATTGGGCTACCACCTGGATGAAACTAAGCAGACTTGGGTCTATATGTCACCTTGGGTTCCATGATGGAAGAATGGTGGAATACAAATGTAGGGTAGGATGGTCATCATCATCATGAAGCTGGAACTTCTGTGTTAAAATCAGCTAGCTTAATAAATAAGTACTTGAGAAAGTTTACGCATCTGACTATGTCTGCATTAATGTGTCAAAGCAATTCTACCCGTAGGCAAGTAAGGAAGTGTTCAGATTTGTGACTCCTTTTTGTCTCTGCTGCCACAGGAAACCTTTACAGGAAGAGTAGCAGGATCCCATATTAGCAGGATCCCATTATCCAAGGTAGCTACAAACTGTAGTAGTAGTAGTAGTAGTAGTAGTAGTAGTAGTAATATGATTTCAAAATTATTAGACCTGTCAGTAGCTCTTTGTGTTTGTTGATTGTATTGTTTGTATATTGTGTTTGTAGGTGAAATATTCATAAAGAATCACTGAGAGTTAATATCTGGTCCTTTTATTTGTGGTCTTCATAATTTTGCAGGTAATTGGTAGGTAGCTAATGGACTGAGTAGTATAATAGATGAATGAAAGTATCAATCCTTCTACAACATATAGCCAGATGTTTAAATGACAGAGAAGTCCTTCAGCAGTTCCCTCTTGGAAGAAGATATGAAACTACATTTCTGTGATGTGGAATTGCTCTGTTGCTAGCTCAGCTAGACAGCTAGGTGCTTGAGCAGAATGGGGCATTTCTTCTCAGGGTCTAATAATGCATGGATGACCAGCACATACACCCAAAGAGGCTTTCCCTGATGTCCTGCCCCCTGCTGAAATCAGGTTTGCACTAAACCTATTGTAGACAACAGAATGCATTTTTCAACACTAATTATGTCATGGGAACGATTTGGGAACCCCCAGGGGATGTACTCTGTCACTTGAAATATCCCCAGATTCACCCTCCTGACTTCTTTCCCTGATCACAGCATTCAGCACTCTGCTGCATGGCCACATTCTAACCTTTCCCTGGGTAGCATTTGCATGGTGAATATGATATGTGATGCTAATGATGTAGCTGCAGCATTCTCTATTTCCTGTTATTGTGATGTTTTTTTTAAAAAAATTGCAGCCAAAGTCTCAGAAATCTCCTCAAGTCCATTTCTGTATCTGTGGAGGAACTGGGTCACACATTAGGTTGTATGAGCAAATACGTTCTCAGGGATGGTAATGTGAAGAAAATTCTATAACATCTGATTCAGCCCACACTTTCCTGTCTCACACCTTAATGTGTGCCAGTTGGAAATTGCTGTTAGATTGGTTCTGAGCCTTCTTTGTGAAAGAATCTATATTAATGGACTTCTTAGAAATTGGTCTACATTTTGTATTAGAAAATGATTGCAAGTGCTTCCTTAAATTGTGTTTTGAAGGAATAATTGATACATAATCACATTTGATGATGAGTCTCCTTTTTATTTATTTATTTTTTGCCAGGATGATAGGCTACTTAAGAATATAACAGCCCTGCAGGATCAAGTGAAGAGTCCATCTAGTCTAGCAGTCTCTTCCTAACATTGGCCAGCTGCATGCTTCTGGAAGGCCCACCAGGAGGCTAAATTTTACAAGAAAACAATGTGGTGGTGTGACCACTTTTCTGAAAGATGCTGTCTTGAATATTGCCTCTGGTCATAGTGAACTGCTGTCCTATAGAGATCCAGTTCTTGCACTTGGATAAAATCAGCACTTATATGATTTGAGGGTAGCTACATTATTGGGTTTAATTCTGTAGATAAGTTTTATTATTCATGCAGATTATGCACGTGTGAGACTCCTAGGATGAATCAGAGCACATAGTAATAAATCTCTCTGCTTAAGATTGTTTCTTGAAAGTCTTAACAGTTCTCACTTCATGATACTGGATTCTTAAATGCAATTGGCACTATCTACCCACCTTCATTTCTGTGAAAGGTTCCCCTACCCCCCAAAATTGTTGCCTCTTTTGTTAAGAAGTGTGGAGAAAGGATTCCTGGTAGAGTTGCTCTG
This sequence comes from Podarcis erhardii, assembly GCF_964252035.2. Classification (NCBI taxonomy): domain Eukaryota; kingdom Metazoa; phylum Chordata; class Lepidosauria; order Squamata; family Lacertidae; genus Podarcis; species Podarcis erhardii. Next base: position 74,284,118 of record NC_138497.1, on the reverse strand, counting down.
ATGTATAAAATGGCTTTTCTTTGTCCATATGTAGTATTAGTAAACATCCTCTAGTGCAAAACTTACTCTGAATGCAGTTGAAGTACTTACATGTACAAGATATTTCAAAAGTGCAACTGGTCCTCATATATTCAGTCACACTTGAACTTTGGAAATATTTGATCTTTCTGTAAAGGATACATAAAAGCATGCCTTGCCCTATTTTTCACGGAGCAGCATATTTGCAGTGGATAGTTTTGTATAGTTGGAGTGGCCATGTGTTTTAGGCAATGGTTAGCAGTCGTGCCAGGGGAGCCACTGCAGCAAAAGTGAGGGACAAGTCTCTGAAGTGTGCTATGTTGATCCCTGGGGCAAGTAAGATGAGCCCTCTCTAGATTTTTGCTTCTGTCTTCAGAACCAAGTATGCTGCAGAGCAGTTTCAGGAAACCTAATTGTTTGACCAAAGCATAATTAGAAGTTCATGGTGGAAATATTGACTCAGACATAAAAATATTGATTGCATATGTTATGTGATTAATTAAGAGATCTGTGGGGAACAGACTTCTCATTCATGGATTATTGTACCAGCAATTTTGCAAATGGGCCATCTCTTTTCTTTTTGTCCCTTCTGTTGTCTCTATACCCACCCCACCCAGCCCATTACTGTACAGAAGCATTTTGATTCAGCTAAATGTGAGGTTCAATTTTAACACTTACTTGCTTACTTAGTCAAGCCCTTATTAGACATTAAAAATATAGACCATCATAAAACATCCATTTATAAACAACCTTCCCAGTTTGCAACTAATAATTATATCTCTAATTTCCTCCTCTTTCACCCTTGGCCACTCCTTTAGTTTATCTAATTTGTTATTGTTGGACTCCTTTCCATTCAATTTACTATGTAGATAATTAAATATGGAAATGAAATACTGAGACAATTTAGATTCTGCAATTGATGGGACAGCTGGTTGGTCACCAGCTTTCAGACCTCCATATACTCGCAACCAAAACACTTTGTTATTTTTGTTTTGATTGAGTCAGTTGGGACCATTTTTGGGTGGCATCTTTTTGTTTCTTTTGGGCCAGAACTAGGTGATATTTTCTTTTTTCATCAAAGTAGGAAGGTTCTAGTTTGGTACGGTTATCTTTGGAAATTTGGCACAATTATTTTTTTTTAAGTTGAAGACATTCATCGTTGAACCAGGGACTAGTTCTGTTTTTAAGTACCCTGACTTTTGGTGGAGTGTTAAGCTCTTCAAACATTTTGAAGATTTCACTATATACCGTACTTGCAGAATGTCAGTACAAGAATTGATGTTCTTTAGATTAAAGAGTAAAGGTAAAGGTAAAGGGACCCCGGACCCCAGGTTCCTAAAAGCAACTAAGTTTTTGCCCCACTGCTAGAATCATTTCCTGGGACGATTTTAATTGGGCCATTTGCTAATGTTGACAAAAAATTGTGTTGTTACGATTAGTTATTTCTAAATCAAAGCTTAAATTTATAGACATCAGCAATGTTTGGTGATTGTTTTCGGTGCGCGTCCCAATTCTAAAGTTCACTATCAGATTTACAATGTCACAAAGGACCAGCATATAGTTGATGACACTACACCCTGGTTGGGGGGGGGTTGTAAATTCCCTGTTCTTATCACCATCTATTGAACCATTCACAATTTGTAAGTTAAAATTATTACACAGCTCAAGCAAGCATATACCTTCCCTATTTATAACCTTATCTCTAAAGAGTCTTCCTATTTTCATTGAATATGCAACACCATTGGTGGTATTCCAATTTAATACTCACCCTAGCATTAAATTGTCGGCTATCATTAATGAGATGTTTGGGTATCTACCAATCAAACTTTCAATGTAAAAGTTTCGTTGTGACCAATTCTCAACAGAGATATTACTTGATGTAGCAAGGAGGGATATTGACATTTATAAGCAGCAAAATATCATTTTTGGAAGTTAAAAGTAGAGCTTGTGCAAATGAAGAGAATTTTTTTTTTACTTCAAACCCTAGGGTGTCTTTAAACAGACCACAAAGCATTGCTTTAGGCCAGCCCTTGGAGTTAGGTTTCGATGCAGGGATCGTATAAGATCATATAACTCCCCAAATGCATTTCTCATTCATACTCCATGAAGAGCACACTTTTTCTTTCTTTCATGCTTTAGGAGAAGGTAGTAGTAACTGATGATTCAGCTGGGAAAATCCAGGAATTGTACATAGAGTGACTGAATGCTTGGTAAGTTTATAGTATCTGCCATTTGCATAGAAAAGGAGCATGAAACTGTTCTCCAAATATGTAACAGGAAGGTCAGCTTTGATCTTGTGTGATTCAGCAGAAGATCTTAAGAGGTTTACTACAGGTTTCTATTTGTTGGTTCAGGGGAAATCCCACATATATATTGTAACATGATGATGTCGATCCTGTGTAAGCGATGTCAGGTGTAGAAACTAATATCACACATACCGTATTTTTCGCTCTATAACACGCACCTGACCATAACACGCACATCGTTTTTAGAGGAGGAAAACAAAGGGAAAAACATTCTGAATGAAACAGTGGATGTATCATTTTTGGGCTTCATGCTGTGGCCACAGGCATGTGATCTGATGGTGAATTTGGGGTGACCCAATGCAAAAATCCTGAGAATTCCTGTGGATCCATGCTTTGTAACCACGTTTTTGCACCATTGCAGCCCCAGGCAACAGTGGGTGCGTGATTTTTTTGGTGCAGGCTGTAGCCATGGACATGCTATGTGATTTGATGGTGAATTTGGGGTGACCCAATGCAAAGATCCTGAGAATTCCTGTGGATCCATGCTTTGTAACCACGTTTTTGCACCATTGCAGCCCCAAGCAACAGTGGGTGCGTGATTTGGGGGGGCAGGCTGTAGCCATGGACATGCTATGCGATCTGATGGTGAATTTGGGGTGACCCAATGCAAAGGTCCTGAGGATCCATGTGGATCCATGCTTTTTAACCACGTTTTTGCACCACTGCAGCCCCAGACAACAGTGGGTGCGTGATTTTGGGGGGGCAGGCTGTAGCCATGGACATGCTATGTGATCTGATGGTGAATCTGGGGTGACCCAATGCAAAGTTCCTGAGGATCCATGTGGATCCATGCTTTTTAACCACGTTTTTGCACCATTGCAGCCCCAGGCAACAGTGGGTGCGTGATTTTGGGGGGGCAGGCTGTAGCCATGGACATGCTATGTGATCTGATGGTGAATTTGGGGTGACCCAATGCAAAGATCCTGAGGATCCATGTGGATCTATGCTTTCTAACCACATTTTAAGTGGGGAGCGAAGGAAAAACAAAGAAGGGACATGAGAGGGGTGTGCAGAGAAGCAGCTGGCTAAGAATGCAGGAGAGGGATTTAACGGAGGGAGGAAAGAAAGGCAAAAGTTTCCCCCCACCCAAGCCAGCCATCTCTCTCTCTCTCTCTCTCTCCCCCCCTCTCTCTCCCCCTCCCCCCTCTCTCTCCCTCTCCCCCAGCAGTACCGGAGCACAGAGACGACACTTTCCCCTCTTCTTGCCTGGAGGGGAGGAATGCAGGAGAGGGATTTAACGGGAGGGAGGAAAGAAAGGCAAAAGTTTCCCCCCACCCAAGCCAGCCAGCCATCTCTCTCTCTCTCTCTCTCCCTCTCTCTCTCTCCCTCTCCCTCCCTCCCTCCCCCCTCTCTCTCCCTCTCCCCTAGCAGTACCAGAGCACAGAGACGACACTTTCCCCTCTTCTTGCCTGGAGGGGAGGAATGCAGGAGAGGGATTTAACGGGAGGGAGGAAAGAAAGGCAAAAGTTTTCCCCCACCCAAGCCAGCCATCTCTCTCTCCCTCCCTCCCCCCCCTCTCTCTCTCCCTCCCTCCCTCTCTCTCTCTCTCTCCCTCCCCCCTCTCTCTCCCTCTCCCCCAGCAGTACCGGAGCACAGAGACGACACTTTCCCCTCTTCTTGCCTGGAGGGGAGGGGCTTTCCCTGCTCTTTGTTCCGTTTGAGCAAACACAGCAAGGAAACAGAGGAGGGTGGGGAGTAAGACCCTGAGGCAGAATGGAGGAAAGCAGCCGCTTCCTCTTTTCAAGTTTCCCTTCTAGGAGACCCGCGATTTGATTTTTGCCTGCTTTTTCGGCTCCAGGGACCACACATTCGCTCTATAACACGCACAGACATTTCCCCTTCCTTTTTAGGAGAAAAAATCTGCGTGTTATAGAGGGAAAAATACGGTAATCTTCACACAGGATTTGTGTAATTCCTTACAGAAGTAACTTTTATCTGAGAATTTTGTAAGTTGTGAAACAAGCTTTAGTAAGTCCTGCACACTATAGAGGCTGATTACTCATATTCCTGAATTGGGCCTTTGCTTTTTAACATCCCGGCTGCCATGTTGTTTGGATTGCCTTATGACAGCCACCTCTGTAATGACAGATGATGAAAAGAATGCTGTGTGACTTCTACGTAAAGGAAAAGTAAAAATAAAACAAATGATTGTCTTCCTTAGCAAAGAATACAGCAAGGGCAGTACGCCAATAAACTACGCACACTGGATGACTAACAGGGCTCCTACAATACCAGTGTAGGCAGGGAATGTGCTATGTTGCCAAAAAAGCACACCATAGGTGCCTTCCGAATGCTTTTAGCCCCTTAATGCCTTTCTCAAAAATCAGATTTTGAGGAGAATGGTGCTCATTCATTCTTGAAAAACAATTTTGATAATAAATCATTTTTAAACTGGTGGCCTTAGATTTAGTCCAGATGAATCTATCTGAAGTCACAAGGCTAATTTGGCTTATATCTACATACAAGGCTGAAGACTGGACTGTACATTGTTGCTTCTTATTAGTTGAACAATTGCTTCTAAAGATAAATAGTTGGGCTTCTGAGCATGTGTTCAGTTTTCTTTCACTGATAAAGTATATGTAGTGTATATGTTATTGACTTCAGCAGTACTTCTATCAAATGCATAATAATGAAACCATTAAAAATAGCTAGGCATAAGAGGAGCATCCATAGAAAGTTACTTGTTTGATCTCAGAGTATAACTTATTTCCCTAATGCAAGGGAGATAATTTGTTGTTCTATTATGTGCTTTGTTATACAAATGCATGTTTAGTGGTCTACACAAGTTGTGCTGTAAGTACCTCAATACTATGTAAATAGTAGAGCCCATGAGTGGGAGGCTGGACACAGTACCTATCCACCACTACATATATTCCAAGTAACTCCCCTGTGTACAGAAATCATGTGATAGAGGTGCCTGTGTGTTGAAGGTCAAAGTCTGCTAATGGAATGGGAAGTGACCATAAGGCCAGGAAAAGCCTGGGACCAACCACAGTTGGAAGGGAGTAGAAAAAGATGGTGTTTTAATTTAAATATCAAATTCTGAATTTTGCACATCCACAGATTTCCAAAACAAAATTTGGCTAGATTTCATATATGAGCAAAATTATTCCAATGCATTGGACTAATGGCTGAAATCACCAATAGTTTTTGTGTTCTCTGTTACTGCTGCTGTTAATTAGGGCTTGTTTTCTATCCTCATTAATTCAGTTTAGAACTTGAAATCCCAACCTCTTTCCCCACAAATGTTTAAAAGCAGAGCAGTCTCCCTTTGCTTAATTGAACATTATGATGCTCTGGCTCTGGCTCTAAGTTACCATGTGTGGAAAGCTAAATGAAAGTGTAGCATGAGATAATTGTCCCTGATAAAAATCAAAGGCAGGAAAAACTAAATCTCTAACAACCCATTGTCAGGAAATAGATTATAAGAGAAACCTGAATGGGTTGTCTTGTACTTATTCCAGAGATTTTGGGGTTCTTACTGGATATGTACAAGGTTTGAGCATAGGAAGTGGCCCTGCTTCCTGCTTAGCAATGTCTGCACAAACAGCTGTGGCTTCCTAGTCCCGTCTAGAGATTCTGACTATTAAAACTGGAATCTTCTTCGTGCAAAGAATGTTCTCTTCCACAGACCCTCGCTACAGTTTTCTACCAAGAGAATGACTTATCTTTTCAACAAATCTTACAGAGGAAAATATATGGAAGAGACATGGAAATAAAAGACTACACTTTGGAAAAGAGCATAAATTTTAGATGCCACCCACTGACCACTCTCCCCTTTCAGGTCCTTTGAAATAAAATAGTGGTTGCAACACAAGCAGTTGTTGCAGGATACAGTCCACCAATAATGTGGTCCAAAGGCCAATATTTTCTGGTTTGAGTTATCAACATTTGTCTCACTCATATCCACTGCAGTAGCTTTATGCTTTATACAGTTTTACATTATTGTGATAATTTTCCTTAACCTTCTTAAAAACACTTGGTATTAGAACACACGTTTACACCATGAACTGAAATACAATCAGCATTAATTAAGTCCCCCCCCCAAAAAAACCCCACCCATAGTTCTACTGATGGTATTAAATGTTGTCTCATTTTTTCCCCTTTTCATTTCTTTCTTTCTAAAGGGTTTTTAAAGCATAAAACATTTGCAAATTCAAGATCAATTGTCCGAGAAAGTATCAGAAGTGTACCAGAGGAACCATTGGGAGAAGTAACCATGTGACTGAGAATTTTTGCTGCTTGACAAATGGTGAGTGCATTACTGTGGATCTTGACTTTAAAAAAAAGAAAAAAGAGTGCAAACTTTTCCACTTCACCATCATGAAAATGTTCTAGAAATATTCTCAGAACATTGCAGTGCATAAGTTAGAAGCATTCTTTACAGCCTGGACATTCTGCAAATAACCACTCCTAGTAACATGCCCCTTTTAAAGCTCTTGGATATAAACTTTGGGCTGCAGAGATTAATTTTAAAAAATACTAACTGCAGAAGGAATCTAAAGACAACTTAAAGAAGAAGTTAAAATATTGTTGATGGAAGTTTACTGGAAGCAGCTCTAAAACAACAGTATACTATATCATGAGTTCAGTATCCATATTCACACCTAGAAGGTTATCTCGGTGGATCAAAATTTCAGCACCATGGACAGCATATTTTTGGCAACTGGGGAATTTTTGACTTCCATCCATAGGGGTAAACTACTTCTTTTAAAAGCAGATGATTATGGAAGACTGGGTGGTCTGCAGGTATGAGAGATCTATGCATACCTGAGTAAAGACTATAGTATTACACCACAAGAGCAGAAGAGTAGTTGGGAGAGAATCTGCCCAGCTACTTGGAGATTCCAAGACAAGAGTGATACTTAATTTTCTAAAATGTGGGAGAAGAGACCCATGTGAACTTGTGTTTCTTGCCTGGGCTCATCCTGAGGGAAACAGGAGTGGGAGTAATAAGAGATAGGATGCTGAGGTAGCCAGGAGAAGGTTTGGTTGGGTGATTCGTGGACAATGATCCACCAAACAGCAGATTTGGCTTATGCATCACAGTAGTATCTAGGAGACCTACAATCTTACTTTTTCTGAAGATGTGATCTTTCTGTAAAGTATTTATGCCTTTGATACCCACAAATCAGCAAGAACTATAATGCACAACACACAGCTGTCTTTGCTTACAGTCAACTCATTGGAGGCAGAATTTAATCTTCCTCCTAACCAGTGCCAAGCTGTAAGTAGAAGTTAGGAGTACTTCCTCTCTGATGCTATGTGCCAAATAAATACATGGAAGTATTGCAGCCCTTGAGTGCAGTGGTACACTCTCAGCTACTGTTTTCAGATCAGATTCTGAGAAAACAGCTAATGCTTTTACCTAAATGCAATGCTGGATCAGCTCTTCAGCAAAAAGAATAGATTCTCATAAAATCTGCTGACAGTTCTCAGCTTCTGCTTGGGTTAGGAGTCAACTGGGAGAAAATGTATCCCTAGTTTACAATACCCATTTAATCAGCTGTTTTGCAGCAGCTCTCCACATTATGGTTTCATGCTTATACTAATGCCCTCAGGGATACAATGATTGCATTGTAAAACAGATAGTGTGGTGTGGGTTTGGAATTGCCCAAGAAGGATGGTAAATTATTTTTGTATGCCACAACTGCCGCTCAAATTTTACTAGCCAAGAAGTGGAAAACGCAAGAACTACCAACTGTGGAAGAATGGCAGATGAAGATGATGGACTTTATGGCGCTAGCTGACCTTACTGGAAGAATCCATGACCAGAAAGAAGAGGAATACCAAGAAGACTGGAGGAAATTTAAGGACTATTTGAATAATTATTGTAATATTAAAAATTAGAAATTACTTGAAAGTATCAAATAGGCCTAGAATTAAATTAGAATTTATTTAAATAAATGGGATTTAGAATACTAAGAAAAGTGAATAAATTTGATTATAACTGGAACATTGTTATTAATAATGATATTGGAAAGCTGTTACATTCAGACACAAGGAAACTCAGAGGGGAGGGACTAGAGGACATCAAGTAATATGTTTATAGGGTTGGACTTTAAAATAATTAAGTTTGTTTTTGTTGTATATTTGTTGTTGTTTTTTATAGATGTATTTTTTATTTTTGTTTCGGTTTGTTTTTTGGTTGTGCAACGTTTGTTGCAGTATTTGTTATAATTGTAGAAAATTTAATAAAAATTATTGGAAGAAAGGAAAATTTTTAGCGTTTAGCTTAGCACTTACATTTCTTTCAAGTTGCTGGTAGTACATTTAACACCCATCTCTTTGTGTGGAAACATTTTTTTATTTTGCTTTGCAATATACTGGTTTCTGTTGAGCTTGGAATCTGCTCTATTTCCCTTCCTGTCTCAGAAGAACATTTTCCTCCCATAAATCAGCCTTCTGCAGTACCAGTTGGTCAACCCTAGTGTAGAAATCTGTAAATGTGCTTATTGTATGATACTAAACCATTTTTAGACCTGTAGCCTAAATGTGTGTCTATATTCGAATGTACGGTGAGCTTATGGGAGAAATCAGTAAGGGAAATACTGTTATTGGAAAATGTCATGAGGGCAAAATAAATTTCTGTTGAGGGAATTGGTTGGTCAATGGAGTAACTTCACCTGCTTTCATAAGAATGATTTATGTGTTGTGATGGCCCTTCTCTATTACTGCATAAATACTGAGTAGGTGGAGAGAATCTGTTATCTAAACATTTTGCACCCTATGCTAAAAACTGGCATGAGATGGAAGATGTGTTACACACATCATAGCTTGGTGAAAGTACAGGAAGAAAGCTAAAAGCAGTTACCCATTTGAATTTGGATACAGGCAAGAGAACTGAGAAGTTTTAGTTGGAGTTGCTGAATCTAGCATCCTTGGGGTGTAGTTTCTCTCTCTTTGGAGACCTGATGCAGGTTCAGCGGTTTTCCTTCCTTCCAATAGGCTGTATTTTTATATTCACAAATAAGCAAAATGTTATGAAGACACCATAAATCTCCAGTGTATTCTCTTCTAATGAAAACTAAATCCTGTAACACTGCCCCTGGGGAACACTTGCTATGGAATGTGATGCAGGATGCTGAAGGCAATTACAAAACCCAATGATACGTTACAGGAAAATTGTCATGGAGAATAATGTCAGTGGTTCCTAGCCATAGTGGCTATGTTCTGCCTCCCCTGTCAGAGGGATTATGGCTCTAAATCCCATTGCTGAGAATCACAAGCGGTGGAGAGTGGTGCTGCACTCAGATCCTGCTTTTCTTGGGCATCTGATTGGCTATTATGAGAAAAGAATGCTTCACTAGATGAGTTTTTGACCTGATCTAGCAATCTTCTACTTACATTTGTGGGGGCACCTTTTGTCTAATTGAAATCACTTGGCATTTTAATTTTGCAAGTGATATCACAGTTGCAGCCATCATTTGCACTGTCCTTAAAAAAACGGAATATATAGCCAAGTATGTACAAATGTACAAATACAAAGGGACGCGCAGAGCCTAGGACTTGCTGATCAGAAGGTCAGCGGTTCAAATCCCTGCGACAGGGTGAGCTCCCGTCGCTCGGTCCCTGCTCCTGCCAACCTAGCAGTTTGAAAGCACGTCAAAGTACAAGTAGATAAATAGGTACCGCTCCAGCGGGAAGGTAAACAGCGTTTCCGTGTGCTGTTCTGGTTCGCCATAAGCAGCTTAGTCATGCTGGCCACATGACCCAGAAGCTGTCTGCGGACAAACACAGGCTCCCTCGGCCAATAAAGTGAGATAAGCGCCGCAACCCCAGAGTTGGTCACAACTGGACCTAATGGTCAGGGGTCCCTTTACCCTTTACCTTTATGTACAAATACAATTAAAATGTGGATCATTTTGCCGAGGCAATGGAAAAATATGTGTTCTTGAGAAATTCTTATTATGGAGGCCTCCAGTGAAGTTTTAGAAAGGGGAGGGAAGAAAAAGAATGTAATACATTAACATATAGAATAAAATCAAACAACATACCCCTAGGTAATGAAATAACTGATAGTTATACACATGTATCTTTTAAAATCCCACCCTGCAATGTAAAATGTGCTCAGCTTTGAAGAAATGTAAGCCACAACCCGGCTCAAGACACTTGTAAAGCAAGGTACGGACACTAGCTTTGGGAGGGGGAATGGAAGGGGACATAATTTAGACTTCACACTGGAACATACATCCCATTCAAAACAACATGATGCAGATGAACTGCATCCTTACTTGGATATCGCTCATCATTAAGAAAGTTATATACAATGCTGTTTGTGTATGTTAATCCCTTTCCTTGGATTGTGGTGGTGATCCATTCACATTGGAAAGATGCTTAGAAAAGAGGTTGACAAACAACCTATACAGCAGCGGAGAAGCAAAGCTTGTTTAGGATTAGGAATAACAGAATACGAGAAGTACTGCTATAGATTTGTGCCTATTAACATCAACTACATTTTCAAAGGCCAAAGCTATTTACATTTTAAAATTAAATTGCTCTCTTCTTTTATTTTGAAATACAAAGAAATGCTGCAGTACTGCAGAGGAGGGAAACAATTAATTAAGTTAAATGCATTATCCACACTCTGTTGTTGTTTGTTTCAGCAACATAAACACAGCATGACCTTCAAGCTTTAGTCCAGTGTTCTACCTACAATTAATCAATGGCTTTCTCTGAATTCTATTGTCCTGTTTGCAACAATAAGATCTCCTACCTACATGAACTGGAGAGCTTGTTAAGAGAACATTCAATCATTATTTTTTTAAAAAGAGTCAGTAGGCAGTCGTGTTGGCATAAGTGTTGCACCCGTTTTCTTCCATCAGTCACAGAATCCATACACCCTGCAGATTTTGAAATCAAATGACTGCTATGGCAAAGTCCACAAGGTTCTACAGAGAACAAGAATTCAGGCATGCCAACATGAAGCGCACTGTCCCTTATTTATTTCATGCTTCTGGTGAGAGCTTTGGGCATGATCCACTGTAGAAAAGCTGGGCATTCCACAGAAGAGTTGTGAGTTGGATCAGCCTTGATGTGAGTGTCGGTTCAGGCGATTGGATGCTGCAGGTTCTGGAAGACACCAGGGCCCACCATTGCTATGCTAGGGAAAGCCTATGTAACGTTGAAAAGGGTCGATCACTTGTCCTACCTGGGCAGTTATCTTTCCACAAGGGCCGACACTGATGCCGAAATCCAGCATCGCATGAGCTCTGTGAATGCAGCTTTCTCCCAATTGAAGCGCAAAGTGTTTGAAGACTAGGGCGTTAGCAGGGAAACAAAAATGCTTGTTCACAAAGCTATTGTACTACCAACTTACTGTATGCTTGTGAAACATGGACCACTTATAAACAGCATCTCCAACTCCTCGAAAGACTCCATCAACGGTGTCTCCAAAAATTTCACATGTCACTTGGGAAGAAAAGCGAACTAATGCTGGTGTACTGGAAGAAGCAATGATCACCAGTGTCAGAGCAATGATTCTTCAACATCAGCTTCATTGGACTGGTCATGTTGTTTGGATGCCTGATTATCATCTTCCAAAGCAACTACTCTATTCCAAACTTAAAAATGGAAAGCGTAATGTTGGTGGACAACAAAAGAGGTTCAAGGCAAGTATTTAAAAATGTAGTATAAACAGCGACAACTGGGAACCACTGGCCTGTGAGTGCTCCAATTGGAGAACAGCCTTTACCAAAGGTGTCACGGACTTTGAAGATGCTCGAACTCAGGACAAAAGGGAGAAACGTGTTAGAGGACAAACCCTCACCATGATCAACTCCTGCCCAGAAACCTATGTCCCCACTGTGGAAGGACGTGTGGATCCAGAATTGACCTCCACAGCCACGGACTCACTGTTGAGACCATGTTCATGGAAGACAATCTTACTCAGCTACAAGTGATCACCAATGAGGAAGCAGCTATGGGCTGCTGCATAGATACAAACCTAGCATGGCAATCTAATCTAATTAGCTGCATCAGCAGCTGGGGAAAGTTACTCAGGGCTATAAATTTAGAACGTCTTAGCAAGGGAACTTACTCCATGAGCAAGAGGGGAGTCTCAGCTGACAAAACATTTTAAGTACAAAATGTTCAACTTCCTTGAAAACCTCTCTCTCGGAGAAACCTGCTCTAAATTAACTACCTTCCAGTCCTAGACTATTTAAAATTGAAGCTACTTGTACTTTTGCATGTTTAGATATCAAAGTTAGTTTAAAAATCAATGTCTATTTTTTAGCATGATCCTAGTGATCTTAATATGGAAGCAGAGAGCCGAAGTAACCATGTACCCATTAAATATATATGAGGCTGCATTTGAAGTGAACTACATGGCAGGAATGGTATAATTGGGGACGCGGGTGACGCTGTGGATTAAACTACAGAGCCTAGGACTTGCCGATCAGAAGGTCGGCGGTTCGAATCCCCGCAACGGGGTGAGCTCCTGTTGCACAGTTTCTGCTCCTGCCAACCTAGCAGTTCGAAAGCACGTCAAAGTGCAAGTAGATAAATAGGTACCACTGCAGCGGGAAGGTAAACGGCGTTTCCGTGCGCTGCTCTGGTTCGCCAGAAGCAGTTTAGTCATGCTGGCCACATGACCTGGAAGCTGTATGCCGGCTCCCTCGGCCAATAAAGCGAGATGAGCGCCACAACCCCAGAGTCGGCCACGACTGGACCTAATGGTCAGGGGTCCCTTTTTACATGGCAGGAATGGTATAATTGGAGGTACCTAAAAATAAGAATAATTAACCAAGCCTTTGAAAACCAAAGGCATATACCTATAGCCATCAAGCATATTGCATCCTCCCGTCTTCTGTAAATGGTTTAAATGAAATCTAATGGTTTGATCCAATGTGCTATTGAGAGAGTAGATGTTGCGTGGTGAGTTCCCGCCTCCCCCCTTGGAAATAAAGACATGAGACACAAGAATTCGAGTTAATGGGTCAAATTAGGCCACAACTTTATTGATTACAGGAATTGAGCAGTATTGGCTTAGGCACTGGTCCTAATACTAACCGGTTTCAGCCATCTTGCTTGAAGACCAGTAAGGGGGAGTCCTGCTGAGGCACATCAACTAGGAGCCGCCCCCGGAGTTATGGCTTGGGGGCGTGCCAAGGGCCCACACCTCCCTAGGCTCAGGACAAGGCCACGCCTCCCGGAATCTTTTACCGGACTACCCTTTGTTTTGGGGGAAGGTGATGGCGCTTCCTTCCCCCCGCAACCCCACCTCCTCCCTAGCTTGGAAGTGGCTTTGTCATAGACTGGGGAAAGAATGAAGGCATGTGAACAATCTTGGCTTAGCTACATTTCCAGAGAGTGAAAGGTTTTTCACTTCTACAGATGCCATCTAAAAAATTCACGTATATTGCTAGTCATATAAGAAGGCCATAATATTATGTAGAGTATTAGATTGCACAAGAAAATGGAGCAAGGAGAAAATATAATCAGGAGCTCTTCCAAAGTTGTGATGTTTTAAGCAAGATACAAATATAGACTATGGAGTCAGCAGGAGTTGTTGCAGTGACTCATGAGAAGGCATTTTTTTGAATCAGAATTTGAAAGCTGGATTGGGTTGGAGGATATCCGACAAGACCTCCAGGTGAACAGTGGCAGTGATGGATAAATTGTCCCAGAAAGGATTAGTGAAAGAAGGCTATGAGCAAGGGTGGAGGGTGGGAGAATAGATTAATTATCCATTAAAATGCCGTAAGACCCCAAGAACCAGAAACCTATATGAGGACCTTTTGATTATGATAATCATAATCCTGCCTCCCAGGGGGAAGGAGTAGCAAATCAATGTATAATCCTGTTAGGATCATAAATATACTTTACTGAAAAGCAATGATGTGCTGATGATACATAAATTTGAAGTGAAAGCTTCATTGTAATGGGTATTTAAGAAGTTCACGAACTGCTTTATAAACTTCTGTTTTCAGAATAGGAATGGCTTCATGATTTTAACTGCACTCTGCAGTACTGCAAACCAACCACATGGTTTCAGTAATGATGAATAAATAATGACGCCTCTTTTCACACAGTTGCACATACACAGAGAAGAGTTGCATACGGGACACTTTTTTCTTCTAAAAAAGTTCAAATCCCAACCTGTGCAGTCCTTCATACTTATGTTGGCAAGCTCCAGAAAAATATTACAATCTTCCCATTGTTCTTTGTGGTCTGGTTGCTATGACTCTGCTCTAGAGTGCATCTGGTAACTATACCAAGGAGTGAGCTTTTGAAGCTACATTCTGCTGTCAGTGGATGACCCTAAATTAAGTTCTATAACCCAAACTGTAACCACAGGCCCAATCTGTCAACAGCTAAACAAATCACATTTTTTCTAGAAGGCCCTTGCATTTTAGTTTTGCCGTTCTGTTTTGGCATCAGAATTCGGCTCTTGTGTTAAGGTTTTTATCTTTAATCTACCTCCTACTTTATTATCCTTGTTTCAGCTTTACTCAATCTGCATGAAGTGGGTACTTGAATGCTTACAGATGTAGTTTTTATTTTAGCTGGAGGATTACAGAGCTTTTGTGTGGCTTTGCATTTTCAGGGTTGAGAGGCTAGGCAACTGATGTGGTAAGAGCAGCTGAACTGACAACCTTTCATTGCTGGGTTTTTCTTTTGTTTTTAAAAACAAAGCTCAGAAGTCCATCACCAAATTGCCTCTAAGTATTGAAAAATACTGAATGCTGCATAACAACCACACACATTTGTTTTAGCTATTGCAGAAAAACAAAAACAAACAAAAAATATTCATTGTTTGGCAATAATTGGCCATTGTTAGCTGTCCAAAAGAGAAATGGGGGCTGCTAGGAAAGACAAAAAGGCATCCTTGAAGGAAGTCCCAACTGAAAGATAGCAAATGCTAACCATTTGTACTATAATGAAACCTAATATTCTTCTGTGTTCTCACAAGAAGCTCATATTTCTGACATCATATTCCATACTTTTTTTTTTTTAAAGGAAAGTCAGTTTTTCAAAAGGTCTAGTTTGGGTTTGAAATGATGTATCTATTGCCAAAGAAGCCCATAAGAGAAAAAAGACCAAAACAAACCTGTGTCCATAGTCTAAACATGTGTGGAGTATTTTGCAGGGTTGTTCAGTCAGTTTAAACATTTGTTTCTTTGACTAATGCTTGAACTAAAAATCCCCTTTGAGAACATTAATAAGGAGGACTCCTTGGCTTTATTTATTTCTTCTTCTTTTAAATGGTAAGTGCAAGCAGCCCAACCATAAGCTACACTTTGTACAGGTTGCATAACACTGATTTGTAAGCTCACACATAGTGCATTATGAATTCATTAATGGCAGGTTGCAAATTGACAAATCAAGTAACACCACCTCGTTCAAGCTTTTAACAGCTGAATTCACAACCACAATGAGAATCTTGGGTCCGTGCATTGTGAATGGATGAGATTCAAATTCCATATTCATGTGTTCCACTTTCAACAATAATGGAGAAAACAGTGGTTCATGTGGAAGGAGCAACCAGATTGTAAGCCCCAAGCTAACCTCTTTGCTTGTTCATTAGGAAACCAGCTACAGCCATTTTCCTGGCATCCAACTATACAATTCAGTTTCTTTTTCTTAGTTACATTTTTTTGGGGGGGGGCATGCTTGTCCACTTCTCTCCTCAAAGAACTACAATTCTTTTTTTCATCAATTCCATGGAGACCCAAGACTCTACCAACTAGGTCATGCTTAGATCATTGGTATTTCTTATTTTTTTCCTGATAGTTTTGCACCACCCAAAATGATTATCTTTTTTCTTTTCTTCAAAACATCCAAAACCTCTTAGATTTTGTTACCTTTTCCCCCTTCATTTTTTTTTTTGTTATAAATAATGAAACATCTTGAATGAACTGATAATATGTACCATAAAAGAAGGACTACAAAATGATGACAGGTTCATTGGAATAAGCTACATTTTCTCACTGTTAATGCTGGTTTTGTGACCTGTCGGCCTCAGCTGGATGTGGAGAGGTTCTGTGCTGCAAAAGATGGGATCTTGCTCTAGGAAGGGGCAGCCAGCTCACTTTTCAAACTGTGACCCCTTCCTCCCATTAGCCTTGGAACAAAATCATACAGTGGTTTGAATTGTCGTGCTCCTGGTGTCCTTGTCTTTTCCTTCCTCATCGGTGACCTTTGTTTATGGCAAACAACTCAGATAAGCATATCACCTCTAGTACAATTTAGCACAATTTGTTTGTGGCAAGATTATTGTGTGCATTCAGCCTCTTGTAGAAAGCTAGGTCATTTCTCTAATATTATATTTCTCTTATATTGCAAACTTAGGACTCCCACTCAGAATTTTCAGGGATCCAAAGAGCACACACCTAAAAACTTTCATGCTTCTTGCTAATTTTCTCTTTCCTCTCTAGCTGCTTGCAACAGGTTCCACATCGTGCTTTTCTGTTTTGTGTGTTGGGGAGGGGGGTAAGGACTCTCACTGGTGGCAGCCAGCATGGCAAATGGTCAGGAATGATGGGAGTTTTAGGTCAGCCACATTTGGAGG
Source organism: Podarcis erhardii (assembly GCF_964252035.2). NCBI lineage: Eukaryota > Metazoa > Chordata > Lepidosauria > Squamata > Lacertidae > Podarcis > Podarcis erhardii. Next base: position 74,267,279 of record NC_138497.1, on the reverse strand, counting down.
GACATTTCCCTATACCTGCTGTAAAAGATTCTGGGGTGTTCCAAAATTTGTCTTTAGGAGATTAATAAAGATTATATGGTTACACAATGGTAGCGATTGTTATATTGCTAATGGAAGAATGGAAATGTCATTTCAGTATGCTGTACAGACAGCTCTGTTCCCTCTTCTCTTACTTCTTCTGTTTTACCTTGAGAATGAGCTCCAGAACAGGGAGCCAAAATTGAAGCCACTTGAAAGAGATGAAACTATGGATCTGATGGGCTTATGCAGGTTTTCCCCCTGAAGGAGAAGCTTATTCTATTGCTGTTTCCCTTTTTAGAGAAAACTCGTTGAATTTCTGCATGCCATTCAGCAGCTGAAGGAATAGAAACCCTTCCTTCATTTGTCTTGTATTACCTTTACAGGAAACATTTACTGCCTTCATTTTAAAGGGACTTTGCCTCAGTAGATGATTTTATAATCTCCCCCACCTCAACCTTTCAGACAAATTCTTCTCTCAGGGTTTCATAATTCCTCATTTCCTTAGAGGGGATTATATAGCAGAAGAAATTTTCTAATTTCCTTTTTCATGGATTCTTGTTTATGTTCAGAAGAGTTGTTCCTTCTTAGAGGGTTACTCCTTGAGAGAGTTTCTTTTTAAAAGAAATTATGTGTCCAAATAATTTTGGTGGTTGCCATTCTTCAACAATTTTATAAAAGGGATGTCTTCAAAGAAACTCTGGCTTATGTTTGGTTGGACTCATTCCAAGCTTTTCCACCAAACTTTCCAAGTTTCCCAGCAACATAGTTTATTAAGTCCTATCTTAAGTCTGCCTCATCTAGGCTTTCTCTGCTGCTTCTGAAGTTGTGGTGGTGCTCACCTCAAAACTCCAGTAAGGAGCTGAGTCAGCATCTTTGGGCTACTTTAGCAGCCATGCCTCACCTTCTCTGGCACAGCTGTGTCAGATCTAGCAAAAGTGTGGGAGTTGAAGCTGCTTCCAGCTGCCTCTCCATATATATAACAAGGCTTGAATATAACAAGGCTTGGTCTTCAAGAGAAGCAATGGGAGTTGAAGATGCTTTACTTTTTACTTACACATTGCTCAGGAAAGCAGCTGCCACAATTTTGTTGTGCATGCACACACATGTGTGTGTGTGTGTGTGTGTGTGTGTGTGTGTGTGAAAAGACACACAGAGAGAGACATGTTGTTAAGTGCATGATCACCAGTCAGTTTTTAGGTGCCTCGTCCCAAGGATGGAGACAGAACCCGCTGGAGAAAACGGAACACTGCATGGAAAAAGAGAACATTGCTTCGTTCCCTCCATCTCTCATTCCATATGAAATGACAGGTGGACTGAGTGGGAGCAATGTGAAAATTAATGTGGAGAGGATTGGTGACTCAGCAATGACTGTAAAGTCAAGCAATCTCCTCAGACGTTTTGGCACACAGCTACTCTTCAGCTTGTCCATAGATTACAATAGGCCATTTTGTGGGTGGGACCAGGTAGGAGAGGGGTCAGGAGGAAGTGGATGTTGCTCACCATCACAGAGGAGGATTCTTAAGCAGTTTATCTGCGGTTTTGTTCGGAGGCCAACAGAGGAGAGAAGGAAAGCTATGTTTCTGTTTCAAGCACTGTGTTTGAAGAGTACTTTCATAATAAATCAGATTCCTATTTTAACAGTTACAGCCCAATTCTACAACCAACTCTCACATGCTTCAGCTATGGGAGCTTGTTTTGAGTAGAACAGAGTAGTAAGAGTCAGTGTGGTGTTGCGGTTCGAGTCTGCTCTAGAGCCAGGGAGACCAGGGTTCATATCCCTACTTGGCCGTGAAGCTTGCTGGGTGACCTTGGACCAGCCCCTACCTCACAGGGTGGTTGTGAAGATAAAAATAGAGATGGGAGAACCTTGCACACAACCTTCAGCTCCTTGGATGAACAGTGGGATGTGAATGAAAAATAATAATAATGCAGGTAATAAACAGCTTTTTTGAAACAGCTGCCAGTGAGAATTATAGATCTTTGATCATTCAGGGGAAAATAAAAGAATGAACAGTGTCTGGACTTACTTGCAGGATTAACTGCCAAATCCTATGTATATTTACCCTGCGTTCAGCTGAATTAAATGGAACTTACACCCCATATAGGATGCCTGGGAACCTGTGGTACGAATGTGCTAAATCCTTTGTGGACATTTCATTTAGGAGGTAGTAGATAATTCCATGGGGCCCTTTAGACACATACCTTGTGATTTATTAGTGTAGTATTGCACAATCAGATTTGGGCCAGAAGCTCTTTTATTGGTTCTGAGGGAGTGCTTCAAAATAGCTAGTTGAGTTTATTAGTGTAACAAGTATATGTAAAGGTGTAAAGCAAGGCATATGATATCACACAGCCCCAAAGGAAAGAACTGAAAACTGAAGTACATACAAACAACAAAATGCTGATTCTGTTGCTGGTGGGGAGCGGAGGGGGAATGGCTCATTATATATCCACCCACACTACATTTTTCCTATGAAGGTAGCATGGATTAGTATGGTGTTCATGTCTCCAGCTGCAGTTACTAACTCTGGTTGCTGGCAGGTATCCGACAGCTTTTTCTGTCCATCTGCATATGTAACTCCTGCAGCCCAAGCAAGAGCGAAAGGCTTATATTGCTTTTTTATTTCCTGACTGGTTTCATTTGCGCACTTGAAGGTCTTTCGAAGCCAGCTGTGATGGAACCACCAAATGGAGCTGATGAGCAGCAGGAACTGCAGAGCAAGGCAGAACAATCTCAGAAAGGTTCTGCGAGGAGGACTCCAGAGCATAGCTGGGTGGCTTGGTGGACCGGAGGAATTGCGTATCTGTTCGCCCTGTCACAGATATTGGTAAGGATTTGGACTTAACTCAGATGGAGATCATTTTTTGGAAAAAAGAGAAAAGGACAACATTGCTTTTGTTTTTTTTAGATTCATACATTTTAGGGGCCAGATTTCCCACATCATATATGCTGATATAGCTGAAATTATGTCAAAAGCTGTGCCATGTTACAACCAGGTAATAATCTGTTTGTCTTTTTATTCCAGTTAATGTATGCAGCCTGCAAAAATGCCTGGCTGATACAAAAACATTTTTTTGTATTTATCTTTATTTGCACTTTAAACAAATGAAAACCAATTGGTTATGCAGGCTTGAGATTAAAATGAAAATTTCACTTTCCTGATGATGAAAGCTCATGATGAATTATTTGATTGACTGCACAGGTTATCTCCCTTATGTTTTGGTATGGTGGCTGTGAAACAATCCCAGAGTTTCTGGAGGTTTTTGAGATATTGTCTGATCTCCTTACTTCACCTGGACAATTGTTTACAGATTCTGAAAAGGTATGTTCAGTGATATCTCTATCCTTTTAATGCAGGGCATAGTGGCTCCCAAACTGTGGAATGATCTTTCATCAGATGTCAAAGAGATAAATGATTATACGACCTTCCGTAGACATCTGAAGGCATCCCTGTATCAGGAATCTTTTAATGTGTGATGTTCTGTTGTGTTTTTGTATACGTATTCTGTTGGAAGCCACCCATAATGGCCAGGGCAACTATTATTATTATTATTAATTCACTCTAGACTTGCCCATTATTATCCTCCCTTTCCCATCTTTCTCTCTGCCATCTCTTGCTTTAGCTTTCCCTTGGGAGGTTGGGGGAGGAGCATTGCCCTCTGACATGTTTCCTCTGACCTAAGTCCCATTCCCACAAGTGAGGGCGAACTGCCCCTTTGAGGAAGTTGGATTGACCGTAGAGGGCACCAAGATTCAATTCCCTTCCTCCTTCAGGGCATCCCCCACTTTCAGCGTAACACAGACCTCCATGGATGATGGGGGGGGGAATGAAGGGGAGGAGAATTAAGCTTTCCCACTTCCTTGGCTCAGTGCCACTGTTGAACTCAGGAAACTAACGTGTCTTGCTGTATTCGCCACCTGAGTCCAAAAAAACACCCCTCACAATGCCTTCAGGGGAAAAGCGAAAACTCTTATATATAACATTTCAGCCCCCAAAGCCATTGTGAGGGATGGGTGGCAGCCACTGCAGTCCCTCTTAAGCCAGGAAACAGCTCCATGGAGCCAGCTCTGGGGAAAGCCTGCAGCCAGTATGGACAGGTGCTTCCCAGCTAGGTGCTGAGGTGGCAACAGCTCAATGTGCAGCTGCGGAGCTAGCTCACGGCAGCTGAGTTGGTGAATAGATTTCACAGCCCCTCTGTTTGAACTGGGCACTTCCTGGCTTAAGTTTCATCTGTAAGCTGCCTTTGGGAGGTAGGGTTTTTAAATGCATTTATAAACCTGCAGTGTAGAGACCAGGCACACCTCTATGGGGACAGTGTTTCACAGTCTAGAGTCCACCACAAAAAAGCCTTGTCTTCACATGTGAGCAGACATAAAGGCTTCTGATGCATATATCAATGCCTGGCAGCCTTGTATGGCTGAAAGTGGACTTCCAAATAACTTGGTTCCAAAGCACTTAGAACTGAGCTGAGAAATGCAGTGATAACCAGTTCAGCAGGCACAGAACTGGTGTTGCATTCTCTTATCACCTTGCCCCCACCAGCAACAGAGCAGCAGCATTCTACCTCAGTTGGAGTTTCCAGACCATCTTCAAGGGCAGCCTCTCATAGAGTGGATCACAGTAGCCTAACCTGAATATGACTAAAGCATTGATTTACTTAGTCCAGTCTTGTAGTTGGTGTACCAGCTTGAGCTGGTAAAATGCACTCCTAGCTACAGACACTACCAGTGTTGACACAAACAGCATGGTGTCTAGGAGGACACCTGAGCTACAGCACTGGTCCTATCTAGCACTGGTCATACCAGTCCACCCAGATCAGCCAGCCATCCCACCCATAGCACTATCTGCATTAGACTTCAGCTTAATTCTAAAGTCATCCCCAGACACCTGTTCAGGAGTTCTACAGCCTCCCTGAGATTTGCAAATGGAAATAAAGCTGTGTGTCATCACCCACATATTGTTGACACCAAAGCCCAACCTTGGAATTGCTTCCACAGACAAAGCAGTGCCTTTTAAGTGCATGTTTTCTTAATGTGGGACCTTGCAGATATGGGATCAGATCTCCCGTCTCCTTAAAATAATTTAAGAACAGAAATGGGGACCGTCAGATTTGGTTGGAACTCTCACAGTAAGAGAGGGGGCAATCCTTTCTTCCCGGATCCCTTTCCTGTTGTAAATTGCCCCCTTAATACTGTCAATGGGACAATTGGTTTCAGAGGAAACCCCACCTTTCCTTTTCAGAACAGTCCCATTCCAGTCTGCTCCTCCTGTTTTATTTTTCTTTAAAGGCAGATGGTCCGATCAGTGACCTTCAGTGTCTTCCCTAGTTTTGTGCTTGAGTTATGATGTCATGTGCTAGGAAGTAGTTTCAAGTCTGATTGATCCTCACACTACACCACAAAAGAAGCACCAAGCAGAAGGAAACAATTCAGAGGCATTTGGATCAGGGGATCAATCACTCCAGTTCTAGGGATCAATTTTATATAAGAGATAGTAGAGTCGGCATTTCTGTCCTGTTTGATGATAGCAATTGGAAAATTTGGAATAGGGGTGGGTTGCGTTTGAGTTAAAACATTTGATTTGAATTTGAGATGTTTGCATATAATGAAGGCTCTTGATTTCTGGCCATGGATTTTTAAAAGGGATTAACTGGATAGATAATTGAACAGCAGCACTAGGAACATTTGGACCTTTAAATACCCCTAATTAACCTATATGGGTTTGTGTTGTTTTGTAGGATCCAAAAAGAGATGGGGGTATCATAGTGCCTTGCTTCCTGCTGTTTTTGGTTTCCTTTGGCTTGCTACTCCTAGGAATATTGGTAAGCTAACGTCTTGAATTTATTCAATTCCGATTAAAGAATTTGCCAAACAAATTGATACCTTCCAAGTTCCCTCAGAGTGTCATGCTGATGCATTTCATGAGAAACAGTTTCTAATGCCCCAATAATCGTTAGCAATTCACATGCACATGGTTTGAGCACGTAAACATTGTTACATATATATTGTTGTTAGGCTTATTCTGGGACATGGGACAATTGCAGGATTTTCTCTGGTAACTTGGCAGGAAGTGTATTTAAAAACCGCTCACTAAGGATGGTAATTAATGTTAATACCTCTGTGAATAAGAATACTGATGTGGGTAGTGAGATTAGCTTTGCTGTTCAATTGCATTAGCTTTTTGCTCAGGCTTTTCTTTGCAAGATGTATTGTGAGATCAAATAAAAAGCTTTCAGAGAGTGGTGTAATAGTGCACATTAAAGTGCAAAAGACAGACTTCTAAATTGACACTGAACTGTATAAAATCACCAGAACTTGTACAATGAGCCACTCCAAGCCTGAAACAAGCCAAATCAGAATAAGCACAGTGTGATGTTTTTGTTATGATCGGTCCTACTGAATTTTCTGCAGTTTCCCCAAACTGTTTCTTGCCGTCAGAGTCAATTAAGCACAGCAACAAAGAAACAAAGTAGTAGAGATTATTATAGGTGTACAACAATGTTAATACGTTGCTGTAAATTAATGTTACATCAATTCCCTTGGTTAGCTTAGTTGGCAAAAGCCACAGAGTGGGGATTACTGAAGTGATCCCATGGTGGGACATATCTGAGATCACCATCAATGGATGAATGAGAATCCAGGTTTGACATACTGGGGAATCTGTATAATAGTTCATAATTTGAAACAAACAACATTTTAATCAAGAAAGAAGGGGGGGAGTAGGGCAACAAGGACCTATGTTTAATTTATGGGATGTTGAGAGCAGCTGTGTGTGTGAGAGAGGGAATTTGCCTTCTTAAGTGTCAAAAATTATAGTACAGTCAAACCTTGGTTCCTGAACGGCTCCTTTTTGGAACATTTCAGCTCCCGAATGCTGAAAACCCAGAACTAAATGCTCTAGTTTTCAAACGTCTTTCGGAAGCCTAACATCCAACGCAGCTTCCGCTTGAGTGCCAGAAGCTCTTGCAGCCAACTGGAAGCCGCGCCTCAGTTGTCGAACATTTCGTAAGCTGAATGGGCTTCCAGAACGGATTACGTTCAGCAACCGAGGTTTGACTATATCCTGGAAAGGGATAGGGATAGTCAAATAAATGTTACATGTTTATTATAGCAAAATGCTGGTTAAATACCATTGTCATACAGATCCACAAGACTTAAGTACTTCTCAGACTTCTTGTTGACAATAAACCTGAGTACTGATGTGACGATACAACAGTATTATTTTTGCGTTGGTTATCACATCATTTAGCATAAACCTACAAAGTACATATTTCCCCTTTTCACAGAGTTAGGATATATTTACACTGCAGACTTAAGCCAGTTTAACAGTAATATATTTATCCTAGAGAACTCTTGGGTTTATAATTGCTGAGAATGGAAAGATCACAAAGTTTACCTCACCAAACTACACTTCCCATGGTTATTTGGGAATGCCACTGCTAGAAAACTAATACACATTTGTAGAATAGATCACACCTTTGGGTACTGCCAGAGTAACACTCCTATCACATTTTATTTCTCTTCACTTTTCTGTTGTGGCTCAACAATATCAATTACAGTTTTTGACACGTTGTGTGAAACAGCCCAGTTTTAACCTCTGCTAAAAGAAATCAGGTCAAAATTAACAAGGTGTCTTGGTAAATGGACGCCGAAGTACACTGGCACAAATTCACACAAATAATGAAAAAGAATAAAAGCTCTAAAAATGAAGGCAGAAAATGAGAGAGAGTGACCAGGAAAAGGGACAGTTGAAACTTCTCTCAGATGAAGTATTTGAAAAAAATATACATATATGTTATGAAAAATTAATTTTACATAAATAGAAGGGAGTAGAATGCCAATGGTGGCAGAACATGGAATGATGTATGAACTGAAAATCACTTGTGCCATTCTCTTTAGCAGATCACATAAGAAAAAATCCCTGTTTGTTTGGATCAGGGGTCAGCAAACTTTTTCAGCAGGGGGCCGGTCCACTGTCCTTCAGACCTTGTGGGGGGCCAGACTATATTTTGAAGGGGGAAAAATGAACGAATTCCTATGCCCCACAAATAACCCAGAGATGCATTTTAAATAAAAGGACACATTCTACTCATGTAAAAGCACACTGATTCCTGCACCGTTTACAGGCCAGATTTAGAAGGCAGTTGGGCCGGATCCGGCCCCCGGGCCTTAGGTTGGCCTACCCATGGTTTGGATAGTTCCTTAGAGGACAGGGAGAGGTTGAAGTCCTGGCACTTTGCCAGAGATTATAGGCAGCACACTGTTTTAAACAGTGGAGCCCTTTGAGCAAGTTGTTAAATTGTGAATATTCTGCATTGAATAAAAGCAGACTTGAACTTATCCTCACAGGTTGTTAAATTAAGTTGGTTTGTGTATTTAACAGCTTAATATCTGAATTAGATTTAATGCAGTTTTCTGGAAACGCTATGTTTGCACAGTGGCAGACTGACACTGCCAACGCCCTGCCCTCCACCACATCCTATCTCTAGGCGAGGCCCCTATAAATGGAGGCTTCTCTTAACCTTCCTTGACAGCCCCCAAAGGGGTAGATTGGATTTGCATCCTTAAGCTGCTTATTTCATTGCCGACTTGCTCTAGTAGCTCGGAAATTTCTTTTCAACCTGAACCTGCCTCATTGATCCTTGTTCTGTTCTCTGTGGACAGTTGTTGTCCTTCTCTTCTCTGAGAGATGCTGAAATATTTGAAAACTGCCAGTGTGTGTGTGTGTGTGTGTGTGTGTGTGTGTGTGTGTCCCCATTTCAAACTTAGTGACTTAATTTGAGAATGGGGTAGCCAGTTCTGGTTATAATATATCTACTAAATAAAGTATAATGCTATGAATTGGGTAGAACCCTTCCTTACATGTCAGATTTTCTGAATTTTCAAGAAAGGTGATTTTCCAAACATTTGTTGTCGTTCAATACTCTTTTTAGTTCTGGACTTGTATCACACTCGGCTTTTCTGTATACTTGGTTCCCTGCTCCAAATTTAGCTTCACATCGAGATAATGATGTTCATCTACGAGCTTTATTCCGGCTCCTGAGCTGTATTGACTGGTTTTTCTCTTTTTAAGATTATTTGAATGAACAAGGAACAATGAACTTATAAAATAACTCTCTGCGTATTTGCAGGAGACCTAGTGTCTTTTTTAAATGAATTGAGTTCCTGGTGTAGGGTGTCTCTGACCAAAGACAGCAATACTTCATTGGAGAGTTGAAAGTGATTTGATTGTAGCATTGCTTTGCAAGATGTGTGAGCACAGCTTTTTTCTCTTTCGCTCACCTGTGGTGAAACAGTGCAAAGGTCCGCCACACCACTGGGCGGAGGGAGATCTCCCCCTTCCCAACAGCAAAGTTGGGTGGCACAGTGCCACCCCATTTCTCTGGCTTGCCAGGAGGGGAGGTGCTCTGCAAAGCTTTGCCGCTAGACCTGCTCTGCTCCTGGAAGCTGGGGAGACTAGCAGCAAAGCTGGGTGGTGAAACAGGATGCCACCCCTTGGGGATGCCACTTGAATCAGCCACCACATGGGCAAGCCAGCTCCGAATATGCAGACTGTGAGCAGGCAGTGATTGCTCTTTCAAACAGCCTTTCCCCTTTCTGGGATGGGGGTGGGTGGGAATTATCCTATTTCTCCATGATTCTAGAGTAGTCACAGCCTGTGACCTAGGCTTACATGTGATTTTTGTCCACTCATTCACAGTTGATCACTACACAAAGGAGCAAGTGATTTCACATTTGGCATTGACACAGACTTTCCATGCATGGAATGGCTCTGCTGTAGTCAGTGGCAATGCCTAGCAGGTTCCATAAAGCCCTCTGCCTCACTGCAAACATAGAATGGACAGTCCTCTTGTGACACTTGCAAGAAAGAGTTGATTGTGTAGCATTTTCCAGCTTGCTTTAGTGCAGTTTTATTATGCAGAGGTATAATGGACCCATTGATCACTAAAAAGGCAAGTCCTTTTTCAAACATGCAGAAAGGTCCAGATACTGTATATTTCCCCATAGATTTGGTATCTGCTGAAGACACCTCCAGATCCCCCATTTCCCCTCCAAGAGGACAGGCGACAGTCTGTAAGCCGCCAGCCTTCATTCACCTATTCCGAGTGGACAGAGGACAAAACTGAAGATGAATTCCTCGATCTGGACCCCGTGCCAGAGACACCAGTATTTGACTGTGTGATGGATATGAAAGTAGAGACAGATCCAGCAACCCTAACGGTTAAATCTGTGGGACTGCAAGAAAGGTAAAGAAATGCAGAGAGCTTGGGTCCAGGAAGGTGGAAGTGTAGGCATTCTGAGTGGATTAGCCCAATAAGAATCTGATTAGTGGGCAGAGTTTATTTTCATTCAGAGCAAGAGAACTGGACTCCATAGTTGTGTCATATGTGTTCTTATAGGCATCTGTGGCTTACCTAGGGCAGGAGTAGCCAGCATCTGCCCTCCAGATGTTTTTGGTGCCCTCCCTGTTAGGAAAAAGGTTATATGAGAGAATCTTTTGAAAATGTTGAATTTTAGGGGGGAAATGTAGCTCTTGAATGACAGTGATCAGTTAGTCATACATTGAGTTTATTCACCATTGTGGCTAAGGACCTAACCAGATATATCAGTCATTAGGATTTGCTTTGATTATTAGTCCCAAATGTTTGAAGAATGGAGATGATCTGGGCAATGTTTAACTCTTCCTCACCAACATTAATTCCCACCCTCTGCTTTCTGGCAAGCTACTATTAGCTCCATGGGTGTGGGGAAAGACCAGTGCAGATGTTGTTTCTGTCTCCTCCTCCTCACCACCACCACCCCTAGAAGTAGATGGGTTTATATCTGAGAAAGCACATGGATAGTGAGGGTTTGACCCCTTTCTCCAAGTGCCAAGTCTCTGTCTTCAAAGCAGAAGTTATAGTGCTATTCTATAAGAAAGCAAAAACCGAAAGGAAATCCTAAGTGTGGATCTGGCTAGGCCCTTGGACAAAATGTTGATGTAAATTATGTTGGTGATTACATTGATGACTGATATAGCTAATCAAGGGAACATCATCAATATTGTTATGATAAGGCTGACACCAGTAAATCAAGTTATTCTTTTTAAGCTAATAATTTTTGTTTGTATTCTTATTTTTTTTCTATTCTGTATTTTTTAAATATATTTTTTGAATTGCTGGTGCAATTCCCTGAACTATATATTATTTCAGCATTCTCCATCTTGGAGAATATTATAATGCATGGTTTACACTCATGGTTTCAGGTACCTTTAGATTGATTGGGCTTGGGGAACAACACATTTGTGTGTGTTGCCCAAAGTAAACAAGAAAAGTAGGCAGTCTGTGCTGACTTATTTCACAATCATCAACAAATGTGTGTTATGTCTTGCGCAGGAGGGGTTCAAATGTTTCACTCACATTGGACATGTGCACTCCAGGCTGTTCTGAGCAAGGGTTTGGCTATATTATGTCCCCAAAGGAAGAGTCAGCTCGAGAATACCTCCAGACGGCATCAAACGTTCTCACTGAGGAGGAGCTACACCAGAAAGCATTAGATTCTTTTGTACTCCAGACAGAGTTTTTTGTGAGTATCTTGATAATCTGGGTTTGTAAGAATCAAGCCAATGGCTCATCTCATCCAGCATCCTGTTCTCACAGACAGCTGGGAGAAGCCCACAATCAGGATTCAATCACAAGAGCACTCTCCCTTCCAGCAACTGGTATTCAGAAGCATTGCTGCCTCCAACCATGGAGGTAGCTCATAGCCATCATGGCTAGTTGGCCACTGATTGCCCTGTCCTCCATGAATTTGTCTAATCCTCTTTGAAAGCCATCCAAGTGGGGGACCATCGCTACCTCCTGTGGGATCAGGTTCCATAGTTTAACCATGTGCTGCATGAATGCCCACCAACGTTCAGCTTCATTGATATCCCCAAGGTCTAGTCTTATGAGAGAGGGAGAAAAGGTTTTCTCTGCCCACTTTCTCCAGGCTTGTGGTTTGTTTCACTCCAAACAAGCAACAAGCTATATTCAAGGTATGTTCTTGGCTTACCATTTGTGGTTTGTTTGGGGGTGGCTTGCCCATTCATGCTTAGCCGTCGATTGACTTAGCCTTATATGTGAACCAGGCCAATGTCAGTAATGGGTTCTGCACAAATGGACAAGAATTACAGTCCAGCAAGTGCAAAGTACTGACCTATAATAAAATAAATTACATGAGAAGTCACGCTACCTCCCCAGGAAGAGCCTTTTCTGTGCTTCAGCTCATCTACTGCTTCCATATCTAAGGGAATGCTATGGCTTCAATCCTGTACATAGTTGAGCTGTTTATAACCCATTGGCTTCAGTGTATTTAAGCACCTTCACCCTCTGCAAGATTGGTGCATAAGCCTTTGGTCACAACAGAGCCCATAACATTCTCCTAAGTGTTAAAAGTAGCTCTTAACTGTGTGTTCCTTAGTGAGTATTTTCAGAAGCATTTTATTTATTTTATTTTTTTAAAGAGACTCTCTCCCAGGAATCTAGGAATCTGATTTTGGAGTGTAAAAAATAACTAGAAATGTCACATCACATCTTTGAGCTAATTTCATTGCTGCCACTACTTCACATTCAAAGGAAAGCAACAGGATTCTGCTTCTTCCTGTCCCTTCAGAATCTGTTAATGGCTCATATTGTGTATCTTTCAACAGGAAATTCCGATGAACTTTGTTGATCCAAAGGAGTATGATATTCCAGGTTTGGTCCGAAAGAATCGCTACAAAACAATTCTCCCAAGTAAGCACCATAGCCACGTTACAGCTGTTTGTCAAGCTGAAGTTTCTTGTACTGTGTGATATTAAAGTGTGTGAAATTGCACATGATTGTGAGCTTTTAAAAAACACTTGAAAGATGATGGAATAAGCTTTGCTATCCTTGTGCTTGATATTTTTTATGCTGCTTTCATTCATGGATTCTCTTGATGTGCAGCAGGGGGTAAGTGAGACCTCTGACAAAAGCCAGCTGTATCTCTGAAGTGGCCACATCAACCAGTAAATGTAGTTTCCGATTCGCCAGGCAGAACCACTGAGTAACAAGGATCTTCCACAAAGTACTTTCTTATACCATTGGGAAGCTGCCTTATACCACCTCAGGCCTATGGGTCCAGCTAGCTCAGTATTTTCCACACTGACTGACGGGCTCCACAGGGTTTCAAACAGGAGTCTTTTCCTAGGGACACCAGGGATTGAACCAGTGGCATTCTGCGTGCAAAGCATTTGCGCTGCCACTGAGCTTTAGTCTAACCTTGCGTTGCCTCCTCTTGCTAGTAGCTGCTTTTCAAGGTCTTACACAAAGGTTTCTGCTGCCAGAAACCCTTTAACTAGAGACAATTGAATTGAACTGTGTGTGTCTTCTACATGCAAACAACTGGGCTGTATGCTGTTTGCTTTTACCCCTTTTTCATACAACAGAGGTCGGCCCTCTGGCCTACTTAGTTATTTGCAACTTCTAACTGAAAGCCGAAAGCCTCGCTGATGTTTGGTATGACCCCCCCCCATAACTGACACAATATAATCAGTTCATTTTTATTATTTTGTGGTTTTGTTTTTCTCGTTTCTCCCTCAGTATATACAGATGATTGAGGGATCGTGAGGAGGATGCCTGATTTTCATTTTGTTTAGTTAGGCACATGCAAGGGTAGGTCTGAGTGGTTTGTAATGATTTCATTGGAACTTGGGCAGCACTGCAGCAAATCCTTGTGCCAGCGTACTGGTAAGATTGCTGGTAATGGAGAGGTCTTGGCAAGCTTTCAGATTTCTTTGGGAGAGAAGGAGATTTTGCAGAGGAAGGTCAACATTGCTAGCATCTGTAACTTTGCATGGTACTTTAACAGAAGCAAGGGGGGGAGAGGTTTTGCCCCAAGGAACGTGCAGTCTGAAATAGGATACAGAAGAGAAAGGGGAAGTATGTGTAGCAAGGGATAATGGTTACCAAAGCATGTGCCTTCCTCTTGCCATGCTCCCAGTGTTTCTTCTGCTGCAAAGCCAGCCTGCACAGTCCCACACAACCACCTGCCAATCAGTCTGTTACTATATGTATGTGAGCTGCATGTCTTGAGGAGGACAGGGAGAGGCCATGAAGGACAGCTCTAAGCCGTATGTGTGCATGTGGCTCTAAAGACTTGGTCTATGTCAGTTAAACTCGACATCCTTTTCTTATTGCAGCTTCATATTCAAGGACGGCAATCACTTGATTAGTAAAGTTGCCTGCAAAGTGGAATGTGTTGCTTTTGAGGAAGGAGAAATATTCAAGGTTGTCTAAAACAGATGTTCACTCTAGTTAAAATGAAAGGTAAACAGGCACTTAACTTAATGATCAGTTGCCTGCAATTCTACAGTTAATTGCAGTTACTGAGAGAAATGATAATAGTCTTTAATTCAGCTAATTTATATTTCTTTTGTAGGAAATATCTTTTGCAGATTTACAAATTTGTTGTGGAATTCTGAAAAAACCCCAGAAAGAATCAGTGTCTTTTGAGGAAGCTGGTTGCTTGCTTTATGTTCTTGTCTCAAAAGTGCCAGCCTAAATGGATGAAAATGGCCAATTTCAAAGAGGCCCAAGTCCAAGCTCCATCCTCTAAAAGGTTCCAGAATTCTAGTGCAAAGGAACACCTCTGCCTTTGCACTGGTACTGGGACCAAGCCTGCTCACTGTAGTAGCAAGCCATCATGGCTGACACCAGTAAAAAGCCTCTGTGCCGAGCAGCAAGAAAATAAATAGCATTTTTTTAAAAACTGGAGAAAGAGGCAGTGTCACAAAGGCATTGTAATGGGTGCAGAAGTAGCCTGCTTCCCCAGCACTGGTGCAACATTGCTGTCCATATGGTCTGCTTACTGCCATAAGATGTAGTGATGCATTTTTGCCTTTATAAATCCATGGTGGATAGATCTGTCAATAGCTACTAGCCATGATATCTAAATGGAACACCTGCATTCTTCTGAGGTAGTATGCCACTGGATACCAGTTCCTCTGTGTGCATTCAAGTCATACCTGGGCTTCTCAGAAGCATCTGGATGGCCACCTGGGGGAAGCAGAGTAGACTTACCAAGGCTTTTGATCTGATCCACCAGGGCTACTGCTACATTTTTAGGATCAAATCTTTGGATGATTTGACATTGCCACAGTGTTTCTCACCAAGGGTTGGTTGCCGATTACTTTTCTGCGGTCGCGGACAGCTGTGCAGTTCATAGAGTACAGAAGGGTATCATGCTTCCTTGTAGCACATAACTCTTAGACTCTTGCTTTGGTTTTCCAGATCCTCACAGCAGAGTGTGCCTTACCTCAGACGATCAAGATGATCCCCTGAGCTCTTACATCAATGCCAACTACATCAGGGTAAGAGCTAAGCAATCCTGAAGGGTTTTCCGCGTAAGTGGGTTTCAATTATTCATGAACAGCTGCAAAATTCCATAGATCACCATTCCCACCCCAAAACACACCTTGTGGTCTTTAAAAACATTTGCAATTGTTTTGGATACCAGATGTTGTTACTTCAGTACCAGAGAATGACACCAGTCCTCTTTTCTGTCCCTATGGCCATTTCCCTGGTTCATATAGGCCCTGCACTTGAACTTGGAGCTTATTTGGTAGCAGTTGACACAACTCAGACAGAGAACTTATATATGAGCTGTAGGCTCCATCTACTCCTGGCTCTGAGCCAGACCCTGATTTGGGCAGATGCTTACATATCCTTCTTCCTTCTTCCCACAAGTAGCCTCATGCAGCTATCTAGCTACTTCAACAGCAGCTCTGAAGCTTCTGCCTGGCCGTGTTCTTCTGCTTTGTCCCTGTGGGTCAAGGGTGGTTCTGGGAGCCAGCCAGGAACCTATGGAGACCTCTGGTGAGGATGTCTGGCTCCAGCAGTTCAGAACAGTGGCGTAGCGTGGGCCGGCTGCACCGGGCGCAACATCTGGGGGTTAGGGGGCGCAAATCCACGGGTTAGGGGGCGTAAATTACTTGCCTTGCCCCGGGTGCTGACAACCCACGCTACGCCACTGGTTCAGAAGGGCTGTTGGTGGTGTGGAAATCTTGCTCCCCTTGCACCTTCTCCAAGGAGACCTCAGATTTCAAGGCCTGGGCAGTGCTGAACCCTGAGGGTGTAACACAACTCTTGGGCTCCAGCAAAACCAAAAAGAGCATAATCGAGCTTGGTTTAACCATGCTTCTTGCATAGCATAAATGCTTCCATTGCCATAGCAACCATTGCTGCTTGTATAAATTGAAGTTGTGCCTTCTGTCCTTGGCTTGTGTGTGGTGGGGGGAGGTGGGAGAAAGTGTGCACTAGCACATTTATTTTTGATTTGCTAAGTGTCCTTGGGTAAAAGACTGGAGAACTGAGGTCTGTGCACAGCTCAACACTAATGAACCCTTGTTGCTTTGTTGGCAGGGCTATAGAGGAGAAGAAAAGGTGTACATTGCTACTCAGGGACCCATAGTTAATACTGTCAGTGATTTCTGGAGAATGGTGTGGCAGGAGCGTTCTCCAATTATTGTCATGATTACCAATATAGAAGAGATGAATGAGGTAATGCTGAGTCTCTGCTCTTTATCCCATGTTGTAATTGATGTTTCCACAGTGGATGCCTGAGCCATGGGAAATGATTGAATAAAATATGGTTCCATTCATGAAGCTAGTTTGCTTTGTAAATTACCTCAGTAGTCATGGTTTGGAGTGCTTTAAAAAGGCGTGATGAGCAAAACATCAGCACACATGTAAGCCCCATCCCAACATTGAAGAAGGTGAATAATACATTTGTTACTTGTTTGTTGTGAGATTGAAATGACTTTCCCAAAGGCAATGGATGCTGTGTTTTCCCAGCACTTAATTACGTTATTAGGAAAGTATGATTTCTACCCTTATAGCTTTCCAGTTTCTAATGCTGATTAGAAACGGTCGCTTATCCCCACTTCTCGGGTGGGCAGTGCTTGCAGTCCAGCCCAGCTCAGCAGGAGATGGAAGGAAGAGGGTGATCCCTCCCTCCTTTGCAGCAATCCTGCCACGGAGGATGCTGGGCTTGCCCACCAAAATTTGAATAGGCTAGTCACAGCCTTCAGGGTGGGAAGAGCATCAGCAGTGGACCAGAGGGAGCAAAGCATCTCTCTGGCCCACCCCTGCAGCTTCAAAGGCCAGCTGCACTTTCTACAAGCACTTTTCTACAAGATCAACCCGCTCACCCACCGAGTAATTGGGTCTGTTGATCCTGTGTTCATAAACTTGCTTTGGATACATTAGGTCACTCTATTCAGGGCCAGGAAGGAATTTGCCTGGAAACAAACTTAGACCATCTGGGGGTTTTGCCTTCCTCCTAGGAATCACCACAACTGTTGGTAGATAAGGCATCGGGTTGAATCCTGTAGTCTTATTTCTGGAAGGGGATGAAGTGGTTCATCACCCCCTTCCCCTCCAGCAAGTGCAATATCTCAATAAAGGAATCTAGGTGGAAGTTCTGTCCTGAAGCCTATAGGAGAGCAGATAGGCCTTAGAACTTCCAGAGGGCAGCTTAGAGCAGTGTTTCCCAACCTTGTGCCTCCAGCTGTTTTTGGACTACAATTCCCATCATCCCTTGCCACTGGTCTTACTAGTCAGGGATGATGGGAGTTGTAGTTCAAAAGCAGCTGGAGGCACAAGGTTGGGAAACACTGGCTTAGAGGACCAGCTGAATTGACTCACATCTTGAGGTAGCCTTTAACTGAAGCACGATCCTGAAAATCTCCAGCCAACAGGCAGGAGTATCAACCAGAAAGAACACCCAATGCTTAAGCCAAACCTACCCACATCTGTAATCAATAATGTTGTAGCCATTTTCAATCCAAGAACATTGTTGTGCCCATTTGTCCACCAGTTCTCGCCTCGTCCCTTCCCGTGCCCTAGTTTCATCTATGACTGGGTTAGGTATTCCTCCTGCCCAGGAGAGGCAGGGAACCTTGTGATCAACATTTATGTAACATCCTGGTTGTGTTTATGTCTCTCCATTTTAGCTCTTTGCCTCATCCAGGACAGAGCTCTGACTCTGCTCTTTTTTGGTTAATCTCCTCCTACATTTCTTTAGCACATTTTTCTTTTCCATACCCAATTCTCTTTTCCTTAATTTTTTTTAAAGCTATTTCTCTCTCTTCTCTGCCATTTCCTCTTCTTCTCCTTCCTTTCCTACTCAGCTCCCTAGTGGTAATTCCACTACACACCATTGTTCCTGTCACATGGGATAACAATGTGACTGTTCCAGATCCTAGCCAAGCCACCTTGATAGAGTTGATACTTATCAGCAGATATGATCTACTCTGTAGGATCCTTCAATCTCTCTGTCGCATGGAGCTTCTGAAAGGTTCCCCTCTAGTTGGAATCCCAACCTACTTTGGAGGTTGAGATCAAATCTCTTGCTATGTGGGATTCTGTGCTAGCAAGGGTAGGGTATCAAAGCTGTTCACATGCTTATTTACCTCTCCTGGGGTAACGAGGACTTGCTCTATTCATGGGTGGGTGCCTCACTTACCCATCTGGACAAAATACTTTCACACAGTGAGTACCCAAACTTACATTTCCCTCCCCTTAAAGTGAGCTGCCTCCAAGTTCTGCTGTCATCAATGTCATTTTCTCAACATCTGTTTTGCTTCCAGGTTAGCAACTGGGCGGTTCACACCCCTTAGGAGTCTGGATTTAACCCTGTTGTTTCTAGCTGCTGCTATTTCTACTTGAGACATTGGCATATTGCAGTATGGATTGCTATGCGAAACATAGCTGAGCAACTGTTTGACTTAATCGGTTTGATAAATTCTGTGAATCTGTGAATCAATTCTGTGGGCAAAAGAGCTTAATAGATCACGGTCAGCTACCATTTTTCTTCCAATCTATCCATCGCAACTTGTATCTGCAGTGCTACTTGGATGTTACCAAGGAGATAGGAAAGCTGTGCAACCTAACGGCACATGCACACTCACTTTTTCCAAAAGACACATTTGGTTAGAAGTCATTCATTAATCACAAAAGTCTAGTAGATGCCATCAGTCTCTGTACTAACAAAAGATATGATTGAGCGCAATGTTTCATTGATACCTCTTGTTTAAAGAATAAAATCATGCCATGAGACTCTGATATAAATATAGGCTACAGTCCCCTTCTTGTTAGCATCCCTGTTCTGATGTTTCTCTCCCCCTACCCCCACCCTTGCCAGCTTCAAATTATTATATGAACACTATGTCTTAAAAATGTGTCGACGCAGAGCTGAAACCTTTGTTATGCCATGATGCTTGAGAAAGAGTCTTTGTGTTCCTGCTATATACGTTCAATAATGCAAGGATTAGTGGCTCACTATTCCAGCACTTTTGTCAGGTCTAATCTGAACTGACAGACAGCCCACGGAAATGTGTGGGTGTTCTTCATTTCAGCTGCTTGGAGTCTGAGCTATAGATAGTTACTAGCACATTTGTCAGTTTTTACAATGGATGAGCGCTATTGTAGCATGGAGGGACTGCGTCGAGGCGGGGGAACAGAATTGTGAAAATTTGACTCATGAAATGGTAGTGACAAATTTTCCCACTGGTGTAAACCAGTGGTGCGGCTTACATGCAAAGGTGCAGCAGCAGAAAAATGTGGATATTCTGTATTATCTCCCTTATTTAACTTTTATTTGGCCTCCGTTCATTACATTTATCCTGGAGGCCTAGACAGTTCCTTTGCAAGAAACCATGTGGGGGGTCCATCACATTATGAATTCTCCCTTGCAAATGGCACTGACTCATGAATCATGGGTAGAAATGCTCATAAGGTTATGGGCATGGCTCATATGGCACCTTTACCGAGCAGTGTGGCTGAAACATGTAAGATTTGCCATAAGAGTACAAATATACCTTAAAGACAGAGATGAACAAACCATACAACCCTGAGATAGAAGGTAGTTGTTGTTGTTTAGGCGTTTAGTCGTGTCCGACTCTTCGTGACCCCATGGACCAGAGCACGCCAGACACTCCTGTTTTCCTGTTTGGTCAAATACATGTTGGTAGTTTCGAGAACATTGTCCAACCATCTCATCCTCTGTCGTCCCCTCCTCCTTGTGCCCTCCATCTTTCCCAACATCAGGGTCTTTTCCAGGGAGTCTTCTCATGAGGTGGCCAAAGTATTGGAGCCACAGCTTCAGGATCTGTCCTTCCAGTGAGCACTCAGGGCTGATTTCCTTAAGAATGGATAGGTTTGATCTTCTTGCAGTCCATGTGACTTTCAAGAGTCTCCTCCAGCACCATAATTCAAAAGCATCAGTTCTTCGGCGATCAGCCTTCTTTATGGTCCAGCTCTCACTTCCATACATCACTACTGCGAAAACCATAGCTTTAACTATACGGACCTTTGTCGGCAAGGTGATGTCTCTGCTTTTAAAGATGTTGTCTAGGTTTGTCATCGCTTTTCTCCCAAGAAGGAGGCGTCTTTTAATTTCGTGGCTGCTGTCACCATCTGCAATGATCATGGAGCCCAAGAAGGTAAAATCTGTCACTGCCTCCATTTCTTCCCCTTCTATGGAAGCAGTGACAGATTTTACCTTCTTGGGCTCCATGATCACTGCAGATGGTGAAGGTAAAGGAACCTTTATGTCTCTTGATAAGTGAGTGAGATACTGAGGGAAAGGTGGGGAATCCCTTTCTGCATAGATTCTTCCATCACTAATGAGAAAAGTGTGTTGTTATCACTATTACTATTTTTATTATATATTATTTATTACATTTATTAATAATCAAGGTGGAACTTTATTTCATGCAGTTCTTTTAAATGCAGGAGCCTATTCTGGATCTGCCAACCAGAGGATTTTAAACATCCAGAGGCTGCTGTTCAAAGGGAAAGCCAACAATTCTACTTAGCATATGCAAGCTGTGGGCGCAACACACCTAAAGTAGCTCTTTGCATTTGTTAGCTGTAGAATTCATTCAAAAAGTTTGCAAACAGCTTAATTTTTCTAAAATCTCTGCAGTGTGCTACATGAAACCAAGAAACAACATAATTGAAACAAAAATATTGCCCTGAGACCCCCCGGGTAGAGGGCAGTATACAAATCAATAATAATAATAATAATACATAAATCCAGTAAGACAGTAGTATAAAAACATGTGAAAACAGGCATTCATACACATAAAACCTGGGCTGGGTCAGATCTTATGGGTCAGGAAAAGTCTGGCCAAAAAACTATGGCTTTACAAGACACGTGAAGGAACTGGTGGTTGCTGCTTCATATATGGCAGTACATAATATCACAACTGGTCTTTGGAAACAATTTGCACAACTTGTTTAAATATGTCTGGAGACAGGACTGGGTGCCAGCTTAAGTTTATGTTTTTAAAAATGGGGGGCCAACCACAGCTGTTTTATCTCAGAGTCCTCAGCATAACATGATGCCTGCAGCTCTAGGTAAAGGTAAAGGGACCCCTGACCATTAGGTTCAGTCGTGACCGACTCTGGGGTTGTGGCGCTCATCTTGCTTTATTAGCTGAGGGAGCCAGCGTACAGCTTCCGGGTCATGTGGCCAGCATGACTAAGCCGCTTCTGGCACACCAGAGCAGCACACAGAAATGCCATTTACCTTCCCGCCAGAGCAGTACCTATTTATCTACTTGCACTTTGACCTGCTTTCAAACTGCTAGGTTGGCAGGAGCAGGGACCGAGCAATGGGAGCTCAACCCGTCGTGGGGATTAGAACCACCGACCTTCTGATTGGCAAGTCCTAGTCTCTGTGGTTTAACCCACAGCACCACCCGCGTCCCTCAGTCTGCTCTAGCAGACACTAATTCAGTCTTAATGAGATCAAGTTTTGGCTACAAATTCTGTCCATTTTTTGTTTGTATGCTTCTGCACACACCCACACCCCATCCCATCCTGCTTTACGCAATATCTGGCCTGAAGAAGAGTCCTGCAAAACCCAAAACCTTGCCCCCTATTTTGTGACAGATTGATTGGTCCTAAAAAAAGTTGTTATTGTAGATTTTGGAGTTATGTCACTTATTTTGCTTTTTAAGTGTACTTTTTTTTAGTACAGCAAAGTCACTCCTGTGCCAGCCGATAACTTATTTTATATGTATGGTTTATATTTTGTTCAGAAATGTACAGAATACTGGCCAGAAGAACAGGTTACCTATGAAGGAATTGAAATCACGGTTAAAAGAGTTATACAAGCAGATGATTACCGGTTGAGGCTTATTACCCTAAAGGTAAGATCACTCAGGTATATGTGGAGCTGCATGAAAAAGGCCTCATAAAGTTGCTGTTTTATATCCAGCCTATAAAACACAGCTGAAACACCACTTTTCATTACTGCACTGATTATGTGTCTGTCTGGTTTCCAACCATGTACGCAATATAGTAATGAAAGCAGTCAGGTATTTTAGATTGAATGTGTGCAGCTCAAAGACTTTCCAGCCACTTGTGCTCATCCAGCGGAAGAATTCTGTGAGTCATTCCACACAATTCTAGCACTGGTCATTTATTACGGCATGCTTGCTCAGTAAATGTTCCTTATGTACATTGACTAGCCTCTAAATGCAGGAATCACCAGCCTGGCACCCACAGGCATCGCATTGGTGGGCCTTACAATTGGAGGGGTTTTTTTTCGGAAACAGCAGGCCCTTCAGCCGTAGGGGGGATTTTCTGAATTATGTGGGTAATTCAGAAATTACTTGGACAGAGAGGGAGAGATGTATGTGTGGTCTGTTTGCATGTGTGGTCTGTGTGTGAGAGGCAGCAAAGTGTGCATGGCTATGTCAATGTGAAGTTATAGGGTGTGTGTGTGTGTGTGTGTGTGTGAGAGAGAGAGAGAGAGAGAGCGCCCAATAGTCCGTATGGGTGTAGTGAGTGTACTCCTGTGCTCTGTGTGCAAGAGTGGGTGTCGTATGCCTACCTTGTGTATTTTTCCTGGTCCTGGGGAATGCTCTCTGTTAGTAAACAGCAGCAGCAGCAGCAGTATTGTGTGTCATGGAGATGTGTCAATATTGTGTGATCTCCACAATCAGGACCATCAGGACACAGGTGACTTCCCACAGCAAGCATGAGGTTGTCAGGAGGGGGTAGATATGACAGCTACCACCAACACTTTCTCGAAATTGGGAATGTGTTTGCTGGTCCAATAAGGTTTGCAACTCCTGACCTAAATGTATGGCTTTAGAAGAACAGCGGTGCTTGCACTATCACATTCCAATATCTTTAGATTCCCCTTTGTCCCTTGTATTCAGTGTGCTTCGCTAGCTGCAAAAAACGGGCAGAGGATTTTTTCTTAGCAACAAAAACCAGGAGTGGTTTATCAAAATGTTTTGAGGATGGAAGTGAAGACTGAGAGTTTCAAGAGAGAGCTCTAGAACAACAACCACCTGTTTAATTTTATCTTTTTACCTCTCAAAGATCTCAGTAAGGATTTTGTTTTCAGTTGTACAGTGGTACCTCGAATTACATACGCTTCAGGTTACAGACGCTTCAGGTTACAGACTCCGCTAACCCAGAAATAGTACCTCGGGTTAAGAACTTTGCTTCAGGATGAGAACAGAAATGGCGCAGAGCAGTGCAGCAGAAGTGGGAGGCCCCATTAGCTAAAGTGGTGCTTCAGGTTAAGAACAGTTTCAGGTTAAGAACGGACCTCCAGAACGAATTAAGTTCTTAACCTGAGGTACCACTGTATTTCAAAAAGCCATTATTATTATTATTATTATTATTATTATTATTATTACTACTTTATTTTATTATTAATTATTATAGCTCATTAAGCTTGGTTTCCTTCCACTGTAACCTAAAGTCTACTGAGCCTTTTGTCGGTAAAGATATGGGGGTCTTTTAAAGGATTTATAAAAGAGAAGTTGGATACAGTGTTGTTTTGTTGGAAGGTTTTAAGTGGTGTTAAAGACTACATTTTCAGCTGCCAACTAGAATGCTTAATTTATCTTTATGTGTTCTCTGACTGAGTAACAGACACCACAGCCTGATCTCCTGTGACCTGTTGCACTGGAAGCAAAGTGTTCAAGGCCACTTCTATTCGTGCTTCTGTTCGTAAATGTTTGCAATGTTGTTGGGCCAGTGGCATGAGCAGGTATCCAGCTGTATAACGTCTGCAGTTGGGTGTCTTCAGTGCTGTTGTGCCACAAAGGCTCCTTCTAGCACCATCTTTGGCACAAATGGAGCTCTTCCCAATGCCATACAGAGCAACCAGGTGCAATCAAGATCCTTTCTCCCTCTTCTGCCAGCAACCATCATAAGCGTAATTTAATGACATACGGAGATTCATAAAACAGTAAATCTTCCACACCTCCCATAAGCAACGTCTTCTGTCATAGTTATATGATTTATAGGGCTGGAGTATTAAGTGTTGGTGGTTTCAGTTTCTCTCTGGGTTTTGTTTATTTACTAAATCCAAACTTCACTGGTCAAAATGCTTAGTGCTATGTATTCCCTTCATGCCATTCCCACACATCAGAACGCCTAAAAATCAACTGCACTCCAATAGTTATTAATGATTTCAACTGATTTAAAGTTTAAGATCATTTAAGCTGGTCTTGTTGATTTAAGTTTTAGTACTAAATGTTGCTTTTCTTGGGCCCTTCCATAGATGCATATATTTGAAAGTAACTGTTTAGCACAGTGTAAAATTTCCCCATCAATGCCTAAAAGGTTGAAGCAAACATTCCATTGGCCTCTAGTTCCAATCGGGCACAAGATTAAGCAGCCATAAAGTGAAGCAGGCTGAATTAATTAGCATGCCTGAAAACTGAGCAGCATATCTGTTGATTCAACAGGGGTATTATTATTTTTTTGGAAAAGAAAGCTTTATGTCTTACACTTTCACAGAGAGTGACATGTGGTATATGCAGTTAGAAATAGCTGTCTGTCTATTAGGTTATAAATATGATTTCTTTCCATTTATGTTCCCAATATTATCAAGAACATAATTATATTTTGAAAACAGCTCTTCAGTTTGCTGAATAGCAGCAAGAAAGTATGACCTCTGAAAAGTGTAAATTGCCTACATTGCCAACATAGTATTGCAAGCCTTAATTTTACTCTGATGCCATAAGTCAGTCCAGGAGGCCATCTCAGGATAGCAGCAGAGTCAGTGTGGCTTTGCCAGCAATTGGCATTAATTATATATTTAAAGTTATTTATATACCATTCATGAAAGATAGCTGCAAAGATATTGTTGCAGTTTGCAGTTTTAAATAAAGCAACACATCATTAAATCTGGGCAAAAAGACAGGAAAATATATAATTTTCAATAGTAATAATAATTTTGGAAGAAGAAGACTACATAGCACAACAGATCCTTATGCATCCTTGGGGAGAATAATGTAGCTTTAAGACAGGTTAAATATTTCATTTTTATATTTAATTTTCTATCTTGTTATCAGCCCTTATTACACAAATCCCCTTTGAGAAGGGTTAGTAAACTGCATACCCCAAGAAAATGTTTTTTAAAACTCATTAAGGAGTCTCACCTTTTGGAAAATAACTTTTCTGGTTGCCTGTATAAATCTCTTTATAACTCTCTTATAGAAGGGTGAAGAAATAAGAAATCTGAAACACTACTGGTATACTTCCTGGCCAGATCAGAAGACTCCTGATCAAGCACCAGCCCTGTTGCAGCTGGTTCAGGAAGTGGAAGAGGCCACACAGTGTGCAGAAGAACAGAATGCTCCAATCATAGTTCACTGCAGGTAGCTTAATTATGCATTGTTAAACCACCATGAAGAGAGAGGAAAGAACATGGGAAGTTTTAAGGAAGTTGTCATTGTGTTAAAGTAACCTTCTCTCACAATGCTGATCTAGAGAGTTCAGGTATCTGACGAAGTGTGCATGCACATGAAAGCTCATACCAATAACAAACTTAGTTGGTCTCTAAGGTGCTACTGGAAGGAATTTTTTTATTTTGTTTCGACTACGGCAGACCAACACGGCTACCTACCTGTAACTAGAGAGTACAATTTCTGCATGATCCACCTGCTGTGAAAAACTGCTTTTAACTACTGTTCTGTTAGCCTATGTCAGGTAAGGTAGTGAGGAAGCATCTCTTGCTTCCAATTTTGCACTGGAACTTCAAAGAGAAGTCGTCCCCCCCCCCCAAAAAAACCCAGAGGTATGGCCCCAGAAGCCTTTATGATGTGAAAACCTTATACCGACATTTTCACTTGAGTTTGTGCTGGAAGTGACCTGACTCTTTTATTGTCCCCATCTGCTGTGCAGATGGAATGGAAAACAGTGTGGGTTGCTTAATTAACCATGCAATGTGGGGAAACAGTCAGTTTAAAGGGGGGGTAGAGATAGGCTCATTTAATTCTTTTTCCTAGGCTGGCAGTGACCCGGTTTCTGAGGTGAAGCTGCAGCCATTTCCCCCACCACAATTCTGCCACTCATTTTTTGTAATCCAGGTGACACTGAAGGAGTTTGCAGGTGAATCAACATTATACACATGTGTGTGCACACACAGATATATATATATATATATATATATATATATATATATATATATGTATATGTATATGTATATGTATATGTATATATGGAAAATTATGCAAATTTGACCTTCTCATATATCATTCTCTAGGTGGAGTCCTGGGGTCACATGGTACATTCAATTCATAGTGGACAGGAGTTCTCCTCCACTGTGAGAATTGCCCAGTTAGCATATGAACTGGATTCATATGAAGTGACTCATAGTCTCTGGGAAAGTTGCTGTTAATATTGAATGATCTATGTGTGTGAGGGAGAGGGAAGGAGAGAGAGATGAAGATCATCCTTATCCTAGTAAAAATTCATAGCTTTGTTCTTGGGCTTTCCTGGGCTTGTTCACAGTAGAAAATGGCAGACTTGCTTTTTAAATAAAAATAAACACTAAAATAGATTTTGATTTTTTTATGAACATCATAAGAGCAGCCAAGCATGCATGGAAAATGAGCAGAGATCAGCTATCATAAATTATACATTGAAATGAAAGACTGGTTAGTGTTCTCATACAAAATAAATTCAAGTTCTGATAACATAAGTTCCTTTTTTTTATACCACTGGACTTTGGCAGGCAGCAGGGAACATTCCTATTTTAAAGCAGATATCCTTTTTGATACAGTTACAGAAAGAGTCCATAATTGACCATATATAATGACAATCATTTAATGTCATGACACTAGATGGAGAAATTTTAAAACCAAATATGAGTATTCCTTGTACAAACTGGCATGGGGGGTGGGAACCAATGAGATCCTGGTGGCCTTAAATGTACTGTAATGTATCAATGCACAAATATCAGTATGCCAAACCTCTTAAAGTAATCTTAAAAGTATATCTGCATAATATAGCAAAATCAGTTTTCTAAAACAGCTTTTTGCCAGAATTCTCAGTTTATCCTGCGTTCACAAGTGCTGTGTCAATGTATCTTAATAGAATGCTATTTTATCCAGACTCCTAGCTGTCCAGTTTTGATGGTCCTCTTGTCCAATGCCCTTATCCCAGCCATTCAGATACATTTTGTAACTTGTTTAAATGAGGAAAGTACTGCTGCATTTCCCCCGAGGGCACAGCTGGTGGCCAAAATTATCTAAGTGACAATGAATGAAAATCCATTTGAGATGCTACCAGCACTTCTTGAGACCTGCAAAATGGGAAAAGCTCTTGGACTGAGGAGTAATTGTTATTTGCTGCTTCCATTATTTAAAGTGACATGTTGACATATCAGGCCTGACAGAAGCCAGATGGCTCACCTAACATCTGTCTGGCATTGCACCCTGTAACATTTTCCTCCAATCTATGTGGTAATCTTTCACTGAATATATATATGGCTGATGGTTAGAACATTAGTTTCTGTCTTTTTCATTTCCTCAAATAAATGACAACTGCTTATTCTGGACAAAGAAAACATCTTATTAAACTGTCTCTCTGCATACCAGATTCTCACAAACTCTCCTTATGGGGTACACAGAGGTTATGCCAACTGAGTTTCAATGGTGGGGCAAAAACAAACAAACACAGACATACCCCTTGCTTAATGGTTTAGGGCCAAATTAAATACATGTAAGACGCAAGTACACTCTGATTAACTGAGTCTTCTTATCTGTTACTGCTTTCTTCAAACCACACTTACCAAAGTAAAAAAAATCAGCTACTTAAAATTTAAAAACCTATTGCAGACCTAGGTATAGTTTCTGCCCACATTCTGGGCTGGCTGGCTGGCTGGCTTGCAGCGTTAAAGCACAATTTACAATAAACTATGAACGCTTTAGGGACACGGGTGGCACTGTGGGTTAAACCACAGAACCTAGGGCTTGCCGATCAGAAGGTCGGCGGTTCAAATCCCCACAGCGGGGTGAGTTCAAAAGCACACAGTGCAAGTAGATAAATAAGTACCGCTCTGGCGGGAAGGTAAACGGCGTTTCTGTGCACTGCTCTGGTTTGCCAGAAGCGGCTTAGTCATGCTGGCCACATGACCTGGAAGCTGTATGTTGGCTCCCTCAGCCAATAAAGCAAGATGAGCGCCGCAACCCCAGAGTCAGTCACAACTTGACCTGAGCATACAGCTTGTTTCTCTCCAAGGCTTTGTACATTTGGCAAGGGTACATCTGAAATACTAAGAGAATAATTGATGCTCTTTCTGAAGATTTCCACCTTCATTTTCTGTTCCTCTCTCTCTGGCCAGTGCAGGGATTGGTAGGACTGGCTGCTTTATCGCCACCAGCATTTGCTGCAAACAGTGGAAGAACGAGGGCGCAGTTGACATACTCAGAACAACCTGCCAGCTACGGCTAGACAGGTGAGAGAATCTTGTATTATTGTCTTTTTCACTTTTCCTTCAAAAACAAACACTGTAAACCCAATGCTTTCTTCTTTTTTAGCATATGAACAGAGTTTGTCTCTTTGGGAAAGTATTGCTGCTGTACAAATCATTTATAACGGGGGGGGGGGGAGACCTGTGGTCTTCCAGGTGCTGTTGGGCTATAAACCCCATCATCCCTGATCACTGTCCCATGTGGACTGGGGCTGATAGGAACTCGAGTACTGCAATATCTGTAGAGCTACAGGTTGCCCATCATTGTTGTTTAAAGAAAGTATTGGGGAATAGATACAAGGGCTGGGTTCATAGCTAGTGTAAACCAAGGTTTATGAATCAACAATAAGCCATGGCTTACTAATGTGGTTTGTTCATGGTGGATAAAGCATGACTGAGCCACTGGCTGGGTTTGGACAACCAAATTAAATCGTAGTTTATAAACCATGGTTTAGCATTTCATGTGAAGCAGGTCTTGTACAATGGGAAGTCTCCCCCCCCCCTCTTTTTTTTTTTTACATTCACTTTTAAGTCTTGCCTTTTGAAACATTGAAACATTTTTACCATTTGATTTTATCTTTTTTTTAAAAAATCTCTTTCTTGTTTTTATTCCATTGTAGTTAGTTAAAAAAAGAGGGTACATTACAATGACAAATTTGGATATTTCTGAGAAAAAATATTGGAAGCAGCCACACAAGATAAAAATGAAATTACAGACTATTAAGAATGTAATGAATGGTTTAATGAGATTTAATTACATTTGTATTATTTACAAGTGACAGGTGTATTCAGAATGTCAGAAATACTGATTTGATGACTTAAATATGTGATCAATTTCACTGAAATCACTGAAACATAACTTCAGAGTAAACTTGAACTGTTAAATAGATGAAATTAGTTGGATTCACTGTTACCATGCAACATGTGAGCAGGGTGATGTTAGCGACGTGGAGTGTCAACTCAGACTTAGAATAAGCTTAACTGAATATGCAGGGAGAAATTTATAGCTTTTTGGGGGGATATATATTTTATACAGATGTATAGATATGAATACAGATCCCATAAGGGCATTCCTATCTTCCAGTTGTAACATGGAAAGTTAATGGGGGGGGGGGGATTAGTGCACAACAGTACTTCAGACATCACTCCTGCAGCTAGATTGCCATCTTGTGGTCATATGTAACCATTTCACCTGTACCAGGAAGGCTATAGAGCAGGCATAAGCAAACTCAGCCCTCCAGATGTTTCGGGACTACAGCTCTGATCATCCCTAGCTAACAGGACCAGTGGTCAGGAATGATGGGAACTGTAGTCCAACAACAGCTGGGGGGCCGAGTTTGCCTATGCCTGCTATAGAGATTGCATGAAAGGAAAGTTGATACATGCCTTCAACTTCAGTAACAGCTGAGAAGTGCTATAAGGACTGGGAACACAGTTGATCCAACACCAGTAGGTGGTGTATAAATAAATACTCGTCTAAATAAAAAACCAGGCTTGGAATCTACACCATATTTATCTCTTACTTTCCATGAACATTAAAAAGCATATCTTGCTGCTACACCCAATAGCCAGGGTGAACCTCACCTGGCTTATCTGACTTCCAAAGAATGTAAAATTGTGGGCCGGATACCATATTCTGAATTTAAATGTTGTATCACAGAGAATGCATATAGCACTGACAGCAACAGCTCTTGTGCATCATGAGGGCAAGTAGTCAGAGAGGAGCACTGATTTTCGTTGATTAGGTTTTAGTTAGCTTCCCAAACATGGCATCAGGCAGGCTGCTGGAACCTTCCATCTTACTGTGGCTATATCATGGCTGTCATTATTCTGACTCTATTGGCCAGGTGTAAATAGATTTGGGGAACCCAATTCAAAACCTTTTTGTTGTGCTTTGTATCAACAACTGCAGAATTAAACTCACTTTTTCCAAATAAAGTCTATGACCTAAAAGCAATTTCATGTGATCTTTGGCATCTCTGTGATCCATTACCAGTGTGATTATGCCAAGCAGATACAGTGAGATTAATGTTATATTTTGATAATGTTTTTGAGAAGCATTTAGCACAGATCCTAGACCTTAAAACTCTGGTATGTTACCCCAGTGATCTTATATGCAACCCTAGGAACTCAATACCATTACCAGTAGGAAGACTATTTAAAACCAATAGACTTAGGATCAGTTTTTGTGTGTTTAGCTCCCCCCACCCCAATTTGTGCTGTATTATTTTTGTTAATAGTTTTGAGATACACAATGGATATCTGCTTCCAAATCTCCCCCCTCCCCCGTTTCTCTTCCCAGGGGAGGAATGATCCAGACCTGTGAACAGTATCAGTTTGTCCACCATGTCATGAGCTTATATGAAAAGCAGTTTTCTAGAGCAGCAGCAGAGGAATAAAGATTCGTGAAAAATTGTTATGAAACAAACCAACAGAACTCTGGCCACAAATTGTATGTATTCTAGAGCTGAGAAGACACACGTGGGAATTTCAGAATAGAAGATATTTATTTATAAATATATATATAAATATATATAATATATATAGTTTTACTTTCAAAATGCTTTATTTTGCATTTAAGAGCTAAGATAACGGTTTTCTTCAACATGTGACAGGACATCATCTTCACCCCCCAAAAAGACCTATTTATACTGTAAATAAGATCAGTAGCTTCATTTATTACAAAATTTTAAAATATCATTGTCAGATTTGCTATTTTAAAAAACGAATTACAAAATTGCTACTAGATCCAAATACAGTGCAAAAGTCTTTGATAAATGTATTGCTTAAGTCTGTAATGTATGTTTACTAAGCTTGAAAAGTAACTTTTTTGCCTTTTTTCTGATGGATTGTTTTTACATTTTAAACTACCGGATACTGTGTATATCATAAGACCTTCTGAGTCTGTGCATTAAAGGATTCAAATGGATTCATACTGAAATTATTTATGGTTCATGCTTGGTATGTTTTGAACAGTCCCTTCAAGATAGCTGTGGTATCAAAATGATGCAGAAAGAAGCTATTTAGAATTGATTGCTTTTTCTGTCTGTATAGCATTCCTTCGTAATGGTGGGGATGAGAGATTTGAAAGTTTCTCTTGGGGTAACTCAATGGGTAGAATTTGCTTTATGGTTCCAGTACTACCCTCATGGTTTTGCTCTGTGAGACAAAAATGACATTAGGATAAAAGCTTCCATTGGCGCCAACTGAAGCTTTTTCTCTTACCCTAATTGCTGAATGTGAGGTCCAGTATATCTGAAGGAGCGTCTCCACCCCCATCGTTCTACCTGGACACTGAGGTCCAGCACCAAGGGACTTCTGGTGGTTCCCTCACTGTGAGAAGCCAAGTTAAAGGGAACCAGGCAGGGCCTTCTCGGTAGTGGCACCCTCCCTGTGGAACAGCCCCCCACCAGATGTCAAAGAGAACAACAACTACCAGACTCTTAGAAGACATCTGAAGGCAGCCTTGTTTAGGGAAGTTTTTAATGTTTGATGCATTATTGTATTTTAATATTTTGTTGGAAGATGCCCAAAGTGGCTGGGGAAGCCCAGCCAGATGGGTGGGGTATAAATAATAAATTATTATTATTATTATTATTATTATTATTAGGGATTTTTTTAAAAAAATCACACAACATTACTGTTAATCATGTTGTCAGCATTGTGTGTAGTTAGGTTCTAAAGTGTGGGGGAGTTGTGAATGAAGACGCACATGGCCACTTTGAATGACCTCAGCCTGGATCCACAAACCATATCACAAGGAGTTAGATTTATGGATCAGTCCTCTTAACTGATCCATATATTTGTGGTACTTGGGCGTTCAAAAAGCTTTTGACAAGGTCTCTTAGCAAAGATTCCTGGGTAAACTTAGCTGTGACAGGATGTCTCTTTATGTACATAGTTCAAGAACAGGAAGCAGGATTAATGGAAGTTCTCACAACGGAGGCAAGTGAGAACTAGGGTCCTCCAAGGGTCTGATGTGGGAGCATCACTATTTAGCTTTCTCATCAATGATCTGGTATTAGGGGTTGACAGTGAAGTCTCACAAGTTTGGTGTCTTTAGCAAATTATTTTTAAAAATCAAAAAGATTGTGAAAAGCTTCAAGCTGTTCTCTCCAAACTGGGTGAATGAGCAATTCAACTGCATTTGCCATTTTAGATAAGTAAGTGTAAGTAGTGCACATCTGAGCTAGGGGTTGGAGTCTTAACATATACTCTGATGGGGTCTCAGCTTGGAAGTGAAGGGCTAGGAAATGGATGCTCAGGTTGTGGTGGATAGTGGAGGACTGGAGGAAAGTTGCAATGTTTAGTTTAGGGAAAAGGCAAGTGGGATAAGCTGAATAGCAAGAGATTCAAATAGACAGAAGGAAGAACTGTGGAATTTGCTTCCATAAAATGTAGGGCTATGCATTAACTTAGACTGCTTTGCATTCTGTAGAGAGTGATTGTGTTAAAATGGCTTAAGCAGGCTTAAAGGTTGGTGGCTGTAGCTGAAACCACAAGAAATCTAGCAAGGGAACATTCCACTAAACACTGGATAATTTCCATTCCTTTCCATGGGACCTGTGCAAGAACTGCTCTGAGCCTCACTTTCAGATGTAGCCTTTTGTTGTTCATCTGCAGGCCTTGGGCATTGTTCCTTTGGTGCCAGCTTATATACAGTCAGAAAAAAATTAGCAGATGGCATTTAGACTAAAATACTTAGAGTTGCAAATTGGGCTGTTTTTGTGTGTGTTAAACTGCTCCCCTTTTTTGAAAAAACCAAAACCCTCCATATGCAATAAAAACCTAGTGTGGCAGAGAGAAGGATTCAAATCAAATCAAATGTTTATTCGGCTTTACGCCCATCATGAAACACAACACAACAAAACAAATCAAATAAAACAGCAGACTCGTACAAGCCACAAGTAGTATAACACAGTTCACAACTCACAAGGACAAATATTAGCCAATTCATAAGAAAAGTTAAAGATTAAGATTAATATTAAAATTAAAAAAATTTTGCACTACACTAAAATCAATATCTGATGTCATTATAGAAAATACTTATAACTATCAATAATCAGCTAACATTCCATTCCGTCTCTTGAACGAGAGGACGGCTGTTAGGAATTTAGCAACCTGTAGGGTAATATAAGGATCCACATCTT
Organism: Podarcis erhardii; assembly: GCF_964252035.2. Taxonomy (NCBI): domain Eukaryota; kingdom Metazoa; phylum Chordata; class Lepidosauria; order Squamata; family Lacertidae; genus Podarcis; species Podarcis erhardii. Next base: position 74,233,328 of record NC_138497.1, on the reverse strand, counting down.
GAAGAACCCAGGCAAGCTGTAGTTCTGCTGGTTTGTCAGTCATAGGCTGGATTATGGAGTTTAGTATGCTAGCACGGGCTGAACTGTACAAAGGGCAGATAAACATAACATGATGTAGAGATTCAGATGTTTTCATTTCACAAGCACACATTGAAGGGACTTGGCCCTTAGTGAATCTATGTCTCAGCACGTTTGTTGGAAAGACATTAAACCTAGCTCTAATGAAGGCATATCAGTGAGACGCGGCCATAAGCGATGTTAAGTAGGACGGAGTGCGGTAGATAGGGGTTATGCCGAAATTTAACGGCGAGCAGACTCCACCACCAGCTACGAAATTTTGGTATAGCTCCGCATCATCCAGCCTTTGATTTATACACCTTTTTGCCACATTTAGATCCAGTTTGAGCAATTCAGTGGGCGAGATCTCATAGGACAGCAATTTGGCATGGATTTTTCCTGTCCACAAATTTCTGAAGTCATCTCGCCACATGCATTGAATGAGATAGTGGTTCGGGAGTTTATGCCATAGGGATATCCAATAAATCAAAACTCTCCTCCATATAACTAACTCCACTGATGGGATCTTCATTTCTAAGCGAATAGCCGCATTACTTACGCATGTTGGTAATTTTAAAAGTCGGCGTAAGAATTGGCTTTGAAGTGACTCTAACGGTGAGAGGTTTGCAAAGGCAGCCCATAAAGGTGCAGCATAGGCCATTGTGGCCATCACTTTGATGCTATATACTTTCAAGGCCGCAGGGATGAATAAGGCCCCCTCAGAGTAGAAAAAACGAAGGAGGGAGTGTGATAGGGCTTTTGTCTTGTTTTGAAGATATTCAACATGCGCTTTCCACCCTAAATTATATTGAAAATAAATTCCTAAATATTTAAATTTGTGCACTTGTTCGATTTTCGTGCCCTCCAGTTTCCATGAATAAAGTTTTCGACTCCTTGAAAATATCAGTACTTTGGACTTGGTGTGGTTGATAGACAGATGATTAGAATGGCAATATGTCGCAAAAATCTTTAGTGCCAGAGAAGGATTTTGCTTTTCACATGACATGTTTTTTCCCCTGCTGTTTCTATAGATCCTTCCAATTCCAGAGTTCCATTCAAGGACATCCTACAAATTTTGAGTGTGTGTGTGTGTGTGTTGAATACAATTTGCTTCCAGGTCCTATCTTTTAAAATGAACACAGCTAAGAACATGAGGGAGAGGCAATTTCTGTAGCTGCATGTATGCGTTATATATATGAGAAGTTTCAGCGCTTGCTTGAGTCAAGGTTTTATTATTATGTCTGACCCCAGTTAAAGTCCCAGTGGCAGCTTCAAGACTTCTTCTCTACTCTTATAAGGTAACATCTTTCTGCGGCAATCTCTCCCCCTGGGATCTGATGGAGAGCCTTTGGAACAGCAGCTCTTCCTGCTTTGCATAGTCATCTGCTCTTCCCGCGAAAACAAGCATGAGGGAAATGTGCTGCAGGAGCTAAAAAAAGGCTCCAATATAAAAGCGAGAAGCGATGAATGTTTCCAGTGGGGGGAAAAAGGGTGGTCAGATAGTTTCTTATTTGGTTATATTAGGGAAGTCTTGATGTGTGTGTGTGGGGGGGGGAATTCTTTTTTTTAAAAAAATGTAGCATCTCTAGAACTTGGGTCAGAATTACAGAGTATGAATGGCGCAGAGCCGCCGCCAGAAATGGTGTCTCTGTGCCAAGTACGGTATCACTCCCTCCATAATGTGAAGCAACGTACCCCATGTTGTGATTTCATCCTGTGCATTTCTGTGCCACCCCCCCCCCCCGGCAGCCCAGGCAGCCAATGAAGTACAGTGAGGCTAAGGAACTGTATAATGTCATGATGATATGGAGCTATACAATATGGAAATACAATGATAAGTTTTAAGTTATGGGTGGAGCTCTACATTGCAAGAGAAACTTATTGTTCTGCCCCTAGAGGCCCTACATAACTGCTTAGAAGTAGGCAAACTACTTACATTATATCCTTTTATTAGCTGACCTTCTGGTCAGCCACCTACTGGAGTTTGGCTTTGGAAAGGGCAGACATTTTGTGATTAAGCATGACATTTTTCAGTAAGAAAATTAATTTTTCTGCCTTAGCATGGATCCATGCTAGAGCTCTTCACAGTTTGCAATGCTTTCAGTTGCTTCCGTAATGAAAACTGAGAGGGCAGAAACAATGGCCATGATAAATGACATCTTGCGACATTTGTGAGAATATAAAACCCCTCAAGAAGCTGAGCAATATGTTTAAGTGAGGTGTATTGAAGCAGCTCCAAATGAGGTTACAAGTGCCTTTCATGTCTGGGTATTGTCCTGGGAACTTGAGCATAAAAGATCCGGCTACATATCCAGCCTGCTAATTTTTCCAATGCATTTTTCCCTTTGGGCATTACACTCACATTGTGACGACCAGAAGAACATGGAACATCTTTAACATCCACTGCAGCAAGTTCCCTGCAGTTAGTTCCCTACTTTGGGATTTCACATGATGAAATCCCAAAGTAGGGAACAAACCGGGACACATTATACAAAAAAGTTTGGGTCACGTGGTATTTCCTGGTACTAAATGCATGGTTCTAAATGACGCCTGGACATACCGTAATTTACTAGTGTCCCATTTTATACAATACCTCACATTTAATAGCTGAGCCACCCAGCATGGCAGCAGAGAGCAATAGGCATGAATCACTCTGTCACTCTTGTTTTTCCATACTTCAGTTTTCCATATTTCAGCATCAATTTGTAGGTTGGGAGGAAATCTAAGTCCCCATGAAAATTCACCAGCATTTTCAAGTTACAAGAAAGGAGATTCTGACAAAACATCAGAAAGAACTTTCTGGCAGTAAGAGCTGTTTGACAGTGGAGAAGATGGTGGACTTTCATTCCTTGAAGGTTTTTAAGCAGAGGTTGGATGGCCATCTGCTATGAATGCTTCAGCTTAGATTTCTGCATTGCATAGGGTTGGACTAGATGACCCTTTCCAATTCTATTATTCTATTATTTTAGTGTGCATTTTTCATAACTGATACATTTTTATATGCCATTTTGCTGAATAAACACAGTTTTGCAAGTAGTTTCCTTTAATAAAATTCATTTCTTATGTTACTTCCACTAAAACATGCATTTTTATGAACATTTCCCCTAATATACTATTTTTGTGCATGAAATTTGGTTGGTGAACTTTGGTTTGCATACAGTTTTTGGATAACATGAATTGGGTTCAGAATACAAACTCCATCCCTAAGTACCAGGAAAGCATCATAGAGTCTCTCCTTCTAGCCTTCATGTGGACAGTATGACTGTACTGAGCAACTTGGGATGGTATACAGTGAAGAGTTCCTCAGAGTAGACCTGCTGAAATGAATGAACATGGCTAAGTGAGGTCCGTTAACTTTCCATGAACCATGAGTAGAACTTAATAGGCTACCACCTCTGGAACCATGCACAAAAGAGCCTCTGATACAGATCACTAGCATTTCACGTGACGCTTTTCAAAACTAAATGAAGCACATTTTGATAATCCCCTGCCACCATATCACACAAAAGGAGAGGCAAAATAATCATCATGAGCTACTTTCTACAATATTTATCTGTGTGCACAAATGTTATTATGGGACAGAACATAGGCAAAAGCCATTTTTAAATGCAAGTCCTAGTAAGGACCCCTTTTCAGTCATATGTAAAGTGTTATTTTTTAAACCACTTAAAATAATTTGCTAGGCTTCTTTCTTTGATAACATGCTATATTTAATGGTTTTGCTGTACATCCTCCCTCTTTAACCTTAAGGGTCTGTCTTCTTATTCTAACTATGTGAAACTGTTGAAGCTGCAGAAATGGATGTAACCACATAGCCCACAGGGGGCCAGTGTTTATTTAAAGTTTGAACTACACAGAGCCATATTTGAAATATGCTGTGGGACCCAGCTGTCTTCCAGAGTCTGCCAAGACTCTTTAGCCATTTCACATCTGCTACAGGACTCGGAAGAACCAGCTGATGCTCCCTTAAAGTTCTGTTTTATAATAGTGACCACCAAGAATCTTGGTCGCCAGAAGAAAAGGTACGGTTTATAAATAATTTAGTTTGCCTCTTTTATTTGTTTGGATTCTAATATGTTGTTGCTGTTGTTGTTGCAGCTGCTGCTCTTTTGCTTGTGTTTTATTTCTAAAAAATTTGAGGAGGGAATTAAAAATATATATATATATTTTATTAGATGGGTCAAATTAATAATATTCTCAGGTTACTGGCATTTTGAAATTTTAATTTATTAATTTATTTCATAAGATTTATATGTCTCTTGATTGTAAAACAAACAAACCCTCAAAGAAGTTTGCAAAATGAATAAAATAATAAAATTACTGATAAAAATGAATAGTTTAAAACATTAAAAAATCTGGGTAGGGTTGTATTTAAAAAATAGGTCTTTAGCAGGGCACTGAAAAGTATACAATGAAAGTACCTGCCTGATATCAACAGCCAAGGAGTCCCACAGTGTAAGTGCAGCCACACCAAAAGACTGATTTATATGGAATAAGGCAACCTCAATGGTAAACTGGTCCCAAGTTGTTAGGGGGCTTTAAATACTAATAGTAATGCCTTGAACTCAGCTTGGTAGCAAAACAGCAACCTGGTAGCAAACCAGCAACGTGTGCAGATCTCTGAGCACAGCTGTTATATGTTAATAAGATCTCACTCCTTTCAGTATTCTGCACTAACTGCAGCTTCTGGATCAAGTATAAGGGAAGCCCCACTTAGAGAACATTGCAATAATCCATTCTTGAAGTTACCAATGCATGAACTACTGTGGCAAGGTCTTCCCAGTCCAGGAATTGTAAAGTCTAGCCACTGAGGCTAACTGGTCTTCCAGTGACAAAAGCTGGATCCAGAAGCAGCCCCAGACTGTGAACCTGCTCCCCATCCAAGGTAGACAATGGCCTGATTTCTCAGGCACAGGAACTACTCACCCACAGTGCATCCATCTGGCCAGGATTCAAGCTCAGCTTGTTTTTCCTCACCCGCCTCAACGCTGCATCCAGTCACTAGCTCAGGGACTGTAAGGCCTCTCCTGATTCAGATGTTACAGAGAAATAAAGCTGAGTGTCATCAATGTACTGATGGCACCTTGCCCCCAAACTCCTAATGACTTCTCCCAGCGTCTTCAGATAGATTTTAAATAGCATTGGAGATAAAAGAGTACCTGAGGCTCCCCATAACCTAGCCATCGGGGGGCAAAGAGTACTCTCCCAGCATTACTCTCTGGGCTTGGTCCCAAAGGCAGGACAGCCTGATCTAAGGAGAGTCACAGCAGCAGCAAGTAGCACAATACAAATATATGGCAAACCACATGAGGAAATGGGGCCTCAACTGAATGTTTAGGTTGAAGATGAGTCCTGAATCTGAAAAGATGCGGACTATCTTCACACTAGTGGCAGGCTCTATCAATAATGTGCAGTGTTGTCATGGAAACTCTCTCCATGATCTGAGTGACAGATATGTTTGGTGGGTGGCTCTCAGTAGAAATGTGATTTAGAGGTTTGATATAAAACAAGCCAGCCAGCCTGTTGTCTGAAAACCATATGACACCAAACCTCATTGCTGTTGTCAGTTCCACCCGATGAACCCCCATCCCCATGTACCAACCTATTATCCAAGCAACGAGGGCCAGGCTGTCCTGCATCAAGATGCCATGCCAAACCAGGCAGTTCAGGTGGTGAGGGCATATCTGACCAGTCTCTAAAAAGCTTCAATGGTTTTCCTGAGCTCCTAAACTCCTAGTCCTAAGGATTAGGATGCAGTTGCTTACTGGACCATCTTATCTTTCCCCACAGTCTGCACAATCACTGTGAATATCTGAAGCTTCCCTCATGGTTGACCCCCACCTTCTTGGGTACTGATGGTGACCAGAAACAGGCTGCCGGGGTTGTGGTTCCTGGCTTTGGAATGCCCTCCATGGGGAGGCTGACTAGGTCCTTATTGCTATTATCATTTGGGCCCCACCTGGACCTTTCTCCTAAGCTTATCAATCTTTTCGATCCTTTAAGAAGCAGTACAAAAATATGGCTCTTCCATCTTTATTATATATTGTTAGATAGAGTTGGCTTTGGGTTAAAGGTTGTGGAAGGTGCATCTAGTTATTAATAAATAAGTAAAATGCCAGTGTGTGGCATTTCCCTCTGCTTGTGGGAAAGGCTTTTTTTAATCCCATGGATTCCTCAGCTAATAAAAGAGAACTGAAAGAGGTTTTCACTTATTCTTCCTCCATCCAGACCCCCCCCCCCGCCCCCAAAATAATTGCTTCTCACAGTTGCAAGACCCTCCAGCACAGCATGGCTTGCGATGCAGGGAGTCACAAGAGGAAAGAAGGAGCTGGTGCAAATTTACAGACTCTGCTAACCCAGAAATAGTACCTCAGGTTAAAAACTTTGCTTTAGGATGAGAACAGAAATCGTGCTCCGGCGGCACGGCGGCAGCGGGAGGCCCCATTAACTAAAGTGGTGCTTCAGGTTAAGAACAGTTTCAGGTTGAGAATGGACCTCCAGAACAAATTAAGGTACCACTGTATGGGATCACAAGCCCTTTCCACAAGCAGAAACACACAGTTGGATGTTACCTGGTTTCCCCAGATGTGGAACATTACTAATCTTGACAAGAGCGGATGACAATGATTTAATGGGAGAAAATCAATAGGAGTTCTTGGGGGCTGAGGGCCAACCCTTCTCCTTGTTCCTGCTTACTCTAACCATTGAGACCAGACTGGCTCTTCTCTGCTTTTCCCAACTGCTATATCACCTTACCCCAATCCTGCATGCTGTTTCATGGTCATGAGATGTGGGAGTGAACACTAGACTTGCTTTGACTGAGTAAAATGATCAAGCTTTTTATTCTTACAGCCCCTGAAAATACTGTAATCTGCAGAACGCCATTATGGCAACCGCCGTCATGCATATGGAATCTCACTCCATGGTCTCCAGCTCTAGCTCCAGCTCAGTGCAGCACATGTCTCAGACTACCACAATTGTGGGAGGCAAGTATTGTGACAATCTCCAGAAGCTCAGAGCATCAAATAATGTTGTTGGTCAATAAGGAACTAAATCTGTTGGACTCAATCCAGCTAAAGTCAGCTGTGAGAAAGGCTACTATCTCTAACCCTATTAGTTGTAATTTTTTATTGAGTTTATGTTGGCTGTAATTTTTACCCTGTAGTTTTTACCCCGAGAATTTTTTACAAGAAAGGATGATTTCAGAAATAATGACTGAATTAATGAATAATTTTGTCCACACTTATCTAGCTCTTAAGTCCCAATGAACTAAATGGGACATAACGTCTGAATAGACATGCTTAGGCTGGCATTATGTCTCCCACAGAAGGAAATAGAATTTGTTCTTCGTCACCATCGCCATTACCATCACCAGTTATTGACTGTTTTAAGTAAAGGAACCTCAGTTAGTTATGACTAACTCTAGCTGGTTAGAGCAATCTTGTGCTGATGTTAATATTTTGTTACATGTTTTCTACTTTTGTGTTTGCATTTCAATTTCCTTACATTTCTGAACAAATTGGTTAATCCTTTCTCAGTGTGTGGTATGGGAATGGGGAACCTCCGACCCACAGGCCAAATTTAACCCACCAGGCCTCCCCACGAGGCGTTGTTGTTTCTCTGCCCTTCTACCCAAAATGGGCCACACTTAAAACACAACATTAAAAACCGTTTCAAACAACATACAAGCACAAAAAATAATGTGGGTCCTAAAAATATACATCATAGGTGTCAACCCTGCCCGCCTGTCAAAATTTGTCCCAGCAGGGATGGGCAGATAGGGAAGTAGCAACATGTAGTGCAACTCACCTTGTGTCCTGACTCCCATCATGCTGAGCTCTTCCCATCTTGCAGACAACTTATACTAGAAATATGCAGCTGGTAGATTGCAGAGCATTATTTTAAGTCTTAGCTGGAACTAACCTCCTGTGTTATTACCAAGAATTAGAGAATGGCTGAGACATTGGTGAGTGTGAAGGGTGTGATGCTCCCCTCAAATCCCTGACATAGTTTCCCATTCTCTTCTGCACCCAGCATTAATTCCTTGCCCTTCTATTTAGAGTTCTCTGCAACCTTGTCCATCCATTATCTTTATATCTCAGCATATCATTGCCTGCAACTGCCACTTCTTATTTTACCACCCTCAACTTCCTTAAGGTCTCTTGCTCCATTATTTATTATATTTATTGTTTATCTATTAAATTTATATACCACCCTTCATCCAGGACAGTTCATAACATAAAAATACCAGATAAAAACCACAAAAGTTTGTCCATCCTTCCTGGTTATTCTTATGCATAGCACTTCCTCCTTTATGAATACCTAGACAGCCCCTCCCCTTTCTATCTTCTTCCACATTGCAGCCCCAAATCAACCTCTTCCATAAAGCTTTTGTATTAACCCCTCTATTGCCACTCAACGCTTATTACCCTTCCTTTCAACTCCCACCCATCACTGACTAAATTTATCTTGTAACCTCCTTGGTGTAGAGAACTACCTTTGTTTTTGTTACTCTGTACAGCACTGGGTGCACTGATAAAGACAGATTAATCAATTAACCTGAGGAGTCTGTCACATTTGATATTACTTAGCTGCTTATATTCATTACAGTTCACACGTTACATCAGATCTTTTCAAATGTCTATATAAACTAGGAGCATCCTCAAAGTGAACACAGGAGAGAAGCAGATCAATGAAACACATTCCGCCCATTGCTCATCCCTCTGCTGCCATTGCTTATGTCAGAGGAGGGCAACCTGTGATCTGGGAACCAAATCTGTTTTCCTGAAACCATATCTGACATCAGGTGTAAGGCAGGTAGAGGTGTGGCTACTTTCACAACAAAAAGCATGACTGAGCCCCCATGCATCAGCTGATTCTGCTTAGTTTGGGTGTGTAACTCTCATGCGCACCCAACTCCCCACCTCCAGAAAGCAGCATTTCTCTTTAGGAAGACACTAAAATGGCACAAGTCATTATTTTCCATGACTTGCTATGTGGACCCTCAGAGACAAAAATGGGGATTTAATTCTCAAAATACGTTAATGAAATAACTGTCCACATACGACGTTCTTTTGGGAGGGGGAGTTGAAAACTGGGGAACCATTTTATATGAATAATTGTAAGTTTCTGCCTGGCAGAGGAGACCATTTCAACTAGCAAGAGCTCTTCTTCTTCTGTGGAGTCTTTCAGCATGATCACCCGCTCCGTCGAGATACCTGCAGGAGAAAGCATCCCAGAATTTGTGGAGAAACCTCATCCGCTAACAGCCCCTGAAGGTGAGCAGAAGTAGCATTCATCTAGTCTATAAGCCACTTCACCTTCAAGGCATCACAGGCACTATCCAAAGACACAGAAACCAGAGCTAGCCACACAGAAACTCTGCATGCTCTTCCTCTAGCATCTAGCTGCTCTTCCTCTAGCATTAGTTTGAGGAGGAGCAGATGGAATGGTTAATTTTAGCACAGAAAAGGTAGGTTGTTGCAAAATAGAATATCACTCGAATTTCACTTGATGCTGCTTTGCATTTACCTGCAGGAGACAAAGCTGTATTTCGAGCCAAAGTGAAAGGGAACCCAAAACCCAGTGTAGTCTGGAAAAGAGAAAGTGGGATACCAATCAAAGAAGGATCAAAGATGTTTTACGACAGCATCAATAAGGAATATGTCCTTAAGGTAATATGAGTTGCTTTGAAAACCCATTTTCTTACTATAACCTACTTCTCTGAAGTGTAGAGAGGGAAGAAACTTTTGGATTTCGATTTCTCATATTTTGCTTTTCCAGTCTTCAGTTCCAATCTTTCCATTTCTGCATCAGCTTGCAATTTTTTAAAAGAATGAAAATTTGTGTGCATTGTTCATGCACGTTTCCCCAAATATTTCCATTTTGTACACAAAGCTGCATTTTTGCAAACCATTTCCTCCTTCTATAATGCATTTTTGCACTGTATGTTTATCTGCACACTTTCCCCAATATATGCATTTTTGTACTTAGTTTTTTGCTGGTGAGCTACATCACAAAATTTAGAGAGGTGCAACTTTTGAAGGTTAGCTGTGTTTTGTTTCACATATTGGCTCAGGAAATGTAAATTAGGCGGGTTCGCATTAAAAAGTGAACTGAAATGAATTTCTGCTCTACATCAAGCTGAATGCAGTATTTTTCAACAGCGATATTCAGTGTTGCAATTTGAAATACTCACACTCTTGTTGGGCCATCAGCTGTGGTAACAGAGAGTTGCATTTATCAAGCTGTTCTTCTATGAAGGAAAAACATGCACAGAGCCTTTGAAATGACTTACTGGCTCATGTGATGTCATTATAGGGAGAGGAAGTCAAAGAGAAGAGATAAAATCTCTCCAAAGAGCTCTCTTCAGTCTTCTTGCTAGTTCAACCCTGAGAAGTGGCTCCAGACAAGTATGGAGCCAAGGCCAGGAATGAGAAATCTGTGGTTCTCTATATATTGTTGGATTGCAACTCCCTTCTCCCTCAGCCAGCATGGCCAATCACCAGAGATGATGGGAGTTACAGTTCAACAACACCTGGAGAGCCATGTGTGAGAATAGCCCTATCTGGAGAAGCCCTATCTTTAGCAAGAGGCAATTGATTCAAATAAGCATGAAATTGACTCCAGATGCCTCAGTGTTTAAGGGGAGGGTTCTGCTAGTTGTGTAAAGTCTGCAAGTGCCCCTCACTGCCTGTTTTGTCTGGGTGTCGTGTCTTCTTTGCAGATGGAAAACCTCCATGCAGATGATGCAGACAATTACAAGTGTGTTGTTTCCAATGACCATGCTGACCTCATCTGTACTGTGTCCTTGACTATCAGTGAAAGTAAGTACCAAACACATACCTAATCTGAGTTCATGGGGGAAAGACACCCCATTATAGGGGGGAAAGAAAGGCCTTTGGAACTTTTACCAAAGTGGAATATGGAATAAGGATATGGAAGCCCTTTGATAAATGTGTAATAAGATATACAGGTGGGTCTCCTAAGCTACGCTGTAAACTGGTTCCTTGTTCCTAGTTTATTTATTTATATTTATTAAATTTATATACCACCCTGTACCTGCAGGTCTGAGAGCGATACATAGGGAAAAAAATCAGAATATAAAACCACAGAATATATGATCAAAATAAAAGCAAAAGCAACCCAATACCCCCCCCACACACATTTTAATAGGGTATAGGATGTCAGTCAACCAAAGGCCTGGTTAAAGAGGAATGTTTTTGCCTGGCGCCTAAAGGTGTATAATGAAGGTGCCAGGTGAATCTCCCAGGGGAGAACATTCCACAGATGGGGAGCCACTGCAGAAAATGCCCGTTCTCGTGTTGCCACCCTCCAGACCTCTCAAGGAGGAGGCACACGAAGAAGAGCCTCAGAAGATGATCTCACGGTCTGGGTAGGTTCCTATGGAAAGAGGTGGTCCTTGAGGTATTGTGGTCCTGAGTCATTTAAAGCTTTATAGGTCAAAACCAGCACTTTGAATTAGGCCCAGAAACTAATTGGTAGCCAGTGCATTCGAACCAGGATGTGTGTAATATGCTCAAACTGTATTGACCTGGTGAGCAACCGGGCTGAATTCTGCACCAGTTGAAATTTCTGAACCATCTTCAGAAGGCAGCTCTATGTATAACTCATTGCAGTAACCTAACCTTGAGGTTACCAGAGCATCGACAACAGTAGTTAGGCTATCCCTGTCCAGATAGGGGCGTAGCTGGGCCACCAGCCAAAGCTGGTGGAAGGCACTCCACGCCACTGAGACCACCTGAGCCTCAAGTGATAACAAAGGATCCAGGAGTACCCTGAAGCTATGAACCTGCTCCTTCAGAGGATGTGTAACTCTATCAAGAACAGGCAATCTCCCACCTGTCTGGTCTAGGAAACCACTCGCTAACAGTGCCTCAGTCTTATCTGGATTGAGCTTCAGTTTGTTGGCCCGCATCTAGTCCGTTATTGAGGCAAGAAACCAGTGCCTCACCTGCAGATGTAAAGGAGAAATAAAGCTGAGTGTCATTGGCATACTACTGACAACATACTCCAAACCTCCAGATAACCCCACCCAGCGGTTTCATGTAGATGTTAAACAGCATAGGGGTTGGGATCGAGCCCTGCAGAACCCCACATTGAAGGCTCCATGGGGCTGAAAAACATACCCCAAGCAACACCTTCTGTGAACAACTATCCAAGTACGACTGGAACCACCACAAAGCGGTCTCTCCCCCCCAGTTTGGACAGCTGCTCCAGAAGGATACTATGGTCGATGGTATCAAAAACTGCTGGGAGGTTGAGGAAAATTAACAGGGTCATGTTTCCCTTGTCTCTCGACACAGGTCATCATACAGGGTGACCAAAGCAGAGCAGTTTCTGTGCCAAAACCAGGCCTAAACCCCAATTGAAATAGATCTAGAAAATCAGTTTCTTCCAAAAGCACTTGGATCTGGTCCATGACCACTCACTCCAGAACCTTAGCTGTCTACACTAACTCTCTTCTTTTAATTTTCTTTCACTTTTTTTGAACCAAAAGGTGAAGAAAAGCTGGATTTCAAAAAAATGTTGAAGAAAAGGTGAGATGTTCTCCCCCCTCCCCTCCCCCCAATACACCTGTGGTCAGTTTCCAGATCTTTCCCCTGCATGGGTTACAAAGAGGACCAGCCCAAGGAGTTTTGCTGCCTAAAGCAAAGGGCAAGAAGTTTCCTCCTCCCACTCCTGTTCCATGTACAAAAGCCCAGCAGACTGCTAAATCTTATCTCAACCTCCTCCATTGCATCCCAAGGGCAGTGGCCTAGATTAGTGGATGCAGGATAGGCTGCATAGCACATGCACATCCACTCTCTGCCTCAATATTTGCCTCCTGAGGCAGCTGCCTCACTTTGCCTCATGGTAGGGCTGGCCCAGGTTACAACATCATTGTGGGTTGGTTGGTTGGTTGGTTGGTTGCTGGGCTGGTGGCCAAGCAAGAAGCAGTATGAGCACTGCTCTTGCATGAGTGAAAGGCCATGGCAATGAGAGAGGCCAGAGCATGGCTGTCCCTGTGGATTGCAAACCATGTAGGGGTCATTTTTTTCTGTTAGCTTGTTCGCTTTAAACTTTTTATGCCACTTCTCTAACATACTCCTGTCTTCCACTGCCTCCCGCAGTTTTTTGACCAAACTGTGGGAGGCAGTGGAAGACAGGAGTGCCTGGCGTGCTCTGGTCCATGGGGTCACGAAGAGTCGGACACGACTAAACGACTAAACAACAACGACAATTATGAGTGGTGCAGGGAGGGAGAAGGAGTCCCAAAGTAGCTGTTCCATTGTCTCTGTCTCAGGTCATGGGTGGGGAGTGGCCTGTCAGCCAGAAAACACAGTGAGCAGCCAAATCTGAGCCAAGAAACAATCTGTTACATTTCCTCAGGGAGATCAGTGAGGAAGTAGCCCAACCACATAGATCAGAATGTTCTCTGGCAAGAAGAAAAATATAAAGGAAAATAGTTTGGGAAGGATTTGTCTTAAGACCTCCAAGCTGGTTTAATTATCCTGGTTTCCCTCTCAAGAGCCCTGGAAATTACAGTTTTGCAAAGACCCTGACGATTTTCTGTTAGAAGTAGATGAATAAATGCCACATGACTGCCACATGACCTGTTTTGTGTGTGTACACACAGGGGGCCTCCGGCACAAAAGAAAAAAGAGAAGAGGGTGGTTAATGAGAAAGAAATGCTGGAGATTCTCTCCAAGGTGCCCAAGAAGGACTTTGAGAAGGTCTGCATGGAATATGGCTTCACAGATTTCCGAGGACTTCTTAAAAAACTGAAGGAGATGAAGAAAAAAGTTGAAGTTGAGGTTAGTGATGCTTTTGGACACTGAAATGACATTCTATCTCTGCTCCCATGTATACCATAAAGAAGTCTTCTGTTCAATTCGGCTGCAGTTATTTTATTCAGGTTCATGTCTTATCTATATGTCATGGGGGAAAATATTGGATCCAAAAAAAGTGGAATTCAGACTCTGGGCATTAAAAAAAAAGAAAAATAGTAATAATAATAACAACAACAGTGTGTGTGTGTTTTAATCCTGCCTCTTGAAAAATATTGCCATGATACACTTGTATGCAAAGTTTGTTGATGCAAAAACAAAAGATTGGATCCAATGGTGCCTTTCCATGATCAGAAAAATCTTTGAGTCACTGAAGCCTTCTGCAACAGAAGTTGGGATGAGGGTGTCAATCTTGACTTATTTCCACTTCCACCCCACACTGTTCCAGAGGGTGGACCAAACCTCCAGAGCAGATTTCAGAGGGCGTAGTGGGGGGGGGGGAGAGCCAAAAGTACCCTCACAGAACTATGTATCCAGAGTCCTGTTCCATTTAATGACTAACCACTTTTGGGTGGCATAAGCCTTGGTATATTTGTGATACTTTATGATGCCACAGAACTCTTGGCTCTACTTCCTAAACATGCAAACACAAACCTCCACACTGTTGGTATATGTGAAACTGAAACTAGTAGTCATTCCTTATCTATGCAGTGTAACGTAAACAGTCTAGAACAAGGGTCAGCAAACTTTTTCAGCAGGGGGCCAGTCCACTGTCCCTCAGACCTTGTGCAGGGCCGGACTATATGGGGGGGGGATGAATTCCTATGCCCCACAAATAACCTAGAGATGCATTTTAAATAAAACACACATTCTACTCATGTAAAAACACCAGGCAGGCCCCACAAATAACCCAGAGGTGCATTTTAAATAAAAGGATACATTCTACTCATGTAAAAACACACTGATTCCCGGACCATCCGTGGGCCGGATTTAGAAGGCAATTGGGCAGGATCTGGCCCCCGGGCCTTAGTTTGCCTACCCATGGTCTAGAAGAAAGTGGCTTCAAAGTCAGGAGCATGAGGTAATGTTCATGCGCAGAGACTGGGAGAAAGATATGTGTTTGTTCATTTTCTGTAGGAATATTCAGGGAAGCAGGAGAGGATATATTGTTTATTAATATCCTTCCTAACTTGTGTTAACAAGTTCCTTTACTTAGCAGAGTTTACATTCCCCTTTTACAGGCACAGCAGTTAGCTGGTTGCAGGCTTGTGTAAGCCTCTCACTATCATACAATTCAGTATTGAATTGTATGTTCCTGGTAAGTTCCCTTTTATCCCTCTTAAAAGAATAAAGATACGACAATCTAATTTGAAGTCAATAAAAGAAGTTTACTCACATCAGTTCACAGTTGGATCCCTGAAGGCAGACTTAGTTACAAATATGTACATGTGGATCTACCCCATATGGGGGAATAATCCCAGTGACTGCAAGCCGGCAGTCACTGCAGTTCACACAACGAAAGGAAGATGGAAAAGAGAGAGTGTGGCAGCATGTCTTGTCCTTTTGTTACCTGGACAGGTAAGGTCACGCCCACCTCTAGTCACTTGCAAAAAGAAGTATGCTCCAGCCCAGGAGGAACAAAGACGTTTCAACTGGCTGGGCCAAACATCCCCTTGCATGTCCACTCTAGGAAAACAAGGAATGTTGTACTTGACTGCTCTCAGTCGATTACATCCCACATTTTCTCTCTCTGCTCTTCTCCCTGCTGGGAGGGGGAGAACCATATCTAGATGCGAACTGTCCTAGCAGCATGCTAGTGATTGATTTATGGGCTACTGATGTACAGAACCATTAAGCTGTAAACCAGCAATAAACCTTACTGCCTGAACTGTGGGTGTGAAGTGAGTTTATTGCATCAGTGATTGTCTCCACAAAAGGCTTGACAACATTGCGCAGAGTGGAGTACGCAGAGGAACATGCTGGACACGTGAGTTGGAAAAGATACAAATATTCAACACACACAAACAAAATGAATAATAGGCCACAACAAGAGAGCATTGTAATGAACAGAATTCAAAGTTGAGTTAAACAGCGGCTAAAGGATAGAAGCAGAAGGTATCAGCAATCCTACTTACTAATGAAAATTGGACTTTTAAGGAGAATGCCTGAAGGTTAGGGCAGTTACAGCATAAAAACATAGAATCTTTAATGATAAAAAAATAAGGTTAAGGCATAGGAAATCATTTGGAATTGTGATTCATTCTCCTTTTTTAAAAAGAAATTATTAAAGATTTTCTTTGGTTAATTTCTATTCAGGCCGTAAAAATTCTGAAGCCTCTGGAGGATGTTTCTGCTAAGGTGGACTCTACAGCAGTATTTGATTGTATTTTAGAACTGAGGGATGCCAATACAAAGAGGACGTGGATCAAGGTAGGTAAACATCTTTCTTTATATTGGCTGAAACAAAGGAAGGTGGTGTGTGAGATTTTCAGACTAATGAATGGAGGGGTATCTGTCATAGGTTTTCCTCTAAAGCTGCCTTTTTGGCTAGCTACTTCTATAAGCCCATTTAATTCAATGCAATACATTTTATATTCCAAGAGAGAAAAGAAGGATTGTTAATTTAGCCACACTGTAATGTGTGCCAAAAGGAAATTGCATACATTTCTTTTCCTAATCCTCATTTACCTACCAATATGCCAGCTATGGCATACTTCCAATAATTTTATAACATCACTATGATGTTCAGTTGAATCCATGCATTCATGAATACCATGCTGACTGCTTTGTAGCACTGTTTTCCCATTGTTACAGTTGCAGCCAGTTCATGAATGTGTAGTTATCACTTAATGACTGGCATGTGTATATAAATGTCACAAATAGTAGGCCCCTCCATATATCTTTTTAATTGTGCATTCATGATGATGTGTCCCTATGATACTATTGACACTGTCACATATGATTCCATTAGTAGTAGTAGTAGTAGTTTCATTTATATACCGCTTTATATTTTTAAGGAAAAAAATCTCAAAGCGATTTACAACCAACATTAAAACATCAAATAAAACAATCCAGAATAAAACATAGAATAATATCAAATATAAAGTACTAAAAAATAGTCCAGTAGCACCTTAAAGGTAAAGGTAAAGGGACCCCTGACGGTTTGGTCCAGTCGCGGACGACTCTGGGGTTGTGGTGCTCAACTCGCTTTACTGGCCGAGGGAGCCAGCGTACAGCTTCCGGGTCATGTGGCCAGCATGACTAAGTTGCTTTCTGGCGAACCAGAGCAGTGCACGGAAACGCTGTTTACCTTCCTGCCGGAGCAGTACCTGTTTATCTACTTGCATTTTGACGTGCTTTCAAACTGCTAGGTTGGCAAGAGCAGGGACCAAGCAACGGGAGCTCACCCCATTGCGGGGATTCAAACCGCCGACCTTCTGAGGGCCTGTGTGGTGTAGTGGTTAAGAGCAGTGGACTTGTAATCTGGTGAACCGGGTTTGGTCCCCGTTCCTCCACATGCAGCTGCTGGGTGACCTTGGGCTAGTCATACTTCTTTGATGTCTCTCAGCCTCACTCACCTCACAGAGTTTTTGTTGTGGGGGAAGAAGGGAAAGGAGATTGTTAGCAGCTTTGAGACTCCTTAGGGTAGTGATAAAGCGGGATAGCAAATCCAAACTCTTCTTCTTCTTCTCCTTCTGATTGGTTTAACCCACAGCGCCACCACCTTAGAGACCAACTAAGTTTGTTCTGGGTATAAGCTTTCGTGTGCATGCACATTTCTTCAGATATTCTTCAAATATAAAGTATACATTCAAAGCAACATAATTGATAGGAAACTAATATACTATCTTAAAAAATTTAAAATAAAATATTACCAAAGGAGGCCAAGTACAGAATGCACATTTAATACTGTGCCCAACCCATATTTGCATTATGGGTGCATGTAGCTTTTCACTTCATCATTCAAAGCTTTCCATATTTCCTTTTTCCAGGGTGATGAACCTTTGCGTCTTCAGTATTCCCTAGGAAAATACGAAGCAAAGCAGATGGGCACTAAGTATATGCTGTGCATCAGTAATGTGACTGAAGCCGACATGGGTACATACAGTTTTCAGGTGGGAGATAAGCATCTCTCTGCACGATTGAAAGTAATAGGTAAATCTGATCTTTAATTGCATAAGTTAAATCATATGCTTATGGTGTGTACAAGTCACAGTAGTCTTTGTTATTTGTGTAGAGTTGCACTGATGAACTCAGGCTGAGAATCTGGCCTGTACTGTGGAGACATCTCTGTGGTTGAGCACACATATAAGCAAACAGTGAAGCCTCATCATGTTTTTTAACAGATGAACCCCTGAAGTTTTTGGCAGACCTGAAACCTTTGACAGTAACTGAGCGGCAGACTGCTGTGTTTGAGATCCGTCTTTCCAAAAAGGTGCCCAACTTTGCTTGGAAGTTCAATGGGAGAGAGCTGAAGCGCGATGACAAGTATGAGATCATCTCGTCAGAGGATGGCTTAACTCACACACTGAAAATTAAGGATGTCCGTCCAAGTGATGTGGGTGCTGTCACTTTTGAAGCTGGAGATCTCGCTACTAAGGCTGATCTTTCCATTCAGAGTAAGTGATGCTGAAACTGTATGTTAACTATTGCCCAAGGTATCCATTTATTTTTTTTAAAAAACAAAGAACTGGAGTCAGTGCCTAAGTGCATCACATTTTTTTATTGCTGCAAAAAATTATTGTGCTTTCCTCTGCTGCCATCGTCTTGGATTCCTATTCTAGTATTATGTCTAAAATACTAAATAGCCTATTGGCTTTACTGATTCATCTTAATTAAATTCAATCAAAAATGTGCAAGCAAGGACTTGAAGGGATTTTTGCTATGGAAAGGAAGAATGTTCTGTTAACAGTGCTGTTTGGTGGTTTGAAGAAAAATGGCCGGGGGGGGGGAGGCAAAATCATTTGTACAACCCAGATTTGATTTGTTCTAACATATGATGGAATTGTCACTGTGTTGGCTGGGCTGGTTCCCACATCACTTTAATCCACACTTTAGCTTAACTGTAGTTTAAAGGTCAATGTGTAACATGTTGGTGCATGGAACTAAAACCATGGCTGCTTAATTCCCTCACCCCATTCTCCTCCTGTTGCTGCCATGCTGCTGGGGACAAAGCCATGGTCTGGCTTAGGGCTGCCTCCAAGTCTGGGCTCATGGTTTGAGTCCCCCAAGCAAAGAGCAAATGGTAAGCCAAGAACAAAGCTCGGTTACAGCTCCTGGTTTGTTTGGAGCCCAGGCTTTGTAAATATCCCACAGTTAGAAATATGGGTATTTTTAGACTACAAATCAATTTGAGTTTTCATCCTCTTTTTTTGGTGAGAATGGTACCTCCACAGAGTACATTCACAAAATTCCAGGCTTTGGTTATCTCTCCTTTAGCTTACTTAGCCCCCTATCAACACACTGTTGTTGGCCTTGACTTCCCAAAATCTGGTTTGCTTCTTGTCGAACTCCATACAGTCCAATTTCTATCTCTTTCCTCTCAAGGAACACCAATTAAGTTCGTCAGAAACTTGAAGAATGTTCGAGTCAAGGAGAAGGGCAAAGCTTGCTTGGAATGTGAGCTGACCACTAAAGATGTTACCTTGAAGTGGCTGAGGAATGGACAGGTGATTGCGAGGACTAACAAGCATACCATGACCCATGAAGGGAAGACGGCAGAGCTGATCATTGATGATTGTCAGTTTGGTGACTCAGGAGACTACATGGTGGTTGCCACTCAAGAAAATGACCCCACAGAGTACTACAGCACTTGTGTTGTTACTGTAGAAGGTAAGGGTGGCCAAGTTTCAGCGGCATTGTCAGATGGCATCACATGGTTTTTGAACTCAAGCCACACATGACTTCCATGTGATCAGGGGTGCAAATCTGCACCTTGTATTTTTCAGTTTGTAGACTTGAATTTAAAATGCTGCTGCACATGAGGAGCCCAAGTTGTCACCCCCTGGATGTTAATAAGGACATGCTGTGCTTTTATCTCCCTTTATAACCTGTTCTGAATCGGCCTTATTGTAATGTTGCTTTACTCTTTTATTGCAAGTTTGCAGCCTGCCCTGAGATCATATGGTGAAGGGAAGGACATAAATTCTCTTGTAGTTAAAATAAAATGAACGGGGAAGTGAGCAACTGTTGAAGAAAACCTGGAGGAGCAGCTGCTGCAGCAGCAGGGGCTGCCCCTTCTGACTTTAAAGACCCATGAGAATGGAACTTTGCATCTCTGGGTGAGGAAGCACAGAAGCACACACACTTGGCAGCTCACAGATTCTAGACAAAAGTTTCCAGGCTGATCTGATGTGGTGGAGGGTGCAAGTGCCCCTACTACAAGAAGGGGAGAGTGCTTTATATCAGCAGTAAAGCAAAGCATCTGCTTTGCATGCAGGAGGTCTCATGCTCAACCCCCAGCATCTCCAGGTAGGGATGGGAATACCCCCTGCCTGAAACTTTGGAGGGCTGCTGCCAGCCAGTGTAGAGAATACTGGGTTAGATGGACCAAGGGTCTGACTTCGTATTAGGCAGCTTCCTATATTTGTTTGTTCCTATGGAATAGTTAGCTAACAAAATCTGCAACAAGTGTTCTTGCTTATCTTGTTTGGCATTATCTGCTCAGCATTGTTCCCTGCTTGCTGTAACTGAGGGTGTTTCCTCTCCCCCTCAGAGAGATTTGCCACAGTAAAGAGTGGCTTATCGGATGTCCAGGCTCCAACAGGGGATCCAGTAGAGCTTTCTGTTGTCCTGAATGATGAGAAGGTGGAAGGCGTTTGGCTGAAGGATGGTAAAGAGGTATGTTTCTATGGTGTAAGCAGAGGGACTTGCACATCTACCCCTGCACATCTACGCCAGTTAATTGATGTGACCGTTTGTAGAGCCACAGAAGAATTAGCAGCCATTTTCTCATTAACATATCAGTCATAGGAAGATGGGAGTATGGAAGAGTCCAAGGAAGCTAATCACAGTGTAGTCACTTCATCATTTTGTCCTTGGACAGTGAACAAACTAAGGCTGGCCTTGGCAGTTGTAGACAATTGTGTTTTGGAGTCCCAACTGTCTTTCCTTCTGATATTTCTCATGCAGGGATATTGCATTTTGTCAATAGTAGATGTGGTATGTTTTGTAAATAAAGTGACTACAGGCGGGATTCAACTACTGAGTCTTGCCAGTGGAAGTCCTGCAGAAAGCGCATTGGAGAGGAGAGAGGGGACGCCCCATTGTGAAAGCAACTTGCTTATGCAATGGGGGGTTCCCCCTATCCTCCCCAATGCGCCCCTCTTGAAACTGACTCCGAGTGGTTGGGAGAAAACTTGGGGAGGGAGTATTCTGCCTGGCAAGCCGAAATGCTTGTACTGATGGAATGATCAGAAGAATGCAATGCTGGATCCCTCCCTGTGACTACCTAGGAAAATGTGATTCTCCATCCTTGATGTCATTGCTTTATAGAATGTGATTGTGCAGGGGTCAATGCACCGACTACCTATTCCCTCCCCTCCCGATGCCACAGCATATTGTGGCTCAAGGGAATTTTGAAAAATACGCTCTTGAGTCCCCTTCTGCTATGTCACGCCCATGCTTATTTTACTTTCTTTAAAAGTGGCAGGCACTTGCAATGCTTTCCTCTATAGCTGTGATAAACGTTTGAATCTTCCGTTGTTGTTGGGTTTTATTTGGTTATTTGAAGGCTGTGCACTCTCCTCCTACCATACTGGAGTACAGGTGTGTCCCTTTTTAAAAAAAGAAATTAAATGAAGACAACAATGGTAGAACAGCTATTGCAGCACAGCAAATCCATGTGCGTGCATACAGACACAAAAGCACATCCCTTATATGTGGAGTCATAGCATAATAGAAGTGTAAAGGTCAAGCATCCATGACAGATGGCCATCCAATCTCTGCTTAAAAGGGAAAAGGCTTCCTTTAGAAGCCTTAGAACTTGACTCTTACGTATTAAACTAGCATGTGAGTTCCTGTTTGCCGTTTGAACTTTTAACAGGACCTTACTTTTTAACCTTTCCTTTAGATTACAGATATGAGAGGAATCCAAATTGTCAAGCAAGGGGCTGTCCACAAGCTGATCATTGACAAGTTGGGAGAGGACACTGAAGGAAAGTACACTTTCAGAGCAAAAGGGGCAGAGAGTGAGGCCACTGTCAGTATTGCAGGTACAGTACTCCTGTCCCCCCACCCCCACCTATGTATTTTCAGCTTGTCCTTTTCCTTTGACCACTCCCTCCTCCTGCCCTAGGCCTTAATTTCAGTAACACACAGGGCATCCTAGACATCAACCTGATGTCATGACCAGGGCTGTGAGTGTATTGCAGTTCTGCAAGTGTGTAGAAAGACACCAAATGTAGTGGTTGGCACAGAATTCAGCTTCCTGAGAATCTAGACTTGCATTTCTGAATCCAAGGGTTCAGGCACAGTTAACTCCCCAAACCTTGATTAAGTCTAACTTTTATTGGACCCAGGAATTTAGGGTGTTTCACACCCAAATCATATGTCTGTGTGTATGTATATGTATATGTACATGTATCACATCTCTGCTGAGGCCACCTTAAACTTGGAATTCTATGGCTAATGGAATGTATGGCTGCAAGGACTTAAACTGTCATTGGTGAAGACCATACAATGAGGCATAAAAGTGTATGAATGTTGCTAACGTTTCTTTTTGACTGCAGTTTTCAGACCTATTTTTCCATTCTCTCCCCACTCCAGACCCCCCTTTTATTGATCCATCTGTGCTGGAAGCTTTAGCTGCTCACCCAGTGACAGTGAAAGCAGGGCAGACAGCCAACATCAAAGTACCATTCAGGGCCAAGCCCCTGCCCAAAGTCACCTGGTTCAAGGATGGCATTGAGGTGACTGAAGAAGACAGAATAGAATTCGAAAGGACCAATGACCAAGCACTGCTCACAATCAAGAACTGTGTGAGGGAAGACAGCGGTGCTATCTTGCTGAGGCTGAAAAGCGATTGTGGAACAGCCACTGCTCAACTGCACCTCAATGTTATTGGTAGGTCCTGGGATAATCCTCTAGGGCAGTTCACAGTACAATCTGAAGCATATTTAGGCTATAATCCTAAACATAGTTTCTCAGGAGGAAGTCCCATTGAGCTCAATGGGAGGTGCTTCCTAGTAAATGTACTTAGGATTGTAGCGCTGACCATGGGGCTTAGTCCAAAGTAAGTATGTGTGTGATCACACTTCGGTATCTTAAAGGGTAAACAAAAAGTAAGGAACTGAATCTTCCTGCACTAAAAGGACAGTTGCCTATCACAACCTGATCTTGTGTTCTTCTGCCTGGAAATAAAATCCTACTGTGTTCAGAGGGGCTTAGTCTCAAGTGTGTGTAGGACTGTAGCCTTAACTCTGCTTTTGCTGAGTTTCATTTTTGTCCATTATTTTAGAGTTAACCACACTCACTGTACAGTGGTGCCCCGCAAGACGAATGCCTCGCAAGACGAAAAACTCGCTAGACGAAAGAGTTTTCCGTTTTTTGAGGTGCTTCGCAAGACGAATTTCCCTATGGGCTTGCTTCGCAAGACGAAACGTCTTGCGAGTTCTTGCAAGTTTGTTTCCTTTTTCTTAAAGCCGCTAAGCCATTAATAGCCGCTCAGCCGCTAAGCCGTTAATAGCCGCTAAACCACTAATAGCCGTGCTTCGCAAGACGAAAAAAACGCAAGACGAAGAGACTCGCGGAACGGATTAATTTCGTCTTGCGAGGCACCACTGTACCCATGCTTACTCTTCAGGAATTGGAGGCCCAGTTACAGAAATTTGCTACAGTGTCATAGAACAGGTGACGGGACCTTGATATGCATTCCTGATTCCTAGTTTCTCAAGGATCATCAGGTGGCCGTTTTTGAGGACCATAGAGTAGCAGGGTTCTTTAGTTTCTGCTGGTAGATGAAATTAGTAAAGTGACTTAGGCTGCTTTGAATATGAGGCCAGGCTTGTCAAACACCTCTCAAGAAAGTCTTGATGAGTTCCAAACGGTTGTGACCATTGCCACTCTCTTTGCAATTTCTCTGTGTGCTTCAGACAAACCAAAACCACCACAAGGGAAAGTCGAATTCCTGGAGAAGACTGGGAAGTGTGTCAAAATGAAGTGGAAAGCACCCAAGGACAATGGGGGCAAGCAGGTGACCCACTTCATTATTGAGCGGAAGATGGTTGGGAAAAAATCCTGGACCAAGATTGGAGAGATTGACAGCAAACACACCACTTTTGCCACAGATAAGGTAGAAGAGGGGAAACCCTATCAGTTTCGGATCCTGGCTGTCAACTCTGAGGGTGTGAGTGAGCCACTAGAGTCGGAAGAAATCTTCGCTGGGGATCCTATTGGTATGTAAGCCTGATTCTGTTAGATAAGATTGCCATCTGGTTGCATTCTTAGAGCATTGAATGATGACGTTTGCCATTATCCAGTGGGGGGGGGGTTAGGCTGCTGCTGGCCTTATCTTAGGATAAGGTAGCACATGAAGAGAATTAGTAAAACATTCTCTTATGAAGGCTCAATTCGCAGGTTTTGGTTTTGGTCAAAATCCAAGTCATTGCATTTGTCAGGAAGGAATGTTTACCTGGGGCAGAAATCATGTTGAGTTTTAGCATCTTAGCCAATTCATGGCGTTGATTTAACTTCAATCACGTGCCCCTTTATCTACTTAATGCTACGTCTGGTCTGTATATCATGGGATAGTATGTTCAGACTTACTGGGTAGAGATGGTCCTGCCTGAGTCACTTCAATTTCTAGAACTCCCCTTGATGGGGGTAAGAACCCTTTTTTCAGCCTGAAAGCCTTATTGACAACTTTCTGGGGACTGCATACCAGTGGTCGCAATGGCCAGAAGTAATGGGCAGGTGTAGGCACAGAGGCAAAAGTGGCGGGAACAGTAGAAGTGACTCTTGCCTTGATTATAATTTCATAGAAAAAGGCAGCTAAGAAAGAAAAGGCTTCCACTGTAGTTCTGATTTCCTCTGTCCTCAAATTCTTTTCAGATCCCCCAGGTCAGGCATCTCAACCTCAAGTTACTGATGTTACCAAAGACGCGATTACTATTACCTGGAGTCCTCCAGCTAAAGATGGTGGCTCTCCAGTAATGGGGTATGTTGTGGAAAGGAGGAAGAAAGGCAGCAACCTTTGGGTCCCAGTGTCCAAAGAACTCATTCAAGGTCAGAAATTTATCCCAACTGACACACACACAACTGCTAAATATAATTACACACACACACACACACACACACACACACACACACACAAAATTGCAACTGTCAAGAATGTAAAGCAAGATGTGGTGTATTAGTCTCTCAAGAACAAAGTGTTATAAAAAATGGCCTTGCTCAGTCAGACCAAGATTCATGTAGTTCAGTATAAACACAACCTGGAGCACAATCTAGGGACTCAGAATACCTGTCTATTATGTTTTTACTAAGCGCAAAGCACCTGCCGGTAGATACTTCACCAAATACAGGCAGCGACCATTTTAGGCATGTCCAAATGATGTGTCATCGTCAACATGCAGGTCCTTTTGGACCAGGAAGGGGGGGAAATGCATGATCCACTGAAGCATATGGGGGTCGGGAACATAACCCCTCATGCAAAATGGTCATCTCCTGTATATACATTTACTCTGTCCAATCCCACTTCCTTTTTTACAGATGGCTCAGAGTTAACCATTTCGTCTTAACTTTCGAATGGTAACTGAGCCACACAATTGGTCTTGGAAACCACCTGACTGTTGATCTCACTACCTGATTTGTCCTCTGTTCCCTTGGTTAGCTGAAGTTCTTTTCCTCTTCTGTTACCCATTTGGAAATCCAGAATGCGTCTAAGCTAAATACAGATATGCAAACTAACTTAACAGCATTTGGGATGTTACTGAAGTGAAGAGGGCATTGTTCATTTGCCAAGTATGTTGTTCTGCTTAATAATCTGTCTTGGAGGTCCCTTGAAGCCAAATGGCAGCATTAAAATAGTTGGGCGAATAAATACAGTGTACAATTACTGTGTTCCTGAAGTTGCTCCTGTTTTGTTTTGTTTATGACTATTCTGTGCACAACTGCTCTGGATTTGTTGCTTTTATTACCATTGCATTTGCTGCATGTCAGCTTGAAAGTCTGTGTTGCGGAAGTGCTCCAAGTGTGAAACTACTGCAGACTTCTCTTTGTTGGCTGGAAGCTGTGTTCATGGCCAGAAGGTGGCAGCAAAAAGCTGCAAGATGCCCCAGTTATGTAAAATGAGAAACATCGTGTCTCCCTTGAGTCCTAAAGGGCGATGATCACTTGAACATTCTTCTGTCTGGAAAACGCCTCCTCTCTAGTAATTATGATACCTGTGTTCTTCTGCATTCTCTTTAGATACGAAATGCAAAGTGGATGGCTTATTGGAAGATACAGAATACGAGTTCCGTGTCATAGCTGTGAACCGAGCGGGGCCTGGGCAACCTAGCAGTGCTTCAAACTCAGTTGTGGCAAGAGATCCCATCAGTATGTCCCTAACATTGATCTGTTCCTAGTGTTCCATAAATATGTTTAAAAAACAAAAGGTTTGCTGTGCATGCAGTGAAACAGGGTAGACCCCTGCAAAAACCATTCCCTATCTGGCTATTTGTTTCCATAACCAGTTTCAATAACAATTTCAGCAGGTAACAAGGTGGCCCTTTTTCAAATAATACTGAGCAGGCACAGCTGCTGCTATTTGTTTATGTATTATTAGACCAACATATATCATGGATTAGGACCATCATCTTCCATGTACTATCTATTACACAGGTTCTCAAACCTAATTTCTGCCCGCTTGAAATGGCTGGTCATTACTGAAGCCTATGCATTTCAAAATGGTGGTTCACGGGCAGAGTCAGTCACAAAATGGTGGCAGACAGAGGAAGAGTTTGGTATATAATCAGCTGGCAATTACTGATAACACTTTCTGCTGATATCTGATCCATCTTTAAAAATTGCTAAATTCTTCGCCATGGGGTTTTCATTGTGACAAGGAGTGGCACAACTTGGCTTTCCGCAAGCTAAGTACAAGCATTTGCTCTGGTGGTATTGTGACTCAGTCTCATTATTTTGGGCAGAATTTGCTGATTCAGAGGCTGTAAGTGGAGACTTCTTGTTTTATGGTTTCCCTTCCCAACCTCGCATGTCTCAAAGTAATTTTTACCCATCTCCTGCAATTTCTTCTTCCATGTTCCTTTCACCCACTACAACCTACTGCCAGTTTCTTTCATCCCTCCTCTCTGGTCCTTTTACATTCAGTTCTGTCTTCTAAACAGGACTTCTTTTTCCTCCCTTTCCTTTCTTTTCCCTGATTATTATTATTAACCTTCTATGTCACTTTCCCATTTCCTTTAACACCTCCTCTGGCAAGTTCGTATCAGAGTAGGGAGGTTGCCCTTCCTTTTCCCCACCCCCCGAACTTTTCTGTCTCCTGGCCACCTTTATTTAGCATTGAAGGCCTAACCAGAGCTTGCCCTGGGCCAACCCAAAGGCTATGGAACAGCTATGAGATGTGATAAGCAAGTGAGAAGGCATGGGGCAGGCTGGTTGTGGCACTGAGGCCCACCCAAAAGTGGCCCAAGGCCCACTGGTGCACATTCAGTCTAATCTAAGCTGCCCCCCCCCAGTGCAATTTGGCTTGGGGGGAAAAGACTTCTTTTGGAGCCAATAGCCCATGCGCACGCACGCACCCACATGGATAGCCTTCATGAGATGGCCTATGACTAAAGAAGCTGATCCAATTGAGATATATCTGAATTTTAGAAAAGAAGAATCCAGAATTATTAAGGATGCACAAAGTCTCAGGAATCACCAGCATAAAAAAACATTGTGGGAAGGAGAGGGTTATTGTTTTGTCGTTTTTATTTTAACTGCTTTCTTGTGTTTTAGCTTGTATTTTATCCTGTGAACCACCCTGAGATCTTGTGATGAAAGGAGCTATATAAATCTAATAAATAATTGTTAAATAAATGCAGACAGCAACACATGATTAGTCTTTAAGGTGCCAAAGCATCCATTGCTCACAGTTGGAAGGCTGGGACTGAATGTTGCACCAGGGCAGAGCAAATGTGTTTAAAACGGTATATGCAGCTGTGCCTTTAAAGTGGATGTTTTGCTATTTGTCCCAGAGCCTCCTGGACTGGTGAGAGGTTTGCATGTAGCCGATTCTTCCAACTCCAGCATTTCCTTGGCCTGGCAGCAGCCAGAGGAAGGTGATCCGCCGTCAGGATACATCCTGGAGATGCGAGCTGAAGACACCAAGGAATGGTCCAAGTGCACCAAGATCCCAATTTCTGGCACCAACTATACAGTGGGGGGACTGCAGGAGAGGCAGAAATACTTCTTCCGGATTCGAGCCGTGAATGAAGCTGGAGTGGGCGAACCAATTGAGTTAAAGGATGGAGTTCTGGCCATGCCCCCTCCAGGTAAGTCAGTGTGCATAGACTCCAACTTCATGAGGGCTGCATTTGCCTTGGGCTCCCTTTCCCCAAAGTGGAAGGAATGCTAGCAAGATCATCTGGTGTATGTTTTCTGGGTTGAGAACTTTGCGGGTTGAGAACTTTGCCCCCCCAGGATGAGAACGGAAATCGCGCACTGGCGGCACGGCGGCAGTGGGAGGCCCCATTAGTGGTTAAAAACGGTTTCGGGTTAAGAACGGACCTCTGGAACGAATTAAGTTCGTAACCCGAGGTACCACTGTAAATTTAACTGTACAGAGCCAAAGTGACAATATAGGTAACAGGGAAATGTGTGTTTTCTGATTAATAGTTTTAACTACTCGCCCCCACCCATATTTCTCTGTTGTTGTCCTGGTGTGTCTTTTAGCTGCTCCGAAGTTTGATCTGAGTGCCAGGCTGAAGAGTCACATGGTTGTTCGCGCTGGGACTGCCCTCTGCATTCATGCCTCTTTCACTGTAAGCTGCTCTTGCTATTCCATCAGGGAACTTGTGCCTTAAAATTGCAGTGAATGCTTTTTATATTCCACTTGCAATGGCCTTTTCACTGGTAGAGCTTTCCAGCACCCATAACAAACCGCAGATCCCGGGATACTCTGGGGGAAAGCCATGTGCTTTAAATGTATGGTGTGGGTGTGACTCGCTCTGTCTGTGTCTGTAATATAAGATTTCAAGAGCAAGGACCTGTGTTTTGATTAGATTGCTTAGTAAAGTACTGCTACAAAAGTGGGATGCCACCTCCAATCTCTGCCGACCTGTGGCAAGATTTGGTGGTGGTTTCCCAGGGTCTGTGTTCCTTTGAGAATCAAGATCACCAAAATATGATTTATTCACATATGTACTCCATCCTGAATTTGGATGGAGGGAGTCCAGCTCTTACAGTGTGGCCATCTCAAGAGGGGCTTATTCCCCATAGCAGTGCAGCATTGGAGTCCAAGGCACCTCTCCCAGCCTGCCTTCAACCAGCCAGCCTAGATCCTTCTACCCATTTTTCAGGTATTCCAAGCCTAGTGGCAAAGGCCCCAAACTCTTCCTGTGACATCATGGCCAGTGACCCTGGCAGCCTTCCAAATCTCCTGTCTCTGCCCCACACCTCAAGGCAGGGGATGAAGGACAGTTTTATTGCATTGCCGATGGCCCTGTATTGTTTCTTAATTTGTTTCCTTTGCATAGGCTAGCCCAGGAATTCCTCTGCAGCTTGTATTTTTCATTCATATCCCAAATAATTAAAATTCTACCATTTATTAATTTCTTCTATTCCCTAATAGATCCTGTTACTTCATATCTGTAACAGTACATTATCCGCTTAAGGATTTGATTTTGCAAACTATTGGTTTATAAATGGATTTCAATAAATAAATAAAGTTTAGTTTATTGATTCTATTTAATAAACTCATATGCCGTAGTACTCAGGGCACCTTGACCTAAGTAAACAGCAACATTAGGCAACTTTACCCAGTGCCAAGTTTGCTGAAGCAATAATCATAATGACATTGATGTTCCTTCCTTGTTATCTCTTAGGTGCTAGGTAAAGTATGCCACATTTTTGGCATTTAATTTGATTGCTTAATTTTATTTTCATTACAGGTAGGTAGCCGTGTTGGTCTGCCGTAGTCGAAACAAAATAAAAAAATTCCTTCCAGTAGCACCTTAGAGACCAACTAAGTTTGTTATTGGTATGAGCTTTCGTGTGCATGCACACTTCTTCAGATACGCTGTTTCACTGTCTTTGTTTCAGTGTATCTGAAGAAGTGTGCATGCACACGAAAGCTCATACCAATAACAAACTTAGTTGGCCTCTAAGGTGCTACTGGAAGGAATTTGTTTATTTTCATTGTTTGGCTTAAGTTTCTGATATGCTTGTGTTTTTGTTTGGGTACTCTGTTTATGTGCTGTGGTTTCTGTATGTAATCTGTAATCACACATAATCAGTAGTAATAATCTATTTCCTTGCCAGATCAGTTATGGTTGCTCTAGTAATGGGAAGTTATGGCCCCAAGAATTTCCTTATTTCCTCTTTGCTCACCAACCTTATTCATCCCATTGATGTCTGGACAGTGTCTAAAACATTATTATAATTCTTATTAAATCTTTTATAACCTTCTAAAAGGGCCTCCAGTTTTTCATGGAGGAAAAGGTTTTAAAACAAAGCAAATATCAGACACATAAAACATGATCAAGCATTGAAGATAAAGTATACTTTGCCCCTAAGAGATCACATAGGCAACCTTCCCAGACTAGGAATAATTAGGTAGGACTAGGAGAGAGGTAGCATTTGAAACATGTATACTTCTCTGTTAAAGTACTCACAGTAATGCAGAATAATACTGATTGGGATGCCAGACTAATCAGGGCTTTGCAAACCCTGTAATCTCCTCCTCTCTGCTCAAATCTGTGCCATGAAGCTTTATCAAGGGGGATCAGGCAGTGCTGCTAAGAAGAGTGGCTTATTGAATGCGGGTTCATTAAGATTCTCAGGTTTAATTCTGGGTGATTTTATGTCTAAGAAGTTGTCCCGGTTTGTGTGCATGCATGTACATCTTT
Organism: Podarcis erhardii; assembly: GCF_964252035.2. NCBI lineage: Eukaryota > Metazoa > Chordata > Lepidosauria > Squamata > Lacertidae > Podarcis > Podarcis erhardii. The sequence goes on along the minus strand of NC_138497.1, from coordinate 74,202,430 downwards.
CAGCTGTTGCCAGTGCTTACAGAATCATGGGACTGGAATAAATAACTTAGCAAAAAAAGCTATCCCGTTGCTTCCCGTGCCCATTTTTTTGCCACTGTCTCAAGAGTTCCCACCTTCCTACAGCTTTTAGGGTTGACTGCTTGCAACCGAGGGAGTTGCCTTGTTCCCTTGAAGTCTGGGGTAACCCTTCATGGTGCCCTCCAGGTGTTGTCAGACTCCATCTTCCATCATCCCTGCCTACAGGTCATGCTGGTTGGGGCTGATGGGAGTTGGAGTCCTACAACATCTGGAGGACCTAAAGCTAACCATTACTTGAGAGACAAAGCATCAGCCATGGTTTCTCCTGCCCATTTCTTCCCCATTCCTTTAATCTGCTCCTTGCCTTAGCAGCTACGGTAGTAATTAAGTAAGTAGTAAAAAACAAATGCACCACCCACGGCAGATGAAACAGAGCCAGATTAAAGGCCAGGGTGAAGAGCAAATGGCAAAAGCTATGTCTCCTGCTTAGGTTTGACATATTCAGCAAGTTTTGCTTCTGGCAGGGTTCCCCTCCGCCAAATGTGGTGTGGCAAAAGGATGGTAATACCACAAGGGGAAGAGAGAGCATCACTAAAGGCAAGAACCACTCCCAGTTCCTCATCAGCAGCACCAAACGCATGGATACTGGACTCTACCGTATTATACTCAGCAATGACTATGGAGAAGCCCACTACGACATTCATGTGCGAGTGACAGGTACAAGAGTGTGCGGTAAGGGCTTGGGGTGGGGCGAGCCTGTGAAACTAGATGAGGAATGAATGCCAGCCTCTTGACAATTGCTGAGCCGATCAACAATTTGAGAAGAGGTTCTAATGCAGGCAGTTGATTGCCAGATCACAGAGTACAGGCAATGTTTGCCATTCTTAGTTTAGCTTTTCAAGCTTAAGACCATCATGGGTATGCTGAAATAGCATGACACTATCATTCCAGAGGGAGATGCTGCCCTCCAAATAAATGATAGAAGACCGCAAACGGAGAAAGATGAAACACTGGTTCATACTCAGTATTTCTGCCTTAGATTTCCCAAGGCCTCCTACTAACCTGAACCTGTATGAAGAGGTGCCAAACACTGTGTCACTGAAATGGGATCACTCTCCAGACATAAAAGAGGATGGAGGTGCCCATTACGTCATCTTGAAACGCGACACTAGCACAGCCACCTGGTTCACGGCCGCAGAGAAAGTTTACAGCAACAAGTACACTGTCACGGGCCTGCTTCCTGGCAGGAAATATTTCTTCCGGGTTATTGCCCGCAATGAAGTTGGTGACAGTGATCCTCTAGATTCAAAGGATTCCTGGCATATCAACAAAGACAAAGGTAAGCATCTATGTCTGCATAAGTAGCCAAATAGTGTTTTTGTTGTGTCTCAGCAGATTGAGGCTCAGTTTGCAATTTTGCCCTGCTTTCTGAAGAGAGTTGAAAGTAGAAGTGTTGCCAAAGTTCATCATTACACTGTTTGGAATAAGAATCTGTCCAGCTCAAAATGCCTAGATGTCTTATGAAACGAGGGTTATTTTCCCCCAGGAAGTTCTCCTCCATTTCAGCATGTAGAATAAGATTCTGCATAGGTTCTGTCATGCATTCCAGGTGGCCACAGCACCTTATAGGTGCAAGCACAAAAGTTTTTCCATGGAAACCCTCCCTGGGCACTGAAAGTAAGTGAACTGCAGAGCTAGCTGCTTTATAGGCACATGAGCAAAAGTCTATGACCCAGCCAAGCAGCCTGTTGTCTGGAGAGCAACTTTCCTATTTTAAATAGCACTTCCAGCTGTTTCTTGCATATGTTTCATGCAGAGCTACAGCATCTCTGTTGACCCATCTAGTCCAGCATTCTTTCCCCCACAAGGGCTGGGCAGATGTTTCCAAGAAGCCCATCTGTAGTACATGAACATGACACCTCTTACCCACTGTTACTCCCTATCAGCTGAGGTTCACAGACACTGTCCCTAAACCTGAAAGCTCCACACAGCTATTATAGCTAACAACCATTCATAGGCCTACCCTCCATTCGTTTGCCTAATCTTTTAAAACCATCTAAGCCAGTGGCTTAGCAAATTCCATTAATATATTAATTATATCTTGTGTGCCTCCCATGTCACTGAACCACACTAGTTAATCTATCTTAATGATAGCTGTTAGCTGTGTTCAGGAAAACCTCCTTCTGAAAGAGCTATGTTGTTGTTTAGTCGTTTAGTCGTGTCCGACTCTTCGCACAGCTTCGGCATCGCTCTGGCACCCGTTCTGGAAGCTCGGGCTTCCCCAGCCCCAGCCCCAGCCCCAGCCCCGCGCCTGTGGGGGGGGGGGAAATATTTTTTTTCCTTTATTCCCCCCCCCAAAAAAAACCCCTAGGTGCGTCCTATGGGCCGGAGCGTCCAATAGGGTGAAAAATACGGTATATGCTGACAACTCAAGCACATTGCAGGTCAGCAAATACCCAAGCAAACAACATCATGCCTTCCTTTTCTGTTGTATAAATGCTGCAAGAATGAGGCCTAGGACCACTTAAAAATCCTGTGGCATAGTCACATCAGTGTACAAATGAAGAAAAACTTCTTCCACTTAATCCCATGCAAAATTAAGTTTACCAGAACTACCTTGAAGAAAGTTAGCCATTGAATTCAATGGCCTTCCAAAAAATAGGGTAAATGGGCACTGGAGAATAGGGTTAGAACAACAGAAGACAGTTTGATTCATATCCACATGTCTATGGAGTTTTGTAACTACTGTTTTCTGGCCCAAGTATCTCAGTTGCTAAAAGTGAGGCTGAGTTGAGTTGTCTCCAGTTGTTCCAACCCCTCTTTCCAATGCCATTTATTATTCCAGCAAGCCTTTTAGGTAGAGATCTTTTTCCACTCTGCATCTGTATTGGAATTGATTTCAGATCCATCTATTGCTTAATAATTGTATGTTTGCTGCCCTGAGCTCCTTTGGCAGGAAGGGCAGTATAGAAATTTATTAAATGAGTAAATAAAAGAGATCAGCAAGAAATGAATAGTTGTGACAAATAAATGCCCTGCAGCTTTTGAGGAAGTCCATGGCCTGAAAGCAAAGTCATAAGGCCATGTCAAGTATTTGAGGTTTGTATCATCATACCATGGAAGCACAGACAGCCAAACATGGATATCTGAATAGGAGGAAACCCCTTTGGAACCAGTACTGATTATGCCATTCCTTCAACAGAACTTTTCCATGCCAAGATAAAAGAATATCATGAGCGAGACTGGCGCCATGCCCCCCGTTTCATTACTCCACTGAAGAATCATGCCGTGCGCCGGGGCCATGATTGCACCATGAGCTGCGCTTTCCTGGGAAACCCCCGCCCTGTGGTTACGTTGTACAAGGGTCAAATCAACATCACAGCCAATTCCAAGTTCTGGTACAACTCAACTAGTGGCGTCTGCACCCTGATGATCCCCACTTGCACTGCCAAGGACACGGGAGAGTACACCATAGAGATTGAGAATGAGCTTGGGCAGGAAAAATGCAGTTGCACACTGACGGTGTATGGTAAGTTGAATTCCTTCCTTGGTGAAGGTTGGCGTAGTTAACAGCACCAGCTTATTAGTGTAAAGATGTTGAGCGTGAGAAAGCCAAACTGGACAGGCCCCCTCCAGAATGCTGTTCTATTGCGGGTGTGCTCTGCAACATGTTCCTCACACAATAATAGTGGATTCGTGGTGGATTTTTTCATTGTTCAGCAATGTTTCTATAATGCTGTGGCATTCTGGCTGTCCAGAAAGGCTATGATGCAACAGAAGGAGGGCCAAAAAAAGAGAACATTTGTGGTACGAAAAGTTATGGGATTTCACCCAGGATGTGATTGGACATGAAGCAGAATGGCCACCCCAAAACTTTGGCTGGAGCAATTAGCATTCAAAGGAGAATTGCATGTGATGGTTCTGATAGCATCATTAGCACAAATCATCATGAATGTGCAATAAAAAGGACACCTGGAGTAGCCCAACATGTGTCTAAAAGAATTCATTCTGCCCAGGTTGGTATTTTCTCGTACTAGCCCTGATCTAGCCTGGCCCAGATCATTCATGCTGGGTATAAAAATTTGAATAACATCACCCTCCAGTTTTCCTTCTGGGGATTATTAAGTCAAAATTTCACAGAGCAGGTTGAAGGGGAGAGAGGGGGAGATAAGTGGCACACAGGACGGGTGATCTATGTTGGGAGTCCTTGCTACCTATCTCCTGCCCTTGCCTATTCTGCCTTCTGCCCCTTTGCTGCTCTCCTCCCCATGTGTCAGGATCCCTGGCTTGTTCTTTTTAAGTGAAAGCTGAGAGTGATGTTCAGAAAGAAACTGATACAGCACCAATAGAAGGGATCTATATTTGGCTGATACTGCTCAGCTTTATTTTTGTATCTGTGGCTACTACTTCAGCAAAACAGGCTGATGAGAGTCAGTAACAGCCTGCAGTTTCAGTTCAGTATCATCTGGAGAATGGAGAAGTCAGCCAGCTTCAGCCTGCAGTCTGCAGCATTACTTCAGCAAAAACAATGGTTCATTGGAAGTCACCCTGTGAAACTGCCTCCCACCAACCTTTTAAACCTCTGGAACTAGGGGTGAACAGATTTCTCATTTCTCCTGTCTTCAGTTCTCCACATTTCCACATCAGTTTCAATTCATCTGCATTTCCGTGTGCATTTCTCCTAACACATACATTGTGTGTACAATTTTGACTGAATCACACATTTTTTGCAAGGAATTTCCTCTAACATAATGACCCTTTGTATGATTTTTTTTCCTATAAGTTTTCCTAATATGCATTTTTGGCACACATGTTTTGGTTAGAGAACCGCACTGCAAAATTTGGGGAAGTGCCGATTTTGAAGGATAGCTGGTTTTTTTGGCTCATGTATCATGTTGGGAAGTGTGAATTTCTCACCATCTGGAAGAAACAGGAATATGTTTTCAGACTAAACAGTAAAATTACCTATCTGCATGATGATAAACTTACCATGCTACTTGAAACTTACTGTAGAAGTAGGCATGAATGGAATTCAGAAAGTTTAATAGACAGCCTGCCTGCTGGTGAGTCACTAGGTAATAAGTTTCAGACAGATAAGATTGTGTGATAGCATCAGTCACAAGCACATGCTGAAATATGGGAGTAATTGATTTTGATTTGCTTCAGCTCACAAATGTGCATGACTTCACCTTCCAAAATCTGTGCATACTGACACCAGTTGATACGTGTCAATTTAAATGGTGTTAAAATTATAAAATTATAAGAGGCCAAGTTCCCCTTAACTTTTGTCAAAGTCTCTTTAGCTATTGATTTTAGAAGGTTATTGGGCGGGTGGGGAATTATTTGCCTAAAACAGAAGAAAGCCATGTTGAGGGGCTTGTGGCTCTCACAGCCCCCCCACCCTCCAGTACAAGCACTGTTCTTAAATAAACATTCAGGAGGAGTACACACCTGCCACAAGCTCGTGACCTCACAACCCTGAACAGAATTTTCCATGAGCTCAGTAACAAAAAATCCACTAGTTGTTAATATCTGACGGCTTTTCTCTTTTAGATAAAGATGATAGAAGCCTCCTGGAATCAGTGACTGAGAGCCTGCAGAAGTCAAAACACCTCATGTGAGCAACACACAAAAACCAATTTTGAAGTCGGCTGAATGTTCAGAATAATTATAGTTGCTGTGCATGGCTTTAAGTACCACAACTGTGTTACCACTTGTAGTCATTAGCCTGAAGATGATGCTGCAGGATTCATTAAAGGCTGCCTTCAAAGCTTCATGATGGCAGATATGGTTGCCAGTACCTTTCAGAGAACTTGGAAATAAAGGAGATCCCAATAGAACTGCTTGTTTTTCTTTATTCCCACCCCACCCATCTCACAAACAAATCAGGATGAACACTCATTAAAGACCAGGTGTAATCTAACCTCTGTGTAAGCTTTGTGCAAGCAAATCTGAATAATTAGAGTGTCTGTATCGTTTTGTTTTTTTAAATTAAGCTTAAGCAATTGGAGCCACTTTAGTACCAAATACTTCTTCCTGATACCAAACCAATTTATCTGGTTTGTGGACCAAGCTAAATGAAATTCTTGACATTGTTAACTTACAGTATGGGGGTCTGGGCATATTGATTTAAATTATGTTTGAAGCAGATTCTTTAAGAACTTGAATGGCCTTGCCTGTTAAGCACATCAAGCTACAGTTATAACCTTTTATCACATAGCAATACTACTGATAGCCCACTAGTGATGACTAGGCACTTACCAGCCAGTGAATTGATTGAGAAAGGTTTAATAGTGGTCCAAAGGAAGATCAGGGACTGAATGTTAATCTCCTGAGTCCTATTCACTTCATTGTGCATTATACCACACACACAAAATGCAGAGCATTGAGTGTTGCCATGGAGACATAGGAGCTGGCAAATCAGAGCAAATGTGCACATTTTGTTAGCATACACTTCACATGCTTTCCATAAATCAGAATGGACATCAGACCATGCCTGTGAACTGGTAGAGTACTGCTGAGAGGAGCATTTGTATGCTTTAAAGTCTTGAGGCTGGTTCACACACTCACCCACACACCCCAAATGGGCTGGGCATATATGTGCGACAGAGTGCAGGGTACAGATCTCCCCTCAATGACTGTATAGGAAACTCTCCTTGGAGGAGCAACTATGAGGCAGCTTTGGGAGCAGCAGAAGCCAAATGGCAGTAAATCCCAGCTGAGCTGATGGACTGGGACTTGCAGCTTTGCCTCTTTCCCTCTGAGGTGAAGATAGTTCTGGGAGGGCAAGAGCCCAGTCAGATGGGCAACAGATCAATAATAAAATTGTTGGTGGTGGTGTTTAAGCTGCAGTGGATAAGGTCACCGAGGAGAATAATTCCACTTGAGGAGCAAAATTTGCAGCTTCCTGATATTGGGAAAATGTGACACCAGTCTGACTCCTGCAGGCGCACAGAACAGAGAAGTCAGGCACGAAGCTTTTACTTGCCAGTGTAGGCTGCTTGTTTCCCCAGCAATCGCTATCTCCATCTCTTGGTGACCAGAGAGATTAGCTTTTAATCAGGCGCCATGTAAACAAATATCCCGACCGGCAGTGACTTTGTGCAGTTCTCTCAGTTTTCCTTCCAACCCTATACTTGCTCTTGGGAATCGCAGATAAAAGCAGGTGAAACCTTTATACCAGGGGTGAGAAAAAACTTTTAGAGAGTTATATTTCCCTTCTGGACAACCCTGGGGTGGGGAAACATGACAGTGGTTGATGGGGCAAGAGAGGAAAATGCGTGGAGTAATGAATTTACATTTCACCTTTGCATAGAAGGCTAGTTTTACACACACACACACACACACACACAGGCAAAACCTGTGCTGATAATGCAAGAGGCATTATCAGAGTTCAGCGACAAATGCCAGCCTGGCAAAGCACTCAAGGGGGTCCAGAATTGGGCTGGTGAGGGTTATGGCCTGGGAAGGAATCCTGAGGGCCACATAGAGAAGACTGGAGGGCCAGAATTGGCTTCCAGGCTTGAGGTTCTCCAGCCCCACTTTACAGTTTTACAGCACCACATTTGTGAGCAGCGCTTATGCATAGCATTTTGCTGCCTGAGGCAGAAGAGCAAATTACACCTCCTCAAGTCAAGGTAGATAAAGCCCTTGTTATCTTGGCACCTGAGGAAGGAAAGCCACTCCCCAAAAGGAAATATACAATAGGAATGCAATAAACGAAGTAACAATTTGCTGCTCTTTCATGACACTCAAAATAGACAGAGGTGGCTGCATCACCCTGCCAACCATAACTATGAGCTGTTTTTCATTAAAGTTGGACTTCCTCTGCCTCCATGGTTTTAGCAGGAGCATGGCAATTAACAAAAAAAAAAAAACCAACACAAATATATTAGCCTTTCGGGCCAGTGAGGTTTTTTTATTTTACTTTTAGTACATCTATATGCGCAGAGCGTTTTACATTAAAGGGGGGGGATGCACACAATAGAACACAATGGAACAAACTGAAAATAAAACAAATTTGAACATGAAAAGAAAAACACCAGTGTTTGCATTGTATCTGCTTCTGAGTTCAGATCAATTTAGGTTTCATTGCAGCTATTTGGGACCTATGCTCTATTTTTATGTTGTTTTTTGCATAAACAGTTGAAGCTAGTATAAAATGATTTGCGTTGTGTTTGCATAATGGTGAAAACATTGTTAGCATGTGGGGAAAACAGTAATTTGCAACTCACCAGATGAGGTTTGATGTATATCAAGCCCAACTTGATCAATACTGGGAAGTAGTAACCCTCTGAAGCCAAAATTCTATTGGGGAGGGTTTCTGTGAGTAAAATAGTACAAATGCACCTCATGCAACCTCTGTTACATTACCACACATAAATGCTAAAGAATGTACAATTTCTGTTATCTAAAACCTCTAATTATTCACTATGCATCCACCCTCAGTCGCATGCCACTCCATAACATTCTGTGGAGGCTTTTCATTCAAACCTGGGCCTACTTTACAATGCCCTTGAGAGTACACAGGTGTAAAGCCATTACCAAAGGCCCTGCACGATGTCAGAAGGCAATGCTGCTCCGTCTGTTGGACTCTGGCCCTTTCCTAAACCTACTTTGCACTTCCAGTCCAGCAACAGCCATCTCTTTCACAGCCAGGTGCACACACACACACAGACCACTGCCACGTGCATGGAAATCTGTGGATGGGAGTGTTGCTAATCAAACACTGTCATTAAAAATAGACCAGAATTAGAGTGTCTCCCGCCTGCAACCAGATGGGAAATCAGGAAAGGGAGACGCTACTATATGGAGAAGCTCCCTTATGTCCTTGCTTCTCTGCAGCTTTGATAGTCGACATGGCCGTTTTGGTCTGCTGCTGTAAGGAAAGAGCCTCTGGTTCTTCTGGCTTTTGTGCACTACCTTTGAGAGGATTGTCTCAAAGCTGGAGAAATGCTGTCATAAGAATATGTCATCTTAATTATACAGTGGACCTTGGGTTAAGTACTTAATTCGTTCCAGAGGTCCATTCTTAACCTGAAACTGTTCTTAACCTGAAGCACCACTTTAGCTAATGGGGCCTCCTGCTGCTGCCGTGCCGCCAGAGCACAATTTCTGTTCTCATCCTGAAGCAAAGTTCTTAACCTGAGGTACTATTTCTGGGTTAGCGGTAACCTGAAGCGTATGTAACCCAAGGTACCACTGTATAGCTCAGTGGAGCGTTATCCATTGCAACTTCCTTTTCTAAATAACATGTTTGTGTAACAGATAAATTCAATGCAACCCTACCTCTTTCCCCAAAGTTTTCAACAGCGTAATTCTGAACATGCTGTTCAGGGTTTGCTGCTGTAGGTAAATGCTGGTTTGAAATTCAATTTGATGGGTGTCCAATTTGCAGGGTCTACGCAGCCAAATCTGGGCGGGGGTGGAAGTGTTGCTATTACTCACCTGCTTGAGATGATTGTAATTGTAAATATTGTATTACAAATATTACAATTACTGCAGTGTAATTGTAAATATTCCTACTAAAATGCACCGAAAAATTAAAATAGCATGAGATAGAACTCCTATGGTATTTGGCCATTGTGGTATAGTGTTCTGGGTGTAGTAGTGTTGCAGCTCTGACCAAAATCCAGAGGCACTGAATTATATATTCAAGGGCCTATTCACACATTTATATACTGATCATTACATTCATTTAGAACAAAAGCAAAACAAAAAACACCAGTCTAAAACAAAGTGGTATTCACTGATGCTGGTTTTAAAAACAATTGTGCAAGCTCCTAAAAGTGGCTTTTAAGTAACACTGTGGTTTAATATATAATAATAATAGTGCTTATGAAAATGTGTCCCATTTGAGAGGGATTCAAAAACATTAAATTTTCCTCACACCACCCTGGTGAGGTAGGTAGAGAAGCATTGCAATTAATTTAGTGTTTGCTAACCGAGGAAAGGGCGCACTGATGCTAGCCACTACAGCTCCTTTAACTTTAAAGGCATGAATGAAGCTTTCCTGAAGTGGCACTCCAGTCACAGTAATCAATAAGCAGAAGCAGCCTTCCCCAAGCCTAACAAGTGCAAATGTTGGTACAAATCTGCACATTCCCATTCCCATTGCAATATTCAAGCCCCATCAAACCAGCTAAATGTGTCTTCTCATGCTCCAGGGAACACAGAAGTCATTGTGTACAACTAGAGTAGGGCTGGGCGATGTCACAATGTCTGCAGTAAGGCTGGAACTAGATAGAGGCAAATTAGAGCCCAAAACAACAACAGCAATAAAAGCCAGCTTTGGAGATTTCAGGCAATGAAGATTAGATCTGATCATTCTAGAGATTAGATCACCCTAGATCTGAGCACACTTTTCACATTGTGCCTTTCCACAATGGAGATAATTCTCTTTCTCCTTAGATGCCAGCAGTCATTTTACAAATGGCCATGATGCCCAGGACACATAACCACTTAAGAGCTTAACAGTGCTCATATAAATGGCAGGAGGAGTAATGAAAGAGGAGAGAGCCTGCTACTTTCCTGAGGGTTTAAAAATATCTACATTTTTAGGCATGATTTCTTTAGCTGTCATGCACCCACCACCCCACATTCACTTCCTAACCTACCAATAACAGTAAAAACAGATCTTAAGCTGAGAGATTTGTGTCTCCAGGATGAGGTTATATACGTTCAGATGGGGGAAAGCATCTATGATGCTGAAGAGTCTCAGCTCTGCCTGTTCTAATCGTTTTGTTGATGAGGAAGGGGAACGGGAAGCATGCCTGGAAGTAGTTTCATGTACAGCCTAAACACAGGACAAGCAATGTCTGGTGTACAGTGCACAAACACACACATTCCTTTCCTCAGCTACCCAGCCCACCCTTTTGAACATATAGGATTCAATCCAAAAGGGTGCTTTGCAAGCAGAAACAAGTTTGTAGAATGTTAATTTCTGACATTTGAATCATAAGACAAAACAGGTGCTAATGAGAAACTGTTTTTACACCAGATTTCTCCTTGAATCCCAAATCCAAGACCGCCATTAAAGAGTAATCTTGGGGGAAGGGCTTCAAATTCCATCAACTAAATAGAGATGGGGAGTTTTGCCTGAGAACTTTTTTCTCATGTTTATTTCAACTCCACGACAAGTAAACAAGAGAAATGGATGAATGGCCAGAAATGATTGCCTACCTCATCTTAAACTCTTAACAGTCTGATACACACACACACACACACACACACGCTAAAACAGGCAAGCTATGCATAATAATATCTGTAAAGAGGCAAGAAACTAATCTGCCTCAAAGGAGGTTGGGAACCATAGAGAGGGTTCTGGACATAGAGTAATGCACAAAAACAAATCTTTTATTGAGGATTGCTTTCTTCTAAAAAAATACTTTAAAAATAAAAAGGTAACTAACTCTTTTACCCAAGAGCAACTGACAAGCACATTTATCAAAACTGCCTGTACTTTTAAGAGAGCCATGATAACACTACTGCCGAATTAAATTGCCACAATCTAAAAATGGATGGTGGTAATGCTTCTCATTAAATTGGTTCTTCCCTAATGACCAGGGTGCAAACAAAGCACTATCTTGCTCACTTTCTCCACAGTATCCCTCCATGATACAAACAAAATGAAAACACAAACAAGAAACAATCAAGAAAACATATATCTGTGCACAAAAGGGAAAGTGTAATTGTACAGTACTCAGAGCCAACCCATTTGAACTCACCATCTGCTAGCAGCAAATTGCTTTTCTGAACTCTGTTCAGGGAAGAAGAAATAATACTATTCGGTGAAGAAGAAATAATACTATATTCCAAAGAATTTTAAAATAATGTGATTTTGGTTCCACTCTGCCTTAATATAGACAGCCCCCACGACAGCGGGAGATCGTTGGCAAAGGAAATACAAGGATGACAGAGGATAAAGCATCCTTGCAAATTCCCCCCAGGGACAGGAGGAATGGGCTTCACTCGCAGTTTGTCTCAGTACCTGGCTCTCGCTCCAGCATGGAATGTGGGAGACAGGGAGGCGTTGAGTGCAAAAACACTTCACCTGGCGAAAACCCTCCTACGCGGCCATTAAGAAGCAGAGGTTCTCCTGTTAATTAGAGCTTAATTGAACTAAAGTACAGCCACATCCTAGAAGAGATGAGATTGTAAACTGCGGAACAAACCAACTGCAAGGACTTTGAGGTTTGAACTTGAGATAAGATTTCATTTGGTGCAAAAGACGGGGGAGGGGAGCCTACGGCTTCGTTATTTAAAGTTTTCTTCTTTACATTTATGATTTGGCAACCCTCCTCTGAATGTTAGTTCAAATTATATTTTGTACAAGCAAGTATAGAAGAAATAGGATTATAAATATGGAATATAACATCAAACGGAACTGTGTGTGTAAAAAAAGGGAAAAGGGAGGGAAGCTCTATTTTGCAAAAGGTTTATGATGGATGGTTAGATCTGACTCTTCCCATCCTTTATTATTTACGAAGTAAGCTGAATAACACTAAGAGGACTTGGAATTTAATTTAATTAGAAGTATATCTTCAGCTGGAAGGAAGGATGAAAGGAGTCTGTGAACTGCCAAGGAACTGATAAGGTTCTTTACTGAGTCATCTGCAGTTCGACAGACCACTCTTCTTCCCAGGTTGAGAAGAAAAATGGTGACAACAATTTATTTACTAAGACAAAGCAACTTCTGCAGCTGATGTTAAAGTTCTGGATGCAAAACAACAAAGCGTGAGACGAAGCGATGCAGAAATTTCTGGAACAACAATGGGATATCAGCTCTGCCCAAGGCATGACAGATAACAGCAACAATTGGGGGAAAGAAAGACATCTTACAAGGACAAGAAGAAACACCATAGACAGAATGATTGCCACAGAAGAAGGATATAGTTTGAGTTCCTCACTTGCAGTTTTATAAATCATTTAATGTGTCGACACAAATAGGTCACTAATATTGCAGTTGTTGTATAAGGGATTATTATTATGACAGGAATGCAATTGAAACTAAGATGGGTTTTTTTTTATTTCTGCGTTCCAAAATCATCAAACCATCAAATCTAGCACGCGGGGGGCCACATTAACTAAATTACATAATTCAGTATTTGAATGATTGGTATTAATAATTGTATTATAAATCAGTATTGTTATAATGAGGCTGTTATTGGACTGTGATTGAAAACTAATAAAAACTTATTACCATTACATTTTTTAAAAAATAATGTTTTAGTGATCTTCCTACATCCCTCCCTACCCTGCAAAACAGCACACGTTAATATATCTTCCAAACTAGATTTTGCAAAGTAGGGGAAAGTTTGCAAAAAGTGCAGGCACAGCATTGCAGGTCACACCCTGCGATTCTCTAGGGCAGCAGGTTCATGGTGGGGCTAGAAGTTAAGCAGGCTGAATGAAGGAAGATGCCAACTGATTAAATCCCCTTCCTGCTCTTTCACCCTAGCCAGACACAATTTCCCTCATGAATGAAATGCTAATAATATTATGCAACAGCATTAAAGGCAAGAGATTATACCTCCTGTGTTATTTCAAACCAGATCTTTCTTTCAAGACCACCAGAGCTTCCCAGTACCACTGCCCAAGTTTCCCCAAGTGTTTTGATGTTGGTTTTTTGGATCACTCCCTTTTTTCTGCCCTCTCGGGGCTCCTGGTGCCTTTTGACAGCAACACAACAGGCAAAAATTCAACAGATAGTAAAGTCACAGGAGTTATAACATCACAAACAATATAATTCTGCTCCTAGACATATCCTTTCTCTAATTAAAAGTTCGGTACATTTTTAAAAATTCTGCATATTTTTTTTTAATTTTTAATTTAATGAAATATAATGCATTGCAAATGCCTGTCTAGACTTATAGCAGATTGTAGGAAATATTAGGAGAAGCTTAATGGTTTGAGCTGTTTAAGAATGGAACAATCTAGCTTGGGAGGAGTATTTAAGTATCCAGAATCTGGATAGCCATCTGTCAATGACACTGTAATTGTGCCCTGCCCTGCAGATCCTGCAATCAGTGGTGTCCAAACTTTTTTCAAAGAGGGCTAGATTTGATGAAGTGAAGGGCCGACCAAAGGGCAAACCAAAGTTGCTGAGCTTTTTTTAGGATTGAAGTTGTTGAGGGTTTTTTTTAGGATTTTACCCCAGGAAATCAACTGCCACAGGGGATTAAACCGGCCAGCGGGGCGAATTAGGCCCCCGAAGTGGACTTTGGACATGTGATCTCCAATGCTTCCTCTAGCTCTAGGACTCAAGAGAAGCTGTTTCCAATAAGGATACATTTAAGTTTTCTGCACATATCATTCTGTATCCCATTTTAATGCAGCATACCTAAAAATGCTATCCATGTTTTCCTGTTTTACCATTATTTCTTCCCAGGCTTGCTTTCTTTTCTTTCTTTTTAACCAATGCTTCAAGGAATGTAAACAATCATAAATGCAAACAGAAACAAAACAAATTCTTTCTGATTGTGGTCTTAACAGCAGCAGGACATTCCTAAAGACTGGAGGGAGTATTTATATATACACAGTGACTATTTAAAGCCAACATGTGTGTACAGTGGTACCTCTGGTTACAAACTTAATTCGTTCCGGAGGCCCGTTCTTAACCTGAAACTGTTTTTAACCTGAGGTACCACTTTAGCTAATGGGGCCTTCTGCTGCCACCGCACCTTTACCTCATCCTGAGGTAAAATTCTTAACCCGAGGTACTACTTGTGGGATAGCGGAGTCTAACCTGAATTATCTGTAACCTGAGGTCTTTGTAACCTGAAGTACCACTGTATATATATGGCATACACACACATCTATATTTTAGATAGCTATCTATCACAAGGATCCTTTCTGGCTGCCATTTCAGATTGTGAAGAGGAGGTGGTGGAGGCACTTTTCAAGGCCTGTGAAATTGTGGTGTCCTGAAATGAAGAGGAAAAAAAGAGGCCATCTGTTCTATTCTGGTTCTTCTCTAAACAAAAGACACCCATCAAAGTGAAGTTAAGGGTGTCTGGCTGCTCTAAGGGGAGGAAAAGCCTCTTCACCATTGAATTCAAGGAAAGCAACGGGTATGAAATCTCCTTAGCGTCTGGAAAAAGAAGCGGATGGCGTTAGCCAGCAAACAGCCAAGGGGCTTTTAACAATGACTTTAAGGCTCATTGGTTGCCCATTTACAATGGGCACCCTGAAAAGTCCTCAGCCTAAATAGAATGGAATGGAATGAGGCTGAAAACTTTCCAGCCATCCCTTGTCTCAAGAGCCTTCCTCACAGGGCCGCTCCACCAGTTAGCCACTCTGAGACTTCTGCCTCAGGTGGCAAAATGTGATGGGTGAGGGAATTGTGCACTCTTGCCCACCTGCCCACCCTCCTCCTTTGTCCACTTGAAGTGCCACTGCCACTCGGTTGCTTCAGCAAAATGCTCAGCGCTGCTCCTCCAGTGTTGCCCATGCTAGAATGCCTCACTCTGCGGAAGCCGCCTTCCTTAGATCAAGGCATTCAAAGTGAGGTGGTTTGGGGGATTCTCAGCCCAAGACATTTTGTCACTTGAGGCAAAATAGAAAATGGCACCTCCCATCTCCTCTGCCACCCGCAACCCCCGCCGCCTCAGGTGACTGGAGGTGGCCCAGGGAAGCCTTGGTGCACTGAAGGCAGCAGGAAAGACTAAAGGAAAGACTAAAGGAGGCTGGAGAGGAGCAGGTGGCAGCAACAGTGCCCCCCTCTCTTCCCAGGCGGCAGCCACAGACAAGAAGTGCAGGCGGCAGCAGGTGGCATGCTCCTTGGGGGCCTCCCAGCTGTTCCCAGCTTGCCACCTGAGGTGACTGCCTCACTGAGGCTGATGGGCAGGCTAGCCCTGCCGCAGCTCCTTTGCCACAGCAGATATTGTCTAAAGCTTAAAAGTAGTATACTGCTCAAGTCTGAAACTGGATGCTGCAACAAAGCAGTAGTGGTGTGGGCCCTTTTCAAAGGCACCTTTCCCACAATGCCTCTCTCTGGAAAGACCCTGTGTTCCTTGGGGGCCTTCATCAGAGTGCAGCAGCACATGGGGCAGGAGCAAAGCAGAGTGTTTACACTCAGAATCTTCTTTCTTGCCTGTGGTTTCAGAGCCAGTCTGAAACAAGCCGCTGTCTCTCGAGTCCTGTCAATTAAGGCTAGAGGGGATCTCTGTTACTCATACTGTTAAGAGGAATTATTTTAACTTTAGGTCTTCCATTTGTTACTTCTGGAAGTCTCCACATACCATGCCATGCCCACTTGGATAGCTCAACCAGTAGAACATGAGTCTCTTAACATCGGGGTTGTGGGTTTGGGCCTCACGTTGGGCAAAAAGATTCCCGTACTGCAGGGGGTTGGACTTAGATGATCCTTGTGGTCCCTTCCAACTCTATGACTCTAAGTTACATAAAATAAGCATGGTGCTTAATTGAAGAGAGGCATAGTGGATTCCAGACGACCAACAGACAGAGCTCAAGACAGCATCTCGTTGTGGAGAATGCATCAGACTCAAATTGCCTACCCAGATGTTTTATTCACGCATGTGGCGTAAGGTTCTCCTTGTTTCATTCGTAAAAGCAATTCCTGCATTTGCATTCACATTTCAAATGCTCTCCTGCTCTTTCATATCTGCCTTAACAATAACTAGCTGTTCACATAAATAGCACAAGGGAAGCCAAAATTCATAGGCCATATATGAAAAAGTTACTTCAAACTATGTGCCTTACCTGGCTCAGACAGCAGAACCCCAATTCCAAATGGAATTGGTCAGCCAAGTAATCCTCCTTGGGTCAGGTACGTCATCCTCCTCCTCCTCCCATGAAGAGAGTTACGGTTTTATAATATGTACAACATTGCAAAGTAGCCTCCCGATGAAACTTGCCCCAACATGCTGCCCTAAAACAAAATATTCCACGTGTTAGCCTGCATCCACACATAAAACTTAATCAACTAAATCCTGGACGTAATCAGTGCAGGGAGCAATCCAAGAGCTGGCATACAGCCAGCATTCGGTTAGCTGAGGCTCCATAAGTAGCAGCCCAGCTGCCATTCTGCTCCCTGGGAGGGTCGTCCACAGGGCAGGACTCTCTTCACTGGGGCTCTGCAGGTGTAACTGCCCTGCCAGCATTGTTTTGCTGCTTCTGCTTCCACTTCTGGGCTAAAAAGTGGGGATTCTGTGGGTATGTTGATTCATGGGACCCCAAACCTCCTGTGTACATTTCTGGTCACCTCACCTCACCTCACCTCACCTCACCTCACCTCACCTGAGTGCTGAAGAAGGTTCAGAAAGGGGCAACCAAAAGGATCAAAGAGTTGGAGCAACTCCTCTGTAAGGAAAGGTTGCAACATTTGGGGCTTTTTAGGCGAGTAAGGGAGTGGTGGGGGAGACACATATGGTGAAAGTGGCATTCGTTGGGAGAAGCCACAATGGTTCAAGTGCTATAAGACCAACAATACTTTTGTAACACAGAGTTTCCTCCACTGATTGGATGTTGCCAGAACTGACTATTACAGAAAGTCACATGAGCAGCTTTTACCTTAATGACTGAGCCAGTAGCAAACAATTCAACGTGTTGGAAGTATCCCTGGGGAAAGGTAGGTACTTTGTAATAATAATGCTTGTAATAAGGAAATGCCCATTACAAGATGTCAGCCATAGAAGCAGAGGAAGAGGCCTCATCCTGAGTCAGACCAGTTGGCCAGCTCAGCATTGTCTGCACTGACAAGGAGCAGCAGCTCTCTCCAGGGTTTCAAACAGGGGTCCTTCCCAGCCCTACCTGAAGATGTGTCGGGGATTAAGCCTGATGCCACAGAGCTATGGCCCTTTCTCCAGCAGTTGTAGGAATCATCAGAGGCTGAAGTGCCTGGCACAGTGGGATTATGGGAATTGAAAGAGCACCCCAGAGCTAGACTCTGAGGAACAGCGTACGCTGTAGTTCGTTTCTGAGTGACAGAATGTGTGTGGGGAAGTTTTATCTTGGGATATTAACCGGGTGTAGGTGTGTGTGATCTATCTGGAATATTTGGTGCACCTCTGGCAAGATGCCGCTGTTTAAGAATGACTAAGGATGCTCTTTTCATAGTTTTTTTTAAAAAACAACAACAACAACAACACAGATTAGCAAAGGGGAAAGGTACTTATCTGAACAGGTAATTTTGCAAGCAAGGGCAGACTTCTACTGAAAGAACACAGTAGAGAGAACCTAAAGGAATGCTGTATGTTCTAACTGTAAAGACTCAAAGTAAATCAACACTTAAGCTCCTGGGAAAGGCAGCTGAGAGGCTGCAAACCTCCCTCTTCACAGGAGAAAAGGAAATGGGCCAGGAAAAAGAATATAGGTAAGAACCCAGCAGGGCTTTGAAAGTGGTGGCTCCTTTGACACAGATTCTCCCTCCTCCAACCTCTGCAGGATTGCTCTACCCATGACCTGCACTTACTAGCTTGTACAAAGAAAAATACATTGCGGTCAGTAAGTACGATGTATCCCTCAAAGTCCCCATGAACAATTAGGTGGGCACACACAACCAGGGGTCTTCACACCAATCGCTGCAGTGCGGGCCAAGCTAACCCATTTTGCAAGTTGACACCGAAACAAAACAGCAAGGAAGCTGCTGACACAAAATTTTTCCCCACTGCACTTCCCTGCCAATTGGATCTACAGTGACTCAGTGCTACCCAGTGAAGATGGATGAGAGGAGAGTGGCGCATTGATTGGTCTCTCAGCACTTTGGTGATAGGCTGTACCTCTCGGCAAGACCCGCAACTGCAGCAGTTGGTCTGAAGGCACCTGCAGATTCTACAGTCCTGGTGACAGTTGGTGGGAAAGTAACACAATTCTTATTGTGCAACATGTACACGGAAACAGGCACATTACACATGCGCAAATACACGGAAGCCCATTGGCTTAGTTTCAAATAAATATTGTTCCCTGATCGTCCACTGTATAGAAACAATGACTTGCTAATGCCTGTCAGGGATCCACCACACAGCGCTTGTTCACAGTGACCAGACCACCTGCATGCGCAGGATATAACCCTGCCGATTCTTCCTCTTTCAATACATGGGATTTTGTCTGGACTCTGGAGTGGAGGCTGGGAGGAGAAGCTGGCTCCACGCATCGTCACTAATCCAAGTCTTTCCCAGACCCGTTGTGTAGCTATGACAGCAGGTCTGACAAGCCGGTGGTTTCCTTGGCCAAAATATTCAGCCAACGAAGCAGCTGGTGAGTTAGATTTTGAGAGCGCTCACAATGTTCTCCTGTTTGGTGCTCTAATCTGAGATTATGCAAGCTAGAAATTGCTAGAAAAATTGACGAACCATATACCGTTAACTGCGTTTCACATGCACACGTACAGCAATCTTTTCATTTCCCGTGTTCCCTCCCTCCCACCCACCCACCCAAGCCTGAGAAAATTGTTGCATTTTGTTGTTGCTTTTAAGCCTGCAGAACAACATGGGCTCTGCAGGATTCACATTCAGAAGAAAGGCTTTGAATGGCCCATAAATAAAATGGTTGTAATGAATCTGGACTTCAGACTGGTTTCTCCCAGGGACAGCCCAAGCTTTACGACCGACATAAACTCCCACAAAGTGCTCCCATGTCCTGTTGTAGCGTTTGGGCCCTGGGGGTTCCTTGTGTAGACACACAATTGTTTCACAGTTGTACTGTAATGCACGCAAAACGGGGCTTGGTCAGGCAGCACCAAGGGTCATTTTCACATGACTTTTGAACATTCAGAGTGTTGAAGGCAAGGCTCTTAAACGCCAATGCACTGCCTACCCTTTCCTTCTTTTGAAACGTCGTCCTGAAACGAGTCTTCTCCTTCTGGAATGTTCAGCCTCAGCTCCAGTATTATACAAACACAATGAAGTAGTTAGAGAGGCCCTCCCTCCCATGAAACTTCCAAGATGCAAAAGAGAGAGAGAGAGAGAGAGGAAAAGGTCAGATACTTAGTTCTGTGTGAACTAAACTTCCAGTGTGGCTTCTAGGCTCCGGCAAACTGGACTGGAGAAGAGCCAGCTAAACACTAAAGATAATGCTTCGATGAAGCAAGATCTGCAATCACCGGTTCACCTAGAGTCAAAACTCTCCTCCGGGATGAATTGCAGTTACAGCACTCCCAGCAGAGTTTGAGCGCCTGCAGGCACCCCCGTCTACTTCCTCTTCCTGAAGATGTCTTCCTCCCTGCTTTCCACTGCAGAAAGTGCAATGAGCATCTGAGCTGCATAGTACGTGGCCATGATGATGACCCGTGAGTAGGGCACAGGGAAGCAGAACTTGTTGACGGCAATGGTCAAGTCGGACACCATGAAGAGCACCGAGCCAATGCAAGCCGAGAGCTTGGTCCAAGTCCACAGGTCGTTGCACAGCTGCACGCCGGCCATGGCCCGCCAGCCCATGAAGCCAATCAAGGCAATGTAGACGGCTACTAGGTAGGTGAAGGGGCCCGAGAGGTAGGAGTACAGGAAAGTGTAGGAGAAACTGGACACCAAAGTCATCACCAGGCCAGCTTTCAGATCTAGAGGCTTCATCCCAAATGCAGAAGAATACAAGATGTGTGTGATGGCAAACATCAGCAAACCTACAGAAAGGGGGGGGGAGACAAAATGTGAAGGAATGTCAACACTGGCATACACAGAGACAAGCAACGGATAGACTTTCTGGGAGACTACATGCAGGGTGAAAAAGCTTTCACTTCTGACAGGAAAAGGCCATCTGCTCTCCCTACATTTTCTAGTGTGAGCTGCTTCTGCAGCAGCAGCTATCTGCAAATCATTTTAAGATCATCAGATCAGAGAGAACTGGTTATAGAAAACTCAGGGCCAGGTGAAATAAATGCCCAAAGCATTGACACAAGGCCCTGAAGCTGATGGGAGCCATATACCTTTTTTAAAAAAAAAAAGTGAAAAGGCTTAATTGGCAGGAAGATTTCTTCCCTCTGCAAATTAAGCCACAGATGATGGCTCCCCTTAGACAGCAGCATGTGACTTCTTAGGACTTGTGCTCCCTTCCCAGCCTCGGCACAACTTGCCAAACCGCTCTCTCTTCCCATGACAGTCAACCCTGTGCTCTGTGTCAGCACATCTACGGCAGCCAAAGCCCCAAAGACCACCTGCTTATCTCATCTCGCTCCTCTGCCTACAAGGTGAAGAAGTGTGCCTCTGTCAAGAGTACAGAAAGGATCTCCTTCCCTTGTTCTCTGAATCATGCTGTGCCTCAGGCTACATGTCACAATCCATCTCCTTTCAAAGGAAGATTGCAGGAGGAAACATCAGGGCTCCAAAGAGAGAGAGAAGGTGGAGTCAGACAGAAGGTAGCTCCTGCTTCTTCAGGGGCACAAGGGAACCTATGTGGCTTTTTGATTTTTCTGGCAATAAATTTCTCCCCGTCCAATACATCCACACTGTCAAAGTTTCACTAATGCTGCTTTTAAAGGTGTGGTTCCTCCATCTGCAAAAAGATAAATGTGCTAATCTAGATTTAGAGGCATGGGTTTATACACTAGGCTGGAGGCAGGCAATGGCTTTGATTTTAAAAAATATAGTATGATTGAACTATCATCACCGCTGTCGTCTCTGGACAGAATGAGATAATCTACTTCTTTGTAGCTCTTCTTCTCTCCCCCATAATCTCTAGTGAAATTTACCAGAGATTATCACCAGACTAAGAATTTCCTGGTTTAGTGATTAGAATGTTGGACTAGAACCGGGAAGAATCAAGTTCAAATCCTCACTAAGTCACGAAACTCACAGGGTGACCCCGTCGCCATCTCTCAGCTTCCCCTACCTCACAGAGATGAGAACAGAATGGGAGGGGGAATCAAGCATAGCACCTTGAGCTTCCTGGAGAAAATACGGTATTTAATTGTAATAAACACACAAATAAATTCCCCTCCAGCATCAGAGCATATGGCAAAACTCACTGTGATTATGTTGCATCGGCAATGACATATTAGACAGTATAAGGAGAGGGGGAGAACGAAACCTGAGGAATGTCATTTTTAGGGGCTGCCCTGGAACTTCAGCAATGTCTAGACTGGCCCTCTGTGCACACCATTTGTAGATTTGTAAATCTGTTGTATGACCTTCTTTAAACTATTGCTCAGCCTAAGGCATGTTGCTATTATTCAGAGTAATGGGTTGCATGAGATAATCAAATAAAACAGGCTAAAAGTGATGTCTAAGAAGTGTGGAACATATTGACCCATGACAGGGCCTTCTCGGTGGTGGCTGGCCATTTGTGCAATGCGCCTCCTGATGAGGTGCATCTGTCACCTCATTAACAATATTCAGGGGGGAATTAAAACATTCCAGGCATTTGATAGCTAAAAGACGCTGATCCTAGCAACCTTGAAATAATTAGCTGTGAGGGTGTGTGATTACCTTTAGATGTTCTTAATGTTTTTAGATGGTTTTAAACATTCTACATGTGCTTTTGTTTTATTTTTAATTGCTTTGTGTTTATATTTTGGTGTTTGCCATCCTGGGCTCCTTTGAGAGGAAGGGCAGGAGAGAAATTTAAATCAGCATATTAATAATATTCATGAAAAGAAATAATTATTGTACAGTAAGGTATTGAAATATGGACCGATAGCCAGCCAGCCCTATATGTGTGTTAAAATATCTTTTAAAACTTCTTCTTCTTCTTCTTCTTCTTCTTCTTATTATTATTATTATTATTATTCCCCGCCCATCTGACTGGGTTGCACCAGCAAAGATGTGTAAATTTGCCTCATAGTGTATGAAGATCATGGCTATATTACTTCAGCCACCTAACCCCAACAAGAGAAATGACAGACTTTTCTGGTCCTGATTCCTGCATTTCTAGTTATGTGCTAAAGCTCCAGTGCAGGAGCACACATGGGCAGACATCTGAATTACTTCCACGCTTCATCATTGACAGTACATGACACGTGCTCCAGAAGCTTAGTTGCCCAGGCCCACACACTGGTGCCCCACTGACCGTGAACGAAGTAGCCTTGCTCTTGCCAGATGAGGAAAGCATCTCCTATAGATGAGAATATCAAACCGGCAAGGATTCTGCAGGCGCTGCGATGGGCCGTCAGGAAATTGATCCCGTGCGCCAGCAGGAAAACCCACAAGCAGAAGATGGGCAGACACTTGATGAGGGCACTGAACCAGGAGGGGCTGGAGGTGGGCAGCCAGAGGACGAAATAGACGCAAGTGGCTTTGAAGAAGGGGACAAGTTTTGGGCCTTCACTCTTCACCTGGGGTGGGGAAAGACATACACACACACAAGATGATGAGCTGTGAGTTTGTTTGCTTAAAAAAACCCCAACCACCTGAAATCCATCAAATCATTCCGCAGAGACTACACAGAGCCTGTAAATATTACCAAATTGCTCCCCTCACTGCTTCCCTTTCATTCAAGATTCCTGCTGACCAACTTCAATTACAAGAACAAAGTCTTCTTGAACTTTACCATAGTTCTTTTTTCCCCATTGTCATCAGCTGCACAGTCTCCCAACCGCTCCATGCCAAAAATAAGGGCTTAAGAGATTTGGTTCATTCCCCGTAAAGTACAAAAGCCCTGGAAATCAATCTTATTCATTAAAGTGACTTTAAAGAATAATGCTGCTTAGGGCCGTTTCTAATGTTGCCCCAGCCCTGCCCATATGGCAGACACAGTGCACTTTTTGAAGATTTCACACACCCATTCTGCTGTGTGCATATGTTGGGAGCTGCTGCCATTTGCGCTTTCCCAGTGGTGGTGCATGCCGTCGAGGGGCCACAGGTGATTCTCCGAGCATGCAATGCACATTCAAAGAATCATAGCCTTGGAAGGGACCATGACAGCCATTCTAGTCCAACCCCTTACAATGCAGGAATCTTTTCCCCAGCATGGTGCTCAAAACTATGACCCTGAGATTTAAAATCTCATGCCCTACTGACGGAGCTATGCTCATTCAAAAGATTCCAGGCCAAGTTCAAGGTCGAGTGCTAGTTTTTAGCTTGGCCTCAATCTTAGTCAATAAACATAAGTCTGCATACATTTAAATGACTCAAAACACTCAAATAAGGTTTTGGCTTTCAGGTGGCAACTATATCACTGTAACATGCTGTGGCGATCACACAGGGTCCCCGGACATTTAACGGTCTATTGATCTCTGTGCCACCACTGGGATTGCTTCCCCGCTGCCACCAACCCGTTTCTCTCGGGTACACACGGAGTCCAGACAGTTGTTAACATTAAATCAAATAAGCAAGTTTATTTTATAAGCATTAACAAGGTTATGGTTTCAGATAATTTTTCTTGTCAGTTTCTTAATCTTAGTTTCTTTACCGGCCTACACCTTCCTAATAACTTCTGACTGATAATCCCAACTGTCTATCTGTTTCTTCCTAACAGTTTCTCTCACTCTCTCACATCAAAACTAGACCAACCCACAGACTTATCCTCCCTCTTCCTTCTCCAACTCCCAACTGACTCCCAACAACTCCTCCCCTTGGGTTCCTACTGGCCAATCACTTCACACTCATTTAACCCTTTCCTTATGACCCACCTAGAAGGGCAAACGCCACACATGCTATTCAAATCCTGGGATCATTCTGTCCAAGTCCCAATGCAACAAATGAAGGTTGCAGACCACAGGAGCTTGGCAGGTGCCATCCCAAAGCTTTTAGAAATAACATTAAACATGCTGCCCAGGACCATATTTAATCTCATATTGTATTAGCCCATTATATTTTGCTTCTTAGCTGTCAGCCTCACTACCAACTTCAACTCCAACCTTCTGTACCTAGTGAGTGGGATTAATTTCTAAGAAAGCACACAGAGAATCAGACTTAATTTGCTTACATGGGGCACACCCACAGAATGGTTTTTCTATCAGCCACACACTGGGCAGGAGCCAATTCAATGTTAAGAGAAAGCATGTGGCCCAGGCTTTATGGACTGAAAACAATTGCTTTCCAGGAAAAGCTGCCATAAATATCACATGGAGGAAAAAGTTTGAACTGGACAAAGCTCCCTGTGAAAAGCAACAGAGCTCTGGGAATTTCTCACCTTTCCCATGCATCTGCTTAAATAAGCACAAGCTTGACATGACAAAAGCAGTATGTTTCATTTCATTTATTTATTTATTATATTTATATATCCCTCCCTTCATCCAAGGATCATATGTCCTGGTAAGCAACCTGGCTGCCAAATTCTTTACCAGCCGAAGTTTCTGAAACATCTTCAGAGGCAGCCCCACATATTTACAGCAATCTAATCTATATTTTAAATGGCACTTAAATACCCGCTAAAATTAAGTGTTGGACACACACACACACACACACACACACACACACCAGCTGTGGTAACTATTGTCATTCAAGGGTGGGATATTGGCAAAGGTTTAACTGACCAGCTCTTTTCAGTGTAGTGGGAGATCCTTGGGTTCAATGAAACAACACAGCTATTGAGATGAGATACAAAGCAGTTTTTTGTCTCATGTTTGAGCTGCAGGTGCAAATTGGCAATGTCTCATTGGCACAAGATCCAGTTCAGAGACAATGGCCTCAGTTCCCGTGTCACTCTATGGTTTTTTAAATGTGTTAGTAGGAGGGAGTTAACGGTTTGTCCACAGACAGCTTTCTGGGTCATGTGGCCAGCATGACTGAACCGCTTCTGGCGCAACGGAACACCATGACAGAAACCAGAGCACGTGGAAACGTCGTTTACCTTCCTGCTGCAGCGGTACTTCATCTACTTCATCTACTTGCACTGGCATGCTTTCGAACTGCTAGGTTGGCAGGAGCTGGGACTGAGCAACGGGAGCTCACCCCGTCGCGGGGATTTGAACCGCCAACCTTCTGATTGGCAAGCCCAAGAGGTTCAGTGGTTTAGACCACAGTGCCACCTGCACCCCACTATTCAGAAGGATACTACCTCTGACAATGGAGGGAGAGCACTGGCCAGCAGCCACGGATAGCCTTATTCTCCATAAATTGTCTAATCCTCTTCTAAACCATCCAAGTTGCTGCCTTTACTGCCTCCTGTGAGTACAAATTCCACAGTTTAACTAGGCCCTGGGACTTCCGGTTTGGATCGCAAGCAGTAAGGGAGCGCGGAGAAGCCTCTCCGAACCACACGGGGTTTTACGGGGCAACACAAGGGCACTGCGACCCCAAAATCTCAAGGGGGGCCCCCTTGAGGGAACGCTAACCAACAGCGTTGGAACGGTTCCGATGCTTCTCCGGTTTTTTTTTTTTCATTTTGGAGAGACTCGGGAGCGACGGGACTGAGAAACGCGAACGGTAAGCTCTGCGGACCCTGCGTGGCGATGCCTCTAGCTCTCACTGAAATGGCGACAAATCTCCGTAACTTTAAGAACAGACGCCCTCGGTGTTAAAAGATTCATTTGGAGCTAAAATTAAGAGTTATTAACTAAGGGAGCGTCGGATGTAAGAGGATTAAAAATAAGGAGCCCGACCTGTCTTTCGGAGTTAAGATGGCGCTGGACTTAAAATCGTAAGAGTGAAACAAAGAAACCACCACTCACCCGCTGTAGAAATAGAGAAGTGAAAGTCCTTGCTAGTAACTAAGCGAGGCAAAGGATACAAAACAAAAGAAAAGTAGCAAAAAGAAGAGAAAACTTTAGAGACTTTGTATTGCGTTGGGGGTGCACGAAAGAATAAGAATAAGAGGAAGATTTAAAGTGAGCAGGTATAAAGAAAGAACTCTGCGGACTCAGCGGGGGTTGCAAATAGAAGTGGAAGGACAAGAGAGAGAGAGAGGTGAAGCGAAAAGCTGAATCAAACAGAGACTGTAACGGAGTTGGAGGAGAACTTTTTACCCTTTATTTTTCACCCACTTTAAATCTCGTTACAGTGCAAATAAGTAAGTAATTACCTCCTCTCCTCATCTCTCCAGCTCTGACTACGGACTTTACACTGCTCAAAATAACCTAGAAGATTTTGGATTTTTAGCTTCCTCTTTTTATTTTTATTTTGGACTCTGCCTTCTCTTATTCTTTATCAATAATCGGTGGGAGATTGTGAAAGTTTCGTGTATATATGGTTCGACAGCATTCTTCTTTTCTTTTTTTTCTATATATAGCACCAGTTGGACCTTACTTTTTTCACCATGCCATAAAGGATTAAATT
The DNA here is from genome assembly GCF_964252035.2 of Podarcis erhardii. Taxonomy (NCBI): domain Eukaryota; kingdom Metazoa; phylum Chordata; class Lepidosauria; order Squamata; family Lacertidae; genus Podarcis; species Podarcis erhardii. Next base: position 74,175,305 of record NC_138497.1, on the reverse strand, counting down.
ATATTCATGAGATACCCCGCTTGCTGAAGGACTTAAATCATTCTGAGTTTAAAAGGGGGTGGGAACAGAAGCTTCCACCCCCCACACACATCGTAGGAACAATAGCTAATTTTGTACCCCTGAACTTTCCTTTCAATACAACCTCCTCGACTGGAAGGTTCCAGCAGGGAGGCTGGAATTCTCAGAAGTTGAAAACTAGCCGCAATTCTCTCTCCTCATCACTTGGAACTCTTTTCTCTCCCACGGATTATCTCTGGACTGCATTGGAACTCTGAAACCTTGGAACTTCTTGCCCCCTCCCCCCCTCTCCTTTCTCCCCACTCTCCCCCCTATCTCTTTCCTCTCTAAATCTTCAGCCACTCTTATTTTTTGAAAGAATATCACTTATTCGGATTACTAAACAGTTTGACAAACACTGTTTATATCACGCGAAATTGGATTAAGCCAAACAAGTGGCTGAAGAGTGATTAAAAGAAGAAGTAAACTGCCTCCACTAGAAATAAAGGCTGGACATTGGACAAACTTACAACCCTCTAACCCCTGTCCTTACTGTTCTCTCCCTCCTTTTTACACACACCCCCTATATAAGAATAACAACTCTTAAATCTGACCTTATCATACCATTATATTTTTATATTATTAACAAGTTTTGATTTGATAAACATATAGGTGGTAAGTGAAATCTAATGAATTTATTTTAGATCTGAAGGTAAAGTGTTAGATTTGTAAAATTTATAAAGGCAAAGTGTTAAAACAGTCTGACACACTAGGAATATACCTGAAGAGCGGGGGACATTTGACTGACCAAACCGACAGTATTGTTTCAATTGGATTAAGGGAAGGTCAGTGTACTCTTTCTGAGAAAACTAAACTTGATTAAGATTGTGCGCCCCCTAGGGGAGAGATATAAGAAATCAAATTTTGTGTAAGATTAAGGATAAAAGGTGAGGGAGAGTGGAAGTGGAGACAATGGCGGGAAAGAATGGGGGAAAGGTAGGAGGAACACCATCAGAGAGAAAAGCATCTCGACAAGAGGAAATTAAAGACCTAGATATATTATGATTGAAAATAAAGGAGGAATTTAAACAGAATGAAATCCATATGGAGAGAAAATTAGGAGAGATGCAGGAATCGATTGATAAGAAGATAGAGGGCGTAGTAGGTGAATTGTCAAACAAGATAAAAGAGCTGACGACTCGATCAAAGACTTTAGAGGATTCAAATAAAAAAATACAAAAAGAGATGAAAGATCAGAGAAAGGAGGCAGAAAAATTAAAAGAGAATTTTGGAGAACTGAACAGGAGCCAGGACCAGGACTTGGATAATCTAGCAATGATGGAAATGAAACAAAAACAGCTAAACCTAAAATTCCGAGGAGTAGGAGAAGAAATTAATGAGGACATCAAAGGAAAAATGATTAAAGAACTGGCGAAATGGTTAGCATTTAACGAAGAGGAAGTTGCACAAACAATAGAGAATGCCTTTAGGATAAAAATAAGGCCCAAACAAACTAAACTCAAAAAGGTCCCAGGAGATTGTTTAGTGATTTTCAAATCGCTAGAGATGAGAAACATAATTCTAAGAGAAAGTTACCAAAAGAGGCTAATAATTGATGGTAGACCAATTATTATCTTTAAAGAAATACCAACCAGGCTTCTACGCAAAAGAGAGGGTTACAAACAGTTAGTAAATATTCTGAAAAAGAATGGCATACAACATAGATGGGAATTCCCTGAAGGGATTTCCTTTTTCTACAAGGAGAAAAGATTTAAGATTACTGACTGCCAGAAAGTGGGTAAATTTCTGCATAGACATGAAAAAGATCTTGGGAGGATGGAGGAGAGACATGGAGGGAAAAGTGGAGACACAGAGGAGGGAGGAGGCATGAGAGATGGGGTGGGGGAGGGGGAGGCGGAGGCGGAGGGAGGGGGGTGGAGGAGGAAGGAGAGGGTGAAGCAGGGGAAGAAGAAGCGGAAGAGGAAGAAGAAGAAACAGAAAGCCAAACTACCCGAATCTAAATTGGTAACTTACTGGTTTTTTAGTAGATAAACGTAATAATGAACTTGAAAATCCTAACATGGAATGTAAATGGCATGAATGAAAAAACCAAAAGGAATAAAATTGTAAGCGTCTTGAAAAGGAAAAAACTTGATGTAATTTGTATACAAGAGACGCACGTGACTAAAAAGCATAAACACATTTTACTAAACAAAAAATTAGGAGCAGAATTTGTAAACTCTACGGTAGAGAAAAAAAGGGGAGTAGTAACATATGTCAATGAAAAATGGGAACCTAAATTGATTTACAAAGACGAGGAAGGAAGGATATTGGGGGTGCAGATCAACTTCCAGGGGGGAAAATTAAATGTAGTAAATATATATGCCCCAAATTCAAATAAATTAGAATTTTTTAAGAAATTAGAACAAGTCTTATTGGAATTAGAAAATAATAGGACGATATTATTGGGAGACTTTAATGCAGTACCTGTACCAGAAATTGACAGACAAACGGAAAAGAAAAAACGAAACCAAGGGAAGCTACCAAAATCATTTGAAGACTTGGAAGAAAATATGGACTTAATAGACATCTGGAGACATAAACATCCAATGGAAAAGCAGTTCACCTTTTTCTCAGAGGTACATAAAAGCTGGGGCAGAATAGACCAAATCTGGATCTCGAGGGAACTTACCTTAAGACCTATAAAATGTGAAATTCAACCAAGAACCCTCTCCGACCATAATTCGATAACATTGGAATTAAAAGGTGTATCACAAGGAGGCTTCAGATGGAGGTTGAACGAATACTTATTAGACAGTGAAGAAGTCATTGGAAAAGCTAAAGCAACTCTTAAAGAATATTTTGATTTGAACCTCAATGCAGAAACAAACATAGAAGTAGTCTGGGACGCCAGTAAGGCCATCTTAAGAGGTTTCTTCATTCAGCAGAACATTTATAAGAAGAAAATAAGACAGCAAAAGAAAGAAGAGATTCTTAGACAGCTAAGAGATTCCGAGAAAAAATTAACAGAAAACCCGAAAGATGAACAAAGTATACAAACAACAAAAATATTACAAACACAATACTCAGTGTTAACAAATCAAGAAATTGAATGGAAAATTAAGTTAATGAAGCAAAAATACTTTGAGTCAGCGAATAAAACGGGAAAAATACTAGCCTGGCAACTCAGAAGAAGACAAAAACAAATGGTGATAAATAAAATAAAAATAGAGGAAGAGCTGATAGAGGACCCAAAAAGGATACAATTTTTTTTTTCTTAAATTCTATGAGAAGTTATATAAGAGAGAAGAGGAAGATCCAATCCAAATAGAAAAATACTTAGAGGAATACAGTGGGAAGACCGTAACAGAAGAAGAAAGAGTTCAGTTAAATAAGCCCATAAAAACAGAAGAAATCCAGAATGCGATAAGAAAAATGAAATCGGGAAAGGCCCCGGGACCGGATGGTTTGTCTGCCAAATATTATAAAGTTTTAGAGAATCAACTGACACCAGCGCTTTGCGACACTATGAATAACATCTTAGGAGGAGGAAGAATACCAGAGTCATGGAGGGAGGCTCATATTACGCTAATCCCTAAACCAGACACGGATAAATTGAATATTAAGAATTATAGGCCGATATCCTTACTAAATAATGATTATAAAATCTATGCAGATATCATGGCGAATAGATTGAAAAAGTGTCTAACAAATTTAATTCACAAAGACCAGGCAGGATTCCTCCCAAATAGGTTTCTGAAAGATAACGTAAGGCTTACCATAAACATAATTGAATATTTGGAGACGAATAATGAAGTACCTGCGGCGCTGTTATTTATAGACGCGGAGAAAGCGTTTGATAATGTTTCTTGGTTGTTCCTGCTAAAATCCATGGAGAAAGCGGGGATAGAGGGCGAGTTTATGAAAGGAATAGAGGCAATATATTCAAGCCAATCAGCTAAACTGATCATAAATAATAACCTTACAGATACATTTGAAATCGAAAAAGGAACAAGACAGGGATGCCCTCTCTCCCCACTTTTATTTATCATGGTATTAGAAGTGATAGCGAATAAAATAAGAACAATACCAGAGATCCAGGGGATTAAAGTAGGAATAAAGGAATACAAACTAAAAGCGTATGCAGATGACCTGATGTTATCTCTGGAAAAACCACAAAAAAGTATCAGTAAAGCGCTGGAGACATTAGAGGAATATGGCAAGTTATCCGGTTTTAAATTGAACAAATCAAAGACAAAAATGTTGACCAAGAATCTGGGAAAAGATGAAAGAGAAAAATTAGAGAGACAACATGGAATCAAGGTGGCTAAGAAAATAAAATATTTGGGAATATGGCTTGCATCAAAAAATATAAATTTAATTCAAGATAATTATTTGACAATGTGGAAGGAAATAAAAAAAGATCTTGATATTTGGAATAGAGTCAAACTTTCGTGGATAGGTAGGATGGAGGCAATAAAAATGAATGTACTCCCAAGAGTGTTGTTCTTGTTTCAGAACATCCCAGTGATCAGAGGCTCTAAAATATTCAAAGATTGGCAGAAAACACTTTCGAGATTCATATGGCAGTGGAGAAGGCCGAGAATTAGGTTTAAACTACTCACAGACCGAAAGGAAAGGGGGGGGGTTCAGTCCCGAACTTAAAATTATACTTCGAGGCTGCCTGCCTATGCTGGGTTAAAGACTGGATAACCTTAGAGAACACCGACCTATTAGATTTAGAGGGGTTTAACAACAGGTTCGGTTGGCATGCTTATCTTTGGTCAAACAAAGAAAAGGTTCACAAAGGGTTTTCAAGCCATATTATTAGAGGACCAATATACGAAGTCTGGGAAAAAAATAAAAAACTTTTAGAATGGAAAACACCTTGGTGGCTGTCCCCAACAGATATCCTAATAATCAAAAAAGCAAATATGGAAGAGCAAAGACTGACATATGAAGACCTACTGATAAGATCTGAAGGCGGCTGGAAACTAAGACCATATGAAGATTTGAAAGGAAAATTAACAGGCTGGTTACAATACCATCAAATAAATGCAATATGGACGGAAGATAAAAAAGTAGGAATGAATGAAAAGAAATCCAAATTCCAGACTGAAATAATTGAAAGTAAAACCAAGCTATTATCTAAAATGTATGACATACTATTAGAATGGGACACACAAGACGAAGAAATTAAGGTTATGGTAAGATGGGCGATGGATCTGGGGTATAACATAGAATATGAAAAATGGTCAAAACTGTGGAATGAGGGAATAAAGTTTACGGCAAGCGTGGCAATCAGAGAAAATCTAGAGAAGATGATATACAGGTGGTATATAACCCCTGTAAAATTAAATAAGATGTATAAGACAGGAAATAAGGCCTGCTGGAAATGCAAAATAAAAGAAGGTAACTTCCTACATATGTGGTGGACATGTGAGGAAGTGAAGAAATTTTGGAATCTGATTTATAACGAGTTAAAAAAAATATTTAAGTACACATTCCCTAAAAAGCCAGAGGCCTTTCTATTAGGAATCATTGGAGAAGAAATTAGGAAAGAAGACAGAACTCTATTCCAATATTCGACAGCAGCGGCCAGAATATTAATCGCACAAAACTGGAAAAGCACAAACATACCAACGGTGAGGGATTGGCAGACAAAATTATTTGAATTTGTTGAATTGGCAAGAATGACGCAAAGGGTCAGAAATCAAAAAAATACAAAGTTTATTGGAGATTGGAATAAATTTATGGTCTATATTGAAGGAAACTATAGAAACTTACCAACTATAGTAGGTCTGTTATAAAACTTACGATGTATAAACTAGTAACCAATACCAGCTGCAGAAAATGAAGCCTTTAATCTAAGAAACCCGAAACCAGCAGGGAAGGAAGTCAGTATGTGTATCTGAAACGTATATTCAAATTTGTTGTCTGTGTTCAATGTTCCCCCCCCTTTTTTTTTTCTTTCCTTTTTCTTTTATTAATTTTTTCTTGTTCTATGTGTAAGTGTATTTGTTTTTTAATTTACTTTTCTTATGTATATGTTGTGTATGTGGTAAATGAAAACTAATAAAAAGAGTATGGGAAAAAACAACAACTAGGCCCTGTGTGAAAAAATATTGCTTTTGTCTGTTCTGACTCTTCAGACATTCATCTTCATCAGATATCCCTGAGCTCTAGTATTATGAGAGACGGGCGAAAACTACTCTCTGCCCACTTTCTCCATAATATGTATGCATAACTTTACACACTTCGCTGCTCTTCTGTAAACCTTGAATTCCCCCCCCCCCCAGCATGCCTTGGCCTCTCTCTTGTTTCTTAATGGCCCCATTTTAGCTGCAAAAGCCCAGCAGCACTCACCATCAAAGTTTGCTGTTAGGAGGAATACAGTGGTACCTCTGGTTGCGAACGGGATCCGTTCCAGAGGCCTGTTCGCAACATGAATAGAACGCAACCTGCAGTGGTGTGTCTGCGTATATGCGGGTTGCGATTCGCTGCTTCTGCGCATGTGTGTGACATCATTTTGCGCTTCTGCGCATGTGCGATCGGCGAAACCCGGAAGTAACCCTTTCCGGTACTTCCGGGTCGCAACCTGAAAAAACGTATCATGAAGCAAACATAACATGAGGTATGACTGTACTCCTCTCCAAAGAGCAATCTGTAACATCCTCCCTCTAACTTCTCTGTCACTGAGAACAAGGACAGACATCAAAACTTGCAGAGGATTTGATAATCTGAGGTAACTTTCCCCAGAGCAACAATCCCAAAAGACGGGTGGGTTTTTTGGTTGTTGTTTTTTTAATGTCCTGTTGGACTGTGTACAAATTTCATTTGAAGTCTTCCAGTCAGTTAGATGAGGTCACAAGTCATCCCTCCCTTACCTCTGAGATCTGTTCGTGCTCACAGCCTACAACTAGCTCTACGATTACCTCCTGGTTCTGCAAAAATAAAAGACTTTTGCAACACTTCAAAGCCTCCCTCCTCAGCTGACTGGAGCAGCAGAGTTGGCAGCCAGTAAGGTTTGACTTTTTAAAGAGCAAACAATGGTCATTTGCCAGAAGAATATAATTAAACCCTTGGCAATTGGCCTTGAGATTCTGGACTTGAATGTATTAGTGCTTTAGTTTATTTGGCACTGGCCGGGGAGGGGGGGCTGGTACTGCAGTGGAGGTGCAGAGAAAGGGGAAGGGAATTAATCAAAGTGGCATTAAAAAGGGGTGGCTGCCTATCAAAGGGAGAGAGAAATTCCTTTGTAGCTGTGCACTGCAATAAGTCTTTGCACCCAGATGCTTTAATGAAAAGACTATTGAAAAATATATTATGAAGCAGGGTATTATTTAAATAGCTGGATATCATTATTAGAGGATTCTGTGGTTTAAAGAGGCACTTATTTAGAAAAGGTGGGAGCTTTTATTGCTCTTGGAACTTAGTCCCAATGGAGGACTAGGAGAAAAGTGAACGATCAGTAGTGATGCAATGGGTGGGATGCAGCCACCCCACCCCTAGTGCCAGGATTGCTGCTGCTTATCTGAGTGGGGCTGTGGCAGAGCAGCAGTGAGACCTATATTGGCTCCCAGTACGTTTCCGAGCACAATTCAAAGTGTTGGTGCTGACCTTTAAAGCCCTAAAAGGCCTCGACCCAGTATACCTGAAGGAGCATCTCCACCCCCATCGTTCTGCCCGGACATTGAGATCTAGCACCGAGGGCCTTCTGGCGGTTCCCTCACTGCAAGAAGTGAAGCTACAGGGAACCAGGCAGAAGGCCTTCTTGGTAGTGGCGCCCACCCTGTGGAACGCCCTCCCATCAGATGCCAAGGAAATAAACATCTATCTGACTTTTAGAAGATATCTGACATCCCTGTTTAGGGATGTTTTTAATGACTGATGTTTTATCGTGTTTTAAATATTTTGTTGGGAGCCGCCCAGAGCAGCTGGGGAAACCCGGCCAGATGGGTGGGGTATAAAATTTTTTATTATTATTATTATTATTATTATTATTATTATTATTATTATTATTATTAGGTCAGCACTGCTGTTAATGCGATTTGTGTAAAACTGGCAATCTGGATACTGCCTTAACTGCATGATGCTATCTACTCAGAAATAAGTTCAATGAGATTTATTTCCAGGTAAGTCACTGTAAAGCAAATATGAACTGTGCAAAATCATACACACAGTTCAATTAACTGTCAATGCTATTATTCAAAATCTCCAGCATTTTCCTACTAAGAATGGTCATTGTCTGTCATAAGAAGGTAGAGAAAATTCTAATGCTCTAACACGGAACCTGTTATAACCTACTCTTTAGCAAGTTGTGCAGGTTAAGGATATCCCTGCAACGAGCCTTATTTTTTTATATATTGCTGTATAGCAGCAACAACCAAATGCTGTCTCTGTCTAGCTGTCCATCTGGATTCTAAAAAAAGATTTGCATTGATTGAGGAAACTGCTTAAAATGCAGGAAAGATCATGACCACAATTGCAGAGGACCTTTATGCAACAATAAAGGCAGATTTCAACTTAGATATAATTAGGAACAAGGGAGAAATTTGATGTTGTTTGCATTTTAATGAGAAACTACCCAATTTACACTTTGCGAACCAAGAGACAAATCAAAACACAACCATCCTTCAAAGTTTGCAGGCCTCCAAATTTCACAATGAAGTTTTCCAACCAGAAAATGTGTTCAAAACTGTATATATTAGGGGATTTGTGCATAAAAAGTGAAAATAACACAAAATTTGAGGGGAAATTGCTTGCAAAAATGTATATATAAGAAGAAATTGGAATAAATACTGATGGATTTTTATGAGTTTTTAGTGTTGTTTTTATTTTTAAAAAAGCAAATTGCTGCAGAACTGCATTAAGACTTGAAAAAAATAGAAACTGAGGGGAAACCCAAATTGACTGATTCATCTATCCCTACTCCCTACATATCATCTCAAAATATTTAACAACCCAGATAACAAAATTATGCCCTGCCGCTTGTTTAGTCACTATGTCACAGATGCAACTATGGATGGATGGGCTTCAGGTGTTGCTTAGCTTGAATTAGCATTAAAACCCTGATTTCATGGCTGGTGATGATGTAGGAAGCAACATGAAAAGAGACAAAAACCTAACTCATTCTCTTCCTGAGATCCAATTTCCCTGCACTAAATGTGGGCATGTTCTAGTTATTAATCTGATCATGTACTGTTATGCAAGCAAAAGTGTTTCTCACAGGAAGTTAATCACACCAGTGAGATATGAACAGGATGAAGGATAAATGCCTTTGCTGCCTAGCATTCCTTAGGGCATCATCAGGATGGAAGATAATATGGTATCAACATAACTATATCTGCACTTAGCAATACCTTTTGAAATTATTATGAGGCAAGGAGAGTACCATAACAAGTTAGCATACTACCATTTCCTATTTGTGCACAGTCTGTTCTGCTCAGACCCAGCCCTACCAATTAAGCAAGTCAAGTAGGGTAGACTGTTTTGCATTGCCAAAAAAGAGGGTTTGCATCACCCAAAAACAGGACAAAAGAGGGTGCTAATTTGTATAAAGTTTGCAGATGGGCAGGATACAAATAATAAATTGTTGTTGTTGTTGTTGTAATTTTGGGCATGCTTTTAGACATGTAAGGAAAATAGCATAATTAAATTAAATGTAGAAATAATTAGCATAATTAAGCACACCTTACCATGGCGTGGAAGGCACCACCAGGATATTTGTGTGGATGCCCAGTCTGCTGACTGAGTGCTGCCAGATGTTGATGGGCAACAAACACCACTGTTGCCTCATTACATGAAGCATCTTTTGAACACCACAACACACATGTAACTAGCTGTAAAGTAACATAGCATGGAATGTAATAAAACTGTAATTTTAATCATCATATCAAAAAGCACAGTTCCTGATGGCAACATATCATATCTTCTATATGTAATGGTATCGTAACATCCAAGGATTGTCAAGTCCAAAGATTGCAATACACAGTTCCTGTTGGCAATGCCATTTCATGCTGATATCTTCCTTCTGCATCGTCCTACATCTTAAATGTGCAACAAGCAAAACTACCTTCTGCATCATCCTATGTCTGAAAGTGTGACAAACAAACTAATTAGTAACAAAAGGCAGCCAATGGTAGAATAGTTCTCAGGATACACCCTTGTGTACAACTGTGCATTGTAATCTTTGGACTTGACAATCCTTGGACTTTACAATACCAATACATATAGAAGATATGATATGTTGCCATCAGGAACTGTGCTTTTTGATATGAAGATTAAAATTACAGTTTTATTACATATCATGTTATGTTACTTTGCAGCTAGTTAAGTGTGTGTTGTGGTGTTCAAAAGCTGTTGATGGGCAGCTTCAAGGCCCTCCATCTTGTTTTTTTTTATGGTTCCTTATCTTTGAAACTTTTATATGCCTGTTGTTTTAGTCCATGGAGTTTTCTTGGCAGGGATACTGGAGTGGCTTGCCAGTTCCTGCTCCAGGTGGATCACATTTAGTCAAAGTGTGCTGGAGGAGACTCTTGGGAGTCCCATGGACTGCAAGAAGATCAAACCTATCCATTCTGAAGGAAATCAGCCCTGAGTGCTCACTGGAAGGACAGATCCTGAAGCTGAGGTTCCAATACTTTGGCCACCTCATGAGAAGAGAAGACTCCCTGGAAAAGACCCTGATGTTGGGAAAGATGGAGGGCACAAGGAGAAGGGGATGACAGAGGACGAGATGGCTGGACAGTGTTCTCGAAGCTACCTACATGAGTTTGACCAAACTGCGGGAGGCAGTGGAAGACAGGAGTGCCTGGCGTGCTCTGGTCCATGGGGTGACGAAGTGTTGGACACAACTAAATGACTAAACAACAACAACAAATCTTTGAAACAGATTGAGCAGTTAGCCCTTCAAATAGAGGACTGTCCTCTGTAAAGTAGGCCACACACCATCACCTCAAAGCTGAGGCAGCCCATCAACAGCAGCTTGTTCATTATTTACCACAACATTATTATATCTTTGCCACATTTTGATTTTCTGCCCCAGGCACCAAAACTTATTGAGCCACCTCTGGTGTCCTTTTTCCCAGAAAACCAAGCTAGCACAGAAAAGTTCTAATGCTAAAGGAAGACTCTGGGACTGAGACCTAATGAAGACTTTCAAGCTTCACAGCACATATTCTCCAGAGACGGTTCATTATTTATATCACTATCTCCTGTGAAAAGAACACAGATTGTACATTACCAAAGGAAAGAAAGGAAAAGGCACTGTTTTATCAGGTTTCATGACATTCTAAATTTTGCCTTGCTGAGACTAGCAGGCTGAAGGAATGGGTAATGAGATACAGAGATTCAAGGCCGCAGCTTCAATTAGTCTGATATTGAACTTTTGTGGTGGGGAGCAACCGGAGGGGTAATGAGGTGGAGGACCAATATGATCTCTATGCCCTTGAAGAGCACAGGCCATGTCAAAACCGCAATATATATCAGGTTGACTGTTTCTTGCACCAGTGCATAATATGACACATGATCAAATTTGGCATCCAAAGAATCTCAGAGTTGCCATTAAGTTATGCCTAAAGCCAAATTAAAGCAGAGTGGTGCTGTGGGCACAGCTCAGGAGTAACAGCAGGCAGTGGTGTGATAAGGCCTCTGCAGAAAGCTCTGACTCAGCCTTTGAACAAGCTCCAACACCAAGAGGTGTCGGTCTTAAAATATATGTAACAAATAGATATATTTAACAGTGCATCGGCAATCCTCGCATGAAGGGTTCATTGGCAGACTTTATGCCAAACTGAATAATGCAGAAGACGGGCTGAATAGAAGCACAACTTTTTTGGCACAGAATATTATATAAATATAGTCAGCTGGATACAAAAACACCCTAAGTATGGCATCTCTCGGAACTACTAAAAATTCAAGAACATTTTGCATTGGATGAGCAGGAAAATGAGTTGTGGAAAAGTGACCATGATTCTTGTCTGTGTGGAGATACCAGGATTGTGTACAGACCATTATTATAGAGGAGGGACAATCAATGCACAGAGGCAGTGCGCCCCGTTTCACCGCCTAAGGCAAAATGGAAAGTGCCGCCTTTGCCTACCGTGCCACTCCTGCCACTGGTGCCATACCTGCTACTGCCAACACTGCTTTCCACTCCCCCTGCTGCCTCTGCCATGGGCAGAGAAGCAGCGGCAGTATCAGCGACAATTTCAGGCAAGAACTCACCCAGTTTGTTTGAGATCTCACCCAAATCGCATGAGATCTCTCATGCTTGAGCAATTTCGGGCACGGTTTAAACCAATACCGGCACCCCTTCTGCAGAGGTGTCAGGGTGCCCATGAAGCTGCCGTATTGGGGGTTGCCACCGCTGAGGCAGCCACCTCAAATTTGCCTACTGGATGAGCTGACTCTGCCAATGTGATGTCCTTCAGATGTTGTTGAACGACATATCCCATCGGTTCCAGCCAGCTACATGCCCTTCATGAAACAGCAGCAGCTCTATGAGAAAACTGGCTCTGCAGGAAAACCAGAAAGGTGAAGCGGCAAATTCAGTATTAAAGGGAACATGTTGGTTGTTCCTCCTCCAACTACTTTCATTAGGCCGAAACACAGGTTGCTTATATCTGTGGGTCATTTTCCTCACAACAGAATGGTTGACCCAGTAAATATGACTTTAAATAATTTCATTAAGCAAAATGATCCACAGCCTTCGGTTTACAGGGTGTAGAAACATGTCAAAATGTACCAATTATCTTATTAACCTGCCCACACACTGCGAACATAAAAACAACCACCTCCTTAATCTCCTTGTGTCCCTGGGTTTCGTATCACACTCTGGAGCATCAACAACTGGGCTGAGAAATGTTTCGGGGAAGAGCTACTTATGCAACAAGGGTACCAGCTTTGGCCTTTGCGTAATTTTCTTCTACCTGTCTGTGAAGTAGAGAGGCAAGTGAGGGCTTGATAATTGGGTGGGTTCAACTGCTGGGTCAAGAACCACTAGTAGGATGTGGCCTGATCCAAGCTGAGTTGCAAAAGGAGCACCACCACCACACAAATGTGGGTTAAACAATTAAGAAATGGGTCCCCAGGTGCACATTTAGGTAAAATGTGGATCCTGGGTCTGAAGAGGTTGAAGGTATAATGGTGTCCACACCATATAAAGTGTTAGTGAGACAAATGATTCCTTGAGTTGTTAAAAAGAAGAGGTTGTCCTCAAACTTCCTTATTCTCTCTCACATCTCTCTTGATTAACTCTTACATCATGAAACTCCAAGACGCCTGGAATTAATTGGTGGTAGATAAATCAGACACCTATTTCCTTGAACATGCTACAGCTAACCCAAGAAAAATGTCTTGTGAGCTGCTCACTCCGTCCTGATGCACTCTTCTTAATAGGTCAGCTGCCAGATCTGTCACAGCAGGTCCTAGCTGATCAAGATGAGAAATTAGTCCAGCAACAAATTATCCACTTCACTAGCCACAGCCTAATCTGTCCCAGATTCATTCCCAAACATCACATCCCCTCTCAAATTTCAGTAACAGTGAACCCTTAGTCATGGGTTGTGTTGGATGGTTTTTGAATGCTCATTCTTCCACTCCAGAGAAGTGCTTCCATTTGCACACTGCTGATCAGGAGTTCTCCTCCTATCACGCATCACAAGCTACTCTAGAGGATCTCCTGAACTTCAAAAGCACTTCTGTCCAGAAATATGGAGGTCTAGAGAAGACCCTGATTCTGGCTTATTATTATTAACAACATAGTGTTCTACAGGCTATCGGTAGCAGAAACCAGCACCTTGCCCCCAAAGCTCTTGCCCTCTAAATTTTGATGATGGAGAAGGGCAACAAGGTGGGAGGAGGGAGGACAACAAGGGACAGATGTGAAGCAAAAGCAATCCCGTGTGTTATTTCAGCTGGAGATCAGGAGTGACTCCAGACAGACAGCTTCCTATATGGTAAAGATGCCAAAATTCACCAGGCATGAGAATGATCAGTAAAGAACATTTACACCATATGGGTAGTAATACAGATAAGTGAGCAACCATACCTTACCACACAATAAAACTGCTTGTGTACATTCACCGAAGGAGTGAAGGTTAACACCAGGATCAATGGGGGTTTCCAAGGTGATCTAGGATAGCCATTATGAACAGACTGCAAATTGATTTTTGCTTCCGATAGCTCCAGCATGCATGAAAACTGCATAAGACCATAAAAACTAAAAATAGCAACCCTACTCTGTTGCAAACAGGAAATGATGGTTCTGTTTAAGATTCCAGCCAGGCTCCTTTCCCTTGCAGAAGACATGAGTCTATTATCTCTGTGAATTGCCTGGAGGGGCTTCTGCAAACCTGCTCAAATAGCTCTTTCAGAGCACTGCTACAGGCCAAATGAAAAGTGGTATAGAAATTTATCTAATAAATAAACAAACTCTCAAGCCATGTGTACACTTGTCAACAAGCAAAAATTAGTAATGACCAAGGCTTCAGTCCTTGGAGAAGACATGAGTCTATTCTCTACAAATTGCCTGGAGGGGCTTCTACGTAATTCAGCAGAAGTCAGTTCTAAGTAAACATTAACACTCCACTGAAAACAGAGAGGGTTCAGTTTGGTGCAACTATCTTTTGGCAATGGGTTCAATGGGACTTAGCTAAGGTGACTTCCTCGCAGTGGATTGAAGCATTTCAGTATAAACAAACAAATTAACAATTTTATTATTTGTACCCCGCCCATTTGACTGTGTTGTGTCAACCACACTAGGATGCTTCCTACAAATATAAAGGCATGATAAAACATAAAGAAAAAATAAAGAAAAATAAAACATAAAGGAGTAATATACGCATTACTTATTGCCCTTGACATAATTTTGCATGCTTTGCTACTAGAACACATAAAGTAGCATGAGTTCTTATGCCAGCCTGCATGCATTCTCAGTTTCCTTTCCACTATGCTCAGTGCCAGCAGCTGGGCACTAGTAGAAGTCCTCAAGGGCTCAAAAAGGCCCCTCACCAGAATGACCCAGCCAAACCCCAAGTCATTACCCTTCCCACTGTCTTAGCAGAGGGCGGGTGCAGGTGCTGTTTTTGAATGAGAGCAAAACTCAAGTCTCGTCCATGGTGGCTCCCCAGTATTGTAATTTGCCCCAAATGCAATGTGCCTACTTATACATCAGTAACACCTAGCCTACAGATCTATGCCCATGACTAAACAGCTGTCTGGAGACTCACCAGGTAGGGTGGTGAGTATTGTTATGGTGACTGCAGTTGAATAAAATTTTTATAAATATGATATCATTGTGGCTATTGGGGACACGGGTGCTGGGCCCACTGACAGCCCCATGCTGAGGGCTGCTGGAAGGTTGGTGATATCCTTGGCTTTTCTCCACAGTTTGACCCACAGTGCTATTTGTTTCCTAAATATAGATTTGTACTGAGGATTTAATCCACAAAGCAGAAATAGTTAACTACTCGCTAGCAGCAGCGTTGTGAGAATGAATTAGCAAGCACATTTGAGATTCAAATCCTCCTATTCAGTTCTAATATGCTCAGTAATAACTTCACACTAGAAGAGTATGACAGATATTTTTGGCATGGATGATATTCTCACAACACTCCCATGAGATATTGGGGTCACGGTGAATAGTTCAGCATGGTGGATAGCTCAGTGAAAACCTCAGTGGTGTGTGTGAAAATGGTTGACTTTGAGGAATGCAGGATGGGGTGGAATTTGTTGCCTCCCTATATCCCTACTTCAGAATAAACTTGTGCATGACTGCACTGTAGCTAACCCAATGTTCCTCCTTCAGCTACTTTGATGTCGTGAAACGTCTCACATTCTCCTCAAAATGGTACTGCAGACCCCAGCCAAGGAGGTTGGCTCCTAGACATTACAAAGGAACATTTCAGTGATGGTCCTGCATTTTCCAGTGATGTTTAGTTGTATCTTCAGTGGTGAGAAAAAGCATGACTCACAGACACTCTCTATGCACCATAGCTGGGTCCTGGCATCAGACTATGCCCTTGCCGGTATCTGCTTATTCTCCATGTTCAGAGCAAGCAGCACCTAAAATAAACGCATGACCCTCACATGCTCCATGCTCCAGATATGGAACTGAGACCACAGGGACTCAGTAAAGATTAGACCCAGAAAGATGGAGAAGGGAAACTATAGTAGAGAAGAAAATGGAACGCTGAAAAGATAACCAGGTAAAACATTCCTTCTGCCTTCCACATTCATAAGGAAAACACAAGGTAATGAATTCATTTAGGCTCTGATACATTCTTCCAAGAAAATGTCAGAGTTTAATGATACAGGAAGCTGAAAGAAAAAACTATGGAGTACTTCATCTGATTGTGTTTTTCAGTTTAGGAAGATCCCAGTCACTCTCCCTCCTGCCCTGTGCTATGTTATTTATTCTCTCCCCTTCCTTTCTGTCCTGCATGCTCACAAAAGCACAGCAAAAGCAAACAGAATGTTTCAGCTGCAAGGCTACATCGCTCCCAACCATATAGCAATGACGTTGCCATAAAAGATTTACAAGGCACTTCCAAGGATACTTCTTGATTGCTTAACTCCTGTGAGGAAGGGAAACCGGGACTCAGCCATCTGCTTTAAAAACTTAGTTATTGTTTATGGAGAAATTGTTTGTTTGGGGAGGGGGAATTTCCCAATACTGCATCTTTCAAGACATAAGCAATGAAGAAAAGAAAAGGAATATCGTGCCTCTTGTATTTTCATCTCAATGCTGGATAAGTTTGCATCATCTGACAGGTGTTTCTTCTTCAAAAGAACCATCAGTTATGGACCACCACCAATCTCCAAGGCGACTCGTAGCAAGCAAGGTAGACAAAAATGCAATCATCATGCCTACTTCCCCCAGGCCATTTACAATCTTCTTTTATGCCATTTAATATTTCAATTCATATTCTGCCCTTCTTCATTTCCCCTATCCCAGAGTGAGGCACAGAGTAAAAAACCGAAGCAACCTCATAAAATGATCTGCAGCAATAAAAGCCATCATGAAAACATCATGCAACAGGAAAGTGCTACTATTTCAACCCATTGCATTCCAGTGTTTTCCATGTTTCCCTCCCATTACTGCTATATTCATCCCTGATTTTACTTAAAAATAAAGTTGTAGTGCCAGCCTTCCCAGGATGGACTGAAGGTTATCCTTGCAACTGCCCTTTTAATTAGACGTTTCCCCTCTGTCCAGTTCTTTTGAAGTAGGTTCTGCTTCTTAGATTTTTCCCTCCAAAATTGATTTCTTCCTCTTCACCCTCCTGACCAAGGCATTCAGTCAGTTCTTGTCCTCTGCTCTGGGTGACTTTAATTACTGGTTTCTTCTTTGGAGTCAATGCAGTGGTTAATTTGTTTTATTTCTAATTTATATTTAATTGTTTCAAACATGTAAGGTGTTAAACAGTTTCCTATGGGAATTTATTTTATTTTATTGGGGGGAAATCTTATCCAGTTGAAACTTTTTATTAGAATTAGAAACCAAAAACAGAGCCATGGGTTTGGTTTGGGTTTTATAAAAACAGCTTCAGGAAGAACAAAATCTGAAGCAGAAAGGCAGTAGGATTAGGTAGCTTAACTGCCATGGGGTTCAGTGTTAGCAAAGTCACTTAAATAATACAGGAAAAGTCCAAAGAAAAAAGAAATCCTTATAATACTTTACTGAAGAAACAGAACAAAATGGTATATAGTGGTATCTCCGGTTACAAACTTAATTCGTTCCGGAGGTCTGTTCTCAACCCGAAACCGCTCACAAAATGAGATGCACTTTTGCTAATGGCATCTCCTGCTGCTGCTGGCATGCGACTTCCACTCGCATCCCAGGGCAAAGGTCGCAACCGGGAGCATCTACTTCCGGGTTAGAGGAGCTTGTAACTCACAGCATTCACAAGGTGGATGGTACGTAACATGAGGTTCCATTGTATCATTGAGAGGGGGGAGAGATAAACAAAGAGCTTTTGTTTTTCTTACTTTAGGCGTTGTACATAGTAGGGAGACATACAACCAAGCATACAGAGGAAAAACTTCCTCAAAACTACACAGCCAACCAGAGCATGTGCTAGCTCAATGAACATCATGTCACTCTGCCTGGTTACTAAGCAAGTCCTCCACCACCACCCTCTTGGTTAGTTGGCTTACCGATTATTACTTATTCTGTTAGACAGGTTTGTTAAAGTGAGGTTTTCAAGTAGAGTTTATATACTATTAGTGAGATATAAGAATCATATATCAGAATTAACCCTGAAGTCACACATTGAATGATCTTCCAATATTATAAGCATGTGTTTGAGATCACTTAGAACCCAACTGCTCCACTACTCCAAATTATCTCCTCTCGAAGTTGTTTTCTTTTAAAATTAAAATAACACCAAAAGTGCTGGGGCTCTAATATACAGGATACACAGTTGGCATACAAAACCTGAATGACTCCAAGAACCCTTAAGATGTTATAGGGTTCCACAACTATGGTTGACCTGTATCACAAATATCTCTTGTGTCAATTAACTTATAACATACTTTCTACTTTGGTCAATTTCAGGAAGAAAAACAAAGTTCTGTGATTCTGACAAGGGCAATGATAGTTCATCTGTGCTTAAGCAGTTTTACAGGGCCAAATTAGGTGTGACACAGAAGAGCCATGATTAAGATTTCCTGTGAGCTTGCTTTGTTTGTTTTCTTACTAAATTGCAAACCCATGTGGCTACTTTGAGGATCAGCAAAGTAGCACTCTCTGGGAGAGGAAGTTTAACCTTTATTTCCCTTGTCCCCTTCCCCAGACTAAGGCTATGTGCACACTGTAACACACATTTGAAGTGCATTCTCTCCCCAAGAATTCAGGGAACTGCCGTTTGTTAACCAGGGCTGGCCCAAGACATTTTGGCACCTGAGGCGAACCACAAAATGGCACTCCCCTTCCTCCCAGGGAAGGAGGAAGGAGTGAAGATCACCAGGAACAAGGGGTGGGGGATAAAGATCTACATTGGGTCCTGCCATCCAAAGCCTCAGCTTGCCTCATGGGTAGGCTGGCCCAATTGTTAAGGATCGCTGGGAGTTGTAACTCTGTGAGGGGTAAACTACATTACCCAGAATTCTCTGAGGGGAAGAATGTGCACTTGAATGTGCTTTAATAATTTAGTGTGTAAACAGCCTTAGCAACAGCATGAAGCCGCCATTAGTTCTACTGAGGCAGGGAAGGTACAAATGCCATAGTTGTCTCCCCCTAGATGAGCACATGTTTTATATGTGCAAGATCCCAGGCTCCACAACCTTGGGTGCTCCAGGTGAAGAGACTCAGATAGCAGGAGCCAATGTGGTGTAGCAGTTAGTGTGTCAGACTAAGACCTGGGAGACCAGGGTTCAAATCCCCCCTCAGTCATGAAACTCACTGGATGACCTTAAGCCAGCCACTGCCTACCCTACCTCTCAGGTTTGTTGTGAGGATGAAATGGGGGAGGAAGAGAACCATGTATGCCATCACTTTGAGCTCCTTGGAGAAGGTGGGATGTAAAGGAAATAGAATAAATTAAATTAAATAAGGCTGGGAAGATCTCTGCCTGAAACCACCAAGAGCTGCTGTGGGTTGGAGTAGCTGGGAGTAAAAAACCAACATTTTTGGCCTTGATGAATGGCCTATGTTCTCACTCAACTCCCTTTACTTAGGGACATCATGTACATGTTCCCATATTCTTCAGAGTATTTTTTCCCTCTTAAGAACCATGGGAGAAGCAGTGTGCTTTGTAACAGGTAGATAAGCATCATAAGATGACCTAAACAAGATCACACCTCCTTTCTCAGGCCAACAAACTAGCCATTCCTGTGTGCCAACTATTCCACCACCTTTAGCCATGGATTAAAAGGTAGGAATGCCAGCTCTTTGGTGTCAACACACTGTTGCCCTACTGCAGCAGAAGCAGTGCAGCACTCATACTCTCGTTGTTCTCATGTATTTTTGCAAACAAAAAACAAATCTGCCCTAGTTACAATCAGCTAAAGCCATGTCCCCTGAATTAGCAGCAGGACAATATGAAGGGACAGTTGTTTTCAGCAAAAGTTCCTTTCACAAAGCGGTTAGGCCGGCAGGGTAATCCCTTTTCAGTGCCACTCAGCTGGTGATGAAACCTTAAGGCAGTGCCTACTGAGAAAGGATAGAATTAAGCATCAACTATTCACTAAAAAGATGTTCTCCAGTGTCCTTTGAGTGGTGATGCCTTGCTTTCTGCTTTCTAGCAGAGGGGCCTTTGGGCAGCTTTGTTCCCAATCTGTGTCCCAAGGAATTTCTGAAACCCTCTCTCAAAGGAAATCTACTTTCCTTCCATCTTTTTCACTGAAAGGAAATCATCTAAAAAGCAAGCAGCATAATGCACCAAAAACAGATATGGATTTAGTGTCAATACCAATAAAGGCTAGTTGATGGTTTTGAAATCTCTGGGTAGTAATCAATGCCTGATACTTGCAGGGTGCTATGACACCAGAACTCCTCTCACATTTCATCTTCTGTTTGTCACTCAGTGGCCTCATTTGCACATCACATTAAACCTTCGCTCAAATTAACTGTGGTTAAATGTGAATTTGCAGTATTCTGGTGCATTCTGAAACTGGGGATGCTTTGCTCCTGCCTCAATGCTGAATCACTGCTGGGAAACACAGAATCATAGAATTGTGGAGATAGAGGGTCCCCAAAGGGGCATCTAGTCCAACCAAATGCAGTGGTCTGGCACCGTGTGATATCTGAACCCGGCTCATTATTTCTTTTCCCCAACAAATCATGAGCAGCAAGTCAAGAACAAGGCTTGGTTACTCTTCAGGGTTTGCTTGCAGAGAAACAAGCCCAAATCCCTCCCCCCACCCCCCCGGGAAGGAAAGTTATGGAGACAAATTACAGTATCTGTTTGCGCTTTAACTTGCACACCTGCCAGAAATAGCCAGCAGATTTTTGTAGCATAAATGAGAGCTAATGAGAGCAGGGATGGGGAACCTGTGGTCTTCCAGATGTTGTCCGACTCCCAACTTCTATCCATCCCAACTGACATAGTCACTGGTGAGGGATGATGGGGGCTGCAGGTCAACAACATTCAGAGTGCCTTGGGTTCTGCATCCCAGCTATAAACAGTTAGAAAGAATATATAGGTTACACTGCAGGATGTATCTTTAGTTATTAATGCCAGGGAGCAATGATCCACATATCCTTCAATTTTGACTGAGTATAGCACAGAAGTAATTAGACTCCATGCTAATCTAATCCTATTTGTAACTGCTATTGCAACAAACCACATGCTTAACAGTGCAATCCAACGCATGCTGACTCAGAAGTATTGAGTCCAGTGGGACTTATTCCCAAGTAGGTATGTAGGATGAGTGGGATGAGTCTCATGACTGGAATGTAGAAATTGAGGAGTATACAACCTGCTCAAAAGGAATAGACCAAACAGGAAGAGAAGAGGAGTAGCATTATATGTAAAGAATGTGTACACTTGTGAAGAGATCTATGACCCAGAGCATGGGAGGCAGATTTGAGAGTATACAGGCAAAAACTGTAAGAGAGGGAACGGATTCCGTTCTGCTTCCAAAGTACGGCTGTACATGCAAAAAGGACCTAGGGTGTCTTAGTAGACCACAAGCTTAAAATGAGTCAACAGTGTGATGAAGCAACACAAAAAAATCTAATGCTACTCTAGGCTGCATCAATAGAAGTCTATTGTCCAGATCAAATGAAGAAATAGTACTGCTCTATTCTGCCTGGACTCCTGCATTCTGGGTGCCACAATTTAAGATGGATATTGACAAGCTAGGACATGTGCAAAGGAGAGTGATCAATATGATAATGGGTCTGGAAACTGCGCCTTACGAAAAACAGTTCAGGGAGTTGGATATGTTTAGCCTGGGAAAGAGAAGACTGAGAGGAGATATTACAGCCATCTTCAAACAGCTAAAGGTTTGTCACATGGAAGAGGGAGCAAGCTTGTTTTCTCTTGCTCCAGGGGGTAGAACCAGAACCAGTGGATTCTAGTTAAAGGAGGTTCCAACTAAACATGAGGAAGAACTTTCTGGTAGTAAGAGCTGTTTGTCAATGGAACAGACTCCCTTGGAAGGTTTCCTCGGGGGGGGGGGGGTTAAGCAGAGGTTGGATGGCCATCTGTCATGGATGCTTTAGCTGAGATCCCTGCATTGCAGGGGGTTGGACTAGATGACCCTTCCAATTCTACAACTCTATGGTTCTATGAATAGAATTGCTTCTGGAAAAATCTCTCCCATTGAAATTAGTGAGAATTTAAAGTATTTAGCTTTCCTGCATTATTAGAAGAATTAAAGCCTATGTTATTAAAGGATAAATAAAGGAAATGACATAAATATGCATAAACATCTTATTTTTACAAAATGCAATTCTTCTAATAGCAGAATTGGGCATTTCAAATGCACTGCTAGTCATAAACTGCACAGCCTACGATAATAATAGCCTTTCATGTTGTTGTTGTTGTTGTTGTTGTTGTTTTAAAAAATACTATAAAGGTACGTTCACATTCACATCAATTGTATAAGTAACAAGCATGGTGATTTAGGCTCCAAACCCTGCAGTGCTGCTGAATGCTCTGACTGGCTCCTCCAGCCTCTCATGAAAGGAGATACTCTGAGCCAGAAGAATCAGTCTAAGATCTGACTGCAGCATTTAGTGTACAAGGAACCCTCACTAGCGTCTGCTGGGGAAGGAAGGGAACTGTCAGCTTATTGAGAATTAGAGAACATGGAGAACTGAAACTACAGACTCCAAATGTGCAAACACAAACACAAACACACACACTTCATTTTAAATAAAATAAGGTATTATGAGTGCAGTTGTGAAATTGTGAACAGCCAGAAACTTATTGCAGCAGAAGAAATTGCTTTGAAAGAAAGGGGGTGAGGACAACCATGGAGAGTAGCAGAAATAAGCAGGAACTTTGCTGTAACCAAACTTACTTCTGAGTAAACCTATAGTAAGAGGGGGCAGGTATTGCCACGGTTTTATTTATTTAGCTATTTTCAAACACTTCTATACACCCAACACTAATAGAAAAAATAATGAACAGCATCATCATCATCATAATTTATTACTTATACCCCACCCATCTGGCCAGGCCTCCCCAGCCGCTCTGGGCGGCTCCCAACAAAATATTAAAAACACAATAAAACATCAGTCATTAAAAACATCCCTAAACAGGGATGCCTTCAGATGTCTTCTAAAAATCAGATAGTTGTTTATTTCCTTGACATCTGGTGGGAGGGCGTTCCACAGGGCAGGTGCCACTACCGAGAAGGCCCTCTGCCTGGTTCCCTGTAGCCTCACTTCTCGCAGTGAGGGAACCGCCAGAAGGCCCTCAGCGCTGGACCTCAGTGTTCGGGCTGAACCAATTGTGCTCAGAAACGTACTGGGAGCCAATGTAGGTCTTTCAGGATCATTGTTATATGGTCTCAGCAGCCACTCCCAGTCACCAGTCTAGCTACCACATTCTGGATTAATTGTACTTTCCGGGTCACCTTCAAAGGCAGCCCCAACATAGAGCGCATTGCAGTAGACCAAGTGGGAGGTAACTAGAGCATGCACCACTCTGGCAACACAGTCTGGTAGGTAGGGTCTCAGCCTGCATCCTAAATGGAGCTGGTAGACAGCTGCCCTGGATGCAGAATTGACCTCCAGAATGACTCCCAGGCTGCATACCTCATCCTTCAGGGGCACAGTTACCCCATTCAGGACCAGGGAGTCCTCCACATCTGCCCGCCTCCTGTCTCCAAAAACAGTACTTCTGTCTTGTCAGGATTCAACCTCAATCTGTTAGCTGCCATCCATCCTCCAACCACCTCCAGACACTCACACATAAACTCAACAAGAAAATTACATCCATAAAACAAACACAATGTATATCACAAATCAGCATGGCTGGATTATCTCTCAGGGAAAGCCAGGCTTAACAGGTGACTTTTAAGCAGGTATCTAAATGTCAATGGTGTAGGTACCTGCCTGGTGTTCACTGGAAGGGCAGGTGCCAGCACACTAAAGCCCAAGGTCTGAGATATAAAGAACTATGGCAGGATACAGCACTATCAAGAGTATTTTTATACTATAAAAATAGTATCTCTCCCAAGACTCAAAGTGTGGAAGCAAATTCATAAAATGGTACAAGGTCTATCTATCCTTTTTCAAAGTGCCAGAGGTAAGTCCCATTACATTTCAAAGTATCTTAGTTTGGCTAGATTGTTCCAGCAGGGCTTGTCTGAAAAGTTATTTTAACTATCTACTGTCCCTAGAGATATTTGGGGTACTGAGCACAATAAAATGAGCACTAATAAAAATGAACGATTAAATAAGCCTTCAAGGACTTTTGGACATTACAGTTGCCAAATCTGTTTTACCAGAAAATATGCAGTGCGGTCCTCCGTATGCTTTATTCGAAAATAAGTCATACCTTTCTGCTCTGTGATGCCAGCTCTGTAGCTAGTAAATGTCTTTGTGGTCTAAAAGTTGGTCAGTAAAAGGAGCAAGAGATCTAACAGAAGAAAAAATTAGGGACAAGAATAGATACCTAAGAAGGCCACAAAAATCTACCTGCAAAAAACTCCAGTTCCAGCCTACATAAGTCATGTTCAGAGAATAGAATGTTTTATAAAGACTCTCCTCCCTGAAAGAGAGGGGAGTGGTTGTGGGCGGGAGCCCGAGCACCGCCCTAGCAGGGGGCGTTTGCCCCCTGCTTCCAGCTCACCTGGCTGGCGCTCACGCCCCCTCCGGTGGCCATCCAACCAGGTGCCACGGAGGGGGCGTGTTCAGCAGCCTTTTGCTGCAGCGCCAGCCTCTCCCTGGCCTCATTCCTCTTCGTCGTCCCGTTGCGAGTCACCCACCCTCCACTCCCTTTGAGGTAGGGCTTAGGTCATTGGCCTTGCTATGGACCTTAGGTTGGTCGCCCTGGTTGCCCGGGGGGCCTGGTAGGAGTTTTTCCATTTGGCATTAGGCTTTTTGGTTTTTTCGCCTACCTCGTAGTAATCGTCACAACTTTTGTGGTATTGGTGGGTAGGTTAGGCATTGGAATAATGTGTTGTGGTCTGTCGAAGTGCTAGGTGTGGCCATCGCCTTCAATTTTTAGGGGTATTCCGTTAAAGGAATCTGGCGGTCGTGTATTCTGTCCGATGCCTGCTTGGTGGGAGGCCATGGCACGACCCTCGGTGACAGCAGGGGTGAGCCTATAGTTGGATTAGCATCAACAGGCTCCACCTACTGGTGAATAAACCCACCTGTTTCGTGATCCAATGCCTAAGCCAATACCTTTTCACTGCTGTAATCAATAAAGTTGTGGCCTTTACTAGCCCATTAACCTTATATCACGTGTCCTTGTGTCTTCATTTCACTTTGTGGGGGTCGGGTCCTCGAACCACAACCAGGTGTTTCATGTCCAGAGGAAAAGAGAAAAAAGAATTCAAGCTGCTTCAGGCAGGTGAAAGTTCAAATAGAGATAATCTGTACCTTTCCTTTATCAGACAGTATTTTTTTGGCACAATCTTCTATTGGTTCTAAAAGAAGATTGGCAATGAGGTAAAGGCACAGAAAAGGCTTTTCAGGCTCACAAGGGCCAAATCTTGGCCTGAAGCTTCACTAGTAAAATAGGCTGCATTTCACTTCATTCCCACATTAAAAAGCATCACCGTGTATTCAGTTAAAGAAAAAGTATTATCTCCTTCCAATACACAGACGAAATAGAGGGCATTAAACTAACTTGTAATTGACAGGCTAAGAAGGATCTGGTTAGGGTTCCCAATTTTCATAATACAGGACGGGTGCTGTCTATTTATCTTTCCCTTTAAAACAAACCCAATTAAAGGGGCCAGTCAGCTGTCTGTCTGGCCCATGATTTTCATAATACAGCACTGGTTTTGGCAGTGCTGAATGGGGAGAAAACGTTAAAGTATGAGCTCTG
The DNA here is from genome assembly GCF_964252035.2 of Podarcis erhardii. Lineage (NCBI taxonomy): Eukaryota > Metazoa > Chordata > Lepidosauria > Squamata > Lacertidae > Podarcis > Podarcis erhardii. The sequence goes on along the minus strand of NC_138497.1, from coordinate 74,149,347 downwards.
TATGTGCTTCAGTTTGTACAACAACAAAAGTTCATTTAAGGACCGCAATACCACTAGGACTACCTCTCCACATATGAACAGACCCAGACCCTGTGATCATCATCTGAGGCCTTTCCTCGTGTTCCTCCTTCACAAGGCATCTGGAGGGTGGCAACATGAGAACAGGCCTTTTCTGCAGCGGCTCCTCATTTGTGAAATGCTCTCCCCAGAGAGTCTCGACTGGCGCCTTCATTACATATCTTTAGGCAACAGGCAAAAATGTTTCTCTATAACCAGGCCTTTGGCTGATTGTGGCCTATTAAATGTGTTTTGGGGGAGGGGGAGTCATTGGTTAGTTTTTGTTTTATTATGTATTTTGTGTTCTCATTTTGTATTTTTATATTGTGAACTGCCCTGAGATATTTGGACAAAGGGCAGCATAATAAATAAATAAATTGCCTTATCTGCATCTTTTCAATTTTAGTATATGTGCTGCCGAAGTGAGCAAAACAAGCCATATAATTAAGGCAAACACCTGTTCAGCTTTTCCTTGAAATATTCCAGTGAAGGAAACACCAAATTGTGCTTAAAATGTTTACTTATTTGTTACACTATCCCAACAGTAAAAAGACTTTCCTAATTTTCAAAATCTTCCTAAATTTTAAATTTGTCACTTTTGTCCTCCTTGCATAAGACAATGCAGATGATAATCACTGAGTCTTATAATTAAATTAATCAAGGTAACATGAAAACTACATTATCTTTCAGTCTTCTTACCAGTACCCAAGGACAAAGTGGTAACACTTTGTTTCTTTGAAGAGATAAATATTATCCCTGTGGACCCCCCTGCAGTAACTTCACCAGATCTCAGTCCCACAACCTGCTTTTGTAGCAAAGATCAGCCCTTGAATATATAAAGTAATAAAACTAAAGTCTCTTTTCACACGCGGAGAACATTTCCCTGCTGACCTCCAAACCACTCATCTGGAATTAAAGAGCATCAAGATCAGAAAGTGAGGCACGTAACTTTGAAGAAGGTATTAATCACAATTTTATTTCATTCCTATCCCACTTTTCCTCCAAGAACCTCAAGGAAGTGTACATGGTTCTCCTGCTCTCATTTTATCCTCAGGGCAACCCTGTGAGGTAGGCTGGTCTGAAGGGCAGTGACTGGCCCAATATCAAGCCAGTGAACTTCGTGGCTAAGCAGAGAATTGAACCATGGTATCCCAAGGCTCAACACTCTAGCTCAGCCTTTCTCAACCTTGTGCTCCCAGATGTTGTTGGACTACTATTTCCATCATTCCCCTGCTGGTCATGGATGATGGGAGTTGTAGTCCCACAACATCTGGTGATCCGGGGTTGGGAAAGTCTGCTCTCACCACAACAGCACACATCCTCAAGTGCCCAATGAGTGAAGTCACTACAATACCTGTTTTAATTTCATTTGGAATGAAATGCCTGCTGTATTGCGGTTAGGTAAAGGTAAAGGGACACCTGATCATTAGGTCCAGTCGTGGACGACTCTGGGGTTGCGGCGCTCTGCTCGCTTTATTGGCCGAGGAAGCCGGCGTACAGCTTCCAGGTCATGTGGCCAGCATGACTAAGCCGCTTCTGGCGAACCAGAGCAGCGCACGGAAATGCCGTTTACCTTCCCGCCGGAGTGGTACCTATTTATCTACTTGCACTTTGATGTGCTTTCGAACTGCTAGGTTGGCAGGAGCAGGGACTGGGCAACGGGAGCTCACCCCGTCACAGGGATTCGAACTGCCAACCTTCTGATCGGCAAGTCCTAGGTTCTGTGGTTTAACCCACAGCGCCACCCGTGTCCCGTATTGCGGTTAGGACAGACAAACTAGATGGATGCGTGCAGAAGGTCCCAGGTAAGGCTGGGAGAGGCTCTTGCCTAACACCTTGGAGAGATGCTGGTGGTCAGTGTAGGAAATACTGCTCTTGATGCTTCCTATGTTCTTACATAGGATCAGGGGTTTTTTCAGCTGGAACTCAATGGATCTCTGCTCCAGGTGGGTACCATGGGTGTAGCCAGGATTTGGGGGGGGCAGAACCTCAGTTTGCTATGTATTTTTATTGATTTTTATTGATTCGAGGGGAGCAGCTGCCCCCCCCCTTGGCTACACCCATGGTGGGCGCTATTGCCATTATAAGAGAACAAGGGAGGTGTTCATGGTGAGCTCTGGCACCTTTTTTCTAGTATAATAGCACTGCAAAGGATTATTCTATTTTATCCTCACAACAGCTCTGTTTACTAGAAATCCAGTAAGCATCATGGGTAGCAATGGATTTGAACCCAGGTCTCCTGCGTCCTTCTAGCATGCTTTTGACTACATCACTCTGCTTCAGCAACCTATCTATCAGTCAGTCATAGCTGCGTTCATTCCAGATTAAAATTCTGCTACATACACACACACACACATATATGTAGAGAGAGAGAGTGAGTGAGTGAGAGAAAGATTTAGATATACCTATAGATCTACCTATTTTTATTTTATTTTCAAAACATCTTCAGCAGTCTAAATGGCATTCGGACAAAGATGTTTATTAGCTGCGGAGTGGGCAGGGGGCGGGGAGAAGCAAAAATAAAGCTTGCTGATTTCTCTGCACTGTTGTTCCTCGATCCCAGAGGGCACCCACCCGGGGATCAGAAATCCGTAATGGGAATGGCACATGCCTTACACACGCGCATATATATGGACCATGCAAGCACACACAGGCAGGCAGATTGGCAGCATGGTGCCATCCTCCAGCAATTCCGGAGCAAGGCGAGTCGGAGGGGGGGGCGGCGAGGGGGGAAAGCGCCAGAGAAAGGGGGAGGTGAACTGGAATCCCTCCCACCCGCAATCTTCTCCATCAATCAGACGGTGCCTTGCCGGCAAGCCCCAAGGAGCGAAATCAACAAAGTCACGCTTCCTAGTCACATGCCCAATGTTTTCATCCTATTGACTTTTGGCAGGGTTTCCTCCTCTTCCCCACGCCCCCACACCGCTTGCTATGTAAAGCAACGACCGATCCGGTCGTGATGTCTCTCTTCCCCCTTTCCAATCTCTACCCCCCCCCCTTCTTCCACCGCCATCACAGCCACATTTTGCTACCAGCAACGGAGGGAGGCGGGAGGAGAGAGTAAAAAAGAAAAAGGGCAAGGAGATGGAAGTACTACGGGGTGGCGGGGGACTACTGTAGGAGCAGGCACAGATGATGGGGACAGGATTCCCAGCGTAGGTCAGATGCTCTCTGGCAGCGGCTACCTGTCCAAATAAAAACCCCGAAGCGATTGTGAAGTCGTCAGCCGCGAATCTGCAAGGCTCGCTTCGCGAGGCAGCAATTATTGCAATCTTGACACTTGATTTTATACTTGCGTGTGTGTGTGTGTGTGTGTGTGTGTGTGTCGTCCCCCTTTGCTCTCCCCACCCGCCTTGCAGTTACTAAAAAGCTGGCTGTTGGAACTCACCACTGTCACCGGCGACACCATATTTGCCGAGGAGGCTTCTCCCGCAATCCTTCCTTCGCCTTTGTTTATAAAGCTGGATCTGACTCCGGGGTGCCCAGAGCTTCCCCTTTAAATAGGACCCGGACTGTATCTATTTCTCTCAATGCAGATTGTTTTCTCGGTTCTTTTTTAGAACGCAGTGACGTCACAATAGCTGGAGCGAATGCGCGGAGAGAAGGGAGCTGGGGGCGGCACCTCAGCGTGCGCGTTCCCTCCCCTCCTCCGGAGAGATAACTTGCTGGTGAGCAGACCCTGGGCAGGGGGCTGTCCCTATGTGAAACCCGCCTCTCTCTCTCTCTCTCTCTCTCTCTCTCTCTCTCTCTCTCTCTCACACACACACACACACACACACACACACACACCCCACCCCCAGCAAAATCGACTTTCTTTTTCACTGGCTCCAAATTTCTCCCATCGTCCCTTCAGCGGCAGTGTATGTCCTAAATTTATCCAAAGTTGGCGAGTACCATGACAAAATCAGCAACAGATCAAGCAGGTGACAGGCTGTGGGAAAGAAAAGTCAATCTACTAGTTTGGAAAATGCAACAGTCACCGAGGACTGATCCACGAGTGAAGGTCACGACGCAACGGCGCCTACCTGTACGCTGATTTAGTACGTATCCGTTTCCGAACAATCCTAGCATAAACTTGGGGGCAGAGAGAGAATAATATTTTGTCTCCCCATCTTTATTTCCCAACTCAGCATGTTTACTCACGCTCCTCTGAGATCGAGGAGCTTGCTCCCAAATTAAATTTCAGAAAGTTGGCGTTACAATTGCACATTTCCCCTGACAATTTCCATAATCTACTAATTGTTTGCTTCTTGTGCTTTCATCTGACCCAGTACTGGAAATACATTTAGGAATGGTGCAAGATGTCACATAGCAAGTGCTGTATTCAAGCTGTAACCCTATGCATGCGTTCTGAAGAGTTTGTCCTATTGAACTCCAATAAATCATAAACATACATGTGCTATGGTCCTGTACTGAGTTGTAGTATCTAGATTGTTATAGGTGTGTATAGCTGTGCTTTGTTTGCATTATGTCCTGATATGAATTCATACCTGGCATCTTCAAGGCTCACAGATTCATTGTGGCATTAGGTTTCAGCAACTCTGTTGTGATTGATATCTCTAAGTTTCTGGCATTGGTTACAACAGAGGGTGCTTCCAGGTGGAGGTTTATTGTGAAATCAGTGCTGCTCAGGCACACAAGTTTTTTGCACTGTCAGCATCAGAAGGCCATCTTTTACTTTTTCTTCTTTTTTTACATTTCATACAGATTTTCTCTTACTTTGGAAAATTAGCTAAGTAAGAACCCTTTATACATCCACAGTTATTAGTTTGTTGAAGCTCATTATCACATTTTTTGCAGGGTGGTGGTGACATTTTGATGGGCAGTACCTAGCGACATTATCCCTACTTCCATTCATGGGTGTAGCCAGGATTTTTTTGTGGGGGGGGGGGCAGGCCTTTTGTTGGGAGGGCAGGTCTTTTGTTGGCTGGTGGCAGAACCTCAGTTAGCTATGTATTTTTATGGATGGGGGGCCCGCTGCCCCTCCCTGCCCCACCCCCTTGGCCATGCCCATGCATCCATTTACTCCTCACGTGAACACACAACTTAGCTATTGTGCTTTTGGCAACCCAAACAGCATGAGTCTGCCTATTCCCTCCAAATGCCATATGCTGAAGGCATACCAGTATTATTATTATTATTATTACTAGTAATATTATTATTGATTAGTAATTAAATTTGTATACCACCCTTCACATCTAGATCTCAGGACGGTTCACAAAAATACAATATAAAAAACACAAAATATATAAGAAGAAGAACAAAAACAAACCAATAATTCCTCCCCCCCCACACACACACACAAACAAGGGTATCAGATGCTAATCAGCCAAAGGCCTGGATGAATAGGAACATTTTCACCTGGTACCTAAAGGTGCATCTGCACCATACAGTTAAACCACGTTTATACAATTTTAATAGTCATAGTTTCACCTCCCAAGTAATCATGTGAACTGTAGTTTACTCAATGAGCTACAATCCCCAGGACCCTAAGCAAGTTACAGGTCTCGGGGTTCTTTGCAGGAAGGCGTTTGCTTTAAACATGCTTTTAATGCATGTTGTGGATGCAGCCCCAGTTCAGAGGACCTATTCGTGCAATATCTCAGCACACAGGGAGGATTAGCTTAGAGGCTGTAAAAGCAGCACATAGAGACTTAGAAAAAATTAATATAGAGGTCTTGTGCAAGGCACTTTGATCAGGATTTCAGTATAGGTCAACATCGGTCTTGTGTAAGACTTCTGTATTATTACAGTGGAAATGGGTGTTGCCTCCATCCCACAAAAGTACAATATTCCATTTTGCCCATTGTGAAGCATGATAGCCAAGGGGCTTGAAATATTTGCTCTTGCCAACTTTTTGTGGGAAATAAATGTCTATGTGCACAGATACAGAATTACCTGCATGCACGCCTGCCCAGACCAGGAACAGGTAGTGGAGGGTGGGAGAGTAATGACTGGGGGGAAGGCCAGAAAATTGAGCACAGAAATAAAAGGACCTCCCACTAGTATGGGAGGGAAACAGTGGAATACCTATGGAGAAAAATAATAATCTAAGGCTGAAAAAACAAAGTGGAAGGATGATTGTGTGCCAGTCATGCTCACAGAAGAACTGGACCTGAATTTTCCATTTGTGGCAAAAAAAAGCCCTGTCTGGAAGCACCCACTACACCTTATAAAATAATATGTGATAGTCCTTAATGTACCACAAGACTCTGTCTTGCTTTTGTTGCAACTAACAGGGCTACCTCTCTAGAACTTATCTGGGTGTTTGACATTTACATCATATTTAATGTATTTGGTGCAAGATGCAAAATGTATTAACCATGAAGGTTGTGAAGTTAGTAGAAAATACAAGTGACAAATGTAAAATCAGCCCTTGAATGTTAAATCACATATTTCCTCTTTTGGACACATATTCCTTCTTCTGAAGCTCTTGAGTGAGGAGAACATAATTGGCCAATTGAGGGACAGCCTTTTAACTTCCTCCATGACTGACAGATCTAGGAGTCACCCAAGCAAATATGTTCACCTGTCCTCCAATCTAAAAACATGAGACCCTGCTGGATCAGGCCAGTGAATCCTGTTCTCATAGTGTCCCAACAGATGTCTGTGGGAAACACAGATGAAGGATCCAAGCACAAGAACACGCCCCCTTCCGGAAGTTTCCAGCAACTGGCATTCAGAAGCATTGCTGCTTCCAGCTGTAGAGGCAGAGCTTGGCCATAATGGCCAACAGTCAACGACAGCCTGATCCTTCATGAATTTGTCTAATCATCCTCCTACGTCATGTAAATGATTAATTGTGGATGTAATTATTCCCTTTTCTAGAGCCAAAGGTGGCAGCCCTTTGTGATGCAATTAGATTTCATCATCATAATCACAAAAGTATGCTGTGTTCAAAATGATCACCCTTCCAAAACTAACCTATTTATTCCAAACTCCCAAACCCAATCTGGATTCCCCCAATCTAACTCCAGAAGTGGCAGAAAAAACTATACTTGTTTATTTGCTCACACAAAAAGCCAAGAATAAGCCCCAAATACCTGCTCCTCCCCTCCTCAGAAGGAGGATAGGGAATCCTCAACACAGAATCATATGACATCGCCAACCAAGTACGCCACATAATTCCGTATGCGCGAGAGGATGAGATGAAACAATGGGTCCACTGGGAGAGAGAAACCATCAAAAACATCCCCTCAACAACACACCCATTTCTCCAAAACAAACTAAAGTAAATCCCCATAACACTGAACAGGTTCACACAGAAGGGAAAAGTAGGCAAACTATCCCCTGCCCCGCTAACCCTCCTGGCCTATCACCCACTATTCCAACATGCAGCACAAAATCTCCAGATAAAAACCTGGCAAGCCAAAGGCCTACACTGTCTAAAAGACTTCTACAAAAACAACAAACCCATACTATACCAAAACAAGAAATACAAGAGAAACTAGGGGACACCCAAATACCTTGGCTAACACACCATTCAACTACATGCCTTCTTAAACAATCCAGCAGTAAAATCAGCAGCCACTAGGCCCTTGTCCACCTTGAAAACCTTTTCCTGACAGCAAAGGGACACGGTAAAGGGATGGTATCCACAATATACAAAATACTGTTCCAAAATCCCACAAACCCCTTTGACACAATCAAAGAACAATGGGAGCACGACATAGGCTTTGCAGTTAACCCCACTCAGTGGACTAGGATGTGTTCTAAACCTCCCTATAAATCCGTATTAGCCAAAAGAAGAGAACTCACTCTGAAACTCACCTACAGGTGGTACTTAACACCATGGAAACTGGTGCTGATGCACCCAGGAACCTCATCAAGATGTTAGAGAGTCTGCACCTCCACAGGCACATACCTCCACATGTGGTGGGAATGCCCTAAAATTCAACCCTTCTGGACAGCAGTCCTATAAGAGATATGCAAAATAACTAAATAAGTACTAGGACTCACCCCAGAACTGGCCCTCATGAACATCTTCCAAGATCATAATGCCCACGCCCATTATACAGTGGTACCTCAGGTTAAGAACTGAATTCGTTCCGGAGGTTTGTTCTTAACCTGAAACTGTTCTTAACCTGAGGTACCACTTCAGCTAACGGGCCTCCCGCTGCTGCCGCACCAGCTCAGCCCTCACTTTCAGTGTAATGTTAAAATGCCATACACTTTGTGGGATGGGAGGAGGGAGAGAACAGGGGTACCAACTGGCTCCTTCTGTGAAGAAAAAGAAGAAGAGTTTGGATTTGATATCCCGCTTTATCACTACCCGAAGGAGTCTCAAAGCGGCTAACAATCTCCTTTCCCTTCCTCCCCCATAACAAACACTCTGTGAGGTGAGTGGGGCTGAGAGACTTCAAAGAAGTGTGACTGGCCCAAGGTCACCCAGCAGCTGCATGTGGAGGAGCGGAGACGCGAACCCGGCTCCCCAGATTACGCTCTTAACCACTGCACCACACTGGCCCTCTGTGAATGTCAGAAGAACCCAGTTGCATCAAGTCAAAGGCCCATCTAGTCCAGAATCCTGTTCTCAGTGTGCCCAACCAGATGCACATGGGAAATCCACAAGCAAAGACCTGAGTGCCAGCAGTGCTCTCCCTTTCCTGCAGTTTCCACCAACCGGCATTCAGAAGCATATATTACCTCCGACAGGAGCCTTGGCCTCCATGAATTTGTCTGATCTTCTTTTGAAACTGCCTGAGTTGACATCTTTATGTGGCCTTCCAGAGCCACGGGGACTGGTATATAACTCTGCCTCAGTCACTGGGCTGCAGGGTGCAGCGAGCAAGCCCTACTTTTTGAGGGGAAAGGAAATATCAGGGAGGAGCACTTTTTAGAAAGGAGTGGCGATAGAAGATGAGCTTCAGGCTCTTTGCCAGAGTCTGTGCTCAGCATCAAAATCCTTTCAGCTGTGCAGGGATAGGGGTGTTTTTGAGACAGAGAGAAACAGAGCCGTTTGAAGAGGGCCTTTTACTGCCATGCAGTCAGGAGGAAAAGGCTCTTTTGATTTCTTTAGCTTTGGCTGGATTTGAAATGACCTTTCAAGGTCTGCTCAAAGCACATGTACATGAATATAGGTCTCCAGGAGCAGCTCACCTAGGCTTTCTAAAAGAGCGATCATTAATTATTATCATTATTATTTACTATTTCCATTTCTTTGACTTGAAATCTAATCTGCCCTTCATTTGTTTCTGTCCCTTGGCACTCCATGATGGCACAATACAAAACAAGCCTAACAGAGCTACCAACTTCCTTTGCATTTCTTCTAACTTAATGCTGCTCCAGCAACATCCCAGGAACTAGCCATAAATCTGCTAAGATCAGGACTTCTTGCCAGATATGATAATTGATGCGGGAACAAACTGCACCAAGCTCCTTTAGTGCTATGGTGAAGCTAGTCTTATTAGAAGCCATTCTGTCGTTATTAGTATCATTTCGGCACGCAGAGTCTGCCCTGCCTGACTTAATAGCTTTTGTGTGACACTTCTCTCCCCCCCCCCCTCACTGTCATCAAAGAATACTGCTGATTGTTCAGCTGTGGGTGACTGACAAAGAGATCCGAGACTTGCTCTTTTCCGTGGAGCCTTTCTAGACTTTTCTCATGGTTATACATCCATGAGGCTTTCAGCGGTCCCCATGGGAACATCACATGAAAAAGAGAAAGAAGAAGAAGAGAGCTGATGCTTTGGGTCTCCATTTATTATTTTATTTTTTTGTCTTCCCACAGCTTGGTTTCCATAGCAACAGAGAACTGTGGCACCATTGTGGAGCTTTAATAAAGTCTGTCTCCAACCACTTCACATTAATTTAGCAGACTTCGCCAGCTGAGATACCTAGGGTGGATCAATACCTGAGATACCTTGGGTGGAAGCGCTTAACTGAGGCTCTTGCAACACCAGAACAAGTCGGATTATGGAATCTGCTATCTGTAAGAGAACATTCCATGCTCTTTAATATCTATATGAAGCCGCTGGAAGTAGTCATTAGGAGCTTTGGGGCAAGGTGCCAATAGTCTGCTGAGAACATTCACCTGTGTTTCTTCACAACATCTGAATCAGGAGAGGACACAGTGGTGAAATGAATGAGGAAAGACAAGCTGAGCTTGAATCCTGGCAAGTCAGAGGCTCTGTGGGTGAGTGGTTCCCGTGTCTGAAAAAAGGTCAAGTGCTTGGAGGTGCCCCCAAAGTTTTGGGGTGCTTCTGAATCCAGTTTTGTCTCTGGAGATCCAGGTCACTTCAATGGCTGGAAGTACCTTTTACCAGCTGCGACTTGTACAACAGCTACAATGGTTCCTGGACTGAGAAAACTTGGCTACAGTAGTTGATGTGTTGTTTACTTCAAGATTGTATTACTGCAATGTGCTCTATGTGCGGATTCCTTTGCGCTTGATCCAGAATGGAGGGCCCAGTCAAACTAGAGCCCTTGACTTAAAGGTTCAGATGTGAAACTGCTGCAGTTGCACCCTATAGAAAATGTCTCCCATCCCAATAACTAAGCTAATTCTAAGTCACCTGCGTTAACCATATGTGAGCATTATCTACAAGAAAAGACTCTTTCTGTGCAATTACACTACCATTTAATTCAACACAGTGCTAAGGTGAACGTTGCATCAGTGCATGGCTTTCTGCTTTCACAGTGGAACATTCTTCTCCTCTGCTGTCCCACCTAGAGATCCCTATATTTGTAATGCTTAACATCTTTGGGGTAATATTGATCATTTTTGATAGAATTTGAGAGTCCGCTTTTTTCTATTCATAAGCATAGGAAAAAGAGTGGATTACATCAGCACAGAAGATGTTTTATCATAAACACAGAACACAACATCTATGCTAATAGCATTGCTGAAAATGTACAAGCCAAAACAACAATTACAGAAAGTGAATCCATAATCAATCTGCTTTCATCCTCCGTTGGTTATGAAATTATTGCTGTGGATGCAATTAATTATGCCGAAGGGGATTGCCTCCTATTTATATTCAGCTGTCCAGTCTGATCAGGGCCAAATGGCTGAACATGAAGAGGTATAAATATCAGCCTGCTACTAACAATCTCAGGTGTTTTAACTCCTTGGTGAACTGATTTGAGAATGTCCACCTATCAGGGCTTTCAGCTGATCCAGAGAGTGGGAGGACTCCACAGGGTTCCTCAAAGAGGAGGAAGCACAAGTTAGGGCAAGTGTGGGGAATCTTTGGCCCTTCAGATATTCCATAGCTACAACCAGTGGCGTAGCGTGGGGGTGCAGGGGGGGCCGGCGGCACCGGGCGCAACATCTGGGGGTTAGGGTTAGGGGGCGCAAATCCACGGGTTAGGGGGCGCAAATTACTTGCCTTGCCCCGGGTGCTGACAACCCACGCTACACCACTGGCTACAACTCCCATCATCCCTGACCATTGGCCGTGGTTGCTGGGGCTGATGGGAGTTGTACAACACCTAGCATCATCTAGAGGGCCAAAGATTCCTCCATCCCTAATGTAGGAGAACCATGCAGTACTCTAACACTAGCATTGGCAGTGAGGACGTGGCTGTACTAAATGCCATGACAGTTTACCATTTGGATCACATGAACGCAGGCCATGAAATAATACTGGAACGACACTGACACAGTGTCAAACAGGAAGGGGGATGTTGTGGCTCTGCAACTCTCAGCATCCCGGACCATTGGCCATGCTGGGGTGGGTGGGAATTGGAAGTCAAACTCCTGGAGGGCCATAGGTTTCCCTTCATTTGTGCGGAATATTTTCTTTCCCATAAAGTTGCCTGACTTATCTATGGAGTGCATGTTCCTTGATGTGGTAAAAGGGGGGGGGGGAATCCTACATTGAAGCTTTCAAGAGCTGAACTTAAGCCAAAATTACCAGTTAAATGGACCTGTACCTAAAGAAGGAGCACTTCATTTAAAAAATAATAATAAATGGTTTTTCAATTATATTCATATATGTAATCATTGTAGAAAGGCCACTGTGATAATGGCATGATGGGGTGGTTTGCAGTAGTTTTGAAAACCTCCATTTACCATTCCATAAGAAATGCACACACATTTATAGAATGCTAACAATGATAAAAGCTATTAACAGAATTGCACTACATATGTTAATCATGCAATGCATAGTGGCCTGGTTCGCATGTCTGGGAGAGGAGACAGCAGCCACTTCACTCCTCCCTGCCAATAATGCTGCCACGCCATTAGCATTACTGGGGAAATGGGGTGGGTCAAATGAAGAAGGCTTGGATAATGAATTGATCCTGTATTTATTGTAAGCTACCAGGATGGCTACTGTAAAAAAATGAAAATACTTAGAGGAATTAAATAAGGATTTGTGGTATAGTCAAACCTGGTCCATAGCTACTGTTGAAAAAGTAACTCAAAAATTAAGCATAGGTAAAGGGACCCCTGATCATTAGGTCTAGTCGTGGCCAACTCTGGGGTTCCGGTGCTCATCTCGCTTTACTGGCCGAAGGAGCCGGCATACAGCTTCTGGGTCATGTGATCAGCATGACTAAGCCACTTCTGGCGAACCAGAGCAGCGCACGGAAATGCCATTTACCTTCCCGCTGGAGCGGTACCTATTTATCTACTTGCACTTTGACGTGCTTTCGAACTGCTAGGTTGGCAGGAGCAGGGACTGAGCAAAGGGAACTCACCCCATCGCGGGGATTCAAACCGTTGACCTTCTGATCGGCAAGCCCTAGGCTTTGTGGTTTAGACCACAGCGCCACCCGCGTCCCTAAAATTAAGCATACAGTACTAGAGGATAAATTTTAAAAAGATTTATTTAAAACTATGTTGCAAAAGTTTATTTTGCAGATACATATGATGAAAACAATGTTTAATTGCCTCCTGTAAAATACGCTACTATTTGGAATTCTTAGTAAATTTTCAGCTTCAAGTGAGAATATCACCTCAAGGACAAGATCCTGATATTTTTGAATAAAGCATATCTATATCTATATCTATATCTATCTGTGTATCTATCATCTAATATGTTACTACCTTAATAATTATTGTTCTTTATCTCAGAGATTGTGAATGAAATAACCCAAATTTGTATTTTTTTCTCTCTGTGTGTGCGCGCACTTACTTTTCATTTTTTTTCTATTCATTTTTCTTCTTTATTCTCATATTAAATTATATGTTCTTAATTAAATAAAAAAATTTTTTAAAAAAAGAAGAAGAAGACTGGGAATCGTAGAATTGTAGAGTTGGAAGGGACCCCAAGGGTCATCTAGTCCAACCTCATGCAGCACAGGAATCTCAACTGAAGCATCCATGACAGGTAGCTCTGCTTAACCTCTTAACCTTAACCTCCAACCTCTGCTTAAAAACCTCCAAGGAAGGAGAGTCCACCACCTCTCATAGGAATCTGTTCCACTGTTGAAATAGCTCTTGCTGTGAGAAAGTTCTTCCTGATGTTTAATTGCAATCTTCTTTCTTGTAACCTGAAGCCATTGATTTAGGTCCTAGCCTCCTCTCTTACCACAGCTAATTTCAGATGCAGGTGGGGGAATTGAGAGGACTGTCTCTGATGACAAACAAAGTGGTCAGCCAGGCTGATGTGACAAAAGGTGGTCCTTAGGTACCCAGATCCCAAGCAGCTTAGGCTTTTCTGTTGTAAGTTGGCTTCCATGGAAAGCACCATCACTCTGGATTGTTCCCAGAAACAGATGAGTGGCCAGTAGTGTTTATTTGTTTCATACCAGTTAATAACCCAGTTAATAACCTAGCTGCTGAATTTTGAACTAAATGAAGTTCCCAATAAGTCTTCCAAAGGCACACAATGCACTGTAGTACTCTTAATGTAGAGGTTACGAGAGTGAAGAGCACAGACAAGAGCGGCCCATGAACTCTGTCCAGGAAAGACTGCAACTGGTGAAAGTCCTGTGATGCCACCGAAGCCGTCAAATAGGTGGCATACTTGTTGAAACAGTCTTGGAATGACAAACCTGCAGGGCAATAGGTTACATTACAGTGGTACCTCAGGTTACAGACGCTTCAGGTTACAGACTCTTCAGGTTACAGACTCCGCTAACCCAGAAATAGTACCTTGGGTTAAGAACTTTGCTTCAGAATGAGAACAGAAATCGTGCCCCAGCAGCGTGGCAGCAGCAGGAGGCTCCATTAGCTAAAGTGATGCTTCAGGTTAAGAACAGTTTCAGGTTAAGAACAGACCTCCAGAACAAATTAAGTTCTTAACCCGAGGTACCACTGTATACCCTAATCTGCCCCATAGAGTCCTATACACAAGCAAAGTTCTTTGAGTTCCTTTCAGAAAGGTGGTATGAATAAAGGTCCTGAATAATAGAGGAGGAATATACAAAAGGAACAACGGTACCCTTTATTCAGCACCTCATAGCCTGGTAATGGGAACGAAAGAAAGGGGATCAGATTTCTGGACAGATGTAGCCAAATTCACCCTCAGGATCTGATGGTGAAAAGCAGAACACAGCAGCCATCTTTATTGCCTCTGGAATGTACTTCATACTATACCTCTGCCTGCAGCCTTCTTCCTACATTGGTTTTTGAATTCTACAGTTCTAATTAAACATGGACACCTCTGAAGCTCATGTCTTTATCTGCAGAAGCAGACCTTATTTGTGGAGCATAAGGCTATCAATAGCTTCCAGCCATGATGGCTGTGTACTACCTCCACTATCAGAGTGTGAAAGTCTCTAAATACCAATTGCTGGAGAACACAAGTGGGTTGAGTGCTCTTGGGCTCAGATCCTGCTTGTGGGGTTCCCAGAGGAAGCTGGTTGGTCCCTTTGAGAACTGGATGCTGGACTAGATGGGCATTTGGTCTGATCCAACAGGGCTTAAGTTGCCAGTAAAGCTTACTGAGGGCTGTTCCCACTTCCTTGGGAGCAAACCCTGCTGAAACGCAAGGTGGCTTGCTTCCGAGATGGCATATATAGATATATAGCTCATATATAGATCTAAGTTAGTGTGAGGATCATCTGATACTTTTGTACTAACTCAAATGAAAAGGAGTGGAGTGAAAAACAAGCAGCAGGTGGAACCAACAGAAGGCCAGTGCAGTAAACTGGGAAAACACATAGTGAGTCATCACAGTCACGTCCTCTGAATTTGCAGCCCTGAAGGAACTCATGCACAGGAGCCTTCCAGCTTTCCTTTCTAGCCAATGTCAGGTTGACGTTGTCAGCCATCTAGAGCTTGGAACACCATCAGTATGGAGCTGAGTACCTGCTTTCTTAGCAAGTGCCATTAGGCACTGGTGGGCTTTCAATTCCCTGAAGCAGCACACTGATGTAGCCTGCCCACCTCTGAACTGTGAAGACGCTTCATACACATCTCAGTTTTTAATTCTGCTATTGCTTCTCTATGAGTGCCCTTATAAAATGCTGCAGGAGAGGTTTCTGGTTAAGGTGAAAACTTGATATTATTATTTAAAATTTTAGACTGCCCTTCATTCATAGCTCTCAGGGTGGTTCACAACATGAAGATACAAGATAAAGAAAACACAAAATACACAATAAAAACAAAAACAAAAACAAAACAATAGCCCTGTTTATTTAAGGAGAATTGCTTAAATATGAAATCAATTTTTTTCTCATTTTCAGTTAGCTAAACATACACATGAATACATGTTGACTCACACACAGAGCGCTCTGAATCTGAACTGAATATTTTCGTTCTTTTCACAATTCTGCTGCAGGTTCTTAGGCAGTGCAGGGGTCTATAACACAACTGAGTGAGGGGTGGAATGGCAAGAGGATTACGGAGCCAGGTTCTAAATAAAGCTTGAGTGCTTAATCTTTACTGAAGGTCTTCTTAGCAGAGGTAATGCACAAAAGCTTTATTTTCCACAACAATCCAATGTAAGCCAGTGTGGTCAAGCAGATACAATATTGGGCTTTCACTTGAGAGAGACCTGGGTTCCAATTCCTGTTGACACATTAAACTCTCTGGGTCACTATTTCAGCCTGACCTATATCACAAGTATTCTTATAAGCGGTGGGGAGAGGTAGCTTCTTAGCCTAGAGGACTTCTTGAAGAAAGGATAGGATAAAAATGAAACAAATACAACGGTTGAGTTATATATTTCACCTGGGCTAACAAGGTAGGGCCAGCCAAAGACATTTTGTTTGTTTTTATTTTGTTTTTGTTTTTTTGGCACCTGAGGCAGACTACAAAATGCCTCCCCGCCCCCCGCTCTACCAGGGAGGAAGAGGTGAATGAAGATCTACATTGGGAACAAACAGGAGCAGAATAAAGATCTATATTGGATTCTGCTGCCTAAGGCAGATCTCCTCACCTTACTTTATGAGTAGGCCAGCTCTGCTGACAGGCAACTCCATCTGTAAAAAGGGGGCTATAACTCGGAGGAGTTTGGGGGGGGGGAAGAAGCATTGATGTGCAGGTGAAGAAGATGTGAGGCTGAAATATAGCTGCGTTCATAGTAATAAAATGTTTGTCTTCCTGCTAAATCATCAGAGTCAATTGCTTTGTCTTGCTACTGTTCCTGTCTTGATTTCTCCTTTTCCACTGACCTACAGGCACCTGACCAAACTTGACCAAATTGCAGGAGTCAGTGGAAGACAGGAGTGCCTGGCGTGCTCTGGTCCACGGGGTCACGAAGAGTCGGACACGACTAAACAACTAAACAACAACATAGGCACCTGACCAATTGCTGGGGCTCCAGATGGTTTTTCTGCAGTGCCACCTAGTAGCACAGGCAGTGCTCCACAGCAGCCAGGTGGGCAGTGGAAGTGTTAACCACAGCAGGTAGGTAGTAGGCTGGCATCTGGCACCATTGCATACTCAAGATGTCCAAGACTGAGCTGCTTGTTTTTCATCCCACACCTCCCACTCCTTGATCCCCCACCATACCTGTCAGCATCACAGCCACTGATGCCTCCTTGCCGTTATCAAATCATTCCATTTCACTTTGTAAAACCCTGCAGCAGCAACAATACCCATTCCTCTTTGTTCCCTCAAGCAAACCTTGGTTTGTGATCTGATCTTCTGTCCGGACTACTCAATCTTTCTCCTTCACACTCCATTCCTTTCATCTCTATCCAAAACTCTGCTGCCACAATTCTCAACCTCTTGTTGTCCACACCTATTCACAACTCTCCTCTGGAGTCACATCCCTTTTCATAACCAGCGCAAGCTCCATGTGCTTACCTTTTAAGTTCTCTCTCCCAGTAAATGGCAGTAATGCTGCCACCAGAGGGCTCCATCCCCACAGAGCAAACTGCTCCTGTCGCTCTCTCTTTCTTCGGAGTCCTTCTCAAAACTCACCTGTTCTTTGGCAGCTTCCCCCTTTATCATTCCCAGCTGCAACCAAGCAGCTGCATTGGCCCATCAGTCTTCCTTCCTCCTCCTCCTCCTTGACTCTTCCTCCCTCACTATATTCGTTCCCCCATTGCCCAGACTGTAAGCTCCTTGGGGGCGAAGAACTCTCTTTTTCCCACATAACTCAGAAAGACATTATATATACACTGAAGGTTCTGTGTGCATGCATATTTAAAGAATGAATAAATAAAGCAAAGGATAACAATAAAATAACAAAAAAGTAATACATGCAATAATACTAAATGCATGGAGCTCAGAGCTCTCAGGAGTATGGGGGAAAGTGTTTTGACACTTTCTAAATTTTTGACATTAAAGTACTATGCTTATTATAAATCTGGGGTCCCAGTGTGGCACCCATATATCCTCAGACACTTTCCTCGGTGCCTGCTAAGACTCCCTGACCCTCCCAAGTTTTATCTATTTAAAAATTAAATGGTGGTTGTTATTTTTGCTTTTGGTTTTGAGGAGGTTATTTGCTTGGTGGTTGTTTACTCTTGTGCAGAAAGGCGCTGCCTGCTTTCTTTGTCTGTTTTATTTTGTTTGAGGACATTTGTAGGTATTTTCCCTATTTGGGGTAGGGATAGAGTTATTAGCATCATCAGTTTTTTGTCTGTGAAATGGATATTTTGTGGTGTTCAAGATAGCTTCTTAGTTTGCCAAACAGGCACAGATTGGGGACCCCATAGGTGACGGGACAAATACCCATTCATATGTCATGAACAAGCTGTCATTTAAATCCATCCACTCCTGCTAAATATTCCTCTGGTATTAGTTATTTCTATGCAACTCTTTCCAATATGCAGCAGTGGAATGTAAAGTTCTTTCTTTCTTTTTGTTGCCAGCTTGAAGGAGATTCATCCCAAGGCTACGGGTTGCTTTTCAAAAGAGGAAGTGATGTAACTCCTCATCTTACACAAACCTCCTTTGTCAGCTTTGTCCTCTGATGTCTATAAATCTAGGGACTCTTTGTATGTATGTATGGTTTCTTTGATGCATTGTTGTCCTTCATTCCCATTTCAGATTGTCTTTGCTTTAATGAGTGTTTTTCTAAATGTTTCCCATAAACCTTCTGTGACTGGTTCAACTGCAAGAGACAAATGCTTCATTGTATGCCTTGAATGAACTTTCCCAAAGATTTAGTTGAATGAAGAATATTTAAATATCTCTTATGAGGCTATGTGTGGTGTAATAATGTCATGTTATGGCTCACAGCCTGTCATCATTTGTATGGGGGTTCTCAATTTCCAGTGTTTGGCTGGTATTTTCTTTAAAAAAGTTCTACTGCTGAAAAAAACAGATAACCATTTTTAAGGATGGGCAATGCAACTTTATATGTGGCAACTCAGACGTTCTGTTCCACTGAGTTCAAGTGGGTTTGCTCCCAGGGAAGCTGGCATAAAACTGCAGCCTAAGACCACATTGACTTTGGAACAAACCCTACTGAATTCAGCAAGACTTACTTCTGCATAAGGCTGGGTTGACAGGAAAGCTCAGTGCCTGCTCAGTTGGCCCTCCCTACTCCAATTCACAGAGCCAACTTACAGCAAAGGCTGTGCACAGCAAAGCCTGCGCAAAGGCTCTATTATAAGAAAGAGTAAATGGGTGCCCTCAGGATTTCATCAAGGTTTGGACTAAATTTATCTGGTCCTTGGATGACTCCATCAGATTATTATTATTATTATTATTATTATTACTACTACTACTACTACCCGCAGGCCTTGGGCAGTTCACAACATAAAATCACAAAATGCATAATAAAAATAATACCAACAACCCAATAACCCCCCCCCCCAAAAAAAAATAGCTTTGGCCTATGTCTTAATTATTCTCAGGTGTGGCTGTATAGGAAGAGCAGTAGCTCAGTGGCAGAGCATCCACTTTGCATGACGAAGGTCCCAATTTCCAATTCTGGCATCTCCAGGTAGAGATGGTCATGTCCCCTGTCTGAAACCCTGCAGTGCCCTTGCCAGTCAGTAGAGACGATGCTGTGCTAGATGGCCTCCCTTGATTTGATTCTGAATTGATTTTAGAATGTATTTTAATTAACTGACTGTGTGATTTTATGTACACTATGCTATTTTTACTTATTGTTAGCCGCTCTGAGCCCGGCTTTGGCCGGGGAGGGCGGGATACAAATATATTATTATTATTATTATTATTATTATTATTATTATTATTATTATTATTATTATTATTATAGCAGCATCCTATGCTCCTGTGTGTTCAGAGCGTGCCCTGCCCATTTATCAAACACATAAGGGAAGAGCAGGATGCCACCTGCTGGTCAAGCCCAGGTATATGCCTTCAGCATTGATGGACAGGAGCCCTGTGTACAAACAGGTGCATGGACATCGGGACTCTTCCACATGAGTGAGAACCCAGATCAGCCAGGGTTCCTGCTGGCATGGAGAAGCACATCTGGAGCACTGAACGGATCCTGCCTGCTGATGCCAAAGCAGCATGGCTGCCCGAGTGTGTGTGGCCAGTAGGGGCTTCAGCATTTGGAGTAAAAACTAAGAATCACACAGGGCATAGTATGAACACCACCAGAATGGTGGAAGAATAGAACGACGCTTCAGAAACTGAAAGATAGAAAGTACAACACTCCAAAGAGAACCGGCCCAAAGCTACACAAATATGTCTATGCCGATTCTACTGCTGTTGCTAGTTTATATATAAAAAAAGCCAAACTGTGTTCTATGAGTGAAATGAGACATATGACATTAATCATGTGCACATGTCCTTTGCTTGGTCCCCCCCCCCTTCTTTATTAATTGTAGCGGCAGGGAAGGGGACAATCTGGATTGGGAGTGGATTAGGATAATTTTGGATTGAACCCTTTGCCCCCACCATAGCCTCGATCCAGACTGGCAGAGGGGATGGGACATAGCTGCTATTTTCTTGGGCTGAACAGCAGCCATGTCCCCCTGCATCCCAGCCCAAATCAGGACCGTAGTGGGAGCTAATGATCTCCCCACACCTGGCATGCTGCAGTCCTGATCTCCTTCTAGATCAGCCTCCCCCATGTGACTGCTTTTCGGTACAGAAGGAACAACCATGCAATGAGTCACATCTCATTTTGTGCTATCTGTAAGCATCACACAACTCCGAACCATCCCTAAACCCTCTGGGTGGATGCCAACACACAAAAGGGCAGCACACAGACAAAATAATTTTACTTTTTTTAATTGGGTGGCTGCAAATAAGAAAAAGCTCTGTAACCAAAAATGTCATTTTTTCAAAAAAAGCTGTGCAAAATTAGTATAAGCTTTACCTGTTGCAGTCTGCATTGCCACTGTGGTGGTGGTGCAGGCAGATGCTGATGTTTTCCTGGGTGTATTATTCTGTGCCCATACCTCCCCCTAGTGTAATAGTCAAGCAACTGTAGGCTAAAGAAGGTGGCTTTCCTCCAGTTTTCGAACTGTCAGCAAAATCTTCTACACTGTCAGCTCTCTTTGATGCGACCCAGGAGCGAAAACAGAGAAAGTCACACTCTGTTAAGACTATTACGCTTCTCTGATAGTGCAGCCGTTGACCCATCAGTCTCACCTGTCGCTGTGCAGTTTTATTGTGGGACATTTGTTTCGTCCCTCGCCTTTCATTCCCCATCTCACATTTCTGTAGACCAGTTTTCCAGGCAAGATCTTGGATTTGTTACCTGTAGGCGCTTAGCATCATATTATCATCATTATCAGGTTGTTTGCTGATATACAAGCAAGCTGAAGATTTGCTCTGGTTCAGACACAGGCTAAGCATTTGCTACTGAGGCTACACCGAGACTGCACACATAGCCTGCAGCAAACAGAGGAAGAAGGAAAACCTGTCTATCACTTATCACTTATCCCTCCCACCTGTGCATGTACACAAACAGTTGTGACTAGGGATAGGAGAGAAATCTACTTCTGTTCACATTTTAATGCTAATTTGCCTAATTTGCCCTTCCCAAACCAATAAACTTAAGGGGGGCTATTGGGTTGGGGAAGCTATTGGGTTGTTTTTATTTTTATTAAGTATTTTGTAGTTTTATATCTTGATTTTATTCTGTGAACTGCTCTAAGACCTCTGGGTATAGGGTGGTATATAAATTCAACAAATAATAATAATTAATGATGTCAGCTATCCATCAATAAAGGGACGTGGGTGGAGCTGTGGGTTAAACCACAGAGCCTAGGACTTGCCAATCGGAAGGTCGGCGGTTCAAATCCCCACAATGGGGTTAGCTCCTGTTGCTTTGTCCCTGCTCCTGCCAAGCTAGCAGTTCGAAAGCACGTCAAAGTGCAAGTAGATAAATAGGTACCGCTCTGGCAGGAAAGTAAACGGTGTTTCTGTGTGCTGCTCTGGTTCACCAGAAGCGGCTTAGTCATGCTGGTCACATAATCCGGAAGCTGTACGCCGGCTCCCTCGGCCAATAAAGCAAGATGAGCGCTGCAACCCCAGAGTCGGTCACGACTGGACCTAGTGGTCAGGGGTCCCTTTACCTCTATCCATCAATAGCCACACTTCTCCAAATTTTGTGAAGCAATTCTTCAATCAAAAAAATGTGTACATACAGAAAAAGTCATAACTGAGTGAAAATAACTTAGAAATCTGTTTATTAGGAACAAATGCATTATAATGTATGTATAT
Organism: Podarcis erhardii; assembly: GCF_964252035.2. NCBI lineage: Eukaryota > Metazoa > Chordata > Lepidosauria > Squamata > Lacertidae > Podarcis > Podarcis erhardii. Next base: position 74,127,347 of record NC_138497.1, on the reverse strand, counting down.
CAGGAGAAATGCACACAAGTATGCTGACAATCTTTCATGAGGAGTTTGAAAAATGGCAAACCAGTGGCCAAAATGTGGTGAACAAAACTGACTGGAACTTTGAGAAGCCACCATGACAGATTCGTCGATAACACATTACAGCCTCGGCTGTCTCTAGGCAGGTTAAGGTAGCCCAGTGCACTGAACAATTGTGCCCTGCAGGGCAATTGATGGTTTGTGATTCCCACATCAGCATATGGTGATGAATGTGGTTGGTGCTGCGGGTCATAACATGTGGTGAAACACTTGATTTTCATACAAAGCACCTTGTGTGAGCCTCTCCTCCATTTCCTCCAGTAAAAAAGGATGCTATTCCCCCCCCCAACCTGTCATTTGACTGTCCCCTATTGTGTCCCCAACGGAAAAGACAAAGAACTTCTTTTCTGATGCATGCAGTGTTCAGAAAGTGCTGTGTCAGCTAGCTAGTTCAGCAGAACATGACTGACATGCAGAGGGAGAAAAAGCCACTGTAGAGTATCTATAGAATTAAAACATCTATACCTTTCCAGCACTGCAGCAGTAGCGTCATGGCCATTCCTGTAAAAAAACAGAAATCCTTGTTTTTCCTGTCCGCGGTCACTGCCTCTGTGGAGTTTTCCTGAAGCCTATTTATTTCAGTTTAATTAACTAATTTCTAAAACAACTACTGTTATAGGAATTCAAAGGTCTTATATATATATATATAGAGAGAGAGAATAAATGTTCATAAATGTACAAGGCAAACACACATGCATAAGTGTAATGTCTGAAACAGTACAGGACAGCAATCCTGAAGCCATTTTTGACTCCCCCAAATTGACTTCAAATATTTCGCTGCAAGGAGGAAGGAAATGGGAAAAGCTGTCCAGTTGTCTTTGGACTGTAGGGGCTTACACCTCCCTTTGCAAATACAGTCTGGCCAGTATCTGTTAAGCTGAGCAAACTATCAATATATGTAAGAGATTCCGGAACTAAAGTATTTACCATCACAAAAGAATGGCCAGACTATCCTGACAGACAGGTATTCTGCTGTAGACCGCCCCCCTGTGATGTATATATGTTGTTTTGGGAGGTAGTCTTGAGCTACAGGGGAGGCAATTTCAAAAGTCTATATAAGAGCTTGCACACCATTGTTCGGGGTTCCTCTCCTCCCTCCCTGCATGGAGGGAGTGGGGGACCCTGTTGCAACAGTTTAATAAAGATCAAGCTTACTAGCTGCTTTGCTTCTCAATATTCTCTGGTTGGCCTCTGTTATTTTCTCCTACCAATAGAGAACCTACATAAGGACTCTATATGGGCTCTTGGATACCCCATAAGGGATAAAGGAGCAGTATTTTTCTTATAACACAGTACTCTGTACAATCAATTATTTTTTCAGCTTATTTTGGGTCAGTACAAAAATGATTTGGTTTGTGGTCATAACTTCACAACAAAGCTATTTTTCAGCACTAGTGCAGAAATGGATCGTGCCAGCATCGTTCTTGCAGCAATAGCAGTTGGCAGTAAACTTTGTAAAGGCACACAATGATAAATTGACATTGGCATATGGAAACTTTGGTTCTGGTTAGCTTGACTTTGTTGGCAGCCTGGTACTTGTTAAACTTGACTTTTCCACATGGCCTTATGCTCATCTAAGCCAACTAGTTTATGCTACTCTTGCAAAGACCTGTGAGACCCCTACAGAATCATAAGGGATAAAGGAGCAGTATTTTTCCTATAACAGCTACTTTTGCTCATACAAAGCTCTGCATAACTGTACTCTTTTGGCTCCCCCAAATAAATCTTTCTGAGTTTAGATGCAAAGGTGAATCCTATAAAGCTACATTATCTTGAAGTAGCGTGCATGGCCATGGCACAGTAATCTTTCCTGGTGGAGAAAGGCAGAAGTCTATTTTCACATTTTCCACCTTTCCCCCCACCAATGGGCAATGGCGAGGCCCCTGTTCTTCCTTCTTATGGTCCTCTATCTTGGGCTAAGACAGGCATGTCCAAAGTCCATTTTGGGGGTCTAATCCAGCCCACCGGTTGGGTTAAGGTTTAATCCGGCCCCTGTGGGTAAAATCCTAAAAAAACCTCAACAACTTCAATCCTAAAAAAAGGTTAACTTTGGTTGGCCCTTCACTTCATCAAATCTGGCCCTCTTTGAAAAAAGTTTGGACACCACTGGGATAAGAGATCCCTTGAAATAGAGGACACTTGGCAGCCCTAGAAATAAGAGAACTATCTACTTTAAAGCAGGACATCTTTTCATGAATACAGTTGGTGGTGAATAATCCAGCCATGGGAACAATTAAGACAGAAAAAGCCTTTCCTTTGCTTGTGCCCTTTGCAATACAAATTAAGCACAACAGTTGCTTCACTAGAAATGAAACAGCTACTGTTGAATTCTGCGAGGGAAAACACACATTAAAAGAAAAAATCCAACCATGCAAGTTGGCTGCTTTCCCTTATCCTGCACTTTCTCACTAATCTAGTTCTGTCTCGCTAATCTCTAAAAACGCAGTACGGGTTTATTTATTTGTTTATTTTCAAAATACCCTCAAGCTGAGATTCTGCAGAACATGGGGCAAGTTTTGCCCAGGTTCGTTTCATCGGTTTCCAGGGCTTTCTAGGGGAAATGACCTGCAGAGTTCTTCCTGCCCTCATTTCAGTTCATGTTTTGCACCATATTTGTCACTGATTGCCAGGGCTGTAGAATGAATTAGCCAAAAATTGTTTTAGCAGAGCTAAAAAAAAAAAAAAAAAGAAAGAATCTGGATAAAAAGCAGAAGACATTGTTGGCAGACAGACCTGTTACTATGGTAGTTAATCCAGATTTTTGATGGCCCTGCTCATTAGATATCTGACTTGCGTATTTTCTTGGGCTTTATTGGCAGAGCTGGGCCTGGTCCAAATTCACTGAAAATGAATTTGTCCTAGTTGGGACTGGAAACTTTGTATGGATTTCTTGCATAAATGAGAAAATTAACTTGTAATATTAGGATTTGAAAATTGAATAAAATACTGGTTTACAGAAGAGAGAATGGTTGGATTTTAACAAGTTTGAATACTATATTTAGCTGCAGGACAGAGAACCAGAAGTCTTCTTATCTTTCTTTAATCCTTTCTCTCTCCTCATATTTTGCTTTCTCTCTCTTTCAGTCTTTTCATTTTCTTCTTTCTGCCCTTGTTCTTTTTTAGATTAAGCAGCTGTTTTATTTCAGTGTATTATAAAAAAGATACTTTGTAATGGGCATGAACTTCTGTATATTTTTGAGTAAGTATCAATAGATATTTTTAAACTGCATTAGCACACTGCAGAGGCCAAATAAATGTCATTCACTTAGGGATCGTTTCATTTTCACTGTTAACAAGTTTGAATTTCTGTAAGCAGCTATATGTGAGCACACCCTTCTTTTGCTGCTTTTTATATTTTGCAGAATCTTCTGGCTGTTCAATAGGATTTGGAAGGGACTTGAGAATTAATATTCTCCTTCCCTCTGCTAGGAACAACCTGTTCTCTGATGAGTTTTGCTTCTTGCATTGAGATCCTTCACCAATAAAGGCAGGACTCGCCCTGTTCCTTGAAGCCATTAGCCAAGACCCCAGAGGCTATGACACTCACTTCCACCCTTCTCATGAGATCAGAACAGGGCAGGGGAATCTCCCAAAACATGCTTAACTTCAGAAAAGTTAAGACAGCAGCAAGCTTATTTTCCAAAAAGACATCCCACAGTTGGGGAAATTCATCCAGCCTTCTTCCAAGCCTGGAGAAAAGTGGGGAGGGAATTCCTTGACCTCAGGGAGGTTTGGAAGATGTCTTGTAGGTTTTCAAACTTCTCTGAAGTTTTCTGCAGGCTTAGAAATGGGGAGCTCTCCCTGACATCATACTGAACCTCAAAGACCTCATCCTTCCCCTTCAAGGAGTCAAATGCGAGCCAAAATTTGTGGACCATTGTGTGTGTTTTAATGATATTAATATTTGTAACTTGTAAGATGTCATGCCAGACTGACTCAGGCAAAAATTGCAATTAATTAGATAAACGATGCCTTGTAACATATAGCAGAAAGCCAGAAGCAGTGCTCTTTTTTTTTTAAAAAAAAAAAAAAAGGTACTCTCATTTTGACTCAAGAAAATCACCATTTTATGGTTCAAATCAGGAAAAATAAATAAATAAATAAATAAATAAATACAGTAAATGGACAAAAGTACAAAGATTCACAAAATGTTCAGGGGTATGCATACCCCTGCGTCCCCCCAGAAAAAAAGCACTGACCAGAAGCATCCTGAAGGGACAAACCAAGGCTGCAATCATGTGGAGGACTCCCTGGTCCTGAATGGGGTAACTGTGCCCCTGAAGGACCAGGTGCACAACCTGGGAGTCATTCTGGACTCACAGCTGTCCATGGAGGCGCAGGTCAATTCTGTGTCCAGGGCAGCTGTTTATTAGCTCCATCTGGTACGCAGACTGAGACCCTACCTGTCCGCAGACTGTCTTGCCAGAGTGGTGCATGCTCTAGTTATCTCTCGCTTGGACTACTGCAATGCGCTCTACGTGGGGCTACCTTTGAAGGTGACCTGGAAGGTAATCCAGAATGCGGCAGCTAGACTGGTGACTGGGAGTGGCCACCAAGACAATATAACACCGGTCTTGAAAGACCTACACTGGCTCCCAGTACGTTTCCGAGCACAATTCAAAGTGTTGGTGCTGACCTTTAAAGCCCTGAATGGCCTCGGCCCAGTATACCTGAAGGAGCGTCTCCACCTCCATCGTTCTGCCCAGATACTGAGGTCCAGCTCCAAGGGCCTTCTGGTGGTTCCCTTGCTACAAGAAGCCAAGTTACAGGGAACCAGGCAGAGGGCTTTCTTGGTAGTGGCACCCACCCTGTGGAACGCCCTCCCACCAGATGTCAAAGAGAAAAATAACTACCAGACTTTTAGAAGACATCTGAAGGCAGCCCTGTTTAGGGAAGCTTTTAATGTTTAATAGGTTGCTGTATTTTAGTGTTTTGTGGGAAACCCAGCCAGATGGGCGGGGTATAAATAAATATTTATTATTATTATTATTATTATTATTATTATTATTATTATTAAATCAATTACCTGGGAGGAGTGGGACGTGGGTGGCGCTGTGGGTTAAACCACAGAGCCTAGTACTTGCCCATCACAAGGTCGGCGGTTCAAATCCCCACGATGGGGTGAGCTCCCATTGCTCAGTCCCTGCTCCTGCCAATCTAGCAGTTTGAAAGAACGTCAAAGTGCAAGTAGATAAATAGGTACCGCTCCGGCGGGAAGGTAAACGGCGTTTCCGTGCACTGCTCTGGTTCGCCAGAAGTGGCCTAGTCATGCTGGCCACATGACCCAGAAGCATAGCTGTCAACTTTCAACAGATTTGAAAATAAGGGACCAGCAGCCTTGAAAATAAGGGACCAGCAGCCAAAATAAGGGACCTGCAGCCTCACCTGTTCCAGGCACTCCAGCCTTCCTGTCCTCCTGCAGTCTGGTCAAACTCACGCTGGTAGCTTCGAGAACACTGTCCAACCAACTTTGTAACCAGAGGTTCAACTGAATAGAATCTGAATCACATGCACCACAAGGCCTATGCAGCCTCAACTTAAGATGGCTCCCTGGCCTGGCTTTGCACTGCAAAGTTTGCAGCAGCACGTGCAACAAAATGGCATCCAGCATTCAAAAAACCCCTCAGCTTGCATTAACTAGCCACACACAAGGCATGCAAGCTCCACCCCCCCCCCGGTCGTTCTTAGACTTCTTATTGGGTGAGCAACACAGCCAAGCAACACAGTTGGAGCCTCCCTCCTCCCTGGCTAGCAGGGAGGGAAGGAGAGGAGCTGCTTCCTTTGAAATTTAAGGGACATCATTTAAGGGACATTTAAGGGACATCCATCAATAAGGGACAGCAGCGGGACATGGCGCTGGAATAAGGGACTGTCCCTTCAAATAAGGGACACTTGACAGCTATGCCCAGAAGCTGTACGCCAGCTCCCTCGGCCAATAAAGCGAGATGAGCGCCGCAACCCCAGAGTCGGTCATGACTGGACCTAATGGTCAGGGGTCCCTTTACCTTTACCTTTACCTGGGAGGAGTAAGACACATTCAATTCAATGGGACTTTCTTCTGAGTAATAATTGTTAGGATTCAACCCTAAACCATATAAATATAGAAATCATGGTTTTGTAGAAATGGACAGGTAAGGTAAAAGCCACTGGATGGTTAAGTCCAGTCAAATTCGACTATGGGGTGCAGTGCTCATCTCCACTTTCAGGCCGAGGAAATCACTGTTTGTCCAGACAGCTTTTCCGGATCATGTGGCCAGCATGACTAAACCGCTTCTGGTGCAACAGAAACACCGTTTACCTTCCTGCCACAGTGGTACCTATTTATCTACTTGCACTGGCAGGCTTTTGAACTACTAGGTTGGCAGGAGCTGGGACAAAGCAATGGGAGCTCACCCCGCCGTACAGATTCAAACTGCCAACTTTACGACAGCAAGCCCAAGAGGCTTGGTGATTTAGAACACAGTGCCACTATGACTGAAAAGATCACTAAAATCCAGTTCTATTCATTCATATATGTAAGCATTGAATATTTTGATCTAGAGGCATCTGAGCATTGGATAGAACTAGGCAAAGTTCACCTCATTGATTTCAAGGGAAGGGGAAGAAAGCACTTACCACACATTCAGTCCTCCTACTAAAACCAACAAGACTCACGAATGCTTAGTTTGGCTTAGTTTACAACCCTTGTTTCAATTTTTGCTCTGTTAGACAACTGTCTCGCTGCTAGAGGTAGGAAATGTATAATATTACCTCTCCAATCAGTAAGGGACAAAGCATCTGAAATCAAAATTTAATTCCTATCACTGAAGCTTTGAAAAAGAATGCCCTTTTACAATTTGGTTAGAATTTACAGAACGCTAAAGTAAAGATGAGCTTTGTTTGCCTGCGCAGCTGGTGAGAAGAGAAATAATTGGATTTTATTCTTGTTTATCCATATATATCCTAAGGGGGCTTTCATGTTTTGCTTCTAGTTCAGGAGCAATGGATCACACTGACTCACAACTGCCAATAAAATACTGGAAGTCAGGAGAGCTTACTGTAAGAAAAGTTTCCATTGCCAGAGGTGTAATTCTCAAAATACATTCATTCACATGCAGAGGCAGAAACTGGAATCCCATTTATTAGAACCGCAGCCCAACTCAGACAGTGTGGCAAGCTATTTAAAAATCAGTGCTCTCAACAATATTGATGCCATCAAAAACATGGGACGAAGATTTCTTTGAGAGGTCTTTGGGAGACATCTCATCATTTATCTGGTACGAGAAAGGCAGGTTTCTATTATTTGAGCAAACCAAGCTGCTCACCATCAGCTGGAAGAGCTCCTTACTGGTTTACTTCCACCAGGGTTGGGGAACCTTCAGATGTTGCTGGAGTCTCAACTCTCATGGCCAATGGTCAGGGAAGCCCTGCCCCATCACATCTCCTGTGACACACAGTAAGGTAAAGGTAAAGGGACCCCTGACTGTTAGGTCTAGCCGTGGACGACTCTGGAGTTGCGGCGCTCATCTCACTTTACTGACTGAAGGAGCCGGAGTACAGCTTCCGGGTCATCTGGTCAGCATGACTAAGCCACTTCTGACAAACCAGAGCAGCGCACATAAATGCTGTTTACCTTCCCGCCAGAGCGGTACCTATTTATCTACTTGATGTGCTTTGGAACTGCTAGGTTGGCAGGAGCAGGGACCGAGCAATGGAAGCTCACCCTGTAGCGGGGATTCAAACTGCCGACCTTCTGATCGGCAAGCCCTAGGCTTTGTGGTTTAACCCACAGCGCCACCCGTGTCCCTGTGACACATAGTGACACGAAAATATGAAACCCTGCCTAAGAGATAAAATTCAGCAGAGTAATCTTGACACCTTGGACCAGAAATTTAGAAGCTAATCTCCCTGTATTAAGATGTTTTCTCTCTTTACCTTCTCCTGCTGCCATGAGTTATGGAAACATTTGAAAAACTGAATTGTTTCACAACAATTCCCTGATTTGACTTTGAAAGCTGCCCAAGTATCACACCATTTGATGATTAAAGCATATGGGGTTGCATGCAAAGTAACGCCCTGACAGCACAAGGATTTCCACCTGAACAACGCGATATCCCCCATCTCCTCTCCCTGTGCACCCCCTAAAATATGTTCTAGAGGTTCCCCCCACTCTCCAGAGCAGATTTGGGGAGTGCATGCCAGGAGCAGGGGAAATTCCTATTGCATCAGCAGAAATCCTTGTATTGACAGGGCATGCCCTGTTTAGGGAAGTTTTTAATGACTGATGTTTTAATGAATTTAATCTTTGTTGGAAACCCAGCCAGATGGGCGGAGTATAAATAATAAATTATTGTTATTAAATTATTATATGTTAATTGGATACCTCCCATTTTTAAAATATTTTAAAATAATAATAATAAATTTTATTTATATCCCGCCCTCCCCAGCCGAAGCCGGGCTCAGGGCGGCTAACAATAAAACAGTACAACAGTACAACACAACACTCTAAAACCCATCATTTGACAGTATTTGGTCAGTTAAATGCTACATCCCAATGAAGTGATTTTATTGTGCATTGCTTTGCACTGACTTACATTGAACCTCACCTGCTCACTCAGTTTGGAGAGATCCTTTTGGAGCTCTTCTGTTTTCTTGGGTTCTCTTAATTACAAATAATTGGATGCCATTTGCCACTTCAGTGCTTACCGCTAAATCCAGAACATTTATGAATTAAATAGTACGAACTATCCCAATTGCCATTTTGTACATCCCTCCATTGTGAAAAATACTCATTTATTCCAACTTAATCAGGTATTGGTCTGTAAAAGAGCATCCCCTCTTGTCCCATGGCTGGTAAATTTACTCTAGGGAGGTCGAAAGTCCTAAAACATACATGGACCAGAGAAGATGGTCAAGTTCTATGGGGGTAGAGGTAACAGAATACTGAAGCTATTCTACAGGCTATAAAGAATGAGATGATAGTGAAATCCTAAATTACAAGGAGCAGTTCAGCCCATAGAGGTTGAGGCGTCATGGTTTTTTTTTCAGCCCTCCACTCCTGCCACAATAAAAATATTTCTCCACGTGGTAAGGTGGTTCATCAGAGAGTGGGCTCTAATTGACATGAAGACGCCAGGTTTTCGTTCCCCAATGCAATTCTCCCACCTGAAGTAAAACAGACCAGAATTCTGCCATTTCATCCTGTGTATTTTGTGGAAGAACTAACCATATTCTGTGAAGATGGCGTCCCATACCAAGTTGAAAGAACCGAGTTCATCTAGTATGGCAGTTCCCAGTTTGTCAGGATTTTGTCAGAACATCCTAAACCTCCTATGACTCTTTAAATAAATAAAAAAAACCCATTTGCCATCACAATTGTGGTATCAGAAAGCTAGAGAAGACTTGTTACTTGCTGTTCCTGCTGGAGCACCAAGTCTGGTTTGAGATGACAGAGTGCCATCTAGTGATCAGATTAGCTGTTTTTTTAAAAAAGCCAGGACATGGTAGGAGTGTGCCGACTCAATCCTAAATTCCACAAATCCTAGTTTATAAAACCAACTCCCTTATCCCCAAACTCTTGAGTTCCACTTCCTGGAACTGTGCAAATCAGTAATTTACCAAAAGGGGCAGACATGCACTCAGAATTAAGGATCTTTGCATCCATCTTGGCCCAGGGAACTGAGCTCATAGTTCTTTCAGACACATTCCTCCCCTCCACCCTTATTCATTTAAGCAGCCTAATTTGGGGGTGGGGAAATTCTTGCCATTACACAGGGGGGAATGACCCTGCAGGCCTCTAGGTACGGTTTGGCTACAACTCCTACCATTCCTGAACTTTGCTCATGCTGGCTCAGGCAAATGGGAATTGGGACTCCAGCACCTGGAAGGTCAGAGGCTCCTGACCCCTTTATCAAACCCTTGTGAAGTCAGAAATCTTTTTTGGTTACTGCAAAACATATAGAGATCTATTTTCTACCCACCTCTAGCATAAAAGATCGCCACCTTCTCTCACTTCCACGGGTGTGCATGTGTGTACTCATCTCCTCATCCCAGTGGGAAACAAAGCTTTTCTCCCATGTCAGTACAGGAAAGAGACGTGAAAGCCCCCCCCCCCTCTCTCTCTCTCTCTCTCTCACACACACACACACACACACACACACACAGTGTGTGTTGGAAGTTTGGGTGCAACTCAGCTTGCAGAAGAGGGGTTTGCATAAAGACAAAGAAGTCAGCATAAAGGTACAGTGATAGTCTAGGAATATAATAAATAATTAAAAAATAATAATATATTACTTATACCCCGACCATCTGGCCAGGTCTCCCCAGCCACTCTGGGCGGCTTACAACAGTATGTTAAGAACACAATAAAACACCAAACATTTAAAACTTCCCTAAACAGGGGAATATGAAGGCTCCTCGCTCTTTCTCTGTTCAGACTGAGAAGTCTTAGGTTGTACCACCCTCACACTGACAGACTTCAAGAAGTCAGCTGGGAGCTATCCTGAGTAAAAGGAGCAAGGACGGCTGCCTTTTTTTAGCTTGTTAGGTTAGAGAACTAGAAACTTTCCTAGCCTAGTTATTTACTTCATACAATGAACTACTTTGTTATTTTTCTTACTCTACAAGCATCTCTGTGTGTGCTTGTTTATTTGCCTAGCTGGAGTACCAGCAATGATTTTTCAGAAAGAGCTAATGAAGTGTGGAGAAGTGGGGTTAAGAAATAAAGAGGGACTCTCCCAGAAGCAAGAATGAGGTCTGGAGTCATACGGAGCAGAGCAGAGGAGGCAAGAGGGAGGTGGCATTCACCAAACTAGGTTAGCGAAAATCTGGGATGTCTCCTGGTGCCACCATAACATTTACTTAAGAGCATTTTGGTTGGTGAAAAGGCATATTGTAAGCTAAAAGAAAGATGAGATGTCACCCTTTCATTAGAACATTAAAGGTTTCCTGAGAATAATGATGGAACAAGTGGGAAACAAAATTAAGCAGTTAGTTTTGCTTCCCACTTGATTTAAGCAATGGTGCAAATGGACCCATAATCTCAGTCTTCAACTCAGGACTTGCAAGAAATGTAATGATCTGATACTGTACATATTCTCACATAGGTCTTCCTGTTATAGGAGTTTTTGGAAATCATGTGGGGGGGAGTAAATATACAAACAGTTCTTCTTAAACGTTTTATTCATCATTCAAAAAGAAAACATTCCATAATCTTTTTACAAAAAAAGGCTTTGGAAAGATGGGGGGGGCAGTTCCTGCCCCTATTTTTCCAAGTTTTTTCCAGACCTTTGCACCTCTAGTTTCACAGCACTTTGCTCCATGAAAAACTATAGTTAACAAGTAGGAACAGGCATTCTTAAGGGATGCATTCCTTTAATTAGCTGCAATTATGTTACATCAATTATTTCAAAAAAAATTAAAGTGATAGTAAGAAGTTTTTGAGGTCCCCCTTATTACTTTTCTTATTTTCTTCAAGATGAAGCAGTCTTTTCAGCTGTGCAAAGTGGTCTTTGATGTTTCTCTGAGTCCTGGAGGAAGAACGAGGTGTTGATTGACCAGATGATGTTCTGGAATTGGGTGTCCCTCTGTTAGATCCAGAATGATGGTGGCTGACAGGTGTGGTTTTGTTTGAAGACTTCCCAGCTGATGCCTTTCTGCCCAAACCTTCTCTACTCTTCCCAGAATGCCTTGTTGTTTTCCCACATGCATTGCAGGTAACCAGCAGGACATTCTTTGCTTCCTTGTACTTCTTCAAAAGCTTTGTTTGTTTTAAATTGAGTTTGTAGCCCTTTGCTTCCCGATTAAGTAGTTTTTGTATCTGTGGAGTCACCCTCTTTTTAGGCATTAGACGTACCCTAACATTACCTGGAAGGAGAAACTGGAAACAGTAATGACACACTCGGTTCACAGAATCTTGGGTTTTGTCTTCTCTGTTGCTGAGTGTCCACAGTAAAAACCGTGCTTGGGCAGGGCAAGTGTCTGCCAGCTGCCGTGCTGCATCTTCCAAGTACTGCGGCCTCCCCATCGACTTGAACAGATCCAAATGTCTGTGGCAAATGGATGAGCTTCAAAGCGAGCGATGATGGAACTGGCCAGGACTCCAGCAGCCCACTCTCTGGCACCAATTACGTGACTGCCGGCAGAAGCAAAGTTAAAATAAAATAAAATGTTGTAAGAAACAGATTATTGCAGTTTGATTAATAGCTTGCAATGCAATACATGTAAGACCATTAAACAGAGGCAATTAATATTATTTTCCACTGCAGAATAAACACACATGTGGTTTCATTGGTGTTTTGTGCCCGTCCCTGGTACTCTGGATCAGTCATCACTTGCCATCAAGCACAAGTGTCTTCACCATTTTCTCTCTTTCAGTGTTGTTAACTGTAAAGGATAAACGAATATTCCCCAAAATTATGACTGGCTGACAAAGCAATTATTATTTGAGGACATTCAAACAATGTGCAGCCAAACACACATTGTTCTTATCTTATGTATTTTAATGTTCTTTATATTCTAAATCACCTGTGATCCCCAGATGAAGGCCAGAATATACTGTACATTTAATAAATAAATAAATCATATGGGACCCATTTTCTTGCTGTTCAAAAGGGTTGATCAATGAAGGCTGAAGCAACAGAAAAAACAACTTACTATCCGTCTGAACTTCAGCTGGGGAGTTGCCTCTGCATCAGTCACCCCACCCTTGTAATCAAAATTTGTATTAGAAAGGCTTTAGACAGCACCTGTATGAGAATTCAGAATAGAAAATTCAAGTAATAAAACACAAATAAAAACAGGTACTCCTAAGAGTCTCAAAGAGAAGTAATCAAATCACTAGCCCTGTATGCACAACTATGGAATTTCAAGTTAATGACTCCTTGGCCGAGCTGACATGCAATGGTGGTCATAATTTAAAGTTATTGTGCGTGGATCTTAGGCTTGTGTACCTGCCCAAAAATGCTTAGCATGAATGTAATCCTCTATCCCAAATTGCAGCCTGATTTGGCATGGTCAAAGACAAAATAATCACGTGATTCTGATGACTATAAACTGACCCCCAGGTTACTGAAAGGGCTACATTATTGGGGCTGGGGGAGTCAGAAACCCTGGCTATAGCAAAAAGGATCAGCTACATAGCAGACCATCACTCAGCACAAATGATCACATTGTGTGCGGGGGTCACATTCCAGGGCTGGCATGTATACACAAAACACTTATACCTGAACCACCCCCGTACAACCATCCTTACTTTCCAAGATGTGGTCATACTGTACAGAAGATTAAAAAGATGATTCTGTAGGGGTCTCACAGGCCTTTGCAAAAGTAGCATAAACTAGTTGGCTTAGGTCAGTGTTTCCCAACCGGTGTTCCGCGGCACAAAAGTGTGCCGCGGGACGTCGGCTGGTGTGCCGTGGGAGGGAGGCGGGCGAGTCGGGCGGCGAGAGGCGGGGCGGCGGCGGCGAGCACACGCGGGGCGGGGAGCGAGCTCCCTCCCACATCCCATCGCCCCGTGCTCCGCGCTGGTGTCCGCAAGCCTTGCGCACCCGGGGGATCTCCCCCCGGGAGCACAAGGCTTGCGGGCAGCAGCCTGCAGCGCGGAGCACGGGGCGCCCTCCAGAGGACGCCCCGTGCTCCGCGCTGGTGTTGGCCAGCCTTGCGCACCCGGGGGATCTCCCCCCAGGAGCGCAAGGCTTGCGGGCGGCAGCTGGCAGCGCGGAGCACGGGGCGCCCTTCGGAGGACGCCCCGTGCTCCGCGCTCGTGTTGGCAAGCCTTGCGCACCCGGGGGGCGCGTGGGGCGCCCTGAAACAGAGGGTTCCCCATGCTGCGGACTGTAGCCTGCCGCCGGACGCGCGGGGCGCCCTGAAGCAGAGCGCCCCTCGCGCCAGGCAGACATGGGCCAGCCCCACAAGCTCGGGGGACAGCGGGGAGGCGCAGCACCGCCATCCCACTGTTCCCCGACCTGGTTTTTTTGGGGGGAAATAAAGGAAAAAAAATTTTCCTTTATTTCCCCCCTCAAAAAAGTAGGTGCGTCCTATGGGACGGAGCGTCCTATGGGACGAAAAATACGGTACTTACTATTTCATAATAAAGTAATTATAAAATACTTTCTTTGTGTTTATTTGATTCCTATTAAAGAGAGTTACTTTATATATAGTCAATATAGGCACAGAGTTAATTTTTTAAACATTTTCTAATGGTGGTGTGCCTCGAGATTTTTTTCATGAAACAAGTGTGCCTTTGCCCAAAAAAGGTTGGGAAACACTGGCTTAGGTGAGCATAAGGCCATGTGGAACAGTCAAGTTTAACAAGTACCAGGCTGCCAACAAGGTCAAGCTAACCTGAATGAAAGTTTCCATATGCCAATGTCAATTTATCGTTGTGTGCCTTTACAAAGTTTACTGCCAACTACTATTGCTGCAAGAACGATGCTGGCACGATCCATTTCTGCACTAGTGCTGAAAAATAGCTTTGCTGTGAAGCTATGACCACAAACCAAATCATTTTTGTATTGACCCAAAACAAGCTGAAAAAATAACTGATTGTAAACCTTTGGAAGTAAACCCATGCAATGAAATGGAATTTACTTCTGAGTAAACGCACACCAAGAATGTAGGCAGCGGCCTTAAGCAGAGTCTAACCCTTTGGTTCATCTAGCATTCTAGCTCATAGCTATCAATTTCTCCAGGGTTTCAGACAGCAGTCTTTCCCAACCCTACCTAAAGATGCCAGGGCTTTTCCACTATGGGGTATATATGGCAAAGAGACGCCACACTTGCCACACGCACCCCAAGCAATTTGTAGCACTTTACCAGCTCGAATGATTGGCGGCGGGAAAAGCAGAAGCTGCAGCGAACGAATGAGTGAATGAAAGAAAGGCAGCAGGATCCACCCCAAGCAATAACAATCAATGAAGAACAGATACAAAATGAGAGGGCCACTCAAAGAAACTCACCTTGTCAGCCCAGCAGGTACCCCCATTCCCCCCCAAAAAAAAAACCACCCTCGGGAGAAAAACAACAATAAAACCCGAATCCTTCTCCAGCAGAGGACCGAACTAACCCAGCATTTTAAACCCGAGATGAAAACCCCACCGCTCTGTTGCACAGACACGTGGCGAGCAACCCCCGGCCTGCGCTGTTCATGTCACGTGGCGCGTCGGAACACGTCCTCTCCGGAAGAAGAAGGGCGCCTGCGTGCTTCCGCATGGAGCGGAGGGGCGGAAGTGACCTCACGCCCATTTAAACAAAAAAAAAAACTGGTTGACGATTACGAGGTGATATAAGAGGTGGGAAGAGGCGCTTCGGGGCCGGAAGTGAGGAAGGAGGGGGAGGGAGGCGTCCGTGAGGAACTTTTCCCGTCAGCTGGGCGAGGGAAGGAGGGAGATAGAAGGTCCTCTCGAGGGGCGGCAGGAGCAGCAGCGAGGCTGAGCGGCGGCGCCCCTCTCCGGGGGCGAAAGGGCCACGGAGCCCAGGATGGAGTTCCGCGATATCCTGCTGGTGGCGTCGGAGCAGCAGGGGCTGAGCGCAGTGCCGGTGAGGGCTGGCGGGGGCGCGAGGGAGGGAGGGAGGGAGGGAGGCGAAAGGACGGTGGGCGGCGGGGAAGAGGCGGCGGCGGCCCGTCGCTTCCCTTCTGGGTCCCTCTCTCTTTGCTCTCCCCGAAGCGGACTTTCTTCTGAGTCGAGTCTTCTCGGGCTCTTCTTTCTGTCTCTCTCGCTCCCGGGTATCCGTGCGCGCTTCTTGCTCTGCTTTTGTGTTGCTAATCTGTTGCTCGCTCAGCTGCCGGCGCCCGGCGAGAGGAGCCTGTTCGGCGAGGTGTCACCGGCGGGCGGGGGGGGGGGGGAATGCTTTTTATCAAATGCATTTCTCGCTTGAGTCACAGAAAGATGCCTTTGTTCAAAAGCTGCTGCTGCTGCTTTTTTCTTTTCTTTTTCTTTCCGGATAGCGAACACTTGACTTCAAATCCCTACCCTTTCCTCTTTTTTTAATCGCAAAAAATAACTTTAAAACTTTAGTTACAGATAGGTAGCCGTGTTGGTCTGCCATGGTCAAAACAAAATAAAAAAATTCCTTCCAGTAGCACCTTAAAGACCAACTGAGTTAGTTCTAGGTATGAGCTTTTGTGTGCATGCACACTTCTTCAGATACCTTAAAACTTTAGAAAACGAGACCAAAAAGTTGGTTCTCAGTTACCTCTACATATGCTGGGTTGCTAACCTTAAAATCGTTCTCCAGTTGATCTGAAGCTTGGCCTAAAAACGTAGGACTAATGTTTGCACTGAGGTTGTACAATGTCCAAGCAGAATGTGAGGGTTCAGGGAACTTTTTGGGTCACTTCTTTTTCTTTTTTAAAATTATTTTGTCAAAGTAATAATCATAAATAAAAATGTGCATCCCATCACCGAGACCATTCCATTGTAGCTATCCAACCTCCCAAAATTTCAACGCCTCTTGCGATGGTTTGACCCCTTTCTGTTTTAACAGTACAAATTCTACAAACACACTCCATATCTCCTCAAAATCCTTTCTCCTGCATATTTCCCATCTTACCTTAATGGCACATGTTAATTTATCATTAACAGCTCTATCCCACACCTCTTTATACCAAGTTGAATTCTTAAAGGGATTTATCTGGCTTATACTTTTTAAGAGAGCTTCTCCGGGCTTTGAAGATGTGCAGCAGGGTTCTCTGGGTGTAACAACAGCAGCAAAAGCCAGCCTAAGCATGCCTACTTAGACTTTAGGCGGATGCTTATTTAAAAAATAGCAGCTGTAGTTTATTTGTGACACTCAAATTTTGCAGACAGCACATATAATCAAATTGTGAGTTTTATAGTTATCTGACTTACCTGAATTTGGCTTATGGATGTGGGATATTTTAAAGAATCAGAATACAAATGGATATCTAGATTTGTTGTATCATTGAATGGCTGTATGAGAATTACAGTTAGCAAGGAAGTACTAAATGAAAGAGTTCTTAGGATCATGGTGATCATTGCATGTTCTTCTGGTAAAAGGTGTAAGATATTTGATAAAGCAAAGTTTATTTTAAAAAAAGCTTCAGGTGTTACAAAAACTGGCAACATAATATTAGTATTATGTAGCATTAGTTAAGGATAGGTAGCTATTGGGTTACAAAGGAGCTTACAATGATACTTCTGGTTATGAACGCTTCTGGTTACGCATGCTTCGGGTTACGAGCTCCGCTAACCTGGAAGCAGTTGCTCCTGGTTGCGAACTTTGCCCCAGGATGCGAGCGGAAGTCACAGATAAGAATGGTTTCAGCTTAAGAATGGACCTCCAGAACGAATTCCGTTTGTAACCAGAGGTACCACTGTATTGACATTTTCTTTCTTCCTTTTCCTGAAGAAGCATGTTGGGAAGAATATCCTGAGAGTTATGCCAC
Source organism: Podarcis erhardii (assembly GCF_964252035.2). Classification (NCBI taxonomy): domain Eukaryota; kingdom Metazoa; phylum Chordata; class Lepidosauria; order Squamata; family Lacertidae; genus Podarcis; species Podarcis erhardii. Next base: position 74,109,886 of record NC_138497.1, on the reverse strand, counting down.
CTTTTTTAGTATCTTAAAATTTGGTATCAAATTTTTCTCAAATACTGGGTCATGATGATCTTTTGGAAACTGTTGGTAAAATTCTGGTAAGAGACAGTGCCTTTAATTTTTTCTTTCTCTCTCCTCCTACCCATATAATTAATTCAATACAGCATTAAATAGAATAGCTTAAGCTTGGTCCAGTGCACCATGGGTGTAGAAGTGTGCATGAAGGATTTCCTATTTGTCAGAGGTTCTCAGGCTTTTTATCCTCAGGGCCCTCTGGAGATGGCTTCAAATTACCCTGAGATCCACCAGTCACAAAATGGTGGTTCAGATGTAGAGCCAGTCACACAGTAGTGGCAGACAGAGGCAGAGTTTGGCATAATCAGCTTGCGGTTACTGACATCACTTTCTACTGATATCTGATCCACCTTCAGAAATTGCTAAATTATTTGCCACAGTATTTTCCTTGTGGCAGGGAGTTCCATAGCTCAGCTTTCCTCAAGCTAAGTACATACATTTGCTCAGCCTCCCTATTTTAGGCAGTGTGCGCTTATCCAGAGGCTGTAAGTAGAGAAGGCCTGTTCATTTATATTTTTCCCTTCCAGCCCCCCACCAATGCCTCTCAAAGTGTTTTTACCCATCTGCTGTATTCCCCTCCCCCAATTCTCTTTTCATACTCAACTTAATTCCCTCCATGCCAAACTCCCGATATTTTTTATCCCAGCTTCCTGATCCTTTTATATTCACACCTTTTATATCAGCTTCTCTCATCCTCTTCCTTTCTTTTCCTAGTTTATTTATTATTGGTTCATTTATTTATTACCATAAAAATGAATCTTTTATTTCAGTTTCTAATTTCCATAAACACTTACTCTGGTCCTTTCCTCTCAGAGAAGGGAGTGCCTCGCTTCTCTCTCTCTCTCTCTCCTTGTTTCCTGGACACTAGAGTGCAAGAAGTTGCTGATACAGGCATTGGCCCAATCAAAAGTCTATCACATGGTTAGGAGACTAGGCAGGTAATTGAGGAGGCTCTGGACAGGCTGTGGCACTGAGGCCAACCTCAGAGTGGCCCAAGACGCACTGGTATGCACCCAGCCTTCTGTTTGAGGGAGCCTGCCCTAGACTAGAGCATAACAGAGCTCTATTCTCCCTGTGGAGTTAGAGGGAGCAGACCATTGTCCCTTCATCACACTTCCTTGGTCAATTGTAGTGGGACAGAGAGGACTGGCTAGAGATTTTGGAGTTAATGGACTGGCACGGTGCATAGCTGTCAAGTGTCCCTTATTTGAAGGGACAGTCCCTTATTCCAGCGCCATGTCCCGCTGCTGTCCCTTATTGATGGTTGTCCCTTAAATGTCCCTTAAATGATGTCCCTTAAATTTCAAAGGAAGCAGCTCCTCTCCCTCCCTCCCTCCCTGCCGGCCAAGGAGGAGGGAGGCTCCAACTGTGTTGCTTGGCTGTGTTGCTCACCCAATAAGAAGTCTAAGAACGACTGGGGGGTGGAGCTTGCATGCCTTGTGTGTGGCTAGTTAATGCAAGCTGAGGAGGTTTTTGAATGCTGGACGCCATTTTGTTGCACGTGCTGCTGCAAACTTTGCAGTGCAAAGCCAGGCCGGGGAGCCATCTTAAGTTGAGGCTGCATAGGCCTTGTGGTGCATGTGATTCAGATTCTATTCAGTTGAACCTCTGGTTACAAAGTTGGTTGGACAGTGTTCTCGAAGCTACCAGCGTGAGTTTGACCAGGTTTCAGGAGGACAGGAAGGCTGGAGAGTCTGGAACAGGTGTGGCTGCAGGTCCCTTATTTTGGCTGCTGGTCCCTTATTTTCAAGGCTGCTGGTCCCTTATTTTCAAATCTGTAAGTTGACAGCTATGGCATGGTGACGGCCCTATTATATGCTGTGGAGGATGGAGGAAACAGGGCTTTGTTATAACCTTTGGAGACTTTTATGTGATGCCACATCCTCAGGGGATGGATCAAGCCCAAGATATATTTTCTATGAGTAGACAGCATGATGATTTAAATGCCTATTGCAGGTCTTTTTATTTAGTCCATGTCTTGATTTTAATTCTCCAGAAAAACACGCAAGTCTCAGTCTAACGAGAAAACGTTCTTCTCTCTGTATCTCATTCATAGTGTCAGTTGAAATATTTGTTCTAATGTCCCAAACCTGGGTTGCTGTGGTTTCCTCAAACAGTGTGCAGCTATACTCTTTGCTGACGTAGGAAAGATGATGTATTAGCAATTCTATTTTAAATGCCTTGCAGGCAAATCAATGCATGCTTACTATGAACTAAATTCCACTTAAATCAGTGGGGCCTACTGTCAAGTAAGTGCTCATAGGATTGCAGTCTTAGACAAAAACTGGATACAGAAAAAAGGCCGGCAGCAAATATATCCTGGACACCCTTAGCACAGTTGCACCAAATAGCTGTTCAATATGCATGTCTACTACACATGTAAAAAAAACGTTTCTTTTAACTTCTCCATACAACCAAAAAAACCACCATTCCAATTCTTATACTTGACCTTCAGTTTTCAAAGTAGGTTGTATAAGGTGACTATATTTTTTTAGCCATAACATTCCCCCCCCCCCCCCCAAGCTGGAGACTGCTCTTCTAGATCAGAGGTGGATAACCTGTGGCCTTTCAAGTCTTGTTGGGCTACAACTTCCATCTTAGCCAGGCTGATAGGAGTGGGGAATCCCATTGCTTGGAGAGTCACAGGTTTGACAACCCTGTCACAGATGCTTTCAGGTCTCTTTTCACATAAATCTTTTATGAATAGTTCATTTTCAGCAATGCCTTCTTCTGTTTTAGTAATCTGAAAGTTTGGGCCGCTCTTCAATTTAAAATAGATTAAATAGAAATTTGAGTCTTGTAAGTGCTCCTGAATACAATACAGATTTCAACATTTACTAGATGAAAGGACAGCTGCAAGTGCGAAGGGTTGGTTGTCAGAGAAAGAGAGAAATTGGTGTTCTTCTTGGGAACCCTGACACAAAACAAAGAAATAGATGCCCCTCAGGGTCCCTTCTGACTCTACAGTTCTATGCAAAATAGGCTTCAGGTGAAACTAGGCATGGGGACAGTCCCCTAGAAATCAAGGAATGACTGCAACTTGATACAGAAAGCATTCTTATATACTTCTGTGCTACACGTTTGATTACTATTAGCCAATCATGTGGCTGCAATAAAACTTTCTATAATAGTTACATCCCACTGTTGTCTAAACCGGACAGAAATCTCTTAGATACTTTGAACCCTCCCCAACCTTCTCATTATAACAATATTCATCAATGTCCATCTATATTAATTACCTTATTTATTAGCTGTCCACCAACATCTGCTTTCATTTATTTTGTGATTAATACATCCATTCTTATATATTGATATAATATTAATTGCAATCGTTCTGCCTAGCCAGTCTCCCTTCAGCATTGCTATGGCAATTGACCTCCTTGAATTCTTTCAGTCTCAGGACACTGGCTGCTGCTTGTTCCTTCCTAAAAGCAAGTGAGGTTTTTTCCTAATGAGAAGGGTTAGTAAAAGTTCATGCAGCTTTTGCTAGGCTACAATATATCAGGAAAATGGAGTCTAAGCTACTAAAAGGGATTTAATGAAAGCAAGAAACTACTGTATAGATTCCAAATAGGACAAGTAAATGGAGTTTTCGCTTTCAAGAGAACATATTACATGTTTTGAAGATGCTATCAGTAAAGTTCATGTTTTATTAAATGCGTATTGCCAGTGTGTGTGGATCATGATCTCTTCATGGGAAAAGTGATTTAATCAATGAAAAGGAATCACAATTCAGAACAGGGGCTTTCCAGGTGTTATTGGACTCATCCTCCTATCTGACCCAGCCAACATAACCAGTGTTCGAGATGGTAGGAATTGTATTCCATGAATATCTGGAGGGCCACAGGTTCCCCACATCTGATTTAGAAATATAATTTCTGAAAGTGTATTTCTCTTAAAGAGCTTGTGCTGAATGAAATCTCAGAAATGATTAATAAAATCTTGAGCATTTACTACAATTTTATCTTTATTGTTGACTTTGGGAAGTTCATCTCTTCCTGTAAGCTAGCAGAGTTAGTTAAGATTTGCTTTCCTGTGGTTGCGGTCCTAGGCAACATTGAACAGCATTCAGAGGTTCCTTTCCTCTGACAGGAAGTCTGTTCCTCCAGCAGAAATAATCTTTCTGTTCAAATTATCTTCCATTGGAAGAGAAGCATTGGATCCAGCCCATTAACTTTAAAAGTCTTACTTATTTTACATCTGAGTAAACATGACTAGGATTGGACTATTAAAATGTATGTATTAAGTTTTCCTGAAGGTAATTTCAGATTTGAGACACTTTAAAAACCATTATCAAGTAGTAAGCAGTTACTGAAATGTTACTGCTAAGAAGGATTTTAGGCTGAAACTATTCTTTGCTAGATAGTGAATAAGCACATTGATGATCATTTATATGAGAAATAGAAACAATAATGTATTGCATCATGTCTCGCTAAAATTATAGAGCTGTTAGTTCATCTCCCTTAGGGAAAACCATGCTAAGCAATAATTAGCTGTTTTCAAAATGAAGTGACTATTGGGCTTAGTAATGCTTCCACTGATAGCTCAGTTGTTGCTATAGATAACTCAAGATCTGACCCAAGTATGTAAATATCTATTAACTTGATTTAAAAAGTAGTCCTTGTTATTGTTCAACAGTAACACATAGGGTCTGTGTAGCGTAGGGAATGAATCTGGCCAAAGGCAATGTGATAGTATAAGATAAAAAGAGAAAGTATTTTCAAAGTTTGAATTATAACATTTAGAATTTCTACATGATTTTGTCTTCTTGTTAAGCTGTAGTTTCAGAAATAGCATTGGGATCTTCAAATAAAGGGCTACTACATTCTTGTTATTTTATTTTATTTTTTAGCTCCACAGCAACTCTGTGGAGTGGGTCATAGTTCAATATCTGGCTCAGTCAGGGTTGTGAGATTTCTTCATTGTACTTATGACAACTGTCTACTTCTATCAAAGTAAAGCCAGGTGGTGGTATCACTCTTAGTATGGAGAGGGCAGGGTTTTAAAAGACACCTGCTCTCTTTTAAAGAGGGGATAGATGCTAATTTTGGAGCTAACATAGTTTTGAATCATTTTCACCAATATTTCAAGGCATGGAGGGTGTAATCAAGTTTTACAAAATGAACTTTTAAAGGCTTTTGTGGTTTTCAATTTCAATTATCGCTTAAATGCTGTGTAACAACAGCCATCTGCAGTTTGCATATTGCTACAGCTTTCAACCCTACAGTTGCCATCTGGAGGTGCTCAGAAAAGGATAATCAGTGTTTTAAAAAGCACACCAGGAGAGTTTGACCTGTGCTTTTCGCCACTGCGGACAAGTCTTTGTATAAAGCTGGTACTTTTATCAAATAAAGAGAATGGAATGTTACTGCCTGTCTAGCTTGTTCACTGAGTTGTTGAAGGAGAGAACTTGTAGCTGCAGTAGACTTTTATACCTCATACAAGCTACGTGTTGTATAAAGTCTTGTATTAAAGTATTTGTTTTAGTGTTCCTTATTTCATTGAGAAGGAAAATCAGTATATTCTAAATTGGTAATTATAAACATACCACTCTCACACACACATATAGTTACAGGTAGGTAGTCGTGTTGGTCTGCCGTAGTCGAAAAAAATTTTAAAAAATCCTTCCAGTAGCACCTTAGAGACCAACTTGGTTTGTTATTGGTATGAGCTTTCGTGTGCGTGCATGCTTCTTCAAATACAAAGAAGATTGGTATCTGAAGAAGTGTGCATGCACACAAAAGCTCATACCAATAACAAACTTAGTTGGTCTCTAAGGTGGTACTGGAAGGAATATATATATATATAACATAAAACAGCTTTTTTCTTATACAGCTAAAGAAGTAATTACAATTAAATCTGACCATGTTTAAACACTCCCCCCCCAAATAAATCACAAATTAAGTACAAAAACTCTTACTTGCATAAGCACTGAGACAGCTTTTTGAATAATATATAGCCTGTATTGTGTTATATCTATGCTCTTCTGATATTGTTATACTTCAGTTTCCATTAGCTCCAACCAACATAGCCAGTGGTCTGAGATGATGTCATTCAAAATGTTGTGATAAGAGGGTTTATGACGTATTGTGGCATGTGGTTGTGGCCAGTGCTAAGCACCTTAAACACCACTGAAATCAATTGCTGAAAAGGCTTTTATTGTTAAATTGCCCAAAGCCCCCAACCTGCTGTGTACAGTAGCTAGAAACCTAGAGCCTTAGAAATTGGTGTGTGGTTCTGACATTTTGTCTCTTTTCAGAAAAGATACAGTTTAGCAGTAGGCCCTCCCAAGAAGGATCCAAAAGTGAAAGGTGTTCAGTCAGCAGCTGTGAGAGCTTTCCTCAAGCGGCAAGAAGAGGAACAAAGGAAAAAAGGTATATTTTTAAATTATCTTTCTCCTCCCAAGAGCCACTGTCACTTATTTTTGGTGATAACTGTCTTCTGTTTCCTTTTTGAATATTGTTGCCATAGTTCCCTCATTTTTGGATGTGTATTGGCTTCTAGAATCCTCTGAAAGCAGTGGCAAAACTTAAAAAGTTGGTTCATTTCCTCCCCTCTGTTCTGCATTTAGAACTGTATTCAGATTACTGAAGCCCATGCAAGGACTTCTGTGAGCACAACAAGGCTTCCCACCTTCCCTATCAATATCTCTGGGGTAGTACAGCATGCAGCGAGCAGGGAGAGGGGGAGATCATTCCATCAGGCAAGCAGGAATTCCATCAATGCTGCTGGGTTGTTTGGAACATCAGAGTGTTGAATTCCTCTCAGTTTGTACAATAGCTAGAAACTACAACATCACAGAGATTGGTGCATAGTTTTGACACCTTGTTCTTTCAAAGCAAGTTTTATTTAACAGGCTTTTTGACAAATTCCAGAAGATACTGGACAGAACTGCTCTTTGAAAGTCCTCCTCAGTTTTGCAAGCAGTTGCCCATGTTCAATGGGGAGTGGCTGCCTGAGAAACCCAAACCCACAGCCTCCTGGGTGTGCTGAATTAATTGTGCAGTTCTTTAGATCTCAGTCCACCCTTGTGTTTAAAGTGGAGCTCTTAATTAAAAGTCTGCTGTGTTATTTCCAAGGGTAGCTTTTATGTTCTATGTCTGCTATTTGATTGCTTAGATAGTTTGTAGTCAGAATGTAAACTCTGAGCATGACCTTTACAATGCACACTAGCCATTGCAGTTTTTCAAGCTATCCCAATATTTTTCAAGCGCAAAAAATATTTTACATAGGAACTTTCCTTCTTTCACAGTCATTGAAGAAAAAAGAAGAAAAGAAGAACTTCTCGCTAAACGTGTAGAACTGAAACATGACCGAAAAGCAAGAGCTATGGCTTCACGGACGAAGGACAATTTCCGTGGCTATAATGGCATTCCTGTTGAAGAGAAGCCTAGAAAGAGGCAAGGCCGTGAAAACAGTTCTGAAGGGAACACAGAAGGAGGTGAATGCATGACAGGTGATGAAATGGAGCAGTTTGAATATGATCAGACAGAATCGGAGCATGAATTGGAAGAATATGCAGAAAAGCCTTCCAAAGCACCAGTGAAACCAAAGGCGCCTCCCAAAAGTGCACCTCCAACATTGAACTTTAGGGACCTTTTAAAGCTGGCTGAAAAGAAACAGTATGAACCAGTTGAAATAAAAGTTCCTCTGAAAAAGACAGAGGAAAGACCCATGACAGCGGAAGAACTGAGAGAGCGAGAATACTTAGAGCGGAAACACAAAAAGGGGGTTATACTAAAAGAGAAAAAAGTTGGGAAAGAAATAAAACAGGTCACTATATCAAATTCTTCCAAGAAGGAATTTTCACAGAAGGCGCTCATAAATTCTAAACATAGTAAGCATTCAGCGGACAAACATTCCTTGTCGAAAGGAAGCCTTTCCTCTCAAAGTAGTACTGACAAGAAATCCAAGGGACCAGCTTTAAATGAAAAGCATTTGAAGTTGTCATCTGCCTCCAAACCCAACCCTTCTGAGAAAGCAAAACCTGCACATAAGGTCCCTTTGAAAAGCCCATCAAACAGCAGTCAAATTAAACCAGCATCTAATGGGGGTGGGAAATCTGGACCTAACTCCCATACCCCAACTTTGAAAACGGCTGCAAATGGAATTCTCAGGCATCCATCTGCTAAAGAAATTGGTCTGAAAAAAACTACTAGCCAAACAAAACCAACTGGTGTGGCTCCTTCCCAGCATGAAGGTGTTAAAAATGTCAGCTCCAAGCAAGCAAGCCGAAATTCAGGCACAGGAGGACCTCTTCCACGAGCAAAGAGCAGCTTGAGTACAGGTCCAGGTCGGCCAAGCAGCAGTTTGATTGTTGGACGTGGACCACAGGGCAATAGTTCAGGCATGGTACCTGGACGATTAGGTGGCGGCTCGGGATCAGCGCAACGAAGCAGCAGCTCAAGTGCGGGACTTGTACGGCCAGGCAGTAACTTAGGTGTGGGACCTAGCAGACCAGGCAACAGTTCAGGACCAGTGCGTTCTGGAAGTAGTCAAAGCATAGGACCCGGGCGGCCAAATAGTCTAAATGCAGGACCGGCAAGAGGTAGTAACTCAGGATTGGGACCAGGCCGGCCAAACACCACTTCAGTTGGAACTCTGAAACCAAAGTGTACGGTTGTATCAGAAACGATCTCTTCTAAAAATCTGGTACCACGACAAGGTAGCGGACAAATGAATGGAATGAGGCCATTTCCACAGCAAAGACCCAGGATCCCCCCACAAGGTATCTTTAAAGTTTGAGTTTATGAATAATTTGATATGTACTCTTTGTTTCATTCATACATTTGTTGTCTCACTGTAGCTGTTTGGACTTGGAGTTGCATATCTTCCAATCTAGTGCATGTTAGTTGAATGTGAGTTCCATTGAGTTCAGTGGTAGTACAGTACTCCGAGAATTTGTATAGGAACTCATTCTACCATAAACTTTGTAAACAAAAAAAGCAAAGCAAAACATGGACTGTTTTTCAAACTACTTTGCAGATTTGATTGCTCCTCACAAACATACGTATGATAGAGCGTAGGAAACCTTAGATAAATTTTATTACCTTGTTAACATCGGGTACATTTATGTGATTTCTGGCTTCTACAGGCTAATGCAAATTCAGTCTGAGCAGGAAAGGCTGTAACCGAGATATTGTGGTTGATATTAATTCCACGATTGATTTAAGGGGTAAGAAGCTCCCTTGATCTGAAGCATAGGAATCACTCCAGTTGGGGGAGGGCAGAGTTGAGCTTTATTTTTCTTGGAGCAATCCTTTGCCAAGGCAGACAGGATTTCAACTTAATCTTTGCAGCAGTCAGTAGCCCTTACTCTCCCATAACAAAGCTTCTCTTATTCTAGATTAGCTTGCTGCAACTCCAGTGCTTGTACTGTTTGAAGAAGCGATGTCAACCATTTTGGAGAGGGAGACGGTGCTGGAATGCTGTAGATGTACACAGATAACCCTTTGCTGCTAAGCACAAATCATCCTTCGCCTTGCCCTGTTTTTCCAAATCTGGGCCTAACATGTCAGGCAGATGGAATTAAGTGCAGATTTTGTGTTCTAGTGTAGAGAAACTGCATGGGAATTATCCCCTCCCCCCCCAAATAATACTGGGCAATTCAACTAACCTGAATGTTGGAAGATTCAGGACAGATAAAAGAGAACTACTGCATACAGCACATACCGGTAGTTCAACTATGAAATTCATTTCTATAAGATGTGATGGCCACCATCTTAGATATGTTGAAAAGTGAACTGGAAGCATTAATGGAGGATAGGGCTTGCCATGATGTTCTACTGCCACTGTTGGAAGTCTGAATCCCAGTTGCTGAGAATCTCAAGTGAGGAGAGTTCTGTTGCACTCAGGTCCTGCTTGCAAACTTTCTATAAGCATCTGGTTGGTCACTGTGAGAACAGGATGTTGGACCAGTTGGGCCTTTAGCCTGGTCTATGTCCTTGTGTCTGGTACATAATAATATGTCTGGTACATAATAAGCTACCTAATAATGCTTGAAGCAAAAGGCCTAGAAAACACACACCATTTAGTATTCTTATTATGAGGAGGATTTCAGATTTGTATTCCAAGAGTAGATTTGTTGTGTTGATGCAATACGCCCCTGCATTTGAAAAGAACATTTCTTTTTGCCAAGCCGTTTACAGTGATCCAACCAAATTTGTTACTTAAATGCTGGGTAGCAGGGATGACTAACTTGTGTACCTTCAGATGATGATGAACTCACATCAGCCCCCGTCAGCCATGGCCAGCAATCAGAAATGATGGAACTTGTAGTCCAGCAACATTTGGAGGGCCGAAAGTTAATCTGCCCCTGCATTACACCAATAGCTGCCCAGAATGTAACCCGTGTAAAGCCTCATGAAGTGACTGTATTAGCTAGTGAAAAACCAATGCAGCACAAAAATAAATGTTGCAGCAGGTTTGCAAGTGTGTATTACATGTCTGAATTTCACCCCTTAGGTTTTCCAAGACCATCTCTTCCACCTATTACTAGTAAAAGGCAATATGAAGACGATGAAGATGAATACGATTCTGAAATGGAGGACTTCATAGATGATGAAGGAGAGTCCCAGGAAGAAATCTCTAGACATATTAAAGAGATATTTGGCTATGATCGGGCTAGGTGAGAAAAATAATTTTGCATCATTTTATACCATTGTGTAGTTATGACAATCTCTATAACATTCATGTAAAGTGCATAAATAAAATCCCCGATACAGTTTCATAATTTAGTCTGCTTGAGTACTTTTGAAATTGATCAGGAGCTCCTCAAAAAAACAGAGTTTGAGCAAAAGTTCTCAATGGTTTCTGTCAACTATAATCGAGGATAAAAAATATGAATGTGCATGTACTCAAAAAATGCAAGAAAGGGGCTGATATACTACTATATGCAGCCTATTTATTTACTAGTATTTGCCAAAGCCATATGATTACTGAGACTAAAGATCCCCACCCCTGCACTGAAAGGAACTGACTTGGTCCAGCCATATAATTATAAGGTTACTTGAAACATATTTCTGTTTTATTTAAATGCATATACAATTCTGGTACTGAAACACATGCATTTATGTATTATAGCAAAAGTGAACATACTGCATTTCATTTTGCCTATTACTCTCAGATATAAAGACGAAAGTGATTATGCCTTACGTTACATGGAAAGCAGCTGGAAGGAGCAACAGAAGGAGGAAGCCAAAAGGTAAGCAGAGTTGAATCTATCCACTTCACTCACCCAGATTTTGGTCATTCATCAAAAAGAAACAGTCCATTAATGTGATTCCAAATAATGATGAGTTTGGCATCATTGTGAGCCATGGCAAGCAATGTGAGCAAAATGGTTGAAGTCTCTGTGAAGTGACCTCAAGGGAAGGGGAGATTTTTGGCGAGAGAAGCTGTGGAAATGATTCAAAGTCAGCCATGAATATATTGGCATACTGTGGAGATCTGCACGTTTTCATCACAGTGCTGTTAACCTGAAACCAAAAGCCCTCCATAAATTTGAAATAAGTGAGGACAATGTGACCAACTTGGTGGAGAGATCAACTGGGATAATATTCCTGATGGATTCTTACCCATCTTTGTTAGTGTATAGAGCCTCAACATCCATGCTTGCTTGAAGGATGGTCACTGGGAAGACTGTCAAAGACTGTAGCTTCCTCAGAAAGTCAGTGATCTCCTGAAAACAATTTTAAATATTGGGCCCAAATGGAGACAATGATTTTTGTCCCATTAAAAATGTTCTACTCAGTGAAGCTAAGATGATTATAGGGACCAATTCCTGCTATTGTGAGTTTTTTGTGTACTTATTTAGCATATATTGAAGCTAAGACTGTAATTCTTGTATTTCATTGCAATACTTAATACATTTTTCACCTAACCAACTCTGTCGGCAGAAGCCCTGCACAAGGACCTTTGCTTGTGCAACAGTGCTTTCCCATGCCTCTCCCCACAGGCCTCTGGGGAAGGGTCAGAATAACCCCTAGAACAGAATGGGGGGTATTGTTCCATCTGGCAAGCTGGGATGCTTGCACAGGCAGAATGATTGGAAGAATGGAACATTTAATTCAAGCAGGTCTTTAAGCTGCTGCAAAACAGTCCATGGCAGGGGTTGCCAACCTGGCACTAATTGGCTTTTATTGGTGCCCTGGGAAAACCACCGCCCCCATTCTGAGTTTTCATTTAAAATAAGCAAGTGTCTAGCTCTCCTAAAATGAAAGTTATTGGGCAAAATGTACAGGTACCTTCTCTGTGAGGGGAGTGTGATGTGGCCACCTTGTATATTTTTCCTAGTACAGAAGAATGCCCTCTGTTGTTATTACATAGCAATTATATGTGTATTGCATGGTCTCCACAATTGGCTGGCTCCCCATAGTGAGCATAAGATTGTCGGAGTTAAGTTTTCTCTCTAATTTTGTGTTACACCACACTGTCCATGTGCACTATTTTGTGACTAGTGCCCTCAGGACTCTCCTGAAATTTGTAAAATGTCCACTGCTCCAAAAAGATTGTTGGTCCCTGTTCTGTGGTTTCACTGCAACAAGCTTACATGCCTAGGCCTCCGGAAGTGTACTGTACAAAAATAGAATATAAACGCAATCAGTTTGGTTTCCTGTCTGGTCATATATAGGATTGTCTGGAGGTATTATTGATCCTTGTAGCATCTTCAAAGCAACACGTGAATACAAATTTCAGCTGCTCTAACTCTCTATATTTATACTCTTAATTGGGGGATATCATTATTGTTCAGGCCAATTGCAGCAGCAATTACAATTAGCCAGCCTTTCTTTATATAGCATGTTTTTAGTATTGGGTAGGCTTGTAACCTTGTACCGTCTCAATATGTTATGGGAGCCATTTATTTTTATTTTTCTATTTCCAGTCTAATTGTAGCATATTCCAGTGCTGTTGCATCCCTGGCAATGTAAGGCAGTTTCTAATATGGCTTCTTTAGGGCATATCCTAAACCTAGCTAAGATTTCTGCAAGCTGTCTAGTAATGGGAAATTGTAAGAGGGTTATGTTGATTTCCTCCTGGCTAGGGATTTTTTGTGCTCCTACATTTTGGGTTTAATTATCTTCAGATTTTAGTGTAACTAAATCTTTATTCCGCAGCTTGAGGCTTGGGATGCAGGAAGATCTAGAAGAGCTAAGACGTGAAGAAGAAGAATTGAAACGAAAGAAGCAGGCAAAGAAGCTGAGAACACGTTAATCAATTTGCCATAGCTATGGTTTTCTTGTTATTCTTCCATTTCTCCCCCCCCCCCCATTCTGCTGCTTGTTCCAAATTTCAGCTTTAGTTTTACTTTGCATGTGAAAGGGTAAAAACTTGAGTAGAAAATGGAAATATAGAAATATGGTTCTTTAATTTGACCCACAAATTCATATTTTTAATATTTGCCAATGCTTCCTTTTTATAAAATAAATGCACTAATTGAGAATATAGACGGAATTAAAGTGGAAATGAATGTTACTACTGCCTAAATTAGTTCAAGGATGCCAGCAGACTACTGACTGACTATGCACTGGCTTGCAAAATGTGGGCCCTCACACCAGTACGACAGCCTGCATTCTTCATTTTACTTTAAAAAGGAATAATGTTGTTTGTGTCCTGAGTCAAGATGCTTAAATATCATTCTTCCCATTCAGATAAAGCACAGATTAAAAAAATGTCGCTGCTGTTCTTGATGTTGAAAGCAATATTGACCTGTATTGGAGAAGATTATTTGAAAAAGCAATGTTATCATGAAAGGTCATGAGCATTGTCTTTGCAAACTAATAGACTGAACCTATCCCCTAGATGTAGCTGTTGTGGAATAAACAGACAGCAGTGCCTGGCATGAAGAAAAGAAAACAGCATCATACATGCCAACAGAAATCTCATCCTGCCCCGCCCCCCGCAAAGCTAACTTGCTGGTTCTAGTAATATAAGGTTGTTTCTCTGGCTTCTTGAATTCAGTAGAGTGGGGCCTTGGGAAACCCTGTATCTATTCCCATGTGTTTGAAGTCTTCCTTGAGCTGATAAGAGTCAGTCCACTCAGTGGCGTAGCGTGGGGGGTGCCAGGGGTGCCGGCCGCACCGGGCGCAACTTGGGCGGGGGCGCACTCGCACTAGCAGCTCTCTGCCCCTACTAAAATCCACGGGTTAGGGAGCCCGCGCTCGCTCGGCTTGGCGAGGAGGTCGCAGAAGGGGGAGAGCAAAGCCTTCTGCCACGGGCAAAAAAAGGAGAGGAAGCCGGGCTGGCTGGCTGGCTGGCGGGGGTCTGGCTGCGCCTGCTGCTGCCGTTGCCGCTGCTGCCGGGCTTTGACAGCTTGGCGAAGCGGAGGGAGAGGAGCTTTATGGTAATTGCGGCTCTCTCTCCACTGGCCTGCCTTCTGGGTAGCGAGCCGAGCCGAGCAGGGAGTCTGGCAAGGGGGCGGGAAGAGACTTTCCCCCCTTTTTTCCACCTCGCCTGGTCAAAAAGGAGAGCGGAGTCTCCTCAGGGCGCCCTCAGGCAGGGCAGGGCAGGGCAAGGCAAGCAGAGCGAGGAGGAGAGAGAGGGGAAGGGGGGGAGAAGCAGCCAGGAAACGCCGTGGTGTGGAGGGGGAATCATTTAAGGAGAGAAAGCGAAAAGCCTTGGAGAAAGGGAAAAAAGGAAACAAAAGAGGCAGCTCCGGGAGAGCGCAGGGGAAAGAGAAGCCTCACTGCTGCTGCTTGGGAGAGTAAATTACTGTACTTGCCTTGCCCCGGGTTAGGGGGCGCAAATTACTTGCCTTGCCCCGGGTTAGGGGGCGCAAATTACTTGCCTTGCCCCGGGTGCTGATAACCCACGCTACGCCGCTGAGTCCACTGCCTGATGTTTTCCTATCCTGCTGTGCAGAAGATAGAATTGAGCTGCTTCGTATCATTTAGAAATTATTTCAATAAGAAATGGGACCAAATGATGAGTTTGCCTTGTAGGTCTGGGATTTCATTGCCAAAAATAAAAATAAAATTATCTTGGGAAATGCAAACTTACATTTTATATAGATATATAATTTCTATGACTTTGGCTTAACTACATTTTAGGAATATTTTTAGAATATACCCCATTGTTTTCAGTATCCATTTCTAGATTAAGTGCATATTGCATAACAACCCCAAAGCCTGCTGGTGTATATTGCCAACTAGTTTATTCCAGAATAAACACCAATTCAGTCTACATCCTTCTCATTGTAGGCATCTTTATAGTTATTCTTAACAGTTGTTCAATAAAGCAGCTGAATAAATTCCCCACAAAGAAACAGTTTGTCAAAAGGTCATTTTTGATGGTTTTTGAACATTTGGTTACACACCAATTTAAAGCTACTACAAAAGTAACACAGTAGTTGTATGTTACAAAAAGTTCTAGGTTTTCCCCCATTTAAAAGAACTGTGCTTTGGGATTTCAGTCATGTTTCATGTATTTTATTACTCTGGTGTCCATGATATGCTGTCAAATAAATAAAAAAAACGATTATGCTTACTAAAAATTGCATCGTCAGGCCAATAATGAAGAATATGATATTCTTCTAAAAACTAAAACTATGGTTGGACAGTGTATCCTGATTAGTGTTCTAGCGGAGAGGTATTCTAGCAAAGATTGACTACATTTTAAAGAATAATTGGAGGTGAAATTGTAATAAGTAACAGGAATGAATGAATTCAGCCTTCAAAATGGGAAGTGGAGTTTAATCGGGAGAATTAATGTAAAGAAAATAAAGAACCTTTGCTTATAAAATCCTTCAGCCACCCTTTTTTGTTGTTGGGTGATGTTTGCTGAAATGAAACTATTGGACAGTTGCTACAGTTAGCATGCAGCTGAACTGGAACTCTTAACTTAAAAGTTACTGTTATCACTAGTGCTATTTCCCCCCATTTGTCTGCGTTCCATCTTGCTGTGATTAATATATGCACACATGAATCTGGCAAATGCTCCCATTTGTCTTTTTAATTCATTCAAGGCAATGACTGTTGGAAACATGACCAGGCTGCTGTTCATTTTATAACTATTCTAATGGAGGAAGTATCTTAATCATCAGCCCAGGTACGGTCCTCAGCAAGCTGAAGAATTTGTAGCACCAGAAATCTTAACAGAAATCTTCATTTTTCACATGCATGTTTTAACCATGTCTTGTAAGTTCTGTTCAAGACTGTATTCTGAAACATTTCAGTGTTACTTGTCTTGTAGAAGATAACATAATCAATATTGCCAATCTTCTTTATCACTTTAGAACTTCCAAAATAGAAACTTGCCCTGAACATGAGAATGATCATGCATTCTAGAGAATAATTGTATTCTCTTTTGAGATGATGAGCTGATTAACATGTCTGTTTGCATTATTTGTGTGTGGCAGGAAAATGTTTTTCCCATCATTTTTCTTGGTTCTTCCCCTTAAATAAATATATCAATTATTTAATGGTTCATTAATCAACTAGAATATTCATTTCTTCCAAGGCATATACAACACTGAAGCAAAAGAAACAAATTGAATATTTTCCTTTTGGAGGTGTCAGGCTTCTATAGAGACGTCATAGATTGCATTAGCTGAACTCTAGTCTAAGTTGCTGATTCTGTTCAGTGAAAGATGTGCCTTTTTTTACATACATTAATATTTCCAGGAATGTAGGATGAAGAGTTAATTCTGCTGTCAAAGATGCTTTGTTGATGCTTGATCATGTGAAATAGCATAGTTTTTTTATAAAGTCCTTCCAGGTCTTGTATTGCACAACTACAGTAGTTAGTATTTATTGATAATACTAAGTAAAACTGAAGGGCACTTTGTATTTAATTAAAACTTAATTTTGCAATTGCCTTATATGTATTTTATTAAGGCTGTACTTACACTTTTTACAGCAGTATCTGACAGAGGCCAGGGCAGCAAGTTTCATGGAACATCCTAGCAAACAACTCTGATTTATTCTTTAACGGAGAACTCTTTCAAAATGTATAAAATCTTATTTTTTATAAGCCCCTGATTTTTATCCAGCATAACTAATTTTTATTTGGCTTTGGCTTTCTGTAAATTTAATTACCCCAAAGAGACCAAAACACTGGAAAGAAAATACAGTCTTGAAGAGACTAGTAAATTAATTGTGATGACTATGTTGGATTTCTATTTATTTTGTTGAGTCAGAGTACTACAATCAAGTGTTAGCATATAACTGAGGATGCTTCTAGATTCCATGTTCTGTTTTTTTGTGAAGGTCATTGTGTTTAACACAATGTGACAAATCAGGTAAAAACTGTTAACCTTATTGTTTTTTTCTGGTGCTGTCAGAGTGTATGCTTTTGCACATTTGAAGTGCAGTCTGAAAGCGAATTATGTATATAATAAATTACAGACATTAAAACATTTTATTGAATTTTTCACTGGTTTGCATTAATTTGTAGGAGACTTTAAAATACCACGGTGTTCCTTCCACAGGACTCTTTGCAAAATAGTCTTTGATCCTTAAAGTTTGCTCTTTCACTCTGTTATTAAGTGTCTGAGCCATGCAGAAGCTGCTGGAATTTATTAGATCATATTACAGAATATCAAAATAGCGGAGTTATTAAATAGCAGATCAAATATTAAAAGTTTTAATTGGATGATGCCATTTCTGACTACTTTGTCATAGTCACTAATGTTAGGGAATAATATTGACTGAGTTTAGTACAAATACTGTGCTATAGTTCAGTAACATATAAAATTGTATCTTAGTGGAAAATTAAAAACTGGAAAAGCAGTTTTCCATTGAGCTGTAACACAGCGTATATCTGTTGAATTTCATCTTTATGGCTTTAGCCCAGTTAATACAAACATCAAAAACTTCACATCATGCTTGCCATATCATGACTGTACTTTGTATTCTGTAATTGCTTCCCTAAATCAATGAGGGAGTCAAAGAATTTTAGATGTTAAAGTGAAATAATTTTGCAAGCCCTTGGCATGACCCTATGGCCTCTTCCCCCTTCATCCACACTTTCAGCAGCTTCATTTTGGTACTCAAAGCCACCTGCTACCCCAGATACCTTCTGCACAAAACTGAGTTGAATTTCTTTGGTGGGGGGGGGAAGCAAAATGGTGATGACAAAACTGTAGCTAAGCCACAAAGCTAATTTTAAAGAGCCAGATGCATGTATTGTGTTGCGAGTACTGTATTGCTTTAAGATGAGGAACAAGTTAGACATTCACAGTGTCTGCAGAAATTCTCAGAGGTTGAGGAGTTGTCCAGCTAAGAATAGCTAACAAAGGAAACATAAAAGGCATCTACAAAGACACTCTGGACTTCCAGATAACTAGATACTTTGAACCATCAGGCCTCAGGGCGATGAAATTCACACCCCAAAGGATGACTATGGAAGATGTGCAAGATGTTCCCAAAGAAGATAACAGAATAGACACATTTTATTGAAGAGAAACAAAAAGACTTGAAAATGTCATTTCAAGTATGAAATGACGTTTTCATTAAATGAGAAAACTTCTTAAAGGTTTTGTCATGGACACCTCCTTTTCTCACACAATCACCATAGAATCATAGATAGTAATAATGAATCCAGTTCTCCAAGTATTTGATATTATGTACCAAAATGGCACCATCTATACATAATGGGGTATTTGGGTTCCAGGTTACACCAATATTTTCCAAAAAAAAGGGAAACGAACCAAACAAACACCCTTGCCCAGTGAGGACTGAGTATGCTCAGGAGGCATGGAATGCAAAGTCTAGGTGGTGTGGATTGAATGAAGTGTCTGAAATGCTGAACAGAAGCACTCGGCTCTGCAACATTTTCCCCAATATAAATTAGCACTACCTCTGGTGGTGTAGATGCAATAATCTTGACTGTTCTCTGCTAACACCGTAAGCTCTGGAATTAGTTAAGTATTT
Source organism: Podarcis erhardii (assembly GCF_964252035.2). Taxonomy (NCBI): domain Eukaryota; kingdom Metazoa; phylum Chordata; class Lepidosauria; order Squamata; family Lacertidae; genus Podarcis; species Podarcis erhardii. Next base: position 74,090,954 of record NC_138497.1, on the reverse strand, counting down.
ATTTAAGTCCATCTCCCTATAGGCTTTGATAGTCTATAGGCTATAATATCACGGGTAGGCAACTAAGGTCTGGGGGTCGGATCTGGCCCAATCGCCTTCTAAATCCGGCTTGCGGACGGTCTGGGAATCAGCGTGTTTTTACATGAGTAGAATGTGTCCTTTTATTTAAAATGCATCTCTGGGTTATTTGTAGGGCCTGCCTGTTGTTTTTACATGAGTAGAATGTGTGCTTTTCTTTAAAATACATCTCTAGGTTGTTTGTGGGGCATAGGAATTCATTCATTCCGCCCCAAAACAAAATCTAGTCCGGCCCCCCACAAGGTCTGAGGGACAGTGGACTGGCTCCCTGCTGAAAAAGTTTGCTGCCCCCTGGGCTATATACTCCTTTATGTGTGGCTTATTTACATGGGAAGAATAGGATAATTGTGCTATAGTTCATTATACAATGCTTATTCTGGAATGCTAATCAGCAGACAATAAATAGGCATGCTTTTTTAAAAATTTAAACTTTAAAATTAAGAAGTTTGTTGCTTTCTATTACAGTATTTAACTTTCACATTTTTGTGAAATGCCTTCAAATCTTCATGGGAAAGGCGGCACCTGCATTAAAAGACTAAATAAATCATTCCGCAGACATTAACCTTTATGTCTTTTTCCACCCATTATATTTTCAGAATAGTGAACACCAAGTGAATTTTGCTACTGCAGGTAGTAGGCAATTTTAAAAGTACATAGTCCATCAGAAATCGTATCGGATACGAAACGTTCTATGTGATTGTCCCTTAAACAGAAGCATAATCTATTTCAAATATGCTCTTATAGGTAATGCTTGAGATCCACTTTGCCCTGCGCATCGTGAAACGTGGTAACATATTTGAAGGTCCAGGTAACTTGGTCATAAACATATAACATGATGCTGTGCAATCAATTTATGTGTTACCAACAAGAGAAACAATATGCTTCATTGCCTTCAGTACTGCAGTAAGCATTAGCTCCTGAAACTCCTTTCTTGCTGATGTTTTAAATAGCACTTCTGAACTGGAACATCTTTGTCGCTCTTAAAGAAGATGGGAAGTCTGTCCTGGGTTGCATTCCTCTAAAGGACAATGCCAGTTAATGCTTATCACCTTCGTTCTTTGCCGGTTCAGCCTATAACCAAACACACAGAATATTACCGAAAAGTTTGGAGGGAAGTATTTCACTCTTCAACCAACATTCATATAGAAAAAGGGCCATATGTTGAGGCTGGACTCAGAGGCTGAGTTTAAGGTGTGCAGGTTCAAACTGGTCTAGGGATAACACCTTCAGCTTTCCTTTTGTTCCTCTTTATTAGGCAATTCTGCATGAGAAGCAAATCAATTACCAGGATGCATTGGATCAAGTATGCATAAGACCTTATTTGCATAATTTTTCTGTGCCATTCTTACTATTTTGCTAGTTTATTCTTACTAGTTTATTCTGGTTTTCGGAAAAGAGATATGCAGGGCTTAGATGCTCAGCAGATCACCTCTATCTCACCAGGCACTGACCACTACCTTTCAAGCGTAACAGCTTTGCAACCACTGGGGCTAGAAACACTTTTTAAAAATCATCAAAACTGAGACTGTCAGGAATGTGATCTGTGCCATTTGTAGGCTGAAACCTGAGAAGAGCAAGTAGAATTTCACTAATGCACCAGGGCTTATCTGGCTGCCCACCCCCCAAGCCCCTGTGGCCTCACAAGGGACACTGGAGCAACATATGGGACGAACGCAGCAGGATGTGAGTGATAGAACAATGTTTAATCTGCCTGTGAGTTGTCATTAAATCAATTTTGTTGGAAAAGTGATGAATTGGAAGCTTTCTGGGGCATGAACAACTAAAAAGTAGATTTAACCTATTTTGTGGGTGTGCACAAATGCGAAATATCATACAGTATTTGCAATATTTTTCAAGTCTTTTTATACTATTCACTTTCTCCCCTTCATCTAAAGTTTACTCAGTAATTAGAGTTAACTATGATGTTGAGTTTCAAAGAGGCTGCTGAACTACTCGAGGACAGGCACATCTTTCCCAAACCATATCTGTGTTTCTTTTGACTGGGCTGAACGTTGGAGCTCATTTGATCTGATGGTTGGTGCAGAAGGCTAATGGGACTTACAGTGAGCCAAACACCTCAAGCAGCAAATGCTAGTGGATGGAGACTAGGGGCAAAGTGTGTGTGTGGTGTGGCAGTGTTCAAGTAAGCTGTGAAGTTGTCCCTGTGCTTTTACACCACCAGACACACAATTCTCATCAAGTTTACAAATCCCCAGGTTAATGATTGAGTCAATTCCACAGGACATGCGACGTATGCTGTTATGTTGTATAAAGAATGTGTGCATATTTGCTTGGGTGCAGACAGTCCATCATCTTCTTGCCTGGTGGTGTCCATTGCGCACGAGATGCAAGGAGAACTGGCAGGCTGCTTTTTGCTGTAAGTCTATACCTTTCTTTAATAAAGCATCAGAACTGGCCAATTTTCATGTCTTTTGAATCCTTCCTCAGAATTCCCACGTATCTCGAACCCCCATGAGTTCTTCTCCAGCTCTGGGACTGTAAGGTAAAGGTAAAGGGACCCCTGACCATTAGGTCCAGTCGTGACCAACTCTGGGGTTCCGGCGCTCATCTCACTTTATTGGCCGAGGGAGCCAGCGTACAGCTTCCGGGTCATGTGGCCAGCATGACTAAGTCGCTTCTGGTGAACCAGAGCAGAGCACGGAAACGCACCTATTTATCTACTTGCACTTTGATGTGCTTTCGAACTGCTAGGTTGGCAGGAGCAGGGACCGAGCAATGGAAGCTCACCCCATTGCGGGGATTCGAACTGCCGACCTTCTGATCAGCAAGTCCTATGCTCTGTGGTTTAACCCACAGCACCACCTGCGTCCCATCTGGGACTATAGTGCACAACAAATAAATATTGTATGGAAGTCTTATAGCTTCAGCCAAAAAGACTTCCACACAATCACACAGCCACAGACAACCACGTTGTGCTAAGGTAGTTTCCTTTCCCAGTTTGGCATGCCCACTCTTCTAACAGCACTGAGCAAGAAATATGATGAAAGCTCACAAGGAAATATTAAGTACAAGTGGAAACTTGTCACCCACAGGCCCAGTAATCTATCTCAAGCTGTTGGAACTTGAGTACACCTTAGCAACAAGAAACGCTGTACTTTAGGCTGAGGTGTTATGCTTCTTTTTCATTTCATTTCACTTTTAATTTTTATACCGTCTTCCTATAATACAATACACAAGGCAGCTTACAAGCTGAAGAAACAACAAAACAGCAAAGATCACACATGTAATAACAATCTGATGCAATACAAAAAAGTCACAAAAACTTTAAAATAAACAACTTAAATAAAGCAATATTCAATAATCTGTTAGAATATAATAGTAAACAGTAAAATTAAATAACAGTAAATAATAATTAAACAGTTCACACTTATCAGTGACAATAAAGAATTACTGAACTATAATCAATATAAACAATTGTTTTTATTATCCTTCTGAACTATAAGGAAAGGGGTGTCTCACCTACATTTCTGGAAATAGAGAAAGGCCTAACAATTAACAGGTATTTTGGAACCACTGCAATAAAGTTGCAGTTTTAAAAAGCTTCAATAGTTTCCATCAACACCAGTAACATGCTTTTATTAGTACGATTAGTGGAACATGTAGGACACATCTAGTATTGCATAAAGGTTGGGACTCGTGCATATCTACTTCCTTCATGCTTAGGGTAATGCTACACCTGGTTTATTTTGGACGCTTTCGCTTACTACAGCACTCCATATATTCTCATTGCCACAATTCCTCAGATGGTTTACTGTGGGGTAATGTGGCTTATATGGGTTTGCACACATGTTCTTAAAGGCACACAAATCTCAGCTCTATTTAAAGGGTGAGGCCATTTGTCCTGATGGTGACAGTTAAGTACTTGGCATGATTAGGATGCTTTCCTATTGTCTGGGTGCAAAACCATATAAAACAGTCGACTGAACACATCAAACTCTTTGGTTTTGCATCAAACAGCAAACTAGGGTGACATAGGGCAGCATTTCCAACTGGTATTTCAAAGTTTACTCACCTTAGCGTTTGGAACTCTATGCATCAGATGCAAAGCCAAAAGGAAAATCAGCCAACCAACAACAATCATTGTACAATTTCTCAGAGTTTTCCCACTTATGGAATGTGACTTGATATGGCTAATTTTTAAGGACAAAAGAAAATCACCTTTCAGCTGGTTTTAGGCAGCTCAGTACTTTGGCTTTCTTGGTGGCTATTTGTGATGAGCCAGACTGTGCAATAACTAGATTGTGACATCATTTGTTATGTAACAATTGACTCAACTAGCATGACATCAGCAAAATAGTTTCTCTGATAGAACCAAAGGCATTTCAGATAGATACAGAAGTTACAAAAGTTTTTGTTTAAATAAACTATTTCATTTTGGTTTGGAGTTTCTATAAACTACATTTACAGGGAGGGAGGGAATAGTTACAAATCAGATACAAAATTTAAAAGCTTAAGTTTCCTTAAGTTAGTGGTTCCCAAAGTTTTCCCCTCTTGGGAGTGCTCAGCCAATCAACTTCAGTTTTCTCTCCTCTTGGCCACCAGGTCCACGCAGAGGGGAGGGGCAGCAAGGTACACTTGCTCCGGGCCTTGGAGGCCTAAGCCAACCAAGGAGACCTCACCAGGGACCAGCTGGTGGTGGTGCAATGGGCATAACAAGCGGAGCAGCTTGCTATTGGGGCTGCTGTCATTGTGCTATTTTGTGAAGCATTTTCTCTCTTCTTACCAACTATAGCACCATTCATGCTGTGGAAGTGGAATGTATGGGTCTGGGGTCTGCAAGGCCTGAGCCTATTTGTATCTTAACACAAAATCTCCCACTGGGGTGTAAAAAAGCAGAGTCAGCATGAAGGAGGGTGAGATGTTGAAAAGTGAAAAGGTGAAGAGAGTATGGAATGGCTATGGGGTTTTGACCAGCTGTTTCTGGTGTTCCTTTCAAAGCTAATCTCTTGTGGTCTCATGAACCAAGCTGTGGCAACATTGCCATCCCTACAGAAGCTGTTATGTTCCAGAACATCTGAGCAGAACATCAATTAGCACAGAAGAGAATCTGGCTGATGGGGTCTCCCCCAATGCAACTGTCTTGCTTCAATAAGTAGAATATTGAATTAACTTTTACTCTAATCACAACATTATGGCTTGATTTTTCTCCCACAGAGCTTCACAAAAGAACAAGCCAGGCTGCTGCCCCAAAAGTTGCCCTATGCCATTTCTGGGAATATGGACCTAAGAAGAGGCTGCTGGATCAGGCCAGTGACCCATATACTGCAGCATCCTCTTGTCATCGTGGCCAACCAGGTGCTTGTGGGAAACACGCAAGCAGGATTTGAGCATGAGCAACTCTTCCCTCATGTGGCTTTGCTGCCTCCCAACTGCAGAGGCAAAGCATAGCCATCATGGCTCATCGCCATCGACAGCTGAACTCTCCCCCTTGGGAGGTTGTGGGTTCTCCTTCCTTGGAGGTTTTTAAGGAGAGCCATCTGTCATGGATGCTTTAGCTAAGATTCCTACATTGCAAGGGGGTTGCAGTACATGGCCCTTGGGGTCCCTTCCAACTCTGTGATAGCCCTCTCCTCCATGAATTGGTCCAATCCTCTCTGAAAGCCATCTAGGTTGGTGGCCATGACTGCCTCCTGTGGCCAGTGAAAAACACCTTTTGAAATGATATATAATGAATTGAAAAGGATGTTAAAAATACCATTTGTAAAAAAACAAAAACCCAGCAGCTTTTCTTTTGGGAGTTATAGGGACAGAACCACCTAAACTGTACAGAAACTTATTGATATATGCTACAATTGCAAGAATGTTACTTGCCCAAACATGGAAAGAAGCAGAAGTCCCAACAAAGGAAGAATGGATTAAAAAACTTATGGAATATGCAGAAATGAAGAAACTTACCAGAATAAGATATCAAGATAACAAACTTTTTATAAAAGAATACAAATGGTTTATTGAATATTTACAGATAAATTGTAAACAGATAAGAACATTGGCAGGATTATTGTAATAACCTGCAGTTTTATAAGAATATATATTTAAAGTAGATGAATACAGGAGCAAATTAAGTTAATTTGGATATGCAGAAGATATTAAAAATAAATTTAAGGAACCGCAGAAAGAGGGAGAAGGAAGTCAAGTTTTGAAATGGTAAAATGATGGTAAAATGTATAAGTGAAATGTATAAACCTGAAAAGCATAAAGAAAATTAAAAAGAAAAGAAAAAGGCCTCTGGATCCTTTCCAAGGGAGAGACCCCCTTCCAGTCACTTCAGTGTGCAGCAGATGTTGCAGGACTGCAACTCCCACCATCCCTGGCTATGCTGGCTCAGATATTTTGGAGCCCAACGACGCCTGGAGCATCACGGTTTCCCCATCTGTTTTCCGCAAAATCCCTTGAGCCGGTCAGGTCGCAACTCTGAGCATAAACGCTGTTCAAGGTTCAAGGTTCAAGGTTCAAGGTTCAAGCAGTGCTGGATTTACGTATAAGCTAAACAAGCTATAGTTATAGCTTAGGGCCCCACTCTCTTGGGGGGCCCCAAAAAAATTCAAGGAAAAAAACCTGGATGTACATTTCCTAAGATGAAAAAAACAAAACAAAAAAAACCTGCATACAGCAACAGTGTTTTGTGTTGTGTAGGCACCTATGATGTAAGTAATGGGCCCTGCCCGCTCCCTAAAATATCACTGGTTTGCTCATGTCTATATATAGGGTGCCTACATTCTGCATGGACTGGTTGCATGGCAACATGTGCAATTGGCTTTAGATACCTGTTAGGTCCATAAATTACCATATAGCATATAGAAAACAGAGACAATTGTTGTTGACAAAGGCCAGCTGGACATCTAAAGGGCCCCATTACCTTCAGTAGCTTAGGGCCTCATCAAACCTAAATCCGGCCCTGGGTTCAAGCGCAGGCCTCGCCGGGAAAAGCAACCCGCTTCCTCACAAGGCGCGGCACCACCGCTTCCTTGACTTAAAACCTAGGCAGTCTACCTAAGCAAGGGGCGGGCCTGGGGAAAAGGAGGAACTGGGAGAGGCCGCGCGGCCGGCCGGCTCGCCTTTCCAGGAAGCGGTGCTTGTTCCTCCTCGCACGGGCCGCCGGCGATGGAGTTCTCCGAGGAGCAGCTGAGGAAGTGGCTGAGCAAGGCAAGGCGGGCGGCGGCGGGATGGGCGGGCGCCGGCCGGGTGGGCGGCCCGAGGGAGCGACTCCCCCCGGCTTCCCAGGGACGCCGCTTTGCCGTCGAGTCCCTCGGTTAAGACGCTGTTGCAAGCTGCCTGCCTGCTCACCACAAGTTATATAGGGTTGCAACATGGCCGTGGCTGAGGGTGGCTCTTTAGACTGCCGAAATATGTGTGCCAACGCTGCCGGCAGGGATGTAAGCAAGGCCTCATCGTAGGGTGCATTTAGGGCACAGGCTTCTGCATGCAGCGCTCCTAGGTCAGCTGCCCTAGAAATGCAGAACTTGCTCCTTGACGCAGGATGTAGGGATCTCTAGAAACCCACCGCACATCAGCCCTGGTTGTCATTCAGGAGGATCACGGGTTCCCCATCTCTGCTCTAGCAGCAGAATCCTGCGTATGTTGGCTCGGAAGGCAGCCCAGTCTTCCGTGTGTTAAATACGTGTAATCTGTGTTGCAATTATGATGGCAAGAATGTTTGGAAGGTGAGTTCAAGCCATGGCTGCCAATGAAGAACTGGGAGTGCGCTTAGAGTCATCTGACATCAAGTGACTGACAGCTCTTCATACCTGTTCAACTAGCCCTGTGGAGTAAGGTTACCAGTTTTTTTTTTTCCAATGAATCCGGGGACACTTTTAAACTTCAGTCGAATTTAGTGGATTTTGTCAGGGGACTGATTTGTAAATCTGGGGACTGTCCCCAGGAAACGGGGATGTCTGGTAACCTTACTGTGGAGGGTTTGCCAGTTCTGGATCTGACCCGATTCAATTCCCCACCTCTGCTTTACATACTTAAAAGTGTTGTGTGTGTGTTTTAAAGAACAAATGTGAGCAGAATTTTATCTATAGTGCTTTAACTCAATGCACATCCAAAAAGATACTGCTAACAAAGGTGTAATTAAAGGAAGGTGCAGTCATTCTAATAAGTGCAGATCTACACAGCATAAGTTTCACATGGGAATCGGCTGTATTGATACTGAAGCAAATTACGGTAGGTTTCCGGTTTAGAAGAATCAGTGGTTTAGACTTCCAATTTCAGCTGTGAAACTAAATTGCTTAATAACAATGACAAGTTTTAAAGGCAGGGTGCATCAATATAAAATTGCTTAAAAGAATAAAATTATCCTTGTTCTCTCTGCAGTATAAATTCCGAGATCTGACCATAGAAGAACTGAAGAGCGTACATGAGTTGTACCCAAACACCACATTTGCCATGAATACCTACAGTAAGAGTAACGTCTATTATTTTGGCCCATTGGAAAAATGATTGTGTGAGAATGTCGTTTTGTATATAAAAGTTTGAATAGTAGTCAATGCAAGTAAGGAATTCAACTCCAGTTACTTATGTTCGTTATTCACAATATTACCTGCAGCACAATCCTATGTATGTTTACTAGAAAGTAAGCCCGCGGTATTCAGTAGGGCTTACTCCCAAGTGAGTGTGCTTTCACCTTGTGTAAACTTTTTAACCTTCAACAGTTAAGTCAGGCATCCCCAAACTTGGCCCTCCAGCTGTTTTGGAACTACAACTCCCATCATCCCTAGCTAACAGGACCAGTGGTCAGGGATGATGGGATGATAGTCCCAAAACAGCTGGAGGCCAAGTTTGGGGGTGTCTGAGTTAAGTAATCACTTTACTGTTACTCCTTTATGAAGTTTGGGGTGGTAGAGTGAGCTTTGTATTGGTTTGCTGCTATTTGCTGCCAGAAAGGAAAATAAAGCAAATAGCAGCAAACCAATGAAGTTGTTTTGCTTTCCTTTCTGCCTGTATTGTATTTTACATGCTCTTTTTATTTTGCTGTCATGATTTCTTTGTTGTTTTAAAAAGACTGGTGGTGTATAAATGTTTAAAATAATGAGTTATCTGGCTCTGATATCAGATGTTAATAAAGCAGTATTATCAATAACAAAATAATGACACAAATTTAATGATGGTGGGGATGTACCACTTACATGAGCTCCCTCTGGCTGTGTCCTGCTGCATATCGAGATAGAGAGGGGAAGGGCAGAGATCTCCACAGTACCAACTTGCTGGCAGGAACGCCGGATACACTCCGCCAGTGCATTTGCACCGTGCCAACCTTAGCAGCGCCTTGCCCCCCCCCCCTCTGTCACAGTACATAGCAGCTGTGCAAACAGAGAATGCTCATGTGAGAAGGGCAGTCTCACTGTGCTGTCTGCTACTGAAAAAATGTAATCTATACATGCATACAAATTAATGTTCTGAACTTTAGCTTTTAAGGATGGTTCCCAGAAAGACCTTTTGAATTGTAGTGGCACTGTTCCAGTGAAATACCAGGGTAAGTTGTTCACTATGTTTTTGTTTGCTACCTAATAATACATTGGGACTTGCAAGTGGAATGGGATGTTTGGGGTTGGGTAGTACCTCTGGTGGGTGACACATCATGCTCCCTCTGGGGAAGTGTGTCCACCTTTGGTTCCCACCCTTTACTCATCTTTCATCTGTGGCTCCTACAAGCTGTCAGCATGCGACAGCAACCACACCCCAGGAAACAGCTTTGACTGGCCGGGTAACCATGTGAGGACATGCGAAGCCAGGCTGCAGTGGATTGAGCAGACAAGACCAATAGTGGCTCTTAAAACCACAATAGAATAGACTAAGACAACTTAAAACTCATACAAACTCTCTAAACATCTTGTTTAAATAAGAACGTCTTCAGCAGGCACTGAAAACAATACGGTGACACCGCCTGCTTGATATCAATAGTATATCTTTTGTAAGCTGCCCTGGAAATATTCATATTGATGGGCTGCATATATATTCTTTAAATAAGTAAATATATATTTCTAATAGAGTGTCCAATAGCAACTCTTGTTCAAGAGTAACTACAAAAGGTCTTCCTGTTTTCATTATTCAGGCTGCTGAAACAAGGAGAGATTGTGCAGAAACCAGGAGTGGATTTTTTCCATGTGAAAAGACTGTGAACTCAGTTCTGGCATTTAAAATAAATTCCTGGACGGTATATGTTTGCCTTCTTAGCCTATGGCTCCAGATCATGGACTTTGGGGTTCTAGTGAAAAACAAAGTACAATAGATCCTACAGTACGCCCACCCATGGGTTAAATATCAAGTGTAAAAATTAAGAAGTATACATGACCAGTCAAGGAGCAGTGGTTGTTGATAGTTGCTTATGTTTTGTATTTTGACAGGTAATTCGTACAACATTCCAATTTTCCTATGGATTTTAGATTCTCATCCTTTTACTCCTCCAATCTGCTTCTTAAAGCCCACTGCAAACATGGGGATTTCTGTAGGAAAGCATGTTGATGCCCGGGGAAGGATATACTTGCCCTATCTACAAAACTGGAGTCATGTAAGGGATGTCTGTGCATGTCATGTAAAATAGTATTATTGCTTTACTAAAATCGGTTTACAGTGTTTGTCTTAGTCTTAATTTTATGTTATCCATATTGTGTACCTTAATTGTATAAAAACGTGCCTTTTAACATGAGCTGTCTTCATGCCAGATAGGCTACACAGGCAATGTGAGAGAGGCTATTTTATTGGACTAGCAAAAGTAGTGTGTATTTGTAGTCATGGCCTGCAGGTTCTCTGTCAGCAGAGGCATGGCCAACCAGCGTTATTCCAGGGGCAGTGTTTTGTCTAACAGTGCCCCCAAAGTGCTTTGCTTTTTCATTTTTATGAATGAATGGCAAAAATCTCACTTGCAAAGGAAATTCGTACAGGTAACCCACTGGGATGGGTCATGAGCCTCTTACACCTCTATCCCTGTAAGAAAGGCCTGCTCCTTTCTGAGAGGCCCCTATCTTGATTCTGCTTCTCTGGGAAAAAGTTGATAACTGGTTTATGTAGCTATGAAGGGGGAAATTTGATAAGCCCTATACACAGTAATTGTACATAAAGTGCTTCAGATTCTCAGTCCATTTAGGCATGTGGAGAGCTGCCCTTTTTTTCCCTTTTAAGACATTTTTGTTCATAGTATGTTTGTTATCTAAAATTGCAGTACCAGACCACGTTAAAGGCTCTGGTACTGACATATAACCTCTACAGGGTTCCATGAAAGACCACATTGCCATTTACATATGCAGTGGATGGCTGTGTTTTATGGGAGAGTCTCTAAAATATCAGAAGCCCACAGTAATTGAGAGCAGACATTTCAATGTGGCTGCCCCTGTTTTGTGAAACCAGACAGAAGGCCTTCTCAGTAGTGGCGCCCGCCCTGTGGAACGTCCTCTCATCAGATGTCAAGGAAATAAGCAGTTAACCTATTTGTAAAAGACATCTGAAGGCAGCCCTATTTAGTAAAGTTTTTAATATTTACTGCTGTATTGTTTTTAATACTTGATTGGGAGCTGCCCAGAGTGGCTGAGGAAACTCAGCCAGATGGGTGGGGTATAAATATTATTATTATTGTTGTTGTTGTTATTTTGAGATACAACAGGTGCCTGCTGCCTGTAGTTTCCAGAAACTACTGAATACATTTTGTTTCAAAAAGCTTTTCCAGCTGGATTTTTCGTTCTGTTTTGTTTTAAGTCTCTGCCTTGCATGTTTTGTTAGTGATGTTTAGGAACCTATTTTTAGTTGCTCTTGTTGGAGGCTTGTAAATCGCTTTAAGACTTATGTGAAAGGATATCATAATGAGATGAGGAGGAGACTAATTGTTGTTATATATGTTTCAGCCGCAATCCATGATCATAGGGTTATTAAAGGAAATGAGCGCAAAATTTGAAGAGGAGCTCCCTCTGTTCTCAGTATCATCTTCAGATGCAGCCAGACAGTCAGAACTACTCTCTTACATTGCAAAAATCACTGAAGGTATGCATCATCTTTGGGAATTTGCTTGGGGTTTTCATTTGGGAGCCATGTTCTGTACTGTATGCAGGATTCAGTCATTGATAAACGGCGGTCATTAAGGAACAATAGCAAGAGATGGCTATCATCCTCCCATTATCCCTGAAGCATCTGGCTGGCCATTGTGAGAAATGGCTGAACTTTTGGTCTGATGCAACAGGGTTCTTCTTCGGTTTGAAGTTAGCATTCATATGAAGAAGGCTGTACAATATGTCTTTGTCCTCCACAGACCACCATAGCTTCCAGTTAAACCTTTTTTGGTTGGTTTGTTCCATTAGATCCAGTCATTTCCCATGCAATTTCCCAAGTTGAGCGCATTTGTTTATATTAATGACTGTCTGTTATTTTAGGTGAAGACAACATTCAGTCCAAGGGAGAGGGAAAGAAAAATGATGGAGGATTTAACAAAGTTACAGTGATTGGAGCAGGGGATCTGGGCCTTGCTTGTGCACTGGCTATTTCAGCAAAGGTATATATATACTTTACGTGAAATGACCACTGTGATTACTTCTGTAGTGATTCCAAACTGGGATAAAATAATTATTCTTGAAAAGAGTGGGATGTATTTCTGAGTAAGCCTGCAAAGGACTGTGCATTGAGGGTCTATCTGCATAACTTCTCAGCACATGGTAACCATAGCTTTTAGTTGGCACATGCTGTCTTAAATTGTGTATTTTCCAATAGCACCAACAGAATTCATCCTGTATGGACTTTTAGCAGGCTAATATAAGCAGCTGGACAGCTACTAGCACAGTTGCTTTCAGCATGGATCTGCCACTCACCTGATGCCCTGGTGAGGCTTAGATTGCTCTGTGAAGCTCCACGTATTTTGTCATGATCCAGGCATCCTACTGATTTCTATGGAAGGGATTTCAGTGCATGTTTAATGACTGCCAAATTATGCCTGACCATCTTCAGGAGAGTCTGGCTGCTGGATAAAGCCAAAGGCCCATTTAGTCCGTCATCCTGTTCTCACAGTGGCCAATGCAATGACTATGGGAAACCTGAAAGCAGGTTCGGAGCGGAGTAGCACTCTTCCCACTTTTGATTCCCAGCAACTGAGATTCAGAGGCACATTGTCTCTAGCGGTGGCAGCTTGATTCAAACAGATGACTGGTGTGATGGGAGAGAATAGCTGTTGTCTCAAATTTAACAGCAGCTTATGTAGAAAATAGGATTGTATGTCAGCATTTAAATATATAAATCAGAGTTGTATTAAACCCTTTCAGAATGCCATTCTAACTTTTCTCCACTGAATAATTACTTCTTTGCTTTCAATTTGTACCAGGGTGTTGCTGACAGAGTGGTTGTCTTGGACTGCTCAGAAGGTACAATGAAAGGAGCAGCTATGGACCTGGAAATCTTTGCCTTGCCTAATGTGGAAATCAGCAGAGGTATTGTGTTGGCTTCTGAGATGTGTGTAGTGGTTTCCCCCACCCTGTATACTTCAAGTGAACTTTCTAAGTAATTCTTGAAATCGTTGGTAAAAACATTTCACTCGTAGCAATAATGTCTGAAAGCACATGAAGGCACCATGTGATGAAGCTAAGGAAGTTTGAGTGTAGCCAGAGCCTGGATGGGGAGACCATGTGTACAGATGGCTTTCATGTTGAAAGAAAGGGAGGAGATATATGTGTGCGCGCGTATATATATAGGCATATGCATGTGTGTGTGCGCACACACACACACACATGCCTAAGAAATTGTGGCACAGTGCTTATTTAGCGACTCCTTTTACACTCGTATGGGTCGTATCCAACGCTTCTGTTCTGCTAACACAGCAGACTTCTGCTTGCACACTAGAACTTTCCTGTCTTCTCCTCTGCAGCACCTCTTGCATCCTCTGGGTCGGAGGAACCTTTGGAGCAGATTCTGAGGGCATGTGAGGAGAGGAAAGGAAAGGAAAGGGAGGGGGAGTCCCATTGCACAAGTTGAACTCCACATGCACAGCATTGGATATGACCCTGTATCTTTAAATAAAACAAAAGTTTACCTGTCCAGTTCATGGACTTAAAAAATAATAATGAAATAGGTCTTATACTCTCACCTTGACGTGTGCAGAAATTCTTTCTTTGTGTTCTTAGACTTTTCCGCCTCAGCAGGCTCAAAGCTGGTGGTGCTAACAGTGAATTCTTTAGGCAATGCTCAGTCCTATCTGGATGTTGTACAGAGCAATGTTGAACTGTTCAGAGGCATCATTCCTTCAGTAGCACATTATAGCCAACAAAGTGTACTGCTTGTGGCTTCTCAACCAGGTATGGCAGCGCTTACCTTTTTATGATTTATTGCTCCCTGGATATAACGTGCTTTGTCATGAATATTCTCATACTTAATAAACCTATTTCTTTACAGAGACTTCAGGGTGTTCTCTGTTTGCTCTCTTGTGGTCAAGTATTGTGACAATGTAGAAAACTGGGCCAGAAAGTTTCCTTTTGTGTGTTGTGTATATCTTGACACACATATGGAATAAGTCTTTTGACATTTTCCTTTAGAGAAGTGAGTAACAGGAAAACTAGTACTTCCATGATTCAAGCTTCAAGAAATGAGATTCCGACTGAACATCAGGAAAACCTTTATGACAGTAAACGCTGTCCGACAGTGGAACACACTCCTATGAGAGGTGGTGGACTCTCCTTCCTTGGAGGTTTTTAAGCAGAGGTTGGGTGGCCACCTGTAATGTATGATCTAGTTCAGTGTTTCCCAACCGGTGTTCCGCGGCACACTAGTGTGCCGCGAGACGTTGCCTGGTGTGCCGTGGGAGGGAGGCGGGCGAGAGCGCAAGGCTTGGGGCGGCAGCTGGCAGCGCGGAGCACGGGGCGCCCTTCGGAGGGCTCCGCGTGCTTCGGGCAACAGGCTGCCGCCCCAAGCCTTGCGCGCCCGGCGGGAGCTCCTGCCGGGCGCGCAAGCCTTGCAGACACTCGCCCGAAGCACGGGGAGCCCTCCGGAGGGCTCCCTGTGCTTCGGTCAACAGGCTGCCGCCCCAAGCCTTGCGCGCCTGGCGGGAGCTCCTGCCGGGCGCGCAAGGCTTGCAGACACTCGCCCGAAGCACGGGGAGCCCTCCGGAGGGCTCCCTGTGCTTCGGGCAACAGGCTGCCGCCTCAAGCCTTGCGCGCCCGGCGGGAGCTCCTGCCGGGCGCGCAAGGCTTGCAGACACTCGCCCGAAGCACGGGGAGCCCTCCGGAGGGCTCCCTGTGCTTCGGGCAACAGGCTGCCGCCCCAAGCCTTGCGCGCCTGGCGGGAGCTCCTGCCGGGCGCGCAAGGCTTGCAGACACTCGCCCGAAGCACGGGGAGCCCTCCGGAGGGCTCCCTGTGCTTCGGGCAACAGGCTGCCGCCTCAAGCCTTGCGCGCCCGGCGGGAGCTCCTGCCGGGCGCGCAAGCCTTGCAGACACTCGCCCGAAGCACGGGGAGCCCTCCGGAGGGCTCCCTGTGCTTCGGGCAACAGGCTGCCGCCTCAAGCCTTGCGCGCCCGGCGGGAGCTCCTGCCAGGCGCGCAAGGCTTGCAGACACTCGCCCGAAGCACGGGGAGCCCTCCGGAGGGCTCCCTGTGCTTCGGGCAACAGGCTGCCGCCCCAAGCCTTGCGCGCCCGGCGGGAGCTCCTGCCGGGCGCGCAAGCCTTGCAGACACTCGCCCGAAGCACGGGGAGCCCTCCGGAGGGCTCCCTGTGCTTCGGGCAACAGGCTGCCGCCCCAAGCCTTGCGCGCCCGGCGGGAGCTCCGCGCGGGGCAGACATCTGCAGCTTAGGGAGCCCTGCAGGACTTCCCCGCAGGGCTCTCCAAGCTGCGGATAGCAGCCTGCTGCCCCGCACGAGGGGTGCTCTTAAGCAGAGCGCCCCTCGCGCGGGGCAGACATCTGCAGCTTGGGGAGCCCTGCAGGACTTCCCCGCAGGGCTTTCCAAGCTGCGGATAGCAGCCTGCTGCCCCGCACGAGGGGTGCTCTTAAGCAGAGCGCCCCTTGGGCGGGGCAGACATCTGCAGCTTGGGGAGCCCTGCAGGACTTCCCCGCAGGGCTTTCCAAGCTGCGGATAGCAGCCTGCTGCCCCGCACGAGGGGTGCTCTTAAGCAGAGCGCTCCTTGGGCGGGGCAGACATCTGCAGCTTGGGGAGCCCTGCCGGACTTCCCCGCAGGGCTCTCCGAGCTGCAGATAGCAGCCTGCTGCCCTGCACAAGGGGCGCTCTTAAGCAGAGCGCCCCTCGCGCGGGGCAGACATTCACAGCTTTGAGAGCCCTGCAGGACTTCCCCGCAGGGCTCACCAAGCTGCGGATAGCAGCCTGCTGCCCCGGACCTGTCCTGAAGGCTTGCAGCGGGAGGAGGGCTTTCCTCCCCACCGCCAACATTCAGAATGCTGTTCTGAATGTTGGCGGTGGGGAGGAAAAACCCTCCTCCCACCGCAAGCCCCGGGAAGAGAGGAGAAGCTGTGCGCCTTCTCTTCTGTTCCCGGACCTCCCACCGCAAGCCTTCAGGACAGGTCCCAGAACAGAGGGGAAGGCGTGCAGCTTCTCTCTTCCCGGGGCTTGCGGTGGGAGGAGGGTTTTTCCTCCCCACCGCCAACATTCAGAACAGCATTCTGAATGTTGGCGGTGGGGAGGAAAGCCCTCCTCCCGCCGCAGGCCTTCAGGACAGGTCCGGGAACAGAGGGGAAGGTGCGCAGCTTCTCCTCTGTTCCCAGGGCTTGCGGTGGGAGGAGGGTTCCCCGCTGTCCCGGAGATTTCCCTATGGGCTTTCGTCTTGCGAAGCAAGCCCATAGGGAAATTCGTCTTGCGAAGCCGCTAAAAAATCGGAAAACCCTTTCGTCTTGCGGGTTTTTCGTTTAGCGAGGCATTCGTCTTGCGGGGCACCACTGTACTTTATATATAGTCAATATAGGCACAGAGTTAATTTTTTAAACATTTTCTAATGGTGGTGTGCCTCGAGATTTTTTTCATGAAACAAGTGTGCCTTTGCCCAAAAAAGGTTGGGAAACACTGATCTAGTTGAGATTTGCAGGGGGGTGTTGACTAGATGACCCTCAGGGTCACTTCCAACTCTACAGTTCTATGGTTTTGTGATTGCAAATATTTGATGCGGCATGGTTAATCTCAACCCCAAAGCACCAGGAAAAGTCTCACAAAATCAGTCGGTCATGCTTCTTGGGACATAAATTCTGAGAGGTGCCGGTGAAGAAACAAGTGATTCTGAAGGATCAAAGCTTCTCATCGTGTTTTGTTGGAAACGAATAATAACCAGCAGAAATTCACTCTAACAGAACCAAATGTTGTAGAGTGTGATTGTGTTAACCAAGTTTAGTGATATATTTAATTATATTTAAGCTGTGCAAAATAATGCACAGTCAAAACCATGTCTCCTCAGAAATAAGTACTGTTATATTAAATGGGCTTACTTCCAGGAAAGTGGGGTTAAGATTACAAATTTACTAAAACATCCTTCATGATATTTGTTGGAGATGTTGCTGTTGTTTTTAAAATGAATAATTTACTGATATCCAATCAACCCCACTGCCAAAGAGATGAATGATAACTTGATTGGAAACCTTTATGTCTTTTTGACCTGAATACAAATTAATTTGCCCTTTTCAATGTGTTTTTGTCAAATGTACAGTGGAAATAATGACCTATGTATCATGGAAGATGAGTGGATTTCCTAAAAGTCGGGTTATCGGGATTGGTTGTAATCTAGACTCTGCAAGATTCCAATACATTATTGCAAACCTATTAAAAGCTCAAATCAGAGACAAAGATAATTGGATTATTGGTGAACAAGGGGAAAACAAAGGTAAAATGATGACTTACTACTTAGCTTACTATGCAGTTTAGGGTACCACATGTGTACTTTATATCAGGAGATAATTTCAGAAAACATTGTGATTATTTTTTAATAGAAGTACTGTATATGGAGATATTTCAGTTTAAATTACTGTTATTTATTTAATGGATAGCCATGACAAGAAGTTTGTGGTTCTGTTCCAGAGACAGCTTCTCCAATTCTATATTTTATGCTTACACTACATTGCGGTGGTGGTTGCTTTGTCACTGACTTCTCATGCAGTTTCTTTGTCTGATGGGTTATTGCGTATTCTGTGTTTTCTGTACACCTGTGAGTTATGTACTCCTCTGAATAGAATTCCTACAATTGGTCTCTTTAAAAGCAAAATGGAAAGCACACACTCCACAGAGAAATTATTCCTGAGATAAAAATGCAAATGTTTAAAAACAACATTGGTTGTAATTTTATCCTATTCAGTGGCAGCATGGAGTGCTTCTAATTCAGTGACAAGTCATCAGGATGAAGATATAGCAAATCAAAATGCCCAGCGTCTCTTAGCTAACAGGTAAAACACTTAGACATGTGGCAGCACAATCAGAAGTAAGTCCCACTGAGTTAACTGGGACTTATTCCAATATAAATTGATATAGGAGTGCAGCCTAATTCTGAATTTCAATTTACACCCTAGTAACATGATATGAAAGGGAAACCTTCATTATGTACCTATTAAACCCCATTTTTACTTGAACACGTTTTGATCAGGCTACGTATAAAAGGCCTCAAATTCTAGTTGAAGTCTTATCTGTCAGCAGTGCTATTCTTAAAGTACGTATACTTTACTCAGGGTCTTGTACCTAAGAAAGTAGCCCACTCTAGACAGCTAACACCTCATAAACCTTGAAGTAATGACTAAGGATGTTGGGAGGGGGCAGACACAAGAGTGGAAAATTCCTTACACACGCTTTGCTGCTAGTCATAAAATTAGCAACAAGTAATGTAGTTAGCGTCTGCTTGGCTCAAGACCTGTTGCCATGAAAATGTAATCTATACGTGACCATTTTGCTGTAACCTTTTGATAGGTCGAAAGCCATCACATGCATTCTGATGGTTTATTCTTGGCTTACCATTTGTGTTTTGTCTGAGGCAGACAAACCATGAGTCTAGGTTCAGATGCAGTACGCAGCCAAACAAACCATGATTTTGCATGGCATAGCTAGTGTGGAAGTAGGACCATCATGGGAGGAGCAAAGCAGCTGCATTTTTTTTACTACAAGTACCCTCACGCTTGCTTGTTCACATTTAGACAGTTTGGCTAGCACAACATGTGAACAAGGCTACTACAAAAATGTGTACCACGCTTGTTGATATACAAGCGTGACGTATGGAGATTATAAAGGGGGCATATTGCTTGCTAAAAAAGTGCATTGTAAATCCTGATTCTTTTGCTTTTATATAGAGCCATGGAAGTTCTGAAAGGAAGAGGCCAAAAATCCTGGTCTGTTGGTCTGTCAATAGCTGATCTGGCAGACAGTATATTGAATGATAAAAGGAAAGTACATTCCATATCAACGATGGTGAAGGTAAACACAGGATCTGATCTGATTTTGCTTTTTTAGAATAGAGGAAACATTAACCTGTGGGTCCCAGGAATTCTAATATACCCAATACTATGTTTTGCCTTTTCTAGGGATGTTACAATATAAACTCTGAAGTATTTTTAAGTGTGCCTTGTGTGCTTGGAATCAGTGGAGTGACTGAAGTCATCAAACTACTAGATAAAGGTACTGTGGTACAGGAGCTTCAGTCCACAGCTGCCTCGATTCATGATCTTCAACAGCAGCTGAAACTTTGAATACCAGCTGGGCATAACTTGGTCTCTAAGATATTTGATTGTTGCAGAAAAGTCACTATTGCCTAGGTGGCTGCTAAAAAAAGAATACCTCATAATGTTGAAGCTTTGTTAAATTTGGTGCATATTTAATTATAGACCATCTGTCAATGACACTCTTATAATAAAAATGGTTAGGCAAAATAGGATGGAAATGAAACTTAATTTCCCAAACTTTCTAGATCATGGGTTGTCTTTTTGCTGGATTTTGTACTCTTGGTTGTTAAATTACTAGCTGTAGTAATAAGAAAAAACAGTATCTCTTCTTTTTCCTATATTGAATGCACAACACTATATCAGAGCCATCACTATAATCACCACCAGCCCACTTCTTTTTCAAAGTTGCTGTAAATTTGCTGACAAGAGGTAACTTTTCAATCAGAGTGACTATTGTTTTGCCATAGGCATTGCCATCTTGTATTTACTATAGAGAACCAGTCTTGTATATATATATATATTACACATTGCTAAAGTCTAAACATAGATGGCCTGGCAGCAAGGTATTGCCTAAAATTAAGGTCCGTGTTTCAGCCAATGATTCAGACAATTTATAACAGAATGTTTCCACCAGCAAATCATTGCAGTAATTCATTTGAAGCTGAAATTTTGAGCATTGCAGATGAATTCTATTTGCCTAGCCTTAATGTGCCAGAAAATCTTTTTCTGAACTTTTTGTATGAATCACCCAAAGATTTAGATATTGATGGGGGGAGGATATATAAAAAAGAACCCTGCACTGTTACCTTGCTGCAGTATATAAAATGTGCATAGTTGTATGGTCTTCTTAAAGGCACTTTGGCCAAAATCCAAGAGGTTCTGTGTGTTCGCATCCTCCTTCCTGCTGCAGGTTCTCGTAGCCCCTGAAAAGCCACTCTGAATGTTGGAGTACCCTCCAGTGCAGCTTGTGAATGAAGCAGCCGGGTGGAGCAGGAAATGTTTTCTTTCCCATGTGCACACATTAGTGCTTTTGGCTCACATGGGAGGGCGTACTGGATTCTGTACAAGATTTATAAATTGAATTATATAGGCACTTTATATGGGGAGGACGTTATAGAGTACAGTAAGGCACAGCTAGTCACCATGGTTTAAATGAAATGCTCCCTTTATTCAGAATATATTTTTTAAAAGCTGATTCTTCTCCCTTTCCACTCTACCATGCTTTAAAATATAATAGATGAGAAAATAGTTATTGGATAGTGTTAGCCAATACTATTCCCAGGATCTAAATGATGAATTATGAACTTGGGGTAAAGAGGAGGTAGAGTAATTTTTATTTCTATCTAATGAAGTAATCTGTTTTTATTTGGTCTTTTGTTAAAATAATTGTGACTTGGCCTGAGTCCTTAGGACAGGATGGGAAGAAAAACTGAATGAATGCACTGCTCAATGTTATGCACTGATAAGGCTTAGTATGTTTGGTGTCATCAGTTGTAACACTGCAACAAGCTTTAAGCACTACCAAATATATAGACTAAACAGTCTGATGATCGTATATATAGATTTTGTACTCAGGTATGATTGCAATGAATTTTTGCCTTTTTCTTTGCATTATATATTTAAGCAAGTGCTATATGGAAAAACACTGTGATGTGTAATGTTAATAAAACATTTATTAACTTTTAAAAGCTTGGTGTGTTTTTCTATTACTGTTTTATTGGTTTTAGGTTGTGTTTATGTGCTAATGCTTTAACAATATATTGTGGGTGGGGGGGTTAGACTATACATGGCTTAGAAGTTTTTCAAATATTAAGAAGTACATAAATGCAACAGATTAATGAAAGAATTTGCTAATATATACTAATATATAAAGAACATCTATTGGTAGGTCAGATGAGGAATTCATGAGTTGGTGTGGTGCACTATCTAGCTGGTACAAAATAGTAACTTAAATTATTATTTATTAGATTTGTTGGTTGTTACCAAAAGGTCTCCAAATTTAAATTTTAAAAGATGTACAAGAATTTTGGCTGCATGGTTGATGGTGGTTTTACAGACAATTTTATTTAATGGTTTGATGGACTTTAATGTGCATGTATTTTGTGAACTATTTTATTGTTTGACCTTGTTGTGCACCACTTCAGAATAAAGTAGTTTACAGAATGCATGCACATTCAAATCCTTCAAACCATTAAATAACCTCTCTATATTTTATGCATTGATCTGTTCCATCTATACACTAATCCTTTCCATTGTACGTAGGCTTTTTAAAATAACACTGACAATTTCAGTGACTGTAGCCAAGATTCCTGGGTACCATTTAGTTTTGTCTCCAATCTATACATTTTGTAGGAGTGAAATCCAGAGTGTTACTATGTGCTGTGTGAAGAAGTATTTCATTTTGTCTGTCTCAAACCCTTGGTCCATCAAGCTCAAGTGTTGTCTACACCAAGGGAGAGGGAACCTTTGGCCCTCCAGGTATTGTTGGACTACAGTACCCATCTTCCTTGACTATTAGCCATGCAGTCTGGGGTTGATGGGATATGTTGTTGGCATACATCTGCCTTGAGAGACAATGAAGTGGACCTCTGTGGGTGAAGTTGAACTGCTGCATTTGCAGCATCAAAGTGATCTCCCCGGGGTACAAGCTTGGCAGTGTGCATGGAGGTCCTGGGCTGCCCAGATGACAAGACCCCCCTCTCAGGTTTGCTGTTGTGGTCCAAATGAAAGCGGAGCAATACATTTGGCAACAGCTTAGCTGCAGGAGTTGCCAGGAGGCATACAAGGAGCCATCCAACCGTCTTAGGGACTCCGCTCCAGATTTGTGTAGGGTTTACTCCTTAGCCTTTTCTTTTCCTGAAAATATCCCGCAAGGCAGCGGAGGCTTAGGACCAGAGTCTTTTTTCTCTTAGATGGGCTACCTTCCCAAGTCAACAAGCCCCATCTGCCCCTCACTTCCCTGTACAGCATGTGCAAAAAACACCTTCTTGACTATCAGACCCACCATTGGTCTCATGTTGTTCAGCAACATCTGGAAGGGCAAACGATCCTGACTCCTGGTCTATGGTGACTAGCAGCAACCCTGCAGAGGTCTTTCCCAGCCTTGCATAGAGGTGCTGGAGATTGGCTTGGGACCTTTTGCATGCAAAACATTTGTTCTCCCAATGAACTACCCTCCTTTCCATATACAGTGGTATTTTGGGATGCAAACGGGATCCGTTCCGGAGTCCCATTCGCATCCTGAACAGAACGTAAGACGCGATTGCGCATGCGCAGGTCACGTTTCGCCACTTCCATGCATGACGTCATTTTGACTGCGCATGCGCGAGCGGCAAAACCCGGAAGTAACACGCTCCATTACTTCCAAGTCACCGCGGAGCGCAACCTGAAAATACTTATCCTGAAGCGTATTTATCCCGAGGTATGACTGCAGCAGTCAGTGGTCCCAACGTTTTATTGAATGGAGAAGATGTTACAATCAGCCACTATCATTTCCGGTACAAAGGACTTAACATACTTTTCCGTGCATAAGACGAGGATTTTTTACTTGAAATTAATGTTTTAAAATTGGGATCGTCTTAAAAACGTGTATTTTCTTAATTTTGAGCCCCCCAAACAGGGGGCGTGTTATACACGGAAAAATACGGTACTTCCTTCTCTCTCTGCACAAAACAAAGCACATAGACAAAACGCTCCCAGTTGAGGAAAAAGAAAGAAAAAGGAAAAGGTGAAAGTCTAATTAAATTAGCCCCCCCCCCCACACGCCATCCCAACGCAGCGCTGAACCGAATGATTACATTTTATGCTCCATTCACTTTCAGTGCTTTTACAGAACTGAGACTCCATATGGGAATAAAGAAAAACAAGGCGGCGCCTGCGTGACCCTCTCCACGTTGCTATCTCTATAGGCCCGTCGCTGACCGCAGTCTACGCTCGCGCGCATGCGGCACCTGGCCGTCGGAAGTGACGTCGCGCCGCGCCGCCGAGCGGAAACGGGTGGAAAGGAAGCACCGGAAGGGAGGCCGGGGCAGGTTTCCTCGTTCGCGCGGGGAGTCGGAGGAGCGGCAGGAGGGGCGCGGAACGACGACCACCGGCGGCCGGCAGGGCCCGCTGCCCCCGCCGCCGCCGCCGCCATGGCCGTGTCGGAGAGCCAGCTGAAGAAGATGCTTGGCAAGGTAAGGGCGAGGCCGGCCGGGGAGCCCCTCCCAGCGGGCTTCTGCCGGGGGAACAGCCTCGGGGCTTCCTCCGCGCTCGCCCACCCGGCGGGGCCCCCAGGCCGCCCCTCTCCCCTCCCCTCACGCCGCTGCCCGAGCGAAACTTCCTCCTGAGTCCTTACCTTTCCCTTCTTCCTGCTGCCAGAGGGGGGAAAACCCCCCACAAAAATATCCTAGCCAGACACGAATAAACGAGGCCGGCTTTCTGGCAGCAGGAATGGGAAGGGTCTCTAATTTCGTGGGTCGCGAGAATGATCCTCCTGGGAGTCCGCAAAGGGAAAGAGCGAGCCGAAATAGTCCCTGGTCCGTCCAGTCCAAAAAGGGATCACCCTTAGCGCCCAACGCCTTTTGCTAACGCTTTGAGGCCTCCCTAGTTATTACAGGAAAATAATGGGCGTGTTGCGATCTCTCCCAAGTTTTCAGTTGGGTGTTTTGTTTTTGTGGGTTTCCGGAGTCATTTGCTGCCCTTTGTGGCCTATTTAAAGCTAAATTCCGTTCTGAAATGAGGAACATGGGTACGACTAAGCTTTTAGTCGCTAAAGGAATCATGGAAACTAGTAAGCAAGTTCTTTAGGAGTTTTTAAAGTAAAAAAAAGAACCCCACAAATTTGATTGTGGTGTTGTTACTACTACTACTACTACTACTACATTTTAAAAATATGTATGCAACTGAGCAGAGATCATTCAGGTTGGTGAAGGAGTTGGTGATCAAGGTTGAGTATAAAGGTACTTTGGGCCCAAATTGTGAATTAACGCAAGTTGACCTAGTGTGGCATCTGTTAACAGCAGCTGGGTACAGTTTACTTGGGAGCTTTAATGACTCTAAGGTACTTAGATAGTGTTAAAACATTTAATTTTAAAACACTAAAAAGTAAGAAATTTACTATAGGGTTAAATTTACCAGGTTATAGGAATACCGGTCTGTCAGTGACAAAGAAAAGGATGCCACCCAGCAGCTTAGTTCACTAATTCCTTGTATAAGCAACATTTTTGTGCTGGGAATTTCATTTGGAGAAGGGTGTTAATGTTCTTTATTCTTCTGCTGAAATCAGTAGAACATAAAGGCTCTGAACATTGATGAAAGGTGACTAGATTCATGATAAAACCTGGATGAGAATACCAAACTGGTATCAGTATCAAACAAAAGTTCAGCTGAATTGCAGAGTTCACTGTAGGTTTGTTGTTAAATTGTTAATAAATGAAGCTGTTTGTACTGTATTTTTATTTGCTGTACTACAGTGGAATTAAGTTTATTGAAAACACAAACTCTTATTCCTTCTTTAATAATTATTAATGCATCGTACTTAAAGAATAACCTAAATAGTGAGTGCCATTTAATTTTAATTTAATCTTGATTCTTATATGTGAGTAAGCTTCATTGAATTCAGTAGTAGTAATTATTATTATTATTATTTATTATTTATACCCCGCCCATCTGACTGGGCGCTCTGGGCAGCTCCCAACAGAATATTAAACAGAGTAAAACATCAGACATTAAAAGCTTTCCTACACAGGGCTGTCTTCAGATGTCTTCTAACAATCAGATGTTTATTTCCTTGACATCTGATGGGAGGGCGTTCCACAGGGCGGGCACCACCACTGAGAAGGCTATCTGCCTGGTTTTGACTTCTGAGTAAACATATAGGAATTGAGCTGTAAGCGTGCTTAAATTTGCAGCCTTACGTCTCATGTTCAGTTGAGTTCAGTGGGACTTATTCCCAAGTAAATGTGTGTAGGACAGCAGTCTTACTCATCCAGCTGATCCTTTAGTTGGATGAAGCTAATTTAAGTAGTCAGCAGGTTTAATGTGCATATTCTCCCCTGAGTCATTTTCTGATCCATTCTATACTTAATTGGCAAGTAAGTTGCAAAACCACCTTATTACTTTGTAACAAGTTGAATGAAGAGGAGGAAGTAGAATGTAAGAATGCATCATTGCCTGATTAGACACCTGTGATTTTAACCTTTAACGTACATTTCTAACTGAGGGTGGGGACAGTATTTTGTCAGCTTTTTGTTGTTAAAGATTATGAGTAGAAATTTGCATATCATCTTTGCTTCTTAGCTAGCACTATGCTATTTTGGGCCAGATTCAACTAAATGGGTGCATTAGCGGGAGCTAGCACAAGGGCTTCCACTAGTGCAATGGGATTTTATCTCTCCTATCCTGCTGGGGGATCAGGAGAATCCCCAGAACGGGGGGGGGGGGGGAGAGATTGTTCTGTAGAAATGCTTGCACTGATGGAATGTTTGTGCTAGTGTGACACTGAATTCCTCCCTTTTTAGACTGGTTTTATCAAATTAGTGATAAACCATAGGATTGAATATTTGAACTTGTTCAAGAGCATTCTAAATGTTGAGCTAGTGTGGTGTAGAACATGGATACTATTCATAATTCTTAAAATATTAATTCTTCCATTATTCCCTTTTTTCGTGGCTGAATGTTGGTGACTGCCTGAAAGGTACAAAGTCACTAGGACATTGCTAGCTGGCTCTGCACAGCTCATTTTACTTGGCCATGTTAGCAGATCAGAGTAAATCTGTATTATAATGCATAAAGGCAGGTGGTGGCAGCAGTGCAAACTCTGGTACTGCTTTCTGAGCAGTGTGGCCACAGAAGTTGACTGCTGTTGGTCTTAAAACCAAAGGCAAGGTGGTTCTTTTAAAATGAGATTCAGAAGCAATACAAAAAACACAAGTGAATGAGAAGATTACAGATTTTATTCTCAAACAGCAAGCAATGTATACATACCAAGCAAGCACTTCAACCTGCCATTTGGAAGCCCTCAAGAAGTGGCAAAGCAACTCCCCCAGGTAGCCTCACTTTGCACAGCCCTGCAGCTGATCAGTCTGTGCAGGAGCTTCAAAGAAACTCTGCCCAAACCATAGGTAGCAGGTGTGGTTTTCCAGACTGGCTATGTGCAGATCATCCATTAGCCACCCCCTCCCAGTGCTTCACCTTCTCAAAACAATGTCCAGTGTCAAAGAAGGTTCCCAGTACTATGCTTCCAACTGATTAATGCAGCTGATTAAAGCAGACCGTTCTCAAACCATCAAAAAACTTAACAAGAGCAAGGGAGGGGCGAAGGAACAGGTCACTAATTCCTTGATACATTTTTGTCTTCTGGATGCATTTCCCATAGAAGGAGACCTTAAGACCAGGGAGTTGTGAACTGAGATTGCTCAAGTAGGTGAGCAGAGTTGATAGAGGAGCTTGAAGGGATCATTTTTTTTGCTGTCCAGTGGAGAGTGGGAGGCTACAGAGATAAGAGTGGGGCATGAGAGTGCTCTGGATCAGTTGGCACTGTGTGTGGATGGCTGAGGTAGAGAAAGATGGCTTTTGAAGAGATGTTGGACTAAATATGTGCCTCTGTCATAGAGACACAATCCTCTACTTATTTCATTGCCATCAACAATTTTAAAAATCTGTTCAGTGGTCTACATTAATTCATAAGTGTATTCATTTTCTTTGTAGAACTGTGTCAGCTTACCACAAGACAAAGAACATGTTGGACTGTGGACAGTCTCATTTCACTTGAGCATCCTAATTGTAGAATTGAGTTTGATTCACTTTGCATCATCACATACCACTTATACTTGATCCTGGCAGGTCAGGTTTACTCTATAATCTCTGGCTGTAATTCAGCAAAGTGGTTCTATATACAAAAGTAGTTACAGTGGTACCTCTGGTTGCGAACGGGATCCGTTCCAGAGGCCCATTTGCAATATGAAAGGAATGCAACCCGCAGCGGTGCGTCTTCGCACGCGTGGGTTGCGATTCGCTTCTGTGCATGTGCGTGACGTCATTTTGCGCGTCTGTGCATGCGCATGTGGATAAACCTGGAAGTAACCATTTCTGGTACTTCCGGGTTGCCATGGGACGCAACCTGAAAAAATGTTACATGAAGCAAACATAACAAGAGGTATGACTGTGTAGTATCTTACCTGCTGTGGAAGACTGTGCAGATCTTGTTCTCTAGTCACTATAGTTGTGTTGAAAGAAGTCTAAATGTTTTCAGTGGAAGTTGTCTTTAGTGGAGCTTTAAGATTTTCAAAATCTATTTCCCCCTAGTACAAGTACAGAGACTTGACTGTTCAGGAAACTGTCAGTGTTATTACCCAGTACAAAGACCTCAAGCCTGTAATGGATGGATATGGTGAGTTTTATGTTATGCTTTTCTTTTTTGTACAGTATTTTTTTGTTAGCTAGCCTGTGTCAGTTCCCTATCAGTATATCATATTTTGTGTAATAAATTTTATGACAAAGAAGAAATAAGATAAGTTAATAGACCAGGGTAGCTAACTTGGTGTTCTCCAGATCTTGTTAGACTGCAGTCAGCCTTAGCTAGCAAACCCAACAGTCAGAGAAGATTTGAATTATATTTAAGGAACATAGGGAGGACCAAAGGTTGGCCACCCCTGTACTGTGCTAATTATTTGAGACATGCTTTTTGGCAAAGTGGTAATAGGGAAACCTTTTCTTCCAAAGCCAATGATCAGGGGTGATGGGATTGTAGTCCAGCAACGTCTGAAGTACCACAGCCT
This sequence comes from Podarcis erhardii, assembly GCF_964252035.2. Classification (NCBI taxonomy): domain Eukaryota; kingdom Metazoa; phylum Chordata; class Lepidosauria; order Squamata; family Lacertidae; genus Podarcis; species Podarcis erhardii. The sequence continues at coordinate 74,062,501 of NC_138497.1, read as the reverse complement.
CTGCCCACTTGACTTGAAAATAGTATTGCTCATTTTTAGGCTTTGCTTTGAAGGCTACAATAGCAATTTTATTTTTCATAGATGCTAGAATTGTATGGAGCAGATCTGCCTATGTCACACAATAATTTGCTCGCCATTTCTAATATTGTGTGGTGTTATTAGTTCATTTTCCTAGAAGATGCTTGCTTGTATATAGAGAAGTGTTTGAAGAAAAGTAGTCTCTGTTTTGTTAAGCGTGCATGCAACTTTTGTTATCTGACTATAAAATGAACAGGTTGCATAACACTTTTTTTTTTGCTTTTCAGTTTTTAATGATGGTTCATCAAGAGAACTGATGAGCCTCACAGGAACCATTCCTGTAAATTACAAAGGTATGTATTTGTCTTGGGTAGATTGCCAGTACATTACTTGAAAGCTTACATAATTTACTTTGATCAGCTTGGTCACTAACTTGTTCTGAATGCTTTGTTCTTAGTTTTGGACCTTTGTACAACTGTTTTGTGTTGCCACATACAGGAGATTTTCCTATTCTTTGTGCAGTGTCCAACAAAGTTTTTTCATTAGCACAATGTGTGCAATGGAATTTCCCCTTCCCTGCATGTACCCTGGGAGAGGGGCTCAAGGAGACTTCCAGAACAGTGGACTGGAGGGCAGCCTGCTTCTGTTAGTGGAGGTTAGAAGGCCTTCCATCACTACAAGGACAGCATTTGTAATCATTCCTATTTCACACCATTAAAATATATTGTCAGAAGGAGAAAATAATAATTCATTCATCTTTTTTTTTTAAATAACTTCTTCAGGTAACACATACAATATCCCAATATGTCTGTGGCTGTTGGATACATATCCATACAATCCACCAATCTGTTTTGTTAAGCCAACTAGTTCAATGACAATTAAAACTGGGAAGCACGTGGATGCAAATGGCAAGATATACCTTCCATATCTACATGAATGGAAACATGTAAGTACAATTATAAAATTCTTAACCATTAGTCCTAAATTATTTCACCATTTAAGTAGCAGTTTTGTTTAATATTCTTCTTTCTCCTTTGGTCATTTGTTGTTGTTTTTTAAAAAATTTTATTAAGGGTTTTCTTGTTTTACAGTGTGAGTGTAATGCCTCGTATTTTTTTTCTCTCCATGTAACATTTTTACAAATCTGTTTCATTTGTTGAGGCATTAGGGGAGAAGAAAAAAAAAAGAAAGGGGGTGGAGGGAGGGGAGATGGATGGGGGTAGGGTTGGGTAGCGGTGTTTCTATTATGCTTAATGTATGTAGAGTTTGGTGTCAGCGTGCTTGTGTTGTTCACTTGTGTCCCTTTGGTGGTGAGAGAGGTTGGGGTTGGCCTAGGGTGTGATTGTTTGCTTGTGATTGGCTGTGGTGATCTTTGTTCCTTTGGTCATTTGTTATAGCAGAAAGATGTGACACTGGGCAACTGGGGTCTCTATTGAGTAAAATCTTAGCACTCTTACATAGTACTAATTGTGTTACTGCTTTTGTCATATTTGATCTCCATTCATGAGACCTGCAATTGAAATGTGGCCTGCCATAAAATGTCTAATTGCTGCCGATAATTAATATGGGGTTAGGGTTCATATTCTCATCAGTACTTTCTCAGTGATATGCTACACTTTAATTTTTATCAGTTAGTCATTGAACCTGAATTGGAATATACTTGACCAAAACCTACAAATAGAGTAACCAAATGACCACCTATAACTGACAAGGTGATGGATGCATTGTCATTGCTAATCTGTGTGGGAGAAAAAAAGCAAAGAGATTTTTATATGCTTTCCCCTTAGCCACAATCAGATTTGATTGGCTTGATTCAAGTGATGATTGTGGTGTTTGGAGAAGAACCTCCAGTCTTCTCTCGGCCTACCATTTCAGCAGCCTACCCACCTTACCAGGCAACAGGACCACCAAACTGTAAGTACCTTGTACCCCATATACTTGCAAACTGCAATGAAAACAAGTAGAATAATGGCACGGTGTATTGTTGAAAGGATCTAGTTATTGTAGTATTGGTTTCTAAATATGTAGTTATGTTGTTGGTTTAAACATAAAGTATCCCTGCTGCCAATTGCCCAGGCCAGAGCACAAGTTGTATAGCCAGTATTCATTCTGTGTAATCTTTTTCAGCTACCAGCAGCTCAGAGTTTGGTTTATTTAAATGTAGAGAATTAGGCTAGATATTTTGAACATGCTGCCTAATAACTGTTTTGATTATAAATAAATTTCCATGAAAGATGTTGTTTTTTAGCACCCACACTACAAACTCAACAAGATTGTACAATTCATTTGATCCTTGATCTATTTTCAAACATTATTCATGCTAATATTTTGCCATTATCAGTACCTTTATCTTCTTATGACATTGTTTTTGAAACTTATTTATTTTATAATGCTAGCAGAGTTATATTGGCATCCTTTATACTATTTTTCTTTTAATTGCAAATCAAATTAAAAACTCACTTTGATATCTTTTATGTTCCATTGCTCTCAACTTCTGAAAAAAAGATGTTCCTACAAGTGTTAATTATTTTGCAAGAATTTACTGTGCTATTTTACAAGATGTGTAGGGCATTTATTTGAAATGTATACTTATACCAGTTTGAAAACAGGTATTATTGTAGGGAAATTCATTTTATAGAACAAAAACCTGTCATTGTTAGATGTACCAATGCTGAACACTCGAGGAAAATTAAATTTGCTTTCTTTTCTGCCATTTTAGCATTGCAAAAAGCCTTCTCATTGTACAGTACTTTTTACCACCAGAGAATATCATCTCTGCCAGTAGGTGTCAGCCAAATATAGAATAGCCAGGAGTTCAGAACTAGTAAAGCTATATATTGCCAGCTTGAAAGTAACACTAATGCTTTGACACCATCACTTTAAAAATCATAGGTAGCTGTCCTGGTCTTCAGTGGGGGTGGAGGTGTGCAAAACCACAGTTGGGAAATAGCTTCATTAGGACCCTTGGAAATGTAATATTAATAGTGAGCAAGTTTTCAGATTCTCCAGAGCTCTTCATTGCACTGCATGTAGAGTTGGTGCAGTGAGAGATATAACATAATGGAGAAAGCCCCAAAGTGCAGCCTCAATTGTCTTAAATTGGAGTGTCGGATGTGTTACTTATACTTAATGAATGCAAGGCACACATCACATCTAATTGATTTCTTCCTCGTGTCCCATCTTGGACCACTCCAGAAACTCCCCAAATTTCAAGTGATTTTTGGAAGGGGTGTAGTGAGCTGCAGCGGGAAGGAAGGGGCAAGTGGACCTTTTCCCTCACAATTCTGGAACCAACTCTATAGATCCAGCTCTTAGTATGAACATTGTAATCTTTATTATTAGATTAATTGCTTCATTTTAATAATGGCTTGTTTGTAAGGACTCCCTGGTTATATAGGACTGGATTCAATTAAAATACTAAACAATTGTACTAGCAGTAGCCAGTGGAAGGACTCCCAGTAGCACGGCGGGGTCTCCCCACACTATCCACTTTGGGAGGAAAAAAACCCAGACTGCAGGAGGAGAAGAGGGGAGATTGTTCTGTCAAGCAAGCAAAAACACTTGCACCAAGGGAACAATTGAAATAATGTGATGTTGAATTCCACCTATGGATTTGAATATGTGTAAGGAAAAAATGGGATAAATGAACGCTCTGAATTGGCTTATGCAGCAAGAGTAAAGTAACTGAAATGCATAATAAGTGCAAGCACAACAGGGAAGACTAGGAACAGGAATGGTTTCCTGGGCTGCTGTTTGCTTATTCTGAAGGTGGGGCAGGGGTCAAGAAGGCTTCTTTTTTCTTTTCTTTTCTTTTGCATTTTCTTCATGTGGGCTATTAAAAAATAACTTTTACAACTGTAGAAATTACAAATGGACTGCATCAATAGTTGTCATTCTATTAATAAAACAGTTGCTTCTGTTCCAAAAGTGGACTGAGGTTCAGTGGAGACTTGGGAAAGTGATTGTTGCCTCTTGTCTCAGCACCAACTTCCATGGTCTTCCATAGAATGCCCCTCTCCCCTTGTCCTCCAGAACAACTTTCAGGGGTCAGAAATGGCAGGAAGGAATAGGTAAACATTGCGTCTTCCTTTCCCCCCAGAAGGTTTCTGCTCACAGGAAGTCTGGATCTAACCTAGTGCGATGTATTCAACTAAGTTCTACTCAACCCATTGAAAGAAATAGACCTAAGTTCATTATTTCCATTCATTTGGTGGATCTACCTTGAGTAGAGGCAACCCAATTTTTAACTACTTATTTGTAAAGATAATTTTATATAATTGAACAACACTATCCTAAATTGTTAAAATGTTTAACATTGTTGTTGTGCACAGCTTCCTATATGCCAGGAATGCCAAGTGGAATGCCTCATTTCCCTCCTGGACCACCACCTAACCCAAGGTAAGCTATAGTTTGCTGAATCTGCTGATCCAATAGACTACACTGGCAATATTGGACAATGTGATGTTGTGCCCATTTCTGAAGTTGAGAGTGATGGACTTTAAAAGCATTAGATTTGTATTCCATTCATCTTGAGTTCAGTTTTGTCTAGGTGTTGTCAGGGTCTTTTATATGTTGTTATTTAAATACAGTCATCAAAACCCCTGGTTGCATTTAAGGCCCCTTCATTTGAGTAAAGCAATGATTAAGTGTATAGTGAGCAAAATTGGTGTCATTGTAAACCTATACTTCTAAAATGACTCACGTTCTTGCCTTTTTATAAAACTTTTCAGCTTGCTTCCTGCATTCTTAACATTATTTGGCTGCATCCTCTCCTTATGAGAGGACTTTTATATATAAAAAACCTAGGCTTCCCATGTTAAAAGAACACATGTAGGGGGGTGCACAGCTATGCATGTTTTTTTCTGTCTCTGATGTCTCTGTTCCCTCTAGCTCATCCCCCAGACCTTTGTGCACTGGGCAGAAGATCTGTTGGGAGAATGTATGTAAGTTCAGCTTCATGCACACAGGCTCCTCCACAAAATTTGCATCCACACATCCACAGGACTCCTAGTTACATGGAGGAGCCTGTGTACCTTCTGCTGAACGTGTGTAAGTTTCCCCTTCAGACTTTCTGCCCAATACGTATAAGTCTGAGGGTGGAGCCAGCAATAGACATTGTGGGCAGTGGTGATGGAGCAACTCCAAAACAGACCCAGGATTAGAACCCAACGTATTGGAGCAACTGCTGCAGCCCATGTGTTCTGGCAGGGCCCCAATGGAGCTGATGCCAGTCTTGCTATCACCCCCATTGGTGCTCTGCCTGGCATTTCCACCACCGTTGGGGTCTCTGTCCAGTGCACCAATCACTACCCTCTACCAGCAGGTGCCATTTTCATATGGGAGCCAAGCTACCACTCAAACTCCAGTCCGTGGTGGGTGGCCACCATCTCAGGACCCCCAAAATGCAGTGCTCACAAACGGGCATTGCATTTGGGGTCTCTGAGATGGCAGCCATCTTCTGCTAAAGATCGGAGCTGAGTAGTAGCCTGTTTTCCATCAAAAACACCGCTGCCATCTGCTGGATAAGCACAACCGGAGGGAGTGAGAAATGACTGGTGGCAGCAGAATTGGTGGGCAGAGTGCCCAAGGGAAGTCACATTGTTGGGCAGGGGAACTGAGAGAGGCCCAGTCTGAGAGTCTACTAAAGTCTAACACCAACCTTGATATAATACACTTCTACCTTTTGCACATGTTTTTTTAATGTATGGAGACAGAAGAGGACTGAGAACTGCTTTATTTCTACACATCGGCTCATTTTCTCCCTTTAGTTGTTGGCTAGTGTTAGTACAATGAATTAAACAGTAAGGCTTGTTCACAGTAGACACAGTTCTGAGTGTAGAAATCCCACATGTACTGTATTGTATCTCCCTTTTTCATATCCTGTGGTATTATTGTCTCTAGTTTCCTACTATTGATGGCTTATTAGTTCTGCCATCACTATATGCATTATATAACTGATTCTGAAAATGGAGTGCATGACACCAACTGAGTGGAAATAGAGGGCACTAACTTTTGAGGAAAGTAACGTAGCATGCAGAAACTCTAACATGTGTACATGCTCTGGCAGTTGGAGAAGCCTGCTCAGTCTCCCCTCTGTAAATGAAACCACCAAGGCAACATAGACCTTTTCAAATGAAAATAATGCAACAAAGTACAAACCTGTTAACTGCTAACAGAATGAACCATGAATAATTAGACTGAGTGCCTCTACCTGTCTTCAGCTTTAATCCACAAATGTGAAGAAACTTGGATCAGGGAACTTGAAATTTATTTATACGTATCTGAATAACATTGATTAAAACATTGATACCTCTGAAATCTATGGATGACAACAAATTTCTCATGGTCTTGAATATTACTCTGACCGTTTATATCTGCATCAGTGGCTCTTTTTGAAATTCTGTTTGTCTATTATAAATTGTTTAAATGTAAAAAAAATTGCTTATGAATGGAAATATTAACTAAAGAATGCATAACACTGTGTCTTTCTCCCCCTCCCCTTTCAAGTGGTTACCCAAGCTATCCTTACCCTTCCCCTAGCGGATCATTTCCACCAACAACTAGCACACAACACTACCCTTCTCAGCCTCCTGTAACTACTGTGGGTGAGTAGCTTTGAAAGTGTCTTTTTCCGAATGTAATGAGATTGCTCATTCTAAATATACACCATAAAGCAAATCCAAATACACCTATTTCTGAGATGGGCATTAAGTGCCTCGTGGCAAAAACATCAGTTACATTACACTTTAACCATGCTAGATGTTCATTTTTTTTCTCCATTGTTTGATTGATGGAACAATCATTAACTCTTTTCACTGTTCAACAAACTTCTTTTTTATTGAACTGTTTTATGTAATGAAGTTCACATGTGTTTGAAAATATTATGTTTGCAGGTCCAAGATAAATTAAAGCCCGAAGCCTCTTTTTTTTAAGCCTACATATTTATTATGTTCTTATTAACTGGGGGAATGTTCTTGTAGTCATGAACTTTTCAATGATGAGAAAGGGGTGGGTTTCATTTGATCACACCACTGAATGTACCAGGAACTTGAACAGCAGCATCATTTGGGCACAAGAATGAAGAGGCCTGTAGCCAGTGTGGAGTAACTGCAGCCAAGATGCAGTACTACAGCCTATTTACAAGCCTTTTGCTATGTCAGCCAAGGATGGAGAACAGTACCTAAGGATGATGTGAAGAAGCCTTGATTGTTGTCGAGTCAGCACTGAAAATACAGTTGAGTTCCGTGCTTAACTGGAAGTGAACCAAGCTATCCTTGACTCCATCGTGTTTTCCATTACACTCCCAAACTGCAATTTTTTCCCACTCTTTTTGTGTGTGATGCAAGTGTAGAAGTGCCGTTCATGAAGTAGCCCAGCTACCATCACCAGATCTTCATCTTGTAAAGTTTGTTGATCTGTAAGCTAAAGGTGCCAATCAACAGCTTTCTTCTGTTTCACATTCAGTGTAATTCTTGGGTGCTGAAATGCTTGCTCACCTGTTTTACTGCTTAGCCCAGAACTACCAGGCCTGTTCAGGAGAATCTGAACGTATTGTTGCCTCTAGTGATAAGCAAAAACTTGAAACCCTCAAAAGAGTATAATTTAGAAAGCACATTATTATTTAGCACAAAGACTGCAAGATCCCTGGCCACATCATCATCCACTATTTTCTTGTCCAATGTCACATATAATATATTTGAACTCCAAAAATTATCATCACTTTTGTTGAGCTATTACTATTATCGTTATTGTTATTTTACAGGTCTATGGACTGCTTCAGAGCCATATGCTATTGAAGCTATGTACAATAAGATCAAATACAAAAAGATGCAAACTCTAAAAACAATAAAACCATTTTTACAATTATAAAATTGACTGGATTACATGTCAGGAAAAGACTTCATAAACAAAAACAAGTTGAAAATTGCAGGGAAAATGTAAAACTGATAATTTTCTGTAGTTTAATACTGGAGGTCTACATTGTTTAGAAGAGATCAAATTACTATTCTTTCAGGGCAGTAATAGAAAATCTATCCCTAGTGCAAGCTTTCTAGCGTTTTGTTCAGAAAATGAATTTTTAGAAATGGAGATGTGATGTGGCAACAAAAATTAATCCTGTCAGGCAAAGCGTGGAAATGGTTACATAAATTTCTACATAAGATTTAATAGAGAAGTATAACTCTGCTCCCTGGGCTTTCTTAAAAGTCGAAGCTTTCTCTTCTTGGTCTGCTTGAAAGGTATGGACTTCTGCTCCTGACCTTTTGTTAATTTTGGAAAAAAATCTGGAAGAACTTCATTCTGAGTAGAGCACATCTATCAAACCTATATACTTTATCAAGATCTAAATGGTTTGTTAGCAACTTTATTTAGAAAAGATATTTTCACTTGCTCTTGTAAGATTGATCAAAAGGGTACATGAGCATGCATTCTTTTCCATTGATCTTATAACTTGCATACAGGCATTTTTACCTGTAAACTTTACACACCAATCTTCAAATAAAGAGTTGACTTTGTGGATTATTATGCCATGTATTTTAAGATAGAGGTGTCTCATGTTTTGATTTTTACATGGAATAATTCAGACAACACTGAATAAAGTTTTCAGGAGGTGCTTGGGCCACAAAATTTATGAAGCATTAATGTATGTTTGTTCTCTTAATAGCAGATGGCAGAAGAAAGCAGAAACAGGTATGGATATGTGGTCATTCTTACGTTTTCTGGGCAGAAAAAAGAGCACTTGAAAGAAGCTTTGGCCCACAGTTGGGCATTCGACTGGAGGATGCCAAACTACATTGGCTAGGAAAGAGTGGTATGACGTGGGATCAGTTGATACCCAGCCTATTGCGCACACGGCGGCGTCTAACAGATCCTGATATATTGGTGGTCCATCTAGGAGGAAATGACCTTGGGACATACGCAGATTATGATATCATAAGACAAATGAAGAAAGATATAATACATATTAAGATAACATTCAAGAACAGCATCCTTGTCTGGTCTAATATTGTACCCCGCAAAGCATGGAGCCAAGATATGTCCCATGAATTTATGGAGAAAAGCAGGAAGAGAGTAAATCGGGAAATCGGCAGTTTTATGGAACGTATTGGAGGGATTATAATCAAACACGATTCACTTGTCCCAGAATCTCCAGGATTGTTCCATCTAGATGGTGTTCTCTTGTCTGAAAGTGGCACAGATGTCTTCAACCTGGATTTATTAAGTGTTTTGGAGACTTTGATCTAACTGTTTCTTTGGAGAAGGAATAATAGATTTCAGTTTAAGCAAGTAGGGAAGGTCTCTACAGACAGATTATTAGAAGGTTGTGAACGGTGGTAATTTGAATTTTCAGGCAGTGGAATTGCACTGTTAATATGGTGGTGGGTATTAATTTAGTAATGTAATTGCTAGTGGCATTGTTCTGCAACCACTGCAGTAAGACATTTGCCGATATATTTAACTGTTTTTTAAAATTCTGTTTACTTCCCCACCCCACTGAATTCAGTTTGCTTCTTCAGTGTGCTTAGAGACACTGCCGAGCAGTTTAGTTTCCCTGATTGAGATTCCCATCCGAAAAATGCTCAGTGAATAGCACGAGGTGATAGCTACCTAAAATATGGGTGCAGTAATAGCTTACAAAGCTATTTTATGTGGGTAGATCAGAAAAAACATCATAAAAAATATGTAACTTTGGAAAAGGTGAGTCTGACTAGAGCAGGAAAACAAACTGAAGCATTAGGGCTTCATTATACATGCACTCACATATTACTCTAGTTATATGTTAATCACTTATGCTTCATGAGTGTTTATTAACATATGGCAGGCTCAGAGGTAAAATTCTTAATAAACCATAGTTCATTAAGCAAGAATAAGCATCAAGCTTATTCCTGCCTCCCCATGTGTGCCAGGTTCAGCCCAAGCTGCTTTTAAGTCACTTTCCTCTGAAATGGGGAATTGAGGTTTAATACAAGTTTGCAAATCAGATTTCAGATGCTGGTTAGTAAATCAACATTAAACCAGTGCTCCCAATTTCAGACATAATGGGAAACTGAGTTAAAGAGCCTGGGCTCAAAGTACTAAAACCAGCATAAACACCAGATACTTGCACCAGATGCTCCTTCATGGCTTATTCAACCAGGAATGTCACATCCAAAATCCTATATAAGTTTTAGACGCTGAAAGTTTTAAATGTTACTCTGCAAGACATTCATTGCAAAAGATCATGACTGCTCAGAGCTATTATGGCACTTGTTAAAACTGTGTGAAGGTACATATTCTGGTTACCTTGAAGCTTGTTGAACTGTCTGAAAGTGACTGTATGACAGTTTTGCCATGTTTTGCTTTGGCATTACTGTGTCACCTTTCCTGGAAAAAAGGCAGATCATCTGCATCAGAATTTGCTTTTAAAATATAATCTAATAGAACAACCATTTTTCACAATCACCGTTAGTATTTACTAGGAAACAAATTACAGGGCAGCATATGCTTTTTTTATTTTAAAAGAAGCCTGCCGTGAACTTGATTATTCTTAAGGAGAGTTGGTTGTGATTGAAGCCACATGAGACAATATCCTTCAGTGTTTCGGTAGCACATATTATGTAAATTGCTTTTATGATGTAATGTGCCTTTCACAAACAAGAGAGAGCTTAACTTCAGTGGCTTACTTCACCTTCCCAGCTTCTCTGAAATCAGGTCAATATCCAGACGAATTCTGGATTTGTTGGTATTGTGGTTTTAAATGGTCAGTACTTCCAAATATGATATCAATCTTGTAGGTTGATGTTGGAAGCTAAAATGTAGCACAAATGTGATTCTGGAATGCAAGGGCAACAGGAATAGAATGTAGCAGACTAGAATTGAACTTTACTGCAGTTTAAGATGAATGCTTGGATTACATTTATATTTTTTTACATAACCTCTCTTTGCATAGCACTCTGGAAATTTCCCACTAGATTGGGGAAGAACTATATAGCCTTTGGGAGGGACAGGAGCAGAATTCTACATGTTTGTAGTGCGGTCCAGCTCATTCCCTTAAGGACATGGCAGGCGCTTACTGGTGCTTACAACTGACTATAGCCTTCATTTTGAATACTTGCTTGTAGTAGGGACGTTAAGTTCCAGTATGGATCTGGGCCTATCTTTTCTACCTTTTTGATGTTGGGCAATGCTGTTTGATCCATCTAATTTGTATAACTTGGAGATTTTGTGTTCTAACAATAAAATACTAGTATTTATTTCTTAGTCCTTACATTCTTTGTTAGTGAACACTTAGTACTGAATGATGTGAATTATTTTTATAAAGACGATTGAGGAAAGATGTTCTTTGGGTTGCTAATTGTACTTGTTGAAACACTTCTTGATTCAGTCAAACATCACCAGAAATGGTGATACTTTCCTCATCTATATTTAGGTTGTATAAAAATAGTGTGTTTAAGTAAGCTACTACTAGTCATAATTTTATTAAAGCAAAACTTTCAAGAGCTGTTGCTACCAGTAATTGGTGACCATTATCAGCATGAGATAAAAGTAAAGCTTTGGATCCAGACTTTGTCTTACATAAGTTGAAAGGACTTCTACTTGCACAAGGCAGCTTACCGATCTCCCCCTTCAACTGCATTTCCTCACCACCCATCCCATACTGTTCTTGAGGTTCCCTCTACTCTCAAGGGTGGTTTTTTGGGAGAATGCAAGGGAAAGCTTTCAGGCAAAACAGTGTTGCTTTTTGGATCCATGGTATTCATTTTGTTGGGGCTGTTAAAATTCAGTTATCACTGCTGTTGAGTACTATATATGGTTTACTTATGGTTGGTATTAAGTATTTCAAGTATGTTGCATGTTTATGAATGAGCAACAAATATTATGTTTGCTTTTATATTTTCATGTTAGCTCACAGCGTTTCCCTTGCTCGCACATCTGTACGAACAAGGTGGCCTTTCAGAAATCTTTGTTCTTGTTGGAATACTCCAGTTTCTTGGGGAACTGGAATATAGCAGTGAGCAGAGCAACATCTTCCACGGGGTCTCTTTGATTTGCAGACTTAATTAAGCTTTGGGGGGTAAGTAGCAGTTATATAATTAGAATGGAATCCCCTAAAAAGACTAGTAGAGGTGGATATCAGGGTTCATTCTTCTAAGATTTCTTTCCGTAGATATATTAACATTCAGGTGTTCAGAGCTCACTTATGTTATCATGGAGAAGGATCCCAATGCACAAGTGAAAACCACTTCCACTGGGCAAGAGGTAGAATTTCCTTCTGCTGGAAATTCCTTGCAGCTCATGGGGGCCATTATGGAGGGCTCTCCAACCTTGGATGTTGTGCCACTAGAAGCAGGGTCTGAGAAAGAAGAGACCATAGCTCAATGAGCAGATATTTTGTCTGCTGAAGATGTGTCAGGTTAAATTCCTGGCATTGCCTGGTAAAAGGTTCAGTGGAGAATTGACCCCAGGCTGATATCAATGATATCTTTCCTTTCAATTTTTATTCTCAGAGAATGCTTTTTTTGCTCAAGAATATAAGCTGCATATTAAGGGTTTATGGCGGTGTTAATCTTAAGGTACTTAATTTGTGGGGTGGGGGTGGAGGTTACTACCTTATCTGAAGAAATGTCTTACCTAAAGTTCAACTAAACAGAGGCCTAGTAAGGCAGTATTTTCTGGAAGTCATTCAAACTGGTTATAGGACCCCCAGCTGATGGACTTCCACAATGTATTAATCCTTTTAAATGGACTGTCTACTCTGGCAGTTCTGATACAGCTAAAGCAATTTAGTCTGTTTAATCTTGCACTTCCATCTTTCAGTATTAATATTTTGTTTGACATCATACCCCTCCTGAAAAGTCAACTGAAAAGATAATTAAAATTCTTTTCTAGTTAATAATTGAGGAATACACCATTATTACTTCGTTTATGCTACATTTCACATTGTCCTCGTGGTGGTGATATATAGTCATCATTATTAAATTAAATTAAATTAAACATCATCTTCTTCCATTGCCAAGTTGATATTTGGCTGTTTCTTTTCTGTCTGAGTCAACTGCTAGTCTGCAGTACTGTAAGGTCAGTACCATAAGGTCAGCTCTGAAACTAGACTCTGTATAGCAAAGGTTAAATGTCTGAGTTTTCCCTTGGACGTATGGCTGCATGCCAGTAACTCTTCTCTAAGGGTGGCTAATTATGGAAGTGATTGAAAATGTTAAGGGTTCATGTTCTTGAAGGTGCTCTTTAAATCAAGTGCTCCTGGTATGAATTGGTATATGGTGGTAGCCTGTCTTATTCTCTGTACATCTAAAACCATATATTTGTACATGCAGACTTATTTCTCTGACTTTATTTAAGCTCTAGACAAAAGCTTCATAAGTAAACAGCTTTGACTAAAAAGTTGTAACTGGTTCTAAGATATATTTATATGATATATGCTTATGGTGGAAAGAAACCTGGGGCAGAGAGAGATGGAAATATGGGTCTAGCACTTGAATAGGATTTTGTTTTGCTGGCTTTTTCAAGATCATTTTCTGGATGACCATATAGGCTGATAATCCTAAATTAGCATTGAGTAGACCCACTGAAATAAGTGGGCTTAAGTCCATTGATCTAAATGGGTCTACTTCTGAATGAGTAACTTACTCAGTTGAGCCAAGTGATTTGTTTGTTTTGTTCAGGTTTTTCTTTTTTGAGGTTTTCTCTCTCTCTCTCTCTCTCTCTTTTTTTTTTTTTTTTTTTTTTTGCTGTTGCCCAATTTTAATACAGTTTCTGAAGCAGGGGATTAGCAAAATAAGGTTAAGTTACTTTTTGAAACTGCCTTCATGATTTTCTTACTCTGAATAATTCGTTTTAAACAGGACAAGTCTAGACAGTAGTAGAAGAAGATAAAACTTGGTACGGAAAACACAGAAATGGATAGTTTCAGAACAGAACCTTCATTTATTTTGTTGAAACTGTTATCTAGATCATTCAGAAGAAAACGATGCAACATGTTGCAATTTAGGACCAATTTCTGCAGTAAACTCTTGCGTGCAGCTGTCTTCAGGTACAGGAATATGCAACACAGGGTGAATGGGAAAGACACTTAAGAGAACCTCTTTAGTGATTTGACATGGTACTTCAAATTCAACCAAAAGTTGCCTTTGCTGTTATTATTAGGAGCAAGTGTAAGTGTTTTTACTTGATGGATAAGGGGGCAAAATATGAAAAGTAGTCTTCAGGCACTTGGTGCTGTATAGCTCCCAAATAATACAAATCACCTGTCAAAAGCTTTTATTATCACTATGTTATGGAAATGGGCTCTACACATTTTCATCTGCCCAATCTACCAGGCTTCCTTGGAATTTGGCAATGCAGACAATCACATGCTGACATCACTGCAAACCTACCTTAAGTCTGCCAGAATACTTGTTTTCATTTGTCCTGCCAGATAGCTAGTCTGGTCTTAATCTTTTAAAGGCAAACTTTGATGAATTTTTAAATCAGTTGAGAGGGATTAGAGGGTTACATCTTTTGATGTACATAAACATATTTGCTTAGATCACTTAAGTTACACTCCTATGTTTGTCTACTTAAAACATCTGAATGTTTGCAGTTCACTCAAATCATCTCAGATTATATTATAGAACGTCTACTACATACTGTTTTGCCTTGGGTCTTTTCAGTAGTTGGGACAGCACTTGATGACACAACACATTCCATGGTGCCCCTCTAAAGCTAAAAGAATATCAAACAATATCCTGGCTTCCATTTCTGTTTTAGCTTGAATTATACTTGTTTTCTTGTTGCACAAGTATTTGAATAAATGTTTTAACAACAAGCTATGTTTTTATATTTAATGAGAATATGGCTTGTTTTAAAAGCAACACAACAACAATTTGTTCTAAGGATGTTGGCTCTGGCCTTTGCTTATTTCTTAGCTGTCATTTTGGAACCTGCGGGAATTTGTTAACATGAGTTTTGATGTCTTTATTTGGGCTTGCCTTACAAATTGTGTGCATCTAGCAGCATGTATCAGCGTAACTGTATGCCTGTTCATTCTTCAGAAATATGCATATAATTCAAGTTGAAACTGTTAAAAGTTAAATACCAGTAATTATGTAAAGGTGGGAAGCATTTTTGGAGGTATTGGTATGTGGAGATTTTCCAGGATGTTTTGGGGCCCCATGTCCCATAAGAATGTCTTATTAAAATCTGTATTATTATTATTATACTTTTAATATAATATAAAATTAATAATGCCAATGTTTGGAGAGGTGTTTTTGTTTTGTTTTGGGGATAAAAGCTTCATGGGGGGAACTCAGATGGTACGCAAATGTTTAGAATCAGCAATGTGCAGAACTCTGAGCTGTAATAATGTTTTGTGTTCAAATAATTTTTGGTTTAAATTGCTCAACATTTGTTATGCAGAAGGGTTTATTCATCTGACACCAGTTTTCAGTGTTCCTTACATATGATACCACGCCTATCCATACTCAAGAGAAGAGCAGAAAGACTTTAGGGAGCAATGATCAACATAACGGACATTAGCGTCAGACTTTGAACTTTGTTGGACATGAACCCAAGACAAGAATGGAAATGAGAGCAAATAAAAATAATCTGGTGTTCACTGAAATTGGTAATTGGACTTTAAAAGCATTGAAGAAATGAAATTGTGATACTCATCCGTCATTAATTATTTTCTGAAGATAAGAAGCTTATAGCCATTTAACGAAAAGAAAATGAAAGCAGGAAGAATGAAATACAAATACTGAAAATGAATTAACAATGTATCCTCATAAAGTGAAATCCCAAGTCTGGAGTCGGAAATTCCAATCAGAGACTGTGATTCCATAAAGTTGTTTTGGCGTGAAGATCCCCCAGTGTGAATGAAGCAGCGGCAAGACAGAGCAGATTCAGAAAGGACAGCATGAACAGACATTTTCCGTACTTTGCTTACTTTTGCTGAGTGGACAAAATTGCTGCAGGTGGGCTGGTCAGGAAACTGCTGGGATGGACCCATACCATACTTTCTACATACTAAGTGCTATTTGGGGCAGTGGGAACACCTCAGAAGCAAAAAGAATGGACTGATAATTGTGAAAGAGACTGTAAGAAGAAGAGTTTTAATGTTAAGAGAACACATGGATGGCGGCAAATTCAAGCTGCATATGAAACCTGTGGGGCTCTTTGAGTTGGTGTGTTAAGGTAAAATACAATTTTTATACTAGAGTGCTGTTGCTAATTCTTGCTAGGTTTGATATAATTGTGATGTTTGGAACCTACAGTTTATTGAATACTTTCTTAAAATATATTTGTAGATTAGTAACGGTAGTGATTAAGACAGGGCATTCATTTTTATAAAATTTCAAGTCCTCAATGTAAGGAAACTCTTCAGACAGTGTTGTCTGTGAGGAGACAAGTGAAAAACTTGTAGATTTGAATGTGCAATGTGAATTTGTGGATGTGAGTGTTTGGAAGGAAAGGTTTTAATAAGGAAAGACCATCTTGTGCATGGCAAACATTTGGGGTTTCACGTGAACTTGGTGATAAAAAAATGACTGTAGATATTTTATATGATGGTTGATGCAAAAGCATAAGAAATATTTGTATAAAAAATAAACTAGTGTTTCATTGTTTGTAGCTCAACTCAGTGCTCCTCAAGCAGTAACCAGAGCTAGTAATCTGACAGAAGCATTCTGTGTTTTCATTAAAACATTTTGAATTTGGGGGTGTATCTAAAGTAAAGTTTGAGTGGCTGAGAGCTAAACCTGTGTTCAAGGACGATGTTTTTTCATTGTGATAGTTAGCTAATGTGTTAGTTAGCTAACACTTGAAAGCTCTATGGTTGCTTTTAAAATATTTGCTGGTTCAAGTTCACAGTTGCACTCTGTGAGAAGATGGGCAGAACCTCCTTAAGTTGGGAAAGTACAATAGATTATTAAGCAACTTAGAAGTTCATGGGTACACCTTTTGGAATGTTATGTCTGAAAATTAATCTGTTTTAACATACTCTAGGTTTTTTAGCCTCAAATACCTTTGCCAAACAGATTGTCATGACCTACAAATCTCCTCAGAAGTAGAAGGGGTTGATTCTGTGACTGAATCTTATTGTACAGGTCCCAGCAGAGATGGCACCATTAGCGAAGATACCATTCGAGCTTCGCTTATTTCAGCAGTCAGTGATAAGTTGAGATGGAGAATGAAAGAAGAAATGGACCGTGCCCAGGCAGAGCTCAATGCCTTGAAGCGCACAGAGGAAGACTTGAAAAAAGGTCACCAAAAGCTTGAAGAGATGGTAACTCGCCTAGACCAGGAAGTGGTAAGCAAACGAAAAGGCTTGCCATATACCTTGTTTTTTTTTTCTTTTAAGCAATTAAAAGCATTGGGCTCATGACTTCCCATGTCTTTTCAAACAACAACGAAGCCTTTTTCGTTGCTCAAAGCAGCTGGAACATTTCCTTCCTTGCAGTAGATTCTGTTGCCTGTAGCTCTTGGCATCCATTGTGTGGTAGGTAAGTCAGTTATAGGAAATGAAAAATGTAGCCCTTTTCTTTCTAGCCATCTATTCCTCACCACTGATTCATTATTTGCAGGTGAGGACAGTGGTCTTAAAACTGCAGAGACATTACAATTATTTGTCCTGTGTCTATGGTTATTTACAAGGTCGATAGCACAGTAATGGTGAAATTTTGAGAACATCCAAATAAGCAGTTAAATTCTGTTCTCATACATAAATACTCTTAAAGTCTTACGGAGCAATCCTACTGAGGCAAAGAAACTGCCACACCCAAAGTCCTGCCGGCCTTATGCTGGCAGGGCAAAAGGTGGTGTTGTAGCACCCATCCTGGTTTTTTTCCTTTTACAACTACCCTGTCCTTTGCCCACTCTGCCTACCGCCACGTTTTCCCGTCTAGTGCCAAAAGGACGGGAAACTGAGTACACCAGCTTCAGGACCATGTACTCCCCCCCCCCCCCGTTCCAGAGGTATGTTATGGGAACAGGAGAGTTTGGGATTCAGTGGGTCCCAAATTTCCCCAGGCAGAAACCTCTTTTGCCATTATTGCCCTCAGAGCAGTGTGTGTGGGGGGGTAATTTCTTCACATGCCGTGGGAGGGGTTTGAGGGCAGGAGGGAAACCTCTTTCCTGTGGTACCTGGGACTCCCTTCCATGGACTTTAAAAGGGAATTTAGGGTGTTGATTAAATAGGTATCACGGCATCTTAAAACAAACCTTTTTATTATTATTATTTTAGGCTGAAGTTGACAAGAACATTGACCTCCTGAAAAAGAAAGATGAAGAGCTGAGTTCTGCCTTGGAAAAAATGGAGAGTCAGTCAGAAAATAATGACATAGACGAAGTTATTGTTCCTACAGCGCCACTTTACAAACAAATTCTGAACTTGTATGCTGAGGAAAATGCCATTGAAGATACCATCTTTTACCTGGGTGAAGCATTGAGACGTGGAGTTATTGATCTTGATATCTTTCTAAAGGTAGGTTTGAGTAAATATTCAAAGGTACGTTCATGTACAGTTTTTCTGGTCCACTGAAACCAATAGTTGTGTTCCTAGTTCTTAACTCTAATGCCTCTTCAAATGTAGGGAAGAGGGGAGGGTTTTTCAAGTGCATTGGATGGTACCAGAGTGTTGTTATCTCTCTCACACATCATCAAAACTGTAGTTTAGAACCTTACACACCGGACAGCCAGGAAGATATAAGCCTGTAGAACAGAATAACTTGTCTTCCCATGATGAGTTGGACCACTGTGTATATATTCTTGTTGTAACAGGTCTGAGTGAGGCATTTAATGCACTGTCTGGTCAGGTTTTGTGGGATCAGTTTCAGCTTTTGGGTCTTGAGGATGTGCTTGTAGCTGTATGGCCAGTATGGCCAACCAAATGCCCTCTTTACCTTTTCCCATTTTTGCTGATTCAAGTTTTTGTGTGGGTGACTGCACGTGTCTAGTAAACGGTTTCTGAAGCTTTGGTCTTCAGCTGTTGTTGGACTACAATTCCCATCATCCCTAGCTAGCAGTACCAGTTATCAGGGATTATGGGATTTGTAGTCCAACAACAGCTGGGGACCCAAGTTGGAGAAACACTGGTATATGTTACATGCACCATTACACAAAGTTATTTTATAAGAATCTAAAAATGTCAAAATTTACACCATTGAAATTATTGGGACATTACAGTCAAAGAGAAAATGCCAATAAAAATGGTATCTTACTTTTCAAGTTGTCTTTAAATTCAAAATCTGGACCTAAATATTCCTTTATTACAAAGATGTCCCATTGAAGTTGATCAAATTAAAATGTTATAACTTCTGTCGGATCATGCTCAGATGATTTACCCTGGCCTGTTTTTTCTTTTCAGCACGTCCGCCTCTTGTCTCGCAAGCAGTTTCAGCTGCGGGCACTCATGCAGAAAGCAAGAAAAACTGCAGGACTCAGTGATCTCTACTGACCCATGGCTTAGGGAAGAGTGGTGTAGTCCAAGTGGTCATATCCTCATTTATTTTTTCCTTTTAATCAGTAAGTGGCCAGAATAAGTTATTGCATCATTCAACTTGTAAAATATTTTGAATGGATAATATATTTTCTTTTTTTCTTTTTTGGTAAGGACTAGCTTTATTAATGCACTTTCTAATCTCTGTAAACCTTTTGCATTTGTGGGCTGATGGCTAAATAAAATTTGTTGTGTTAACACTTTTTTGGGGGTGCTACAGACATTTCTGTAACGAATGCCACTGCTGTAGTCTCAAGTTTGTCTAATGTAGAATGTAGCTGGAAACTTCATACGTGTACTTTCAAGATTAATTTATAATAAAAGTGTAGAAGTTAGTAGCAGGTTGGGATAAAATGTGTGTTTGTTTTCTAGTCTCATCCTCTGCATACTTACACAGAAGAAATAAGGCCCATTTTGTTCAGGGGGACTATGTATGCTTAGAATTGCAGATCAGTTATCAGCCCCCCTATTCACAATAACCTTGCTAGTTTAGTCAGTTATAGGGCACATTGTCCATTTGATCAGATTTAGTCTTGGGGACCATTATGGAATTAATTACAATAATGTACTGTTGGGTTAACCTGCACCCTCTGACTTTCATTTTAGCTGTATTTGGGAGCGGGAGGGAGTCATTAATCCTTGTTGATTTACTTTAAATAACACAGATCTATTCTCTGCCCACCCTGGCTTACATGGCAATAAAGGGTGCATGTGTCTATTAACTGCTGTACAAAACCTGGAGGTTGAAGATTAGTCATGTTTACGGCCAACCATATAGACACGGAGAAGTAGCAGTTAACTGTTTATTTTGTTGCTTGGGCTGGTACTACAGTTAGACAATGCATCAGTTGTAATTGTTGCATACAGAGGTTTTTTTACATAACATTTAAGACACTCCTCTAGAGTACACATGGTTCTCTTGAAAAGTATGCACAAAGACTAAGGAAAAAGGACATTTAGAACTGCTCAATACTGGAGATTTAAGTCATCTGTTAAGCAGAGAATATTGGTCAGTGAATCTGCCAGTCCTTTTTGATCACAAAATATTCTTTGGTTTTCTACAGCTTTTGGAAGACCAATTGAGCTCTTCTCTTCTGAGTGACTAAAGTTTAGCTGAGGAAAGGCAGGAAGCTTCCATTTGGCAGTGTTGTTTCAAAGCATGCTGGATCTACTTTTACACCACTTAACAAGAGACTAGGTTCTTCCAGTTCTGGCCACAGACCGGGGTTGTGGTAAACAGGAGCTGCAAGTTTCCTACTGGATAAAATAGGCATTTCATTTGCAAATTTAGCTCTGCATTGTGTTGGTAGTTGACACACATCGTAAAGGGAGTTGATCTATCTGAAAAGTGCAACAAGACAATCCACTAAGACCCATTAAACACTAGTTAAGCGGTGAAGTGATAGGACATCAGGCTTAAAACTGAAGTTCCTTCTGGATCCCCCAGAGTGTATCTGCACTCTTCCTCAACTTGTCTTCCTCTTCGCTCTTCAGGGTCATTTTCACCACATCGGTAATTCCTGAGTAGCCCAGGACACAAGGAACACTAAGGAAGACGTCATCTTTAATTCCATGCATGCCCTAGAAAGAACAGTAAAAAGAAAGACTTAAGCCAATTAAATAATGTTTTGATTTGCATGTAATAAACGCTTTCCCCATTAGTGGGAAGGGGGAGAAAGCGCCATCCTTACACAGGGAGATCTGTTCCTTATTTAAAGCAAACTCATTTACTTTGGCAGCTACTGCCTCTGTTAGCTTGACAATGCATACATCATAGTAATAATAAGTAAACACCTTAGCATTTGACACTGAACATGTTTTACCTTCACCATTGTAGAAACTGGATGCACTCTCCTTAAATTCTTCATGAGAGTTTCAGCTAGATCAGCCACAGAAAGACCAATTGCCCAAGATGTGTATCCCTTCAGCTTGATAACCTCATAAGCACTGCGGGAGAACATTAAAAGAATTGAATCTTTCAGCAAAAAAAAATTCTTAAAAAGAATCATGTCTATTAAGCAACATCATAGCTGTCAATTTATACTTCAGGTGAAGTCCATCTGAGGCTACTTATCCTCTATCTCCAAACGGCATCTGTTGCAGGCATTAGATCAATTAATTTATTATTTTTACAAGCAAGCTACTAGCCTTCCCCTGTAGAGATGTTGGTGCCTGCATGGAGTGGCTTTGCTTGCACATTTTTTTCAAGCCATAGTTAATATTTAAACATTAAATACAAATGAGCAGCAATCTCAAAGTCCTTGCTTTGTTCCTTCTCCCTTCCTGGCCACACCATTTGGGGATGGGGGCAAGGGGAGAAGCTATCAGCCTTGGCTTGTCACATTGTCTAAGCAAAGTTAGACAATGGTTGGTTTGGAAATAGGCAAACCAGGGTTCAGATTATATGGCACAACAAGCCACAGCTTGTGGTTGTTGCATGTAGCACAAGCAAGAATGAGGGAGAAGCAATCTGGATTTTTGAACGCCTACACTAACAAGCTGCTACGGTAATTCACATTTCATGATAGTTAAACATTAACATTAACTATTACCTAGCATGTTACATGAACCAGGGCAGTTTGTAAATGGATCAAAACAAATTCCTTCCAGTAGCACCTTAAAGACCAACTAAGTCAGTTCTTGGTATGAGCTTTCGTGTGCATGCACACTTCTTCAGATACCCTATCTGAAGAAGTGTGCATGCACATGAAAGCTCATACCAAGAACTGACTTAGTTGGTCTTTAAGATGCTACTGGAAGGAATTTGTTTTGTTTTGACTATGGCAGACCAACACGGCTACCTATCTGTAACTGTAAATGGATCAGTCCTTCAGGAATGTGAAATGTATGCACAATTTACTTTATTTCGCTTTCAAAACACATTCAAATTCCACAGTGCAGAACATAGTGATTGCTATATAGTATCTATCAACAAAGGGAAATTAACTGCTGAACAGTGGTTTCCAATACTGGGAAAGCACTCTTCAGTAATCTGGCACTATAAATAGCACTCTAAATCAATATTTCTTAAAAACTAGACAACTGGAGATTATATTGTGGGAAAATGAAGGGGTTTGGTCCAAAGTTAAGTGCATGTCATGAGGCAAAAATGCTCTATTAAGGATCAGGGGACCTTGTTGAAGCAATGTAGGCTGTGGCATCCTTGAAAATGAGACACAGGCACTTTCTGGAAGCTCAGTGGAACCCCATTTCCTGTCTCACACAGAGACGAGATAAAGATTACCTTTCTACCACGTGCTTGTGGACTTCCTTCCAGTTCTCCTTGTCGCTATCAGACCCCATGTCTGGATGCAAAGTTTTCAAAGAGACGCCAGCAACATTCACGCCACTCCAGACAGGCACTGAATAAAATGCAGAAAATTTTTCTGAGCAATCTAGAATGTTTTCCAACTTCATAGAAACTAAGATTCACAAGTGTTTCGCACAGATCTGAGCTGGGCAGTTAATGTAGCATGATGTACCAAGTACAGTTTTATAATTACTAAGAATCTTGCTACGCACACATACCTTCCCCTTAAACTTTGGCTAACAGGCAGTGGAGATGGATCCTTGTGCTCATCCATGTTGGATTAGCCACTGACCTGTTCCTTTTAACTCATAAACCCAGGGAAAAGGGTGAGTTTTCATCCTGCTGTGGCTATGCACACATATCTTTCTAAAATGGTCCATAGCCCTTGGGGCAGAAGAAAGACTTGGCAACCATATACTGCATATAATCTGTCATTCAAGGATGAGTGTGGTGGCAGCAGCTGCTCACCTAAGGCAAGCAAGCAGCAAAGTACACAGCTGAGGGCCAGATTCAAGTAATGAAGCCTGCTAAAGGAAGCTCGTGCAAGGACTTGTGCTAGTGCACTGTGGCTTTCCCCTCTACCACCCCACCACCACCACCAATTGGCTTGGGGTGTCAGAGAGGGAGAGAAACCCCAGAACAGTGCACTCAGGAGGGGAGAGGGGATTGTGTTTATATTCACTGCTGTGAGATGGGATAGAGGAGTAGTGGTGTAGAATCTGAGTTTATGCATTAAAGCAGAATTCTAGTGGCAGTATTGGTACAGAGCTGTATGAGATCACACAACTCCCAAATATAGGATGACAGAGGGGCCAAGACAAATAACTTGTAACTGCTTTACTGAACACCAGCATGCAAGGGTCTCTGACATGAAAAGGATTTACTGTGAACTCCCCAGTTAGGAGTAAAGGGTAGAATTTAGCCTGGTAGGGCTTGGCCTACTTGGATTACAAAGCTGACCTTTTGCAACAGAACTGCTCAAGTCAAATATAGACCATCTAGTATTACTTCATGCAGTAGGGACAGCTAGATTATATTCCTAACTTCCATACAGAGGGAAGAGTATGGAAACCTCTCTGTGGGCTTGCCCAGCACCTAAGTCTGATGTGGTCAACAATTCTATAGCAGTCTTCAAATTTCCAAAAAGCAGTCATTTGTTGGATTCCAACTGCCCATCAGCCCATCCTGGTCAGTCATAAGAGCTGTAGTTCAGCAACGTCCGGAGAACACTATGTTACCTAACCCAGTGTTAGGAGATGCTTCCTAATGATAAGAATTCCTCAGCAGTGGAACACTGCCTCCGGAGGCGATGGGCTCACTGCAGGCATTTAAGTAGATAATGGATGGTTCTTTATCAGGGATGCTGTACATGCACCCTGCATTGGAGGATCCAGCATTAAGCAGGGGACTAGCCTAAATTAACTCAAAGGTTCCTTCTAACTACGATTCTGCGTTCCAAGAGGTAGATCTGGGAAATGCTCTATTACTCTCCTTTTCACCAAGTACTGTTACCATCAGTATATTCCAATCCCACTCCCCATCTTCCAAGAAGGAAGTCAGAATGCAATAGTCTGTCTCCTTTGAGAGTTGGGTAGCAAATGGATTGCGTGTCATGCTTACCACTGGAGTCTCCGTGCTCTCCAACAATCCAGCCATGGCAGCTGAGAGGGTGGATGCCCAGCCTCTCGCCCATCAGGTGGCGGAAACGGGCAGAATCCAGATTGCAACCACTTCCAATCACGCGGTGCTTAGGGAAGCCACTGATCTTCCAGGCCACATAAGTCAGAATATCCACTGTCAACAAGCAAAGTCACTTGGTTAGAAAGTGATTGTCATATGCACTATTGAAGACAGACAAGCTTAGAGAACACTGGGAATCTGCAATCCTTCTCCACAAAGAGAGGCTGTTTAATTTCATCTCCTATTCTACACAAGGCTACCTTAATGATGAAACGCCAAAACCATCCTGGCTCCAGGCAGCAGTTGAAGGGCAGAGGGAATATTGAGGTGCTTCTTTACAATCCTCTCATTTTAATATGAGGTGCTCAGGCAAGAGTGATTCGTACCATGGTTCTGACTTTCCTAGTAGATGTCCCCTGTGAGTTAACAGCACCATTCCAGAATTACAGTATCTGTGTCTTACAGAGGACTCAGGGAGAGACTCAGGGCATGCAGGCAGGACTGAAGCAGGACATAGCATCTTACAAGTATCCCAACACGTCCCCAAGCTCTTACCCAGCAGAGCAACCAAAGCTCTTTCCTTTTGCCAAAGTCTCTAGTTTAACTTCCTCAACTTCTGCATCCAGACATCATGGTAAGCTATGGCTTATTGGGGTCGAAGCAAGACTAGGAGAGCCTTGGGCTTGCACCTCTTCCCATCTTCTCCAGCCCCAAGGATAAGTTTGGAAGCCTTCACTTCCTTATTAACTACAGTTTATTTGTTCTTCTGAACCCATCAAAAGGAAAGCTTCCAACCTCATAGCCATAAGGGCTGGGTGTGGGAACATGACCCCAGGGCTCATAGGAATTCAAGAGCTGCCTTACAGAGTTGGGGCCATAGTCCATCCAGCTTGGCATTGCCAAGGAATCTTTCTTGGTTCTATCTGGAGATGTCAGGGTTTGAACCTTCAACTTTCCTATGTTAGGAACACACACTTCAACACTGAGCTATGGTCCATCCACCATGATTTACCAGGGCATCTGAATGCAGCCACTGTGTAAATAGATCAGAGAAGAGTGTGCAAGTGTGTTGGCACAGAGAGTAATATGGTGTAAATCAGTGTTTCCCAACCTTTTTTGGGCAAAGGCACACTTGTTTCATGAAAAAAATCTCGAGGCACACCACCATTAGAAAATGTTTAAAAAATTAACTCTGTGCCTATACTGACTATATATAAAGTAACTCTCTTTAATAGGAATCAAATAAACACAAAGAAAGTATTTTATAATTACTTTATTATGAAATAGTAAGTAAACAGAAATATGAAAAATTATAAAATACTTTATTCAGTGCGCCTTTTGTCCCTCTCCTCGAAATGCTCCAACTCAATGTTCCTCCGCGGGCTGGCCATTGGAGAGCCGTGTCGCCCACACCGCAGCCCAATACAATATGAACCCTCCCCTCGCAAGCGGCAACCCCTCCACACTCCCCACCTTAAGCCTCCACACGCGCCCTGCCCAAAGAGATGCCCGCCCGCGCGCGAGGGGATCCTTTACCTCAGCATCCCGCCAAAAAAAAAAAAAAGAGGGCGGGAGACTGCGGTCCCTCAGAGGCTGGGCGTTAGGAAGAAGCAGCCGCCTTCATCCAAGCAGGAGCAGCAGCAGCTGTAGCTGTAGTAGCGCCAAGCTGTGCCGGGGACTCTGTGCCCATGAGGGGAAGGAGGGGAGAGAGAGGAGAGGCAGCAGGTCGCCCTCTTAAGTCACGCGCGCGCAGGCACCACCACGCATCCCTCGCGCCCTCTCGCAGAGCCCCTGCTCAGCACCTC
Organism: Podarcis erhardii; assembly: GCF_964252035.2. Classification (NCBI taxonomy): domain Eukaryota; kingdom Metazoa; phylum Chordata; class Lepidosauria; order Squamata; family Lacertidae; genus Podarcis; species Podarcis erhardii. The sequence continues at coordinate 74,036,223 of NC_138497.1, read as the reverse complement.
CCGCCTCGGGGACGCCCGTCATGAGACGCTGAGAGGCCGCCAAGCCTCCAGGCTGCTCCCATTCAGCCTTAGGCGCGCGCCCGCCTCGGGAAAAGCGGTGCTGGGAGGCGGAGAGAGAGAGAGAGAGAGAGAGGAAGCCGCTGGCCGCGTCCCACCCTCAGTCAGTCGGCTCGGAGCTACTGAGGAGAGGGAGGTGGGGACGACGGCGCGTCTGTTCCGCTCGGGGCCAGCGCGCCCCCGCCCCCCTCTCCAGAATCCCCAACTAAATACGATGCGCTAAGGGAGGGGGGAGAACCCACCCACAAAGAGGACGCCTTTCTGCAGGGCGCCTAAGGCCTCTCGCCGCCCGACTCGCCCGCCTCCCTCCCACGGCACACCAGGCAACGTCTCGCGGCACACTAGTGTGCCGCGGAACACCGGTTGGGAAACACTGGTGTAAATGAGCTACTAGCTAGGTACTAGGCAAAGCACCTCGTTTTACATGGGGAAAAGTTAGGCGTTTCCTGTAGACTGCACCCTAACAATCAAACATGGAAGTACTGCTGTATTTCCCATGAGACAGTGGAATGATGTGATCTCTTAACAGACCCTAGCCACGATTGTCACCACCATAGTTCCAATCATCGTAGATACTAGATAGCAAAATCATTCTTCAAATGAAGATCCTTATATAGCCAAAACAGCACCAACCACACTCAAAAAGGAGTTATGAGCAAGTTTATGGAACCCAGAAGTCCATGAAATCTTTAGAAAAGGGAGGGTGTGACCTGTAACAGCCCAATGAAAGACAGCGCCATCAGTGGGCATGGAATGATGATTGGCTGCTGAGTAGATAGGGTGGGGACATGGAAAAAGGTAAGAGAATGGAGTATTCTGGGAAAGGGCATGGCTGAATGGAACCCTGAGCAGGAACACTCCATGGGACGATATTTCGTTGCAGGTCCCACTTCAGAATCTAAACTTAAGTGTTAAACCATGATGTCCTGGTGGAATAGATATTTTCCTTTTCATGGCCAAGGGAAAACTTGGAATGCTTTCAGGATTCCCCGATTTCCTTCTTGGAAGCAAGCAATTTCTCCTTTCAAAGGACTGGAGGATTAATTATGGTCCACAAGCAGTTAAGAGCAGGACACAACCAACCTGGATTTGAAACAACAAGCAGCTTGCAGTCAGGGCTGTACTTGACAATGCTGGGAATGATGAATTTGAAGATGTTCACGTTGCGCTGAACCAAGTTAAGGCGAGACTCGCCTTCTTGCTGGCGGGCTCCAGCAGTGATGATGACCAGCTTGGAGTGTGCAGTCACAGCATAGTCTGCAAAAATAAACACATTTGTTTGTTCAAGATACATTTCACAAAGCATTTTACAATTCCAGACAAATTTAATGCACAAAGCATAACTGGAAGAGGGGAATAATTGGGCCCACAGGAGCAGAAGGACACCTTTGAGGGCTGGTCACTGGCAGATTTATGAGCTGAATAAAGGGAATTTGTGCCTCAGAGAACCTGAAGTCCTAATGATTGCTCTCTAAGAAACTGGCTGTGTTCTTCCAGGTGTTAGCTTCGGAGCTAGAAACTTATTTTTAGAGTGTTTTGGAAACTAACAGTAAAATATCTGCTTGCACTAAATCACTTTTGTTCATCTGGAGGTAAGAGCAGCTGCTATGACTTCAGACACCCCTTATTGCTATCATAATTCTACTGCTCCTTCTCCCTTAAAAAGGATTAAATGTTATATATGTATGTAATTTTGCTTTCAATTAGACCCTGTTTAGAAACATCAGACAAAAAAATCAAGACACTTTTCTGCAAAGCCCAGGCCCCTTCTGGAGTTACTGTTTTCAGATGGTATTGCTCTGAAAAGAGAATGGAAGGGGAAACCATGACTAAGCTCTCCAATTTGACCATTGGGAGCAGGGGAAAAGTGCCCTTTGCCGAGCCATTAAGTGCTATTTAAAGTTTTATCAAAGGACTGTGGTCAGGAAAGGAAGCAAAGAAGAGCTCTTGTCTGCCAGTTTTAGAGCAGCAGTTTTAGCAAAAGCAACAATACACTGTAGCTCCTCTGCTTTGTGCTTTTGATTGACAAGGATTCAATTTACTTGGTATCTGGTCTCTTACACTTAGAACTGTGGCCAGTTGGTCAACTTACTCTGTCGCAGACCTTCCCAAGGCTGAAAAGCCTGTTCCCAGGGTTTTTTGTTCAGGCATCATCTCTAGATGATGACTTTTTAAAGGAGTGCAAAAAGACTAAGGGAAGTCAATTCTCATGCCCTTCTCTACACCTCTCATCTCTTCCTGGCCTGATCCGAGAGATGCTGTCCTAGATGCCACCATCAGTGTGACAAGAGACCCTACACCAGAGTTCCCATGTTCCCTGCCATTCTTTAGAAGCCTTATTGACCCCAAGCAAGCACTACCAGAGGAATCAGGCTATTCATTTATCATACAAACAACATCTGAGCAATTCCAGCCTGGCTGAGTCTAACAACCCCACATACTACTGGAAGCAATGGCAGAATGGCCACAGCATGCAAGAACTGGCTTGGAATCTTGCAATACTTCGTTTTGGACTAGGAGTGAGGACTGAACAAAAAGGAGACACCCAGTTGTTATTGCTTCTGTGTGTGGTTTTTTGTTTTTGTTTTAGTTATCAGCATATTTGTCAAGATTCATTTGTTGCTTGTCTCAGATAACCTTGATATGTTCAAACCTAAAAATATAATAAACCCAGTGTAAATTAATTTACAGTGCTATACTGAAGGCACTTTATCCAAAGCCCTATCAGGCTCATGATCCTTTTTTGGCTTTAAATGTGTCTGTTTTAATGTTTTCACTCACATTGGAAGTAACAGAGTGCTCAAGAGTGTGACTATTTTTTTTGCCCACTTTGCAGGGCCAGGAGAATTCTGCATCCTAGCTGCTTCCAGGGGCCTCCTCTGGGTCCCTACCAACACTATAGCTCTGATATCAGTTGGGCTAGGCTTAGGAGATACTTGCAGCAGTGAGGAGGCCTGCTCCAAAACCACCTACACCTCTCAAATGTTGAGGTTCTGAATCTCTGGTGTCAAATGGGTAGATCTTGCCTATTCTATGGCCCCAAGACATCCTCCCAGGAATCTTAGGACTGCACCCATAATCCATTCTCTCAACACTCCCCTATTGATAGTATTTGCTGCACCTAAAGAAGCCAAAACAGGCTTCCCTTATATTTGTTGTAAGTTCTGCCAAGCAGACCTGTCTAAGGGTGAGCATTTATAGGGAAGGAAATGGACAGAAGAGCAGGCCACCTCAGCCAGCAGAAGGAAACAGTGATGACCAAATTCCTAGTTAATATAAATAGCCTTTTCTATCCTTGTGGTATCGTAAGTTTGATGCTCATTGCTAACTTTATCAAACCATGCTGCTTTTCAAAGTAATGCAACTTAAACCACACAAAACATCCTTTATCCACAACACCAACTCTCCAATGCGGTCTGTATAATTCTGTGCAGGTCAGCTGCTGGTTAAACCAGCTGCCTTCAAGTTATCATTGCCATAGTGAAAGCTCTTTAAAGATTGACAGTCCACAACTTTGGTCTTGCCTGAGGCAAGGGAAGTCACCCCTACTTCCAGAGGCTTCCCTCTCAGAGAAACTACTGGATGTTGCTTTGCTATGTAGCATCTGAAATAGATGGCCTGTACATAGAGGACGGGGAAATACTAACCTTTGCCAGAGACAATTTTTGGTGTTCTGAGAAAGAGGCTGCCATGCTGAAGGTCCAACATCTCTCCCTTCAGCTTGTCCTCCATGACATCAACGAGGGCAAGTTCATCAGCCAAATCCTACAAAAAGCCAAGAACAGATAGATCAAACCACTGGCTTTTTTAGAGACCTGAATTTTGTGGTTCTGGGAAGGCCTGCACAAGCAGACATACACCAAGACAAATTGCAGCCCACAGGCCCTGCCAAGGCCTTGATAATAATAAAAATAAACAGTCCCCAGCAGGCAGCAAAACTAGGGAACTTGTGTAGAGCTCCTGATAAACCACTATACATGGCTGCTGGGAGTGTTTGGTCTGGAGCAGGGGTCAGCAAGGTTTACTGGCCATGGGCTGGATCACTCCCACAGAGATCGTCCATGCATAGGCTGCACTGTTAGGATTTGTATTCACAAACTGAGTTTATTGAAACATACTTGACTGTCTGTGGAAACGCCTCTACATGTGCTTTATAGAACATTTTATTTTTACAGAAAGACATAGCAATACACAAATTTAGCATTATTGTATTTGTTCATCACTTTTATTACAAAGTAGCACGAAGTGACTTACATTAAATTCAGTTAAGAACAACAACGAAAAACCTCAAAACACAGCAATGTATATAAACTGCTAAAAATATTGCTAAACAAAAAGGCAAGACTAAAGATCTAGCCCCACGAAACACAGATTTTACCTACCTTCATCAAAATGCTTATGGCACAAGCCATGCCAACTGCACCAACCCCAACCACAGTGATCTTGTTGTGGGCATGAGGGTGTTCCTCTTTGTGAACATTTTCAATCAGCTTTTCCTTGAGAGACATCTTGTAGCTCTGTGGGAGGAAACATAATAATACAATCAACTCATTTTCATCACTTGTTGAATTGTGCTGTGATGATAAGTTAACACAGTCCATTTCAAATATGGATCCCATCGCTAAGATACACACACCACAGAGTTTACTCTGTGAATTTGCAAGAACCTTGATTTTGCTTGAATTGTTATTGCAGTATTTGAATTTTAGCAGATTCTTCTGTTTTCACAATGGGAACAAAGTCATGAGTAAATTGCCCATTGATTTACATGGGATCCAAGTTCAATCAACTAATTTTAGTGTGGATCCAACCCACTGTTGGCACATATGTATAATTTCCCCCACCCCAAATAGACATTAGAAAATTTGGCAGGGTCATTGCAGGTGAGAGACAGAGGTTTTCAAGAAGCGGAATGCTAATGTACACAGGCAACACAAAACCACACAGTATCTTATCAAAGGATCTTGCAAGCTCAGTGCATTGTGCAACAAAACATCTTGTCTGTTTGATCAGTATGCTTTCAGGCACAAAGTCTACCCAGGGTGTGATTGAGAACTAAAAGATGCGACTGACTGACTGACTGACTAACTCACTCGGAAGTAGTGAAACACTTTGCTCTTGGTTCTATATACTTGTCTTAAAGTTTTTATTTTATTTCTTAAATATGCATGTTTTGTTTAGTTTAGTTTAGTTTAATGTTAAAAGCTGTCTTGGGAGAGAACAGCATATAAAAACCATAAAATATTAGACAGTATATAAAAACCATAAAATATTATGGCATACTCTGATGTTGTGGCCACAACAGCTCTGGAAATGGTGTAGGTGACAAGAGACAATGAGACTTGGATTGAAAACTGGCAGCATGGCAGGTGAAAATCTGCAAGAGGACAAAGGTTGATTCTGGATATCATGTTGGGCCAGAGTCCAGAGCTAGAAGCTAGTAGCAAGGCAGGAAAATAAAAAACTTGGGTAGTACCAACAAGGGGTGGGGGTGCATGCCTGCCAATGCAAGAGCACAAAAGTGAAAATAAAGGGGTCAATATAGCAGATTAGTGGTCAGTGTTGCTGGAATGAAGGGGCATTTCATGATGTTAAACTTTGGAATTAAGAGTGTCAGGCAGTTCTGAATCAAAATCAGCAACAAGCCATTGCCATCTCAATTTAAAGTTGGTGAACCAAATTCGGGGAGGGAGTATGGCGCAAGCAAGTGTGTAATGTAGTGGCACAAAGGCACATCTGCTTGGTGGGAGAAGGCTGGTGAAGAGGAGGAAGGATGCCCAACAGGACTGAGGAGGGAGGGCACATTGAAGGGATATATTGGCAAGAGAAGAATGTGGAATGTAGATTCTGGATCACTGACAGCAAGGTGCTAGGATGACACATCTCAGAACCAGTCATTAAAAGATGGGCTTCCAAAGCTCATGGGATAGTCAGCCATACACCTGTAGTCCAAAATTATGACAATTCCTGCATTCAAAGCTGCCCCATGTAGAACAACTGCAAGGGGGGAAACCAAAAAGTCTTATCTCTCCTGGGTGCATCACTTCAGTGTCATCTGATATGCAGCACTCTGCTCAGTTATGCTCTTTGCAGAAATTATGCTACTGCAAATGTGGAAATACTGAGTGTCCCTACTGAATATATTGAATCAGAGTTACTGTAGGTTTTTTTGTTGCTACTATATGCAGCTGTTCACTTGGTGGTTAAAGAGCAAATCAAGGCAAGCACTCTCTCTCCACCGTGATCATCAGCACTCCAGTTTGGTGATCAGTAAGTATTTGGAGACATTTGTGACAATGAGCGAGTTTTGCAACAAAACAAAACCACAACTTCTGAAGCAGTAGCAAGTGAATGACCTAGCAACTTCCCCATAGACTAAAAGCAGCTGCTTATTAGTTGCCAATAATAGTGTGAATTAACAACAGTGCAGTTCAGAGTGAGGCACAAGCAAGATTCATATGCAGTACGTACATTAAGCTCCACATCATTCCAATGAAATTGTAATTTTTTTCATCTGATCAGCAATTTTGCAGCATCAGATACCTTTCCTGAAATTGAAAGACACATCTCTATAGGCAGAAATGTGTCATGCAGAGTGTAACGAAACAGGATTACTATTTTTTGCATGTCTAATTCAACAAGCAAAATGGAAACCTAATTCCACTGCCCTGTAGAGGCCAAGGTCACAAGGGCACATTCTGACATGAAAGGGCTCTGGCATGTGGGTGGTATCTGATGAAGAAGCTGAAGTCAAAGGGAATCTGCATATGTGATGCTAGGAAAGCCATGGGGGGTTAACATGCACCTAGATTTACAAAATTCAAGATGTTGGAAGAAGGAAGGGGAAATCTGGTAAATCATGTTCCTGTGACCAAACACAGGACAAAAAGCGGAATATTATTAGAACTTGGTACCAGTGGCACACTTCTGGAGTCATTTAAAGAAGTATCATACCTCTTTAAGCAATCGTGGCTTCCCCCAAAGAATCATAGGAACCATAGTTTGAGTTCTGAGAGTTCCCTTCACTCTGGGAGTTGTGGCTGTGTGAGAATAGGGGTCTCCCAACAACTCACAGCAGCTTTAATAAACTAGTTCCCTGAGTTATTTGAGATAAGCCATGACTGTTTGAAGTGGTATGATACTGCCTTTAAAGGTGAGATGAGGCCTTGAGTCCAGTTCACAAAATCAAACTCTTACACTGAACCATGTGCGTCCACATAAGCTGGGTGTGTGTGTGTGTGTGTGTGTGTGAGAGAGAGAGAGAGAGAGAGAGAGAGAGAGAGAGAGAGAATAAATTCACAACTTGGTGCCATCACCACAATGCTGCCAAATGCATTTTCAGTAACAGCGTGGTAAATGCACACTTGTGTTACAAGCCATTTGGTTTGTGTGCTGGAGCAACTACATCAACTTCCCGTGTGAACTGAGCCACTCCACATTCAAGCCTAATTTAGCCCCAACTGTTGGGTCTGTAGACATTAAGTTCTTCTGCCAGCTCCCTGCCTGGAACTAACTGCACACAGTCATAGCCATGTACAGGATCAGCCTTGTTGTGCAGCCAAGAGTGCTGGGCTTTGACCAGGGCTCAGATCTCAGCTCCCTAATGAAGCTAATTGGCTGAGCTTGCATCTCATTTTAACCTATTTCCATTGCAAGGAGGAGGCACAACTATGCTTGCTCCCCTAAGGCTGAAAATCTGGCAAAAACTGCATTCCACTATGCATGTGGCCCACTTGAGCATGTGTAGTTTGGGCCCTATAGTTTGCATTCCTGCAGTCCTAAGAATTACCCCTAATAAATCTGCAAGAATCTGGGAAGTCACAACAAATTGAGGGAAAGGGCATTTTCCCCACAACACAATGCCTGGCTCCACCTATTCTCACTGAAGAGTGAAGTGATTCACTAACACAAGTTATATTCTCTGGGATTCTTCCGACATCCCTTAAACTAGGTAGCAAAACTGTTAACCAGGAAGCGTATAGAGGTAGACAGATTTCAGGCTTAGCGGATATACTTAAAACACACACATACACACACACACACACACAATACCAAAATATAATCAGCCAAAGCCCATGCACTAACAAGTTATAATTAAAAAAAACAAGGTGTCTAGAATTTGGTTCTCTGAACCAAAACTGAACTCACAGTACTTGAACTCAGGAGTCTTCTCCTGCTTAGCACACACACCCCCCCCCCGACAAAAAAAAACCCTAAGCTGTTTTAAGTGGGGAGAAGCAGTTTTGTTAGGGCAGCCTGAAACCCTCGGTGATCTAACGCAGATCCATCAGAGATCAGCAGATCCAGATCTACCTTCCTCCCACCCCTACATAAGCGGCACTATATTCCTAAGGGGATCACCGACTGCGAGCGCGATCCAGCTACTGCCGAGATGAACTACTGCTTTATACCCCTCCCAATTAAATTTCCGGGAAGCGGGCCGTGTGAGGCACTGAATCCAGTGCAGTTTTCCCGGTGCAAGATATTCAATGGTCGGGAGGGGGGCGCGATGCAGGCGGGGAATGGAGAGCACTGTCCACACTTCCTCCTCCTCCTCCGTGCGAGCCGAATGCAATCAGGTCGATTTAGTTGCCAGGGATAAAAGGCAAGGAGGAAGCCCGGCTCAAAGGCACGAGAACTACGCGCGTCAGAGACAGAAGACCACCGCGATCTTCGCCTGGGGGCTGATAGGGCGGTGCTAGTCCCGCTCCCGGGACAAAATAAAGGAGCTAAGGAGGTGCAACAGGCTGAGCAATAACTCGGCTGCGCTTGAGCTGCAAACCTCACCATGGACTAGCGACCTAGAAGTTCCAGTGGCCCCAAAGCGCAACCTTCCCCGGACACCCCCCTCCCTTTTTTAATTTCCTCCCGGCAGTGCGATGACCCAGCGGTTTTCGGAAACCACGTTTTCCCTTCTCTCTGTAGCGGATATTGCAGCACCGAGGGCGGAGGCGGCAAGGAAATACGACGCGTCCACAGGTCCTCGCAAAGTAACTCCAGCACAGTCATCTCTCCACCCCAACACACCCAAAGCCTCGGGGCATTGGAAATCCATTTAAAAATTCCATACCTAAAACAGCTCGAATTGATTGAGGGTCCAGGGGTCGGCGTTTTCCGCTCCAAAGTGGACTCTCTGACCTGTACAGAGCATCCCTTTCTGCAGCCGCCTCCCTCCACCCCTCGCGTTACATAATGACCAGTGGGCCAAAAAAGGGACCTCAACAGCCTGCTTCTCTCCCCACCCCGGGCACGTCTTACAAAACCATTTCAGAGGGACACGGGGGAGGCGGGGAGAGATTCTCATTTCCTCCTCTCACACCTTCTCACGGGTAGCCAACGTGGTGCCCTCCAGACGCACAACTCTCGCATCAGCCCAAGCTGGCGTGGCCAACAGCCTGGGATGCTGGGAGATGTGGTCCCACAACGTCCGGAGTTGCTTTACCGCGACCTAGAGGGTTGCCCTCCTACCGACTCTGCCTCTCCTTCCTTGCGCGTCTCTTGGATCCGCTTTGGAGGATCTCCTTCTACCCATCCAGCAGGGGAAAGTCCTCTTTGGACGGCTTGCTTTACCCCGAGGGTGCAAGTGGAGAAAGGTGGCGCGGGGCTCTTTGCACGCCTCGCCCAGCCCGCCTCGTTCCCACGAGCGCTTCCTTACCTGGGCAAGTCTAGCAAAGCGTGCGCGCAATGACCGGGCCCTCCGATTGCCGCTGCAGTACCGCGAGGCGGGGGGAGGCGGCGGGCGCTTAAGTAGGAATCCCGCGCGTGACGTCGGAGGGGGCGGTCGCCGCCGCTTGTCTGGCGGGGTTGGCCACGGCGGGACGTGCCGGCCCACACGTCGAGGGGAGCCGGGCTTCGGCGGCGGCGGGGCGGTTCTGACTCAGGCCGGCGCAGTCACTCCGCAGCGCACAGGCGCGAAGAGTTAGGCTCCCTGGGGATCGAAGCACGTGGCGTCCCTACTCGCTTCCTCCCGGTCAGGTCAGAGGCCGGGAGATCCGACGGAGGAAGGAAAAACCCGGCGACGTGGTGGCCGGAGCGGATGCGGGTGGCAGCCCCAAACAGGCTGGAGGGCACCCAGATCTCAGAAAGGCTGCGAGAGCGCACTCTGAAGGGGCCTGCAAAACCATCAGCCCGATGCCCTGCGGCACAAGGCCTGAGAACCAGTGTTGCCGAGCCACTGGGGTCAACTCACAACATGGGTGCCACTCTTTTGTAGGAAAAGCAGCCGGTCGACTAGCATTGCTGGTGCGGAGAGGCAATCCAGGAGCAAAGCAATTTTGTTTCTTTTTCTGGGCGCCTCAGTGGGGAGGACCGGGCTGGTGGTGCTGCTGCCCCCAGAGAAAACACAAGCAACAGCCTCTGCCCACCTACTGTCACTTTCCTCCTCTCTCTGGGCAGTGCAGCAAATAGGAAGCAAAGAGCATAGAAGGAGGAGCTGCCCTCATCCTGTCACTTCCTGGTCTGAGTTGGCCCTCTGTTGGCACAATGGTAAAGGTAAAGGGACCCCTGACTATTAGGTCCAGTCGTGGACAACTCTGGGGTTGCGGTGCTCATCTCACTTTATTGGCCGAGGGAGCCGGTGTACAGCTTCCAGGTCATGTGGCCAGCATGACTGAGCCGCTTCTGGCGAACCAGAGCAGCGCTCAGAAACGCCGTTTCTTCCCACCGGAGTGGTACCTATTTATCTACTTGCACTTTGACATGCTTTCGAACTGCTAGGTTGGCAGGAGCAGGGACTGAGCAACGGGAGCTCACCCCGTCGCGGGGATTCGAACCGCCAACCTTCTGATCAGCAAGTTCTAGGCTCTGTGGTTTAACCCACAGCACCACCCGCATCCCTTGGCACAGTGGTGGAGGCTCCCAATCCTCCCAGAGAGAGAGAATGGAGAGAAGGCAGCTGCCTCCCTCTGCATGATTGTTCACCTTTGGCTCTGTAGAAAGTTTTGAGCAAGCTGCTCATTTCTGAAATGCCCTCTGCCTCTGCAGGCACTTCCTGTTCATGCAGACAGTACAGAGGGAGGAGGAGGCCCAGCAGAGCCAAGCAAGGAAGCAGGTGGCCAGTGACTGTAGGCAGCTCACAGACTGAGTCAGAAGATCAGCCTCTCTAGCCATCAGTATCCTGGCTGGGCAGCAAAGCATCTGTTTTGCAGGCAAAAGTCCTAGGTTCAGTTCTGAGCATGTCCAGGTAGGGCTTGGAGAGCAATCATATAAGACACTTGTTTTTTATGTCCCTAGCTCAGTGTTGTTAAAGACTGACCACAGGATTTTCCAGCCCTGCTGGGGATTGAACCTGAGACCTCCTGACTGTGGCACTCTGCTACTGAGCTGTAACCACTGCCCACCTCTGCCTGAGTAATCTAGCACAGAGAACTAGAGCTCCAATTCCCCACCCAGAGAGAAAGACTGAATAATTGGCTGTTTCTCCATTACCAGCTCTTTATCACCCAGAGATAAAGGCGGGTGTGTGTGTGTGTGTGTGTGTGAGAGAGAGAGAGAGAGAGAGAGAGAGAATGACTACCTACTGTACTTTCCCTCCTGTTCTCTGTTCACTGTCTCCACCCTAAGCAGCAGATTTCAGAGCATTGATGCTGTGGAGAATGTTTCCAGGAAGGCTTATTCCTGGGTCTCTTCTCCCTTTTCCAGCCTCAGCTGCTGCAGGGCAGGTTACAATGCACAGTTTGACCATCTCTCCTCCCCAGCAACAGCTGCTGATCAGCTACTTTAGCCCTCAAAATAAAAGGGGCAACGATGCTGACACAAAACCCCACACATACACTAAGGCAGGCATGTCCAAAGTCCGTTTTGGGGGCCTAATCCAGCCTGCTGGTTGATTTAATCTGGCCCCCGTGGCAGTATATGCCATGGGGTAAAATTGTAAAAAAAAAAGCTTAAGAACTTTGGTTGGCTCTCACACATGTTCACGTCATCAAATCTGGCCCTCTTTGAAAAACGTTTGGGCACCCCTGCACTAAGGAGAATAGAAGCATTGCTACCCCACCCCCACTTACCATTCCCCCCTCCACCTCTTTCCCCCTTTTCTTCCTAATGTAACGCTAATGTCTCACAACAAGTGAAACTGATCTGCAGAAAACGTAACTTGAAAAAGAGACATTGCACATACTTTTGTAAACCGAGAAATCTTGAATAAAAATACATTTAAAAAATAAAAAGTAAAATAAAAGGGGCAACCAGCATTGAGCATACCTAAAAAAAAGATGTCCTTTGACCCCAAGTTGCCATCCTGTAGACAAGACACTCATTGGCAAGTAATCCCCACTGAACAAATTTACTTTCAAGAAAGCATGCACAGGATTGGGCTGTCAAGTTAACATAAATGCATGCAGCTGGATCCTAAGCATATGTTTATTTAGAGGGACATTCCGCTGAGTTGGATGGTTGGCACTAACTCCTCAATCTGTGTGCTTAAGGATATAACAAACAGAACATCCCTTCAACTTGCAGACACGGAGAACAAAATGTAAAAAATGGGAAAAAGAACCCTATTATGTAACATCTGATCACTTATCATATGGGATGAATATCATCAGCAGGTTGAGTTTTGCCAACATCACCAATTGCTGCAGTGATTTACAGTCTAGACTCCACTCCCAAAATATACTTTGAATGATATAAAATATAATTCCTACACATGCATAATTCTAGTATACAACATGAAATGAAATCCATAGGAGAAAGTTATGAAGTTTATGAATGGTTAAATATCACTTCGGTTTGAATATTTACAGACAGTAGACTAGGCTATTGAACAGTAACAGTATCCGACAGCATTACTTATTGGAATAAAAATTACATATTTCCACCTATGTTTTAAAAAAAACACATGAATTTAATGGTGAGCAGGGTGGGTAGATTGAGAACTGCTGGTAGAGCTATAATTAAAAAGAACCCTTTAAATAATAATTTTAGAAGCACATTATTACATAAGCAGACACTGGTAAAGCAGATTATACATATTTCATATTTTTCATCCTCTTGGGCCAATAGGTTTTTTGAATGTCCCTGTTGAAAACTATCTCATTTGCTGTGCAGTTGGTACTAATTGCAGGCTCAAACGTATGTTAAGTTGTGATCTCAGCGTGATCAGTGGATGCCCTACACTTATTGGAATCTATTAGTCTGTGTGCTGATCTGCTGACCTTTATTGCATTTTATTGCACCTACTCCACTGTTTGCACTCCAGACTTTTTGCAGAGTGCAGAGGGTGTGGGGAAAGCTTCTACAATCTGATTTTGCTTCAGGATGAGATAGGCCTTAACTTTACCACTAGAAGGATGGAACTTATCACAATAACAGGTCTATATTCTCCTTAGCCAGACAGGCTACCCCATCTGAGCCTCAGCACCATAACACTAGAGCAGGCTTCCTGAACTTCGGCCCTCCAGATGTTTTTGAGACTACAATTCCCATCATCCCTGACCACTGGTCCTGCTAGCTAGGGATCATGGGAGTTGTAGGCCAAAAGCATATGGAGGGCCGAGTTTGAGGAAGCCTTTCACTAGAGGCTTTGTTCCATTCATACTCAGAGAGACTGGCAGTGTGTGAGAGAGAGGTGGGACAGGCAGCTGCTGCACACCCCTTTTCTATTTCTTCATATCCTTTCAACCATTTCCTCTACTTTGAAAAATACTTTTCAGTGGCATTCTCAGTAAGCTTGCTTGAGGACATTTCATCTGGCTTGTAACCTCTGTAAGAGATATTGGGCATATATGAGTTTCCCAAAATAGATTTTTGGAAGGTCAAGTAAGGCTCTTTCTCTGCCCCCAGTATAAAAAGCTCTGGCGTTTTAACTTACATGGAGGGTCTTTTGTGGCTACTTCCTCTGCTGGAGCAATAATGCTGCAGTCCTGTACACATGTATTTGAACAATGGGATTTACTTCTGCGTTCCTGAGGGCTTAGCAGCAAATGGCACAAAAACCTACTTCTTTTAAAAAAGAGAGAAGAGGATGTTTTAATATTATTGCAAACAGCTTTGCATAATTACCTCCCCCACCCTATCCAGTGAATCTGTCCATCTGTTTTGCTGCTTCTTCAGTGAAAGAGAGAGAGAATTATATGGTAAGGTTATTAGGGTTGTTGGCTGGATTCTGGCACAGAGCCTTTAATGCTTAGGATGCGTCCAGAATCTCGTTGGAACTGAAAATCTGCATGCAGGTTATTCAAGGTTGCTGCTAACATCCAAGTCCCTGGGAGCAATCGCATTTCTGTTCGTCATGCTGCCATCTCTGCTTCAGTATTGACATGAACTAGATACGAGTTACGATTTGGGACACATCCCTTATTCAGAGTGAAGCAAACAAACAGACACAGACAGACAAGATATATTATGCATTGGGTTTAGGAATTTTGAGGTCTTAGCAACAGTATCTAGCCACATACACACAGAGACAGTATACACATAAAATTAACAATTGTAAGGGGCAGGTTTTAAAAAAATATTTCAGTCTGCTAAATTTGCTTTTCAGCATTTTCAGGCAAGGGAGCACCCAGAAAGCTGTCTGTGGACAAATGCCAGCTCCCTTGGCCTGAAACGCAAGATGAGCACCACACTCCATAGTTGCCTTTGACTGGACTTAACCATCCAGGGGTTCTTTACCTTTACCTTACCCTTTATTCCACTTGGCTAACAATATTACGTGTGCTCAATTTCACAAAAGGAGCACTATGTTGGCAGAAGCCGGAAAGTTAGGGCAAAATGAAGGGGGAGAAAGTGCTAAATTTGTGTAAAAATAGTGGTCACTTCCAGACCAAATAATGAAAAGCTTCCTTTTAGAAACTCCAATATAAATGTATCATAGTGTGAGGAAGGTGGAAGTTTTCCTTCCTCTCATAATACTAGAATCCAAAGCCATCCATTGATGCTGAATGTTGGAAGATTCGGCCAGTGTTTCCCAAACTTGGGTCCCCAGCTGTTTTTGGACTACAACTCCCATCATCCCTAACTAGCAGGACAAGTGGTCAGGGATGATGGGAATTGTAGTTCAAAAACAGCTGGGGACCCAGGTTTGGGAAACATTGAGATAGACAAAGGAAAGTGATGGCCACCAATCTGGATAGCTTTCCAAGAGGATGAGATAAAATATTGGATTATAGGGCTATCAGTGACTGCACAGTGTTGGAGGCAGTGTCTCTCTGAAGACTAGGCCCTGGAAATTAATTTTTTTTGTTTTTTTTTAAACACTGCCCCAGAGTTCTGAAGAAATATTTGCCTGCTGCTTTGGTTGTGGGTCATGCAGTTCAGTTGTGTGTATGTTTACTCAGAAGTAAGACAAGCTGAGTTCAGTGAGATTTACCTCCAAGTAAGCATACATGGAACTACACCTGACACAATTGTTGTTTGCTTTTGCCTTGCCTCCAGGTACCTGTACTGGTTCATTCAGAGTTGAGAGCACTTTCTGGCTGTGGCTGCAGAGCAGAGCGCATGAGCCTGGATTGTTTTTGTACTGCATAGCAAATATAGTTACATCACTGATGCAGTTGAAACACATGCATTATTTAGAAACTTATTTTCAGCGTCCTGGCAGCAAAGTGAACCTCTTACAGCCTTGACAGTCAGGCGTTTCGTTTTTTTAAATATATCTTAAAACCAAATGTTCATAGCAAAAAACATTTCATGCCAGAAAATAAAATCCAGGGAAGAACCAACAGGGTTATTATAATATTGAAAGTACTCTAGCATAGATGGGTTTGTACTAAGTCATGATCTTGACAAAGTATAGCAATAGATTTAACATGCTGGTCAAATAGAAATAATGTCTGACTCCTTTATCCCAGAAAAATGTCCAAACCAGAATGAATCTCCCTCCCTCCCTTGATCTCTAGATATACTGCAACAAGATAGATGGCCTATAAGGCTTCCTCCAGCTCCCTAGTTCTCACAGGAGAAAGGGAAATTTACATGTGCAGATCTAGAAATGGCTAGCTTTGCAACTGTGTGATGTGTAACTTTACTAGGAAAGTAACTCATGTAACAGGTTCCAACGACTGCACTTGTTTGATGGCATTTTCATCCAATTATCTACTTAAATTGTTTAGGACTTCTTGCCAAAGGCCAGTTTGCAAGCTCAGAGTGAAATTCTCTCTTTGACGTATAGGTACAAACTTTTCCAACATGCCTCTCAGACAGACTTGTGCTAAGCTAAATTACGGACCTGTCAGAACAATGCAGGCATTTTAGGATCTGCAAATGATGGGGTGTGGAAACAAGTTCCCTAACTCATTTATCCTTTGCAATGTTTTCCTCCCTGTGTACACTGAACACAAAGAAGGAGCAGGAACACTGGCCTTACCCAGAACATCACCATACCCCCATTGTCAGCAAAATCTTAAAAACCATCTTAAACTGTTCTGCAGTGTAACTTCTTCAATTAGGGAAATGCTCATATTGCTTCCTTCTAGGGCTGGCTGCTTATAAACAAAATATTAATTGTTGCTAATGAGCAATTTTGGTAGGGCCAGTGACTTTACTAATGGTTCTACGTGTAACAAGCCCACATTTCATCTTTGATTAAAAATAACAAAGACTTGGGGGTGGGGGTGGGGAGAGAGAGAACTAATTACTATTACAGTCAATGGTCCAAATGGACATCTAGCTGCTGCCAACTTTATTAAATGATGCCAGAGAGAAAGATTCTAGCATAGCCTTCAGGATGTTATTTAAATTTCTTTTTGCATGGAGGCTCATTCAGTCATGCACAGCCTAGGGAACACAGGATTACCATCTCTATGAGAACTAGGACTCGGACATTGGCATGGGAACCAGGCAGCCTAGTTTAGGAGAAGCTTCCCACCGCCTGTGCTAACTCAGATGACTGTTTAAAGAAGTAATATGTATTTTACATTTCTCCAGTATAGTCCAGCTAGCAACTTTCAACTTTCCTTTATTGCATTTCATATAGGAATTAAGCAGCACCCATTAACTAAGCATCTAAAGGAGTGAGGGGAGACAGAAGAGGCCAGGATGGTTGCCTTAGATGACAGCCACAGATGGCAAAGACAGTGTTTTGCTGGATGTGCCAGATGTGTTCACCCAGGTAGATAACCAGGATGTTATATCCAGCTTTGGGTAAGGCACAGAGCCCGCTTCATCAGATTTCAGATTAACTAGTCAAACTCTTCAAAGGTAACTGTTATAACTGCTCAATCTGCCATTGCTCTTTTTTATGATAGCTGGGATAGCTCGGTTAGTAAGAGCATGAGACTCTACTAACCCATGCTGGGCAAATATTCCTGCAATGCAGGGGACTGGACTAGATGACCCTTTTGGTCCCTTCCAGCTCTACAAATTCTACAATTCTATGTGATGAGGTAGAGAATCTAAAGGTGCTCATTGCTTCAGCAATCTCAGAATGTACTATTTCTGCTGCATTGAGCATGATGCTTAAGCCAGAGGCAAACGAAGAATATATTAGGGCAGGCATCCCCAAACTCGACCCTCTATATGTTTTGGGACTACAACTCCCACCATCCCTAGCTAACAGGACCAGTGGTCAGGGATGATGGGAATTGTAGTCCCAAAACATCTGGAGGGCCGAGCTTGGGGATGCCTGTACAGTACTGTATCAGGGAGAGGGCTTGTAGCAGCTCAGTGGCAAAATGTATACTCACTAAGCAGAAGGTTGAAAGGTTGTACAGTTCAGCTCAGACATACTGTTGCTTTGTTTCAATTGCCTCATTGTATCTGACTCAGAGTAAATGGCTTGTTAACAATGTTTGCTTAAGGTGAAGTGGTCTCTCTGCCAGAGTGAGGACCTGGTAATAACATTAATGGCCAGGAAATCATCAAGGGAGCAAATTGTGCTACAGAATTACCCAGACTGCTCTGAAATGAAAAACACCATTCAGACTCCTGGAGCTACTGCAGAAGCAGCCTCAGTGCAGAGCGGCTGAGAAAGAAAAGGGAGCAGATCAACAGGCTTACTGAATAGTTTTACATGGAAGTTTGGGGCTGGGTAGAAGTCAAAAGTAAAATTGTCATCTCTCTTGCATGATTCATTGTGCTTCCTAGCCATAAAAATCCAGTTTGCAAAAGGGTTGTTTTCTCCTTGGATTTTGAGGCCAGCTTACCAACCAAGAGCCCAGAAAAACAAAAGGCAACACAGCCCCACTGAGACCAGAATTGGTGTGTGCCAATGCTAGCAATGTCACCATCTAATTCCTTTTTTCCACTTTAGTTAAGAATGAAACAGGGAACCAGGATGAACAAAGCCTCAAAAACTCAGGTATTGTTAGGCAATTTAAGGGGCTGACATTGACAAAAGACCACTAATCTCTCTTCATGGGCCATTTGCCACCTAGGATGGGGTTGGATACAAGTATGTGGCTGATTATGCAGACACAGTAAGACATTCTCCACCTTTTAAGGCCCACAGCATTTCTCTTATTGCCTAATTAACATCAGTAGGAACAAACTTCCTGCCCCAGAGGATAATCCAGTACATGTCAAGGCCAGTCCGGTCCTGCATAAACCTAGGCCTTTTCTCATGGAATGTAGATCTCCATTACAGCACCCATTCTAGAGGTACGGGTGGCGCTGTGGGTTAAACCACAGAGCCTAGGACTTGCCGACAGAAGGTCGGCGGTTCAAATCCCCACGACGGGGTGAGCTCCTGTTGCTCGGTCCCTTCTCCTGCCAACCTAGCAATTTGAAAGCATGTCATAGTTCAAGTAGATAAATAGGTACCACTCTGGTGGGAAAGTAAATAGGTACCGCTCCGGTGGGAAGGTAAATGGCATTTCTGTGCGCTGCTCTGCTTCGTCAGAAGCGGCTTAGTCATGCTGGCCACATGACCCTGGCTCCCTTGGCCAATAAAGCGAGATGAGCGCCGGAACCCCAGAGTCGGTCACAACTGGACCAGGGGTCCCTTTACCTTTTACTAGAGATATATACTGAACCACAGGTACTGCATAACATAAAAGAGGCAATTTTTCTTTGCCACTGATCTCGTTGATTTGTTTTTGCCAAATAACAAGCATAGGATGTGATGAAGTGGTGCAGTAACTCCTAGCCTAAGCCCTATAGTACAATGGCAGTGGTAAAATGGACAACACACAATCAGCTTACAAGTGGAGGAAGAATTTAACTCCTGAGTTACAAAACTAGAAAATTGGGACAAGGTTTCATTACGTGCAATGCAACTTCCCCTCCCCAAACCTGAGGGTTCCACCAACCCTCTGGGGCAGATTGACTACATCCAAGGAGCACAAGGTGATATAACATGGTTATCTTTCTCCTCACTTAGTCCCCGCAAGCCTGCGAGGTAGGTTATGTTGAGAGGCAGTTACCGGCTTGAGGTCATCCACTGAGTTCTATGGCCAAGTGGGGATTTGAATGCTGGTCTTCCATGTCCTATTCCAGGGCTCTAACCACTACCCCACACTCTGGCTCTGGATTAGATTAATAAAGCCCAGGAAAAAATACACTTATGGAACTCCTTATATTTAGGAAATACATAATCACCACATTTTAATGACATTATGAGCTGCATGCACACTTTTGCATTTCTTTTCAAAAATTATTTGATTAAAATGCATGGTATTCTATTTTTTTGCAAGTAAAAATGTAAATGATTTTTTTAACAAAAGATTTGTTCAACTGTTTCATTATATTCATCACTGAAAATGTTCTTTGTGTGCCTAACCAGAGCCTCCTGCAGCTGTACACTCTGCTCTTCTTTGATCTCCTAGACCTCTTTGCTGAATGTGCAGACTGTGTGGTTGGGTGAGCATTGATGTGCATTCATCTGAAGTGTGCATGCACACGAAAGCTCGTACCTAGAACTAACTTAGTTGGTCTTTAAGGTGCTACTGGAAGGAATTTTTTTATTTTGTATTGATGTGCATGTGTGCCATTACCCAACATGCAATGCCTGAGCAGCAGGAGCACATACAGCTGAGGCTCCCATTTAAAAGATGGAAAGGATATTTTCCTTTCAACTGAAGGACAGCCGCAGCAGCCTAGAATATTTGCAAGTAAAATGTTGAAATGAATTACAGTTCAGCGTGTCAAATACAAAGGAACCTTTAAAATACTCAGTTACACAAGCATGATTATCAGATTCTCAAGTTGATATTTCCTCTTGATTTGAGAGAAGTCACAAGATAGACACCCTAAAGCATAGAAAAACCACTTGACTACAGAATTCAGATTTATTCTACAATTTTGGATCAATGCCAGTGATACAAGTTGCATGAGTTTCCATTCAATACAAGTTCTATCTTCAGATTCCAATAACTGCATGGTTAGCAAAACATCAATTCACAGTTAATGTCACTCATCTGTTTTGGACCATGCTCAAGTAGTACTGGAGCACAAAAGAGCTATGTAAGGAAAGTAGGCATGATGTAGGCATGATAGTGCTATTGCCATCTTCTGGTAGGAGAGTCTCATGGTACTTCTCAAGTCAAAGAATTGAAAAAACCATTCACGGTGTTTAAATTCTTTATTTGGGGATATTTCTGCAATTACAGACTTTTTTGTCCCAAAGCCTGACATAACTATGGAAATTTTAAAATTCTAGGAAGAGAAGACAGAAAAAATATTTTGTTAAATGACCGTCAATCTGGTTATCTGCCTGAATAAGTTTTGATGAAGCCCACCTTTATGGTTTGTATCAGCTAATTATTGCTCAGAAGTATCAGTGCAAATGTATACCTTCACAGCAACAGGATCAAGTGGAATGTGTGCACGTGAATCCTGCACTTGAGCCTGACTAAAGCATTTCTCAATGAAAAAGCTGTTTCAGCCTGCCGCCTGTAGTACGCTCTTTGTTGCACAGATGATACTTGAAGATATGTATGTGTCATTGGTACACTGCCGACAAGGTCGCCAGAATTACGCTTGCTTGAGGGGCTCACCCAAAAGACACAGTGACGTATTACCAGAGCCATGTTTCAGTAAGTCGACATTACCACAGTAGCAGCAGCAGCTTTTATTATTCATGATTAATTCCAGCTTTTCACATTTCACCGTGTCCGATCAAAGAGAAAGCTCCTTTTCGTTTAGAAGCCGAATCATTTTTCAACACATAACATGCAGCCCCTCTGAAAAGGCAAGCAGTGGCAAGTTTAAGGATAATGCCTTACATCTACTTCATAGTATTTCAGTATAGATACAGTGGTCTGCTTATCAAGTTTGGGTTGTTGCAGAATATCAATTCACTGGAGAACACTGCGTGAGCATGTAAAGAAGCACATACTCTTGCATGAGGAGAAATTCTTGTGGCTCTCAAACTGCTAGTTCATAGACATGGCTCAAGGTGGGAAGCAATCCTTCATGCCAATACACTGTAAATCAGTAATACTAATAATTCTTTCTGGGCATAAACAGTTCTGAAAATAGGATAAACTTACCAATGAATTCCAACAGTTGCCACTAAAAAATAATGGTTTATGGGGTCATAAACCACTGGTTTCTAAAATATCTCAATAGATCACATCACACACATAATCAAAGCCATTTGCTTGGTCCTAGAATAGACTTCTAATGAGGAAGACATTAAGACAACAAAATATAAGGAGTCTGACTCCATGGACTATATAAAACAAGTTTACTTTGTTTTTATAAGTCAAGTATTTAATACATGGCAGGTACATCTTAGGTAAGAGTGAAATGCTTCCTGTTTGGACCATAATATGGAACAGATTCCACATATAGCTAAAGATATCGTATTTTCACTCTTCAATGATTATCTAGTCGCCAGATACAGCGCTAACAGTCATCAGGAGAGAACTGAAAAAAGCACATGTAAGATTGTTTTTCCCTCAATAGTATAAAAAGTTATTACTTCTGTAAGCTTCTTAAACTCACTTTAAAAATGATTTTGTTTCACCTCCAAACAAAAGTCAGACTTTAAAAAACTGCAGCAGCACACTCTAGCGCTAAAAAGAAAACATGTAAACGATGGCTGGTAAAAATCCTGCATAAAACTTTGCACTCTTTCTGCCAAAGGTACCTCCTTTAAACACCAAACTTCATCAGTGCATTGGCTGTTGATTTGTAGCAAACATGGCAAAAAACCCCAAAACTTTTTTATTCTAGCATCTAAGCTGCTTAGGAATTGGAGGCAAAAAAAGTCTCCCAATAATATTTAAAATGTTAAACCTGTTTCTAGAAATAAAAACAGAATTCAATATAATGCCAGGATACAGTGAAGAAATAACTGTTTAGGTTCTACCCTGTACCATACATTTTTAAAAAACTAGACAAACAATCTTGGATTTTATTAATACACCCCTTTTAAAGTTTTTATTTCTGAAAGCAGCTCTTTATGAAAATCAAAAGCAGTTCCTGAGTAACTGCAGTAAACAGTGTCTTTACATTTATATAGATATTTGCCACTTAGCTCTTCTGGTTTGGTTCCTTTTAACTCCCTAGTTTTCAAGTTTGACCTCTTGTTTCTTTCCAGAAAGTGTGCAAGTTCAGTTAGCATCGTTTTCAGGAGTCCGTATGATGCTGACTTTCCAGCATTGTCTGTAAGATATACCCCACTGGGTAGCTGCATTCCTACAGCTATTGCAAATGCTTCCCACTCAAAAAATCTGGCATCACTGGGTCTTCACGTTTTCTTCAACATACGCCGAGACTGCCATGTGTGGAATTTATTGTAGGCTGTTTGCAGCATTTCTTCTATGTGATTTATCAGCTGGAAAAAACAACAAGGTTTGCAGAAATTAGTACAAAAATATTACTAAGCCAAGAGCTACATTCAATGTTAGTCCTATTAAGAGTGGACCCAATGAAGTTAATGAAAGTGACTTAAGTCTGGACTGTTAATTTTGACTGAGTCTACTCTGAGGAGAACTGAGTTGTATAGAACACCAAGTATTCATCTTCCCTGAGTGGGGAAAAAAAAAAGCAGAATCACACACAGATCAGAACGAGAAGACTTCATTTCATGAGTCAGAACTTTTTTTTACTAGTCCTCTATTGCACAATAGTACATACTGGCAATATATAGCTAGCAACTTGAAGGGAAGTTTAAATAACTCACAAAAAAGCACCTTTAGCCTTATCTTATACAGGTTGTGGCAATGGATTCAGTAAGACCACTCATAGGAAAATAAGAGTTTGGGCACTTTAGTCATGATCATGATAAAGCTTTGAAGCAGGATAGTGACCACAAGGTACCTTCAGTTAATGTGAAGTCCCTGCTGTTAAAGAGTTGATTGAGATGCTGTCCATTTTACGACATGGGAGGAACAGGTGGGTATAGTGGTCATTTTTGAAGTTGACATTTAAGAAGGAAGGGGGCTGGGTTACAGGAAATACTTTCACGGTGTTCACTGCCCACTCTTGAAAAAACTGAAAGCCTCCTTATTTCTGAAGTTAATGGTACCTGTTTCAGATAAGGCAAATCAATTTTGCCATTCTTTCTAGCAATCAGCAATTTATATGAACAATGCATTATGCTACCCTTATATGTCATATTCGTAGGTTGCTTTTCCCTCTTACATTTATGCTTAAATACTGTCTTCGAATTTTGTCTTGGAATGGACACAGTTTAGTAACTTGAAATCTTTCCAGATTACTCCTCATCTTCACAACCTGAAAGAGAAAATATCAGAGAACAAACATTTAAAGAAAGCTATTTTGCTTTTTCAAACTTATCCGTTCCACTGGTAGATTTCCACTGTTGGGTTTCACCCTAATGCTTGTATCCAATAGTGCTCCGCTGCTGAAATAACTCTAATCCACTGGAGCATTCTGCAAGTGGGGAAATTGGGGGGGGGGTTTCCCATCCCTGCAAATGTCCCTTTTTCTTTTGCAGCTCCCTATGCTACACACTACACTATTCCAAAAAAGGGCCCCCAACTCTGAAACAGATGGGGGGAGGTCACGTGTGGGCCAGACAGATGGAAGGGGGAAAATATCTGTGAAAATTACTTCCACCTCACACTTTCCATTTATAGAATCTTCCACTGGATCAAAAAACCGTGTGTTAGCAGAGACACATTTAAATAGAACCCTAAAACTTCTGACTGAATGAGAAAGCAGACTACACACTTGTTTTAGCAGGTGGAAGTGTCTTTAAAGTTGTTATACTTTAAACTTTCTATAGTATGCCTGATTAAAATACAGAACACATATGCAGTGCAAAACTTTCGTTCCTGCACTTATTAATTTTCAAAGTTTCTTTTAAAGTCCCTGAAGACAAAAATCACCTCTTTCGAAATTATTTGAAAAAACCACTGGATTAGGTAGCAAGGTCAGCTGGTACTACATTTGCTCCAATAGCGAACTTTCTTCAGGCTGACATTCCACACACTGCTGTTCATCTGGGACAGAACTGTTGCATGCAGCAGGCCATTCATTATAGAAAGCTTTCATATCAACAGATCTCAGCATGCACATTTCATTACAGAACAGACTGCTGTATATCAATAATGATAGGGATAAGCCAAGTCCTACTATAGATCCTTCCTACCTTCTCTTCTAGGAATGGTGTGTTAACCGGAAAGCAGGACCAAAAATGTCGTAACAGCTCTCCTAGTGCCACATACAAGTGTTTCAGCTCAGCCTGAACATCATTTGGCACCATCTCTGCAGTCAAAACAATGAAGGCAAGTCACATTTATACCACCACCTCGGCTCACAAACTCTGATAGTTGGCAGTGGGCAGAAAATTGTGTTTTTGATATTAGCATCATTAGAGGATCCCACACAGTTAAGGACTAGGCCAGGGGTCAGCAACTTTTTCAGCAGGGGGCCGGTCCACTGTCCCTCACTGAAAACTATTCAACTGGCCTGAGTTGGGTGGAAAAAGAACTCTTGCCACAGCCAGGGTTGTACAACTAGTCAGATATTTTCAATCTCTTCACCTTAGCTAAAAGAATTGTCCTATAATGCTTACATGAGCATTTCACACATTTGCTAAGGCATGAGTGACGAAGACATAAAATACTTACGATTTATGGCTTGCTGTGTTCCACCCTGCATAAGTGCTCCTCCAGGTGACAGAGCCGCGATCGTACTACTTGCAGCACCACTTGAGATAACCTTGAAAAAGAGGCAAAATAAAGGTCAGACACCATAATAAAAGAACTCCTCAAAACCTATGGATATCGCTTGAGTCATATGGGCTTAACCATATAGTTATATGCCATATTAATTTTGTTCTAAAGTACAATTATTTTTTGGTGTTATATTAAGAATGACAATTCTTGTAATACCCCAAGTGGATATTTATTATATTTATATAACTCAGCCATAACCATTCTTAAAGTGCTTTACAGTGCAGTACATAGTTTAGCCTAACAGCAGAAGCAGAAAAATCAAGCTGGCTGTCAGAATAAGGGAGAAGAAACACCAAACCAACAGCAAGAACAATCTGTTCACATCTAATGTCTGAAAGTGCAGTACAAGAAGAGGCACGTTTTCACTTCCTGCTGCTCAACTGCAAGGTGTGCAGACGGAGAGCTCAAAAAATAGCAAATGAATGAACGAGCAAAGCACTATGCTGTTTCATAACTGAGCAGTTAATGTGCTAAGGCAGTTAGGTTATGCAATCATGTATCAAAATGGCCTGGTTCCTTTAAACTCAAAAGACTGTCTTCTTCATATATCCCAATACAGTATTGATTATTTGAGTGAATGAAACAATACTAAGTGTACTCCAAAGGCCTTCTGAACAGAGAGTGGAATTCAGCATAGTGGTAAGTGGGGTATGTGCATGGAGAACAAAGCCACTCATGCGATGGGACTTTGCCGCCAACCCTCCAGAGTCGATTTAGGAAGTGTATGGGGTGGGGGCAAAGTCCCATTTCACAAGCAAACCTTGTTCCATGCATGAAACAACCAAGTTGAATCCACCCATATATATTTTCTGTGGATGTCCCATGTTTAATCCTCTCCAACAGAGTCCTGAGTTTATCCTAGAAGTGATTTAATACCTTACATGTTACAACTCTGTAGACTTACAGTGGAGGGCTGTAGTAAACATGCAAGAACTGTTGGTGGTTGGGAAGCATTCACATGGAAGAACCACTTGCAAAAACTGATAGCTTAACAGGGTTCCATGCCAGACTGTAACTAAGTACAGCCACACTTCGGGTTGAATGTGCTTCAGGTTGAGCGCTTTCAGGTTGCGCTCTGTGGCAACCAGGAAGTAACGGAGTGTATCACTTCCAGGTTTCGCTGCTTGCGCATGCGCTCAAAATGATGTCACGCGCATGCACAGGAACAGCAAAGCGCAACCTGCGTATGCACAGTCGCGTCTTACGTTCTATTCAGGATGCGAATGGGGCTCCGGAACAGATCCCATTCGCATCCGAGGTACCACTGTATATACAGCTGAAATAATCGCACATTCTCTCCCCATTTACCTCTGCTTTCTTTCTCTTCCCTTCCTCAACTGTTCTCCTGCATTTGGTTTTTTTTTATATTGTAATCTCACCACAGCAGGTACCTGATCAATTGTTTTCTGTAAAGTACCATGCACAATAATGGTGCAATATGAATAATAAAAAGGGGTTACACATGTAGCTTTCACTATTTGCAAGACTGCAGTAGACTTAATTATAGCTGCTGCAATTATGCAAATCATGACAACTATCAGTTAAAAAACATAACACATTGAAGCTGAATATTCTGTGCTTGTTAAAAATAGTTCTCAAACTATTTTACAATATGCAAAGGAAACATAACATTTGCTCCCCCAAGATTAAGTATGCTGGGCAGCATCAATCAATATCCAATCTTCTAATCATATGGGCAATCAGAATCCAGTTTTGGTGTTTTGTTTTATTTAATAAAGCAACATGCATATCCTACCTGAGTTAGTTTGGGTACATAAGTGTCCATTTCTTCTCTAATACTATACAAAGAATTAATAATATCTTGGCTAGTTGCATATTGCTGTGATTGAATTGGTGTTGGACCATGATAATACCTGTTGACCAAAGGAGAAATTATAATTAAAAATCTGGGAACAACAATCCAATTTCTCAGTCTTCAACCCCACTCTGTAGGTACCTTTGTAGCACCTTTTGTTCTGCTCGAAATGAAAAATTTGTTTTCTTAAAATGCATATTGATTTTCCAGAAAATGAAATCTTCCACTGCAAGGGAACCCAAGTGATTGTGTCTGATTAAGCTGGATAACCAATGAAGTCAATTCTTCAGAAAATACAAAACAAAAACAACAGCCAGAAAAGTGGTGAAGTGAGGAACACATAGGCCAATAAAATATTGCAACCACTTCTAATCCACCTAATTATCTTAACAAGTGAAAAAGATTATAGCCTAAAACCAACAGAGACTTAGACTTTGTTTAAACCCCTGTGTTTCCCAAAACTTGGGTCTCCAACTGTTTTTGGACTACAATTCCCATCATCTCTGACCACAGGTCCTGCTAGCGAGGGATGGTGGGAGTTGCAGATGAAAAACAGTTGGAGACCAAAGCTTGGGAAACATTGCTTAAGCCCACTGAAATCAATGTGTGAAAAAATGCTTCTCTATGTTGGATTTAGGCCTAAGTGCTAGATTCAACAATAACTGTTAAGTGGAAAGAAAACAGCAGTAAGTATTTTGCAAATGCATGTACAAGAGCATATACAAGAGTTTCTGCAGAGCTGTGTGGTAACATTTTACAGCTACTATTTCACTTCTGCTTATATAAAGCTCTTGCAAAAGCAGAATGTAATATTTGGAATTATTTTCATGTTTCTCAGAGTGTTCTGGGGTATCTTCAGATTTGCCAGCCCTTCCTTCCCCCTTTTCTGCTGCTGTCTGTTAAACTGTAAGCCCGAGGGCAAGATTCTCATTTATTTCTTTTTATAAAAAACATAATTGAAGGTAATGTATATATAAGCATGCTTCTTTCTCGTTGAAAGCATGATGTACAGAAAAGAGGCGAACAGGGTCAATGATTTTTTGTATTGAACCAAAAGAACCAAACTACTTTATTTGGCCTGCAAATCATACCTATCTGATTTCTTTAGGTTTAGTGCAATAGTTCTAACGCTGTTGTTGTTTTCTAAATCTTCATATTCAATGGACTCTTGCAGCTTTACCTGTAAGACAAGGCATAGTCATGGTACTGTAGAACTAGACACAAGAAGCAGAACTTGGCATAGTCCCATAAGGGAGAAAATTGGTATTATTTTAGAATCACAAAGGAAGCCTTACCTTTTTTACCGGTGGCTGAAAGAAATCTGAATCTCTGGAATTTCCATCCATACTGCTGGCCTCATTGTAGTGGTCATTCTGTGTGTCTCTGAAAAGCAAGAATTAGGCATTATACTGTGTTCTCTCAAACTACTCAAGTTTAGATAGATCTGTACAATGGTCAGGATTCAATCCCTCATCTCTATGCACAAGCAAAAAGCATTTATGCAAGTGCACTGTGTCAGGGGTAAGGAGAAGACAGTTTCCTTTGGGCAGCAGCCTCTAGCCCCATGTACACTTCCTTTTATAGAAGACAGTTTTAGTGATGTGCCCATCCTGGGACTTTTGGTTCGATGGACAATACATGCACCCAAAAAGTAAGTTAATAAAAACTGCCTGAGAGAGTCCCAACGTCAGAGCCAATCTGAGCAGACCTACAAAGGGCATGGTTTGACTGTTCCATTTTGATTTCAATTATTAAACATCAACACAAATAGAGCTAGGCTATTTGACAGTATAGACTTGGCTGATTTTTAGTCTAGTTGAAGATCGGTTCTTACTGAAACTTACTGTTTTCTGAGCCCAGCTGCAAGGACCATGGCACTGTGATGGTTAAACCGTTTTATAATGGCAGCATTGCTACTCTCTTTTATTGATTTTGTAGCGTTGGATGTGGAAGCCGCCAATGAAACACCATAACCCTGCAAAGGAAGAGATGATAAAATGTTTGAACAAGACATCCTGCATTTTAAAATATGAAGATCTGAAATCAGATGCTGAACTATTGGCATTGCAGCGTGGTCCAGTGCAGGTTGTGACACTGCAAGAGTTGGTATCCCAATCTTTAAATCTCTTACCCGGATCTGAACAAGAACATAATTAAGACAGCTTTTGCAAGAGAAGCACCATGCTACTAGTGCTCAAATCATTATTTCCCAATGGCAAATGGGCTTTCTGAAACTAGGTAATTGATTTCTTGGCAAGAGCCAATAAGGCAATGATCCCCACTGAGAGGGAAGGCAGGTCTGTCATACTTGCCAGATGGCAGCAGTACACTTGTCATGGCAACCTATGGAACCTGGCAATGTACTAGTAGTGTCCTTCAGGCAAGCAAGAGGCATTATCAGAATTCAAGGACACACTCCAGCCACATAAGTACACGAATGGATGGTGTGAAGAAGGGCTGGTGAGGGACATGGCTACGGAAGCGGTATAGCCCAAACAGAGTCCTGAGAGCCAATACCCTATGCTTACTTGGCATACATATTATACAATTCATAGTTTTAAATCACTCATACTTACTTCATCCAACGTTTTATCTTCCAAGGCTGTTAAATCTAATAAAGGATTTTTCACACCTTGAGACACCATTGTTTTTAATCCTAGGAGAAAGAGGGAAAATTCATATATACTTGGAGGATGATATGCCGTATTGAGATAGGTCTTTCAGCCTAACAGTGCAATCTAAGCTTAGCAAGTAGGGCAAGCAGCCTACAAAAAGAAACACGATTTAGCACTTAACAGATGTGTGTGATTTACCCACTCCCAAACAGCTGGGAAGGCTTGAGCTTTTAGTTTGCATATAGGCCAGGCACCATGGCTTACAACCAGCATTTGTTAACGTGAGCCACCTTCATAAGTCACGGTCTGAAGCTAGCTCATTTAGCAATGAAACATTGTTATAAACCAGGTTCCCCAATTCATATGCAATGTGAAACCATTTTTTTTTTAAAAAAAAGCTAAACTCAGCAACAGTTCTCCTAACTGCATAGCTGTGAGAAGGGAGAGAGAACGTGCAAGCCAGATGCTTTGCTTGAATCACACCTTAGCATTACATGTGAACCAAACAAATATGTTTTCCCCATGTTATACCTATACAGTCATACCTTGGATCCCAAAAGCCCTGGAACTCTCACATTTTGGCTCCTGAATGCCGCAAACCCGAAAGTGAATGTTCTTTTGGAACCCGAACGTCCGATGGGGCTTCCACGGCTTCTGATTGGCTGCAGGACCTTCCTGCAGCCAATCAGAAGCCACAATTACGACTGTAGGGACTTTATGGGATAGATACTTACGTACTACTTTTCAATAAGCACCCACTTTTCTTTAAGTGGTCCCTCACTGCTGTCCCACTTGTGCAACAGACTGCAGCTTGCTCAATGAAACTTCCCTCTCCTCTCCTATGCACCCTCAAAATACACTCAAGGACTCAGTGTTGTGAGAATTTAAAATACAGGATGCCATATCAGAACCAACTATTGAAAAATTTAATCAATGTGCTCCAGGGAGCTGGATACAACCCTATGTGAGCAAATTACTGATGTGTTTTCAATTAGCTTTGCAAGTATTGTGGCAGAGTCATTTCCACTCATTTCTATCCCTTCCTTCATAGACAAAATCATCAAAGGGAAAAATAGAAGAAGAAAAGTGTCTACCTTACTAACTTGTGGATCACTTAGTAAGAACATGTTTTACATATGCATACTGTTATAAGTCTTAGTGTATGGATGAGAATACAGGCTTTCATAGTGTACTTTTGGGGATCTCCAAAGAAAATTTTGTTGGATTTGCTGGGTATGGGTTACCTTTGTTTCTAGAATATATGTGCAATAATTCTAATAATAATACGAATAAAACATGAAAGGTAAGCAAAGAAGTGTCCACCTTTCACACATGGTGGTGGAATCCTACCATCTTGGAATGTTAGTCAATAGGACATTGCTGAGTGAACTGCTTTAAAAGTTCAATATCACAAGCTGAAAATTTTTAAAATATTATAATAGTTAAGTACAGTACTCTAGTTTGCTACTCTTGAGTATAGTATTTACCAGATGTGATTTCTATGTTATTTAGTATAACTACTGAAGCTGACAGACTTGGCTAGAAACTACAGGTGAAGAAATAAGAACATACCCTTTTCGTCCATTTTGGCACATTCTGCAAAAAGGTCTTTTGATCCTGCATTCAGCCTATCCCTGTGGAAATAGTGAGACTGGAAGAATCGTGTCCAGAATTCTTTCTCTGTCATATTGTGAGGAACATTTTCTGCGTATTTCAGTTTTACTGTAAGCACGACAAACATAAAACACTTAGAAATGATACTTTATTTTCAAATTAAATATTTTACAATGTATTTATATTGCTCATTGTATCAGATTTCAGGATGATTTACAGTGTATCACAACCGCAAAAATATAGTTCAACATGCAATGAAAAAGTAACATTGAACAGGAATGGAAGAAGATTCATTCAATTGTTTCCAAACATTCTGTTAACAGGACACACAAAC
This sequence comes from Podarcis erhardii, assembly GCF_964252035.2. Taxonomy (NCBI): domain Eukaryota; kingdom Metazoa; phylum Chordata; class Lepidosauria; order Squamata; family Lacertidae; genus Podarcis; species Podarcis erhardii. Next base: position 74,004,756 of record NC_138497.1, on the reverse strand, counting down.
AGGATTTTATTTTTGTTCAGAACTTGCCTGATCCTTGACCAGGAGGTGGGGGGGGAGAGAGAGAGAGAGAGAGAAACCACTCCAAACTCTTTGCATGCTCCTACCCCATATCTGCCATTGATGGCAAGCTTGTAACCAACTGCAAGGTTCAAGACACCAACTGGTGGACTCAAGCCACCTTTTGGGAACTACTACATCATGCTGTTTATATATGTGCTTAAATATGTGTAATTTAAATTGACATTGGCCTTGTTTACAACACATACAAATAAATTGAATTTAACTGCTGATCTGTCATCAGGCAGTGTTCTCAGGAAAAACGAGTAGTCTATTAATCTTTCTAGCAATATGGATACACAAATCGTTGGTGTATGCTGTTTTATGTGAGCCATTTTCAAATGGCAGGTGAAGGGCCAGATCTCTCTTCTACATTCCAAAGCAAGTGGCCTGCCTGAGGCCAGGTCTAGATATCTTCCTCTTAGCTGTTTCAGATAACTAACATTTAAGTAGAGTGGGAGGGAGAAACAGGAGGAGGAACTTTCATTCTGTTTTCATTCAATTCTCTGGCTCCTTTCAAGAGATTTCCAAATGGAAATTCTCCCCATGTACTCCTGTGCCACCAATTCCCTTCCCCTCTAAGTCTTTCCAAGTCACTTCCAGTCTGGGAAATACAAGAGGAAGAAGTGATCACAATAAATAAAATACTTTTGCAACCCATCAACTAATCTCTTCTGCCCCTTAGAGTGGAATTAAAGACAGTATAGCATGGAGAGAAACAAAGACCATTCATGTGAATCAGATATAACCATTAATTTAGTTTATGCATATAATTTATAAAGTTCACACAATGGGGAATCCTAGGTTACCTTGGAGAAGCAGAGGTTCCATAAGGACAGATCATTACAGTTTAAACATAAAATCAATTAATATCATTTAACATCCCACAGGACAAAGATGCAAGGCTGAAAACACCAACTTTTTATGGTTTAAAAGTTTAAAATGAAGGAGAAAATATATGGAAGTCGTTATGTGAATTGAAGAGAAAAGTCAGAAAAAACTGCATAGATACCAGGGATGCTACATATGTATATATAAGCTCAGTTTTGAATATATTATTTACCTGCAGGATAAGTTCTAAATATAGATTCAATGATATCTGAAGTCAAATTATATCTGAGACCATTGCATCCATCTGTCTGAGGTCGAACATCAGCCTACAAGAAGATAAATACTGACAATAATTTATTTGAACTTTTGCAAATCATTGTTAAATGGCACCAATGAACTATGTCAATACTATGTGTCAAAATGGCTTGTACACATCCTTATGTCCAATACTTAACCTATACTGAGAAACAGCTAGTTAGTACCCTACGTGTGTAAACCTCAGTCCTGATTACAGATTCGAGCATAATGAGAGAGGGGGCATGAGCCCAAGGCTTATTTCTATACTCCCATGCAGATAATATACACACCTGGACTCAATTGTGGTGTTTAATTCTTCCTAGATCAGCATATATGAAAAAAGAGGGCTCAAGGAATATGAGTGGCTATACATCATGGTAGCTTGTTTGGCGGAAACAAACCACAGGCCTGGGTTCAGGCAACATGACAAGTGAGACTCTGGCTTGTTTCATTTATGGTTCAGCAGGAGTGCTCTGGAAACTGTTGAGCAGCATGCACTATTGTTTGTTTTAAACTATGGTTTAACATATGTGGACAGGATCATTGAATTGTCAAAAGCCCAAGAGAACAGGACAGACTTAGCCCAGTGTCTGAAAGTTTCCAAAAATGTGCTAAGCTAACATGCCTTTAGAAGTTCCAAAGCTTAGGTGGAACCAGAACAAAGACCCTCTCCTTGATGACCCATTTGTCTAATCTATGAAGGCAGGTACAGTGGTGCCCCGCAAGACGAATGCCTCGCAAGACGGAAAACCCGCTAGATGAAAGGGTTTTCCGTTTTGGAGGCGCTTCGCAAAACGAATTTCCCTGTGGGCTTGCTTCGCAAGACGAAAATATCTTGCGAGTTCCTGCGGGTTCCCCCCCCCCTTTTCCTAAGCCGCTAGGCCGCTTATCAGCTGATCCGCTAAAAGCCGCTAAACCGCTAATAGCGCTAATCCACTAAGCTGTCAATGGGCTTGCTTCGCAAGACGAAAAAACCGCTATACGAAGAGCCTCACGGAACGGATTAATTTCGTCTTGCGAGGCACCACTGTATACTGGAAAAGGGTCTTCAGAGAACATTTTAATTAATGGGTATGTTCATGCCAAAGAAGGCAGACCTTCAAGCACTCCAGTTCCAGGCTCTTCAAGGCTTTAAAGAACAAGCCCAGCATCTTGAATTGAGCCTGGAAAAAATGGCACTGTGACTTAAAAAAACCCAGCCCTTGTGACCTTAAAAGAACAGTCCAAGTTACTTGCAGAACGGCCTGCATCCATATCACCTTGCTTGCACAATGCAGGCTGTTTTTACCTGCCCAACTGTGAGAGCAGTTAAGACTGGCAAACACTAGACAGCAGATTTGAGAATACCATATCATCTGGATTCCAGCAGTCCTTGTTGTGACAGGTCTATTGGAAAGCTCTGAAAACACACCTGTTTCCTTTGGTCTTCCCTTGAACTGCTCTTGTTGAGGTACTGATGGTTTTATTTCTAGGTTATTCTTTTTAATTTTTTTAAAATGGGCTCTTTTCCCACTTACTTTATTTTATTAATTGTGTTTTGTTGTATGCTTTCATCTTGTAAGTCACCCTGAGAGAACTTTTACCCTTAAAAGAAGGCTAAAAATATTTTTAGATTAAGAAACCCTCAATAAACATACCAGAAAAGCTGCAGAAATGCCCACATCCTGCTTATTAGATGCAGTAGAACTGTCCACAGAATTCATGCTTAAACGGTTGGCCCAGAACTCCTCAGCACTGATCACCTGACTCACAACAAGGTCTTTATAAAGTTGAAACAAAACAGGATCTTCTTGCAGCATTCTGGCAAGAGAAGATTAAAAATTGTTCAAAGTGTTTAATTCCAAAGATAACTTACTGGATTCTAGAAACTAGTGTTTATATGCAAGCTACATACAAGCAAATGGCACCTATGCTGTTTGGATACTCAAATTTTGATTTACAAAAGTGGTAAGTTCATGAAACATGAAAATTACTACACATACAATTAAAATTTTTTAATCGAGGTATATCAACTGAAAACCAACTGTACTATATGAAATAATTATATAAAAAATTATCTAATAGAACAGGAAGTGAAGCAGTTTTTGTGTGATCCTACTGTCTCATGCAGTGTCCTGCACCCCTCTTCCAACTTCGTGACAGAGGACTGGAAGACCCAACAGGACAGACTGGGGAGGTGTGGATCACTGAAAACTGATTCCTTATCTGTTTTACTAAAGCTTCCTTTCATCATCAGATTACCACCCCATCATTTTTTTCAATTGTAATCGCACTTTTAGAAACATTAAACAACATGTTTTTTCCTTTTAGAGGTAAGCCCTACGTATGAAAAAAATATCAAGAATGTTAACAGTTACTTTTACAAAGAAAGTATTTTTATGCTAAACAGGAAACCTAAATGTGCAGAGCAATCCTCACATGTGCTCAGGAGCATGTGTGTGTTCAATGGGGCTCCCTCTTTAGTAAGTTTGCTTAGGATTCTTAGGATTGAAGCCTTAGATTCTGGAGAACTGAAGGTTCTGAAGGGACACACACAATCTTTTTCAAAAGTATTGTTTTCCCCATCTTAACCAGCTACTTTTTATAGAATTACTGCACAGTTCTGTGTATGTTTACGTAACAGCTGCTTTTTACCACTTGGGATTGTGGAGCTTCCATTTTTGGGGAGAACAAGTTAGAGCAGTTAAAGTGATTCAAGACTTCCATCTGCACCATGGGACTTCTTTCCCCCTCTCCTTGTGAGCCCCTCTCAATTGGCTCGGGAGAGTTGGGGAACCCCCAGTAGAGATTTAGGAGTGGGTAAGAGAGGAGGTCCTGCTGTGCAGACAGAAAATCTTGTTCTAATTGGGAACGTTTCAATGGAAGCAATTCCATGACATCTAATACTTTATTAAATCAGTAAAACATAGTCCAATGAAGGCTACTGCAATTCATTTTATGCCAGTTTCAGCATACATACCCTTAATACAGAATTTACTATTTACTAATATGGCAACAGCTCAACAACTATGAGGAAAAGCTCCACTTCTGACAAGTTAGAGGAGTACGCCTCACTCCACTCGCACAACATCTATGCATCTGGAAATCAAGCCAGGCTACTGTTACAATTAGGGACAGGAGCTCCCAATAACTTAGCCATAATGGATCTGGCACAATTACAAGACAGTTTAACAAATTACCAAAACTGGTTTACACTGTAAGTAAAAGACACAGGGACATTCTTTACCTGTTTTTTTCCTCAAGTTCTTTATTAGCTTTCCTCTTGAACTTGGGCAGTAGCTGCTGAAGGAGATCCTTTACTGCATCTCTCTCTTTCACTGCTGTGCTCTCATTAGAGAAATGGAAGTTGGTTGTGTCCCCTGCATGGAGTACCAACTGAAGCTGAATCTTAGCTTTGCCTTCAGGACTGATCTTCTGGCCTAAAGAATATAAATTACACAACAGAAGTGCTCCCCAAATAATTTCTATGTGCACAACAATAAATTTCAGCTTGTATGACTTTTCTAATGCCACCTGGAACACTTATTAAAACAGAAGAGTGGCACATACAATTCAATTCAATATCTATTTACAGCAACCATTCACATAAACAGCAATGAGGCCTGACTGACACTCAATGGACAGATGTCTCTCACTGCACTGTTATCCTAATCCCTTTAGAGGACAGCCTGGGGCTCATGCTCTAATCCAGAGGTTTTCAACCTTTTTGAGTCCACGGCTCCTTTAACCAACTACAGTCTTTCTGTGGCACCCCTGTGGGGCTCAGGAGTCCAGTTATGTCACGCCTTTCACAGAGCTGGCAGCCTCTCATCCTTTTTCAAACACCCTCCCTTGTAGAGTGTTCCCTCAGCCTCCTTTCCCCTCTCCTTGGGAGTCCTCCGGTAAGTTGCCGTCCCTGGTCTCTGAGCTCTCCCCCCTGCCCCAGAGAGGTGTCTCCCAGAGGCACCACTTGCCTCCAGAGCTTATAGCCAGGGCTGCTGCAACAAACAGCTGTGCAAGCCTTTGGGAGGCAGAGACACAAGAGGGCATCAGAGGAGGGAGGGAAGGAAAGAGGGAGAGAGGCCAGTGTTGCCTGCAACATGCCTGACCATCATTCAAGGCACCCCAGTTGAAAACCACTGCTCAAATCCTTCCTATGTACAAGCCATGAACTCTTCTTAATAAATCACAGCATCTCCCCATATTTATGTTATTCCACTTATCACTGGGAAGACCCACAGGTTTTCTCCCAATAAAGACAATTCATTTCTGAAAGCAAAAGAATCGCAAACAGTAAGGAGCAGTTATGTAAGACAGTAACGCTAGCCAGTGCAGCGAAAGTTGGCAGGTTCCAAGAAAATAATATCTCCACATAATGTTGCTGTGGAGAAACAGCTAGAGTTCTGCAAGTCTTATTTTTTCAAAACTAAAACAACAATGCAATATCCAATGAGCGTGATGACTCAAACATGTTTAGGGAGGTTTGTTTATTTAGCCCCCATCCTGAACTCTTCAAACAGAACAGCTAAGCATTTAACATTTATATTCAACCAAACGTTACATGATGAAACAAGTGTTAGGCATTTCACTTACATTTTATATCTGCATACATATGGCTGATTGTGAATCGGTCTTTGCCCTCAGGTGCCCAGGCTATTCTTTCAGCCATGAGGTAAAGAGCTCCGTCCTGCTTCTTTTGACGCACCTTCTTTACTATTAGTAACACTTCTTCAGATGATGTTGCCATAATGGCTACAGAGGACTGCATTTTAAAAAGAAAAATTTATTTCAGCATTATTTGTTTTCCATAGTTTCACACTTGCTTTAACAATTTAGAAGCTTCCACCAGTGGGGCAGCTAGCAGCTCCTGCACCCGGGACAAGCCACCCATGGGGGTGGGGTGAGCCAGGGCAGGGTGCGCTGCACGGAGCCTCCAAGGAGTCCACCCGCCATCTTCCCCTCAGCTGTAAGACGGCTGCCGTTTTGGGTAGCACAGAGCCTGCAGGCGCCTGAGCCACCATGTCACTCCTAGGAGAGATGCATGGCTCAGGCCTCACACTAAGTGCTGCCCCCATGGTGTGGTGCCAGTGTGCCCTGCCCCGCCCTGCCCCGCCCCCCGCAACGCCTCTGGTTTGCACTGGAAATAGGAGATTCATTGCTGGTTGCTGTTAATGCACTTAACTGGCTTGCAGCCATTCATCAGGCAATTTTTTTTGGGGGGGGGGACTAATAGCCCATTGTCAAATGAGCAGTGAATTGTTTATTGTTTCCACCAATGAATATACCATATTTTTTGCTCTATAAGACTCACATTTTCCCTCCTAAAAAGTAAGGGGAAATGTGTGTGCGTCTTATGGAGCGAATGCAGGCTGCGCAGCTATCACAGAAGCCAGAACAGCAAGAGGGATTGCTGCTTTCACTGCGCAGCGATCCCTCTTGCTGTTCTGGCTTCTGAGATTCAGAATATTTTTTTTCTTGTTTTCCTCCTCCAAAAACTAGGTGCGTCTTGTGGTCTGGTGCATCTTACAGAGCGAAAAATACGGTAATGACCCAGGAATTAAACAAAAATACTGATTATAGGCACATACTGTATTTTTCCGTGTATAAGACTAGGGTTTTTTTTACTTTAAACTAAGGTTAAAAATCATGTCCATTTTCTAAATTTGGGGTCCCCAAAAGTAGGGGGCATCTTATACACAAAAAAATACGGTAAGTCTTCTGACACCAGCATCTTCCACCTCCCTTTGTTTTGTTTTCCCTGCCAGAAGACAGAACAAGACAAGCCCAAGCTCTCTCCAGTATGAATTATATTTGAAAATTCAAGGAACAGGCTATCACATAGATACAGGTTGTAAGGTGGTCAAAGAGTTTACATTTTATTGTTATTTGTGCATTTTGTTTTCTGAATCATGAAAAATGAAAGATAACCTTCTATTCTCCAGACTGGAAGTAGAGCAGACAAATTTAAGATTTTGGATGCAAAAAAACCAGATTGCATTTGATGATGTCTGAATGGAATTCTACTCACACAATAGGACTTTCCTTCCCTTTTCCCCCTCTGCTGCCCACCAAATAAGGCTCCTCCAATCATCAAGAGAAGATTTTAAGTGTATGCATGCATTGCTGGTGGAAAGAACAGTAAGGAAAAGTCCTGTTGGGCATCAGGAATTCTCTTCCACTATAGCAAATTGGTCTGCTATAGTAGCATGTAGGTCTTCCTGTTACTGAATCACATTAAAAGCTTCACTTTCAATTGCTATAGTGGGCTAACATCATAAGAGCTATGTTGATTAAAAACTACCTAAAAACATGAAATATTAATGTTAATGGTGAAATTCAACATTATGCTATTACAATTATTTCATTTCCGCTTGCCAGATGGAGCAATCTTCCCTCTCCTCCCCTGCACACTGTTCTGGGGGCTCTCTCAACCCCCTAGAGCCAATCTGAGTGGGTGCATGGAGAGAAGAGAGAAGTCCCTTTGCACTTGGAAGGCTCCTGTGGGCTTCTGTTAGTGCAATTGTTTACTGAATCTGGCCCAAAATGTTTGGAAATACAGCTATGACCAATAGTCCAAAGACATAATTCTGTCTGATCTGAAAATGAGGGGAATCAAGTAAAGTCCAATGCCAATTGATCTCCCTAAGCCTTTATATTGTCCAACAGATTATGAAACTTGCGAAAAAGTGCTGGGAGAGTGCCATCTAATAACCTTTTAAAATATACTCTTCCTTGCTGAATGATCATTTTAAAATTTGACTGTTTCAGTTGGTGGTTCCATTTGCTGAATAAGCCCTTTATCTATCCCAAACCACTTTGCAATGTATACTGCAAAATATACTGTATAATATCCAATGGCTGTGAAAGTGGAATGCTTTTTCCCTTCCTCCTCCCTGCAAACCCATAAATTCTCTCTGGCAGGTCCAGGGTCCTTGCACAGACTTCCCTGAGGAGACCTGCAGTGAGCATGCAATTATTTGAAAACTGATTCTAACTCAATTTCACTGGGTCCTGCATATTCCAGATACTAGTCTTCAAAAAAAGAGATAGGGATTAGTAATTCTGCCACCCCTCAAATAAAAGCATCAAGCTTTAACTGATTAGTTGGCAAGTGCTGCGGATTAAAATCTGCCCTGAATGGAGCTGAGTAGGTTACAATAAACACAAGTCTTAGTGTGGCAACCACATGTCAAGTTCCCATCTCCAATTTCCTGGTGTAATCACACCTTGCAATTCCCCATGCCTCCTTCACACTGTTGATTGCTTCTGGTGGGATGCGGGCAGGGAAATAAACAATGTGAAGATATGGAAACACAGCTATGTTTCACTACACACTATAGAGAAGTGGAAACACGTAATTAATAAGTGGCAAATTTGACAGGGTTGTTGGTTTTAAAGATATTTCAGAAATCTTAAAAAGAGAGGCTCACAGGTGTAGGCAGTTCCTGAAATAACCAACAATTAAACTTTCTTTGTCACATTTACTTATTTTTAAAAGTTCTTAATTGTTTTAAATAGTTTTTTACTGATAATTTTAATATTTCTTGTAAGCCACTTAGAGGTTTTACTACAATCAAGTGGTATATAAATTTTGTTTTTTAAAAAAACAAAAAACTAGGTCCCAGCAAATCATTTGGTTAAAGGCTAGAACCAGCACTTTAAACTGAACCCAGAAGCAAATAGGCAGCCCCTTCAGTTAACATAAGATCATAGTAATATGCTCCAATCTCTGGGCTCCACTTAATGAGTATTGCATATATTCATAATGCAATTTTCAGCCAAACACTTCACAAGCAAATGCTGTTAGAACTATGATAGAACACCAGAGAAGACTAATTCTTCCTAAATTAAATGAACACTAATAGCACAAAAAGCAAAGACTACTTTTAATAACTAGCCTAGCTTATATTTCAATAAAAGGTTTCTGAAGGTTGGTTTGGCCAAGTTCAATATCTTGCATGGATATCCTTTTTGTGCTGGACTAGTATGGCTTTTTATACTGCCCTAGGAAAAAGGTCAGTCAGTTTAAGGTTTACTGCTTGAACAGGAAATACTTCCAACTTTAGAACTGCTCTATTAATCCATACAACATCAGCATATTAGTTAATATACTCATATTATGACTGCTTAGAACAGCTGGCAATAGACAATGAAGTAGTTCTGTTAGTTCAAGGATTTCTGTTTCTGCAGTGGAACACTCATACCGCCCCTATTATTCAAGGTCTAAAGTGGGCTTGAATTCTTCTGTTTGCTTTGGATGCAGAACACATGAGCCAGTCTTATTTTCAATCTTCTAAGCTATGGTTTTGAAAGACAAAACATTATACTTCAACTAACCAAAGGTAAGAAACTGAATGCATCTCATTTATATTGCCACACGATGAACATGTCTATCCTGCTGTCTGTATAGACTCCAAAGAACCATCACAGACACAATGAAATATACACAGTGTCATTGTTTTGCCTGTGGTAAAATTATTTTTAGATGATGTAAACTGGATAGAGATGCAAACAGAAGTCCTACTAAGGGGAAAAAACCAACCCTCACCTTGGACCAAGTCATTATTGCCCAGCCTTCTTCTGCTAATGTTAGAATGGCACAAGCTTTTTTGCCTATCTGGTTGTAAAAGAGTGCTTAGCTCAAGTTGTCACTCAGTATTAAAAAACTACCAGTTATCAAACACTCAGAAATTTTGTATAGATGGGTAAATGTAATTAATTTTGTTTTGTAAAGCATTCACAGAGCTGGGGGAAAGCCGATTGCAGCTGTGTGTATTCTTTCAACAGGAAGATAATAAAGGACTATCAAACTCATTCTTAACTTTCATCAGAGATTTGTTCCCACAGTCTCCAATGTGTGTTCAGAGAAGCATGCATGTACAGTACTGACTTTTGCATAAAACACTATCTAACTGACTAACGTCGTAACATACACCCAGCTTCTAAATCAAAGTTTTCTCCTCCAGTCCATTAAGTTTTCTTTCACATTATTGAAGGAACTCACAACTGAAGGAATAATCACATCAGTGTTATCTCACCAATTCCCTACACAGCCTACCTACTAAAGCTTGGTAAATCAAAGTACTACCCATTGACAAATAGGATATACAGTACGTACTAATTTAGAAGAGAGTTGTGTGCCTCTCTCAAATTGTGTTAAAACGTCAAATGCTTTGTTTCAGGCACTCAGCTGTAATGCACTAAAGCAGGCATCCCCAACCTGCAGCCCTCCAGATGTTTTGGCCTACAATTCCCATGATCCCTAGCGAACAGGACCAGTGGTCAGGGATGATGGGAATTGAAGTCCAAAACATCTGGAGGGCCAAAGGTTGGAGATGCCTGCACTAAAGAACCCTGTAATAGAAACACCAAGCACTTTCTTTACTCTGCATTTTAAAGTGTGCCTGCACATGATTTCTTGTGCCATCGAGAACTTAGCAATATATTATAGGAAACAGTAATGTGGGTTTTTAAAGGTTATTTGTATTGTACTATCAGCAAAGCAGAACTCATGCACATGCATCTTCCAACATCTAAACAATACTTCTATTCATTCAGAAGACTCTGCCTTCCACATTTCTAGGCCCTAGTTCCTGGAAGAAAAGCTTCAGCATTCCAAAACTGCACTAGCCCTCTCCCACACCACCCCTTCCAAGTTATTAGCCAATCCTTCCACTGCACTTATAGCACAGTTTTAGAATAAAAGATTAAAAAGCACGAAAAGCAAACATACAGACTCAAAACAAAACTTTGCTGCTCTGTAAAGATATACCACAGTACTTCCTAAAGTAGAGGTAAAAACAAATATTAATTGGAAGGACTGACAGGTACGAAAGAGGGGGGGGGGCAACCCATGCTTCCTCGCCATGCGCAACTATATCCACATCCTATGGCCTTGTAATAAGCAGGCTTTCATGAAGAGAGGAAACCCAGACCAGTATTAAAGATTCATTACCCGTTTCCGAAGAAGCAAAAACTAGTGAGACGGGCCTCCGAACCCGGAACCGTTGAATCCGTCAGGCCCCCTACCGTGAGGGGTAACTACCGAGGCCCTGGACTTTCACTCCTCGCTCCTCCTGATCTTGGCAGCACACACTGAAGCCCTCAAGCCCTCACTTCCAAAGGCGGACAGCACGGAACGCCAACGACGCCTCGCTCCCGGCTTGAAGGTCTCGCAACGCCGCCGCCTCCTCCCGGGCCATGGGGCGGCCAAGGAGCTCGGCAGAGAAGGCACACGTGACCGGAAACAGTTAGCTCACGCACGGCAGAAGCCAAACCGCATCACGTGACAAAAGGAGACTACTACTCCCGCCGCCGCGCCACTTACCCACGTCACGTGACGGTGCCCGTCAGCCACCAGGACGCTTCCCTGGTCACGTGAAGGCCTGCCCGCCCCACCGCGGCCATGACACTGTCCTGAAGGAAGGGTGGGGGGGGGAAGGGGGAGGATGACGACGAAACAATAACAAGGCAGTTACTCTCGTCTCATTCCTTACGAGTCCGCCACCGGGTCTTGCAGATGTGAGGAACCCGTTCCTTGCCCCGCCCGTCCTCCATTCCGTACGTGCCGCGGGTGCGTTCTAGGTCGCCGGCGCCGCCGCGCTGAGGGGGGAGGGGGCTCTTGCCTCAGCTACGGTCCGAAGGGGGGGGGGAGGAAGGGGAGGGCCGAGCGAGCGTGGCCGTCACGTGACGCGGAGGGAGCGAGACGGCGTGACGCAACTGCCAGACGCATTTGGATGACGCCTGCTAAGGGGCGGGCGGGGGGAAGGGGCGGTGAAGTCACGCGCCCTGCGTTGTGTTTGGAGGCGGGGCAGGCCAGGCGGGAGAACCGAGCAGCTGACAGGCGGGTGGGGCTGGCGTGGAAAGCCGACCTGTAGCCGGAGCTGAGGCGAACCGCACTCCCGAAGCCGACTTCCCGGCTGCGGCATTATTGTCCCTCAGGTGGGCGCTTGTTATCCCGCCCCCTCCTTTCCCCGGGGGAGGGTTGGAAGGGGAGAGGGCTCGGCAGGTGCCCCGCGTGCTTCTCTGCTGCCAGGTGTGCCGAGGCGGCTGAGGGGTTTCGGTTCGGGGCCTTCCGCTGAAGCTCAGTCTCGCTTCCTTATTTCTTCCCTCTGACGTTATTTGCCTTGCGATCTTTTGGCCTTGGGCGCCATCCCCAAATCTTGTCCCTAGCAAATGGCTTTACATGGTGTTCTTAGGCTCTCAGAAGGTTGGACCAAAGTGTGTTTTGGGTGCAGAGTCCGCTTCCTTATCCATACGTGACTGATCTCTCTTTTGGGGGTGGGGAGGCAATCCTTTCAGAAGTGCTTTGGGTTAATAGGGCACATCATAGGAGATGAATTTTCCCTGGCACGGAGTTGGAGCGTCCATGCTTCAAATCCCAGTTACTTTTTCGGACCGCAGGTCTGGTACAAAAGTAATGACTTGTATGCAGTGCTTTTTTCCTAGAAAAATAGGCGCCGGTACTCACCATGAAGTTGTTACAGTAAGTGCCACACTTTTAAACAACAACAAAAGAGGTGCGGGTACTTCTTAACCTTGAGTACCCCCTGAAAAAAAGCATTGCTTGTATGGAATTGGCAACAACCACCCACATTTCTGTTGTGCTATGATTTGCATTTGGTTCATATATGGTGACAATAGAAGGTTCCTTTTTCTATCGCTTATTGAATTTATGTGGGTTGGAGAAGAGCTTGGAAGAAAAAAGTGTGGTCTTTGTTATGATCGAGTCTTTCCTATTTAAAGACCAAAAATGAACACATTAAACTGTTCTGCTTTCAAGTATGTGAGCATGTTTTGGATTTCATCTTTGCACTGGGTTTGTGGGTGGATGCTGATATCTGTTGGTTATGCCAATGTACTGGGGCCATTTTTCTCATAGAAAGTGCACCCCAAATTCTTATGAGATGATTTGCAAGTATTGTACATTATTGTGTTGTATTTGGCATGTGCAGTCCAGCCATTTCTATGTGAATGTTTGAAGTGAGTTCCCCTGAATTCAGTTCCCCTGATTCAGTTCAATCTGGAATTGAAGCTACAGAAAGCTGAAGGGTTCAATATTCTTACCAGTTCTGGATCAGTCAGCTAATTAGCAGTTGTGTAACTGATATCCATCTGTCTATGGTTCCGTTTATTTGCCCTATCATAGAAGTATTAGCAATGTTAAATTATGTACCTTCACAGAAGAAATAAATGTATAGGAATCCAAATGTTTAACAAGTGAAAAAGTTGTATTTCACATTTTTATATTTCATTTTGATAGGTGGAGCTGGAAAATGAAGCAATAACAAACTTTTGAGAGACTGTTGTATCTTTCATGCCAGTGATGTCTATGCCTGTGGTACCTGAATCTTGCAGCCATGTATTGGCAGAGTTTGAGTGCCTCAGTCCACTCCTTTCTGCTCTCAGGCTGGATTCTAATCGTCTGAAGGTGCGTTCAAGTCATAATTGCTATAATGTTGATATTTGCTTAACAGCATTTAGAAATACCATGTACTTGTAGTTCATAGCATACATTCCAAGGTGGAAACTGTAGACATCCACTGGCAGAAAATTTTACAAGAAGCTTTGAGGCTAAAGCAGGAGTTCTCAATCATAAAGACAATTAAAAGACAAATGTTAAGAAGATAATATTCTGAATGTGGGGAGAACCTGATGGTAAAACTTTCTGCTTATTTTTGAAGAGAAGATTTTATCTGTTTAATGGATTTCACAAATTATTTTATTAAGTAGAAGGAAAATATGCAAGAGTTGGTACTGTACTATTTATTGGAGAGTATAATTTAGGGCACTGTTAGCTATACTCTGTAATTCTAAGGGCGCAAGGAGAGGCCTCTTTCACTTAGTTAGATACCACTACAAATTTCAACAGAAATTTGTAAGTGGTTTATATTTCTTTACAGGAGAGACAACACCTTGTTGCTGTCATGCTAAGCAGTTCATAGCAAGACATTTTTTGACCCATTTGCTATTATAATGGATCAGTAGTAAGAGTGAAATAGAGTCCCCATTCCATGATAATTTTTTTTCTTCCTCAGTAGAACTGAAAATAAAACAAGTATCATTAATGTATTTTCTTACAGCAACCAGCTGGTTTTTAACGCTATCCTTTTTCTCTTTTCTAAGTGCACATGTATAGCAGTTTCTCAAAAATGGTTGGCGCTAGGTAGCTCTGGTGGAGGCCTGAATCTAATCCAGAAAGATAGCCGGAAACAGAGACTTTTTCTCACTCATAAGGTAAGATTGAAGGAATGCTTCTAAGAAACCTCAGGCTAAGAATGAAATGTTATTTGCAGACACTGAGAAAGTTGTTTCATTAAAGCATACCACAATAAAAAATAAAGTTTTTTTATTTTAGATACAATTTTGTATCTCATTTACAAAATTTAGAATGATACTTAGCCACGTCATACTTGGAGCAGAGCCACTGCAATTAATGGCCTTAAGTGCCTTGATTTCAGTGATCTACTCTTGAGTAGATTACGCCAAAGAATAAACAGACATAAATCGGACATCAGGAATCACAAGACAGAGAAACCAGTAGGAGAACACTTCAATCTCCCAGGACATTCTATACAAGATCTCAAAGTAGCTGTTTTACTACAAAGGAATTTCAGAAATAGACTGGAAAGAGAAGCTGCTGAATTACAACTTATCACCAAACTGAAAACCATGGAGAAACCTGGTCTGAACAAAGACCGTGGATTCTTATCTCATTATACATGACAAAGCCATTTTTCACCTTTTCACCCCTTGCTTTTTCCTGTAAGACCTATTGCAGTTGTTAAGAGTCGTCAACAGGCTCATCACAGCTATCTGCCAATCACCCATTCCCACCACCCTTCTGAGTAATACCCCTCCCCACCTTCTCACTATATAGAAGGGTCTGGAAACTTCTGTTTCAGTGTATCTGAAGAAGTGTGCATGCACACGAAAGCTCATACCAAGAACTGACTTAGTTGGTCTTTAAGGTGCTACTGGAAGGAATTTGTTTTGTTTTGACTACTCTTGAGTGTGAGCTAGTTGGATATCGCCCCAAGTCTTTTCAGCTGCTCTTTCAGGCCTTAGATGACTAAGAAAATCTTCTAAAATGTGAATTGTAGCTAATGCAGAAATCAGATCAAGAAGACGAATAAGACATCAAAGCTAAATTATTATTTTTTACCATTCTTCACCCAAAGATCACAGGGCGGTTTACAATATATAAACACAAAAATACATACCATAATAACAAAAAAACCCTCCTCAGTTCCAAAGGCCATTAGCCAAATGCTTGGAAGAACAGGAATGTTTTTGACCAGTGTTTAAGGCTATATAATGAAGATGCCAGGTGTGCATCCCTGTGGAGAGCATTCCACAAACTAGAAGTCACTGCAGAAACGGCCTGTTTTCAGTTTGCCACCATCCAGACCTCTTATATTCAGCCTAATAAGGTAGCTTATAAGTAACAAAAGTGAAAATGCATTAATACAATCATACTATCAATCTCAATCTCAAAGCATTAAGTCACCGGAATCCTTCCCACAGGGCAGTTGGTGAGATAAAGGGATAGTCCACCTAGAACAGACTCTGATTTTTATTTTTCCTTCCTTCTTTCATATGTCAAAAATCAGGTAGGGAGTGGGCAATGAATATGAAAAAAAATGCATAACAGCATTTTTATAGGACAAATCTGCTTTATCTCCTGGTAGGAAGGTGCCATTTCCCGCATTGCCTTTTGTTTACATGATGAGGACTACGTTGCTGTAGCTACAAGGTGAGAACAGTTATTTATGTATTTGAAACAAGTTGGATTATTGTTTTGGCGCTACAGTACTGGGTTATTTTTTTGGAAATGGTAGAGGCATTTCAGTAATGCAAATAAGGGAATCTATTCCGATGATGAAAATAATGTAAACATTTAGAGGCTAACCATTTTAAAGTATAGCATATTTATAGGAGCACATGTACTCCATCTTCCTCTTCCCTTCATTTGTGGAAGGCTAGGCTCTTCCACTGCTGCTTTGCTCTTGCTACCAAAAGCAATCAGCTGTGATTTGTTTAGACCTCAGACCTGGATCTGAAATAGAGCAAACACAAGCCAGCATTTGCTGCATTCAACACAATACCAAACTGGTTTGCAGCAAACTATAAGTGGAAGGGTTATATCTGTTCCATTTATTATTCATTGTTGTAGTTAGATTTTAATGTATTTTGCTGTTTACTGTTGGGATATTGATCTGTTTGCAGTTTAAACAGTCTGGGATTTTTTAATGGAGAGTGGCCTATAAACCATATTAATAATAAATTAATAAAAGTTTCTTTTCTCACATGCAAATGAATGGGAAGAGGAGGTGGGAGGCTGAGGCTCACTGTGGCTTATTGTTCAAATGACAATCCATTATTTGTCATTATGTCTGAACCAGGCCAGTGTCTCTTAAGCTGAGAGAGATGCAGTAAGTTCATGAGCTGACAAATCAGAAGAACTTGGATTTATTTCAGTTTTCTACATTTTCAAGTACTGTACAGTATTTGTTGTATACATTTATTATAAGCTGCTCGAGTGGCATACAAAGGTTGTATAAAATAAATATTTGTATGTAGATTCTGAACACTGTTAAATATGTGAGAGTTTGTGAGAAGATGACAGATTTTTATTTTAGTAATTTAGTTATTATACTTTACAGCCAAGGCCTTGTTGTTGTCTGGGAATTGAATCAGGAACGTCGTGGGAAACCAGAAAGGATTTATGTGTCTTCTGAGCACAAAGGCAGAAAAGTAACAGCTCTTTGTTGGGATACTAGTGCATTTCGTGTTTTTGTTGGTGATCATGTGGGCAAAGTGTCTGCCATCAAGATTAATACATCCAAACAAGGAAAGGTAAATTTTAAGTGAGATTTTGAACATAAGAGCAGGCTTCTACACATTTTGGCTGGTCTAAGCCAGATTTTGAGGTTACTAGGATCTTCCAAGGCTGAGAGGAAGACGGAGGCTAGTGCATCATATAGTTCATCACAGTACTTCTGATGTGTTGGAGAATCACCAAAGGGAAGAATAATATACACAAGCCCCTGTTGTCATCCTGATCTTCGTTGGCCTGGCATTTCTGAGATTTTCCAAAGACATCCAAAGTGCAGCTTGGATGTGGGAATTGATCTCTTGTACACTCCCCAATTCCAACTTTAGGAAGGAACATAGGCCTTACCACATTTACTGCAATGGTGATGAATACTTACCATGACAGAGGAGTACTTACCATGAAAGTAGCTAGAGTATATGCGAACTCGTGCATAAAGGGAAACACTCAACTGTGTGTGCCCAAATTTACAGAATTAAGCAGGGGGTCACATGTAGATCTTGATAATCTTATTTGCATTACATGATCTGTAAAAATTGTAATGTCTGAATTCTGACATAATTCTGATACAAACATTTTGTTGCAAAAAGACAAAATATGAGGACAAAATTCTGGAAGCTGCTTTGCAGTTCATGTTTTATTTCTTCATGCTTAAGCCTGGGTCTTATTGATCCTTAGATACTGATGAGCATTTACAACTCCAGAGAGGGTATCCAGGCATTTTAAAAACAAAATGAAGTGCAACCTGAACAATTTGAATTTTATTTGTGTATTTTTCCAGTTTCATGTAATCAATTTTGCAAGTCGATTTTTCCTTCAGTGCTGAAATAATTCACTGTACATTTCTCCTTTACCTTTCTTTAGGCTACCACTGCATTTGTGATGTTTCCGGTTCAGATTATAACCACTGTTGATTCTCGTGTGGTTCAGCTTGATTATTTGGATGGAAGGTTGCTTATTTCTTCTCTTACCCGATCTTACTTATGTGACACTGAGAGGTAATTAATGTATTCTAAAGTAATGCTGGTGCCATTCTGGGTTTGATTCTCTACAGATCATCTGCAACTCTACTTTTAACATTAATTTGCACCTAGTAATAAGTAGTAATCATTTTGTCACGTTTCTGAGGAAATAGAGCAGAATCCACCTAACTCCAGGGCTTCTGCAACATAGCTCCCCCTGCCTGCTGAAATTGGTTCTGGGAGGTTGGGACAACCTACTAGAACAGCACACGAGAGGAAACTCTTCAATCTGGCAGACTTATATGCTGGTGCAGACAGAAAATTTGCAGTTGCATGATGTTGAATTCCACCCACAATTTAGTTTATTCGTGTTTTAATTTTTGTTTTTTGTTATCAAGTCATCTAGAGTTGCTAGCAACGTGTAAAAAACACAATGCTAACTGCTCACTACATCTCCTCTGAGGCATCACTACAAATACGGTTTTGCCATAGGCCTCTCCATTGTTTGACTGTTTCTCCTTCACCATGAATCGATTAGAGGCCCATGCCGTTATCTTCTCCACTCCAAGGCACAATTGCCAAACATATGCCCAACTACTCGATGCCACCTCCATTGTCCTTTGGAAGGGAATACTCTTTTCTGCAGATGTTCTTGAATGAATAAATGCCAGTTCAATTTCAGCCGCATGCTCCTCGGTTGCCAACTTTAATCTGAATAAAAAATGTGTCAGCTGTGAAGATATGCATGTCACTTCATTCTACAATGATTAAAACTGGATTTTCCCCCTCCCCAAAATGTTTTTGGTTTATATAGGGAGAAATTTTGGAAAATTGGAAACAAGGAAAGAGATGGTGAATATGGATCTTGTTTTTCCCCTGCCGGAAAGAGTTGTGGCAGCCAACAGCCTTTGATATATTGTGCACGTCCTGGTTCACGGATGTGGGAAGTGAACTTTGAAGGGGAGGTGCTAAGTACACATCAATTCAAACAGCTCTTGTCATCACCACCTCTGCCTGTTGTGACTCTAAGGTATTGGTCATAGCAATTTAATCTTTACGTGTTTGTGTTCATCTTGATTGTGGTTTTCCTATAGTGGGGGAACAGTGCTGTAATGTTTGAGAGTTTTCTTAGAGTTTTCTTTCTGCCCTGCTTTCCATTGGGTGTGGTGTGGTGCTTGTGGTACAGAGATACACAGCAGATGTTGGTGGAGTGTAAGATTTGAATTAGGGCTTAGGGAGCCCAAAATCTCAGCACATATGAAAGCCTAGAGCCTGGGGCTCAATTCACATGTTTTGCAGAGCTACCACTTTGTGGGTACCAGTCCCCACATTTATGGAAGTGGTGCATGTAGCCTGGGCAAATTTTAACAATGCAGGCATCTTTTTGAACAAATTGCTAACTGCACAGATATGTACTGGGTTCCTGAAAGCAGCCCAGCTGTAAAGACACTGTTTGTGGTGGATTTATATGTTGCTTAATCTAACGCCAAGCTTTTCAGATGATTACATCTGATTTTTGTGGGGTTCGCCAGTCCTTAAGAGAGGTTGCCAGGGAATCACCTTTGCACTGAGCTAGCTCTTCTTTGAACATTTTTCTGGATCCAACCTGATAATTTATTAATTGGGAACAAATATATATATTGGTGGTGGGGTTTTTTTTAATGCAGTAGAAGAAATAAAGTTCAGGGAAAGATATCTTCTCTAAACCAAACAAATATAAAAGGGTTCAACAACAAAAAAGAACAGCCATACATAACTGGGCAATGCCAAATAATTCAGAATTATACTTCGATTCTTGAAACAAAATTTTAAGTAGTGCTTGATCCAACAATTAAAACTGAATAAAGCTAATTGATTAAACTTTATTTCTTTTTAAAGGGATGATCTGGAATATAAAGTTTCAGCCTGTTCCCCTCAGTCTTTGGCTTTTCCTAGGCTGCTTTATTTGAGGTAAATATGAAGCCATTTCTTCTTGTAGCCCTGCAGCTAAAACAATTCAGATCAGCAAAAAAAATTAGTTGACAAATGGTACATTTAGGTTAAGTGATCTCTTTCAGCTTTCTTTTCTTTTTGTTTAAATATAATTTTTATTAACTGACCAATCAAAGCGAATCAAGACACATCCCATAAATTCCGAATTACAAAGCCGAATTTTAAATTTTTGTTGAGGGGACCCATATTTCAAGTTTCAAAGGGGGATTCCGATCATCTTCTTGCTACTGCGTTCATATCCAAATCAGTCCAGATAAAGTTCATAATTCTATCCAGTCTTATCTTGCTGTTTCCACGTCTCATCTTGTTCGTACATTTTTCTTTTTCCTTTATGCTCTCTTCTGATAATCTCCTTAAGCAGATAAACACCAATTATATCCTGTGTGGATTTTTCCATTCGACCAATCCTCATATCGTGATGGTTTCCATATGTCATCACTTTCATAAATAACATCGCTCTTTCCATCATTAATCTCAGGGTCTGTCGTTTTTAAGTCCCACTGAGGAGTCTCACCCACAGTATAAAAACAGCTCTTTCCTCCTCCCAGACTCAAGTCCTCCGACAGAGCTTACCAGTATGGCGATGGTATTTTTAACTGCGTCATTTCAGAGCTCTTAAACTTTCCACGCTTTTCTTAAAACATGCTTTGGTTAGAAACTTTATCTCCACACAGTCGTAAATCCACAGCTTAAGTCATTAAAGCAGCATTTCTTACTTGGGGGGGGGGGTTTCTTGTTTAATCACATAGAGGAAAGAAAGAAAGGTTTCCCCCCCCTCCCCCATCCAGTCCTTTTGCCATACCGAGTCTTGGCTGTCTTCTCAAAATTGATTCTTGTTCTTCCGACTCGTCTTGTTTATCAGAGAACTCTTCAGTTAGCAGTCTTTACTCCCCCTCCTTCCTTGAAATATGTGCATTCGCTTCTTCCTAATTGTTCCTTTTGAAGTTCTTGCAGCTAGCGGTGTGGATCAGAGACGGCGTCCAGGAGCGCCGAAATCTACAGGAGGGCATTCTGCCTAGTGCCCCCATCCCCTCAAATTCGGGGGTGGTATAGGGCACAGCAGGCAAGGGCAGCCCCCCCCCCACAATCCTGGGGGGGTAGGGAGGCTATTTACTCCCATCACAGCCTCCTAATTACCCCCTGTGGGTCAGAGAGATGTTATTGTCAGCCATCTTCTGATGTGCCCCTAGTGGCCTCTGTCTTTCAGCTTTCTATTATTGCATTTCTATTATTGCATTTATATCTCACCTGCCTTCCATGTTGCTCAAGATAGAAACATGTATTTTGTCCCTGCACCAACCTTGTGCAGTAGGTTACGCTGAGTGAGACCACATTCACACCATACATTTAAAGCACTTTGATATAGTCATGGCTTTCTCCAAAGAATTTTGGTAGCTGGAGTTTGTTAAGGAAGCGGAGAGTTGTTAGGAGAATGCTTTTCCCCCTTACAGAGCTACAATTAATAATTAATTAATAATAATAATAACAAAATTTTATTTATATCCCGCCCTCCCCAGCTGAAGCTGGGCTCAGAGCGGCTAACAAACAGTAAATATTATTATAAAGGTAAAGGGATCCCTGACCATTAGGTCCAGTCGTGGCCGACTCTGGGGTTGCAGCGCTCATCTCGCTTTATTGGCCGAGGGAGCCGGCGTGCAGCTTCCGGGTCATGTGGCCAGCATGACTAAGCCGCTTCTGGTGAACCAGAGCAGCGCACGGAAACGCCATTTACCTTCCCACCGGAGCGGTACCTATTTATCTACTTGCACTTTGACGTGCTTTCGAACTGCTAGGTTGGCAGGAGCAGGGACCGAGCAACGGGAGCTCACCCCGTCGCGGGGATTTGAACCGCCGACCTTCTGATCGGCAAGTCCTAGGCTCTGTGGCTTAACCCACAGCGCCACCCGCGTCCCAGTAAAATAATACAACATTCTAAAATCATTTCATTATAAAATTCCCAGAGTTCCCTGTGAAGAGGGATTGATTGTTAAACCACTTTGGGGATGGTTGCTCTAGGAGGGGAATAAAGGGGTCTCCAAACAACTTTCTGCACTCTTTGCTACCAGAATTCTTTGGGGGAGCCCACTACTGATTAAGGGGGTATCATAGGGCTTTAAATGTATGTTGTGAATGCTGCATCATGGAAGGTGTTAGAATGTTGTCATTCAAACTTTCAAATTTTTGTGTGTTGTGATCACAACAAATTCTGGATACCCACATCTTTTTTCTTTACAGTGAGCACTGTGTAATGACATGGACAGAAAGAGGCATTTATATTTTCATTCCACAAAATGTTCAAGTTTTGCTCTGGAGCGAAGTAAAAGGTAAATTACATTATTTGTAGTGAACTTGGATCTCTTTTATGTGCTCTTGAAACTGTACATACGTCAGTATAAAGTTCACCATGCCTTTGTGAGAAGTGAGGTTGATACCTGTTTCGCCATGAATTGGAAGCTGGTGCACGCACTGTACAGTGGGGGGAAATGTGTTGCATCAGGCAAAATGGGTAATGCTAACAAGACTTTTCAACATGAGCATGTACTTTATTTCTTAATAGCCACAAGTGCTTGAAACAGTCCCCTGTTTTAGATATGGAATGGCATAAAGACTGAAAGGGAAATCAGGCTTGCATTTCTTACAAGCACTGGGACAGGCAAATTGCTCTTGTTTGTGGTGGTGATTATTAGTTGTGCCTGAAGAAGAAAGGATTCTCCTTTCTAGTTTTCATGT
This sequence comes from Podarcis erhardii, assembly GCF_964252035.2. Taxonomy (NCBI): domain Eukaryota; kingdom Metazoa; phylum Chordata; class Lepidosauria; order Squamata; family Lacertidae; genus Podarcis; species Podarcis erhardii. Next base: position 73,982,073 of record NC_138497.1, on the reverse strand, counting down.
TTATAAACATGAAAATCTTGAAAGGTGCAATCAGACTGTTTTAGTTAATATGAAGTATAGTATTAAACATTGGGGAGCTCTGCACTGACTCTTGTAATCTTCTGTTTTGCCTAGATATTCATGATGTTGCAGTATATAAAAACGAGCTCTTCTGTTTGCACACCAGTGGAAAAGTCTCTCACCTTTCCCTTCTACCCGTGGAAAAATGTATAGAACGTTTACTTAGAAGAAGCTTTTGGACGCTTGCAGCCAGGGTCTGCTGCCTCTTCCAGAATTCTATTGTCTTATGTCGGGTAATCAAAGCTTAATATATCATTTTTAAAAAATGTCTTTTTAAAAGCAGCTCTGACAAATAGTAAGTCTTGTGATGCAAATAAAAGATAATCTATTACCTTAGGATCCAGGCCAACGTGGTAATCAAGGAACTTCAGGGAAGAAAAGTTTTTTACACCTTGCTTCTCCCCCCCCCTCTGCAGCAGCACCCCAATGCTTTGAGGGTTTTGTGTTTGTTTGTTTTTTACAGTCAAGCGGTGTAAAAAGTTATGATATAAATAAAATAGTATATTTTAACCTGTTTAATAAAACTTTATGCATTATTAGGCAAGAAAAGCTCTTCCCATAGATAAGCTAGAGCATTTGAAATCTCAGTTGGATCTTTCAACACAAAGTGATATCATTACTCAACTTGAAGAACTGATCTCAAAGCTGGAGCCTTTAGATTCTGCATGCAGCAGCAGGAGGAGCAGTATTTCTTCACATGTAAGCGTATTCCTATAAATCCATATTATAGCTATGTTTTCATTCCCTTAAAATTATATTTTATCAGTGCTTCATTATAGTTAGCCTTTTTTTAAAAGAGTGGGTACATTTTGTACATTTGATAATTATAATAGGAGCTATAGTTTGGGCTGTATTTTCTGTTCCAAGATGCATTTGTTGTTATAGCAGATTTGAAGTCACAATGCTAAGAGAGCTTTCATAATACAATAAATATGCATATAATCAAAACAGTCTAGGAATAAATGTAATCTTGCTTGGAGCAGATTTTAGCCGGTTCAGACGCCTATAAGGGGGGAAAAGGTGAATCACTCCAAATCATTTCCCTCCCTGTTCTGCTAATGGAAGCCTTACTGCCAGCTGAACAACTTTTTGATACAACCCTTTGTATTATTTATTGCATCTTAGTTCCATTGTTCTGTGTTATGTTGATAAGCTGCCCTTAGAGCATTTACTCTCAAAGGAGGTATAAAACTATTTTAAATAAATAATTTGGAGTATTATAATATCGATTAGCTCTAGAAATAGCAAGGGCATGTTCCTGCTCTGACTTCATATGCATTTCCCATTTTTTTCATTAGGAGAGTTAAATTTGTGCTCTTCTGTACTAAAATCAGTGGCTTGTCTTTTGGCTGGATCAAGTTTATAAAGGCAGACTTTAAAAGCTTACATTATGATTTCTCAATAGGAAAGTTTCAGCGTATTAGATTCTGGCATTTATCGTGTTATTAGCCGAAGAGGCAGCCAATCTGATGAGGATTCTTGCTCCTTACATAGCCAAACTCTATCAGAAGATGAAAGATTGAGAGAATTTCACACACACCAGGAAGAAGAGCACCAGGAATTTGGTAATACAAACATTTATTAAATACTTGTGTGTGTATCCTGTAAATAGATGGGGATTTGCTGCTGGCTCTGAAAACAAGGTTGTTGCTAATTCCAGCTGTTTGGTGGCATTGTTAGGGACTTCTACACTCCCCTACAAATTATCATTTAACTTGCTTATGTAGTGACAGTTTTGAATGCTGGTGTCATGTTTTCCTCCAAAGTAATTTATTAAAATTAAAAGGTTGTACCTCATCATTTAAGTAACAGGTGATGTAATTCTTAGGTGGAAGTCTGATAGTTTGTGTGAGAGAGACATCACTGCTGCATGTCACCTACTCTTGATGTTGCTGCCCTGTCATGTAAATGAAGGTTGCTATCCTGTTCGATTCATAAAAATGGATTCATAAATTCACTCAAGTAGAAAATCACAATCACCTGTGCTGCTTTCATGGCTCTCCTTTAAGAATTTGTGTTCAGAAACCTGTTAGCCTCTTCTGTTACAGTCAAGCTATTGTGAAACTCTGTAAGCACCTGAGTTCCGTATCTCAGAGTGACACCAGCTTTTGGCTGACAAGGTGATTCAGTGTTTTATAGGAACTAAGCAATTCTGTGTGTAATGGTGGGGATTCAAAACTTGGAGCTGTTTCACTTTTATGGCTGAAATTGTATTCCTTCTGTAAAATGGAAGGAGGTTCATTGGACCTCAGGAGGATAGTTTAGTCTTGTACATGAAAAGTAATGTTTTGAGTCATTACCACATTATCAATGGTTGGTAAGAGAGCTTTGTTTATTGTATGCGGTGTTTTAAGGGAGAAATGTCCTGGTGATAAATACTCCATTCTTTCAATGAATATTCCCCTAGAACAACAGTAGTTTGAATATAGATGACCGGAATATGGGGGTTTACCAAATTTGCTGGTAACGTCAAGCTGTAGATTTTGCATGTTTTGGATTAAGGCTATACATGCATGCTTTGCTTGGTGCTGTTTCCTGATAGCATTTGTAATGAATAGTCCCTTCTGTTCTTTGAAGGGATTCCTTTGTTCTCACTCATATACAAAATTAAGATTTTTAAACTGCTGTAATTTTCTCTTGGGCAAAATATAGTCCCTTTTAAATCTTAGCTTTGGCCTTGAACAAGCTGCATGTTTGAGGGTTTATTTGCAAGAATGCTTCTAATTCCATAAATTAAGATGAAGAAGGAATTTAGACATTCAGGTTTCTTGAAACAGTGGTAATAGCAGCAAGGTACTTGCTTTTCTTGTGTGTTCCCCATGCTCTTTATTCTGTAAACCCCTTGCTCTTGCCTTTGGAGGTTTTACACTGTTAGCTCCATTTGCCGCTTGTCACTTTGCTTAATACATTGTGGAAATGATCTGTTGCTCACTCTAAAATATCAGTGATATTGAGGCTATTCTCTAATCTCTAAATTAAGTGTTGCATAATTGATTCCAGGAGACACTGATATAGATATAGATATAGATATAGATATAGGTATAGGTATAGGTATAGGTATAGGTATAGGTATAGGTATAGATTAGATATAGATATAGATATGTTTGTGTGTGTGTGTGTTATACACACACCACACACACACACACATTTGAAAAGTCCTCAGGTTCTGTAGATTCTAAATTGCTGCCCGAACCTCAAATGTATATTAGCAGTGTGTTTTAGGACTCCTATTTCAAGCTGCATTTTACTACAGATGCTTTGAAACTAGGCCCAAAGTTATCTGACAAATCAAGGAGCTTTCTTAAAAAAGTATAACTGCCAGATCACCTAAATGCTGGTGGTTCAGATTGTGTTGTTATTTCCCATATGATTTGGCAAAAGGTGGCAATTATGGCTGAATGGCTTTTGGCATTGATACCTACTTGAAGGAGGTGAAAAAAATCTGTTGTGAAGCACAGCATCTGATCAGTCCTAAGCATATGTTGTCAAATCACTCCATTTTATGACTTTTAAATTTTAATTTTGTTTGTTAGACACTGTATCTCATGCTTCTGTGATGGTCGACACTGATCGAAATGAGACTTTTCTTCCATTCAGTATTCCATTGTCATTCCGTTCCCCATCTCCCCTCGTCTCTCTTCAAGCTGTCAAGGACAGGTAAAATCACATGTGAATTCCTCACCCATTACATACTTTTTGTTTTGTCCAATCATTAAACATTACTTGTAACTCATGCCACATTTTTCCATGCTAGCCTTTGACTCCTTGAAACTAGCTAGCTGAAGATGGGCTGGGGTTAAAAGTCTTTTCTTAATCATTAAAGGGCATAAGAGTGTGGTGGGAAAGTTTACCTTATCCTGGGTGGCCCACTAATTTTAACATGTGGGTCCTGCTTCTGCAACTGTGAATGTTTTTCATTATCCTTCTTAACCTAACTCTTCATTACAAGTATAACACTATACCATCCCAAGTAGTGCCAGTTTGGAATGCTTTGAGTGCTTAAAGGCAGCTGTAGGGTATACAGAGCTATCTAGTAAGGATCCAGTGACTGACCCATTGGTCAATAATATCCTCAATGGTGAGTTTTAAAACCAATAGGAGCAAACAATTAGCATTAAAGTCAAATAAGTCCTCTCATGATTGGAACCAGATGCAGGGCACAATCAAGGAGTTCTCAGACCATGGATTCAGGATCGGGAGAGGAGATTTGAAATGGGATTGATGCCATTCATAGATATATAAGAAAAATATAGTTAAAAGATCCCACCTCTATAGGTACCCAGCACTTACTGCTGTTTCAAACTTCATATCTGATTAACTTTGAGGTCCTAAAGTTATCAGGATGTGTCCTGCTTGGAGGCCTCCGCAGAAGACTCTTCTGATTATTAATTTCAGCACAAGACAGAGAAAGCATTACTTTCAGGTGATATGTGGATGTCTCTTCATTCCTGCATTGAAAAATTGGCCATAGAACGGTCAAATAAAATACTGAAATTTAAAAGATGTTTTTAGTCCTTTCTTTGAATTGGCAATGAAGAATCAATCAAAATGGCAAAGTAAAGGAATAGGTCTTTAGGGGGAAAAGCAGATTGCTTGCCTTTGGGCCATATAATGATGCTGCATTTTAACATTTTAGAGGCTGGAAACCACCACAACGGAATTGATAATGATTATTTTGAGGGTTGCTGTAAGACAGCCTTCCCCATGACTTTGATGGGAGTTATACTCTAAAGTAACAGGAGGGCACCAGGTTGGTGAATACTGTTCTAACACCACCTCACTCTCCATCTTCCACTTGTTTGAGAAGAGAGCGCCTGAAAAGGACTATAGTATGAGATGTGAATTCTAACCTTCTTGAGATTATGAGCTCAAACAGTTCAGTATAATGTACCCACAATGCTCATAACTGTTGTTCTGGTTGAAAGTGGCTACAAAGGATAATGGAACAAAGAAATTGTGGCTTTTATATTTTCCCTTTTGAAAATATAAAAGCCAGCAGCCATTCGTATCTAATGAACTTCTTGCTTTACAGTTTTCAAAGGAGGAATGGCCATATAGTTTTAGTAGTCCTTGGTATAACCTAAAACATAATTTTCACCCAGCACAATCCTCCAGTTAGATTAACACAGTGTGTTCAGCATGGCATTTACATACTTTGCATACTTTGGGGTTTTTCATCATGCCCAGATGTTTCCTCTGTCCCACTTCCTTTTTTCCCCCAAAAAATTGGTCAACACTGAGCCTGATGAAGAATTCTGTACACTTGAAAGCTTTGTGATATTGCTTTGTGATTGTAATAAAGGTGTTGGTCTACTGCTATTCCTATTTTCTAATGATTGAACATCTGTATCCACCAGCAATTTTTGCATACGTGGGAGAAAACAAATGCTATAGTGTTGATTACTCTCTTCTATTTAAAAGAAACAATTCTACAATCTAACATGCTAAAAATTGTATGAACATTATGTCAGCATCGCCCTTGAGCCAGTGTACCAACTGGACTCATGCACTACAGCCCCGACTGGGCTAGGCGAGCTGGGTAGCACTGCCAGAGACCTCCTTTCCCACAGGAACAGGTCACAGTGCTGTGGACTCACAGCTTGGAGCTGAGAGCACCGGATTCACTGTCTCAATAATACAGTCGTTGCGCAGCAGCGTTTTGCAGAGTCTTGCAGAGTATAAACCACTCGGAGAGCAGCTCTGTAGAGTATCTTCCTTTTATTCTATAACTACAGCTATGATACAAACTATATACAGAGCTACAAATTCTAAGCATACATCAATGCTACTTTGAGTGCCTGCAGCTGCTCTTAGCAGCAACCTTATCACTAAACACAATCTCTAGCACTCACTCTCTCTCCGACACACTGACTGACTCTCTCACACTCACAGAGACTGACTCACTCACTTGACTAATTAAGTAGAGAGCAGTACATTGCTCCTCCTCTCTGGAGAGTCAGCAGAGACCTCAGGAGATCGTCAGGAGATTCTTGGGTATGGGAGGGATGAAATCTCCTCACATTATAGAAACAATGCATCTAATCTTGGCTACACCAGCTCCCTGATTTCACTTACCTTTGTTCATTTATACATAGCTGAAGGCCCCAAAGGGACAGAGGTGGCGCTGTGGGTTAAACCACATTGCCTAGGACTTGCCGATCAGAAGGTTGGCGGTTCGAATCCCTGCGACAGGGTGAGCTCCCATTGCTGGGTCCCTGCTCCTGCCAACCTAGCAGTTCGAAAGCATGTCAAAGTGCAAGTAGATAAATAGGTACCGCTCCAGCGGGAAGGTAAACGGCGTTTCCGTGCGCTGCTCTGGTTCGCCAGAAGTGGCTTGGTCATGCTGGCCACATGACCTGGAAGCTGTACACCAGCTCCCTCGGCCAATAAAGCGAGATGAGCGCCACAACCCCAGAGTCGTCTGCAACTGGACCTAATGGTCAGGGGTCCCTTTACCTTTAAAGCCCCAAAACATGAAATAAATAAAACTGAAATGAATGGTGTACTTTCAAGTATTATGCTCAATATAGGAGTGCTATTGCATCAACAGTGTTAAGTGGGTAGAGCATCATAGAAGCAAGGATTTGTATTTGAATTTTCCACTTTTTAGGTTCAGCGTTTCCCTGAACACATAGCTTAATCCCAGCAATCGGCTAATTTGGGGTACTAGTCCTTTTAACCATATTTTCTTTAACCTTGCTTTAACAATCCTAGATCAACATTGTTTAATGTTCTAAAATCTCTGCTTATGCTGACCAAAATAATTTTGCCTTGTACGCACAGAGCAGCAACATATATCATCCATCTTCTTGATCTGCTTTATATATCTGAAGAAGACCTGTGCAAGCTCTTGCTATGATAAATTCTGAGGTGCCACACGACTGCCTTAATCTATGGTTTTTTCCTTTTTGGTGCTCACACAATGTTTACACTTAACTTACAGTGTTTCTAGCTTTGTACGTAAGACCACAGAAAAGATTGGTACTCTTCATGGGAGTCCTGATAGAATCAGACAGGACATTAAAGATGAAGAACAGCTTCCAGAAATGACTGCTAGACTAGCCCAACCCCAAGAGGAAGGAGAAGAAGACGAAGAGTGAGTAAAAACTCCTTTAGCCTGTGCAGCAACCCTTTCCTTTCGACAGGGTGATGAGGCAGGAAGAACAACTGCATTATCGGTTGGCTCTTTAACTCGTCATCATGCAAATGCATTTCTGAATCACCCATTTCTAGTAACATACTGCAATACTATCAAAAAGCAACCTTTGGCTATTGGAAGTGGCACTGGAATCCAGCTATGCATTTGACTTTGTGACATGGAATACCAAGCTTACAAAGAAAGATGTGATTGGGGTAGGGTTTGGTAACAGAAATATAGTAATAAACCCATGCCCAGAAACACGCCTGGGAATGCATGGTCATCATTTTCAGATGAAGAGGACATAATTCTGTATTTGTAGCGCTGAAAAATATGTGAGCAGAGCCACCAAATTGAAAAGAAAATGGAAATGCTTTGGTGCTTTTATACAGACCTGTCTTCTAGGTGGTATAGAGTTTTACTGAAACAAACTTAGGAGTAAGACAGGCAAATGTTTTTCATTCCTCCTACTGGCTATTAAAATTAATTTTTTCTTTCAAGGCTTGAGCTGCAGAGCCAGCCTCATGAAGAGGACCTCCTTAAAGACCTCGGGGCAGCAACTATGGAGACCCTGTAAGTAAGGCATCAAGTGTTCTGAGGATACAATATGCAGAGCAGGGAGAGGAGAACCGTGAGCTCTTTATCGAGCAGGGGCAGGATCGAAATATATAAAAAATATTAGTAGAATATTTTGTATAATTTATATTTTTATTTATTAAAAAGATTTATATACCGCTGTATTGTAAAGATATACCACAGTGGTATACAACAATACAAAAACCATAAAACCAAACAGGCAAATAATTAAAAAGTAAAAACAAGTTAAAAGCAAAAAGAAATAAAAAACAAACACCAGTATATTCCTGATCCTTAATTTCCCCATCTCTGATGGTTGCCCACCTCTCATTCACCTGATGCTGCCATGATGTCAGATGGCATAACTTCAAAAGAAAGTATCAGGAGGACACTCGCAGGGGTGGTTTGGATTCATACTGTGCCTGAAAATGAAGATGGATCTGTTCCCCTTGGAAAAGCTTTGGCTGAAATTTGCAGAGTAGAGCCAATCTGGTTGTAAGTCACTTTGGGTTGCCTTGGGCAAGATAAAGTGACCAACAAATTTACTAAATCATAATCACCATCACCATCCCAGGGGGCTTAGTACCCAGTTTGAAAGGTCCTGCTTGCAGAGTGTACTCTTAATACTCCTGATTGTTCCTTTGCAACCATGCCTTTCTCTGCTACACATGTGATGTTGGGTGTGATGCAGGTGGGCATGGCTGGGGGTAGGGAAAGCCTCACAGCCTAAAATAACATACCTGCCGGGCCTAATTTAGCCTATGAGCTACAGATTCCCCATGCCTGTTCTACACAGATGAAAGTTGACTGTTTTTAAAACGAGGTAATGCTATGTTAATATTTCTCCATACACTGTAATACTAGTTCTTAGAAAAGTAGCTTACTGTTACATTTAGGATTTATCTGGAAGTTTAGGAGCCATGGATATTAACTCTGGAACATCAGAGCTGGCTAAGATGGGGCTATGAAAGTCCACACAAACCTTCCATTCTCCAAAATGACTCATTGTGTTGCTTTTGCACATATGCGGAACAAATTTTCCATGTAGCTGTATTGTAGGAAAGGTGGACTGAACTGTGCCCAAAGTATTAATTGTGGGTTGCAATCCTAAAAACGCATATAAGAGATTCTTTATGAGAACTACAATGTTGGCAGTATAATTTGCTTTCTTTTTCTTGTGGGTATCAAATCAAACTGTAAGTTTGCATATTTTCTTTTTGCAGAACCAGACTTCAGGATCCACTAGTTTTGTTACAACCACAGTACTTGAGAGCAGTTTTGCTAAACTGGATTCCATTTCTGGAAAAAACATTTAGATTCGAGGCATCTGCTGTTTTGGATGAGAGCTCATCTAAGATAGACAGTGAGATGCCTTTGCAGCCTGAAGACCAGCAAGTTTTCGAAGAAAATGTGGAAATGCCTCAACATGATGAATGTGCAGATATGGAACAGTTGCCTGTCTTGAGAACAAACTATGAAAATGATGATGTAAATAAAGAACAAGAAGATGCCTGGGAAGAAAATACCAAGCCAAATAGTAGCAGTCATATTGATAAAATACTGAGCAAACATCCAAAGTCGGAAACCACCTTTAACCATTCTTTTCAGATTCATTCCCCATGTTTCATAACAGAGAATATTCAGAAAGATCTGGTAGAGCTGGCAACTTTATGTTTTGAATTAAATGTATATGAATATTCACAAATTAATGGTGAACAGTATGTGCAGCCAGAAGATTCAGATGCCTTGGCTTGCAGATTCATAAAAGACTACTTTTTTCTTCTGGATCTGGAAAGGCTGAAGCAATGTATTATAACCTGTCATAGCAATCATCCTAGAGTTTGGGAAACCTATGTGGAAGGGTTAAAAGGTAAGCATGGCCATCAGTCATGGATACTTTAGCTGAGATCGCTGCATTGCAGGGGGTTGGACTAGATGTCCCTTGGGGTCCCTTCCCACCCTACAGTTCTACGATTCTCAAGTTGTATGAATTCACAGTGCAGTTCTGTACACACTTAACTTGAAGTAAGTCGTATTGAACTCATTGGGGCTGATTCCAGGCAGATCTATGTAAGATTGAACTGTTGGAGGATCTTGTGTCTGTCCTTGTGTCAAAGCTTTATATAGAATTTGTTCAAAACAAAATTTGTTGAAAATATTTGCAAGCTGAAATATGGGGCATGCTGTCTGGGGCTTTCCATGGCAATTAGCCATGATGGCGATGCTCTGCCTCCACAGTTGGAATTACAGTTGGAGGCAGTAGTGCTTCTGAAAACTAGTTCCTGGGAGCACCGAAGGGGAGAGTGCTCTTGTGCTCAAATCCCACAGGCATCTGGCTGGCCACTGTAAGAGCAGGATGCTGGACTAGGTGGGCTGTTGGCATCATACAGTGGGCTTTTTATATGTTTACTCCTAATTAACATTAATGCAGTTGAAAGCTTTATCTAACTCCCATTCATAAAAATAAAAGTAAAATTCAATTAAAATATATCCTGAATTACATTGACTGATTTTTTTTCTTGTTACTGTTTATCTCTTAAGTGTCCCCCCCCATTTAATGTTTATGTGAAAATTAGCACGTTTCCTGTTCTTAATGTTACTTTTCAATATAGTTGTTGTTACATGTAAAATTATTGGTTTCAGAACTGACTCGGACTAGTCCAGTCACTATGGCCCTGGAGAATGGAGATATGTTTAGAATACTGAAATTGCTAGTGGATCTGGGTCCCTGGGATGCTCCTGTGTTGCTAGCACATGTCCTAAGGTATTCACCATTTGACTTAATTTGACTACATCTTATTTAATACTAGGCTGGCATATGTAGTCACTTTTCAGATCAGTCTTTATGCATTTTTATTAATGGGAGGCGGTTTCATACTTGCATTTTCTAGGGCTGGCCCATAATATTTCATTACCTGAGGTGAAGGGCAAGATGGCACCCCTTCCCATTATAGGTAGAGAAGCTGACATAATTCAGCACTGATGATGTGACTGTCCTTCACAACACCTGAGGCAGTATGGTGGCAAAAACATGTCTTATAGCAGCCATAGCTCTGTAGCGTCCAGCAGAGAGGAAGGGTCAGAGGCCTTTTGAGGAACAGCCCTGGAGCTGATGGTGCTGCTCCCAACATCTGCTCACTTTGCTCAGTGAAGGTGTGGGGAACCTCCCCCCCCTGCATGTTGTTGAACTACAACTCCCATCAATTCCAGTAATCGTGGTCAGCAGCCAGGAATAGTGGGAGTTGTAGTTCAGCAACAGCCAGAGGTCCAAAGGTTTCCCACATTTGGCCTAATGTTAAGACTGACCCTTGTTTCCACAATCTAGTTTCAGGCAAGCCTCACTAGTATTGTGATAAACCTTGCAGTTGTACAGGGTGAGTCCTTTAAAAGAGGCCCCGTGGATACAGAGTACACATGTTCCATGGGGCGTCTTTTAAAAGACTCACCCTGTATTTGCAGTGTTAGCTATGTTTAAATGTGTGGATCAATACCTTGCTAGTAAATAATAATTCTGAGAATTGTTTTCTTAAATAAGTGTGACTTTTGTGTCCTCTCTTGTTCTCATATAGGCTTTATGAAAAATTTGGAGAAACTTCGCTAAGGCCCCTGATCAAGTTTTGTCCCTCTATTTTGCCTTCAGATATCAAGCAAATTTGTAAAAGCAATCCTCAGCATTTCCTGGCATATTTAGACAGTCTAATCAAATCAAGGGCTGCAGATGAACGGTATATATTGTGCTCTCTTACTCTGTGGAACAAAAGTTAAGGAATGGGATGCATGGAAGTAATAATTAGGGTAGCGGTGAATGGTGGACTCTCATTAGAGGATTTTAAACAGTGGTTCGATTGCCATATGTCAGGGATTCTTTAATTTCTTCCAATTCCACAATTCATAGAATCATAGAATCATAGAGTTGGAAGAGACCACACGGGCCATCGAGTCCAACCCCCTGCCAAGCAGGAAACACCATCAGAGCACTCCTGACATATGGTTGTCAAGCCTCTGCTTAAAGACCTCCAAAGAAGGAGACTCCACCACACTCCTTGGCAGCAAATTCCACTGTCGAACAGCTCTTACTTTCAGGAAGTTCTTCCTAATTCATTTGATTCTAAAATATTTGTTGCTTCTTAATGACATTAGGTCTCTGAGAAGGGAAATAATATCTTGAGTGGGTAGTAACTTAGCAAAAAAACCCTGCATACATCAAATTTATGACATGGTTATTTGAGAACTTTTTAATACAGTATGATTGTATACAATAAGTCATTAAACATTTCTTTTGGCTCCTTATTAAATTGGATGATAATTTCTTTTTAAAATGCAGCACTAGTTAAATGACATTCAAGTATGCCATATTGTGAAACTAGTCCTGGTTGCTTGTATGTTGTAAATCCTTTTTATTGCCAGAATGCACATATAATTAGCGGTGAACAATCTCTTTCTAGGCTGTCCTTCTTGGGATCTCTTCTTCATCCTGAGTCATTACGATTAGATTGGTTATCTTTGGCAGTTTCTCAAGATGCCCCACATACAGCAAGTACAATGGATGCCCAAGGAAATCCACGGTATGAATAGCGTTTGACTCAAGCTTGCTGTTTGTCCACACTTCATAATTGTATTCACATTCCTAAAGACATTATCTTTTGACAGTCACAAGGACAGTCACAAGATCACCCAGCAGTCTTTTAGCTTCAGGAGAGAGAACTGAGACAGAATGCATGATATATAATTGATTTGGATAACCTTGCTCTGTGTGGGGGTGGGGAATTCTATTAAAAGATACATCTTTGCTTAGGACATGGAAGGGATGGGAAACCCTTGGCCCTCTATATGTTGTTGGACTCCAACTTGTATTAGTCCCAGACAGCATGGCCAGTGATCAAGGATTATGTTATTAGTTGTTTATTGAATTTAAGTTCTGTCCTTCCTTCCAGAGAAGCCCAGGGTGACAAGCACACAGCTAAAAATGTAATTCCAGTACAAATGAAGACAGATAAAGATATCTACTTAAAAGGTACAGTCATACCTTGGATCTTGAATGCCTTGGCTCCCAAACAAATTGGCTCCCGAACGATCGAAAGCTGAAAGCGAGTGTTCCAGTTTTCGAATGTTCTTTTGGAAGCTGAACGTCTGATGGGGCTTCAGCAGCTTCTGATTGGCTGCAGGAGCTTCCTGCAGCCAATCAGAAGCCGCGCTTTGGTTTCCAAACGTTTTGGGAGTCGAACGGACTTCCGGAATGGATTCCATTCAACTTCCAAGGTACGACTGTATATTTAACAGTGGGGAATTTGTTGGGAGTCGTCCAACCTCATGTTCCCCTCCCTAATTTAAAGCAGCATGCATGAATCTCCCCTTAATATTGGCAGTGTTTTGATTCAAATTGAAACAAACTTGTGTTATCTATCATTTTTTTAAAAGTCTTATGTAATTTCCCTACTTTTTTTTTTTTTTTTTTTTTGCTTTAATACTTTCAGGCCACGTTCACATTTATTTACTTGGGGCTATAACCAACTGATCTTACTATTGCTTAAACTCCCAGCTGACACTGTAATGAAAGAGAAGATGTCTGACATTTGCAAAAGCTATGGGTAATGTAGAAGTCCTTGGTAAAATTAATGTCTGAAACTTTGTTACTTAAGAGGGCATGTTTCTCTCCCTTGGTTTCACTTCACTACATAATAGTCTAGTCTGTTCAGCTGTAGTTATCCAGGGTATGTGCTATGCAGTTGCTCAATCATGCTCTTTCTGTGTGTTCCACCAGCCAGTGGCCTACCTCTCCTTCCAAAGCCTGCCATAGCACTGAGCAGCAGTAATAAACAATGAAGCTGCAACTGTGATTCAGTTAAAATGGGGTTGGGGAACCTGTGGCCCTTCCAGTGGTCAGCCTGTGGGGGCTCCAGATTCCCCATCCCTGAGCTTACCTGCCTCTCCTCTCTTCCCCACTCCACAGCATAAATATCCATTGCTAGAATTGCATACATGGGCCAGTTGGGGGTGGTGTAGTAACACAAAAGTCTTGCGTTCTGTTTGCTTCTGAATAAGGGAACAACTGAGAAATGGTACTGAGAATATACAATCTGCAGCAGCGTTTTGCCTTTGTCAAAATTCTTTATAAACCCCAGCTAGAGGTTAAGTAGCTGACAACTTTGTGGAATGAATAAATTTTACCCAAGAAGTACAGAATTCTGAAAAGGTTAATGTACTTCCAAGTTCCATATAAATCTGTTGGATTTGGGTTCTCAGCTGTGAATTTAGGTTCCCTTCATTTCATTTGACCCCAGGGCTCTTGGTTGCAACTCATGGTTAGTGAAGAGAGAGATTAACCACAAACCCTTGTTCAGATCAGATGACATACTAAGCCAAATGTTGACTTGGCTTGATGCGGCAGCAAAAAGGACCAGGCAGAAGTGAATTTGGATGTGAGCTCCTCTGTCTTGCTAAGTCAAGATTTGTTATGCTCCCAGAAACCAACTAACTAGATTCATTTATTTTAATTGAAGAGGGCCTCCTAGCTGGATTTTATTTCATAACTTTTTTTATTTAAGATATTGGTTAACTTGGAGGTGTATGTGTTCTGTGTTAAGGGGGAAATTGGTGCTGTTGCTATTAATAGATACTGAGAGGTGTGTATTGGGTCATTACTCTGCTGAAGATGGGCATGGAATATGGATTTAGACGTATGCTGTTGGAGCATCAAAAATGACAATATAATACTGCATATTATGCTGCGCTCTAAACTTGTAATTCTTTGTGCAGTGAGAGGAGACAGAAGGAAGCTTATCTTCTCAGTGAAGGTTGTGGTATATTGAAGTGTCAGTCAGGTTATAATTACTCATAAGTATTTACTTTTGGTTTGTGAAACTCTCCATAATATTGTTACAGCTTCTGGCCTGGATATCTTTCACTCTGTTTGGAGCTGGATAGAAGACCTGAAGCCCTTACCCATATTGTTTGTTTGGATGATATGAACTTGTTGGATAGAGAACATGGTTTGTAAAACTTAATTTGATTCTTGAGTGAATTCCACATTCTCTACTTGTACTAACTAGTTTTGAAATCTTTTTATTTATCAATTTTTTTAATCAATGTCAGTATAAAACAGTTTAACAACAAAAACAAAACCAAGCTATGGAAGTAATCACCCCAAGTGCATTTCTGGCAGGAAAAGAAAAGAAAAATAAAAAATAAACCACATTGTTACCATGCATCCTTTTTTTCAGTGCAATTACACCTAAACGTACTGTAGAACTCCAATATTGTGCACACAATAAAATGTGGCATTTCTGCTACATTGTTTTGCCCTCTTCTACATTGGCAGCTTGTGAATTTTAAAAAACCTTTTATTTATTATTTTTGCTCATTTAAATTTAATCAGACTCTCTCTTGAATTTGTGTTTTGTGTTCCAGTATAATGGAGATAGTGTTGCCGTGACAATTTAATGTCCCATTCTATCCTGCAGCAAATGCAGTTAAGTGTCCATCGTTGGAAACTTCCATCCTTCTTCCTGTCTCTTGCGTACATGCACTCAGTGTCACCTGCTATCTACTCTATTATTCTGTCCATGAATCTCCCCACCTCACCCCAACCATGGGTCATCTAGTATTGTGGGGTTACAATTTCCATCATCCCCAGGCCCAGTGGTCAAGGATTATGGGAGTTGCAGGCCAACATCATCTAGGGACCTAAGATTGGCCTGGGCTTGCCTGCTTAATTTAACTCACACCATCGAGTCCTACAAAGCAATCTGGTTTGGATCTCTAAATCATTTCCTTTTGCATTTAGGGGCAATTCCAGAAACAATGGAAGAATGGAAATTCCTTCTTTGCCTTGTGAAGAGTCATTGCAGTAGTGTTCTTCATCCAGCTATGCAAAATGGCGGTGCTGTTAGTAACGGTGATCCAAATTGGCCAAATAGTGTAACAGTTGAAAATGTGGCTCTCCTGTTGGCCAGAGTAATTGGTCCTGATCGTGCTTTGCAGCTGTTGCAGGAATGTGGCCTGATGGTTGAATTATCTGAAAGATTTGCCAAGGTCTGTGAGATACTAAGAATTGCTGAAAAAAGACAAAGGTAAGTCTTCTGATAATGGTCTGAAATTAGTTGTGTCAAAAGGTAATACTGTGTCATGATTAAGTGTTGCATGTGCAAGTAGCTATAAGCCTTCAGGCTTGCACACACTCCATATGCCAAGATTGGAAGCTTCATACTTCAGCTAATGGCAAACTGAAGTATTGCATCCAAATGTGGTACAAGCTAGAGTTTACTGAAACTAGAAGCAAGGATGGTTAGAAAATCTTTCACAAAATACATAGAATAGCCTATACTGGCATGGGATGGCCCACTTCTGTATAAATGAAATGAACAGTATGAAATGAACAGAATAATAGAATTGTAGAATTGGAAAGGGGCCACAAGGGTCATCTAGTGCAGGCCCTTGCAAATGCATAAATCTTTTGACTGATGTGGCAGGTTCAACTTCTTTAAACAACCAGAAGTTGCGGTAGTAGCAACCTGCAGTGCAGACAAGTGCAAAGTCACATTTATGAGTTAATGAACTTGATGAAATTTGCTGTGTAAAGTTAGTCCCCAATTTCTTTATAATATCTCTTTTCTCCTATGTGTTCACTTTGGTTGCAGAGTCCTGATTCAGTCCATGTTGGAAAGATGTGACCGATTTTTGTGGTCTCAACAAGCATAGCAAACAAATGACGGAAAATGATAGTAGTAAGAAGCATGTTCCTCTTGTGCTGTTCCATTTTTCCAGCAATGTTTTCCTGTCAAAGTGAAGATGCATTTAGTCAGATTGGCAGAAAATGTGATAACGAAGCTCCTTTTTCTACTGGATTTCCGTCATTCAGTACAGTATTTGAATGCATGTTTACCCAATACTTCTAACGAACAATTGTAATGCTGCTGCTTGCTCAGCAATAATGCTTGTGCATGGTAATCCCTTTGAGCTACTAGCATTAAGTTTAGATGTGAAAATTGGATTCTTTATGTAGGAAGCAGTGCTTCACATTCAGCATATAAATTTCAAATGAATAACTTCCATCACATTTCTAGCAGACTGCCATTTTCAGAAAGCTGCATATAAATGAATGTAATTGCAGGGACTAAGTGTATAATAATTGAGTTGAGTTAAAACACTTTTAATATAACTCTTGATTCATTGGCTGAAATAAAAGGGTGTTAAAACAAGTATATAATCTCCAAATATTTATAACTATAGCACTGTGGAATTTTACAAGTTTTATTCCGAATTTGAAGTGATAATCAACAGAACTGAGATTCCAGTAGTTAAATGTAAACACTGGCAGAACTTGCATATATCAAAAATGGTGTTTAAGATAATATTTTGGCGTTTTAAAAGTTTATATAATCCTGTATACTATGGCATAGTGCTCTCTCATTGCACACATCCTAAAGAAAATATTTTGCACTGTTTTTTTGTTTACATCCTTGCACAATGCATCCTGTCCATGCATGCTTGGAAACAGTTCCCACTGTTCAGCTTATGCCCAAGTATGTACACATAGGATCCTGTTCATCAAATCGGTATAATAATATACTTTTCCTTCTAAATCTAGGTGTTGGGTTGTTGTTTTTTGTAATGCTTGACTGTTTCAGAAATGATGTATAAGAAAATGCGCTCCACATTTCTGTTAATACTACCATTGGATATTTGATCAAGATATATGCACGTAATTTGGTTTCCATTTGTATGTTAAGATTATTTAATATTGGATGCTTCACTTTTGAGAAGGCTTGGATCCAAAGCAGTTTGCAGTTATTTCTCCTGGTGCAAAGGCTTCTCCATCTGGCAGTAGCTCCCCACATCTTTTGAAAAAAGATCTGCTGAAAGTTGGGGGGATCCTCTAGATTAGCCTTTTGGGGAATGGAAAGCACTGCAGTATTTGTTGGGGGTGGTGATGGTGGAATCGGCAACTTTCCCACACCATGCACATAAAATAGTGCTTTTTTTCTAGTGCACTGAGGTGGTTTGACTCAAAGTCCATGTAAATTGTGCCTATTAGACATTTGGGTTATATCTAACATTAGTCATACTCAAGGGAGACACCGAGTATGACTTCATTGAATGTTGTCCATTTTTCTGGTATTAAATATGTTAGAACTATGCAGTTTTCATACATTACTAGTGATTTATTGAAGCTTGGTAATCAGGGCAAGAGAAAAGTTACAGAATTGTGAAATATTATTATAGTCCTTCAGCTGAAAACCGAAATGTCACAATTGCATCATCTTGTATACTCAGGTTTACTGTACAGCTTGTAAGGACTTACATGTAATACTACTGAGTTCTTATTTCTTAACTTACATGCTTGAGGGCCTTATATATATTTTTAGGTCACAGTTCAAAGAATCTTGTTGGCCATTTGCAAAAGCTTGATTCTCCACAGTATCTTCTTAGACCTGTGCTGTTCCCCTGAGATTTCTGGCAGGTTTCATTAGTGCTGTGGAGGCTACTTCCAGAAGCCCAGATGTGTGTAGTTCACCCTCCAGCTCTTTGAATCTGGGCCTTATTTTTAAATTAATGTTTACTACCTCACGTTGGGGGTGGGGGGAAATAGCCAGTGTGTTAATTGTGCTCAGAGTAGACTTAAGTCCATTGATTTTGACAGGTCTATTCTGAATATAACTTGGTTGGATTTCACTTACTGGTTTTGCGATATTTGTTATTAAAAAGAAGCACAAAATCATGAAATGGTACTTTTCACACAGATTTTTTTTGAAGAGAATGTGATGTGGAACAACTAAAAGTTTATGAAGCATTGTTTTGCATTTTGTTTCAGCTTAACAATTTGTATTTTTAAAAATGATTTACTTGCAAGCATACTTTATTTTGTAGTCACTGTTCATGTTTAAACAACAGCTTTAAAACATTGCTTGTAACCAAACAGCTTTGTTTGTGCCTTGTTCATGTTTTTGTTAATCCAGATTTTAATAAAAATTAATATATCTTACTCAATATGTTGTTCATTTTTCAGTAACATTGGGGATGTAAAAAGTCGATTGGCCATAAAATAATAGTTTACATGCTGGAAAATAAAGGACATACAAGCAGTTCATTGTATAATTCTCATGAGTACTATGTTGAATTTTTTTTTGCTTGCATGTGACAGGTCATCCTGTTGAGTAGGAGCGAATGGTCAGCTTTCTCTATGCTAGGTTTGAATTTAAATCTAGGGCTTTATGAAACTGAAATCATTGCGTTTTAGGGTCTCATCTCCACTTCTCTTTTGTCACGTTTGCTGCCAGACTTTCCTTCTTACTGCTTTTACTACAGAAGTGCTTGCACCTAAGAACATAGCAAAGCATCAGCTCTTGAAATCTTGAACCACAGTTGTTTTGAAAACCCTTCTTTCAGTGGCATGTAGAAAATTACCCAAAGGCCAACATTTGTGCCATTCTAATAATGTAACTTTATAAAATAGCCCTAGGCTAGCTATTGAACCTCCATTGTTTAAGCATAATAGATTTTTGAGGAATCAAAATAAAGATGGAGTAGCATACATTTCTTTTTTCTTTCACCTATGTATGATATTTTCAGTTTCTGCATGCTGGCAGGAGACAATATTGCTGAATACAAAAGGGAAATATGTCTTCCAAAAAGTTGAAGTTATTTCTCCATGACACTGAAACAAAGTTGCCAGTGTTCCCCCCCCCCCCCAAAGTTTGAACACAACCTATTTCCTGGGGGGTAGGGGAACAGAATCCTTGCAAAGTTTGTGGAAGTTCCTTACTTTCCCTGCAATAAACCAGCTCCTTGTAGAAAGGACCTCCTTGCCCAGATGGCATGAATTGGGCAGTCATTTCCCAGAGCTGTCCACTCTTGGCTTCAGCCAGTTGCGCATTGTTTTCAGGGCCAGATTTAGGTGTGATGAGGCCCTGAGCTACTGAAGGTAATGGGGCCTTTTATATGTCCAGCTGTCCTTTGTCAACAACAAATAGTTGCTGTTTTTTTGTGTTGAATATATGCTATATGGTCATTTATGGACCTAATAGGTATCTAAAGCCATTTGCACATAACAAAATATGTATTTTATCAAAGTAATTGTTGAACTGAAATACAATTAAGAAGTACAGTCATACCTCGGGTTGAAGTAGCTTCGGGATAAGTATTTTCGGGTTGTGTGCTGTGGCGACCCAGAAGTAACGGAGTGCGTTACTTCTGGGCTTCTCCACATGCGCAGATGGTAAAAATGACATCGCACATGCGGTGAATCACGACGCACGGACGTGGGTTGCATTCGCTTCTGGATGCGAACGGGGCTCCGGAACGGATCCCATTCGCATCCAGAGGTACCACTGTATATTAATAGTGAAATTTGGAGGGGGGGCAAGAGAGTGGGGCCCTAAGCTATAGCTTGTTTAGCTTATAGGTAAAAACGACACTGATCGTCTTCCAGGCACTTTCATTTCCACCCACTTTTGACAAAAGCAACAACTGGCAAATGAGACCCGGCTCTTCAAATCCTCATTTTAGGGGCTCCATTATTACCAAATAATGGAGGCATATAACTTGGATAAAAAAGTTGGCTTCCAGGTGGAAAAATCAAAATTGGAAACAGAATTGTTAGATCCCAAAATTAAGAATTTGTCAAGAATGTATAACTTGCTGTTGAAATGGAACACTCAGGATGAAACGGTGAAATCTGCTATGATTAAATGGGCACAAGATGTTGGACATAACATAATGATGGCTGACTGGGAACAGTTATGGACCACAGGTATGAAATTTACGGCATGTAATGCCCTAAGAGAGAATTTAATTAAAATGATTTACAGGTGGTACATGACACCAGCCAAGCTTGCAAAAATTTACCATTTGCCCGAAAATAAATGTTGGAAATGTAATGAGACTGAAGGTACATTCTTTCACCTTTGGTGGACATGCCCAAGGATTAAGACATTCTGGGAGATGATTTATAATGAAATGAAAAAGGTATTTAAATATACCTTTCTGAAGAAACCAGAGGCCTTTCTCCTGGGCATGGTCGGCCAATTGGTGCCAAAGAAGGACAGACCTTTATGTATGCAACAACAGCAGCAAGAATACTCATCGCGAAGTATTGGAAGACACAAGATTTACCCACCCGGGAAGAATGGCAGATGAAGTTGATGGACTATATGGAATTGGCGGAAATGACTGGCAGAATCCAAGACCAGGAAGAAGAGTCTGTGGAAGAAGATTGGGAAAAAAATTAAAGATTATTTACAGAAATATTGTAAAATTAATGAGCTTTAGAAAAATGGTGGAATGAAGTTATATGGCTTTGGCAGAAATGTTATAAGGAACTAGGTACAGATAGATTGTTAACGTATTAAAGGGAAAAAACAAGGTTAGAATATGTTAAGATTAATTACAGGACAGAAAATAGATGAAGATGGAAAGGAATTGCTGAAACAGTTAATTGAAGTGGAATACAAAAAGGGAGGCGTGAGGAAGTCAATGAAACAAGTGAATGAAAGATAAGATTGAAAATATTGGAAGTGTTTTTAATTGTTCTTGTTTTGTTTTGTTAATTCAATGTTTTATGTAGTGTTTTTGTTTTTGTATTGTAGTATATTGATTAAATTTTTTTCTTTCTTTTTGTAATCTTTAAACTCTTAATAAATATTATTTAAAAAACAAAAAACAAATCCTCATTTTAGGATTTCCTAGTCATGTTGGATCTTTGAAAAAATTCCAGTCAAATTTTGTGGGAGATTTTTTTTCCCTTTTTCTTGGAAAGTCTGCTTTTGATGAAGGCGGAGAACCAACCAGGAAAGTCCTTTCTCGACCCGACAGTTCCATTCGCACGAGGACGTGCACCATCATTGGGTGTATTTAAAAAAAAAAAAAAAGCCTTTGCGGGCAAAGGGAAATTTTATTATTAAAAAGGGACGCCGAGGCCACCCGTTGCCGGGCGTTTCGAGAGGCCGCCGCCCGGGGGCGCTTCGCTTCGTGTGTGGCTGCTCTCCATTCCGGGCGGAGGAAGAGGCAAGGCCTGCGGCGCCTCCAGGGCCTGGCGGAAGCCGCCTCAGTTTCTGAGGGCCTACGAAGGTTTGCTTCATTGCCCGAGAGAGAGAGAGAAGGCGGGAAAGGACGGGGAGGCCTGTAAACAACGGCGGCGGCGCGTCTCCCACGGACGGCCTGAACTTGTCGGGGCTGAAGCAGTAGACGCGGCGGCGTCGAGCCAAGGTTCCTCCTGTCGCCGCTCGGGATATATCGCGGCTCCTGTGGGAATCATTGCTGAGGGGGCGGATCCTGTCCTGGTTTTCGGTCTAGCGGGGGGGGGGGTTCTTGCCAGGGCTTAATCTGATCCCCGGAACGTGTTTTCAGTGTTAGGGCTCAGGCGAGGAAGCACGTGAGGTGATTTAAAAAGAGAGAAAGCTCTCGTCTTGATTGCTTGGGTTTCCCTAGTTTTCCTCGCGCTTTGAGGGAGAGAGAAGGATGAATAAGGCTCAGGGTGGGCGCCAGCCCTTGGAGCCGCCTGGTTTAATGGTTAGAGCTGGCGCTCATCATCATAGTGGTGCCCTCTTGTTCTTCTCTGTTCTTTTTTACTTGCACCTTGAGATGCCCTATCCAAGGGATTGTTTGGAAATGTTATTTAACTTCTAGGTAGTCCTCTCAATAGATTATAGATGTTGCGAGCTTCAGATCCAATGGGGCAGATCAGGACCCTCATTTATTTACAAATACAGTATTGATATGCTTCTGTTTCATTAAAAAGTAGCAAAGCGGTTTGCAACAGAAATACATAAAACTCCACAGTAAAAACCATATTTAAAAGTTAAAAACAGAGCAAACTTCTGTAAAACGCAGGGTTTAGGTCAGGCATAGGCAAACCCAGCCCTCCAGATGTTTTCGGACCACAGCTCCCATCATCCCTGACCACTGGTCCTGTTAGCTAGGGATGATGGGAGTTGTAGTCCCAAAACATCTGGCGGGCCAAGTTTGCCTATGCCTGGTTTAGGTACACTGCCTTTCATTCAAAGAGCTGTTGAAGAACCGGGAAGGATAGGTGAATACATGTCTTCTGTGTCCGTGTTTTGTGTGCTTTTCATATTAAGTCCTATGGGAAAGAGTGTGCTGGTGGGAGGCCCAGCACCACATCCCACAAGATGTACCGTATTTACTCGAGTCTAATGCAGGGGCGCCGACTTATAAAAAATATTGGGGGGGCCCATACCGGGGTCCTGTCCCGGGAAGTTTTCTAAATTTTAGATGAAAATTAGTGAGTTTTAAAGTTTTTTAAAAGTATTTTAGAGTCATATGATCAACATTAGAACCCCGAAAACTCGACTCTCTATAACTCCACACTCCGGGAAACTCGACAAGCCTGAAACACTTTTTGGCTTTGAAAAAAGAAACAAAACATAAACACGCACGGTATTTTCGTAAAAAGCTAATTTAATTTACAGTAACAATTATGCTTATAGACTATTACAGAGCAGTGAATATATAGCTCTGAAAAGATTGAAATGATATTTAAATAAATCCTAAACTATCATTAAAAGAATAAAACATAAAATATTGCTGTCGCACAGTAATAGCAGTTTGATTAATAAGTGAAATAGCTAATTTAAGCTTACTTTGAATAAGGCTGAGGGTTCATTAAATAAAAATAATATCTCAAAGTTAATGCTTTAATACAGTTAATAAAGTTAATACAGTATGCCTAATACTGTATGTAAATACTGTAATACTGTATGTAAATAACGGGCTTTAATTGGGTCTTACACCCTAAAAATATTTAAGTATTTGAAAATAACAATTACAGTACTATAGTAATATAGAAATACAGTACTAAACTAGTACTAATATTTCGAAACTGAAAATTTAACATTCTGTATGTATTTAATTCTCTATTTTATAAAGATTTTTAATATCTGACAGTGAGTTTGGAGTAGCCCAATGCAAAAATCCTGAGGATCCATGTGGATCCATGCTTTGTAACCACGTTTTTGCACCACTGTGACCCTAGGCAACAGTGGGTGCGTGATTTTTTTGGTGCAAGATGTAGCCATGGACATGCTATGTGATCTGATGGTGAATTTGGGGTGACCCAATGCAAAGATCCTGAGGATCCATGTGGATCCGTGCTTTGTAACCACGTTTTTGCACCACTGTGACCCTAGGCAACAGTGGGTGCGTGATTTTTTTGGTGCAAGATGTAGCCATGGACATGCTATGTGATCTGATGGTGAATTTGGGGTGACCCAATGCAAAAATCCTGAGGATCCATGTGGATCCGTGCTTTCTAACCACGTTTTTGCACCACTGTGACCCTAGGCAACAGTGGGTGCGTGATTTTTTTGGTGCAGGCTGTAGCCATGGACATGCTATGTTATCTGATGGTGAATTTGGGGTGACCCAGTGCAAAGATCCTGTGGATCCATGCTTTGTAACCACGTTTTTGCACCATTGCAGCTCCAGGCAACAGTGGGTGCGTGATTTTTTTGGTACAGACTGTAGCCATGG
Source organism: Podarcis erhardii (assembly GCF_964252035.2). Taxonomy (NCBI): domain Eukaryota; kingdom Metazoa; phylum Chordata; class Lepidosauria; order Squamata; family Lacertidae; genus Podarcis; species Podarcis erhardii. Next base: position 73,957,814 of record NC_138497.1, on the reverse strand, counting down.
ATATGTAATGTGATCTGATGGTGAATTTGGGGTGACCCAATGCAAAAATCCTGAGGATCCATGTGGATCCGTGCTTTGTCACCACGTTTTAAATGGGGAGGGAAGGAAAAACACAGAAGGGACAAGAAGCACAAGAGGGGTGTGCGGAGAAGCAGCTGGCTAAGAATGCAGGGAAGGAGTTTAACGGGGTGGGGGGGAGGAAAGGAAGGCAAAAGTCCCGGTCCCCCCAAGCCAGCCCTCTCTCTCTCTCTCCCACCTGCGAGTCCCTAGAGCACGGAGAGGAGGAGGTGGTGGGCTGGAGCCGGCACGCAGTGTGACTAGGAAAGAATTAGAAGGAAGGACTCGATCCTTTCCTTAACCCTCTGCTTGCCAGGAGGGCAGGGGATTCCCTGCTCTTTGTTGAGTTTGAGCAAACGCAGCAACAGAAGCGGGTGGGCAGTAAGACCCTGAGGCAGAATGCAGGAAAGCAGCAGCTTCCGCCTTCCCTCCGCCCGACCGCCCGATCTTATTTTTGCCTGATTTTTGCCTATTTTTGCCCCTGCGCTCCGGAGTCAGCTCCAGGGACCACACATTCGCTCAATAACACGCACAGACATTTCCCCTTACTTTTTAGGAGAAAAAATCTGCGTGTTAGAGAGCGAAATTTAAGGTAATAATTTTTTTAAATTATTGGGGGGGCTGAGCCCCCCCAAACGAATTTTTGAGGGGGCTCGGGCCCCCTCAGGCCCCATGGAGTCGGCGCCTATGGTCTAATGTGCCATCGAATCTAATGGGCACCTCAGTTTTCAGAACCTTGAAACCAACAAAAGTATTTCCTGGCAAATGTACAGTAAATGTGCCATTGAATCTAATGCACACCTTAATTTTCGCAGCATAATTTGGCCAAAAAAGATGAGCATTAGATTTGAGTAAATGCAGTAGGTTTGTCAGCAGGTGTGTCAGCATTTGAATTGACCTTGTTTCTTTTTTAATTGAAGGGCTTCCTAGGTTCCAAAGGACCACCTCCCCACTTCATGTGCCCAGTACAGTGGTACCTCGGGTTACATATGCTTCAGGTTACATACGCTTTAGGTTACAGACTCTGCTAACCCAGAAATAGTACCTCGGGTTAAGAACTTTGCTTCAGGATGAGAACAGAAATCATGCTCCAGCGGCGCAGCAGCAGTGGTAGGCCCCATTAGCTAAAGTGGTGCTTCAGGTTAAGAACAGTTTCAGGTTAAGAACGGACCTCTGGAACGAATTAAGTACTTAACCTGAGGTACCACTGTACTTAATTTTTAAAAACCCACAGTGTGATTGCCGTGCACATTAACAAAACATTTTTTAAAGCTTTAATTGAGAGGAAGCGATTGCTAGGCTTTGTTTTTGGATGAAAGGAGGCACATATGCACGTATCTTTTGGATATAAAACATATTGGTCTCATCCGTGGACAGCTGTTAAGGAATAATAAGTGCTGGGATGAGCCTTTGTGGTTTTAAAATATTTTGCTGTTGTTTGTGCTCACTTCTAGAAATCTTTTGATCTGGCAGTTGGATTGTGTTACTCAAATATGGACAGGAATCCATCACCACCTTCCAGCAATGACGAGGAGGAGGATGTCATTCCTGGGGATTCTATCAGAAATACAGTTTACAGCAAACACTGGTTTTTCAGCGTCCTTACAAAACTTATTGAGGTATGCTGCATAGACATGAAACCACTCGTGGCCAAACTGGATGTGAGGGCAACAAACAGTATCTTTGAATTGTACAATGTCTAGTTTTAGAAGCTTTTAAAATGAATGTGTATATATGTGAAAAATATGTAGTCTATAAAACATATAATGTATAAAACAGCAGGTAAAAATAGATGGGAAGAAGCCCTGTCTAAGTAAATGCTTGATCTGTTGCATCTGCAGGGAGTTGCACTAGACTAGATGATATTCGAGGTCCATTCCAACCAGTGGTGGCTGATGTCAATTGGAACTGTGAAATGTGTATTCTAAGGCTGCAGTCCTATTTGTATTTGCTTGGAATTAAGTCATGTTGACATCAGTGAGACTTGTCTTTGAGTAAAGATGGGTAGGTGATAATTTAAAATTTGCCATGCTGGTGCAAATGCAAAGTGCAATTAAATTAAAATCTTGTTGGATTTATGCTTTATTTGTGCTATCTATAATGAATAACATAATTGCTGATTTCTAGTGATAAACTTACTGCTCACACTCAGGCCGCTGAAACAGTAGTGTATTGAGGTAATACTTCATATTTGGGTAGAAGTTGCTCTTTATGGATCAAACAGGAGAAAGGTTGTGCAGTGCAGACCAATGTGTGTTTGAGCTTATGGTTTATTGTGCTACTTTGGTTCCTTTGTCAGTATGTTCTTCTTTTCTTTGGAAGGTTGTTAGCTCTAAGGAAGATGAATCTGAGTTGAACAATGTTGAAGAACAATTGGAGCTAAATGAAGAACTGGAAAATGACATTTGCAAAGTATGGGACATGTCAATGGATAAGGTATGTTTTTAGTGATTTGGTATTCTGATACTTTGGATATTTTTAGTGGTTGTTACCTGTAAATATTTGCAGATATGTATTTTGTTTTATTCTATGTTTAAGATTAGCCTTATTGTAAACAACTTCAATTTTTTATAGTAAGATATCTATAAATTAATAAAATAAAATAAGTATATTCTGTAAAGGTTTGCAATTATCTGGGAGACGTCTGGTTTCTGTTCCTTAGATATTTTAGTGTCCGGTAAGCTTGTCAAAGAAGAATCATGCATAGCTATTGTTGGCTAGGAACAGTGTTACTAAAATGTGTAAGCTGCGAAACTGTGTTGTTTTGTGCTATCTGTTAGCACTCTCTTTGGGCAAAATCCAGTCTTAGTCAAACTCAGAGTAGGCCCATTAAAATCTGTAGACATATTCTGAGTGTGACTAACACTGGATATTCACTCATTGTATATTGTTTTGGAAGTTTTTTTCCTGCCCTAATTTTTTTTTTTAAATGTGAGGTGAATGATGAGTACCTTCTGAAATATCAATTTACTGTAGCTGGTTAAGTTGCATATCATGAGAGTTTCTTGTCTGTGGAAAAACTGCTGTCCATCACAGAGTTCTTAGGAATTGTGGGAATAATCTGGGCCAGCTCAGCAAAATACATAGGACCTTATTAGCTTTCTTACCAATTTCTTAATATCTTGTATTAATTTAAGAAGCAGTTGGATATTTTTCTATTAATGGATATATCATTATAGATAATCATTAACTTCAGTGCAGGAGGGACTAAAATGACAAGTGTTAATGCACTGGATAAATAAGAACTGACAAGATAGCTACTTATAATTGGGTATGTGTAGTGATCATCTGAATCTGAATGAAAGACTGCCTTACTTTTCAAAGTGAACTGAATTTCATTTCTCATGTAATCGTCCACTGATACATAGCCATTCTTGTTTTCAGGATGTTGCTTTATTTCTACAAGAGTTTAATGCCCCTGATATATTTTTGGGTGTCTTTGCCAAGTCCAAGAGTCCTCGGCTTACTGTAAGTCATCTCTTGACTCTGTACCCTGTTTATTAATAATGCATTGTGCTTTTTTGATGCGATCCATATGCCTTATGTAGGCAGGTGTAGATGAAAGGCAAAATAGAAAAGAATGGGTATTCAGCTCTACCAGTAGACAAGCCAATATAGAATCAAGGCCTATTTCTCAATTTCCAGCAGGTTTTGTTCTTAGTCACAGTTCTGCACAATATTATTATAAAACCTGATTCCTCTTAACTTGATAATGTGGCAGTTGGCCTAATGTAGCTCCAATAAAATTAAAAGTATCTCTTCATAAGACAGTGCTGCCAAATCCATGAGGAGGGCGATTACATTGACTTTGGCTTCTTAAATTAGGGGAACCCAGTGCTTGAAAAAGCTAGGATAATTAGAAGTTTCCTTTAATCATAGGACTGTGGGGTTGTAAGGGTCACAATGGATCATCAAGTCTGGTTTCCCTCCTAGATTGGCTCTTTCATTCATATATCATTCCTCCAAAATTATTTTTAAAAACTTCTAAGTAAGGAGTAAGTTCATGTTCTTCCAAAATATCTTGGAGCACCTGAATCTAGCCACTGCCAAAGAAGAAGACATGGCTAAATGTTGCTCTGCTCTGAGCCTGTATGGCTGCTGAAGACCAAGCAAGGGTCAAAAGCACATCTGTCCTATTCCTTGAAACTATTTTTCTTTCTGCCACAATCTTTTCCTCCATTCTTTTTCTCCTTAAGTACTTTATGCTGACTGTAGGCAAGCTCTACTTTATGTGCTTAACCCCACTATATTGGCATTTCAGGAAATCTGTGTGGGAATACTGGGCAATATGGCCTGTTGCCAAGACATATGCTTGTCCATCAGTAAACATGAGAACCTTGGGTAAGTAGTATGCTTTGTTCTTGGTTTCTCAGTGTTTTTGAAACTGTAAATGTTTCAACTCTTAATTGTTGTTAAAGTACTAGACAGCCACATGTACTAGACATGTTCTTTATAGAGTGGGGAAAAACAGATTCAAGATATTATCATTGGTAAGACTGGACAAGAGGGTGACTGGTAATAAGGGCAAGCAGGAGTCAGATGTCTCTGTAAGTTTTTGACTTCACTACAGAAAAAGTTTTAGTGAGAGGAATGTCATTGATGTGGCAGGAGTCAGAGTCAAAACACAAGAGTTATGGAGCAAATGTAAGAAAAGGAACTGATAGACTGAGACCTGGTTTTCTATGCATTTGTGTGGGGAGGGCAGAAGGATGGTGAGGGAGAGCTTGGAGGTATTGAAAGTGTGTCTGAAAGAATGGAGAAAGAATTGAATGTCTGAAATGTAACAGTTTGAAGGAGAACAGGAGGGAGTGTGGAAAAGAGCATAAAATTTGTACAATTCCGATTGTACTATGCACAGTCCTTTTCCAGTAGAGGTTTTTCAGCAGCTTCTAACTTCTCCGTAGTTACACTTCCTCTTTTTGTACTTAATGACACAGATTTAAAGGAGTGAATGGTTCACCAACTGCAGTTTGAGTGATAGGTCACTGGAGAAGCATGTGCTTTGCTTACAGAAGGTCCTAGGTTTGACCCTTGGCACCTCAAGATGGAACTACCCTATTCTGAAACCCTGGAGAGCCACTACCTATCAGTCTAGACTGTACTGAGCTAGACAGATGAATGGTCTGATCCTGCATAAGGCAGTGCCCTGCGTTTCTTGCAAACTCTCTGGCAATGACCTTATCACTGCTGTTCTACAATTAGCAGATTGCTGGTACAACAGACTTGTGAGGTAGTAGCAAGGCTATTCCTGTCCATGTACAATTTTTCCCATTTAATTAGTTAGTGAATGCCAGTCTAAATGCCGTTGACAAGGAATCAAGAACTTGAATACAGAGTTGTAGGCTAGTGCCCTTTATGACTGATTGTCCCAGCTTTATAGTAATATGTGTCTCACTTCATCTTATACTTGGATAAAGAAATTCCTCCCAGCTTACTTGTTCTTTATTCTTGCAGCTATAAATATTAGAGATGTCTATTTAGGAGATGGTGGCATGTGGTGGCGTACGTCTGGACAAAATTTCAGAAAAATGTATGGGAAATTAATCCTCGCTGTCTCCTCATTTTCAATCTATTGTCATTTTTTCAGACAGATGGTGCTGCAGCGTTTATGTGATTCCGATTCCCCTACTCTCCTTGAAACAAGCAGGTAAGCTATTTTGTCAGTAACCTAAGTATTGAGTTGTAGTGCATGTAAATAAAATATTAGCAGATGTGCTTAATTTCATGAATGAAGGCTTCAATCCTACATATACTTACTTGGAAGCAAGTGCTATTGAATACAATAGGCCTTACTTTCAGGCTTCCAAATTCTTTCTTTTCTACCTAAAATCACATTTGAACTGATACCAGTATCCCAGATTCTCATTTTTATTGTGACTCATTTACACATATGGAGTTAAAATTAATGGTACAATCCTATTACTGAGAAGCAAGTGCCATTGACTTCAAGTGGACTTACTTCCAAGGTTGCATCCCAAATATTGGCTTTCTTTTTTAAGTGTGATTTTTCCCCTTTAGGTTGTTGCTAACTTGCCTCTGCCACTCTGAGGTGGCCAATATTTGGGTGGAAAGAATTCGACGAAGTCCATCAGTGTATGACTGTGTATGTTTCATCATGTCTAGTTCGACAAATGGTATGTTATAAATTAATCTGAATATTGCTCCTGTCAGGCCACTTTTTGTTTCCTTATGAAAAGGCTAGCATGTTTCAAATGACTCTTTTATCAATTGAATATTTTTATATTTCTTAAGAAAAATGTTCCAGGCATTTTAACTGAGGTATATCAATAACTATTTAACTCTTTTTGGTGAATTCTTCTGAATGCATTGTAATCATAACCAGCACAGCTGTCTCCTTGCCACTCATGATTGTAAGAGGGAACCCAATTCCGTCTGGCAAGCTGTAGTGCGTATGTGGATGAAACTATCTTTGTGCTACTTTGAATACAGCCTTTGGGTGGAATTCCATGTTGCGCTATGACAAAAGTTCCATTCCACTCAAGCATTGCAGGTTTTCCAGATGGAACGATCCCCCCCCACCCCTTTGTGTTGTTCTGGGTGGTTTTTTGCACAAGTGGAAGTGGTTATACATATGTACTTTACAACTGTATTGAGACAGTTGTGGGGGGCTGTATAGAAATGTTTGAACTAATAAATAAGATCTCAAGGAGCTTACACTAAAAGTAAGTCACAATAACAGATATCACCAAAAGAAGCCAGACCCAAAAAAAAAAAAAAATAAAAATGAAACTGTTTTCTTTGTGTTGTTTTCTAAGAAGTGAGCAAGAGTAAATTTTATTTCATTAGTTCATCAATATATAAATGAGATTTGATCTTTGTTACAGTGGAGTTGCTAGTGAAAATAGGTGAGGTGGTCGACAAGTTGTTTGACTTGGATGAAGAATTAATGTTAAACTGGATTAAGAAAGGTTCTTGTCAGACAGTGGAGCAGCCTGCAGATGATTCTCCAGATGAGCTTCCAAATTTCAAAATTGTACCTTGCCTGCTTGAAGCTGTAAAACAAATCTGGTATGTATATGCCCATATATGAATGCATGTGATATTGGAGCTACTTATTTACATTTTTATCCCACACTTGGCAGCATACATTGTTTCCCTTCTCCCCATTTTATCCTACTAGACCAATGTTACTCAATGAGACTCATTGATTAGGGGATTTGAACTCAAATCTCACATGTTTTAGTCTGTGTTATGCATAGTGGCTTTTGGGTATACGTGTACAATTTCATGGGTGCCCAAAATGTTATTTTTTTTAAAGTCCACACTTGACCTACCTGCCAAGGCGATAGGAAGACTGTACCAAGGGTACTCATATTTATAAGAGGACTGTCTACACGTAGGCTTTTTCCTTATGGAGAAAAGGAGAAAGTCTGTTCATGTAAGCAGGGAACAAGTGTACACGTCTGAACAAAAATAGCTTGTTCAAACTATTACTGGAAATGAAAACTCAAGAACAACTTGAGTTTAGCCACCCTAAGAGTAATTGACTGAGAACTGAGGTAGAAATATTGTAAAAAATATTCACTTTACATAGGCATACAGATTTCTTGGTGGTAATAGTTCTAAACATAATTTGTAATTCTTTTCTGCAGCACAGATAAAAGTTCAGAAGGGCTTGATGTTTATATGCATATCCTACAGCTGCTCACCACAGTGGATGAAGGCGTTCAAGCTATTGGTAGGATGCTTCAGTTGCACTTTATTGTAACAAATTTGAATAATTCTTTGGTAGACATTTTCTTCAAGTTGCATGAGATATTTCTTTTTTCCATTCTGAAGTACAGACTCCTGGTAATGGAAAAGAAACTTGGACTTTGCTGTATGATCTGTTTTGTCATGAACTCTGCCAGCCCGATGATCCACCAATTGTTGTTCATGAACAGAAGACAGTCTTGGCTTCTACTTTGTCTGTGTTATCAGCCATCTTCGCTTCACAGACTATATATGGACACAGACACGAATATATCAAGATGGAGAAAAGCAAGTGTATTTTCTTACTTACCACAAGAGCTAATATTTTAGGGATGCTAAGGTTTTTATAGAAAACAGTGACAGTCTGGAGTTGTGGTATAGGTCAAGGTGATGGGGAATAAGAAAAAGTATATGTTCATCTAGGCAAATGTCTGTGTAGACCACAGTTGTGTGACTCCCCAGTACGGGCAAATTTGCTTCGGTGGCTGGACCCCCTCCCCTTTTAGTGTCTTACATTCCTTAGCTGGGGAATAATTCTTTCAATCCTTGGAATGTTCATTGTTTTCATTATAATAAAGTATGTAGAGACACATTCCATTTTTCATCAAAGCTTTCACATCTCAAAACCTTTAATTACTCTGTTACTTAGGGCAGATTACCAAAAATGCTAGTTCATACATCCATAAAGTTTTTTCTTGTTTTACCTGTCAGATATGCCTCTGATTGATAGCCTGATTAGAGTCTTGCAGAACATGGATGAATGTGGGAAGAGATCTGTAGAAAGCTCCAACAAACCCAAGTCAGAGGAGGCCAAGAAGTTGGGAACAGCTGAGGAGGATTTTCATTTTAAAATCTTGAAGGACATCTGTTGTGAACTACTGTCCAATGTGCTTCAGGAACTTTCTAAGGTAACAGGCATATGAACCTGTAGATTCACGTGCTTTTTGTCTCTGCTCAGATTTTATCACTAGTGCAGTGATGCCCACAATCATCTTTTATATGGGTTACAGCGTTCATTTTGAAATGTTTTCCAGGGTATGGTAAATAACCCCTTGATCACCTGGGCTCCATGTGTGCATTGTCATCATGTTGGAGCTTTTCATGGGAGCATGTTAATTTGTTGTCATCTTGCATTTGAACTGCATTGTCAGCATTTTATTATTTTATACAGTATTATATGAGCATGTTCATTCAGTTGGATAGCAACAAAATTCTACACACATACACAATAATATTTTGGTGTTTCTAGGAAAACATACTGGAGGGGCTCAAGCAAAGCCATCTCAATGAACAGAAATGTTCCTGTGCGTTTAAAAACCTTCTCCCGTTGTATTCTTCTCCGGTATGTATGATCTCTAAAAATAAGCAAAAAACTGTTGCCCCCAGTAGGTAAATGCAACCCTCAGGCCAAAGAAGGTTAGCCACACCTGGTTTAAATAATCCATTTGAGTTGTTCATTAATCTTATTCAAGATGCATGCTAAATAGCCTGGCAATTCCTGTGGTTCACCTGACTCAACTTGTTGACACTTGTATTTTATTTTACACAGGTAGAGAATTTTCTTGAAGTGCTGAATGAAGCCGATCAGGTCCTTGCTGACAACTTAAGAAAAGCATTCCCAAGCTTGAGACTTCAGGCATAGGAGCATATTAATTTTTTTACAGGAAGATTTGGAATCATTCATTCCTGTTTTAAGAAAGCAACATGTGAAGAATAAAGAAGCGTGCGTTATTTCTGAAGCATCTTTGCAAGGAAACTCAGATGAACACCTTCATAAAGCAAGAATGGAAGCAGTGGAGAATGGCATACAATGCAGACTTTAGGAGAACTTGAGGGGGAGTGCAAGCGTAGTTTTATTTGTTAGTAGCCATTGAGGTTGTTTGTCTCAACTTAATTGACAAAATAATTGAAGATGCTTTGTTTATTTTGAAACAGTTTGTATGTAGTTTTTAAAAGTTAACTGTTGGGTCTGTGCGTTTTCTGCAGCAGAAGCTTGAAAGGCGGAAAACATGGCCACCAAGGGCTCAGGGCGGGTTTTCTGCCTCTTTGCTGGCGTAAGGAAGGGCGCTGTTTCCTCTGGTGCAGTTGCACCATGGAGATGGGAGTGTAGTTCATACAGTGAACAGTTGTCCAGTAAGGCAGGTATGCCTGTGTCAATGGACAATCCCTGTAAGGAGCCTCCAAAAAGTGTGTCTTGTGTGGGGTGACTGTTGACGACAAAAATGTACGCTTTTATCACAGTTTATTTCGCCACACACCGGTCACATCTTTGGAAGGCATATAACAGGCTTACGTGCGAAGAAACTACGAGAGGTTAAGAGCCCACAAATGGGATTTATGTCAGTTATATTTAAGGACCTAACATTCCTCAGCGACCCTAAAGTATGTAGTATCAAATATGCAGAATGAATTAACTGTACTTAATAAAACTGATTTTGTAACTGATTAGTACTCATTATTGGTACATCCTTAAAAAACAAACCGCTGGCACCTCAGATATGATCCTAATGTTAATTCTGCTGTATAGAGAGTACAAAGGTTTGCCATGTGAATAGCAGAATGCTTCTCTCCTGCACTAATAATCATGATGTCATTCTTCAAATGGCTGTCATTTTGTATGCAAGGTGGAAAACATGCTGTCATAAAGTGATTTTTTTAAAAAACTTAACTGTTAATGGTAATATCAATTACAAAACAATTAATGAAACTGGATTCCTATATGGTTGCCATGCTCTGTTTTCTCCTTGCTACACTGCCTGTTTTAGGCATCATTGCATTTCGCTATCATAATAGTAGTAAAGCAGTGCATTGCTTTTGAGTAGGTCAGACACTGAACAATTAATTAGATGCCATTATTGATACATAACATGCTGTTTTTATAGCAATGGTGGTGATGAAATAATAAATTGTCACTATTGTAGTTGTGTCTTTCTTGTGCAATTGTAGCACTCCAAATTGCACATTTGAGATGTACACATGTTCTGAACAACATGCTCCTGCCTTGCATGTTGTGGATTTCAGGGGGTACATGGTAATTTTTTGAGATGTGCCTGTTATGTGCAGCTGTCATGTATTCTAATTGAAGATGCTGTAGATTGAAGCTAGAGGTTCACACAGGAAAAGCATGCAGTTATCATTGAGCTGCAGCCCAGACCATGCTTCAGAGTTCAGTTTGTTGTAGTTACTACAAACAAAACAAGCTGACAATATTTAGGGTAGGTATCCTTACATCCTTCAGTGCACATAGGATGCAATCTATAGAATCCAAAGGCAGTAGCACACTGATTTCAACAAAGCAAGACCAGTAGTAATTTAATTGTGAAGCTTGAAGTTTGTATTTTATCTATTTACCTTAAAGATTTCCAAAGAATTTTATCCTGTGTATTCTACCGATCATGATTTTAAAATCATGTGAAAATAAAGACTCGGCTGGGAAGGAATGTTGCTTTCTTTACCTGAGGTCAGAATCATTTCTCCATGATAGATGCAATCTCTCAGATAACTTTGACATACCATGGAAGCAATAGGAAGATGAGAGAAGAAAAATCCTTTTGGTTGCAGGTTTACAATTCTGCATACTGGTCATGTCAGAAAGAATTTTCACTGGTTCTGATCTGACAGGGTGTATGCTAAGTAGATCTGACATGGTATAATTTTGTTTGGAATAATATTTGGAATAATATTGGTCTTTGGAAAGAGGATGCCTTTTAGAGAAATGGAGTTACTTTGCTCTAGCAAAGTTAGCAATATGTTGTTATCTGCATAGAAACATTCTAAACTAAATAATAATTAGATATTTAAACTAGCCTTTATATATAACCTACAGAAGCAATAAATCACACAGAGTGCTCTGTATTAGAAGAAACAAGGCCTGCTCGTGGGAGCCAGGCCTAATGAGCACAGCAACTCTTGGTAGAACCTGCCCTTAGGAGGCAGTTGTGGAGGCTGGAAACCCCCAGCTTCCTACAGCTGCCTAAATCTCCCCCTGGTCCTTCCCAAGCAATCTGAGACTACACCCACACATCTCTCTGCTCTGTCCTCTTTTATGTCTCTTCTGATCCTGGGAGACGAGGGAGGCGGGGAGCTTCTTGCAGCAGGAGGCGATAGCATGGCTTCTTCACCTGACCTCTGCCTCTTGGCCTCCCTTCTCTCATTCAGATTCTGATTCACAGACTTTCCCTGCTCACTAAACCTTGTTACCTCTTCAGCTTCCTACATCTCCTCTTCCCAGTCTTCTCCCTTGAATCACTCATCACCATACCACCACCAATCCCCTGGATCTGAGCTTTCTTCCCTTGGGGGTTCACCAGTTGGTGCCTACCACAATTCCTCTGTGTCCAACTGGTCCATGACATTGCCTCACTTTCAGGCAGGAGGTCTTTCCTAAGTTTGCTACATCTGGTCTTTTTTGGTGAGGATTGAACCTACGACCTTTCTGTGTTCAAAACCTATGTTCAACTGAACTCATTCCCCCATCTCCTTGTTAGGGGTCTCATGATTTAGAGCAGTGTTTCTCAAAAATGCACCCCCAGCTGTTGTTGGACAACAACTCCCATCAGCCCTAGCTAGCAGGACCAGTGGTCAGGGATGATGGGAGTTGCAGTTCAACAACAGCCAGGGACCCAAGTATCTCAGGTGAAAATGTATATTCAGACCCAACTCTAAAGCATGTTTTCCTTTCCTTTCAGATGGAATTGGATCTGGCCCTGCTGGGTGGGTTAATGTCAAGTCATTTTTTTTCACCTTCGTTGGGGGCAAGGCACAGACATCCTGAAGCACACTTAAATGTTCTCCAACCCTGTGGAGGTATTGAGGAAAGTTGAGTGCATTTTAATTCATGCAGAGAAAGAGCATTGAGGGTGGAGGGAGAGGAAGGCCTACGTGACAGTTTAATGGTGCCACAGAGAAGACTATTGGGCATAACATCAAGGTGCTGAGAGCTGTTTTTAATTTTTTCACCCTGCTGTTCTCTTAAGGCGGGGATGGGGAACCTCTGACCCACAGGCCAAATTTGGCCTGCCAGTTTTTCCCATTTGGCCCAACCCACCTGCCAAATTTGCCCCCTGGACCTGAAAAAGTTCCCCACTCCTTGGAATTTTAAATTTTTAGTTGGTTTCTTAAGAATCCCAAGATAAGAGAAAATCTCTTTCTTGCAGCGAAGTGGAATGTAACATGATACAGACTGCCTTTTAATTTGGGCCCTAAGCTTGTATCAATATTATTTTGGTTGTCATGCAGGGTATTTTCAACAGCATGTGTAGAGAAGTAGTACATTTTAAAGGCCATCTGCTGTCCCTCCTCAAAGGGGAAATATTTCTCAATTAATTAATTCATAAAAAATATATTTCCTGGTCTGCTGTCCAAACACAATTTCCCTATCTACCGTCAATAGGGTGGTAATGAAAATCACAAGAAAGTCTGTACATACTTTTTATGTTGCTCTACATCACGGATGCAGCCTTGTGTGAAATCTTCAATAGGCAGTGACGTCAAAGACGGAGATGATGATAAAGTCTCTTTATCTTTTAAAATCATGCTTATTTTAAGAACTTTCCATATTGCATTTCATTTATCACCATGGAATCATTCAGGAGCAACTTTGTGATAAATTGTAAAGAGTCATTGTCTCTTGACAGCAGGATGGAAACACGTCTAGGAATTTTTGATCCATTGCTAAAGGATGTTTCACGTATGCAAATCAATGGCAAGTCATGGTGTAGTTAGGCAGTCAGAGTCTGTGTGTACATCAGGGGTCAGCAAACTTTTTCAGCAGGGGGTGAGTCCACTGTCCCTCAGACCTTGTGGGGGCCTGGACTATATTTTTGGGGGAAAAACATGATGCAAGAGCACCATGAGCCCCGGTGGCTGCTTACCTGCATCTTGTGAGCAGCAGGGGCTGGCGGTGGAGGGACGATGAGTGGCGCACGAAAGGGCTCCAGAGAGGGGCTGCTTAAAATGGCGGCCACCCGAGTGCTGCTGCTGCTGCTGGCACCAACAAAGCCTAGCCCCCTTCCAACTCTAGGCAGGGTGGAGAGAAACCAGGAAGAGGGAGCAAGGAGGCTCTGGCGCCGTGTGAGGGAGGGAGAGGAAAAGAATGTGCACACTGGCGGTCCATGTGGTGATTCCTGGACCATCCGTGGGCCAGATCCAGAAAGCAATAGGGCCTGATCCGGCCCACGGACCTTAGTTTGCCTACCCATGGTGTACATTATATTCATGCATTGAGAAGCTGTTTCTCTAGTTGTGGAAGCACTTGGCACTAGGCCCATGTTGTTTACATGTCTTGACCTTGGCTGCTGCTTTTCGGATCACCATATCCATGATTTTGCCGCCAGAGAAAACCAGCACCGATGGCTGGGAGACCAGTTGTTCCCTCCCAAAGGTTTAATGTCAGTCTTCTTGGAAACGGTTACAAGTGTCATTTATGGAAACCTGGTGCAGTGTTGATGCAACCCTCAATGCACCTTTGAAGTGACTGAACTTTTGTTCAGACTCAGAAAGTAGACGTTCAGAGAAACATGTCAGATGCTACATAGCCCAGTGTTGATTTCCCTTCGATGGGGGAAAAAGCTGCAGAGAGCTTTCATAATATTATTAGCTTGGCTGCTCTGGTTCTGGGGTTTACTCAGATTTGAAAGAAGTGGAGTTAATTAAAATTAAACAAAGACCTTCTGTCCCTGCCTGGTTGGGTTCCTTTCCTCTTTCTCTGAGATGACAAAGAAGCTATAAATATAGGGAGCCCTGCTTTGTGTTGTCCTGTCAGGCAAGAGTAATTAAGGAAGCATGACGTCCAGGTGCAGTGTGCTCAGTGGATGGCTGGGGAGGAAATGGGACATGTTAAAATTGGCTCAGTGAATCTCCAAGCACACATGATATAGTGATAGGTTATAAAGATGGGGAAGACAGTACTAGTTTAGGTAGCATCCACTTGGCAGTGTCATACTGCTTTGGACAATACCCTCCCCCAAGTGGCCTACTGTAACAAAAAGCTCAAATCTGTTTCACTTGAGATCTATTGGTACAATATTGGGTTTTTTTGTTTGTGTGTGCACTTACAAAACATAAAACAGAATGGTAACTAACAAGTTACTAACACATTCCCCATGGGCACCTCCCAAGCTGGGAGAAACCATGAACCAGAAACTCAGAAAATGGTTTTTCAACACCTTTTGCACTCCACAAGTGACTTCCTCCATGGCCATCGGGGTCGGATCTGCTCTGCTCCTCTTTTTTTGTCATTCTGTCCATCTTCCTTCCTTCCTTCCTTCCTTCCTTCCTTCCTTCCTTCCTTCCTTCCTTCCTTCCTTCCACTGCTTTCCCTTCTGCCTCCTCCTTCCCTTTTCCCTCCTCCTGCAAATCTCACCTGCTCTCTCCAACTTTCTTCTTTCTAAGCCTCACTGGGCCATCTGCTCACACTTCTGTAGGGCTGCTGCGACGGCCCACACCAGGAGCCAAATTCCTCCACTGAGGTGCCCAGAGGAGCCTGAGTGCCGTGCCCAGTCACCCAGAGCAGCAGAGGAGCGGCCCAGGAACGTGTAGATGGGCAGGTGAGCTCCTAGCCACTCTGAGCCAGAGTAGAGATGTGTGATTTTAGCACACCCACCCACGCCTGTGTCCTTGGCAGGGGCCAACTCATGATGTCTTTGATCTCTAGGTTGCCTCCATGTTATCATTTGCCAATACAGTAATGCACAGGGTCTCCCTGACATCAGATTTTGCTCACGCTACACTGAAAGGAAAAGCAGAATCCCCCTAATTAGCTGCATGGATTATATTACGTGTCACATTTGAGAAAGCTTTGCTTTGATGCTGTCTAATGGTTTGTCCCATTTCAAAGCTCGCCTAACTCTTATGACAAGTTAAACAAAACAAGTGAACATCTGTTGTGAGAAGGCTGCAAGATAAATGGAAGAAACCTGAGACATCACAAAACTGCAAAATGACAGTTTGTAAAAAAAAAAAAAAAACCAACAGCCCTCACTCTGAGCTTTGTCAGTGTAGCATGAGACTAACTTCCTTTTTCTCTAATGCTGATGTATAAAGCTGCATCTGAGTATCAGCGGTAAATACATTTTCTCATCCTAGAAGTAGTATTTGGCTTTATGTACAAATGAGCTGTGCCTAGATATTACAGTCCACAGGATAATAATGTAAGGCCGCAATCCTAACCATGTTTACTCAGAAGTAAGTACAATTCAGTTCTATTGGGCTGCCTCCCAGGTAGGTGGGGTTAGGAGTACAGCAGTTTTTTAAAAAAAGAAAACAAAAATGAAAAACAAAACAAGAAAAATAAAAGGTTCAATATTATCAGAATATTTATATTCTCAATATATGATGAAGCGAGTCTATCCACAAATCTCTTTCTAAAATATAATCATGAAAAAATGTCAGTTTAGGTCGTTAATGCTATATCTCAAATGCTAAAGCAATTCAGAAGGAGCAGAAAGGAGTTTTATGTCCACAGCCCTCACCCCTATTTGCTAGAATACTGACCTGAAAATTTACTCAAAGCTAACATATTGTGTAAGTCAGTTACATAGCTACATAATTTTGTGAACAATAGAGGAATATGGTTTTTTTTGCTCCATTTGATGTCCCATTACATCTTTAATGGCTCTTAATTCTTCTCTCCAAAATGTAGTACTAATAGGTCTAATCCTGAAGATATAAAAGCAGTCCATGTGCACAACAGAACATCTCCAGAGGACAGCTGATTTTGTGCGATATAAAAAGAGGTTTATCTCTAAAATAATATGTGTCAGGGAACTGCCATCGGAGCTCCAAGTGGTGGAGGGGCTCCAGGATGCTAGGAGACCCTCGGATGGGTTTATCTCTAAAATAATATGTGTCAGGGAACTGCCATCGGAGCTCCAAGTGGTGGAGGGGCTCCAGGATGCTAGGAGACCCTCGGATGCTGAGGAGGGAACCAGCAGGGGGAGAGGGAGAGTTTCAGCGGAAGCCGAGTCGGAGGAATGGCTCCGAGACGCTTCCAGTGAGAACAGCGGGGAGAGCTCAGGACCTCCCCTTGGGACGCCCACTTTGTGCAGGAAGCTGTCACGTAGAGAATCAAGGCGTAGAGTTTCTGTCAAAGAACTCTTATGTTGGAGGAAATTCCGGAAACGCCCACTGACGGATTCTGCCAGCGATTAAGGCAGCCATGCACCGATGGCTGCGCGGAGAGGGACAGTCTTGAAACTGATTACAAGACTCTGAGAGTGTAAGCGCTCACACACAAGTAGCCCCATATCTCATCACAATATGGGAAGAGTTCTATTAGAAATGAGTTCACATTACTGTTTGTATAATATTGTTGAATATACCACTTATTCAAAAGTGGTTTACAGTACAAGTATAAGGCCAATAGACACACATAGTTAAAATACACAACAAAACAATTTAATTCAAATGTTAAACATCCACAATTAAAATATGCAATGAAACAGCACAACAAATTGGTTCTAGAGCAGGCAGTGACTTTCTCTTTCTGGTTCTGCTTGAGTTAATATTTTTTTTCTGTATCTTCTAGATGTGTGGAATTCTGGGGAAAGAATCATTTCTGAAATTTGACCCAAGGTAAGAAGAGAAATATTCTGCTCTGGAAGACAGTGGTGGCAAGACCTCACCTTGGGGGTTGTTTGGTCATCTTTGTGGGCGCTTTATTGCAGCTGGCTGAATAGAAACGAGGAAGATCATACATAGATTATTTTAAAAAATAGCCAGAAAAGAACTTCCTGCTTTGTTAGAACTGGCAGGGCTTTGAACTGTAATTAACCAGATCATTTAAACTACAAAGGCTGGTCAGTCTCTTTCCCTTGATGTGAACATGTTGCTTATAAGCTTTTCCCACTCGGCTTATTATAGTGAAATATTCAATAGGAGCACCTACTATTTACGGTAATTATGACTTTGATTATTTTGAGTCCACGTAAAAGAACTGAATATATTACTGCCATTCTTTGTGCAATCATAGGGCTTTTTGTTCCGAATTGCATCTACTTACATTTAGTAAAGTTTTCTCCTGAGTTAGTGTGATTAGCAGTGTTTTGTTTTGTTTTTAAGAAAAACGGTGCTGCCACTCACCATGAAGTTGTTACAGGAAGTGCCACACCTTTAGCATTTGAGAAAGAAAAAAGGTGCAGATATTGCATACCATTGAGTACCCCCAGAAAAAAGCACCAGATTAGGCTTGCAACCTTAAATGCACAGTCCTAGGTCTTACAGTTGCAATTAACTGCCTTGCTCTGTGCTGTGCTGTTTTATGATATTTCTATTGTTTTATTGATCTCTTATTGTTACCCACTCTAATATTGCTTTTTGGTGATGGACAGGATATAAATGTTTTCAGCAAATGAACAAAAATAAGAAGTTACTCTTCTGGAAGCGTTTCAAGTTGCTTTCTTTATGTTGCTTCCCATGGTTCCAGCCAAGCACAGAGCAGAAAGCTGAGAACACAGCGAGAATTGGGCATCTGGGTGCACTTGAAGTCCTAAATCTAGATGTTGAGTTCTTCAGGCACTGCCAAGTTGTCTTGCAAACATATGAAATGGTTAACTACGGTTTGAGTTTTACCCCTACTCTTTGCTCCATTTTAGAAAACTTTGAATAAACCTGGCCAATGCAATAAATGGACAATATGTTTGCTCAGTCCAGTCATTCATCACAGCCCAAGTACTGTTTGACTTGTATTCAAACGATTGCTTAACTCCACATGAACAGAATTACTTCTCCAAACAGATGCAAAGGCAAACATGTAAAGTGAGATCAGGCTATGGATGGATGTGTTTTGCTAGATTTACACAGCGTTTCATGAATAAATGTTACTCAGCTTTGTTATTAACCATTCATTGTACTGATCTTCATTATTTTGGGATATTTAACATAAGAGGACCACTGATGGATCACACCCAAAGGCCTGTCTAGTCCAGGAGCCTATTGTTACGAAGAATAATCAGATACCTATGGGAAAACCACATCAGAACATGACCATAACCGCACTCTCCTCAATTATGCTGCCCAGCATCTGGTATTCAAAGGCATACTGCATCGCTAGTAACCACGGATACTTTAAACTCAATGAATTTGTCTAAGCCCATTTCAATGCCATCTAAGTTGGCGGCCTTTCCAGATTTTGCTGTATTTCTCTTCCTTTGCTAGGTCACCTTATGCAAAGACACCCCCCCCAATTCCTTCTCCACCTGCCATTTTGCAGGTATGTGACTTTTTCCAGTGTATATGTCATCTGCCTTCTCTAGAACTACACTTAACTTAGCCCCAGAAGGAGGCTGGTTTAGCCAGTGGTTTCCTGCATCTCCATCATTCATCGTCTGGCAAAAGACCTAACTGTTTGAAGGTCAGTGGTATCCAATATGACAGAAATGCACAGTTTCTGGTTTAGAACCATAGTACTGCATTTTGAAGATGCTAATCGGGTCCTAATTGGAATTGGAGGTATTATGCTTCCTCCAACCTGTTTTTGCAAAAGGCTTAGGACTTCACCTGCTTTTGCCCCAGAACCTTGAGGATTTTGTCCTAATTTACCTCCATGTGGCACTCAGCTCACATGAACAGGTCGGACATGTGCAGACTAGGGAATCAAGATGACTGGAGGGACCTCTTCTGTCAAGAGAAATGATGCCGTAAATTTGCTCAGACCTTTGGAGCACCTTTTATTTCTAAAACAGAATAAAGCTTACTCAACAACACAGATGACCTTGAGAGGTTTGGAAAGATTTTACACCTGCCTGATTATCTCCCTTCATTACAGTAGCCCTGAGGTAATTAATCTTGCCTTCCAGTGACTAAAAGATTAATTTCAAAGTAGACTCTGCAGCAGTACAGGTTAGGGGGTGTTGAGTTACACTGAGGGTGTTCCCAGGATACCAAAAAGGCTGCCCTTGCCCTTGTTTTTAAACCAAATAAAGGGAGAAGTAGAAAAGAACGTCACATTCAAAACACATTGTTTGCAATACTCCTGAGGTACATCTTTAAAAAATAAGATACAAAGAAATTTAGTTTAGAGGTAGAGCACATACTTTGCAATCAGGTGGTTTTTCGTTTCACCACTGCCATCTCTAGTTAAAATAATGAAGTAGAATAATAGAATCATAGAGTTAGAAGGGACGCCAAGGGTCATCTAGCCCACCCTCTGCAATGCAATCCTGCCCACATCTGGGAGGGCTCAAGTCTAGCATGCAGAAGACTCTGTGTGAGATATTGGAGTTCTGCTGCTAGTTAAAATAGACCTGGGGTCCCCAACCATTTAGGTCTACTGGCCCAGTTGGCTTCCTGAGTAGTTGATATGGGCAGCACCTCTCTGGCCACTTTTCTCCCCCAGGTCAGCCTCCCTACCAGAGACAGAAAGAGACTGTGTGTGTGTGTGTGTGTGTGTGTGTGTGTACACATTTTGCTTTCCCAATGAATCTGGGTAAAAGTCCTATCTAGTAGAATTAATATGAGCCTTGAAAAACCCATAGAGATGAAAGAGGAAGTGGGAAAGAGTGCCATTCTTCCAACTTCCTCCCTCGTATCTACTGAAGGCAGAAGAAGGTAATTGCCCTCACCACCTCATGCGACCAAACAGGCAGGGAGTGGAGAGGCTCAGAAGTTTCACAGATACAGTACTAGAAGATTATCACTGTGTTTGCAGGAGCCATGCTGCCAACCCCTGCAGTAGAGTTTTGAGCTAGATGGACAAATCGTCTGACCTGCTTAAAGGCAGATTCCTATGATCTTAAGCTGCCAACTCACCCTTTCATTTACTGACAGAAAGTGCAAGTGGCAAAAGAATAAGTAATACAAAGTACAGAGATCTATACTACTTGAATGCATGGAAAACTAAATAATCCACTGGTGTAAGGTTGTTTTGCTCCTTAAATTCTCAGGGGCTAACCCAGCCAGATGGGTGGGGTATAAACAATAAAATTATTATTATTACCAACTGTACTTCTGTGAATCAGCATCTTTCTCTGCATATAAATACCGACTGAAGAGGGCTGAGAAGGTATATTTAATGAGACTAATTGCAGGGGGATAATGTAATTGGAAGCTGAGCTTCTCAGAAAGGGTGTTAGCTGTGGCCTGTGGCCAAAGGTTATGTATCCAAGCTGGCACACATGACAAAATTCAACCTGGAGTCCATTTGCTGACCCACTTTCCAGAAGGATCAGAGTTGCTCCAGATTCGTCATTATCTAAAGCTGTGAGGTGGCCTTTTCAGCAGTACAGGTGGAGACGCATCCATACGAGGAATGAAATTAAAATTAGAGCTCTGATCGTTTTTAGGCCCTGAAGAAAGACCCCAAATGTGGGAGGCCAGTTAGATCAGAAAATGTCTGCCATGAGATACACATAATGAGGTGAAGCACAAATGTAATGTCACAAGAGACGAAGCCTACACATGGATGGTCTTGCTCTTTTTCTTGGTTTTTGTTTTCTATATTTTGGTGTCTTTCCCTGTATTTGCCATTTCTACACTTATGTTGCCAGATTCAAGTTGGACATCTGATGAAGGAGGGCAGCAGGGAGTACAAGAGAAATGAAGAAGAGAAACGAAGAGAAACACATTGGAGATACTATAAAGCAGCAAACAAAACAAAAAGGGGCAGGGGTAGAACTGACATACAGAGTGTGATGGCAATGGAATTTGCCATATTTTCTGGAGCAATTCTTTGTAGCTGTAATATAAAGGAATCGTTCAACTTCTTCTCACATTTTCTTATATTTTCTTATATATCTTATATTTCTTATTTTTTATATTTTCTTATATTTCTTATATATTGGGCAGCATCCAATAATATCTGTCCTCTTACACAGTGGAAATTTGCTTAAGCAACAGAACTCTTAGTTTTTCTTTTCCACCTATGCCAGACACCCAAAGGCCCCTTCCCAATCTACTCCAGAGTCCTCCAACCTTGAGGCGCATGCAGAGGGATGCAGGTGGGAAGGGGGGGGAAAGAAAAAGCCCTGTTGAGTGAGTGGACATCCCCTCTCGCTATGCTGGACCTCACACATTGTGTCATACTGTGCAGATTGAACATTTACATCAATTCCTCCTTTGTGTATGCCTACAGAATTGTGTTAGCAGATGGTGATTATGAAACCCCCTTTGAATCCCTGGATTCTTCTTGTAGAAACAAGGTAAAATAGTGACATGCTAATTTTGAATTAATCCCTTTGAGAGCATGTGATGAAGGGATGTGACGGGCACAGCTTTATACCTTTGTGAAGAACATTCACAAAGATTTTTGGATGTATATTTTGACACAGCACGTTTTGAGAAAAGAAGCAAAAAGGTACACACAGCTTTACATCGTAGGTGGAATTCACCTAGTACAAATTTTGGAATTACCAGCATAAGCTGGTTTTTAATGTGTTTTAAATGTGGTAGGTTTTGAGACAAGAAAGTGTTTTCTCACTGTGAACCATTGCCATTCTAAGAGAAAAAGGGAGGCATTCATGGTGAATTCTGGCACTTCTTTTTCTATGCTCCTGGGGTCTGTGTGCAGTTACTAAGGACCCCTGATGTCCTTTGAAGGGAAAATATGAGTGGTAGATCTGTAGACTACTTAGCCCTGATTCAGGCAGAACAAGCACTTAGGCACTCTTTAGAAGCAGGACAACAAAACAGGCAGTGCTTAATACTGAATGGCACTAGGACCCCAAACACTTTGTGTCATGATCAAAAGGTGAGGCGTGACAAAATAGTCAGACATTTCCCCCCTTGTAAAACAGCGTTGCGCCTTTAGTCATATGATTCTTTGTCAACAGTACAAAGCTTAGAAATGTTCCTTGACATTGGAGTCAAACTTCCGTTATTCAAACAGGCGAGAGGAAGGCAATTGGCCCTAAACATGACTCTCTTTATTTCCCAGTGACGTCAGTTCTGTATTCAGACCATGCCTTTTATTAGTTCCTTGTAAAAGGTCTCTTCAAATACACGGGGCCATGAATTCCATCGAGAGGAGTGAGGGAAAATAGGATAGGGCAGCAGTAAGTATCCAGTGAATCAAAAACCCAAGCTTGATCCTAATTTGATTAATTCATGCTTTATGACTCTTCTCAAACCAGACTACAGGTCACTGGCTGCCATCTGTCTTTTTTAAAATTTAAAATGCTCAGTGACCACATACTTGAGGTGATTTCATCTACCTTTACTCTTTCTTATCTGTAGACTTGTGCTCCGTTTTCATTTGTTGTGGTGGTTTTATAGCTCTGTGTTGGCCTTCTGAATCCCAATAATGGTTGTGTTGGCTAGGGCTGAAGAGAGTTGTAGCCCCAAACATCTGAGAGGCACCAGGCTGGGTAAGCAAACCAAAATTAAAAGCTCACCATCTTTAGGTTTGATAAGGGACAGTCCTCAATACAAAGGACCTTCACAGAATCAACGGCTTCTCAACACCAGCCTGGCCAGGCTTTTGCTCTCTAGAATATTAGAACTGTAATTCCCATCAACTCCAGCCATGATGACTGGGGCGGATGGGGGCTGTGGTCCATCAACTGGACTACATCTGGGAAAGGCTGTTTTGGGCTGACCTCTTGCTCTACGACAGAATATCACATCAGGCAATAGCTCAGTGGCAAAGTGCATACTTTGCTTGTCAAAGGTCTCAGGTTCAAATCTCTAGAGAACTGGAAAAATTCCTCCCCAAATCCCTGGAGAGCTGCTGCCAGTCTGTGTGGATATGGATAATACTGAGCTAGAGGGACCAATGATATGACTTGAGGGCCCTCCAGAATGGCAAGGTTTATTTTGTGGTTTTATTCTGCAACATCTCACTGATGTAATAAAGGTGCATTAGTGGTGGTGGATTTATACTGGACCGTCCACACATGATTCCATTTTATTAATAGTTCTGCAATGCTTCTCCAATACAGTGGTACCTTGGGTTACAGATACTTCAGGTACAGACACTTCAGGTTACAGACTCCGCTAACCCAGAAATAGTACCTCGGGTTAAGAATTTTGCTTCAGGATGAGAATGGAAATTGCACAGCGGCTGCGCGGCTGCGCAGTGGCAGGCCCCATTAGCTAAAGTGGTATCTCAGGTTAAGAACAGTTTCAGGTTAAGATTGGACCTCCAGAACGAATTAAGTTCTTAACCCGAGGTACCACTGTATTGCCACGTTACTGCAATGTGGAGAGAAGCATTTGTGTTACAAAACATTATAGGAGTTCAGCAACAAGCTATGGGACATGCGCTGAATGGAAATGAAACAATATGTCTGTCCCAAAGCTTTTGCAGATGCAAACAACATGGAAAGCAGGATCGCGAGGAACCGCCCCAGTACAATCATGAATTCGCATCCTCATGAAGGTGCCATAAAAAACACATTGGGGCAACATAATATAACTTCCATGTTTCTGAATACCTTTTGGGATTTTTCTTGTACAACACAGAATTGTTCCATTTCAGGACCCAACTTTCCCTGACATGAATTTTGTGGCCTGCAGTCATAATGTAATCCAAGGCATGGGGCTTAGCTTGCAGCATGTAAAGAAGTGAGATTTAAGTTTTCTCTTCTCAGTCACGATCCCCACAGAACTGCCCCTGTGCTGTGATTAGTGATAGAAAATAAAACCCATTGTGGTCCCTGTGAGCCTTTTTTTGTATCACTATTTGCAGTGGGGGAGCATTTCAATCAGGATCACTGCTGGGGAGGAATAGTAGAACCTCTGCTCTGCGCCAAGCACTGTGGCACTGCTCAAAATCAGCTTCCCCTGCTGATAACAGCATTAAAAAAATAAAAATAAATTCCTGATGTGGCTACACTTTACCCATTAGCACATATTGCACACTCCATTTCAAAAACAATTTCCTAGGTGGAATAAGGTGGCCCGGCTGTTCAAGAAATACAAGTCTAACTCTTTACTCCAGCTCCAGCATGCTTTCCATTGCTGGTTTCTGAAGCTGAGAACACATGATGTTAACCACAATCTATCTGAATCTGGTAGTTTCTTGAGAAATAACTGCTGTTTTATGTGTTTTCCGTCAAACCTGCTTCCATCCATTTAAGCTGTAAAGGTAAAGAGACCCCTGACCATTGGGTCCAGTCGTGGATGACTCTGGGGTTGTGGCACTCATCTCGCTTTATGGGCTGAGGGAGCCGGCGTACAGCTTCTGGGTCATGTGGCCAGCATGACTAAGCTGCTTCTGGCGAACCAGAGCAGCGCACGGAAACGCTGTTTACCTTTCTGCCAGAGCGGTACCTATTTATCTACTTGCACTTTGACGTGCTTTCCAACTGCTAGGTTGGCAGGAGTTTAAGCTGAGGTGTGCACATTTCAGACATCCCTTGCACATTGCACAGATAATGGTCTCATTGAATAGAGGCTGGAGGGGCTGCAGGCATGGGGGAAAACTCAGGCAAGGCACATCAGGTGAAGCCATCTCCACCTCTGGTGTGTACAGCAATGTAAAAATGGGACTTGAAATGCACCGGGGCAACAACAATCTTGTTGCATTTTAAGTGGCTAATATTTACATACTTCAATTCTGATGCACTTACTTGCAAGTAAAAAAAGATAAAGGTAAAGGACCCCTGGATGGTTAAGTCCAGTCAAAGGTGACTATGGGGTGTGGCACTCAGCTTGCTTCAGGCTGAGAGAGCTGGTGTTTGTCCACAGACAGCTTTCCGGGTCATGTGGCCAGCATGATTAAATTGCTTCTGGTGCAACAGAAACACTGTTTACCTTCCTGCTGCAGTGGTACCTATTTATCTAGCTTTTGAACTGCTAGGTTGGCAGAAGCTCGGAAAGAGCAACGGGAGCTCACCCCGTTGTGTGAATTTGAACTGCTGGCCTTCTGATCGGCAAGCCCAAGAGGCTCAGTGGTTTAAACCACAGTGCCACCCGCGTCCCTGCAAGTATGCCACGTGGAAGACAGTGGGATGTACTTATGGGTAAAGCTGTATAGCACCTTGGTCACATATCCACACCATACATTTAAAGCACATGGCTTATGCAAAGAACCCTGGGAACTGTAGTTCACCCCTCACAGACCTACTATGATTCCCAGGATTATTTGAAGAAAGCCATGTGCTTTAAATGTCTGGTGTGGGTATGGGTGTGGCCATAGGTTGTGTGGTTCTTTATATCCTGGCCAAAATCTTTCGACTAGCAGCTTTGAACTTTGCAAGACTGAAATACTGCAGTCTTTTGTTTAGAAAAATAAATAAATCTTAGCACTGCCACTGAATGAGATAAACCTCTGGATATCAAACTGAGTCACTAGATGTCCTCACAGTGAATAACCATTCATAAAAGATTTGAGGTAAGTGATTCAGAGCTTAGGTAATGTCTGGGAAAGTGTTTTGTGTTTGTGTGATATATGATTTTTCAGTAATTTAGTGAAACAGAGAGTGTCTTGAACAAATGCCACTGTCTTGGTAGAAAAACACACACACTCCTGGTAGAAGCACAAAGGTAGGCTATATGTTTCCAGCACAACTGTTGGTCAAATGGAAGAAGCATTCATAGGGTCAAACTCCATCCTTCTAGCTGACAGAGTAAACACCAGCAGCTCTTTTTCTGCCCATGTAGAAACCGATGTGAATTAGAATTGCCTTGAGGCACCTACCATTCAGGAAGTCCTCCCTTGCTGTATTTTTTAACGCCTGATTATTCCTCAAATGGACCTGTGAATTATGGTAGGTAAGCATGCCAGGGACACAGATCTCTTTGCTTCAGAAGAATGTGTTTGTCCTGCATTGATTATAAAATATATATACTCATAGGTTTTGATCTTATTCAAAATCATGTTTATAGTTGCATAAAGTTGGCCTGGGCTTAATTTGGGATTTCTAATGGCAAATACTTTTAAAGGTGTCCATCGCAAGGCATTGGATGAATGAGGCAAAGTGAAGAGGTTTGAAGGCACAAGCTAAGCAGGTCCAGGTCTCATCAGTGTCTGGATGGGTGACCCCTTGGGAGCCTAGTGTCCACCACCTTGGGTTCTGCGATGGAAGAAAGGTGGGATATAAATGCAATTAAATAAACATAAAATATCCCACACCCTATACCAGCTGTAGCCAATGTGATACTCTCCAGATGCTGTTGGACTACAGCTCCCATCATCCCTGATCACCAGCCATGATAGCTGAAGCTGATGAAAGTCGTAGTACAACAACATCCAGAAGGCACCAGCTTGGCTACCCCTGCACTACTCCAACTAGCCAAGCCATCACAGAGTGAAAACAGCTGCAAAGAAATTGAAGGAGGCCTCTGTGCAGTAGGACGGGGCCCTTTGCATTACTATTATTTGTTGTAATGTGTAATGAGTTTGCACTTCGTTTTCATATCAAAGAGCAAACATGAGATTTGGCCGAACTCTGTTTCCTTAATGCTGACAAGAGCGTGTTTATAGGGAAGGCAAGCAAAATTAATATGTAAAGAAAAGCAAGCAACGTATGTGAGAACAGGAATCCATGGTAATTACTTGCATACACATGATACATCTAGTGATAACATCATTTTCCACAAATTTATTACCCCATGTTATCAACACAGTGACCTCATAATATGTAAACGAAAGTCTGAACAGCAGCACTGATTATATTGGTAGCAACTAGCAAGAGCTGAGAATCATGTTCAGAACCAAAAGAAGAACAGCTCCTCCATGTTCATAATATACCTTTAGATTAGAAAGAGCTGAAGTCATGTTGTCTTTTCAGCACCACTGATGGAATAGCTACAATGCCCTAGCCTATGAAGAGGATCAAAATAGTACAGCAGCGTTTCATAACCAAGCAAAGCACCATTTCGTTACCCCAAGTTTTCACTTCCAGGCAGTGCTTTTCGGTCACAGGACCTTTTGGGGTCTGCGCGCAAACTGGAATTCTGATGAAGCATTGTGGATGTCCATCAAAAAAATGGCTGCCGTATAAATGGAGCCACTCGCATTTGCATGATTTCTACATGGGTTTTCTCCTAATCCACCATCTAATCACAGATCACATCTGCTTCTAGGTAAAAATAAGAGATCCAGCACAAACTACTGGGTCCACCATGGCTCAAACTACAGATTCTTTGCTCTGGTGCTCTGGCAAGAACTGCAGAGGTGTTTTTTTTTTTTAAAGTGCAATCCATAGAAACTACTGTCATCTTCCATTTCTTTTATTTATTTAAAAGCATTAACTAACTGCTTAATGATTTTAAAAATGGAGTGTTGAGAGGAGGCAGAGGGAGAAATAGATCAGAGGGGCTGGAACGGGAGGACAGAGAAATATGTATCTAGTGCAGAAAGAAGCATCTCATTCTCTGGATAAGTCACTTCCTGGTTCACACTCAGATGCTGTTTTGAAATGTCATGGGCATGGAAGAGAGAGCTGGTCATGGATAGTAATAGGGAAGTTAAAGAACTGAATGTAGATGAGACTCGAGACAAGTGTATCCATCCCACCCAAAATCCTGTAAAACCAACATGGAGAAACAAACCAAAGCAGCTCAACCAAGGCTGAGGCATTTGTGAGTGGGGGAGAACGTGGATGGAATGGGATGACTGGAACCCTGAACTGAAGCACTTTATGCTGCAACGTTTTGTGCAAGCGCCCTTCATTGTTATCCCCAAGCCTATTTCCCCCCCCCTACTTGACAAAAATCATAGAAGAAGAAGAAGAAGAAGAAGAAGAAGAAGAAGAAGAAGAAGAAGAAGAAGTAGAAGGGAGGAGTTTGGATTTGATATCCCGCTTTATCACTACCCTAAGGAGTCGCAAAGTGGCTAACAATCTCTTTTCCTTTCCTCCCGCACAACAAACACTCTGTGAGGTGAGTGAGGCTGAGAGACATCAAAGATGTGTTACTAGCCCAAGGTCACCCAGCAGCTGCATGTGGAAGAGAGGGGATGCGAAGCCGGTTCACCAGATTACAAGACTACCACTCTTAACCACTACACCACACTGGCTCATGGATAAATGCCTTCCTTCATAGGATTGCTGTTAATATGAGTGAAATAATGGCTACCTTTTGAGTTTTAGTGGCAGAAATGAACTCCCCTTTAAAGCAGGGCTTGGGGAAGGGGCAGGTCTCAGTCCACATTTACAAGTGGGGAGGCTGTAAATGTGCACCGAGGTTTCCAACCTCAAAAAATTGCTCATGCATACAGAACAGCACACATGTATTGGTACATTCCACTCCAGATAACGTCAGTATTTCCAAAGAGCTTTTGTACCTCTGAATCATGCTGGGGGAGAGGATATAGATTTTGCTCAAGGGCCAGTTGTGTTCCATTTCACTGGGTGTATTTTTCCTATGCTAAGACTCAGAAGCATGTTCAAACATTCAAGGCAAAATGTCATTTGTGATGTGAACTTATAGCAACAGCTTGGAGACTTCCAAAGTCTATGCCACCACAAGGAGCTCTTCCCTTTAAACTACAACAAACATCCTGGATAATATCCCTAATGGATATTATCTAAGGATCCTTCTCACACTTCGAGCATCAGTGGCAAGTGGTGAACACGGTGTTTCAAAGCTCAAACTTATAAAACTTGACTACACTCAACAATGACTAGCTGGCTTGAACATGCCCAAGCAGGGGCACTTGACCCAAAGGAACTGGTGCCAAAATTTGTAAAGGAAAAGGTACACAAAATGAGATTTTGATGTGCCTGATGAAATCAAAATGACATCAATTTTTTGTGCCAAATCATTTCGAACAAACTTTTGCATTTGAGAAAGATAATCAAAGGTGGTTGTACTACTTATTCTTGCAATTAATAATAATAAATTTAGCAGTTTCAAGTCTTGAGCTTGTCTTTTTTTTCTACAAGACGCCTGTTTTTCAGCACTGAAGTTTGCTTTTTTTGCGGGGGTGCAAGTAATTAGCCCGCCTAGGGTGCAAAACAGCCTGGCACCGGCACTGCCTGAATACGGCTGTGCAGAATGTCGAATTTGAGTGTGCGCCCCAGAGTTACAGAGCATACAAAACCATTACGAAGACGAAGGCTATTGCCTTTACCTCCCGGTGCCTGCGGCCCTGCTGCTCTGCATCCACGTGAAGCGTGGGGAGGGGCTCTTCTCTTCCCGCACCCCCTCCTTGCTAGAGATTAGGCGTGTCTCTTCCTGGGACCCCCCACCCTCCTCCTGTCCATAAATAGCCAAGCCCCGGGAGGCGCGCAGACCAGAGCAGCCACAGAGCCACCGGCTGCAGCCTGCTCTGCCAGCGGCGTCACAGCATGTACACCAGCAGAATGGAGGTTCCCAGGAGGGGGCGATCCTTCGACTCCATGAACACCAGCTTCGGCGAGAACCAGCTCAACAACGTGGTAGGCAACCTCTCCTCTTTGGCCATCCTCAACGAGGTAGGTGTGCGCAGCAGGAGAGGCGCTTCTTGACTTTCATTCCACTTCTTTTAGATTCCTTCCTGATCCAGGAGATCTCCCGTGGTTGGTCTACTATCTGGTCATGCAGAGAGAGCCACGGTGACATTTGTTTTTTTGCTTTTGATGAGTTTGTGTCTGTTTGAAAAAGAATCGTCTAGTAGTCAGATCACAACTGCATTTTAAAATATATGAACGATGATATTTTAGGATATTGTACCGCAAAAAGTTTTTGAGCTGCTGGGAGAACATCGTTCGTGTGTGGCTTTATATTATAAAGATAGTAAAAATACATAAAGTACTTTGGGACTTAAAACGTCCACAAGAAATGACACCTCCTTTTCAGAAGTGGAAGAATCCTCTGGTGGGTCCACAGGAAACCTTACACAATTATATTCAAATTCGCTCCAACTTATACAAAATGATAGGTATATGTTATTGCTTAGTGCATATTCTGCAGCAAATTCGGCCAGCTGTGTGGTTCTGTTTGCCCTGCTCTCCCCCACTGGCAGTCCCAGTAACAAGTGATGCAATTCCACACTGAAAGGTGCATTTTACAGCATCACTTGTTTAAACACCCTCAGACAGGTCAGCTATCGGATCTAAGCACACAGAGAGACTTTGTGGAGAATGAAGAGCAAGTGAGAGTCAGTGTGGTGTAGTGGTTAAGAGCGGTAGACTCGCAATCTGGGGAACCGGGTTTGCGTCTCCGCTCCTCCACCTGCAGCTGCTGGGTGACCTTGGGCCAGTCACACTTCTTGAAGTCTCTCAGCCCCACTCACCTCACAGAGTGTTTGTTGTGGGGGATGAAGGGAAAGGAGAATGTGAGCCACTTTGAGACTCCTTAGGGTAGTGAAAAAGCGGGATATCAAATTCAAACTCTTCTTCCTCTCTCGCTGGGACTGGCAACTATCACAATGGCT
Source organism: Podarcis erhardii (assembly GCF_964252035.2). Taxonomy (NCBI): domain Eukaryota; kingdom Metazoa; phylum Chordata; class Lepidosauria; order Squamata; family Lacertidae; genus Podarcis; species Podarcis erhardii. The sequence goes on along the minus strand of NC_138497.1, from coordinate 73,926,808 downwards.
AAAAAGCACACAGTCCTTCAAAAGACTAAATGAGGATTAAGCTGGGCAAGTTTCCATCTCATCTCTGCAATTTGAAAACTCACTGCCCAATTGTCCTACTACAATTGATAATATAATCTGGATAAATTTGGGGCATTAATCTAATTAAGGGCACCTCAGGGCATCTCAGGAAGGCACTGTAGCCATGTAACTGAGAAAAGGTGGGCACCCATTCTTATTCTGACTAGCCCTCTGTAAAGTCAACTGTATAGATTGATCCTTGCAGACGTGAACTTCCAGGGAATAAGAGATTCCCTGCCTGTGTGTACTTTGGGGTGTCCACCTTGTCCCCTTGCCCATCTGGTGTACAAGAGGTCATGACATACAGAGGAATATCTCAGTATGAGAAATGCCCTGAATATGTGCAGGGTAGTGCAGATGGACACGCTTTCATCAGAGAGTGTTAAAAAGGGTCCTGGAGACTGAGCGTGATGTTGCACTCAGATTCCATCCAATGTCTTACTTGCATCTTATTCATCTTCCTCTTTGCCAATGCTCATTTTCCTATCCTAGACTCCTTTCGGCTAGTCCCTGTCTTTAGTAAGTGCTAAATGACATACAAGTGCCTTTGAACTTCTGCATCCTGTCTACAAAAAATAGGGAGATGCATGAGCAAGGCATGTGTGCTATGCTCATCACCTGATGTTACCCTTCAGCATATGACGATGAAGATGCTATTTCTGTAGGCTGCACTTTTGGGGGCCTCACATCGCTTGCAGCCACTGATAGACCAGTCCTCAGCATTAACAATGAAACTTTTAAAAAGTGATTGATGCTGGTGGCCATTGTGGCTTCTAGTGACAAGATGTTCTGTACATGAGCCGTGTGTTTTGTGACGGAGTCCTTCATTTGGCTTACCATCTTTAATCCACTGCCTACCAATGATGACTTGATAGTTTGTTTTGCATGCAGGTGTGAATAACCTCTCCCTTTCTAATCTCCCGACTTCGCTAATCATATTATAATATAAGCCCATCATCTAAGTCATCTGAGTTAACCTTCCCAATGGTTTAAGTCTGTCTTCATAAGGATGATCTCACTTTCCTGATAATTCCCCCTGACTATGTTTTGCTATCTAGCCAGCTTTGCTATATTGTCACCGTTTTACCCAATCCTGCTACCCCATCTAAGGTATTCAAGATACCAGGTCAAATAAATATATATTATATTGGTCAGCAACTAGCTTCCCCAGAGGGCTAGTTGGAGCAGGAGTGAATGGTGGAAGAACAGCCCCTCAGCCCCTCTAGAGGTGCCTGCCAGCAAGTTATTTTACTACAAATGCCACTTTCCCTACCCTACATTTGCTGGTGCCAGACAGCTGATTTATAGGAACCAGATTTGGCCCACAGGTCTCCAGTTGCTGCTACTGAATTTAATATATTTGTACCCCATCACGCCAATCATTCAAAGCAGGCGTTTAAAAACCACCCATGTAACAGAGAGCTTTGCAAGCTATAAGAGCCGTATTTATAGCCACCAACGGCTAGTGGCCGAGGAGTACATGGCAAACTGAGGCTGCTGCAGTGCCCTGGGGGTCTTACAAGAGACAGCGCCGGGGAAACTAGCTTAGAAGGTAAGAGGAGATTTACCTCTTCTGAACCTGCCATTGATGTCAGCAGTTTGAAGATCCTGTTCTTGAGATCTGGAGCAGATTAAGGAAGAGGCAAGTCTACATAAGCAAACTAAGCCTGTTCTTGTAATGAGAGTTTTCTGTAGATAGCTTTGTTGGAACCAATCAACCCTATGCTGGCTGGCTGTCAAGATAGGCAAACCCAAGAGCAGGGTTCAATCTCCACTTGGTTATGAAGCTCACAGGGCGACCTTGGGCTAGGAACTGCCTCTTAGCCTAACCTACCTCACAGGGTTGTTGTGGGGATTAAATGAGGAGGGGGAAAACCATGTTTTCTCTTTAGAGAAAAAGGTGGGATTTAAATGCAGCAAATAAATAAACAATAAATTGAACCCTAAGGGGAGGTTTGCTACTGATTTTAGACCCATGTAGGTTGTACTAAACATGATGCAAGCAGGGTTGTTTCAAAATTATAAAAACTAATCCATATTGACTATTTCCTTCCTTCCTGAGCATAAAGCCACAATTTTCTGGATCTACTCAGAGCTAGCTAAGCGTCAGACAAAAAGGTCGTAAAAGCCATTGTAAAAAGTTAAAATCATTAGTAGGATCGGAATCACACGTAGTTTAATGGTGAATTTTGGACACAATGAATTATTGAATTATTATAAAAGATGCAGGAGGAAATGATTAACAATAGGACCCACAAAGGGGAGGAGGGAAGTTCAGGAGATTCTCTGGAATCCCATTTCTATGCTGCATGTTGGATATGGGACTGTAAAATTTTAATCTGAAAAACCAAATATATATATATATATATATATATATATATATATATATATATATATATGCTTTCGTAGATTTTCACGGGTACAGGAATGCAGGTTTTGGTGTCCTCGGGTGTCTTCCCGTGTAAAAGTTGGGGTGTCTAGGCGACGTTTTGACGAGGTCTCACTCGTCATCTTCAGGCTGGTGCTTTCGGCTTCTTGTTACTGGAACAGAGCAGGATCTCAGTGTTTGAGTTCCTATAAATACTGTAGAGGGGGTGTGGTGTATAGCCTCCAATGTTCTGGGCAGAGAGGAAGTTCCCAGGCTAGTGTGCCTTTTCTTCTTTTGTTCCTTAATTACTTGAGAGATATCTTGAGTGATTTCTTGAGTGATATATGTTATATCTATCTATCTATCTATATCAGAGCATCAGATGTCCTGAAAAAGAGTCACATTCAGCTCTTGTTCAGGAAGAGAACACTTATAAGCAGATTCTCTGCCACCTGAAAAAAGTTTAATAGGAGACTTAAGAATGTTTTCATCCATGTGAGGCTTAGATCTAATTTTTGCTTGGAGCATAAACTTTTATGGATTCCTACCACATTAAAGCTGCCATGAGACTCTTCCTTGTGACATCTTATCTGTGGAAGGGCAGTTTGGAAATCTAATGAATTAGTGGTGTAGGTGCAGCAGGAACAAAGGGACTTGTTTACTTCTTCTTCAAGAGTATTAGGCTTGGTGTAAAGTTGTGCCACCAAAAGTGGATGTGGCTTGCAGTAGATTCTTAGAGAATGTCATTGTCACTCAGTACCGCTTAAGTAGGGTGCATAAGAAGATCCTTGTTTGGATCAGACCAATTTAGTCCTGCATCCTGTTCTCACAGTCGCCCATAGGATGTCTGTGGGAAGTTTAACACAGTGGTTCATCCCACCCCATAGATGTCTTTCAGCAACTCCACATTCAAAACACCCACATTTCTGCGCAAAGAGAATCCAATTTCTGCTTGCTGAAACAACTGTATCTGAAGAAGTGTGCATGCACACGAAAGCTCATACCTAGAACTAACTCAGTTGGTCTTTAAGGTGCTACTGGAAGGAATTTTTTTATTTTGTTTTGACCATGGCAGACCAACACGGCTACCTATCTGTAACTCAAGCAAACTTGGATAGCTTTTATTTCTTAGTTTAATTTCTAATGCTGCTAAAAGTTAGCTTGTCATAGAAAGAGATTACAATGACGGGAGGGAGGGAGGGAGGATAAGTGTGGACAGAAGAAATGCTCTAAGATTGGTGATTGGGAGGAAGGATGACAAAGACGCAGAGCTGAATACAGCATTTAAATTTTGCCTACTGAATGCTGGGGGTCCACTGTGGGCTGCTTCTCTGCCTTTGGGGCCTTCAGATGTTTCCAAGCTCACTTCTGAAACAATAAATAAGAAATCGTCTTTCATTTTAGTGTTATTTTTTAAAATAAAGATGCCCATTTCTAGGCAAGAACTTAGACGTGACATTTCTCAAGGGAGGTGATGGAATACACATAGCATTGTAATGTAGCTTGGAAGGTCAGGTGTGCTAATGTGAGAAGGAAGTGCACTGTGGGAACTTGCCCTTAGTGATATTTCTAATAATAATAATAATAATAATAATAATAATAATAATAATAATTTATATCCTGCCCATCTGGCTGGGCTTCCCCAGCCACCCTGGGTGGCTCCCAATAGAATATTAAAAACATGATAAAACATCAAATATTAAAAACTTCCCTAAACAGGGCTGCCTTCAGATGTCTTCTAAAAGTCAGATAGTTGTTTATTTCTCTGACATCTGCTGGGAGGGCGTTCCACAGGGCAGGTGCCACTACCAAGAAGGCCCTCTGTCTGGTTCCCTGTAACCTCAATTCTCGCAGTAAGAGAACTGCCAGAAGGCCCTTGGAGCTGGACGTCAGTGTCCGGGCTGAACGATGGGGGTGGAGACACAGGTATACTGGATATTTAATGCAGGTTAAGATATTCAGCTTGCCACCTCTTCTTTTCACCTTTTCACCCCTTGCTTTTTCCTGTAAGACCTATTGCAGTCGTTAAGAGTCGTCAACAGGCTCATCACAGCTATCTGCCAATCACCCATTCCCACCACCCTTCTGAGTAATACCCCTCCCCACCTTCTCACTATATAGAAGGGTCTGGAAACTTCTGTTTCAGTGTATTTGAAGAAGTGTGCATGCACACGAAAGCTCATACCAAGAACTGACTTAGTTGGTCTTTAAGGTGCTACTGGAAGGAATTTGTTTTGTTTTGACTAAGGTACATAAACCTTGTGTTTATTTCAACTATTAGATGTGCTCATGAAACACAAGTCTTTCCTTCAGGGCATACGGGGGGGGGGGGAGGGAGGGAGGTGATTTAGGACATGCTGGTCTTCTACTTGCCTCTATGAGTGTTTGTGGCCTGCACAGTCTGTAGGGCTGGCTTTCCACTCTGTACAGGGGTGGGAGGATGTCTGTAGTTTGGGAGAAGGGTGTTTTCCATTTTAATGGTCACTTCCTGTGCTTCCAGCTCTTCACTACATCACTGAAACCACAGCGGCCGGAGGCTGCTATGCAGACTTGTTGTTAGTATAGGTGAAACAAAGCGATAGCTAGGGTTGCTGAATGAGTGGGCAGGGAAAAAACAGCACAGCCTGCCTTTGAAAGTAGCTTGCTTTGTAGAAATCAACAGATGAAGCTCTTCTCAGCATGGATATAAGCCTTTATCACCTGCTAAGAAGGCCAGCCCATATCATTTTGATTCCTGGGGTGCGACAGCAAATGGTGTCCTCTCATCCCACCATGTTAAAGGACTAGCTAAGGCCAGCCATGTAATTTTTTAGCACCTGAGGCAGAGAATCACACAAGCGCCTTTTCTCCTCCCTGGCAGTTAAAATACAATATCAGTACATTAAATAAAGAATTTGCTGCCCTTTCATGGCACCCCATTCTGCAGCCTAAGGCAGACAAGTTTGAACCTAAAAAAAATAGGTTTGTTTTGAAACTTTGACTTAACTCTTAACTCTGCTTGCCATCTGCATCATTTTTAGATCCACAAGTCCAACTACACGATGAATGATGACAACAAAGAGAATGAAGACAATGCATCTGAAAGGGGGAGAGCTGCCGTCATTTTTTCTTTAAAAAATGAAGTTGGAGGGCTTGTGAAAGCCCTAAAGCTCTTTCAGGTAAGCATTCCAGTCCCTGTTGTGTACAGCTGGTACAGAGTAAAGATAGCAACAACCTCTGTAATGGCATGATGAGTTTTGCTGCTGTATTAAGATTTTAGATTTTATAAACAAACAAATGCTAAACCTAAAATAGTACGACCATACAACTGTGCACTCCAAATTGAGGATGAGATGAAATCCCAGAATCTGATCTGAAGGACTGAACCTTAAGGGTATTGGAGAAGAATTTATTTGTTTGTTTTGCGTTTCAGACACCTCTGAAAATGTGTAACTTACTCAAGGCAGATTTGCACATTATGTGGAAGTGCTGATTCCACATTTCAAGGGTAATGCCCCAAGGGGGCAAGTTGTAGGTTTCCTCCTCCCTGGGAGAGATGCTTTAACTGTTTTTCCAGGTGTCCCTGTAACTCACTATTACACATGATGTGTAAAAAAGGCATTAGAACGGCCACTTTTGTGGCATCTTCTTACTAAATAGTGCACTGCTTATTAGTATATGACTAGTAATTTAATGTTGAAGTCAATCAACCACTTCTCTGGGGGAAAGTAAAGAAACTGTGCCTATGCACTTTCTAGAGGAGGGGTGAGACCTGGGGCAAATGTAGCCCTCCAGGTCTCTCTGTAGGCTGCATCCCTCACTGGCCTTGTTCTGTGCCCTCCTGAAGTACACATGGGCAACTGTGGATTTAAGCCAGAAGTGGGTGCTTCAGTTCTCCTACTCTGGTACACAAAAGGGAAGGAGATATGATTGGTGCCCTGCACAAGCTTGAGGCTAATGCAGGCACCCCCAACCTTCGGCCCTCCAGATGTTTTGGACTACAATTCCCATCATCCCTGACCACTGGTCCTGTTATCTAGGGATCATGGGAGATGTAGGCGAAAACATCTGGAGGGTCGCAGGTTGGGGATGCCTGGGCTAATGCATACATTCTCTTACTTTACTCTTTGCCTTTATACGTGAATTATCATGCTGAAAATGAGAAGTATTATCATAAGGTTATTCACTATGGCAGGGAGTGGATTCAAAGTGTAGATTATTTTGTGTTAATTAGTATGTTTGATGAACTATATCAGAGGAAGGGGTGATTGGTCCTCGGGTGCTATTGACCAACGAAAAAAATGTCTTTCTTATCCATCAGGAGAAACATGTGAACCTGGTGCACATAGAATCTCGAAAATCCAGGAGACGAAATTCAGAGTTTGAGATCTTTGTAGATTGTGACAGTAACAGGGAACAGCTTGAGGAGATCTTCCATCTCTTGAAATCCCATGCCAATGTGGTATCTGTGAACCAGACAGACAATTTCCTTGTACAGGAAGATGGTAAGGCAGAAAATAAGAATGATTTATTAGAAGTGCACGCCCTTTGAAAGGTGTGATCACGTGCCAGTGTTTGTGGTGCTAAATTTTAAAAACAATGTCTTGCTTTTTTCTTTAGAGAGGCTTCTTCTTTTTCTTTTCTTTTCATCTAATGCACTTTCAAAGAATGGTTTACAATAGATTAAAACAGATTTCCTTCTACTATGAGATGTTTAAAAAGAAAGATACATACATTGGTTGGATATGGGATTGCTGGGCAAAGTGAAGCTGTGCTTAGGAAGGGAGCAGCATAATTTTAAATATAAATTCCACTGAATCCATCTCATAAGGCTGTGATCCCATGAAAAATTAGACATGCCCAATTTGTCACAGATAATAATAATAATAATAATAATAATAATAATAATAATAATAATTTATTATTTATACCCCACCCATCTGGCTGGGCCTCCCCAGCCACTCTGGGTGGCTTCCACAAAAACCAAAAATACAGTAAAATATCACACGTTAAAAACTTCCCTAAACAGGGCTGCCTTAAGATGTCTTCTGAATGTCAGGTAGTACCTCTAATTCGGCATAAGATTGGGCTTCCCATGTGGTTGGGAGTTTCAACCTAAGTGCATGGGGCTTGATTCACAACTAGGGTCCATTTGATCACCATAGGAGGAATTTGATGGCACGCTAAGGCAGTCATTCCATCAGGGCAATTATTTTGGCTTTCCAGAGGGAATAATCCCCCCCACATGCTGTTATGTTATGGGGGTTCCCCCGAAATTCCCTCCTGAGCCAATGTTGAAGGCGCAAGGGGAAGAGAGACGGAAAGCCTTATTGCACAAGTGGGAGTCCTTGCGCATTAGCTAATCCTGCTCTATATTTAGAAATTAAGTTTACCCTATCACAAATTTTCTATTGGTTTCAAATGTTTTATACCTGCGTCCTGTAGCCTGTGCATTCCCTTACTTGCTTGAGCCATCATACTAATGGGGATTTAAGATGTTCCGTAGAAGTTAGATATGATTTGATGAATGGGGTTTTCAGGAACAGAGGACCCTGCCTTAGGAAAAGAGAGCTGGGCCACAGGAGCTGTGGGTCTGTTCTGTGACCTATGCAATTCTGAATACTATTTCACTTTTTTTTTTGTCTCCGGCGCTTGCAGCAGTACAAATGGCCATAATGCAGTAGAACAATATCCATTTCTCAATAGAGGGCCTGCAAAATTATGTAGTGAGCAAACCAAGGATATCTGCCTCTTTTTCCTGGGTCTCTCCCAATATGTGGGGTTTCTGGTTATTTGGGTTTACATTCGGAACTTGTGACTTTGGTTTCTTCTCCTTTAAAACCTTTTTGTTTTTGAACTACAACTCCCTGAGGATTGGCTATCCCGGCTGGGACTGATGGGAATTGGAGTCCAACAGCACCTGGAGGGGCACAGTTTCCACAGTCTTGAGATTTAAAGCCTTTTCCTGTAAGCAACACCTGACTCTCCCCTTTTTTGCCTTATTTGGCAGCAGAGGGTTGAAGGTGTGAGAGCAACAGCTAAGCTGAATCCCTGATGCAAGCAGTAAGAGCTAAACTTACTTTCTTCCCCTGTTTTTAGTATCATTGTTCCTTTTGCCATATCTACCACAGGAGGAAGTGCCCAATGTTGTGTGAAGGTCAGATAGGAAGATGTTCTCTTCTCCTCTTGACATTAATTCCTCAGAAACTAGATTTCATTTTCTAGCTGTCATAGCTCGCCATAAGCACAGTTTCCTTTTCATAGCAAGCTTAATTTTATTAATAGCTATGTGGGTTTTATTCATTCCGTAGAATTTTATTAATAGCTATATGGGTTTTATTCATTCCATAGATATGGAAAATATCCCCTGGTTCCCTAAGAAGATCTCGGATTTGGATAAATGTGCAAATCGTGTTCTAATGTATGGTTCTGATCTGGATGCAGACCATCCAGTGAGTAGATTCATATTTCTCTCACAACATTTCTGTTGCCTTTAAAGAGCTCCTCAAAACACTTACTTTGAATATCTGGATATCTGATACTTTAGACTTGTATTCCAATATCAGACTTTGATGCACATTGAACATACTAACATATCAAACATGATAATCCTGAGCTATAATTGTACAACCTGAATTTGATAGTATGTGATTCAATCCTATCCGAAAACAGCAATGGTCAAGAAGCATGCAGATTGAAGAAAAATTTCCCCTCAATTTGGGGGGGGGGGGTTAGGAGTAGAAACATGTTAATCACAAAGACTGACTGGGGCTTAATTTTTGTGTTTCACTTTTAGGGTTTCAAAGACAATGTTTATCGCAAGAGACGGAAGTATTTTGCAGACCTGGCTATGAACTACAAACAGTATGTGTCAATCTTTGTTAAATGCTCTTGCTAAAGATGGGGCAGGAACCTTTCAGGGCTAGGGACAAAGCCTTGGAGACTTGCGTATTGGTAATCTGACTGACAAATGTGGAGGTTGAGAATATATTATGGATCAGAGTATGCCAGTCAGCCAGTTTTGCTTTGCCAATCCAAGCTAGAGTTCAGCACAGCAAAATAAAGCTTTCCTCCAAAATCATTACAGTGACCCTACAAGACCAGGCAAAACCAGTTTATGTTGTTATTATTGGCTAATCCAAATTCCCAAGCAATGATGCACAGAACTGAAGGTAACACTAGGACTCTGAAGTGTTATTTGAAAACAAATGTTTCATTTCTGACAAACGTTTCTGAAAGTCAACCCTTGATTCTGCTTTCTCGTCGTAGTGGCGACCCAATTCCAAAAGTTGAATTCACCGAGGAGGAGATCAGGACTTGGGGCACAGTATTCCGAGAACTGCATAAGCTCTACCCAACCCATGCTTGCAGAGAATATCTTAAAAACCTGCCTTTGCTAGCCAAGTACTGTGGGTACAGAGAAGACAACATACCCCAGCTGGAAGATGTGTCACGTTTTCTAAAAGGTAATGTGCAGGCGTCTATCTGACCAGATGTTTTTGCTGAGGCAATGCTACCATTTTAATAGGACAGACATAGCCAACGTGGTGCCCTACAAATGTTGTTGGACTACAACTCCCATCAGCCCCAGCCTGCACCACCAGTGGTCGGGGGTCATGGGAGTTGCAGTCAAATTTATTTTTATTGGCTCCCTCTGCAATATGGCTTTGATGAAGAACAAGATGCTAGAGATCTCCATGTGTTTGAACTTCTGCAACATGGGTGTTTGGTGAGGGGACTTGGCTGGATGTTTATCTTCTAAATTTGCCACCATCTTGGTTTTTGCAGAGCGCACTGGATTTACTATCCGCCCAGTTGCCGGATACCTCTCGCCCAGAGATTTCTTGGCAGGTTTGGCCTTCAGAGTGTTCCACTGCACTCAGTATGTTCGACACAGTTCTGACCCGCTTTACACACCAGAACCGTAAGCAGCTATTTTTTTTAACCCTTATTCCAAATAACATGTACATTTATACTTATTGCAGGAAAGTGTACCCATTTTGAAAGCTTGGTGTCAATCAATGAAATCCTTCTGTCTACTCAGAAGTAAGTCCCACTGAGCTCAGTGGGGCTCACTCCTAAGTAACTGGGCATAGAATTGCAGCCTAAAGCTAGACTTTATGACCATTTTACAAATCAACGCAGAGTACTGCTCTCCTTTTCAAACATGTAGATCAAATCTGGTTTATGTTAGCTCTTGTAAGTTGGAGGTGGGGGGCAGGAAATGCTGTTGAGAGCAGAGAACTTGTAACTGAGGGCTGTCAAACATATTTAACACAAGCCTAGCTCTCACAATGTGAATTACCTCCACTTATTTTAGTACAACTGGATCTTCACCATTTCATCACCATGCAGCCATATCATTACATTGGATCTTCACCATTTCATCACCATGCAGGATCTTCACCATTTCATCACCATGCAGCCATATCATTACATTCTGGCTGAAAAGAAACAGAAATACGCAACCCAAAAATGGCTACAATTATTTGACTCAATTCAGAGTAAAAACAACAAAGCGTTCTGGAACCTAGTGTATGGAGGATTGAAAGCCGAAAATCAACTAACTCTACCACCAATTGCAGAATCCAAATGGTCCCAATACTTTACATCTGTATTTAACAATCTACACAGTGAACTTAAAGGAAATGAAACCACTAAAAATAAAATTATTAAACTCCAGGAGTGGCCAAGGGTAGAGGAAGAGGAAATTAGAGAGATAGTTAAAAATTTCAAATCGGGGAAATCTCCTGGGCCAGACGGTCTACCAATAGAATTATTTAAGACCTATATAGATTGGTGGGCAGAACCCTTAGCCCAACTGTTTACGCTTATAGATAAATATGGGATCATACCTGAGACATGGCTAAGATCAATAATTATTCCAATCTTTAAAAATGGCGACCCAAAAGAACCAAGGAATTATAGACCGATAAGCCTTCTATCAGTGATAGGGAAAATCTACGTTAAGCACCTCTTATCTAAACTCCTTACCTGGATGAAAAATCTAAATTTACCAGGGAAAGAACAAATAGGTTTCTCCAAAGGTTGCTCCACACTAGACCACTGTCTTATACTTATGCATCTGGTTGAAAAATACAGATCCCAAAGGCAATCTAAGATATACGCTGCTTTTGTAGATTTTCGTGGTGCATTCGACTCAATTGACCGCCCAAAGTTGTGGAGGAAACTCGCAGAATTAAAAATTGATCAGCGCCTATTGATTCTAATGCAAAATCTACACTCTTCCAATACCTGTCAAGTCAAACTTAACATCAAAGGTCACCTTTCATCAGACATCCCGATCTCGAAAGGGGTAAAACAAGGGTGTATTCTTGCCCCCTTTCTATTTAATTTATTTTTATCAGACTTGCCAGATTACCTTCAAAAAATAGAATCACATGCCCCTAAACTTAATCAGAAACCAGTTCCTCTCTTACTATATGCAGACGATGCTGTCCTACTATCCTTAACGAGCTTGGGTCTGAAACGTCTTATATCTTCACTGATCCTCTATTGCGAATGTAACAAACTCTCTATAAACTATGAGAAGACAAAAATTTTGGTCTTCTCGAATGGTTGGAAATTAGAGAAATGGAAAATAAGAGGGCAAGAAATCCAACAAGTGAAAATCTATAGGTATCTGGGAATCTTATTCCAGAGCAATTTAGGGTGGGCAACCCATCGCACAAATGCCATAAAACAGGCAAAGTGCATCTCATCAGCAGTTGCCCGTTTTCATTATCAGAAAGGTAATCAATTTATTCCTGCGGCAAATCAGATATTTCAAACAAAAGTGCAATCCCAGATATTTTATGGAATCCCGCTATGGGTCCAAGCATATAACAATGATTTAAAAAAGATTCACTCTAGCTTTCTGAGACGTATTCTTGGACTCCCAGCTACGATCAAATATGAAACAATGTGTGCAGAAATAGGCATACACACAATGGAATATTGGGCATGGTCCACCTCAATAAAGTATTGGTTACGCTGCCACTTTCGCTGCCCTCCATCAAGTCTGCTCGCTGATTTGCTCAAAGACTCCTATAAATCAAGATGGTATCAGCACCTCGAAAAAAAGATTGAATCTTTAGGCATCGAGCTGGAGCCCCTGTACAATTCTAATGAGCAATATATTTCCCATAATATCCTAACTAGACTAAAGGATGTCGAGAGACAAAATATTATGGCAGCTGTAAACAAAATTTGCTCCCCCATATTCTATGAATTAAATATCTTAGATAGCAGAGCCAATTACGTCACTAAACTAATAATCCCAGCCCAACGTAGGGCTTTTATGCTGGCCCGTTTGAATGTTTTTCCCTCAGCATTTGTCAGGGGAAGATATCAAAACATTCCTAGAAACAAGAGACTCTGCAGATGCTCTATGAATGTCCCGGACACTGTAGAGCATATTCTCCTTCATTGCCCATTGTACAGTACGCTCCGTCAACGCGTGCTGTCCCCTCTTTTGGGTGGTCTGGAACCGCAGCAAGGTGAATGTGTGGGATTCTACCTATCCGACGTTGACCAAAGGGTAACGGCGGGGGTAGCCGAGTTTTTGGTAGCAGTCCTCCAAGGAGCAGGTTAACAAGGAAAACCACTGACTCTATATGTATATATATATATGCATTTAGCAAACTGCTGCCTTTTTATATATATTTCAAGGCTTTTATATGTTATTTTCTCTTTTAAGGTTTTATTTCCATAATGCCTAATAAAGGTTTGATAAAGTAAGTATTTTAGTACAACTGAAGAATCAAAATAAGTTTAAGATTTCTTTTCTCTGAGATCCTTAATCTAAGAACCTAGGATCTTCACCATTTCATCACCATGCAGCATATTGAATTAAATAAGACTGAGTGCCTACAGACCAATTAACTCATCTATATTTTGGGCTTACTAAGCCTATCTTAACACTCTCATCTTCATTATCATGCACATTTTTGCTACTCCATGAGTTTGACCAGCCTAATAATCCTACCTTCTGCACCTATTGCCATCCCCACAACTCCATTTCACATACATTACACAATTTGCAATAATGTAGGCGCTCCTTGGGAAGGCCCATTTCATGACATCTTTCTCCTCATTTTTTGTCAAGAAGTAGTAGTTCAAACTGGGCATGCAGGCTTCTAACATAGAGTACCCATGCCACTTCAGTAAATAAGTAATGATTACATTGGCAACCACCTCCTTCCTCTCAGGAGCTCAAGCTGGGGGTATGAAGTTTTCCCCTTCCCCATTTTGTCCTCACAACAATCTTGTGTAGTAGGTAAGGCCTGGCAGATTGTGACTGGCCGAAGATCAGTCGAGTTTCATAACTGAGTGGGTTATGAACTGAACTGAACCCTGATCTCCCAGATCCTAGTCTGACACTCTTAATCACTGCACCAAATTGGCTATGTTCATGTATCATCATTTCTACCGCAGAGAAGAGATTGTCAGGCTGGGTATGCATGTGTGTTGGCCCCATGCTCCCCCACTCTCTGTGCTCTTGTAATTGCACATGCCTATCAAGTTTCTATAGGGACGTGGGTGGTGCTGTGGGTTAAACCACAGAGCCTAGGGCTTGCCGATCAGAAGGTCAGCAGTTTGTTGTTGTTTTTTTGAATAATATTTATTGATGTTTCCAGAAAAATCCAAAATATAAAAGGAAAAAGAAAAAGAAAAAGAGAAAAAAAGAAACATTTGCATTTAGGCCTTACTTTCATTAACATCTTTCCAGGACTTCCCCACCCCACCCCCTCTTGTATTCCATTTCCATTTAATTAGTTCAACAAGTTCTTACCCCAAATTTTAAGCTTATTATCATTGACCCAATGTTCAAACCGTCCTTCAACTTAAAAATATATCCCACCCCCCTAAGATCGACCCCTGTTCCCTTCCACGAATTCCCCTCTTTAATACTCAGAACAGAACAAAATAAAAGATAAAGAACAAAATATAATTTTACACCCTTTGGATTCCGAATTTCCCTCCCCCATTTCCCGGTTTCGATCCCCAATGTCCATCAATGTCTGCTGTCAGCCTGGAGACCCCACATCCATGTCCAAATCTCTCTCAGCTCCACTTTGCCGTCTTTTTAATAGTCTTTGCCATCTTTTTGGTAGTCTTTAGTTTCAAACACCCAATCTTGGAAAAACTATCTCAAGAAGGTCCATTTTTTCCATCCAGATCTCTATGTTTAAGAATAAAACTCAAATTTTGTTTCTTAGTCCTTTTAAATCTGAATGTCCCAAATGTTCCCACTTCCAGCTTTGTCCAATTCTTGTTGTTCTCTTTCCTCACTTTCCTCTGGTTTCTTTTCCTGTTCCGCTGCAAAAACATTCTAATTCCAAAAGCTTCTAGTTCCTCTACAGAGGCTTTATTTATTCAGGAACAAAAACTTGCGTCAAGTCCCTTCCATTCTTCAATAGATATATCTATTGTCTCCTTTAGTGTAGAGACCTCTGTAGACAAAATAATGTTTCATTTTTGCAGCTTTCCCAGGAGATAAAAAGTCCTATTCAATTCCATGAGTATTTTTCCATTTACAACGATTCTTGTAGTGTCCCAAAGCCCCCTCTAGAGGGATTATGGTAACTCAATTTCCTTCCAGATCACGCCCAAAAGTCAAACTAACTTGTTGTCCCTTGTTTTCAACAATTTATATCCAAATTGTAGCGAATCTAACCGGCAAAGTAACAAAGTTCTCTTTTTATTCTCCAACTTTGACAGCTACTTTGACAGCTGTCAAAATCTCTATATCTCCTCACCAGGCGCTCTCACGGATCACTCCCAGTTCCCGGGGGGGGGGGGGTTGCACTTTAGCTCACACAGTCCACTTTTCTCCTCCAGCACAATCTTGTAATTTTCCATCGTGAAATTAATAACTTTTATCAATAAAAGACAGACCCTTCTCTCGATCTTAGTTGTCAGATCCTTGCTTTAAATCCTTTACAACAGGGGGGAGATGGACTTCCTTTTTGACCTCCTCCGCTCGTTCCAAATTTAAATTTTTTTTTTTTCTTTTAGATCCGATTTCCCAATTACTCATGGGTTGTTATTTTTAGTCCAAATTTTCAATGGAAGAAGTCAGCGCTCTCCGTCAAAAGGCATGCGGCTTCGCTCGGCAGGGGAAGCGGAGGACTCATATCACCACACCCCCCCATCCCCCGCTCCGTAGCCTTTAAAAAGGCTCCTTCGCGGTTCGGGGGGCGCAAACGGTGCCCGCCGAGCCACCAGGTCCATGGGCTTCTGCGCCCATGGTTTTTGAGGGTCCCCGCGTCGCCGGCGCGGCGGGACCCAACCCCTGCCGAGCAGGCTCCCTCCGGAGCTCGGAGGGAGTCCGCCATTCGGTGATGGCGCCAACCCGGAAGTTCAGAAGGTCAGCAGTTTGAATCCCCGCGACGGGGTGAGCTTCCGTTGCTCGGTCCCTGCTCCTGCCAACCTAGCAGTTTGAAAGCACGTCAAAGTGCAAGTAGATAAATAGGTACCACTCCAGAAGGAAGGTAAACAGCGTTTCCGTGCGCTGCTCTGGTTCGCCAGAAGCGGCTTAGTCATGCTGGCCACATGACCTGGAAGCTGTATGCCAGCTCCCTCAGCCAATAAAGTGAGATGAGCGCCACAACCCCAGAGTCGGCCACGACTGGACCTAATGGTCAGGGGTCCCTTTACCTTTACCAAGTTTCTAAACCACTTTGTGTACCTGGCATATAGCTCATGTGCGCTTATGCCCCACCAAGCGTGCTGATCAATCTGTTGTGCTATGGGATACTTGGAGGTTTTCCTCCAAAATTGTTATATATTTTTGGCAGTTATTACCTAATATTAGATAAGCTTGCTTTTACACATCAACTGTAAGGGACAAACTACCTGGATCAACATTAGCTTGCTTTTCCTGTTTTCCAGTGATACCTGCCATGAGCTTTTGGGCCACGTACCTCTTCTCGCTGAACCTAGTTTTGCCCAATTCTCTCAGGAAATTGGCTTGGCTTCCCTTGGGGCATCTGATGAAGCTGTTCAAAAGCTGGCAACTGTAAGTAAAGGATACGGGCCGCTCTGTGCAACATGTTCCTCATTTCCATGGATACTACCTCAGTGATTCCATCTTGTGTGTGCCACCATGGAAGAGGCCCTTTCTGTAGTTGCCACCTCACTCAGTGAAGTTACCCAGAGGAGGGCCTCTAATGCACCACTTTTTTCCTCATGGCCAAAGTAGAGAAGCTGTCTTCATACTGAACAGTGTTGAAATTATATTCCATTTCCTGGCTATACAAAGGGCCTTGGCTCCTGAGTGCCATCATTTCTTAGGGATGAACTGAGGATTTAGGGGTTTTCTGAATCCGAAGTCTGGGTTGATTTAAATTGCAATTAATGGATGATGGTGCAAGTCAGGGGTATAAGGGATTCCACATTGAAGGAGAAATAACATTCATGCCTACTCTTCATCTAGGAAAGGGAGCATGAAAACACTTGTTGCTTTTGCTTTATCAAGTTGCATCTCTGTCAAAGGCTCACTGTGTTGCCTTCCTTTTTCCTCAGTGCTACTTCTTTACAGTAGAGTTTGGCTTATGTAAGCAAGAAGGCCGGCTAAGAGCCTATGGAGCCGGATTACTCTCTTCTATCAGTGAACTGAAGGTAAGCCTTAAAAGTCTCTTCCAACTACAGTCAATGGGTCTTCAGAGCAAATTGTTTAAAATTGTCCTTCTACATTCAGGGAATGCTTTTCACATTAACCTGTCTGCCAAGATGGTCAAATTATTGACTTGAACTGACTGGTCAGAACATAACTTGCCAGTCTTAAGAAACAAACAAAACACACTTCACGGGTTTCCAGTCAGCTTGCAGACACACTGTAAGGTGATAGGTTTTGGTCTAGGCCCTAGAGAGTAGTATACAGCTTAGGACCAGGGTCTCTGAAGGACACACTGCTTTGATGAAGGACACATTGCCAGGGTCTCTGAAGGACACACTGCCAATTCTGTAACGTTTTCCTGAGAACATAAATTCATGACATCCATACACTTGACACCTTTGAGGTCCCAAATATATGCAAAACCCAATCTTTGTCATTTTGTTCCGTCTGACCACCAGCATGCACTGTCTGGAAATACCAGAGTCAAGCCCTTTGACCCCAGTGTCACCTGCAAGCAAGAATGCATGATTACAACGTTCCAAGAAGTTTACTTTATTTCTGAAAGCTTTGAAGATGCAAAAGAAAAGATGAGGTAATTTTGCTAAGAACACCTGGGAGATTGAAAGGTGTCTATCTCTATCCACCTTTGTTGGGGAGGGTACACACACCTTAGTTATTATTCTCCACCACAACCCCATTGCGGTCGAGAGCTTGGCTAAACAGTTCTGTGTGGTGGCTAAGAGACCCAAGGCTCAGCCATGAATCTGAAAGTGCCCTGATCAAGTTTTACCTCTGTGGAGACTTGCTAAGTGGTCTTAAACAAGCCACTATCTCTCAAACCCCACTCTGCCTCTCTGTCCCCAACATGGGAGTAAAATAATACATTTCCATGCTGTTATAAGAATTATAAGATGAGGTATGTCAAGAACTTAAAAACAGTTGTGTCACATCAAGGCTTGTGTGAAACAGGTTTAACACCAGGCAGCTCCATGATCTTATCCCAGTTCATTTGTTTCCCTCCTCTTTCCTGAGCTGTTGTCCCTGGATCTGACCATTCTCAGCATCACATCTGACAGCAGTTTTTCCTTGGAGTATCATTTCTGATGAGTTAATGCAATTCTCTTTTTGGTTTTTATGAACCAGTTATAGCGGTACTTGAGATATTGTAGCACACACATACAAGGAATGGTCCTTGGCTGCCAGCTACATTGAGAAGGTGTAAGTGGGCTTTCATTGGAAATTTACTCCCCCTTTTCTTCCATCTGAACAGAGAGTTTGCAAAGACAATCAGGCGCCCCTTTGGAGTGAATTACAACCCATATACACAAAGCATTCAGATCCTGAAAGACACAAGGAGCATTGCTATTGTGGTGAATGAGCTACGCCATGAACTGGACATTGTCAGTGATGCCCTGACCAAGATGGGCAAGCAGCTGGGAATCTAACCTCTCCAGCGATCATCAACCATTCCACACTTGGCACCTATGGATTGTGTCCCATTTTAGATATGGAAATACTCTTTGTGTGCTCTACCGCCCTGTGATCTTTGGATGAAGGGTGGTATACTCAATAAATGAATTAATGATTAAATAAATAAATAAAGTAGGATGCCATTTTCCTAAAACCAAAGCTGAATCACGGGGAAATACATTGTTTTTGAACTATGCCCCCCAGAAACATTCATACCAATATTTGCATACTATTTCCCCCTTTCTCTTTTATGGCTCACCCACACACTCAGCAAGTTGGAAGGAGAGCAGATGCAACTTACTTGTGGACATAGGAATAGTGGTTCCATGTAGTCCAATGAGGGCTAATTCTAGCTGCTACTGAAGAATGGATAGAACTAGAAACCAAGATCTAATGAGGACCTATTGCCACCCAGTCCAGGGATGACTCCAGCTCCCATCATCCCTGACCATTGGCTATTCTGCTGGGGCTGATGGGGGCTAGAGTCCATCAACACCTGGAGGTCCACAGCTTCCCCATCCCTGCCTCCAACCAGGTACAGCATGTGCCATCATGTTTCAAGAAGGATTCAATAGTTATTTCAGCTGAAGGATGAAGACTATAATTCGATGCACACTTGCGTAGGAATCAATCCAAATGAATACAGGGGGTTTTATTTCTTGAGTTGCTCTGCACGTGCCCTTTCTCATATTAGGTTTCCCAATATATTTGCATCTGGATACACTTTTACTTGGAGAACAGGGATCTCCTGCAGGAAGCTGTATCAGTGTCATTTCATCCCATTATATTCACATTTGGCTCCGATGAGCGCCATCCAGCATGGCCAATGGCCAAGGATGAGGGAAGCTGCAATCCAGCAACATTTGAGGGGCACCAGGCTAGTTACTACACAGTGATGAATTTATAGCAAAATGAATAGCAAAATGAGCACAAATTAGGAGAAACCAGCTTTGAAGAGAAATTTAGGCCTTATGCATCCTATAGCCCGCTCCAACCTACACCTCAAAAACCCCGTGTTTTTGTACTATGTGAAGGGGTAGAGGGTGGTGTAGTTGCAGAACGATGGAAGGGACAATGGCTTGCTACAGAAGAATCTGCTCATTGTTCCAATTTGTTCTCAAGATGTCAGGCGACAGAGGCTCATTGGAATTACTTCTGAACTGGATATGCCTTCATATTTAGATAAACCTTACTTTTGTCTTAACTTAGAATTGGTTTTTAGGAATCTGAAACTTAAAAAAATCATTGCAGTTGAAACAACTGGAAGTAACAGATTAGATTTTCTGGGCTTCTACAAAGAGTAGCATTTCTTGAAATGAACTGGATTATGCTATGTCTCTGCTTTTTTATTAGACATTTTTGGGTCTGTGTTATGTTTGTAATGCAAGAGAAAGCGTTGTAATGTTAAATGAGTATTTGCACCTTAAACTCTAAGACTTGGATTTTAAAAAAATCTTTGAAGCCAGTTGTAGTTTTGCAATTGACCTTGATGGATCCAAGAATTCACTTAAAATCTAAGTAGATATATTTTCAGGATACTTAAATATTTATATTCAATTTTTAGGATGTGTAAACTTCCTCATCTATGTCAGTAATTTCAGTGAATTTACTGTGGTGCTAGAACTGTTAAGTAGCCAGAGTGCTTAGCTAAATGATATTTCCCATTTTTTTTCTATTTTCAAATTAAAAAATGAACTTCAAGCAACACACTGCTTTGTGTTATTTGTTAGTTGGGGCCTGGAAAAATCTTGAAGCTGGTTGGCAATAAAATTTTGACTGGGATAATGTTGTTATAACACAACCCAAATCTCTGAGCAGTGTGAGATTGCAGGGGTGCCAGGAGCTCACCCAGGGTTTGTGTTTCCTTCAGAATGAGGTACAGCAAAAATGTGTAGTCTTTATGAGATATGGTTTATTTACACATATATACAACATGAGCCTACGATGAAGGGGTTCACAGCATTAACACCTCAAGAGGGCATTGGTTCCCCCATAGCCGCATCCTGGGATTCAAACAGAAATCAAACATCACTTTTGACTCTCTCACTTCCCAGCTTGCAGCTTTTCTTCCTGCTCACACCACACAACTCTCAACTCTGGCCTTTGACTTTTTAACTATCAGTGATTTGAGGGAGGGGGCCCACTCATTTGCTGTCTGGCACAGACCCACTTCCTTTGTTCCCTTAATGACCCATCATCTCACCACAAAGTCAAGTACTGTATGGTTATTTTGGAAATTTGAATCCTTGATTAGATTTTAATGCTTGCTGGATTCAGAAATTACCCCTTCATGCTTTAACGAGTCTCAAGTTTACTAGATATATTTGACTGTAATTTCCCACAATATGTTTTTGTATGCACATGTTTTATGCAAATTTCAGTACAGCAGTGCTTCTCTAGTGGAAGGGACTTCCCCTGAAGGTGGTGGACTCTCCTTCCCAGCGAGCTTTTTCAACAGAGGTCGGATGGTCTGCCAGGGATTCTTTAGTTGTGATTCCTTCCTTTAGGGGTCGGGCTAGATGATCCTTGAAGGACCCTCCCAATTCTACCATTCTGTGACCCCCCCCCCCAAGTAAGAACAGGGAAGGCTGGGTGTAGATAACAGGCAAGACCCAACACTCCAAACCCAACAACTCTCCCCAGTGCTAGTCACTGAGCAGCTGCAGAGAGAGCAGGGCAAACCAAAAAGGCGCGCGGTATTTCCGCTCCCACCAATCAGAGCCCGACTGCAAAGGTGCGGGGAAACGCCGATCACGCCCACTTCTGACGTCAGTGCGGGCGGCCTGAGGCAAGATCCATGGCTGCTTCCGGGAGTGGCTCCTCCCCTTTTGCGACGTTATGGACGCCGTGCGCGAGGAGCCGACCCAGGCGCTGTTCGCTTGGGTAAGTTCCTGTGGCGGCGCCAGGAAAAGGGCGGAAGCGGCAGCCCTACGGGTATATGTGGCTGGCGGGCGGGCGGGGAGGAAGAACGGAGCGAGGCCGCTCTTTGCACTTTACTGCTGGTCGGGTGGGATGATAATGCGCTGGTCCTCTGCAAATAAGTTTCACGGGCTCCGGCGGCGCTGCTTTGAGCTCGAATCGAGCTGTTGACATGGTTTCCTCACACACATCGCACCAGCCTCCCTCTCCCCTTCCACCGCCCTGACGGATGCTATTGGCAAACCCCCGTCGAAATATGCAAGGCGCTAGTCGGATTTGCTGTTTGGTGTTCCCCCCTCCCACTTTAATAAAACTAAAATAGGAGCAGGCTCTGTGACAGGGTCTCGTGACAGGCAGCAAACCAACAGGCGAAGTTCCATGGCTTCAGCTCTGCCGTTCTAGGCGCACATGCAGTGCCGCATTTACGTATAAGCTGAACAAGAGTGGGGCCCCCCAAAAAAATTAAAGGGAAAAAAGCCTGGATGCACATTTCCAAAATATAAGATAAAAAACAAATAAAATAAAACGTACCTACAGCAACAGTGTTTTGAGTTGTGTAGGCTCCTATGGTGTAAGTAATGGGCCCCGCCTGCTAGTCTGCTCCCTAAAATATCACTGGTTTTAGATACCTATTAGGTCCATAAATTACCAGATACCATATATTCAACACAAAAAACAGTGACAATTTGTTGTTGACAAAGGACAGCTGGACATATAAAGGGCCCCATTACCTTCAGTAGCTTAGGGCTTCGTCAATCCTAACTGTGGCCCTGCACATAAGGCATCCCAGATTCTCTCGTTTGGAACAGCCAAGCCTCTTGTTGAGTCATCCTGTTTTGAAAGGCATAAGCTTCTGCTTGCAGGGAAGACAGCAGAGCCCACTGCTCACAAGCGTGAACTAGGAACTCTTTGTTGATGTTTTAAATCCACTTTAGACACCCCTCAAGCACCAAGAAGGACACACCTGCTGAGAGGAGGACCCTTCAGATGACTCAAGTGAATCTTGGGTCCCCGTAAGGTGTTTAAGCCAATGCTGCTCCCTGTTGCCCAGGGATGGAAGTGTCTTCTGATTTTCATGGCCCTCCCATCCTGGTTCTTTTGCCCATGGCTTGTGGGGAGTGATTAAAATGTTTTGCTAGGCCTTGGTGTCTGTCCATCTGCCACAGTAGAGGCCATTTTTATTTGCCCTTAGAAATTTGAGGTATAAACAGCAGCATGTCTCTGGGAATGTGAGTCCCCTAACCCTAGCTAATATCCATGCGTTGTGGAGAACGGAGCTTCTAAGTCATCAGAGGTGGATTTATGGATAAATTCTCCAATTTAATATTTAAGCATGGCTGTCTGTCCCTACCCACTAGGTGTAGTTGTTAGGCGAGTATTCCAATAAGATCTGGGAGAGTTAGTTTTGAATCTCCATGAATCTAGCCACCATTTCACAGCCTAATCTACAGGGTTGCTGTTAAAATAAAATGGTGAAGGGGAAGACCATGTGCCACCTTGATCTTGTCAGACAGATGAAATATAAACAGATGGCAATGTGCATTACCTCACTTAAAAATGTGGCTAGCCAGCCTTGTGTTTCAGGGTCTCCTCATTCTGCTGAGTGGGTGTCTGCCCTAAAGTCTTCTCCCCATGCCATTATTGTACTATAAGTAATGCATGTGACATGCCTAGGTATAATTCTGGTGGAGCTGAGCAAACTGAATTGAAATGGTAAAGAGTTTTGAGCATTGCCTCCTTAGCTTTAACTTCATGTTTGCACACATGCCACAGCTGTCCAATAAGGCTAAATATTACAGGATATAATGCCTTCTATTCTACTCTTGGAGCAGCTAGTCTGTTTCAGAGAGCATAAATATTTCTCAATGTGCAAAAAAAGCCAGGATTATAACCACATGTCAAAGCAAGCTGTTAAGACTTGTGGTTCTTATTAAACAGTTTTTCTGTATCAGATAGGAAACTTTGCAGACAGGCTTAAATCAGCTTTAAAAAAAAAAGTTGGCCCTGAAGACATATGCCAAACCTGAGATGGCTGGGATGTGCATATGTTTCCCCCACTTGCAAATTATATCTCATTAGCAGCATTTATACGACTTCAGAAATACTTCTTAGGATGACGTATGGAAATGCCCTAAGGTGGCCAAGATTTGTCTTGCCGGATAACACATAATGACATTTCATTGTAAAAGTAATGGATGGATGTTGTAAAATATATGTGTATTGGCTCCTGAAATTATTTTTCAGAAGTACCTTTCAATGAAATTGATGTGACTTGCTTCCAAGTAACAGCCGGATCGAACAGATGCCTGCCAGTTTTAGGCTTCCAACTTGGGGGGGTGGGTAGTTGAATATGAAATACACATATACTTAGCCATTCAAAAGTGCCATTGGCAAGAATCTTAAAAGATAGAGCTCTCTCCCTGGGGAGAAAGCCCAAGGGCTAGTGGTTCTAATGAGACTTATGTTACAATAAGGTCTAGACTGATTTGCACCATTGACTTCCTGAGTCCAGGAGACTGTAAAATCCTCAGCTGCAAAGCACAGAAGTGTACAGAACTGCTGTAAAAAAAAAATCTTTCTGATGCTACACTTGGACTGATTATGTCAAACCCTTTGCAGGATAGTGCAACAGTTAGAATTGCTTCAGGCAAGTCTCCTTCCATGTATAATTTCAATTAATTACTTTTTCATCCTTATTATTGATTTTTTTTTTAAAAAAGAGTGGTTGGGTCTCAGTACTGCCACTGCTCATACCATTAAACTTTGAAGGATTTCCTTTCAATGCAAAAACGTGCAGACCAGAATCTGCATGATGTGGAGAGAGTACATAGGGAGATTTTTTTCTCCTCTCATACTAGAACTCAAGGCCATCTAATGAAGCTGAATGTTAGAAGATTCAGGACAGACAAAATGAAGTATTTTATCACGCAGTACATAGCTAAACTATGGAATTCATCCCTACAGGATGTAGCAATGATCACCAACCTGGATGGCTTTAAAAGATGTTTAGACAAACTGATGGGGGGCAAAGCTATCATGCCATCATGGCTATGTTCTACCTCTACTGTCGGGGACAGGATGCCTCCATACCAATTGCTGGGAATCAGGAGTGTGGAGACTGCTACTGTCCTCAGGTCCTGCTTCTGGGCTTCCTATAGGAAACTAGTTGGCCCCTCTGAGAAGAGGATGCTGGGCTAGATGGGCCTTTGTTCTGATCCAGCAGGGCTTTTCTTATGTCCTTAGGGAGCAAACAGCTATGGACAACTGGGTCTTGGTCATAAAGAAGATGTACTCCTGCCCCAGGCCCTTAAAGAATTGCCCTGCAGTCAGAAGAACATCACAAGTATTACTGGAGGAGGAGGACATTCTGTAATTGTTACTGGTAAGAAACTGGCATTTCTGTTTCCTGCCCATAGTATACTTGCAAGACTTAATTTTGTAACTCTGTTGTTGATACCCATATACGACTTCATGGTTGCTTAAATTTCTCTTTCCATCTTTCTTTAAAATGAGATGATGAAATGCTCTTTATGTCATCAAATGGTGGATAGGGTTTTTGGATTTTTGCTGCTTTGCTGTTCTTCATCATTTCTTTTGTGTGTGTGTGTGTGTGTGTGTGGAGGGTGCTGATGAGCTACTCAGTGACTCAAATAATGGTAATGAGCTAATTTAGGACAAATCTGCATGAGACTTATTTTGGGATCAGATGTGCCCATGCAGCACGTACAGTCCTCCACATTTTGCATGTGCTGGGGCTGCATCTGTGATGGTCTCCTAGCTGTTCAGCACGGAGCCTGTGCTGTTTAAGTTGTAAAGTGAAAGGCCCCAGTTGAAGCCTTGGAGACGTAACTGTAGCGTTCAGTGTTGTTTCCCAATGTGATTCATTTTGTCTTCGGACTGGCTAGTGTCAGGATGAGGGACCTGTGCCCCTCCGGATGCTGTTGGACTCCTATAAGCTCCATTCACCATGTGAATGGATGGTGTGACTTGGAGCCTGACAACATCTGGAGCATCACAGGTTCCCCATCACTAGCCTAGTGCTTCAGTCATTTCTGGAGTACAGTTCTTTAAATGAGAAAGAGAGGACTGTGCATTGTTAGTATGAACACTCCCTCAAGTTTTCTAGACAAATAACAATTATTGGGTCTTAAAGTGCCAGTGAATATTGGGTCAAAATATGCATATGTTTTTATTTTGCATATGTTCCTGATAGTATTTGTTCATTTTGCAGACACTGGAGAACTCTTTTTATGTGGCCAAAATAAAGATGGGCAGTTGGGACTTGGTCATACTGAAGATGTGGAACATTTTACATTATGCCTTTCCCTGTCTGGTTGTCCTGTTGTACAAGTTGCCTGTGGCTGGGATTTTACCATCATACTTACAGGTAAAACAAGCAACTAGGCGGAAACAAGTGTTACATGATGTGAAAGCTCCAAGCTTTATCTGGGTCTCCATAAGCGTTCAAAAGCTTTACAGTGAGCTATATGTAAAATCACAAGGCTATAAATTGTTGACTTTTTGGAAATGGAAGACTGTGCATTCAGTCGAGTGCTGCTGTAGCATAATGGTTAAGAAAATGAGCTGTTAGCCAAGACAGTTAGCCTTGACCTTGCACTTGCCCCATGGCCTTAGTTTCATAGGGCACTGTGTAGCAAAGATTAGATCCAGTGAAGTTTGGAAGTAAATGGGTCTTAAGTTAGTAGTAGTCTTATTTCATCACCATCAATGAGGCGTAGATGTGACTTTTAATAAAAATGAACCTGTTTCTTACTAGTGGGGAAAGGGACTACAGTGCCCTAGGTATCTCCTTGAGGTAAACAATAGAAATGTGAAGATTTCCAGTGCTGTTCTATCTTGCAGGAAATGGTCAGGTGTTATCTTGTGGGTCTCATTCTTTCGGACAACTCGGAGTTCCTGATGCTTCAGGAGGAAATGCTATCCCACAGAAAATTAAGGTGAGGTGCTATCAGCACAAACATTTGAATTCACCATTATGCCCAGTTGTATGATGATTCCTTCCATATGCCACTTCACTGTGGATCAACAGCTTTTGATGTTTCCTTTGTATCATGCATGCTGGACTACACGTTCATTAATCGGTTCTGAAAATTTCAATAGCATGGCTAAAAAATATTGTTCTGTATTGTAGAGTTGTCAAAGAGAATGTAAATATGTTTTTTCTTCCTTGTTCCATAGACTATACAGGACAAAGTAGTGAATGTTGCTGCTGGGCTCAGACATGCAGTAGCTGTAACTGGTGAGTTATTAATACAGTACATAGTTCCTTACTAAAAGTTGCAACCATGTAACAACATAAAAACTGTTACACTGTCTCAGATGATGGGTCTGTATCCGCAGCTTTAATTGTTATGTGATTTAGAGGAAGTTGTGAAGCAATTAAAAATACTTCATCCCCAGTTATTCACTGACAGGCTAATACCTCAGTCTCATATACCTTAGAAGCCTGCTTATAATCACTTGCTGTTACCCTACTGTTCCTCATCAGGGTGGGTTGATATTTCATGGTAGTTTGTAAATTAATTAGGAAGGCCTGATAGCGACATAGTTTCTGACACCATGCAAGCCCCAGTAGAGTGTCTGAGGTAGTGGTGCATATTTGGCTGTGGGTTTCCCCCCAAGAGCCAGACAGAGAGGCCTAGAGGACCACATCTGGTCCCCAGGCCTGAGGTTCCCCACCTCTGCATTAGGAGGGCCACTTGGGTTTGCAGGTCACCTTGGTATACATAGCTTCAATAAGTGTCATAAGTGTACATGGGCTTGTCATCATCACTTAAGGAGTGATTGATAAGGCACAGTCACAGAGAGAATCTTCAACTGGCAGAGCTTTGTCATAATTACCAAATAAGTGCAAATGGCCTGTCAGCAAATTCCATGCAAGTTTCTCCTGTGGTTTATGACATTATTTCCTGGACTCTTGAGAAGCTTACAACTGTTTCAGAAATTACAGAGGGGCAAACCTGAATCTGCCACCAAATCTCCAGGAAGCTGCAGCTAATTGCAGCTCCGTCTATGTGTGTAATAAACATTGGCCTTATTCATTTATTACATGAGGTATCTGCTTAATATATTAATGTACACCTTAAAAACAAGATGCCTGACGTTGTCTCGAACCTAGCATACTATTATTTGGGGCGTTGAGAATTTCTCCTGCTAGATTGTTTTGTTATTCTATAATTTATGTGTTAATAATAATAATAATAATAATAATAATTTATTATTTATACCCCGCCCATCTGGCTGGGCCTCCCCAGCCACTCTGGGCGGCTTCGATAGAAACCAAAATACAGTAAAATATCACACGTTAAAAACACGTTAACGTTTTCCAGGTTAATATTTGCATTAGTAAAAATAGTAACACCCCCCACCCAATGTCTTAGCAGGGGAATAGCCTTTAACATGAATATTTCATTTTCCTTTTGCATGTACATGCTGAAAAGAAAATGGTTCAGTCTTCCAGTGGGGAGTTGGCATGGCATCTCAGGCGAAGCGGGCATGCCAAGGACAGATGGTTCCATCTTTTTGGAGGGCTAAAGAGCCTTGCAAAGTAACAGGTTTGTTATCTAAATATTTAAGGTATGGATCAAGCATGTCATGTGCAAGCAAGGGGTCCACAAATTTTGGCTTGCCCTTAGTAGCCAGCCATTATTTGTGGCTATACCCAATGATACTGATCACTCCACTCCTAAGTCCTCAGATGCTGCTTTGTTGTTGCTGTAACAGCATGTATCGCATTCCCCTAGCACTCTCTGATTCCATTCCCAATCAGCCCAAACACAAACCCCAGCCATATGCTTGGCACATGAGACTCTGTCTTTTGCAGAACACATGACTCAGCCCAGAGAATCCCAGCCACAGAGAGAGTCAGATGTAGTGTTTTAATGGTGAACTTTTGGATGTTGATCTTGAACTGTCTTTATTATTATTGTTGTAATGCTTCTTGCCATATAAGCTTTTATCAGTAAACACCAGCACCTTGAATTGGTCCTGGAAACTAACTGGAACCTACTGTCGTTGACATAAAACTTGTGCAACATGATCTAAGAAGAATCCACTAGGAAACAAATTTTGAATCTCAATTTATTTGCTTTCTTTTCTGAAGAAGAGAAGTATGTTGCAATCTTTATAAGTACAGTCCCTTCCCAGTTGGATTTTTCAGAAGTTTTTCCCCGGAGGGCCTCAGTCAGAGGGAGAAAGGAGAGGAATGGAGGGAAGAGAGAAACCGTGGGAAACAAATGGTGAATGAAGAAATAGATAGTTTGCACCCTATCCTGGCCTTCAGGTTCCTCTTTGTCAGGAACAAGATACAAAACACATATTTGTCCTTGTCTCAAGAAGAGTGGGAATATGGATTTATTCTTACAGCAGTTAAAATAAAATATGTTAACGCTGGGAATTGGTCTGACAGTTTCTCATGTACTTTGAGGTTATGTTAAGATGTTTACATCACAAATCTCTTTTGTCAAATAACATTGTTTGAAAACTCTTGTTATCAGGTGGAGCTGGTGAAATAGATATACAGTGGTACCTCTGGTTATGAACTGAATCCCTTCCAGAGATCTGTTTGTAACTGGAAACCGCTCTTATCCTGAGGCATGCTTTCACTAATGGTGGCTCTCGCTGCGCACACACTTCTAGTGCGCAATTTCTGCTCGCATCCTGCGGCAAAGTTCGTAACCAGGAGCAGCTACTTCTAGGTTAGCAGAGCTTGTAACCTGCAGTGTGCGTAACCAGAAGCATTCGTAACCAGAGGTACCACTGTAATAAACACACAGATGGCACTTCGAGACGTTATTCCTTGTGCCCAGGAATGGGAGTTCTGGTCATTTGGCCAAGCTGGCAATGGGAGCCAGTTGTATGCTCGGGAACAATATACCTTCTGTTGGGAATGTTTTAAGCATTATGATCCCTTCCCTGCCTCCTGGACACTGATTGCTGTTAGCAGGTTGAACTATCCACTGTCCATTGTGGCTTGCAGCTGCTGAATGCACCAGTTAAGAGCCAGTACCCAAAAAACTTGCAACCCTTTCCCCTTTCCCGTTTTGTGGAATGCAGAATAATAAGCCAAATCAAAATGTATTTTAGGTCTGTTAACATTATTAGGCTCTGCACAGTAACAATATGTTCCTTAGCTCATCCACACCTCCCTCTCTCTCTCTCTCTCTCTCCTCTTGGCAGTGTTGTTCTCTCCTTGTGGCCTTGTACTCTTCTCTGATAGCCTAATTAACCACCCCATGGTTGTTGAAAGTTCTTCCATTTGTTAGTGGTCCCCCTTCTCTTTTCTTTAATATCTTAGATGCATATAGATGAGCTCTGATCTATAAAATTAGTTGGGGAGGTAGTAACCTGACATGGCCCAAGTAGCTTCCCAAAGAGCCTGCACAAACAGCTTTCGTTAGCTTTCTTATGCAGCTGTGTGTTGTGGTGTGGCATTCTGTATTGCAAAGGGCCTTTCTAAAAGGAAGTATCCCTCTCCAGCTAACAGAAAATAATGGAAACAAAACAAATTCCTTCCAGTAGCACCTTAAAGACCAACTAAGTCAGTTCTTGGTATGAGCTTTTGTGTGCATGCACACTTCTTCAGATACACACATGCATGCACACGAAAGCTCATACCAAGAACTGACTTAGTTGGTCTTTAAGGTGCTACTGGAAGGAATTTGTTTTGTTTTGACTATGGCAGACCAACACGGCTACCTATCTGTAACAGAAAATAATGGGTTATTGTCCTAGGTCTAGAAAACATCAAAGTAAAGAGCATCATTTCTGGGTCGCATCATGTCACATCACTCACAGGTGAGTTTCTTTTGTTTGGTTGGCTGTAGCTTTGGACAAAGTGAAGTCTGTCTGTTGAACCATGAAAAATATTTTGTCTCTGAGACTAGTTCATCCCCTTTCCTGTAAGATGTGTGTCCCCGTTTTTGTTCAGATTTAATCTAGCTGCCCTCATAACATGCTTCCTGCTCCTGCCACATTTAAAACAGGCTTGTGACCCTCCTCGAACAAAGAACATGTATTGCATAGAGAATTAAGTTGAAGCTCTAGTTGTATACACAGAA
Source organism: Podarcis erhardii (assembly GCF_964252035.2). Classification (NCBI taxonomy): domain Eukaryota; kingdom Metazoa; phylum Chordata; class Lepidosauria; order Squamata; family Lacertidae; genus Podarcis; species Podarcis erhardii. The sequence goes on along the minus strand of NC_138497.1, from coordinate 73,896,309 downwards.
ATATATGCTTTTTGTGCCTGTAGAGTCTGTTGCCACTTAAAAAAACTGAGCGCATTACTTTTCTTAGAATGTTTGTTCATCTGTTTCAAAAGACTAGACATAGAACAGATGTGCAACTGTAAAATGACATTTAGTCAACATTTTTGTGTCCTTTAACTTCCTTTTTTTAAAAAAATATGTTCCTTTTCTTCTTTAAGATGAAGGAGAGTTATATGTCTGGGGGAGCAACAGACACAAGCAGTTAGTGAGCAAAGACGATTTTCTTTTGAAACCCAAGAAGATAGAAACCCACTATTTTGGGGGCGAAAAGGTCAGAAGAGTCTGGAATGGATGGACGCACATGGTGGCACAGACAGGTAGGACATCAACTGCGGATGCTGCATATAAAAATACTTTGTTTACCGAAAGCGATGTTTGGATGGTTTCTAAAAAAAGTGCTTTCAGGTTGAGTTGTTTGGATAGTATGGCAAAACCCTGCATCTAGAAATGTTGGAAATGTGCGATTTAGGCTTTAGGGCTGAACTGTGTTGGTTCCCCCTCCCCAAAATTGCTGAAGTTCCCAATTTGATGGTTGTTCTGCCAGTGCAAGCATTTCTGCTTGTTCTGCTTGACAGACAGGGCGATTTCCCTCTTTCCCATGCATTGTTCTGGGAGTTCTCCCGACCCTCCAGTGCAGATTTGTGGGAGGAGGGAGTGGTCTTGTTGAGCTGCCAGGAGTCCTTATGCTGGCTTCCACTAGTGCACTGGGCTAGGTGAATCCAGCTCCAATTCAGAAGTAGTACCTGGGATATGAAAGGAAGAAGATGGCAGGTGTGTTGCACGAGTTGCTGTTTGAATAGCTTTGCATCCTTCTGAGGACCAGTAACCAGTTGCCCAGGGAAACTCCCTCCCCAAAATAGTAGCCTGTTTCAGTCAAAACACCCCCACCAGCAAAAAAATACACCACCCCTAATTTAAATTTTAAAAATTTAAAATTGAGAGGGGGTCTTGATGAGTGCCAAGGAGGGTATATGAGGGTGCCATGGTGCCACCTCTTCGCATGTGCTCTGTGTTTGCAGGCTGCATTGTCAAAAGGACTCCAGAAGTGCGCAATCAAAGCTGAAACTTGCTGCTTATCGTTTATATTTCTCATGATGATGAGGCTGGGCTCTGTAATGCTCCCGATGTAAATTAGGTTACATAAGGATAACATAGAAGTTGTTTGACTGAAGGCAGTCCTAAATATAGCAGAAGGGTGGTGAAGAACAGGAGAGAGAATGATAGTCTTAAGCCTTACAAAAGGTGAGTCATCCTCAGTTCAGAACAAGTGCTTTCCACAAACTGGTATGGCTGATAACGAAGACAGCTTTAATTAAGGAAGTTTATTTATCTCGGTATTCTCTCGAATAAATCCATTAATCCGTTTGTCATGTACTATCAAATCAAATTACTGTAAAATTGGGTAAAGAAATTCTTGGTACAACCAAAGACTTACAAGCTCCTTCCCCAGAAGGGTTATTTTTTAAAACACACACACACACACACACACACACACACACACAGAGAGAGAGAGAGAGAGAGAGAGAGAGAGAGAGAGAGAACACTCTCTATCTTACATTGTTGCCTCCTGTAAAAATCCAATGGGAGCTGTAAAGAGTCTCAGAGGAACGATGCACCATCATGCCTCTGGGGAAACAGCACAATAAAAATCTTTTATTATTTATTTTAAATATTTTTATCCTGCTATTCAGCTGAAAAAGACTCTCAGAGTGGCATACAACGATCAACAACAACAACAGTTTTCTTATTTGTACCCTGCCTATCTGACTGGCCCCAGCTGCTCTGGGTGGCTCCCAGCATATACAGAAGCCCTATAGGCTTCCAGTCTAAAATGTATTTAGAAAAGGAAAACGGATGGGGAGGAGGAAGAAAGTATACTCAGACATTACCTCTTATTAGTTGGGAAGGGCTGAAGCAAGCTCCCTGCAGCTGCTCCTCCTTCAGCTCCTTCAGGCCAGGTTGGGCTCCAAAATTGCTCCTGCAATTTGTCAGGGAAGGGGTAAGGGGAAGATTGACATCAGGAGGAAGAATGGGGAGGAGGAGGATCTACATTGGTATTTGCTGCCCTGGTGAGCCCAGCCCCTGAGGCAGTCGCCTCTCCTTGCCTCATGGGTGGGCTGGTCCTGAATAAAGATCTACACCACATCTGCTGCCCTTGTGGATCCTGCTGCCCGAGACAGCTGCTTTACCTTTACTTTTAGGTGGGCTGGCCCTGGTAGGTATATTGGCCTTTTGTACTAAAAACAGCAAGACAATACCATCTGTATACTTGCTTGAGAGTAACCCCACCAAACCTAGTGGGCCTTACTTCTGTGTAGGGTTGAGAATTCTCCTCTGAGGTAGCCATGGTGAAAACTGAGAAAGGAGGATCTTTCTTCCCCTTAATTGTTCATCTAGAACATATTTGTCTTTGCCCAACACCAACATGAGGCCTCCAACAGATTACTTGCTTTGGGGGAAAGGATTGTGTAGAAATTTAATAAGTAATAATAATAATAAATAACAGAGCTGAAGCAATTTGGTCCATAACAGAAAAAAAGTTGCTCACACCTGCTATAGACTGAAATTAAACTACTTGGTGTAAATCACTAGCATTCTTTTTGGAAATTAGCACTGTATTTTTCCTTTCTTCCCTACAGCTCATTTTCTCAATGTTAAATTGTAGTGTTCAAGTCCTTGAGGGACAATGTGGTGCAGTGGGTACATTACTGGGGTTTGTACATGGCAGATCTAGCTTCAAGTTGCTGCTAGTATGTCATTAAGTGATATTGGCAGAGGTATGGTATCTTCTCAGGAAGGCTTTCTTTATATCTCTTTCAACACCTTTTTAATGCGAGGAAAAGTCTTTAAAAAAACAAATTCCAGGCATTTACAATCCGAGGAACTTTACCATATGATTGTGTCATTGCCACTTTGACTATGCTCTTTATAAAGAACTGTTTGATACTTTATTATTGTATTTTTAGGATTCTGTAGTCCTCCTCAGGTATTGTAAAGGTCAAACCATGTTGGAAGTGTGGGGCCATGCACACGAACTCGCCGCCTCTACCTCTGCCTGTGCTGCGTTTAGTAGCAAGGTCTGAAGGAGGCTTGCAAGCATGTTCACTTGAGCAAATCGGGGACACCGATCACCCAGGGTTCCTGATCCTGGCGGGGCTTGTAAGAGTGCTCAAGCAAACATACTTCCAAGCTCCCCCCCCCCCATTGCTGCTGAATGCAGCAAGGTTCAGCCTCAAGGGAAGGGGGCTAGTGCCATGCCTCCGACACAGTTTGACTTGCATAATGCCTGAAAAGGGCTTGTGCTTTTCTTTATAAACTACCCTAGTAATTTGCATTGAAAGGTACTGGATACCTAAGCCTACTTCCTAAGGCAGTTTGCAGACCCTTCCACACCCCCCCCCAAGGTAAAAGAACATGTCTGTGGTAGTGGTCTTGATAGTATTTCATTAGGTCCTACTGACTTTCCTTAGACAATGGGATGATGTGAGAGATGGAAATTAGTGACTAAGATGGAAAAAGATAAGCCGTCAAACACTTTCCCTTCAGAGAATTGCGCCACAATAGATAGCACAGGTTGTGTGAGCAAGCTGGGGAGAGCTGGAGAGTTCTGGAAATGAAATGGCAGTGACCACTCCCTATTGTATTAAGGAGAGAGCTCCATAAACCTTTAGTAAAACCTCCCTGGAACCGCTGTATAATTTTATTATTATTATTTGTTAACGATTTCTTAGTTTACCAAAATATGTGCATTGTCTCTTTTTTTGAATTGTGCTTTCTACAGATCAATTGCATTTGTTGTGAGACATTAGTGTTGCATGGAGTATTAGGTTGGGAGGAAAAGAGGGGGACATGGTGAGGGCGGTGGGGTTAGGTGGTTATGCTTCTATTCTTCTACGTGTGGGGTTTTGTGTCAGCGTCACTTGTACGGATTCTCTTACTATTCGCTTGTTATATTTCATTGGTGCTGAGAGAGGGTAGGGGTGGCCTCGGGTGTGGCTATCGGGGTAGGGGTGGCACTGTGGTCTAAACCACAGAGCCTAGGGCAGGGGTCAGCAAACTTTTTCAGGAGGGGGGCCGGTCCATTGTCCCTCAGACCTTGTGGGGGGCCAGACCCACCCCCTCCTGAAAGCACCCCCTTCCCGAAAGGTCCCTGCCAGCCAATGCCACTCACGCCACAGCCGCTGCAGCCGCCTCCTCTTCGGCAGCGTCGGCGTCCTCCGTCTTGGCAGGGTGCAGAGTCCATGCCGCTGGCCTGGGCGGCGGAGGCAGCCTCCGTGCCGCTGCTGCTTCCTTCCCACTTGCCTGCTTCCTCCCACTTTGCCGCCTCAGTGGGAAGGAAGGGGTGGCACCCAGAGTCACCTGCGGCTTTTGATTGGCTGCAGGAGCTTTCTGCAGCCAATCAGAACCTGTGCCACATCACAGAAGTCAGTCTCCGCGCGGTGATGCCTCCGTGCCGCGCCTGTTTAGCATGGGGACTGACTGAGCGGGTGGCAGGGTCTGCAAGGTTTGCGGGCCGGATTAACGAGCCTGGTGGGCCATATCCGGCCCGCGGGCCTTAGTTTGCCAACCTCTGGCCTAGGGGCTTGCCGATCAGAAGGTCGGCGGTTCGAATCCCTGCGGTGGGGTGAGCTCCCGTTGCTCAGTCCCTGCTTTTGCCAACCTAGAAGTTTGAAAGCACATCAAAGTGCAAGTAGATAAATAGGTACTGCTCTGGCGGGAAGGTAAACGGCGTTTCCGTGCGCTACTCTGGTTCGCCAGAAGCGGCTTAGTCATGCTGGCCACATGACCCGGAAGCTGTCTGTGGAAAAATGCTGGCTCCCTTGGCCAGTATAGCAAGATGAGCGCCACAACCCCAGAGTCGCCTGCAACTGGACCTAACGGTCAGGGGTCCCTTTACCCTTTACCTTTAGGGTGTGGTTGGTTGTCTTTGGTTGGCGTAGTGAGATTTGTTTATGTGTGTGAGTGTGGGGTGGGTGGGTGGATTTTTGGATCAGGTTAGCCAGATTTATTCGTATGCTGCTGGCAGATTCTTGTTGTTTTGTTGGGCTATGTATGTGATAAAGGGAAACCATACCGGGATGAAGGCATCTTCTATTGGTCCCCATATCAGTTTCAGTTTATTGGTTAGTTTTTCTAGTAAGGCTATTTCCCATACTATTTGATACCATTGGTCCATGCTTACTCCTGACAGGTCTCTCCAGTGTCTGGCTATAATGTTTCTGGCTGCTGAGAGGAGGTGGGTTATGGGCTCTTTATAATGTGAGTGGGCATTATGATCTTGGAAGATGTTCAGTAGGTCCAGTTCTGGGGGGAACCGCTGTATAATTGACATTACCTGACACACTGGGAAATGAGCTGTACAAAAGCCTTGTGAGCATCCATTAAGTATGATTCATCCGAAGAGCAGTAAAAGATGGCACAATGTTCTTCCTGCTATATTAACAACCTCATCCTTGGCTAGGCTCTTAGGAATATTAATGATTTCTTATATTGGATTTTAACATATTCTCTCTCTTGTTTTCCATCCCCTCTAGTGTACCCTTGGAATCCCCTGTCAAAATCAGAATATTAAAGGGGCATGGAGATTCACCTACTCTTCCCATAAGTCTCTAATTCTTGCCATAAAAAGAGACAGTAGAACAGGGGTTTAGTTGGGAGCTATGTAGACGTTCCTTTTTAAGAGAGTCATGTCTCACATGATACTGTGAGAATCACAAATGCAAATGAGCCATTATCTATTTGTTCATTGTTTGGAATCCAATAGAAACCAATGTTGCTAATCTGATGAAAAATGCCCCCTATATTTAATAATGTTTTATGCATTTACAGATATAGTTAAACCTTGGAATTTGTATATAATCTAGGATGACTATCCCCAAATTGTTAAAATGTAGAGGGCTCTGTGTTGAAAAACATGTTCTCCTGTCTTCATTTTAATTGAGGACAGGGTCACTCCGTGATTCTAAACACACTTAATTGAGAAATGAACTCACTGATATTAACAAATATCAAATATCCAAACAAATGTGCTGAAAATCAAAATATTGGGACTACCTCAGATGTAGTTAATGCTCTTAGGACATCTGTCTAGGGCAAAGTCTTCCAACTGTGTGGTGGAGAACATAACAACCGAGTGTTTAGAATATGGAGTTGGTTTATGGAATCATAGATTCATAGAACTGTAGAGTTGGAAGTGATCCCAAGGGTCATCTAGCCCAACCCCCTGCAATGCATACATACACATACATAGACATAGACATACACTGTCCATAGCAACTGGCATCCCCATACAGTAGTGAGTTTCCAGCCCCCAGATGTATTATCTATTACCACTTAGCCATATGAATAAGCACTAGGGTTGCCAGCTAACAGACTGGGCAAAGTTGTTAAGCTGGTGTGTGTTTTTTTAGTTTTGCATAAAAAATTATGTTTTGCTGATTTCTACCTGGACATTGCTACCAACTATGGTATTACAGATATGTTTGAGACATATGGCAACCATTGCTATTTCCCATGTCTTTTTGTGGGCTTTTCAGAGGCATATGGTTGGCTGTTGTTGGAAACAGGATTCTGACCTGAGCCAGCAGGGTTTTTATTATGTTCTTTATTTGAAGGGCAGGCAGACCTAATCAGAATCATTAGGAAGTTACTGCACAATGGCTTTGATTCATGCAACGACTCTAACTAGATTAAAAAGGTAAAGGAACACCTGCCCGTACGGGCCAGTCGTGTCCGACTCTGGGGTTGCGCGCCCGTCTCACTTAAGAGGCCAGGGGCCAGTGCTGTCCGAAGACACTTCCAGGTCACGTGGCCAGCATGACAAGCTGCATCTGGCGAGCCAGCGCAGCACACGGAAACGCCGTTTACCTTCCCGCTAGTAAGCGGTCCCTATTTACCTACTTGCACCCGGGGGTGGTTTCGAACTGCTAGGTTGGCAGGCGATGGGACCAAGCAACGGGAGCGCACCCCGCCGCAGGGATTCGAACCGCCGACCTGACGATCAGAAAGTCCTAGGTGCTGAGGTTTTACCCACAGCGCCACCCGCGTCCCTTCTAACTAGATTAGCCTTGCTAAATTTGTGCCTTCCATGCTGACTGGGACTGATGGAAGCTGTAGTCCACAATATCAGGACACAGGGTTGGCAAAGGCTGTCACAGTTTCCCACCCCTCTGATACAAGCCAAAATCTCATAAGATTGTATGCTTTATTTTGTCCATTCTTATTTTACTTAATTTCTTTACAGGCCACATTAATCCCGCCAGTAACCCTGTAAAGCTCAGAGGTGGGGAACATTTAGGGTTGCCAGATGTCACCATACTACAACTTCCATCGTCCCTGACTATTGACCACTTTTACCTGGGCTGATGGGAGTTGGCATCTGATAATATTTGAAGGCCCATAAGTTCCCAAGCCCTGCTATAAACAAGTTGCTTTTATGGCACATTTTCCCACAGCTGGTGAACAAAGAGAAAATGCCTTACCCATTGACACCCTGTAATTTCCCACTTCTGAGTGGTAATTTAAATCCTGGTCTCTCAGATTCAAGTGCAGAACTCTAAACAGGAGGCCAGACGGCCAAGATGCCTCATCCCCACCCTTCATGTTTATATATCTCTTTGAAACAGAACGTGAAAATGATTGTGGTGTGTGTGTGTGTGTGTGTGTGTGTGTGTGTGTGTATATATATATAAATAAAGAGAGAGAGAGAGATGTGTGTGATATTATGCTTTATAGAATTGTACATTCATTTCTTTTGTGGATTTAAACTTGTTCTGCCTTGGCCAATGCTTTCTTGCTCACACAACTGAGCCACACCAGGTGGTGATCTATGGGTTTTCCACTTCTCATTCCGTCCCAAACACAGTGGCTGAGAGGTATTATTTCAGTAGAGACTGAGGCAGCTATGAGAACAAAGGCTTCCACAGAGAGATAAGTTGAAAAATGATATTTTTCAGCTTGGTTTTCTAGATAATGCTTAATAGATTGTCCAAAGAAATTCACTGAGGAGATTGAAATTTTCTGTTTATGACAATCACTGCAGACCCAATGGGCCTTGTCAAACCTAGTTACGCTGAATCAGGAATTTATAGTATATTATTCATTTTGATTGTCATTTGGCTCCCTCAGGGAAAAACCCACAAATTAAATTGTAAATGTTACATCGTATTACATCACATTAAACCTTGGTGCATACTTGAAGTGCCATGAGATTGACAAATTAAAATTATGGCAGTGAAAAACTTTAGCAGTAGGAAAGTACCGACTTTAAACAGCCTGGAGGCAAAGCTTCTTTGCTTGCTTCAAAATATGTATAATATTCCTGTTCTCCATCAAATGAGCAACAAGATGGCATGGTCTGATATGGTCTGATGTGTGTTTTAGGCAAGGCAGAGGTGAGATATCAAACTTGAGTGTCGGTGGTTCACAGCTTACCCACTACACTATTATTCTTCTACAGTAAAAGCTTTCCTTAATAATAATAAATAGCACCCCTAACATGCTTGGTGTTTTATAAAGTAGCACCAAAAACAAGCCATGTCCTATGGAACTTGCGATCTAAATTCCAACACAGGGTAGGTTTCAAGGCAGGGATGCGGGTGGCGCTGTGGGTTAAACCACAGAGCCTAGGACTTGCCGATCAGAAGGTCAGCAGTTCGAATCCCCACGACGGGGTGAGCTCCTGTTGCTGGGTCGCTGCTCCTGCCAACCTAGCAGTTCGAAAGCACGTCAAAGTGCAAGTAGATAAATAGGTACCACTCCGGCAGGAAGGTAAACGACATTTCTGTGTGCTGGTCTGGTTCGCCAGAAGCGGCTTAGTCATGCTGGCCACATGACCTGGAAGCTGTACGCCGGCTCCCTCGGCCAGTAAAGCGAGATGAGCGCCGCAACCCCAGAGTCGGCCACGACTGGGCCTAATGGTCAGGGGTCCCTTTACCTTAGGTCTCAAGGCAAGTGTCAAGGAAGACTTAGACAGTTGTCTGACTAGGAAGTTAGGCAATAATCTTACATATTTTTCTCTCCCTAAGACAAGAACGGCAAAAGGGAACCTCTCACCACCCAGATACAGCCAAGCCCAGTGCCATCTGGTGCCTAAACTGTGTAATGTCGCAATCCATGTGTGGATGTGAAAATAGAAGGAGGAAAATTGTGTGTTCAGTTCAATCACATACAAACCTTTCTGGCACATCTCTTATCTGAATATTTTAGTTACAGATAGGTAGCCGTGTTGGTCTGCCATGGTCAAAACAAAATAAAAAAATTCCTTCCAGTAGCACCTTAAAGACCAACTGAGTTAGTTCTAGGTATGAGCTTTCGTGTGCATGCACACTTCTTCAGATACCTGAAGAAGTATCTGAAGAAGTGTGCATGCACACGAAAGCTCATACCTAGAACTAACTCAGTTGGTCTTTAAGGTGCTACTGGAAGGAATTTTTTTATTTTGTTCTGAATATTTTATTCTATTTTAGTTGTACCAGTAGATAAAAATTGGAATGGCTATGGAAACACTGAACAAATCATTGACAGGTAGGAAGAGGCCCAACTGAAGCACAGAACTCTAGGGCAGGATGAACTCTTTGCCATCCTTTGGAGACATTCAGCTGCGCACAGACATGAACATCGACATCTGATGAAAGGAGAAGAACCAGGGCTAAGGATTACAGGGAGAAGAGCTTGTTGGGAGAGCATTGAGGACAGGAATGAATTGAAGATGGAAACTTCACAGTGTAAGGAGGGGGCTTCTCTTGACTTTCTGGTCCTTAGGGAGCAATAAGGGATTGCTAACTACATAACTTCTTTAGATAAAGCAGTGCTGGTAAATTGTCTAATTGCTTGTTGGAATTTGGCCAAGATTGGAACAATGAAAATCTGGCTTGTGGTGCTGCAACTACCCTCTAGAGGGCAGCATTGATGTCTACTTATTTTTATTTCCCTACCACCTTACTGTCAGCAGCTTAGAGCAGACAATAGATCTGTCTTCATCTGCGGTATTTGGACAATGGTGGATTGCAAAGGCAAGCAGTGCTTGGCTTTTCTCTTACAATAGCTGAGATTTTAAGTGATGGTAAATTCTTGCAGTGCTGCTTTAAAAACTAGCTCCAGGGGATGGCTAAAGCCACAGAACAATTAATAAAAGTGTTTGTAAAAATGACTGTCCACAAATTAAATTAGTAAGTGGGTCTGATAAACTTCATCAATTTTAAATTTTATGAAACTTGCTTATTAACCTAAATGTAGATGCCTTTTTAAGGATATTGAATGATGTCTGAGATAACCTACAATTTAATAAACAAATGCTACCACTTGTTCAAGTGCTCAAATACACAGAAAGGGATAGAGTGTGGCTGTTGGCTACACCTGTGCATGTGTCCAGTGTAATGTCTTAAGGAGTTGTTTGTGTATGAATTGTGTGTATCATTCTGTTCATACAATTAAGCTGAGATCATGTGGGCAGGGCATAGGCATAAATTCTCTCATATGCTGTTCTGAATTTGTTTAGGGCGGAAGCCTGAGGCCACAAGTGGCTACAATCCTATACCCCTTCACCTGCATGTTGAGACAAACATCTGAATAGTGTAAAATAAACTATACTGTAGGTACTGTAGCACACTATAAAATAAACCTTTGGTCACCCTGTGATGCATTTCCAAATACAGTAATGGCTAATGTTTTGGCATCCTTGCCTTCTGAAAGAGATGAGCAGGTTCATCATTTCCTTGTCCTTTATATGGTTTTTTGTTATTAATATGAGAAACCAATGTCTTTCTTGAACCTTCAGAGCAACAGTTAAACTTGCAAGGATAATGAGGAGCTACATTTGTTTTTAATTGCATAACTATAATTAGACTGCTATCTGCATTTAGATATTGCTATTAAAAGTTTAAAAGTGAGAGGCGCACCATAGCTTGAATTTTAAAGAAGCCCAAGCCTTGGTTGGCGGTGATAAATAGCAAGTGTTCTTTGATTTGGCAGCCTGTCTTGCAACTGAACTGTCCACATGGTCAAATAGCTGCAAGATCTGGTGCAGGCTCTCGCCTCTTTCTGAAGTGAAGGAAGCAGGGGGAATTAGGAGAAGGGAGTTCACTATTTTGAGGCTTGCTCATAAGCTTTTCTGAGGAAAGTCCTTGTGTGAGGGCTGAGGTAGAAGGAGCAACAGCCAGTCTGTCTCAGTGCACGGGTTTCAGGGCCAGCCCCAGTGCTTTTCTTCTGGGGGACACGACGCAGGGGTACGCATACCCCTAATGATTTTGTGAATCTAAGTTTGGCCTCATTGAGGGGCACTATTTCAATATGAGTAGGTAAATGAGAGTACCCCTAAACATTTTTTAAGGAAAAAAGCAGTGAAGCAGGCACCTTTGGCGGAATATGCTGGGGGACAGGAAGTGGACAGAACTCTGTGTGCCATTCAACTCACCTCGCATCCTCTAAGATAGCTTCTGCCCACAGGTGCGATGGAGGATACTGAACTCAGCTTCTAGTCTGGACAGCTTCTGTGTTTGGAATGGGAAAGGCACCATCTTTTCCTTTGCCCACAGGCAGCAAAAATATTTAGGAGAGAATATTTATTTGATATTTATGTGCAGTTTTTTTCATACAAGCATTCTCAAAGTAGCTTACACAGAAGCATATTAAACTAATTTAAAGAATCATAAAAAACACGACAGCTTAAAAAAAACCTAAATAAAGGCATGAAGAGCAGCAGAAGGCAACAATTTAAGAACTTAACTTGCCTGAGCTTGAGGGAATAAAAATGCTTTCTCCTGTCTCTGAAAGGAAGACAAGTGCAGTAAAGAAATGGACCACCTAGGGCATGTTTGGCATGAAAGTCTGAAAGGGGTGTTTGCTTAGATGTACTTACAAGCTTCCTTATTGAAGAGAGCTTCAGAATGGGTATTATATGTCCTCCTAGGTGGAGTTTCCAGATCACTTTTATTTTTTTTATTTTTTTAAATTTATATCCTACCTTTCTTTTGTTGTGTAACCCAAGGCGATAAACACATGGTTTCCGGGCACTCACCTCCATTCAGACACTGACCTAACCCAGGCATGCTTAGCTTCAGCAAGATGGTAGCCTCATGTGCCTTCAGCCCATGGGACTTTCATTGTCAGGCCCCTGTTGCCACCAAGGCATTAATGACAGTAGCAGGCATCTCTTTTCCAGGAGGGGGTGCAACTAAAGTTGGTAAAATTCTACTACAGGACTATTGTTACCTGATCATTTAGGAGAATTGCTGGATGGACAAGTATTTTCAGACTATGAACCTGCAACTCAACAAGGAGTAGGAGCCCATCTGGGTAGAACTAGTATTTTATGACCAACTGGTCCACTGAGTCTTTCTCCCTAGCATGGCAAATCATCAGCTCCCTCTTGCCTGGGTTACCTTTTATCTATCCAGCTCATTACTAATCTCAGGTGATTGTACAGAAAAGCCTCTACCTTGAGGTAGACTGGAACTCGTAGGGAAAATGTAAGGAGAGGGGAATTTGAGAAATATGAACTGGGGAAGTAGGAAAAAAAGCTGAGTGTTAATTAACCCTTGAAGTCAGAAGAGGTTGGAGTGCATTTTTTTTTAAATAAAAAGCCTAGTTTCTTGTTATTTTTCTTACATTGCTGAGTTGCTGCTGTTTTCACAGTGATTAAGTTTTGTCTGGAGGACTAATGCTGAACAACTGCGTGTGTTCTATTCAGAAACAGGGAGAGTCTTTACATGGGGTAGAGGAGACTATGGTCAACTTGGATGGAGCGGGATGCTGAATGAAGGAGAGAGCGAGGATGGAAAGAAATCGACTGAACACTGTTTGAAAAAGCAAATCAGTGCACCTGTTGCAGTGCCCCGCCTCACTGGAGCATCTGAGGTAAGGAGAAACCATGAATTTTGTTAAGGTCAGACCTCTAATTATTTGTTTGTCTTGTGTTACTAATTTACCTTTTGAGCAAGGGCTATCTGTAGCCCTCAGACATTATACACTAGGAAAGAACATCCAAGCTGTGGTGGTAACAACTGCCATCTTGTACCTCTGTAGTGGTATCTATTGAAGCAGTCTCTGAGAAGATGGGACTCTGTTACATGGAAAATAGAAGTCCAGTTTCACGGCAGCAGCAATATAGAGAGAGGCAAACTTCCCAGATAAATTTGTGCATCTAAAAGTATATATTGGGTGGAATTCAAAATAGCGCCAAGGAGATTGTTCATCAGTGCAAGCATTTCTGTTTGTGAGATGGAACAATTGCCCCTCTTCTCCCCGTGTATTTTCTTCTGGGGGTTTGGGAAAGACTTAGGGAATGGGGTGGGGGAAAGCCCTGCTGCATTAACAGGGGTCCTTGTGGTGGCTTCTGCTAGAGTAATAGGTTAGTTGAATCCAGACGATGAAGATGATGATGATGATGATGGTTCCTTCTCTGTTCTTCCCCATGAGATCCCAGCATGGATTGCAATAATTTAAAAAATACAGTACTAAAACCAGTTAAATTGCAGTCAGGAGACTAGGGTGGGCTCTAAAATTTATATCTTGGTCATCCAAAGCCAGGGCAAGGTGGTGTGTTTTCAGCATACCATGGAAACTATATTATGAAGGTGTCAGATGCACCTGATAGGAATTTCACTGTTTAGGGGTTGCCACTCCCTCTCTACTCCAAATCTGAGCTTGGTGAAATTACCAGAGGGCCTCCTCTGCCTATTTCAACACGCCAGACAGTCCGTAGGAAGGGAGTTGGTCTTTCAGATATATTACTTTTAAGAGCGATCCTAAGTGTTGAGTTTTGTTTGACATAATCTGGATATGTCTGGCTATGTTTTCCCCCCACCCCTACTTAGTAACAGCATATTATATTTTAGTGCATCTGTAGTTCAGTTTTTCCATGTACATGTTCTGATGTACCATCTTTTGTGGAGCTGAGAGTTACAAAGGACTATGGACCTATGTTGTTGTTGTTTAGTTGTATCCGACTCTTTGTGACCCCATGGACCAGAGCACGCCAGGCACTCCTGTCTTCCACTGCCTCCTGCAGTTTGGTCAAACTCATGTTCATAGCTTCGAGAACACTGTCCAACCACCTCGTCCTCTGTCGTCCCCTTCTCCTTGTGCCCTCAATCTTTCCCAGCATCAGGGTCTTTTCTAGGGAGTCTTCTCTTCTCATGAGGTGGCCAATGTAATGGACTTATACCTAAATGAAAAAAGAAGTTGCCTAGAGTTCGGCCAATTAAAAAGAGCAACTTTAGAAACATTGAATACTGTGAACTCACGGGTGGGAGGAAGTGAGAGTTTGTTTTATTAATAAACATCTGAGTAAGATCAGCAGTGTTTAAGCTGCTACTGATATAGAATGAAAGAGCTTAAATGGCTGAATTGGATAGCTAAAACCTTGAGATGTCAGATATAATCAGATCATGAAGAACCTAAGTGTAACTGATTTTTTAAAATATATATCTATATAAAAACAATATTGACATTTTGGCACTAGCTGGTGGCAGTCACAATCCTGAAATGTAGCTAAAAATGGTACTGTCCCTTGTGGAGAATGTCAGAAGTAAAACACCTGAATACTTGGGTGTCAAATTCTTCTGCCCACATCAGCTTGAACTGTGACAAGAGGCATTTCACAGCACAGAGACCCCATCACTGATCACTGGTGACATCAATTGCAAATGCAACACTAAATCAAGGAAGCATTTTGCATATCAAATGCTTCTAGATTGGGTGTTCCCCCTGCCCTTAAAATAAAGGCTGTTTCTGAGCAGAGAAAAAAAATTCTGGTTAATTAACATATGCATTAAAATTTCACATTCCAAAGCAAGAAACATATATATATATAGAGAGAGAGAGAGAGGGGGAGAAAGAGTTTTTGAATAAGTTAATCTAATTAGTTTTTCTTTAAAAAGTTGATGGAACATGAAATTTTGTAGGTAGGAGTATTCTTCATCAAGAGCATTGTCTTCATGCTTTCTTCTACAGAAGGATTATCCCCTTGTGTACACCTATTAATGTTGCTGGCATATAGGAACACAGCAAGAAATTCCCGTAGAAACATTTTAATGCTCCTTTTTGCAGTTTATCAAGTCTTCCAGCAATGTGATAGCAAGGATGATGCAGCAGAAAATAATATTATGAGGCATGGCAACATTCATGCATACTTGCCTTTATAAAACTGTCTTTTTTCCACATTAGTGTTAAGTTGCCTGTCCTGGAATAGTTCTGGTTATCTTATTTTAAACATTTGAAAGCTGCCTTTAAGGGTAGAAGCACTTTCAAGTTACAAGATAAAAGTATAATATAATCAAAATAAATATGCATAATGAAAGCCACTTGCATTAAAAAAACAACAACACCCAGCCAGTTGTAAGCTAAACACAATCAGCAATGCAATAAAGCAAAACATACCTTCAAGGAAAAGGCAGTGAAAACAGATGGGTTATAAGGACTCTCCTAAATGACTGTAGGGAATGAGGATGACTTGCCCCCATCAGCAGTACATTTCAGAAGGATAAAATCACTGAAGGGGGGAAAAACACACACACACTTCTGCCCAACCTGATTATTCTGAGAGGCAGAAGGCCTCAACTGATGAGCGGCTGATATAGGGGAAGGTGCCCTGGACATAAGCGGTTGGCGGCTTTCAAAGGTTAAAATATATACTTTAAGATGGACACTAGAAGAGAAGAAGAGTTTGGATTTGATATCCCGCCTTTCACTCCCCTTCAGGAGTCTCAAAGCGGCCAACATTCTCCTTTCCCTTCCTCCCCCACAACAAACACTCTGTGAGGTGAGTGGGGCTGAGAGACTTCACACAAGTGTGACTGGTCCAAGGTCACCCATCAGCTGCATGTGGAGGAGTGGAGATGCGAACCCGGTTCCCCAGATTACAAGACTACCGCTCTTAACCACTACACCACACTGGCTCTAAATAGACTGCTAACTAGTGAAACTGCTGCCAGCTGCCTGCCATCTTCTTCTCTGGGCCCAGAGGCATTCTGGGAAATGAGGTTGGTGGGCAGCTGGAGCCTTGGCTGGCGCAGTGCTGTCACTGCCTCGCCATGTGCCATTCCTCTGTGGTATCGTCTGGGGAACCTCAGTGTCTGGCTGCAGGGTCCCATGAAAGTGCAAAGTGTACTTATTCACCTTATCAACTTATTCCAAGTTGATTAGCACAGGCACACTTTGGAAATCATTGAAGAGCTGTCACTGTGCTGAAGTAACATATAATTTCTCTTTATACATATGATTGCTTCCAACCTTGAGCTCTAATATTATTACCGGAATTCTAAACATATAAGGAGAAAATGCAAATATAGTAACAAAGTGGAGAAGTGTTCTGTTGCATTGAACTATATTCCACTGTAAATGACTGTGTTTGGTGAGGCAGATAAAATAAACAACACCAATATGAAACCTGAATAAGCATCAGATCTTCAATTCTGAACAGCCAGTATGGTTAGAGCACTGGACTAGGATCAAGGAGACACATGTTCAAATCCTCGCCCAAAAATGAAGCTGATAGGATGAACTTGCGTGATGCCTTGTCTCTCTGCCTAGCCTGTTATTAGGTCAATAATACTAATAATCTATCATAATCTATAATAATAACAATAATAATAATAATAATGGGATTATGGGTTTGTTTTGGTTTTGCTCGTTTTTATTATGCATATTGTTTTACCGTATTTTTTGCACCATAACACTCACTTTTTTCCTCCTAAAAAGTAAGGGGAAATGTCTGTGCGTGTTATGGAGGGAATGCCTACGGGTGGCAATCCTACAGATTTTCCTCCTCTAAAAACTACGTGCGTGTTATGGTCGGGTGCATGTTATGGAGCGAAAAATACGGTATTTTGTATTTTTATACTGTGAACCTTCCTGAGATCTTTGGATGAAGGGTGGTATACAAATTTAATTAATAAATAAATGAAATCAATACAATATTGATAACAACTTTTATCCAAATCCAGTCTATTGAATTCTGTTTGTGTTTATAGATTTTTGCATATTTTTGGGGGGAATATGGGTATCAGGAGTTTAACACATTTTGCTGTAAAAATGTGGACTACAAAGGCTTTCAGGGAATATAATAAGCCTTTGAAGCTAGATTTGCTATTCAGCTGCCAAGAGCATGTCTTCAGTACATTAGATGTATCACTAAGCTGATTACCAAAACCGTAGGTCTTAAGGAAATAGATAATGCAATAAGTGCATTTTTAATTGTCTGCTCTTTCCTGGTGCCCTGAAAAGTTAATTTTGTTTTAAAAACAGCTGATTAAAATAGCAGGAGGAAAATGATGATCTTTTCCCTTGCCTTAATATCAGCAAACTGAAGAGAAGAAAGGAAAAAAAGAGCAATTTACAACACAGCATCATTATTCATTGGATTGGCCAACTGGTGGCTTCTGGACTCTGAATTATCTGATCTCTGATGGCCCTATGAAAAATTTAGACAAACCATGGTAAAATGTTTGTTTGCGATTTTACCTATTAGGGAAGGGGAAGAAACTTTTTCAGGTGGTAAGAAATAAGAGAGCTGATAACCTTAAGGTTACAGAAGCTGGCCATCCCTGCTGCTTATCATGTTTATGTTTCAGAGACTAGGGTCCTGTTCTGTTTTTAATAAGCTCAGTGTAAAAGGAGAATAATCACACGGAAAATTTTGCATTGTAAAGATAGATCTTTAGGTGTGAGGTGATTTAGGTGCAGAATCATTACTGCCTCCCCTTGTTTTTGTACACTATTGTGCTTTTTCTGGAACTTTCCTCTTTAATCTCTGTCACTTATAGTAGGGACAGAGAACATGTGGCCCTCCAGTTGTCGGACTACAGATCCCATAATCTCAGACCACTGGCCATGCTGGCTATGGCTGATGGAAATTAAGCTTCTGAAGGGGCACAGATTCCCCATCCCTAATTTACAAGTCCATTTGTCCCAGGCTGTCTGTGACTATATACAGATGTGGCTGCTGCCTCATATCTAGTTTGGACCTAAAAAAGCATGGCATTTTCTGTTTATTTGTATCTGAATTCTCCTCAGTTCTGGTTTAGGTTTGTACTCATACTGAACAAGTGCTTTATCTTTGGAGGTGACTTTTGGCTTGTGTACAGTGTCAGTGTGGAGGCAGATTGGCTGCGAGCCAGTGAGGAAATAGGCTATTAACTCACACTGATTCCAGGCTTAGAAAGCCGTACTGAAAATAATTAGAACAAAGTCATAGAATCATAGAATCATAGAGTTGGAAGAGACCACAAGGGCCATCGAGTCCAACTCCCTGCCAAGCAGGAAACACCATCAGAGCACTCCTGACATATGGTTGTCAAGCCTCTGCTTAAAGACCTCCAAAGAAGGAGACTCCACCACACTCCTTGGCAGCAAATTCCACTGTCGAACAGCTCTTACTGTCAGGAAGTTCTTCCTAATGTTTAGGTGGAATCTTCTTTCTTGTAGTTTGGAGCCATTGCTCCGTGTCCGCTTCTCTGGAGCAGCAGAAAACAACCTTTCTCCCTCCTCTATGTGACATCCTTTTATATATTTGAACATGGCTATCATATCACCCCTTAACCTCCTCTTCTCCAGGCTAAACATGCCCAGCTCCAGTAGCCGTTCCTCATAAGGCATCGTTTCCAGGCCTTTGACCATTTTGGTTGCCCTCCTCTGGACACGTTCCAGTTTGTCAGTGTCCTTCTTGAACTGTGGTGCCCAGAACTGGACACAGTACTCCAGGTGAGGTCTGACCAGAGCAGAATACAGTGGCACTATTACTTCCCTTGATCTAGATGCTATACTCCTATTGATGCAGCCCAGAATTGCATTGGCTTTTTTAGCTGCCGCGTCACACTGTTGGCTCCTAGATCCTAGACTCCTAGACTCCTAGATCCTTTTCACATGTACTGCTCTCAAGCCAGGTGTCACCCATCTTGTATTTGTGCCTCTCATTTTTTTTGCCCAAGTGCAATACTTTACATTTCTCCCTGTTAAAATTCATCTTGTTTGTTTTGGCCCAGTTCTCTAATCTGTCAAGGTCGTTTTGAAGTGTGATCCTGTCCTCTGGGGTGTTAGCCACCCCTCCCAGTTTGGTGTCATCTGCAAATTTGATCAGGATGCCCTTGAGTCCATCATCCAAGTCGTTGATAAAGATGTTGAATAAGACCGGGCCCAAGACAGAACCCTGTCACTTTATTTAAAAACATTCCCCAAGTTTTTTGAAATTTTCTTTCATGTTTGCGGTTTAGACTTTTACATAAAAAGGGTGTGCTTTCTGCTATGTTAAGTAAGATAATGTTAACAACAAGTAACTTATACTAATTTTAATGGTTTTAGAATAAGCTTGGAGGAAACCGATATAATCATATACAGTCATACCTCGGGTTGAAGTAGCTTCGGGTTGAGTGTTTTTGGGTCACGCTCAAAATGATGTCACACGCATGTGTGGAAGCAGCGAATTGTGACCCACACACGCGCAGACGCAGGTTGCGTTCGCTTCAGGATGCGAACAGGGCTCCGGAACGGATCCCGTTCACATCCAGAGGTAGCACTGTAATGAGTAACTTAAAAGATCGGTACAGGAAAATCTTCAGTATAAAATCCTTGTCCCTAAAACCATGTTTTATAATCAGTGAAAGTGAGAGTTCACATACAAAAAATAAAAGTAATTGTAGAACACCAAAAGCTGCATATTACTTATATACAAGTTGCTGAAAACCGTAAAAGTAGAAATACAGTGGTACCTCAGGTTACATACGCTTCAGGTTACATACGCTTCAGGTTACAGACTCCGCTAACCCAGAAATAGTGCTTCAGGTTAAGAACTTTGCTTCAGGATGAGAACAGAAATCGTGTTCCGGCAGTGCGGCGACAGCGGGAGGCCCCATTAGCTAAAGTGGTGCTTCAGGTTAAGAACAGTTTCAGGTTAAGAACGGACCTCCGGAACGAATTAAGTACTTAACCTGAGGTACCACTGTAATATCAGAGAAGGTATTTTGCATAATATGAGGTTAATTCATAATAAAACAGACAAAAAGATATCACATAGTATGAAAATCTTCAGTTTTAGACTTTCTTTTGGATAGGTGAATTTGTGGGGTGAACTTCTGGAGCTTTCCTACCCAACTTGTAGGAAAGTGCCTTATATCAATACATGGTCCATCTATCTTGGTGCTGTCCATACTAACTAGCAGAGTCTCTCCAGAGATTCAGGACAGGAGTTTTTTCCAGGTCTACCTGAAGATAGGAAAGACTGAGCCTGGGACCATTTACATGCAAAGCTTCTGCTCTGCGGCTGATCTCCCGCCTTTTCCTTGCAAATGCCAAGCTGCTATGGTTGCATCCAGTGTTGAATATTGAATATGTAGCACTAACTAGAGAAATAGCTAAATCTTTATTTAACAGGCGCTGTAAGAAGTCAAGAACGAGACAGAGAGTGTGATCTGTGGTATAGGATCAATAGGCTGAATTGTGATGTTTTCCTTTTTCCTTGAAAACAAGATCCCAGAATATTGAGTACAAATCTTTGCATTATCTCGCACTGTTGTGTTCCCTAAGCCCTTCAGAATGCTTCTCTTTTGGGTGAGGCCTGTGAAGGTGCTTTTAAGAAGAGTGAATTATTTAAACAGTCAGCCAAAAGAAGCAGTGCTTTAGAACACTGCTGTACCTGAAAATTAGGACAGTGTACGGTTTCCACCACTGCCCATTTTGAAGGAAAAGCATAACACTAAAAACTATTTTGTTTTCCAACTGCACAGTGTAAAATTTATGGGAACAATCCACCAGGAATAGAATAGAATAACTTCCTAGGAAATTAAGCTCTGAGCCTAGGACTCAGATCAGAAGGTTGGCGGTTCGAATCCCCGCAACGGGGTGTGCTCCCGTTGCTTGGTCCCTGCTCCTGCCAACCTAGCAGTTGGAAAGCATGTCAAAGTGCAAGTAGATAAATAGGTACCGCTCCGGCGTGAAGGTAAACGGTGTTTCCGTGCGCTGCTCTGGTTTGCCAGAAGCGGCTTAGTCATGCTGACCTGGAATCTGTACGCCGGCTCCCCCGGCCAGTAAAGCAAGATGAGCGCAGCAACCCCAGAGTCGGTCACGACTGGAGCTAATGGTCAGGGGTCCCTTTACCTTATTTAAGTATTTAGCCAATGCTATCCCAAATGTCCAAGAGAGGTAAAAAGCTAAAAATATGAAACTTCTAATTGATACCTCCCTCCCTGGAATATATATATAACATATCAAAAGCTGAACATCACTCTTAATTTAGCTGCTAGAATAAAGCCAGATGATAGCACTTTAATGGGGGTTCTGAAATGACACACGACTGAAATATGTTCACTGTTGGGCAGAGTTTTCCTAAAAAATAATGTCAAAAATTAGGGGGTGTCTTATACACAGATACATCTCCCCCCATTTACTTAAATCTGAGTCCCCCCAAATAGGGGGTGTCTTATACATGGGGGTGTCTTATAGACGGAAATATACGGTATATTTTGCCTCCATTCATTTTCACAAAGGAATGACATGACTGAACAGGGATTTTGGTGTGCATGTTTGTGAATGAACTGTTCTGGAATGATATTTTAGGTTCAAAGTGCGCTAACAAAAACCACTTAGAAAAAACACAGTATTGGTATCTAAAAGTGGATGTGGCAAGATAAAAGCAAGCTAATAATACTCACAGGTCCCTGGAGAAGAGAGGAGGATAAAAAGGAGAGAGTACCTTTATCTGCAACAATATCTGAGTGGGAGAGGCTGGTCCATGGGGTTGTATGCAGTGCTGCAGCTTCACTCTCTTAACAAATTCCTGTGTCCGCACCAGTGCTGCCTCTTTCTCTCCTGTTCCTCCAGCCTCCCATGTGCCCTCCAAATTAGCTCCAGCTGGTTTGGGGGCCCACTGTAGCAGATTATGGGGACATAAAGAGGGAAGAGTAGAAACAACTGTCCAGTTATGTGAGTGGTACTCCACTCATACAACACATGGATGAAATTTTGAATTACTTAATCACACCATGCAGATCTTAATGGGGGCCTAGGTTGGCAATATATTTATCAAAATTAGTGGCAGTGTTCTAGGTGAGACCCTGTCCTTCGTGTGTGAATAAAAATAATCAGCCCTCAGTCAAGTTCGTCTAAAAGTGATCACATTTGTATTTGCTGTCAGTATTTGAATAGAACAAGTGGTATGGGGACAAGTCTCTGACAATGAGGTTTCCTGCTTGAAGCCCTGCAGTCTTTGACAGAACATAGTTAAGCAATTGATATTGTCCTATGACCTTACAATGTTCTGTTGATCAACAGCAGGTGGGCTACTAAGGTATATATACATGGACCCACCCTATTCTTCTGACAGTACTTTGTTTTAAATTGTTGTAACCTGCTCTGGGATCTTATGGTGAAGGGTGGATAATAAACTGAAAGAACAACAATAAACAAGCATCACCATCAACAGGTAATTGCTAACATTCTGGTTTTGCATCAGGCAAAAAAGTTAAAAGTGGTAAATGAGGGAAACTATTTAAAGATAACATGTCTGCCTTTGGAGGAGCGGTGTCATTAATGTGTTCTTTGGAAGTGTCTATCAGGATTTGGGGAAGTTATTTTGATTCAACTATTTCTCCTAGGCTACATTATTATTGATCCTATCTCAGCAAGCCAATCTGCAGCAGTATTTAAGAATCATTGGAGCATAAGAAAAATATCTCTAAGATGGATTTTTAAAATAAATAATAATAGTAATCATAGTTTTGACATACAGCATCTTTAAATTCAATGGTAATTTTTTCATTTCATTTAGTTCTGATGCACTAGTTCAGCTTGCACTAAAAATAGATGAAATGAAATCCATACCCCTCTTTTTCTCATCCTCAAAAACAACATAGATCCCCTCTTCCAATCACGCTTTGTTCCCGAGAGATAAATAAATGAGTATTTAGCAAATATTCTTTTCTACCAACACGATAAACTAAAATGAATGGATTTATCCCCTTTCCCCAATATGGTTAATTGCTTAAAATTCATGTTCTGCAGTTCAATAGTGATGATCAGAATGTGGTTGTATGTATGTCAAAGCAATGTTAACAACACGTTGTCCATTGAAATTGCAGAACTGGTGTTTGCAAGGTACTTTTCCAGCTTGCATGTTGCTAACTCTGTGACACTGGAAAGAAAATGGAGAAAAAATAATTAATATGAAGATTTTTGAGCACAATATGCTCCTACTTTTGAACACTCTTTACTATCCATTTCTCTAGTGTGACTCGTTTTAACACAGAGGCACTTGGATCTTCTTTTAAAACCATTTTTAAAAAAAACCCATTTAAGATTCCATAAACAGTACAGAAAGATGGTACAAGTTCTGCAGTTGATAAGCAAGGTGCCAACAGAAGAATGTGGATGTGCTTTGCACATACAGTTGCCAACATAACAAGTTGTGGAATGTAAATAAAGCTGGTCAGGAGGGAATTCAGGTTGAACTTGGAGATCATCATGAAATAAAGGGAATAATACGTGTTAGCATCAAAGCTTTTTTTAGGTGCTGTGCCTGAAAGATTGCAGGGTGCCCAGGTGAGACGACTAGTATAACATGCTGTTGCTGTCCAACCCTCATGATCAAGGAAAGCTGTTGCATTCTGTATCAGCTGTAGCTTTCAAATATTGATTCATCTTTTCATTTTTTTCCTGCTGCCTTTCAGTTCCAGCTGGGGCCCCCAAAGTAGCTAAAATTAAAAGCACATTGAAACCACATATAGTGGTACCTCGGGTTACATACGCTTCTGTAACACTTCAGGTTACAGATGCTTCAGGTTACAGACTCCGCTAACCCAGAAATAGTACCTCGGGTTAAGAACTTTGCTTCAGGATGAAAACAAAAATTGTGCTCTGGCAGCGCTGCGGCAGCAGGAGGCCCCATTAGCTAAAGTGGTGCTTCAGGTTAAGAACAGTTTCAGGTTAAGAATGGACCTCCGGAACGAATTAAGTTCTTAACCCGAGGTACCATTGTAGTTAAAATAACACATTTAACAACCATCCATGCATTTATAACAGCAGACAAAACAGCATTGTTATTGGCTAAATATAAATATAAATATAAATATAAATATAAATATAAATATAAATATAAATATAAATATATGGTGGACACATTTTCTTGTTTGATCTCTGAAAACGGAAGTGTTAAGAGCAGGATGCCATGAATGTACTACGGGACAATCTTGTCCGAATTCTGTACAACCAAAAAACAGTTGAATTTTTAAAAGTAGTTCTAAAACTTTACAGTATTTCGAAAGTACAAAATTTCAAATAACAAAGTAAACTTGTAATAAACTGAAAACAGCTCATGGTTGTGCTTCAGTGTTATATTTACTATTCCAATACATCAAGAAAAATACCATTTCCCCATGAATTTATTATGTTGATTTACTTGCATCCCTTTATAAGAGGCTAATTCAATCATTCTCACAAGAGCTGCATTTTTTTTCCTTATCAGGCAAGGCTTTCACTTTTCTTATTGAAGCTATTGTTGGTGTATCTATTTTATTTAGATGGCAGAAGTGCTGTTTCTCAGCAAAAGACCTTTCTTTTGTTTATCGGGCCACTTTCTTGGCACTGCCTTTATTTTAGTCATGCCAGATGGCTCAGAATTGGCCATTTGCCAATTGGCCATTTCCACAATTGCTGTCCGCTTTGCCTGAGGAGGTGACACCATCTGCCGAGTGGATTCCTTCCCACGTGTACTAGAAATCATTTGGGGGAATTGGATCACATTGTCGAATTCCTCAAGATGTTTGGAAATGTAATCTAGGGTTTGAATTGCGTATGCTGTGGGTAGCGCTGCAGCTGTAGTGCCTCAGTGAATTTCTACATCACTCTTTCCCTGTATTCCTGGACATGAAAGTGAAGGGAGGATTCAGGGTGCAATGTAAGGTCCTTGTTGGCCCCTTCATGTACGGTGAGCATGTTCTGCTGTAAGGGAATGGAGAACCATTTGAAATGCATACTCGTGGCATCATCTAGGGATGCAACGACATTTCTCAGTGGTTCCTGGTAGCCCCGAACACGGCCCTGTGGATTTGTGGCATTGCCTAACGGAAGCCTTACTACTTCTAGAGCCCTTCTCTTACTGCATTTTACCTTTTGGTAAGTTTGGGGGAAAGAGTGTTGGGAAGTCACACTTGTCTGGAGTCCATTTCATCAAAATGCTGAAGAAGTGGTCTTAAGCCTACAGAAGCTTATACCATAACGAATGTGCTGGCTTTTATGGGGCTGTAAGGCACATAGAAGTGGGACGCGGATGGCGCTGTGGGTTAAACCACAGAGCCTAGGACTTGCTGATCAGAAGGTTGGCGGTTCGAATCCCCACGACGGGGTGAGCTCCCGTTGCTCGGTCCCTGCTCCTGCCAACCTGGCAGTTCGAAAGCACGTCAAAGTGCAAGTAGATAAATAGGTACTGCTCCAGCGGGAAGGTAAACGGCGTTTCCGTGCACTGCTCTGGTTCGCCAGAAGCGGCTTAGTCATGCTGGCCACATGACCCGGAAGCTGTACGCTGGCTCCCTCAGCCAATAAAGCGAGATGAACGCCGCAACCCCAGAGTCGGCCATGACTGGACCTAATGGTCAGGGGTCCCTTTACCTTTACCTTTAAGACACATAGTGGTTTAACTCTAGCCACTGATGGTCATCCTAATTAAAAAGTGCTTGCATCAAAAATAATGGGGGCACTTCTAATGTAACATTTCGTTTTCATAGACAGATTTTAAAGCTCTCCTGGAGGCAAAAGTACAGAAACCCTAGTTCCTTATATAGAGTCAGAATGTTACTCTTTCTACCTAGGTATACCCAGGCTGACCTGGAAACTTCAGGGATTGAACCTGGAACCTTCAGCATGCAAAGAAGATGCTCTTCCACTAAACTATGGCCCTTCCCAAGATGGCTAGATAAAATTACAGTGGTACCTCGGGTTACAGACGCTCCAGGTTACAGACGCTTCAGGTTACAGACTCCGCTAACCCAGAAATAGTACCTCAGGCTAAGAACTTTGCTTCAGGATGAGAACAGAAATCGCGCAGTGGTGGCGTGGTGGCAGAGGAAGGCCCCATTAGCTAAAGTGCTGTCTCAGGTTAATAACAATTTTAGGTTAAGAACAGACCTCCGGAACGAATTAAGTTCTTAACCAGAAGTACCACTGTAGACAGTTTGGTAAGTGAAAATACAGGCCTTAGGTAACATCACATTATTATTAGTGTTCTTGTCATTGGAAGAATCCTGGGAGGCAACTGGAAAATAGCTTCAGGCCCATGTTTGGAATGTTTGTCTACTCTGATATGAGACCCTAAGAACAACAGATGAGTTTCATCTGAAACTTTGTCTACATGCATACCTTTGATTCACATCTGATCAATCACACATTAGAGTAGGGAAACCCCAAACTCGGCCCTCCAGCTGTTTTGGGACTACAATTTAAATCATCCCTGACCACTGGTCCTGTTAGCTAGGGATGATGGGAGTTGTAGTCCCAAAACAGCTAGAGGGCCGAGTTTGAGGATGCCTGCATTAGAGAAATGTGTATCCATGGTGATTTTCTGATGACTTTTTTCTACAACTTTTTAAAGGATGCAGTTAGGGGATGTTTGAGTAACTTAGGGAAATGACTCTTACCATTTGAGATAATTTCAATTCCTGAGCAGAATTTATTTAGTCTGTTACCTGAAGTTAAAAGGACTGTGATAGAATATATGTTGTTCACACATTTGGCTTTAACTTTGAGTGGAAACTCTAAAACTCAGTGAGTCATAAGAGTCGGAACTATACTTTATGGAAGAGCTCTTGCAGAAGAGAAAATATATTTTGCCCAACATGTTGAAAAACACCACAGCTTATTTTAAACAAAGATCTGCAGCATGTGAAATGTATCATTTGTTCAGGCATAAGGCATGCTGCACTGGATTATCTTTTCCCTCTGAAGATGAGGTACACTGTTGGGTCAGATCAGTGTCTGATAGTTGTATATAATAATAATGATTCACTTACTGTTTGTGTTTCTACTATAAATGTAAATGTGTTTGACATTCTTATGGATATGCAGTTTTATTATCCTGTTTTACTGTGTGGAGTCTTCTCTGAATAATTTATTTTATATTAACCTTTTAAATAAGCTCACAAAGGCTGTTTAGCTTGAAAATAAATTTCTAGACTCTTGGGGGCTAGGAGAGATGGGGTATTCTGTCTCTCCAACAGCAACTGCTTCCATGGAACCTGTCTTCCATGAAGTGTTGGTTGCACCAATTTCTAATACTACTTTTTGTAAAATTCCACTATCAACTATCATAAGAAGAAAGCCAAATTTTCACATGGGTTCTCCTTCTGCATGACCTGAAGTTTGCACTTCAACTACTTTCCCTGTACCCACACTCCTTATTTAACCCAAAGAAGATTTTACCCCTTCCAAACTATTAGGAAGCAGGCTCTTTGATGCTCATGAAAATGAATACATTCATGTAAAACTTCTCCCTCAAAATAGTCTATGACAGCTACTGTTTCTCCTACCCATTTGTTTTCTGGTTCCAAGCAATAATCTGAGGGTGCATGTTTCTTAAGGGTGTGATCCTGAAAATTTTGAACACCCCGCTTTCTAGGTTTACCCAGAAATTGCCAAGGTGTGTGTTTTTAGAGAATAATGGAGCTGGGAGCAGAGAAAGGAAAAGAGAGAAGTTGCCTTGTGTTGCACTTCCACAGCGACCAGTTCATTTGCTGTCTCCAACCTGACCAGAATAAAAGGTGAGAAAGGAACTTAATCTCCCAGTAGCCCCTGATGCAGTTGAGGCTGTCATCGTAAGAAGATTACTCTGAGAGGATGTTCCATGAGGATCCATGGGACTGGGTCATTGGGAAGCAAATCTTGTAATGGGCTTACTGAAATATATCCTCTTCCAAAACATATATTTACCACCAGATTCCTTGCTGCTGTATTCTCTTCTCTATTTCTTGGTAAGCAGCAGCAATATGACTGACCAAAAGTCACATGAGGATCAGTGGCCCACCACACCATCCACCAATGTTTTATATCAAGTGTTGTTCAAACGAATCTTAATGTCTTGATCCTCCAGAGATTGTGTCTGTTTGGCCCGGATTCAATATGATATATTCTCAGCATGGCAGCTGACAACTTTTGAATAGTTAATTTCCAGTAAGTACTATATTTTAGCATAGCATGCTGAGGAGTAAGTGTCAGAATACCGAGTGTCGAAAACCTGGAAGTAACTGCTCCAGTTTTTGAACGATTTTCGGAAGCCGAATGTGCTACGCGGCTTCCATTTTGAGTTTGTGGTTGTTGAATGTTTCGGAAGTTGAACAGTCTTCCGGAACGTATTACGTTCGACAACTGAGGTTTGACTGTACATGTGTTTGTGCTTCCACTGTATTATTGTACCTGATTTTACAAACTGCTTGTTTGTAGTGTGGATAAATGAAAGTAAGACAAATCGAGCGAGGTCTTTCTTGTAGTGAGTTCCGTATCTTAGTAACTGATAAAAAGACATGCTTAAGCTAATAGTTTTATGAGCTTTCTTTCCCAAAAAATGACCGTAAGAAAAAATTGGAATTCTCTCCCTCCCTCCCTTTCTGACACACACACACACACACAGCTAAAAAATGTATTTTTTCTGCTTGTTGAGGATACACAAGCATTCACAAATTAGCATATGTAAGTGTGCCAGGCACATATATAAAAGTGGCTTCAGTTTAATTAGGCTTAGTTGATAACGGTACTTTTCCACTGTTGTTGTTTTTTAAGTAGGAACTATGAACGTGCTGTAACAAACTGCACTGCAGGCTGCAGTATCTGGTTGGCATGCCAGGAGCGTCACTAACAGTGTACAGCTAAGTAGAGATTGGTGAGGAAACTGGGTCAGAAAACATGCCTACTGTACCTGCAGAGACTGCAGAGCAAAACAGCAACGAAATGGGACTGTCCACAGTATGGCACTGTCTTACAAAGTATAGAAGGAGAAAGCTGCCAAGAGCAGACCAAAACATACACCTCGTAGATCATGATGTAGCTCGGATTTATTGCCAGTGATTGTAGTCACGTCTGTTGAGCATATGAATTTGTTTACCAATGAAAAATTTGCATGTAGAAGAAGAAGAGTTTGGATTTGATATCCCGCTTTATCACTACCCAAAGGAGTCTCAAAGCGGCTAACATTCTCCTTTCCCTTCCTCCCCCACAACAAACACTCTGTGAGGTGAGTGGGGCTGAGAGACTTCAAAGAAGTGTGACTAGCCCAAGGTCATCCAGCAGCTGCATGTGGAGGAGCGGAGATGCGAACCCAGTTCCCCAGATTACGAGTCTATCGCTCTTAACCACTACACCACACTGGCTTCATGTAGAACCATGAAGACCAAGGTTAATGAAGCCCATGTAAATTTGTACATAAATACTTTGAAAAGAAGAATATTTTATACTGGTAATGAGGGTTGTGCAACCACCACCATCTCTGCTTTGGTTTGGATCTGATTCAGTGATTCAAGCCCTGATTTGGTTTGGATCAATTTGGACCTCAGGACTGCTGAAATTTTGGTTCTCCCATTGACTTGCACTGGGAAACCAAAATGGCCATATTTATATATGGAGTTGCATGAAATTTGGAAACATGGTAGCCCCTCAGGAGGAAATGAACCCCAACAAATTTCAGACATGTAGATCTGCCTTGACTGCATGAAGAGAGACCTCCATTCCACCCAGACTCCCTTCAGCATAGTGGTTTGGTGTTTTGGATTACTTTGCTTATCTCCAATTCCTACATGAATATATCATGAGAAGTTTAATCCAGATGTCCATCTAGGAAAATGTGAATTATGCAGAGAATGCAACTTGTACCCTTCTGTATGGATTCAGTAGACAATAATCAGTTGAATACATTTCCAGAGGCAGGCAACAGGATCCACAAGAGAGGAAGAACACTTTAACTGAGAATTTTTTTGACACTTTTTATACCACCACACTCAAGGTTTTTCTGTCCAGTTCTGGATGATTCTTCCTTCCCACTGTAGCCCTCTGTGACACAATCCTTGTTGTCCAGAGAACTCTTGACCTCTGAAGCTCCAAGACGGTAGAATACAAACGTTGTGGCATTTGGACTGATTTATCGTTCCACTATATTATCACAATATATAGCTGTTCTCTCTGTAATGAGAAATCAGTTTTGTAATTGTATACTTTTAAACCCTTTTTTTTCTTTTAAAAATGATTCCATTTGTAAGAAAGGCTATGATAGCTCTACTGAATTTTAAATCTAAAACTATTGTTCACAGTCCTTTTTAAAAAGAGTAAATGAAAACTGGGGAGGCTATTACTTTTTCCTTAACCGAAGCAAATTAAAGAAAATATCTTTGGCGGGGGTTGTGATAACTATTTTGCATTGAAGTTGAAAGCTTTAGCACTTTTCTGTTCTGATGTGCTGTGTCAGTGCTTAGCTTCTTTCCATTAAGTTGTTCCAGTCTCTCTTCCTAGAAAGAAATGCTTATTTCATACTCTTCAGCATTAATTTTCAATGTATTGAACTCCCCCCCCCCCATTTCCTGTCCCTTCCCAGCATACTGCATTCTTCAGTACAGATTGGGGTCACAGTGGTCTCACGGCTTGTACTATTTGAAGCACAGAAGCCAGATATGAAATGGCATGGCCATGGCGGGATTAAATAGATGAAAGTAAATGTACTTCCCATCTGTTTCTCTACTTGTCTCGCTCAAGTACTGGTTATAGGGAAAGGAAGTGTTTGTAAGTGATCAGCTTTTTCTTGCTATTTCTGCCTTGACACACACACATATTCTGAATATACTTTTCAGCACAAAATAGGCACAATAGCTATTTTTGCTTGGATTAAAAAATACCGTCAAGTCTCCTGTTCTGAAGTAGCTAAATATAGATTGATATAAGTGACTTATGCCATGTTACAGTAACAGGGAACTGAATCCAGGTCTGCTTTCGTTGTGATTCCTACATTGCAGAGGGTCAGACTAGATGATCCATGGTGCCCCTTCCAACTCTACAATTTTATGATTCTATGAAACAAATGTAATTGCTAGGGTTCAGGCAAGTCGCTTAACCATTTTCTCATACTTTCTCTGGGGGCACAGTAGAGTAGAGGGCACCATGTCATAAATGATGGTGCTCTCTACTCTTTCTGTGAGGCACTTGCTCACTAGCGCCACACCAGCAGCATGAGGCAGCTGCTCTCACAGTGTGGAAATGGCATGAGAGGCGCCCAGACTCTGCCACTGCTGCCCCTTTTCCATGGAGCCTGTGATGAACTATCATGAAGGAAAGGGACGAAGGAGTAGTGGCAGTGCCTCCAGCAAACCTGGTTTGAGGTGAGATTCCAGCTCTGTCCTCAGCCCCTGCCTCCCCCCCCCTTGTGTCTGGTATTCCCTCCTCCATTGTGTTAATTGTCAGGTGTGTGTGCAGGAGCCAGGCCCTGTGACCAATAGGACTTTGCAGGACTGGGGCCTTCCTAAGTTTGTTCTGAAGAGGCAAGGCACGGGCTCACAGGTGAGGCCAATTGGTAACTCACAGCACCTGGTGGCAGGAGCCGGGAAGGGTTGGTGGCAGGAGCTGGGAAGGGAAGGGTTGTGGCGCTCATCTCGCTTTCAGACCAAGGGAGCTGGCGTTTGTCCACAGACAGCATTCCAGGCAGGGCCGGATTTAGGTTTGATGAGGCCCTAAGCTACTGAAGGTAATGGGGCCCTTTATATGTGATATTTTAGGGTGCAGGCTAGCAGGTGGGGCCCATTACTTACATCATAGGAGCCTACACAACACAAAACACTGTTGCTGTATGTAGGTTTTATTTTATTTGTTTTTTATCTTATATTTTGGAAATGTACATCCAGTCCCCCCCCCTTAATTTTTTTGGGCCCCCCAAGAGAGTGGGGCCCTAAGCTATAGTTTGTTTAGCTTATATGTAAATCCGGCACTGATTCCAGGTCGTGTGGCCAGCATGATTAAACTGCATCTGGTGCAACGAAACACCGTGACGGAAACCAGAGTGCAAGGAAACTCCGTTTACTTTCCCACCGCAGTGGTACCTATTTATCTACTTGCACTGGCATGCTTCTGAACTGCTAGGCTGGCAGAGCAATAGGAACTCACCCCATCACGGGGATTTGAACCGCTGACCTTCTGATCAGCAAGCCCAAGAGGCTCAGTGGTTTAGACCACAGCGCCACTTGTGTCCCTACAAAAGGAGTGGTGCCTCCACAAGCCTGTTCTGAGGCACAACTCTGATTACACTCGGCTCCCTCACCCTAGCATCACTCTATGACTCCTCCTCCCAACGTGTTGACACCAATGGCCAAAGTTGGAAGCATGGAAGCTTTTGATCCAATGGAGGTATCTCACTGGTGGAGAGGATGGAAAGTGGCTCTTGCCAATTCCCCCTTTCCCCGCTTGCAGAACTCAGCATCACCTCCTACACTGGATTTGCAGAGAGCACAAGGGGGTGCAGGCAAAATCCAGCCCCTCCTTCCATCAACAGAACTCTGTGCAGGGGATGCTGTGCTAGCAGGGATGAATGCTGAAGGCCAGCCCCAGGATAGTGCCATTTTTTCAAAACAAACATGGCTGTAAAGTACTTCAGCATATGTTGACGTAGCATCCGTTTCTTCTAGAATGTTTGTTATAGTTTCATTATCTTTCTTTCATTTTCAACCTATTTTTAAAGAAATTTTACCCGACTGGAAGTGAAAATGAAGGAATGGTATCTGCTGCTTTTAGAAATGGATGGCAGTGGTGTGTGGGTGTGTGGCTGAGAGAGAGTGTTAATGATTATTAGTGTATGTCATCCTGAAAGAGGAAAATATTCTAATTGCCTGCTACAGTGTGCCTAGGAAATGGTTTCATGCAGCAGCATTCAGACCAGACACTAGGTGTCAGCTGATCCATACGATGTTATCCAATAATATGTAGAGGGTGAGAAGCTGTCCTGATAAATTTCACTGCGGCTTGGTTGCCAGGGAAACTGCTTCTTTTGTGCGTGTACTGTGTGTGCAGGAAAAAAACCCACCCTCTTCTGCATCATATGGGTTGTGCTTCACAGATACTGCAGCTTATGCAAAGCATTTCCATAACATAGCAGCAGATACTCCCATCTTTGTTTAGCAGGATGAAGAAGCTTCTTTCATATTGTGGTCCATTCCTCTCTTTTCCTTTTCCTTATATTTGGACACAACACCAAACATTAATTATTCTATTAAATAAGAACAGAAAACATTGTATTGTGGGTCAAGGTATTCACTGGTAAGCCCTGAGTATTGTCAGAAGAAATCAGGTAGGTTAACACAAAAGCACACATGTTGATTTGGAACCAGACCTGGTCATGATAAGAGACTCATTGAAATCAGTGAGGCAATTTAGTCCTGACTAGCTTAATTGATTTCATTGATTAAGTATGCCTAAGTCTGAATCCAAGCCATTGCCACATTATTTGTAGAGTGGGAGGAATTTCTTGCAATGGGAGGAGTAAGTAATATTTCTGCTGTAGAGGCATATATCAAGGTTAGTCAATGTGGTACCTTACAATGCTCTTGGACTCTAGGTCCCTTCACCCCGTCCCATTTGTCATACTCCTGCGGGAAGTTGATGTAATTCAATGGCTTCTAGAATACGCTGTGTGGACTACCCCTGACATTATAGGGTGAAGAGAACTTGAGGAAGTTTATGTGGCAGACTGCCCCCACAGCTCAGCTCTCATGCATCCAAATGTTCAGTGGGCCTTTGAAACATGAAGCCTCTCGTTTTAAACCTTTACATTCCCCACATGTATTGATTGATTGATTTAATTCTGTTTGAATGGCTGCCCAATAATACATGTTGTATGGGTAGCCCACATCATCTTTAATCTTTTAAGTAGGTACCAATTTTGGCATTCAAATTTTGGCATCCTGCTGGTTGATATCCCTGGTCGATATTTTGACCCCCAGGGGGAAAAAAATCTCAACTCTGGCCAAGTTGGACATCCCTGATCTATGGGAAGCTCTTATGCTGAGCCGTTAAAAAGCCCCATGAGTTACTTGGAATATTTTTATTTTTATTTTTGGACAGGGGCACACACATTCTGACCAGGTGGAGTTCAAAATGGGATGATGTATGTCAGGGCTGGTATTTTGAGGCATTCTAATTTTTCCTCTGCAGTTCTGCATATTTTACTGGCTTTACTGCATTTCTGTGCTTGCAACAATAAGTCCAGCTTTGTCTAAGAGTAATTATGTTTTCTCCAAAACTGCCAGATTTTTGCATAACATGGGTGTCTTAAGAGGAGGGAGACAACTTTTGGGAACTAGTAAAGGAAACATTTTTACCACAGATTAGGAGTGAATGTAGCTATGGTTACATACCTACTGCATCTAAAGACACTGACCACAAGATAAATATTGTTATTTTTGTCACCTTCTTTATTAACAGCAAATATATTTGTGATAACATTTACGAAGCTATGCAGTGAAGCAACACTAATTTATCATTACATATCATAGCGATATCTTTGTATGTGGTGGGATCACACCAGCAGCCTCTATTGGTTTTAATAGGGCTTTTGCAAGAGTCCAATTGAAGTGGGTGAAGTTAGGTAGCAGCACAGATTGAATGTTAAGACCTTTTGCCATGCTTGCGGTCTATAGAAATCCTGCAGTGTTAAATGCATTTCCTATATTTAAGCCATTAAATATGTTTATGTCAAGGAAGCCTGAACTTGCTGTAAAGCAAGAATGGGGGGCCTGTGGCTTTCCAGGTTTTGCTTAACTACAACTCCCATAATCCTCCAACATGCGCCATGCTGGCTGAAACTGATGGGAGTTGGAATCCAACGGTATCAGTAGGGCCACAGATATTTTCCATCCCTGATGTGCTGGGTAATCTGCAGAGTAATGTGAGCACTAAACTCTATTACTTTTTCAGTGTAGAACCATTGAAATTATTGAACATGACTAAGTTAGGTCTATTAATTTCAGTGGGTCTATTTCAGTAAAACATAGTTGTATACAGCCCACTTATCTAAACCCTATTGGTCCACACCTAGAAGCATAAATGTATTAAGCTCTTACATGAGCTTCTCATATAAGACATGTTTAAGTGAATTAGCCACTCTACAGCAGGATAAATATTATGTTTGAAAATGTCTATATTAGATGCTCCTAATACATACCTCCTGTGGCTTTTGTGAGGTGTCTCTGTGTGTATAGATTGTAGGTGATGCATATGCATTTCTTAATGGTATTTATTGATGTTTGTTTTTAAATGTGTTGCAAGTCACTTGGAGACCCTTGGGTAACAAGTGACTAAGAAGTCTAGATGATGATGATGATGATGATGATGATAGTAGTAGTAGTAGTAGTAGTAGTAGTAGTAGTAGTATTGTTTCACAACCAAGTACTGTCTTTCTTGATTATTGGCTTGTACTGCACACCTTGTGCAAAAATGGTACTATTATTGGCAAGTTTGTTTGGGATGCTTTGTTATGTGACTGTACTATCATTAGTGATCCATGGTGATGACTAATGAAGGAATAATCATATCTGCTCCACCGGTACACATAAATAGTGGCATGTGGAAAATTGAGGAAATGTTGTGAAGGTGTTCTCTCTTTCATGATAATGGTCACTGACAACTGAAAATGAATTTGAGATTTATTTCGATTCCTACTGCTGAAATAATAAAACCCTTTGCCTACTTTTTGAGAGAAAGTCAGTTGAACCTGTTTAACCGGTTGATCACACGATTAAAAAAGAAGAAAAGCTCAACAACTCTTGTTGAGTGGGAGTAGATCGCAGTCTCTTGGAAGTTGGACACCCCTGATTTATATGAACAAAAGTTCAGTCTCCCTGCATAAGTAGTTACCCTACAAGGCTTACAGTCTAAAATAGAAGAATGGTGGTGGCGGCATCAACAGTAGAAAGAGAAGAATATTACCCTTAAAATCTGAAGAGAGAGGAGTCATTTTTGTACAGCAACCACAGTTTATGCTACAGAAGTGATAAGTTTGTGTCAATGAAATGAAATAAAATCAGAATATTGTGCATGGCTGTTGGGACGTGATTGCCCAAAAGAATATTTGGAGAGCCCTAGAATGTTGCTCAGCTTGGTGCCAGTTTATGTGCTGTTATAGTTCAGTGCCCTTCATGCTTAATGGCCTTAGTTTGACCAGCTGCTTTATATCACTGGAAGGTGGGGCAGGCTGGTTATTGTTATGTTTACGGGTCTAGTACAACAGAGAAAACAGCTGGGGTAAACACAAGCACCTGCCATAGGTCCTTTTTATTGTTTTAGAAAGACAGTCAGGAAACAGGAAGTAGCAATCTGCTAAAAAGAAAAGCAACGTTTGGAAATATTTAAAGTTGTCATAGGTGGCAATGAGTATAGTTACTGTATGTTTGGGGTGGCCAGCTCCCAAGAGACTGTAATCTTCTTATAGTTAAAAACTGGCAGTGATCTACCCCCTTTTTTGGGGTTCAGGTCAAAGTTGTTGAGATTTTTTTGGGGAGTAGGAAGGCCTGTTTTTTTTTTAGGGCAGCTTCTTTGGAGGGAGCCAGTGATCTACCACAGACATCCTGTGATCTAACAGTAGATCACAATCTACCTGTTGGACGTGCCTGCTGTTTGTATTCAAGTACATATTTAAAAACAGTTACAGATAGGTAGCCGTGTTGGTCTGCCTTAGTCAAAACAAAATAAAAAAATTCCTTCCAGTAGCACCTTAAAGACCAACTAAGTTAGTTCTTGGTATGAGCTTTCGTGTGCATGCACACTTCTTCAGATACATATCTGAAGAAGTGTGCATGTGTGTATCTGAAGTGTGCATGCACACGAAAGCTCATACCAAGAACTAACTTAGTTGGTCTTTAAGGTGCTACTGGAAGATATTTAAAAACAAATAGTTTATTTAAAGGCAATAAAGATTAAGAGCTGTCTTTGTTTGACTGTTACGTCAGAGTAAGCAAGTAAACATATAATGTGTATAATGTGCACTTTGTATAAACATATAAAAGGTGCTACATATAAACATTTAAAGGGTGCTATAGGTATTAATAAGAGTATAAATGTATAAAGATTACGATAAGACATTGAAAGAATTTGTAAATATTGGCCTCAGAAGATTTTCTGATGTGGAGCCTGTAACTGTGTAGGAACTTTAAACCATATTTGAGCAGGGTAGGCCATTTTTACATTCTACATGTATGTTGTACACAGAACGCAAAACTATTCTTACTTACTGGTTATTAAAAAAAAAAGATGGTGGTGGGGAAATGACGTTTGATTTTTCCCTTCATTTTCACCATTTTTTGTATCTGTCAGTAGCTCTGATCATTTCACATATGGTTAATATAACAGGGACTGCTTATGTTTTTAATTGTACACATATCTGAAAATCCATATAGCATTTGGAATCATGCACTGGAGAGCCAGTGTTGGCTACAGCTCTTGGTCAAATATGCGCTTAAGAACAAACACGGGTTTACTGGCCCATAATGTGTAGAATGGCCTTTAATATTCTGGAATGGCCTTTAATATTGCCTCAGTTCTGGATCTCTGTGGGACCTTAATTCAGTTTACCCTGAATACCTTTGAGAATCACATGCTAATAGTTGTCAGCTTTCGTTTATTCTATTTTTGGGCGCCTTTGTGCCACAAACACGAGCTGTCTCTTTTGTAGGTTGTTAGGTCCCCCCTCCCTCCTGAGCCAGCATATCTTTAAAAACAGAGATTTTTGTGTCTCATGTACCGTTGCTTATTGATTTAGGGAACTGTCTTCCTGAGTATTAAAGAGATATAGTCTGAGGCAGCTGAAGTGTGAAGAAAAAGCAAAGTTTGAACTGAAATGTTCAGCTTAGAGCACAGAGAGAAATTGTTTTCACATTTTCTTTATCTTCCATATTGGGGATGATGAAAGTCAGGAGATTTGCAGATGCGGCTTTTTTTTTATGTGGTTTTCACACAATATACATCCCCCACCCCACCAAAGTGTCAATTGTTCTTCAAATTGGAAATTCTGACTCAGTGTAATCTTATTAGTTTTCTCTGCCACACACATCTGTATGTAGGATACAATAATGTCATCCCTTTGTTGTAAACAATTTGTTTTTAGGATCATGCAGTGAGAAGCAAACATTGCAAGGATGTCACATCCCATCATCATGGCTTGGTGCTTATGAAAAGGGAAAAACAATAGCCCTCAGGCTCCTAAGTCTGTTCAGGACAATCTATTTATAATTTATCAAATGTTCACTGCAAGTTCCTTTGCATGTGGATACATGTGCTTTCCAAAATACAATGCTTCATTTGGGTTAATATCACATTTCCCCAATATTTTACTGTTGTTGGGGACATGTGAGTAACAGAGTTAATAAACTGCCTCTCAGGGATAATAGGTTTTCCTGGGGATCCATGCTCTTTTCTCCTAACCCCCCGCCCCTGATTCCTGTTGTACTTATCCCCAAAGATTAAAGTTTGCCCTTACAGGAGAGCCACAGCAGCTAGCATTCTGAAATTGGGCAAGCATCACCTCCACAGAAGGGGTGACTATGCCTGCAAATCACATCTAATTATGGCAGAGAATGAAAAAGTTATAGTTAAAAAAACCAAACCTTTAAATGGGCCATGCAGGTAAACTCCTGTGTACAATTTGGCAGAATTTATCCTCTCTGGTAGGGCTTTTGTGCCTGCAAATTTCATCCACTTTGGTCAAAAGAGGGGGAGTTAGAGCTGTTTTCGGATTCTGTTTATAGCGAATGGAGTTCTCAGAGCTTTATTTTATAGAAAGTGGTATTGAACTTGAAGTACAAATGGAAGCAGACAGCACAGAGCAACTCAGAAGCAGATCAGAATTTTTATTTTAACCTCCACCTCCCAAGAGAATATGGAATATCATAAGTAGGACTGAAGGCAAGGCTGAAGACCTGGCTTTGAGATGAATGTCCTTATATAAAGGTGATGGCCTGGAACACTATATCTAATTAAATGATAAGGACTAAGTGCAATGATGGGTCATTGGTAGCTACAGACGGAGACCTGCATGAAAGAATTAATTCCAGATGTTGAAGAAGAACTGACAAGTAAAAAGTCAGAGCAGAGCACTGCATACCAGGAGCTGTTTCCATGGCAGAGTCAAAGACAGGAACCAAACACAAGTTTTTTTAAGATATGAAGCTACGGTGTAATAATACAATGCAAATTAATTAATAATCAATAGTACTATAAGAAATTATGTACAGAAATTTGTAATAATAATAATAATAATAATAATAATAATAAACATTTTGAAGTCGTTTACCTTGATACATGGTCCAGTTTGTGGTATCTATGTTTTTGCCATCCAACTTGTATATGTTGCTAATTCAGCCTTCTGGATTGTGCTGGAGGATGGCAGTCTTGCACAGAGTTCTTGAATACATTTGACTTTGCATTTCTTCTGTGAACAGAGGCTTTCTATTTCCTGTGTGTTCAAGTTGCAGAATGTACTTTTGCTGGTTTCCCTCTGAGCTTTGGATTTTAGATGTGTTTTTCTTGACCATATCTATCAGATGAATACTTTCTTAAAGCATGGCTCTGAAATAGTCTGGACGATACGATACAATATCTCTATTGTCATTGTCCCTTGCGGAACAATGAAATTGAAAAACTACATAAAACTACATAAAAACTACATAAAACTACCACAAAACTACATAAAACTACATAAAAACTACATAAAACATTCAAAAATCCCTAAAAACCTCTAAAACCCCGTTTTAAAATACACTATACTACAGAGACCCCTTATGCTGCGTTTAGAACCAGAATTGCATTAGCATAGAAACTGTTTTTCAGGCGGCGAGTCCTGGCTTTTATAACCCTATACCTTCTTCCAGAAGGCAGAAGCTGAAAGAGATCATTTCCGGGGTGCGTACTATCATGTGCTATCTCTGCCGCTTTCTTATGGCACCTGGCAGCATAGATTTGATCTAAGGTGGGAAGAGTGCACCCAATAATTCTCTCTGCAGTCTTTACAACCCTGGATAGCATTGTTTTTTCCCTGGCCGTGCAACTCCCAAACCACACGCACAGACCATAAGTTAGTACGCTCTCCACAGTGCAATGGTAGAATGCCATCAACAGGTCCTTTGAGAGATTGTTTTTTCCGGAGGATTCTCAGAAAATATAACCTGCTGTGCTCTCTTCACCAGGTCTTTGCTGTTCTCTCCCCAGGTTAGGTTGTCTCTCAACTCCATTCCCAGAAATTGAAACACTGAGACCTGTTCCACGCACTTCCCCTCAATAATAAGTGGCTGAATATTCAATTTACATTTCCTAAAGTCCACAATGATCTCTTTTGTTTTCTTTAAGTTAAGCAGTAAGTTGTTTTTCCTGCACCACTCCCCCAACTGCTCAACTTCCTTCCTATAGGCCGTCTCCCCCTCTCCAGCCGTAATTAAACCAACCACCATTGTATCATCTGCGAACTTAATGATCTTATTACTGGGGTATTTGGGGGCACAGTCAGCTGTATAGAGCGTGTATAAAAGTGGCCTCAACACGCACCCCTGCGGCGTCCCTGTATTCGTGATGAGATCCGCAGAGACGTGGGAACCCAACCTGACCCTTTGGGAACGGTTTGATAGAAAGTCTAATATCCACCTGCACAAACATGGTGGAAGTCCCAGGTCTAATAATTTGGTCACCAATCTATGCAGAAGAATAGTATTAAATGCAGAACTAAAGTCTACAAATAACAATCTCGCGTAGTTCCCTTGCTTCTCCAAATGAGTCAGGACAGCATGTAAAGCCATTGCCCCAGCACCCTCTGTGGATCTCTTTGCCTTGTACGCAAACTGGTAAGGGTCAAGTCCCACTGGCAGACAAGATAAGGTGCGCTTCCTCACCAGTTTTTCGAAACATTTCATTATAATGGGTGTCAGCGCCACAGGGCGAAAATCATTCAGACTGTCTATCTTTGATGTTTTTGGCAGGGGTATAATGGTAGCAGATTTCAGACAGGGTGGAACAGTGGCTTGGGCTTGGGTGCTGATTCAGGTTCAGGATCATGACTGGAAGTCTTGTCGTCTCAACATTGTCCTGGAACAACTACCAGAGCTTTTTAGCCCTGCCTAGGTAGTGAAGATTAAAGTCTCATCCCTTGAGTGTTGAATCTGGCAAGTTAACAGACCAGTACTTTGTTCTGCAGCCATTGGCTTCTTCCAAGCAACCTGGTTTCAAGCTGTGTGCACAACTTTGAGGGGTTCCTTGGGTATTTTCTCTGAAGAGTTTATGGTCCAGTCATAAGAGTCTAGCAGCTTAGGTGCCTCCTCAGGTTCAAGTGAGGAGATGGAGACAGGAGATCCACATGGAAAAGTTTGGTGGGTGAATCTGTCTCTGCATCTGATGACTTTTCATCTGGGTCCAGGACAAAAAATGTATGGAGTACATCAATAGATCTTAGGACTGCATGGTTTCAGTGCACAGTGTGGCCACAATCTTGTGTTGTAGTTGTTCACTGGGGGATTTCTTCCACAGAGTATCTATTTATGAGAAGCTGAATTTGTTCTCTGCCCTGAGTATCAAATAGAACAGCAACTCTGAATACAGGTTACAGTTTCACTTCATGAAAACTATGAACAAACTCCCGAGTACGGTCCTTTCGTCACAGTGTGGTACTTGACAGCATCAGGTTGATTCCTTAAGGGTCTGTTTCTTACTCATCTGGGATGCAGAAAACCCAGCAAACAAATGTGCTTTGGGATTCTGGAAGCAGCAACAACAACTATCAGTGGCCGTAATGTTTCTGGAAGATTGTCATTATTCTCACATCCCTGGAAAATTAATGAAGCATCTTTGCCAGCACTTGAGATAGCTTCATCACAGCTGGTTGCAGCCTGCATGTTCATAGGCTCTTTGTGCTGAAAAAGCAGCTTGAGCAATTTAATTGTCTGTGGGAACAGCGCATACAGTTTGTTGATAGGTTCTTTAACAATCTTTGCTAGTATCCTGTCTCTGGTTCCAAATACATCACCTCTGGCACGATCCAGTTTGTGGCACTTTGAATTGAATTGATTTGCTGCTGCCATCCTGTTTGCAAAATGAAATAGCTGTGGACTCTTTCCAACATATGTAATATTGAATTACATGTTCCAGGCTTCCCTTGATGGCCTTATTACTAAAACAAACGCAGAAGACGCTCTTAGTAGTTCATTTTTAAAATTTTCTTCATTCAGTTTTATTATAAATTCCTTCCTTCCTTCCTTCCAGCACAGGGCAATGAAATAGGTTGGATTGGGGACTAGGCTCAAATTCACCATATAAACTTTATGGCTAGGTGGCGATTTGAACCTTGAACACTGCAGTTCTAGTGGGAACCTCTGACCACTGAACCAGTTTGAAAAATGCCAGTATCTTCTAGAAAGTATTGGGAATGACAGGAGAGCACAGTAGCCTCTTCAACTACCACAGAATGTGCTAGATAACAAGCACAGTCCACTCTGTAATTTTTCTTTCTACTTTTCCTGGAGAAGTATGAGAACTCCCCTGTGCTTGCCAGTCATTACTGATGCTTTTTCTTACACAAAGCCACAGTTCTTGAAACGAGGTCTTGAAACCAGAAATGCATCTTTGTGCAGTTTCTGCAGTATGGGAGTCCATAAATGGTCTCCAGGAGAGTTCACACATCTCAGCCAGTGTGGTGTAGTGGTTAAGAGCGGTAGTCTCGTAATCTGGGGAACCGGGTTCGCGTCTCCGCTCCTCCACATGCAGCTGCTGGGTGACCTTGGGCCAGTCACACTTCTTTGAAGTCTCTCAGCCCCACTCACCTCACAGAGTGTTTGTTGTGGGGGAGGAAGGGAAAGGAGATTGTTAGCCGCTTTGAGACTCCTGAAGGGGGAGTGAAAGGCGGGATATCAAATCCAAACTCTTCTTCTATGGCTCATTATTAAGGTGTGGTTCTGAAATGGCTTAATGGAACAGCATAGTATATGGCGAAGAGGAAATGTGGCATGTGCGTAAAAGGAGTATGATATACACATCATTTGGACAAGAAAATATATAATTTGCTAAATATTGATGTATAATCTGATTCCATAGGTTGTATCCAGTAAAGTAGTTCTGTAAGTGCAAGGAATTCCATTTGCTCCATGGAACTTCCCTTCTCTCTCCTCTCCCTTCCTCACCCCCCACAAAAAGCTGCTCCTGAGAGTTGGGGGAAACCCAGAACTGTTTTAGGGATGTGTGGGGAGAGGAGAGCAAGGGGTAATTCTATTGCACAGCCGAGGTCCTTGTACTAACGGAACTGCTTTTCTGGATACCATGTGATTATTTAAATAGTTTATTTTGTTTACCTTATAGATATTTTCCAATTCCCCAATTTCCCGGTAAACTGAATAAATTATATTAGCTTTTGTAACCATTTGCAAACCTTTTCAGTATCCCACTGTCCTGAAATACCCTATTAGTTTATGAATCTTGAAATATACTTAACATCATTAAAAATATGTTCTTGGCAATGTGCATTTGATCTGTTGCTAGCTTGCAGGTGACTTGGGTTTTTGGCGAGTTGCCTTCTGCTTATCAAGACTGATGTGATCCAGAAAGTTTTAAATCTTTGATTCTTTAAAACTGACAGTTTTTCTAATTAAACTCTCACTACTTTTTCTTTATCTGTGGAATTATGCGTACAAAATGTAGCTGGGATATGTCAAACAGTGCAAATCAATGGTACAATACATTAATCAAATGCATGAGGGAGCAGCAGGAGAAAATGATTATGCAGTGTTACATAAGCGTTGATTTTTACTGATTTGCAAGTCTCTGTTACTACTTATCATTCCCTTTTGACTTCTAAACCCAGAGAGAATATAATATTTTTCTGGGCTGTCTGGTTATGTTGCCAAAAAAAGAACTGGCAGTGGGATTTTAAGATACCTGTGACTAAATGTAAATTTGAAACTTTGATAAAAGGTTCCAGCCTTTAGATAATATATCATTAGATAATCTTTTAATTTCTCTTTTCTCTTATTGGTACTATAGCCATGTATTAAAATAAGAGTGGTCATTCATCTTTACGTTTGTAATACATTCTGAACTACTCATCAGACTGCGATTTATTTATTTTTTAAGCTATGCACTAGAGACGAATAGAATGGACAGGAC
The DNA here is from genome assembly GCF_964252035.2 of Podarcis erhardii. NCBI lineage: Eukaryota > Metazoa > Chordata > Lepidosauria > Squamata > Lacertidae > Podarcis > Podarcis erhardii. Next base: position 73,852,149 of record NC_138497.1, on the reverse strand, counting down.
TGCTTTCTCTTGCACATTGTGATTTAGTATAACAAAAGTATTAAGGAATATCTTCGTTGCATATAGATGCCCAGGGGCATTACATATATCTTTAGGGCATGCTATTCATTTTGTGAAACTGTGCCATTCCTCCCTCTAAAAGTCAGTTTGCAAAAGGTTTACCCATCTGTTTCTCCAGGCAGTAAAATCTTCAGTAGAGGCTCTACCAAGCTGTGGCGGGTGGTAACAGAGGAAAATACCTTCTTAGGTGTTTAAATACCAAACACTGTGATTACCAAATGCTCTCCCCAGAATCCCGCCTGCTTTGAGAATATTATTTTTAGTATGCTGTTTTTATTTGGTTGGCCCGTCTTAATGCATTTTGATTTTGTTGTGCGTCATGCTAGGGATTTCTTTGAAGGGTGGTGCAAATACGCTGACGAATAAATAAATATACCTTAGTCCATACATTACCTGGGATGGCATAGTTACCACTGCTGTGTGCCCAGATTCCACTCCAGTAGCATTTAGCTAGCTCCTGAATTTGGTGCTGACTTTTACTGATGAAGACAAACACAATGCACTTATTTCTATTAGATCCACAAAACATATATGGTACTACTAGATAATGTCCGGGCAGGACTGCAGGGTGGTAGTGTATTTTAATGAGGAACAAGAGGAGTGTCAGATTTCTTCCTCTTGCCCTGACAGATTATAACAAAGGAAACATCATTAGCTGCTGTTTGTAAAGTGCTTTGGTGAGGTTGTGGTGAAAGAGCCACAATAAAGGTGGAAATATTTCATCTTTGAAATATGAATTTATGTTTATTAAGTGATTTAGAGTTATTGAGATGCCCCTAAGTATTCTTTGAAGGAAAAGAAAATGTAAATTAAAAAATGGTGGTGTCCAATGAAGTAGTTCCATTAGTGTCAATGAATTTTGGGTGTGCAACAGAATGTCTCCTCCCTCACTTCTCTCCTTGCACCCCTGCACATCCCTTAAATTTATTAACGGGGCCCCCAATCACCCAGAGCAGATTTGGGAAGGGCACAGAGGGTGTGCAGGGAGAAGAGAAGGAGGGTAAGTCCATTTGCACAATCAGAAAATACTTGCACCAACACAACTAGTTTGTCAGAATCCACTCAAAGAGTTCTGCACCACCAAATATTCCAGGGGATTTATAAATTGTGGATCCTTTCTGAATTCCTGTTAACTCTAATTAAATGTGGCACTAATGTGCAGAAATTTGTGCCTTAGATAACAAAATTGTGTACTTTGGCTGCAGCCTTTCACACATTTGCTTGGGAAGTAAACACCATTGAATGCTTTGATCTTACTTCCAGGTGACCATCCATTTGAATGAGCAGCCACTTTGGGCTTTTCCTCATAACTTGCTGGCTCTTGAGCCTCAGACGTAAATGCACACTCAAAGCACAAATTGAAACAAGCACCCAAGCTTTGATGCTGTTTAACTACATTGCATTGCTTTCCACATGGTCCACATTTGATTGCACATCCCGATCCATGTACTTGTGCAACTACTACTCCTGCATAAGCATCATTTTAAAGCACAGGTAGAACTTAATTGGTGTGGTTACTAACCGTGGGCATGATCCAAATCTCTCTCACAGATAACTTAGACAGAAGTTGTGGAGGACATGAAGCTTAGTAATGAAGATGTGGCCCGGGGTAGAGGATAAGGGCTAAAATGGAGATTGTTCATATAGCAAGATACCTCATAGGAAGCTGCCTTAGACTGAGCTGTACACTGCATTCTTCTAGCTCACTGTTGTCTACACTTTTACAAAGGGGTATTGGTATTAGTTTGTTGCAGCAAAATTTACGAAGAATTATGTGGTGCCTTAAAAATGGTAGAAGTTTTTGTGAACTAAAGCCCACTTCATTAGATGCACAAAGTGGAACATATATAATATTGTCTATACTGACTGGCAGTGATTCTCTGGGGTTTTAGACAGGAGTCCTGTTCCCAGCTGGGGATTGAACCTGAGATGCACCCTTTCCCCTTTGCCAGGTGGGAGTCGGATGGTAGCAGAGAGCAACTCTGCGCCCAACTGTGTGACAGTGAGGTAGAGCCTGAAATAGAGGGGAAAAACATAATTTCCTGCCCTGCAAATCCTTTCCCTTTGTCCTTTGTTCCCATTAATCCATCTAAAGAAAAAATATTCACCCTTGACCACTAGCAATTCTTCCCCTTTGCTTTCTGATCTTTTAGTACACATATTATGAAAGGGGGTTGTCATAGTTATATAACTATGAGAACTAGCAACTTGCATCTCCACTCCCAAGTTGAGATCTTCAAGTTCTACTCCTTATTCAAAAGATCCTGCAGCATACAGCCTGCAGGGAAACATCTAAAATTTATGATGCTAGTAATAACCCTTCTGGTACCTAAGTCCCTGAAGAGACATAAATAACTCAGGAGTTCCATTTAAAAAATTGAATTCTTATTTATTACTCTAACACTTCCCTAATGACACACATACGCCCTGAAGGTGCTTCTAAAGATAACTGGTCCATGGGGCATGTACAAAGGGGTTGAAAAGGGGGTGACAGGGCAAAAAGGGAAAGCACCTCTGTTTCTGTGGAAATGTAAAGAATCCTTTTTAAGGTTGGCCATCGCAAGTGGACAGCACAGATTCCAAAATGGTTAGGTGCCTTCTGAAGCTTTGCCAAATGCCATGGTTAAGATACGGTTTCTTGCACTGTTAGTCAAGCCTTTGCTTGAAATCAATCCTGCAGGCCAGTATGTGCAAGTGAAGACTTGCATCTGAGTAGACATGTATAGGCTTCTCCTGTTAAGGTACCTGAATTGCTGTGCCGCCTTTGAGGAGTGTGATTCTTTGGGTTACAGTTCCTCGTTTTAATGAAAATACAATTGCTTCTGATTAAGCAAGCTGATGAATAAGTATGCGCTTCAGAAAGATTACTTTGACTGTGTGGAAGATGATGGCAGCAATAAAAACAGACCAGTATGCTTTGGGACAGAAAAGGAGAAGAAGGGACAGAAACAGAGGAGGCTATTTTTACTCCTTCTGCCCTAAGTCAGCTGCCCAGTGCTCAACTTTTTCTAGCCTTTTGCTTCAAAAGCCAACATGGGTCTTACCTTTGGCTCAGAGGATGAACACAGCGATATTGTACCAGGCACAAGTGGTAAAAGGTACTTCTAGTTACTGAAGCTGCCTTGGCTTCTGGTGACAGAACTGTTTCCAGAAGCACCCCCAGACTATATATCTGCTCCTTCAGGGAGAGTACAGCCTCATCTAGTGCAGATGATCTCTTGACCCACAGAGACTCTGTTTTACCAGGATTCAAGCCACACAATTCATATGTTGTGAAAAAACAGATCTGAGTAACATCAGTGTTTGAATGGCAACTTGCCCCAAAACTCCTAATGAGCATGCCCAGCAGCTTCATATAGACATTAGCATATTTTTCGCTCTATAAGACACACCTTTTCCCTCCTAAAAAGTACAGTGGTGCCCCGCAAGACGAATGCCTCGCAAGACGGAAAACTCGCTAGACGAAAGAGTTTTCCGTTTTGGAGGTGCTTCGCAAAACAAATTTCCTATGGGCTTGCTTCGCAAGACGAAAATGTCTTGCGAGTTCCTGCGGGTTTTTTCCCCTTTCCCCCCCTTTTTCTAAGCCGCTTATCCGCTAAGCCGCTAAGCCGCTAAAAGCTGCTAAAAGCCGCTAAACCGCTAATAGCGCTAATCCACTAAGCCGTCAATGGGCTTGCTTCGCAAGACGAAAAAACCGCTAGACGAAGAGACTCGCGGAACGGATTCTTTTCGTCTTGCGAGGCACCACTGTAAGGGGAAATGTATGTGAGTCTTATGGAGCGAATGCAGGCTGCGCAGCTATCCCTGAAGCCAGAAGAGCAAGAGGGATTGCTGCGTACTCTTGCTCCCTCTTGCTCTTCTGGCTTCAGGGATAGCCGCACAAAGCCTCTTGAGCGCAGCCTTCATCCCGCTGCCCTGATAAGGCTTTACGCTCCTATCCCAGAAGCCAGAACAGTGAGAGAGATCACTGCGCAGTGCTCTCTCTTGCTGTTCTAGCTTCTGGCTTAGCCCCTCAGTCCCTTCCCTCACCTCCCAGAAAAGCCCCCAAGAGCCGCACTCCCTTTAAAGAGCGTGCGGCTCTTGCTGGCTTTTCCGGGAGGTGAGGGAAGGGACAGAGGGCAGCCCATCAGTCCCTCCCCCCACCTCCCAGAAAAGCCCCCCAAAGCTCCCTTTAAAGAGCCTCCCTTTAAAGGAGCGTGTCTGCGGCTCTTGGGGGCTTTCCCCCTAGGAGGGAATCACTGACGGGCTGTCCTTCTCCCTCCTTGGGGAAAAGCCTGCAAGCACTGCACACACGCTCCACGAGGCTCGTGAAAGGGAGCTCTGAGCAGAGCCTGGGATGCATACAGGCTCTGCTCAGCGCTCCCTTTAAAGAATATTTTTTTTCCTTGCATTCCCCCTCTAATTACTAGGTGCGTCTTATGGTCAGGTGCATCTTATGGAGTGAAAAATACAGTAAATAGCATTGGAGATAAAATAGTGCCCTGCAACATGGCACCCCATAACACAACTGCCATGGGACTGAAAAGCACTCTCCCAAGTTAATTTCTGGACTCGGTCCTGAGGTAGTACCGGAACCACTGAAACACCAATTCCCATTTGGGCCCTCTCCAGATGCTGCCATTAAGTGTGTGTGTGTATACGTACTTCTGTGCTTTTGAACTAGAGATGCATCTGTTCCATTTGAGATGTCAGCATTGCACTATATAAGTAGGAGATCTCATCTCCTTGTTCAATATTTATATTTATCAATAGTCTTGATTGTGCCACTTATTGCTTGATTGCTTGGGGGTAATTATTGCTTATCAATACTCTTGATTGTGGCACTCAAACTAGTTAAAGAGCCACTTTTTACAATCACAGATTGCAATTTAATTCCGCTTGTTTCTGATTAGTTCAGGTTTTCCATCTCCCTAGCTAGCAGAAGGTTGCTGGAATTCTTCTGAGCTAAGCAGCTTTATGAGCATTGCACCCCAGTGCTTGACTTTAGGAGGCTGGCTTCTGCTGTTTTTCTGACTCTGTACAGTGTTTTCCCTATTTCTGTGTAGATGCAAACCTGTGCATCTGCCCCACAGAGAGATAAATAACACTTGAATCCTGCCATGGAAGGAATTGACCAATGGTGAATGGCTTTAAAAAGGAAATTGGAGGAGTGCCTCCCTTCTGATCTAGATTGTAACACTGGCTTTAAAATTTTGTCTCCTGTCCTGATACAGATCATCCCCCTTGTGTTGTTGTTCAAGAGTTAAAGCAACAATTTACTTAGAAGATGAGATCAAAATCAGTTGTAATTTGGATTTCTGTAGAGCCCTGGACCAAAGTATAGTTGTACCTTGGATCCCAAACACCTTGCGAGTTGAACGTTTTGGCTCCCGAATGCTGCAAACCCAGAAGTGAGTGTTCCAGTTTGCAAATGTTCTTTGGAACCGGAACATCCGACACGGCTTCTGTGGCTTCCGCAGCTTCCAGTTGGCTGCAGGAACTTATTGCAGCCGATCGGAAGCAGCACCTTGGTTTCCGAATGCTTTGGAAGCCGAACGGACTTCCGGAACAGATTCTGTTTGACTTCCGAGGTACCACTTTATTCAATAAGCAATTTACTTGTATCAGCTTGGGTGAGAGGTTCTCCCTCTAGCAAGTCCTAATACATGTCCCTAGCAGCCCTCCTTTGTACAGAATACATTGGTGGTTTTTCTGGGCTTGAATATGAAGGGAATGTTTGCAACCTGCTCTTTTTCTTAATTAGTAATGATAGGCTCATCATTTGCAGAAGTTGGAATTTTGTTTCACGACTTGGATCTTGTAGAGGTGGGACCTTTTCATGAGAGGGAAATGGGAGGTTCCCTTTATCTGCTCTGATGTTGTATGGGTATGTTGTTATTTTAATGTTGTCCTTATCTGGAGTGATCAAAGTGAGAGGGGAAAAATAAAGTGGAATGGTCACATTTCAAATCAGGTCAGACTCAGTTATATCTTACTATATAATTAGTGGGTTACACTTTTGTTTTCCCCTGGTGAGCTCTCTGACCTTTGAAGGAGCAGAATTTTTATTACTAATAAAATGAATGGCAGCTATAATGGTCTTTGGGGTAGAAGAGTAGTGCCATATTGCTTCTAAGAAACAAGATATACAATCTGGCAGGTTGCCTTCCCACCCCATCCCTGTGTTGCAGATCACATGTAATTATTCCTCAGGAACATCTGTACCTCTGGCCAGCTCAAAAATTAAATGGGCCTTTGCACTAGAAAGGCATGCCAAAAGCACAAATTTATTTTTGGGTGTTTTTTTAAAAAGCGTTTGCCTTGCATTGAGAAGATCACTATAATTATTATGAAGTATAATAACAAAAATAATTAAAGCATACTTTTAAAATACACCACTTCCTTCCAGTTTCACTTGGAATACATCCAAAAGTCGGACTTTGAATCTTGCTGAATTGCCTTTGGAAACTGTTTGTCTCTGTTAAAACCTGAAGTGATGCCCCTGATTACAATGAGGCAAGCTGAAACCTCCTTGTTAGGACTCTGAAGACTATAAATGATGCATATCAAATGACGGAAGCAATCTGTTATTCTCAAAATATAATGACACAGATTTTCTTTTCATCACCATTTTATTTGGATTTAGAATCGGACAGTGCAGATTACACTGATAGCAATAAACTTTGTTGCCTGGCTCATCTCTTTACCATTATGTTCCCATTTCTTTTGCAGATTGCATGTGGCTCGGAGCACAATCTAGCAATAGTTGGTAAGTAGCTTCCATTATCAAATGCTTTGAACAATTCATTTCCAGTTAGAGCAGAACCAAGAATGTATCATGTGGACCAAACTTACCATTTACGGTATACTGTGATCAACGTGGAAATTGTGGCAGAGGACATGAGCATTGTACATAATGTACATAACCTGAAATGGGAAAAATGTGAATTGTTGGTGAAATGCTGACTCGAGTGAAGTTTGCATCAAAATTCTCATTGACCTTCAGTCAAGGATTTCTTTAAAAAGAAGCTGCAGATTCTGCTGCTGCCTCTTAACTCCCCATAAACTTATCGATTGCAGATGTAACCTTCAAGAAGCTGCTTGGCAAACTGAAAATGCTAGGGGCGGGAGAAATTTGAAGTGGGAGGGGATTTAGAGGCAAAGTCGTTTTTTTAAAAAAAGTGTAAGCAGTTTCAAGACTTCCATTTGGTTGTTTTTTCTATTAATGCTTTGAAAGTTTGGAAAATTACAAACAAGATGAATTATGTTAACTGCATGGATCTCAAATACGAAAGTTAGCATTATTATTTCTTTCATGGCATATTTTTGTGCAACCCTCAATACTGAACAAGCTGGCTGCTCCTCATCTATTCTGTGCCACAGTCATGTGGAACCTCTGGCCCCTGGGGCTAATTAGGCCTGGCAGGGGTCCTAATTTGGTCTGCCAGGCCATTTCCCCCAAACCATGCCCAGCTGCCCAGCACCTGACATAAAAAATCAGGCAAGTATCTTTTATTTTGACAGGGGAACATTCACTGTCAAGCAGATAATAAGAAATCTAACTTTATGAACTAATTTGCATTTTAGTATAAGGAGGAAAATTCTACGCATTTACAATTTTTTTTTGGCCTACAGCCAAAAATGTGACTTGTTATCTTCAAAAAATAAATTAAAAAAATGCTTTCTCATCTCTGCAGCTCCTGGCCTTGTGTAGCTTTCCTCTGCCCTCTTTCAGTTTTCATGATCTTGCTTTTCCTCAATTGCTCTCATTCCTTTGCATCACTTCCCCTTGTTGAATCCTCATTTGCTAAGCTGCTCCAACCAGTTTCCCTTGCCTTGCTGTTTTCATAAGCCCGCCACTCCTACTTCCTAAGCCAATACTCCTTTTGCCTCCTAGTCCCTTTTTCATGCACTGCCTCTCCCTAAGAACAGAACAGTTCAACAAATGGAAGACCAAAGCCCTTCTTCCTGCCTTGGCTCTCTGATGTCAGGGCAGTTCAGCCAATCATTGCCAAAGGCATTACAAATATCAGCTCCTACTAAACTCCTACTGCACCACAATACAGATCATATATCATAGGTTTAGGAATGTAGTGCATTATTTCTTTGTACTATGCAAAATCTTAAATCATGCAATGGGTGAACATCTTCCAGTTACTAGAATCTAGTACACAGCCAGCTTGACCTGGTGGCTAGAATAGTAGGCTTAGGACCTGGAAGACATAGAATCATAGAATAGTGGAGTCTTCTAGTCCAACCCCCTGCGACGCAGGAATCTCAACTAAAGCATCCATGACAGATGGGCATCCTACTTAAAAACCTCTAAGGAAAGAGAGTCCATCACTTCCTGTTCCACTGTCGAACAGCTCTTACTATCAGAAAGTTCTTCCTAACAAGAAACTTCATTCTTTTAACTTAAATCCATTGGTTTGGGTGCTAGCCTATGGAGCAGGAGAAAACAGGCTTGCTCCATCTTCTGTGTGACAGCCCTTTAGAAATTTGAAGATGACTAAGGCTAAACATACCCAACTCTCTCAACAATTCCTCATAAGATTTGGTTTCCATGTTAATGTGTGGCCAACTTTTCTACCTTTCTTCCATCCCTCATCCCACTGGGAAATTGCTTTTAAGGGATGAGGGGACTTTCCAGAGTGGCTTTATGATACGCCCATGAGCAGAAATGTCTTCTATTTGCACAGTGGTGCAAGCAATTTCATATGAAATATTATTACATTGTTGTTGTTAAAAACAATTATAAGAAGAGAAAATGCCACTCCAACACATCAAATCTTTGTTTTCTTTCTTTAAAGGAAGGTAAAGGAATCTTTGGCCCATTTAACCCACAAGGTCAATTTCTTCTCAATTAAGTTCTAGAGTTCTAGCTATGTTATGGTAAAAAGCATCAGCCCAAGAAACACTCCTAACAGATTATGAAAGGCATATTTCCATGGCACAGTGAGCACCAATTGGGATGCAAGGCTGGAACTGCCTGATGGACAGACCTCTCTGCGATCCTGACAGTGTTATTTAGATGTTCGTGGCAGCCTTGTAAAGCAAGGGACGTGATCATGCGTCTGACGTGCGAACCCTGGGGACTTGGAAGACTGTCACTAGGAGATAATCATAAATTCTCTGTTTCTTTTTCATACTGCTCTAATAGTTGGGGGGATCTTTTAGCATAGCACAGAGCATTAGTGTACAGCAAGAAAGCGCAGCATGCCATTCTATTACTTTTATCTATTATACATGATAAATTCTGCTTCAACTGGGTCTGCATTGTAAGAGCTTCCTGGAAGACCAGCATGGAGGCATGTTAACAGAACCCTCTTTTCTCATTGCACTCCTAATCACATCCATAGGTTGTTAAAGGGCACCTAGCAGGGATTCTTCCTAACAACCATCGATTTTTTATTCATTCTAGCATTTATGTGAGTTGGCCGTAGAAATTTGTCTCTAATCACTGTGTATTATTTCCTTGCTAATGTGAGTTTTTAAACAGGGGCAGGGACAGCCATTCAAGATCCAGGGTTCAGAAGTCCTTCTACAATTATACAGTGTTAACTAGGATGTAAGCTGATTGAGACAACAGTAGAGCTGTTAAAAGCTACAATGAGCACAGGCAAATGCAAACTGATCAAAAAGCAAGAGTTAATAGGTGGAATATATAAATGCCGAGTAAATTAATGGAATGCAACTAGCTGAGCACGAATCGGTACATATATAAGAGGAGTCAGGCTGATCTGATCACAGCACAATTTAGACAAATACGACAAATGTGAAATGAGCAACATTTATGCTGGCTAACTCCAAGGAGCGAAATGAAAAAAGAAGTCCTGGCAGAAAGGCTTGGATTCATCCTCATTTCCAGGCTAGTTTTGCAGTTAATTACTCTCTCTCTACCCCAGATACCATAGGTGCCCTCATTTAATTGTATACTTATTTACTTAGTATATAACTAAAAAAAAGCAGGAGAAATCATTTAGCCTAGAGGTGGAGAACCTTTGGCCTTCTAGACATAGTTGGGTTTCAACTCCCATCAGCCTCAGCAAGCATAGCCATTGATCTGGTATTTTTAAACTCCTCTGTTGAGTCAGTTTTATTTTTATGGGATTCCCAGGTAAAATGCAAACATGGAACCCAACTATATATTGGCTCCTCTGCTTTGGAAATAAAATGCTGAGATGAACCGAAAACATCCCTCTCTTGAAAAAAGCCAAGGGGAAAAGACACAATAGCATAAATGCATGGTGTGTACAGGGTTGTTGCTATTTTTGTTATACCAGAGTTATTCCCCTATAGGAAACCCATCATTTTTGAAGGGCCTTTATATTGGAAGCAATCTAGATTTTCAATGGGAAGCTAACGGGAGCTAGTAGTTGAGGGAAACTCAGTAACAAGATTAGCCTTGGTGGTTTCCGCCTTCCCAAATGCCTGTAAGTCCTGCTAATACAGCAACCACCAGCAGTACAAATCTGTGCATTTCAGTGAATCATAGAATAAGCCTGGGAGCAGACCATCAGAGTAATTTAATCTGAAGTTTTATATAGGTTAAGTCAGAGACACTTATTTAATGAGTCTTTCAGGATGCTTGGAACATGCTGTCCTCTTCCCATCACATTGCTGTTTGCTGGTGTTGGAAGCTATATTACCACGGTATCTTCCGGCTATGGGAAATGGGCCTGTCCCTTAGAGGTGAGAGAGTGAAGGACACAGGTCTATCCAGTGACTCAGACCCAGAGAATGGAGTTTGCGGGAACCTAATAAGGGGTTATGACTGGCAATCTGTTCAGGGCTTTTGGGCTATTCTGTGAGTCATAAATCTTTGACTCGTTCTGTAGGTTATTGAAAGATGATAGAATAAGAACATAAGAGACTGCTCAGATCAGGTCGAAGGACTATCTAGCCCAGCATCCTGTTCTTTCGGTGGCCAGCCAGATGGCTGTGGGAAGACTGCAAGCAGGACATGAGTGCAACAACTGCATACAGAAACAGGGATTCAGAAGCATACTGCCTCCAACAGTGGAGGGTAGAAAGTAGTCATCACGCTTAGGAGCCATTGATAGTTTTGTGCTATATAACTTGCTCAAAATTGCAGGGGACTATGTCTCATTTTGCATCTTACTAACTTTCATTAAGTGGCTTTCATTACAGGGCTGACACAGTTCTAATAGGACCCTTATAACTATGTGCCACCCTACTTAATTTTCACTATACTTAGTTGACCGCTACTTTACATATGATATGCTTATACAACCTGTGTATATTTTCATAAGTGAAATTTGGTTTTCTCTATTGCTACATACGCACATCTATGAAATCTGATGTGTACTGTGGCTTTGAAACATATACACACTTGGTAAAACAAAGAAGCAGTGTACATGGGTACACTTTTTCCTTACGTGAGTATGTTTGTGCAGGGAAATTTCACCTGTCATTGCCTTAAGATTGTTTTTGTTAAGATGAGTCCTCCCTCCCCAATTTGGTCCTAATATTATTTGCCTGTTGCACTGGGCTTTCCCTCTTAGGACATGACTTTTTTTAAAAAAATAATATTTATTCAAATTTTAAAGATTACAAAGAGAGAATTAAAAAAAACAAAAAAGGAAAATAAAAAATACAAAAAATAAAAACAATTCGAAAAAAGAAAAAAGAGGAAAAAAACCCAGCTCAAACTTTTACATAACTTTCTTTCCTTTGCTTATTTCCTTGACCTCCTCACACCTCCCTTTTTTGTATTCTAGTTCAATTAGATATTTCAGCAAATCCTTTCTAACTTTGTTTTTAGCCTAATAATTTATCTTAATATACTGTAATTTTACATTCTCGTCTTTCTCCAATTAAAAAAATCAATTTTTACCTAATCCTTTATATCATTTCTGCTAAAACCACATTACTTCATTCCAACATCCTTCTAACATTCCTTAATTTTGCAATATTTCTGTAAATAAACTTTAAATTTTTTCCAATCTTCTTCCACCAACTCTTCACCTTGGTCTCGGATTCTGCCAGTCATTTCCCGGGTGGGTAAATCTTGTGTCTTCCAATACTTTGCGATAAGTATTCTTGCTGCTGTTGTTGCATACATAAAAAAAGTTCTATCCTTCTTTGGCACCAATTGGCCGACCATGCCCAGGAGAAAGGCCTCTGGTTTCTTCAGAAAGGTATATTTAAATACCTTTTTCATTTCATTACAGATCATCTCCCAGAAGGTCTTAATCCTTGGGCACGTCCACCAAAGGTGAAAGAATGTACCTTCAGTCTCTTTACATTTCCAACATTTATTATCGGGCAAATGATAGATTTTTGTAAGCTTGACTGGTGTTATGTACCACCTGTATATCATTTTCATTATATTCTCTCTTAAGGCATTACATGCCGCGAACTTGATACCTGTGGTCCACAACTGTTCCCAATCAGCTATCATAATGTTATGTCCAACATCTTGTGCCCATTTATCATAGCAGATTTCACCATTTCATCTTGAGTATTCCATTTCAACAGCAAGTTATACATTCTTGACAAGTTCTTAGTTTTAGGATCTAACAATTCTGTTTCCAATTTTGATTTCTCCACCTGAAAGCCAATTTTCTTATCCAAATTATAAGCCTCCATTATTTGATAATAATGAAGCCAATCTCGTACTTTGTTTTTTAGTTTTTCAAAACTCTGCAGCTTTAATCTGTCTCCTTCTTGTTCCAATATTTCCCAATATTTCGGCCAATTGGCCTCCATATTGAGCTTTTTCAGAGCCTTTGCTTCCATTGGTGACAACCACCTTGGAGTTTAGTTTTCAAGCAAATCCTAATATATTATCCAGACATTAAACAGTGCTTTTCTGACAATATGGTTTTTAAACGCTTTGTGTGCTTTGGCCTTTTCATACCACAAATATGCATGCCAACCAAATACATTATTAAACCCTTCCAAATCCAATAGATCAGTGTTTTCAAGAAGTAGCCATTCCTTCAGCCAACAAAATGTGGCTGACTCATAATAAAGCTTAAGGTCTGGCAGGGCAAATCCACCTCTTTCTTTAGCATCAGTTAGTATTTTAAATTTTATTTGGGGCTTCTTGCCCTGCCAGACAAATCTAGAAATATCTTTCTGCCACTTCTTGAAACATTCCATTTCGTCCAAAATTTGCAATGTTTGAAACAAAAACAACATCCTTGGCAGTACATTCATTTTTATCGCAGCAATTCGGCCTAGCAATGATAACTTCAAATTTGTCCATATTTCTAAATCCTTTTTCACTTCCGTCCAACATTTTTCATAATTATCTTTAAATAAGTTCACATTCTTAGCAGTCATATTAACCAGGACATGACTTTATATAAAATGCATATTTGCTTATATGTTTATGAAATATGCAGAAATATAAAATGAACTGATTTCAATGCATTCATTTTAATGAATTGTGGTTTTTGCCTATTTCAGGCAGTTTCCCAACCATATATATATTTTAAAAAATGTTTTGTTCTCCATTTCTGTAATGTAATTTCCCAGCTGCCAACAGAATTATCTATCTATTATCTATTAAATGCCAATATTTAATTTTCTGTTTGACTTCAGAACTCTAAAAAATCTGCTTGATTAAGCTATTTTAAACTCATTACAGAAGTACACCTTGCAAAAATGTATCAGATAGAAAATCCTCTATATTACCAGCCGATAAAATTGTTTCATAGTAGTTCATACTGCAGGGGGAATAGGAAACAAGAATGTGCTCCTTTGCTAAATCTCTACAGTGGTACCTCGGGTTAAGTACTTAATTTGTTCCGGAGGTCCGTTCTTAACCTGAAACTATTCTTAACCTGAGGTACTATTTTAGCTAATGGGGTCTCCCACTGCTGCCACGCTGCTGGAGTACGATTTCTGTTCTCATCCTGAAGAAAAGTTCTTAACCCGAGGTACTATTTCTGGGTTAGCGGAGTCTGTAACCTGAAGCGTATGTAACCTGAAGCATATGTAACCCGAGGTACCACTGTATTTATATAACTCAATGGAAAGCACACACTTTAATTTATTCACGTTATTTAATATAGTCTAAAGATGAACATCTTTATCTTTCTGCTCTACTCATATCACCTATCCTCTCAGAATAAACTTTTTTGAGCTCATGTTGCTTCAACACTTCTCAAAATATAGTTCTTTCCACCACCCCCAGACCAAGAATATGAAACCTCTACAGTAGTAGGAGAAGGGATCCCAGGAGTCTTGAGTAAAGATATATATGTAGGTGTTGGTGTAAGCATGACATCCTGTACCAGTTTTGCTTTGTGGTAGAAATTTTTTGGGGAAGTTAAAATAACTGCCTGTCATTATTTACCTTTTTAAAAAAATAAAAAATAAGATAAGAAGTGCTTTACAGTTCTGACAATGGGCAGGCATTGACTCAGCAGAAATTCTGTGTCTAGTGAAATGCCCTAGCTTCCTTTCAGATGAGGGCAGGGAATATTAAGTGCCACAACTTGTGCCTTCTTTGGAGAGTCTTCTCAGTTAGCCATCACAGACCAGATACCCATAAATATATCTTTGTGGATATAAGCCGTGATAAAATAAGCCAGCAACATGCAGTTGACAAGCTTGCATTCAAAAATGTCCAGTGCCCTCTGGTTCCTCATCAGTACCACACCCTATTTGTCAGTGTTTTGACAGTGATGGGATACCATTACCAGCTAGTTATAAGAGACAGATGAGACAGATGTACCAATGTGCTTTCCCCCTGTAGCAAAATCTTGTGGTGCCTGTCATTTGTGAGTGGAATGATGGTCTTAGTGTCACTCAGACGTCAGTTCAGTTTTTCAGCTTTTGATGGAAGTTGCTGAGGAGCTGGAACATGACTGATTAAGCTTTTTGTGCGTTGGCCTATTATGTAACACTTCTCCCTAACCCACCCCCATCCTGAACCAAGTAGATTATTTGATGGAGGTTTATATAATTAGGCATAGTATGGAGAAGATGGGTAGTTTTTTCTCCCCCTCTTATAACACTAGAGACTTATTTGCATACTTCCCTCACCTAATTACAATCATGTGATGAATCATGTGATGAAGAGGAAGAGCTGCATTCACTGGCCCTGGCCTCATTGATCTTCATGGAGAGGAAACTCTTGAGGTGGGAGCCTGCTCTATGTGTGGTGGCTCCCCATGCCATTTAAAATCCTAATTGCACAAGCTTCTAAGTTACATGGGGGGCCTACCTGCAAATGTAATCACCTGGCAGTGCATACCTGCATAGAACTCGGGCTCATCTAGTGAAGTAAGAGAAGAAATAAAAAAAGTAATAAAAGTACAGTTAAGAATTAATATGAATATCTACTTCAGTTTTCATCCACAGGTAAACCGTGGATCACCTGAGTGGATCTCATGGACCACTGGTGGTCCACAGACTTCAGTTTGGGAACTTTTCTCTAAAGCAGATGCTCACTACCTACTAACTCAGGATAACACTTCATGTATCTGACAAAGAGGACTCTAGTTGACAAAAGAATTAATCTTTAGGATACCACAAGACTCCCCCCCCCCAACTAACATTGCTACCCTTCTGAAAAAAACAAAAACAAAACAAAAACCTAATTGGACCCTCACATGCTGTAATTGGTCTTTCATTTTATATTCGCTGGTTTCTTCGAACATTAAGTGTTCCTTTTTGTGTCCCAATTATTATTTTATTCCAGAGGGTAACTC
The DNA here is from genome assembly GCF_964252035.2 of Podarcis erhardii. Lineage (NCBI taxonomy): Eukaryota > Metazoa > Chordata > Lepidosauria > Squamata > Lacertidae > Podarcis > Podarcis erhardii. The sequence goes on along the minus strand of NC_138497.1, from coordinate 73,836,421 downwards.
CGATGTTAATTAACATCACTTTGATTTTCCCATCAGAGAATTAGGTTTTTATGAGCCTCTCTGCATCCTCCTTTGGTCTCCTACTTCTGTCATTACAATTTGGCACAGAAAATTCAGCTGGATTATAATGCTCTAAAAATAAAAGTCTTTTTACAGACTGCATGTCAGGGACAGGCAGGAGTCTGAGGAGGAGCGGGGGATATTCAGGCAGGGGAGCAACAGAAAGATCCAGGGGAAGAGGCCAGCAATTTGTGGGCTTCTGAGGCAGGTGCTGAGTTGGTGGCCGAGGGCAGTCAAGGGGAAAAGACCAGGCAGTCTGAGATGGGTGGGGTGGGGTGGAGGAGATGGGAGAAGAGTTGCAGGGAGTCTTAGAGGCAGAAGACATTGCATCAGTCCCAGAGATAGCTATGCCTCTGGAATCTCTTCTGTCCACCCCTCCACTGTCTCTACACACGGGGGGGGGGGGGGCTTAAAGTGACAGAAGCAACTGGCACTGCCACTCAGGAGTTATAGGGTGCTTGCACGTACTGTGTCAGACAGAGGGGTTTAAGTAAGCTGAAAGGGGTCACGCTGTTGCCCCAACTGTCTGGGTCAGAGCACAGGGACTGGCGGATGAAGGTGGGGGGGGCGGCGTGCCCCGGGTGCCATCTGGGGGGGGTGACATCATGCCCACTCTGGGAATGCTCGCCGCTTGCTGTGCACCCCTGACGCGCGCCATGCCCCCGCGGGTGGCGTGCCATGCCCCCAGGGATGCGTGCCAGCCATTCCCCCGGATGTACGCCACTCCTGGTGCTGGAGCAGGTAGCTTCGCCACTGAGCGCAGGACTGTAGAGGTAGATCACCTAGGCAGCTGGTTACCAGAGGTGGTGTGTACAACTTCTCCACCTTCGGAGCTGATGTAGTCAAGTGCTTTGCCAGTAAAGAAATAAACTTCCAAATACTTGTCCTCATTGGGCTGGGTGTGCCCAGGACATTACACCAAGTTTCTCTTAGGAAGTATTTATTTGAAAATGGAAGTGCTGTATTCTGCTCTTTGCTCTGACATTCAAAAGTCTGAAGTCAACAGAAGTCCAAAGGAATGGAAGTATATATGGGATTTTCTAGGCTGGTATATACAAAAGAATCAGTGGCCTGTGGATAAGTAAGGCCTTTGAACCTACAGTGCGCTCCAGTTCACTGTAATCATTACTGAGTTTGTTCGGAACAACAAAGTATGATAAAAATAGAAGGAATGAAAGGGGTTACAAATGGTTACAAAACCTGGGCTGTGGTTCTTTGAAAAACAGAAAAGTACCTGGAATGCAATATAAGTGTTGGCTAGCTTGAGATAGCTCTCCATGCTGCAGTGGAAAAGCAACTGCCGCAGTCCCTGCTAGTCTTACCTGGAGGAAAGCTTCTTTCAGATATGGCAATCTGTCAAACCCAGCAGGACAACTCATCTGTCACGTCATCTCAAGGGAAATTGAATTGCTTACATTGCCACAACTCCCCAAGTATCTTGATCCAAGTGGTAAAAGGTCGCTTTTCAGTGACCTATACATTTATTTTGTAAATGCCAGAAGTGACTGGACTGTTGCTCAACGCAGTGGGGTAAAATATTCAATGCTACTCCATTCAGTATTAAGGCTGGAATTCTAATTCCTGGCCAGCCGTGGCAGAACTTGATGGAATGATACCAACTGCTCTCAGGTGGGAGCAGTTTTCATTGTGTGATGGCAGCAGGGTCTGCACAGGATCCATACACAGAGACTTGCTCTGCACATAGAGTCGTGCTCTGTTTTGGGGTTTTCTGCTGGCTGTTGATGGTGGTAGCTTCCACCCAGGGCCGGATTCAGGTTTGATGAGGCCGTAAGCTACTGAAGGTAATGAGGCCCTTTATATGTACAGCTGTCCTTTGTCAACAACATATTGTCGCTGATTTTTGTGTTGAATATATGCTATATGGTAATTTATGGGCCTAATAGGTATCTAAAGCCATTTGCACATAACAAAAAGCTAGCATTATTTACATTGTAGGAGTCCACGCAACACAAAACACTGTTGCTGTATGTAGGTTTTATTTTATTTGTTTTTTTATCTTATATTTTGGAAATGTACATCCAGTCCCCCCCCTTTAATTTTTTGGGGGCCCCCCAAGAGAGTGGGGCCCTAAGCTATAGCTTGTTTAGCTTATACGTAAATCCGGCACTGCTTCCACCCACCATTTGGGTGGGTACAATGGGGCACTCCTTTCCAGTAGAGCTTCCCTATCAGTAATGGGGATTCCCCAGTGATGGAGGCTGGAGAAGCAGAACTGGGTAGATTGAGGGTTTGGATTTCTCTATGAGAGGAGTTTTTGTGTGAAACTGCATTTGTGTCTTACTTAGCACAATATCAAAAGTTGGCATTTTTAAAAGAGGAGTGGCAAAGTGACCTTACTGTTAGCAAAGTATACAACCAATCGGATGCTTAAAATACTGTCCAGTAGCTTTCAAGGATCCTGAGAGTGCTGCAGCTGAAAATGTGTCCCTTCTATGACACTTCTGAGTCTAAGGATGACAGTTCTAAGTGGAATATGTATTTATATGGGGGGGGGGATCTTCAGATTTGGTCAGAACAGTAGTTAATGTCTCAATTAGTGGCTAAGAATGGCTGGGTGGGTATAAATGATAAAATTATTATTATTATTATTACTGTGTTGAGTTTCAGAAAGGTAGTCTTTTTTAAAGTAAGAGGAAAGAAGAGCACATAAATCTTTTGAACTGGCATGTATTACTTATAAGTAAAAGTCTGAAGCAGCCACGGTAAATATTTTATGCATTATTATTATTATACCGCCCTTCATCTGAAGATCTCAGGCCGGTTCATAGCATAATATACAGAAAAAACCCACAAAGTACATAATAAAAACAAGTACAAGAACCAAACGTACCAGCTTATTCAACCTACCCAGTATTAATGGGGATGTTGGTCACTTGTGGCACATGAGGTAAGATTGTTGTTTTCCGAGGACTGGCCAGAATTTAAAATGGTCAGGATAGAGAATAGAGATGTAGAGGCTGTGGACTGTGGGCACCAGTTTTTCACAAAGTTTGTTCATTATATATTTGGGGGGCAGGAATGTGAAGAAGATTTTTCCCCTGAAAAAAAAGAAGTTTGGATTTGATATCCTGCTTTATCACTACTCGAAGGAGTCTCAAAGTGGCTAACATATTCTCCTTTCCCTTCCTCCCCCACAACAAACACTCTGTGAGGTGAGTGGGGCTGAGAGACTTCAAAGAAGTGTGACTAGCCCAAGGTCACCCAGCAGCTGCGTGTGGAGGAGCGGAGATGCGAACCCGGTTCCCCAGATTACAAGACTACCACTCTTAACCACTACACCACACTGGCTCTCACACTGGACCAAAGTTGCATTCTTTGGGCCCTGTGGGGATTCACAATAACTAGCCTTCCCTATTGGTTAAGAAAGTGAGGCCTCTGGTTTAACTTGTTTGTTGGCATTTTGTATTCATTTGTAACTCAGTATCTTTTGTCAAGATTAGTCTGGAGCCATGCTGCTATGTTTCAGATGTTAAAACCAGCTCATTCAGGGGATGTTGGTCACTTGTGGCATGTGAGGTAAGGCTGCTGTATTCCAGGACTGAGAAGGATGGGGGAGAAATCTTATTTTTGACTTAACAGAAAATCACAGCCATTGAGATATTCAAAGAGCTTTTATCTTAATTGATTTTAACAGACAATTTAGTTATGGCTTAGTAGAGTGGGCTGTTTGATAACCCAGATGGCTACAGAGTTATTAAGTGCTTCCTGTTCAGGACTTGTGCTGTTCAAAAGAATGCTTTTAAACATATTTATGAAAGATAGACATAATCATACATACCTTGGGAAATGGGAGTACCTGTAAATTGCTGATCCACAGGTAGCAATTTTGCTAGGCCTTTCTATTTCTGTTGCTGGGATGTCAGCTAATCCACTATGTTTAAAAAACCCCAAAACCTACAGAAGTAATTATGTGAGCAACACTTGGTGATATCCCAGAAGGCAGAATGCAATAGAAAGTGGTGTTGAAGTGTCTGAGATCTTTAATCTTAACTTCTTTTTCTCTGAAAAGACTTCGTAATGTTTTCCTGGTTTTCCTGATAAAGCAATACCTTCTCACAGTTGGATTCCTCCATAAACCACAAAGCTTAATGTACAAGCTGTGAAGAACACAGCTGACACATGGTGACCTGAGCTACCTTCCACATGGCAAGGCACTCAGTATATTGCTGGCCTAAAATCAAGAAGAGCAGATTGCTCATTTTCCCTTAAGACATCCACGATTTTTATTTTTATTTTGCAAAATAAACACCACCACTGAAGTCTTAAGTGACCTTATTCTCACATTAAGCAATGTCTGCCCCCCCCCAACACCTTTTGACTTTGCAGCCCAGGGTCACTCTGGGTAAATCCAGATATTAATCATCTGTCAAGTGGAACTTAGCTGAAGGTTAAAATATTCTTTCATACTAATATGAAGACCATTTAAAGGCATTTGCACAGGTTTGATGTGTAATGGTAGATTTATTGTGTGGTTTTCATGCCATGGGCATTCCGGCTTCATGAGGACCTTGAAACAAAGGTCAGTGACTTTGGTTTAACTTACACTTGTACTTTTCCAGCTGTTTTCACAATTAATGAACAATTTGATCCCGCAGTCATTTTAAGAACAGAAGTGGGAAAATGTACACAAATGAGAGCTGGTGGGTTTTTTCAGGTGTGTGTGTGTTCCATTGGGTTGCCAACTTCAGTTGCCAACAGAAACTAGTACTGTTAAAAATCAGTCATTGGAAAGAAAATTGCACTGCAAATCCATCGTTCCCATGTTTGAACCATCTTCAGGCTGGTTCTCTTTGTTATTTCTTGTTTGATCTCATGTGTGGAGTTGTGCTGCTTTTTTCTACTCACCTGTTGTTATCTTGTCTTTCACATAGTAATCTCTTCAGGAAAGGTATAGAGTAGTGCCCCATTGTGATTGGCCTATGAATGCTGCTATAATGCAAATATGTAACATTGAATATGGCAGCTACATGAAAATATCAACTTTTTATAAGGCTGTTTCTAGAAAATTCCTGCTAGCTTTTGCAGTGTCTGATTGACAATTAAGTATCCTAAAAAAAAAAAAAAAAGTTTTGGTACTCTATTTAATAACATTTCCTTGACACAATGATTCTTAAAATGGCTTGCTTTTTGACACATTGCTAAGAGAATCAGGGAGATCTACAGTGGTTTACATCAGACCTGGAAATGTACCCACAATTCCTACCGCAATTGCATAGAGAGGTCTTCCCTTGTGATATTTCTGAAGTTAGTAATTAACTACTTTGAAATGTGAATTTGCTCAGCTCACAATACTCAGGTGAATGTAATTTCCCTTAGACGTTTAGAATTCCCTCAGAAATTAAAATGAGCATGTGCTTCTATTTTAAGGCTGCAATCCTATACTCATTTACCTGGGAATAAGCCCTGTTCAACTGAATAGGGTTTACTTCTGAGGAGACATGCAGACATGCATAGGATTGTACTGCCTGCCCCTGAACACTAATAATAATAATAATAATAATAATAATAATAATAATAGGTAGGTAGGTAGCCGTGTTCGTCTGCCGTAGTCGAAACAAAATAAAAAAAATCCTTCCAGTAGCACCTTAGAGACCAACAAAGTTTGTTATTGGTATGAGTTTGTTATTGGTATCTGAAGACGTATGCAAGCACATGAAATCTCATACCAATAAGAAACTTAGTTGGTATCTAAGGTGCTACTGGAAGGATTTTTTAAATAATAATAATAGTAATAATAATAATAATAATAATAATAATAATAATAATAATAATAATAATAATAGTAATAATGTGTATACCACCCTTCATCTGCTGACTTCAGGGTGGCTTACAACATAAAAGCACCTCATTGTCAGTGCTTGCCTGATCTCCATGGATTGTATGTACAATTTTGTACATACAAAATTGTTTGTACATAAATCAGTACATACAAATTTTATGCAAATCCGTGGCCTGTTTTGGTGCCCTTTTTGATGACATTCTTTTTTCTGAAAGAAGCTGGGCAGCTTCTTTTAGCCATAGATATCTAGGGCTTGCTTAGGGACTCTACTACAACATTTCAGCAGAGACTATGAACTTGAGGAGAGTCTCTGAGCATGTCCTTTTAGGAGTTGTTGTCTGAGGACGCTATGGCACCTCAAAATGTTCAAAGATGGTGCTGCAGGATGGGAAGGGCAATGTGGACATTTCTCAGCTTCCAGGCTGCAGGGGTTTCCATTTCGGCTCTCCCCAGCCTGGAAGGACATCATGATTTTTCCAAGAGGGATTTGGACTGATGAAGTGACAGTGAATGGATTGATGCTAACAATTCCCTCCTCTTTCCCAGCTCGCAACCTTCCCCTTGTCCTCCAGGAATTTTCATGGGCTTGCATGCAGTTCCTTGGAGTCTTAAAACCAACTTTTTGAGGATGCCTGAACTCCATGCCAGTAGTGGTCCCTTCATCGTGGAATTCCTCTGCCTATTTGAGTTTTCAAAGTCTACTATTTTTAAGGGGCTTGGAGGGACATTTTTCTGTTGTAGTGACTTCATAGGGCCTGGTTAATTGCTGTTAGGGACACTTCAAAACCTTTTTCTGTTCTTTTACAGTGTGTGTTGTTTTGTTTTGACTGAAATCAGTTATTTCAGTGGTCTTAAACTAGTCATTTTATTGTACTTTGTTAAATTGCACACACTGCTTTGACAATCCTTTCAATTTAAAATGTGGGGTGAAAATGAAATAAAGCAAGAGTCTCCAACAAGCACATCACATGCAGCCCACAATTTCAAAAATATTTTAAATGAGCGTGCACACCCAAAGCAAGTATATCAGGTAATGTGCTTCTAATTTCTCACCTTTCCTGAAGGATCAGACACAGATGGCAACAGATGGGTTAACCTTCTTAATGCTTTGTGTGCGGGCAGCTCAGTGAGACTGCAGTGGGCAATGAAGCAGCAGAATTCAATTTGCAGTAGTGACCTAAGAAGGGCTATTTTTAGTAATAAAATAGGTCAGGGGATGCACGGTAGTACAGACTGATAAATGAGCAGTCTTCCCCCTCCTCTCAAGGGGCTTGTTTCCTCTTTTAACAAGGCAGCTCCGAAGTGGAGAAACCAGATTAAGTATCATCATGTGATCAATGTTTGAATTTTTCATTGTGAAATCATCATTGGGAAAGCACTGTGGTTTCATTTTCAAACTTGGAACAACGCAGAAGCTAGGTAAATGCTTGTTTTGGGTTTTCATGAAAAGTAAAAACAATATAATCCTGGTTGATGTTGCAGTATTTCTTTTAAAGCTATGTGAAAAATGTGTGCAATGCACATAGCAGGCAGATCTTGATTCTCATTGCACTGGTTGGTTTCCTCTTCCTTCATCTTCTTTGGACCATGAAGGCTAGTTTCTTTTTTACAGCATGTGAGAAATTTCATTACTGTATATAGAAGCCTGCTTTTTAAATCTAATGCAACTCATATATCTTACACAATGGTTAAAGACTCATTTTGAGCAGTGTGAGAGGCAGATGGTATAAAAGGCTTGGGTCATCATCATATTGTAAAGATGAGCTTTTAAGAGACTGCTTTGAAATTGACAAGATTGAGCAGGCTGTCTGAAAATCTGTGTTGTCACTGTTTTGCCCTATAACAGGGCTCCCATCTCTCTCCTTCCTGGCCTATAAATGTACTTTTCAAGCAGTTAATCAAGGCAGATAGACACAAGGAACAGTATTTTGGAACACAGATGAATCACTTAACAGTGACTATGATATTAAGTTTTGGTCGCTGGCACTTGGAATTAGCTTTCAAAATGACGTAATGTGTTTGAATTGCATTTACTTTTTCTGCACAGTTTTACAATTGCACTAGATGTAAGGAAGTTGGCTGGACATCGGGGCAACTGCATACAGAATTGAAACCAATGGTAGCCAGCTATTTTTTGACAATCATCTAACACATTTTAAAATGTCATTTGCCCCTGGAACCCTATTTTAGGAAAGAGGAATCTGGAGGAACAGAATTGTCTTAACACGGCTTGAATCATGAGTCAGCTTATATCTGCCAAATAATTTAACACTCAGAACTTTGCTACAAGTCACTATCAAGCTAGTTTTCAAAGTACAGGAGACTTAATACATCTGACACAATCCTACCATCCAGGTCAATGGACTGGTCTGTTTAAAAACATGCCAGCTGCTCTATCCTAGGGAGTTCAGGCATGTGATTTGGCTAGTATCAATTGCACCTTTGAACTCGCCACCTTTATAGATCTGATGTGTGCTGTGGTAGGCAGGTGAGTTGTGCACAAATGTACTTTTTATCATTTCAACACTATATTTTAATTACTCCCCCCTTTTGTGTCTCAGCACTTGTATAAATGTTGTTTTCTTACAGCACTAAAAAGATCTCCACCTCAAAGAGCTCTTTGCCTGGTTTGATAAAAGCAAACTGCAAGCTTGGCTTACTATAAATATAGTAATCTCAAGCACTTTCCACCCTACAAGCCTGTCCCTTCTAACTCATCATATGCACTGTGAATTCATGACAAATCATGATCCGCTCAGTGCACCCATACAAGAGCAGCCTACTCTCCTGTTAACGTGTGCTAACACACACATTCATTATCCATGTAATGAAAAGCTCCAGCAGGAATGCTCTCCTCTTACGCCCCCCCCCGACTTCTGATGCCTTAGGGTTGTAGTGCAAAACTAAAACCATAAGCATTTCTTTGGTCCATCTTTGCCTGCAACTGAAGACTCCTTGCCTATGCAAGGGAGTGGAGTTTTCATTCGCAAATTGGTATTTACAGCTATAACTAAAGAGTCGCCTTTCTCTAGGCTTTACCCCCTCCCCCATAGACACAATAAACTGCTGTGTACTCTGCATATACAGTGGTACCTCGGGTTACATATGCTTCAGGTTACATACGCTTCAGGTTACAGACTCCGCTAACCCAGAAATAGTGCTTCATGTTAAGAACTTTGCTTCAGGTTGAGAACAGAAATCGTGCTCCGGCGGCGGCGCAGCAGCAGGAGGCCCTATTAGCTAAAGTGGTGTTTCAGGTTAAGAACAGTTTCAGGTTAAGAACGGACCTCCGGAACGAATTAAGTACTTAACCTGAGGTACCACTGTATGTGCATAACCCCGCCGCTGAAAACCCTTTACAAACCATTTCCCCTAGAATTGAAAATAAAAATCGCAGGGCATTTTTGCAGGCTCAGGCGTGATTTGCCCCCAAAGTGGTACTGTCCCAGTTGAAGGTATTTGCCTCTGCTAATTTTTCCCTGTGGAAGTATCTTCGTATATAATAAAATGTAGTTGTGTTATATTTTATAGTGTGGGATTCATAGCGAAAAGGTTCCACTGTTGGGAAGATTGAAAATGGACAGAATGCCCTTTCCTCCTTGGCAACTTGACTGCTTTAGTCCTTTGGTAACAGGAGAGCAGGAGTTGGCACTAAGGCAAGAAGAAGAAGAAGAAGAAGAGTTTGGATTTGATATCCCGCCTTTCACTCCCCTTCAGGAGTCTCAAAGCGGCTAACATTCTCCTTTCCCTTCCTCCCCCACAACAAACACTCTGTGAGGTGAGTGGGGCTGAGAGACTTCAAAGAAGTGTGACTGGCCCAAGGTCACCCAGCAGCTGCATGTGGAGGAGCGGAGACGCGAACCCGGTTCCCCAGATTACGAGACTACCGCTCTTAACCACTACACCACACTACACCACCAAGGGTGTTCTTGGACTCCCAGCTCTAATGTGTCCCTCCTTGGTGGCTCTACTGTCTTTCCTATAATAGCAGTGGAGTCTGCATGGTCAAGAGCTACTTAACATTGGAGTTCAGGAAGTTTCTTAGGGCCTGGTTACACCAGACCCAATTAATGTGCTTAATTCCCTAACGAATTAAAGATATAGGAGTTTAGCATCCAGAGCGAAACTGCTCTGGGTGTTTCTCTCTTCTTGGTTGCCTCACAGAAAAAAATGGTGCACTCAGCAGATAGAAATCTAAAATGCATAATAAGATTCCCCCCCCCCTTCAGACAGGGAAGAAAATTGATCCTTTCTGGCATTAAAGACCCGTGATTTATGAATTACAAATGTGTCTCTGTAGGCCTGCTCGTATATTAAAGGTAAAGGTACCCCTGCCCATACGGGCCAGTCTTGCCAGACTCTAGGGTTGTGCGCTCATCTCACTCTATAGGCCGGGAGCCAGCGCTGTCCGCAGACACTTCCGGGTCACGTGGCCAGCGTGGCAAGCTGCATCTGGTGAGCCAGCGCAGCACACGAAACGCCGTTTACCTTCCCGCTGGTAAGCGGTCCCTATTTATCTACTTGCACCCGGGGGTGCTTTCGAACTGCTAGGTTGGCAGGCGCTGGGACTGAATGATGGGAGCGCACCCCGCCGCGGGGATTCGAACCGCCGACCATGCGATCGGCAAGTCCTAGGCACTGAGGTTTTACCCACAGCGCCACCCGCTCGTATATTAAGAGAGTCCTAATGAGAGCCTTGTAACTATATCCTTGTTGTGTAGCCTTTTGTTTTTTGGCATTTTGTGAAAGCCTTGTAGTGTCTCCTTTTATTTTTTTATGGGCATGCTGATGTTTCCATTTTTGTACTCATTCAACCACCGTTACCAGAATGGCCATTTCTACCAACCCATAGCTCTGTATTCAGGGTGGTGCCGTGTGGGATTAGAGGGGACGAGAGCATTCCTGTCACAAGCAATGGCATTAGATTATGCACTGGCTCTCGTGACAGGGCTTGTAAAATTCACATTGCCCATGGTTCATCCTGTGGGCTTTGATGCATCTCAGGATAGAACATCACCAACGAATTAGTGTCTCTTTTGATGAATCTCACTGCTAGGTGCATTGCTGTAAGGTGTTTGCCAGAGAATGAGGACATTTCCCAAATACAACTGATGGGCAATGTAAGCAGCAAGGACCAATCTGGACAGAATCTCTCTATTTTCTAAATGTTTATCTCCTATATTTATCTTCCATATTCAAACTCAGAATATGAATGTAATTTAGATTTAGTTGGTGTCGCTTGTTTGTATCAGTGCAATTGAATGTTGAATTATTGGAATGAAGTTTGATATGTATGTTCAGGTCAAGACCCCGTTCTCTGTGTTGAGATAATATATCCTCTTGACCTCTGAACCAATTTTCATCGGGGAGAGGAACAAGAATGCAGAATACTTTGCAACATGCAGTATGGCTTTAAGACTGTGCTATCAGACCAAAAGGTTTATATATAAATCTTGAATTCCGGCTCAGTTGCCACCAATGTTTATGAAGGGAACAGTAAAGATGTTAGATATCAGAAAGGGCATATGCCAATCATTGGCATATATTTTTGGATCGGAAGGATACAATTTCTGAAGGATATGTGGAGTAAGAGGGTCATATATACATATGCATTAGAGTTACCCTAAAATAATATCTTACTGAGCTTTGATTTTTAAAGAAATTGCAGTACTTTTACCACAGCTGGCAATCCTTAACATCTGGGAGTAGGAAAATGAGAACTTACTGTGTTCACTAGTATCATTTTTATTCTTGACAGCAAGGCTATGGATAGCTAAAAGCTGGAAATTAGCAGAAACTTTGACGCTTGAAGCATAGCTTCATAGAATCTGGATTGTTGCCATGGCAGAAAAACTGATATGAAACTGGCCAAAGGGAAAGCAAAGCCAATGGATTTCTTCATGGTCTGACACCCTTTAATGGACTGTGGGCAAAAACTGGACATTTCACATGTGTTCTCTCAGCTCTGGAATGAAAACTGAATTCTCCCAAAATGATAATTAAAGACAATTATTGCTTAACTGGAAGAAGTAATGCACGCAATACACTTGGTTGAATTAGGTGACTGGGATTTGGATGGGGTCTTGCATATTGCTGATCTGATTTATTTGATTGATTTCCAGCTCCGTGTTTTCATATGGTTCATTTATGTGTTGTTTTCTTGTATGTGCATTGTTATCTGATAATTGATATTGGAAGCTATGTTATGTTATAATTTTAATTTGCTGGGTGGGGGAATGATATCAGAATGCATTTCGGTGAGCACATTCAGAACACAGTTGTTTTTCAGCTTTGTCTCCCATATTAATTTTTTTGGGGGGGGGCAGAAACCCATAAAACTCACCGAATACTTGAATACTGAGGAAATACAGTGTGATTGTGACATAATTCTGCATTTAGAGTTGGAATACCTGTGTGACCTCTGCACCCATTTTCAAGGGGAAGAGGAACAAGGTGAAATAGATTGTAAAGCAATCTCTGAAGTAGGCTTTTCTCATTATATTTAGATGTGCCTGAGACCAGGTTCTTGACTGCAGCTGATATGCATATCCCTTTTCTTTAAATCCATATCTATTATCTATCCACCTGTATTTTTTGAAAAAAAAATAAGTGAGAACATCAGAGCATAAGGATGGATAAAAAAGATGATCCAGGTATTCAAGTCTACTCTGTTGCTATGATTGATTATGGAGTGCTATTACTATTAAGATCTCTGAAAATGAGTTCCAAAGTTAATGAGGGGAAACCATTTGTGGATTTTTTTTTGCTACAGAGGACAGTTGCATAAAGGACAGAATGAAACAATGTCTCTTGCTTACTCCTATGCCTGGAACTTCTTGAAATATTTGCATGGTTCCACCTCTTCTTCCTTCCCTTCATATTACTTCTCATATCCCACTTTTTCCTTGATGCCTTTGACTTAAGACCCTAATTCTTACCCCCAACTGAAATTAAACCTAAATATGTATCTATACTTACTTATAATTGTCTCCTGTTACTTTTGCTTCTATCTTTCTTATTTTCTTTGTAACCCGTTCCCCCTGGCCAACATTTGGACTGTTAGCACGGTCAGGGGTACCTTTATCTTTACCTTTTATGTGCTATAGATCTAGATATAACAGAGTTATACAAACTGCAAAACACGATGAACACCAATGACATTGTGCATCATCATCATCATCATTATTATTATTATCATATTGTGGCTTTAAAGAACTCCTAAGCAGTTTTGAGAGCTTTTTTGTCTTTGAAAGTCAAGAGGGTCAAATCTCTCAAAAATACTCTGGTTTCTCTTCAGATCGTATAAATCTTTCGCCTTCTCAAAAATGCTTGGGAGTTGTCTAAAACTAAAATATTAGAAGCTTAGCTAGAAGGTATGTCACAGATCAAGGAATGTACCACCAGGGCAAGACAATGACAGTGTGGATAACAAGCAAAGTAAAGCTATTAGAGGCAAGAAGGCTTCCTAAAGAAAATGAATGTCTTGTCCAAAAGACAAAAAGGAATACAAACTTTGGCAAAAGAAGAAGAAGCAAGAAGACAATAAGGGATGCTAAAAAAGAATTTGAGGAGCATGTTGCTAAAAACCTGAAGACCAACAACAACCAGATCTTTAAATACATTAGTAGCAGAAGACCAGCTAGGGAGGCATTTGGGCATTTGGATGACAAGGGAGTTAAAAGTGCTAAGGGAGGATGAGGAGATTGCAGAGAAGCTGAATGAATTCTTTGCACCTGTCTTCACAGCAAAAGACATGAGGCAGATCCCAGAGCCTGAACTAACTTCCACAAACTAGTGAGGAGCTTAGATAAATAGTGGTGACACACAATTAAGTTATAAACCTTATGGACAACATAAAAACCAACAAATACAGTAGTTGGGTATGAAAGGGCACCTGACAGGGCTCAAATATGAAATTGCTGGTCTTCTAACTTGTCCCTAAGATCACCCTTCATACATGAGGACTGGAAAGTGGTTGATGTAATACCAGTTTTTTCTAAAGGTGGGGTTTCCTGGAAAGTACAGGTAGGCTAGCTTAACATCTATTCCAGGAAAATGGGTGGAAAGCATTGTTAAAGATAGAATTGCCAAGCAGATAGTTTCTGCCTTCTAGCTCTCCATTGAATGATTCAACCCTAAAGTGGTGATTACTTGAGAATTTTGGGTTTGCTCCTATATTTGTTGTCCAGACCTGTGACTGGCTTCAGCTATCTAGGTACTATATGTATATTTTTGTATGAAGTATCCTAATATTTTTTTTCACAGTCAGGAAATATTGGCATCTGCAAGTTGTAAGTTGTGTCTATGATTTTAGAAACTGCACAGTAAACCTTAGAAATGTCTCCCTTGAACGGCATATGGAACAATGGTGAACACCAAAATATAAACGTCATTTGGGACCTTTCTAAATAAGGGTTTTATACAGGGCTCTGCTGTATAATGTGGGCATGATATGTTGAAAAGTGTGGTACACAGAAAATCTTTTTCTTATTTCGATACTCTTGTCTGAAGAAAAGCATGGTGTAATTTCTACATTTTAGAGTTGGCATAAAGGTTCAGCCCAGGCTATTGAACCTGCTGTGCAGAGAAGCAGCATTTTGATTAATAGGCGGATTCAAGAATCCCAGTTACACTAGGTATATTAGAGACAGGCTTATAGATTCCTGCAGGAGATCTCCTCCCTAGGTTTCTTTGGAGAATGAAAATCGGGAGGGAAGGTATTAATATGACCTCTCATTATTTAGTTGGCACTGGATGTTGGCATTTCTCTTCTTGAGAAAGCCTGGAGAATTGGCTCAGCTTGAATTTCCATACTGCATCAAAATTAATCCTAAAGAGAAAAGAACAACATTATTAGCAAGCCTGTTCATGCTGATACCTGGATGTCCTGTCAAGATTTTGTCATGGGAGTCAACATTTCCTGTGATGGTTTAAAACTCAAACATTTCTGGAAAGTACTGTCTTCCAAGATGCTCAAAGCTTGCATGGGTTCTTGGAGTCATGAGGCTACTAGAATCACACTCAACAAACCAGAAATAAGCAGCCTTTTTTAAAAATGGTTTGGGGGTGGGGGAAGAGTCCCTCTGAATATAAGAGCGACCAAACTGCATCAGGCCAAAGGTCCATCTTGTCTAGTAGCCTTCTTCCTACAATGGCAGCCAGGTGTATCAGGAAGAGTTTGAGGCTAATAACCTTTTTCTCTTCTTGGCCTCTCCTCAGTCGGCTGACTCTGAACCTGCTGAAGGAAAGGTGTCCATTCAGTGGATATTTAGCCAAGCTTGCTGTACGGATTAGAAGGTTGCTGTTTTAGTTGATGAAAGAGGGCTATAAAATCAAATAATGTCAAGACCAATACATTATTAATGAAATTAAAATTGTTCTGTAGCATTTTAGAAATCCTGTTAATTATCTCAGTGATTCTGCTGTAAGGGCAGAATGTGAGAGTAGGCTTTATTTTATTTTTAACCAAGCGCTTAGGAAAAATACTGCATGCTTTTCCTTACGATTTTACCTGTAAAACAGAAATAGTAAATAAATAAATAAAATCATTTAAAATATGAAAATAGATTGCTCTGCTTTCTGCAGTTTCCCACAGCCTAGTGGCCTCAAATTAATTCCTTAAGAATCAGTCCCCTGTGCACACTAACCTAGGAGTAAGCTCAATTGAACCTTAGTGGGATTTGTGCATCTAGAACATGCAATAATCAGGACAGATTAAGATGGATTGAAGCCTTGGAGTTGTATTAATTTGGGTGAGAGGGAGCAGAAAAACCTGAAACCTGAATTATAGATTGCAGCAGGCAGATAGCATAGAGCAACTCAGAATCAAGAACAGTTTGGGTTTTTTTAAGCAGAGCTACAGATATAAGGTGAATCTTGGGGCCCACACAAACCCCTACTGTTTAATATTAAAGCTTCTTGTGCTTCCAGATTTATGGTTGCAAGGTCCAGTATTTAACCAAAGGGCTTTTCTTTCCTTTGATTCCCATAGGTGAAGTAAAAAACAAAAACAAAAAGTGAATGAAGCAAACTTTGGGAAAGGTGAGGCAAAAGGCCCATTCTATTAGCCACCTACAATTCATGGATATATGTGATATCTCTGTTCATCAAAGTGCTCTAAATTAGGTTCAATTTATATGCGATCACACATTGGATATTGAGAAATGTTCTGTAATGCTGAACAAAATGCACACATCACAATAAACACTCAGCTTTCCAAGTTCCCATGGATGTCACTGATTTGTGCTTTCGTGCATTCCTCCCACCCCCATGACTACTACAAGATTTAGGTTAAACAGCCTGAACAACTTTTCAGGAGCAGCCCAGCAATGGAATAAGCTGACAGGGGAAGCCATGGAAATCTTTGGAAAGTCAAGGGGCGGGGGAAATTGAACAAGCACCTATCACAGATGATTTAGTTCTTAGCTAGTCTGTTTTAGAAAAAGAGGTGAAGTAGATGAGCTGTTGAATCCTTCTATGTTTGTGGTAGGCTGTGAAATGCCACCTGAAATTGTTCTGTTATATGGCAGTGCTGAATGAGCTGGATCGTGATCTTCAGTGGCCAAAACCAGCACTGAGTCATGGCATTCAACTAATGCTCAGGATTGCATTGCCGGGTGATTAAAACTATCTACGAATGTATCCTTTTAAATAGAGGGGTGGAGGAAAGGGTAGAACTGCAGTTAAAGAAATGGAGTAACTTTCACAGGCATTTCACATATTCTGTCTCTGCAAGGACTCCTACTAAAAACAGTGAATGCTTTTTGCATCTATTAATTCAGCCTTTTAAAGAATTTTTTTCTGGGTGAAAAATCCATCATAAACTTAGAAATAGACAGGGCATATGAATGCATGTCCTAATTCTCTCCAAATCAAAGGCCAAGAGCAGTAATTATCTCATGCTGAGATTTTACACCCAGATATACTTTTAAATTAGGGAGGAAAATGGATACAGTTAAATGCAAAGGGCATGAGCTAATGTCCTCCTCTGATCTGAATGCGGGAATTCAGTTGAGCGGCTTGGGAGTATGGTGCTCCTGTAAAAATTATACCCTTAATTATTTGATAGGCTTGTGATTATGGCCATTACCTGGAGAGCCACGAAAGCCCTCACATTGAAAATATGACAGAAACACTGGACTGAATCCAAAGTTGCCTCTGAAAAGGTGCTTACGAGGGTTGGGGCCTCTGGAGCAGCAGTGTGCTTCTGGGTGGGGGTAGGCCTTCCAGAGGAACAAGGAAGTAGGGAAGACCACTTACCATTTCTTCCAGTAGAGAGGAAGCCCTGAACAGATCTCTTTGTGTTCCATGAATAGAAGTGCCTCTGGTCATTGAATGGCCCACCTGGATCCAACCCATTATGAGTTAAATTTCCGAGTGGCCACGTATTTCCCATTTGTACGCAGTGAACTTCATAGCCAAGAAGGGATGTGAAATTAAATCTTCCAGATTCAGCACCTCTTCCACTCCTCCAAACAGGATGGCATAAATATGGAACAGCTAATAATTTTGCTTGAAGCAAACAAACATCATCTGCTTGGCTATGGGTGGCAACTTTTCAGAAGTAAGTGCCCAGTCAGGGTCATGTTAGTACAATATGTTAAGGTGCCAGAGCATCTCAGGCTCTTAGCTATAATTTTAGAGCATGTTTCCTGTTGGCTGATGACCTCTTTCAAGTGCTGATCACAGCATAGCTTGAATACCACTGTGTGGCTGGCAGCTACTCTTTGCTTATTTCTAAACTGCAGAAGTTTCCATCATCTGCTCCCTGGTTTAATCCCTTTCCTGTTTCAAATCCTCTGTGTATACAATTTCCTCTTTTGATTTATAGACACAGAATTGCAGCTGTTTCACCCCCCTTTTCCTTTTTGAGGACTTTTCTTCGTGGTGTTTAGTATCCCAAACAAGAAAACATACAACTAATTTTACAGTCAAGAGATGTGTCTTTTATCTTCCACATTTTCTGAAGTCCTTCTAACTCAAAACTGAAGCATATAAATTACAGTATAGCTGTTTGCCTTAGAACTTGTTTATCTTCCTACACAAATAAGCACAAACGTATTAAAATAGGGTGCCCATAAATGCACCCTATTTTCTTCATTTTCCCTGGAAGCTGAAGGCAGTGGTAAGTCATCATGTTCCATAAGTTCCAATAAACATTTGGGCCTTTAATTTGCACAGTGCAACAGCTCTGCTTGCCCATTTATTAAAACACACAAATAAAGAAACACTACCTGCCAGTCACCTCAGACCCTCCCCACGTCTGAGCCATTCAGTTTACCATAGAGGCAAAGAGGACACCATCCCTGCCTGCACTTGTAATAACCAGACTGTCCAGTATGAAAGAGGATAACTAGAACTCTAGGTTTTGGCAGCAGCCCTGTGATCTTTGGATGAAGGGCAGTGTAGAAATTTTACACACACTCATACATACAGCCATGGCTTTCTTTAACTGAGGAATGTGCATATTTACAAGGCCAGTCTTCAGCAGGTTTCAGCTAATGTCTCGCTTGACAGATTGCTTGCTGTCATTTTCACTTTTCATGTTTCGTTTTACTTCCATTGCATGCAGAATTTTCCTTTGGGAATGAGTTTGACTCACCTTGGCAAGTCTAAATATAGAGTTGTCTGCATTACAGGAACATAGTACACATACATTTGTACAACACAGTTTTGTTTGCCAGATATTCCTCGCAGTATGTATGTCTTCTGCAAAACAAGCCTTTTCTTCTCCTGGCTCTTTTATTGGGAACAGAATTCAGAATAATATTTTCAAATGTCAGGCCTTTTGTTAACCCATTAAGGATCTGATTAATTATGATAGCATTTCCTGGGTGATGTGATTTATGTCCCTCTCATTTTTAATGGAAAATGTAGATTACTCCTAAGCATTTTGGAGATAGTCAACATTAATTACACTCATAGAAGACTTAAGTAATGTTGGATATCACTCAGTGTAATTTCACCAAATTAAGTTATTTCTGTTTAGTGATTATTGCTTTCAGACATTTTCCATATTGCTTTCCATTTCATTTTAAAATGACCCCTCATCTTGTACTTTACATGATTTACAGCCCATCCTAAGCACATATTTAAATGATACTTTTTATAAATATATGTTGCTAGGATTGCAGTTGTTTCTTGCGTTAGCTGTGTTCTATGTTTGCAACAAGGAACTGATTTTTGATGCGTTTGCATCCTTCCAGAGGCCTTAATTTATAATTGTTTTATCATGTAGTACAGTGAATAAATCACTAAGTTGTGGCCAAATGTTCAGTTAGTCACAGTGTTCTGATCCAGGTTATAACAGCTGGAATTAAAACAAATTTAGTTTTTGATACGACACCTCTTTTTTTGCTACCCATGGCAGCCATTTTGTGCTGGTACCCAGGGCACAATATAGAAGTACCAACACCTCATTTTTTTTCTTACACGCACACCCACACATATATCTAGAGAGAACACATACAAACACTAACCTATGAGTGACTTTTACCGTCCATGTAAACAAGAAAGTTTATTCCATGTAGGTGACTTGGTTCCCACCCCAAACACACGAGAAGAGGCTGTTACTTGTAAGTAAGAAATACGTCTTCACCCAGGCAAATAATGGTACAGGTGCAGGAGTCACAGTTCAACAGCAGGACAAGAGGCTCAAAACTCGAAGGAAGCAATGAACATGTCCCAACAAGTTTCCACATCCTGTCCAGCCTTTAAATATGAGGCATGACTTGCAATAATGTTTGGATTACAAATGTGCACTCTATTGGGATGGGTAGGTCTTCTCCCATCTACAGAGGCGGTACCTGGTTCTAGGTGACAAGACTGTGCCCTCTTTTTTGGGTTCCTGTTCAGTTGCTGCCACCTTCTGTTCTGCCTCTCTACTCAGCTGCTCCTTCGAGCCTCCACTGGGGCTCTCTGCTCTGCAAGAAGATGGGAGGTGGCATCTCTTTTCTCCCTTCCAAAGTGGCTGAAGTCAGGACGGAAAGAGGCAGTCTCACAATTTGGGCCCTCCTTCTGTTTCTTCATCCTCTTGCACCCTTGCCTACAAGGCAATCCTGGTCCTGATAGTGCTATGGGGCTCATGTCATCAGGGATTTGAATGAGTGTGTCAGCCCTGAAACTTTAGGAAAGTCTGGATTTTATATTTTGTTTAAAGAATTAATGAAATAGTAGAGGAGGCAATAATCTTTCCTTGAAATTGTAGGAAAATTGATGTCTCACATTTATTTGGCTATAAAACCCATTAGCTTATTTGTTGGCCTAGAGGCAGTGCTGTGGTCAATAGGGTTACCATCCTCGTAACTGGTGTAGCTCAGGCAAGGATGACTTCAGTTTTATATGTGTGTATCAGAGTTGTTACCTTCCCTTAGTCGCCTATAAATAAAAAAGAGACGATCAAGAATCAGATTTCTAGGGTAGACCTCCTCAAAGAAGTCTTGTTCTGGCATTTAACTGATTTAGCAACTTTTATAGAGTTGTCACCCACTGCATTCCAACAAAGCATGATGGCTTTATAAATAACTTCAGAACTATAGTGTTTCCAAGGAGGTGCTGAGCTCCATGACATCTCAAAAGCTGTGTGGTGATGAAATTGGTGTAATGATCTTTAGAGGCATCAGAAACCTTGAATTGTGACACACTTTGGGAATCCTTGTGACCTTGGCATCCATCTGAACTGTAAGAGAAAGTCTTTCTAACACCTGAGATGAGCCGCGCTTCTCACAAGCAACAGCAAAAACGAGTACCCAAATAGATCATTAATTTGAATTCTTGGTTTAGGGTGATTAACTGTCAGAGTATATTGCTCGAGTAGTACATATTTGCAAGGCTTAATAGATATCCCGCTTTTGAGTTAATAGATGATGAGAATTAAAGCTTCTATTAACTCTTTGTGAAAGCGTTCACAAAGCCTAGCCAGCTCAGGAATTCATCCTCAACCCCAGTGCCTGGCATCTCTGGTCAAGACCAGTTCAAGGGTCAAAAGAAAGGAATATGTGAACCAGTCTTCAAAGAGGGTGTCCCAGGCAACGTACTTGTTTTCTTCAGTCACCGAAAGGCAACATGAAAGACTCAATACTCTGAAGGGAAAATTGGAAGCCATATGGGTTACAGCCCATATGCATCATACAGCACTCAGAATAGATCCACTGAAATAAATGGACTTTGATTTCAGTGGGTCTGAGTATGACTAATGCTGCATACTGCAGGAATTAACTGAGGATGCCAGAATACTCTTGTATGTATACAGTAGTGTGTGTGTGTGTTCAGAATAAAGATTTTGGTTCTTGAAAACGTTTCTGAAAAAGGAGGGTACTAAGGGGTTTTCTTCAGCTCCTACACTCTCTGAAGAAAAATGCTGTTATAAATAAACACAAGCGCTGAAGCTTATTAAACCTTTTTTTTTTTTTTTTTTAAATACATTTCTTGCTATCCAGTTAGAGAACATCATGTTGCCATGGAGAGGATGCACCTTCAGATTTATTCTGTGGATATGTAAAGAAATGCCTCTTAATTGCTTCATCGTTACTCTTCCTCATGGTCATCTGTTGCCTCCTATGCCTGCCTGCCAACTCTTTTTGCATGTTTATTTTCATTACTTTAGGAAATCACCTCCCCTTGCTTATGTGCTGTTATCTTACTTCGCCTCACCTTAGTCCCTTTCTCCAGTGCTATTTCTGCCCCCTCACCCTGGTTAAGCTAACTTGAAATTATCTTGCTTGATGGAACATTGTTCTTTAATCTGCATGAGATAGAGGGCTGTGTAAGATGTATTAACACATTAAGTTGCTGTTGCATTTCCTTTTTTTTTTTAAAAGAAGAAGGGTAGATCTAAAAATATAGAATATTAATGGTGATTTTTATTGGAAGATAATTTGAAGCAATTAAAGTGCTGCCCTTCGGAGAGTTCTTGCTTTGATTGTAGAGAGAAGAGTTTTAGCTATCGGAATGCCCGCATTTCAGGTTAGGCCTTTTCATTGCAGAAAATATAGAATGCTCACAATGCAGTTCAAGAGTTTGAAACATCTGTGACCTCTTACTCCATTTGTCCAACAAATGGTTTTGTGGTTAAGGGGAGTAAGAAGGGAGTAGTAAGTAGCTACTTGTGCTGTCACCAGGATTTCCCTTATACAGAGGTATGCTGTCTTTAGTCTTATTTATTTATTTATTGACTTTGTATCCCACCCTTCTTCCCAAAGGAGACCAGGGTGGCAAACAACAAATGACAAAACACTAATACTTCCAGTACACATGCAGACTGGGAAAGATCTCAGCTTAAAAGATTTGTTGGAAGAGAAGGGTCTTCAGTTGGTAGCAGAAAGACAACAGAGAGGGCACCTGTCTAATATTTTAAGGGGAGGGAATTCTGAAGAGTAGCTGCCACAAAACTAAAGGCCTGATTCCTATGTTGTGTGAAACTGACCTCCTGATAATATGGTACCTGCAGGGGACCCACAGCACAGTGATAACTTGTTAAAGAGTAAAACTATCTTTTAGATATCCTGATCCCAAGCTGTATAGGGCTTTATACACCCAAAACACCACCTTGAACTTAAACCCAGCAGCTAATTGACTGCTTGTGTAATGTTTTTCAACAGCAAAGTAAAATGTTAGTAATATCTTGCCCCAGCGAGCAGCTGAACTTTGCACCAGCTACAACTTCTGGACCAAAAGGACAGCCCCACATAGACGGCATTTCAGTAACCCTGGTTTCAGGGTACCAGTGCCTGGACCATAGTGGTTGGGCTATCCTGGTCCAGAAGCACCAGTAGCCTTACTAGCCAAAGCTGGTGAAAGACATTCCAAAACACTTAGGTCATCTGGGCCTCTAGTGACAGAAATGGATCCAGGAGCAGCCCCAGGCTATGAACTTGCCCTTTCCAGGGAAGTACAACACCATCCAGAGCAGGTAATTTACTATTTATCTGGACTCGGGAACTGCCCACTCACAGTGCCTTTGTCTTGCTAGGATTCAGAGAAAGTTTGTTGCCCCTCATCCAGCTCACTGCCGAGTCTAGGCACTGGTCCATGGTATGAATCAATTATACACACATAAATGCTGGAGGTGCAACTTGTATAGAGCTAATATAGTCAATTCCCTCACCCCCCGCACTTGCCCTAAAATCATAAATCACTGGGTTTCCATAGCAACTGAATTTTTCTTGCTTGCTTGGACCATAAGATGAATAAGCCTTTTTAATTCTCCACGCCCCTCTCAATCTTCCAGATCTATCAAGAACTCCGGCTTGTATAATGCCATATATGCCTTCTAGTCTGCCCAATAAAAGTATGCAAGAAATATGATTATTTAGGAATCTGTGTGCTGTCTTTCAGGGCTATACAGCCCTCTCAAGGTGGTTCATATGATAAAAACATACAAATTTCTCAATAAAAATACCAATTCAACCTAAAAACAACAACCAGCAGTAAAAATAGAAAATGGGACTGACTAGCAGACCAATCCAATACTGCTGGCAGTATTGCTGCCAATGGAACCCCTCAAAATGGGTTTTTTGGGCGGATGCATGCTGGGCGAGCACAGGTTCTGCTTCATCCTGAGCCACCCCTATTTGCATCATGTACTATTAACAGGTCTGATCCTGGTCTCTTGGCTGCTCCAGTGGTGCTGGTGCAGTGACAAGGTCCCGCCCGCCCCCACCTCCCACCCTAGTCAGTATGAGTACAATATGAGTAAAGTGCTTTGTTAGCTGTTCGTTATCACAAGATTTAGAAAACCTTTGAGAGTAAGCCAGACTTAGGCAGAAGCCATCATTTCAGGGAAGTAATTCAGAATTTATGAAACCAACGGTTAGTTTTGTTCTGTAACTGATTCAGGTTCCTGGTTTGTTGCCACGGTTGTTTTGAAATTGATTATCCTTTTCTAACAGTTTATTTGAGGAATGGGGGAAGGGCTGTGTAAGAAAGGACCTGCCAGCAAATAGTCTGATGAACACACATATTAACTGGTGCTCATACTTTAAACAGGGAGGGTGGAATCTTAATGCTGTGAGGAATAATCTCAAGCAGCCAAACTGGATGTTAAGATCTTCATTTGTGTTTCATTCTTTCATTTGTGTTTTAGATTACTCAAGTACATTGTTGGGGTTGGCCAACATAGAAAAAAGTGGCAATTTCTGAACTGGGACACCAGTAGTAAACAATGGATTGGAATTCTTTTTATTCTAATCAGTGATTAAAATTTTATTAGCGGTCTTTAAAGATATTGACAGGGCGGCTCTTCAGGGATGAGCAATCTAAAGACTTGCCTTCTTGTTTCCATAGCAACCCAGCATCTCCATCCTTTCAAAGCAACCCAGCCTGCATCATGTACTGCAGAGGTATTAGATTCAGCAGAATTACATTAACAATCAAGTGTCTTTCCATTTCCTAAATGTTTGCTGCATGAAAATGGGCTGTGCTGGCATTTAACGAAGATAAGAGAAGCAGGGAGGGGGAGGGAAGCACACCCTTCTCCTGGAAACCTCTAATTTTTAGACTCATGATATTTCTCTCTTAGATTTGGATTGTTCATAATTCATCAAAAAGGAGCAATTTACCCTTTTTAGACATTGTGTGTCTCTGAAAAATCATAACAATGAGAAAATACCTTGTATTTTTGACCAGCTTACAGAATCAGTGTTTGATGTATGTTTGCATTAACAGATTGTGCAGGTCTTACATTAACAATGCGGTCAAGGTCTCAGTTAAAGGATACATTGGCAGAACACATTCTAGAACCCCTTATGTATGCGAATCATGCTTATGCTCAGAAATGCAGCTATAGTCAGGTGCAGGACCTTTCGTCTTCCCATCCCCTGTACTCTTCTGTACATGATAATCCTTCTACTGTTAAGTAATATAAGTCACTCAGGCCCAACCGTCTTCCTCTAATCACTAACACCAACCTCTGTCAACTTTGGACATGCTCCATCTTTCTATGTGATATTATGTAAGATTGGCTAGCACACCTTTTGACAGTGAATTCTGTGTTGTGTGAAGATCGTTCTTGTAAATTTCAGAGGTATAGCTGTGTTGCAGCAAAAAACAACCAAGAGCCCTGTGGCACCTTAAAGGGCAAATCTGGGAGACAACAGTAAACTAACTACAGTCTAATGATGAAGTGGACTGCAGCCCCCACAAGTATATGCCATAATAAATATATTAGTCTTTAAGGGGCCGCAATACTCTTTGTTGTTCTTTGAAAATGTTATATTTAGATGTAAGTACTTCTTTTATTCTTGAGGTGGTCAACATTCCAACTCAGTGGATGAGGCTAATAATCGAAAACTGATTTTAGAATATTTAGAACTTTTTTTCTACACATGCACTCAAATGTTATCGTATTGCTACCCAGTATCTGTAAAATCAAAAACCTTGCTCTCTCTAGGTATAAAGGAAGGGTATGCAGCCATGGTCCCTCCATTTAAAAATACAGGAGTTCTCTATGGGGTCATGGTGGATTCTTACTATTGTTCCATTTTACAGCTGGGAAGGCTTGCTGGTTCAGTGTATAATTTATGTAGCAGTAAACCAGCCATTCTGAAGGAAATAGAGACACTCTGCTTGTTCTAATCAGCAAAAAAGGTTTGTGGAGGGAGGAGAGGAGAAATTATGGTTCTCCTGCATCACATCTAGTTTGGCTGTAACATTTAACATGTTACAGGGCATTAAGTTCCAAGATATGCAGGACCTTTTTTCAGTCCATTATTCAGCTCACATTTGAAGAAATGGAGTAGCAACATGGAAACTGGTTCAGACATAAAAGGACCACCCAGTGAGGTAGATGCTATTTTTAGTACGGAACACTTTCCCACATCCCCATTTTTTATTTTTTTTTTAGGTATAGAATGATTCAGGAGTTTATTTCAGCTATACACGTGAAACCAGGTTTTTTGTGTTGTGTTCCATCAAGGCTAATAGTGCCAGAAATCCAACAAGAAAACCTATTAATGCCCCATAACATGTTAAATGTTCTAGCCAAATTAGATGTGATGCAGGATGAGCCATAATTTTTCCTCATTGCTTTATTAAATAAGGGGATTTCTATACTGTACCTTCAACAGCAAGAAGTTCCCATCTTGGTTTACGAAATGTGTCAATTTGGATCTTTTCTTTGGATCTTTCAACCCCCCTCCAAGTGAATAGCAACCATGGAAGGAGAAACCATGTATATGTGGGAGACAATCAATCAATCAATCAATCAATCAATCAATCAGATCAGAACTACAGTGATTGAGGGAGGACTTGATTGCCTGTTTGACCCTGCAAAGGTGGTGGCAGTTGGTTATTAAGAAAATGGTGTAGACGGAGAGGCTTATTCGTTCCTCCTTTCTCTTTTTGCATCTGTAAAGAAATCAGAAGTTTCTCCTTCTAGTTTTCAGCTAACACAAGGTACTTGGAAAACCATGGTTTGTTTAACTAAGGGTCATTTGCAGGCCATGAAAGTCAGCAAATTGAGCAGGAGAAAAGTCCTTAGTGGTGGCTTACTTTCACAAGAAACAGCAGTGCATTAAAAAAAATTGCAATGAATTATTCTGCCACTGTTTGTAGCAATGGTGCTGGCAAATTGGTGTCTTGGTAGGCCACAATGTTCTCAAAAAATGTTTCGGGAAGGCAACCAGGTCTGGGCACAGTATTATTTCAGAGGCATTGTGTGTGGAGGGGTGGAGGGAGAGAAAGATGGCTGTGTGGTGTAGTGGTTAAGAGCAGTAGATTCGTAATCTGGGGAACTGGGTTCGCGTCCCTGCTCCTCCACATGCAGCTGCTGGGTGACCTTGGGCTAGTCATACTTTTCTGAAGTCTCTCAGCCCCACTCACCTCACAGAGTGTTTGTTGTGGGGGAGGAAGGGAAAGGAGAATGTTAGCTGCTTTGAGACTCCTTCGGGTAGTAATAAAGCGGGATATCAAATCCAAACTCTTGTTCTTCTTCTCTCACAAAGGGCAGGGTTCTAGTATGTTCACTCTTGAGGCTGGGTATTTTCCCAAAGACTGGGGAAATATCCCACAAGCGAAAACATTAATTTTTAATATTAACTTGAAAGTTTTAGGTCAATGATTTGAGCGTGTAGTTTTAGATCTGACTATTAGAATACTTAGGTTACTTTTTCTGTGTCTGAATACTGAGCTAAATAGAGAACTTGTTTTCCCAGAGCAGTAGCCTACTTGATATCTCACTGTTATTGCTTAAGTGTGATTCAGTTACACTGGCATAAGTTTGAAAGAAAGAGTATCGCTCTACTTGTAAAGGCGTTTTTCTTTGATTGTCGGTGCCAAAAGGAGCACAGTAATACCAGAAATAGTTTCCAGAAAACTGAGCTGCCACTTTTCAGACTTTTTGGCGTCAACCCCTTTTATAAGGCTGAGAATTTTGTACTGAATTTCAGAGCCCTAAATATCACCAGCAAACGCGGTTCTTCATCTGCAAGAGGAAAAATAAACAGATAATGTAAGAGATACTTAGATAATGGAATGTTGCATGTACTAAGTTGGATTGAGACCTTAAAGTTCACACTATGATTCCCTTCTTGAATAATCCGTAATGAAAATATTAGGTCATATGCGACCCCTGACTCCTGATTTTTAATTCCCAGTCTATGCTCTTGTAGAATAAAGTGGTGGCACAACAGCCCAATTCTGTGCATGTTTACTTGGAAAGTATTTTGAGAAAAGGCTATAGCTGGGCATGCAGATGGTTTCATGTTCAATTCCCAGCATTTCCAGATGGAGCCACTGCCAATTAGTGTAAAGAACCGTGAGCTAGTTGGGCCAGTGGTTTGATTCCATATACGGCAGCTTCTTATGTTCTTAAGCAAGTAACACTGAAACATACCCAGTGCACTGCAAGGCTGTTGCTGATTGCTAAATTGATGACCTCGGGAATATCGGTGCTGTATTAGTTGCTTTAATGCTCTGATTACAACATGTCTTCCTTTCTTGTAGGTAGCCAGTGCTTTTCCTGGGGATGGAATGAACACGGGATGTGTGGCAACGGAACAGAAGCCAATGTTTGTGTCCCTCAGCCTGTTGGGACTTTGAGTTCTGCAAAGCTGCTTTTGATTGGATGCGGAGCTGGACATTCCATGGCATATTGCCATTTGCCACGCTTCAACCTTCCACCATAGAAATGTCAGCACAATTTCAAGTACTATAATTGTTGGTGTACTAATATTTATATACAGCTAACTAAGGTTGTAAAAATTACTGGGGAAAAATTACTGGGTGCTGGTTTAAAAGCAAACAAAAGGAACTTGTCCTGTAATACTCTTTAAAAACATAATCAACAACAATGACTGAAATATAATATTTCCTGGTGAAAGTAGGCAGAATCCAGTGAAATTAGTCGAGGAACTATACTTGGTTACTAACTCAAGTCTCATTAATTTCTATGGGAGATGGTAATGCCCAAAATTTGTTAGATTGAACTCATATATATGTTTTTTGCTTGCTTCTTTTTTTAACAGCTTGAGCAATTTGTGTCATCAGCAAATCTGGCCACTTAATTGCTCACCCGCAATTCCAGAATATTCATGAAAACATTAAAAAGCACTGGTCCCTTGGTGGATTCCATTTCTTGTGTCTATTCATTGTCAGAATCATTCATTTATCCCCACTCTCTGCTTCCTGTTCATGCCTGCCTTTTAGCTCATGCCTGCTAAGCTTGCTCAGGAGTCTTTGCTGACGTTGCACAATGATCACCCAAATCTCCATGCCTATTGACACTCTCAAATAATTGTCAAAGGTTAGTGAGTCAGGACTTACCTTTGCAGAAGTCACATTGGTTCTTCTTCAGCAAGGTTTATTCTTCTATATGCTGGGTAATTTTATCTTGAATATTGCTGATGTGAAGATAATCAGATTATACCTTCTGGGATCCAGCCAGATCCTTTTAATAAAAAATGGTATTAAACTGGCCATTTTCCAGTCCTCGGGTACAGGCATAATTTACAAATTTTCATTAGAAGCCCTGCATCTTCACATTTTTAATTCTCCGAGAGCTGTCGAGTAAATGCCATCTAGATTGAGTAACTTTGTTCATTTTTAGTTTATCAATAAGTTCTAGAACTTTGTTACCAGTTCTTTAGACTCCTTTCCTAAGAAAGTTAGTTCAGACACAGGGATATGCCTATGGAAAGCTTTGAAGTTGAGGCCAATGAGTTTTGTCCTAGATCAGGAATTTGGGAGAGGTGCCATACTGTTTAAATAATGACAATTTTGTTGGGAGAGTTTTTGGACAGAGGTGTAGGGCTTGATGTGTAAGAAGAGGCGGCCAGGGAGGTAAAAGTTGCAGTAGTCTAGACAGAGGATGCCCAAAACAAGGAAAAGAGCTTTCACCAAAGGTGTGGAGAGGCAGGGGTATATTTTTACAGAACTGTACAAGGAGAAGTGGTAAAGAGTGTAAAGAATCTTTAGCATTCTGTGAAAACTGTATAGTGATCTCCTTTCTTTTTCTCCTTTGCACTGTTCTGGGGGTTCTTTCAACCCCCCGAGCAGATTTTGAGAGGGTGAAGGGGAGAAAGTCCTATTGTGCTAGCAGGAATCCTTGTGCTGACGTCTGCTAGTGCAACAGTTTACTTGAAGGTGATTAATGCTTTGCAATCGGGTGCACAAAGTAACTAAATCCAGTGTCAGAATTGCCACGGATCTCTCTATGAACGCTGGAGTCTACAGAAAATTGAATATTGCTGGAAGGTGAGATAACAAACTGTCAATCAGGTCTTTACCCCTAAACATGATACGGCTTTCTACCATAAGAATCCTACCTCTTGTTATGTAAATAGTATCAAGTGACAAGGATGTACTACAACGTAACAAAAGACTGAACAAGCAGTAGTGCAACTGATTATTATAAACATTAGTATTATGATTTGACAGCAAAGTGGCATCTTGTGACTTACCCAGCAGTGATGCTGGGGGAAAGAGTTCATCTAATAAAGCATCTTTCAATAAAAACAACTCTAGAGGTGACCTCTAGCCCAGAGGACTTCAAGCCATGGGGGGACGGGGACAGAATCTCGCTTAGATTCTTTTGGACAGTTCAAAGTTGGGTTCTCTTGGTAGTATCCATGTATGCAAAGCATGCACTAAGCTGTAGCCTGCTAGAATGATTTATTGAATCAAAGTGAAAGCTGTAATATTGCATATATGTATGTATGTATGTATGTATGTATGTATGTGTCTGTGTATGTTTTCAAAGCACTCATATCTTGCCCTTTCTAGTAAAAGACATAGCATTTTTGTGCTTAGTTCCATAGATTCATACAGTTGGAAGGGATGCCCCTAAGTAATTTCTTGCAGGCTGTGCATCCTAAATCTGTGGTACCCAAAATAGAGATCTCTACCCTTTTTGGGGGGGGATGGAGGGGGTTGAGGGTGTAAGGGAAACTCTAAGGAAGAAAATGTCATACCCTCCTCAGACAGCTTAGCTGGGTAAATTTCTGTGGTTTTTGAAATACCTTGGGTATTTATGTACCTCTCTTCATGATGAGATAATGACACCCCTTTTTATTTGAATTAATTTGTTGTCCTTTCTGCAGCACTAATAATCACACTGTGTCTGGGGAGGAGGCAGAGAGAGTAGAAGAAGAAGAGTTTGGATTTGATATCCCGCCTTTCACTCCCTTTAAGGAGTCTCAAAGCGGCTAATATTCTCCTTTCCCTTCCTCCCCCACAACAAACACTCTGTGAGGTGAGTGAGGCTGAGAGACTTCAGAGAAGTGTGACTAGCCCAAGGTCACCCAGCAGCTGCAAGTGGAGGAGCAGGGAATCGAACCCGGTTCACCAGATTACAAGTCCACCGCTCTTAAGCACTACACCACACTGGTAAAAGCATAGTCCTAACTATTCTACTCAGTTCTGTTTAATTTAATGAGGTTTACTAGTTGGACTAGTCTGAGGTCCCTTCCGACTCTGCTTTTGTATACCAATAGTCTGTGTGACTGTTTCCCTCTCCCTGCCTCTACTGGTTACAAAAGATACTACAAAAATGCATTGCGTCTCTAGTACTTAATTCACATTAAGAACCTGACCTTATTAAAGGCTTGCTATTGCTTGGGTAAGTGCGGACTGTGAAATGGTTTCAATGAGAAAGTAGCAGGTAGGATGGTTTGTTTGAAATCAAAGAAAAACCATTGCTTTATTTGGAGCGGTGAGGAGAAAAGAAGGGCAACCATCACATGAGTGTTGCCTTGGGGCGCTTTCATCCTATATACTTCAGTGCTCAGCTCAATTCTGAGTTTTCTTGCTTTATCTCTGCTCTGTTTCCTTTGAGTCCTGGCATGCTCATTTGTCCTAACAACCATTCCTTTCAGTGATCGTATTTTCTTTGTGCCTGTGAAACTTTAAAGAGAGTGAGAGCGAGAGCAATTTATATGAAAAATCATTTTCTCCTAGATTAATGGCCATTACGCTTGACTCTTATCACAGTGTCATTAGCTAGAATCTTTTCTGGAGTGAGAGAATAAAAGAAACCACTTTCCTGACTGGCTTTTGCAGAATTATCCCACCATACATCATGTGTCACACCAGTTCATGGAAAATACAATGGGTTTGCTGCTTAAAGATGCCAAGGGTGTTAATCTGCTACATGCAGCTACCGTGTCCAATTTTATATCTTTCTAAAACTCAGTGGATCATCTGAGCCTCATATACCAAAAGGGTGAGACTTGGGGATCATTTAGTTTATAAGGAGTAGATTCTGTTGGAAATAGACCCTCCCACCTCTTAAAATGATGTGCTGTTTCTGAAATACACTAGCCTAATAATAATTCAAGATTCTTTAGAATTTGATATTCTGTTGTAGGACTTCAGTTGAGAACATTATAACCACTACACAGATTGCTTGTGGATTTAAAGTTGCTGTTACTCATATTGTTATCCTCTTCCTAAACAGGGTAGAGAGAGGTTGCCACACAATCCCTTTTCTGAAGATCATGCATGGATTTCCTGAAACCTAAGCACAAATCAATATACTAGTTTTGATAAGGAAAGTCTTGTGGCTTTGGGTTGACTTCATCAAGCGATTTCCCCTGCTGCTCTATCCCATCATGATCTCTAATTTTGAAACTGGCCTCCTGACTGTACCATCTGTTATCCATAAACTTATAACAAATCCATGTTCTTCTGTGATTGATCTTGGAGCCTCTTCCAACTTAAGTTCAAACGTGTCATGCTTCTACACATACACCCGCTGTAACGTGGGACTCATGGCTATCACTCACCATAAATCATTGGGAGAGGGGGAGGCCTGTGGATCTCACAGTGGATGAGAGCTCCATTAGTTCCCATTTTGCATGTTAACATCAGAAATGAGGGGGGGGGGGGGGGAGGAGTTTGACCAATTCATGCTTTCCCCACTCT
The DNA here is from genome assembly GCF_964252035.2 of Podarcis erhardii. NCBI lineage: Eukaryota > Metazoa > Chordata > Lepidosauria > Squamata > Lacertidae > Podarcis > Podarcis erhardii. The sequence goes on along the minus strand of NC_138497.1, from coordinate 73,804,206 downwards.
ATTAAATGTTAGAACCAGGCTACTAAGATAATAACTGGAAAAGCATATCTCCTATTATATTTGAATGGATTCAGAAAATTTGGTTCATAGTTAATATGATTAAGCTAACATTGCAAAGGAATACCTATAAACCAAGTTTATTCTACAACATTTCCTGTTCAAATATATACGTCTCATACCAACTAGAAGTCTTATTTTCTTCCGGAGATGTTTGGTAGAGGTATTCAAACAGTGAATTTGTAACCCTTGAAGAAATACCTTGCATGGGATGTTCAAACTACAAGAATGATGTTGACAAGCAATCTCTATATCTTACTCTTTGAATCCCATATGAAATATTATAGCTCCCCCCCATGAGTCTCTGTTACTACCCTTAATATTTGACAGCTTTAGACATAACTCACTATTTCCTAAAATTATTTTGCTCTTGATCCCTTTTAAAAACTTACATGATGTGGGTTGCTGTTGTAAAGTGGAGAATTTAAGAGAACCACAGAAGAAAACCCAACTTCACATTATCATCTAAAAAGCCAAACTTTTATTATTAAAGGGGAAAGAAGAGAGGGAGCAAAAGAGACCTACATAACTCTACGTTATACCTTCCATTTGTTATATTTATTAGTGTCGTGAAGACTGTAGACACGAGTTGTATCAAGGATTTGGAGGAACCAGTTGATGATGCAGTCACCAATTTTGCCATTTTAGAAGCAAATTAAAATCAAGCTTCTTTTATATTTCCACTGGGAGTCTTGTATTTATTCACGATTTCAGAAGTGTATCTGGAAACCTCTGATCATTTTAGAAAAGAATTCTGATTTACACTGTACAGCAGGCATTGAAACCATGATACAAAATTTATTTCATGCTAGGATTTGTTTTGCATAACATTGTGCATGCATTTTACTCAGAAGTTCTAAATTGCATACAATGCCATCATCTTGTTTCTTTAACTCTGAGACAAGCTTACACTTGAGTAGCTTCCTGATTTGTATACTGTAAGTCCCAGATTTTCTGATTTTTCTGATATTTTTTTAAAAAAACATTTTGTTGTTGTTAAATTCATCACTGATTACGTAATGTGAACAATTTGCCATGAAGGGTCTTCACATTGGATCTATACACCAATAAAATACAACATAACCAGAGCTGGAAAATAAGTCTAGACCAGCTGTTACCATCAGGCCCAAGAGTTGGTCCCATGTTTCACAAGCATGCCAACAAAAACAGACAGGAAAAGAAAGTTGTTTGTACAGTTTACACAATTCTAGTTGAATGAAAAGTTCTTGATTGTTTTTTCATGTTAATGTGATGTATTTATGAAGGCTTGGTCAATATGACCGCCCGATTCCACTTTTAAAACCATTAACTCTTTTTATCTTGTATACAAAAAGAAGCAATCCATAGCAAAGGAATGTACAGTTTTAGAACATTTTACAGTTTGGCTACAACAATGTATGTAAAAGTAAAGAGCTTTGAAAGAAAATAGATCACTTTGCCTCCCACCCCCCCTTTAAAGTTACTCATACATTGCAGGTTTTTTTGTTTTCATGCAATTCATGCTATGGAACAACAAAAAAAAAATCTATCATTTGTTACATTTTGGCCATAGAAAAAGCCTGCAAATCTACTTATATCTGTGAAACCACATAGAATCATCCTGCAAACTTGCATGGAGTGAGATTACATTTGTCCAAATGAGGAGGTCTTCTATGCCTGCACAGTTCCACCCAGACGTTTACAAGCCATCATTGTCCATCTCGTTCTCTCCATGTCAAGTCACTTTGACTGCCTCTGTTGGCATATATTTAGCAATGACAGGACTTTCTTTGCAAAGATCTGCATGTAAAGAATATAATCAATACTTGAGCTTCTCTCCTGCGCTTTTCAAATCAAGCTGGGTGTTTTAAAGGAAGGAGGACTAAGGTGGAAAGAGCTACATGCAGAGGCAGCCAGTTTTCTTCTCCGCCAGTACTTTTTCCCATGCAGTCAGCCAGCCAGCTAGAGACCTCTCTACAGTGTATCTTATTGCTTTCAACATAGAATAGGCGCCCATGCAAAGTTTCATCCTACTGCGTGTGTTTTGCTCAAACTCCTGCAGGGTTCCTATGGCTCAAAAATATCCTGAGTAAAGCAAAATCTTCAATCGTTGGCAAGTTTCAGCATTGGCCTGAATGCCTAACCCATTCCATAAGAGCCAGTGGATCCACCATTAGCCAAGAAAAAGCACATACCAGCCTGATGCAACCTTAGAGGAAACTACATGATGCATCCACCTTGTTGTCTTATGTTCCAATATCATGCAGTGTTATGGCCCGCCAAAGCTACTAATGCCCACCTAGTGTCATCTCAGCGCTACCGATCAAGGATATTGTCAGTGTAAGCGTTACTACAACCAGTAGTAACACCGTCCCCATGAGATGCTACCGAGAGACAGACCGCTTCAATCATCATCATCATCATCATTTGCATTATATTGTGACAGCTCATAGGTCAATTAGAAAGAATAGCATTTCTTTTTCTTTCTTTTTTCTTTCTTTTTTTAGTATTATGATTTAGACCATTCTCTGCTACTGATCCATGCTACAAAATGGATGGGATGGGAGACCAAGAATGTCTCGTTGGGCTAGGAGAATTGTAGGGTGCAGGCTTTGAGGATAATCCTACCGCTTTTCCACTTATGCCAGCTATGCTGTTAAGACTCCGTGACATTTCATAACCTTCATTTAAAAAGAAAAAAAATATGCAAAAATACAGCATTGGATCAACAACAGAATGGTCAACACAGTAGCCAGATCAGTAGCATCCTCATGCTTTGACATGCTGAGAGTAGTATCCCTTGCAACATGACCATGTCAGAAGCAATCAGAAAATGGTGGAGAGGGGAAATGACCTCCTTTCCCTTGGATGGAAACCCTCTACTATAATGTAGGCAATGCCATAAAGCAGCTTGAAGAAATAAACACCCCATGTTCTATATAGCTACATATCACATTATCTGAAGGTTGGGCCCCCTAAAAAGATGTCTTTATAACATAAAAGCCCATCCGAAAGCAAAAGCAGTTATTATGTTGCTATAGAGATACTACTCAGTTTGTTTACCAGTATTGTTGCATGCATTTGTTTTCCTTTCCCCTCTGCCAGTTTTTAGACATGCACAAAACAGCTCAGCAAATTATAGACAGTAAGACAATCTAGGAAATGAAATTTGGTTGGAACACAAAAGGTATATATACACACCCTCCCACCCCTCAAACAGGCCAACAATATGCTGACATTTTATACTTCTTTAGTTAGCTGGCTCTACTTTCACTCAACAGGCAGAGCCTGGTTCTTGTTGAGGTGCATCATGGGAACTACACTTTTTTTAAAAAATCCCCAGTGAGATGACACTTTGCAGAAGTCTCAGAATACACTGAAGCAAGAACCAAAAGAAGAAGACTCCAGTTGAATGAAAGTGGCCAACACCTATCCAATACAGAATCAGATATAAAACACTTTGCTACAAAGGGAATTTTCAGCAGAGATACTTTCAAATGAAAGTACAATTATCCTACTATATCTTATCATCAATAGGCTTTGAAGTTAGAATTACAGCTGCTCTATTTCTACAACTGGCATTTATTCATAGTCTCCCCCTACCGACATGCAATACATCCTACAGTCTCTGTAGAGTACGACCTGTGCCATGGATTTCACCCTACCATATTTGCAGTTGGTCAATATGCAGTGTTACACTCTATGGCCACAATTCATTGTTGTTGTTTTTGGTGGGGGACACCCAAAACTTGGCATGCTCTTCAGCAACCATTCACAGAAAGCTCCACAGCCACATTGGAGCCTCCGTCCACATGCTGGAGTTATCAGACCAGGGCGTATGTATACTACACTGAAATGGATTTAAATGATATGTTTTACGTATCTAAGCATGTGCTTGATAATCTCTTAGGGTGAGTATTAATTTGTTTGCATTTTCACCATCATCAGTTCATCCGCTTAAATAAGCCATGGTCTGCTTCCCTCTCCTTATAATAAATATAGATATATATATATGTAAATATTTAAAATGCTCTTGTTTTTATTTCAGTAGTAGGTGCAGTCGATACGGTCATAAAAGTTTCGTGAAAATATTCAGGGAGATTGGCAACAGGCCACAATAACGAATGCTAACCGTGGTCAAGGCAAATGAACGTGGGAGCCAAAGGAGAGCATAACACTGTCTTCATGGAGTGGTGGCCATTCTACTGAATTATGAAAGCTGTATGGGCTAGAGTTTAATGTTATGTGTTGTATATGGATAAGAGATGGCCAAACAATTGTCTTAAGATGCCTGCACTTTCTAAATAGCTGTCATTCCTGGATTATTCCGATCAGTGAGTCTCTCACATTCCTTGGGGAAGAAACTGGAATAGATTAAGGATACTGCTAACTACTCTCTATTGGCACTTGCTGAAATAAACCAACAAGGAAGACTAAGCTGCTTGACACTGTCACAAACATTGTTTTATTTTTGCTTCCCTCCCCACTCAGTGGTTCCCAAACTGGTACCTGTACCCTTAGGGGCACATGAGCACTTGCCAGAGGAAATGTAAAACAACAAAACTTATCATGCCAAGTGATTGCTCCTTGCATGACATTTGTTAAAGGTCAGTGACCTCTACCAGTGACCTACAAGTGACCTTCTGGAAATTCTGCTGAGCTTGTTTGAATTGCCTCCTCCCCTCCGCCTGCCACACATGAAATTGGGGGGGGGGTACAGGAGAAAGAGAAGGCGAGAGCTTAAAGAGGTTTTGTAGCAGGTGAAAGAGTTGGAACCATGTTGTCCCACAGCAATTGCAATAGGAAGGTGGAAAGAAGATTGAGCTGTGAAGCCTTGTGTGGCAGCTAAGGTCTTGGGGGCTGGTGCAGGTGAATGCTAGATTTGCATACTAGATGAAATGATTTGCAAAGGGCACACAGATTAAAGAGTTTGGGAACCACTGTTCCTAGCCCAGATTAGTAACTTAAAATGCAGGCATCAGGCTGTTATTGTAGCACAAGAAGCCACGATCTAAAACAAGCTCACTACTTATCAGTAAGTACTTTATCTCTTAAACTATGTTACTATCTATGTGATTACAGGACCTCATCTACATACCCTTTCTTATTCCTCCATCAGGCGGGCAGGGATATTCCCCGGTTGATAAGAGGAAGCAAGGTCCATATCTCTCCCGAGTGCCAGAACGGGTAAAGGGCAGGCCTTCCTCGGGTGACATAGCCTGGTCTATGTGGGGGCAGTCTTCATTTGCCAGCGCCGCCTTGGCCACCTCCCCATTCAGTTTCGAATCTTCAAACATATAAGCAGAAGGCTATTGAAACACTAAGAATGGTTTTATCAGAACGAAATCTGTTGGTAGGGTTCAACAGCTAAAAGGTGAGATAGAAAAAGGAAATAAAAAAAAGTAGCACATTTGCCCTAGGTATGTTGGAGGTGTGCAGCGCACCAAATGAAATTTCTTTTCTTTTCTTTTTTCCCGAAAAGGAAAAGAGTGAAAGGGGAAAACAGAATGTTAGCTTGTTAGAAACAGGGTAGCTTTGGCTCCTAGCTCTGTGAGCAGGTCTGCAATTAGAAACGTGATTATATTTAGCATGATGGAAGATGGCACCCAAATTTTCTCAATAAACTTCCTAGAACTCAACAACTTTGGAGACTGGCACTGATGATGATTCTTTTTTGTTTTTGTTTGTGGCATTCTAGCTTTGCTGATTTATACCTGTTGTGGTGCATTTCTCAGGAAATAATCCTTACACAAGTTGCTTCTGATTTGTTTCCATTTTGGTTTACACAAAATGGTGGCACACATTTAAGACAGATGCGCACAGATGACACAATGGAATATGACAGCAGAACATGGATTCTTTACAATAGAAATCCATTTGCTGAAGTTGTCTTCAAAGACATACTTTTTTTTTGCCTTTTGCAACGGCAGCACAGGATGGTACCTCAAGATAATCAAGCAGCTGATGGGATTTGAAAACAAACACACATTGCAGATGATAATAGATGGCTTTTAAATGTGTCCATTTCAATCAACATGTTTCCATGAGAACAGACATTTTCCTCTGTGTGACTCGCTTCACAATCTCAAAGCAGTTTAAAGTGCTCTTCTAACATTTTAAAGTGCAAAGAATATATTGAATATATACTTGGAATATGGCACAGTTCAGTTGGGATGTTTTGGCCATAGAGGGATCACCAGGCATAAATGTAAACCCTTTCTTTTGAGTGGCGTAGCACAGATAGCTGCAGCATTCAAAGCCTCGGTTGCACAATGCTTATTACATAAAGATAATTGGACAGACATGGCAGGTGATCCTATAGAGTTTAAATTAAAGGGGCAGTGTATAGAACAACGATTCTCATGACAGATCAATATTCCTTGCTCACGATAGATGTCAACAATAGCCACAATAGATTCCTTGCTCAAGACACTTCGTAGCTTTCACTGGCTCGCAGATAGTGATTAATAAAACCAACCCAGAGGAATAAAAGAGAGCACAGAACAATCAAATATATTTGATATGAATTAACTAGCCAACCAACCAACCAACCATTGTTGCTCTTTATAATTTGAAGAGCAGGATGTGCATAAACAGCATTGTAAGGTTTCTTCCTGAGCCCTTAGTTCTATTCTTATAAACAGCTCTTTAATTTGCCAGCTTTAGAGATGAAGGGGAGTTCTGAATCCACTTATGCAAATCCGCTCCACTTCACTGTAGGGAGGAGTTGCGGTGGACCACGTGGCCACCCACTACCCTCCAGGGGTGGGTGGACAAAGTCCCACATCACCTGGAGGTTCCTGGCCACGTCATCGACCAGTCAACTAATCTGCTGACTGGGGAGGCATCCAAGGCATGAGCTGGAGAGCTTCCTCTCGACTCACTTCTTCAATCTCCCGCCCTCCCTCCCTAATTTGCAGGTGTCAATACTGGCCTTGCTATGGGCCTCGGGTGGTCACCGTTGAGGGGCCTGGTTGGAATTTTTCCACTTGGCAAATTGGCATGGGCCATTTGGCTTTCGCCTACCTCGTAGCAATCATTACAACTTTGTAAGGTTTGGCGGTTAGGCATTGGTTGATCTTATGATGGGGGAGGGGAGGTGTGGCCATCACCTGCCCCTCCAAGCTTAAGGGTATTCCGTTAAAGGAATCCAGGGGTGTGGATCTTGTCCGAAGCCCAGAGCGGAGCTGGGGCCATGCCACAACCCTATCGGGAACCCTGGGGGAGCTCAAGTTGGTTTGCATTGACGGGGCTCCCCCTAACTTACTGGACTCCCTGTGTGACGGGCAGGAGTCAGATATAGTCGAGTTAATCCAATGCCTAAGCCAATACTGCTCACATTCTGTAACCAATAAAGTTGCGGCCTAAATTTGCCCAATAACATTAACCTAATATCTGCGTCCTTGTGTTTAATTCACAATTGAGAGGGTGGTTTCGGGATCTTGACACGCAATAAGTGGAATGGGTGGGGAAAGGACCCAATACCTTGAAAAAGTACCTTTGCTCATTGCATTGTCATAATACTACATCTCCCATACTCACTGCACGGCCCATGCTGGGCAGCAAATTGCCAGTGCATCTGATGGGGACTGAATGTAAAAGTTGGAGAGATTGACAAAGTGCTAACTAAATGCAAGCAGGGAGTGACCATCCTGAAGATGTACCACGGCACCTGTAACTTTTCTAATGCAACTTTTCTAATGCATTTTTTTTAATATAGTTTGGTATCTGGAAGACAAAGATAATATGGAAACAGAAACATTGCATTGAGCAGCAATTTCATCTTTTTCTACTGAAAAGTGAGTTTGAGCTGTTGTGCATTAACAAACACAAACAGCTGATTCATAACTATCTGAATGTAATTGGACCCTGCTTCATACGAGCTCTCATCAACCTTTATGCCAGGGATAGAGAACCTGTAACCTTCCAGATGTTGAACTCCCAATTCCCATCATCACACTTGGCCATTCTGGCTGGAGCGGGTGGGAGTTGAAATCCAACAACATCTGGCTTCCCAGTCCCTGCTGCATGCCAATTTGCTTGCATCAATTGTGCCTATGGCATAAATAATGCAGATTGTGGTTATTATGTTTCTGTTAATGTCCTCAAATTGAAAAGTGACTCTAGGATTAGGGGGAAGCTTGGGTCCTCATAAAGGTATACCTAGGAAGCACCTAGTGTGGCTTATGGCCTTATAATAACATCTAATGGACACTCCAGAATCCCCTACGAAAGCCAAACAAAGCACTCAAGGAACACATAATACAGAATTATATTACAGATGAAGCTTCCTATAGTTAAAACATACAAGAGAACAACTGAGCGGCAATTTATCAAAGTGAGCAAACCAAGGAAGCATCTTATCATGTGCAACTGCCACACATGTGCTGCATTTGTGTGTATTGGAGGCTGGGGAAAAGGATTCATAGCATTCTTCTATCCCAACATACAGCATGTAACATAGCATGTTATATATATTTCATGCAAGCCCTTCCCTTCAAAAAAGGTTGGGGAGCTCACATTAACCATTTATTTGTAAATATATATCACATGTAATGTTCTAGATATGGTAGTTGTTGTTAATTTGGGGATAATTTTGCTGAAGGGGAAGATGACAAGATTTTATTCACCTGCCCTGAGTTGGTAACTATGAACTTTTCCAAAATGCAAGTGAATTTTTTTACGCCAATAAACCAATTGGTTCACTGAGTTTGTTGCATTTATCACTGGTTATGCTTTACTCCCTGTCTTACTGAATTGCTCATACGCAAATTCCAACCCTGGCTGGGGGACACAATTAGCATTGGTGCAATAGCCAGGGATTAATCTGATATGCACTATCCTTGAATGGGTGGTGCTCGTCTTCTCTCCTAAAGAATTAAAGCTGGGTGAGGGGCACCTCTGTATGTGGTTGTGTTCAGAAATTCAGAAGGTTACTGTTACATGGTCAAGCAGTAATGGTATAGTTGTATTAAGAGGAGCTTTCCCATATCCCAGAATTTATTTCAAGGGTCCAAGAAGCAATTAATTCAGCGAAAAGTATAAAAGAGGGGGGACTGGTGCAATATTCTGTGTCAAAGACTTGACATATCTAGGAAAACATATTCCAGGATATCGTCCTCCTCCTCCATTTCCTCCTGACACAATTCAGGCAAATGGTAGGCTGATATTAAATTAAAAAATGCAAACTATGACTGGTGCTTTCCTTCCAGATGCACAGATTGCTGACTCAGAAGTAATGTCAAACTATAGTTTGCCTAAACCAGGAAGTCAGGGAAGGAATTGAAGTGTGTAAAGCAGAGCTTTCCAAACTGTGTGTGGTGACACGTTAGTGTGCTGGCTGCACTGTGCAGGTGTGTCGCACAAATGCTGTTATAAGGGTTAAGTTTAACCCCTAGTTTGCTCATAAAACTGAATTACTGTGTTGCAAAATGATGCATGTCTAAAAAGTGTGTCACCAACATGAAAAGTTTGGAAAGCTCTAGTGTAAGGGAAGTTCATGACCCTATGGCTCAGACAAATGTCAAACCATCATTTGACTGTTTTGTCCAAGCCATGATAACCTTGGAATATGTGCCGCAATCAAGTTTTATTAGTGTCTTCAATTTAAATAATATTGGAAGTTGGTGGGGGAATTAAAAAATGGAGTTTAATGTGGGATTCAATTAATAAGTCCTATTAGCGGAAGCCTACACAAGGAGTTCTGCTTGTGCAACAGGGCTTCCCTTGGGCATGCCCTGTCAGAATGATCAGCATAGTGCAAAGTTATGCCCGCTATGGTTCTTTGGGATGCATTCAGCTAAGTTTTATTCAGAAATAAATGGACCTAACTTACTCATGTTCATTCATTTCACGGAGGCTATTCTGAATAAAACTTAGTTGAATACCAGCCTTTGGGAGGAATTCAATATTGCACTAAGATGATCATGATGTCAGAACAACCATTTTGGCTTGACAAATGGAACAAATTGTCCTCTCTCCCCTCCCCCATAAGCTGTTCTGGGTAGGTAGGGGGGGTTCCTGATCCCTCCAAGCGAATTTCTGGGTGTGGGGGTGCCCAGGGTGAAGAGAGGGGGAAAGTTCCCTTGTGCAAACAGAAGTCCTCTTTAGTTGAATCCTAAACCTTTAGAAGCTTGAGGAATGAGGCTGCAATCCTACCCTCACTTGACCAGGAGTAAGTCCGACTGAATTTTTGATGAGAGCTAAAAGTTCAGATTAATCAATCTAAAACTGATCCTGTATCTCTTAGGCATGCTCAGTAATTACAGAGTTCTTAAGAGTATTAACCTCTGTTTTGCACCATAATAAACTGAGGGCAGGTTGCTCCCCTATCAGCTTCAAAACATAAATACTAGACCTATGATGTAAAAAGCTTATTTAAAAATAATAAAATGGTGATTCAACCAACTACTTGCCTAGCTTTTGTAAAGTGTGAGGCTACACTCTCTGGTCAAATTCTCACCACTGTATTACTACAAACAGTCATTGCTTCCGCCAAAGAATTCTGGGAGCTGTAGTTTTATAAGGATGCTGAGAGTTGTCAGAAGACCTCTCTTCCCCTCACAGAGCTACAATTCCAAGGTTCCTGTGAAAAAGGATTGATTGTTAAATCACTCTGTGAATTGTAGTTTGTATGTGCTGGGGATTAGGGGCCTATTAACAATTCTTAGCACCCTTAATAAATTATAGTCTTGCCTGTTTAAAGTGGTATCATAGTGCTTTAAATATTTGGTGGGAATGTGCTCCTCCTGTGTATTTAGGATTTATGATTTATGATTTATAATGCTGTCTGGCTGAACTGTAAATACTTTTTGCTCCCCCAGCCCCTGTTCTCCATTTATGTGGTTATATATAATGTATTTTCTCTTCTTTATTCATCCAAAACAATGCTTACAAATATACACCAAAGGAGAATGAGGACATAAACCCAAGATTTTTCTCCTGAGACTTGAACACAAAACTACCTGTACATTGATTGTTCTCTGAAGATTTACTTTGTAGAAAATAAAATGTGTGTTTTCAGGCAGGCTCTAATTCAGCAAAATATCCCATTTGGTTTGTGCACGAGACCATGTTCAAAGATGAACACTGGATATTTATGTATGCCAGAGCTTGGAGGGATTCAAAAGGACAAAACCCCATGTTCCGTTGTTTGCCTTTGAATGGTGATGACACATTCCAATTCTAACTATGCACACTTTCTTGCAAGTAAGTTCCATTGGAAGACAATGGGGCTCACTTCCAAGTAAACAGATTTAAGGATGGGTTACCAGCACACAAGGGCTACATCGATCATAGATTATAACACAGAAGAATTACAGAGGAAGATACAGTAAACCACAGACAGGTAATGATGAGATGATGAGATGACAGCTTGGAGAGAATATGGATGTAAGTACAGCTGGGAGAGTTAGAGTTTGACAAAAGCTATGGTGTAAGTGATTTTGAAACCAGGAGCGAGATTATTGTTCAGCCAATATGTTCTTGAAATTTTCTGCTGGAGAGCAATGCAAATTAACTTGTTTTCCATGCAGACAGTACTAAAGAGAGCAACTCAGCCAGTTAGTGCCATGTCGCATCAAGTACTTACTTTTTTTTCTTTGGGCATTAATACCTTTTGCATCAGGTTTTGTGTGTCACAACCTCAATGGAGTTTACCTAGTCTGTGACATCCCTTGTTGTTTTGATTTAATGAACTGTATTCTAATGTCCTCTGTTGCCCAAAATGGAGCTCAGGTTGATAGGAATTGAAGAAAAACATCAGAATATAAAATGTGACAGTCTGTAACATATATAAGTTGCAAGCAACATACAGTAAGAAAAAAACAAATAGTGAGAAAGAGAGAGAGAGAAAAAGAGAAACATGAAGAACATGTAAAAAACTTAATTTGTTACTACACAGCAATTGCGTTGATTTTTAGCTATCCCAAAACTTTACAGTTTTAATGTAATATATACATAGAGTTTTTATCAGTGCTGTCATTTTTTTAAAGCCTTATAATTTTTTTTTGTATATTTTAAAATGCACTTTGATGTCATCTGCATACCATAGACTTTATGCTGGCAGAATTTAGCTTAGCATGCTAAACCCAGAGGCCCTTAAACCCAACCTACCTGTGAGTATTTACTCACCAAAGTGTTGGACTGGATTCCTCCAGGAAGTGTAGGTCTCAATAAAGGTACTTCAGGGAATAATCTCTCACAAACCTTATTGGCCAACGCTGTGACCTCCCTCCTAGACAATACCACCATTTAGAGGCACTGTTTCTTGGAGTGAGGTGACATGTTGGTTTACTGACATCTGGAGACAAGGGGTCAAAATGTGAAGGTCAGGCAGTCTTTCTTTGACAGGTGACTCTGGAAAGGTGCAATCCTGAAAAAAATGTTGTTCCTGGAAGCACTTTCCTTCCAAAAATGTACCTCAGAACCAGAGGTGGTCTTGCAGTACTTACAGCCTCACTCACAGTGGTACTGTACCTATGAAATCAAACTAAAATTATAGTAGTTTCATAGTAGGATGCTATAGTCAAAGAACAGGTCAGGTATCTGGGGATATTTCACTGTGCTGCCTAACATAGCAGGGAGAGATAATCATTGCAGAAGCTACCTCTCCAAGCCACCACTTAAGATCTTACAGCACCACCCTCCGACTTGAGTTTCAGTCTTAGGTAATAAATAACTACAATATGATGATCTGTAGAATATGAAATGTATGCCATTCAAGGAGCAGAGATGACTGTGAAGGACCACGAGGGCAGAAATGGTTTTGTTTTATGAAAGCAACAAGTACAGAAAGACTTTGGTTGAAGTTTACATCATGTATAAAATAGTAAGAAGTACACCAAGACTTGAGTTCCACACAAAACCCCATTTGTTTGTTTTTGTTGCTGTATAAACAGCCATAATTTGTTCTTTGCATAAGCAGTAATGTAGTAGTGATTTACTACAGTATCCAAAATTCAAATGATCAGGTCTTCGGCGCCCCATTTATAAAAGTGAAAAAATGCAAAGGCATTGCAAGGACTGATTTCTTTTAAAACCCTGAAAAGCTTTCAGTGAGACCACTATTTTGCAAATGATTTTCTGGGCTCTGCCTATAGCCAATAAAATTCGTCAGACCCTGACATTACAGCAGTGATGTCAATTTACCTCAGTGCAGAAGGTCATAGCTGTCATAGCTTGTCATAGTTGTCAATGTAATCTGTATTTGCCCCACTGTCAGTGGGCAAATGGCTTTGTGGGATGTCACACAAGGAAAAACTCCTCATTTCCCACCTGCTCATTTCATTTGGGTGACTGACATTCATACTCATTAACACCAGTCAGTAAAATATCTTAGCTGCACTGTGCTCCTTGCAAAGCATCAAACTATGGGTAGACAATTGTCCAGTTTTGATAGTTAAGGGCTCAGAATACAATAGCTTCTGTTCCTTAACTACACATGGGGTAAATCAACTAGTAGGATATAAAACCTCACTGATGTAAAATTCCTTTAACACAAGCAGCAGATTTATGTTTCAGCCCTGGAAGCGAAGGCTCAGGTGACAGTCAATATTATGGTCACTGAACTGTTTTGCTATTAAGTATTGAAATATGAAATATATTGAAGGAGCTCCTGGCACTTTGAGTTTAAAAACTATTTGATTTATTCCAGGTAGTCAAACTAGGTCAGGATGAGCAAAGGTTTTCAAAAGATGGTGCAGGTTCTGTGCCAGGTTTTTTGGCTGGCTGGCTGGGACGGTGGAATAAAGGTTCAGGGGTGGGGAGGGACATTGAGGTGGAAGTTTTATTCATTTATTTATTTCATAATCCCTTGATTCTAAAAAGAAACCCTCAAGATTGTTCCTACTCCTTATTGAGAGAACACAGGCAGAGTGGTAATGCTGATTCAGAGCTGTGTGTTTCTTTAACATCTCAGCACTGATTAAGTCTGAAAACCCCACAAATCTAAGTTTCTAAAATCTCCATGCCTTTTTTTTTAATTGAAGGCCCAGAAATGAGCAGACTCTTGTGTGACTTTAAGTGACCAGAAAAATAACAGAGATGCATAATCTCTTCCCCCTGGTCCTGATGAGACATCAGGAAAGGTTTGGGTTCTACTACGGTCATGCTGATTTTTGTAATTCATTTTCAAATGGGGAAAAAAAATCTGACTCTATTATGCCTGTTATATAAGCATACTACAAACCTGAACACAGGAATGATTTCACCGACTATGGTGTGTTAAGTGTGGGCTAGGGCTTAGGTCTGGAACTAGTCTAGTTTCCATAAAAAGTTTAGAAATAAAATACAGATAGGTAAATGTACATATAGGAAGAGAGGCAGCTCCCTTATTCTGAGCCAGACCACTGGTCCATCTGGATCAGCATTGTCCACACGGACTAGGCAGCTTTGAAAGGTTTCTGGATGAAGGTTTTCCCCAGATCTTGGTGATGCAACCTGGGCCCTTCTGCAAGCAAATGATGCGCTTTGCCACTGAGCTAGGGCCCTTTCCACAATGTACTTCTACATTCATTTACGTCCACTAACTTTGTGGGGTTATACTTATATGCAGCTATGGTCAGGAATCACCCTTCAATAAGGCAAAACAGTTATTTTATTTTTAAAGTAAACTATCACTTATGAGGTAGTGCAATGCAGTAGCATTACTGGTTGTTCCAATTTTAAGTGAGCCACAAAGGCACAGCGATCGAGACTGTGATACAGGAATCTGCACGCTCACCTTAGCTGAATCAGCACAAGCAAAAAGTGCTTATTCTGTTGATTCTGAGTGCTGAATTCATTCCTGCGTGTCTTATAGACACATAATCTTAGGCAATTCTGAGGTGCAGAAAGCATGAAACTACAGCCTATACTTCTCTGCACCTGCAGACCTCTCTACGAGATCTGGTGGGGCCATTTTACTCTCTCCAGCATTCTGTGAGTTTTAGCTGTACCACTCCAAAACTCAATAGGGGAATATATATAACTTAACATGGTGGCTCTTTCCATATAAAGGTTAGGGTGCAGAGAACCTGAGTAGGCACTTAGAAAGTGCTTCTGCAGTGTAATTTCACTGGTGCTGGCAGTAAGGACAGTTGGGTGGAGTTACTTACATTTAATTCAATATGTCTATTAACACCCAGTCCAAAAGAATCCACTCTGGATTCACAGTAGACTAGAAACTACACTAAAGCTGGTCAGAGTGTTACTAATGAGCCATGTACAGGCTACTCATTAAGTTTGCATCTCCAGCAACTCTGTAATGTTTAGCAATTGGTTCTTATATGATTTACAGAACCAGATAGTAACTGATCATTGTTGAAGTCTTTATAAAGAAAGAATGGTATTTTCCTTTGTATTGGAAGGCAAAAACCTTTTGGCTTTGTTTTTAACATTCATTGCTGACACTATCCATCCCTGGTACTGAGCCAGATGAGATTCCCTTTGGCATCTCCTTTCCTCCAAATTCTGTGCTGCCCAACCCCTAGGAATAACAGTCAGAAGTCTGAGTGTGGTCTACTAGTGATGACTGCAGCAGGCCACTTGCACGCAGACAATGGGTTGTGCCGTGCCAATTTGAGAAAAACAACAATGTCCCTGAATATTATAAACCCCTCACCACAATGCCTTACAACCCTCCCCCAAATAAAATATGCACGTTTTGCTTTAGGCTGCACCAAATGAATGAGTAGGTCCTGTAATCCAACTGAATTAAACAAAGTACAAATGGGCTCTGGAGCTGATGACAAGCAGATACGCATTAAGGTTCACACATGCAAGCTGGCCACATCTTTTCTCCATGTGATCCTTCTCATGTATAGGACTGAATGGCGACGCCTCCATGTGAGCTGGGCTGCACCTAAGTGCTGCTCCAGTCACACACAGACAAATGGCTGCTGGAGCAGTTCGGTTCATACTTTCCCACATACAAGAAGAATCACACCAGAGATAACAGGTGGCCATCGGGACCTTTTATGCACAGGGACTGCATGTGAGTTCAGAGCATTCATGAGAACACAGTGGTTCCACACTGCCCCATGGATACACAATCTGCTACGATCTCATTGGTCAGTTGGATGTATGTGACACGCTGCTTCATGAGTGTCCTCTTATCCTCCGTACTTCGCAGAAACGTAAACCATTCCTATTTACTCATGAAGAAGGTGCTCCATTGCTTTGTGATGGCATTGTGATAAGCATTTGCAACCTGAGGAGAATGGACAGCAAAAACCACATAGGTGTGCGCGCAAAGGGTAAAATAGTAAAGAGGCAGTCATTGCATGGATTGTGGCCAGCCTGGTGCAATGGAAGTCTTCAAATCAAACTAAAGGGTTAACTGAAAACAAAAAAACAAAACAAACAAACCCACAGCAAAATATAGTGACAAAAATGAAAGCTCTTTACCATCTGTATGGAATATTACAGAGTTCTGCAAAGGAACAAAGTTAATTTTCTGCCATCACTTTCCCATCTTTTAAAAATAATAATATCAGCATTTGGCACTGGTGAAGCCACACACACAAAGGAAAGTCACGCTTCTTTTGTGTTCTTTCAATAGCATCCACATGCATGGCTATGAAATGGATAGAGGAGATTTTTCACCCACATGGAGTGATAAATTAGTTTTCCGCCAAAAATAAATAAACATATAAATGATACTGCAAGACCATCATAATTATAAACTGGTTCCTTAAATGTATCCCTCACTACTAAAGTTTAGTATGAATCCCTGTATAAATGACTTTTATCGCAATATATCCCAATGGGAAGTATCTTTTAAAAATAGGCTGAAGGTTGCATATGGCTGCAACCAATGCTTGTTTCACTGGCCAAAATAATTTGTGTTTATTATGTTTAAAAGTACTATTTCCCCCCACAGAATTGGTCAATGATATTCCATGGGTAGAGGTAGATTATGGGGTTGAACTGATCAGATCAAAGCCCTGTAACTTTGTGTGCTCTTTGAGGAGTCTCATAAAACTGAGATAGTCCCATAACTAACCACTAGCCATGGGATATTATAATATATTCCATGATGACTAGTATTTTTATTCCCCACCCCCAATGTTGAACTAATATGAAATATAGTTTAGTCTGACTGGGAATATTTTCTTATTGCTGTCATTTATGACTATAATTAACAAATAATCATAATAAAGTACCCTGTGAGATTATCGCTCATGGCTCTTCAGAATAAGTCTGCACAAAATGGTCAATGTTCTCCCCTTTTCAGTCAGCCTTTACTGTGAGGAGGGTTGAAGGAGCTGTAGACTGTGGACCTTTTCTGAGAAGGCATTGATGCTCCTCCTGTCCAGAGCTCTAAATGCTAAGCTTCCATGTTGATTATGTCGCTACTTGTTACAAAATTGGTTGGGTTGCGTGATGTGGAATAAACACCCTTACATTTAGCCTTGTTCCCTTCTGAATCACATTGTGTTTCTGTGGGAAGTCTAAGCTATCATTCTAATGGGTGGCTAACCATCTGAAAAAAAAAATAATAATACATGGTTGTCTCATGAAATCTGCATGTATTGATGTAAGTTTATCCTTTAAGGAGGCACCTGGTTTCTCTAACGTAAATGGTGTTCTGCAACTCAAAAAGCATCTAGGAACAAGTGGGGGAAAAAATATCCAGGGTGTGTGGGAATTGTGTACTTGTGTGTGCTTGTTTTGCTGGGCATGACCTGCGCCCTTGGCTCCCAGTATGCCAGGAAGCATTTCGCTTATGGGAACCATCGTGATGTATTAATGCAGCCCGGCAAACATAAGCTGTAAATTTCTAAAAAATATTCTTCCACTAGCTGTATTAACTCTTAAAATCTTTTGAGTGTCCCTTTAAACAGGACCAGTATTAAGGCTCCTAAAGCGTGCTCTCCTAAGTTTCACTTGTCAACTTCTCCTGTACCATTTTGTCCCTGCAACCTGTATGTCCCACACATTGCTCCATGTGTGGTGGTGGGACAGTAATGGGATAATGTGCTACCCATTGTGCTAAGAAAGCAGTCTGACTGAATCTTTCAATCTCTACAAAGGATGGAGGTTTAAAGGTCAGATGGACATTCCTCTAAGAGGTTTCCTACCTGCTCTGTTAATTTCTAACATTTCTTCTTGGGCGAGTGGGCATGTGTCGCTCTGAGTACTGTGGTGTGGAGAGTTTATGACAGATTTACAATAATTGGGGGATCCCAGCTGGGGCGGCCGTGGGATATGCTTCTTTTTTTTCTTTGGTAGCTTCTGCTTAGCCATAGCTAAGGAGTAATACATTCCGAAATTGTTCACAATGACGGGTACAGGCATGGCAATGGTCAGCACGCCTGCAAGAGCACAGAGGGCCCCCACCAGCATGCCTGACCAAGTCTGAGGATACATGTCTCCGTAGCCCAGGGTAGTCATGGTGACAACAGCCCACCAGAAGCCAATGGGGATATTTTTAAAGTGTGTATGTTCGCTGGCACTAGGATCATTGGGTTTAGCACCTATTCTCTCAGCGTAGTAGATCATTGTGGCAAAGATTAAGACGCCCAATGCCAAGAAGATGATGAGCAGCAAGAATTCGTTTGTGCTGGCACGGAGGGTATGACCCAAGACCCGCAGACCTACAAAGTGGCGGGTCAGCTTGAAAATTCGCAAGATTCGTACGAATCGGACGACTCGCAGGAAGCCCAAGACGTCCTTGGCAGCTTTGGAAGACAGGCCACTGAGTCCAACCTCCAAGTAGAAAGGCAGAATGGCCACAAAGTCAATGATGTTCAAGGTGTTTTTGATAAATTCCATCTTGTTTGGGCAGAAAATGACCCTCATTAGGAACTCAAAAGTAAACCAAACGACGCAGACCCCTTCAATGTAGGTTAGGAAGGCCTCTGTCTCTGCCTCCCGATAGATGCGCACGTGGGTATCATTCCCAACAATTTCCGTCTCCGTCTTGTTAACGATGGGATTGAATCTCTCATGGGTCTCGAGGCAAAAGGTAGTGATGGAAACCAGAATGAAGAAGAGGGAGGCAAATGCGATATACTGTAGAGAGAGAAAACAGGAGAAAGCTGTTAGGCAGTAAAGTTTGTTTGTGAGGAGGGGAAAACACAAAGCATATAGAGATTTGATTGTGAGACATTAAAGAAAATAATACCAGTAGAAATGGCGCTGCCTGGCTGCAAGTGCTCAACACCCATTTGGCAAAGCAACAGGGGCCATGGCCAGGTTAGCTTATGATCATTGGAGTGGCTTATCTACAGTTTAGGAAACTTGTATTGAACTGTCTTGTTCCATTGTAAAATATTTTCTAGAGCTGCCAATACCCTGTAGTTTGGGGACTTATTTGATGCCTCATATTATGGAACAACCTGGACCTGATATAGATCCAAACTGAATCAGGGGAATTGTACAGCCCTAATTGTTTAAATAGGATTAAAAAGCCCAATTAAGCATATTGCCAGTGGCAAGGGGGTGGCAAACAAGTGAGATTCTTAGCCTGTGTCTCCTCCTCCGTCCCCTCTCTTTGTGACCCACTACAGTGGTACCTCTGGTTACGTACTTAATTCATTCTGGAGGTCTGTTCTTAACCTGAAACTGTTCTTAACTTGAAGCACCACTTTAGCTAATGGGGCCTCCTGCTGCCACGCCACAATTTCTGTTCTCATCCTGAAGCAAAGTTCTTAACCTGAGGTACTATTTCTGGGTTAGCGGAGTCTGTAACCTGAAGCGTATGTAACCTGAAGTGTATGTAACCCGAGGTACCACTGTACAGGTTTAACCAGGGTTTAGAACTATGATTAAACATAGGGTCACCCGGCTGCTCTGGATTACTCTGAGTGGGCCTGACCCAGGACAATCTGGGGATGTCTTGACCTGCTCTGGGCCAAGCCCAGATTGGTTCAGGATCTGGGATTTGTCCTAAGCCAGGGCACAGCCCTAGTGTTTTGTTTCACTCTGCATCTCAAAATCAAATTCTTTTCAGAAGAAGTATATGTTTCGATTCTGTACTAAAGAGGATATGTGAATCCCATTTTGATCTCCTGCACATTCTGAAATAATATGCAGCTGATGCAGCAATAGGGCCTGAACTGGGCACCATGCAGTTGTGACAAGGAGGCTGGCCTAGGATCCAATGTATCACAGATTGGATAAGTCCCACCATCTTCCCACTTTAGAAGGCCAGCTTAGTTGAGAGCTGGGGAGATGGTCATCTCCACTCATTCGATACATGCACATGCTGAGCTATGGGGGTGTGTGGTTTCCTCGGTCACTCACTGAACCAAAAAATGAATCTAAAGTACATTGGCCAAGGTAACACAGGTAAATAGGACAAACCAAGGGTGGCATCAGGAACAAGCAAGCAGGTATAGTTTTGCTAAAACAAATAGTTTCAAAATAAAATAAGGAGCAGCAGGCTATCAAGGCTGGCTCAGAACAGAGCTCCCAATTGCCCTATTTTTAGAGTTGCAAAGTAGAACGAATCACTTAGGGCGGAAGAAACTTTGCTGAATATGAATTGAGGCTGACTTTGTACCACAGTCCTGTAGAGTCCTGACATTTCCCATAGGAGGCTTTATCAGGGAGTTTTCACACTAATATGGGGTTCCTTTTTCTTTTGGTTGGGGGAAGCCCATAATCCACATTTATGCATATCCCACTTAAATTGCCAAATAGCCTCACTGCACACGCATGGAATGTCCTGGCTTATATGCAAGTGGTGTAGGCAACACAAAGGAAGTAGCCCTGTAGATATTAAAAAATCCTGTTTTGCATCCCAGAGGTACCTGGATGCTAGAACAGCAACACTGGAATCCCTCCTCCCATTCATGGCTTGTTGCCTCCTCCTTGTTTCCTATGGAGGTCAGGCAACCCTTTCTCCCAACTACAGGAACATAGGAAGCTGCTTAGACCACTGGTCCATCTAGCACAGTTTTGTCTATACTGACTGGCAGTGTCTGTCCAGGGTTTCAGGCAGGGCATTCCCAGTTCTACCTGGAGATGGCAGGGATTGAACCTGGGACTTTTTGTATGCAAAACAGATGCTCTAACACTCAGTTATGGCTCTTCCCCCACTAAAGCTCCACTCGGGGAGGGGGAAGGTTGTGACCATCCAGATGTTGCCAGACTACAGTTCCCATCATCTCTGATTATTATCCATACTGGCTGGGACTGGTGGGTGGGAGTTGGAGTCCCAGCAGATCTGAAGAGTCATAGGGTCCTGAGATAGAAATTCAGTTTTAATCATTTATTTCTCCCCGTCCACACACATTCAAAACCTGACACTAATGCAGAATGGCCTGCACATATCAAGAACACATATTTACTAAGTGTCTCTTCAAATTCCTCTCTTGTATTTCTTATCTTGGGGGGGGGGGGAGAGAACAAAATGGTTTCAGATCGAATTCTCATGGGCTTCAATAGTTCTTCACCCAAATATGATATCTGATCCATTACTTTATCTTCATTAATATGGCAGTATTCATTCAGAAGTAAATTAATCTTTTTTTAATGCTACTGCACTGTTAAAATCTCCTGAAGGTGATAACATTCTCCCAAGGACACCAAGGTTACTAAATATTGATCTTTTCTGCTTCTGCCTGTATCAATATAATCATTAGTGACAAAAGCATTACTCATATTTTACTCCAGTACTAGTACATCTTGCACGAGAACTTTCCCAATTTATCAGTTTTAAAAATAGAAATAACAAAGATAACAAAAAAAAGAAGACTTATTCACACCTATTACAACACTGCCCAGAAACGGGAAGTAAAAATCCTAGAATGTGGAACTATGTATGCAGTGACACCGTGACATGTGAAACACAAATATTTTCTAGTGAAAGATCAATGCACAGTGTGGTAGAATAGGCCAAATGTTACCTCAGGGATAGGGCCAAATGGAGTCTTCCAAGTATCTCCATATGGCCCCCAAAACTCTGTCTATATCACAGCCCCTCTCCAAAGGTAAACCTGTCACTGAGTGTCTTTGACTGAACTGTGTCCTTGAACACTGATAATGCCCTTTGCTTACCTTGAGGGCGGTAGCTTACTGTACAAAGGCAAAATCACATTTATTGCTCTCCCTGCTTTTATCTGTGGTCCCACTCACCACTGGTATGTGGCCCTCAGAAGTCTGCCCAAAAGGCAATGTGGCCCTTGGCCTGAAAAATGTTACCCACCTTTGTGTTAGACTGAGAAGTCCTCGTTCAAATCCTCAACTAGTCTTGAAGATCACAAGAGGGTGTTGGGCAAAGTCACAACCTACCTCTTCTCAAACATCCCATACAGGTTTGTTTTGTGCATTAAAAATGGGCTGAGAGAAACAATAGACATTTTAGAGGATAGGCTAATATTTCAAACTCATCTCCAAATACTGGAAAGGGGAACAGAGGGCAATGGGAAGAAATTTAAGAAGGACAATATAAAGTGTTGCCTAGCAAAAATCTAAAAGCACAGGTATATGATATGGGCTAGCTGCCTTAGCAACTGTACTTCTGGGAAAGAGTTGGGAGTAATACAAGTTAAGAAATGCATGGCTCTTGCCACTTTAGGATTAGTAGCTGAACCCTCCTTGTTACTCTTCCAAAATCCACAGCTGGGTTTTAATACTACTACTACTATTATTACTAATATTAATTTGTATCCAATTTTTCTGCCTCAAAACAGGCAGAAAACAGGCTTATGGGTGACAAATAGCAACAAAGCTATCCTCCCAGCAACACCCATCTTTTGCTTCTCCCTCACCTAGTATTGCATCTATATTTCCCCTGAATGTCAGAGAAGAGCCTCTTTCCAAGTTTACCAAATAGCAACACTTTAGATTTAATAAGATTAATATAGTTCTCAAGGGCATTCAAAGAAATTTACATCCATTTCTGTTCAGCAGCTAGTTTTTGGAGGGCTATTTCATAAATGAGGTAAATGATTGAGGGTGAAGGCCTTCGCACGCATAAACACACACGGCCTACTTCAGTACCTGTCACTTCCCTTCTTTTTACAGTTCTTCAGCAAACCATTTCCCTCCATCTAGGTCCCACCCTGTGGGAACTGGTTATAACGCTGAGAGACACTAGTGGGAGGCTCATGCAAAGCATAAAAATGCCTAAGACTGATTCTTGAAATCCCACCAACCTCTTTCTGGTCCTCTGAATTTGCCTGTGATATGTATGTGCCCAGTGGTGTACATCATACTGATATACTGTTGTGATAGTGTCTGAAGCAGGACCAGCTTTAATGTGTGAGGCAATTCTTGCCTCTGACAGACCCTTGAAAACAATTATTTCAACATTCAATGCAAATGCCTGCTTTGTCTTGAAAAATGAAAACAACATTTTCAAAGCTGAAAGAACAACATATTCCCTCTGGGGGAGGCCAGCAGCAACTGAATCAAGACCAGTCACAGATGCATTTCCAAACTGTTGTTCATCGTCCCTTGTGAAACATATTTTCCCCTATGTTGTCATTCTCCTTTTCTAGGCTAGTCTTCGCTGTTGCTCCCTTCTCTATGAAGAAAGAGAGGCTGCACGCTCACCATACATTTAAAGCATATTTACCTCACCCCTACCCTATATGAATCCTGGGAGCTGTAGTTTGTTAAGGGTGCTGGGAATTTTAGTTCTGAGAGGGATAAACAAAGACTATGTTTGCTGCCAAGCAATGGCTGTTTCCACCTGCCTTGCCTAGGAGCATTCATAAGGGAGCTGTTCTGGAAGACCTGTGAGGGGAGACCGACTGTGTTTGCTGTCAGAGGATGGTTGCCTTGCCTCACCCTCCCGTCCTCTCACAGCAGCTGATTCCAGAACTCTGAGGAGGCTTTCCCACCTTTTAGGTTGAAGCATAAATGGTGGGGAAGGGGAGAGTCCTATGCACTATTGCCATTGGCTTGGTGGCTATTTTTGGATATGAAGTTATTGGACTTTTTTTTCTTAACCTACTATGCTCACTGAAATGTTGATGTATTTAAAATTAATTGCTAATAGCTGCCGCCAATGCTTTCTAATGGGTACTCCTGGCAGCTGAAACCCTCAGGCATAGGCAAACTCGGCCCTCCAGATGTTTTGGGACTACAACTCAGCTAACAGGACCAGTGGTCAGGGATGATGGGAGTTGTAGTCCTAAAACATCTGGAGGGCTGAGTTTGCATATGCCTGCTATAGGTAGACATAGCAGCCCAACTCCCCAATGCATTACAATGTGTAGACCAGGAAAATGAAAGTCCCAAAGTGCTTGAATGAGTCAACCTAGTGTGCAAAGCGCCCTATGATTTCCTGTGGGTAGACCAAATGGCACAAAAGCTCCAGTGCTTTTTTTATAGGACTCTGGACACCAGGGCTACTGCTCCATGCTGTGGTGGGGTTGAAGAAGTGGTGTTGAGGCATCATTGCTGGCTTTCCTTCCCCTAAATACAAGTGACAACCCTATACCTCTCAGAAATTGAAGGCTGATTCATACATGCAGGAAATTACTTAATATATCAGTGCTTCAATATGGCACATTTGATGACTCACTTAGCTGAATGCGTGAAAAGTCATGTGTCTGAGGTGATGCGAGATCTGTGGCGTTAGATCAGTGTCGACTCATTCACACATGCAAATTATCACTTGGTGTCGCAGTTGTAAAGGACATTCATGTGCATAACCAACTCTTTGTTGATACCTGTTCTACACATCTACCTCCTTATTATAGGAATAATGAACCTGTGATCATGGCTGTCTTAAGCATTTGCGGCGTTGGGGTGCAAAGACCCGCCCAGTGCCCCCCCAGGTTGCCCAGTCCCAGGCGCGCAGGAAGGTGGAGCTGACCAGCCACCTCAAAGTCTCGCTGGCTCACTCGCCCCCAAACTTGCAGCGCAGAGCCACCCGCAGCAGAAGAACCCACTGCGGCGCTCCAACCGATGGGCGGGCTCTTCCCCTGACTCAACTTTTGGGCCCTGGACTCTCGGCCTGGAGCCCCTGAGAGCCTGGTGCCTGGGTGCCCTGCACCCCTAGTGCCTATGGGTAAGACGGCCCTGCCTGTGATTTTTCTGGATATTGCTCAACCATAACTCCCATAATTCCCTGTCATCTGTCATGCTAGCTGTAGCTGATGGGAATAGAAATCTAACAACGTTTGGAGGGCCGCAGGCTTCCCCTCTTGCTTTAGTAAATGGTCATGAACAGACTTTTTAGAGCCAATTTGAATATAACATTCTTTGTAAGCTGAATGATATTTCTTCCCATATTGCTAAGTTGGATCACCTTCAATCATCCCCTTAGGTCACTGGTCAACATTTTCGTAAAGGATAGGAGGTTGCAGCAAATTATTCAACAGCAATGAGAACAGCATTAAAGCACCCAGAACATCAGGAAGCAATGGAAGCATTTGCTCTCCACTGATGTGTATGTGCCCAGGTGCCACAGCTACTGGTGGTGCTACTTGCTGTTCTTTACCCTACATTTTAAAATAAAACTCTATATAAGATTCTCCAGATCTGCAGGGAACAAGCAGGGAGGAGCAAGGAAGAGTTTTTTGAACATGAATTTGCATCCCCAGATAAATAATGCAAAAAGTGATGTTTGGAAAGGAGAGTTGATATGCATGCATAATCTCCAATTACAGCTGGCAGCAAATTGTAATGCAGATAGTTCAATTGAGCTATTTTAAGAGAAGCGGAAAGCGAGGCTCTTGCTTTCCTTGTTAGCGATGTATACCATTGCCTCTTTTATATCACCTTCTGATTAGAGGAACAAATTATTAAAAAAAACCTCATCCTCTGCTGACCTTTGTGAGGATTCTCACAAAGATCCTAGGCACTTGTAGCTCATAGGTCCAGGAGGGGAGAACTTCTTCTGACTGAAGGGAAAGAGGAAAGCAGCCAGACATAGTGATTGGTATTGAGCTCAATGTTCTCAAGGGCACATATCAGGTCTTGGGGCGCTCGCTCGCTCTCCCTCTCCCTCTCCCTCTCCCTCTCCCTCTCCCTCTCCCTCTCCCTCTCCCTCCCATTTTTAGTTTTCTTGGGTATCTCAAATTACAAAATCCAGCAACATACACTTTTTTGCTCCCCACTTCCTCTTTCTTTGAATTCATTGTTGTCTGCTTTCTTTTCCATCCTTCCCTCTGTCAAACATACTGCCGTATTCATTCATTCATTCATTTCCTTAGGTATGCAGCATTATTATTATTCTTCCCCACCTTTTCTACTGACAGGACTTGGCAACTTACAGATAAAAACAAGAATGGCTAAAAACAGAAAAATCAATCACTAAAATACAATTAAACATTGATAGATTTAATATATCATATTTTTCTGTGTATAAGTCTAGGTTTTCCCCCTAAAAAATAATGTCCAAAATTAGGGGGCGTCTTATACACAGAGAGTGCTGAGGGTGGATTTTCTTAAATCTGAGTCCCCCCAAATAGGCAGAAAAATACAGTACATATATAAAATCTATTTTAAAACACTTGGTAGTGTGGGACGAGGGATGGTTGAAGATTCTGCTGCTTGCTCAGAAACAGCTGGAACTTTTGCAAATGTTCCAGCTGACCTCATGTTAATAGAGTATTCTGAGCATTCAGTGTGACTATTTTCACAATTTCCACAAGCTGAAAGGCACTTCCAAACCACCACCTCCACCTTCCCTATGACCCCCAAATTGACTTTTGGAGCTGAGGAAGGCAGTAGTGGATGCTCTCAGGGCCGAGCCATGATGAAAGGTTTTGACAATGGTCTACAATAAGTGTAAAAAGAATATTATTTCAGACGTAGACCAACTCTTGTATCAGTTACAACCAGTCAAAAATCAAAATGCCAACGATGTCATGGAGCTAAGGCAGAAAGTCAGGAATTTGGGTTTGCAGGCACTAAAACAATATGCTCAGAGACAAAATTACACTCAAACTGACTGACAAAGGGCTAAAAAGGCAGATGACTTTATAGACCAGTAGATCGGTAGACATTTACAGACCTTCTAAAGTCAAAGGGGCATAAATTGAGATGATGGCTCAGTCACACACAAACCAGTTTGTGCATCAGACATCCTAGGGTACCGAGGATAGCGCTCACATGGCCATGAGCAACACAGTTGTATAAAGAGCCATTTCTCAGACTCTGACAAGTTGCCTCTGCCTAGAGCTTGTCCAGCTGTTTGAATTACATGCAGTATTCCACATGGGAAATTAAATCACTTCTGTGCACAGGATACCAGGTGCAGACAAAGCCAAAAATCCCCAGCTAAAGTAGAAATATGAAGCGCTCTCTTTACTACTGCAATGTCATTGTATGTTCGAAATGCTCTCTTCATTGAGCTATGGTATTTGTATATCCTGAAACTAGGGCTGAAGTCATAATTTCACTGGATTTCACGTAGATACAATAGGCTATTGTTCAATTGTATCATGCAGAAGAGAATCCAAAAGACAAGATGTACTAATAGAGCAGATACATTCAAACTGAAGGCTATTCTTCAGTTTTCATAAACCCAACACCTACCATGCCATTTTAAAACATTTGGACAAGAAAATTGGCTTCCAGGTGGAAAAATCAAAACTGGAAACAGAACTGTTAGATCCCAAAATCAAGAACTTGTCAAGAATGTATAACTTGCTGTTGAAATGGAACACTCAGGATGAAACAGTGAAATCTGCTATGATTAAATGGGCACAAGATGTTGGATGTAACATTATGATGGCTGACTGGGAACAGTTATGGACCACAGGTATGAAATTTACGGCATGTAATGCCTTAAGAGAGAATTTAATGAAAATGATCTACAGGTGGTACATGACACCAGTCAAGCTTGCAAAAATTTATCACTTGCCCGATAATAAATGTTGGAAATGTAAAGAGACGGAAGGTACATTCTTTCGCCTTTGGTGGACATGCCCAAGGATTAAGACCTTCTGGGAGATGATTTATAATGAAATGAAAAAGGTATTTAAATATACCTTCCTGAAGAAACCAGAGGCCTTTCTCCTGGGCATGGTCGGCCAGTTGGTGCCTAAGAAGGATAGAACCTTCTTTATGTATGCTACAACAGCAGCAAGAATACTTATTGCAAAGTACTGGAAGACACAAGATCTACCCACCCGGGAAGAATGGCAGATTAAGGTGATGGACTACATGGAACTGGCGGAAATGACTGGCAGAATCTGAGACCAGGGAGAAGAGTCGGTGGAAGAAGATTGGAAGAAATTTAAAGTTTATTTACAGAAACATTGTAAAATTAAGGAATGTTAGAAGGATGCTGGAATGAAGTTATGTGGTTTTAGCAGAAATGTTATAAAGGACTAAGTAAAAATGGATTGTTAATTGGTGGAAGAAGAGAATGTAAAATTACAGTATATTAAGATAAACTATTAGGATAAAAACAAGGATGGAAAGGATTTGCTGAAATATTTAACTGAACTAGAATACAAAAAAGGGAGGTGTGAAGAGGTCAAGGAAACAAGCAAATGAAAGATAAGTTATAGGAAGGTTTGATTTGTTTTGTTTTGTTTAATTGTATTTTTCTGTGTTTCCCCCCCTTTTTTGCTTAATCTGGTGTTTGTTCTTCTTTCCTTTTGTAACCTTTAAAACTTGAATAAATATTATTTAAAAAATAAATAAAACAAAGGTGTCTTTAAAACAAGGTGAGTTCAGAAGACCTGCTGAGTCCACTTGCTTAAGGGAAATGGTCTCAAACACAAAGGCAATACATACTGAAGCATGGTGTAGACAAGCCCATATTCAGGCTGAGAGAAGGACAGAGCTTTCTCTGTAAGAATCTGGGGTGCTGGCAGTTCCCCCAGAAAATTGATGGGGCAGAGAGAATTTTGGACACGTGCGAAAGTTAAGCTACATTTCACCTTTGCTTAACCTGCATACATGTTTAAATAAAGCACATATTACAAAACACTTGTAAACCTCCAGTTATCTAATTTCAAAGGAAAGAGAAGCCGAGTACATGTTGCGTCCCTGGAATTATCATTGTTTGGCGAACAGGACACGTGTGAGTTTGCTTTCTGTGACTGAGTGTACCGTGCAGATAGAAGTGCCAAGGAGCAGATCTCACCACCGCCTGACTCCCCACAGTGCATAGAAACAGAGGTAAATATGTGTTTGCTGTTACATAACATATGCGACAACCTTCACCTCCTTTGGAGATTGTTATAAAGCTTCCTCAGTTGCTAGATCAGAATGTTACAGATGAAGAACACTGGCAATGGAAATGCATGAACTGAAATAAGGAGCAGCCAATGAAATGGGTTATGTGTGGGAGTTCCATTTCCCACGGCTCAACACTTGTAGAGAGCTGGAGAGTCCCCATCCCTTTCTTAGATGTAATGAACATGTTAATTTTTAATTATTAGAATGTTTATAAACTGCCAGCTCATAAAAAAAAATCAAGGTGATGGACAATAAACTTCATTGAAACATCTTAAATTTATGAGATCATAAAATACAGAATAACCAACATTGCATCAAATTAATTCTCTAAAAATGCTTGGTGAAACAAAAAACCTTTTCAACAAGTAATGACGTAACAGAATGGAGGATTTCAAAAGCAACAGCGCCCCAAATTACCGGTTGCCACGAAGCCAAAAGCCTTCATTTGTGCAGAAACTAAATAGCCATGAAACATCTAGGCAGGCCTCAGACCATTGGACGATTTCGCTCAGTACTGTCTGCACTCATTGGCAGTTGTTCTCCAGGCTATCAGGAAGGCGTCTTTCCCAGCCCTACTTGGGCGATGCCAGGGACTGAACTTGGAAACTTCTGCATGCAAAACAAGTGTTCTACCATAGATCAGCTCCTGGCCTGCTCTTTGTGCACCTAAATATCTCCTTGTTTTTAATCAAGATGCTGTTTGGATAATAATTTTTCCAGATGGTGCTTGTTTATTCAGGGGTTGAATTTAACGTCGTGCTATTAAGAATGTTCCATCAGCACAAGCATTTATGCTTGCCAAACAGAACAATCTCCCTCTCCTCCCCCAACATGCTGTTCTGAGGGTTATACTGACCACCCTTGGGCATTCTAAGCATGAGAGGAAGAGGAGGAGGAGGAAGAGGAGGAGGGAATCCTATTGCACAAGTCGGACTTGTGCTGGCTTCTGCTAGCACTACTGTTTAGTCAAATCCAGCCCTCAATCTCTGCAGCTAGGTGGCCTTTATTAAGAAACAGCATGCTTAGGAATGCCAACTCTCAGGATTTCACTAGCTGCATTTATAGCACAGAGCAGTCATTGCAAATCAATGCTAGCTTACTATAGCCACCTGGTTCCTTTGTACAGGAACTGGTATCCATTTGCTATGAATGGTAATAACTGGTTCATATACTGTGCACAATAATAGTTCACAATATGAATTTGGGTCTTTTTTGCTCTGAAACCATTGAGTCAAATCAGAGCAAAGTATTGATTTTGCTCTGATTTGACCCAATGGTTTCAGATGTCTGATGGCAACAGTAGGCATCTAGCAACCCACAGGCCAAACCTGGCCTAAGAACGATTCCCGGCTTTTGCCACAACAGAGAGGAAAACATGTGAGAAACAACACAGGATGCAGTATGTACAGGTTTCCCATAGGCACTTTCTCACTCCTAGGATGAGCAAAATGCTATTCTGTTTCCTTGTTGCTCATATTTCAGTTTTATAATGAGTAGCACTGTTGTTTTGCTAATTGATAGTTGTAATGGGATAAGGGGCTGCTTGTGCGTGAGCGCTAAGACTCTCACAGTTTTGTAGTTAGTTTTAAAACTCTCCCTCTCCGCGGAGCCATCAGTGCATGGCTGCCTTAATCGCTGGCAGAATCCGTCAGTGGGCGTTTCCTGAATTTCTTCCAGCATAAAAGTTCTTTGACAGAAAGTCTCCTCCTTGATTCCCTACGTGACAGCTTTCTGCACAGAGTAGGCATTCCAAGAGGAGGTCCTGAGCTCTCCCCACTGGTCTCGCTGGAAGCGTCTCTGAGCCTCACCTCCGACTCTGTCTCCTCCGCCTCCCCTCCTGCTTCCGCGGAAGCTCTCCCTCTCCCCCTGCTGGTTCCCTCCTCAGCATCAGAGGGTCTCCCAGCATCCGAGAGCCTCTCTACCACCTTAAGCTCCGATGGCAGTTCCCTGACAATAGTATTTTAAAAAAATAATATTTGTATGTTTTATGATTTTTGAAAGCCCATCTCATAACCTTTGAACATTTCAGGTTCGCAATACAGCAGAATCAATACAGACTCTTCCAATTGCCCTGCACACAGCACCAACTCTGAGTAGCTTTATGCTTGTAAGCTTTATGGGATTATAAACCTTGTGTGTAAAAGCCTTGCCCTCTTCACCAAAAAGATTATAAGCAAGTAGCAATCAGCCTCCTAGTTCTCTTTTCTTCTGTTTCTTGTTGCCAGTGCCGTGCACTGACATTAAGGCAATCAATAGAATAGTTCACTTCAGTGAACACAGTTATTTCAGTCACAGAGCTGTTCACATTGATGTTACCCAGCTGGGAGATATAACAAAGAAGCAAGCTTAGACATAGACAAAGCTTGCTCTGGAGGATAAGAGATCGTCTACTTGCTCCCACAGAAGCTAATAGATATTATTATGTAATGTTGAAAAGTAGAATCTATTGCGCTCCATGAAGTATCTCGCGGTGCCCTTGGGAACGAACATTCAGATGAGAAACTGTGTGTGAATGAATGTACAATCAACTGGAGATAATGTTTAGATTTTCTCCCTGAATTCTCTGCTTATGAAAGTAAACACCTAATCTTTCATGTGCTGACTCCGTGATGCAGCCAATGGGATGAAACACGCATCATGAGCTCTAGCAATGTGTGAAAATTTAATCACAGGTGGTCTGCAAATAGTGGTACTTAGCTCACAATAGGCACTGTTCACAACTGAAGATCACTATCACACTAGGAAGAGATGTTGTTCTTCAAACACCCCCAGTCAAGTTTTAGAGTTGCAATAAAAAGGGATTCAGAAACAAAATTGGCTGGTTTAGGGATCAAGAATTCTCCACTATTTAAAATGAATAAGTAACACTCAGGAAGGTGTAATGCTGCAGAAAATGAGGGTAGCAAACAAATAGTACAAACTAGAAGCACAAAAAACAACACAAGCCTACAGCTCAAAGCATGGATAATCAAAAACACTGTGGTCCAGATCAGTGCTTTATTTCTAAAATAAATATAAATGTTTAGGGGTACTCTCATTTTCCTACTCATATTGAAACACTGTCCCTCAATGAGGCCAAACTTAGATTCACAAAATGATTAGGGGTATGCATACCCATGCGTCTGTCAAAAAGAAAGCATTGGTCCAGATAACAATGTATCTACCCCCACCTATAATTGATGAAAGAGAATCTGGAGAAGTAGCTTCATGCTTTGCATTGTACTTTGGTCATAAGGTACCAAAACAGAAATCACAAGATAGTCTTCATAGATATTTCTTGAATATAGAAACATTCATTTATGCCCAGTAGATCGCAGGAACCCTTTGGATTCAACTAACTGGTCCCACTAGTGAAAACTCAATGACACCCCCCCCCACCGCCGCCTTGCCCTCCCAAATTGGTTCTGGAACAGCACAGAAGGGGTGGTGGTGGAAGAGGGGAGATCATTTTGTCAGGCAAACAGAAATGTTTGCACTGATGGAATATTTGTAACACCGTGACACTGAAATCCTCCCTGAATGTCTACAGTTCATTATTATACTACCCCAGACATCTTATGAAGTCTGTGTCCATTACTCAACATAGAGAAAAAGCTGCCTATCTTTGTAGTATGAGATCCACAAATATTCTAACTGCTAAGAGAAGTATCAAATATGTTTACAGCAAACTTCTACTACCCCCACCCCCCAGAAAAGTAATTTTTGGAGGGAAACTTCTCACAGGGCCAAGAGCGGTAGGGGGAAGCAGTGCCAAATAGGGAAAGCTGATTGCTGTGAAGCTGTAAGGTAGATAGCAGAGTAAGGCAGGGCAAGGATGGAAGGTTACAAAGGCTGAAGGAAATAAATCCAGGAAGGCAGTTGCTTCAGGGACCTGAAGGGCCTGTTCACAAACAGTGAGACCTTTGGAGAAAGAGGGTGGAGGAAGCGTGATGGTATGAGGGGTTAATGAGAAAGGGAGACAAACAGAAGTCCATACAACGTGGACAGACAGATGATGTGCTTCTGGCAAAAAGGGACTGACGGATGAGAAACTTTTACAGGTTAGAGAACAGTAGTAAAGGAAGCCAAATGACCAAGAGGTTTAAGAAAGAAGCGATGTAGAGCTGAACATCACATATTGACTTCAGCTAGACAGTCAAATGTTGGCTTCAAGTGTCTAGTTTCTATTACTACAGTGGTACCTCGGGTTAAGTACTTAATTCGTTCCAGAGGTCCGTTCTTAACCTGAAACTGTTCTTAACCTGAAGCACCATTTTAGCTAATGGGGCCTCCTGCTGCTGCCGTGCCGATTTCTGTTCTTATCCTGAAGCAAAGTTCTTAACCTGAAGCACTATTTCTGGGTTAGTGGAGTGTGTAACCTGAAGCATATGTAACCTGAAGCGCATGTAACCCGAGGTACCACTGTATATGATTCTACACAAAAAAATCCCAAGGCTGGTTTTACAAATAAGAAAAGAAAGAATATAGTATGTGAGACAGTTGCAAATAAATCTAAAAAGGATATCACTATATATATATATGCAACAAGGTCTGGACTAAAATTAGAAACATCTAAAAAGATAACAAGCAGGATTGACATTTTCAATTTAGTGTGTGAGTCATGGTTTGTGTGCCGAGTCCTCGTTGTTATTCAGGTGATACTGCTGAGACTGTGTAATAAATTAAAAGAAACAGCTTGTCACATCAGCAATAGTTGCTTTCAAATTTATTCATTTATTTATTGAGGAGGGGGTGAGTGGCTGCCAGTGCTCATGCAGTATGAGAAATTTATACACGTTTACATAGTTCCACAGTTCCTAAAATGACATGGTTTAGTTTAGTTCCATGTAGTTATTTACTGCAGAATCCTATGGAAATAACATCCAAAATAGCCTGATGCTGAGCTGGCTGCGTATGGTGTTGCCAAAAAACCTTTGCCTATGAACCACCCATATGAATGCAGCAGGAGATCCTTCGCTCTACTGGTCTGACACTGATGCACAAGGATGGGCATGAGATACAAGTCTTTTAAGCATGACACTGATGGAGCTCTGACATGGGCAAGAGCTCTTTGGGGAAGATGATTTTAGCCGGCATCACATTTTAAGACAGGCACTTACAAAGTTCCCACCAGCACATGTGATGCCACCTTTAACTTAACATCTATTTTGGAGTTAAAACAACAACCAGGTCAACAATGTCTTTGTAATTTCTGATTGTGGGGTTTATAATTGTTTACTTTGTATTGTGGGTTTTTATTGATCCCTTTTATGGTTGTAAGCTGTCCTAAGAATATTTATATAGGCAGCATAATAAACGTCACACAATAAAATACATAAAAATGCATGTTGCAGCTAACCGTACTCAAGACACCCCCAACAGGAATGAAACTTGTGTGGCCCCCCCAGATGGTGCTGGACTCTAAATCCCATCATCCTTGACCATTGGCTATGCTGGGCATATCAAGACAATGATGGTTTTTGTGTTTGTTTAAAATTTTGCATAAATGCAAAATCAATGCATAGAAATTCATTACTAGCCCCTTTTGCTTGGTATTTAGGAGCACAACCAAGAAAGGGAGTGCATGAAATTTTGATGATGCTTTTGATTATGGGGTGAGTAGAATTTATGCAGTCCTTCAAATGGTTCCAGTTTTTCTTTACCACTGATCCAGACAACAAAATTAATGTGTTGCCACTAGCTCAATGGTTTGTAGTATGCACTTTCAGGAAGTCTTGTTCAAATTGATATGAACAACTGGCGGTAGCCATCCCCTATTATTTTAGTTATTGAAAGTAACATTATTTCAAGTAAGACCGAGTGATGCGATAGCCTCTGCAAGAGGTTCATTAGAAAGCCTGCTCTTTGGAAATGCAACCTTCCCCAACCTAGAGCCCTCCAGACTTTGTTCAACTATAATGTCCTCCATCCCTCTCTATAGTCTTTGCTGGCTGGAGCTGATGGACACTGTAGTTCAAAATATCTGGAAGGCACCAGGTTGGGGGTGTCTGCTTTCGAGGCCAGATGCAAACACATAAAGCAATTCAAGCTATACTCAGGTAATGATGAGTCATCTAAGCCTAGGTCATGAGAATGCTGGTCCATGGGGTCATGGGGTCTAGGGCTGCTTGCATGAGCCCTAAAATGAAATTCAATTTTGTGGTAGAGATGTCTGCAATGAAACAGCACCAGGATTAAGGGTGGGGTGGATCCAGCTTTCACTTTATGTTCACACAGGGTTTCTGATTTCATGTAAAGACAAAACAGCATAAAAAATGAATGAATGCTGTGGTTTGCCATGGAAATCTCCTTCCGCTTGCTTCTACCTTTCCTGCTTCTATACTCTGCTCTTTCCATTTTCAGCAGTGACTCCGGTTAGCTCTCAAGAGTGTATTTTCTCTCCTCCTTCGTTGCCATGGGGACGCATGTCTGCTTTGCTTGCAATTTTAATTTCTTGTCTGTTTAGTTTTGTTGCATTCTGTGGTTTGAGAGCATTTCCTAACATACACTGCCATTACAGCTCTTTTGCAAGTGGAGTTCCCACCCCCTCCCACTCTGCATCTGCTGATCTTGACTTCCCACCCTGCTCAACAGCAAAGGCATCACTTACTTGTTTTTCCTTTGAGACAAGTTGTACTAGTCATTTTTCAAGGAAAGAAAGGCAAGCAAGCAACTATAAACTTTTTGAATAGAGGGCACAAAAAAAATGAGGGATGCAATAAAAAGATGAAGAACAGAAGGGAGTTGCATGCTTTTTTATGGCCCTTGAGAAACCTTGTGTCCCTATATATGTAACCATTAGTAGTATCATAGCTTGTGTAATGTACAGTGCAATCCAACACAACTTTACTCAGAAGTAAGTCTTATTGAGTTTACTGGATTAGCTCCTGCCCACCTAGCAGTTTGAAAGCACGTCAAAGTGCAAGTAGATAAATAGGTACTGCTCCAGCAGGAAGGTAAATGGCGTTTCCGTGCGCTGCTCTGGTTCGCCAGAAGCAGCTTTGTCCTGCTGGCCACATGACCTGGAAGCTGTACGCTGGCTCCCTCGGCCAATAGAGCGAGATGAGCGCCGCAACCCCAGAGTCGTCTGCGACTGGACCTAGTGGTCAGGGGTCCCTTTACCTTTAAGTATATATAGGATTACAGCTGCAGTTGCACACAGTGGAAAACAATATACTGGTAAATGTGATCATGTGTTGAGTAGCAACCTGGTTAAAAATGGTCCAAACTCCCAATGTGCTAAGAAAGAAATAAGAATGCTGAAGGGGAACTCTGGTTTGTACCTCCTCATTTAGCCACCCCCAGCAAGAAGTATTGTGATGATATGTATATATGTATGTGTATAAGAGGTGAATTGAAACTATAGCTTTCAAAAACAGCAAGATGGGTTGTATCCAAATACTCAGAACAGTCCCATTGAAATCGATAGGGCAGAAGTTAGTCATGACTTGAATCTAACCCAGTATAAACATTCCATGTGTGGGTAGGGGTGTAGGTTTTGGTAGCATCTTCTAGTCATTGCATCTAATGCACACAGAGCCTCTATGAGTTTAGAAGGCTCCTGTTTAAAACATACACCTTCCAACTTGTGGAGGATGAAGACAATTACCAGAGTGAGCATGTTCATCCTTGAAGTCTCCTTCATGTGATTACATGACATCAGAATACCTGAGCAGAATACCTGAGCTTACAACCCAAAGTAATCAACCCTTACCCTTTCCAGGCTTCTATATACTGCCTACTGTATGCAGTTATTCTATAATACTTTTTTCCCAGGGCAAGTCTCTGAGGTTAGGTCTTTTTCTGCAACTAGAAGATGGGCATTATTTGATCTTTTTGTCATTTGCTGGGCTTTTGGACTTGTAGCTGATGAATACTCAACATATGAAGCTTACAAGAAAAGCAGTTCCCCAGATAATTGCAAACTGAGTCTGACATTTAGATATGTGTCATGCCACCCGTTGGATTGTGACTCTGTACAACAAAACACCCCCTACTCCTGTCCATAGCATATAGTGATCTGAAGACCAGTGCTCTGAACCCCAGGATGTGATTTACATGGGAGCTGAAACTGATTAGCTTTAAGAGTGTCATTTTCTCCCTGGCAACAAATCACCAGGACTTTGGTTTGAGTTCTCAGTTGCATTTGCAGCCTCCTGCCCTGACATGCCCAGTTACATGAGGAGTGCCAGGCATCACCTTCTATAGTTTCTAAACACTTCTGGCTAGTTGCAGACATATGAGCATGTGAAATTTCACTTTATAAAGGAGCCAATAGCTTTCTCAGGCCTGGGTTTCAAAAGCTCTTTCCCAAACAACACAATGTACCCAAATGCCTCTCGTTTTATAACTTACTCAACACAGCTGCCCCAATCTGGGAAGAGAGATAAACATACACAAGCAGGCTACCACATACAGAACCAATGATGAGGAGGATTTGCACTCAGATTACATGGTGTGGCATTCGCACAGAGCCCCAGGTCGTTCCACGGACTATTGACCCTGCACCACCACGGCTTATCTCTTCCACTGCCACCAACCAGGTTTCCCCCAGTAGTATATTCAGACTCAGTCAGGTTGTAACGTATTAACAAATATTCCAGTTTATTGTGAACGCAAACAAGTTTTAAATACTTTGGAACACTGTAATCCGATTCACTCTCTCTGTCTCCCCTCTGTCTCTAACTCACTCGGACTCCTATGCCTCCCACCCACAAGAAACCAACCGAACTAACTGCCAAAACCCCAGTGTTGAGCCTTAAACACAGTTAGGCTCCCCCCCTGGGCTTTCTTATTGGTCAGCCTATTAACCCTTTCTCTCTCCTCCCCCAGTACAACATCTCCATAATGAGTGGGCAAACAAACAAGATGAATTTTAACAGGGAGAAATGTAAAGTATTGCACTTGGGCAAAAAAAAAAAAAATGAGAGACACAAATACAAGATGGGTGACATGTGAAAAGGATCTAGGGTCTTGGTTGACCACAAACTTGACATGAGCCAACAGTGTGACGCGGCAGCTAAAAAAGCCAATGCAATTCTGGGCTGCATCAATAGGAGTATAGCATCTAGATCAAGGGAAGTAATAGTGCCACTGTATTCTGCTCTGGTCAAACCTCACCTGGAGTACTGTGTCCAGTTCTGGGCACCACAGTTCAAGAAGGACACTGACAAACTGGAACGTGTCCAGAGGAGGGCAACCAAAATGGTCAAAGGCCTGGAAACGATGCCTTATGAGGAACGGCTAAGGGAGCTGGGCATGTTTAGCCTGGAGAAGAGGAGGATAAGGGGTGATATGATAGCCATGTTCAAATATATAAAAGGATGTCACATAGAGGAGGGAGAAAGGTTGTTTTCTGTTGCTCCAGAGAAGCGGACACGGAGCAATGGTTCCAAACTACAAGAAAGAAGTTTCCACCTAAACATTAGGAAGAACTTCCTGACAGTAAGAGCTGTTTGACAGTGGAATTTGCTGCCAAAGAGTGTGGTGGAGTCTCCTTCTTTGGAGGTCTTTAAGCAGAGGCTTGACAACCATATGTCAGGAGTGCTCTGATGGTGTTTCCTGCTTGGTAGGGGGTTGGACTTGATGGCCCTTGTGGTCTCTTCCAACTCTATGATTCTATGATTCTATGACACAATCCTATATCCATTTACTTGGGAGTAAGGCCCATTGAACTGACTGAGACATGCACAGATTTGCATTTTTAACAATCCAAAACTAGTGAGCTATCATGCTGTCAAGTACTGTAGAGGAAGACTGGGAGACACACATGTACTCATTGTAGTTCACTGAAATTACAGGTTCAAATATGACTTGCAAGTTTTCAGTGGTACCTTGGGTTACATACGCTTCAGGTTACATACGCTTCAGGTTACAGACTCCGTTAACCCAGAAATATTACCTCGGGTTAAGAACTTTGCTTCAGGATGAGAACAGAAATCGTGCTCTGGTGGTGCGGTGGCAGCGGGAGACCCCATTAGCTAAAGTGGTGCTTCAGGTTAAGAACAGTTTCAGGTTAAGTATGGACCTCCGGAACGAATTAAGTACTTAACCCGAGGTACCACTGTACTAAACATTTTCCCTGCCTCTTAACTAACTGGCTTATGCCACTGTTTTAAAGTTAGTAGACTTTGTATGCCCTCTTGAGCAATGCAGAGAAGCACATATAGCAGTTTTACATACATAAATATAGCACTACAGAAAATAATTAGTTACTGCACAACTGTACTTAGAATGAGAATAGAGCAACCTTCCAAATTAGGTTTAAATTAGATCTAGCTTATTATGTGGGAAACTTCAGAAATATAATTAGAACTAAGGCTATGTTGACATTGCTCTTGCTATTTTGATCACCACTCTTGATTTTTAAATATACCGTCTCTTTCTCATTAAAAAAACAGCTTTATTTGACTCATTTTTTAAAAGGATAGCTCATTCGGTAGAGCATGAGACTCTTAATCTCAGGATTGTGGGTTCAAGCCCCATGTTAGGCAAAAGATTCCTGCATTGCAGGCAGTTGGACCATATGACCCTCTTGGTTTCTTCCAGCTCTACAGCTCTATAATTCTATGATTCTATATATCACAGAATAATGGAATTGTAGAGTTGGAAGGAACCCAAAGGGTCATTTAGTCCAATCCTTAATTCCATCAGATTTTAATGAGGGTGAAGTGCTACAGGAAATATGGCAAAAACATTAAGAAAAGCATGTTGTCATCCCAATCTTCCCCATCCGTTAAAGAAAAGTATAAGTAAAACAAAGCCCCCACAACTAATTCATTTTACAAAAAAGATACTCAGTGTGTCCAGTGGAGCCTACTCACACAAACAGTGATAGTCGTAATAAAGAATCAAACAACAAGGCTGTTCAGGAAAGCTGGGCCCTGAGCGTCCCTACTGCATAGGTGTGTTCTTCAGGGAAACAGCTTTGACCACACATAGAACAGATGTACCAGCTCCTAGGTCTACCAGAAAATGTGTCTGGATTGCCATGATGACAACAGGAGGGATGAGAAAGCAATATGATCAGGTCTAAGAGCTAGTAGCTCCATTAACACAAAAATTTACAATCACATTATTTTTTTGCCTGGACACACAGATGGATGGGAGCACTTGGCCAGAGTAATACTTTGAAACTGTGAAAGGGCTATCCCTGTGCACACGCTCATGACTCTCACATTTCGCGGTTGGAGGAACACAAGGGATGCGACTACAGCTATGAAATGTTTCTTAATTTGGACACAACTTGCTATTATTAGTGTGGAAGGAAAAACCCTACCCTCTCCAATAACAGCGGCATGTGAGCAAAGGTGCAGACAAACAGCCACAAATTCACTCTTTAAAATGTTGGCCCTGAGACAGCTGAGTCTCACAAACACCTCTCTACCTCACACTGGTCTTTGTCCCACCTTTTCATTACCCATGGTGGTGTAGTGCACCTTTCAAACAAAACATCAAATAGATCCTTATTCGCTTTTCAAATCTGTTTCACAAACATTATTCACTAATGTGATGATATATACAAAATGCCAGAGTTCTTTAAAAAACAAAACACCCAAATTCACAAATGAGAAAAGGAGAGTTGTTGCTAGGTTTTGCTTTTTGAGGCACCTCAAACAACAGACGGATCATGGCAAAAATCTTTGTGGACTGGAGCCGACTTTGTCAGATGCATCTGACGCAGCGGGCTCCAGTCCACAAAGATTTGTGCCATAATAAATCTGTTGAGCTCCGAGGTGCCACAAACCTCTTTGTTAGTTCTGCTGCCGCAGACTAACATGGCTACCCCTCTGGTTTTGTTTTGTTTTTGAAGACTGTAACCAAGGTAACCGAGTTTCATTCAGTTGCCAAGGCAACTGGAGGAGTAATATTGTTTGCAGTAAAGTCAGACAAACCTACTCATGTTCTGTTGATTTGAGAAGGTGTCTTAGAAATTGTTCAACTATTTTTAGCCACCTAAATC
Source organism: Podarcis erhardii (assembly GCF_964252035.2). Classification (NCBI taxonomy): domain Eukaryota; kingdom Metazoa; phylum Chordata; class Lepidosauria; order Squamata; family Lacertidae; genus Podarcis; species Podarcis erhardii. The sequence goes on along the minus strand of NC_138497.1, from coordinate 73,763,147 downwards.
CATAAATCACAAGAGCAATTTGCAGCCTATTAAAATTGCCAATATGCCGCATGATTTGTATGCATGAATTATTCACGTTACTTTCATTTTTGGCAAAATTGGCATGAATTCGAATTCCTTGACTTTAGCGTTCTCTTGCCAAAAATATTTTTTTAAAGAAAAAAATCTTGTTCTTGGATTAATACAGGTTAGCATCAGAACCTGACTCTTAAAAGAAAAAAAAAATATATATGAAAAGAGTACAGTGCCAAATTCACCTCTGTACTTTCGCAGACTCTTGCATTCATACATACTTTTCTATTATTATTATTATTATTAAGGTTTCGCTAAACATGTGCTCATGAATTAAATCAATACGAACTGGAGTGAGCTCCATCTCAGACAATCAATACGTGCTCAATGATCTACAACAGGCAGGCTGGTAAACTGGTCAAAATAAATTTACAATTGATTTTGTGTTTTAAAACTTAATTAGGACATTTATAGCTGGACTGAATATGATTGGCCACAACATGCAAACAAGCCCTTTCTCTCACTCCCCTTGTTTGTGGTCAATAGAGCCAACACACAGAGACCATGAAGTGTGCCAGCAGTCTATACACCCATTGCTGTGATCACAACTGTGTTCACGTCACAACATGGTGGAATCCGGGGAACAAAACTCTCACTGGATCTATCAGGAATCCCATAACAATGGGGACATTCAGTGAAGCTGAATGCTGGAAGAGACAAAACAAAACACTTCTTCCCAAAACGCACAGCCCAACCCCCACAAAAGGTAATTGGGGTTGTCTGGCTTGGATGCCTGGCTTGGATGGCTTTGAAAGATGAGGCAAATTCATAGAGGATGAGGCTGTCATGACGGTTATATTCTACCTCCTCTGAACGCCAGTTGGTGGAAATTGCAGGGGGGGGGGGGCAGACTGCTGTTGCAGGCCCAGGAGCAGGGAAGCCACAGCTGGTGGGGCCCATGTTATGGGAAGATACAATAAACACACAGGACAAACAGCTTGGGTTGAAATATGCCATGTTATTAATTACGGTTGTAAGTAGGTTTTGGCGCAGGCACTGGGTGTGTATCCTAAATCAACCAACCAGGCTGATTGATTATTTTGCAGGGTCGATGCTGGGTTAAGGTTCTCTCTATGACATGCATTAAATAGGACCATCGTTTCTGAGGGGATGCTATGGCCCATCAGCACCCAACTAGGCATCCAGACAGAAGCACCTCCCCCTGGACTCCTTTAAAAGGGTACTCCCATTTCCCTGAAGTGGAGGTAGGTGGGCTCCCACCTTCCCCCCCCCAGCCTATACTAAGGAGCCAATCTAATGCCTTATCCACCAACAAGTTGTGACAATTGCAGTGAGGTAGGCAAAGCCCTCTAGATTTGTCCACAGGCAAATTTCTCCCTGGCTCAGAATACGGTGGCCAAACATTTCTCTAGCAAGGTCATATGCAGAACCTACCTGCCCCAACCACCTCCAAGCAGGGTCATGTGCCGCATAGGGTGGGGAATCTAGCTTTGACTGAACTGATGAATCCAGGTGAGGCCTCTTTATATGTCACAAAGCCCTGCCCACCCCCTGCTTGCCTGTCATAGGTCAGTTCAAATGCAGCTTGCTTGTTTGAATACAAACCTCCCAGCAACCTATGTGGCCAAAGGAGGATGGAGTGGCATCTCCCAACAGTTGTGCAGGGCTGGAGGTTTGCTCCAGGCTCAGACCATGGTTGCAGCGGGACACAATTGCCACTCGCCATCATATGAAGGTAAGCAGTCATTGCACTCAAGTCCTTCTTGCAGGCCTCTCAAAGGTATCCTAACTGGCCACCATGAGAACAGAATGAAAGGCTAGATGGGCCATTGATCTCACCCAGCAGCCTCTTGTTATGTGGTGGAAAGGGAGTGCCTTTTGCCTCAGTCGAAGACTTACTGGCCAGGCTTAGACCCTATTTGAGTCTCTATAATGTGAGGGGAGAGACTTCATTAGGCAAGGTCTTCTTTCACCTGCCTTGCCCCACCCCCAGGCCCTGGGAGTCCTCATAAGGAAGCTGTGCCTGGAGGAAGAATTGTGAGGGGAGAGATTTCATCAGGCAAGGCCTCTTTCCACCTGCCTTGCCCACCCTCCAGTCTTTGCTTCTCAGTTTGTATTGTATTATTTTATGCTCTGTGGCTTGCCATTGTTTTATTGATTGTAGTTTAGAAATTATTTATTGTTAAGTGTGGATTTCTGTTTAATTTTTATATGCTGATATTATTATTCTATACTATTCTAATGATTGTTGAATGTTACGTTATTTGATGTAGCTTGCTTATTTTAAAGTTATGTTTTATTACATTTTTGTATTGCATTAGATTGTTATAAGGTGTACATTCTCTGCTTCTTCAGCTTGTAAACTGCCTTGGGTACAGTATTGTAAGATAGAAAGACGGTATACAAATTAAAAGTGGTGGTGATGATGATGAAGATGATGATGATGTGTTTATAGAGTTGCAGCCTTGACCCGGACATTTAACGGTCTATTGATCCCTGTGCCACCACTGTGCTCGCTTCCCCGCTGCCACCAACCAGTTACTCTCTGGTAAAACACTGAGTCCAGTCAGTTGTTAAACTTGTTTTTTTGGTTCAGTTTTATTTTACAAACATTAACAAGTTTATGGTTTCTCAGATAATATTCCTGTCAGTATCTTAACTCTAGTTTCTTTACCGGCCTATACCTTCCTAATACCTTCTGACTGATTATCTCAACTGTTTGACTGACTCCTCTTAACAAATTCTCTCACTCTCTCCCACCAGACTAGTCCAACCCACAGACTTATCTTATTTGTCTCTTTAATTCCAGACTGTCTTCTCAACAACTCTAACTCCTCTCCTTCAGAACTTTCATAAGTTGTTTCCCTCACAGGGTTTCTTATCTTTTTGGGTGGCATAATGTTTAGTAAGAATTGTCAGTAAATTAACAAAATAAGAGAAATTTCCTCTCAGTACTGTTCCCTCTGGCTAGGCTTCTCTCAAGACTCTGGTCCCAAAGTTCTGCTATGGGTTTTCTCTCTAACCCTTCAAGCTTACTTCCTCTGACCACGAGCCACAGTGAAAGCATCCCTAACAAATGGCAGCCCAACCTCTGCTTGAACACCTTCAGTGAGGGAGAACCCACCACCCTACTAGGCAATTGGTTCTACCATCAACCTGCTCTCTCTCCTAATGTTAAACCAATCTACCTTTATATCAGTTTAGTCCCAAATCCTGGGTGTAGTTACTGTTAAAGGATGGAGACAGTCAACTGATCATATGTAGCTTCCTAGCTACTAAGGGCCAGGCTTTTACTATTAGGCAGGAAGGTCTGTGCAAGAGTTAACAAGAGTTAAGTGTAGACATGGACGGGGGTGTCAAAAACAGTCTTCAGATTAAAAAGAAGGTGGAAACCAATTATCTTCTATGAAAAAGCATGGGAGAAAATTATGCTTCTTCAGAGCAAAGGGAAGCAGACAATGAACATTTCCATGGCAACACCTGCTCAGCCCTTAAATCTTGCAGAACACTTTTGATGCTGCAGTTTTGATGCAGCACCCTGGCCCCAGGTCTGTAAATAATGGGAGAAAGCACCCCTCTATATATTTCAAGATTTGTAAAACCTAAAAAATGACCAAAACCCCCCAAACAACAAAAATCTACCCTGGAGTTTAAGTCTCTCTCTCCCACACACACCTGGGGCAGGGAGGGAGAATTCACACTTTGTTAATTAAAAAAAGAAATAATGTTGGTATTATTCACAGGCATTTCTGTAAGCTGATAGGGTACTGTAAGGACTGCAACTTCTACATACTTTTGTTTTATTTTGTTTCAGAAATTCTAATTAGTCTGACAGTTTGTCTGCCTTCCAAACCTCCTTGATGAGCAGCCCAAGTACAAGATGTTCTTCTTTCTAGCATTTTATGAATTCTCCACACTCTTCTGTCATTCATCACCTGATACAGCTATGGGAAGGGTGGCTTGGCTGAACTCGCAGGATTACTGTACCATCTTGTAGAATGGATTGCAGACAGCTGTGGCCACAGAGCAGGGAAGTGAGAGCCTCTAATTCAAAAAGGCAACTGTTTCCCAGGTGTAACTGACACACAGAGACTATAAGAGAAAGATGAGCTCTCTACACCTGACAGTTTTTTTACTCTTTTCTTCAGCTCAAAGGAATAAAGCTGAGCCACGTGCTTTATAGGCCTTGCACAGAAAAAAACCAGAAAGTTGTTCTACTGACCTTTAGCACTCTAGCTCAGTAAACACAAGGCTTCCTTTACTGCACCGACTAGAAGAGAATAAGTTAGCCACAGACTATCCCAACCTGGCACTCTCCACATGTTTTAGACCACCAGCTTCCGTCATCATGGACCACTGACTGTGCTGGATGGGACTGAGGGCAGTTGGAGTACAACAACATCTGGGGAAGGTTGGTTGACCTTGCCTCTTGACCATCTCAAGATGCACACAAAGAATCCCACCTTGAAGAACTTGCATTTTCCACTAGAGAACCACACAGACTTCCCTAAGAACAGTACTATTTTTCTAGAAAAAGAGATGGCAGAACTGAGTTCCAGTGAGTTGTGGCTGAGGAAAAGCCCTGTCTAGGAGGCTTGAGAAAGGACTGAGGAAAACATTGGGAAATCATGAGCCTGTCTCATTCTGCATCCACAGTATGCAGCAGAGGATTTGCCCTGATTTCAAATGGGTATATCCCTCTATGTTCCTGATGGGTTTATAATGAGCACAGAAGGTTTTTCCTCATACCGTCCCTATTGAGAACATAATAAAAGCCCTACATGAAATGAATCTGGCCAGTGGTCAGGCATTTCCCATGGGTCAAGTCTGACAGGTGGGCAAGGAGCACAGTCCTGATTTTCAGTCCCCCCTAAACTAAAATGTCCCAAATGCTGTAACCTTTCCTCACAGTGGAGCTGCTTGCTGAGCCAAAAACACCTCCAAATTCACTGGAGTTTGTGAAGTAGATCCCATTCCAGATTCCACTCAGCCAAAGAATTAAATCAATGCAGTTTACAAGAATTTTCAGTTTTGCAACACCCCTGTTTTTGGAGCTCATTCCAAAGGGAGACCTATGTAATGCTGACATTCTGGGTCTTTCAGAAAAAGAATGAGAAATTCTCCATTCCAGCAAGTCTTGGGCTGCCATTCCATAGGCATAGTTGAATTATGTGCTCTTAAAGTGATTTTCAGCATCTTTTGCTACTGCTGTTATGCATTCCATCCTAAGCATTTAGCTCAATAGAGAGCTATTGGGCCCAGTCAAAGTTCAACGTGGAGCTTTTCAATAATTTTCAGCAGTCATTGGTTCATAGCAGAAGGTAAACTGTGTGATTTCCCCCATGAGGACTCAAGCACGACAGTGCTGAAAAAAACTTGAAGAATTCTGGATGGCATATCACTGCGGGCTCCCAGGGCTCCAAGAAACTAATTCTGCTTACATGTTTTAGAGCACCAGCAGCAGTCTTGAATTTTTGATACAAGAACCCATCATTTGCTTTTTGTTTATTTAACACACTGAAATGATTTTATGTCACTTTTCTATTAAACATTCCAAGAGGTTTACACAATTAAAAAGCCTCACAGAGAGAACAGGAAAAACATTATTATTAGCAGCAAGCCATGGCATAAAATAGTGTAGGTAAAACAGATCAATAAAAGCTGCAGCCATCAGCCTTGGAGGATAAAAATGCCTTAACTTACCATGATAAAAGGAATTTATGCCAGCTGAAATTTGCCAGAGCAAAGGCATTCCATAACTGGGCAACACCACTGTAAAGAGCCTCTCTCTGATAACACTCATTTTATTTTTGTTTTTGCTAAATTTGCACACACACCTCATTCCACCAAATGGTGCTTAAGGCTTACGGCGGTTTCACAGTAATACTGCAAATACCATTTTAAAATTGTAGCATGAAGTAAAACAGCAACTAAACACAAAGGGAAATGTGGGGAAGATGCAGTAAACCTATAACTGTGGCTTGCTCACAAATAATGTGGTATGATAAATGCTGTGTTGTGTTTGGTGATTAATTAAATTTATATACTGCCCTTCATCTGAAGATCACAGGGTGGTTTACAAGTTTTATAAAGTTATAGGTTTATTAAATTTATTGCTTTGGATTGGAAAGGTCCTCAAGCAATTCACAACCAAAGTGAACAAATACCATAATAAAATTATGGTACATAAAATTACATAAACATTATTAAAACAGATATGACAGTACAATATATCACACTGGAGCACAAGAAAAAAAGAGGCAAGGTTAGTGTCAGGCAGGCCTCCCTGGAGACAGCATTCCTGTTGTTGCCACACTCTAGAGCAGGGATACCCAAACGTTTTTCGTAGAGGGCCAGATCTGATGAAGTGAACATACATGAGGGCTGACCAACTTTTTTTTTTACCCCAGGAAATAAACTGACTCAGGAAGGGCCAGATTAAACCAACCAGCGGGCCAGATTAGGCCCCTGAAACGGACTTTGGACATGCCTGCTCTAGAGCCATGGGTAGGCAAACTAAGGCCTGGGGGCCGGATCAGGCCCAATCACCTTCAAAATCTGGCCTGCGGATGGTCCAGGAATCAGCAGGTTTTTACATGAGTAGAATGTGTGCTTTTATTTAAAATGCATCTCTGGGTTATTTGTGGGGCAATATAGTCCGGCCCCCCACAAGGTCTGAGGGACAGTGGACCGGCCCCCTGCTGAAAAAGTTTGCTGACCCCTGCTCTAGACTTCTCTGCAACATAGCACTCCATGAATGTTCCAACAGCAGCAGGATTTCTGCGCATGCAAAAGAACACCCTCCTTCAATCCTTCCACTGTGTGCTTCCTAAATCTGTTCTGGGTTTCCCCCCAACCCAAGGGGGAAGGGGCACACAAGGGGAGAGCAGAGGGGGCAAAGTCCCATTGCGTAAGTGGATGGGATGCAGTAGTTGAATACTGCCTAATAATAATAATAAATGTGCTTGAGTACCATCACATTTCACTGCATTAGTTGACATACTAGGGAGCACTGGCCATTTATGGCTCTCTGTCATGTACAGCCACTTCATACATGACAATGTATTATTTTATTTATTACATTTTTATATTTCTCTTCTCCTTCTGCCCCTGAGATACAAGCAAAATATGCTCTTAATCCATAATGTGTGGAACAGCTGCAAACAGGGCTGATTGCATCCTGTGTTAATGCTCCCAAATAATTCTTCATGCGTTCACTGAAAAATGCAATGGGAAAATGCACAGTATATCTATAGGATCCACTATCCCAACCTGTTAGCTGTGTGTTGCAGTATGCACTTTTAATAAAAATGAAATGCAATAAAATCCAATACAACTAAAAGACTTTGCTTGGCAGTCTACAGTGAGTGCATAAATCACAGGAACGATACTCACCACCTAAAGGAGAGCAAGCGAAGAGAGAGAAGCTACTGGTTCGTGGCATATTTTAAATGTGCAGATTATAATGCTGCTACATTTCAAGTTACAATGACAGCCTATCACAGTCTTTATGAATCCATCCTATTGCTCTGGTTCCACAAGGCTGCAAACCTATCCCCATCTACCAGGGAGTATGCCTCATTGAACTCAGTGGGACTTATTTCCAAACAGACATACGTAGTATTATGCTGGAAGGATTACAATTCTATATCCAGTATCCTGAATTCAGTTGGGCTTCCTTTTGAACAGACATGTATGATTGCATTGTGTACCCAATTACTTAAAAGGATATATCTGTATGAAATGCCCACAAATTTTTGGTCTGGTTTGCTTTAGTAGCCTGACATTTTTTATGACCACCACCTCCTCTCACAGTTTCTCTCCCTTGCAATGAACTTTTAAAGGAGGATTTATTTATTTATGAAAACATTTATATCCTGCGTTTCTGACCCACAAAGGTAGCGAACAACTAATTTAAAGCAGAAGGAAATAGCAAATGAAAAATGAATGAACTGGATCTAAACAGGCAAAACATTGCAAGCTTAGGAAGCAATCAAATAACACGAATCCAACTGAGACTAGAAAGTAGAAACATATGGTAGAAAGCAGCCTCTAGAAGTTATGGGTCACAACTCCCATAATTCCTGGCTACTGTTCATACTGGTTGCGGCTGGTAGGAGTTGGGGTCCAAAACACCTGGAGGGCACCTGGTTGGGGAAAGCTGGTTTAGAAGGTGAGAAAGAAAGAACCCGAGAAACAAAGAGATTAAACACAAGAAAAGTGAAAGGAAAGAAGAAAAGTATTTGGGCATGATTTCAACTAACTTTATCCAAGTTTATGTACAGTATGCACTCATAGTGAAAATAACTGAAGAAATACTCCTGGGAGGGGATGACAGAAGTTTACCTTGGCAGGCTTTCAGGAATCCTTGAGATTTTTTTTTTTTAAAACGCCGAACTTACATCTTATTGATTTTTAAGAGGAGGAAAAAGAAAACCAGCATAGGCTAAAAATCCTCTCTGCAAGTATCTCCAGTCTTTCTATGGAATTCAAAATGCAATAAAATAAAACCACTGGGAACCTCTGGCTGAGTGGCTACTGTATGGCTCCGTATGATTTTGCTGGTTGTTGGAGCAATGCTCAAGCCTGCCTTGTCTGACTTCCAGCTTAGACTCTACTCGGAGCTCTCCAGGGTGCTAGTCACATTGCTCATTTGCCTTTTCAGAAGTCTACCTCTCCTTTGTCTTACTTTGCTTATGAGGACCTATCCTCTGCCTTGCCCAATTGACATCACTGGAACCTGACCTCAACTTGCTAAGCTTTGTCTGCAGGATCCTGTCATCACCTTTACTGCATCCTGAACCGGAACAAGTGGTATGTGGCCTATGTCCCTAAAATTGTGCACCAGCCCATCCCCAACTCACGCTAGAACATGAACACCCAGCTGAAACCACTGCCTATGACAAAACATTTTGTGGCATTCTTCCCCTTACCTTCTATCTCAACTGGGTATTAAAAATGTAAATACTATCACAGTTATTCTCTGGAGTGCAGCTATATCCCTGGACCCCCTCCCTGTCCCATTTTAATTTTTATTTTATTATATGCAGATGAGAAATCACAACATTTTGCCTGGAGCAGGGCCAATGCGCACCACAAGAAAATTGCAGCAAGCTGCTTGGAAAGGCCTTTAGTTAAACTTTAGGAAGCCCTTTACGACAATGTCTGAGAAGTCCTATTTCGTGCCCAATAAGCTGGGGTGCCTTAGCCTGGTGGTGCTGCAGTCCATAGATTGCAGCAAAATACTGGTCAAGAACATTGTATAAGGGCAGAAATGGCACTGGACTGGATCAACATAGTATAGAGGGAGCCCCATAAGGGGCCTGAGGGGAGGGTTGACCACGGCAAACCCAAGTGTGGGTTTTGGTATCTGCCTGGTTGGAATCTCCAGCTTGGTCCCCAAGTGAGACCTTGCTTCCTTGGCCTGCACCACGGCAAGGTTCAACACTGGCCGACTCCCGTCATATAGGTTTGGAGCAATCCAAACCCAGTGGATCCATTCTATCAACATGGAACTTGTGGAATGATGAATTGATCCTGGGACCCAATGCCATGCCAACCCTTGCCCTGCCTGCTGCTGTCAATAAAGATTTGGCCTGATTTTATCCCATCACCATTGTACAGTCTGGTTATTTTGCTGCTCCCATGGGTCACATAATGCACCTGCCTAAGATATGCATGTCTGTTTGCAGAGACATTGAGGGGGCCTTCATACAAACATCTGTGGTGTAGTGGTTAGGAACGGTAGATTCCTAATCTGGGGAACCGGGTTCGCGTCTCTGCTCCTCCACATGCAGCTGCTGGGTGACCTTGGGCCCGTCACACTTCTCTGAAGTCTCTCAGCCTCACTCACCTCACAGAGTGTTTGTTGAGGGGGAGGAAGGGAAAGGAGAATGTTAGCCGCTTTGAGACTCCTTCGGGTAGTGATAAAGCGGGATATCAAATCCAAACTCCTCCTCTTCTTCTTCTCCTTTGTGGCCTTTTGACCATCCTGATCCAATGTTCAGAGTTCAGGAAATAACATAAATTTGTTTTAAACTGTTCTTATTGTTTAATTTACACTGCTATAACCCACTCTGGGACCTTTTGGTGAAGGGTGGGTAAAATAATAATAATAATAATAATAATAATAATAATAATAATAATAATGGCAGAACTGTAACATTTGGGCAACGCCGTGACTAACGTCTTCAAATTGCATGATTTCCCCATGACAGACAATTATGTGCATTCAGTTAAACAGTCATTACATCTCAGACAAAGGACTTGACACAGGCTTGTGGTCCTGATCGCAGAGTCCTGACTCTCTTTCCTACTATGAATGACCACGTCTTTCTATAATTGCTGGTCTGGCTAAACTACCCAGGTAACAGTTGCCATGGAAGTTTATTGACATTTTGTCCTTTCTTGTACTGGGATCACAATATGGTGCCACACATCCACTGCATTTAAAGACATAGGGCTTCTGCTTGGATTTTCCTATAGATCTGTATCTAATGTTCAATGCACTGTTGATAGTCTACCTCACTGTAAGCCATGCAGACACTGGCATGGCCATAAACCTTTGTAGAACTTTCACAACAGTTTGAAGTGCCCTTTTCTCAGATACCGGTTGATGCATTTGATATTGCATTGCAGTGTATGAAAAAGCAGTCCTTTCCCTGCCTTAATCAGTTTGGCAGCAACTGATTTAGTGGTACCAAAAATAGCTAAATTATTTTCAGAAGTTATTCAAAGATTCAAAGAAGTTATTCAAAGCCTATCTATCAGTGTTTAGTGCTTTCAACAAAGAAAATTTGACAAGTCTGGGGCTCTGATCTAACTAAAGTTAGTCATGACAAATCCCAATTTGAAACCAGTGAGACAAGGTCCCAATGAAAGCAACAGGGCTAGTCACAACTAAGTTTAGTTGGACTGGATCTTCATGTTTTGTTTGGATATGTATGAACTGATCCAACCTGTTCAAAATCCTCCATCTGCAAAGTAGTAGAAAAATATGAAACTTTGATTAATACATCTAAGCACAGAGCTGACTTAATCTGTTTTAAAAACTGAGAAACTCCTTTACTAGAGAGTAAAAGAGGATGTGTGAGGATGGGAAAGCATATTTAAAGGCATCTTCCTGTCAAAACCTCCTTACATATACAAAGCTAATCTATCAGGGGAAAAGTTTAAAAAGGCAATATGATTAACAACACTTGGTAAAACTACCTAATTTGTCTTCAATTGACTCTCTACTTAAAGCACCACCTAAAACATATCTGCAGTTATACTAATATTAAGACTACCATGCTTCCATTTGTTTCTGTTCTTTTCCTCCCCAGGAGCCCATTTACCACAGAAGCCTTTGAAGCAACCTAAAATCAGTTTTTTATCTAGCACAGTCTAGACAAATGAATAGTACAATCCCATAGATGTCTGTGCAGAAGTAAGTCCCCCTGAGCTTAGTGGGGCTTACTCCCAGAAAAGTATGATAGGATTGCAGATTGCATTGAACCTTAAGACTATTAACAAACCACAGAATTTAGGGCTTCAATATAAAGGCTAGCCTTTTTGCTTTCTCTGACCTACTTGGCTTAACATTCTGCCTGAAGAATAATTCAGGAAAACTTATTCACTATTTTGTGACATTTTTGTCCTAATCAGGTTTTACTCTACTCTGATATCTGGATTGTTTCTAATGGACCAGCACAGCTGCATTTTTTAAGCACAATAGTAGAATTCCAGCAGCATAGAATTTTGCACCATTGTGCCAAGAATGAGGACATTTAGTCTATAGAATTTGGACATGGAGTAGTGCCAAATTTGTTAGTCGTGCTATTGTAAAATATGGAGATCGCATTAATTCAACTTGAAATAAAAGAAGCCACATGGCCCCTTCTCTTTTTACTGACACAAAGAAATGCAGCTGTTGTCATCTATAGCTTGAGTGTACTCATATTTAATTTTGCTCCTAGTCCTCAAAAGTAAAACAATAAAGCACATAGGCTTTGTTATGTTTAGCAGCTGTAGAGGCATGATGGTAACTCTATACGTACACCTGGCAATCCACTTTAGATGCTTGACGTCATGCTTGGAAAATCCACTTGCTGTTGCCAAGCCATCAAGTGCTCAGCAGAACCAGAAGGATTCTCTGCAGGTGATAAAGCAACAGTGGAAGAAAACACAGAGAGCAACAAATAGCAAGCAGTAAACAATGGGCCAGATTCAACTAACCTGTTCAAGGACTCCTGCTAGCACAACGGGGCTTTTCCTCCTCTCCTCCCCATACCCCGCACCCCATTTCCCCCAAATCTACTCTGGAGGGTTTGCAGAACCCCTAGAGCAGCATACAGGCAGAAATACTTATGCTGATCAAACTCTCCTTAGCATTATGTTGAATTCCACCCAATATTCATAAGGAAAATTCAGTCCTATGATTAAAAACAAATGCAAATGCCGTCACTAGCACCATTTTAATGCTGCTGAGAAGTGTAGATGCAAAGAAGAAATCAAGGAAGCACTAGAATCACAAAGAAAGGATTAGGGACTACATGTTGGTTCATGATCTGCAGCTTGAGTAACAATGGTCAATGCATTGCATTATATGGGCTTACTTGTCAAGTGCCCACTGAAAGAAATTCTGGGTTCTGTGAAAGCAAAAGGGACATTAGTAGAGAGCTCTGTGTTGAAAGGTCCCCAATTCAACTCCTTGCAGCTGCAATTAGAAGGATCATAAGAACAGAATCGGGATTAGGTCAAAAGCTGATCTAGTTCAGCATCCTGTTCTTACAGTTGCTATCCACGGTCCTATAGGAAGCTCACAGGCAGAACATACAAGTCTGCCCTCCAACACTTTCTCATTGCCCTTCACTGCCTAAGGCAGCTTCCTCACTCTGACTCAGCTTTGGGTTGACACCTGCTTTTCTGCAAATCTTCTCCAGATGAATTAAGTGGCCCCAGTCCAGAGCTATAAGTGCTTCCTCTGCACTGCTGCCCCTATCTGCCTGCCTTTACCCTTTGATCAACTTTGACAGCAACAGTTGAGGTATGCAGGGTTCCCGATCTAGCAGTGTAAACCACATGCACAGATCTTGGTGCTGGATACGATAATCTATGATGGGGACCCACAGACAGAGAATCTTTTTGCTCATCTGGGTCACACTCCAGTAGGAGACAGCCAGGTGTAAAACCTGTTTGCATGCCTGCACAGTATAATGGATTGGACTGGACTTGACCTTGCTAAGTGATTCTCAGGCATCTTATCAAACGTTGAATAAATTATCTGTGCAAGCCACCAGACCAGCTGCCTGCTGCCTACATGTGGTTGCAGCTATAGCTGTTTGCTTCCAACTGTCGTACTTTTGCCTATGCTGTGAGTAATGTCTGCAACGTGATTAAAACATTTATTAATCTTTTGCAGAACCTTTAAAAGGTATTTCCAAAAATACCATGCTTAAAAAAAGCACTGAAATAAAATTATGACAGGAACATTTAAACATGCTGGATCTGTTTCTTTACCATATGACACATTTAAAAATAACATTGCTCCCATGAATCAGCACTTTACTTGCAGCCAAATTCAAGCTTACAGTTGATCTCCAAAGATAAATGCCACCAGTCCACCTTTGCCACATTAGTGAAGAACAGTCACAAAAGCATTTAAGGCCGTATTTACATATAATCAGCAGTATAAAGCTAGATTTTTAAACTAACAAACTCAGTCGTAAGATCAGTCTGACCTTGCTCAACTTAACAAGGCCTCGATGAAGAATGCTATCTCAATATTCAAGGTATTCGAAACATTCAAAAGAAAAACTCCTTTTAAACTCTAATTCTAAAAACCTGAAAATTCAGAAACCCTTGTTGGTGGAGGGGGATCTACAAGAATTTCCTTGTTTGGAAATTCTTGACTCCTTTCCTGCCACTGGAAACAGGTTTCATCCTGGAACTGGCATGGCCTCCCTCCTTCCTTGCTGAGATGCAGTATGTCACAATTGAAGGTTGGCAGTCAGTAAGGGGAATTTTCCACTGACTTTTATGGGACTTTGATTATTGCTCTTCTAGCTCTCAAAACTGGCACTTAGCTAAGGCGATTCTCTGCTGTTTCAGCACTACACTGAAAAAACATAGCTGTAGGTGTCAGATGGCTGTTGCGGTTGCTTGAGAGTAACCAGGCAGGACTCCAACCTGTGTTCTACAGGCTTTATTTTGGTGCAAACTATTTACAGTGAAGAGCCCCAAAGCTCGTGTCTGGCTCAATCGCTAGTAGAATCTGGGAGTGGTCTTTCTTTGGACCTCCCCCAACATAAGAGTTTCATTACTCCCAACCTTCTCCTCCCCTCTTTGCACCTTAGGCTACTGTGCAGGATGGGCGATGGCAAGAGCGTGTATCCCTCCTGTCTGGCTTGCCCAGGAGCAGTGTTGAGGCTCCCACCAGCATCCTCTGGTCCTTGCACCTCTTCCCCACTGGAGGTGGGGCTTTCCTCCTCCCCGGAAGAGGAACTGCTTCGCAAGATTTTCGGAGGCTCCCTGTAACACAACTGCCCTTCTGTTTCTCACCTCTGAGCCGATGGCAGTTCCCTGGCGGTAGATAACAGATCTCTCACTACCAACACACACACACACACACACACACAGAATAGTATAGCTCAGGGGTCAGCAAACCTTTTCAGCAAGGGGCTGGTTCACTGTCCCTCAGACCTTGTGGGGGGCCAGACTATATTTTTTGGGGGGGGGAATGAACGAAACCCCATGTCCCACAAATAACCCAGAGGCGCATTTAAAATAAAAGGACACATTCTACTCATGTAAAAACACACTGATTCCCAGACCGTCTGCGGGCTGGATTTAGAAGGAGATTGGGCTGGTTCCAACCCCCAGGCCTTGGTTTGCCTACCCATGGTATAGCTCCATGGAGTTTTTCAAGTCTACCTATTTTGACCTTGCAGAGAAAAAACAAACAAAGAATGGTATGCAAAACTCAATTCACACACACACACACACACACACACACACACACCAGAGATACCTCATGGCTACCTCAAGAAATATGAAGGTTCAAATTGGAGTAAGATGGTCCTAGGTGGTTCAACTCTCAGCATCTCTATGTACGATGGGGAATGTCCTTTGTCTGAAACCATGGAGAGCTGCTGCCAGCCAGTGTGGACAGTACTAAGCTAGATGGACCAGTAGCTTCCTGTTTTTAGTGGTCAGTGTGATAGGAATTGGAACAATCGGTAATAAATATTACTGTGCACACGTTTAAATGCCAATATAGCAAGCAGGCCATTCATTTATGTGGCTTGCCCACTCTGCTTTCTTCAGCCCTGCTCAGTAATCACTATGCCATTCCTGTCCCGAAACTGCTGAACAGAGACTGCCTATGGTGCTAAATAGTGTAGTGCTTTGAAACAAGCCTCACCACCCCCACATATAAATTTAGAATCCAAGCAACTTAACTAATAGCGCTAGTAGCAGTGTTGTCCTCTGAATATGTATTTAAAAGGCCAGCTGTAGCTTTTCGTGTTTCAGCACTGTATCATCTTCCCCATTAACAAGTACCCAAAACCAAAATAACATTTTTCTTGTCTGACCTAACCTCCAAGTTAAAATGAAGAAAATAAATCAAAGCAATGAAGACTAGGTAACGTTATCTGCCTTTGGTGGCACTGTTAAAAGTCAGACCAGGTTATACTTTTCTCTTTACAATATTTGAATGCTGACATTCATACCTCTATAATATCTCAAGTGATATATGAATGAAGAGAATGGCACAATGGTCCTTTGCCTTTACTAACTTTTGTGCTTCACCTTATCAGCAGAAGCTTCACTGTCGTGTTTGAGGTAAAGGGAGTGGATGGCTGCATATCCAAGACTGACCTCAGCCACGGTGGGAAATTGTAGCAAAATCTTTGTTAAATACCCCTGTATCCCTTTCCCTGAAATGGGTAGATCAATGCCAGAAAAACCTCATTGGTCTGTTTTCTCCCTAGAAAAATAAACAGGGCATCCAATCGCAAACATGAGGAATTTCCTCCCTTAAGACACGTGAAAAGGTCAATCTAGCAAGGTTTAGGAAAAATGTCTCACATTGATAAGTATCTGACCCTTTGCTGGGCAGTTTTCGGAAGACTTTGCAGCCTTTGGAATGCACTGGGTAGTATAATTGCTGTTCAACAAGACCACCGGCAGCAGAAGCGCTGTGGTTGATTGAGAGTCTGCAAGGAATGGAATATACTGTCCTTCTCCAGTGCAGGATTCCTGTTAGTTGGGTTACTGGCACTGGTGGAGAAAGAGGAGGGCGGGGGGAGCGCACCATCCCCGCCCTCCCAGTGGAGTGCCATCGCAGCTGCCCCTCCACGCTGGGTGCCATGCCTCCACAGGTGGCGTGCCATGCCCCCAGGACGCACATCACGCCCCTGCAGGCAGTGCACCACGTCCCCAGGATGCGCACCAGCCCCGCCCCCACCTGCTCTCCACCCCCCGGTGCCAGAGCATGAAGCTCTGCCACTGGTTACTGGCTGCCATGGGGCAAACACGGTGGAGGGGCTCACGTTTCATCTCTTGTATACTCCATGATAGTAGGCTTTCTGCCACAGTGGTCATTACTATAGAGAGGTTGCCCCCTCTCTCCCTTATCCCAGGCCCTTCTTGCATACACGCCAAGGGTACCGGAAGATGCAAAGCACTGGAAGAAAGTAATTTCCAAATGATGGAAGACAGGAAGCTGCCTTCTGTATTGAATGCGCCTTTTCAGAGACAAAGCAAAAAATCTAGGCAACAGACGCTTTCTAGGCAGTACTCTCATGGGGTTTGGCAAGTTGGTTGTCTTGGTGGGCATTTAGCTTCCTCTTAGATTAGATTAGATTAGATTAGATAAATTTATTGTCATTGTCCGTATATACACAGTATACACAACAACGAAAATCAAACACCCAAGACCGGATTCACATACACATTTGCACGTATCTCCAACACTCTCATCCTATTCAGACATAATCTATTAAAACATACATAATCCAGAATATAACACAACCTATTAGATGCATCTCCCCCATGGTCCCAAACTACATAAAACAGCACACAACCTCTCTCTCTCTCTCTCTCTCTCTCTCTCTCTCTCTCTCTATATATATAAAAGCACACTCACACAAAGAGATGAGCACCTCACTTGTTGGGTGACTTGCTTGAGAGAGACACAGTAACAGCTTTTTAGAGGGAAAGGACTTGTTGCTGTCTTAAAATTAGAACTGTTTTTTTATATGAAATAAAAAACAATCACACGTTCATGGTACCCTCTAGCCCACACAGTTTATGGTAGAGAAAAATGAACATTTAGGGCCTCTCAGGATTATGCCGGCATGTTGTTGACTGTTTTAGATGCTTGCTGTCTATATTAAGCCGATCGCATGCAGTTGTTGCTACACAAAGAATGTAATGTTTAAATTATTTTTTAAAAATTATATATTTTAATTATGCTTATTATTTGTAATTGGCTTTATACTTACAAACTGCTTAGAGGCCACATTAAGCGGTGGCGATTGGCAATTAAGCGGTGAACAAATTAAGTAATTCTAGTACCAACAATTTGGCTTTCAGTGCATGTTGGGAAAATGTCTTTTAGTGGATGGGCTAAAATGATTTGATAGGTAGGTACATATTCTACTTACTAAATTTCACTTTCCTCTTCCTATTTACATATAGCTCAACTGTCCTAAGAGGGTGTCAGGGGAAGAAACAGCAAGTTCCAGACCAGGTCACCTAAGTTGTCACGATTTTTTTCATGTGCGTTATTGTGACCTTTGAAATGTGATTTTTGCCCTTCTGTCCTAACACCAGACCTTTTTCTTTCATGCTGAGTATAACGTACTAAATATATATCGCCAGATATTCACAGGCTGCTCTCATTGACTAAAATCCTCCTAGCTGTTCCTTTTGGCACTTTTGTGTCAATCCCCAAGAAACAATTTGATAATCACAGTATACTTTAAAATGCTTTCCTGTCATTGTTCAAAATCATATTTATTTGCACCCATCCTTGCTGCAGCTGAGCATGGCTTCAAAGGGCATCCCTGTTGTTTAATGCCTGGTTTAGTTCTGTCTTCATCTCATCCAGCTTTCAACACCCAGCTAACAGGCACGTAAATTCCTCAGAATGTGGAGCAGAAATTCAATACTGACAATTTCCGAAAGCCTTGCTAATTAGAACCTGGTGTTGCACTGTTGTTGTTTGTCTGAGGGAATGATAAAGCTCGTCACATATTTTTCAAAGCGGACAGCAAGTAAATATGTTAGAAAAATATATTAGATGCTACAGCAGCATAAACCAGGGTTTGTTATCTGATGTATAACTGTGAGACGTAAATATAATGCCTGGCATCCTTACAGAAGTCAAAATGAATGGAGTAGATTTGATAAATAAAGGGCTTAGGTAAACTCAAATATATTTTTATTTAAAATGTATTGGATTTTAAATCTTATGCACCAATGACATAACTTTTGGCCGAAATTATATTCTCTTGAGATAATATCTTTATTTGCACCATTGTCTATTGAACATCTGTATGGAAATTGAATGAGTGACTATTTAGTTGTATCTTTTATTTATTATAGTATTATAATAAAATACTTGGTATACTTGGTTTTATAGTGATTCAGTGGATCTGGGCCTCAGAGATATGAGATCAAGCCTGTCCTAACAGCCATGGGGTTTCTGGGCTATCTAGGGGGAAATGCAGTTTTCCAGTCCTAATCTATAAAAAGGGAATAAACAGCAGCCTACCTCAGAGAATTATTGCAAGTCGGAACAAGGTGAAGAATGTAAATAATTAAGGGTGTTAAAATAAAGAGTGCTGAAATAATCAATACACAGTGGTCTAGGTTAGGAAATGAAAGCACAAATAATATTTACAGCTATCCTACTGCAGGGGTCCAAAATCAAGTAAATTTGGTGCCTATAAATAAATGGTCAGAATTATTTATTTCTTCTGATCTATGACAACCCATAGCTGGATGGTCAAGTGTTTGATTGGATTGATAGTTTCTCACCCTTTTAACACAATGGTTGCTTAGGAGATGGGGTTGGTGGGAGACTCCAGAAACTGGGAAACTCTCACTAACCTAGCCAAAGGTATGTGAAGCAACTGAGTAGAATGGGGTGAGGGAAGGCCATTCTGACCTAATGTTAATATGCAGGTCAGGTAGCCAACAGAGAAGGAAAGGCTCAGGGGTAGAGGAGAGAGGGGAGATGCCACGGGCAAAGGAAAGATGTGGTAACCAAGGGGTACTCAGATGCAGAGCTTCTTCAGAACTACATTCCTATACATATAGCCGCCACTTGCGGGCATGTCACTGACAAGACAATGGGGAGGGGCCACAGCTGAAGAGGAGAATGAAAAAAAGGAGGAACAGCCAAACAGCATCTAAAGCAGGAAAATGTGGACTGAATCAAGCCAGGTAAGGAAGTTGGGGGCTGGCAATCAACAGCCCTTATGGTTGCTGTGCATATAGCTGAGTCCTCTTTATGGCCACAGTTCCATACAGAGTACCAGTCTTTGGTGGGAATCTCACTAGTTTGTAAATGATGTTATCGGTTTCTGTATGCTTGTTGGGGGAGGGTCACACATCATTTAAATAAATTTGAGATACACTTAAATTTAGAAAAGCACCTTCTGATTATTGGGAGTAAAACAATGACACTTACAACAAGTTATCTGAACCAATGGTAGGTGATAGAAAAGTAACCTGTTCTTTCTTGTCACTGATTCCTTCTCTTTTAGTAACTATGGGGGTGGGGGTTACTTGTTGGTAATCTAAATTACTTCCTTTTAGGCTTCATTTCTCTTCCTGCTTCTTTTCCATCTTCAGTCAGCTAGAATCTCCATGATGGCAATATGTGCTCAGAAAGGCTTTGTTTCCTTGGAGTAATAAACTTTAAGCATTCTTTCTCTTTCAACCAGCAGTCTTAATAGACTATTTATTTCTGTTCCCTGCTTCAGTATATTCATCAAACTACAAAACTGGTAAGAGCATGGTGCTTCTCTTTCCCCCCTCCCACCACTTTTAAACAGAAATATGTATCAAAGTATTAACCAATTATGTTTGTGCATTTCCACATTATACTATTTACATGTGTTCTTATGGCCACGACTGACTGCTTACAACAAAACACTGATGTACTACAAGTTTCCTTATGGAAGAATATTGCCAATGCAAGCTGCTGATGGCTTCAGTTCAAAAAAGAAAAGGTATTCTAGTTTACATCTTCCCTCTTCACCCATCCTGCCTGACAAGGTTAAGTATTCAGCTGTGCATCTCTTATTAAGACACATGGGGATAGCATAGACATATTGCATGTTTCTTATTCTTAGGAAACAAGGCTACAGTCTTCTTCATCTTTTGGTTTTATGCTTAGATCACAAGTGATATGCAGTCTACTGTGTCCACTTTTACAAAACCAGCTCCAATTGTCCTTAATTTAAAAACATTCCTGTTTACCTAGGCATGTAATGGATGAAAGATACAGGCAACCTTGACATTATAAGCTGTGAGGCACCAGCTAAGGAGCCTGATCAAGTTCAGGATTAAGAGCAGCCAGCTGGCGACCAGGAGACCACTGCACATGAAACCTCAGGACAGAAGTCACCAGAAGAAAGTCCCACATAGGCACCTTTCCCTGAGGAACCTGCTGCTTATGGTCACACTTTATCAGTCCAGTGGCGCAGGGAGTTCTCTAGAAGAAGATGGAGCCTGGATGAGGTGGTATGGAGACAAGTTTAAAAGGCCACGGTGTGCTCCCAGCAAAAGTTCTGCAACTTCCAACCCACCTTGCCTTGCCTCTTTCTCCACAGGATCCAGCACTGGACTAGAACCTGACAGCAACATCCATGGGATGCATATTTCCCCCACATATCCCAAAGTACACTCGAGGATGTGGCTTTCCAGTCTTTGGGAGAAAGGCAGAAGCATAGTGAAACAAAATCATGTCCCTGTTGCTTCTGCTCTGCATAACACCCAAAGCCACTCACTGCCCTAGCCATTACTGAGATTAAAATACCCAAAACAAAAAAAATCAGATCAATAAAAGTACTTAGAAGATCTAGCAATCTCACATACAGTGGTAAAATGAAGAATACTACTTGTATTGAATCCATTCTGTTTAGTATAATTGGTCCTCGGCCAATGTTTAAACATCATCAATTCTCGTTTTCAAATATTATAGCGTCCACAATACCTTTTGGAAAATGACTTGTTTCCTATTTATCCCATGAGGACCAATAGCATCAATCAATGTATGCTAATGTTTGCAAGCATTTCCAGAGATGAAGGCCAGAAAAGAAACACATCATTCTAAAATAGCAGGGACTGATAGCAAACCTAGTATAATAACAAGATGCCTATGGATGGTCCTGCTACCTATCCCAAAGCTTGTGATGGGACTTCCATGTGGTTTCTATATATGCGGTAATTCTTCAGTAAATATGTGTGCAAATAATAAAAGAAAATATGAAAGCTCTTGTTTTTGAAAAATTTAGAAAAAGTTCCAGCCCTGCAGAGAAAGTAGCAGCTTACAGCTTCTCTTCTTTTTCTTTTTTTCAGTGGTGGGAATTAGAAAAAGGAATATTATTTCAGCTGCCTATGTCTCAGCATAAGTATCATCACATCATCAAGGAAATGAGCTCTGCCAATGTACAGAACTTTTAAGTGCACATAAATTATAATAGGCTTGATGGATTGATTATGTCTTAATTATGTTGATTATGTCTATTAAAATAATTTGGCTTCTGATTATATTTCCCCCTTGTATACACTATAATTGCAACTCTCTAGAACTATGTTGTTCCTTTTGCTGAAAAGTTATCCTTACAGAATGATCCTAAAACAACTATGGACAAGGTCCTGACAGATAATTATCCGAAAAAGGTAATGAAAAGGAACACTATGACATCACGCTTAGCAAAAATCCTTGCAAGAGTGACCTAATTTTGAATGTGGGGGTAGCATGGAAGAGAAACCAAAAACATTGTCCACTTTTACTATTAAAACACACGGTTGTTTAATCTTCCCATTTGCTTTGTCCTGCTGACCTTTCCCCTCAATTCATTGAATATAATAACATGTATATTGTTCAATATAGGCTTTCAAACTATACAAATAAGTTTCTAGCAGGTGGGTTGGGCTAGTCTTGGTAGGAGCAAAATGACTATTGAACCCTACTTGCCCCAGTCCAAAGGAAACATGTGCGTATGGAGTCTGGTCATGTTGCGATTCCAGACTGGCAATGGTGGCTGGCCGCAGAGAAGAGCGGGTGCAGAGAGCCATTTCAGATGGTAATGTTGTCCTTTCATTGAGGTCTTAATCACATTTACCTTTACTCCACTCATTCTAGGCATGGCCTGCACCTTAAAGCTCTGTGTCCAAGTTCCCCTGTTTTTTTGCTCCAGAGATTTCCCTGCAACAGCTCGCTCTTTAAACCTCCATCAGAGCAAGCAGCAACTGGCAGAAAACCCAAACTGATGATGGCTCCGACTGAGTGCTAGTTTGGTGGGGGGAGGAGGATGCTTGGATATGGAGCTTTTAAGCACAGACCGGTGCCTAGAAAGAGCAGGGCAAGAGATAAGTGTGAATAAGCCCAAAGTCGAAATGCCATAATGGAGGCACCTTTAGTTGAACATTTTATTTCCCACAAGCATTCAGATAGGTAAAGGGACACCTGACCATTAGGTCCAGTCGTCACCGACTCTGAGGTTGCAGCGCTCATCTCGCTTTATTGGCCGAGGGAGCCGGCGTACAGCTTCCAGGTCATGTGGCCAGCATGACTAAGCCGCTTCTGGCGAACCAGAGCAGCACACGGAAACGCCGTTTACCTTCCCGCCGGAGCGGTACCTATTTATCTACTTGCACTTTGATGTGCTTTCGAACTGCTAGGTGGGCAGGAGCTGGGACCGAGCAACGGGAGCTCACCCTGTTGCGGGGATTTGAACCGCTGACCTTCTGATCGGCAAGCTCTAGGCTCTGTGGTTTAACCCACAGCGCCACCCACATTCAGATACTGATTTATTATTCACTGTTTTATGGGTCAATCATAGGAGAGTTGGTATAAGACAAGATTTGGAATGGCGGTTACGCCAACAAGAAACCCATTTCATCTACATGTTCAACTCTGTTCATCCGGGGGACTGAATTCTGAGTTAGATTTCCATTGTTTTATTTAATTGCATTATCTACCATGATCCACTGACTGGATGGGGTTCTGTTTTCATCTGGTTGTCAGGCATTCTTGCATGTTGTGCTGTGTCTTTAATTTCCCTTACTGTATATTAGTTTCACCTGTGGCTAACTATATTATATTCTTTACAATTTGTTACTAGCATCAGTGACTACAGTATCATATGAGCACTGATCTAGAGCATATTTTCTACAGCGTTTAGATTTGCTTACATGTAAGATTGGGTATGTATTTTAGTTGTACATATTGTATTATGCATTTTTTTTTATACAGATGCAGGTTTTGTCGCATGTATATTGTAATTTCAGCTTGTTAAGAAATTGAACTGCATCCTTATCATATTAATTCTTACAAGTCTGGCTGATGAAGAATTGCTCAAGATCGGCTGATGAAGCATTGAATCAGTTATTCGGAACCTCTGTTCCGGCGATATTTGGTGACAGATTATGTATATATCAAACTTTTGAATTAGTCTACCGTGACTGGTGAAGAAGATTTAGAGACTTTGGTTGTAATTTCTGATCATTTGTATTAGTCTATAAATAGTGTTTAGTGCCATTGTTATTGGCCATCGTGTTGTGTTATATTGTTCAGCTGGAGCAGCTTCAAAGCATGGCACCTTTTAAAAAAAAAAACGGTGCAGGAAGGGCCCACACATCACTTCCTGTGCAATTCTATGCACAAAGTGGCTGCACCCAACAGTACAACACCAGACTCCAAATTGTATCACAAACTACAATCCATGGATACCAGTCCCTAGATATATAGTTCCAGCTGGGTTCAATTGTTTTGGCCCACTAGAGTGTGTGATGAAAGACAAAAAGTGTTATGAGAA
This sequence comes from Podarcis erhardii, assembly GCF_964252035.2. NCBI lineage: Eukaryota > Metazoa > Chordata > Lepidosauria > Squamata > Lacertidae > Podarcis > Podarcis erhardii. The sequence continues at coordinate 73,739,070 of NC_138497.1, read as the reverse complement.
GTTTGGAACAGGCTTTTATGAACATAACACCATATAGTGTCATGAAAATCTCTCACCTCTTATTGTTGCCGTATTCCTTGGCTGTTTATATCCTCCTGCTGAAGATGAGATTAAATAAAGCTGTATGTAAACAAAGCAGATCAGTCATAGGAGCAATCTGCTGTCATTCTGAATTAAATGCATGGGTAATCTTACAGCAATTAACTGACTTCTGCTGAGTGATGAAGAGAGCTCATGTCCTGCAAACTGCCTATAGAATTCTTTTAAGAAGGAATTCCTTAGGAGGTGAAATGCTCTGTGTCAGTAGCACAGACTTCTAAGATTTTGAATGTTAGTGGAATGTGGTCCTACAACTGCACTAGTGCACACTCAGAATGGACGCACAACCAATCTAAACAGTAACATGGGTTAGTTGTACGCTGGATGTACAAACAGATCCCATAATTTGCAAGGCAGACCCCACAGTTTTGCAGTCTTGCTTCCTCTTATCCTCTCCACTCTTGGAGTTTTGTTGGTCAGGTTTCCTCTGCCCAATTCAGGATGCTCCTTGCAAAGAGGGATAATTTAATTGTTTTATGGTCTTCTAGCCTAACTTTTTGCATGAGTTTCAAGGCAGCAATCTACCAAGGTAGATAAAGCAAAACAACATCGTTTTAAAACAACACCATTAAACACCATAATTAAAATGGCAGCAGAAAGCTTAACAGTGGTAAAACAAACAAGAATAAGACATAAAGACATGTGGATGTGTGCCAACAACCCAAATAGCATATCGTATACCATTTGGAGAATGCTACTTGGTGCTCCAAGCATATATGTTTGAAGTAAGAGTTCCTTGATTTGAATGCCACCACTAAGAAGATTGTCTCTTCTTAATCCAAATACACCTACTGGGACGTGCACCTCCATATAAATCAAAGTAGTAATTAAAAACCTCTAATAATAATAAAAACCTATATTGGAAAAACAAAAGCAGATCACTTTCACTGAAGATAAAAATTGGCCGCACTTCCAAAGCAGATTGAAAGATGTCAAATGTGTGGTGTGAGTCATTTTTCATATGACTCTTCCTGAAGTCAGCATGCTTTACTGATGCATTAAAGCAAAGATATTTAAAATCCCGTCATCAGTTATCTGAAGTATATATTAGGCTTATTAGGCTTATTGGATTTTGTATGGCATTCAAAGTGTCTAGAGTTGGCAGGCAACTTGCCAATCAATTCTATGACAGTGCATAAAACAAGTATTGGACTTGGCGATGATTTAATGATAATAAGTATTTTGTTTTTTAGATTTATCTTCATTAGCTGCCTGGCAGTACATTGCAACAAAAGTCTGGTTGTTGTGTGATAGCAATTCCAGAACCTGTTATGCACTAAAAACAAGAAAGGAACAGCACCCACACAGAAGACAATGCTGCAGAAGACAATGACAATGACTTCTCCCATCACTGTTGCCTTCACCCGTTTACATGGATTTTACATTCAAATCAAATCAATGTCAGACTATTTTTGTCTTAACAAGAGGATACTGCTTCTGCATCTCCTGCCTCCTTTGAGACATATGTTTAAAAGTTCACAGACATGCCACAGAGAGGTCACGTTCTCCCTGTCTCTTTTTCTTAACGACAAAGAAGTCAGAGAAACAACAGATGATGTCCTATTGCTTTGAGACATGTACAGTGGTGTTATCAGAACCTCTTGAGAATTTATATTCAGTGTAATTTAGACTTTCATTGATCTGTTGATCCAAGATTTAGACACACTAATCTTTTGCTTAAAAAATATTAAAATATTGTTTACCAAATGCAAACACAAGGCTCCTTGAGTTCTTCAACCAGTATAAGATTGCAATCCTATACCCATAAGAGTAAGCTCCACTGAACTCAGTGAGACTTATTTTGAGTAGATACGTACAGGATCGTGCAGTGAATCTGTAGCGTAGATCTGCCTTTGAAGTTGAAATATTGCAGGTTATCCCCCTGTTTTAATTAAGTGAGCCAAAAAGGAAATCAGATTGCTACTTCTTACTTAAAATAGGTTCAAAAATGGAAGCTTTCTATGAAGTTGAGGCATGACTTAATAATATGTACTTCCAGCCATCCTGAAACACATTTGGAGAGATAAACAACTGCTATCAAAATATATCAGGGTTTCAGTGCACAGTATCCTCAAGGATCCGTTCCCAACGTTCAGCATGACAGCATAAATGACTAGATCACCTATGAATACTCCTTCAACTGTAAATATAAAAAGGAAGAACTGTAGCCAGCTGCCACTTTTTTGGCATTTATTATTCAGGATTCACCCACTGTGTTCCCCAGAAAAATATGTTTTTGTTTGTGTGACTGCAAGTCATGGGTCTATAGAAGGGGAAAGTGGGTGTTAATCCTATGATGTAATGAATGGGGTAATCTATTTTGCTAAATCAATCACAAGCAAAGGAACAACATACACTTCTTTAATCTGGTCTGTTCTTCAGTCAACAGAAGCACTACAATTTTTCTCATAAAGTTCTGTAAGTAAACAAGTCACCCTATTAAAAAGGGACATCGCTTGAACCCTTTCCTGACACAACAGATGTTGATACAAATGAGACTGTTCCTGATACGGTTCATTTTGTAACAATCATCCATTCCCATTACTAGTACAGTGGTACCTTGGTACTTGAACAGCTTGGCTCCTGAAGAAATCAGCTCCTGAAAGCTGCAAACCAGGAAGTGAGTGTTCTGGTTTGCGAATGTTTATTGGAAGCCGAACTTCTGACTTGGCTTCTGCAGCTTCCGTTTGAGTGCAGGAAGCTCCTGCAGCCAATCCGAAGCGAGAAGAATACAGAATCATATATGCAGGCTAAATAATGGCCATCCGTATATGCAATGTCCTGGGCCAGCCCTACCAGTAGGTAGAGTGAGGCAGTCATCTCAGGAGGCAGCTGCTAGAGGTGTGGGGAGGCAGAGTTGGAGAAGAGAGCAGTATGTGTACATGGCCTGCCCTCTACCCCCTAGAATAGCCTGCTGCCTTCAGGGGTAGTGTTGGTGTTCAGGGGTGTTAGCGTTCAGGGGTGCAGAAGTAAGATTCAGCTATCTTCAACACATGGGCTGGGGAGAGGTGCCAAGCTGGGCAGCAGAAAGACTCGGGCCTGCCCTGAAAACAGCTGCTAAACTATTCTAGAATAAAACGTGCAGATTTTAATAGTATTCCTCAAAGAAATTAACTTGTGACACGATGCTCTTGTTCTAAATATTTACTGCAGTTTTGATATAATGTCATTCTTTGGAATACCATGGAAGTATCCAAAAAACTTATTTGTTGACTCAGAAATTATTAAAGATCAGGCTGTTCTTCTATAAATACTTAATTAATAAACTCGTGGACTCTTAATGAAGCAATCTGTCAAACTAATTTGTTAACGTAACTGTATTCTTAAGAGTTTATATATCAGATTCTAGTTCCGTTCAAAAACTGTCCAAAGGGACATGTGAGCATCAGAGAGAAATGTAGATGTGGCCCTAGAGCAGGCATCCCCAAACTCGGCCTTCCAGATGTTTAGGGACTACAACTCCCATCATCCCTAGCTAACAGGACCAGTGGTCAGGGATGATAGGAATTGTAGTTCCAAAACATCTGGAGGGCAGAGTTTGGGGATGCCTGCCCTAGAGCTTTGCTCAGATTTCTTTTGCGATGTTCTCTTAAACCTTATGTTACCTCTGCTTACTTCAATTTTCTTTTGTGAGTCAATACTGCTGGTACTGGAAAGCTGCTTTTGCTTGTTTCTTTCTTTGTAACTGGCATTCTATACCTCATCACCATCTCTGGTCTGGACTTGGAGAGAGAGCCTGTTTGACTCAGCACTGATGAAAGGGATCTGAACAAGTGGGCAGCCCCCTTACTTGGAAGAAGATGAGGCTTCTTAACAATTTCAAAGTTGGATCTGAAGCAAAGCTGGCTGCCTGTTCAATGGTAGGTTCCTCTGAGTTTTTATTCTATATAGGATGAGTTTGAAAAGTGTTGGCAACCATCACTTCCATTACTCAGGATTGCTTTTACACCTACACACTTGGAAGCCTTGACATGTGCACAAGTGGTGCCCACTGCTACACATCTTTTAAGTAGTTGCATAAGCTCTCTGTGTAGAGTTTGATAGAATTCTGTTGCGAAAGAACATAAGGAGGTCATCATATAGGGTGACCAAAGCTGTTTCCGTGCCAAAACCAGGCCAAAACCCTGATTGAAATGGATGTAGAAAATCAGTTTCCTCCAAGAGCGCCTTGTTCTGATCCACAAGCACCTGCCCAAGAACCTTGCCCAAATAATGTCCTTGGGAAGAGAAAAATATTACAGTTAGGTATCTTGGAGCAATCCATTGAAAATGGACCATGAAACGGATTTCCTTCTTTTGATCTCCATCTCAGCATGGACTCCTGCTATGAATGCTTTTCAGTTTAGTTCTGTACAAAAGGGTACACAAACACACACAGAGAGAGAGAGAGAGAGAGGGGGAGAGAGGGAGAGAGAGAGAGAGAGCGCTTTGAAATGCACATATTCTTTTATGTACAATCATTGTCCTGGCACGGATCAAGATTAATAACCAGCCCATCAAATGCCTGGGAGTAGAAGGTAGTCTTGACCTGGCAGGGAAGAGCAAAAGAAGAGGCCCTCTGTGTTGTCACCGCTCTTCAAATCTCTGTCACAGGGACACTGGGAGGAGAGCGCCTAAACTACAGATGCTTTAAAACCACAACATATGACATTTCCCACAATCCCAGCATAATGAAGTCATGCAATGTTTCTTATTCCCAGGGGGCAGCTGTGGCCCAGAGTGCCTATAATCAGCTTGGGCTGAGTTGTCGTCAGCTATACCTAATACTATAAGATAGACCTTGCCCACTGCCATTCATGCTATGGTGACTTCCAGACTCTGTGAGCAACTGAGCAGCTTTTTCTGTCACCAAGGATGCAATGCAGAACCCTGCAGCTGGCAGGAAGTCGTACAGATTTCATTGGCCCATATATGTTGTTAACATGCTGCAGTCTTCTTGTACACTCGCTGGGTTGCAAATCCCACTGATCTCAGTGGGACTGGCTTCCAAGGAAATACAAGTAGGACTTGGCTGAGTGTGTTAACTTTACTCAGAATCTTGCTTGCTATAGCATAGACAGACAGTGAGATCAGATATAAGAGATGGCCTCTGTACCTTTAAGAGTTCTGTAGTAGAAGGATTTTGTCATGTGCCTTCAGGGGTGAGAATGAAAAGTGTTCAGCCACCATGAAAATGAGGTCGTTGATATTTTAGCCAGTCAAGAATGCACAAAAGTCTATGAATTGAAAAGGAACTATTTCAATGAACCCAGGAGCAAATTCTCAAAGGACAGCCAGTCCCTTTGGGCTCCCTTTGACTGCTGAGGCCAGTGGAAACCAGTAAGCAGATAATAGCCTGCAAAGGATGCAACTGCAGCAAGCGGAAAGCAAAATTTGGAATATAACGGAAGACAAGGAAAGTAACAAAGGACATTTTGCTGTTCTTATCTTCCAACTGCACTGCACCACAGTGCAATAATATACATACCTATTCAGAAGTATTGAGTTTGTGAGATTTACTCCAAGCTAAGAATGTATAAGATTTCAGCCTGAATCAATTAGGGCAACCTTAGAATGCCATATGTAATTACAGTCCCACCTATAGAGAAATAAATATTCCAAAATTGTGCCCTCATCAAATTGCCAACTAGGATGCCAACTTGGTTAAAAATGATAGTCACATCATTTCCGCTCCATCATTCCCTCTAAACTGCAGGTGTGGGGTGCACTAAGAAAACTACAGGTCCAGCGCTGCTAGAAGTTAGCTTACAGTTGTAGCCACTCAACAATACCCAGCCCCTCAGAACCACCCCTTTGCCTCAGAGTATGTTGGTGGGAGCATACGCCTGGTACAACACCAGAGAAGAGAGGATGAACTTAGGGCCTTGTTTCCCCCCCCAAAAAAATAGATTCCATTAGTGGCATAATTTGTTTGGAACGGTGCATATGGTCCCAACCCAATGGTCTGATCCTCACACACTGTCCTTCAAGTGCTAGATGCAGCAATCAAAAGAGCTACACTCCTTTCTCCCTTCCCTCCCTTTTCTGTTGCAGAGATGTTGTCATCCTAAATCACATAACACTCTTTTGTCCCAACCAGAAAGGCATGTGAATACAGAAGGTAATCTCCCTATCTCGATCATCCACATTACAATGGGACGACTGTGAGAAACTCAACCAGTACAGTTGAAAGGTTTGCTGAATTAATCAGAGTATGTATACAGTATTAAACAGCAGCTGTAATTATAACATGGGAGACATTTCCCCCTTTTCTGTAAGGAAATAGCCTTTCATAACCCACGTACAGTTCCTGTTAAAAGTCAACAGCTCTTCTGTGACCTGTTGCTTTGGAAGAGTTAAGGCAATCATTTTCACACAAGTTGCTGAGTCCAAATTGTTAGCTTCCCTCTAACCGTTATATATAAAACTCTTGGGATCATTTAGCAATGATTTATTTTTGCCAGAGGACAGGTCATACTACAATTTTGCTTCTTTCTTACAGTTCCTGCCAACTTACAACATATGGACCTTGTTTAGTGTAAATCAGTAATCTGATTGTCTTGTTATACTCACAAATTAATGTGTGTAATTTGAACCAGCATGCTTCCATTGCAAACAAGAGGTTCAAAGTTTATCTGGAGGCCAAGCTGTAAAAAAAAAAAAAATCCATGTTCATTTTACTGTAAGCTGTAGTCCACAGCAAGGATCTGAAAAGAACAGTTACTATCTTTATAAATGATATTTGAAACAATCCTCATAAAAAGTCTGTGATAATCTTGTTTTTCTCTTTTTCCCAGCTGGGCAAATGGCTCTTTATTGCAAGTGTCTACATATTAGGGTTTTAGTCTTGTTTTAAATGTATTTGCGAGTTTTTTGTTTTGTAGAGTTGGACGGGACCACAAAGGGAATCTTGTCTAACTCCCTGCAATGCAGGAATCTTTTGCCCAATGTGGGACTCAAACCCACAACCCACGAGTCTCATGCTTCACCTACTGAACTATGCAAGCTATTTATACGTTTTAGTCAGTTTTTTTCTGGTGAAATTACTGTGGGACTCTGGCTGGGAGTCACCTAATAACACGCCCCACCAGCAGAAGCCTGTGCAAAGACTTCTGCTAGGGCAATGGGGTTTTTCCAGCTGTATGGTGGCACATCTGAAGGCACCAGCACTAAAAGCTGTTGGGCACTAGTTAAATAGCTTATCTGCTTAGGCATTCTAGACTTTAGGTTATTTTTGGAAATGTAGCCTTTTATAAATTTTGTTTTTGTTTTTTTAAAAACTGTCTTGTTGCATTTTGTTATATTTATTCATTGATTTTGAACTGTATTTTGTAAGTTGCATGATTTAATTTTATTCACCCCTTTGGATACCACCCTGAAATATTTCGATGAAGTCTGGTTATGAAATATTTTAAACAAACAAGCCGACTTTCTGCTCAGAACTTTGTGTGCAGAATCTAATCTAGAGCTCATGAATTGCGGGGGACCTGCTGACTCCCTTCTGCCAACAAGCCCCTTCTCTCAGATTTAATGTGTGCTGCATAGAACATTCATGTCAAAACTTGAAAGCTTTCCCATCTTAAGTGTTTGTGGTTTGTAGTATCCCCATCTCCAAGCTTTCATGGTTTTTAAAAATATCTGCAGAAAGAAAAGCGGTGCCCTACTTCTGCTGGTTAGGAAAGGATAGTTCATAACACATTTTGCCCAGGAGTCATCACCAATATAGTCCATGGAGAAAACCATTCATTGTCAAAACACCCTGATAATTGGCATGGCCATACTTCCTTCCAAAAAAGGAAGGTAACTTTCTTTGCACCAAAGATAGACAGGACTCATTGAGACAGTAGCTTGTGTTTTTTCTGTGCTACTCTAATAATGTTGGAAAATCTAGGCCAGGATTAATCCAAGTGCCCTCCAGTTGTTGGATTAAGGGTCAGATGAAGAAGAAGAAGAAGAAGAAGAAGAAGAAGAAGAAGAAGAGGAGGAGGAGGAGGAGTTTGGATTTGATATCCCGCCTTTCACTCCCTTTAAGGAGTCTCAAAGCGGCTAACATTCCCCTTTCCCTTCCTCCCCCACAACAAACACTCTGTGAGGTGAGTGGGGCTGAGAGACTTCAAAGAAGTGTGACTGGCCCAAGGTCACCCAGCAGCTGCATGTGGAGGAGCAGAGACGCGAACCCGGTTCCCCAGATTACGAGTCTACCGCTCTTAACCACTACACCACACTACTCCTGACCATTGGTCATGTTGGCTGGGGCTGACAGGTGTTGGAGTCCAGCCACATCTGGAAGCTACCTCTGATCTAGGTTATGCTGGAAGGATCATGGTGTGGACACTTCTCACACCAGTGTCACCCATGCTGGAAACTAATGTAATGCTGCAATAAGAAGAAATCATAGTGTCAGCCTCTCCCACCTGGTTGCAGACTTAGGACTTCTTCATTCATTCTTTTATTGAAAATGCCACATGCCCTCACATGTCCTCTACAGACATATTGACAAAACAGCACATGCTTTATGTCTCCTGGCTACACCAACAAAAACCATTCAGATAAAAATTGTGGCAACTCCAGCGTAAACTGTTGATTATACCATTCTACAAAACTGAAGAGTTATGGTGCAGGTAGATCATTCATAACGTAGAGCTTGGACCTTTGACCAACACTGAAGCACATGAAGAAAGCTAACTCTTCTCAAAAATGAAACCCCTTTTTAACATCTTGCACTTCCGAGTGTTCCATAAATGCAAGTATTTCTGCTTGCCAGACAGAACAAAGCCCCCTCTCTTCCCCCTGTGTCCAGTTTCAGGGGTCTTAAAAAGTCCAATATCTTATTGATCACTGCAGAATTGTTCTCATCTGCAATTCTACTCCATATGATGTAGAAGGCAAGCCCTGAATACTTGAAGGAGCGTCTCTACTCCCATTGTTCAGCCCAGACATTGAGGTCCAGCTCCAAGGGCCTTCTGGCTGTTCCTTCATTGCAAGAAGTGAGGCTACAGGGAACCAGGCAGAGGGCCTTCTCAGTAGCTGTGCCCGCCCTGTGGAACGCTCTCCCATCAGGTGTCAAGGAAATAAACATCTTTCTGACTTTAGAAGACATCTGAAGGCAGCCCTGTACAGGGAAGTTTTTAATGTTTGACGTTTTTTGTGTTTTAATATTTTGTTGGAACTGCCCAGAGGGGCTGGGGCAACCTAGTAAGATGAGTGGAATATAAATAATAAAATTGTTTTTATTATTTAGTGTGGCAGTACCTGCCTTTGGAACTCCTTCACATTATAAATAAGACAAATGCCATCTTTGCTGTTTTTACCCTGAATATATTCTCCCAGGCCTTTGGCTAATTAAGCAATCTAAAAGGACCCCCCACCTGTGTTGGGGGTATTGTATTTGTTTGTTATAAATTGTTGTGGTTTTATATTGTAAACTGCCCTGAGATCCTTGGACAAAGGGTGGTACAGAAATTTAATAAATAATAATAAATAATTTAAAATATGAAGCTATAGCAACGGATGATGTAAAGAAATCACTTTGGCAAGCTCTGTTTTTGTCTAACAACCAAATAGACTTACAAGTTTGATAGGTCAAATCTAATCTGCTTTGCAGATGTATGTGAACTTTGTTAGCCTATTTCTATTGCTGATTCTATTTAGTCAGTCCTCTATTTAAACTCTTCACTGGATTCTTATTCTTAGCAATTTTGATCTAAGTATTCACAGTGTCTAAATCTCATTCTAATTGCACTCTTTAATTTCCTATGCTATTAATTGCATTTGCTTTGTTCAGATTAAGTGTGTAATAATTACTGCCTCTCTAAGGTCCATTTCTTTACATCAGAAACGGAAATGTTAATGCTATATGAATATTTTCCTGTTGAAGAGGGAATTGTCCTAGCTCCTTAATAAGAGAGATTTGTCCTTAAAGAAACACAAAACCAAACCCATATGATTATGATTGGCTGAGGAAGATGGATGGGTGCCTATTTCTGGTCCATGTCAATTTTACAGGTATTCATCCATACATCAATTCATCTCTTTCCCTCATTAATCTGCAATTTTAAAAAATACAAACTTTCGTATGATGTATTTGAGAGAGGAATTCAACACTGCTATACTGTGATTATTCTATCAAAGCAAGCATTTTGGCTTGCTAGATAGAATGACCCCCTGCACTGTTCTGGGATTCTCTTAACACCCCTAGGGCAAATTTTGGGGGGCCCAGGGACATGAGGTGTGGAGAGCAGAAGTCCTTGTGCAGGGTTTCCACTAACAGGATTCATTTGTTGAATCTCGCCCTAAATATGTATTCATATTTAAATATGTGTTTTATCTCAATGTACACACTCAAACAAACTTCATCCTAAATAAACATTTTAAAACAGTTTGGGATATTTTGTGCTGAGGATTATATCACAAAAAGTGCTAAATCCAAAAGATGAATATGTTCAGATCCACATATTAAGTCCAGGAGCTTTGAATTAGGTTTGTTCATGTAAATATGTGGAGTGAAGTATTGGTGGGCAAGGAAACCTTGAAGATCACACAAGCTGCACTTTGTGAGTGACTGGTATTTAGGTGTAGCTAGATCCTCAAAGGTAATCAATCTGGAGGTTGGCCCAGGGTGTCTCTGCCACTACCAGATCCCTCCTTTCTGATTAGACAAGTGGAATCCTTGTTACACATAGTGATTTTCCACCATTGTACTGTCCTAGGTTTTCTAGATTTTATTTTTTGGGCCCTTTTCAATCCCACACACTCTGATGTGTGATAGCAGAATAGTTTTATGGTCTCCCTCAAAATCACTGGCACAGTGAACCTCACAGGTCAGTCTTACATCTTAAAGACTAATGCATTTTAGAAAAAAAAAAGCATTCAGGGACTCATTAAGGAAAACTATAGATAAGCCTAGCTTTGCCTAAAATTAGAAAGCCTTTGGACTCCTTTAGACAAGAGAGAGAGAGAGTTCAGGATGCAGCAACTTAAAAGGCCTCCATTTTTTATGCTACTTCATCAGTCTCCTTTGGTTCCATCAGGGCCTTCTGCTCTCTATCAGCATGAAGTGTAGGTGAGGGAGGAGAATCCTTTGTTTGTGAACTTGAACAGGAAATTGACCACCACACTTTGTTCTGTCCAAACACCTAGGCAATGCTTCTTTCATACTCAAATATGAAGGTATGAAAAAGGCTAGATTGATCCAGGCAAAATGCCCTGGGAGAACCAAATCATAGTGAATGTTGCTCTATGCTTCTATGACTACAATACAACGTACACTTCAGAATTAGTCTCAAACTGAATGTGGCTTTCTTCTGATCAAGACTGGGCCACAACTGGCTTCTCTGCATCAACAGTGTTAAGACTGGGGTGGCGAGATTCCAACAGGAAGATACCGAAACCCACACCTGCTTTTGCCGTGGCCAATCCTCCCCTCAGGCCGCTTATGGCACCCGCCATACAATGTTGATCTTGACCAAGGCCATCTCCACCCTCATTCAAACAATGTTCTTCTGCCTAACAGAGGAAAGCCCTAATTTCACTGAGGGAAAGGCGAAAAAACCCCAACCAAGTGCCAATCAGGTAGAGAGAGAAAAATAATTTCTAGCCCTGTCAACCAGTGACCCAAAATTGCTCAGTGAAGGCTCTAACCCGAGGGTGGGTGGGCGGGAAGCTCTCAGAGCAAAATGGCTGTGAGCTCCAGGGGAAGCAGCCTTATAAAGACAAGGGCTCATGGGACAGCTTTTTCATACAGAGAGGATTCTGAGCAAAACCTTGCCCAGTATTTTGCTGCAATCTATGGACCACAGCACCTCCAGGCAAAGGCGTCCTGTGCTCATTGGGCATGGAATGGGGCTTATTAAGTTAAAGACTCTAACCAAGTCTGGTCTCTTTGCATGACTAAAGAGTACAGAAACTATCAGCTTGAGATGCTTCAGGAAGGCCTTACCCCACCAATGATGTCATCCCTGAGTGTAAGAGAGCAGTAGACATGGGCCAATCTCCTCTGCAGCTGGGGAGACACAGAAGCTTGACTTGCTCTATACTGAACCCAGATCTATGGCTTCAGGAACCCCTTAGACATCTAAAAGGGGAAGAAGGTCTGTTGCAATTTTAATGCTGCGTATGCTCAGCCTATAAATAAAACAATTTATCACAGAGACACCACCATCTCCAGAGGCCTTGGTTTCTAGGAAACCAAACCCAATATATGGACTGGCACTCCTGAAATTTCACACTGCTCAAAGATTGGGGTGCACATAACAATTCAAAAGAAAGCTCTACACTCACAGGTGTTTACATAGAAACCATGTTGAACTGTCTGCTCTGTAAATGTCTTCCGAATTCATTGCAAAGCTTGGCCTATCACTCAACATCCAAAACACCAAAGTACTGCACCAACAAGCACAAATCTGCAGCGCCACAAATTGAACTCAACGTTGTAACGTTGGAAAGTGCCTGAGCTCTGTGAGTGCATCTTTCTCCCGATTGAAGGGCAAAGTGTTTGAGAACTGGGACATTAGCAGGGAAACCAAAATGCTTGTTTACAAAGCTATTGTACTGCCAACCTTACTGTATGCTTGTGAAACATGGACCACTTAAAAACACCATCTCTAACCCCTCAAAATATTCCATCAACGGTGTCTCAAAAAAAAAATTTACAAATCACTTGTCTTGGGAAGACAGGCAAACTAATGCCAGTGTACTGGAAGAAGCAAAGATCAACAGTGTTGAAGCAATGATTCTTCAACATCAACTTTGTTGGACTGGTCATGTTTTTCAGTTGTCTGATTATTGTCTTCCAAAGCAACTACTCTATTCTGAACTTAAAAATGGAAAGTGTAATGCTGGTGATCAACAAAGAGGTTTAAAGACTCTATCAAGGCAAATATGAAAAATGTAGTATAAACACCAACAACTGGGAAACGCTGGCCTGCAAGGGCTCCAATTGGAGAAGAGCCTTTACCAAAGGTGTTGTGGACTTTGAAGACACTCAAACTCAGGACGAAAGGGAGAAACATGCTAAGAGGAAGGCATGTTTGGCAAACCCTCACCATGATCAACTCCTGCCCAGAAACCTATGTCCCCACTGTGGAAGGAGGTGTGGATCCAGAATTGGCCTCCACAGTCACTTACGAACTCACTGTTAAGACTGTTTTAATGGAAGACAATCTTACTTGGCTACAAGTGATTGCCAAAGAAGAAGAAGATAGTTAAAATACCACCAGATCCTTGGAAATCCAAACTTTGCATAGCCTTCTGTGTTGGAGATAGCATATGCCTTCTGTAATGGTTATAAGGGGTTACCTGTGCGTAAGTTGCCGTTACTTTCGGCTAAATTGCCTGGCTAACCATGGCTTGGCTGACAGCCCTCACTCCGTGGCCGTTCAGTCGCTTGCAGAATCCGTCAGTGGGCGTTTCTGGAACCTCTTCCAGCATAGAAGTTGTTTGACGCCAAGTCTCCGCCTACTCTCCCTGCGCAGGACTCTTCTGCGCAAGGAAGGAGTGGGCAGAGGCGTGCCCGTGCTCTCTCCACTAGTCTCGGGCGAAGAGTCTTGGAGACCCCTCTCCGAATCCTCCATCTCCCTCCCTTCTCTACTGGTGTTGCGCTGAATTCCTTCCCCCCTGCTGGTCCCCTCTCCTGCATCGCTCGGGAGCCTTGCCTCCACCTCTCGCTCCGATGTCAGTTCCCTGACACCTTCAAACCTGAGCAACAACAATACATAAAAGTAACAGATTTTGATTTTGAAGTACACATTAAATTAGTCCCCAAATCTCCTCTTCCAGTTTGAACTATACAGTGAAACTCTTCAGTGGCAAATAACCTCAAATGGAAAATATTATTTAAAAATATTCTGCCAAATATGTTAAGATGCCCCCTACATGCATAATATTGCTGTTATGCCACAACCGGGTAATCATGTAATCATTTGTTTAATCTATTGACAAGAATCTGAAAAACCAAATTCTTTCTATTATTCTGGCTTTTATTTTCCTATCAAGATATACTTAGATACTGTGGAGGCTATAATAAGCAGTTAGCAGATACAATTCTGTGCTCACACTGGGAACTTGTTTCCAAGAACGATAACCAATGATTTATCACTGAAAGCAGTAAAAAAAAAAAAAAAAAAAAAAAAAAAAGGTTGGAGCTTCTTGTCTTTTTCAGTTGGGTTTCAAGGCACATATCTTGTGTCTCTTTGCACCTGTGGACAAAATGCAGGGCTAGTCATCCAAATGGAACACTGCTCCAGAAACACAATTTTTGTAATTATATAGAGTTGGGCAACTTCATTGGTGATACCCAAGACTAAACACAAATGATAGCAGGAAGCTAAAGTGCACCTTTGTTTTCTATGAAACTTGCATAATCTGCATATCATTGACATGGATGAGACAGGAGTCAATTCAGCGATTGCCATTTTTAATCCGTACTATTTAGACGTCAGTTGAGACCCCAAACTCGTTTTCTTTATAAAGACTCATGCTATTATCATCAAAACTGCTAATCCTCTTGCAACCAAGATTTTGTATTGCGGCTTGTGTGAGCAACAAACTGACTCAGTGATTTTGCTTCCGGGGTAAGGACTTATGATTGATTCAAGAGTATTTACAATGACTCATAAGGTCAGGGAGTGCTTATTATTTCATTAGGATGAATCTAAGCTTATAGAAAAGTCAAGAAGAACTTCATAAATCCTTGTGTTTGTGTGGTTTTATGCTAAGCTTGGTATAATCAGTTTTAAGTCCAGTAAATAGGATCAGCAGTGGACTTTTCACTCTATAGGATTAAACTGAATTACACTGGAAACAAATATAAACCATATTTCTGAAATATTGTTTTGTGCTGCTATAACCATATACATAAGTTTTTTTTCAAGCTTTGTAAAATAAAAAAGGCTAAGTATAATTTTAAGAAACAATATTTGCAAAATCTTATCTCAAAAAACACCAGAGTAAGACTTCCCAAGGATTATTACTCAAGAACGTGGTAAAACAAAGAACATGAATGAACAAATACATTGGCATCATGTATCAGCAGCAAGGAGATCCCCTGGAAAGATATAAAGAAGATATGCATAAAGGCCCTGTGAGTGGAAACAGCAAGACATAATAATGTAAAAAGAGCTCTGCTGGATCAAACCAAAGGCTCATCTACTCCTATTTCCCACAGTGCCTCTGGGAAGCCCAGTGCAATAACTCTTTCCTGTCATTGTCTCCTACTGACTGCTATTCAGAGGCATGGTGCTTTTGTTTCTGGAGGTAGTAAATAGCCATTGATGGCTTTATCCTCCATGAATTTGTCTAATCTCCTTTTAAACCTTTGTAAGCTGGTGGCCAACACCACATCTTGTAGAAACTAATTCAATTGGGTTTAGAATCATTTCCCCTTTTTTATATTTGTAGCTCACATTTCCTCCAGTTTGCTCAAGGCACTGTGTGTGGTTTTCCCACACCCCCCATTTCATCCTCACAACTCTGCTGTGAGGCAGGGTGGCAGCAGAAGACGGCGATCTCACCACAGAGATCCAAATTAAGCTGTGTTTGTGCAACTGAAGGCAACCTTATTAGTCCTCCTGTTAAGACCTCCCTTCTGTACATTAGCTTCAGTAGCCAAATGTGCTGAGGATTCACACGCTAAGAAAAAACACAGATGAGACATAAAAAGAGCAAGGCAAGTGGCCCCATATCAAATCAATATTTGAGATCTCTTATTTGTTCTGTTGAACTTTATTGATTTCTTTCTGGCTTTCTTTTTTTCTGCTGTATAACTTAATAAAACAGATTTACTTAGAAAGAATACCTTTGCCTAGTGTATTTCTTAATCTCTGGGGTCAAGATAAATGTGTCTGCACTGGCTTCTAAAAACAAACACAGGATCAACCCATAGAGTACTTAATTTTTGCAAGGAAGGAAGCATCCAATGGCTAAATTGTTTACGGAAAGCTATTCGTCTACAATGTGGGTTTTGCTGTGGAATCAGTTACTTAGATAGCAAAACTTTACTATAGTTAAACTGTCCAAGTTAGCTTCATATTAGACATCACTTTTACTGACATAGAAGGATGGGCAATAAAAAGCAAGAAATACAGTTCTGTTTAGTTACTATAATATTTACAGGGGACAATGTACAAACCTTCTAATAAACATGGTGTAATCCGGCTATTCTCTATTAAACCTCTGCTTTTCTGCTAAATCAGAAGGTATTGCACTTCCAAATATCACCACATATATGGGCATCAATGTGGGTATTTTCCTTGAAGATAAAGAAATGGTTCCTGGCTGCCCAGCACATCACCTCATTTTCGCCCAAGCAGTTCATAAAGCTGCTACATGTTGAAAAAGGGCTCTTGGTTTATTGACTTGTTTGTCATAAAAAATTAATCGCTTCCTCTTTGATGAACAGTGATAAATAATGACCCTCAAAGTGTGCTGTGGTCTCAAGTGTACTTAATGTGCTGCTCAATTTGGCTTTAGGAAATGCACAGGACCTAGGCAGATTGCGATTCCAAACCAGCGTCATAGAGAAGAGGGTGTTTAGGTTCTTATGCTGTAACCTCAGGGTTTGTTGATGTAACTTTGCCAGTTTTCCTAAGATAGCATGCATCTCACATTGTGCCACTTAAAGATTATCTTTCAGAAATCTCATAAGATTTCTCGCCACTCATGTCCTCTCCAAACTACTATGAATTAATTTCATGGCAAATGTGTGAAGTAAATAATTGTTTATTTTCCTTGGATACAGACCAAGCCTCAAACATAAGCTTGTAGTACCTGAAATAATTTCTTAGCCTAATCCTGGTCATAGCCATACAGTAGATAGAATATGGGCATGGAGGCTCAGGTTCAAATCGCATGAAGCTGACTGGGTGGCCACAGTCTATCAGCTTCTGCTCCCAACTGTAAAATGGGAATTGTTATGTATTCAGTGGTCTGTGTTTACTTGAGCTCAAGTCTGGACTAAGGATTCTGAGCTCCTGTGTTCTGATTCAATACATGATATCCAATCACAGAACATTTCAGGATTTGGGCTTCTGCCATTGGCCCTTAAACTCTGAGTCATGATTCACAGCTTGGAAGTTTAGACAGCCAATCACGTTGGGAGTGTGAGTGGCCCAGGCCTTCAGAAATGTATATAAGCAGTTGCTTTGCCCCTGTTGTCCAGTTCTGTTAGTTCAATAAATGCTCTTGCTGTT
Organism: Podarcis erhardii; assembly: GCF_964252035.2. Classification (NCBI taxonomy): domain Eukaryota; kingdom Metazoa; phylum Chordata; class Lepidosauria; order Squamata; family Lacertidae; genus Podarcis; species Podarcis erhardii. Next base: position 73,721,806 of record NC_138497.1, on the reverse strand, counting down.
ATCACTGTGTCTTGCCTCGTGGGAACCCACCTACACTTCAGGAATTACTATTAAAAACATCACAAGGCTCTTCTGAAGTTAATGTTTATATACTGGAGGCCAATGGTGACATGGCACAAAACTGAGGAGGAAAATTCCAATGGTCTCATGACAGTAAAACTATAACAACATAATGAAGTTGTTGTTGTTGTTTAGTCGTTTAGCCGTGTCCGACTCTTCGTGACCCAATGGACCAGAGCATGCCAGGCACTCCTGTCTTCCACTGCCTCCCACGGTTTGGTCAAAATAATGACAAAATTACTTCCATGTAACAAGTTACTTCCATGTAAATCCACATAGGATTGCATTTAAAGACTATACCTGCAATTTGTTGTCCTTTAATAGTACTCCAAAATCTGCTGCCTAAAGCATACCTCACCATGCCTAATGAGAACCCGCTTATATCTTATTGAACTAATTAATGGCATAGGCCTGCTATTGCATGCATATTTTTTGATAAATAGGTACTGCTCTGGCAGGAAGGCAAACACCGTTTCCATGTGCTGCTCTGGTTCGCCAGAAGTGGCTTGGTCATGCTTGCCACATGACCGGAAGCTGTACGCCGGCTCCCTCAGCCAGTAAAGCGAGATGAGCACCACAACCCAAGAGTCGTCCGTGACTGGACCTAACAGTCAGGGGTCCCTTTACCTTTACCATCAATATAGTGGTATGACCAAACGTCAATAGAAAAATGCTTCTCTTCTTGTGCAGATATTGTGCACATCTGATTTGCTGACCTTTTATACAGACCTGGTTTGCACGTCACAATAAACCATAGTTAAGAACAAACTCTCGTTTAATGTGAATGTGCAGCATGTTAGTGCATGCTGCTTTGAAAGTCTCACTCTGATCCTCCCCCACTCCTGCTGTGCCACCAGGAAACAAGCCAGAGTCTGGCTTGTTGTGATATCCAAACATGGACCTGTGGTTTGTTTCTCTCCAAACAACTAGGAGCAGTAACCAATTCCTGCTCTTGGCTGACTCCTCATAATTTGTTTAGGGGAAATAAACCAAGTGCCTGGGTTTGGCTATTGCAACAAGCCAGACTTTGACTTATTTTCTGTTGGTGTGGCAGCAGCAGGAGGAGTGGGAAAGGAGCAGAGTGAGAACTTTTCAGTACAATGCTCAAACACACTGCATGCTCACATTAAACCAAGCTTGTGTGATGTGTGACTATTCTAGAAATGGAGCAGTGCAATGCATCAGGGGGCTATACATTGATAGAACAAAATTTAGCAAGGCAAACAGATTTAGCACAGATCTGCTAAAACCAGGAATTGAACTAACCCAATATTTATTTAGATCGTTTCCATACCACCCTTTACACAGGCCACTCTGCAATTTACAATATAGACAAGTAACTAGGAATACATAAAATCAATTTAAACACATACACAATCCATTAAACCACACAGCAACAAATAACTAAATTACTGTTACTTATAGTAACAGCAATCAGGTCTCTCTTCCTCCAAAAGCCCTTTGAATATTTTCAGGGGAATATGAATAATACCGAAATGATAGACATTCCTTCAATGGATGGTTCAATCTACATCCCTCAGATACTGTATTCATCTTAAGGAACCATCAATTGCTTCTATAATGTCCTCAAAAAGATTTCCATCACCACTCCTCTTAGCAAATTGTTTCCATGCCCCAGAACTCTTTTTGGCAACTTCTTTCTAGCGTTCCACTTAAATCTTTTGGATTATGGTTTGATCTTATTTGTTAATTGGCTTGTCCAGAGCTGACATTGTGGGCAATGAATGGTGATCCTTCGTAATGCAATGCTTCAGCATCATCACCAACAATCATTTCTTCATATTTTCTCTCCCAGGCTAAACAAATGCAAATCCTATAGTCTTTCCTCACATCATTTTCTCTAGACCTATGATTATTCTGCTGGATCTTTGGATTAATTCCAGTTCTCAGTGCCTTTCTTGACATGTGCTACCAGAACTCACAGTACTTCTGCAAAGGCTGCACAAATGCTAGTTGGGAGAAATACATCCTATGTCTTACTCTTGATTTCTCTATTAATGTACTCTGGGTCATGTCACTATTTTCTAGATCCTTTTCTGCACGATCAAGTAGATAGAAATAGATATGTCAAATGCTATCTGTGCCTTTGATTATTCTTGCAGAAGGACCTTGCACTTACCCTTATTAAATATCAGCCTATTTATTTTTTGCTTGGCTTTCCATTCTTTTGAGATAATTCTGATGGATTTTCATGTCCTCTAAAGTATTCTGCAAGTTTTAGAATAGTGCTTCCTATTCCGAATCATATGACTATATTAAATCACACTGCGGCTACAATGGAAGCTGGTTCGATTTCACTTATTATGCAGCTCATTTGAGGCAGGTGCTGAATCATTTACATCATGGGCACAGCCGGGAGGGCAGTTGCCCCCTAAATCAATAAAATACTTAACTAACTGAGGTTCTACGCCCCTAACATAAATCCTGACTTCGCTCATGATTTACATGCCCCCCCATTGCATTCGAGATTCCAGCCTACTGTGCTTTCATCAACAGTGTAAAATTACTTCCATATCGCTTAAACAGTTTCAGATCAAGTCACGTGAGAGATTGTCAAAGGCCTTATTTATCTCTACATATAACACTTGTCTTTGTACCTCTGTGTGCACTGCAAACTTTGCAAGGCGGAAAATCATTTATGCTGGATTTGTATATTTATCCTTTCCATATGGTTCCTTGAGAGGGACCGTACATGGTCCTGCAAGAAATATTTTGTATGATGCCATTTGTGCTATTTGAAAACACTCTCTTGAATCCCAGCCACATAACTATGCTGTTATTTCTCATCAAAGGAAAAAAAAATCTCATTTTCTCCCCCTCTCCAATCACACAAACATATTCTTTTATCTGAGAAGCACAATGTAATTGAAAACAAAGGGCTAGATCACTATCAAGTATTGTCATAGAACCATTTTTCTTTTCCTGGGCATTTATATTCCATTCCTTGGCTCTGCTTGCAGAGATTTGTCATCCTTGGCTTCAAGTATCATGGAGAGACAGAATACCAAAGCTGGATCTTTGTAAGCATCTAAATAAGCCATTTTAAAAAAGACAGTGTGATAGTGTGGCTTGTCCAGAATCTTTCCCAGGGCCATACTGAAGTACATCCAACAACTCAAGCTCACTTTGTACTGTACGGAACTGGTCCCTCCACAATGTGCTGCTTCATGCACTGCCGACAGTAGTGATCTCAGGACCAGCAGGAGCCAGAGCTCTGCAGGCCTAGAGGCTGCTCTCCAGACTTGCAAAAAGCTACTGTTCAACTTCCAAGCAAAACACAATTGAGTACAAAAGAGCCAAATCAACCAGTGCTTGCTGGATAATTTGCAAGAGGCAAAACCTGTGCTTGTTGGGACATTTGCCGTATTTTTCAGTATATAAAACTAGGTTATTTTATTAAAATATTATGCTAAAAACTTGGGGTCGTCTTATACATGGATAGTGGAGAGGTGGGACGGGCGATTGGTGGCTGCTGCGAGCAGGATATTGTCTGCGGTGTTTTTGCGGGTGATTGGTGGGTGCTGCAAGGTCCTCTGGCTATTGGCTGCTGCGGCAATTGGGAGGGTGATTGGTGCTTGCTTTAGGCAAGCAGACGATTGGTGGCTTCACCAATGTATGTGCGATTGGCTGTTGCATTCCTGCGGGTGAGTGGTTTTTGGCAACCCCCTCCCCAGAAAAGCTCAACAACTCTGGGCAATCTCCCTATTTTCTCTATTTGGAGTCCCAAAAAAGACTTATGCATGGGGGCTTCTTATACACAGAAAAATACAATATTTATTTTTAAACATCTGGACTTTTGGCAAGGGAGGCCGGAAAAAGCAGGTGGGAATGTGCCTGTCTATCTGTAAAGCTTCCTTACTCAGAATCAGGGGTGGGTGACAGTTGTGGTGTAGCAGAGCTCTTTGGAGGAGAGAGAATGGACCCCACTCCTTCACAGCTGGTCACAAGTTTTGGCCTCGATGGGCCGCAGGAATTGATGGGATTGCCCAGCAACTTTTAAATTCAAACTGGCCAATAGGGGTCATAGAGGAGGGCAGAGCCTGGGAGGTGGAACAGAGTAAGCAAGTCTTCACTCTGGTCTGCCACTGGAATATTTATGCCGGTTGTGCTTGGACCTGGCAGCGCAGTCAGTGGAAGACCAACCCACTCACCCATTATACTGATCCTTAGGCACCACTTTAGGAGGACATTGCTGTTGATCTAATTGGTCACCATATTCAGGGCTGGAAAGGAATTTGCCTGCAAACAAATTGGGCCCATCTGGGGGTTTGTCTTCCTAATAGCAATCATCACGACTTTCAGTGGATAAGGCTTGAATTCTTAGTCTAGCTTCCGGGGTGGGGTGGGGTGAGTTGTTGCATCACTCCTGCCCTTGTGCAGGCGCTATATCTCAGGGTACCCCGGTAAAGCAATCTTTGTGGAAGGTTCTGTCCTAGAGCCATAGAGAGAGGATGGGCCATAGACCTTCCAATGGTGGCCGGGGTGGGGAAAGCTTACTTGACCTGCATCTTGAGGTGGTCTGTAACTCAGGCATGACCTTGTTCAAAACTTCAGCCATTCAGGAGGAGGCTGGTGCAGGATACATGTTCAGTGCCTAAACCAAAGCCCACCTACATCTGTAATCAATAAAGTTATGGCCAATTTCCAATTCCAGAATGTTGCTGTGTCAATTTGTTTCATCTATTCACTACCTCACCCTTCCCATCCCTGAGAGCATGCTGCACATGGGTCCACAAATGCTACCTGACAACAATAACACATGTCTTAGTTATATCTCAACATAAAAAAAACTAAGATCATGGCCACTGAGCCCATCACCTCATGGCAAATAGAAGGGGAAGAAATGGAGGCAGTGAGAGATTTTACTTTCTTGGGCTCCATGATCACTGCAGATGGTGACAGCAGTCAAGAAATTAAAAGACACTAGCTTCTTGGGAGAAAAGTGATGACAAACCTAGATTGCATTTTAAAAAGCAAAGACATCACCTTGCCAACAAAGGTCCGAATAGTTAAAGCTATGTTTTTCCCCAGTAGTGATGTATGGAAGTGAAAGCTGGACCATAAAGAAGGCTGATCGCCAAAGAATTGATGCTTTTGAATTATGGTGCTGGAGGAGACTCTTGAGAGTCCCATGGGCTGCAAGAAGATCAAACCTATCCATTCTTAAGGAAATCAGCCCTTAGTGCTCACTGGAAGGACAGATCCTGAAGCTGAGGCTCCAATACTTTGGCCACCTTGTGAGAAGAGAAGACTCCCTGCAAAAGACCCTGATGTTGGGAAAGATGGAGGGCACAAGGAGAAGGGGACGACAGAGGACGAGATGGTTGGACAGTGTTCTCGAAGCTACCAGCATGACTTTGACCAAGCTGTGGAAGGCAGTGGAAGACAGGAGTGCCTGGCGTGCTCTGGTCCATGGGGTCTGGAAGAGTCAGACACAACTAAACAACGATAGGTTAGATAGCTGCAACATGCTCTATATAGGGCTATTCCAGATGCATCAGATGTTCCAAAATACAACTGCAGATGCTGGTGGGTGCTCACTCATGGGTTCACTTTACACCAGTCCTGAAACAGCTGCAGTTCTTACCAATTTGCTTCCAGCCACAATTCAAAATGTTGGTGATTTTCTAATGTCCTAAATGGCTTGGGGTGAGGATAATTTAGGGGTTACTGCCTTCTGTATAATTCTGATTATTCCCTTAAATCAGAGGGAGGGGCCCTTCTCTGTCTTGCCTAAGGCAGAAGCACAGCTGGATGGGACAAGAGAGAAGGCCTTTTCTGAGGTTACACCCAGATTATGGAACACCTTGCCTTTTGAAGTGCGGTTGGCCCCTTCACTAACAATTACAGAAGACCTGTTTATTCTAGGAGGCTTTTACTTCATGAAGCAGACCATGCTTGTATGGTTTTTCAACTGCTGGCCTTGTGTCTTTCTGCTATTGTTTTATAGAAATGCAATATATATTCTAACCTGCCCTGAATAGTGTTTTTGCACTCAAAGGGCAAGGCAGAAATGTTTAAATCTAAAGGCAGGAGAGTCACTTTTGAATGCTTTCCAACTGGAATTTCTTCCTTTCTCAGCTCTACCCTAAATAACTGATGACTCAACAGCTCTGTCTGCTCTCATTGCCTTTTCTTTGCTCCTGGGGACCTGCCAACTACTCTTGGATCTTAGTTTAGGCCTTAATTCATACAGATCTTAAGTCCTAGAAGACACTTGTTCTGTACTTCTAGAGTCTTTGGCTTGGGTATTACAAGTTGGAACGTCGCCTATGCTCCTGGTTTTCCATACTGGGACATTTATGCTGGAGTCTCGCCACTCTTCTGGGAAACTTGCCACACTATTGCAAGATTCTTGTTCTAGGTCTTTCCCAGGATTCAGGTTCTGGGTGTTAGCACTGTTGTTCATGGCCTTCTCTCTCTTCATAGTTTTTGCTTCTTGCATCATGGACCACACCAAAGAAATCCTGCAAGCTACTGAACTACATAATGATTTAAAGCAAAGCTGTTTTTCCCCTCAGGAGCACAAAGAACATTCCTGGTTTCTGCATTCTAGTCAAGTCATCTGCTATAAAGTATGTTCATTTTACAGGAAATAAAATAATTTGAATTTTAAGAAAATTCTCAGACTCTCCTTATCAGGAGGTTTTTAAGCAGAGGTTGGATGGCCATCTGTCATGTGTGATCCAATTGAGATTCCTGTGTTGCAAGGGGTTGGACTAATAATAATAATAATAATAATAATAATAATAATAATAATAATTTATTACTTATACCCGCTCATCTGGCTGGGCCTCCCCAGAGACACTGGGCAGCTTCCAACAGGAGATTTAAAACACAATAAAACATCAAACATTAAAAACTTTTCTAAACAGGGCTGCCTTCAGATGTCTTCTAAAAGTCAGGTACTTATTTCCTTGACATCTGATGGGAGGGCGTTCCACAGGGTGGGTGCCACTACCGAGAAGGCCCTCTGCCTGGTTCCCTGTAACCTCACTTCCTGCAGTGAGGGAACCACCAGATGGCCCTCAGTGCTGGACCTCAGTGTCCAGGCTGAACAATGGGGGTGGAGAAGCTCCTTTAGGTATACTGGGCTGAGGCCAAGACTGACTAGGTGACCCTTGGGGTCCATTCCAACTCTACAATTCTATGACCCTGGATACCACATTCCAAAGAAACAGCAATGCTGTTCTGCCTCAAACAAAGCTGCAGTTGTGCCAGCACAGACGTTATGTTTTCCCTGCAGCATTGTCCAGAAGAGCACTTTGTATAGAGGACAATTGTCCCTCATATTACTTTTCCAGCATTCTGCCCTTTTAAAAAGCATCTAAAAGCTTTTATGATTTGAGATTTATCAGACGCATCTCCTTAATTTCCAAGCAAGTCAGGTTTTTTTGTTTTGTTTTTGTTTTAAGCGCTTAATATAATTTCAGGTACTAAAACCATAGCGGTATGAGCCAAAAAATAAGACATGTCAGGGTGAAGTGACCCAGCATTTGTGCACACACATCCAATTCATAGGACAAAAGCTTCACTAACTCAGAAGTGTCAAGAAGAAATGGAAAGGAAGAGGGTGGAAAGTGCTGAATAAATACATAATAATGGGGATGTTGAAGTGGGTGCCAGCAATGTTGAATGATGGTCAAGGAAGGCCTTGTGTAAAACCTGGGGTTTGAAGATGACTTAGGTGCAGTGTGATGGCAGAAAGGTGCAAAGCAGCAGTCGGAGACGAGACACACGTACAAAGGTTCATCATATTCAGTCAGCGAAAGCTTAAGTGTTTTGAAAAGCCAGTGCAATTTTCTTCCTGCAACTGAACCTTACAATGGGAAAAGTAAGAGTAAGAAATACATAGGCCTCAAAACAAAGGTTTGGTAGCATCAGGAAGAGATGAGCTTTGGTAAGGGGAGGGGCTGAACAGAAGGCGAGAGGCTTTCTGCCCCCCACAGGAGAAAACTAAGGAAGCATTCCAGTCCTGGCTGACACATAGCAGCTGTGCAATTGTAATTGCTTAGAGTAAACATCTTCCACAGGGGACATCTTTAGCATGGCCTATGGGGCATTGTTTCTTTCCAGCATTTATTTGCCAATTCTGGGCAGTTCTGGGTGGGCAGATTGCTTTTGCTCTGCTGGTTGTCAGAGTCGCTCTGGGTGATGTCACTGGAGCAGCTGCTCAGCTGCAAGTATACTACTCTTTGCCTCGCAGGGGGTATAGCCTACATTACGAGCAATGGCAGGCTGGCTGGTTGGCTGGCTCCAATACGCTCCCAGCTCTGCAGCAGTTCTGGTGGTGACATGCCTTGTCAGTGCTCACCCCAGAGCAACATGACACACAGCTCTCAAAGTGGTGGAAAGAGCACTTTCCAGATGTGAACAATAATCCCTCCCCCCTCCCCAAATAAGAAGGGAGGCCAAATCCACAGCCAACTGAGTGCAGTTCAAATACATTTAAGGTCCACACTTTTAGGCTGCAGTCATTAATCTGCTTTCATTGAGATATAGCTATTTTGCAATCAAGAGAAGCTCAGCGTGACAATTCCAAAAATCTGGGTAGATTCAGGATCACAGTCCTCCTAACCACCGTTTAAAATTATGGTGTAACAGCCAGTATTTGCACAGCTACTGTGGTTGTGTTAAACGACAACCAAGCAACCCCCCTCCCCATTGCAACACACAGTTCCATTTGGGAACCATTAAGATGAAACCTAAAATGGTTGTGGGTGGAGGTGTCCCATGAAAACAAGTTTTCCAGCAGCTGTAGTTTCCCCCTACCTATATGCTTATTGATGATCTCAAATAACTCTAAAAAGGTGGTAAGACAGAGCCCATTCGTGAAACTGCTCAGGCAAATCTTCTGGATTGTCACTTTTTGCGATGACAAGAATTCCACTTTTCAAGATTTTGCATGATACCAAAAGTATGGAAAGATCAAATATACTGATGCTCATGGGCCTCAGTTGGCCTAAGGTTGTTGGTGGTTTAAAAAATAGATACTCTATTCAGAATACTGTCTACGGGTTCGTACATATTTGGGGAGTTAGTGTTTTCACAGTGGCTGCCTGCTTCTCACCTGATTTCCCAATGTCAAATAATTCTTCTACTGCAATTAGCTGAAGAAAATTGGTATTTTAAACACATTATCCAAAAAACATACACAGCTACTCAAGAACATAACTGAAAGGAGCCAGCTATTACAAGTATTTGTGCGTCCCTGTTGTTTATAATAAAAAATGTTAGGTTGAATACGCTCTAAAGCTTTGCCTGCTGTGACTATTTCACTATGTCTAGGAAGCAAAAAGACAAACAACAAATCAAGTGAACCATTAACAAATTGTTAGAACAATGAATATGGTTTCCGCCGCTAAATGCAATTTTATTTTGTGCTATTAGGCATCTGCAATGCACTGAGATGTCTGGAGCTGTCAAAGCCTAATAAGGGCAGCATATTTACTTCCTGTAATCCTTTCAATAATTTAGACGCAGACAATGTCTACCAATGCGCGTCTCGCTCTGTGTCAAAAGGTCAGGGGTTTGAGCCCCATTTTACATTGGTTTGCAACACACTGAAGGAATGAAGTGTTTGAGCTTTTGCTCAAAAATCTATATTGTATTTATATAAGGTCGACAACTGGGCCATTTTGAAATGCAAGTGTCCTTTTTGGTTTTTGGTTTTCCTCCTTTTTAAAGGTCTTCATTTGCACGAGTTTAAACAAATCATGTGATGTTTTCATTGATGCAAGATTTCTTCAGTAAAAGAAACAGTCTACTAGCACATCAGTTCTATCACCAACATTCGATGACAGCAGGACTAATGCCATCACTCAGTTTTTGTGACTAATATGCACATAATATCATTATTTTCATGGGGGTTGGGTGGGCTGGCCTGGTTGTTCTATATGAAAATATTTATAACATTGCATACTTAAGAACTGTGAACTTCCCCATGTTGTGGACACTGAAGACAGACAGTAGTCAATGAAGTCAACAGGGTCACAAGGGACCCTGAGAGAAATAAGAAGGTAGGAAAATGTTGTCTAATCCCATCATAGTGTTAGTATAGACAAGATTTATGCAAGCATGAGAAAACCCAGCAAGAATTCCCTTCCCCTGGCCCCAGGCAGTACCTTTTCCACAGAGGCTGGGGCACCGACTTTACGGGGCCAAGTTGACTTCACCTCCCTGCACCCCCCATATCTGTTGCATAGTTACATAACTTTATAACCTCCAACATTTCTCTGATGCAGACAGGAACATCCTAAGGAAAAGAGGGACATTCTGGGATCAAATCAGAAACCAGGACAGCTTCTGTAAATCCAGGACTGTCCCTAGAAAATAGGGACACTTGAAGGATCTGTGAAGTGTAAGTGTAACCTAGGTTGGAGCAGTTTCATATGTTAGAGAACTACAAGGTTGGAAATAAAAATAAAAATACTATCTGGTTGTGGAACTGGAGGAGTAGCAGGTTTCCTCCAGATTTTGAAGTACATTTGTGTAGCTAGAAAATAATAGAAAATCACTGTTACCTGCAGCATGGGTAGACTGTAGATGAGACATGAATATGCTGCCTGCCCATACTCTGAAAACCACAGTGCTGATTATGCTGTAAATTTACAGTGTAAATTTTACACCGTACAATTATTTCTTTGTGTTGTTCTCAAGGACAGCATCTGAATTCCAAGCTAGTCTCTCATTATGCAAGCACCGATAAAGCATGAGGAAGAATATTATTTCTGTAGGCTGTCTAGATGTATGTCCATTGCTTTGATCCTAGACTGGCGGCAAGAAGAAAAAAAAGAATTCTGTTCTAATTTTCTTTTAAAATTTGCTGCTTTTTTGTCTGAAGATCCACGTGGGTTGAACCCAGCATCCTTTCTGTTTTCCTGGGATAATGTCTGATTTGACCCACAGAATGCCACTCCCAGGCCCAACCAGCATTTTTTTAAATTGAAGCGCTGCCAGTCCTATTTATGCCAAGTAATTCTCTTTAGTGCCCTAAGCCACAGAGCTTCTCAGAAACAATTCATTCTGTGCAATGCAGTGCTCTTTGACTGAGTCAGCCACCTATTCCGAGCAGATAATGCAGTTTCTAAAAACAAACAGAACAGGGATATATTCCCAAGAAACTATGGATTGAGAGTCATGAAATATAAGCTTATTTTCCATTATCAATATATGTTCCCTAGATGGACCCAATGCAGCGATTGCCAGAACAAATTTTGGGGCATGCAGATAAAACAAGACAATATGTCAGTGTGCGGTTTGCAAAAAATCAGCTATGGAAACAGAATGCATACCACATGATTAAACTCTTGTGGCTGTTCCTTATTTGATGTGCCTGGGCTTAAAATATCCAGTGATAGCAGCAGTAAATCTCTATTTAGTTATGATGAGATAAGTGGATCTCCCTCTGTTCCTTCACCCTCTTCCCTTCTTCCCTCCTCCTGTCTCCCACTTTCCCTCTGTCAAATAATAACTTACTCATCCATGAGCATATTACGGTATTCGCTTTTCTGTTCTGTAGCATCAGAGTTTTATTTTTCATGGCGTTATCATGCCTTTAGGTACTTTTGAATGGTTGTTTTGGAAGCCTTATCAACATCATCTTATATCCTTATTTATTATGCTTTTAATTTGTAGCCAGTCTCTGAGGTGGCTTTGTATCTCTGTGTTATGAATGAGTGAAAGCTGCTTGCTAGTGATCTGCTAAATATGCTGTAACATTGATGGGTTTATTATCTATTTTCTGCATATGAAAATGGCAAGTATGGTTTTCCAGCCCAACCCAAAGCAGAATTAATTGCAGCTAACCATTTAGCGGTTTTAAATGAACCTAACTCTGCCTAGAATTACAGCCACTTATACACCCTAAATTTATTTATTCAAAAGGCATTTCTATTGGTTAGCCATCACAGAATGTTAAGAAACAGAGCACTCCTCTTCGTATGGCTGGACATGCGGCCTCTCAGCAAGCTAAATCCATTGAAACAGATGTGGATTTCTCATAGATTTTAATGAAATATAGCTTGTACTCAGAATGACCAGTCCCTTCAGCTTGAGTTTGAACTGACATTTGTGTTCTAAATTGAAGACCTTCTAGCTGAATTTCTGTTGCTCCCCGAAGACAGATGGGTGCTATATTCCAAGGTCTAGAGAGAGAATGCAGCCCATTAAATACCATCTAGCTGTTTTTCTAAACCTGTCAGGAGGCTAAAGATCAACCACCCAGCAGCTGCAGAGCTGGAGAAAGCTGGTGTGCTTCCATTGCCCTTTACTGGCTTCAGGCTGCAGGGAGATCAGAGAGAGACGTTGGTTTGTCCTTTACCTCATGCTGCATTTCAAACATATAGCAGAACGTCAAAACGCTCTTTGTTAGTCTCCCATCAGTCAGACAAAGCCATTCACAATAATATTTATTAACAATCAAATTTGTAATACTACACATTATTTCATTATTTCTTTTGTTTAGAGCACTGTGTAAGTATAAATAAATAAAAGGGTAAGATGTACTGGTGAATCAACCATTTGTTCAGCTAGCTGACTAGTCAGACCAGTCCCCCTCCCCATTTAAATTAATTCTTCCTGTCAAGTTTTCTGATGAGTCTCTCATCCTCAGTTCACCAGCAGTCCAGTCACAGTCATTTAGAGGGTGTTAAGACTAGCAGAAGAGTTTGAGGATGGAAAGGAAAATAGATCACCTTGTTAAGATTAAAGCAATAACTGAAGACAGATTCTCTGAAAATCTAGGCTGGGAAATAGTAATGCTGAATAATTTAGCGAAGGCATGATTCAGTTCAAATTACTCAACCAGTCCAAGAGCTCAGTTATATTTATGTTGAAGCTTAATTTTTAAGATGGGCAGAGCACTATGTCTGTAATTCACTGGTGAGGATGTATTTACGGTGCTGTGGTCACTTTGGGGCACCAAAGTTCAAGAGAGAGATTGGCAAATGGGAGGAGATTCAGGGGATAGTAAAGACATTGATAAAGCATTTGGAACAGAAGGCACGTGATTAAATGCTATAGGAACTGGATAGGTTTAAGGCGGGGGGGGGGGGAGAGAGAATGAAGAACTTGATTGAGATGATGAGTTAAGAGAAAAACCTTAAATGCATATGATGTAATTCCACTGTTAACAGTAAGTGGATCTGGCTCCTCAGGGAAACCATATGTAAGCCATTCTCCATTTTTGGAATAATAGCAGGATATGTGTAGTTGTTTAATTCATAATCAGAGCATTGTTTACAAGGGTCAGTGAATTCTGGGTGGCTTTGACGGCTAGCCAAAAGTTCATAATCACCTGACAGTGTCTTGCTCGTAACCTCCTGCTGTACCTTTGAAATGCAGCATGAGGTCAAAGATAAACCAAAGTCTCTCTGCAATCTCCCTCTAAGATGAAGCCAGTGGAAGGAAGTGGAAGCACACCAGCTTTCTGTGGCTCTGCAGCTGCTGGGTGGTTGATCTCCAGCCCCCTGGCAAGTTTAGAAAAAAATATTTCCATCCATGTTTAGCGGTGGGGACAGAGCAGGGGTGACCCCTCCTGCTTTTCAGCTCCACAGTTGGAAAGAAGCCTTGGGCTTGTTGCACTCTCTAGAGCCATGGTTCCCAACGTGGGGCAATTTGATTTTTAGGGGGGGGGGTAATTCGAGAATGAGTTATTAACAGTTAATGGCCTTTAGGCTTCCTCCACGTGAACAGGAGTTCACTTTTTGAATAGGTAAAAGGTAAAGGACTCTGGACAGTTAAGCCCAGTCAAAGGCGACTATGGGGGTTGCAATGCTCATCTCGCTTTCAGGCCGAGGGAGATGGCGTTTGTCCACAGACAGCTTTCTGGGTCATGTGGCCAGCATGACTAAACCACTTCTGGTGCAATGGAATACCATGATGGAAACCAGAGCACACGGAAACACCGTTTACCTTCCCACTGCAGCGGTACCTATTTATCTACTTGCATTGGCGGGCTTTCGAACTCCTAGGTTAGCAGGAGCTGGGACAGAGCAACAGGAGCTCATCCCATCATGGGGATTCAAACCGCCTACCTTCTGATCGGCAAGCCCAAGAAGCTCAGTGGTTTAGACCACAGTGCCACCCAGGTTCCCACTTTTTGAATAAAAAGAATTATATGTCATGGGGGGGTCAGGATTTTAGAGATTCTTAGGTGGGGCATGGCCAAAAAAAGGTTGGGAACCACTGTGAGTCTTGTTGATCCCTCTACAGAGTGAGGCTGGCAAACAAGACTGTTGCTCATGTATCTAAAAGTCTTGCATTAAAAAGAGGGAACAACTGTATTGAGGCCTCATCCTATGGATGTCTGTGCAAGCCAAAAGTCCAGAAGATCTGGATTCATTGTTGTGACGTGCTATTCCCTTATACTAATACATACCTTGCTGTCCTGTCTCAGACCAATGGAACTGCATTTGTGCAAGACTTGTTTGTGTCAACAGTGTTGTTTGTATTAGCCGGGTCTTTCACCCACTGTTTATGTCCATGCTCTTGGGCAACCAAATGATTATCAATATTAATTTGAAAATATCAGCATGGAGTCCCAGAGCCGCAATTACCTGTCTGGCTACACTTCTTTTATGTAGTATGCCAGCAAGTCTGTACTAGTTGTAGCAATGACTCCCTGCACATCAGATAAGCTGCAAAAAGCAGGAAGTCATGAAGTCTAGTCCAAAAGGTAGGTTCATCATGCACATTATCAACTCAAGGACAGGCTAAAGTCACATCAGCTCAGCAACAGAATGCCAAAAGCACAAGGTGTTTTGCACAAGGATCTTAGCAGAACAGGTAACTTAAGCAAGTCAGAAAGATGGGAAAGGATACAGATTTAAATTGCAGCCACAGAGATTATGATCTAATAAATTTGTGAAGTATCCTTCCCTGAAGGTTTATAAAAGGATACCAAACAAGCAAGTGAAATGTTTCCAAGTATAGGATTAGACAATATGACTTTTATAATGCATTTTATTTTGTGTTTTTTATGATCAGATGGATCAGTTGGTGGCAATGTTAGAGGCTCCATTCTCTATGAAAAATACAGCATTAACTTCCACTAAAAGAAAATACTTCTTTAAATAATTTAAAAAGTGATGAATGTTTTAAGAATACTTTCATTTATGTGCAGCATCTGTGAAAGCTGACAAACCAATTGCACCAGAAGAAGGAAGGTGTCCTCATATAACAGGGCACTTTGGGTTTTGACGTGACTTACATGCCCATCTTTGAAGCCAAAATAAGGAAATGTGTTTTCCAACACTTTGCTTCATTCAGAATGCTGTCTTCAGACTGTCACTAATTTTTGAGAGGGAATCTAGCGTATACTGGAACTTCAGATTTGGGCAGCTCTGTTGCCCTAGCACAAAAAAAATCCACTTTAGAAAAGAATCAGATTTTTTTGTGGTTTGGAAAGTGATGGGGAAACAAACTAAAAAGTGTGGGATGAACCACTGGGAAGTGGAATAAATACAAAATGAATGTAGGAGAAATATTCATTGTATAACCGCCCTGCAAACCAATCAGAACAGATGCTACATAAAGACCAGATACACTCTTAACCTCTGTGGAAGTAAATTGGGATGAATGCTAAATAAGCAGGTCATATGGAGGGACTCGTACACAAGATATTGGAATTAGGGAGCCCTGCTCAGAGGGTACTCCTGTTGGTTGGAAAAGGGTGCCACTTTTGCAAACTCCCAGTCAAGATCACACACCTCCTCCCATATTGCAGACCCTCTGGAACAGTGTGGTGTTGGGGGCTGTAATAATAATAATTTTTGATAATAATTTATTACTTATACCTTGCACATCTGGCCGGGTCTCCCCAGCCACTCTGGGTGGCTTCCAGCAGGAAATTTAAAAATAAAATAAAACTTCAAACATTAAAAACTTCTCTAAGCAGGGCCGCCTTCAGATGGCTTCTGAAAGTCAGATAGTTGTTTATTTCCTTGACATCTGATGGGAGGGCGTTCCACAGGGCGGGCGCCACTACCGAGAAGGCCCTGTAGCGACAGAGAGGAATGGGCAAGCATTCCCTCTCCCCACTAGCAGTATCACTATGGTGGATTGCAAAATGTTTGTGGATGGAAGATGCTTGATCCAATAAAATATCTCAAACAGGCTTCAAAACAAGTGTGGCATCCATTCTACATTCATACGGTCCTGGCATTCCCTGCCCTTCTGCACCACCCACACGGAGCAGTGTTCACATTCATTTTGTATTTATTCCACTTCCCAGTGGTTCATCCCACTTCAAGGACTAGAGCAAATTCCTTGTTTCGTGCTACATCTTTAGAGAAGATGCCTTCCGCCCTGTTCTGCTGCCATTGCATGGAGCTGTACAGAAAATCATGCACAGCGATACCACCCTCCGTTTACACATGTTCTGTTTGCCATCCCAAAATGGGGATGTGCTGTTCTGCTTTCAGCTGAAGAACATTTCTCCATACCACACAAGTAGCTGCGGGTTTCAAGCTTCTCAGATTCTTGATGGCTCCCATCCAAAGGTTTCTTATGACAGCTAGAAATCTCTTCATGTCCCTTGGATCTTCTTGCACTCCCACAAAGAGCCACCTGCTCCATTTTGGAGCACACTGGGATTAGCTGAGTGACAAAAGCAATTATTCTGCAGTAGATGAATGGGTTTTAGTGGACAATTGGCAAACATAACAGAAGGACTTGTACTGTCACCTTAACTAGAGATGTGTGAATTCTTACTTCACGATCCCAT
Organism: Podarcis erhardii; assembly: GCF_964252035.2. Taxonomy (NCBI): domain Eukaryota; kingdom Metazoa; phylum Chordata; class Lepidosauria; order Squamata; family Lacertidae; genus Podarcis; species Podarcis erhardii. Next base: position 73,704,999 of record NC_138497.1, on the reverse strand, counting down.
GCATAGCCCAAATCTGTCCCTTGTCCCATTAGAGACATACAGATTTTTTATAGGATTTTATGCTCTCTGAATATTTACTGACCAGTATTATTAACATTTTCATCCATCCCCACACCTAGGTCTGGTACTAAGCTGCTAGTTGTGTTGCTCATTGCAACTCCCTCATGTCACCAGTTTCCAGAGTGATTGCCTACAAAACACTAAGGGACATTTAGTGATTTTTGTTTTGCCCACCTCTAAATAGTAAAGTCTGCCATTGTGGGAGAACCAGCTCATGTATGGTTCTGATAGCTGGCAGGCTTCCTCCCTCTTCGAAGGGGTGACCATGTCTGCAAATTGCATTAAATTATGACAGGGAAAATGTCACAGACTTTCTTTAACAACACAACAACATCCCACCCCCAAACAAAACTTTAATAAAAATGCTGGAAGGATCTGCTAGCAATTTAGCAGGTTTAATCCCGCTGGAGGAACTCCTTTGCCTGCAAATTTCATACACTTATGTGAAAAGGAAAGAAGTTATACCCATTTTTAGATTCCGCATGGGAAGAGCGAGCTTGAGATTTAACAACGCTGATTCAGACCCTAATAACAACTCAAATTAGAATGATACAGTGCTACAGATACAAGGCAAATCCTGTGGTCAGTGCACACCCCTATCTTTTATTAAGCAGATATCTTACATATTCCCTTTTGTTTGGAGAATGGGACTTTTTACTTGGCCAAGTATAGGTGGTTTGTTGCTATAGTAGCTAATTGTTAAAGATGTCACATGGAAGCAGCTGCATCAGAATAATGTTGTTACAGTAATATATCTATCTATCTATCTATCTATCTATCTATCATCTATCTATCTATCTATATCTGTAGAACTCAAGACTATTAATTAATTTGCCACGAAAACTGATGGTGCATATAAGATGGGAGGGCCAAATTTAGGATGCCAGAATATTCCGAACTCATACATAAATTAGAATTTAGATAATTTCTCTGAGATCCCGAGGGTTAACCTTAGTTATCCTCTGAAAGTATCTTTCCATATATTGCAGTGGCTTGAGCTACTTGGTATGGATTTGCAAGACTGAGAAACAACTTAAACAATTTTCATTATTTTAGCTATTTACTTGAGAGTAAAAAAGAAGAAGTGGTCTTTCCACATGAGGTTTTATCAAGAAGTTCCAGTGCACTTCTGGATATTGATTTATTGCCGCTTAGACGTAGCTAACATTTCAAGTAATCCATACTGGTTTAAATTTACATTGGGTCTTTTAATAAAACCACTCGCACCCTGGGGATTTTTCAAAGGGATAAACACCCAAGATTAATCAGCCCAGGCACAGTATGTCGTTAACGTTTAAGCACTGTTCATTGCATGTATTTGTGTGTGTGTGTGTGTGTGTGTGTGTGTGTGTGTGTTTTAATAAAATGAACACAACTCTTTAGCCTCCCTATTAAATAGCCATTGAACAAATACTTCATTCAGGACAGAATCCTATGGTTCTATGGAGAGAATCCCGGGGATCATAGAAGTTTGTGGATCTCCTTCCCTATAGGTGGAAAGGGATATCTGTGGGTGGAGCCAGATGTCCACTCATAAAACATTCTTTGTGCAACTTTGAACATGTGATTATGGCTGCACTGTTGGTAAATGAGAGCCGAATGAAGGGGAAAGGAGTGTGTCAGGGACATGTGTGTGTGTGTGTGCGCGCACACGCGTGCGCACACACACACATGTGCGTGCATGTGTTTAGAAGGTTGTCCCTGTTCCAGAACATGGAACAGCCCTAAACTTGCAGAATCAGAATGAAAGACTTTCTCTGCCATTCATCTGGAAGTAGAATCACTGTGGCAAAGTGGAATAAGATGCTGAGTTTAGATTCTGGTATGCTCTTGAGCAGAACATGTATGACCTTGAAATAAATTAAAAAATTAAAAAATTGTCCAGTAGCACCACTGGGTATAAGATTTCGTGTGCATGTACACTTCTTCAGAAGCAAGGGATAGTATGGAGAGACCTGGTCTGAATAGAGATATTGTATTCTTGTCTCATTACATATGCTAAAGCTATTTTTGGTCATCTGCATACTATCCCTTGCTTTTTCCTATAGGACTAATTGCAGTCGTTAACAGTCGTCAACAGGTTTACCATACCCATTGAGTCAATCACCCATCTACTACTACTCTTTTGATAAAAACCCCACCCACCCTCCCACTATATATAAGGGTCTGGTGACTTCTGTTTCAGTGTATCTGAAGAAGTGTGCATGCACACCAAAGCTCATACCAATAACAAACTTAGTTGGTCTCTAAGGTGTTACTGGACTATTTTTTTATTTTTTTATTCATTTCTACTGTGTCAGACCAACACGGCTACCTATCTGAATGTATGGCCTTGGTCAAACCAAATCACCATCTTCATCACAACATCTTGCAGGCTCGTTGTGAAGATGTGTGTGTGAAGAGAGACAACATAATACCGTTGTTAGAATGTCAAACTAGAACTAAGGAGACCTAATAATAGATCTTAGCCAGGGCAGAATGGTTTCTTTTGCTGTTTTAAAAGAACACAACAAGCTAATCATCCTTTTTCCCCAAGTGGATGTCTTGCATTTGTTGCGGAAGTTGTGAAAAGATGTTTAAAATGGACTGTTCCTCTAGCAAAGCCACTATGATTTTGACCTACCATTAGCTAGGGAAATCTAACAGTTCACATTAATAGCTGTGTCTGCTTGCTAAATATCAAAACAATTACATAATAGAATGCCAGTGGTGTCTCTGTACTTTATCTGCAGCAGTGACATAACTGCCTTTTATGCAGCTCACTGAAATTGGAGATTTATTGCTGCTTCTTTTTTCAAAGGGCCATTACCATGTAATTTTAACTTACTCTTATTAAAGGGCTTACATCATAAGCAATTACTGGAGAAAACCTTGGAGCATAGATTTATTCAAAATTTTATAGCATGATTAATTTGAGTGTGATGCCATACATAAATCACATCTGAAGGAAATGAGAATTCACCAAGGCCAGATCCTGTTATCCTTTGTTCTGTAGTGTGTGCCAGTGAAATTATTGGGGTTGTCTGTGGAGTAAAACAAACTCCACAAACACTTTTGTATGATGCTGCAGTTCTATACCCACTTACAGTACTTGCCTTGGAGAAAGCCACATTGAATTCAATGAGACTTACTTCTGAGTAGGCATGTATAGGACTGCACAGCAAAAGTCGCAGGACCTTCCAAAATATTCATATAATCAAGGGTGGGAATTAAATAATATTAACATAAAGTGACCTGGAAGAAGGAGAAGGGCAGTGTGTTTTGAATTAAGACAAAAAGCAATCTGTACTGTACTGACTAAATTCATGAATGTTTAGAATTTGATCTGGAATGAGCTAAGAAAAATATTTTTAAATTCATTCTAAAATTGATTGCATTCACAAACAATTCAATGTATATTTGAGTTGATTAAGTGATTCCACAAATGCATATTGAACATCAACTGAAAAAGCATTGGAGGGGAAAGGTACATTCATACATTCTGTGGGCCTTTTGATGCAGGCATATGATATATTGAAATAAGGAGAATTCAGCATAACAAAGCTCCATCACTAGTGAAGAAGACTAAGCCTTCTGCACAAAGATATAATTTTATCATAACAAAGTACAATAAATTCTGCTTTCGTTTAGCATTTCTAGCCTTGCTTACACAGCTGTCCCAGCTCATAATTGCTATATTCAACCATTTCCATTTTAGCCGCCAATCACAAAGCCAACATGTTCCACTATGACATCCATCTGCAGTGTATCTCTCTTTAAATAGTGGCTGGTCTGCAGGCAGGAAGCATGATGAAAGCTGACAATATGGATTTAATAATTCAGCGTGCAGAATAATCTGCTATCCAGTGAAAAATCGGGATTTCAGGTGTCTCTTTTTTATTTCATGCCATGCATTGGTTCCACCTGATTTTAAATTGCATTCTATCTACTATTCCAACATACATATCCTGTCATCTGCATTTGAATGAATCACCTACTTACATAATGTAATATTCAACAGAAGAAACCAACTCAGTCTTGCAGAAATGTTTCCTCCTGTATTTTTAACATGTAGAATTGGAAAGGTAATTGCACAGCCCTTAAAATGACATATTGCTGTTTTATTCAAAATGAAATATTTTAAGGGAATGATCCTTTGCATTAAGTACAACTTTTCAGGTTTGAACCCTGTGTATTGATTTTTCTCAACACTCACCAGTTCTTGAACAAACACAGCACTCAGCAATGCTGTGGTCACAAATTTCCTGAACTAAAATGAAATAAAGATAGTAGAATGAAATAGGACACCCATATTTGACAACACTTCAAAACCAGATGCCTGTTGCTTGTGGCTCTTGTCAAGACATGGTTTTTATATATTCAGGTCAGAATTCTGGTGAATGTTGACCTTTGTATGCAAGTCATATAAGGTGAGATTTTCTGGTAAATGTCCGATTCTGTAATAGGGAAATGGTGATAAAATTACTCTGTTCTCAGCTGCTCTCAGTGGCAAATGTTGCTAATGTCAGTTTGCATCTAGAGAGACATGGCCTTCTGCAAATAGCAGGATTCCTTCTGTTTGTGGAGGAAGCTCTGATCTAGTGGAAAGTTCCACTGGAGGTGGAGGCTGTGGCAAGGGTGGTGATTTTTGCCGATTCCACTTTCCCTTGGCAGCCCCCACTGCCTCCTTTCATGCTGTTGCAAAGGGTCTCCCAATCCTCTGGCTTTTCAGGATCCACAGAAGGCTGAAGGGAGAATCCACAAAAAAATTCTCTCCCGCTTCCTCCTGTGAACAGAACTCCACTCATGGGAGAGCAGGATCCAACCCATGACAATTTTCTAGGATTTCTTACTTACTGGCTAAAAAGATAGTAACAACTGGTAGATGTCAACAACCACCAAATACCGTATGTATAAATTATGCTTATTTAACTTTAACTTGTCAAGGCAGCTTTGTTTTAACTCATAATATATAAATGTATCTATCTTTTAAGCAATGCTTTCACTTCAAGTGATCTGTTTTTCTGCTTTACACCCATGAGACCCATTTTCTCTCTCTCCCTGACATAAATGGGAATATTGGCAGCAAACTTTGTGACACAATCAGCTTGGGCCTATTATTCTCACGCTATAAACACAACACAACAATACATGTAATTTTTTATGATTATTTACTGCTTGCTTCCTAGGACCATAAATATAAGATGCTGAGTAATTAATTGCTTAAAATTCTACAAGGAAGGCTCAAGCAGTATGTGGACCGAGAACTCCCAGAAGTGCAAGCTGGATTTTGAAGGGGCAGAGGAACCAGAGACCAAATTACAAACATGCACTGGATTATGGAGAAAGCTAGAGAGTTCCAGAAAGACATCTACTTCTGCTTCATTGACTATGCAAAAGCCTTTGACTGTGTCGACCACAGCAAACTATGGCAAGTTCTTAAAGAAATGGGAGTACCTGATCACCTCATCTGTCTCCTGAAAAATCTCTATGTGGGACAAGAAGCTACAGTTAGAACTGGATATGGAACAACTGATTGGTTCAAAATTGGGAAAGGAGTACAACAAGGCTGTATATTGTCTCCCTGCTTATTTAACTTATATGCAGAAATCATCATACGAAAGGCTGGGCTGGATGAATCCCAAACCGGAATTAAGATTGCTGGAAGAAATATCAACAACCTCAGATATGCAGATGACACAACCTTGATGGCAGAAAGTGAGGAGGAATTAAAGAACCTTTTAATGAGGGTGAAAGAGGAGAGCACAAAATATGGTCTGAAGCTCAACATCAAAAAAAGGAAGATCATGGCCACTGGGCCCATCACCTCCTGGCAAATAGAAGGGGAAGAAATGGAGGCAGTGAGAGATTTTACTTTCTTGGGCTCCATGATCACTGCAGATGGAGACAGCAGCCACAAAATTAAAAGACGCCTGCTTCTTGGGAAAAAAGCACTGACAAACCTAGACAGCATCTTAAAAAGCAGAGACATCACCTTGCAGACAAAGGTCTGTATAGTTAAAGCTATGGTTTTCCCAGTAGTGATGTATGGAAGCGAGAGCTAGACCATAAAGAAGGCTGATCGCCGAAGAATTGATGCTTTTGAATTATGGTCTGGAGGAGACTCTTGAGAGTCCCATGGACTGCAAGAAGAACAAACCGATCCATTCTTAAGGAAATCAGCCCTGAGTGCTCACTGGAAGGACAGATCCTGAAGCTGAGGCTCCAATACTTTGGCCACCTCACGGGAAGAGAAGACTCCCTGGAAAAGACCCTGATGTTGGGAAAGAATGAGGGCATAAGGAGAAGGGGATGACAGAGGACGAGATGGTTGGATAGTGTTCTCGAAGCTACCAGCATGAGTTTGACCAAACTGCGTGAGGCAGTGGAAGACAGGAGTGCTTGGTGTATTCTGGTCCATGGGGTCACAAAGAGTCGGACATGACTAAACAACTAAACAACAACAATTAATTGTCATTTTAAACTTAGGCTGATGCAGAAGTGTGTTCTGTATTAAAATGTGATATTAGGAAGGGAACAAAAATGGGAGGAATGTTTTACTAGGTACCAAGTATTCACGTGAAATTTATTTTAACGGCCAAATATTTACAGGAAATGTAAACAAAAGATACAGCTAGAATAAAAATGCTTGACTTAACACATGGACACAGTGGCGTAGCGTGGGGGTGCAGGTGGGCCCGGCCGCACCAGGTGCAACATCTGGGGGTTAGGGTTAGGGGGTGCAAATCCACGGGTTAGGGGGCGCAAATCACCTGCCTTGCCCCGGGTGCTGACAACCCACGCTACGCCACTGCATGGACAGAGGTGAAGGAATGAAGAGAAGAAACTGGAGGAAACTAAGAGGATACACCACTCATTGACTGAGCTTTGTTGCAGTTTCTCAAAGTAGCAGAGACAAGAAACTGGAGGGTGGAAAAGGCTCAAGTCTGTTCAAGCATTAGCTTGCACCACAGCGACCGAAGAATCATCTTCTACTTGGAAAGTGATGTCTCCTTCCTTCTCTCCTTGAACTAACTTTACAGGGTTAGTTCTACTGTTCTCCATCAGTGCCTGGGCTAATACAATCTGCCCTGAGATTGGTAATGATGAATCGGGTCCTCCCTTAATGAGAGCATGTATTGCGGTGAGACCTGGAAAACGGACACCCTGTCTTGTGGGTGGGTACGTTTGGACAGCCACAACACCCAATTGGTAGGTCCCTCAAAGCTGGGTACAATCTGGCCAATGGGACGCAGTCTAAACGGTTCAAGGGACCTATTTATGCCCATGCAGGTGACCCAGAGCTTTCTCTTTCAGCGGGTGCATTTGGAACACCTGCCCACCTGTCCCTGCTTTTAAGGCTTTGCTCTTGACCTTGCTATGCCATCGTGTGTCGTCTGTCATTGGGACAGGGGCACGGCAGGAATTTTCCCCATTTGGCTGATTGGCTGCTGCCATTTGGGTTTCACCTGCCATGTTGCAAATCATCACAACTTATAAGGTTGCGGATAGGCTCTAGTTCAGGTGATAGGGATGAGAGAATGCTCTCGCCATCCCTATGTGAAGGGTATTCCGTTAAAGGAATCCAGGGACTCAATGGTTTGGTCAACCCCTGAGAGGGGGTTGTGGCCATGCCTGAGTCCAGGGGGACATTTGGGTGGCAGAGTCAGCCTGTTCCCGGCTTTCCACTTATCCAGGTGTTCACCCTTGGCTGACCTATGCTGGAACCCTGGGTCAGCGCTACCTGCATGGCAGGGAGCTAGTCAAACCAGAGCCTATGCAACCAGTCACTTTCTGTAATCAATAAAGTTGTGGCTTAAATTCTGCCCAAAACCAAAATTTGAGTCATGTGTGAATTTATTTAGGGGGGAGGTTTCTGGGTCTGAACATGCAAAGGACAGACTAGAACTTCTTAAAATAAATAAAAATAAATTCATCATAATGAATAGTCGGCAGCATAGAGTGTAAGAGGCTATCGATGGCTGCATCACATATCCCAGAATTGTTTAGCTTTTGCACAGCTGCTGAAGCTCCTAGCATGAGGCAGCTGCATCACAAATAGGCTGGTGCCCCACTAATGCTGTAGCACCAGTGACTGTGAGGTATCGCACTGGAATGGTGTCAGATCCCATTTATGATCATTAGGTGATGAAATGTTCTCTCACTCAGGAACTGAAAGCCTAGCCCTTCATTCTCTGAGCAGTTACACTGCAGGATCTTATGGGCTAGGTGCATTACAAAAGAATGCGAAGATCCAAATCGCCTTGTCAAAAACAGGTCTTCCCAAGTGGTTTTATGAATCAAGTTGTGACATCCAGGTTTTTCAGTCTAACATTTCCAGATTGAAAAGACTGTTGCATTTTTATTGTATTGTTTAAGATCCAAAGAATCATAGACTTGTAGAGTTGGAAGGGACTGCAAGGGATATTTAGTCCAACCCCCTGCAATGCAGGAATCTCAATTAAATCACCTATGACAGATGGCCACCCAACCTCTGATTAAATACCTCCAGTGAAGCAGAGTCGCCCACCTTCCAAAAGAGTCTGTTCCACTATCATACACCTCTTACTGTCAGAAAGTAGCTCAGTTAAGTAGATTTTTTCCCCCATCAAGAAAAAGTCTTTTTTTATTTTAACAAATGTTGTATGTTCAGAGTGCAGGGGGTCTCTGGATTTGGCTCCAGAAACATGCAATGATAAGAAAAGTATCTGCCCACATATATTGCCCTGTGGAAAAGTTCACAATGTAAACCGTGCAGAAATGTCTGAATGTGTAGTGAGCCAGAATGAAAACAGCTAGAGGTTCCATTGTTGCTATTAGTAGGAGTTAATCACCGGTACTGGTTAATAACAGATATTATTTGCAATAGTATAATGAGATCATACACAAGCTGCTTGAGGTTGTTGATTTACACATGTATTTAGGCTTTTAACCCACTATGTCCTGAAAGCTTATGTATATATGTTTAGTTTTTGAATTGTTAGCATATCATGTTGTTAAAGAGCACAAGGAACACATTGTATTATGGCGTTAGCTCGACCAAACATACCCCATGGCAGGACCATCTACATTCCAGCTTACATCCCTACACATGCATGCACACACACATACATTAAAAAGGATCAAACTACACGTTAGGTCAATCTACTAAAGTGAAGCTGCACCACAAAAAAAGTTGTTGCAAACCTCAGGACAGACAGAACCATTTAAAAACAAAAATACAGGAACTAAAATTATGGATTCCTGGCCCCTCCACCAAAAAGCTTGGTCAATAGAGTTCATAGTGCTACTTTATGTGTCCCTATCATTGTATGACTTGCCTCATGCTTCTTTTTTTCACACAAAGTAACATTAGCCGTCTATACCAAGAAAGGTCTTGGTAAACTGTCCTAATCATAAACTTCAGATGTATATTTATATCCACTGCTGTTGAATCACAGCCTCTCTGACTGTCATGCTACTTGATGTAACTCAATGCTACCAAAATAATCTGGAGATTATAGCTAGAACAAAGGAATGTGAGAAAGAGTGATATGTCAAGTTCCTTTGAAGGATAAAGTGAAAATCTGATTACTTGGTGAATTTCCTATTCTCTTTTACATTTTTCTCCTCAATTTGCTCCTTGAATAAGTAAGGTGTATATAGTGGGGTGGGGAGTATTTGACCCCCTGCTAAATTTGCCCATTTGACCTCTGATGAAGAAATGACCAGTCCATAATTTTAATGGTAGGTTTATTGTAGCTGTGAGAGACAGAAGAACAACAGGAAAACCCCCAGAAACCCAAAAGACAAAAGTCAGAGATTGAGGTGCATTACAATGAGTGAAATAAGTATTTGATCCCTTTGCAAAAGATGACTGTACTTGGTGGCAAAACCATTGTTGGCAATTACAGAGGTGAGACGTTTCTTGTAGGTGGCCACCAGGTTTGCACACATCTCAGGAGGTATTTTGTCCCACTCCTCTTTGCAAATCCTCTCCAAGTCAGTAAGATTTTGAGGCTGATGTGTAGCTACTCAAACCTTCACCTCCCTCCACAGATTTTTGATGGGATTAAGGTCTGGAGACTGGCTAAGCCACTCCAGGATCTTAATGTGCTTCTTCTTGAGCCACTCCTTTGTTGCCTTGGCCATGTGTTTTGGGTCATTGTCATGCTGGAATACCCATCCTCAACCCATTTTCAATGCCCTGGCTGAGGGAGGGAGCTGCTCACCCAAGATTTGACGATGCATGATCCTGTCCAACGTCCCTTCAATGTGGTGAAGGTGTCCTGTCCCCTTAGCAGAAAAACACCCCCAAAGCATAATATGTCCCCCTCCATGTTTGACGGTGGGGATGGTGTTCTTGGGGTTGTAGGCAGCATTTCTCCTCCTCCAAACATGGCAAGTTGAGTTGATGCCAAAGAGCTCGATTTTGGTCTCATCTGACCACAACACTTTCACCCAGTTCTCCTCTGAGTCATTCAGATGTGCATTGGCAAACTGCAGACGGGCCTGTACATGTGCTGTCTTGACCTTGCGGGCTCTGCACGATCTCAGTCCTTCATGGAGTAGTGTCTTACCAACTGTTTTCATGGTGACTATGGTCCCAGCTGCCCTGAGATCATTGACAAGTTTCCTTTGTGTAGTTCTGGGCTACTTCATCACCATTCTCATGATCATTGCAACTCCATGAGATGAGATCCTTCATGGAGCCCCAGACCGAGGGAGGTTGACAGTTATTTTGTGTTTCTTCCATTTGCAAATTATTGCACCAACTGTTGTCACCTTCTCACCAAGCTGCTTGGCAATAGTCTTGTAGCCCAGTCCAGCCTTGTGCAGGTCTACAATCTTGTCCCTGACATCCTTGGACAGCTCTTTGGTCTTGGTCATGGTGGCTACATTGGAATCTGCTGGATTGATTGCATCTGTCGACAGGTGTCTTTTGTACAGGTACTGTAACGAGCTGGGATTACAGGTAAGACCTCTCCCTTACAGCAGGTGCTTCTAATCTCAGCTTGTTACATACAGTGAAGATACCAGGTAGCTTGTCATCTGGCTGGTTGATAGGGGATCAAATACTTATTTCACTCATTATAATGCACATCAATCTCTGACTTTTGTCTTTTGGGTTTCTGGGGGTTTTCCTGTTGTTCTTCTGTCTCTCACAGCTACAATAAACCTACCATTAAAATTATGGACTGGTCATTTCTTCATCAGAGGGGAAATGGGCAAATTTAGCAAGGGATCAAATACTTTCCCCCCCTCACTGTAAGAGTGTCAAGCTTCTCCTAAACTTTAAGCCCACATGGCACTCTCATGTGAGATCGATTCTGGCACAGTGGAAGGCAAGAGACTCATGGAAGTTTTGTTTAAGCATAGGTCATGGGGCATTACATTAGGTACCATGACTGGTATTAATTTTCATAAAATATCTTACTCCATTAGAATCATGGAAGGCCATTATTTTAACAAAGAACTCTTTGTTGCAGAGGAAAACCCCGTATTTCCCTAGCTTTTAAAACAGAAAATTTTAATATAACTCTCTAATAATTCTTACCTATGCCCTTTCCTCCATCATAAATAAATGAAATGAAAGGCTCCTTTGGAGACCCATAAAGCAATGAAGTTGCTAATTCTTTTTGCCCTTGTTCCACTCTTTTCTCTTTTGTTTATCTTCCTCTTCTCTCTTTTGAATCACATCTTCCTGGTCACCTCTCGTCACTCTTCCTGTCAGTAAAATATTTTCCTTGCATTGGAACTGCTCTTCACATTTTTGTTACCAGTGGGAAACTTAGGAATGCCAACCTTTGAGAAATTCTTCAACGAACAATTTGTATGCAGGTGCCCACATTGCTGTGTCTTTTGGCCCTTCCATATAGTCTTCCTGAATGCAAGGATGCAGTGGCGTAGCGTGGGGGTTGCAGGGGGGGCTGGCCGCACCAGGCGCAACATCTGGGGGTTAGGGTTAGGGGGCGCAAATCCACGGGTTAGGGGGCGCAAATTACTTGCCTTGCCCCGGGTGCTGACAACCCACGCTACGCCACTGCAAGGATGACCAATCTTAAACAAGGCTGGTGGACGTCAAGAGTATTGCAAACAATGAATTTAAAGAGGTTGGTTATCAAGTTGTCAGTTCTGTTCACTATCTCATCATCTAACACAAAATAAAGACTATGGTGCACTTTGCTTCAAGTTATTTGGATGGTGTTAACGTGGTATGTTCACCGTACACTCAGTAGAACTTTTGCCATTGAATTTCTTGGTGGTTTTGAACTGTCAATAACAAATGATGCAAATATCATCCTGCCCTAGGACTGCTGTCAGTTGACATTTCATCCCTTTTCACCCTTTTCTGCTCCCTCCACATATTTCCCTGCCCTTCATGACTGTTTGTCCTTTGCCACTCTCACTTCCCTCCCATCACTGCCTTTATCATTACCCTGTATAGGAAATTCTCTTTCAGACACCTCTCCCAAATCTGTTTCTTCAGCTAGCACAGAGTGGCATCAGTCAAAGTAGCTAAACACATGTATTTGGGGGAGTTGGGGGCTGAAAAGGGAACCAACATTCACTTCAGAGAACATCTTGCAGTCAAAATAAACAGCTTCCATATAACATTGATATAGGAAATCTAATGACACCAACTATCCCTTTCCATACCCACTACCATCTCCTGTTTAGGTCTCATCGAGCTAAAAAGCTGTGGAAGATAGAATTTATAGAATTCACTAGCCTACAAGTAAGTTCCTCTGAAATCAAACAGGAATTGAATTACGGGAGTTTATACAAGATCCTAAATAATCAAGGTCAAACTGCTGACTCCTGCTGGGTTTCATCGGCTGCTTGTTTAAACTCTACTTATGTGAAAGTTTTGCTACATATCACTGGGGTGTTATTCAAAAGATCTGTTAAATTGTTTTATAACCATATTATAACCATACCTAGACAGGGAAGAAATCTAGGTATTTAGACACTGTTTATACCTCAGATCAGCAGCTAATTCATTTCAAGGGATGGTCACTCTGGGGAAGATTTGGAGGGTAGTAGACTCTTCCCTCAAAGTAGACTGCAAGCAAGCTGTTTCAAGAGCACTAGTTCCCCTTCTAGACATGCCTGACCTAGCTTTGCAACGGGGGGGGGGGGGAGTTTTAAGATTAAGAACTAAGTTTTGTTTAACATTTATGCAAAAGACTCATGCAGTGATACAGTATTTGTGACCTCCACATTACTATGAAATAATAATACAGCAGTATGGTTGATACCAGAAAATATCAGGCCATTCCTAAGCAGCAGTTCTTCTGCCTTTATTTCTAGGACAAGGTAAAAGATAAAGGACCCCTGGACAGTTAAGTCAGGTCAAAGGCAACTATGGGGTTATGGCGCTCATCTCGCTTTCAGGTTGAGGGAGCCAGCGTTTGTCCACAGACAGCTTTTTGGGTCATGTGGCCAGCAGGACTAAACCGCTTCTAGCACAACGGAACACCGTGATGGAAACCAGAGCACATGGAAATGCTGTTTGCCTTCCCGCCACAGAGTTACCTGTTTATCTACTCGTGCTCGTGTGCTTTCAAACTGCTAGGTTGGCAGGAGGTGGGACAGAGCAGCAGAAGCTCACTCCGTTGTGGGGATTCGAACCGCCGACCTTCTGATCTGCAGAGGCTCAATGGTTTAGACTACAGCACCACTCTGCTGCAACAAAACATTGCAGTGTGGAGTGCTCCTGTTCAGTATGTCAGCCAGCCATGTTACTTCCAGGTACTCCATTCTATTTCCCTTGTCCCCTAGATTTTCTGTTCCCTCCACAATAGTTGGGTCAATGTTCTGTTGAGAATGTTCAATTCTTGTTAGGCTGTTTTTAGATCCACCTGGGCTTTTTCTAAAGAGCTTTTGAACTTCTGCAGATCTTAGGTTGCTTCCTGCTGAAAGCACTCTCTTACATGTGGTTGCTTCTGCTTTGGTTACATAAGGATTCATACTCAGAATGAGTAAGCTATTAGTCTAGGAGATAATTGTTCTCAATCACAGGATTGGCTTTTATTCATTAGGCTACAAATAAGTACTTGTTTTTTCTGGATTTTGTATCTGTACTATGTGAGAAGTATTATGTCAAGCAATATTTCATTTAAAACATCTGCCTGTGAGGCTTTAAAATTAAGATAAAATAAATTCACAGGTATCTGTAAATTTATTGATAGGAACTGGTGTTTTTTCAAGCATGGGTAGCTATACTTTATAGCAGTTTTTAGATCATTCCTTTCTTTTTTGGACATCCAATGCGAGAAGGAAAACAGACCCGTATAGATGACTCTGTCATGAACAGCAAAGTTGAATTGCTGAATTGTGTCCTTCAAACACTTCCTAAGAAATATTGATGTCTGCATGTGAATATGTGGCACAGATGGGGGGCTTGCAACGCACACGTGTGCATTGGGGTGGGATAAAAAAAACTTCTATTCAATATTTGAGTAATAAATACCTTACTGTATAGTTTTAGGATTCTTTCATGGACCACTTTAGGACATGAGAAAAATTAAAATGTGGGGAAGATTTGGTCACAATTGTAGCCCAGGGAAAAGGTGATTCACTGTAGGAGTTTTGTACCCCCAAAGGCTTCAGAATCCCCAAAGATTTTGTAAATGTGAGATTCACCTTAAGCCCCACAGTCACATGTTTATTACAGGACAATTGTGTTTACCTAAATATAAAACCATTTGAAAACTTCAAAGCCTAGATGTACAGTAATTTGCAAGCCTTAATTTGATGTAGACATTTTAGAACTATACAGTTCTTAATTAAAACTGTGCATGCATTTTTCCTAGATGAACACTTTATTTGGTGTAATTGACTTTTTAAAAATAGTGTGTATGTAAATGAGCCTATTGATTCTTCTTCATGGCTTCTGGAGCTAGTTTGAGGTCTTTGTGGTGTTTTCTATTAAATTACCATAGCACAGCTCTGAGTACTCCTTTATATACACAACACATCCATTAGTTTCTATTTGCATTATTAGGTGCTGAAGGTCTGCTAATGTATCCATTAATAGCTATGAACATATTAGACAAAGCTTTTTTAAAAAATTAAATGTCTGCATGTTGTCTTACTCCTTATAGACACTGCAAAACCTGCATAGAAGGTCATGAATTAAAGGAAAATTAGCCATTTCCAATAGCTTTTGGACAATGGCAAATGCAACCCAAAGGCTTAATACACCCCACAAACCCATATCAAAAACCCAGCTAAAAAATGGACAGTAAAATAAACAAATTAAGAGAACAAAAAGTATCCAGCTATATCTTTTGACAGAGGTACTTATAAATAGAATGCATGATTGTTCATTACCAGAATTGATACAAGTCACACCAAAATCATGAATTACACCCCACAGGTGCTTTCTACGGTTGTTGCCCCATGGTCAGATGAAGCCTGAGCAAGAGGCCATTGGTACAACTAGCTCAGCAATGTGTTTTGCCCTGACTAGCAGTGGATCTCCAGGATGTCTTCCACAGCTCTGCTGCCTGAAACCATTTTAACCAGAGGTGCCACAAATTCCACTTTCAGAATGAAAAGCATGTGCTTCAGCACTAAGCTACAGCATCTCTTCAAATATAGGATCTTTGCTCTGCACAATGCCAGCTGGGACATGGCATGCCTGGTCCTAGTCTGTGTGTAATTCAGTATCTATGGGGGAAGAGGGGAGACTCCATTTCAAATCCAGTTTGTGTTCATATTACTCTTCCTTAGAGAAAGCCAGCAGGATCTGTCTGAAAAAAACAACTATTTGACCTTCTCTCTACAGTTTCATGTCCCCTCGCAAAATATCACTGGGATCCAAGTGTTGCTGCTCAAGAACACCATTGTTTTATGATCTAGCAAATATTTAATTAATCTTTACTACACACACAGACTCACAGCTTTACATATTAAACTTGCTAATGTGGTACGAAATCTCTGAATAGTATATAATGGGGAGTGATCAAAAAGAGCCAAGCCAGGGCTCTCTCTCTACACATCTCATTCATTCCTTTGCGAGCCTGGCACCATTTTCCATTTTAAGATACGTGCTGAGCTTTCTGCTTCCAGTAAGTAACAAAATTTGTTTTCTGTGCCCAGCAAGTCATCTCGTGTTTGTCATCAAATTGGATGCTCTTCATGTATACAACCATTTTCCAAGTATCTTTTCATTTTTTGCATTCTCTACCCACACAAATATATTTTCATTTTTTTGTCTTGTCTATCCACACAAACATGCACTCAGGAATAAAACATTCATGATAGCGGATGGGGGAAAACAACAGCAACCATAGTTTTAACACACATCCATACACCCGTCCACTTAAGACCTCAGAAAAGTGAAGCAACTTTTCCCATTCAATCTTCCTCTTCATTTCCCCCCACTGCTTCCAAAAAGCAGCTGCATGACATTTCACCAGCCCCCGCTGACGTCAGTGTGTGTTTGGCTGGTGACATCAGAGGGAGCAGAATCTGTCCCTAGATTAGCACAGGAGCATCTTTCACCCCATCAGCAAAGAGACCAATTTTTCAACATCTATTGTCTGTCTTGTTCACATTCACATTAATAAGCTGGACACAAAACCCATTTTCTCTTGCTTCCAAATGCTGGCATGGGGAAGAAGGAATCTTCCTCCTGCTCTGCAATAAGAGATACCTTGCATGCGTGTCTTGATGTGAGTCACCTCAGTTTAATAAAGAAATGCAATTGCTAAAGTGAAGGCTGAACCTGGAGCATCATATCTGGCCTTTGGGTTGGAAATCAGATAAAAGAAAATGCCATTCAGCTCAATCAAAAAACCCATCATACAAGCCTTCAGTCAAGTGGCTGTAGTAATGAATACCTCCTCACTTTGTTGAGAAAAATGGTAGGGAACTCAGTAGAGAAATCTGACTACAAAATATTGCTCAGGCAGTTACTTGGGTGACTATCAAAAGATGTCTACTTAAAATGGATTGCAATATTGGGTCTTTGTTATAAGGTTCAATCTCCTCCTGGTGTGTTATGCCCTTGTATCTGCCCTTGTTCTGAAGTGCTGGCTTCACTCACGTGGTGCCAGCTTTAGAAGGCACGTGGCTTCCCTTACCTGCCCTTAAGTGAAGAGGCCCTGCATGGTTTTGCAGCACATGAAATGCAACCAGGAACTGGTGAACAGCACCAAGTTAGAAACCCTCTTAGAGTTTGTGTAAATAAGGTATTCTGAGCGCTGGTTGTTTGGCTTACCCTTGCATATCTGGAGGAGTAGGGATCCTCAAATAGTGCCCAGATACGGGGCTGCCACCTCTTCCAAAAGCCCCCAGGCCTTCCATCTGGAGAATCACTGAGTGCCAGGCGTTTAGTCATCTCCAGCTCCTCCTCACCATCACCTGAGTCTCCAGTGCCATCTGCATCTCCATCATCAGCACTATTATCCAGAGGTGCCCCACCAAAACTGTCAAGGGCCTCTTCAGCATCACGGTGCTGCCTGTAGGTCATCCAGCAACAGGGCTCCACATCGGTTTCATCAATGCCCCAGAAGGCCAGCTCCTCCTCATATAGAGGTCCACAGACATCTGCTGGGCAGTGCAGCTTACCTGTGCGGTAGTAGTTCAGGATATGGGCAAAGACACCTGGGTGCCGGTCAAAGAAGAACTCATCTGTGCGGGGGTCATAGTCAAAGTGACTGTGGGCATCCGGCTCCGCGATCCAGGCCAACCGAGTGCCGGGCAAGGTGCGTAAGGTGCTGCGGTAAGTCTGATGCCTAGTCCCTCCCACATTGATCACAATGCGATCGCTCTCATCGCCCTGGCCCATCTCGTCTCTTATTAGGCATGTCGTGGACTCATCCAAACAAGCACAACACACAACAAGCACATAAGGGGGCGTCTGCTCATCTGCAATCAATAACTAACTTGATACCTCTCCTATGTGGGGAAGAGGTGCCCCTATCAAGGGCATCCACTGGTCTTGGCCTCTTATACCCTTCACTCCCACAGAGGCAAAGTCAAGAGTACCAGTGAAAGTTAATGATGGCAGATTTGGGTTCTTTACTGGCAAATTAAGACTCATACAAGCCTCATTTGAAATAAGAATATGCCGGATATCCAAGAACAGTGATTGTGAGATATGGTTGGGTAGGCAGGGGTGAGTGTCAGAGTGGGGAAGGGGGGTTTCTTCCTCAATTAAGATGTATCAATTAATAAATCTAGTTGGACATAGCTGACCTACAAAGCAGGTTCAGTGGGGAAGATTGGTGGTGGCAGGGGCATGCAACAAGAGGCTGGAGGCAGTGGAGTAAGGGGTCCACAACACAACACACACATACACATACACAAATAAGGTGGGAGGAAGAAAGTGGGCAGATACCAATGCCCAGCTGCAGCAATCAAACCCAATCTCTTGAAGATGCTGATGTTTGTAAAACAAAAATCGTTCTGTACTGGCGTCCTAGGAGCAGAGGCAGGAGCAAGAGGTGGCTGTTAGGAAGAGCTCAACACGTAGCAATCCTATTATTTAGGCAGGGTTGTGAAAAACCACAACCAGCAACTAAATGGATGGTGATAACGACGAAGCAATAACAAATCAGCAATGGAATATATAGAGAGATAGAGATAGCTGACAATTCTCCAGATGTAGCTCTCCGATTCAAACAAAAGACCACCAAATCCGTACGCGTCGCCTTCAATCTTCGCTTCCTCTTCGGCTCCCTCCTTGTTGATGCCGATCACACTTTGCAGCCGCCCGAAAGACGCCTTCGGCCCCTGAGCTTTGGCCGGATCGCCCCCCACCTTCCCCGCCACCAGCGGTGACTTAGGCACGCGACGTAGGCTCGCCTTTGCTTAGGGCAGCGTGGTGCTGAAATGGACAGCGCTACCGCAGCCCTTGACTAGTAGCGCTTCCCTTGACGGGAGGCTGCCACTGGGAATGGATGGAAAGGCGGGGAGAGGGCTTGAAAGGGAGGTGGGCAGGCAAAAAGGGATCAGGAACGGGGAGGGGTCTTTATTCCTCCTTCCCTACGTGTCGGGCTGAGGCGAGCAGGCGATCCAGGCAGCTTGGGGAAGCCTCAGGTGGATTGTGCTGAGGGAAGTGGACAATCAGCGCGTCTCTGTCTGCTCCTCCCTCCCTCGCGCCCGCCGCCCAAGAGCTCTCGCAGGTGGTGCTGAAGGAAGGCTGGGTGCCAGAGAACTCGCCGCCGCCGCCGCCGCCGCCGCCGCGCTTGCCGTTCTTCGCTGCTTCGTCCAGCCAGCCCGGTCTCCGGACACTTCAGCACCGCGCAGGCGCGCTGGGCTCTGAATAGAGCAGCTTTCCCCGGGTCCTAATGCAGCGCGGGGAGGCAGCGCCTGGCAGCTACACGCGCGCCAGTGTCACCTGGAGTGGAAAGGCAGAGGCAGAGAGAGAGAAAAGAGAGAAGAGAGAGAGAGAGAGAGAGAGAGAGAGAGAGAGAGAGAGGGAGGAAGACGCGCACAGCAAGGCTGCCAAAGGGAGGGTGCGATTTTCTCAGCTGGGAAGGGAGGGAGAGGGCGGAGGGGACCGCACCTCTGAATGGGATGTCACACAGCTGGAGAAGATCCCCGGGAGCGGTCCGGATTCGGATCTCTCCCTCGGAATGAATGGATTGGGAGGGGGGCGCCGGAAAGACCCCGGGGTTGGGCAACCTGGTGCTTCTCTCTGGAAGCCTTAAGAGCGAGAGGCAGCGTGCTGAGCCAGAGGGAGCCTGGGATTGCCATTGTCTACCTTGCTGCCAGCGATTAATGTGGGGACTGCAGGAGACGGCAGGGCTGGGCCTGGCGAAGGGTCTTGCTAGCTTTCCTTTGGCTTTTTATTTCGAGAAAGACATAGAAAGGACTGCCTTGAGCCTCCTTTCGTCAACGTGAAAGGATGTACTCAGGCAATTTGGGGAGGGGTGTGTGAGGGAGGGGGGAAAGGCAAAGGAGCGGCCGCTCCTCTCAGCCCTTTGCCACAGAAAGCAGCATCTGACATTAGCTTGGCAACCTTTGGAATGTTGTCTGTGAAAATCGCATCCCACTCCCCATCATCCCCTTTAACCAGTATAGGCATTTTCAGATAAATGGGAATGAGCGTTTTCTCTGACATCGGCTCCCTCTCATCAGAAGTGGCGATGAAGGAGGAAGACAGAAATGGCTGTTCCGCTAGTGGCCAAGAGAGACCAGGGATATTTCCCGGCTTAAAAGAGAAGCAGAGAAATCAGTTCATGCCTCCTGAAAGAAAAGATCAATGTGAATATGTTGCTTGATCTTCAGTGTTCAAACATTCAAACCATCTTCAAACATTTTCACTTCAAAATGAAAGAATTATTCTTGAGATGCCATGGGGAATTGGCAACCTGAGTTCCTAGGTATTATTCTTTATGATTTATGTTCCTAGGTCTAAAAACATTTTTTTTAAAAAAAAGCTTACTGAATTTTAATAGTGATTAAATAGAGATTTAAAACAAGAGAAGTTTCAAAGAGCAAGAAAAGAATGTGGAGGCTACAAATCACAGGCCAGTTATAATCTGAAAATATTGCCAATTAGGCAACCTAAGACCAGGATCCTGAAAAAAATGTGTGGGGGATGGAAGTAAGTTCCACTGGGAAATCTGTGGGCCTTATTTCCAACAAATAGTTTAATGGCTAATGGGGCACCAGCCCACAATCTGAACAAATGCAACAGATCCATTTTCCCAACTAGAAGCATGTTTGTACCCTGGTCAACAAGATCTGTAGATGTTTTCAAAAAACAAAACACGCCCCTACTTTGCAAATGAAGTAGATCCATCCATTCCACTGCATACAAAGGAATAGAGAACCTGCAACTACAACTCCCATAATCCCTGGCCATTGGGCCAAGGTTTCCAGCATCACCTGGAGTACCAAAGGTTCCCCATTTCTTCTTCAGACTAAGGGTGTATCACTACATTTCCCCACTTCCTTCTCAATTCACTGATGCATTCATGATCAGGTTGCCTTTATTTAATATATAAAAGGACCAGGAATCATACACTATAAGGTTTATGGAAATAATGTCCCTTGTACTCTGTCATGTAATGTCAGGTACTACTGAGACACTAGCAACCTAAGTAAAGGTCTTAATATTTCAGGTAAGGTTGCATAAAATTCAATTTCACACCCCATAGCAGTGAAATGGGCACAATGCATTATAAACTCTGCTATGTTTCTTTGCTGTGTTACTTTATTATTTCTATACAGAGCTTAACTGGGACACATAAGTGTAATCACTGAGCTTCCTAGAAAGCACTAACATTTATGATGGACGGGAGTCACAGGATACATCTCCTCTGCATGAGACCATTTGTGATGGCCTGGGAATCCAATTCAGAGGCTGAACCTGAGGAATCCCAGCCTGCACAGGAGTCCCCGCCTCCAGGGCCGGCTGAGCTGGGGCAGGGGCTTGAACCTGAAGGGCCCTTACCTGTGCCGGATCCTCAGGAGCAGACACCAGCTGAATCCGCTCTGGCTCCGGAGGTGATTGAGGACCCATTGCCTGCAGGTGCTCCTCTCCCAGCCCTGTCAGGGGAAGGTGAAGCTGTCTCTGGGTCCAGTAACCCTCCAGCCTCTCTGGAGCTGCAGAGGCTCAGGGCAGAGAGGCGGAGGGAACTAAGTTCTCACAGGAGGAGTGCTCGCCTTAAGGGCCAGGAGAGGTGAGTCACCTGTGGGCTGGGACCGCGCTATGCCTCAGAGGAGATAAAGGCCAGTCAGCCCAGTCCCAGGTTGCGGGAGCAACATCATTGGTAACCTGTTCCTGCCAAAACCCTGTCCTGCTCTTCTGCCAGAGTTCCTGACCATGCCTGGTTCCTTGCCTTGGACCCCGCTTCGCCCTTGACGGACAGCCTCCATACCCTCGACCTAGGACCGGACTCAGACCACACTGCACAGCAGTGGCGTAGCGTGGGGGTGCAGGGGGGCCGGCCGCACCGGGTGCAACATCTGGGGGGCGCGCTCGCACTTGCAGCTCTCTGCCCCTACCTGGCTCACTCACTCTCTCTCACTGCCTTGCCCCGGGTGCTGACAACCCACGCTACGCCACTGCTGCACGGTAACCCCCCCCCCCGGGACCAGCACACCATTTCTCAATCAGGAAAAAATGGCAGAAATAATATTAGGTTATGTTAAGCTGCACATACTTTAATTAAATACAGTTTTATAACAGCCTTCCCCAACGTGGTGCCCTACATATTTTTTTGACTACACTTCCCATCAGCCCTATCCAATATTCCAACAACATTTGGAAGACATCAGGTTGGGGAAGACTGTTATCCGATTGGGGCTGGACTAACTGACCTTGGAGTCACTTCCAAGCCTTTGATTCTACAGTTGTAAATCTGGAGGAGGTCTGCTAAACTGCTCCGGGCAGCTTTAAAACCCCCAAACACTTTGATTTTCATGCAATAATTCAACATGAATGTTTGACTCATTTCTGTGATTTTAACTGATTGCAGAAAAACTGTTCACAGAATATAGCTTGTGTGCAGACTGGTACCATACCAAATTAGCTGGGCTTCCCAGAGCTCTGAAGCATGTGGTGTCCTTAAGCCATTCACTGCTTGTTCTGCTGCTGTTGGCTGCATGAGCTGGCTGAAAGGTCTATCAAGAGATGAAGCTTTTTCATACTAAGCCGTGGACCAGCACATCCTGCCCTAACTGGCAAAGAGCCACCATGACCTCAGACCTGCTTCTTCAGATCCTGTTCTTTTTTTTCTTTTTAAAGGTCCCTATATTCTGTACACTAGGGGTAATATGTTGTCACTGAGGCCAAATAGGTTGAGATACTTCAGAAATGTGACAGCCAACATGATGATAGAGGACATGCTTTTCTTTCCTCCTCCCTTGGCTGAAAGTGAGGTCATTGAGGTGTCTGCGAATGAGAAAGAAAAGTTTTAGATTGACACAGAGTCAGAGAGAAACTGAGTTTTAGATTCTGGAAGCTAACAGCATTTGTGGGGTAGCTATGTTGTCGTTTAGTCGTGTCTGACTCTTCGTGACCCCATGGACCAGAGCACGCCAGGCACTTCTGTCTTCCACTGCCTCCCGCAGTTTGGTCAAACTCATGCTGGTAGCTTCAAGAACACTGTCCAACCATCTCATCCTCTGTCATCCCCTTCTCCTTGTGCCCTCCATCTTTCCCAACATCAGGGTCTTTTCCAGGGTGTCTTCTCTTCTCATGAGGTGGCCAAAGTATTGGAGTCTCAACTTCACGATGTGTCCTTCCAGTGAGCACTCAGGGCTGATTTCCTTAAGAATGGATGCGTTTGATCTTCTTGCAGTCCATGGGACTCTCAAGAGTCTCCTCCAGCACCATAATTCAAAAGCATCAATTCTTCGGCTATCAGCCTTCTTTATGGTCCAGCTCTCACTTCCATACATCACTACTGGAAAATGGGGTAGCTATATCCCTCCCCAAAACATTGATGGAAAGCACTGATATCTGGGACATCTGTTGAAGCTAAGCGGCAACTCCACCTACATGGACCTGTGTGTGTGTGTGTGTGTGTGTGTGTGTGTCCATACATCACAAAAATGCTACAAACCTCCAGTGGCCTCATTCCAAGGAAACAGAACCTGGAAAAAATGATGTGCTCCTAGAGTTCTTATCATCCAGGACACATGTAACAATATTATTTCAGGAATCTGGTAAAAATGGTAGTACTCAAGTGTCCTGCCAAAGACTCAAGTCTTTAAAGATATTGCTGTTAAAACAGATAAGGCAAATCCAATGGATGAAGTACAGTTAAATTTACAAAATGCATTTGACAATTGTCCACATCAAAGATTAATGATGCTGGTGTAGAGTTGTGGAATCTTAGCAGAAACAGCTTGCTGGACAGAAAGCTGTCTTAAGAGCAATAGAAAAAGGCAAGTTATAAATGGAAAATCAATCTGTCTCTCTCCTTCCTCCACTCCCTTCTGCCTGCCCTGCACACTCCGAGAAGTATTAAAAAAGGCACTCTCAAAATAAAAGAATGTGCTATACACTCGCATGGTTTTTGCTTAATACAGACAAGCACTTTGTCCATCCAGATTTCAGAACTTAACTTCCTCATGTTAAGCATCATTTTAAAGGATCTGCTGAAAACATTCTCATTCCGCCTTATACTGCTCATCTAGTCACTCACTCCTGGTATAATCATAGTTTAATCTCCTGAATAATCATAGTTTAGAGGTCTCGGGCCCTAAGGAAGTCAGATTGTCCTCCACCAGGGCCAGGGCCTTCTCAGTGATGGCTCCGCCCTGGTGGAATGCTCTGTCCCATGAGACCAGGGCCCTGCAGGATTTAACTTCCTTCTGCAGGGCCTGTAAGACAGAGCTATTCCACCTGGCTTTCAATTTGAACTTAGCCTGATTTTTATTTCCCTTCCTTCCCTCCCCCTTTAAGAAGATTACCTGCTCTGGGATCCCACAGCTAATTCTCCCCTGGTCTCCTCACTGGCCCAGATATGACTAATTTAGCCAGCTAGCCCTGGTGATCATCTAATGTTTATTGGATGGATTTCCACCCTAAGTTGATTTTTAAATTCTGAATTTACTGTTATTCACATTTCATACTGTATTTTATGCTGTTTTTTGTTGCATCAGTTAAGTGTTTTAAATTTGTTGTTAGCTACCCAGAGCCCGGTTTTCTGAACCGGGAAGGGCAGGGTATAAATAAAAATATATTATTATGATTACTTTCCCCTAAGGCTCTGTTTGCTTGGTGAAAGCACAAACGGTTTAGTTTTCTGTGTTACAGCTGTTTGCTTGCTTGAACGAGGTAGCCAACCAACTCTTGGGGTGGCTGTTGTTCTGAGGAGAGGGAGAGAGAGGAATTTCAAGGGGTACCTTTGTCATCAAGACAAAGGACCAGGAGAGATATAATAATGAATACACGTTAATATTAGCCTCATCCTGAGTATTGGCAACATTGCCTGGCGCCGGCTGTCCAAAATTTCAAACTGGAGCATCTCCCTAACCTTATATTGACATGCTGAGGGTTGAACCTGGAACTTTTTGCATGTAGATCATGTGCTCTCCTGCTTGCACTTGGGCTGCAAACTATTTTGTTTCATCCAGCTTGCATCTGTATACTAAAGTTCTCACGGAGAAAAATCTTTTTTTTTTTTTAAGCTAACATTCTTCCATCCCAACTACAAAACAAGCTCAATTGGAATCACTGAATTGTCCCAGAGTCATTTTCAGTAGGAAACACTAATCGTTCTCATCAGTATAGGTCACGGCTTGTGATTAATCTCCAGCTGATTGTGAGTGGGAAGTGCTACCATCGGAGCGGTGAATTATATTGTTAAAAAAGATGTTAGTTCAGATTTATTTTTATGGCATGTCCAGATGTCTCTTATTGGTGATACTGACTGAGCGAGCAAGTGTGGTTTAATGGATAAACTTGGATGGTGAAAGTCTGCATTCATATCCCAGTTCTGGGACAAATGGAACAATCTCATACACCATTCTTCCTTGGAGGAGGAATAGAAATGCAATACTATTGTTGCTAGTCTCAACAGCAGGGGTGCAAAGATTGTTCAGACTGATGGCCATATTCCTTCATGAGCAACCTTCCAGGAGTTACCCAATCTGCCTGGATCGTAGTGACATCATGTGATCCTGTTGGTCCAGAGGCATGGGAGGGAGTTAGTTTGCAGGGGCAATCACATTTTTCTAGGGATGGGTGGCAACCCTAGTAGGGGAGAACTTCTAGGAACTTGCCTCCCTGTAGTTTTGCGGGCAACAATTTTGGCATAGAAATGGCTGACATCACAGAGGTGCCCTTAGGAAAGTCATATGCAATGTTTCAGGATAGGTGCAGGGGCAAGGCAGTTATGAGGAAGCAGGGAGGAAACAGCTTGGGGCTCATGTTCTGCTCAAGCACCAGGAGTCACAGAAATGAAAGGCAAAGCTGATTTTATAGGAATGGATGCCTGAGCATGTGGCAGAGGACAGGAAAGTTCAGCCTTTCCAAAGCGAGCACCACTAAGTGATCAAAGAGCACAGACGAAACAACATCATTGCCTGTCTTTCAGTGCTCAGTGAAGATCTTCCTCTTCTGTCAGGCTGATGGGTGATAAGATCTTTGACCTGTCTGTAGTATTGTGTTTGTTTTGATGAGAGTATTTAGATTGTTTGGTATATTGTGATGTAATATTTTGACTTATTGTCTTGTAGATCCTGCATTTTAAATCATGTAATTTTGTTTTTGATGGAGGGAATATTTAAATCAGACCCACACCATACATTTAAAAAACATTACTTCTCTCAAAGAATCCCAAAAACTGTAGTTTGTTAAGAGTGTTGGGAATTCTAACTCTGAAAGGTAAAATACAGTTCCCAGGATTCTTTGGGGGAAGCAATGGGCCTTAAATGTGCTTTAAATGTATGGAATAGATGTAACCTAAATTGCTTCAATAAAACACTAAAAATACAAATAAATAACAAGATAATGCATTACCTCACATCTTCCCCCAAAGCACTCTGATTAGAAGCTAGATTTGTCAGTGTCCATGGTGTTTTTGTTATACGGCAAGCTTGGGATGAGAGGTTTCAATATTTGCAACCCAACTATCTGCAGTGTTTTTTCCCAATGGTTGAATCTCTGAGGTGTCTCAAATTGCTTCAGAGGCTCCTGCTTCAGTCTGAAGTGCTTTGGAGAGATCCTGCTTCAGTTCACACAAGTTCCAAATCTTTATGAATTGACCTGCTTCAGCTTGGGAACCGTCTGAATCTGATGAGATCCCTTAGTGCTCAATGGGAAATAACTCCCATTGGTAAGTTATCAATGCTTGCATTGGATTTCAGACTCTGACAGCAAACCTATAACCACTGGGAGTATAACTCAGTGGAGCTTACTTATGAATAGACATTGCACTGTTAATCTAGTCTCGTAGGGAGCTGGCAACTCATTAGCTGATTTTGCGTCCATGGAAGTTAAATGTGTGTTGACAAACATTGTGTGGTTGCTTGCTTCCCTGCCTTTTGCCCTGCTTGCTCTACTTTATAATAATTCTCATCAGTTGGTTAGGAAAACTTAATGCCTTGTCTGGTTTCCTGTGGGATCAGCCTTGGCCTATCTCCTTGTGTTTGGACCTGCTTCAAGCCATCCTTTCCAAGGATATCATTGAGACATCTGAGGGAATCGTGCAAGTCCTGCTTCCCTGATTTAACTGCAGAAGCCTTCATTCTCCCCATATCTGTGGATCCAGCATCTTTCATTAGAGACAAAATTGCTTTTTAAGTGGCAAGGAGTAAACTCACGGAAATGATCAATAGTCTGATACAAAAGATTACAAGAGTCGAAATAAAACTAATCAGGGGTTTAGCAAATACCAGGGAATATGTGCTGAATGTAACTATGGACAATGTGCTAAGAGTTCCAATGTGCTTAACTGGGCAATTAGTTTGAATGAATGTGTGAAACCATTGTATCTTAAGTCAATATCTAATTATGACAAATCATCAAAAACAGACCTCCTTGCATTAGCAGAAGAGACTGCTAAAGTCTGAAAGGGCTGTTTCTCCCGCCTCCACGTACAATAGCTTTAGATTCTGATCAAGCATTTAGTCTAGGTATCACACAAGGGATATAATTACTCTCTGGGAACATTGATGCGCAGGGGGATAAAGGTGACAGGTGTATCTTGTATCTTGGTCTACAAAATAAGTGCTTACACATCCTGCACCATGAGAGATTTCAAGGTGAATAAAGATATTTACATTTAGGGAAGGGATTGGTCCTGTGGCTAGCGAGAAAATGAGTTGAGCTCAGATAAGTTGAAGGAATTCACAACGCCGAGAAGCCTTTAAAGGGAGAAGTGCCTGTAGCAGCTGCAGCATATTTGATTAGGAGATTGGATACTCACTTACACAACAGGACTTCTTGTTCCTCTCCTCTCCCCTCACATTCCCAGAATCTACTTCAGAGGGTCCACCTCTCTAGGGAAGATTTTGAGGATACACAGCTTGGGGGCTCCAGGGGAAAAGAGAGGAGGCAAAGTTCCACTGAGCAAACAGAAATCCATTTCATTAGTGGAATTTGTGCAGTGGGTATCATTCCTGGAGACCGGTTGTCATGTCATTGCTGAGCATGGGACATGCATGTTCAGCACATGAGGGCAGCAGTATCTTTTTTAAAAAAACCATTTTTATTAAGTTTTCCATTTTAACAATCCAATCAAATCACATTGAATGTTCCAAATTATACAGATACATATCAAATATAATTCTGCCTAAATTATAATTTTTTTGTTGGGACTTCTCATGCTTCAAGTTCGGGGGGGGGAGAGGCTCTGATCATCTCATATGAGGGCAGCAGTATCAGCTCACTATCTGCATGTGTAATTGAGCCATAACAGATTAATCACCACAGCCCAAAATTTCATATGAACCCACGTGATCTCAAACAACATTTTCCAATGACAACTCTCACATCCCACTGACAAGTTATCAAGTGCTGAGCAATTATGAAAAGGCAAATCAAGTGATGCCCATGTGAAAACTGGTTCCCAGCATCTGCAATACCTGATCCTAATCAAGTAGTCTCTATACCTTAATTTTTAAGCTTACATTGAAAGTAATTTGCTGGCACCTTGGCAAGGCAGCATGTAAGGGACTGGCAGGGTTCCAAGGAGTGGGTAGAGGCGGCAGTGTGGCCAGAGGCCGATCTAGGGGAAGGAGGTAGTGATTTTGTGCCTCTTGTGCGCCAGGAGCCAGAGCTGGAGGATGAGTCCAATTAGCTGGGGGAGGAAAGACAGGACCATTTCCGAGGGGTATGTCTTAAATTTGCACTAAGAATGAAAGTGACACAACCCTGTTATTCAGTAGTTATGTTGGTCTTAATGGGATTCCATCTTAAGGTCAAACATCTACGTAACTGTTCTGCTGGATCAGGGGTTCAATATACTCAGGAAACAAAGTAGCTTGGCAGCTCTTGGCTGCCCTGACATTTTCGTCAACTCAGCTAGTTTTTGAATTAAATAGGGAAGAACTAAACCTACAGTCACAACAGAACTTCCCTTGCGAAGCAAAATCTGCTTCCAAGGTTAATTTATTTGTTCTTGAAGCAGACCTGGTTCCAGATTTGGCGGGGGTGGGGTGGGGTGGGACCCTGTGCAGGTGCTGCTCTGTGCCACTGAAGTCATTCTCACTTTGCCCCCTGGTGGTGTTGCTGCAGCCATGAAGAAAAAGAGTTTGGATTTGATATCCCGCTTTATCACTACCCGAAGGAGTCTCAAAGCGGCTAACATTCTCCTTTCCCTTCCTCCCCCACAACAAACACTCTGTGAGGTGAGTGGGGCTGAGAGACTTCAGAGAAGTGTGACTGGCCCAAGGTCACCCAGCAGCTGCATGTGGAGGAGCGGAGACGCGAACCCGGTTCACCAGATTACGAGTCCTCCGCTCTTAACCACTACACCACACTGGCTCTCCAAAGAAGAAAGGGACTGCTTTTTGTCATCAAGTAATGTGACAGGTGGCCCTGCTCCCTTTTCACCAGAAGACCGACACCACCAGAAGTTGGCTGTTACATGACCTGTGTAGGGGACCATTTCATTGCCCACAATCTGACAAAAAAGGTTTCAAGTCCCTCTGACCCACGGTGTGGGTGCTAATCCTAAATATCTAGGATTGAAACCCTCTGTATTTGTCGTCCCTGCAGCATCTGTGCTAGTGTTTGAAATTTATCCAGTGTGTGTAATCTAGACAATCATATACACATATCACACAATGTGCTAAAACAAACTCTTAAAAAAAAACCTTTAAATTTTAAATTCATATCCAGTTCCTATCAAATGTTAGGAAACCCAATCAAGTTCATATAAAGTGTTGGAGTGAGTAGTGAAAAGTGGGGAATCCATAGGTTATTCTTTTGATCACAAAAAGTAGTCCCTATATTCTTCTCAAGGGGAATTACCAAGGGTTGTAGTGGAGTTGTAATGAGGTATGGGCTGAGCACAGTGGCATGCAGTGGTTGTTGTTTTTTGTCGGGGAATAGGTGGGCCAGAGGTGCCAGCTTGCAAGAGTGATGTCCTGCTCGTGAGCATTGCAGAAGCTCCCCAGCCTTTGAGAAGGAGATGTCAGGGCTCTGACAGGATGCTGGAGTCAGGTGGGCTTTGGGAAGGTGGAGGGAGGGCTCTTGGACCCGTCAGAGCATTGCCCCTCCCTAAGCTGGGCAGAAGCTTCCTGGGCTTTGGGAAGGAGGCACCAGGAAAACATTTAGAGAAGTAGCCTAGTTCCCCTAGTCCCCTGGCCACACACCACTGGCAGAACAGCTCCACTTGCACAAGGTGGAGCAGGTGGGGCAGCTGCCAGCCTCTCCTCAGGACAGGCTAGCTCAGCTGTGACACCCAAATAGCCCCATTTGGTCCTGCTGAGTTGCAAAGTCCCCAGAAAATACTTCAGTATGCTGGGTGCTGACATCCGAGCCTGGTTTGCTTCCTTGTTTAGAAATACGGTATATTTTTTAGCTTGCCCTTCATTGATACAGAGGCCAGGATGGAGTACAGAACATAAAAGAAGAACAGCCAACCAAATCATCAGATAAACAAGAGGGCACGCTGAATACACAATCAAGCAAACAGGACAGCTAAAAACAACAGAGCAGGCTAAACAAGCATCAGCTTTGTTCAACACTATGATGTGACCTGGTTCCGCATTTTAGTTCTTGCAAAGAGATCACGAACTACATTTACTTCAGGGGCAAATAAATGATCATTCTCCTATGACAAGAGAGTCGAGGGAAGAGGACATCATTTATGTTGCTGCCCACATTGTTTGCCAATGCATCCCAGAGCAAAATTACGGTTTATGAAGAAGATGGTTGAGAGGATCTCATCTCTTTGAAGTTTCTTTTTCAAATAGCAGCTGGGTGGCTGAAGAATCTGAATTGGTAATGTATGTATTTGTGAGGAAGGATTAACCCTTTCCCTTTCCACTATTATCTTGACGAAGATTGCCTCTCTGAATCTATTAGTCCCATTAGGAAACACATACAAGCAATAAGTTATGCCCATCTGTTTTTGATAATGGGGCAAGTAGCAACTTCAAGGGAGTGATTTTTCACTGGGAAAATGGCACAAGGGCAAAGGATTAAGCTTCCTCCCCCTACCCCATGGTCCCAGGATAGACCAGGCCTTCCCATAGCTACTAACTGCATTTTTTAAAACCAATTTATTTTTTGCAAAATAAAGTAATATTACAAACAAGAAACAGGAGTCTTATTTTCCATATCACACCAGATTTTATAACAACTGATGTATAGGATCAATACACGTATAATTTTTGATGTATCCTTTCCATAAGCAAGTGTGGGTAGTGGGAGGGCAAGAAGGCATTATCCCCCTCAGTGATGTAAGAAAAGAATGGGAATGGAATCTTTCACAACTCTTCTATGCCTTGTAGGGGATTCAGAGATAACTACATCCCACACTTAATTTACCCGGGAGTGGAAGGGCAACTCAATTTTTGCTGGCCACTACTAGGCAGGTGACTGGCAAGAGATAATACATCAAATCTCTGTGTTGGAGAGGTGGGCCTGCTCTTGTATCAAGAGATAACAAAGTTTATGTTGGAGAAGCACCCACCCACCTTCAGTGTAATGTGTAGATAAGATCAGAAGATTCTTTCTTTGCACCGGCCACTAGCCATAGCAATATAATAAAATAAAATGTACTGAAGATAGTGGTAAAAACTATACAAAATACATTTTGGAGGTTTACATCAATAATCAAATTGTAGTGTAATGTGTAGTTTGGTCATAAAGTTTGCATCTTACATGCAGGAGTAAGGAAAGCAGAAAGTACAAGGGGTGAAACTTGCAGGTGCCTGGAGGTATATGTAAAATTATGGCTAAAGCATGCAAAGGACCAACCAGTTATTTCTGGCAGGCACCCACAGGTAACTTTAGATATGTCTGAAAGTGGCTCATCCTTCAGATCAAAGCTTTTCTAAGGGTTAAAACCTGCCCCAGCGTAGGCTACAGGTGACAGAAATGTACAAGCTCAACAGAAAACAGCAGCTTGAGGTCTTGCCTTTTCAGAAGACACCAGACAGCTACTTCTCTACAAGCCACATGTTTCTGAATTCTGATCACTGAAAGCTCATTAATAAGATGTTCATTCTTGGACTACTTATGTTCCACTATTATATAACCCTGAATAAACCCTTTCCTGGCAGGGTGCATCCCATTCAGTAAGCTGTGTGTCAAGGCTTGTTCTCAAGCGACATACAGCTGGCAAAACCCCGTGGAATCATTTGCAACGGTTGCAAAGAACTGCATTATGAAGGGTAAAATAAAAGGCTTAAGAAAGGGAGAGAGGGTCTTTTCTCAGGTGTCTTCAAATAGTCACATGTAGAGGTGATGGGGACTGAGGTTTCGACTCCTTAGGAGAAAGGAATGCCACTGAATTACTGACTGTCGACAAATTACTCCACAAGTTACTAACTTCTGCTTGGCTTGTAATTCCCTTGATCCTCATTCCCAATCAAGCTGAACTTCATACAATTGGTTTTGCTCCCATTTATCCTTCCTCACTATTGTCTCTCTCCACTTCTTTTTCTTGTATTAAATTGTAACCTGGATCAACGTGGTCTTGTTACTGAATGCTAGGTCAGTTCATAACAACACCAGGCCATTGGGCACAGCCAGGGAACTATATCAAAGGGATACTGTAGGTGGGAGGAAGATCTGAATGGGCAACAGAACCCTTTGATCCACCCACCCACTCATCCAGCCATGCCTACTTCTCGACC
Organism: Podarcis erhardii; assembly: GCF_964252035.2. Taxonomy (NCBI): domain Eukaryota; kingdom Metazoa; phylum Chordata; class Lepidosauria; order Squamata; family Lacertidae; genus Podarcis; species Podarcis erhardii. The sequence continues at coordinate 73,672,245 of NC_138497.1, read as the reverse complement.
CAGGCACTGAATAGATATCCATGGGACTTCCTCACAATGTCATCCTCCCAGGCACAACTTCCAAGCAAATATAGTTGTCCAGGGTGGTGGTAGCAGCAGAGGAAGCCACTCGGGTGCCTGGGGTGGGGCGGGGTGAGCCATCCATAGGGGTGGGGCACACTGTGGGGCCTCCGGAGTCTGCCTGCCTCCTCCCACTCAGCTGCCCTACAGCTGGGGAGGAGGCAGCGGGTGGAACTTTTGGGCAGTGTGGAGCCTGCAGGCGTCCAAGCTACTGCGTCTCTTCCAGGAGAGACATATGGCTTGGGCACGCTGCAAGCCCCACAGTGAGTGCCGCCCAGCATTTTGTCACCCCTCTCAGAGGTGACACCTGGGGTGGCCCACACTCCCCTTCCTCCACCCCTGGGTGGTGGTGGTGATGATGATGAATAAAGCTTATTTCCAGGCACAGTGGGAAAAACCAAATGAAATGTGCCAATACTGTATGTGCAGATGCAGTCTAATGTCATAATCCCATACATGTTTACTTTGGCATGCATTAGTCCCATTATACTCACTGGGTTTTCTACATGAATATGTAGTCCCTCTAGATTTACATATTGATTTTATGCTAAACAAACAGGTCATAGAATCATAGAGTTGGAAGAGACCACAAGGGCCATCGAGTCCAACCCCCTGCCAAGCAGGAAACACCATCAGAGCACTCCTGACATATGGTTGTCAAGCCTCTGCTTAAAGACCTCCAAAGGAGACTCCACCACACTCCTTGGCAGGAAATTCCACTGTCGAACAGCTCTTACTGTCAGGAAGTTCTTCCTAATGTTTAGGTGGAATCTTCTTTCTTGTAGTTTGGAGCCATTGCTCCGTGTCCGCTTCTCTGGAGCAGCAGAAAACAACCTTTCTTCCTCCTCTATGTGACATCCTTTTATATATTTGAACATGGCTATCATATCACCCCTTAACCTCCTCTTCTCCAGGCTAAACATGCCCAGCTTCCTTAGCCATTCCTCATAAGGCATCGTTTCCAGGCCTTTGACCATTTTGGTTGCCCTCTTCTGGACACATTCCAGTTTGTCAGTGTCCTTCTTGAACTGTGGTGCCCAGAACTGGACACAGTACTCCAGGTGAGGTCTGACCAGAGCAGAATACAGTGGCACTATTACTTCCCTTGATCTAGATGCTATACTCCTATTGATGCAGCCCAGAATTGCATTGGCTTTTTTAGCTGCCGCGTCACACTGTTGGCTCATGTCAAGTTTGTGGTCAACCAAGACTCCTAGATCCTTTTCACATGTACTGCTCTCAAGCCAGGTGTCACCCATCTTGTATTACTTGCATTACTTGCCCTGTCGAACAGCTCTTACTGTCAGGAAGTGCATTACTTGCACTGAGTAAGCAATATAGCATAATGTGAATGTTTGGAAAATAAACCTATGACTGATGAGGAATTAAGAAACAGTGCAATGTAGCTGGTAGAACAGCAAGTTCAACATTACAGGCCATGTTCATTTAATTAATTCACCTCTACAGAAGCAGCTCCAGAGAGAACTGGTGTATCTGCAGAGTTGCCTATAATTTAAGAGGCAAAAGTGACTTAAGATAATTTATCAAGGAGGAAGTTAATTAACATTTCCCCTCTCTATAAGAAAAAGATGGCTCACTAACTTTGACTAATTGTTTTCTGCTGTGTACTTGCATGTCTGAAAAGGTGCTAGTACAGATTTTCTTTTTTATCAAAATAAAAAATCCTGCTTTCAATTTTTGCACAAAGGGTGCCATCTAGTGTTCCTTTTCAAAACAACAATCACTTGCACTCTAGTCACACATTTTAAGCTATTCTCTACTTCTGTTTGGTTTGTCACGCAGAGCCCATTCTTCCTCTGCACAGCTTACAACAACTTACACATGTCTCCCAGGTAGCTCCTCTCCTAGCAGCTTAATGGATAGCCCTGCTAAACTTCCAGAGGTGGAACATTGTTGTGTACCTTCAGATCGTTTCAGTACAGCACTGCTGGAGAGGCACATTCCCTGTTTGCAAATATTGAAAGCTTTTGTTGCTGTACAATTCATTGTGTGTAATCCTATGCACAGGTGCTGCTGAGGTGCTTACTTGGCTGTAAAAGTTCATAAGGACTTCCATATTGAATCAGACACAAACAGTCCAGCCTCTGAAAGTGAACAATCAGATGGGAAGCTGCCTTGCAATGAGTCATAGAATCATAGAATCATAGAGTTGGAAGAGACCACAAGGGCCATCGAGTCCAACCCCCTGCCAAGCAGGAAACACCATCAGAGCACTCCTGACATATGGTTGTCAAGCCCAGTGGCGTAGCGTGGGGGGTGCAGGGGGGCCGGCCGCACCGGGCGCAACATCTGGGGGTTAGGGTTAGGGGGCGCAAATCCACGGGTTAGGGGGTGCAAATTACTTGCCTTGCCCCGGGTGCTGACAACCCATGCTACGCCACTGGTCAAGCCTCTGCTTAAAGACCTCCAAAGAAGGAGACTCCACCACACTCCTTGGCAGCAAATTCCACTGTCAAACAGCTCTTACTGTCAGGAAGTTCTCCCTAATGTTTAGGTGGAATCTTCTTTCTTGTAGTTTGGAACCATTGCTCCGTGTCCGCTTCTCTGGAGCAGCAGAAAACAACCTTTCTCCCTCCTCTATGTGACATCCTTTTATAAATTTGAACATGGCTATCATATCACCCCTTAACCTCCTCTTCTCCAGGCTAAACATGCCCAGCTCCCTTAGCCGTTCCTCATAAGGCATCGTTTCCAGGCCTTTGACCATTTTGGTTGCCCTCCTCTGGACACGTTCCAGTTTGTCAGTGTCCTTCTTGAACTGTGGTGCCCAGAACTGGACACAGTACTCCAGGTGAGGTCTGACCAGAGCAGAATACAGTGGCACTATTACTTCCCTTGATCTAGATGCTATACTCCTATTGATGCAGCCCAGAATTGCATTGGCTTTTTTAGCTGCCGCGTCACACTGTTGGCTCATGTCAAGTTTGTGGTCAACCAAGACTCCTAGATCCTTTTCACATGTACTGCTCTCAAGCCAGGTGTCACCCATCTCGTATTTGTGCCTCTCATTTTTTTTGCCCAAGTGCAATACTTTACATTTCTTCCTGTTAAAATTCATCTTGTTTGTTTTGGCCCAGTTCTCTAATCTGTCAAGGTCATTTTGAAGTGTGATCCTGTCCTCTGGGGTGTTAGAGTCATTGACCCATGTAGGTCAGTACTGTCAGCAATGGCTCTCAAGTTTCAGAAGAATCCCCCTTAGCCCTTTCTGGATATGTTGGGGATTAAACGTAGGGCTTTCTGAATTCAAAGCACATATTCTACCATGGATCTTTGGGCTTTGCCTGTAGCATAGCATCAAAGAGTGTGATGAAGCCATCCACACACCAACTGCCTTGTTCACCCCCTACATTTAGTTAAAGGTGCCATTTTTAGCTACTGCTAAAAGCTCTTGTCAGGCTTAACTTCTATTAATTTGCCTGATCCTTTTTTAAAAATCAGCAGCAGCAGCAGCAGCCATCAAATATTCTCCTGTTTCTCCGGATTGCTAATTTAGTGAGGAAATCCTCGCCATTTTTATAGCATCCTGTAGATCCCATGGGATGTGGGTGGTGCTGTGGATTAAACCACAGAGCCAAGGACTTGCCGATCAGAAGATCGGTGGTTCGAATCCCCGTGATGGGGTGAGCTCCAGTTGCTCGGTCCCAGCTCCTGCCCACCTAGCAGTTTGAAAGCATGTCAAAGTGCAAGTAGATAAATAGGTACTGATCCAGCAGGAAGGTAAACGGCGTTTTCATGCACTGCTCTGGTTCGCCACAGAAGCGGCTTAGTCATGCTGGCCACATGAGCCAGAAGCTGTATGCCGGCTCCCTCGGCCAATAAAGCGAGATGAGCGCCGCAACCCCAGAGTTGGCCACGACTGGACCTAATGGTCGGGGGTCCCTTTACTTTTACCTTTATAGATCCCTTGCTTATCAAGAGGTTATGTTCACCTCTTGGTTTAGGAGTAAATGGTAAAACCAAATGGTGGTAATAATAATGTTTAGACTCTGCCCATCTGGCGTGGTTGCCTCAGCCACTCTGGGCAACTTCCAACACACATAAAAACATAATAAAATATCAAACATTAAAAACTTCATGATGCAATCTCTCCCCAGTTGTCTGCATTCATGCTGTGCTGTCAGCCAAACATCCTGGAATACTGAATTCCGCAAAATCATGATGTGCTGCAGAAACTAGTTCTTTATTTCCACATTCACTTCCTTTTTCAGAACAGGAACCCTCTCAAGACAGTTCACCATGAATACCATGAAAGCAAAACACTGAAAAGTTTTTAAACTGAAACAGCAGCATAAAATGCATCCCTGCCCAGCACAACAATCCAAATACAGTGGTACCTCTGGTTACGTACTTAATTCATTCTGGAGGTCCGTTCTTAACCTGAGACTGTTCTTAACCTGAAGCACCACTTTAGCTAATGGGGCCTACCGCTGCTGCGCCACTGGAGCACGTTTTCTGTTTTAATCCTGAAGCAAAGTTCTTAACCCGAGGTAATATTTCTGGGTTACCAGAGTCTGTAACCTGAAGTGTATGTAACCTGAGGTACCACTGTAAAACAAATTATGACTGCAATTTTATATACCCTTGCCCATTGCATTCTGTGGGGCTAATACTTCTAATTAGACCCATAAAGGATTAAGTGCTGTGGTCTTGTGCTGAGCCACAAATGAGCAGAGCTCAGTGGAATGGGAGGCCAACCGACCAGAAGAGTCTCAGAGGTGTACTTGCCTGGAGGCAGAGTCAGTATCCAGTCAGGTCCAGTCCTGGGGTCAGGCAAACAGTAATCCATGTAATCAGATGGTCCAGGGGTCAGGGAATCTGACAGTCAAAGGTCAAGATGAGCAGGAAGCAGCCAGGTAGGACCAGGAACTACAAGCACTGCTTCCAGCACCTGCTGTTGCTGGAAGTTCTGCTTAAGATGGCTGAAGCCAGCTGGCTCTCATCATCTGAGTCCTTGAAGGCTGATCAGCTGCAGGTGGAGTCACTCTGCCTTCTCCCCCATCAGGCTGCTATTCAGCAGGCAAAACTGACTCCTGGCCCATGACTTTAAGAGGTAAACAACAGAAAAAAGCAACTATTAAAGCCCAGTGCAGCTTCTTTAGCTAAAAGCAGGCTGAAATAAAAGGGTTTTAAAGGTCCACTTAAAAATGGATAGAGAAGGAACCAAGCAGACATCTGGGAAATTGGCCAGTTTCAGTTTCTCTCGGTTTCTCATTCTTCCTGTCTTAAGTTCTGGTCTCCACATTTCCACATCAGTTTGCGATTTTATTTCATTTTTTAAATGTCCTCATAAAAGTCATCAGCTTTTCAGTCCAAAATTCTCCTAATGTACGCTTTTTTTGGCAAAGTAATTTCCCACAATATAATGCATTGCCACACATTATTTTCACAGATGTGTGCATTCTTAATGCACATTTTGTTTTTTTAAAATATAATTTTTATTAACAGGCCAATCAAATCACATTATTTCCAAATCACATTAGTTCCAAATTATACAGCCAGATTTTTAATTTTTTGTTGGGGGTACCCATACTTCAAGCTCCGAAAAGGGGTCCAAACATCACTTATATTGCTGCTTTAATTAGACAGTTCTATCCAGTTCTGTCCAAATAGTCTCTTTGTTACTTTCCTCATCTTCTTGTTGTTATCATATATTCCTTTCTTTGCGATCTCTGATAATCTTCACTCCACACAGTTCTTGAATTCCTGCTTGTGATTAATAAATTGCAACAATTCTTCTCTCTGGGGTGGAGGGTTATTAATACTCACATAAGGCCAAAAAAAAAAAAAAAGTTTTTTCCTCCACCCCCTTAATGCACATTTTGACCCTGTCTATGCATTTTTGTACAAAATACTTGGCTGGAGAACTGCATTGCAAAAATTTGGAAAAGTGCAAATTTTAGGGGGTAGTTTATTTTTATTGATTTATTTATCTTTTAAAAAATTAATATATTGCCCTTTCCCCCAAATTGGTTTGCATATCACTTTGGAACCCAGTTTTTATTATTATTATTATTATTATTATTATTATTATTATTATTATTATTAGAAAAACAAGTAGGTTCACCTTTAAATGTGAGGCATTGGTTTTGCCTGTATCCATTCACCCTGTGAAAAGGTGAGCCCAGAACAGCAATATTTGTAGTTGTCTGCTAGTCTGGCGATGGAGTAGTCAGGAGCTCATCCTACACTCGAGTAGGACCCTGGCAGGAATACCGTCATCTATCTGGAATTTTTACTGTCTGTCTCTCCTTAGACATAAAACTACATGAAGATGCTGGTAGGTTTGTTTTTAAAAGAAACGAAACAACAACAGGTGCTTTTCTTGGTTGCAATGAAAGGTATGACACATAATGCATCTGTAAAAACATAAAACAAGTAAAGGCAATGAGAAATACCCAACAAGCACTATCCTTCTTTCCTCATGCCCATCATTAGATGCTACTAATTACTCAAGTTCCCATTTTTTAAACACTTTGGACTACCAGGGCTATAAACTGTAATTCCAAACTAGACCCGTTGCACTTTTATCCTGCAGATGGCAGAGTTGTACAGTTTTTTGCAATTCTTATTGCTAAAATGTCCAGCATGACTGTGCTGCTCTTACAACTTTTTTAGGTTTTTAAGTATTTTTTTAAGGTATAAATGTCCTGTGTGGTGCTGCCATAACTCCTATGTGTAGTTTATTATGTGCTTTCACTGCACACATATCTATTTCAGTGCATGGACACATTTTGAGAAGCCAGTGCCTGGGCTTTAGGTCCTGCGTAGTAGGCATCATGCCTAAAACTCACTGCAAAAATTCCACATTTTGCATTTGCCATTTGGGGAGAAAGTCCTTTAACATCCATATGCACTTATTGTGCAGTAGTACTTGCAGAAAATAGTTTCTAGAGGACACGTGATCTCAGACAAACCCACCACAGGAAAGACGCATACTATATATGCTATGAAAAAAGGAAGGACATGCTACTAGAATATAAAACAGAAGCAGGGAAAGTGCCTTAAATGGGAGGGGCAAACAGCAGCTCTTTAGGAATCCAGGGATTCCTATTACCTGGTGTCACTTATATTATTTCACTCTTGGACTTATTTTTATGTTGTGATCTTCAGAGGAAGGATGGTATGCAAATAAAAATAAGAATAAGCTAAAAAACACTGTTTTTAGGCAGGAACAGCCAGAAATACTTGCACATCTTGCTTCATAATACTCTAGAGACTTACTTAAAATCGCTCAGATTCGGGAAGGAGTAGACTCCACCGTGGGAGCAGTGCCGGGGCGGGAGAGTGCTAGAGTTCTGTCTAGTCAAGTTGAGTGGGATCAGTTCCAATCTGTTACCTCCGAGGATGTGGACAGGCTGCTTGGACGAGTGAAACCAACCACCTGTCTCCTGGATCCTTGCCCATCCTGGCTTATAAAAGCTAGCCGGGAAGGACTGGGCGATGGGCTTCGTGGGGTGGTGAATGCTTCCATCCGTGAGGGAGCCTTCCCAGACCCGCTGAAAGAGGCGGTTATTAAACCGCTTCTTAAAAAACCATCTTTAGATGCGGCCACGATGGCCAACTATCGCCCAGTCTCAAATCTTCCATTCTTGGGCAAGGTGATTGAGCGAGCGGTTGCCGAACAACTCCAGGCACGCCTGGAAGAAGCGGACCATTTAGATCCCTTCCAGTCGGGATTCAGGCCTCATCATGGGACTGAAACTGCCTTGGTCGCACTGGTTGATGATCTCCGGCGGGCTAGGGACAAAGGTGAGAGCTGTTTCCTAGTTCTGCTGGATCTCTCAGCGGCGTTTGATACCATCGACCATAACATCCTTCTGGACCATCTTGAGGGGCTGGGAGCTGGGGGCACTGTCATACAGTGGTTCCGCTCCTTCCTCCTGGGCCGTGTTCAGAAAGTGGTGGTGGGGGATGAGTGTTCAGACCCCTGGGCTCTCACTTGTGGGGTGCCTCAGGGTTCTGTCCTCTCCCCCATGCTTTTCAGCATTTACATGCAGCCGCTGGGAGAGATCATCAGGAGGTTTGGGCTGGGTGTTAATCAGTTTGCGGATGATACCCAGCTCTACCTCTCTTTTAAATCAGAACCAGTGAAGGTGGTGAAGGTCCTGTGTGAGTGTCTGGAGGCGGTTGGAGGATGGATGGCAGCTAACAGATTGAGGTTGAATCCTGACAAGACAGAAGTACTGTTTTTGGGGGACAGGAGGCGGGCACGTGTGGAGGATTCCCTGGTCCTGAATGGGGTAACTGTGCCCCTGAAGGACCAGGTGCACAACCTGGGAGTCATTTTGGAGTCCATGGAGGCACAGGTCAAATCTGTGTCCAGGGCAGCTATTTACCAGCTCCATCTGGCACGTAGGCTGAGACCCTACCTGCCCGCGGACTGTCTCGCCAGAGTGGTGCATGCTCTGGTTATCTCCCGCTTGGACTACTGCAATGCACTCTATGTGGAGCTACCTTTGAAGGTGACTCGGAAACTACAACTAAACCAGAATGCGGCAGCTAGACTGGTGACTGGGGGCGGCCGCCGAGACCATATAACACCGGTCTTGAAAGACCTACATTGGCTCCCAGTACGTTTCCGAGCACAATTCAAAGTGTTGGTGCTGACCTTTAAAGCCCTAAACGGCCTCGGTCCAGTATACCTGAAGGAGCGTCTCCACCCCCATCATTCTGCCCGGACGCTGAGGTCCAGCGCCGAGGGCCTTCTGGCGGTTCCCTCATTGCGAGAAGCAAAGCTACAGGGAACCAGGCAGAGGGCCTTCTCGGTAGTGGCGCCCGCCCTGTAGAACGCCCTTCCAGCAGATGTCAAAGCGATAAACAACTACCTGACATTCAGAAGACATCTTAAGGCAGCCCTGTTCAGGGAAGTTTTTAACGTGTGATATTTTACTGTATTTTTGGTTTCTATGGAAGCCGCCCAGAGTGGCTGGGGAGGCCTAGCCAGATGGGCGGGGTATAAATAATAAATTATTATTATTATTATTAAAAAGAAAGAAAGAAAGTTCAGTGTCTGGTGCTCCTTTCCAGGGCCACCAATGAAGGCCCTTGTGATTGCAGTCACCAAGCTGGCAGCCCCTGAAAATGTTCATTGGTAGGTCTGAATACGTCTGTTTTCTGTGAGTCCATCTTGTATGAGCTCGTTGAATTTTGTACCTTAAACCAATAATGCTGACCAAGTTCAGGACCTGCCACTCTCTTACTCGCTTCATTCCACCAGGCCACTCACCCATACCAATATTCCTACAATTGATCCTGACATACAAAATGTGGCAGGATTTTATGGCAGGGAGATCATTTACACCTATAGGGTTCTTCAACTCCATCCATGGGGAATCTCTGGTCCTCCAGATGTTGTTGGACAACAGCGTCCATCATACCTATCCATTGGCCTTGCTGGCTGTGGCTGATGGGAGTTGGAGTCCCAACAATAAATGGAAGGCCACAGGTCTCTGTCCCACCGCTGTATGTAAATTACAGGGCTAGCTGTACTATGAAGCAAGATGAAGTAGCCGCTTCAGGCATCAGAGTCTAATGAAATTTTCCTGTGCTCAGTCTATCTCTGTGTGCCATAAAAAAGAGGGGCATCGTGTTGACCTTTTTGTAAACATTGTATAAGGCTGGGAAGTGATTATGGGATGTGCAACACTGGACTAGAAATCTTCAGACAATGTTGGCCAGCCTGTGGAGCAAAGAGTGTCAAAAAATGGCACAGAGCCGATGGGAGAATAATAATAATAATAATAATAATAATAATAATAATAATAATAATAATAGTTTTTCATTTATACCTTTCCCATCTGGCTGGGTTTTCCCAGCCACTCTGGGTGGCTCCCAACAGATAGCAATAATATAATAAAAAAGTGATAAAACATCAAACATTAAAAATTTCCCTAAACAGAGCTGCCTTCAGATGTCTTCTAAAAGTCAGATAGTTGTTTATTTCCTTGACATCTGATGGGAGGGCGTTCCACTACCAAGAAGGCCCTCTGCCTAGTTCCCTGTAACCTCACTTCTTGCAGGGAGGGAACTGCCAGAAGGCCCTCAGCGCTGGACCTCAGTGTCTGGCCTGGACCATGGGGGTGGAGACGCTCCTTCAGGTATACTGGGCTGAGGCTGTTTAGGGATTTAAAGGTCTGGCTGTGTCACCAAGTCCGGTCAATACTCTTTCCCACCTCTCCAGCATATTAGCTGTCCTTTTATTCGTTTAAATACTTTCCCCCTGCTCTTCAGCTGAAAAGGTTTGATCTTAATCCATAAAAAACAACATACTGTAGTCTCTTTTCACAAGCTTAGCATCTAAAAGACACAACACCTAAAATGAAAGGAGATGGAGTAGAAAGAGGCAAACAGACTCCACTTCTTAAAGTTTTATTGTAGTACTTTTATAATGGCAGTGTGAACTGGAAACAGGAGCCAAATGGGGCTGCTGTCTCAGCGAAGCCAGTGGAGTAGCTCAGATTCCCTGCTCTCCCTCTGCTCAAGCCTGATGTTCCCTAGTTCATAGATTGGGAGCAAAAACCACACCAAGGCATGGGGGTGAAGTGAGCTGTCTATTGCACTGCCTCTGGAATTCATTTCTGGAGCACTTGCAAAAATAAATGAATAAATGGTCATCACTATTTGTGGGATTGGTAGGGGATGATCCTGCTGTACTTATAGTTTTAGGGACTTTCAGATTTTCTGATACAGCACACTCTAAATAGCACTCCGCATTAACTATGCTCATCGTTTGCTTATCTACTGACACTACATTTCAGTGACACCGACATCATCTGCTTTAGCTTACATAAATGACTACCCTGGTTTGAGCTTCAATCATACTCATACAGAATATGACAGCATTCTTGACCTTTGGAAAAAAATGTGAGGATAAACCCCGCTGCTAAATCTGTTACCAGGAAGGTTCCGAGTGTTGCAGCAGCCTCTCAAGTTGACTAATCTGCCGTACTAAGCTTAAAACACTTTATTTAGGCGATTATTAAAATATCATGGACTGAACTCAACTTGCCTGCTCTCTCCTTTTTCGCCACGCACCAGCAGGGGTAAAACTGGGAGCTACTAGGAAAGGGCACAGCTGCTTGAAAACAACACTCAGTGTGAAAATAATAATAACAACAACAGGTTACCAACTCTCATGGTTTAGATGGGTTTTCTGTTGGTTCCTGAAGACTTGGGGTGTGTTCACATTACCTGAGAGAACAGTGACGTTGTTTTCCCTCCCTCCACCGTGACCAGCTCCCAAAGCAGTGGGTGGCATTTAAAGTACAATAGGAGAGGATTCTTGGTTGGGTTTGGTTCTAGGCACCTTGGAATCATTCCTTACTCTGATGTCTCATCAATGTCAGTTGGTAGCTGGGAGGAAGGAAGAGCCTGAGATGGAGTTGGAACCTAGCTGCCTGATAGAGCCATGTGGTGGTTCAACTGACCATTTGACTATCCTTATAATAATTACCTGGCATTGTAATGTGACATTGTACATACTTCTCTCTCTCTCTCTCTCTCTCTCTCTCTCTCTCTCTCTCTCTCTCTCTTTCTTTCTTTCTCTCTCTCTCTCTCTCTCTCTCTCTCTCTCTCTCTGTGTGTGTGTGTGTGTGTCACAAATGAAGCAGCCCTTGTGTATGTGTTTTAATGGGCCTATTTTGGGATGTGTTAAATGCATGCATGGTCTCTGTTGTAATATTAGAACCAGGCTGTGGAAACTTAGGTTGCTAAAATAAATCGTTGAAATTCAATATCCGGGAATACTTGTGGAACAGGGTGTTCATTGTCGAACACAAATATTCTGACTGAGAGTTTCAGGGCTTCAGCTTCACGTGCTGCAATTTTACTTGCTTTCAGTATGCATTAGTGTAAAATTAAAAAAGCGACCAAAGGTGGTGAATCAAAATTTTGCTGCAATTTCTGTCCAATTCCTCATAAGAAAGTACAAATATATTATAATGTCATGGCAAGGAAGATACCAACCTGGCCCCATCCATTGGCTAGAGAAGACGAATCTGCAGAGATGTTGCATACCCTCCCTGTTAACAATGATAAGAAAGAACTCTGAACTAAGAACTAGTGCCTGTGTTTCCTTATTTTCCTCCTCCCTCCCAATTCCTTTTCCTTTTGTGCCGTGTCTTTTAGATTTTAGGGCAGAGACCATCTTAATCCTGATCATGGTAAGCTACTCTGGAAGCCTTTTTCAGCTGAAGAAGGAGTTTAAAATACTTCATACATTTAAAGTGTTTAAAGTGATTAAAGTAACATGTAGCTATGATTAAAAAAATAATAATCAAGAAAACAACAATAATATGTGGTGACCCTCAAACATTTATCTTACTTACAAAAAGACAGATATTTATTTACACAGAACACGCACAAACAACAATAGAAAAAGTCTCCAGAGCTTGATAATTACCCAAAACAAAAAAGAGGAAAGATTCTCATAGTATTGAAGAACTTTAAAAGAACCCCATCTCTATTGTATATGATCTGCTCATGAATAAGAAGCCCAATATGCTTCAAAAGATCCTCAGTGTTAACTTCTATGCCAACTCACACAAAAGCAGCACATCGGTGAAAACGGCCCTGTAATTTCAAGTAGGGATGGGCGAGAAATTCCATTCGGTTTGCATTTAAATCAGAATTTATCAAACTTGCACTTTCCAAAACAATATGAGAACTGAAAACATAACCATCCTTTGAAATTCACACGTATCCAAATTTTGGGATGCAGTTTTCTAACTAACCTGTGTTTACAATAAAATGCATATATTTGGCAAAAGCATGCCATTGGCCAGGGATGAAGGGAGCTGTAGTCCAGCAACATCTGGAAGGCAACATCTGGTTAGCCCCTCCTTCTCTACAGCCATTAGCAAAACATTGTATGGATTGAAATGCAGCCTGGTTGTTACCTAGAATGTCATTAGAGAATAAGGTCTTAAATGAATTTATTCATAAATGACCACCTGTCATGGATGCTTTTGTTGAGATTCCTACATACCAGAGGGTTGGACTAGATGCTCCCAATGCTACAATTCTATGACATCATACCTTTTGACTAAATTATATTGAAGATGGTGTACTATAGACTGTGGCCACACACAGCAAGAACTCGCAGCCTTGATTTCCTAGCCGATGGCCATCAATATCATCCACCAGAGAAGGATGGAATCAATCTACAATCTCCTACACCTTGGTGTAAGTCCCATTGAAGTCAACTGAATTTACTTCAAAGTAGACAGGTGTAAATTTGCACTGTAATTCACCTTATTCTTATATAGGGAGAGTGAATATTCTTCACTGAATGAGAAGTGCATTTGCTAACACTGTACTGAAAGCAACAGGGAAATTCCCTAACCAAAGGCAGAATAACTCCAGCAGTTTTATAAATAAGGTTCTTTATTTAGATTACTGTTGAAAACATTCTCAGAATTTCAAGTTTTAAAAGGTACTAGACAAGGATGCCCCTTATCTCCGCTATTGTTTAATCTGGTATTAGAAGTACTTGCAAGAAAGATAAGGGAGGAAGAGAGAATAAAGGACATATGGATAGGACAGAGAATATATACATTTAAAGCCTTTGTGGTTGATGCAGTTATAACAGTAGAGAATTATTCGGAAAGCCTACCAACAACCTTGGAAGTTATTACAACATTCAGCAACCTGGCGGGATTTTATACTAATAAAGACAGAAAGAAAATGCTAACTCAGAATATAAATAACCAAACAAAGAAAGAATTGGGAAATGGCTTAGGAATCAAAGTGGGAAAGAGAATTAAATATTTAGAAGTCTGGATTGCATCTGAAAATCTGAACTTATTTCAAGACAGCTATAACAGAGTGTGGACTGAAATGAAAAAAGACTTTCAAAAATGGGAGTGCCTGAACCTGTCTTTTCTGGGCAGGATATCTGTAATTAAAATGAATGTCCTGCCCCAAATGATATTTTTATTTAAATCATTACCTGTAATATCCAACTCCAACTGCTTTACAAAATGGGGAAAAAAGATATATTAAACTTCCTATGGCAAAAGAAAAAACCAAGGATAAAAATAAAATATTAATAGATGAAAAGCAAAGGGGGTGGGTTTCTTTCCCGGATCCGAAACTTTACTATGAAGCAACCTGTCTAAGCTGGATGAAAGAATGGATAGAACTGAAGGATGTGAATATATTGGTTTTAGAAGGGACCAATCTGATTTATGGGTGGCACGTGTACCTATAGTATGAAAAAACTAAGGTTCACAAGGGTTATTATGATCATGTGATTAGAAGAAGTTTATATATGGTCTGGATGAGACACAAAGATATCCTAGAAAGAAAGACTCCTGGTTGGATTTCACTGGTAGAAGCAGTTGCAGTAAAAAGGTTAAATATGGATAGGACTTGAGGAAAGTATAAAGACATCCTTGAATACAAAGATGGCAATATAAAACTGAGATCAGCAAGAGATATCTAACTGGATACCTGACTGGATTCAATTTTTTCAAACAAAGGAGATGTTTAGAAAAGATAAAGAAAGAGGATTCGTTCAAGAGGCTTCAGAATTTCAAAAAAGTGATTTGGTGCCCAAAAAAAAACTAATCTCAAAAATATATAAATTATTGTTAGAATGGGATACCAAAGATGATCTCATAAAGGAGGCAAGAATAAAACTGGCCATTGATACTGGGCATAATATTGAAATTGTTGCATGGGAAAAATTATGGAATTCAACAATGAACTTCTCTGCATGTATAGATGGTATTAGACACTGGTTAAATGGGCCAAAATGTACAAAAGAGGTTCAAAACTTTGTTGGAAATGCCTAGATGCAGAGGTTGCATTCATTCATTTATGGTAGAAATGCAACTGGGCAAAGGAATTTTGGGAAATGGTGTAAAAAAGTTTAACTAACATTCCCCCCAAAACCGGAAGAATTCATTCTAGGCATACATGGGAATGAGTTATCACAAAAGCCCACAACAGCTGCGAGGATAGTATGCACAAGGTATTGGAAACAAAGAGAGACTCCAGGAAAAGAA
This sequence comes from Podarcis erhardii, assembly GCF_964252035.2. NCBI lineage: Eukaryota > Metazoa > Chordata > Lepidosauria > Squamata > Lacertidae > Podarcis > Podarcis erhardii. The sequence continues at coordinate 73,657,156 of NC_138497.1, read as the reverse complement.
CAATTGTTAAATAAATTAATTGAATATGCAGAGCTTGCAAGTACGACATCTAAAATAAGAAATCAAGAGACAAACAGACGAGGAGTAAGTGGAGGCATCTAGGGGAGTATTTAGAAAAAATTGATCTCAAATACAGTAGTATCTTGGTTTGAAACCGCTTTGGATTACAACCACGTCAAACCCAGAAGTGCGTGTCCCCTTTTTTTTATTACAACCCATTTTTTTATATTACAACCAATTTTGGAGGGGAGGCCCCATTGGCGAAAGCGTGCCTTGTGTTACAACCTGTTTTGGTTTACAACCAGACCTCCGGAACAGATTATGGTTGTACACCAAGGTACCACTGTATAAATTTCAGGTAGGGGATACCTTGTGACCAACAGTTGACAATATTAAGGTTATGAAAATGTGGGAAATAAGGTGAAGGAATTAATGTATATGCAACTAAGCAAGATGTACAAAGAAATGTTATGGAATGCTGGGTGGGAAGTCTAAAAGAACTACTGTATAAGAATGGAAAATAATGTAATTGTAAAACTGAAAACCTAAAAAAATAAAAAAGGAAATTCCCTAACCAAAGGCAGAATAACTCCAGCAGTTTTATAAATAAGGTTCTTTATTTAGAATACTGTTGAAAACATTCTCAGCATCCACATTGTATAAATATATAAAGTTAAAGTTTGGCACGACAAACCAAGCAACATTAAATACGTAAATTTTTTTGGGTTGTTTTGTTGGAATCTTTCCTCTTTTTATTGCAAAGCAACTCTTATTTACAAGTATACAAAATAAGTATTTTAAAAAATGGTCCACAACCTTTTTTTACAAAATATACGTGGATGTCTATGTTTCTGAGGAGAAAGGAAGGCTGCAATCCTATAATGTGTCTACTCGGAATTAGGTCCCACTGATTCCAATGAGGCTTACTCCCAGGCAAGTGTGTATAAGAAGAGTGCAGCCTTAGGTTGCTTAACAGTGCAATCCTATGCATGCCTCCTCAGAAGTAAGTCCCACTGAGTTACTTACATGGGCCTAACCCCACGTCAGTGGGCATAGGATTGTAGGCCAAGTCAGACTGAAATCAGTGGTAGTTAAGCAACCTTTATGCAGGATCGCCTCAAGAGTTTATTCCTCATAGGATCAGAGAAGACCCTCAAACTTAAGGATACCCCTTTTTAAAAGCACAGATTCAACATTAGCCATTTCATGGTATGCAATTCTAAAGTTCTTCTATATACAAATAGCTTTCGTTTATAACCAATAAATAAGTGTATTTTGAAGTAATGCAAGCTTGGAATCATTAGATACAGATTAAAACTGGTAAGGAAAACCAAAAACCCACAAGTACTGTCTTTTTCAATCTTCAGAAGGCAGGCTTAAGTGTATCGGCTGAGATCCACTCCTGTTGGCAGTTTCTGTCCCCCATGGCTTTATAGTACTTGGTAGATGGGGTTGCTGCTGCTGCTGCTGACATTGTCCTGAGGGAGAGGGGTACAGGTAGCTGGAGAGGAGATTTGGGCTCCAGGCTCGCTCAGGCTAGCCCCTTCGTGGAGTGAGCAGGGGCTCCCCTCGGTTCCACTTTCGACTGTGGACAGGCTGGCACAGGCAGTGCTGTCTGTCGAAATCCTCTCCACGATGCTTGACAAGCAATCTAGGCTGGAAATGACCGAACTCTTCCCTTGCTTTGAATCTGAGGACAAGGAGAGCAGGGAGTCTCAGAAGCAGTACCAAGGAGAAGTTGTTTTGCCATAGGGTCCCCACTGACAACAACACACACCTATTCATATCTGAATCAACAGGCCCCGTACAGTTCTGAGAGGTGTCAATGGAAATTAAAAGCCAAATGAGTTATTTAAAAGGTTTATTTATCAATAAGGGGGAGGGCTCACTTGCCACCCTGCCCACAGCTGCCACCTTGTCTGTGGCACACACACCTCCTTCCTCCACATAGATAGCATCTTCTTGTCAAAAGCTAAAAAACACTGTTTTTCCCCCAAGCCTTCTGAGAGGGGCTGCTGTTTTCAAAACTCTGAATGCTGGGACATGTATCATTGTTTTATTACAGTTTTTATATATGAGTGCTTTAGTGTTTTATTTTGTTATTATGTTGGATTGCATGCATGACACTGTGGTCTCCGTTTGGGAGGAAAGGTGAGGTGGAAAAAGTAATAAGCAAACACAACAATAAATAAAGTATAATTTAAGTTGTACAATGGCCTTTGAAGGCAAAAAAGCACCCAATAATTTTAAAGTTTTGGTCCAATTGCCATTTTTTTAAAAAAAGAAGATTGTGGTCTATAATTAAAAAAATGTAATGTACAAGTTACATTAAAAGGCATCCATCAAAATAATAATAGTAATAATGATCAGAGTAGTAAAAGTAATAATAATAATATTTGAAATTTTAAAAACGAGCTTCAGAATACCCACACATGGGTAAAAAGGAGAACAAAGTCTGTGAGTGTATCCTGTGTTTGGAGAGTATAATATAGAATAATGTATTTCTTACGAGGCAGATACCTACCATTTAGTGTTTCTGTATAGTAGCTACTGTCATAGCTATTCCTTCTGCGGGAGCTGCAAGGGGGTCCACTGTAATCCAGCTGGAAACAAAACAAGACATCAGGTCAGAAATACGATCAGGGCTACCAGGTGTCCAAATGTGTATAGGAGTGCTTAAGGGTGCACACATGTCATTCACACTTTATGTGTTTGCTCCAGGAAACACACGTATAACAATCCAGCCCTTTAAATGAAAAGGGGAGGAAAGTCACCTTACGCAAGCACGGCCAAACTTGGCCCTCCAGCTGTTTTGGGACCACAACTCCCACCATCCCTAATGAACAGGACCAGGGATGATGGGAATTGTAGTCCCAAAACAGCTGGAGGGCCAAGTTTGACCATGCCTGCCTTAAAGGGTTTTATGAGCCTTTAACCTCTTTCTTTGTGGTTTTCTCATTATGCTTAAGACTCTTGACTTCTAACATACATTTGCTCTTTGCTACATTTGGCAAGAGACAAACTCAGCAACTGTATAAATTCCTATCATGACTTCTTATGGGGTGTGTGTATGTGTGACTACACTTATGTCCCCTTACGTACAACCCTTTGAATGCACTGGGACTGAGATGAACCAATAAACCTGAGGATGATTCTGTATCTATACCTGCCATGTCCAAACTCAATGCTCCAGTCACCTCAGCATGCTGGGATTTAAAGAAGAAGAAGCTTGTTCGCTCAGTGTTGTAAGGAATACAATGGAACAGGAGACGACAGGCAATTTTTGAGTAGCAAATTCCAATTCACTTAAATATCTCCTGCTTCCAGTACTAAGTACTGGACTCTGTCTCTCTCCCTGCCTCTGTCCCTAATGCATGCTGTTGGTTACCACTCAATACCTCTCTCTTTCTCAAAGATAAACATTGCCTCTCTTTGGTGCATTCCTCCACCACCACCTAACACATGCACAGTTTGTCATGAGGCCACTAGCCACCATTAGCACAATGGTCCTCACTGCTTTGTACATCACCGCTAGCTATAGCCAGTCGCTAAATATCTTGCCACAGTCCTATCCATCCCATTATAGCCCCAAACAAACTCCAACTTGCACATATCTGCTCAGAAATAAAATAACCCCTGGATTAGCAGGTGCAAGTTCCATTGAACTCGTGTATAGGTTTGCATAGTAAATAACACTGGTTATGTACTAAAGCGTTTTAATGGCTGCCCCCTAAAGATGGTTGTACTCCATGGTTATAGAAGCACCTGCTTTCAACTGCCCCTTTCCTGCAGGGCCGCATGAGATCAGAGCTTGATATACGCTACCAGCCACTGTCTCAAAAACCCAACTTTATTACATAGAAGCGAGTAAGTATCTCTTTCCCAAGTGTCAAGAAATCACAGCAGAACTAAGCAAGAAGGCTATTGTTTCTTTCTCCAAGCATAAAGACATTACAGTACTCCTTGCAAGAGCACTATGCCCTGGGAGGACAAGGGGACATGAACTTCAGAAAAGTACTCATGCCATTCTGTAGCAGCAAAAAGACAGGGCAATATTTATGGTTCATTGGTTTACAGTTTGATCAGTAAACTGCATGGGTGCCGCAGTGTTTTATGTTGCCGATTGCTTTTTATTGTATTATTTTATTCATTGAACTGTATATCCCAGTGGGAGTCTATGTTCATAGAGTTCATGACTAAATGAATAAAAGTGGTGGTTTAGGTGTCCCAATCCAGTGCTTGTTTGCTGAGAATTGAATTACACAGAATTCATTTGGGTTTACTCCTAAGAATGCTTGCAGCCTAACTAGTTCATTATGACCTGAGAAATTGCTTTCACTCCTCTGATCATCTGGTCTATCTATTCTAATAGTGCCAGAAGAGAGAGAAGTTTCCTCCTTGTATCCCAGATTCCCTGAGAGTATACTGGAGGAGCCATGTCACCACAATCCCCAAGAGAAAGAGAAGAAATCTCCTACACTGTGCAGAAGAGGAGCCCCTCTTTTGGAGGGCTCAGCCAGCCAAGGAAACCTCTCAATGGGACCAGGGCACAGCAGAAAAGCAGGATGCTCAGTGTTTTAACCCACTGATCTCAATGGTGCTTCCTCCCAGAAGATGGTGTGCTTGGAGGTGAAGCCTTCATTTATTTGAAAAGGAGATGAAGGGAACTTTAGCCTTCTAGGAAGTGATGCCCCCAGTTCTCCTGGTCTATATTCCAATGAGGGACTGTGATTACTCAGAGGTGGCAGAAAAGAACTCATTGCATGCTCAGGGTGTGTAGTGACTTGGCATGTCGCCGGGCTTTGTCATGACACTGAAAATAAGATTCTTGGGCTTGGTTTGGCTAAAGACAAAAGAGAAAGGGGTAAGGTCTCACCTCCGTTCCCTCCCTAGATCATGACACAGAAAGAAATCTAAGTGTTAGAACTGCCCTTCTATTTCGGGTACAGCTCCTGCACCTTTAACACTTACATGACCAACAGGCTTTTAAGAGATACCCGCTTTGCTATCATAAAGATAGAAATCGCCCCTGTGGGCTGCCTGCTTCTCATAGGCATGGGAGCCAAGTCAAGCACAAGGCGGCCCACCTACGCAAGCAGACGGCCTGCGTTTGCGCGGAAACCTGCAACTCACCATGCCGTCGGAGCAGTTGGATCGGGGGCTGGAGGCGTCCGAGTCGCCGCTGTAGTGCTCCAGCACCGGGTAGTAGGCGTCCTCTTGCTCGCGCAGCAGCGCCTGGAGGCTCTCGATGTAGCGGATGGCGTTGCGCAGGATCTCCACTTTGGGCAGGCGCTGGTTGGGGTTGGTGGACGTGCAGCGCTTGAGCGTCTCGAAGGCCTCGTTGACCTTGCTGAGCCGCCTCCTCTCGCGCATGGTGGCCGCCTTGCGGCGGTCGGCGTTGGTGGTCTTCCTCTTGCACGCCTTGCACGCCCACAGCAGGCAGCGGCCCGCCTGGTGGTGCCCGCTGGGCGCGCGGATGTGCTCGTCCTCGTGGCCGTGGTGGTGGCCGTGCTCGTCGGCCTTCAGCAGGCCCCCCACGTGCACCAGCCGGGGGTCCAGGTCCTCGAAGAAGTGCATGTCCGACGTGTTGAAGCAGGGGTCGTCGTAGAAGTCATCGGCGGCCGAGAAGGAGCAGAGCGAGCCGTCGGTGATCTCCATGTGGCCTAGCACGTCCATGGGCGCAGGCGGCGGAGGAATGACTCCACAGAGGCTGGACGGAGGCAGAGCGAGAGAAGGAGAGGGCGAGAAAGGGGGCCGGATTGTCCACCCCTGAGCTCAGCGCCTGGCTTTAAAGAACCCCGAGGGGGCGAGCGGGCTTCAATCCTGACGACTCCAGCAGAGCCAGACGTCGGTGCGCTTCTTTTCCCGGGTCAGACAGGAGAGGGAGGCGCTGGCTTGCTGTGAAGGGGGGCTTCATTCACTCTTGGTCCCCCTTTCCCCCCTGCTCTGCTCAGCCTGCCACGGGGAAAGCGAAATGCCCGTCGCGGATGCCATCCAAACCGCTCTATTTATCCCAGAAGCGGGGGTGGGCATTGCTCCGAGGCCACCTCTGCTCCACCTGCCGGCCTATCCCTCGGCCTCGTCGAGCCAGTCGCTGGGGTCTCGCAGGGGGCGGGAGGGGAGGGAGGGGAGGGGGAGCCTCGCCCGGATTGGACGGCGGCGAAAGCCCCTGTCCGGCAAAAGGCTGGGGGAAAGTGGCTGCAAATGTCAAACAGCAGCCGTCCGAGAGAGAGCCTCGAGGGGGAGCGGGCGGGCGGGGGGATCACATGCGCTTCGCTTTAATGCAAAACTTTATTTTCTGCGTGAGATCTCCCGCTCCCACTTGCCCAGATGGCATTCTTGAAAAAAGGATCGCGCCATGGTTTTAATTCGTTTAAAAAGTGCTGCACGGGCTCCTTGGGTCATTTGCGAAACGCATAAAGGCAGATATGTAATAAGGAGGGGATGTTTGCCAGTTTAATAGTTTGTGTTTTGGTTTTTGGTTTTGTTCGAGGCTGTTCTTTTTTCTCTCCACATGTAATCAACGATCTATATTAATCATCCGTTCAAGAAGTTACATACTGTACAATCCAAATATATAGCGAAAGGTGGGGTGTGTGTGGAAACTTACTGTTACAGTGTGAGAGAGATCGTAATCTGGGGTTTTTCAGGGATCATAAAATAAATAACGTGGCAATTATGTTGACTGGTTTGTGAAGACGTTCTAGGAGAATGGTTTTCTCCTCTAAATGCTTAAATAACATTTTTCACCGTTTGGAAAGGGCTTCCGCTGGACTTTCCCATCGAAGTAATCGTGTTATGGAACTATTTCGTTTTGTTTCACGTTCCTATGCTTTTTATTTTATTTTACTTTGTTGGGAGGTGGTGATCTGAATTTGTAATATCAGGTGTTAATGATATAGTGTGTGTGTGTGTTGCTTCACAAAAAATCGTTTATCTCAGAGTTCTCTGTTAATGTCCCCGATTCCGTTCATGAACCGACGTGCGCTAACGATTTTAGGGGCATGAGTGTGCCTTTCCTCCCGTAGGAGCACGACCCAGCCAAAGCGAAATAAATTTTAGAAACTCACTTGCAACAAATCAAGCCAGGGTTTTAAAACGCCTTGCATTGAAATCCGCGGGACTACGGTTTGTGCCTTTTATTTCTTTCGATATCAGTTTCCTGTGATTTGAGAAGTGTTGTGGCTCAAAATAAACCAGGTTTACCCTCCCATCAGCTCTTTAAAAGAAAGAAAAAAAAGATAAGAAAAGATGAAAGCGTTCTTGTAAACGTTCCCACTTAATGGCTTTACCTTATGCGGGATTGTGAGGATACCTATCCCCCCCTTTCGGACAAACGGCAAGCAGGATTTTGAAAAGGTGGGGTGAGAAAAGAAGAGGCATCTTCAGATAATTTCTGATTATATCTGACCGAAGCCAGCTCCTTCTCCTCGCCACGCCAGTTTTCTACGTCTCGCCCCCGCCAGCTCCCCGTCAGAATGGAGATCACCTCTCTCTTATTTGCTTCTGTAGCTTCGACGCCAACACCAGCGACGGGCGTCTAATAAGAGCCGAGCAGGTCGCTAAGCCGGCGGGTCACTATTCATTCCAGTTAGAACTTTCGCACTGCAGTCGCTGTGACTGAGTCGCCTCTATTCCGAATATTCCGATGTGACCGATTCGCAGACTGGAGACATCTGGATCCTCGAAGGCAGCGATGAAGTACATTTAAAATCCAATTTGCGCTAGCGCGGCATTTCTGTGTTTAAATTAGATATGGGCGGAGGGGGAGGGGACACACCGGTGTGCACGATCGCTAACCTGCAGCCAGCCAACCAATTCTCATCGCAGGAAGGAGTTCCACAACTGTAAAAATATCAACCACAGGTGGAGGGTGGGGGGCGCACGGGGAAACCAGGCCTCTAATGCCCCAAAGGGAGCGTAGGATCGCATTGCGCACTTTTGCCAGGGAATGGAGTCGTGTAACAAGTCGTGTAGGAACTTTCGTTCAAGCTCCGAGTGGGAGAAAATGGACCTTTTCCAAAGCGCGTTCCTTTTTCTTCTCTAGCTACTTTGCGGGGTGGGGTGGGGTGGCGGGTGGAGAGCTCGGTGTCCTAAGTATTACACCTACTGAGGCTTCTATTCAATGCACACTGAGCTAGCCTCAATAAAGTCAGTGGGATTTACTTGGGCACGTATCGGATCGCACTATTGTGGGGGTAAATCTCCACCACCAAGCAGCCAGTGTGGCTCTTTCTGGGGTGGAGTGAGGAAGGTTCCTGGGAGCTCTAAGAAGTAAGCCCAGTTGAACTTGACTTGACACGTGAATTAAACACGTTTTAAGTGGAGCTGGATGGCGCTGTTAAAGGAACCCAGGAGCCGGCAAACTTCAGGCTTGTGGAATCGACTTTGTTTCCGGTAACCAGACCTGGGTGTGAGAGGCAGACGCTTAAACCACTCCGAGACCAGGGGTTCGTTTGAGTACCAGAACTGAACTGAGCTCACAGTCGCTTCACACACACAATCGCCCATGTGGAGCCCCGACAAATCCCAGAAGTATAAGTTGAGGAAGCGGAGAAGTTTTCTGTGATCATTGTTAAACAATTGGGAGGGGGAAACCCCCAACTGGCTTACTTCAGATTGCCCAGAAATCAAGTAACAGATTCTGATTTTTTGTTATAGCGAGAGTAGAGGAGCCTCAGGCCTGCTGTTGCACGTTGATCACTGGCGTGGCATGTTTCATGCGCTTTCATAATGCGCAGGAAAATGCTTCTTCACACTGGTCAAAGAAAGGGTCCGTTTTCCTAAATTATCTGCTTTCCCATCCAGGCTTCCCCGCAGCCTAAGCTGTCCCTTCCAGCTGCCTGCTTGAGCTTTTCAGTCACAGTTATGAAAACCCTGTCTTCAGTGAATATCCACTGAAGACCTAACAATCTGAGGTTGCAACACTTTCTAGCAGCTGAAGATACAGGGCTGCTGTTGCTACCCAATAAAGTGGGGTTCCAATACCTCCATTGGGGAGGATCGGAAATTTAAAGGGGGTGCAGAGATCCTCTAAATAAGGATAGCAACTTTTCCAGACGTGTGGGAAGGACAGGCAATGGCAAAGTGATCAGCTGTAAAATGTTAAATGGGAGTTAAGTCCCACTGTGTTCAGTTGGATTTACCTCCATGTAAGCATGGAGGAACCGGGTGGCACTGTGGTATAAACCGCTGAGCCTCTTGGGCTTGCCGATCAAAAGGTCGGCAATTCGAATCCCCACGATGGGGTGAACTCCTGTTGTTCTGTCCCTGCTCCTGCCAACCTAGCAGTTTGAAAGCATGTCAGTGCAAGTAGATAAATAGGTACCGCTCCGGCGGGAAGGTAAACGGTGTTTCCGTGCGCTGATCTAGCTTCGCCAGAAGCGGCTTAGTCATGCTGGCCACATGACCAGGAAAAACTGTCTGTGGAGCGGACAAACACCGGCTCCCTCGGCCAGTAAAGCGAGATGAGCGTCGCAACCCCAGAGTCATTTGCGACTGGACTTAACTGTCAGGGGTCCCATTAAGCATGTGTAGGACTGCAGCCTGAGGCACTTGGTATATTATATGCAGCAAGATGGTTGTGATATGTAGTTGCTCTCCTAGGTCTTTGATTCTAGTGAGTCCATCTAATTGTAAATAGGAACCAGATCTGTTGCGCTCGGCAAAGACATGATGCTGGTTATTTATGCTCCTTAGATCAGGGATGGCTAACTTGTGGCCTGATGGATGCTGTTTGGCCTGCAACTCCCAGCAGCCCCTGCCAGCAATGCCAATGGTCAGAGATGATGGGTGTTTGAGTGCTGTCCTCTCCAACTTGGACAAGGTCACAGTTTAACCACCTCCCGGCTTACTGCACTATTTCAAGGTGTCTCCCAATATCAAAACCAGCATAAGGAGATATAGTGGGAAGAAACCTGTTGCTGTAAAGGGCAGCAAATTTTATCCCACATATGCTATGTCAGGGGTCCCTTTCCCTTTCCCTTTTATGCTGTGTGCAACACCCTGGTATGTATGTATGTATGTATGTATGTATGTATGTATGTATGTATGTAAAAAACAGGAGGTTATGTTGCAATATTTTATTTTTATTTTGAAAACCTTGTGTGCTGCTTAATCATAAAATTCTAAGCAGTGCACACAATAAAATTATTGATAAAACACAGCTAAAAAACGTAAAACTGTTCAAAAAAAGTTTACATAAGATAAACATAAATAAAACACAATAATCTATGTTTAAAACAAACATAGATGGCTAAATTGTTATACATCTGGGTAGCCTTGCTAGTATTATTTTGATTTTATATATTATTATCTTTTCTATGAACCGCCCGGTATATAAATTCAATAAATAAATTGAAGAAAGAAAGCAGGTTTTAGCAGGCATCTAAAGCAATATAGCAAGGGTGCCTGCCTAATGTCAATAGGCAGGGAGTTCCAAAGCACAATTGCTGCAGCACTAAAAGACTAATATTCATTAGTCTCCTTTACCACAGTGACCTCAAGAAAAATAGATGTATCCATTTCTTTCTCTTCATCAAATATAGCACATGTAAGGGTCAACACTTTTTATATGTAGAAGTAGCTAGTCAGTGGTATGTTGTTGCAAACTATTTTGCAGTCAGCTTTTAGATATATATGAACAAACCACATGTCCGTGATTCTTGAAATGTGTGTGCTAAACACAGGCTCAAACGGAAGCCCAAGATTAATTGCCGGACGTCTGTACAAAAGCCAACACTCAAAAGCTCAGTAACTGCTCAGGTTGGCTTCAAAATGAGTATGGATTCCTTTTGAAAAGTGACGAAGATTGGTATCTTAGCAGACCAACACTCTTTCAATATTGCTTTATACTTATGGTCCACTAGGGGATGCTCCCTCTCTCTTTCTAAAATGATCCAGTAGCTAGCAGGTGAAATCTTCCTGTATTTTAAACTAATGTCTTCTTTTTGTCTTTTTTGGTCTGTTACAATTGAGCTTCCAGTAGGCTATAATATGTTCTGATGGTAATATCTGGTATAAAGGATGCAGAGTATTTTGAACTATAACCATGTGGGCCAATGCAGTATTCTCCAGTGAACTCGATGGCAGCCCTGCTGGACCAGAGGCCTATCTAAACCAGCATCCTTTTTTTCCTACTGAGGCCAATCAGGTGCTTCTAGGAAACCTACAAACAGAACATGAGGAGAGTCACCCTCTCCTGCTGTTGCTCACCACACTGTTAATCAGAGGCATGCTTACCTGATCCTGGAGGTAGCATATGGCCATCGTGACTAGTAGTCGTATCCTCCATGAAGGAGCTATGACTAAATGCAACAAACTTAACAAATAAACCAGAGAGTGTAGTTTTATTTATTTCATATCCAACTATTTATCTAAAAAGTTCAGGGCAGCATATACACAGTTTGCCTTTTTTCTCTCTCATACAAACAACAAGCCTGTGTGGTAAGAGAGGTGGGTTGGGCGGGGGGTAGTAATCTGCCTAAGGCTACCTAAGAAGCTTCATGGTTGTAAGGAGAGAAGATATGAACCTCAGCTTCCTCAGACTAAGGCAGACATTCCATCCACTTCGTGACACTGATTTTCAGTGTGCTTAGAATGGAGTTTAATCATAGACCATGCAAGGCTCACAATTTTGATGTTATTTCTCATCTATGTATGGAAACTGAGTAAAATAGAATGAATATGGGAGCTGCCTGAAATATCTTGTGGGCCTGTGAGGAATAGTTTCTCCGTAGTTAATAGCATCTGGCTAATTTAAGATGCAAGAGACAAATTTAGGTCGGAAGGATAATCTGAGGAAAGCCATCAGAAATAAACTCTCAGCCTATACTTGGAAGAAAGTACAGTACCACTTAAATCAATAGGACCTGCTCCGAAACAAATAATTTGTGCCTGCCCATCTGACTGGGTTGCCCCAGCCACTTGTATATTGTGAGCTAACAGGAGTTAAACTTATTACAAGATATTAAATTTTGGCCTACAATGTTGGAACAACCCATCTAAGAATTATTTGGATCAGTCTTTCTCACTATGCTAGATTAAGAGTTCCTTGCTCCATATGTATTGCCACTACCTATTTGTACACCAGTGCTGAAACATGAGACATCCCAGTGCGGTCTGCTATTGACCCTCTCCCTGCACTCATACATAACTGTATATTCCAGCTGCTCTGGAAAGCAAAGGTAGTATATCTGCAACCATTCACATGCAGTCACTAAAATGTCTGACACCCTCAAACTTACTATTGGCAGGACTGGTCCAGCGAAGAGATAAGATTTTTTTTTTTGTCCTCATAAACAAGAAGGCAAAACATTGCAATTCCTTTTGAACAATTATTTACTACTTTTTGTTTTTATTTTGATTATGTATTTGGTGTTTTTATACTGTGATTTTATCCTGTGAACCACCCTGAGATCTACAGGTATACGGCGGTATACAAATTTTTAATACTACTACTACTAATAATAATACCAATTGTGTTAGAGACAAGGGAGCAATGCCAATAATTAAATCTTACAAAGGAGTTTTGATTATGATATTTTATCTTGGGCACAATCTAGACACCATTAAGCCCTTATTAAAGTGAAATGGATCTCTATGCAGAGACATACAGTGGTACCTCGGGTTACATATGCTTCAGGTTACATACGCTTCAGGTTACAGACTCCGCTAACCCAGAAATATTACCTCAGGTTAAGAACTTTGCTTCAGGATGAGAACAGAATTCATGCTTTGGCGGCACAGCAGCAGCAGGAGGCCCCATTAGCTAAAGTGATGCTTCAGGTTAAGAACAGTTTCAGATTAAGAACGGACCTCTGGAACGAATTAAGTACTTAACCTGAGGTACCACTGTATTACATACGATGACAGAATCGCTACTAGTGGTAATTTGTCAGGGGTGGAGGACAGAATTTGCCCCTCTCTCCCATTAAAGCAGTATCCTAGTTCTGGATCTTCACCCATGAGAATGACAGAACTCCACATATGGGAATTAAGGTCTCTAAACCTGCTCCCTGAACACCACCCTGTGTTATGGAAATCAAGCATGGTTAAGCACTGTGACTGCAGAGGGTGTGCTCAATTCATTTATTTAAAAGCCTTATTCATATATATGGCTTCTTCCCAACAGGAGCATAACATGTGGCTGATCATGAAAAATCACAAAAGATAGATATATTTCATTTTTAAATTTTCAACATTTATTATCATTGCTATTGCAGGCGTATCAAATATGTAGTAAAATATTTCATAGTAAAATACCACCTTAAAAATGTAAGTACAATGCACCAAGGTAAACAATTTTATTGTGCTTACATTAAGCTATGTAGCAATATATATATATATATATATATATATATATATATATATATATATATATATAATGGATGTACACTAAAATAGAAGTCTCTGTAAGGTTAATAAACTTCTATCAAGGCAACCATTGAAATATTAAAATCTAATTTATCTTGTTATTTTAAAGGAATGCATTATAAAAGACCCTTACTACATAGTAGAAAAATACAAGGTTATCATTTATGCACTTATTCAAGCTAACCTAATGCCTGACTATACTAGATACATGATTGTCTAGAGCTCAATATTGTGGGTAAGAGTTAGTATAGCTTTTATATGAAGGTAAGGAGTTCCTGCACTCATAGAAAGGACTGCAGTCCATGGTGGAATAATTGCTTTTTCAAACATAGTATCATGAACAAAATAATCAACAATGACCAAATCATGATGGTACAGTTACCCGGTTTGTGAAGACTGTTTTCACAAATCATGTCAACCTATAGACAACTATTCCGGGACAATTTAGAGATGTATGAATATCATAACACTGCTCAGCAGTGGCATACTTCATATCCCAGCCAATCTAATGCCATTTGTGCTCCTGCCTTTGATCTCTTTCCCGCAAGCCCTTCCACCGAGGCTGAGAGAGGGAGCAACACTGGCCTTGGTATTTTGGCCTTATCCCATTCCTGGGCTGAGGGTACTCCTCTCGCAGAAACTGTAGCCCATTTGCAGCTCCTGTACATTTCTGAAATGGTGCATGGAGACTGCAGTGTGCTTCTGAATTGGTCCCAATCTTTAGTTCTTTTTGCAGACGGTCTATAAGATAGTTCTCAAGGTCACTTCTGCTATCCTGGACATTCCTAAGCCTACGAGCATTGGTAATTAGATCTCCCATCAACTTGATCTTCTGTATCTTGGGTGCTAGAAATTGCTTCTTAATTGTGCTTGCAGTGTGAGGATCCGAGTTCTTGATACTCAGAGCATAAAGCTCTTCAAAATGGCCCGCCATCATCTTCCATTGTACTAGGGCTACTTCCAGAGCTGCAGCCACACCGCTTATTAACACACTGGGTGGTTTCTGGAATTACAAAGAGCAGAACAAAGATGGGAAATAGTAGAAGTTACAATTGTTTCCACCACATTTTCAACTGCTTGTGCTGTAATGCCCTTACCTCTGTCTTCTGAGCAACATCTTTGAGATTTGCGGAATACAGATATAGAAAATTAATATATGCACACAAGTCAGCTCACCAAGCTTATTATAGCTTTTATATGATGATATGTTAGCCAAGTGTTTGTATAATTGGTGTGGATAATATTGATCCCTAAAATATGTTCATTGCCAATAAAGTAATGAAAGCCTAGAATGGGTTGTAGCAACCCATACTGCTACGAAGCTGCATAAAATTGCATGAGTGTAACATTGATCCATGCAGATCTCCAATAAAGAAGAAGAAGAAGAAGAGTTTGGATTTGATATCCCGCCTTTCACTCCCCTTCAGGAGTCTCAAAGCGGCTAACAATCTCCTTTCCCTTCCTTCCCCACAACAAACATTCTGTGAAGTGAGTGGGGCTGAGAGACTTCGAAGAAGGTCACCCAGCAGCTGCATGTGGAGGAGTGGAGACTCGAACCTGGTTCCCCAGATTACAAGACTACCGCTCTTAATAAAAAGAAGAGAACCCGTGTACTCTACCCTCAGATCCCTGGAGGAAGGATGGGATCTAAAAGCATGGAATGGTGCTGTTCATGTGGGTGCTGCTTGCTTGCATAGGGAAGGATGTCCACAAGAGATAAGATTAAATGAATATAAAATGAAATTTGCTAGATTTTCAAAGGATATGGCTTCAGGATATGGACTGTGCTGGGTCTCCCAGATTAGTTGCCTTGGAGCAGAAAAACAAAATAGTTTTCACACATATTTGCTTCGAATTGCAAGAGATGGCAGGGTGAAAGCACTTCTATACCTGCTAACATATGGACATATGTCATTCACATTCTGGAAGTGGGGGAGGAACTCAAATCATGGTTACAGTGGTGTTAAAAAAACCCCTCTTTAATAAGTGCAATAAGACTGATGTCTAAAAAGAAAATTTGAATTTGTATGGGGGGAAAAGCTAAGCTCCAAATCTGACCCTATCATTTTACTGTGAGAGGCATGAAACCCGCTAGGTGTCATGCAGAAATATGACCCCCCCCCAAAAAATGTCTTCTTGCTTTATGCTTCTAGGCTAACATGAAAAAGGTCTAGCTAAATACATATGTAGCTCACACCATAAGAGATATGTGTGCGAGTTCTTTTTTGATCTGTTACATGAGACATATATCTTATGAAGTTAAACCTCTGGCATGAGGACAAACTTTGCCACATACCTGGATAACTCTGGTACAGTAGAGGCCTCCCCTGTCGTGCTGGTATTGTATGAGAGCTTCTGCTGCTTCCCTCTCCTCTTTAGCCCGGTCCCAGAAGAATTTAGAAACATTTGGTAAAGCCATATCAGAATGATCAAAGATTTCACCCTATATTTTTCAAACAGACAACAAAGCAAAACACCCACTGCAGTTCATATACAAAGTACAATAATATTGCATAATATTTTACAATACTTAGGCTTAAACTTCAAAAAGAGTAGAAGAAAAAAACATTTATGGAAAACCGATATATTTTAGAAGTAAAATACAAACTTTTGCTTTTGCCATAGATAGAAACAATATTTCATATTAGGTACCCTGGGGTATGTGTATGTTAAGTTTAAAAAAATATTTGTACATCAGAAAAAGACCATATAACCTGTTTTAGTTGTAGTCATGGGCAATTAGTTTTCCAGAAAGTTTACTAATATTCAAAATTAGGGGTGGGACTATACCCCCCCAATGTCATTGAGCAACAATTCCCAAAATCCCTGACCACTGCCCATTCTGGCTGGGGATAAAGGGAGCTGGAGCCCAATGACACAGGGTGAGCCGCGTACTCCTCACTCATGCCTTAATGTGAATGGGATCTGTTTTAGCACAATTATATTCAAAAAAGGTAAACACTGTTAATTTCACAGAATGCAGAAATATCTGAAATATTTTTCAAAAAACTGAAAGTAGTTGAATTGGTGGTGGTGGGGAATGATACAGATGCATATTTTCATTCAAAGATGCACCTAGTCAGTGTATGAGGACTCAAGTACACATGATGATGTGAATAAGGATGCTCATCCAAACGCAACATGCACACAAGATTGCTTATGCATGCAGATCTCTGGCTGAATCAGGATGCTGTACATTTCTACAGCAGATATTTGTAAGGATGAGGAATGGCTGTACCATTTGTCACTTCTTTTGTTGCAGAAAGTTAGAAGCTGTTGCCTCTGGAGTAGTAGTTGGAGAGTGGAAACTATGCAGGGGGATATACAGGCAACATGATTGCCATTCTTCTCCCATAGTTACATCCTGTGTCATGTTACCGCTTTCTTACACACCCCATCCTCCAGATCTGGCCCCTGGTGTTATTGCTGTTCTTCCCACATGAGCTTGATTTTTCCACATGGTTTCTGAATTCTTACATTATTGAAAACAGTGTGTGGAATGGAATCATAGGGAAATCGAAACAATGTCACTTCCATAATGTAAGAATCAGGTCTTGGATCACTGCTACTCTTCATGTTCAGTTTACTTCAGGTTACTGCCTCTTCAGTTTACTGCCTACCAAGTTTACCCTCCTTCAAACTTCAAAGGAACATAAGAAGAGCCCCGGCAAATAAACCAATGTCCCATCCAGTCAACGATCCTGTTCTCACAGTGGCCAATCAGATAGATATAGGAGATAAGAAAACACTCCCTAAGGTCTTCATCACATTAAAACATGAAGAAAATCATTAACAATATGAAAGAAACAGATCCAGATTCATACTAAGTTCCAGCAATTGCCCAAGTACATTCTGTGCCTGCAGAGAAGATGGGACTTTATGGCTATTATTCTCCCATTCCTCATTGTTTTTGCTGGAAAAATATGTTCTCATATTCTGAGAATATTGCCATCTTGAATTGTGATCCTTATATCTAATCAGGGCAGTGTTGTCAGCAGCTTCCCCTTTTCTCTTTTTAGAAGGAATGCAGTGACAGCTGAAGGATGTTGTCACAGCTTCCCACCACTAAGTTCTGAGTCAGTTTTTCTTCCCTTGCTTCATCACTTTCCCCATCCCTGCTCTTCATTCCTTGATTCTCTTACTCTACCGTATAATCAGTGTAGCTTCATTACCGTCAGTTGCCTACCAGACTCATTTAACACTCATATTTTTCGCAAGTAAAAAGGGCCTGATTTCTGCCCCCATACTTACAGGCACTGAGTCTCTTAAAGACTGATTCACTACTGTTCACATATCCAAAAGTGAGTCAGTCAGCATGTAAATTTCCTTCCTTGGTTCCGGGCCTCCTAAGATGAAGGACTTGTCCAAAATTAGGACTTCATATAAAAAGAAATCACGACAGATAGCAACAGACAGAAGTGAGTTATACAAAGGGGAAAGATTGCACAGGAGCTTTGCATCAGTTTATGAGTGTCCGCTTGCAGTAAATGCTGAACCATTATTTTCCGTGCATATTATTATTTATATGCCATGAACAACCTTAAAAGACATATTAGATATTGTAAATACAGTGAATATAGCAATATAGTAATTTCATACAGCAGCAAAATGTACCATAATATATAAGATGTGTGGTACTGTCTGACCTGCTCATTCATGGCAGTATCAAAATTGCTAGGGTATATCCACATGACCTAGCTAGGTATTTGCTCACAAAAAGTACTTCTGGCATCAAAATGGGGCATACGTGAATATCTCTCCCTCAAAACAGTGGACTTGGCATACCCCCAAAATACTTACAATACTGCCTTATGAAATAGAAACCTGAAATTTGGGGGAGATACATTAATAATTTAGTTTGGTGTTACAATGAATAATTCTGCATACATCCATTCAGTTGTGTGCAATCCATGTGTATACAGCCAGTTGTCACCCGGTGGACAAAACGATGTCATTTGTTTCCCATAGCCTTCCAACATATGAACATTTTAACATGACCTTAAAAGAGGTTGGCTCTGCATATGAAGGATGGGTGGTTTACATAAGGAGCATCAGTGAAGGAGAGGGCATTTGAAAAGCAGTGTGAGCCTGGCTTCATAGCACAATGGGGGCATGGCAGAGTGACAAAAGGGAAGGGAATGGGCCTCCATCCTAAGTTTGAGGACAGGGCCATATGTGGCAAAGGAGTATACCAGATAGAATAGAATCATACAATCATAGAATTGTAGAGTTGGAAGGCACCCTGAGGATCATCTAGTCCAACCCCCTGCAATGCAGGAATATGCTCCTGTCCCATATGGGGTTCAAACCTGGGACCTTGGTATTATCAGCCCCATACTCTAACCAACTGAGCAATTATTCATGAACTAATGTTGTCAGCCGAGTGTATGAATGCAGGCACACACGTGTGGAAAGAGTGGGGATTTAGTCACTTTATGTGCAGCAAAAGACCTCAGCAGATGTTGGTTTAATACAGAAGAAAAGCCATGCCTCAGCTGTATTCAGCAAAGGAAGAAGTGTTTTAGCCACAGCTCCCCGGGATGCAAGCCAGAATCTGTTTTCACAACAGCAGTTCCAGAAGATGTACGGTACATAATAATGTTTTAAAGTGTGCCTTTGCAATGAACTAGCCACCACACACCATGAGGTTACTAGAAGGGCTCCCATGGGAGGTCTGAAGTGTAGCCCCAGGTGTGCACCTCTTCTACCCCCCTTTTTAACGTGGGCTATCTTATAACAATGGGACGCGGGCGGGTGGCGCTGTGGGTTAAACCACAGATCCTAGGACTTGCCGATCAGAAGGTCGGCGGTTCGAATCTCCACAATGGGGTGAGCTCCTGTGGCTCGGTCCCTGCTCCTGCCAACCTAGCAGTTTGAAAGCACACCAAATGCAAGTAGATAAATAGGTACCGCTCCAGCGGGAAGGTAAATGGCGTTTCCGTGCACTGCTCTGGTTCGCCAGAAGCGGCTTTGTCCTGCTGGCCACATCACCCGGAAGCTGTACGCCGGCTCCCTCGGCCAATAAAGCGAGATGAGCACCGCAACCCCAGAGTCGGCCACGACTGGACCTAATGGTCAGGGGTCCCTTTACCCTTTACTTTATCTTATAACAACATATCCATTGCTTGATGGCTGCCGCTTAGGAAGAAGAACTCAAGCAACGGTTATCTCAGTGTCCCCACCCCCCGGAGAAATAGGTGCCGGTAGTCACCATGAAGTTGTTGCAGTAAGTGTCACACTTTTTAACAACACAAAAAAGAAGTGCCGGTACTGTGCACCCTGGGTGGGGGGGGGGAGCACTGGCTATCGTGGACGTGCAAGTCCGGCATAAATGCAGAGCAGAAACGAGGAAAGAAAGAACCCCAACTGAAGAGGCCCGTCGAGGTGAGGAGGTGAGGCAGGATGGGAAAAGGCGAACCCAGAGCGAGCCCTCGTCGTGGCCCTGAAAAGAGGCATCTCGAACGCAGAGGAAAGAGACGCTGGCGGTGCGCCTCGCGCCAGGCCTGCCTTGGCGCGCCAAGCGGGTGGCCTTACCAGCATCTGCAAGACGTAGGCGACCTCGAGCAGGGCGCCGGTGACTCCGCACAGGCCTTCCTCCACCACGGCGGGGAAGTTTTGCTTCACGAGTTTGCCCAGAGCTCTGCCATGCCGGTGGATGGCGCACAAGGGCAGGCCGCTCTTGAGCCTTTTCGGACTCGGCTCGGCCATGGCCCGCTACTACTGCTGGGCCTCCTCCTCACCGCCGGCCTCGCTTTCCGTCCAGCCGCCGGCCCAAGGCACGACGGGGAGGCCGCCGCGCCACTGAGGAGCTGCCTGAAGTTGGAACACCAAACAAGAGATGAGTGTGGGGTTTATTAAAAAAAAAAAAGAAAAAAAAAAAGGCAACCAGGAAGCAGCAGCTCGTGAAGGGAAGAAGGTGGAGAGGCGCGCGCGCGCTCCCCGTCTCCTGGCGGCTATATATAGAGAGGCAGGGCGGGACGCGGGCACCTGGCGCGCACCTGGCCGCGGGCGGGCCCGCTCCCACACGCCCTTTCCTGCCAGGACAGAGCTGCCTAACTGTCCGTGACAGAACTCCTCTCAGGCTTGAAGGAGCACGTTGGCCTGCATTGGCTGCGAGACTTCACCCGCACACGCCCTTCCCAAGTTATATCTTTGCGTTTTGCACGCTCTTGCGCATTTTCTAAGACTGAAGTCCCGCGCCCGTTTAACCTGGGAACTAGCCTCGTCGAAAGGCTTCCCTGAATACTTCTAATCTATACCCTGCAGAGGATTGCGCAGTCCCGTGCTGGAAAGCAGCGCTCGTGAAGGTCGCTGTCCGAACATACCGCAGAATAGAAAGTGGTGGGGGAAATGTACACCCTAAAGTGAATGCACATTCCAGGAAACAGAGATCCAATAGCCCTAGCCGATGTCATTTCTGTATTTGGATTACAGAAGTGAGAAATGAGAAAGAGGAGCAACAAACTCCGGATTCAAGCAGTGAATTTTACTACGTTCAGTTGAGCATATTTTACTAAAAATCAGTCCCATTCTCTCTTGCTATTGAGATGTCAAGCATTATGCTTTATGGGTTCACTTTGTAAATCTGGATGCCTACATGGTCAACAATAGGGATTTTCTTGCCTTGTGTGAAGTGGACTTAATCTTGAGTTTTTAAATAAATGGCAGCAAGACCTTTTTCACTAGTTCAGTCCCGCTTTCTTCCTCCTCAGTCACCTGTGAGGTTAAAAGAACCCACCAATGCCTCTCCGGGCACAATCTGTGCAGATGTCCCACCTAAGGTTGCTTCCAGTCAGTGACTTAAAGTAGATGCTCTGCTACTGAGCTACAGTCCATCTTTGACCTTGGAGTACAAACAATTTCAGGCAGGGCTTGAGAGAGTGATCAATCACAAGGCTACCTCCCAGCCATATAGAAACTATGTCAGTCACAGTGCTGACTGCTGCTATTTAAACATGCAGTCAGCATATGCAATCCAAGTCAGTGGCTGCTCAGCTAAACCTTCCTTATCTCTTTAGCTCCCTTCTGCTTTAGTGCTACAGTTACTGTTTGAAGAGAGCACCAAGTACACAAGAGGTATCCACTCTTTCCCGTGTTCCCTTGGTGAGTCACTTGCAGATCTCTTGTCCTGTTCCAAACTATGGAAGTGCAGAAGGTGTTTTGTTTTGTTTGTTGCTGTTTGTCATTTACAATTTTCCAGCTACCTTTCCCCCCTCTTATCATATACTGCAAGATTGGCCCATAGAGGACGACTAAGGTAGATAAACCAGTTTCTTTTATTAAGTAAATAGACCTGGCAAGATCCGTTAAGTATATCTTGGTGATGCAAATTTGTATATGTATATAATCATTAAAAACAACAATTAAAATCAATAGAACTTTTAAAATACCTTTAGCACCTAAACATGTATAGTCAGCTTATATAATTTGGTTCCCTCCCTTTTCTTTTTGTCTCTTTACCCCCATGCTGAGATAGAGGGTAGGCTAAAGCTTTTGGCTGCATGCTGAATATTTGCTGAGATTTGGGCAGCTTTTTAAAAGAACAACACATGGGAGGTGCATTATGAAAAAGCTGAGCACCCATGTTTTGTGGTAGCCTATTTACTTTATCATGTGTAATAATCTGCAGTTTTGCAAACAACCATTAAGAGAAAAAAAATAAAGAAAAAGAACCCACAGGAATGTTCAGAATCCAGCGAACCAGAAGTGTGATTAGGTAGCTTTCAAATGTGATAAGTTTCTGTTCACTGAGTTTCTACCAGCTTATGCTTATTGAATTTCTTTTTGTTAAAAAAAGTACTACTCCCTATCAATTCATAATTACATTTGCATAAATCCCATTACATGCTCTAATTATTAGAGTAAATACCTTAAATTATCACATGAAATTTGAGAACATTCAAATGCACATGGATGGGCAATGGGATGTGTGTGTTTCTGCATCAATGCCTTACATTTTAAACTAAAGTTATTCATCTTTTGAAGAGTTTCATGCTAACATGTTTGCACAGAGTAGGCAGATGAGAAACCCTGTCTAAGACAATAGTCAAAAATTCACAGGTTAACTGGGGTGGTTGTTTTTTGTATGTATTAAAATAAAAGAACCTTGATAAATACATTTGGAGGGAGTACCATGGTTTCCCACAAAACTTTTAAGGTTGCACACGTACAGTCACAGCCTGGCCAAGCTGTAATCCTCAAAGGGTTGTGCTGGCACAAAACACTTGAACTCCACCAAGCTTCTGCCTGCAGAGCACAGTACACATTGGGATGCTTGAGACTGAATATTTTAAATATCACTCTTAGGAAATGTTTGCACTGGCTCAGATCCCCAAGCTGCCTGCACCCTGGCCTCATGCCTGTGCACAGCCAACCTATGCAGGATCCAAGTGACACACACGAGCGATCCCTGTTGCTTTCATTCTGTCAGAGTCAGGATGAGGCCTGATGCCCTGAAGACACCAGGTCATTCCCATGTCACACCATTCCTGTGATAATCACATTTAGGTATGGAAAAGCGCTCCATTAGAATAACATCAGGAATTTTGCTCTGCCAAATTGCGTGGGCAAAGAAAGCCATGATCGTGGTGTTAATAATATCCACGGAGAGGAGAAATAGTTTCCATCTTTTACTCAAATACCCATGTGAACTTGTTGCCTGTTTTCAAGAAGTTCTTTATCCTGCAAGACGGTTGCTCTGTTCATTTTCTGGATTAGTTACCGCATCTCCACTTGGCAGAAAAGATGTGCAGCTGCTCTCCAAAGCTCAGTTTTATGGTGCAGAGATTTCTTTTTCTTTTTAGTCAAATGCAGTGTGAAAGTCTTATGAATCACCAGATTTGTAACCACTTTAGGATGTTAGGATGTCTTTTCTGTAGTTTTTAAAAAAGTGAATGGGTTGATACTGGGCTAGTTGGGTGTACTACATGTGCTACAACAAGTGACTAAAAGTGACCCAGAACATGGCAATTAAAATTACTGCTGAAAACATTTCCCTCCCTTACTTCTTGCACACAGCCTTTGATTCTCCTTTTCATTATGTCACAGTTTAATAATGAATATGTCAATTATGCCAGCTCCCTAAAAATATCTGTTCCAGTATTCTCTGTTGAAGGGCAGTAGAGAGATCTGCCTGGGCAAATCTCTGCTTACAGAGTCAATAGGCAGGCTTATGAACAAATTTCCAGAGGGACATAACCTGTTTTCAAGGGAAGAGCAGGCATGAAACCTCTGTTTTGGCTGGAGAGTTGGGACTCTACTACCTAATGAAGAAAGACAGCCTGGTTGAAAATTTCCTTCACCCATTTCATTCTGTATTCAGACTGCACCCCAAAAAACTCATCAGCTTCCACCACAGGAATGTGCAAGATGGACTACACAGAAGCACCATAGCAGCATTTGCACTGTTTTCAGGCGCAACTCTCTGCTGTCCCATGGCTAGAACCTGGCACCTGCATTCATCACCATTAGAGGATTAGGATGCAGGAGAGGTCTGAGCCACAAGGCCAGATGCTTACAAGGACACCACCACCAGCAGTAGGGACAATGAGTTCTGTCTGCCTCTCACATTCATTTCAAAGGCACTGTTCTGTTTCTCACATTCATTTTTCAGACAAAGCCATCCAACAAGCCCCATCCATTGGCCCTCCAGATATTGCTGAACTACAACACCCATCATTGCTGGCCATTAGCCATGCTCTCTGGGACTGATGGGAGTTATAGTTCAACAACAACTGAAGGACCAAAGCTTAAAACCTCAGTGTGCACTACATTTCAGTCCAATCCTCTCTCCAATATAACTTTGGAAAGCCCACAGGGGGCTTAGGGAAATTTCCAGATTCCCTTTGTAGGCCAGGAGGTGTCATGCAGCAGGTCCCTATTTCGCAGCTATGTTGCCTGTGATTTCTGCTATGAGAGAAGAAGTCATTTGCTGCCTCTTGCTCCTCATGCAGTTCCTGCTTCCTCCAGAGCTGGGACTTGTTCTCTTTTCCTCTGGAGGGTGAAACTAGAACTAATCGGAAGAAATTGGAGGGAAAGCAGATTTTGAGTAAACCTTAAGCTCTTAATGGCAAGAGCTATCTGACAATAGAACGGATTGCCTCAGGAGGTGGATGGGCTCTGCTGGTGGTATTTAAGTAGAGACTAGATGGTCCTCTCTGTGTCAGGGATGCAGTAGTTGCATCTTGTATGGCCGGGGGAGCTGCTAATTGACAGCGCCGGGAACTCTGCCTCTTGAATCCCCTTTCAAGAGTATTTGGGGGGCTGCGGCGCTCTTGCAGCACCCCCTATTTTTCCTCAAAAGCCAGATACTCTCAGGAGAGATCTCACTTGCTTCCACTTCGCGATCCGCCAGAAGTCGCATCTTGTATTCCAGATCCCCCAGAATCACCCCCAGATCTATGATTCTTATTAACTAAATATTCATTCAGTTTCTCTACACATCACTTGCAGCATAGAGCAAAGGTGGCTAGGATGCCATACCCCTGCCATAGGCGCAGATTACTGCAAATTCTTCCTCTCCACAGGATGTTTAAGACAGCATCTGACCCCAATAAGATTTGATCAGATCTGTCCCTTTGTGGTGGCTGGAGAGTCCTTTAGATCCGAAACCAGGGAGATTTGCTACTTTTTATCTCTTCCAATTGACTGTTTGCTGCCTTTAAGTGGAAAAAAACACCATCCTGTCTGTCCTGTGTGTTTCTTTTCTAAAAGGTGACAGGACTGTTTTACCCATCAGCCCTGTTCTTTGCTTTGCTGGAGAATGTGGGCTGCCCCTTCTGTCTCCTTGCTCCTCCTGTGCCTCCTGTGCCAGTATCTCCATTGGGACTTTTCCAGGAAGTGGTTGATAGGTTTATGTTTGAGAGCTTCGATGCTGATGTTTGTTGTAGCATTTGCAATATTATCCCATTCATTCCAATATAGCTTGCACAAGACATGTTCTCAGTAGATTCTATCCGGAGTTCTCATCCAAGGGCCTTACTGCATAATCTGAAACCAGTAGTTTATATATAGAGAAACCTGTGAAACTTAAAACCATTTGATGTCCTTTCCTTCAAGCTTAGTCTGACACATTGTGCAGTACACTGGCACATCCACACTGAGTGTAAACAAATGTACCTCCAAGACAGATCCATAACAGCTTGCAGAATATACAAGCTGAATTTATTTTACCAGTCTCTCTCTGTGTATGTGTGCATATAATTTATTTATATAAAATATCATTTATGCCAATGACATTTTACAAAAACAGGTTTGAGCCATATTTACTGTGTCAGTGCTGTATAATTTGGGGTTCAATCTTCAGTGTAAGGTATTTTTGTCAGACTTCCCCACCCCCACTCCAAAAAAGGAGATGAGGGTTTTTTTTGGGGGGGGGTGTGTGTTTTAAATAAAAAAAGATGGCTATTTGTGGAGCTAAAGGCTATGTTCTGGTTCATGTAGCTAAACTTTATGCTTCTCCCATTATATTTTTTCTGTTAAAGGTTTGCTGCCACAAGCCTAGCAAAGCCGTTTTGCAAGTATAGGGGAAAGCAGGTTTGGCGGGAGGATTTGAAGTGGAGAAGTGGGAGGAGAGGGCTGCTTAACTATTTCCATTCACACTGCTTCTCTGTTCCAAATTGCCTCCCCAAGCCACCACCAATGGTGGTTCATTTCCATTCAACACATTGTTTTCCTTCTTTGTATTCTTGCTTGGAGGTCCCCATGTGCTGGAAGGCACCCAAAGAAGCCGAAATGGAACCACCACCAGTACCTGGTGGTCCAGTATAGTAAAGAGAGTGACAAATTTTACCAAGTAGCAACTCAAAGGGACCTGACAGCCAATTGTTTGCTAAGTCTTTCTCTAGACTTCACCCAAGACAAATATTCTCCATCAGCACTGTCTACGTTTTAAATGTTCTCTTGATGTGCCTTTAAGATAAGTAGAAATTAGAAGCTGAAACTTTCCATAGCATGGAGATAAACATTCTCACCTGCCTAATAGTTGCCGGTTAAAATACAGTTAAGAACCAGTTGAGACACTGGCAGCCCTCCTCGCTGTGATGTATCTCCAACCTCCTCCACTCCAGGAGCTTCAGTTGGGTCATCTACTAATCAGTTACCACAGAATTCTTTGTGGATGCTGTTCTTACATTTGCCAAGGTCACATTTTTCTTCTTCTAAAGGAACACTTGTTGTGCCAATATTTCATTCAGAGGTTCTTTGCCACACTTATCTACTCAATGCATCATTGTGAAGGACTGCATGGCATGGTCAGAGTATGACTTCATAGGGGAAAGGAGCCAATAATTAGAGCACACTGTGATAATGCTAACTAGAGGAGAACGGAGTCTTATTCTAGTTATATAGTGTTTTACAAAATAATGATAATTTTAAAAAATCATTTCACAGTTAAGCTGGAGAGAAATAATATAGAAAAATGAAGAACAATGAGCCAAGACAGCAACTGGAGGGGAACGGGTCATATCCTCACTTATGGAAGTCACTATAATTCCCTTGAAGTAATTGGAGATCTGCTGATTAAGCCAGCTGGGGATTTGTTCTTCTTATAAAACTTGGGTTCCTCCCCAAATAGTTTTCCTTCTTCAAGGGGGCACCTGTCAGTGGTGGAGGTGGTGATGGTGCTGGATTAGTGCACATGCAGCCTGTCTGCTTGGCCCCAGCCCTTTGGACCCAAAATGAACTCCAGCTGCTGCTCTCCACAGCAGGTGCTTCATCCATCCTCTGGCAGCTGTTTTAATGTGTATTATCACCAATACGAAGGGCTAGGTCCTTGTTGTAATATGTCTGTCCTCCTAACATCATGACTCTGTCTTATTCCTCACTGAGATGGTAAGTATGTGTGTTCATGGTTCCACTTCAGATGGCAGAGACCCATCTTTATGAGAGATGGGTACACATACAACCAAAGACCAGGACCAATCCAAGGCACATTGTTGCCTGAGGTGAAGCAGCAAAATGGAGACTGACTGCAGTCAAGGTGCATAGTACCCAAGAACAGTCAGGTTAGTATTGCAAGTTATTCTGGCATATCAGCCAGCAAATCTCACAACCACTTCTCCCTGTTCTTAGCTGGAATAAAAGCAAGACAGACAGACAGACAGACAGACAGACAGACAGACAGACAGACAGCTTGCTGCCCTTTCATGAAACAAAAATCAGTTGCCTGAGGCAACAGTGTCATTCTGCCTAATGGCTTGCCTTCCTGCCCCTGGGTTTTTGAAGGAAAGGAATACCCCCCTTCACACCCTGTTGTGAGAGAATCATCCATGATGTGAGACCTCACCTGCAAAATGAGGTGGTACAATTGAAAACCAGGTTGAATGCCTTGGTGAGAAGAACCAAAACATAGATGAGAGGGCCTTTTGAGGGAAGAAATGCAAGACTGCCTTCTGAGTTTGATCAGAAGAGAGCTGCAGTGACTTTCTTTATATGGTTGATAAGGAAACAGAGTTAAAGCAAACCAGCAAGCAACCACTTATTCTAGGCAAAAGCAGACTTGTCAGATATGCCAACAGTGACGACCATATTGCATTTTGACCATCCAAATAAAAGCAGCATTAGACAACAGCTAAGTACATCTGTAGACTTGATATATTTCTTTATATGGTGCAGCCAGTTTCCTTTACTTCTACAGTTTTCAGAATGTCTCCATTTTGTTTCTAATTTGGTGTATCACCTACACTTTGGGTTACTAAAGTTTCTTTATTCACCAGATCCTGTTCCAGTGGCTTTTACAACTTGATCTGCAGCCATTGCCAACAGGTGTCAAACTTCATAATTTCTATGCCATGAAAAACTTCCCTTGCTTACTTTTGAAGATTATGCACTAGTCAGGGCTGGAATCCCCCCCCCCCCCAGTTGATTAGTAACTTTAATTACAAATTGGAAATAGAGAACACTGAAAATGGCAATGGATCTTGTATCTTTACAAACTCAGCCTCATAAAACCAAATATTACGGTATTTTGGAAAAGACTGGAACAGCATAAGAAATGGCTGACAGATTGATCAGGTCCAGAACTCCAGTTATATGGATACTATATTGGGATAAATTGTGTAAGAGCAGGAATGTTCACAATTATTCCATCTCTACATGCAATTCTTGAATTCTAAAGGAGGAAAGGGCAGGAGTTTTAGTTATTCTGAGGATTAAAATCTTTATTTGGAAAATCATCACCCAAGGATTACATGGCAGATAAATAAGAGTATTTTCTGTAGAAATCTGTCAGGAGCTGTTTCTGCACTGCTATGCACTGCAAGGGCAATGCTGAAAGCTTTGGTAGGCTTACCTTTGATGAAAGCCAGGATACAGCATTGGTATTACTTTGACAAAAATAACAGAATTTCCCTGAAAACCTCTGCATAAAAGAAAAATAGCTGTAAGAACAAATGGCTATGTGTGGTTGGGTCATGCATTAGGAGGGGCTGACATTCAAATGGAATGCATATGTAACAATGTGTATCAGCACTGTATATATCCCAAATATTCAGTGCACTCTCTTGTCTATTACATATTACACAAAGAGTTGAGGGAGAGATTTTATTTGTAAATTGTAAAAGTTTGCTATCATCCCCCTGTTTGCCAATTTCTTGCAGATATAGATTATTTTTTACATACAGAAGAGCATTATTTGTCAAAAGTGCTGATAATTTTGGAGACAAAATGTTTCAAAACCATTGTTCTTTCTGCTAGAGACCAATGGATGCAAAGCTATTCTAAGCATAAGACATTTCATTTCCTTCAGACCTCACTGTTTATAGTTCTCTATCCCCAACCATGTAAAGAAATACACACACACACACACACACACACACACACTTGCATTGACAACTCAGGACAGCACTTCTTGCATCTGATGAAGTAGACACTATGGGCCATGAGAGCTTATGACAGAATATATTTGCTAGTCTTTAATGTGCCACAAGACTCTTTGTTGTTTAAGAATGTAAGAAAGGCACAGCTGGATCAGACCAAAGGCCTGTTAAGTCTAGCATCCTGTTCCCCACACAGGCCAGCCAGGTGCCTATGGGAATTCTGCAAGAAGAACATGCATGTAATAGCCCTTTCCCATTGTTATTCTTATGACTGGCTTCAAGAGGCATGCCTTTTGAGAGCTAGTGTGGTGTACTGGTTAAGAGCGCTAGACTCGTAATCTGGTGAACCGGGTTCGCGTCTCTGCTCCTCCACATGCAGCTGCTGGGTGACCTTGGGCCAGTCACACTTCTCTGAAGTCTCTCAGCCCCACTCACCTCACAGAGTGTTTGTTGTGGGGGAGGAAAGGAAAGGAGAATGTTGGCCGCTTTGAGACTCCTACGGGTAGTGATAAAGCGGGATATCAAATCCAAACTCCTCTTCTTCTCTTGAGCGATCATGACTAAATAGCTACTGATAGCTTTATCCTCCATGATTTTGTCTAATATTTTAATTAGCAAGATGGTTGCTACTTAGAGAAACTTTCAGATTATTCACTTTACAATTGACTGTAAATAGTCATAGTTATCTCACAATGTATATACTGACACACTGTAAAGGTGATCAGGAAAACAGACTGTTCTAATGGAAATACCTCTTTGATCACTCTGCTTCCCAGAATTTGATCAAATCAAAGTTTTTGGAAATGTCCAAATCACAATGTGAACTTCACTATCAATTCCAGAACTGTACACACACCAATTCTGTCACATGTTATGACTTATTGGTCCGAAGTCAGGAAATGAGGACTTGGAAGCAAATGGAAATCTTTTGGCAATGTCTATCAAAATTTGATTTTCTTTGCCCTCATTAATATGATGCAAGAATTCCCAGTGCAGTGCCATAATGTCTGAAGAGCCCTTTTTACAGTTAGCAGTTTACAATTAACTCAGCGTCTGCAGGAAAAACACTCATTAAGTGCTGAGTGAAGTAGCGTCAGCAATGGAACTCAACTAAGTGGTAACATACAATTATACCGAGTGACAGTCTTCACACCTGCTGCCGAGGATGACAGTAGCTGGCTGACTTAACCCATGGCACTACAGGCTAAGCATTGTACTGTGACACAGCCTGGACACCGATTGAATTACACACTGATTAGCTCTTCAGCTTCTCCCTGACAGTGTGGACAATGAAGAATAAGAGAAGTGGACACAGAAGCTTTACCAGGCCTTGTGCTCTTTAACTAAGGAGGATTAGCTTATAAATGGTGGATTGTGTGAAGGCCAGTGGTTAGAAAACTTCCATGCATTCTTATGCTGTTTCAAAGTGTGAGGGTTGCAGAGAAGAAAATAACAGATGGAGACCTTGTTTCTGGTAGAAGAGTGTAGAATGAAACTGCGGCTGCCCAGTCTGCTACTTGATTGCAAGCTGCTGTCCTGGAGACGTTCCCTGTTCTTCCTGTATCTGAGACGCAGCAAAACCATCTGCAACCAGGGAGCCTCACACCTTATCGAGCCAAAGATTCCTTTGCCCACCTTTGCCTCTTTCCTGTCTGAAACCTGCATGCTTCACTAGCCAGGACAAAAATGTGTATGAAGAGGGTATAAGTGCACCTGACTTCTATATACTAGGATTGTGCACTGACCACAAGATTCAGTTTGGATCTCAGTTTGCAGAATGACCCACCTCAGTCTGAAGTGCTTCAGAGGCTGCTCAGTTTGGCTAGGGTCTGAATCCATTTTGGGGGGAAATAAGACTTTGTTTCCCTCTCTTTCACTATTGGGAAATTAAACAACGAGTCTCTCTCTCTCTCTCTCTCTCTCTCTCTCTCTCTCTCTCTCTCTCTGTGTGTGTGTGTGTGTGTAAGCTAAACATGACAATTACAGCATGTCGTAATACAAGGTTTTTTCTTTTCTTTTGGAAAAAATCCTGTCACTTACTCCGTTCAAAAGTTTAGCAACCCTTCAATGCAATCTAGCTCCCACAGGAAACCACATCAAGCATCTGAATCACACAAGACAATGTAATTTGGCTTTAGTTTAACATACAGGAAGAGAGTGGCCAACTTACTTTCCACATGGGAAGCCAAGCAAAGATGATGGCATTCAGTATCCACAAATGCTTTCTTTACTTGCAAATATATTCACAGAAATAACTGAATAATGGATTCAATGCATAGGGGTGGGAAAACACGAAAAGCTGCAATGTCACACAGCTGAATGTCACACACACTGTTAGAGCTATATGCTGTTATAAATTTAGCAGCTGCTTGATATCGAGTCTGTCTACACCCCAAAACATTGTTGGTCAAGTGAAAAACACAAGAAAGTATTTAAACAATATGTACCACATTTAATTCCCAGTACTTCCAAGACGTTTTCTGGTTTTAAAACCTTTAAAAACAGAAGCCCCTTATGATTTGCAGCTTCCTATGCATCACTGGACCAGAGCTAATATTATATTGCTGACATTATGTCAGAACTTAATGGGGTTGTCTTAATGATTATCAATGCCTGGTTTCTGGGAGATAGACAGTTCCAGCTGTCAGTCAGTACATAACATCTCTTCTGGCATGCCTGGATTTATGCAAGGGAGAAAGTCTCTTATTAATGCATCCAGATACTACTATGCCCAATTGCCACCTGGCTACACTGGAGAAAGGCACAGTCACATATGGCTGCCTTTGCAGAGCAGCTTAAAACCAGTGGCATTAAAAGCATTATGTGAATCTTTGGGGGTGTGGGAATATTCTGGGGTGCAGGAGAGGATATATTGACTAATTATATCCTTATCCAACTTGTACTAACAAGTTCCCAAAATATCAGCAGAGTTTATAGACATTCCCCTTTAAGTACGCAACGGTAACGCTTGCACAGGTTCGCTAGAACCTCTATAATAATTACTCTGGTAATTTCCCCTTTGTTCCCTCTTAAAATACAAGACACGACACAGTCTTTATAAAAGTATAAAAGAGTTTACTCACGTTCTGTTCACAATATGATCCCAGAAGGTAGGCAGGCTTAAAAAGGTTACATGCACTTAGAATCTATCTTGTAGCAAGATATTACTGTCCTCTCTTGGCTGGGAGCCAAGAGGGCATCCTTAGATGTTTCCTCATCGAAGGAAGATGGCAGAGAGAGAGGCAAGAGAGCAAGAGGCAAGAGGCAAGAGAGAGAATGGCTGCCTGCCCTGTGCTTTTATCATTACCTGCACAGGTGAGGCCACACCCACCTCTGGTCACATGCGGAGGAAGTCCGTCCCCAGGAAGTTTACCTGCTTGCTGGACAGACATCCCTCCCCATGTTCTAACATGTACACTCTAGGAATGTTGTCATTGACTGCTCCTGTGTTTACATCCCACATACCCCTTCTCAGGCAATACAACATTATACAAAACATAAACAACTTTATTCAACCACCCAGAGTCCCAGCTTGACACGTAGATTCTGGAAACTCTCTCTTGGTAGGGGTTTCGTCAGGATGTCAGCAGTCATCTCTTGGGTGCTGCAGTAGGATAGTTCCACAAGTCCATCCTGGATCATCTGGCGTATGTAGTGGTATTTAACCCCAATGTGTTTTGTTCTGGCCAGGAACTTCTCACTCTGCGTCAGCTTCAGGCAACTTTGATTGTCCTCTAGCAAGCTGACAGGCCCTTTTCTCACCAACCCAAAGTCCTTTATGAGTTGATCAAGCCAGGCGATCTCTCTGCAGGCTTCTGTTGCTGCAACGTATTCTGATTCTGTGGAAGATAATGCTACACAGCTCTGTTTATAACTGCCCCATGAAACAGGTCCATCACCAAACATGAAAACATGACCACTTGTTGATTTATAATCAGCATTATCCCCAGCCCAATCCGCATCAGTATACCCAACCAACTTAGGGTCTCTGACGGCTGGTAACCTTAATTTACAATTCATGGTACCCTTCAAATATCGCACCACCCTCTTTACACCTGCCCAATCATGCTCAGTGGGAGAATTCACTTTTCTGCTAAGAATCCCCACAGCATTAGCTAAGTCAGGTCTACATGTGGTAACTAAATACAAAAGTTTACCAATCGCCGACCTGTAGTCATTGTTGTCTGGCAACTGCTTCGAATCCTGCTGATTCTTCAGGAAGTCAGTAGCCATCGGTGTAGCAACTGGATGTGCGTCTTGCATCTGCATGTGCTCAATTAGCTCGTGGATCTTCTGTCTTTGGCTGAGAAGAAATGAGCCGTCCTCTTCTCTTTCCACCTGGATCCCGAGGTAGTACTGGACATCTCCTAGCTCCTTGACCTCCACCTCTTTGCTAAGGTGTTTTACTATCTGTGTATAGTCTTTCTCACTTGCTGTGGCAATAATCAGGTCATCAACAAATGCTAAGATATATGAGAATTGTCCATTATTTGACTTACTGTACAAGCACTTATCAGCGTCACCTTGCTTGTACCCAAGTTGCGTCAGCATTTTATGCAACTTCTGGTTCCAGGCTCTAGCAGCCTGTTTAAGTCCATAAAGTCCTTTCTGCAGTTTGCACACTAAATGTGCCTCATGTGGTTTCACAAAACCTTTAGGCTGCTTCATGTAAATTTCTTCAGAAATCTGCCCATGTAGAAAAGCGGTAGCAATGTCTATGTGTTTCACTCTCATTTTCTTGGAGGCTGCAATGCTTAGAAGCATTCTTACGCTGCTGTACCTCACAGTTGGTGCAAAAACTTCATCGTAATCTTCACCAAAACGCTGTGAAAATCCCTGTGCTACAAGTCTAGCTTTGTAGCGCTGCACTTCTCCTTCTGACCCCTTCTTAACCTTGAAAACCCATTTACTGCCAATGGCCTTCTTACCGGGAGGCAGCTCAGTGAGTGTCCAGGTCTTGTTCTGATGCAGTGCATCCATCTCCTCCTGCGCGGCCTTCCTCCAGAGACTGGCTTCTGCAGCTGGCATCTCCTGTATCTCTTCCCAAGTGGAAGGTTCCTGTGGAAACGCCGACCCTGCAAAGTAGGACAACCGTAATGGTGGGACACCTTTGTTGGTTCTGGACGAGCGCCTGACCTCTGGTTCTGCGACCGCATCAGCTTCCTCATCCTCCTCCAACGCAGGCATGTCCCCATCTGAGTCCTCCTCTTCGTCTCTGGTGCCGCCAGGGTTCTGGTCCTCTGCGTCGCCTGTAGGGGGTGCTGTAACACTCGAAGGCAGATTAGTACTTTGTGGGGTCTCAAAAGGGAAATATACAAACTCTTGAGTCCTTTCTGACTCATCTGAAGAATCCACAACAGTGTTCTTAGTGTCTACCTTTCCATATTCATCAACATAAACCGCATGGTATGCATTTGTCTTACCAGTTTGTAAGTCCATAATTCTATATCCTTTGCCTCCAGAGGCGTATCCCACAAGGATACCTGCTTTTGCCCTGGAGTCAAGCTTGTGTCTGTGTTCCTTGGGCACGTGGAAGTAACACGGACTTCCAAACACACGTATGTGCGACAGATTGGGAGCTTTCCCATGCCAAAGTTCAAATGGTGTGCGTTCTGCACCTTTAGTTGGCAGTCTATTCTGCAAATAGACCGATGTGTACACTCCTTCGGCGCACAGCTTCTGTGGCAAACATGCATCCTTTAGCATGCACCTTGTCATGTCCATAATGGACCTAAACTTTCTCTCAGCTATGGCATTCTGCTGTGGTGTGTAAGGAATTGTGGTTACATGTGCAATTCCTTCCTTGGCCAGGAGAGCCTGCATTTCATTTGAGCAGTACTCACCTCCATTGTCGCTCATTAGCACAGCTGGAGCTCTTTGGAATTTATTCTTGACCATGGCAATGTATTCCTGGAGCTTGTCCACTGTCTCACTCTTCTCTTTGAGGAAATATACAACACAAAATCTTGAAAAGTCATCCAGAAATATTAAAATATATCTATTCTTTCCCAGTGAGGGAACATTCATGGGTCCACATATGTCAGTGTGCACTATGTCAAGCACTTTGTTGCTTCTTTGTTCTGCACAACGTGGAAATGAAGGTTTTACAGCCTTCTCAGTAATACAGCTTATGCACTTTGCTGGAGCTTTGTTGCTCTGCTTTACCTGCAAACCTCTTACAAGATCTCTTTTCTGTAGATCCAGAATGACGTTGGTGTCTCTATGTCCAAGCCTTCTGTGCCACAGGTCCAGATCTGCTTCATCCTTCTGGCTGGAATGTGCCACTTTTGCAGACTGATTCTCTGAAAGATCAAGCTCATATACACCATTGATTAGCTCTGCTTGAGCAAACACTTTGCCATTTCTAGTCACCTTGCATACTCCATTTCCAAATGTGATCTGGAAACCTTTCTTGTCCAGTGTGGACACGCTGATTAAATTGCAGCTCAGCTCTGGTACATACAAAACTCTAGAGATTGTGTTCTCAATGCATTCATTGTTTATATTGCATTTCAGACTCATGGAACCTGCACCTTTTGCTTTAACAATGTTCCCATCTGCAATTTCAATTTCAGATCCTTCTTCATCATTTATCTCATTAAAATAGTCCTCTTTATATGAAAAATGCGAACTGGCACCTGAATCTAAAATCCATTTATTACGTCTATTTTCACGATTCTGGACAGTTAAATTCCTTTCTTGCAGTAGCCATGTGCATTCACATTTCCCCTTCTTTTCTCCTTTTGGCTGAAAGGGGTGGGGTTTCTTGGCTTTAGGAGCCCTGCAATTCTTTGCAATGTGTCCTTCTTTGTTACAGTTGAAACAAATCACTTTCTTAGGCATCTCTTTGGACTTTGTACATTGCCTAGATGCATAACTGCTGTCCTTGCTTCTAGCATTTCTCACTGGAGATTCAGCTCTATCTCTGCATTCTTCTTTTAAATAACCAATCAAGTCTTTAAAAGTCAGACCTTGTCTATGATCCATCAAACTTACAAATGCGCTAAAGCGTGGTCCAAGTGATGATAACAAAAATGCTATCTTTGTGTCTTCATCAAAAGCTTTGGGAGTCAGATCAATTCTTTGAATAATCTCAGTAAACTTGTTGATGTGCTCTGTGAATTTCTCTTTTGAATTCATCCTCACTCTGGTTAATTTACACACCAAGTTTCTGAAGCAGTTTATGCTAGATTCTCCATACACGCGCTCTATATCTCTTAAGATTTGAGATGCATCATCTGTACTATTTATTAATGATAGCTGCTCATCGCGAAGTCCACTCAAAATTATGTGTCTAGCTTCGCTGTTCATGCGTTTCCAAGCACTTATCTTGGCTAAAGCTTCCTCAGACGATCCCGTAGGTTGAGGGTTTAAAGCTTCCAAAATGTGCTTATAATCTAAACATGCTATCAAGCGCTGCTTCCAGTGTATGAAATTGTGTTCATTCAGCACAGGCATTCCTAGCTTTGCATCACTATCAAAAGCTGCTCTAGCCATCTTAAAATCCAAAAATTTGAAAAATTCTTCAAAATTTCAAAATTTCTCAAAATTTTAAAATCAAAATCTCAAAAATCTAAAAATACAAAACAATTCTTCACTGCCTTGGGTCACTGTGAACTCTGAGGGAAGGGGGGGTTGCTTAATCCCCACTGCACAATGGAACAAAGGACCATGTGCTTACCAGGAAGTTAACTCAGAAAAATACTACTCAACTCAAAATCACAATCCAACGCAATCCTTCAAAAATACGCAGAAATATGCAATACTGGGGCCCATAACCCTTTGTGGGAATATTCTGGGGTGCAGGAGAGGATATATTGACTAATTATATCCTTATCCAACTTGTACTAACAAGTTCCCAAAATATCAGCAGAGTTTATAGACATTCCCCTTTAAGTACGCAACGGTAACGCTTGCACAGGTTCGCTAGAACCTCTATAATAATTACTCTGGTAATTTCCCCTTTGTTCCCTCTTAAAATACAAGACACGACACAGTCTTTATAAAAGTATAAAAGAGTTTACTCACGTTCTGTTCACAATATGATCCCAGAAGGTAGGCAGGCTTAAAAAGGTTACATGCACTTAGAATCTATCTTGTAGCAAGATATTACTGTCCTCTCTTGGCTGGGAGCCAAGAGGGCATCCTTAGATGTTTCCTCATCGAAGGAAGATGGCAGAGAGAGAGGCAAGAGAGCAAGAGGCAAGAGGCAAGAGAGAGAATGGCTGCCTGCCCTGTGCTTTTATCATTACCTGCACAGGTGAGGCCACACCCACCTCTGGTCACATGCGGAGGAAGTCCGTCCCCAGGAAGTTTACCTGCTTGCTGGACAGACATCCCTCCCCATGTTCTAACATGTACACTCTAGGAATGTTGTCATTGACTGCTCCTGTGTTTACATCCCACAGGGGGGGGGGGCAGATTATCCCTGCTTCAGTCCTTGGCCACCTCCAGATATGGGGGGTGGGCAGGCGGGGCTTATCTGAAACCCTGGGAAGACAGCTTCCTATGTCCAAACTTAATGCTTAGGTCTGGCTAACATATAGTGTGTATAGTTTGAAAAATGAAAAGGCTAGGGGAAATACAGGCAAATGGGTTTCATCAGGAGACCTGAAAAGCTGCCATTGGTTTCAATAAACTGGGCTCAGATAAATGGAGATGCAACTGGGACTACTCAACAACAGGACTGCTTAGGCTTTGCCTCCAACATTGTATGTCACTGTACATAGAAGAAGTCAGAAAAGCCACACACCAAACTTGTGAGACATGAAGCTGAAGGAAAGCACTTTTGCAATGGCAAGGTGATAATGACTAAGTAATTGGCTTTGACTCTATTGTATTCATTAGTTATCCAGAGTTCTAGGCTGAGTGGTCCCACATGAGGATGTCTCTATTACTTTATATAATACCTTTGAATTTCCCTCACCATTTGGGGAGCAAAGCAGACACTCCAAGGTGCAATATGTCAGTGTAAAGTATCAAATGAAGAAAGACACTTCTTGGCAGGCAGTGTACAACTCAGGTTCAAGCTGTCATTAGAGTGTGTTGCTTTGAATAGAATGACAAATCTCAAAAGTGCTAAAAGCCTTTTGGTCAGTAAAAAAACAGAAACAAGTTCTCTCAGTTCTCTCCAACAATGCCTTGATTAAATCACTACCTCTCTGAAAAAAACAAGGGTTGCTTTCCAGCCTAAACAGGGAGTGACTTCACTCAAGAGGGAGCAAATTTCTCCGTTCTTGTTTGGATGCTTGAAGCTCTGGACATGTGAGTTAGGAGTTTTTTGAGGAGAAGCCATACAGTAATACTATAGATACAGAAAGTCACTCTCCCCCCCCCCCTTTGAGTGTAGGCCTTTTAGATGGAAAAGCATCATGGGGCCCTTTAGAGAGTAAGTCTGCACAGATCTTTTTCTTTCCTTTAGGTCATTAACTTACCCTTCTGAGTTAATTCCTTCCTTTAAAACTTGTGTGATGAAAGAAAAGGAAAGGAAGAAACCAAATCCAATTTATACTATTTAATTTGCTTTTTAGAGCATGTCTGGCTCCATTTTCAACATTATAGAAACAATGAACTCCCCCAATTACTGCTTGATGGATTCATGAAACATCAGGGTGGTCTCAGTTTTCAAGAGCAATGGGCATTTTCTCCCAAAACCACATTACCCATTGTTAAATTCTCCAATTTGCCTAGAAAATTCTTTCAGTTGATTAAAATCACCCAAATTTGGATTTATTTAGCATCACATATAACATAGAAGAGGTATGATACCTGATCACCCAAATTTGGATTTATTTAGCATCACATATAACATAGAAGAGGTATGATACCTGATCACCCAAATTTGGATTTATTTAGCATCACATATAACATAGAAGAGGTATGATACCTGGGATCCAGAAGACCAAACAATGTACCTGCTCCTTCAGGGGAGTGCAACTCCATCTATAGCAGGCAATTGACCAACGTCTTTGACACAATGAGTTGCCCGATTCAAGCTCAGCTTATTTTCCTTCATCCATCCCACCACTGCATTTTGGCACTGGTCCAGAGCCTGCATGACCTCTCCTGATGTAGATGCTCTACAGAAATAGAGCTGAGGTGTCATAAGAATGGTGATGGCAGCCTGCTGCAAAACTAATGATCATTCCCAGTGGCTTCATGTAGATATTAAATAGCATTGGGGATAATGTAACTGTCAGGAGCTTGAAAAGCCCTCTCCCTGTGCTACTGTCTGGACTTGGTCCCACAGATCCCATTTCTTCTAGCTCAGTTTATACCTATTTGCAAATAGTCACATGACCCAAACTTTGCTGCTAGCACTAATGTAAGCTGCTATGGTCTCAAACAGCAGCTTATTAGAGATGATTGCTAAATAAATAGATGTATGAAGATCATAGCTGTATTTTCTCTGTTTCTCTGCCATTACATGTAGCGGCTGTCTCCATAAATCAGCCGACTGTTTTGTGTGTCCATAGGTACATCTACACAGAAGCAGGTCTCTCTTGTGTGAATGGGCTTTGGAATCCTTCTTAGATAAATTATATTTGATATGAAAATAACTGATTTACAGACAAGGGAAACTTGGCATTCCTGGCCAGTTTTGAAAGCTGACATAAATATTTGTGCATGTGTGTTTAAAACAACATGTTGCAGGTTATTAGACTTTATTAGATGAATCATTTTTTTAAAAAAAACAACAACCCACAAGCCAGACAGTACTTGATCCTGGCTTGTAAAAATGTAGAAGGCAATTGCTTGGATAATTTTAGCTCTATTATTTTAAGACCTTCCTATAGGAATGAAGCCCCCGTTAACCACCTTTTGACCATCAGTGTGACTCCAGACTGATCTGTTGAACTTAAAAACACATTTGATCTGTACAACGGAGCTTACGACCAGGTCCTGCTGCTCCACCTGAATAATTATAATGTGCTCATAAATCAGAAGTGGGCATTCTTCTCTGACAGTATTCTGAATGGCCTACTGTGCTTAAGCCTGCGTTACCCATCAATGCTCTCTTGTACAAACACATATAGGTACTTTAAAGTACACTCTTATGAAAACACAAACAACAGGTTGGTACAGATAGGCCACACAAAGTCAAGATCTACAGAGTTCTAAGAAATGAATGCAGAGGTAAAGCAATTAAAATTATTGAAACTGACTTTTGCTCAATGTGATCTATCTGTCTCTCACATTAGATCTCTCTACATACTTCTGGCTGAGGGGTATAAATTCTTTCTTTCTTTCTTTCTTTCTTTCTTTCTTTCTTTCTTTCTTTCTTTCTAGTATACAGCATATTTAAGTCAGTCTTTCCCAACCTGGTGCCCTGCACATGTTGCTGCACTATAACTGCCCTCATTCCTGACCATTTACCATAATGGCTAAGACTTATGGGAGTTGGAACCAACAACATCATGAGAGCACCAGGTTAGGAAAGGATGTTATAAGTAAATGAAAGAACTGTTACAGAATACATTGAACAAAGCTATTTGTGATGCATGTAACAGAGAGTTAAATTAAACACAATTTCATAATTTCATTGTACAATAACAAAAATGACACATCCTATTTTTTAAATTAAAAATTGAGTCAGGATTTCATCTCATAACTAATCAGTTTTAAATGCTTTCAAAAGTTTCAGTAATGCCTGGCGGGGGGGGGGGGGACAAATAGCACCATCCTTCTAATTACAGGCTCTTTTGCTTGTCTTAATGTGCTGAATATTATAACAATTCTTAGTGAGTCAATGTTGAAAATACCAATGTTGTACATGTATCTGATCTCCCAGCTGAGGCACTTGTAAAACTGCCCATAACTCCTTCTCCTTTGATCTGGACAAACATAGAAAACATCCAAAAGAATTTAAATACCCCACACCCACACAGAGAAAAATGACAGCAGGCCATAAACAATAGTGGTTCTCCCCCCCCCCCCTTTTCAGACATGGTACAAATCATGGAAAACTGACAACATTAACAGGTGCCTGGAGAATATAGTCCACCAGCCAAACATAGGGACACTGTGAAGGTGCCCACAGTTTGAAACAGCAGATAGGAATAGAAACCAGCAACAACTTATGTACAGTGGGTGGTCTGCTTGTTATCTTTTTACAAATGACAGCAATTTTCCACTTGGGAGACCTAAGGCAGAACTGAACGCAAGGTCATAAGGATTTGGACACACAAAGGTTAGGCCCACCATACGTTCTGCTACTTATAACTTTGCATTGCAATGCACCTGCAGAACAGATCATCTGTCTTATGTGCATCTACATTGTCTGGACCTCCCATCAGAGGCAGGCCATCAGGAAGTCACAGTACTTGTTGCCTTCAGTGTTCTTGAAAACATAACTTTTGCACATGACAGTTACAGAACCCTGTATCCTAGAAAATCTCAAAACCAGCCAGACACCTTTTTAAAAAGTAAGTTTTATTAAACAATTTTGGAATGTAATATCCGTGACATGTGGTTTGTTCTAGAACAAAATATATATACAATTAATAACAATACACAATTGCAAAATATATAAAAGATTACAAGTTTGTTCTGCTTAACTTTACTCTCCCTTTAGTCTCCTTGCTTTATTATTGCTACCACTACAAATCAGTGCTCAGGAAAACGGAAACGAAAGTGTTGAACCTTTCTGATGACACATAACTGTGGCTGCAAACGGAGATATGTAGCCTCTCATGATTAATGGTTTGCTCCCAGAAGAGTGGCAGGTTTAACAAATGTTGTGCGGTGGGAGTGTAAGAAGTCCCTCAGTTCAAATCTCTGCTTGTCACTCATGAAGTTACTTGGTGGTTTTAGGCCTGCCTTTGGATGACCACATGCAAAGGAGGCCATGGCTCCAGTGCATTTAACACTTAGTTGCCTAGAAGGATTTTCAGCTGACATAATTTTTTTCTCTCACACAAGCTGCACAGACTGAAATTACAGTGGTACCTCGGGTTAAGAACTTAATTCGTTCAGGAGGTCTGTTCTTAACCTGAAACTGTTCTTAACCTGAAGCACCACTTTAGCTAATGGGGCTTCCTGCTGCTGCTGCTGCCACGCCACTGGAGCACGATTTCTGTTCTCATCTTGAAGCAAAGTTCTTAACCTGAAGCACTATTTCTGAGTTAGCGGAGTCTGTAACCTGAAGCATATGTAACCCGAGGTAGCTGCCTTCTGCTGCCAGAGTATTAAGTGGTACAGTCAGGAGGGATCATTTTTCACTGATTCAGTGCCTTATCTTTAAAGCCATAAACAGTTTGGGACCTGAATGCCTCTTCCTTTGTCGGCCTGTCCAGGCTATAAGTTCACATTCTACTGCCGGGGAAGTTCAGAGTGTTAAACATGATGGCACCCAGTGGCGGAGCAAGCCGATTGGGTGCCTGGGGCGGTGTGCATGCCCTGCGCCCAGGGGAGGGGCCAGCTGCCCGTGGGGCAGGGCAAGCCAGGGCAGGATGCTCCGCAAGGCCTCCAAGGAGTCTGCCTGCCTCCTCCCACTCAGCCGCCCTACAGCTGAGGGGGAGGAAGCAGGTGGACTATTTAGGGCAGCACGGAGCCTGCGGGCGCTCAAGCCACCATGTCTCTCCCAGGAGAGACGTGTGGCTAGGGCACACTGCAGGCCCCGTGGTGAATGCCACCCAGCATTTTGTCACCCTCCTCAGTGGTGACACCCGGGGCCAGTCACACCCACCGCACTCCCCTTCCTCCACCATTGTTGACACCACCACATTTGTGGAATGTCCTCGCCTTCCATTTCACCACCAACTAAAGATGTACCTTTTTACTGGAAGTTGTATCTTTCTTGTTCTTGTTCTTTTTCAGTGTTTAGCCTTTTTTGCCATGTTTAGCTATCTTCAGTTCGCTAAATACTGTTGGTATTTTTAGGAATTTGTTTAATGTTTTGATGATGGTTCTTATTATAATCTGTAGTAAGTGGGCTTAGCTTACCCACTTACTACACAATGCGATAATCAGCGGAGCTTTCTGCCATTCTTGACTTAGGGAATTTCAAAATGAAAATAGTGGGCAGATAGAGGCACAGGGGATCTGA
Organism: Podarcis erhardii; assembly: GCF_964252035.2. Taxonomy (NCBI): domain Eukaryota; kingdom Metazoa; phylum Chordata; class Lepidosauria; order Squamata; family Lacertidae; genus Podarcis; species Podarcis erhardii. The sequence continues at coordinate 73,613,920 of NC_138497.1, read as the reverse complement.
TGCATGTAAGGATGGCTAAATTTATCAATCTTGGTTTCTCTCTGCTTCTAATTTTTTTTTTCATAACTTAAGTTCAGTTTATTGCAAGTCCATATCAGCTTGCATGTTTTTGCTCATGAAAATTCATCAGCATTTTACTGTGAATTTCTGCTAATGCACACATTTTTGCCCAGTATACATGTTTTTACAGTAATTTTGCTAGATATTCTGCAGTTTTGCATGTTAGTTTCAGTAATGCATGCATTTTATATACACTTCACCCTACCGGGTATGTGCATTTTTGTGCACATTACTTGCCTGGAGAACTACATTGCAAAATTCAGAGAAGTGCAAATTTTGAAGAACTGGCTGCAGTTTGGTTCAAATATTATTTGGGAAAGTGCAAATTAGGTAGATATACTTTTAAATGCACATGGAACTGAATTTCTCTCTCATCCCCAGATACATGACAGCAAACAGTCTTGCCTCATCCAGGTGTTACCCACCCAGCAAAAAAAAAAAAGACCACAGAAATGAGGTAGCACCACCAGCAGGCAAAAAACCAACCAACCAACCAGGGGGAAGAAATTACTCCAGGTTCAGTGGAGCTAGCTTAGCCCAACAGTTGCATAGACCAGTGCATTGCTTGGATCCTGCAATTGCCTACAGCAGTTTGAGACTCACGGGCACTGTCTGGCTTTTAAAAAATGTGTTTGTGGGAGGGCAGCTATTGTTTTGTTGCTTTTGTTTTTATTCATTTTTTTGTCTTTTTACCTTTTCTTTTATCTTGTGAACCAGCCTGAGAAATTTTGGTGTAGGGTGGCATAATAATAATAAATAAATAAATAAATAAATAAATAAATAATAAGGTAAAGGTACCCCTGCCCATACGGACCAGTCTTGACAGACTCTAGGGTTGTGCGCTCATCTCACTCTAGAGGCCGGGAGCCAGCGCTGTCCGAAGACACTTCCGGGTCACGTGGCCAGCGTGACGAAGCTGCTCTGGCGAACCGGCACCAGAGCAGCACACGGAAGTGCCGTTTACCTTCCCGCTATAAAGTGGTACCTATTTATCTACTTGCACTTAAGGGTGCTTTCGAACTGCTAGGTGGGCAGGAGCTGGGACCGAACGACGGGAGCTCACCCCGCCGCGAGGATTCGAACTGCCGACCATGCAATCGGCAAGTCCTAGGCGCTGAGGTTTTACCCACAGCACCACCCACGTTCTAATAATTAGCATTTATTGTGAACCCCAAACAATTTTGGTAAAAAAAAATCATTTCTCAAGGGCATGTTTTTCCAGCAACACTTCTAACATACCACGGGCACAGCAGTAACCTTTTTTAAAAGTGCCTTTGATCAGGATGGGAAAATCTGGCCATTTTTGTTACAATTTCTCATTTTTCCTCAACTCACATTTCTGCATCGGTTTGCAAATTTTAAAGAAAAAGGTCCTTATAAAAATCCAGCATTTTAGTGTGTGTTTTTTTGTAATACAGTGGTATCGCAGGTTACGAACTTAATTTGTTCCAGAGGTCCATTCTTAACCCGAAACCGTTCTTAACCTGAGGCGCGCTTTCGCTAATGGGGCTTGTTGCTGCCCCGCTGCCGGTGCACGATTTCCGTTCTCATCCTGGGACAAAGTTTTCAACCCAAGGTACTACTTCTGGGTTAGCGGAGTTTGTAACCTGAAGTGTTTGTAACCCGAAGCGTTTATAACCCGGGGTACCACTGTATACACATTTGCCTAATGTACTCATTGTTATTATTTTTTTGCAAAGATCACACATAAAAGCAAATTTAATCACATTTCTTTCTCATCTCTACCCCTTGAGAAAGTCCCCCCCAAGCACTAGATTCTCAATAAATGCTAATTTGTAGCACCTGGGGTCCCCACCTTTTGGCATACCTAGCTAGCCAGCCTTGCGGTTAAGAGCACTGCGACGCCTAAAGACACCAACCCCAATTCTACCAAGAAAGGTGGGAAACAAGGATACCAATAGCATCAGCCTATGCGGATGGCTCTGTGGTCTAAACCACTGAGCCTAGGGCTTGCCAATCGGAAGCTTGGCAGTTCAAATCCTCATGATAGGGTGAACCCCTGTTGTTCAGTCCCTGATCCTGCCAACCTAGCAGTTCGAAAGCACGTCAAACTGCAGGTAGATAAATAGGTACCGCTCCAGCGGGAAGGTAAAAGGCGTTTCTGTGTGCTGCTCTGGTTTTGCCAGAAGCGGCTTAGTCATGCTGGCCATATGACCCAGAAGCCGTCTGTGGACAAACGTCGGCTCCCTCGGCCAGTAAAGCGAGATGAGCGCCGCAACCCCAGAGTCATTTGCGACTGGACTTAACTGTCAGGGGTCCTTTACCTTTACCTTTACACACATCTATTCAAAGTAAGCCCCACTGAGCTCAGCGAGGTTTCCCCTCCGATAAGCATGTATAGGATTGTAACCTTGATATCAATAAATACATTTATTACTACTGAACTACAACTTGGTGGTAAATGTGAGAAAATGATGGTTCTAATCGTAATTATTTTCCAAATGTTCATTGTAAACCAGATCATTTTCTTCTTTTGGAAAATATATTTTGGATGCTGTTTAGCTCAATTTCCCCCATAACTTCATTGTCTAAACTAAACTGACACCTGCTGTGGTTGTGACAGTAGTATGCACCTGTCTCAGTCAAGGAGCCACATGTTTTACTTTCCCCTGGAGATGGTGTCTGAACTAATCAGCAAGAAGAATGACACCCTCCCACTATGCTGGCCTGACAGATCTTGAAACTTACTACAGTTTCATGAGCCTAAATATACAGCTGGTTCTTAAATTATAACACCAAAGACCAGAGGTCAGTGCAGTAAAACAGATGCAATTATGCTTTCAGCCGTCAGGCTGGCATCAGAATGGTCACCTCTGTGACCACTTTGTTCATCCTATACATGTATCAGGTTTGATGGTAAGCATGTAAGTATTCATCTGCAATATCTCTTCATTTTTAATGCCAGTGACTGCAGTCATAGAATCATAGAATTGTAGAGTTGGAAGGGACCCTGAGGGTCTTCTAGTCCAATCCCCTGCATTTCAGGAATCTCAACTAAAGCATCCATGACAGATGACCATCCAAGCTGAAAAACTTCCAACAAAGGGAAGTCCACCACCTTCCAAGAGAGTCCATTCCACTGTCAAACAGCTCTTACCGTCAGAAAGTTATTCCTGATGTTTAGTCGGAATTTCCTTTCTTGTTACTTGAAGCCTTTGATTCAGGTCATACCCTCCAGAGCAGGAGAAAACAAGCTTGCACCACCTTTTGTGTGACAGCCCTTTAGATATTTGAAGGTGGCTATCATATTTCCCTTCAGTTTCATCTTTTTCATGCTAAACATACCCAACTCCCTCAACTGTTCCTCATAAGGCTTGGTTTCCAGACCCTTCTTCATCTTGGTTGCCCTCCTCTGCACACATTCCAGCTTGTCTATACCCTTCTTGAATTCCTTCTATAAATATTAAGGATTGCCATCTACTGATTTAACCAGACTTCTCCAGAGTATGTGCTGATTCATACAACGATATAGATATGTGGTGGCTTCTCAGAATTGACCTGCAAATTGACTTTCCTCTGCACACACACCACCCACACAAGTTCATGCTCTCAGTACATGAACCCATATACAGTACAGTGGTACCTCGGGTTAAGTACTTAATTCGTTCCGGAGGTCCATTCTTAACCTGAAACTGTTCTTAACCTGAGGTACCACTTTAGCTAACTGCGCCACCAGAGCATGATTTCTGTTCTCATCCTGAAGCAAAGTTCTTAACCCTAGGTACTATTCCTGGGTTAGCGGAGTCTGTAACCTGAAGCATATGTAACCTGAAGTGTATGTAACCCGAGGTACCACTGTATAGTATAAGGTGATTTTGTCTGGTTTGAAGCAGTTTTTCACACCTACCCTGTGCTCAACGGCCAAGAATATTGATCTAAGTTATTAAGCTCAGGGCACCACTATTAGGGCTATTAGGGCGAATGGGCACTGCCCCACCAACTTCAGTCTGGCCTCTACCTGCTTGCCTTCTTATTTACAGCCTGTCAGGGGTTGGTGCTGCCTGTCAGCTTTCTCCTCTCAGCTTCCTCCTCCCTAGTCTCAGTGTTCACCTCATATAACTCGGTAGGAAAGGAAGATAGGGAAAAAAGCAGAATTAGTTGGTTTGGCTCTGGTTGTCATTGGCTCTGGCTCCACCCACTGTTGGTTTCCCTGCCTTCGGCTGTACCAGCCCCAGGGGGCCACCAACCACCCCTGCCTTACCCACCCTAGTTGTGGCCACTTCTTCATGCCCCCTTCTGTTTAAATCAATTCCCTTAAAATCAGAAACACAGCATTGTCAAAGTGTGTGGAGTGCAGCGGATTTGAAAAGAGCAGAAGGAACAATGGAATTTGCAGGTTGTGTGAGCACAGGAAGCTGCCCAGTCTATTTGTCCATGTTGCCCAGTTCTGTCTACACTGACTGGCAACTGCTTTCCAGGATCTGAGGCAGGAGTCTATCACATCACCTGCCCGCCAATCTTTTTAACCAGAGATGTCAGAGATTACATGTGGGACATTTTGAATGCAAAGCACGTCCTCTGTCTCCCAGCTATGGTACTTTGTATTTGCAGGCAAGGGAGAAAATGTTAGGATGTGTGGTAGCCTGTGACCAGGGGGGAAGGAGACTTGAATGACAGAGAAGTTTCAGCTGGCTGGCTGGCTGGGTTGCAGTGAAGGAAAGAAGTTTTTCCCAAATGCTGCTTTCCAGATGTTTTGGACTACAACTTCCCAGTAAGCATGGCCAACAGTCAAGGATGATGAGAGTATTTCAAAGCATTTGGAGGGAACCAAGAAGGGAAAATAATATGTGTGCTTGAAGTACAGGTGTTCTCACGCTTAAGAATGTGCAAGGCATGATGAATGGGAGCAGAATATGAGACCAAGAGAGAGTAGCTTGCTTAAACACAGTGAAGTCATGGCAGAAACAAGATTTGAACTCAGGGCTTCCTGATGCATAGCAAAGGCTGTGTTCCCCAGCATAATAGGAACTGTATTTTCTTTTTAGGGTGGGGTTATGCACTTTAAGAAGGGACGTGGGTGGCGCTGTGGGTTAAACCACAGAGCCTAGGACTTGCCGATCAGAAGGTCGGGGGTTCGAATCCCCGCGACAGGGTGAGCTCCTGTTGCTCGGTCCCTGCTCCTGCCAACCTAGCAGTTTGAAAGCACATAAAAGTGCAAGTAGATAAATAGGTACCGCTCTGCCGGGAAAGCAAACAGTGTTTCCATGCGCTGCTCTGGTTCGCCAGAAGCAGTCATGACCCAGAAGCTGTACACCGGCTCCCTCAGCCAATAAAGCGAGATGAGCTCCACTACCCCAGAGTCGATCACGACTGGACCTAATGGTCAGGGGTCCCTTTACCTTTACCTTTACGCGCTTTAAATATATGGTGTATGCAGCCTCAAGCTCTTAGTTATGATGCCAGACCAGTTCTCTTTTGCCAGTTCTCTAATACCTTATTAGTATAACAAGCATGTCAATAAACCTCACGTGGTAATTACCTAAGGTAGTTGCCAGGCACAATGCTTTGAAATATTACTTCATTCTCTCTCTCTTTCATGCTCTCACTTTTAAACCACATCATGGTGAAAAAGGAGAATTATTGTTAGGTCAGGTCTTGAAGTCCTCCTTTTTGTTTATTTGCACGTGTATCCTGCCATACTCAGATTTTCATTTCTAGAAAAAGATACAGATACAGAAACTCTGGTCAGAAACAACACTGTCTGATCTGAAAGATTTTCCTGCTAAAGATTAATGGCTAATCCCTGATGTCAGGCGCTGTCTATGGTTATTCAGTAGTAAAAGGAAATGCAATCCAAACCTGCTTGCGAGCACTTAATGTTAACCTATTTTTACTTCATGTGTTCCAGGATTGAGCACAAACATTGAATATAGGTGCCAGGGCTGAGTGCTTTTGAACATCACAAAGACTAAGCAGGTAGCAATCCAAGAAACACTCAGTTAAGAGCAATTGGATGCAGGAAAATTTCCTTCTGAGTAAACATGCCTTGGATTTCACTATTACACCATTATCCCTTCAAATATTATTTGGGGCAGTTTGAAACACTTGAACCCCGTCTCAAAAATGATTTCATTTGATTAACTGAATCAGTCAGGTGACTTTGCTTGTGCCCTTCTCTCTGCTTTTACTGTAAACAAGATTTTTTTATCGTTCCCATTTTTAGGTGGGCATGAAAGTCTAAAATTATCAATGCCTTTGAAAGGTGATGAAGCAGTGTGTGGAAACAGATTTAAGCGAAACTGAGTAGTAATGGGGATACACATTATATTCTCCAAGTTTCTGGTTTTGTGATTTTCTTGTTTCTGGCCATCTTTATTTTTGTCATATGTGAATTTTGCTAGCTATTTTCTTTGTTGAATTCTTTTGTTTAACCATAACTGTGACCAAACTGAGGAATGCACTTGACATGTTCAATAAAGCAACTGCTTAATGTTTATGGCAAGTGCTCTCCATTTACACTGTTAATTCAAATTGCCTGGATTGTTATAAAACTGTGAATGGGATAGAATTACCCACCTTACCAGTGTGCACTTGAAATGGATCGCACTACAAAGTGGCACAGGTTTTCCTATTAAAATGTTAAGGGGCATGTGCTTAAGGGTGGGAGCACCTGTAGCTGAAGCGCACGCATTCTGTTTAAGATTGTCATGCTATACTCTGATGAGAAATCGACCTACTCAGACAAGATAGAATTCCCAAATGATACAATTAACTGTACATTTTGCAGCAAGGAATGAACAACTGCTTATACTAAAATTATTTTCCCCCCAGCTATACCGTATTTTTCTGTGTATAAGATGATTTATTATTCTTATAAAGTAATATTTTAAATTTGGGGTCGTCTTATACATGGATAGTGCGGAGGGAGGACAGGTGATTGGTGGCAGCCGTGAGCAGGAGATTGTCAGTGGCGATTGCGCGGGCGATGGGTGGCTTTGGTGAGGCAATCCCCTCCCTCAGCTCAACAACTCTGTGCAAAGCTTAACAACTCTGGGCAATCTCCCCCAATATCCTTAATTTGGAGTCCCCAAAAATAGGGGTCGTCTTATACACGGAGAAGTATTTTAAATGAAAGCACACATTCTACTCATGTTAAAACACCAGGCAGGCCCCACAAATAACCCAGAGATGCATTTTAAATAAAAGGACACATTCTACTCATGTAAAAACATGCTGATTCCTGGACCTTCCGCGGGCTGGATTGAGAAGGCAATTGGGCCAGATCTGGCCACATAGTTTGCCTACCTATGATATAGATATATAGATATAGATATATTCACCTTACAGATGAGATTGCTCTTTCCATACAGTCTTTATCAATCATCCTTGTGAATGTGGGGGGTAGATTTACATACCAAATTTAAAGACTCAGTTATTCTTTCATTCATGTTTTTTTGGGGGAAGAAAATCCTATCCCAAGTGTGTGTTTGTGTCTGTGTGTTTTTATAGCTTTCTTTAAACTTCCAAAATATGCCTTTGTCTTCTAGAGGGGTCCACATTGTCTCCATGTAAGAGCTGTGTCTAAGGCTCTGCCCAGATTCCCTTACCTCCAAATGTGCTTTTCTCCTCCCTAAGCCCATTGTAAGACCCTCTGCAGTGCACAGGAGAAGGAAGTTTATCGCAGGCTGAAAAATTATTCTGTAGCTAATGCTGGCTATAATTTCTTGCACTCCGCTCACTAATCTCTTCCCCTCATGCATTATTTCCTGATACGGCATTAGCAGGCCACATGCTGATCCGCTGTTACTTCATGGATTTGGAAATTAATCCGCGAGCCCGCAATGATGTAAAACATTAAATATTGTTTTAAGTATCGGAGGCGCCATCCTGCCTGCACGGTACTTAAGGTGGGCAGCACGCCAGCAAGTTTGCTGGCAAATGGCTGAGAAACAGAGCATGCCCACTCGTAGCAAACAAAGCAAAAAGCCCGGACAATAAGGCACGGATGATGACAGACAGGGAGGAGCTGGTGCCTTCAATGGGCCATTTGACCGTTATATCAGCTTTGGAAATTACACCGTCTAGGAGGCTAAGAGTTTCTTTCTACACTCCTGCTGCCTCGCTGTTTGCACCTGCACATCTAAGGGGAGGCTAGAATGAAAAGAGCACTTTGTGGCCTTCCAGAATCTCTCCAGCATTATTTATTATATAACCCCTCTTTTTTTTTTGCAAAGACTTTCCCTTTTCAAAGTGCAAAGGGAAGATCGTGGGGGAAAGGCACATGCACACACAGTCCCAGCGCTATTCGACAAGATTAGGAAGCAACAACAGGCTAGATGGCATCGTTACTTTTCAAAATTATGCTCCACACCAGGCCAAGAGGTTAGCGTACAGAAAAAACCATCAGCTTGGTGGGTGAGAGGATCATCATAACAATAACCATTTCTGTAGCACTCTGCGAGGGTCAATGTTTCACTCATTTGGACTGTTATAAAGCAACAACACCTGGGAGATGTGGTCTTAGTTCTCAAGGCCACCCAGAAAGCTGTGTGCTTTAATGTGAAACTGGGTATCTAAACCTAATTCTCTTTCCACTGGGCCACACTGGCTTGTGTGCTATGCTTGGATCTCTGGTTAATTTTGTTTTGGCTCTTTCTGGAGCAAACAAATATAACCTGCTGACCTGCACTTGGGTTATTCTCTAGCCCCAATGTTATTCTGATCTGAATATGATGTCTTGACACTGAAGTTCCCTTTCCTGCCTTCTTTTGTGAATTTACTAGCTGGTGACCAGTCAGGCTCCACTGAAGCCAATGTCTAACTCTTCACAATAGGAGCAGAATCTGACCTGCCATATTTAAGGGATTTGAAGAGCTGGTATGTGGTTAAATTCAGACTCCGGCAGAGTAGTGTGTTGAACTTTGTGGCTCTGTAATATATTATCCCAGTTCTCCAAATAAAAATGGAAGCAGATGGAACCTCTGAAGGATGCCTCAGAGAAGGTACTGAGAAAGCCACACTTTAGGATCTCCCAGTAAGGAATGAACTGAGGTATTCAACAGTGGTCCTATGCATGCTTGATGTTGCAGGATAAAAAGGGGTTGCATGCATCCAACTAATTCATACTCAGAGTAGGTCCATTGATATCAATAGACATGATTAAGTAGTAAAAATTCAACATTTTAGTGTGAATTTCTCCAAATAAGCACATTTTTGTATGCAGTTGTGACTAATGCACACATTTTTGTAAGCCATTTCTCTTAATACAATGCGTTTTTGGTATGTTATTTTCATTAGTAGTTTCAATTTTAGGCACATTCTCCCCTTTGCAGCTAATACTGCATGATGATTCTTACACAACAAGACTAGTTTTAGTATATGCTAGGGATAAAGTTATGTTTATATAATGACTTCCACGAATTCACCTGGAGCAGCTTGCAATTTCCTGGAAAATATATATATATATATATATATATATATATATATATATATATATGCATGCTACATTGGTTGCATCACAGTTTATGAGTTTTTATCTATTTGAGGTGATTGACCACAGTTGGTTTGTGGGTCTTAGCCATAACATTGTGGGCACCGGAGCTAGTTTATGCTCCGCAAAACTTGCCGTAATCCAAATCTCCTGATTTAGAACTTTGGAACTGTATGAAACCTAAAGAGAAAAACACCAGATTTTAGCAGGTGGAAGGGGATTGTTTGAAATGATGCAGCTTGGAACAAGAAGAATTCAGCCAAAGGTTAATCGCTGCTCATTTAAGCTGTGGTGTCAGCCAGCTGTTTTCTTCCCAAGAGGTGGTTGAGTGTTATCAGTGGGTGGCAATGTGATGCAGCCTCATCACTTTTCCAAACTGAAATAAACAATTATTTGACAGAGTGCAAGATGTTGTTTTTAACTACCTTTAGAAAAACAGATTACAGGAGAGAAGAAAAAATGAACACCCTGAAGTAATCACTTTATGAATGACACGCAGCCATTTTGCCAAGGTAGATCCTTTATTTCTGTTTGGTCACTCGTGCTTACATTGCTAGGGACATAGGAAGCTCTCTTCTACCAAGTCCAACCATTGGTCCATCTAGCTCAGTATTGTCAACACTGACTGGCAGTGACTCTCCAGGATTTCAGATGGGGGTGTCTTCCAACCCAACCTGGAGATGCCAGCAATTGAACGTAGGAACTTCTGCATGTGAGACAGTTTCTGAACTATAATAAGAATAAGATTAATTTATTATTTATACCCCACCCATCTGGCTGGGTTTACCCAGCCACTCTGGGTGGCTCCCAACAGAATATTAAAAACATGATAAAACATCAAAAATTAAAAACTTCCCTAAAGTGGGCTGCCTTCAGGTGTCTTCTAAAAGTCGGATAATTGTTTATTTGCTTGACATCTGATGGGAGGGCATTCCACGGGGCGGGCACCACTACTGAAAAGGCCCTCTGCCTGGTTCCCTGTAACCTCACTTCTCACAGGGAGGGAACTGCCAGAAGGCCCTCAGAGCTGGACCTCAGTGTCCGGGCTGAACAATCGGGGTGGAGAAGCTCCTTCAGGTATACTGAGCCGAAGCCATTTAGGGCTTTAAAGGTCAGCACCAACATTTTGAATTGTGCTTGGAAATGTACTATGAGCCAATGTAGGTCTTTCAGGACCAGTGTTATATGGTCTTGGCGGCCACACCCAGCTACTGCCTTTCCTAATGGAAAAGGAATGGAAAAGGTTGTTCTCTGCATTTGGTGATCTGACAATCCACAACTTTTTTAACCACCACCACCACCATCATCATCTTGGGGTAGTTTTGTCTTCTGTACAAAGACACAGAAATAACCTACTCCCATAGAGTTCCCATTTGCTCCCATATATGATAATATCAAATGATGATAAGACTTTATGAAATTATGTAGGACTATATATGCGTTTGGGACATGGGTGGCACTGTGGGTTAAACCACAGAGCCTAGGACTTGCAGAACAGAAGGTCGGTGGTTCGAATCCCCACGACGGAGTGAGCTCCCGTTGCTCGGTCCCTGCTCCTGCCAACCTAGAAGTTCAAAAGCACGTCAAAGTGCAAATACATAAATAGGTACTGCTCCGGCGGGAAGGTAAATGGCGTTTCCGTGCGCTGCTCTGGTTCGCCAGAAGCGGCTTAGTCATGCTGGCCACATGACCCGGAAGCTGTACGCCGGCTTCCTCGGCCAGTAAAGCGAGATGAGCGCCGCAACCCCTGAGTCGGCACAACTGGACCTAATGGGCAGGGGTCCCTTTACTTTATATATGTGTTTGGTATATATAAAGCAGTTTAAAATTATATGTCTGTAAAACATAATACAGATATTACATGAGTCTGTATACCCTCTTTGTTATGGCTAGGCAAAATAGAATATGTGGCAAATTGATAGACTTGTCATCCATGATGTCATCTTGCAGCCAAATCTGATTAGCTATGTAGCATAGTGATACCATCACATTCACTTTGTACTCCCAGGTTATCTGGTATCACCACTATGACTAGGAGATATTTCCCTCATTCTCAGCTGATTTCATTTTGTCTCCTTGATAGCTTCACAGACAGAGCCAAATCCAGGTATGTACAGGTATCTGTGAAACATCATGATGCCACATTCTCTCTCTCTCTCTCTCTCTCTCTCTCTCTCTCTCTCTCTGTATGTGTGTGTGTGTGTGAGAGAGAGAGAGAGAGAGAGAGAAAGAGAGAGAGAGATCTGAGGGGCTGGAATTGCCTATGTGACTATCTATACAGTGATACCTCGGGTTACATACGCTTCAGGTTACAGACTCCGCTAACCCAGAAATATCACCTTGGGTTAAGAACTTTGCTTCAGGATGAGAACAGAAATTGAGCAGCAGCGGCGCGGCAGCAGCGGGAGGCCCCATTAGCTAAAGTGGTGCTTCAGGTTAAGAACAGTTTCAGGTTAAGAACAGACCTCCAGAACGAATTAAGTTCTTAACCCGAGGTACCACTATACAGTTAAAAGAAGCAGTAACCAGGGAAATGGCTGGCAAGCTGCAGTAGCAAACAAAAATGACAATACTAAACATGATGAAAAGGTGAATATATGCACAACTGAAGCATTTTTGGGAAATATTTCTAATACCTTAAATTGTTGTTTTTGGCACAAACATTTAAACTAGAGAAAACTTAGCAGAAAAATCACACTGTTGAAACTCTGATTGTGTGCCTGCCCTTCCTTTCCCTGGTCAGTAACACTAGCTTTGTCTGAAAAGAGGCATAGGTTTCCAAAGCTGTCCTCCTCTCAGGAGAGCCATTAAGCTAGTATTTTATATTATAGACATATGTAGTATGAGTAACTCCTTGGACTTCAAGAGCATATTAGAATGACTGTGCTGCATTCAAGAGTTCTTCATGGTTCGTAAGAGATGCTTTTTGTCTTTCCATTAGGCATGGTCAATGGACCCAAATCTAGGAAGAGAGTCAAATGGTCAATGTGATTATAATCTTACCTTTGACTCTCAGCCAGTACTCCTTGTGTGAACACTACTTCTATGGCTCAAATCCACTGCTCCCTAAGAGACTATTTTTTCATGCACAATCCCATCTGTCATGCAACTTTCACACTCCTCAATGCTTCCAACAATAAAATCATTTTCCACTGGATTAGGACTGTTGTGACAGCTTGGAAGTCCCCTGCTGGTTGGTGGGAAACCAAGCCACATATTATTATTATTATTTATTTTAAAAAAACAGGAAGATAGATTTGTAGAGGACCTAGAGAAATATTATGGCTGAAACAGATGTATAGGTAAAGGCTTGTGTGTTTATGTAGTGCAAAATCTCTAGCAATTTAAAACTAAAATTGAACCTTGGAATGCTAAAGTTACATGTAATAATTTGTGCTTTGTGGCTTATGAGGGTCATAGTCATTCATTCGCAACCAAGCCAATACAAGAGCAAATTGGCTTGTTCAGATCTACTGTTATGAAAAATGAGTATAAAACACTTATAGTTAAAAAAAGAAACTGAAATTGCAAGATTTTGCATGTATACTCAGAAGAATGCCCCAGTGTGTTCAGTGGGGTTCACCCAGGTAAATAGGTATAAGATTGCAGCCTTAACCCTCTTACACTGAATTCAGTGGGATTTAAAAGTCGTTAAGTTTGCCCGGATCGTGCCTATTACTTTCAGAAACATTGTTGGCCTAATATGGATTGTGGAATTGCAAGAGTTTGCTTACTTCCAATGCTACTTAAACCTGCTGTGAAATACATGTTTCACATTTAGCATTTTTGGTATTGGGGTTGTATATGCACACAAACACTGAGAAGCTACCATTCTAGTACTTTGGGCATCTGTCTGTCTACCTCAGAAGACAATGGAGGAGTGTGCCTTCGGGGGTGAAGACATCCTATTGGAAGGCTACAGCACCTGCTGTAGCTGTAGAAACTAAAACATGAGAGACATGTTTTGTTGCAGCTGGGGAAGATGATGGTGTCTGGTTGCGCTGCCGCCGATGTACCATGGTATTTCTTCTCTCTGCACTCCTTCCAGCAATTATCCCTTCTCTGGAGGCTAAGGATACATGACCTGTCTGTCTGTATCCAGGCACTGTCATTGTCTGCAAGGTATTCCCACGCGGCAGGGCTTCATGTCGCCAGCCTTCATGTCACGCTTGCAGACATCTTTGTAACACAGAGTTGGTCTGCCAACGGGCATGGTGCCTGAAGCCAGCTCCCCATAGAGCATTATTTACTATACTATACTATATTCTATTTTCTATATATAGCGGAACCTTGGCTCCCGAACACCTTGGGAGCTGAACGTTCCGGCTCCTGAGCGATCGAAAACCGGAAGTGATTGTTCCAGTTTTCAAACGTTCTTTGGAAGCCGAACATCCAGCGTGGCTTCCATGGTTTCCGATTGGCTGCAGGAAGCTCCTGCAGCCAATTGGAAGCCGTGCCTTAGTTCCCAAACTGTTATGGGACTTGAACGGACTCCTGGAATGGATTAAGTTTGGGAACCAAGTTTCTACTGTATATACATATAGTGTCATTCAGCAATCTCTCTCATTTGTCATCGGCATCTATCCCTGCAAAGTTTCTTCTGAGAGTCTTATGCCACTTGACAGGTAGGTCTCCGAAAACCCTCAAGGCTAATTCCATTTTAACCCCCCCAAAAAAACAACAACACCTCATTCTGAACCTGTATTTATAATTAGCACTAGTTTAGAGTGATCCTAGCACAGTATGGGAATGGAAAGCTACTAGCAGTTACTCAGATTTTTGAAGTGGCCAAATAAGAGAAACTGAAACAATTAGGCTTTACACATTTGAAGGGTTTGAAGTTACTGTCAGTATTATTATAAATAATTAAGTGGATTTACAGTGCAATCCCATGCATGTCTATCTAGCATAGAAGTCAATAGGACTCCATCCTAGGTGAATGTGCATAGGATTTCAGCCTTAATTAGGCTGTGCTTTGACTCTTTCTCCCTGTCCCTTTTCTACCCAACATCTTTGAGACATAAACCTATTGACCTTTATATATGTGTGTTCTAGACTCCCATCCAACATACAACTCTTGCTATATAAATTAACCAAAGAAACAAATATACATAAAGTAGTGTTTGTGAACTTGAGAACAGAAAAGGATGATATTCATTCTTATAATTCATTCTGAATTTTAAAAGCAGTGATCTGGAGGACATCCTAATACTAATGAGAATCTGGAAGGATCATAGAAATCAACATTTTGATTTTTGTATCACGTACATAGTTTTTTAAAAAGCTGACTCCAAAAAATTACCCATAATTATTAGCATTGTGTACAAGTGAAACCTGCATATGTAGTCAACTGACAGCTAAATTTATACTGGAAATAATTGGACATACCTAATAAGGTGCAATGGAATCATAGCATGAATGACAAATGTCTGTGCACATCAGTGTTACATTTTCCAGGATCTAATCACATCAACCGTGCATGTGAGTCATGGTGACTCATTTTAAAAATTGCTTTACATTGTATGCCCTACTAAATGGATGTGAAATGTGCACAACAGAAACCTAGGGCATACTCTATCATACTCCAGAAAGTGATTGACTAGGTCCAAAGATTTGACTTTGGGTTAATTTTATTCAATAGGTATTTTTTCTAATAAATAAACACATAGGTACATGCTTCTCTGAGTACTGTAATGACAGTTCCCTTGTGTTTATTGTAATTTAATAGAGCTGGGCAGTCCTTAATGGAAGAGAGAGATTTTGTTGGCATTATTGATATTCATGTTTTGTACCCCACAAACGGTCACAAGCACATGTTCTGGAAACCCAACAAAGGTTTTTTTTTGGGGGGGGGGTTAAAAGTCCCACAGAACCCAATTACAAATAACAGATAGAGGTTTTATATGGAGGAAGTCCCAGACTAAGTCTCTGTGATATTATCAGATATTATTAGTTGGTTGGGCTGGAAAACACCTCTGCTTGAAACCTTGACAATACTGGGCTGAATGAACCAGTTGGATAAAAGTTAAGGCAGCTTCAGACATTCCTTTATTGCTGTACTAATAGGAGCAACACGTAGAACTATCAATCTAACCTAGTGAGGCAATGCCTTTTACTCCTGGAAACTAAAACAGCCTAGTCCTGGATTGCTGCTAAGTAGCACACATGGCGGAGGAGGGGATGGGGGGGTGCTATTTAACTAATGGTTTCCGTGGAACTGTTGAAGAGATACAGCAAAAAATATCCACAGCATCAGCAACAACACGGAAGGGCAAGGGACATGAAAAGTCCCATGAATGTCCTCCACTCAAGAGCCTGCGTAAGCTGCTCCCACCTTTTAAAAGAATTTCATTATTGGGTTAATACATTTAAGCTTTCATTTACTGCCAGCAGCCTTGGAGGTCTATTGTCACGCAGGAAGGTAGGGTGTATGTATCATAAATTAATCAAAATAAACATGCGTGTGTCTGTGCACATGTGCATTTATTATTATTATTATTATTATTATTATTATTATTATTATTATTGGAATAGGGTGAGTCCTGAAAACACATCTCAGGTGTCACAGGCCAGGGTAAAGAGGTGTGTTTTCAGCATTTGCTGAAAGCTGTATAGTGGAGAAGTCAGACACACTACTATGGGGAGGGAAGCTCACAACTTAGGCTTTTACTGTGTGTGTGTGTGTGTGTGTGTGTACGCGCGCACCCCATTGCCACCCGCTGGACAGAACTGAAAATGTAGCTGAAGGATTTCTAAGTCACAACCTTCCAAATTAATCTGTTCTGTATATATTAATGTCATTGAATTGTAAATCCTAGAGAGGCCTAGCATTGTAATTGATAGACTTAGTTGAAATCCTGTCTTCCGTTTAAGTTTAGATTTCCCACGCTGTTAACCATTGTGAGAATATTTTTGAATGATTTCAGACACTCAGAAATGAACAAATATGCAGTACGAGTCATGCCTTATGTTTCCTATTCCCCATGATTCTCTGGGTAACCAAAATTTTTGCATCTTACTTCTACCTACGCTGGGGAGATGCAAGCGTTTTGCTCCACACAGATAATTGCTATGCTCCCCCTCCAATCCAGTTTCTCTGACCATCCAAAGATACTTTCCATTAACTGCTGTTACACTGTCTGCATTGTTTGCATTTAATCTGCCTGTCAATAGACAATTATTTCCTCTCACCTCCACCATATTTCTCTTGGAAGAAATCCACATTACAAAGTTCAGGAATGCTATTGAAGCAGCTCAGCTAACAAATGATGCACGTTAGTAAGTATTTGATTAGGCCCGACCAGCAGTCAGCAACTGCCATATTCCTGTGGTTGAGTAGGTGTTAATTTGAAAATTTCCCCCTGAATTTGGAGTGTCAAACATCCAAATGGCTATTTATGTATTTAAAACATTTCTATACCACTCTGGATTTCAGGTTGGCGTACAACAGATGTAAATAACAATACAACAAAACAACAAGAAGTACCAAAGTAAAAGACAGCAGAGAAAACTCTGAGGCATCATACCTATCTTAATATCCAAGCCCAGAGCTGGTTGATCCGACTTCCTTCACAGCCCCAAGTTCTCCCTTTGCTGTTTTTTTCATGCCACGAAAGGGATAGGGAACCTGTGACCCTTCAGATCTCGTCGGACTCCATCTCCCATCAGTCCTAGCTAGCATGGCCAATGGCCAGAGACAATGGGATTTGTCATCCAGAAACATCTGGACTGGAGGGCCACAACTTCACCGCCCCTGCTCTAGCAGATCTAGATTTGGGAGGCAGTGGGTAAGAGAAACAGATCTATGACTTCCCTGTGTTCACCTTTGAGTTGTGTATCTCATCAGTTAAGAGGAGCTATTTACTAGTTTTTAAAAATGGACATATTGCTTGTTAAAGACTCTCCTCCCTGAAAGAGAGGGGAGTGGTTGTGGGGTCGGGTCCTCGAACCACAACTGATCAGAAAACCAGAAAGGCAGCACTAGCAAGAAGAAGAAAAAAGGAGGAGGAAACACCAAGCTCTAAAGAAAAGCTCAATTCAGGCACAACACATTTTAGAATAGTTTTCTGTGGCTCATGCTAACATGCCCCCAAAGAAGGATTAGTCCAAAATGTGTCAGGCTTGCATTAAACACCTGGAGTTTCCATCTCCTCCCTGCCTTCCAGTTTTGCTATACTTAGAAACAAGTATATATAAGTATTTATATATTGCCCCTAATTGTATTTATTTTAATATTAGAAGTTATCAGAGTGGTCTCCCTTAGTTCTTTACTACAGGGCAGGCTCTGTTAGTATGTGAGTGTGATAATAATAATATATTATCTATACCCTACCCATCTGGCTGGGCTTCCCTAGCCACTCTGGGCAGCTTCCAACAAAATATTAAAATACAGTAATCCATCAAACATTAAAAGCTTCCCTAAACAGGGCTGCCTTCAGATGTCTTCTAAAAGTCTGGGAGTTGTTCTCTTTGACATCTGATGGAAGGGCATTCCACAGGCCGGGCGCCACTACCGAGAAGGCCCTCTGCCTGGTTCCCTGTAACTTGGCTTCTAACAGTGAGGGAACCGCCAGAAGGCCCTCAGCACTGGACCTCAGTGTCTGGGTAGAACGATGCGGGTGGAGACGCTCCTTCACATATGCAAGTCTTATCAAACGGCAAAGCTCTGCAAATATTCTCCTCAGTCCTAATTCATGTACACCCAAAAGGTACATTGGGTGAAATCTCAACAGCCTGTGGCAGTGAAAGGCAGAACTCTTATGCATGTATTGAAGTCCTCAGGCTCATGCACAAGATGGATGTCTGACATATTTTGTAGACACTTACCTTCCTAATTTTTATTATCCAGACACCAATATTGATTGATTGATTGATTGATTACATTTATATTCCACTTTTTTCTCTAAGGAACTCAAGGTGGCATACATGATTCTCCCCCTCATTTAATCCCCACAGGATCCCTGTGAGGTAGGTTAAGTTGAGAGGCAGTGACTGAGGCAAGACTAGAAATTCAGCTTCACGGTCGAATGGGGGTTTGAACCCTGGTCTCCCACTGGCTTTTGTCAGAATAAGAATGTCCATTTCCTGCATTTCTGTGTTTACAAAGGCTTTTTAGCTCATTCCATAGCAATACAGACTTTCTGGTGAAAGATTTTACAGTGAGCGTTGAGATCTGTAGTGCAGAAATCATAGTCAGGTTTGCCAATCTTTGACTTCACACCAGCAGCTGTTTCAATGTTGCAGAAATAAACTTTGCAACATTAGCTGGATCTAATTAGTTCAGCCCACTATTAATATGCTGGCAGCTTTTTGTAGCTTCCCATGAAACATGGCTTTAAAAAAGTCAATTGATTGGACCATTTGCAACTCATTCTCCTTAAGCTCTCCTTCCTTAGGGCATGATCCAGCCAAAGTTAAGCAAAGTTCCATTAATTTTTCTTAGGAGGAATGGGAAGCACAAGCTTAACTGTCCCAGTGAAACTAATAGGACTTGGACTTTCTTAGCCTGATCTAGATCATTCATTAACGGCACCATTAGGTGTTTTCTTTACTCTCTGATGCTGAAAGCTTTCCCTCCATGGTCTACCCAGTTTTATATTTATCTATACCTGTGCAAGATCTTTCACAGACACACTTTATTATTTATTATTTGTTGCATTAATATCTTGCCTTTCCTCTAAAGAGCTCAAGGTGGTGTATATGGTTCTACCTTCTCATATTATCTTCACAGCAACCCTGTGGAATAGCTAAGGTTGTGGGGCAGTGACTTATTCAAGGCAGCCAAAGAGCTTCATGGTTAAGTGCAGATTTGAACCCTCATTTCTTTGATCCTAGCCCAACACTCTTAACCATAATACTCAGAGATGTAGAACTATTAAAATCAAGGGACTGAAATTACTCATGACAAACAGGCCCAGCGATTTTAATGGGTCTCCACTTCTGGGTATGACTTAGTTGGATGCCACCCTTTGCTGTTTAGGGTGTGGGGGACTGGTTTAAATTTAATATTCTTAGTCTAATAGCGTTGTGGTTCACCCTCCTTCCTCTGCTTCCTGCTTGTTGTGTACCCCAGCTGAAAACTTTTGGGATTTGTTAACCCACAGTTTCCTGTTACTTAATCTGAACCAGGAAACTGTGATCTAGACTAAAAACTAATATATCAAAGCCTCTTCCTCCAAAAAGTGCTCACTTCTAGCTGTTCCCAATTCTGGGATTAGAATTTATGCACAGAGATAGCAGAGTGTGGTGAAGGCACTGGGAATAATCTAATTTTAAAAAATAAGCACAGTGGTACCTCAGGTTACAGACGCTTCAGGTTACAGACTCCGCTAACCCAGAAATAGTACCTCGGGTTAAGAACTTTGCTTCAGGATGAGAACAGAAATCACGTGATGGTGGAACAGCGGCAGCCGGAGGCCCCATTAGCTAAAGTGGTACCTCAGCTTAAGAACAGTTTCAGGTTAAGAATGGACCTCCAGAATGAATTAAGTTCTTAACCCGAGGTACCACTGTATAATGTTATAAAGTGTGTGTCTTTGTTTCTCAATTTGATATATTTACATGGTTTTGTATGTATTGTGGTATTTTATGCATTGTAAGTTGCTGCTATTTTTATTGATTATAGATTAGTAATTATTTATTGCAATGGTTAAAGAGTGAATTTCTGTTCAATTATTATTTTATGATAGTTTGTGAGTAATTTTTATTGTGTACTCTTATATTCTAATGGATTGTTGAATATTACTTTATTTGACATGCTGTTTATTCTAAAACTATGATTTTATTATGACTTTTTGTGTTGGATTGGATAAGGTGTGTGATCTTTGTTGCATATGTTGTTGTTGTTGTAAACCACCTTGTGTATAGTAATATAGAAAAGCAGTATACAAATTAAAAGTGAAATGAAAATGACTATGTCCTTCAAGAAAAATAATTGACAGCAAGTGAAGAAGACATGATATATATTTTGTGCTAATTCAAAATAGGGTGTAAAGGTAAAGGGACCCCTGACCATTAGGTCCAGTCATGGCCGACTCTGGGGTTGCGGTGCTCATCTTGCTTTATTGGCCAAGGGAGCCAGCGTACAGCTTCCGGGTCATGTGGCCAGCATGACTAAGCCACTTCTGGCAAACCAGAGCAGCGCACGGAAACGCCGTTTACCTTCCCGCCGGAGTGGTACCTATTTACCTACTTGCACTTTGACGTGCTTTCGAACTGCTAGGTTGGCAGGAGCTGGGACCAAGCAATGGGAGCTCACCCTGTCGCGGGGATTCGAACCTCTGACCTTCTGATCGGCAAGTCCTAGGCTCTGTGGTTTAACCCACAGCACCACCCGCGTCCCATAAAATAGGGTGTAGACCCATGTTATAAATTGCCTTCTGTTTTATACAAACACACATTGATTATCCAAACCTATGTTGATCTTATGAAGAAATGAGAGCTTGCATGTTGGGGGGGGGGGCGTTAATAACTAAATATTCCTGTGCCCTCTGCTTATGGACAGTAGACCCATTTAAATTTGTGGACCAAAATTAGCCTTTGTCAGTTTCAATGGGTTTACTTTCAGTGTGACAAATGTTGGCTATAGCTCAAACTCTTACTGGTCAGGGACTAGAACCATTTGCAATTTCTACCTTTGAAAGCTAGAAAGCCTTCTCAGTGCCATGCTGTTATCTTGCAGTTACCCTAGAAAAGCATGTGCCTTAAATCACAAACAACATGAGATGAGGTGGACAAATTCCAAGAGATTTTTAAAAAATGTTTTGGTTCCCTTTTTTCTGTTTTGGGAAGAAAATAATGAACCAGACACAGGGTTAGCTGAATAAAAGCCTTACAGCAAATCACACAAACATTAGATTGGTAATGGATTAATGTCTCAGATTGTCATGTACAACATCATTATTACGTGAGGAGACTTATCTCTCCAGACTCATCTATTAAATATCACTTGAGAAACAACCTTAACATTTGTTTCTTTGATACACATGAGAAGATTTTTGTTCTTCACCAGCTATAGTTCAAATCAATATAGTCAAGGATTTTTTTAAAAGAAAAACCAATCAATTAAAAATCCCCTCTTCTACACTCTATCATTTTTGTAATGAAACAAATCATGTGCTCATGACATACAGCACGATCCTATGTTTGCTTGTTTAGAAGTAAATCCCAATGATTGAGTGGGGCTTACTCTCAGGCAGGTGTCCATAGGATTGCAGCCTAAAAACATGTCAAAAGTTGAACTTCTGATTTTAGCCTTGGGATTTGGTTAATAGTAATCAAAGATCTGGGGCTACCCAGTCCTGTTGCCAAAGCACACAGTTCTGCAAACGGGTATTTGATTTGCATATGCTTCTGTTGGCGGACTGTTGTCTAAAAGAGATACACCTTAAATGGAAGGGGTTGCCAAATACACACACTTGTGCAGAGATGTTTCGCCCAATAGAATGGATTTCTGTATATTGTTTTAACTAATATATGCATTGTTATGGTGACTTTACATCAGCATATGCATTTTTGTACACATTACTTGGCTGGGGAATTGCACTGCAAGAATTCAGAAAAGTGTGATTCTCAGAGTGTGCCTGTGTTTCGGTATTGTTTCAGAAACTGAGAATTGGGTATGTTAGCAGTTAAATGCAAAGTGAATCAAATTTCTTCCCCATCTCTACATGCCGGTACAGTGGTACCTCGGGTTAAGTACATAATTCGTTCTGGAAGTCCGTTCTTAACCTGAAACTGTTCTTAACCTGAAGCACCACTTTAGCTAATGGGGCCTCCAACTGCCGCTGCGCTGCCGGAGCACGATTTCTGTTCTTATCCTGAAGCAAAGTTCTTAACCCGAGGTGATATTTCTGGGTTAGCAGAGTCTGTAAGCTGAAGCGTATGTAACCTGAAGCGTATGTAACCCAAGGTACCACTGTATTAGATTCTGAGTTCACATCCTAAAACAGTTTGCTCACTAAGGAGCCAGTGCTCTGCTTTGCTGCATAGGATAGCACTTACAGCTCCCCTGTTAATAATAATAATAATAATAATAATAATAATAATAATAATAATATTTATACCCCGCCCATCTGGCTGGGTTTCCCCAGCCACTCTGGGTGGCTTCCAACAAAATATTAAAATACAATAATCTGTTAAACATTGAAAGCTTCCCTAAACAGGGCTGTCTTCAGATGTCTTCTAAAAGTTTGGTAGTTGTTTTTCTCTTTGACATCTGGTGAGAGGGCATTCCACAGGGCTGGTGCCACTACCGAGAAGGCTCTCTGCCTGGTTCCCTGTAACTTGGCTTCTCGCAGCGAGGGAACCGCCAGAAGGCCCTCGGCGCTGGACCTCAGTTCCTACAAGCCGTATCCTGTTTCTTTGCTTCTGCACTGATAGCTGGTCTTTATGTCTGTTCTACTTTTAAAAAGCTCAGCAACTATTGGGTTGTCCTGGTTTTTACTTTTTGAAATATGGCAACCCTGAAAATGGAGGCAACCATCTGAAATAGTGAGAGAGATGTGGAGCAAAGTGGCAAAGAGGTGATGGAGGGCTGCTTCCTGCCCTGTGGAAGCAGGTTTCAGCTGCTAGTCTGGAGAGCTTCCACATGCGGAATGGTTTTGCCTTTCTGTTTAGGCAGTGAAATGTTTTGTGCCTGTCCCATGCTACTTCATCATGAGGGGCAGGGGTGCCCTTGCAATGGATAGGAGCATAATGGGCCCTTTAAAGGCAAGTGCTGAGGAGACTGTACATACCTACATTCCCAAGCTTCAGGGCTACAATGTGGAAATCATTGGCTCAAACTGCTATCTAAAAGGTATCTCATGAGACTGGATCTTTTATAAATGCAGAATGCATAATTCATAAAGAACAAATCCCCCTAAAGCTGTGTTTTTCAACAGCGTCCCGAACTTTACCTGTATGCCTCAAAATCCCAGCCATACCTTGATTTATTACCCTATATTTGTTTTGCCGAACTGAGTTCTCTCAAAGACCAGACATATGTTTAGTTGCCTGAAGTTTGCAGGATTCTACTTTGTGCCCCAAGTTCCTCACAGTCTCTAAATTACCATTTTGCTTCCTGTGCCATGACCTCAAATCTTTGACCCACAACTGCAGCATATTTTCTGTGACTAACAGCTGTAATTCCCTAATTATCATGGTGTGTCCTCCTGCTGTGCTGTACATTTTGTTACCAAGGATGCAAATCATGTTTCCTCCCCACCATTTTCCCCTGGACACAGTTCCAGCTTCTTAAAATGCACCACTTTATTCATCTGAACACTTGCCTCCAAGATTCCGGACTTTCTAATCTTAAAACTGTTTACTCCTTAGTACATCCACTAGATTCCTTAGGGAGAATGCTCAGATTATCATTTAAAATGATGTGTGTGTGTGTGTGTGTGTGTGTATTCTTTTACTTTCCACAAGTATTGTTCAGAATTATCCATGGGCCCTTATATAATCAGAGAGATTTCACACACCAGATTTCGCACAGATTTTATGTACATGGACACAGTCAATAGTATGTAACACATTTGTATTCTAAAAGATTGCATATTTGAGCTGTGGGCATGACGTGCTGAAGAGAAATAATGATTAGTTAATGCTTAAAAAAGTAAAGGTAGCCCTGTCCGTACGGGCCAGTCGTGTCCGACTCTAGGGTTGTGCGCCCATCTCACTTAAGAGGCCGGGGGCCAGTGCTGTCCGGAGACACTTCCAGGTCACGTGGCAGCGTGATGAAGCTGCTCTGGCGAGCCAGCACCAGCGCCGCACACGGAAACGCCGTTTACCTTCCCGTTATAAAGCGGTACCTATTTATCTACTTGCACTTAAGGGTGCTTTCGAACTGCTAGGTGGGCAGGAGCTGGGACTGAAAGACTAGAGCTCACCCCGCCATGGGGATTCGAACCGCTGACCATGCGATCGGCAAGCCCTAGGCGCTGAGGTCCCTACTTGAAAATGAATAGGCTCAAACTAATCTTGCTAAATGCAGTCAATTTTCTTTAAGTACAAGAAAATAAAGGCAAATTTGAGGGAGGAGGCACACAATAAACTGTGTTCTTTCACACGCCCAGCTTCATTAAAATAGCAGATGGTTCATTAGATCTGCGCTTATTTCTTCATTCATTCATGTTATTTGTACGCTGCTTTTCCACACACAAAAATCAAGCTCAAAGTGGCTTACAACAAAGAAAACAGAAATACATTTCAAACAAACACTAATTTTTTGCCCATAATAACTGAAAAATAGCAACAGCAAATGTAATAAAATACAAAAACCCGCATTTCAATAATATTAATATAATAAGATTACTTAAACAACATGCAGCATCCAACAGCAGAAATAACAAGGGAGCTTCAAGTTTCACTTTAGTCCTAGAAACATCCCTCCCATGATGCAGCTTACATTCCCTCTGCTGTATTGAACATATATTGTCTATGCTAAAAGATCTGCACTAGCTCCTCCTCCATTCTTGCTCAGCACAGTTTGAAGTGCCATTTTGATTTGAGCAATCTAAGCAAAGTACCTGAAGGTGTCTCATCCCCCCCATTTGGCCTTTCAACAACTTTTCATCATCTGGAGGGTTAGTGTTTTTAGATTAGTCTAGATCTCCTGTGGATTGAGCTAAAATGGGCATTGAATGGGGACAAGACCTTAGAGGATTAAAGGTTCTCCAGCCCTTATATACACAGTGAAACAAGCACATATTCAAATGTTTTGCCTGCACTATTTTATATATAAAGATGCCATGTTTGAAGATACTCTCTTCCTCATGCCCTGCAAAATTGTGAAGTCTTAATTTACAATTGTTCACTTAACTTTAAAAAATTACCACATTTTATTGTTTTATTTACCAGATTTAAATAAAGGGTTTTCTTCTGTTGTTGCTCCTTAATTTTGTCCCATGTTTCTTTGCGCACATTATAAAACCCACTGTCCTTTGGGCATTTTTCTTACAAAAACAGTTGAACGTACATGGAATTTGTAAAAAAATTCAAACCACAGGGGGTCCCCTATTTTGGTCTCCATAAATTGGACTGGGCTAGAAGCAAAAATGCTTGAAAGGGCTTGTCTGGATGGGATCCAACAAGATGTAAGCCATCAGTTCCATTCCCCCCTGTTTGTTGGATCTGTCTGTCTAGATAAATCCAACAGGTGCCCAGGAAAATGTGAATCTCATACAAGAGACATTATTGCTAGGATGATGAATAGGACAATAAAAATCCTTCATCCTTGCTATTGTTATTGAGATGGAAACTTAATCATGTGGTCACACACCCCTCACCCTCCCAGATGAAGCTGACGTGAGGGGACCAAAAAGCCCTTTAAAGTGTTATAAAAACAGCTGCATGGAGAGAAGGTAAGTCCATCACAATGTGCCATCTTAACCAGAAATGTAGGGCTGAAATGAAAAACCCATAGTCTACTCATAACTAACTCCCACTGAGTTCAGTAACATTTACTCCCAGGTAAAGTTAGCAGCCTAAGAGAGCAGAAATGTGCCAGATTTTGTGAGGGCTGCATAGCTTATTCTTGGGGTCATGATACTTTCTTTGGCAGTGAATTCCCTGCAGCTCTCTGGATTCTCTGAACCTCATTGAGGATTCCCCCCCCCTACAATCAAGCAGTATATAAATTTCATTTAAAAAAAAAAAAGACCAAGGTTGTCAGATAACAGTGTTGTCATTTTCTAGCTGCAGGTGGGATAAAGACACATTTCAACCCAGTGCTATGCTTCCAAGAACGAATGAAATAGGAATTTATCTCTGGTTACATCCAAAGGTAAAAACTTACTATATTTTTTGCCCCATAGGATGCACCGGCCCATAGGACACACCTAGTTTTTTGAGGGGGAAATAAAGAAAAAAAAAATATTTTTCCCCCAGGCGCGGGGATGGGGCCTTCCCACGCAGAGCTACCCGAAGCCCGGGTGCGACTGTTCAGCGCGCCTGGGCTTCGGGTGTAGAGGCAGCTCTGTGCAAGCCGTGGGAGGGCTCCCGCGGCTTGCGCAGAGCTACCCGAAGCCCCGGCGCAACTGCTCAGCGCGCCCAGGCTTCTGGATGCAGGCAGCTCTCCGCAAGCCGTGGGAGCCCAGCGGGAACTCCCGCGGGCTCCCAAGGCTTGCGGAAAGCTTCCTGAAGCCTGGAGAGTGAGAGGAGTCGGTGCGCACCGACCCCTCTCGCTCTCCAGGCTTCAGCGAAAGCCTGCATTCGCCCCATAGGACGCACACACATTTCCCCTTCATTTTTGGAGGGGAAAAAGTGCGCCCTATAGGGCGAAAAATACGGTAGCTACATTTTACAGTGAGAACAGCCCAATTCATTCATTCATATATATATACCCCAATTCATTCATTCTTTATATATATATAAAGAAACTAAAAATAACTACTATGATAGATGCTGTGATCTCTGTCACACAGAATACTAAGAATGAAAATTAAATAAATAAATAAATAAATAAACAAATAAGCAAGCAAGCAAGCAAGCCCCCTAGCCTAGCCTTGGAAATAATATTTGTCTGGAAGGTCTCCAACAATTCCTTTAATATGAGTTGTTCCAAGTGTCTTGAAACAAAGCTTAGAATAAATACATATTCCTATTAAATACAGGGCAAAAAATCCGCTTTGCATCGTCTAGACTTTCCACACTGATACTCCTTACAGAAATAGGTTTGCGATACAAGATCTCCACCTAGGTAAGTACTGAGACTACAGAGAAAGAAAAAGAATTAATGGCACAACAACAATAATAAATATGCCCATCTCATAGCTGCTTAAGAACAGGACAACTTTTGCTGTCCCTTCCCATTTGAAGATGTATAATTTGCATTATTTACCTGATGAATTTCTGTTTTGGTATTATATTATGTATGAGTAACATATTAAGCAGCTAAGGGTGCAATCCTAACCCATGGCCAGCACCAGCAAGGCTTGATGAAATAGTGTCACTCTGGTGCTCATGCCAGTCAGCTCAGAAGGTGTGTGTGTGGGGGGAATGTTTCCTTGCTGCCCCAGACTGGCACAACAAAGAGGCCCAGATTGGGCACATTGCCATCACATGATGTCAGCAGGGTCCACTCAGGATCCAGTGATGGTCCAGCCCCTCTCCTAAAACACCCCGCACCAGGGGTTCCTGCTGGCTGCCACTGGCTGTTTTTGACAGATGCACTGGGGCTCTTCACACTGTTGGGGTTTCCCTCCAGCAGAGGCTGGCGGAGATGGGAAGGTCTGGGTGGAAATAGACCTCCACTCTATCCAAATCCCATCCGGCACGACAGATCAGGGTGGCTGGATTCCCCTACAAGTTACACTGCAATTGGATGTTTTTGTTTGCAGATTATAATTTTGAGGCATGCAAGGTCCAAGTCAAGGTAAGTCTGTACAAGCAATATGTACTAAGTGAAAAACATTCTTCTGCATTCAGGCCCTCTTTGTAGGCTATCATTAGCAGGAATCTGGAGGATGGAACTCATGACTAGGAAAGCTACTTTGATAGCTGAGATATCAATGCTGTGTTGAGTGGAGTCAGGTTTCATGTGGATATTTTTACTCTTCTCAGTGGATGGGCATTTGTTGCTCTCTTAAAAGAGCACATAATTAATCAAAGGCTAGAGACAGATTACACTTAAAAGATATGTGAAAGGGGTTAGCTTCCTGGAATTATCAATCTCATAGCTGATCCACAATTTTGGGGGGTAGGAGAAGCTTATATAGAATTCTCCAGTCTTCTATCTTGTTGTGATAAGGCATGGTGATGTTGTCCTGAAGTAGCCATATGTATACACACATACACACATCACGTCCAAGGATTCCACCACACACTATAATAACCAGGAAATGGAACCCAGGGAGATATGATGTAAATGAAGGGGCCAGACTATGCAAATACTAGGCTCCATTCTCAGTGGCTTCCACTGAGTTCTATAGGTCAAAGTAAACAGGCTGCAATTTGGAGCAAAGTTCAAAGGGGATATGACCTGCTCCCCATCTAAAAAACAGTTAGATGTATCAACAGTGGCTTTGCCTTAGAGGAAAGTCAGGACACCTGGCTCTCACAACACTCCCCTACCTACTATAACCCTCTGTGCCATGTTCCATTCTGTTCTAGGGGGTCACCCAACTGTCAGCAAAAGTGACAAAATGGATGGTTTGACTTCCACCAATAGGATCCCATGAACAATGTGAATGAAGTGACCACACTGTACCCCCAGAGAGCCTCACCTTTGAGAAAGGTACTTTGGGCACCAGTCACAAAATGGCTGCTGAGAAGGCATGGTATAATGGCTGCCACATCTAAATGAGCAGAAAAAGAGACAAGGCCATAAAATGCCCCCCCCGCCATCTAGCAGCGAAAAGGCCAAGCAAACCTCCCTGGGAAGGGCCATTCTATAACCAGGGGGTCATCACCAAAAAGGCCCTTCCACTAGTTATTACCTGCCTCACCTTCTGTGGTGGAGGCAGCTGGAGCAGAAGTATGGAAGAATGTAACATAGGGGTAGTTCTGCTGGGTCAGGCCTGTGGCTCGTCTGGTCCAGCATCCTGTTCTCACAGCAGCCAACCAGATGCTCATGGGAAGCAGCACTCTCCCCCTCCTTTTGCTTCCAGCTAACGGAATTTGCTTTTTAAAAAAATCTTATATATGGGATTTATATCATAGCCCTCATCACAAGTGATCCTGGGGCAGGTGACAGCAACATAATATATAACATAACAATAAAGCAGAGTTAAAAAGGGTGGGTTCTCCACTAGTCTGCTATAATGGCTGGAACAGGCTGTTCTCTGGATAATGGTTTTCAGCTTGCAGCCTGGTCACTTTTTCTTCCCTAGCCTGGTGAGTAATGCCCATCCTTCATGATGGGAGATGAGAATGGCAAGAATCCAGGGAGCGGATCAGTGTTGTTCCAGACCTTTTGCTGGCATCCCTTTGGGGACATTGTTTCTCAATGTCTCATAAGGATAAACAGAGATTAACCCACACGTACTGCCTGGCATACCATAGTGCAGATGAGCAAGCGGCACAATTTAGTGTTAATGCTGATGTGCACACAATCTGAGGAATGCCCACATCAAAGTGAGTCAGGCAACAGTGAAACTGTGTTGCGTTCTGTGCAGGACAGAACTCAACCTGGTAAGATTTTCAGGACTCAGATGGAACTTCTCTCAGGAAGGGGGGAAATGGCTCCTCTGAACAGCACAAAGGAGTGATAAGGATTATGACACAATTCAAATGCTACTCTAGGGATGTAGTTGCTGCTGGAACACAGGATAGCATAGGTGTCAATTGGAGTGGGAAAGCTCTCTGTGTGAAGTGGTTTCCCCACACAGTTGGCTGGTATCAACTGCAACAGCGCAAAACCCTCTTTTTCGTTTTGATCCTGTGTTTTTGTGACTGCATGGCTGAAGTAGCCAGAAAGGCACAGGAAGTCTCTTCACACTAGACCGTACCATCTCTGACCGTACCATCACACCTACAGTGTGAAGGATTAATCAGGCCTCTGTTCCACGTGCAGTAACTAAGGCCAATCACCATTGTGAGTCTGCATCCCAGGAAGAACATCACGGCAAGAGAGAGACTAGCTTGTCCCCTTCAGCCAGTAATGTTCCTGCAATTGGTGGGATAGGAGTGTAGGCTGGCTTACTGAGGAAGAGGGCTGGCAGCCTTAGCAGCACTGGAGAGTACCAGCAAAGAGGGCCCAGGGCAGAGGCATCAACAGTGGGGGTCTCTCAGCAGTTTCTTGAGGATTCAGCCTTCTGACACCAGGCTTACATAAAATGCTAGTACTGGAAATAGATTTTCTTTCCTTAATCTATCTGGTGAGTTTAGGCTTAGATTAAGCAAATAAACAAACACACACAGATACCCTCTTTCACATTGACTTGCAACCTGAGCCTATCCCATTCAGGTAGAAGGAAGCCCTATGGATTTCAGTGGAAACTTATTTCCAAATAAATGTGTTTGAAATTTTGGACACTGAGAGACACATGTAAAATGTTCTAGGTTCTAGAAGCGTGGATAGATAATCCATCTTTGGGTTCACATCTGCAGGAACACTGTCCCCTTTGTCTTGGAGATGTCATGTTCAGTAAAATGTTACATGTAAAAAATTTAAAGGATAAGGGCAATGTTGTTCCCCATGCATTGCTGTCTTGATTTTTCTATCCACCCCGAGTCAATTCAAACATAATTAAAGAGAGACAGACAGACAGATGGACAGATCAATGGGTGGATGGGTGGAGAGATAGAGAAATATGGCATCTTGTGAAACCTCCTTCATAAAATCACTATCCCAAATGTTTCATGGAGGTCTAAAGAATATGGCCATCATAGGCTAAAGTACGGCATTCCTGAGTACATCAGCCACTTTAGCCTATAACTATTCATTGAAGTGAAAAATAACACTTTATAGAGGGACCACACTAAACACAGGTGGTCAAATAACTGCTCTGGGCAGGCATCGCCTTCAGTTTCTCCAACTCCTTGTTCTAGCATAACTTCACTTAGCATGTCCACTTTGGACTTGTAGTGGGAAAGTATGGCAGGGTCATTAAGGATGAAATGATACCAGGGACGAAAATGACATAACCAGATGCAGAAGGCACAGCGTGGTGGTGTGTTTAATGGATTTATTTATAGGCACCAAAGAGCTGTTAAAGGGTAGGAAACGTATTTTGTAACCAGCGTGTATCTTAAGAATGCTTCTTAATAATTCCATTCATTTTTCTCGTAAGTGAAATGGAGTGGAAACACAGCAAACTTGTATCAGGATTAGGTTGTGACGTATTTCACCATTCATTTAGCCTGCCTTTCAATGCAAGATTCTCAAGGCATGGAAAAATAGGTAAAACATTGTACAATATCACAATGAGAGCATAGTGAAAACGTAATCCAGTGCCAATAAAACCAGCTGAACCACAAGGGAATGACACTGCACATCAATATTCCCTCACTCAGAATTCTGCATTAAGATCATTGACACAAAATGACAGCATATAACATGCCCTCCCTAAAAGCTCATGTACTAGAATCACTGTTACAACTTTCTATACCAAAGTGCCAGAAAGATAAAGCCATAGAACAGGCTGTGCACAGTTGGTTTACCTCCAAATATACTGTTCCTTCCACATGCAGTCCTACATGATACCATTGAGCTATTGGACGGGGCACCTGCATCCCACCAGATGCAGAGAGCATGATCAGCCACTGGCGAGCCTTCAAAACTTGCTAATGATCCAAAGGTTTGCATAATAGAGCTGGCACTGGAGAAAAATCACACAAATTCCTCATAGCTCATTACAATGAGGGCATCATGAGCATGGAGTGAGGTCATGCTTCTTATTATTTCAGGCAGAGGGAGCTAAGGCCTCTTAGGTTCATGACCTTTGAAAGCAATTCTTGAATAGGGAAAATGGGAGTTTATGATACGTCGAATAAGAAGCTGCAGTGACCACAAGCCCTGCCCCCCAAAAAGATGACAAGGTAAGTTGTAAGAGGTAAGATAATCTACTGAACTGATTTATAACCAAAGCATTCTGTCTTTGTGTGTTCTTTTGCAACAGTGTTTGCCGCTCTCTAGAATGTTTTGCCATGATCATTTCAGTCACGCTTTTGTAAATTTGGTAGTGAGTCATGAAAATGCCTTTCCATCTCATTTCGAAGTATGAAATGTAGTAAAAAAAATCTAATAAATAACGGTTTACATGGTTTTCTGCCACATGAAACTTTTCTCCAAAGGGAAGTAGGAGGAGTTTGAGCATGTGGGGTGGAGTGGGGAGAGGAAAGCTGCTTCATAAAACATGGGACCCTCCAAACAATCAAAATCCAAAAATCATGTTCAAATTGCTTTCTACTTCTTTTCCAAAGGAGTATACATTTCTTTGTTCTCTGTGTATGTGTTGTAGAAGAGAGACGGGGTTGTACCTGTCAAAAAAAGCTCAAACAGAAGAACCTGGTGCATATATTTAAGCACAAGTTTGGTTAGTTTGGTGGAAGGTTTAAAGTCTATTAACCCAGTTTGGAGATACCCTTATGGAGCTAGTCACAATCCATTTTTGTTCTTACTACCCTGAACAATTGGGTGCCATCAACAAACATGGCCACCTCAGCCATATCAGTTTGAAAAACACAGGTCCCTATTCCAATACTTGGGACATACCCAGTTCTTACTCCTCTCCATTGTGAAAACTCTTCATCTATTTCCACTCTCTACTTCCTATTATTTAATCAATTACTGATTCATAAGAAAACCTATATTATTTTCCTATGACTATTGAGCTTACTCAGGGACCTTAGGTAATGAACTTTATTGGAAGTATTTTGAAAGTTGAGGTAAACAGTGCTTACTTGATCACCCCTATCCACATGTTTATTGCCTCTCACAAATAACTGTAAATGCTTAGTTAGACAGGACTTGCTTGTTTTTCTATATGCCTGATAATTCTATATTTGATCATACTTTCAACCCAGTTTTCCTGAAACAGACATTAAGATAGCCACCTGTAATTTCAAAGATCCCCTCTGGATCCTTTGGTGTTACATTGACAACTTTCCTGTCCTCCGGTATAGAGGCTGAACCCAAGAACAAATTGTATATTTTTGTTAGAACTTCAATTTCATGTTTGAGTTTACTAAGAATGGTTGGGCAGGTGCCATCTGGATCTGGTATTGAACTTCCACTTGAATATATGTTGAATTTGACAACACTGTGGTCTCTGATCCCAGTCAGTTCAATAACACATTTCACAACAGGTTCTCAGCACCACTTAAAATTAAGTCCAGTGTCACCTCCTCTTAGGTTTGTTCCATGATCAACAGTTCTAATGCACAGTCATTTAGGTCATCTCAATGGAACTGATTCTCAGCAGACATGTATAGGACTGTACTGTGTAAATGCATTTCTGAGACAGATATAGGATAACTGAGCTGTGCTAGGACTGGGGGAATCTAATGAACCAGTAAACAGTTTCATAATTTGGAAGCAGGGCCAAGTGGAGGGAGGCAAATTTTTATCCAATCCAATCCAGGAAATGTTTTCTGTGGGAGAATAATGGTACTTTGACTGAGCACCAGAAAGGGAATCAGACCTTGGACATTAAGGACTATTGTAGCTATTCCAAGATGATTTCGAATCTCTTCTCAAATTCTGTATGCAGTGTGGCAACACTGGAATCTGTTTTTATCAGGTTACAGATGACAGAGCTGCCTTCTTTCATAGAACTGATCACATGAATATGTATTTTTTAAATGTTGCTTCACATTTGTCCCATTAAGATGTTCATGCATAGTTAACATTCTGTATCACATTGATATTTTTCTTTCGCTTGTCCCCAACAACCCAAAGGACAAAGTTCCTTGGTGAACATATTTGCAGGCCTTATGTATTTTATTTCCAGATAGTGAATGGAAAGCCAAAAGCAAATCACTCTCATCTGGGTCCAGATCCCTATGCATTGCTGGTGCACTAGGAGGCCCTGTTATAATGCAATGCAGCCTAGGGCAAAATACCTGCTGCATCAGCCATATGTTAGGATCTTGGCATTTATGTCTCACACTTGCTTTCTCTAGTATGATGGTTATTAACTTGAACTAAAACATAACAGTTATTTTCTAGCTGTATGAGATCTGCATTATAGGGAATTAAAGACAAGTGAGTATATTGCCTACCCCTCTGGCCCAACAAAACAACCATTTTAGCTGGGAAGGTGTTGAGATAAGGCAGTCTCCATGCTAGAATTCACTATAGCTGTGGCCTTTCTCTTGGTTTCACAATGTATGATATTGCTTTTATCCATCCTGTCTCCTAGACATGGCCCAACATATTTTAGTGTCTGAAGCAGAAAATCCCAATGGACTGTTTTCTGTTCCTTAATAGCACCCCAAATCTGCTGTCTGAGGGGAATTGATACACTCTGCCTAGTAGTAGGATTGGCCCTGCCAATCCCTCGAAGCAGTTGCTGAGACTGCCTTCCCACAGCGGCCTAAGTCCTCTCCTCTCCAGGGTTTTTTCCCCCAAGCAATCATAGACTGTGTCTGCATGTCAGCAATCTCCCCTTCTCCCCTTTCATGTCTCTTCTGGTTCTGGGAGACAAGTGGGATGGGGAGTTTGTCGCAGCAGGAGGGGGAGACACCTGTGACTCTTCACCAGCCTCCACTTCTGCCTCTGATTCTGGACTGCTCTCTGCCACAGACTCTCCCAGCTCACAAAGCCCCATTACAGCTTCAGCTTCCAACACTTCCTCTTCCCAGACTTCAACCTCTGACCACTATTCATTGTCTCCCCACCACTACTCCTTGGAATTTAAGCCTTTTTCCCTTAGCGGTTCCCCGGCTGGTTCATCCCACCATTCCTCTATGTCCAACCAGTCCATGACAGCCCTGTGTCTTCCCAGCTGAAGTAGCAGCCAGTGGGGTGATGTAGGCAGGGCTGTATTGCTGACCTAACTTCTCAACACTGTGTATTGTTGATGGTTACCAAGAGGAGGAGGGGCAAATCAGCAAGGAGCTTGATGCATTTGCGGTGGCAGAGCCAGTCCCACCACTGCCCTGATAGCAATAATTTTGGCAACTATAGTAGAAAATACATTGAAGGGCCTGTGTGTCTGGAGGTCAGAGCCACAGAAAAAAATGAGAAGATATATGAGCCCTAGCACTTGTACATATCTGAACAAATTTAATTTGCATTGCCAACATTATTTCAATTAGACATATAGTAATTGACTATGAAATAATGGATGGTGGGCTTTTGGATGAGTATTTTGTAACTTTATTTATTTCCCCCTATTAAAATTAGTATATTCTGTCATTCAATCACTTAACTGCATACCAATGAATAAACTGTTCCTGGAGTGAATACAGTATCATGTGAGTTATGGATTACCACAGTGATATCAGCAAGTAATGCTGAAATGAAGTAATGTTTGGAAGTTCAGCATAAAGAGTTAATGAGCTTTCGGAAGACAGTGAGTGAAAGTTGCTAGACCGAAATAGATACACAGTCATGCGAATTCATGTATTTACTCATCTGCTAGAGTTAAATTTAATGCTGATAGATAGGCCCCCTGAATGAACCATGTAAATGTGGATTAATGGTGTTCAAACAAGGAATCTGGGGACTCGAGAGGGCAAGCAGAAGTATGTAACCTAGCCATGAAAAATATTTATTTTTCAAT
This sequence comes from Podarcis erhardii, assembly GCF_964252035.2. Lineage (NCBI taxonomy): Eukaryota > Metazoa > Chordata > Lepidosauria > Squamata > Lacertidae > Podarcis > Podarcis erhardii. The sequence continues at coordinate 73,578,256 of NC_138497.1, read as the reverse complement.
TGGGATCTGAGGGGAAAGAGGAGAGAGGGCAGTGTCTGCTTTTAAAGTTCATGTTCAAGTGCTCTCTCTTCTCTCTCTCTCTCTCTCTCTCTCTCTCTCACACACACACACACACACACACAAAGAGAGAGGGAGGGAGGGAGAGAGGGAGGGAGGGAGGGAGGGATTCTCTTGGTTGTGCAGTGAAGGTACCATGTTTTTAATTATCAGTGCTAGCATTCAAAGGAGCACCACTGCTCTCTTTTGTTCCCCTCCCCACACCAATTGCTCACAACCTCCTACTTGCATTTATATAACTATGAAGCCCTTTATATCCCCATCATCCTTTTGGGTTGGGAAGATGACAGAGAAAGGAACTGTTCTGCTTACACTTGAAAAGGGCAGTAGGTGGCCAGAGCTGCAGCCAAACCTTGCACCAATAGCAGTCTTGTGCATTCATACATATGTTGTTCCAAAGGGCCCTAGTGCTGATTTTGGATGTGGGGGGACAGGGAGCAGGGAAAATGGGCAACAAAAGGTGTCACTCAATCTGCAGGTGAAAGCCTTTGCTAAATCAAATAATGATGTCCAGTGAGGGACATCATTGGATAATATCTACTATATTGAAGTGCTTTGAATAGCCCTTCTGAGCATTCCTAAGGTGATGGTGGGAGGAGATCCCAAGGTGAAGAAAATGCCACTTCCTAATCTCTCCCAGCTCACTCTAGTGAAGGGAGGATCCCCCATAGCCTAAACTTTTCCTCCAGTTGACTCCAATAGGAGAGACTCTCCAGGGTTGAACAGTACTAGGTTTTCAGGGGAATGAGGAGGCTTAGGGTCCTCCTAATTCACTGCCCCCCCAACACATCCCAAAGATTCCCTGTTCTCAAGACCACTGCAAACAGACTGCTGCCAGCAGCACAGCAGCAGTGGCAGATATTTCCTCCATCATGCTGTGGTGGCTTCTGACAGACAGCAACCTCCACCTCCCGTTGCAGACCTCCTTCTCTGCTGGAAAAGAGGGAGATCCACAGCATCTGATGGTCCCTCAGCTGCCCCCTTCCCAGAAAGCATAGGCTTGCTCACTAACGTGCTAAATTCAAAAAGACTTACATAAAACGCCTCTGTAGGCCCACTACAGGAGAATATGGATCATTTCAAAACTCTCTTTGCAGGCTAAGACTACTAGCATGGAAATCTGCCTTCTGAAGGGCAAAATGTCACTAGAATGAGACTACAAATATATAAAATAACACACACACCCCTCATTTTCAAGGGGTTCAGCTATATTAAAAATAAAAATTAAAAATGCAACCCTGCCAAATGGCATCTCCTACTGTGGAAAGAACAGCAGATAAGACCGGATAGATAAGGAGTTTATTCTACAGTGCAAAGCTTAAGCAGCTGCGTGGGGCAATTTGTACTCAGAGCCCAGTGTTTCAAGGCATTTTGTCTAGCTATCCTTTGTAGAGTTGTGAGTCATGGATTTCTAACCAGAGTCCTCTGGGAGATTAAGCAGCTTTGCAGCCAGCTGCTATTGGCTGATATTTGGCATAAAGGAATAAGATACAATTACAGTCTTAGAAGTTTATAGAAAGCCAATAAATGCCCTCCAATAACCATGACGCAATGCTAGCAACTGAGATGATTCGGACATGCCTTTAAGAAAAGCATCCAGGGGCAGGGGGATGGGGGGGTTATAAAAATATGCTTTGTATAATACTATTCATTCAAATGATAGAGGAGGACACCCTGCTTTTTTTACTGGCATTACACTGGCATCTGTCGTCAATCTGGAATGCCCACCATTTGCACTGCAGATCAAAGGATCTGCTTCCAACAAAGAACTTTGAGGGGGGGAGAATTGTCTCCCCTGAATAATCTACAGTTTAACGGCATTTAAAAGATGAAGATAACAATATAACCAATGGCAATTGGGGCATAGATAGACAGTCAAACACCAGAAAGATGAAAGGCTGTCTTGATTCTGGGTAGTTCATATATCCATTCCCTGCATATGAGCATAAGTATTGTGTTACTGAGGCAGATCCATGTCTATCTAGGCAAGCGTTTTGCTTCCAGCAGTGGCCAATCAGGTGCCTCCACCACATATTACAGGCAGGTAATAGTCATCCTCTGTTGTTTGATCCATAATCTGGAAGCACCACACTCCATAGACTTTACACGTGACTTTAGCCATATTAGCTCAGAGACCATCCAAGTTCTAAATAATTAAAACTACTTTCTTAGCCTCTTTGCAATACTGTGGTAGAGCTGTCAGGTGCTCAGATATGATGTCAACAGGTCATGTGAATGAATAGTTTATGTCAGGGGAACCATGAACTCCTTTAGAATGATGACACATTTATATGCATTGAGACTTGGTGGCCAAGTAGCTATGATATCTGACTACATTCCTGAATAATGTCCTTGCTCATTTATGTTAGTAATCTAAAAAATTAATTTACTTGATTTACAATATGCACATCAAGTAAAAAAAAAAAGGGCTGTGAACCTGATCCTTCAGGGGAAATCCAAAACAGGACAAAACCACATTCCAAGTCAGATGAACCAGCACCAATACCTCTTGTCTTCTTCAAGATTGAGAATTATTGGATCACATAATGCAAATGTCATTAAGGCAAGCATCTCCCAGTATTACCTTCTCTGATTGACCTTCTGGGTAGGAGCAAACCATTGAATCACAGTGCTCCTAGTCCCCTATGGATACCATATGGATACCATATCTATGTTCTTGAAAGGAGCTGAGAGGTCTAGCATGGCAACTCTCCACCCAAGCACTTTTTATAACAATTATCTGACTCTAAGAACTGCCTCCATTCAATGGTGATGAAGAAGTAACAATTGCATTACTTCCACCACTGCCACCACTTTCATCGAATAGAGTGTAACCTGAGCTCTAGCCTATGCTTGATCAGACCCTTCCTTGGAGTCTCATTGCCTTCAGCTTCCAGCTGAACAGAGGGGCAGTTCAGGCTTCAGTGAATGGGAGGGGTGTAGAAATATCTTTATCAACCTACAAGAGCAAACCATTTCAACAACTCCCTCATAGCTATATGGGCAATGGGAAGCTGAGATATAGACCCGCATCAAGGAGTGGTCAAACACTAACACAGGAGCCATTGATCTCATCCACCATGCCCTAAACAGAACTGGGGGGGGGGATCATGTGGCAAAAACAGACCAGTGCTGGAAGCAGTAGCAATCATATATCACAGAATCAATAGGTAAAAACCATATATCTATATCTGTATCCATATCTGTATATATTCAGAAGTTTACACATATAGATACTTAGACTCTAGAGCCAACAAGTCAAATGTGTCATGCCTGAATTTGAAGAAGTGGAAGTTGTATCATTAGTTCATATGTCCTAAGTAAAACAGCAACAAAAAGACTGTACTTGAATTACTGGACAGAGGTGACGTGGATGGGCAATCCAGCTCTACAATGTCTTAGAGAAAATGGGTACGCTTGCTTTGGGAAGAGTGGTACTCCATTCTTTGGAGTGCTCTAATTGGAGAACAGCCTTTACCAAAGGTGTAATGGACTTTGAAGAAGCACAAACTCAGGGTGAAAAGGAGAAACAAGCTAAGGGGAAGGCACACTTGGCAAACCCTCACTGTGATCAACTCCCATGTGGAAATCTATGTTCCCACTGTGGAAGGCTGTATGGATCCAGAATTGGCCTCCTCAGTCACTTACGGACTCACTGTTAAGACCATTTTCAAGGAAGACACTCTTACTTGGCTACGCGTGATCACCAAAGAAGAAGCCTGAATGTTCTGGAGTGACAGTGGGCAGTAGTGTTTAGTATTAGATGCACTAGTTGCACAGGTCTTTCCCCAATTTAGAGCAAACGGGTCTCTCCACACTTATGCATGCTTCTGTAATCTCAAGGATTGATTATTGTAATGCAGGGACAGATATTAAAGTAGGTTTGAAAGCAGCAGCTGGTCCAGGAAGCCACTGTTCACATCCTGATAAATATGGTCAACTGGTTTGTGGCAAATGCTTTGGCTGCCTGAATTGTTCTGTGCCCAGTTCAAATTAGAGATGCTTACCTTTAAAAACTTTCATGACTTGGAACCAACACACCCAAGAATCCCTTTCCATCCACACCTTATAAGATCTTGAGACAGGGCCCTGGTCCATTTGTCTTCACTGTGGGAAGCGAAACCATCAAGAGATAGGAGATAAGCCTTTACTGATGTCTCTGCAGGGGTAAAGAATAACCTCCCTGTTGAGGTCAGAACTTGCTCTTCGCTTCTAGCCCATTTATTTGCAGTGGCCTTCAGAGTCTGATAAGATGGGAAGCTGTGCTGTTTTCCCCCACCCATTTGCAGAGTTTTATTGCTTTGTGTCTATTTTTAAATATTATTTCATTTCATTTGTAAACTGCCTTAAGCCTAGAAAAAGTCATATGCAAATATTTAAGTAAAACATGCATGTCATATGTATACTTTAAAAAGGTGAGATTCTGATTGAATTATTTATTTACTGGACTCTTTTGTCCTCATAATTGGTCACACAGTTAAGAAAATAAGAGCTATTGTAATTACATTCAGAATTTTTTATCTCTGGATTAAGTAAGGTTTCCACGCAAAGAGGACATGTGTTTGCATTTGGTGCCTGAAGGATAAAAGGATTTTTGTAAAATATTGGTTCTATTTATAGTCTTTGTAATATAAGAGCTCAACAAATCCTGAATTATACCCATCAACAAAGTATCAGAGAAGAACTGAGCTGAACTGAACCTTTCATTGTTCAAAATGCTATACTATTCTATGTTTGCTGAGATATTGGGCTCTAAGGCATCATGCATTTACATGTCTTCTTACATTTGCAAAAAGCTATAACTATATTTCTGTTTCTTATCCTTTATCATCATTAGATCTGCCTGATTTACTAAAAAATAAAAAATAAAAATCCCCACACTCCCAAAAATGTTCAGTCATGCACAGGGCAATCCTATACACAAAAAACTGGTGTAAAGTTAAGTTAAAATGGGGTAAAGTACACCAGATCCAAACTCCATTTTGGAGCCAGCCTAAGCATGGAAGAGGGAAAACAAGACTTTAAACAGTGTTTGAGTTAAACCACCCTTTTTGCCAGCTTAATTTATGTGCTGTTCCCAGGTCACAGACCAAGCTAAACAGGCTTGGGATCCCACGTAAGTCCCCCATTTCTGGTCCCATCCCTGCCACGCCCCTAAACACATTTTTAGGGTTCACACTGGTTTAAGATGCACCAGAAAAAGGGATAATAATGATTCACTTCTTCAGATCTTTTGCAGACAGTTTTAGAAAAGTGTGCTGCATGTAAAAGCTCCCTACAGCCACCCAATAGAGGTAAGCAGAGTAAGATTGTATTGCATTGGCAAGTTCAAGTGCTGCCGTAACACTCCACAATAATCATTCTCACACATAGCGTTCAGTTATGTGGCAGAACAAAAACAACATCCATTGAGCCATTGGTCTGCAGTCATATGTTGCTTTCAGTTTATGGCTACGTGCAGCATTATTTGTAGCTTCTCTGATCAACCTAAATCATTTGTTTTGTGTGTACCACCGCTAGCACAGACACCTCAAATCAGTCCTGGGCAAAACACGTTTTGTACTCAACCTTCAACTTGATAGTTGTTTAATAGCCCTATCATGATGACACTCATAAGCTCATTTACAGACCAAATGTGTTGGGCAAACAATGGTGACATTTTTTAATCTATGTCAATCAGCTGAAACAGAACATCATAGCATTTTCAATAATACCATATTCAAACTTTTAGCACTAGGATTATTATTTTTTGGGGTGGGGGATAAATTTCAAATTTGATACACTTCAAAAAAACAAAAACAAATTGTGGATATTGTTCATTATTTTGGACATTTTGACATTATTTTTGAAACTATTTCAACTCTGCTTTCCATGTAACATATTGAATACTTGATTAGACTTTGTACCCTGCATAGAAAGCAGACTCTCTTTTATAAATAGAGAAGATATGTGAGGGTTCATTATACCATTTATCAGCACTCATAGAATAACTGTAATTCTGTGACACAGAACACAGTGGTATAGCAGCCAGTTCGTTAAAGTAATTTGTATTTGCTCACTAAAAATTATGTGAAAGTCAGGCAATGCTTTTATCATGTTGTAGTCTTGGGATAATTCTGTAGAGGTTACAGTTCACTTTAATGAGCAAAATAGCACATGTGATAATGGAGTCCTCGGGACTGCATTTGTCTAAGTGATTCGATGGCTGCATCCATAACATGCTAGTAATCTACTTTGGGAAATGGTGAGCTGTGACTCAACCACTTTTGCTGTGTTTTAATGATATGAGCTTCTTCGGGATCATTCAGTTCCTTAAAGCACAGCAGCAGCAGATGATGTCACCTAATCCAGGCATGGCCAAACTTGGCCATCCAACTGTTTTGGGACTACAATTCCCATCATCCCTGACCACTGGTCCTAACAGCTAGGGATGATGGGAGTTGTAGTCCCAAAACAGCTGGAGGGCCAAGTTTGGCCATGCCTAATCTAATCTGTTCAATGAAATGACAGCATACAAATTGCCCTGTCATCTGACTTGGGTTTGATGACAGTTCTTTGACTAATCCATGGCTTTAAGTCTTAGGGTTGTATCAAATGTTAGTCCTACTGAGTTATACCCATTGATATTAACGGACATGCCCTCACTTAGGACCAATAATGTAATGGGTCTGCTATGGGTATAACAGTTGGATACAAGCCATAGCATGTAGTGATCTTGCCTTCCTAATGAGGCACTTCCTCTAGTTGGTTCTCAGGGCAAACCTCCCCACAAAGCTGTATCTAATCTACCAAATGTGTTTATGGCTGAAATATTGAATGGAACCCCTGTACTGTTTTGTAACTTCTTGTTACAAAATATGAACACATTCAGAATAATATTGTTTTCTAGCAACGAGTAAGTGGAATTCCACACTCTTGCAGTCATTCAAACCATATATTGACTGGTGGTGAATTTGCATGCAGTTTGCAACCACATATTCCACATTTCTGAGATCATCATACAACTAGTAAAGCACGATGCAATCATATTCTGGCCAAATTATCTAGCGGTCGTATTAGTCAATTCCAAAGTCTGGTTCATCCTACTTAGTAATACATTTCTGATTATATCCTAAATTCCACGTGCCGTGATTCAGCCACAATTAGATTTCATGGTAGTTTTGCCCTTCAGATATGCTACTCCAGAGGTCTAATTGCATTTACGAGGGCCGCAGGGAAGAAGGGTTGCTGACCTAGCCTGTGAGATGATCACTGAGCTATAACTCATGGAGAGCATCTACTTTATATGCAGAAGGTCCCCAGGTTCAGTCCTCAGTATCTCCAGGCAGGGCTGAGAATGTCCTCTGCCCAAAGCAGGAGACCTCAGGATAGCAGTTGATGGCTAGTGCAGGCAATACTGAGCTAGATGGACTAATGGTCTCATTTAGTATAGAACAGGCATGTCCAACAGGTAGATCGCAATCAGGGACGCGGACTTATAAAAAATATTGGGGGGGCCCGGGAAAGCTCATGAATAATAAATAAGCTCATGAATATGCAAATAAAGTGGCGCTGCCTCCTCGTGAGCGAATAGGGGAGAGCGTGCTGCGCCTATTAATCAGCTCCAAAGGAAATTGGGTGGAGCTTTTGCTCGGGAGGGAGGGCAGGAGGCATGCAGCCCGCCCCTCCCTGTGCATTTTGGGCTGGGGGAGGGGCGGCGATGGCGCTCTGCTGGAGGGGCGCCGGAGATTATTGGGGGGGCGGAGCCCCCCCAAACGAATTTTTGAGGGGGCTCGGGCCCCCTCAAGCCCCATGGAGTCGGCGCCTATGATCGCAATCGACTTGTAGATCATGGGGAGTTGCTGGTAGATCCTGGTTGATCTCTGGCCCCTCAGCGATCTCCTTACAAAAAAGCAAAACACACACACACACACAAAAACACCCAACTACGGCTTCCTAAAAAATGCTCCACAACTTTGGGTAGATCACTGCCAGTCTTTTTACGACAATGGGTAGATCACTGCCAGTTTTATAATACTGTGAGTAGAGTATGTCTTTGGTATAGAACAACCTTCTATGTACATCCTCCATAGCCTTCTCTGTGTGATTATAAGGTACTTTATGCTGGTTCCCCTCTCTCCATTCATAATAGCAACATGCTTGGAAAAGGCTAGTGTATTTGCATACTTATTGAGGAAAAACCTCAAAAACCTGTCATTTTGCTCCCTTTTAATATAGGAGAGTAACATTTTATATACATCTTTATCCTCATCAGTAAGTCACTATCAAACTATGGCATCATAGATATAGATATATAGATGATAGATAGATAGATAGATGATAGATTAGATAGATAGATAGATAGATAGATAGATAGATAGATAGATAGATAGATAGATGCTAGACAGATAAATTCTAGATAGATGATAGATAGATGATAGATAGATAGATAGATAGATAGATAGATAGATATAGATAGATATAAATGATAGATAGATGATAGATAGATAGATAGATAGATAGATAGATAGATAGATAGATAGATATGAACTACAAAAAATAAAACTAAGATTGGTAATTGACCCTCTCGGGGGAAATTCAGCCTTAAAAAAACCTCTCCTCACGGATCAACCATAATAGAACTATCCAGTGTAAATCCTCTGTCCTACACAGGAAACTAGCAGGGATATGTATGCAGCCATATTTTTTATGTACAGATAGTGACCAATTTGTGCAGGGATTGTGTGTCCCCCCCCCCCCCGTGTTAGCGGGGCCTGCCCCATTCCATCCTGTTCTGCCCCTGCCCCATTCTGCCCCTTTTTGGGTCACTTCCAGGTTCGGCACAATGAGCACATGTGTGGTCACACATATCAGTTGCACCTAAAACAGTCACTTCCTGTATTGGGTTTTTCCCACATTTCCCTCTGCTAATAATAATTATTATTTGATAGCTGTTGTAATCATTATTATATACAATGTTTGCTGCTTGAAGACTAGGTCTGTCTGTGTGATAAAATTCAAATTATTGCTAATCCTGCCTAAACCTCCTTCCTAAGCTCTGATTCCAAGCAGCTCTTGCCATGGAAAGTCAGCTATCAGAAGACCACTGGGAAACAGGAGATGTTTTTACAAGCAGGAACAATTCTCTTTAGAAACTTGCATGTTCACAGATACCACTGCTACATCACTTTTCCTTTGGGGGTTCCCTGAAAACCCAATGAAGCTAATTCAGTTCCCCGCCAGGTGAATATGCCTGCTGCCACCTCGCCATGCACACACTTGCCATAAAATTATTCATAAGCCTTTTTGCATCATGCTGCCACCCATTCAGTGGCACCCATTCAGCTCTTGCCACTGCTGAATCCTTTTAGAGGTGTAACTCTGTAATGTGTATCTGCTTTGTTCTGGAAGCTCCGGCATAAGCTCTGCATGAATGGAGGGTGTTTCTTCTTCCCTCTTGACCCCACGGCTTCTGGAATGGTGTTTACTGTCATCGGACAGCTGGCCTCCCTGACTCTGGCATTCAAGGGCTCTGGGTGTGCTCTGACAGCTTTCAGCCAGCTCTCCCCGGACTGGCAAAGCGCGTCGTCATGCCTGCGCTGCAGCTGTCTTTGGGATGAAGAAGCTACTTTTGGGGTGCCAGCCAGTCTGACTGCTTTGCAACAAGAGACTGCCAGGATCCACAGTAACTGTTTTGGAGAGCGGAACTTCTCCCCCCATTTTTCGTCTTTGGTGCTGCTGCTGTAAAACAAAAAGTCACTCTGAAGTTTATTGGTGCAGTGCGCTTCCTCTCAACTGGATTTTGGCAAGTGATGAGTGCTGCTTAAAAACAGCTTATAGGAACCCAAATTAGCAGAGAAGAAGAGCCAGATATTGATCCTCTGATTAAAACTTGTTTTATTTGGACAGCGAAAAAGTAGAAAGTGTTGAGCATTCTAAATTCTCTGATAGACGTACAGGAAAGTGTCTTTGTGTCGAAGGTGTGAAATACCACCTCTGAAGAGTACATTGACACAGCTGTGGAGTAGATCAAATTGGGCTACATTGTAACCTGACACCAAAGAACGCACAGTGAATTATTTCTCTCACTTCAATTAGCAGTGCTTATCCAATGTGAGTGTGATCACAGAGAGGCACAATACGCCTTACACCATCTTCTGGGTCTTCTATCATATTAGTTCAATCAGGACCAGTCTTAACATCAGTATGTATTGCTGATTGCTTTGTTTGCCACATTGGTATCAGGGATGGTCTTCAACCCATGTATCTGACCACATCCAGACTTGCTTAGTTTTAACACTGTTTTAACAACTGAAGTCCTGCTTGGCAGGGGGTTGGACTCGATGGCCCTTGTAGTCTCTTCCAATTCTATGATTCTAAGTCAATCTTAAGCCACTCCAAATGTATATGGACAACTCCCATGATGGTTTGGTATATGGTCATAATCAGAGATAGCTGGTCCGTTCAGGCAAATGAGGACAATGCCCTACCAACCACAGTCAGTCCTTCAACTGCCTGACTTTTTACTTACATTCAGTCCAGCGGGTTGCCCCAGCTGCCAGCTTCCTCCTCAGTCTCAGCGTTGGCATTGTAGATCTTAGCAGGACTGGAGATAGGGGCAAAATTAGCATTAGTTGGCCCCACCTGACATTGCCTCTGTCTCCAACTAGTTTGGGCTTTCTGCTTTCTGTTCGACCAATCCCAATGGCACAGCATAGAGTTCCACAAGACAAAAGGGAGCTATATGGCTGGCTAATGGGTGGGTGGGGGTTCTGTGTTGTGAGTGCCCTAAGGACACTGCAGTAGTGGATGAGCTGGCCTGGAGGAAGGAAAGGCTAGGGATCACATGACTTGGAGAGCCACCATCCATGGGAGGAGGGAGAGAGCAACTGACTAGCACACTGGAACTGGGAAGGGATGCTCACTCTGCATGTGACCAAAGAACATGCTGTGCCTTCTCTGCAACAATAATACATTTAATAACTAACACTACACTTTCACAACACTCAAAATCTGCTGGTTGAGGCAACTCCTTCACCTTGCCTAATGACAGGGCCCTGTATTTGGATCACCATTCATCTAGAATATTCATTTCCAGAAGGAGAAAAAAGAGGCAGCCACTTGCAGAATGATGTGCAGAAGCAGCAAATGCACGGGAAATGAAGGTGTGTGTTGTAGAGTGTCACTTCCTGCAGCAGGGGTGGATAGAGACTGAACTGTTATCTGTAGAAGCTTACACTTACCAGGCCCTAAATTTGAGGGGCTTTGCATTGTTCAAGCATTCAGCCTAAGACAAAGACTCCCTTTTTGTACAGTAAGAGTGAAATCTTTGTATTGCCTCCAAGGGCGGAGTGTCTCTGCCTTCTTTCGCTAAGGATATTTACTTTTCCTAAAGCCCCTGGCATCCATGGGGCCTTAACAGCTGGCTCTGATAATGTGCTTTAATTGAACAGGTTTACTGTCTTTTTCTCCTCCCTGCTGAAGCAATTCTCCACATTGCATGAGTTTTGCATACCAGGAAGAAGAAGAAAAGAGAACATTTAAGAGCACCGGCTAACAAGAGCAACACATCCATTGTTTAAACAAGAAGCCAGTTGTTTTGGCATTTGTGCATGGCATTCACAGAACATTAGCCCAACATTAAGGGCACTGCTTTAATCCACAGCTTGCTGCCAGGTGGTTTGGAATTAATATTGCACTTCACCCACAGTATTAGTTGTGGTATTTTTAAGGGCTTGCGACCTGGGGAGGTAAGCTAGGAAAAATGTCTTCTTGTTCTTCTGCTTTGTGGCATTGGGGGGGGGGAATTTTGGAAGCTTGTGGGACATTTTTTCTATAAAAACAAAAAGAGCTAATGCTGTGTAGTGATAAAAACAAAAATGGTTCTGTGATGCCGGTGGAATGGGCCACACATTCTTTGTAAAGCTCCACTGATTGTGGATTAGAATATGAAAGCAAAGATAGAAGAGTAATACTAACTTCTAAGAGACTACTGTCAGTTAATCCTTTGCCTCACTGAAACCGACCAGGTTTTCAGTATGAGCTGGAGCAGAAGTATGCAGCTAGCTGTATTCCAATAACATAATTGCAGGATGTTGGGACAAAGGACTAACACACAAATGGGTGCACATGACTTCTTATCTCTTCATGAATACCTCATAACTTATGGTTACCAGACATCCCCGTTTCCCGGGGACAGTCCCCGGATTTACAAATCTGTCCTCGGACAAAATCCATCCCCGGAATGTCCCCGGATTTCATTTAATGTCCCCGGATTTATATTTTAAGTGTTGTAGATTCATTAATAGGGAATGAGTGTTGTGTGATTGGTTCAATGGCACAAGACACATCATATGGGGACTTCCGGCGAGGCATAATGGTGGGCGCCACAGCAGCGAACAACTCCTGAAGCCAGCCAGAGACAACTGTGCCACCAGGCTGAGACTGCCACCGCCACTGCTGAAGGGGAACCGGGGATGCCCCCCTGCGACCCAAATTGAGCCGGGAGTGAGAGCACCCGGCTGACTGCCCAGCGGCGCTCCAGGCCCAGGAAGACCCCAGAGCCAACGCAGGGAGGAGGAGGAGAGGAGAAGGAGAAGGAAGAGAAAGAGGAAGAGGAAGGAAAAAAAGAGGGGAGCCCCGACCTTGCTGCGCCGCTGCCGCCACCACCGCTGAGATGGAGAGGTAGGAGAGCACTGGGAGGGCAAGGACACATGGCCAAGCCCAGGCCCAATCTGAGCCTACTCCAAGGCGGCTAGCACTCCAAGGGAGCAGGCTGGGGCCCAGAGGAAGGCTGCGCAACAGAGGAGACCACAGAAGAGAAGATATTACTTCTTAATTTTTTTTTTTTAAAAAAACTTTTTTTAATAACTTTTTTTCTCTTTTCCAAAAAAAGAAAAAGAAAAAAAGTTTCCCCAGATTCTTTGAAAAAAAATCTGGTAACCTTATTATAACTCCCAGATGAAGGTCAAGCTATATGTTCTATGAAGTTACGTGTAACTTTCCCCCAAATTCATTTTTACTAAAAGCAACTGCTAGAGGCTGCTATTTGTCAGAGCTGGTTCAGCTATAGGTCAGCACAGAGACTTAGAAATGAGCAGTAAAGTTGATTCTTTATTCAAGGAAACAGAATACAATCAGATAAACTTATGGTGAAACTGGCCCCAGCAAAGCAGTTGCCAGAACTGAATATCTGGGTCTCCCACTTTCCCTTAAGTCTCCTTCCCATCCAACTGTTTTCCCTGCAATCTTCAACTCTGTCAGGCGTTGCAGGGCTGCACTCTCTGTGCTATGTGCAAAAGTCTCTGAGTCCTTGGAGAGGGGAGGGGAGCTGAATACAGTAGGACTGGCAGGCTCCTGTGAATCTGTTGCAGACTCAGTCCCCACCTCCTCCTTAGCTCCCTGTCCTGCATCTGCAGTGTTTTCTGCCTCTTCTTCCTCTCTCTCACTCAAGCCTGTTGCTTGCTCAGCACCCAACCATTCTGCATGCTACTTCATCCTCTGACCTATCTTCAATGTCCCACTACCAGCCCCCTGACTCAAAACCTTCCTCTTCTGGGGAGGAAGGAAAAAGTCAGAAGGGATGGTGGCAAACGGAAGGAGGAAGGCAGGCAGGCAAACAGACCAATGGAGGAGGAGGAGGGGAGGCGGAGCAGAGCAGACCCAAAGCTGATGACCATGAAGGCAGTTTCTTGTCCATGGTCTCTCCCAGCTTCGAAGACACCAATGTAGCCAAGGGCACAAGGGACCCTAGGTATGCCTCTGTCCTCAGCTCCCAATCTTTATTTTAAAGCATCATGGGAGACCTATACATTTGGCTCTGAATACATGAAGTAGCTTTACTTAAAATCTATCACCGCCATCCAGCTCTGGTTACACACAGTTCATGCCCTCAACTCCTGCTTGCAGGCTTCCTGTAGGATCTGGATAGCCACAGTATGAAACAGGATGCTTTGTGGTCTGATCTAGTAAGGCTGTCCTTACGCTCTTAACTATAAGTGTCCAAAATATGTATATACACATGCCAGAGAAGGAGATATATGGATTATGGTTAGCTTCCCTTACCACGTGGATCTCATTCTCTGCATCAGGTTGGTTGTGTTTGAGGGGCTATGAACATTTCATCTGAATACTCAAAATGGACCAGCATATTCACACATGCAAGTCATCAAGTAATCCACATGAATGTGTGAACCAACTCTATTGGGCTATGCAGACTGTGTGCCTTCCTGCTCATCACGACCTCATACAATGACTGAAGACCAAGCCCATAGCATGTGCAACTTAACAGGAATACCATTTCAGCAAAGGAAGGGTAAGTGAGAAAAATGTAGAAGCCTTTAGGCACCTAACAATCCAGGTTAGATACAAATATTTGATAGGTTTGGATTCTGTAGAGAGTCCTATGCAGGCCAATCAAGATTGCAAGTTGCTTATAAATAAAGAAAGCATCTAACCTAATTTTATGTAGTGCCCGCCACAATTTCACCAGCAATAGTCAACTTTAAAGTATACCTTTTGAAAGAATCAACATGTGGAAATGAAAGGTGCAATTATGAAAAATGAAAGGTGGAAATGAAAGGTGCAGAATCCCTGTACTCACGGGACTTGTGCAAGAAAGCGACAACTACTGCTTGTTCCTTTTTAAAGCTAAGCCTCACACTTAAACCTCAACAGGCTGGTTGGGGGAAAACCATTTGCCTGCTTTGTGGCTACAATCCCAGGATATGTAATGAGGCTGGAGCAATGTGCAAAGTCATCCGGGTTGGTACCACCTGCTTGTTTGTTTATTCAGATGATTCTCTGACCCGATGGCCAAATTACTTCTCCCCAAGGCATCCCTACTTTGCACAAGCCCAAACATATGGCCTGTAAGAATTAACAGACTTCCCTAAATAGCCACTTCATAATGGCCTTGTGACCTGCCCCCTTCCTGTCAGCATCTCAAACGGATGGATGATTAAATGTAGTATATTGTTTGTGTACATACCACTTGCATGCTCACAGCTAAGATCCCCCCCAGTAGTGTCACTTTCATTTAATTCCTTCAGGCACATCGGTTTTCACATTTCATGGCAGGAGGTTCTATTGCCACAGCAATCAGACCTTCTTCTCTAGCTGTCACCCTCCCAGGCTAGAGCTGGAACAGAGAGACAAGAGAAAGGCTGCTTGTCACTGTGCTCATCAAAATGCTGTGGGTGTTTAAGAGAAAGGAAACCCCAGCAGTGGCTGGTGCTAAACCATCTGCACCTATGTCTGGCTCTGCACTAGCACGCCAGTATGCTAGAAATCATGGTGAGTGGAGGCATTAAGGGATCATGTTATATTTGCTGCTGCATGTTTTGGGAACATCTCCAGACCTACCATTTTCATTTGGATCTGCAAAAGTTAAAACTATTCATTCCTATGTACAGCTCCCTACAACTGGGCTCCCAGTACGTTTCCGAGCACAATTCAAAGTGTTGGTGCTGACCTTTAAAGCCCTAAACGGCCTTGGTCCAGTATATCTGAAGGAGTATCTCCACCCCCATCATTTTACCCGGACACTGAGGTCCAGCGCCGAGGGCCTTCTGGCGGTTCCCTCACTGCGAGAAGCCAAGTTCCAGGGAACCAGGCAGAGGGCCTTCTCGGTAGTGGCTCCCTCCCTGTGGAACGCCTTCCCACCAGATGTCAAAGAGAACAACAACTACCAGACTTTTAGAAGACATCTGAAGGCAGCCCTGTTAAGGGAAGCTTTTAATGTTTGATGTATTACAGTATTTTAATATTTTTTTGGAAACCGCCCAGAGTGGCTGGGGAAGCCCAGCCAGATGGGCGGGGTATAAATAATAAATTATTATTATTATTATTATTATTATTATTATTAAATGAGTTTAATATTGTAGTCTTTCCCCTTGCAGTGTCATACCAGACCCTGGCCTGGTCTTTGATGATGAATCCTCCAGTGAGGACCTGGTTCTCTCAATGACCAAAGACCTGGGTCAATCAGGAAGAAGACCCTGGTATACCAGGAGAACCTCCACAAGGCTGCCTCCAGGGAATGTCCAGGAAGGACCCTTGGGGTGTGGTCCAGATGAGCCCCCAGCTGAGTCAGGGTAGGATGTTGGGTCATCTCCTAGTCCTCAAGAAACTCAGTGCCAGAAAGTCCAAGCCAAGGTAGCTGGTTGATGACAGAGTACACAACTAACAGTCCAAGGTCACTATTTGACTCTAGGCTCACCGATAGTAATGACATTTATCAAGAGAAAGAGCTGGTCTTCAACTTGGTCTGGGAGGCCAGGATATATCAGCTTCCAGCCTTTGCTTGAACAATGTATGAGATTCAGTTCCCTACTCATGAAGGATGTCTTGCCCTGCTTCCTACCAGACCTGCTTTCTTTTCCAGTCCCTAGATACCTTCTTATTTATGCTGCTTATGTTTTGACTCAAATGGGATCTCTTGTGCTTAACTTTGGTTTGACCTTGACCTTGTTTCCTGGATGCCTCTTGATACCACTTGGTGGGTAACCGTAAGCCTGCAGTGAATTCCAACTGACTCGGCCAGAGCAGGACACGGAGACCCATTAAAAAACTTATCATGCTTTCAACACATCTGCTTCCGAGTCACATTAATAGAAATTAGCATCATTCTCAACATCTCTCAACTTCTTTAACATCAGTCTATCTGATTCTTGTAATATGCTACACCTTTATGGCAAACCACCTTTATTTTCATATTAAACCCATTTATTCCAAAACAGCAGCTGCCTACTTATGAGGACTGCAGGTAAGCCCCTCATTTGGGGGACAGACTGAAAGGAGAACAAGCACACATTTGTGCCTTCCCTCCAAGAGCCTTCAGAAATACCAGCTGGTGCAATAGCATATCAATAAGACAGAAAAACAAATTCATCAAACATTTAATACACTTTAGTACAAACTCAACACGATCTTGCTGATGCCCTATAGATGGGCTAGGTGTGAAGCTATTCAGAAAAGGCATTTTCCATGGTCTCTCTCCAGTTTCACAATTCTTTTTAGTTGGATACCAAGAAAACACAACCTCTTAGGTAAGTAACACAAGGGACAGGGAAGCCTTTTACTGCAGTACACAACATTTCATCTGTTTTGGATGGGCTAGGGTAGGACAGAGCAAATAAAAAATATATAAATAAGGAAACAACACTCCCTTCAAGACTTTGAATTTCAAAAAGCCACCTGTCATGAACTCCTACTTAGGGAGTACCCACCCAATTCTAGGACTTGTTCTAAGCAGCCTGGGAAAATGAAAGAAGCCTCATTCTTAGGTTGTCCCTGCTTCTCTCTACACTCTACATGTGCTGCAATTACTCAGCTAGGTATATCAGAACAGTACTGCCAAGAATAGTTTTATAAACATGTTTGTGTTTCTGTTATGAAAATCATGCATCTCCACTGATCAAGGACGTCACTGGAAAAAACTTTGCAACAAATTTTAGAAATACTCTAATGGGAAACAAATTGTTTTGGAGCTGTGTTGTGCCTGGTAGAAGGGCTATTTTAGAATAGCTTTAAGATAAACAAGTGGATTTGTCCTTTTTAGAGCTCAGAAAGTAGGCACATTTTCCAACCACTCAAAAGTGTAGGCACAGTGTGTGGCCCTCCAGATGTTGTGACTCCAACTCCCATCAGTCTCAGCCAGCAAGGCTACTGGATGATGGAAAGCCATGGATGATGGAAGTTGTGGTCCAACAACATATGAAGGGCACAGGTTCAACGTCTCACGAGTTCTCCTCTCCATCATGTTACTGGTTGTGCTCACAGGAGGGAGTGGAGGCAAGAGAAGGAGACAAGCAGATGGCATCAAACAGGCCACAACTGTTTGTGGATACAGCTTGCAGAAAGTAATGGCATAGATGCATGCCAGGACCCATATTCAGACAACCTGTTGTATGAAATGCATCAGCCAGTTCACCTGATGGGAGCGATTTCTGGAAGGAGTACAATGCAGGCCACCCCATGACTGAGCTGTTCACATGACCTACATCCTTGCCCTGACAACTTGCACACTAGTCCCTGAGCTGCTGCATTACCCATGGCCCTGATGGGGTGTCTGCCCCACTCTGTTCCTACCCAATAGCACTGGGATATATAGAGCAACATAAATTTTGGCATGAACTATTGTGGTAGCCCCCAAAGGAAAGGGAAGAATTGCTATGAGATAAGAGAAAAAGGTTGGCCCTCAGGTGGCCAGTTGGGCCCCTGGGTAAAATTATTTCTGACCTCTGTTGACTGAGAGCTAACACAAAGTCCATAGCAATGTATAATGATAGGAACAGATGTGCAATGTTGAGAGAATCAAGTCTAGAGGGTGGGAAGGCAGGCAAGGAGACAACCAGCTGGCTCCCAGCCAGGTTTCCCATTAAATAAGCCATGTACAGGCCATGAAGGAAACATTTCTCTTCTGGTTCACCCAGTCGGGTCTTATTCCCTAGCCCACCAGTGGACAGGGAGGGAGGAATAAGTCAGCATGGGCATGGTGAAGGAGTCAGTCTTGTGTGCCACCCTGACCCAGCAACTCAGTGTTCTACTTGGTTGCCCTACTGTGAAGCACAAAAGAGGGATCTCCACAAACAAGGGTCCAGGGCTACTCAGGGTCATCCAGTGAAAGTAACTGACTGGAGACTGAGAACAGAGAAAAGGCAGAACTTCTTTATACTGCACTTCACATATTTCTGGAAATAAATTAAATAATTATGTAATTACCGGTAGTTGCATAAACCATATGTTGAATATAATTTATGGATATATCTGTGTACAGTGGTACTTTGGTTTACAAACTTAATCAGTTCCGGAAGTCCATTCTTAAACCAAGGTGTGCTTTCCCATAGCAGCAGGGGGACTCAATTTACAAATGGAACACACTCAACAGGAAGCGGAACATGGTCTGCTTCCAAGGCAAAGTTCACAAACCAAAACACCTACTTCTGGGTTTGCAGCATTCTTAATCCAAGTTGTTCGTAAATTAAGCTGATCTTAAACCAAGGTACAGTACCACAATATATGTAACTAATATATATGTTTTAATGGTTAGTTGACAGGAATAAATATTTGATATTATATATTTTATATATGTGTATATATATATATAAAATTGTGTGTGTGTGTGCATGTATGCATACATTTGTGTTTCTAGAAAACAAATGTTGCTCCCACTATTTTCTGCAATTCTTTTAAACGTTATAAAACTGTTATCTTATACACACATACTTCAGTCTTTCATAATATCATTTTGTTTTCCATATTACCAGTGATAAACATTTTAATATTTCATTCTGTATTCTCTATGCTCTTTTGGAGGATGAAAATGTTATATGCACTGGTACATTTTCAAGATGGTAAAATGAAATTGGAAGATTAACTGAGATAAACTGACATGTGGCCCATGTTTTTTCAGAAGTTCCACTGTGTCCAATGGGGCTTACTCCCAAGTAAGTGCTAAAAAAATTCAGCCTAAAATGCAAATGCATTTTATTTACCTTAAGGATGTTTGCTTTAAAAATACAACCTTAGAGCTTTATTTTATAAATGTATCCTTGAGTTTTATCCTAAAAAAATGGCTTTAAAAAAAAATCAGATTTGGCAAAGAAAGTGTTCTTATTTTTGTGGCAGGGATCACAATTGATCCATCACTGCAACATTCCCATGGAAAGGCATTACATCGGTTTTTGGGCAGAGTATCAAAAATTTACTCCTTAATGGAAAGTAGAAGAGAGCTTATAAAATAATTCATCTTTTCCCCCAGTAGCTGTAGCAATTGTGTGTGTGTTTTCTTACATGATCCTAAAGAAGAAAAATGTACTAAGAACAAAAGTTTTAAAATTAAAACTGATTTTGATTACTTCTCCCTCTTTCTTTTCTGATTTTTTCACTACTGCTGCCTATACTTTTATTTCCTTCATCAATCTTGTACTTAGTTACAGATGGAAAATATTAGCTCTGGTTTACAAAACATGGCTGAGTTTCCTTTAACACAGCACAGGTTGGGCAAATCTGTCATTTGAGCTGGGCTTCTATTCTGCAGCCAATTTTGTAATCTACTAGCAATGTGATCCTGAGCAAGGAATCTCGGGTTAGCAGCCAAGCTTGGAAAATCCCTATTTAGCACAATTGCTGCCAAAATGATCTCACTTTATATTTGCAGTCTTCATTTCGGGTTTGATGAAACTCCTAAAGTATACATAGTGACAATACTTGTTTTTGTGGTCACCTGTAATGTTTGTAAGATAGAGTTAGAGTGTGGTTTGGAAGAGATTTTGTAATGTCCAGTTTGCTTATGCTTTGAATTGATTTACAGTTTTTTTCTACCACAAAAGATGCAGTTAAGACAGTGGTTCTCAATTTTTTTTCCTCTGGGCCATACTTTCAGAATAAAAATTTGCTCGCACCACACCAAAATTCTTATTGATCAAATACTTTGGAAAACAAAGAGAAACATCTCCTAGCAGTGTTTGATTTGTAACATAGAACACAACTACTTTATAATATGATCCTGGGACATCCAGAATGTATAAAACAGTACAATTACGTAAGAACACAAATCATTCCCAAAATATAATTATAAACGAGCCTCTTAAATATGGATGCAAACTCAGTGAGAGCTTTGCCAGGTGATCTCATTAAAATTAGGTCTAATTTGAAACAAACTCATCTCCTCATTAACACAAACTAGCCTTTCACTTTTCTGATCTTTCATATTTGTCAGAGTTGGAAATCCCTTGAATGCAGTGAATACTGTTACTGCATACTACACTGAATTTTTTTTTAATTGTCATTGACTCTTCCCACATTTGCCATTCTCTCCTGCCACACCAGGATGGCACACCACACCCATTGAAAACCACTGAATTAAGATATATGAAGCTTTTTCAAACCAAATCAGACAAGTAGTCTATTACTACTATACTACTACTACTACTATTTTAAATGTTTAGTCCATTGCTATATAAAGGCACTAAGCAACTCACACTATATTTGAGAGCATAAAATAAAATCAGGGAAAAAATGCCATTCAATTAAAAAAACATGCATAGAACAGACCCAATAAAACAGAAGCAAAAATTTCATCAACAAAAATGTACCATCAATACAAAATTGTCGTAATCTGTCAAATGCCTGTGAGAAAAGATTAGTTTTTACCAGACAATGCAAAGGTGTTAATGATGACACCAGGCAGACCTCTCCCTTGTTGTCATCCTGGGATTGGAAAAGTATAGGCAGCCAGTGCAGCTGTGCTAAAATCGGTGTTATATAAACAGTTTGCCTCAAGTGTGCCAGCAACCCAGTGGATGTATTCTGCACTAGTTGCTGTTTCTGTACAGTTTTCAAAGGCAGTCCTATGTAAAGCACTTTACAGTAATTCAGTATTGATGTTACCAGAGCATAGATTACTAGACCCAGATTATCATTGTTCATATAGTTGGGCCTCTAGCAGTGGATCCAGGAGGAAACTATAGATGTGCTTTTTCAGAAGAAGCACAAACCCATATAGAGAAGGTTGCACACCACTCTGTCTATCTTAATATTGTCTACCCAACTGGCAGAAACTCTCCAATATCTCAGACAGAGACCTTTCTTAATCAAGCTATCCAGGGTCCTTTGAACGGTCCCTCCACTTGCAAACAGATATCACGAATGCAACATTCCTTATTTCCCTAGAGTGGGCACAGGCAGGGGGACATCCTGTCAGTATACGGTAACTTCCTGTTCCACTGCTCTGGAGCTTCCTCCCCCTGCATGTGATCTGGGAGATGGGCGTGGCCCTAGCTGACTCCTTTAAAAAGCTGAGTCACACAGCCATTTTCTTCACTTGCAGTTTTGTCTTGTTCTCTCTTTTGTTGCCATGCTGCTCTCCTGCAGCCATTTTGTTCTATTGTAATTTTGCTGTCTGCTGGCTCTCAGCCAGCAGCACATGAGTTCAGTCTCCATATAAGATTAACTCATGTTCTTTATGTAACTACCAAGTAAAGTCTGCCTTTCAGGGATCAAATCGTGAACTGAAATGTGAGTAAACTTTTTGTTACTTTACTCAGAAAGACTCTCGTGTCTTTATTCTTTTAAGGGGGATCAAAGGGGACACCAGGAAATAATCTTAACTAAGAGATTCAAACAAATCTGCAAACTAGCATCCAGCTATATTGAGGGGAATCTGCTCTGCTACATCACTCACTAGCGTGAGTGAGGGAAGGATAATACTTATTCACTATATCCTTCCCTACTATCCATAACATTCCCACAAGGGGGAGGAGAAAGAGGATTCCTGTGAGGGGTGTAGCCATGACTGGCACACACCAGGGCAAGCTGGGGGTGGAGGAAGAGAGGTTAGGGGCATAGAATGTACCCACCAGAAAGCAGAGGATGGTGAGAGGACGGAGGTCAGTGCCCAGGAACCAGAGGAGCAGGACCCATCTCCAGAGCCAGAGGGGCCCCCTCCACAAACACAGTGAACTCTGAGGCATAGGGAGCCAGGTGGGGCTCATTAGCTTGGGGAGGAAGTGTGTGATTCCTCAGCTGGAGCAGGCTCAGAACAGGTGGGAGTCACATTCCTCATCATGCCCAGATGCTGCAATCAACATGCCAGGTATAAGAGGGAAGCAGAGCTGAGGTGCTGTGTCTTTTCCATTTCCCAAGTGGATAGACCTTGGCTTGGATTTTCCGGGAACTCTATGGTACCGTGCTTTTTGAGGAATACCAGTGGGGACTTGCCACCAGGTATGCCAGGGGTTCAGAACATCAGATGGTGATCCAACCACATACTGACTACAAACTGTTATCTTTACATTTGAAGCTCCAGTGTGACTCTCTACTTGTTCGATACCTTTCTGTATTATTTTAAAACAAATCTTTAGAATTGTGTTGGCTATATTGTCCACCAATTCTTGGTACATCGTGGTGCAGTTTCCACTTTGGGGGGAAAGTATTTAAGAAGATCAGGTACAGCAGAACAGAAATCTGCTTGCATGGCCCGCATCTTCCAATACAGGGATCCCCACTGAGGATGCTGTGCCCAACTCCCCAAAGCCCTCAAATTCTAGAGTTAACACTGTTTTTAACACACACACACACACACACACACACGCACACACACACACACACACACACACACACACATATATACATATCTAAAGTTGCAGAGTTTTGCCTCAAATTTGAATTATCTAATATATACTTGTAGAGTGATATTATTTCCCCCAGCAAAATTAATTTAGGGATTGAGAATTCTGTCCAATGCGCAACTTTTGACTAAATATGCTTTGTACCAATTTGTTTCCATCCGCCTATGGTTTTTGCTAAACAAATGGACCACGGTTTTGTTTGCTTTCAGCTACTCGTTGCTTTTAATTGTTTGGAATTCCATATGCTCTGCAGGTGTGAAAGGGCCCCCGTGGCTTTATTTCTCTATGTGGTGTACATTTCAGTATTAAAGCTGTGCTAATTACACAGGCATAAATTACATTTTTGCCTGATTCATTTTTTTTAACTGCTTTGGTTTTATGTAACATTGTTACTGCTGACATTTTAGACGTTCAGGTTTAGGGGTTGGTTGGGGGGTGTTTTAAAAAAGGAAAATGTTACAAGTCCTTTCCCCTGCGATTGATTATGCAGACAATCCCACATTATATGCAATCTATTTCTCAAAGACTAGCAGGGGGTGAACTAATATGCTACAATTAGCAATCTGGGAAAACACCACAAACCAGACACCTTAAGGTTTGTTCAAAGCAGAACTTTAGCTCTAATGCATTTGTCTGACTCATGAACATAGGTACCAATTCAACTAAATATACAAAAATAAAAAACACCCTTGTCAGATTTTGTTGCTGTCCTGGCTCCTTGTACAGGTGCCCAGGTATGTTGGGTTCATAATTCTGCAGCCTTTTATTTTGACCAGCAAGTGTGCTTTGATCTTTTAATTATTGTTAGTGATCGTATGCTACTTTGTATGGTTTTACACTTCTTTTTGTGCTGGTATAGCTTTTAAATTAAATGTTTTAGTTTGCTACATTTGTATCCTATTGATTTTTAAATTTGTGAAAGGCATAGAGGACATGGTTAACTGGGTAGTATATAAATGCAAGAACCATTTTAGTTAGCTTTCCTGATTGAAGCTGTTTTGAGGGGGGAAAGCATTGAACAGCAGTATTCCTGGCAAATAGAAGGGGAAGAAATGGAGGCAGTGAGAGATTTTACTTTCTTGGGCTCCATGATCACTGCAGACAAAGAGTCGGACACGACTAAACGACTAAACAACAACAACAAATTTCTCAAGGAACCACAGGATCCTTGCATCCTGGGTAAATTTGTGTGTGCACAGATTTAAAAGCCAGTGGCAGAAATGTACTGGAGACAGAGTAAATGGTAATGTGTACACAGCCCTTGTTCCAGCTGGTTCTGTAAAAACTGAACTTCAGTAGTACTATGCTGAATGCTTGAAACGGAGACCTGTTTACCAGTGAAGATCCCATGCTGTAGTTCCTGTTAACTGAAATAATTGATGAGTGTGCATTTCCTTCCTGGCTGAAATTACTACTAGGATGAAAGGTGTGTGAGCCACACTAGCAGATGGAGCCTTGCTTGAGCTTCCCATTGGCTGAAAGCTGCAGAGACCAAAAGGAGCTACAGGAGCCTCTTTGCAGCCATCTGCTGGTTGGAATATAAATTTACTGCTTGCTACCAGTTGGCTGAAGTATTTGCAACACATCCAAACTCAAGGCTGCATCACCTCTTGAAAATGTATGTTGAAACACTCACGCATTGTGTAGAACATATTTCTTCAGCCAGTGGGTCAGGACGCACAGGTGAATTGCGAGGTCATACTAGTGGGTCACAAAAAAGCTGGCCAGACCAAAGGAGTACTGCATGCATGTCCTGACTAGGATGTATTCTTCTGAGAAGATGCTCATTTTATCAATGTCCACAAGTGCTGCAGGAGAAAGATGAGAGCCATATTTTAAAATACGATACATATTTTTGGCCAACCAGATGCTCTTGTCTTTCTCCTGTCACATTGCAGGACTAGTTTTCATTTAGTGGTGATGCTGAGGTAACACTGTGTATATTGCTCTGAGATCTACTATTTTGGATTAAAGTGCATTATTAGCACTATTAAGCATAAATCAAATGTAAAAATGGGTCCCACAACGCAGTTTGCCAGTCAAAGCTGGGTCTCAGACCTCTACCAGTTGAAGGACACTGGCGTAGAACATGCAAAGGACCCCTCCTCACTGATGGCATCAATGAAGTGAGGTCAGTTTTCTTTGTGCCAAGGAATCTAGACATTGTGAGGAGGTGGATACTTTTGAACTTAGAGATTTTATTTTTTAAACTTCGTATTGTCTCCTGAGAAATCTCTATGTGGGCCAAGAAGCTACAGTTAGAACTGGATATGGAACAACTGATTGGTTCAAAATTGGGAAAGGAGTACCACAAGGCTGTTTATTGTCTCCCTGTTTATTTAACTTATGTGCAAAATTCATCATGCGAAAGGCTGGGCTGGATGAATCCCTAGCCGGAATCAAGATTGCCGGAAGAAATATCAACAGCCTCAGATATGCTGATGACACAAACTTGATGGTAGAAAGTGAGGAGGAATTAAAGAAACTTTTAATGAGGGTGAAAGAGGAGAGAGCAAAATATGGTCTGAAGCTCAACATAAAAAAATCCCCTAAGATCATGGCCTCTGGTCGCATCACCTCCTGGCAAATAGAAGGGGAAGAAATGGAGGCAGTGAGAGATTTTACTCTCTTGGGCTCCATGATCACTGCAGATGGTGAGAGCAGTCACAAAATCAAAAGACGCCTGCTTCTTGAGAGAAAAGCAATGACAAACCTAGACAGCATCTTAAAAAGCAGAGACATAACCTTGCTGACAAAGGTCTGTATAGTTAAAGCTATGGTTTTCCCAGTAGTGATGTATGAAAGTGAGAGCTGGACCATAAAGAAGGCTGATCGCCGAAGAATTGATGCTTTTGAATTATGGTGCTGGAGGAGACTCTTGAGAGTCCCATGGACTGCAAGAAGATCAAACCTATCCATTCTTAAGGAAATCAGCCCTGAGTGCTCACTGGAAGGACAGATCCTGAAGCTGAGGCTCCAATACTTTGGCCACCTCATGAGAAGAGAAGACTCCCTGGAAAAGACCCTGATGTTGGGAAAGATGGAGGGCACAAGGAGAAGGGGACGACAGAGGACGAGATGGTTGGACAGTGTTCTCGAAGCTACCAGCATGAGTTTGAGCAAGGTGCGGGAAGCAGTGGAAGACAGGCATAGTTGCTGGCTACATGTGTGCAGCATGTCAGGGGAAGGTATATAAACGGGGGGGGGGAGGGTTGGGTGGTCCCCTGCTGTGGCAACTACTCCATAGAGCACAGACTTGGGAACCGCTGCCTAGATGCTAAATTGGTGTGCATAGGTATCCAGAGTTGTAGAAGTGACTGTGTTATCTCTGACACCAAAAAGTTAACTGTGCCGTGTGCATTCCTTTGGCTGGGAAGTGCCCTTGACGGGGGAACCAAGATGCTGAACCCAGCCCTGGGCGCTGACCCACAGGTTGTATGTATATTACTTGTTCTTTCATCCACTGATCAATCAGCACTTGATGATTCTCAGACAAATGGGTGAACTGATGGGTCCAAAAAAAAATAAAAATGTGTTCAAGTTGAGACTGAATCATATCAGATTGTAAAGAAAAAGTCATTAAAATTAAAATGTGAAGGGCATTACAGTATGGCTATAATGGCCCCTTCTCCTTGAGTTGCATCTGATTAATAATACTTTCAGGATTAACTAATTAACCCAACGTTTCAATCCCAAAGCTTATTTTATTTTTAGCTATGTACCAAGCACAACAGATATTATAGTATATGATTATAAACTTAGAGAGAGACTTAATTAAGTCCCATCTTAATTAACAGCACCATCTTCTGCATGCTTATTCAGAATTAAAGTGCGCTGAGTTCAGTGGGACTTATTCTTTACCTAGTGCGCTTAGGATTGCACTCTTAGTGACATGTAATCCCCTGGATTGCTTAGTAGCACATTCATTAATACTTGGGAGTATGGGTTTCCAACGGAGTGTGCACCCAGCCTTCAGCATCCTATGAAGCTGTTTTAAAGGCCATGCAAATATATCTCATTTATTTCATAAAATACTACATATCCAGGAGGGAACCTGAGTACTTAAACACCACTCTTATGCTCCCTTGCTGCAGCCGATAAAATGTCCCTTATGCTGCCAGTCAGCCCATGATTTACTGGATGTCAGCAACATACATCTAGTCCATTGGTAAACCTGAACTGATCACTTTATGGGTGAGGGGTAAATCCCAAGCTGCAAGCCATCAGCAACTGTCAACCATCTCAACAAATCATGCAGACATCTGTGGCTTATCAAACAAGAAGCATCCCTCCCCCACCCGCTACATTAATCTCTACTAGTCCAGCCCCAGCTTTCATTTCAAAAGGCTTGGCATTATATCTTCTGCAGAAAAAGTTGCCTGATTTCGTGAGCTGCAGCTGGTTCTGAGGACGGTCTTTGAAATCCGAGTATGTCACAAAAGATATTGCCATGCTTGCTGCAAGCAGCTTGCAAAGTGAGGGACGCTGCTA
This sequence comes from Podarcis erhardii, assembly GCF_964252035.2. Lineage (NCBI taxonomy): Eukaryota > Metazoa > Chordata > Lepidosauria > Squamata > Lacertidae > Podarcis > Podarcis erhardii. The sequence continues at coordinate 73,550,597 of NC_138497.1, read as the reverse complement.
ATTACTGGAACGGGGGGGGAGGGGGCGCCTCTCCCTGGGTCTTTTAGATGAGTCGGACTAGGAGGGTTTCCCACCCACCCCCATCATCATCTTCCTTTCTTTTCATTACCAACTCAAGGAAGTTGCTTTAAGTGGCCATTAAAGGGTTTGATATGGGAGTAGTGCACACGTGCCAACCACCCTTCACTCTTCCATTTGCTGTCAAGGTTGTGAATTGATGACATGATTGGGTACTAAGGGATCCCTTGCTTTGTCTCCAAGGATGTTATATCAGCAGTGGGGCAGGCATGATGTCAACTGGGAAGAATACCAACTGCCCAAACCTTTGCACGTTTACTCGGAAGCAATTCTCACTGAGTTCAGTAGGACTTGCTCTCAAAGTTTGTACCGAAGTGTCTGACCCTCTTTATTTTGGAAGACTGAAGGGACACCATAGGGGTCAACTCCTAGGAGCTGAGGAGTCTTTGGCCCCCCGCCCCATAAAATATTTGAGGGCACCCCTGAGGGCACTGAAGTGCTGCAATGTATCCTCACTGTCCATGTGGAAATTCTTGACCTGCTACTACCATTGTCTATATTAAGTGAGACAAAGTTTGACTCATGAAGTTTAGGCCCTCCTTTCCCATGGGTTAGGAAATAGAAAGGGGGGGCAAGGCAGCAGCAATGCTAACTTAGAGACTAATTGTGAGTTGTCAGTCTTTATTTTGTCCACAAGGATCTCGGGCCTGTTTTCTACACTGATTTCTGATGTGGCAAAGTTTCTGTGTACGTTCTACTACATCAGTTATATGTGGTGAACATTTAATTATCCAAACATATGGTATATCTCACTCTTCAGATTCCCTAAATCTAACAACAGGTTTAAGCAACAACAAAAGCCAGCAGCAATTTTTCTCCCCCCTTAGAAAGACCCAGTGAAACTAACCTGGTGGGTCTCCCACGGTTGCCATTTCCCTTGCCCACACCCTTTTGAAAACAGGACTCAGAAGAATCCACTCAGTAGTAGAATCTGCTCTGTTGATGGTGAGGATTGTGATTCCAACTGCAATGCTCAACACACCAGGGAGTTTCCCCCACTAAACACCAGATGCATAGGACTGTGCAGCATGTTGAAAGAGATGGTCAAGTTGCTGGTAGCAGGGCCAAGGAGCTGTTGCTTCCCACAAAGGCAGTCCATAAAGGCAACATGCACAGGAAGCCCACTATTGATTAATATAGATCAAGGAGTTTTTTTAAAAAAACAAAACCCAGAGGAAGTAAAGACTGAAAAAAGCATGAGCCACTCCACTGTATGTGTCCCACACCTACATAGGACCTTGACACTCTTTTTCCTCTGCCTATGCCACTGCAACAGCATTCCCTATACCATCCCACCACCCAATTCTGGGATGTGGGTGGCGCTGTGGTCTAAACCACTGAGCCTCTTGGACTTGCCAATCAGAAGGTCAGCAGTTCGAACCCCTGCAACGGGGTGAGCTCCCATTGCTCTGTTCCAGCTCCTGCCAACCTAGCAGTTTGAAAGCATGCCAGTGCAAGTAGATAAATAGGTACCGCTGTGGCGGGGAGGTAAACAGCATTTTCCATGTGCTCTGGTTTCTGTCACTGTGTTCTATTGTGCCAGAAGCAGTTTAGTCATGCTGGCCAGGTGACCCAGAAAGCGCCACAACCCCATAGTCGCCTTTGACTGGGCTTAACCATCCAGGGGTCCTTTACCTTTACCTTTACCCACCCACCACCCAAGCAACACTTTGCCATGATTTTATAAAAATGCAGATCATTGGACAAAGTATTCTAAAGCCCCCTATTTTACAAAAGTTTTCTGTTTCCCTTGTTTGCTTGTTTTAATCTGAAAACTTTGTGCTACTCCGTACCACTACTTTGCACACAACCATCAGGATTTAATTTTAGCCATTTCCTTATGAATCAAGGTTGTTGTTTTTTAAAAAAATGGAGTATCAAATGGATATCATTAGAACAGGTGATGTGCTTTAATGTTAAAGGCTTCATTACAGTCATCTAGTATGGAGAAGTTTTTTCCTTTGAGAAGGGCATTTATGGCTATCTACTTTCAGTTAATGACATCTGCTGATTGGGTGGTGGGGGACAGAAGCATGAAAAGACTCCTCTAGATTATTCAGGAACTACAGGCTATTGTCCTTTACAAAGAATAAAATTGGCAATAATCAGAAGAGATGAACAAAAAATCCTAATCGTGTTTATAGTTTCAGTCCCCTCTTCCAAGCTTACTCCAGCTGTCTCAAGGCAGAATGATATAAAACACATAACTCCATTGTACTTGGTAAGAGAGTCTCCATATGCTTTCATATCACATTTTAAATGTCACAATATATTTATGTCTACTGCACACATGCCATGAATGGGTTAGAAGGTATGTTTAAGATCAGAATACATATGCAGTCCATCACAGAACTAATTCGTTTTTGTCACACTCACAAGTTATGTCAGATACTAACTTATCAGTGTCAGCCATGGTCATTTTCCGTACGTAGTACAGTGAGATTGTAGACTAGAGAAGACTGATTATGATATATAGTTAAGCCCCCCCCCCCCAGTTCTGGATGATGGCAGTTTTTAAAAATGGCAGTGCTGGATGATAGAAAGTTTTTAAAATTTATTTTCTGGACTTCCGGCGAGGCAAGATGGTGAGCCTCTTATAAAACAACCTCAATAAAATAACCAGTAAACAGGCTATAATCTGACACACAACTAGCATAATGGTGGCGCCAGACTGTACCAATACCCATATCCTTATCCTAACACCCCAACAAACCAACAATGTTGGTAACTATACTGACAACATTGTTTATAAACCTTGGACCCAACACAAGTGCCACAATGGTGCTTGTCACCATCTCACTGACCCTCCCCTATCGCAAGCAAAAGGAAGGAAGGCCTGTTTCTAAACAAGGCCCTCCATGTCAGCTGAGACCTAGGACCAACTGATTGGAAGCCAAATGGTCCAAAATATCCCCAACAAAGACCTATATAGCTACATATAGGCTACCTTCTCTAATCCACTCCCCAACCAAACTCCAACTCTAATCTCCCTCTTCCCCTGCCCATCATACTTTACGTCAGCGCAACACACTAGGTTTGATAGAGAATATAAGGCGAGAAAGACGGTACAACCCAGACGGGTTGGCAGTAAATTGCCCTATAAAGTAGACATGCAGAATGACTAGCTTAAAAGCAATCACACGAAACCCTATCAAAAGAAAATGCATCACATCGTACATAAACATCATAAAACCACACATAGCCTTCCTACAGGAAATACATCATCCATCCAAAGGAAGCAAACTCCTAGGGTACCCTGCTTCAATCAACTAGGGGTTGCCCCTAGCTCAGGAAAGGCTCACAGAGTAGCCATAATACTGAGCAGAGACCTGAATTTTAAAGCTAAAACAGTGCTAAAGGACAAAAATTCATTTTTGCCAAAGGGATACTAGAAGGCAAAACTAAACTAACAACTGGCCCCAAATATGCCCCAAACTCTAAACTAGAGTTAATCCAGAAAACACTAAACAAATTTCTCTCCTCTGAAGGGGAAGCAATCCTAGGAGGTGACCTCAACCTAAATGAGAGACGCATCTCCCTGAAAGACACCCATCCCACAACCCCATGGGCCACCTTCCTCCGAGGAAAACCCCAAACAATTAGAGACAAACTTACAAACTGCTAAAAATACTAAAAAATGGAGGCCTTTATGACATATGGGGTAAAAAAATGTGGGAGACACCAACCACACATTCCAATCTGAGCGCCATGGCACAATGTCCAACCCCATGGATGAGTCAACGAATACAGTGGTACCTCTGGTTACAAACTTAATTCGTTTTGGAGGGCCGTTCTTAACCTGAAACCGTTCTTAACCTGAGGTACCACTTTAGCTAATGGGGCCTCCCGCTGCCACCGTGGTGCAATTTCTGTTCTCATCCTGAAGCAAAGTTCTTAACCTGAGGTACTACTTCCAGGTTAGCAGAGTCTGTAACCCGAGGTGTTTGTAACCTGAGTACCACTGTATTAGCAAGTTTCTAGGAGTGTTCTAGAGCCAGTCTATTTGTGTTAAGCCTTAAAATAGGAGAGGAAACATGAACCACCCCAACATGGTTTTTTAGTCCCATCCTAACCACAAATAAATTAATCAGAGAGAGTCTCACAAAAACTATCCAGAACTACTTCAAAGAATATGATGTAGAAAATATTACAACTCCACTCCTTTGGGACACAATGAAAGCAGTCACCAGAGGAGACTGCACAAAAGAGAAACCATTCCTAAAAAACAAACCTCAAAAATTAGCAAAACAGAAAAGATATCAGAGCCTTCTCATCACACTACAAACAAACAGGAGCTAAAAGACTCCTTATACTGATAGAACAAAAAAGAAAGGTAATTGACTGCATATAACTGTATACAGCATAAAACACTAATGTCTCACAACAAATGTAACTGATCTGTAGAAAACACAACCTGAAGAAAGATACCATGCATGTGCTTTTGTAAAGAAGGAAAATCTTTAATTTATATATATATATATATATATATATATATATATATATGCTTTCGTAGATTTCGTATATATATGCAGGTTTTGGTGTCCTCGGGTGTCTTCCCGTGTAAAAGTTGGGGTGTCTAGGCGACGTTTCGACGAGGTCTCACTCGTCATCTTCAGGCTGGTGCTTTCGGCTTCTTGTTACTGGAACAGAGCAGGATCTCAGTGTTTGAGTTCCTGCTCTGTTCCAGTAACAAGAAGCCGAAAGCACCAGCCTGAAGATGACGAGTGAGACCTCGTCGAAACGTCGCCTAGACACCCCAACTTTTACACGGGAAGACACCCGAGGACACCAAAACCTGCATTCCTGTACCCGTGAAAATCTACGAAAGCATATATATATATATATATATATATATATATATATATATATATATATATATATATTCTTACACTTATATTCTGCTTTTATTTATTTAATCCACATTTTCATGAAAATATATCAAGGCAATATATAAGTATAAAATAATAATAAAAATTCATAAAAACATCACTGAAATATCAACAAATATTGTTGGGGTTGAAAGGGGAAAGTTCTTCTGAGTCATCTCTTCCCCTCACAGAGTTAAAATGCTCAAAATGGTTTAACACTCAACCCCTCTTCGTATTGTACTCTGAGAATTGTAGCCCTAAGTGGGGTAGGGAATAGGGATCTCCTAACAACCCTCAGCATACTTAATAAACCACAGCTCTCAGAATACTCTAGGCCGGGAAGCCATGACTGATTAAAGTGGTATCATAGCACTTTTAATGTACGGCATGAATGTGGCCTAACTGTAGATAAAGTCACCCATTTTAAGATGATTTGCATGACTGCTGTACCATATCGCCTGTCCATCTAGCTTGCCAGGGTCTCAGCAGGAAGGTCTTCCACAGAATATTCCACTTGGTTCAGCTGGAGATGCCAGGGACAGATTAGGATCTGCACATACAATACATGTGCTGTATCACTCATCTGTATTGTTTCCCTGATTACGGTTCCTAGACACAGAGCTGGTTAGTTTATTTATTGTATTAAACAGAATGAAAGATGGTACATGTGCATTCTGACTTCATGTTTTCTGCAGAAAACTAAGATAGGAATAATTGTATTTATTGTAGAAGTAGAAAATATATATATATTGATGTTTCATTCTGTTTTTAATCTGTTGGGAGCCGCCCAGAGTGGCTGGGGAAACCCAGCCAGATGAGTGGTGTATAAGTAATAAATTATTTCTATTCTATTCTATTCTGTTCTATTCTATTCTACAATAATAAATCTACTCATAAAATAAATACCATAATTTATTTTATCATGAAAACTCATGGATCTACAGTGGGGGGAAACAGTATTATGTAAGTTAAAATGACCATTGATTGTTACTAAGCCTCATAAATATCTATAACCTCTTCACTATTCAAACTTGCAACCAAATTAGTCCCACTTGTTTGTCCATATCTGGTCCACTATTTTTTATTTTTTTTAATCAGTGCAACCCATTACTTTAATTGGAACTTCCTGCCTTCTTTCCCTGATAATAAATGAGTTTAAGACAACTAAACACAGAAAAAACATTTAATCTCCCATGACAATACAGCTGGAACTTCTGGATCTTTCCAATGCTGGGCAATTCAAATTTTAGCAGCATAGGCAGGTAGATTATATAACATTTGAAAGAGAGAAAGTGACTCAAACTATTTGACGAGCTAATGTTAACACTCTTAATCCTAAAGTGACAGTGGCCGTGGGAGTTCCAATTCATGCCCATGCCACCACAATTGCAAGCAATTCCTGGTTGGTTCAGTGCAATGTCAGGGAATGAATTCCCATGTTTGATATGCATTTGCTGATACCATATTTCTCTTTAGGATCTCTGTTTAAAAAGCATCGTGGCTGATGCTCTATTATAGAAAAGAATAGAAAGCAAGAAAGTGTTCTTCTAATATTATAACCCAACACAGTCAAGAACAGCATGGGTCAACTTCAAAGAGACCGACTATTGACATATGAATTCTATATCACCTCAGAAATTCTATGTGCCAATTTCTCACATAATTAGGCTCTGCAAGCAGAGATGTGAAATTATTGTTTTAATATTAGGCTTCCTTTTATCTTTGAACAAGGGCATTTGTTTTGGCAGAGGCAAGACAAACCTTAATAAACTGATTGGCAAACAGTATGTTTTAGCAATGAAAATGATACCCGAACAGGGATTAGAATATAAGGAATTGAGAGATTTAGGGAAGGATGTGATTTATAATGCCTTAAAGAAAGATAAGCTTCTACATCTGTGATTGCCTGATTGCCTAATATTTTTAATTGATTATCAGAGGTAATAGGTTTATTGTTTCTTGTGAAGAAAAGCTGTTTTATTTTGCTTTTTCATTTCTGTTAATTGACAGACTATATAGACGTGGCTATGTTTTGTAGATTTTGGCTTTATTATGGTGTATTAATTTTGTTAGACTCAGACTCTTAAATTAGCTTCAGAGAAGAAAATACCAGTTCACACACCTGTTACTTCAGCTAGTTCATCTATCTTGGTTCTTCTTGTCTATAATTTTTAAATTTTCTTTTGGATATTATGCTCCAAAAGAGGCCAGAGGCCACTAAGAACCAAGAGTGAATAGTTCAACAGAGTAGCTATGAAAACATGTCTTAGCAGTGGCAGGTCAACCTGAGTGCTGCTGACAAGGGAGAGGAACGCTACTGCCTTGGGAGTGCTAAGAGGCCAAGTGGCTGCCTGACCTATCTTTTGTGCAATGGAGAGTGAGGCAAAGCAAAGGTCAAAGGAGCCGGGGGGAGGGGGCAAAGTGAGGTTGGCTTGTACTCAGCAACAAATTTCCTAATTGATCTTGTGACCAAATGTGGCCTTGTATCTTTTACAGAGAATCACCTAAAAAGAGATGGGCAAATCTGACAATTTTGGTTTTTCTCAGTTTCTCATTTTTCCAATCTTAAACTCAATTCTCCACATTTCCACATCAGCATATGAGTGCTAATTACTACTCTGAATGTACACATGTGTTACGTGTTACTTTTACTGATATCTGCATTATAATGTAAACTTTGCTCTTGATAACGTGCATTTTGATACGCATGAGTTGGCTGGAGAACTGCATTTCAAAATTCAGAGAAGTGCAGATTTCAAAGGATAACTATGTTTGCATGTTGTTGTGTTAAGTGTCAAATAGGTAGGGTCACCTTTAAAGGTGAACTGAATTGAATCTCTCCCATCCCTACATCTGACCCACTCTGGCCCGTTGATATAACGAAGTTTCCTGAAACTCTTCTCCTTGGCCAGAGCTTGGTGGCAGCACACTGTTTTACTTAAACAACAACTTAGTTAGCATGTGTGTTTTATATTTGGAATTAAGCATCACATCTTTTCTTTTCTGCCAAAACAGTTTAAGTATTAAGGCATTAATTAGAGCTTTTTCTCAAGCTCTGTTTAATTACCTCTACAAGAGTGATAAATGGGACCCTATCATATAAGCTCATAGAACAGTTCAGCTCCAGACAGTAACTGGTCACAGATTTGCAGCTCAACTTCTAAGCTTCTGTCATAGAGACATAAAAAGGACTTTGGCATCTGTCCACTTTGAGTGAGTAGAAAGATTTTTTTTCTACTCAGGGTGAAAAAGCATATATGACATTTTTCTTCATTTCTGCTACCAAGTCATATGCCCGACCACCATGCGTACAAGTGTATTTTCCATGTTAAAGTACTCTTGCAGCCCACTTGGTATGAAAAGTTGGGCCACCCTGTTCTAAGTCAAGCATTTCCCCCAGGCTCACCTGGTTTTGTTCCTGGATCTGCCACAAGTCACTAGGCTACCTTTGACTTGCCAAAAAAGCTCTCTAAGCTTCTCCTCTACCCCTGCACTCTCAACCTGCTCCTTAGCTCCACCCAAGGCTTCACCCAGGCACCTCATTACTTCAGAAGTTAGCATCTTTATGAGAAGTTGCTGCAGTTATGAGGACTGCATTTTTTTACTGTGCCGCAGTTTGATTTTCTCCAAGCTCTGGGTTCAACCATAATTTATAAGAAATATAAGATAAGACATCAGATTGTGTCAAAAATGTGCCTCAGAGCAGTAACCTTTGATTCACCTATCTAGAAATCAGCTAGCCTATGCATACTTTTGAGTATCAACTGACTTAGTTGAACCTTTAATGATTATATTAATAGCATTTCAATGAATGAAATTAGTGAACATCTACAGAAATTATGCACCATTCTTGAATGTGTTTTCCTTTTAAATTGAAATGCTAGGAAGTATGTTGATAAACTGTGCAACTGAAACTGGAAATGTAGCACCAGATGGCCTGAGTTCAACATTAAAAATAGATTCCTTTTCTCTTGCTCTGATCCTGGCACATTTTGATTTCCCAGAAGCCAAACTGAATGTTACTGAATGTTACTGCAAGACTAAAACAAATAATGACTCATTAAGCACTCCTAGGAAGAAGAGAGAACTGGCTCCATGGAAAAGAATTTGCACTCAGAAACCTGATAATGTCAGCAACCCCAGCAACAAACATTACTAGAAGAATTTATGGAAGTACATTTTGTGACACAAACTGCTCACCCATGCCGAGAGGAGCATTTCCATGATGCGATTGTCCCGTAATCAAGCAAACTCTCTTTGAGAGGGAAAACTGCTAATCTGGAAGGATGAAAGATTGCTGCCTACAGACACTTCCTTTGACATTCACAATCCTAATTCACCTGTTTAAACTTGCTGTTAAATGCACATGGTTGGATAAGAAAATGGGGGTCTACTGATGGTGGTAATGAACCATTGGTTATGCCAGATGCTGCTATGTGAAACATAATTCTGCTATGAACTAAGCTAAATTACCAAACGTGATGAAGGTGGTGTTATCTTATCTTTGGGATAGCACATCGTTCATGAATGATAAAAAAAAATATCTAGATGCAAAGAGAGCCTGACACTCCAGGAATCCTATATCCTCCTTCTTTCAGTAAGATATCGTTAACTCAAAATGTAAGAGAAACCAGCTATACCCACAAGGGGATGGAACTATTTAAAGTAATAGTGGCTGCCACTAGAAGAACATGAAATCCAGCCTTGCCATAGCTGAAATGCCTCTCAAGCGTCAAAAACCTGCAGACTAGAGCTTGAACATGTTCTCTTTCCTTTAAATGTCTGCTATAAATATCAGTGGAATATCAGTGCCCTTTTCTGAGTGAAAATGAGAGAAAGTTAGTATCAGTTTTTCCTCATCTGTTACACCCAGCCTCACCCATGTTGCGTTCACCTGAGTCACCTATTTCATGTTCTCTCAAGTGTAAGAGTTATCAAGTGCTAGCATGGTTATTCTTTCCAATTCATAAAACAAATCATTCGAACCTCAATAAATGTGTTGAATAACTAAATATGCAGTGGAAGACAGGAGTGCCTGGCGTGCTCTGGTCCATGAGGTCACGAAGAGTCGGACACGACTAAATGACTAAACAACAACAACAACAACTAAATATGACTGAAGTGTAGGTTAACATTTTAGCCAATCTAGAATGTAAAAATAGCTCCTTGGAATGCAAAAACTAAAGTTAAAGGTTCAGCCATCTACCCCCTGCTATACTTCATTCTTAGACTGTATGTAGAAAATAATCTAACCTTTTCTATAGGAGGCTCATTCCCTGTTTAACAAAATCTGATCTGTTGAATCAGGATCATTAAAACTAAACCGGGCCTGTGAAAGTGGCAATCCTGAACCCATTTACCTGGGAGTAAGTTACATTGAACTCAGTGTGTACTTACTTCTGAGTACACATGTATATGCTTATACTGTAAGACTCTGCCCAGTAGCAAAAAGTGAGATTTTGCTTTCTCATAATACCTAGGTAAATCCAAGTATAGTGGGACACGGGTGGCGCTGTGGTCTAAACCACAAAGCCTAGGGCTTGCCAATCAGAAGGTCGGCGGTTCGAATCCCCACAATGGGGTGAGCTCCAGTTGTTCAGTCCCTGCTCCTGCCAACCAATAGTCTGAAAGCACATCAAAGTGCAAGTAAATAAATAGGTACCACTCCGGCGGGAAGGTAAATGGCGTTTCTGTGCGCTGCTCTGGTTTCACCAGAAGTGGCTTAGTCATGCTGACAACATGACCCGGAAGCTGTCTGCAGACAAACGCCGGCTGCCTCGGCCTATAGAGCGAGATGAGCGCGCAACCCCAGAGTCGTCCATGACTGGAGCTAACAGTCAGGGGTACCTTTACCTTTTAAATCCAATAATTCTTGCTATTCTTCTATTGATCAAAGACTTATCCTCCATGCACTTATTTCAATTAATGGTGCAGAAATCCAGCGGATTTCAATGGCCTGGTTACTATGGCATCCACACTCTTCTAATAATTCTGCCTCAATTTTTATATGTCTTTCAAGGGCAAAATAAGTGTAATCAGCACCAGTCAGCAGGGCTAGTTGTCAGAGCATAGCTGTCAAGTGTCCCTTATTTGGACAGTCCCTTATTCCAGCGCCATGTCCCGCTGCTGTCCCTTATTGATGGATGTCCCTTAAATGATGTCCCTTAAATTTCAAAGGAAGCAGCTCCTCTCCCTCCCTCCCTGCCGGCCAGGGAGGAGGGAGGCTCCAACTATGTTGCTTGGCTGTGTTGCTCACCCAATAAGAAGTCTAAGAACGACTGGGGGGTGGAGCTTGCATGCCTTGTATGTGGCTAGTTAATGCAAGCTGAGGAGGTTTTTGAATGCTGGACGCCATTTTGTGGCACGTGCTGCTGCAAACTTTGCAGTGCGAAGCTAGGCCGGGGAGCCATCTTAAGTTGAGGCTGCATAGGCCTTGTGGTGCATGTGATTCAGATTCTATTCAGTTGAACCTCTGGTTACAAAGTGTTCTCGAAGCTACCAGCATGAATTTGACCAGACTGCAGGAGGACAGGAAGACTGGAGTGCCTGGAACAGGTGAGGCTGTAGGTCCCTTATTTTGGCTGCTGGTCCCTTATTTTCAAGGCTGCTGGTCCCTTATTTTCAAATCTGTAAGTTGACAGCTATGTGTCAGAGATGATGGGAGTTGCAGACTGACAACATGTGGGAGGCTACAAGCTCACCACCTCTGTATTAGAATCACACCTGCTTGGTGACTTCTTAGCATCTAAAATATCACCACTTGAGTCACTGAAACACTACACTACGAATGGATATAAAGTCTTATAGCAATACAGAATGCATATACACAGAAAAAGAAGGGGCACAAAGAGAGTTTGGTGAAGTGTACATGTACACACACACATATCAGATGACAAACTGGATTTGAATCCTGGAAACGTTAAAAACCAGTGTGTGATAGAACCGAAAGATCTGCTCTCCTAGCACCCTAAAAAATATAGCAGTTACATGTTAACAATGAAATTAAAATGAAGGTTCAGCATAGCAAAGTGCTTTGCCCAGAGTGAAATAGACAGTCCTCCCCCACACCACTGCTTCATTATAACTTAAACAGAAATTTCAGGCGATTGGTTAAGTATAGGAGATTTCCTATGGCTGCCTTCTGCTGGTTGTTGCCTGACAAGAGTTCAAACTCATCTTTGTTCTTTAGAAAGTCAGCCATCATTGGCATAGCTACTTCCCTGGCTTCTTTCTGTCCTAGGTTGCTATGCAGTTTGATAACTTTCTGCTTTTGACTTGGAAGAGAAGATCCATCTCCTCCTTTTCTCTATTGGAACACTCAAGTAGAAAGAAGATTGAAGCATCCACACACCCTCCCTAAGGCTTAGACACTCCCATAAAGAGGTGAAAAAGTTCTATAAAAGGTATACAGGCCTTGGTCCAATATACCTGAAGGAGTGTCTCCACCCACAACGTTCAGCCTGGACACAGATCCAGCACTGGGACCTTCTGGCAGTTCCTCACTGTGAGAAGTGAAGCTACAGGGAACCAGACAAAAGGCCTTCTCAGTAGTGGCACCCACCCTGTGGAACACCATTCCATTGGATGTAAAGAAGATGAGTAACTATATAACCTTTAGAAGACATCTGAAGGCAGCCCTGTATAGGGAAGCTTTTTAATGTTTAATGTTTTATTATGTTTCTGTATATGTTGGAAGCTGCCCAGAGTGGCTGGGGCAATGCAGTCGGATAGCAGGGGAACAAATAAATTGTTGTTGTTGTTGTTGTTATTTATTATGAACTATTGTTGCATGGAATTCCAAAGGATCTGCAAAAAGGGAGTGAGTGAGGGAAAAATTGTTATACAGGTCTGCTTTACAGTTTGGTATGGATTAATTCATTTATTTTAGTAGAAACAGATACCTGAATAGCATCACTATTGTTTTTTCAGTGTGTACAATATAATCCTGTATAATATAATAAAGCAGACTGAAGAATATTAAAATATTCAAATGAAAAATAGTGGATGGGAGGGGGGCGTTAAAGTTATACCTCAACTCCATAATCTGTCTCATTTTTCACCTTGCATCAGTTTGAAGGGGCCAAAATACTTGACAGTGCTCTTTTCCAAGGCAGAGACAGAAGAGTGAATTATGAGAGAGATTAAAAAGTGATCAGAATCCTCTTTACATAGAGTTAGGTTTCTTCATACCATTATTTTGCCCAAGGCCCGAGATGCAAGTGGTACAGATACAAATTTGTTTCCTAATTTATACTGTACCACGAAACAAAGGAATGTGCAGTCAAAATAAAGCAAAGTACCTGTAAGAAGTTTTTTTTTAGGCTTACAATGTTTACCTGCCATTCCTATTGAATTCAACATGGTTCACTTCTGAATAGGAAGGACAGTATTGTTTATCATCTTTAACTGAGTTTGCAGCACTGTGTGGTATTCAATCAAAGCATTGCTTTCTAACCACACTTGAGGAGCCAAGCAGCCCAAAGCCAATGTTTCTTTGAATGCGGAACACACACGCATTAACCAAAATTCACTTATCAGTGGATGTGCATAGGATTACAGACTAAGTCTAAGGCAGGCATTTATCACAATGCTCAGCGAAGAATGAGGCCAGGGAGAGGCTGGCGCTGCAGCAAAAGGCTGCTGAACACGCCCCTTCCGAGGCACCTGGTTGGATGCCTACGGGGGGGGGCATGGGCGCCAGCCAGGTGAGGTGGAGGCAGGGGGCTAACACCCCCTGCTAGGGGCGGTGCTCGGGCTCCCGCCCACAACCACTCCCCTCTCTTCCAGGGAGGAGAGTCTTTATCACAATGCTCAGATGGTTGTTTCATCAGGGCAAACATTTCAGCTTGCCAGAGAAAAAAGATCTCTCCACTCTCCTCTCTCTTAGCACAGAGGCGTCTCCTGACACCCCCGGGGGCATGTGGGGGGGGGAGGGGGAAGCCTCATTGCACAAGCAGAGGTCCTTGTGCAAGGCTTCCACTGACAGGACTCGTGTTGAATCCCACCCCAACACCGGAAGCACCAACAATGTAAAAGATTCACAGTTGCTCTGGTGGAGTGTGCAAAGGTGTGACAGAAAAATCAAATGTTAAATTTAAATTGCACAACAGTCGGGACAAGCAACAAATCAGTGTTGTGAAATAAGAGAGTGACACCAGACCCTGAAGGTAGCACGATATTTTATCTTATGCTATGTAATACAATTGGTTGAACATATCAGTGGCACAGTGTCCTTGGTGGAGTGCACTTTTATGGATTCATGTATTTTTCTGTGAGATAAAGCAATTTATTTTGCCCTTTGAAGATAATCCAGAGGATATTGACTATAAAGCATCAAGTAAATATTAAAGAGGCATATTATTTATTAGCAAAGGAAAGTAGCTGAGGTATTAATTTTCTAACAATAAAATTTTGTATTAGGCCATAATTTAATTTACTAGAAGCAATAAAGTCCAGTGTACTTTATTTTTGGCAGCATGGCATATTATGGAATAATTCAATTAAATCTGGGGGTTTTTTGGGGGGCGGGAATCAAAATCAAAGTACAGCTGTTGACCATAATGATTCTTTACTCTTTGGCATTGTATTGGACAGCTTATCTTCTAGGGATAGAAGGAGGACAGTATTTGGGAAGGCAGATCTTTAAAGCAAGTTATTTAAAAAGAACAGCCCTGTGTGCTCAGAAGGAAGCCCCACTGGGTTAATCCGAGCTATTCTTAATCCCAATTAAATCTTCATAGGATTGCATTTAAAATATGGTGCATCATTTTTGAACTGCCTTTTCAAGCCGAAAGTTATGCTTTTCATTTTCTCATTTTGATGCCTAAAAAGAAGCTGGGCCTGAGTTTTGATCTTGAAGGACTATGCTCAAATTACACTGTCTGGACAGCATTACAGTTTGGTGTCAATTCCTTGTGCCAGCAGCTCCTGGAGATATGCCACTGCTAAAAAAATCAAAGACAGCATAACTTCAGAATATGCCAGCATAATGTCAAATGAATCCCACTGCTGTCATAAATCCACCACCAGAGAGACTTCATGCAACCCAGGCTCTGCCTTCATGGCAGGAGTGCCGACTTGCCCCTGCGACCATGGATGCCTGGGGCTGTGAGTGCCATACAGCATGCATGGCCCTGGCGGTGAAATTTACGGGTGCCCAGCCCCTTCATGGGGAATTTTGTGGGTGCTCAGGCACCCAGGGCCCCAGGGAACTAGACCTATGCTCCATGCATCAGGTGAGGCCATTGACATGATTGCACCTGAGTGCTCTCTCTGAGACTATGGGGTTTGGAATATTCCCTGGGACACTGCAAAGCAGGTGCAAGACCTGTCCGGAGGATGATAAAAAACACACCCTAGTGCGCATAATCACACCTATTGCATGGCAGCACAAATTGCAACAACAGCCTATTTTGCTGCCTTCAGGTAGCCATCATGTTGTTGTTCATTGCAACTATGCCACTGCCTGGAGGCAAGGTCAATCTGACTTTACTTCTATCCTCCTCCTGGTAGGGCTTCAGTCTACTCCATTGCTTCCCATTCCATTGCTCCATGAAGTGAGCTATTGTAAAAGTGCAGTGGCTGTTTCGTTTGTTGTCCGTCCAAGTGCCTTGCTTTCCCTGACTGATGAAAAGCAACTTCTCTGCTTCAGGTGGGTTTTGCATCACCAGAGGGCATTGGACACTTGTTTCAATGAAGCCAATATGTCATAAGTAGGTCTCTTCCAAGTGAGCTACTAGGGTGTTTTGCTCTGTTTTCTGTCCTCCCTTCTGGGTGCAACTGGGCTTTTTCTATTGGCACCACAATGGATCCTTCAGCAGTGGATATCATGATGTTTCTATATCTGATGGATGTGGCATGGCACAATGACATTGTCAGGGCGATTTGAGCCCATCTGTGGGTAGCTGATGTGGGGACATTGTCACCATGCTGCTCCATAATTGGTGTGTGTCAGCAATGTTGCCACAAAGGCTAGCAGAATGCCTGTCGAGCTTACTATATTTTCTTGTGTTTGCCATTAAGTTGTTTACTTACTGGCTTTTCCAACTGAGCCACCATGATGTTACACCTGTGCAACAGGTGCTTTCCTCTGCCTCACCCCCACCAAGAATTTCCTCAAATTTGACATATAAATATATATGTTCCCAGTACTCTCCACAATTAAACATGTGCACTCTGTATGCTTTTATTTCTTTTTGCACAATCCCACATGACTGCATGGAGAAATGCATTTCCTTTATAGCAGCTTTGAAACAGTCTTCACAGTTTATCTTTATACCTAATTCTTTGCAGCTGTTCCAAACTGCAGACTATACTCTCGGAGCACAACCATACAAGGGGACCTGACTGTAGCAGTCGAACACTATAGAATCATTTTGCCATTTCTGCTTTTCTCCACTTAATCCCCTTTTGCTGGCCACGATCCGATGAGTGCCTCACAAAAAACAGATGGCAGTAACTGATATGTTTCGTAATTGTGGCCAGTTAATAGCTCAGGATAACAGTGAGATAAGGACTAGGCAAGCCAGACTCCTTGAGACCAGCTGCTGCTGCTTTAACCCTTTTAAAGAACTCAGAGACTTGTTAGATTTTTGCAGATTCTCAATTAGCAAAGTTAATTGCATTCTAATAAATTCTGCATATGTTTGTTTCTGCTTTTGTTTATGTATAACTTATAAGTCTTCTCAGAGTGCTTTCCAGTCATATAATTCAAATCAATCAGCTTTCATCTCTTCCGTTTCATTCAGTCTAGTTTTACCCTGGAGAACATTCCCCAACCCCAATGAAGATCTGTTTATTGAAAGGCCATGTATTTTAAATGAAATTGAACACTCTTCAGGAAACTATGGCTAAGCATATCTGCTCTTCTGGGTGGGGACCAAATAAAGTTTTCGAAGGAGTTGAATTATCTTTCTCCTCAAAGCAAGAAGTCAAAAGCAGGCAATGTTGCCCTCCATAAGTTGTTGGACTGCAACTCCCATCATCCTTCACGATTCATCATGTTGACTGGGGTTGATGAGAGTTCGAGTCCAACAACATCTGGCTATTCCAGCTCTAAAGAATGTCTGTGTGATTCAGCACTAACTAGTTTAACAGCTACCTGGAGGAAGCCCTAGAAGTCTGTCACAGTGAGGAGAACTGTGGATTTTTAAAGCTGATGTTAATCTTTTTTAAAGTGAAAAGCTCAGTGGATCAGAGGTTCGTGTTAACATCATGTGAAAGCAAATCCCCTTTTCTCATAGAATCTGTCTGTTTTCATAATAATACACTTACTTCCAAGTACATATGCCAAAAATTTGAGGAAAGACTAGCAAAAGTGATAAACACAATCCAAAACGTACATTCATTCAGTAATCATGTGTTGTGTCATATGGGAGAGATCATACTTCACCTTCCTGCTCCTTCAACAGATTGTTGGCATTATTGCAGATGATTTGAGCAGTGGCTAGATGGGCTTTGTTGAGGGTCCACAGGGGTACCTGTCCTTGCCACCCAATTCTAAATGTATTTATTTTTATGTACACAGATGTGTGCACATCCAACCAACCAACAGGAGGCTTAGAGTGATTGCTAAAACTCCTGTTGAGAGTGGCTGCCAAGCTCAGACTTAGAACTTCTCTGCAGAAGAGCCTTCCATGGCAGGCAGGCAGCTCAGATGGATGCTGCTTGTTCTAATCTAATGATGATTCTGCAAATGTTACAACAACTGGAAACACTAGAAATACAGTGATAATATAAATGAGTGGGTTGTGCCTTTTTGTGATCTGGTGAGGAGCTTGGGGTGCTGCTGGACACAGTCTAGGGGCAGGTGGGGGTGGAACAAAAACAGAAACCAAAAGTAACCCAGCATGAATAGAAACCAAGAATGCTGACAAGGTTCAAAGGAAATGGGAAAAGACAATCCTTTTCATGGGAAACAAACTTAGTGCTACTGTTTTGAATGACTGAAGGCTGGGAGCAGGGTGGAAAGGCACAAATGTTTTCTATATAAGGTTGCTAAAGGCACAAAGTAAAGAAAAATAAGGATTTCAGTTTGTTTAGCTATGGATATGCAAAACTTACTCAAAGATCTGAAGACAGCTAGGATCATCTAGGACCCTGGCACCTGGAGGCAGTTTAGAAATATGATTTCTGCAGCCTCATCCCATCAGGAGAAAGAAGCTGAGCCACTCTGTCCTCACCCATTACCCCATGAATCGAGGACAGAGGTGCCAATTTGAATAAAATATGGGAAGGGCAGGTAAGCCCTACCTGCATAATTGCAGACTCTTCAAGTGGCCCTATTTTTTTCCAGGGACAGTCCCGGTTTTACAGAAGCCATTCTGGTTTCTGATTTGATCCCAGGATGTCCCACATTTCCTTAGGATGTCCCTCTTTTCATCAGAGAAATGTTGGAGGGTATGGACCCCCAAGCCAAGGAGATAAGTAACTATACAACCTTCGGAAGACACATGAAGGCAGCCCTGTAAACGGAAGTTTTTGAATGTTTCATGTTATATTGTGTTTTTATATATGCTGGAAACTTCCCAGAGTGGCAGGGGCAACCCAGACAGGACATTCCTATTTTCATTGAAGAAATGTTGGAGGGTATGTAATTGATCAGCCCCGCTTAGGGAAGTTTTTAATGACTGATGTTTAATGCATTTTTAATCTTGTTGGAAGCCACCCAGAGTGGCTGGGGAAACCCAGCCAGATGGGTGGGGTACAAATAATAAATCATTATCATCATCATCATCATCATCACATGATCTGGTACATGCATCAGCTTGGGCTTGGCCCCATCAAGTATTTTATTGGGTGGGGGGGTCAAAGGGACCTCAGCCTCTTAGAATTGACTCCTATGCTCCAGGATAACCTCAGCTATGGCCCCAGACACATACTGACCCTTGGGTTTGCTTCCAATTCTACAATTCTTTGATTCTATCATTATTCAATTCAATTTAAGCCAAAGTCTATAGCTCTCTTTCTAGCAGACAACATGCAGATGGAGCTGGTGGCATTTAAATGAAGCAAATGCAAATATGACCTCCATATCTTACCATTTGACAGTATTGAGGGGGAATATTCATTACTTTGTTTTTGGTATATTACTATATTTGAAATTTGAAAATTTGAAAATCTTTGATGTGAAAATTAAGACAGTATTAACTAGCAGCTATCCCCTTCAAATATTAAACTCAACCTGTATGTGAAATGTGCTAAACACGCTTCCAATATAATAGAGGAAAGAGGAGGCCATAAACAAGAATATAAGAATAGCCCAGTTTAAATTTGGGGTGGGTGGTCTTCTGCTTCCATACCATAGAAAGTATACTAGTCCAGTCCAACATGTGTCTAGTAAGAGCATAGCCTGATGGGGTTGAGTAGTACCAACTCCCAGGTTTGTGAGTAAAGGACTACATCCTAAGGCTGTTTTCCAGTGGTTGTTTCCTCTGAGCTAACCTTGTAGTGTGAGAAAAGCACTATGGCACCACCTGGTGACAGCCTAAACAACACAATTGTTACAGCACAGCTTTAAAACTCCATCTAACCAAGTGTGAGGCGAAGGGAGAGGAAGCAGTGACTAGGTTTTTAAACAGAACCATCTACCCTGGCACAGGTAGATTAACACAGCTTACTGTGTATTAGTTCAGTGGGACAGCTGCTGAGAGGCTGGTGCTCAGTAGGAGAGCACGCCTTGTCTGCAAAAGGTCATTCCTTGACATTGCCATGTAGGACTCCTACCTGAAACCCTGGAGAGCTGCTGCTAGTTGTGTTGTGAATCGCCCTGAGATCTATGGATGTAGGGCATTATACATATTTAAACACAATAATAACAACAACAATAATAGTTGGTGTTGACAATACTAAGCCAGATGGAACAAGTGAGTGCACAAAAGCTTTTAAAAAGAAATGCTTTTTAAAAAATAAAAAATAAAATAAAGCACATTAAATAAATATTGCTCTAAGGATCTTAGTGCTCCATAGCGTCTTTTTGTCAATCAAAACTGACTTTCTGGAACTTACATGAGGCAAGATTGCAGCACTCAAGATCAACCACATACGTTCAGGGTGAGTTTTGCCCTAGTATAGGCAGAAGGATTTGGACTGTGAGGAAAATGCTCGGCATTGACTGAGCCAACTGTCACTTTGGTGCTTTATAGTGCAGGGGCTGTAATGATTATACATTCTTTAATCCCATTTCCTTCTAGAGAAACAATAGATTTACTGTGACTTTATGGCCTCTGCATGTCAATCAATGGGGTTTCCGTCACCAGCATTCTTTCCTTACCACTGACCTGTTGCTTCTACTTGGCCATAAGCCGTACAGTAAACCCTTTCGTGCTGTATAGTTTGATTCAGACAATGCCAACAGCCCTACTCACGTGCCTTTCCTGCTGGAGCTGAAGGCTGCGGTTGAACATCTTGTTTTTTCATTTGCTATAGACATTTGTTCTTGCAGCTGACCATGGGCAGAAAATTTTGCTTGTGTTCCAGGAAAGGACAGCTGCACCACAAATTACCTTAAACCTCCTTGCTTCAGGGATTAGCCGGGTACAGTGAAGTGTGTGTATCTAAGAAAGTGGGGCTTTTCTTACCATAAACACGGTTATTAACCTTTTCTTTACCAGGGACATTTCAAAATGGAAAAAGGAGACAAGTCGTTCTGTTAATTCATTATTTAAATTAGGTGCTGCTTGCTCTTGACAGTGTTCTGCTCCTTCTTCACCTCTTTTACAGAATCATAGAGTTGGAAGAGACTTCAAAGGCCATTCATGCACAGACACCAGCCAATGCAGCAAACCCTAATGGGTGGTCATTCAGCCTCAGCTTTAAAAAGTAAAAAAGGAGAGACCTCCATCTTCTGAGGTCAAATAACTCATTCCATCAAGAGGTTCTTGTCATTGAACTTGTTGACACAGTCCTACCTCTGAAGCAACAGAAAACAAATTTGCTCCATTAGCTACATGGCAACCCTCTCAATATTTGAATGTGGCTACTACATTATCCCTGAAACATCTCCTCTCCAGGTTAAATATTCCCAACTCTTCCAGCCTTTCCTCATAGGTTCCATGTAGGTCTCTGGGACCTTCTTCTTTAAGATGAAAAAATGGCTGGCAAGCTGGGATGTGTGCAGAGAAGGGTGACTAAGATGGTGAGGCCAACTAGGGACCAAGCCCTATGGGAAAAGGTTGAAAGTGAGTAATGCACTTCCATATGAATTAGCCTTATCTTACTTGGGTGGCCCATGGACTGCGTTTAGTTCTCAGAGGCCTTAGTTTTGGGCCACAGTGGGTTCACCTGCCACATTCTCACACTGCCACTTTTTGCTGCCTTGGTGGAGAAATAAAGTAATGGATCTATAAAGCAGTACAGGGTCAGTGTATAGAAAAAGGAACTGACGGTTGAAACTTAAAAATGTACTGCTGTGATAATGATGATTTTGTATCATGTGCTATAAAATAGCGGGGTCTGGACAGCAGAGGGCTGATGAAATCAGAAGGACTGTTGAAGGTTCCTTAACAGTCAGTGGCAAAGTTGCCAAGCTGGGTCCTATGCTGACATGAGAAAAATGGGACTGTTACAAAATAATTAGCCAATTAAAATATTTGATATCTCCTTCTTTGCCATTAACTTTTACATCTTCCTGCTCCAAACCTAACCAGAACAAAGGGGAATTACAGAAGGGCTATATCTTAGCAATATCAGTATAGTGTTTTGAATGTATGTTTATACCTGACTTAAGTCCGGGGGCCGCGGGTGGCGCTGTGGGTTAAACCACAGAGCCTAGGGCTTGCCGATCAGAAGGTCAGCGGTTTGAATCCCCACAACGGGGTGAGCTCCCGTTGCTTGGTCCCTGCTTCTGCCAACCTAGCATTTCAAAAGCACTTCAAAGTGCAAGTAGATAAATAGGTACCACTCCGGCGGGAAGGTAAACAGCGTTTCCATGTGCTGCTCTGGTTTGCCAGAAGCGACTTAGTCATGCTGGCCACATGACCTGGAAGCTGTACGCTGGCTCTCTCGGCCAATAAAGCGAGATGAGCACCGCAACCCCGGAATCGGTCACGACTGGACCTAATGGTCAGGGGTCCCTTTACCTTTATATCTTAGCAATATCAGTATGGTGTTTTGAATGTATGTTCATCCTTGACTTAAGCATCGGTCCAGGGACAAGTAGCATGACAGGTGAGAAGATGGTAAAGAAGATAATACACTGGCAGGGTGCTTCTACCATTTCTGGAGTCCAGAAAGCAGTTATACAGAGGCTAGACATCATATGACCAGACCAAAATGCTTTTATATTACACAAGCAGCTTGCAACGTCTGTGTAGAGACTGTGTAGGCAACTGTGCTTCGAAAGTAGGGTCTGTAACAAAATGCTGCAGTGTGTTCTTGTCAGTGTTCCAGTCAGTCAACCATGCATTCTTCAAGATACTTCATTTCATTCTCCTTTCCACCAGTTGATCACCACTCCATAGTCATTGAGCCTGCTCAGACCTCTCTGTGCTTCTTTAGGAGTTCCCCCCCTTTAGGGTTTCCACACATGTATCAATATTATTTGTAATTCTTCGAATGTTAGGGCTCCTCCAGTTCTGCTAATACCCCTAGATAGTGCTGATTTGGTCTCATTAGAAAATACACTCATTTCCAAACTTCATAAACAGAGAGGATGTTCTTAAGCCTTTCTCTTATTGGAGGAGAAGAGGCTACAACATGGGCAGAATTTGCTCATAGAGCTTGCTCCAGAGGAAGGGAGTGCATCCTTCTGGGTCAACATAAATATTATGTTAATTATACATTTTTAAAAAGCATGCTTATAACTTTGTGATCAAAACTTCCTCCAGCTACATGCCAGGGGGTGGGGCCTAGAGGAGAGGAAAAATGCCGATCTGCTTAAATGAGCTATGGTTGACTGAAGTAAATCCTAGCACAGATTTCATTTACAGAGCAGAAGCAGAAGAGTAGAGGATTCTTGAGTTTAACTGTGACCCTGATGCAGGATGACCAGTCATCTATTGCCAGCTCTTAGCAAGGACAGAAGAGGTATATAGTGATATTGCCTTCAGTAACATTTGGAGAAAATAGAACTGGCTGCAGAACAACATATTCCCTTGGCATCTCTGGCTCCCGGGATAATTGTTGCAACATAAAAAAGCAATGCCATTACATTTGTCATGAATCAAAATAACAATGGTACGCTGCACTCTGGCATGGTTGCATTCATACAATATCAGAACTATGCAGTAATGTATGGTTATTCTGTTCCCTGTCCACCTTACTCTTCTAGCTCTGCAAGTCTTCAATGAGCTATCTAAAGTCCATAGGCCTTATAGATTAACTTCAAAACCATTAAAGTGTCTATTTTCAGACTTGACTAATTCATGTACATGCTCCACCTCCTGTTTACAGACACATTCATATTAGGCTTCTTGAGGAAGCTGAGCAGTAGTGAAAGAGTTAAGAGTTTATTGTGCTTTAACACACTTCAGCAGATCATCTTTCAACAATGGCAGTAAAATCAGCATGTAGCTTGAATTTTCTATGGTTGAACCTTGAACGTGAATCATTATATTACAATGTAGTTATTGATTTCAACAGGAAGAGGATTAAGCCCAGAAAATCAGGTTAGGAACCTGAAACTTGACTGAGGAAAATGGAATTTTTCTGGTGCTAAAAACCTCTTATGTTATGTAAAATACATTAAAATTGCAGACAAGAGATTTGCCCATTTGGAAAATATCATTGCTTGTCATCTGAGAAAATACAGATCTGTAGTAAGGTGAAATTTTCTTGATAAGTGTTGCATTTTTTTATTTCTACACAAAAGATTCAGGCACATCTTACATAAACATCAAACTTTCATATATCCCTAAAGGTGTGGGATATCAAAATTACCTCATTTGACTGAATGAAAATGGCCTCCGAAAGTTCTCCACCCTAATGGGGAGCGGAACAGGCATAATGCCAGAAGCCTGAAGGGAACCTGAAAAAAGAAATTCTCCAAAAATTCTCTTTTGGGAAATTTCAGCTCAGTTAATAATGAAACTTTATTGCTAGATCAGACTGTTGGGTGAAGAAAGCAAAGAACTAAGGGGACTAACTGGAAAGAAAAGAGGTTAATCCTATTCCTTCCTTTAACAATATTAGAATATAAATAATAGTAAAAATGGATCAAAAGTTGCACCTGAAATTCTCTCCTATTTGAGGATAGTGAAAATAGTGAGAGGGTATTTTGCCAAATGTTGTCTGTGAGGACCGTGAAATTCTCCAACTTTTGTTTAAATTTTTGTTTGGCTCAGCTCTACTTACCACATTTTATTAAGTTCAAACCTATTAATTAAAAAGCAGTAATTTCTAAGTACAATTCTGAACCCTGAATTCTGTTCAAGATCAGGGCCCAATAATGTAAGACTTCGTTTTTTAAAAGTGTATATACTTTTCTGAATTGGTATTTTATTTTACATGAGAACATAAGAATGACATTGCTAGTTCAGACCAAGTGTTCCTCTAATCCAGCATTCTCTTTCCAACACTGTCCATCCAGTTGCTTTCCCAACCTTGGACTTCATTTGTATTGCCACAGTGGCTCTGCCCTGACCATTTCTTTAATGCCTACATCCGATAAGTGGCTTGTGTTTCTGGGACAAATGAAATCAACTTCAGAAGCAAAGTTCAATTTCTCCATTGGAATCATTGCACACAGTTGTCAGTAAAGCTGCCAGTCATGAGACTTGAAGGAGTGGCACTCCAACAGTGAGTATGTCAGAGAAGATAGATAGTATGGGAGATGAATCCCATTATGACTACAGAACACACCTCTAAAGTTTACAGATCATTCTGTAGAAACACCTGGCAGTCTTAGAAACAAATGAAGCCGAGTTGAACTAAATGAAGTCAAGAACTAAGTGACTCTTGGAAAGGAGTACCGGTATTTTCTATTACAGTTCAATGTGCAATATTTCAGATGTCCACCAGGCAGCAGATTTCTTGGCCTTTTTGAAACGTGTGCAAGAATAACTACAAGAGCGTTTGTTTTAAATTTAAATCTCCGCTTGATACTTTATAAATTGGTTTGGCACTTGATGATAAAGGACAGGGTCCATGAACCTGTGTTTTAAAGCAACTATATTCTAAACAGGCTTTGGCACTGGACATGCACCTGGCATCACTTCCAGTCTGTTCTCAGGCACCTCTTGCCGAAATAATAATAATCTGGGCAGGATTTGCACTAATTCCTCATATTAAAAGTACATCTTAAATGTTTGGGAGGAGGATTTTCTTAAACAGCATCTTGCACCAAACATTATGCTGCAAACGTTTGCAAGACTTTAATTTGAACTTCAAATGACATATTAACCAAAATAGACTAGATGAGCAATAAGCAAGTCTCAGACTTTGTAACTCGGCTAGGCTTTCAGTTCATTCCAAGTACCTAGATCATAATTTAATAGTTTCAGAGAAGGGGAGTGTAACAGGAGATGAGTCCTCAATGACACATTGATTAAAATAGCTACTTGAAAAAAATGCCTTGGATTTATCTATGTATTGGTAGGAAGGTGACCTTGGGTTGATGCATAAGGTTAGTAGAACTGGACAAACTAGCAAGTGAAGGTTTCTCATTAGGCAAATACTTCTACAAACAAAAAGTTTATAATCTCACTTTTCAATAATATCTGTGGGTATACTTTATCAGTTTGCCTTTTTAAATACAACTCCTATTTTTTTCTGACTATCAGCCATGCCAGCAGGGGCTGATGGGAATTGTAGTCCAAACATCTGAAGGACACCAATTTGGGGAAGGTTAGAGGCTAGCCTTGGGTCAAGGCCTGACCCAATGTTGTTGTTGCTGCTGCTGCTGCTGTTTTAATTAGCTTAATTTACTGTTGGATTATCAAAATTGGTGTTTATATCAGGTTATGCTAGTGTGGAAGTTGTATAATGAATGTAAACATTCATGTGTTATCAGATAATGACAATTTTACTATATTTGGGTTTAAGGACACAGAAATAAATGGATTATTGTAGTCTGAATACTCACTGAGGATCCAGGAAGGTTTCATGGTTAGGCACTGTGCGTAGCACATACTTAGTAACACAGCCCAAGAGAACTACTGTACTTCAGATTGTCTTATTTAGGAGAAAGCATTTTGGATGAAACAGCAGCACCATATTTTCTTTGATCTGCTGCTCATACACAGAACAGCAAGGACAGGCTAAATAAAAGGCAAGGTATCTCAGTAGCACTCAGAGGTTAGGTGGTGGGGTCACTCAATGAGAAGAAGCCTATGCTAGGATTTGAGAGTCAGGACATGAACTGAGGTAGGAAATTCACCGCCAAGCAGCTAGTGAGCATTTTATGAAAGCAGAGAAAGACATGAGGCCATTGCTGGAAGTGAAGTTCTGCAGATCCAAGTGGGATGGGTGAGAATGAGCTACCAGGTTCAGAAAGTTCAAGGAGAGGAGAAATTGCATTATGATATTTCACTAGGAACATGAACATGCTCAGAGCTGATCCTCAAACAGGAGTGGACTTTTACGGGAACTGAATATCTAAATCGGAAGCTGAGGAATAAGGGAGCAAAATGTAGTTCTTCCTATACTGGTTTGGTTTGACCCCACACTTTGAGGCCCACAGTATATTCTGACTTAACTTCAGGTTACAGACTCTGCTAACCCAGAAATAGTACCTCAGGTTAAGAACTTTGCTGCAGGATGAGAACAGAAATCGCGCAGCAGCAGCGGGAGGCCCCATTAGCTAAAGTGGTACCTCAGGTTAAGAACAGTTTCAGGTTAAGAACGGACCTCCAGAACGAATTAAGTTCTTAACCCGAGGTACCACTGTATTGTGTTTCCTTGACCTCCACTTTCTTGATTTTTCTTCTTCTGGAGAAGTGATTGCTCAGACTTTCAGCTTATAAAGGAGAAAATGTGTCATCTATCAAAATATGTCTGTATGCAGTCTTAACTTCTAGCAATGTGATATGCATGTAAAGCCCTCGAAAAGTTGTCCCCTTGTTTTTTAGCCTGGGCTCAAGGGTGCATTACGCCAGTTACAAGAAAGATACATTTGTACGGGCATACAATGTGACAGCTCCTGAAAGTATCATATTCATCTCTGGAATAGTTTGTGCCTTGGAGGAAGAACCATTCTAAAGAACTGTTACTTGCATTACACTGTTACTTACATTACTTCTATCCATATTGCAAACATAAAGCCTATACCCAATAGAATGTACATTTAATTCCAATTTTGTTCTTTTCCTATCTTGTTAACAGCGTTTATATGCACATACAAATAGTTCAAGGAGAGCTTAAATTGCCCAAACGTCATTTGAGGGCAGGGTTTGAGATCTTTGTCATCTCCATTAAGTATGGTTGGTGGGGATGAGCATGAAGGCCTTTTCATTGTGGCTCCTGAACTATGAAATGGCTCCTCTCTGGCTAGAGCTTTCAGGCTATTGGTTTTTATCTGATGTTTTCTGGTGTGTTTAATGCCATAATTTTATGGTTGTTGCTGTCTGACATTTCATTTACATTTTTTGCTATCATTTTTGTGTGCTATGTTGAGTGCACATTGACACAGAATATAAATATTGCACTAAATACATGAAATAAAATAAGACTGGTTTAAAGAAAAGCCTGTACAAGTGCATGGGAGAACTGCTGATTTCCCAGCCCCCATAAATAATGTTATATTTATATATATATATATCACCTTTTCTCTAAGGAGCCCAAGCTGGTGTAGACCCTTCTCCCTCTCCATTTTAACCTCACACCAACCCTGTGAGGAAGGTCAGACTAAGAGATAGTGACTGACCCAATGATACCCAGTGAGATTGAGAGCTGAGTCAGGATTCGAACCCCAATCTCCTAGATCAGGGGTCAGCAACCTTTTTCAGCTGTGGCCCGGTCCACCATCCCTCAGACCATGTGGTGGGCCAGACTATTTGGGGGGGGGGTGAACGAATTCCTGTGCCCCACAAATAACCCAGAGAGGCATTTAAAATAAAAGCACACATTCTACTCATGTAAAAACACGCTGATTCCCGGACCGTCCGCAGGCTGGATTTAGAAGATGATTGGGCCTCATCCGGCCCCTGGGCCTTAGGTTGCCTACCCCTTTCCTAGATCCTAGTTCAGCACTCTCAACTACTACATCACATGGGCAACCCTTAATAGATCGTAGGTGCCACTCTTGAGAGTTCCCAGACTTCACATGTGGGCTTTCAGGGAGAAGTAGTAGTGCTGCCAGAAAGAGAGGTGCCAATGTAATTTAAAATTTCTTCCCCATCACACATAACTTTGTGTACTAGGCACCAATCTGTTTTACAACATTCCAGTACAGTTCTTCAACTTAATCCATTCTGGGAGTTCGTTCAACTCTCAAAACCATTCAAAAACCAAGGCACGGCTTCCGATTGGCTGCAGGAGCTTCCTGCACTCAATTGGAAGCCACATTGGATGTTCAGCTTCCAAAAAAACATTCGCAAACCAGAACACTTACTTCTGGGTTTGCAGCGTTCAGGAGCCGATTTGTTTGGGAGCCAAGCCATTCAGGAACCAAGGTACCACTGTATACAAATGACCTATGCAGTAATAGATATCACAGGCTGATTTTCCATTGATTGTGCAACAGCGTAGAATAAGAAAGTCAAGGGAAGCACACCCCACTTGCCACAAAAACCCCTTAGCAATAAAAAAACGTCCTTAATAATCACAGCAGTGATTTGGCTTTTGCACTCCCATTAACCTGCTTGGCTCTGGGGGTCAGGTGCTATGTCCTCTGAGCTCATCAGAACCTTGTGTCCTTTACTTCAGTCAACCCAGATCCAGTGTGCCTGTTCTTTCAGAATACTGATTCAGTCATTAAGCTGAAGATAGCAAGCATAAGGTAATGTGCAAAAGTGGAGCATTGGGGGGGGGGGGAATTGCTGCATTGTAGAATTATAAATGCATTTATTTAATATCACTGTATAAGCTTTAAACTATGTTGCTTTAAAAGCCATGGCAAATTTATGAATGAAACTGTGCAAAGAGGATTTAAAAAGGGCTCGGCAGCAAGTGTTCAGGGGTCTGGATGCAGCCTGCCACCAGGGTAGCATGAAATCATTTGATAATTACACCATAGCCAAGGTGGATTAGTGTACCATAAAAATATAGGGCTGCATTATTTTTATTTATATAACAGATGGATCCTAGAAAGAGACTTTAAAAAAACATGAATGCAACACCATGCCACTGTTGACAGAGGATTTAGAAGTGTTACAATACAGCCGGGCCAAAAAAACTGGGAAATGTCACCATTCCCTTCTCTCTTTTTTCCTGTCAAGGAGAAGAAAGCTGAGAAACAAATGTTTTAATGATATGCATTCCATGCTGGGATCACTTAGGAAGCATTGTCAGAAAGGAAAGGTTGTTGTGGATAGGTGGTTTACTTCTCAGCTCCTTGCTTGAAAGGATTTAAGCTTAGAAGGAAGCACTGTAATATTTTGCCGTATGAAAAATTCAGCAGCCTAAAAGATTCTGCTTACAGCAATTGCCAAGCCTCTGCTTTATCCTGCAGGGCTTGCCAGCATTTGAACATATTTTGCTCTTAATTTACTCCTCACTCTTCGAATTAGACTGAAGTAGTCCATTTCCACATGTATTTGAACTGGTAGCAGGCATTTTCTTTTGTGTTTATCCCAACTTTTCTATTTCTATTTCTATTATTATTATTTATTATATACCGCCCTTCATCCAAAGATCACAGGGTGGTTCACAACATAAAAATACAAAATGAGAACACAAAATACATAATAAAACAAAAACTAACCAATAACCTCACCCAAAACACATTTTAAAAGCCACAGAATGTTCATCAACCAAAGGCCTGGTTGTAGAGAATGCTTTTCACCTGGCGCCTAAAGATATTTAATGAAGACACCAGGCGAGCCTCCCTAGGGAGATAATTCAAACTGGCAATTTTATATTGTGGATGGAATACATGACGTTTCCAGCTTACACCAAATTCCATCATTATAGGGTAAATCATCTTCCTCCAGTTCTAGGATATTTTTGACTATTTTGAAATGGGTTCTCTTCAAAGGCAACAGAATTGGTCCTAATAAAGGTTTGGTGCTGTTGTTGCTGTCATTTTTTCCCTAATTGACCAGCATGGCTGCCTGTGTCTTATGCAGCCCTTATTTACTAATGCTGATAATCAGGCAACAACGACAATACAAGATACACTACTTCTCTGACTAAGCCAGTCTTGTTTAAAGAATGTCAGGCATTTTAACAGGATAATATTCCTCTAAAGGAATATACTGCAGAGGCCACATTCAATTACATCTCAGAACCCCTGTGGAAGCACAAGTCTCCAACGTCATCATAGTGTGTGTGTGTGTGTGTGTGTGTGTGTGTGTGTGTGTGTGTTTTCTGTGTGTGCAGATCAGACCTATTATGGCCTGATCAAAATGCTCATTTCAAAATAGAACTTGTCTGTCTTCTGTCCTCTTTAGGAACTTAGGAAGCAAGAAGTCAACAATACAGCTGCCAGGAGGGAATAGGGCTTAGATAACACAGCTGTGGGATTAGGAAAGAGAGATCAAGAGCAAGAGTGCTCTTTAAGCTTCTACTGTAATTAAAACATGAAATGTGGAACAAATTGAATTTTGGAAGATCAAGTTTATAAAATAGTCAAATTTATTTTTATTTCAGTCCCGCAACAGGAAGATAATGATGGAAACACAAAGGGACAGTGGCCCTATATGTATGTTTAACCGTTCACTATCAACATTGAACATATTTCTATTAAACAAACTTGATGATAGTCAACTATCACTGCTAGCAGTGACTGAGTCCTGTACATTAGTCAACAACCGAATAAATCGGGGTGTTTACTGGTACAAAAGGAGTCTCCCTTATTTGGTAACTAGAATAGAAACTTCCATGTTTAACTCCACATGTACTTGTTAATTTAAAACACTGTGCTATCTTTCCAAAGGCAAAACTGACTAAAGAAACTCTATGTTAGCCTTTAAACCATGGGTAGGCAAACTAAAGTGGCACTGTGGACGCGAGTGGCACTGTGGTCTAAACCACTGAGCCTAGGGCTTGCCGATCAGAAGGTCAGCGGTTCGAATCCCCGTGCCGGGGTGAGCTCCCGTTGTTCAGTCACAGCTCCTGCCAACCTAGCGGTTCAAAAGCACATCAAAGTGCAAGTAGATAAATAGGTATCGCTCCGGCAGGAAGGTAAATGGTGTTTCCGTGCACTGCTCTGGTTTCGCCAGAAGCGGCTTAGTCATGCTGGCCACATGACCCAGAAAAACTGTCTGCGGACAAACAAGTATAATGTGTGTTTTTATTTAAAATGCATCTCTGGGTTATTTGTGGGGCATAGGAATTCGTTCATTTCCCCCCCCCCCAAAAAAATATAGTCCGGCCCCCCACAAGGTCTGAGGGACAGTGGACCAGCCACCTGCTGAAAAAGTCTGCTGACCCCTTAAACACCCAAACCAAATGGATGAATGCTATTATGCCAGGGGGCACCAATGCAAAAATGTGCCCACCCAGCAAAAAGTTTCAGTAAATATCCATTTAAAAATACACAATGCACAAGAGGCTCTTTTCTCTTCCTACTCTGTTCTGGCTCAAGCTTTCCTGCATCAAACATATTTGCTTAAACATGCTAACATTTCATTGGATATCAAGGCTGCTCTGATCAAAAGAAAGGTGCAAAGAGCTTCTTTCTGTCAGTGTGACAATGGCTGCTGTAGTTGCTTTTTCCTGGTTTGATGGTGGGAGCATGTCGCACAATTTTGTGGTCCCTTTCCTTTTAATGTTTTTAGATCTGGCAGCCATTTTGTGTTTGGCCACATCGCCCAAGGCATCCATTTTGTGACAGGCATTCACAGCACTTTTTCAAAATTCCAAACATGCCCACTGACCTGAAAAGGTTGGCAACCCCTGCTGTGAATGTCAAAGAATATATTTCTGATATTTTCCCCTTTTGAAAGTAAAATTCTGAAAAGTGTCACAGGCATACTTCTAATGTCAGAACAGACATTTGTGATAATCTGACACATGAGCTGCAGTAAAAGGTCAAATGGCTCTACAAGAAGTACCTCTCATATTCATGTCAGAAGGATCCCATGTATCCTTTGACCACTTGCTAGAGAACATGAGCAGAAAGAGCTATTATTGCACTTATGTCACAGGCATCTAGTTAGCCACTGTGAGAACAGAATGGTAGAAGAGATTAGCTTTCTGTATGATCCAACAGGGCTCTTGATAGAGGACCTCTGAAAGGAATATCACCCTAAAGAGCCTCTATTTAAAGTTTGGGGATAGAAACACAGTATCTCTGAATGGCAAGAATGTTTTTGATTTTTATTATCCAGTGTAAAATGTGACCATTTATGTTGCACATTCAGTGGGAACAATTCAGAAAGATGGTTTAGAATAAAGACAGAACTCTTTTACTTGATTTAAAAAAAACAACAACCCACCACCACCCATCATAGGTCAGCTGTGTTGCAAAAACTCACTTGAGGATCTATAACACAATATAAATGAAATACACCAGTGCAGTCTAGTTGCATCGAACACTTTAAAGCACTAGTAGAAAAAAACTAATCTATAAAATAGTGCCTGTTTATTAGATAAGTGAATATAACATGCAGACTATGCAGAAAGTGATAGCAAACAAACTGATGTGACTTTTGCCTTAGTATTTTTTTATTATCATTGTAATTTAATTGCTTGCAAGAGGCAAATTCTAGTACCGGGGATTTTCAAAGGCAGGGTCAAAGTACATGAGTAGATTATTCTGTCCTGTCAATCAACCAGTCTACCTTTAACATTTCACAAGCTGCTTTGTTATTTTGCTGCAACAGACTCAACACAAGTACTTCCCTGCTCCCCTGAGCATCTGGCATGGTGGGACAGTGCTACAGAGGTGCCCTCCTGATACTGGCATGGCTGCTTAGAGGATGGGGTGGTGTAGAACAGTAGCGAGGGTGGGGCTATGAGTGCAAAAGCAAGTTTGGTTCCACCAGTGCGCCTATGCAGTCCTGACCTTCCTGCCACCTTGTCTCACCCTTGCACCATCTGGGTGAGCAGCAGCAATGCTGGTGTCGAGAGATCGGCTCTGCCTCACAATACCAACTGCTAGAAATAGTTCAAAAGCTGAATAATACAAAGTGATTGCATATAATATTGTTTTCTTGATTTCACAACACATATTTGATCGAACTGGTCAGAGAAAGTCAGGAAGGAATATATTTGATCAGAGAGAATCATGTGTCACTTGCTGTTACAAACATCATGTAACCCATCTCTTTTGTTGATTTTGTTCTGAGAAGCCAACTTCCATAATACATCATAAACCACTTCTGAATTTATCCTGGCAGTGGAACAGACTCCCTCAGAAAGTGGTGGAGTCCCCATCGTTGGTGGTTCTTAAGCAGGGGTTGGGTGGCCATCTGTCATCGATGCTTTAGCTGACATACCAGCATTGCAGAGGATTGGATTAAATCACTCTCAGGGTGCCTTCCAACTCTACAATTCTATGATTCTGTGAAAAGTAGCTTGAAATGCAATGTAGGGAAATTATCATTTGAGAAAAATGATCAGTCACCCCCAAACTACCTAACTATATAGAGAGCTAGTTGTATATTTCTCTAGATAGTGGATATTCTCCTTAAGAGACACACAAATGTCACACATACAATATGATATGCTATAGAAGGCAAAAGATTTAGTTTTCATATAAAATGTGTTTAAATGAAAGGAAAGGGAAACACTTTTAAAATTTGATAAACTGGTGTAAATCAGTTTGTCATACTGTTTTCAAGATGCAGCTATTGCTAATATTTAACTTGGATACTGTCAAATGGCAGATCTATATTTCCTAGCAAATATGCTTTTACATAACACCATAAAATATTTAAAATATCATATTTCATACCAGGGAACATGTTTATATATACAGTTCTCAATATTGAAAATATTTCCCTGATAAACATAACTATATTTATATCATTTGCCTTCTTTTGCATTATCAGTGTGATGTATACTTTCTTACAATTTCCTTGCAGTGTCATCCAATGTATATACATTCATAACACAATATTGTCTAGGTATTACGACTACAATTCTATACAAACTTGCTTGGGAAGAAGTCACACTGAACTCAACAGGACATGCATAGGATTTCACGGTACACTATTTGAAGATGTCTGGGGGTTTTTTTGGGGGGGACAAGGATAGAGAACGTTTAGGGATGGGGTAGGAATCTGTCTACTCTGATTCAAAAAACAAGTTTGTCTAATCCAACCTGGGTGGATCATGACCAGTATTGCCTTAATGGTCTTCAGAACCCTCAGTCTGGTAGGTTCATTTACAATGCAGCCTGATGGCTGCCATCTTTTCCCCACCCCCAGCAATTTTCCTTTTAAACTTCTAAAACAGGGCATCCAATTGCCCACAGTGTCTGAGCACCTAGTGCCAGCAGGACTTGATGACATTCCGTCTCTGCCAGGGAGAGTTCACTGCAGGGAGAGCTTACTGTAACACTCAGGAGAGCTTACTGCACACTGAATCAATTTGGTGGTGGCATAGAGTACCATGCATTAACCACTCAAGCTGAAGGCAGCTGGATGCCCTGCTTCAGGATTTTTTGTGGGCAGGGAAAGATTGGAGGCAGTGCCCAACTCTTGGACCACCTGGTATGTTATTAAAAGTGTGTTTCTAGGCAGCTTTTGGGGGATTTTCCATTTTAAAAAATCTTCCCAGAAACAGGGAAGGATAAATTTAACCCCATAGGTTCTGGGAACCAGGATAAACTGGTATTTAATGGGTCCATCCATCCCTCCTAACCTGGCACCTTCCAGATGTTTCAGATTACAACTCCAATCAGTCCTGCTGAGCATGCCAACTGTCAAAGACAATGACAGCTGCAGTCCAAAATATCTGTTGGTCACCCTGTTTTAAAAAGTGGTGGTGTGGTTGACACAGAATAAATCAGACGTCCACAAAAACCGTTCTGTCTGTTTCATGGCCTCTTTCAAAGGCAACCCCTTTTCTTTTGAAAGTTGGCACATACCACAATTTTTAAAAAATGAAATTAACAACAGGACCAAAATCCTGCAATTTCAGATTTTTTTTTTGCTTTTGTTTTTATTATGGACTAGTAATAGAAATCCAGCTATAAAAAATTGACCAAAAGGATCCCCTTCCTCCCCAAACCACTAAAGAAGTACTACGTGTATCACCTTTCCATAATGCATAGTTAACTGAATGGGTTTACGGGGAAACACAGATCCATCTTCTAGAACCATCATTAGTTGGACACAACTTCTTCCTTGCAACTAGAGCTGGATCAGGGCTCTTTTCTTTTAGTGGTTCTAAGGGATGGTTCATATATCACAATCAACCAATGATTTGTAGATTTAACAGCTTACATGAATTCTATGACTTCATAAGAACAATGTAACATGAACAAGCAACTTGCAAAGCAGTATGGCAATAACTTCCATGAATGGGAGAATTTGAAAATGCATATTTGCTTCTTCACAGCCATTGCTACCATGAAACTGTGTTTCTCTGTTTAAATGATACACTGCTCCTGTAAGTAGACCAGTCACACAATCTGTTAAGTGGCCAATTTTGTTGTATGAACTAACTCTTAGAATATTGTGCCTCATTGGAACGTTCAGATTTTTGTGGGGTTGTGTTCTGAAAATATAACATCAGTGCTGTAAGTTCATCTGTTCAGCAGAGATCCCAGAACACAATCCAGTTTATTTAAATGCTGATTTTTTTTGTAACTGTAGGCAACTGTGTCATCAACATTCTTTGTCCTAACTCAGGGAGTAAAATTAATTTTCCCCAAAGCTGTTTAACACATTGATTTCTTGTAGCATTGTTTCATGACCACTGGCAAGAACAGTCTGTGGGTTCTTGAATAGTATAGCTGACCCAAGTGGAGTTGCCACTGCAATATAGCTGCACATTTCGTCTATGTAGGCCAAGTTCCCTGCAGCACTTGCAGAATCTTGCATATGTATTGATGTTATAATTATATATGCTAGCAGAAGGGCATTTTCCATCACAGGAAACAATATTTACCTGGAAATAAGCAGAAAAATAACTTAATGTGCTAAGAGAAATGGCTAAATGGCTTCCAACCAACAATAATGCAAAACTTTCAGGGTAACAGAGTGCAAATAGTAGCGGGACACTGCTAGTCATTTACTTACTGGTGTGTTACTTCGACAATCATTCTTGCGTATTGTCATCCTAACAGTCACCTTTTTGCAGAATTTTCCATCTTCCTTGCCTGCAAAGAATGACATGATTAGAAACCAATTAATACACCAGGTAAGCATATAGAAAATAATAGACAAAGACCATGAGCAATGGTCTATGTCATTCAAATTTTGGACTCTCAAAATTATTCTAAGAATTACATTTATTACCAGCACAAATATTCTATGTATCAAAAAATCTAAATATAGATAGGACTGTGTCAGTATAGTTGCCATTGAAATGAGTGGAGCTTGTACCAATGAAGTTCCTGGGGTGGACAGCACCCTAAAATTCACTTTCCAAATCAACAGAAAACTTAATTCCAAATGTATTTATTTTAAAGTACCAGTGTTTTTAATAATTGTTCTCAAGTAAGAGCTCAGGACTATAATCTAGTGCCCTAGTCTTAAATTACTTACTGCTAAGTATCCTCATGAATGTGAATAGGTCTATCTCAAAATGTGGAAGTAAACTATCCAAGTATTTTCCAAAAGCACTTAACATAATTTAATTCAGCTGAATTCAATACTACTAAACTGGTGTTACATAAAAATAAATATGGTGTGTACATGGCAACATTCATAGTGCCAAGTCTACATTAATTACACCATCATATTTTGGGTAAGCGATTTGAAGATTGCACTCTAAGGGTTTCACACTATGACAATTGCACAACATGATGTGACATGCCAAATCAACACAAAGCCACAAAGGCAACAGCCACCAATGCCAAACTGTGTAATAGGGAACTAGATAGATGAGATGGAGAAACAGTGCAATTTGGAGGCAACTTTCCTATGCATGATACCCCACTCCAAATCTTCAACACCAGCCCAACAATTTTAGATAGGAGTTACAAATGAATAACAGACAGGCTGCATTACAAGCTAGGATTTGTTTGCAACATATGAGATACCACTATTCTTACATTGGCACAAACTCCTGAATAACACCAGTATTCACAGAGGTGTTTTATTTCTATCATTCTCAGTTTAAGCTACAAGCCTTTTAGTTGAGAGTGGCCCATCAGTGAGACCACCTTCACATGCAGCTGCAGTCGAGCTATTTCTTCGTGCTGCAATCCTTCATAGCTAGAAGCTACACATCACACTGCAGCCAACTGCCTTGAAAATATGGTTGGACAGG
Organism: Podarcis erhardii; assembly: GCF_964252035.2. Lineage (NCBI taxonomy): Eukaryota > Metazoa > Chordata > Lepidosauria > Squamata > Lacertidae > Podarcis > Podarcis erhardii. Next base: position 73,513,230 of record NC_138497.1, on the reverse strand, counting down.
TGGCATACAAATATTTAAAATAAAACAAACAAGTCAACATGAACAATTTGCTTATTTACTCCCAATCCAATAGGAACTCTGCCAGAAGAGAGAGTGTCAATTGTATGGAGAAGACTTTTGTGAAGGATTATTGCACTGTTTCTGGTTTGCAGTATTTCTCATTGAGCAACTACCAGACCACATAATTATTTTTAGAAATGTTAAATAACAGATGATAATATTTAGCCATTCATTCAGCATATACCCAAGGAGACAGAGCTGTACACATATGCCATACTTTCTGGATAAGTGTTATTTTAACAGCAAGCTTTAACAAGCAAAGCGATTAGTTTCTATATTCTTCAGCACTATGGAAATACTGGAAATAGCAAGCAAAATAACCATGCAGCAAGCTAAAACACTATGCAAATGCTTACTACCAACAGTACATTGTTGGCTAACAACAATGCACTGCCCATACAGTGCAAAATGAAAAGATATGTGAGCAATCTGAAAAAATCAGCAGTTCATACTACAATACAGCTTATTTCAACCAGATGTTGTGACCTGAGGGCATGATGCTCCTATGAGGGAGTACATTGTTGGAAATCAACAATGGTTCTGTCTGGTTTGTTCCTACTGATTTCCAAGAATATGTACCTGTGTTACAGCTAGCACTAGGTACAGGAGTGACTGGGCTAACGGGGAATGGGAGCAACAATGACATTCCAGAACCTAATAAGAATATTACAAATCGAACACATTATATATGATACATAGATGCACAAACATTAGGGAGGAATTCAGTGTTGCGCTAAGGCATTCATTCCTTCAAGGTACATATTTTGGCTCTACACTCTTGTTCCCCATCCCACTGTTCCAAGAGTTCTCCCCGTTCCCCCATGATAATTGGGGGGAGGGGAATGAGGGGGAGGAAATCATTCCATCAAGGAAGCATAACTGCATGCACTGACAGAGCCTCTTAGTGCTACTTTGAATTCCTTCCTGAGTTTAAATAATATTTTCTTGTTTTATATTTAAAATAGGTTCTTGCACTTGTGCATGTAACTTTCTTTTATATGTAGTAGTTGCTAAACAATTTCCTTCTCCTTAAATTACACACAGTAATATCTTCTTTTTTATGTTTGTGTCCCATTTTTCTTCCAGGGAGCTCAACATGGAATATTTTAATAATTGTATTGTACTGACATGTTCATATTACTGCAAGTATATTGCATTGCTATGTACAGACAGTAATAATATAATACATGAGCATTACCAATTCTATCTACTCAACAAATCTACAAGGTAGGTTTAGGCTGAAGTAAAGTTGTCCAAAGCTACCCAAAGTGCCTCATGACTGAACACAGATTTGAGCCCAGATCTTCCAAGGTGAAGTCTGACACTCTAACCACTTCACAATAGCCACAACCCAAGACATGTACTGTTAGTCTATGGATTTTGGTCTAGATGTGGAACTACATGATGTGACATACAATCCTTTGAATGTTTACTTGGAAATAAGTCCCACTGAGTTCAATGAGATTTACTCTAAAGTAAGTTAGCATAGGATTGCAGTCTATGACATAAACATATACCCAAGTGATTCTGGGCTTAGTAAAAATGTGAATATCTGTGAAATTATGAAATGAATAAGTTGACAACTCCTTTGTACCATAAAACGAAGATACTGCCTCCATGATTAATTCGTCCGGTATATTTAAACAAAATATTAGTAATAGTTTCTGCTTTTCACAGCGCCTCTACTTCTGTAATGTGTTAACTTCAATTTGAGGAATACCAAAGAGAGCTGATATCAGAAAACAAAGAGCCACATTTTCATGAACCTCAATTCTACGTGTCAAGTTATATTTTGAAAATGATACTGTTCCCTTTATTTTCTTTTAAATGTAAATTAAACAGCTTAAAATATACTACATATCATAGACAAATATGCCCCTACTTTATTATTAATAATTTCTTGGCAAACTGAAACCATGAGAAACTTTATTTCACACACACACCCTGCAACAACTTTTGTAAATTGTAATGGGATTTCAGCTGCAGAATTTCCTGATGAATTATGTCCCCATGTAACAACATTATGGCTTTCCTTTTCGTTTCTTATTTATCCTGTAAGTTTATTTGTTTATGACTGTTTGGTTCTGTGTTGGTATTTTAAATAGTAATAGTTTTAAATAGTAAAATCTTCAGCTAAAGGAAATAAACAGCAAAGCTCATTTAAATAAACTAAATGACCATGCAACCAAACTAATATTTCAAATCATAGTGAACGAATCATTGATTAGCAATTTTCCAGGTCTTGCCCCACTCCCAGCTGGTTGGTCTGATTTGTGAATTATGATTGAAAGAATCACTACTGGTTGCAGAAAAGTAGCCTTAGATTCAGTCCCAACCAGCGAAAATAACACAGGTGTCATTCTAACCTTAGTAAATATTGCCTTAACTCAGACTGAATCTATATTTAGTTTTACTGGCAATGGTAGACAATGCTATCACCTGTGTGATTTTTTTACAGTCATTCACAATCTCATACTAGGCACACAATGATCTAAACAAAACATGGGGGTAAATTTCATTGATTTAAATGGCACATGATCTCTTAATAACTAAAGTTAAGTTCAGAATGTTACTGCTATTGTAACTATTGGGTAAACCAATTTTATTCTTCTTATTGTTAGTGCTGCTTATTATTTAGATGTTTCAGAAGGCAACCCGTACCCCTCAAAACTCTCTCATATGTACACCATTATTGATGTTTTGGTACTTACATGTTTTGCAGCATCCTTCTAAGAATGGTACAATATATCCTCCAACCTGAATTTGTATTAAAAAAAAAAATCACTACCAGTATGAAATCATTTTTAGCACTAATTCACAGGTTGTAGTAGTAGTAGAGATGAACTATTGGAAGAGTGCTTAACTGCACTATTAGGGAAACTAAACAGTAAATAAACCAGAATCTAAAGAATAATACAATATTTATTTTAACTGAAACAAATTATGGTTACAGCGTGATGCTGCTAATGCCAATGTTGCAGGTTCGATCCCCATATGGGACAGATACATATTCCTGCATTTCCAACTCTACAGTTCTGTGATTCGACAGTTCTGTGATTCTATTATTACATTTTTTAAAAAAAACAAGAGCTTAGATTCAGCGTAACGTTCACTCTTAACGAAACTCAGATCAAACTGATTAGGAGCAACATAGCAAGGCTGCTCTTGAAAGTCTACTTGAGAGGAAAATGTAAGTATAATCCTGTAGGGACTTTGCCTGCCCCTCTGAACTGCATGGGAGTGACACAACATTGCATTCTTCCCATCATCTGTAGAACACTTCTACACCTGGTAAATCAATGAGCAGTCACAGTGCTCACTGTAGAGGCTTTTTTACCTTTATGGCTTTGCAGTGGCGTAGCGTGGGGGGTGCAGGGGGGGCCGGCCGCACCGGGCGCAACATCTGGGGTTAGGGCAAATCCACGGGTTAGGGGGCGCAAATCCACGGGTTAGGGGGCGCAAATTACTTGCCTTGCCCCGGGTGCTGACAACCCACGCTACGCCACTGTGGCTTTGAAAAGACACTCTCTCTCTCTCTCTCTCTCTCTCTTTCTTTCTTATTTGCATCTATATCCCTCTTTTGTTCCAAGGAGTTCATGGTTTGTTTCAAGGAGTACATGGCTCTCCCTCTCTCCATATTATGCTCACAACAATGCTGTCAGGTGGGTTAGGCTAAGAGGTGGAGACTGTCCCAAAGTCACCCGGTAATCTTCATGTCTGAATGGGGATTTTAATCCTGGTCTCCCAAGTCCTAGTACCTACAGGCTAACCACTTTACAGCACTGGATCTATGGTAGTTTACATTACATATAGCTCTATGGTAATTATATTACCATGATGTTGCGAGCATCCCTGTTTCCCCACCAGTGCTGCCCAGGGGTGTGGTGGGCACACAGAGACTTACAGTGTGGCGGTTTTGTGATCTATATGTTAAGTAGATCTAAATATTACAGCCAAGAGAAGGGTCACTCACCAGAGGGAGGACTAATTTCAACAGCATCCCATTTCCAAATGCAAAGTCTAACCTGTGTTCCGGCTCTTTAGCCTTTACGACCTTTTGTTCCATCTTGTTGCAATAAATGGAAGTGTCCAGAGGAAGCAAAATAAAAGCTTTCAAAATCGAATGCAAAATGGATGAACCACTGACCTTCACACATTCCGTTTCATTAAACGGTGGACAGCTGATGGCTGATGTAATTAGAACAGGTCCAAATGGTGTGTTTGTGCAGTCGTATCTGACACAGTTCGAAATCCAACTGGTGCCAGGCTATTTTGAGTATTTAAAATAATCATCAGAAATACAAACACTTCAAAAACCAATAGAATTTGCAGTTTCTTTAAAAAAACAAACTTGATTTAAGGTCAAAATAAGCTACTTGCTCGGACTGAGGGAGCTGTCACTGACATTCCTAATACCAAATACAATCAGTACTGCGCCTTTCTGTGAAACAAGACTTCCAGATGCATCCACGAAGTAATACAGTTCTGCACTGTAGCAACCTTGGTTTATTATATTTCTTATTCCCACATAGTCCTGCGACAGACCAGCATAATTCAATGTGACTTCTGAAAGGTTACATAGCTCTATGTGGGGTGCAAATTAGTAGTGAAAGTATTGCTGTTTCTCCGCCGTCCCACCTCTTGTGAAGAGAAGCCAAAGCCTACATACTGTTAAAGAGTTGTACTATTCCTCTACTACAGGCATCGCCAACCTGCGGCCCTCCAGATGTTTTGGCCTACAACTCCCATGATCCCTAGCTAACAGGACCAGTGGTCAGGGATGATGGGAATTGTAGTCCAAAACATCTGGAGAGCCCAAGGTTGGGGATGCCTGCTCTACTATCTATAGTGCTCCTTATTGATCTTACAGTTATTAATTTTCCCACCTTAATATTTTTCAATAAAATGAAATGGTGGTCAGCACCTGCATTTGGCCACTAGACTCAGCACTTACCATGTCCTCAAGGCGGCTGGGAGGTTGATGCTGTGCAAGCACACTGGTGGAGCCAATCTTGCACTCCTGCTGGCTGGTGTGTTTGCAAGGCACCAACTGCCTCACTACCTTGCCCTCTCTCTCACAATAAAAACAGTGACTCCATTGTCAGGAGGCCAAGTGAGTACCATCATCCCACCATGCCATTCACTACTGTCCAGGTAGCTCCCATCATACATAGCTATGCCATCACCAGAGTAGGAATGTGCAACTTCATGTTTCCTAAATTTGTTTCGCTAATGTAATTTGAGCACAGATTGCATGCTCAAAAAATTCCACAACAGGTTTTTTGGTTCGGAAGCACAAACTTAATTCAGCACTTACACTTAGTAACCAATAAGAGCTACTCTCCCTCCATAAGAAAAACTGTAAGTACGAATTTACCTTAAAATGTGAAACTGTTCCATTGCTGAAATAGTGAACACAAGACACATTCTTGCATTTTCCACAACAAGTTGTTAAATCCTCTGGAGGTTCATAGACTTCATTCTGAAAAAGTAAAGGATATCATTTCAAATATAGTTCAAATCAGGAATTAAGATTACAAATGTGTATTTTTTATTATAATATTCCATTGAACTCTGTCATAATCATAGTATCTAACAGTACTATTAAATGTATTGTTGTACTTTAAATAAATGTACTGCTGCTATTACTAGGAGACCAGTGTACTTCAATGGCCCTTAGACTTGCATATGGGGAAGGTGGGTTCATGCTGTGGCTCAGCCACTTTGAAATTGATTGTGGATCTTTTCATGTGATCAGCTTTTAGCATGATAAATGTACAGTTCATACACATTTGTTGTGTCCAAGACAGATGCCGTGATACCATAAAACCAGGATAACCTGGTTAATGTCCATCAGTGTTTGAGGCAACAACTTCTTAAGTTCTGCAGAGAAGTCAAGCATGGCTATTAAGTTTTAATTCATGCTGTGGTTTGACTTCTGTTTGCTCATGGCAACTACTCAGCTTAAATAGTGAACTATGTTTGCATTTTCTAACACATTTATGTGTATCACATGCACATTCATGTTTATGCCACTAAAGCATACATTAAATGACTTTCTGAATTCCATATTAGCAAAAACATGAGCTTTTTCACAATTAAATTGTATTTATGCATAGTGCAATATTCCAACACTAATAGCATGATATCCTGTCCTCATAGAAAGGATTGTTGGCTGCATTTACTGTAACAGAATAGCTATGATGATGCTCAGTTTCTTGTTTGTTGTATAGAAGCTCTTCAAGCCTCAACAAACAGATACTATATCAATTGATTCAATAAATGGGGAAATTTTCACCAGGAACAAAATGCACTGTATCCATTGATTAATTTATGTAATCTTCGGTAAATATACTCTACATTTCTGCAGCTTGCTTTGATCCTTGCAACTATTACCTATGCAGAGGAGTTAACTTCTAACAGCAAGTATTTACCTTTGTAGAACAAATCATAGCAGCATTAAAATATCTATTCTTATACCTGAATGCTATCAATGGGTCAACCACTAATCCCAGTTTTCAAATAAGACCTCTTCTTATAAGACATCAGAGATTCTGGGTGGGGAAATTAGTGCAACTGCACTAGTTTCCTTTATTCTTAAAAAAATGATTTACTTTTATTATTCCTATCTGCTGTTCTATTTTACCAGAGAAAACCCAAAGTTAAATTCTAAACTTCTTACAGATTTGCACCTTGCCGCACAATCTATAGTGGATATATTTATCCGATAGTACTTGGTAACAGGATCAACTATGCTTGTGCAGTAGGAAGTGTGGCAAACACCATCAGGTGAGTGTTCAACAATGGACTGTCCTGGATGCAGAACACCTCTCTCGCTGCTCAGGCACACTTTGTCTCTTGCTGGAAGAGATTTCCAAAAACAAAGTACATTGGATAAAGTTAACTGAAATAATCAAAACCGATGACAACTGATGCTTCAAAAGAAGAAAGAAAAGTGAGGACATAATACTTTTAGATCTTCACAAATATCATTTGGCTTATTCGTGAAAGTGAATCAACTGAATCCATTTTTATCTATTTACGACTTTATGTTGGCTCATACTGGTTGCCTCTTAAAAAACCAAAGGGCACATTCATTAAACATATCTGCCCAGCTTTTCTTGAAAGCATAAAAAATATGCAGGGAAATTTACTAAGAATCATTTCCTTAGAATAATGAGAAACTATAGATTTAGAACAATTTATAACTATTATACTAACACTGATTCTTTAATAATAATAATAATAATAATAATAATAATAATAATAATAATAATACTTCCATTCCTTCTACATAATGCTTCCTTGGGAACACAGCAGCACCATATGAAACTGGTTTGTCTTCCACTTCTGCTTCATCATGGTTCATTGTTTCATACAGACAAATGTGTTGATATTAATTATGGCTCATTTGAAATAAGCTATCTTGAAACCAAGCTGGCTTGTTTCAAGCAGGTGATACTTAATGTTAGCTGCTGTGTGCAAGCTTGGATAAAGCAACAAACTGGTTAAGCAAAAGGGGAAGTAAAAGCTTACAAACCTCTGGAAGGGGAGGAGAGTCTGTCCTAAACTATGGTACAGCATGATGTGTGAATGTGACCATAGCCTTGAATTAAATAGGATAAATTAAATGCTTTTCTTCCAACTAAAAATCTTGTATACTTACAACACTTGTACTTAGTGCAGTGACAAACATTTTCTGTGCTGTTCTGGAATTGTTCATCTATAATCAGTTTCTCTCCCTGTCCATAAAAGATGAAAAATACAATTACTATGTCATTAATGTTGCATTTCAATGTCAGTGCTAAGAAGCACAGCTTTTAAATATATATATATTTATTCCACTTGTAATTCTTCATTTTGTTGCTTAGTAATAAAGTACTTTCGAAAAGTGTAACTTAAGCTACACTGGGAAGTAAAAATCTGGTTTCATAGCAATGTTTAGAAATATGGAATGGAAAAGGTAGCCTCTGCCTAGTGACTACTTTATAGTATACATGCTCAGGGAACACAGGCCTAAAAATAATACAATATTTCTTCCTCTCAGACAGTTTACTTTTACCGGTATATGTTCAAACATTAAATATACCACCCAATCTTATAATGATCATTTAAAAGTCTGATTGGATTCATTGCACTTATTCCTAATTATGCACAGGATGTCTTAGTCAACGGGAAATTACATGCAATTCACTGCATACTAAAAGGCAATCAATGTTTGCTAAAAGCAATAGGTGTCATCCATTTCTGATGTTCCACTTGTGCACCAGATTTATGTATCAACAAATGGGTCTTCCCATTCCTCTTCTACCCCAACGCCCTCCCCTCCTAAATGTGCTCTGGAGTTTTGGGGAAGTCCTGCTGTGTCTGCTGGTGTGGTGTTGGATCTCACCCATCATTCCTAATCCTGAGCTACGTGAGCATTTGGATGCTTTCCTGCTTTCACAAACAGAAGCAGATGCTGGATCAAAATACTGCTTCCTTACTGCAAATGTTCATTCCAGGGAACTGAGCAGAAAGTATTCAGGAAACAGAGTTAAGTCATCCTACCACCCAAGGCAGACAAGGTCACATGATGCAGAGGTGTAGTGAATATGTAGCTCCTGTGTTTCCACCCACAACCCCCTTTCTGGCCATATCTGTGCAAGAGGCATGGCACTCTCCCAGAACTGACACGGCCCAAAGAAGAAGTAGGAAGCTATATGCCCCAAGCCCATCAAGCTGAAAAAAGGGTGCAGCTGGATGTCTCCTGCATACTCCTCTGAAAGAACATTTATGATAAGCAACCTGGTTGGTGAGCAGGAGCTACCCAGGAAACAGAGGGATATATGCCCAAGATCAGCCAATTAGGGAGGGACAAATTTATTGCCAGATGCCTTTATGTCCCCAAGGGAGGAGGCTACAGAGGCAGTTGCTGCCCTACTGGAGTGAGCTGAGATATTTAATAATGTTAAAAGACTTTGGCCTCATGCACCTTGGTGATGCAAACACACAGCCAATGGGGCAAAGTGAACATGTTGATTTCCCCTCCTCATCTGGGGTGAAAGGATACAAAAGTGAGTGAGAATTATGAAATCATTCAGTTTTATGAAATCAAACTTTCTGGGCCCTCCTAACATCTAATTTATGGCATGTCTATGTGGGGCTTCCCTTGTGCTTCATCCAGAGGCCGTGGTTAGTGCAGAGTGCTGCAGAACAATTAATGGCAGGAGTGAGGCCTTGTCAGCATGTAACACTTGTGCTCAGAGATTTGCGCTGGTTGCCGATCTGCTACTGGGCCATGTTCAGTGTGTTACCTTTAGTATACAAAGTCCTTGACAACTTGGGACCAGTTTACCTACGAGATTGCCTTGTTCCACATGTGCCCACTCAATTGCTTCACTAGCTGGAACTGGCACTACTCCAGGTGCTATATAATACCCATTCCAACATTGCTTTGAGTCCTACCCTCCAGAGCATGAGAAAACAAGCTTGCTCCACCTTCCATGTGACAGCCTTTAAGATATTTGAAGATGACTATCATATCTCCTCTCAGTCTCCTCTCATTCTTGTTCAACAATATAAATAATGGCAACAAATTCAGTCTATGTCAAATATGACTGGAGTCAAAGATGAACAGCACAATTTGCAGGCAGTTCATTGTATTAGAATAACATTTAAAATGTGTTTTAATAGGATTTCCTCCTTACCAGTTTACACTGAGGCTTAGGAACGGTTTCACATGCACATTCTAAAATGGGGAAGGGAATTGACAGAATAAATGCTTATATACTTTCATGAATGCAAGCAATCAACAGACAAAATTATTTCCTAAAATGATGCAGTTCAACGTTTGCCAGGCATTCCATAAACAAGTCTTGTAGCACCTTAATTACTAGCAGATTTATTGTGGCACACACTTTATGGGCTAGAGCAGGCATTGGCAAACTCGACCCTTCAGATGTTTTGGAAATACAATCCCCACCATCCCTGACCATTGGTCCTGTTAGCTAGGGATGATGGGAGTTGTAGTCCGAAAACAGCTAGACGGCCAAATTTGCCTATGCCTGGACTAGAGTCACTTCATCCCACAAAAGCAGTATCCTCAACAGTCATCCAGTTTCTCTAAAGTTTTATTCCCCTGTGACAGAGCATTCCAATCTTCTCCTTCATTCTCAAAGAATGTTCAAATTTCCTCAGATGTTTAATGGATGTAGGGTTGAGCTTACTTTGTTGTTATGAAGGGGGCATGGGTGGTGCACACATCTTTCCCCCTTTCCATTAAATGCTCTGCAACCTCCCCCGCTGCCCACTCTTCCTGCTCTGAAAAAGCCCCTATCTTAGCTGGGGAGCAGTAACCTTCCTGATCCCCAGCTGAGCTGTGCAAATAAGCTGCACTGTCCCAGCCTGCAAGCACCTGGGTGAAACCACCTCTCTATAAGACATCTCAATTGGCCCACACCATAGTTAGACTACTGATGGCTCCAGACATTGCTAGATTTTCAATATTAATTCAACATTGCCTTTTTATACTGCATGATAAATTGATGTAACCTAATTAAAGGACATTGAAAAGAACTGTACTTACCACATGTACGATATGGACAACACTTTTCTGGGCTCCATACTTCTACCAAGGACATCCCTAATAGACACTTAAATTCAGGACAACGGTAGGTTTCACAAACTGCAAGTTAAAAGTGCAAAGAAAGAAATGGTGTTGAATGTGCAAGCAGGGAGAGCATTTCCAAAACTCATGACCAAAAATAAAATGTTCAACAAAGCATAAAGCACATTCTTCATATATACTTCACACAAAATTTTGTTTATACATTGAATCATAGTTATTTGGTTTAATAAATTAATGACATTTTTAAGAGGCATGGATAGCATCTCTTGGTAATAATTCCATATGCTTATTCTATGACTGCTTTAAAATGATTAGGGTAGATTTAATGAGCTTTTCTCTTAATGAAAATTCTGTATTGCTCATCATTTGCAGCACTGAAAAATCATTGCAAACAATTAAGAAAGCCTCTAGAGAAATCATCAACTCACTACACTGGTAAGCAGGACAACATCTGTCTGTTGTGTTGCCTTCCACAGTAAGCACTTCTCCTTCCTGGCACGCTGGAATTTGATCAGAGCAAATACCACATGCTGATAAAAAGAGAAATATTAAATTATTAGAAAGCACATATACATGCCATTTGTTTTCAGTTTTCTGTAAGTGCAAACATTCTACCTCAAAGGATTGATGAAACTACAATGAAAAGTTGAGCACCACCTAATTTCACTCCTGAATGCAGAACTGTCAACCTTACGGTCTAGTTAGAGAGTCAGTACGAGAATGAGATTGGTGTCGGACTTTTGGCTGCCCCAATCATGTGACTTTGATTGTAAAAAGAAAGAGGTCAAATTGGGTGGAGAAGCTTAATTTAGCTAAGTAGTTTTTTATTCATTGGGAGAAAGACTTTGCACAGCTTAAAAAGGGATCAAGTATAGGTGAAGTATTGCCACAGAAACTAAAGAGCACCCCTGTAACCTCAAACCACTCAGAGGGTGAAGTGCATGCAACAGAATGCTTATTAGTTTTGGATGGGCCTCCAGTTTGGGCTGATAGTGTATAGGATGCTGAATGCACTGGGGGATTTGAGAAGCAGTCTTTCAGGATTGCAGTGGCCACCACAGAAGTGCAGTTGGGCTTTTAGAAACAACTGGAATTCAAAAGATTGGGTGGTGTGGGCCTGCAGGGGGTGGGGGAATTTGAATCAGTTCTGGTTACATTGTATACTTCATGGTAGCTTCTATAAAAGATGTGCCGGCAGGAAAATGGTGCCAGTACACCACTGCATACCGACACATCATTTCTCTCTGTGTAAGGTGTTTTGTTCTATCCCTCAAGTATCCATATTTTGGATATTGTGCAATACAGAATACTGGACTAGGCAGTAGAGCTTCTCTTATACCATTGTGGCATATATTCCTAGACAGTCTTCTTTGCTTACATATTAATCTACAGGCTGTCAATAAGAACTAAATTTGAATACCACAGATATAGGATACACAGCAGGTGCCTTCCACATGGGCAGCAATCAGAGTTTGATCTGCTCGGCAGTTTGGAATCTGTTCCATAGACTCACATTTTGCTGGATCACATTCTGAAACAAACATAATATTCTCATAAAATACATGATATTCCATCCTGAAGTCATGCTCAGGCGGCTTACACTAAATAATAAAATATAACTACATCTTATTTCCTTCTGCGGTGTAACTAGGAATACTGGAGCAAACTGTGAAATATAGGTCTAGCATGTCCTCTATATATGTTGGAGCAAGAGCTTCCACATACCATATTGATACAGTTTCTTCAGTCTTGCCTTCCAAGTATCTAAAAATGGATCTGGGACTAGTGCATGGGAAAATGCTTACAGGGCAAATGAGCACCGCCAAGACCTTCCCAGGCTTGTTTACCTTTTTGTCTCTGTTTCCTTTTTCCTTTGCAACTGCACACGGCACAGGCTACTTTAGCTCTCAATTTTAGGAACAAGTAATTTAACAGGGGCATGTGCAAAGGCAAACATTTCGGTTCCATCCCTCATGGGCAGTGGTGAGCCAAACAGGGCTCTGCTTGGAAGTTGCCATGTTTTGTAGTCCTAAGTCCCTTCCCAGAACAGGGAATGGATGTTCTGAATCAACTGGGGGCAGAGCTAACTAGGGTTTTTAAACATAGTCGGGGAGGGACAGGGGAAGGAAGAGACACTGTGTCCCCTTCTCCCTCCCGGCCTCACAACCAAGAACAGGAGGGTTCAGTCCTTACCCTGTGGGAAATGAACTTGCAAAGGAGCACCCTGTGGCCCACAAGTGGAGGACTCAATCCTACTGGCATCTGCTTCTCAAACACTTCCCTGCAGGGAAGGATCATGCGAAGGGGTACCTTTACTATGCACAGGATTCAGTTCTGCTTAGGTCTGTGTCACCCTGGAGAAATAGACTCCTGCAGACTTGCCTTCCCAATACCCTGCCCCTTGACAACTCAAGATCCAGCATGACCCAATTTGGGACCAGATCTAGGGCTGTCTCTAATTTGGCTGAATCTGATGCCCAGCCCTAATAATAACAGTAAAAAAGGTAAAGGTAAAGGGACCCCTGACCATTAAGTCCAGTTGCGGACGACTCTGGGGTTGCGACGCTCATCCCTCTTTACTGGCCGAGGGAGCTGGCATTTGTCCACAGACAGCTTCCGGGTCATGTGGCCAGCATGACTAAGCCTCTTCTGGCTAACCAGAGCAGCACATAGAAATGCTGTTTACCTTCCCACCGAAGTGGTACCTATTTATCTACTTGCACTTTGACGTGCTTTCAAACTGCTAGGTTGGCAGGAGCTGGGACGGAACAACGGGAGCTCACCCTGTTGCGGGGATTCAAACCTCTGACCTTCCAATCGGCAATCCCTAGGCTCTGTGGTTTAGACCACAGCGCCATCCGCATCCCAATAATAACAGTGGTCAAGGTCAAATATTTCAATAGAGACTCCTTTGCCAGATATTTCAATTCTTCATTCAATACCTACCACAACTGTAGCTAGGACAGCAGGAATCGTCTTGGTAATAGGTTGCCAGTTTCTCTAGGCCCTTGCATTCAGGAATAAATGTTTCACAGAGGCTCTGATTACAAGCTTTTTAGATCACAGCAAAAACAAGAGAAGAATAGGGTTGAATGGCATTAATAAAACTGATTGCATTTGTTGCGTATTACAGAGAGAGAGAGAGAGAGAGAGCGCCTCTAGGGCTGATATTTGTAAATGTTTTGTAAAATCCAAGAAGGCTTCAACTTGCTTTGTTGCTTGTGCCACATTAAACTTTTCTTCAGTGTGCTATGAGAAGCTGTCATACTGCTGTATTCTGTTTATACATAGCTGCACTATGAGGACTTGATATATGGCTCTCAATCTCCATTCCTGTCTTTAATGTTGGCTGATTTTTAAGGTTAAAAGGGGCACACAGTATGCAGTATTCACTTTGCAGTCTTATGTAAAGACAGGGTGGCAAAGTGGCTGGCAGCTGTCAATGAGGTTACCTTCCTAGGTGAGTGCTTTTCCTTTCCAAGAAAAAAGCTAGGCTTAAAAGACAGCAAACTGTGCTAGGAAAAGGAAGAAGCCTTGAAACCTTAATTTTTTAATTAAAAAAATCCAATTCTCATGTTTTAATTAAAACTTTTGAAACCAGTATTGTTCATGGAAACCTCAGAAATAGAGCAGAAAGCAGTGGCGTTGTGATAAACATCTTATTTGTCATAACTCCGCCATCCCCCAAATAATCTCAACCGCTTCCTAACACTACTCCTGCTCATCCACCTCCTAGATCAACATAGCACTTTCTTCCTTGCACAGTATAACCTCAGCACTTGTCAAAATGATGTACCTTATGAAAGCCCACATACTGCTTCCAAACACCTGCAAATTAAGTCATTTTGTGTTAGTTTGCATATATCTTAAATCAAAACTTGACTATAGTTTATAAGATATCGAAAGTCAGTGGTGCTGGTAAGAAAGTGTATATTAAGGATACTTACTACAAACTTTCTGGTGACAACAAGATTGATCATCTGGTACAATTAAAGCTACTTCCCCAAAACGCTGACATTCCAAGTCATTATTTGCTGAGCAGTTGTACTCCACAGGAGCAATGGTCTCATTGTCAACGCATTTGTGCATGCAGCATCCACTATGGGAGGTTTTCCAAATCTCACCCAGTGCATGTGGCACTCCAGAAATGTCTGTACAGGCTAAATTGTTGCCAAAAAAGGGAGGTAATTTATTTATTTTTATAAACGTCTAGATTCTATGACATGTTTATAACTACAGACATAAATAATATATGACCATGGCAGAGAAAAAAATTCTAAATCAATGCTACTTGTCAGGGGTTGGCAAAGCACTGTTTCTCAGGAAACACACCTGAGTCATACTCTCTTTCAGTCTACATTTTCCAGACACAGAATGGACTCCATGAATCTTTTTAAAAATCTGGATGCACACAAACCAACCATCTAAGAGTAATACAAAGAAATGGCTTTTAGACAGATCCCTGAACTGCAGCACTCTGAAAGCAACACTGCTGTTCTTGGGCCTGTTAGGAACTAGTTACATTCATTCTAAGGCCACTGCAGCTCCATGTTCAAAATTGAGTCATCTGAATTCCATCCAGCTGTTCTAATGAGTTATCTGAGGGGAGTAGATTCTGCAGCTTATAGTTATAGGATTGATTTGAAACTTGGTAGTAGGAGAGGTATAATATCTGGGTTAGAAAGGATAAGTGATGGCTTATTTTGAAAAAGTTACGTGTTTGATGGGAGACTTTGGCAAGTCGATGGGTAGTGTGCAATCTTCTTCCACGGGCTTCTGCTGGGGTGCGTTTCTGCTGGGGGAAATTTCTCCAGTTGTACTGTGTGCTTTAGAAAATGGGTTGTAATGTTAGGTTGGGGGACCGACTAGTACGTTGCATTGCCAGGGGCAGCCCTTTCCATTTCACCACCTGAGGCAAAATGGGAATGTGCCGCTCCCCCTTCCGCTGCAGCCTCGCTTACTGGGGTCATGCGGTGGCTTCTGGAGAGATCTTGTCAGAAGCTGCTGCTTCTCCAGCAGGGGCAGGTGGGACACCGTTCCATGGGATTCTGCTGTCTGAAGCAGCTGCCTCAGTCCACCTCATTGGCCTGACAATTACTCTTGAGTTGTGTAACATGTAGTTTTTATTTAAAAGGCATTTTTGTGGCCAATGTTATTTAATGAGATTTCATAAGGGTATTTTGGTGTGTAGTTAGTGCAGGAGCCCTGCACATGGCAAGTCAGCTCCTGGATGTAGGGATACCCTTCTGTATTCGCTAGACATTCATTTATTATTTTTCTCATTTTTGTGCCACCCATTAAAAATAAGCTACCTAGGTACTGTACACATCCTGAGGGTGATCTAGAAACAGAAGTCTGTTTCCATTCATACATATGCTGGGTAGGACCAGAATAATTCATCATTGCTTGTCAAATGATACAAAATTCAATAGCATATTGATACTTACCACACTTCTCTTCAGGGATGCAAAGCGCAGAGTGTACACGGTGAAGGATGGTCCCTTCTGCGCAAACACACCCCTCAGTCAATATTGAACAAGAGTCTGGATCCTGAAGTTCTGGCTCCATATTTTGACAAGTGCTTGGTGTCTCACAGGCAGATATACAGGCCTTATAGTAGAAACCTTCTGGACAGGGAAAGGCTAGCAACATAATAAACACAGTGTTTAACACCGTGATGCTTCTTCGTGTAATATTTTACATGAGCTAATGTTTCATGTGAACTTGTGCAGAAAAACAGTGACAACACTTTTATTCACTGCAAATTAGAAAGTAAAATTAGAGTGGAAAAATACAGTAGAGCTTAAATTTTCACCTGCTCACATGAATCTCCCCTTTCAACCAATTACCCCAACCCAATTATTCCAGACATATCTTTTATCTTGCAAGCACGCAATTAGAACAGCCAGTGGTTGAGGAGCAGATGGCTGAAAAGTTAAGCACTTCCTCCCCTAAATTGCTTTTCTACTCAGAAGTATCCTTTCCAGTGCTGTATTTTTTGCCATGTGTAGTAGAGGTTTGAGATTTTGTACATATTTCTACTGATTTCTCAACATTATTTCTATATAAAGAAGCATGGACTTGAACCTCAGTATTTTGGCTCAAATTCATTGCTTTGTCCCATAGCCTTCTCATCTTGCAGTAATCAAAGGTGCACAGCCTGGGAGTCATTTTGGACTCACAGCTGTCCATGGAGGCACAGGTCCAGGGCAGCTGTCTACCAGCTCCATCTGGTATGCAACCTGAGACCCTACCTGCTCACAGACTGTCTTGCCAGAGTGCTGCATGCCCTGGTTATCTCCCGCTTGGACTACTGCAATGTGCTTTATGTGGGGCTACCTTTGAAGGTGACTCGGAAACTACAACTAATCCAGAATGCGGTGACTGAGAGTGGCTGCTGGGACCATGTAACTCCAGTCCTAAAGGATCTTCACTGGCTCCCAGTATGTTTCCAAGCACAATTAAAAGTGTTGGCACTGACCTTTGAAGACCTAAACGGCCTCGGCCCAGTATACCTGCAGGAGTATCTCCACCCCCATCACTCAGCCTGGATACTGAGGTCCTCCTCCGAGAGCCTTCTCCTGGTTTCCTCACTGCGAGAAGCAAAGTTACAGGGAACCAGGCAGAGGGTCTTCTCGGTAGTGGCTCCCTCCCTGTGGAACACCCTCCCTTCAGATGTCAAGGAGATAAAGAATTACACAACTATTAGAAGCCATTTGAAGGCAGCCCTGTATGAGGAAGTTTTTAATGCATGATGTTTTTATTATTTTTTCTGATATGCTGTAAGCCACCCAGAGTGGCTGAGGAAAACTATTATCATCATCATTATAGCTATTGCCATCAACAGCAAACACAGTGTCTTTGATGTGAAGTACTTACAGCAATAATCAGAATTCCTCCATTCTATACAGATGTTAAATTTGTTACATGTTGCAACATAAGCAGCCAGTGCTACACATGGATTCTGAATGTATTCTTTATCTTGGACCCACATATCACAAAAGGAATCTGGAGAAACCTTAACACAAAAATAAAAGTCTTAACTTAATTACTGGTGGATAACTGGAGGGGGGAAAAGATCATCATTAGGTGTTTGATGCCAAATAGAAGCTGGTGCAGTTTAATGGGTAAAAGACAGAGTCAACACAATTCTAGGAAGCCCCTAATTATAAACTTGCATCTGTGATAAGCTCACTGTGTAGCCAGCCATAAACAAGTGCCTCTCTCTCTTTCTTCCTCAGCCCTCATCCGTAATATGAAGTATAATAATGTGCATGGTGGCTGTAAGAAGAGAGGAAACCTCTAGGTACACAAAAATACAATTTTATTGGGCCCAAAATGTCATCAGGACACAGTAAAACAAAAATGCTTTGTGTTCTCCAACTGGTCACTTCAAGAGATAAAGTTCACATGCAATTAGGTATGGCAAATGTTGGACAATTTCTCTGGTAGTTGAAGAAGCACCTCCAAGATTATGACAAATTATATGTGCTATAAGTAGTCCTCTTAGAGGAGTATACGGTTGACACATCTTTGACATGTCGCTAATGTGCTAATGTTAAACCCAGAAAATAATCACTAGTTGCTAGAGAATATTAGTAGCAGATGATGTGATGGGGGACTGCTCATCCCACCTCTGGACAATCACATCACTGCTGCTTACTGTGAAGTAGAGGTGGAGGGTCAAGGCCACAAGGAAGACTGGTTCTCCTGGCATGTTTGAGCCATGTAAGTATCACTGCCACCTTGCCCTTCCCCCTCTACCTCCTGGTAAGAGCAGTCTTACAATGCTGTCTGTTGCTGGTATTAGTGGAGCATTAAAAAATACGAAAAGCAACCATTTGTTAAATGCTCTAAATTTATTATTTCTGTGCGCTGCTCTGGTTCGCCAGAAGTGACTTAGTCATGCTGGCCACATGACCCGGAAGCTGTATGCTGGCCACATGACCCGGAAGCTGTACGCCGGCTCCCTTGGCCAATAAAGCAAGATGAGCGCCGCAACCCCAGAGTCGGTCACAACCGGACCTAATGGACCCTAACCCTAACCCTTTACCCTTTACCTAATATATGTAGTACAGTACCTGTACTCTGATAAAAGCTCAACAGTTCTGAAGCTACTGTATATGCAGCCTATCATAATTTCTCTGGAATTATTATTGTTGAATAATCACTCGGTTGATATGTGAAATAGGCAAAGTTGTTTGTCAGGGGAACAACCCATAAAATAAATACTTTTGACTCCTTAAATATTAACAAAAACAGATGAATTTAATTCAAACAGAGGATCAAAAGATAACATACGTAAGGATGGCAGCTGCTGAAGGTTTGGTTCAATAACGTGTTTAAACAAAGGGAACAGTCTGTGACTGAACAGTTAGTTTCACGGATTCTCTGTTCTCCAATATACTTCAATGTGTTTGGCACCTGCCAGCTATCTGTGAAAACAACTGAAGCACCCACAGTGCTTACGACGGTCCTGTTGGGTAGCATGAGATCATTTGCTGAGATTCCATCACAGAAGCCTGCACAAGAGTACAATATACAGATTAGCTTATCTCCATGTACATACTATGGTATTTTAGGACCGACATCAGTATTATGCTAATCACAGAGTGGCTGCTTGAAACAGCCTCTGCATAATGACTTTAACCCCATGGCTGTTATATTATGCTGAGCTTGTATTTGCGATTTATGTGAAGAATCTCCACTGTATTAGCAACAGCTGCTGACCAAAATCTCCATATGGCATAGTTTGAGGCCCACCTAATGCCACCTCATGCCAAAATATAGCATGGCGACCGAGTCTCTATATTTTGGCATTGGCACAGGAAAACCTAGACATGGAGGCATTTTAAGCAGCCTCTGTATGATAAACAATACGTGCAAACCAGCCCTAACAGCTGGAACCATCGTGTCATAAAATACCAATCCTGCAAGATCTCTCAAAAGACATATATGGTGCATTAAAACTTTGCACCAAGCTTTCCTCTTGCTGGTTTTATACTGTTTTTAACTTGATTTATGTATTTTGCCTAAGCTGGTTTTACATAAAAAATGTTGCTACCGTGATTTTTTTATAATTAGCTCTGGTGGTTCATTGTGTCTGCTTTGAATTGCACACTTTAATGTCGTCGTATACTGTCCACAGAACTTAGTTATATGGGTGGTATACAAATGTAATAAATATATTAAAAATTAATCAGAATACAGTAAAAATGTACTTAATAAGAATGTAAAAATGGTTAATTAGTCTGATTAATTCTTTATGAAATATCTCATGTTTGGGGGAGAATAATTGTCAATTTGAAAAGTACATTCTGTGTCAACCCCTAATACTATTTAAGGATGTAGGAAGCAGGATTATATTGGGTCCACTCAACAGTTTTTTCCCTAGAAAAATAGGTGTCAGTACTCACCATGAAGTTGTTACAGTAAGTGTCACACTTTTAAACCAAAATAGAGAGGGGTACCGGTACTACGTCCCATTGAGTAGCCCTTGGGGGTACTGGGTTCAGTACTGGTTAGAGTCTAGACTGACTGGCAGTGCCTCCCCAGGGTTTCAGACAGTATTTTTGTCTAAGCTCTGCTTGAGAATGGCAGGCACTGAACCAGGGACCTTTTGCATGCCAAACACATATTCTGTCACTGAACTACCACCCTTCTCTATAACATGCGCAGTCTAGCAGCAGCTGTTTTTACATAGCTGCTTTAGGCCAACTTTCCTTTATTTAAAATGTTCCCTCTTTTATGAAATAGGACTAAACTTCTGGGGTAGGGGTAAACTGCTTTGCAGAAATGCAAGGTGGGTACAGGAAAGATATGAAGCACAGTGAAGTGGATAGCATTTTAATAAGCATCCTATTGTGGCCTTCTAGATTCTAGAATCTATCATAAAATGTCTTGTTCAGTCAAGTTCTGTCTAGCATTTCATTCCTAATCAAGCTTACTTTCAAGTCAGACACATCAACTTCAATGGAATGTATTACCAAATAGAATGTATTACCAAGTAAGTATTTATTTATCTGGATTTTCTAAAGCAAGGCAGCTTTAAGTAAGAAACCATGGTTAAGACATTGGCATATGTGAAGTCCATTAAAGCATTGCCTTTTCTCAATTTATACTTTAAAATTTAAAACTGACTAAGAAAAAATAAATTAGAAACTAGTCAAACTAAAACTCAGAATAAGAACAAATAGCACTAACATTTATTTCAAGCACCTCTTCTCTGTAGGAACATTACTGTTTGCAAGCATTGAAATCTGACTAAGTATCACTGATATTTCATACTGTTGCTACACATATTTGCCCTTTATGAAACTTGGCAAGCTAGCCACTGTAATGATGGACTTTGCATCCAAGCCTTCCAGCAACGATAATTCAAGTGTCAAAGCTAAGATTTATATCAATAGATATCATGCTTCCAAGAGCCTATACCAAACATATCATCCAAGGTTAGAACTTCCAGAAAGAATGAAGCCATGTGCACATACCAAACAGGCTTAAGAGCAATTCCAGCATAACCTTTATGAGCTGTGAGCTTTTTGGTACCCATATATCTGAACTATTTCTGTAACTTGGACTGATTCTAAGTGAATAACTGGTGTTCCAATAAAATGTATGACTAAATATAATGAACCCTAAGGATATGTACAGTGTTTTGAGTTCTACAATGGAAGGGGTGATCCTCCAGACATTCTGCTCCATGAGTGGTTGCAAGGTAGGTCAGATGACTGTACCTTAGTCCCACCAGCTTTGCTTCTGCAAAACTCCAGGTTTGATCATATGCATCTCTATTCAAAAGGATTTCGCAGCATTGTTTTTACTTTTGTTTTTAAGTAACTAATGCATGTTTTATAGGATGGGTGTGCATTTGGGGCTTCCCATAGGCATCTGGTTGGCCATTGTTAGTGCAGGATGCTGAACTAGCTGGGCTATTGGTCTAATCCAGCAGACTTGATTTATGTCACTGCTGTTTTAGTCTTACTGTACTATGAGCTCAACATTGAGGAAAGCTGGTATAAAAATGCAATTAATAAGTAATTAATTCATTATTGACTATGTTCACACCTTTATTCTATTCTCAGTAGCAAAGAAGAATTCTGATCTCCATTATTCCCTTTCCCAGTTTTGTGTGTGTGTGTGTGTGTGTGTGTGTGTGAGTGAGTGTGTGTGTGTGTTTTGGGGAAAATCATGACATTTATTTGAAATTCCACCAATTATTAAAAATTGGACCCTTGTATTACATTCTACTTAGTAACTTCTATGTTAGCATAGAGTAGGCAACAAATCTCTAAGCATTATTTTTTTTCTTTGCTCTATGGAAAGCTCAGTAAGATACATTTTCTCTTTATTGCAGTCCTATTTATTTCCATGTTGCTTCAGCATTCATGCCTCGGTTTCAAATGCTCTAAATTAGGAAGCAAACTTGCCTTATCCACAACTACCTGAAATCTGATCCCCAAGGGATTAAAACCAGCCTGCAGTTTATTGATTGGCAAACCTGGCATTTTCTCTCTCTTCCTGAATCATTTTAATCATTTCAGCAATCAACAGAGTAGCAGCTTCCAAAATAATCATATTTTCATTGTCTGTCTTCTGAATATATTTAACCTTACTATACGTGCTCTAACAAAAGTTGTGAAAAACCAAGTGTGGAGCACTTCCCACATTTACCAGATGTAACATCACAATCTTACTAAAGTTGCTTACCACACAGTCCCATTGCTTTTGGATCACTGGTTGCATTAAGTTCTATTACCATCACCCCAGTGGTATGAAACCACTGAATTTTAGTATTTGTCGGAGTTTCAATAATATACATGAAGCCATTGTCCTCAATCTTAAATCCATATTTTGTAACAGTGGGCCATGCATATCTTGAGTTGACAGCTATCTGGAGAATATACATACTTATTTTAGCAAACAGTAAGATTTAAGCTTTGCCATAAAACTATGTTTTCACAATATTTCACCCAGCCCTCCACAAAACATAAAAATAATTGAAATGAAATTTACATGCACTGTGCTAGTCAAATATTGCCTAATGCAGACCTATACAGCTTGTGTATTTTGCTTATCAGGTGCTTAACAACTTCCCTATTTCTGCAGTCCAAACTAGGTGGCAAAATCAAGTCAACACATGTGCTGCATTTGAGTGGTGGGTCAGGCCTCCAATTTGTGCAGGGATAGAAACTTTTGCAGTGAAAGGGCCACATTCCCTGAGGCGAAACCTTCCAGGGATCACATAATGTATTTTTAATCTACTGTTGGAAGCCGCCCAGAGTGGCTGAGGAAACCTAGCTAGATGGGCGGGGTATAATAAATAAATAAATAAATAAATAAATAAATTATTATTATTATTATTATTATTATTATTATTATTATTATTATTATTATTCCAGTGATGGGTGTGCCAAAAGGAGTTAGAGCCAGACACACTCCGCTCTCCATCTTCCATCCAGAATCTTCCTGCTTTCTATCATGGGAGCATGGTGGTCATTTTGGTTGCCATGATCTCGCCCAATTTCATGCCATGGGGCATGTGTTTTGGGGTGCCGCATTAGATCATGGTCCCCCCAAAGCACTTATTGGGGGGAGAAATCACACAATATCATGGCAACCAAAATGGCTGTCATTCTCACACAATAAGAAACAGGATGTCTCAGTTTTTCTGAGACACTTGTGGAGTATGAAAATCACTAGAGGACAGGCCAGAGGATGACCTGGTGTGACCTGGCAGAAACTTACCAAGTGTGACTTGGTAAAGACTCAAGGGCCATATCAAAAGGCACTGAGAGCCATATCTGGCTCCTAGGCCTGAGGTTTCCTACCCCTGGTCTAATGCCTTCAGGACACTGGGTGAATAAGTGTGTGATTTCTTCAGAGCCAACATGAGATGAACTTCTCAGAAGCTGCTTCACAAGATCATAAAGAATATCATCCCTAAAAATGTAGTACAGGAAGCAGAAAATCAATATGAACAGCACAAAAATTCCTAGTCCTGTTCCAGTTTTACTGCATATGCAGAATGCAAATAATAAAAGGCTGTTACATGTGTCCTCCTCTTGAAAAGTATCAGTTCTATTACTAGAGTCACAATTCTCAACAAAGTTACATGCATGTAAATTCTAGGAATCTAAAATAGAATACTTGAATGAGAATTATAACAGAAGAAATAAACTTTACCTTTCTGTTTAAACGGTCAATGGTAATCTGGTTAGACATATATGTTAAATTTAACATTGCCAGGCACAGCTTAGTAGAGGTTAAAATGCCCTGAATGAAGATAAGAATCAAATCAAAACAACATGTCAGCTTATTCCATGGTTATATGCAACGTACATATATTATACATATACTCAACAGAAAATCTACCCCCAGATAATTGTACCCTCTGCTTTTTTAGAATAGGTTTAAACATTTAAATAGCTGGAAAATGCAAAACTGAGCAGCTCCCATCCTCAAAGCTCCTATACAGTAT
Source organism: Podarcis erhardii (assembly GCF_964252035.2). Classification (NCBI taxonomy): domain Eukaryota; kingdom Metazoa; phylum Chordata; class Lepidosauria; order Squamata; family Lacertidae; genus Podarcis; species Podarcis erhardii. The sequence goes on along the minus strand of NC_138497.1, from coordinate 73,489,081 downwards.
ATCTGAAGGAGCGTCTCCTCCCCCATCGTTCTGCCCGGACACTGAGGTCCAGCTCCGAGGGCCTTCTGGCGGTTCCCTCACTGCGAGAGGCCAAGTTACAGGGAACCAGGCAGAGGGCCTTCTCGGTAGTGGCGCCTGCCCTGTGGAATGCCCTCCCATCAGATGTCAAAGCGATAAACAACTACCTGACATTCAGAAGACATCTGAAGGCAGCCCTGTTCAGGGAAGTTTTTAATATGTGACATTTTAGTGTATTTTTCATCTCTGTTGGAAGCCGCCCAGAGTGGCTGGGGGAACCCAGCCAGATGGGCGGGGTACAAATAATAAATTATTATTATTATTATTATTATTATTATTATTATTATTATACAGTGGTACCTGAGGTTACATACCGTTCAGGTTATATACGCTTCAGGTTACAGACTCCGCTAACTCAGAAATAGTGCTTCAGGTTAAGAACTTTGCTTCAGGATGAGAACAGAAATCATGCTCCGGTGGTGCGGCGGCAGCAGGAGGCCCCATTAGCTAAAGTGGTGCTTCAGGTTAAGAACAGTTTCAGGTTAAGTACGGACCTCTGGAACGAATTAAGTACTTAACCTGAGATACCACTGTATTCTACAGCCTTGAGGATGATGAGAGGTGCATACATAAACCATTCATTGAGTGTGACATTTAAGGTTTGTATAAGAATACAGAAAACAATGTTATCAGTCACATTCCATTAATGCAGGCATAGGCAAACTCACCTCTCCAGATGTTTTGAGACTACACTTCCCCTCATCCCTGACCACTGGTCCTGTTAGCTAGGGATTATGGGAGTTGTAGTTCCAAAACAGCTGGAGGGCCGAGTTTGCCTATGCCTGCATTAATGTGAAACAGCAGAAAATTGCATATTTTTATATGCAGCAGCATAACTGCACTTGTTTATGATCCTTAACATACTCAATAAACAACAAAATTCCACAAGGCCCATTACCATATGAATCTTGCTGCAGTCACTGATGTGGATGCTTATAGTTTGATCTTGAGTTTGGCTGATGATATAGGATGCTTCCTTAAATAAAGCCAAATGGTGCCCATCAAAGGTGATAAAGCTCAGATCAGAGAAGAGTGTGCATCGACCTGATCAAACAAAATAAGGACTTATTTAACTTATTATATGAAACAAACAGCTAACTACTAATCAAGCATTATAAACTGAATCTAAGTCATTAAAATAGCTTGCTTAGTTCCTTTACGTTAGATACAGATCGTTAACATATAAAGGATTGACTGCAATGAAGTCAAAGCAGACCCTTGAAATCAATGATTTAACTTATTCATTATGTATTTATTTCATAACATTTATACACTGCTTGATGTAAAAACCTCAAAGTGGTTTGCAAAAAGATAAAACAATAAAATATAGAAAAAAATCACAACCATTCTTAAAACAGGCATGGTCAAACTTGGCCCTCCAGCTGTTTTGGGACTACATTTCCCATCATTCCTGACCACTGGTTTTGTTAGCTAGGGATGATGGGAGTTGTAGTCCCAAAACAGCTGGAGGGCCGAGTTTGGCTTGCCTGCTTTAAAGCATACAGAAGTTAAAATCCTAAAACATATTAAAATCACCTCAACTTGCTAAGCATCTAGATAGGCTTGCCTAAAGAAGAACCCCTTTTTTTTGCAGGTGCCAAAAAGAGTACAGTGAAGGTGCCTGCTGGATCTCAATAGGAAGTGAGTTCCAAAGTGCAGGTGATGCCACACTAAATAACTGAATACTTACACATGCGGAATGGGTATTATTTGGCAATTGTTGTAGTGCCAATTCTGCCAGTTGCTCAGGGAGGCACATGTGGGCTAAGGCAATCTTGTAGGTAAGTTGTTAAGGGCTTTATGTGCTAATAGTAACACTCTGGACTCAGGTAGCAAATTGGGAACCCGTGCAAATCTCTGAGCCCAGGTGTTATATGCTGACAAGGCCTCTCATGCTGCAATATTCTGCACTAACTGCAGCTTCTGGCTCAAGTACAAGGGAAACCCCACATAGAGCATATTGTAGTAAACTTAGCCAAACACATTGCTCAAACAGGAGTGAGACTCACTCCTGGACACTCTGGAGCCAACCCATTACATAAATTGTGTGAAGCCTCTGCATAACAGATGAATCTGAACTAGTTCCTCTGAAAAAAGATCTTTCAACAATTTTTGTATTTACAGGCATTAAGGGTCGCATGTTTTGCTGCTGGTGTTCTGTCCTAAAAAATAAATAAATCTATTGCTTGTCCTTGGAAACAAAAATTTGCTGTAATGGGATTGTGACTATTCTCTCGTTCTTTGGATTTCCAACATCCCACATAAGTCATTCTGTTTTTCAGTCTACTTCTTTAGTGTACTGTGGTAGGTGATGATGCTTATTTCTTGTTATGAAATTGATACTTAAAAATATTTTCTATCTGCATCATGTCAGCAATGAATAGGCCCATGTATAAATCTCACTATCTGTTCCATTTACACAAATGTTTTAGCATAATCAAACTATCAAAGTAATGCAATTTTAAAATAAATACAGTATGGATAAAACTTACATGCACATTCCCACTTGGGGCAGCATTTATCTCCATTAATCTGAACACCAAATCCAAGAAATCCACAGCTGGGTTGTGTTGCATTGTATGGACAGTTCTGTGATTTGTTAACTTGGATTAGTTGCCCATCTAAGCAAATGTGCTTTATGCACTCATTCTCTGTGATTGGCTAAGACATATTTAGAAAACATAGGTTACTATTCTTATCAAAATATTTTTTTATATATAATATTTTATTTGGATTTTTCAAACATAAATGCAAAAATAAAAAAAACAGTATAACATATATCATAACATCTTTTCATAACATCTTTGGACTCCCTCGCGCCTCCCGCTCCCATTTACATCATTGCCAATTCTTGCCAGCAATTTATCATCTTGTTTACACTCTTATGTCAAATTCATTTAAATATAATCTATAAGTTCTCCAAAAGGTTTATAGTTTTTTCTCAAATTTACTTATCATCTTAATTCTCACTAATTTAGTGGTGCACAATTATTTATGATCTAGCATCCTTTCTTAGCATTCAACCAAATTACAGTATTTTTTTAAATAAATCTTGAATTTCTTCCAATCTTCTTCAACCCTCTCCTCTCCCAGGTCTCGGATTCTGCCAGTCATCTCGGCTAGTTCCATATAGTCCATCAGTTGCATCTGCCACTCTTCCAGTGTGGGTAGTTCTTGAGTCTTCCAGTTCTTAGCGATGAGTATCCTTGCTGCCGTTGTTGCATACATGAAAAATATTCGGTCCTTCTTTAACACCTTCTGGCCGACAATGCCCAGAAGGAAGGCCTCTGGTTTCTTAGGGAAGGTATACTTAAATACCTTTTTCAGCTCATTATATATCATTTCCCAGAAAGCCTTCACTCTAGGGCAGGTCCACCAGAGGTGAAAGAATGTTCCTTCATTTTCTTTACATTTCCAACATTTATTATCAGACAAATGGTATATCTTAGCAAGTTTAACTGGGGTCATGTACCATCTATATATCATTTTCATTACATTTTCCTTCAAAGCATTACATGCAGTGAAGTTCAACCCAGTGGTCCACAACCTTTCCCAGTCCTCAAACATAATATTATACCCAATGTCCTGTGCCCATTTTATCATAGCTGATTTAACCATTTCGTCTTGTGTATTCCATTTTAACAGCAGGTTATACATTCTTGAAAGTACCTTAGTCTTTGGTTCTAACAATTCTGTTTCTAGCTTCGATTTCTCCACCTGGAACCCTAACTTTTTATCATTTTTAAAAACTTCATTAATCTGAGCATAATGTAACCAGTCTCGCACTTTATCCTTGATTTTCTCCAAACTCTGCAATTTCCAGTTGTCTCCATCTTTTTCTAGTATTTCCCAATATTTTGGCCATTTGGCCTCCATATTGGGTCTTTTTCGGGCCTTAGCTTCCAGGGGTGAAAGCCACCTTGGAGTTTTATTCTCCAATAAGTCATTGTATTTTGTCCAGACATTAAATACTGCTTTCCTGACAATATGGTTCTTAAAGGCCTTATTGATCTTAACCTTATCATACCATAAGTATGCATGCCAACCAAAAGCATTGTTAAAACCTTCCAGATCCAGTACGTCAGTGTCCTCGAGAAGTAGCCAATCTTTTAGCCAGCAGAAAGCTGCGGCTTCATAGTACAGCTTTAAGTCTGGCAGCGCAAAGCCCCCTCTTTCTTTCGCATCAGTTAATATTTTAAACTTGATTCTGGGCTTTTTGCCCTGCCAGACAAATTTAGAGATATCTCTCTGCCACTTCCGGAAGCACTCCGTCTTGTCCACAATCTGTAATGTTTGAAACAAAAACAACATTTTTGGCAATACATTCATCTTAATAGCAGCAATTCGGCCTAACAAAGAAAGCTTCAATTTTGTCCAACTGTCCAAGTCTCTCTTAATTTCAGACCAACATTTTTCATAGTTATCCTTAAATAGACTCAGATTTTTTGCTGTTATATTTACCCCTAGGTACTTTACTTTTTTAACCACAGTTAGTTCTGTTTCTCTCTGAAACCGTTCTGACTCTGTATCTGTCAAATTTTTTCCCAACACCTTAGTTTTCTGTTTATTTAGTTTAAATCCCGCCACCCAACCAAAGTCTTGTATCAGTTGCAATACTCTTTTTGTACTAGATTCTGGCTTCTGCAAAGTCAAAACTAGGTCATCTGCAAAGGCTTTAAGTTTATATTGTTTCGCTCCGACCTGAATCCCTTCCACCAACCAGTCCCCTCTGATCATATTCAAGAGCACCTCCAGAACCGAAATAAATAACAGAGGGGAAATCGGGCAGCCTTGTCGTGTTCCTTTTTCAATTTTGAACTCTTCTGTAACCACATTGTTAAATATCAATTTGGCCTTTTGTTCTGAGTATATTGCGTCAATCCCATTCTCAAACCCCCGTCCCACTCCCATTTCTTTTAAATTTCCCTTCATAAATTTCCAGGCCTGGTTAGTACTTGGATGGGAGACTATTCTTATCAAAATAAAGTGATATTCAATAAATAAATATTCACTGAAAACAAGAAGTTCAGTATACCAAACTACTGAATGCCCTTTTCAAGTCAATTCTTGTAGTACCATTAAAAAGCAGAAACATGAAATCTTCCAAATGGCACACAGATCAATGCAAGGAATCAATATAATAAAAAGAAAAAACTGGAAACTGAGGATAGTCATGGAACATTATAAATTTGACATTATAAATTTGACAGTATGGACATATTTAAAGGATTATGTTGCCTTGCTATTTGGGACAAGCGTCTAAAGACCAAAGTTACTCAGGGGATCAGCTACTCAGAATACATAATTTGCATTCTTTCATCAATAATATTTTATACACGGAGAGCAATATTTTATACACGGAGAGCAATGGTCAAAGAGATGCAGATCATGCAGTAAAGGAGATATTCTGTAAAATACCTAGAATTAAAGCATTTGACAACTTAATAATTAAAGCATTTGACAACTTTATAAGCGCAATGTGATATAATAAACTTTGGTTGTGCTAATTGACACTTATGAGTGTTGGCAATACACGTTAACTGCTGAATCAGAGCAAACAACAGCCAGATTTTCTGCCGAAGTCACACCATACACAACCTCCCTTTCATAATTAATTGAACCTGGAGAATAATGTGACAATAATGGCTAGAATATCGTATAGCATAGAGAGGGCTTTTTAAAAAAAGAAAAGAAAAGAAAGATGTTCTGCTAAATACAGATTAGTGGCAAGTATGGCCCTAATAGATTAGCTTATCAATGTATCAATTCTTAATGATAACTAGAATCTGGAATTATATCTTGTAAATTATTTTTGAAACATACAAAGCAATTTCTGGATTAGTGGGGGGATAGTGAGTTTTATAATATGAGCTAAATCTTTGACTTCTTAAATGTAACTTACATTCTACAAGCATATGTATGTCCCAGAATATTGTTGAAAGTTCTCCATCTCTATACCACAATGCAGGCCACTGTGATGAGATGAATTTCATGTCACAAAGTAAGATAAACAGGCAAAAATATGTCACTCCATGAGCAGTTAGGAACCAAGCCACCTTCATTTCATATCCATCAGTAAATGAGACCCAAGAGTTCTATATGATACAGAAATCACTCATATGGTTGGGGGGGGGGAAATTATCTATGGTACTCACTATACATGTTGGCGGTGTTGCTGTTTCTTTAGATGGCATGAAAGCTGCTGCTGTAACTCCTGAGACCATTTCAACAGTGGTTAATCCTGATAAATATGTGGGAACTGGTATGACTCCTGTAGCATTTGGAGGTAGTGGTGGTATCAACAAAGAACTTGATGAAGGTGTGGACATCTCTGTGACAGATGGTTCTTTGGCTATTGTAGTTAGGACAGTAGAACCAAGTGAAGCTGGAGAGGTAGATGAATGTTCAGCGAGCGGATGTGATACAGGAAGCTTTGTAACCACTAATTGCCCATCAGTCTCTGACAATGTGATGCTCTTTGTTTCTAAAGCAATGGAAGGCACTGAAAATAAGGATGTTGTCATGAATTCTTTTATCCCTGCTGTTTTTTCTGCTAATGATTTAGTGACACTCCGTGTTGTGAGACCGCTGATCCCAAGCGGTGCTGACTCAGTCGTAGTTGTTAAATGTGGGGTAGCTGGTGTCACTCTAGACGCAGGGAGCGTGGAACTGAAAGAAATGGTAGAAAGTGGCACTTGCTTAGACAAAACAGAAATCTTCTCTGTGGCACTTTTGCTCATAGATGTAAACGCTGTTGATTGTATTGGTGTTAAAAATGCCACCTCTTGTGAGTCTGTTGGACTCACACCTGTGGTTTCTGGTACTTCCAGTACAAACAATGAAGGAGATGCTGGTTCTGATTCATAAAATAAAGTACTAGATACTGTAAGTGTTTGAGAAGGAGTCAGTGCTTTCTTTGTGGTAGGGAGCTCAAGTTTTGACTTTTCAGTAGGAAACAACTCCACTACTTCTTTTATTGTAGACAATGGCAAACCTGTTTGAGTTACTTTTTTTTCACTTGTTAAAGGAACTTCTGGTGAAAACACTGAAGTAAGTGATACAGTAGAAAGAGGAATCCCTGGTAGTGGAGTATGTTGGAATGTGGAGGGCACTGCAAATTTGGTTGCTGACTCTGTTGTACTAAAAACAATTTGGGGGTGGATACTTGTTCTCAACAGTTCAACTGGAAAATGATAGGCTGCAGTACTTCCCTTGGTTGTTAAGTAATCTTTAGAAGGTGGTGAATAATCAAGTTTTCCTGTCGTTTGGGGGATAAAATGTGGAAGAGTGGATTCTTCTTTCATACGGGAAGAAAACCTTTCCATTGGAGAAGTAGGAACAGATGAGGTAGCCTTGGAAGTTATAGATGGTTGAGCTATCTCAATTAGCTGCCCTGCAGTGGCTGCTGTTTCAGGTATTTTTTGTGTTAATGGGAGAACTGTTTTCTCTGCCAGGTAAAGTGTGGTTGGAAGTGTTGTTAGGGGGAGAGCAACAGAGGAAGAGAGGGTTGATACCACTTTGGTTGATGCTACTTCTTTAATAGTTGATGGCTGGCTGCTCAGTTCAGAGTATGGCAGTAAAGTAGCATCAGTGGCACCTAAAGCTTCTGTTATTGTCAATTCTGGAGCAACTGTGCTTAGCAGCTTTGTAGTAAGAGGAAACTCTGGAAAAAATGATGTAGACTTTGCTGTTATTGGATGGTGAGTATCAGCACTGGTAACCTGCACTTCAGGTGACGATGCCATCAGACTCTTTGCTGTAGAAATGGACACTGGAAGCAAAATAATGGAAGGTTTTTTTGTAGTGGTTTTTTCTGACTCTGCAGTGGCTTTTTCTGACTGTGCTGTGCCAGGGTACAATATCACTCTTTCTGTATCAGTCATAGGATGCAGAAATTCAGTTGTTTGAACTGGTTCAATTTTTTTAGTTACCAATGGAACTAGGACACCCATAGCTGCGGCTTCCTTTGTCAAATCAGATTTTGCTGTTTCCACTTTTGTCACACCAATAGAATAAGGTACAACACTCACTTTTGTAGTTTCCAGGGACGAAGGTGTTCTGTATTCTGTTGATGTTTTATCGGTGACTGATTCTGGCAGAATCGTCATTTTAGAACTTATTTTGGTAGAGAGGGGTGTAACTGTCATAGCGTGTGATGAAGTGGGATACTGGGTATACAGAACAGTCATTGCTTCTGTCACATTTGGTTGAATAAATGGTGAATATGCACTTGTCAATCCTGTCTCTAAAAATTCTTTTGAGTCTATTAAAGTTGGCGAAGTTGTACCAGGCACTCCAGGTAGTTTGGCAGAAGTACTACGTCTTAGAGTCGTAGCTGAATATAAACGAGAAAAAGTACTTGGGGGGTGCATAATGCTTGATGTTGTTTGCGTTATTTCCTTTTTAACAGTAGAAACTGGAAAACCACTTGTATGTGTCGGGACTGTGGTGGTGGGTTGTGTTAGTGCGGGAGGTACTGTAATAAATGTGGTTTTAACTCCTTCTTTGATTAAAGCAACTGTTGTTTTTGTTGTTTCTGACGGAATTGGCTTTCCAACAGGCCTTACTGTTGCTAAAACAGTAGATAAAGAAGAAAACGGAGCTACAGTGATATTTGCATCTGTTACAGTCAGTTGACTTACACCCAGCATTGTTCGGTCTGTTGTTTGATTCACTGTGGGGGCATAGGAAGACATTTCCAAAGATGGCAATGGGGCTTTGGTAAAAAATTGACTTGTTCTTTCCGTCTTTGGTGTTGAAGAAATCTTGCCTTCTGTAATACCTTCAAGTTTTCTTTCTGTTTCCTCTGTTGGGGGAAGTTGAGCACCTGTTACTTTTTTATCCAGTGCTATTTTAGTTGCGGCTGGTGATTTAGCAACTGGAAGCATTGATGGCAGCACAATAATAGGTGAAGTAGAAATTAATTTAATTTCTGATTGAGTTGCTATAGATATAGAAGGGACTGTTGTACTACTTGTCTGTTTACCAGGCAAAGACTCCGTAACTGCCACAGTTGTAGGTGGAGGAACAGCAAAAGGGAGGCTAATATCAGATACTGGGTGTGAAACTACTGGCATTGAGCTGGTACCAAAAGCTGAAAATGTTGAAGCATTTGATGTTGCAGATACGGCTAAAACTGTAATATTTGGCAACAAAAGAGAAGAAAATTTAGTTGGAGTAAATTGCCACTTCAATGCCTGTGTTGTTTCTCTGTCCTTTGATATTGGCCTAGGAGATAATGTTAGTTCTTTACTCAGCATTGTTGCAGAAGTTTGATGAGCCCCAGACGTTGTATGTGTCTTTACAGTGGATGATAGAATTTGAACATCAGCTGTAGGTTCAATGCCTGAAATAAGACAAACATGGGTGCTATTTTCCGGACCTGTAATAATATAGGCTCATACATATGCACCAAAAGGAATAAATGTGAACAACAGTATTAAAGAAACAATTTCCAACTTTAACATGTCTTCTTGGTCAGGAAATTATGTTTTAAAATGGGAAAAACTTGGTTCAATTTTAATGTTTCAAAACCTAATTTGACATCACAAAAATGTAAATGTAATGATTTCTATGACTGCCTATGTATTTTGTGAAGGCTTTGGATAAAAACAACAACTTTTCGCGTATACCAAGTAAGGTAACCTTCAGAATATATGTTCTTATTCCCAGGCAGTTCCTTTTCCAGAGTAACACATATTTCCATATATGTCTACTTCAGTCAGAAGAAAACTAATGGAAGTCATATAGTGGATAGCATGTTGGACTTGGATCCAGTTCCATCCCTGCTCAGCCATGAAGTTACTAGGTAACATTTTTCAGCCTATCCTACTTGACAGGATTGTTTATTGGGAAAATGGGATAACTCTTTGTATGCTATCCTGAGCTTCTTCAAGGAATAGAAGATTTTAAGTATGGTGTATTATGGGGATTGACATGCATTTTCCCCCTAGATCCCTTAGAAAGCTAGCTGTGGCTGATGGACTACAAAAGCAGAATGGAACTAAACTAGCAGGGGAGTTGCAATGGTTAGGAAGAAGTAGGAAGGGGGTGTTATTAGGGCCATGATCGAGATCCTGAACACTGTACAAGATACTGAAAGGAATTGTAGCACTATATTTTGAATTTTCTCTAAACGTAATATGAAATGTGTTCTACGTACAGTCTTCAAAATAGACACATCTTTGAGTGACTTCATCCAGAACCATATGTGAAGGACACATAGGAACACATCCTTCCACTCTAAAAGAGAAAATAATAATGATGATAATGATGATGTAACTATTCACATAACAGCATGTGGAGATGAATAAGAGGGATTGAATAATATCCTTAGGAGCCCAATTGACAAAACACCTGAACAGGAATACTTGCACTTAAATCCTTAGGAGCCCAATTGACAAAACACCTGAACAGGCATACTTGTCTTAGCCTGCACTTCAGTCAAGCTATTTTAAATGCTTGTGAATTACATTATTAATTTCTTAATCATTTAAGATGCAGAAATGTCAGGTTGTTGTCACAGTTTCTGTGATAGGCTTACACTGTGGCTGACCTAATGTGTCATCCTGCTGATTCATGAACAATGTGATGTAACCTTTGGAACAAAAACATATGCTTCTCCAATGATGAATACTTCCATTTAGAACTGGCAGAAAGCCTCTACATGCTTGTACAAAATTGTGTTCCTTGTTTGTTTATACCAACACTGATGGCTCATCAGAACCCTTCCAAAAATTTGCCTTGCATGGAAAAGCTGAGGCAAGAACAGAAGCGATTGGAGAGGTAGTTTTGTCCAGGCCACTAGATATTAAAGGTGTGATTCTAAGTCTCAGAAGTCAATGCCAGTTATTAATAACATCTTTAAGTGGGACTATGCATACAGTCAATGTCATGACCAGTATCCTTTACCTCTTTCATATGAAAAATATCTCTCTTACTCTTGCAGTGAATGCTTGGCCAGTCTAATTACTGCTCAGGACAGCACTCCTACTTTTCTAATACTATAGCTGCTTCCTCCATTACAGCATAATTTTATTCCGTTTAAGTGGGGGAAAGTTCTATTTAGGAGGAAAGATAGGGAGAATGCAACAAGGTATTTTTAGTTGCCATGAGCTGGTATGGCAATTTGGGACCCAGGGGTATGGGAGAGGGGATAACAAACATTAGCTGGGGTAGGCCTCTTGGCCAAGAAGCATTATGAAGTATTGAATGAAGGACAGATGTGCTGGAATGGAAAGAGGCAGCTCAGTCAGATGGACAAATGTTTTTGGCACAGGCGGGAGATAAGTTGCAAAATTACAAACATTAAATTAGAAAATGGTATCACTCCATATTACAACAGGGCTCCTAGTCTGAATTACCAGTATGCCATCAGCATCTTATCTTCCTTCATACAGGATATTCAGACTGAGAGCCCTATTATGTTTTCATATTTGATAAGTTTTTACTTCTGTGCTTCACCTACTATTGTCCACACTGCTGTCTGCCCCCCCCCAACTTGGGCTGAAAAAGTTGTCCCGACTTCTGCTTTGTGCCCTTTCTCTCTTCCGCCCCCCCACCCCCGGCTCAACTGCTAGAAGTATTCCATACAATCTGGAAATTAAAGGTGGTTCCAAGCTGCTGAATATATGTTGTTTTTCTTTTCATTTACAAAGTTGCATTCTCCTGTGTATGTAGAAACTGCACAGTTCTCTATAGATAGACCTGTTACATTTCCAAATTGAGAGGCACTCAGCCCTGACGTTACTATTAGAAAAAATGTTTTTAAAATTAAAAAAAATGTAGATACTTACTTTGGAACAGTTTGACAGCGTTCTGCTAAAGGATCTCTGCATGTTTTGAAACAAGGGCTTGCACAAACATCATAGCGCCACTCACATGTTGAGTGAGCTAGAAATTTAAACTTGGTATCTAGAAATACAATTTAAAAGTTTTAATGTAATGTGTATACACACACATATTCTAGTTTTACTTGGACCTCTATGCATTGAATGATCACTCCTTATTGAACTGATTTTATGTATTCCACAATGAGTGATGCCTAATGTAGACAGTGCTTTGATCCACAGGTATTGGATCATACAGGTTATACAACAGACAAATGTTGGGAAATCTAATGTTTTCAGCAAGAAGAAATCTTATTTTTTAATGACTACAGAAAACATTGGTGGACTTTTCAGTATCTCGTAAGGTAGAGACAGTTTCCCTAAATGTCCTCACATTGCACTTAACTGAAGAGGCTTACATCTCTGGGTGATCCAGTGCTGAGTTCCTTTATGTTTGTCTCAGTTGGAAGGAATGTTTTCATATTACAAACACAGCAACTTAGGTTGCTGATACTATTTATTTATAGTATACAGCAATCCCGGCTGAGTTTCAAGTGCCCGCAAAAGTGCTTTCTTTCTTCGCAAGCAGTAGAGCATTTTAATTCCTAGGAAGTTTTATCTCCAAATGGTTGCATGCTTTGGGGTGGCAGAGTGTGGGCTGTACACAATGCAACATTAAATGGACCAAGTATGGTATTGATACCTCTAAAAAATTTAAAGTAATTCCCAGTGCAATGTTGTGAAAGGGCATTGCACGCACACATGCACACACACAGAGTGAGAGATAAATTTCTTTCCAAGTCATATTTAGAACAGTTTCTCACATTACAATTTTTATTCATGGGAGCTTTCCGACAAGTAAGAAATATCATGTAGCACAGCTCCTAGACTGTACCATTTCAGAGTGCCAGTGTACCATTTTTCGAGTGTACCTTTGTGTAAAAAACATATACACAAGGAAATGTCAAAAATAAAGGAATCCAGCTAGTAATGAGTGAAGTTGCCTATACTCCATTTGTACTAAGCATGACTCATTCATTCATACACGATAATTTAGGATGGGATCATTTAGGCCCATTATACTTGAAGTCCACCATTCCCTTTTCCAAACTTCCTCTTGAGACGAGGGGAGGAGGATGGAATTAGGTAGGCTTTGTGGCAGTGGAGGCTTCCATTTTAAGGTACATGTTGAGACTGGGAAGCATTGGAATCCAATGTGAACTACAAATTGCAGGAATGAATTTGGGGGATTTTGAAAGGGAGTATCTGGCATTTGCTGGAAAATGACAACGAAAATTTTATAAAGTCAGCTGAAATCAGACAAATCTTTCTCTGTCATAATCTTATTGATGACAGCGATTTGAATTCATTTCTTTTATGTACATAATTTCAACTGATACAGTTCTGAGTTCCATTCCTGGATTCTCATGTGAAAAAAGATCTTAGGGAGCAGGGCTCGGAAACATTTGTAAGATATTGGAGAGCTGCTATAAGTCAGGTTTTACAAAACCTACCTAGCTGAAGTGCTATATTTGATTTCTGCTGAGAAATGCTATTTGTGTCACCATGCAACCCTAATTAGCAATTTCCATTCCATTCTTCTTAATTCTGTTTTGGGCGCATTCACTTAATTCATAGCTGGGCATTACACTGCTGTACTGTTTCTGGATGCCTCTGCAGTTAACTCACAACAAAAGAATGATGTGCTATTACTGATCATTCAAGTCATGGCTTTGCACCAGACCAGACACATTTCTCTGTAAAAAAAACTAGCCATGAAATTGAAAAGAAACCTAATGCCATCTGTTAACGTTCAGTCATTTGTTTTCTACATAGTGAATAGCACAATCCTTACTTGATTAGGGAGCAATGCTCTGTACGATGATCATGGCACTTGATATGACAAACAACTCTGAAACTGCAGCTTTATCACTGCATAAATTTGCTTATTATGGATAGAAATAACTATAGCAAAAAAAGTATATATACTATAGTTTGAGGTAAAAAATATGTTGTTGGCTAGATAATAAATCTAAAACAATTCACTTCAATACAATGAAGGTGAGTTGTACAAGGGAACATAGTTCTGTGCGTAGAAGGCTTCCATACAAGGGTCCTCAATATAAAAGAGAAATCAATAGAGGTTAAAATACACAGTACCTAGAATCTAATGCTTTCTGCTGTGTGCCCTTTATTGCAAAATAAATGGGTCATGTTGTCAATGGTTACAGTCCAGCCACATGCTTTGTGGAACACAACAACCAAATTTAAATGATGGAACTTTCACGTAGTTTGTAGACTCAGTTCAACGCTTTTTAAAAAAAAACCCATCAGTTTATGGCTAGACTTAAGTCTATCTCATTTTGGCTCAAGATCCACAAAGCCAGGAAATTAGAAGCTAAGGTGGATGCAGTGACAGTGACTCTTTACTGTATGCTTAATTATAAGAGCTTTCCTCTGTGAATATCCTGTGTGTTCTTTTTTAGTCAATTATGCACAAAACAAATGGATAGGATAATTTCAGTCATTCACAGATTTAAGGAGATGAAATAGTAACCCAAATAATTACAGTAAACATCTCCAGAGAACTACAGCATTATTCTGTTATCAGAATCTGTTATATTGAAGGTGCTCTATCACTATGATATGCATGTTGGTATCTATGGTACACTTATTGCTATCAAGTTGAGAATCTTCACATGACCTTTATTAAACAATGGTTTTCTCTAGGGGTTCTTGGTCTTTAAAAATATTTTAGATATGCTTCAGAGAACATCAAGCCTATTCATGAAGACACTTTTGACCAAGGGGATTTAAAGGAGCAATTATACTATTCCCAATATTTATATTCAGGAATAGCAGTTCCCAGTTAGAAAAGTTCTGCTCTAATATGCAAAGCATTTATGACAGTCAGCAGGAAACCCAATCTGCCTTTGCCTCTGCACTCTAGAACTGGTGTAACTTTTCCATTAACTTAAACAAATGCTGCTATATTTTTAGACCATGTAATTATCCTGCATCAGCAAGTCGGGCCTTGTGAAAGAACACTGGAGAAAGATTCAAGCCCCATGTTTCTTTGCTTATAAAACTCTGAAACCCAAATCCTCGGATGTGGTGATTAATGAAATGCCTCATGATCATTTGATATGATCCCACTTGCTGAGGTAAATTGTTTTAGTTTTCCACTGGCATAGATAGGATTCTTTGGCATGACTGGAAGGCGAGGACTTCACACTTTTAAAAAGATATACAATTCTCAGCTAATGCAGCACTAGGGAAGTCTACTGCAAATCTTAACCTCTTCTTTCCCTCTTAAAGAAAAAAGGCCACAACATTTTTGTTTTGTTTAAACTAAGGTGCATGTTTGTAGCACTTTATATCCTGGTAACAGCAATAGCTTCATGTATCCTGCTCCACTCTTCAGCACCATCATGATTAAAGGAATTTGTCAAGAGGCAACAAGCATTTGGCAGTGACAAATTCTGTCATTTTTTTGTGAAGTTGGAGTGTGCCAGCCAACAGCTGCATTAGGATCTCATCTTAGCATGCCCTCAAATGTAAGCAGATTCACAATGCCACTATTAACACTTTAATTCAATGGCTTGATAACAGGAAACTCTGCATGGCATGCAGTTGGCCCTTTCTGTCATGAAAATCAATGTGCTGGTAACTGTACAACTAGCCTAAGCAGAGCCCCCCCCTCTCTCTCTCTCTCTCTCTCTGCAACATTTCATGTTCTACCCTTTGCTTATAGGGAAAAGAATATTTTAATTATATTAGTATGAGCAGATACCCTATACAATCAGCTCAATAAATGCTGAACAGTTCAGTATTGGACTCTAGATTATTTGTAATAGCTGTAGATGTACTTGAAAGTATCTTCTGTCCTATTGTGAGGGATACCTTTCAACATGTGCAGTGTGAGGATGTGGACAAAATCCTTACAAGTTTAGGTCTGATTCTATGCATGCTTCAGTCTTGCCTTTCTGGGTTAAAAGCTTCCAGATGTTACTAGCTAAGTGGGAATAAGGTCCTTGCAGTTCTAAAATTATCAGATGTAAGACCACTCCCTGGTCTAAAAGTCCTTGTTGGATCCCTCTTGCTTGGACAATTACTGACTAATCTACCTTTTTGGGGCAATGTAACTATGGTAAATGGATGCTGGCAACCCAACTCCAAGAAGTCTTGGATGTTATAGATTCTTTGAACCACTTTCAGGCAGATTTGCTACCCAGATTTGGGACTGATAATGCCTTGGTAAGAGTCCTAGTCTAGCAATGTGACATCTTTCAGTGGCCCTTAATACTATCAACCACATTAATCTTCCAGATTGCCTATCACAGTTGGGACAAGGCAGCATTGTCATTTCCTGGTTCTGTTGCCACACTGAAGGTAAGTTTTAGAATGAGATGCAGATGGGACAGTTGGTCAACTCTTTGGCCACTGGCTTGTAGGGTGCCACAAGAGTCCATATTGTTCTCAGTGCTATTTGACATCTACATGAAGTCTCTGGAAGAGGCTATCCAAATGTTTTGGAGTAGGCAGCAGGGATCATCAATATATTGATGGCACCCAATTCCACCTCCAGATTGGCAGCAAGGAGGAGGCTGGCTGAGCCAGAACTGGGCAGAACACCTCCACTTAATCCAGTGCACAAACACGGATATGGCATTGAAGGAGTGGGGGTAAGATTATTTTGCCAGTTAATCTACATAGGGGGAGCTCTTGATGGTGGTGACAAACTCTACCAAATATTGATCTTTAGGGATGATGCTTTAGGAATGGGTTAAGTGACTGAACTAGTAATGCCAGAAGGACCACAATGAGATTCCAAAATGGACAAGTGGAGACTCCCTAACAAAGAAACTCTTGATGATTCCTAAGTATTAAGTCTCCCAATGACCATAGAATCCCCCCAATGAGTAATTCCTCAGAATGTTCACAAATTCAAGGCCCATGAATAACATCAGCATTAAATTAAATAAGGACTGCAAGGTGCATTCTCTAAGGACTGATCAGAGTGTACATTAGCCTACAAAGTCAACCATCACCTACACATTTCTGTGGACAGGCTCAGTGTTTGAATGGGTAGCTTTCATATCTAAATTAAAATTATTTTGATTCTCGAAGACATCATGTTGCCATAACACCAGTCTATTCCAATTAAAAGTACATATTTTGGACATTTGCCATTACAAGGGTTTCATGGTGCACAGTTAACAATTGGAAATTAAACTGCCAAAAGAATTCTTCCAAAAGAAGCACACTCAGGAAAAATAGTGGGTTTTAGGTTGAGACAGATGACAACGACCACATACTCAAGAGGTAATTAAGAGAACTAACCCAAATAGAGAATATATAGTCAGTAAACAAAAAGCAGCTTATCTGACCTGATTATGTAGTTCAGACCAACAAATAAGAGTTTCAGTGAGAGTAATGGGTTAACACTAAAGAATTTCAGTGCATGTGCCTACAAAACAGCTGGTTGTGAACTTCTGGTCTGCGTGTACATGATCTCATTTTACATTTCAAGCTAGAGAAGAAAAGAGGAAGGGAATGGCGCTTGATTTGTAATAAAGTTGAACATTATATTCCTAGCTGGATGAAGTTATATTCTGAACCTGGTAAAACTAAAGGAACAAGTTTAAACTACAGAAATATCACACTCACAAGCAATTCAGCACCAGGATGCTGTGTTTGAAATTAATCGGGCATTTATGAGAACTCCTATCATGATAAAAGATGATATCATACAAGGGATGCCAAAATCAAGTTTGAAAATGTAGCCACCACAATTCATATTCAAGTACTTACCAACAAGTTTGAAAAGGGTAGCAAGTCTGAATGCCTCAGAGTGGCGATATTTAACAATATTCACAGAAGCAGCAGAAATGTGGATGAAGGCTCCTGGCACTGCAAATGACTCAAAGGAGCTATATCCTGAAAGCCATGTGTTTTTGTGGATGGCAAACGTCGATCTGTTTTGAAAATGTTCACTTCTTTCCCACTTGGCGAGAACCAAGGTATTGTTGGAAGCTAAATGAAGAAAATAATTTGGTCTGTCAGCTGATTCAAATGAAGCCAGGTTTGGATCTGGAAAACAAACAGCAATAACAAAAAATAATTACCTGAGCTGAGCAGAGTTTTTTTGAGTTTTGCCTCCAGCACACTACACTCTGTTGTGACTGTTTCTACACTTTTTAAAAACACAGGCAGGTTCTGCTAGGCTCAGCTTAGCCCAAAGCAACTATACTATCTCAAACTATCTTTAGGCATTGAAGAGAGAGCAAGCCTAGTAGAAGGGACTGTGGGGGTGCCTGTTTAGTTTGATGTTCAAAATCACAGAGTTCTTCCCACTGCTATAAATAAAATTTATTATTATTTATTATTGCAATCACTGTGTTGGGGCATTTCTTATGAAGCAGGCAGCCTTTTCCCCACGTCAAGTTTCCTTGCACCTCAGAATACTAAATTGTGCAGGGAGTCTTTACACACAGAACAGATACCTGCTTCGGGAGTTATTTGCCCATGTGATAACAGCAAAAGTGGTGGAAATCATGTGACTTGTGGGACAAGGCTAAATACTGGGGTGGGGATGTGTCAGATCTGTCTGTCCTGTGAATAACGAAACAGATTGGCTTGATTTGGGGCAGTCTTTCATGCTGTTAAGCTGGATAGCACCATTCACCATTAACAAGGGAGGGTATAGGTGGATCATGATAGCTCTTACACTTACTTTTCTGAAATTTTGCAGGTTTCTTACCTGGGGACACCTTCCTCTTGTCACCAATTTCTAAACCGATTACATATGCCCCCCCCCCAAAAAAAAGCTAGGGGAGGAATGTGATTTCTACTTTCCCAGTCCAAAATAACAGAGTCTGCCTTTGTGGGAGAACTGGTGCAACTATCTTTCTGAAAACTGGTGGGCTTCATCCTCTCAGGAGGGGGTTGCTATATCTTCAGTTTGCATCTAAAAAATATAGTAAAAAAATAAAAAAGACATCAAATAAATAAATAAAGGTTTTCTGCATGAAAACCCCAGGATGACTCAGCCTGAAATCTGGAGTAGCTTCTTTGCCTTCAAATTCTTCTTTGCCTTTTTATGTGAAAAGGAAAAAGCTATAGCTATTTTTAGATCTCCCATAATAGTCAAAAGAGAAAAAAATAACACCTCTGGTTTAAGAGATCAGATCTGGACCAGAATAATGAGTCAAATCAGAATGACAAAGATCAGATCCAAAACAGATCAGGCTGCTTCTAAATGCTATGGATACAAGGCAGAACTTGTGGCCGCTGCACACTCCTGCTAAGTACATGACTGAATAGGGCTATTGTTGTAAACAGAGGAGTTTCTGAAACTATAGACTGAGGAATTTCGAAACACTACATTTTTCAGAGAACATTCTAATTCCATAAGACAAATGGTGTTTAACAAGTTATATTTTTCATTAAACTTGCTCTCCCCAATGCCCAGGAAATACCTCCCACCAAACCCTTATTCACAAAAATATCAAGAAAGCAACATTTGTACTGTAGGTTCTTGTTTTTCAGTTTTTCCCTCATCAATTGGCCACCTTATCCCAGAAAACATGTCCGCAACAAGCAATTCTATGCGTTAGCCATATTTTTACTCTGGAATTTTCAACGGGTCTTCAAAATACAGAGACGCTGAGAGCAGATTTAATTGTAGGGTAAAGTAACGCTCACTAAAAGGGTGACAGAACTGAGACTCAGATGAGCATCTGTTGTTCCAAATATTATTTCACTGTACATTGTGTTATTTTGCTTAAAATAACCATAAAACTACTGTAAAATCAACTGTCCCCCCTCAGGGCTGGATAATGTTTCTTTAAAAATCCTGCAGAGAGAACAAATAATCTCTGTTAAACAGATGTTGTGTGATGCACAGTTCATTACTCGGGAATACTGTCTAATTTTCCAAGATGACAACATTTATTGTGTGAATCATAATTGCACCAAAGGCACTGACATTTTCTTCCATACACACAGTAGCGAGAAAACTAGCAATACCAGTGTAAACTACCAATAGCTAATTCTTGTAACAATTTCATTAAGTTTCAATAAGCATTGGTGAACTCAAAGAGTCACCTCAGACAATGCACATGGAAGGGAGTGAGAGTATACCTGCCCTTCTCTGACCACCTAGCATAATTGCCCCACATGAAGATATAGTGGGACAGCCACATAAAGCCATAACATATAAATAAAGTCTGCATATGTGAACATCCATATGCTAATTTCATGAAGATGATTTCCCGATAAAATCCAGCAATACAGATGTCCACTGAAGGAAAGGGGATGTTTTGCAATCCACTTCACAACTTTGGACAGTAGGTCACTTCAGTTTGGCACTTTGAACTTTCACCTCAGCAGGAACTCAAATAAGAGTTTTGCTTCAGAAGATTCAGTACTTTGTCAGATTGATAATAATGGGCAAATAAACAAATGGCTTTCATTTTCTTATGTTTTATCCAAATTGGATGCCATTTACACAATTTTTAACAATATGCTTCCTTAATCTTTCCTTTATTACACTACTATCTTCTATTAGTTATTTCAATAACAGTTTTAGACTTTGTTTTTTTTTTTTTTAAAGTTCCATTTACTCCACAGACCACATTGGCTTGTTTGCTTTCTCATTTCTAAATAAGGAAGCAAAAACTAATTTTTTTAAAAAAAATTAAATTAAAAAAATGGTTGAAGAAAATAATCTTTGTAAAGTACAAAAAACCACACATTCAATTCTAAAGTGGAGTAGATATCTGGCTAAACAACCATCAAGAAACTCCAAAATCATCTCTCACATCATTCACACATCACTCACTTTTTTTCTGTTATCTGATTGCTTACTCACGCATGTTTTAAAAACTCAAATAATGAAAGGTGGTGTAGGAAGTAATCCTAAAAACCTCTTTACACTTGTGGTTTCCCACTTAACTACAGTCCCACCACCTGCCAACCAACCATAATGTGAACTCAGCTGACCTAACCATTTGTAACTCACTAATTCTACAGCTGGCTGCCTGTTTCCAGACTTCCTCCCATGCTTTTCTACCTCTGTTCCTGCCACAGGGAAGATAAGGACTGCTGGGTCTACAAATTTGTTGATCTGAAAAGCTGAAGTGTCGGACTATTTATAAATCAGCAATCACCTTGTAAAGATCCACTCATTGGATAGAGATTTTGGTAGATAGCCTTCTTGTTGAGAACCTACTGATAGATGTAGAGTGAGGTTTAATGCTCCTTCTACAAAACTTCCTACATTCTGATGCAGCCAGAATCCATGCTGCCTACTAAGGAAGGACTGCCTTGCTGGGGGGGGGGGGGGGAACACTGAAAAAGGATATGAAAATAATACCATTTCCCCATTGTTTGTGTCTGGTACAGTGGTAGCTCGAGTTAAGCACTTAATTCGTTCCAGAGGTCCGTTCTTAACCTGAAACTCTTCTTAACCTGAAGCACCACTTTAGCTAATGGGGCCTCCTGCAGCCACTGCGCCACCAGAGCACGATTTCTGTTCTCATCCTGAAGCAAAGTTCTTAACCTGAAGCACTATTTCTGGGTTAGCGGAGTCTGTAACCTGAAGCATATGTAATCTGAAGTGTATGTAACCTGAGGTACCACTGTACTTGAAAGAAAGATGCATCTGAAATAAGCATTGCCTTTGCTAATTTTCTAGATATTTTGCAGCGACAGTGAGTTTACCATGTGCTTTTGGCTTATACAGTCCCGATGTCAGCATAAAGTGTACTGCATCTCCAGGAGCAATAGCATCTCCTCTTGCTGGAAAAACAGAACCATCCAACAGCTTGGCTCCAATTGCAATTTCTCTGTCCAAGAAGCTGACCAGCTTGTAGGGGCCCTTTCCCAGAACTGTCAAGAGAAGGCAAGGTTACATTTCCTGTTGAATGCCACAAATGCTTGTATCGCACATGTTTATTGGTCAGTTTGTACAGTGGCAAAGAAAACACCACCATCAAATGACATCAGAACTATGAGTCACGTAAAAGCTGTTAGAGATGTGCAATGTTTGCAAGCTCAGCTTCAAAAATGATTTGTTTCAACCTTTTCTCCCTCTGTCAGGAGGAAAGTATCCGCGTTAGAGTTCTTCCCTATGTTAAAGCCCAGTGCTCATATAGATGGGGGGGGGGCCTGAAAACAATCATTTCCACCCCAAACACAAACATTATTATAGTGGGCTGCTAGTGTGTAAATGCATTGGATACCAAAAAATGGAACCAATTCGAGGGCAAGAGTCAGACCCTGCAGGCAGGGAGGGTCACCAAAGGTTTTAAGAAAAGCTTGGGCTTGTGGAAAGATTGTCATCTACCTCCCACAGCTAGTAGGGGCCAAGGGTTGGGCTTGTGCATATCTTAGAGCTACCTTTGGATTTTGGCAATAACATTCTGTTGTTTCTCCTGAGCCTGAAGACCTAAAGGAGAATGGACTTGCTCTGGAGATTTATGTACCCTAAAGGACATTTTATTTGAGCCCCTAGGATCTTTGTGATGAAGAGTTGAAAGGATGGGGCATGGATAATTTGCTTCAGACAGCATGAATCATCTGGGGCTAATTTGTCCCACCCATCCCGCTAACTGTGAAAAAATTTCACAGCACCCCAGATACATATGACAATAGCTAACTTAAGTCCAGCATGCAGACCTTTATCAAATTAAAATGCAGGGGGTGATATCCAATATTAAGTCATATGCTTAGTGGACCCTAATATTATGCAGGGGGTGATATCCAATATTAAGTCATATGCTTAGTGGACCCTAATAGTGGACCCCTAATATTATAGGTGCTCTGAAATAATGGACTAACGTTACTTAGGTCAATACCTAAGTAACGTTAGTCCATTATTTCAGAGCACCTATAATTTATGCAGACATCCCCAAAGATGTTACATGAAAAAAAGGGACCATATCTGATGTACTATTGCAGACCCAGGCTAGCACTGTGATCAGGCCCAGTGCTGTCAACATAATGGCAGTGATACTGGTTTGGGATCCATCATAGACCAGATCAACTCAGCCCCACCCCAGATTCAGCCCCATGCCCAGATTCAGGGAGGAGAGTGTTCCACAGACTCCTGATAGTGGGAGCAGCAACCAATGGACTTCCCACCTGCCTGCATGTTCTGTGAGGAGAAGGGGGGCCAACAGTGGCTGTTTTAGCAGGGAAAGCTGAGCAGAGGAACACCTCCACTCATTCCAAGCTACTGTACTGCAGCCTGCTGTAAAGGGCATTTAGATTGCTCAGTAAGTACTATAAATCAAAATGTATAGTGAATTTTGTAAAAAGCATGCAGCTTATCAATAAAAATTTGCTGCCAGACTATCAGAAGGCAGGATGTAATTGAATATATGCAAAAATGAATATATGCAAAATAATGAATTGGATCCGAATGTCCCTTCCTCTAATAGAAAGTGTCTTCCTCCAATGGGAAACCTGAAGGAAGGACATTTTCCATTGACGGAAGGAAGTATTTGGATCCAACCTAGTATATTCAAGCAATATTGAATCAAAATTCATGGCAACTAAGCATTTCCTATCCCCTTCAGAGGGAAGTGGAGCTGGTACTTAGCACCCATCCTGTCTGGTACACAACAAAAGAAGACTTTAGACCCTCACTGTAGTTTTACTGCACACATTCATATGTTTAGAACAATCTCAATATTATCTGAGGAAAACTCAAAAGAAGTCTTAAAGGAATGGAAAACTAAAACAATTTCAACCTGACTTTTTTAGATCCCCCCCCCATTACCTATGGCTGTAAAGATTGCTTTGGACTCTATAAAAATATATCTAAAATACATAAATATGCCAAACATGGACAGTTTCGTTTTGTACAAGAGAAAGTGATGCGTTGTTGATTTCTTACACCAATAATGAATCCGAATATAGTAATAACAGCTAGGGAGAGACTAACAATTATCAAAGCTTGCAAATTAGCTCCCTCTTGAGGCCCTTCAGGGGAAAAAACACAGAGTATATCTCTGGCAAGTGCACATTACATCTGAACATTTTCTGCTGTGAGTTGGGAAATGCAACTATTTTATTCTATTTTGTTTATTTTCTTACATTTTTATTCCAAGGTGTAGTACTAGTAGTAACAAACAGTGGTACAAATAGTAGTAACTAGTAATTCTAAGATATGGAATCATGATGCAGCAGTATTAGACGGTACAGTATTAAACATGATACTTGATAAAACTTGATAGTAAATATTAGGCAAATAACAGGAGAGGCAGAAGGAGGCAAAATTCTGGATTTGGCCATTCTTGACTGTTTTATGACCATTCCAGGAAAGATGCACCTGTACCAAATCTTGAAGTCATATCCAAGTGGCAAGTGCAGGTCTCTAACTCACAGAAAGCTTTCAAGTGCTGAGGCACACACAGGAGGAACAAGCATGGTAATCTACTACATTCTTTTATTACCTTCATAATCTCCTCTGCCTTAGAAATACTGTTCAGAATGTGAGATATTAGATGGAGAGTGCAGGAGTGCAACTCGCTCTCAAATGTATGGAATAATTATGTGGACCAGATATAAATTTGATCCACATTTGATCCTGGCATACATTTCAAGGTTAATCAGAACCGTACCTGTATGTTTAAACAGTAATGAATGCTGCTTTGATAAAACTAGATATGAAGATGTTATTTTATTAAAAGTGGACAGAAAAATACTGAACTGTTTTATCATCAGTTCCCCATGATTTGCTTACCTTTATTGATATATTCACAATCATACGCTAAAGGAAAGGAAAGGAAACAGTGAGCAATATAAATCTGGAACACAACTGGCAGTATGTTCTGTATACATATGGGCATATTTGCACAATCACATTCCATTTTTATTCAGACTGGGAAGAGAAATTAAGCCTGGCAAATTAATTAAAAACTCACATACTACTGACTAATAAATCTGATACAGAATGAAGTATCAGCTGCAATGAGCAGATGCTTATCCTTGTGTGACCTCTAGTGGATAAGAATAAGCTTGGTCATACATCTTTGTACATCTTTCCTGCAGAGATGAGAAATTGATGTGAATACAACAGCTTTTGCATCTTCTAGAGCAAATGCATAATGCCCAGCTTTGAACTTAACTTTAAAAGACCAGAAAGAAATCTGAATCATTCACACTTCTTGTACTTCTGCTTAAATGGAAAAAAAAGTAGAGCTTTTTGCCTTTCACTCACTACCAGTTGAGAGAATTCTTTAAGCACCAATACTCCTTCAACACAACAATGTCCCACTAAGCCTGGATCTCACTGCAGGGAGGATGGCTCACTTAACTAGGATGACCAGCAGAGATTGAGTGGTTTGTAAATTCTAGAGAAAGACAGCAGAAGAGATAAAATTCTAGACTGCCATGACTCAATAGGAAGCTATAAAAACAGATCCATCCCTGGCACTGGAATTGATTGAAAACCTGGCCTAGGAGTAAAAAGGCTACAGAACAGGGTATCAGTTCAATTTTCTTCTGCAAAAGGAATAGGGAATCCATAAATGCCTAGATTTTCTCACTAGCAAATTAGTAATGCACACATTGCAGTAATTAAAGCTAGGTGCAGACACAAATTATTGCATTCTATTTCAGCATGCAAAGAATATTTAAGCATACTTACGACACAATCTTAGAGATCTCCAGTCTACTGTAACTCCTTGTTGACAACATTGATGTGCATAGGCTGAAACACTTGTGCAGAAACACTCACAATCCCCTCCCTGGTTACAACCACATGTGTCTGTCAAACAGTTTGAATAAAACCAGGTGACATCAACCTGAAGAAGATAATTATTACTGTAACATATCATTACCTACACAAACATTGGCAACCCAATGTGTTTTCAGCACAGAGCCACAGAAATCTAAAAAGCAAGTTCCAAAGGATTCTGGCACGCAGCATTTACTGTTGATTTGTATTAAACAAGTTCATCACTATGTCCTTTCATATATGCCCTGTTGTTTTGCAACATTTGACACTCCCAGCCTTCACAGGTAAGCAAGGCACTGGGCTTTCATAAGAATAGGGACCTAGAGTCCTTCTCCCTACTTCCCTAGTTAGCACTTTTCCAGCTTTGGGAAAGAAATAGGAGGACTCCAGGACCCTGCCAGAGCCTCATGCATCCTTCCCAAAGTTTCTATATTGTAAATAAATATGAACTAATATGTAGAATTTATTGGCCTCCTAGCATTTATATACAACATTTATGATAGTTAAAACTGGCTCAGATTTAACAATGAAATAACCTTTTTCTTTTCTTCCCTGTGCCACAACTTGGTAATACCTTGTTCCTGGCACTATCAATTCATCAGTCAATGATGCTACACCATTGTACTGTGCTATATATTGGTGCTATATGCTGCTATATCTGATCGCTGCAAACATTTCACATTCCACAGTTAAGATTATTCTATGTTGGGAACATCTTCCTTGCAGTTCTAAAAATAGCAGTAACTGGTAGTAACTGCTCAGGATCATGGAATGGGAAGAGAGGAAAATAATTGCTTCACCTAATTGCTTCAGGTGAAGACTGCACACACTGTCAGCACAATGTGATCACTGCCAGCAGGTTTGGAACCTCACCAAGATAACGTAGAAACACTTTTTATGCGAATTGATGTCTTTATATTGGTAGGTGAGCATGCAGTGCCACAATTTGTGTTCAGACACTGGTTGTATGAACTGTCACCCCCACAGGTCAACACAAATTCCGGGTGGGGACTACAAACTCATTAGTGTTCCTGAACCATCAGTCTTACAGGTAGCTATATAGAACCCAGTTAGCATTGTCACTGTGGTTGTTCTTCCTGCCCATCCTAAATGCAACAGACTTTATGATCAAACTGTAAATGCAGGATCAGAGTTCTACATTATTCTAATATGGAATTCAGGAGCTATACATTAAAAACCTTAAGAATTATCATTATGCATGAGTGGCTACTTACCACTGGATGGCAAGACTCAAATATTTCACTTAAGAGTATTCCACATTCTTTCTTGGCAAATGGTTCTCTGAGTGGGTTTAAAATGCATGGATGCCGAATGTCAGAGCTGTCAACACACTGAATCCAAAAGCAAAATAATCAACCAGGAGAACATTTTCTTACAAGCAGTATGGTTTTCTAACTTTTAAAATAACCAAGAAGTGTAACATACACTAGGTTCTCTCTCTCTCTCTCTCTCTCTCTCTCTCTCTCTCTCTCTCTCTCTCTGTGTGTGTGTGTGTAGCACAGCTGTTCTGAACAGCACACTAACTGTCCCCCATGCATAAACACCTATAACCACAGAATAATTCACCATGTCTAACTGTCTATAATATGTATAGAGTATTTTCTTACCAGTCCCTAAAGTAAGATGACTATCAGTATGCTGCCCATTCTGATTTAAACAGTCACCAGGAGTTGGGATATGGACTCATGCAAACACACACACTCACTTACTCACTCACTCTTTAAGAGGCATTGATATACTTCTTCTTTAAAAGCCTACTTTTTTGGTCATGTTGCTCCCCTTATTCCTCCCTGGCCCCATGTACTGAGAGTGGCATATTACTGCTATATGTTTGCCAAAAGGAGTGTGCTGTGGGTTGGAAAATCCAACTTAGGTATCATAAAGCTTCTGAAAGTGCTCTCTATTGTCACTGGGGTTTGAATAAAAACAAAGTTACACAATAGTACAAACAATGTAATACTTTTAAAATTATAGTTTTTAAACCGTTGTTTAGCACTACTATTCAGAACATGAAAGCCAGTAACATACAGTGCAGTTGGTGCTTGATTTTAAATGATAAAGAACTAAGTAGTGAAATAGAATGAGTGACCACTCCAATTATTTACCTCTACAGCTGCCCAGCTACTTCCAAATTCTTGTGCATTTGTTAACTCAAAATTTTCTGGAGTTCTCATTTCATTTATTGTTTTTGAATCAAAATTTCCACATAATCCTGTCAGCACACCCTACAAAGAAGGCAAAGTTATTATGACCAGTTGGTGGCATTTTGTTTTCTAATCAAAAGTCCTATAGAAAAATATCTGTTCCCAAAGGCATATAATCAAGTGCCCAGTAGTGCGCTTCAAATATTCTTAGACTACAACTCTCAATATTTATGACTATGACTATTTATGATACCCTGGATATGGCAATGCTCATTATTTACTACAATATTTCATTTATACAATAAATCTAAGCTTCTTAATATGTTAAATATGTTAAGATTATATGTTATATATATATGAATAATATGTTAAATATACGACTCATTCTAGCCAAAGCCAAACCCTTGGAAATCCCGTTGACTTCAACTGGACTGTTAAGTATAATGCTAAATCTCTCCAAGAAAAATGAATGGGGTTTCAAACTGCTTAACTGTAACTACATCATACTCATAATTAGATGAGGCAATGTGCTCTTACCTGCCACTGAGGTCCTATCTCTACATGAACAGTTGTTCTTTGATCCCACATTACTGTGATGTGTTCATTGGGAAAGTGAACAAGTGTGAAAAAACCAGCTTTCCATATATGCACTTGCTGCAGTTTGTCTAGGTAACTCAATGGACTCTGTTAGGAAAAGCCAGCCCACACATATTTACTTATTCATTTAAAGCATTTTTATACCATTTCATTAATATATATCACAGCAATATAATATCCAGTAGGAAGGCAATAAGTGTACTGAGTACTAGTGGTCAGGTTTAACAAACATAGAATGAAAGCATAGTGTTGTTCATGCATGCCGTAAAGCTATCACAGCAAAGGCCATCATCCAAGAAGTCACAAAGTGATCACAGGGCCTCATCTGCTCATCCCAGTGCATGGGCAGATCTATATGGGAGAAGGCACTTTCTCAAAGTAGGATGCCCCAGCAGCTTGTTACAGGTTATTTATTAAGGGTTTATGTGCTCATGGTGGGTTGCTTCAGCGAACTGCTGCACAGCTGTATTCTGTACCAGCTGCAGCTTTAAGGACAACCCCACATAGAGTGTGTTGCATCAATCCAGTCTCATGGTTATTAATACATGGATCACTGTAAAAGGTAAGATAAAGGACTCCTGGGTGATTAAGTCCAGTCAAAGGTGACTATGGGCTGCTGCGCTCATCACACAGTAAAAGCTTGTGTAAACTACATTTAGAAGAACAAGCACTTCAGTGTCTTCTGAACATCTCTCTAGGTTAATATTATTTAATATATGGGTCTGTTTTTTCAAAAGACGTGACGTCTCTTGGCTTGAAACCATTGTTTAAATTATGCATGCTTAGAGGTTGCTTTGAACCTATGTCTAATGTTCAGGGTCCACTTTGCATTTTCCCTGCATGCTGCTTATCACCTTGCTTGACACACACACACACCAGCACATCCATCATGTGATGTCAGGTGCAAGTATGTGCAGTGCAAAACACAAAGGCACTGAAGGGGGAAATATGTATATGTGTACCAGGGCTGGCTCAAGCACAAGGCAAATTGAGGCAGTAGTCAGGTGTGGGAGAAGAGGGTGGCAAACATTTGTAGGCTTGCAGGGTTGGTGAGCAGAGCAAGCAGGGGCAGCAGTCCCCAGTAAAGTTATACCTATGTGTCTTTTCTTCTTCAGTGCTAGAGCTTACCGGATCTCCAGTGTCATCGTCAAATATTATGAATGATTTTCCAATGTTAATGAAAATATACTTTCTGCAAATGATCCCAGTGTTGAAGCAATTCACGTTTTCTATGATGATCGATATACTAGTAATTGAGGAACTCTGCAGAAGAGGGAAAAAGCAGCTGGTTGCAACTTGTTCACATTTGATGAAAACCTGTCTAACGTGTCCAATTCTCCAGCCACTCTGATCCCACCCCTTAATGATATCTCTCTCTGGCTCTGAAGATAGAACTCACACAGAGATGGCTGGTGAGGTAGTGCAGCAGGTAAAAAAATGCCACTAGTCTTACCTTTTAATGCAAGCTTTATTCAACTTAAAATTTAAAATAAGTAGTATGTTGGTTTTTTAGAAAAAAGCAAAACTTTAAAAAAAAATCCTCAAAGTCTTACCTTAACCAGGTAAACCTTACAATTCCCAATGTAATCAAAGGAAAGTCCATCAAAAGTTCTGTAATGGCGGTCTCCATACGTAGTACACATTGATGGGCAAGGATGAAAAGTGCATTCAAATGACCCATGATAGCAGATGCTGGTGATGGTGGAAAGAAAATCAAGAGATATAATTTCAAAAGTAATCGTAATTATCAATGCACAAATAAGTCTGTTAATCTTCTGTGAAAGCAAAATGCATTGACACTCCTCCTGATCCAGAAATCCAGTTCGGACACAAAGTTGTTGCACATGCAACCAATCCATACATTTCAGTGAGTGGATAAGATGCACATGCATAAAGCAATGTGTATGAGTTCTGCTTCTCGGCCCAGATTGCTGGACCTAACTGAATGCTGCAGTGCCAGACAACAAAAACCTCATAGCATCCCACTTTGGGAAGAATAAAAATGTTTGCAGATTCCATGTGACATTATATAATCATCTGAATTATAATATATTGTAACACTAAACTGAACACATGTAAAGTAAAAACTCAAAATGAAAAGTAGGAAATAAATGAAACTACCTGAAAATATTACAAAAAATCATAGAACTGTATCCAGTTACATAATGGATCACATAACAGATCCATGGAAATAATGGTGATGGCTAACTTGGCTCCATTAATGTCACTGGATCTGCTCTGAGCATGACTTAGTCTGATACAAATAATACAAAATATCAAAAATAAATGCCACATTGAAAAATAGATATACAGTGGTATTGTGAAGGTGTTTGTTTTTTCTAAATCTACACATGTATTTATAAAAATGAAATACAATTAGTCCAATTTCATTAACACATACAGTTATACGTTCACTGGATATCCATTAATAACAAAATCTATTCTTATTCAGTGTGATGTTAGT
This sequence comes from Podarcis erhardii, assembly GCF_964252035.2. NCBI lineage: Eukaryota > Metazoa > Chordata > Lepidosauria > Squamata > Lacertidae > Podarcis > Podarcis erhardii. Next base: position 73,458,199 of record NC_138497.1, on the reverse strand, counting down.
CTAATATCCATTTCAGCATCAACCTGAGATATGAACAATAATCAATAATACATATTTACAATAGGAAGATTCATTACTCGGAGAAACAATGCCCCCATGATTCTGGACAAATAGAAACAATAGAGCATGTGCTTCTCCAGTGCCCATATTATAGACACATCCGAATTAACCTCATCTCCCCACTACTCCATAAGTACCCAGGGCACACAGGACAATCCTATACCTCTCTGCTGCTTTCAGATGCCAACCTTGCTACAACATACAATGTTGCTAGGTTCTGCATAGCAGCATTCAAAATTCATTGGTTGATGACCTGCACCACAAACTAGATTTTATTACACTCATATCAGAGTGCTTTGCAAATTGATAGTCATAGCCTCTTATATACTAACCTTTTATGCTCTTCCACATCCATTTAATGCTCCTAACCCTTCTTTTAGCTTCTTATAGTCTTTTATATATACCTTCTGTTTTAATAATTTTAGCTCTCCAAAACGTTTTACAGATTTTAAATGATTGTACCCAACCCTACTTATGCTGGTCTATGACCGTAATAAAGATTTGATTAATTGATAAATATTTACATTCTACCAAACTCACCTTGAGTATCTTGTAAAACATATTGGGGAAAACATATCACACTATTACAAGCATTCTATTCATGCAAGCTTGCCAGACAAAATTATCCCCCATCCCCCTACACGCTGTTTTGGGAGTTGTTTTGGGAGTTCTCCTGACCCCCTCAAGCCAAATTGGGAGAAGAGGGCACGACGGGTAAGACCCTTTGACCCTTGTGCTGGGCTTTCACTGATAGAGCTTGTTAGGTGAATCCTGCCCACTGAGCTTTCTTCTATAAGCAACGTGGATATTGCTAGCATATTGGTGGGTAATTGGAAGTTTATACTGTGGTGAAGATTCACTTCTTGACAAAATCAGAAAATAAATACTAATGATCTAATTATCCTCTTCCCTGTTATATTATTAATGACTGGGTTTAGACTTCTCAAAGAATACATTATGCTGTTTCAGAATTACAGCAAGCCCTTCATGACATCCTCTACAGGGAACGAATTTTTGTGTGTGCAAACAATTATTGAAAGTTAAAAGTGTACAGGCCTTGGGGACCAAGGGAGGTAACACGGGGTCACTTTACCTTCCTGCCAAGTAGAGATGGCTTGTAAGTCGCTTCACCAGTCGGCCAAAGGGCTACAAATGTCTTCTAGAGCAGATACTGAGAACCTGACAAGAGGCAGAGGCAGTCAGTCAGCACAAGGCTGGATTGGGCAAAGACATCCAGACAAGGCATTGACTAGTGCTGACTGGACCAGCCTAGATTACTTTAGGCCCTATAGAGTTGTGCAGGCCCAGTGGTAACCAGATGGAACAAATTAGCCAAACTGGTCAACAGGGGTTAAGATACTGTTAAGATACAGTGTTGTGGTTGCAACACTCTGTAATACTTCTGCTATCAGTCTAGATAATGGGAAGAAGAGGCATAAGATGGGGTATTATTTCCAAGATTTTAGAAGTCACACATTTGTTTGTTGTATGGAAACACCAGCATATCACTGGTTCAGAAAAATGGGTGGATAGTGAAGGACCTTGCTTAAGAACTGTTGTATGAGTATAAACCACTGTTAAGCAAATGATGCTGTAACAGGATTTGTTTATTTGGGTTTTCGTCCAAATATGAAAAAGGCAAGGAGAAAATAAGGTGATTTATGAAAGGAGACTAAGATACATCTTTAAAATATGTATGTATATTTGGAAGTGGAAACTAATCTAGGAAAGGTAGTTAATATTGTGTTTGGATGTTAAGGGAAAACTATACATTACAGGCTAATTAATGCAATAGTCCCCTATGACTTCGTTTTTAGAAAAAAGTGAAGCAGCTTTGAAAGGAAGTTGTTTGGCAGAAGCAGATGCTTCACAATAATGGTGGAATAGTGTGGTGCGATAGTGTGATTACCTGACCTCCCAGCAGTTGAGTCTCTGCTGCTAACAGGGAGAGAGAAGTGTATGAGCAAGGAGACAGGAATGTCAGCGCAGTGCAAATGAACCAGAAGGAGTGCTAGATTGGCTCTGTCAGTGCATTTGCAATGTTCTCCTTCCCGCCTCCTTGCCTTGTCCCCTCCCTCCAGGTAGGTAGGAGTGACTCTGCTGTCAGAAGGTCAGTTGTCACTGCATCATCTTTCACAGGTGCTTCACCTTTCCCAGACTCCAAATCAGTCCTCTAGAGTTATTACACTGGTTAATTTATAATTTTTACCCATAGCTATCCATCATTTTCCTAATGCATAATTTAGTTATTAAAAACTATTTTAAGATGGATATTTTTTTAAAAAATCACTTAAATGCCAGTATATGCATTTAAATACTGAAATAGGAAAAAAACAAAACAGCAGTTCAGAACCAGAATAGTATAGTTGCATTTATAACATGAGATTTTCTTTTTTAAAGTTTCTACTCACCATGTATGGCAGGAAGAAATTACTTTATCCCCAGGAAAGTACTCTTTGCCTTTCCAAGAACACGGGCATTCATCTGGCTTGAAACATGCGTCACCATGTTTAACAAGGCTATAAAAAACATCAAATAGAAACTCATTGTCAATTATATTTTTACATTTATGTAAATTTGAAGAAACAGTTTGCATGCATATATTCCTGGTTGCCGCTGAATAATTCCACTGAGCATCGGTGGGGGCATATACTTGTGAAACAGAGCACTGATGCCACAGTCACGATCAGACAGGTACCCATGATGTAAGCATTGCTATTACTTTTGCCCTAGTTTTGACACTTGAGGTGTTTAAGAACATGTCTTATTTCTCTGACTGTAAGCCATTTTAACCTATTTTTAATACTGTGTTTTAATGTTGTTACTTGCCCTGAAACCTTAGGATGAAGGGTGGGAAATAATACCTATTATGATTAACAGCTAAAAGTGTTTTAAAATGTGCTCTCCCTCACCAAGAGATATCGTTTCAATTACTCTTTTTCAAAACATTTATTAAACACTGCATTTTGTTGCTGGTTTAACCATCACAGTCACCTAATCTTTTCTGCGATAAAAAAAGAATTTAACAAATTTGCAGTAATAATTCCCCCCCCCCCATCTAGCATCTTCTACAGTCATCTAGAAAAGTCCTCTAGACTAGAAAAAAAGTTAGCCAGCGAACATTTCAAGTATTGGTACTGGATAATTACCGTAGTGCCAGGATAACAAATACATCTTTTTACAAAGTCTTTGGCATGATGACTGTTTTGGTCAATGTCTAGACATAAATGCAACCTAAGATTTCACAGGAGCACTTTTATAAAAAGATGAATCACTCTTTTGTAAACTGTCGAGCAATAATAGCCAAAGCTTTCCTGAGTGTGTTTGCTTTCTCTAATTTTACAAGTTATCTAGAAAATGTTTACCGGGAAAGCAGTAACTTTTTCTGAAAAACAACATTTATATTAAACTTTAAAGCTATAATTTTATTTAAAGCCTGTTGGGAGTTGCTGTACCATTTCAAGTTCTGCGTCACTTTATTGGATGGCTAGTGAACTACAAAGCTGAAAATTCCCACTGGTTTAAGCTACCAACTAAGTAGGCCACATTTGGAGACAAAGAGCATCACTTTGACAAGGTGAGACCAAAGTGCAAGTTTCATGTCTGTAATATTACCCTGCATAAAACAAGTGTTAACAGCTTTCTCTCTTGGAAAGCCAAGCAGCCAGATTGATTACAATGATCTAAGAACTCAAAAAACAAAACAAAATGCCATTTTGACATTTTGGCAGGTGGTCTCCACACCTCAAAATGAATATTGTATAGCTGGAAAAGGTTCAGAAAAGGGCAACCAAAATGATCACGGAGCTGGAACAATTCCCTTATGAGGGAAAATTACAACATATGGGGCATTTTAGTTCAAAAAGTAAGCAAGCAGGGTGGGGGCGGAACATAATATAGGAATATGCTTAATGTGTAGAAAGCACACAGACATAACTTTTTTCTTTCTCTTAATAATGCTAGAACCTTGGCCCAGCTACTGAAGCTGCATGCTGGAAAATTGTAGCTAGACAAGGAGATACCTCTTCACACAGTGCATAATTAGATTATTAAATTCACTACAGTAAGATGTAGTAATGGCCACCAGCTTCAATGACTTTAAAAGGATTTTAGAGAAATTCATGGAGGATATCAATGACTTCTGTGTGCTACCTCCAGTATCAGAGGTGGTATGTCTCTGAATACATACTGCTTGAAAGCACAAGTATGGAATGTGCTATTGCTTCCCATGGACATCTGGACAAGATGGGCCTTTGGTCCAATACAGCATGACTTTTAGGCACTTACTACAAATGACTTTATTTCTATTATATGTCAAGGTTCAATACGATGCCTACAGACCAACTGAAATGATGGACCTTTTTATAGATCCTATTACTGAGCTTAGGCATGATTTAATTTCACTGGCATCTCAATCATATGCCATTTATCAGCCCCTACTATTAGCAGCAGTTACCAACCACACACATGAATGCATGCACAGAACAGAAACTGAAAGGAACAGCGCTGAAGAAAAACATCTCACCTACACTCATCACCAAGGGCCACTTTAGATATTCTGAAGAAGCAATGGCAGAGGAAGAGTATATGATTCTTCCACACATTTCCCTTTAGGAGATAGTCACATTGACCCTCATTAAAATTTTAAAGTAGAAACTTAATATTGACAACTTGGTAAAATGAGACTTTCACATTATTTTTAGTTGATCATAGATCAATCTTATGCCAGCTCAGGAGAAGGCAAGCCTGGATGTTGTTAAAGGCAAGTCATGATAGATTTATAGTAAATTCTGTTTATTACTAAGATCAGCTAAGCGATAAACCTCTACACACCTCCCTATCAGTAAGCCTTACACAATGAAGCTTACTCCCATGCAAATAGGCATAGGCTTGCACTGCAAGTATCAAAGAAATTCTATGGAAAAGCTATTATAGAAAGAATGATTTAGCAACTGGGAGGATGCACACTTAAAATGAAGGTTATTGTCAAGCTTTTGAACTAAATACGTAAAATACCCTTCCTTCAATCCTGCATCATTTTTAAAAGACAAGACAACAGTCCATTTGAATTTATAAAATACACTGCAGATATGCAGACTGTTCATTTTACCCCAAGGACAACAGAAGAGTACTGCTGTCACAAAAGGTGGTTAAAAGAAATTACATTCTGTCTATGTTATTACATTCTGTCTATGTTATTACATTCTGTCTATGTTAACTTCATTAACTGCACAATCCTAATCATGTCTATTTAGAAATAAGGTCTACTGAATTCAGTAGGACTTATTCCCAATTAAGTGGGGTTAGGCTAGCATAATTCTCTCTGGCTATTGATAAGAAACATTCTTGGGCTCCATTAAAATCATTATTTTCTTGTATAAATTAGAAAGTGATGATTTTTCTTTTCTTTTTTAAAGCAAACCTTTCAGGAATTCATTTAAGCTTCTTATAAGTTATTTGATCTGGTATGCCACCTGTTTTACAATGAGAAATATTTTTTCTTTTGAGACGAGAAAAAAGCAAGCAGAATATTCCGAGAACCTTATTTTCATTATTCTTGCAACATTATTCTTGCAAAAATACCATGGACAGTGCCAAAGTTCAGAACTGGAGGAGGGAGGTCCATAATTGTGAACCTAGGCGCACTCAGCTTCTTTTGAGCTGAACACAAGCTCTACTGGAGATTTCCCCAGTGCCATCACTTCCCATCACTGCAAATGCCTCTTTTCATTCCTTCTTTTAACTGACAATATCTTCATTACACTATGGCTGGCATCTGGAACGGCAGTCATACAAGTACCAAGGATCCTGGAAATGTAATTTCTCAGGACATCTGACAGACAGTTTTAAGAACTTAGTAAGGCACCCTGGAAATTTTGATTGATCTGTTAGATTTGTTACCTGCTCTTCACCCAAAGACCCTGACAGGTTATATAAAAAGATGAAATGCATGCATTCACAGTAATAGCAGCAGAGGTGGCGGCATCAGTAAATATCTCACCCTATCCCTCCCAATACCTGGATAAAAAGGCGCATCTTGACCTGCTGGCAAAAGCTGTATAGTGACACTGTAATACATAGCTCAGATGGAAGACACACACAAACACACACTTCCAGTTGCTCCATCTGCACAAGCATTTCAGCTTGCCAAATGGAACAACCCCCATTCTTCTCCCCCTGCATGCCAATTTTGGAGGCGGACACACATGAGGGAAGGGGAAACCCCACTGCACAAGCGGGACTGCTGCTGACAAGGTTGCTTATGTGAATCCCACCCAAATTTTTCATACAGAGATACTGCTTTTAATAAAACGGGCCCTCTGTGGAAAAGATACCCAGTCTGGATGTTTCTATACCAGCCTTAACCAAACTGTTGCCCTCCAAACCTTACCTTACCTCCAAACCATGATGCCTTATTAATAAAGATGTGCAACTGTTTCCATAGTTAAAACAATTCCTGTTTGGGAGGAACTGTTGGGAGTTGTAGTCCCAAACACCCAGAGGGCACCAGATTCATTCCTGAAGATATTGAATGAGTTCTACAATGGGTACAAATGCCCCATGGAAAAGATAACAAAGCTGCACACCTCCACAGGAATAAGAATGGACTGGAGGTTGTTTGATCAACGGAGGCTTTTTAACACTGCTTCGTTGCATGATGCTTGCTTTTTTGATGTCCAGCATATGACAAGATGGGAGGAGGATGAAGCATCCTCTTGCCTCTGCTGCCAAAATAACTTGAGCTAGCCATAGTCATCAAATGTCTTTGACTTCTCAAAAGGCAGAAGGCCATACTACCAAATGTACACTAGGTGCTGAAGTGGCCATAGGTTTTATACTAGTAGGATAAAATTGAACTTGTGTTTGTCTTTACTTACCCCTGAGGACACATGCATCCTGAAAAACAAGGAAGATGTGCCGATATAGTGAGGTTTAGCAGTTGGTTTTCACATGTTCTCTCCCTGCCAAGCTCCATAGTTTGTGGATTACTGCAGTTTACATAGATCTGGTCATCTGGACAGTCATGAACTACAACAAGAGAAGACACACATACATCATACAGTGGTGCCCCGCAAGACAAATGCCTCGCAAGATGAAAAACTCGCTAGACGAAAGGGTTTTCTGTTTTTCGAGTTGCTTCGCAAGACGAATTTCCCTATGGGCTTGCTTTGCAAGACGAAAACGTCTTGCGAGTTTGCTTCCTTTTTCTTAAAACCGTTAACACCTGGGGAATCCGGGCTCCGCAAGATGAAAAAATCGCTAAACGAAAAAACTCGTGGAACGAATTAATTTCGTCTTGCGAGGCACCACTGTATTTAGTTTGCTCTTTACCATAAAACCCAAAGCACCCTCTTTAAAGCTAAAGTCTAGCCAGATTCCTCCATTTTGTATTTATACATTTTGGTTCTACACATCTAATTCTTTAGAGAGTTTTTGTCCCTCTCTCATCACACTAAGAACTCCAGGCAATCTGATGAAACTGACTGGAGGAGAGTCATGGACAACTGAAACTACTTCCTCACACATTTCATCATTAATTTATGGAATTTGCTAAACGAAAAAACTCGCGGAACGAATTAATTTTGTCTTGCGAGGCACCACTGTACAAGGGAATTCTGGATTAAATAACATCTTTATGTTACATACCAATGTTGTTTTCCTCACAGTTCATCATTCCATCTCTGCAGTGGCTGAAACAAAAATGCAAGAAGTCAGGACCATCAGAATCTTCTTGTATAAACTTAAGAAATCTGGTCAGAGTTCTTCAAAGAAAAGAATGGTGCCAGTACTGTACATACATGCTATTTTCCCTCTGATTTCCCTTTTAAGAAACTCTTGCACCAGATTTCCCAGGATTCTTTGGGGGAGGCTATGTGTTTTAAATTGAGTATTAAAAGGTAAAGGGACCCCTGACCATTAGGTCCAGTCGTGGCCGACTCTGGGGTTGCGGCGCTCATCTTGCTTTACTGGCCGAGGGAGCCGGCGTGCAGCTTCCGGGTCATGTGGCCAGCATGACTAAGCCGCTTCTGGCGAACCAGAGCAGCACACGGAATTGATTATTAAAGGTGCTTTAAATCTATGGTGTGGATGTGACCCAAGTCACAAATCAAATTAATATTTCAGACCTCAATACATACAGTATTGAGCAGGTGAAAAAAGATGGGGCCACAAGGGAAGCAGTCTTAAAAATTCATTCTTAGCCCTCCAAAAGCATAGCTAGTGAAGGCCCATACAGACTGTGAGACAGGTCAGCTGCAGGAGCAGAAAGAAAGAATGCAGTGGAAAGGGACAGTGCCATCTTCCCTGTTCTCTCCCTGTGGCTGATCTGTGTTCCCAAGTCAGAAAGGATGGGGGAAACCCAGTGTCTGCTAAACACAGCAGCATAAAATTCTGCCAGATGGTATGCTTGGCAAATCCCACAGAACATTAGAAACTGCCCTTACTGTGGGAATAGCTTACCATTTTCCCAATGATGTGATTATGTTTTCTCCAGGTGAATAGTCAATACCCTGAAAATAGCAGGGACATTCATTTCTATAAAGGGGGGAAAAATAGAAAATTTGTTTCCATGGAAACAACACAGATTCCCCCTGTTATAAAGATGCATTCACTTTAAAAATAGTTATTAACATATTCACAAGTATTCTTGTCAAACACTGTATACTGGAATGCATTCCTATCACTGTACTACCCACAGCCAATAATAAATAACAAATGGCAGAGCCTATGGACAAGCATTTATGTACTGTTTCCCCTTCAGCAGTAATCCATGCTGGTCACAAAATATATTTTCCAAGGAAAACAGAATGAATAGAGCTGTGACAATCAGAAACCTCAATAAATTACCTCACATATTCTCAAGATAATAGAACTGCAGGATGATGCAAATTTGGTAATCTCCAGTAAACTCTGAGCACTAAAAAAATCCACATGGAAACATGGCACAACAGGCTCTTCAGAGCATGAGACAAAAATGGACTTAATCTGCTCATCCATTCCCAGGTGAGGGTGCAGGAATGCTTAGCTCTATCACAGAATTGTGTGTGGTTTCCTATATATACATATGTTTCTCAGCACTGTTGCCTGTTTCTTCACTTGAAGCAAAAGCAGACAGTCTTGGAGGGGCCATTCCAGTGCACTTTCTCATACTTTGAGGCAAAACTGACAGAAAAGTTTGGCCACCCCAATTTTACAACCATCTCATATAAGCATCAACGAACCCTGTATTCCCACTGCTGGCTAAATGCAGCATGTTCCCCACCCCCCCAGCCTCTTTAGTTTTGCAGTTCATTTCATGTCTGAAAGTTAAACCAATTTCTCAGCTAGTCCCTTAAATCTGAAAATATACTTTTACAAAGTGGTTGGTGTCAGCACTACAAATTATACCTACTGTTGCACACATCTGTCAGTTTTGATGTTCAGATACATTCCAAGAGGACAGGTGCAGCCTTCAACACAATCATCACTGCACGTCTCTGGCACAGAGAAAGCTTGGCAGGATCTGCCACAAGTAGATACACAGGTACTGTACTCCTTTGTATCTTCACATGAAAGAGCTAAGCAAATGAAACAGACTTCTCATATTACAAGCCAAACGCATAAAAGGCAATCCACTCTCAAAGGCCTGTAACACATTTCATCCCACACACTGGGATGGTTTCTTGCATGCTTATTTGGAAATAAGTCTCATTGTGTTCAGGGGACTCACTCTCTGGAAAATGTGCACAGAAGTACAACCTAAGCCCAAGTTTAGTTAGCCCTAAATCATATCCCTGTGTATTGCTGGCTGTGAAGTGTTTACACTTTTACTACGCAAAGAAAATTATTTATTTATTTATTTTTTATACAACATTTAGGCCTGAATCTTTTTTCCACTAAGACCCCCTTAGGTTACTTTACACAGCCACCAAGTACTGTAAACTAGACTTGCAAATCACATTGGATCCCACTTAAATGGCTAACTATAACTGTGTCATTTAAACAAGAAAAATAAAAAATAAATGGGGCAAAGTGAGCTTAGTTCGGAGGAGGGAACCAAACAGAAATTTCCCTTAATATATTTAAATAGGAATGGCTTGGACCAAAGGTACCCTTCCACTATTAGTGGAACAAATCATCCAAAAATGGAACAGCTGTTTCCACCCTAGCAGAACATCACTGCATGCACTAGTGGAGGAAGAAGGGTGCGGGGGAGTGCACCGCCCTCGGCAGCGTGATCCAAGTGGGGCGCCATCGCGGCTGCCCCCCCCCCCGCACTGGGCGCCACACCCCCGCCTGCTCCCCCACCCCCCGGTGCCAGAGCATGAAGCTCCACCACTGACTGCATGACCAAATCACCCCAAATACAGAGAAGTTCTTCCATTTGTGCAAGACTTGTACAGGATCTTTTTTCAGATCTTTTTATAGCCTACTATAATCATATACTAGACCATACAACCATCTCCCTGGTTCTGCTTTGCACCATATCTATGTGCTTTTACCTAGCTTGAATGTGTCATTTAGCTGTGATTATGCCCCTTGCTTGCCTGGATGAAACAAGTTGTTGAGGAGGGTGTAGAAACAACTGGTTTTTGCATGGCTGGAATGTAGCATACTGTAAAACAGTAAGAGTCATATTCATTGCTCTGCCCATTTTTGCCTCTGGACCTGCATGTGTGACCCAGAATATTGTTCACAGTGGTTCCCAACCCAGCTTCACAGTTTGGGCTTTCCTCATTACCATGTTTCTCATCTAGTCATGTACCACTTTGATCTACTGTAGCGCACGGTTATTTCAATCTAACCATGTGCATTCAATTTGGATATCCAGCAAATGATTTATCAAATTTAGATTAGTCTTGAAATGTACACAAGATGTCAGACAGCCATTAAATTAATTACATGCTGAACAATAACCTACCACATTCTGGGACGTAACTCCGAAAGTCTATCACCACTCCATATCTGTGGCACAGGTGGGCATAATGGGACAGAGCGGAGCACATGCAGATCTGCCCACATTTACAGGTATCTCTTCTGCACTGTTCAAAGTAGGGGAGAGGACTCAGGTAGGAGAAGCATGGGGCAAAGAGTTCTTTTGTAATGATGCCACAAGCTTCTGTTGCATAAGTGGCTGTTAAAGTAAATGATAATAAAATAACCATGTTAGAGTCTCCAAATTTAATAGCAAAGGCTTTCTTCTGTGGAACAAACATTACTTTTTACAGCTTATCTGATTCAGCCATAGATAAGCCACAGCCAACTGCAGAACTCTACAACTGACTACAGTCATTTTTATGGGAATTTTCCAAGGAAGTCTCAAATAGCAATCACTATTAATATTTCTCTTCAGTTCATCAGATATAAATTTTATTACTATATTTTCAGTAAATAAGGCTCAGTCAGGGTCATGATATTGATTACATATATTATTATCATTGTTTTATATTACTTCTTCTACACAATCCTTGACAATAATGAAGCATGAAATGCATTTTTTGTCAGCTGTACAACTGATCGATGAAAACTCAAACAAAATATAACCAGCTGGCTAAAATGACCTAAAACACAGATATGCTTAATTAGGAATACTAATAAGAATGCCTTTCCACACTCCTTTCAACACACACACAACATCATGCTCAAAGTGGCTTACAACAAAGAGAACAGCAATACATCTCAAAGTCAACAATATCAAAATCAATTTCATAACCAGAATAATAAAACAACATCATTGTAGCAAATGTACCATTGTAGCAAATGTATACACACCAAAAAGAAATCAATACTATGGGTTATTCAGAGTCAGAAATTTCAATGGATCACCACTGAGTAAAAGTTAATTGAATATGACCCTATAAATGCAACAACATTTTGCTGCTGGCAATAGCAGAAACTACAAAGGAGCTTGAAAGTTTCATTTTGGTACTAGAAACATTCCTCCCGTGATGTTGCTCACAATTCCTCTCCTGCAACAGCTTCTTATAATGCTTCCAAACCCATCATCAATATCTGTCTATAATATCATCACACTTACCTGATTGTAGATGAATATCACATGGATCCACTGGTGAATAATCATGCTCAAGACCACAGGCAGATGAAGTTTTCCAGGAATTTCCAAAAAGCTGTGGTGTACTTTCTGGCACGCCTACTGGAGATCTTTCCCCCATTAAAAAAAAAACAAAAAACAAAAAACAAAAAGGATATACTTCAAATATCAAGTACAAACAACAGTAATTCAAAATCACGGTGTTGTCTCATTAATTTCAAGACACTATGTACTGGATTCATTGTGGTTTATTTTATTTTATTTATATCCTGCCCATCTGACTGGGTTACCCCAGCCACTCTGGGCTGCTTCCAACAAATTAAAACACACTAGGGAAAGTCTTCCTCTTATGCATTCTGTATTTTGTACTTCTCTATAAGAAAATACTTATTAAATTAAATATTTGTGGATTAAAATCATTTGAAAGGAAATTTAAGTGGAGCATTCTTGCTCCCAAGAATCAGACCCTTGAAAGTAACAAGATATATAATATTACAAGATCTATCTTCGGGGTTGAATTTCTTCAACATTATTATTATTTAATTAATACTAGGTTTGATAATCAAATTTTATATTTTATTCTTCTAATAAATAGCTACTATGTTTTTCTATACTGTTTGCGGGGGAGAATCAATATTCATGAAGATAGATGTATTTTTTAAAAATGTTAATGATACATACAAAAAATCATCTTGCATATTTCCGTTGAAGGTCCCACAAAGTCCTATGGTATCATCTTTCCATTGAGCATCAGCTTTGAGATAGAGCCTCAAACCCTTCCAGTCATACAGTATTTGTAATCCAATATATGACTTTATTTGCAAAAATACAGAGGAAATTTTCCGTATTTCAAAAGCATCTAGTAGATAAACATTGCAGAAAAGTTGTATTAATAGTAACCTACAATATTCTCAAGAGATCAGGAGTTGCTTTTACTCTTCACAGTGTGTTTAATGTTAGTTGCAAATTAACCTCCTAATCTCTACTTGAATTTAGCCCAAATAAAATTGTTTTGCCGAGATCAAAATATACTCTATTTTACTCATACCATGAGCCCTCATCACCACCACCTTTTGCAAGCCTACCCAGGTGACAGGTGGTGACAGGAGGTTCTCAAGGAAGTCTAGATACTATGAGCACTTTTCAACACCACAATGTATCCTTGTGGGTAGCAGCAGTGGGGGTGCTGATGAAGGGTTGACTGTTAAACTCCCAATGATGGAACTGACAGCAAGATAAGATCTGGAAAGAATCAAGCTAAAATTTGCTAAGTACTTAATTAATGATTTGTTGTTCATTGAAGCCTCCTAAAACTAATTTGTTGCTCAAGCTGATTCAGGCTGAAGATAGCTTGTTCATCAGTAAAAAGGCTTCCTTTATGTATATCACTTAGTTCATCTATCTATCAAGTGTGGGAAACCTTTGGCCTTCCAGATGTGGATGGACTGTAACCCCATCAGGCCAAGCAAGCATGGCCAATGGCCATGGATGATAGGAGTTTTAGTTCAGCAGCATCTGGAGGACCACATCTGATCTACATGGTGAGATGAAAGGGAGTGAATATACAACTAACATATGGTTCCAGGGGTACCATGAGATGATGTAGATATTAGAGGAAGGAAACAGAGGGTTAAGTGAAGCTATAGGAGAAGAAATAAAACCAGAATGATTGACATGATGGAATTAGGGCATGATATGTAGACATAATTTAAATCATAGCATTTTCACTGTAGCTAAGTGTTATTTATTTTACTTACCATCAATATAAGGCAGATTTACTTTGTACTGATCATATACCAAAACATCTCCTGAATGGGTCAGAGTCACTTGCTTCTTGGAATCTTGATTGAGAATAAGACTGACTGACTGGATACATGCTCCATCTTGATTCTAGAAATAAATTGAGGAGTAGCATTGTAAAATAAGCTTGGGATTAAGACCTATTTGCCTTTTGGTAGAATTTGACAGGTGTAGAGCAGGAAAGTATCTCCTGGGAAAGCCACGGGTACACAAAAATCAGTTAATAATTTGCTTGGAGATTTTACAAACCACAAAATGCAGTGCTATGAAAATGAGAACACCCAGTAAGATGAAATTTATAATTTAAGAAGATAAGAATAGCCTGCTGGATCAGGCCAATGGCCATCTAGTCCAGCATCCTGTTCTCACAGTGGCCAACCAGATCCCATGGGAGACCTGCAGGCAGCTCACGAGCACCAGAACACTCTCCCCTCCTGTAGTTTCCAGTAACTGGTATTCAGAAGCGTACTGCTTCCAACTTTGCTAGTGGCAAAGCAAGTTTCAAGACTTGGATAGACGTAAGCTGAGATATATACCCTAGATAAGGTAGAAAAGCCCATACCTGAAAGGTAAAGCACATGCCTTGCACAGTGGAACCTCGGGTTGCAAATGTGATCCGTGAACCCGCAGCGTTTGCAACCCGCAGTGCCGCGTCCGCGTCTGCGTCCGCGCATGATGTGATTCAGCACTTCTGTGCATCCGCAAAGCGCAATTTAGAGTGCATGCGCGAGTGCCAAAACCCGGAAGTAACCCATTCCAGTACTTCTGGGTTTGGCACGTCCATAACCCGAAAACGTGCAACCCGCAGCGATTGCAACCCGAGGTATGACTGTACACAGAAGATCCCATGGTTAATTCTTGGCAGCTACTGCTAAAAAATGGCCAGGTAGCAAGTGAGAGAAAGACTTCTGCCTGAGACCCTGTACTGGTCAGACAGTACTGGAACTAGGTGGACCAATCGTCTGGCCACATACAGCAGCTTCCTATGCCATTTTCAAGATGTCCAATTAAATATAAAAGCAAGCCTTTAAATGTTAACAGCAGTAGATGAATGTGGGAGTATATATTGGCTACATATATCTGTGTGTGCATATGCATATTGTCTAAAATAGGCTCTAAAATTCTGGCAATAATTCTCTGATCCAATGAATTGTTTCTTTCATAACATTGACTCCGCTAACTATCAGCAGCTGCCTTCTCATGAACTGTACCTCACTCATCGCCAGACACTTAATAGAAATTCCTATATTAAAATATCCTTCTCATCATAACTAACCACAAAACCTAGTGATACTGTCATTTGAGACTCAGATAAGGCTAAGCTATGCTGATCACTTGACTGATCCTCTTTCAAAAAGTGTTTAAAGCTAAATTTTACATCATTCCAAACTCACTTGCTGCATGATGATTGCTTTTGTCACCAAACCTGAGGCTCTAAGGGACTGTACTCTTTGTGATTCAATGAGTCGAAAACCTGTTCAGGTGTTATCTGGCTGTTGCTGGAGGTGTTTTTCTTTTTCAGTATAGTAATCTGCTTTATTGCGATAGAGCTCTAGCATTTTAATGAAAATTTCTCAGTAACTCTACAGAAATTCAAGGCTCAGGGGAAAAAATCAAGCTTGAAATAGAGTAATTTATGCTAATGTTTAATTAAAAAAATGCAACATTTCCTTATCTCATAATTTGGTGTTTCTACATAAGACATTTTAAGCAACCGTTTTCAAAGATGACAACTAGAAACCAAGCATTCAATATTATAGTTTATTATATTATTCACAAATCAATGCATCATGGTTGTTGTTAAAAGCACAGTTTAACTGAATCAATCCTTATGAGTCAACGCCTTGTGCCTTGAGATTTTGTAGCTTCAAGTTTTCGTTAGACTGTGTTTGATTAACAACTTAGAAAAGAAAATGCTTGCAAAGTGGCTTTGTTGGAAGAAATAGTGCTTTATTGTATATCCTCACAGAGACACTAACAGGTTATTAAAATGGTATGTGTACAGCTATGGACTCTGTGCAGGCGCTTGGGAGATTATATGCCATTCTAAAACTGCCTTTCTAAGGCACTCTAGATCTTAACAATGAACAGTGTATCCTTTGTTGGACTTGCCATCTGCAAGACGAGTTGAACGTAGAAAACATATTATATTACCATATTATTAAAACATTTTACTGAAGTCAGGGGTAGCTAATACAGTGCCCTCCAGGTGGAATACAACTCTCATCATCCTTGACCATGCTAGCTGTGACTGATGGGAATTGTAATCCACCAACATGTGGACTTCCAAACTGCGGGAGGCAGTGGAAGACAGGAGTGCCTGGAGTGCTCTGGTCCATGGGGTCACGAAGAGTCGGACACGACTAAACGACTAAACAACAACAACAACATGTGGAGAGCACTACAGCGGCTATCCATTACTTAAGTAGAAAACTATAAACTAGATAAAAAACAAGATAAAACTAGATAAAAAGCCAATATTTTCAGAACCTATAAATAGAGATAAAAAGAGAAAACATATATTTTTTACAAAAAAATAAAAAATATATATCAGGTGAAATAATTCTACACCTCCCTTGGCAAAAGGTTTCAGCACTGTACTGTTGACTATTTCTTTACATAACCTCCTGTTACAACACCACAGGCACCATTAGCCAATCAATCCCAGCATTTGACACATGATTTCTGGGGAACAGATTAAAATTGTGCTTACTGGCTTCAGCTTTATATATTTGTTCATTGTTTGAACTAACTAACCGCAATTTTCTGAATGACACAAACACTCGAAAAATTGGCACTACTCACATACTGGCAAAAAGGGTGAAAATTCCCTGCCAATGACAGCTCTGAAAGAAGGACTCCTTCTTTTGGTTTCTATGGAAGCCGCCCAGAGTGGCTGGGGAAACCCAGCCAGATGGGCGGGGTACAAATAGTAAATTATTATTATTATTATTATTATTATTATTATTACTACTACTATTATTATATATTACATCTGCTCTTTTCATAGAACCACCGAAGAATAATAATGAGAATTACCTTACTGGATCAGCCAAAACCTGACTGCTCCAGCATTTAATTTTCAGTAACATCCAGTCTTCCTGCTGTCTACCCTGTAGTGGACGTTAAGGCCCACCCAGGAGCCCCCTTCATATCACAGGGCCATGAGTCAGTGCAGAGAAGGTGTTTTGTAGGCAAAAGTTACAGATTCAATCTCCAGAAAGGCTGGGAGAGATCCCAGTCCAAAGCCTTGGAGAGATGCAGCCAGTAAGTAGAGAAAATACTAATCTAGATGTGGGCCGATGTTCTGTCTCAGTATAAGACAGGAAAGGAAATCACTAGCTCTACGTGGGGCTACCTTTGAAGGTGACCCAGAAACTACAACTAATCCAGAATGCGGCAGCTAGACTGGTGACTGGGAGCGGCCGCCAAGAACATACAACACCGGTCCTAAAAGACATACATTGGCTCCCAGTACGTTTCTGAGCACAATTCAAAGTGTTGGTGCTGACCTTTAAAGCCCTAAGCGGCCTCAGCCCAGTATACCTGAAGGAGAGTCTCCACCCCCATCGTTCAGCCCAGACACTGGGGTCCAGTGCTGAGGGCCTTCTGACGATTCCCTCACTGCGAGAAGTGAGGTTACAGGGAACCAGGCAAAGGGCATGCTCGGTAGTGGCACCCGCCCTGTGGAACGCCCTCCCATCAGATGTTAAATAAACAAACAACTATCTGACTTTTAGAAGACATCTGAAGGCAGCCCTGTTTAGGGAAGTTTTTAATGTCTGATTTTTTACCGTGTTTTTAATATTCTGTTGGGAGCTGCCCAGAGTGGCTGGGGAAACACAGCCGGATTGGCCGGGTATAAGGTAATTAATTAATTAATTATTAAATTATTATTATTATTAAAATAAAGTCATAAGAAAACACATGTGCTATTTGCTATCCACCTTTTGCCCCTGGATATTCAGAGACAGTTAGCTTTTTAAGTTCTTGAGAAATGTCTGCACAGTAATTTCTCATGACACAGATACACATAAACTGAAGGGACCAAACCTTGGACCTTCTACATCCACTGAGCGATGGTCCTTCCCCAAGGAAATTAGAAGTGGATCCAAAGGTAAACTTCCATGAATGGGAGGAATCTTTCAGTGAATGAAAAGTTCCTTCCATTCACCGAAGGGAAACTTATAAACTGAAAGTTTAGTTTAATCTTTTTGATAATGCCAGTTAAGTATCCACACTTGATGCAGCCCAAACATTTTTTCTTACAGTCTTACCTGTCCACAACGAGCATTTTGCAGAGTCACAGCAAATTTTCCAGAGGTGAGGCTTTTTGCCAGAATATACTGGCAAGTGGCTTGAAAAGTATACTTGCGCCCATCAAATGTCATGAAGTGAATATCTCCTGAGACTGAACATTCAGCTAAAAAAAAGGGGGGGGGGATAAAGTGTTTCAATATGTTACCAAAATATTCTGTGCTGCTAATAATATATGATATTAAAGTTGCAATAGTGGACAAAAAGCCTGAAGGAATTAGTCATTACAGTTTGCATTCTTGGAGCTGATAACCCTTTTAAGCATTTATATGCTGCTTTCCAGGTGTAAATAACTAGGAAAGATGGGAAAAATAATCAGACATTAATATTAACACTTGGATCACATGCAATATACCCAGTATAAAATATTTGAATGAAATATCTGAGAACAGACATACCTGGACAGGTAAGGTTTGTGCAAATCCATTTTCCTCCAGCACATGTACTGAAAACAGAAAGAAATATTTGATGTTTTAAGGCTGTTGGCATAGCCCTTATGTGGCAATTGGAAGTAACAGTTGTAGGACTGAAAAGGAAACCTTATAGTGAATGCTTCAATTGATACCAAGTCATGAAACCATGAAAAGGCAGAAGTAGGGGCAGAGCCCAGCACTCTGATTGAAATTATGTCACAAGTCTCAGAATGCAAGATACACCTGGGGAACACTAAGGAAAATGAATGGGCATTTCAATGTTAATGGAGGTTTGACACAGGTCTTAAAGGTTGCCTAATTGCAGACCCATAAAGTGTGTTTAGGTTAAAGTTTTGAATAGACTGCATCAATTCTCAGCCACAAACTAAAAAGCTAAGTAAATCTCTCAAAGAAATGATGCAAACATCCTCCCTATGTTGTGAGGTTCAGCAAGCCTATCACAACCAGCTGACTGCAAGTACAGCATCTTCCTCACCGTCCTGTCAGCACTTATTTAAAAACTCAAGCATAGATTGTATGATAAGGACAAGAGTCTGGGAATTTGCAGCTTGAAACCTTCATGCACCAAAGGCATGCAAAAGAACTGGTCACCATATTTAGTACGCAAAACCATTAAAATTAAGATTATTCCACAAAATTACAAATGGCAAAAGGAAAGAGAAAGCACCTTTCTATGAATGTGTATGCTTTATAAAAGTAAGGACTGGTATATATGCTAAGGCTTATATATTAGACATTGTTTAGGGAATTCGTGCTATATTAAAGGGAACAAATATATGGAATGTTACTAACCAGTTGTTGCATTCTTCATGAACCACAGCACCAGTTCTGTAGACAGATCCGTGATAATCACAGGGGCATTCTGATGGCCTTACACATAATTTGTTTTCATAAATAAGTCCTAAAATGAACATTTGACAATAAGAACAAAATTAGAGCGATATGCTTTGAAAAGGGTCATTAAAAAAACTGCCTAGTACTTCTAGCTAGAAAATGAAGATGTGATAAATTATATTTAAAATCCTTGTGTATGTTTCCTCATTGCATCTTATACTAAAAAGTTTAATGGTATAATAAAAAACAAAGGCAAAACAGAAGGTTAAGATGTATTATGAAACAGTTAAAAGCTGCTTTTGTCATAAAGAAAAAACAACTTGAGTTATAAATAGTTGCAGCCCAATACCAAATATATTTTCACAGAAGTCCATTTGATTTCATAACATACTATCAAGTCAATATAGGGCATGCTATCACTTAGCCTCTCAGCCTATGCCTGTTTTCTAAAATGTCACACCAAGTTTTGTAAGGCTTACTCCCAATAAGTCTGTCCCCAGTGCTATTTAATATCTATACATAGCCATTGGGTGCTGTCATTAGGAGTTTTGGAGCAAGGCTGGATTACTATAATGAGCTCTATGTGGGGCTGCACTTGGGTCTGGTTTGGAAACTCCAGCTGGTGCAGAATGCTGCAGCCAGATTGCTGAGGGGAGCTTCTGGTCAAGAACATGTGACACCATTGTTAAAACAGCTGCACTGTCTGATCATCTGCTACTGAGCCAGGTTCAAAATTTTTGCATTGATTTACAAAGCCCTGAACAACTTGGGTCCAGGATACCTCAGGGATCGCCTGAACCCTTATAATCCAGCTCGTTCATAGAATCTGCTCTGGGGGCTCCTCCAACTCTCTGTAGCAGACTTAGAAAAGGCAGAGAATGTGCATGGGAACAAGAGAAGAGAGGAAAGTTCTATTGCACAAGAGAAAATCCTTGTATTGACAGGAAATGTTAGTTGAATACCACCCATTGCCTCTAGAATGAACCCATCTGGTTTTGTTGACAAATATCCGGAGTGTGACTTAATTACTGTGTCTTGTAGATTGCAGAAAGGCCATAAGCTCCTGAAAGGCCACAACTTCTAACAAAATTCCACACCAAAAACTGCATTACCATCTGGACAATAGCATCCATCAACACAGGGCAGTTCACTGTCAACACAGTGAGTTTTTTGCTGACATGAAACTGGGCAGCAGTCAATGCATTCATTGTAGACAAGATGCTCCTCACATTTAATGACTGAAAAACAGAAGAAATGAAGAAATGTTAAATGATTTAAGCTTCTCCATCCTGGGGTGGAAAATTGATGCTATTTTAATTTAAGCATCTAGTGAAGTGGTCTCCATGCAAAAGCATATACTGGTTAGTCTTAAAGTCTGAACTTACATACAATAGCCAATTAAGGTACAATATTTAAAAATGAGAAAACCTGCAGAAAGGAGAATAAACAATATGCAGAATATTTTGAAGAAGAAGAAGAAGAAGAGTTTGGATTTGATATCCCGCCTTTCACTCCCTTTAAGGAGTCTCAAAGCGGCTAACATTCTCCTTTCCCTTCCTCCCCCACAACAAACACTCTGTGAGGTGAGTGGGGCTGAGAAACTTCAGAGAAGTGTGACTGGCCCAAGGTCACCCAGCAGCTGCATGTGGAGGAGCGGAGACGCGAACCCGGTTCCCCAGATTACGAGACTACCGCTCTTAACCACTACACCACACTGGCTTTGCCAGAAGATAGCATTCTAAAACCTTGTCATTGCATACCACATTCCTTAAATTGTGCCTGCCAGTTGTGGAGAGCTTTTCCTGCTTGAGCACAAGTCCTTGCATACTCAGTTGTGATTCAAGACCCCCCCCCCAGCACCCCCCAAAAATGAAACAGTGACACAGGATTTTAATTTAAGTAATTGGGCAAAATTTAGGCCACAACTTTATTGAATACAGAATGTGAGTGGTATTGGCTTAGGCATTGGCATCATCACAGGGAATCCCATAAAGGATGAACACCACCAGAGGGTGTACCGCCAGAGTGTCCTGACTGGTGCTGGCCCCTGGTGTCACTGTGGGGTCCTGGTATGGCCCTAGCCCCCTCCGCAGGGGTTTCGGCCAAGACCCACGCCAATCCCTAGATTTCTTTAACGGAATACCCTTGAACTTGGAGGGGCAGGTGATGGCCCCTCCTCCCCTCCCCATGATTGCTGATCCAATGCCTAACCTTACAAAGTTGTGACGATTGCTACAGTGGTAGCTGAAAATCAAATGGCCCTGCGAATTTGCCAGATGGAAAAATTCCTACCAGGCCCCCGTTACAAAACAGGCAGCCAACAAAGTCCAAAGCAAGGCCAGATGAACCTATATTTAAAAATGAGAAAACCGGCAGAAAGGGGAATAAACGATATGCATAATATTTTGCCAGAAGACAACATTCTAAAACCTTGTCATTGCATACCACATTCCTTAAATTGGGCCCGCCAGTTGTGGAGAGGTTTTCCCGCTTGAGCACAAGTCCTTGCATACTCAGTTAATGCTCGACACAAAGTTGCATTATCAGCTCCTGACCTTAACACAAAAATAAAATAAAATTGACACAGCCTTATTTTCACTGTTCTAATTAACCACAGTTTAGGACTGGGACAACACATAAAACTGCTGTTAAGCTAAAACAGAAGTGGAAGCTGCCAATCCCTTCCTTGCAGCTAAACAAAGAGTAGAGGCAATGATTGCATTTGAGTACAAGTCTTGCCGAGGCTTGTTTCCATAGCACTAAGCCATGGTTTACTGCTAAATTATACCAATGATGAACATTCAAAATGCATATAATGTTTAAATCAATAAATATTTGGCCTTAACTCTACTGCCACTCATTCTATTATAACTAGAAGTGGTACCACAAAGGACAATCAAAAACAGTGAAAAGAGAAGCAGGCCCCAAAAAAGAGATGTATTTAATTTTTGCAGAAACTTAATGGCCAGAATTCCAAGAACCCCATTCCCACAGCTACCATGGTACCTTATGCACATTAAAAAACTACTCCTAAAGATACTGCTTGGTATGGCATTCATCAGTATGAAGTGCTGCAACTAGAAGCTGAAAATCAGCACAGTCCCATCCATACCAAGAAGTGTTTTAAGTGGACCTATCTGAATCCCAGCCACTGACTGCTAATTCGGGACTTCTCAAACCAAGACACTTACATGCATAGATCATTTGTGCAGCTGGCCATGAAAGGAAATGGGCTCACAAATTCATGGCACTCTTTGAAGGGGCTCTGGAGCAGAATGCTGCAGAATGCATACGTCCTCTGAAAACACACAAAGAATTAGTGTGAAGGAAGAAGCTTTCTTAAAAAATGCTTTTAAAAAAACAAAAATAGTCTAGAAACTAGATCATCTGATAAGTATCCAGCCTTTGATTTTGAATCCAAAGTCTGACAGCAATGGTCCTAGAAAGATTGGCAAGGCTGCAAAGATGTTGCTGAGTAGGAGGCTTGCACAAGGGGGATTGGGTTTTTTATTATTTCCATGTCATGCTGCAGGTTCCTATGTCACATCTCACTCTGTGCCAGAGAGCCTACAAGGCACCCCCAAACTCAGCCCTCCAGATGCTTTGGGACTACAATTCCCATCATCCCTGACCACTGGTCCTGCTAGCTAGGGATGATGGGAGTTGTAGTCCCAAAACATCTGGAGGGCCGAGTTTGCGGGTGCCTGGCCTAGCCAGTCCTTAAGAGTGGATTTCCAGGGAGGTGCAGGGTGTTATATAGGGAAGGCAGGAATGCCATGATCCATGAATGGAGTACCATTCCATCTACATGTTTTAGTTGAAGAGGCAGCATTGTGAATTCATATTTTATCTAGCATGTGAATTGTTTATATTTTAGGTTTCAAATGAGGTCTATCAGATTCAACACAGATGTATAATTTGTAATTTAAACATACTCATATTACATTTACATAATACATGCACTGTACTGTATGTATGTTGACAGATTTTATTTGAATAAACACTAATAATTTTTTCCCCCTCCAGGGCCAGTAGCAAACTAGTGGGGTTTTTTTCCTCTTCCCTACACAGGAAATCTAAAGCAGACTTGGTATGGGATAAGTTTTCTGATGAAACTGAAATATGGTAGCCAATATTATGATGAACTTTTTCTTTGTCATTATGGACAGCTGTCTATGGAGACAAAAGCTCTTTCACAGATTTTAATACAAGTGAGGAAGAATTATCTGATTAAATTCTGGCACTAGATAACACAGGAATCCACTGGCTGGCTACAGGCTTTGAATGCTAAAATAGGAAACTCTGAATAATAATATCAAAGAATGAAATAAAAGGAGGAATTAAAAATAACTCAAGTGTGATAAGAAATCTACTTAATCTATGAACCTTAAGCACTCCTCTAGGAAATAACATTTTCCACATATTTTGAGGTAGAGAGTAAAATCAGAAATGAACTTGAAAGCAGGAGGCAGATAGAATCTAAAATCATCTTCCATTTATACCCCAGCTAGCTCAATTGCTGTCATGTCAATTTCAGCCAATATAAAGCCATGTGAGCCATCCAAAAACTATGTTTATTATGTAAGCAATGCATCACAGCTATTTAACTAGGAGTCTCAATCCCATAACGATGGGCAGCGGTTTCTTTTTGCAATTAGGAAGTCATTTATGTCATTTTTTTAAATAAGAAGTTTCAGAATGCAGTCTCAGCAAGTTTATGTCTTACATCAGGGATGTCACTTAGAAGGGGCCGAGGGCCTCCGCAATTTTCAAGGAGGGGGCTGGGCCTCATCAATATTTTTCAGTGATGTGCTCATGCCATGCACACATGCCACACTCACATCACTCATGTATGCCACATAATGTGCATGCGACACATCAGCACATTGCACACCATGTGCACAGAGTGTGAGCATGTCGTGGAGCACCAGCCCCCTCAATCGCAGGAACAAGCCAGTGTGCCTGCCTTACATTAATTATCGTGCCTACCTGTAAAAATGTTTGACTTTGAGTCATACAGGGTGGCTCATAGTTAAATGAGGTATCCCAGGAGAAGATGTTCTCCTGTGGAGGATTTTCTCTCCAGCTTTCTACAAACTCTTCAATGTCTTCAGTAAGTTTTCCTAGGGGAAAGTGCACAAATGCAGGAAATTAACATTTTTATTGATCGGGTTTAGATGGAAGCTATGAAAGAAATACAAAGCATCTCTGTCAGATAGATAGTTAGATAGAAGTGTGACTGCTCCTGTTAATGCTAAATTCTAATCAACAGCTCATCCAAGGCCACTTCTTATATTACATTTTGTCCTTGGGGGAAAATGGTATAAAGACATTGGCACACAAAATGCACATGAAGCCCATCAATATTGAAGAGCAAAGTATATGTAGAAATCACAAAGAAATCATTTTAAAACAACACAAGAAAAAATTCTGGTCCTTTTCTGCTCATGGACAGAAGCTATTTAATAGGCAGTGCCACCACCATCCCACTGGCCATAATGTGCCAGATTCCCAGCTTTCATTTTAAAAAGCAAGCCATGTTGAATCTGAGATATGAAGCAAAATGTGCAGTCACTATTTTGCCCATTTGTCTTGTGAGAACTAACCTGCTCTCTCCTTTCAGTGTTTTTAGCCAATGGATGAAGTCATAGCAATTATGGCATTTAGGGAAGCCAAACGAGACAAAAAGAGGGCTATAGCAGTCTTGCTCTTTCTAAGTAAGGCCTGTAACTTCTGAGGAACACAAATAACATCTTAATAAATTAGATGAAATACTCACCATAACTAGTGGCAAGTTCATCTTGCAGAATGGCATTGTTGTTACCACATAGTCCATGAGTTCTGCCCAAGTAGTCAGGAGCCATCTTAATATAAACAGCAGAGGTACCATCCCAAGCCAGAGAGAATGCATACTGGTGTCTAACAATGACATATCCAGCTAATGCTTGGATGTACAAGTTCCCTATGGTATATGGTAATTGTATCCTGGGAAGCCAAACAAATACCATGATAAGGAAACAAATTCATTGTCATCCTTTATACGCATTATATATCAAACAGGCAGGGTGGCACTGTGGTCTAAACCACTGAGCCTCTTGGGCTTGCCTACTAGAAGGTCGGTGGTTCAAATCCCCACAATGGGATGAGTTCCAGTTGCTCTGTCCCAGCTTCTGCCAACCTAGCAGTTCAAAAGCACACCAGTGCAAGTAGATAAATAGGTACTGTTGTGGCAGGAAGGTAAACAGCATTTCCATGCACTCTGGCTTCTGTCAGGGTGTTCAGTAGCACTGCAAGCGGTTTAGTCACGCTGACCACATGAAGTAAGATGAGCGCCGCACCCCATTTGACTGGGCTTATCCGTCCAGGGTCTTTTACCTTTACCTTCACCTTTACCTTTCCTATCAAACAGGCACCTTATCTATGGTCTTTTCAGTGCCTACTAAAGATGTTCCTCTTTCAACAGACCTCTTGAATACCCAGTTGGCATCAATATTGGGTCAGAAGTGATTTTATGCATATGCTGTTTCAAAATGTTTGTGTGCTTGTTTGTTGTGTGTGTGTGTGCGTAATTGTTTGCATATATGCAGTTTTTTTTAACTGTTTAATATTTTAATAATGCAAATTGTTTTAGGATGCCTCATGGGGAAATAAATAAATAATCTCTTTCCAATTATAGTAATTACTGCATTCCGCTATCAAGCAATGATGCTATTTTTGTTTCCAATCACTTATATCACTCTTAGATTGTGCCCCCATTTCTGAAGAAATGTACAAACACTATTTTTTATGACTTAGGGTTACAAATAATAAACTTAAAATGACTTGCCAGTTGAATTGCTGTATTATTAATATGAACATTACTGAGTTCATTTCACCCACAAACATGACTAATTTGTAGGAATGAAGATAGCATATAGTTATGAATCAATTAAGGGGCCTACATCTCTGCATATCAAAATAACATGGCAAATAAAAACACCACAGATCATGAGAGTATACATTGAATTTACCCAATCCCTTTGTAGGTGACCTCGTTACTTAATCTGATTTCCCCGTCTCCAGAAAAGTATAGGCTAATTGATCGTTTACAAGAATATGGAGAAGACTTGCAATCTGGATCATTATGGACCTGCCAGAAATGGGAGAAATAAGTATTTTAGGAACAACTATATTGTTGGCATTTCACATACTGCTTTAGGAATGTGGCCCCAAAATGACTTTGAAATTGCAGCCTCTGTGAGCATCTCTTATATATTCCTTTAAATACAGTAGCATTCCATATCTCATATTTACTCACTTCAAGACAAACTGGAGAACCATATTCAGCCTCCTGGTCACCACTGGAGGAAAGGTAGAATATAAATCCATTCAGTCAGAGGCTATATTACCTCCAGTGTCAGAGTCAGTACAAGAGGAGCCATGTTGCATCAAATAAAAGGCTCCAGTCCAGTATCCTTTTCTCACAGTGGACAACCAGATGCCGATGGGAAGCCAGCAACCAGAATAGGAGTGCAACAATCCTCTTCTCACTTGTGCTCCCCAGCATCAGGTTCTCAGATACTGCCTCTGACACTGGAAGTAGTACATAGCCATCATGCCTAGTAGCCATTGACAGTTTTATCCCATTTACATTTGGCTAATCAACTCCCTTTTAAAGCTATCCTAGTTGGTGACCATCACTAGATCTTGTGGGACTTGACTGCATGTGTGAAGGAGTACTCCTTTTGAATAACAGTATTTTCATGCCTCTGAATACCAATTACTGGGGAACACAAGCAGGATAGTGCTATTGTGCTCATATCCTGGCAGTCAGCATCCTAAAGGCATCGGCTTGGCCACTGCCAAAACAAAATGCTTATCTAGAAATGACTGTGGTCTCATCCAACAGAGCTCCTCTCAATCAAATAAAACAGAAACTGACCCAGATTCTTGTGCATCATCAAACAGTATAATTTGATGGCACAAACAAAAGCAGAAAGCATTTGGAAAACTGGAAATTTAGAATATTTTGGCATAGTGAGATTATTCATCCACATTCTTTACAGCCTCAGACTAGGGATAACACATGGATCTTACAACAACCAAAGAGTGCACATGTGCTTTTTAGTTATTCCCCTACTGCAGGCCCTCCCAAACCACTCCAATAGCTTTAGGAAACCCACCATGACATTTCATGAGACATTATGGACTGCTACCGATAAGAAAGATCAGCATACTTCAACCCTCATGTACACAGAAGCACTTTACTTGTGATCTTAGGGGAAAGCAGCATACACTATGCATGTCTACTCAGCAGCAAGTCCTGTTGAATTCAATGGGCCTTGCTCCCATTTGTGTATATGATTACAGCCATGGTAAGTTGTAGTTCCCTCCCTCCCTCCTTCCTATATTACTTGAGCCACATTCATTCATTTTTATTGCATTTATATCCACCTTTTTCTTCAAGGGGCACAAGGTGGCGTACATGGCTTTCCCCCTCCTCATTTAATCCCCTCAACAACCCTATGAGGTGGCTTAGGTTGAGAGGCAGTGACTGGCCCAAGATCACCCATTCAATTTCATGGCCGAGTGGAGATTTGAACACTGGCCTCCAAGATCCTAGCCTGATACTTTGACCACTACACCATACTGGCTCTCCATTGGAGGAAGGCCTCCAGTATAGCCTAAGCCTTGGCACTGTCCATGACAACTTCTTCCAAGCAACCCAGGCTCTCCTCACTCAACTCCTTTCAGTTTCCAATGAGCTTGGCTTGGCAGCAGTAGGTATAGTTGTCACTCACAATCTTGATCAGCTCTGGGAAATGATACCCATATGCTCCATAGCACCATGCATGCTGAAGGATTGCTTGCAAGTCGAACCGTACAAGCAGCCCAACCCACTGGAACTATCAGTTCAAGAACTAGCAGGAAGCAACAGAGTCAAACAATTCTCACAGTGGGGTTTTTTAATACTACTACTAATAATGATAATAATGCATGAAATGCTCGTATTTATTGCAAATCAGACTTATTTTAAAAGATTTGGAATGAACTTTACACTATCATTTCTCACTTGTATTGAGAAGCTCTGTTCATCCAATTCATTCTGCCTTAAGAGAGTGTATGTAGATTTCCCAGAGAAAAAGTAGTAGAGCCCATCAAAGGTTTCATAATGGTATTGTCCCCACGTTCGGCAAATGTGGTCTCGTTCTGCACCTGTGTTGTATACTATGGCAGAAGATGAAAAGGGGAGGGGGAGCAACTTTAGAAACAGGATCTCTCACTGATGCCTACACCTCTTCTGGGGGTGAGCCCCGCAAAAGGAGGAATGTTTAAATATTTATTTATTTAGCAAAACATATAGATTCTTAATTTTAAAAACCCTCTAAGCAGTGTACATAAAACAATTATTGATAATACTCAGGTGTGTTAATACACATAATTATATACATAAACAGTGTTATTTTATAATATCTTATTGCATTTGTATCATTGTGATTAACTGCCTTGAGCATCATTTGGAGGAAAGATAGGACACAAATTTAACAATTAAAATCAATAAACAACAAATGTTGTAGCTTAGTTACTGTAGCCATCACCAAGAATACAAGTCAACTGAGCCTTGTTCTGAAAATAAGTTTGCCAATAAAGCTGTAAGTGTGAGTCTTACGTCATGCTAGACACAATATGTAACATGCAAACTACTTTCTACTCACTTTTCTGACATCTTGATCCAGTTGCATTATATCGACTACAGTCACACAGTTGCCAATGCACGCACTCACCTCCATTAAAGCATGTGAATGAATCTAATTAAGACAGAATACATAATCCTTTATTTGCAAGTCATATACATGTTAAAGGGTAATTAGATGGACATGTGAAAGTAGATAATAGCAACACATGTTTCAGATAATGAACTGCAAGGGCTTTCTCAAAAAACGATTGCTTGCCTCTCATTTGTGGACTGAAAATCACACATCTCTTAACTGAGAATGTACTTATAGGTACATCGTACATTACAGATGTTAGTGGGTACCATCCTGCAATTAGTGGGTACCATGTAGACCTGCAATTTCCCCTAACATATTGAGCCAAACCATAGACTTTGTTTGGACTCATAGCTATTACTACTTGTTGCAGTTTTTTGCATGGGATGGGCTGCATCCAAAGTTTCCCTTCCAGAGAAAAGGCTCCTAATTCAAGGGGAATGACACCTCCAAAATAGATGGGTACCATTCTCAAGGGTTAAAGGAACACCATAGATACATATACCTGCTACTTCTGCAACATGTAATGGCTCTCATCCTCTAGGCAAGGAAACATTCTAATTCTATAAAATACACAGCACAGTATTAAATGGCAGAAGTAACAGGATCCAAAGGTTCCACTCGTGGAAAGAGTCTAATGTTCACAGAAGCACCCCTATCATTCACAGAAGGAACCTGTTGATCCAGCCCAGTATCTGTAATAGTTTGCACAAATCATCTTTTCCCCCTCCCAATATTTAGTTTATAAAATAAATTAACTATTTAAGCATACACATTGACATTTACAAGTGATCTAGTATCATTGGAAAACTTCTGAATCATATTTCTACATACCACATAAATAATGTGTATAATAATAACAATCAATTACAAACTATTTTGTAACAAACCATATCCCCAAAATCACCAGTAATACTTTCAAGTGACCCAGTTTCATAAGGAATATGAAGATGTAGACTCAGTGTAACAAGAGTTAAATTTAATAAGCTCTAGGCTCATATTCTGTGTTGTTGAGAAGGATCAGCTCCCATTAATTTAGGATCCTGAAAAATACTGTAAGCCAATGCTTAAATACCAGGTAAATAGCTTTTGACATTGTCAGATAAGCCAGAAATAATAATATTCATTATATTCATCCTGTAATCCATCATTAACCAGCTGGCAAGAGAGCTGCAGACAGACTTTGAAAATGGCAATTCAAAAGCCAATTAAATTTCAAAGGCAATTTTCCATCTGATGTCCTGTTCTAGGTTCATTTTTTTAATATTTTCATTACCAATTTTGCCCCGGTGCCTGTTTGTACATTTGCCCAGTTTGTGATGCCAGCACTGGAGAATTTTAATAGAAATGTTATTAATGGAGCTAGTCAACCATAGAATTCCTCCTGCTAGAAGACCTTATAAGTTTCCCTCTTATATCTGGGGCTTCCACACATGACATGTTCCACTTTCTGGCTCCATTTACTCTTCAGGATTCTTGTCTTTTACTTTGTCTTGCCCTTTGCCTCTGGCTATACAAAGTTTATTATTTCTATGGAACAGAAGAACTAAATTCTTCCCTTCCACTATTTTAGAACTAACCATTATCCTACATCAGTAGGTTATTAAGTGTGTGAATATAAATGAAGGTGAGCCTCCCCATAAAGCAAATGTATTTTCCTTTTCCTCCTTGGGGGAGCTTCCCCATGTCCCATACAAATCACTTGGCATAGTGAAAAATTCCAACCTAGTCAATTTCATGTCTAAGGGAAGTTTGCCATAAATTCTTCTTTTACAACATATGGGGTGGTATTCAACTAGGAATTACTCAGAGTAAAGCCAATGAAATTAATGAACGTGACTATGTGAGATCTATTGCTTTCAATGGGTCAACTTTGAGTGAAGCAGGTTTGAATAGCACTCACAGATTTTGTCATATTTCCTAATGTATTCTAGACACAGCTATCACCTCTCCCTTACTTTCCATTTCATGCTACTTTATCAAACTTTGTTTAGATACTTCATCCAGACTATATACACTCTAAAACTGCAAACATTTTAAAACTTAACAAGCAGGCATCTTGTTTGCATGTACATAGTCAATTCTGAGAAGTGTGAAGTGGGGACACATGTTACTGTGGTCAGTGATTTTTTAAAATACCCATAATCACATTATTATTATCATTATCATTATCATTATCATTATTATTTTATACCCCGCCCATCCATCTGGGTTTGCCCAGCCACTCTGGACGGCTCCCAACAGATTAAAAACAGAACAAAGAGGGAGCTTACTGGATGATTCACAAATTGTGTTGTGAAATTTTCTTTGCCTGGAAGATACTGTAGTAGATGAAGAGTTATAAACTGATGTTCCAAATCCCTGTACAGAAAGGATAAAAAAAATTAATCTAAAAAAGCATAGCATTGTGAAGGGCTTATAACTCTTTAGAAACATAGTTTTAAAAGGTGTTTGTTCTAGCACATGCTCATGTTTGCCATCAAGCTTAAATCAAATTTCAAAAAAGGATTCAAGTTTAAAGCATAAGATAACCCATAATGCATTTGAGGCTAAGGCCATGTAGTTACCAAAATGAATCTTTTTATCATGTGGATATTCCATTTGCAGACACAAGGCTGTGACTCTATAGTCTGTTATCTCTATGGTTTGCAGTTATCTCCCAAGTGTCAATCATAGCTGTAACTTCACTCATCAGCTAAGAGCATCGAAAGAGAAACGAGATGCGTTTCTCACAAAATGTTTGGATAAAATCGTGCCTGTACATTTTCTCTCAAATGATGGCATCTGTAAGGTCTATGCTAAATAACTTTCTGGAGTAGGAACTAATCATGCAAATAGCCATTGGGTGCAAAGCCATCTGGTTAAAACCCAGCCAACTGGGCAATATGGCAACCCTACCATCAGCCCAGCTGGGCAGCAGCAGCAACAGTACTCTTCTTCCTTCTTCCCCAGATGGCTGCCCCCATTTTGGTTTAAATCATTTCCACAACAGGAGAAGAGCAGCAGCAAGCTCAGCCAATTAGTTCTAGCTTTGGGATAAGGCCCTGAAGCAACAAGAGGTTGGACCAAGTCCTCCGGCCCACCTTCTCACTGCTGTAGTGCCCTCACCACCCCCGAGTGGTGGCTGATAGGGTGAGCTTGAACTCACTCTTTACCTAGGGTGGAAATTTCGGAGATTAAGCCAGACACCACGTTGTTCTGCTTCCTAGCACACCACTACATGTTGCTGTTAGGGCTCAGACTGCACAGGGCACTAGACTTGGGGTCCATAATGTGGCTCTAATGACACCAGCAATATTCAACAGTACACACTTTTTCAGTATCATCAGCTCACAACCTTCAAGTGATGAGGCTAACAGCCTCAAATAACATGGACTTTTAACATATTAACCCATCTACACCCTCTTAGAACGTTTTTATCAACTAAACCCATTCTGATTTTATGCTGCTATTTGTTTTATGTAAATGTTTATTTTGCAATGGTTTTAAACTAAACTGCACAAGACAAGTAGTAAATGCATTGGAAGACCAGGGTATAAGTTTTACAAATAAATGTATAAATAAATATTCCATGCAGTTGTTTGCACAAAGACTAATAACCAAATGCCTTGCCTCAACTTTACCTTCAATCCCCTCTCCCTACTTCCAAGGAGATGGATCTGACACAAAGCAAATGAACTGCAATCTAGGACCCAGTTGGCAAAACCCGACTTAAAATGCTGGAGCCACCAGGGGAAGGGAGCAAATGGTATTGCAACAAGTGCTATGAATATTACTTGTTTATTTAAAATATTTATATCCATCTCTCCTCAGTGAATCCCAATAAACTAAGCCAAAACATCAACATAACAATTTAACCAAAAGCAAAAATAAATGCAATAAACCAGTCATAAAACATTAAAACAGCAGTGGGGGGACAAAGTAACAACCATCAATGTAACTTAACCACATGGGAATGGGGAAAGACCCAATGCCCCGTGTTGTGTCCAATTCCTATCCGTTGCTTTGGTCAAATTGGTTAAGAACTGCTCAATGATGTTTGTACTATGGGTTGAATGCAATAAATTCCCTTTATTTTCCCCCTTCCTTGATTGTATATGTGCTCATAAACAAAAGCTGAATGGGGTCATTCATCATCACTTTTCCCTGATGAGTCTTGAACTCCTGTTTCTTGCTTTCCATTGCCATGCTCTATGCCGTGAATCACTGGAGGTTGCTGCTGTCGGTGTGCCTCTACGGCAGGCACCCCCAACCTGCAGCCCTCCAGATGTTTTGGTCTACAACTCCCATGATCCCCAGCTAACAGGACCAGTGGTCAGGGGTGGTGGGAATTGTAGTTCGAAACATCTGGAGGGCTGAAGGTTGGGGATGCCTGCTCTATGTCTTGTGTGTCCTGGCCTTTCCCCTTGGCTGCTTGGCAAGAATCTTTCTGTCCTGGGATATGTCTTGAATTCTTGTCCCAAAAAGGCTGCATGTGTTTTCTGTGGGTACTATGTTTTGTGCCCTTCCTTTTTCAGTTTTGTGTGTTGTACTCCAAAACAATAGCACCTGCCTGAAGGGATATCTGGAGACATGCAATGGAGGATCATTGCTGGCTGAGGCACTAGAGCTGGTGGAGTGAGGGCACTTTAGCACTGCGGAGTGTGTTTGATGCAGAGAAGTAGACTGGGGTGTGTCCCCAATGACCTGAGTTCACTGATGCATTCCATGTCTGAGTTACATGTGGGTGTTGTCACTGGCTCAACTCAACTGGTGAGCATCAGCAGTGTTCCAATGGGTGCTGATGAAATGTCTGCCATTTCCCCATAGTTTTGAGATTATCCACTCTTGGGCTACCCTCCTCTCCTGAGTTTAACTACTTCAGTTCCATTAATATGGTCTTAAATTACCCAAACTGATGATGTTCCCATTTCAGTTACATCTGCCAAATATTTATTTTCAAGTTAGAATTGTTTGGAGTGAGGGATTAAGGATCAACAGCTTGAAAAGCAGCAACTGAATGGTTGTTATCATTCCCTGGATGCTTTTCATAAAAGCAAAACTTTGGCCTTATCAGCAGTTGATTTAATTATTGTGATTGTGATTGTGCAGAATATTTTTCTCTCTGCAAAACTTCTCCAGAAACAACAAGTGGAGAAAAACAAGATCAAGAAACGGACTCATTTTGAGGAGCCTAATTAAGCTGTACAAAGTGAAAATCTGAAGTGACGAACTTCTTTCCCCATTCAGAAAATAAGAACCACAAAAAAGAATGAAGGGGAAATATACTTTAAAAGCCATGGCAGTTGATATAGTTCTGGTGTATAATTTAATTATAAAATAAATTACAAATTAAATAATTACAAATGGTTTGACAGCCCAAAGCAAAATCATTACAAAATTTTACTTAAAAAAAGAAGATAAAATACTGTGCAAAATAAAACCTAATTATAGATATGCATCCTTTTCCACTAGGTGTGTTTTATTATTGATTCTATAAATCGTAGAACTGCAACCTATGCATTAGCAATTGTAACAACTTTATTACTTTTAAAAATATTTTTTCTTTCATTTATTTTTTCTATAACATTTGTCGTTAATAAAATTCAAAATCTTTTTTGAAAAAATAAAAACAAAAGTATTGATTTTATAGCACTCAAACACAAGACTGAACATTACAAAATGTAAGCAGTTCATAAGCACTTGACTTTGACAGAACTAAGAACAACTTGCATTTAACAGTATCAGATCCTTAAGAATTATTAATAGGAATCAGGCTTAAATGTTGAATAAGCTAGTTTTTGTCAACAAAAATAAACATTAATTTAAATGAAAGTATTTAATTTAAATTACAATAGATCTTATCAGCAACATAATATGTTAATGTAATAATTGTTTCTAATTTAGCCTTGTAATTTATT
Organism: Podarcis erhardii; assembly: GCF_964252035.2. NCBI lineage: Eukaryota > Metazoa > Chordata > Lepidosauria > Squamata > Lacertidae > Podarcis > Podarcis erhardii. Next base: position 73,423,074 of record NC_138497.1, on the reverse strand, counting down.
TTGGGTTTGTTTCAGCTTATTTCACCTACAGAAATAAAGTGATATTATCCCTGTCTATTATAATACTTTCATAATCCAGGTACAACAGTTAGAATTACTTAAAACTTATTGAAAGGTATCCAGAGCAAAATGCTTATAAACAGAATTATATACCTATTTTGATTCATTGTTACCAGTATTATAAAACAATCATAAAAAGCCTGGCAAAATTGATGTTATAAAGGTCATGTTATAAAATAAGCATTTTTCTTTACAAATCCAAGCATATCATTTATTCATTTCAATGTTTTCATGGATTTCTGCCCAGATAGAATTCAAATAAAAACAACTATTTGAATGCATTTGGAAATTTGAGTGGGGTTTCCCCTCTACTTCTAGCATTAGATAGCTGAAGTTCCTCTACTAAATAAATTTTTACGTACTAACAGGTCGCTTTCAGTGACCAAAGTAGAAAATCTCAGCTTTACTGACTCATATTACAACCATAGTCAAGAATCCATCAGCCTGAGTCATTAATATCAGAAGCTCATCAAACCGTTTCAATACCCTTCTTCAATTATAATATGTATAGCGAGGGAACATTCTACTTAAAGCCAAGAGTATAACCGTCTAACTATTCTTGCATGTTATTTCAGTAAAAGAACCAAGGCAAAACATTCTCCGAGCAAAGATGGCTATTGCTGAAAGCAAACCCTTTCATTAAAGCTGTTTGCAAACCAAGTCATTTTCTCAATACTAGTAGAAAATGGAAGGACATAAGGAAATGTATTCCGTTCAGCAGCTGGACAACACAGTGCCAAATGGCTGAAAGAAAACATTCACAGTAACTGGAACACCCATCCCCATCCCCTACCGCACACACTATAATTTCTTGGATGCATGGTTGAGCCATCCTGTGAACTTCTCCTCCCAGCACTCCAACCTTTCGAGCACAGAAAAAAACAGCTCCCATCAGGTGAGTGGGTGCCCTTGCCTTACCAGCTCTTCCAGGGCACTAGGATCTCCTTTCCGAAGGACTGCACTGCTGCCGTTCCTAGGCGGAAAAAGAACAAGGCTGGGTTTGTTTAGCAGAGGTAATCTGCACCTTTCTTACTCATGCAGAACTCAGGGAAGCTGCACCTCTTCTCAGACTGAGGGCCCCAGGTTGAACTGCGAGTTTCCTTTGGAGCGAATATCAGGCAAAGTGGGCTTAAGGGGTTTGACTCTTGGTTTTTCCGAAAGGGTGTGTTTCTACTCTGTCTCTGGTTGCTTTGATTAGCTCCTGGACAACAAAAACACACCAGCTCCTCTCTTATGTGTGAGTCTCCTTTCCCTAATTATTCCCCTCCACCTTAAAATGAAAGCTGCAAATCCTTAATTTCTCCTCAGATAAATTAATCCATCCCTCATGAGTCTGTAAAACATTAAGAATCAACAGGCTGCAGATTGCGAGCACTTAGTGCATTTAAAATTGTATCAATAAAGATGCTGGTGTGAATATAGCCATGAAGAGTTATTCCCCATTCTCTGTGGTCTCATATGTACTTCCAGCAACTAAACTCATTTCTTACTAAATAAGGTAAATAAATAGTGTGATCCAGAAGCCTTTCATGCAGAAATGCTTCCATATTTATGTTTATGCCCATTTAATTATATCTCCATAATTCTTCAGCAAGCAAGGGAAAATAGAGGAAAGAATTCCATAACCTGCCTTAGATATTTGACACAGGAATATAAGAATCTGCTCCCCAGGTGATTAACTGAAGAGGAAACCAAGCTTGGTTCCAGAAGCACAATTAAATTTCATATATTACCAGATTCTGATTATGAGTCTTGTGTCACCTTAAAGACATGTTTATTTTATTTTAGGTAGCATAGCATATTCTGTTAACTAGGGACCACTTCAGGCCTTCAGCTTTAGCCCATGAAATCTTAGACTGCAATAAATCTGTTAGTTTCTAAAGGTAACAACATCACTCTTTGTTGCTTTTGCTGCAGGGAACTAACAAAGATCTGCCTCTGGAGGCAGATTTTGATTCTCCCACAGCTCACTCTCACACCTTGTCAGAACGTACAGCACATTCCAGCAAAGCTTTTGGATTCCATTCCCAGTTTAAGCCACCATCCCTTTCTCAGCCCAAACACCTCTAGGTTTGGTAATGGTCTCCCACAGTCAGCTCCGAAAGAGCCCCTGTCCCTTTAAGAGTCAAATCAAAGCACAGGAGGGGCAGATTCCCCCCAGGTGCAGCTTTTCCCACCACACTGAGGTGAGCGAAGCACTGGTGGAATTTTCCTCTCGTTCTATTAAAGAGACAGGAACCGTCCTGTGTCTAAGTTGAGATGCCAGTTAAGGTAAGCTTCCCTGACGAGCGCCCCGCTTTTCTGCCTGCTTTGGAGCTGGGAAGGTACGGAATGGCGAACCCGCTTTCCCAAGCTCGCTCCGGGCCACGCGCAGGGAGAAGGGCAAGTGGCCCACCCCGCGCGCCCCTCACGCCCCTTACTTACCTCGCCTGGCCGGGGGCCGCGCTCCTCGGAGACAGCTGCGCAGCCACGCTCCACGCCAACAGCGCTGCAAAAGAGGAGGCGAGCTGAGAGGAGGCTGGGAAGGCGCGAGGCTGCCCAGAGTTCCCTTGGCGCCCACAAACCCACACGGCGCCTAGGTAGCAGTAGTAATAATAATACTGATAATAATCCCCTCCCGCACCCACCCGTTTGAAAGGAACTGACGGCGACGACGACACCTCCCGCCTCACAGAAACCGCGCGCTTTCTGACACTCACCCTGAGGCACCCAGACGTACACCAGCATCCCTTTCGCGCGCCTGAAGCGCGGCTCCATCGGTACGCCGCGAGCGACGAGCTCTCTGAGGTGGCCGCGGGAGCCGAGGCTGAGGGAAGGCGAGCGCTCCCCTTACCCGCCGCGCCTGGTGGCCAGCATCTCCGCGCCCCGCCGCTGGGCAAGTGTGGACGGCAAGGGGTGGACCCGCACCGGCCGGCTCGCTTCGCCTTGTTCTCGTTCCAAACGCCAGCTCTTCGCCGCCGCTCGGCGCTGGGGGGACGCCTCCCCTCACTGATTAGCATAATGTCGGCCCCTCAGGAGGAGGCGCCGTTCCCCTGCCCCTTCCATAGGGAGCGCAGCTCAGGCCTCCAGGAAGAAATGGAAGCGAGGCGACGATCGGCTGGGGACTCGGAAATGCCCTCGCTCGGGTTGATTCGCCCGTGGCACGCTCAGAAAGAGGAGGCCACACAACACCCCGTTGGGCGCGTGGGAATCTAGGGAGCGGGACACAGGCACGCACGTTTTAGGCTGATCCTGCAGACTCTTTATTCTGAGGCCTACTCAAAGGAAATATGCATTGGATGACAGCCTATAAAGATGCTTTGTTAATGGATCTTGCGTCATTATATATGTATATATATATGTTTTACAATTTAGGATATTCATTTAAACAACCTTAAATACCAACAACTTTCCTTCTCTTTCCATGATTCATTTTGCATAACATAAATCCCTGCATATTTTACATGAACTAAACCATTCAGTATTCCATTATCACATCCTCAAAACTTATTTACACTGTTGAGTTTATCTTAATGCTGCCAACGTTTTCAAGTGTACACAGTTGCCCCCGCCCCAATATATTCAATAAACATTTTCAAATCTTTTAACATATGCTCTTCTAAAAATTATTGGGGGGGGGGGATAAACAAATGTTATTTTTGTTCTCTTATTCTATGTGTTAGGTCCACAAGCTGCACATATTCCATCAGTTTAAGTGGCCATTCTTCTTCAGTTGGGACCTTGCTTGTTTTCCATTTTGGGCTAGCAAAACACAGGCCACAGTTGTGCATACAAAAATTACCTTTATGTATAAAAAACCCATTTAAAAGTTTATTCATGTTGATTGATCTTACATCTGAGTAGGATAAAGCTGCTGAGTGCACCTAGGAGCCTCTTTTTTGTTATTTATTTTATTTTATATTTTTTATTGAATTTATATACCGCTCTATACCCGGAGGTCTCAGGGTGATTCTCATGTGCCACATGTAAATGCAGAGGGCATTGGTATTGTAGAATGGGAACAAAGGAGTCATGGCAGCCTGTAAATGTGATACAAAACTATTCCATACATAAAATAGGCAACTTAAAATGGTTATAACCTAAAAATATATAGCCACAAAGGCCAATGACCGTTTCTAAATATGCAACACACATTGGCAAACTGGATACATGTAAATTTGTTGGTTTAATTAGGTTGTAATGACATGCACAGTGTGCATGAAACATATCTCCCATAGCTAGATGCATTTTAACTATAAAAAGTGTTTGGTGGCAAATTGAGAATTCCAAGCACCAGCCTGAGCATGAGCCAAGAAGGCATAGTCCTGTTTAAGGTGTGCCACATTAACAGATTTCCTTCCCATATTTTAAAAATGAAATGTGCAAGCCTCTTAATCTCCAGACTTTGTAAATGTCAGTTTGGATAGCCCCGAAACAGCTCATTTTTATTACAAAGTATAATCATTAAATATTTCTGTGTTTTTTACTTCCTCACATTATTTAAATGAAGGCACTCATTTTATTTCTAGCTTTTTGCCATTCTGTGTGTGCACTTTCTCCTCTTTCATTCCTTTGTAGTATTATCTTCTTCTCTTCCTCCCTGCCTCCTCCCTCTGCCATCTGCCATACTTTCTCTCACCCCTGTCTCCCTTCCTTCATCCTTCAGCTATCTCATAACAGAAGCTTTAAAAGCTTCCATTGCCAGGTGAGAAATTGTCTCAGATGAAAAGAGTCCCTTTTCTGACTGCTTTAGGAAGTCTGTTAACAGCAAGTAATTAAAAAGATCTCATTCCCGTCTTTGTAATTAGTCCCCAAGTATTGTATTTCCAGCTGTAACAAGTGATTCATTTCAGTAGGAATGATGAAACCGCAATGACGTCTTCACCAAAACTTGGTCCTTCTGTAAGCACAAAATGAAAAAGGGTGCCTTCTAATTTCCCCCCTCTGTTTATTTCAGCACCCTGAAACATTTAGCTTCTTATGCGGCATTTGTGCCATAACAGAAACATAGCAGATACACAGCAGAACTCCTGATTTTCAAACCTGGGTGACCAAATTCTCACCAACAGTTGACATTTACATGTCTATTGAATTAGCATCTAACCTCTCAGAGTGAATGCAGAGGGAGGACATATGCCAATAGATCTAGAGCAGCTAGCAGGTACTGTGTGGATTGCACTTTCCCAGCAACAATATTTCATGGATTGACGACTAGGAAAAATCTCTTTTCCCGCAACCAGGTTTCTGTCTGGAGAGTAGAGACTTGCATTTTCCTTCAACTGATCTTCTGGTTGAGAAATTACATATGGAGATGCTGCTTGTCTCAGACAAGAACAGAGATTATTTCACTTCCTTGCACAATAATGAAAACATCAGGGGAGGGGAGAATAGGCAAGATCTAAACAAATAAATCAGATCTGCACACTGAGATCTGCTTTTGTGCACAAATTGCGTCTTGCTGGGCAAGGTTATTTGTGTTCCTGAAGTACAGGGAAATATATTACCATGGCAGACTATGACAATTACTCCAAGTCTGTCTTCATATTATGTACGCTGAGATTTAAATGCCAGTACCATTCTTCTACTATTACAGTGGTACCTCGGGTTACATACGCTTCAGGTTACATACGCTTCAGGTTACAGACTCTGCTAACCCAGAAATATTACCTCGGGTTAAGAATTTTGCTTCAGGATGAGAACAGAAATCGTGCTCCAGTGGCGCGGCAGCAGGAGAACCCATTAGCTAAAGTGGTGCTTCAGGTTAAGAACAGACCTCTGGAACGAATTAAGTACTTAACCCGAGGTACCACTGTATATTGTGCTTTAATAGCACCCCATACAGGACTACTTGGTACAATTAATAAGCTGCTAATTTACACACACACACACACACACACACACACAGACAGACATCAAAATACAATATATGACTTTTCTTTGAAGGGAATATTTCCAAACTTAATATTTTGCAGGAATCACTCATGCAAGTAATGAATAAGACTAAAATATAAAGCTTGCTTCTCCTAACTTAGACTGGGGGGAAACCTAGACTAGAAAACACCCACAAATATAAGCTTCAAGTGACAGCAGAACTTCCACAAATAAACATTCAGTTCCATGTAAACTTCGCTTGCTTTGATGGCCTCTGTTTTCAAATGTACCCAATTTTCTGGCTTCTCTAGTTATCATTGTGTCTCAGAGATTATATATAGCAAAGTTAACTTTCTGAATGGCCTGGAAATATTTTATCTATTTGGGTTTACACTGATTTCACCACATTTCTAAGTATAAATTCAAAGAACTGTCCATTTATTCCTTCTATCTGATTCCTCCTTCTTAACCAATTCCTGGTACACAAACAGACCTCTTTTCTTATTCCATTACTGTTAAGTTTACTCAGGAGTCTTGAGTGAGGTACTTTGTCAGAAGCGTTTTTTAAAGTTCAAGTACACTGTGGCAACCAGATCACCTTTATCTATTTGCTTGTTCATAGGACTTGCCCTTGCCAAAGCCATGCTGGATCTGCAGTAGCAAGGCTTACTCTTCTATATGCTTGTTTATTTTATCTTTTAACACTTTCTACCAGTTTTTTCAGGATAGATATTAAGCTAACAGGCTTGAAATTTCCAGGGTTTTCCCTAAGTCCTTAAAAAACAAATTTTGTTACACTGGCTACTTTCCAGTCCTCCGGTATGGAAGCTGATCTGAGGGACAAGTTACATATTTTTGTTAAAAAATAAGCAATTGCACTTTTGAGTCACTGTGGTGGATGTGCCACCCAAAACCAGTGATTTGTCACTTTCTATTTTGTCTGTTAGGTTTAGAACTTCATATCTCATGACCACTATCCACCTCAGACAGCCTTCCTGCAATTTGCAAAACTTAGTTCAAGCACTGGGATCTGCCCTACATCCTATGTCTACTTCCTCTTCCTGCAAACCTACCAGCCTTCAACACAAGGTGAGTTGCATCCCATTCCCAACACTTCCAACAAATAACTGGTCTCTTTCTTCTTCTTCATTTTCTCCGCTTCCAACCTTGGCATTATACTTAGAGGGGGAAAGTCAACATTGTGATACTACGATCTGCTTTCCAGGTGGTATTATTTCCCCTGTCCTCCCTCCATGTACTGTTCTGGGGGTTCTCCTAATTCCCCCAATATGATTTGGAGGGCACAGGGGCACCAGGTGAGAGAGGGAAAAGTCCATTGCACTAGTGCGACTGACTATGCTGGCTTCTGCTCACACAGGTGTTTAGCTGAATTGTCCAGAAACATTACTTTTGCGTTTATTAGGTACCTCTCTGCAGGATTTTAAAAAATGTTTGGAGTTCCAAGACATCACAAAGTACTTTTTGTTTTTGCTTTGGCTCCTATCACCTTCTACAGATGACAAGTCTAAAAAACCTTGCAAGGATATTTTAATTTAGATTGTACTTAAAAATAAAAACAAATCAAGGATAATTGGACTAAATATTTTGAGTTCTTTGCAGGTTTTTGTCTTATTTGTATTTGCTATTCTCATAGCTTTCACCATGAGGTGGTTTCATTTCAGTTGAGAAGGCTCCGAGGGCATCACCTCAGTCTGAATAAGGAAATAGAATTGGCTAAAGCACATGCAATTTGGCATCGCAACCTGGAAGGATTTAGAATAATTTCTAATGGCAGCATGTTATTCACTCTCTTGGTCTGAAAGTACAGCAGTACCCTTGTCACAGTTTCTGTGCATGGAATGAAGCTAGTGAATGCTACAGACCTAGACGGAAAGAATGAAGAATGGAAAGTGTAGGAGAAGGTGGAGTTATGGAATGCACCTGCTACATAGACCTTCCCTGGATGGGCTGGAAGAGGAGAAGGAAAAGGAAGGTTCTGTAGCTTGATGGGATCCTTTGGGAGTGAGGGGGGGTGTTCAAAACTGTGGCTGATTCATTTTCAGGTGAAATAACTTGAAAAACTGTTTCTATGCAAGATCATTCTGCTACGGGCAAAGTTGAGAATGGCAAGATTGTGTTCAAACCATAATCCTCTACAAAATGTATTACATCTGCCTGCATTCAGAGGATCTATAACGAAGTGAAATTTTGACCATCTTGGACCCAAAGAGTCCACGTGTGCTCTGGGGTGAGAATTTCCCCTTCCAGTTGCAGTTCCTGATGTGGATCTTTGGGATCCTGCCCTAAGTTGCAGCACAGAACGCTTATAAGGGAGACTTCCAAGTGCCCAAAGTCATGCGACACTGTGTGTGAAAGTTAAGCAATAGTGCAAACCTATCCAAAAGAAAGTCCTATTGATATCATTGGAACTTACTGCCAGATAAATAGGCTTACGGCCTTGACGTCTCATTTCACTGGAAGAATTAATAAGCAGTTGTGCAACTCTCTTCCATCGAAATCAATGGGACTGTAAAAAGTGTTTCATTGTGCGTAATTTTACCTGGACGAACCCTAGTGTAGTATATAGCAGAAAGATGAGATTTGCGAGAAATAAAATGCAATGGAAGCTGATCTGAGTTGTCCCCCTTTCACTGAAATTCATGGGAGGCTGCAGGAGATCATCAAGAAAATGTCGAGGCAGCGCGAGGCGACCTGGTAAGCGCCTTCCTTCCTTGCCAATAACATTATTCCTCGGACAACCCGTCTGCCGCGCAGGCCGGCCCTTCCCGCAGGGCTGCGCTGCGCCCTCTAGCGCTCGGCTGGAGTCCTGCGTCCTAACCTGCGCCCAGGACCAGGTGGAAACGGCATCGGCTGGGTGCGCGCACCGACGAAGGTTCCCCGGGGGAAAGCCAAGCGAAGGTCGCTCTCCCCATTGCCATGGAGCGGAAGGTGGCCAGGGAATTCAGGCACAAGGTAAGCGAGGGGCGCTCGGCCCACCGCCTGCCCTACGCTCCCTGCGGCGTCCTCGGGCTTCCTCGCTAACCTCACTTTCCGCCTCGTAAGCGAGAGAAGCTGCTGGCGCTGCCAGCGAAGGGAGCGTGGGCATTTCGCTGGGACTATGGACTCTCGGTGTCAATTAACTCGGACCTGGCGGGTGGGGGAGCAGGGGGAGGGGAAGAAGGGAGGCTGGCATGCTTCTTTCAGCAGAAGAAAGTTTTTTCCCCCCAGGGGACCCGAGGTGTGTGGCGGATTAGGGTAAGATTCCTCTGGGCAGCAGGAAGGAACAGAGCCCACCCTCGCCATGGGCTGCTCGCAATGTGCGCGCCCAGCAAACCTGCTTCTCTCGCCATCCATCTTTCTTCTACCGACCCAGACCTGCCTTTCCCTGCGCCTCTCAAAGCAGGCGAGCGGAAGGCAATGGAAAGTTCAAGGAGCTGACCTTGCCGCTTCTTAACTTTCTGGGCAGCCTTTACAACAATAATCAACATCACTACATACATAGAGATATACAGATACTGTATATGGGTGCGTCATCATTTTAGAAAACCTCACAGAGCAATTTCTCAGGAAAGGAATACCCTCCAAAAACAAAATAAAAAAATTCCTTCCAGTAGCACCTTAAAGACCAACTGAGTTAGTTCTAGGTATGAGCTTTCGTGTGCATGCACACTTCTTCAGATACTCCAAAAACAGTTTTTGCCGCCGCCTCCTCTCTCTTTGGTGTTTCTTTGTCAATGACCAAGAGACTTGGCAAGGCTAGGTGTATTGCATAATAGCTCTTTTGTTCTTACCCTTTTTAAAAAAGTGAAAGCGAGGAGCTGCCAGACAGCAATGAAAAAATTCTTGACCTAAAAGTAGGTGAACACTTGTTCTTTAAACAAAATTTGACCACACTGAGAAAACAAAGAAACAAAAAAAGATTCATGTGTGATTTGGCAGGCAAAATGATATGAAAATGGTCTTTGGCAGTTTCGGTGAAGTGGGAGGCTGTAATTCAGTCACGCTGGAAGAGCGTTTTTAGGCATCATACTGGAAATATATTGGGCTGTGTCTAACTAACTTAGTTGGACCTGTTGAAATGAATGAACCAAAATTAGTCATGGCCATTAATTTTAATGGGTCTATTCTAAGTAAAAGTTAGCTGAATACAAACCATTGACGGGGGGGGGGTGGGGGGCGAGAAAATGAAACTCCAGTTTTGTTCAGAATGCCCTTAACTTCTAAGAGCAATTTATGTTTGTATGCACTCTTTTTAGGGATTTTCCATAGAACGAATACACCAAATAATTGTAATTATTATTTTTATATTTGCAACCTGCTCTTCAACCAAGAGGTCCTGTGGGCAGTACACAACATTGTATTAAAATACAGCATATCAACATAAAAGCCATTACAATGAAATAAAATCAATAACAGACAATGCAGCAGTCCAGGAAGGGCCAGATGTTATTAATCAACTCTCTTCTCCACTGAAGCTACCTGAGCCTCAAGTGACAGTAATGGCTCTAGGAGCCTTCAGAGGCAATTCTGCTCCATCCTCAACAGGCTGCCTCCTCAACTGTTTGACCCACAATCAATACCAACCATATTTTATATCTGTGCATATTTCTAGTAAACAAATAATCACAGAGCATCCAGCTATCCCCACTAACATTGATCTTACCCCCTTTTCTGCCTGTACCAAACTCACCATCTAGGATGATTTAGTCTCATTTTTAAGTTCCACCCAGCAGTGGCGTAGCGTGGGGGGTGCAAGGGGGGGCGGCCGCACCGGGCGCAACATCTGGGGTTAGGGCAAATCCATGGGTTAGGGGGCGCAAATCCACGGGTTAGGGGGCGCAAATTACTTGCCTTGCCCCGGGTGCTGACAACCCACGCTACGCCACTGCCACCCAGTTCCATTTTAAAATTGCATTTGTACAGCTTAACTTCGAGTTATGTGTCTTATTGGGCTCTGCCTTTGCCTTTTTTTTGCAACCTGCTCATAAACACATTTCTCTAGAAATAAGCCTGTAATAATTACCTGGGAATAAATCAATGGGAATTACTTATGAGACACATATGAGATTTCACTGCCAGTTACCATTTACTTCAGTGGCGTTATTTCTAGATAAGCATATTCAAGACTGCTCTTTACATTAGCAGAAAGAAAACCTCTCTCCTCTTTTGTCTTTCGTGGTTAAGAACTAAGTTATCTAACAAAACGTTAGGCTTAATTTCGTTCCCACCATGATAAATAGGGAAGCACTATTGTGAAATTGAATGGTGAGGTGAGGTTAGAATATTTTTGGCAGCTTTTAATAAAGGATCTCTGCTTCTGTAACTATGATTGTTATTCATATCTGTTAACTATAAGGGTTGGGCTGGGTTGCAGCAGACATATTACTCTCCTGTGTACCTAACATAATATTTATGGTCTTGTACCTTGTACTTGTGGCCTTTTATGATGATGATATTCATAAATCATCCTGAGACCAATCAGAGACTCTCACCACAGTTCCAATACCTCTGTACTATAAGCCATCCCAGCCTCCGAGACATACAAAATGGAGCATGTTAATTTCAGCCAGATAACTAATGGCCCATTTAATGCAACTGAACAACAGTGTGATCCTAACTCATGTTCTGTGCCGCTGGAGGGAGTTAGGGTAAAGGAGATGGGACACTTCCCTGGCAGAGGAGCTCCACTGCTGTGGAGGCTCCTTCTGCACCCAGCAAGGAAGGAAATTGTTTCCAGTGGTTCTTCTGTCAGTAATAGCCTGAAGAAAAGCCCAAATGGGTGGTCATTCCCCGCAGTAGACCATGGCCAAAACCAATGGCCAGGGCTCTTCCCACCCTACCCCAGGGAGCTCTGCTGGACTGCAACTGTAACCCACCCCTGATTCTGGGTAAGCACCTTTATTGTGTCTGGACACATACGCTTGGATCCTAACTTTCATTTTATGAACAGAACAGAGTTCACATTCTATGGAAGGATAATTTCTTACTTCCTCCTTCCCTCTGCAACCCAGGAGATACTTGGGAATGATGTGGGATATAGTATGGGATGTTAAAGATTGGGGTGGGGTAGAAATGCCCACACCCACATGAATAGAGGAGAAGCTTACAATCCAAGCCATGGACTTCAAAATCTACTCATCATTATTTATGTTCTTATCTTATGTGCTCTGTTGCTGGAAAGGCCAAGTGATGTCATATTGAACATTATTGCACAATTTATGTCCCTTCTACAAGTAATGCTCAATTTACTGTTGCATATTAAAAGTCACTAAATAACTTATACACATTCTGCTCATATATTTATGGGTGTTTTGGCTTTCCCATTTGTACATCATTCTATTTAGAATACATAGTTCAGTGATCACATGAATCATAACAGCTTGTTCACTAGAGATTGGGGGGGCAGGAAAAACAAACAATGACGAAGAAAATGATTTGACAGTGTTCATGGAGGGTGTGTCTGCACTGTAGATTATTTTCCTCTTGTATTGTCAGATGTTCATTTGCATTGCTGCAGCAGTTTTGTATGGGGCTTACATGGTTCTTCGTTAGACCTTATTAGGAGCATCTAGGGCACAGGGCAGCTGCAAGTATTTGATTTTATTCAATCAATGCAGGTGTTAGGAGGGTGGCTGCACCCACAGGACCCCCCTCCTTGTGCCAGAGCCCCATCAAAAACTCATTGTCATAGGCAGCAACTTTAAGAAAAACATAGTTACACAGGGAGTTCCAGCCATGGAGCTTCACCATTATATTTTGTGTTTTCAGTCTAAAAGACAGCTGTGGTCACTATAAACAGCTGTAAACAGTAAGTCCTATGCCATGTTTCAATGCCCCTGCACAGCAGAGCTTGGGGTCAGGATCCAGCTAGAGGCTGAAACCCATTGACTCCATGACTACAACTTAGTTCAAAGGATGCAAGGGATATAATTTCCATGAACACCTGTTTCAGCCCAGCACCTGTGCTTCAGTGCTGCACCTATTCCTTCAATTGAAGTGCAACCCCACCTGGGTAGCACACCTAATTCCCAGATGTACACTGTGCAACTCTGTACACTGCCTCCATCTTGTCAGGATTCAGCTTCAGTGTATTGGTCCACATCCAGCTCTTTACTGTATCCAGGCATCAATCCAACACACACATGGCCTCATCTGACTCAGATGACAGAGAAAAATAGAACTGGCATTAACATACTGATGACACTTCACTCAAAATCCTCTGATGACCTCACTCTACAGCTTCGTATAGATGTTAAAAAACATCAGGGACAATATAGAACTTTGTGGGACTCTAGAGCACAAGTGCCATAGACCCAACCAGAAATCTCCCAATGCAACTTTCTGAAATTGACTATGAAGGTAAAAGAGGAGCCATCATGTCACTGTGCTGCCACTTCCCATCTGACAGAGTTGCTCCAGCAGGATCCCATGGTCAGTATCACCAGAAGTCACAGAGAGATCAAGGAGAACCAACAGGATCACATTCCACTTGTCTCTCTCCTGGCAAATGTCATCTATTACGGCAACCAAGGCTTCCTCTATGCCAAACCCAGAACTAAACCTGGATTGAAATTCCTTCAGTAAATATTCTGGGGATTGCAGTACATGGCTGAATCATGCCCCATTATTTTTTGCAAATGTTACTTTGCATGTTGCTTAAGTAGGCTAAGCAATCTTCATTCTCTTTAGCTCTAAGGAATGAACCAATAGTACAGGATATGGACTGTATGCCATAGTTTCCAGCTTCATTCCCCAACATCTCCAATTAGAAGAGTTATAAAGAGCAGGGTTGGGAGAGCCTGACAGTTTGGATACAAATCCTCAAAGTTAAAGAACATATTAGAAAATACAGTTGGCATCCGTCTGTCTCAGGAGACAAGGGAGGCATGTGCCTTTGGAGTTGAAAGTATGCTCAAGGTATCTAATTTGAGACAATATGCTTTGAATAAATTAACCCAATAAATGGAATTATTGGTCTTCTGAAGAGCATTGGATGTATTGTAACTTCTAATATGTTTCTCCATTTCAAGCAGGCTTTGTCTCTTGTTTTGTTTTGTTTGTTAGCTTCTAGTCCCCTTGGGGTGTTGCCCTTTCCATTTCCTACTTGAGACCTGGGAGGTCCTCTGCACCATCAGAATAGATGACACTCGCAAAAATGGACTGATATACTGAGTCAGACCATATGTTCCTATGTTCTTCTGAGAACTGCCTTTGTAGCAACTCCATAGCTCTTAGGAAAATGAGCACAGACGTGATTGACTTTCACCAATGTGAAAGCCACAGGCAGTGGTGGTCCTTTCTGATTACCAAAAGTAACTTCTTCTCCCATGTTATACGTGGGCGCTGTGCTTTTATTTATTTTTGAACAGTTAGCAAAATTAAAGTCTTGAAACCTGACACCAGTTTAAGTGAACATGTTGTTACAGACAGTGAAGAAAGAATAACTCTAGCAGCAAGCTCTCCTCTGTCAAGATATCAGAGCTGCAAGGAGCAATCTAGTTTGCTGCACAGCGTCATGAGAAGGATGCTGACATTTCTAGTTTAAAACCATTGAACTCGGTATCTAGATGGTTTTGGTAGAATTGTTTCTGGTTGCTCAGTCATGTGCTACATTAGTGAATGGCCTAAAAGGTTTCTGAAGATATTTATTCAGCAATTTAGTCATTATCAGGTAAGAGAATCAATATGCTGCTCTGTGGTATGAAATGACTAGATTTTGGCACAATAATAAATTCCACCGGTGTAGTTTTTATTTCACATTCTTAAAAAATATTGCTGCCTTTGCAAGAAGCCTCCTGTAAGCAGAAAGAAATATATGTAATTATTATATTTTGGTTAATGAGTTGGGGTTTATTCAGCTGTCACAGTTTGTGGTCAGAGTATTACAATAAAATTATCATCTTTTCCAGGTTGACCTGCTGATTGATAGTGAAGCAGAGAAAGATTATCTCTATGATGTGTTGCGGATGTACCATGAGTAAGTTATTCCTTCCTATTGATTTCACACTTCTGGCAGTTTGGCATTTGGTAGGAAGACAGTTATAACAGTAGAAATGTTTGCTCATCTTTAACCTGTAAAAAAAAAAAAAAAATAGGCAGAGGAACAATTTAAGACTTCCTTTTAGCAAAATTGCTTCCGCATTTAACACACAACTAAGGACTTTTTATAATGTTCCTGAATTATTCCCAAAGTCTTATTCCAAACTGTTGAAATAAAGGAACGTTTGATAAAATGTTTTTCTGAAACAATTGTCATTAGAAAAACTAAAGCCCATCTGCACATTTGATAATGCTAATAATATGATCCAGTTCTTAACTTTGTTTGATTCTGGTATTTTAGCCTTTGGTATTCTAGTCACATTTGAACAACTACAGTGCAACCCTATTTGTGTCTACTCAGAAGTAATCCCCATTATATTCAATGGACTTGCTCCCAGGTAAACTTGTATAGGATTGCATCCTTTATTATTTTAACACAGAGATCATCAGCAATTTCTAACATTTTGGTCCTATACACTTGTGTTTTTCTTAATACAATACTGTAAAACAATACTGTACAAACAAGATACAAATATAGTTTCTGATATAATTCCATTTCCACTGTATACTATTTTCACCCAGCATCTCATCTGTACACTGTACTTTCACCTGGTCCATTTTGTTGTTGGAGGAGATGAGAGTATTTTTCCGTTCTTCATAGGTGAATGATTCTGGCCATTATCGTTTCTGGGCATAACTTAATTAATAGCATCATAGTGGAATGAAATGTAGACTTTTCAAGTTTCCATGTGCTCTTTGTGTTAAAGCAGAGTTTTGTGTAGCCTTGGCTACAAACCCGGTTTGGTTTCAGTTCGGGCTGTCTAATTGCTTCACCATTCATAAAGCATTGCCTGCAGCTCGTGACATCAGGAAGAATTCAGCGTAGTTAATTATTTAAAACTTCACTGGAGTTGTAAACCTAACAGATACCTCAAGCCTTTATATTTCCCGCCCCATCACCCCCAAAGCTGGGAAATGTTGCTTACACTTAAATAAAATGTACAATATTGTTACAAAGGTATATGACTTTTTATGGTCCTTAGATTTCAAAGAAATACCCTAAATCCATTTTGCTAGATGAATATTTCATTTCCACATGTGCCCTTCCAGAAACTAACACTGAGCACCTATAAGTGTGTTTGTGTATATTATTCCCCTGTTACCCTTGCCTCTGTGATCTTTCCACTTCTGTAAAAATTTACAGTATAAACTCATTGGGGCTTTTGTTTATGTTATTCTGTAAAGATATATAGTTTTATTATTTGTGTTAGGAATGGATCACATCCATGCTAAATGGTTTATGCATTAATATGTATTCTGTGTAGAAACTTGTATGACACAGTACTATTGCCAGTTTTCCCCTCTGTCTTTCTGTTCTTATGAGAGAGACGTGTGTGTGTGTGACCACTTCATTTATCTGTTGTTCTGGACTCTAATCCAGAAAACCTTATGCCATAAAGCAGACAAATGCTTTTATTTAAACATACAACTGTTTGCCATGGATATCTATTAAAAAATGGTGGTTTAAATATGCATTTAACATTTGGGGGGCATAATATAAAAATCATATAATCCAAGGCCAACACTGAGAACACAATATTTGTCAAACTTAGAAAAATAAAAAGACATTTGTTTAAGTTTTTAAAGATCACAACACATTCAGTTGGGCATTTCCTTTAATATTTGGTAATATATTTCCTACCCTGGTGTGTATTTAATTGTCATTAATAATGTGTTACTTGTACATCAAGTGACATACTAGGGTGTCCAGTATCTTGTGATGACTGATGTAAAGAACACAAACAGATGATATGGAGTTCTGCCGTTCTTTAGGCTAAAGTAACTCGGCTGAAGTCAACAGACTGGCTACAGATTAATTCTGTTATTTTCATCAAGTTGTTATCCTGGAATCCCATTAAAATGTCAGTATGCATGTAATCTTAAACACTTGAAGATTAGCCATGTCAAATACAATAGGGCTTACTCTTGAATAAGCATCCTTATGATAGAACTTAAGAACTTGTACACAGTACCATAGGAATGGGGCAGTTAGAACAAAAAATGTGTATGCCATATGTTCAGATGCCTTTCAGGCGTTCTGTGGATGCATTTGCTTTGTGGGGACAGGGGGAGGGGAATCACACTAGGGACCCCCATGCTGTGCCTTGACAACAGCCAGAGGTCTGAAAGATTCCTAAGGCCACTGTACTGTACATGCCTGTGTGTACAGCGGTACCTCGGGTTAAGAACTCAATTCGTTCTGGAGGTCCATTCTTAACCTGAAACTGTTCTTAACCTGAGGTACCACTTTGGCTAATGGGGCCTCCCGCTGCTGCCGCCCGATTTCTGTTCTTATCCTGAAGCAAAGTTCTTAACCTGAGGTACTATTTCTGCGTTAGCGGAGTCTGTAACCTAAAGCATCTGTAGCCCGAGGTACCACTGTATACAACTTGTACATGCACAGGCTTCTCCAGAACACTAGGTAATCATGCAGAGGTTGGGGCCACAGATAGTGAGCACCATCTTCAGCACCACTAGCCATTGGAAGCATAGGAATGTACAAAGCAAGACCATTGGCCCATCTAGCTCAGTATAGCCTGCACTGACTGGCAGTGGCTCTCTAGGATTTCATGCAGAGTTCTCTCCCAGATCATTCTGAAGATGTCAGGGGTTGAATGTAGGACCTTCTGTATGCAAAGCAAATAACTGCCAATGAGCCCTTCCCCCATCTCTTCAGATTAAACTCTTTTCGTAATGGTCAAGGAATGGCACTTTTTCCAGAATGCTGGCCATTTCATTTCCAAGCGTTTTCTTAGAGGTGATGAACATTAGTCCTCTGCACAGACAACTGCTGTGTGCAGTTTTGTATTGTGCATGTTGGACAAATGCAGAATCACATAGCATTGGGGTTGTGTAATCCACAAAAATTTGGACTAACAGCCTATACTGATCTTTTATCTACTCTCATTGTAGCTTTCAAATATAGGCCCTGCAGCATATTTTACTTTAACTCCATGAACTCCATTTAAATGGAGGTGTCTTATGTATCAAATCAGGTGATTTAACATTAGAAGCAGAAGAAGAATGACTCTTTGGGGCAGGGGTTTTAAGGTAGCGTCATTAAAGCCAGAGAGCACGATATGTCAAGTACATTGTCAGTAGTTAATATTGCATCTCCTTATAACCCTCTTCAATTTCATTTTGTAGATCCATGAATCTTCCAGTGTTGGTGGGAGACCTGAAGTATGTAATCAACGAACCAAGCCGGCTGCCCTTATTTGAGGCCATACGCCCTCTTATCCCATTAAAACATCAAGTGGAGTATGATCAGTTAACACCTAAGCGATCTAGGTAGGTTTGATCAATGTACTTCTCTGTATATGAGCACACTTTTTTCTTTTTTGCTAATTGATGAATTCTTACTCAAGAACTCAGCAGTTATTTGCCCCAGTCCTCACCTAACCTTTGGTGGCCCCCCTCCCAAAAAATCATTTTCAGGATGCCTCTGTTTCTGCAGCAGAAAGTTAATATCAGTTAATCAATCATAGCAGGTCTCCTCCTGAAGTTCTTGACCTTTTCTTCCTCTCTCATCCTGATAATAAACAGGAGGGAGAGGTGCTCCCTCAGTTCTTACCCTTTGAGCCCAGG
Organism: Podarcis erhardii; assembly: GCF_964252035.2. Taxonomy (NCBI): domain Eukaryota; kingdom Metazoa; phylum Chordata; class Lepidosauria; order Squamata; family Lacertidae; genus Podarcis; species Podarcis erhardii. Next base: position 73,404,477 of record NC_138497.1, on the reverse strand, counting down.
AGCCCTGCAGATTAAAGAGCTGTCAGTCTTTTGTTTGTGGAGACTGAGACTAGAATTGTTATTTTTTATATTTTAAGTGGGGCTCTTGTGTCTTTAACAGCTGCACAGCAGACAGAAGTTGAACAGATGCCTTTTCTAACATGGAAATGCAAATCATTTTAAAAAGCAATACTAGTTTCTATCTGTTGAGACCTGTTATAAGAGTAAGAGTAAAAAAAAGAAAAAAAGAGTGGCATCCTTATAAGAGTCTGGAGTACCCAGCCAAGGTAAGGGAGGAGAGCTAATGAAAGTTGGAAGTTGCTTCTTACTGCTCTATATAAGAGGCCTTCCCCTCCCTAAGACTTAGTTGCATGCAATGCAAATACAAGTAATTTGACAAAGTAAAGTATAGGACAACACACTCCACATTCTTCAGAAGCCTTGAAAATCAACACTAGTGAATGGCAGATGGGTATATGGGACTGTTTAAGTAGCAACTGTAAATTCTGTTTATCCTGTTCCAACTTTTGCAGAAAACTGAAGGAGGTGAGGTTAGATCGTTTGCATCCTGAAGGACTAGGGATAAGTGTGAGAGGAGGTGTCGAATTTGCCTGTGGCCTTTTTATTTCTCAGCTAATGAAAGGTGGACAAGCAGACAATGTTGGACTTCAGGTGAGAAGGACATTCTGTCTCGTATAGATAGAAAATATCTTCTGTATATATTCTATTATTCAAGTTGGTAGAGTTGCTGCTGCTTCCTGAGAAGGGGAGGGGAGAGGTGGCAGCAAGCCTGGTGCAGTGCAACACACTACCATGACCACTTTGGTTCTACTGGTGTGTTTGCACTGTCCCAGCCTCATTGCTGCTTCTACCTCCCAGTAAGCAGCAATGACATGAGCGCCCCACCACACTGTCCACTAGTAATAAAATGGAAGAATACTGCTTATCACTATAAGCCCTTTTTGCCAGGATGTGAGATTTGACCCCTTCAGGGCTCTTATATCCATTAACCATTACTCTAGAAGCAATGATATTGTTGCTGTATACCAGGACCAGAATGCCTGAGTCACTGCTCTGCACTCCATATTCCAAACTTACTTCACATTAAGTTCTAGATTGGAGTGGTCCATTTATGACAATAAAGACTGTAGGAGGAACCTATGTTATGAGCACTAATACACTGATGAACAAGAAAACATGCACAGGACCCATTACAAACCTACACACACAATAAAAATGTGACTTTAATATACAAAGGATTAGTCCTCCTCTTGCATATATTTTAAAAGCGAAAACTCGCATTTATACACCCATGTGCCCTCTGTAACTGACATGACACATTTTGAAACCAGTGAACTAAGTTTGTTGCTTCATAATGGATATTCACATGCATTCCAGTTTCATGAATGGTTTGAAAAAAGCTTAGATCATGAGCCAACCCATACTCAGAAATCTTCCAACAGATGAATAAGAAGGGAACCTCATGAGAGGGGAAAATGTGAATCCATTCCTAGACAAAGGGCATATATGAACAAATAAATCCCACACTTTCCTATTTTGACTTCATTAAAGTAAATCTATTTATACCAAACCAGGAATCTCATTTGCAGCAAATGTAGCTCTGCCTTCCTTGGTTTGTTGATATGTGATGTTAAGAATCAGCTTAAGGTGCCTTCATAATAGTCTGTACAAGACACTTTCTAAAACTTTCTAAGACCAAGTGAACAAGGGGAGTTGACAGGCTGCTCATTGTTCTAAATTGCTGTCTCATGATAAAGCCAAATGCTTCTGAAATTTCACCCATCTGCATTATTTCACTAAATCTCCACACATTTTCCAAGCTAGAAAAAAAATGTAGTCTGGGAAAAGGCATAATGAACTTCTATCATAATATCAGTTTCTGGCTCCTTTTTTTCCTATACCATTTTGATCCATCCTCCTGACTATGAGAAAATGAGGTAGTTTTTCCACCACTTAAAGTGTGTATGTGTGTCTGTATAATCAAGATACGTAACTGAAACGTTTGTGGCATTGACCTATTTTCTTCTGATTTCTCCTTCTTCTTTTTCCTAAATGGATACAGTTTAGCCTTTTCATGCATTTCATCTGTCTATTTTGTTGCTCTCACAGATACTGTACTCATATCTTTGGGGATTATGTTAACTAAAAAGGCCTGGAGATTATTATGAATAATAGAAGTAAAGGAAACACTAAAAAAGTAAATCTGAAACCATCATGATTCTGCTCCGTATACTTTAGTAAAAAAAAAGGCCCCCTTTTCAGACTGTAAAAACAAAGGAATGCATGAAACAATTTTCTATTTTAGTTCCCCGCCCCCTTGTTTTCAGTCCCTTAGTCAATTCTTCTGTAATAACATACTGGTGCTTAATACACTGACAAGAGGAAACAGAAAGGTTTTTGCCAAGTCTACATTATAGAAAAGCTAGCAAACATTTATTTCATGAAGAGTGTAGCTTGCCAATAATGTCTTTAATGGCTATTACTGGAGCATTACACACACACACACACACACAGAGAGAGAGAGAGAGCGCAATTCATCCAACTTCTTTTGGTGGGGTGGAAATTTGTCCAATTTTGTCTTCCTGTAGTGTGACCAAAAGCCATTAACTCATGTATGTTTTAGACAATATAAGAAGATAGGATTTGTTCTTACACACTGACTGATATTTATACTGGTAGTTGTATAAGTGCCAAATACTGTTGGTCCACACTCACAAGGAGTCAACCGCTTACTGTGGCAGCCTAATTTATGGAACTCCTTGCAGATACAAAGCCTTGGCAATACTGTCTTTGATACCTGCTAAATACTTTTCGTTTTTGTTTAGGTTTTGTTAAGTCTAGATAATTTCAAAGTGTTGATTTTATCTGGATTGGGTCAATTTTAGTACTTGTTGTAAAGTTTGGTTTTACCAGTATTTTCCAATGAATATTTTATATTATTTTCTGCAAACTGCTTCAACTATTTTCCCGATTAAACAGTAGATAAGTCTTGTTAAAGAAAGGAGTAAAAATAAATACATGTGCAGAACCAGCCCCAAAGCCCAGCCACAAGAACATCAATCTCCCGCTGCGAGTCAGTAGGGGGAGCAATAGGGGCCGCAGGAGACCATGGAGACTGCTGAGGGTGGAGCAAAAGAAAGCATTCTGCATGGATACAGTTTGCATTTGGAAAAGGAAAGAAAGAAGTCTGGCTACATGCTGGATGGCAAGAAGCAGTCTTTGGGAGAAAGTGAAAACAGGAATCTCTCTGATTTACCTTTGTTACATAATGGTGTATTCAATTGTGTATTCAAATCTGATACACTACGTGACATTTGTACGCAGACAGTGAACAATAAGCAGGAAAGATAAGCAAGAGAAGCATTATGGACATATTTGCCTCCTGAAGCTAACCTCTTCATGCAGAAAATTTTCATTTGTGCTGGGGGTGAAAGGTCCAAAGAGAGAACACCCCCTCCTCTCTATCAATAAGGGATTTTACAGTTTAAAAAATTCCCCAGTAGGTGGAGCAAACACATCATTCCTAATATCAGTGAAGACAATTATTTTATTCCACTCTGCGTGCCGTGCAAGTAGTACTTTGAATCTAAACTAAAACCTTCTCCTCCCTGTAGAATTGTTGGTTAATCTTCTAGGAAAGGCTTTTGTGCATTTAGCAAGTGCATGGTATGAATGAAATAATAAGCAACAACAAGGGGAAAGATCTGCTAAATTTGTATCAGTTATGTAGCTATTAATGGCACAGGATCCTTATCTGGAAACAAAACAAACAGACATTGATGATCACCTATGTTGCAATGCCCCTGTGATGTTTGCTCTTTCTCACTTTTGTCTTGTTGCACCTTTGTACATATTTTATCTACATTCAGGGTAGCTACCCTGCCCCACATCGTGGGGGGCTGATACAGGCCTCCAGTGCAAATTTTTCTATCCTGCCCTTCCCTCAACCCCACTGATTCAGCAGTGGGGAAAAGGAAAAGTTAAAGTAGACTAAGTGTTGGGATGGAACCTTGGTAGCTCCCTCTTTATGCAATGTGTTAAATTGAAAGGCTTTTTAAAAAATGAATTAGTCCTTTGCAATACGGATGACATTTTAAATAGATATTCAAGCACAAAGAGGCAGACATCAAAGTTGCAAAAGCAGCTTCAGGCAAGGCAATAGGCCAAATTAGATCTCTTATGCAGTGGCAGAAGGGAACTCCATTGATGGGATCTGTATCCAACTCATGAAAATTCAACTCAGTCCTAGCAAATGTGAATACAGTAAAGGGAAAAAGCAACCGCATCTGCTTTGCTACACCATTCCAATAGATGAGCGGCACATAATTTCAAACAGAAGTTAACACTGCTGTTAATAGCAAGGTTTGAGGAAGGGTTTGTGGGCCCCAGAGCAATCCTGGGTCAGGGCTTTCATGCCAGATTGTTGGGGCAAGGTGGTGGTACCTGATTAAATAAGCCGTGGCAAATGAAATTTTAAAAAGACTTATACACACCACAGATCAGGTTCTCTGTGTTTGCCGCAGTGATTAAGTGTATCAACTAACATCTGTTTAGCATGTGATTTCCTTGGCTGGAAAATATGGCCTGAAATCAGTTATTTCAGGATTGAATTAAATTAAACTTGACTCATTATGTGAGTAAAACAAGTACCATGCAATGATAACTGATAAGCAAGTGCCGTAAACCAAAGCTGAGCAGCAGCCCACTGAAAGAATGCATTGTTCTTGCAGTTCACCTTAGCGTGCCCATACTAGCTTTCCTAGCCCATCAGATGGAAGCAATATCGTTTAAATGAGCTTTTAGTAGACTACAAAGGGAATTAATTGAATTTAGGATTTGATTGAATAAAATGGCATGTAGTCAGTGGTTGGCGCTTATGCAACAAAACTAAAAACAAACCCTTTGCATAATTTAGGCAGTAGCGGACAGTGAGGCAGGGCTGCCCTACTCACCTGAGCTGCTTCCGGCTGGCTTGCTACTGCATATAGGGAGGGAGAGGGGCAAGGCAGAATCAAAGGCAGCATGGTGCAAACAAGCCAGCAAGAGCACTGAATTACCTCTGCTGCAGCATTTGCTCCTTGCTGCCACCTTGCTCCTCTCCTTCCCCATCCCAATGCACAGCAGAGACTCAGATTTAGGGAGGTCAGGTGAGTGGCACAGGTCCACCACTCCATCCACTTGTATCTAGAGGGGCTGCTGTGTGGATTTGTTACAGCAAAAACAGCATGAAGTCTTAAAGACTTACTTAATACTTTGGTCTCAATAAATCCTGGAAACAGCTAGCTCACTACAGAAAATAATTCTCTCTGTGCCTGTTTATTTATTTTGGTCTTGCTATGCCTATTCATCACCAGCAGACACTTATCAAGAGTGGATCTTGAACTCACTATATTGGAGTCTCTGTATTCATCAGCACTGAGCACAGCATTATGGCACACTTACTTTATTGCTATTGACATTTCGGCTTCACTTTGCACCAAAATTAAAAATATTCTCTACGTACTCGGGATATATATTTACCTACTTATTTAGGTGAACACTACATACATCTAATGAACTTACATAGTTTATGTATTTGAAGGTGTCATGCAACATTGTGGTCTTCACTAGAATTTTACTATGTAATTTAGTCTTTGCATCATTTGCTATGCTCAGTCTTTAGTTGTTGCTGTTAAGAGACTGCAAAATTTTACTGCCTCCATGTGGAGACGGTCTAAAAGCACTTACTCATGTTAGTGGCTAGGTTGTTGGTATGCAATATATATCTATTGTCCTGAACATTGAATTAAATGAAGTAATGTACTCTAGACTTTAGCTGGATGTCTAAAGTAAGTAACTATTAATTTAGGTCCATCACCAGGTTATTTATGGCAGAATGCAATGCAATGAAATTGCATAGATTCTGATTATACTGAACTGTTCCCTAGGGCTTAACAGCAGGAAATGCAAGTCAATGACCAAATAATATACTCCATCAAAGTATACAAAGGATACAGTCCATCCCAGAATCAGCTTTGATGTATGATCCCAAAACTGTACCTTCAATGGCTTGGATCCTAAGTTGCTCTTCTATTCATAGGACTTTTCCTCTTAATGAAATTCACTCTGATCCTGCTGGCAGATAGTGGAAGGGAGACTATTTTCACCAATTCCTCCTTTCCCCTGCACCCTCAGGGTCACCTCTCATGGTGCTTCAGATGGTCCTCTAACCCTGTAGAGAAGATTTTTGGAGGTCACAGGTGGAAAGGGGAATTAGTGAGCATCCTATTACATTCACTCAGAGTTCCATTCACTCAGAGTTAGGATCTGAGCTAATACACATAAAATAGCTGAAAGAAATAAAGGATTGCTGGACAAAATAATAATGTACTTCTTAGCAAGGGAGCATATATAGGCTGCTCAGATGTGATCAAGCAACTGCATAAAACTTGAAAGTTGTCATTTGCCCATTCCCAAAGATGTGTTCCATTAATTTCACAGCATCATATGTCTCATTTCTACACAAAAAAGCCTTCTTTCAAATGGATTGTCAATTTGAAATTGTTTGTTCCTTCTGAAACACACAATATAAAATACTATTTTAACAGAATCTTAGAACTGTAGAGTTGAGAGTGATCACAAGGGTCATCTAGTTCAACTCTCTGCAGTGCAGCAGTCTTTTGTCCAACATGGGGCTTGAACCCACGACCCCAACTCAGCTTCCATCTCTCTCTCTCTTTCTTTTTTAAACTAAGGTTGGAGATGAGATTGTTCGAATAAATGGATACTCCATTTCTTCATGTACTCATGAAGAAGTGATTAATCTTATTCGCACAAAGAAAATTGTGTCTATAAAAGTGAGACGTGAGTAGAACATTGTTTTGATTTTTTGCTAAAATTCCCATACTTTTGTGCTATTGTGGCAACTGACAGTAAACTTTATTTCATTGCAGACGTTGGCATGATACCTGTGAAAAGGTAATTGTCTTTTGGCTAAATGCATATTTTACATACAATATGGAATGTATCTAATAATTTACAGTGGTACCTCGAGTTACAAACGCCTCAGGTTACAAACTCCACTAACCTGGAAGAGTTACCTCAAGATGAGAACTTTGCCCCAGGATGAGAACGGAAATCGTGTGCTGGTGGTGCAGTGGCAGCAAGAGGCCCCCATTAGCGAAAGTGCACCTCTAGTTAAGAACAGTTTCAGGTTAAGAACGGACCTCGGGAACGAATTAAGTTCATAACTAGAGGTACCACTGTACACTGCTTCTGTCAGTTTCCTCTGCTTAGTAACATCACATTTTGAAAACTGAAAACTACAGTTTTATGTTGTCGCCTTCCATCTTTCTCGGGATACAATGTAGTACACCTCTGGTGGGGGAGTCAAACAGCTGCATTAGCAGCACTCAAATGACCTCCCTAGGGCACAAGCCTGGGCAGTGTATATGGAGGTCTTGGGCTGCCAAGGTAACAAGGCCTCTGGGCCTCAGTGATGTGGTCCAGAGGAAAGCAGAGCAATACATTTGGCACTAGCTTGGCTGCAGGAATTGTCGGAAGGAGGTGTACAAGTTGCCATCCAACCATATTGGGGACTCCACTCTGGACTTGTATAGGGTTTACTGCTTAGCCTTTTCTTCTCCCTCTACAACACATACAAAAACTACCTTCTTGACTGTTGGACCCACTATTGGTCTCATCTGCTCAATCTGCCAAAGCCTGTCTTTGCATGCAGTGGAAGTCCCTAACTCACTGTGGGTTTGAGACCCTTTGGCTACCTTCACCTGAGTTAGCTGTCAGTCAAAGCTGTTTCCTGGGGTGTGGCCACTGTTGCATGCTGACAGCTTCTAGGAGTCGCAGGTGAGAGCTGAGTGCAGGGTGGGAACCAAAGGTGAGCAAACTACCCCAGAAGTAGCACGCTGTGTCCTGCACAGTTTTATTTCAATGGGATTTAGCCCATACAAGTCTATGTTGAATTGGAGCCATTCACTTTACCTGAGGTTTTTCCTTTTAAAAAGCCATTATGCTCCTAAAGTGCTTTTATTAAAATTATTTGTGACCAAAGTTCAACTAACACAATCTTACTTGACCTGTAAATTAACAGCTAGCATTTAACTCTGTATATTGGGGGTCATATGGCTTACAGCCAAACAAGTATTAGCTCTCCAAAGCCTTTTAAAATCACCAACAGTCAGCTGACAGAAAACTGTTTAAACATCCCGACTGGTCCACAGCAAGGGGAATTTAGGTTGCAACCCAACATCAAGAGGTGTGGTATGAAAGCATCCACAGTGTATTACTTATTTCAGCATCTTTTCTTTGTTCATATCTAACCACTTATATATTTTCTAGTTCTACTGATGATCCTCTCAAGTGGCAGTTTGTAGACCAATTTGTATCAGATCCTGGGGTAAGCATTAAGAAAATAACATTTGCTGCAAATTTTAAAGTCTGTGCTCATAATAAAATTTTGCATTGGACCTATTTTTATAATATAGTGCTTTGAGCACTGTACAAAATTGGTTTACAATGAGCACATTTGGAATGGGATGACTGTATGAATTATATATTTCCAAAACACTTTTGGATATAGGCACATGGAGAATTGGGTTCATTGTATGATAATGCTATGTGTAAACCTATCAACAATAACTTATGTATTTCCTTCAGTATCCCCCGATGCTTTGCTAAACTTTATCTAGACTTTGTTGGTGGGCAAAAAATCAGCATGCCTTTTTAGCTAGTGGACTTCAATGTCAGAAACTCTCTTGCCCTAATTTTTGCGTTTTAGGAAGGTAAAAGCAGTGTTGCAGGTCTTGCATCATCTGGAGGAAAAAACCACAAAGAAAAGAAAGTTTTCATTAGCTTGATTGGTACAAAGGGCATGGGATGCAGGTGAGCTGCCATTTATTTCTCATGACTCATTTCATCTGGAAAATATAATGGATGTGATCTAGCCAAAATTAAGAAGGGTTTAACTGTGACTGGATCTTAAGTTAAATATATTTATGCAAATGATAGTGTTCAGAACCAGATATAAGCTGCTGCACACATCACTTGTCCATTATTGGTCAAAGCTGCAACTCTTTTCGTCTTTGGGTAATGTGTACTGACGGTAGGACTCTCTTTATTGAAATCCTGTGCAAAGAATTGTTTATTACCAATAATTAATGAGGTCACAAAATCAATTGATTCTATCCTCTTCTCATATGTACTAAGGCATGACTCGATTTCTTTTATACAGTACTTCTTTGGCATGCTGATAAAAGTTGTGCCATGTCTAATTGTGCAACAGTGTTGACTGTGATAGAATATTAGTGTTAGTGGGTTGTTACAGATCCTATGGCACCAACAGAGCTTAAATGAGGTACATTTGCTGTACATCTGATCCAATGTATTCTCATCAATCTGAAAGTAACCAAGTTATTTACAATACTTGGTTATTTGACCATGATTGTTTACTTGCATTATTCCATTGTGTAATATCATTTTGTTTTCATTGTTTATTCCAGCATTTCCAGTGGTCCCACACAAAAACCAGGCATTTTCATAAGTAATGTTAAACCACATTCTCTGTCTGCAGAAGTAGGATTAGAGGTAAGTGTAATGATGATGAAGCCATCTGGTTCCATGATAGCCCCATGCTGTCCCCTCTGCCGACAGAAGGCATCTATTAGAGGAAAGGGGAGGGAAGAAATTTTGAGAGTTTTATATTGTCCTCACATCTTCAAACTACTCCAGAGTGTGCTTCAGTCCTCCAGGGCAGAATTTGGGACATACAGAGGTCTGCAACAAAACGAGAACAACCAAGAATTGCCATCTTCCCTGTACTATGGATGGATGCCTCCCATCAACAGAGGGGACAGCACTGGTTATTGTCCATGACAGGTCTTATGTTGAAATGGCCATGTTAAAGGAAACAAAATCAGTGCTGTCTTCCAGACACCAATGCAAAGTGAATAAATTCAATAAGATTGAAAGGTTAAAAAATATCCCAATGTTTACCTTAATCTTCAAACTAGTTGTTCTGAAGTGGTCTCACTTTTCTGAAACAACTGGTTTAAGAACTGAAGTCTGTGTGAGAACTCTGCTGAAGCTTCAAGTATTTTGTTTGTTTCCTTGCTTTCAGGTTGGTGATCAGATTGTTGAAGTAAATGGAATGGACTTTTCTAATGTGGATCACAAAGAGGTAATGAAAAAGGCCAAGTTGTCCTATTCTCATAAATTGAAAATGGACATCTTACACTAACTTTTAAATCAATCTGTTTCACAACTCTCAGATTTTTAGGATTCAGCCAACAAATATTGGAGTATAGTTTAAAATGTTTGAATCCAGACACTGCTCTCACTACAAAGTCATCTGCATTGTTTTAACTGTCCTGCTCTTAGAATGAGATTCAGTCAGCATCATTACCAGGTGGAGAGGGTGCCACTGTAGTTGTGCTGTGTATACCTTTGCAGCTGGACAAAGACATGCATGTAAATATATTATCCTTTCCTCTCCCCCACCCCACCATTTTTTCAGGCTGTGAAGGTGTTGAAAAGCAGTCAAACCCTGACTATCACGGTTGTAACTGGAGCTGTAAGTATGAATGTCATCGTAATCAGCAAAGACCCTGTGAAAATCTAGAAAGCCACTGTATTCACACTGGTTCTCAAAGTACATATGCTAGCCAGAAACTAGGGATGGGAGACATATACTCAATTTCAGTATAATCTAGATTCACATTGGTTGTTTGGGGCTTAAGTAGTTTAAGTAATTTATGAACATCTGAATGTCATCTTTTAGAGACATCAGCAGTTCACTGATCAGTTCCTCTGAACTGGTTGTATTTTGTTGTGCATATTATTTTGTGGCATGTGAAAATATTTTAGAACCTCAAATAAGCCTTGAAAGTTCAAGGGAGAGTTAGAAATCCTTCCAGAGGGCAACATATTTACCCCATAGTTCTCATTTACTCCTGCACATGGAACCACAGGGAAAGCAGCGATGAAAAATTGTCTTCTGTAGCTGGCCAAATAAGACATTGCCTGTTTGTTACAACGATCATGTATGAATGCAGTGCATCTGCACCACAGCCCACAAGGGTACACAGCTCTGCAAGTGACTTAAATAAATTTCACTAACATTAATCATGTTTCAAGGTAGTATAGCTCTCCCATCAAACATGACACTGTGCTTAGACTGATTTTCAGCTACATTTTTTGACCCATTCTTTCAAATGAATAAAGGGAAAAAATAAGATAGCAGTGTGACTAACCTAGTTCCTAAAATATATTTCCATTTCCCTCACAACACAGTCAGAATGCTTGTATAACCAGCTAGGCATAACACCTCTTGATGCTGTAGACACACCATTCAGTGTGAAAATATGCAGTTACAAGGAGATAGAGGTGAGGCTACCACTTCTGAAATACTGTATACACATTGAAGGTAATGGCAGTGTCAAGCACAAATCTAAAGTGAAAAAGCATGGCATTTCATGTATCTAAAATAGACTTATAATCAGACATACTGTATATAAATCTGAGTTTCACACTAATAATCTGGATTTCATATTTCTTGTTATGAAACCCCCTCCAAAAAAGAAAAGAACTCAGAAAATTGAAAATTTTGCAACATTTTGTATTCACTTAAAAGAGGTTTTACATTCCTACTGATGGCTAGATAGATAGATGATAGAGATAGATGAGATATATATATATATATCTTATTTATAAGATTTACAAATCTAAGTCATAAAATTTATTACGAATCAATAACTACAATAGCTCTTTTTTATACATCTGCTAGATAAAAGCAACAATTTTCATTGCCTAGGGAAAAAGGTATTGTCAATGTGTATTACCTGGCAGATCTTAAAAGGGAGAATTCTATACAAATTTGCTAACAAAACTTAATTAACAGGGATTTGAAATAATATTTAGGGGAAGGAGCTGTTTATGACTGAAGAGGAGAAGCAGAGGGAAGAGACTAGCCGTGAGTTGGAGCGGCAAGAACTGATGCGCCAGAAGAGGCTTGCACTGGAGACCAATAAGATCCTGAAAGAACAGCAAGAAAAGGAGAAATTGTAAGATATTGGGGATGCATCGGGTTTGCTAAATTAACTGTGGCGTAAATGTGCTAGTGCTGAGGCTTATCATGTGTAGGAAGCTTCTTAACTAACTTTGCCTTCTTCTGGAGGCCTCGGGGCACTGCCGTGACTATCATTCTCAATTGAGATTGTTGTGGCTTCTGGGTAGTACATTAGATTTCTTGGCAGCTGGTAGATAGGAAATTTGATGTTGAACAGTGTGGTGTTAAAGGCAAAAAAAGAGCATAACATAGCCTTTGAGGGGGGGAACCCAACAACTTCAATTACCAGTATGTGTCCTGATTTACAAAGCAATACACAGGGCCAGCCAACGCATGAGGCAAGGTGAGGCTGCCGTCTCAGGTGGCAGGATCCACAGGGACAGCAGATCCAGCTTCCAAGGAAGGCATTGCCCACTGCTGCCACCATGATGGCAACAACAGGTGCAGTGTACACCTTGGATGAAGGATCTGCCACCTCCGCAGCAGCCACTACCCCTCTTGGCAAATAGGAGGCGCTGCAGTTGTCCTCCCACCCTTGTTCCTTATTCCTCCCTCCCCACCTTGTTTCTGATGTATCTTCGACAACTTTCACATGATTTTTTCATGTGAAATTCAACATTTTGATGAATAAAACGCAGACTGCAGTCTTGATCGGTCATACTACAGACAACCCTAACTACTTTTGCAAGACAGGGTATGAGCCTAACATTAGGGTGGCAACATTGTTGAGAGATGCCGGGGTGGGGGATCAGGAAATCTCATAGTTCCCATGTACACATCTCATATTTGAGTACGTGCTTGGAGCTTCCCATGCTTATTAAATATTTGTGGTGGAAAGCAGTGTCAGAGTGTACCAAACAAGGCTGCTGAATTTGTGACTCATCAGACTGTACACAGTCTGGTCTATGCATGTTAGTTCCCCTGTTCTTGCAGTTTCAGGCAGGCAACCAAAGCAAGAAGCTTAGTAAAATGCTTGTGGGCCACCAGTTATGTCTGATGGCTATATAGGTTTAGCTCAGGCATAGGCAAACTCGCCCTCCAGATGTTTTGGGACTACAACTCCCATCATCCCTAGTTAACAGGACCAGTGGTCAGGGATGATGGGAATTGTAGTCCCAAAACATCTGGAGGGCTGAGTTTGCCTGTGCCTGGTTTAGCTGGTCAAAAGCATTTTCTTCATCAAAGTTATTTTTCCATATAATGTAGTTCGGTTAAAAATTCCAAATTGTTCCCCCTTTTTTTTGTAGGCGAAAAATGGAGATTGCACAAAAAGCTGCAGAGGAGGAGGAAAGATACCGTAAAGAAATCGAACAGTTAAGTTATCTCTTAGTTCATTTCTCTCCCGCACGCACACACCTGCATTTGGTTATTTTCCCTCTATGATTCCTTTTTTAAAAGGATTTTATGGTTTGGGGAAAGGGTGAAGCAGGATAGATGCATTGTCATTCCACCCCCCCGTCAAAGTCCCCTACCCTGCACCACTTCAAATTGCAGAAGGATAAATCACGTGTCCTCCCCTGTATAAAAGCTCCCTGCACACAGAAAACCAGTATGAGAGGGAGAAGTCTTCCCAAGAATGCTTCCCCTTGACACTGGCAAGGGCTGTATTGCCATGCACTCCTTCTGCCTGCAATCCAAAGTGGTACAGCACAAGAAAGCCAGTACCAGGTGCTATTTCTGAATTTGCAGCTTGACTCTCAGTTTTAAATTTATTGCAGTCTCAAATTATTGAGGCATCCAGATGTCCATAACTGTTTGTTTGTTTGTTTGTTTGTTTGAATGCCTAGCCTTCCCACACCTAAATCTCAAAGTAATTAGCAATGGCATTAGGAAAGAAATATGAAACTCCAATAAAGTAGCTTAAATCCAAAATAAATCCCATTTGCCACTGGAACCTCAAAATCAGTCTGAGGGAGACACATATACAGTGGTACCTCAGGTTACATACGCTTCAGGTTACATACGCTTCAGGTTACAGACTCCACTAACCCAGAAATAGTGCTTCAGGTTAAGAACTTTGCTTCAAGATAAGAACAGAAATTGTGCTCCGGCGGCGCGGCGGCAGCAGGAGGCCCCATTAGCTAAAGTGGTGCTTCAGGTTAAGAACAGTTTCAGGTTAAGTAGGGACCTCCGGAATGAATTAAGTACTTAACCTGAGGTACCACTGTATACTGTTGTAGTGATAAAATGTATTGTGCTTGCTACATGTTCACTTTACACATTGCTTTCCATGAAGCATGTACAGCAGTCATGATATTCTGCCGCTTGACTACAGATCCTTCCAACTGATCTACACTGTTGCCCTTCTGTGTGGCAAATGCCTGCATCAGCTCACCTGAAAATGGGATCCTGCATGAAAACTAATCTCAGGGAGCTGTGAAGAAAACTGGCTGAATAATGGGCTCTATTAGAATGCATTTCTATATGGTGGCATTGCAAGTTAGGGTACCATGGGAATGATCGTGTCCCAAATGTTGAGGTTCAGCAGTGGGGAGGTGGAGGTGGTGGGGAGGTTGGTACAATGCAAATACCCCAGCAGGATTGCTGGGGTCTTCCTGTTGCCTCTCTTCTCCCCCTCCCAGTATGCAACATTGACTCCCTGTTGGGAAGATAGTGTAGAGGCTTAGTACCACCTGACTAGCCAATTCCATTCAGATCACTGGATCATGGATTTAATCCATGTTTAACTTACCTGCCAGCTTTATTGTTCACTTGTTTACATATATAGAGGGCAGGGCTCCATGGTAATTAACCTGCCACATGGTGTTTACAGTCTGAAATTTAGCACAGAGGGAAACAACAGAGGAGGTGGAAGATAGTAGAGATGGGGTAAACTGGGAAGGAATATGCAGCTGTTTCAGCTGCATGTGACTTGGGTCTTACAGACTAAGTTGCAGTAGGACATGAGAACTAGGGGTGGTGCCAAAAGATTAACTGGATGCTTTACTGGAAGCAAATGTGCTGGTGCAGTTTACTCACATTGCTCATTCTAAGCTGAGATACTTAAGTATAAGCCAGACTATTGGAAATATTTGGATCCTGTTTTAACTCCAGTTTCTAAAGTAAACAAACAAACAAAAACATAGAGCATGAAGCTCTATGGCTCTTTCTTGTGCATTTTACCCATAAATTATGAGCAGGTTGCGATATTAACCATCTCAAAATCATGATGAAACTCATGGTCAGGTTTGCTAAAGTTATGTAATTATTGCCTTACCTACACCATTTTGTAGTGTTAAGAGTGTATTAGTTTGCACTGTGTCATTCTTCTCCTCCTCCTGTTGCTTTTGCATTTTAAGAGATCTGAAAAACTGGTTTTTATGTGTGCATGTAACACTTGTGCAGCAGTTGGGGCTTGGTTTTTAAGTGGTTCCAGGGCTTGGACTCATGTCACTGGAGTTGGTCCAGGAGATCCTAAAATGTACAGCAGGAATGGGGAATCGGTGATCCTCCAGAAGTTTTGTGAATTACATTTCATTTCATTTCATCCCTTACCTTTGGCCATGCTGGCAGATACTGATGGGAACTAAAGCCCAACATCATATACAGGACTACTGGTCTCTCATATCTGATATACAACGTAAAAATATGAGGTAACTGGGTTCCAGAAGCTGCCCCAAAAGTAAAAGGCTAGGGTGATTATTTTTTGTTCAGTAGCAACACTAGATCTAGCCAAAGTTAGTAATTTTTTAGCTCCATTTATTTCAAAGGAAAAAAAACTCATCTCTTCAGCTGAAATAAATAGGATTTCAGAGTACTTAACTTTGGCTGACTCACACTTCATTTTAATATGCAGTTGAATGGTCTGGATATTTTTAAAGTGTAAGTGATGAAAGATAAAATAATCAAACTCAAGTGTTCCCATGTAAAACTAAGCCAAACTATGGCTTAGTGTGAGCAAGCAAGCACGCTGGTACCCAGAGCAAAAATCATGGTTGCTTCACTCCTCCTGTGGTCCTACTCTGCACTGCTTGTAACCAAGCCATGGTTTGGGCTACTATTGCATGGAAGCCTAGGCTCATGGTTTGTCTTGCTTCAAACAAACCATGAACTGAAAGTGTTTTTTTGCTTCCCACTGGAGGTTTGTTTAGAGGAGATGAAACACTAAGCTGGGTTCACACATAATGATAAATAAAACTATGGTTTCGCTTCAGGTAGTGTAGTAGGACTAAGTGAAGAAGGGAAGTGGCCATGTTTTTTGCCATGTGTGCCACACTCTTGCTCAGCTATGCTTAGTCGTACATGTGAACTGGGCCAAACAGCCTCCATTTAAAAAAAGAAATCCAACTGAATACTTTATACTCCTTTTTAGGATAAAGGCAGAAGAGGAGAAATTTAAAAAGCAATGGGAAGAAGACTGGGGTCATAAAGAGCAATCAAAGTCTCCCAAAACTGTAGTTGCAGAAGTACATAGGCCTCCTCAACATAAACATCGAAGTAAGTAAAAAAGTATTCATCCAAGACAGTGTTAGAACATCATTAACTACAACTTACAACTCTGTATTTCTCACAAAACATCTGCTTGGTGAGAAGCTAATGCCTTTGGGCTGTGGAAATGAGTGCCTGGTGTAGTCATTGATTCTTTTCCTCTTTCTATTAACTTGATTAAGTGTTACAGATTCAGGGGAGCTTTTAATAAGAAGGAAGATAAAAATGAACTGAGGAAGAAAAAGTAGAACTCAGTTCAACACAACACAACACATCAAAACAAGGATTAGTTCCAAGAGATCAGTACAGTTGTACCTTGGTTTTCGAACAGCTTAGTTCTCAAACGTTTTGGCTCCAGAATGCCGCAAACCCAGAAGTGACTGTTCAAGTTTGCGAACTATTTTTGGAAGCCGAACGTCTAACAGGGCTTCCGCAGCTTCCAATTGGCTGCAGGAAGCTCCTGCAAACAATCAGAAGCCACGCTTTGGTTTCTGAACGTTTTGGAAGTTGAACGGACTTCTGGAACGGATTCTGCTCAACTTCCAAGGTATGACTGTACTGGTTGCCTGACTGTTGGACAGTCAGAATCATTATAGAATCATTTTCACTGCTGTGTTGTGACTTCTGGCTGTAATGGATGGATGGCTGGCATTTCGATTCATTCTAGAATAGCATTGCAGAATCCTTTCTGCCCAATCCTTCAGAGTCCAGAAGTAGAGGGTTCATTTGCAGAACAGCACTATAATGCCCAGTCCCTTTTGAATATTATATGTGTTTAAAAATAAGTGTTCTTGCTTGAACCATAGAGTTCATCTGATTGTCAAATATATAGCCGGTGAATCAATCAGCTTGCTCCATTATATGAATCCCCCACAACTCTCCTTCCATATTGCACCAGTGTAGCTGTCTCTATTCAGCTTTATTTAGGTATATGTGTTCCAAAATAGCACTTGTAAAGAGACCACTCTTCTCTCACAATTTCATTATACTGATTACAGTTTCCAATACTAGCGTAGTATCTCTAAGGCTAGGGATGGAGAGAACAAGAAAGTGAATTGCACTGAATTTAATCCTCCGCTGCTTTGATGAATTAAAACATGAAATGGCATGATACAGAGATGTCAGTCCCTTCTCTTCTTTAGCTACTGAAAGCTTCTTCAGCTTCCTCAAAAATTAAATCAGAAGAAAACATGCTTAACTTCTTCAGGGACTCTCCCTTTGTGTCAATTCTTTCCAATCCATTGGCGGTGTGGAACACCCAAAGTATTATCATTTCTTTTTCCCCTCTGTTTCTTTCTTCCTCTGTTTCTCTAGTAGATGTAGATGAAACTGCACTTGACCATTCTGCAGCAGGTGATATGGCTGGAATGAAGTCGAAAGAGAGTCAACAGGTTTGCTGTAACACCTTGGCTTCCTATCTTGACTTTGATGCTTCCTGCACTCCTCTTCCTCCTGACAGTCAGTCTTAATGATGGACTGGCCTACACTTGTCTTCCTTATCCCACAATTATCTTCTTAGGGACACTACTTATATTAACTTGCTATGCTAGATATGTATATATAAATATGGAGCAAGTAAGGAATGTTGTGCATGATCTTTGAGCAAGACAGGAAATAATACTGGATTCGCCCAGCAAGGGATTTTTATGGGTCCTATTTTCTAACACTGGAAACTAGAACAGTGTTCTGGGGGTGGCTCAACTCATGCTGTGAGAAACCAGGAGTAAGCTAAGAAACTAGCCTGTTACATTTTTGCTAAATGTTCATTGACCACAGTACATCAGAATGTAAAGCCCATAGAATCAGCAAAACAGAATTCATAAAAATGAAATAGTTTGTTAAATTAATTCTGATTCAGTAAATTTGTCTAATAGCTTTTGAATGTTATAAGCTTTTCTGGGCAAAGAAGAAAAATAAAAGCGAAATTGCATTCTTAACTAACATCCTTGGCTGTTGGTTATCTGGATGTCTAAAGGAAAGGGGAACAGATGCCACTGTGATCGTGTGTGTGCGTACAATATTTAAACGCAACAAAAATTAGTGTAGCTGGTGTTGAGCTGATCTAGAACCAGTGAAAGTAAAACTGGCTAGCTGCTAAAATTCATTACATAAATTGAAGTTAATTGCTAGAGAAATCTGCAATATATATAGTGACTATATGAACAGAATTGTGTTGTTTCAGTAGGCATATAACTATTTCAATTTGCACACTTTGCATTAAATAAAGTAATTTGATTATTGCACACTATTTTTATTGAAAAAATGTAGCTTAATTATTCCTATTTACAGAAAGTTGCATGTCGTGAAACAACCATCAAATCATTGTGGGCTTTTATTTATACAGTACTTGGGTTCAGAGCTTTGGTTTATATTGAACTAAATTCTACTCAGAGTACAGCAATTGAAATTAATGGGCCCAAATTAGCTATAGCCATTAATTTTAATGTGTCTCCTCTGAGTGTGAATAATGTTTAATAGAACATTATTCTGAATGGGCACAAAGCTCCTGTGTGTTTGTATTTCCTTGTTCACACAGCTCTAAACAATTGTGTTCTCTATTGATATGAGTAGTGAAATTTTGAAAGTGGAGTAGCATCATGTGCACTTCTGAACCCTTGCACTGTGTTCACTAGATTGAGGCACTTGAGCCAAAATGATTGTATAAGTAAGTAGAACGGTAGAAAATAATGGAGCACTATTATTTGTTATCAATAGCTAGTTCAAAGTTAAAATAAAAGTGTGGCTAAGATCCTGCATTCTCTACAATGTGTGATCCCATTGGAGTGCCTCTCCCCCCCCCTTTTAAACAGCTGCCTACCTCTACCTTTTCGTACTGTATATCTGTAATATATTGCTCTCTGTTATATATTTCTCCTTTACCTATTTATAGCTTTTGGGTGGTTTTATCGGTACGAAGGAAAATTTCCCACAATTCGCAAGGTACAAAGAATGTTGAGTGTGAATGTTGAGAAGGTTTGCTGTGGAAAGTGCATTCTAATCCATTCTGTATTTTCCCCAATAAATTGTACACTCATGTAAATTTATTGATGAGCAAGAAATTAAGGGAAAGTTTGCTTACGTCACAGTGACTTAGATGCAAAGAAAGATGCCTTGCATGAGTTCAGGATTTGTGCCACTCCCAATACCTGCTATTTAAACATGGAGTATGCTGGAGTAATAGCTTTAAGAACACATGGTAAAAGATGTAATCTCACCCTACCCTATATTACGAGTCTGTAAGTTTTATTTTCTCCCATGGGACATGCATCAGTAACTATGCACAGAATTGCAATCTATATGCATATGCTTGGAAAGCTCAGCAGCATATTCCAGAATTGGACTGATGTATGTTGGACTCTGGAGGAAGTGATTTAAAGCCTTGATGGAGCAGTCATCAAGACAGTTGTGGATATATGGATGTTTTTAACTTAAGCAACTCCACTTTGCAAAATACGTTTCTGACGGCAGGTAAATTCTTTGTCAGCCCATTTCTAAATCACAAATTGTGTTTATCTTAAGAACATCATCCTTAACTATAAATGATCAATGTTAGTCAGTTAGTGCAGTCAGGTACTACCTACCTACCACTGTTGAAAAGGGATGAGGTTGACGGGTACCTCATGCCCCTTCTCATGGGCATTGCAGCTGATGAAGGAAACTGGGTGACTGAGTTAGCCTTGTGCTGACTGCCCAGTAGTGCCCTCTGCCAGCCCTACTGATGCCATTGGTCCATGTCTGTTGTTGTCATAACTTCTCCTTGTCTCTGCTGCCATCTGACACTGCCCCACCAATATGGGTATGGGCTTCATTTCCCCTTGGTTGCTACTCAGCAGTAGCAGCCAAACACAGTCCCATTCCAGTGTGATCTGCAATGTTTGTTTCAAAAGCCTGCTTGAATGAACTGGCTAGATTTCACAGTTTTACTTTAAGTTCATATCAGAAGTAAAATTCATATTTAAAATAACCAGAGCACCAGTGCAAATTATTTTTAGATGTCTGTGTTGTTAGTACTGCAGTCCTATTCATGCCTACTCAGAAGTAAGTCCTATTGAGTTCAATAGACCTGACTTCCAAATAAGTGTGTGACCTGCCTTGCACCTCCTAAACTAGCAGGCTGCCCTCAGCTACAGCAGAGACACTATCCCAATGTTGAAGTAAGATTCAGATCCACTGTCAACCAGCTTCAGGTGATTGAAGCTGAATCATTTGTTTACAATTGCTAAAGATACAATACCTGATTTTTGTGGCTTTTCTTTAGGAAACACAAAGCCCTGGATTATTAACATTAATCCAATAGCTGAAAGGCAGTTTTTGCTTGTACAATTCCAAAGAAACAGTTTGGTTCTCCACAGTTTTCTGCATTTCCCCCCTTTGCAGTTGTTTGCTGTGTTGTTTTGGCAATATGTTGTACAATATTTTGAGTGTGAAGTACTGAAATATTTTCTTGCACAGTAGAATAATTACTGCTATTATGTAAAAGCCATAATCTAAGCATGTACTTGCTTCATTTGTTGAAAGACCACAGTTTATGTAATATTTTAAAAGTGATGTATTCTTCAGTTAATCTGTATCAAAGGCATCTGCACACATTGTGAAAGCGTTGACATTTTGCCTCCGGCTTTTCAATATCTCGCCCTTCCAACAAGGTTTAGTTAAAATTAAATTCATTATGTGGCTGCTGTTTCTTCATGCCCAGCCTCAGCAATCACTGTGAATAGTTGCATGTCTATATTCACAGAGCCTCTTTTTCTAGGACATCTGCTTTTGTATATATAATCTCAGATTATTGAAGTAGTACATTTTCAGCCCCTGCAATATATATATTTTCTAAATGTATGTAAATATAATGAAAACCACCTAGAAAGGCAAAGAAAGAAAGAAATCCAAAAGCGATAGTCTCAGTGAGCAGAAAAAGAGCAAAATGCAACTGGAGTTTGAGCTAAAGCTTCTCAAGGAAAAGGAAGAGAAGCTAGAAAGAGAAAAGCAGCTGAAAATCAACCGGCTTGTACAAGAGGTATGTTCTTTTAACATGTTCTGATGCCTTTAGTTTTACCATTTATTCCTGGGGGGAAGAAATATGGGTGGTAGTTGAGTATTTACATATGCAAATAACTTCAGATATATGAAAACTTTAAAAATCACATTAACAGTGTAGTTCAAGAAGCTAGACAGCAAAAAGTGGTTATCACAATTTAAAAGCTTAGCTTTGGTCCTCTTTGATTGGCTAATGGCACTATGCCAGGCAATGGCAAACTCTGCCCTCCAGATGTAGTGAACAGACACAATTGGTCATGTGCTTATGCTTTCTAGGACTGCATGCTTGTAACTTTTAATACATGATGCCTTTTGCACAGAGACTATAGAGATTGGAAAAGGAGATGAATTACAATAATGTTTTTATCTGTGCACAACATTTGTAACAGTGAAATTCACTTTGCACAATTGAATATGAATTCTATATCTGTAACAATAGCTTTACACTTTCTTCTGCAACTGTGATATGACTCAGGTATCTGAGACTGAACGAGAAGATTTAACGGAATCAGAAAAAACTCAGCACTGGGTGGAAAGGCTTTGTCAAACACGTTTAGAACAAATCTCCTCTGTGGAGAATGATTCTCCTGAGGTAAAATCATGCTCTGATCCCCACCCATTGAGATATCTAAAATGCCTGTCTTTGTTTTCTTTTTTTGATCCACAAACTATTTTACAGATGCAGTTAGCAGTATTGTCTCTAATAGTCTCACTCGTTCAGTTTACATGGTGGGGAGAGTTTCAAATTCATTCAGAGAAATAGATGCCCTTTCTCTAAGGAAAGACATTTTAAGAAGGTAAATGCACTCAAGAGAAGCAGAATTAGAACAAAAGCCTAGCTTCCCAGCAGTAACTTCTACTGATACTTAGTCCTTTAAAACAGGGATAGGCAAACTCGGCCCTCCAGATGTTTTGGGACTACAATTCCCATCATCTCTGACCACGGGTCCTGTTGTAGGCCATGGGAGTTGTAGGCCAAAAAACATTGGGAGGGCTGAGTTTGCCTAAACCTGCTTTAAAATCTAATACTTGCTATATGACACCTTATTACATACACTAAAAAAAACCCCTCAAAAACCTTAGAGAACCTAGAGACCAGTGCTTTTTTCTGGGGGGACGCAGGGGTACACATACCCCTAAACATTTTGTGAATCTAAGTTTGGCCTCATTGAGGGGCAGTATTTCAATATGAGTAGGAAAATGAGAGTACAGTACCCCTAAACATGTTTTTTTAAAAAAGAAAAAAAGCACTGCTGGAGATACTTTCCCACAATTTTATCACAAATAAATGAACAGTATAAGTTTCTGCAATGTCTCCTATCCCTTCTAATTTATAAACATGTATGCAATTGTGTGAGTGTGGAGTCTTAAATTATACTGCTTGCAATAGAAATATCTGTTGGGAAGCTAGGTTTTTTCTTT
This sequence comes from Podarcis erhardii, assembly GCF_964252035.2. Lineage (NCBI taxonomy): Eukaryota > Metazoa > Chordata > Lepidosauria > Squamata > Lacertidae > Podarcis > Podarcis erhardii. The sequence goes on along the minus strand of NC_138497.1, from coordinate 73,381,535 downwards.
TAATTTTGCTTCCACGGATTGCTCTTACCTTCTTGAAATGTCTCTTTCAGCTGTAGGAATTTGTTAAGTTGTGGGTGAACATATCAGACGACACAGCGATTCTTCAAACAGCTCTTGTTTATTCACAGGCCAGGACAGAACTGAACTGAAGGGTTCAGTCAGCCTGCTTATATAGAACTCCAGTACAATGTAACTGTAACAATTTTCTAAAACTATCCAATTACTGAACGTCACTTTCAATCCCTTATTTGCATAACTATCTACAGTATCCCCCTGCTGGCCCAGGGTGAGAACTTCAGTACATAACAGATTTGTTGTCGCAAATACTGGTTTCCTTTGACCTGAATTGCGACATATTGGTATGTGGGCCAATCGTACAATTGGCATTGCATGGAAATGAAATGTTATTATAGCAGCAGGCGGCCTTGTGCTCCGTTGCTTGCTCTTAGTGAGGATGTATGCAGGTAGTTTTAAGCAAGTGCTACATTAAAACAGATTTATTTGTTGTTATATTAGACAACAGGTGTACGTCCCGCTGTTTCTCCTTCTGCTACATCTGTGCGGAGGTTTGCTGGTGGTTTGCAGCTCCACACCACTGACCTTGATGATATCAGCTTAGATGATGTTGGCAAGCCTCCAAAACGCCCAGCACCTCCGCCTCCATTGCCCCATGCAATTCCTGTATTCCCAGGGACTTACCCGCCTCCTCCACCAAGTGTCCCAGCTCCTAGGGGGCCGCCTCCAATGCCCTCTACTGCAGCATCATGGATTACATCGCCTTCTCCTTCCTGGGTGCATGCTGCCCCTCCTCCCCTGTCTCCCCCATCTTCTCCCCCATCCCCTCCTGCTCCGACTCTCCATCCTGTGCCCACTCACTTGGAAGAAAGGATGGGCAGCCACAGCTATCAGCCTAATGGGCCAGCAGACTCAGTGAATGACTGGGAAATGAAAAGCTACAAGGGAAGGAGCTTTAGTCCAATTAGTTCTCAGACCAGTGAGCAGACCTATTTATCCAATCCAAAGGTATGACATAGTATGGAATATGTTTTGCATCTGTGGCAAACCCAACCACCTCCTGCTTCTGTTTGAGTTTGTCAACAGAAAATATACATATTCCACTGTGAGTTTTGCTCTGCATGATATTGTACTGCAGCATCCCCACTCCCCCACAAAAGAAAAGATAAGCCCATTTTAGAACATGGTCTTATCATGCTTGTCCTCTCCCACCCCCACCCCCGCCCCAGTGTGGTCTTTTGCACATTTATGGAAATCCTATTGTGCTTCATGGAGACATTTGTACAGCTTATATTAGTCACCTGAGTGTGTGTTTTTCTGCTACATATTTGTGTAAGAAAAAGGGGAGCTGCTTGAGCAAATGTGCATAACAGCTGAGAATCAAACATGAATGTGCTTCTGAGTAGCACATTAATGATCAAGTACTAAATTTGCTAGGTTGGCAGGAGCTGGGACCAAGCAACGGGAGCTCCCCCCCCCCCCCCGTCGTGGAGATTCAAACCACCAACCTTCTGATTGGCAAGCCCTAGGCTCAGTGGTTTAGACCACAGTGCCACCCGTCAAAGTGCAAGTAGATAAATAGGTACCGCTCCAGCAAGAAGGTCAATGGCGTTTCTGTGCGCTGCTCTGGTTCGCCAGAAGTGGCTTAGCCATGCTGGCCACATGACCCGGAAGCTGTACGTCGGCTCCCTCAGCCAATAAAGCGAGATGAGCGCCGCAACCCCAGAGTTGTCCACGACTGGACTTAACAGTCAGGGGTCCCTTTACCTTTACATTTTTACTAAATTTGTTGTTGAGCTACTGATAGCTCACTATGCACTCCACTATCTGTTAACCACAATGGAGATCTCTAATGGTGCACCTTCTTTGCAGATTTCTACTAAAGACCATCCTTGGTCCTCCCAAATTGCATGTTCTTTCTGTCTGCTTGTGATGCTTTGTTGTTTCAAAAGGCTTTCTCTGGTTTCTGGTTTTCGTACATGAAGATTTTAATACCACTTCTCCATCCAGGTGGAAATGCTAGTGTTCATGTTTTAAATAGTTTAGCTTGTTTCTCTTTCATAAGTTGATTTCAGTGTTTATAAATAAGATAAGAGTGCTTTAAATCGTATTGTAGGGATTAGTCTGTGTTCACAAATATTTGCATGCTTGTTTCAATGAAGGAAGGAATGTATTAGTCATTGACCACTTTAATATATGGCACAATCCTATACACATATATGTAGTTGAACCACACTGAGTTCAGCAGGGTTTAATCTCAGGTAACTGTACAGTATTGCTGTTTTAATTAATACAAATGGGTTGAGGAAACCCATAAAGGGCCAAGAATATTTAAAATGAAAGTTATCTAACAATTCTCATTATATATTTTTTATCCTGTTTTAAAGTAAGACAGGTCTTTGAAGGGTCAAAATATCGTAAGGTTGTCACGCTTGCTTCAAAAGAAGTACATATTTTGTCACCTGCATGTTATTCTTCTTTCTGTCATAAACCAATTTGTTTTTCAAATGATTATTGGTTGTGTGGTATGTCAAAACCATAAGTCATCATACCCCATATGAAACCTGTTGTCATTTAGGTTGCACGAAATACAAGTCACCTCAGCAAAATGTCATCTGCATCAGGCAGCCCATTGGTATGTCATATATATATATATTTAGTAAATAAAGAAAATGTGATAGCCTTCCAACATAATACCATAAGACTTTCAGATCTCAGAAGAAACGAATTGTTTTATTTATGAAATGCCTAGTTTTATGGTCCTAGCTATCAGTGGAAAAGCAAGCATTCTAAATGAAATATCCAAATGGCCCTGAGTCTAGTATTGCTTGGTGCTTAAATTGTTGTTCAAACTATAAAGTTCTCCACCCATCGCCACCCCACCCCTATAGTGCATTGGTTGGTATTGTGGGTGGTGTGGGTTACCTTCGTATGAGTTTCATGGGACTTGATAGAAGTTGATGAAGTGTCTGAATTACATTCAGAATGTGTGAAACACACAGGTGTTTTCTGTAATATTCTTAAATTGCACCTCCATAGCAATTTTCTCCAAGCCCTCCTGCCCTGCGTCGCCCAGCTGTACCTATAGTCTCCAAACCTGTCATGCTGCATCCTGACCACAATATCATGGTCAGACCAGCAATCAAATCAGAAGCCCTGGTAAGATTAATCCTATATAATTTGCATGCTGCAAGTGTGTTGGGTATTGCATGTCAAGTGATCTGCTCACGACTGATGTCCACCTTTCATTCTGAGTTCTAACTCAGAATGCAAACTGAACATGTCAGATATATTGTGACGTGTGACAGATCTTAAGCTCTTAACATGGATGGCATTCCTGGGGTTTCCTACAAGACCCTGGCTCCTGGAAGTCAAGTAGATCAGCCACTCAGCTACTGCCCTGAATCTAGCCTTCCATCAATAGTCTTCACAATACCTACCTGCTGTCAGTCCCTAGTGAGTTAAGAGACCGTAGGACTCTTCTCCTGTACACTTAACTGAGTATATCCACACAGGATATGTGGGATGAGAGATACTGATCTTTATAATCCAGCCAGGACAAAACACAGTTAAAACAGTAAACATATTTATCTATAAAAAGCAATACCCAGAAGTAGTTGTATTTTTTTACATGATACTAAAATAAGTTCTAGTATTTTAACCTAACACAGCTGAGTCGTCTCCTTAAGTTATCCTAACTATTTAACTATCCCTTCATTGCCTCTCATTTCCTCATCTTATTCCCTCTCCTTCTGTGAGAGGGAGTCCAGATAGTCCAGCTAGGCAGTGTCTATTTGAAGTGCAACTGATCCATGATGCAACATATAGTTCAACTGTGCCTTCAATGCAGAAGAAGTTTGTACGTGTACAAAAGTAACCTTGCTCTTGCTGATGTATTTGTAGGATAACTAATTGCACACTTGGCAATTTGTTTCTATCTTTTTTTCAGCCTCAAGAGATGTTTAAAAGGATGGTGGTTTACAATTCATCATTTAAAAATAATAAAAAACAAGTAAAATAACATTTTCTTTGTTTGTGTGGCATTTTGGTGTTTCAGTTGTGCTTTGATACTAGCATTCTCCCTCTCTTTATTCCCCCCTCCCTGTTGTCATTTGGAATAAGGACACAGTATAGCTTTCTAAAATAATAATGGATTAAGATTATTATCTTAGTCAAGCTTTATACTCTCTTGATGAATGCATGCAACTCCTGCTAGCATATTGAGAAACTAGAATCATAGAATCATAGAATCATAGAGTTGGAAGAGACCACAAGGGCCATCGAGTCCAACCCCCTGCCAAGCAGGAAACACCATCAGAGCACTCCTGACATATGGTTGTCAAGCCTCTGCTTAAAGACCTCCAAAGAAGGAGACTCCACCACACTCCTTGGCAGCAAATTCCACTGTCGAACAAATTCCACTGTTGAACTAGGGGTCTTACGTAATGTTTATCATGTAGTTTGTTCCCAAGTGAAAGCTGCTTCTATCACAAATCACCACTCTGGGGAGGACTATGCGTTAAGACCATGATGTGGCATCCAACCCTTTGTCCCCTTCTGTAGTTCTGATCAGAGCCCCTGCACCTGCAATTTGCGTTGGGAGAAAAAGCTCCAATTTAAACAAATGGGAGCTGCATGCCCTGATGCAGATTGCGGGTGAAGAGAGGCCCAGTCTAGGTTGGGATTAGAGCTGCAGGATAAAGCTTAACGGCCCCCAAACCCCACACCAAAGTACCAGTCTGGACTGGGGATCCCTACAGTGGTAATTAGTGAAAGAAAAAAGTTTGCACTAAAGGCCAAAGTACATGAAAAACACCTTGTGTAGTTTGGTTCTAATTACAAGCACTAAAAATCCTGATATTTTAAGACATCAATGGGAGCTTTATTTGCCCTGATTAAAGCACCTCTTCCTCCACTCCACAGTCCTGACGTTGCTTTTCCCCACCCCACCCATGCTGATTATTTGTTTTGGTTTATTAAAACAAACAAACTCACAGGGCCAAATGATGTGGTTTTAAAATATGAGAATAAAGTTGTTACCTTCCTACTTGGAACCAGTCTGCTAATATTCTCTCCTTTCACCATGAAGCAGAAGTACAGTACTAGATCTGCAATTTAATTTTTAATGTAGCAATGCCCAGTGGTTGTGCACCTGTTAGTAGTACACAATGAAAACAGTTTGGTGACACTTTTCCCAGAAACACTAAATGCATTTCACAGTGTTTATTCTAGAGTGGTAATGATTTGTTTATTGGATCCAGCCTGTGTTTGTTTAAAGGTATTGTATTTACTCTTTCTTAAAACATATTTTCCCAGGAAAGTATTCTTCAGGGACAACATCTGTTTGTTATGAAACTGACATTGAGGTTAAGAAAGATGAAGTGATTTGCTTTAAATCACACCATGAATCAGTGGTTCCACTCAAATTACAACTCCCAGTTCTAAGACATTTGTTCAGAATATTTCTTTCTAATATATAAAGACTGCCCAGATCACTTTCATTTTTATCTTCTTTACAGAATTCATTATTATAAACCATATTATGTCAGAGTTGTACTAATTGCAAGTAAAGTGCTTTGTGAACACAGCTATTCCCCAAACAACAAATCTAGAATCTGTGAAACCTGAAACCAGAAATCTAAAAACTGGCCCAAATGAGTTAATAAAGGGAGCGGGGTCAACAATGAGAAAGTTCGATATGCCTAAAACTACACTGAAATTAATAAAACAGGACTATCCCAATGTGTTTACCATCCTATTTATCATGCTTATCATTCCACTAGGATAAGTTAATCACTGGTATATGTGCTTGATTTTAATACATGTAAGCATGTCCATTGAGGATCAGTGTTAGATGTGTGTGAAACGGGCACATGGATTCTAGTCAGGGTTAGACCAGAAGACAACCAAAGCCATACAGTCTCACCACCACCCCTGCTGTTTAAGGGGAGCAGTCTTGATGTGCAGTAAAATGAGCTGGATTTGCTTTAGACAGGCAGTTAAAAAGTTATGCATGCACTGAAGAGATGAATGTGAATGCATGTTCAATTAAATAAAAACTTTTAAGAAATGTTTTCTTCTTTATTTTGTTTTTCTGCTTTGTAGTAGCCAACTTGCCAGTTCCATCTCAGCTTTACTCCTTCCTTATATTGCTGAACCTCTACCGAGAGCCTGCAACTCTCCCTTAATTATGCTAGTGGAGTTCAGCAAAATACATCATCTGCATGTAGCCTTCACTATCCATAGACAAAAGTAACTTATCAATAGCTAAGTCTAAGGAAACTTCTCTAGAACAATTTTATTTGACTATTACATCCTAAACAGTTGGAATCTCTCTGTATGTCTTCTGACTGTCAGGAGGAATGTGAACAAACTGTCTAATATGTCATCATCTCATTTCTTTTCTGGCTTTGCTCATCTAGGAGCACCCCCTCCCCATTTACTGTTTGCTATGCATGTATTTGATTACCAGTTTTATTTGCAGGGCTTCCAGAAGTATGTGGAAAACTTTGATCCCTACACAATGGTAAGGAGACGTTTACAAGTATAGGCCATTTGTTATCTCTTATGCTTTGCGCTGCCTTTTAACACAGGTGGAATTTTTAGCTTTCTGAACTAAGGCAGAAACTAATACAGAGACCTGCAAAGGGCATGTTCTGCACAGATTATATCTAGAAGTGCCTACATTCTGTTTTAAGATGCATGCTTCGCATTATGTAATTTGTCTTTCGCATTTGAAAAAGTTGTTGTTGTTGTTTAGTCATTTAGTCGTGTCCGACACTTCGTGACCCCATGGACCAGAGCACGCCAGGCACTTCTGTCTTCCACTGGCTCCCGCAGTTTGGTCAAACTCATGCTGGTAGCTTCGAGAACACTGTCCAACCATCTCGTCCTCTGTCGTCCCCTTCTCCTTGTGCCCTCAATCTTTCCCAACATCAGGGTCTTTTCCAGGGGGTCTTCTCTTCTCACAAGGTGGCCAAAGTATTGGAGCCTCAGCTTCAGGATCTGTCCTTCCAGTGAGCACTCAGGGCTGATTTCCTTAAGAATGGATAGGTTTGATCTTCTTGCAGTCCAGGGGACTCTCAAGAGTCTCCTCCAGCACCAGAATTCAAAAGCATCGATTCTTTGGCGATCAGCCTTCTTTATGGTCCAGCTCTCACTTCCATACATCACTACTGGGAAAACCATAGCTTTAACTATACAGACCCTTGTCAGCAAGGTGATGTCTCTGCTTTTTAAGATACTGTCTAGGTTTGTCATTGCTTTTCTCTCAAGAAGCAGGCACCTTTAAATTTTGATGACTAACTCATGTTTCTTGATTTTCTGCTAGTTTTCACCTGATCAGATTATGGGGAAAGATGTGCGACTTCTGCGCATAAAGAAGGTAATGTTTGTGATGGAAGAAGGATAACTGGTTAAGCTTTAGGAGACAGTTGTTGGGATATGCAATGTGGCACCAGTGCTCATTTTAAAATGAAACTTGCTGGTGATGAAGTTCAACAGTCATTCTCTCACACTGAATGACCTAAAATCTCTTCTCCCAACACCAGATGTTATTGAAGAATTTGGCCCATGCCCCAAAACCACTTCCATCAGTGTTATTGATTTGTTTATTTATTTAAGTAGATACTGGCTTTACTTCTGAAAACTCTTAAAGGCTGGACAATATGTTCCTTTTCACAAAGGTGATTTTCTTTCATCTTTTCCGAATTATGTTTTTCTTAACAGGAAGGATCATTAGATCTTGCAGTAGAAGGAGGCATCAATTCACCAATTGGAAAAATAGTGGTTTCTGCTATTTATGAAGGTGGTGCTGCAGACAAGCATGGTAGGTAGCTTTGATCAAGAACAATAGAAAAGATGAAATCATGTCACTCATTTGATTAAACAGTTACATTGACATTTTTTGCAATCTTTCAAACCTTACAAAGCTCATTTTTAAGCACTGGAATTCTTGAGGCAGATATCTATTATTTACTTTGTTAATAATTGTGGTTTGTATTCAGTAGCATTCTTCTGCTGAAGGAACTGAGGCTTTCTCTTTTTACAGTGGGGAGGGAAGCTATTTTTACAAATTTCCCTCTCCTTCTGCCACCACCCATGCTGTTCCAGAGGGTTTGACAACTTCCTGAAAATGATTTGTAGGGTTTTAACAAGGAGGGGGGAATTGGAAAAATTATATCCCTTCTCATCAGGAGTGTAGCATGGGGGCTGAAACTGGGGCGATTGCCCTGGGTGCATTTTGGGTGGGGAGCACACTGCTCATGCCACCCTCCCCAAGTCAGCCCTGTGCGGATTTGGCCAAAGGAGCATTGGTGGTCTCTGCTGGGAACGTGCAGGATGAAGCATCTTTGCCCCACATATCCCTTACACAAAGTAAGACAGCTGGCAGTGGGTGGGTAGAGGATGGTGGGCTGTATTGGCCTGGCTGGATAAGGGGGCATTGTTCGTGTGACATCGTGCACATGCAATGCTCACACACACACCCCAATGTTGGGCGCAACTCGGCACCGCTGCTTTGGATTCAGCACACAGAGCAAATCAAGCCTCTGTGGCTCTTTTAAAGTTTTCAGCTTAAAAGCTCCCTAGCCTATTGTTCTCCTACCCCCAAGATGACATGGCATCCAGCTAGGTAATGGGAGGGGATCCTTACTACTCCTGGAAAGGTATCACCAGCTACTTGCTTACATGGCAACATGGCCAACTCTTTAGCCATGCAGATAGGATGCTTACAGGCCAATCTAGGGCCATTAACTTAGCAAACTGGTTTAAACAGTTTAGCAGCTCCTTCTAGTGTACACTAGAATCTTATAGATACTTAATCACAGACTTGGTTGGGATCCACAGGCATCAGCCCCCCAATCCTGTAACATTATTTGGTATGGTGTGGCATAGTTCCCCCTACCCAGAATTGCTGCCTTCATTAAATAGCCTAGTTTGATCTTCCACATTGCTGAGTAGTAAACGCTTCTGTAATTAACCCAGAAATGTTCTTGTTCCTTTGCTTTGTATTTTCTTTTTCAGGAGGCATTGTGAAAGGGGATGAAATCATGGCTGTGAATGGCAAGATATTGTTGGATGTTAAACTGGATGAAGCTCAGGCGACTCTTGCAAAAGCCTGGAACATGGGTGGGGTAAGTTAGTCTGCATTTCCTAATCTACATTTTACATTTTCCTGCTCTCCTTATGAAAAGCAGTCAGTGGCGTAGCGTGGGGGTGCAGGGGGGGCCGTCCGCACCTGGCGCAACATCAGGGGGGGGGTGCACTCGCACTCACAGCTCTCTGCCCCTACTAAAATCCACAGGTTAGGGGGCGCAAATTACTTGCCTTGCCCCGGGTGCTGACAACCCACGCTACGCCACTGAAAGCAGTAGATAATTTTCAAAAGTATTGGTAAACATAAAGTTAAAAACAACATATGTGCCCTGTCATGAAGTAGAAGTGAAGAGGGTCTAGGAATCCCACACTGGAAAATATATTATAAAATTAAACAATTACTATGTATTACTATGTATTACTATGTATTGTATAACACAAATACACAACTTCATTACTTTATCCTGATTAGCTACTGGTGATTTAGATTTAATATTTATGAAACTTTTCTTTTGCAGGATTGGATTGATTTGGTCATTGCTGTGTCTCCTCCCAAGGAATATGATGATGAAATGTAAGGTTTCACTTCTATAGTCATCTATTAGTTCACAGAAATAAACTAGGTGTCTCTCTTATTTGACTTCAGCTAGAGTCCTTAGATGTAGGCTCAAACGTTAGTGACCACATGAGATCCAGTGTGGTGTAGTGGTTAAGAGCGATAGACTCGTAATCTGGGGAACCGGGTTCGCGTCTCCGCTCCTCCACTTGCAGCTGCTGGGTGACCTTGAGCCAGTCACGCTTCTTTGAAGTCTCTCAGCCCCACTCACCTCACAGAGTGTTTGTTGTGGGGGAGGAAGGGAAAGGAGAATATGTTAGCTGCTTTGAGACTCCTTCGGGTAGTGATAAAGTGGGATATCAAATCCAAGCTCTTCTCTTCTCCTTCACATTTTAAGAAGAATGTCAACGAAATGAAGGGGATGTCAACAAAAACAGATTAAATGCTAAGCAATTTAGAACCTAGGGAAAGGTTTTTAAAATAGACCGAGGGTAAAGAATTGTCAGGAGGATGTGGAAGCTGTTGCTGCCTTCATTGCTGCTTACCTTCTCTTTCCTGGCCTGACCAGATGAAGGAACAATTATGCTGGAAGTGATGCAACAGGACAGCAGCAACACTGAAAGACACACCTCCCGCTCCCAGCATCTGCATAAAAGGCAGGATGCAGCAGCAGTGGAGAAAGCGGGAGGGGAGGGGGAGAGGAAGGGAAAATTGGGCTGGATTCTAGACACATCAAGAAGTGTTTCAGTTAAATGCGTTGCAAACTTTATATGAGAAATTGGGTTAGCAAAAATGGAGCTCCACAGCGCCATCTGGTGTCACAGTGTTAGAATGCATAAACAACACATATAAAGCATATTTTCTTTGCCAATGTAGCCAAGTCCTGGGTTGATTGATTTTCACCAGGGGTGGCAGAAGAGATGTGCAAGGGTTGGGGATGGGGGTCATTATTACACCAAGTATCTTAGGTAGCAAGCGCTTCACTTCAGAAAATAAGCTATTTTATAGGTCGAGTAATGAGAAGGAGACCTAAGCCTAAGTGGTGAAGATCCCATTAGGCAGTTTCTGACAGGAAAACACAAGCTGGGGTTCTGAGGATCCTTGGGACCTTATAGAACACAATTGTGACCAAATATTTAGCAGGACCTAGCAGTGAGTTGCTGTACGCAGAGAGCTTGATTGCTTATCAGGGCTACTAAGGGAATGGCAAGGAGTTAAGGCTTTAAGTGGCCTAAAACCCATGAAATCATCCTAATTTTTTTGTCATTCAACAAATCATCTACCATGTATTATTAAACATTCTTAATGAAACCTGGATATTTTATAATACTTAACTGCTCTGATGGCAGCCTGAAATTATCAGCCTAATTCCAATGCATATGGAAATTTGTTTCTGCCTCCAATGCATATCTCTAGCTTAATGAGAAACCATCTGCACAAATGGGGGAATCAATAAAACAGCTGAAGTAGAAGAATAACAGCAGCAGCAAAGACTATTCAAACAGCCAGAAGTTAAGCAATAAAAAGTCTTTCTAAATAATAAAAAAGTGTTAACCACCTGCCCAAACTTAGAAGGGAATGATTTGTTGGATTTCAGTAGAAAGGGCATTCCACAACTGTGGTACCACCACTGACCAAGCCCTGTCCATAGTATTCACAAACCAAAAAATACAGCGTACAAAGCTTGGGTAGTTTCAAAATACCTAATGTTAGTAGTTATTAACAGAGACATAGAGGAGTGCAAGCAAGCAGAGGAGTAACTTCCATACTTATTGTGTGTTTTCATATCCTATATATTTAGCCCTATTCCTTCGTCATCTGTCATCCCCAACATAAACAGAAAGGTTTTTGAAGGCAGTGCTGCAGTGTACAGACAAGGGTTTCTTCTGCAGCTGTAACCACTGCAGTGTTCCCTCATGGTGAATAGCAAAGCTGGGTGCACATATTATGTTTTTGTGCAAATGTGTGCATTGCAATGCATGCGCCTGCCTATACTTTGCATGCTGCTTAAAAGCTTTGCAGAATTTTCTTTGGAATTGGTATTTCTCATTTTCTTCAATTAGTGCTAAAACTGTGGACCCTGTAGCAAGAATATTCATGTATCATGTAGTATTATTTTGTATTATATAATGCCCTTTTCTCTAACTGCTTCCAATGTGATGTGTTTGAGTAAAAATTGGTAGAGACTAGAAAAAAAATCATTTTTCTTCAGTTCTTTTTCACTCTGTATTAGCTAAGTAACTAATAGCTACCTCAAAAAAATGCAGTCAGAACTTTACAAGACTGGATCCAACCAACTCTGTCAGACAAAACATCAACTTGCTTGTACAATTAGCAAAATCTTAATATCACTTCTGTTTTCAGAATTTACAGGGAATTTACAGCTGCTTGTTCTTTAAATCCTATTAACATCAAATTGAATATTTAAACTTATAATCAGGCTTGCCAAAGGAACACATGTTTTTGTTCATTCTTGGTGTTGACATTTTTCTTTTTTTATTACAGAGTGACTTAAAATATTCTGATGTCATTAAAATCCAATGGAGCTTGTATCCGTGTGAATGTGCACATAGGCTTGCACTCATGGTTTCTAAAAAGGCATATAGGAAAGCTGTGGCTCTCCAGATATTGTTGAACTACAACTCCCATAATCTCCCACTATTGGCCATGGTGTTTGGGGCTGATGAGAGTCCAGCAATATCTGGAGGACCCAGTTTCCCCATACCTGGTCTAGGTAAAGTTTCTCAATTCCAATCCTAAAGTTGCTTATAAATGAAGGAGATTTTTACCCTTTACAAGTCATGGAGAGAAATTGCAAGTGAGTCATGCTTCCTCTTTTTGAGCTTCAGGGGCAATGTTCTGTGGGGACCTCACACTACAACACTCCACTAACAACTCCACTACAACCTGATGTATGAACTGCAGATGCAGAAACAGTACATGCATCTCTTCCCAGGGAAGCACAAAAAGAAATAGTGTGACTCGTTCCACATTCCTGTCCACCATCACACACACCCACACACACACCCATTTCCTAACCTTTCCTAAGCCTCCTGGAAAAATAGAGGCTATGCTCACCACCAGTAAGTGTTTTAGGCTTCTTCATTTGTCATGTTGATGTGCATGAGTCTTTTGTGATCATGCTCTGAAGGGTTAAGCACTGTAAACGCTAATTTTATCGTATCATTCGGTTTTGCTTACTCAAGTTGTATCCCACCTTGATAGAGATGGACATTAACCATTTTTTCCTCCCCTATTACAGGACATTTTTTTAAGATGGGAGAAACAAAACATAAGCATTCTGAAGAAACCTACCAATGTATAGGTATCAAGTTACTTTTATCAAATCAGACTTCTATCAGTCAAGAAGTGTGAATAAGATGAACATGAGATTCTGCAAATCATTCACGGCCTTGTGTTTGAACTCTCAGAGCAGCATGTCATTTTATTTCCTCTCATAAGCCATGGTTTGTGGTTGCTTATAACTGCCAACAGCTGAATAATTCATTGGAGATGATAAAAAGAGCCAGGGGCCAATTCTGAAACTGTCCTAACTACACTACAGGTGACATTGTTTAGGAGAGTTTGATCCTTTCTCAAAGGAAGAAATAACACAATCCTACACATGGGTAATTTTCTAACATACTAATACTTAAAGCACAGAAGATAGGGGGGAATTCAGCGAGGATACTGATGATATAAATAACTCAATGCTTAATGCGTTTCTGAATTGCTGTTTTGAATCTTTACAGATACAGCATTTACATTTTCTTAATTACTCTATATTCAAAAATGATTTTTGTTTTTATGTTTCACATCTGCTGTTGTTCCAGTGTGCCAAGATATCCAAATATACAGCATAATTTCTAAACTGCCTTTTAATGCAATAGTGTATTTTGAAAATAAAATGGTAATTCCCAGACACTGAGTTACTGTGTCTTTTAACAGGATTCTGATAACTTGTGGTTGTTGGTAAATATGCCAAATTCTTGGTTTGTTTCAAAATAATAAAAACACACTTTGAGGAGCTACTGTACAAGCATTTACTCCCACTCCAGGTGTGTTGGGAGATAGGGATCCATAACTTGGTAATGTAGCATATGCCCTGAATGTAGAAGCCCTAGCTTAGAATCCAACTCCTAGGGGCCTTGGGAGCTTCGGCCCCCACAAAAAAAATATTTGAGGGGGGCGGGCCCCCACAAAGTTGATGGGCATTTCCATTCAAATGGGGTGTATGCACTGCATCATGTGATTATGTGGGGTGGGGCTTACCTGGGTCCCCACAATATTTTATTCAGGTTGATATCCCTGGTTCCAAGCATCCCTACTAGGAAGGATCTCAGATAACATTTTTTACTTACTTATCTATCTATCATGTATATGGCAAGATGGCTTCTAAGCAGTTTACAAGTATAAAATCAATACATAATTAAAATTCACAATAAGTTCTGTTGGGGCATGGCTAGGAAAGATGACTGCCAGAGCCTCTACATGTGGACAGGCCTGTGTTAGAGATGATCTAGTTTAGAAGCACCAATTGTCTGACTCACTAAAATACTTGTTGTACTTTTAACTCCTAGATTGTGGGGTCCTTTTAGCATCAAAAGCAAGTTCCCTATGACAGCAAATACAAGATGAAAGGGCTATTTTTGTCTGAAGAAAACGTCTCTCCCTTACTTGCCATTTGTCCTTTGTTAAGAGTATCCAGTTTTAAGGGGAGCCGAAAGTGAAAGAGAGTGTTTCCAGATCAATCTTAGTCCCATCATTGGTAAATATTTAATGTATCAAACCATTCATGTGCTGTGAAATTCAATTATTCCCACAGTGCAGCATTACAGTATGAGAAGTTATGGTGAGTAAGGAAGATACAGGCTGCAATGTATAAATTCTAGTGGGAAATAATATCGTATGAAAGAATTTATCTAGCTTTGGGGGGTTATGCAGCAGTCTTCCATTAGCCTGTGAGTAGAAGAGGTTTTCCAGTAGCAAAAGGGGACTTCTGGCTTCCAAGTGCTGCTTTTATCCCCAAAATACAATGAGAAGCCATAGGGCATCTTCCTAAAATGCTCACAGTCATCTTCCCCACAAAGTGTGCAAACATGTCCTGAAAAGAAAGATGTTAACATTTGCTTGGCTTCAATCTTCTTTTCCCCACTTCTACTCTTTCCTCTTTTCCTCTACTGTTTCCCATTCTGGGGATCACTGACCTCTTCATCCTCCCCTAACTTTAATAGGTTCTTGTTTACTTACGGCTTAACAGGAAATTTAAATGGGAAAGAAGAGCTTTTTCCCATGTAAACATACTGTACAATGGACAATCTGGCAATTATATTGACATAACATTTAATAAGACAAGAAGAAAACAAAAGTTTAGTTTTTTAAAAAAGACATCCTGCCACCATTTTGAAGGTCCTTTTAAAAACTTTCTATTTGATTCCCTCACTTTTTTAAAAAAGCAAAAATAGTATGTTCTACTACCACAAGGTGAAAATTTTAAGTAGAGGAACTATACAGAACAACTTGTTAAAAAAAACAAACCCATCACAATACAAAGATTTTCATATTTAAAGTAAGTAGGATTCTTCAACTGTCAATTAGTAGAGAGACATTTCCCCAGGAATAAAGCACATGATCAACTAAGGCCAAACAGAGAATCAGTTGTTTAACTGGAATGTGAGATTAGCAGACACTCATTGCTTAAGAAAACTTTATTTCAGTGCAATGACTTTTAAGATAATTATGCCACCAATTTTACACAGATCTATGTGCTGGCTAACATGACTTTTGAAAGAGCAGAAAAGGCAAAGAGGATCTCTAGGACCCATCTTTCCAAAAGGTCCAACTATTTGCTATTTTCCCTTCCCTTAGAGCAGTGTTTCCCAACCTTGGGCCTCCAGATGTTTTTGGCCTACAACTCCCATCATCCCTAGCTAGCAAGACCAGTGGTCAGGGATGATGGGAATTGTAGTTCAAAAACAGCTGGAGGCCCAAGGTTGGGAAACACTGCCTTAGAGGGTGATAAGGGAACAAATTATACCTTTCAGATTATCCTCTGAAGACCTGCAGCAGGCAAAAGTCACTTCAGGCTAACCACCAGCTCTTCAGAGACCAAAGTAAAGAGACACCAGCTTTAAAGTCCATGTTTTTTGTTTAGGGACCAAGTGAGAGTAAAACTACCATATTTTTATAAAGTTAGTCACTACCAGTGCACAACCTTATGGAACTGGATCACAGTCAGAGCTGCATTTGAGGAAATAAGTGGTATTCTGTCTCATATTTGTTTGGATTTGAAAGCAACAGGGATTAATATTGGCAGCCATACATATTTAGGGGACTGTACAAGACTTACATGAGTTATGTACTTCTCCCTTCCATAACCTGGCTCAGAAGCAGAGATACAAATGTTCTAAGCAACAACAAAATGCTTAGTTCTACTAAGAATGCTTCTGGCTCACATGTCAGAGAGTAATCATTCCATGTGTTGCTTTCCATCTGGACACAGTGTGATTGAGTTTGTTCACACCTCCTAATAATGACAGCATAGATGAGAAGCAGAACAGAGACAGTATGAAAGCATAACTTGTTCAGCAACAGATATGGCCTCTTTTCATATATATGCTTCTAAACATGGTTCTGCAGTAAATTTCCACTAACCCTTGTGTCATCACATTGTTATCAGAAATCCAACTCTTTAATAAGTGCAGTGCCTTGTTAATTTTATAAAGAAAACAGCTCCGTTCTATCCTTGGAGTTAAACCCAAGCTCTGGAACTGATTAAGAACGTTACGCAGATGGGCTTTTTTGTTTCAGGCACAGCTAAACAAGCAACCTTGGATGTCACCATCTGAATCCAGATCAAGGCAATTACTCTGTCCTGATGGAAGTTAGAAAGAAGACTACTTTTGTTACAAATGGGAAGCCTCTATTAGTTATTTATAACACATTTGAAGAATCTGAATCATGAACAAATGAGAAGTGTTTCATATGTGCTCCCATTTCTTATTTACACCACTTAAATGTCATTTTTTAAAAGCACTTGATGCATCTTACAATAGAATTCAGTTTCAATTACATTAAACATAGGAAAATGCATTTACCGGTAAATAGGAGTGAACTGAGTGAGGATGAAATTTATGAACATTTTCATCAGCCACAAAAGGCACTCCTATTACAGTGATTTTTTGGGAGCTGTTGTATGAAAGGGAATAGTAAGAAGCAATACTCTGGTCTTCACTTGATACAAATGTTCAAAATGACATCAAGTGAAGACCTGTTATTTTGGATTATCATTTATTTGTCATAGGCAATAATCTTTAATCACTACTATAGTGTTTGAAAGAAATACAAAAGCTACTCCAAAATAAGTGTATACTAGGCATATTCTTGTTAAAAGTGAACAAATGGCTACTTTCTGTGGATAAATAGTCAAGTGCTATATATATTTTTACATGTGGCACGTAAAATTAGTACATTCATCCTAGTCCTAGAGGTGTGAGCTGTCAATCACATAGCTGTTCATTGAAACTGCTTGGAAAGCACCATCTTGTTTGAAAGCTGCACATATTTAATCTCTTGTTAACACATATCCAAGTTCTCTGCATCATGGACCTACTTGATACCACAGTTTTATGAAGATGTACAGTATTCTTACAGCAGTTCTGTGCTTCATTTGCTTTCTGCGGAGTTTTCCTGGAAGCCAGATCCCCCTTAAAAATGACTGTGATGTGAATTTAAAGGCTATGATATGTTATTCTATGTTTGCACAACATCAGTTAAACTGGCGATGTTATACCTGACAAGGGAGAACACAGCCACCCAATTCTGTGGCCTGAGAAGAAAAATGTACTACCACCAGCTAGAGCTTACTGAGTTCAAAAGATTGGAGCACAACTGCCCTTACTTAAAGCAAGAAAATTCTATGCATTACTTGTTCCCATTCTTTGCCAAAATGAATGTCTCTTTCTGACCTGGATCCTGGGCTATCCATCCATTTACTGAAGGGACCCTGATCCAGGAGAAGTTTCTGTTGTTGGAAAGGGAGGGGCAATTTTCGCTAATGCTGGAAGATTCTTTCAATCTTCTGGAGACATTTTCGTGTGCCGTAGGAGCCTGCAGGGGGCAGAAAGGATTACTAGAAATCACTTCCCCCTACCCACTAGCAAGAGTATCCTCTGAGCAAATCCTACTCATGGGAATTTAGAATAGAGACATCAGTCTTTAGCTAATCAGTGATCCCTGTTCTTCTCTAAAGAAATAATAATAATAATAATAATAATATTTGTACCCTGCTCATCTGATTGGGTTGCCCCAGCCACTGCTTGGCAGCGAAATTATGACTCAAGTAGGGGAGTAAGGGAGGGTAAGTCAGAGCTTGGCAGACACCAAGCTTGTGGAATATACTCTGGTTTTTACCAGAATCCTGAGACTATAATATGGAATCCAGTGCAAAAGACATTTATGTACAGTGTTGTGTTAATATGATCATTTGGTCAATACAAGAATTTATGCTTGCCAGATGGAATGACCTCCCCTCCCCCTGTGTGCTATTATGAAGGTTCTCCCAACCCCCAGAATTGATCTGTGGGACATGGGGCATGCAGAAGAAACAGTGGGGGCAAGAAGCCCCATCCCTCCAGCAAGATTGTTGTGCTGGTTTTCACTAGTGCAGCTCTTTAGTTGAAATTAGACCACAGAATTAAATAATTATGACTCCAGGAACCTGTTTTTACAACAACCAGAACTGAATGGAGCTCACAATCCTTCCACATTTTTTTAAAAAAATATTCTCCTTGTTATCCCCACCCCCTTCAAAAACCCTTTCTACACTATAATATGGGAGTAGAGAGAGTTACTTTGTTGCAACCATTGCTAAACAATTGGGAGTCAGGAATCTTTGCCAATTTGCTTCAAACCACCACTCGGAGATCTATGAGTTCTTCCTGTTCTGCCTTCTATCCACAACTGAATTAGGTTACTGACTGTACTAGGTATGGTATGAGTGATGTGAAGGGAATGAAATTGCTTATAAGGAGCTGACCTTTGTGCTGAATTTTTACAAGTTATGCGACCAGATGAATTTGCAGCACCCACAGCATTTGATCTGAACCCTCTAAAGTTGTTGATAGCTTTATTTGACTTTAATAGAACAGAATCAGATCCTCATATTTCATGCTCTTCGAAAGGTTCTTAAAAGTACAAAACCAATAAAGTCTGTGAAGTTTCTTATGTCTTCGTATTATTGAAAGTATAACTTATTTGGCAGCTTGCTCCTACAAACTCCAGTCTTGATAGTTGTCACAGCAGCTTGTTAACACTGTAGAAACAGAGTTGCAGAAAGAAGAGAAGACTATTCTCATAAATACTCCAGGACTATAAATAGCATGACATACTTAAGGACTGTGGTTACTTCAAGCCAAAACCTTTAAATTCTGCACCTGGGTAATAAGATTCTGCAGCAGGAAAAAGTAAATCCTGCTCAGAATTTCTCAGAATTCTGTGCCAAGGCAACAGCTACTCCACTGAGCACATGCAGCGGCTTTGGCAGCAGGGCAGAGTGAAACAGGACACACTGCCCCTGGCTGGTGCAGAACTGAGTGGACCCAGCTCATCCACCCCAAATTTCAATGATGCAAGCCAGATAAGATTCTTCCAAACAATGAATTGTTGTGATCTTATAATGGCCTGATCAGGCATTTAGCAGTAACAGCAACAGAGCAGAGGGCAGGCTAGCAGAGCAAGGGACAAGGGAGCCCTGTTCGTTTCCAGGGCTGGATTGACAGGATGTAGATCTTTATTTCCCTTTTGCTCCTGATGTAGATCTTCACTCACTCCTTCTTCCCTAGCTGGGAGGGAAAGAGCAATCTTGTGATCGGCCTCAGGTACCCAAATGTCTTGGGTCGGCCCTGTGTATGTCATAATACTCCAGCTCCAATACTCTGGGCCAGAGCTTTCCAAATTTTTCATGTTGGTGACACGCTTTTTAGACATGCATCATTTCACAACACAATAATTCAGTTTTACTAGCAAACCGGATGTTAAACTAACAGCTTTCCAGCCCCAGGAGGAGCACAGGGAGCATTCGCGCGACACACCTACACACTGCAGCAGACACATGTCACATGTCACAACATGTCACATAACATGTCACATAACATGTCACAACCCACAGTTTGGAAAGCTGTGCTCTGGGCCCAATTCAAAGTGCTGGCTCAGGACTTCAATACCTCAAGGACTGCCTCTTTCCATATGAACCTACCCTGAGATCATCTTCTGAAGCCCTTCTTTGTGGGCCTTCTCCACCAGAGGTCTGGAGCGTGGCATCATGAGAACAGGCCTTTTCTGCAGTGGCCCCCCATCCCCCCATTTGTGGGATGCTCTCCCCAGGGGGATTTGCCTGGTGCCTTCATTAGACACCTTTAGGCGCCAGGCTAAATAGGGGGAGGGGATTGTTGGGCTGTTGTTTTTATTTTGTGCATTTCGTGATTTTATATTGTGATTTTTATCCTGTGAACAGCCCTGAGACCTGCGGGTATAGGGCGGTATACAGCTTTAATAAATGGTAAAAATAAATAATTCAGCTGCTAGTTTTCATTCTAGTTTTCTAGCGCAAAGGTGGCTTTTAGGCGTCCTCTGGCCAAGGGAATGATGGAAATCCTTAGACAGTGGAGAGGGGGCAGAATTTGAAATGTTTACAAACAGAAAGACGGAGGGTTTTCCGCGTTCCCGCGCACCAGATGGCCTCAGGCTTGAGACCCTCTCCGAAAAGAAGCGGAGAGAGCGACTATTTGCCTCTCTGACAGATGAGCGGAGGCGGCTCCTTTAAGTACCGAACTGCGGCTTCCTTTTTCTCTCAGCTGCGGTCCCTGCCGAGGAGCCAGAAGAAGCGCCTTCTCCGTCGCCGGAGCGCGCTCGGCATTTGCTTCCCCGCCGCTCCCGTCACCTCCTCCCGCCTCAGCCTTTTGTCCCAGCGGCACCATCTCTCCTCAGCCGCTCGACCGCGGCTAAACCGATAGAGGGGAATTCCCGGGCGCCTCGCTCCACCCGGCGCGCGCGCGCTCCAGAGCTGAGGGGGCGCATCTGGCCTCCTTCTCACGGCTCCTCCCGCGCGCTTTGTTGCCGCCGCGCGAGGGGGCCGGGCCGGCCGCGGCATAGCTCAGGTAGAGAGGCGGGAAAAGGACCCGGGGCCCGGCTCGCGTCTTCGCGCCTGGTCTGTTGCTGTGCATGTCCGCCTCCCCCCCTCCCCTCCCCTCGACGCTGCTCCCCTCGGACACCACCACCACCACCATGTCCTTGGCTTTCTGTGGCAGCGAGAACAACTCGGCTGCCTACCAGGTGAACAATGGGGTGCTCAACAACGGCTGCTTCGTGGACGCGCTCAACGTGGTGCCTCACGTTTTCCTCCTGTTCATCACCTTCCCCATTCTCTTCATAGGTGAGTAAGGGGCGCCTGGGGAAGCGGGGCCGCCGGGCGGACATTTCCCTCCCGCGTTCCGGGTCTGCGGCGCCCGAGCCTCTTCATTCGCAGGCATCCATCCGAGCAGACAGGCGAAGGAAGCAACGACGTGTTTGCTGAGCGATGCTGACCTGCTTTCCCCAGCAGCAGCAGGGGCAGCATCCTTCCCTAGCTCGGACGCAAAGGCTTTAGAGAGCATCTTCCTAGGAAAAGCACTGGCGGCAGCAGGAAATGCCTTCGCCCCGCTCACTTATTTGGGGGCAGGTGTGAAGTGCAGCCCATCTTTTTGCAGACCTAGCTCAACTGCCTGGCGTCCTGAATAAGTCAGAACATGGATCGTATGTGCCTTGAAAAAGGGCTGAATGAAGTCAAGGAAGGTTATGGAGAGGAGAGGATGCAAACATATTAGGGTTTAAGTCAAACAGAGGAAAGAAGAAAGCACTGCTGCAGTGGACCTGCTTGTGTTATTTAAAAAATAGGTTCCCTAGTTTAAAACTAGGTGTGCACTTTTTTTTACTGGTCCAGCAGTAGTTTGTAGTGGCAATGTCTAACTTTAACTGGCATGCTACCAGTCATGCTTGTGAACCATTATTTCTTTATTCATTTATGTATTTGTGTTTTATTTATTTATTCAATTTCTATACCAGCCTTCTTCCAAAGATCAATAGAACTCTAGTCTGAATCAGAGTTCTAGGTCATGAACACATAATGGCACAAATGCTGCTTTAAAAAAACAAATAAATTTTCTAGACTTCTTTTTTAAGAGGAATACTGAAAGGGCTGTGTAAGAGAAATGCACAAATTCAGCACCGTTGTTGATGTCCTTTGGCAATGTCTATTCACCTTAAAGCTAAAGGACTGGCTTGTTGATAATTTCCAGTGTTTCCATATAATCAGTCTTTTACTTCAAGAAGTGTATTGTCTGATCATGCAAAGCACTTCAGACAATATGAATTTTTTTCCATTCAGTGATGGTGTGAGGACTCTGATTCTGCAAGTATCACATCCACCTGCTAGAAAGAGTGCTATAGCTCTTTCCTCTCACCACCATTTTCTAAACCTTTGGTTTTTAAAGAAGTTTTAATTGTATAGATTGATTACTCATTTTGAGCATATGAACTTATTTGATGTATAACCCCAGGCTACCTTCCACTTTTTGTTGTGGGTGTTATATTTGTGAGTAATGTACCAGTGAGGTTCCCCCACACTTCCTTCCCATTCTGAAAATACATTTCCTGCCTAGACAGAAGCACAAACTGATAACCTATGCAGGTGAAACTAATATACTAGGCAGTATGACTGGCTTTCCATGAAAAAATACACAATGCACTCTATATAATATTGAACACAAGAAAGTCATTTGTACTGCACAAATGCTGTAATCCCAAACCCACTGATTAGAAAGTAAGTCTTACTGAAGTTAATGAGACATTTTTGATTGGGGGGGGGAGGGAGAGGGATATTTAGTTATATCTCACCATTCTTCTTAGGAGTTTAAGGGGACATACATTTTCCTCACACAATTTTATCATCACACCCTGCATGTGAGGTGGGTTAGGCTGAGAGATAGTAACTGCCCAAGGGTTAGGCAGTGAATTTCATAACATAATGGTGATTTGAACATGGGTCTCCTAGGTCCTAGTCTATTGCATTAAACACCAACATGCAAATCATTGCTAAAATGAATCTGGGGTATGTTTACACTAATAGTGTGGAAAGCCCCTTCTTATTCACTTAAGTGGAACTAGCACCTAGTGTGCAGTTTCTCAATCATATATACATTGATGTTCCAACTATAGAGCAAATTCAGAGTTCTTGCTTTGATTTAGTTTTTAACTAGATTACAAGAATCTAAATATAAAGGATATTTGATCCCATTTGTATCTTATTTTAGACCCTTAATGCAATTATGATGTTTTAAACAAATGTTTTGTTTCTAACTTTGTTTCCATTTCATGTTTAAAAGCAAAAGATCTATACTTCTATTTCCAGTTCAGAATGGCCAGGGGCATGCATTTTTTAATTCACTTTTTCTGCACAAAACTCTCAGGATAATTGTGATTATTTGCTTTCTTACATTTAGGATGGGGAAGTCAAAGCTCCAAAGTTCATATCCACCACAGTACTTGGCTTCATTTTCCTGGTCACAATTTACGCTGGATTTTGACTTTCATTCTTTTGTTTGTGCTGGTATGTGAAATAGCTGAGGGTATAGTGTCTGATGGGTAAGTACATAATTGGATTTTTTTCCATTTTCACAATACTTTCCCATTTTTAACGCAGTTGTACGCAACTTGCTATACACAAGTTTGTTTACTGCCAACTCTGCTTGTTAGAAATGTAATCTGTGTTCGAGGTGATTAACCTACTGACTTGTGTCAGATATTCCAAAGACCTCGCCAAGAATGTGTGTGTACAAATACACATACACTCTAAATTATCTTTAGCTAGCCAGTTCAGTCTGTCCGTTTGCCAATTCTCTTGTGAAAATTTGCTGCATCCTCTGTGGATGAAAAAGATCATAGGAATCCAGAGTCAGAGACAAGATGAGACCCTTCATTGCACTATTCTGTCAAGCAGAGCAGCTGAAAGGGAGCCCCAAACTTATAAAAATTACATCAAATCCCCTTAAAAAACAAAAAACTCAACATGATACATTGTGCATTGGGAGATTCAGATAATTTTAGCCAATAGCACTATCATGACATACTTTAAATTATGTAAAATGTTGCTAAAATTACTAGAAATGCCTGTTGATTTTGTTTTGCTGCTTAAACAAACCTGGAGTAGCAGCTATTTCAAACATTTATTTGGATCCTAAGTTGCTCCTCCATTCACATTTGTGGGAATGCCATTTTGAAGGGTCTCCCTGGAGCAAGAGGCTGCAGACTGCTGTAGAAGTCTGCAAGGGGAAGGGGGAGAAGCTCCATTAGAGGACTGTTAAGTTGGACCCATTCACAGAAAGAAAGTTCGTATCAGAGCCAATGTCTGTTGTTATCCGAAGTTCTTGCCCTGTACTTAAGAAATGCTAGCACATACCGAAGAGCATCTGAAGAGCAATCAGCAGTACAGAAAGTAACTCAGTGAATTCAAAAGGGGATTACAACAGCTTCTTGAAGCCCAAACAGTTTATCTTTTTAACAGTCTGCTTGGCAGCAGAAGGTTATGTTAGGCTTTGGCACCCAGCCAGTCCTTGAGATAACATCACATAATAAAAAATTCTGTTGCTCATATCTTCCTGACAAATTTCTGCATAGTATACTCACAGCTTTAGCAGTCAAACTGTTAAATTTTCAATATTCCTCTGGGCTCCTTTGGGCCTCTGGTAGTGTTTACAATCAATATAAGGGAGTTTAAATGGTGGCAGGTTTAGAACAGAGGTTGAAGAAATCCATGCAAATCCTTGGGAAAACCTTTCTCATCTACATATATCTGCTTAAATGAAAGATAGTGTTTCTGCCTTTAAAACTTGTCTATTCTTTTATGCACTATGAACACACTGCATAGAATTTTATAGCCTTTCTATTCAATTCTAGTGAAAAGCTGGCTTCCTCACTGTACCTGGACTCATACCTTTGCCAGACCCCCCCCCCTTCACTTTAAGAATACATTGTGCCAAGCTGACACTGCTCTGGGGAGTACTGTCATCAGAAAAGCTCATAGTATTTCTGAGAATCCCCAAATGCATTTGGTCCACCATTTTAAAATTTTATTAATTAATACTGGACAACACAGACCCTTGATCTGATCTAGCAAGGCAGTTGCTACATAATCAAAGGTCTACACAATCTGATTTATGACAATTGTATCTTGCTTAATACAACTTTCTGCCCAGCTGGGTAATCAAACTGAAAGTGGAGCTTTCTGCACAGAGTGCTTATGACACATTTGAATTATTTTCGATTGTGTTTGTTTATGTTTGCTTATGTGTGTCAAGGGGAGGGAGAGAAAGAGGTGGGAAGCCCCTTAAACCAGTGTTGTTGTATAACATATTTCAAATAAAGCTATAAAACTATTTCTGTTCTGAATGCAATCATATTCTCATTTAAACAAATTTACTATGAACGGGAATAAAATCTTCATGTGCACTGATTTACTTTTTGGTCAGTAATTAGTTCATTAAGACTGCAATGATATACCCATTCCCTCAGTGGGACTTACTTCTGAGGAGACATGTATAGGATTATGCTGCCATTCAGTTTGGGGCTCATCCAGCATGGGTCCAAGTGTTTTTTTGCTATCCCGTGCTTTCTAGACACATGTCTGAGGGGTTTTGCCCTTCCCGCTAATGTTTTCCACAAAAGAACCCACTCTTTAGCAAAAAAAGAAAAAAGAAAAAGGAGCGAACATCAATCCAGAGAAAACCGGATTGATTTTTGCTCTGATGAAGCAGTAAAGATCAGGTTTCCCAGGGGAAAGTGGCAGGACAAGGGCAAGTGTGCCTGAACCCTAACTGAAAATTAAAGTGATGCGTGGAAATTTTCCTTTCTTCTCTGTCCTCATATGAATCATGAACATAATAAATTCCATGTTGATTGAAAAAGAAAGATGGGAAAGCTAACATTGTTGCATCTATTTTTTTTGGGGGGGGGACCACTCACTGGGCTTCAGCCTTGTATCTTAGGAGTGGGAACTCTTTATGTGTGTATTTGCACACGTACACACACACACACACGCGCACACACAGCACCTGGAGTGACTGAACCGTACATGCATTCCTTTGTGTGTTATCATAATCTCTGTTCAAATAACTTTGGGTCTTTATGTAGGCTTCAGAGCAAACATGGTACTCTCCATCAGGGTACTTCTGATTAATGTGTTTTGTTATACTTAGGGATTCAGAATCTCGTCATTTGCACCTGTACATGCCACCTGGAATGGCGTTCTTAGCAGCCATCACATCAATTGTTTACTATCACAACATTGAAACATCAAATTTTCCAAAGTTATTAATAGGTATGTACCCACAATACAGAAAAATATGAAATTGTGAATATGTTATGAGGAAAAGGTCTGTTAGGTCTTGCTGGAGGTTCACTTCAGTGCCCCCCCCAACTGAAATTTTATTGTCTAACTAAAGCTTACTAGTACTGTTCTCCTCTGTTTCCCACTAACAAAGCTGATTTCAAGTATTAGTATTTTTGATGAAATGAACTCTCCCCCCCCCCATTTATTATTTAATAAGAACATGGACATAGGCAGGATTTATGTTAGGGGGGCAGAACCTCAGTTAGTATTTTCATTGATTTACTTGATTTGGGAGGGGGCAACTGTCCCTCCCTGCCCCCTCCCCTTTGGCTGTGCCCATGATTAAGAATTATGTCCCACCTCATATTCCAGAATATCTATTTGTTGTAAACACCAATGCTTTAAGGCCACATGGCTGTTATTCACCATACACATACTGCTTTGATATTTTTCTTGACAATCATAAATTTAATTTTTAAAAAATAGCTCCACAGAATTGATGTTCCTGGAATTGTTGGCAAATAGTGTCTTTGTTTGTACTGTTGATGCAAGTAGCTTCCTTGGGAATAGTTATGGGAGTCATCTCATCCCTTGACAGGAAATTTGTGTCATATGTGAATAGTTCCACAGTTGTTTGGCCCATATGTTTCTCTGAGAAAATGGAAAATGACCATTTTTTCCTGTCTAATCTCATGAGACTGAATGTCAGAAAACCAGCACTTCCTATGTGTATTTATTTAACTATTTGAACAACTCAATGCTTAGTCTTATCTGCTGAACAAGAAGCTGTGCTTTGTTTGGAAAGTTGAAGTTAAAATACCTAAATAAAAGATGGATCACTTTGTTCTTCTATAGCATTGATATCTAAGAATATGGTGAAGAACTTCAGCTCTGCAGCAAAATAAAGCCCTCCGGGTCTTTCTCTCTGGCTCCTATAACTCTCCCCAGATCACAATTTCTCTCCACAGTCCACTGTTCCCCACTAGCACTGCTTCATGTAGGGTTTTTTGCCTGGCTGTGTCCTGGCCCACACTCAAATGAAGAACCTGAACTCACAATTCTAATTCTGCCAAAGCCTTGGGTTTTTATATCTGACTGGCACATACATCAAGCTACTAGCTGCCTGTAGTTCCTGTGAACAGCACAACAGCCTGTGCTTGGGCATGTGTAGCAGTCACAAGGATGTTAAATAAGACTGTTGATTAATTATTTTACAATCAATATACTGAAGACTGATACATCAAACTCACTTGTCATTCCTCCCCAAGGTGATTGCCTCCATGTGGCAAGCCTTTCAATACACCCACTAAACCTTTTCTTTTCAGGTTCTGGTGCCATTGCAAAAATTCTCTGCTCTACAGGGCAAATTACAGTACAGCACATGAAGGCTTGGCAGAGACAGTTACTGTAGCCATGCCTGAGAATGCTTATATTGATTACTTATCTTTGTGGTTGTAAGCTTAGTCAAAACTTCAGAATTTCCAACATTATAGAAATCTAATTTGCTAAACACTTACATATTCAGGACAGATCCCTTGAACAATCTTGTAATTTTATTTGCCTTCTTTAACTTTGAAGTGCTGTTCTGATCAGTGCTTTATTCTTCTTTCAACAGCCTTGCTAGTCTATTGGACTTTAGCTTTTATAACCAAAACCATCAAATTTGTAAAGTTTTGTGATAATAATATTGGACCTCGCCAGCTTCGATTCTGCCTCACAGGATTCTTAGTAGTTCTTTATGGAATGTTGCTTCTTGTAGAAATTAATGTCATCAGGGTAAGGGTAAGTTGCATTTCCTAATAATTTAGATGGTTAAAAGCAAAGTTGTTAATGTTGTCCATTAGTAACTGCATCTTGAACGTACTAGTATTTCTGAAGTCCCATGAATATAGGTTTCCATATACATTTTCTTAGGAGGAGGTGGAATATTAGAATGACATCCAGTCAGTTTCAATTCAGTCATGTTCTTTTTCATGCCTCCTGGTGAAAATAAATTTGGCCATATACAGCTTTGTAAGCCAACATGCTAGTTATAATTAAGCTCAAGTAATTTGACATTGTTCCTTTCCCCTTCCTCTGCCATCTCCTTGAGCATCAGTAGCACCAAGTTATAGTATGCAGCACTACTAAGATGTAATTGCAATTTGAATGTGTTTAATGTTGCTGGATCCTGTCCATGATGGCCTTTAATTCTGACTCCCTGGATAAAATATTGCTTAAGAAATATGTTCTGTCCAGAAACACAGCAGTACCCTGCCAAATCTATACTGTACTGTTTGTCAAGCATTGAGATACTGGAAGGTGAGGAATCAATTGAAAATACATGCCTTAAAATCCATGGCAGCCTGGTCCTCCTGGACAGAGGACAATACATATTACAGTATCCTATTATTCCTGCCCCCCTCTCCATTGACTTGCCTAAGATTCTTTTTGCCTTTGTTTAGAGATACGTTTTTTTCAAAACGCCCAAGGAAGTTAAGCCTCCTGAGGACCTTCAGGATCTTGGAGTCAGATTCTTGCAACCTTTTGTGAATTTGTTGTCCAAAGGAACATACTGGTGGATGAATGCATTCATTAAAACAGCTCACAAGAAACCAATAGACTTGAAAGCCATAGGAAAGCTGCCTATTGCCATGAGAGCTTTGACAAATTACATGCGCCTGAATGAGGCCTTTGAATCTCCAAAGGTATGAATAGAAAATGATTACCCACAACTGTGTTTCTGGCTTTAAACATGATGAATGCAGGCAGAAGAGCTCTATGCATGCCATGGAATGCTCATGCCTACAATCTGGTAGAAAACTGTCTCACTTCTCTTCAGCACCTATCAAAATGAATAAGGATTGGAAATTTGGCCCACGATGTTCTCAAACTGTTTGGTGTCTAAAATCCTTTTATGTAAGAAATTTTTTACTAGTATTTGTTTCTTTGGCTCAGCTTTAAATGCACTGTTTGTAACAGCACAATTATTCCATCGGTGCATATTTGCTTGTGTTTTTTATTCCCCCCACTTTTCCTTTTGTGCTATGTCTTTTAGATGGTAGAGCTGTGTAAGGTGCTAAGTAAATTTTAGGTACTTTAAAAATTAACGATAAATTGGTAAGTCAAGTGGGAGGCTTATGAAAATGATTTGTGAATGTCATTTATCACTTTGGAATATTACATTCTTCCCATTCAAAGCAATTTTTCTTTAAATTATATATATTGCAGAATAAAAACACTCCAAATCCACAAGGATCCAAGTCTATCTGGCGTGCCCTTTGTAATGCCTTCGGAAGACCACTGGTCCTAAGCAGCACTTTCCGTATTCTGGCAGATCTGCTTGGATTTGCTGGCCCACTGTGTATCTCTGGAATTGTTCACCATGTTGGAAAATACAGCAACAACACCTTCCACCCCAAGGTACTATTTTTGTATTGTTATTATTTAACTTCTATATTAGCCTTCTCTTAACATAGTATTGTCAAGCTCACTTTCTTACACAGTTGGCCAAAGGTGAATGTGGCATTTAAGCCAATAAAAGGGTAGCCATAAACAAAATAGTACCGTGTTAACCCCATGCTTTTGTGGGCCCAAGTGTTAAAGTTAAACACATGACTAACTTGAGCAGGGATGTATTTAAGCAAGGAAGGTTTCTATAGATTAGCACCTCAAATTCTATACTGAAGAAGCTGAAGAGTGGAAAGGAAGATGCTCTAAACAGTATCTTTTTAAGTAGAAGTAACAAAAAAGCAGATTTCACTGTGACAAAGAATTTCCATCAGAATCTTTAGAAAGATAAAATACAAGCACACATGGGGATGCTATTATCTCACGACATTATATTCAATAAAAAAAATGAAGACTCAGATTTTCTGGGTTACTCTGCAGGGATTGGAGGAGGAAGCAGTTCTTCTGCAGAATACAGAGCCAAAGCAAGCATGTGGTTATGAATTAGTACTAACAACATGGTGTGTTTTTATTACTAGTTAATGCATCACAGTCTCTTTTAAAAGACCCATAAACAAGCCAGTTTGATTGAAAGACTTCTACTGTTGTTAATGGGTTTGCATCTTCTGCCATAATGGAATGGAAATGGATATCCTATGCTGGGGATGAAGAACTAATTTTATGTTTCTAAATCAATCAATATGCTGCTGTTTTCATCCTTCCTTCAGTATGTTAGTGTACTTACTGGAGACATTTCAAGGGGTTACCTTTTCTATGCTGTAGCTGGGAAGCATCAAGAACTGAAGTTCAGCATATTGACCCAGAAATTATTCATTGCTGAATAATGAAAAATAAACATATTACCTGAAGGATTGTGTGTTGCAGCAAAAACAACAGTGAGCCTTGTGACACCTTAAAGACTAAGTACTATCTGTTGCTACAAAAGCTTTCATCTCCATCAGATGCATGAAGTATTTTCCTAAGTTGCCGATATATACGGTATGCACATACAGTGGTACCTTGGGCTACATATGCTTCAGGTTACATACGCTTCAGGTTACAGACTCCACTAACTCAGAAATAGTACCTCGGGTTAAGAACTTTGCTTCAGGATGAGAACAGAAATTGTGCTCCGGTGGCGCGGCAGCAGCGGGAGGCCCCATTAGCTTAAGTGTTGCTTCAGGTTAAGAACAGTTTCAGGTTAAGTACGGACCTCTGGAACGAATTAAGTACTTAACCTGAGGTACCACTGTAGTTGCAGAGGTTGGGATTCTAAACACTGAAGTCAGAGGAAAATAAAATGAAAAAGGTGCAGACAATGAAAATTACATTTTAACAAAAGTTATTCACAAAGCTATTGTAGAGATAACACAAATATTATGGGATTGATAAGTTAGTTAATGCTTACAGTGTGTATGGGACTAAAACCCTTGATCTCAATATCCAGCCACAGGTGATAGAACTGTCCCTTCTTCCATGCAATTGATCAGAAGATACAGTTGGGTAACCTACCTGGGAAGAGTTCTTTTTGGTGCATGTAAATACCATTGCAGGTGGGACTTGCACTCTACTTGCTTCAGGTTACAGACTCTGCTAACCCAGAAATAGTACCTCGGGTTAAGAACTTTGCTTCAGGATGAGAACAGAAATCGTGCAGTGGTGGTGCGACAGCAGCAGCAGGAGGCCCCATTAGCTAAAGTGGTACCTCAGGTTAAGAACAGTTTAAGGTTAAGAATGGACCTCCAGAACAAATTAAGTTCTTAACCCGGGGTACCACTGTATTAGAAAGAACTCCATGCTAGTATGTGCAGTTCAACAACAAAACAGGCTACTTTAGAAGGTGGCAGACTCATTAGAAGTTTTCAAGCAAAGTCTTGGATGACTTCCTGTCAGGAGTGTTCATAGGGAATTGGACTAAATGAAATTTTATTATAGCTGCTATGTTATGCATTTTTTACATTAATATAAATGTCCACCTAGAAAAATATTCTCTGATATCAGAATTCAGTGTAATTTGTCTAACCTTCTGCATATTGATGGTATGTCACATTCCTCTCATATGCCTTTTAAACATGTATTCATCTCAATCACATCATTTGTGGTGGATCTTACCTCTCCCCTGGCGTAGGTAAATATTTAAGCAAAATACATTTTAAAATAAAAGCATATACCATTCATATATCTATAGATTACTTTTAATTTGTCAGTAGTTCAGGAATAGATTTTGAGACACAAAGAAGCTGATTGCTAGCCAAATCAAAACAACATATATTTGAAAGGATACAAACTTTCAAACTTTTACCTTAGGGAGGAAAAGTGATATAGTAAATAACATTACCATTTAAACCAGGGTTAACAGCTTCTCAGACGGTTAATCAAATTCTAACAGAATTGTCTATTTCACCATCTTGAATAATTTCCCACAAATCATAAAGGATTATGTGTCCTTTATTCCCCAACATGAAACACCTTGGTTTTGAACATATCTTTCCCCAATTTGATGAGATTATGTGCAATTTGGATCATCAGTTTATCTGATCAGATTCTATAAGCAAGGTGCAGCCCCCTATGGGCACAAGAATTACACATTACAAGATTTCCATGGGGCTCAATAGAGCTGTGTACCCCTTTGTTCTCTTGGTGCAAGTACACGGCTTCATGAAGGATGTTGGGTCATTGTGGGGATTTTTGGTTCCCTTATTGCTATCTAGCTCTTGCTTTCTTCCTCTCTGGAGTAAGATATTGAAGGTTCCCAAGGTGGATGCTGAGGGAGGAGGAAGGGAAACAGAGCACTGCTGAGCACTGTGGAAACCTCTTTCTAATGCAGGCACAGGACTGAGTATATAACATTCCAAAAAAATGCTCTCATTTTCCAATAGCCAGTGAAACAAAGTCATCTTGGAGAACTTGGTCTTCTTGAATATCTACTTCTCAAGGTTATTCTTGATAAGAGTATTGTACCAAAAAACTAATACCACATCACATGCAGTCTCCTTAGCATCTCTCAAGGGCAGCTACTTAAGTCTTGACAAGTAAACCTCAAATGCTAAGCTTCTGTCACTGCCGTTCTCTCATTGTGTTTAACATTGCTTTTCTACTGCTGAGGAACCAGCAAGTGATCATGTTATATATAATCATCTATGAAGATCAAATGTTCAAAAGAGCTGCTACATTTTTAACTGCCATGACAGGCTTAATTTTGAGAATATCTAAATTTCTTGCCTCCAGATTTAAAGCTTATGTTTTATGCTTCTGAAAGATACCATGTATCTTGTTAAGAAAAGCAAGTAGATACATATCTTTGAAAGGTTGTCTGGCTAAGTCTGTGTTCAGATTGCAAAGTTGCATCGTTCTGGATAGGCCAAGGGAGACTTCAGAGCTCCTCTGAGTATTTACAGTACTGTGTTCTATAATGACTATTTATCACATGATGCCTTGCTGGATACATGTAGGGAGGGAGATATACTTTAAATTTTATTCTCTGTACTGCCCTGGAGACAGATGGTTCAAGGACTAGGAATGCCAAGAAGATCTCATTGCTATGATCAGATAGTCACCTTCTCAACACTCACATTTGGACTTTATTGAGGTGGCAACCCAGTATGGACAGTCCTTGGCTGGGGACTCATGTCAGGATCTTCCAGAGGTTCTGATTTGGTGTGGGTCCCATATATGGTGAGCTACCAGACTGGAGGTTGCAACTCCTATAGCTATAGCTCCTATCCACACCAGCAAGCATGGCCAGTGGTCAAGGATGGTGGGGGTTGTAGTCCAAGAGCATCTGGAGAACCACCTAGGTCCTGGACTCCACCCACCCGGGCTGACCATTGAATCCTCCTGGACAGGAAAGGATACATGGGCTTCTGGACATCATTATCTTTCTGAGCTTTGGCGTTCTCCAACACTGACCTGCCATTTGGTCTTCAGTCTTGACTTTCTCTTTGGTTCTTCCTAGCATTGTCTCTCATTTCAATAAAAGGATTGTCTGAATCGCTGAAATATTTTATTCAAGTCATTGTTGCAGTTTCAAATGTTTGAGAACTCTATTTATATAAAGAATTATACAAAAGCAAAATTAATTCTGAATTGCCTTCTTCTCCCCCCCCCCCCCCGCCCCAACAGACTGAAATACTTGGTGTTTACTTCATTTCATCCCAAGAATTCCTGGCCAATGCTTATGTATTGGCAGTCCTCCTTTTCTTTGCCCTTCTGTTGCAGAGAACTTTTCTCCAAGCATCGTACTATGTTGCCATTGAAACAGGAATTAACCTAAGAGGAGCAATACAGGTATTTCAGATAATCCAGAAACTTTTACCTAATGGGCTATACAATCACTTCTTAACTTTTTGAGTAAAGGAGCATGTTTCTAACAAACTCCACCAATCAAAAGAAAAAGAAAGAAAGAAAAGTTTAAACAAACTTGGGTCAAAAAAAATAATTTTTTTTTGAAAAATAATAAACCATATGGACAGTATCTGATTTGTGCATAAAATAGAATCATGCTTCAATTTAAAGTAATATAATCTATATCCCATAAAATCCCTTATCTCCAGGTATGCCAGGATTCTCCTGACATGCCAGGATGTTAAGTTTATTTTGCTTTGTTCTATAGTCTCCTGGTTATGTGACAATATTTCATATCCTTGTTTTCTCCTACAGAAGCCTGCAGCTGTCTTATGGGTCCTCTGTGATTGATGACATCTGACTTATTAAACATAGCTTGTGTTCCTGTACTCTAAAAATAAAACACCATTAATACCCTATATTTCAAATAAGCAATCATTCTTTATTTGTAAGCTTAAAAGCCACTTATTCTATCACATGAAACATGTGTACACCAGCTCAAAAACATTTAAGTGGGAAATGGTTTATAAATTCTTAAATAAAAAATTTCTCATTCTAGACTAAAATTTACAATAAGATTATGCGGCTGTCAACTTCCAACATGTCCATGGGAGAAATGACTTCAGGTCAGATCTGTAACCTGGTTGCTATAGATACAAACCAGCTGATGTGGTTTTTCTTCCTGTGCCCTAACCTTTGGGCTATGCCAGTGCAGGTAAGGAAATTAAAGTCCATATTACTTTAGTCCATGTAAATGGAGATAAATTTGGTGTGTGAGAGTTATTACAGGGAATCAGTATGTGGCACAACAGAGTACTTGTGTAGGATAGAGAGACTGGGATATAGAGACACATGATATTCAAAATATTGTTGCTGGGGAAATGCACGTCTATTTTAAAAAATGGTTGTTATTTAAAATAACCTGAGGAAAGAACAAAGCTGTGGCTCCTTGTCATCAAGTTGCAAGAGTAATAATAATAGTAATAGTAACAGTAACAGTAATAAGCCCTTGTACTGAGCTGAAGCAGAATTGCCTCTGCCTGGCTAAGGTGGCCTTCCACCCAAAGGGTGGGTGAAAGTGCCGCCAGCAGGATCACCTCCAGCAGCAGCCAGCAGAAGCCACCAAATGGGGCCTTCTAAAGGAAGAATGGGGAAGGGGTTTAGCTCGACTTGGAGCCATTGGCTCCTGAGCCAGTTTGGCTGCCATCACATGAGCGCATTGGGTCCAGTCATGGCTCACGGATTGTCCTACCTCTGCTCTTCTTGCCCAACCACCATTGATAGCAGGACTGCAGATATGGCAGTGGCCACAGTGTTCTGAAAAGCATCACCACTCAGTAGTTGGGGTTTGGATTGCCCTTTTAGTCTGAAAGAGGTAAAAATATGGTGGCTGCCTTAACCCTTGGATGTCAATAAGTGGCAGCTGCCTATTTTTATTCATTGCCTCTGCTACCTCACCAACTTCTGCTACATTTCAACTATTAATGTTGTTCCGGCTCCTAAACAATCAAAAACCTGAAGTGAGTGTTAGTTTTTGAACGTCCTTTTGGAAACTGAACGTCCAACGGGGCTTCCACAGCTTCCGATCGGCTGCAGGAGCTTTGGTTTCCGAACGTTTTAGACATTGAACGGACTTCCAGAACGGATTCCGTTCAAGTTCCGAGGTACGACTGTACATGTATATGAACATACAATAGGACAGGTGTCAACTGGGACAGTTGAAATTTGAACTTCTTGTGGTTTTTGAGAACATGCAATCTAAAAATGCTTTTGTCTTTGTTGAATACAGTCAGGCCATTTGTCCAGCTAGCTCAGTATTGTCTACCCTGACTGGCAGATGCTCTCCAGAGTTTGAGACAGATGCTTCTCCCAGTCCCACCTGGAAATGCTGGAGACTGAATCTGAAATTTCGGCATACAAGGCAGATGCTCTACCGCTGAGCCAGACTACATGCTCTTAAGCATGCTTTCAAACAAATGTTTGCCACTTTTGTTTTGAAGGGAAGGTGGCTGTGCAGGAAGGAATAGTTTAGCTTCCCACTCACTATTCAGAAGCAAGCTGGATCTCTCAGCCTCAGGGTTCCATTTGAATGATAGATTGTTTTTGTTACTCCTATCCTAATGGGTGGCTAAATGAATGAATTCAGGAGATGCTGCCTGCTGCTACTAGAGCAAATTTTAGATTTTAAAATCAATATCATTTGCTTCAGGGAATTTCAAACTCTTTTCCTAAACATTTCCGCAACCTATAAAATCTTGTATATTGAGTGAATCATTTTGATTTTTAACAGTAGTTCACCCCCAAAAGTGCTGTTTGTAGTAATGTCTCAATGAAGATTTGGAGTTTATGAGACTTTTGAGTCAGATTTGGGACTAATGGATTGCTAAAATTCTGTCCCTTAATACAGATTACCTAATAGCATCCAACTCCTGGTCATTCTTTACTTTGTATTGGTTGGGAAATATGGTGTCCCTTCTTTTTTTTCTTTTTTGTTATCCCAGATTATTGTAGGAGTCATTCTACTCTACTACCTGCTTGGAATCAGTGCCCTAATTGGAGCTGCAGTGATCATAGTGCTTGCACCTGTTCAGTACTTTGTAGCCACAAAACTTTCACAAGCTCAAAGAAGCACATTGGTAAGTCTTTTCAGGCGTGTCCTTTTAGGTTATGGGTATATGTCCATGCAGATACACTATTGTAGGAACAATATGCTTTGCGTAATATCAACACAGAAAATTCTGCTTCAAGGTAAGTTCTGTCAACATTATTCCAGTCATCCTGTAAGCTTATGCTGAAAGGCAGCATAAAACTCTTTGACATTAAATACACATAAATACTTCCATGTGCAAGGATAACCTCCCATCCAGAGATATCAAAGTGAAACTGAAGAGCAAGTAATGGGTTTTACTGGAAAGCAGAACACGCAAGTTCTATATTGTGTATAGCATGCAAGAACATCTGTAGTCAATTTGTATTAGCATAGCGTGTATCCTTAGATAACACAGTATGCTGCAGTGTTGCAATAATCCTCCTTAAATTAATGTTTGTGTCAATGGTTCAGGAATATTCCAATGAGAGGCTTAAGAAAACAAATGAAATGCTTCGAGGCATAAAACTCCTTAAGCTCTACGCCTGGGAACACATATTTCACAGCAGTGTGGAGGAAACCCGGCAAAAAGAAATGACTAGCCTCAGAGCTTTTGCTCTCTATACCTCCATATCAAGTAAGTATATTGCTTGACTTTGTCCCAGGATCAGTTTTTGTCTCAGCATAACTATGAGTGCACTTGCCATTTAAAGGTGCTGCAGGGTTTAGAGTCTATTTCCAGTTCTAATATACCAGCAGAACTGCCAGTAGCACAAATACATTTTATTGTGTTTGGGAAAGTTTTATGCAATCCATTTAAGTATAGAACCTCCTGGCAACTGAATGCAGGAACTAGAGTCTGAACTAGAGTTTGGGTTTATCTATACTTACCCTTCCTCCATTCTCTCCAGGCAGGGTCCCTGAATTAAAGGTCCATGTCCAAGCACCATATATATACCCTAGCCTCTGACTTTCCTATGCCCTTTGCAGTATAATTAATACTTTCTGAGCAGTTGAGGTCAAAGAAGGGGGGGAAATCCATGTAGCTGACTCCCATGAGAAAAGGATAGTTGGTAAAATTTCCTGGAATGTACTGCCCTTACATGTATCTGCTTTTTGAAAAGCAATGCTTTAAAGTTTCAAGATATTGAATTAGTACAAGTGTCATAAATTTATGACACTAAATCTTGATTCAAAATACTAATGGGGTTATTATTTTATGGGATTGTTTTTAATGAAGGCAGTATAGAAATGTTTGTAAGATATAACATGGGACCATCATGAAAAATTAAAGAGTTCACATATTATATTATTTCTACCTCATTCTTTAAATGTTACAATTATGTGTCTGGACTCAGCTACATTAGTTTTTTTTTTTTTAAAAAGCATTTTAAATGTGTTATAACACTGTGACACCAGATGGTGCTGTAGACTTCCGTCTTTCGCCAACGTGATTTCCCATTATGAGGTTTTCAACGCATTTTCCTGAAACCTTTTTTTGGATGTGTCTAGATCCAGCCTCTGTGCCTTATAACATGGGTGTATCTGAGACAGAAATGATTGCCACAAATAGTATAGAGCTGCTCACTATGGCCTTGACGATTAAAGTCCTTTTCAGTTGATCCACTCAGTGCTAGGGCTCATCCAGACTTCCTTTTCTGCTGCGTTTCTAGGCACATGCCCAGGGTTTGGTTTGGTTTTCTTGTCCTAGTCCTTTCCCCAGGAAAACCCATGTTTTAATGCTGAATCAGAGCAAAGGGCAATCCGGTTTTCTATGGATTGCCATTGGCTCCAATTCAGTGGTAAAATGCCAGTTGTCCGGGGAAACTGCCAGGACAAAACAAAAAACTGATTGGACACAGAATTTTAAAGCTCAGACATGTGCCTAGAAAGTCTGGCGCAAAAGGAGGTCTGGATGAGCCCCCAGTGAATATGTTTGGCTGTGAACAGAAGCACAGCAGTAGGCCATGCGCTTTGACATATGCATCTTCCTTTTAAGGTAGGAACAGAGGCCACCCTCATGCAAACTGTATGCGCATATGGTTCTCTCCGTGTTTGGGGCCTGATCACAGCCTTAAGTTATGAACAAAATTTATACAGTGGTACCTTGGTTTCCGAACAGCTTAGTCGTCGAACAAATTGGCTTCCGAACACCGCAAACCCAGAAGTAAATGTTCTGGTTCGCAAGCGTTTTTTAGAAGTTGGACATCTGATGCGGTTTCCACAGTTTCTGCCTGAGTGCAGGAAGCTCCTGCAGCCAATCAGAAGATGCACCTTGGTATTCGAATGGTTTCGGGAGTCGAATGAATTAAGTTTGAGAACCAAGGTACCGCTGTACTCATATGGCAGGTTTGAGCATGAAGTCACTGGCCTCATTATTTTTGAACTATAAGCACATTTCCTTCAGCCTTAGTCCAGCAGCGTCTCACTTAGGTGGAATCTACACACATATAAAAACCATTATGAGAGTGCTTTTTAAAAAAGTGCTTTTAAAAACACATTGAATTTTCCATAAGGCTCACCATTACCATCTAGTGTCACATTGTATATTGCACTTAAAGCACACTTAAAATGTTTCAGTTGCAGCTTTAGTTTAGTCGGTATCTGAAGAAGTGTGCATGCACACGAAAGCTCAGACCAAGAACAAACTTAGTTGGTCTCTAAGGTGCTACTGGACAACTTTTTTATTTTTTATATATATTTTTAGTTGCAGCTGTATAGCTGAGTCACTAGTCAGTGTCACTTGCTTATTTAAATCAGGACTGTCACTGAAGAAAAAACTGGTTTTATACCAGTTCAGAATTTGATAATGTAAGGGAGACAGAAATAGTTGTTTTCCCCCCACTTAAAAAGGTATAAATAGAATGATAGACATAAATTGTGTTTCATTTACAATCCATAATTTATAGTGGTTTTGCATTTGTGTTTTGCATTTGCCAATGAAACCAGGTCTGAAAGAATCTCAAGTTCTTAAAGAAATAATGTGAAAACGAGGAGACAAACATTTAATAGTACAGTAATTGATTTGCATTTCCTGGCAAGCCTCTGAGGGCCAATTTAAATGCCTGTGGCTGGTGGCTGAAACTCTCTTCCCTGATGCAATATTTACCGTATTTTTTGCTCTATAAGACTCACTTTTTCCCTCCTAAAAAGTAAGGGGAAATGTGTGTGCGTCTTATGGAGCAAATGCAGGCTGCGCAGCTATCCCAGAAGCCAGAACAGCAAGAGGGGTTGCTGCTTTCACTGCGCAGCGATCCCTCTTGCTGTTCTGGCTTCTGAGATTAAGGATATTTTTTTTCTTGTTTTCCTCCTCCAAAAACTAGGTGCGTCTTGTGGTCTGGTGCGTCTTATAGAGCGAAAAATACGGTAAATGTCTGCCCACATATGCCTGTCCTGAAAAGTATGTGCATGCCAGGAAGAGCTTCCTTTGGAACCATGCTACCATGTAAATTCACACACACCCAACAAGAATTTGGACCAGTTCACACGAGGGCACATAAAGTTTACTCTTAGCATATAGATTGCCCCAAACCTTACACAATAAATAATGTTTAAATGACAGTGCAAATTAAGCAACTATTTAGAACCCCGACCCTTACCATCCACATGGGCATGTGGTGCCAGCTTTCAATATGAGTGCTTGGCAGCTCTGAACTGATGGCAAGCTGATCTGAGAGGCTGACACCATGCTCTGATTTATGTGCAGTTAGTCCTATATGCATGTCTATTCAGATATTCAATGGGCTTATTTCCAAGTAAGTGTGAACAGTGATGTGGAAACTCCAATTTTATGGATGGTGATCATGTAAAATAATACATAATCAAATCAAAGGACATTGAGATTCATGTTTATATTATTATTGAAGACTGAAGGATTGTATTGCTGGTGATGATCTCTCATTCTGCACAATCTGCAGCTAATTTCACTCAATTTTGAAACATTTCCTGTTTATATTTAGCTGCTGCAACAAGATTACAGAATGAACCAAGAAGTCAAACAAAACACCAGAAATTCATTCTGTTGTTGAGATACATTGAGTACCGTAATTAGACATGGTTACTGCTTGCTCAAATTAGTAAGAGGTTTGGGCAATGCTTATGAAGGAATAATTAGTCACACTACAGGAGATAATTTTTGTTAATGACAAATTTAAAAGTGAACCCAAGGCAAAAAAGCATTTGTTCCATTCCCCAGCCATCTGGGGATAATAACCTCTAAACGCCTAGTGATTTGACTAGGCACAGTGGGAAAGCCGTTGTGTTCTGGGTACACAGAAGGTCAGGTTAATGTTTCCAGGAAATGACTACTTTTTATTTTATTGCCATTATTCATTTGTATTATTAATTACATGCCACCCCCAATCTCTGCTGAGTGGCAGCAAAATTCCAGGAGGTACCAGGCACTCGCCCTGTGTTGAGTTTCCATTGTGGAATCAAGGCACTATGGAGCTAATGTCTGGTTTAGTTTACACATATTTACAGTCACTTCAGTGCTGTTAACAGGGTGGTTTGACTTCACCCCCAGAGGTGCACTCCATTGTCTCTTGAGGCATATGGATGCCTGCAAAAACACCTGGAGCCTTCAGTGGAGCACTACATCCCAGGAGTGTCCCTCATTGCTTCTCTCTTAGCTTCAGTGAGCTTGGATCCAAAGTTATGGCTCCCAGCCTCCTCCCTATTTCCTCCTTCTTGTTCCCATAACACCTTGCCAAAAAAATCCCATCTCTGTAAAGAGGGCCAGATTTGATGATGAAGTGAACATACGTGAGGGCCAACCAAAGTTGTTCAGCTTTTTTTAGTTTTTTTAGGATCGAAGTTGCCAAGCTTTTTTTAGGATTTTACCCCCGGATTAAATCGACCGGCAGACCGGATTAGGCCCCCAAAACGGACTTTGGAGATGCCTGGTGTAAAGGGACAACTTTTTCTGTGTGGCATCACACCCACATTGCCCTGGCAACCTCCCCCTTGTTTACCTGCAGGGTCTTTTGTCCTATAGATGGATTAAAGACAGGGCCATCATCTCCCTTTGTCCCTCTGTCTGACAGAAAAACAAGCTCAGCTTTTCAGCTCTGATTAAACCCCAGCATCCAAGAATCTAGGAGGGGGGAACCTGGCACCCAGGGATCTGGGGGATCCCCCACTAACTCAAAACACTATGACAGTTCCAGTATATCCTAACTAAAAGGGCAGCATCCAAGCAAGACAGGATGAAACCTAGGCAGATAAAAAGAAAAAGAAAACCAGAAAGAACTGTTATAGATACAAAAGTGAAATGCATGTAGAGATGTATGAAGCTTAAGTATATTGAAAGAATCGGTAAAATATATTTGTTTTACTTGCAGTTTTCATGAATGCAGCAATACCTATTGCAGCTGTTCTTATAGTAAGTATTTTACTTTTAAAAATGTAGATATATTGTAACATTTAGAGAAGAGTGTAGCTACAAAGCCCTCTGTTGGTTACAAATGCATTATTCCTTCTCTAGTTCATTTTAAATTACACTCTACTAATAAAATATTACGGTAACTTTATGTACTGCTATCTTGTCCTTCAACAGATGCATTTGAAAACTGAAATAGATGTGACACAAAATGATGTTCAATTATGTGTATGCAGAATTACAGAAAGCATGGAGAGTTAAATCACAATGGAGAGCAATTTGTTATTTGGGAACTGTGTGTGTGTGTACTTTATCTTATTTTACGTATGAATAGATTTTTCTTGAATTTCTGTAATATCACTTTACTGATATTTAGATCTTACTGCTGTTTAGATCTTCAGTGGCCTGTTTGGATCTTAAATATGGACATCACTCCAATGATACATTTTGCAGCATGTATCACTGTTCTCTCAGCATCCTCCTGTGCTTGTATATTTAAGTTCTGTCCTCTTATCATGTAAGCTGACAGAGTGATGATGGCTAAGTACACACAGACCAGTTACCACGTTATTTCAAAAGCTCTAGAACAGGCATCCCCAACCTTCGGCCCTCCAGATGTTTTGGACTACAATTCCCATCATCCCTGACCACTGGTCCTGTTAGCTGAGGATCATGGGAGCTGTAGGCCAAAACATCTGGAGGGCTGCAGGTTGGGGGTGCCTGCTCTAGAAAGTAATCTCCATACAAGATGTGTTGTCTCCCCTGTAACTGATTCTATTCTACAACACACAGGCCATACAGAACCTAAGAAATGGATTCAGGCCACTCCCACTGACACTTTCCTTTAGATGGCACCATTTTGGTGCATGCAGGAGCCAATCCAGTAAGGGAATCCAATTGGAGACTTTTGTTACCATGCATAGATTGTACTAGGGCAACCACAAACATCCATCGATATTACTCTTGCCTTAGTTCTGCTCCAAGATGCATCTTTGAGAGTAACTTTATGCTGCTCTGGACTTTCAGATGGACATAATTCTATTTCTTCAATATGCATTCTTTTCTTCTTTATTTGCTTTTATAATGGGGAAAGCTCTTATATAATTGTTGTATTTATAGCTGATAGTTAAATGTATATTAAGTCTGCCTGACAGATTTTGCAGTGCTTAGTTGCATAATGTCTCCTCCTGATCATTAGGGCTTTTGAAGTGCAGCTAAATATTTTCACTGCATTTGTACCTTTAATATAAGAGGTGGCTGAAATAATTTATTTTGCTGTCTTTTCTTTTAAAGACATTTGTGGTCCATGCCCACCTGTTTGAAAATGCTGACTTTTCTCCTTCGGTGGCCTTTGCTTCACTCTCCCTCTTTCACATCCTTGTCACACCACTGTTCCTGCTCTCCAGTGTGGTTAGATCCACAGTCAAAGCTCTTGTAAGGTAGGGTTTCTGGAGTGCCTCTGTCTTACATATGAAGCTTCTTACTGCAGTGTTTAAGAGCTTGTGGTATCTGTCCAATGCTTTTGCACTCTAATTAGACTCACTGATTTTCAAGGCCATCCCATAGTAAGTGTCCCCACCCCATATACAGCCACTATAGCCACTATGTTACCAGCTCATGCAATAAGTTATATGGAATTATATGCTTTCAGGTGCAGGTGGGGGAGGGGGGAATCAATGTGAGGACACCTTTGACAAAAGTAGTATCACCACAAGATAATGATGATGATGATGATGTAAAGTTTAAGGCATTAGACCTTGAGCCCACCAATTGTACTGGAGCTACTGGAGTAAAACATTACACTTTTATTACAGCTTTGTGCACAGTTATAGGATTTCTTCTGAGAATAATATCTATACAGTAGAACCTTGGTTCTTGAACTTAATCCATCCCGGAAGTCCGTTCGACTCCTGAAACGTTTGAAAACCAAGGTGAGGCTTCCGATTGGCGCAGGTACCCCAGAAACAATAACCGACAGCCGCTTGGACATTTGGCTTTCGAAAAATGTTCGAAAACCGGAACACTTACTTCTGGGTTTTCACCGTTTCAGAGCTGATCTATTCGTCAACTAAGCCATTCGAGAACCAAGGTTCCACTGTACCATGGGAATTCTGAAATGCGCACTGTTACTGTAACTGGCACAATGTATAAGTATTCCTCAATTTACTACCTTTTCCCTCTTTTCGTAGCGTTCAAAAGTTAAGTGAATTTCTCTCAAGTGAAGAAATAGGGGAGGAACATGACAAATGTGCAGAGCCAAGATGCAAGGACAACCACAGCAAATACCAGGCAGTTGTAAGTGCTAATACTGGATTGTGTGCCAAATGTTTACCTCCCGTTCTTTAATTCTTGTGAACCACCCCAATAACTTTGTCAGTTCCCTTGTAATTAATTAATAGCTACATTGGCAAAATCTTAAAGCTAGCCAAGGACTATACCATGACTATTTTTGTTTAAGGCCAGCAGTGGATAGAGTGGGGGGGCACTGACTATCATAATCAAGTGGGGAGGAGAAAGCCCATCCATACCAGAAATGGTTAAGAGGTAGCAGTAGAGGCTGAAGGCGACCCAACCAGTCCCATGCAAATGTACAATTTGTTACTGGCTTCGAGAGCCTAGTGTATGCAGTGGTTGCTGTCTGTAGGGTCGGCTAGCCAGGCAGTCACTGCACAGTTGCACAATGCTGATTGACACACAAACCTGTCTCCTCTGCTTCTTACCAACCATTTCTAGAAGGGGTTTGGTCTATCTTTTCCCCTCAGTCCCTCCCCAGTCATGATTAATGATTGCACCAGAAAACCAAGTCGTTGTCCACTCTTGCTTAAGGTTCTTTCACAGTCCTGTCACCACTCACCATGTATTTCTGTCTTCCTGATCTTGCACAGCCCCTCAAAGTTGTTAACCGTAAGAGACCTGCCAGAGAGGACTGGAACAATTACA
This sequence comes from Podarcis erhardii, assembly GCF_964252035.2. Lineage (NCBI taxonomy): Eukaryota > Metazoa > Chordata > Lepidosauria > Squamata > Lacertidae > Podarcis > Podarcis erhardii. The sequence continues at coordinate 73,336,768 of NC_138497.1, read as the reverse complement.
GCTCTCCTTTAAGAAGACCTGTTAGCACCACAGAAGCAGATGATTATTGTGTAAAGGTGGTAATAAGGTCACTCTTTCTAATAATGTTGTTACTAATAAGCTCAGAGTTCTAGAGCCTGGAAAACCCACATTTGCATTTAGAAAGCAAAAAAACCATGACTGCCGAGGAGTAAGTTCTCATTGAAAGATTGTGGTATTTATCTGTCTCTTGAAGATAGAAATAAAAATAGTTTGGTAGCATGGTTATCAGTTTGTGAAATGGATCTTCTTGAAATGTTCTAATTTAGCCCAGCTTTCAAGATGTTTTTGAGCATAATTTGTGTCAGGTATCAAACTAGAATCTGCTTTTGATGCTAGAGCTTGACACTGGAAAATATTGTGTGAGAGTGGATAATAGTGTCTCTGAGCTAGTACGCAGGTCTGCATTTCTATTGACATTGTCTTCACACATCAAAAGCTAGTGAAAGGCTTCTAGTCCAGAGGGTAGTGTTTTCAGGCAGACACTTTTTTTAGAAGCATCTCCTCCTCCAGCTGTATGATTCCTCACTTACTAACCTTCACTCCTATTTCCTATTGTGCTCCCTTAACAATGCCTTCTTTGCACTATATATGAATGACAAGGGCACAAGTGGTTTTTCTGTAGCTCAGGAATTCCTTCTCCTAGCAACTTGTGAGAGCAGTTCTCCTCAGAAAGCTTTACCCAAATTGAAACTGAGTTATTGTGTATAAGTTTATGACTATTTTAGTTGTGTGGTTTATATTTAATTAAGTGATATGTTCTGATTAAGTTGAGCATTTTTTTTAAACCTGTGCATGTTTACTCAGAAGAATGGGAAATATCTTCATGTGCACATTAGAGCTTTTATCCTCAACACATTTATTAGGGAGCGAGTGCCACTGAAACTTACTGTACTTCTGAGTAAACAGGCTCTGTGACCAGCTCTGAAGGACATTATAAAACTCAAAAGGAAGAATTGTGGAGTTTTGTGTTTGCTTTGTATAAGCCACAAGAGGTAAATTAAGATTTTTCATTTTTTTTAAAAAAAAAAAAAGGTAAGGCAGTTTGCATTTGATGCCCAAACAATACTGTGCTGATGCAACATACAAGTATATCTATCTCCATGTAGTTGCCAGTATCTGGTTATGGTGAGACCAGAGAGACTCCTGGCTGGGAACTGTTGCAGTTACTATGCCCAACTGAAGTAATCTCAGTTTTCTGTCTCCTATGAAAGTATGCAGTTTAATTAGGGTCTGATGAACAAGGACACCATGTTTCTTTGGCACAGGGGAAGGAGTTGTAGCAGACCAGTTGGTTTGTGGTTTGCACAGTAAAGAACAAAAAGATATCATTAGCTTGGAGATGATCTGGTTGAATGTATATGGGGTGTTACCAAGTTGTAGTTTTAAGGTTTAAAATTTCCAATTATTGTTTCTTTACATCTATTTTGGATTGCAAGCCATCTTTGATGCACATTTGCCCAGAAAAGTGGTCAAAAATATATATTTTGAATATAATAAAAATGCATAACTTAACAATTCTCAAACTAGCCAAACAAGAATGCCCATTTTAATATATCCCACATACCACAGAATCTCTTAAAATAATACTCAGATGAAAGCATAGAAATTCAAATTGGTCAAAAAAGGGTAAGCAAGAAATTAGATAGATCAAAGTGGGGTGGGGCTAAACTGTCTTATTGGAAAACCAGAAATAATTTTTAAAGAAAATGTCTGAGTAAGATTTTGCAACGGCATGGATTATTTATCTTTTTTTGCTATTGTTGCCATAGGTCACAAATGGATTTTTCACTTGGACACCTGAAGGCTCTCCAACATTGTCCAACATTGATATTCGAATCCCTCAAGGTACCACTTATTATATTTTTCCCCCAACAATTTTTATTGGTTTTTACATATATTTTCTTTGCATAACATTATCACAACCTTTTCCCAAAAATAAAACATTTGGCTCCATGAGCCTGTGACTTCCTTCCTCCCTGATTAATGGTTTTCAAACTTAATCTCTATACATTGCATTTTCCTGTATTTCTTATTCCTGTTAAATCTTATCCTTATATATTTCCTTACTTAACTACAATAAGTAATAAATTTATCCTTACAAAGCTTCCTATAATCCTACTAGCGATGTTAATTGTTTACAGTTGTCTTTCAAATACAGTGGTACCTCGGGTTAAGTACTTAATTCATTCCGGAGGTCCGTACTTAACCTGAATCTGTTCTTAACCTGAAGCACCACTTTAGCTAATGGGGCCTCCTGCTGCTGCCGTGCCGCCGGAGCACAAATTCTGTTCTCATCCTGAAGCAAAGTTCTTAACCTGAAGCAATATTTCTGGGTTAGCGGAGTCTGTAACCTGAAGTGTATGTAACCTGAAGCATATGTAACCCGAGGTACCAATGTATACCATAAATTTACTCCAGTCTTTCTGGAAAACCTGGTCCTGCTGGTTCCGGGTTTTTCCCGTCAGTTTCGCCAATTCTGCATAGTCAATTAATTTCATCTGCCACTCTTCTTTTTATTATACCAAACTTTTTTCTTTTTTTCAATAACTCTGATCCAGCAAGGGAGATCTGCAGGCAGAAATATGCTCCTGTGCAGGAATCGCATACCAATGTGCATTCATATTTGTATCAGCACTCCACAGTGTGTGGGGGGGTTGTGCCTTTCCACACCCACCTTTGCAATATCACCTAGTGCACCTGTGTGAATGTACTACTGAATGTTTACTTGTTGAGTGCAACTGTTTCTGGATCAGGGGTCACTATCTGTAGTAAATTTAAACTTCAAATAAAATTCTTTTTTGTTACTGCAGGTCAATTAACAATGATTGTGGGACAGGTGGGCTGTGGTAAGTCATCCCTCTTGCTAGGGATACTTGGGGAGATGCAGAAGGTATCTGGGAATGTAATCTGGAACAGGTAATTTTATTCATACTTTAAGTTACTGTGTAGTTTATGCAAGGGATACAGACTTAACTTCAAAGCTATGTTATTGGTGCATGTGAATTAAATCACTGCTTTGGTGAAGACCAAACTATGTTTATACTGTATATTTTATATTGTGGTTAAGAACAGGCATAGGCAAACGCAGCCCTCCAAAAGTTTTGGGCCAGAACTCCCATCATCCCTGACCATTGGTCCTGTTAGCTAGGGATGATGGGAGTTGTAGTCCCAAAACATCTGGAGGGCCGAGTTTGCCTATGCCTGGTTAAGAACATCGGTTTTCCTTACTTACCTCTTCCATGTATATGCAACTGCAAACAGCCCCTAATTCTAAACATATATATTTGTAAGTAAACCCTACTGATTTCAGCCAAAGCACAAGAATACCGCTTTAAGTGCCTGGGGAATTGCCGTATACAGAAACTACATATAAAGAAAGCAGAACTGTTGGCTTGAAATTATATTTACTATGCTTGTGCTGGTATGTTCTATGCAGAATCAACACTATCTTAAATCAAGAAATCAGTGTGGGTCTATTAATACTGTATTCTCTTTGTCAGTACTTTTGTTAAAACATTCAGTTAAACACACTATGGAATCCAGCAGTTCATGTTGCCGTTTGTTTTCTCAGCTACATCTCCATTCCAGTGACCAAATCATATATCCTTATGATGTTCCTTTTGATGACAGTTTGCAATAAATATAAATTTTATTATATAGATTTTGACAGTGTCTCTAAAATCATGTATGCATGAAACATACTGCTGTTATAATTTGTTCCTATCCACTGTGTAGCTATGGCTATTATTAAGTTATACAATGGTAGCATCTTTCTAATACCTGTGTATGTCCTTCCCAAATCAGCAAGCGTAATTTATATAATTTATACATCCAAATGGCATTTTGTTAGCTTTTCCCCCATTTTCAGTAAAAATCAGCAGAGTGGGTTGGTTGTTCCACCTAGTGGTCAAAAGGCAAGCTGCAGCCTTTTGAGAGGCAGGCGTCCAGTTCTGCTCCTGCCTTTGGTTGAAGTGCAGCCAGTCGCCATTGCTCTCTCTAATGGAGTAAAACTAAATTATTGATCATATTTATATGCAAATGCTATTTATTAAATGCTATTAAGCAATTACTCTCTCAGGAGGAGTTACAAAATGGAAAAGCACGCTTCTCAACATTGGTTGAAATAAATTTACAAAAGAGAAATCCTGTAACAGCGGGCATTAGGCGGATGACTTACCAGTATGGTTCTTTGTGGTTAGGGTCCTATTAAAAAAAAATGGTACCTACATCATTCTTCACTATGGAACCATAATTTCAATATACAGTATGTTGCTCTGGCATATTTAAATGCAGGTACAGTTATACCTCAGGTTGAATGTGCTTCAGGTTGAGCACTTTCAGGATGCACTCCACAGCAACCCAGAAGTAACGGAGCACGTTACTTCCAGGTTTCGCCGCTCGCACATGCGCAGATGCTCAAAATGACATCACGCGCATGCACAGTAGCGGCAAAACACGACCCGTGCATGCGTAGAAGCGCTGTTGCGTCTTACTTTCCATTCAGGATGCGAACAGGGCTCCGGAATGGATCCCGTTCACATCCTGAGGTACCACTGTATTAGCAACCTAATTTCTCCATATGATGTCCATTGGCTGGAATCCACACTAATAACTTTTAGACAAGTCCTACTTTCAGCATAGAATTTGCATTCTCTGTTTGCTGTATCACACTATATATCAAGCCCACCAAGAATTGGCATATCTCAGCAACGTAAACTTTTAGGATTCATGAGGGTTCCTTCATGTTCAACTTTAAGTCTTTAATGCAAGTATTACTCCACTGCAGCTCACATGAACATTTTAAAAGTACTAAATATAAGCTTCTCATAACCACCAAACATTCAAGAAAGATGGTGGCAAATCAAGCCATGTGACTGGAGTCTTGCACTGGTTGACCATATTGCTTCAGTTTGACTGCTAAAATATTGTAAAGTTCCTGAAGTAAGATGCTGTTGACCTCAGTTTGAAGCAACTCTATGAAAAATATTTAGCAGCGTACATGCAAAGTAGAATGTAGTCGTTAATCCTCCTGTGAGCAAACAGTTCATAAGTACAGTGGTACCTCGGGTTAAGAACTTAATTTGTTCTGGAGGTCCATTCTTAACCTGAAACTGCTCTTAACCTGAGGTACCACTTTAACTAATGGGGCCTCCTGCTGCTGCTGCCGCGCTGCCGTGGCACAATTTCTGTTCTCATCCTGAAGCAAAGTTCTTAACCTGAGGTACTATTTCTGGGTTAGCGGAGTCTGTAACCTGAAGCATCTGTAACCTGAAGTGTCTGTAACCCAAGGTACCACTATACCTGTATGAACAATATTCTTTTTTTCTTTTCTTTTTTACTGATGATGCAGCATTCCTGACAGTGAGACAGGGGAAGATGTCAGGTATAGTAATACACATGATTCTTGCTCATCATGCTATCCTAAATCTATTGTGTTGCAAAGAAACATAGTACTGTACAGTTGGACTTTACAGTATTAACTGTTTGAAATGATTCTTTATTAAACATTTCAGCTTTTACTTAATTTTTCTTGCTCTCTTGACATTTCTTTTTTTCTTTTTCTTATTTACACATCCCATTTTATAGAACCAAATGGAATGAAAGAATCTGCTAGGCAGATGAACATGTGTTGGCATAATTTTTTCTTATTTATTTTAATTATTAACACTCCTTAGTCTTCTAGCCTGAAAGGCAAGATACCAAAAGGTACACACTTTGCTTTGACGAAGCTTGTCTGCTTCATGCTGCTTTTCTGAAGAGTGTTCGTGTCCCACCTCCTGCAGAGATGGAAATAGATAATTACTTATTTCCCAGTTCCTGGGATTTTCATCATATCTATTAGTTTTCTTCCCTAGTTTATCCTAGTTATGAGACACTGATGTAGATCAGATTTCCCCCCACCTATAAACTAAAATACAAAAAAGTCACATGTTAAACATGCTTAACATGGAGATTAATTTCAAAGCAGTGTGCATAACATTGAAGCTTCAGAATGTAACTTACCGGTATATATTGAAATTTATTGCGAGTTTTCAACAAAAGATACAATAAAAAAAAAGACAGGAAGAAAGAAGAGGAGAAGAGAAAAAGAAAGAAAGAAAACCATCTATGTATATATAGTACCAAGCCCTCCATCACAATTACATCTTGATTCTACAAGTTGCTTTCTGAAGAGAGGTATTAAAAGTGTGAATTAGATTCAGATCCTCCCCCCTCCCCTTATCAACCAACATAAAAGTACCTGTACAACTATTATCCAAATGATTGTTGGAAAACTGTGTTATGTTTGATACAGTAGAGTGGGGGGGAGTCAAATCACAGTCATAACAGAATAGGAAATGAAAATGTATAGATATATGCATGACACGGTGTAATAAGTTGTGTGGTGTTGTTCACCTGAAGTTGTATTTACCTAAATTTAAGACCTCTAAGGAACAGATTATTGTTATTATGTCTTGATATGTAAAACTACAGAATTCAAAGAGGGTGTACTTTCTTTTTCCTATGACTGCATCTATATATAATTTGTCAATGTATATGTCATTTATTTACTTCTCTTGATTTTAGAACTCAGGCATATCTAAAGTATTTGCAAAAATGCATTAATACTGCCATTTTACAATTTACTGTACCTTTTTCTGCAGCCCAGAAAGAGAAACAGCTGTTGACACTGAAACCAGGTACTGGTTAATTATTCCTTCAGGGTCAATCCTGGGTTATGCATCACCCTATGATCCACATCCAGTTGTGGTGATCCTTCCAGGGTGCCATTTGGGGAGTTCTACAGCCTGTTAGCCACCCCCACCCCCCGGTCTGGGCATTTAGATAGAATGCTTCCTCCTGGATCCTTTTACAGGGGTATGCAGTTTCTTTGAGCTAGGAAGGGGGTAGGGCTCTATCCCACCCCCTTTATCTAGACTAACGATCCAGTCCAATGCCTTTTGCACCACCTGAGTCAGCCCCACCTTGCTTGTTCATCACCACACCTCTCACATCTGCAACCAATCACATAGTCCCCCAAAAGATGTCCAGCAGCCAACCCTCATTGCCCATCAGTGATAAGTGCATGCCATCAGGCCTGTAGAGATCCACATTACTGAACGTAATGCTAGGGGGCTGAATTACCTGGCCCCCCAGGTGAGACACTGTGTGGAACATTGCCTTGTTCACTTTCTTCTGGGTACGGTAGGCACCTATGAGCTCCAAGCCCACCTTGCCAGTGCGTTTTAGGATGTCCCCCATGCAGGGCCTCAGGTTCAGTGGTTGCTGTGAAAATGAGATCTATGCCCTTGCTGCTAACCAGGTCGTCCTTGTCTAGCTGAATCACCAGGGCATCTGGCAGCCCATGTAGTACACCATGTGGTATAAGCCATGAGATCAGGCTATCTAAATGTATGTCCCCCTGGGCTTTTCAAGTAATATGGGCTCTGGCCTCTAGGCAAAGCTACTGGCCCCAGAAAGTTGTTGTAGCATGCGCAGGATCCCTTAAAAGTGCTGTTCAGATTTCAGCTTTTTTTCCCATGCACCAGGGGTGCAAATCTTGAATAAATTATTTGGGGTGGAGCAGGAAAGCCCCACCCCTTATAATCTGTCACAAGACACAGTGTGCACACACTATTTAAATGGCAATGCCCATCAACTTTGGTGCCCCCTCAAATATTTTATTGGGGGGGAGGGATCTCAGCCCCTAGGGGTTGGCTCCTATGCCAGGCACTAGTAAGAGCCATTTTCCCACCACAGTGAGGCTCCCCAGGGGGAGTAAAACCCCAACCCCTAACCCAGCTCAAAAAACATTGGCCTCTTTTCCAGGCCCAGCTGCCACCACAGGAGTCTTCTGCTGCTTGGTGGCCAAAATATTATCTGGCCACTTGTTAGATCTCTTCAGGAGCATCCTCACTCCCCGACATCTGTTGCCCACTGCACTGCCGAATGCATGTGCACCCAGCTTACATAGTATGGTGATGGATACAAGTTTCCTCTCTGAAAACAACTCAGAGCTCTTTCTGTAACAGAAAAAATTGCTGAAAAACCATGATCCAATAAAGTCCTTTCAGTTGGGTCAGCCTTTCTCTGACCACTGGTCCTGCTAGTTAGGGATGATGGGAGTTGTAGTCCAACAACAGCTGGGGACTCAAGGATGACTTAGGTAAAACCTTTTTGACTAGGGTATCCTTCATAATTATAGGGCAATGTAATATTAATCTAGAGCCACTTACAACAGCTTTTGCTACCCCCCAAAAAGATGCCTTTTGTAATACAAAAATCAGAAATTAAAGCTATTGCAGACTAATTTGACTGTAACCTTAAGCACAATAACATTTTACCAGGGACACATCTCTTGTGAAAATATACCTTTTTTTAGGATAGAGATGGAATATTAATTGATATTTAAAATAAGACATTGAAGGCTACATTAATGAAGAATAATTTCCATGGCTGTTTCAGTAAAACAAAACAAAGTCCTTCTGTGGTTTTTTGTTTGTTTGTTTCCAGGAAAAGAGAATCAGTGGCATATGCTTCCCAGAAACCATGGTTGCTAAATGCTACTGTAGAAGAAAATATCACTTTTGAAAGCCCTTTTAATACACAAAGGTTAGTGTACTTAAATGCCTTGTAAATGCAAATAATAGTAAGTCTATCTTACCACCCTTATAGTGAACGTTTTTTATTGCTGTTGACAGTACTCCTCTCCTGGTTACATAGTACAAATGTGGAATTGTTATGACAGAGGTGACGGTCTTTGAACTGTAATGATTTAAAACATTCAATCATATTGAGCAGTGATCCTTCCTTAAAAGTTCAGTATTGACTGCAGGTATAACACACCTTCTTGTCTGAGCACCAATCTAAGCATTACATCGTCCACAAGGAAGCAACTGAAAAACATTTCCACATGGCAGATGTGTCACAAAAGTGATTCAATATGTGAAGCTGCTTTCCAAATGGCATGGTCCAATTGTGTGGGGAGACTTTTGGCCAGCATTATGTGAGGTGCAATCCATCTCTTGCCAGAAGTCCTTCCTCAAGAAAGCAGAGACCATTGTCCAAGAAACCAAACTTTTCCTGACTACATCACCTGTGCAGCCAGTGGTTTATTTTCAGTATTTTCCTTCTGGGCCACAGTGCTCAACAGGAGAAACACCTGTGCTCCAAGGCCCTTCAGCTTCCTACCCAAAGTCTCATAGTCCCTTGCTATATGTTGAAGGTTGTGTCTGGCAGCATGATTTGTATCCACATGAATCAAAAGGAAAGGGTTGCATTCTAGATGTATGTTAGGGTTCATCCACGCTTCCAATTGCCTAGAAAGCACAAGTCCACATAGTTTTCCCCTTACCCCACTTCTTTTCCAGGAAAAGCCCACTCTTTAGCTCTTCATCAGAAGAAACAATAATCCACAGAAAACCCAATTGCCATTTGCTCCTATTGAGTGCTAAAGAGCCGTTTTCCCTGGGGAAAAGCAGTGGGACAAGAGGATGTGTGGATAAGCCCTCCATCTCCTCAGAGGACTGATCCCAGCAACAGAACCAGGGAATGCTTCATTTATTTCTAACCTTTGGACTACCTGTAGTATAGTGCATTATTAGCTAAAATGGCATTTATTTGCCTGGAACAGAGTTCCCATTAGAACAATTAGTGCTTAGCAAACATGCATTTTCCAGCGTGTGACTTCTCCAGCTGATTAATTTTGCTCTTAAAAGCAGGTAAAATCTGCTTGTGAGGCAGTCTCTAGGTGAATTGACAATTACCAGTTCTGTTTCCACAGGTACAAAGCAGTAATTGATGCTTGCTCTCTTCAGCCTGATATTGACATACTTCCTCATGGAGACCAAACACAAGTTGGAGAAAGGGTTAGTGACCATATGCAATATGTTTGTTTGTTTTTTAATTAAGCACCCAAACTTGTCATGTGTTCTTGAAATTCTAACTGTTACTTGACAAAACCAATTTGTAAAGCAAATTGATATTATTGGTTTGAAAGCTTTACATGTCTGAAACAATGTTGAAGTTTCATCTAACAAAGTGGGTTTTTTTCCAATCTGCAGTCACCACTCCTGATCTCACTGAAATATTGTATTTGAGGTGTATAAGAATTTTAGTAATCTAGCATGTATTAGTGAATGATATTTTTCAACATTCCAGTTTAAGTAGGAACTAGCAAGATGTTCCTTAATATTACCGGCAATGTATTGAAATAAATGGTAGCTGCTGCTTTTATATGAGAAAGTAACAGGATTTCAGTTGGGGACAAAGTTGAATTGGGGTAAAACGTATTGGGTGTTCTGATAATCAAAGACAAAGCAGACGTTATTGGTTTGCTGGATCTCCTACATGAGATCCAGGCATCTAGTTGAAGGATAAGATAGAAGCAGTCAGTAAGGGAAGCTGACACAGAACACAAGAAAACTAAGAATAGCCAAGGTGCAACATACAAGATTTGGAAAAAAAAGTCTTAGAAACACCAAGGATAAGACAGGAAGAATATAAAGCATTGCAAATGAGCTGCACAAACAAGGTTTCATCTTGTAGCAGTGTATGTTTTAAGAGATAACATTGTCAAAATCCAATGGGATAAAGTGCTAGATTTTCACACATGAGACAGATCCATATCTCATGGGATGGGAAACCTGTGACCCTCCATCTAGCATGACCAATTGTCAGGGATAATGGGAGCTGTGCCCCTGCAATATATGGAGTGCAATAGAATTCCCACCCCTTCTATAAATGTCTTACTCAAGTCTTTATATCACAGACTAGCGATGGGGCACTTGTGGGGCACTATGTTGTTTGACTCCAGCTCCCATTAACCCCAGCCAGCATGGTCAATGGTCAAGAATTATGGGAGTTCAGCAACACCTGGAGAGCCACAAGTTCCCTAAACTGTTGCAGACATAGTTCCTCATATTGACTTCAGGAGCCTTAGTGAAAGTCATTGATGAAACACTTGTATTTTAAAAGTGATTTGTAAATTGTTAACAATAGGGTAAGTATTTTGAAGAATGAGAATGATGGAAAGGATTTGCTGAAATAACTAATTGAACTAGAATACAAAAAAGGGGTGTGTGAGGAGGTCAGGGAAACAAGTAAATGAAAGTTAAGACATGGAAAGGTTGATTTGTTTTTAATTGTTTTTACTCTTTTGTATTTTTTGTTTCTTTTTCTTTTCTTTGTTTTTATTCTTGTAACTTTTTTTGAAACTTTAATAAATATTATTTTTAAAAAGAGAGAGAGAATGAAGATATAGTACTGGCTGCCTTGTTTAACAGCATTTGGTATTTCTGTCTATCTTTTTTCAAAGTCACCCCCATATGAAGATTTATTAAAGCAAAATTTGAACAATGATGCTTCAGAACTGATTATATAGCTTTTCAAACTGAATTGTTTTGTCTTTTATTCCAGGGCATTAATCTTTCTGGAGGTCAACGCCAGCGGATCAGTGTGGCAAGAGCTCTCTACCAACAGACAAATGTTGCATTCCTGGTAAGTTGGCCATAACTAAATCCACTCTCTAAACTGAGGCTTGCAAAATTCTGTTGTACTGCCCGCATATAGGCATCCACCTGCACAATGCTAATATTATATTAATTAATATTCAAGATACAGTGATATGACACCATGGAAATGAGACCATTATAAGTATTCCAGAATGGATGGTACAGTGATATAAGAGAGGGGATAGGTTTTAGCATCTTTTTGCTCATAAGCTATGAACAATTTTGAAAAAAAGGAATTCATGTGAATTTATTTTACATTATTTTATTGCACATCTAGAAAGTTTTGTTTTCATTCATATAGTAGGATTCATATGGAAGGTTCCACCTTTCCTGGAAGAACATAAAAAATATGACAAAACAAAGGCTACTTCTCCTGCAAAAGTAACAGTGCACCATTACTGAGGAAATATCTGAATATATATTTTGTCTTGATTAGGATGATCCTTTTTCTGCACTGGATATTCACTTGAGTGACCACCTCATGCAAGAAGGAATCCTGAATATGCTAAGAAATGACAAGAGGACTGTTGTTCTGGTTACCCACAAACTACAATATCTGCCCCATGCTGATTGGGTGATGATGCTTTCTTTGAATATAGAAGAAAAACGTGATTTGCGAATATTCACAACCTGCTTGTATATGTTTGCATGCCTGGTTCAACAAAATATAAGCACTCTTAAACAAAACTGACTTCAATGAAATGTGTATTTAATTATCCATCTGCTTGTGTGCTGTCCTAACATCTTTACAGCCCTGGTTAAATATTTATATTTATTGACTTTGCACTGCCATAGCCATAGCCCTTGGCAACCCCAGCAAGTCCTAGAACCAATTCACACTTTACTTCAGGAGTGGGGAACCAGTGGCCCTCCAGAGGTTGCTGAATCATTCATTGAATCATTGCAATCATTCCTCTCCATTAGTCATGCTTGCTGGAACTGGTGGGGAGTTGAAGTCCAATGACCATTAAATATGGGAGCAGAACTTGGGAAGGGACTTTATCTCCCTATATTGCTTGTGATTAAGACATTTCATTTACTTTCAGGGTGTTCAAGCAAGCAGCTTCTTGATAATATTTAGGTAATATTATATATACCTTATGACAAAGATAAAATGGACCATTGTCAGTGGCATTTAGGTTCAGTCCATAAAAATGCCAAAAGATTAAGTATGTAAGTAGACCCAAAAGAAAGGAACTAAGCACAATTTGAAAGACAGCTCCTTTTAAAGCATCATGATAGACTTTCTAAAAAGAGTGGCATTGCACACTCAAAACAAGTTCACCTATTGGAATAATAAATTTTAACACATAGCTTAATTCTGCTTGTCATTCACAAGTTATGTGAAGCTTAAAACTATCTTTGGATGAGAGAGAACAAGCCCACCTTTAAGCAAGTAAAATAAACACATAATCAAAAAAGAAAGAAACTTAGCAGGAATTAAATATGAGTTAAAAACATGTATACCAATTAAAGCAGCTTTTAATGTGTGGTTTTTTTTTTATTTAAAGAACAGACTTTATTGACAAGCTACATCTTAAAACTGTTTCAGATTATTGCAATGAAAGATGGTACCATTCAAAGAGAAGGCACTCTCAAAGATATTCAGAAATCAGAATCCGAGCTCTTTGAACACTGGAAAACACTCATGAATCGACAGGACCAAGATCTGGAGAAGGCCAGTTTTGTTTTTCTTTAGGTTTACATTAACTGAAGCATTTGTAGTTCAAAAATACGGAATGATAAATGAAATTCAAATGATTAGCAGGACAGTCCAGAATCCAGCAGGGAAGAACAAAGTGGGGGATCCATTACCAAACCTATCCCATTTGTGCCAACTAGGATGGCAGTTAAAGATGGGGCAGTTGTTTTGTCTTCCTTCCTGTGCCAGCTCCAGGCTGGGGGTGCAGAAGGGTCCAGATTGGAACCTTCTCTGACAAATAGACTAGCTTTGAATCAAATAGATCCATCACTAGCCCTGCCTGTTTTGAAGCCATACACCAGCTACCATCAACAGGAACACTGCCAAACAGAAGCTATGTTAACATTAGTAATTTTCCCCTGCTGCGTTTCAAGCCACAGTTGCACAGTGTTGTTCACATCAAAGAAAGGTTGGGAATGCATTCCCCTGGTGTGTATGATCTTTTTGGTGTGTCTCCCCAGAACACCCCCCCAAAAAACGCCTCCTATTCATTAAGCTGTCATCTGCACATAATGTGCTAACCTGCATATGTGAGATGACTTACTCTGCATCTAGTTTTCTAGTCAGATTGAAGCTAGTTTGAGAAAAAACACAGGATCAATATGGATTGTGGCAGCATCATGTACATGCAGCCTCAGAAACTAATAATGGGAGGACACTTGATTTCAAGTAAGCGGTAACCCGAACATACCCAGAGATAGCTTCTCATTCACCTGTGGGTGCAACAGGGGCCTCTGCAGAGATGAAGTCCCCCTGCTCACCCGTCTGCAGCAGCAGAGGTCACCAGAATGTGGAAGAGGGGGGCCTTTCCTGTTCCTAACCCCCTCTAGTGGCACATATCAGGAGTTATTCAATTATCCTTCATCACTCAATTTGGCAAGGGGGTTGTTATTCTTCTGTATGGTCTGTACCTGAAACCATGTTTGAATCAACCTTCCCAAAGAGATGTTCTTGCATAAGAAAACTGGAATTTGATCATAGTAAATAAAAGTAAGGTCATAACATACGGAGAAGAAATTGGTTGACTTAGGATGCAATTCAAACCATGGCCTTGGACTAGAGCTTAACAGAGTGGTAGGACCTCAGCCCTGCAGCTGACACCAGGCAAGGTGGAAGGCAGCAGAAGGGAAATTGCTGCAACAACCTGGGAGTGGCACAAGAATCGAGCCCAAAATGAGCCTGATGCCATCATGTGATGCAGTGGAACCAGCTTGGGAATCAGTGGGCCCTGGGCAGCCCCCACCCCCACCCCTGCAACACGGCATTTCAAAGCATTATGTGGACTGCTGGCAGGACACCACCCTTTTGAGATAACACTTTTTCAGGACACCTCTGCCCCATCCATAAAGGCACACTAGCACAAGGGGGGTTTGCTCTGCAGTGTCCCATATTATGTTTACATATTGGGAAAGATGTTTAAAATGTGAATACTGAATAGAAGCAGGACGATCAGAGGTGTGGTGTCAACAGACTTTTGTAATTGATTATTTTTTTAATTAATCAGTTGCCTGAAGTAACCATCCCTATTAGCTAGAACTCTCTCTCTCTTATTCAGTACATTATCTCTCATTTGTGAATTATGCTCACCCTCTTGGCCATAGCTAGGTATAATCTGATTTATGTTGAACTTAGCAGTGATGCTCCAAACCCTGGTGTTGAAACGCATATCCTGATCTCTTAATCTTAGTTAATGGCTGAGCTGCCATTATGTCTGCTTCACCCTCAGGTGATAGATGGCATTGGCTATCTTGAGAGCCTGTTGTGTAGGGGATTATTAATTCATGACAGTTAAATGCATTGCACTCGCTTCATTTCTAACACCAGATTGATTTGAAAATATAATTGTTTGGAAAAATGAAAAACCTGTACACTCAGTGTCACTTGTTTCTCCTGCTTTTAGGAGACCTTAATCGAACGAAAAACTGTGTTAGACAGGACAAACCTCCAAAGGACAAAGAATTCTCGAGAAACTCTTCTCCAAGATGAAGAAGAGGATGAAGGTGAAGTTGTATTCCAAACAGGACTTTTCTGAATATTTTTTTGTCATTCTGTCCTTGACAATAGTTCACAATGCCAATACTTTAAATGATTTTTTAACTCCTTATGTACAAGTCAAAGGTATTCTTTGTTTGCTAGCACAAGTTTAATAGGAGATTCTTGTTTCAGCAGAACTAATTTTAACTGCATTTTAGAGCCATAATTGAACATTCATGCACATGTCGGTATTTATTTCATTGTGAAAGACTTCAGAAGTAATACAAGGGTCACTTTTCTTGTGGACTGCTAAGATTGGATTACTCCATGCATCTATAAATCATGGGGTCCCGAGAAAATTCTGAAGATCTGTTAAATAATTTAAACACTCTTTAAATGTGAGAGTAATGTGAGAATAATGAATGGCTAGTCAACAGACCTTCTACTATTTTACTTATTTTTTGGGAGAGCTTTTATTTTCTATCATAGAATTCTTAAGCCGCCACATTATGTAAAAGTGGTTTATTCTTGAAAGAAGGAGCCACTGGGATCAGTGTAGATGTGTTAAAATATCCTCTCTTTAGATTTGTATCAGTGCTTTAGTCTGTCCACATTTACATACTCCTTTGTATACATTTGAATATATGCACAAAACACCTGAAAATATCTACATAATATTTTGAGGTTTTCAGTTCATGTGTCTACTCACCCCACCTACCATGCATTATGTGTATGGACAAACTGGAAGAAAACTGCAGTCAGTTACATACTTGCTTGCTAGTAAGTCCCCTTGAACTTGGGCCTTGTTGTGAATAAAAATGGAAAGATTAAACTTGCTAGATCACCTCTGGAAGTAGTTTAGCCCTCTGTATGTTGTTTGACTACATTATCCTTGAGCATCAGGGCTAGGTCAGCCATTAGCCAGTACTGCTGCTCTGGCAGCAGCAGGGCAGATGATGATGGCAAGGCAGAACTTCCCATTTTGCCTCAAGCGGAGAAATGGGACATGCTGCCCCTATGGAGCATTTTGGTTGTGGCTGATGGGAATTGTTCCAGCAACTTCCTGAAGGCTGCGAGTTAGCTATTTGTGGACTATGGGCAATAAATGCTAGGCCTGTTTTTCCAGGACTTAACGTATTATTAGCACGACATAAAGATGAGGGGGAGAAAGGTAAGATTTTCCTAGAAGGATTATTTTACAGTACAATATTCCTTTACAGATGAAATTCCAGAAAGTGATGATGACGACAATCTATCTTCTGTCCTTCACCAAAGAGCAAAGATGCCTTGGCGAGCATGTGGGAAATACCTTAGCTCAGCAGGATTCCTCCTCTTGCCTTTGCTGGTTCTTTCACAGCTCCTAAAGCATTCTGTTATGGTGTCCATTGACTTCTGGCTGGCACAGTGGACATATGATGCTATTGCTTTCAAGGTGGGGCCCACAGAGAAGAACTGCTCTCTTTGTGAGGTATGTTGCCTTCTAAGATCCCAACACTGATCTCTTGATGCAAAGTAATATCTTCCTAGTTTTCTGCTCAGGTATATACTATACAAAAGTCATATGCTCTCTGAAGTTGTTTACATTTCAAGTGGTCCTTGAAAATAGCATGAATAGAGAGTATTACTATGTTTTGTTTTGCTTTCTGGCATGTAGCATTCTAGCTACTGCAAATGGTTTAAAAAGAAGTATTTTATGCATTTGCAGTACTGTTGCAATGCAGTCTTCAACCATTTTACTAGGGAGTAAATCCCATTGAACTCAATGGGATTTCCTTCTGAGTGACATTTTAGGATTGCATTATGAATCTATAAAAGCACATATTTCATCATGTGAACAAGATAGCACAAGTATTTTGAACACGGAATGTGGATATATAGGGCTGCCACCAAACATGGTATCTCAGTGTTTGTATTCACAATTTTCTGTAAACATCTATTGAAATTCTTTCGTGGCATGACCTCATGATGTGAGTTCCCCTTCTGCAACCCTACATCACTATTAATCATAATTAACTCATCAGAAGAGTTAAAAATTGAAGCAACCATTACAATTATATTTTATAAAAATCTTTCATTTTCCTGTACAACCATTAATCTCAACTAAAGAAATATATCTTATGTAAATTGCAATGGCATGGAAACTCTGTCTGTGTTAATTAAAAAGACAGAATCAATTCAAAGAAGATCAACATAATTAAGTTACTTGTTTCAAGGAGGGATTAATTGTTCATGTGAGTCAGATGTGATGCTGGCATTATTTAATACAAAAATGAGATTGAATCATTTCTGGCAATTTGTGTTTTCTAAATAAGCAATCTATTTTATTTAAACTCTTAGGGTGATAGCCAAACTCTGCACAAGCAAACTTCTACTTGTGCAATTGAACCTCTTCATCCTCCTTCTCCCCACTGTGCCCCCAATCTGCTCTAAAAGATCCCCAGTGCTCCAGAGGAGACTTGTGGGGTCATAGCAGGCAGCAGTGGGGAGGAGAAGAAAAGGTTGTCTCCTTGAGCAGAAGTCCATTCCATTGATGGACTGACATAGTCTGCTCTTCTGTGCAGTGGCTGAGGATAAGTAACAACTAGATGTGCATACTAGCCCATTTCTGCTATAGTCATTGTATTTTAAATGTTTAATTTCAAGCATTGCCAAATTATATATCTGTATCTTGGCAAACCTAAAGTCTAAGTTCTGAATGCTTAATTTTCATAAATATCAAGAAAGACTGAAGTAAGTACCATAGCTATGTAGACAGGTAAATGGGAAAATACCCTACAGTTATTAATCCTGCAATTCTGGCAAGTTTTGTGTTTTTTGTTTCACCATTTTTCTTCTCTGTCCTCTCTTTTAGGAATCCAAGTTTAATCATTCTCCTTATACAAGAATATTCAGCATTCTCTGTTGCCTTGGAATTATATTATGTCTTGTAACATCAATAGCAGTAGAATGGACTGGTTTAAAAGTTGCCAAGAAACTACATTGTTTTCTGCTGAATAAAATTATTTTGGCCCCAATGAGGTATTCTACTATCATGAAATTCAAAGATAATGTTGTGATAACAGTGTTGCATGAAATTTTAAGATAGCATTTCATATGCAGTTCTACCTAAATGATTAATAATTGTTGTTTGTTTTGTTTTTGGTGCACCCAAAGGTCCCAAGGGCGAACTGCAGTAGCATAAGAGTTTCGTGTCCCAAAAGGCTTTTACTAAGCAAACAAAAACATTGATAGACCATATGAATGTCCCTCTCAGCATCCCAGAGTTCCCATCCATTATTTCCAATTTAATCCAATATACCATAATCCTATCCTAATCCATAGTTCATAACCCTAAAGTTCATAACCCTAAAGATCAGCACGCCTTTGCTCATCTTCATCCAGTCCCACAACAATCACTTAATAATAATAATAATAATATATCCCCATCTCAATCCAACTACATATTACACTGCACAAATGTATTACTGTCCTATCATAGAATCATAAAATTATGGCACTGGAAGGAAGCAAAAGGCTAAAAAGATCAGTCACTCCGATCCCCTACGCATGCAATTCATATAATTGTTAGAAGGAGAAGGCTCTAGGTGTATTATAAGAGATGTTCCTCTAACAACTATAATTTGCCATAGTTGTCTTGTCCAATCTATGTCCAGTCAGTGGTGCATGCTCTCAGGGTTGGGCTTTGACATACAAGTACACTCAACAGAGTGAGCTCCAAAACTCAGTAGGGCTGGGCTGATGCATTTTGAAATAAATGAAGTGATAGATATTTCCACAGGGATAGCCAATGTGATGCACTTCAGATGTTGTTGGACTACTAGCCAACATGGCCAATTGTCAGGGATGGTGAGAATTGTAGTCCAGCAACAACTAGAGGCCACCACACTATCTACCCCATCTTACCATCTATTGGGGGGAGGGCGCCATAACAACATTTGAAGTAGTACACATTAGCATCTAAAGGGGGAGTAAGATCATTAACTCTGGAATCTAAAATTAGATCCAAGGGTTAATGATCTTACTGTCTCTTTAGATACTAATGTGTACAGTATTAGTATCTAAAGTCCCACTGAGCCCATTACTTATTCCTGCTGCAACAATCTTCCCTTGACCCTCTCAACAGTCTCCCAATGGACACTGTGGTATTCCATTCCTTTAAATCTATTCTACTTTGAAGAGTAGTCTAATGTTTTACTCTTCAGTTCAGAAAAATAGAGCCTACCATGGCTGTTTGATTACTGTGAGTTTATTTGGAATTGGTTTTAAACTCCTGAGACCTTTTATATCTCAAACAACATATTAAAAGGGATTTTTACTGAACAGATACGCAGATATACTGTTAATATCAGAATATATTATTGTTTAGATAATGAGTAAATAACATTTCCTTTCTTTCCAAACCCAATAAATGTTTGGCCATCATTTATGTTATGTTAACCAGTCAATGACCAATTTCCCGTCAAATTCGTATTTACCATCCTCATGGAACACGGTGCCTTTTTACAGGCCTCAAAGAGGGAATTGCATCACAGAGTTGCACAGAAATCACTAGAGGCCTGATTAGGGTTTTGATTTCTAATTGTAAGGGAACATAGCATGAATAATGAGGAAGAGGCAATTTTTTCTTTGTTTAGTATATTTAATATTAAGTTCCTGTTTACAGTATACTTAATGAAGAGATCACTGACTTGATGGGCTGTAGCATAAAATGTGGAAAGTAAATGAAATGCCCCCATTCTAGACTATTATGCCTTCTCCACAACATGCTGTATTTTTAGATGAAGGGAGAATTCAGACGTGCAATTTCCCACCTGCAATCTGAACTCATATAATCCTCCCATGTGCTTTCCTCTGAATTTGTGGATGGAGTCTTAGAACCATCATACCTTATCATTTAATAAAACACTAATATCATGCTAAGCTTACACTTTTTCACTTTTTGTTATTCATTTGACCTCCAAATAATTTGTTCCTTGTATGCAATTCTTTGTATCTTTGAATAGAAAACACTTTCTCAGTTTAATTGTAACATTCAATTTGTGCAATGAACTGAAACTGATGAGTGAATCATACTTCTATAATATGTGTATATATTTTATAGTAGTTTAATTATCAGGAATTATATAAAGTTTATTTGATAACACAAAAGTCTCTCATTCCCCAGTGTTAAACAGAGTTATGTGGAGTTTGGTATTGTTCGTAATCCAGAAATAACTGAAATAGACATTAAATCAGTTTTTAAATTTCTTTCAATGTCAAACTTGGTGGTCTCAATTGCCTATTACAGGTTTTTTGAAACAACACCCCTGGGAAGTATCTTGAACAGATTTTCAGCTGATTGTAACACTATTGACCAGGTAGGCACACTAAAAAAAATAGTTACTAAAAGTAAATTTCTTCCAGTCACATTCAGTGCAAAATATAATCTAAATGCAAACTATATTTGGACTATAGTTGAACAATATGAATAATGTTGCTATGGAATGATATTGAAGTATTTTATACATTGTAGCAATGCTGTCAGAACATTTTATATAACTAATATAAATTTCCATGAGGCAATAAAAAAGGAGAACATCTCATTACAAGATAATGTAATTTGATACTAAAAATAAATAAAGAGCCTATCATACCTTCAGGGTCTGAAGAGATACATCAAAGTCCCTTGGCTAAAACTGTGGCTGTCTTTTTTTTCTTTCTTTTTTTTTGCATCAGCCCATTTCCGTTAGCTTGACAATGACTGGCTTCAGAGGGAACACAAAACCATGGTTTGTGCTAAACTAAGAACCCACACTGTAGCATGAGCTTCCAGGTGTCCAGCAGACAAGCCCTGCTTTTGTTTCCCATCTGCTCCGCTTCAAAAATCACTCCTGCATTCATGGTGAAGCAGCCACAATGGCCCTAACTGTGGCCTGTCAGTTGTCTGTTATTTCAGATATAATAATATGCGAATTCCAGTTTCTTCTAATTTCAAACCGTATTTACAGACCCTGGTTTGTTCCCCCCGCAAAAACAAACAAACCATGGTTATCTGGCAGGTTTGAGCTGGAGAAATCATGGTTTCACATTATTCACATTACATCTGAATCCAGGCAATATGTTGCTTACTCGCTTTATACTGAACTGTGCCTCGATCTTCTGCAGGACTTGCTTTCCCATGTGCATAACTCTATTCACCACTAAGTACCATTGCCCTCATGCAAATTTAACTCAGAAACTGCAACATGTTTATGATCATATTTCACTGTAGGAATAACTTCCCAATATTTCTCTTAAGCAGTTTATCACAAATTTAGAAGTAACAGGCTTCAGCCCTAACTTTGTTCAACCCAGGAATACTGAATGTAGGCACAGCAATAATTAATGGCTTATTCATATTAAAATAAGAATGACATTCAATTTTTGAATTTCTGCCTGAGCAATGAAGCTATACAAAGTCTCACCAAAATCCTACAGTCTTTTTACTGAATATTATAATTATTATAATTATTAAATATTTATTGAATTTTTAAAAACCAAATATGAAACACAAATCTAAAATTAATTATTCAGCACCATACATGGCCTTGTTTTGAAAGAGGGAAGAAAGAGCAAAAGGAACTGTTGATTTCATGGTAGCATTGATTTATTTTCATTGCACTTAATATTTATTGATTTATTCTGTGTGTTTATTTGCTTAGCACATTCCCGCCACCCTGGAGTGCTTGAGCCGTTCTACCCTGCTCTGTTTATCTGCTCTTGCCGTGATTTCGTATGTTACACCTGTGTTTCTCATAGCTCTAGTTCCTCTTGCTGTCATATGCTATTTCATCCAGAAATACTTTAGAGTAGCATCAAGGTAAGCAATTCACAAGTATGTCACAGTGTATGAAAAATGGCTTGTTTATATGTAGATATATGACTTTGTATTTATGTATATATGAGACTATGTAGAAGTACAAATGGAAAAGATGGCACATCTAGCCCATGTCTGAATTAATGATTATCATCTTGCTTTTCCTGGTAGCTCCTGCCTTATTTTTACTCTTTAGAACAGGTACCATTTTAGGCTTAGACTGCCAGTTTGTTTCCTGGTTAGACGTCTGCATTTTAACAGTTGCATTAACAGTTAAATACCCAGTAAATAAAGCTTAATTTCTTATCGGGGGGGAAACTGACTGCTTTTTAAAAATAAAACATTGTTTTCAGGGATCTGCAGCAATTGGATGACAGTACCCAGCTCCCATTACTTTCTCATTTTTCAGAGACTGTGGAAGGTCTAACAACTATACGAGCATTCAGGTATTTGTTTTGTTTTTAAGTTGTAAGGGTTTTCCAAAACTGCAAGGAATTTTGTAGTTATGTACTGAATAAACCGCCTCAATCTATTTATGTATGAAGAATTTGGTAACTATAGATAACCACAACAAGCCCCATAAGACTCTAAATAATAGTGTTACTATTTATATTATTATAGTGCTTAAAAGGTACATTATAGAAATGGGTAATATATTTACATGCCCGAGTGTAGTCTTCCTCTAGTACCTTTAAGGGCACCTTCAACATGGGTGGGCATATATTCATCCATCACACATCTAAACCCAAACTTCACATATGCCCATGACGTCATTCCACACTATTCCCCCTGGTGCAGCGACTATGGTGCAATGGTGGAGCACCTGTTTTGTATGTAATAGGTCACAGCTGCAGCACTGGTATCAGTGCTTTGCCCTGTCGTACGTTCAGCAGTCTTGTTCCCATATCGTGGCACAAAAAGAATTGATGGAGAATATGAGCAGGGGGAGCTGTGTGCCACATGGCTCTAGTTTGGAATAAGGGTTGGGGAAGTTGTGTGTAGTCTTCCCTAAGCAACTTCTGCTACCTCTGTCCTTTTCAGTGCCAAAACTAAACGGCACAAACTGTGTCAGTGAATTGCACAAACACCGTTCATCACAGCATTTTTTTGGAAATTATAAAGTTTAGGTCTGGGGTAGAAACCCTCAGACAAGCCTCTCTGTTTAGCCCTTGGGACACTTCCCAGGCAACACTCCTCACCACCCTGCTCTATTTTTGCTTGAATGTGTCCTTGAAGTATGACAGTGCCTCTTGCATGCCTGGATAGAGACTGGAGAGAGGTTTCTGTGGGCAGGCAGAAACCACTGACTTTCGCATGGCTCCAATGCAGCCTACTATCCTATGGGTCACATCCAATGCTCTGCGTACAGATGGTTCCACTGTAGATTGCTCTGTCCATTGTCTGCCCATGGCTGGCATGTGACATCCATAGGTTGACCATGATAGCATGTCACCTTCAGGCTGAAAAAGGTTCCCCATCCTGGCTTAGGAAAAGCAGTCCCAATTAGCACGTCAAGATCACTGGTTGTGGGATGTGTTTCCTCTTCTCCCATCTGCAAGTCTTGGTGCCCCAATGCTATAGCAACAAGTAGGCATAAAATGGGAAGCAGCCAAATTAGACATGCAGCAATACGTTTCCATTTGTTTCAATTTGCACAAGGACACCATCTTACAGTATTTGTGTTGACTTGCACCGTGCCATCAAAGCCTGCTAGCTATTTTAAGTTGTATAGAGAGGCTGGGTAGACCATAAGCAGCAAAATTAGTTCTATTTATATTTTAATTACTATGATTATCATATATTAGTTAGGCTTCTAGAATCAGCTCCTGCTAATTGGCATTCTATACCACTGGGAAAATTAAGTCAACCATGTTCCATTATGTATTTAACTCATGACTATATATATATATATATATATATATATATATATTCCAACCTTCTCCAGTTGAGAAGATAAAAATGTCCTTGTAACCATTAGCACAGGACTCCACAGAGCTTTGCATGAACAAAAACTTCCTTTAATATTGTCTATAGAAGGCAAGCTGACACCTTGAAATTGCTGCCTGGCAGCACAAGCTCAGAATTTAGGCAGCCAAATTTAATTCAAAATAATTGATATACCTCTGACCCAGACAGAAGCGAGCATTTACCAGCTCCTGTGTTTTATTTATTGTCAAGCTATTTCATGTGCTATATTTAGGCACTTCGTTTCAGCTGCCTTACATGCAGCAGAAGTGACATTTGGATTCTAATCTCTCAGCAAAGTATTCAGATCTTGAGTTTCTAAAATTAGCTCTGAAAGAGAACTAAATTAAAGAGCTAGATAGCAAATCCTTGTTCTTCTTGACCCTCATGGCAGGTATTTTCAATTTGATTAAAATAGGCAAGGGGAAAAATGATTATATAATGGCAAATAAATCTTCATAAACTATATATTTATAATACACTATGTACCGTATATATACTATTGCTCCTCAGTGAATGACCCTTCTACTTTATTTTATCTAAATTATTCACCATATGTAAATATAGCACCTATTTGCTTATATCTGTGTAATAGTTCAGTAGCAGAGAATTGGAATTTAAATTAATGAACTCACTGTCACAAATGTAATTTTTTGAACTACTGACAATATTTTGAAAACTTTCAACACACAGTCTTAAAACTTTGTTGTTCTTTGAATTCCCTGTTCTAATCCTCCTTCTAATTGCTGGCATGACTATAAATGAAAAGGCTGTTGTTACTTATATTTATTCATATAAGATCCATTGCTAGTTCCACAATTCCTTTCAAAATAATCCCTTATTTTGCATAAGCAAGCCATAAAATATACCTTGCTATTATGAATGAACATTCACACTAACATCTGGGTGTCTCTCATTTCTCTTTTATAAAGGTATGAATCCCGATTTAAACAGAAGCTTCTTGAATATACGGATTCCAACAACATCGCTTCCCTTTTCCTTACAGCTGCCAATCGTTGGCTGGAAGTTCGGATGGCAAGTACATCGTCTGTCATTAAGTTTATATCAATGGCAGTAGATGGTTTGCTTTATCATGGGAATTGCTTAGGATTGCCAGTTTTTCTCTGGTAAAGGCTCCTGTGTCTTTAACAGTTGCATAACAACTAAATTCTTAGTTGCTAAAGCTCAATAGGCAAGGCTTTATTATTATCCTGCTTGCCAGAGAAGTCTTAACTTCTGCTTGTTGCACATCAGTTAAATGGATCAAGACCATTATAAGAAGAAAAACTGACAATCCAAATTTGGCTTTAGTTAATACCATTACAAATGGTCTCTGTAATGCAGAGCTGGGAGTCTTTTTCAACCCAATGGCCACCATCTCTCATGGGTATCTTTC
The DNA here is from genome assembly GCF_964252035.2 of Podarcis erhardii. Lineage (NCBI taxonomy): Eukaryota > Metazoa > Chordata > Lepidosauria > Squamata > Lacertidae > Podarcis > Podarcis erhardii. The sequence goes on along the minus strand of NC_138497.1, from coordinate 73,311,383 downwards.
CAGGTACTGCATGCCAGTAGTGGGAAGCACCAAATCCAAAAGGGGATGAGGCCACAGTCAAAAGTGGGTGGGATCAAAGTGCAACCCCCCCACACACACACTCATCCGCATACCATTCACACAAATCCATCCTCACCCCATCAGTATGGACACTCCATTCATGCAAATTTATCCAATTACTCTACAGGGTCAAAGTATTATACAGTACTCACCTCAAGATTACCTTCTATAATTGCCTCAATACTTGGCCTGGTCAAAATATCATTTGCTGACTGCCAAATTTTAGAACCTGACCAGCCTCAGTAAATCCAAAATTACTGATTCTGAAGTTTCAGAAATAGTTAAAATATTGCTATCTCCTTGTGTGCTATGATGATTTTTATTACTTTTTTTTTAAAGGAGTATATTGGGGCATGTGTAGTGCTCATTGCAGCTGTTGCTTCAATTACGAAATCTCTCTATGATAACCTCTCTTCGGGTCTTGTAGGCTTGGGATTAACCTATGCTCTGATGGTAAGTAAGTTAAAGAGGAGAGGCTCCAGTCAGGTGTTAAAGTTGACATTTAGTCTGTATTGGTTTCTGAAAATATGCAGCGTAATACAGGCCTAAGCATTTAGGTGTCTCAAGCTTAGCAAACTGGCAGCTGGTGGCCAAACACTGTAATCATAAAAATTAGCTGGGGTAAATTTAAAGTGTATAATATCCCAATAGTTTTATTCCCACTAATAGTTTTATTCATAATAACTGACAGACGTTTGAGTGGCCTAGAAGGGGGGTTTTCAAATGGTCGTCCACTAATAGCCTGTGAGCTTCATTCAGATAGTGTGTGGCATGGCTGTAAAAATTAAATTAAAAACCATACAGAATCTTGCACAGCACATTACAATTGCTACAACAGGCAGAAAAAAATATAAAGTGGTCTGTCAAGACCTTCTGCAATTTTGAAGTGGATCGTGGAAGGGTGGAATTTGGGAACTACTAATCTAGAAGACTGGCATAGTAGTCAAATATTTAGACTTCTGGACAAATGAAAGCTGTCATTTTCTTTCACGGGAGCAGACAGTGACAACTTTGAATAATTTGAAATGTTGGTTATGAGATCCTTCCTACATTCTATACCAGTTCCAGACACATATCGTAACTATTTATTCTAGGTCTCTAACTATCTAAACTGGATGGTTCGCAACCTGGCTGATATGGAACTCCAGCTTGGAGCTGTGAAAAGATTCAACGGCCTCATAAAAACTGAGGCTGAAAGTGATGAAGGGCTGTTGTGTGAGTATGGTGCTGTATAAGTTGTAGAAAGGGCTTGGTAATTGTTTAATTATTCCCACTTAAGTCTCATTAATAGCCATGAACTTTTAGAGAACTATTTTTAAAGAAGCATGAACTTTTAGCAAACCAGTTTTCCACATATTATTTTTGTTTTGATTGCAGCCCCAGCACAAATTCCTCAGAACTGGCCTGACCATGGTGAGATTCAGATACAGAATCTATGTGTACGCTATGACAGTACTCTGAAGCCTGTGCTAAAGCATGTCAGTGCCCACATCTCTCCTGGGCAAAAGGTAATACAAATGATCACTCAGAGTAATGACTTTAGCTGTCAAAAACCCATGAAAACTATATTGTTGAGAGCAGAACCATTTCTTATTTATTCCAGAATATCGTCCCTATTTTAAACAAGTTGAAACAATGTACAGTGGTGCCTCGGGTTACATATGCTTCAGGTTACATATGCTTCAGGTTACAGACTCCGCTAACCCAGAAATAGTACCTCGGGTTAAGAACTTTGCTTCAAGATGAGAACAGAAATCGTGCTCCAGCAGCGTGGCAGCAGCTAAAGTGGTGCTTCAGGTTAAGAACAGTTTCAGGTTAAAAATGGACCACTGAGACGAATTAAGTGCTTAACCCGAGGTACCACTGTAATCTCTTCCCTCCCCCCCCCCAAATAAACCCCCATTGTTTTGAAGTTCATGTAAATGTTTCCTATATTTACACTTTGGCAGCTGGATCCTAAGCGTGTTTACACTGAAGTAAATCTCACTAAGATCAGTAAAGCATGCTCTCAGGTAACCTTGCGTAGGATTGCAGTTGTAAAGTCATGCGTACATCTTCCAAGCCCAACGGTATTATACAAGGAGATCTGATACCCAACAGAAATACACACAGTTTTATAAAAAGGGTTTATAAAGTCAAATCTCTGAGTCAAATTTGTAACCTTCCCACCCCTGCACCCTGTCGTCATCGTGGGCATAAGAAATTGAAACTTTAAAAATGGGAGGCTTGAAATGATAAGAAAAATATATTCATTATCCCTGTTTTCAAAGTTTTTAGATCTATCCTTTTTCTAAAGTCATTAAGTGGATGCATACTGCAAAGCAAGATCCCTCTCTCACACAGACACACTGAACTGGATGAAAACTAGAGGTGTAGAGTGATGATTTTGGCCAATTCCTCTTGCAGCCTCTACTGCTGCCTCCCACTGTTCTGGAGTCTACCCCAACAGTTTTCAGGGGGCTGCAGGGAAAAGGAAGAATCAGTGAAAATTGCTACTCTGCCCATTTATGTCAAGGATGAGCAGAATTCCACTGAACACAACTCTGGATCCAACTCAGCTTATGGAGCAATAAGCACTGCTAGTAATGTAACTGTACCCCAAGCTGGTCATAAATTATCTGTCTTCTCAAAAACACACACAAAAAAACCCCTTCTAGTCTGCCATTCGCACGTTAGCATTAGTTACTAGTGCTTGGGGCAATCACTCTGTAGCTGTGTTTCCCATTCTACTGAATTAATATTTTCTTTGCTATTCCCATTATAAAACTGGTTTATTTATGATTTGCAGATTGGCATATGTGGCCGAACAGGCAGTGGAAAATCATCCTTTTCTCTTGCCTTTTTCAGGATGGTTGACACCTTTGAAGGTAAAGCTACATTTGTACACATCAGGATGAGTTACTATTAGTTTCATTTGTATCTGTGATCCTCCTGGCTCTATTTTAAAAGAGGAGAGCACATCTCCTTTTCCAGTTCCTGCCACACCCATTTCCCAAGCTGACATAAAATACTATTTGACTTGGCTGTTTGCTATCTCCGACATAATACAGCAGAGCAAGGTGGTGATTCCCACCCCCCTTTTTTTACACAGACTTACTGGTAAAAAGTTTGCTTTCTGCATGGTAACTTACATTTTAGCATGCTTGTACTGTTAAATATAGCTGTTTTTACTGATGTCAGTGGTAAAAAAATTCAATTTACTGCAGGTGATTGTAATATTTGAAAAGATTGCAGATTAATTATTATCTGTGTATGTAAAGATGACCTCATAGTGTGAGTTGAGCTCCATCTAGTGGTTGAAAGCAAAAGCCCTGCTCCAGCTAGAACTTTCAAAGTCTCTCTCTCCTTTAGAACTTGAGGGTTCCAAAGGAGGGAGCAATGATTTTGCCTTCAGCCACTAGGTAGAGCTCAACTCCCATACTCTGAGGTCAAATTTTTACATGTACAGAAAGCCTTTTTGCAGGTAACAAACCAAATGGCCTTATTCATGATGAGAATCCAAGGTTTTTCTGGCTAAGTGACGTACTTAAGAATGTAAGAACATGAGAATAGCCTGCTGGATTAGGCCAATGGCCCATCAAGTCCAGCATTCTGTTCTCATAGTGACCAACTGGATGACAGTGGAAAACACAATAGCACTTTCCTAGCCTGTGGTTTCCATACTGCCTCTGACCATAGAGACAGAGCACTGACATCATGACTGGTAGCCACTGGTAGACCTCTCCTCTATGGTTTTTTTGTCCATCAACTTATATGGCTTTAGAAGAGGAGTAAAGGTAAAGGTAAAGGTACCCCTGCCCGTACGGGCCAGTCTTGACAGACTCTGGGGTTGTGCGCCCATCTCACTTAAGAGGCCAGGGGCCAGCGCTGTCCGGAGACACTTCCGGGTCACGTGGCCAGCGTGACAAAGCTGCATCTGGCGAGCCAGAGCTGCACACGGAAACACCGTTTACCTTCCCGCTGGTAAGCGGTCCCTATTTATCTACTTGCACCCGGAGGTGCTTTCGAACTGCTAGGTTGGCAGGCGCTGGGACCGAGCAGCGGGAGCGCACCCCACCGCAGGGATTCGAACCGCCGACCTTTCAATCGGCAAGTCCTAGGTGCTGAGGCTTTAACCCACAGCGCCACCTGTGTCCCTTAGAAGAGGAGTAAAGCCATCTAATTTGGTGGCCTCCCGTAAGAGCAATTCCATAGGTTAACTGCAGCTTGCTTCCAGATACATAACAGCCACTTATTTCATTTAGATGTAGGCATTATAACCTGGGTGCCTAAATTTCAAATCCTATATATCCATTAACCTACAGTGAAGTAAAGAGAGTTTAAGCTGCTGTACCTATAGTGGCATCCTGAGTGAGGTGAATGAGGTATATTGCTTTCTGGCTGACTGCCTGAGATACAGCTAGAAAAATAAGCCATGTGATGAAGCATATGAACACCATTCATTTTTTACAAACAACCCACAGGAAGGATCATTATAGATGGCATAGACATTGCCAAGCTTCCCTTACAAACACTGAGATCCAGGTTGTCAATCATTCTGCAAGACCCCATTTTGTTCAGCGGAACAATACGGTAAGTGTTATAATCATCATGTAAGTAATTAGGCACGTTCATGATTTTTTTTTTTTAAAGATATTTATTAAAGTTTTTAAATATAAATGCACAAATAATAAACAATCTTACTTCTGTCACAAACATAGTTTCATCACTTCTTTGGACTCCCTCACGTCTCCCGCTCCCATTTACATCGTTAAAAGTTTTTTCCAAACAAATTATCAACTTGTTTACAAATCTCATGTCCAGTCATTCAAATATGATCTAGCAATTCTTCCAAAAAATTTTATATTTTCTTTAGTCTCACTTATCATCAAATTTTAATTCTAATTTAGTGGTGGCCGATTTTTTATAATCTAGCATCCTTCTTAACATTCAGCCAGATTACAATGTTTTTGTAGATACATCTTAAATTTCTTCCAGTCTTCCTCCATCTTCTCTTCTCCCAGGTCTCGGATTCTGCCAGTCATCTCGGCCAGTTGCATATAGTCCATCAGCTGCATCTGCCACTCTTCCAGTGTGGGTAGATCTTGAGTTTTCCAGTTTTTTGCGATGAGTATCCTTGCTGCCGTTGTTGCATACATAAAGAATGTTCGGTCCTTCTTTAGCACCTTCTGGCCGACAATACCCAGGAGGAAGGCCTCTGGTTTCTTAGTGAAGGTATACTTAAATACCTTTTTCAGCTCATTATATATCATTTCCCAGAAGGCCTTCACCTTAGGGCATGTCCACCAGAGGTGAAAGAATGTTCCTTCATTTTCTTTACATTTCCAACATTTATTATCAGACGAATGGTATATTTTGGCAAGTTTAACTGGGGTCATGTACCATCTATATATCATTTTCATTATATTTTCCTTCAGAGCATTACATGCGGTGAAGTTCAGCCCAGTGGTCCACAACCTTTCCCAATCCTCAAACATAATGTTATGCCCAATGTCCTGCGCCCACTTTATCATAGCCGATTTAACCATTTCGTCTTGTGTATTCCATTTTAACAGCAAGTTATACATTCTAGATAGTACCTTAGTCTTTGGTTCTAACAATTCTGTTTCTAACTTCGATTTCTCCACCTGGAACCCTAACTTTTTGTCATTTTTAAAAACTTCTTTAATCTGAGCATAATGTAACCAGTCTCGCACCTTATCCTTCATTTTCTCCAAACTCTGCAATTTCCAATTGTCTCCATCTTTTTCCAGTATTTCCCAATATTTTGGCCATTTGGCCTCCATATTGGGTCTTTTTCGGGCCTTAGCTTCCAGAGGTGAAAGCCACCTTGGAGTTTTATTCTCCAATAAGTCTTAATTCTGGGCTTTTTGCCCTGCCAGACAAATTTAGATATATCTTTCTGCCACTTCCGGAAGCACTCCGTCTTGTCCACAATCTGTAGTGTTTGAAACAAAAACAACATTTTTGGCAATACATTCATCTTAATAGCAGCAATTCGGCCTAACAAAGAAAGCTTCAGTTTTGTCCAACTGTCCAAGTCTCTCTTAATTTCAGACCAACATTTTTCATAGTTATCCTTAAATAGACTCAGATTTTTTGCTGTTATGTTTACCCCTAGGTACTTTACCTTTTTAACCATAGTTAGTTCTGTTTCTCTCTGAAACCGTTCTGACTCTGTATCTGTCAAATTTTTTCCCAACACCTTGGTTTTCTGTTTGTTTAATTTAAATCCCGCCACCCGACCAAAGTCCTGAATCAATTGTAATACTCTTTTCGTACTAGATTCTGGCTCCTGCAGGGTCAAAACTAGGTCATCTGCAAAAGCTTTAAGTTTGTATTGTTTCGCTCCGACCTGAATCCCTTCCACCAACCGGTCCCCTCTGATCATGTTCAAGAGCACCTCCAGAACCGAGATAAATAACAGAGGGGAGATCGGGCAGCCTTGTCGTGTTCCTTTTTCAATTTTGAACTCTTCTGTAACCACATTGTTAACTATCAATTTAGCCTTTTGTTCTGAATATATTGCATCAATCCCATTCTCAAACCCCCGTCCCACTCCCATTTCTTTTAAATTTCCCTTCATAAATTTCCAAGAAATATTATCAAAGGCCTTCTCCGCATCTATAAAAATTAACACTGCTTTTGTGTTTATGTCTGTTTGCAAAAGTTCCAGAATGTCAATAATGTTCCTAGTGTTGGCAAACATATGTCTACCTGGGAGAAAGCCTGCCTGGTCTTTATGAATTACTTCATTTAGAACTCTTTTAAGTCTACTTGCCAAAATGTCTGCAAATATTTTGTAATCCACATTTAGAAGGGAGATGGGACGATAGTTTTTGAGTTGTGTCTTTTCAGTTTCAGATTTTGGTATCAATGTGATAAAAGCTTCCTTCCACGATTCCGGCGCCCTCTTCCCCTCCATAATTTCGTTACAGACCTCCATCATTGGTTGGATCAAATAGTCTTTTAATGTCTTATAATACTTGGAAGTCAAGCCGTCTAGCCCTGGAGATTTGCCCAGTTGCATGTTCTGAATGGCTTGTTCAATCTCTTGTTGTGTTATTTTGTTGTTCAGGATTAATCTGTTTTTTTGTGACAACTTTGTTAGTCCATTTCTTTCCAAAAATTGTTTAATCTCAACCTCGTCTTGCGGCCCTTGAGTATATAACTTTTTGAAGTATCTCTGGAAGCACTTTCTAATTTCCATGGGGTTCTGAATATTTCTTCCTTCAATTTCTAAATTTGTGACTGTATTTAATTTTTGTCTCTTCTTCAACTGCCACGCAAGCAGTTTCCCACATTTATTCGCCGATTCAAAAGTTTTTTGTTTCATTAATTTAATCTTCCACTCTATTTCCTGGTTTATCAATTTGGAATATTGTGCTTGGTAGAGTTTAATTTCTCTCAGAATCGGCTGTGACTTCGGATTTAATCTTAACTTCTTCTCCAGTTCTTTGATTTTCTGCAAGATCTTATCTTTCCTTTCATTTTGTGTCCTTTTCTTTACGGCATTCTGTTGTATCAAGAACCCCCTCATCACAGCTTTGCTTGCATCCCAGATAGTTCTTTTTTCCACCGTAGTGTTCATATTTATCTCGAAGTAATCCTTCAAAGTTTTTTGGGCCTTCTCAATAATCTCCTGGTCTCTAAACAAATTATCATTCATCTTCCATCTAAAGGAACCGGTTGGCAATAGTGTCATGTCCATCTTCAGCGCGTTATGGTCGGAGCAGGTCTTTGGGCAGATTTCCACTTTTCTAACCTTGGGTGCCAGACCTCTAGTTATCCATATTTGGTCGATTCTTGTCCAAGTCAGCTGGGCTTCAGAGAAGAATGTTCCCTCTCTTCCCAGGGGGTTCTTGGTTCTCCAAATGTCAATCCAGTCCATATTGTCTGTCATTTCAAAAAAAGTCTTTGGTAGTCTGCCGTCTTTTGTAACATTTTGGTTTTGTGACTTATCCATATTAGTCGATACGACCCCATTCATATCTCCCATCATGATGATGTTGTTGTAGTCCAGATAGTCCAGCATGGTCTCATGCAACTTCTTATAAAATTCCGATTTCCCGTCATTTGGTGCATAAATTCCTAGTATCAGAATCTTTTCTCCTTGATGTTGTATCTCAATTGCTAAAATTCTTCCATGTTCATCTTTGAATAAAAATTTAGGTGACAGGCTCTCTTTTGCATATATCACCACCCCTCGCTTCTTTACTCTGTCCGAAGATATAAATTCTTGGCCAAGTCTTTTGTTTATTAACACCTTTCTATGGAGCCTAGTCACATGTTGTCAGGGTTTTAGGGAGAGAGGAGACAGAGAGCGAGGGCGAGGAGGAAGAGGACGACAACGAGCCGAGGTTGTCCCAAAGTCCGTCTAGCGAATCAGAGGATTCCCAGAAGGGAGCCCCCCTGGTCAGGCCAAGGAGCAATAGAGAGGGAATCAGTCAGAAAGAGGGGAACGAAGAGGGAATCCCCAGTGGGAGTGGCAAAGCGGGACCAGCTCCCCCGTCGGAACGGAGTGGAGGGGGGGGAGTTGCCAGTGTGTCAGAAAGAGCAGGACAGGAAGGAGGAAGGGGGAGGAGTTCGGAGCAAGACGTCCTGCCTGAAAGGGAGGAGTGTAGTACCGAGAGCAGCGTAACTGTAGAAAGGAAGGTCAGAGGCAACGTACGCGCGCCAAGTTCAAATATAGAGGCGCGCGGAAATGAGGAGAGCTCTGAGGAGGAGCCTGGTGCCAAAGCACGAAGGAGGGGGGAGCAGGCGGGAGAAGACTCAGCCTCTGGGGAGTCCCGGAAAGAGGGAAGACAGGGGGGCAGGAAGACCCTGCGGAAAAGGAAAGAGAGGAAAAGGTGGAGCAGTACAAGCCTCTTAAATTGGTGCAGGGGAGGGACGGACTCAGAGGGGACTTCTAACATCTAAGGGTAACAGATGCGGAGCCACGGAGTTTGGATGTAATGACGACAATGATCTTCAATAAAACCTTTTGTATATAGCTTGGACTGGACTTTGGTCTCTTGTGAGCTGGGACCCAGGGTGGCTCTGACAGAAAGTCCCCTCCAAAGAACGCAAATTTTTTTTTTTTGCAAAGCTCACGAACGGTGACAGCCATGAGTGCGGAGGAGCAGTTGACAGCGCTGCGAACTACAGTTTCCGAACTCACTGCTGCAGTCCTTGCGTCTCAGAAGAAGCATGACGAAATGGAGAAGCGCTGCCAGGACCTGCAAACAAGGTGGGAACGTGCAAGCAGGGAAGGGTTCCCAGGGTCCAGATCAGAGGGGATTGGACTTGGACGGAGGGGGGGCAGCCTAGTCACCCACTTCGATGGGAACCTGAAGCACTACCCCAGTTTCAGAGCAGACGTTTTGTATGCATTGCACTTGCTTCGTCATGACTTTAAAGATGAGGAGGAGAAAGTGGGGTTTATTGTTTCTCACTTGCATGGGCCGGCCAGAGACTGGTTGCGCAATTTGTGGCGTGAAGATGGCCCTGCCCGCCGCGATGCAGATGAATTCATTAAAGCGATGGATGCCTGCTTCCAGTCAACTGTAGATGTGGATCTTGCACGCAGGGAAATTTTTGGATTGCGGCAAGGCAAAGCCACTGTGCGTCAGTACCATTCTAGATTTTTTGCTTTACTGACTGCGCTAAGCTGGGAGAAGGATTGTGCGCCTGTGAGGGATTTGTTCTGGGAGGGGCTCAGCGGTCCCATTAAGGATGAACTTGCCAGGGGAGACAGGCCCCAGACCCTGGAGGAGCTTGTGCAGAGGGCTTTGGCGATTGGGATACGGCACGAGGGACGTCCTTGGCACACTGAGGAAGAACGTCAGGTGCGTCCACCAGCGAGGACGTCTTCTTTCATCCCCAGGGAGTTCAGTCAGTCACATCCTTCGCCACTGGGAAGGCAGGGGGAGGAGCCCATGGAACTTGGTGGTGCTAAGGCTCAAGCAACAGCCAGAGCCCCAGCTTCCGGTGCAGTGAAGGCAAAGCCTCCTAGAGGGACCAGGAAGTGTTACATTTGCGACAGTGCACAGCACATGGCGAAAGAGTGTCCCCAGAGGCTGCAGAAACACACTGCAGCTTTAGCAACTGTTGCAGCAGGAATGATGCAAGCAGAGCAACCTCAGGGAAACGACAGTGCCTGGCTGGAAGCAGAGCTGCTGGGGCTCAGCCAGGCGAATCTGTAGAGCAGTCCCCAGCGCTTTTGCAACGCACAGACCCTTTACCACCCAAGCCAGCGGTGCAGCTCACTGCAACACTTCAGTTGCCGAATGGAACCACCCTGGAAGTCCCCATCACGATTGATTCTGGGAGCAACGCAGATTTTGTGGGGATGCACTTTGTCAAGCAGCATCGCATAGCGCTTCTGCCAGCGACAACACCTCTGAACGTAGTCACGGTGGATGGCAGGAAATTGCTAGGAGGACAAGTTGTGCAACAGACGCCTCCCATGGTGATGAGGATTGGAAATCATCGAGAAGTCATCAGCTTCAATGTCACCCGCCTTTCAGACACGCCTATAGTATTAGGCATGAGTTGGCTGGAGAGACACAGTCCTGCTGTAGCGTGGTACCAACGGCAGATCACCTTTTGCTCATCGTACTGTGCTCAACATTGCATCCAGTCCAGCCAGGAGGAGGGAGCTGAGCAGCAGTTGCAACTTGGCATGGTGCAGGCAGTACCCCGCAAGTACGAGGGGTTCCTGGAGGTTTTCTGCGAGAAGGAAGCTGACCAGTTGCCGCCCCACAGGCCTTATGATTGTGCCATCGACCTGGTGCCAGGGGCGCAGTTGCCGACTGCAAAGCTGTATTCCATGTCTGAGGACGAGATGCAAGAACTCAGGGAGTTCATAGAGCACAATTTGAAGCGCGGATTCATCCGAGAATCGAAAGCGGTGGGGGGCAGTCCTGTTTTCTTTGTAAAGAAAAAGGACACGCCCCAAAAAAGACTCATTGTGGACTATCGATTCATAAACAGTAAGACCAAACCCAAGGCCTTCCCCATGCCCAAGATAGATGATCTCCTGGCAACCGTAAGGAAGGGGAAGATCTTCACCAAATTGGATCTGCGTGGAGCGTATAACCTCATACGCATCCGGGAGGGCGATGAGTGGAAGACGGCCATGTTCACGCCTCTGGGCACGTACGAATACAGAGTTATGCCATTTGGTCTCCAAAATGGATCTCACGTCTTCCAAGCATTTATGCATCACGTGCTAGCGGGACTTCTCTACAAGAAATGCGTGTGTTTCCTCGACGACATCCTGATCTTTTCGGAAACGGAGGAGGCCCATGAGAAGGACGTAAAGGAAGTCCTGCAGAGACTACGGGAGAACAAGCTCTACGCCAAGTTAGAGAAGTGCCAGTTTGATGTGACGGACGTGGATTTCCTAGGCTACAAGCTGTCCGACAAGGGGCTGGCCATGGACAGCGCCAAGGTCCGCGCGGTGTTGGACTGGAAGAGCCCTCGCAATCGGAAGGAAGTCCAAAGATTCATCGGCTTCGCCAACTTCTACCGCAAATTCATCAGAGGTTTTGCAAAGGAGACGGCAGCGATCACGGACACTCTCAGTTCCAAGAAAAAGAGGTTCGTGTGGACGGAACAGGCGGAGCGCTCTTTTCAGAAGCTTAAAAGCCTTTTCGCCTCCGAGGAGCAGCTGCTGCACGTGAATCCAGGCAAGCCCATACGACTAGAGACCGACGCGTCAGACAGAGCGGTTGGAGCCGTACTCCTGCAAGAAGATCCACATGGAAACTGGAGACCCGGTGCCTTTTACTCCAGAAAGCTCAGCAAAGCGGAGCAAAACTACACCATATGGGACAGGGAGCTGTTAGCCATTCACGCAGCTTTCAAAGCGTGGCGACACTTCCTCATAGGAGCCAAGCACACAGTACAGGTCCGCACGGATCACAAGAACCTAGAGTATTGGCGCACGGCGAAGCTCCAAAGCCAGAGGCACATGCGCTGGGCGGAATTCTTCGCGGATTTCGACTTTCGGATAGAGTACGTCCCAGGAGATTCCAACGTTATAGCCGATGCGCTATCCAGGAAACCGCAATATCTCGATGAAGCGGCGCCTGTAGCAGCCAAGCACATTTTCGCACCGCAGGCGTGGTCGTGCGCTGCCGCCACAGTAGATCTGGACGCGGTGCGACGCGCGTTGCAAGTGGATCAGTTCGCACAGTCCAAGATGGAGGAATTGCGCAGAGGTGTGCAGAGTGGCGAAGAGTTCCAACTACGCGACGGGCTGCTAACTCGCAAAGGTGCCCTCTACGTGCCAAGCGACGAGCTTCGCGCAAAGGTTCTGCAGCAGTTGCACGACGCCCCCAGTGCGGGCCACTTCGGTAAGGAGAAGACAATAGAACTGGTGGCAAGAGACTTTTGGTGGCCCCGGATGCGTGGAGAGGTAGCGGATTACGTCGCCAGGTGTGACACTTGTCAGAGGTTCAAGCCAGTACACCAGAAGCCAGCGGGGCTGTTGGAACCGCTGGAAACGCCACAGCAACCGTGGGAGAGGGTAGCTCTGGACTTCGTTACTGACCTGCCCAGCTCCAGGGGGAAGACGGCGGTACTGGTGGTTGTGGACCTGTTCACCAAGATGGCGCACTTCATTCCATGCGCAAAGGTGGCGACGGCGGAACAGACTGCCAAACTCTTCATCGATCACGTGTTCAAGGTGCATGGGCTGCCGCAGTCCATCCTGTCCGACAGGTGGCGCCAGTTTGTTTCCAATTTTTGGCAGAAGCTTTTGGGTATCCTGAACGTCAAGATCAACCTCACGTCGGCGAGACACCCACAAACCAACGGCCAAGCTGAGAGGGTCAACGCGATCATGCAGCAGTACCTGAGATGTTACGCCAACCAGCGACCAGCAGTTTGGGTGGACTACCTGCCGATGGCAGAGTTTGCCTATAACAACACGAAGCACGCGTCCACGGGGGTGACGCCGTTTTTCGCGAACAATGGTCGTCACCCCAGAACCTTCCCGGGGTTCGTGGCACCGGGAGAGGGGGTGCCGCAAGGAGCCGACCAGTTTGCAGCGGAGCTGCAGGAGGTGCACGAAGAGTTGCGGAGACATTTAGAGCTGGCCAAGCAAGCATATAAGGTGCAGGCTGACAAAAACAGGAGAGAGGGAGAGGAGATCCAGGTGGGGGACTGGGTGTGGTTAGCGGCCCAAGCGATGCCAGCCAAGTCGTTGGCCAAGAAGAAGCTGGGGCACAGGCAGTTAGGGCCGTACCAGGTGGAGGCTAAAATCAACCCTGTAGCCTTTCGACTAGCCCTCCCCGAAGGTTCCAGAGTGCACCCGGTCTTTCATAGATCGGTGCTCACTCCCTACAAGGCACCGCACAGGTTTCAGGAGTCTGACACAGTCACGCAACAACACACTAAGTCACAGGAGAGGGAGAGGGCGCCTAGGGCCGAACCACTCAACGAGGTCACAGAGATCCTGGACTCGAGATGGGGGCAAGAGGGAGTAGAATATTTTCTAGTCAGAGAGGGTGCCCCAGTCAGTGCCAATGGTTGGGTGCCGGGCTACGCCTTAGACGAACCTCTTTTAAAAGACGAGTTCCATGCCCTTTTCCCTCATAGACCCATGCCAGCCGAGTACTTTGATGACTGGCTCTTTACGCCCACATGTTCAGGCAGCACTTTCCACGGCTTTTCTTCAGCTGAAGAAAGGTCGCCGGACTCCAACTCGCCCAGGGGATCGTGTTCGGGGGTGGACACAGAACCCTCTTATTGGTGGGACGAGCAACCAGAGGAGGACTGGCGCAGGAAATGGCTGACGGGACCTTGGCAGGCAGCACCGGACCAGGTACCAATGGAGGAGGGAGAAGAGAACACCTTGGGTCAAGAACCCGAATTCAAACACTCGTACAACGAACTGCAAACAGAGGAGATGGAGGTGCAGAATCTGTATCCTGCGTCCGCCTCCGAAGAGCGGCAGCTTCCACAACCTGCACCCGATGAGCGGAAGGGGGGAAGGGGGGGCTTCGAGGGGGGGATGGATGTCAGGGTTTTAGGGAGAGAGGAGACAGAGAGCGAGGGCGAGGAGGAAGAGGACGACAACGAGCCGAGGTTGTCCCAAAGTCCGTCTAGCGAATCAGAGGATTCCCAGAAGGGAGCCCCCCTGGTCAGGCCAAGGAGCAATAGAGAGGGAATCAGTCAGAAAGAGGGGAACGAAGAGGGAATCCCCAGTGGGAGTGGCAAAGCGGGACCAGCTCCCCCGTCGGAACGGAGTGGAGGGGGGGGAGTTGCCAGTGTGTCAGAAAGAGCAGGACAGGAAGGAGGAAGGGGGAGGAGTTCGGAGCAAGACGTCCTGCCTGAAAGGGAGGAGTGTAGTACCGAGAGCAGCGTAACTGTAGAAAGGAAGGTCAGAGGCAACGTACGCGCGCCAAGTTCAAATATAGAGGCGCGCGGAAATGAGGAGAGCTCTGAGGAGGAGCCTGGTGCCAAAGCACGAAGGAGGGGGGAGCAGGCGGGAGAAGACTCAGCCTCTGGGGAGTCCCGGAAAGAGGGAAGACAGGGGGGCAGGAAGACCCTGCGGAAAAGGAAAGAGAGGAAAAGGTGGAGCAGTACAAGCCTCTTAAATTGGTGCAGGGGAGGGACGGACTCAGAGGGGACTTCTAACATCTAAGGGTAACAGATGCGGAGCCACGGAGTTTGGATGTAATGACGACAATGATCTTCAATAAAACCTTTTGTATATAGCTTGGACTGGACTTTGGTCTCTTGTGAGCTGGGACCCAGGGTGGCTCTGACACATGTGTTTCTTGTAAACAAATAATGTCCAATTGTTCTTTTTTTAATATATGAAAAATTTTCCTCCTTTTTTCCGGGATGTTACAACCATTAATATTCCAACTCAAAAGTTGCAGAGACATCCTAAATAAATCTGGTTATTTTTCGGGGGGTGGTACCTTATTCACTGGGTCTTCAAAATCCAAGGGTGCCGGTACCTCTGGTGTTTCAGGCCCTGGAAGTAACTCAATTCCTTTGTGAAGGTCCTCTCCGTATGCATTCAGAAATTTATCTCTATCTTCCAATGTTCTGATTTTAATCTTCTTCCCTCTAAAGGTGAAAGATAATCCTTGGGGGAATTCCCACCTGAAGATGATTGAGTTGTTCCTTAGCAATCTTGTCAACTCCAAATAGTTAGATCTAAGATCCAACAGTTGTTTAGGAATGTCCTTGTAAATCTCAATTCTTTTGTCCGAAATGTCCAGTGACTTTCCGTAGTGTAGGCCCAGAATCTTGTCCCTTTCCTCCTTTGACCTCAATATTATCAAACAGTCTCTGGGCTTCTCTTTCTTTATAAGTCTTCCAAGCCTGAAAGCTGAAACAATTTTAAAATCCTTTTCCTCTATGCTCCAAAATTTGGAGAATTCTTTGGTCAAAAACTCAGCTAGGTTGCCTTCTTCCACTTCTGGTATGGCCCTTATCCTTAAATTACTCTCCCGGTTCCGCAGTTCGATCATAGAAAGGTAGGTCTGATGTTCACCTACTTGTTTGCAGAGTGGTCTTACCTCTTGTTCTAAATTTTCAAGTTTTTGGCTGGTATCTTCAGCCAATTTCCGATTTTCCCCTGCAGCCTCCTTCAATTCTCCAATTGCTTGTGTATTCTGTGCTACTTGTCCAGTTAATTTATTTAAACATTCTGTGTTTTGCTCAATTTTATATGTTTGCTCATCGGCCTTCTTGTCCAGAGATTCTACTTTCTTGTCCAGAGATTCCAATTTTTCAAAGATTTTCTCTAAAATAGCAGTGCTTGCCCCTGAGGCCATATCTTCCAATTGTAATTCCTCAGTTTCTCCCTCCCCTGCCCGTGGCAGAGAGGCAGCTTCTTCCTCAGAAGGCAGGGTAGGCACAGATGATCTACGTGTCTGTGAGGCTGCGGTTAAAGTTGTCAAAGTTGTTTGTTTAGCTCTTCCTCTCCTTCTTGCACCACTCATTCCAAAGTTATCTAAAAGTCAAGGTCAAGCTGAGTTGTTCCCATGAGAAAGCAGCGGCCCAGATGGTAACAGTCAAACAGAGGGCCGGGAAAAGGAAAGTAAAATAAAAGTCACTGCTGTAAGTCCCAAATCCTCTAGGGGGAGTTTAAAATATTTCTGAGGAAGAGATCAATTCCAATTAAAATAAAGTCAGATTTCAAAGTCCAAGAACCTTCAATAAAAAAAATTTCCAGCAGAGTTAGGATTTAGTATTTAACAGCAACAGTGTTTCTAATGGTGCATACTGGTAATCCAAATGCTTCAGAGTAACAAGTTCAGACTCTCTCAGATTGTTTCAAAGTTCAGATTCAAAGTATCCAAGCTGCAAACTGCAAACTGACATCTCAATTTCTCAGGCAGCTCCAGCACCTGGGGTTTTAACTCAGAATGTAGCTCCAAGAGAAGAAAGGTATCCCCATGCAGCTAAAACTCATAAAGTCCAGCACATGAAATTATTGTTCCACTTAAGATAAAGTTCAATGGGTGCTCAGATCAGTTAACTGATCTGAGAAAAAAAAAAAAAGACTTCCGGAGGCGGCGCGAAATGGTAATGGCTGCCCTCTTCTAACCGGGAGAGGGTAGCTCCGCTGAAAAGGGTCGTCCACTATGGCGAAGCGGAGACCCACATCGGAAAACCGCAGGCGGCAGAAGCCTGCGGTCTTGGGACCCGGCGGGCGCCAGGAGCTGCCCCCAAAACGCTGAAGGAACCCCGTAAGGGGCTCCGGATCGCGGAGGGGGTAGCGGCGCTGAGGGTCGTTCCGCAATCATCGGAGCGAAGCCGCGTAGCTGTTGCCAGTGAGCGCCGACCTTTCTTCCTGAAATTTTTGCTCTGGAAACAACAACCCGTGAGTAAACAACAGACTTTGTACAATTTGGACTTTAAAGTACTGAATTTGGATGAAAGCGGAGTGACGAAAAACAGGAAGTCCGTCTTCCGCTGTCGTTGAACTTGAACGCAAAGAGCTGGAGGAGTGGAGGCAAAGAGAGATCTTTTAGGCACGTTCATGATTATGGCCTGCACTATCTGTCACTGTTTGCAATTTGCATGAATTGCTGTTGCAAAATCACTGCTGGCTGCTGCTGGGACTTGCTGTTCCATCTCTCAAAAGGCAAAGCAGAATGTCTTCTATAAGAAAAGGAGCCAGAATAATAATGGTTCAATGCATTATTGTTTTGGATCCTCCATGGGTCCAGAAATCACAATTCACTGGAAAGGAATTACAGAAAAGACAATTGCAGTATTTCTAGATGGATCCCTCCATCCCATTCTTTCAGTATGTTTTGGTATACTGCTGGATTTTAACATGAAAACATGTGGCTAGTTACTTGCTGTGTTTACCTGAACACAGCACAAATGATTTATAACACATGATGGTCTATTTCACCTTTCCCAATGATTTTTGTTACTTGGGTTACTGCAAGGCATGTACAGTATGTATGTTGTGGTTGTTTAGTCGTGTCCGACACTTCGTGACCCCATAGACCAGAGCACACCAGGCACTCCTGTCTACTTGGTCAAACTCATGATGGTAGCTATGAGAACACTGTCCAGCCATCTGTCCTCTGTCATCCCCTTCTCCTTGTGCCCTCAATCTTTCCCAACATCGGGATCTTTTCCAGGGAGTTTCCTCTTCTCGTGAGGTGGCCAAAGTACTGGAGCCTCAGCTTCAGGATCTGTCCTTCCAGTGAGCACGCAGGACTGATTTCCTTAAGAATGGATAGGTTTGATCTTCTTGCAGTCCAGGGGACATAATCATAGTAAAAAACAAAACAAAAAAACCCACCCGTGGTTCTCTTGGCAGACTGGCAATATTTTGTGCCCTGTTCTTTAAAGTGCATAAGATACCAAGGCAATCATTACATGTGGCTGCTTACCTCAGGTGTCAAAAAAGCTAAATGGCTTGATGCTATTTAGTTGCTTTACTTTTTTCACAGATTTAACCTGGATCCAGAAAAGAAATGCACAGACAGCATGCTGTGGGAAGCTTTGGAAACAGCACAACTGAAGCATGTGGTGAAAGCTTTACCTGGTGGGCTAGGTAATAACTCCTTTGCCTCTGAGGAAATCCAGCATTAAAAATATTGTTCATTGAAGTTAAGCTGCATAAAGGTAAAGGGGACCCCTGACCATTAGGCCCAGTCATGACCGACTCTGGGGTTGCAACGCTCATCTTGCTTTATTGGCTGAGGGAGCCAGCGTACAGCTTCCGGGTCATGTGGCCAGCATGACTAAGCCGCTTCTGGCGAACCAGAGCAGTACACAAAAATGCTGTTTACCTTCCCGCCAGAGTGGTACCTATTTATCTACTTGCACTTTGACATGCTTTCGAACTGCTAGGTTGGCAGGAGCAGGGACCGAGCAACGGGAGCTCACCCCGTCACGAGGATTCAAACCGCCAACCTTCTGATCGGCAAGTCCTAGGCTTTGTGGTTTAACCCACAGTGCCACCCGAGTCCCAGACGTCCCAGCTGCATAGTATACCTTTATTGGAAGTGAAATTGTAGAAAATACATTATACGTGATGCATTTATTTTTTTCTGTCCTGCTTTGATCTTGGTCAAACTGGTTTTCAACATTTCTTCAGCACTTCGAAAAGATACCAGGAAAGACTTAAAATGAACTGGTTCACATGTAACATTAAATCCATGGTCTAGTGCAGGGTTGGGAACTGGACCATATTGTTATCTCTCTCACTCCCCATGGGCCACATTTAGCATGTGGATGGGGCTGCCCTGACAGTCATTTGACATCACAATGATGTCAGGCGACCCTGTTTTGCATTAAACTGTGTGAACAAATGCACAGGCCACAAAGCACTCTGCAAGACCCAAGTGCTGGCAATCAGCCGGGTGAGGGCAGGTGGGCATGGCTTGACCATAGTGGCCTCACAGACTAAATGGGGAGACCTGGTCAGAAGTAACACACAAGCCTGAATGAAGGAGGCACTCAGAGATGGCTTGTCTCCACCCACCGCCACAACAGGTAGGCTCACATGATGCGGCTGTAAAGACTTAGATAGGCAGAGGAGACTCCACCCTAGTTCCTTCTCTCTCAGCATCTGGCTTCTTTCCCACTCTTCACTGTTTTTGAAGCACTACTTTGTTTTTCCTCTTACCATTTCTTCCTCTCAAGTTCTTTCCTGCCATTTCCTCTGCCTGAGCATGGGGCTCATAGAGAAAGGCCATCTGTCTAAAGAGAAAACAGTACACAAAGAGAAGTCATAAGACTGGTGGGGTGCAGGTCCAAAGGTGCTGCTCCCCCACTACCTCAACAATTACTGTTGGGTCTTAAGGCATGTTGTCACTGGAACCCATATATTTTCACAGGTTTCCTCTAAATATTAATTTTATTCCAATCAGATGCCATTGTCACAGAAGGTGGAGAAAACTTCAGCCTGGGGCAAAGGCAACTGTTCTGCTTGGCTAGGGCCTTTGTACGGAAGACAAGTATCTTCATTATGGATGAAGCCACAGCATCAATTGACATGGCAACTGTAAGTTTACAAATGACATGTCCCTGAAAAGGAAACAAAATTGTTAATTTCTTTGTTTTTTAAAAAATTAGGTAGTTTGCAAACAATGTTTCTCTTTATGCATGTGTCTAAATTAACAAAAATATTTGTTAATCTGCTTATGTAGGAAAATATTCTTCAGAAGGTTGTAATGACTGCATTTGCTGATCGAACTGTGGTGACAATTGCAGTAAGTATTGTATTTTGCCGCTGAGATGCTTTTTTTGAAAGTGTTATACAATTTTTAATACACCTGTAACATTATCATCAGCCTGGTCTGTTCGCTCTTGCTTCTAAAATGAGAAATTTCCTTTAATTTTCAATCAATTATATTATATTTCACACATCTGAATCAAGACAATTCTTCCTCCCATAACAAAATAAAATGTTGCCAATAAAATATTATTATTTTTAACATTTCAGGGGGCTCAGTTACAATGTGTTTATAGCCATAAGATGTTTTTGTTTTAATTCAGGGAAACTCTTTGCAACAAACCAAAATGAAAATAGTCAGCTGTGATCCTGGGGACTGCCCAGAAGAGATTCTTGCCTTGGGATTTCTACAAAGCTCTTTCCCAGCAGCAGTTCCCAGATGGCTTGCTTGTGGTTTTTCTGTTTCTCAGCTAGCATGAACTGGGAGCACCATCTGGGAAAACTGCATAGAACCCACATGTAGCCTTTTTTATACTGATCATGACCTGCTATTACCTATTAACTATTTTAGCAGGTGGCATTCTGAAATTGTAGGCTTGAAGACCAGTATTTCTGTGGATAAGAGTTTTAAAATTTCTTTTTTAACAAAATCACTTTCTGCCACGGCTCGGGGAAGGGGGGTCACCATGCCAAGGTGTTTACAGTATGCTCAACAACTTTTACCATACAGAAAGGGGGCAGAGGATGTTGAGCATAAAGAGGGCTAAAAATGAAGGATTCTTTTAATTTATTCCCTCACGTTGTGACTATGAAACAGTTAAAATACAATAAAGAGCAAAATAAATAAATCAAATTAGCAAAATCAACAAGGGAGAGATGCTTCGAACCGAGTTAAGAAGTAGATTTTAAAAGAGAGCGATCAAGTCACATTTCACCTAAAGCTTAAAAGAGAGGGAGTCAACTGAATCTAGCAAGAGAGTTCCACAACAGAACTTTCTTGCTTCTCGAGTAACTATGCCTTTGTGGGTGGCAAGATTGGTTCATATGACAGGAAGCAGTCCTATAGACATTCTGGCTCCCTATTAGGGCTTTTCAGGTAAAAACCAGCACAAATTATGCCTGAAAACAAATGAGGAGCCAGTCCAAAAAGAAGCTTTGTGGCTGCCTTGATCAATGAAGTGCTAATTACATTCCAATGAGCAAATAAGTTTTTGGCAGAACTGAATCAATTTTTCCCTCATACTTGTATTTTCTAATAATCTAAAAGTATATCTATCACAGATGGTTACATATATAATTATAATTCTCATCCTATCTATTTCATCATTATTTTTTGTAGCACCGGGTGCACACCATTCTTAATGCAGATATGGTTATTGTAATGAAGAGAGGAGTTATTCTGGAATATGACAAACCAGAGGTTCTTCTGGAACAAGAAGACAGTGTGTTTGCTTCTTTTGTCCAAGCGGACAAGTAAATATAAATAAATTAAATATTGGCAAGTGCAATTTTATTATCCATTTTATAATTCAGTAAATTACCTGTAAATAAAAAACAATTTAATAATATAAGGCTGTCTCTTCATTGGGGGGGATGGGGGGATGGGACCAAAAATGGTTTACCTCTTAAGTATGAATACATTGTCCTGCTCTATGAATTTCTTCAAGCAGTCGATTTTTAATAATGATTGCTTGTTTTTGTTTAATTAACCTGATTTATACCAAAGCTGTGTCACAGTGGATCAAACTATTACAAGAACCACTAAGGTATAAAATTAAGTTTAAACAATGAGGCTTTTAAATAAAGGAACACGCCCACCCCTTATCTGAACGTTATCATTTCAGATAATACCATATCCAACCATCATTTTCTTATCCCTAATCAGGAGCAGGTAATTCAAAAGGGAGATTTCATAACTGTATCAACAACATGTCCTTATGTGACCCTGTCATACAGATATGCAACACAGGTTAAGTGGACAATGGAAAACAGTATAAAAATGAAAACAACCTCACAATCATAGGAGACAGCTCCTAGGAACCCTGTCTTGTACACTCATATGATTTATGCACCTGTTTCATTGACCACATGCAGACCAGGAGTTGGGATGGAATGGATGAGAATGTTTTCCACCTACATGTTCAAAGTCACACTGAAAAGTGTTCCAATTAATCAATCAATCAATCAATGGATGTAGTACTGTTCAGGGGTGGAGGGGAAGTATTAACAATTTCCCAGGTACAAAATATATTATAACCAGTGTTGGGGATCTGAACTATCTCTGTAACATAAATACAACCTTGAGGAAAATCATGTGGGACACTACACAACAAATTAGTATTTCATACACAGGCACTGAAAATCAACTGTGCAGAGAGGCTGAAAGAAGCAATAAAAGTAACATAAATGGCACCCTCTCCGAGCAAGAACCACAGGACACTGGGATGATAGCTTCCCCTGCAGTGTGTGCCCATCTGCTCCAATATCTGAATCAACCATGCTGATCCTCCGCAAAGCTAAGATTTATGCTCTTGTGCTGATCAAAGGAAAAAAACAAAACAAAACCCTGTTTGAAACTGACACAATGAAGCATTACAAAGCAAATTCTTAGGAAGAGTTACCTTCATCCTAATCTCACCCTCCAATTAGTTCATACTGAACAACCTATGTAATATTTTGAAAATACTGTCCCAGAAGATTATGACCACAATTAATTTCATCAAGATCTAAGCACTTATATAATCTAATACAATATAAATTAATGATGTGTTAATGACTAAAAAAACAATTGAGTAGCATTCAACATTTATGGCTCAGAGTAAACCAAATGAAATTACTGGACCTGAGTAAAACTTAGTTGAAGGCAAAGCCCAATATGTATACCCTGCTAGATTATATATATTGCAGACTATTAATATTGTGCAAGAACCAACAAACTTCTAAAAGGCCAAACAACCTCCATTAATATAAATTCTTCTAGGAGATACAGCAATGAAAGTCTGTTGCTTCAGTGCTAAATCACAGTTTACTGTAACATTTTTTTTTAAATGGTATAATATACCTTTGCAATATAAGCTGTTGAAAGTAGGTCTAATGCAGTCTCAAAAATAAATATTCTATAGCAAAATAAGGTCGAGTTACTTATGTACCTGCACAGGTGGTGATGTTAATTCTAATAAATTCTAAATTACCACAGGTAACAGAGCACTGCACAAATTTATAACAGAAGATTTATGCATAAAGACAGCCCCATATGCAATTAAATACTATTTTCTATCTCCCTTTGGGGGGGTGCTTTTTAATGCCCTGCAAAGTACTTCAATGTTAACTGTTTTTACCTTACTTGGAGTATATCTGTGTGCTTGGTATATAATCTTAAAATATCCCTTCAGTGAAAGATGAAAAGAAGTGCCTGAACACTTAAACATCTCAGCAGTCCCAAGGATACTAAAAATAATCAAGTAGCCAGAGAAAGCTCTTGAACTTTACCCAGATCTTCTGTTCAGGAAAGGGTTGTGGAGAGCTTGGGCAAACCAATTACCAGTGATAATGGGAACTGTAACATTTGTTAAACAAGGAAACTAGCATTTGCACATCAAGAGACTGGTGCATAAAGGCAGGCAGGCAGGCACACACACACACACACACACACACACACACACACTTCTCATGTTCATTTTAATGAAGCTCATTCCCACTGCTTCTGAGACCAAATGGAATAAGAGAGCACCAACAAATGAGCAAATATGCCACCACCTCCCTTTCCACGTTAATCTGTGTGCATTCTTCCTCTGGGTGAAATACTAGAAAGGGGTAGGCACTCCTCCACTCTGTATAGGTCATGGGTGAGGAGCCTCCAGCCCACAGCCCAAATTTGCCCCAACACCACACACACCTCCCCCACACACCTGAAGTTATACGTGACATCAGTTGTGGGACAGGTGACACAGCTGAATTTGCTACATGACTGAGTTCCCTATGAAGAACTCAACTGTGTGGTTGATCCCTGAAGAAAGCAGGGCTGAGGTCACCTCTGAAGTGATCAGCTGTACAGCTGAGTTGATGGCCTCACTCTTGCTGACCTTGTCTAATCCTCTTTTAAGACATCCAAGTTGGTGGCCGTCACTACACCTAGTGGAAGTGAAGCCTGTAATTTAACTATGTGCTGTGTGAAGAAAAACTTTTTATCTTGTCTCCTAGCTCTTCCAACATTCAGCTTCATTGGACTGCCCTGAGTACAGTGATACCTCAGGTTACAAACACTTCAGGTTACAGACTCCACTAACCCGGAAATAGTACCTCGGGTTGAGAACTTTGTTCCAGGATGAGAACAGAAATTGTGCAGTAGCAGCGTGACAGGAGGCCCCATTAGCGAAAGTGCACCTCAGGTTAAGAACAGTTTCAGGTTAAGAACAGACCTCCAGAACACATTAAGTTTGTAACCAGAGGTACCACTGTATTAGGGAACAACTCTATCCACGCCATGTCTAATCTCATATACCACTTACTCACCATTTCTCAAAATAAAAAGCCCTAAATATTGTTACATTAGAGAGAAATTGCTCCAGACTTCCTCTCTATTCTGCACTGCAGTGAGTGGCTGGTATTGATAAATAAAAGAGGCAGCTTATCTGAGCAGGTGCACTGAGCAAGAGTTCTAGGGCTCTTTGCATATGAACACTTGATCCCTCCTCCCCGTCCATCCATCATGGCAGCTAGGAGGATGGGGATGTTTCACCTGGGAAAGACAAGGTTAAGGGGAAGAAGACAGTGGTCTTCAAAGATTCACTGCTTCTGCACCAAGCAAGGGCCTGGTTTAGGGAAGCTTAGGGAAGCTTTTAATGTTTAATAGATTATCGTATTTTAATATTCTGTTGGAAGCCACCCAGAGTGGCTGGAGAAACCCAGCCAGATGGGCGGGGTATAAATAACTTATTATTATTATTATTATTATTATTATTATTATTATTATTATTATTATTATTATTATTATGGAACATAAGAAGCTGCCTTGTACCACGTCAAAGCAACGGCCTAACTATCTCAGTAATGTCTACACTGGTTGGCAGCAGCTCTTAAGGGTTACAGCCAGGAGACTCCCGCGCCACACCTGGAGACGCCAGGGACCGGACGTGGGACCTTTCTCTTGCAAAGCAGTTAGCTGCTGTGCCAGGGCCTTGCCTAGGTGAGCGCCCAGGTTCCGTGCAACCCCGTGACCCTACGATCCCTTTTGTGCGCCCTGCTCCTTCGGGTCTTCTTGTGACTGCGCAGCCCTCCCGCCATAATGGGTCTCCCTTGCGCGACAGCGCCCCCTGGCGAGCGTTCCGGAGAGTCAGGTTCCCAAGCGCCGCCGCCAGCGGATTTGCCTGTGAACGCGCCTCCTCCGCTGCCGCCGGCTTCTCCAAAGCCGGCAGCTCAAGGCAGGCAGGCGATCCCGGCTTGCGGCGGGCTGGTTGGCTGCGGGAGCGAGCGGCGGAAAGCCGCCGCCTTTGCAAAAGCCGGCGAGGGCTGTGATTGGCGTGCGCAGCTGGGGGAGCGCGTCGGGCTTGCAGAGGCGGGCGGGGAAGGGGAGTCGGCCAGGGCAGGCGGAGGGGCGGCGAAGGAGGCACAGCGGCAGCAGCAGCAGCAGCGGCGGCGGCGATGGCTCCCTCCGACAGCGTCCCCGCCGCCACAGCCAGGGGCCGGGGGCTGTAGGAGGAGAGCGCAGGCCAGCCATGCTGTCCCGGAAGGGCATCATCCCGGAGGAGTATGTGCTGACCCGGCTGGCCGAAGATGTCCCGGATCCGTCCCGCTACCGCGCCCGGGAGAGGAGGGCCCGCTTCGTGGGCAAGAACGGCGCGTGCAATGTGGCCCACAAGAACATCCGCGAGCAGGGCCGCTTCCTGCAGGACGTCTTCACCACGCTGGTGGACCTCAAGTGGCGCCACACGCTCCTCATCTTCACCATGTCCTTCCTGTGCAGCTGGCTGCTCTTCGCCATGGTCTGGTGGCTCATCGCCTTCGCGCACGGGGACCTCGACCAGAGCACCCGCCAGCTCCACCTGCAGCCGGGCGACGCCGCCGCCGCCGGGGGGGCGGAGGACTTCGTGCCCTGCGTGACCGACATCCGCTCCTTCACGTCGGCCTTCCTCTTCTCCATCGAGGTGCAGGTGACCATCGGCTTCGGCGGGCGCATGATGACCGAGGAGTGCCCCGTCGCCATCCTCATCCTCATCGTGCAGAACATCGTGGGCCTGGTGATCAACGCCATCATGCTGGGCTGCATCTTCATGAAGACGGCCCAGGCGCACCGGCGCGCCGAGACGCTCATCTTCAGCAAGCACGCCGTGATCGCGCTCCGCCAGGGCAAGCTCTGCTTCATGCTGCGCGTGGGCGATCTGCGCAAGAGCATGATCATCAGCGCCACCATCCGCATGCAGGCGGTGCGGAAGACGGCCAGCCCCGAGGGGGAGGTGGTGCCCCTCCACCAGATCGACATCCAGATGGAGAACCCGGTAGGGGGCAACAGCATCTTCCTGGTCTCCCCGCTCATCATCTGCCACGTGATCGACAGGAACAGCCCTCTGTACGACGTGGCCCCCGACAACCTCCACCACCACGAGGACCTGGAAGTCATCGTCATCCTAGAAGGGGTGGTGGAAACCACGGGCATCACCACTCAAGCCAGGACGTCCTACTTGGCCGACGAGATCCTCTGGGGACAAAGGTTTGTGCCCATCGTGACCGAAGAGGATGGGCAGTACTCGGTAGACTACTCCAAGTTTGGCAACACTGTGAAGGTGCCCACCCCAAGCTGCACTGCCAGGCAACTGGAGGAAAACCAGAGCATCCTGGACAGCATCTCCTTGTCACCTAGGGGCACTATTAGGAAAAGGTCTGTCAGGTTAAAGCCCATGTTTTGCATATCCGATGAACCTTCCTGACACATAGATTGATTCAGCTCCTGTATCAGACACAGCAAGCAAACAGGGGACCCCAATGTGTTATTCAGATTGTGGTTCCACAAGGTAGGTAAGATATCGTTTGGTGCAAGACAAATGTGTGATTCATGACATCTAAGGAAAACTGAGCTTGAATCATCTCCCTTTGACTTTCTTATTTATTTGCACAAACACTTGGAGAGGATAAACAATCTGAACAGAAAGTCGCCTTTTTTGAGAAATCATTTTCTATGTATTAAGTTGTATTATTTATCCATAGATTTGATATGTTTTTAATTCTTATTATATACAAGCATCTCAGTTCCAGTACAGTAGTAAGTTAAGTAGGCTTAATAATAAAGAAATAACTTATTAGTATTTATGATAAAGAGAGAGGCTGCATACACGAGGGTGCCTGTTTACACTGCAGTGCTTTATGTCTTAAATAATTATTTAATTTAATCCATAAATAATATTGCATGGTTTATTTTAATTGCACTCAACTAGGTGATGTATAATCGTCATTGGCACTTGTTAACTTTGTAATTAAATTCAACTGGAATTAAGTTAATGCCAAAAATATTAGACAATAATAAGATATAGTAGTTGCAGGTGGGGGTTGCAAACAGGAAAATGAAATGTCTTAAGTGTGTTTATTACTCTGTCACATCCAGCCTCCAAATCCTACATAACCTTATAAGCTTTTTATTAGTGCTGCCTGCTACTGAAATTGTAGGCGCATTCAGTTTTGACTCAGTTTAATTTGGACTAAGGAATTAGATCCTTCATCTTAATTCAAACTGAGCACCCAATATTGATCCTTCTGACGTGAATAAGTAGAATGTCATTTTAAAATAGTGGACATTTTGTACAAAATTACTTTCTAAGATGATTTCTAATGTAACAGACAAATAAATAACAATATGCAAGCAGTATATTTACGCACTCTGTACCCTTTAAATTCAAACCATATTTGTCAATAAATGGCAACAGCAAGATAAAGCCATTTGCTGGCAATGCAATTTGCTTGCCTGCCTGTGATAACAAATCCAAACCTTCATGTGACAGCATCATCTATAAACTTGCAGTAATGTTCTTTGTTTTAATAGAGTTAGACAATACAAAAGACAGCCTAGTAGAGAGAGTGTCATTCTAGGGCTTTGGCTACCCAGGAACAAATCTCCACTTACCCATAGGGTTCGCTGGATGACCTTGGGCCAGTCAATACTTTCAGCCTCACCTACCTCACAGTGTTGCTGCAAGGAGAAAAGAAAAGAGAGAACCATTTGTACAGCGTTGAATTCATTGGAGGAGAGGCAGGATATAAAGAAAGTACATAAATTCTTATTGCCACTTATTTGCTACTGATTAATGGGGACAGCTCAGTGACTGCTAATAGAAAAATCACACTGAACCTAATTGTGGCATTTACCATACCAAAAATGATAATGGATCTCAACTAACAATCAGAGACTAAATCAGTAAATGCACTTAGATTTTAACTAATTTAATCCAAATAGATGCAATCAAATTCAATTAAAATTCTTCAAACTGATCTTATTTAAGTTATTCGACTGAGTGACTATATCGAGTTATGGATCATATATATATTAATCAAAAAGGGGATATTACCTTATTTTACCAAATAAAACAGTGTGGGAAAAGGAACTGTAATTCCAAATGTAAAGTCTTAAATGCATGTTACATGAGCATGTATGTACCTTTTAATACATTTGCATGCTTTTAAGATATTTGCTACACAAGCAAGTGTGGCATAGCTGTGCAGCCTCTGCACAATATCTAAACAGAAACAGTATGTGGCATGGAATCAAGCAGCAAAACAAAGTTAATGGTTTTATATTCTGGTAACAGAAAAATTAAAAGCTACACATATTTTTTTTAAAAAACCAGTAGTTCTCAAATGCCTGTTATTATGATCACATTGTTTAATACAGTTGAGGATTGTTTTGATATCTCACCTTTATGGTTTGCTACATCTGTGTAATTTCTTCCAGCAATGTAAGTGCTCTTAATCTCCCATATGATATTTACAGCCTGCCTCTACTTATCCTTGTTTAATTGTAAAAATGCCACACAGATTTTGTTGATTTCAAATGAAATAAAATTGCTATCACTCCCTAAAGTGCCCTTATTCAGCATCAAAATGATGTTTGTAAGGTATACTGAAATGTAGCTTTAACATCTAGGCTGCAAAAAAAGAACACTTGGGTTTAAATTTATTTTAAACTGCTGATTGGGACAAAACAGGTTGTAATCTAACTGCACCTGTTTTGCCAATTTGTGGAATTGGTTTGCATGCTGAGACACTAGGGAGGTTGCCTTTAGTGGTACTCTAAAATGTAAGAGGTTGCTGTATTGTTGCTGAGTTAAACAGTGAGATTCTAAAACAGTTGTTAAATCAAGCATATGATATAATTCTCTCATAGGTCTGGATGAGGATGTGCATGAGCCTATTCATGCAACTTTTTGTGTCTCCACTTGCTTGAGGAAATCTATATATTCATAGATTCCCTTTGTTCTGTGTATCATTAGCTGGGGAACACGGAAGGAGAAATTTAGAATAATTGCTCTCGGGGCCCAGTACTACTGAGGCTGTCATTGCAAGAGGCCTGGCTTTGTATATTTGCAGAATGACAGATGGCCAAAGAAATGGATAGTCAAAAATATTATGACAGACATTTCCATTCTCTTCCTGTCATATTTTAAAGAAAAATGCAAAACTATAATGACAAAATATGTTAATACACATCTTGCTTCCCTTTGTTAACAAATAAGTTGATAACTTTAGGCTGCTATCAGATATACACTTACCTGGGAGTAAGTCCCACTGAAATCAATGGGGCCTACCTCTGAGCAGATATGTGTCGGACTGCCCTGTTAATTAAACAGCAATAAATTTATTCCTTATGAATTCTGGTTATGTGTATTCCTTGGGTTCTTTATTTGAAGTCTTAATAACAATATATTAATCCTATTCCTCCCTATGCACACTTATTCAAGGTTGTTTCCTTTCCCCCCCATAATATCAGAGGTATCATTGAGGAAAGCAAGTAGATAGTCAAACCATCTCTCCCCACATGTTTCAGGTCATATGTTGTGATTTCTCAGGGGTGCCTTCTCTGCCTTGCCAACTCCCTAGTTCATTGAGGAGGTGTGAGGAGCATTCGGCCTTCCAGATGAACTACAACTCCTGCAATCCCTGCCCATTGGCCATGCTTGCTGGAGCTGATGGGAGTTGTAGTTCAGTAGTTCTGAAGGGCCCAAGGTTCCCCGGACCTGTTTTACATATTCACAATATAGGTTGGGGTTATCATTCCTTCACCTCTACCACCTCTTGTACAAATCACTGAACAATCTTTCAGGGTTAGGAAGCAATTCCTAACTGATCTACAAGTGGATATTGCTACATGCCAAAATGTAAGCCCCACTCACTATGCCTAAGTAAGTAGCACAAGTGTATTCAATGTGCAAATGCAAATTAAAGCCAAGGGAGAAGGCTGTGGTATTGGTATGCTGACTTTGGTCAGTGGAAAAGAAAACTTGGGTAACAGGGTTGTTTCAGCTAGGTTATTCCATTAGGTGGAGTAGGATTAGTTGCCTTAGATTTGGGATGTCATAAATGGGAAGCAAACAAAGTTATTTATTACTGTTGCCTTGGATATTGTGCACCTTGATGGGAGGAGAGTGCCATTCGCTGCTCTCCTTCAGGCAGCAAAATGATTCTAGCCAGACCTAGAATGAGAGCAGTTGTTTTGGCGTGCGAGATGATTGTGGACACTGAGCACCTTATAGAGAGAGGCATTAGTGCTGGTGAATAGATTTTGTCACACTATATAAGGACTGGTGATGAAGGATATTTTCAAAAGCTGTCCACAGGGACTTCTCCCTTCAAAACTAATGATTTTGAGAGAAGAATAAATACAGCCCATGGGTATCTTCTGGGTGAAGGGTTTGGCCTTCATAGCCATTTACACAGAAAAATACTAAAGGAAGGAGCCAAGTTTTTTCCCATATCCCTTGTCCCAACATTTCCCAAGCCTGGCAGGCAAAGCCCCTGTAGAAAGTTTGGATAAATGCAATTATAAATAGGTTTTATTGACTCAAATGCCCAAGTATCACGTCTCTGATAAATATATCCTCTAAATGTAATGGGAACATGTCAAAGAAGGAAAGAAATATCAAAAAAATGTGCTTTAAATAAGATTGATTTAAATATCATTTCTGTCCTAAGGTTCTAATAAATGGCATGCAATTTGAATAAGAAAAATGGTTTGGAATATACCATCTCATGCTAAAATGAGAATTGGATCACATAACTTTTCATTCATTTCAAATTAATGGTCTTTTAAATGCAAGCCACAAATATGCTTTGAGGGATGTTCAGTGATTCATATTAACCTAATCTGAAAAAGCAATACAAATGCCATTGCAAGAAAGCACTAGACAGTGGTTTTATGAAATGTGGTTCTGATGCCAAAAAAGCGCACACAAATATAAATGTAAAATTAATTTCACACAGAAATAGGGTTGCCACTTCCTTTTTTCCTGTGCGAAACGTTGCAGCTGAACTTGAGACGCTTAATCTGGTTTTGAGCCCCCCATTGGGGAAAAGATTCCTGCATTGCAGGGGATTGGACTAAATGAGCTTTGTAGTCCCAACTCTACAATTCTATGCTCTTTGAAGCTTCTCTCATCAGAGCATTTGCATGCCTGTTGATTTTGGATTTCTGTCCATGATGCACCTGCTAAATGCAAGAGTCCTGGCAGGAGGAGAGGTAAGAGCAGTCCCACCAAAACCTCCCCCCCCCACCCAACTGTTAGTAATCAAGGGATTAAAAAGAATTCCAATGAGGAGAGGCAAACACAATACAGGCAAAGTTACAGTATATCAGTTTTTCATCAGCTTCTCTCAGTAAAGAAAAATATGAGTTTTAAAATCCCAGTATAATGAAAGAAAAATCCAAGCTTTGCTACACTATAACTCTGTATCCAGGAAGGGTGATATATCCATGGAAGGAGGCTTGTGGAAACAGATCTCATTTCTAGATTGTGTATTCGAAAGCAAAAACTGCTATGTGAAATGTGGGGTGATCAACAATACCCACATCCAGCACCTAAGGCTGAAGACGTGGGCAGTGCCAAGGAGAAGATCAGCTATGCCAACTCTGACAGCAGTAATCTATTTGGAGTGTAGGGAACTGAATCCAGGCCTATCTGTTCTCCCTGTTGACAGCAGCAACTGTCCATTTAGTTCTGCTGCTGCAAAGATCCTCATGTACATTAGATACATACTTCAAACTAGAAGCGTAACTTGCCTTGATCCGTTAGATCAAGAGTGGGGCAAAAGATGGACAGTTAAACTATGCTTGGCAAAACAAGGCAGAATCTGTTGCTCTATCCTGCATACCCTATAACAACACCATGCAGAGGACCAGAGAACATCCCTCCTCTGAAAGATGGACAGTGGTACCTCGGGTTACAGATGCTTCAGGTTACAAACTCCGCTAACCCAGAAATAGTGCTTGAGGTTAAGAACTTTGCTTCAGGATGAGAACAGAAATTGAGCAGCAGCGGCGCAGCAGCAGCGGGAGGCCCCATTAGCTAAAGTGGTACCTCAGGTTAAGAACAGTTTCAGGTTAAGAACGGACCTCTGGAACGAATTAAGTACTTATCCCGAGGTACCACTGTATATGGTTGACTTTGCATGGCACAACTGTGTGAGGATAGGCAGGAGTCACCTGTGAACAATGAAGAGTTTCTCTTCCTCCAAGCAGAGGGGATAGAATGGAATCTAGGACGCAAGAGCACAGGGACTCCCATTGCATCAGAGCTGGCAACCTTGCTATCAGTCTGTTGAGCTCCGGCCTCAACTCAGTGGCATAGAGCAATAGGTAAAGGTAAAGGAACCCCTGACCATTAGATCCAGTCGTGACCGACTCTGGGGTTGTGGCGCTCATCTCGCTTTATTGGCTGAGGGGGCCTGTGTACAGCTTCTGGGTCATGTGGCCAGCATGACTAAGCCGCTTCTGGTGAACCAGAGCAGCGCACGGAAATGCCGTTTACCTTCCCACTGGAGTGGTACCTATTTATCTACTTGCACTTTGATGTGCTTTCGAACTGCTAGGTTGGCAGGAACAGGGACCGAACAATGGGAGCTCACCCTGTCCCGGGGATTTGAACCGCCGAACTTCTGATCAGCAAGACCTTCTGATCAGCAAGACCTTCTGATCAGCAAGACCTTCTGATCAGAGGGCCACAGAGCCACCTGCGTCCCTTATAGAGTAATAGTTGGCATTTAATTGTTGGATCCTTAAAGCTGCAGAAGTTTGGAACCAGTGCCATAAAGGCAAATCTGGCACCTCAGGAGCCCTTGAATGAGTAGCCAAGATTAAATAATGAGAAGTCAGATTTGGTATGGCCTTCACAAGGCAGAACATTTAGGAGAAAACTGAACACATTAAAAGTCTGTGTCCTTCGCTGTGCAGTTCCTTCACAGCAATATTTCAGCACTGCTGGAACAAGCTGAAAATCTGCCAATGGAGGAGGAGCTGATTGAGGTGTCAGCACACACACACAAAATAAACAGGAGAATTTTGGCTTCACAGAATTCAGCAAGACTTCCATTATTGCTTGCTTCACTAAAGACAGCACTTCTGTGAAGGGCAGGAGGGAAATTCACAACTACTTGCCTCCTCATGAGTTACCAATGCGAAGAATCCAGGTTCAGTGAAATAAGATCACGGTTGTTCAAGCCTTTGGTATGTCCTCAAGAAGATCTCCATGTCAGAGAAGTGCTTGCCTTCAGTGAGCTGTCTCTTGGTAGCCTACTGAGTAGTACTAATAATATATAATAAACACAAGGCTTGTTTATTACATAGCATCACTCAGTTTTTATAACCGTCTTTTATTGTATCTTTTATTGAACTGTTGCCTGCATAATGCTTGTTTTAGTACTGAAAATATCCCCACAAAGGTATCTGCTCATAGTAAAATCATGCATTTGGACATTTTATATAAATTTTATTCCTGGACTGGAAGGTTCCAATGCAGGTTCCTTCCACTTCCTGCATATGAAATATTTTCATAGTATTTTAGTGAAAGAAAATCATGAGGTTCAGAATAAAGGGACTGAAGAGTTTGAGGCTGCTGTTTTTATCTTGATTATTTCATCATTTATAGTGCATTAGCTGCTAGATGCACGTCTTAAAAGCAATACAAGAAAACAAAAGTATTTTCTTGATCAATATCTGCTTGAACAGATTTAATGCAACCATCAGCCTGTGAACCAGATACAGCCCTTGGGTATTATTATTATTATTATTATTATTATTATTATTATTATTTGCCTTAGAGGCTCCACAGAAATCTTTTCAGGCTGTAAGAGATTTCCTACTAATGTTTAAAATTCTGAAAGAGAGTGCCATCTAGCGGATTTCCCCTCCATTACTAACATACTACCATAGAATAAGTGGAATCAGTGAAAGTTCTACCTCCCTTGGAGTTCGAAATGGTACAGAGACTATTCTAAATGGAAAACAACTACCCTGAAGCATGCCTTACTGAGGCAAGCATCATTCTGGGGGACTAAAAATTAGGCAGGGCAGACAATGGAGAGAATTTTCAAGCAATCCTTACACTCTGAGCTATGGCAGCTTTGCTTCAGGGGAAAACTAGTTGGGAGAGCCAGTTGGCAAATTCAAAGCAGTAAACGTTTAATGGACTCCCTCTATGATTCTGTGTACTATTTTTGATTCAGTAGCAAGATGGGATACATGTTACTAAATGGCATGTCCTGTCCCAGGCTATTAAAAGACAAGAAGAGATCGAGCAGGAATTTATGGAGATTGCAAGCTTCGTGAATCTTCAGATGAGGGGAAACTGCAAACACCTCTTCAAAGAGTGAAGCATGGTCAACTTTTAAGGATGCTAAATCAGGTGTAGTGCCAGACTGAGGTATTTTAAATCAGCTACTTTCTACTTGCCTTTCAGAAAACAATGATGGGCATGTTAAGATGAGGGTATGTGTTTGGAACAGGGTTCTGACCTGATCCCTCCATGGGTGAATGGCTGCACTTGTACAGAGATGAATCATGCCATCTGCAAACCATTTAAAAGTAATAACAGAATATCCCATTCAAATATTTAAAATCAGTTGGAATTATGCTTGTTCTTAATTCTAACAGCACCAAGTCTCTTTTAAATAATGTTCCGAGCAGCCTACGCACAATAGTCCGGAAAAAAACTAACCAATTGACATGATATGGAGTTGTGCATTTACAGATACTTACAATTTATCAAGCTACACAGACCCATTTATATGTGTAGATCAAATGCCTAACTTGCTTGAAACATCTGGAGCTAAGATAGAACATCCATTTCTACTGCAACAGTATCTTCTGATGTTATTTACTTTTACTGTAATCTGGTCCTTATTTGAAGATTAATGAAACTATTATCAGTAACCATTCTTAGCAATTCCAGAAGAACCATTGGCCTGATCCAATGGGTTCTTCTTATCTTTTTACTGTATTATCTGTCACAGCACTAATGAAAACTGCCCACAGCAGGAAAAGATGTTAGCTTTTCATCACCTTTCAAAAGAAAGTATTGAAATGAAAATTCTAAGAAACTGGAGAATGTTTTCAGTAAAGATTTAGATTCATTTTACCTGTTCTCACCATGAGTAACATTCAGAACTTACCAACTCCAGAATAGGTTTGCTGATAATTTTATTGATTTATAAAAGCATTTGCAAACAGACATTGCATGAAAAATATAAAGGCAGTGTACAAAAATATTGTTGAGTTTTGGTGGGAGGGGGGTAGGCTATATGCCAGAGTCCGTCCTACTTCCTGGATCCCGCAATGATTCACTTGTTGGAATAACCAGGCCTGGTGCCTGGCAACTTAAGTATGTGCTGCTATGGTAACAAAGGAAGTGGCTCTGTGTCAGAGGCCAAATGGGTGGGGGCCCCTACTTCAATGGTCTGTTAGTTAGAAAGCTTCTCAGCAGTGCCTCTCTTTTTTTAAGGAAAAAGGGTGCCAGTACTCACCATGAAGTTGTTACAGCATGTGCCACACTTTTAACATCTGGAGACGAAAAAGGCACCGGTACTGCATACCCTTGAGTACCCCCAGGGGAAAAAAGCACTGCTTCTCAGTCTCCTGATGTAGTAAACAACTTTTTGAGAACATCAGTCCGCCATGCTGTGAGCCTCTCCATCGTAGGCTCAGGTTGTATATATTTCTAAATAAACCATATATACTGAAGTCACTACAGTCTCTGCTGTCCCTCATTCCAAAGAAAACCTGCGCCCCAGGTAAGCACCTGGAATCTCACACTGCTAGGAGATTGGGATGGCGTGCAACAATAAGCCCTACTAAACACAATGGCACTTACTTCTGAGTAAACCTGAATAGCATGACACTGTTGTGGTCTTCAATACTTTCAGCAAATGCTCACTACCTGTCCTCAAGGAGAAAACACTCACCTTGGGAATCAAGAAGGAAGAAAGGGAATTACAGGTTCAGTTCATAGCATCTCCAGGTAGACCCTAAGAAAGGGCTCTGTTTGAAACTCTATTGCCAGTCAGTGTCAATAATACTAAGTGACCTGGGAAGACAGGAGTGCCTGGCGTGCTCTGGTCCATGGGGTCACGAAGAGTCGGACACGACTAAACGACTAAACAAGTGACCTGGACCAATAGTCTGACTCAGTATAAGACAACTTCCTACAGTCCTACGGCAGGACAGCAGCTCTCCTGAACATGACACTCAAGGGTGTGATAGAAGGCACAGAGCTCAGGGCTCGAGGGAGCAGAATCGAGGGAGGAAGCTTCCAAGAGGGACTATGCTGCCTTTAAACTGCTTTTTAATTTGAGCAGGGGTGCTCCTTGCTGCAAGTGCTCACATCCCTATTTGGCACCAGTTGTACATCTCTGAAGAGACACTTCTACAAGATGCTCCCCCACCCCTTTCTGCCAGCTGTCTAACTTCTGATCAAGGCCCCTGAAGATGAGCTCATTACTTGGGCAGGTTTGCATGGGAGTAAGCTTCTGAAAACTGAATTTCAAGCCATTATGCAGGGTGTGGAGGGAAGGGATCCCCCCCTACTTTCTCTAAAATAATAACATTCAACTTCTACTCCAAAAGTTCTCCTAAATCTGTGCCATGGCCACCATCCCTTACTCCCTCTAGACACTTAACTTACCAATAACCTGGTGACAACAGAGTACAGGTGCGGTATAAAGGCAATTAGCTAATGCAGAGTTTGGAGAAACTAAAAGATAAAGTGCGAGATTGGTTACATTATGCTCAGATTAAAGAGGCTTTTAAATTGGATAAAAAGTTAGGATTCCAGGTGGAAAAATCGAAATTGGAAACAGAACTGTTAGAACCTAAGACTAAATTACTTTCAAGAATGTATAACTTGCTGCTGAGGTGGAATACACAGGATGAAACGGTTAAATCAGCTATGATAAAGTGGGCACAGGATATTGGGTATAATATCATGTTTGCTGACTGGGAAAGGTTATGGACCACCGGTATGAAGTTTACGGCATGTAATGCCTTGAAAGAAAACATTATGAAAATGATATATAGGTGGTACATGACCCCAGTCAAGCTAGCAAAAATATATCACCTGTCAGACAATAAGTGTTGGAAATGTAAGGAAACTGAAGGAACGTTCTTCCACCTCTGGTGGACTTGCCCCAAGGTTAAGGCCTTCTGGGAAATGATTTATAATGAGCTGAAAAAGGTATTTAAGTATACCTTTCCTAAGAAACCAGAGGCCCTCCTTTTGGGCATTGTTGGCCAGAGGGTGTTAAAGAATGATCGAACATTATTTATGTATGCAACAACAGCAGCAAGGATACTTGTCGCCAAATATTGGAAAACTCAAGATTTGCCCACGCTGGAAGAATGGCAGATGCAACTGATGGACTATATGGAATTGGCAGAGATGACCGGCAGAATCCGAGACCTGGGAGAGGAAGCAGTGGAAGAGGACTGGAAGAAATTTAAGGACTATCTACAAAAACACTGTAAACTATATGAGTGTTA
Source organism: Podarcis erhardii (assembly GCF_964252035.2). Classification (NCBI taxonomy): domain Eukaryota; kingdom Metazoa; phylum Chordata; class Lepidosauria; order Squamata; family Lacertidae; genus Podarcis; species Podarcis erhardii. Next base: position 73,273,665 of record NC_138497.1, on the reverse strand, counting down.
AGAAGGATGAGAGATTTGAAAACAACAGGGCGCCATAAAGTTAGTTGAAAAGATTATGAGAATGAGTGAATTTTATGAGAAAAATAAATTTTGAATAAATATCATGTCAAAATTAGGTATTTAAGACTTAGATAAAAATATTCAAAGTTAGGGACAAAATATTGGAAATGTGTACAATAAGAATGGAAATAAGGTGATAAGTTGCTGGCTAAAGTTTTATAAATTTGGAACGCAGGAGCGAGAGATGTGAGGAAGTCCAAAAATGAAGAAAAGATGGTTATTACAAGATGTCAGATTTTATGTATGTTTCTTTTTTGTCTGTTTTCTGTTTCTTCTGTTTTTTTCTTTATTGTATTAACAAAACTCTTAATAAAAATTTAAAAAAAATAAAAATAAAGGCAATTAGCTATTATATTAAGCAAATATACCAACATTTGTTTGTTTCAATATTATCGACAAGGTTACCTAGTTACTTCAACATAGTAATACGGGTTGCCCCTTTTCTTTCCATCCCAGTTAAGCCTTAACTAATGAGGTCACTGCTAGAAGCCTTTTCTATCAGACATAGAAACACAAAAGCTGCCTTACACTAAGATAGACAACTGGTCTACCCAGCTCAATATTGTCTACACTGACTGGCAGCAGCTCTTCAGGGTTTCAGGCAGGAGTGCCTCCCAACCCTACTTGAGAGATGTTGGGAACTGAATCTGGGGCCTTCTGCAAGCAAGGTCTGCACTTGAGCTATGGCCCTTCTTTTACCATTTTTTTTAAATATATAAGATATTTATTGAAATTTTTAGGAATACAAAAAGGAAAATAAAGAAAAACATCCTTTTAAACAAGAAAGGATAAAATGCAAAAAATAAAAAAGAACAATCAAAAGGAAAAAACAAAGAATTGAAATCCGTTAAAATAATAATAATAATAATAAAAGATACAGCAAATCTTTCCATTACTTTCCTTTCATTGGCTTATTTTCCTGACCTCCTCACACCTCCCTTTTTTGTATTCTAAGTCAATTATCCATTTCAGCAAATCCTTTCCCTCTTTTCAAGTTTTTTTCCTGAAAATTTATCTTGGTATTAATATAAGTTTGCTTTCCCTCCTTTCAGCAATTAACAGTCTATTTTTCTTAAATCTTTGTTACATTTCTGCTAAAATCACATAAATTCATTCCAACATCATTCTAACATTCATTAATCTTACTATACTTCTGTAAATAATCTTTAAATTTCTTCCAATCTTCCTCCACCGACTCTTCTCCCTGGTCTCGGATTCTGCCAGTCATTTCCGCCAGTTCCATATAGTCCATCACCTTCATCTGCCATTCTTCCAGGGTGGGTAGATCTTGTGTCTTCCAATGCTTTGCAATAAGTATTCTTGCTGCTGTTGTAGCGTACATAAAGAAAGTTCTGTCCTTCTTTGGCACCAATTGGCCGACCATGGCCAGGAGAAAGGCCTCTGGTTTCTTCAGGAAGGTATATTTAAATACCTTTTTCATTTCATTATAGATCATCTCCCAGAAAGCCTTAATCCTTGGGCATGTCCACCAAAGGTGAAAGAATGTACCTTCAGTCTCTTTACATTTCCAACATTTATTATCGGGCAAGTGATATATTTTCGCAAGCTTGACTGGTGTCATGTACCACCTGTATATCATTTTCATTATATTCTCTCTTAAGGCATTACATGCCGTGAACTTCATACCTGTGGTCCATAACTGTTCCCAGTCAGCCATCATAATGTTGTGTCCAACATCTTGTGCCCATTTAATCATAACAGATTTCACCGTTTCATCCTGAGTATTCCATTTCAACAGCAAGTTATACATTCTTGACAAATTCTTGGTTTTGGAGTCTAACAGTTCTGTTTCTAATTTTGATTTTTCCACCTGGAAGCCAATTTTTTTATCCAAATTATATGCTTCCATTATTTGATAATAGTGAAGCCAATCTCGCACTCTATTTTTTAATTTTTCAAAACTCTGCAGTTTTACTCTGTCTCCCTCTTGTTCCAAAATTTCCCAATATTTCGGCCATTTAGCCTCCATATTGAGCTTTTTCTGCGCCTTCGCTTCCATTGGTGACAACCACCTTGGGGTTTTATTCTCAAGCAAATCCTTATATCTTATCCAAACATTAAACAGTGCTTTTCTGACAATATAGTTTTTAAACGCTTTATGTGCTTTGACCTTATCATACCACAGATATGCATGCCACCCAAAAACATTATTAAAACCTTCTAAATCAGTGTTCTCAAGAAGCATCCATTCTCTCAGCCAGCAAAAAGCAGCTGATTCATAATAAAGTTTTAAGTCTGGCAGAGCAAATCCACCTCTATCTTTAGCATCAGTTAGTATCTTAAATTTTATTCGAGGTTCCTTGCCCTGCCAGACAAATCTAGAGATATCTCTCTGCCACTTCTTGAAAAACTCCATTTTATCTAATATTTGCAGTGTTTGAAACAAAAACAACATCCTTGGCAATACATTCATCTTTATCACAGCAATTCGACCTAGCAATGATAACTTCAGATTTGACCATATTTCTAAATCCTTTTTCACTTCCATGCCCTTCTTTTACCATTGACCTAGGTCCTTTACTGATTTATTTAAGTGCAACTCTATTTTGACTCCTTCCTGTCCTGCTCAATGGCAACTCCTGAACTTGCTTTGCTGGCCAGTGCTCAGCTAGATATATCCACCAATTAAAATATGCTTACCATCAGTCCCTCTTTTGTGTACTGAAAATTCTACCACCATCCTGTTACAGCTTATCACTGAACCAGAGTGGAGATTTTCAACATCATCATCACCCATACATTATATTATGCTATACAGTATTTCATTATATTACATAATATACATTACAACCTCATTAAGCAGGCTTTCTTCACATAGGGCTTCAAAGCAGGGGTGCCAACTTGAATAAAATCTTGTGAGAGCCCAGGTAAGCCCCGCCCTACATAATCAATCACATGACGCAGTGCACATACACCATTTGAATGGGAATGCCCATCAATTTTGTGGGGGTCCACAAAATAGGATCGACAGGACCCACACACCTCATGGAAGCAAGCAGGGGATGTATGAAAGAAGCCTGCAGTAGATTTTTCCTGTGGTTCTTTTTGTATATTCATTGTCTTTAGACAATGATTTCTCAAAGTTCTAAATCAAAGGTTTTATCCAAGTATTCATCATTTGCATCTACATAAACTACACATCTGATTTTATATTTTTTCTTATCTTTTTCGGTTGTAATGATCACATACGAAATAAAACCAGATCCATCGCCACAGTTTTCATTCTGTATTTTATCATCAACTGGATATACTCCGTTAAACCAGCAAACAATGGCATCCTCTGCTCTTATTCCAGGTACAAAACAGCGAAGAGTCACCTCGCCTGCCTTTGGGTTGCTGGTGACACATTCTATCTTCATAGGCTGAGCTGGTTCTTCAATGGGGGGCTTAGGATCTAGAGAGAGGGAATAGGAAATTGAATAGGAAACTGCTCTTGAAGTACATACCTGAAAGAGGCATCTCGCTAACATTAAGCATCCCTTTACAGATAGGTAGCCGTGTTGGTCTGCCATAGTCAAAACAAAACAAATTCCTTCCAGTAGCACCTTAAAGACCAACTAAGTCAGTTCTTGGTATGAGCTTTCGTGTGCATGCACACTTCTTCAGATACTTCTTCAGATTAAGCATCCCTGATTGTGATGTTCAGTTTCCAATCATTTGCATATTTTCCTCAAGTCAGATAATTTGAACTTTCTGTTCACATTGCATTATGTCTGTTCCCTACCCAACCGCTGCTTAGTGCTGTGAATGGAAGCTACATTCAAGACATTGGCAATTAAGGGCAGAGGAATAAAAAGGAATAGCAAGGCACTGGGGAACTAGAGTGGTTGTAAGAATAACTGACAGCAGTGGAGTGTAATGGATTGCTGGCTGGAGTCAAAGTAAGTGACAGCTGTTGAGAATCTGTTGAGGATGGAAGATGAAGAACTGAACCAGGACAGGAAAGCAAGGGCAAATGAGATGGAGAGAATAAACACCTAGGTAAAAGGATAGCTGGAAAGAGGGCAGTTATGCCAAGTCAGGATATTAAAACTCTTACTATTAGGGATGTCAGGTCCCTAAATAAATACAAGGTTACAGTTTTATCTTCAAGCCCTAATCTGTAGTTTTGTCTGGATGGACTTTCATCTGTTCAGTTAAGCATATATGAATGTCTTTCATATGTCTTCAGTATCTTTTATAGGTTGCTAGAGACTCAGTTATTAAGATATTAATGTTGGCATATAAATTCATAAACTACTTGTTTTAAAACTAATGTTTCACATAGTTGTTTGGTCAAACCTGTTATTGTTTTATTCTTTTTATGATTTTTAAAAACTATCCAGTGGTATATAAATATATTGTCATACATTAAGCAGAATAGGAATGGCGTAAATAGAAGCATGACATGAGGAACTCCTCTGCACCCTTTCCTGTTTCCTTGTGCATTTCAGAGGGCTGAGAGGAGTGGTCACTGTGGCCACAAATAGTGGCAGGCTTTTATGCCAGAAGAAAGTTTGCAGATCCCTGCGTACAAGTTTTACAGAATGGACTAAGTTGATCTTTCAGATCATCCCTTATGAAAATAATGTGCACGTTTAGTGTAACTTAATGGTCTGGTTGAGATGTAATGATCTCACTTTAATAAATAATGGTTTATAAGGCAGAGTAAAGATTGTCCAAGTGCTCTCTTCTCCCACTGCCTCCTCCAAGAAACATCTAAACAGTTTTCTGATTTTAACTGGGACTACAAACTAGGATATGAAACCACTGAGTCAATGTGTCATGTACCTGCATTTTACCTACACGTGAGGTGCAATACTCACCGTGGTTTTCACTCACTGTAGACATGCTGTCAAGGCTATCAGAGTCATCTTGTTTAAAAGAAGAAATAACATATTAGGCCTTGGGCAAGCATCATGTCACGTAACAGAAATACTTACAGCAAAAATGCTACTCAACTGAATCAACACGCTTTCAACTGCAATTAGCCAACTGTCTTCCAAGGGTAGTATTTGGGGGGGTTGCGGTGGGGGGAGATACAGTCAGAGCAATATTCATGGAAAATTTCAAAATCTAGTTCTCTGATGAATTCAAGACAAAATTTCTAAAACCAGGTGTGTTGTAAGAGCATTATGTTGATTTTTTTTTTTTTTTAAATATTTTTATTAGTTTTACAGAATAAAAAAGAACAAAGAATAAAATACAAGAGTTTCATAAATCATATTTCTTTTACAGAATCCTTTGGACTTCCCCACATCTTCCCGAATCTGCATTATTTATAATACCAACTTCAGCATTTTGTTATCTTATTTCATCACTTATTGTATCTTTCATTTTGTCATATTACCCATTTCAATATATTTGTAACCCAATATTCATGATACAAAGTCTTCAGCTATTTATTATCTTATTTCATTACTTATTGTATCTTTCAGTTCATTATTGTGTCTTTCAATTCATTACTTATTGTATCTTTCAATTTCATGTTACCAAAGTCAAAGTTATTGTAACCATGATCTTATATATTGTAATTAAAACATAATGCAATAAAGATTTTTCTTAATTTCACCTCTCTTTTCTTGTGCCTTATTTTTCATTTCACCTAATTACCATTGCTGGGGCTAATATTTCCTAAAAAGTGCATTTTCTTAACATTCATACAGCTTATAGTATTTTTGTAAATAGTCCTTAAATTTTTTCCAGTCCTCTTCCATTTTTTCTTCTCCCAAGTCTCGGATTCTGCCAGTCATTTCCGCCAGTTCCATATAGTCCATCAACTGCGTCTGCCATTCCTCCAGTGTGGGTAAATCTTGTGTCTTCCAACACTTTGCGATGAGAATTCTTGCTGCTGTTGTGGCATACATAAAAAAAGTTCTATCCTTCTTTAGCACATTCTGGTCTACAATGCCCAGAAGGAAGGCCTCCGGTTTCTTAGGCAAGGTATATCTAAATACCTTTTTTAACTCATTATAGATCATTTCCCAAAAGGCCTTCACTTTCGGACATGTCCACCAGAGATGAAAGAACGTCCCTTCCGCCTCTTTACACTTCCAGCATTTATTATCAGACAGGTGATATATCTTAGCAAGCTTGACTGGGGTCATGTACCACCGGTATATCATTTTCATAATATTTTCTTTCAGGGCACTACATGCCGTGAATTTCAATCCGGTGGTCCATAGCCTTTCCCAGTCCTCAAACATAATGTTATGTCCAATATCCTGTGCCCACTTTATCATGGCGGATTTGACTGTCTCATCCTGTGTATTCCATTTAAGCAGCAAGTTATACATTCTTGAAAGTAATTTGTCTTTAGGTTCTAACAATTCTGTCTCTAATTTCGATTTTTCCACCTGAAACCCAACCTTTTTATCTGTTTTGAAAATTTCCCGAATTTGAGCATAATGCAACCAGTCTCGCACCTTGCTTTTTACATTTTCAAAACTCTGCAGCTTCCAATTGTCACCATCTTTTTCAATTAATTCCCAATATTTTGGCCAGTAGGCCTCCATGTTAAGTCTCTTACGTGCCTTGGCCTCTGCCGGTGAAAGCCACCTTGGTGTTTTGCTCTCCAATAAGTCTTTATATTTTGTCCAGACCATAAAAATTGCTCTTCTAACAATATGATTTTTGAACATTTTATGAACTTTAACCTTGTCGTACCACAAATACGCATGCCACCCAAAAGCGTTATCAAACCCTTCCAGATCTAGGACATCAGTGTTCTCTAACAAAAACCAATCTTTCATCCAGCAGAAGGCTGTAGATTCGTAATATAACCTCAAGTCTGGCAGGGCAAATCCCCCCCTTTCTTTCGCATCTGTTAGTATTTTAAACTTAATTCGGGGCTTTTTGCCCTGCCAAACGAACTTAGAGATATCCTTCTGCCACTTTCCAAAACATACCACTTTGTCCACAATCTGCAGGGTCTGAAACAAGAATAACATTTTCGGCAAAACATTCATCTTTATAGCTGCTATTCGGCCTAACAAGGAAAGTTTTAGTCTTGTCCAAGTTTCCAAATCCCTTTTGATTTCTGACCAGCATTTCTCATAGTTGTCCTTAAACAAATTCAAGTTTTTAGAAGTCAAGTACACCCCTAGGTATTTTACCTTTTTAACCACATTTAATCCTGTCTCTTTCAAAAACTCATCTGCTTCTGTAGACGTTAGGTTCTTTGCTAAGACCTTAGTCTTTTGCTTGTTCAACTTAAATCCCGCCACCCGACCATAATCAGAAATTAAGTCCAAAACTCTTTTTGTGCTAGAAACTGGCTCCTGTAATGTTAATACCAAATCATCTGCAAATGCTTTCAATTTATATTGTTTCACTCCAACCTCAATGCCCCGAACTGACCGGTCCCTTCTAATCATATTCAAAAGCACCTCCAGGACCGAGATAAACAATAATGGGGATAGAGGGCACCCTTGTCGTGTCCCTTTTTCAATATTGAATTCCTCCGTCACCACATTGTTTACTATCAATTTAGCTTTTTGATCTGAATATATTGCTTCTATGCCATTTTCAAACCCCCGTCCCACTCCCATCCCTTCCAAATTTTTCTTCATGAACATCCAGGAAATATTGTCAAAGGCTTTCTCCGCATCAATAAAAATTAGTACCGCTCTAGTATTAATATTTGTTTGTAAGAGTTCCAAAATGTCAATAATGTTTCTCGTATTGTCAAACAAATGCCTACCCGGGAGAAAGCCTGCTTGATCTTTGTGAATCACTTCGTTCAGTACTTTTTTAAATCTATTTGCCAAAATATCTGCAAAAATTTTGTAATCCACATTTAGGAGTGAGATGGGACGGTAGTTCTTAAGTTGAGTCTTTTCAGTTTCTGTTTTAGGAATCAATGTGATGAAAGCTTCTTTCCACGTTTCTGGTGCCTTCTTACCCTCCATGATCTGGTTACATACCTCCATCAAGGGTTGTATCAAATAGTCCTTCAAAACCTTATAATATTTGGAGGTAAGTCCATCAGGGCCTGGAGATTTGCCTAATTGGAGGTTCTGTATGGCACTCTCGATTTCCTGCTGTGAAACTTTAACATTCAGGGTTGTTCTCATTTCCTGGGAAATTTTTTGTAATCCGTTAGTTTTGATAAATTGATCTATCTCAGATTCTTTCTGCGGCCCTTGTGCATACAGATCTTTGAAATATCTCTGGAAATATTTCCTAATTTCTTCAGGCTTCTGAACCATTCTTCCTTCAATCTCTAGATTTGTAACTGTATTTAGTTTTTGTCTTTTTTTCAACTGCCATGCTAGCAGTTTCCCACACTTGTTTGCTGACTCGAAAGATCTTTGTCTCATTTGTTTAATTTTCCACTCCACTTCTTGGTTTATCAGTTTCATGTATTGGGCCTGGAAAAATTTCACTTCTCTCAGCACTTCCTTAGACTTGGGCCTGGATCTTAATTTCCTTTCACCCTCACTTATTCTCTCCAGTATCTTCTGCTTCTTTTCATTCCAGAGTCTTTTCTTTACAGTGTTTTGTTGTATTAGAAACCCTCTCATCACCGCTTTACTTGCGTCCCAGATTGTTCTTTTTTCCACCGTAGTGTTTACGTTTGTCTCAAAGTAATCTTTTAAAGTTTTTTGGGCCTTCTTCACAATTTCCTGATCTCTGAATAAAGTGTCATTCATTTTCCATCGGAAGGATCCGGTTATGTTTAGTCTCAATTCCATTTTCAAAGCATTATGGTCGGAGCAAGTTTTTGGGCAGATTTCCACTTTTCTAGTTTTAGGTGCCAGTCCTTTAGTTATCCATATTTGGTCGATTCGTGTCCATGACTGATGAGCTTCAGAAAAGAAAGTTCCTTCTTTTCCTAGGGGGTTCTTGACTCTCCATATATCAATCAAATCCATATTGTCTGTCATTTCAAAAAAAGTTTTAGGTAGTCTGCCTTCTTTTGTTATATTTACACTCTGCGACTTATCCATATTTACAGAGACAACCCCATTCATATCTCCCAACATAATGATGTTGTTATAGTCTAGATAGTCCAGTAAAGTCTCATGCAGCTTCTTAAAAAATTCCGATTTTCCATCATTTGGTGCATAGATTCCTAATATCAAAAATTTTTCTCCATGTGTATAGATTTCAATGGCCAAAACTCTGCCTTGTTCATCTTTAAATAGAAATTTCGGTGACAGGCTCTCCTTTGCATAGATCACTACTCCTCTTTTCTTAACTCTGTCCGAAGAAATAAATTCTTGGCCTAACCTTTTATTAATTAGCACTTTCCGATGAAGCCTTGTCACATGTGTTTCTTGCAGGCAAATAATGTCCAATTGTTCTTTCTTCAATATATGAAATACTTTCCTTCTTTTTTCTGGAGAATTTCCGCCATTTATATTCCAACTAAGAAGTTGCAGAGACATCCTGAATCAATTTATAGGCCTTACAATGGGGTGTCTAGGTCCCCCGTTCCCGGCGGTGGCAGTGATGGTCCAGCTCCAGGCTGTTTGGTTTCTGGTGGTGGGGGTGGCCAAGACGCAACTGCTCCTTTCTGGAGGTCTTCCCCGTTGTCGTGAAGAAACTTCTGCTGGTCCTCTGGTGTTCTGATTCTTATTTTCTTTCCTTTATAGCTGAATGATAGTCCTTGCGGGAACTCCCACCTATAAGGGATTGTGTTGTTTCTCAACAGCTTTGCCAGTTCTAAGTATGAGGCTCTAAGATCCAATAACAATTTGGGTATGTCTCTGTAAATTTCAGCCTTTTTACCTTCTATCTCTAGAGATTTTTTGAAATGTAGGCCTAGTATCTTGTCTCTTTCTTCCCTTGATCTCAAAATGACCAAACAGTCTCTGGACTTGTCTTTCTTCACCGATCTGCCCAGTCTAAATGCAGTCACAATTTTAAAGTCTTTCTCCTCTTCTATTCCCCAAAATTTGGAGAATAAAAGTGTCAAGAATCCCTCCAAATTACCTTCCTCCAATTCTGGGACAGCTCTCAACCTAAGGTTATTCTCCTTGTTTCTCAATTCCACCATCGACAGGTAGGCCTGTTGTTCCCCTACCTGTCTTTGCAGAGGCTTGATTTCACCTTTAATCTCATCAACTTTTTTGCTTGCTTGCTCCGCTTTTTGATAGGCTTCCACAGCTAATTTATGGTTTTCAGCTGTAGCTCCTTGTAGATTCTCAATTGCCTGTGTATTCTGAGAGACCTTTTCAGATAATGCACCAATAGTAGTTGTTGCTTGGTCTATTTTTAGTGATTGATTGTCCACTTTTTGATTTAAAATTGCTAATTGTTCTAAAATTTGTTTCAAAACTGTGTCAGATCCTCCTGTTGCCATGTCCTCTTCAGCAGGCTGTTCAGCCTCCACCTCCTGTGCTGTCAGGACGGTTGGAACAGATGATCTGCGATGATGAGCTAAAGTTGTTTGGACAAGTTGCACAGGCTTCCTTTCTTTTTCTTTCTCTTTTTCTCTTTCTTTAGCTTTGGCTGCTCTTGTTTTCCCTGTGCCACTCATTCCACACCTGCCTCTTGTTCAAGGTCAAATTATCCTTTATTCCATGAGAAAGCAAGTCCAGAGTACAAACAATTAAACCACAGAAATTCCAAACAAAGTATGTTTCCCAGGCCTCTGTAACTCCACAATCCTCTAGGGGGAGTATCTTAAAGTTTCAGGGAAGGAGAGGATTTTTCCGCCATTTAAAGTTTCTATAATCTCTTTTTTAATTTGTAATTCCAAGACAATAAGGAAGGTTCGCAGAGTCCTCTACTTTTTAAACTAAAGCCGCTAGGAGCCAGATTGGTAATTGCAACAATGTTTTAAACATTTAAAGTCTCAATATATGTAGCAGCTTAAAATCTTGTTACTGTAGTCCGCAGTTTGACAGCTCAGTTACGCACTGACAGCCCGACGACTTGCGTTCTTGAAACAAAGTCCCAAATACAAGTCCCATAAGCAGAAATAAAATCTCTCTTGGTCTTTTAAATAAGAGGACTGCAAATTCTGTAAATGCACAATAGTTCCACTTTACAAAGCTCCCATTAAGCGCCTCAGCGCTCCTCTGTGCCTTTGCTTTGATCTTGTAAGCAGTATCGGGAGACGGACTTCCTTTTACTCGTCACCCGGTTTCAAACCCGAAAAAAAGATATTTTAGGTCCAAATTGTAGTTCACTTTACTCACGGGTATGTTACTTGCCAAATTGATGTTCACAGGAAGAAAGGTCGGCGCTCATCAGCAGCAGCTGCGCGGCTTCGCCTCCCGCAGAAAGAGCGATGAACTCACAGCGCCGCTCCCCCTTTCGCGCTCCGGAGCCCCTTACGGGGTCCCTTCCACACTTCTGGGGGAGTTCCTGGCGCCCGCCGAGTCCCACGGCCACGGGCTCCCTCTGCCCGTGGTTTTTCCTAACGGGTCGTCGCTATGCCGCAGCGAACGACCCTTTCCTGCGGAGCCCCTCTTCAGACAGTGAAGAGGACCGCCATCGCCGTTTCGCGCCGCCTCCGGAAGCTATGTTGATTTTTGTATTCATAACAACCAGATACACTTGTCTTCTGAAGCATATTATTAAATATGAGAAAATCATAAGCCATCCCTGAAGAGCGCTGCTGAATTTCTAGATGACCTGCTACAATGAAAACAAACTGAAAGCATGTATCACTGTCTTCATTTTTTCCAGTTTATTATATTATTTAAAAGCATCTACCACAAATAAAATTACAGCTGACATTCATCACAACACTACTACTTACACTGGACGGAAACAGGAATGGTTCAGGATGTTTTCATGCCGATTCATTCTACAATCTTGCCCTCTAACAGCACAATTTACAACGGCTTTTCTCCATGCATATCAATGTAGACAGCTAGGCCCCAGCAAAAGCCAAACATATGTGGGAACTAGATGCCCATGGGCCTCAGAATCACCAAAACTACTGACCTGACTAGTTACAAAACATCCTGGCAAGCAACAAAGCAGAACCTACATTGTTGTACAGACCATGGGCTGTGTTGATTCAGCTCCCAAGTACATCTGAGGTTTGTTACAATCCAATGGTCCATATTGGCAAGCAAAGTTAGGTTTGCACTAACTCAGTAAGGCTCTTATGTAGATTACATATTTTATTACTGGCCACTATGTTAGCAGCACCTTTTTTAAAAAATAGAACTAACCCTGCTTACATCAAGCCCTCTTCCTGTGCATAAAGCAAGAGTGTCAGTGTTTATCACTGAGAGCTGGAGAAAAAAATCTCAAACTACTATCTCAGGTGGTGTGTAATTTGGATGGGAAAAGAGCCAATGCATTGCAACACAATGCGCTAGAGTGAGGAGAAATTGGAGAACACTTTTTAAAAGCAGCTGTAAGTGTTCTTGCCCTTTGAGTCATAAGTGCTTCTGCTCTTTGAGTCACTCCAGTGTTCAAAGACTTAACATAAAATCTAAGTTAAATACCCCTCTTCCCAATGATTGGGGAATTCCATCACATGTCACCAGTAATATCATAGGTACCCAAAAGACTACAAAGTCACCTTTCAGCATGACCAAGGGTATATCTACACACGGGGGGGGGGGGGAACGCTATAATTAAATTGTTATAACAAAAGAAAAAACTCTACATAAAACACATAGAAAAGTTTTGTGCTCTACAGTACCACCTGGTGTTGCATGTTTATAATGCATTTAAAACACTCTTGTTTTTTTACTAATGTAGCTAAGTCCTAAGTAACGGAAGTGCTTAATTGAGAAGAGGAATCACCTTTTCCCCCATTAGCAGTGTTTTGGGAGGGATATGTCTGAATCCCTTACATAAATTCTGTACATTCTGCGCTGAAAACATTAAAAAAAAAAGTTCTTACCTTTCCCTTCCCACACAAAGCTTGTTTCTTTAAAATCCTGTGTCGCTTGGTGAAAAACTTCACATCTGATTGTCTTTTTGGAGTCTTTTCCTTTTGGACTAAACTGTAATTTGCTTACAAAATAACCTAACTTGTTTTCTCCAATCTGAATGTTCCTGGGGTTGTCTTCAGATATTTTTTCCCATTCTTCATACCATGTCACTTTTATGTTGCAAGGTGCAAAATTTGATATGACAGTTTCCAAAGAGATGCTCTCGCTGTTTTGCATTGGTGTTGCCTTTATTTCAGACATCTCAGGGCGGTGAACTAAATGGGGAGGAAAGGAAAGGATGTACTTGAAGTGACAATACAAGACAACAGGAACATAAAAATATGCCTTATACCAAGTCAGTCCATTAATCCATCTAGTTCAGTGTTATTTACAGTGTCTGCCAGCAGCTCTGCACAGTTTTAAGCAGGGGATATTTCCAGCCCTGCCTGGAAATGCTAGGGGCTAAACCTAGGATATTCTACTGCCCTTCCCCAATGTGAATCTATTCTATAACATTCCTCTAAAAAAATACAGGGATTTTATGAAGGATTTAAATGTGTCATTGTTTAAATCACACTTCAGATCAGCAGGGTTGCAAGGATATTCATCTTCAATGAATATAGATCCGAGAATATGGTTTTTGATTTTCAAAAAACTTGGGGTGAACTAGTAACATCAGTGCCTATGTGTGAACATATGTTGGGGGTTTTTTAGTTTTTATTAGATTTACCTGATTTTTCTACCAGGGAATCTTCAGAACTACTAAATGCAAGTCTGCAAGGAAGTTTGGACTTTCAAAAAACAAACAAAACTGGCAGATATTAGGGACACATGACTGCTAGTAGAGACATAGCTATACGGTACACCTATCAGAGTACACAAACATGTCAAACCTCCCTTGTTGCAAAGGGAACTGTTTCATATCATAATACTACATTGATCCTCAATTTAATATACATTTTATTTTATGTAAATCACTTAGACATTTTTACAATCCCTTAACGACATTTTTAAAATTAAGTGGTTTTCAAATTTTGTTAAATAAACAAGCTCAAATTGCCATTTGCCAAAAGTTGAAAGATCCCAAAGGATTTTCAGTACATACCTGGGAGCTTTAGATACACATCTCTAATAATTGGCTTTTTCAGGTCGCCATATGTCACACTGAAAATAATGAACTTATTATGATCCAAAGCAGTTGGTATCAGCTGGAGCTCAGAAGACAACTTCAAGCAGCCATTTGAGTCTTTGACTGGCCCCTCTGTGACCACACCTTTACTTATTTCAATACCCCCATCAAGCCATTGAATATTTATGTCACTAAGAAAGAAATCTGTGACTTTACAGGTTAGAGACAATGTAGTTCCATATTTAGGATAATTTGGTTCACACGTAATATCTGTAACTTTGGGGTAACCTAAAAAATGCAGATGCAGAGAAAACAAACAATTGAAAATATTAGTTTAAATTCAAATAATGCTAGTACATCTGGTATTGCAAAACAGTAAATCAGAAGTGACAAATGGCAGATGGGGTGTCACATTAGTATGTTACAGCAAAAGCTAGCCTAGTGTCACTTTATAACACATATCATGGCATAAACTTTCATGGACTACAGGCTACTTCCAGTGGCGTAGCGTGGGTTATCAGCACCCGGGGCAAGGCAAGTAATTTGCGCCCCCTAACCCATGGATTTGCGCCCCCTAACCCGTGGATTTGCGCCCCCTAACCTGTGGATTTCCCTAACCCCCAGATGTTGCGCCCGGTGCGGCCGGCCCCCCCTGCACCCCCCACGCTACGCCACTGGCTACTTCATACGATGCATGAACTCCTATCCTCAGTGGATACACACATGGATATATACACACGGTCTCTCTCAAAAAGAGTTAGGTTTGGAAAAATTACAGTTGCTTATCCTTTCACTCTCACTACAACCCTGGTTGAAATTAGAAGACAGAATGAGCAATTAACACCAGTCTTGTCAAAACTACCAAGTTTGCCTAGTTTAGATGTTATGGCTTCTCCCAGTGAACTCTGGGAGTCAGATCTTTTGTAAAATCAGAGCAATCTCACAAAACTACAAATTAAAAGCTTTGCAGATTTAATTACCGTATTTTTCGCCCCATAGGACGCACCGGCCCATAGGACGCACCAAGTTTTTTGGGGGGGAAATAAAGGAAAATAATTTTATTTCCCCCCAGGCGCTTGTGGGGCCGGCAGCGGGGAGAGGCGCTCTTCTCCCCGCAGCCCGCCTTCAGATCAGGTCCGGGGACAGCGGGAAGATGCGCTGCACCTCCCAGCTGTCCCCGGAGCTTGCTTTTTTGGGGGGGGGAATGAATAAAAAAAATTATCCCCCCCCCCCCAGCCGCAGCTGCCGCCCCAAGCCTTGCGCACACCTGCCCGAAGCACGGGGCACCCTCCGGAGGGCTCCACGTGCTTCAGGCTGCAGGCTGCCGCCCCAAGCCTCGCACGCTCGGCAGGACCTCCCGCCGGGCTCGCAAGGCTTGTGGACACTCACCGGGGCTGCAGGCTGCTGCCCGCAAGCCTTGTGAGCCCGCGGGAACTCCCACCAGGCTTGCAAGGCTTGCGGATAGCTTCCTGAAGCCTGGAGAGTGAGAGGGGTTGGTGTGCACAGATGCCTCTCGCTCTCTAGGCTTCAGCGAAAGCCAGCATTCGCCCCATAGGACGCACACACATTTCCCCTTCATTTTTGGAGGGGGAAAAGTGCGTCCTATAGGGCGAAAAATACGGTAGTTCAAATCCACACAATACGGTATATGGAGAAATGATAAGACTATGCATATAATGGCAGGAGAGCCTTGGCAGTCTGTAACATATTCTAACGTATATGACACCCACATATATATTATTTGTTATTAAATGCATATGATTAAACATGGCTGTGTTTTATTCTGGTTGGAATGCAAAGTGTGCCATCTTTGACCTTCTGGACTGAAACAGATGAGAGCTTCGATTTCTCATTTGATTCATGTTTTAAATTGGCTGCACTATAATGCTTGTCATGTTTACAATTTGCCACTAGCAGACACTATAATTTTCCTACGAAGATGCACATATCAGCTATGACCTTGCTTTGCTTTTTCACCCAGAAAAACTTCTAAACTAATTTTATGAAGGACTTGACACTTCTGTGCAAGGACTCTCTGAGTCATATTTTACATGGGACAAACCCACGATAGCATCACCTAATGACAAAGAGATACAAGTGATCTCTTTCAATACAAGTTATCAAAGACCCACAACAAATACAGATACAGGAAACAATTGCATTATGTATTTCCAGTTTTAGATAAACTATTTAGACAGAAAGCACAAGTAGTTGTTCATTGCACAAGAACTTGCCGAGTACTCACCTTTTAACATGAGTGGGTAACTATGTCTTATAACTTTTTTACAATGGTTGATTTGAACAATAAAGTCTACTGCATGGTCTTCTGGTTGAGGTATAAAGGATACTCTGCTTTTCTTGCAATACAGATTTGATCCTGGGTCCAGTTGTGGCTCCTCTGTGTTACTTATAGCATCCAAAGGCTCATTATTGCCTCTTAGCCAACAAATGTCACACTCCCGTGGGCAGAAATCTTTTACTAAACAAGTTAATGTGATGAGTTTCCCACACTCTGGTACAGGGGGCTCACATTCAATTTTGGAGACTTTGGGAGTACATTCTGTAAATAAATAAATAAATAAATAAATGTATACATACCAAAAAAAGTGATATTACTATTAAGTAGATTGCAATTGGAGAAGATAATAAGTATAGACTTTCTTTTATCCACATATGAATTTCTGATCTGAAGAAGGCAGGGAGTACACAATCCCATGCAGGCCTTATACCATGAAATGCTTTAAAGGTCATCACTTCGCCCTTCGTACGGGCTCACAAATTATAAAAACTAGTCAAACTGAACGAGATTGAGAGAAATAATCTCCACACAAGCCACCTGTGCTGCTTTCCCATTTTATCATTCACTTTTTGTAGACTGATCAAAGAGTTTAGCTACAATCCTGCATTGTTTCCCTTTGTGTATCATCATTGGCAGCAGAAAGTATCCCATTGCATTCATGCAGCTCTCTCACCTTTCATCTGTTGACAGAATTCTTATACAGTGGTACCTCGGGTTACATACGCTTCAGATTACATACACTTCAGGTTACATATGCTTCAGGTTATAGACTCCGCTAACCCAGAAATAGTGCTTCAGGTTAAGAACTTTGCTTCAGGATGAGAACAGAAATTGTGCTCCGGTGGCGTGGCGGCAGCAGGAGGCCCCATTAGCTAAAGTGGTGCTTCAGGTTAAAAACAGTTTCAGGTTAAGAATGGACCTCCAGAACAAATTAAGTACTTAACCCGAGGTACCACTGTAATAGCCAGTGAAATATGTAGTATTATTCTAAGTGATCATTTCAGCCCATCTTTCCTACTTACCTATGACTTTAAATGATATTGTTTCAGTAGACAAACGATCTGGAAAGGCCTCATGTCTAACTTCAAGTATAAGTTCAAACTCCTCCAGATGCTTTACATCTGGAACTATGTTGACTTTGCAGTAAACGTCAAAAGTGCACCTTTGTTTTACTTGCAAAGCTGGATCAAAGGTAAACATGGTCTTCAAAGTCTTTTCAAGATCAGAACTTTCTTCTTCTTTTCCAGTGATGATAAGAGGTGTATCTTCTCCGTGTTCAATATTGCTGCCTGTCATAGTATTCCAAGAGCACAGTTTCAGTTTTTCATTCCTGCTTTGGAGTTTTAAGAAAAAAACTATTTCTAAAGGCTTTGGACGAAAGCCTTGCAGCCAGAACACCACCAGTGCTTCTTCCAAATGTTTCAATTCCTTATTTGCAGTTGCTGAAAATATCCCTGGTTGAACTATAAAGAACAAAACAAAGAATTTCAGGTGTAGAAACTTGTAGCAGTGTTTCAACTGATATTATTAGAACAAGTCATCTGTAAGAGGAACATTCTTGCTGCAGTTTACAACTAAGCATTATTTTTCCTTTTTGTAATTATCACATTCAGTCTATTGCAAATGCTAGTGACTGATACATGGTGAATAGCGATGTATGCAAGATGCTGTATCATAGATCAAGTGGCACAGTCCCTATCCAGAGTGCTTGAAGTACAGATCAGGTAAAGCATAACTGGAAGAAAAAGACAGTCCTGGATGAAGCGTTGGCTCAGTGAGATTAGGAAGAGTTTATTTTTGAGGTTAGGTTCAGTTGAGTATAGCAACAGCCTTACTAAAGAAGCCAGTTCAACAAAGACTGTTTAAAGCTTTAAAGGGCTGGGGATGATATGATAGAAAGCCAGAAGGTAGGAGCAGGGATTTTAATAAGATGTTTGCAGCAAATGAATTTGCACAAAGAATCATTCTGATTTGGAGGATAATTCCTTCCATAATTCCTCTGTGGCAATAAGACACTGAATAGTGACAGTTCAGTGAACAAAAAACCTAACAGCTTAATGTATTGTATTAAGTTCCATGTTCTCTTAAGCTCCAAAATGCTGGGTTTTGCAGCTGTTAAAGGTCACACCTTCAACAGAAGTGTTATTTAGACAATATGGATGGATACGCAGTAGATGTCCTATGTTGTGATTAGTTCCACCTTAAGCAGAAGCCACCATGATATGTTATGAGTACCCATTAACACAGAATGGATGGAAGTGTACTGGCTATGTGCACCTTTCCCACAGAATAATAAGAGTTTAAAAGAACCTTATGGTGATGTGGGGTGCTATCTTCAATCTATAAATCTTGCTCTCTCTGTGTGTGCCCTGGAAGCTTCAGTAAAGTTGCTTAGCTCACCAACCCGAAACAGTTCTTGTTTTAAGTAGTTGTTTTACCTGACACACACAAAATACACGCTCTATATTTACACACTATATACAGGTTGCACAAAGGCTTTTCTCTCTTTGGTCCCAGAGGGTTTTGTGTAATTCAAAATCCTTGCTGAGCAAAATCCACATGCAAGCCTTCTTTTCAGATGAGCTCTCCTCAACAGTGGTGTAGCGTGGGGGGTGCAGGGGGGGCGGCCGCACCGGGCGCAACATCTGGGGGTTAGGGTTAGGTTAGGGTTAGGGGGCGCAAATCCACGGTTTAGGGGGCACAAATCCACAGGTTAGGGGGCGCAAATTACTTGCCTTGCCCCGGGTGCTGACAACCCACGCTACGCCACTGCTCCTCAAAGTGTTTCACAATGATCCATCCCTTCCTGATAACAGCCACTGACCCACAACCAATGCTCTAATCCAAGCCCTTTTATACATATAGTTGCATGCTTACTAAGGTAGCCATATTTTGAAGAGCAACAAAGAGAACGCTATGACAACTCTCGTTTTAAATATCTCTACTATATGTAGGATATAGATTCTGTGATATATTGCTGAGGGGGACAGGTGAAGAGAAGAGGAAAGCAAGTCTATGTCTCATCCAGAAAGTATAGCCAGAGACATTTGGGCATATTTTAAAAATCCACCGACAGAAATTTAGCCCTGAAAAAGAGGACGTGTCCTGGAATAAGAGGACACATGGCAACCAAATCTGCCCAGTAAATTGATAAAGAAGTCAAATTGAGGCAGGTGCATTTTGGAAATGAATCAGAGTGAGACAGCTTTTCCCTCACTAATGAAATTACTGTAACACACTAGCTATATTCCTTAACACCTTAAAGGTCATTCAGTCCAACTCCCTGTTCAGTGCAGGGTAGTCGCAGATTAAGCATTCCTTCTTACTCCTTTTGTACATATCCCACCCGAGTATTTTGGTTAGCTTTGTAGCCTTGAATTAAGAATCTTGCAGAGTGTGCTATTTCTGTATCATGTAGAATGAAGCAAAAGAGCTGAGAAAGAGTGCTTTATGTGTGACAGGGGCTTGGACTAAATGACCTTCAGGGTTTATTCCAGGACTTACTTTATGTGGATGTTATTGGTTGCTAGTTGAGCACTTGCAATGTCAAATAGTAGCTTCAGTTGTATAGACTCCATGAGTCTTTTCTAGTGAGCCGATAAATCTGGGGCATAGGGCCACCACTCTGTCACTGACAGCCATCCATCTCCAAGATAGTGCTGAAGCTAGAACTAACTAGTTAGGACCTCTTGCATGCAAAACAGATGTTCTATCACTGAGTTATGGCCTTTCCCCAATTAATTCAGCAAAGAAATCTTAGCCACTTAAAAGAAAACTTAGTCAAAATTCTTAACCACAGGCAAGGAGATTTTTTGGTGCCTGGCGTACTGGTGCCTAGGATTTTTTGAATACTGTCATTTCAGACCTAAGTTTACCAAAGATTAAGATTTCACAAAAGTACTAATTTTACTTTAATAATAATGAATACGTGCATGTATTATGTTTCATATTAATCTATTTTTGTAAACCACCCCTAACCACCTTTGATGAATAGTATAGAATTCTCTTAATTGAAAATGTCAAATAATCAATTAATTTAATGTTTCCCATTACTTACTTTTCTTAAAGTACATTATGTACAGAATTACAGGAATCACACCAAGTAATAATAAAACAAGTATCACAGCCAACCAGGTAAAATTTGGTGGTGGTTCTGTAAAGAGAGAGAAATTGTTCTTGTTATTTATCACACAAAATAGCAAAATGTTTCAGCCTTGTTGCAACCTTTTGATGAGAAGTAATATTTCATATTCAGCTACTCAATCGTGGCAAAGTTATTTTAGCCCCATTTATTCCAACTGCACATAAGAAAAGTCCTGCTGGAGCAGCCCAAAGACTAATCTGGTCTAGCATGACTATAAGGTTTCCAAACTGGACATAAAGACCTCTCATATTGTTGTTTGCCAGAAAGTTATATTCAGAGGCATGCTACCTCTGATTTTGGAGGTAGCAATTGGTGGGCTTACAGTCCACAATTGTGTCCAATCGCACTGTAAACCCATCTAAGCTAATGGCCATCAACAGACCACCACATGGCAGTGAATTCTGTAAGTTAAGCATATGTTGCATGAAAAAGTACTTCTTTTTGTCTGCCCTGAACCTCTCACCAGTCAACTTGACTGGATGATCCCAGATTGTGTTAATGGAGAACTAATTTCCATCTATATCACACATAAAGGTAAAGGTAAAGGGACCCCTGACCATTAGGTCCAGTCGTGGCCAACTCTGGGGTTGCGGCGCTCATCTCGCTTAATTGGCCGAGGGAGCCGGCATACAGCTTCCGGGTCATGTGACCAGCATGACTAAGCCACTTCTGGCGAACCAGAGCAGAGCTCGGAAACGCCATTTACCTTCCCGCCGGAGCGGTACCTATGTATCTACTTGCACGTTTGACGTGTTTTCAAACTGCTAGGTTGGCAGGAGCAGGGACCAAGAAACAGGAGCTCATCCCGTCACGGGAATTCAAACCGCCAACCTTCTGATCAGCAAGTCTTAGGCTCTGTGGTTTAACCCACAGCACCACCCGCATCCCAGATAATTGTATCACACATATTTTTATACAATTCTAACATGTCCCTTCCTCATATTTGCCTTTTTAAAAAAAAAACTAAAAAGCCCCAAGTGCCATAACCTTTTCTCACTAAGGAGTTGTTCCATCCCTAATATCATTTTTGGTTGCCCTTTTTGTGCACCTTTCCCAGTTCCACAATAATCTTTTTGAGATGCAGGAACTAGAACTGTGCACAGTATTCCCAAAGATTTGTATAAAGGCATTACAATATATTTTATCCCTTTCCTTGTGATGCCCTAGCATGGAAGTCCCAAAGACTAATGCATTTGTAAGTACAATATGAATCTTTGGAGAAAGAAGGCTACATTTCAGAACATAGGGCAGAATTAGTGGAAGGTGCTGAAGGCTCCAGGGTGTGTGGGCAAATATCCCCTCCCCTTCTGGATCAAAAGCCCCTACACTCATGGAAGTACACCAGTTGGATGTGACCCACTATTATACACAAACACACACACACACACACACACAGGCAGAAAAGGTCAACAGAAGGAATACCTGTTACTATCAAAGTGGCATTGAAGGCCTGCCATATGGAAAATGATTTGTGTCCCACAACACAACTATAGACATTTCCATTATCCTGTAAAGATGGTTGTAGCCCCAGTTTACTGGTTACAGTGAAAGTGCCATCTCCATTTTTCACAGGTACCCCTGTGCAAATATCATCTGCAGGTACAACTTCGTTATTGCCGCGTTCAGATTTTTTCTCCCAATGAACCTCAATCAAAAGAGGATAGAATTTATTCACTGTGCATGACAGGGTCTTCTCCTTGCCGTCTTCTAGTTCAACTGTCCTGGGAGACAGCTTTACTGAAGGCTGAGCTGCATGGAGATAATCAAAAGTGTCATTATTTCTGTTTTTACTGCATTTTTATACAGTTTTTCAGACAAAAGCTGGTTGAAAGTGAAGTGAAAGTCATAGTTCATACTCCTGATTTCTCAGAAGGACATGGTTTAAATTAAAAACCTGGGTTGAGGGTTGTTTAATTAGAAGGAGATGGCTGGGGCAAGAGGCACAGAAGAGAAATCCTGAAGAAGGTGTTTTGTGGGTCAAGAGGAGCTGTGTGCTATGAGTGAGAAGGGGGGAAGCCTACTAAGAAGGCTGGTCAAGAGTGTTGGTGGTAATAGAAGTGAACAAGAAGGAACTTGGGGGAAAATAATGGTGGAGGCAGAGAGCTAAAGAAAGGAGTCCAGGAGAATACCAAAATTGGGCAAAACTAGAGTTACAAGAGACTCTGCACAACTGGATGGAAAAAGCAGAAAGGTAAATGACGGACCTGAAGGGACCTGGTTTATTTTTCCCCACCATTGATATGAAGGTATTTTTTTATTCCTCTGCTTTGTTATTTTTGTTGCTATTTATTTATCATTGTATTGTTTAAGTAGTTAAGCTGCCTTCATAGCATTTTGACACTGAAGGATACAGAACAAATTTTACAGGTATACATATATACATACATACATATATATAGGATTATTACAATTTAGAACCTAGACCCCGAGGAGATAATTATGTCAGTGGCAGCTTCTATTGTTAGTGTAGCTTTTGTGATCTGGCAATTCTAAAAGCGCAGTGAGGGCAAAGAAGCAATGGGAGTGGACTTAACTTTCAAAGATTCATTTGAACTAACCAGCCAATTCTTTGGCTTCAAGTGTTTCAAATATATATGATAATATCAGTCTGTCGAACAGAGCTCAGGTGTTGAGTGACAACACCAAAAGAAGGACACAAGGAGGAGATAGTAGCATGCAGAAGTAAAACAACAACTACAGGGGGAAATCTAAGGAGGCACCCCCCCCCAAAAAAAGAGCATGCTTAGTAGCCACAAAATACTGACAACCTGTTGGGGATGGGGAGCATGAAAAATCGGGGTGATGAAGAGAGAATGCAATGGGGTATCTTGGATACCACCTGAGTGGCTGGAGGCCTTAATGGGAGCACTCCACAATACAACGTTTTAAGGCAGGTCCAACTTGGTATATAAGAAATTGCTTAGCAAAACTTTTAATGAGTTAGCTATACCTCTCCATAACACAAAGTGACTTTTTTTTGAAGAGATACACTTCTTAAGAGCTGTCTGACTTTAGAACAGACTCCCTCAGAAGGTAGCAGACACTCCTTCATTGGAAGTTTTAAAGCAAAGATTGGATAGCTATCTGCCATGTATGATCTAGTAGAGATTCCCTTGGGATCCCTTCCAACTCTACAATTCTAGAGTTCTATGATTCCCAAGCAGGTGATTTATAGTTAAGAAATTTTGGTAGAAGTTTAACACTTTCCTTTCCTCTCACTGTACCAAACCACCCCTACAAGGTTCCAAACCTGCATCTCGGGGGGGGGGGGGGAGGCTGAAGCAGCTTGGAATGTATTTTGATGCCTGGGGGAAAGGATTAAGCATGCTTCTCCCACCCCCGTAGTTCACTGTTCTAAATTACTGTCTTGCAAAGTGACTTTTCTCTAAAGATGGGTGATATCACATACATTTCCTTATATAATGCTTACAGATAGGTAGCCATGTTGGTCTGCCATAGTCAAAACAAAAAATTCCTTCCAGTAGCACCTTAAAGACCAACTAAGTTAGTTCTAGGTATGAGCTTTCGTGTGCATGCACACTTGTATAATGCTTAGTTAGACCTTAAAGCTACTGGGAAATTCTGAAATGTACAAGTTCGTTCTCTGTAAGTTTTTTACAAACTTGTGCAACATAAATACTTACCAATTAGCTCCACAACAGTGGTTCCTTCATTTGAATCTGGGGTAACAGTCACAGAACATATGTATATTCCTTCTTCACTAATCTGTATTTGGGGGAGGGAAAGTGCAGCATTGCCTTTTATCAGTTCACTTTCATCCATTCTTGCACCGTTTCTATAAGATTTAGGCACTCCAGAAACAATGGTGTACACTATATTTTCCGCTTCCTTGGAAGAAGGCTTCCAATACCACTCAACTGCTATTTTTGCAATCTTTAGCTCTGGAGTACTGTATTCAGAGATCTCACATGGTATCATCACATCTGTATCCAAGACTGCCACCACCCGACTTTCCATTGTCACTTTCAGAGATTCTTCGTAAAGAAAAAAAATAGCATTATTGCAAATAGTCTTTTGACCTTTCTAACAGTAGAAGGCTATGATTCATCACTGCCCATATTAAATGTATGGGAAACAAAATAGCTTTTTGTTTCCTATTGAATGGTCGGTGATCCTTTTCTGTGGCACTTAATACCATTTTGACACCTTATTTTATACCTTATTTTGAAAGAGACCACAATTACCTTTATTTTGATACCAAAATAGGCCCAATCGGTTAAAAAATAAGTGAAACAGGAGGTTTTTATCTGACACAGAAATTGCATTAGCCTAAAAAGGTAAAGGACCCCTGACAGTTAAGTCCATTTGCGAACGACTCTGGGGTTGCGGCGCTCATCTCGCTTTACTGGCCAAGGGAGCTGGCGTTTGTCCACAGGCACTTTTCCCAGGTCATGTAGCCAGCATGACTAAGCCGCTTCTGGCGAAACCAGAGCAGCGCACGGAAACACTGTTTATTTTCCCGCCGGAGCGGTACCTATTTATCTTCTTGCACTTTGACGTGCTTTCGAACTGCTAGGTTGGCAGGAGCTGGGACCAAGCAACGGGAGCTCACCCTTTCGCGGGGATTCGAACCACCAACCTTCTGATTGGCAAGCCCTGGCTCTGTGGTTTAGACCACAGCACCACCCGCCTAAATTGCGTGAAAATTTAAATTAAAATAAAATTATCCTGCCCCCAATTTTAAACCAAAAAGTATTTTTAAAATAATTTGAGGTTATCTCATAGGTATCTACACATAACAAAAAAAAAAAAAAAAAAACCTGAAGAAAATATAAGTTGTGAGAGCACATGGCACCAGGTGATTTGGTGTGGAATGACCCTTTTAGAAATATAGGGTTGGATTCAACTAACCTGATCC
This sequence comes from Podarcis erhardii, assembly GCF_964252035.2. Lineage (NCBI taxonomy): Eukaryota > Metazoa > Chordata > Lepidosauria > Squamata > Lacertidae > Podarcis > Podarcis erhardii. Next base: position 73,248,303 of record NC_138497.1, on the reverse strand, counting down.
TCCAGCAGAAGCCAGCACCAGGGTTCCTGGTAGTAAAATGGGACAAAAAAAACAAAAACAAAAACCATAGTCTCCTATATTTCACCTGTGAACTTTGCTCTAATCTTTAACACTGGGGAATGGGCAGTCAATAATACTTTAGGACAGACAATGGCAAAATGTTGAGGATCCCTTTCTTTTTCTATATTTCCTTTATGTTTGTGTAGCCTATATGGTTTTTAGCAATGAAAAGATCAAGCTGATGTCCTGTCACTAACTGTTATTAGGCTGTTGCTCTGGCTTGAGGGTTATTTTAGCAACTGGTTTTTTTCTTTCTCTTTCTCAACTTGAACTGTTTTTCTGGGATTTACAGTGCCATCTAGAGGCCAGAGGATTTCCTGTTGCTGAGTTAGGGCTTCTGGAAAGTCAACAGCATGCCAAAGGGCCAAATTTTAGCCAGGAATGAAGGCTTGTTCATTTTCAGACAAATTGCCAAAACTCCTGATGGGGTTACACTCCCTCTGAAGGGAGGTGCTTCTGGATTCACTGCTGTCACCTGAGGCTCAGGTGGCCCCAGTGGCACAGAGTAACCTCCATCAGCTCCTACAGCTGGCCCAGCTGCACACCTATCTGGATAAGGATAGCCTAACTGCTGTTGCCTATGCTCTAGTAACCTCTAGGTTAGATGACTGCAACATGTTACAAGTGGGAGTGCCTCTGAGGATGGTGCAGAAACTCCAGGTGGTGCTCACCAGAGCAAGATAGTTTGAACATATTATACTGATCCTGGCCCAACTGCACTGGCTGCCAATTAGTTTCTGGGCCCAATTCGAAGTGCTGGTTTTGACCTACAAAGCCTTAAATGGCTCAGGACTGAAATACCTCAAGGACTGCCTATGCCCGTATGAACCAACCCAAACCCTATGATTGTCATTTGTGGCCCTTCTTCGTGTGCCCCTCTGTGAGAAGTCTGGAGGTTGGCAACAGGCCGTTTCTGTGGTGGTTCCCCACTTGCGGAATGCTCTCCCCAGGAAGGCTTGCCTGGTGCCTTTGTGACATAGCTTTAGGTGTCAGGCTATGGGCATAGCCAGGATTTGGGGGGGGGGGCAGGACTTTTGTTAGGGGGCAGAACCAACGCGATTGCTCAGTTAAGTATTTCTATTGTTTTACCCCCTCCTTGGCTACGTCCAAGCGCCAGGCAAAAACATTCCTCTTCTCCCACGCCTTTGGCTATTTGAACCATCTATATGACCTGTGAGGGGGTTATTGCTTTAGTTTGTTACTGTTATATATTTTTGTGTTTTTATATTGTAAGCCGCTCTGTGATCCTCGGATGAAGGGCAGTACAATATAAAAAATTAGTTAAGAAATAATAATAATAATAATAATAATAATAATAATAATAAAACGTGCCCCCTGTGGATCCAGACGGTAACGCAGCTGATTGACGGATTTAACACTCCGCTCTCAGGGATTTTTCCTCAAGCGCTAGAAATTAGCACACCGAAGAGGAAACTTCGGTTGAAACCAGCTAGTGGTTTCTCCCGCTTCCCCAATGCAAGCTGAAGAGGCCGGGAGTCCAGTCTGGATTCCGTTAAGGGTTTCTCTCTCCTTCCACACGCGTTATGGCTCCAATCCGTGCCCCAGAGATAGGTAGAGAAAACTCCCTAGTCTCAAAAGCCCAACTGCATGTCGAGCCTAGTGGGCACCATTTCCGCGAGGAAGAGGCGCACGGAGGAGCTGGGCTTTCCACGGAGGAGCAATTACAAAGCGCCCCCTTCCTCCTCCTCTGCTCCAAACAAGTGTTCCCCTTAGTCCGCCTTACTCTCGTTAGTTAGCGTCCGCCTCGCCCCTTGTCGCAAAACTCGCTTCTCCAAGAGAGGGCGAGCGGGTGGCCTGTGCTGCCCCACTCAGCTCCCCTACTAGCTCTCCCCTACATCCAGGAGTTTCCGCTTGTTTCCCCCGGGGCGAGAGCGACCTCCGCGCGCTCCCCCCAAGCAGGAGCCGAACTCACGGCGCGAGTCGCCCTGCGGCTGCCGAGCGGCCTTTAAAGGAAGCAGCAGCTGCAGCAGCGACGCCCCTCGCCCGCTCCGTTTACCTGCCGGCTGGAGGACGCCGCCGCCACAGAGGAACACCGAGAAGCCGAGCAGGAGACCCCTGCGGGCCGCCAACCCACCTCCCCAGTCCATGGGTCTCGCTGGTGAGGCGCGGTTTTCCTTCCACGCGAAGAACTCGCCAGGTTCCCACAATCGTCTTTCTCCTGTGAAAGGTTTCACTTTCCCTTATGAGATTGCGAGCTTTGGTTGGATTTGGACTTGACGTAGATAGTGGACATGCAGGGGCCAGCCGCGAAACTTAAAATCGCACGGAAGCTTCGCATGGTCAAAAAGTCAACTTCAACAGCTTGAGTAGTTAAACCGGGATAAATAAATAAAAAAACTCCGACCAAGAAACAGCTCCTGTACGTAGCTGAGTACTAGGCAATAAACTTTCGAAGCTCGTATCCGTGGCGTCAAAAGAAATCCTCATTTCTCAGGCAGCTGAGGAGTGCTCACGAGTAAGCCGGGTTAAAATACAGGAGGTAAACAGAAAACCAAACAGGCACAGCACCTCAGCAAATCTCACAAATGGTTGACAGCTCGACTTAAGCCTAATCTTGAGTTTAAGTGAAATCTCAACCCATAGCCCCCTACAGTCCTGAGTATTCAATTCATGCTCCAAGTCTCTGGTTTATTGTCTCACATTGACAACAAATAAACTCTGTGTTTTTCTCCAATTGTTGGTTGCTTCAATACATTTTCTGTATTAACCAACCAATAAATGTAATAAATATAATAAAAAATGTTAAACATCCATGTTTATGATCTACAGAGTTGTTGTCTTTAATTCTGCCAAACATAACAATTCTGCCACAACAATTACTGGAAGAAGATGAAACAAAACAAATTCCTTCCAGTAGCACCTTAAAGACCAACTAAGTCAGTTCTTGGTATGAGCTTTCGTGTGCATGCACACTTCTTCAGATACACACTTCTTCAGATACAGTGTATCTGAAGAAGTGTGCATGCACACGAAAGCTCATACCAAGAACTGACTTAGTTGGTCTTTAAGGTGCTACTGGAAGGAATTTGTTTTGTTTTGACTATGGCAGACCAACACGGCTACCTATCTGTAACTGGAAGAAGATGGTCATAGAGGACCCAAAGCAACTGACTATGAATTCAATTTAATTTATACCTCATGTATACAAAGTAAGGGTGAAACAACATTCTGCATACAAATATTGCACTGGAAATAACACAGATATGTACAACTTTGTTATACTATGTATCTGTTGGGATGCCCAGAGCATCTTCTTTGCAGGTGGAAGGTCCCAGGCTCAACCCCAGCATCTCCAGGTAGGACTGAGGGAGACACTGCCTGCCAGTGTAGACAGTGCAGAGCTACATGGGCAGTAGCTATGTGCCAAAGAACTCTTGCTGAAAAGTTTCAATGTGAGGCAGGGTGAAGGACAAGGAAACATAGTCTCCATGTCATAAACCAAAAAGGAATTTAAAAACAACCTTCATGAGACTTGGGCCACCATCCTAAATATTCCTTTTTAGAGAAATAAGTGGCACTAAAAACAAATGAACAATACTTCAAAGAAAATGCATTTAGGAATGAAGCACCAAACCATGGAAATTATGTCTTATACCAAGTTTAGGACTAATTTCTTTTAGCCGGGGAGACAAGAATGATTAAACCTGGGAATTTCACGATGCAAACCATGCCCGGCATCATTGAGTTCTGATCTGAAAACTTTGCAGGATAGGAATTTTGCCTCTTACCAAGGGAAGTGAACAATCTTTGCCAAGCTCTCTGTCCCCATACAGAAACAGTAATCATGTCTACTCAGAAGTCAGTACTCAATTTAATGGGGCTTACCCCCAGTCAAGTGGTTAGCATTGCAACTTGGTAATACTTTTTGTGTCATAGTTTTTTTATACTTGGGGGTGGGGGAAAGTCCCAAGCATAAGATTTGTTTATAAAACAAACAATTGAACAGAAGCTGCAGATTCATTTTTAATGTTAGATTAATAATACTACCGGAACCTTATTTTAATTCTTCCAGATACATTGGTTGTGTCTGATATAATCTGCATTCAGCATGGTCATAGCCTCTTATAAGCATTATAAATTATGAAGTAGTTTGAATAGCCTGGCCCATACACAGCCATGACTGTGCCATATTTCCTTGTAGAACGTGGTTTGGCTCACAGTAGTGATAAACGAAACACCATAAATTCTGTATCCTGAACATTTTTAAAGCTTCTTGATTATAAAATGCAATAAGCTTTTGGAATCATACTGCAACCCACCTTTTTATTTTTGTCATGTGATTTTATTTATAATCTTAAAAGAGGGATGTATGCCACATAAAATTTAATGACAGAATGCTTTTTTGGTCTGTATATACTTGTGAGGCCACAAACAAAATACAGAAGATAACTTTCCAACAATTGTATTAGGTGAGCCTCAAGCAAGGATCACAACCTGTATTTAAGCAGCTGTCTAATGTACTGTTTCAAGTAAAACTGTAGAGAAATAGCCTTCCTCCGGGAACTTCTTTTGATTCTCATGTAGGGTCTCCTGTATGGGTAATATGAATTAGGTCATGGGTATCAGTCCAATAATCCTGTTCCATCGCACCTTGTATATAATCCAACTAGGAAGGCACTATGCATGGTTGCAGTTGCATGTGCTGGCTCTTCTACTGGCCATCGTGGGCTGTGGAAAAAGAAGTCTAGGGCTACAGAAAGACAATTCAGCCTATAGATCAGAACTACATTGCCATATTCATTTCAGGACCATAAAAAGGAAAGAGTGGCTGACACCGAGCAGGAGTAGGAGATGACAAGAAGCAAGAAGGCAAAATTCAGTTAAGATAATGGAACTTGAAAAAAAGGAAGCACAGGACAGGTTCATAGGCCACTCTGACCATGGGCTGGTTCCATGGAAAGGCTGCCCAACTGGCCTCTTTGACTCCAAGAAGCCACCTGTGTGTATTTGCTATCTGTTTTGAGATGTGCTCATATTATGACATTTGTGGTTTTATTAAAGAATTTGGTGCATGGCAGGAGTCACACACTACCGGTTCATCAAGGGCAGGGAGAAAACCTGCACAGGTTTTTTCAAGTATCCACTACATGCTTAACAGTCTTATGCAAACTGTGCGCCAAATTCTCCTTCCCTAACTTTTGTATAGGGAAGGCCTGCCTTTCATTTTATGTCAAAACAGCCAATTTCCTGGAAACAGAAATCATTATAGTTGTTCAATATTTGAATAGCCACCTCCTATTTCTGCTCCATCAGCACAACCATCAGAAAAAAATACTGTCCTAAACGAATGTAGTTTTCAGACCTTATTTTTAAATACTTTGTATCCAGTCTTAATGCCACTGTCATTCCATTTGCTTCAGTAGTCTTTGAATCAAAATTCAAGTAGGAATAACACAGGAATAAAGAATGCCTTTAGGAGTCATGTTCAAAGGATAAACTGGGTTTCAGCTGTAATGAACTGGATGCTTGTTTTTGAGCTAAAATGGTAAAGAACTCTTAAAGCTATGTTGCTCTTAGCCAAGTTCACAGAAAAACAAAGGGTTATGTGGAGAAACTTGAATTATTATTGAAGATGCCGGCATCAGGCTTCCATGAAAATATCCACATCTAAACTGCATGCCTTTTAACGTTTAGGTAATCATACCCAGTGTTAATTAATTTTAGCTTAAACTCAGAATGCAGCTTCTGAGAACTGCTGTTTGTAACATACTGATGATTTTCAAAGGAGTCGTTTACAGCAGGAGCCAAGCTGTTTTGTCCAGGAAAAGACAATGAGAGGTCTTTGCTCATTCTGCAAATATACTTTATCATCAAAAGAGCTCGCTTTCATAGCTCATAAAGGGATAAATGCAACTGGCATATTATGAAACGAAGTAGGACAAAAGTATCTTCTTCATAGCTGACTTGCAGGGGATGTAGCCAGCTGACACACTGCATTCGGTTTGCAACAATAAGGATGGCTAAATCAATACACTTCAGAATTTACTGAAATCAGATCACAGGTGGTTTCTATTCATTTGGTCTCAAAAACCAAAGAGATTGGGGCAGGGGAACCCACCCTCATTCACTACACCATCCTAAATTCCTGCTTTCCATTGTTGGCACTTTTAGGAAAATATTGTCATAGACTTGTGTCTTGATCAAGCAAACTTCCACTTTACACCCACCGACAATCAAGACTGTCGGCATCATGAACATTTACAAAAAAAAGTAAAAGATTTGTGCCTCTTAGCTTTTCCCTCATCAGTGAGTCTTCTGGCAGATTATAAAACATATTTAATTTAACCATGAAGTAGGTGGAGATTTTCCAAGGCACAAATGATGGACAGCCAGCCAAATTATATTGAAGTCAAACAATAATGTGTTCCTGAGGATAAAATCTGGATGATATCCTTAAATCTAGTTACAAAATTAGAATATTTTAATATACCCTTCTCACCTGAAAGATCGGCAGCTTTATAAACCTGCCTTGTATCATTTGTGCCTTTGAAAGTCTTCATGAATCCAATGATTTGAAATGGGGATTTTAAGCTCAATTCCCAATTTGTTTTTACTTCTCTGACCACATCCCCTCCCACTTCTCTCCCAAATCTATGGTACAAATTTGAGGCACGTGTGGTTAAGGGTGAGACTGAACGTGATCTGATCCTGCAGCTGTTTCTTGTACTGGTATGCTTCCTGGTGGTAAAGGCTGACTGCCTCCTGCAGGATGATTTTGAACATTTCCAACTGGTTGTGTTGCAGCTGTAACACAAAATACAAAAAACAAAGGTTAGTTGTGTTGAACAATTACCTGGTAATCCAAATCTCAGAAAGTGTGGTTTTACATATTATAGTAGACTCAAATTTTACATGGAGGTTACATTACAGGGGGTTATGCATAAAGCTGAAATCACATATAGTCAAAACGTCCCCAAAGGTTATTAGAACAGAACTCCACATATTTAAGGTACTAGATATTTTTTTCCTTGCATAAAATCACCTTTCAGAGAACAAAGAAGGTCTGCAGTATTTGCTTGTTCATTTATGTGCAGTAAGATTTTATAGCTCCATTTTCAATGGTATTTTCAATTTCAATGGCTCTCTTTTATGAAAATGCATCTTTCCCCCCCCTCTCATATACAAAAACACACTTGCCCAAATTATATCTCTCTCTTTCATGTACAGCTGCTAAGAGATATATTTGGAGTTTGTATGAAAGGTGCTCCTATTTCATAGTAAAACATGATAGATTCTTTCATTTGAATTATCTGGCAAGGAAAGTATTTGTGTAGGGGTTCAGTTTCAGGCATCCAAGTGTTCAAACATGTTACATTCCAATCTAATGGGTTGGAAGGCTCCTTCTCTTATTTGCAGTAGAATATTAAGTGCCAAGCTATAAATTTGGTTCTGAATCACACTGAGGGCATAAATAGTTTTTCTCACAAGCAATGAACACCATCATCAATAATATGTGTGTGAGAGAGAAAGAGAATAATTAATTTACATACGTGGCTGGAATTTCAGTTCTCCACCTGGTCCTGAAGGAGGGTGTCCTTGCTGTAACTTCTTCTGTTCCATTTGTTGGACAGCCTGTTGGGCAGTTACAAACGTACATGGAATGAAATGGAAAATAGGTAATCCAAGGTGTATCGGGGTGTTAATTTCATGCAATAAAGCGCTATATATATATATATATATTTGAATATGAACATCCATATAGTTCTTGTGTATCACAGTAAAGTCTGCAACAAAATGCCTTCTTAAATAAACTCAGCTTTGCATGGATTCTTCTTTTCTCTGGAACAAGTGCTCCCAAATCCAGTAATCTAGTTCAGTACTGTGCAACATGCAGTAACTTTACAGTTCTTTAACACAGAATATCACCATCACATTATACTGCTGCTAAAAAAAAATTGCATTGGCTGCCAATTAGCAACCAAGCTATTTTTAAGGTGCTGCTATTGGTACAGGTACTGGTGTATAGGACCACAATACCTAAAAGATCACTCCAACCTTTCGAGGTCTGGTATGTCTGAGCAGCAGACCCAGCTAACATGCATTCCAAAGACAGTATACTTTCAGAACAAGAAATGATCATTTGTTCTGTTCTTACTAAACAATAAATACAATGAATTCCGTATCTATAACCAAAGGAAATTTGCAGCTATTCAGATGGTACCTGCTGGAGTTCTTGTCTCTGAGCTTGAAGGTGGTCGTGTTGCCTCTGTAGTTCTTCTTTCCTTTTCTGAAGTTCTAGTGCTTGCTTGTTCAGTTCATCTTCTTGCTGGGAAATGTGACTTTCAAATTCCTTCAGATCGTCTTCAGTGAAGACCTGTTGTTGGTCCAGGGTCTTAAAAACAACAAGAATAAAACACAAACCCCTCAAAGAAAGTTTAATGTTGAAAAAATTAAGAAGCAATTCACAAAGTATTCTATAGACCCACCTTTTGAAATATGTGTGCAAGATACAATATTTTTTATGATGATCCGAAGTTTTGATAAAGAGAAGCATTTTACACTAGCTAAATTCTTACCAGAAAAGGGGGGGGGGTAGAATATCAAGGTTCCTCAAGCACCCCTCCTTTTTCTAACAAGTTCCTGATCTTTGTCTATGCACAATTCACACACCTTGACAGGAACTTGACTTTGAAAAGACTAAGGGTCTGCCCATTGGAGTGATAAGGAAAATCATCAGCCTGCAGCATTACTTAGCTTTTCCCCACAAGAGGGTCCACACAGGACCTGCTGCCAGCAGAAACACTCTCCCCAGGAATCTTCTGTATAGGAAGATCTGTGCTTCTTAAAGACGGTTGACAACATCAGACTTTCAAGAAGTGATCATTTGCTGAACAGTGCACACACAATACAGGAGCAGTATGCTCACACCTTTTGGTGCTGTATGTTTTCCTCTGCTCCTCCACACCCCCACCTTCCTACATACATAAGCCGTGGTCCAGAAAGTGCCACCCCCACTTTGTTTTAATGTATTTATGTGAGGAATTTTGGGGGGGTTGGTTGGTTTTGTGTTGCTTTGTGTTGCCTTGAGCAAGATAAAGCAACTAATAAGTTTAATAAATAATAAGAATGGAAATCTGCTTATGCATATGGATTGTATTTGTGGTAACAGTGCAATTATCTGCTCTATGCTGCTGGGCTTGAATTTCCCTACACTCTTTCTCACTTAATGTGAAGTGCAACAGAATCTTGTTTGCCAAAGAGAACTCCTTCTGTGCTTATAGAGATATTACTGTAAGGAAGACAGCTTCCAAGCATACAGGACAGCATTACAGCACTTAACAGTTCTCAGTTTCTTTCAGGATCTGGGAAGAAATGGCATAAACCTGACTTTATAAAAAAGATAACACAATTCTCTCTCTGTATTTCCAATATAAATCGCTGACTGCTCTGTTCAAAGAATACTGCAGTCAAAATGCCTGTGCTTATTCTATTTCAAATGCATGCACAAACATTAAGATTGTCCCATAAAGTAGTGTATGCACAGTGTCCTTGGACTCACTGTTCAGATTTTATTTTGATAAAGTTGCTAATAATTAAGCACAGATAAATACAACAAAGAAACGGGGAAGAAAATCAAAGGCTTGAGACAAACCGACTACTTGTGGTTTGGGTCAGGATGGTGGTTGCAGCATGTTCTACTTTAAAAATGGCAGGATTACCTCCCAGCTTTCTGGCTCCAAAAACTCTTTTTTCTCTGTAGCTCTCAAGAATTCTTCCAAAGTCACTAACCGGTCCTTGTTGATGTCAACCTTTTATAAGAGGTACAAGTGGATAAGTACACTTTAGGTACTTGCATTTGTATTCAGCTTTTCAAAAGATTTTCAAAAGATACAGTATTTTAATGTTACAGCACAGGCACCACATTATTCTGAGGGGGAAATGATGACTGAAAACAAAGTCTTCAGGGTGGCCAAATGAATTCCCCTCCTACACACTCACTCACAGCATAATCCAATGCATGTTTATGGTACTCAGAAGTAAGTCCTAATGTGTTCAAAGGGCTTCTCCTATGTAAGGTCCACACAGTTAATTCTTGAGAGTTCTTCAAAAGCTTGGATTCCTCACTGAAAATACTATACAATGTTACCAAGCAACTATGTGTATTTCCTCCAGTCCTATTTTTTTAATGTCTAAGGGTCAGAATGCATTAGTGCCCACCACAAGGGACACTGCCATCCTAGTGATAACATTTTAGAATTGCTTGTCACTGTGACTGTCACCATCCTTATGTGAGAATTTCATATTCCCACTAGCAGCTGCCTGGAACAGACCAGGGATATAGAGACATTAGGATGTGAAGTGTGTGTGTGAGAGAGATGAATGTGGTAACAAAAGGGTTTTGCCTACTACAATTATTTATAAAAGAGTGATGTTTTGGCCTCACCTCATTCATGACATGTTCTCTCATTCGTAGCCTCTCTTCTTCCATTTCTACCATGTCATCTTCTTCATTTTTGGGATCATAGACTTTCTCTAGCTAAAACAGAAGCAAATACATCACTGAACTTAAGGAATATGCTTGAAACAGATTATCCATCCCTGTTATTGTTTAACTATATAAATACATCAAACAGAGTTGGCTTCTGTTTTCAAATCAAGAAATCACTGCTTTTTATGCCAATATACAATACATATCGGTACAAAATCAGTTTGAATTGAATTGAAGTCTTTTGGCTTATCCTCTTCAGACTGGATCAGTATATCAACTTTCCAAATTTTGAACTTACCAAGACATTTGGGCATTGGTCCACTCTGTATGTACAGATATGTAAAAGCCCCTTGCATTTCTATGCCCAGACACTGGAAATATGCATGCCAGGTAGCTAGTCCCAGCCTGAATATGAAATCAATAGCTAATTTCGTAAATGGCATCAGTTCCTGGTATGAAGTTTTTATGTTTTGCCCTTGCATCTATAGGTTTTAGCAATGGACTTTCAAAGTGTTGAAAGTAACTATCTCGTATTGCTCCCTGCTCCAGAATATATTGTTTATCCTTGAATAATTGACCTGGGGTTTTTGGGGTTTTTTAAAAATAACCTTTAACACATCTTTGGTGAATACATAAATATTACCAGTGCTGCCATTTTTATATAGAAAGAAGTCCTTAAATATCAACTAATTGTAAGGAAGAGTTTCCATGTAATGTGCATCACTTACCTCTTTAGTAAACAGGGCTTCTAACTCCTGCTCATCCAGAAAATGATCATTATTGACATCTATAAAAAGTATAATGCATATAAATATAGAACACCAAAGCATTAGCACACTCATGCACACCAGGTCTTATTCGCTTGTAGCAGGCTACAATCCCAACTTGATTAACATCTATATCTAACAAAATATTTTAGCACAGCACGCTTATTTTTCTATTTAGCTACTGACCAGACTGTTGCTGTTGACTATTTGGTTTTGTGTTCTATTAGCAAAGAAAATCTAGAAGTGCTCTTCAGGCTTCCATTACTCTTATAATGAAATCGGAAACCAAAACATAGCTCAAAATAAAATCTTAATACATAAATAGGCTTGAATATATTCAAAATTCATACATTGCCTCTGACAAGATCCCACTTGGCCACACTGATACTGAATCATGTTTATCTGCATTAAATCATGGCAGCTTGACTTTTAATAATTAACTTTTGAAGCAAGGGCCTGTTAGACAAGGGTGTGAACATCCATGACCTTTGTAAGATTTCAGTGCCTAACTGCTGTTTAGAAATTGTTGGTGCTATTTAACTTAGAAAGGAATTAACTATCTGTCTCAGATACTATTCTTTATATGTATCTGCTTCAGATCTGTCCAGCCCTGCACATTTGTCACAACACCATAATGTTGATAAAGTCACTTTGCCACACACAGCCTTTGTGCAACTCTAGGGTGTAATAGCAGGGATAAACAGAGAACAGAAATGAGGAGGGGTTAACTCTCAGTCCCATTTCCTGATATTTTACAGGTTCTTTAGTCCCAGTGGCTGGAGGGCAGCTGGGACAACCTTGCCTAGACTTACTTGCTAACAATAACAGCAAAAGAGGGTTTTACTTTGCAGAGCATAGCCTTATAAGCTCTGGCCCGTTTGCCCAGATCTGAGTATCGATTCTTTTAACAGTTTTGGAAATTCTGCTTATTGCAACTTTAAAGAACCTTCAAAAGACTGAGTAATTCCAGAAAGTCATGTATAAACCAGACTAGTTTTCAAGTCCTCGAAAGGGTGATTGCCATGAGCTTTAAAAATACAAGGCAACCTGAAAATGAATCTAAGTTGTAGTCCTTCTTCAAAACATTATTATTTTCTTCCTCAGTATGGACTCCAGACTATTGAGGTAAATAGTGCCAAAATGAAAATTAAGCGCAACAAGCCCACCAGTTATAGAAATTGTTGTGTTACAAGGACCTATACACATGTAAATAAACTCCAGTACAAAAGGGACACTCCAATGTGAAAATGCTGAATTAGAACTCAACTGTCTGATAAATTGTATCACCTCAGCCCTGATCTGCATAATGGGATTTTATCCTACTACCGATGTTAATTTACTTAAGATTCTTTGTTGTCACATGATGAAGGTATTGCTCCAGAGAAGGCAATCCGAAGAGTATCACTCAAGTTGCTTAATTTTTTACCGGAAAAAATTATGCTCCTTACCATGCAACTTGAAAAAAGTCTTTGGATCGAAATCATTGGGGTCCAGTCCATCTGCCTCCTCCCAGACCTCTTTCAACTGGTCTTTACTTCCCTGTAAGTTGATCAGAAAAAGCAATAATGCAAATGATTAGATAGACATTTCTTGCAACCACATTGTGCCAAATAAATCCATATTACCTTTCTAAGAAAAGCTTCAAAATCTAGTTATTCCCCCCCCACACACACACATACACTGAAAAGCACACATATATCATCCATTAATGCCAACATCTTCAGTAGGAATTCCTAAATTGTCAGCAGAGGTGATAACAAAAATGAAACAATATGTTACACATGGTCAAGAACCATTTGGATCATTCTACAATGCCACTCTTATTAACAGATGGGCATAACATAAGGGGAGGTAGAACTTGGTCAGGTTCTAGCCCCCATAGAAGAAGTTGTCATGAAAGCTGCAGCTCAAACATGTATTAGAAAAGTTTTCAAAGGAAGCACAGATCTCAGTCCCTTCTCATAAATGTTGATCAAATAAGAAATGGCTGGAAAGGAAGTATATAAAATGATATTTCAGTTCAGTAAAGTCCTGCCAGTCAGTGGCGTAGCGTGGGGGGTGCAGGGGGGGCCGGCCGCACCGGGCGCAACATCTGGGGTTAGGGCAAATCCACGGGTTAGGGGGCGCAAATCCACGGGTTAGGGGGCGCAAATCCACGGGTTAGGGGGCGCAAATTACTTGCCTTGCCCCGGGTGCTGACAACCCACGCTACGCCACTGCTGCCAGTTCAATAACCAAACCAAATTTAAGTGCATCTATAAAGCATATCCCACTACTTTTATTTATTCTCCTTTTATTTTATTTTTTTAATAAATATTTATTAAGGTTTTTTTTATAAAAGAAATGCACAGATAATAGACAACATTAGTTATGTCATAACAAAATCTCATAACTTCTTTGGACTTCCTCACGTCTCCTGCTCCCACTTACATCGTTGAATAATTTTTTCAAGCAAATTATCATCTTATTTACCATCTTATTTCCGCTCATTTAAAAATAGTCTAACAATTCTCCAGAAGGTTTATATTTTCCTTAATCTCAATTATCGTCAAATTCCGGTCTAATTTAGTGGTGGCCAATTATTTTATGATCAAGCATCCTTCTTAACATTCAACCAAATTACAATATTTTTGTAGATAAATCTTAAATTTCTTCCAATCCTCTTCAATCCTTTCTTCTCCCAGGTCTCGGATTCTGCCAGTCATCTCCGCCAGTTGCATATAGTCCATCAGCTGCATCTGCCACTCTTCCAGTGTGGGTAGATCTTGAGTTTTCCAGTTCTTAGCGATGAGTATCCTTGCTGCCGTTGTTGCATACATAAAAAATGTTCGGTCCTTCTTTAACACCTTCTGGTCGACAATACCCAGGAGGAAGGCTTCTGGTTTCTTAGTGAAGGTATACTTAAATACCTTTTTCAGCTCATTATATATCATTTCCCAGAAGGCCTTCACTTTAGGGCAGGTCCACCAGAGGTGAAAGAATGTTCCTTCATTTTCTTTACATTTCCAACATTTATTATCAGGCAAATGGTATATTTTGGCAAGTTTAACTGGGGTCATGTACCATCTGTATATCATTTTCATTACATTTTCCTTCAAAGCATTACATGCAGTGAAGTTCAGCCCAGTGGTCCACAACCTTTCCCAGTCCTCAAACATAATGTTATGCCCAATGTCCTGTGCCCACTTTATCATAGCCGATTTAACCATTTCGTCTTGTGTGTTCCATTTTAACATCAAGTTATACATTCTAGATAATACCTTAGTCTCTGGTTCTAACAATTCTGTTTCCAACTTCGATTTCTCCTGGAACCCTAACTTTTTATCTTCTGGAACCCTAACTTTTTATCATTTTTAAAAACTTCTTTAATCTGAGCGTAATGTAACCAGTCTCGCACTTTATCCTTCATTTTCTCCAAACTCTGCAATTTCCAATTGTCTCCATCTTTATCTAATATTTCCCAATATTTTGGCCATTTGGCCTCCATATTGGGTCTTTTTCGGGCCTTAGCTTCCAGAGGGGAAAGCCACCTCGGAGTTTTGTTTTCCAATAAGTCTTTGTATTTTGTCCAGACATTAAATACTGCTTTCCTGACAATATGGTTTTTAAAGGCCTTGTTGATCTTGACTTTGTCATACCATAGGTATGCGTGCCAACCGAAAGCATTGTTAAAACCTTCCAGATCCAATACATCAGTGTCTTCGAGAAGTAGCCAGTCTTTTAGCCAGCAGAAAGCTGCGGCTTCATAGTACAACTTTAAGTCTGGCAGGGCAAAGCCCCCTCTTTCTTTCGCGTCAGTTAATATCTTAAACTTAATTCTGGGCTTTTTACCCTGCCAGACAAATTTAGAAATATCTCTCTGCCACTTCCGGAAGCACAATTTGCAATGTTTGAAACAAAAACAACATCTTTGGCAATACATTCATCTTAATAGCCGCAATTCGGCCTAACAAAGAAAGCTTCAATCTGGTCCAACTGTCCAAGTCTCTCTTAATTTCAGACCAACATTTTTCATAATTATCCTTAAATAGACTCAGATTTTTTGCTGTCATGTTTAGCCCTAGGTACTTTACTTTTTTTACCATAGCTAATTCTGTTTCTCTCTGAAACCGTTCTGACTCTGTGTCTGTCAGATTTTTTCCCAGCACCTTAGTTTTCTGTTTATTTAGTTTAAATCCCGCCACCCGACCAAAGTCTTGAATCAATTGCAATACTCTTTTCGTACTAGGTTCTGGCTCCTGCAGGGTCAAAACTAGGTCATATTTATTCTCCTTTTAATGCATAACGCATGAATACACCTTCACTATATGGTAGACACAAACCATGTGCTTACAGGATGGTTAACTTTGGGGTGATTACTGTGCTTTTTCTTCAGTTCTTCATACTTAGCTTCCTCTTGTCGTCTCTTTTCTTCATCCAGTGTTTTTAAATATTCTCTTCTTTCATGTTCTTTCATCATCTCATATTTCTTAAACTCCTCATGACGAGTCTTGTCATAGTTTTCTAAGTCACTTGTGGCCTACAAATTAAAAATCAATTAAGAATACTGTGTTTTTTGACCACTGCAATATGCAGCACAAAATACTCCTTTTATCCAAGCTTTGTTTGTGTCCCAGCAGTGGGTCTGAGGTCATGCTGAACAGCTGATATACCGTATTTTTTGCTCTATAAGACTCACTTTTTCCCTCCTAAAAAGTAAGGGGAAATGTGTGTGCATCTTATGGAGCGAATGCAGGCTGCGCAGCTATCCCAGAAGCCAGAACAGCAAGAGGGATTGCTGCTTTCACTGTGCAGCAATCCCTCTTGCTGTTCTGGCTTCTAAGATTCAGAATATTTTTTTTCTTGTTTTCCTGCTCCAAAAACTAGGTGCGTCTTGTGGTCTGGTGCACTCTTTCCTTCCAATTTACTTATGAAAGGAAAGCGTATATGAAGTGGTTTAGTATCTGTCACTAACAACTGAAAAACCACATCAACTCAAACAATTAGATATTCAACACAGAAAATCCAGGGAGTTAAGCAAAGGTAAAATTATAAGAGAGGCAGAGTTGCAAAGCTGATTCCACAATTTGGTGGGCCCCTTGTGCAACAGTCAACTAGTGTGCCCCCAACCTGAAATGTAAAGATATAGCCAAAGAGAAATAAAACTTCAAAGTTATCACACCCTGACCACCAGTACCATCGACCAGGCCTTTAAATGAGGACAGGGAGCTAAGCTGCCCAACACGTTCTTTTTTGAATTGAACTGCCACCACTACATCAATGAGGAAACTATTAGTTTTGTCTTTTTCCCTTGACATTTGAGTGTGCCCCTGCAAAGCTGGGAGTCTCTGGTGACTTCCTGGCCATCTAGTGCTCAGGGTTGGACAAGCTGATCCTGACTGGGTGAGTACTATAGCACACCGGAGCCAGTGCAGCCGCGAGCGGAGGATCCTGCCACTGTCTGTACAGCGCCTGAGTGGCACCGGCAGCAAACCGCTACATACAACGCATGCACGGTGTTGCACGCATGCGCTGTATGTAGCGATGCCGCACATGCTCTGTATGTAGTGGTTTGCTGCCGGTGGCGGCGCCCGAGCGCCATACGGACGGTGGTGGGATCCCTCCGTCGCCACTACAGCTGCAAGCGGAAGATCCCTTCGCTGCCGCTGCAGCTGCGAGCAGAGGATCCCGCCAACGTCCGTACGGCGCTCGGGCGCCGCCACCGGCAAACTGCTACGTACAGCGCATGCGTGGTGTTGCCGCACATAGCGGTGTACGTAGCGGTGTCGCACATGCGCCCTACGTAGCAATGGCACACATGCATCATACACAGCAACACCACACATGTGTCGTTCGTAGCGGTGCAACGCGTACGCAGCCAGCGGTTTGCCCCGCCCTGGGTGTCGGTTAGCCTTCGTTCGCCCCTGACCGGAGGTTAAAATCCTTTATTTGAATGAATTTTTGCACTGCTTGAAAAACAACACACACTCTCAGGTAAACTACTTAGAACTGTGAAATGTGTCACTTAATGAGAAGCATACCTTTACTGAATGCCTCTGATGTATCAGAATTACCTTAAGTGTACAGTACAAAGCAATTCAATATACAATTGCCATCAGCCCCAGCCAGCATGGTCAAGTGTCAGGTGTGTTGGGAGTTGTAGTTCAGAACATCTGCTGCGGACCAAGTTGGAAGAAGGCTGGGCAAGGTGCAAGGTATTTATATATATGCATTTAATTTCACCATACCAGCTCCAGACTGATAAAGCTGAGGAATCAAAAAGTTGAACCTCTCAAGGATTCCATCCTAGAATGCTCTCAGATCTTACTGTGGCTTATTGTCCATCTGGGCATAGCTGGGGACTCCACCACAGCAGAACCATCCCCACCAGTGGCTCCTGTAACTGTCCATCATCTTAACCCACCCATCCTGCAAGTCATTAAAATTGGAGGGATGCTACTGGTCCATTATTTCTCCTCCCAACCAATCAACAACAGGAAGAGGGAGCTGGTAAGCCCAAGGCTTGCTTAGGCTCATTCCTACTTGTTAATGTTGTACAACTAAACTATGGTTTAGCATAACCTGAAAATGCAGCTGACATGAGTCACAAAGTCTCCCGGTGGAAATCTCACTCAGCTATGAACTCACTAGGGGGAGCTAAGAATTCACTATACTCAAGTCTCAGCCTTGCCACCTGCAACTTCATAATAATAATGTGGTACTAGTTATTTTTAAAGCGGTGTTGCTAGCAATTATCAAGATGACTTATTTGCCACACTTTGAACACTCTAAAGTACTATAACATTAATAAGTATTTACAGTGGTACCTCGGGTTATAAATGCTTCAGGTTACAAACACTTCGGGTTACAAACTCCGTTAAGCCGGAAGTATTTCCTCGGGTTGAGAACTTTGCCCCAGGATGAGAATGGAAATCGCGTGCCAGCGGCAGCAGAAGACCCCATTAGCGAAAGTGCACCTCAGATTAATAACGGGTTCGGGTTAAGAAGGGATCTCCAGAATGAATTAAGTTCGTAACCCGAGGTACCACTGTATCTGTAAGGCTTTCCCTCCTCTGACAGTTGTCCTTCCCAATTATTTAGTAAAGCAAAAGGGCCTATTTGGTGTTTTTGTATCTGCAATACTGTTAACCTCCCCAAGCCTTCAGGAGAGGATGAACTGCAAATCTAAACATACTTTTCAATTTCAAAAACAAAGCAAGCAGCTTTAATTGGCTGATTCATTAGCTCAGGGATGGGGACCTGGTGGTCTCTCCAACTGTTATTCATTGGAGCTGCAGTCCAATAACATCTGGAGCATCACAGGTTCTCTATCCCTGCTTTTGATCTATGGAGACCAATTTTGATCACTGTTAGGAAACACCTGCTTATATTTTGAGACTATTTTGATTCCATCAAGTTTAATGTGGAAAAAAGAGAGAATGAAAAATGCCCTTTTCAAAGATGGTGTTGCAGCTTTTGTTTATTTATTTGTAAGTTTCATTTATTTTTTGCTACTTCAAAAGAACCCATCTTCAGGTTTTGGCAAAATGCAAATCAGTCTAAACCTAAAGCAGTTAACTAGTGATTAATCAACGCAAAACTAGTTAAAATCTTTTGTACATATCTTTTGTACATATACAAATACACTTACATAAAATCGCTAAAGGAATCAGAGAAGAAAATTTGCCAGTATTAGCTGGCAAAGGTCAAAAGAGCACTCAATTTAAAGGCTCTGTAAAAACCTTCAAAGATTGCTTATGTTGGCTTGGGGATGCAAGTCGCATGAGGCACTATGAGAAAAATGAGCAGACTGTTTTCAAATGCACATAAATGTCTCCTGTGGCACAATATTACATTACGGAGCCAAATGGGATTCTCAGACTATGACTCTTGAGGTAACTATGAAAGTTATTCAAAATGGAGGCAGGGGGGAGGGAGAAAAAGTGGATTCCACTAAAGAAAAATACAGCAGTAGCAGCAAGCAAGCATCTGGAAAATATTTGCTCAACACTTACAGCTTTGATTAGCATGTCTAAATCTTTAGCTTCAAAAGTGTGAGGGTTGTCGTGGTTCAGATGCTCAAATTGTTTGAGAAGGAACTGATGGTCTATGCCAGAATCTAAAAACAACCCGTACAAAGACAGAAATGATTTAACTACATATATCAATATATATTGGACAACAGGTTAAGTTTCCTGGCACTGCATGAGGGAAGAAACATATTTTAAAAACACATTTATATGCTGCAGCCCTCAAGAGCAACTCAAGGATGAGCTTTAGCCAAAGTAAAATAAATATTGACACTCAAAAGGACACAACTGTCAAACTGTTGAGAGATTACACTATACTTTTAATAGGCAGAAACTAAAATGCATACTATAGCAGACATACACTACAACTATTCTGCACTTAAACCAGTTCCAATATCCATTATTTCCTCTAATAGCAAATGTTAGTTACTGAGGTCTTAGTTTGGCAGCTAAGCAGATTGTCACTCAACTAACTTACAAATAAGGGGGCAATTTCCACATACTCCAGGGACACAAAAGTATAGAATTTCTGAAGTAAAATTAAGAGGTATTTAACTTAAAATAAAAGTAAAGGGGGGAAATCCGGGGGGGGGGGGAATCAGTGAAGACTGAGCATGCTCAGCAGTTTACAAAAGCCATGGAATGGGGAGTGTCATTTGGAAAAGAAAAAAGTGTTAGCCTCCTTGGCCGCCTAACAATGGCTAGTATTCTGAAGAAGTGAAGGCCAGTATAATGCAACTATGGGTCAGGTGCAGATATACTGTTCCCCAATAAACAGAGTTAGGAAATCCAGAAGCAGGCTGTGATAATCTGTACTGCCTTCACTAGCAGCTTCCTTTCTCCCTTAACTATATTATGTTCTGGCCATTTCCTGCTAAATGGACTAGGCTTTTTTGTTAAACCATCTACAAACACTAGTTAAGATGAGGCCCTGCTCTGCAGTGTAAGAGAGAGGTGAGGGAATTCACACAAATGAGCAAGGCTGCGGGGGAAGCATGTGGGTAAAAGACAGAGTAATATTATGTCTGCACCAGCCTTGAAGTCTTTAGATTCTAAATTAATTCCAGGTGCTACTGGAAGGATTTTTTTGTTTAAATTAATTCAGTTTGAATTTGGCAAGGTTGGAGGGAGTACAGCGTGGGTGTGAAATGATGGGGGATGGGGAGGGAGATCCAATGGCTTTCTGAAATGTGACACAATTCTTACAAATAAAGACTTCTATCTTTCTTTGCCTAGAACCCTCATGTTGATCATCGTATGCACATACGCATCATATGCACATACGTATAAAGGTGGGATAATGTCCCAGGTAGTGGATTTCCAGTTGCCCAGCAAGACGTTCCCTTCCTTGTCTATCCCTGCTGTTCCCATGCAGATTTTGGGTTATGAAGGGGACAGGGGAAGCGGGGTGGTGGTGGAGAGGAATGGGAAGTCCCACCATGTGTGCAGAGGTCTATTCTACTCAAGAATGGACACAACTGGATGCCCCCCACTGTGTATACATCTACAGAGGTGTTTGCATGTTTCCCCCTCTATATTGGCATCTTGGGTAGCTCAGTCAGTAGAGCAACAGACTCTTAATCTCAGGGTTGTGGGTTCAAGCCCCATGTTTGGCAAAAGATTCTTGTATTGAAGGAGTTGTACTAGATGACCCTCATGGTCCCTTCTAGCTCTACAATTCTACAAAATGGCTCTCAGCAAGGAATGTTTTAAATATCACTAACTGCAGCAACTGCTAACCAGGAAAAATATTAATATTCCTCTCACTATCCAAATAATTTTGCTGTTTGAAAGTCTGCTTAAACAATGAACTTTTCTTTTTTAAAGAAGAAGCAATATTTCATTAAACAAGACCCAGCAAGGTAAGTCCAGCTGTGTGTGGAGTTTAAGAGCAGAAGCACTTCTTTTAAAATCCCCCCACCATCCCAAACCTTCCTAATGCTTGCTGAGCAGAATTGTGATTTGCTCTGGTGCGCAACAATTCAGATTATCTTTCTGCCATGAACACAGTGAAAGCAGGTCAAAAGGGGGGGGGGATCTGTAATGGATAATCATGTGAACTGGCCCTAACTGCTTTAGAGAAGAATGAAAACTGTTTCATGAACTAGATAATCTATCTTCATAAAGCCTGGCCTTACACTCTATTCCCCTGAAACACCATTTACTGCTGATTGAAATGTAAGCATTTCAAATGCTGTAGAGAACAGGCCAGTCATCCAATACAGTATATCCATATTTCACATTGCAAAACATTTTCTTCTCCCTATTTCTACATACTACACCTGAAAACAAGGACAGCGGCAACAGAAAAAAGATTTTGCACAAATTGTGTGTGTGTGTGTGTTTATTAAGTGTCACTCTTTTGATAAGTATTGCAGCTGCATTATGATAACTATACATGATACTTTGAAGAATATGTATTTTATCATACTGGACATAATATCAACTGGTTTTCTGAAATCTATCTTTTCTCTCCTTTAGACATTTTTTCAAGATATTGCCAATAAAAGGTGTGGTTTTTCTAATCAAGTTTTACTGTGACACATGCTACGGCCAGTGGGCCGGATGCTGAGCTCTCCTCCCTTTGTGGGTCACTTTGACAGGTAGGCAGCGCCATCTACCAGTCAATCAAATGTTGTCAGGCGACTTAATTTCAAAAGAAAGAGTCCCGATTCTTCCCCTGCATCCAAAAGAAAGTGCAGGGTAGCAAGAAAAGGTGCCAATTCAAAAAGGGTTGACTCTTTGAGGCTAAGGAAGAATCAGAAGTGCACTTAAGAAGGCAATTCTGATTCTTCTTCCTTTTAGCCACAGCTTGAAGTTTAAAGCTGCAGTAGGAACTTCCCTGTACCCTACATCCAGTACTATTTTTCTAGAAAAAGAGGTGCTGGAACTCACCCTAAATGCCTCCCTCGTTCTCTTACAATGGCAATGACGCCCACCTGAGAGATACTAGAACTGAGTTCCGGCCACTCCCGGCTGGAAAAAAGCCCTGCCTACATCATATATGAAATCAGGCCCAGCAAAGGATGGCATGGTTTGCCCAAAACATTCAATATCCTGGGCCCAGTTGAGCTTGATTAGGCCCATAAACCATAAAAACAACATTCAGCTTAAAAGATAATTCTCACATTTCTGCTATGCATATTAGAAATACCTGCTAGTCCATGGATTAATTAACATTGTTTCAATGAATTCATTGCAATGCAATCTGCAATTTAAGCATTTTGGGGAAATGATGATAAGTGTTTAACTTCCACACAAAAATTAGGAACAAGATGCTACTGCATTTTCATAATATCAGTATTACAGGGGTAGTATTAATTCATTTTATTTTTGCTCTGTATTCTCATAACCTTGCAAACCTTGTTTTCAAAAAACCTTTCTAAACAGGTGGCCCGATCAGATAGTACTTTGCAGCTCATCAATAGTTTAGTGTTTATATTCCAGTGAAGTATGTTGCTGGTCCTCAGTGAGAAAAGTAAAACTTGCAAAGCTCAAGAGAAATTAATGAAGAAGCTACGAAAGTATTTGACAGTATCAAAATGGAACTCGTATAGTTGTCTTTTCTTAAACCATTTTCCCAAATGTGTGTCTGCTGTTTCCTCAGAACTGGTCTGTCTTGTTCTCCTAGATTTCCAAACAGGAAAGGACTGTGTAATGAGATGAAAGGAAACACCAAAGCTCTTACGCCATTCTATTTTATATTAATCTCTGCTACTGTTGTAAACAAGAGAGGCAAATGAAACATTTTTGCTTTGTGTTCTTACCTTGAAATGAATCAATCTTGGCTTTAATTAACATCCTTAATCTTGCAACCTCTTGTCTTTTCAGTTCATCCAGCCTTGTTCTCACGTGATGGCTAACTAAATCTAGTTCTTTGCTTAACTTTCCACTCTGTCAATAAAGCAAGCAATTGATAAAGGTAGTCAGTTAATTTTTTTTAGAAGGTAACTGTGTTCTACTAGGTTCTCAACAGAGAGAAGACGGTGAAGCATTTCACAACTGACATGTTGCAGCTGGAAGGACATATTACCTCATTTTATCATGGAAACAGAACCCAAAGTCTAAGATCCACAGGTTCCATATATAATAAATAAATGAGTACAGTAAGCCAGTTAAGGATCCAATCCAATTTTTAGTCCAAAGTTGTGTGAGCACTATGTTGCTGACAGAGAGGTCTTATGCTTAGAAAGCCTTCCTTTTTCACTTAGGGGTGGCGGACCACAATGCATGAAGCTGAGATAGATAAACAGTACTTCTCTTATCTAAAGATAGGAGGAAGTCCTGCACAGAAACCTCCACACACTAGTGCTCCCACACACTCTAGGAGCAGCTAGATAACACAACCCTGTTTAATACCTGATCCCACTGTGAACAATTGCTATCTGCAATTGTTGCTGTCATATTATCATGAAGGAGCTGAAGGATGTTGACAAATTTATCTGGGCAGCCAATTTTCAGAAGGACAGTCGACAGAGCATTACAATTTACAGTGTCAAAGGCCTTAGTCAGGTCAGTAAACACCATATACAGGGGTTGGTTTTGCTCTCTGCATTTTTCTTGAAGCTGTCAAGCGGTGAAAATCATGTCCACCGTACCCCTAGAAGGTCAAAATCCATTTTGGGATTCGGGAAGGGTAGCCTCAGATATTGTTAGGAGACGGTTTGCTAAGATCCTTGCAAGAATTTTGATGTCCACAGCTAATAAAAAGATGCCTCGATCGTTTCCACAATCAGTTTTATTGCCTTTTTTAAAAGAAACTGATAATTTTGGCATCCCAAAGTCTGCTGGAATCTCTTCTCTCCCCCAGACCTTTTTTGGTGAGCTTGTGAAGTTGTTGTCTAAGTTCAATTCCACCCACTTTGAAGACCAGAAGGTATCCCATCAGGTCTGCTGGCTTTGAGAACAAACTTCATGTTACCTGTATGGCGTACTGGCTCTTATCAGAATATAAGAGGAGCCCAGCTGGAGCAGACCAAAGTCCCATCTAGCCCAACACCCTGTTCTCACAGTGGCCAGGGAGATGCCTATGAGAAACCCACAAGCAGGGCTTCAGCACAACAGCACTCTCCCTGCTTGTGATTCCCAGCAGCTAATTCTCAGAAGCATACTCCCTAACACTGGATCCAGTAGCTATTCTCCATGAATTTGTCTAGCCTCCTTATAAATGACAAACCAGAGTACAGTGGTACCTTGGTTTTTGAACATAATCCGTTCCGGAAGTCCATTCAAGTTCCGAAACGTTCAAAAACCAAAAGCAGAAGCCTCAAAACGCAAGCCTCAATACAGAAAACTCAAAACAGAAGGTGTGTTTCCTGTTCGACTTCCGAGGCGCATTCGAAAACCGAGGCACTTGCTTCCAGGTTTTCTGCATTCAAGTTCCGAAACGTTCGACTACAGAGGCGTTTGAAAGCTGAAGTACCACTGTGCTCTACTTCTCTCTCTTATTTATCTAAACAAGCTGCATGCTTGCACAGTTAAAACTACATACCTTTATTGCCTCTATGTCGGCTGTCTGGAGCTTCTCTCTGAAATGTTTGTCTGTCTCCAGGACATCTATCACTTGCCTGAGGTACACATCGTAATAAAGCCCAGTATCCTTCAGGAAAATGAATATCAGTTTGGTAAAAGAGGGCCAAGGAAGAAAAGCATTTCTCTTTCTACAGAAATATTTCAGACTAAATTAGGTGAGATCTTTAGTCCAGCTGTGATTCTAAGACCTAACTATCAGTGTCCATAATGTTTTATCTAGCAGTGAAGATAAATAATAATAATCACATGAAGCAGCTATAAATACACATTCTTTGGGGAACTGCAATTTCTGTGGATTTAACTGAGCTCTTTAGAGATGTCGTTTATAAAGAAAACTCAGTAGTACAGAAGAGAAAGAGGTTATAAGGGAATAAATAAGATATATGTGACATTTTCTCTATAGCTTTCCTTCCTATGTTTTTCTTCTAGCTTTAAGAACCCAGTTAATTTTAGGTCTCAAACTAAATGAGATATGGGGAGGTCAGTGACTGGATCCCCATGGTTTCTTTAAGTTAAAATCAGTCAGGTTGAGCCCAAATAATATTTGGTGTCTGGTGTTCTGGTACAGAAAACTTAAGTCCTTTTCCAATATCATATGGTTTATCTCTTTTTTAAAATGGAGGATTTCTTTTCTCTGCTGAGAAATTTCCTATTTAAAACACTGGATAAAGTGGTTTGAAGTCAAACTGCTTTCTCTGAGAGTCAAAATGGTCCAGTTAGTTCATTTCCTCACTCTAATTTGCTTCTTTTTTTCCTCTCTCTCTACAATATTTTCACAAAGCTAACAAAAAGAAGAAGACCTAAATTCAGACCCTGAGTGCCACAGATGGCCCTGAACAGTATTAATACTTTAAATTCAGAAATAATATTCCATCAGTTCAGCAGAAATGGTAATATAAAGTTATGATATTGATGCCATTACAAAGTATTTATTTCACTTACCGGATTATCTATTTTTGCATTCTCTACTTGTTCTTCCGCTTTTACCTTTGTCTTGTCTATGTCTATAGGCACTGCTTCCAGCGCAATAGCAAGATAGGTCAGGAGCAAAAGACACTGTTGTAAGAAAACAGCTTTCCATCTTATCTGAAATAAAACAGCAAAGTATTTTTTCTAAGCATGTAACACTCTTTATCCAGGATTGCTCCTATGGCAAAAGCAATCACGTCAGAAGTATGAGGAATCCCAGATGCATGCCTTGTCAACTTAAAAGAGGCTAAAGTAGAACAACTTTTGGTATGACAGGAGTGACTTATAGTCGCACTCTCGTGAATTCAAGTGGGCCAAAACTGAGGTGTTAGCATTAGTGAGCAGTATGAACACAGTTCAGGACTGGTACTAACTATGAACACAAGTTTACACATTTCTGGTTAATAATGCAAGAGATGAACATATAAGACCATATGCAAAGTGTCTGGTAATGGCATCTTGACATCTGCCATCATATTCTGTACTATCTTCATACCATTTTTATAGTACTGTCCTCCTATTCATTTTCACAACTTTGCATACTCCCTTTTTACAAATGGAGAACTGATACCATTTCCCCAAAAGGCTGTGCTGGCATAACAAATTTGGAGGGTTGAGCTACAGAAGCAACCTGAGTAACCTACATGAGCCAGACTGCACTTCAGTTGAAATACAGTGGTGCCTCGCAAGACGAAATTAATTCGTTCCGCGAGTCTCTTCGTCTTGCAGTTTTTTCGTCTTGCGAAGCACCCCTATTAGCGGCTTAGCGGATTAGCGCTATTAGCGGCTTAGCGGCTATTAGCGGCTTAGCGGCTTAGAAAAAGGGGGGAGAAAGGGAAAAAACTCGCAAGACTCGCAAGACGTTTTCGTCTTGCAAAGCAAGCCCATAGGGAAATTCATCTTGCAAAGCGCCTCGAAAAACGGAAAACCCTTTCGTCTAGCAAGTTTTTCGTCTTGCGAGGCATTCGTCTTGTGGGGCACCACTGTAAATCTATGAAATCCAAGCATGTAAGCTTAACCAAACTGTGGGTCCAATTATCACTGATCCTACTACTACAACAATTTAGTCCCTGAGCAGTTCCAAGGGAAAAACAAATCAGGTGTTGGAACTTTCAAACCTTGGAAGAGCACACATGAGAAACAGCAACAGAAGAAGATAAAGTTTATCTGTTGTTGTTTTGTCTCATATTGACAAAAAGCAGCCTCTCGGGCTAATATACCAGGACAGCTTTGTACTAAATATGAACTACTGGTTTGCGGACACTAATAAAAATATTATTGCTTATTCTAAATATTTCATTCCATATTTCACAGCTTCATTTGTTATTATAATAATGCCTTGAAACATTTCCAATAAAATACGCCTTTGCAACACCAGTACAGCAGCATGTTTTGTGATATCGTCTTGGCAATACACTCAGTCCTAAGCAAATGCTGAGTGGTCGAAGATGTGCTCGGGTCAAGCTGTACCATAACATCAGCTCACTAGAACCAACTGTGCTGTCACAACTGCGTGTTGTTTTCAGTATTATCTGTCTTGGGAAGCTTGGTCAGGATCACTATGGCTGCATTAGAGTTTTAACCAAACCAACCCACTGGGGTATATTAATTTCTAGCTCTCACTTGCATGGCAACTTTTGTTAAGCTGTGGCCTCTACTAAAGGTATGTGGCAGATGAGTGTATGAACTGACCCAGTATATGTAAATCGTAATGATTCTAATCAGAAGTATTAATAAGATAAAAGAAACTGCTTAGATGGAGGCAGTGCTTTTTTCTGGGGGGATGCAGGGGTACACATACCCCTAAACATTTTGTGAATCTAAGTTTGGCCTCAATGAGGGACAATATTTCAATATGAGTAGGAAAATGAGAGTACCCCTAAACATTGGGGGGGGGCTGCATGGCGGAACTTCATCCTCCAGTAACCAGAGACCAGCATTGAGTGTTAGAAACTCAGATATATTTCCTTAAAGCTATATTAATATTAAATATTAATATTTAATATAAATATAAATATTAATATTAATATTAAATGTATATTACCTTATACTAATTACCTTAAAGCTAATTGCCAAATGGCACCTTAAACCTAGGTTATGGTCACCATAACCAACAGTCTAGTCACCTTTTTGCAGTGAAGTTTATGACTAAAATTATTCTTATAACTAATTTCATTTCAACACTACTTTATATTTTAAAGAATGAATCTCAAAGCAGTTCATCACACCAGCCACTGTCTAGCACTATCACAGAACTGTAGAGTTGGGATCCTGAGTATCATCCAGTCCAACCCCTAGGGTACTGGAATATGCAGCTGCCCCATACAGGGGTTGAACCTGCAACCTTGGCATTATCAACCTCTAACCAACTGAGCTATCCTGCTTTTGCTGCTACCACTAGTGCACAAGCAATTACAATGCCAGTATTCAGCATCCATAGTAGCAGAGAAGGCAGAACTAAGAAAACACTAGGGAACAATGGACTCAAAGGTTCATATCTGAGAAATCAGAACTCTTACACCATTCTTTGGGGCTGCAGGAGATAAAAATCTCATTAGCCTGCGATTCAGCTACACTTGAATTCATGTCTCTTTGCAAGCTAGGAGCAAAGTGAGATAGTCAATGAGCTACTAACAACAGCAAAACATTTATCAGGACTGGGGATTAAATAGGACCCTTCGCTGGGGCTTTTGCTCTGACATCAACAGGTATTTAGGGACATCCCACTGTTTCATTTATGATATGATACAATAAGCAGTCACAGCCCGTTGTGTGACCATGCATAAATTATCATGGGTTCACTTTCTGTAGTAGCAAGCCAAAGTAGCATGGCAAACATGTTATCAAATGCAAAGTGGCATGTCCTTAGATTATCAGCACCCCACATTCAAGAACTATGGAATGAGTCTGATTTTGAACACAGACAGGTATAGCTGTGAGTCACAGCTCTGACGTGGAATGCATAACAAGGGTAGTGACTCCAGTCGATGCAAAATTCATAGATTCAATGATGACGGTGAGCAAAAAGAAAGCATGCCCTTTTAAATTAATAGATGCACACATCAGCATAACAAATATTAACTATGGTCTTGGAACCATGTATGCTTGCATTGCCTCGCCTGGAGGAATTCTACAGCTTCCAAAAGCCTCTCAGATTTCCCAGAAAATACAAGCATATCCTAAAATCCTAAATGGGAATTTAGGCCAGTCAGTCAATTTTATTGTATATAGCCAAAGGCCTTTACAATGGGCAGAGAATATAAGGAAAAACCTTAATCTAAAACCATACAATGTAGCCTGTAACAGTTTACAACATAAAAGAAACATTAACAGTTAAGACTGAAGTGTGTTCACATAGTTGGAACGGAGCTTCTTGGCTGCCAGCACAAATTTGGCTACCTGGTGTGTAATGTATAGATGTTTAGATGCAAGGAGTTCAACTGTCACATCCTGTGTGGATCAACCTGGAAGCCAATTAAGAATTGGCAATATACATTTTCCTCTGGGCATTGTATACAGGGGGCAAATCAGCAGATAGTGTGTAATGTCCTCTACCTCAGTGTTTCCCAACCTTGGGCCTCCAGCTGTTTTTGAACTACAATTCCCATCACCCCTGACCACTGGTCTTGCTAGCTAGGGATGATGGGAGTTGTAGTCCAAAAACAGCTGGAGGCCCAAGGTTGGGAAACACTGCTCTACCTGATTGCATCCACATATACATTTGCGATCCATATGGGGAATTCCCCTATATCTCCCCTCTAAATATGCTGAGGGAATCTGTTGGAATCTTATTTCTACAAAGGCCCTGTGTAGTTGGGGGAAGGTCAGAGTCTCAAGGTAAGGGGGCCTTGAGTGATTGGTCTTAATTTGGGGGTACCAAGTAGAGTAATGGGGGGCAATCATGGATGCTCTGTCTTGGTTGGCATCCTGAGCAAAAATCCAATTTCTAAGGTCACGTGGGCTAAGTAGTTCTCCATTTGAAGATTATAAGCTTATCTTGGCACTTTTGTGCCCAGCCCCTTGTCCTTAGTTGCTCTAACCAAAATGGGAATTTAGGAGGAAGTCAAGACACATAAGATTGCACTGTGAATTTAACCTGTCTCATCTTCCAGCATTTAAACACAGCAACCAACATAGTAAGTGTAAGACTGTACAGGCCAATTTTCTGAGCTCTGGGTCAGCCAACTGCAATGAAGACAGGAGGTTATGAAAGCTTACTCTCAGCGATATCAATCACAGGCATCTACAGTTAAAACATAGTACATTTTGGGGAAGAAACCCTAGCGAGAACCTGCTTGCCAGTGCCAGGATAGATAGATCGAAGGTCAGGCCACACATGTTCATGCTTCAAAGTTAATCACCCTGAAGAAATTAAAGAGTTATAGGGGCCAATTCACATTTCACTTCTTGGTTAACATTTTTTATTACATGTATTTTAAAATAGTATTTTATGTCACCCTTCAATATGAACATTTACTAGGTGTTTCAAAAGAAAGGAAGAAATCTACACAATAGAAGGGAACATAACAATAATACTAAAATTCAAAACAAAAGCAATTAACATCTTGGGAACATTTATAAAAGTTTGTCTGGAACTAAAAAGATAGTTACCAGGTTAAGCCTTGCTAGGAGGAGAATTCTACAATTGTGGCACCCCAACTAAAAATGTCCTTTCCCCAGAAACCACCTGTCCCACTTCTGACAAGTAGGGACATTTGGAGAAAGGCTTCAGATTAGAAGAAAGTAATTCTTATCGATCCTTCAAGGACTAGCTGTAAAGGAAAACAGGGCTGCTGTCCCTTTAATGGCTGCACAGAAGAGGGAATTTTTGGCAGGTGCTACTTGGCATGTAGAGGTGAGAAAAGCTGCACCTGCAAGCTTCTGTGTCTTTAATACTTGCAAGTGTGGCTTTTCTCACCTCTCCTGCTAGACTACAACCCCTCCTCCTGCCTTTTCCATACTCAATCCCTCATGTTTGGCACTCCTCATGTTAACAGAGGGAGAAATGATAACAGAGGGAGTAGCACTACATGAACCCTAGTGAAGGTTGTTGCCCCTGATGCCTCACATCTGGAACAATCATAGAGCAACTGTTATTTGATGGAATTTGTACTGATGACTGTTTTTTAAATGCACCGAGCTGAGGGGGTATAAAACTGAGAAGATCCATTGGGGGGTGCCAAACTTTGGCCTCACTCAAGTACCAAAGATTACCAAAGTCCACTCTGCAGCAGGAAAGCACCATGGTCTTCAAACCCTGCTTAAGGACTTCAAAGAGGCATCTGACGGGCCACTGTGTGAGACAGATTCTGGATTAAATGGACCTTCTTAGGTTCACAGATGTCTTAAGTATCAAGAGGCTGCCTCTGCCTGGAGGGAGAAATACTTTGGCAAGCTGGACATAAACCTACAAGTTTATGACGACTTCTTATCGTCCAAACAGAAATTTATTTTATACAGTGGTACCTTGGTTGTCAAACAGCTTGGCTCCCAAACAAATTGGCTCCTGAATGCCACAAACTTGGAAATGGTCCGGTTTGCGAACATTTTTAGGAAGCAGAACTTCCAACATGGCTTCTGCGGCTTCCGATTGAGTGCAGGAAGCTTTTGCAGCCAATCGGAAGCCGCACCTTGGTTTTCAAACAGTTCCAGGAGTCAAACGGTCTCCCAGGACAGATTAAGTTTGACAACCAAGGTACCACTAGAATACTAATTACCTTAAAATACTGAGGGAGATATTTTACACAAAAATTACTGGTGAATATGTGCATGAACCACCACTTGACTCCTCTACTGTTGATGGCTGGCAGCTGCATGTGCAGGCTGACTCCATGTTTATTACGGCCTCAGCCCAGTATACCTGAAGGAGTATCTCCACCCCCATGGTCCAGGCCAGACACTGAGGTCCAGCACTGAGGGCCTTCTGGAGGTTCCCTCCCTGCGAGAAGTGAGGTTACAAGGAACCAGGCAGAGGGCCTTCTCGGTAGTGGCGCCCGCCCTGTGGAATGCCCTCCCATCAAATGTCAAGGAAATAAATAACTATCTGACTTTTAAAAGAAATCTGAAGGCAGCCCTGTTTAGGGAAGTTTTTGATGTTTGATGTTTTTAATATGTTGGGGCTGGGGAAACCCAGCCAAGTGGGTAGGGTATAAATAATAAAAATATTATCATACATTACTATTATTATTTATTGAAATTATATACCGTCTGATACCCGGAAGTCTCAGGGCGGTTTACAGTCCATTCATATGTGCCGTCAACACCAAGGCAGAATTTTCACATTGCCTTACACCTATGATGCTGAAAAGCCAATTCATGATTTGGAAAATTTGGGAAAGTTATACTTAAGAGCTATTGATCACACTAGCTGGCTCTATAGCTCATCTGAACACAAATTAACTGACTGGCCAAACAGGAATTCCCTCATAGAACATATGACCTTTCTCCTTAAATCCCTTTACTGGCTTCCTAGCTAATTTAGCATCTGGAACAGCCATATTTTCCTGAGCCTTAACTCCGTCTGGCCTCGCCCTCTTTTTTTTTCTATACTGGTTGAACTGGGATGGCTGGAGTAATGTAGTTCTCCTGAGATCTGTCAGCAGAAGACAAGATCTTTTCAACTCTAAGCTATAGCCAGCCTGCTTTAAGATGACACGACATTACAATCTATGTGCCTCCCATCCCCCCAATCTCCTAATTTTGGTTTCCAGAGGGATAGCCATATTAGTCTCTTGCAGCAAAAATACCGAACAGTCTTATGCCATATTTATTGTTGTAATAAATTCGTTAGTCTTTAAGAAGCCAGCAAACTCTTTTTTTCCCTTTTTTCTTTTTGAGACATTACTGACTATAATTTCCAAAGGAGAATGAACTGTAAAAAAAATACTCAGCCTCCCCACTCCTCTTTTTTTCTTCTGTACAAGTTGGAACTTGAAAGAATATATCCAGGATAGCTTTTCTACAAGGTTATGTAAGTCATAACTTACCAAAGAAGCAGAGTATGTATTTAGAATACATAACATTTCTTTATGACTTATGTTTTCTGTATTGTTTTTAAACCTATTTTTGTTGCTTTTATTGTATGGCTGTAAATCACCTTGGGACTTATTGTGGAAGGTGATTCACAAAATAATAAATAAATGTAAACATGCACCCAACAACTTTGTTGAATACCACCCTTTTATATCCACAATGAAAATATACAATAAAATATTTCCAATTAAACAACATAGTAATGGAAGTCGGAGGCTCAGATAAAGAGAATGCCTGGGTAACCAGGTGTGTCTTCAAAAGCTGGCAAACACCAATACTGATAAGGCATCTCTTATTTCAACAGGGAGCATGGTTTTAACATCAGTGAAAAAGCTTCCTCCATATCACCATAAGCTGATAATTATTAGACTCCGGCAAGACTAACTTGATTCCATTTGATCACCTCAATGCCCTTACCAGGAAATGGAGGGAAAGTTGGTCTTTTGGGTAACCTGGTTCAAAGTTGGATCTTTTAATCCTATATCCTGTCCCATGATATAATATTCTATTCCTAAAAAATCCTTGATAAACAACTGCCCAATTTTCTTTTAAAAGTACAAAAAAGGGAAAATTCTAGTTTATGTGGATATGTTTCAATGGATTTCAAATATTTGGATACTTTGAAAATATTTCACCTCATACCTCTTTCCTTCAGGTTAATTATACCCTGCTAAGAAAGTGATGCAAGCCTCAAAAAAGAAGGAAGATCTTGCTAAAGCCATTCTCCACAGTTGCACCATTAAACAGTCAAAATGTGGTCTGTGGTTGTACCTCAAATTTAACTGAACATGGTATTAGGTTTGATGTTCTTCCAACAACAATGAAACACTTTGATGTTGCATTTTCTCCAGTGAGCTCAATACAACTTACGTGGTTCTTCTCCCATCCTCATTTTATCCTCAGCCTAACCTACATTGGAAGTTTTTAAACAGTAAATGAAGCAAAAACACTTTAAAATAATAGTGACCGGCCCAAGTCTGTCAGTAAGCTGCATGGCTAAGTGTATTGGGGGGGGGGGGAGGTTATCTACTGCATCATACTTGCTCAGACATTTAATAATTATTTTATACAACACCATCAATATTCCTGAGCCCACAGAGGATGCAATGGAAAATGCAACAGAGAGACAAGAGCAAGAAGGGATGAATGTAACCAAATGCAGTTACACCTTCTTAAAACTGCTCACAGTTGGAAATGAGGATTAATGGCATGAGGATTAAGGGGGTAAACCAAGGCCACCCAAGAAAGGGTGTAAGGAGGGATTTGAAGGAAGAGACACATTGCATATATATTCAGGGAGGAACATTTTTTCCTTTCTCAACTTTTGGATATTTCCAATAATACATGCCAATATATTATTATTTTTCTATAGCCTTTTTAAAAGGAAAAAAACAAAAAGGAAGGCACAACTCACAGGAATGGGGGAAAACCTCCAGGTGCAAATTCCTTCTCAGGGGCACTCTTAAACCACTTTCAGCTGCACCAACCAACTTGTTTCAGGCAAGACGGGTAAGTTAACAAAATGCGGTTCTATTTAGCACCTAATAAATTTCTGGCACCAAAGCAAAGGTATTCCTAATAATTTGTTTAACACCACCACCAATCCATTACATCAGGAATGGGGAACCTGTGGCCTTCCAGATATTGTTCAACTCGAAATCCTAACAGCTCCAGCCAGCATAGCAAATGGTTAGGGATTAGTTGTACTGTGTGCTGGGAATTCTGTTCATCTGGATGGAGGTGTGCAACTGGCTTTAAATGGAGTTTGCACATCCTGAAGGGCCAGGCTGAGAGCTTGTAAGTTTGTCTTCTGAGCCAGGAGAGTCCTTATCAGAGGAGGACCAGGAGCAGCCAGCCTTACTACACTTCTTTATGGTTATTTGTCGCTTTACAAGTTTCCTGCAAGGCAGAAGGGTAAGAATGCAACAGAAAAATCTGCAAATGGATGAATTTGCCCTTGCTCTATGTGGAGCAGCTGGCCAATCAAAAATGGAAATAAGACTCCCACCCATGTGAAATGAATTACTTTGCTAAATTCAGTGATGGCCCAATTCCCAAATAAGGCTGTTGACAATAGTGTACTTAATATAAAAACCGTTCTTCATTTTCAAATAAATCTCTTATTAAATTGAACAATGCAGATAAAATCAGATAGTGTGATTATGCTGAAATAATTGTCACAGTATAAATGCCACAATCACTGAAGTCCTCTTTTAATCTTCTGAGAAGCCAGGGGGGACCACAGGTACTGGCAGTGGCATGAGAAACTAGTGTCAGAGGTAGGTATTATTTGTCATCTGCCAAGGCCCACACCCTTCCAGCAGGCCACGATCAATTCCCAACATCTCCTGGCTCTGGTGTTGCTGCTCCTTCCTGCTGTCACTACCTGCCCACCTGTCTTATCTGAGTATTCAAGCAGTAGCAAAAGTAACAAGAAGGAACAACTCTCTCCCTTTGGGCAGATATGCAGACTGAGACCAGAAGGAGAAAGCAAGTTAATGGTTAGTTGGGACACCAGTGAGGAGGTAGGCACACTCAGGAATGGCACCCATTGAGGACATCTTGCACAAAGGACCTAGCCAGGACTAATGATATCCATCTTATCTGAAAACATGAAGCCCTGAACTGCATTAAAACCAGTTCAGCCAAGGTTTTCTTGTGAATGTAAAAGAAAGCTTGCTTCCCTGCACACTTCCCCACCTCTTTTTACACATAACAAGGGCTATGATGAATCAGCAACAGGTCACTGCTTTCATTCATTGCTAGAACCATTTTATTTCACAGTGTTTTTAAAGAACTAAATAATCATTGTTCTGATAGCACAATAAAACAAAGTGGCAATAGTCTACCATTTAAAGGAAACAACCCACGTGCCTACATCAAGGAACTGACCCTGCTTACCCACAGATTAATTTAGTGTGTGGGGGGGAAATTAACTTGGATGTAGCTGACATATTAAGGACACCTTGCATAAAAAATAAAATACAAGGAACTGAAACATACAAACATACAGCGTAAGACAGGCTTAAATATGCAATAATTGGGGAGCTTACTCATAGATTGTGGTCCTACCATGCCCATCTCAAGAAGTAACACAGAAAGCACTCGATTATACTTCAAATACTTTTGTACCCCAACAAGAAAGCAGTTACTGTATGTGTGTGTGTGTGTTACTTTTTGCTGCATTGTATATTTGAGGACAAGAGTTGCTCACATAATGCCTTTATCACTCCATCCCATTGATGAGTTAAGAAGAGTAAAACTGGGCATACTTCTGGCTTTTTAAAAGCCCACTTCTTTTTCCCCAGGTGAACTGATGTCATCACAAGGTCACAGGCGTTAATTCTGCCATTCAAAAGGGAACTTTGACTACATGTGCTAGCTAGCATGCGTATCCCAGGTGCAGCTAACCCCTTGGACCAGCTCCTCTCCATCAATTTAACCGACGCTACACTTCTCCTACCTTGGGCAAGCACACTTTCTCAGAAGGTGGCAAGCTCTGCAGTGCTAACAATAGCCATGGCTCACCACCACCCAATCTGACAGCCCCTTAGTTGAAAAGCAAATAAACCCATCAGACTCCCCCTTCCCACCCTGCCCACGGCTTAAAATATGCTGCCAGAATAACCTGTTGGGCAAAGAAGAAACTTAAGAGTGACACCTGTCCACTCAGCTCATTACCCAGGGAGGCGTCCAAGCAAGTGCACCATCCCAGCGGGCAGCCAGCTTGCCCCTTCTGGTCCAGCTTTGGAGAAAACCTGACTTACCTTGATCTCGCTGTGATTCATAGCTATGGAGACGGAGAGATCCTGAGCGTCTTCCAGCTGATGTGGCTTCTCCCTATTGTGTACTCGCGTGCTAGGAGAGAGAGGCAGCCTACAGAGCCCCCAGCAACAGCAGCCCAGTTGCCAGGCACCTGGTGGCTTCTTTTCCGCCTGCCTTCCTTCCTTCCTCCCTTCCCCTTCCCTGCCTTCCTTCCTTCCTTCCTCTCAGCCTCTCTCTTCGCCGATACACCCCCTTGAAGCAGATCTGTAGCGAAACCTAGTTCCCCCGTTCCCATAGTAATAGGCACCACCTCTTGGAGCACGCGGATTGGCGGAGGCTGTCCCCCTTCTGGGCATCGCGTAGGGCCACGATTGGGCGACGGCGAAGCAGCCGGGTTCGGTTGCGCAGGCGGCGAAACAGGCCTGGGGAGGTGCGTTGCGCTGGGGGAAGGTACGTGGCGGTAGCGGCGGTGGGCGGTGCTAGTTTGATTTCCCCGCCCTCCCGCTCAGTGACGCGCCGCGTTGAGGAAGAATAAGGCCGGGAGGGGGCGGTGAGTTGATACAGAGGAAGCTGCCAGTGGCCAAGAAGCCTTGGAAGAAGAGGAAGGGGGAGCCCGAGAGTTATTCATTTTGAATCAGTCATTGTCCCTTGGTCCCAGTATCTGGAATTTCCCGGAGAAGGAGGATCCCCAGGCGCCAGTAAATTCAAATCCCTCCAGGAAGGCAGAGCCCTCCAGTACAGACGTCCCTTTGCAGATATATGGGACCCCATGATCAGAGCTGTCCTAGAAGAATAAAGTTTTGTTTTATTTATTTAATTAATTTGCCAGCCGCTTTATTTTTCCCAGAGCAACCTAAAGCTACTAAAAAGCAAACAAATAAGAATATAAAGCCCACATAGCTACATTAAAACATAAAATTTTATGTTGTGAACAGCCCTGTGATGTGATCTTTGGATGAAAGGTGGTACAAAAGGGCGGCATGGGGTGTGTTGAGTTTATGTGCGCTCTGCTGATGTACGTGGGGAACAGAACCCCCATGGAAAATGGTCTCCACCTGTATGCAAGCACATCTCTGTGTCTTTAAAACAAGTAAAGCAAAGAGGTCAATGGAATAGCATTCTGTTGCTTTGGGTAAAGGTAAAGGGACCCCTGACCATTAGTTCCAGTCATGGCCGACTCTGGGGTTGTGGCGCTCATCTTGCTTTATGGGCTGAGGGAGCCGGCGTACAGCTTCTGGGTCATGTGGCCAGCATGATTAAGCCGCTTCTGGCGAACCAGAGCAGCACACAGAAACGCCGTGTACCTTCCCACCAGAGCGGTATTTATTTCTCTACTTGCACTTTGATGTGCTTTCGAACTGCTAGGTTGGCAGGAGCAGGGACCCAGCAACGGGAGCTCACCCCACCGCAGGGATTCAAACCGCTGACCTTCTGACTTCTGATCGGCAAGTCCTAGGCTCTGTGGTTTAACCCACAGTGCCACCCGCATCCAAAAGGTGGTATACAAACTGAATAAATAACAATAGTAACAATAATAACAGAACCAAGAGGAAAGTGAAATAAGAGAAGTTATGGTAAAAGAGTAAATAAACTTAGGGTGGCTTTGCAAATTTGTGTGTGTCTGCTTCTGCACTTCTGATACTGAAACGGAATGGCAGAAACATTGGTTCAGCCACTTTAATAGTCCTTTCATCCTTCAACTACTTGATCTTTGGGCCTTTTGGAGGGCAGGAGGAGGAAATCAGAACCCTTTGGGTTACACTTAACACTGATGCAGAGCCAATGCAGTGGTGCGGTAGATCTTGTGGTACTTAGGATGATGTGGCTATATTGCAAAAATCTGTGGATTACACTTTTGAATTGTTTTTTAGCTGCCTCTGATGAAACGTATGGCATATTCCAAACACCCAAAGCTTGATTTTGGGATAAAAAGATTTGAAACTCCTCACTACCAAGGAAATGTAATAAATGAATACTGCATAACACTTATGTCTCATCTCAAATGTAACTGATCTGTAGAGAAGACTTTCCAACCTGAAAAAGAGACAATGCATGTACTTTTATAAACCAATAAAATCTTTCATAAAAATTATTTAAAAAAATAATAATTTGAGACATCTAGAGAGAATTTGTAAAAGCTCAGATCATATGAACTCAAAACAACCTAAAACCCTATGTAATTGATCAAGTGCTGGAGGGGGACTTTCATTTTCTGACTTTTAGTTAAACTATAGGAAGTGTTTATGTTTTACTTTGGAATCAAGGTTATTTATATATGCATCTTCACATGTTCTTGTCATATTTGGGTTTTCTTTTTCATAAATCAACATTATAGAATGTGAATTATCAAGCTTAGTGTCTTTGTAATTTTGTGTTTTTTTCTTCTTTTCGTTCATTAAGGGAATGTTTATAATATTTTTAAAGTTTTCTAACATGTACTAACATCTACTCATACCAGAGTGGTTCTCCAAGATCTTATGCAGAGGAATTCCAGTTTGGCTTCCTGAAAGTCATAGAACTATAGAATCATAGAGCTGTAGAGTGGGAAGAGACCACGAGAGTCATCTAGTCCAGCCCCCAGCAGTGCAGGAGTCTTTTTGCCCAATGTGGGGCTCGAACCCACAACCCTGAGATTAAGAGTCTCATGCTGTACTGATGGAGCCATCAACCCCAATGCAGGATTTACTTTTGGGTAGACATGCACTTGAATCAGGTCAGAAGTCTATCTAGCTGTGGACAAATCAAGCAAGGCAAGATAGCAGTAGTATAGCTTAGATGGAGGGGGGGATTCTTAATTGTACAGAATCCTTGCCCCTACTGGATGTAGTAGCTCATGAAACACAGAAGCTTGTGCATCTGGTAAAATAAGGCCATTAAGTGGGGGTTTTAAAGTGCACCACCTTGCAAGTCAAAATAGTTTTAAATTAAAGGTTGTAAACAAATGTGCTGTATATAAACATTTTTTCTATATGGTCAAACCTAAACACAAGTCTTCCAATTGATATGAATGCAGGGAAAAGGGGCTTCAGGAGGGGATCACTGGTGTATTAGGGGAGTTATGCTGGCGTATCCATAGACACATAGAATTGTAGAGTTGGAAGGGACCATCTGTTGTGTTGTGGGGCTTATGCCAAATCCTATAGTCTCTCAGCTGGCAGATCTTCAATAGGCCTGAATATAAAACCATGTAGTGCTGCTGCATCTTAAACTTT
Source organism: Podarcis erhardii (assembly GCF_964252035.2). Classification (NCBI taxonomy): domain Eukaryota; kingdom Metazoa; phylum Chordata; class Lepidosauria; order Squamata; family Lacertidae; genus Podarcis; species Podarcis erhardii. The sequence continues at coordinate 73,208,507 of NC_138497.1, read as the reverse complement.
GAAGAAATGTGTTTATTGCTGTCGGCCACATTGTTCCACAGTAAATGCTACCCACACACAAAATAAGCAAAGTGCTTTCACTACAGTTGGGATGATTATTTGTACTGAAAAGAGGGAAACACACATTGCCGGTAATCCTCACAAAACAACTGTTCCATTTCTTAGCAGACAGCTGCAGCAAAACATGATCTGTTTCCCAGCGAGAGCAAAAAAATCTGCAGACTGCCAAGTGTTTTCCTTTTCTCGAAAAAGGAGGAAATAGCACTTGGCAAAAACATACCACATACCTGTTGCTAAGAAATCTAGTTTCTTCCTGAAAATGATGCTTAATTTAGAATGCTTTCAGTGCCATGCATCAACTGTCATTTCCATGTCTATCAATTCTTGGGGTATATATCCTGGAAAATATATGTGGTTCTTCAAACCAATGTTCATTCAAAGATTTAGTTCAAATTAACAAACCTTCATTGCATTTAAATTCCTCTGCTAGTCTCATTAAGGCTTGTTTCCATATGTTTTGGCAACAGAGTAGTTGCTGTCCAAAATCCCTTCCTCGTAACTGAAGAGAAGTGTAGTACTGGTGTATAATCCTCCTCCCTGCCTGCCTGTGTGCATAGCTTCACTTCTAAAAAACAAGATGCTACAGCCCATGTCTGTCAATAAATACCACTTGTGGTGACGGTTCAGAATTTAAAAACCTTCCCTTATTTGGGACATGTGTCAACCCTTACTTAAAAACTCATAATTCTGCGCATGACCAAATGCAACATGGGGCTGTTGAAGCAGCAGAAGGCGGCCTGAGACTACTGTGCAAACTCTTGACTGATTGCAGACCAGTCTGCAATGTACAAAAGCACACTAAAAAAAGACCCATGTGTGTTTCAATGGCTATGTGTATGCACAATCTGTATAACAAGGCATGAACAGGACTCTTGCTAGTTGCAATAACAAAAAGTGAATCTGTGGCAGGAAACAATAGGAAGCTCAGTCCCCTTACTGCTCACACAGAGGAAATCTGGCCTTCAAGTTTTTATAAGGGTGAGGTCTTGGCACATTACTTTGGCTATAATCCTATACATCCATCTTGTAGTTCTATCAGAGTAGGGCTCGGTGATGAAAGACAAGTTGAAACACTTCCTGGCATCCACAAGGCTCTCAGATCCTGCCGCAGGGTCAATCCTCCTAATACTGGGTATTTTTTCAACAGATCTCATCTATTCTCCTGATCCTGGTGTGTTACCATTAACAACCAGCGCTGGATTTATGCACAAGCTATGTAAAATACAGTTTCAAGTCTTGGGTTGTGAGGGGCATCTAAACAAGCAAGCAAACAAAAACTACTGTTATATTGTTTCTGAGAGTAACACCAGACTGGTATGGGTGCAGGATAGTTCACTCAGCTGCCTGTTTTACTGGAAGAAAGCTGTATGAGAGCACTTTGTTTCCTGTTCCAATGAAATAATTCACAGAACTAGACTTGGAAGGGTTTGGCAATTGCTCCAATCTCCTTAGCAACTTCCTGTATCTCATTCTCACACTTTGAGAGCCGTGACAGTAGGCCACATAGAGAACAAAGCTTTTATAGTCCTGATAAAACATCAAAGGAAATAAATGTGATTTAAATTCCTGAAATTCCTTCTTAATTTCCACCGAGCACCAGTAGATACAGAAGTGTCTTTATCACAAGAAGAACTTTAAATATTGAATAAATGAGCACAGTTAAGGTCGTGACAGAGTTATTCAAGCGCCAAGCTGTAATCTTAAATGTCAGAAAGATGTACCCTCAGTTTTAAATTGTTGCTTCACTTGCCGTTATTGAGGACATATCTGAAAAGAACATTTGGTATCTGTAGCAATTAGCATGCTTAAAAATTCACAGAGAAATGCCAGTCAGATACTTAATTTTAAGAATTACATGCAGCTTTCACGTATTTTATTACACCAGTCTCTGCTGACAAAAAAAGCAATGTGGAATAAGCTTTGGATAATTCTCAACACATTAACTTCAATTATTTTTCCAATTAACCACAGAAATTGTAGAGCTATGAGAAGATGCACAATGAAGTTGCTGTTTTGCTACAATCCCGTTTGAGAGTTGGAACTTCAAAACAACAGCCTTGCTGTGTGTGACAAGGTTTTCAGGTCTGGGAACACAGCCAAGGAGTTTTATTTGAAAGGCAATGCAAGGATAATGAAATATACTCAGAGTCGCAAAGTGATTTCATGCTCTTTATTCAGCTCATAGTGGTGAGGAGGAATGGAAGTCCCCTCAAAGTATCTGCTTTATATACATTATTTACACAATGGGCTGCACGTGATTGGCTAATTCCGGACTTCTCCTGTAAACCAATCAGGTTGTGGATTCACTTCTATCTGGAGCTGGATTGGGTGGCTCCTGCCGACCAATCATACTGCTGCAATGTTCGAGGACCAATCAGACTGCTGCATTCTCAATCCTATTGTTCTAGGACCAATCAGACTGCTGCATTTTGGATCCTATTATTCTAGGACCAATCAGACTGCTGCAGTTTGGATCCTATTCAACTCAGTACATAACAGATATAGGGATAAACAACCAGACAACAATGGAAGTTTAAAAGCTTTATTTCTTAATCAAATGCTACACATCTAGGGTGTCCTCTCCCTTATGGAGAATTACCCTGGAAAAGGAGAAACAGAAATTAGATAGGAGGAGTTATCCTGCCTAAACAGGCTAATCCTAATCCCTGCCCTGGCACTGAGAGAGAACTGCTTTTATGTAGACATGGGATGGAGAACAAAATCCAATCCCACAGGGATCCAGAATGCCATGAGCATTTTGTGTATAATGCGGATCAGTGGAGGGTTGATGGAGCAATTACAACTAGTCTAGACTCTAGAGAATGGCACTGGCTGGCAGCTTCTGGCAGCGTTGCCACTGAAGAATTCAGCAGGAAGGAGGATGGAGATGAAACTATAATTAGTTGACTCTGCCTGTCATTGGCTCTACCTACTGTTGGGCTCCCTTCCTTTTGCCCTAGCAGTCTCAATGGGCACCAGCCTCTGAGTACAGAGACAACCTAAGTGGAAAACAAATCACCTTTCCATTCCGCCTGATGAAGGGTTCCATGTACAGGAATTAAAAATAAATAAATATCTATTTTGCCCATCTGGTTTAGTAAATTTTATTTGTAGTTTTTTTATTTGCAGTTAACCCCTTCCCCCATTATACAGACACAAACTGGTTGCCGTTTTAGAGTAACTGCAGAGAAATCTCATTGTCATTGCTCTCCACAATCAATAGTCACAACTGCAGCCTTGGTTAGACTTTGTTTGAAGCTGCACAGCAATGTGTCAATTATGTCAAGGAACAACATGATCTCATCAGCAAAATATGAAGAAGCACTGGGAGGTAGATTCTTCAGGGTTTAGATAATTGGATATAGAACGGCCAAAAATCAGTACTTTTGGAAGAACTAATGAAATAGAAAGCTGAACAACAAAATTAGTAATTGATTTCAGCGGCTAACATGGATCAATTAGGTCTAGTACCCAGGGAAAACATTTATGCACTTACTGCCTGCATAGATTAAAATGTGTGAACAAATTTTAAAATTACGCCTGGCAATGCATATGAACCATGCAATGAGTTTTCTACATTAAAGATTGAGACTCGTGTATCTTAAACAGCTGTCCCTCCTTTTGCTCACACTGCTTGAGAAACCACTTTTGAAAATGGGAGAAGTTAAAAAGCAGATTGTTAAATGGCAAGAGGGTCTTCAATCCAAAAGGAAACAAGAATTATCCCAGGTATGCAGAAGCTCTTGGGCTTATATAAAAACTTATTAGGGGTTCAAGTTGGTTTCCCCAGCCACTCTGGGCAGCTCCCAACAGAATTAAAAGCACAGTAAAACATTAAAAACTTCCCTAAATTTCTTTTACTATATTCTTTTACTGAGTCTTTTTCTCTCTTTTTGTAGGATAATTAGTATTCTTTAGCCTGCAGATAAGTTGCAGTAAAAAAAACAAGCCAAGAATAACATATATTATTCTGCTGGTTCTTTCAGAGATAATTAGGCCAGATCAATCAGTTCCAACACTTAATGTGACCAAGTAATAAAACCCAGGATGGAGCTATGTAGATAGGAATAAGCTAGTGTAAATTCTTACAGTCCATCCAGGGACAAGGAACCACTCACCTGAGCGTACCCCTTTACTTTCACTAGTCTTAAGTGAACAGCTGCAATTCCTTCTTGCTGTGTCACATTCCAGTGGGTGTCCTCAGGGCCCTCACAGGATTTATAAGCAACTTGGCAAAATATTCACCAAGGAGAGCAAAGCTGAAGGTGCAGCACAGTCCAAACAAACCAGGGTCAAGCGGAGGGGATAATTTCAGGTCCAAAACATGACCCAGAGGCAAAGTCAAGCAACGGTCAAAGGTCAGTATCACAGAGAGTTCAGGCAAGATACAACACAGCAAAGCATGCAAATTACACCAAGGGGCCCAAAACCTATGTTGTTTCCAGAGAAGAGAAGGCCCGAGAGGGAGACCTTGTAAACTCCCTTCTTGTAGACCACACCCTAACCACAGCTGCTGGTAGTGAAGATGTTTCAGGAATTGCTTGCTTACAAGCCACACAATGACTCTTGAGTCTGTGAATGCATACTGTGCTGTTGTTCTTTAGCCCAGACCCGGACCTTTTGGTGCCAGTATTCCTGAGGACTGGAAGGCGGGCCCACCTTCTCCCATGACAGCAAAAATGTTCCTCAGCAGGTGTCTCCTCCTGATGGCCTCTCAAGGAGATCCTCAGCGCTAGTTCCAGCTCCTCAAGGTCCTTGACATGTTAGGTGCCTGTGAGGGAAAGTAAGGAAGGGGAGAAAGGGAGGGGAAACAGAAGCAACCGTCAGACTGAAGGAAAGGAAAAAAGGAGAAGACTCAGTCTAGGGCTACTTCAACGCCTTTGGGTCCCCTTGCTCCATGCACACACACTCTGTCCTCCTTCCTCCAGTTAAGTCTCCTGCTGAGCCGGGAAGCCCCCACCCCGCCTTTCTCTGAATGGAAAGAGACTGAGGGAGCATTGAAGGAAATTAGGAAGGGAGATTGAATATTATTATTAAACAGGAACAGAAAGGAAGGCGGGCAGGCATGCTGCAGCACCATTCTGTATGTTCACTTAAAGAAGGTATATTTCCAGGCGGCTGCAGAGCAATTTTTTTAAACATAGTCCACAACAACTCATACATACAAACAAACCCACCACCGTTGACAATTTAATTATCAAATTTAAACTCCTATCCCCTTACACAAAGAAAACATAACATAAAAATAAAAGACTTCATTTATCCTGTAAACGGCCTCCTTATTTACTTCTTGTGAGAGCATTTTTTTTTTAAAAAAAGGAAGTGGTATTTTTGGTAGGCCAAATAGGTTTGGGAACCTCTGACTTAGAGTCTATAGTTCAGCAAATCCTGCCTCAAATTAGGTTAATTACAACACCTCCAGAGCTAATGTCTGTACTTAGGTGGAAGAAAGCTAAATACAGTACAGACATTACTGTACTTCCACAGTACTGTGGAAGTCCCTACCACAAGGAAATAACAGGGGCAAACAATGTGGCAATTTCCAAAGAGAGATTACATATCAATAGAAAATGTTAGTTATTCCTAGCTGATTATGCCAATCTTTGCCTCAGCCCATCACCATTTTGTTCTGGCTCTGTATTACTGTTTTGTAACTGGTGGGCCACAGTCATTTTTACCCCACTTGTGGACTCTAGTGTGAGTATGAACCCACAGTGATTAGTTAATGTGCTGACTGCTTTAAAACATTACCACCACAACACAGTAATCCTTAATCAAGGTTTTGACCTACTTTCACAATCCATCACACTGATAAAATTGCAATCTCTGCAAAAAACATAAACACCGTTTCACAGTATAGTCCCACAATATACTTTTTTATGTAATGGTTGATTTTAAAACTGTAGGGCCCTATTTAACTATTATGGATCTTTTGGATTGTGATATTTTTCCAGAACCATTTAGATATATTTTGATAGACCTACATGACTCGATCCAACACACCAGAGCCTCATTTATAAGTTACCGTATTTTTTGCTCTATAAGACTCACGTTTTCCCTCCTAAAAAGTAAGGGGAAATGTGTGTGAGTCTTATGAAGCGAATGCAGGCTGCGCAGCTATCCCAGAAGCCAGAACAGCAAGAGGGATCGCTGCTTTCACTGCATAACGATCCCTCTTGCTGTTCTGGCTTCTGAGATTCAGAATATTTTTTTTCTTGTTTTCCTCCTCCAAAAACAAGGTGCGTCTTGTGGTCTGGTGCGTCTTATAGAGCGAAAAATACGGTAATATTGTCTCAACCATAGTGAAGGTCTTCAACAGCAATAAAAGTCAGCATACATAAGATATTCCAAAATTATGTGTGACTGCTTCTTGTGTGAACCAGACAGAGGACAGGAGGTGGACATTAATCCTATCAAGCTTTTCCATTTCCTCTCCCCGCCCTCCCCTCCCAGTCCCAGCAGCTAACCAATGATGAAGAAGAGAAAAAAAGGTATTGAATATGTATTTCTTCCTGACCTACAGAGTTCCATGGCAAGAGGCACTGAGACATAGGTGGTATGTTGCAGTTATCACAACATACAGAATATGGGAAGGAAGGAAACTATATGGATAAATGTAGAGACAAAGGTGGAGTTATATAGTAACCCTGGCTAATATTCCTATTAATTGCTCATTTTGCCTTTATTTATAAATGGAGCAATTATTGAGTGTTCTAAATAATTTCTTTAGGATATGTTGTTACCTTTGAGATCAGGTTTTTAATATTTTTAAATGGAAAAGTAGCATAAAATGTTTTAAATAGATAAGGTAGGAAAAAGAACTACTCAGTACTAATGTTTCCATATGCTGTTTATGAAAAGGATTAAAGAGGGTCCCTTATTTCCAACATTGTCAGCGTCTGCATACTGCTTAGTTAAGCTTAATTGTAGTTTAAAGGTGAATACAGTGTGCTGGTGCACAGACTGAAAAATCACAGCTGCTTTGCTCTTCCCATCCTCCTGCTGCTCTTGTGGTGGCAGGGAGCTAAGCCACGGTTTGGCTTAGCATTGTGTCCAAATGCAGGCTCATGGTTTGTTTTCCCCCAGCAAACAAAGAATGTGCCCAGCTTCAACATAACACTGACTAAACCAAGCCACATTTTAGGTCCCAGCAGCACACCAGTAGCAGGGGTCGGGTAGGAACGGAGTGGTTGCAATTTTGAGTAGTATATGCTGCATGTTGACCTTTAAACCATAGTTAACAATACTGTAGTTTAAAGTGATTTGTGAACCAGGTTATAGGGTTATACAGTATGTCAAATATTATTTCCTCAAATGCAACATTCGTCTAATAATTCAGTAGTTTTATGGAAAATGGAAAATATTCTGAGTCAATTCCATACAAATGTTGTAAGATATTATCTCAGGGTATGGTGGCGCTGTGAGCCATTTTGTGAGCCTAGGACTTGCCAATCAGAAGGTCAGCGGTTCGAATCCCTGCGACGGGGTGAGCTCTCGTTGCTTGGTCCCAGTTCCTGCCCACCTAGCAGTTCGAAAGCACGTCGAAGTGCAAGTAGATAAATAGGTACTGCTCTGGCAGGAAGGTAAACGGCATTTCCACACACTGCTCTGGTTCGTCAAAAGTGGCTTAGTCGTGCTGGCCACAAGACCCGGAAGCTGTACGCTGGCTCCCTCGGCCAATAAAGTGAGATGAGCGCCGCAAACCCAGAGTCGGTCACGACTGGACCTAATGGTCAGGGGTCCCTTTACCTTTATGGTCTGATTGCATGAGGCCACCACTTTGCTGAAGCTAAGCAGATGAGTGCCTGGATGGATGACTGCCTGGGAACCACATGTACCGTATTTTTCATCCCATAGGGCGCACCGGCCCATAGGACGCACCTAGCTTGGGCTTCCCCCGACCCCAGCCCCTAGAACAGGCTGCTATCCGCAAACCCTGGGAGAGCTGCGCGACTTTGCGCAGCTCTCCCACGGCTTGCGGAGAGCTTCCTGAAGCCTGGAGAGCGAGAGGGGTCGGTGCGCACCGACCCCCCTCGCTCTCCAGGCTTCAGCAAAAGCCTGCATTCGCCTCATAGGACGCACACACATTTCCCCTTCATTTTTGGAGGGGAAAAAGTGCGTCCTATAGGGCGAAAAATATGGTACTCTTCTTTGAGTTCCACAAAGGAGGGAAGAAAGGAGGGAGGCATACACATGTAAAAGTATGAAATTACCTTTCCCTCTGTCCTCCTGTATCCTTGGACTAATCAGAGGTAAATTTAGCCCAGTTTTTAATATCAGGATTCCACACTGAAAAACTCCCTAAATAAAACTCTGGGCTTATTTCAAGTGTTATTACTCTGCAGAGAATTGTGCATATCTCAGACACATTGTCTGCAAATATTGTGACATGTCAGGATGTTCCAACTTCAGTCAAGCAACTGATTTCTAAGAAGTGATGCAATTACAAGGTATTCAAGAGATTTTAAATAGCCTTATGGTCTTACTGGCATTTTAAATATTCAAGCAGCACAATCCTATGCATGTTTATTTGGATGTGTGTTTCACTGTGTTCAGTGGAACAAAAGTCTAAGTCTGATTTAATACAACCTAACAAAAAAAAAGTAAAGAAAGAGACGATTATGAGGGAAGCAGGACTGAGCAGCATACAAACTACTGTGTACTTTGTCCATTTCTCATATCGCTGGGCAACTCCTGGATTATATAGGTGTAATTTTAACAATATTAGTTTAAATTTAGCAAAAGCAGTTAAAGTATTTTTTTTCATTAAATTGCACCTTCACTAGGAATTAAATGTTTTTGGTTTTGAGTTTTGTCATAATACATTACAGGGGAAAAAGACTGAATCTCAGCCTTTAACATCTCTATATACTGTCAAAATTGTATAACCAAATTCGATGACCATACTTTTATTTCTCCTTCTTTATTTCTAATATTTTTTTCACCAGTAATTTTTGAACGATTGTTTCCATTGATATTAAACATGCATTATGTAATAGCTGTTTGCCTAATCTAACCTGAAAATATACTGCCTAATTCTATTTTTCAGACCTAGTCTGCTCTTTCAATTGATATTACTTCATAAGTCTTGTTTTAGTTTATTTTCCCTTGGGTACGTTCAGTCTTTTCCCTGTAGCACATGATAAAGTTCAATGTTCCTGTATTTGCATACCAGCTCACATTTTTTATGCAAGTTTCCAGTAATTCAAAACATTCTTACTTAGATCTAATGGCAGGAACAGGAAATGATTGTTTACTCTCCCTCTCTTCTTTGAATCTACTTACTATCACTATACAAACCTGGGCTCAGTAGAAGCTAACTTGTGAATGAATCATTTAACCAGTGCCAACTAAACAATTACTTTTGGGTCGTTTTTAGAAATATGTGTGTTGGTTTAGAAGCAGAATTATTGTTCCAAGTCCAACAATCACATTTGTACAGGCAGTGTCCTAATATTCACTCTAGTGATATACTGTGTTTAAAATAGATCATTCCTCCCCCTGGAATATAAGCTTATCGTCAAGGAGTAAAGTAAATGACCATCATGTTGTCCTTACTGCTGTAAAATGCAGACACTGGTGACATCTCCAACCTAGTCCTGACGTGCTGATCATAGATGCTGCCATAAACAGCACGTCCTCAGGAACAAAAGTCACGTTGTCTGGGACGAAGCATGAAATCCAACCCCTTTCGGTCACCCCACTGTTGTTTGCCTCCACCCATTATAGGAGACAGCCAGTGAGATGAGAAGTGGGAGGGTTTTGATTTTCGTAGAAAACAACTAGTGTTGAGACTGTGCCTTCTAAGTTCTCATGCCAGTTGCCACTCCAGGCCACATTTTGAAGCTCTAGTTCGAAGAGTTAGTTATACCAATAATAGTTCTACTATTTTGGGGGTGAGGAATTTTGCTATCTGGCAAGAGATTAGTGGAAAGCTTAAGTTTCCACCCCACCCTTCTGCTTTCTTGGCAGGGATCCTGTTCCTTGAAGCTGCTTTGTGGCAAGCAGAAATACGAAATGAGGCTTTCTCAAGCACGAAGTTGAACACTACCTGCTGAATTTCTGTCATGCAGCTGTGAAAAGTGCACTGTGAGAAACAGATGACACCCCCTAAAAAGTATTTCTAGTACGAAACACTAGCTGGCAAAGATTGCCTCGTACATTGCTCACTGGCCCACGTGGCAGGACGATGTGGGAAAAGGGCAGCCTTCAGGTGACGATGTATCGCACCTTGGTCAGTATCCAGGCTCTTCCGAAAGCAATTAAAAGTGCGTGCGCCGAGAATGACGTAACAAGTTAAGGTACAGCGTGTAGGAATGGTTGTAAACTCCACCCCCCCCCTCCTGTGCAACAGCCACGTGAAGAAAATTCAACTGGTGAAGTTATTCCACTCACTGCAACCCGAAGGCTGGGAAAGGCTTTACCCGCAGAATGTTTTGTCCTGCAGCTGTTACCCAAGGAAGGCGGGCTGGGATGTGTGTGGTGGAGGGGCGGGGAACTCTACGGGGCAGCAACCCGAGAAGGGTGTTTCTGTGGCCCTTCTTGCCCGTCTAAGCTCGACGAAGCGTCCTGTAGCATCCGAAAGCTTGCTCCCAACATTTGAAAAAGCCCGTATCCTATCAGCGTGCTTCGAAGCAGCCAGCTCCTCACGAGCCCAGCGCTCGACCCGGCCTCCCTGCTGCGGCTCCGCCTTCGCCGCCCCTTCCCTCAGCCGGCCTCCCCTCGCTAAGAGCCGGAAGTGGACGCGCGGCAGCAACAGCCATCCCAGCGCGGGGAGCGAAAGAGGCGGGGAAGCAGCAGCAGCAGGAGGAGGAGAAGCGGGCTTGGAGTCGAGCTCGCCAGTAAGTTTCTCCGCGGTGGGGACGACGGGAAATGGCTGCGGCGACGGCTGGTGCTTCGGGATGGAGGCTCGCTGAGGTGAGGGCGAGTCTGGAAGGCTGCGAGGGGAAGGAGAAGGGAACGGGAGAGACCCCTCGGGGGGCGTTTGCTGCAGGCGAAACGCGGTTCCGAGGGGGCGCATCCCCGCGCTCAAGCTTTGCTCAGCCTCTCGGGGCCGCCTGCTTCCTCGCCGCTGAGGCCGCGCTTCCCCGCTCGGTCCCCGAAAACCCCAAGGCATAGTCAACCCCAAGGCGCCCGCCGAGGGGCTTCTTCGCTAACTCCCCTGGAGGAGGAGGAGGAGGAGGAATGAATGAGGGGGGCTGGTCTGCTTGGGTCGTCCGGCGCCCGAGGCCAGCCAATTAAGGTGGCGCCGAGGAGGAGCTGCCTGCGTGTGGCTCCACTTCGGAGTAAGGAGACGCTGGAGCAGATAAGGAGGCCTCCTCCATGCTGCCTTGCGAGAAATAGGGCAGGCGAGGAATAGTCTCTCGCTTTCCCACTCCTCCCACCCACCCACCCACCCCTCGCCTTCGCGGCCTTGCAGAGCAGTTGTTTTGTTTTGGGGGTTTTTTTGGCACACGCAGATGACTGCGTCTTCCCGCTAATCGTATTGCGTCGAGAGACGGAGAACAAGCTGTAGTTTTGACTCACCGAAACAAATTCCCACGGGTTTGGTTTGTGGGGGGCCTAATAAATTGCGGCTTGAGCATCCTTGGGCAGGTTGGCACGCAACCGAGAGACATACGACTGCTCGCACTCCAGCGTGTGTTGACAGTAGTTGCAAATGCTGCTGGTGTATCACCGGTGTCCATGTGATCAAGCCTCAAAGTAGTAATTAACGATGGTAATATAGATGCTGTGGTGCATAGGAGCAGGTTTTTATGGCCAAAGGCCCTTGGGTACCACAAGTTGTAAAGCAGCAGTAGGGCTGGGAAACGTTTAATACATGCAGCCAGATTTGATTATCACCGGTGTTATTCCTGGGGTGTGCTAATAGATGCTAGAACAGCTAAACAAAACACTGTAATGTTGCCATGGGTGCTTATAGGAACTATAGTAGAACTCTCTGATTCTAGGTTCAGACACTGGTGGTATTTGATTGTATTTGTGGACACCAGATACAGTATAAGGAGCAATATTTGTTACTGGAGTTTTATATTTTGTATCATATAAATATCTTTGTTTACTGGGATACTGAAGAGCTTAACTGATTTAACTTGTTGGCCTTTTATTATTTAAAAGTGTGTTTACTTTTAAAGATCTGACGCTCAAATGCTGAGTTTTTATCCCTTTAGACTTGGGTGTGTAGTCTCTTTGCTGCGAGAAAGCTTAGAAGTGTTCTGAGTGTTTATACTTCTTACTAGCTTTTTGTTACAGAAGCTGGTAGGGAGGAAATATACAATGCATTCTGTATTATTTTGCAACTGCAGTTTTCTGAAGAGGAATCATGTCACAGGGTGGGATTCAGCTCTGTTTTACTCAGAGTAGACCCACTGAAATATATTTACCTAACTTATTCATGCTCGTCAATTTCAATGTGTCCTGAGTAAAACTTAGTTGAATACCACCCATAGTTTCACAGAATTGAGACATGATGCTGTGGTAAACGGAAAAGAGCAAAATTGCTACATTCAAGTTAAACTTCACTTGTATATGATACTGGTTTTTGATCTTAACTATTTGCTGTTCAAGTGACTCATTGGGCAGTTTTATGTTTCACAAAAGAGTAAAGGTCTTGTTATTCAAGGAAGAGGCATAAGAAATGTAAAAGTTTAATGTGTACAGTTTTATTTGAGGCAGCAGCCGATAAGAACTGAAGCGTACAGTATATGGTAGGAGTATAAGTGTAGGTTGTACTTATTTATAGCCATTCAGTGGAAGTTAATATATTTATGGAATCTCTATATTTAGTATGCACTGACGTACAGAGGAGAAAAATAAACTATAAATGATTAGAAAATCTGTTGCTTCTGGCACCAGTACAAAACAGGCCATAGTTAAAGTTCTGATTCTGCAAGTATTGAAACTTATCCACAAGTTCACTGTTAGTTTTATTTTTGCTTTAGCATGTCAAGTTGGGAACAGGAAAGAGAGAAGTAAGGTGTGACAATCCTGAAAGCAGAAATAAAAGGTAATCTGGGAAAACTGAGGGAAATTGACATTTCCCAGGGATTCTCCCTATGGTTTCATACTTAATATCCCCACATAGCTTCATACTGGATCTTTCCCCCTGAGGAATGTTTGTCCTCCACCCACCACATTCCATTGTCCTTTGTGGCAGGCTTTTTTGTCATTCTGCGTATGTTGCTCTTGCCACTTTGTGCTGCAGAAGTAAAGATCCCATTAACATAACTATTTTTACAGTGACATATTCAGTGTTGGCATGCTGAACTCATTTGAATGTTTTGATATGTGAAGCTGCTTTGTACAGAGTCAGACCATTAGTTCATCTAGAAATTTCCCAGTTTTGAATAGATATTTTTCCAGCTTTGCCAGGGCATGCCAGGGATATCTGCTACTGATGTTGTATGCCTCCTCTATCTCCTTAAATGCCAGTGGCTTCAAGATTTAATCCAATGTTTTTTGTTTGCAAAGATGCCAGTATTGTATCATCTTATTAACTATACTGCACATGCCTCTGGCAGCTGTTTTAATGTCTTCCATGTCTTTCATCACATAAGTTTTAATATTCTGCAACCAGAAAATTATATGGATAGTGCATTAAATAAGGATAGTGGGTTAAATTTGAGGGTGTCAGCTCCAAGATCCAGCATAGGTTTCCTTTTGGAGAAAAGCAGGAAATATTGTTGCCTATTTTTCATGCAGATACCTACACTGCATCCCATACTCATCATACTCATACTGCTGGAGCATCCCCTAATAATAATAATAACTTATTTCTACCCCACCCATGTGGCTGGGTTTCCCCAGTTACTCTGGGCGGCTTTCAACAGAACATCAAAAACAGAATAAAACTTCAAAAAAACACTAGGAACTTCCCTAAACAGGGCTTCCTTCAGATGTCTTCTAAAAGATGGATAGTTGTTTATTTCCTTGACATCTGATGGGAGGGTGTTCCACAGGGCGGGCGCCACTACCAAGAAGGTCCTCTGCCTGGTTCCCTGTAACTTCACTTCTCACAATGAGGGAACCACCAGAAGGCCCTCAGCATGGGACCTCAGTGTCCGGGCTGAACAATGTGGGTGGAGACGCTCCTTCAGGTATATTGGGCCGAGGCCATTTAGGGCTTTAAAGGTCAGCACCAACACTTTGAATTGTGCTCGGAAACGTACTGGGAGCCAGTGTAGGTCTTTCAAGACCAGTGTTATGTGGACTCGGCGGCTGCCCCCAGTCACCAGTCTAGCTGCCACATTCTGGATTAGTTGCAGTTTCCAGGTCACCTTCAAAGGTAGCCCCATGTACAGCGTGTTGCAGTAGTCTAAGCAGGAGATAACTAGAGCATGCAGCACTCTGGTGAGACAGTCTGCGGGTAGGTAGGGTCTCATGCTGTGTACTAGATGGAGCTGGTAGACAGCTGCCCTGGACACAGAATTGACCTGCTCGTCCATGGACAGCTGTGAGTCCAAAATGACTCCCAGGCTGTGCACCTGGTCCTTCAGGGGCACAGTTACCCCATTCAGGACCAGGGAGTCCTCCACACCCACCCACCCCCTGTCCCCCCAAAACAGTACTTCTGTCTTGTCAGGATTCAACCTGAATCTGTTAGCTGCCATCCATCCTCCAACCGCCTCCAGACACTCACACAGGACCTTCACTGCCTTCACTGGTTCTGATTTAAAAGAGAGGTAGAGCTGGGTATCATCTGCATACTGATGAACCCAAACCCCCTGATGATCTCTCCCAGCGGCTTCATGTAGATGTTAAAAAGCATGGGGGAGAGGATGGAACCCTGAGACACCCCACAAGTGAGAGCCCAGGGGTCTGAACACTCGTCTGCCAACACCACTTTCTGGACATGGCCCAGGAGAAAGGAGCAGAACCACTGTATAACAATGCCCCCAGCTCCTCTAGGCGGTCCAGAAGGATGTCATGATTGATGGTATCAAAAGCCGCTGAGCGACCCAGCAGACCCAACCTTCCACAGCAGGGAATGGAGGGAAGGAGGAATTGACAGATATCGTCACCCTAACTGCTTCTACTAGTGTTAATGGAACTCCCAGGTTGGCATAACCAATATTTGGATGACACACAGTTTTATTTCTTTATTCCACCTGAACCATATGAAACTCTCTCAGTGCTGAACTGTTGTCCGGAGGCAGTAATGCGTTGGATGATCATGAGGGTCAATAAACAGAAGCGCAGTACTGAGAAGGTGGAGACACTGTTGATGGACAGATGCTATATTTAGCAGTTGGGTGTACAGTATACTGCACTCGCCTCTCAATGAGCATTATTCCATATACCCTCCATATTCTGAGGGTACTCCTGGATTCAGTGGTCTCACTTTGAGGCACAATTTGCCTCAAATGCAAGGAGTGCCTATTACCTGGTCAGGCTGATGTGCTAGCAATGCTATCTAGATAGCCATGCCATGATGATCTAGGCTCCTGTAGTCTCTAGTTTGAACTATTGCAATGCACTCAATATTGGATTGCCCTTGAAGATGGTCTGGAAATGACTGCTAGTACAGTATGCTGACACAAAAGCATAAGCAGATGTGTCTGTGTGGAGTTATCTAAGAGCAGTTACTGGCTTTTAAAGTCCTTCATGCGCTGGACCCCAGTTACTTTTCAAAGGGCCTTCTCCCAAGGGAAGCTTTGTTTCTCATGTTGATGGACTTAGTCCACTGTGTGGTGACATAAAAGAGCACTTTCTCTTTTTTGTGCAACCCCCCCACACACACACCCCGTGCCCAGTAGAACTCTCTTCCTGTGGGAGTGCAGATGGTGGACTTCGGTGGATTTACCTGTTGTCCCAGGCATTTGGGGTAAACCTGTGAAGGACACAATTTCTTTAGGTCTTCTCATGCTGTTGTGTTTATTAATTGGATTTACTAATGACACTTTTTAATTAATGTATATTTTGGGTTGTATGTTTTATGATATATTGTAAACCACCCTGGGATCACCATGTGATGAAGGGTGATCTACAAATTTTAAAATAAATAAAGTCTGGATTGAACCTATTGCATGTAATTCATTGTATATGAGCAATGCCAGATGAAATGTATGGTTTCCAATGCAGAACATTCCTCTAAGTAAGAAATCTCATCTGGTTTAAAATGGATTCTAGGGTTGGACTGAGCTGTGTTGGCAAGACAGTGCAGCACAACTTTCCACAGTTACTGATGTAGAAATAAATTGCTTTTAAGTTTAGATATGCTCTTCCAAGCATTGCATTTGTAGCAATATATAGAAGTAATTAATATACATAAACAATGCACTTGTTCTAATAATTATGAGAAATATGTAGCTGTGAGTAGCTGCTGTTAATTACAGCTGAAATATTTTATATGCATTTCTTGCTTAGTCTTAGTGTTATGTGTGAATGCAGCCACTGAGTAACACTCTTATTTGTTTATTGCCATCTCCGATGTTCTTTTGCTGAATTCTAATGCCTGTGCTTATCTATCCTATCCAGCTCTGTTGGAAATACTGGAAGAAGGGTAGCCAGAGCTAACCCTGATTCTAGTGGAAGTCTGAACAGCTTGCTTACTGAAACTTGAGTGGCTGCACTTTTTCAGCCCCTGTTCTCGGACTACCCACAAAATTTGATCGCACTCACACGTCATTCTTAGGGTTTGCATGTTCCCCTCTAGTTGGGTTATGTGTGTCTGTCTCGCAGATGAAGAACCTAGGCTTTATTGGAAACCAACAGTCCTTGGGACTGTGCACCTGAATGACACAAAAGGAAGCAGGAGCAGGAATTATTTAAGCATAGGTTAATTTTATTACTTCATTCATTGCATTTATGTGCTGCCTCATAACACAAAATTCTATAGGCTACTTAGCGCAAACAAAATGCATATGCAGCTGGTTTGAGAAATGAGACAAGTGGTTGCTGATTGATACTGCATTGTTTTTCATTTTACACGCATACAATAAAAGCTTGGACCTAGTTCTTGAAGCGGTTTTAGAAATCTACCATTTTGAAATACTTTTTCATTTGATTTTGCAAATATTGTTCATTTTGTTTCTAACGAGTGTTTTTCTTTCTCCTTCCAGTGCTTCTGAATCTGGCTTTGAACATTTTGGGGCCAAGGATTTGCAGAAGAGGTGACTGGAGTTGTTAATGGACATCTGTTTTCACGGCATGGCCCAAATATCTAGCAGGAATGAAGTCAAACAGCGTTCATCACCCTCTTTGGGCACAGCAAAGGCAAAAGAAGTGGACAAAGAGGAGGCGCTGCAGATGGAAGCTGAGGCTCTAGCTAAGATGCAAAAGGAAAGAGTGGTAGCTGGTAACAGACAAAGTGTTGACATTTTAAGCAACTCTTGGCCAACTGTACAATCCCACAGGAAACAGGACCATGATCTTATGGTGTTTCCAGAGTCCGATGCCAAGAGAAAGATGGATGATAAGTTAAATACAATTGAGATAGAAAAACTAAGCCATGCTGAGCTAGAGAAACTACTACTTGAGGACAGTTCTGAGTCAAGCAAGCACACCACGTTGCCAGCAACTCCTATTCTGAGTTCATCATTTTCTTCACAGTTTTATGCCAACCCTACTATTCAGAGAGGACAGTGGACACCTGGGTTTCCTGGGCCTTCTACTTGCACTATACCTTCTATTTACCCAGCAAATTCTTACAGCAAACAAGTTAGTATCTTTCAGAATGGCTTACATCCAGGTATGTCCACTTACCAGTCTTCAAAGCCTATTTATCTAAGTCTTCCAGAGAGGTCCCAGTACATTACATATGCACTGCCTGCTACTTCAGCCTTCCATCCACAGAGAAGTTTGCCTATATATCAGCCAACACTTACCCCTGAAATGGCAAAAGTATTTGATAAGATAGCAAGCACTTCAGAATTTCTGAAAAATGGGAGATCAAGCACAGACTTAGAAGTGACTGCTACTAAATCTACAGTTAACTTACCAACCTCTGAAAACTCCAGTGATATTAGTAAATTTGATTGGTTGGATTTGGATCCTTTAAGTAAACCAAAAGTCGACAGTATGGATATATTGTATACGGCAGAAGATGATGCAAAGGTGACTTGTAGTACAATTGTAGAAGATCCTTGGGATGCTGTGCTACTGGAGGAGAAATCCCCAGGGAAATGTCGTCTTGAAAGAAAAGTTAGTGGGAAGTCTTCTTCTGGGGCAACAGTTACAAGAAGTCAGTCTTTAAACATTCGAACCGCTCAGCTTACTAAATTACAGGGCCAAACATCACAGGTAAAACATATCCTGAAAGCTTATTTTCATTTTGTAAGCTTACTTTCATTTTGAAAAGTTGATACTATTTAATGGAATGAAGAATTTGTTCCCTGCCCATAATTCTACAAATTCTACAAATAATTGATTATTAGAACTTTTAAGAAAATTGTGAATTCGGTAACGTGTGTTTATTTTGCATTAATTTTTAAATTGAAATTTTTAAATTGAAAAATATTGTTCCTGTTAAGTACTATAGTCGCATTTTCTAAAGAATGCAGTATAGCTTCAGACAATTGCCTTCTAGATGTGCAGAAATCAGAAGAAAGAATGGTGAGTAGGGAGAGTTTTATTTGCCTTCATTACTGCCCCCACCTTGCACCCCCACCATCGGAAACTAGGTTTGTGTAGCTGCTTCATTACTGAACAGTACACAGCTGTGGGTAGACCTTATGCAGCTCCATCAGATCATAAACCTTAGAGTGAGACACTAAGTCAGCAGATTATTTTTTTTTTTTTATAATAATTTTTATTGATTTTACAACATAAAGAAAAAACAAAACAAACATAATGCGACTTCCCCAAACCTCCCCTTCACTGCATCCAAATTTCAAAATTTTTAGCAATTCTTCATCCCATTTTTATATTTAATTCTCTTTAAAAAGAGTTTCTGCTTTATAAATTTCGATTTATAGCTGTAATTCTTAGTGTCCAATCCCCTGACATCTTAACATTCCGAAATTTTACAACAATTTTTAAGATAGATTTTAAATTTTTTCCAGTCCTCCTCCACTGTCTCTTTCTTCTGGTCACGGATTCTGCCGGTCATCTCTGCCAGTCCCATAAATTCAGTCACCTTGGTCTGCCATTCTTCCAGAGTAGGTAGTTCTTTAGTCTTCCAATACTTCGCCAAAAGGATTCTTGCTGCTGTTGTTGCGTACATAAAAAAGGTCCTATCTTTCTTTGGTACCAATTGGCCGACCATGCCCAAGAGAAAAGCCTCCGGTTTCTTTACAAATGTCCACTTGAGGATTTTCTTAATTTCATTATAGATCATTTCCCAGTAGGCCTTAATCTTTGGGCAGGTCCACCAAAGGTGATAAAAAGTTCCTTCACATTCATTACACTTCCAACAATTGTTATTGGGCAAATGATATATCTTTGCAAGCTTGACTGGGGTCATGTACCACCTATAGATCATTTTCATTATGTTCTCTTTCAGGGCACTACATGCCGTAAATTTAATACCTGTGGTCCATAACTGCTCCCAGTCAGCAAACATAATATCATGACCAATATCTTGTGCCCACTTAATCATGGCTGATTTAACCGTTTCATCTTGTGTGTTCCATTTTAGCAGCAGATTATACATTCTAGACAAATTCTTAGTATTGGGTTCTAGCAATTCTGTTTCTAACTTTGACCTCTCCTTCTGAAATCCTAGTTTTCTGTCCTGCTTAAAAGTTTCATTAATCTGGTAATAATGTAACCAGTCTCGGACTTTAGGTTTCAATTTCTCAAAACTCTGTAGTTTCAGCTTTTCACCATCATATTCTACAATTTCACAATATTTTGGCCAGTCTGTATCCATGTTCAATCTTTTTACCGCCTTAGCTTCCATTGGTGACAGCCACCTGGGGGTTTTACTTTCAAACAGATCTTTATATCGATTCCATACATTATACAATGCTTTCCTAATAATATGATTTTTAAAATTTCTATGTACCTTTACCTTGTCATACCATAAATATGCATGCCAACCAAAACTATTATCATAACCTTCCAGGTCCAGAATGTCTGTATTCTCAAGAAGTAGCCATGGTTTCAGCCAGCAAAAAGCTGCTGCTTCATAATAAAGTTTTAAGTCCGGCAGGGCAAAGCCCCCTCTATCCTTTGCATCAGTCAAAATCTTAAATTTAATTCTGGGTTTTTTGCCCTGCCAGACAAATTTAGATATATCTTTCTGCCACTTCTTGAAACAGTCCATCTTGTCTAAAATTTGCAATGTCTGGAACAAAAACAACAATCTCGGCAATACATTCATCTTAATTACAGCAATTCGGCCTAACAAGGAAAGTCTCAATCTTGACCATATATCGAAATCTTTCTTCACTTCAGCCCAGCATTTCTCATAATTATCTTTAAATAGATTCACATTCTTAGATGTTAAGTTCACCCCCAGATATTTTACCTTTTTAGTAATTTCCAAACCAGTTTCTCTTTGAAAACTATCTTTTTCCCCCACCGTGAGATTTTTTTCCAACACCTTTGTCTTGTGTTTATTCAGTTTAAAACCTGCTACCTGACCAAATATTTCAATAAGTTCCAAAACTCTTTTTGTACTAGTTTCTGGCTGTTGTAGTGTCAAAACTAGGTCATCTGCAAATGCTCTTAGCTTATAATGTTTAGTTCCGACCTGTATACCTTTAACCAGCTGGTCTCTTCTAATCATGTTAAGGAAAACCTCCAGTACCGATATAAACAATAGAGGGGAAATTGGGCATCCCTGTCGTGTCCCTTTCTCTATTGGAATTTCATCCATAACCATACCATTTACAATAAGTTTGGCCTTTTGCTCAGAATAAATTGCACTTATACCATTTTCAAAGTTCTTGCCTACCCCCATTCCTTGGAGATTCCTCTTCATAAAGCTCCAACAAATATTGTCAAAGGCTTTCTCTGCATCCACAAAAATCAAAACAGCTTTTCTATTTATGTCAGTTTCCAAAAGTTCTAGAATATCTATAATATTCCTCACATTGTCTGACAAATGCCTGCCTGGTAGAAAGCCTGTTTGGTCCCTGTGAATCTCCTCTAACAGCACTTTTTTGAATCTTTTTGCTAGAATGTCTGCAAAAATTTTATAATCCACGTTCAAAAGTGATATAGGGCGGTAATTCTTGACTTGATGTTTCTCAGTTTCTGTCTTTGGTATAAGTGAGATAAATGCTTCCTTCCACGATTCGGGAGCCTTTTTCCCCTCCAAAATTTGATTGCAGACTTCTTTCAATGGTTGTATTAACCAATCCTTCAAAACTTTATAATATCTCGCAGTTAATCCATCTGGTCCTGGTGATTTTCCCAGCTTCATATCCTGGATGGCACTCTCTATTTCTTGATCTGTAATTTTCTCGTTTAAACTCCTTCTGTTGTTTTCAGAGATTTTTGATAGTCCGTATTTTCCAATAAATTCTTCTATCTCCTGTTCATTTTTTGGCCCTTGTTTGTATAATTTCTTAAAGAAACTTTGAAAACAATTGCTTATCTCATTTGGTTTATTAATAGACTTCCCATCTACTTCGAGTGATGTCACTGTATTCAATTTTTGTCTCTTTTTCAGTTGCCAAGACAGTAGCTTCCCACATTTATCTGCAGATTCAAAAGTCTTTTGTCTCATTTGTTTAATTTTCCATTCTATTTCCTGGTTCGTCAATTCCATATATTGTGTTTGATAGAATTTTATTTCTCTTAGTATCTCCTGGGATTTAGGCTTAGATCTCAATTTCTTCTCCCCTTCTTTTATTAGATTCCAAATTTTCTCTTTCTTCTCATTCTGCTTTTTCCTCTTTATTGAATTCTGTTGTATTAGGAAGCCACGCATCACGGCTTTACTTGCGTCCCAAATGATTCTTTTTTCTGTGTCTGATCTCAAATTGATCTCGAAGTAGTCTTTAAGTGTTTCTTGGGCCTTTTTGCAAATTTCCCCATCTCCAAAGAGAGTGTCATTCATTCTCCATCTAAAGGTTCCAGCTGTTGTCAGTTTCATTTCCATCTTGACAGCATTGTGGTCAGAGCAGGTCTTTGGGCAGATTTCTGTTTTTTTAACCTTTGATGCCAGATTACTAGAAATCCATATTTGATCAATTCTAGTCCATGTCATTTTTGCTTCAGAGAAGAAAGTCCCCTCCCTTTCCAGAGGGTTCCTAGTTCTCCAAATATCGATCAGATCCATAGTGTCAGTCAGGTCAAAAAAAGTCTTTGGTAGTCTTCCGTCATTAGATATTGTTTGTCTTTGGGCCTTATCCATGTTTGTAGAGACGACTCCATTCATGTCACCCATCATTATAATTTTAAAGTCCAAAAAGTCCATTAAAGTCTCATGCAACTTCTTGAAGAATTCAGCCTTCCCCTCATTTGGTGCATAAACTCCAACAATCAATATTTTTTCTCCATAAATTTGGATTTCCACTGCCAGGTATCTTCCTTGGTCATCCTTAAAGATCAATTTTGGTTCAAATTTTTCCTTGACATAAATCACAACTCCTCTTTTCTTGACTCTATCTGATGATATAAATTCTTGTCCTAATCTCTTGTTTGTTAAAAGTTTTCTATGTATCCTGGCAATGTGAGTTTCTTGTAAACAGATTACGTCTAGATGTTCCTTCTTTAATAAATGAAATACTTGGCCCCTTTTTCGAGGGTGGTTCAAACCATTGCAGTTCCAACTGAAGAGTTGCAGAGACATTTTGGTTACTGGGTAGACCTTCCACCGACTGCACCAAGTTGTTGTTCCTCCTCGGTCGGTGCTCGGTTCAGTCCAAATGATAGATTTGAGATGTCCGGTACTTCCTCCTCGCTGACAGTTCCTTTCTGAAGATCCTCTTGATTTCTTTCCAAAAAGAACTCTTTATCCTGGTTTGTTTTTATTTTAATTTTCTTCCCTTTGTAGCTAAAGGACAGCCCTTGTGGAAATTCCCACCTGAATGGGATATTATTCTTCTTAAGTAGATCAACTAGTTCTTTAAATTGAGATCTAACCTCCAAAAAGTATTTAGGAATATCCTTGAAGATTTGAATCTGAGAATTTTTAATGACCAAGGCCTTCTGGAAATGTAGGTTCAATATTTTGTCTCTTTGTTCCTTTGATCCTAAGGTAATTAAACAATCTCTTGGCTTCTTCCCTTGCTTCCTGCCAATCCGAAAGGCTGAGGTTATCATAAATTCATCTTCCTCTCCATCTAGCTCATCATTCCAGAAGTCTTGAAATTTGTCTGTAAGGAATTCCCCGAGCTTGTCCTCTTCCTCTTCTGGAACCAGTCTTAATTTCAGATTCTTACTTTTCCTTTCCAGTTCTAGTAGGGCTAATGCTGAATCATGTTCATGTACTTTTTTTACAATAGGCGCAAACTTTCCTTTGGTTTCTTCAGCAGTGGACCTAGCACTCTCAGCTATTCTCCTTGTTTCCGTAGATTCTTGAACCAAACGGTTTATAGAATCTGTATTAGATGAAATTGTTGTTGTATTCAGGTCTAGTCTTGTTGTCAACTCCGTCAATTTCTTTGAGTTCTCTGTAGACTGTTTAGTGAGTTCTGCAGATTGCTTGGTAAGTACTTCTAGTGACTGATTTATTTTAAGCAGGGCCTGTGTCATTGACTCCATTGATGCTGCTGTTATTTTTTCTTGTGCAGCTGCTGCTCCTGATAAGGAGCCTCTTTTTTGAGCTTGTTTTTGAGCCTGCTTTGTTTTACTTCTTGTTGAAATCTCTTCTGGCGGGTTGCTCATAACTCAAGGTCATTCACACAGGAAAGTTGCAAGTGGAAAATCCCACTGGATACTCCGTAATGTAACTAAAGCCCTCTAGAGGAGGAAATTGTAACCGTCCAAAGGCACCCAGAACAAAGAAACAGAAAGTCCAAAGGCAAAAGTCCCATTAAAAGTCTTTAGTTTGTAGCACTTTACTGTTAAAATTGTAATCCACCAAAGTCCCGAGTATGTTTCAAAATAAGTCTTATTTTGTAGCCGCTGTCCTTTGACAGCTCACTTGACAGTTCCTTTTTTCAGGCGATCGCTGCTCCGGCAGCCTGGCCAGAAGTATCAGCAGCAGAGGTTTTTTATTCCTTATCCCTTTCTTTTGCAGGTTAAATTAATTCTGTTTCCTCCCCCCCTTACTAAGTCAGCAGATTAAGGGAACCCTCTTGTTACGATAATTTTTTGACGTGATATTTTTCCTCATACTTGTAAAGTCCTTCAACCTCCTGAAAATAAACATACTTGGGGCAATCCTGACTGTGGGTGGCCCTGGTTTGCAACCTTGCTGATAAAGTATAGGATCACAGAATTGGGAATTAGAAGAAAAAATTTAGGACCCACAAAATGTTGCCGAATAGCCTCCTGTTGAGGCTCCACCCAGTCTAAAACAGAAGGCCTGGTCTCATGTCTGGAAAACTTTTCGTACTGTGCTATTTAGTTCCAAAGAGATTCAGAACTAGCTTCCAGAATGGGGTTTTGTTTATGGTTTTTTTTGTATCTAATAGCAGTGGTGGGGGATACTTTTTTTGAGGAATGTGAAAGGAGTGAATACTCCACATAGTGCTGTGATAGGAGTCTTAATCTCATGGTTTGCATACCCCAGACTTTAATTCCCCTGAAATACTGTAGCAGTTAGCAGCTCAAATATGCCAAGACAATGCCCTCTGCATCACTTTCCCCTATTATTAATTATTATTATTCTCCAACTAACACTTTCAACACTCTGTTCTTCTTCAAAGCCAGTGACTGTGCTCATTCCCCATTAGGATGTTTTTGGAGTTCTTTTCCTTTTTAAAAAATGCAGAAACTACTATATTTTCTGTGGGCAGCTCCATTTCACCGCTAAACTAATTGGTCCAGAATCACCAAGTGTGGTATTAGAAGGGATTATTATTATTTAGTTTAATCATTATCGAAAAGTCACAAACAGTTCAGGTAGGTCCAGAGTAGTCAGTGTACGTGCAAGTAAACTTAATTGTGATGAGTTCTTAAAGTCTGGTTATTCCTATACTAAAAACTTACTGACATCACATGGGCTACTTGTGAGGAAGTGGTTTCAGGATTTCTGCCATTGTGTAGTTGGTTACTTTGCAGAACTACTGTAATAAGATACTTCTGCTGAAAAAAAAAATTTAAAGATTATTTTTCCATGTAAACAGGCTCTTTTAAAAAAATGACATTAGAAACTCTTATATCCCATATTTCAAACTGATGTTGCACACATAATGTACTATGTAGTTTATTAAATATATAAACTGCTTCTAAATTAATAGTATATGCATATCATGGCCAAAACTGTTAACTTGGTCCCCAAATCTCTGTGGTTTATCCTTTACAAAGAGCTTCCATCTGTGTGATCTGTCATGAGTATTAGGAGGAAGTAGACATTTAGGCCCCGTGCATGATCAAAACTATCTGGCATGGGAACAAAGCTTTACAACTCTGCAGGATAACACTTCAGCAGAACAAAACAAAGGCCTGAGATTTAATATGCTCACAACGGTTCTCAAATATTGAAGCGTTTTTTTTCCCTAGTGTAGGAAGTGGCAGTCATATTAACCCCTACTGTTCATTTATTATTCTTTAGAATGTCCATATAGGATCTCTGAGTCTGTTGGGATGTGCGTTATTTGTTTGCAATGACATGACAGCCAGATAATAATAAGATGGATTAGTCAGCTCATTTGTATGCCTAGGGTGTGGGTGTTTTCTGGGGTTTCTCTAGTTGTATTTTTTGTCTTAAATTTTTCTGCAGGGATAGTCAGTAGGAGTGATGTTGTGTAGTCCACAGCACCTTGAGAGTACCACATTGGCTACCCCTATCGTAGATTATGGGTTCCGTATATGTGGTGGTGTTAGATAAGATAATTTATTACGGTCAAAGACCAGCTCGTATGTGTGGTGGTGTTTTTATTATATTCAGTTATTTTGGGTTCTGACATTTTTATTGTAAGCATCTAGTTGGGGTTTGCACTGAAATACAGGATAGAACTAAATGTGTCAGATGAATGTTACTGCCATTAAAATTAGGCATTTTTTATTCACAAAATTAAAATTAAATTAAAATATCAGGTATTAGCTTGATCTAAGACTTGGGCATTTAATTTTGTTTCCAGCTACAGAATATAATTGTTATGCTGAATCAGACCATTTAATTCAGCATTCTTCCTTGGAGGTGAAACTAATGAATCAGTTGTCTATTAAATGTAGCAAAATCCCTGGCACAGGAGCTATTGCCATTTAATTTAATGTCATGTTCACTTCTGTTAAAACACTATGTGATATCTTCATAAATTAAATCCTTACTCTATTCACAATTCAGTTATGCTAGGTAAAGCTCAGTCTTTAAATTGGAGACATGTTTTTCTTTCTTTCTTCAACACAGTTCTTCAGAAACCTTGATGTTGTGGAAAGTTTAAAATGACATACATATTATCAAAACTAAATCTATTGCAAGTCACATTAGCACATTGGAAAGTTATTTTCATTTTTATCACATTTGCAGCAAAATCAGAATCATGTTTACATGGAAATAAAATCAGTGAGGCTTAATATATGAATGGTTGGTTTATACCTTGGAAAGTAGGAAGAGATATGTGAGGTTAAAACATCTGGTATATTACTGTATTGTAAGCCACAGTCTTTTTCTTTGAGGAAAAAATGACAAAACCAACTAGGCAACTGGAATTAAACACAGCTAAAATTCTCCTCCCATCAATGCAGGAGGGGAACGTGCATGTTCAAGGTTCACTGCAATACACTTACATTGTTCTAAGTTATGGTTTAGCATTACATTCAAACATGGCTAGTTTGCTATGTCTAGGATGAACTGTGGTTAGTTTCAACTATGGTTTGTACAAACAAGTATACTTCAAACTGTGATTTAGAATCTTGACTTGTTAAGATAAACTATAGTTGAACATAATTGCAGTTCGCAGCTGAGACAGAATGATGCACTGTGGTTAACTGAAAACATAAGCAAATGCTTCTAATCTTCTCTTGGCCACACTGTAGGAACAGGGGAGGAGAGGCAAGCTTGTGCATATAATGCTAAATTTGTTTTAGTGTTCCATCCAAACCAGGTTACTTTTTTTGTTTATCATCATCATCATTTACCCACATTTCACTCCAAGGTCCTGGGGCAGGCTACAACATTAAAACACAATATTAAAAAGGCTTTAAAACAATTTACAACAATCACAGAACATTGAAGAATGTACTTCATGGGAGTTGCTTGTAAAAAAAAATGCCGCTTTCTGTGGGTTAGAGCCAAAGAAAGGTATTAGCAGGTATTAGCAGAAGACACTTGATGGCTCCCCCAGAGTATTTTGTAGTGTGGTGAAGGGGCTGCAGCCTTAATCCAAGCCAAGGTAATTTTTTGGTACCCACTGGTTTAATTGATGCTACCCAGCAACGTGACAAATGGTAGACCAGGACCAACATACTTGTGTTATTTTATTTTACTGTTGGCTATTGAATGGAGGACTAATCATATGCTGCCTTTCAGAGTGTATTTTGGCACTGATAAATGGGACATTTCCTCTTGTGGCATGTCATATGGTACATGTGCTTTAAATCACAAGCGAATGTCTGATTTAAGCAGTTGGCACAAAAATGGCACAGGTGGCAGGAGCTATGGCATTAAAGCAACTCCTATTTTGAAGTTGTTCATATAAGACATTGTATGAGTTACTTTTTTACATTTTCCCCTAGAGATTATCTTTAAAATTTTGGATTTTGACTTGACTAATAGCAGCTGCGTAAATATTTGTTCAGGTCTTTTAATAACATGAATAAAATGTTCCACAGACTTTTGAAGTAAACCTACTCACATATTATTTCAGGACTTAATTCCACAAGAATGCCATTAAATTCTGTATATTGGAAATTAGAGGTAGAAGCCATAAAACTGGGATTATTTTAAGACTAAATAATTAGAACTAAGAATTCCTTTAGTAGGGGTTCCAGGTCATACTCCATTTCACTTGCTTTTATTTGGAAAGTGGAATCAGAGAACAGAAAATATCCTGTTTATGTCTGTTGCAATATCATCATATTAAATTTGAGATTGTACGCCTCAGTCTTAGATGTAGGCTGCAATCCTGTACCCACTTGCTTGGGAGTAAACCCCGTGGAACCTCTTTCTGAGTGAGTGCATATAGGATTATGCTGTTGGTGGTGGGTTAGGGTGAGGATGTGTTATAATTATGTCATAATGGTGTGTTTAAATCTGGTTTTTCCATCTTCTGTCTATATGTGTTAGGCAATATATACTGTTGATTATATTGTGTGTGTGCCTGTGTGTCTGTGTTTAAATAAACAGAAAACGAATCCATCATCAGATAATGAGACTACCAGGTTGAACTGGAATTTTTTCAGACACACAGTTGTTGCGTATTAAGGTGGAGAATTTTTCAAAAAAAATTTTTAGTTTCTATACTGGTTTTTGGTAGAAGGCCCCCACAACAGTCAAAAGCATATTAATACAACAGAAGATACAGTACAGTACAGTATATAATAATCTACGAGAACAATATATGACAACAGAATCTCAAGATAGAGACAAGACTAAAATAGAATTTCCCCAAGCTAAAGAATTAGAGTGTTCTTAACAACCCTACATTCCATACATTTAAGTGTTAGAAGCCTAAACAGACAATGAGCCACACTAAAAAAAAAATACATCTAACGAAAGGAATTAAGCGGTACTCTCACTTCTACCCATTCTAACTGTTCAGGGGTTTAGGGCAAACAAGCAATCCATGTAAAATGTCCACACGAAAACAAAAACCAACGGGGAGCATGCCCAATATCTATAGCTGCCACAATTTAACACGCATGCATTTTTTTTTGCTAAGACAGCAGCAGAAGCAAATAACATTTCTGTGTTCTTGAGACTTGAGGCATTTATAGCACAAAGTGATAGCAATAAGCTGGAACTGCAGTGTTTGAAGCTACTTGAAACATT
Source organism: Podarcis erhardii (assembly GCF_964252035.2). Classification (NCBI taxonomy): domain Eukaryota; kingdom Metazoa; phylum Chordata; class Lepidosauria; order Squamata; family Lacertidae; genus Podarcis; species Podarcis erhardii. The sequence goes on along the minus strand of NC_138497.1, from coordinate 73,179,511 downwards.
TCTCTTAAGTCAGAGGTGAGCAACCCATGGTCTAGACTAGAGGACCCATGACATCGTGCACTACTTCTCTTGGTACACTTCACCCGCCCCCAGAAGCCTGAAGGAAAAGAGAGAGAGAAAGAATGAGTAAATGATGACTGAATGACATGAGGAAAGGACAAATGTTTGTGTGAATAAATGGGTGTGTGGTATGAGAGAATGAAATGTTCAGTGAACAGCACAGCTAGACAAGGTGTCTGACCCTTTATGTGCTTTGATCCCATTTGCAACCATCAAGAAGTGGTCCTGACCATTGCCCCATCCCCCGGGAATGTGGAACTCAACCCTGGGAAGGTTGCCCACCCCTACCTACTCTTAGCAGTGGTAGACTGCTTTCTATGAAACAAATATATTTGGAATCAAATACACTTAGTTTTGCCAGCTCTGTCCCACCTTTAGCCACTGCAGGTGAGACTACGGCTATACTTTCACTGGCTTCTTTCTTCAAAACTTTCTTAGGCATTACAGATATAGACCCTCTTAAAACATCAATATATGCAAAAATTTAAAATATATACAAAGAAGCAGCCATTCAAGATATATAGTAACAGAATTTTTCATTGGAATGTCTTCCCGCCAAACCGTGCCATTCAACACTGTAAGAGATACTATTGACAGAAATTCAGCCACCCTTGCAGCCACCCTTACCTCCGAGTTAATATCAGACAGGTAGAATCTGATATTTTCATTGTGCCATAATGTTAAACCACCCCAAAAAAGGGGATAACACACATTTATGTAGCTGGTTGTACAGTGGACAGTAGAAATTAATATGTTCTACAGTGTCTAGCACATTCAAATAACATCCGCAATGTCAATCATTTCTACAGATGTTTAAATATCTGCCCTTAACAAAAGCTGAGGGGAAAACGTTCCGTTGGGCTAACATAAATGCCATGCGTTGGGCTGGAATTACTAGCTTTGAGATATAAGTGTTATTGGTTGCATTTAAACCATAGAACTTTGGGGAGCAGATTTTATTTACAGCTGATTAAATGTTTTGTTTTTCAATACCCCTTAGTCAAATTTGGATATTGCAATAAATATATTGCTTACTAGAATTATACATTAATTCCAAGTCAATACCAATAGATCTATGAGTTGTATGAGTTGGAGCCATCTGGATTTATAGGAGTCCTTGAGTAAATCAGAAAGCAGACTCGAAAGTTGGGAGCAAAAATGGCAAAGCAGCCAGTATTTTATAGTGCTAGTCCACGCCCAATATTCCATCATGTGTATACTTAATTATGCACACATCGTCTCATACTTGATTGAATTTGGGAGACCAAGGAATACGTCTCAAGAAAGGCTTATAGGAGTCATGTCTATCACTGCTTTACTTCTTTATTCTTAAATTTCAGACAGACAATGGGACCAGTAACCTGCCAACAGGAAATAAATTTCTCAAAAATGGTGATGGCCAAGATCAAGAACAAGCAGCATTTTGTGATGCCATTGCAAAGTAAGCAGTAGTGTGGTGCAAACATCTTTAAGGAAGTAAATTACAGCAATAGTTTCATTTATAGGCTTGATACTTGAGTATTTTGTTTCATGTGTCATGTGTTATATGCATGCTTTTTGACTGGTTTGGAGGAAAAATGCAATTTTTTAAAAATAGTTATTAAGCAGCAAAACACTTAAGATTGATTTCTGAATTTTTACTGCATATTCATATGGCTGTAGGATGTTTTAAGTAAAGGGTAAAGGGACCCCTGACCATTAGGTCCAGTCGACTCTGGGGTTGCGGCGCTCATCTCACTTTACGGGCCGAGGGAGCCAGCGTACAGCTTCTGGGTCATGTGGCCAGCATAACTAAGCCGCTTCTGGCGAACCAGAGCAGCGCACGGAAATGCCGTTTACCTTCCCGCCAGAGCAGTACCTATTTATCTACTTGCACTTTGACGTGCTTTCGAACTTCTAGGTTGGCAGGAGCTGGGACCGAGCAATGGGAGCTCACCCCATCACAGGGATTCGAACCGCCGACCTTCTGACCCACAGCGCCACCCGCTATCTGTTACAATACTATGTAATGGAGAATTGGGGGAAAGAGGGGAACCTGAAATTTGTGCACTAGGAAATGTTTAATTCTGTGATTACATAATTTATTCCATGGTGGGTAGATTTGCATAAACTTGTTCACTTTTAAAATCTGATTCAGATATCTTTTGTATAGATAGTTTGAGATTTGTAGGATAATGGAACATTAGGTTCCATGAGTACAAGGCCAATGACTGGTCTCATAAGGTGGAGGGGAAACAAGTAAAACAGTTTTTAAGCAAATGAATTAACTGTGTGAATCCATGTAAGTGTACTTTATCTTCATCAGAGCAAGGAACTTACATACATATTGCTTACAGGTTGAGGACCAAGTTTCCCTATGACAATCTTGATACAAACTCAGGCTTTGTGCTGAGCCCAGTAATGTTGCAAAGAAATATCAGTGGAGAGAACTCAAGCATCAAGATTTCAATAGAAATTGAAGGTTTCCAACAGCCAGTGATATTTACATGTGATGGTATGGGTGTTTTCATTTTTTATAAATGATGTTTCCATAGATCAAAAGATTACCTCAAGATGAAAATTCCAAGAATTATTTGCATCCTAAATTATTAGCACACATGAGAATAGTCATTATTCTGCAGTTTGTGTTTCAGTTGGTTGTAAATATCAGTAGATAAGATTCCTCTTACCAAATGCGTCTGGTGTAATTATTAGGGAACTGTTAAATAGGCTGGGTTTGGGTTTTTGTTTTTGTTTTTACTAGAACTAGTTTAAGTGTTTCAAATCTATTAATTGGGCAGCCTGGTCAAATTTGCATGTCATGTCATCCTTTTAAATAAGTCTGGGAATAAGCCATCTCCCGTGTGATAAAGTTGGCTAGCTTGGGTTCTAAAGTAACATTTTATTATTTAGATTATCACCACCACTCTCTTAAATCAAGCAGTTTAAATTAAAGTATAGTGAACAAATCATTTTCCTTGTAGTTGAAAACTTGCAGACATGTCATTGATCTTTTTATGGAGAACCCTCATAGAACTCACTGCATATTCTGGTATGGTCACCAGGTCACTCTGATAGTGACCACTCCCCTAATACGTTACCTTGTACTGGATTTTATGTCTTTAAAGGACTTCTGCACTTAAATCAGCTGGAAATAGAAATTATATTTCATATAAACGTCTATTAACTCATTTAAATTGGAAAAACCTCAAGAGTTAGCGCAGAATAAAATAGTACTTTCTTAACTATTGTCTTCTATGTTTTTTGTTTTTTGTCTTTAAATAGCAAGTTCTCCAGTTGAGCTTATAATAATGCAAGCACTTTGCTGGGTGCATGATGACTTGAATGATGTAGACATTGACAGTTATATCTTGAAGGTTTGTGGACAAGAAGAAGTTTTGCAGAAGTAAGCAGATACTTTCCCTCTCAATATTTAAGTGGGCTTAGGGTGCTTTCAGAAAGAGAATATTGCAAATAATGCAAATGTTTGTTAACTTACTGGATTTTCTGCAAAAAGAGTAAATCTGGATTAAATACAGGCTCTCATTTTGATGATGATGTCGTGTGGACACTGGGGGGGGGGGACTTGTATGTATAGCCGAGAAGAGATTTTTTGCTGACCCCTCTTCTACTCTGCACCTAAAATATGTTTGGAAAAGAGAGTCCTCCACCTCTCAAACAGTTTTTTTGGGTGGTTTTTGTTAAGTTGTGGGTTGACATAGCAGACGACACAGCGATTCCTCCAAGTAGCTCTTTATTTCGTAAGCTGGAATAGAACTGACTGCAAACAGCTCAGCCAGCCTGCTTTTATAGGCAGCCGGCTGTCAACATTGTAGCAACGTGGACCTGAGTGAAAACTATCTACAGACCTGAGTGAAAACTATATACAGTATCCCCCTGCTGGCCCAGGGTGAAACTTCACTACATAACACCCCTCCCCACCGAGATAAGGCGTTAGTTACAATCGTAATGGTTTCCTTATATACAGCACTACGCGTAATAGTTCAATTAGGCACAAAAGCATATCGGTTACATTTACCATACTTAGACCAACAGTGATACCTGTCCAACAACATAGTCCTTTAAATAAGTTGGGCGCTTGGGAACTCTGCCAGACCGCCGGGGACTGGTAGCCAAGTCCGGAGGGCCACACAGTTCTTGCTGAGGCTGTGGTGCGACCCTAGGTGGCGTTGGAACCAACTCCCCTGGATCCGCTGCTGTGGGTGGAGCCTCCGCAAGTGGAGTGGTCTGAGTCTGTGGTAAGTCTGGCAGACCCTCTGAAGCGGCTCGGTTCGGCTCCACGCTGGCAGTTTGCGAGGGAGGTGTAGGTGGGGCCTCGCCATCTGTACGTGTCTCTTCTGGAGCCGCAAGTGCAGTTGGGGGCACCTCGGTAGTGTCCAAGTCCCCAACCCTGCGCCTAAGCTGGTCTATGTGCCGTCGCCACAAGCGTCCGTCATCAAGTGCCACCTGGTACGAGCGAGGTCCAGTGACTCCCACTACTGTGGCTGGCACCCAAGGAATGTCCCCCACATAGTTCCGGGCAAAGACCTGGTTTCCTGGGACAAATGACCGTGGCGCGTTGGCACAGCCTGGGGGTTCAGCCACGGCAAAGTCCAGGTGTAGCCGGTCGAGCGGTGACCTGAGGCGGCGGCCCATAAGCAGTTCAGCAGGACTCCGCCCTGACGGAGTCCCTGGGGAATCACGACGCGGTCTCCCCACAGCAGACAGCCGCGATGAGCTGAGAGTTCATGTTGTCTGGTTGCGAAGGGCTGGAACTCTGATGCAAAAGGCCCTTGTGGCCACCCCCTCCACACCCAGTTGAGCACCCGGCTGATGGTGCGATCCTGGGCAGACGCGGAGGCCACAGTGGCAGCCGATACAGGCGCTGCCGGAAGATCCTCAATCAGAAGGAGCGATGAAGCTGGAGCCGGGTCTTCCACAAATGCTGGAAGAGGGCAACGGCTGAGGGCGTCGGCATGGCCCATCGATTTCCCCGGGCGATGGATGAGCCGGTAGTGGTAGGCAGCCAGGAAAACAGTCCATCGCAGCATGCGTGGCGAGAGGACCGGTGGAGTTGGATGATCACCGGCGAGGAGGCCCAGGAGTGGCTTGTGGTCAGTGATGAGGTCAAAAGTCCTGCCATAGAGGTATTCATGGAACCTCTTCACTCCAGCCACAAGTGCCAGTGCCTCCTTGTCGAGCTGGCTGTAATTCCGTTCCGTCGGAGATAGCGTCCTGGAAAAGTAGGCGAGCGGTGCTTCTCTTCCGTCTGGAAAACGGTGACTAAGGACAGCACCGATGCCAAAAGGTGAGGCGTCGCAGGCAAGGACCAGCGGCCTGGATTCACTGTACTGTACCAGCACACTGTCTGATGACAGGAGAGCCTTGACCGCGTTGAAGGCCGCCGTCTCCCGATGACCCCAGGCCCAAGGCGTCTTAGTGCTAAGGAGTCGGTGAAGAGGCTCAGCCACTGTGGCTTTGTGGGGCAGGAACATGTTATAAAAGTTCAGCAGCCCCAGGAACGCCTGCAACTCCGTCTTGTTCTTTGGGGTGGGGGCCTGCTGGATAGCGTGGATCTTGGATGGGTCGGGTGAAGGCCGGAGGCATCGATAAGATAGCCCAGGAACTCTACCTGTGGAACGGCGATCTGGCACTTCTCCCTCTTTACCTTGAGCCCGGCCTCTTGGAACCTGGTCAGCACGGCACGGAGGCGCTCGAACAGCTGCTGGTGTGAGTCTGCAGACACCAAGACGTCATCAAAATATGGTACCACGCCCGGAAGCCCTTGCAGGAGACGCTCCATAAGGCTTTGGAAGATGCCAGGAGCCACACTCACCCCGAACTGCAACCGGCGGCAACGGAATGCCCCCCGGTGGGTGACGATCGTCTGGGCTTCAGCAGTGGCATCATCGACTGGCAGTTGTTGATAGGCTTGGGCAAGGTCCAGCTTAGCGAAGACCTTACCCTCACCCAGGGAATGCAGCAGGTGTTGGACAACAGGAACCGGATAAGCGTGCTGCTGAAGTGCCTTGTTGATCGTGCACTTGTAGTCAGCGCAGATTCTCACCGACCCATCTGGCTTGACAGGCGTGACGATGGGGGTTTCCCACTTGGCGTGGTCAACCGGCTCCAAAACTCCTTGGGCGATCAGTTTGTCCAGTTGTTCGTCCACCTTAGCCTTGAGAGCAAAGGGAACCCGGCGTGGCTTTAGCTTGATGGGGGCGACTTGTGGATCAAGGCTAAAGGAGATGGGCGTACCTGTATATTGCCCCAAGGTGCCGTCAAAAACCTCGGCAAAGTCTTTGACCAGACCCTCAGTCTCTGCGTTAGAGATGCAGTTGATGCCGGTGACTTCCAGGCCGAGGGCATCAAACCAGTCTAGCCCTAGGAGGCTTGGCCGCTGACCTTCGACCACCACCAACCGGAGCAGGCCCGAAAAATCCTTGAAGGCGATCCGGAACCGGCCAACGCCTACCACGGGAATGTTGTTTCCCTGGTAGTCTCTCAGGTGTACGCGGTGAGAGTCGAGTTGCCTTTTGGACACTCTGGGTACCAGTCTTTTGATGGTGCTCCATGACACGATGGACAGGGCAGACCCGGTGTCGATCTCCATGTCACATGGAGCTCCTTCAATGAGCACCGTGACGTTCAGCTTGCGTCGCGTAGGCGAGTCGGTTTGGCCAATCGTGGTTCCAGACGGGCAGCGGCAGTTGGTGAGAGCGAAACAACTTTCCTTGGCAGACTGGAGTGAAGACTTGGACTTGCGAGTCGATGAAGGGGGGGTGTCAGACGGAGCCGATCGGCAGACCTTAGCAATGTGGCCCCTTCTGGAACACTTCCTACAGATGGCGTCTCTGAATCGACACTTGGCACGGGAATGGTTGCCTCCGCAGCCGGCACATTCCGGTTGGCCCTTGGACTTCTGTTGGAACTTCCTGCGCTCCCGCTTTGTCTGGTGCACGTCATCGTCTTCACTGGAGGATGCCTCATCACTGCTGGCCTCTTCATGATGCACCGGAACTGGCTCCCTAGCAAGACGCGGGCTGCTGGACTTGCGGATCTCCTGGGCGGAGCGTTCAGCAGCTTCTGAGGCCACAGCCTCCTCAATGGCTTTCTGCATCGTGAGGTCTGGCTTACCAAGGAGACGCCGTTGCAGATGGATGTCCCGGACCCCGCAGACGATTCGATCCATCAGGGCATCTAAGTCTCGGAACTCGCAGTGCATTGCAGCCTGTCGCAGGGCGGTGGTGTAGTTGTTGATTGACTCCCCCTCTGCCTGGTTCCGGTGGTAGAACGCGTGGTGGGCAGCAATCTTGGACGGCTTTGGTGCGTAGTGGTTGCGGAGCTTCTCTTGGATCGTGTCCCATGGTGTTGCCTGGACTGCTTCAGGCGCAACCAATGCTCGGGCCGTCTCAAACACCTCAGGCCCACAGAGGCTGAGGAATAGGCCCCGCTTCCGATCCTTTGATACTGCTGTCAGCTCGTTGGCTTGGAGGTAGCAGTCGAACCGAGCGAGGTAGGAGTCCCATGATTCAGAGGCTGGCGCAAACGGTGGTAGAGGCACAAGTGAAGCCATGATTCCGATGCCGGCGTGAAGGGCGATGGATGGAACACAGTGCTCTTAGCCAGAACAGTCAGCTCTGAATTGGTTCTGTCCAGTGATTTTGCTCAGTGATTTTGCTCTGTGATTCAGCTCAGTGATTCAGCTCAGTTCAGAGGCTGGCCGCATCTGGCTGTGCTCTGATGTCCATCGATCCCATCCTCGTCGCCAGTGTTAAGTTGTGGGTTGACATAGCAGACGACACAGCGATTCCTCCAAGTAGCTCTTTATTTCGTAAGCTGGAATAGAACTGACTGCAAACAGCTCAGCCGGCCTGCTTTTATAGGCAGCCGGCTGTCAACATTGTAGCAACAACAGCCCAGAGTTCCCACCTAAAATAACTGACGTGGACCTGAGTGAAAACTATATACAGTATCCCCCTGCTGGCCCAGGGTGAAACTTCACTACATAACAGTTTTGAAGCCTGCTGTATCTCCCAGACTCATCACACAACTATGCTAAGCCATAGTTAACAAAGAAAAAGAGAAGAAGCAAGGGCAGTAGTGAGTGGGCAGTAGTGAGGAAGGGAGCATGTTACGTCTGCATTGACCAGTGTTGCTTTCTAGATTCTAGTCACTATTACTTTCCAGGAAAATCTTTTAGAAAACGTTTTGCAAATTTGAAATGGTAGGCAACCACATGCATTTCTTTTACAGTAAGCACGGTGTAGGAAGCCATGAATACATTCAGAACTGCCGAAAGTGGGACACGGATATTAAACTGCAGCTCTTGACCCGTAATGTTATATGCAGAGATTTGGCACGAACAGTAAGTACAAAGTGAACACACACTCTCAAAACAACCTGACTTTATTGATTTCATGTGTGTTATTGAGGTTGTGCACATTCCTTGTTCTCTTCTTGTAGCTTGGAACTGAGGAAAAATATAACTTGTTTTCATTATAGTTATAAGTGAGGATTAAAAAAACATTTCAGCCTCTTAACTGTTCAGGAGCACGGAGAAATATATACTTGTTGCTAGTGATTTCATTTTATATATTCTGTACTATTTTGTCAACACTTCCTTAAAGCGTTAAAAGAACTTGATAAAGCACTATAATTCGCCCCTGCCCTGTCATCTACACTGCATCAAGTATCTAATTTTCTTTTATAAGACAAGCCAGTCCAGATACATAGAATGTTAATCTTGGTTTATTGCTGTTTTTAAATTTTTTTAAATTTCTTAAATGCCCATTTTAAACTGTTTTTACTTTACATTATATTGTTTTATGCTCTCTTTGTAAACCGCTTTGAAGTTGTTTGTTTTTGTTTAGAAACAAGCGGTATTTAAAGTTTATGAAATAAAGGAATGAAAAAAACAATTTTTAGCTTATTTCTTGAATTAGGAAGGTTCTTTCCCATTGTTATAGTTAATAAAATTAGTCCTACTGAAATATGCTGTAACATATCAATAGATATTAACAGTGCTTTTTTTAAACAAAAAAAGTTTAGGGGTACTCTCATTTTGACTCAAGAAAATCACCATGGACAAAAGTATAAAGATTCACAAAATGTTTTGGGGTATGCGTACCCCTGCATACTCCCTCAGAAAAAACCACACTGGATATTGTCCCTGACAGATATTAATCCAGTTAAACAGCAGACATTTCCTCCGTCGGGATTCTTCTTTTGCAGATGATGGGTTCCAAATTTATCCAACATGTTAAAGATCAGAGCACAATTCTTACTCTAGAATAGAGCTATTTTTTGTCACCCTGTTGTTAACCAAATGGTATTGTTGAATGTGTCATAGTATACTATTAGTGTAGGTCTTAGGAAAGTTTCTGTAAAATGATCTTCAGGTGTTACTTAACATTAAAACATCTTAGCCATATATATAAAACAGCAAGTAGTCTTTGTTGGAGAAGTAAGATGCCCAGTACTAGATGTTTTACACATCTTTTGGAACTCTCATAAAATAGCAAAATTTTGTACTAACATTAAAGAAATTGAAATTATCACAGGACATACCATGCCAAGGGACCCATTGAAGCTTCTTTTTGGTTGCCTATGGGCAACAGGAAGATGATCCTTTATTAAGTGCAGCCCATATCACTGTTTTTATAACTGAAACAAAATCTGGCCTCCAAGTTTGGAGGACTAGCTGATTAGTTTGAGATATAGCTTGCATGGTTAAATTGACCAATATGATTCAGTTCAAAAAGATTAGGCACAACTATGATTGTTTTGTTGAAAAATTGACTCTTCATCATCTGTGATAAGGCACAAATAAACTTAAATCCATATGCTTTTTTGGATTCTCCAAGATCTTTATTTACTGTGTTAAACATAACCAACTTTTCCTCTCCTTTTTTGCTGTTCTGTTTGTACATTGTTTAAAAAAAACAAAGAAAATAAAGCATCCTTAGAACAGCAGTCATCACAATGAATAGGGCTGAAAGAAAAAAATGCAGGAAATTCCTGTGCACATATAAACATTTTGTACATATTATAGAGCTCTTTAGCACCTGGCCGCGGGCTTTTTAAAGTATTTGTAGATGTGAAATAGGTTCATTGGAGAGCTTAAGGGCTAACAGTGCAATCCTTTTCATGTCTGCCCCAAAGCAAGCCCCACTGAGTTCAATTAAACTTACGTATTCCTAGGTCAGTTTTGGCTTACCGCCTAAAACATTAGTTAACCTGAAATGGATTTTACAGTAAAAAAAAAAGTGAGTTGGCTTTCAAAATTCCTGTTTGGTTCACTGATTCATGGTGAATAGTTAATAGAATTTGGAGAGTGAAAAATATTGGTACAAGTTTATAGACTTTGTGACAAACCCTTAACTAGAGTATTTGAAGGTAGATATTTGTGCACTTTATTCTTTAAAGGAAGAGTGGGGGGGGGGGAGCCAAAATTCTCATTTTCTAAACTCCAGACAAATTGCTGTCCATGTTTATATTACTTTTTAGAATTCCTTTAGAAGAAACATGTGGTTATAGCCTTCAAATAACTTGTATATCTCTCATTTTTAGGAAGATGATGACAGTACACCTGTAGATTTGACGAAGCATCTTTATCATGTAGAAAAGCTTTTCAGAGAAAGCATTCAAAGGTAACTACTGTCATAACATCCTTTGTAATGAAATGAATTACCTCCAAGTTGTCAGTATATTTCTTTTACAAATGCATATAGTAATATAATCATTGTTCGTTTCAGTGAGTCTCTTGAAGAGCTGTTGGAAGCTTATCATAATCAAGTCGATAAACTACTTAAGAATGAGGTAAGCATTATCTCTTGCTGCGCTAAACTTACTTCTGTGGCAATAAAAAAATTCCTTCCAGTAGCACCTTAGAGACCAACTAAGTTTGTTATTGGTATGAGCTTTCGTGTGCATGCACACTTCTTCAGATACACTGAAACAGAAGTCACCAGACCCTTATATATAGTGAGAGGGTGGGGAAGGGTATTACTCAGAAGGGTGGTGGGAATGGGTGATTGGCTGATAGGTGTGGTAAACCTGTTGACGACTGTTAACAACTGCAATTGGTCTTACAGGAAAAAGCAAGGGGTGAGATGGCTAAAAATATTTTTTAGCAGATGGCGCTGTGGTCTAAACCACAGAGCCTAGGGCTTGCCAATCAGAAGGTCGGCGGTTCAAATCCCTGCAACGGGGTGAGCGCCTGTTGCTCGGTCCCGGCTCCTGCCAACCTAGCAGTTCGAAAGCACGTCAAAGTGCAAGTAGATAACTAGGCACCGTTCCAGCGGGAAGGTAAACGCCGTTTCCGTGTGCTGCTCTGGTTCGCCAGAAGTGGCTTAGTCATGCTGGCCACATCACCCAGAAGCTGTACGCCAGCTCCCTCGGCCAGTAAAGTGAGATGAGCGCCGCATCCCCTTTACCTTTAATAGTAGTAGAATTGAACTATTGCAGCTTTCTCCAAATCTGCTAAGTCTCACCACCCTGGTCCATACTTCCCCATGTCCACATTCCTCCACATTAAAAACAAACAATGGTAGTCATGTGTATTTTTCAGAGTACAAATGAGAATCCATATAGATCTTTATAAGGGGCTATACACCCTTTGCTGGACAGGGGTAGCTTGGCTGCTGTGAGTCTTGTGTTCGTACTCACACAATTGGACTCCTAATTCAGAACTCTGTCATGTGCTTTTCTCATCAGAACCAGACTAAAGCTGTAGATCATATCATTAAATCTGTTCGAAAAATTTGCTATACATTGGATGGGGTAGAGACTCCTGCAATTACAACATCTGTAAAGAAGCTAAGAAGAGCAGTTAACCTTCCAAGGAGTGTGAGTCCTGAGGTAATTGGTTTGCCATATTTTGTGGTGTGTACGTGCTTTGTGAGATATAAGGAACATTTAGTCCCATCCCCCGCATTACCTGCAGACAAGTTGATAGGGCAAATCTGGGAAAGACAGGTTTTTGTTTCACTAGCCAAGAAGCATGGCGTGAGGTAAATGGAAAATGTTTCTTCTTATTTTTTTGATGAGGGGGGAGGGTTTTGGAGCATGGTGAATTTTTTCCTTCTGCAATTACAGCCTTTGAAGGGACTTGGGGCAGTGATAGTGATGACGTTCCTCCTCCCACATCCAATTCTGTACTTTTACAGTGGAGGATGAGAGGGCAGAGAGAACTGTGGCATTTACAGTAGGTGACAAGAAACCCATATTTTGCCTCTACAGAAATAAAGAAAGAAAGAACTATTATGAAATTTTCATAGGATAGTTTTAACAATCAGTTGGATACCTGAATAACTTTCATTTATAGTATAGTGTAACCAAGGGTTTTCCACATATGTGAGGATTGTGTTTTCCATATGTTATTGCACAGGTGTCTTTAACATCTTCTGATGAGACTAGCAAGAATGCAGTTGGTAAGTACAAAACTTGCATCTAATTTTGTTTTTAATGTTTGTTTTAATGGTTACCTTCCTAAAGCAAAATGTTTTATTTTAGGTGCCTTGCAACTTGAAAACCCTCTGCAAACGAGCATAGATCAGCTGACCTCAGCAGTATATGCTCTTCTTCAACTCCACTTGAACTCGTGCAGCAGTCCCTTAAACACTCCAAAGATTCAGAAAAGCACTAAAGAAGCATGGACTGCCACAGAGCACCTCCAGTTCACAATATTTGCAGCTCACGGAATCCTTAGTAGCTGGGTCTCTGTGTGAGTAACTAAACCAAAACGCACCTTTTACCCCAGTGCGCACGCATCACAATGTTTTGATTCATCATAATGTTTGTCTCCCTTTTACAGTTATGAAAAATACTATTTGGTTTGTTCTCTTACCCACAATGGAAGAGATCTTTTCAAACCTGTGCAGTCCAAGAAGGTTGGCACTTATAAGAATTTCTTCTATTTGATTAAATGGGATGAATTGTAAGTGGTGATTTTTTATTTATCTGACTCATAAAAATATTATGGTTTCTCTGAGCAGTAGTTATCACATCCCCTGAGATTCTTAATTAATGCTAGTGATTCCGTCAGACCACATAGTTAACAGTGACTTTCATTTTCTATGCTCTGTCAGTGCATGAAATTCTGAATAGTTTACCAGGTCCTTCAGCATAATTTGCATTAAACCTCCCAACTTTTCAAGATAGAAATAACTAAAAATAAAATTGGTGTTGTTCTACTGTTCAGTTATTAATGTATTCAGCTGGTGAAGAAAACAAGGAAGGAAGCTTGCAAGCCCAGGTCCCATCCCCAGTATTGTCTTGGGGATCAAGCTGCTTCCCACACAATGGAAATTCCTATACAGAACTGGGAATTTCCTCATGTGGGAAACTATGAGGAATCCTGTGTGAAGCTGATGGCATATGAGACATGTGCATACAACCAAGTAGGCATGGGCTTTTTCCCAGATGGCAAACCATTTCTTACACAAAAGTGATGGATGTTGGAAATAGCAATCACCATATTAAAAGCATGGCTTTACAAAAGTCAGCTGATTATTCCTGTTCCATTTCTCATCATGCTTCTAATGACTCTGTTTCTTTGTCACTAATGTTTATAAATATTGCATGAAATATTTTGTCCATGTAAGAGGGGTTTCTGTTGAAGTATGGTGAGGGTTAGTGAGATTGCAATAGTGCAATTGTCTACATTTAGTTGGCAATGGAGAATAAAGCACTGTTTTAGCAATGGGGGAACTGCGTATTGATCTTCTTGAACATATGATATATTTTTAAAGCATAGTTGTCAGTAATTCCTAACGATTCTATTTCTTTATTTTACAGAATAATTTTTCCTATACAGATCTCTCAGTTGCCATTAGAATCCATCTTATGCCTTACCCTCTTTGGAATATTAAATCAAAATGGTGGTAGTTCACCAGATTCCAATAAACAGAGAAAAGGCCCTGAAATGTTGGGTCAAGTTTCCTTACCTCTTTTTGATTTTAGGCGGTGAGTATTCAAAATGTCTTCTGTGGCAAATAGTATAGTTTTGTTAGAGGGAGGTTACCAATTCTAATCCAAAGAAAATAGAATTGAACCTAAGAAAATGGAAAGAGAAATGCATTATATAGGTGGGATGGGCTCTAGATAACAGCCACCTCCTATTTTGAATAATATATTTTAAATATGTTTATTCTTTCAAGGGGTGGAGTGATAGGCTGGCTCCATGTTAAGGATTGTGATACTTTTGAATACTGAGTGGTGTTGACTACAGTCCTGCTTATGGACTTCTTAAATCCCTAATTCATAAGATTTCAGCTATTAAGGTTTTATCACTCTAGAAATTCCACTACTTGTACGAAATTCTCTAGGTTCCCAGTACATTGTCCAGCCAAATGCAGTTGGAAAGCAGTTCCCATCATCCTTGACCATTGGCCATGGTGGCTAAGGTTAATAGGTGTTGGGGCCCTCCAGATGTTGTTGGTACTATATGTTAGCAGCCCCAGAGTGAACTTAAGGAATACTGCAGGTACAGCCTTTTTTCAAGAACACAGAACACAATCAAGTGGGTTGTCATCCTCCACTTGCTAGAAGGCAGAAAAAAACATTACCACTTCAAAATAACCTGTAGATTATGCCTGTCGGAGTGGCAGGATTTTGCTGGTGCTCTTCTGGCCTAGTCTTTTCTGGCTCATTGTGTGTGCGATCTGTGATATTCTGAGTGTAGTGAGTGATTCTCTGTTGTTGTCCCCCCACCCCACTCCACCCCCTGAGGCCTTTTCCTCAGCATTTGTGTCTTTCATTCTGAGCCATTTCCCCCTCAGTGTCTGTCTTTCTTTGTTTTTCCATTAATTATACAGTTGATTCTTCTCTCCCTTCCAATTAATTCTTTCCTTTGTCACCAAATTGTACAGTTGACTATCTATTGCCTTAAACCCCAAGTTGGGGGCTTCCTTACTTATTAATTGTATTTTTCTTACCTGGGTTCAGCCTTCAATTCCTTCCTTTAATTATCCCTCCTGAATTAATTCAGTTTTACTCTTGAATGTGTGCATGAAGCAGCAGCATTGTCACTATGAGCATCTTGCACGACTGTGGTCTTCTCTAAGGTAGCTGTCCTCACGGATGGGCGACATCCTCAACAATTCCACTCTAAGATGTAGATTGCCTTCATAAAACACCTCTCAACTTCTTTAAGGTTGCTGTGTTTGTGGCAGATGGATCTGTGGACACAGCCCATTTGTGTCTCATGCTCTGGCAGCAGAAATAGTATCAAGACGCATTGTGTGAGGAAACTGATCCCAACTAGACTGATCTTAGCAACAGATTATTTTGATGGCAGGGAGCTTGTGGGAGATGACAATTCATTAGGTGACATTCTCATGGAGATGGATAAAAAGAAGGCAGTGCCATAAGAGGGAGGATAAGTCTCCTTTTTGGTGCTTCCATCCTTGTCAGACTTTTCATGCCTCCTGTTTTGCTTGCAGAGGTCATGAATTTTGATCAAATATGCTACTAAAGATTTCAATCCAGAGGTCCACAGTGCTCAGGACTTCTGAAAATTATCTTTATAAGCATATGGAAAATTATCTTTATAAGTTTGCTGATGCTGAAGTATATGAATCAGGTCTGAGATGATTCTATGAACAAAACTTGTTTTTTCTTCCTAGTAATAACTGCTTAAGTTGGCTCTTTATTTGATTTAACAAGCAAATTCTGTCCTCACATTCCAACTGCTATCATTTTGTAACTGATAGTTCTTTCTCTGCACAGAGCACTAAATTCTTCTTGGTTTTGTGTCCGTAGAATGTTGACTTGTGGAACAAAACTTTTACACCTTTGGACACCTCCCACAAACCTTGTCCCTGGAGCAGTCCATAAAAAAGGAAATTTAATGGAAAGAATAGTATTGCAGGTAATGCTAGTTCCCTCTTAATTGCTTTTAAAAGCTTTTATACCCTATGCAGAATTATTTGAGTAGTAATAAATGATCCCTTCACAATCTCATCTTCTTTAATCCACTATGAAAATTTGAGTGCTGTATCTCGTCATTACTTGGACTCTTTTTGCAAAACTGTGAGAGGATATATCTGGCCTCTTTCTGCTTTAGCCTTTTTGTATATGGCTGTGCAGTCCATGCACATACAAAAGAGTAAAATAACTGCAGAGTGATGAAGAAATATGAAAACTTCTGTGACGTAGTTTGCCTGTGAGGGTTTAGACTTAAAGATCTCTGTCTGAGGGATTTGCACATTACAAGTTCTTATACACACAACCCTTTTTCGTGTGCAAGGGTGGGTGTTTAATGCAGTTTAGCAGACGATTTTATCATCCTGATAAGCATGCTGGGAAATGGTGCACGGATCACATTCTCAGTATGCTGTAACTGCAAAAATATACATAGATCCTTGTACTTGAGTATGGACCTTTGCATCCAAAAATGTGATACATGATGTCTGGCCTATACAAACAATGTAATGAGATGGTGTAGTAGAGGCAGACTGTAGTACTTCAAACTGCTGGCAGCCATAATACTTTTGAATGTGCTCCTATGTAAATAAAAAATTAACAGAAAGTTAGAACCTCTCTTCCTAGTACTTCAGTTACTTGTAATAACTTCTAGGGAACATTTTAAAATGGGCTTCTCCACTTGTAGCTTCATTTGTTCGATTTTGCATTCTAAGGTCCACTTTGCACAACACAGTAAAGCTATTTTTAATTATCTGGGCACATAACACCAATCCTGGCCTGACTGCACTGGCTGCCAGTTAGTTTACAGGCCTAATTCAAAGTGCTGGTTTTGGCCTACAGAGCTTTATGCAGCTCAGGACCACAATACCTCAAGGATTGCCTCTTCCCATATAAACTGATCCAGACCCTGCTGTCATCATCTGAGGCCTTTTTTCATGGTCTCCCTCCTTGGGAGGTCTGGAGGGTGGCAATATGAGAACAGGTTTATTCAGTGGTGGCTCTCACTTGTGGAATGCTCTCCCCAGGGAGGCACGCCTGGTGCCATCATTACATAGATTTAGGCACTAGGCATTTGTTTTTACCAGACCTTTGGCTCTTAATTATGTGTGGTGTCCTTGAGTGGGTGGGACATTTTAATCTAGTCTTTTAAAAATAGTTTGTATTTGAGATTTCCCCCCCCCCCTTATGCCAGTTTTAACGTATATATTTGTTTATATATTGTAAGTCACATTTTGCAATGACAAATGTCATATGGAAACTTCATTATTATATACTATATGTATTATTTGTGAGAACACTTCACACTAAATGTTCTTTTTGATATTTATGGTCTGTGGCTTTGATGTTTTGTTATTTTATTGTGAGGGGAAAGAGGACAAAAAGTGGGTGCTGGAAATGAGGTCGTAATTGGGATGTAGAAGTAGTTCTCTGAGTTGCCATGTCATAGTTTGCATCAATAATAAGTTTACTTTTTTAAATTTTTCAGATTGATTTCCCTTCCTTATCATTTGATATTGTATACAAAATTCCTCAAGCTGCAAACAATACCACATGTCATTCCATAGAAACATTGGAAAAAGATTCAAGAGAGCGTCTTCTTTCCATTCTTTCCAAGGAGGGTACACTTGGGTATGTTGCATTGTGTTAAGCGTGGTTAGTCATCATGGTGCCCTCCAAATGTTTTGGACTTCATGTCTCATCAGCTTCAGTTAGGACGGCCAATGTTCAGAGATTATGGGAGTTTTAATCCACAATATCTGGAGGACTTCACTTTGGTTATTCTTAATATTAAGAGTAGCAGTTTGCCTTTCTACATAATTATCCTACAGTCACCTTTTAATTTAATATACATGTTCAGAATGTTGCACTTTATTAGGCGTTGAGTTTTTCTGTCTTCTAGTTTACAAGTCCTGACAAAATTATCTTCATGTAGATGTAGATGCAGAACAATACAGTATTTCCACACATTTGAATCTCATGTCGAAATCTTTCCTCTTTTGTGTGCGAGACAACTTGAAACCTGACATTCTTACAGGAAATACGCATCAGAATACCGTAAAGCATGCTGCCCACCTGTATACAGTGGTGCCCCGCAAGACGAATGCCTCGCAAGACGAAAAACCCGCTAGACAAAAGGGTTTTCCGTTTTTCGAGGCGCTTCGCAAGACAAATTTCTCTATGGGCTTGCTTCGCAAGACGAAAACGTCTTGCGAGTCTTGCAATTTTTTTCGCCCCCCCCCCTTTTCTAAGCCGCTAATAGCCGCTAAGCCGCTAATAGGGTTGCTTCGCAAGACGAAAAAACCGCAAGACAAAGAGACTCGCGGAACGGATTCTTTTCGTCTTGCGAGGCACCACTGTACTGCCATATATGGCAATCATCCATGCATTTATTTTTGTTTTTTATACAGCTTGTATTTTGACTGGATTTTTGGTGATCTGGGGAAATCTTGTCTTTTTATGGTCCTGTTTGCATGAAATAAGTGGCAAAAAGCTGGGATATAGTTGTTAGTGCCTCCCTGAAGGAAACTCGTTTCTTGTCCATTTGAAGTGAAGGGTGATTTACCTTTTTATTTCAATATGTGTAGATTGTGTTGATCCTGATTAGACACATCACAATCATTTGGAAGCTGACTGAAGATGTGATCACAGTACAGTGGTACCTTAGGTTAAGTACTTAATTTGTTCTGGAGGTCCGTTCTTAACCTGAAACTGTTCTTAACCTGAAGCACCACTTTAGCTAATGGGGCCTCCATCTGCCGCCGCGCTGCCAGAGCACAATTTCTGTTCTCATCCTGAAGCAGAGTTCTTAACCCGAGGTACTATTTCTGGGTTAGTGAAGTCTGTAACCTGAAGCGTCTGTAACCCGAGGTACCACTGCATATTTCCAAGTGTTGCAGATTCAGGTGTCTTCAGTATTTCAGTAATCTCTGTCCAGAGGTCAACATGTTAAATATTTCCCTGTTGGTTTTCCTGGACCTCAAAGCTCCTGCTTTTAACCTTTTTGGGTCTGCAGAACCTGTTGACTCTTAGTATGACAGAATAATAGAAGGGTCATTCCATGTCAAATGATCCAGGGACTTTTACTTTACAATTTCATATTGCTTTCATTTTCAGTTTCCTAAAAGTAGTATAAGAGAAGCTACCTGATCTCAGTTTTTAATTTTTTATTTCATCCTGTTTTTGAGTTATGAGGGTTTGAAATTTCAAAAAAATTGACAATTTTGGCCTTGCTGGACTATATAAAAATCTTAAAATCTCAGCCCAGGATTGAAACCCACCTCACCCCTGATGTCAAGGCCAGAGCTTGGGCAAAGCCCACTTAAGCAGTTTCCAAAGTTCTGTTGGGAGCCTTTGAAATGCTTCACAGAGTAGGGTGCAAAGAATTGCAATCCTGTTGGGGTGTGTGTGTTCCTGGTCTGGGTGTCCCATTCCCCCCATTCATTTCAAGACTTTTCTCCTTTGAGTTTGGGACTTCAAAGCACCAAATCCCCTGACTTCATTTGTGATATCAGGTGATTGTCAGATTTGACCCATGAGGCAGATCCTAATAATGATACGGCCTTTGGAGTCAAAAGTGCTGCCAGGGACTGGAAAAAATGGAACCTGTGCTGCAATGGCTCTTATCTCTGACTAAACATAGGGATATAATAAGGTTTGCTTGCTGACTTTTTATGGGGAATACAGTACTTTTTAGCAGTATATGGAACAACCATTTTAATTTCATTTGTGGCAGAGCGTGGAAAGCAATGCTGTGTCAGCTCTAAAGTCTCCTAGCATGAATGCAGCTCAAAAGCCTTGCTTTACCATTCTGACTATAGCAGCCTTTTTCCTGCTTGGGCCTTTTGCAACAGTAGAGTATAATATTGTGTTCTGTATGTCCTAAACTTTGTGGCTGTTTTCTTTCCAAGGGGCATGCATTAATGACCGCATTAATGATCATATATTTATGATAACCATAAATATATTGTCATGAACTAATAAAAACGTTTTCTTTCTTTCTTTCTTTCTTTCTTTCTTTCTTTCTTTCTTTCTTTCTGTAGATTGTCTAGAAAGGATAAAGCATTTTTGTGGGAGAAGAGACATTATTGCCATACAGAGCCAAGCAGCCTTCCAAAGATATTGGCCAGTGCACCAAACTGGGATATGACAAATCTGTCTGAAATATATTTGCTGCTTCAGCAGTGGCCTCCCTTACCTCCTCTGACTGCATTAGAATTGCTGGACTCCAAGTAAGTAACAAGTTCTGAACTATGTTGTGCTATTCTCTTTTTCAAGTGAGAAGTGCAAGTCACATTCATAATTCATTAACTTACTGTTTGCTGCTGTTTGCAGCCTCACAATTGTGTCCTTGGAGATTGCAGATGATTAAATGTGCATCTTGCAAGGCTTAGGGTTATAAATTGCAATTTTTTTAGTAGGCTTGTAGCCTGATTACAGTGGTGCTGTGCCAGTACATAAGTGGGATGGAATGTGGTAGTCACCTCACCAGAACATTACAGTGTTGTTGACATTGGAAGAATGTTATATAGTTTTGCAGGTGGATTCACAATTAGGAATATCCCTTATTGGTACAATCAAGTGTCTTTCCTGTTGTGTTATACTGTATGTACTGATTTGGAGAGTCACAGAATGACAGTGCATTCTGAGAAACATTTCAACAGTCCCCATAAGGAGGCAAGGCTGCAAATTCTCAAGACAATTTTCTTTGTTCCCCTGCAGATTATAGCACATTTTATATATACTGAGAACTGGTTTAGATTCTTCATTAATAAAAATAATTATTTATTCCAAAAACCACCAGGGAAGTATGCTCTTGTCAAAGTTAAACGAAACGCTGTTTGTTACAGATGTTATGCTTTGTAGCTTTGCAGATCAGGAAGTAAGAACAAGAGCTGTGCAGTGGATTGAGGCAATTAGTGATGATGAACTTGCTGACTTTCTTCCCCAGTTTGTGCAGGTGAGATGAATGACACATTTAAATATCTTGAAAGCGAGGGGGCAGGGAACTTGGCATTTACTAATTGCACACAAAAAATATGGATCATTTTGACGTTTTGAAAGTGTAGCATTTAGATACAGTGTTATTTTGTCCAATAAATTCAAACTACGGTTTGTAATTTACCTGGTATGATTGGCAGTTGCTTTTAAAAGACAAACTGGACCTCCCTCCTTTTTTCCTAACCATTTCCATGCATTCCTGGTTGCTTTTGCTACCCCTTTAATGTAGACACCCACCTTCCTTCTTGGCAAGGGCCAGAGAGAAGGGAATAATGAAGGATTAATTGGCTTAGGTCCATCATATAATTAAAAGTGGTTAATTGTTGCTGATCACAGGTTTTATTGCGTATTCTAGTTGTTGACTGCCCATTTGCTTATAAGCCAGTATAAATTTTGATTTATACTTAAAATTTGTGTTTTGTAAGTAGTACTATTTTTCATTGTTATGGGAGGTGTCAAACAAAAAGGCAGATATTCTAAATAAGTACATATTTTCTGAATGAATAGTAATTTAATCTATGCTGAATAGCTTAACATACCCAGGAATATGGTTATGGGAAAAGTTTCCCCCTTAAAATATCTGTAAAACTACATGTGTCTGGTTGTAGTAAGCCACCTACAGTTGTGTTCATTGAGTATCACAACAATATTTTATAATAGTTCAATGTAGCCCCTCAAATAGACAGCTGCTTTAATAACTATGTTGGTTAAAACTTGATCTCTCTTATATATTTAGGCACTAAAATTTGAAACCTATCTGGACAACGCTCTAGTCAGATTCCTTTTGGCCCGAGCATTAGGAAATATTCGAATAGCACACTATTTATATTGGTAAGAAGATCTACATTCTTTTTGTTATCAGATTTTTCTTCTAAGATTTTATATTCCCAGACTTTAGTTAGTCTGAGAATATAAAGTATATTATTATTATTATAGATCACAGTTCCTTAAAGCATAGAAAAATATCTGCTGCCACAACTGGAAATATTTTTAATTACATGTTCTGAAAAACCAGGAGTGTACTTACTTTATGATGTCCTGGGCTGCTTCTTTCTTTTCCAGCAGGCTAATTTACCGTATTTTTCGCTCTATAGGACGCACTTTTCCCCCTCCAAAAATTAAGGGGAAATGTGTGTGCGTCTTATGGAGCGAATGCAGGCTCCATGGCTTCAGCGATAGCAATGCGAAGCCTCCGAAGTGCAGTTGGAGCGCTCCCGCCACGCTCCGGAGGCTTTGCGTTGCTTTTGCTGAAGCCTGGAGAGCGAGAGGGGTCGGTGCGCACTGACCCCTCTTGCTCTCCAGGCTTCAGGGATAGCCGCCTGAAGCCTCCAGAGCACAGCGGGAGTGCCTGCTGCGCTCCGGAGGCTTCGCGTTGGTTTCGCTGAAGCCAGGAGAGCAAGAGGGATTGGTGCACACGAATCCCTCTTGCTCTCCTGGCTTTGCTTCACTGGAGAAGCGCTGCGCAGCTTTCCCTCTCTGCACAGTGCTCCTTCAGTGAAGCGGGAGGAGAAATGGAAGGGGCTCTGTTTCTCCTGCCGCTTCGCTGAAGGGGCGCTGCGCAGAGAGGTAGAGATTTTTTTTTCTTGTTCTCCCCCTCTAAAACAAGGGACGTCCTATGGTCGGGGGCATCCTATAGAGCGAAAAATACGGTATATTGTAAGGTGCCACATTTTACATCAGCCTTTCTCATACTCGTGCAGTTAGTTCATCATTCTGTATCCTAAGCAAGATGATGCTTCGTAATGAAAACCCACGTACAAAGGGTAAGAAAACAATAACACCAATTTAACGTCAAATGTAATGTTCCACTGCAAATGTAGTGGAAGTAGCATGGCCCTGAACCCAGAGATGAAAAGTAGTTTATCTATAACACTTTCTCTAAAGTTCCTTGATAGGAGTCTTCTGTGGAAGCTGAGAACCCTTTTCTGCAGTATTAGAGAGAGCATCTTAACTCTTAATTCACATTTCCTTGCCCAATCCATGGCATGTTTACTCTGGTGTAATTCACACTGCCCACACTGGGGCTTACTTCCTTGTGTTTAGGATTGTAGCCTCTCTCCCTTCACACCTTTTCTTGTATTGCTTGTGTTGTATGTGTCAACTAATACTGTATTCTGTGGCACTTTATAATCTAGTTACTGCAGCAGGAAATTTAGTAGCCTACGGAGGGTGTGCAATTTGTGAAGAAAACTAATCTAATATTATGTAATATTTCAGGTTACTGAAGGATGCCTTGCATGATATCAAACATGGTATAAGGTATGAGCATATCCTTGGTGCCTTCCTTTCAGTCTGTGGCAAAGGATTGAGAGAAGAGCTGGAAAAGCAGACAAAATTGGTACAGATTCTGGGAACCGTGGCAGAAAAAGTAAAACAAGCAAGTGGATCTTCCAGACAGGTTTGTTACGTTAGGAATATATATTTGTATGTGTATTGCTAATTAAAATCACTTCTCATTCCAGGTAAATTTTAACCTTGTACTGTTCATTAACAGATTGTCTTACAAAGTGGAATGGAGCGTGTTCAGTCCATTTTCTTAAAAAACAAATGCCGTTTGCCTCTCAGTCCCAGCCTTGTAGCTAAAGAACTGAATGTCAAGGTATGGTGTGTCTCTATATTTCTAATCCAGTATAATATGTATTTATTCACATCTAGTAATACATGCAAGAATAACCAGCAGGAAAGAGCCAAACTGTTTGGCGGGCATAGGGCAAATGACTTGAAACTGTAAATGATTAAAACAAAACAAATTCCTTCCAGTAGCACCTTAAAGACCAACTAAGTCAGTTCTTGGTATGAGCTTTCGTGTGCATGCACACTTCTTCAGATACACACATGCATTTCGTGCATGCACACGAAAGCTCATACCAAGAACTGACTTAGTTGGTCTTTAAGGCGCTACTGGAAGGAATTTGTTTTGTTTTGACTATGGCAGACCAACACGGCTACCTATCTGTAACTGTAAATGATTAAAACCATTGTTGGATAAGACGAAAGGTCAATCAGTCCAGTTTCTAATATTAGCCAGACAAGTCTCTCTGGGAAGTTCACAGGATGGCATGAAGTCAAGCACTCCTCCCTTTATCTCCCTAGGATATGGCACGTGGAATCATGTTGCCTCTGTATATGGAAGTTCCAGTAATAATCAGAAGACAGAACCTAAAATTCTCTGTATGGGAATTTTTGACACAAATTTTGAAAGTGCTAAAGAAAATAAGACCACCATAATTAGAAATACGCATACAGTTTTTGCATAATCTCATCTTGACTTCAGTTCTTTGTGAAATTTGAAAGCAAATACAGTCATACCTGACTTCCAAAACATTTGGGAACCAAGGCGCAGCTTCCAAGTCAGGAAGCTCCTGCAGCCAACCAGAAGCCGCGATGGATGTTCAGGTTCCAAAGAACGTTCACAAACCTGAACAATTAACTTCCAGGTTTGCGGCGTTGGGGAACCAAAAGGTTTGTCTCGCAAGGCAAGACTTCCAAGGTACGACTGTACCGAGGTACGACTGTACTAAACTGTCAAATAAATTTGAGTAGGTGCACAGCTGTAGGAAGAAACAGGAAGTTGTTGAAGCCATATTACTTTTCAAGTCCCCCCCCCCCCCGCATTCATGAGCACGGGATAAATCTTTTTTAAAGATACATTGCTAATAAGATACAAAATAAGTAACAATAAAAGGAGGGAGAATTAACAATATAGACAAATATGTATAGTAAATGCAAGCAGATTTTTCATTTAAAAAAGCTTTATAATACTGTTGGAACATACTTGGCTATTTTTATAATGAGGCACTAGGGCAGTGTTTCCCAACCGGTGTTCCGCGGCACACTAGTGTGCCGCGGGACGTCGGCTGGTGTGCCGTGGGAGGGAGGCGGGCGAGTCGGGCGGCGAGAGGCAGGGCGGCGGCGGCGAGCACACGCGGGGCGGGGAGCGAGCTCCCTCCCACATCCCATCGCCCCGTGCTCCGCGCTGGTGTCCACAAGCCTTGCGCACCCGGGGGATCTCCCCCCGGGAGCAGCCTGCAGCGTGGAGCACGGGGCGCCCTCCAGAGGACGCCCCGTGCTCCGCGCTGGTGTCGGCCAGCCTTGCGCACCCGGGGGATCTCCCCCCGGGAGCGCAAGGCTTGCGGGCAGCAGCCTGCAGCGCGGAGCACGGGGCGCCCTCCAGAGGACGCCCCGTGCTCCACGCAGGTGTCCGCAAGCCTTGCGCACCCGGGGGATCTCTCCCCGGGAGCGCAAGGCTTGCGGGCGTCAGCTGGCAGCGCGGAGCACGGGGCGCCCTTCGGAGGACGCCCCGTGCTCCGCGCTGGTGTTGGCCAGCCTTGCGCACCCGGGGGATCTCCTCCCAGGAGCGCAAGGCTTGCGGGCGGCAGCTGGCAGCGCGGAGCACGGGGCGCCCTTCGGAGGACGCCCCGTGCTCCGCGCTCGTGTTGGCAAGCCTTGCGCACCCGGGGGGCGCATGGGGCGCCCTGAAACAGAGGGTTCCCCATGCTGCGGACTGTAGCCTGCCGCCGGACGCGCGGGGCGCCCTGAAGCAGAGCGCCCCTCGCGCCAGGCAGACATGGGCCAGCCCCACAAGCTCGGGGGACAGCGGGGAGGCGCAGCACCGCCATCCCACTGTTCCCCGACCTGGTTTTTTTGGGGGGAAATAAAGGAAAAAATTTTTTCCTTTATTTCCCCCCTCAAAAAAGTAGGTGCGTCCTATGGGACGAAAAATACGGTACTTACTATTTCATAATAAAGTACTTATAAAATACTTTCTTTGTGTTTATTTGATTCCTATTAAAGAGAGTTACTTTATATATAGTCAATATAGGCACAGAGTTAATTTTTTAAACATTTTCTAATGGTGGTGTGCCTCGAGATTTTTTTCATGAAACAAGTGTGCCTTTGCCCAAAAAAGGTTGGGAAACACTGCACTAGGGTTAGATGATACAATTCAAATCTCTGGAAATCTGTCATCCTCACTTCATCAATATGGCCATGAGAAATAACAAAAAGATACTGCTTTTAAGTTGGACTTCTGTATCCTTTGTGGTTCCCTTATTTGCTAGTTTAGCAAAATTAATTATAATATTTTCTTGTAAGGATAGTTGGAGCTCTTTGGTTGCCTTTGTATTGCTAGTTAGTCTACCATTGCAGTAATTAATGTAAATTGTATTTTGCAGGCATGTTCCTACTTCAGTTCTAATGCAGTACCTCTTAAACTTGCTCTGGTGAATGCAGATCCCTTGGGAGAAGAAATTAATGTCATGTTTAAGGTACATTTTTTCAGCATGTGTTTGACAGACATATTTTTGTGGTAACATAAATTTGATAAATCTTTTAAAACTAGTTAGCTTTATGATACATACCTATGGCATGTGTGGCTATTGCAGTAAAGTAATTGGGTGGGGGGCACCAATACAGCTACTTGCCAAGGGACCCTAGGTATGCCTCTGAAGGAGCTATAGATGGCAACGAAGCCCTGAGCACAGAATGCTGTTCTCTGAGTTTCTGAGGTTTTTCCAGGCCTTGCCCATTCATCTTCAAATAAGAAGAACTGAATTTTCTAGCCATTTCTGGTCTTGTGCAGAAACGTAGTTGACTGTGCACACCCCAGCTTATGACACATGACCTGTTGAAAGTCATTCTCTCTATTTGCATCCTTACTTTTGTTCTAGGTTGGAGAGGATCTGCGTCAAGACATGTTAGCCTTGCAAATGATAAAAATTATGGACAAGATCTGGTTACAGGAAGGACTGGACCTGCGGATGGTTATCTTCAAGTGCCTTTCAACTGGCAAAGATAGAGGTGCAAACCGTTTGTAGTTCCCAGAGAATAATGCCTTCCATGCCATCTAGATTTTGGTCTGCTTTTCATGTCTGTTCCCAGTGGGAACACAGCTTTAGCATGATTGCTCTAAAGCCTCTGCCTCAAAAGTATGTCTGCATTTGCAGATCAAGCTAGAGAAACACCTTGCAAGTGTAGTTAGTAGCATCTTTGGGGGATGACATAGACAGAGCTATCTGATATAAAGCACCCTCCTGCAGTTTCAGCTGTGTCTGAAATCAGTTGGATAAAGTGTTAACATGGATGTAAAGGAAATTCTATCCCATATGAAGAAATTTCAAATATATGATTGGAGAGGAGAGCTAAAAATTGTAAGGATTCTGCTGCTAGCAACTTCTAAGTCTAAAACTGTTAACGTCTTTTTGGTTATCTAAAAAGTATTGATTTGATTTAAAGATCAATTTGAATGAGCACGGGTACAGATATTACATGTCATGCAACATTATTTGTCAGCAAGCACTTCGGATTCACAGAAGTATTTCTTTAAAATGTTTGAAGTTAAGACTTAATTTAATCCATTATAGAAATAGAGTAAAAATCCTGTATGCCTGACAGTAAATATTTTTTTGCTTATTGGATTGCTTAAGGTTTGGTGGAGCTTGTTCCAGCTTCAGATACACTTAGGAAAATTCAAGTAGAGTATGGAGTGACAGGGTCCTTTAAAGATAAGCCCCTTGCAGAATGGCTAAGAAAATACAACCCTACAGAAGAAGAATATGAAAAGGTAACTTTAATATGAAACTGATGCCGGGAAAACGTACATGGAGCCAGGCCACCTCTCCTCCTCCCTGCCCCCTGACTTTTCCTTTGCACACCAAGGATTACTGTCTGAGTCCTGCTTCCCTCTTTCCTTAAAAGAGCCCTACTGTGTCAGTTTATCTAGTTCAGCAACCTGCTTCTTGCAGTGGATAGTCAGATGGCTTTATGTTTTTCATAAACTTTACATTGTTTTAAAGTATATTTTATGTAACCCATTCTGAAGACCATTCAGTGAGCGGGAGGCTATAAGTAAATATGGCTTCAGAACATGAACTGATTATGATATGTAAACTGCCCTGTGATGTTTGGATGAAGGTACACACACACACACACACACACACACACACACACACGTTATGAGATGTAGAGTAATCGTTGCTATTGAGAAAAGGGCATAGCTCAGTGGGAGGGCACATATATTGCATATATAAACTCCAGCTTCACCCTCTGACATCAGAAGCAGAGATAATGACATCGATGTTTAGATCCTAGAAAATAGCTTCTGTCTGAACTAGGTGGACAAGGATGTTACTTAAGGCAAGCTTTATTTTCTTGGGGGGGAAATGGTTAGTAGGCTTAGCTTAATTTTTAAAAATAAGATGCTAAATATTTATTCTAGCATTTGTTTATTTTAAAAGGAAACTATTCTATTGTGCCTTGGGGTGGTCACTTCAGTGCTGCTAATGCAGCAGTTTGACTTCACCCCCAGAGGCACATTGCATTGTCTCTCGAGACAGATGGATGCCAACCAACTAACTAGCCAGATTCTGTTGTGATGTTTAGAAACTCCTGTTGAAGTACATAACAGGTTTTTTAAAGCAAATATTACATATTGGAAAGAAAAGGAAGATCTACAGTAACTTTATTACTATATTACTTTGATACTTTTTATTCTAATTTTAGTGCAGTTTTTTCGTTACACTTCCTAATTGCGCATGTTTCCTATTAATTTGTAGAAGCCATTTTACTGTGTGCCTTAATACGTTTTTAACTCTTCAGGTTTTCTCTCCCGTAACTCTTCTTAACACCGCTAAAACCTACTTGCAACACCTGGCACAAGATGGTGCTTACTCTCTTCCAGTTGATCATATTACCCTATTAACTTCTCCAAAATTAAGCAAAACTTAATACAATCCTTAAAAGTCCCTAATTATGTTCTATTTGAGTGATTGGCAGTTCTGCTACCACACTTGACTTATGTATGATAAACCACAGTAGTATTCTCCAAGTAGTAAATTAGATTGAATCTAACTTAACATTTATTTTTCCTTATACTAGGCTTCTGAAAACTTCATATATTCTTGTGCTGGGTGTTGCGTGGCCACCTATGTCCTAGGTATCTGTGATCGTCACAATGACAACATCATGCTTCGAAGTACAGGACATACATTCCATATTGATTTTGGAAAGTTTTTGGGCCATGCACAGATGTTTGGGAGCTTTAAGAGGTATGATTTCAAAGTAAAATTTGAGGCTTCACTATACAGCTAACTTTACAGCTATAGTAATGAATGGTCTTGAAAAGATCGATAGCTTTCTGTGGCAGTATGCTCTGTTAGCTGTAACTTTTCTTCCAAAATAATGTTAAATATGACAGTGTATGATTGCCATACAGACTCTGCATCTGATAAATAGAGCTACATTGATCTTATTTCGACCTATGAAAATATACAAAGAAGGGAAGGGGGCTGTGGGCCACTGATACACTCTGAACCATTTGCTTACAGCAGTTGCTTCCTTCTCCATTTTGCACAATTTGCAGAGTTCCTGTGAAATTCCCTCACGTTAGAAGTTTAGAAAATGAAATTTCAGTACTTTAAAAATCTGTATTTAATTTATCTCTTCTTTCTAAAGGGATCGGGCTCCTTTTGTGCTGACATCAGATATGGCCTACGTTATCAACGGTGGTGAAAAACCTACCATCCGTTTCCAGTTGTTCGTAGATCTCTGCTGCCAGGCTTATAACTTGATAAGGAAACGAGCCAACCTTTTTCTTAACCTCCTATCACTGGTAATAGTTTTTGTATTGTAGGAGGTTTCACCAAATAAGGCAAGAGGCTTCCTCTCCTCCTGCAACCTCTGTTCCAGACTGTCCCTCAATCTTCAGAGCATATTTTGGAAAAGGGTGTGCAGGATGCTGAAGAAGAGAGGAGAGGATGGGGAAGTTCTGTTTCTGGGAGGGGAAGTCAGTTGTGCAAGTGGGCTTGTAACCCTTGGATGTTTTCAAGTGAATGGTTCTTGTGCTTAAAGACAACTATGTAGTGTTAAGTGCAGGAAACTGCAGATTAAATTTATGTCATAATGACTGCAGTAATAAAATTTGGAAATGCTATTTTAAAATATAGTACTGGTTTGGTTTGGTTTGGTTTGGTTTGGTTTGGTTTGGTTTGGTTTGGTTTGGTTTGGTTTGGTTTGGTTTGGTTTGGTTTGGTTTGGTTTGGCTGTACCAGTGAATATTTGATCTTCTCCATTTTTAAAACATATCTGTTCACTCTATAGATGCTCTCTTCTGGATTACCAGAACTTACTGGAGTTCAAGACTTGAAATATGTCCAGGATGCTCTTCAACCCCAAACTACAGATGCTGAAGCTACAATTTTCTTTACAAGGTACCACTTTTTCTTTTCTTTTTACAAAAACCTTATTTATGCATGTTCATCAGTTTTAATAAAGTAGGTGTGATCAATTCTGTGATCTATGAAAATAGTTTTCCTTTTTACTCCAATTAAGCAAATGTACTGTACATCTCAAAGGAAATGAACATGATCTGATTCCTCCCCACTTTTTTGTTTTTTAGGTTGATTGAATCAAGTTTGGGAAGTGTTGCCACAAAGTTCAATTTTTTCATTCACAACCTTGCTCAGCTGCGTTTTTCAGGCCTGCCTTCCAATGATGAGCCCATCCTCTCTTTTTCTCCCAAAACATACTCGCTTAAACAAGATGGTCGTATCAAAGAAGTGTCTGTCTTTACATACCATAAGCGATACAACCCAGATAAATATTATGTAAGTATGTGGATCCATACTGTGTCTTAAGATTTCCAGGTTTTGCCATTTTTCATTTTATTATTGGTGCAACATGCAAAGTCCTGAAGCTGTTGCTTCTCCACAAATATTGCCTA
The DNA here is from genome assembly GCF_964252035.2 of Podarcis erhardii. Classification (NCBI taxonomy): domain Eukaryota; kingdom Metazoa; phylum Chordata; class Lepidosauria; order Squamata; family Lacertidae; genus Podarcis; species Podarcis erhardii. Next base: position 73,148,826 of record NC_138497.1, on the reverse strand, counting down.
TGTATTATCTTGGAACTTGACATCAGGTTCATCAAGACATTTAACTGTGGGGTGAAAGAAGTAGTTTGTTACTTTATTAAGAAGGGTTCCAGCCAGAGAGGCAGTTGGCCATGGAGAAGCTCCCTTCATTCCATAACGGGATAGACTCTGAAATCCTGGATGTGTGTGTGTTCTTTTGCCTTGCATGCTTCTGCAGATCAGGAAGCCATGGCCAGTTCCTGTCTGCCATCATTCAGTGTTTATATAACAGCTTAGCAATACTATTTCAACAGCTCAGGATCCCAGGGTATGATCAGTCTGAATTGCATTTTCCACAAATCTAAGTGCCAAGCTTTAATTCCACAATCTAACATTAGAAGGGAAGCATATTTCCAGGATAGTGTCATACAGTAGAAAATGAATTCTGTAAATGTTGGCTTCCTGTTCATATACATAGTGTGCGCATACACCCTGTCACAGCAAAAATAAAACCAATGTAACCTTGAAAATAGCTTGCAGCCTGTCACTGCTGCTTTTCTCATTAATGAAACTCCGCTTTCCTGCCCTCTTATGTAAGAGCTTTGAGGACCTATAATTCTGAGGACCTATAATTCTGAGGAAGAAACCTGTATACACACTTGCAACACCTGGTACTGAAATTATTATTGTTCTTTTTGTGTGTTTAAATGCTTGACACAATGACACTGTCTGCTTTCTTTTGTTGGATGATGGGAAATAGATATAATAAAGAATTTATGTGTGTGTGTTTTTAAAAGTTATTAAAGTGTGTTCCTTTCTGATTTGGCAGATCTATGTTGTCAGGGTTTTAAGAGAGGGGCAAAATGAACCCACGTTCATTTTTCGGACATTTGATGAATTCCAGGAATTCCACAACAAGCTTGGCATCCTATTTCCTCTTTGGAAGTTACCAGGGTAGGTTCCTAAAAACTCAATTAAATATAAACAAAGTAATTTGAAATCCACTGAGCTTTCATGTTTTGCAACAATTAAATTTTCTCAGTAACATTAAAAAGTGGACATAGCAATAGTTCAACGTGTAATATCTATGCTATGCCATGCTATGCCCATCAGCCATAGCCTTTCCTGTGAACTGAGGCTCACTTCCTGGGATTATACACAAGTGAAGTGTGAAAATTAACCTTTTATGAAATACATTTCCCCATGTATGCAGTACTCTTAAATTCCAGGAGCTAGGCTGTGAGTATACAACACTTTGTTGTAACTGTCTCTGAAGGAAAGTATCAAAGAAGGATACAGAATAGTCACTGTAGTTCCATAGCCCTAAAGCCTTCATTTATTTCAGTATCTCCTTAAGTGCTGTTGAGCTTTTTACTTTTTGTAAAAGTAGTAGTAGCTTCTCCCTGAAACAAACTGTATTTCATGACTCATTTTTTAATTGAGAAAAGAATATCATTTTAAATTAGTCTAAAATTCTGCCTGGGTCACAGACTGGTATACAGTTTTCTGCCATTCTTAAGGATATGGTGTGTCAGAATGACTCAAAGGATGTTATAGTAACATACTAAGGGTAACATGTAGTGCTGGTCATTCACCATTTACTTCAGCAGGTCTGCTCTGAATATGACATAGATGTCACACACAGAACTTTGCCTAGTAATAGCTATTAATTGTTGCTCAGTTCTCTTGAGTAATGCAGACACATGAGAATTTATTTTCTGTATTTGTCATTTCATTTCTGAAAGGGACTATAACAGTTGATGATGCTTGAGTATTTGCTTTCAGTGATTTTAGAAAAGGGAGAGGGGACAGAAGGGTGGAAAATATTTCCTTGGAGCATGTGTGTTGCCATGTTACCTTATACTTGGAGTACTCTTGATATAGTAACAAATACTGGACAGCTGACAACAGTATAATTTGCAGTGTTCCTTCTGTTCTATTGTAAGATTGCCCAAGCTTTTGGACCAACTCATAGATTATACTAGTATCTTGTCTTATAGTCTTGAAGTATTTGATTGTTTACTTCAGCAAAAGTTAAATACTGATTGTTGCTACTTACTATTGTTATTAATGTTGTGTTCATTGTATCAATATTGCAGCTTTCCTAGTAAGATGGTTTTAGGAAGAACACACATAAAGGATGTGGCAGCCAAAAGGAAGGTGGAACTGAACAGCTACATACAAAGTTTAATGAATGCATCTGCAGATGTTTCGGAGGTAGTTCTACAAAGTAATATAAACATCATTGTTTTAATTCCTTTATGTTGGGTACAGTCACCTCATAATAACATTTTGTCTTTCCACATCTAGTGTGATCTTGTTTATACATTCTTCCATCCCATACTTCGTGATGAAAAAGCTGAAGGAATAGATGGAATAGCCAAGTGTACAGGTAAGAATATCACTTTTAAATCGTGTCCTGAAAAGTGAAAATATTTCTTGTAGTTACATTCTATCAAGCACAAAAAGTGAAATCATAAAGGCAGGAGGACAACTGTATTGAACTAGTTATTGAACATTTCAGTCATTCTCCCCCCCCCCCCAGTTTTTCCTAGCATACAAACCAATAATTCAAAATAACTTGAGTGTGAATAAAAATATTTACCTGTTTAAAGTGTCCTTGAAAGAGAATGTATCTCAAAACATTTACATTTGAGGGTTTCTTTTTCTATTTTAAAATACAAGTTCAATGATTTTGTGTGCTGGTTTTCTTCTCCCCTCCCCTTTTTTTGCTTCATTTCTTGTTTTATATTGAATAGAAGAACCAGCAAATAGAATATATTTCAACAAATGTCACATTTCTCATTTTGCCAAAGAAGTCCACCCATGAATAAATGTCTCCCTTCTACACTCATCTGTAATTTAAGCTCTGTGGGAAATTGTCAAACCACAAACATATTGGTATAAAGTAGTGAAAGTTTTTAATGGAGAGGAGGTGAATTTGTTATCTAATAAAGTGTGTGTGATTTGTCCAGTGGGCTTTGTGCAGTTCACTCTATTTTGTCACTATCTCCTCAATAACAGTTTGTTGGATTCATCTCTGATAGTGTAGCCTTATTAGACTTTACCGATTGGTGGGCTCTGCATTGCTCCCAGGAGGGAGGGAGGAAGTCAGATGACACCGAGGGTTGGTTCAGAGAAAGAGTTCTTTATTTCTGCTCTCCAGAACAGCAGAAAGGCACTTGCGTGGTCAGTCCACAGCAAGTCCAAAGAAATGAGAAATTTCATGCAGTATATATATATCCTCCAGGCACCCTCTCCCCCTTCCCCAGGAATCCAACCACGTCAGCCTATACACGCAGGTTGACATCACATGTGTTCCTGCTCCGGTATTCTTAACAATAAAAGGGTTTTCCTTCCTGTACTTCTGACCATAAAAGGGTATTCCTGTTCCTACTCTTATCTTGGAGCAAGAGGTCACCAACTCCAAGAACACACTCTGGCGCTGTTCCCAGACTAGGTCTGTGCGTCAGTGTGGTCAGGACGTAAGATAAGACCTAGACGTGTCATCCCTGTTCTACTGGAACAGCCAAGGTCATCCTTGCCGTCATTAACTGATAAAGGAGAGGGCTCTGAGCACTTGTTTATACAACCGGGTTTTTGTTTATACATTGACTCAGAGCTCGTTAATGGATTTTAGCTAAGGAAAAATAGGGATTTTGGTGCCTGTTTTAAACTGCCTGCACAGTCAGTTTTTGGTTTGGGAAACCCATTCCTTCAATAGTAATGTGATATTACATGTTGTCATTTCAAGTAGTCAGAACTCCATAAACTGGCCTTTTCAGAATGACCAGTACTGATCACAGAGAGTGCTTTTCTCTCACATCCCAGTTACCCATGGTGCCACTCTCTGATAGCAGGGAATGATTTTCCCTCTGTGGGAAAAGGGAATGACAAGTGCACAGATTAGATAACGTTCTGACTATGGAATGTAGAGGGAAATATCATTCTGCCTTTTCTTTTTTTAAGATGTGAGCCCTTCAAGTCCTACCTCGGGCAAAGTAGGAGGAGAAGTTAAACTATCTATCTCCTATAGAAACAGCACTCTGTTTATCATGGTGATGCACATTAAGGATCTGGTATGTACAAAACTGGAAAATGCATATGATAGTTCATAGTAGATTTTGGTGACAAGTAGTTTGCTCTTACCAACAGTTATTTCTAAGGGTATAATCCCTGTGATAAAAATCCCTGTGTTATTTAAACAGCAACGCCAGTGTCTTACTTTATTTCAGTATGGTTGATGGTTGTTTCTTACACCAGAGATGTGCTCTCATTCTCAGGTGACTGATGATGGCACAGACCCAAATCCATATGTGAAAACATACCTGCTTCCGGACATACATAAAACCTCTAAACGGAAAACCAAGATATCACGGAAAACAAGAAATCCAACATTCAATGAAATGGTAAGCTGAAATAAGCTATGTATAATATTCTGTGGCTTTTCAAAGCAAATCCATGTTACATAGCTATAACTGATGGAACACATCAGTGGGCCCCCATTGAATTGCCCCAATGGGAGTAAGAAACATACTCTAAATCACATCTATCTTGCAGCTGCCATAACACATGCTGTATGAAACAGCTTGGGGCCAGAATATATATATGTCTGGCTGTACAATTTTCCAATTGCTTTTACATCCCAATATGCCTTAAGCTGTTAAGAGAAGTCTACCACCTTTTCAGGGTGCCCAGTGTGGATCACAGAGAATGCTTTTCTCTCACATCCCAGTTAACCGTGGTGCCACTCTCCAATAACAGGGAATGATTTCAAAAATTGGGAGGTTAGCTTTATCCTTGAAAGCACTGTATCCCTGTTTATGAATTCGGAGTGGGAGAGGAGAGCCTCTTCTAAAATATTTTCTTCAAGCAAGAATCCAGTGCCAGGATTTTCCCTGAAAATCTGCCTCTTTAAAAAAAATTATTCTCAGTCTTCTGAATGTTACAGTTAAAACAATGGAATATGAAATTGGGGGTGAAGGTAGGGAAGGAACTTTGCAAGTCCGTTTTTGAAGCTTATTTATACAAGCCTGTTTTCAGTAGATCAAATCACTGAGGTCTTAAACTTGGGGGAGTTGGTAAGCTCAATTTCGGTTCACTGGTATTTACTTCTGAGTAGATACCCAAAAGGTTACAAAAGACTTGTGCAGGCAATCTGTTGATCCTTGTACGTCTCTCTTCCTCTCTCCCTCCTGTCCCTGTACCCCAACAAATCTCTTCTGCCTAGGGGGTGGCAGACACTAGAAATACACCACTGCAACTGCATTTAAGCTAAGATGTTAGAATATTTGTGAACAATCCTTGACAGCAGAGCAAATAGGTCAATGACTAATTGAAGAATTTTTCATCTAATACAGGTGGGTGGGTATAGGTGGACATCTAAATCCATATATTCACAGCTGAATGAAACATTCCAGATATATTTATGGATTAATCTAAGGGTGTGCCCACGATTACAGATGTCCCCACATGACGATAATCTGTTGAGTGGGGATTTAAAATGAATGCAGACATTTGCTGTTGTAATCCCAGGGGATGCAGATGGGAAGTGTGTGCATGGATATCAGGGACATGTAACTATGTTGACATTGTCCCTTTCCAACTTTCATCACTAATTAAACTATTGCCCTTCAAAGGGTAGGTGCTAGTTCAGGGAGTGGAATGTTTTGAAACATAAATTAGTGAGCATATTCCAGTATTTAATAAAAGGATTTTAAAAAACAACCCAACACCATTCCCACTCTAAATGAATGAATGAATGGTCAAAAGAAATACAGCGGGATCCGTTCCAGAGCCCTGTTCGCATCCTGAAGCGAACGTAAGACGCGTGCACGGGTCGCATTTTGCTGCTTTTGCGCATGCGCGCGACGTCATTTTGAGCGTCTGTGCATGCACGAGCGGCGAAACCTGGAAGTAACGCACTCCATTACTTCCGGGTCGCCGCGGAGCGCAACCCGAAAATGCTTAACCTGAAGCGTATTCATCCTGAGATATGACTGTACCTTAAAAACATACATTTGTGTTCAGGTACCAGCGGGTGGCGCTGTGGTCTAAACCACAGAGCCTAGGGCTTGCCAATCAGAAGGTTGGCGGTTTGAATCCCCGTGATGGGGTGAGCTCCCATTGCTCAGTCCAAGCTCCTACCCACCTAGCAGTTTGAAAGCACATCAAAGTGCAAGTAGATAAATAGGTACCACTCTGGTGGTAAGGTAAACGGCGTTTCCATGTGCTGCTCTGGTTCACCAGAAGCGGCTTAGTCATGCTGGTCACATGACCCAGAAGCTGTCTGCAGACAAACGCCTGCTCCCTCAGCCTATAGAGCTGATGAGCGCCCAACCCGAGTCTTCCGCGACTGGACCTAACGGTCAGGGGTACCTTTACCATTACCATATACCTATGTTCCATATGGCTGATTGAGGCAGAAGGTTACCTCAGTCACCCAGCAAATGGTAATTAGCCTAAGAGTAGGAAATAAAAGACGTATTCTATACAGGGATCTGTCTTAGTCAGCATCAGTTTTTGTAACTTAATCCTGGATGTTTTGTAAATAAACTGTCTTGGCTTTCATTGTTTATGAATTACTGTGTGTGTGTGTTTTTATATAGCTTGTATACAGTGGATATAGCAAAGAGACACTAAAGCAAAGGGAACTTCAGCTAAGTGTACTCAGCGCTGAATCACTGCGTGAGAACTTTTTCCTGGGCGGTGTCACACTCTCCTTAAAGGAATTTAACTTGAACAAGGAGACTGTCAACTGGTATCGACTTGCTGCTGTACCATATTTGTGAACCTGGCAGCTGAGAGAGGTGAAAATAAGAACAGAATTGAATAAACTCAACTTCACCCATATTTGGTCACTTTTTCCTACTTGAAGATAACTCACACACTTTAACATAAAACATGGCAACTTGGCAGATTGCTGTTGGACCAGCCTTCACAAAGTTTAAACAGGGCTTCTGGAAAACCAGCTCTGCTTCATGCTTTTACTGTAATAATATCCAAGCATTGCTGTAAATGAATTGTATAAATTTAATATCTGTGGATAATGAAGTTATAAACCTTGACTAGATGTTCCAAATTAAATTTAAGGGGTATTTTTTAAAAAAATTAAAAAAATAGATTAGATTCAGTCACATTTGAATCGCTTGCCTGTTGATATATTGGAAGCTTGCTTTATGCTGCTGTTATCGGACACAGTACCATGTCAAAAAATATCAAAGTAAAAAAAAAAGATTGCTCCTTGTCAGAAAAGAGTTAGTGGCTGTAGAAACTGTCAAAAGGGAGATTTAAACAGACAGCTAGTGAGCATTTGGACTCATTAAATCTCTTTGAGGCTATTATCAGAATGAGTGCCGGTAATGGAAGTAATAAACAATGGTGCCTTATTTTGTCATTCAGCTGCTTCTTATACCTCATTTCTGATAATTGTTTCTAAAACACTTTTTTATCCAGCTTTTTTTTTTAAAAAAAAGAATGAATGTTTGCTCACATGGTTTGCTATATAAATACTTCATTTAACATTCCTCCCCCCTTTTAAGTTTATTCAGCTTCCTTAAGTCAAACTCAGATGGCACCAAAATGTTAAACGCTTATCCAGTTCAGCACTCATTTTTGTGCGCCCTTAAGTTATACCTTGATAAACGGCCACATTAAGATATACATTGAAGCTATTTTATGCCATGGTTTGCTGCATAGCACATATATTTCCAGAAAGTAAATGTTATGGGTTATGCATTATTTGGTAGGGATTTGGGATTCCGTTTCCAGGTCACTTTAAAGTGCAGAAGAGCATAGTATCAGCTGCCGGTTGAGAATAACTTGCACTAGAAACTTTGGGTGATGTGATTGGACACAATAACAGTTTTTCAGTCTATGAGCACAAAAAGAGTAATCCAAGCACCTTATTCACTCCAGTAGAAATTGACTTGCTAAAATGCGTGGAAGATGCTCTGCACCACCTTTTAGTGGATTGCACTCTGAATCCACTGATTTTAATTGTATTCTAGTTTTCTACATTTGTGTGATACTTAGGGATAGGTTGCTATAAATAAAATTTACTAACTGGTAAAACGAAGATTTTAAAAAGCTGATGTAGGAAATGTTTAGATTGCACCATGGCCAATATCCAACATTCATCGTACTTTGAGTATGCCTAGTGAAATCAATGAACTCATAATTTAAGTCCATTAATTTTATTGGGTCTACTTTGAGCATGACCTAGTTGGATATCACTTGATACATTTAAAGCTAAAGCCCAAATACTTCTGAATAAAGCTGATCTCTCAACTGTCCGTAATAATGAGCTTAAAGCAAAATTATGCAATGATAAAGGAGGATAAAGTAGACAATGACAATCTTTATTTGCCGGGCAACTGAACTAAAATGTGATCTAATTTATTTACCCTAAAGCATAGTGAGGTCTCCATTTTCGGACCTAATATTAAAAAGTGCAAGGGAGAAATGGGAATAACATTTTGCTGCCTGAAATATTTGTGGTCCAATTGTACAATAAAACCTTGGAATATTTCTCAGTGTCAAAATTACATTGTGGCTAACAAAAGCTACTTGAGGTTTTAAAAGTCCTGGTTTTATTAGCTTTGAGTTCAGTATGTAAATAGTAACCTATATATAAACTAACTAGATTGTATTTCCTGCTCACTTGATGCTTTTTGAGATGCATTCCATTTCATCAATAGAACCACAACCAGACAGGAAAGTAGACTACTGTTTTTGTGAAACGTTCCATTAAATTACTGGAAGCAATATGTACTGCTTTTTTGCAGTCTGCTACTAGAGCACAGTATGTTACAGCACAAAACGCAACATTAAAACGACTCTTGGCTGGATGCTGGTTAGAATATGTATGCTATCTAATGGTAGCATTTGCCAGTGTTTGTCCATGCCTGTGCCTTTGCCCACCTTCACCACTTTTCAAAATAAAGTACACGTTGGTAGATTCTTAAACTGTTCTTCATTTACCATTAAAAACTGTAGAGGAACAACATTAATTTTGCATCTGTTGAATTATTTATAGTGGTGTGATACACAACAGATGATTATCTTAGTTTGGTATACACAAAAGGGGAGGAGGGAATAATTGGGTTAACATTTAACACTTTCGTGTTTTTAAAATGTGGTCTTACTGGCATTTTATACATTGTTAATCAAAGAAAATCTTATGCAACATGTATGGACTGCAGCTAGAAAGAAAATTGTGTCTATGTACTTTTGAGGAAAACATCTTGCTGTAAGAAAAATGATCTCCACGTTTTCTGTACTAAATAACCTGGCTATGACTTTGCACTGAATTTTTTAAATATTACTGCTTTTTTATGATCTACACATATGTATGAAAGCTCAAGAGATCTTTGATATTTCTCTATTTTTAAAATTAAAATGGTGCAGAAATCTTAGTATGTTGCCTTAAAAACCTGATTGCTCTTTCTAGGATACTATACAGTGCAGCTTTCAAATTGAAGAAATTTTATTTCTGTATTTGCCGAGTTAGGGGCACAGTATAATGCAGAGTTATGTATGCTTAAGCTCATTTACACCAATGGACTTAAGTCTGTTTGTTTTAGATTGTAGCCTATGCATGTTACATGGAGGAAAACCATTCAGGCAATATAGCACCATTCTCACAATCCATAGGAATTAATTTCCTTCTGTGCTTTGTACTCTCATACTGTGACTAAAAAAAAGTATGGCAAAGGTTCATAGATAATGAAATGCATTGGGAGCAAATGTAGAAGTTTGCCTTGAATTGTCTATTTATCTGTAAGAACCAAATACTTGTTATATTACACTGATAGCTAATAAGGATGTACAGTACAGTATTTCTATCGGTATCCTAACCCATAATATGTGGGTTAAATGTGACTCCATAACTGTCCTACAATTACATTAAACACTATTCTGGAATAAATAACGTATTGCCTCTTTTTCTACAAACACTGGTATGTGTGCGTAGGGAAGTAGAAAAACAAACACAAGCTACAAAAATAATGTAGGTGCCTTGTAATAGATTTTACTGTTACCCATTCAATTAGCAAAGCCTAAATTCTCTGTTTGCTAATAGCAAATTTCTATCTTTGGCTACTACTTGTGTCTGGTTTGAAGTGCAAAACTCAAAGCCACTGCATTTTCTGGAGTTGGTGGTTGTACAGCTCAGATAAATGAGGGCACCTTTAAAATTTCATCAGCTTAAGAGTGCACAGCTGCTATATTTTCCTTTTCTGCAGAAAATGTAGAACAGCATTTGGTCACATTTTAAAAATTACTACTGTATTGTCTTTATTTCACTATACCTGGCTGAGTTTTGTGGCAACAGCACACAAAAGCAAATACTCTCAGCGATTCACACAGTATGTTGGCTGGGTTTGCAAAACTTATGGCAGTTCTTTGAGTGGCTGGGATTTTATTTAAAACCATGCTGCCGTTGGGCTGAAATTGGATGTGGAAGGGGCTTCCTATCCTTTTTTCTTTGTGCTGTTTTCTGCTGAATAGCATCTCCACTCACTGCTTTTACTTCCTCAGTGGTTGTAAAAGTATAGCTGTTTCCTGCAGGAAAGGAAAATAGTCAAGAAAAACAGTTTCATGTCAAAAGTACATCACCTGAACATGCTCACATCTACTGAGCATAACAGTTTCACTAAAGTTTGCTTCTTTGTAATTGAATATGTAAAAAAATTAAAAAATTGATATCTCTATTAATATCTCTATTAAGACCTGGTCTTAATAGCGATATTGGATTCCTGTCTCATTACACATGCTAATCATCTGCATACTATCCCTTGCTTTTTCCTGTAGGACTAATTGCAGTCATTAACAGTCAACATTGAGTCAATCACCCATCTCCTCCTACCCTCCTGAGAAAAACCCCACCCCACCCTCCCACTATATAAGGGTCTGGTGACTTCTGTTTCAGTGTATCTGAATAATAATAATAATAATAATAATAATATTTTTATTTATATCCCGCCCATCTGGCTGAGTTTCCCCAGCCACTCTGGGCGGCTTCCAATCAAGTGTTAAAAACAATACAGCATTAAATATTAAAAACTTCTCGAAACATGCACACGAAAGGTTATACCAAGAACAAACTTAGTTGGTCTCTAAGGCAGTGTTTCCCAACCGGTGTTCCGCGGCACACTAGTGTGCCGCGAGACGTTGCCTGGTGTGCCGTGGGAGGGAGGCGGGCGAGTCGGGCGGCGAGAGGCGGGGCGGCGGCGGCGAGCACACGCGGGGCGGCGAGCGAGCTCCCTCCCACATCCCATCGCCGCTCGCTTCGGCCGGCCGCCCCGTGCTCCGCGCTGGTGTTGGCCAGCCTTGCGCACCCGGGGGATCTCCCCCCGAGAGCGCAAGGCTTGCGAGCGGCAGCTGGCAGCGCGGAGCACGGGGCGCCCTTCGGAGGCCATTCCGTGCTCCGCACTGGTGTTGGCAAGTCTTGTGCACCGGGGGATCTCCCCCCGGAGCGCAAGGCTTGCGGGCGGCAGCTGGCAGCGCGGAGCACGGGGCGCCCTTCGGAGGACGCCCCGTGCTCCGCGCTGGTGTTGGCCAGCCTTGCGCACCCGGGGGATCTCCCCCCGGGAGCGCAAGGCTTGCGGGCGGCAGCTGGCAGCGCGGAGCACGGGGCGCCCTTCGGAGGACGCCCCGTGCTCCGCGCTGGTGTTGGCCAGCCTTGCGCACCCGGGGGATCTCCCCCTGAGAGCGCAAGGCTTGCGGGCGGCAGCTGGCAGCGCGGAGCACAGGGTGCCCTTCGGAGGACGCCCCGTGCTCCGCGCTCGTGTTGGCAAGCCTTGCGCACCCGGGGGGCTCGTGGGGCGCCCTGAAACAGAGGGTTCCCCATGCTGCGGACTGTAGCCTGCCGCCCGACGCGCGGGGCGCCCTGAAGCAGAGCGCCCCTCGCGCCAGGCAGACATGGGCCAGCCCCACAAGCTCGGGGGACAGCGGGGAGGCGCAGCACCGCCATCCCACTGTTCCCCGACCTGGTTTTGGGGGGGGAAATAAAGGAAAAAAATTTTTCCTTTATTTCCCCCCCCCCCAAAAAAAAGGAGGTGCGTCCTATGGGACGGAGCATCCTATGGGACGAAAAATACGGTACTTACTATTTCATAATAAAGTAATTATAAAATACTTTCTTTGTGTTTATTTGATGCCTATTAAAGAGAGTTACTTTATATATAGTCAATATAGGCACAGAGTTAATTTTTTAAATATTTTCTAATGGTGGTGTGCCTCGAGATTTTTTTCATGAAACAAGTGTGCCTTTGCCCAAAAAAGGTTGGGAAACACTGCTCTAAGGTGCTACTGGACAATTTTTTGATTTTTTTAATGTATATTTCTACTGCGTCAGACCAACACGGCTACCTACCTGCCTCTTTGTAATGTCAAATATAGTGCTTGATTGGACAAGCAGATGGTTTGAATGTTAAATATTATGGATTAGTAATTGCAGAAAACACCTTTTTCCTGTAACAACAGACATGGCCCAGCACATCCAGAGCTCAACACCTTTAGATCATAGCTGTCAACTTTTCCCTTTTCTTGCGAGGAATCCTATTTGGAATAAGGGAATTTCCCTTTTAAAAAAAGGAAAACGTTGACAGCTATGCTTTAGATGCAAGTTTATTTTAAAAGAAAAAATATGCAGTAGAGCATGAGATTCTTAATTTCTGGTTGTTGGCTCAAGTCCTGTGTTGGGCAAATAGAGCTAGGGGTTCCAATTTTACAATTCAATGAAAACAAAGACAGTACTGTGCATGGTAGTCCCTTCTGGAAACTATACTGTAGGTGTCATGGTAATTGAAGTCAAGGGACTTATTACAACACTACATATCAGCGCTCTAGCTCAGGTCAAGCCAAGGAACTCCATATTTCAGATGGAGGTGGAGGTTCTTATTAAAACATGGTTTCATAATATACAGAGAGAATATATATATACATATATGTACACACACACACACACACACACGGTGGGAAAATGTCACCTGAGGAAACGACTTCTGTGCCTGCCTTATTTGACCCGAAGAAGAACTGTCACCTCTGTAATCAACATTTGGGGAAAAACAATGTTCAATCTGAAATATAGACAGGGTATGCACACAGTATCTATATGAAGAAATAGACCTCTCGGACACTCTGGGTCTTCTATGGAACCTGTTGCTCCATCCCTGCAAAAACAGCATAGAAGCGATCGATCCTCTCTGAGGGTTAAAAAGAAGCGCCCTTGGTGAACTCTATGAAGAAGCCCCTGACCAGGGAGACTCTGTCATTTGTCACAGCAGCTGTTTCTGATATTTCGCATTACTATGAAGTGCGCAATGAACCGTATCGATTGGTTTTGAGGAATCTGTTCTTAGTTTTGCTTATGTGCTACTGCGCTTTCGATATATAGCGATTGTAACGTTTTATGTCACTTATTTTGAATGCCATTTCCCGCGAGTGCAAATAGACGGGCTGCGCCGCCCCTCTAGCTTGCTGCGAACTCTATGGTTCTAGCCAAGCAAAATGGACGTCTCCTAACAAAACAGGAAAGCCGAGAGCGGCGGCGGCGGCCGAGCGCGCTGACGTCACTTCCGACTTTAGGAAAGAGTAGATCTGCACGGCCGCCTCGCTTTCCTCTTCCTTTTCGCCGCCGCCGCCGCCATCATGGGTCGCATGCACGCTCCTGGGTGAGTCGTCCGCGGAGCGGGGAAAGGAGGCGAGGGCCGGGGCCCGAGAGGAGGGCGCTCTCTCTAGCGCTCCTGGGGCCGGGGGGGGGGGGAAGCTGGTGGGGCCGGGCTATGGGCTGGCGGCGCGTTGCTTCGTGGCCCTTTCTCGGAGGCCTCGAGGAGAGGAGCCGCCTTGTGTCCCGGGTGTCCATGGCCGGCCTCGGCCTCGCTGTTCCTGGCTGGCCATTAGCCTGGGGCTGGATCCTGGGGCTCCTTGTGAATGGAGACTCAGGGTGGTTTTCACCCTGGGCTTCCCGACTTTCTCCCGGGGAGGCCTCTGGAGTCGGGCCGCGGGAAACGTGGGCTCAGACTTGATGTAGTAAAAATGAAATCGTTGTGGGGAGTAGCTTTCCTCCCTCCCTCTTTATAAAACCAGAAAATAGTGGGGCTGTTGTAGTTCAAGAGTTTTTATTTTTCCATTGGTTTGACTGCACACGGTACGGTCTTGGAAGTATCACGGGTGGTCCTAACATTTATGGGTTGCTGCTGCAGCAAGTTGATGACTGTTGGGTATCAGATAATGAGCTCCTTGTCTGCCATGTTTCCAGAAATGCATGTTTAAAACTTTATACTCATTTCCTTCGGTTTCTTTTCCCACAGGAAGGGCCTGTCCCAGTCTGCCTTGCCCTATAGGCGAAGTGTGCCCACAGTAAGTAATACCTTCAGTTGTTTGTGATCCTGCTTTGGCTTAACAAATGTGGGGAATGGTGTACAGTCAAATAATATTCAAGTGGGTTGCCATTGTAGAAAACTATTTTGGCCTACAGTGTATAGACTAAACAGTGGTGCTATCATGCATTTGTCAAAGTGTCCTGTTTTCTAAAAGCTCTTAGTACAGCGAAGTACTCTCTAAAGTGCTGCAACACTTCTGTTCAACAGGTAGTTAAATAATAGGCAAGCCTTTCTCAAATATTTATACTAATGAAGCACACTGAAATTTGTCTGTGGCTGCAACTGTATACATTCAATTTAGCGTGGCACTGGAAATGGTTTGAAAGGTAAGAACATAAGAAGAATCTGCTGGATCAGGTCAGTATCTTGTTCTCACAGTGGCCACCTAGAAGCCTGTGGGAAACCTGCAAGTAGGATCTGAGCACAAAAGAGCTTTCTCTCCTGTAGTTTTTAGCAAGTGGTTTTCGGAAGCATGTTGCCTCTGACCATGACGGAGGAGCAAAATCATCATGGTTAGTAATCATTGATGGTCTTAGACAAATTTGTATAATGGCATTATGATACTGGCAGTTTTATTTTCAATTCCTTTCCTAATGATCCCTAACATGGTATTTGCCTTTTTCGCAGCTGCCACAAACTCAGTTACTCTCTTTATCAACCTGTCGGCTATGACCGCAAAATTTCCTTCCTGGTCAGTCTCTGCTGGTTCAGACCCCATATATCGATACTCCTCCCCCCATACACACATGTGCCTCTTTATAGTTTTTCACAGTGAATTACATTTGTCACTTTACTAGTTTGGAGTAGTCCTTTTGGATCTCTTTACAATTTCTTATAGTGTTCCTGAACAAAAGTGGTAT
This sequence comes from Podarcis erhardii, assembly GCF_964252035.2. NCBI lineage: Eukaryota > Metazoa > Chordata > Lepidosauria > Squamata > Lacertidae > Podarcis > Podarcis erhardii. The sequence goes on along the minus strand of NC_138497.1, from coordinate 73,133,621 downwards.
ACGTTTGTACATATGTACAATTTAAAAGCTATCAATTAAAACAAAAGTGCAACATAAAATGAATAAAACAGCATAGTAGCCACTGTGGAGTTACAATGCAACGCACCACTATTTTCTGAAAATAAATGCTACAAGGATATGCATTAAGATTTAGCAGAGAGGATTGTTTGAAAGATTCCTAGACAGTTGCATTTTCTAATGTATTGCATGGTTAATGTAGTCCCAATTTCATTCTGGGTGTTAGTTTATACTACCAACATAAACTATGTGTGAACTAATCTGGCTCACAATTGAATTATTACAGTGGCTCAAACTTACTTCTGATGATGTCAAAGAACAGATCTACAAGTTGGCGAAGAAGGGCCTAACTCCCTCACAAATTGGTATGTTGAGCTAATGTACCACATTTTGCAGGTATTACTCCTGTTGGCTACATAGAGTTTTTACAGTTCTAGTTGTGTTGCTTGACTATTGCTAGTGGAGTGCTCAGATGTAGTGGTATAGCTGCATTTCTGTCTTGGGTTAAGCATATAAGTCTTAAATCATGTGTAATACATTGGATTGGAGCTGTGTGTGCGCGCGTGTGTGTGTTGCTAAATAAATATTTCAGCCCATTAAATTTCAAAGATTTATTTGGTTTCAGCCCTCAAATTCCATTGCTTCTAAAATTTCAAGGTGCTGTGTAGTCACTATTAGGTTGAGTTTATACTTGACACACCCATCAAGTACCTGTATTTCTGAGTGTGCATAGCACTGTTTTGCTCAGGTTGCTCTCTGTGATAATTGTTAGAAACCATTTTTTATTTCCATAAGAATAGTTTTCCCTTGTATTGACTAATAATTCCTTGGTAGAGTGAGCATTTCCAATCATAGCTGAGTTGTCTTGTATTTCTAAAAGTGTGTAATTATTTCTCTGTTTTAGGTGTGATCCTCAGGGACTCCCATGGTGTTGCCCAAGTTCGTTTTGTGACAGGCAACAAAATTCTAAGGATTCTTAAATCCAAAGGACTTGCCCCTGATCTTCCAGAAGACCTTTACCACTTGATCAAGAAGGCTGTGGCTGTCCGCAAGCATCTTGAGAGGAACCGGAAGGTAAGAAAGCTGGCCATACTCCATCCTCAAGATTATAAAATGGGACCTGCAGTTGTTCTAAGAACAATTGCAGGAGATCGTGCCTCTAGGTTAGGGAAATCCTTTATGTAAGATTTCACTGAACATCCCCTTCCCCCAATTTCTAGTTAGTTTCTTTTGTTAAAAAGCAGTATTTATAAGAAAATTGGTTTTCCCTCCTTAGGATAAAGATGCCAAATTCCGTCTCATTTTGATTGAGAGCAGAATTCATAGGCTTGCTCGTTATTACAAGACCAAGAGGGTACTCCCACCTAATTGGAAGTAGTAAGTATAATTTTCTCTTGATCCTGGTGTAGAAATTTTCCATGAAGAAAAAAAAAGTAGACAGCAGGTTTCAGTTTCCTAACCTTATGACATTGGATGGGGGGTGGGGTTAGCACTTATGCAAGGAAAGCTGCTGTCATAATGTTCTAAACCTAAAATTTCTGTTACATCTGATTTGACAATAGGCTGGCGACCTATAGGCTCAGTTTTATTTTAAAGGGTAATGTAGCAATTAAATGCAATTGGGATATGCTTCTTTAAAAGAAGTCAGCTCTTTCCGGCCCATGTGAGTACTGTTGGCCTACAGGTGCTATATATGTAGTGCATCTATAATAGAATAACTTGTTAGAAATATGTGCTAATCCTGTTAACGGGTATACTAGGCTAGAGTTTCTCCACAGTTCTTTAAGCATTCAGTTGCCTCATTTGCAGGTTGCTCACTGTGATGATTGTGTTCCAAACATTCGTAGTTTCCACCAGAAAGGTTTTTCCTTTGTGTTGGCTCAGCCCTTCCTTGGATGTCTGAGTGAGCCGTTGGAATTGTCATAAAATTCCTAAATGCAGTCTTGTGGGTGTTGCACTTGCCACATCTTGACATCTCTCTTTTGCCTCCCTCTGTCTAGTGAATCATCCACAGCTTCTGCTCTCGTGGCGTAAGACCTGTTCTATTCACCGAGGGATCACATTGGTCATTTTTTGTGTCCCATGCAATGCCTCTTCAGAGAAGGATGCTGTAGAGCTGTCTTATTTAAAATTGGCAGAATAAGATGTTATCTTGACCATGCGAATAAAATCTGTTTTTTCCACCAGATTTGTAAAGATTTCTTAATGTAAAACTGCTTTTGTGCTGCAAATTAATTTACATGAGTTGTAAGTCAGTAGCAGATTGTGGGATGGGGGGGGGGAGGTGCTTACCTTACCTCCTGGCAGGTGAATCACTGCAGCTTTCTGAGAGAAGCAAGATGGTGGTGATGCAAATGCACCAGCACAGCTAATGTGGTGGTGTATTTGCACCATGCTGTTCTCCCTGCCATGCCCTTGTTTTTTGGTAAATTGAGTATTAATGAAATTTTGAGACTTGAATGTAAAAACAACCAATAATGGCTTCCTTCTTGCAGTTGCCTATTTCCAAGGCTTGTGCAGTTTTCCTTAAACTGATGATAATATAAATCATTTCTTCACTGATGTATAACCAGTCTTAACAGTGAATGGCATCCATTGGTGTCGTCCTCCTTGTGCAACAGGCTTCCATTTGAGCAATGGAACTTGCCTTTTCTCTCCATGCACCCTTTAAATCTACCTGCAGAGGGGTTGCGGGGACCCTCTGGAGCAGAGGGAGGAGGCACTGCAGGCTAAAGGGGAAACAAGAAGTCACAGCTGCTGGTGCATTGTTGGAAATCACACCAGGACAGCACCTCGGGTGGCACAGTGCATCTCCCTGTTAACCAGAAAGTTGGTGGTTCAAGCCCACCCGGGGCAGCTGTGGGCAGGATTCCTGCATTGCAGGGGCTTGGACTCGGTCCACTCTTCAAGTCTATGACTCAGTATGTTCAAAGAAGCACCCTTTATAAGAGGCCATTTTAACAAATATTTCAGTTGTTGGGGGAAAATGGCTACTTCAGGCTGAAAGGTGTTCTCCAAATAGATTCTGTATGACTTGATTTTGTAGGGCAACGCAAATCTTTTTCAACTTTGAATGAGGGGTTCCTTATTCAGATGTATGACTTGTTGCCACATCAAGGATATGCCCAAGTCTTCCCTTTCTTTCTTTCTTCCATCCCTCCACCTTTTCCCCATTGTTAAAGGTAGCATGAGCCACTTGCAAGTTTTTTGTTCACTAATGAACATTTCCCCAACACTCATGCATTGCCAGAAGTATTGCCATTTGAAACCAAGTCTTCATTCACTTTAGCATCACTGTTCCCTGAGCTATTTTCATTACATTCTAGTTATGGTTACAGATAGGTAGCCGTGTTGGTCTGCCATGGTCAAAACAAAATAAAAAAATAAAAAAATTCCTTCCAGTAGCACCTTAAAGACCAACTGAGTTAGTTCTAGGTATGAGCTTTCGTGTGCATGCACACTTCTTCAGAAGTGTGCATGCACACGAAAGCTCATACCTAGAACTAACTCAGTTGGTCTTTAAGGTGCTACTGGAAGGAATTTTTTTATTTTTTTATTTTATTCTAGTTATGTTTTGCTTTAGGCAGCAAATGATACAAGCTTTATTTAAGACACCTAGTTAAGCAGCACACAAAAGATACGTATGCACCTCTGCTGTCGGCTGGTTCGGGAATGTTTTTGCATGGTACTGCAAAAGCATGCAACATTACACAAACATCTTTCAAGAACACTGGATCCAAACAGACGGGCAGGTTCTGAGAGCTTCCAGAGTGTCAAACATTTTGAGTTCTCCAAGAGGGGCCAGGGGAAATAAAAACACTATTGGAGTTAAAGCCGTATACGGTAGTTTGCATTGGTTTTCTATTTTTGAAGTGTTTTCTGCAGAGGAACAGAATCTGACATGCATTGCATAGCATAAGAGCCTACTACACTAATCCAGCCCTCCAGCAGGGATTTGGTTTTTCCTCTGAAGCTTTCTGTTAGCTTTATGTGGCATAATGATGGCGTCTGAGCAGCAGAAGCACAGTGGGGTAGGCAGGGATTATTCTGTGTAGACTCTAGAACTGCAGTGTTAAATATAAAGTATCAAAGAATGGAAAATTTTGATCTACAATACAAACACAGTGGTTAAGAGTTTGAATAGGACTGGGGAGACCAGCCATGAAGCTCACTGGCTAAGCTGACCGTAGGCCACTGACAGCCTAACTTACCAATAGGGTAGTTGGGAGGAAGGACCAATAACACCTTGAAATTCCTGAAAGAAAGTGTATAAAGAGAGGATGGTTTAATAAGCTATTCCCGAAGTGAATCGATTCACCATGCCATTTTTTAACTTTGATACTTCAACAAGTACCAAGAAATAGTATGTGAATAAGCGGGTGCACAAAAGGCTTTGTTAACTTGCAAATTACCGTAGCTATTTTAAGGAACACAGGAAGCTGCCTTATACTACTGTATATTCTATGTTGGCTGGCACCAGAAGGAATCCATTCTCAGACCTTTTGTGTGTAAAAAGCATATGATTTATCTTGCTCCTAAAATATCCTGCACTGAAGAAGATTATTCATTATGCATTTCCAATAGTAAATCAGGTTTTAGGCTTCATCCCCCAGAAGAATGAACTACTTGTAAATGTTATCCTGTAAAAGAGGTTGCCTGTTTTACTTATTTCAAGGAGATGTAATTTCAGTAATAACAATCCCTTAGGAAACTCTTCAACTTTCTTGCGCCTTGAAAATGACATATAATGGACATACCACCACAGATTTCCGTAGAAAAGTTGAGTATGTGCTTAAATTTTTCACAATGAATTTGTTGGCACTTAGTTTTGAGTGGAGTCTAATATTCATATTTTACAAACTAGGACAGGATTCCTGAGATACTGTACATTTAAATCAAGCCCAATGTTTCATGTTAACTCTGCTTTCTAGATGAGGTGGGAGGGGCGGGAATTAGGTCTTGCCTGGAGTCCTCAAAATACTGCACTTTGGAGAAGAGCTTTCGGAGTTAATACGAATGGCAATAACACAGTCAAGCTTTTGATTCCATGCTTGTGCACGCAATAATCAAAAATACTGCAGAACATCTCTTGTGATCCAGGCAGAGGGGGAAAGCAAGATGACTGCCCTTTTCTGCAGAGCCCATAAGCAGCTGTTGCTGTGAAGTATCAGCAGAGGTCCCTATGCTCCCAGCATAGTTGTATGTTGACACTGGCCTGGCAACATTTTAGAATGCAGGTCATGTGATCAGCTTTTCTTCTGCAGCCAATACTACCGCCTTAAGCTGCCAAGAAAAGTATTCAGAAAGCACTGCATTTTGTTTGTGTGTGTTTGCCAGATCAAAGTCCTTGTGCTAACTCAAAATGGCAAAACACTACTTCAGTGGCAAACCTGTGGCTGGTTTTTCTTTTTCCACTAATCTGAACTGCTGGTTTTATTTGTGCTCTGTTGCTGAACAGATCTTTAGAATTGCTCTGATTGCATTAATATAATACGCTACTAAAAGCTTGCTACAGCAGGTGTATCTTCTGGTGAACTGGGGACAGATGTTTCACAAGGGATGCTGGTTTCAGGATTTTTATTTCAGGTTTTTTGAAACACGATCTGGCTAAGGCATTTTAATTCTTTGTAGTAAAACACACACTGCATTCCACAAATATGCAATGTGTGTACCTGTGTCTACAAACAGCTGAACTGCAGTTATTCACCTGTAATGTTCAATGCATAGTTGAGATGCATAATAAATGAGCAAGCACACAAAATGTGTAGTGACAGATTTACTTGTGTTCAGTGTAATATGTGAAATGTAAGGCTTATGGTGGTGGTGTTTTACAACTCACAAGGCTGGAAAACAACTTGTAATCAGTAGCAGGCTTAAGTTATTTCGGGTTTTTTACTCCATTGGAATTTTTGAAAAGTAGCTTACATGTCACTATCTAGTTGGTGGGTGCCCACTGGGAACATCTTGCACAAGGGTGCCATATAACTTAGGGCTGTTTTCAGGGGGCCTAATCACACACATACACACACAATTTCCTGTTTTGTGAACAAGGAGCTACCAACATGGTTCAAGTGGCAAGGATGAACTGCCAGTGGTTAGGGAATTTAGTCCAGGGAAGCCCAGGGTGAAATCCCTTCCACAAACCTTACTCTGGAAGCCTTGTGTGCTTGTAGTGAGAATAAAAGTGAGCTGTTGTGAGGTGCTTTGAGGAAAAGTGAGATAGAAATTAAGTGAGTACATCACTACACCTTTAGATCTTCAGATGCAAGGGGGAGTGGAGAGCTATAAGTAGCCCCAGTGGCACTACTTACAGCCCAGGGCTCCACTTAGAAAAATGAACAGGAATACAGCAGGGCTGGGTTACTACCTTTTGAAGTTAAGTGTGGGGCCCCACATAACACCATTAAGTCCAAAGTCTAAAAATGTTAGCAAAGTCACTTAAATAACACAGATGGAGTCCAAAGAGAAACATGTTAATGAGAGAAGTGGTATGCAGCTTGAGGAGAAAGAAGCAAAAGAGGTTTTGTCCTTCTTAGGTTAGGTCTTGCTGAGAACAGAGTTAATGTACAGTGCAACTTAACATCCACCTTCCAGACCTATGCAGCCAATCAGAGCAGGCACCACCTCACCAGAGATATGCCACTCTGACCAGTTGCTAAGCAACACCTCCCCATGGGCAGTTGACTAACACGGAAAACAGAATTAACCGCATAAGTTACAAACAGAATGATCCCAGATGTTGCACTTTCAACAAATACCACCTTCCCTAATCCTGTGCCATTCATATGTTTTGGACTACAACTCCCATCAGCCTTAGCCAGTGCCACTGTGCTTGTAGTCCAAAACATTTGGAGGGCACCAGTCTGGAGAACATAATATTTCTCACAAGGAACCTGTTTTTAAATATGAACATAGAAAACCAGGCTAACTACCATATAAATGCTGCATAGGATCCTTAGCAGCTGCACTTCAAGCTGCTTTGCCTATTAACAAGTGTTGTAGATCATTACGTGTCTCTCATTCATGCCCTGCTAAACAGCACAAAAATATAAAGCCACCTTATCCCCCGTCTTAAAGACACTTTTATCTCATCCTTACTCCAAAGAGATCACAACAGCATACATGATTCTTCTCTCCTGCCCACCACAACAACCCTGTGAGGTAAACTAGGCTGAGAGAGATAGGGACTAGGCCAAGGTCACTTTGTGAAGTTCACACAGCTGAGTGGTAATTTGAACCTGTTTCTCCCAATTCATGTTGTCATCACAGCTCTAATCACTGAATCACACTAGCCCTCCATATTTTAACTCTCCCACCTCTAGAAATCATCAATCCTGCACTGGCTGTAACTATGTGTTAGTCATCTCAAGACTCCCAAGCTTCCTGAAAGATTCTTTAATAGATCAAAAGAGGTGAGGTTGCACTTTACTTCCACTCAGATCAGGCAGAAAGCCTAACAGATCGATCACACATGATAGATGCTTCTGTCTCCTGCAATAAGCTCCAAAGACCTTAATGAAAAACTACACTTTTCAAGCAACTCAGTTGCATCTGGCTGCAGCCACTGTGTGCTTTGGGCATAAAGAAAGAGCAGTTTGACTTTTGCTCCCCCCACTCCCAATAAGAGCTGAGGTATTTCATGATGGTTAGTGGCTGTAATCAGTAACACCTTTAGTAATAAGCTGAGATCTAATCTTTACCTCAGCCACCATGCACATTTGTTCTTGAACATGTGACTATTTAGTAGTTCTCTCAGACACACAGGTAAAGACAGATGTCAGATAAAATTTCTTCAGTTTAATGTTGTTTCATTTATTTTACGACCACGAGCTAGGTCTAGTATTTGCTCCATAATGATCCTATCCTGCACTAGCTGGCTCATAGACAATTCCCACCTGATGTCCAGATGAGGCTTCACCCTCCTACATAAACCTCCCAGAGGGTTTCCCTCCAAAACACAACAAGCCTCTTAAAGAGATATCACCACAAGGTAGCATCTGAAGCATCTGTTTTCACTGACAGAGGAACTCAGTACTGGTAAAGGGATAACATGGATTTTCAGCTGCTGAAGATAGCCCTTTCTGGGGCTTGAAATTTGAGGGGCCCAGCTTTACTTCTGGGATCCTCTGAAAACTACAGAATCGCTTCTTCACCATTATTAAGAAAATACACTTAATAGTACCAGCATACATTATAAAGGCATGTGTTCAGGCAGATAACCACCGATTCCTCACTCTGCTCTAAAGCAAGGATAACATCTTAAACTGAGAATGGGGAGGTGAGGCCAATCTGCTTGGAGTCTTGATCCTTCCAGGCCATAATTTCATCTCTGCCTTGCCCTTGAAGTTTGACTGTGGAGAATCCATCGTCTTAAGCCAGCAGGTATATATTATCCTATTTCCTTTTATGCATGTTAATTTCCCATAGTATATAATTGTATTATATACTATTTGACCTGAGACAGCAGATACAGCTAGTTTGGTTCCTAAAAAGAATCAATGGCGGAGCCTGGATTTTAATTCACATGTGCATTACGAGTTGCTTGAGTTGCATGCCATGCTTCTGGTGAAGCAATTGTATGGTTAACCCTCCTCCCTTTCTCATGTCAGTTTGGTTGTGGGAATTTAGCCCTACGAGTGCAGTCATAGGAAAGAACATAGGAAGCTGCCTTATGCTGAGTCGCACACTGAGTTTAGCATCATCTTTCTAGGGTTTTAGACAGGGATCTTTTCCAGGCCTACCTGGAAATCCTGGGAACTGGACCTGGGGTATTTTGCATGCAAAGCACATATATTTCCACTCAGCCATAACCCTGCTGCATATTGCCTCAGGTATCGCTCAAATTGGCACCCAGGTCAAAATTCCAGCATATGGAAGGACTATGCCTCTCAGCTGAAGGTGTCTATAGCAGCTTATCAGCAGGAGCAATACATCTCTGCCATCCTTTCCCTCAACAGAGAGCGCCATCTTTTGTGAGAGGCTCCTTAATGAGCTGCTTAGTCATTGGAGATGGCTTTTATACTGTTTGACCCACTGCAGAGGCCAAAAATCCAAGTGGAAGTAGGTCTAGACATATAAATACTTGGCAAAGGGTAGGTGTTAGGAAAAAAGCAGCCCAATAAAAGACATGCATGGTAAGAGACCTCTGGTGCGCTGGCCTGTAAGTGCAGCTCTTGACAGGCAGTGAGCGGGTAATAAATGTGTTGGAGGTAGCCAAAGCTGCACATGGGTAATCAAGGATGACACACTCCCCGGTGAGCCAAGCTCCTACACACAAACTTAAGGCTCTTGCCACTTTGTCAGGAAAACAGGAGGTGCCTGCAGCTCCCATTGGTTTCGGTGAGATTTGTGGTTGCTCTAAAAGTCAGGCAAACCGGGTATGCAGTAGTATATGGTGGCTGAAAAGCTTTCTAGGCGGCTAGATTAATGAGTCCTGAAAAGAGCTTTTCAAAGAGTGCAAATTAAAGTTGAACTAAAAGAAACCATGGGAGCAGCACAAAGGCCAGGCATTTACAAACACAGTAATATCCTCCCACAGATTTCCTGAAGCAGCATGTTCTTACAGCACTGAATGCTCTAGAGTTCTTGGGGCCACTTTCCTCCAGCCTCGTGGCAAATCACAGGCTTGTTGATCACATAGAGTTGCGCTTACAGCTTCCATTTTATTACTGCGGTACAAAACGCTTTCATTATGATTCCCCCCCCCCTTTTAATCTTACTACTTCTTGGGGGTGGAATTATTATTAACAATGGAAATAAGTGAGCTTAGAAAAGCTGCAAAGTGCTTATAGAAGCAGGGCATTTATTACCAACTAGTAATTTTATTCTGGTCTGATTCTCCAGCTCTCACTAGCTCCTAGTATAGCCATCTATGAAGGACAGATTGCTTTACATTGGAAATATATTTACATTTAATCATATGTATAAATGGGAGGAAGGCTTTTTAAAAACATGATTCTTTTATCTCAGGATATGATTTGTTTATTTACACTTAACAACACTAAGAGGTGTTATCTCAGGGTAACTAAATGATTTTTAATCCATTAGAAAGGAGGTAAATTGCATTTCATCTAGTGAAAACCTGTTGCACACTATTCCTGTCAGCTTGCTTATTTGATGGGTGAGTTTTGTTGCTTCAGGAACTGAAGAAACAAGCTTTCAGTTTTGAACCTAACATGCTGTTCCCTGCAGGTTAATAACCTCTGCATGGGCTCTGGCCAATCTTCTTCACTTGTTCAAATTGTCTCCCAATTCTACCGCACATGGTGATTTATTACAGTGGTTATAGTGACACAGTGCTGCTTTCAATCAAGATTGATTCTAGATCCCGCAATCCACCAGGGTGGGCGTGCTAACTTGCTACCTATTTAAAACCTTCCCCTTGATTAGGTTATCCATACCTTTACCTCCTTGCCCAATCCAGGTGAATGAAGAAGGAAGTGGTGATTGCCTACCCAATGTCATTGGGCAGGTGTGGCTACATCCTCCCCACTGCCTTCATCCGCTTTCAAATGGACAAACTGTGGGGTAATGCAGACTCAGTCTGAAAGGAGCTTTTATTTTTGGAACAAAACCAATTTCTCAGAAAACGCTTTTCAAGGGCAAACAATATGCAGTAGATCTAGGTTGTGTGTGGACTATATAGAAAAAAGTCTCCATTGATTCTAGAATAAAATGTCGTGTGCATGCAGCCTCAGTTCTGCAAATAGAATGATTCCTTCTCTTCAGAGAAATGACTTCAATCCAGCACAGCTTGCTGCTTGAGGGAAGGGAGGGAGATGTTTTTGTTAGCAACTGTGAACTGCCCTGATTTCTTTTTTAAATGAAGGGAGCTCTATAAATGGTTTAAATGAATAGAATTAAGTCAGATACTCCCAGCTCACAATAAATGCATAGAAAAGGAACGTGAGCTCCTTGGAGAAAAAGGTGGGATATAAATGCAATAAATAAAACAAATAGGGAAACTATTCAGAAGTAGCCTCTGGGATCTTAACGACTGGTGTTCTCTCTCCACTCCTGCTGCCGCCCCCAATCTGACTTCATATGCTATGTGGCTCAAACACAGAGCCATGGAACAATAAAGCTATTCAGTTCAAACCTAAGTCCAAATATTCTATTACCATAGAGCAGTCTGTTTATTTATTTAGCACCATCTATGTACATAGCACTTTATGAAGAACAGGTATGACAGGGTTATTCCAAAGGCTTACTATATAAAATAAGACACTAGGAAACAACATAAGAAAGGACACGGTTAGGCAGGGTAAGGATATGTGATTATTTCAGTTTTACATACTTTGGATCAGTTACAAAAAGGCACAGGGACTAGAGGTGATCCAAAAGTTTCTTGAAAAGGAAATAAGGGAGGTGATTCTGGAAGGCAGTTCTAGGCAGCAAGGGGAAATGGATGGAATCGTTTCAGCAAGCAGGAGATGTTTGAATGGCTGAGGATGGTAGAGCAGGATGAGCAAAGGTCACAGGTAGGGATGTGTTGGAAAACAAGCACAGAGCTCTTAAGGAAGGGCAAAGCCATGGAGGGGTTTAAAGGTGAAGATACAGAAACTTGTGTATGATCCAGGAGTGGACTGGAAGCCAGTGAAAGCATTTAAAGAGATAGGTCTGTTAAGAACCTAGATGCAACACTGAGCAGGTGGGGCTTCCATCTTCACAACCTAGCCCAGACTATAAAGCTATGCCAGTTGCTCCAAGATGCTGCTGAGGCTATGTGCTCCTTCTGCCTCAGAGGTTGTGTATGGTCCACAACTAGCATCCTCTCTGAGGATCTGGCTGTGCTTTGCAGTTTCTTTCAGAGCCCCAGTCTTACTGATTGCATCTGACTTGGATCCTCACCTCCTTTTGGTGATGGATATCTCAGGCGGACATTTTCAGTTTGAGCACACCCTAGGACATGTGAGTGTACTATACAGTGGTACCTTGGGTTAAGTACTTAATTCGTTCCAGAGGTTTGTACTTAACCTGAAACTGTTCATAACCTGAAGCATCACTTTAGCTAATGGGGCCTCCTGCTGCTGCCGTGCCACCAGAGCCCGATTTCTGTTCTCAGCCTGAAGCAAAGTTCTTAACCTGAAGCACTATTTCTGGGTTAGCGGAGCCTTTAACCTGAAGCATATGTAACCTGAAGCGTATGTAACCCGAGGTACCACTGTATTAGAAACGTCAATTATGCAGACATTAGCAGCTTGAAACACAGCAAGGTTGTTTCCGCCCTCTGCATTTCAAGTCACTTTTTAATGTTGCTATTCACCCCAGTGATGTCTTCACCCAAGGCCTATTATACCTGATTTGTTTCCCCATGCCAAACTTCAATTCACAGAAGTAGTCATCTGCACTTGCACAACTGCTGCCTCAAATGTACATACCTCAGTCTAACAGTGGCTTCTACTTTTTAATCAGATGAAAGCTTGTTTGGGTGAAAGGGCGTTAAACAGGAACATTTCTCAAGAATACCTGTGGATTGTGACTTAACGTCATGTGTACTTGGCTTCAAACTCCAGTGGTGGGAGTGTGCTAGAGCCAGAGTAAGCTGCAATGTGTACACAGTCTTAGTATAACCAAAAGCCATGCCACTGAACTGATTTTTAAAAAAATATATGGACTCTAAATTACAGACTCAACTGTTTGAAGTGGTTTACTCATGCTGTCAGCAGCCACCAAGCTATCCAGGAATCCTTTCTAGGGATATATTACAAAGGTCAAAAATAAGACTCATTCAAGCATTATTTCTGTCGTTAAAGAAGATGCTATGGAACACTGAGTATGGAATAGAATAGCGGAGATCACTCACATAGGTCCAGGCCAGCTTTTAACCCAGATACTGAGATGAAGGTTATTTTGAGTTCAAATGCTGCTGTAGTAATGACAGTACAGCATGTATCTAACTATGTGGAAGGATCTAGATATGACTGCAGCAGACCTCTGAAATAGGACACACTCATGGATCGGGGCAGTGGGGGAGGTGATGTTAGACTTTTCCTTCAACCTGTAGAACTTATGCCTTCCAAAAATCAGCTTTGTGCAAGCAAATCAGGACAAATGCTGAATAAACACATCTGGAGTAGCCTTGGTGCACTGGGCGACCAGGATTCAAATCCCCACACTGTCATGAAGTGACCTTTGGCCTAACCTACCTCACAGGGTTGTTGCAGAGATCTGTGTATGTCACCTTGTGCTCCTTGCGGGGGAAAGGCCGGATATAAATGCAATAAACAAAACAAAACAATGTATTATACTTATTAAAAAGATTGTGAAAATGCAAACAATTTTGGCTGAAGCAATTTTACTGACCTTCTGACTGAATTTGGAACACCTTGATGGGGAGTGGTGGAGAAGAGTCATGGGGTGACAACATGAAACAATCAAGGGGTGCTGCATTTGGGAACATCTGGTATTGCCATTTATTAGCAACCCCCAGTGGCTTGGCAGGAATTCCAAGCCAGCACCCAAATTCTTGAAATATCAGTTGTACTCACACATAGGCAGAAAACCTGAAGCGGTGCCTTTTGTCCTTGTGCTGGTCCACTCCTCACTTCTGCTGCATTACTGCTGCCATTGTTCTTGAATCTTGAGTAATGGGATAATCTACTTAGACTCATTTAGGTTTCACAGGCCATTGGGTACAGTACACTTAATAAGGAATTTGTGAGCTTTTCATGTCAACTCAGCTGTTTGCAGCCCTCCTTCAGTTGACTACTGTAGAGAATAAAGGAGACCTTCCAATGCATTTTACAACACAGTTGTTGCTCAAAAGCACTTGATACTTGTCAGTAAGCATTGTTTAAAGCAGCAGATTTCCCCCCTCCCCAGAGTTAATTAAAGTAATAAACTGGTTATGCATCTTGGCTGGTAAAATGTGATAACCTCATAACAGTTCCCAGAAGTAGGAAAAACTTGCCATTTGTCAGAAAAGGTCACCTTGTCCGCATGAGGCACAGGATAAGAAGTCATCAGTTTCAATTAAAAAATAATGTAGTGCTCTTCTAGACAACAGGAGGTTGGCAATTGACATAAACGCATAGAAAATTCAGGCTAACTAGTGGGCTTGGCTCCATTTTGAGTGTGGCAGTGATGGCCATTCACATCTGTGCAGCGCACATTTCTGAGACTAGAACCAACTTGCTGAACATTTCAGTACCACTGTCTTAACCTCTCTTGTCCTGCCATGTATCATTTGAATCCCTTGTTAGGTTTTTCCAAGTATCTGTGGTGTTTCTCCTTAAGCCTGTCAAACCATATTCAGTCCAAGCTACGAGCTTTCCAGATATTCTTACCCCACAGAAAAAGCTGCAGGGAATCAGAATGAGAACAACTATTTTAGGCTGATAAACACAACTGTTCAACAACTGACAATCCTTTCTTAGCTGGTTGTAGTCACCATTCTGAAAACTAGTACAGTCATACCTTGGAAGTCGAACACCTTGCTAGTCGAATGTTTTGGCTCCCGAATGTCACAAAACCGAAGTGAATGTTCCAGTTTGTGAACGTTCTTTGGAACCCGAACGTCCACTGTGGCTTCCACAGCTTCTGATTGGCTGCAGGAGCTTCCTGCAGGGAATAGGAAGCCGCGCCTTGTTTCCAGAATGTTTTAGAAGTCGAATGGACTTCCAGAACAGATTCCGTTCGACTTCCAAGGTACCACTGTATATTTATTTATCAACAATATTCATGTACTGCCCACTGACTAACGTTCTATGGGCACTGCCTTTTGAAAATTCCACCGGGACGTGAATTCCGTCTTTGAAATTCCGGTAATGTCCAGGAAAATTCGGACGTATGGCAGCCCTATCTGTTGGGGATGCTATACCTTTCTGCACTGAGTAGGCAATTGAACAAATTGGTGTACCAGGTCCCTTCCATCCTTCTGAATTCTCCTTGCTCTGCCAATAATGTAACTGCATTTTATTTTATTTTTAGCTTTGGTCTTTATATCCACAGTTATTGGCACTTGTTTCTATTCCTAAGGCTTGCTTTTCTTAATCTATGCAAAATGTAATAGAACAACCTGGATCAGCATTTCCTCCTTTTAGAACAAGTGACCTTTTATAGAAATACTGTCCTAATGATAAGTTAGGTATTTTTGGAACAACTGAGATTTATTTATTGGCCCTGTGCATATTTTTAGAGTTCCATATCCATCAGGAAGACCCATCATTATTCATGTGACTGACTCAGCAAATTGCATCTGCACTGCTATACTGCCAGAGCAATAGCATTATCAAAGTGATTAAAAGCAATTTATTCCGTGTGTGTTGTGTTGATGCTGGCAAATTTACCCTGTTAAAACATTAACGTCCCTGGTAAAGAAAACTGGGACAAGCTTTAAACAGGTCAATTGATCCAGTGTAACACTGTTTTCTGCAGCAAATGCAAGCCTTTCCATGTATAAGTTGGAGTTAAAATATTAAAGATTAAAAACAATTCCCTATACAGAATTGCCTTCAGATGGCTCGGGGGTCAGATAATTCCATACCTTCCAACATTTTGCCAATGAAAATGGGGACGTCCTAAGGAAAAGTGGGATATTCTGGGATCAAATCAGAAAGCGGGATGGCTTCTCTAAATCAGGGACATCCCTGGAAAATAGGAACACTTCTCAGCTATACAGCTTCAAAGAAAACATTTTAAGTGTGTTTTAAGTGCAATATACAATGTGACACTAGATGGCGATGGTGAGCCTTATGGAAAATTCAATGTATTTTTAAAAACGCTTTAAAAAAAAGCATTTTCAGAACTGTTTTTATATTTGTGTAGATTCCATCTTGGAGGGTCTGGTAAATAGATTTGATAATTGCATAAGGGACAGATTTTTTTTAAAAAAGTTGCTGAAATATTGTTTTAGTTTATCAGCCTGTATGCATAGCAGATGAAAAACAACTTAGGAAGACCCAGTGCCTAGATCAGGGATGGGGGCTCTGTTGTCCTCCAGATACCTTTGGGTTCTAAGTCTCATCAGTCCCTGTCAGCATGGCCAATGGCTAAACCTCTCTGGGTAGTTCTAACTTTTTTCTAGTCTTAGACTATCACTTTAATTTGTTTGGAGAGATGGAAAGGAGAAAAGCTCAAAAGGAACCTGAATCTTTGAAGGGAAGGGCTTGGCAAATAAAAAGAAGAAAAGGAGGGGAGTTGAATTCTTGCCCTACTTTCTTCTGGCAGGTTCTAAATAGGACTAACTGGAGCATGCGCAGTTAATCACAGACAGTCTGCTGCAGCTTGGAACCAGGCCAGTCCTAGCCTCCTAGTAAAAACTTTCACTTAAGAGCTTAGTTCACCTCCCTTCCTGCTACTTTCTAAAATGTATCATGTTTATTATGTGCTGTTTTTCACTTGTTATCAGCCACCTTGAATGCTGGTTGTCAGGGGGGAAAGTGGGATAGAAATATTTTTAACAAACAATATAATATAATATTGCTGTCAACTGCCCTGAGACGTAGAGATGAAGGGTGGTAGACAAATTTAATAAATTAAATAAAAATAAAGTAACAAGCAAACAAATAATGGCTTTGCATAGGCCCTAAAGCAGGACTACCATAAGCAACAGTAGGCTGGGCAGGAATTGGAGTGGGCCTGGGTATGGCAGATTCAGGCTAAGACCTTTGTCTGCCTTTGCAGTGCGGTGCTGCAGTATACAGTCTTGCTCAGAGGACGAGAACAAGTGTAGATTGGGACCCACAGTTCTTAGGTTCCCAGATCTTGTTGCACTCCAACTCCCAGTATCCCCAGACAATTTAGCCGATTTTCAAAGAATTATGGGTGTTGTAGTGCAATGACATATGGGAACCCAAAGTTGAAGACAACTTAACTAGTAGATATCTGAGTAAAGTGAAGTATATTGACAAGCGTTTCTGACCCCCAACAGTTTAACAGTGACAACGACAAAATTGCTACCTCATTTGATAATACCGAAATGAAGTGGCGAGCTGCATTTGATACCTAGGAATAGGGTTTTATGTAGAGAGACTGTGATCTCCATTAACTTCTGGTATTAAAAACAAATCCATGGGTTTCTAATTAGGAAGATAAGAAGCTGCTTTCTACCATCTCAGACCATTGGCCAATTTAGATCGGTATTGTGCACAGTGGTTGAAAGTTGACTATCCAGGGTTTCAGACCAGGGACATTCCCAGCCTTACCTGGAGATAAGGGACCAAAGGTAGGCACTCAAAGCAGATGCTCTACCACTGTGTTACATCCCGTCCCTTTCTTTAACTGTAAGTGTATATCTTTTGCCCTTGGCTCCAGCTGGTAGATCTTTTGAGTTTTAGTGAAAAACAAATGAGATCACACTGGCCTGAAGTCTGCCCCCACCCCCCAAATTAGAACAAGTGTATGCTTCACTTGTGCATACAAACCAAAAAGCTTGCTCCTGATGCCCTAAGCTACTATATCAATTTCCACTGAAATATTGCACAAACACATTTATAATTAACTATCACTAGGGACAATTTTTTTGCAAAGCCTTGTTAAGTGGATAAGGGCTTGGGAACAGAACTGTCTGAAGCCCTTAACTACATTAGTATGCTTGATATTGTCACTAAAATAGACGGGTGTCCAAGCAAAAATATTTTTTCTTATCTATAACATGGAAAAAGGTTATATAAAGCATTCAGTTTCCTTCTTAGTTCTGTGCAATGTAATGTCACACATCCTAAATATAGAACTTTTCATAACAGTTGAAAATACCCCAGGTTTTTTTTTTTAAGTTCTAAATCTTTATTAAATGTCTAATATCTACAGCTATTTTAATGTCTGGTTTCTGTGTTAAACACACATTCATTGCATGATTCAATTAAGTAGCAATTGCTGTACCTGTAATGCCTGGTTTGACAACCAATCAGCACCCTCTCAATCTCATAATCACTGGCAAAATTCACCTCAACATTCCTCTACCAGCAGGAGCCTATGCTGGATCAAAAGCTCTTCCAAAACCAGAAGAAAACCTTCCACCCATGGAAGTCAGAGTTGTGATCCATGCCATGCTTTCTTCTTTTCAGATGGATTTCCCAGACTGATTCAGAAAGATAGTGCTTTCTGTTTGGAATGTTTTTAATACTTCCCTTTGCTTTAAGTTAATATGATAGTAGTGTTCTGTCATTTCCCTTCATCTGCTGTCTTCTAAAACAGCTGCAAAATATATTTGTCTCTTCCCGCAATACAGTATTATCAATTTCATATGCCATGGCATGATACACTCTATAGATAAGGAAATTTAATGGGTCAGGTATTGCTATAATTTGTTTATTCTGATGGAGCTGTGTTGAAATCTTGAACATAGTTTGGACCACTGTGCTGAAAACTGACATTATTCCGAAGAGTGTATATGTAGGACCTGTGCAGGAATCCACATATTTCTCATAATCTCTTCTTAGCATCTGTTCTGCTCCCCCTGCAAAAAAAAGCTCCCCATTTCAACAAATGCCTGAATTTAAAGAACACAGGGACGTTAGCAGAAAAGCTCTTTAAATTATGCAGGGAAATACAGTGTGCACATGCACTGATGGTGCTTTCACTTTAAAATATTATCATGCCAAATCCCCAAACTGCTTTTTAAACTTAAGATGCATGCGCAAGTGTACATCAAACAATTCCTATGGCTGGACTGTTGCAAAAACCACTCCCTATTTGGCTCTTTGTGTGAATGCTCAGTGAAGTATAAAGGTAGTGGATGGGAAGAATGGAAAATGCATCTATACATGAACAAAATAGGCACTCAACATCCACTTTTGTAGATAGGACAACGTGGATGTTAAAACATAGCATTCAAAAAAGTGTGGACAATGCTGTGCTATCCCATATTCTGATAAAAAAAAGTCAGAAGTCCTCCATGCAGAAGTGCCCCAAAGCTCCAGTTTGTATATTGCAGAACCGGAGATTCTGGACATGGAGTAAATTAGTTTTGCACTGGCAAGAAAAATGTTATTATAATTCCAAGACAACATGCATACCACATACTGCATGATATTTAATCTAGAATAACCTCAATTGAGTGACTTCATATATACTCACCATGACTGCCATGGCTTAGAATCTTACTTTCATCCTTGTGCATACACTAAAACAGTAGGGAGGAAAATCCATCAATCTGTCATTGTTTAATAAACCTAATAAAGCACTATGCGATAGTGCTTAAAGGGTACAGAAAGGCAGCTCTCCACATTAATAATAATTTAGAATAATAATAATTTATTATTTATACCCCGCCCATCTGGCTGGGTTTTAGCAGCCGCTCTGGGCGGCTCCCAACCGAATATTAAAAACACAATACAGCATTAAACATTAAAAACTTCCCTAAACAGGGCTGCCTTTAGGTGTCTTTTAAAAGTAAGATAGTTGCTTATTTCCTTGACATCTGCTGGGAGGGCGTTCCACAGGGTGGGCGCCACTATCGAGAAGGCTCTCTGCCTGGTTCGCTGTAACTTCACTTCTCGCAGGGAGGGAACCGCCAGAAGGCCCTTGGCATTGGACCTCAGTGTCTGGGCTGAATGAGGGGGTTGGAAACGCTCCTTCATGTATACTGGACCGAGGCTGTTTAGGGCTTTAAAGGTCAGCACCAACACTTTGAATTGTGCTTGGAAACGTACTGGAAGCCAATGCAGGTCTTTCAGGACCGGTGTTATATGGTCTCAGCAGCCACTCCCAGTCACCAGTCTAGCTGCCGCATTAACATTGCAATCCTAAGCATGTTTATTTAGAGGTAACTACAGCTGCTGTGCCTTCTCTGAGTTTCACTCATTGTAAGTTCCTCACTTAATATGAATGTATGTCGAGCCAACAAGAAGGTTGCATAGCAGTGGAAGACTCCAGTTTTTCTATCTCCTTTCCAGATTTCTAACTGAAATATTTTCCAAGATTTCTCATTGATTTCTGGGTATTTGGCAAGAAGTTTACACATTTTCAAACCATTTGGGTCGCAGCAATGAGCTCACAGCAGTCTTTGTTTTAAATCAAAGCTAAAATTCTCAATAATTAACAGCTTTTTTTACTGTTTCAGTTTCCACAGAATGCTTCTGTCCAAAATTTTAGTTCGATCTCAATCAGTATTTTTTTTTAATTACCAGAATATTTTCCTGAATAGATTAAGATATTCACAGAAACTTCCAATGTTCCCTATCTCATCAGATTTAATATTCTAGTAGCTTGCAAGGTTCATTTTTTGTATGAGGCAATTAAGGCTGGTGACACAAACTGCAAAGAGTGATTACAATTAGATTATTTGTTTGGCTGCCTATTCACAAATAATTCAAGTGCTTCATTTCTTCTAAGGTGCTGTCAGAGAAGAAATGAACATTATGGCAATATCATATGCCAGCCTATGAACAAAGCTAGGTTTAATTTAACATTCTACTGGTGCTTCTTCTAGTTGGGTCTTTGCCTGATAATGTCTGAGCAACGCACAGGACTGCAGGGAACGGTCGCTGTTTTGCACACGAACTTGGAGCCAAATACATTCACAGAGTGCTCTGATTTTTGACAGAATTCCCAAACAGAACACAGTTGTAAGAGGAGATATAGGCACATTGCTATTATATTTTATTATATTTATTTATTATAAAACTTTATATCCTGCCTTTCCACACTGTGTATCCAAGGCTGGTCAGCTGCTGTCTCAGCAACTAGAACAACTTGCTATGTCAGTTTCCTGACAGATGGGGCATTTATCCATGTACGTATGTGAATGCAACAGTCCCACCTCTCCACCTTAAAGCAGAAGCATTTCGGAAGAGAGATGCGGAAGCAGAGAGGGACTTGGCTGAAGACATGCTGAGGGAACAGGGAATTTCCCTCTGGGGACCTGATGACATGGGAGGTCCAAGGTTTCCTCAGTCCCCATCCTCTTGGCCATCACTTGGCTGTGCTACTCACACTGCTACTATTCCCCTCAATTCCATTTCCCAGTTATGTGTGTCCCAACACAAGTTAGGGCACTTCCAGACAGGCTGTTTATTCACACAAAAACTGGTTGTTGTCCCACACTTTCCAGTGCAATTATCCTGTGGCTTTGCCAACCGCAAAAAAAAAAAAGTCTGATAAGAAAAGTGATGGAAAATTGCTAACTATGCTTTTCAGGGTCAAGATAAGAGAAAAGTGGTTCTGCTGGTCTGTAGCAGCAACTTGCTGTGCCCAGCATTGATTGGCTGGTAGCTGTGTATAACAATCCCTCCCCTATTCCCTGAGCAGTTTTGCAACTTGTTTAACACCGATTTGCTTTTTTAAAAATTAAGGGATAAAGTAAAGTTTGTCTGATTAAAAACAACAGGCTAAAGCAATATAATTTGCAAGGTAACATTTTTCTGCCCTGTCATCACAATTGTAGTCTGTCTAAGGAGACTTTCATTTCACCCCCCAAAAAACCCAAGAGGGGCTACTTATTTAGCATACAACACACCGTGAAAGCCGGGTTCATATGCCACTGCCTTACAGATTAATGGCACAGGTTCAGGAGAATTTCCCAGCGGATTGTGTCACGCCAAGCCAGTCAGTCATGGCATATACTTGGCACTCTATAAAAACCTCCACACTTCTTTGGTACTACATGACCCCACTATCAACTCTTTAATCAGGCTGCTGGTGTTTCTGTATCAGACATCTTAAGATTATGAATTAGGCCACGAGGGGATGAGAAAAAGAATTGGGATCAAAGATTAATTGCTTCTCCTGTTATTTTATCCCTTTTAGAGAGGAAATCTATGAGACAGAGGGAAGGGGCTATTTTTGGAAGCCACTCATGTTCAGATTAGTGGGGAAACTGCATTTATTCCAAAAAAAGTATATATTTCTGAGGTATTACATTCTATGCATGTATGTGTAGCAAGTTTCAGATCTGTATACTTTCTTTGTCCTACATGTAGTATGTTCTGTGCAACCTGGCACATTTATTGATTATTGTTTCATTCTTCCATGTCTCTTTTCCATTGGATAGATCAGATGTACAGAGCACACTCATGTACTCGTGTAGGCACAGCCTCTCCAAGCAAAAAGGGCACACGAGGCTGTGCCTCAGCCTATAGACTACTTGGCCAGGTTGCTTGCCCATGTGCAGTGAAATCTTATGCATGTCTCCAGAAATAAGTCCAACTGGGTTCATTGAGAGACACTTATTAGCAAGGTTATATAGCCTTAGGTTACAATCTCAAACATACTTTTTAGGGAATGAATCACCTTGAATTTAGTAGAAGTTACTTCTGACTTCTTTTAGCACAATCGACTCTGCATGCATGTTTTATAACTGGGAGCAGAAATTAAACTGACTAATAAATAGCATGATTTTACTAGGAGATCATAATTTATTGCTACCGTTGGGCTGTGTCTGAGGCTCAGAATATGCAGTCTATGGCATGTAGGGATGTATCTCCCGGTGCTCTCATGTATCTGGAACCAAGAGGGAAGGTTTACAAGGTTCATTCAATCCATTAAATAATATTTTTTTTTTAAATAAATTTTTATTGGATTTTCAAATTTTTAACATACAAACAAACATATAAAAATAAAACAAAACATCCATAACTTCATAACCTTACTTTCATTACCTTCTTTCATTGACTTCCCCGCACCCTCCCTCCCACATTCCAGTTTCATTAATTATCTCAGCAAGTTATTTCCTCTCATCCCTTAAGTATTTCTTATCTTTTCTTAAAATTTGTCATTTATGCTTAACCCAGTTTAACTAATCCAATTTTACACAATTAATCTTTTCTCTAAGGACGGCCTAAATTTTCTCCCCTGAATTCCTCCCTTCACATATTACACCAAAAAATCATAATATAACAATTCTAAATCTCAGGTTTTAATTATTCTACTCTCCCCTCCCCCCCTGCCCCGGTTTCTGTCCCTTCCCAGATCAATGTCCTAATAGGTTAACTGCTTTAGCCCGGGTTTCTCACATCGGAGGCTCTTAAGCCCCAGTTAGTCTCTCTCCACCAGTTTTGTTGATAATCCATTTTGTTGGCCCTCTCTTCTTGAGGAGGTTCTGTCATCAGCCCCTCACATTTTTCTCCTTCCAAGTCCGTCAATATCAGTTCCTGCTCAGGACCACTCAATTTATCATACTCCAGCTTAATAAGGAAGTCCCAATCATACTTGTTTACTCTTATGTAGTCCAATATTCCAGTTATTCCAGGTACTTCTTCCTTTATCTTTCTCTCCTTTTGTAGGTTTGTGGTCCACTTGTCATTTTCTTTGTTTCCTTTGTTCCCAAAGGTTGCAGGCTTTTGGTTGATTTTTTCCATCTGAAATTCCTCTCCTTCTTCCTCTTCTTTTTCCCCCAGTTCCAGAGTTATCTCATCCTCTGCAGCTGCAGAATTTCTTTCCATCAACTTTATATCATTAGCAGAGTTACTCAGTTCCAAACCGAAAGTCTGAAGTTGTTTACTCATTGTGATACTTTGCTCTTGTAAAGTTCCCACGAGAAAAAACATCCTTTCAATCTCTGCCCATAATTTCCCTTCTGCAGCCATTGCAATATCTTTAGTTCCCTCCAGGGGGATTTCCATCATGATCCTATTCCAACAGTCCGTTACTTTGTTTTTCCTTGTTATTCCCAATCACTTTGTTTCAAAAAGTTCAATTTTAAAGTAACTCTTTTGGTCCAAAGAGTTACTAATAACTCAGTTCCAAATCTTTGCCACTCGTTTGACAGCTCTTTTGACAGCTGTCAAACTCTTTATTCTTTTTCCTCGGGCTCACACGCAGGGCACTCCCGGGTCCAAAGGGGGGGGGGGGATTTTCAAAAAAGAGGAACTTCTGAGATTTTACTCCTTTCCACTCCAGCACAATAACTTTATAATCCAGTTCGTGAGAACTATTTATTTAAACACCAAAGTCTTTCCGCCTTAGTGCTCCTCTCCTTGCTTTGAATCTTTCTGTGGGGGGGGGGGAGTGCGGACTTCCTTTGAACACACCCCCGATCGTACTCAATTTTAGGTATAAAACTTTTAGTGCCAAAATTTCCTTCTACTCACGGGTTCTTCATTTCAGTCCAAATTTTCAGGAAGAAAGATAGCGCTCTCCGGTCATGGCTCGCGGCTTCGCTCCGCCAAGGCAGCGATCGACTCTCAGCGCCACGCCACTCTCCGGTCCACTCCGTAGCCTTTAAAAAGGCTCTTCGCAGGTCGGGGAGGGCGCTTAAGGTGCCCACCGAGTCTCCATGTCCGCAGGCTTCAGCGCCTGCGGTTTCTAAGGGTCCCCGTGTCGCCGGCACGGCAAGACCCGTCCTTAGCGGAGCCGATTCCCTCCGGAGCTCGGAGGGAATCCGCCATTACCCGTTCGCGCTATCCCGGAAGTCCAATCCATTAAATAATAACTGAGATGGTATATGAAAGTAGTACTATGCAGGAAATGCTAGCTCCGTTTGATAAATGACCCAGCTCAGTTATTTATGTGTGATGCCAGAGCACAGCCAGCCTTAGATTACGTAAGAATATAAACGTTGCAGTTGATTGAGTTAGTTAAGGAATAGCAAATGTTCAAAAGACCTACTCATCTAAGTGGATGTAGTGTTACAGTCATCATCCGTAAATCAGGCTAACCTGTCAAAATCAACTATTTAGGAGTCTTGCTTCCAGGCTTAAAACCAGAGACAATATGTATGGGACTGCTTAGAGTTCTCTGACTACTGTAATCCAGTGATATCTGATGAGCTTCTGCTAATGCTGCGGGTGGGTGAGTTTCCACTATTTTTGGCTACTCTGTGTTCCATCTGATCACAAACATCCTGGGGGAAGACACTGAGGGCTGCAATTGAAATAAGAGCATAAGAAGAGCCCTACTGACCAGGCTTAAGACCAGTGAATCTAGTCCAGGATTCTGTTCTCACAGTGACCAACTAGATGCTTATGGAAGTTCTGCAGGCAGGACCTGAGTGCAACAGCTTGTGATTTCCAGCAGCTGGTATACAGAGAAATACTGCCTCCAATAGAGGCATCAACATGCTCAGGCAAATCCAAAGTACAGTTTGTAGAAATACAACTTTATTTTCCCCACTGAGAACAAAAAATCCCCAGCGAGGATTAAGTATGCTCTTAGTAGTCAAGTAATGTTTGAGCTCTTGATTGCTCATAGAACTCTTCAGTAGGGCATGGCTGCCAGGCTGAAACCCTGAAGACAAGCACTTCTGCTAGGAGGTGAGGGTGTACTGCAGTGCTTTGTTGCAATAAATTCTACTTCTAAGTCATACAAAAAATTCTCTGAGCCAAGCCTTGACATTAAATACTATATGATATACTGGCATGGCAAAATACATCAAGGTTATTATGGACACTGCCCTGATAAAAAGAGAGGTCATTTAGTGTCTCAGTCTGTGTCATAGTCCTGGTTCTACCCATTCCACCCAGGGGATAAGATTTATCTGCAGAAACATGCTTGGTCTGCATTCACAACACTGCAGTTGCAAAACGACATGCCACTAGCACCTGATTCTTCTTTTGCATGGACTCACTTTTGTTTCTTACGATGTAGATTTTTTTTTGGGGGGGGTACCTGCTTCTTGGGAGAAAAGCAATGGCAAACCTAGACAGCATCTTAAAAAGCAGAGACATCACCTTGCCAACAAAGCTCCGTATAGTTTTCCCAGTTGTAATGTATGGAAGTGAGAGCTGGACCATAAAGAAGGCTGATAGCTGAAGAATTGATGCTTTTGAATTAAGGTGCTGGAGGAGACTCTTGAGAGTCCCATGGACTGCAAGAAGATCAAACCTATCCATTCTGAAGGAAATCAGCCCTGAGTGCTCACTGGAAGGACAGATCCTGAAGCTGAGACTCCAATACTTTGGCCACCTCATGAGAAGAGAAGACTCCCTGGAAAAGACCCTGATGTTGGGAAAGATTGAGGGCACAAGGAGGAGGGGATGACAGAGGACGAGATAGTTGGATAGTGTTCTTGAAGCTACAAACATGAGTTTGACCAAACTGCAGGAGGCGGTGGAAGACAGGAGTGCCTGGTGTGCTCTGGTCCATGGGGTCACGAAGAGTCGGACATAACTAAATGACTAAACAAAAAAAACAACAACAACAACAACAACAAAAAACACAAAAAAAACCTAAACTGGTCTACACTTACAGAATCTAACCTCAAATATGAACTATCCTATTATCAAGGTATTCAATAGAAAGTCTGTAATGTATATGGACACTGTCAAAAGCAGCACTAAATGTACATAGAAGAGAACTGTAAAGAGGCACGTTATTTTTTCGTGCAGCTACAGGTGAAAGTGTTCCCAGAGGCTATTAGCATAGATTTTAGCAAATCACCATGAATTCATGTTGTGTATTCTTGCAGGTAAACTGACTTTAATTTCAATAAATTGGCTTGACTAAGTAAAAATAGCAGGTGGTATCCTTTGCTAACCTTGAGGCTGATTAGCATGGAAACTGTGTAGCTATCTCCAAAGTAGGCTGATACCCAAAATCAATTTGCATAAATACAGTTTCAACAGGAATCTCAAGACTACCTTGCTGAAATGTTCAGTTCCAACATTATACTAACTTTCAGTATAAAATAAAAAAATTCCTTCCAGTAGCACCTTAAAGACCAACTGAGTTAGTTCTAGGTATGAGCTTTCGTGTGCATGCACACTTCTTCAGATACACTGAAACAGAAGTCACCGGACCTTTCTATATAGTGAGAAGGTGGGGAGGGGTATTACTCAGATGGGTGGGGAGGGGTATTACCCTTCTGAGTAATACCCCTCCCCACCTTCTCACTATATAGAAAGGTCCGGTGACTTCTGTTTCAGTGTATCTGAAGAAGTGTGCATGCACACGAAAGCTCATACCTAGAACTAACTCAGTTGGTCTTTAAGGTGCTACTGGAAGGAATTTTTTTATTTTGTTTTGACCATGGCAGACCAACACGGCTACCTATCTGTAACTTTCAGTATGTTGTACATTAAATTCTTTATCATATTTACAGCTAGAATTGGTGTTATGTTGCCCCTCCAATTCAGATTCACACTGTAAAAGTGACACAAATGCATCGATTTTTATCGTATTTGTGTTCCATCCTTTCTCAGGCAGTGTGTTTCACACCCACCCACGCCAAGTAATCATCATACCCACATGGTGCGGTAGATTAGGGTGACAGCCCTCTTCAGACATTCTGATGCTCTGATGTTCAGTAAACATGTGCGGGAATTGGTGACCGACTGCACACGCTAGCTTTGTCCACATCATTGTTCCTATTGCCCTATTGCAAGTTGCATTAATGGCCTGCTATGCCGTAAAACTTAAATGTGTATTTATATTGTACATATGTGTATAATCTGGAACATCTGCAGGAATTGTAATATTGTAAGCTTTGTATTTTGGTTAATGGGACTGCTTAAAGTTCCTTAGCTCAAGCATGCCAGCTATATATTGTGTTAGGGAAATTCCAGGTAAATGTTCCACAGTGGCAAGGAAATGCAAGGACCTGCCAGAGATGAGAACCCTTTTAGCAAATAAACACTCCAGATTCCCACACCCTGCTGTCATCCAGCTAAAGATGATGCAGTCTATGTCTGTGCCTGTAAAAAAAAAACAACAATCAAGAAACTGTGGTTTTGAGATGCTGTGGGCCAAATCAAACCTTTGCTTAAATTACTGATGCACAGACAGGTGATCCTTACAGGCAACACTGTCATTGGGAACCTTTTCACTGGCTCCTGTTAGCACTTATATCTTCCATTTATGGCATTAATAGATACGCGCTGTTATGCTAATTCTAGTACAGTATAAGAGATTATACACATTATTGGAATAAAAATTATACTAGAATAGATTAAATTATGATTTCTGATACTTTAAAAAGGAATCTAACAAAAGCTGATATTGGACTTCTAACAGTATCAGATCATCAGTACACATGGGCAACACCACAACTAAACTGTAATAATCTCAAAATACCAATCTGCACTTAAACTCAGAACTTCTCTAGAACTCAATAACAACAGAAAGATAGAAAAAGATATAAAATAACTCTTTGAAAGTCATAACCAATAACAGTGCACTCCTGCCTTATTATGGGATACGTCAAAAGCAGTTTTTGGAAGTACTTTCATATCAGAACAAAGCAGGAAAAATAAAAATAAAATACACGTACAACCACAACTTTTAAAAGAAATTGCAGAACTTGAAGCAAGGCATAAAAGAACTAATAGCAACAGAGTAAAAACTATTCTAACAAGGAAAAGAGTTGAATTAGACTATTTTTAAACTTATAGAATGGCAGGATCTTTGCAGTTCTTAAACCAAAAATACTATGAACATAGCAGTAAAAATTCCAAAATGTTGGCACATCACCTTAAAAAAATTACATTGAAGTAGTTACATTGTATCCTTAAAATTACCAAATAAAACTAAAACTTATTTCACACTTCTTTGTGTGCCCAGGGCAAATGTAAAATTCCCAGCATGTGAAGACACACACGCGCGCGCGCGCGCGCGCGCTCTCTCTCTCTCTCTCTCTCTCACACACACACACACACGAGCACATAGACATGTTGTGCCCCTTGCAGTGACCCACAAGTGTCCTAGTTTTTCCAAGCGTTAGCCACTTATATCTGAAGACAGTGATCTGTCCTAGTTTCAATAACACATTGCATTTTTATACAGTGGTTTTTTTTATCTGTGACTTTTAATGCATGATATGAGAAGCCAAAGTAAACAAGATAAGTAAGCGAGGGAGGTAGCATTCATTTCAACAGCAATGGGGTGAGGAGCAACAGGACCTAAACTGCACAGACCAAAGGTGAAAATGGTATTGGGCAGATGAAGCTGAGTGGAATGAAATGATCTGTCATCTGGCTCTGCACCACTGAAGCTGTAATCAGAAGTCACGACTAGGATTTCTTTTGAGATATGTGGAGACTTCAGTAAAGCAAAACCCAAGCAAGACAACTAGCGGAAGCTGGTTCCTAGGGTGTTGCACTCCTTGCAACATGAACAATGCAGCTTCCAGAATTGACATAAATATTTTTACCTATTTCCATGTACACATAAATTCACATGAGATGGCATGCTTGTCAGATGAGGGTAAAGGTGATTCCAAAACTGCTGGGCCACAGAAAGAGATGAAATATGGCTTGAAGAATGAAAACTCTATATTGGGTACATGCACCGCTCTACAGTGAGCATAATGGGGAGGACTCATGTAACAGTGATACACTTCTTTGTGTCTGTATATGGGTAGTGACATCAACATAAGAGAAGAATTAAGGAGACAATAGGATTTATTGATTCAAACTATGCTACAGCTGACAAGCAGGCAGTGGGCAGGGGCCTCTCAGAAGTATCAGCATTACTCAGGAAACCTCCCAACTCTAAACCCTTACGGTCTCAACAAAAGGAAAGGCAGGATGATGAGCCTGGATAGCTCAGTTGGTTAGACCATGGTGCTGATAACACCAAGGTTGCAGGTTCGATCCCTGTATGAACCAGCTGCATATTCCTGCATTGCAGGGGGTTGGACTAGATGATCCTCAGGGTCCCTTCCAACTCTACAGTTCTATGATTCTATGATTCTATGTCAGGAGACATAATGAGCTGAGCTATCCTGCAAATACAAGGAGCTAGCTGAGAAAGTCTGGGAGCTAGCTGAGAAAGTGTGTGTGTGTGTGTGTGTGTGTGTGCGTGCGTGTGCATGCATGCATGCATGTGTGTGTGTGTATGTATACACTGTGTGTATGTGTGTGTATCGGGAAACTCTGAGCTAAAAGTACACATGTGACACAAGAGGAGGGTTGGTGGAGGCTTCTCAAAGCATGCCAACAGTTTGGCAACACTTCAAACAATTCAATTTCTTGCAACATCAAAAGCAAATTTCCAAATGCAGGTATAGGAAAATGTTTGTTAGCCAACAATTTAAAAGACTTAAGCTTTTTGCCATTACATTATTTTGCACGGAGGCCTCTTGTCCCATGTAGCGTCAAACTGAACAGTGCTGACAGCCCAAGCTGGGGCATACCAGGAGATCAGCTAATTACTGGAATAATGGAACTCTGCCTGATCCCCTGACTGCACCTCCTTTATATTGATGCAAACGCCTCACATGTTTCAGAAAGCACCTGGTACACACAGTGAGAAAACTAGTGCTGTAGCTATGCAGTGGACACCAGGTAAAGTTAATGGGATGTATACAATAGTGCCCTCCTATAAAAGGAAGGTGTTCTTCCATTCACAGGAGATTCTTTGATTTTACTGAGATTTCTTCTAACCTAAGGAGCTAATTTCTCCTCTTCTGCATTCTGCACCAACTTCTACACTGTTCTAGAGGGTCCTCAACCCTCCTGAGCAGAATTCAGGGAGAAGGCTGAAAATGGCTTTGTTGCTTCTGCTATTAAATAAAGAGACTCCCATTTGTAGAAGGAACTATTAGTGCCAGATTCAACGACGTTGCTGTGCTAGCAGAAGCCAGTGCCATGAGTCCCACTAGCTAACCCAAGGGAATTTCCTCTCCCCTTGTGTCCCAGTGCCCTGCCCAAATCTGCTCAGGATGGTCAGGAGAACCCCCTGGAATAGCACATGCAGGGAGGAGAGGGGAGAGTTTTCCATCTGGCAAGCAGAAATGCTTGTGCTGATGGAATGATCACCTTAGCAACTGGCCAGTAGTTATGTATGCTGTATGCTTGAGCCCTCTTCTAATTCCTGGCTCCAGCATGGATTCAATTTCTGGAATAGCTTCCTGGTGAGGTAATGGTCCTCTAAGTGTGGGCCATTAAGGTAGCAAAGAAAGTGATTCTGTGCCAGACAGCAGTTGGGTGGGCCCCACTTCTTCAACTTGCTGGTAGTGAGAAAGACAAGAGTTGAGTTATTTGAGCTAGAAGCTGGCTAGGCTGCAGGCACTCACTCATTTTATTCTCACAACAGCTCTGTGAGATGGTGACTGGCCCAAAGTTGCCCAGTGAGCATCATAACTTAGTGGGTAAACATAAGGCATTACAATGGTACCTCAGGTTAAGACCTTAATCCCTTCCGGAGGTCCATTCTTAACGTGAAACTGTTCTTAACCTGAGGTACCACTTTAGCTAATGGGGTCTCCCGCTGCTGCTGCGCTGCCGCCGCACGATTCCTGCTCTCATTCTGAAACAAAGTTCTTAACCCGAGGTACTATTTCTGGGTTAGCGGAGTCTGTAACCTGAAGCGTCTGTAACCTGAAGCATCTGTAACCCGAGGTACCACTGTATTTGTGGGGGTCCACAGCAAGAAGAATATCTGACAACTAATCCTATGGCACAGGACCCATTCTGCTAAACAGTTTTGGTTATCAAGCGTAAATACATAAACTAGAAGCCTACAGCCCAATAATTGACTTGTTATGTCCATTCAATACATGAAATCAGCCCCACCTACATTGCTTTTAGCCCTAAGGGTTGGCAAGTCACAATGACATAGCAGTAGTAAAAGTCATAATGGTCAGAATTCAACAGTCTGTATCTAGGCTCTAGACCAGGCTTCCTCAACCTCAGCCCTCCAGATGTTTTGAGACTACAATTACCATCATCCCTGACCACTGGTCCTGCTAGCTAGTTGTAGGCCAAAAACATCTGGAGGGCCGAGGTTGAAGAAGCCTGCTCTAGACCTAGCAGTTACTTCCATTAACCACCCTGGTTTTTTGACCTGGATATCAAAAGGGAGGTTTCTGTCTCTCTCCCTGGCCTCACTCCCATGGCTTTTGCTTTCATTTGCTTTTTTGGGGATTCACATTTTTGTTGGACTTTTCCTCAATCTCTCAGCAATCACTTATCCTTCAGGTAAGGTAAAGGTAAAGGGACCCCTGACCATTAGGTCCAGTCATGACCGACTCTGGGGTTGCGGCGCTCATCTCGCTTTATTGACCGAGGGAGCCGGCATACAGCTTCCGGGTCATGTGGCCAGCATGACAAACCTGCTTCTGGCGAACTAGAGCAGCGCACGGAAATGCTGTTTACCTTCCCACCGGAGCAGTACCTATTTATCTACTTGCACTTTGACGTGGTTTCGAACTGCTAGGTTGGCAGGAGCAGGGACTGAGCAACGGGAGCTCACCCTGTCGCGGGGATTCGAACTGCCTACCTTCTGATCAACAAGTCCTAGGCTCTGTGGTTTAACCCACAGCGCCACCTGCGTCCCTATCCTTCAGGTATCCACTATCAAATCAATTTCCTATTCTTTATATTCCTGCAGCCTCCTTATCTCTGGATTTCCTTACATTCCCAACATTCCAGGTTCTCTTCTAATTCTCAGTCTGCCCCTGTGGGAGGTGTTAATTCCAGACACAGTGACATTTGCCATTTCCTCACAGATGCTGGACTGCAAACACCAGCCACCATGCCATTCCGTTCCACCATATCAGTTTAGTAAATCAGTGTCACAGGCTTCACCACCACAAACATAAGCTTATTTATGCCACCTTACCACAGTCTACTCTCTTGGCAAGGTCATTCTTAGCTGATGTCTGACAAGAGTGCAATGAAGAGAAAGTCTCTGCCAAAAGAATGCAATGATTTAATCCATGGGATGTTTCTATGTTTCTATCTCTCTCCATCTCTGATCAAGCATGTTGGTTTGGGACCTGAATTCAACTAGTTATAGGGCTCTCAATGCAAATGCACTACAATATATTAATGGTTTTTGCTATTTAAAGTAAATTTTGAATGGTACCTGAGTAAACCTCACCTGCACATCTGCTTCATTGTAATGAAAATACTGGTAAATAGTAAATACTGTTGCCGTTTTTATTTGGTAAAGTATCTGAGATAAATCCAAACTCTTTGTATATTAATTGACAATTATATTGTTTTGCTTGGTCCATCATCATTTCTAACACTACCAGTTTAATTATAATCTGTGCCTTCTGTTTCCCTTACAACTGTAGTCAACGTGCCAAAAGGATTGTTGTGAATATGGCATTCCATTCCATTAGAGTTCTGTTTCTTATATGCCTTTTCAGTCACAAAATAGGATTATGTATAATCTTCTCAACAGCTTTATATTTTCATGATGTGCTTGTATCTTTTCTTTGTCCTGTGTTTTGTGTGTAATTACGCAGAGATCTGTCTAAGGCATTTCAAATTGTCAGGCTGGCAAATGTTTGCTCTAAGTGGCTTTGGATTCCTCCTGGAATTCCAAAGAGATTTATTTGAATTGGTCCTTTGCAGTATGCCTTGCATGTTAATTCCATGCAGCAATCATTTGGCAGCAGTGCACTAGATATTTATGTCAATTAGACGGTTTTTATTAAATTAAAAATGTCACCAGATGCAAGTCAAAATGTTTTGCAAAGCTATTTTAATAATGCACTAGCTAACTTGGTAAATATCCCACAGATTGTCTATTCTTTTATTACTGAATTTCCCTTGCTCCCAACACAAGAATGCCATTATCCTGCTCAGATTTGCCAGCTAGCCTTAGGTGGTCTGCCTACAGCTACTGAAAGTTGCATTTGAGGTTTTGTAAAAAATTATCCTGTGCATGGAGTATTATTTGTTATGTTTCCTATTTTCAATTTTATTTTCATAGACCAAAATGAGAACAGGGTGATAACAACTGAGATACTACAGGCCTGTTACCTCATGGGTACTCTGTGCCTCCTGAAAACTCTTGTGTGAACCCCACCCCACCCCAGCTACTCATCCTAGAAGCACCCCAGAAGGGACTATATAAATTTTGGCAAAATATTCTTTATATATGAAGCACCTAATGTTGTCTAGGGGCTGTATAAAACCAGATCACAAAAGCAGGTGCCACATACAGGCATATAACGGAAAATAGTGTGCTACTTGGACAGAGCCCCTAAGTGTCCCTATTTTCCACCGACGTTCCTGATTTGATCCTAGAATGTTCTGCTTTTCCTTAAAAGGTAAAGGTAAAGGATGCCTGACAGTTAAGTCCAGTCTGGGGTTGCGGCGCTCATCTCGCTTTACTGGCCAAGGGAGCCAGCATTTGTCCACAGACAATTTTTCGGGTCATGCATGACTAAGCCGCTTCTGGCAAAACCAGAGCAGTGAATGGAAACACCATTTACCTTCCTGAAGGAGCGGTACCTATTTATCTACTTGCACTTTGATGTGCTTTGAATTGCTACGTTGGCAGGAGCTGGGACCAAGCAACGGGAGCTCACTCCGTCACGGGGATTCGAACCGCCAACCTTCTGATCGGCAAGCCCCCTGGGCCCTTAGGACGTCCCTATTTTCATTGTATAAATGTTGAAGGGTATGCTTGGAAGGAAAGTGTAAAGAAAGCTCTAAGGGGATGGTGGGAAGGATCAGGCAGGATAAGAGAGGAAAAAGAGATAAGTGTAGCAGACTAATATAGGCTGTAGTAGACTGACTAGTTATAGAGGGCCTAATTAATGCAAGTAGTCACAGGGGCATAGTAAGGTGGGTGCGGTAGGTGCGGGCCGCCCCAGGTGTCCCCACTGAGGGGGGTGACAAAATGGCAGGCGGCACTCACCGCAGGGCCTGCAGCATGCCAGAGCCACGCGTCTCGGGTGCCTGCAGGCTCCACACTGTCCGCCCACTGCCTCCCCCCCCAGCTCCCCCTCCCCCCTTCCTAAGGCTGCCCCGCCCCTATGGCGGTTTGCCCCACTCCTGGGCACTCCACCCCAGGTGCCCGAAAGGCTTCCTCCACCGCTGGTCACGCACACTCTCACACACTAGATCAGGGGTCAGCAAACTCTTTCAGCAGGGGGGCCAGTCTACTGTCCCTCAGACCTTGTGGGGGGGGGCGGACTATATTTTTTTGGGGGGGAATGAACGAATTCCTATGCCCCACAAATAACCCAGAGATGCATTTTAAATAAAAGGACACATTCTACTCATGTAAAAACATGCTGATTCCCGGACTGTCCGCGGGCTGGATTTAGAAGGCGATTGGGCCGGATTTGGCCCCCAGGCATTAGTTTGCGTACCCATAGACCCAATATCACTTGGGATGATATTGCACACCATGCCCCCACTAAATACACCATGAGCACTTCCCAGGACTAAATGGGATAGCAACTGTTTTATGGCAGCCAGAATGTCTCCCCTCCCTCCTTCCATAAGCAGCTTTCTTTGGAAGGCTCCTGGAACTGAGAGGGAGGGCAAGGCAGATGCAAGTAGCATATTTTCTCATGAAATTCCTTCTGGATCACACTCTTTCTGCATTGCTGAGATCCCTTGGCTACTGCCTGAGAGGCAGTCCCATATGGCAAATGGTCCCAACCAGACTGATGGTTCATGAGTGTTAGCAAGAGTGGTATGCCCTTGAGCTGTCCTTTGCCTTTCTCCCTGCTGCCTGCATCTGTGCCAAGCATATTTATGTGTTGCTTCTGCAAATGTGTGCATCTGCAACATGGCTTTGGAAAAAGTGATAGAAAAATTAGCCACCCTGAAATACATCAAACAGCACTGCTGAAATGGAAAAAGCCTGACTACCCTTTTTCATTGATTAGTATATGGAATAGAAAGAAGTGAAGCAGAACATTACTGCTTGTGTTACTTGTCAATCATACCAGAGTCCTTATACATTGACCATAACACTGGCAGAGGTTTACTTCCTACTGAGCAATTGGGCAGAATATTTCAGGCAGGCCCTGCTCACATCTACAGACCTAATTAATGTTCTCCTAGCAAAAACAGCAGCTTGAAAGAACACTGTAAAAAGCAGGCTTTGTGCATGCCTGTAGTATAAAACCACACATGATTTTATTTGAGTAGTAGAATACTATTAATAAATCTAAATTAGTCCATTAAAATAAAATTAGTCCATTCTAAGCACTGGATCCAACTCATAGTCATTGGTTTTTATGACATTTGAGTTCCCACTATCCACTATCTTTCTTATACAGCTCACTCCTTTCAATCTGTTTCTGCTTTGTATACAATATCACAAGCTTTCTGTATATCAAGGCTTCCTAATAAGGAAAAATAAATTTATTGTCAACAGTAAATAAAATTGTGATGTAAACAAATTCCTCCCTCTTCATCTATAATAGTTACCAATCCTTCTTCGCACCCAAATGTATCATTCAATCAACATATAAATATATGTAAATCACATTCACAGTGGAGTATTTCAACACTTTTAAAAGAGTACTGTTACATTTATATGTGTATAATAACAGTCACGTCTTTCTTCAAAATCCCTTTGCCCCATTTATCATTTGTTATGCTCTGAAAATACATATATGCAGTACAAAAGTACTATGGCACAATTAGTTAATATGATTGAATTCAGCAACTGCTCATTACTGTATATAATATATTCATATTAAAATGTATCTGTAAAGCCGTAATAGCTCTTTGATGGAAGTACATCATCTACTGCATAAGCCTAATGTTCAGTGGTGTCTCTAAGCAGATAAAACTATAAATGCTGAAATGGAGATAATCCTGAGAAGAGCTGGGAATTTCAGGGTAAACAAAATAAAGTATTACGATGCTCATTTTTAGAAATGACAATGTAAAATGATTAAAATTCCAAAGAATATTTCAGCTAACACGCTCTCATGTAATGTAATAGTCACAAAGGGATGTGCCACACCATACGCTTTCAAGTCGTCCACTGCCCTGCTGCAATGTCTAGGATCAGATAATCACAACGTGTATTTTCCTGCTCTTGTTTCACATCATTCACTGTGCCTAGTGGAGTGGGGGAAATATATTTGTGTAAAACTCCATGGCTCCATTCCTGGGCCTAGCCATGAGGATTGGTTTCACCCCCAGGCCCACCAATAGTTGTCCTGCACCCCTGGATTCACTTGGGGCCCCATCCCTGAGCCCCATGCAGGTACCATAATTTTGCAGTGATGTGTAATCCATTGTTCTTCCCTTGTGTGGCTTACATTTACTTCTGTGCCACACATGACTCTCATAACATGCCTAAGGTAGTATATCCTGTCCTGCCACAGGTTTGGATTGCCCTTCCTCTGGAATCAGAAAAATAGGGGGAAGTTTTTAATAGGCCAGCCCACATAACTTGGAATCTAATCCTCATTTATTAACTTATTTGTTTTGTGCATTTGTATCCTGCCTATTATAAAATCAAATTCACAATTACAAGTAAAAATATATGTGTCAACAAGCAATCAAGAAAAAAACAAACACATAGCAGTAAAAAACATGTCATAAACTTAATAAACTTCTTTGCCAACTCTTAAAGCCCAACCTACGTGCTTTAATGTGATATTCCCACTCTTCGCCCTATAAAAAGTAAATGAAACTTGACATAAGGGAAGATAGGGGGATGTACCTGGTGAGATGTGGACATTTATGGAGCTTCTAGTGGGGCAGTGCTAAAAACCCTCAGTGTGGAAATAATTTTAGAAACAAATGAAAGGGCATATCTGATACACAGCAAATTACACCTATTTCCTTTCCCAGGTTGCTTAGTGACAAATAGACCCACTATAGCCAGAGTGGGTATTAATATAATGCATTTCCTGCCCACCTTTACTATGCACCTATCCACAATCCACTTGATATGTAGCTGTAATGGCTTCTTCTAACTCATAGCATCAGAGGATGTATTTGGATGGTAGCTTCCTATCACTTTCCCTCTCTCTCTCCCTGTGTGTGTGTGTGTGTGTGTGTGTGTGTTGGGGATAAGCTTTAGTCTATGCATTTACTGCAGCCTAAAGTGTAAATGTGCAGATAAAGTAAGGAGACCAGCATGGGATGGAGTGTGAGTGTGGGGACTGCCTGAAAAAGATGTAAGCTAGGTAATATACCTTTGTCCCAAACAGGATATTCTCAGACTGTGACATGACCTTCCCTACAGACTGTGATCAAGACAGGTGTGGATGCCTCTCAGTCACTACCTTCTGATCATCTTCAGAATGTGTTTAGATTGGTATAAAAGGTAAAGGTAAAGGGACCCCTGACCATTAGGTCCAGTCGCGGACAACTCTGGGGTTGCAGTGCTCATCTCGCTTTACTGGCCGAGGGAGCCGACATTTATCTGCAGTTTTTCCGGGTCATGTGGCCAGCATACTGAGCCACTTCTGGTGAACCAGAGCAGTGCATGGAAACGCCATTTACCTTCCTGCTGGAGCGGTACCTATTTATCTACTTGCACTTCGTGCTTTTGAACTGCTAGGTTGGCAGGGGCAGGGACCGAGCAATGGGAGCTCACTCCGCTGCGGGGATTTGAACCACCGACCTTCTGATCGGCAATCCCTAGGCTCTGTGGTTTAACCCACAGCGCCACCTGCATCCCTTATTAGATTGGTATAGTGCACCTTTATACTTTTAGCAGAGCAATGCAGGCAGATGCGACTATGTTTGTTATATCTGCAGTAGGCTGCATATGAACATCATTCAACTATACCTACATAGCTATTTCACCAGTTATAGTATGAATTCAAGCCTTACTTATATTATCTAGTAGAAGTCTACTTTGCTACTTTGCTATTCTTTATTAAGCTGTTATTTCTTCAATAGTTAGTCTGAACAGAATAATGTATAGTGTTATTTGATTGCCTGGATGTTTTCCTAATGGCCTGGAATCTCACCAGCCTTTCAAAAGTGACACTGCCCAGTTAGAAGGATGGGGCAGAGCACATTTTAGAGCTATTTTTAGCAGTTTGAATTTGGTCAGAATCTGGTAGTTTTTGAGTTACGAATTTTGTTCTACAAGAATAGCTGTAAGTGTGTGAGTCGGAAGATTAGCTATAGGATGAGGGGAAAACACGTTGTAGGCTATTTTACACTACGTGCACCTGCATAATAGACAGGTAAAGAGGAAATCTTATCCTGTTACTACCTTGGCAAGAGGGATCAATGTCATGAGTCCTGCAGTGTTGTCAGGATTGGGCTTCGGTTGGAAGCTCTGATGGGGGAAGAAGAACAAGGAGAGGAATGAATTGTGGGCACTGAGGGGGTGCCCTCCCATTTCCACTTTGACTTTAGCCATCTTGGAATGGGGAACAAGGATGCCAGCTCTTTCTCCTGACCTTCCTGCAGAGTGGACAGCTGAGGGGAAAGGCTGAACGGAAGATGGCAGTGACTGAACAGGAAGCTGAACAGGAGGGTGCAGTCATGTCGCATGGAAGTTGCCACCTTTGCAGATGGGAACAGACTCATCCGCCCTGACAGAGCATGCACTTCCATTTGAATATTCCCAAGTGGTGGAAGAGTTTCATGAGCGAGCATGCCTTGCCTCATCTTTAAAAGCTTGGTGGTAGGGGAAGGGAAACTTGTAGAAACATATTTGTTACTTCCATCTGGTCCTTAACTTCTTGCCCTGCTCCTCAACTGTGACTCCTGAGCACTGTGTCTGCTGCCGAGCCTGTACTGTTACTTGCCAAAATAAATATCTCTTTCTTATAACTGGCATCCCAGTCGCCAAGCTGTACTAGTGACTTGTGCCACTATAGCTGAAGCATGATTTTAAGCCCTGCCAGTCAGGAAATCCTGACCCTCTTTATTTTGAACACTAGATGTAGCCAGTTGTTGAGCTGCAACTGAGCCTCGGCTTTCTTTTGTTAGGCAGGAGCCTGAACAATCAGGTCCCTTGCTGTTGTATTCCAGAGACAGGCCCCTGAAAAGTGGGAGTAATTCAGAAGTTCCAGTGTGGTGTTTCAGTTAGCATAATCATAAAATGCCCTTGAGCCTACAAAAGTGTATGTTTATTTGGACATTGGACCATACTTCAAAATAAATGGTTTTGCATTGCTGGCTCTATCTGTTTTTGCACTTTGCCTGTGTCTCATACACTACATGTTCATTGTAAACCTGATAGAGCTGACTTATTTTTCAAAGATGTATGTGTTTCAGCTTTCTAAAATACTTGCCAAGCACATAAAGAATATTGGAAAAACAGGATTAGAAAGGGAAAACAAATATCATGTAATTATTGTTGAGTAAGCACAACACTAATTTTGTGAAGCATAAGCCCATAAGTGATACATTGTAAGTTGGGCAATACCCCCACATAATAATGATTTGATGGTATTTAGTGGCTAAACTAAATGTGCAGCCATTTTATTTGAGAAACAAATAATGTAAAAGACATCTGTTCAGTTGATAGTACAAGGGAAGAGTAATTATTGCTAAGCCTTCTAAAGCACAAATGGAATTAGCTTTATTAAATTTCCACTTGATTATTATCATTGTAACTGAATGAATCAATATGCAAAACCAAATTAAAATAAACCCAAGGAGACACAGAAGAAATATAATATTTGATAGTGATTCTGAAGAAGTCACACAAAGCGGCAAATATAGGCAATTTGTGAGATCGTCTCTGTTTTGAATGTTCCGTTTAGCAATTTCAATAAGCTGTTAAAGAATTGTGAATATGTTGTCAGGGTAGATTAAGGCTTTTTAAATATAAATCAATGACCAAAATAATTTCCAATAAGTTGTTTTGAAAAAATACAAATAAATGTAGGAGATTAGAAGGTTATTGCTTCATTCTAGTAATTTGTTATGGAAGTGAGGCAACATACTGAGCTCCTATGAGTCTCCATTAATTTCTATGGTGGAAGAAGATGGGCATGTACTGTACCTCATTGACTGCTGGATACACTATTGGCCTTGTCTGCTCAATCTTCCAGAGCCTGTCTTCTC
Organism: Podarcis erhardii; assembly: GCF_964252035.2. Classification (NCBI taxonomy): domain Eukaryota; kingdom Metazoa; phylum Chordata; class Lepidosauria; order Squamata; family Lacertidae; genus Podarcis; species Podarcis erhardii. Next base: position 73,093,086 of record NC_138497.1, on the reverse strand, counting down.
ATGCAAGGGGAAGTCCCTAACTCACTAAGGGTTTGAGATAAATTGGCTACCCTCACTTGGCTTAGCTGGCCAGTCAAAGCCATTTCCTGGGGTGTGCCTGCTGTCACATGCTGACAGCTTCTCAGATCCACAGGTGAGAGTTGAGTGCATGGTGGAGACCCTAGGCAGACAAACTAACCCAGAAGGAGCGCACCGTGTCCCCCACCAGAGGCCCTCCCCCTCCCCTAATGCCCCATACACCCCATTTGTCAAAATACTTCAAGATACATCAGCAAGGAAACAATGTAGTCAATGATAGATGTTCATTTGGAAGTTGTGTATGTGTGCATGCATCTGTGTATTGGTAACTACTATATTGGTAAGTACAATATGCTTTTTAATTATATATGTGAGATTCAGGTCTTCCAGAAGCTATTAGTATGCATATATTTTAAAAGATTAACCTGTACTATTTAAGTAGGGTAAAATATCATTTTAATTCAAATAAAACAATACGAAGTTTCTCTAGGACCCAGTGTTCGTATTAATAGCCCTATTTATTATGTTGTCTGCATTGTCAATCAGCTTGATAAACCTCTGTTTTTTTAAAGTAGGAATGAAAGGTGAAATATATGTATAAGTGCTTTAAATTACAGAATAGAGTTCTGCACCCCACTGACTTATTCTATTGTACAAAATGCTCACACATAGAATCTATTTTAAACCTGTTTTATGGAAAAATAAGCTGCAGTTTGAAGAAGAAAGTTTAATACGATGTTTTGGAAGTTTCTTTTTAACTCCACTTTAACTATAGTCTCGTCAATTGATTCACCAACTACTGTACCCATTCACACACATACCAGACTGGTCATTTACACACTGCTCCACACAATTGTCTGAAGACCACCCAGATGCCCCATTCCTACACCCAGCTTAAGAGGTGACCTTCCTTGCAGTATTTCTGCACCCTAACTTCTCTGCATCCTTTACCAAGAACAGGTGAAAGTTCTAACTACCTCTTTGACTTTGCTTTGTGTATCTATTATATTATTATTATTGAGCATTCCATACCACTACAAAAACTCATGTTATCAATAGTGTGGAGACTTACTGTATTTCTCTGACCTCAGTGGTATCGCAGTCACTTCAGTGGTATTGAAATATCTTAAGAAGTGGTTGACCAGGAAAATGTCAAAGACTTCAGACTGCATTTACCTCAGGTTTTATAATTCTTTTTGTGGTGTCTATGACCTTTTAGAACAACAAAAAATACTAGTGTGCATTCAAAGCAGGGCTTGCCAACCTTTTGGGATCACTGGACACATTTCAAATTTTTCGAAAATTCTGAGAACTCTAGTTACAAAATAGCTTTCATGTAGGGTGGGGTGAGGGGAGCCAGTATGGCATAACACAACATGGCTGCTATAGGAGTCCTGCTAGTTCTGGTTGTGGAGCTCACAAAATATCACCTCCATCCACTGTCTAATAACAAAAGGGAACATTTCCCAATACTCAGAAAATAACAGAAGGCGACTATACTCACCCTCTTTCTCCTTCTCTCACACACAGGCACACACTCACCACACACGTACAGAAGGCAGATACAGTGTGCATCTTTTGTATACACACACTTCACATATACACAGCTGCACATACATCTTTCCCTCTTTCCCTGTCTAATTTGTCACAGACCACACACATAGCTGCCCTTCTCTCTCTCCCCCCCACCTCACATATATCTCTTCCGCTCTCTCACATGAAAACCACACATTCATTCATATATGCCTCTCCCCCTTCCTTCTGCGCTCTCTCTCTCTCTCTCTCTCTCTCTCTCTCTCTCACACACACACACACACACACACACTCTCTACACATCACTACACATGACACAATATGACACAACACACAAAGAGCATCTCCCCTGTTCTTTGCCCAAATGCATCTTTCCCCATCAAACACATACACACAGCCACCTCATCAGGTGAACAAGTGCTTGTTGCCAGGTTCACATGGCTGATGGGCAACAAATAAGCCAGTGGGGGACCAATAGGTGAGTGGGGAAGCCACCCCTGTCACTTCTTCCATCCTCTCCCCAAATGCTTCAAAACCAAACACAGTGCGAGGAGGCAGGCTCTTCTAAGCTCCAGCAATTGCTCTGCACTGTTCGGCATTTAAAGAAAAGTTGTTGTTTTCATAATATTTGGCATCCCACCTTTTCCAAGTTAAGGGAGCCTACTGAGGGTGCAGTGCCAAAAGAGACCCACAGGCTTTAGTTCCAGGAAACTTATCTATATAAAAAAAGAATAGTTTGTTGTGGTACAGTAGACTGGGCTATGCCACAGTGGTGCTTGTTCACCAGCAGTGCCTTACGACAGCAGACCATTTCTGCCCAGGAAACCCCACGTCTTGTAAACAGCACAGGAATGTGGCTGACTGTGATGGTCAGAGTGATAGAAAGATATAGAGCCGCCAAGAGGAAGGGGAGGGGGTTGGCTGCATATATACCAACTTTGTCATTCTCTCAAGACGGATCCCAAAAGGGAACTGCTCTAGGCACCCTGTGAACAGAAGCCAGGAGAAGAGAAACCCCAGCCAGCCCTGGAGGGGCAAGAAGGCAGCTTCTCCTTGCTGTCTGGTGTAATCAGTCACTTATAGTCGCTTTGAACTGTTTGCCCTTGTTTCTATCTTTTTAAGTTATGTATGATATAATCACCTTTTAATTACTAGTTTTAAAATCCCTTACCTGTTTGAAGTCTTATGTGTTCAGTTTATACTGGTCTGTGACTGAAATAAAGTTTGATACTGATACTGGTGTAAACAGCAATGCAAGGAGACAGGCTGCAACCTTGCATCTTCCAGGCAAAAAGTAAGCTAAAAAGTGAGGCAGACATAGAATTGAACTTTTTTTCCCTTTTGGGTTTTCTCTCTTCCTGTTGTGTTGCCTCCCAACTTACTTATTAAAGAGCAAAGGTTGTGCTCTTGCTGGGGACTTGGCAAAAGTTTCTCTTACTATCCACACACTGCGGGACCTCAAAGGTTTGGTTGCCAAAGTAACTTCAGGAATTCCCCTTGGAGTGGACTCCTCCTCTGTACTCTGAGGCTGCTGGCACACCTGCACTTTTACAAATCGATTGTGTCCGAAAGTAAATTATTTTTGAAATAGTTATTTTTTTAAAACCAAGAGTTCTGAATTCCTAAGCATTTGCATGTATGTTTCATGGAGCTTCATATACATTCAAGGTTGAGGGATCACAAAGGATCTAATTTTGCTTACATTATAAACACTGTTTTTGTGGCATTTCCACATATTTTCACTTGAATACACTGCAACCCCTGTAGGCTGACCAATGTGTCAGTCAGATTGCATAGCATGTTGGTGCTGTATTTATGATGAATATCCCTGATAATATTGTTATGAATTTGGAGGGGGGAAGGCTGTATGCCTGCCCCCCCTTTTAATTCCTGGATACAGCACAGATTCATTTCATGGAAAAGTATTGGCTCTTTAAGTATGGGTCATTAAGGTAACAAAGGAAGTGGCACTGTGCCAGATAGTGTATGGGTGCCCCCCCCCCCACAACTTGCTGGTAGTTAGAAAGTCAAAGGCCAGAGTTGATAGCTGAGTGTGTGCAAGGCAGCAGGCTGGGAAGGTAGAGGCAGTGTTATGCCTGATTTGTGTTGGAATCCAAGGCTGTGGCTATGGAAAAAGCGATACCCTATTGTGGTGCTGATGCTGTGAGGCCCTCCATCGTAGCTCAGTTTGTGTGTGTGTGTGTGTGTGTGTGTGTGTATGTGTATATATATATATATATATATATATATATATATATATATATATATATGTAAATCAACAATATATCCTAAAGACATCACAGTCTCCACTGTCCCTCATTCCAAATAAAACAAAGCCCTGGGTAAGTGCCTGGAACCCCTGGAATTTTTCACTGCTCAGATGGGGGGGGGCTGCAATAATATCTTAAGCTTCTTATGTCTCCTTCAGATAAACTACAAAAACATCTTATGTATGTGTATTTTTTCCAAATATTTGAGGGGGAAAATAATTTTTAAAACCTTAGAACCCCTCTCCCTGCAGTAACCTACTTCCATCTACTGTACAATCCTATGCATGTTCATGTTTTCAATGAGGTGTCCACCATAGTAAGTGTGCTTAAGATTGTAGCCTAATCCTAGACATGTCTGCTCTGATTTAAGTCCCGTGGAGTTCAATGGGACTTCCACCCAAGTAAATGGGTGTAGGATTGAAATTTAAGGTGATAATCCTACACATACTTAACTGGGAGTAAATCCTGTTGAACTCAGTTGGACTTCTGAACAGACATGCATCAGATTGTGTTAATCTTAGTTTATTAGCTGAAGATATGCATCTTTAGATAATTGTGTAACCATAGCATAATTCTCAGAGTGTTTAATTCTGCCCAGTATTTCAAAGGATCCAAAATATATACAAATAAATGGCAAAATTTTGTTATTGGGGTAGCCTCTTTATGTTCTTAAATTAGCCTTTGCTTTGTATAAATTTGATAAAAGATTTTGACTCTTTCTTCTTTTGTATATGTAGGCACAAAGGCAGTTCTTATAGTGTCTCTGTTGAAGGTGATTGTTTAGTTTATTAACCTCCATTCCCTTTTTCAGTTATTACAGATATATGAATAGAAGCTGTGACCAAACTATACGCCCCACGTTTATTAATATTTCCATTCAATGCACTGAATGGAAGTCGAAGGAAGCAGTCTACAATGGAGAAAAAGGAGAAATTTCTGTAATGAACATGAAAGGCATTATTTATCAGTTAATTTGCATGCAATTATTTGTTGTCTGATACTACACAAAGACTAGATGCAGGAATGGCACCCTGCTACCAGGCTTCTTCATGTTAATCTTTGAACCTCATGGGAAGAAGTACTAACTTTCCCGTATGTCTCACAATGTCCTTCCTCTATTCATTCATCTGCTCTTCCTGTATCATTCTCCTTTTAAAAACACTTTTAGACTAATTCTGTGCATCTCTGTTAACTATGGTCACCAACAAGGGAGAGGGGAAATGGAATTTTGTAGCTGGCCCCCTGAACAGAAACCAACACATACACTGCAAGTACAAACATCTCATATATCTCTGTAACATCCGATGTGGAACTATTTCATATTCCCCATCATGTGCAGTTATGAGTGGCTTGTGCTTCCTGTTCTGCCTGTATTGCTTATGATCAAAGTGACTCTAGGCATACTGTTCACATCATGTCCCTCATAGTACTCTGAAAATTTTTTATTTGCCTTTGTAACTCAGTGCCAGAACTCACCATGAACGCCTCCTTTTCTCTTATAATGACAATGGCACCCACCTGAGAGGTGCCAGAACTGAGTTCCGCTGAGTTCCAGCTGATATGTAGTAATGACAAGTGGGGTCCTATCAGGGCCAGATTTTGGTTTGATGAGGCCCTACACTACTGGAGGTAATGGGGCCCTTTATATTTCCAGCTGTCCTTTGTCAACAACAAATTATGGTAATTTATGGATCTAATAGGTATCTAAAGCCAGTTGCACATATCAAAATATGTATTTTATCAAAGTAATTGTTGAACTGAAATACAATTAAGAAGAAGTATATTAATAGTGAAATACAATTAAGAAAAAGTATATTTTGGGGGGGGGCCCAAGAGAGTGGGGCCCTAAGCTATAGCTTGTTTAGCTTATACATAAATCCGGCACTGGGTCCTATAGCAAAATGTTTCAGTGTTGAGTGCTTCTTTTCAGGTACTAGCTAGCCACACAATTCCATTCCCTCCCTAGGGTTTCCTTCACCACAGTAGTAAGTCAGCATTCAGCACCTATAAGCAGGCTCAGTTCTCATTAGCCTGTTTGAGTGTTTGCCATTGCCTCTTCCCACATTTTGGTTTTTCTCCCAACCACATTGATGTCTATGGGCTGCTCTCTTTTCTAACCTTGGGGACATTTTTTTTAAAAAAATAATATTTACTAAGAGTTTAAAGATTACAAAAAGAAAGAAAAAGAATTAAACAAATCAACATAATAAAATACAAAAACAGAAACAAAAACACTACATAAAACATTGAATTAACAAAACAAAAACAATTAAAAACACTTCCAATATTTTCAATCTTAACTTTCATTCACTTGTTTCACTGACTTCCTCACGCCTCCCTTTTTGTATTCCACTTCAATTAACTGTTTCAGCAATTCCTTTCCATCTTCATCTATTTTCTGTCCTGTAATTAATCTTAACATATTCTAACCTTGTTTTTTCCCTTTAATACATTAACAATCTACCTGTACCTAGTTCCTTATAACATTTCTGCCAAAGCCATATAACTTCATTCCACCATTTTTCTATAGCTCATTAATTTTACAATATTTCTGTAAATAATCTTTAAATTTTTTCCAATCTTCTTCCACCGACTCTTCTCCCTGGTCTCGGATTCTGCCGGTCATTTCCGCCAATTCCATATAGTCCATCAACTTCATCTGCCATTCTTCCCGGGTGGGTAAATCTTGTGTCTTCCAATACTTCGCGATGAGTATTCTTGCTGCTGTTGTTGCATACATAAAGAAAGTTCTGTCCTTCTTTGGCACCAACTGGCCGACCATGCCCAGGAGAAAGGCCTCTGGTTTCTTCAGAAAGGTATATTTAAATACCTTTTTCATTTCATTGTAAATCATCTTCCAGAATGTCTTAATCCTTGGGCATGTCCACCAAATAACCTTGGGGACATTTTAAAACAGTGTGGAGTACAAAATGATCTATCCAGATAATGAGATGTTTCTTTCTATCCCTTTTTATGTCTCTGTGTTGTTTCCTCCCTTTCCAGCCACTCCACTCCATCTCCCCCTCCTGCCCACTTTTTTGTTTTTCACTCAGTTTCTCAAAATTCTTGGTTTTCATTGGGCTCTTTTCTGCTTATGTCCTCTTAAAGTTTTTTTTTTTTTAATAACTTCTGCAGTCCTTGGGTTACTCTGAGTCTGCTGACTGTTCTCTCTTGTGTGCAGTGTTGGGTGTACAAGCACAAGCAAGGAAATTTTTGAATTGGTATTAAAAAGAATATTTATTTTTATATATTAAGGATATTTCCAACCCACCCTTTAACACAATGGATCCCAGGATGGAGCACATTACATGATTATAAAACACAATCCAAAATGTGATGAAAATACATTACTGCTGAAAAGCTATCCTTATGGTTGCCTATAATTAAAAATATATAACAGAGTGAGCTCTGCAAGAGAGGATAAAATTAATTTAAAAATGGTTTCTTCAGCTATGTTTGAAGCAAGAGAAAGAACAAGCAAGTGATAGGTCCTCTGGGTGGAGAAGACGGAGAAATGTTATTAGGCGACAGAGAGAAGGGGAACTGCTCAACATATACTTTGGAAGACATTCTACATTTGTAGGGCAGCCACTAAGAATACTTCATTAGGCATTTTTCTGTTCATGTTTGGTGCTGTTAATATTTATAACTAGGAAGTGTTCTATAGGACAAAAATATTGTCTTGTATTATCCCTGTGGAACAATAGGGAGACACTACAGAGGCCACTAAAGATAGCTTATACGGTACAGCACTACATTCTACAATTTCACTACTTGTTGTTGTTGTTTAGTCGTTTAGTCGTGTCCAACTCTTCGTGACCCCATGGACCAGAGCACGCCAGGCACTTCTGTGTTCCACTGCCTCCTGCAGTTTAGTCAAACTCATGCTGATAGCTTTGAGAACACTATCCAACCATCTCGTCCTCTGTCGTCCCCTTCTCCTTGTGCCCTCCATCTTTCCCAACATCAGGGTCTTTTCCAGGGAGTCTTCTCTTCTCATGAGGTGGCCAAAGTATTGGAGCCTCAGCTTCAGCATCTGTCCTTCCAGTGAGCACTCAGGGCTGATTTCCTTCAGAATGGATAGGTTTGATCTTCTTGCAGTCCATGGGACTCTCAAGAGTCTCCTCCAGCACCATAATTCAAAAGCATCAATTCTTCGGTGATCATCCTTCTTTATGGTCCCGCTCTCACTTCCATACTACTCATTTCACTACTACCACCTCGTAATTCCTCATTCTTGTACTACATTGAACAGTTTCATTACTGCTAGTTTTCACAATGATTCCATATGATCAGTGGACTACAATTTCATTTTCTGTTCTCTAGACAAATATTCTAAATATGCTGTTTACAGAGAGAAAACTAAATAAATTAATAGGAAAGGACTAGAGATTAAACCTTGAAGGTTATGTAACTGAATAATATATCATTACAGTCTTCTCTTTCTTAAAGTTACCACCTGAGGTTAAAAAACACTACTGATTCAAAATGTCAATACCAATATAAGAAGCTATTACCTCTGTGCGGGTGCAAACAGCATTTTAATGGACGTGTTAAGGTTCCAGAATCAATATTGGCAAGTAATTATCTGTGGCAGGATGAGTAGCATTCAGTGTGTTGTTTTTTGTTTTTGAAAGTTCGGAATTGCTTACACACCAGATCCTGAACTGTATTATAACTTTAAAAATCCATTTCTTTTGCACTTCTGAAGATATATTCCAACAACAATGACAAAAACCCTTAAGGGAGATCCACAAGAAGGCCCGATGTTTGTATCCGCATGCATAAGTAAATCCAGAGGACATACAAGCCCCTAGAACTAGGAGAACTACAGGAGTGAAAAGGGCCTCAACATGTGAGTCAGTGATAAGTAGTGGGGGAGCATGGGCATGGCTAGGATTTTTGTTATGGGGGCAGGCCTTTTGTTTTGGGGGGAGCAGAACCTCAGTTAGCTATGCATTTTTTTATTGATGGGGGGGGGGCAGCTGCCCTTCCATGTCCCTCCTTGGCTACACCCATGGAGGGAAGAGCAATGGAAGCAGAAAGTGAATGGGTCAATTGTAGGGAAGGTGAAGAAAATACTACAGGGTGTCATTGTTTTAATTAGGAGATTTAAAGGCTAAGGCCTGAGCCAGTTGCGACATTATGAATTCAGGGTATGCTCATGAAACAATATAAGGTCAAGGTTTTAGACTTGAAGTTACTCCAAAGACAACAATATAATTACTGCATATTTTAAATTTATAGTAAGGAGAAGAACAGCCATCATCTGAACTTGGTTGTATACTGCTGGTACTCTGAACTAAGAATTAATTGTAGAAGCTGAAATAATTGGAACGGTTCATTTTTAAGCACCAACACATACTGTATAGGCAATATTGAAGTAAATGAGAGCCGGTACAGACTGAAGCAATAAAAGCTTTGCACAGGTTGGACAAGTGATTTAGGATATGTCTACAGAGAGCTTCCATATTTAAAGGAATTTCCTTAATCTTTGAAGTATTGAAATGACAGTCATGATTTTATACACACAGATGGAGGGCCTGTATTTTGCAAAAAATACACTTGGGGGTTGTGTACAGTGTTTCTCTGTTTCTACCCAGGCTGTACAGATTAACCTTCAGGAACAGCTTTGTATTTCTTTTCATTTTGTTAAAAAGGAAGAAATATTGAGGAGTTTTCTTTTGACAATAACAAACAGGAACACAATTGCTGGAAAAAGTAGAGATTTGCCCTGCTACTTTCTACAATATCACTGTTCTATTGACATAAAATAGAATTTCAGTAACTAGAAATATGCTGTGGATTGAGATGCACTATTTATTTTAAGTAGGTACACACTGCATTGTTACATGTCTACCAAAATAGTATTAGCTAAAAATGCAACAAGTCTTATATTTAGAATTTCCCCTACAGTAATTGCCAATCTCAAAACATCAAACAATTATGATCACATCTCTGATTGGTTCTTTAATGTAGTTCAGGGCTGCAGAAAATATTACAATCCCCACAGTTGACAATCTCCACTGACGTGTGATTTAGCCTGTGCAGCAATGAAAGGAACAAAGTTATCTTCGCTTTGCTTGCTGATCCACTCCAACAACTCTGATTTTGTCTTCTTCCATGCCCTGCTGGTTTCTCTGTAGATTGCATTTTTCAGCAGGAATAGAAGAGAAACAATTTTACAGAAAGGAAGGAGTAAGACACTGTATCCTGGGTAGACCATGTGCAGAGCTGGGTCAAATTACATAGAGCGAAGAGACATGTATCCTCTTGTATGTTTGTTAGGAGTTTATGTCTGACAGCATTCAAAGGAAAACAGAACAAGCGAAACAAAGTTTGCTACCAGACTGCCAGTATTCTGCAAGCAGGATTCAGCTGCACACCAGAAATTTAGTTTGTACAATAAAAGTGAATTGAATGCTTTACTGCAACAAAGCAAGGTTTTAAACACTGACATTTTTTGTTTAGGAAAGTGATGGGGAAATGCACCAAAAAGTGTGTGATAAATGATTGATTAATGGGAATACATAAAACTTCTGCACAAGATATCAGAATGAATGCTCATTGTTGTATAACCTCTCTGTAATAAATCAGAATAAATGCTCAAAATATACCACACATTGCATAACATCCAAGTATGCTTTGTGCAAGCAAATTAGGATAAATGCTTGATAAAATGGGTTGTCTGGAGGAGCCCAAATTCTGTCCTTTTATTTCCACTGATGATACAAGAGTACAAATTGTATTAAAATGAGGGTCCATTGTTTCCATACAAATCAATTTGCAGGGTAACATGAGTTGCATATTCATATTTTTGGAAGGAAATTCAACTTGAAATTTGGCCTATGGGTAATATCCAACTACCAGTAAGTCATACCCACTGAAATTAATGGAGTTCAGTACTGAAGTTCATTGATTTTAATAGGTCTGCTCTCAATATAACTACCACTGAATATCACCACAGAAATTCTATTCATGTATAGGCAGCATTCTCACATGTCAAACTTTATCATTGATTAGTTAAAAACATGGAATGTAGAAAAAGCAAGTGTCTTTGAAACTTCTTCACGTGTTAAATTGCTGTTACAATAGCCTGTTGTATTAATTACTAGATAAACTGGGCCCCAAATTTATCCTCATGATAGTTGCATATGGTGGTAGTTCTGGTGTGGTGGTCAAAGAGCTGTGAGAAGAAGCTAGTTTTGGTGGCAGCACCATTAACAAAGTACAGTTCCCAAGATTCTTTGGGGGAAAGTGATGTAAGATTGCTTTTAATGTATGGTGTGGATGATCTATTGAGGGCAGCTTAATTTCTGCCATGTGTCAAGGGTGGCAAAGTATCCCACAAAGCCTAACAGTGCAGACACTGAAAAGTATCCTATGTGTTCTTGCCTATGCAGTTAAAACACTTAGCTGAGCCACCACAGTTAGATACAGTAGGAGGGTTTCATTTAGAGACGTGTGTGTGACTTTTATTATATTTACACTTTAATTAAAAAATAATTCAGGAAAAGTTTGTGTTTAGGAAGCGAAAAAGATCCAGATCTTGAGTCAGGAAAAAAGTTCACAAATTGGCGGGAAAGAAGTAGCCTTGCTCATGTGTTGTGAAAAATGCGGCGTTATTTCAACAGTTGGAGCATTCAGACGCCTTCACAACAAGGAGTTAATATCTGTATCTCTGGAGCTCTGATTGTCTGAAATTGGAAGTGCGACTGGGAAGTTCAGGTAGTATATTCTTCATTTCTATTTATTCACCTACAGCCCCAAGCGTTGCTGTTTAAGGGTGGCACCTATTAAGTCCTAAACAAGGAACAGCGGACTTTAGCTGGGCTCACACAACCTGTTGCCCGGACTGCTATTATGGGATACAAAACCACAGGCTTGTTCGAAATAAAGATATACTCTGGTTTCACCTCAGATCGTATAAATCTTTCGCCTTTTACGAAATAAAGAGTTCCCTCTCTTCCTCTCCTCCTGTTTCCAAACACGGGGCAACGAGCCGCCTGCCCAATCTGCCCGCTGGGCTTAACTGAAAGGGTGGGGGACACACACAGATACACACAGAGCGCTCTTCCCCACCCAGACGCGGGAGGCGAGCCACCTTGTGTTGCGTTGCGCCGCGTTGTGCGTTGCGCGCCTGCCCGCGCGCCTCCCGCTCTCCGCTGCCGGCCGGTGGCGCTGCTGAGCAGAGCCGGGCACTTGCGGCGGGCGCCTGCCTGCCTGCCTGGCCCTCCCGCTCCCTTGCCCCCCCTCCGCCCCCCTCCGGCAGGCGGGCGGGCTGTGCGCGCGGCGAACATGGCGGCGGCGGCGGCGGCCGAGGCGGTGGGGCGGGACACTCTACCTGAGCACTGGTCCTATGGCGTCTGTGGAGACGGCCGCGTCTTCTTCATCGAGTAAGGCGCCGGGCGGCGGGAAAAGGAGGTGGCGGTGCGTGGGTGGGGGCGGGGGCCGGTAGCGTTGCCGCTTATTGCGCTCCTTTCTTTCCTCTCCCCCCCCCCTTCACGACGGGCTCTAGTACTAACAGGTGCATGTTTGCCGCTTCTCCCTCCTTAGCGACCTGACCCGCTCAACTACTTGGCTGCATCCTCGCACCGGGGAGCCCGTCAACTCAGGCCACATGATCCGCTCAGGTGGGTGCCCTAAACTCCCCCTCGCCCTCCCCAACTACACTTTCCCGCTAGGGCACTTGTGGTGTGGTGGGGGCGGGAAAGAAGCGGGGCGGGAAAGGGAGGCGGAATGGGACTTTTCTGCTCCCCCCCCCTTCGCCCCGCGCTCTTGTTTGCCTCTCTCTCTCTCTCTCTCTCTCTCTCTCTCACGGGGGGTGGCGGAGGGGGGGGGGAGGATAACGACCTTTGTGTGACTGGGATTTACGCTCGCCTATCTCCAGGGCACTGAGATCTCGCTTCCCTCGTCTTTCTCTCACTGCCACTTTCTCTCTCTCTCTCTTTCTCCCCCCTCCTGCTTTTGTTCTTTTTTTTAGATCTTCCCCGTGGATGGGAGGAGGGATTCTCGGAAGAAGGAGCCAGTTACTTTATTGAGTGAGTATTTCCCACTCTCGAGATATACTCGCTTACTTAACCCGTGGTGTGTGTGTGTGTGTGTGTGAGAGAGAGAGAAAAAGAATTAACCTTCCGTATCAGAAAATGGGATATATTCTTGTCCCCCCCACTTTGTTTTTCCCCTCCCCCTGGAATTAACATCACCTTATTTTGGGTCCCGTATAAATGAAGTAAAGGTGACGTTTGTATCGTGTGTGTGTGAGAGAGCATGAATTCTGATACGCTCTGCTGTGTTTTTGTTTTTTTTTTAAATCACTGGTTATAATAGTGCTTTATATTGCCGTACTTTGGTGTTCTCTTGACACTTCCGTTGTCTGGCAAGAGCAACAGGCTTTTACCTTTGTAGCTTGTTTATATTGCTTCTGGATTTCGTGCCGTAGTGAACGGTTGACTGAATGTCAGCCAAAGTTGGCTGAATGTGTTACTAACACACTGGCTGGAACCTGTTGCCTGCTGCTGAATTGAAGTGTAGCAATGAGGTTGTTTATAAGGCAGGCTAGCAGTGTTCAGTACTGTATGTGAAAGATTGTCACGTTTTTCTGCAAAAAAGAAGTTTAGATCAAATTAATGGTCACAGATCTGTTGAAGCATGGAATGGGTCATCTTATATATCACATGTTACATATTGAAAATACAAACAGCACTGCAAAAAACAGAGAGAACATCATTTATAAAACACTGGTGGTGAATTAAAAATGATTTAATTTGAACAGTAGTCTCTTTTGGATTATAGTCTTTAATGTTCTTAATTTTTCTGTTGCAAAAGGGGAGGCTGTTGTCTTAACATGGGGCAACATTTTGCAAGATAGATTTTTCTTATTTGTGCCTTTTGATTATTCCATTGCTACTGCTGTATTTGAATAAAAGAGGAATGTTGCTATAGATCAGTAATAAGTAATGCCTAATCTGATACTATACAGGATTGGATCTGTGGAATTCTCTTGGTTGATGAACCTTTGATGAACACTGACATCTGATATTTTAGGATCCACCCTGTTCTTGTGATTGTAATGTGTTTTAAACAGGTTTTACTGTTGTATCTTAAATTATTGTGACCCATTTTGGAATGAAGGATGAGTAATAAATAAAAGTAATAAATTTATATATATTGCAAGAGAGTAGAAAGATAGATTTTTGCATGACTAAAATACTAGAAAAGTTGTCTTACAATATTACTTGTAGGAAATAATTCTTGCCTGAGCACTTAGTTTATTGTGGTTGGAATGTCACCACAAGAAAACTGCATTCACTTTGAACAGTATAGGTGGTGCAGAATTACAATGGCTTTGTGCACCTGTTCAGTATGTACTACTTAAAAGACGTGATCATATTCCCAGGAGCTGTAAAAGAAGATAGTCTGGGGACATTTTAAGAATACATTGATGCCCAAAACAATGGAAGCTGTTTTAGAATGCAGTGTAAATGGAATTTTGGGGGTGTTGAAGGAATCTGGGGTGTTGAAGGAATACCAAGAGTATGGACAATTTTTTAAAACTGGCTGCCATTTCCCCACCTCCTTAGCATATTCCATTCAGATATTACATACATATGGTCTGTTGTTGTGCAGGAAGGAACATGGTAAATTGAAGAGTTTGATGTGGATGGACTAAAGGGAGGATGGGTGGTATTGGTAAATAATACGAGTTACCACCAAATGTAAAGGCTTTACATGATATATACTTCTATTTTTTTCAGATTGCACTTAGATTGAACAATTTCTAGTTTTTTTATAAAAAAACCTGCCAGACAAAGTAAACATGGCAGAACATTTTTAATGGACTATGTGTCACATGCAGAACCAATTACAGAAATAACGAAAATACATCAAATAATTTTAAATCTAGCTTTATTTCTGGAAGGCCAGCTGTGGTAAAGAGTTACTTTTACAAACTTCAGCTGGTTTGCTAGTTATACCCTTTCCAGGGGAATAAAGAGTTTGAAAGAATACATACTAATTTCTTGTTTAGACTACTGCAGTGTGATCTATATGGAGCAGTCTTTGAAATGTGACTGCCCAACTGAGTAATCGGGAAAGCGGTTGCCCAGTTATGAATCAGTAATACAAAATTTAGATAACACGTTGCACCTGAAGTAAGCGACAGTGACTATCAGTTTCCCAATGAAAATCCTTGTCATTACATATTTTACATGGCTGTTTATTTGTATATATTTCACAATTATATATATGGATGTTTTATGATCGCCTATACTTGTAATGCCTAATATGCCTAATAAAGGTTTGGCAAAGTAGACTGTCATTTTCAAGATGCAATTCAAAGACCTGGTTTGCATGTCACATTAAGCCACAGGGATGATGGGAGTTGTAGTTCAGCAAGAATCGGCATGGTTTGTACAAAGGTATATCCTGTCTTACCAACTTTTTAGAACAGGGGTGGGGAAGCTTCTTCAGCTCAATGACTGCATTTCCTTCTGGGCAAAATACCAAAGTCTACATACTGGTGGTGGGCAGAGCCAGAGGCAGAAGTGTGCAGAGCAGCAAATGTAAATGTAACCTTTGTACAGTAGTTTAGTTTCTACACACATTTGCACACCACCCCTCTGTATCCAGAGAAGCAAGAGGCATTATCATAGTTCAGAAACACGTTCCAAAAGGCAAAGCATCCAGAGTGTGAAAGAGGAATAGTGAGGCGTTTGGCCTAGGGAGAGAGGGTATGTTTCTGTGGGAGAGTTCTGAGGGTCAGGTGGTGTCCTGGAGGGCTGTATTCATCTCCTGGGTCTGAGGTTCCTCACCTATGTTTTAGAGTTTGCTGAGAAACGTCAAGAAATATGTGGATAGGGATGATATGGTAGACACTGTATACTTAGAATCATAGCACTGTAGAGTTGGAAGGGACCCTGAGGATCATCTAGTCCTGCAATGCAGGAATCCCAACTAAAGCATCCATAACTGAAGGCCATCCAGCCTCTGCTTCAAAACCTTCAGTGAAGTAGAGAGTCTGTTCCACTGTTGAATAGCTCTTACCATCAGAAAGTTCTTTCTGAAGTTTAGTCAGAATAATAAAAAATACTGGCATGCCACTGCTATCCTTTTTCAGCTGGCTCCCAAATTGTGGGACCAGAATCCTGACAGAGGAGTGAATAGCTGGTAGGAAACAAATGATCTCCTTCTTGAACTTTGTACAATTTTCTCTGTATTTTTTTAACTGGACTTTAAGGCACTCCTTTCCCCCCTTTATTGTTTGCCCACCTATATCACATGAGACTCACTGTCACCTTTTTGTATGAAAAAGGAATTTTGTTTGCCCCAATGTACATCACTTTACACTTGCTTGCATTTAATTGCATTTGCCATTTCACTACCCATTCTCTCAGTTTGAGATATCCTTTTAGAGTCCCTTTTTGTTTTAACCACTTTGACCAATTTGTTACTGGCAAACTTGGTTATCTTATTGCTCAGCCCTAACTATAGATCATTTATGAACAAGTTAAAAAGCATAGGTGCCAATACTGATCCTTTGGGGACTCTACTTTGTTCATCCCTTCAGAGAACTATCTAGTTATTCCTATTATCTGCTTCCCCTTTCTTAACCAGTTACCACTCCATAAGCGGACATCTCCTCTGATGACATGAATGCTAAGTTTACTCAAGAGTCCTTTGTGACAGACTTAATCAAAAGGTTTTTGAAAATTATAGATTCAGTATTTAATATATGTAATAAATTCAGCATTCCAGTGTTCACTGATTTTTAATTTTTTTTTTTGTCCTGGCAAAGATCAGTACAGTGACATGGTGGGGATTATTGGAAAGTGATGAATAATGACTGGAGGCCATGAGCCTGGAACATGTAGTCATGCAAGACATTGAAGCACTGCTCTCTGAATACTGGAACTTGTATAGATGCTCTCGCAACATTTTCAAACATCTTTCAACAACTGTAACAGTTAGAGCTCTATTTTTAATAACTGTGCTTTCTAGGATTCTGTGTAATTTATTAAATTTGCAAAATTTCCTGCAAAATTCCCTGTGTATTGAAAACTTTCAGCTAAAAAACACACACAAAAAACCCTCATTGTTTGAGTTCTCTGTGATGGCACACCTCTCTTTTATTACACACTGCAGCAGGGGTGGGTAACCTGTGGACCTCCAGATGCTGCTGAATCCCAACTTGCATTTCCTCTGACAATTGGCCATGCTGCCTACAGAGCTCATGAGAGTTGGAGCCCAACTACACCTGGAGGGCTGCAGGTTTCCCATCTCTGCTCTGCTGAATAGCTGAATGCAAGCTATTTTTGAATGGCTCCTCTTTTTTAATCTTTCTTACCTTATAATCTATTCAGTTTTCTAATCTTATTGCTATATTCCAGATTTTACATTTGAAGTCTAAAAAGCTTGTCATTTAAAAATTAAGATTTATTTCTTATTATTACTCAACCATGATTTAAAGTGTTGAACAGGCTCCCACAAGAGGTGGTGGACTTGGTGGTGGAACCTTGGAGGTTTTAACAGATTGGATGGCCACCTGCCATATAAGATCTAGTTGAGATTCCTGCATTGCAGGGGGTTGGAATAGATGACCCTCAAGGGTCCCTCCCTTCCAACGATTCTGTGATGTTATGAATTAATAAAGCAACTTGTTAAAACTTCCTTCCAACATATCTTGCTCTTTATCTCTGTTCAGATGTGAAAATATGTGATTTGTTCTGATGCCTTCTTTTTGAATCTACTTTAGGAACTTTCTAAGCACTGCTAAGAAACTGTGGTGTTAAGTGGTAACTTAATTGTAGAAATAAAGAGGGGCAGATTCAATTAACAACAACAACAACAACAACAACAACAACAACAACAACAACAACAACAACAACAACAACATTTATACCTCGCCCATGTAGCAGAAGCTCATACAAGGACTTCCGTCAGCACAGTGGGACGTAGCCTTCTCTCCTTTCCCCATTGGCTCATGGTGGGGGGAATTGGGAGGGCAGGGGATTTCATTCTATCTGGGAAGCTGAAATGCTTGCACAGACAGATCAATTGCCATAGCATTACACTCAGTGTAAAAAAGAGATGCCAGAGCTCACCAGGAACTTCTCCTTTGTTCTCTTAGAATGGCAATGACACCCACTTGAGAGGTGCCAGATTACACTGGATTCCTCCCACAATTTGGGGAAAATATTTTTTTTGTTTTTATTGTATATATCTGCCACATATCAAACTGGGTTTTATATTTATTTTAGAGTAGATTGGTTATTGGTGGCATGCAGATAATATTTCTAAGAATTCAGATACAACACAAGTTTCAAAGTAAACATCAAACAATTTATTACTAACACTCTTGTACAAGATGAAGAAAATGTTGTTTTTATATCAGGGAAGGGGTGTAGCTTAGTTGTAGAGCATCTCCTTTGTATGGCAAAGGTCTCTGGTTCAATCTGCAACATCTCCATGTAGGTCTGGGAGATAACCCTGTCTGAAGTCCTGGAAATGGAGATTTGCGGTAGAATTCCAAACATGTGATACATAAGTTTAGGCTTAATAAAAAATTTGTAAACTGATTTAACAACATAAAATGTCTATCAGCAGGGTCTATGACCAAGCCCTGGGAGATGTTACTCTGACACAGGTTTGCCCACCTGGGTACTCAGTCCAGCACCAGTGCAGGTAGGAGGTGTTTTTCCCATAGCATATAGGGATTCTGTTGCCCTCAACAGAAGGTCCTCCTACTCCAGGACAGGATTCAAGGGCTTGTATCTGTTGTTGGGTCACAGAGACAGTAACCACCTATAGATCTGCTTTGACTATTTAGTCTTTTTCAAATGTCTCAATTAGTTCCAAGGAATTGCCAGTATTTGCAGAGTACTTTGTTCTGTCCGTGGCAACACCAGTACATGATCAGTAAGTAGGCTACAGGTGTGATGTCAGCACACGTAGCACCTTTTCAAGAAGCTCCCATTAGTCTGACAGTGGCGTGAACAGGCTGTGTCGAGTTCTATGCCGGGATGCACATGTTCTCATGAACTGATACAAACAGGTGTTTGTTGGAGTCCTTCCTCGTCAGAATCTCATCTTTTCAGCATAGCGCACTGTAGTAAGTTGAAAGAGTGAAATTCTGTGAGGGAAAAGTTGGTGCCTTTGCTATCAAGTTTCCTTTAATTTTTACAAGCAATTCATCTTTAATAAAGCAAAAGTACAGACTCATAATCTTAGTATTTAAAATGTTTGCAACTAGACTGATGATCAAGTGAAGGTTAATAAATATGGAACTGTAGGAAACAGCTTCCAGTTTGTGGAATCTAAAATGCTAAGTAGCCTTGAGATTCAAGCCTTTGAAATGTTTCACTATGTTCAGAAGATCTAACTATGTTGGGTTGTAAGTTTTCATTGCTCAGACATAATTACTGGCTGAAATACTAATATTCATAAGAAATACACTACCAAGTGTTGATGTCCCAGACCATTTCTAGTTGGGTGTGACTAGTGATGCCAGAATGTGAATAAAAAGGTAAAGGTAAAGGACCCCTGACAGTTTGGTCCAGTCCCGAACAACTCTGGGGTTGCGGCACTCATCTCGCTTTACTGGCCAAGGGAGCCAACGTTTGTCCGCAGACAGTTTTCCCCGGTCATGTGGCCAGCATGACTAAGCCACTTCTGACGAAACCAGAGCAGCGCATGGAAACGCCGTTTACCTTCCCTCTGCAGCGGTACCTATTTATCTACTTGCACTTCATGCTTTTGAACTGCTAGGTTGGCAGGACCTGAGACCAAACAACAGGGGTTCACCCCATCGTGGGGATTCGAACCGCCGACCTTCTGATCAGCAAGCCCAAGGTTCAGTGGTTTACACCACAGCGCCACCCATGTCCCAAGAATGCGAATAGGGGTGCGCATTTTCTTTGAAAGCAATGTAGTGCAGATTAAGAATACTGGCATTTGTATGTGCCCCTGTCTGCTCATGTGCCTAAAATCTACAGTTCTTTAGAGGAGGTAAGTGCATGGAAGGATGCCTTCTCTGAGAAGGCTGTGAATGCACATTAGAAGCGTGAACCAATATTAAAGTAACTACAGATAATCTGTTGGATTCATATTTGTGATTTAATACAAATAAGCACTTCTGGTATCCAAGCAGCATGAATTAGAAAATTTTGTACTATCATTTCTGACTAAAATAAAATGTGTTGGAAAGAGCTAGTGGCTAGAAGGGTTGAGCTTTCAATGCTTCTCTATCTCAATCACTAGCCATTTGTGAAACAGCTTTGTAGTTTCTGGATAAATGCTTTCCATTTTGCATACGAAGGCATTATTATGTTAGTGAATGATTGTAATTGTATTACCAGATAAATACAGTTGATATTGCAGATTTTCACATATACAGTGGTACCTCAGGTTACAGATGCTTCAGGTTACAGACTCTGCTAACCCAGAAATAGTACCTCGGGTTAAGAACTTTGCTTCAGGATGAGAACAGAAATCGGGCGGCGGCAGCAGGAGGCCCCATTAGCTAAAGTGGTACCTCAGGTTAAGAACAGACCTCCAGAACGAATTAAGTTCTTAACCCAAGGTACCACTGTACTTGGAAATAGAGCTGATTTCATGAGGAGATGGTATGGGTTGATAGCTGGAATGAGAGAGTTGAAAAACAGTGCTGGTAAAACCAGAAGCATAGTATCTTTTATAATATACCTACTTCCTACCTTTGTGAATGTCAACCTTTGTGAAAAATTTATACAATTTCTCAAAATAAGAACTTTTGATGCTTTGTGTGTGCAGCGTTTGCAAGAACTAAGATTTTATATATTTCACACTTCAAATGAAACATTTATCAATTATTATTGTGTTAGAGCCTCAACCTGCTGATCTAAGGCAAATACTGATTCTTTCAGAATATAACATAAGACGTAATGTAATGTGTTATAACAATGAATAATGTTTAAACCATGTGCACATTTTAGTAAAAAAATGAAATATTATGTGACAAGAAAGCCACAGATATAGAATGCTTTTCAAGTAGCTACTTTATTGTATCTTCATATTTAAAATGTGTGGGTTAAAAGTTTTCTGCTGATGATTATCATTGTTAACTGTTCTGTAGCTTTTAAACTTTCTTGTTTTAATGTTTATGGAAACTTCTGCTTTAAAGTAATAGTGGTAAGTTCTTCTTGATAACAGACACAGTGCATGTCATCTTAAGGCCATTTTGAGCACTTATTTTGCTGCCTCTTCTCCCACTCCTATTTTCTTGTATGAACACTACTTATTGAACAAATTTTAGTGGGGAAGAAATTGTCACTTGCAGCTTCTCTTTGAGTCTATTTCAGGTGCAAGCTTGCTTAAGTTTGTGGAGAAGACTGATCTGAATAGTAAATCTACTTCTCTACTTCCATTTCTCATCCTCTCATTTTCCTAGGTTTCCTTCTGTCTCCATAGCACAGCAGCTTCATGGTACATCAAAGGCACTGGTGCTGACTATATTTGCCAATTAAGGCATCATAGTTAGGACAAACTCACTTCAAACCATGGTTTCTGGATTGCCAATTGATTGAAAACCAAAATCTGTTAATTCAGGCATCATGTCAATTCATAGTTAGGCAATGGTTTGAGATAAATTTGTAACTACTGTAAGTCTATAAAGTGCAGTGTATATATTTTTAAAAAAATCTGTCCAATCTTTTCTATCTTTTCCAAAACCAGGAAACAATTGCCAGTGCTATGGATGACTTCATAAATGCTTCTTGTTTAAGAGCTGCTAGATATGAACTACAGATACATTCCAGTTTTTCTGTAGCTGCAAATTAGTAATTGGAAGCAATATATTTGTAGTGGTCAGAGAATCCTGACATATACCGGTATATATTGACCTCTGCTTAAGAAGCCTGTTGCGTATACTTCTATGGGTTTGATTCAGAGCTTTCCTCCAATGCCAGTAGCTTCCCCTTAGGGGAAGCAGCAGAAAGCAGCTTATACCATTTCCCCCACTATCCTACACTGCAAACTGGAGGATCACCCAATCTGGAGCAATTTTTGGGAGGGCATAGAGGGCTGTAAGAGAGGGGAAATCACTAAAAATCTGATCCTCTCCCATTCCACCAGCATGATTTCTTCATTGAATCAAAATTATTCCATGGACCGAAGAGGCCTTCCATTTGTCTTGACTGGGTCTGACCCAATATGTGTATGCACATAATATTTTCTTTTCTAGATTTGAAATCCACGTGGTGTCTTTCTTTCTTTCTTTCTTTCTTTCTTTCTTTCTTTCTTTCTTTCTTTCTTGATATCTGAATATATGACATTATCAGGAGTTCATTTGTGAAAATAATAACAAGGAAGAAAGAATGTTTTGGCTTATTGGGATAAAATATTGTGTTGATAAAATTATTGAACCTGGAAAGGTACTAGTCCACACCAACACTAGATGTTATGATTCCTGCGGTCAGTTCTACCTGTGGTACTAGCATCCCCCAATTTATTACAGCAGTATTGCTTGCACTGAAAGTATGTCTTTCTAATGCCCATGTAAACACATTATTGCACTATCTTCACATAATGCTCTCATTGGAAAAGTAACTATAGATTTTCCACAAATGGTCTCCCTCCCCAGCATTCTTGCTGAAGATTAAATGGACAGTTAACTGGCTCAACAAGATGTAAATAAATGCTAATGGTTTTAAAACAGCTAGTTTTATTCATTAGAAAAATGTCTACTATGTGCTTTCATGCAATTCTCTTTATTTAGGTAAAGGTGTCCCCCCCTTGCTTCAGTTGGATTTGTTCAAATCATTTCTGATATATGGATTTGATGGTTATTCAGCTGTGGGCAGGATTCTTGCATGCCCAGGGGTTGGACTAGATGGTCCTCGGGGTCCCAGCTCTACGATTCCATAATTCTATGATTCGGAACCAAGACAATCTCATTAAATAGGGCAATAAATTTTATTATTAGTTTTTCTTCCCACAAAGAAAAATTTCATTTTATGCAGAGAACCCTTATAGTGTGTTCATATCTGATATGCAGTTAGAACCTGAAGCACAGAAAATATTTCTGCTTCATGTTATCTGTTACTTTACATATCAGCTCATTTATGTAATTTTTATGATACAGTAACTGCAAATGTGTATTCTGTTCATGCTTTTGTGTCTGTTATCTACATATTGAGATGATTAAATACACAATTTTTTGCGTTCTAATGAGTTTGACTTTGAATATGCTGATTTTGAATATGCCTATATATTGTATAATTGGTTGATACTCCATGCAAATAAATACTGAGCTACTTATTTCAGGGAAAAAATGAGTAGTCTATCAAATTTTTTGCCCTTCTGCATACATTGGTATGTCTGGGTATGACATGAAAAGTATTTTTGACAAGGTATTTTCTCATAAACAATTTTTGATAAATAAGGAAAGGGCACAAATGGTTTTTATTTATTTATGAAAATATTTATATATCATCTAATAAAATATCAGGATGGTGTGCTGCAATTAAAAACCAATAAAAACCAATATGATTAGTTGCATACCTATTCATGAACAAGATTTATAACTTGTAACCCCATTCATAAGAAGAGCTTCATGAATCAGACCAATAGCCTCTTTAGTCCAGAAATCTGTTCTGACAGTGGCCAGCCTGTGGGAATCATGCAGGCATCTCCTGTAGTTTGCAGCAACTGGTGTTTAGAAGCACAGTGCCTCCAACAATGGAGTTGGAACATAGCCATCATGGTACCATTCCAAAGGTCTAGGATATGTAACAATAGACTTAATAACAAATATCAAATATCAAATTAGAATCGGATTGAAATAGCTAAGATATAGATGATACTAAGACCCCTAACTTGTTATTGACTTAACCCAGGCTTCAGGGCAAGTGCCAAATTGGATGCCAAAAAGGTCTGGCTACAATGCTTCACTGGATCTCCATGGGTTGGAAATTTCAGAGCCATAGAGAATAATTATTTACATCCTAACTGTCTTGAATAAGCCATGTTAGTGAGGGCCTTATCTTGGCTATGCCATGATTCACATGCACTTTGCAAAAGCAATTATTGTTATGCCAATGCAATATTCATAAATAATGCTAAATTTATTTTGAAATTTTGTTCTGATGCATGGGAAATAATGCAAAAATTAGCCCCAAATGTGCTGCTGGTTTTGCCCAATGCTGCTCTCATTGTTATCCTTGTACAGGAGAAGAGACACAATTCAGTCTTTTGGTATTAAGATTGTGGCATGTTGATGAGCCATTTCTGTAATCTGTTAGCTTTCTTGTAAACAGTAGCAAAAGCACTCAAGGGTGTCTGACAGGTCTCAGTCATATCACCAGCATCTCATGGTCAATGCTAACAAAGGTCATGGAAAGATCTAACAGGATCAATGGAGTATAATTGGTTTTATTGATCTTTTGTAGTAGACTTTTTAGCCAAGGTCATAAGTATACTCCCAGTGCCATATCTATATACAACCTAGACTGGCAGAACTTCGAAAAAGATAACAAACAGGTATGTTTGAAATAGTTCAATGGCCAATTTCTCAATAACCTCTCTGTCGGTACCTGTTTCATCCTTTGTAGAGTTACCTATCCACTGAGAGCAGTAGAAGAAGCCCTGCTTTGTGTCCCACCACTATCTGAGGTTTTTGTATAATAAGACATAAATAATTTTTGACATCTAAAACCCCAGGTCTCCTTTGACCACTTTCATCAGCCAATATGAACAGGGTTCTTGTGAATGTGTAGTGTGCCTTGCCACTATAAGGATCTTATCCATGTCCTCAGGTTCGCCTAAACATGAGAAATGGTTCTAACCAGAACCAACCTGCATTTAAAATGTGGAGTCCAGGTTTGAATGGATGATATTTTATTATTATTTACTAAAATGTTTATAAATTGCTTTTTGGGACCAATGTGCTCAGAGTGGCATCCAGAAGAGTAAAATGCATTTACAAAAATTTTAATATACAACCATATCAATATCAATTGGTATAACATCATTTAAAACCAGCTAATCCTCAATATAAGTTGCTGGGAATCATATGTGGGGAATGTGCTGCTGAGCTTAAGTTCTGCTTGTAGGCCACTGTGAAAATAGGATGCTGGCCTCATTGGGCCTTCAGTCTGATCCAACAAGTGCATGAAAATAATGCATCTGTCCCAAATGCTTCACTGAAGTGGGAGAACTGCAGTGTTCTAAAAGGATATTCTTCTATTGTGTTCTGAATTTATGGGAAATGACCTGTGCTTTTCAGCGATTCTGAATTCAGGGTTGGAAAAATATTTTAAATTCCTAGTTTCCAGCAAAATTGTTTAGTAGCTGTCTGGGGATAATATTCATAACTGACTGCAATAATTATGTGTAGGATCTGATAGAAGCAAAAAAAAGTAGTCTACTTTATGAAACTGGAGTCCACTGTGTAATTAGTTATATTTACCATGCAGTCACCAAGAAAAAACAAGAGGCTGCCCAGAATAGTTGTGCTTCCTAAGAACAAAGGCTGAGCTGGGAGAGCTGCTGGACTCTCCCCCCCCCCCCTTTTCATATCAGTTTCCACATTTGGTCTTCTGTGGTATTTGATTGTCACAGTGCTGAAGTTAGGTTTTAACTCTTGATCTTGTTTGTGTATTCATCTGTTGCTAATTCTTAAAGCATAATTTGAGTATTGCAGATCAAATGCTATCTGATCAAATGCTTTCATACCCTTAACAACCTTTATGAATAGTACTACTGCTACAAAAAACTAACCCTTTGCTTTATTGCAGCCCCTTCACAATTGTCAGCTCCTTGGGAGCTGCCCCCTTTCCACCAGTTATCTTGCCTTTACGGGGTTTCCTCCTTCACGTTTACTAGAGTGCTTATCTTACCATTTAAAATGATTGTATTTCAAGCTAGTTGAAGTACAATATGTCTGTGCCTAATGAAAATACCTATTGCTGGGATAGAACCTATTTTTTAAAGGCGGTTAATTCCTCGTCCACATATTTTCTAATGTTTTTGGACAAAAGTAAAGATAGGCTGATGCGACATTCCATATAATCAAAGAATTGCATTTTTGGGTTATCTGAAAGATCTGACTTTGGAGGATAATTTGAATTAACCATATGCCTGCTGATTTCAGAAGATGGCTGTGTTTACAAGTAACCATATGTGTTTCATGCATGAGAAGGAAGGAGTTTGTGCAAGACTTGTGCCCTTCCGTCCCCTTCTCCTACATGGCCAGGAGAAGGACTTTGCTAACATTTACTTTTAGTTTTAATGAACGTTGGTTTATTGTTTTTTCTGGCTCATAAGCAAACTTGAAATTGTGGTTTCTGAACCTGGCTTATGCACAGAAGTCACTGTTTAGTGTTGTATCCCATGGGTGGGATTTTAAAAATGTATTTCTCTTTCATCTTGGTTTCAACTCTGTGGGGTTTTATTGTTTGTTTGGTTGTAAGTCATTTTGGGTTGCTCTGGGCAAGATAAAGCAACCGACAGATTTACTTAATAAAAATTAATAAATTTGAGAGTGTGACCTGTATATAATGCCTTATATTGAAGATTTCTAAGGCCATCTCCTTTGATAGACTGCTACAAACAGATTTGTTCAATAGCTTTAGACAAGCAACTAATCTTATAAATAAGTAACTTATAAGTGACTTATAAGTGAGTCAAAGAAGGAATATTAGTTATTTAGAATTTCTTGGAGATGAATATTATTGTAAATTACTATAACAGAAGGCAGTGGAAAGAGAGGATTGGGAAAAGTTGTCACCTCCCTCTACTTGCTAGGGAGAGCATTTTAGCCGTTGGGAGTGAAATATGGACCTAATCCAGGCATAGGCAAACTCGACCCTCCAGATGTTTTGGGACTACAACTCATCATCCCTTACCACTGGTCCTGTTAGCTAGGGATGATGGGGGTTATGGTCCCAAAACATCTGGAGGGCCGAGTTTGCCTATGCCTGACCCAATCCAAAGTGTTTTGAAGTGTTCTGTTGAAAATTTATATTTTCTGGACCCCAAACCAATATACATTTTTTTGCTGGGGGTGGGGGGCTATATTTTGGCAGTGCATGTGGTACTAACAGGTTGACTAATCTGGATGCTTGCTTTTAACCGTGTTTCTGTTGAATTTAACATGGTTCAGTGTCAAAATAAGTTTTCTGTTACTACTTCCCTGTCCACTTGTGCTGTCTTACTGTCTGACAATAATACCTTTTTGTACCACAATCAACCAGTTTTCATGGTTTGCTGTCTACTGTTGAGGCAGCTCTGTTGCTTAGACACTTCCTTAAAAAAATCTATTTTATTGATTTTTGAAAAACAAGCAGTGATGACTTGACATATGACAGGGATAGCATTAAAATGAAGTTTAACTCTCAGCAAATGTATATTTGGTATATTTTCTATAACAAAAGGAAATGTTTCTTATTAAATATTTTGAAACAATTATTTAAAAAATCAACATTGCTTCTTGCTGGATGTGTTGGACTTATAGTTTAGTAGTACTAAAAATATCATTCAGAACAAATTAGAGGCCCTTATCTGGAATTTGCATGTTATCATGCATGTTATCATGTATCTGAAGAAGTGTGCATGCACACGAAAGCTCATACCAAGAACTAACTTAGTTGGTCTTTAAGATGCTACTGGAAGGTTTTTTTTTATTTTGCTTTGACTATGGCAGACCAACACGGCTACCTATCTGTAATTGCATGTTATCAGTGTGCATTCCTCCAGCACATTATTTTAGGAAATTGGTAGCAATGGTTTACTCTGAAAAGATAGCTAGAGCTGCAACCCTACATCTAATTACCAGGGAGGAAACTCACTTTAACTTACTTCTGAACAGGTATGCGTAAGGTTGTATTAACACAGTTTACAAACAGATATTTTTCTCACTTTAAGCTGTGTTTTTAATTTGCAGATAAACCTTTTAGTTAAACAGTAAAGGGACATGGTTTATAATAATCACCCATTCAAGATCAAGATTGATTGGTCTCATTATATGCAAGTAGCACTGAAGAGTGTAGTATGAAGTACACAGCTGATATTTCAATGAAACTGCTTATAATAAAAAACCCCAAGACAATACTGGTATGTTTATGGAACTCCCACTCAGGAGACATTCAGCTGACCTCCACAGTAAAGGCCTTCTGGCATAAGCGGAATACATTCTTATTTGTTCAGGCCTTTGAACTGTAGAAGGAGTGGTGCTGAGAGAATTGTGATGCTATAAATGTTCATCACTGCTCAGTTATGTTAACTGACTGTGGTTGTGTTTTTAAGTCCTGTTTTTATTGTACTGGTGGTTGTATGTATTTATATTGTAAGCTGCCCCAGACTCCAGTTTATAAGACGTGTGGGGCATAAAAACTGTGCATGTATAAAATATTATAATGTGATGGGCACAAGAACTTCAAGGCTTAATAAATAATGAATATAATGGAGCCATTAATTTTTTAAATGTACATTATTCAGTCTTAAACGTTTGCCTTTAAGAAATCACTTTATTTTTGTATTCAAATTTTGCAAAAGTGGAAACTGATGTAGCTTCTGCAGTTAAGGGGTAAAATAAAATAATCACCATAAAATTATGATATCAAATCAACCAGAATGCCTTAAACATTGCTCCTACTTGTAAAAGCCTGCTGGTATAAGAGAGCTTTTACTAATTTTCCAAAGAAGGCAAATGGTTACTTATCATTTATGTCAAGTTAGGGCTATAGGCTTGAAATTTTGTTTGTGTTTTTTGGTTTCTATGCTAGATAAATCAAGAGTTTTCTATGCATTGGGGCACACATTGATCCGACAGTGTTGATGGGGGGCATTAGCTTTGTTGTTGTTGTTTAGTCGTGTCTGACTCTTCATGACCCCATGGACCAGAGCACACCAGGCACTCCTGTCTTCCACTGCCTCCCGCAGTTTGGTCAAACTCATGTTGGTAGCTTCAAGAACACTATCCAACCATCTCGTCCTCTGTCATCCCCTCCTCCTTGTGCCCTCCATCTTTCCCAACATCAGGGTCTTTCCCAGGGAGTCTTCTCTTCTCATGAGGTGGCCAAAGTATTGGAGCCTCAGCTTCAGGATCTGTCCTTCCAGTGAGCACTCAGGGCTGATTTCCTTAAGAATGCATAGGTTTGATCTTCTTGCAGTCCATGGGACTCTCAAGAGTCTCCTCCAGCACCATAATTCAAAAGCATCAATTCTTCGGCGATCAGTCTTCTTTATGGTCCAGCTCTCACTTCCATAGGGTCAAACCCTAATTTGACATGTCAATTCACATGTGTGGATGATGGCAAAAAATGGGGTTGTGTGGCACAAAACATTGGTATAGTGGGTTTTTTTTATAAAGTAGATATTGGGGTTCATAGTAAGTGGCGCTCTCATCAAATATCCAAATACCTGTCATATAGAAGAGAACAAAGACTTGTTCTCTGCTGTACAGTACTAGGTTTATTGTACTTAAATTGCAGAACAGTATGTATTTAGTTGAACATTATGAGAAACTTGATAGTAAATGCAATTCGACAATGGAACCAATAGCCTAGGGAGGTGGAGGACTTCATGTAGGAACTGATCTTGGTAGTAAGGCTCCCAGCTGGATAGGATGAAGGGCACTGTAGTATGCCTTCTTGGAACAGTTTTCACCCTTCACATACATAATAGAAAGCAGGGTTGAAAACAAAAAGAGAAATTGGAAGCTCCGGTTGGACAACAGAATGCTCCTTGCAGTAGACAAGAACTTTGTCAACCCACAAAATATAAACCCCCTGGACAACCAAGACTATGTAAGAAGTTGCTAGGTGTCCCAGTTTATTTTTTAATCCATATATGTTCCGTTCCATCTGTTTATTATGCCCAAAGTCCCCCCCCAGTTTAATCATACATTCTTTAACTTGTTCTTATTGCATTTCAAATTTCAACAGTAATTTGTACATTTTTGCAGTGATATGATCATCATTCATGCACAACTGTATTTCAAAGTCTGTCTATTGTTCTATACCTCTCTGTAAACTGTAAGTAGGAAAACTGTTGTAGACTGTGACCTTCCCTTGCTAGTTGTTCCCTTGTTTTAACTTTACAGTCTCCTTGGTTTCACGCTAATAATTCTTGGTACTTTAATCATTTGTCTTTGCCTATCACCTCTTTTCCATGAAACACTTCTAGTGTTGAGATCCATAAAGGTATCTTCACATACAAGCTAGTTTTATATCTATTCCAGATTATCAATATAGTACGTCTGATAAAATGGTTTTTAAAGTCCACGTTGAGTTTCACCTTATTTTACCACAAATATTCATGCCATCCAAACCTTAAGGCATAAGCTTCTAATTTCAAAAGTCTCTTGTTTCACAGACACCCACTCCTTCATCCACACTAAATAACAGGCTGCAAAATACACTTTCAAAATAGGCAAACATTTACAAATGTTTATGAAATGTTGATGGAAAATTGCATTTCTTTTGACAGAAGAAAATGTTTACATCTCTCATTTGGAGCATGGAATAATTGCTTCCCAGGACCTAACAATGTTGTCTTTATGGAGAATGATGTGGGTTGGAACAGATGACTGTTATAGGAGCTAAGCACTAAAAATCTTGAATGCAAGCCACTTTTTTGGTCTTGCTTCTGTGTTTGCCTTCCTGTTTTACCTCCTATGACCTCACTGTGATGCATTCCTACTTTACACCTCACAGATGCCATAACTTTCTTTAATTTATTGTAATTGACTCAGTTTATACATAAATTGGAGTAGAGATCTTGTCAGAGACCAATTAAGATTAATTATGTGTGCCTCATGAATTCCATTCATGCAACTGGGTTATAATCAATGGGAGAAAACATAGGAAAGACACTCTGGGCTGGAACTGTCCACAAGAGATGTTTGAGCCAGATAAAAAGCATTTTGCATTCATGGCCTGTGAGACACTATACAAAAAAGATCCACTTGATGAAAATAAATAGTTATTTGCAAGGCATTTCTATAACTAGAAAAAGTACATTCAGAAGTCCATGAGTAGTTGTGCCACGATTGAAGTAGGGGACTGAAATTTTTTGCTCCAAGAGTCTGAAGAGATTGAAGTACTTTTATGAAGAAACATTCATTTTTCAAATGATAGTATGACTGCTAATTGGAAATGCCAAACCTCTGGCATACGGGCACAAGGTACAGTATAATCTACTTTTGTGAGTTTTTAAAAAAAGAATTAGACTACTATGCATTTTTGCTTACCTGAGATTTATTAAATATACAAGCTTACATCAGTATTGCTATTCTGCTCCTACATGAATTCTGCAGCCACTCCCTATGGTAAGTTCCCTCCATGAGAGCGGAGGGATTGTAGAAGAGAAAACATTATTGATAGAGGCATTTATTTTGGCACTCAGAGAGGAAAGCTTATGCAAATTAGTTTACTGGTCATTGTGAGGCATTTCTGATAAAACATTAAAGGTGTTGTTAACCTTTAGCTAGTCCTTTGAGCCACTTCTGTCTGACTCAGTCACGATGCCTGTTTCTGTCCTTGGGTATCCTTTGAGACTGCTGTTTCAGTAGCCCTGTATGCTTTTGTGTAAGAAGCCATATTTGAAAGAACAATGTTGACCTTTAACTTTTCTTTTTAAACTGAAAACAAGTTGAGGGAAATATGGAATGCCAAGTAATGACTTTACAGTAACTATTCAAGAGTTCAATGACAAATGCAAGTCTAACCCTTTAGCTGTAATTTTTAATGAAACTCACATGCAGTATCATAGAGTATGGTTAACTTTTAACTTCTTTGTGCAGCATTCTTAATCCTTGTAAGTCATTTGTTCATTTGCTGATGTTAGTGTTGTTGTCAGTAGTTTTATTTCCCTGTTTAACAGCAAGCATGTCTTCTTTCCTTTGTATTGCAGCAATGGTATGCTTTATGAGCTAGGATGACAGCGTATTTTTTTTAAACAAAAAATACAAAACAGTTGCCTAGAAATAGTAAAGTAACTTATTTGTATTTCTGTTCTGAACTTTGGGCTTAATGGGCAATGAGTCTGTAAGTGAAAGTGCACTGTTTCATAAAGCACTTAATTTTTTATATTCTCTGTATATTGAACTTCTTTTGGAAATTATGAGCTGCCTTTCTTCATAATTTTGAGATTATATACCGGTAAGCCAAACTTTTAAGGGTAAATTTGTTTTCAAATATAATCTAAATATTTGCATCACCAAAATGCTGCAAAAGGAGTGTGATCTAAGTAAATCATATGAATTAGAAAAAGAGAAATGTATCCCTTTCTGCAGTGCTTTAGACATCTTGCAAAAATGTTATCTTACATATAGAGAAGCCTGGAATCGATTCTGTTAGCATGTTTAAAAATGTAAAAATGTAGTAGTAAATATAATTCTAAAAGAAACTTCCATCTGTCTAGATTAGAGGGCTGGGTAGTGATGATAAAGAAAGACATTTAGTAAGACATTAAAAAATAATGGTGTTCCCCCAAATACCAGTTTTGCTATCATTGGGACAACATAGTTCATTCTAGGCATGACTGATGGATAGATGGCCAGTCAGCAGCAGGCACATGTATGAAAGTTCAAACTAAACATGGATGTACCCTCTGACCAGTCTATGTATAGAACCTGAGTCTTGTTGGATGGGGTGACCAGCCAGTCACAAGAGTGATCAAATAATATTAGCTCCAACCCCTTCCATGCAGTGGTAAGTTCTAGTTTTCAGGTGCCTCCTAGAAGTGTGTCCTGTAGTTGCCCCTTTTCTGCAACTGTACCCACCATGGACTTCCATGCTTGTGATGGGTAGCAGGAACAGTTTTGTATTTTTTTATTATAATATCCTCAGCATAATGGTTTAGCTTATTTCAGTGTGTTATATGTACAGTTGCCTCCGAAGACGGTTCAGAAACTTCAGCTGGTGCAATATTTGACAATGAGGTTGCTGACAGGGGCAAGACAAGTTCAGCTTCCTATCCTGGCCCGACGGGGCTGCCAGTTACTGTAGTTTCCAGGCCCCATTCAAAGTGCTGGTGCTATTAAGACCTATAAAACCTCACATGGCTCAGAACCTCAATACTTTAAGGACTGCCTCTCCCCATACAAACCAACTTGTACCCTGCATTTGTCATCCAAGGCCCTTCTCTGTATCCCTCCTTCCCGAGAGATTTGGAGTGTGACAACACAAGAGCGGGCCTTTTCTGTGGTGGCTCCCTGTTTGTGGAATGCTCTCCAGAGAGGCTTGCCTGGCACCATCATTGCATGTCTTTAGGCACCAGGCAAAAACATTCCTCTTTACCCAGACCTTTGGCCACTAAACAATCTATGGCCTTTTAAAGTGGGGGACTGTTATGATTTTTTTCTGTGATTGTTTTATTGTTTTTAATTATTATGCTATGTAAATTATGTTTTTAATGTTGTACACCACCCTGGGATCTTCAGATAAAGGGCAGTATATAAATTGAATTATTATTATTATTAGCTTCAATTCTATGTAACAATTGTTAATCAGTAAGTTTTATTTTGGTTCCCGAGCACTAAAAGTTACAGGTAAAGGACCCCTGGATGGTTAAGTCCAGTCAAAGGTGACAATGGGGTGCGGCGCTCATCTCACTTCAGACTGAGGGAGCTGGCATTTGTACGCAGACAGCTTTCTGGGTTATGTGGCCAGCATGACTAAGCCACTTCTGGTGCGACGGGACACTGTGATGAGTGCCAGAGTGCATGAAAATGCCATTAACCTTCCCGCTGCAGCAGTGCCTATTTATCTATTTGCACTGGTATGTGTTTGAACTGCTAGGTTGGCAGGAACTAGGACTAAGTAATGGGAGCTCACCCTGTTATGCGGATTTGAACCGCCAACCTTGCGATCAGCAAGCCCAAGATGCTCAGTAGTTTAGACCGCAGCGCCAACTGCTCCTGAGCACCATGGATAGCTGTTGAACCTTTTAACACTGTTTGGATGATTTGGAAAAAAGTTGTCATTGAAAGAATTCTCCTGCACTGGCAACAACAGCAGTGTATGTTGCAAGATGACGTAGCTGCTACTGTGCCATTCTGTGAATTATGTAGCTTACAGGCACAGATGTCCAATGTGGGTGTGTGGGGGGGGCAAGACATTGCTGCAGGATTTGGCCCTTATACATTGCTGCTCAAGGATTCTAGGTATAGGCAAAGACTCTTGACTAAAAATAATTATTGGCATACTAGGTCCATGATTTGTTGTATTAATTTTATTTATTGATTGTCATATCCTGATGATTATGTTTGCCATTGGGTAATGTGTTCAAGTCATGGTTGTAATAGCGTTTTTTTAAATTGATCTCTTTTTAGGCTCCCCCTGCACATTATAACTGCTATCTTTTTGCAGTTAATAGCATTCAGCGCTAAGTTTCAGCCTGGGAATTTCCTGTTATAAATGTACTCTATTTTCTCCACTAATGTGATGGGCAGTGTTGCTTTAACCTCTAAATTTGCACCTTGTTCTTTCCAGCAATGCAGGGTGTACATATATTAAGAAACATTGCACTGCAGTGTTGCCTTGGGTCAGGTTGTGACCCATAGAAACGGCACAAAAGCAGCTGACTGGTGCTTGTATATTAATATAAGCAGTTGTGGGCACACATATGCTTTTAGCTGTAACTGAATTTACATATGACCTGAATACAGAGTATAGGTGTGTGGATCTTCTAAACCAGGGATGGGGAACAAGTGGCCCTCTAGATTTTACTGAACTAGAACTCAATTTATTCCTGACCACTTGTCATCTGGCTGAGGTTGATAGGGATTGGCATTCAATAACATCTGGAGGGCTACACGTTTCCAATTCCTGGTCTTAAGCAATTTTGTATGAACTTCAACTCCTCATTCTTCAAAACAATGGTATGGAGTAAAAGGCAATTATTACTGGATGCATAATGTGTACAGTCCTACCATAAAAGAAGCAATAAGAAGAGCATGAGAAGAGCCTTACACTATTAGGTTGAGGGTCCATATTCTTGCAGTGGCCTATGGGAAATTTAAAAGCATTCACCATGACAGTATATTCCACACTGTCACATATATTTTTACATAACTGAAATGCTAGAAGTGTGGCACTGAAACAAAATGATTGCTGAGCGAGTGTTTCTGTTCAGGGTTTCAGCCACTATGTTTCCCCTTCCCCTGATTTTTCTGCCTCTACCAACAGTCAGTTGCTTTTTATGTTCACCTATTTTGTGCCCCCCATTTTGTTTCCCCAACTCCATCATGTTGTTGTTGTTGTTGTTGTTGTTGTTGTTGTTGTTGTTGTTGTTGTTGTTGTTGTTACAGCTGGTGGTCCACTAATAATAGACATACTAGTGTGCAGTCCCAGATATATTAAAATCTTGGATTTCTCCATTGATTTCAGTAGGCAGCTCTCATTATAACTCCTGGATACATTTTAAAACAGCTTCTCAGTGTGAACTAGAAAGTGATCAGTTTATACATCTGTGTCTAGCCACTCTATTATATTTCCTATCCCATCTGGTTGTCTGTTTTCCCCTCAGTCTCACAACATTCTGTGCCATTGAGTTTTTATGGGGATGTTTTAGGGGGCCCTTTTTTGGATTTTTTTCTTTAAAGATGTTTTGAGCATCTGCAAACCTCAGAGTAACTTCAAGTCTAGTAATAGCTCTCTCTTGTGCATAGATGGTACAGGCTTGCATTTACACTTTCAATAAACATGAATAGCATAGTAATGCTTTTGTTGTATAATATTTTAAATTGATATCTCTCTAGAAAAGTCGGTATTACTTTCTCTCTCCTTTTAACTGAAAGATGCACTAAAAACAATGCTTATAAAGTGAGCAGGGGACATATCAGGGGAAATGTGGGTTTTCTAAACCTATCCATTCCCCTCAAATCTTCCTGAAGGATTTATTGAACACACTCAATTTTAACTTATGTTTATTATTTATTACATTTATATACCACCTTTTTCTTCCAAGGAGCTCAAGGTGGTTCACATGGTTTTCTTCCCCATTTCATCCTCACAACAACCCTGTGAGTGGGTTAAGCTAAGAGATGGTAACTGGCCCAAGGTCACCCATTAAGCTTCATGGCTGAGTGGGGATTTGAACCCTGGTCTCAGATCATAGGTCAATGCAGTCTTTTGTATTGTTAAAAACAATATTATTAGACAGAATAACACACAATGCAGTGCTTTCTGTTCACTAAAGATGTTGTGGAATGTTTTGGAATTCTACAGTTAAAGGAATAGTGTACTTCTGATGTGTCATTCTTATGCCTCTCTAAATCTGAAAGATTTCACTGGGGAAACTGATGTTTGGAATATTGTGTTTTCTAACATTGTGGATGTATTCAGAATGTTAAAATAGCTGCTAGGAAGAGTCATCCAGCTACCTCTTTGTTTTCAAACAATGCTTGGTAAAATTGCCACTTTTCTGCAGACTGATCTCTTCTGAAATTATAAGCTTCTCTTGCTGTCCTCCCCCTTTCATTCTAGGATGGAACTTCTTATACAAATGATACAGCAATTCAGAATTTGTCATAGTGAGAAAGTAGGCTAGTTTGCATATCACTGTAAAATTTGGTCAAGGGTTTATTGTGAATAAGCAGCATGCTGGTGGATGTTGCTCAATGGTTCCCATTTCACTCCTCCTCTGGTTTGAGCAAAAACAACAAGTCATGAAACTTAGCTACATTTTACATATGAATTTGAGATAATGAAGCCAAGGTTTCTTAATTCACAGCAAGCAATTAATCATGGCTTACCATGACATGTGAACTGGGCCATAGGCTGTTGTTGCTAAGCATCAGTTGCACTGGTAGAAATTCATGTACCTTGATGTACCCTCCTCCGATAAGGGTGTTCTGATTATTGCATTTGAATTTATGCTATTTTGGTTATTTCACCATACATTTTACAGTGGCTTCCATTTCATCTTTTGTGCATTTTAAATTGTTTGCTTAGCATGGTAACTTGCTATACAGTGTGTTGTGTAGACTTCCTTTAATGCTCCATGCATACACACATACCAACACATCTGAAGCTCGCTACCAAATTTTTCATTTGTATTTGCACTCTTGATTTCTGTCCTAATATTTTAATTTGGTTTGAAATAAAAGTTTTGTAGAAGGAAAAAATATTCCCAAGTTTTTGGTACTGTACTGTGTCCTTTTTTAGGACAGTAACAAGATACTAAGAGAATAATAAACTTCAATTGTAGAAGGGAGCCTACTAATTTGTTCTGTTGAACAAATTATGTTGGTTGGTAATAAACTTCTTCCTTGAAGGCCACAAAACTATATTAAAGTAGAACAATGTAAAAGGACAGTGTTACTGTAAGATTTTAAAGTTCCTGTACTAAGATGAAGAGTCTATTCATATCCCTTGCATTTATTTCGTTGTTTGTCTTATTGATCCTTGGTTGGGTCGAAATGTGGAACACATATTCCAAAGAGGTTCATTTGTTTGTGTAAGCGGGTGTATGAGGACTTCAATAGAACTTCTGTTATAGCACTTTGTGAGCTCTCACAGTGGCTCCTATGTAAGTAGACCATGGCTACTTACAATGTATCCATGTACATTGTTCATTGACACCTGCCCTTTCCTCCCTGTGCTGTACAGGAGGGGAAATGAGTCAGGGTGCTGGCTTGGTATTTCATGCAATCCAGCACTTGTGGTTTGTTTCCCTCAAATGAATCTTGTGTGGTAAGTGAAGAACAAACCTTGGCTTCCACTTGTGGTTTGTTTAGAGAGAAACAGGGACTGGTTTGCATGTGACAGTAACCCAACACTCTGGTTTGTTTCCTCCTGGCTGGAGACAGGAATGAGCACTGGAGGAGCAAAGCAGGCATGATTGAGCAGCATAAAGCATGCTGTTCATTTAACCATAGTTTATATTTAAATGTGTACAATAATTTATTTTCCTTTGTTTCACAGTTCTTTACATCCAATTCTAAATTTGTTACCTCTCCTAAAAATAGTTGATTTTGTTTAGTGGCTCTAAACCACATAAAAAAGATGAAGGCCATTAAGACCACCTGTTTTTCATGTAATTCTCCAGCTAAATAACTGGTGCAAGCCTGTGCATTGTGCAGTTGCCTTGTTTATCATATGCCTAATTATGTTAAACACATCAAATTCGTGACCAGAAAATATTTCTTTGGAGATTCTCTACAAAACTTAGGCAGCAGTTTTATACCCACTAGGAGGAAATGCTATTGAACACAGTGGAACTTACTTTTGAGTGGGCATATAAAGGTGTGCACTGTTAAACCTATTGTTTTCAACACAGACCCACAGCAGTGGGTTGGTATGATTAATTGAAGACAAAGCTTTACATACCAGCCTTATGATGACTTGTTTCTCATTTACAAGTTGGTATGCAATGTATTTAGATTAATACAATGGAAGCTCTGTTGAAGCTTTAGTGCTCTAGAATGCTTTAATGAGGAATGGTGTGCCCTCAATGAATTCAAAATGGTGTAACATATTCCCTACTCTCCCCCTTATAGCAAACCTTTTATACGTGGTGGAGAGATACACTTTGCCGGAAGCCGAAAATGTAATTTTCTTTTTGATAAATCAGTTAGGGTCTATCTAATCTCCATATTTGAAGTGATGAATTTCTCCTCAAACCATTTGAAGAGCTCTGCTGGATTAGGCCAAAGTTTCATCTAATCTTTATTACCATGCTTTATTGGCATGTATTTGTTTTGGCAGAGTTTATTGTTGTGTTTTATTCTGATTTTATTATTCTGACTTATGCTTTTAAAGGAAGTAAATGCAAATGTAGTCTCTGCATAAGTGATATGTACTCTACAGCATAATCAGTGGGGGCATGGAGGGGGGGAGAGTCCTGTTGCATGAGTGGAAACCACTTGTGTAATACTGGATTTTGCACTTTGCAAAATCATAATGTATCACAATAGTTTATGCCATTCTATCTTCAGTCTGTGAATTAAAATATATCCCTATTGATTAACATCTGTCCTAGTGATTAGTCTACTGATTAAATTGATTTAATCTACCAGCCTTAATCTTCTTGTCTTTTTCTAAGTTTAAACATAGACTTAATTATCACAGCAGAGTTGATAATGTATTTGCTAATCTATGTAGAGAGTAGAGTTCTAAAAAGTGTGAGCTTCCTTTTTATTGTGTATTAGACCACTAATGTATATTGTAAATAGAGACACATCTAGGATCCCTTGCACCCTTGGCAAGGAGCTGTATTGGCAACCCCCATCCTCTGAATAAAATTACTTTACCACACACCTTTGTGCTGTTGTGCAAGAAGGATTGAAAGGTTCTCTCACATTTGATCTCACCATGTTACTGGCATCACGTTGCCACACGTATATATCATACAATCCCTGATAGGTGTTTTTTGTGTCCCACTCCCCCGGGCCTGTGCCCCTAGTGCAGTCCGGTTTCATCAATCCCTATGTACACCTCTGATTGTAAACTTTATTAAATACTACTACTACTACTACTACTAATTTTATTATTTATACTCCACCCATCTGGCTGGGTTTCCCCAGTCACTCTGGGCGGCTTACAGCACATATAAAAAATTGTAAAACATCGGACATTAAAAATTTCCCAATATAGAGCTGCCTTCCGATTTCTTCTAAAAGTTAGAGCAGTGTTTCCCAACCTTTTTTGGGCAAAGGCACACTTGTTTCATGAAAAAAATCTCGAGGCACACCACCATTAGAAAATGTTTAAAAAATTAACTCTGTGCCTATATTGACTATATATACAGTGGCGCCCCGCAAGACGAATGCCTCGCAAGACTGAAAACCTGCAAGACGAAAGGGTTTTCCGTTTTTTGAGGCACTTCGCAAGATGAATTTCCCTATGGGCTTGCTTCGCAAGAAGAAAGCCTATAGGGAAATCTCCGGGGACCTCTTTTAAATGCTGGCGGTGGGGAGCAAAGCCTTCCCCCCCCTCCGGCCTTCAGAAGAGGTCCAGGAAGGCTGGCGGGGGCCGAAAGGCTTTGCTCCCCACCGCCAGCATTTTAAAAGCAGTCCGGGATAGCAGGGAAGCGCTTCCCGCTATCCTGGATGGCTTTTGAAGGCAGGCGGGGGGAGCAAAGACTTTTGTTCCCCCGCCCGCCTTCAGAAGAGGTCCAGGACCTCTTCTGAAGGCTGGCGGGGGGTGAAAGTCTTTGCTCCCCCCTGCCTGCCTTCCCGGGAGAGCGGAGAAATGCAGCGTGTTTCTCCGCTGTCCCGGACAGCTTTTGAAGGCAGGCAGAGGGGAGCAAAGACTTTCGCCCCCCGCCCGCATTCAGAAGAGGTCCAGGGCCTCTTCTGAAGGCTGGCGGGGGGCAAAAGTCTTTGCTCCCCCCTGCCTGCCTTCCCGGGAGAGCGTAGAAACGCAGCACGTTTCTCCTCTGTCCCGGATGGCTTTTGAAGGGGGGGAGCCAAGACTTTCCGCTCTCCCGGGAAGGCAGGCACGGGGGAGCAAAGACCTTTGCCCCCCGCCCGCCTTCAGAAGAGGCCCTGGACCTCTTCTGAAGGCGGGCGGGGGGGGGGGGAAAGTCTTTGCTCCCCTCTGCCTGCCTTCAAAAGCTGTCCGGGACAGCGGAGAAACACGCTGCCTTTCTCCGCTCTCCCGGGAAGGCAGGCAGGGGGGAGCAAAAACTTTCACCCCCCGCCCGCCTTCAGAAGAGGTCCTGGACCTCTTCTGAAGGCGGGCGGGGGGCAAAAGTCTTTGTCCCCCCTGCCTGCCTTCCCGGGGGCTTTTAAATCGCCCCGGAGAAGTCCTCCGCTGTCCCGGGGCGATTTTTAAATGCTGGCGGTGCACTTCTTGCAGCCGGGTCCCAGGCCCAAGCTGGGCGGGCGAAACCCCGACGGATGCCGGCCTGAGGCGCGCCTAACCCTGCCCCGCCGCAGGGTCGAGGCCTAGCCCTCCTCCAACTGCCCTGCTCCCCGTGCCCGTTTCCTCCGAGGTAAGTGGCTCCAGTGGAGTTGCCTCCCGCCGCGCGCGGACTGGGCACCCCGGGAAGGCGCAGCGGCGCCCCGACCGCCCCTCTCCGCCTGCGCTCGCTCCTCAGCCGGGCCAGCGGAGCACCGCCTGCCCAGCACCCGCCACCCAATCGCGCGTCCTGGCGGCGGGAGGAGGGGGCGGCGTCGGCGCCCGGAGCCTGTAAGCCGAGGCGATGTGGGCCGGGCCTAAGCGCTGCCTCTGCCGTCGTTGCTGCCGCTGCTGCCGCCGCCGCCATAATGCTTGTTTGCTTTCAATGAGTGTGCCCTCCCACGGCACACCAGGCAACGTCTCGCGGCACACTAGTGTGCCGCGGAACACCGGTTGGGAAACACTGAGTTAGAGAATTGTTTATTTCCTTGACATCTGATGGGGGGGGGGGGCATTCCACAGGGCAGGTGCTACTACCGAGGAGGCCCTTTTCCAATAACCTTGGAAAAAATATTT
Source organism: Podarcis erhardii (assembly GCF_964252035.2). Lineage (NCBI taxonomy): Eukaryota > Metazoa > Chordata > Lepidosauria > Squamata > Lacertidae > Podarcis > Podarcis erhardii. Next base: position 73,051,865 of record NC_138497.1, on the reverse strand, counting down.
GAAAGGTAATAGTAGTCTCCTGGTGTCCCACAAGTGGAAGTCTGTGCAAGGACTTTGGATGGGGCTTTTCCCTTCTCTTTCACCCTCCCCTCCAAATCATCTCAGGGGGTTTGGGAGAACTCCCAGAGCGGTGCAGAGGGAGGAGAGTGGAGAGGTCATTCCATCAGGCATGCAGAAATGTTTGTGCTGAGAGGGCAATATTCTTAGTGCTATATTGAATTGCTCCCATAATATTTTGCAGATATACTACTACTAAATATATCTGAAATAATGCCAGTCCACATAGCATACACAACCATTGTGCTAGATAGCACAGGAGCCCTTAGTCCCTTAGCTGATGGAGGGGTCCAGAGTATACAGCACTACAGCTCTCTAGTCCCAGAATTGAGAGTACTTTTTGGAACTCTTCTGTCAGGGAATTTTTAGAAAAACAATCTTTAATTTGAAAATAGATGGATGCAGTATGTGTGGGATTGCTTTTCTCATGAGCCTTTTCTTGGCAGATTACTTTTCTTTTTGTAAATAAGAAATAGAGCAAGTATTCAAACTTACTGTTAGTGGGAAGATGTGAATTCAACATGGAACGTCACATTCTGTTTCATGTGATTATCACTGGTGACATTTAAACCAAAGTTTTGAATGCTTTGAGTCTTCCCATCATATTTCAGTATAACAGTGAGATGAATATTTTGAAAGTTTTTCTTGTGAGTGGGCAAACAGTATATTGTTGTAAAGTTTGGAAGCAACACAAGTTACATAACAACATTCCATTCTAAATGTTCTTTAGAAAGATATGACATAAAGCTCATTAGAAGAACACACACACAAACACAGAAGGATATTATTTTTTAAATTAAATTTCTATGTTGTTGTTGTTTAGTCGTTTAGTCGTGTCCGACTCTTCGTGACCCCATGGACCAGAGCACGCCAGGCACTCCTGTCTTCCACTGCCTCCCGCAGTTTGGTCAAACTCATGTTGGTAGCTTCAAGAACACTATCCAACCATCTCGTCCACTGTTGTCCCCTCCTCCTTGTGCCCTCCATCTTTCCCAACATCAGGGTCTTTCCCAGGGAGTCTTCTCTTCTCATGAGGTGGCCAAAGTATTGGAGCCTCAGCTTCAGGATCTGTCCTTCCAGTGAGCATTCAGGGCTGATTTCCTTAAGAATGCATAGGTTTGATCTTCTTGCAGTCCATGGGACTCTCAAGAGTCTCCTCCAGCACCATAATTCAAAAGCATCTATTCTTCGGCGATCAGCCTTCTTTATGGTCCAGCTCTCACTTCCATACATCACTACTGGGAAAACCATGGCTTTACCTATACGGACCTTTGTTGGCAAGGTGATGTCTCTGCTTTTTAAGATGCTGTCTAGGTTTGCCATCGCCTTTCTCCCAAGGAGCAGGCGTCTTTTAATTTCGTGGCTGCTGTCACCATCTGCAGTGATCATGGAGCCCAAGAAAGTGAAATCTTTCACTGCCTCCATTTCTTCCCCTTCTATTTGCCAGGAGGTGATGGGACCAGTGGCCATGATCTTCGTTTTTTTGATGTTGAGCTTCACACCATATTTTGCGCTCTCCTCTATCACCCTCATTAAAAGGTTCTTTAATTCCTCCTCACTTTCTGCCATCAAGGTTGTGTCATCTGCATATCTGAGGTTGTTGATATTTCTTCTGGCGATCTTAATTCCGGCTTGGGATTCACCCAGCCCAGCCTTTCGCATGATGAATTCTGCATATAAGTTAAATAAGCAGGGAGACAATATACAGCCTTGCCGTACTCCTTTCCCAATTTTGAACCAATCAGTTGTTTCATATCCAGTTCTAACTGTAGCTTCTTGTCCCACATAGAGATTTCTCAGCAGACAGATGAGGTGATCAGGCACTCCCATTTCTTTTAAGAACTTGCCATAGTTTGCTGTGGTTGACACAGTCAAAGGCTTTTGCATAGTCAATGAAGCAGAAGTAGACGTCTTTCTGGAACTCTCTAGCTTTCTCCATAATCCATCGCATGTTTGCAATTTGGTCTCTGGTTCCTCTGCCCCTTCGAAATCCAGCTTGCACTTCTGGGAGTTCTCAGTCCACATACTACTTAAGCCTGCCTTGTATAATTTTAAGCATATAAATTTCTATACCACTCTGTATATTATAGGGCATATATATATATATATATATATATAGACTTAATAAGGAGATGATGAGTGGCCCAAGGTCATTCAATGAACTGTACAGCTGAGTGGGGATTTGAACTCTGCTCTCCCAGATCCTAGTCCATCTTTCTAATCATGCCCAGTGACGTGTCCTTTGCTGGCACCCAGGGCATACATGCATACATGCTGGTCGGGACTGGGGGTTGGGACATGGTGGGTGAACAAAACCCACCCTGCACTTGCCAGTGATGCTGCTGGGTGGGCACAAGGCATGGATAATTCATGGGGCCACACTACGCCGCTTGCCCACACAGGGGGAAGCCCAACTGGCCAATTCTACCCTTGGTAGGTGCATCCCTGGGTGGCCATTAAGTGAGGGGCCAGGGACATGGCAGCAAGGCCAGGCTGGGCTCCGGGGCCCAGAGACCCCTGGCAGCAGGCAGAGTGGGACGGGGATCCCCGGGTGGGGGGTGCGTGGTTGGCACTCCCTCAAAATCATGCTCCCAGGGCTATATCCCTCCTGGCACCTCCGTCCGGCAATCCCCCCCCCCCCATGCTACACTCCTAATTATGCCACACTGGCTCTTTTTCTGTTGATTATTTAAGTATACTGTTACCTACTAAGGTTCCTGGGATGAAAAGTTCTGTCAATTTAGCACTGGTTCATGGTACTTGTTAATAGTGGTGTGCTTCACATTAGACTGCTCCTGTCCTATCCTGTCACATATATGTAGAAGCATAGAAAAAACTTAAGCTAGCTAAGGGCTGCTTCACACAACCTGTTTTCTCTATGTGAAGAGAATATTCATGTAGTCAAATGACTTGCGGGAAGTGTCTTTGAGAGTGCAGAATCAGGCAAAGGAGCAGTTTACTGACAGTGAAGTTGTGCTTTCAGTTCTGAAACCACAGATTAGATTAGATTTCAGCCAAGTGTGGACTTTCACTGCCTAATCACCCTTCTAATCAAGACAGTGGAATGTAAACAATGTTCTCACTGAGCTAATTCAGTTCCATTAAATTGATTTGTTACTGGTTTTGAAGTATAATGTGTTTGTAATTTTTTTAAACAAATCTGCCTAGTGCTTAGAATGCAATTCACAATTCCTATGCAGTTTTTCATAAATGGTAATAAAGTGAGAGTCGAAAATCATGTTTACAGGCACACTGTTACGTCCTCGTGGATGTTATTTGGATTTTTAAATTATTATTGACTGAAAACTACATATATGCTTGAGTTTGTGTTCTTTGGTGGATTGGTCTGAGGTCCACAAAAGCTTATGCCAAATAAAATGGGTGAAGTTTGTGTACTTGTTTCTGTTCCTTTATATCTTATAATAATGGCTATAATTTGAGAGCAATCACTACAGTCTTCAGGTGTTTTCATTAAACGTAGATTCTGACCTTACTATTCAACATATAGATTTAGTTTTCTTTCTACTACAGCTGCATGTTTGGTGATAGTGTACTTTTGGAAATCTTAGGCTGAGCTACCCCGTCAAGGTATGGTTCAACAACATTTGGGATGTGACTATCTCAGAGCAACTAACTGGGTTTGGAAGGGTAGCAAAAGGTGTTGTAAGGAAAGACAATAACAATTCTCTCCCACCACCATTTCAGTTTGTCTGTGGATAGGCTATATTACCATTAATGTCTTAAGAATGTGCTTGAAATGACATTACAAACTCAATGTAATTTGTGTGTGTAGATTGTATTGTATAACTAGACTCTTACCCAGTTGCTATTGTTAAAAGTTTTATTATTTTGGAAAATAATTTTTTTATTGCAAAAAACGGGGAAAAATCAAACAGAGAGGAGGGGAGATAAATACCATAAGAGACAGCTGACCACACAGTTTTTGAGGAGTAGATGGAATATGAACTGGCTCAGGTTTGCTAAAAAATATTTTACAAATATTTCAACCAGCTTCTGTGGCCACAGCAGTTCCATTAGCAGTGCTTTTTTCTAAAAAAATGTTTAGGAGTACTTTCATTTTCCTACTCCTATTGAAATACTGCCCCTCAGTGAGGCCAAACTTAGATTCACAAAATGTTTAGGGGTATGTGTCCCCCCCCCCCAGGAAAAAGCACTGGTGTTAAGAGATAAGTTGGGCTTCTTTCAGTGAAGTACTAATTGAATTATTATTATTGCAAACAATTTCATGGTTTTATTACAATCAAATGGTATATACATTTTGCTGAATAAAAAATATTAAAAACACTTATTTATATTGTGTGCTTTCTGCCAAAAAACATGTTTTTGGTGATTGTGTAGGAAATTGTTTCTGAAACAATTCAGGTTAGTCAGAAGCTGTGGGGTTGAATTTTGAATTTGATGTATCTTATGGCTGATTTAAATGTTACAGTCCCTATAGGGAGGCTCTAAAAATTGTTTCGACAAAGCTTCTATAATGCTGTGCTATTAATGCCAGCAGTTTCCAGACATTTGAGCTGGCATGTGTAATGAGAGTGTTGAAGCATTTATTACACCTATAGTTGAAATATTACCAAGAAGGTATAGTTTATTTATCTGCTGGTGGTGGTTCTTCTAAATCACAGTTAATGATTTGATAAGATTAAATGGACTTTGCATTTTTACATGTGGAGTAGCATTGCAGGGAGAATCAGATCTAGAATTTGAGTTCCTGCTGGACTACAGTATCAGTGACTGGAATGAATAAACACAAAACACAAATATTGCAGGAAAAGTATCCCTGTATTCATGAATCATTGTCAGATAACTGTTTTAACAGTGGACCTTGGCCCTTACTCTGAAGTAGCATAGCTAGAATTGCTAACATTAAACAAAGTAACTAAGGACACATTTAAATGACAAGAAAACCTTCCACAAATACTTTACAGATCTCTGTGCAATTGCAACACATCTGCAAATGGAATGCCGTTTTGAACATCTCAGGATGTAATTATAGGGATTGAATATTTTGAAATTATTTTCAGATACCATCTTGAAAATTTAAAAGAAAAATTAAGTGAATTTATCAATTTAGACACAGTGCTAGATATTGACACAGTGTGTCTGAAAAACTACAAAGTAAAACCATCTTCAAACTGTTACCTATTATCTCTTGAATATTAATACTCCTTATCAGTTTAATATCAGTTATCACTTTTTATATTAATACTCCTTACAGTTTAATATCAGTTATCACTTTTTATATTTTGCTGGGTAAGATACATGATGACTATCAATACATGTTGTCAGTCATGATTGCCATTTGATCTCTGTCTTCTTCCTTGATGATGGCACTCATGTTTTGTTGTGATGGGAGTAAGCCTAGATGATGAGTTCTGGGCTCATGCACTTTTCCATCTCCATTCTCTCTCTTGTGTGGCCACGAAAAGGAAACTGAAAGCTTTTTGATTAAGCACAATTTCATTTTATGTCTGAACCCTAAACTGTGGCTAATCCTAGCTATGAATTGTTTGAAACAAGCAACACTATAAGCCATGGGTTAAAGTTGGCTTGTTTCAACCAAACCATAGTTAAGATTAACCACAGTATATCTGGTTTGGATCAAAGTATTTTGAAGATGTTGCCAAGTATCTATTCATGGTAGTCAGCTTTCTGTATTCTCATTCTTTGTCAGTTATGAAAGGTATCATGCTGATAGAATTGCTTTTTAGAGAAATGTCAGAGCTTTTCCTATATCTAGTACCGACATATACTAATGGCCTTTCCCATGTTTGGTTAGACTGCTTTCAAAGTGTTAGTGATTTATTTTTTAAAAAGTTAAGTTCTCTACTTATCATAATTAACCACTGAACTCCTCCTATATAGCTTTCTTGATTACATCATTCACTACATTCTTTAACAGAGAAAAATGTTTGCTCTCCTTTTTATTCCACCAGCTTTATAAATGTCATAGTCCTCCCTCCCTATCTTATGTATGCAGTAGTTGCAGCTTTATTTTCACTTTTAAAAGAGGGCAGAAATAACTTACCTTGGCTTCAGTATTCTATATTACTCCTTCCTTTAATCATTTTGGAGCTTGCTAAGTCTGTTATGAAAAAAATTAACTTAGTAAAATAAAAATAAAGGACTATGTGCTGTTTAGTCTATTGAAACTTTGACTTTTTTGAAGTCAGGACTGTGACATACTTGACATCTGCCACGCTTGGGCGCTACTGAATTCTGTTTAAGACCCAGTATATTAAGCTGCTGTTGGAAAATGGTTAATACTGTTGCCTAAAACTTACAACTGTCAGTCACAAACAATGTTACAGATAACTTTAATACTTAAAACAGCAGGATAGAAAGGATTATGCTGCCAATTTAAATTCAGAATGGTTTATGCTGCCATCGTGAGGAGATATATAAAATATCATTAACTTAATTATTTTCAGAACTTTGCCCTTTAAACAGAACTTTCTATCATTTCATTTTTAGTATTTTTATTCATTTGTTTAAAAGTACAAACATAGAAAAGAAAGAAAACAAAGAATAAAAAATGTGAACTATAAAGCACCATAACCTGGAAGGACCAAGGTATTCTTCACCTGTGAGTTCCATCATTATTGCAATTAAAGGTTCTATAAAGTCTTAGATGAGCCAGGTATTTGCATATACTGGTCACATAGGACATATGGGGGAGGGAGGTCTTTGGAGCTCTGTTCTTTAGTTACTTGCAGTTTATGAGATATCATTTCAAGGATGGCAATTTGCCAACCCCTAGTGTACCAGCAATCCAATTTTTTAAAAGATTGAAGGTCTTCCAGGAATAAAAAAATTGTAGAGTTCATGTTATATGTCTGTAGCAAAAGAAGACTTCAGATCAAGATGGTTCTCTCTGCTGTGCTGCTCTCTTTGCAGATTATTATTTTTTTTAATACAGGGGAGCATTCGGATATGTGCGTCCTTTCATTTAACAGTGAAATAATAGAGTCCGTTCTGCAACTGCATTCTCCAGCATTTATAGATTCAACCTTAGTTTTATATAGCCATCCAGATCCTTTATTTTAAAGCTGCAAAGAACTTCAGAAATGATGGACAAAGAAATCTAGAGAGGTAGATTTGCTACAGTTTTCCAAACTCTGCCAGTTCACATCCACCAGGGTGGAAGATGGAGACATTTTTTCTTTCTTTTTCCCTTTCCAAGCTCCAGGCTGATATGGTTGAGGAGCTCATGGATTAGGCCACTATGGGGATCTCTGGATCCAACAGAACCAAAGCTGTCAGTGTCCTGCCCCAAACACACAGTTTTGGGCTTTCTGTCAGCTAACTCAGATGGTAGCTTTCCACCACCTGCCTGAAGCTGAAGCTTCCATCACAGTGGAATGAAAATAGGGACATCCTACCATACCCTCCAACATTTCTCCAATGAAAACAGGAGGAAAAGTGGGACATTCTGGGGTCAAATCAGAAGCCGGGATGGCTTCTCTAAATCATGGACGTCCCTGAAAAATAGGGACACTTGGGGGGTCTGGGTACAGTATGGGGACATGCACAGGTTCTTCCTGAGAAGCAGGAAGTGCAGCTTCCCAGTGGTGCTCAGTGCCCTGACTAGTGACAGAGGCCAGTTTCCTTTTAGTTCTTCCGTCTTGCAGTTGGGAGTAGAGGGTTCTTAATGCAGGAGAGGAGGGAAGCGATATGGAAGTATGTATAATATAGGCAAGGCCAAAGTTGGCCCTCCAGATGTTTTGGGACTACAATTCCCACCATCCCTGACCACTGGTCCTGTTAGGTAAGGATGATGGGAGTTGTAGTCCCAAAACATCTGGAGGGCCAAGTTTGGCCATTCCTGGTATAATACTTGCCACCCATACTGACTGTTTGTTGCAGGGAAACCGTGGTGTACACAAAGCATCTCTGCTACATAGGGCTATGAGTGATTCCTGGGAAGAGGGCTGCCATCTTTGTTAATAGTAGGGTTGATAGCATGATTACAATGGTAATTTTGTCAATAAACCTTAATTCTCAATACTAATATGCATTTGACCTGAAAGAAAATGCTTTTCATGACTCATGTAGATCAGACATATGCTGCCTTATTCATAATTATATACAGATTCTTGGTTTTAAATTAGTCAGTTGATTCAGACATTCAGGAGTTTATATTTTACAGCTCTCTTATGCAATGGTATCTCTTCACAAAAGTTCTTGAGCAATTATTTGCTTGAAAAGTTTTCCGTGGGGAGAAATAGCCTCTTCATTAATTGCTTTAGTTTTGTCAAAGCCAAGTACAGTTGAGGTTCAAATATTATTTTCAGTTTTGCTATGCAGTCTTAACAGATTTAAATAAAATAATTTATTTCTTAGGGTACTTTGAGGCTGTTACTCATATGAATGTTTCATATTTTCTGAAACAGTGCTGAGCTAATTATTCCAATAATGCTCTATCACTGCATATTGAGATAGAATGTAATTCTACCATCTGCCTCATCTTTCTGTATTCACATTTTTAATTTGTTCCTCTTTAAAGTTAAACCTCTTAAATCTTATTTGGACTTCTTAATCTCTCCATATGGAAAGTTCAGGATTCTTTTAACCTTATAAAACATGTCTTGATTTTGGGTTGCTATCTTGGGATCTTGTCTGGTTTGTCTCTTTTAGATTATGCAACTAAACTGGAAACCTAGCAATGAGAAGGGTATATCTGCTTATTTAATTTAATTAGTGTTCCCCTTCAATATATTGTATTTTAAATCCTATTTTAAGTGTAATAAAAGCCTTTTTGTTTTGAAAATGAATTAGTTTCTGCAGCAAATATTCTTAATTCATTTGCTGTACATCATCAATTATTACTTTTTCCTCTACAGTTGAATATTGACACTGATTTTAAATAAAAAAATACCTCTGGCCTATTATTTGAAAATCTATTTCTTTGTACAATGGTGGCACATTAGCTCCAAATCCAAAATGTTAAAACAAAATTCCATATTTTTATATTCATTTCTAAGTGGCTTCTAGACTATCAGTTATAGCATTATGAGTAAAAATATAGTGTTTAGTTGGATACTTGGTTATAATATTAATTATAATCAGAAACGCTAGTTATAAGTGTGGATGAACAGTAGCAATCACCTATTAAAAATTCAACAATTCACAGTGCAAGGGGTATATGCACCTTGGAGGGTTTATAAAAAACAGATTATTCTCAAAGATATGGAGCAGAATTATGTCGGGTAATGAAAATGATTCAAACAGATCTGACTATTGGGCTAAATTACCAATTTCATGTTTAGAATGGGTGGCAGAAACAAAAATGAAGGTGACACGTCCTGTATTATAGTTTTGAACTAATGTCATATCAGCTTTGTTCATTGTTCTCCTCTAATCACATGATTGCAAATCATCCCACTGGAAGAGTCTCGGTACACATTTTGGGATATGGCAATACAATCCTATACATGTCTACTAAGAACTAAGACCCACTGGATTCCTGTTAGAATCCTTCCTTATCTCTTAGAACTATATGAACCCAGGATTCACAACTTTAAGGCTCATTTATGTAGGCACCAACTTGAAAACAACTATTCGGGGGGCTGTTCCACCCCCGCCAGAAGGTTGTCAGAAGGACAGAGGGAGGAAGGCTAAAGCCACATGAATGCAGCCCAGGGTGAGGCCTCCCTCGGCTCAGCGGAGGCTGCCCCACCTTCCTCTTCCACTTGGCACATCGGAGGCATGGGCAGCCAGGCTCCAGGCATGGGAGGCAGTGCTGCTCACGTTGGGGCCGGCACTAAGAGGCTGGGCTGGAGGGCTCACGAGGGCACAATGGCAGACCCAGCCTGCGCACCCCCCCTCCTTTCCCTGGCCACAAGCCAGCAGTCAGCGGGAGGCGAGGAAGGAGGGTGCCCTGGGAGAGGGAGGTGGGTGCTTGATCGGGTGCCTTATCTGCACTCTCATGTGGCAGCAGTGGAAAAGCAGGCTGGGGTGGCTTGGTATGGTCAGTTTTTTGGGGGGACACTCCCTAAACATTATTTTGGGAGGAGCAAATGTGTATGGGCCCTTTAGTGTTGGCGCCCATGGTTTAGTGTTATGTCTGAACGCAAGCACTGTATCCAAGTCCAGTGGTCTTTATGCTTCCATACTGCTGTTTGGTTTTCTAAGGATCAGTATATAAAACTTATGCTTTGTATTGGATAAGTCTAAACAATATTGGTTTCCTGGAAACACAATTATATTACATACCATTAATCAGTGTAGGAAATCTGACTCCTTTTAGGATTCAGAGTTAGTTCCAATCTATCTTGCTTACCTGTCAGATTAGGAAAGTAATTGTCTTAAACCAATTGTCTTGCACATTATTCATGAATGACGTGTCAATTTCATTTGGTTCATAAAAGCCTGAGGATGGGAATGGGAGATAAAGTGATTTTTCATTATTTTGTAGCTGTCTTTACAGTCTCATAAATCACTATCTATAGATCAGAGGAATGCACTGGGGGGGTCGGGGAAACAAGACTGCTTTAGAAAACAGAAGTTTGTTTGGCTTTCAACATAATTTCTTATCAGCAATATTAAAAGCACCTAAAATCATATGAATCACATAAATAATTTTTTTTGACAATGTAGATGGAAGCATATCAATGCATCGGTTACAAACTCAATAGGTTACTGAGATTTTTCAAATTGAGAGCTAAATGTAAAACTATGCTGAGTTGACTACTGCTTTGTGCACATAACATTGCAAAAATATAGCCATTGGAATTTAGAGCCTGTTACAACCTGATTGTGTGTGCATCTGGTGTGGTTGCTTTTGCTACCTGATGTCAGCAATTATAGTTCTTAGAGAGGCATCTTTTATATTTTGGTGAAAGCCTGCTTTAGAAAGTTAAATTTGTCTTTTTCTTAAAAAACCGTAACCAAAACCCTCTGATCCTGCTTGATTTGTTTAAATCAGGATTTATGAACATTTTCTGACCTGCTCCCATCAGCTCCCACGCGCAGAGCTGGAATTTCTACATTTGTTATGAGTGCAGTGAGGTGCATATACGTAATTAATAAATTATGAGTCACTGTTAGAATACATTTTAAATTATGAGTTAAAATGTATTCTAACAGAGACATCACAAAATTTCCAAATGAGACCTCTTGTTTATTAAAATAAGAAAGACTTGTGTAACATAAGAAAGCAAATAGGACTGAGGTTTACTTGCACCATTAAGTCACTAGAGATTTCTCTTGTAGGAGGAGCAGGACAACAAGAATGACAGGCATAAGATGATAAACATAAAACTCTAATGAATGGATATGTGGTCTGATCCAATTCTATACTTCAGATGTGCTTGCTAATCCCATTTTTTTAAATTCAAGAATAGTTATGTTGTCTGAAAAGTATTTAATGCTCTTACAAAACAATGTCTCCTAAGTTCTGAAGCTCTGGTTTATCTCAAACCTCCCTCACCAGTTCTGGTAATAAAAAAGCTATGCAGCTCCAGTAAGTGGCTCGTGTCTGTTAAAGTGATTGCCTTCTTTGCTACCAAGAGCAATTTCAAAAAGGAAGTTCACTTTCACTGTTAGAAAGTATGGTACTATTAATTCTAGTAATATAATATGCTGCAAAAATCCAGGCACCCAAATTTATTGACCCATGTCTATGTAGGCATTTTTATAGTTTCAGCAACACATTTTATAGTTTCAGCAATATCCCAAAAAGGTACGTAATAGCCCGCTGTGGTTATTTCATCTCAAATTTATGAAATGATGTGCTTCTTTTCTGTTAGGATAAGGTATGAGAAAACAGTGCCTGTTGACAGACAAAGTGTAATTTAAATACTGTAGAAGAGAATTTTTTCCTCTTCAGCCCTTGTATGGCTCTTGGAGTTGGAAATACACATAATACACATTTGCCTTTAACTCAACCTCTAAACCAAGGGCATGAACATGTGATAACTTATGAAACCAGTCAGCAAATATTGCATAGTCCCCACATGAAAAACTGCTACATGACAAATATATATATTCTGAACAGGAGTTATTAACATTAGAATAGAATAGAATCATAGAATCATAGAATCATAGAGTTGGAAGAGACCACAAGGGCCATCGAGTCCAACCCCCTGCCAAGCAGGAAACACCATCAGAGCACTCCTGACATATGGTTGTCAAGCCTCTGCTTAAAGACCTCCAAAGAAGGAGACTCCACCACACTCCTTGGCAGCAAATTCCACTGTCGAACAGCTCTTACTGTCAGGAAGTTCTTCCTAATGTTTAGGTGGAATCTTTTTTCTTGTAGTTTGGAACCATTGCTCCGTGTCCGCTTCTCTGGAGCAGCAGAAAACAACCTTTCTCCCTCCTCTATGTGACATCCTTTTATATATTTGAACATGGCTATCATATCACCCCTTAACCTCCTCTTCTCCAGGCTAAACATGCCCAGCTCCCTTAGCCGTTCCTCATAAGGCATCGTTTCCAGGCCTTTGACCATTTTGGTTGCCCTCCTCTGGACACGTTCCAGTTTGTCCGTGTCCTTCTTGAACTGTCGTGCCCAGAACTGGACACAGTATTCCAGGTGAGGTCTGACCAGAGCAGAATACAGTGGCACTATTACTTCCCTTGATCTAGATGCAATACTCCTATTGATGCAGCCCAGAATTGCATTGGCTTTTTTAGCTGCCGCGTCACACTGTTGGCTCATGTCAAGTTTGTGGTCAACCAAGACTCCTAGATCCTTTTCACATGTACTGCTCTCAAGCCAGGTGTCACCCATCTTGTATTTGTGCCTCTCATTTTTTTTGCCCAAGTGCAATACTTTACATTTCTCCCTATTAAAATTCATCTTGTTTGTTTTGGCCCAGTTCTCTAATCTGTCAAGGTCGTTTTGAAGTGTGATCCTGTCCTCTGGGGTGTTAGCCACCCCTCCCAGTTTGGTGTCATCTGCAAATTTGATCAGGATGCCCTTGAGTCCATCATCCAAGTCGTTGATAAAGATGTTGAATAAGACCGGGCCCAAGACAGAACCCTGTGGCACCCCACTAGTCACTCTTCTCCAGGATGAAGAGGAACCATTGATGAGCACCCTTTGGGTTCGGTCAGTCAGCCAGTTACAAATCCACTGAGTGGTAGCATAGTCAAGACCGCATTTTACCAGCTTCTTTACAAGAATATCATGGGGCACCTTGTCAAATGCCTTGCTGAAATCAAGGTAGGCTACATCCACTGCGTTCCCTTCATCTACCAGGCTTGTAATTCTGTCAAAAAACGAGATCAGGTTAGTCTGACATGACTTATTTTTCAGAAATCCATGCTGACTATTGGTGATCACAGTATTCCTTTCTAGGTGCTCACAGACTGTTTGCTTAATGATCTGCTCCAGAATCTTCCCTGGTATTGATGTCAGACTGACTGGGCGGTAATTATTTGAGTCCTCTCTTTTCCCCTTTTTGAAGATAGGGACAACATTTGCCCTCCTCCAGTCTGCCAGGACTTCGCCTGTTCTCCAGGAATTCTCAAAGATGACTGCCAGTGGTTCTGAGATCACATCTGCCAGTTCTTTTAATACTCTTGGATGCAGTTCATCTGGCCCTGGAGACTTGAATATATCTAAACTAGCCAAGTATTCTTGTACTATCTCCTTAGTTATTCTGGGCTGTGTTTCCTCTGCTGAATCATTTGCTCCAAATTCTTCAGGTCGGGCACTGTTTTCTTTATCGGAGAAGACTGAGGCAAAGAAGGCATTGAGGAGTTCAGCCCTTTCTGTGTCCCCTGTTTGCATTTCACCATCTTCTCCTCTGAGTGACCCCACTGTTTCTTTGTTCTTCCTTTTGCTACGAACATACCCATAAAAGCCTTTTTTGTTGCTTTTAACCTCTCTAGCAAGCCTGAGTTCATTCTGTGCTTTAGCTTTTCTGACTTTGTGTCTACACGTGCTGGCTATTTGTTTGAATTCCTCTTTGGTGGTTTCCCCCCTTTTCCATTTTTTGTACACATGCTTTTTTAATCTTAACTCAGTTAAAAGTTCTTTAGATAGCCACCCTGGCTTCTTTAGGCACCTTCCATGTTTCCGTCTCATTGGTATTGCCTGAAGTTGTGCTTTTACTATCTCCCTCTTAACAAACTCCCAGCCATCATGAACTCCCTTTCCTTTTAGTATTACTGTCCATGGGATCTCACCCAGCACTTCCCTAAGTTTTATGAAGTCGGCTTTCTTAAAGTCAAGAAATTGAGTCCTAGTATGCTTGGCTGCTCCTTTCCGCTGTATAGTAAACTTCAGAAGAGCATGATCACTCGCGCCTAATGATCCTTCCACTTCTACCCCACTAACCAGGTCATCAACATTGGTTAGGACCAGATCTAAAATGGCTGTTCCTCTTGTTGCTTCTCCCACTTTCTGGACAATGAAGTTGTCTGCAAGGCCAGTGAGGAATCTGTTTGACCTTATGCTCTTGGCTGAGTTTGACATCCAGCAAATATCCGGGTAATTGAAGTCCCCCATTACTACTATCTCCCTTCCTTTTGCATGCTTGGCCATCTGTTCCAGGAAGGCATCATCTATGTCCTCCGTTTGGCTTGGGGATCTATAGTAAACTCCCACAATGAGGTCCCTGTTATTCTTCTCTCCCTTAATTTTGACCCAAATGCTCTCACTTTGGCTTTGAGGTTCTAAATCTTGGATCTCTTCACAGGTATACACATCCCTGACATATAACGCCACTCCTCCTCCTTTCTTGTCTCGTCTGTTTCTCTGAAATAGATTGTAACCCTCCATTATTACATTCCAGTCGTGGGACTTATCCCACCAGGTTTCAGTGATGCCTATTATGTCATATTTAGTTTGCTGTACCAAGAGCTCAAGCTCATCTTGTTTATTACCCATGCTTTGCGCATTAGTGTACAGACATTGAAGTCCATTAATCATTCCCCTGTGTCTCTTATTTAAGGATTTTTTCCTCCCACCACTAGGTCTGCGTGCTGTTTGCTCCATTTGGTCTATGACATTTGGATGATCATGTTCATCAATTGATAGACTCCTACCTTCAGGAGCACTGTCTCCCTCCCCCACATTAGTCAGTTTAAAGCCCTCCTGATGAGGTTTCTGAGATTTTTGGCAAAAACATTCCTCCCAACCGTTGTGAGGTGCAGCCCATCTCTTGCCAGAAGTCCATCTTCAAGAAACTGCAGTCCGTGATCTAAGAATCCAAACCGTTCCTGTTTACACCATTTGCGAAGCCAGCTGTTCACTTCCACTATTTTTCTCTCTCTCCCTGGGCCACGTCGTTCAACTGTGAGGACAGATGAGATGACAATTTGTGCATTTAATTGCTTCAATTTCCTGCCCAGAGCCTCATAGTCTCTTTTGATCTTCTGGAGGCTATTGCTTGCAGTGTCATTGGTTCCCACATGAACCAAGAGGAAGGGGTATTTGTCAGTGGGTTTTATGATTCCTTGCAGTCGTTCAGTTACATCTTGGATCTTAGCCCCGGGGAGACAGCACACTTCCCGAGCAAAGCACCTACACCAGTGTACCTTCCATTTCATTTGAGCATCTTATTGGTAGATTATATTCTCTAATAAATTTGTACAAAGGCCCTGGCACTAGTAATGTATAACAAAACTAGTGCCCTTGAATGGAGATCATAGAATTGTTGAGTTGGAAGGGACCTCAAGGGTCATCTAGTCCCACCCCTTGCAATGCATGAATCTCAACTAAGGCATCCATGACAGATGGCCATCCATCCTTTGCTTAAAAACCTCCGAAGGAGAGTTCGCCACCTTCCAAGGGAGTCTATTCTACTGACAAACAGCTCTTACCATCAGAAATGTTTAGTCAGAACCTCCTTTCTTGTAATTTGAACTAGCCCTAGCCTTTGGAGGAAAAAAAACAAGCTTGCTCCATCCTCCATGTGACAGCCCTTTAGCTATTTCAAGATATGAGTTTTCTCATATTGTGCCAAACTTTGCAGCAGATTGAAGCAGCCTCAGGGGCGTAGGAAGGGGGGTGCAGCCCGTTTCGGGTGTCATCCTTGAGACGGGTGACAAAATGGCACACGGCAGGCGCGGTGCTTACAGAGGGGGCTGGCCAGCAGTGCGTCCGAACCACACATCTCTCCTGGGAGTGACGCGGTGGCTCCGAGCCCTGTGCTGCCCGAAACGGCAGCATGGGGCTTGCATCCGCCAGGCGGACTCTGTGGGCAGCTCGCCCCCGTGCGGCGCCCCTGTGCACAGCTCACCCCGCCCCCATGCGTGGCTCACCCCGCCCCACCGCTCCTGGTGCCGGAGTAGCTAGCTACGCACCTGAGCCTCCTGGATCAAGTTTTTAAACTATTCTGTTGTTTCATTACCTTTTTGTAAATTGTCTGCAAAGGCAGTGCTTCTGAAATATCAGCAGCATGGCAAACATGTTGATAACATGGGAAAGGCCAGCACTTAAGCCACTTGAGCTATAGACTTGCAGGGGCTAAGTGTGAAGAGTGTCTTTTAGACTAGGAGACTAAACATTGTCAAAAATCCCTGGACTGCCAAAGTTTCTTGGATATTCTGGCTGTTTGTCAGTTCAGAAAGCCTTCTCTTTCTTTTCTTTTTCTTCTTCTGATCATGTTCACTATTATTTATTTACTTACAAACTGAGCCCAGAAAAGGTCCTACCTAGGTAGACAGCATTATAAGCTGACTGTCAGTAACTAGCTTGGGAAAATTCTGAATTCAAAGAATTTGGTTCTAAGGTCTAGAACAAGCTAAAATAAGAGCAACACTAGTCTTCCACAAAATAACATGCATACTACCAGTATTTAGACTAGTTTGCAATGGAAATGTTTCAACATTTTATAAATGTTAATAAACAGATGTCAACAAGCCTTTGCATTTTCAATCCAAGTTAAAGGCCTTCAATGAAATGTTGTAAAGGAACTGAAATAGCTTATAACAGCTCCTGAACTTAATGGACTGATAACGAGAGAGCTTCCAGAATTAGCTTTCCTTATTAAGGCTCAGGAAACTATGCTAGCTGACATTCACTTACTATCACTTCCACAAACAATCTAAACTATTCCTGATAAAATATTTCAAGTACTGCTGTTGCTTGTTTCCAACCTACAAGAGCAGGTTGAAGGTCATTTTTAGCCTCAGGAATAGGAAGTCTCAAATTGAATAAGGGCTGAAATATTAATCTTAAAAATACAGAAAACATTTTAAGAACAATTTCACAACATGCATTGTATTTTGGCTCATGGGAATGCGAATCTTCTAAAGTCTGAATGTAGAACTGGTTTGGTAATTTTTATATGCCTTAGTATAAATCTGCTTTCTCTACAATGCTTTTGTTTTATCTATGAAAGAACACAAGGCATTGTATTTCCTAAGATAGGACAATTTTGTATTAATGCTACATTATGAAAATAAGCACATTATACGGTACTTGCCAATCTGGTTAGTGAGTGAGTGCCAAGCCTAACTTTCCTTCCCAGCTGGCTATGCTCCACCACTATTTCTGTTTGTTTGTTTGTTTATTTATATTCCTTGGCATCCTCAGCTCTGTTCCTGGTTCACCATGTCTGCAGAGTCACTCATTTCTTTCTAAATAATAGCTCTGCTGATAGCTGCTATCTCCATATCTCTGTATATCCACATTAATTTTTGAATAATTGCTCCCGGATCTGTTAACCATGACAGCCTACTGTCTTTTCTTAGTATGAGATCTGCTGGTTGGTTGGCATGCCAACTGATCTGAGATGTGGATTGGGACCAATGTACTTGGAGCTGCCATAACGAAAAAGGTGCCTTAAAGCTTAGAAAGCTCTTATTTGGGGGGACAGTAGTAGCCAGAGAGTTTACTTTCTTGTGCTCCATGATGACTGCGGATGGTGACAGCAGTCATGAAATTAAAAGATGCCTGCTTCTTGGGAGAAAAGTGATTGCAAACCTAGACAGCATCTTAAAAAGCTGAGACATCACCTTTCCGACAAAGGTCCATGTAGTTAAAGCTATGGTTTTCCCTCACGGGAAGAGAAGACTCCCTGGAAAAGACCCTAGTGTTGGGAAAGATTTGAGAAGGGAATGACAGAGGACGAGATGGTTGGACAGTGTTCTCGAAGCTACTAACATTAGTTTGACCAAACTGCAGGAGGCAGTGGAAGACAGGAGTGCCTGCTGTTCTCTGGTCCATGCGGTGGACATGACTAAATGACTAAACAACAACAGTAGCCAGCAGGTCAGTACTGTTTACCTGGCTTCCCAAGATGGAAGTAGCTGCTAGTAACAGAGGGGGCAGCAAATCGGCTGGGAGGTTGAAGGAATGCAGGCACAGGTGAGGGGGCAGCAGATTGGCTCCATTGGGCACCTCTATCACACCTCTCCCTCCCTGCCAACTTCCCTCTGCCCCTCTCCCGCCCCCCACATTGGGAAGCCATCTAAGTCAATTCTGCCCAACCAGCTGCTACTGCCAGTTTTGCACTTATGCATTACAATAAGGTATTCATTCTGCCAATAGCAGTATAAAACACCACAATGATAATATGTAATCTTAACTTTAACAAACAAAACTTTTAACAAACCAGCAGCGATACCAAAGTGTGCCAAAAATAATCCATAAGAGGAATCCTAATCACTCATGATACACATACATTACTTTCAAATAACAAACATAATCACAAAATCAGTTTCTAAAATTACAGCCAGAAACAAAACATAATTGCCTATTTTCTGTATTGCAAATATTGTATATTTGCTTTCGAGGTTCTGTGATATGTTATTTATGCAGGTTTTCAGCAAGAACATTACAAAACACAAGAGTAACCTTTCAAAATAACACAAATGAATCAATCAAAAACAGTTTGGTAGGTTTCAGGAATTCTAGACAGAACAAATTGCTGAAATCAAATAGGTTAATGATCAGAAGAGATCCGATTATAAGCAGATAAAAGTAGCTAGGAGATAAGTGAAACCTGTGATAGTCCCCTTTCCAGAAAACATGGAGAGTTCCCCGCTCAGCCACACTTTCCCTTTATGTCCATGCATCTTTGCTGTTTCAATTTGGTCTGGGGTTGGGTGTTCCCACTTGTGACTATTGCCTCAGATTGACTCAGAATGACTCAGGGAAAGACCCCTGAAACCCTGTTCATTCTTCCTATAATAGTCTGTTTTTGATGTTGTCTCCACCCACTGGTGGAGGAATGGGGAAGCGGGGGGACCATCGGGGGGGCACCATCACTGCTGCCCCCCGGACACACGCCGTGCACTCCCTCACCGCACCGGGTGCCACGCCCCTGCAGGTGGCACACCACGGCCCCAGGATGCACACCACACCCCCGTGGGCGGTGCATCCTGCCCCCGGGACGCACGCCACGCCCCTGGGACACACACCACGTCCCCGGGATGCATGCCAGCCACGCCCCCGCCTGCTCTCCACCCCCAGTGCCGGAGTATGCAGCTTCGCCACTGTCTCCACCTTTAGTTCCAACCACCTGTGGCAGAAATTCAGCGAGTCAATCGGACAGTCAGAGAATTGCGTAATCAGATAACCGGAAAACTGGATAATCAGACAACTGAATAGTCAGAGAGTTGAAAATAATTATCAGAAACAAATTATGTTCTCATAGCCAGACCTGCGTTTAAACAAACTCCTAAGGTGGCAGAAATTACTTTTGTGCTTATATCATAGAATCGGTTGGGTTGGCAGTGTTGAGAATGGACTGCTCAGAAGTTGGAAAGACAACTGAAAAATGATCCTTGAGGGGTAGGCAGAGAAATAAGGAGAGGAGGTGAGAACGCAGCTCTGGGGAAAGTACAAGATATCCTGTCCAGGAGCTATTTTTTGGGAGCAGTTTAGGAAGTAGGGCAAATCTTTCTTCAGATTATCCCAGGATCTCACAGAACCTGATTCATCAGTTAACATTGGGTTTTAACCCAAAGCAGTAGAATAAAAATAAAAATAAATGTTTGGGATGCAGCATAAGAGATTAATACAGAATATGATGAAAATGAAATGAAAGTTATTCTGCAGTGATTGGGAGGGCACCCATCAATAATGTTTGCCTTGGATGCTGAAAGATTATTATGGTTCTTAGATGGCTCTGATGGATTCATTACTCTGCAGGCATAGCTGGTAATACTGTAGAAAGCCTAGTTTACCTCCTAAAAAAGGAAAGTGGCCTAAGCATTTGGCACAATCACACTTAGAATTTTCTACTGGCTAGAGCCCAAGGATCCCCTTTGTTTTCTGAGGAGCTTGGGGCAGTGAAGACTGTGGCGGTGATAGAAGGCTCATGATGAAAACTAACGGATCATGGCTATAGACTGGCAATTACAATGTCAAATATGGTATGGTGTCAATCTTTTACCATTGGGTGAATGTAGTGCCATTCACAGAAACTGTCCTGTGTGGTTAGGAGCCCTTTACACACCCTCTGCTCTGCTGTGTCCCATATGCTTCACATATTACAGATTAGATCATTTGCAACTATTCTGATTTGGATGGCATTTTCACTCCAGATATGGATTTGGATGTGATTGAAGTTTCCGCTAGTCCTTGTATGTTTGGATTCTTGATATATTTCAGTTTGTGCAACCTGGAGCTGTGGACAAGATTTTTGGATGTGTGATATCCACAACTAGTTTTTTCCCATCAGTGCCCACCTTGGCTAATCAGATCTGCTACTGGATAGTAAAAATAATAAATGACAGAGCAGGTGACCCCTATGGACTAGAAAGATGCCATGCTTCCCATTTTAAAAAATGGAAGTACCAGCAAACTTTAGTCCACTTGGAGGAATCATGGAACATGTTGTGACATCTGAACTCCAGATATTCTTCAGTTATATTGATTACTTTTACCCAGGTTTGGAACTGAAACTGCCCTGGTGCTCCTGTGGATTATCTTAATCAGGAGGAGTGCATCCTGTTGGTTCTTCTGAATCTACTAGTTGCTTTCAACTGCACAAAATCATACAGTTGGAAGGGATCTCAAAGCTCATCTAGTTCAACCTGCCAATACAGGAAAACGATTGACATTATAGGCTACATTCAACTAAATTATCATGTTATCAGAAGCCAGCACAGTGAGTTCCCGTAGTGCATGGGACTTCCCTTCTCCTCGCTTCATGCTCTCCCCTAATCTGGTTGGAAGAACTCTCAGAACGAAATGCATGGGGGTGAGAGAGAAAGGAGATTTTTCCTTTGGGAAAGCCTTAGTGTGACTTCAAATTGTACCCTATATCTTTATGGTGGACCAACTGAAACCAGTCAAAATAAGCAGGCAGAAGTGAGTTCAAGTCCTCCGGACTCCCTCAGAAGGTGCTGGACTCACCTTTCTGATGGTAAGAGCTGTTCCATAGTAGAACAGACTCCTTCACTGGAGGTTTTAAATTTTTAGTTGAGATTCCTGCATTACATGGGGTTAGACAAGGTGACTCTCAGAGTCGCTTCCAACTCTTCAATTCTATGATTCTATGACAATCTCAGCATTTAAACTAGAGCCTTAAGTACAGCAGAATCTGAGCAACTTTGCTTGTAAAGCAAATGCTAAATAGGCAAATGGTGGACTTACACCATGGTGGATTTTCAGACAGAGACTGCATGAATACAGCAGCTTTTTGTTGTGCAAGTTGCAGGTTACAGGAACAGCCAAGGCGACATTTTTCCACCTTCGCCGCATCAAGCAGTTGGTCCCTTACCTTTCCTGCCCTGACCTGGCCACAGTGATCCATGCGACGGTCACCTCCAGGCTTGACTACTGTAATTCGCTCCACAGGGGGATGCCCTTGAAGCTGTCCCAGAAACTTCAATGTGTGCAGAATGCAGCAGCAAGGCTCCTCACGGGGTCTCTGCCATGGGAGCATATTCACCCAGTGCTTTTCCAGCTGCACTGGCTCCTGGTGGAGTACAAGGTCAGATTTAAGGTGCTGGTTTTGACCTTTAAAGACCTTCACGGCCTAGGACCCTCGTACCTACGGGACCGCCTCTCCCGGTATGCCCTACGGAGAGCCTCAAGGTCCATAAATTGCAACACCCTAGTGGTCCCGGGCCCTAAGGAAGTTAGATTAGCTTCAACCAGAGCCAGGGCCTTTTCAACACTGGCTCCGGCCTGGTGGAACGCTCTGCCTCATGAAACCATGGCCCTGCAGGATCTGATTTTTTTCCACAGGGCCTGTAAGACAGAGTTGTTCCACCTGGCCTTTGGCTTGGAACCAATTTGATTCCCTCCCCCTCTTTCTTTTTTCTTTTTCCTTTCTCTTCCTGTGATGAGGCTGCATTTTAATATTTTAATGTTTCAATATTTTAATGTTGTATTTTCATCTTGTTTTTAAGTTGAATTCATTCAACTTGTTTTTATTATTGCTTGTAAGCCGCCCCGAGCCCGGTCTTGGCTGGGGAGGGCGAGGTATAAATAAAAATTATTATTATTATTATTATTAACATACTTTATAGAACAGTACACAATTTTCTGAGTACATTGACAGTGCTGGTGAAGTAAGAGGTTAAAAGACTGAGCTAATAATCAGGAAGTCCTTGGATGGAGTATTTTATTTCCTGTGTGCTCACAATATGGGCTTGGATATGGAGAATAATACTAGTTTATCTTGCAGGGTTGTTGCAAGGATTACAGTTATATAATGCATATGACTTTGAGCACTTGAAAGTGATACAAAAACTTTGAACACTTAAAGGGACATTACAGTACTTAAGTTCAGACACTTAAATTTTTTTAATGACATATAATATTCAACTTTTCTAATTGTGTGTGAACAGATAGTACTGCAATGAAATAACTTTAAGGAAAGTGTCAAAGGTCTAATCTACAGCTCTTATGGATGGCATGACTCATCAGTTGACAGTCTAGAAACCTAGTTTCATCTGCCCAGTTTAAGTTTCTGTTATTAATGCTGGCATGTGTAGGAATGTGAAATGATTTTAAGTTATTTCACTCATATTGTTTAGATTGGTAGGGAAGAATACTCTGGGAGTTCACTTGCAATGCATACAGTCTTAGTTTTATTTGTAAAGTAAAACTTGAAGATTTAAAAAGGTTACTATGTTTGGTCTCACTTTAATTTTTCTAAAATTGGCTTTCTGGTCATACTTTAGGAAGATTAATTTTAACCAAGATGTTTTGAATAACAGCCTCAGGCAAAAAGAGCTGTAGGCCATCTTTAAAATTTTGATATGATATCATGGATCAGAGTAGGTATAGGTTTGGGGTTTTTTGGTCAGCTTGCTAAATCATTCCCTTCATGTAGGCAATGATGGTTGGGCTGAGTAGTTAAGCACCATAATCAGCATCCAAAAAGAATGCCCCGGGCTGCAAGAGCTACTACTTAGGGTTCACCCGCACATCCTTTTGCCCCCCCCCCAAATCCACAGTTTAGCATTGAATTGGAACAAACAGCAGCCAGATTTGCCACAGATTGCCATTTGTTCCAATTTAGCGCTAAAGAGCAGGTTTTCTAGGGGAAAGTGACAGGGCAAAGGCAAAACTGCTCAAGGCATGGGGCAAGCAGAAGTTTGAATGAGTCCTAATAAGTGATGGTATCCTCTGGGCAAATGGGTGGGCACCCTCTTTACCTGGTTGTCACTTAGAAGGACAATAGCTAGTGTTTGTCAGTTGAGCAAGAAAGCAGGCAGAAGCTAAAGAGACAGAGACACATTTGCTCTGCTGGGCTCTGGGGATCACCTGGAAACCTAGTGGGGAAGCAAGATCTGTAACTGTATTAATGTTTTGAACTCCTTATGTTCCTGTTGTATGTTGTTGTCATCTGTCTGTCTCTGGAGACAATGCACCTTTGAGGGTGAAGTCAAACTGGTGGACAGTAGCAGTGTTGCTGTGGCTGTGGAGACCAATACAGGAGAGACATGTTTTGTTGCAGCTGGGGGAGATGAATGCATTTGGTTGTGCTGCTGCAGATGCCCATGGCATTTCTTCTCTCTGTGCTCCTATCAGCAGTCATCCTTCCTCTGGTCATTGCTATGGATGCATAATCTGACTGTCTTCCTCCAGGCACTGCAGTCGTCTGGAAGGGATTCCCACAGGGCAGGGTTAAGTCTGCTAGTCTTCATGTCACATTTGCAGAAATCTTTGTAACACAGAGTTGGTCTACCAATGAGCCTTCGGCCTGAAGCCAGCTCCCCATAGAGCACATCCCTGGTTGTACATATGTGTAAATAAACTAAACTGTGCCTAAAGACACCACAGTTTCTGTTGACCTTCATTCCAAGGAAACCCAACCCTGGATAAGTTCCTGAACCCCCTGACATCTGTCAGAAAGGGGAAAGGGGGATATTATTTTTTGCCAGCCTGACTGGCGCCCAGTGCCAGCAGAGAATGATCTTTACCAAGTGAGCAGAGACCTTTACCTGCCTGTCACAACTAAGGATCCAACCCAATGCCTCTTCACCCAAAAGTTGCAACATTGCTATGACGTAGGCAAAACCAGTCAATTTGTCTTTAGGAAAATTCACATCCTGGCTGTAACCAGCAACCAACAGATGTCCATAGCAAAGCCTAAAACCATCCCTTGAATGGACCTGGATAGGAGAAGTTCTCACCCAGGTCCACTTTGAATTCTGCCCCTCAGGAGCCTAGCTAGGTGCTGATTGGCTCCCAAGATCCCAGGCACCCTCATCATCCCCTACAGTCACAAATTGTGGGAGAACGCCTCCCCCCACTGCTCCCAGCAAGGTGGGAAATGAGAATTTTTCACTTGTCTTGCCTGCAGTCTTCAGCCAAGCCCTTCTTGTGTGAGAACTCAATACATCCTGGGTTTCCGCATACAGTGTTGTTCAATTGACTATGCACAGCACCCTCTGTCACCTACACCAATTATCTGCATTAATTTTAAACCTCCCACGACTGTGGTATAGACCTCACAGTCTTGTAAGGAATTTTTTAGAATGGCATTCCTCCTTAGCATATTAAATCCAGCACTATTTTCAGGCATGGCTGTGCTTTCAGTTTGCTAGCCTGCTGCCAGTTCAGAATGTAAGTGCTCATAGTAGTGTCTTTGACTGTTGTGTATGTGATGTTAAAGTTTTATTGGCATTGGATAATGCAGAAGAAGTTGAAATAGATGAATTTACTATTGTTCATACTTTCTGTTGATAGTTCCAGATATGATTACTTTCCTCTGAAATGGCTTATATGTGATCTTATAGAAATCAGTAGGAATTTATGACCATTTTAAAAAAATAAAAGCAGCTAATTAAACCTCTGTGCTTTTTAAGACTTTAACCCAGTGAATTCTTGCATTGCTATGATATGCAGAAACATTAGCTATGGTAGATAATATTATACAAACGGTGCCATTTGGTTTAAATCGTTGCTGTTTTTAATTTCCTTTACAGAATTCAAGGTCATATATCTTTGTATTTCCAAGGGAATCCTTGTCATAGAGATAAAAATCATGTTTCACCTGCAGTCTTGATCTTCATTAGCTGATAGGAGGGATTTGCAGCATTGGCAATAAGTTCTGCTGGTTGCTGGCTGACAGCCAAACCAGGCTGCTGTTTAAGATACCAGGTCTCTCGCTCTTTTTCTCTCTCTTGTTCTCGTTACAGCATTCCAAGCCTTGTCTCTGAAAGAAGAATACAGTACAAGATTTTATATCCAGTTGGGAATAAGATGCTTATTCCTTGCTTATACAACCATATGTTTCTATATTTTGTGGTATATAGTATTTAGAAGACTGTTGATAGTGGGAAATTTTTGCCGTTGAGGAAGAAGCAATCAGATATGCGGTCAGAATTTTAAGACCAGCTCAGAGTGCTCTTGGCTTTTTTTAGTAGGCTGCTGAACGATGCTGAATGATGCTGTACAGATGGATGTGGGTGTTTTAATACTCTGGTTTTAACGTATGGAATATGAAAGAAATGTAAGTGATTCTAGTACACGAACACAATGGGGAGCAAAGCTGGATTTTCAAACTCTGTTTCTCAGCCAGAACATCCATTCTTCCAGATGTCATGCAGGTATGTACATGTTTAGATTTAGTATATGTATTTAGTTTTGTAAAACTGCAGTGTGGTGCTTCTCTTACGGATAGCAGTATGAACATTTGCCTGAAAAGACTTAGAACTGGAGAACAAAGGCAATATTTAATGGTAAAATTATGGTGTGCTTTTCTGTGCTAATCTCTATTCAGTGTTTTAAAAAGATGTTGCATTTTAAATGGGTAGCTGATGTTTCCATGGTCAGGTATTTGAAGCTTCCTAATGTTTTGAATGGAACAAAAGTGAATCGTTTATCATTCAGTTTTTTAAAACAGTGTCTGTAGTGCATTTGGATGGTTGTTTTGTCATGCTGTGTCAAATATGTGCCTGTTATAGTGCTGTTAGGTTCCTATTAAAAGAAACCTGTTTAGTCCCAGAGAACATGATCCTGGTAAATCAGTTTTCTGGTGACTTGATTATACTTTCAAAGCTATAGGGCAAGGCATGTTCAAAATATTTACATATGGGGAAATTAGTGAATGCTGATAAGAAGAATGATTCCTGCATTTTTGTAGGTGGTTTCCTCTGCTAAGCAAGAGATCAATATTGCCTTTAGAAATAGTTTCTCATGTAACTTTTCCAGGCATGTTGTAACATGGCTCGAAGGTTCAAAGATTTCTGTTAAATTATGTTCCTTGTGTTGATGACTGAAGTGTAATAAAGAACAAATAGAAGTTAAACAAGTTTCTTTCTCAGCTTTCACTAACTGTCTTTGGTTTCTGGCACACCTTTTTAAAGGAATGCAGTCTTTGTTTACCGTGTCTGTATCTGAAACCTTTGCCTCTTTCTGGAGCAAGGTTGTAAAAAGAAGCGAAAACTAGAGTTCAGAGTTTCTGTAAAATTACTCATATGTTTGAAATGCGTTTGAGGAAGAGAGTAAAAGAGGAAGTTAATAATTAATGTGTCTAAACATAAGAATGTACCTGGTGATAGGACTTGGGATGTTTGCAGTTGTGATCGCTAATATTAAATCCCCTGAAGGAATCATGGTGAATATGGTTAGTTTACACTACCTGGCATATGAGGAGCATTGTGTAGAGAGTGTGGGTCATTCCCTCTAACAGCAAACTCAGGTGATGAACTACCCATTAGTTTGGAAGCAAAGCAGGCCTACCCAAAATTAAATGCAGGACTCCCTAGTATTTATCTGGAAATATGTTTATTTATATGTATATAAAAAACCCTAAATGGCCTGAGAAGGACTTAGGCACTTTCTATATTGAAGGAATGTAATTGGCATTTGAGTCTACAGAGATAAGAAACCCATGGAAACTCACCTCATTATCTGGTGATGAAACCTATTGAAGTACATTGATAGTAAAGAGAGGAACACATGCCCATTGTTGCTGCCATTTGTCTGCGAGGGTACTTGCTTCTACCTATTTGCAGCTATACTAAAATCCTGGATTTCTCCATTGTTAACATATGAACATAAGAAGAGTCCTACTGGATTAGACCAAGGCCTGTATAGTCTAACATCCTGTTCTGAGTGGCCAACCAGATTGCTTACTTTTCCTCAGCAGTGTGAGACTAGCTGATCGCATATTGATCTCTGAATAAGAATTTTGCCCACTCATGAACAAATTAGCCTTAGCAATCAGTTTGTGGTGTGGCTGGATGTTCCACTATTAGACACTGCATGTGTGAGCTTCCGGAGGGCTAAGGTAATTTCTGGATGTAAATGAGGCTGCAGCTGGCTTAGCAGTGTGGGTTAGGAATAAGATTGAACTAAAGACATTGGTAATTGAGGCACCACTTAGAAAAAGGTGGGGGACTTTGAGCTCTCCACATGATGTTGGACCTGGCCATTGGCCATACTAATGGCAGATGCTTATGGGAGTTGGGGATCAGGTTCCTATACCTGAAGGTGGACAACCACTACAGGTAGAAATCACATTTTGCTCCCATCTAAAAGGGGTACTGGCACCTGCCCACTGATGAAACAGCCACCCAGAAGTGGGGAGGGTAGTTAGTAGGGGCACAGCCAGATCAGGCCAGTGAGGGGCCATTCTGAGCTCCTGGATGCCACAGCCTGTGCATGATCTGGCTGCCTGCTTTTGAGATGTCCCTGTCTTCATTCTTTTGGAGACTGCTTGGCCTGGGTGTGCAGCTCTGACAGGCATCTCTGAGCTCATTTTGGATGTGTGGACTCAGAAGCAGTATAAACAACAACTAAAGGGTTTTGATGCAGGATGGGGTCATCCATTTGGAGACTGGAAGTCATGTCTCACTCATCAGCTCATAGCTTTCTGCAGTTCCATATGTTAATCAGTGAAGTTGTGACTGTCTTAAACTTTAGTTATCTATCCACCACAATTATTTATATTCCATGAAAGCAGCTGACTAGGAGCATTCAGTTATGTATTTTAAAAGCACAGGTTTGTATCTAATGTTAGTCATACTCAGAAAAGTCTCATTGAAATTAATAGATATGACTAGATTAGATACATTAATTTTATGGTATAACTTAGTTGGGTACAACATACAATAAACAACATTATGGGTCTTCATGTCTTGTCTGTGCACAATTCCCATTTTATGCAAATATTTTAGAATGACTTGACTTCTCCAGAATGAGAAGAGCACTATGATTATCTTCCCTAGTCTGGTCGTCTGGAAGTATCATAGGAAGGTGTTTTTTCAGCCAGAACTTGCCGGAACCTCTCAAGTGGGTCCCTTTGCCATTGTAAGAGAACAAGGGATGTGTTTGTTGTGAGTTCCGACACCTCTTCCTAGAAAAATAACACTGAGCGTATGTATTTGGGACTCAAACACACAAAACTATGTAATGGATTATACCAGTGGTTCCCAGCCTGGGGGGCCACAGAGTTATCCCAAGGGTTCTGAAAAGAAGTTATTCCCCTCTCTTCCACTTGAAGACAGTCTCTTCACTATCTTAAAGCTGCATAGTGGGTAGCTACTTCAAAGAGTGTTTTAATTTTTAATGATCAGTTTTTAGAGGAGTGAGGCTGCTGTGAAGACTTTCTTCAGAGGGCTTTAAGACAGCACCCCCTACTTCTGTTTGTGCTTTTGGTGTCTCAGATGGGAGTGGAGGCAGGCTGTCTTAACACATTTGCTAAGTCTCTCTGTGCTCCCTTTTAATTTTAGCAGAATCCACACTGAATCCTTGTCAATTTTTCTGCCTCCTAATTACTGATTGCATTCAGGTTTCTTAGTTTGTCATTATTGGGGATTACTTTTAGTGCTTTATTGAGATGAATTATGTGACTGAGGAGTTGCCTAATTTGGGGCGGGGGCGGGTAAGACTTTTATGGCATTGTTCATTTTGGGACAGACATTTTAGGGTTTTCTGTTGTTCCTTGTAACATTTGCTGCTCATACCAACTTGGTTACAAAAAAGTAAAATAAATGCAAATAGCAAATAGCAATAAAATAGAATCACAGTAATTCTATATATAAATAGCTTTCCTTACATGGTTTGGGATTTTTCATTGAAATATATAATTGATAGTCCTGATTCTAGACAGAGGAATATTATTTATTTATTTCTTAAATTTATTGGTAGCTTTTTTGCCACACCAACTCAAAGCAACTTGCAGTATTTTAAGCAAAAAATGAACATATACATACATTAAAATCAGCATTAAAAACCCTAAAAGATAATTCTCTCTCTATATATATTTTAAATTACAGTACATTAAAACATTTCACCCTCACAAAAAGGCCATAGAAAGTTAAAAGGGTCTGACTAAAAAGGCATTTTGCCTGGTGTCTAAAGATATGTAATGATGGAGTCAAGGGAGCCTCCCTAGGGAGAACATTCCAAATGAGCACGCCCATAGTGATGCTGCCACCTTCTGGACCTGGCAAACTTGTAACATTAATTTTTCCCTTGTTCTAAAACAGGCTTATAAATAACAACTCACCTTTTCAATGATAACAAGTAAAGGTAAAAAGGTAAAGGACCCCTGGACAGTTACGTCCAGTCAAAGGCGACTATGGGGTTGTGGTGCTCAGGCCAAGGGAGCCAGTTTTTGTCCACAGACAGCTTTCTGGGTCACGTGACCAGTATTACTAAACTGCTTCTGGTGCAATGAGGCACCGTGACAGAAATCAGAGTGCATGGAAACGCCGTTTACCTTCCCCCTGCAGCAGTACCTATTTATCTACTTGCACTGGCATGCTTTCAAACTGCTAGGTTGGCAGGAGCTGGGACAGAGCAACGGGAGCTCACCCCATTGCGGGGATTCGAACTGCGGGGACCTTCCTATCAGCAAGCCCAAGAGGCTCAGTGCTTTAGACCACAGCGCCACCCGTGTCCCTTTTGATAACAGGTATATATGATAGAAAAAGACAAAAAACTAATTTCAAGACCAGTAGTGTGCAACTAGAGTCATACATAGAGCTTTGCAAATACACATTTGAATCTGTATGAAAATGTGATAATCGGTCAGGGAGGAAAGCTTGAAGAAAATGCTTGAAGGCAAAAATACCTCAAAAATACCTCAGTGAGGTCTGTGCACACTTAGTTGTCACATAATGTTCAGTATCAGTTGTGGGAGAAGAGAAAAATATTTTTGGGTTGTTTCAGTAAAATAACCAGACTGGCATGTGAGAAGATAATAAAAACACCATCACTATGCAGAAGTTTTGAAAAACGCCACAGAATTTTGAAACATTGTATAATTGGCATGATTTTTCATGCATTGTGTTGGAATATGTTGTTAAGATGAATGAGACTTTTTAAACATGGTTTTTCAAAAGTGAAGTCATTCCATAGTTGAGGACAGTAGACCTGCTTCATGCAAAGAGAAATTCCATTGTTTGACACTGACATATTTAGATGGAAAATAAGTTATATTCTTTCTGTGTTCAGTAGACTGTGACCTGTTCACTTTCTGACTTTTGGTTCTGTCATAGTTCCTTTTTCTGCTATTCTCAGCAGAAGCTAGAACAGAAGTAAATCTGGGAGTTGTGTCTTTCTGCTTCTGACAGAGGCAGGCTCATCAGCCTTTATTGACCCCACTGACAGTGCTATCCATCTATGCAATATATATCATTTCCCACATGTCTTCATGACAGGCATTTCACTAGTATTTTAAATAAAGAATTCATAGGAACATATGGATTGTATAGGGAATATGTAGGGAATGTAAAGTGTAATATTAAACATAGAGGAACATTAGGCCACCAGATAAAGCTGTATTTTAATCCAATAAACCTAGAAACATGCAGTTTTATACTGGTTAGAACATGGATTTGTTCTATGTCCTTTTAATGCAGAAAGAATAATTCCTTCCTCTACAAGTATGAGTGTGAATACAGTGGATTAAATAAGATAAAATCAAAATGCAAGAAGATGGCACATTCTAGTTTATCCACTTCTGAAGCTTTGCATAACAGAAGTAATTTAATGAAAGGGTATAAAATATGATATAATTACTTTACTGGCAAATCAGAAAATTGATTTTGAGAAACGTTTTTGGCAGACAGTTAAAATGTCAGCACTTATTTGGGCTTCACAGAATAAACAACACAGTTAACAGTTTCATATTATAAAAATAACTTGCTAAGCAGGAATGTACTTTAAAATAAACAGTAGACTCATTTTGCTTGAAGGGAATAATACTTGAACATTCTCTTCAAAGGCAAAGTAATAGTAGAGGAGCATTTTGAGGCTTCAGCATGTTGGATAGACCTCCGGTTTATTTTGTTAGGCATTTGTAAATCAAAGAGCATGAGAGATCTGGATTACTGTGCAGTTCAGTCGATTGAATCAGAGTTTGAAATTTCAACAGTAGTTCTTAAACTATGGGATGATTACAACAGTGGCTCTCCAACTGGATGTGGGGGGGGGGAGCATGAAGTTTCACATTGTATTACAGAAATCACATTATAATTATGTGGTGTGGTGCTTTAGAGTGTCAGACTAGGACCTGGGAGTCCAAATCTGCATTCTGCATTCTGCATCGGACATTCATTCATTTTATTTGTATGCCACTTTCCCACACAAAAAAATCATGCTCAAAGCGGCTTACAACAAAGAGACAGTAATGCATTTCAAACAAACACTACAAAAACAATCTCATAATAAAAAAGCAAAAAAATGACATAGTAACAATTTCATAATAACACAGCAAAACAAAATATATAACTCATTTCAGTACATAATAACATTTCCGTTCCATCACAGAAGAACTCAAGATCTTCCCGTCTTCCTCAACTGGGGATAATGTTAGGAATAAAATTTGTAATAGTCTACTTGCACGAAAATATTGTTCTCAAGACAATGTAAAAGGGGGAGAGGGGTTTAACCACTTGTAGAAATCCTCAGTCTTCATTCCAAACCACCTCCCTGTCTCCCACTTGGGGAACTTGAACGGTTTTCTTTCAAGAGCAATGTATTGCCCACTTCAGGAATTCACACAATATCATCATTCCTCTTTCATTAAAAGAATAATCACAAAGTTGAAAGTTGTTTGGTATATTGGTAGAGGTTGAATTTTGATTTGTTTCTGCTTATATATTGTCCTTTTGGCTTTCTCCTGACTACAGTTCTAAATACTGTGCAAGCTGAAACTTACTGTGAGAATACAGTTATGATTAATGCAGCTGGAAAATGCAGTGTTTTATTATAAATCATACTAGCAGGCAAAATGGGGCTTGGAAAGAAGGAACACTGAACTTAATGCCTTCTATTCACACTCCTCTTCAATAAAATAAAGAAGATTAATATAAAGCAAAGCAGTATTGCTGTAGAGGGTATTGCTCTACACTCCCATGATTAATTAACTAACATTATGGATATATTTTTTCTCCATGAACTTATTGTGGTGCAGCACACATCTAACACTCTTTTAATAGGAGCTATAAAACTATATTTTATTGCATTTCGGCTAACTAAAAATTTCAGTTACAGTTACTACAACATTTCCAGAACAGTTGGTCAAAACATTTCTTAAAAATTTGTTTGCTTGTGCAAGAAGAAAAGAAAAGAAATCTGAATATTCACTTCATTTGCTTCATGCCTAGAAATACCAAATGATGACTTTAAAAAATCAGATGTATTACTCTGTTTATTAGTGATATGCTGACTTTGTTGTTGTTGACTTAAAGAACTAAGAAATAAATAAGTTTTCAACACTGATAGTTCATTGAACAGAAATATCTCAAATTTCTTAACCTTAATTCCTACTCCGTTTTATGGTCTTTGGGTCTCAGAGGCCCATAACTGTTCATGATCTATCATTTTCTTGAGTAGATAGAACAATCATTGATTTCCATACCATATATCGTTTCTGATACTCCCACTTAATCCCTGGCTCAGCCCTGCATTTAAGTAAAGTTCCATTAAAGGGCAAGTTATAACTTGCTTGATTCATTTTTGCTGCCTGGAATGGGGTCTCCATTAGTTATTCTACCTTAGGCACCACAGTTTCTTGGAGGAGACCTGTTTAAGCCTAACAAAATCTACATAAAGTTCCTAAGTCCTGAAAGTATTGAAAGGCTAGGTTTTGCAGTTACAAAGTATGAAGGTGACTCTGGTATAAGAATAAAATGAAATTTTATTGAAGCTTTCTCCCTACCCCTGTGTCTCATATATGGCACACCTGCAAGTGCAATAGCAACCTCAAGGGCTTGCCCAGCTTGTCCATGAAGCCCCCACTGTTGTGTCAGAAATAGGATGTTAAAAGACCATCTCTTTCCCTCTTCCTCTTTCCACTCTATGTGCTTTTCAGCACTCAGATCAGCAGGCAAACAGCTGAACACAAAGTGGAGTGACAATGAGAACAGGAGAGAACTGGGGTTGGTGGAAAGATAAAGCCTCCTTTGGGGCTGCTTGGGACTATTGTTGTACCTGCAGAACTCCAAGTTTTTGGTGTGTGTGTGTGTATTTGAACTTGAAACATTGCAGCCAACCTGACCTTACTTATGACTCATCAAGCCACACATAGCACACTAGGTCACCAGAGGCTCAATACACCTGGTTTTGCAAAATTATGCTGGAGTGAGGAATTGGCAAGCACCTATCAGACCAAACTGCATTTGGCTTTGTAAATAACTTTCAAAGGTCCTTATTAATTTATAAAACCCTGAACAACTTAATTCCAGGGTACTTTAGGGGCTGCCTGAACCCTTCTATCCCATCTTCATCACTGTTTAAATAAAATGAAATTTATTACAATCAATCATTTGGTAAAATTCCTATTCAAGTAAAGTGCAATTCCTTGTTTTAATCAGGCTCTGCTCAGCGCTCCCTTTCACAAGCTGTGTGGAGTGTGTGTGTGACGCTTGCAGGCTTTTCCCTGAGGAGGGAGAAGATTTCGTGGGCTACCCCAGAGCTGCTCAGGAGCGTGGGGCATCTGCGCGCAGCCTGCCCGCTGCTCCCAGGGTGGTGGGGGAAGCCCGGCTTCGCGCATCCTATCCACTGCTCCCTGAGCTTGTTGGGGCTGGCAGGGGAAGCCTGCCCCTCTCCCCCGACCACACATTTGCTCCATAAGACACACAGACATTTCCCCTTAGTTTTTAAGAGGAAAAAGGTGCGTCTTATGGAGCAAAAAATACAGTAATTAATATTACTTAACCTAGAGACTTTTGGCATATTTGATGAATTCTGGGGTTTGCTAATATTTTGAGGATGACATAATAAAATCAACTCTTTTTTTCTAATATTATTTAGGTTACAATGGTCAATGTCTAAATGATAAATTAATATACCATATTGTTGAAAAGTCATAATATGTAGGTTAAGGTAACTCTGAGCAACGTTTTGTATAAAATAGAATATTTTCTATCACTGTTGAAATTGATACCTGTAGTGAAATCCTAGGGATGTCTGTTCAGAAGTACAGTAATACTATTCAGAATGTCTGTTCAGTTCAGTGTAAGGTAATGTAATATAAGGTAAATGTAAGATATATATACATTGGTTTGTAGCCTCACTTTTGTTTTATGCCGTATTGCTTGGGATGTTAATATTCTGTGGCAGGAACCATATGATGTAATCACATTTAGAAACAAATCATTTAACTTTCAGTAAGAATTGATATGATTTATGATATACATATACATGCATAGACCTAGAATGTAACTTGCTTCTTGTTCTTTCATGCTATCTTTCCAAACCTTAAAGGACATTGATAATATGTAAATTCTATATTTGATAATTATTCTCACAATAATGCTTCAGATACTGGTGAAACAACTGGTGAAACTGAGAGTTACAAAGGGGAAAAAACAGTTTATTCTTGAAGATTCATTTTATCTTTTTTGAACATTTTTAATGGCTTACATTTTGAGTAGCGTGTAAATACTGGGCCACATCTATTCAAAGCTGGTGTTGTTAAGGAATGTAGAACAAGAGCTTAAGAAATAAAAGTTTTTTATTGTACAGATACCTAATGCAATCCTTGCGCAGAGAAACTCTATCCTTCTGCATTGTGGTATGTTTTCAGCAGTCTTCACTTTGAAGTGGTATTGACACTTACTAGCAACATTTTTGCTTCAATGACTACTCAGTGCATCTTCATCCAAAATCAAGAGTCTTGGGATTGGGACATGTGTTTTCTTCCACATTATAGTGGCTTAAGGTCAAAGCACATGAATAATATGTCAAGTCTATATTTAAATAAAGCAGTGTGAGGCATGTTGTGTATAAGCACCATGGCATGGAAAGGGGGAGTTAACAACCCACCTCTGCTTCCAGTTAAAATTCCCAGCTATCAAAAAATACTGTTTGCGTTGGAATGAAAGTTTCAGTTGTTGCCAAGTATTTACCTGTACACAGACTTAGGCTCTTGAAGTCATAGAGGGTAGAAGGACTTACTGCACTCCAAATAAACATGTAGAAGGACTTACTGCACTCCAAATAAACATGTCCATTTAGATATACATAGAAACAACAAAAAGTCTCATGCACCTAGAAGCCTGTTGCATTTATTGTGGCTGAACTTTCATAGGGTAAAGTATGGATAGGCAAACTCAAGCTTGGAGGCCTCTCTATTCACTTTCAAGACTTTCCCACACCCTTCATCAGCTCTGATCTGCACTCTTCTTGGGAACTTGGCTGGAATGTGTCCGTGAACTGCTTTAATGATTCTTGCTTGCTTAGAAACCTCTGCCTTTTGTGTGACTGTACCAATGTAAGTGACATAGCAGTTGCTCCATGTGCACTTTTGTCCAAGTCAGATTTAAGGTCCTTATTAATTTACAAAGCCCTGAACAACTTAATTCCAGGGTACTTTAGGGGCTGCCTGAACCCTTCTATCCCAGCATTATCACTGAGATCATATGCAGGAGCCACATGTTCATTGGCAAGTAAAAATCAAGAACTAGGATTGACATGTGTATCCAGAGAACATTAAGACTTGGAGGGGTCTGAGATGACACCACTGAATCCAGTAGCCAGTCTCATTGCTCCAGACTGTATGCAAAGCTGAGAATTTTTATAAGACTCTCAGGCCACGTCACAGAAGTTCAAAAAGCTGCTTTGTAAACTTTCTCTGTAACAGGCATGTATGCACCAGTTACAGCACAGATGGGGAACCTCAGACCCAGAGGCCAACTGTGACCCTCCAGGCCTCTCTGTCTAGCCCCTTGGACTTTCCACAAGCCATACCCCTTAATGGCTCTGCTTTGCCCCCTCCTTGAGTGTGTCTGGTTAGAACATGTTCTTGAACTTTGATAATGCCTCTAAGTTGTTGAGCGGTAGGATAGAGTGGTGTGTGTTTGTGTGTGTATGGAACCTAGCTTGCTGCACAGAGGTAAAAGTAACATTTTTTGCTCCACACACTTTCCCCTCTGGTCCTGCCCACCACTGGCCTATAGTCCCAAGAAAGTTGCCGAGATGAGAATGTGGAACTCAGGCTAATCCATCCCTGAGTTACAGCATGTGAGATCCAATGTGTCCCTTTTTTCTTCATAATGATTAAGAAGATTGAAACAGTGTTGATAATTTCTGTTATGGAATCATCCTTTCTATAGTCTTGTTGTCCAGGAGAAAACAAGCATCAGCCAACATGGCTGTGTTTCTCCATTCTTTAGCTTCACATAGAGTATGTGGAAGAAAAGATGCTGTAGAATAGCCCTCCGTCACTGCCTGAAATATCCAACAGCATGAATTGGTGAAGGCTCCCCACCTCCTGGCTTTGTTAATGAGACACCTGCATTTCTGATACACCTGTGTCCCCTTTGGTGACAGTGCCTGAGAACCAAGTCATGAGACCTAGTCATATTCTACATTAATGAAGGATATATCAGTTTCCTCTGTTTCTGGACATGACAGATCATACTCCCCACCCCCTTCATGGATTCAGAAACTGAGAACTGTTAAGTGAAATTTTAAACAAAAGGGAAGAAGGATCAAGGTCAAATAGGAAGAACAGTTTTGTGTGTGGATCACTTGTCTATGGGCAGAATATGTACATGTGTAGCCTTAGAAGTCCTGCTTTCAAGTTATCAAACCTGTCTTCTTTACAGTTCCTTTTTGCAGTCCCTCTGCCTATGAGTAGCAGTGGTCAGCGGATGGAAGAAGCAGACTGCAAACTAATAGA
This sequence comes from Podarcis erhardii, assembly GCF_964252035.2. Lineage (NCBI taxonomy): Eukaryota > Metazoa > Chordata > Lepidosauria > Squamata > Lacertidae > Podarcis > Podarcis erhardii. The sequence goes on along the minus strand of NC_138497.1, from coordinate 73,014,336 downwards.
TGCTTGCTAGGAGATCCTAACACTGACTCATTGGAAGGCAGCAACCTGACAAAGTGCAGCCACAAAACCACAGGAGGAAGTGGTTTTTACCTGCCACTTAAAAAGAGAAAATTACTCCTAGCAGGTATTAATAGATCCTAACTTTCACCAATTTTCAGTTCAGCGCTGAGATTTTTCTGCTCTTTCAAAAAGCTGACTGACAGATAACACCATATACAGAGTGTCCTGCATTTTAAAAGCATTCATTAGTCAGCTGTAACATCCAGTGGAAAATAAATATTTATTGCAGAGGAGTGAGAAAACAAGCTACTTTTAAGAAGAGTGGAGCATTCCTAGCAGTATGCAGCTACATCCAGAGAAAATATGAAATTTTTGCATCCGTATGCAACTTCCAGAATGCAGCAATATTCATCTCAGTTAGTGATTGGCATGAGGACAGTGCTGGGGTGAATATGATTTACCACAATGTAATGTATGCTGTCGTTATGGGCAATAAACAGTAACTGGTAGGCTCCCCATAAATTGTATTTGCACAATTCTAACTCCACCACATTGGAGATCTGATAGTGCTCCTAATAAAAGTTTACAAAAATGTGTAGAGGACATCCAGGAATTGATTATTTTGTCTGGTTCAAAGGATGACTGCATGCGACAAGTCTTTTATTCCACTTGACATGCTGAACATGGCAAGACAAAGAGCCTGTTACTGACACGGCATATTTATCTGTGAGATATGTCTTTTTTTTTTTTTAATGAACAACCAAATTGCATGCAGCATGGGGCTGGATGCTGACAGTGAGGTCTAAAGCCACCTTGGCTCATGGGACTAGTTTCATGGTTGTTTAGTTTGATACTTCAAACAGATGCCTCCTTAGAAGATGTAATATGGTTTATGGCAAACACAACAAACATGTTTACACATTTATATAAATTTGTATTTATGTGGCAATAGATACTGTTAGTACAGCAACAGAATTTACTGCATAGGCCCTCAACAGCATCCCAGCAGCCAGGAGTCCTTGGAAATGTAGTTCATGGAATTTGGGTTGTGTCATGTTACAGTAGTTGTCATCTGGCTGACATGGCTGCAATGTGGCCTTGGACATAATGCTGAGATGCCAAACCTTCCTTTTCAAGTGGAGAGGTAGGAGCCCATGTACCAGTTGATGAGATGAGATCACTAGAAAGCACTGCACGAGCTTAAGCCATGGTTTTGCTTGGTGAGCTGTCCAAACTCAGAATCATGATTTAGCTTTCTTCAGGCAAGTTTTTTCCTATGTTTTACAGCTTGTGTTTTGTGTGGGAGAGCTAAACAGTGACTGAAAGTTTGGACAACATGCTAAGCCAAACAAAGCCTTAGCTCATCGCAGCACAGCAGCAAAATGGGGAGAAGCAAAGAGGCCACAATATCCTTTTGGGGAGTCCACACATTTGTTGACTTGCACTAAGCTGTGATTTAGCTTGGCATTGCATGTAAATGAGGACAATGTCTAGTTTGTCCCTCAGATGTTAACAGCCAGCAGATCATATCCACAGTAGTATTAGATACAAATTTCTTAAAAGTTGCAAAGAATAAAACTATTAGGAAGAGTACAGCTTTACTTTTTAAATATTAATTAGTATTTACTGACTCTTCATTTTTGGCAAACTTTTGTTCAAACGTTTTCATTCAAATTGCAGAATGGATGGCAGTAAGCAAAATGTCCATTGCCTTTTTGATCATGAGAAGATTTTTGTGTTGCCATGGTGATATTTGAGCGGCAATATAAAAATAAGTAAGTGCTAATGAGAATAATTAAAACTTCATTGAGAATAGTTTGCAGAATAAAATTGTAGACTTCTGTATAATGGGCACTTTAAAATATCATTTAAATTTGCTTATTTGTATACAGTACTGAAATATGTGAGATTTTGTTGTTAATTTGCTGTGATCAGCATGATAACATTTTAAGCTTTTATGCAATTGCTTCCTAACATGCTTGTTGTTGTTGTTTAGTCATTTACTCTTCGTGACCCCATGGACCAGAGCACGCCACGCACTCCTGTCTTCCACTCCCTCCCGCAGTTTGGTCAAACTCATGTTCATAGCTTCGAGAACACTGTCCATCCATCTCGTCCTCTGTCGTCCCCTTCTCCTTGTGACCTCCATCTTTCCCAAAATCAGGGTCTTTTCCAGGGAGTCTTCTCTCCTCATGAGGTGGCCAAAGTATTGGAGCCTCAGCTTCAGGATCTGTCCTTCCAGTGAGCACTCAGGGCTGATTTCCTTAAGGATGGATAGGTTTGATCTTCTTGCAGTCCATGGGACTCTCAGGAGTCTCCTCCAGCTGTTCATCTAAACATTTTGCTTTATGGGACATCACAAGAACCCTGCTGAATTAGACCACAGGTCCATCAAGTCCAGCATCTTATGTCCTCATAAACCATATGGGAATTCAGCCTCAACTTTCTCTTGAACTATGGGATTTTCCATTCTATGGACATACTAGATGTGTATCTTAACTTGGATTTGATCTATTAATTTTATATCCTACCTTTCCTCCAAGGATCTTGAAGCATAGTGCTTTTTCCTGCTGGTCTTATTCAAACAGCAACTCTGAGAAAGAGCGACTGGCCCAGGGTCACCCACTGAGTTTCATTGCCAAGTGGGGATTTGAGCCTGCAGTCTTAGTCTGATATCCCATGCAGCCTCTTCAAGGATTAGGATTTCTTTTGTCAGCCTTCCTTCTGATATGGAGATGACATGTAAGATATTGCTTAAAATCAATTTCCTTGAAATAATTTTCTGTTTAAATAAAATGAAATTTATTACTATCATTTGTAATTTGTAAAAATTCTATTCAAGTAAAGTGCAACTCCTTGTTTTAATCAGCCATGTCTTTTCTAAGTTATTCTTTCATGGCTACATGAAAATATCAACTTCAAACCCAGAGCCCTGAGATTAAAAGTCTCATTCTCTACTAACTGAGCTATCTACTGGAGGCTTCATTTTAATAAACTGACATATAACTGTCCAAACAGGGTCATAGGGATTAGCTGGTCTTCCAGTATACAGTGGTACCTTGCAAGATGAATGCCTCGAAAGACGAAAAACTCGCAAAGACGGATTTCCCTATGGGCTTGCGTCTTGCAAGTTTGTTTCCTTTGTCTTGCAAGTTTGTTTCCTTTTTCTTAAAACCGTGCATTCACTTCGAGGAGCAACTCATGGCCTTTTTTGAGGTTTTTGAAGACTTTGGTGATTTTTGAAGCTTTTCCAAAGTCCGTGCTTCGCAAGACGAAAAAATCGCAAGATGAAAAAACTCGCAGAACGAATTAATTTCGTCTTGCGAGGCACCACTGTAAGAGGAAAGCTAATTTATAGATCATTCACCTTTCTAACAGAACTGATTTCTATCGACTTTTCCACCTTCTGATGCTTATTGAAGTTGTAATTCATAGCTAATGACTCGTGCATAGTGGTTTTCTTTTCTTTTTTCTTTAATCTCATTGTTGAGTTTGAGTATTTTACAAATATATATTGGATTAAACTGTGTTATGTTAATTGTATTCAGTGAACATGATGAATATTTCTACTAAAGCATGATCAGAGTGCACATGAATTTAAACATCTGCTAATTTTAGGAAATGTTAACGTTCAGGAACTTTTTCAAGTGTAGAATTTACTTGATATTTCTAGAATATATTTGAAAGACTATTTAGTGAAACTTAATTTTGTTTAGAGTTCAGTGCTCTATGTTTTCAATACTTGTGCTCTCAAGTATACATACTTTTTCTGGAAAGGCCATTAGTACAACAATGTTAGATAGGTGCAAATACAATATAAGAAATTGTCATTAGTGTTGCATGATCTGCATCAGGGCCATCCGGTTGCCCATTGGTCACATCTGGCTCTTGAAAACTGTACCAAATTGTAATCTATGCATGTTTTTTTTTTTTAAATGATCAAGGTAAAGAAGCAAAGACCCTTTGTATTTCATATACATTTGTAGTGTTTCTATTTCACAAATTGGAAAAACAAGCAAGCATTGCCATTCTGCCTCTTAGGTGAAGTTTCACACAACAACTCAGCTTCTATTTATTTTTTATTCTGGATCCATAATTTCTGGATTATAAATATTTATAGGCTAGTGTTCTGTGAATCTGAAAGCAAACACTAAGAAGTTATTTTCCCAGCTGTGCAGGAGTGGGGGAGCTTCACTGAGGTTCTTCCCTGTTCCTATGAACCAGCTCACTAATTGCATGGTTTGTTAAGAGAAGGACTTACCTGCATGTGAAAGATCTGTTCACTGTTTAAAACAAATTCATTTTCTGTTTAATCTGAATATGAGAGACTGTGGTTTCTGCAAATAAGAGTTAGTTAATAAATCAGGATATCAGATCATCCAGGCTGCACATGCCTTAATCTTGCTGTCATGATTTATATCTTCTTCTGCATTCACAATAAAAGTTTCCTGCAGTTTTAACACAGGCACTAATAGGTTCATGAAAACATGTAAGACTTCTTGAGTTAAGAATATGCATATATATGCATCAAAACTCTTAGTATGTCAAAATGATGGGCTACCTTTACTTTCGTTAAGAATGTTTATGACATTTAAGCTGTTATTAGAAGTGATTGCAGTCAGAAGAATATATCTGAAAGGCATTTGACTATCTTAATTGAGTATAATTAATTAAGTATATTTAATTTGAATAGTCTTACTAAACCAATAAAGATTAATAGGCAATTAATATAAAGACTTCCTGACACAATTGTATAATTCTAGTAAATTTAGGGCTATAGTTGAAAACACAGAGAAGGCAGAGAGTTATGCAAGGCTATCAGCTATTTTCCACTACTAAACATATGGAGTTTACAAAAAAACACATGATGAGCTTTTGCCCCCTGACTAGTACAGAAGCCTTCCAGCTCATGGGCTATATTTATAGTTGAGCTTAAATTTGTTTGTCTGGTATATTATCAAGCTTCCCTATCACTGCTTGATACTGAAGATGACAAAAACTGGCATAATATAGCTGACAGTGCAAAGTATGCTCAATAAATAACTTTTAAAATACCACAGTTTATTCCCAACTGGTGCTGATAGAAACCACCTGCCAGTTTGATAAGTGTCTGTCAATGCCAGGTTCATTTGCTTTATACTAATAAATAGAAAACCTTACAATTACTGTATTGTATATCTTCTTTTATGGCATCAACTGGAGTGATATCCATCACGAAATATGGCAAACAGTAACCCAACTTGGTCAAGTATTTGAAGGCACGTTGTTCATCTTAAAATACTATCCTAAGGCTATTAACAACATTAATATGCTACTGGAAATTCCAGTACTGATAACACTTCTGCGGCGGTAGAGCCTGCCCTATTTTAGGTTGTTGGTTGCAACAGAAGCAATGGGCACCATCTAAAAGGCAAAAAGCAAAAGACAAAAACATCACAAGAGGAGACTATAGAGCCAGAAATGATTCACTGAGAGCCTGAAACTAGGCAGCAATACTCGCATTCACAGAGAGGATGTAATCAAAAACTGGCCATACTACTGAGCTCAACCATCTTCAAGCCAATAGCCTTCATTTCTTAAATGTTTTCTTCATTCATTCATTCATTCATTTCATGCACACACACACACACACACACACACAGAGAGAGAGAGAGAGAGAGAGAGAGAGAGAGATTGAGATTTAATCAGTCACTAAAACATTGATATATGACACTTGGCTGGTTGTGAACTAAGTGGTTCTGCGTAGTGCTTGGTAAATGGTGTTTTGTTTTGCAAATCCAGGGTAAGGGATATATCTTTTTTTGCATTTCTTCCATGAAAATAAGTTTCTCTCATTTAACAACCACAGTGTCCAGAAAGTATGGTCTGATAGCCAAATTCTAAGGTTTATTTTTTTAAATAGTGATACAAATAACTAAAATGGCATTATAATCCTGGCAAATAAAGCAGAGCCATCCAGCTCTAATCCACTTTCCATGGAAAACTGCTTGCAAACGTTCTCTTTACAACTCCCCAACATTGTGCTGAACCAATAGTTGAGATCTAGACTATAATGACTATTCCACTGATAGATAATTTCAAAACATATGTACAGAATGCAGTTGTAGTAGACTGACACTAATTCCATCCCAGTCTTTGACTTCGCACTCATCCACACCACAGAGAAACCGCCAGACACTGTGCTTTCCAAAAAAGGAGATATATTATTGTAGTGACCATGATCATAATTCTTCTGGGGCAGAGGACTGGAAAGTTAGGAATTTCAGGTGTTGGGATGGGGCAGCAGGGGAGAGGAATAGTCACTGGTGTAAAACTGCCCTACTCAAGGCTTTATGATAACCATACTTTAACGTTTACGATAACCACACTTTATGTTTATGATAGCCACAGTTTATGATAACCACACTTTAAAGTAAGCGACCGGTAGTGCTTTGTGCTATCCAGTGTTTCCTTTCTTGACAAAGCACTTGCTATGCTGCGACTTTTCATCCTGTGAATTTTCCATTCTGGAAAGCATTTTTGTGGCTTTCAATAACTGCTTCTGTCTCCCCAGAAACAGCAACTTTTTCCTTTGAAAATTTAACTTCCCAAAATTATTAGTGCTAGCTCAAGAGAAAGAAGGAAGACTTCCTTCAGGTCTCTGAAGTAAGGAGAGTGAAGAAACTTCAGGGAGTTCCCTTTGCTTCATTTCTTTTGATTAGCTCCTTATGATAGACAAAGGCACTACTCTGCAGCTCTAACAAGAATACTACCTTTGGAAAACTTAACCCATCAAGCTGAGTTTTAATTAACTTCCTACACTTGCACCCACAGCTGGTTCCTTTAAAATATTCAGTACCTCATGAAAACAGTTTTCAGCTTCCACCATCTCGCATGGGTCTTAACAATCATTACTTAATACATATATTTCAATCTGTTAAGCAATGAGTGGGGGCTTCCTCAGTTCCGTATATAAAACCCCAATGATACCTGTTTGCCACCAGCATGAGCACAACAAAGCTTCTGAGCATGAATAGCACGGAGGGTTTAAACCGACAACCCCATAATGTGATAACATGGAAAATTAGGTTTGTGCTTAGGGGATAATCATATGGCATGCAAATGTACAATGAAAGAAGTATCATGAGTCTATGAGAGCGTGGGGATTTAGTACAGTTCAAGGTTATTTTCTATCTTCTCATTGGAATTGTTTTAATTTAGTCCATGAAACCCTTTGTAATTATAGGCCATACATCCTTTCCCTCTTGGTATGTAAATAACATACCTATAACCTATACTTCTTTATTGGCAATTACGACAACTTACCTTTTAAAAACTATTTTTTCTTTCATTTCCTTTTCTGTAACTTTGCTATTAAATATTCCATTTTAAAAATTGGTGGGGAAAATAAATATTGAAATGTGGCTAATAAACCAGACTGTTTTTATCCTAGGGTGGTCTGAAGGAAATATCATGTACTTGTACAGTTACAGGATTCTATAAGTTAAAGGTCTATTTTACAAAGCCAGATCCAGGCAGAATGGTAGAGACTGGTTTTCATATTTGCCTTTGTAGATGTTGTTCAGAACAAGGAAGCTGGAAACAAGCAGTTACCCCATAGCAGGAAAAGTCCAATTGATAACTAGATCTGCAAAGCTCATGAATCTCCTTGATCCCATTCTTTTAACTGAGAAAAACTAACAGAAAAGCTGATTACTTTTTCTTGTAAAGCAAACTTTTGGACTTACAGTACTTTGGACTTGCTTTTCTGCAGAGGGGAGGGAATGTAAATTATAAGGCCCTATGTGTACCTTTCATTGCTCCCTGGATGGTTGGAAAAAGAACTCCAGCTCTTGACCAGCAATGGAGCTGGCAGGAAGTGAATCTGGTGAGTGAGGTTCAGGTTTTCCAGCATTCAGGAAACCCCTCTGAAAGATTCCACTTCATGCCAGTGGAGCAAGTGGGCCATGACAGCTCATTATGGACTCGCTTCCTCCTCTGCAGGAAAACTGTTCTTTTATGTTAAATGGTATTTAAATTGTCTAAGTAAATAAATATGGGGATAGTAAAATATAAAAGCTTATGCTAGTATGAGGTGTTGTTTCTCCATGCTAATATATGGTAAACTAAGCACCCCTAGTCTTCTACATCAGTGCTTTCCAAACAGTGCGTCAACTGCAGTGTGTAGGTGTGTTGCGCGAATGCTCCCTGTGTTCCTCCCGGGGCTGGAAAGGGGTTAGTTTAACCTCCTGTTTGCTAGTAAAACTGAATTACTGTCACAAAATGATGCATGTCTTAAAAGTGTGTCACCAAAATGAAAAGTTTGGAAAGCTCTGCTCTACATGCTTAGCTGGGAATAAGCCCCATTGAACTAATGAGGCTTTCTTCTGAGGTCGGTATGCACAGGAATGCACTATTAAATGCTGGCTGATTAAGAAGAAAAAGGAAGGTGACTATTTTGACAACCCTCACCTCATGTCTTTGATGTGACTGGGAACTAAACTGGACTCTCTGCCTATTGAGATCAAGCAGGCGCCTTCACTGTGCTCTTTTTGGTGCATTCCTGTTTAGAAAAGCCTTCCCAGATGCTTAGAAAGTTGAGGTCATTTCAGTCTGTTTTAGTACTTTAACTTTTGTATGTTTTAAAGTAAGGTTGGGAATTTTTCTTGATTTTACTATTTTATCTTTTGTAAACCACTTTGAGGGTTTTTTAAACAAGCAGTGCATAAATTTTATGAAAAAAAATAAGTAAAATAAACTGACAACTCTTTGAGATAACATGTTGAGGGAAGTTTTTAATGTTTGCTGTTTTGTCTTCTTCTTCTTCTTCTTCTTCTTCTTCTTCTTCTTCTTCTTCTTCTTCTTCTTCATATTCTGTTGGGAGCTGTCCAGAGTGGCTGGGGAAACCCAGCCAAATGGACAGGGTATAAATAAATTGTTGTTGTTGTTGTTGTTGTTGTTAACGTGCTGTATAGTGCACTCAAAATTTACTGACTTGGATCCTAGCGTAAGTTAACCTAGGGAAAGTCATGGCAATAATGTTTCCCCCTTCCCCTCCCCAACAGTCACTTGCATTCCTCAAAAATTCTCCTTGGACAATGGGAAGGCCTTCTGTAAGAATGTGGGGGGGGCATGGGGGGGCTGCTGTAGGGAAGAGAGAAGGGGAACTTCACTTCTGTGAACTCCATTAAGTTATCTTAAATTTTAAGCCAATGAAATCATTTTTCTCAGTTGGGAAAGAAAAACTTATTGGTGTGATCTAGCTTGAAGATGTTTTTCCCCTAAAGTTTTGCTGATTTAAGTCTGGATTTCTAGACTTTACGTTGTTGGTGGTTAATCAAAGTGCTGAATTATCGTGTTGTGGAAAATATTTCTTACAAACAAAGCAGTGCTGGAGTCATATACCAAAGCAATCAGTGTTCTTTGTTTATAGCATTTCCCCCCCATTTTTATAGTAGATATGAAACAAAGTACGTCTTTCAGTGTCTGATAAATTAACCTTCACGTAATGTGAGATGATGATTTAAATCAAGAGAATGCTGAAATATTACATAATTTGCAGAGTTCTCTGTAAATAAACGCTAAATAATACAATACTGTATAGAGAAGAGTTTTAAATTTCTCCCATTTTTTATTCTGCTCAATTCCATCAAACATGGTGCTATAGCTAGCATGAAGACTATTCATTGCAGCATGTTATTCTCCTCATCTTTTTCTACTGCAGTGGCATCATCTCTCGTATAGCCATGAAAAAATGCTAGTCAGAGGAGAAATGGGACATGACACTAACCCTTAATTTCCTGGCCAGCAACACTTGAGCTAGTCCTTGGGAAAGCTCTGGCTACTGTTTGGGTGGGGGTGGGGAAAGGCACTGCTTGCAACTCTTTTGGTGCCTACGGTGGCAGCAGCAACTTTGATGCTGAGTAGCAGAGGCTGTAGCATCTGAGCTGGGGTGGCAGACTGTTCCCTTGTATTCCCCCCCCCCCCTTGGTCTTGAAACATCTGCCCTGCTGAGAACTAATGGCACTTTAAGTGCAGTGGGAACTTTTCTGACAGCTCAAGAGTGGGTATGAGGGGAAGTGACACTAACTCTTGATTTAATGAACTGAGCAAGTTCTGGGTGCTTCCTTAGGAGGGCTCTGGCTGGCATTTAGTTCGGGGACAATAGGAAATGCCACTGTGGGTGTCAGAGTGCCTAGCAGCAGGGCAAGCTTTGCAGGATGAGACCTCTAAGGGTATCATCTCTTTGGGTCATGCCATGCAGGGCACTCTCAGTTCTGTTACCCTGGGTGAGAGCCAGGGAATGGAGGAGTTTTTGGTGGGGCCTCCCTGTGCAAAAGGTGGGTTGGTTTCATACATCTTCCTGGTTTTCTCGTGGCTTTAATGGGAATTTGAGGTGAGAATCCATTGGTTCATCTAACTCACTATTGTGTATACTGACTGGCAGCAGCTCTCCTGGATTTCAGATAGGGTACTCTTCAGCCCTACCTGGAGATGCTGGGGATTTATCATTTAAGGTCTAAAAATTAAGCCAGATATGCAAGTTTATCAGATTAGACATTCAACTGGATCAATTAAACAGCTGATCAATCCAGTATTGCTCATCAATACATTATTACTATATTACAGTAGCCAGTACTTTGTCAAAGATACCTATAATTTATCCATATATTTAATATATTATCAGGCTGTGTATATTACTGAAGACAATGACTTGGATCCAGAGTAGTTCTTTCATGAATAAGAGAACTCCTTTCACCTTCCACTTTTCCCAGGCATTCAGGAGATCTATAAGCAAATAGAAGAAGGGATTAAGTATCTCAAGTACCTTATTTAGGCAGTCTAATGGAATTGCCTAAAGTAGCATATTGGATCCCAGCCCTTGTAAATTTTGAGTTTATAGTTTAGAATAATTGAAGCTTGGTTGTGATAGATAAACACGTTATAAATTACTGTTTGCATAGATTTGCAACACATATTTTGTGTGTGCTCCTGGTGATTTAATAACTTCAATATAGTACCTACTCCTGGGATGGAAGATCTCAAAATTATGACTCTAATTACATATTTTTATGTGCATTTTAGAAAATCAAATGGGAACTTTTTTGATATATATCTGGAAAGCTAATTAACAGACAAAAGAGAAGTGTAGGAATGTGTGAGAGAAAAGGTGTTTTGTGTTATGTCTGATTTAACCTGCCCAGACATGGAAATATGCAGCCAGTTGCAAGTCTTCTCTTCCCTGTACTCAGCAATCTATTGAGTCCTGTTAAAAAGGTATTTAGCAGTTAACCTTGAGCCATGCAGGAATAATTAACCAACGGGAAAGGACAGAATTTGAATAGCGCTTGCTGGTGAAAAGAGCAACAGCTGACCTCCAAAGCCAGGTGTATCTTACTGGAATGTAATGTACATCAACCAGATTAAATAGCTGTTCAAAGTATAGGATGCTAATTGAAATATTTTGAGGACCAGTGAAGGAATTTAGGCAGAACTGATTGCCATTTTTGGTGCTTTATTTAAGAGCTATTGTTAGAGACTGTTTAAATATAGCTCTTAAGGAGATGGAACTATCTCCATTGCTGGTATTTGGAGGGATTTTACTGTTGTTGTTTCCAGTAGATATGGAACAGGTTTTGCTAGCTACATAGCGTACTTTGAATATTTAATTTCTTCTTCTATTTGCTTATAGCTTTTCTGGATGCATTTTGTCACCCTCTGGATACATTCAGATGATCTCTATGAGCCGTGCACTCTCACATTCTTTGTTGTTGCATGAATGGAGAAACAAGCCAGGAAGAACAAGAAGAACTTCTTGTTATGTTCTCAGGGAACTTGCTAATTTGTTCAAAACCAGCAAGGATATAAAGCTGTGATTTAAAGGTGGCTTACTAAACCTGACTTGTTTAGTAACTACTGACCTTAGTTCTCGGTTACAGTCATACCTCGAGTTGAATGTGCTTCAGGTTGAGCGTGTTCGAGTTGCGCTCCAGGCAACCTGGAAGTAATGGAGCGTGTTACTTCTGGGTTTCGCTGCTCGCGCATGTGCAGACGCTCAAAATGACATCATGTGCGGAAGCGGCGAAACGTGACCCACGCACGCGCAGCCGCACCGTCACATCTTGCGTTCCGTTCGGAATGTGAAGGGGGCTCTGGAACGGATCCCGTTCGCATCCCAAGGTACCACTGTATTATATACTGCACAGCTATGATTAACTGTGGCCTTCTGGTTTGTTCCCATTTGTGCACATGGGCTGCATACAGGTCACACAGCTCATGCATATGCTGTCTAAAAAACATGCTTCATGTCCAGGGCGGCTGTCTACCAGCTCCATCTGGTATGCAGGCTGAGACCCTACCTGCCTGCGGACTGTCTTGCCAGAGTGGTGCATGCTCTAGTTATCTCCCGCTTGGACTACTGCAATGCGCTCTACGTGGGGCTATCTTTGAAGGTGACCCAGAAACTGCAATTAATCCAGAATGCAGCAGCTAGACTGGTGCCTGGGAGTGGCCGCCGGGACCACAGAGAGATCTGCATTGGCTCCCAGTACGTTTCTGAGCACAATTCAAAGTGTTGGTGCTGACCTTTAAAGCCCTAAATGGCCTCGGTCCTATATCCCTGAAGGAGTGTCTCCGCCCCCATCATTCAGCCTGGACACTGAGATCCAGCACCGAGGGCCTTCTGGCAGTTCCCTCATTGTGAGAAGTGAGGTTACAGGGAACCAGACAGAGGGCCTCCTCGGTAGTGGCGCCCGCCCTGTGGAAGGCCCTCCCTTCAGATGTGAAGGAAATAAGCAGCTATCTTCTTTTTAAAAGACCTCTGAAGGCAGCCCTGTTTAGGGAAGTTTTTAATATTTAATGCTGTATTGGAAGTCGCCCAGAGTGGCTGGGGAAACTCAGCCAGATGGGCGAGGTATAAATAATAAATTATTTATTATTATTATTATTATTATTATTATTATTATTATTATTATTAAATTGGCAGTATGGTCAGAATCCAAAGACCTACTTTAGGAATGCACCAGAGCTTAAAGATATCTGATGTGATGTTCACCATTTTTTTCTTTGAAGAGTAAGTGGCCAAGCCAATTGTTTTCGAAAGTCCCTTCAGTTTTTCTGCCACAGAGAGTTCAAGAAATGCCAAAATACCAGCTCAGGGACTAGGAGATTCCTTCTTCACAAGTATCATTTTAGGGTTATACCTTTGTAGGAAGAATCCAATTGTGAATGGCTATGAAAGCATAGGAGAGTCTTATACAGTACTAATGAACACTGACAAACTTTCCCTGAGATTACATTATAGGTTAATAACACACCAGTCTCATCAGTGGACATCATTTGTACAATAGCTTTAGCTAGTTTTAAATTTTGTTCAGTAAAAGTCAAAACTATATTGGGGAAATAAATGTTGACAGCAACATTTCTTATTGCTAGAGCTGTTTACTTTCTATGTACTGATTGTACAGCATAACATTTAGTGTGTGGTATAGAATTTATCTCTTGGAATGTTTGTTTATTTTTTTGAGACAAGACTCTGATTCTTCTGCCTGTACAAAAAAAATGTAACCGGTGTTCAATATGGGAGCAAGCATTTGGTGGTGATGATAGAAACACACTTTTTTGTTTCTATTAAATATCAGAAGTGTGTGTAACAAATGATGTCCTTATTTTGGACTTAAATGGGATAGTAGATCTCTCATAGATTCAATAAGCCTGTGACAAAAGAGATAAAAGGATTCAATGTTCCTGCTGCACTGCGGAACAGTGCTGATCTCTTTGTAACATCAGCAACTAGGCAGAGCAAATATTTTTGAAAAGTTGTAGTTTTCTCAGAGTTGTCCTTGCTTTGGTATTAAATTACATTCTGATTTTCCTTTCAGCCACAACCAGCAGACCACAACATTTAGGCATCCTGTGACTGGCCAGTTTTCCCCAGAAAACGTTGAGTTTATTTTACAAGAGGAGTAAGTAGATTGATCAGTCTTACTACTTTTTACAAAATAGGATGCGTTGTAAACATTTGAATTTTTGTGTTGCAAGGTAAACGCAAACATGTACAACTAAAATACATCATTTGTCAACATTATTCCCAACTGCAAACTTACCTTCTGTATTGATACTAAAAAGTTTTTTAGAAATAGTAACTTTAGAGAATCAGAAAGTTTTCTGAAGTCAAAGATTATGGTCAGGGTCTTAGGTTTTTGCAGACATCTCTCAAGGAGCCACAGCAAACCCACAAACCTGCATGCTCCTCCTTCTTCCCTCCTTCTCTCACACAGCCAGGAAAAGAAATTCTGCCAAGTTTAGTTTCACTTTTAAGAATCCCTGCTTAGCATTGCATTCAAACCTGAGGGTCCTGGTTTAAAACAGTCTAGGTAGTTTACAGCTTCATAAACCATCAAGCAGCCTTACTGTGAAAGTATGGAGTTAGTTTAAATCCAGGATGCCTGGTTTAAAATAATATTACCCCAAGATCCTTTAAAAATGAAACTAAACTCTGTGAAAGTCATTCTCCTGGCTGCACAGGAGGAGGAGAGGGGAAAGGAGGAGCTAGTAATCCTGAAGTTTGTCAAGGCTCATTGAGGTTCATTCACATAGATCTAAATAATGGCTGTGGAACATCAAGCCCAAGGGCCAAACCCAGGCTTCTCTGTCTGACCTTTGGGATTCTCCCCAGGCCACATTTGGGATTCTCCCCAGGCCACATTTGGGATTCTCCCCAGGCCACATCCTCTTTCTACAGGCCACAACACTCAACTGCCATCTTCCACATTCCCCTAAGTGTTTTTGTATGGAATATGCCTTTGAACACTGACAATGCATCTTGCTTGCCTAGATGGATGATAGCAAGGAGTGTTAGAGTGTGTGTCAAAACTCGTCTGCTGCACAAAGGTAACCTTTATTTGTATTCCTTCCAGTAGCACCTTAAAGACCAACTAAGGTGCTACTGGAAGGAATTTTTTTATTTTGTTTTGACTATGGCAGACCAACACGGCTACCTATCTGTAACTTTATTTGTATTGTGCATCCACTTCTGACTCTGGCCTTTCCCGCCACTGGCATGTGGCCCCTTGGAGCTTTGCCATAAATAGAGAGAGATCATATCACTTCAATGCTGCTACAGAAACACATCTAATAACTTTGCTTGGTCCACAATTAATTGCTGAAGTTCTGCAACTTTTCCTACAGTTCTACAGTCACAATCAATATCTAGTATTTCAGTCCAACAGCTGATTAGCTAGTGACCAATTACTTGATATAGGTCTCTTTTTTAAACCATTTATTCCAGAAACATAAGATATACTTCATATAGTAAATTTTATCCAGTCTTTCACATACTGCTTCTCACTTCACACCGTGTTCTAGTCACTTGAAAGGGCATGGAAGTGTGACAGTCCTATCCAGAAGGCTTGCAGTATACCACAGATTGATAAAATAGGGATGGCAGAAAATGTTAAAAATTGATAATGAGACAATGACTGCCAGTGAACTCAGCTAGAACTCCTAGAGATACCTCTTTTCATCTCTCAGATCTCTCACTAGCTGAAAATGTGAAAGGCTCAAGGTTGCTTTTTGGAGGAAGGATATCATCTTTATCTGTATCTTTATTTCAGTGAAACTTTTTGATATTCTTGCGATGAAGCTGGTAAAATTTTGGATGGACAAGGTAGCTGTTAGGTGAATTTGTAGCTGGTTGATTGACCAAACCCAGAGAGTACTTGCTTTCTGGTTTCTCGTCATCCTGGAAAAAAGTGGCAATTAGGGTTTTGCTGCAGGGTTCAATCCTAGGCCCTTTGTTCAACATCTTTGTAAATGACTTGGACAAAGAAATTGAGGCGATGCTCATCAAATTTGCAGATGATGAAATTGGGAGGAGTAGCTAATGCCGCAGAAGACAGAATTAACAGATTGAAGAACTGAGCCAAGGCTAACAAAAAGAATTGCCATTGAAACAAACATCAGACAGGAATAACCAACTGTACAAATATAATATGGGGGACACCTGACTTGCTAATAGTGTATCTGAAAAGGATCAAACATGAGTCAACAGTGTGCTGCAGCAGTAAAAAAAAAACACCTAATATTATTCTAGGATGCATCAACAGAAGTAAAAATCCTACTCTATTCTGCCTTGGTCACACCCTACCTGGAATACTGTGTCCAGTTCTGGGCGCTACAATTTAAGGACAAGCTGGAAGGGAGGGCAGCCAAGATGATCAAGGGTCTGGAAACCAAGCCTTTATGAGGAATGGTTGAGAGATTTGGGTATATTTAGTCTGGAAAAGCGGAGACTGAGGGTGAAGCTATATACAGAGGGGAAAAATGCTATAATTAAGTCAGAAATTAGATCATTATCGCAAAATAAAAAAACCTCTATGAAGGTTTGTATTCCTTCCAGCTGTACAGTTCCTTGATTTTATGATTTAGCAAGGAACTGCAGAAAAGAAACTTTTGAGTGCAATCTATCAGGAAATTTGCCGCAGAAACTCCAGTGAAATTAATTAATGGAAAGTGTGTAAAAGGTGCAGATATTAGCTGAGAAAGACAAATGTATTATCTGAGTATAGATGCATCTGACAACATAATAATTTTCAAAGTGTTTATTTGCCAAATAGAATTCTTTATGTAAATCACCATACGTATGTTCTCTCTTGGCAGTGAATGAATAAGATAGCAAAATACTAAAAATATCTTTTTCCTCTGATGTAGAGAAAAGAAGACAGCAACTGTTATAGCATATGCTAATATATAAGATAAATTATTCCAAAAGGTCATAAACTTTGTTTGAGACTATTATTAAAGAGCTCTGAAAGGAGT
Organism: Podarcis erhardii; assembly: GCF_964252035.2. NCBI lineage: Eukaryota > Metazoa > Chordata > Lepidosauria > Squamata > Lacertidae > Podarcis > Podarcis erhardii. The sequence continues at coordinate 72,997,539 of NC_138497.1, read as the reverse complement.
GTGGTGGAGTCTCCTTCTTTGGAGGTCTTTAAGCAGAGGCTTGACAACCATATGTCAGGAGTGCTCTGATGGTGTTTCCTGCTTGGCAGGGGGTTGGACTCAATGGCCCTTGTGGTCTCTTCCAACTCTATGATTCTATGATTCTATGAATCTTCCACTTTCTGAAACTCAGCCTTCCTACAAAGTCTAAATGGAAGGCATCCATACCAATTGTGGGGTGTGAATTAATTTGCTTTTAGTGTTAGCTTTTGATCATTGTTCTAAGCCACCCTGGGATATTGTGAGAGGAAGGACAAGGTAGAATAAATAAAAATTAAGTGAATTCTTAAATAGTGCACATGCAAGCATCTAATATTGCAAAACCTTTTAATGAAACTGCCTTTTTTTGAAGGGTGGAATCAGCTTAACAGTTGGGTGCTAAAAATATAATTAATCCCAAGTAGATGTTGGACGCCAACCTGTGCCTGCCTTGAATGAAACCATGAAGCTGATTGTCATGTTCACTAGCTGTTTTCGTCTGATAGGTTGCTCTTTTGTAGGAGAAATAATGAACAATGACCCAAGAATTGCTGTTACTTACCTATTTCGCTTATTCTTTCATTGAATATCAGTGACAGCCACAGAAACATTCAGGACAGCCAATTTGTCAGAGCTCCCCTTTGGCTGTGTTAAAGGTAGATAAGAAGTTGTAAGGTTTCTGTGCAGCAATATGTTGCACAGTATATCCGCATTCAGCTGTGCTCTTAGACTCAACCTTCTGTTCTTTATGTTGCTAATTTGAGTCCTCTTTTTCCTTTTACAAATTGTGCAGGTTGTTTAACAAACTCTGTTGTCTGATGCTTTAAAATTAGTATGGCATGAGCACTTTGGTTTAGATGAATAGAAGTCATTGTTGATATAAAATAAAACAGAAAACCCCACCACATTCATTCATGCATAACTACATTTTTTTCCATATTCTGACACTTTCTCTAAGCTATAGTATTTTTCTCTTTTAAAAATGGGGATAGATCCTAGCAAGCAAAGAAACTGTTTTAAATTAACACTTGTAAGGAGCATGTTACTTCTGGCACAACTAATGTATCATGTTTTTACTTGCATGTGAGCCTATGTACACCAAAATACTAAAGTAACTTATTTTAAAATTGGTTTTGACAACTGTCATTAAATGTAAAAGAATGCACTCATCTATTCTCACATGTCTCTATAATTTGTGAAGGTAGTGAAAATTTATTCTCTTAATGTATAAAACCCTAATTAAGGTTTATTAAATAGATGTGTTCAGTTAAAACTGACTTTGTTAACTAGCGTGTTATGACTTGATTCTGCAAGAGATAATTAACTTAATGTGGCAACCTTTTTCTGTTGGCAAAATTGAGCATCTTCCTTGTCCTCCAGAGACCTTGTCCTTTTAAACTGCTTTTATTCCTCTGAGTCTAAATAATACTTCATTGTTTTCTGTTTGTTTTTCCTGGCCCCTTTCTATGACATAAACAACCAAATCTCCCGTGGCATAATGACATATAGCTTTGTTCAAAAACTGCTGTGTGGGTTTGATTTTTAATTAATATGCAGAGCTAGCAAAATGTGTTTACTGATACTGACATATCATTCTTTCCTTTTCACCTTAGTCAGTTTGAAACCAACCAAGTCAAATTCAGAGTAGACCCACTTAAATCAAAAGACATGACTAGTGTAAGTCCATTGATTTCAGTGAGTCTACTCTGAGTATGACCCATTTATTTATTATGAAAATAAAGCTGCATGATATAAAATAGATCTTGAAAGTTTGTACTACATTACTGGAATATTAATCAAGCACAAACATTCTTCAGCTAGGATGCAATGAACCTTGTGCTGATTCAGTCCCATTCATTCCCCACTTACGTGAAGAGTTTTCCTCTTTCACTTCTGGTTTTGTGGCATACCATGGTTTGCTTGTACAACACTGGACTGAAAAACAACATTCAAACTGGTAGTTTCCAATTCTAATTTGCAGGCAGGTTATGGTTTGCTCAAACCATTGTTTTCTGGTTTGCATGTAACTGGCACATATGACACTAAGTCAAGTTGTATGATTTGTTTAAAACTTCCCCAACTTGGTGCTCTCCAGAAGTTGTTGAACTACAGCTCCCATCGGTCCCAACCAGCATGGTCAATGGTCATGGTTAATGGGAGTTGTAGTTCAAAATATCTGAAGGGTGCGGGAGGGGAGGCTTGTTTAAACCATAATGTGCAAAAGCTGTGTTCTGGATCACAGCTCAAGCACTCCCATTTCGTTCAGGGAACAACGCGTGATAGCCTTTGGCTTCGTGTGCCATCCAAACATACTCCCCCCCCCCAAAGAAACTATGATTGGGAAGCCAAGGTTTGTCTGAACCTGCTCAAGGGCTACCTAAATGTGAGGCACGAAACACTTCTTGGCAATCAGGAACACCATGTGGGCTCATGCACTTCCACCTGTCTTGTAATCCAACTGTAGTTTTCCAGAACATTCAGATCAGACAAACAATGGTAGCTGGATTTGCCTCCAAACCATGTTTTGAAACATTGAAAGTCAAGAAGAAATGGGTTTGCGAACCATTATTTTGAGGCAATTCTGGTTAGTTTGTCTTTCATATCCTCCAAGTCTCCCTGTTTTCCAGGGACAGTCCTGGAATTATGAAAGCCATCTTGGCTTCGGATTTGATCCCAAAATGTCGCTATTTCCCCTGCCAGTGCTGCCGCTGCCAAGCTCAAGGAGGGGGAGCTGGCACTTGTCCCAAGCGGTGGCAAGGGAGCATCCCGTTGCCTCTCTGCTGCTGTCAGCCTCCTCCCTTAGGCAGCTTGTAGTGGCTGCTTTCTTTGATTTTTCGAAAAATGCTTTGTGTGTCTGCATTTAATCTTGCCACTTTCTAACATTTATTTATTGGTGTGTGTTTTTCTTTTTGCAAATCTATCAAAGAATAATAATTTTTTTAAAAGAAAAACACCAATCAATAAATTCACTCTGACCATTGTTAGTTGTGATGTCCAAAATGGACACACTAAAGACCATACCCTCCAACATACTTCAGATGAAAATAGGGACATTTCTCACTCCTCCTCAACTGACCCTCTTCAACCCCTCCCCCATTTTGTCTCCACCCATGGAGCATTTCCTATCAGAAGAAGGGTGAGTGCCACCAGCATTGCACCAACAGGACACAGCATACACACCCTCCACTGTCCTGAGAAAACCCCTTAATCATTGAACCTGAAGCAGGCCATTGTTGCTGCTACTGTCTCCAGTATTCACAATGATCACGACAAAAGTAATTTATTTATTCAGTCAAATATTTTAAACAGTTCCATACCAGTTAATTTATACGAACTTTGAATAAGCTTGCTCATTTATGCTAGTTTGGCATACCACCACCACCACCACCACTACTACAGATACCAGGTTAGATTTTAATGAGAAATGTCAGCATAACATTACTTCCCTAGTAGATTAGTGGTGGTGCATGGCAAAGTTAGTTCTGAAACATGAGGAGCAAGCTCTTTTGCTTTGAAAAAGAAACACCCACCCACCCACCTCTGACCTTGTAAAGAGGCAGATACCGACTTTCATAGTAGGAAGTGAAATAAGAAATCCTTTTTTTTATATATAAATATTTATTAGAGTTTTTAAATACAAATGCACCAATAATAAACAATCTTACTTCTATCACAGCGTAGTTTCATCACTTCTTTGGGCTCCCTCACGTCTCCCGCTCCCATTTACATCGTTAAAAGATTTTTCCAAGCAAATTATCAACTTGTTTACGATCTTATATCCACTCAATCAAGTATAATCTAACAATTCTCCATAAAATTTATGTTTTCTTTAATCTCACTTATCATCAAATTCAAAATCTAATTTAGTGGTGGCCAATTTTTTATAATCTAGCATCCTTCTTAACATTCAACCAAATTATGTTTTTGTAAATACATCTTAAATTTCTTCCAGTCTTCCTCAATCCTCTCTTCTCCCAGGTCTCGGATTCTGCCAGTCATCTCGGCTAATTGCATGTAGTCCATCAGCTGCATCTGCCACTCTTCCAGTGTGGGTAGATCTTGAGTTTTCCAGTTTTTTGCGATGAGTATCCTTGCTGCCGTTGTTGCATACATGAAAAATGTTCGGTCCTTCTTTAACACCTTCTGGCCGACAATGCCCAGAAGGAAGGCTTCTGGTTTCTTAGGGAAGGTATACTTAAATACCTTTTTCAGCTCATTATATCTCATTTCCCAGAAAGCCTTCACCTTAGGGCATGTCCACCAGAGGTGAAAGAATGTTCCTTCATTTTCTTTACATTTCCAACATTTATTATCAGACGAATGGTATATTTTGGCAAGTTTAACTGGGGTCATGTACCATCTATATATCATTTTCATTACATTTTCCTTCAGAGCATTACATGCAGTGAAGTTCAGCCCAGTGGTCCATAACCTTTCCCAGTCCTCGAACATAATGTTATACCCAATGTCCTGTGCCCACTTTATCATAGCCGATTTAACCATTTCGTCTTGTGTGTTCCATTTTAACAGCAAGTTATACATTCTAGATAGTACCTTAGTCTTTGGTTCTAACAATTCTGTTTCTAACTTCGATTTCTCCACCTGGAACCCTAACTTTTTGTCATTTTTAAAAACTTCTTTAATCTGAGCATAATGTAACCAGTCTCGCACTTTGTCCTTCATTTTCTCCAAACTCTGCAATTTCCAATTGTCTCCATCTTTTTCTAATATTTCCCAATATTTTGGCCATTTGGCCTCCATATTGGGTCTTTTTCGGGCCTTAGCTTCCAGAGGTGAAAGCCACCTTGGAGTTTTGTTTTCCAATAAGTCTTTGTATTTTGTCCAGACATTAAATACTGCTTTCCTGACAATATGGTTCTTAAAGGCCTTATTGATCTTAACCTTGTCATACCATAAGTATGCATGCCAACCGAAAGCATTGTTAAAACCTTCCAGGTCCAGTACGTCAGTGTCTTCGAGAAGTAGCCAGTTGTCAGGGGTTCAGGGAGAGAGACGCAGAGTGAGGGGGAAGGATTCCAGACTGACGAGGAAGAGGATGACAATGACCCAAGATTGTCCATGAGTCCGTCCAGTGAATCGGAGGACTCCCAAAAGGGAGCCCCTCTGGTCAAGCCAAGGGGAGCTAGAGGGGGAAGCAGTCAGGAGCAGGGAAACGAAGGGGGAACCCCCAGTGGGAGTTGGAGAGCGAGACCGGCTGCTCCGCTGGAACGGAGTGAGGGGGGAGGAGTGACCAGTGTGTCAGAAGGAGCAGAACAGGAAGCAGAGAGGGGAAGGAGATCAGGGCAAAACGTCCTGCCGGAAGGGGAGGAAAGTAGTATCGAGGGCAGTGTAACTGTCGAAAGGAAGGTCAGGAGCAACGTACGCGCGCCAAGTTCAAAATGGGAGGCGCGCGGAAATGAAGAGAGTCCTGGGGAGGAGCCTGGTCCCAAAGCCCGAAGGAGGGGGGAGGAGGCGGCAGAGGATTCAGCCTCTGGAGAGTCCCGAAGGGAGAGAACACAGGGGGGCAGAAAGACCCTGCGGAAAAGGAAAGAGAGAAAGAGGTGGACCAGTACAAGCCTCTTAAACTGGTGTCGAGGCGGGAGTGACTCAGAGGGGACTTCAGCGGTCTAAGGGTAACAGACGTAGGGTCACGGACCTCGGATGTAAAGCTACTAATGTTCTTCAATAAAAGCTTTTGTACATAAGCTGGAATGGACTTTGGTCTCTTGTGAGCTGGGACCACGGGTGACTCTGACAGCAAGTCCCCTCTCCAAGAACGCAAAATTTTTTTTTGCAAAGCTCACGAACGGTGGCAGCCATGAGTGCGGAGGAGCAGCTGACAACACTGCGAAACGCAGTTACGGAACTCACCGCTGCAGTCATTGCATCTCAGAAGAAGAGTGATGAAGCGGAGAAGCGCTGCCAGGACCTGCAAATAAGGTGGGAGCGTGCAAGCAGGGAAGGGTTCCCAGCGTCCAGATCGGAGGGAATTGGACTTGGAAGGCGGGGGGGCAGTCTAGTCACCCACTTCGATGGGAACCTAAAGCACTACCCAAGTTTCAGAGCAGACGTCTTGTATGCACTGCATTTGCTTCGTAATGACTTTAAAGATGAAGAGGAGAAAGTGGGGTTTATTGTGTCTCATTTGCATGGGGAGGCAAGAGCTTGGTTGCGCAATTTGTGGCGTGAAGACGGCCCCGCCCGCCGCGATTCTGATGAATTTATTAAAGCGATGGACGCTTGTTTCCAGTCAACCGTGGATCTTGATCTTGCACGCAGGGAAATGCACGGGTTGCGGCAAGGGAGAGCCACTGTGCGTCAGTATCATTCGCGATTTTTCGCCTTACTGACTGTATTAGGCTGGGAGAAGGACTGCAAACCAGTGAGAGATTTGTTCTGGGAGGGTCTCAGCGGCCCCATAAAAGATGAACTTGCCAGGGGAGACAGACCTCAGACCCTGGAGGACGTCGTGCAGAGGGCTCTCGCAATAGGGGTACGGCACGAAGAACGTCCTTGGCACAATGAGGAGGGACGCCAGGCGCGTGCACCGGCAAGGACGCCTCCTTTTCTCCCCAGAGATTTCAGTCAGGCACATCCCTCGCCTCTGGCGCGGCAGGGGGAGGAACCGATGGAAATTGGTGGTGCTAAGGCTCAAGCAACAGCCAGAGTCCACGCATCCGGTGCAGTAAAGGCGAAGCCTCCTAGAGGGAACAGGAAATGTTACATCTGTGACAGTGCACAACACATGGCGAAAGAGTGCCCCCAGAGGCCCCAGAAGCACACTGCAGCCTTAGCAACAGTGGCAGCAGAAGTGATGCAAGAGGAGCAGCCTCAGGGAAACGACAGTGCCTGGCTGGAAGCAGAGCTGCTGGGGCTCAGCCAGGCGAATCTGTAGAGCAGTCCCCAGTGCCTTTGCAACGTACAGACCCTTTACCACCCAAGCCAACGGTGCAGCTCACTGCAACACTCCAGTTGCCGAACGGAACCACCCTGGAAGTCCCCATCACAATCGATTCTGGGAGCAACGCGGACTTTGTGGAGGTGCATTTCGTCAAGCAGCATCGCATAACGCTTCTGCCCGCGACAACGCCTCTAAACGTAGTCACGGTTGATGGCAGGAAATTGCTGGGAGGACAAGTTGTGCAACAGACGCCCCCCATGGAGATGCGGATTGGACATCATAGAGAAGTCATCAGCTTCAATGTCACCCGCCTGTCGGACACGCCTATAGTACTAGGCATGAGTTGGCTGGAGAGACACAGTCCTGCGATAGCGTGGTACCAACGGCAGATCACCTTTTGCTCATCGTACTGTGCTCAACATTGTATCCAGTCCAGCCAGGAGGAAGGGGCGGAGCAGCAGCTGCAACTTGGCATGGCGCAGGCAGTTCCTCGCAAGTACGAGAGTTTCCTGGAGGTTTTCTGCGAGAAGGAAGCTGACCGGCTGCCGCCCCACAGACCTTACGATTGCGCGATCGACCTGTTGCCGGGGGCGCAGCTGCCGACTGCGAAGCTGTATTCCATGTCTGAGGACGAGATGCAAGAACTCAGGGAGTTCATAGAGCATAATTTGAAGCGTGGATTCATCCGGGAGTCCAAAGCAGTGGGAGGCAGTCCTGTGTTTTTTGTAAAGAAGAAAGACACGCCCCAGAAAAGACTCATTGTGGATTTCAGGGCCATAAATTCCATGACCAAGCCCAAGGCCTTCCCCATGCCCAAGATTGATGACCTCCTAGCGACCGTGCGGAAGGGGAAGATCTTCACCAAGTTGGATCTGCGTGGAGCGTATAATCTCATCCGTATCCGGGAGGGTGATGAGTGGAAGACGGCCATGTTCACGCCTCTGGGCACGTATGAATACAGAGTTATGCCGTTTGGTCTCCAAAATGGATCTCACGTCTTCCAAGCCTTTATGCATCACGTGCTGGCGGGGCTCCTCTACAAGAAGTGTGTGTGTTTCCTCGACGACATCCTGATCTTTTCGGAATCGCAGGAGGCTCATGAAAGAGACGTGAAGGAGGTCCTGCAGAGATTGCGAGAACACAGGCTCTACGCCAAGTTGGAGAAATGCCAGTTTGATGTGACGGAGGTGGATTTCCTCGGCTACAAGCTGTCTGACAAGGGGCTGGCCATGGACAGCGTCAAGGTCCGCGCCGTGTTAGACTGGAAGAGCCCACGCAATCGGAAGGAGGTCCAGAGATTTGTCGGGTTCGCCAATTTCTACCGCAAATTCATCAGGGGTTTTGCAAAGGAGACGGCAGCAATCACGGACACACTCAGTTCCAAGAAGAAGAAGTTCGCTTGGACGGAACAGGCGGAGCGCTCTTTTAGGAAGCTTAAAAGCCTCTTCGCTTCCGAGGAGCAGCTGATGCACGTGAATCCGGGCAGACCCATGCGAGTAGAGACCGACGCCTCAGACAGAGCGGTGGGAGCCGTGCTCCTGCAAGAAGATTCCCAAGGAAATTGGAGACCCTGTGCCTTTTACTCCCGAAAGCTCAGCAAGGCGGAGCAAAACTACACCATATGGGACAGAGAGCTGTTGGCCATCCACGCTGCCTTCAAAGCGTGGCGACACTTCCTCATAGGTGCCAAGCACACAGTGCAGGTCCGCACAGATCACAAGAACTTAGAGTATTGGCGCACGGCGAAGCTCCAGAGCCAAAGACACATGCGCTGGGCTGAATTCTTCGCGGATTTCGACTTCAGGATAGAATACATCCCGGGAGAATCCAACGTTATAGCCGACGCGCTCTCCAGGAAACCGCAATATCTCGAGGAAGCAGCGCCAGTGGCAGCCAAGCACATTTTCGCACCGCAGGCGTGGACGTGCGCTACCATCGCAGTCGACCTGGACGCGGTGCGACGTGCGTTGCAAGTAGATCGATTTGCACAATCCAAGATGGAGGCGCTGCGCAGGGGTTCGCAGAGAGAAGATGAGTTCCAATTACGCGACGGGCTGTTAACTCACAAAGGTGCCCTCTACGTACCGGGCGAAGAGCTCCGCGCGAGGGTTCTGCAGCAGTTGCACGACGCCCCCAGTGCGGGACACTTCGGCAAGGAGAAGACAATAGAACTGGTGGCCAGGGACTTTTGGTGGCCCCAGATGCGGGGAGAGATAGCGGATTACGTCGCCAGGTGTGACACTTGTCAGAGGTCCAAGCCAGTGCACCGGAAGCCAGCGGGGTTACTGGAACCGCTGGAGACGCCACAGCAACCGTGGGAGAGGGTGGCGCTGGACTTCATCACTGACCTGCCCAGCTCCAGAGGCAAGACGGCGGTGCTGGTGGTGGTGGACCTGTTCACCAAGATGGCGCACTTCATTCCTTGCGTGAAGGTGGCGACGGCGGAACAGACCGCCAAACTCTTCATCGATCACGTGTTCAAGGTGCATGGGCTGCCACAATCCATCCTGTCCGATAGGGGGCGCCAATTTGTTTCTACTTTTTGGCGGAAGCTTCTAGGTATCCTGCATGTCAAGATCAACCTAACGTCGGCAAGGCATCCGCAGACCAACGGCCAAGCAGAGAGAGTCAACGCGATCATGCAGCAGTACCTGAGATGTTACGCCAATCAGCGCCCGGCGGCGTGGGTGGACTACCTGCCGATGGCGGAGTTTGCCTACAACAACACGAAGCACGCGTCGACGGGGGTGACGCCGTTCTTCGCGAACAATGGTCGTCATCCCAGAACCTTCCCGGGGTTCGTAACACCGGGAGAGGGGGTGACGCAAGAAGCCGACCAGTTCGCAGCAGAACTGCAAGAGGTGCACGAGGAGCTGCGGAGACATTTGGAGCTAGCCAAACAAGCATATAAGGTGCAGGCAGACAAAAACAGGAGAGTGGGAGAGGACATCCAGGTGGGGGACTGGGTATGGTTAGCGGCCCAAGCGATGCCAGCCAGGTCGTTGGCTAAGAAGAAGCTGGGACACAGGCAGCTAGGGCCATACCAGGTGGAGGCTAGGATTAACCCTGTAGCTTTTCGACTGGCCCTCCCCGAAGGTTCCAGAGTGCACCCGGTCTTTCATAGGTCGGTGCTCACTCCCTACAAGACCCCGCACAGGTTTCAGGAGTCTGAAACAGTACCGCACGCACGCACTCAGTCACCCGAGAGGGAGGGGGCGCCCAGGGCCGAACCACTCAACGAGGTCACTGAGATCCTGGACTCAAGATGGGGGGTAGAGGGAGTAGAATACTTTCTAGCCAGAGAGGGTACCCCGGCCAGTGCCAATATTTGGGTGCCGGACTACGCTTTAGACGAACCTCTTCTGAAAGACGAGTTCCATGCACTTTTCCCGCATAGACCCATGCCAGCCGAGTATTTTGATGACTGGCTCTTTACGCCCACACTTTCAGACAGTACTTTCAGGGGCTTTTCTTCTGCCGAGGAGAGAACGCCAGAATCAAGCCCGCCCAGGGGATCGTGTTCGGGGGGAGACACAGAACCCTCTTACTGGTGGGATGAGCAACCAGAGGACGACTGGCGCAAGAAATGGCTGACGGGGCCTTGGCAGGCAGCACCAGACGAAGTAGCAATGGAAGAGGGAGCCGAGAACACCTTGGGTGAAGAACCCGCATTCGAACACACATACACCGAGCTGCTAGCAGAGGACATTGAAGCAAACGAACTGTATCCTGCATCTACCTCCGAGGAGCTGCGGCTCCCACGACCTGCCTCCGAGGGCCGGGAGGGGGGAAGGGGGGGCTTCGAGGGGGGGATGGATGTCAGGGGTTCAGGGAGAGAGACGCAGAGTGAGGGGGAAGGATTCCAGACTGACGAGGAAGAGGATGACAATGACCCAAGATTGTCCATGAGTCCGTCCAGTGAATCGGAGGACTCCCAAAAGGGAGCCCCTCTGGTCAAGCCAAGGGGAGCTAGAGGGGGAAGCAGTCAGGAGCAGGGAAACGAAGGGGGAACCCCCAGTGGGAGTTGGAGAGCGAGACCGGCTGCTCCGCTGGAACGGAGTGAGGGGGGAGGAGTGACCAGTGTGTCAGAAGGAGCAGAACAGGAAGCAGAGAGGGGAAGGAGATCAGGGCAAAACGTCCTGCCGGAAGGGGAGGAAAGTAGTATCGAGGGCAGTGTAACTGTCGAAAGGAAGGTCAGGAGCAACGTACGCGCGCCAAGTTCAAAATGGGAGGCGCGCGGAAATGAAGAGAGTCCTGGGGAGGAGCCTGGTCCCAAAGCCCGAAGGAGGGGGGAGGAGGCAGCAGAGGATTCAGCCTCTGGAGAGTCCCGAAGGGAGAGAACACAGGGGGGCAGAAAGACCCTGCGGAAAAGGAAAGAGAGAAAGAGGTGGACCAGTACAAGCCTCTTAAACTGGTGTCGAGGCGGGAGTGACTCAGAGGGGACTTCAGCGGTCTAAGGGTAACAGACGTAGGGTCACGGACCTCGGATGTAAAGCTACTAATGTTCTTCAATAAAAGCTTTTGTACATAAGCTGGAATGGACTTTGGTCTCTTGTGAGCTGGGACCACGGGTGACTCTGACACCAGTCTTTTAGCCAGCAGAAAGCTGCGGCTTTATAGTACAACTTTAAGTCTGGCAGGGCAAAGCCCCCTCTTTCTTTCGCGTCTGTTAATATCTTAAACTTAATTCTGGGCTTCTTGCCCTGCCAGACAAATCTAGATATATCTTTCTGCCACTTCCGGAAGCACTCCGTCTTGTCCACAATCTGTAGTGTTTGAAACAAAAACAACATTTTTGGCAATACATTCATCTTAATAGCAGCAATTCGGCCTAACAAAGAAAGCTTCAGTTTTGTCCAACTGTCCAAGTCTCTCTTAATTTCAGACCAACATTTTTCATAATTATCCTTAAATAGACTCAGATTTTTGGTTGTTATGTTTACCCCTAGGTACTTTACTTTTTTAACAACAGTTAGTTCTGTTTCTCTCTGAAACCGTTCTGACTCTGTATCTGTCAAATTTTTTCCCAACACCTTGGTTTTCTGTTTGTTTAATTTAAATCCCGCCACCCGACCAAAGTCCTGAATCAGTTGTAATATTCTTTTCGTACTAGATTCTGGCTCCTGCAGGGTCAAAACTAGGTCATCTGCAAAAGCTTTAAGTTTATATTGTTTCGCTCCGACCTGAATCCCTTCCACCAACCGGTCCCCTCTGATCATGTTCAAGAGCACCTCCAGAACCGAAATAAATAACAGGGGGGAAATCGGGCAGCCTTGTCGTGTTCCTTTCTCAATTTTGAACTCTTCTGTAACCACATTGTTAACTATCAATTTAGCCTTTTGTTCTGAATATATTGCACCAATCCCATTCTCAAACCCTCGTCCCACTCCCATTTCTTTTAAATTTCCCTTCATAAATTTCCAAGAAATATTATCAAAGGCCTTCTCCGCATCTATAAAAATTAACACTGCTTTTGTGTTTATATCTGTTTGTAAAAGTTCCAAAATGTCAATAATGTTCCTTGTATTAGCAAACATGTGTCTACCTGGGAGAAAGCCTGCTTGGTCTTTATGGATTACCTCGTTCAAAACTCTTTTAAGTCTGCTTGCCAAAACATCTGCAAATATTTTGTAATCCACATTTAAAAGGGAAATGGGACGATAGTTCTTGAGTTGTGTCTTTTCAGTTTCCAGTTTTGGTATCAATGTGATAAAAGCTTCCTTCCACGATTCCGGCGCCCTCTTCCCCTCCATAATTTCGTTGCAGACCTCCATCATTGGTTGAATCAGGTAGTCTTTTAATGTCTTATAATACTTGGAGGTCAGGCCGTCTGGCCCTGGAGATTTGCCCAATTGCATGTTCTCAATGGCTTGTTCAATCTCTTCTCGTGTTATTTTGTTGTTCAGGATTGATCTGTTCTTTTGTGACAATTTTGTTAATCCATTTCTTTCCAAAAATTGTTTAATCTCAACCTCGTCTTGCGGCCCTTGAGTATATAATTTTTTGAAATATCTCTGGAAGCACTTTCTGATTTCCATGGGGTTCTGAATATTTCTTCCTTCGATTTCTAGATTTGTAACTGTATTTAATTTTTGTCTCTTCTTCAGCTGCCACACAAGCAGTTTCCCACATTTATTCGCCGATTCAAAAGTTTTTTGTTTCATTAATTTAATTTTCCACTCTATTTCCTGGTTTATCAGTTTAGAATATTGTGCTTGGTAGAATTTAATTTCTCTCAGAATCGGCTGTGACTTCGGATTTGATCTTAACTTCTTCTCTAGTTCTTTGATTTTCTGCAGGGTCTTGTCTTTCCTTTCATTTTGTATCCTTTTCTTTACAGCGTTCTGTTGTATCAAGAACCCCCTCATCACAGCTTTGCTTGCATCCCAGATAGTTCTTTTTTCCACCGTAGTGCTCATGTTTATCTCAAAGTAATCCTTCAAAGCTTTTTGGGCCTTCTTAATAATCTCCTGATCTCTAAACAAGTTGTCATTCATCTTCCATCTAAAGGAACCGGTTGGCAGTAGTGTCATGTCCATCTTCAGTGCATTATGGTCGGAGCAGGTCTTTGGGCAGATTTCCACTTTTCTAACCTTGGGTGCCAGACCTCTAGTTATCCATATTTGGTCGATTCTTGTCCAAGTCAGCTGGGCTTCAGAGAAGAATGTTCCCTCTCTTCCCAGGGGGTTCTTGGTTCTCCAAATGTCAATCCAGTCCATATTGTCTGTCATTTCAAAAAAAGTCTTTGGTAGTCTGCCGTCTTTTGTAACATTTTGGTTTTGTGACTTATCCATGTTAGTCGATACGACCCCATTCTTATCTCCCATCATAATGATGTTGTTGTAGTCCAGATAGTCCAGCATAATCTCATGTAACTTCTTATAAAATTCCGATTTCCCGTCATTTGGTGCATAAATTCCTAGTATCAGAATCTTTTCTCCTTGATGTTGTATCTCAATTGCTAGAATTCTTCCATGTTCATCTTTGAATAAAAATTTAGGTGACAGGCTCTCTTTTGCATATATCACCACCCCTCGCTTCTTTACTTTATCCGAAGATATAAATTCTTGGCCAAGTCTTTTGTTTATTAACACCTTTCTATGGAGCCTAGTCACATGTGTTTCTTGTAAGCAAATAATGTCCAATTGTTCTTTTTTTAATATGTGAAAAATTTTCCTCCTTTTTTCCGGGATGTTACAACCATTAATATTCCAGCTCAAAAGTTGCAGAGACATCCTGAATAAATCTGGTTACTTTTCGGGGGGTGGTACCTTATTCACTGGGTCTTCAAGATCCAAGAGTGCAGGTACCTCTGGTGTTTCAGGCCCTGGAAGTAGCTCAGTTCCTTTGTGAAGGTCCTCTCCGTATGCGTTCAGAAACTTATCTCTATCTTCCAATGTTCTGATTTTAATCTTCTTCCCTCTAAAGGTGAAAGATAATCCTTGGGGAAATTCCCACCTAAAGATGATTGAGTTGTTCCTTAGCAATCTTGTCAGCTCCAAATAGTTAGATCTAAGATCCAACAGTTGTTTAGGAATGTCCTTGTAAATCTCAATTCTTTTGTCCGATATGTCCAGTGACTTTCCGTAGTGTAGGCCCAGAATCTTGTCCCTTTCCTCCTTTGACCTCAATATTATCAAACAATCTCTGGGCTTCTCTTTCTTTATAAGTCTTCCAAGCCTGAAAGCTGAAATAATTTTAAAATCCTTTTCCTCTAAGTTCCAAAATTTGGAGAATTCTTTAGTCAAAAACTCAGCTAGGTTGCCTTCTTCCACTTCTGGTATCGCCCTTATCCTTAAATTACTCTCCCGGTTCCGCAGTTCGATCATCGAAAGATAGGTCTGGTGTTCACCTACTTGTTTGCAGAGTAGTCTTACCTCTTGTTCTAAATTTTCAAGTTTTTGGCTGGTATCTTCAGCCAATTTCCGATTTTCCCCTGCAGCCTCCTTCAATTCTCCAATTGCTTGTGTATTCTGTGCTACTTGTCCAGTTAATTTATTTAAACATTCTGTGTTTTGGTCAATTTTATATGTTTGCTCATCGGCCTTCTTGTCCAAAGATTTTACTTTCTTGTCCAGAGATTCCAATTTTTCAAAAATTTTCTCTAAAATAGCAGTGCTTGCCCCTGAGGCCATATCTTCCAATTGTAATTCCTCAGTTTCTCCCTCCCCTGCCCTTGGCAGAGAAGCAGCTTCTTCCTCAGAGGGCAAGGTAGGCACAGATGATCTACGTGTCTGTGAGGCTGCGGTTAAAGTTGTCAAAGTTGTTTGTCTAGCCCTTCCTCTCCTTCTTGCACCACTCATTCCAAAGTTATCTAAAAGTCAAGGTCAAGCTGAGTTGTTCCCATGAGAAAGCAGCGGCCCAGATGGTAACAGTCAAACAGAGGGCCGGGAAAAGGAAAGTAAAATAAAAGTCACTGCTGTAAGTCCCAAATCCTCTAGGGGGAGTTTAAAATGTTTCTGAGGAAGAGATCAATTCCACTAAAGTTAATAAAGTCAGATTTCAAAGTCCAAGAGCCTTCAATAAAAAAAAAAATTCCAGCAGAGTTAGGATTTAGTATTTAACAGCAACAGTGTTTCTAGTGGTGCATACTGGTAGTCTAAATGCTTCAAAGTAACAAGTTCAGACTCTCTCAGATTGTTTCAAAGTTCAGATTCAAAGTATCCAAACTGCAAACTGCAAACTGACAGCTCAATTTCTCAGGCAGCTCCAGCACCTGGGTTTTTTACTTAAAATGTAGCTCCAAGAGAAGAAAGGTATCCCCATGCAGCTAAAACTCATAAAGTCCAGCACTTGAAATTATTATTCCACTTAAGATAAAGTTCAATGGGTGTGAAATAAGAAATCCTATTTTTCTTTCTGTGCACAGCAAGGAAAACACAATGGGCAGATGTCAAAGGAAGAAGCTGAGTATGCTCATTGTGTTTAGCATACAGATGGGATATTAAAATGTGCCATTTATTAAGTGTAATGAGCTATAACAGTTAGAAAGCTCCTCCTCTACTGTGTGCTGAGTTTTCATCCTTCATAAAAGTTCATAGTATTCCATTTAAAGAATTAGCTGCTTTAATTCCCTGAACATAAAGGTAAACATGATCTTATATTTAACATTCCTTCCGTAAAATAGGGCAGGTTTGTGTTTTGGTTATTTGCATGTTTTTGTATGTCAGTGAATTGTACTGTTCAGCTTCCAAAAAACCACACTCCACTATTAGAAATTGGAATAAAATTTTCTTTTAAATTAATTAAAATTCCACCCTTGCCATCATTAAGTTGGCTGGAACTTTCTTCTCATCTGTCTATCCTTTCAGTAGAAATTCTTGGTTTTATATTTATTCTATAAAATGAAATATTTCACATGATTTGTCATAACAATGGGGATGCTCTGGGAAGAGAGAAGCTATAAGAATGGTTTCATATCTGCAGGAAAAATCAAGAGTCTTGATATAGTTAATGGAAAAATGAAGAGGCAACATGATCAGTCTTACAAATATGAATGTGGGAAATCACACACTTGTCTGTTATCTCCTGGCATTCAGAGACTTGGTAGCTAAAGGCATTTATTTCACTTGCTGCTTTTCTAGTTTCTAAGCTGCCCTGGTATGAAAGCTTATGTGTATATATGTATATATGTGTGTGTGTGTTCCCGGCTTTCTAATGCAAATAAACACACTTGAGTTTTTGTAGTGGAAATTTATAAGACAGCCACCAGCAGAAAAGTGTGCTTTACTTTTTAAATTTGACATGTAGAGGATCATGTAGTCAAGATGATATTATGAGTCAGTAAGTCAGCTTCCCTGTTTTGTACTTGCTGGAGTTCCAAATAATTGCTAATGGCAAGAACATTCAATTTCCATGGCTCATGAATTGAACCTAGCTCAAAATTTCTTGCCCATAATAGCCTTGGTTACTGCTTGCAGTGTGAAATCATCTGAGCAACCACTAACTGAAACACCTGAGTGAACTAGGTCTCATGCTGAAATGAATCCTGAATGGTTGATGTTTTATTTAATACTGGCTTTGCATTAACTAGTAGCAACAAAAACTCATGTGGCACTCACTGACCTCATCTCTAAAGTAGGCGCTGCTTACCTGCTCCTGTTCCCTTAATTAGTTTTCTTAACTTATTTAATTTATTTTTTATAACATTGATGTGTGGTTTTAGCTGTATCTTCTTAACAATTATTATTATTATTATTATTATTATTATTATTATTATTATTATTATTTCTGTACTGCCCTTCATCCAAAGATCACACAGTGGTTTACAATATTAAAACACTTCCGGGTTGGCGCCACAGCCGAATGGCGGATTCCCTCCGAGCTCCGGAGGGAATCTGCTTGACAGGGGTCGGGTCCTGCCGCGCCGGCGACGCGGGGACCCTCAAAAACCACGGGCGCGGAAGCCCGTGGACCTGGTGAATTGGCGGGCACCGTTTTGCGCCCCCCCGACCCGCGACGGAGCCTTTTTAAAGGCTGCGGAGCGGGGGACGGGAGCGGCGTGGTGCTGTGAGTCTTCTGCTTCCCCTGACGAGCGAAGCCGCATGCCGTTCGACTGAGAACGCTGACTTTTTCCTATGAACATTTGGACTAAAAGCAACAACCTGTGAGTAATACGGAAATTGGACTTATAAAAGAATTTTTTTTTTTTTAATTTGGCACGACCGGGGAAGACCAAAGAGGAAGTCCGTCTCCCCAGTCTTGTAAACAATCTGAAGCAAGGACTATATATTTAAGGTCGAGAGAATATCTCCTTTTTAAATGGATTAAACTATTAATTGCACGAATTGACAGTATAAGTAACTGTGCTGGAGGATAAGAGCTAACTTTGAGAGCTAAAGTGCCCCCCCCCCCGAGACCTGGGAGCGATCCGTGAGAGGAGCCTGCTGAGGAGACATAGAAGACTTTGACAGCTGTCAAATTAGCTGTCAAAGTGGGGAAAAGTAGAGAACTTTGTTTCTGATGCCTTTGCTGGTTACATTTGTTACAATATAGTGAGAAATTGTTGAAAATAAAGAAGAATTGAAACAAGCTAATTGGACTTTTGGGCTGGAAGTGTAAGGAATACTTAATAACCAGAATCCCTCTAGAGGGGATTCAGGGACACTACAAGAATGGAAATAGGTCGAAAAATACTACCTGATCTGGAAGAGGTTGCTTTTCTCGTGAGAAAATTGGTACAGCAGAGCCATGTTTTGTCTACAGCCCAGGCAGCTGAACAAGAAAAAGTGCAGAAAGAGATATTTGCTGAACAGGAGCATCAGGAAGGAGGGGCTGACATGTTGCAGAAGGCAAAAGGGAACCGGAGGCCTGTCAAGATGGATATAAAAGAAAAAGAGGACTGGATGATGAAAATTTGGTTTGAGCTGAAGAAGGAAGAATGGAAAGTTCTCCCTTTGTGGAGAGCTGAAGAATTTGGGACATTTGGACTTATAAAGATTAAGAAACAAGTTTTGAGCTCCACCTTTAAATCTGGAGGCCCGGCCGGATGGAACATGGACATTTTTGGGATAGAGCCCTTCCGAGACTCGGTGGTTATTACAAAGGACTTTCAAAAAAACCGGCAGAAAGGAACTGAGAAAGATTTAAGGGCTTTTGATGTGAGGAATCCAGGCTGATAGCATAAGGACAATTGGACAATGGTTTGGGGATTGAAACCGGGAAGGGGAGGGTGGGATCTGGAAATCCGAAGGGTGCACAAGTATGTTTTCGATTCTTTCTATTGTTTCTTTTTTTGTATTGCTATTAGTGTAAAAACGGGGAATTCGTGCAAGGGAAACAGGGTCGACCTTAGAAAAAGTCTTTAAGCATAATGATTAATGTATACAAGTTAAAATTTGATATATAAATTGAATTAGACATAATAACAAATTAGGGTTAAAAATTTAAGAACAAGAACTTGTTGAATAAATATCTGGATAAGGAAGACAAGAAGGGGAGGTGAGGGGAAGTCGCAGAAAAGAAGTTATTGAAAAAAAGGATTGTTAAGGTTGACTGTTTTTCTTTTTTTTTCTTTTTCTTTTTTCTTTTTTGTATTATCTGAAACTTCAATAAATATCATTTAAGTAAATAAATAAATAAATACAATATTAAAACACAGAAATACATACCATAATAACAAACCTCTTGCAGAAGAGGCATATGAAGAAGGGCCCCAGATGATGATTGCAGGCTCTGGCTTGGTTCATTTGGGGAGAAGCAGTCCTTAATGTATTGCGGTCCTCAGCCATTTAAAGTTTTAGAGGTCAAAATCAGCATTTACATTTGGACCCAAAAACTAACTGGCAGCCAGTGCAGTTGGATCAGGATTGACATTATATGCTCAAACCATCTTTCCCCGGTAAGCAACCTGGCCACTGAATTCTGCACCATCTTCAGAGGCAGCCCACTTATAACGTGCTGCAGTAATCTAACCTAGAGGTTACCAGGGGTTACCAGACAACAAAAGTTAGGCTATCCTTATCCAGATAGGTGTGCAGCTGGGCCACCAGCTGAAACTGATTGAAAGCATCATCCCTGATGATTGGCCATGCTGGCCAGGGACTGATGAAAGTTGTAGTCCAACAACATCTGTGGAGAGCCACAGGTTTGCCACCCGTGCTCTGCTTACTGACTGTGTTGATTCTCATTTCAGCCTCTGCACACTCCGGTGCTCTTAACCTTGTGGCCCTTTATCTCCACACATCCTTGGCCACCTGTGACACAGGATTGGCCACTAGGGGTACCACTCTCCCCCGGAGCAGGTGCTTCATCAGGAAGGAGACTACCTCCTCCAGGTTGTTGTCAGAGCTGAGAGTGAGCTTGACCAGGAAGTAGTTGCTAGTCCAAATTGGGTAGGACCCCAGGCTTTTGTAATGCCTGAAGCTGGTGTTGGCCTGATGTGCCCCTCTTAGGTCCTGTTCAGTTGCATGTACAGAAATAACTAAATAAAAATTTCTTGCACTCTGCAGAAAATTACAGTTACTGACTATATCAGCTTATTCGGCTCTTAAAATCATTTCAGTGTATAAATGTGTTAAATATGATGTAAGTAAATTAATGCACATCTGTTAGCTGAACTATAGAGGATAGTGTTTAGATTGCAGGACAGACTTAATGAGCATGCTTCTGTTAGCAGTGATCTGTAATAAAAGGTGTTGTAAGTGAACAGTTTACTGCATTGGCGCAAGTGTAGAAAAGCTCACAAGTTCCATCTATCCTTTTGTGGCATGCTTATACAAGAGCAAAAAGGCCCCAGGAGGTGGGGGAGCTTAAATATGTCATAAATGCCCTATTCTTTTTTTCCTAGGCAAAATTCGCTTATGCCCAAGCATCGGATAAACCAAAGACCCTCAAGCATGGTCAGTGAAACATCTACTGCAGTGACTACATCCACTGTAGATACAAAACCTGGCTCCAAGGTAAGACACATACCCGCCCCCCTTATTCTGAAATGTGAACAGTATCAAGGACTGAGCTTAGCCCTTGGGCAAGGTGATCATTGCACTTCATTAGATCTGCACAGATATGGCACATCAGTCATTTTGAGGTCATACAGTGATTCATGGCTGAGTTAAGATTTGAGCTAGAAGCTTCCTGATTCTCTTAACCACTGTGGTACATGTTCTCTGTTTCATTGCTTTCGGTTTTTTTCTTTCACACTGTTTACCTGGACAATATCAGCTTTAAGCATTTCTTTTAAATCTTTTTAAAAAATTATATATCATTGTGTTTGGCTGCACCATTCATTATATTGGGCAGTGTCGTTTTATAAAGCTGCTCTGATAACAGAAATCCCTAGTCCCCTTATGGACTAGGGAGCTCTGTTTATGTATAATTGGTTGTGGTAGATTTTCTTGATGGACTGTTGTTGTTTGCATAATATGTTTGGGAGCAGTTTGAGAAGGAAGGGCATGGGTGATGCCATCCCAGTTTCAGTGATCATGGGTAGCGGGAGGCAATAGGTTACCATGGAAGATGGGGACAAACCTATGTACGCCTTGTTCCTTGCTCCCACCACTGCCATGGGCTGGTTCCTGGTTGCTTATCTGTTGTGCTCACTGACCTGTTATCCATTATTTGTTCCTGGATGAGAGTGCTGACCTGGTGTGTATTCTTGAACCCTGGGTGGGTGTGCTGAAAGGAGTTGATCTGACCCGGCTGCACTCACCTGGATACTCAGTGCAACATAAGCTTTGGCTTGCAGGAACTGGAGACAGAATGGAAGAGAGGAGTGGCTATGGTTCGTAGAACTTCCATCACGAGGAACACGTCTTGGAGCTTACTGTGAGGTCCTGCACCTGGTATCATGCCAAGGACACAGTAATCTATAGTTGTTGCTGGTGTACTGTCCACCTTGCTGTCCAGCAGCTTCTCTGACTGAGCTGGCAGAGGTGGTCTTGTATGTGGTATTTGATGAATATCCATATTGAAGCTACCTTGATTGTTCTGGCTTATGACTTCATAGCTTCCATGACAACCATGAGGCTGTCTCAGGTTGTCACTGATCCGACACATAGGGCAGAGCACAGTATTGATTTCAGTTTTTGCTCCAGAGGGAGGAAGGCATGGTCTGGAAAGAGGGGTGTAGATGTCACCCTGTTTTCATGATGAGGTTGTACTTGTAGCTTCAGTCATTCCCTGCAGGGGTGGTAGACAGATTGTGATGATCTCCTCCTGGAGACCAATGGAATCCAATAGATTCCTGTCATGCTGTGGAACAGCGAGATGGATCAGGCCAGCACTTTACCCAGCTATTGAAATAATTGCACCAGCTGCCATTTAGCTATTGGACTAAGTTCAATGTGCTAATTTTGATGTATAAAGCCCTATTTTAGAAACTGGAAAAGTTTTTAGTTGCATTTTGCTTCAAAACAAAACAAAAAACATGTAACGATCGTTACTAGGATACTCCTCCAAGTCTCACTCTTGTGTAGCTCTTGTTGAGGCATAAAGTATCATTTTGCTCATTTCCAAGCAGTACCATTCAAATGATTGTATGTTTGTGTAGTTGAAATAGCTAGTGGGGTCAAGTATGGCTTATTGTTTCTTAATTTGGTATGCCCCTGAGGTGAAGAGCTGTAAAGATTGTTGCATGCTGATATGGCTCTGGTTCCTTTCTTCTTGTAACTCATTTCCCCATGCTCAGGTTGAGAGGACAACCAGCTAAAAGAGGTATTGTCTTTGTCTGGCTGTCATGCTTGAGGATGCTTCAGCAGTTTCTTTCATGACTGGGGAGCCCTTTATGACACTGTTGGAGAATTCCTGCTATTGAATAGTTATAAAAATGTGATGTGCAGTAAAAAAAAAAGACAGGTTTTAGCAAGCCACTTCGGGGAAATTATGGCCCCTATCGAAGCCTACATTTAAGTAGATTTATTTTCTCATTATACCTCCTAACATAGACATGAAGGTAGAAAGAGCTTAACCAAGAGTGAAAGGCTTTATTCTATGGTAAATTCAGTCATAGTGATTCTGATTCTGCTCCTGAAATTAAGATTTGTGTCTATGGCAAGAGTTTAAGGATTTTACTATATTGAGGAATAAAATGATATATCACTCACTGGTGCAATCATGTAATGCCACCCTAAGCTCATGGCAGAAATTGAATATATTACCCATGTATAATCAATATTGATATAATACTATGTGCTTAAAACTAGAAAATAGAAAAGGAGAAAGCTGCATACTTGACCTTAAAGAGGACTTTGGTAAATTTCCAGACATGCCTACACAGAAGGATGGGAGAAGACAGGGCTAGGCTCCCTGCCCCCTTATATAATCAGAGAAAGAATGAATAATGTAATTTAAGACTTACAGTGGGAAGTGAATGTGATGTGGCAGATTTTCACTTGCCTAGTTCACACATCACTCTGAGCATGGGTATGGGTATGACTTACCATGACTAGGCAAATATTTGGGCTCCTGCTGAGGAGCTCACACCTACTTTGCTCCTCCTAGCTTTTTAGGTCAGTGTGGGATGGCAGATAAAACAAGGTTTTCGGAACTTGGGATCATGGTTAAGGTCTCTCCTTCTTGACTATGACATCTAACCACATGACAAACCTTGGCTACAGATCATGGTCAAGGAAGAATGACCTCAACCATGATCCCGGGTTCAGACAATACTCTGAGTGTTAAAAGCCCAGAGAGGAGGAAAGTGGCTGGGATCTCATCCTGAGGAGCCAACATGTTGATACATTCATTCTTACGCCATGGTTTCAATTAACATAATTGATCAGTGCAATCAGTGTGCGAAGTTAAGGAGGAGTTGAAAGAGAAGATTTGATTTCAAAATACCAGTATTTAAGCAGGAGGGGTTTTGCACAAAAGCTGAAGTCTAGACTGAATTTGGGTTCAGAAACCCAAAAACTTCTTCTAGTTTCCTGCCTCTTGACCAGCATAAATTAATATTAATATTCAGAATAGCCCTAAGATACAATGATAAATTGCTAGATATACCCCGAGTTGAGGATGTTCTGTCTGCAGAAAGGAGTTGCTGAATAACTGGATTCTTAGAAAGAATTAAAAGATGTAGAGGAAATGGAAACATGTGTAATTGTGTAGTAACTGATAATACCCATTTTGTGGCAAAATCGTTTAAATACTACATTATGTGTAACAAATTAGGGAACATTATAAAAAACAACATTGTATGTGTACTTGTTATGTTTGCTCATGTCATGCACTTACTACTGCTGTATTATACTTGTCTGAAGGTGGTAAAATCTGGCAATAAAATACACAGTTTTGGGAAAAGAGACCAGGCTATAAGGAGAAACCCTAATGTTCCTGTTGTGGTGAGAGGCTGGCTTCATAAGCAGGTGAGTTTGTAATTATATTTATGTGTTGCAATGAGTTAAATCAGAACTGCCTGGTGAAAAGGAACCTTTTTTTGCATAGCATTTGAAAATGCTGGATTGGAGCAGAGGTGGGGGAAGTGAATTGTGGTGGGTGTGGGCCACCCCGGGTGCCACCACCGAGGGGGGTGACAAAATGCCGGGCGGCACTCACTGCGGGGGCTGCAGTGCGCCCGAGCCACGCATCTCTCCTGTAGGGCAGCTGAGTAGAAGGAGGCAGGCAGACACCGGAGGCCCCACGGTGCACCTCGCTCCACCCTCACCCTGTAGGCGACTTGCCTTGCCCCTGTGGGCAACTTGCTCCACCCTCCCCCTGCCCCTGTGGCCGACTCACCCCACCCCTATTGGCAGCTCGCCCTGCCCCTGGGCGTGCTGCCCCAGGAGCCTGAGCAGCTTGCTCCTCCGCTGGAGTGGAGTTCTTGGAATTCAAATTTCATGTGATCAGGGAATCTCAGAATTGACCTTCAAATCTTCTTGCCTTGTTTTCTGTCTCTAGTATAAGCGTACAGTCTTTGTAGAAAATCTAACATAGGAAAATACATGTTTATATTATGAGTAATCTAATAGGCAGGTAGTTCTGCAAATGAGTTATCTATATAATGTACTAAAAAGTCTACTGTTTTTCCTTGGGCAACTTATGAACAGATCGTGATTGTTAAGTGAAAATAGACCACCAATAAGAGCTTTAACACAACTGTAATATTTGTGTGTGTGTGTGTGTGTGAATAAGTACCACAGTTGTCAAATTATATAGTGTAGGAGTGTTAGATTTATAGTTTAGGATGCTGTGTATTTAAGGCAGAGGCGGATAAAAGCTTAGTCATATCAAAATGTGAACAGTTCAAGCTGAAAGATTGTAACCTAAACACCTTTCCAGGAGGCAATAAGTATGAAATACCAGACTCTATAAATATAATTAACATTTTTTTTAAATTATCACAATGCAAATTACTGTGTCCTGCACGTATATTAACATAACTAGTTTTATTGCATAAAATTACAGCACAGCCCTAGGCAGCATGTAATAAACAGCCAGGCAGGTCAACTATCTGGAAACAAAAAGGTCAGCGGTTAGTGCCTGTCAGTGTTCTACTGACATGAAAGATGAACTCTGCCCGTATCATTATTAGCACTGCAGTCTTGAAAACCTTTCGCAAGCTATACAGAATTAAAAACATAAACATGTTCAGATATATCATACAGTTGCCACTACTGCTCCACTGATCTTGATCCATCCAGCATACTAATAATATCTGTCATTTGTGCATTACTGATGTCTTCTAACTAGCATTCACTAATTGTAATATGCTTTTTCTTCATAATAATGGCATCTAATTAGTGATGGAAGAGTTGATCCAGTGGGTGGCTCCACTAGCAATAAAGAAAGAGATGTGATTTTTGCCTTTCCTGGCTCCTTTCTGCCTCCCCCAGCACGCCCTGAAAATCAGTTCAAGAGAGTTGGGAGACTCGCCAGAGGAGGGTAGAAAGCAGCATGGGGGCTGCAAGCGAAAGTTCCGCTTTTATTAGTGGAAGTCGTTGCAGAATCAAAAGCCTTCCATGTTCTTAAGAGCACCAATTAGATTACGCCCAGTAACAAAAAATTAAGCTTTTGGGAAGTAGTATGAGAAAATCATGATACTGGGCAGGTTATGCCATAGCTTTGCACGATTGTTGATGATCATATTTTCATATGTTAAAGAACATATATATATACATTTCAGATTCTGTTTAGTGCTGTGTCGTTTCTTCTACTGTCTGTGTTAAAAAATTGGTATTTTATTATTTGTATTTTTAGGACAGCTCTGGCATGAGATTGTGGAAAAGGCGGTGGTTTGTGCTTGCTGATTATTGTTTATTTTACTACAAAGGTTAGTGAATAAAGATCTGCTTTTAATATTTTTTGTGGAACTGAGAGCTGAGCACAAATGTTACATTTGTTTCTAAAGTCTTAGAAACTGAGCTTTTTGGTGTTCAAAATGTCTGGGAGAATGCTAGAGAACAACTCCCTACCTCCTGCTTCCATTAATGTCAGGGAGTCATTTATGGAAGCTAATCTATGCATTTCTTACCTTTTTGATTGAAGAACATCTGTGCAAACCAATTGCCACTCCCAGTTCTTAGTGACAACAGTTCTCTCTCTTCCCCCGCCCTCTAATTTGTCTCCTTCAAACAATTCTTGATTGCTAGGAGTATTTCTTTCTCTCTGCTCCTCACAAATAATAACAGTGTACTGGAAAATACAGAGGCCTGTGAGATGCACAAAATGTTTGTGTTGCTAAAAAGGAGAGTCACACATAACATTAATGAAATTAATGAAATTATCAGAAATTATCAGAAATTATCAGAAAAATGATCAATGTTTTTGTCTATCTCACCCAGTATTGTCTATTCTAACTTGCAGCAGCTAATCAAGGCTTCAGGCAAAGATATTTCACATTACCCGCTGATCCTTTTCACTGAAAATGCCAGTGATTGAACCTGGAACCCTGAGTGCACCTTGTCCCTCCAAGGTTTAGTCCCTCCATAACCTTTCTGTCAGCCTATATCTCAAGTGCCATCTACTGCTGTTGAACAATGGTAGAGTTACTAGCTCTTGGGATCCTAAATGGCTTGTGGAACTGTTGTGTGCCCAACTGCCCCCCAAAGAACCACACAAGTTATACACATAGTGCAGCTAACGTAAGTCGCACAAGATGTGGGCTGTTGCACAATACATGCTTGATAGCATGAATACATTTTGTGTTTCGGTTGAAATATGGAAGTTAATTTGTTTCTTTCTTCATTCAAAAGACAGCAGAGAAGAATCTGTTCTCGGAAGTATACCATTGCCTAGCTATGTAATATCTACAGTTGGACCTGAAGATCATATAAACCGCAAGTACTCATTTAAGGTAAATTTAGTAATTTCAAAGTTTGTGTTTATTTTAAACAGTAAACATGATACATTTTTGGGAAATGCCATTTCCTAGCATTTTTCATGTATATGGAGAAAATGTAAAGAGCCACTGATAGTTTTTGCATATGTATTGGAACCTCTCCTTTCCACCACAGAGCTTGTCCTCCCTGTAAAATTGGATGGTCTTCCTTGAATAGCTTTCAATGCAATGTGACATGTTGCAGTTGGAAGGG
This sequence comes from Podarcis erhardii, assembly GCF_964252035.2. NCBI lineage: Eukaryota > Metazoa > Chordata > Lepidosauria > Squamata > Lacertidae > Podarcis > Podarcis erhardii. The sequence goes on along the minus strand of NC_138497.1, from coordinate 72,970,653 downwards.
AAATCTGGAGAGTGCCTGTGCACTGGTAGAAGGTTTTGCATGCAGTTGTAGGACTTCGAACCTTCTTATATTTTTATAACAATGTATCTCCTTTCTTAAAAGAAAATTATCAGACCAGATCATTGTTCCACCATAACACAATGTTATTCATTGCTTTAATGTGTGTTTCCCTATGTTAGTCTAAATTATGATTCTCTGTTGTCTATCCAAATCATTAAACCAATGCTACTCAGAAGTAGGTTTAAATGAGTAGAGTGGAGCTTACATCCAAATAAATATACATAGGTTTGCAGTACATGATACGGCAATACTGTTTTTCTTCTGTTTAAATTATCATTTTGCTTCAAAGTGCTTGTTTAATTTGAATTCACTAAATGGAGCTGTTAACAATTTGTGATAATGTGCCCTCTATATTTTTGCAATGCGAGAGTATGGCAATGTTTTAATCCACTTTTGTGACTGTATGCAGTCCTATTACTTGGGCTGTTCTTTGAACACTTATCATTACAGTGGAACTTGATTCCAGGCAGATTGATAAGGGGAAAAGTCCTCTATTCAGTTTTATCCATCCAGATCCTAAGCCATATAAGGTTTTCCATGTTGGTGCAGGCATTTTGAACTTGGTTTTGTATCATATCAGCAGCCAATGCAACTCCTTGGTAAGCTGTGCCAGTTAAAAGCCTAGCTGCGGCGTTTTGCAATAGCTGCAGCTTCCAGGCCAACTTCAAAGGCAGCACAACATACAATACATTGCAATAACCCACTCTTGAGATTACCAGTTCAAGGGTCATTGTGGCCAGGCTATCCCTGCTAGCTTTTTCTGTTTCATCTTGCCCCCTTTTTGTGTTTTTGTGTGTTGAGGTTGTTTTTTTGTTATTTGGTGTATGGGGTGTTACTTAGAAACATTAAGGGGACACCAAGCAATGTGTTCTATTTCCAGGTTAGTTCTTCATTTTTGGAATCATTTGGAGAAGGCTCCAAGGAGGTCAACTTGTCTGTAAAAAGTATTTGGTATTGCATCAGGATATTGAGGGTGAAACATGGTGTGCAGTACTGAAAGGTAGACTGTCGCATATATCCAGAGAGTCATCCTCCTAAGAAGAAACTGCCAGATTATATTCAGTGAGAAATCAGAATGTGATGTAACACGTCACTAATAAACAGCTGTGAATTGAGCAACCCAGTGATTACAGCTATTTGTGCGAAGGAGAAGAAGAATAACCTTTTGGTGTACCCCGTCCATAGAGGAATAACAAAATTCTTAAGAGGCTTACAAATATTACTAAATTCAATCAGCCAACACAGTGTTTTGTTCCAACAGTCTTAAAAGTGTCTTGCAGTAATTTGATTTTTCATTCTAAAAAACTGGCTGGCTGCACCTGCAGAAGAGGACTTTTAACCTCAGCCCTTCAAAGAGCATCTTGTGTTCAATCCCAAACCCCTCTCAAGATCAGCAGTATAAGTTCAAGGTATAAGGAGTTGATTTCAGAAGAAACATGTCTGTTCCCCATTCTCATGCACAAATACTTCCCACTTGCACTTAGAGAGGTGGTAGTGTGATTGAATCTTACCCCTGGCTTTTTAAAATATCAAGTGTAAGTTGGATTGCATTTGGTTAGTCATTTCAACATATAGTCAAATTTTGGATTGGCTGCAGCAATGCATTGATTGCCTCAGCCCAGTATTAAAATATATGAAGTTGCATGCCTACTCAATAACATGCTGAATTTTGTTAATGCTATGCATGACTAAGGCTGCAACCCTGGGAGCAAGTCTCACTAAACTTAATGTGACCTACGTCTGTCTACATAACGTATAACAGTGCACTGTGACTCCTTAATTCTTATTGGAGGTAACAGTGATGTGCAAGGTGTTTACTTAACTGTAAATTTAAAATGTCAAGGAATGTCTTGGTTTTTAGTTTCTTTTTAACTTAGATGTACTTTTTATGATTAAGCATCACTTCAATGAAGACTAGGTTATTTATATAATGGAATATGTATAGGCAATGGCTGAACTTCAAAGCATGCACATTTATTATCTATACTCTAAGTAGCTGAAATAAAACCTATTTCTGCTGATGATATTTGAATGTATGTTACCCTTTAATCATCTATTAGTGCTTAAACTCTGAACCTGCTTCCTAAGCTTAATATTATGGGATCAATGAGGGAAGCTGCTTAAAGGAAATATCAGCATATTTGTATTACATCCAAAATCCTTCGGGTAAAATATTATATTCTTTTCAGTTGATATCAGTATGCATCTCTGCATATTTGACATCATATATGGCTTTAAGGAAATATCTACTTGATGCTGTTCCAAGAAAACCTACCATGGCCTGAAGTATTTATATTTCTTCTTGTTAAATAATTCATCTGCTTTCTGATCCTAGGTTTAAGATCAAGACCACTTCAAATTGTATATCATCATCTAGAAGGGAAGAACATATTAATTTTTCTAGAAGTTCCAAAGCAGTATTTTAAAAATGCTTGTTAAAGTGCCATTGTTCGTCAGCTTTAAAGTACCACCTGACCAGAATTCTATCACTCATTAGTTTTATACCTAACTTTTCTAATCAGTTTAGTGCTTTTTAATGCAGTTTGAAATAAAAAGCATAGCTAGAATGTGTGTTATTTGAATTTGAAGTGGGGAAATCTAAATATTAAAAAGTAAGTTGAAAAATAGGTCCTATTACCCCTCTGTAAGAGGCAGGGAATGGAAGATCTCCAGGGTGGGAGGATGAAAGAAGATGAGAACTAGGAGGGTTCACATCTCTCTGTATGGCACAAGTTAAGATTTACCTGTGAAAGAAGACTGTATTATTATTTTATCTTTTTCTATTTCTGTTTAGATTGGCTTTTTTATTGTAATGTACTATGAAAGGTCTTAATACAATTTTTTTCAAAATAAAAAATAAAAAGAAGTCCTATTACAATGGGCCCCTTCCTCTGACTAAAGGCAGGGGCATAGGAAGGGGGGGCAGTGGAGGCAGTCCACCCCGGGTGTCATCCATTGGGGGGGTGACAAAAAGGCAGACCGCGGGGGGCTCACCTTTTTGTCACTCCCCCTCATGGATGACACCCAGGGCTGACCGCCCCCACTGCCCCCCCTTCCTATGCCCCTGCAATGAGTTAAACATTAGGGTACATGCATAATATACGTGATTCTAGTTTTCAAACTGTAATGCTAAATTATTTGTTATACTTTGTTTCAATTACCATCATATTAATTTCTGTTTATTAATTACTGTAATAGGGCAGTATTACATTTGTCGGGGAAGCAATTCCCATATACAGATACCCAAGGAAGCATTATACATTAATGCATAAATGCTGAAACTTGCTTCCTTATCCATTGCATGTGCTACATTAAATTCTGGAATATTAGAACATGTAGTTAATTGGAAAAGGGAAATAAATGGTTGGCGTTTCCACAGATCTCCATGTTTAAAATATTCTTGAATGTGATCCCCTGAAGAGAAAATGTGCTTGCTGAATTATCCTTCTAGACAGTTTGCTTCTAAGGATCTATTCAGACTTCTGCTTCTTTATCTTTATGGAAAGGCATTATAAGAGAAAAAATGGTCTAATCTTTTTATCTCTGTCTTCCCCTCTTTTCCCTGGTGAAAAATGTAACATCTGAATTGGTCCTTTGAGGCAAACACTGTGGTTATTTGTCTCTTCTGCAGCGCTTTTCTCTTTTCTGTATCCTAAGGCGTAAGCTCAAAGTAATTCAATTCCCCACATTACTTGCCAATGTTGGGTCCAACTTAATGCATGCATATATGATAAACAATTGCAACCTTTGGATTTATTATTACCACTTTGATTAAAATGTATCCTTATTTGACTGCAGTCATAAACATACGTGCTGGGCAGTAAATTCAACTTAAATCACTCCAACTTTCAAGGATTGTTTGTCATTAGGAAATAGTTGTATTTATTATTCTAATGAAAGTGTTAGCATTGCAGACTTTCATTCTAAAAATTCTTCAGGGTCCAACTTTCCTCTGCTTCATACTTTGCATTATTGATGCAAATTTATGTGGATCCTTTTCCAAAATGTTTATTGTGTCATAAACACTACTTGCAGAATTGATAAGATGTTTTTTATATTAAACAAAGCTGAAATATTATATTCTAGCTCATTATTAAATCATTTTAACAGTGCAATTCTTGTACATTATGTTCAATGTGACATGGTCCCAGGTTAGTTCATATAGGACTAAAAATAGAAGTTTGTCAAATTTAATGTGGCCTATCCAACTCATTTCTTACTTGAAAAGTAACACTCCTTTTAAAAAGCTTCCAGAAGAGTTTTAAAATAGGACATTTAAAGGATGTACTTATTTATTTAGGGTTGGGTGGTTTGTTTGTTTTTGTTATCTTGTATAAATCAACTTTTCCCTTTGCAAGAATCACAATGATCCGTAGTGTATTGCTTGTACATTACTCAATATTTCTTAGTTGTCTCTGCTTAGCAATTCTAAAATTTAAACAGGCAAATAGTTAACTTACAGAGACATTCAGTGGATTTATTACACATTTCTTCCTATCTAGTAAGCCTCTGCGCTGAATTAGGTTGCCTGGACTGGCTAGAGGTAGAGAGAAATCTGGAAGGCACTTTGCTCGCAATTACACAGCCCCTTTGCAATTCTTCTTAATTATTTCAATTCAAGTAGGTTGCATTTAAAAGTGCTGCTGTATTTTGACCTTGAGGGCTTGTGTGGGAGGAATTAAGGGTGTGAGCATTTTGAGTAGGTGAACTTCTAAAGAGCTCAGTGTGTAAACAGGTGTTGTGTGAAAATAAGTAATAATGTCTGTGTCTGAGGGGATGGACTTCAATTTCTTGTTTCATCATGCCAACTTTCTATTGTTTAGGAATTCTGCTCTTTTAACTTTACTGAATTTTTGTCCTTGTTTTGTTCTTATTGGTATGCTCTTGGGGTTTGCTCTCCATTTCTTCTTCTGTGCAATATGGGAGAGAGGCTGCCTTTTCTTCTCCCTCTTTCCAGAATAAGGGCATCTGAATGCATGAATAGGTACAAATATTACTTTTTCATCCCTATTGTGAATGTGTATGTGTTGTCCTGCAGACTGCTGTGCTTTAGAAATTCTTACTCATAATTTAAGACATCACAAAGCTCTTCTGTGTTTTCCTGTCACTGATTGTCCTCACGCTTACATTCACACATGTACATGTTGTTCATTTGCTACGTTGCTAAGAGATAACTGGATATGTTTGGACAGTTTAATTTAATCACACTGGAGCTGGCCCTTCCAGTGGAAAGAATTTGCTGATAACACTGCACATGTTGCTTACTCAAATACTGTAAATATGCTTTCTTCAGCTGCTGGATGTGGAAACGTGCAATGTTCTGCTTGCTTCCATTTTAACTAGATAATTGATAATGAAACTGTACAGTATCTGCTTCTGCTTTTAAAATGAGATTGTAGCTGCTCTATAGGCAGAGTTACAATGGAGAGGCTGTCACTAGCCAAAAGAACTGCAGTAATAACAGTCCACCATATATTGAGCTTTGAAGGAAGTGTAAAGGACCTTTATTTGAGTTCATTTGTATCAGGTGTGGGAAACTTTGGGGCTCCATATTATGCTAGACTACAACTCTTATCCCCCCTGGTTTTAGGCATGCTTATTGTGGTTTATGGGAGTCATAATTCAACAGCATGTAGATAGCCAACAGTTCCCCACCCCTGATTTGAATGAAGGCTATTCTCTACTCAGAAAGTTTCAGTGCTGCTGTGTAAATGAATAAGAGGAGTTCAGTGATTCAGAATATACTAAATGCAGTAATGGGGGTGGGGAGAGACTTGGTTCCAAGAAGTCTGCATGTGCATATGGGGACGGTGGTGGATTTATGAAGCTTTGGTCTTCTAATAAATACTCAGTAATATCCAGTAATGCATGTAGTTGAGATCCTATAGGGAGGATTAGATGGATTTTGTGCTGTCAAAAACTATAATTATATTTTGAAACCAAGTAAGCATTGTAAATTATTCTTCAGTCTAATCCTTCAGCAGGGAGAAGATGGGCTTTATCCAATCTATAGCTTGTATAGAAGAGGCAGGGAACCTGTGGCCTTCCAGATGGCTGTTGCTTTATTAAAACATCTGGAGGGCCACAGTTTCCTGACCCCTGCTGTATAGGCAGCATAGGGATTGTATGAATTGCTATATCGGTTAATAGCTTACTATCACAAGCAATATGCTCTGAAGATCTGTTGGTTGAACCCATACAAAGAAGGAAGTTATGGACATACGTGGAAAAAAATAGATTCATAATTAGTTTTGCGGAAGTGAAGACCCATGAAAATGTTTGTGTATTTTGCCCCTCTCTTTTTTATTACATTCCACCATCACCCTTTTCACTACATGATGTAAAAAAATTTGAATATTGCATTTCAGCTTTCTAAATAGTTAGCCATGCTTCAAGTGTAGACCCTGCTGTTGGCATTTTTTTTACTCCCAGAGTCACCGTTCCACCCCACCCCACCTTCCTTATTCTTTATTTAAGTATCCATAATTTGTTTTCTGGCTTGCCTGTGAATTTTTAACTGCCAGTGCATTACTTTTTTCCTTTCCTTAGGTATTCTGTGTAATGTTGCCTTTTTTATTCCTTTAAATTTTGGTCCCCATCTTTCTCTATATGATTTTTCATACATCCCTTTGTAATGTTGCCTGTCTTATACAACCCTGCAATATATTTCATCCACAGTGTTAGATATTGGTTTCTCTTTCAGTCTGTAAATTATCTTTCTCTTACAAAGTCTGTTGTGGAATGAGCAGCTGACATTTTCAAATTAAAATATCTATCAAACCAATCAACATCTTTCTAATCTTTGCTCTACTGTTTGCCAAGTTTTTCTTCTGCTTGTGGTCAGATGTAACAGAGAGCTCTGGTTAGTTTAAAATAGAAGGCATAGCTTTTGATCTCCCCATGTTCTCGTATGCGAAAGAAGTGGGGAGGATGCATGCCAGTGGCTTCCCATAACTCATACACATAACACTAAATTATGGTTTAATGTTATTTCCAAACTGGCCCTATTTTTTTTTTCCTTATCTTTTGTTCATGTTCAGAAATGAAGGCAATCCCTTATGATATAATATTATCTCCCAAGTCCTATTTTTAAAAGTGTTGCTTTAATAAACATAAAATAATACCACACACACATACAGTCTCTCTCTCTCTCTCTCTCTCTCTCTCTCTCTCTCTCTCTCTCACACACACACACACACACACACACACACACCTTCAGTTACATACAGTACTTCTCTTTATGCCTTCACATAGCATTCAACCACCATTTCTCATTAGAGTTTTCCAATTGCACAGTGCAGACTATATATTTTGCCCTTTCCCCCCTTTTTTTCTTTTCAAAGCAACCCTCCACATATTTTGCAGTGTTTTGCCCAGGGCAACCCAAACTGACCAGTAACTCAGCAAACAGACAATAAACCCCAGATAGATACATTAAAACCCAAAGGACAGAAATACATTAAAAATATCCCACCCACTTCTAAAAGACCATAGATAGTTAAAGGTCAACGGCCTGGTTACAGAGAAAAGATTTTGCCTGGCGCCTAAAGTGAGCTTCCACAAATGGGGAGCCACCACAGAAAATGCCCGCAGCCAGATTATAGCGCTATATAGGACCAGCACACCAAGATGGATTTTCCCTATTGCAAACATTGCACAGGACCATGACAGATTGGTCACATGATCGTAAATAGGTTCCCTTATTAGAGAGGCCACAACAGAAATCCTATAAATTAGTTCACCAGTGTTCAACAATCAGGAGGCAGGTTTGATATAAATGTGAGATAGGCCATGGCCACACATGTTGAAGCCTGAAGGAGATGTAGGTGTGCCTGAAGTGGTGTGTTGTCTAGTCTGTCTGGCTGTATGTTGCAGTCACAGAAGCAGTGTGATTCTAATATCCTTTTATTAGTTAAGGATCCACAGTGTATCAAATTAAACTGGAACACCCTTTCATGAGGGCAGTCTCATATTAGGCTACCTTAGACATTTCAGGAATACCTATTATGGTATGTACAGGTCTGTCTGCATACCCATGGTAGTCCCTGCCATGTACAAAACAGAACTTTTGCTTTTTATTTTTTATCTTGGGTAGATGTTGTGGTGACCTGTGGTATACACAGTCTACAGCTGCAGCCCTTTGCAGATATGTATCTGCAGGTTTCATTGATGCATGAAACTCTCTGCTAACTTGGGAGCAAAAACAGTAACTTCTTTACTGTGGATGAGTTGTTCTTTGTTACATATTGCCTTGAATGACTGCAGGTGACTGACGCAATGGTTAAAGAGGTAGCAAAAATACATATTAAAAAGATACACTTGGTATCAATTGAATTTTCTCTCCATGCCAAATAGGAATTTAAAAGAGAAGCAGAATACTTTTCATTGTGACTGCGGTGTGGAAAGTAAGGGCTAACTGCCACACACACACACACACACAGTTACAGATAGGTAGCCGTGTTGGTCTGCCATGGTCAAAACAAAATAAAAAAATTCCTTCCAGTAGCACCTTAAAGACCAACTGAGTTAGTTCTAGGTATGAGCTTTCGTGTGCATGCACACTTCTTCAGATACACACACACACACACACACACACCATAGTACCATAGTCCTTATACTGATTGGAGAGTCCACATCAGCTGATATTCACAATAAAAAGGAAAAAAGACAGGTGCAACACCAAACTAGACAGTTAATGTCACATGTAGTTTGGTGCACAGAAGGAGAAGAGGTAGGACACTAGGCCTGAGAAACTAGGCAAACATTGCAGGGCACTGAGTTGCTTTCAGCTTCCTTTTGTTATGCATATAGGAACTCTGAAGCTCTAATGTTCAAAATTTGCCAACAATGGCGGTGGTGGTGGTGGGATTGCTCTTGCTGCCATTGATTTTAACTCTGTTATCTATTGAGAATTATAGTTTTATGTCTTGCTTTACATGACTGATACTGAAACCTTTGCTGCTCCTAGCCTTCAAGTAACATGCTGCTTGTGTTTAACTATAACCTTTAATATTTGGAGTACCACATATTGTTAGGGCTTTGTGAATAATGTGTTTGTGTTTAGTGTTGGTGTTGTGATTCTGCAGCAATATTTATTTCTATATTTATTTCCCTCTGGCATCTTGGGTGTATCCCTTCCTTGTCCATGCTGATGTGTACCTTATTTTGTGCAATTTGTAATCTTCTAGTTTCCCCTTCCACCAAGCCTTTTCCCTGTGCCTCCTTGCATGTTATTACTATTAGGGGCATGCCTTGAAAAACTGCTGCAGTAGAACTCCATTCCTTGTACTAACATAGCCCCATTATGTTGGATCCCATATGATTATGCCACTCATTTTCTTTACTTTTTAAAGTAAAGACATTGTTTCTACTTTTTAATAGAATCTTTCATTATATTTATTGAAGCATATTTTCCTCAATATAAGCTCAAAAGTACTATTAATTTTCATTCATCTCTAGTGACCTTTCAACAAAGCTTTTTCAAAGACAAAACTATAATTAAAAGGGAAATAATTTCTTCATTACAATATGATACTTTAAAATAACGTTTATGCACCACAAGATATGTAGCCTACTTTTCTTCTCAACTGATTAAACCTCATACATAATAATAATAATAATAATTTATTATTTGTACCCCGCCCATCTGGCTGGGTTTCCCCAGCCACTCTGGGCGGCTTCCATAAAAACCAGAAATACATTAAAATATCACAGATTAAAAACTTCCCTGAACAGGGCTGCCTTAAGATGTCTTCTGAATGTCAGGTAGTTATTTATCGCTTTGACATCTGATGGGAGGGCGTTCCACAAGGCGGGTGCCACTACCGAGAAGGCCCTCTGCCTGGTTCCCTGTAGCTTTGCTTCTCGTAATGAGGGAACCGCCAGAAGGCCCTCGGCGCTGGACCTCAGCGTCCGGGCAGAATGATGGGGGTGGAGACGCTCCTTCAGGTATACTGGGCCGAGGCCGTTTAGGGCTTTAAAGGTCAACACCAGCACTTTGAATTGTGCTCGGAAACGTACTGGGAGCCAATGTAGGTCTTTCAAGACCGGTGTTATGTGGTCTCGGCGGCTGCCCCCAGTCACCAGTCTAGCTGCCGCATTCTGGATTAGTTGTAGTTTCCGAGTCACCTTCAAAGGTAGCCCCACATAGAGCGCATTGCAGTAGTCCAAGCGGGAGATAACTAGAGCATGCACCACTCTGGCGAGACAGTCCGCGGGCAGGTAGGGTCTCAGCCTGCGTACCAGGTGGAGTTGGTAGACAGTTGCCCTGGATACAGAATTGACCTGCGCCTCCATGGACAGCTGTGAGTCCAAAATGACTCCCAGGCTGCGCACCTGGTCCTTCAGGGGCACAGTTACCCCATTCAGGACCAGGGAGTCCTCCACACCAGCCCGCCCCCTGTCCCCCAAAAACAGTACTTCTGTCTTGTCAGGATTCAACCTCAATCCATTAGCCGCCATCCATCCTCCAACCGCCTCCAGGCACTCACACAGGACCTTCACCGCCTTCACTGGTTCTGATTTGAAAGAGAGGTAGAGCTGGGTATCATCTGCATATTGATGGACACCCAGTCCACACCCCCTGATGATCTCTCCCAGCGGCTTCATATAGATGTTAAAAAGCATGGGGGAGAGGACGGAACCCTGAGGCACCCCACAAGTGAGGGCCCAGGGGTCTGAACACTCATCCCCCACCACCACTTTCTGAACACGGCCCAGGAGGAAGGAGCGAAACCACTGTATAACAGTGCCCCCAGCTCCCAGCCCCTCTAGACGGTCCAGAAGGATGTTATGGTCGATTGTATCAAAGGCCGCTGAGAGATCCAGCAGAACTAGGAAACAGCTCTCACCTTTGTCCCTAGCTCGCCGGAGATCATCAACCAGCGCGACCAAGGCAGTTTCAGTCCCATGATGAGGCCTGAATCCCGATTGGAAGGGATCCAAATGGTCCGCATCCTCCAGGCGTGCCTGGAGTTGTTCAGCAACCACGCGCTCAATCACCTTGCCCAAGAATGGAAGATTTGAGACTGGGCGATAGTTGGCCATACTGGCCGGGTCTAAAGATGGTTTTTTAAGAAGCGGTTTGATGACCGCCTCTTTCAGCGGATCTGGGAATGCTCCCTCACAGAGAGAAGCATTCACCACCCCACAGAGCCCATCGCCCAGCCCTTCCCGGCTTGCTTTTATTAGCCAGGATGGGCAAGGATCCAGGAGACAGGTGGTTGGTTTCACGCGTCCAAGCAGCCTGTCCACATCCTCGGGGGTAATGGATTGAAATCGATTCCATGCAACTTGACCAGACAGAGCTCTAGCACTCTCCCGCCCCAGCCCTGCTCCCACGGTGGTGTCTAGCTCCTTCCGAATATGAGTGATTTTATCTGCAAAAAACTTTGCAAAATCGTTGCAGGAGATCTTGGGGTCTTTACAAAGCCCCGGTGGTAAAGGTGGTTCCGTTAAATTACGAACCACCTGAAAAAGTCTCCTGCTACTATTTTCTGCAGATGCAATAGAGGCGGTGAAGAAAGTCTTCTTCGCCGTCGCTATCGCCACTTGGTAGGCTCGACGTTGAGCTCTAACCTGTGTCCGGTCAGATTCGGAGTGAGTTTTTTGCCACCGACGCTCTAGCCGTCTCAGCGATTGTTTCATCGCCCTCAGCTCCGAAGAAAACCACGGAGCTGTCCGGGCTCCATGCAATCGGAGAGGGCGCTTCGGAGCCAGACAGTCGATAGCCCTGGTTAACTCCGCATTCCAGCGGGCCACCAGGGAATCAGCTGAAAGGCCATCAACATGGGATAAGGCATCCCCTACCACTCTCTGGAAACCATTTGGATCCATTAAGTGGCGGGGGCGGACCATCCGAATTGGTCCCACCTCCCTGCAGAGGGGAAGGGTCGCGGAGAAGTCCAGTTGCATCAGGAAGTGATCTGACCATGGCACTTCTTTTGTTTCACTTTTACTTAGTGTCAGATCACCCACGTCACTAGAGGTGAACACCAGATCTAAGGCATGTCCATGATTATGAGTTGGGCCAAACTTATTCAGGGACAGCCCCATGGAGGCCATGCTTTCCACGAAGTCCCGAGCAGCCCCTTGTAAGGTCGTGTCGGCATGGATGTTAAAATCCCCTAGGACAACCAAACTAGGTGTCTCCAGGAGAAAATCCGCCACGACCTGAAGCAGCTCAGACAGGGAATCCTTGGTGCAGCGGGGAGGTCGGTACACCAAAAGGAATCCTGTACTGCCCCTATTGCCCAACTTCCAGAACATGCACTCAGAAAACTGGATCTTCCCAGTAGGACGCCTGGTGCAAGCTAGTGACTTCCTAAAAATCACTGCAACCCCCCCTCCCCGCCCACATGACCTGGGTTGCTGTGCGTAAGAGAAACCTGGTGGGCAAGCAGCGGCAAGGACAGGCCCATCTGCTTCCTCCAACCAGGTCTCTGTCACACATGCCAGATACAGTGATCTATAAAATATATTCAAGTTTGTAAATTCAGCAAGGGAAATAGCAAATAAAATATCTAGTAGCTTGTTTTGTGACACGTTTGCAGTAAACAAAATGCATCAAGAGGAACATCATGAAGAGTTAATTTTACTGGTACAAAGTAAATTTTACTGGTACAAAGGCTAAATAAAATTCTGTAACAATATCACAACATTATGAAAGACCACCCCCGCCCCCGCCCCAAAAATACCCTATCATGAATGTTTTTAGGGGCGGGGGGCGGGGGGGGCGGACTACAGCATGCCAAGTTGCTGCTCTGCAGTGATTTTGGTAGTAAAACTTTCTGTTTAGTTACAAGGACTACCTTGGTTATTTGGAAATGTGATGCAATCCTGTTGGGTTTTAAAACTACCAAACTATTCTATTTTATTTTAAGCTCAGATATACACTTTATATTGCCATACAGTTCAGACATCTTAGCACTGTGTCATCATTGGTTTTTGTGTGTGTGTGTTTAGTGGGGGAGGGGGTGCTTAAAGAATAAAATGTTGAAAGCAAATGGGAGGAAAAGCAGCACATTTCATCAGATGTCACCAAAAAACAGACAAAAAAAACCTCCCAACCTACTTTCATATGTAGGGAATTTTGCCTACCCTCCTTCCTTAAAATTACCTAATTCATCTTTCTTTCTACTGTTGCAGGCTGTCCATACAGGCATGAGGGCTTATATCTATAACAAGAGTTCTGTTATTGGCTCTCAGGCAGAGCATTCAGGGATGCGTACGTACTACTTTAGTGCAGATACTCAAGAAGATATGAATGGTTGGATCCGTGCTATGAATCAAGCTGCTCTTATGCAAACACGTTCATCACCAAAGAGGCAAGTTCAGGGATCGTTTGTATTTAGATTTTCATTGTTTGTGTCTCAGATATCAATGCAATGTTGCATTTAAAAAATATTAATATTAATAGTTTGCATTAAAAAAATTCATATATTAAATCTGAATGATGTTTGCATAAATGACGTATCAGCCTTTAGGTGATGGGACAAAACTAAGAGCTCTGAGGCATCACTTAGCATTACAGAAGTTTGCTAAGCATTAAGTCTGTACAAAGAGAACTTACTAAAGGTACAGTGTCAACAAATAAAGTGTTGACTTTTAGTGCACATATTATTTTTTTCCCTTAGAGAAACAGGAAATCCAGATCAGCAAGCTGTTCCTCAAGCTAATCATGTGGATGCCTGCAAACAATGTGGAAAGTTAGATTCTGCTGATGCAAAAGGATGTTATAGAAAATCTCCTGAAACCTCTGCATATGATAAGCATGAAGAGATGAGAAAAGCAATAGAAGATGAGCATTATGCTGTCAGGAAGAACATGGTGGAATCAAAAAGGGAGAAATCTAAACATCCATTGATATCGGAGGTTGGCACATTGAATACAGAGTCAAGTCTGTCTCGGTCCCAGAGAGCTCAGCCTGTTGAGAAGAATGGAACACTTTCCAATTCGTTAAATACAAGTCCTGGCCTAGTGGAGCAGAATGGTATCGGTTTATATAAACAAGGATTTGTTTCCAGACCAGCTCAAAAAAAGCAGACACAGAGGAAAAACAATATGGCTCACATAGAGCATTGGGTAAAAGTCCAAAAAGGAGACCCCAAAAGGTTAGTAATAAGCTTAGATGGTCTGTTTTATTGCTTTAAAATGGGTTGCCAGTGCCTTAGCAAGGGAGGGCTGCAAGACGCTGCCAATTTTAGTGGCAACAACAGTTATTAAAAAAAAAAAATTAAAGTAGGATGGGGTGGACAGAAGGGTTTAAACTTCTATACCTGGCTCTGTGCCCTGATAGGGATGCAAATTTCCCATCCTTAGTCATCAGATTGATCATTTGATGAGAAGGGAAGGGTGATAGCCCCTCCTCCTTACCTGATCTGCATGGATCAACTAAGGAAGGAGGTGTGTGGGTGTGTTTGCATGCATGATTCTGTGGCTGGGTATGTCCTGTGTGCATGTATGTGAGAGGCTTGGGTGGCCACATCCAACCTTTGCATGTGACTTCCTGGAGGCTTAGCCAAGAGTGAATGTGGCACTTGGACCAAAAACTGTTAGCCACCTCTGCTTTAAACTACCTCTGCTTTAAACTAACTCACCCACCTCTGGCATGCTAGAGATCATTAGGAAATGGATTGAAATAAAAAATACCAACATCATAATGCCATTACAGAAATCTGTGGTGTGACTGCTCTTGGAATGGCTTCAAACTCCTGTCCAGAAGCCTTCACATATTTGCAAATTTGTGCTAAGCCAAGGTTTCGCTTGGTGTGATGTGCAAAACCAGACCAGTGAAGACTGCTTTTAGGCTGTTATATACTTCTCATATATTAGGTCATTCCCCTTTACATAATGCTACAAAAACTAGTGTTGCTGCTTTCTTATTCTGTCAGCTATTCTTTATGGTCAAGATAAAATACTCTTCACAAATAGACCAAACTTTCAGTATGACTCCATATGCATTAGAGTGTTGTTTTTTGCCAAAATCCAGCTTACTTATTTGAATTTCCCTAAGCATTTTATGTAGTACTGTATAGTAATTAATCTACATTGTTCATTTTCTTTTTTTCTTGGTTACAAAATGCTGTTTCTGTGCAGCCATGCTTCATGACAGATCTTTGTGTATTAGAATAATGGATCCACAATAGTGATAATTGATTAGCACTTTGGGCTAAGATAAAAAGCATGATAATTGTTTGAGATACCAGCAAGATTTGCTGATTAGCTTGAACATTGCAACTGCATGCCAGCATTGTGCTCTAAATTACTATATTACTATCATTCAGAAATATTGAGAACAATGCACATCATAAGAGGCCTGATTTTGCAGACTCTGTGTATAGTGAAGCATCTGGTTTTTATTTCCTTACATAATCTCCATGTGTCATTTGAAAAGCTGCTTTTGAGATAGGTGAGATTTTAGACCAAAGGTGAGAGCCTGTGCAAAGCAATTTATATATTGGAGATTAGTAGCATATCATTGTGTAATCTAAAACTGATTTTCTTATTCCACTGACTCTTAAAGGGGAGGATACCCTGTAAAGGCTGGGTAGGGTAAAGTCAAAAGCCCCACCACACTAGGGCCTTTGCTTAAATGTCTCTTTGGTCCTCGACAAAATAAACTTTCGTTCGTGATACATGGTATATATTGGTTTGGTTGAAGCTTAATATTTTAAAAGCAGAGGGCAGCAGTGCCTATTGTGTACAATAAAGAGCCATGGAATTTTTCTTTTGTTTTCAATCAGAAGCAGCTCACCCAGTGGGACAGAGCTGCAGTGCTAGATCCCCGGCAGTAGCGTCACTACTGCTTATGGGTAGGGAGAGGCTGGGTCTGTGTGAGCACACCAGCAGGTTCTGTGTTGACTCCACTCTTGCAACCTTAGCCCCCCTGCTACATTAACTCTCTACATTCTGGAAAGCTGCCACATCCCCATGATTGGGAAGTTTTGTTTCATTTAATAATAATAATAATAATAATAATAATAATAATAATAATAATACTTTTCAATAGAGCAAAATACAGATGTCAGCAATGCTACCTGTCCCACCAGTTAAGCCTCTTGTCTTTATTAGTAGAACAGAATTCCAAAAATTGCTTGAAAAACATTTGGGGAGGGTTGTTGGGGGGCATTGTGTGTGTTTGTGAGTGAACCAGTGGTGTTGCCAGCTGTCCCTTTTTTGTATTGGTGCTGCCCTATGGACAGTTTAAGAACTATATAGCATTATTATGTAAAGGACTATATACAAAAGGCATTAAAGCTCACATTTCTCTCTCTCGCCTTGGTTTGTCATGTAAGTTGTGCTTTAGTATTGTGTTGCTGTTTTTTAAAATTATACTAGCAGACGCAAAAATGGAAATTAAATGGATTGAATAAAAAAAACTGCACAGAATTGAAATAGTCGGATACTGTGCTCTGCAAATGCTTGGACAAGAGTTAGCACAGTAGTTCACATGTGTTATAGTAGGTTCTGTAGCATGCTTCTGCTTGTACAACCTCTTGCAGAAGTGGAAGGAAAAAAATCAGGTCAAGTTTCACTTTTCCTATGCAATACTTTCAATACTCTCAAGCAAAGGGGATATCTGTCCTCTGCTGAACAGAAGACAGCTTTTGCATCTGATAGCACATGTTTGAATTCAACCAAATGTGTGCTTATTCCCAACTATTTTCTAGCAAACCTCTCAGTGTCAAGAAGTAAACTGTTCAGTCTCTCTACCAATAAATAGGTGGGAATAACAGCATTCTCTCTAAAACCAGAAAGATGAAATGGCAGAACAGAGTTCATTCAAAGTATTCATGGAAAGGAATATAGTGAGGCCTTGTAAAACTAGAACTTTTTCACTGACCATCATACATAAAAGTGACAGTGAATTTCATGTTATACAGGCTGGAAAATTGTGAAGGGGTAAAAGGAATGCCTTAAAGTCCAGTTAAAATGTACAGAGAAATTTGTGCAAAGTTCAAGGAGGAGCTTATTTGTTTTCTGCCAGCTATTCATTCCTCTGTCAGGACTCTGGTCTCACAGTCTCGTTTCTTTTATGATTCTGACTAAACATCAGAAATAACTTTCTGATGGTGTGGGCAGTTCAACAGTGGAACAGACTACCTTGGAAGGTGGTGGACTCACCCTCATGGGAGCTTTTAAGCAGAAGTTGGATGGACGTCCATCATGGATGCTTTAGTTGATATTGCTGCATTGCAGGGGGTTGGACTAATTCATTCATTCATTCATTCATTCATTCATTAAATTTGCATACCACCTTCACCCTTAGCTCTCAAGGTGGTTCACAGCAAGAGAATACAAGATCAAAATACAAAATACTTAATAAAAACAAAAACAAAACAAGTCAATAACCCCCTTCCCCTTCCCCTCTCAGAGTCTCTTCCAGCTCTACAATTATATGGTCCTTTGTCTTCCATCCATTTAGTTCTAACACTTAACTGATGGGCACCCTTCACAGCATGAGCATGATGAGCTTATGCTACCCAACAGCTACTTGGTTGATGCAGTCCAAGTGTTTCCGGTCCTTGCTTGTTTTCTTCCAAGAAAAAAGTGAGAATGATTTTTAATGTTAGCTTGGCAAAAGGCCCAGTAAAGTCATTTGATGCATTAAATCAATAGCTCCTTAATTGTGCAACAGATGAGACTACTTATGTGACATGATGGTTTCCTGTTAAATTGGCTGCTCAGGCTTTAAGCTACTTTTGTCATGAAGCATAATTAATCTTGTCATGAAGCCAGGTAGTCAAGTGATGTAGAACCTTGGGAGAATCTGCTTGTTTTTTTGCTGAGAATATTATTTTACAAATAACTCCCTGAGGATAGAGACATTTTTAGCAAATGATAATGTATCAGAAACGTCCTTTCTGTTTTCACAAAATGCATGTATGTTTACTGAACATATCTTGTTGAAAGCTTCCTTTTTTCAACTGCAGGTGATTGTTTTCTTTGGGATAAAGCAGGGGTTTCCAGCCTATGGTCCATGGACCACAAGTGGTTTGCAAGCTGCATTCAAGTGGCTGTGGCATGTCCACATTAAATAATCATATTTATTTTAATTGTGTTTTTATCGCTTCTTTCATTCTTTTATCTATTTTGTTACAATTTGAATTATTTGGAATACAAATCGTAATGCAATAGAATACAATAAATAAAATAATTCATGAAAATACAATTACAAATCATACAGCATCTAGCACATCACATTTGCTGCAACAGACAGAAAATCATTAAGTGCTCTGCCAAGACAGTTAGCAAGTGCTGGTGGGAACCCTTAGGATAAACAAATAACATTTTGTTTAATAGCATGCTCCACCTAGTGGTCAACATGTTGCTAAGGAAACTGTCTCAGGTTTGAGACAGACAGTTTTTAAGAAGAGCTGAGTAACTTGCTTCACATGGTGCAAACACACTTTATAAAATCCAAATTTTGCCTGCAGATTTTGCAGGGTTTTGAACATGATAAAACAGAGGCAAAAGTAGCCTGAGTAAGTACACCATGAAAGGGCATCACTCTTTCAAATGGCTGTTAACTCTGAAAAAATTGTTAAAGGCTATTGTGGCCTATGAGATTCTACACATACTTGTTTGCTTCAATTAAATAAAGGAATTCTAAAGTTGGATTTTGTGAAACCTTGACTTTAATAATAGCTGCATTCTCATTTAATACTTAATGAAACAATTTTTCTCAAACAGTCTTGCATCTGATCAGTCCCTTATTCGCCAAGTGCCCAGTCATTCCATATCTTTTCCTGAGAATTATCATACCTTGCCAAAGAATACCAGGCAGCCTTCAGGAAGTTCACCGCCCTCAAACCGCAATCTGCCAAGTGACTACAAGTATGCTCAAGACCGGGTTAGCCACTTGAAGATGTCCCATGATGAGAGACGAGCTAACAAAGATGGTACTGTGTGGCAGCTGTATGAGTGGCAACAGAGACAGCAGTTTAAACATGGCAGTCCCACAGCACCTATTTATATTGGTTCTCCAGACTTTACAGACCGTGGTAAGGGAAGAAGTTCATTAGATGTTCCACGTTCAGTTTCTGTTCCCCCATCTCCTTCTGATATACCACCACCTGGGCCCCCTAAAATTTTTCCACCTCGAAGACCACACACTCCTGCAGAAAGGGTTACTGTCAAACCATCTGATGAGAGACCAATGATAGATGTTCCTTTTGCTGGATCACCCATGAAGATTCGAAGTCAAACTATAAAAGTGAGTAAATTTTACTGATATATTTTTCAGACTTTACTAATGAGGTGTAATAGAATTACCTTGCAACGTTTCTAAGTACTAACCTTTAGATTATTTGATCAATGTTCACTGTCAATATTCTTACATTATCCACTGAAACTTGTATTTTCAAAGCCAGGATTTATGTCCTCAGTGCTTGGCCAGTTGCAGGTTGAGCAAAATTTGTTTCAAAAAGACACATGATGCCCTGGCCAGGTGAAGTGAATGAGATAAATTTATATGGTTGGATTCAGGAGGCCAAGGCACTTAGTTTCCACTGAAATCAGTAGGAACTAAATTAATCATGGGTAACTTCATATTGGTTTCAGTGCAACCTAAGTGCAACTAAATTAGTCTGGTTCTAACCCTTTAAGTTTAAAAGGTTATATTTTTCTATGTAAAAAATCATGAGGAAAAATGTCTTTTGGAGGTAAAGCAGTATAAATATGACACTGTAGATCATATATTATTGTAGGCTTTATACTGAGAGACCCAGAGACTGGTAAGTCACCACAGGCACAAAGATTCATTCCCTGGCTCCAGGACATACCATCCTATATATCTCTTGGAAGTCTGTCCATTGTGCCCACTTAGGTGACCCTGTTTGTTCCTCTTTTTATGCCCTTTAACTTACCCCTGCTCCATGCATTATTCACATGACAGCAGGGAAGGGCTTACATAACTATAGCTGCCTTATTTCGAGTCAGATTATTTGTTCATCTAGCTCAGTATTGGCTGCATCAAATGGCAATTTAAGTCAATCCACCTCGATGCAAGGATGGGAGGTGTGAATTTGAAGGGTTTAAGAAAAGAAAATTCCATTTTAAATTACTCTTTAATACTGCCTTTCCATTTATACAGAACTCAGCACACGTAGATAGGCGTTCCATGCCTACAATGGGATATATGACCCATACTGTAAGTGCTCCAAGTTTGCATGGGAAATCGGTACGTATAAGCATTTCTAGTTTCCTTCCCCTTCTATGTACCAGCTGAATTTACTAGAACTTCTAAGGATGTCTGAGTCCAAAACACTCTTTATTGATTTTTCATGTCTTGTTAACGGAATCAAGTAACTTGAACTTCCTGGCTCTAAATGTGGCCTACGCTCAACTGCCATTGAAGTCATTATAAGCGGAACTGTTCGTGGAATTTGCTTTTGTGTTTTATGACATTAAAGTACAATATTCCAATCAAAGACAAAAATACAAACTGGTTGCTTAACTGTGTCAAATATACATTTTCTGGGCACCTTTGGTGAAGAATTATAGCTACAGTGACTCTCCCTGAAAACTGCTAATTTCCTCTTTACAATGTGTCCAAATACCTACAGCCTGAAGAGCTAACATTGCTTCTCATTCGATTAAGGAGACATCAGGCTAAGTTGGCTAGTATACGAAATTACACAATCGCCCAATTACTACAGCACTTGCCAACTAATTCCTCTTACCAGGTCAGCTGCTGATTGGCTCATTTGTGCTGTATATGATATTCTGTGACTCTGCAAGTGCTTCACTGGTACCATGCTCAAGTCTGTGCTTTGTTGCCCATTCTTCAGTATGTTCAAGTCCCCAGTTCATTCATAGTTTTACTTTGCTCTGGCATGTGCTGGAGATTGTAAGCATTTTTTTAACGATAGGATGCTGTTGCATATGAATAACTGCTATTATTTTGCTTTGGTGTTCGTTTTTGTGATTGTTGCCTTAAAAATCCGTTCAAGAGGCAAGCTTACTAACTTGCAGATGTATTAATTTTGGCTGAAAAAAGTAAGCTTTTCCACTCATTCTTGATGGAAGTGGCTTAATTCACCACATGCTGCTTGTCCCCCCCCCCCTTCAAATTGAAATATATTAAGGAACTAGAGAGGGTATCTGTATTGGCTCAGCATTGTGTCAGCTATTTGTGTGTCCATTAGTTTATCATAATCTAGTTGTCTTTTTGCACCATTAACAGTAACAGTACCAGTAACTATCAAAGGCAGCAGTATAATAATAACTCTACTTTGAATGAATAATTATCAGATTTGATAGTTTTAAGCTAGGAGCTTTAGTTTGTAGTTTAGGATAAAATTATTTGTGTTACAAAGATGTGCCTCATGGAGCATGAAATATTAGTTGTCTCTGTATATTATTTGAAAACTAAAACTAAAAATATTTTGTCCATCAGTTACACTAATTAGATGAAAGTGATAGATACATTCATAAATTTTTTTAAAACAAACAATTAATACTTCTATCAAGGAAAAATTTTACATGGTGAATTTAATGAAGATGTTTTCATATCTTCCTCATAAAAAGGTCTTGATAATTTAAAATAATTTTAAATGTACAAGTGATTTTGATAGCCCTGCATGTTAGCTAACTGCGTAGAAAGGAAAATAATCCGTGGTCTTGATGTTTGTAAGGTTGATGAAGATGATGTGCTGCCATTGATGCACTGTATTCATTTGTCATTCAACCATAAACATCAGTGTGTTAATGATAAGTCTTCCTAGATAGCTAGTTTATCATGTATATATGCTTTTGCAGAAGTTCCCAGAAGTACTTGCTAGTTAGTTATAGAGTCCAGTATTGCAATAGATTGTTCTATATTCTTTTTATGTACTTCCATTTGCAGGCTGATGATACCTACATCCAGCTGAAGAAAGATCTTGAATATTTGGATTTGAAGGTAAAACATGTTCGTATAAAATATTCTAGTATTTTACAGTTGATCTATCCTCTATATACAACCTTCATTAGTGTATTTATGTTATAGTATCAGTTATCAATCCTTCGATATTCTGATTTCTTTTTTCTGTAACTGGAGTAAATTTTAAACGTAAAATACACTGGATATACAGTATAACATGACATCAAAACAGCCTCTTTAATTTGGAGAAAATCAGAGAGCCTCACGCACTACTTGAAGCCACATCCACTCATGCAAGGAAATGTATTTTTGCCAGTTCCCCCTTCTACTGCCACCCCCCTGTCACAACATATTTGTGCCAGGGGCTCAATATTATCAGCTGCTAATAAGCAGATGGTAGTGCTTGCTTCTTACTCTTTAATTCTATTTCTGCTAAAAACTGCCTGTTTTACTAATAATTATTTATTCACTTATTTGTTTACAATATTTGTATTACCTTATTTGCTATCAATTCCAAAGTCAGCTCCTAATAACACAAAACACTAACAATGTAGTTCACATTAATAATAAAATATAAATGCCAGCATTAAAATACTTCATTAAAAATGGCAGCAACAGTAAAACTATCAACAACAAAAAAGCAAAGCAAATAAAAAGCACCAAATTGACAAATGTTTATCATGACATTCTGGTACCTTCAATAGTTTGGTTTAGGAGTAGGAGTAAAAATTTAATATAACAATGTTAACTAGAGTTAAATGTGAATGCAGATACATGTTAATAATACTGTAATGTTTTACATGTTTAATCAGAAATCAGAGTGCTTGTATTTAATGATGCTTACTCCCAGATATGCGTGCAATCTATGCACTCACCTTAATTCTATTAGGACAGAAAAATAGAAATAAGTTTCTGAACATACCTTAACCTAGGCTATGTTTTCTGTTAGGAAATGTTTCCAAAGCAAATCTTTGGGGAGATGTGATTTCCTGATACTAAAAATAAAGACTGTGGTTTGTGAAACAACATAACTGTCATTTGAAGCTATTTGTTTGCAATATGCTCCGTACAGACCTAATTAAAACCCACAGTTAAGGATCGCAGGGTAAAATTGTTTGCAAAGGGGAAGAATATAGAAAATAGAAAAGGCATATGCCTATAGCCTGTTATTAGTTCCCTAACCATAGTTCAAATGTAGCATTGTATCTGGGAACATAGTCATAATGATATTTACCCCTGGTCAGAGCAGATGGAGGCCCCAAAGCAATACATTTTCTTAGAGTTTCTGGACTGCACATAAAAAACAAAGACATATTTGAAAGGTTTATTTTTTAAAAGTATTCCAAGATAGAAGGTTCCATTTTGAAGTTGTTGTTCTCTGCTTGAAGGTAAGTGGATGAGACATAGCTTTTTATTTTTTTAAAAAATACAGTTCAACAATACGATATGAAAGAAACAAAAACATAACATATATGAATTAAGCAGAACAAAACAGATACAGCAGCAGTTAACTAGTGTTTAAAGGTAGTAGGAAAACATTTCCAAATTTATTCTCACCAAAAAATTGTGTAAGTGTAAACAAAACAGATTTAACTTGGTGCTCAAAAGACAGCAGAGTAGATGCTATACAGATGTTTCTGGAGAAGAGTATTCTATAGAGGTAATCCTTGGTAGCTTCCTATTTAATCTGTAGACACGAGCCATTAACACCCAGAGAAACTTCACCAAACAATTAAATTCATACCTGAGAAGGCAGTCCTTTAGATCTTGGTCTTTGACCACATAGTGTTCTGTGGATCAACAGTATTTTGAATTGTGCCCCGAAACAAACTGAAACCCAGTGAAGATATTTAAGTACTGAAATAATATGTTTGGTATAAGTCTCAGTTAATACACTGATTCATTTTCCGGACCATTTAAAGTTCTGAAAATGATATTTATGGCCAGATAAACTTTTCACCAATTCCTGCTGGTGTGGCTGCATCACCTCCCACGAAAAGCTTATCTTGCCACAGTCATCTATGCCTTGTAAACCTCCAGGCTGGATCACTGCAGTGTGCTCTGTGTTAAGGATGTCTCCAAAAATCCTAAGTACCTAAAAATCCTAACATATCCATACCATTGTGACTCTCAAGTAGAAAGCAGATAGGCTCAGGAAAACCATGTCTGCATGATAACAGATTGTAATGATCTGATTTAGACGACCATTACTTTTCTAGTGCAACCTCATACATTACCACTCAGAAATAAGTTGTATTGGGTTCCATGGAACCTGCTCCCATGGAAGTAAGCATAGGATTGCAGTCTTAAATTCTAAAGAAAGTTAATGTTAAATATCTAACATTCACCTCTTTAAAATATTCTATATATTTTGTATGTATATATATATTGGCTAGCATAGGCAGCATTTCATGTAACATGCAGTTATTCCGATGATGGAATATCAAGGTAACTGTTGAGTCTTGTAATGGTTCTTGTTTTCTGTGTTTATGAATTAGGTACAGTCAGTGCTTTTTTCTGGGGGTACACAGGGGTACGCATACCCCTAAACATTTTGTGAATCTAAGTTTGGCCTCATTGAGGGTCAGTATTTCAATATGAGTAGGTAAATGAGAGTACCCCTAAACATTTTTTAAGAAAAAAAGCACTGGGTATGGTATGTTTTGAAGAATGTTGCTTTAAAAGCAGCTGCAGCATGAGTGATCCTGTAAAAGTTAAGTTTATAGTTCCTTGGTAGCCACTAATTTTTGTTGGTGTAGTTTGAAATAATGCTTTGGATGATATGCTGCATAGAATAAATTCAGTTCCTACTTTGTGACCAACAGTTGACAATATTAAAGACACGAAGGTGTGGAAAATAAGGTGAAGGAATTAATGTATATGCAGACAATCAAGATGTTAAAAGAACTGTCATAGAATGCTGGATGGGAAGTCAAATAGAATTACTGTATAAGAATAGAAAAAAGGTGTAACTGTAAAACTTGAAAACTTTTTTAAAAAATAAATAAATAAATAAGAATAAATTCAGCTCCTAAATCAAGGCAAATTCAAGTTAACCTGAGATACTCTCTTGAGCTGTTAATCTGAGGCTTGCCTGCTGTATATTGTCATCACAGCAGTATCCAAGCACTCAGAATGTAGAAGAGGAAGGGAAAAGGAAGTAGAATATACAAGTAATTACCTACAAATTACCTCTCAATCTAGAGAGGCTGCAATCACATTTTATCTGCAACAATATCCTTCAGGTTTGGATGGCATGCACCCCATGGCAGTCCTCTTGCTGCTGAAGGGATCCTGGGGTGAAATGGGCTTTGATATGGTGCCATATTCTCCAAGGCTAATAATTCTTCCTTCCAGGATCCTTTCAGTGATGAAGGGCCACCAAAAGGGTCATTTGAAGAGGAAGACTAGCCTTAGAAGCCCTGAGAGTCCAGTTCCCTTTCTCACCTTTGCATTCAGTCTGTAGGGACTGTGGCCATCTGCTGCCTTTCAGCCTGTCCTTCTTTCATCCTCTCCCTCTGCAAGTTTTGGATATTTGGAGGAAGGAAGAGGGAGTCCCCAATATTTGTATGCAATGGTAGTAGGAGGTATGTTTTGTTGCTAAAGATTCTGTGCTTCCATGCCTTCCCAATGTTTAGACACAAGGACATAAATAATGCACACAAATCATATTCCACACAAATAATGCACACAAATCATGTTTTCTTTATTCATTCATTGGAGGAGGTTAGTAGATAAACCTAATGCCCTGAATTTCTTAACTGTTATGCTAGCAATCAGAACATACTGAAGGCTGTTTCATATTAGGCATATATAGCTAGAATTTTTTCTATAAACAAACAGTGTAGGAGACTGATCAGTACATTTTTTTATTTTGAGTCCCTAGTTTGTATTGTATTTGAAAGTTACAGAAAATCACCACTTATTACTTCCATTGTGAGCATCAGAACATAAGAGCTTGATGGATCTACAGTTGTCTAGCTTCTTGTTCTCACAGTGGCCAACCAGATTCAAGCAGGAGTTGAGCAAAAGAGCACACTCTCTGGTTTCTAGCGACTGGTATTCAGAATCATAGTACTTCCTTTGACCATGAAAGCAGAGAATAGCTTCCATCGTGTCTAATAGACATTGATAGACTTATCTAAGAATTTTGTCTAAGCCTCTTCTAAAGCCAACCATGTTGATGACTATCACTGCGAGCTCCAGAGTTAAGTACGTGCTACGTGAAGAAATCTTTTCTTTTATGTGTCCTGAATCTTCCAACATTCGGCTTCCTTGGATGTTCATGAGTTCCAAGGTTATGTGTGAGAGAGAAACTTTTCTCTCTTCACTTTCTCCATGCCATTCATAATTTTATAAACTTCAACCGTGTCACTACTTATTCACCTTTTTCTAAAGTCCCATGTAGTGCAACCTTTTCTCTTAGGGGAGCTGCTCCATCTCCTTGATCTTTTTGGTTGCCCTTTTCTGAACCTTTTCCAACACTACAATATCATTCAATAGGTTTATCTACTAACCTCCTCCAATGAATGAATAAAGAAAACGTGATTTGTGTGCATTATTTGTATGGAACATGATTCAATACAATATCAGGAGACAAGAACTGTACACAGTATTCCAAAGGCAGTCACACCATAGATTTGTATTATGATATCACTTTTATTTTCAATTCATTTCCTAATGATCCCTACCTTGGAATTTGCCTTTTTCACAGCTGCCACACACTGGATAGACATCTTCATTGAGCTATCGACTATGACCCCAAGGTCTTGTTCCTGGTCATTCACTACCAGTTCAGACCACATAAGTGTAGATGTGAAATAAATATTTTTTGCTGCAAAGAATCTTTGGAGCATTTACATTGATTTGCATTTTCCATTTTGACACCCATTCATTCAGTTTGGAGATGTCCTTTTGGAGCTCTTCACAATCTGTTTTTGTTTCAATAACCCTGACTTACTTAGTATC
Organism: Podarcis erhardii; assembly: GCF_964252035.2. NCBI lineage: Eukaryota > Metazoa > Chordata > Lepidosauria > Squamata > Lacertidae > Podarcis > Podarcis erhardii. The sequence goes on along the minus strand of NC_138497.1, from coordinate 72,943,760 downwards.
ATCAGCAAACTTGGGAAAAGAGCACATGAGAAGCAAAATATGCTTTTACGTCTCCCTCCCCCCACCTGTCCCTCCCGCCACTCCAGTTTCTAAGAAATGTGTGTTAGTCAACTAACTGTATGGAGTGTTGAACTGCAGCAAGGAGAAGTCATGCTACTAAAAATAATAGTGTACATATATTTTTATTTTCCTGTTTTGTTGTTTATTGGCTTCTAGTGTCAACTTTCCCTCTATAACAAGATATGTATTAAAATTTTGTTTGAAACAGATAAAAAATAATGGACCTCTGATCAACATGGTTTACAAAGTTCTAAAGAGCTCAGCACAAGGGTTACTATCCAGTATAAATGTAAGAGTGCCTGTAACGGAAATGTAACCATTCCATTGCTTTCTTCAATGGCAGTCAATGTTTAAATGGCTAAGCATCCACAGGTATCTCATGATACATACGACACCACAGCTTTCTGCAAGATGTGTGTTTTTGGAGGCTTTGTGCAATATTATGGCTGGCACTGTACTGCTTGATTTCATTTTCTCATGTGTTGGAAACTAGTGGTGGTGATTCCATTTTTATAATTATGAAAATACAGAGGCATGCCAATTTTGTTTTGATTTTGCTGCTTTGACAATGAGTTGATTTTATGTGTACTGTTATATGATATAATTGCATATTTTTCCTTGGCTCACTGTGCACTGTATACCTTTTAGATTTCAGATCAGTTCCCTTGCTTGCATATTTGTCGTTATACTGATTACTTACATTCTGTTATACCAATATATAGTATGTGTTGCTTATCTTAGAAAGTTTTAAATCCACACAATATTCTAGGTGGCAGTTTAAAAGGAAATGGTGCTTTACTGCAAAAAAAACAACAACAACCTAAATCTAAATATTGCCAAAAGGCAATAAGCCCTCCTGTATTTGATTATTTGGTTTCCATTTTATCAGTTTACAATGATGGGAACTTGAAGATGGAGCTGTGACAAATAGTCATGAATGGTAAATAGAACTAATAATAGTACTAATATTAATTCCAGCATTTTTATAGTGCCTTCTGAATGTTTAAAGGCTTCACATACATTTTTCTCAGTAAACTTTGTAACAATCTTATACAGAAAGTCAGAATTATTACACCACCTTGCAATCACATAGCTGCAGCTGAAACAGTACCTTTTCTAAGGCTACCTAGTGTAATAATGCACAAGGTGAGTTTTGAACAAGACATTTTCTGGCTGACTACTTGTTCTTGTTATAATAACTACTGTCTTCTGCCTCAAGAGTTAAATATCATTTTCATATCCTTTGGGCAAATTATGATGGCTTGGCCCCTGAGGTGATTTCATGTGGTGAAAATAAAAATATATTTCAGTTGTAAAAAAAACCCCAGTAACATTCATTATTACATTTCTTGTTTGGGTTTTGTATGTAGCATTCGTGTACATGGGTGCATGTGCTGAGTAACTGGGGAACACTTCTAGTAGCACCAGATTTGTTACAGGTGACGCGTGAGGAACCTCAGACCTGGGATTGAATGCTTCCCTCCAGGCCCTCATATCTGACCCTTGGAAGTCTCCTCCAGCCACACCCCTCACTGGCCCTGCTTCACGCCCCAAGTGTTTTGTGTGGCTGGAATGTGTTCTTGAACTCTGATAATGCCTCTTGCTTGCCTGGATGGGTGATAAAGAGATTGCCGGGAGGAGGGGGCGGGGCATGGGGCTAGCTTAGTGTACCGATATAAAATTAACATTCATTGTTCCATTCGCTTTTGCCTCTAGCCCTGCTCATCCCTGCATGTCTCCCTTGAAATGTTGGCCAGAAGGGAATGCATCCCTTAGACTAGGGCTATAGGGCTATAACCATGTTATAGGCCAAACATATACAGTGGTACCTCGGTTTAAGAACAGCCCTGTTTATGAACTATTCAATTTACGAACTCCGCAAAACTGGAAGTAGTGTCCCGGTTTGTGAACTTTACCTCGGTCTAAGAACGGAAGCCGAACGGTGGAAGGGCACCAGCGGCAAGAAACCTCATTAGGGAAAGCACGTCTTGGTTTAAGAACCGTTTCGGTTTAAGAACTGACTTCCGTAACGGATTAAGTTTGTAAACTAAGGTACCACTGTATTCTATTCACTTGAGAATTTTGTCTGATCTATTAGGATGGTTGCACATTCCACTCCTGTCTCTACTACCCCCCCCCCCACTTTTCTGTGGGTCTGCTCACAATGCTGGGTCCATCCATCCATTCATCGCATCCATCCATTGCTCTTTTTATCCTGTATAGTGCAGGAACTTAACACCTTATAGGGTCAGTATTTCTCTTCCAGCTACCAGCAGCATATTGCAGGTGAACATTTTTTGCATAAGGAAGTTTATCATTTGGAACCCAACCAAATTTGAAAGAATTGTTGTGCATGTGGATCCTCCCTGAAACACTTTGGATCAGGGTCAATATATCAGGCTGCTATACCAGCAAAGAACTGGTGACATTTATGGGTATTAAAACAATTTAAAACAATGTGTTTTTGAAAAAAAAGCCCAAGAAACCTAGCCTTTGAAATAGAACCACGGATGTTTAATTTTCAGCATTAAGAAATCAAAGAATTAGCGCTGGGAGGATGTAATCCAGCAAAATCTGCTGTGCTGTGTTAATATAAAATGGATTTGTTTAGAAATTTTGTATAAGAATCATAGAATGCGTGAAGATATAAATAATGCTGACTTTGCCCTGGTTGTTAAGAATTCACATTGCTGCTATAAAAATTTAAAGGTAAATTAAACAACCATATTTTAAAAGATCCCAAATTTTATATAAGATATTTGTAATACTACTAGTGTAGGCAACATCATCATATGGGGGTATATCTGTGGTGAAGAATCTGCTCCTTCCTAAGCCCTACCAGGCTTGTGCTGGCTGCCCACGGGAGATGATAGTGGGTGGCTTCTTTCTTTTCCCCTCCCTTCATTTTGCTATTAAAAAACAAACAAAACAAAAATTTCTATTGGTTTCAATGGGCAGGAAAATAACTGTGGTAGCTTCAGGGCTGGTGTAGTTATTCTGTCTTATTGGGAGAATGGGAAATCTGTATATCCTATGTGTCCAAGGCCTCTTGGATCTGTCTCAATAAGCTCTTTTCTTCTCCTACTACTGTCAAAGTAATGGCGACAGACCTTACTGCTGCTGCTGCACTAAGGAGACCTCTGGTTGCAGTCCTCCTCCTCCATCTGCAGACTACCCTCTAGGTCCACAGCATCCAGAGGCCCTTCTGCTGCCTCCCAAGGAGCTTAGATTCATCCTTAAATAATCTTAAAATATAGAAGGAATTAGTAAAGTTTTCTCCAGACCTTTTTTGTTTATGACCAACTTTTAATTTTACTTTCAAATCTTTATCTTTTATTTTTTAGGTAACAGGGCGTGATACAATAAAAGAACGAAATGCGAAACCCATCAGGATTGGAGAAAGTGATATTGATGTAAGAATAAAGCATAATTTTACTGAGGGTGCAGTTGTCCTGATGAATCCAGTTCTGTTTTATTATTCTAATCTTTTTTTATATACATTCTTGTCTGTAGGTGAAACTAAGTGTTCTGTGTGAACAAGACAGGATTCTACAAGACCTAGAAGACAAAATAAGAGCCCTGAAGGAAAATAAAGTAAATAGTACAGTATTGCAATCCCTCCATTGCCTTGTTTCTCTAACAGGTTTTGCAGTAAAATATGGCAATCACTGTAGTTACTGCAATTGCTTATTTTGGATAGTATGCTCAACTGCTGTGTTCATTGATGGGAACAGGGTTGAGATGAAAATAGGATGCATTATTAAAATACAGTGATTTGGCAAATAGATGTCACACCATGTTTTGCTTGCAAGCCCAGCTGCTGGGTATGGAATTGGAATTAGAATGATCAAGGCAGAGGTCAACAATGGTTGATAACTGCTGTCCGTAATCAACTTTTTGGAGATGAGGTCTGAAATTTCCCATGTTGTAATATTGCATTGAGTAGCTGTTTTCTGATACTTATCTAACCAAATGAGGACGATAGTAGATGCTGGTAGCATCATTAATAACATAGAATAAAAGTGAACAAGAACTAAGGCTGATTTGAGGTTAATAATATGGTAAAAAGAAAATAACAGCACAATCCTATGCATATCTCCCTCAGATAATATGCATATATATTTCCAGGGCTAAAGGTCAATTGGATATGTGTATAAATTTGTTTTAAATTTGCTGATGTGTTGCTTTTCAATATCTTTTAAATCTTCTACAGGATCAGTTGGAATCTGTCCTGGAAGTGCTGCATAGGCAGATGGAACAATACAAAGACCAACCACAGCACACAGAAAAGATTTCATACCAGCAGAAACTTTTGCAGGAGGATCTCGTACATATTCGGGCAGAAATATCCAAAGTATCTACAGTAAGTAAATCCTAGAGATACAAAAGTTAACTTATAGACAAATATTTTAGTGTTCCATCATTTTAATTCTATTTTCATGGCAGACCTACTGAAATGGGTTCGTCTTTTAAAAATTTCTATAGTACTTCCAGAGTTGAGCTCTTCAGGGATCCTCAAGGTTTTGGAGCCAGTGAATCCAAAGCCATAGTAAATTTTCTTTAGGCCCAGTCTTTTCTTATATGCTTAGAATAATGCCTCATCAGTTTCAGTGGGTGTAATTTCCAAGTAAGAATGCATAGTTTTGTAAGCTAAAGTATATTTGTTTTTGGTATAAACAGCATAAAGTAGTTGCTTTAATGCTTAGATCAACCTGCAGCATTTTATATCTTTTATTGTTTGTTTGTTTGTTTGTTTGTTTGTTTGTTTATGTATTTCACAAGATGTAAACACGGTGGTACCTTGGGTTAAGAACTTAATTCGTTCTGGAGGTCCGTTCTTAACCTGAAACTGTTCTTAACCTGAAGCACCACTTTAGCTAATGCGGCCTCCAGCTGCTGCCGCACCACCGGAGCACGATTTCTGTTCTCATCCTGAAGCAAAGTTCTTAACCCGAGGTACTATTTCTGGGTTAGCAGAGTCTGTAACTTGAGGCCTCTGTAACCCGAGGTACCACTGTACTGCTTAATTGTACTAAAACCTCAAAACGGTTTACAAAAAGAATGAAACAATAAATTATCAGTGAAAAGCAATTTAAAACAACTATTTAAAACATTGAAAAAATAATTATAATCAACAATAAGCTAAAAACCAGATTAAAACTCATGTCAGCATTCTAGTTTTCTGAATAGATTTTCCTAAACAAATACGTTTTTAGCAGGCACCGAAAACAGTACCATGAAAGTGCGTGACTGATGTCAATAGGCAGGGAGTTCCAAAGTTTGGGTGCTGCCACACAAATATCTTTCAAGGCATTGGGGACCATCATCTCACACAGTGAAGCATTAATGATGCTCTAGACCCAACCAGTCAGACCCCCCTCTGCTAGATTTAATAAGCCAGGAGGGATAGGGGTCCAGAGGGCAGCTGAAACTGAACTCACAACACATCATTGATTCTGGCACTGGTTACGTCAACCAGAGTGGCAACAATTGCAGAGTCAATATCACTCTGAACTCTAGAGACTTGTCTTTAGAGTGTGTAGCCAGTTGATCCCAGTGGGTCCTCAAATGTTCCAGGTGTTCCTCCCCACAATGTGAGTCAGTAACCTCTGAACTGTCTAAAAGAATCAGCCTTAGTTCTTGTTCATCAGCCGCCTTCTAGAGGATGCAATGCAAACTGCAAAATGAGCCTTCTTCAGAGCTGATACTGCTGCATGGTAAACACAATTATGTGCTCTGAACAGTGTCCCATCAGCTTTAAAGTGAGGCTTGCATTAGTTGTGCTCTAGTCTTTGTCTGGCTTGTTTCATATCCTGGAGCTCCCCAGAATACCAAGATGTTACTCTGGCTCCATAGTGCTGGAGAGGACATGTGGGAGCATAGCGAGATCAGGGCTTTGACAGGCTCATCAGCTTTATCCACTGGGAAATATCATCATCATCCTGCCTTTTTCTCTGAGAGGGACTCAAGGTGACTTACAGACAGAACTGAAACAGCTAAAAACATAGGTGGGGGGTATATTCAGTCTCCCAGAGCATTCAGGAACACCTCAGGTTCCATCTTTCTCTAAGGGTGGGGAATCCATATGGACCCACCACACACACAGGATGGTGGGGATAAAAGGATAAAGCTGAATATTTTGTCTTTGCCAACAGGAAATGGAAAATGCCTGGAACGAATATCTGAAACTGGAAAAAGATGTACACCAGCTGAAGCAAGCCTTACAGGAACAAATGAACAGATCGTTTTTTTCTCAGGTGAGGCTTATTCAGCTTCATGATTCAAGCAGCTTTTGCACAATGTGCCCAAGCCCTTTGGCAGCGTAGCCAGATCTTGTCCCACTATGTGAGCGAATCTTGAGGTAAATGCAGGGGCCAGGATTCCACTTGCACAATGGGGCTTTCCCCTCTCTCCTCCCTATGCCCCACGTATCCCCTGAAATTGTTTTGAGGTTGAGAGAATTCCCAGAACAGCATGCAGGGGCAGAAGAGGGGGAATCATTCTATTTGGCAAGCCAAAATGTTTGCTGTGACAGAACAATCTCCTTAGACCAATATTGAATTCCTCACACTTGTGGAGAGTTGCACGTGTAGATTCCACCACAGTGTGCTGTAATAATGCACCACCATGATGTCTGCATGCACAGTATCTCCTTTAAGCTATCAGAAAGAGAACTGAATCTCCGTGCAGGAAGCTATATTTGTTGTTGTCCCTTAGGAAAACTCTGAGGCTGTATGCATTGTGTAAGCTCTCCTTTCCTCTCAGTTCTGGCTGCTTTTTCAACAGCAACCTACATGTTATACCCAAAAGCATGTATCAGTAGCCTAGTGACTTCCTTTTTTGCTCTTGGGAAAGCTGCTTTAGGAGTGAGGGATTGGCAATGAATAAGTGAAGGAAATGGGCAAATAGGCAAATAACAATTTTCACACAAGGCCTGAGGTCTTGGAGTGCTGCTGCCAGTCAGCATAAATGGTATCACTGGTCTAATTTAATATGAGGTAGCATCATGTGTTTCTGCGTTCATTTAGACTTACTACATAGAGTTTCAATAATCTCATTATTTATTTTCAAATTCATACTTGATTGCTTTTAGTAATGAGACACAAACACATGTATGTTTGGAATGTAGACCAATTATGCCAAGCAGGCTATTGCTCCTTTTTGGTCAATAATCTCATTATTTATTTTCAAATTCATACTTGATTGCTTTTAGTAATGAGACACAAACACATGTATGTTTGGAATGTAGACCAATTATGCCAAGCAGGCTATTTCTCCTTTTTGGTCGCAGGGACCTTCATTCAAGGAATTAGGATTTCTTAAATTGCATCTCATATAATCTTTTTTTAAAAGATTATGCACATTCCCCATTTGCTGACATGAATTGATCAAAATTGACCTTTGTAATTTCATCTCTCAAGCAAACTCTTAAAATGTATTACAAAGAAAAAGTCTGTATTACTTAAAAGGAAGTTATAATTAATTTTGAGATGAAAGTAAGATTTCGATGAGAACTTGGGAGTGCTCCTTGACATTTTGCATTGTTATATTAATAAGCTCTTGGAAAAACTGCAGGGGGGGGGGAGGTTTGGTATTTGAATGGAAAAAAGGATGTTCAGAAGTTGCACCCAAGTTAAACAGTATATTAGTGTTCATCTCAAGGATAAAATGGCATGGCTTTACAGGTTATTAAGCAGATTATTTCTGCTTATTTAATATATTAACTTTTTAATTTTGCTGCTTCTGAAAAGTGTCATGCAAATAAATAAAAATATTAACCAATAAAACATTCCAGAAATTCAGATTTAAATCAAACTGTTACAAATCCATATCAAACTGGAATAGAAATCCAAATGCCTGTCTGGAGAGATTTTTTAAAATTTCAGTTCTACACCTGCACATATAAAGAGAAGAGGGTTTACTCACTAACAACAGCAAAAAAAAAAAAAAAAAAAGGAATAAAGCCTCTCTTATCTTGATTTTTGAGTTTCATTCATTTTAGTGGTTTGAACCCCAAACAGAATGTACACATCAGGGTTTTATCACACCCTTACCTACTGTCTTCCCATTGCGCCGTGAAAGACTGTGGTTGCAGTCCACAGACCCTCTGGAACAGTGTATGGTGAGGTACAGGTGGCTATTGCTTGAGGGGCAGGGTTGGTGAAAACTAATGCTCCCCGCATACATAGGCAGAAGTTACATCCATTTACACATGGATCACTGCATTCCCAGTGGATGTCTGTTTTCCAGAAACTCACACTTTGTTTCTTTCAGCCACACATATAACATAGAACTTACAATCTACCTAACTGCCCAGCACTGAGAAAAAGTGTTTTACTTGTCATCTGTCTTTAATACCTTCATTGTAGCACACTACCATACTGGATAATGACATTATCCAGAATATTGTACAACTAGCAGAGAGCATAAATGAGCAAAATGTATTAAGGCAGAGCTTCTTACCTGATTTTTAAAATTGTTTCTCATAGATAAATTCCATGTGTCATTCATCTTGTAGCTTGTGTTATCTATTACTATTCTTTATTTGTGCATGATAGGATAAGCCCAGTGTTAAAGATGCTAACCACAATGCTGTTTTCCCCACACACATATGAGAAGAACAGACTTGACAAATCAGGATCAGCATTGTGTGTGCGTTGGTTTGTAGCAGAGTAGCAATACCAGTGGCTACTGCTGCCCTTGAGTTAGACTTTACTGTCAGGACCATTGTCCCTTCATGCAAAAATGATGTAAGAGATCTCTCATTTTCAGCTATGCTGTTTTGTAGCCAAAGCAACCATATGCAACATTTTATTTAAAGCAAAATAAATGGAAAAATATGTTTGTGCTTATGTAACTATTGTTCATATTTTTGCCATTCCTTCACCATCTTCCTGGTCTTCATTGCTTATTAGGAGAAAGCCCAAATGCAAAAAGATTTATGGAGAATAGAAGATGTTACGGCTGGCCTAAGTGCAAACAAATCCAACTATAAAGTCATCATAGAGTCTATAAAGAATCCAGGTAAGTAAAATGCACACATTTTAATGCATACATTAAAAGCTATATCTCCTTATCCAGATCTAAGCTTGAATTAAATTTGGCAGCCACATTTTTTTCATTGAGGAGTTGCCTCTGTTATTTTAGGACAATGATATCTGCATCACAGAGGAATCTCCTTGGTTCACTTCTAATCCTGCATAATGATGGGAGATTGTCCAACATTATGCATTCAAATTGGCTGCTTATCAATGAAAATGAGGTTAAGAAATGATATTTTTTGTGTGTGTTTGTATTTGTTGATGTTTGTGTGTTGTTGCTGTTTACTGTTAAAAATTGGAAAATTAATAAAAAATTGCTTTTTTAAAAAAAAACAAACAAATTGGCTGCTTATCATTCTTAACTTTTCTAACAAAAGCATATCCCATCTTGCACTGCTGGCAACTTTTCTCTCACCTTCTCATTAGCGTTACCATTCAGGGCCTGCTGAAATCTGTCAGGTTCATACATAGAAAAGTATGTCTTTTTATATTTCCAAAAGTAGTTCAATAAACATTAAGGTGCTGTGTCTAAATATTATATTTAGGTTCATATTGTGCATGTGGATTCCTCAGTGTTTCTGACCTACATCTGTGTGCATTATGTCTTCCTCTTTGCAGAGAGAAAAACAGTGCCTTCGTTTTCAAAACCTCTAGTGCCTTCATTATCATCTACTCTCATGTCAGGGGACAGCAAACTTTCTACTCAGCAAAGTTCACCATCTAGTCCTGTCAAGCCCTCTTTAGAAGTCAGACTTCTTCCGCAGCCTTATACGCAACCTAGAATGTTCTCGCCATCCCAGCAAATGAAAAAAGTTGAGCCTCCAGTTCAGTCACCTGTAAAATTAACGCCAAATGTTGTAAGTGTCATAACTACGGTATCATGTAATCAGTGGGCTAAAAGCAGTTCTTTTTTCTGGGAGAACGCAGGAGTATGCATACCCCTAAACATTTTGTGAATCTTTGTACTTTTGTCCATTTACTGTATTTATTTTTCCCGATTTGAACTATAAAATGGTGATTCCCTTGAGTAAAAATGAGAGTACCTCTAAACACTAAAAAAGCACTGGCTAATAGTATCTGGGAATGGGTTTTCTTTATGTATACAACATACAGTAATGAAGCCTGATACCAGACAGCATATTATTCTGACTCTCTTTACTTCAGTTTTGCAATGCTCTGAATTGAGATGTAATGCTGTGACTTGTTGGCGCTGCTTAAGAAAGACAGGAAACAAGACTGAAGAAATACCCAAAACACATTCTTGAAGCTGTGTTCAGGCCATTTAGTTTGAATTCATGCACATTATTTTCTTGGATTTAAACAAAAGAAATGTCAGTTTTACCATTTTGTGCCTGTTGAAATGGCTGAACACCGCAGGCTAAAGGACATGTTTGCTTCTTAATATTGTGTCAGGAAGACGAAGCGCCACCAAGACCTCCTCTTCCACAGTTGTACAGCCCTGATGACCACCCACCAGCCGTCCCACCTCTTCCCAGGGAAGCCACTGTCATCAGGCACACCTCAGTGCGGGGCCTGAAACGCCAGTCAGATGAAAGGAAACGAGACCGTGAACTAGGGCAGTATGTCAACGGAGATTACAGGGTAAGCACGCAGGCCCTGGTTTTCCAAATGAAGTTGTATTGCTTTAAAAAGTATGTTTCCTCAAATATGACCATTATGAAACATAATATGATGACTTCAGGGAGACAGTATATGACTCCAACAAAATTATGAAAATGTGTCCTACATTTTTGCAATCTGATTTAATCAAGTTTTCATCTGTACAGGTAGAACTCCGCTCATATGTGAGTGAACCTGAACTGGAAACAATAGGCAGTGATCTGAGCCAACCTTCTGCTGGTTTTCTAGGTACTGACAGTAGATACCAAACATTACCTAGCAGAGGTAAGTTAAGAGATTCACCAGTACATGTAAATATAGATTCAAAGCTGTTTAGTTCCATTTGATACATGGGTGTGTTAGAACTCTACATGATTCTTGAAGGGACAGGGATAGAAGGATCCTATCCAGCCCTATACTAAGTGCTTAAGCTTTCATTGTATCCCTTTCCCTGGCAGACTAACCCACCTAATTGAGACTGTGTTATCCCAGAAGCAGAGCTTTTAGTGACTCACACCAGAGATGAATGAACAATTCAGTTAAAAGAATCTACATAGCTTGAGTCTGAAGCCACATCTATCCATCAGCAATAATGTTATCACTAATATTTACTTGTAGATTCTCTGGGAGCTAAATGCTCTAAATAGATCTTTTTAAAAAGAAAATCGGGTGTTTCATATTTGAGCTCTATAAAAACTGCTGTATGGATACTATCTAGACCCAGTGATTTGTTAGTTTTTAATTTGTCAGTACACTGCTGTGTCATCCATACACCGATAAAACCTTCAACTTAGCTGGCCCTTTGTATGGGACAGATAGCATTGCATTTCAGAGAAAGTTGCCTTGCCTTTCAGCCTCCTACCTAGCAACCTAAATTTAGCTTCCAGGACCTCATAGCTGCATTTCTTGTTCCATTTCAAACACCTCTTTCTTGAAATTTGCTGTTAGTTTTGAGCATATAGCCTGTTCACAAATCAGGACAGCCAGATCTTTTTACATGTAGTTAATAGGACATACCTGGATAGATAGAAAGAAAAATATATATTAAAAAATAGATTTAGAAAGCACTGAGTACATTTCTTCCTAAATACAATTTTGCTTTAAAGCACCTTTTTCCTTTGTAAAGGATTATCTGGCTCAACTTCCAGACTGCATCAGTCATCAACAGCTTCATCATATGCAACATTTCGAAGAGATGGTTCCAAGGTAATTCTGCACATATCTTTATGGATACCAAATCTAATCAACAGAGTTGCTTTTTGCTTTAATATATAACAAGTTCAGCCACAATATAAAATAGGTGGGGTTATATAATTCTGTTCAGCTTAGGGTTTATAGTTATTGCAACTCCAGTTGTCAGAATTGTTAATTACCTATGCCTCTTGTGTAAAATTAGGTGCTTGCAGCATAGGGACGTATTTACTTTCGAGAAAGAGGTTACAATGTACAGTGGTGCCCCGCAAGACGAATGCCTCGCAAGACGGAAAACCCGCTAGACGAAAGGGTTTTCCGCTTTGGAGGTGCTTCGCAAAACGAATTTCCTATGGGCTTGCTTCGCAAGACGAAAATGTCTTGCGAGTTCCTGCGGGTTTCCCCCCCCCTTTTTTCTAAGCCGCTAAGCCGCTTATCAGCTGATCCGCTAAGCCGCTTATCAGCTGATCCGCTAAACCGCTTAACAGCTGATCCGCTAAGCTGCTTATCAGCTGCTCCGCTAAGCCGCTTATCAGCTGATCCGCTAAGCCGCTTATCAGCTGAGCCGCTAAGCCGCTTATCAGCTGATCCACTAAGCCACTAATAGCGCTAATCCGCTAATCCGCTAATGGGCTTGCATCGCAAGACGAAAAAACCGCAAGACGAAGAGACTCGTGGAACGGATTCTTTTCGTCTTGCGAGGCACCACTGTATGGGAAACTGACAGCTTTTTTGTTTCCATTGAAAGAAGAAAAGGATTGGTCACTGTCTTTAGCCTTTTATAGTGACATACTCTAAACAGAATTGTTCTAGAGTATGTGCATTACAGTTTGGAAATAAAAAGGGAAATCCAGTACAGTGTATGGTCTAGCAGGTGCATCTACTATTATAATAAAGGGGAGGCAATTTTTGCTGATTCTTCCATCCTCTCCCCTTTTAAAAAAAATAGCAGACACCTCTGATGGATCAGAAGCCATTCTGTATGTAGAACAGGAGCTTTGGATTTCGTCCCTAGGATACAGCTTTAAAAGTATTAAATATCACACACTGTTGTTAACAGGATAGACCGAAGAGTGCCTTGGAACGTTTATACTCCGGAGATCACCAAAGAGGCAAGATGAGTGCCGAGGAACAACTAGAAAGAATGAAACGACATCAAAAGGCATTAGTTCGTGAACGCAAGAGAACTCTTGGTCAAGGAGAAAGACAGTCTGTCTCGTCACGATCATTCGTCCGGCCTGTTTCTGCAGACGTAGGCTCAGTATGTTAGACATGCCTTAAGAGGACTAGACTAAAAATATGATATGTAGCTTTCCTAGTAAGCACTTTTATTTGAAAGTGCATTACACTTGTATTATTTAATTACAGTGCTATATCAGTTTCTGAAGTGCAAATAACAGAATATGGCTTTTAACTCTAAATAGTCACAGCTTAATGTAGCAGGTGCAGAAGTAACTTGGCATAAGAAAAGTCTAGCAATGAAAGAATTTTGTGGAAATGGATTCATATATGGATATTGGGTTGGTCTTGGCTTATCCCCCCCCCCTCTATTGCAGGGGTAGGGAATCTGTGGATCTCTAGATATTGTTGAACTCCCAGCCAGCATGGTCAGTGGTTAGGAATTATGGTATTCCAGGAACATTTGGAGTGCTACAGCTTTCCCACCTCATCCTATTGGCTTAAGCTATGCTATGAAAACAATAAGTTTGCATTTTTTTCTGATTGAACCATAAAAGAATGAGCTCTGTAGATGTAGGTAGTACATTAAAGAAACTATATTGCAAGTTTAGTAGACCATATAGCTATGGTTCTGTCAAATAAAGATTTTTTTAAAGAAAGCATAGGATTTGACAAATTTTATATATTAACTATAAAGTGTAGAAGCTAATTTAACAGATGTTTATACAGCTGCTAATGTCCATTTATAAATTATTATTCAGATTCCTAGAATAGTCTAGCAAGTATCTGCATTCAGTTAGCAAAAATTAAGTTATTTCAATGGTTAAATGTTGGATTAAATATAAACATAGGGTGATTCATTTTGGGTGGTTAACCACAGCATTTCTTACTGGTTCAGTCATTTCTATTTTACATAACAAATCTTAAGTAATTTTACAAAGAAGTATATCCCATTATAATTAGTAAGATTTACTTCCAATGAATGGGCATGATCTAAGAGTGATGTGCACAGAACAGAATTTCATGCAGAGCAAAGTTCCATTTGCCATTTCTACAACAGCAGTTATCATTGCCAAAGAATGAGGCTCTTAAAAAATGAATAGTTTGTCTCTTTAGTTATGGTAGTTATCTGGGACAGAAACAGCAAGCAAAGCCTTTTTTACGGCATGTGCTGGTTTTACTTATGTGTGCACTGCATTTTGGGATTGCAACCATCCTGCTTAGGATCCGGGTGCCAGGCTGCTGCCTTAAACATGTTTACATGGAAATAATCTCCACTAAACTAAATGGGATTTACTTTCAGTATTTGGCCTCAGTCCAATGCACAGTTAAAAGTACAGAGCGCCTGTTGAAATTTTGTGTTTTTAGTATTCGTTGTGCATTTTCTAAGCATTGCTCAGAATACTTCTTTCTCTGGAATGTGTCCGTTGTGAATGTTGATGTAAAAAAAAAAGCAGAAAAGAGCCATTTTTAAATGAAAGTAATACACCACCCAATGTAGATTTTAAATATAAATTTATAGTTGTGGGACATACAAAACCTTGCTGAAGTGTCACTTCTGAAAATAATGTTAGGTTGTGGCCAATGTGTTGAGGATTATGATAAATTTCAGATGGGTAACTATACTAGTCTGTTGCAGCAAAACAGATTTATTGTAGCTCGATCTGTGGCCCAGATGCATGAAGTGGTAGTCTAAGAACCAAATTATTTTATCTGTTAAATAAGTAAATGCACTTAATATGTCTGATTTGACTTTTTTGAACTGCAGCTGCTAGGGTGGGAGCGATCAAGACCATGGCACAGTGGAGTGGAGAGGTCTAATCCCAAACGATGATTTGTCCCAGTAGGGCAGCTGCATAGACAGTGATGGCAACTTCCCTCCTGGGACACAGCAGTTTTGGAAAGTGTGCCAGAGTCCCAGCATGCCAAAGTCCTCATTCTAATGACACACACATGCTGTGACTGCTATTTAATAACAAAAGTCAGAGAAGTTAAGTGCATTCATAAATTTAGAATACTGGCACGTCAAGCCAAATTCTGGCTTGTTACTGGCTGCATCTTATAGTTAGCAAGGATAGATAAACCCAGTTTCAGAAAGTCCAGGTTCAGTTGGCATGCTAAGCCTAACCTTGGCTTAGCTCAGTGCCTGCGAGAAAAATGGTCAGGGAGTAGCAAAGCAACTGCAAGTTCCTGTCTGGGAACCCATGTGCTCAAGCAGTCCGATACTTTGGCCTACCATGATGTGCAAATCAGACCATTATGTAGTTTGGCTCTTAGAAGTTAGGTATAACTATAACAGTGCTTTGGGGGGGGGGGAGGTGCTCAAAGGTACACAGTACTGATACCCCCCCCCAATGTTAAAAGTGTGGCACTCACTGTAATAACTTCATGGTGAGTACTGGCACCCCGTTTAATGCGGGGAACGGTCATTCTTTTTTTTTTAAAAAAAGGCACTGGGTATATAGATCTTGATTGCAGCCGAGGAAGGAGGATCAAAGTGAGTCCAAAAGGTCAAACAATGCAAGAGATAATGGTAGGTGAATTACAGTGTTATGCATAGCACAAATGAAAAGAAGATCCAATGAATATAAGATCCAATCAGTGTTGATGTGACCCTCCCCTGATTAGCAGCCACTGGAACCGTTACTTTCCATAGCAAGCTAGCCATTTCCATTATTTCTGGAGTGTCACATTTGCTAATGAATTCACATACAGTGGCTTTATATTGGAGTGTCACTTTGAAATCTTTTTCTTGGATTTCAAGTCCTAGAAGGGTAAAATGCTCTTCCACTGGTTTTTATGACTATTTTAAATGTCTGATTTCTCTCCATATATTCTTGAGCATAGAGACCAGCCTAATTAATTTTTTAATGGCATTTAGATGTGAGTGAACAAGCTTTTGATGTCAGACTGACATCGTTTGGTCTAACACAATGTTGCTCTCAGCTAATACTTCTATAATTCGTTGTTAAGAATTTTCCTTAAAGATATAGTATCCTTTCCTGCTTCCTGTTCTTATTTGCAGACAGACACATCCCCAATCTTAAGCAATAATTGGTCGCCTAAAAGTGTGTAACAAACTCCGGTGTCAACTCTGGATGGTATCCTACAAAGGGCTTCCAGCAGTGCAAGGGTTTCCTCTTGTGCAATGGAACTTCTCCTCTCCCTGCCTACACCCTTCCCAAATGGTTGGGGGAATCTCCAGAACAGTTCTGGGGGCAAGACAGAGAAGAGGGAAGGAAAGTTCCATTGCACAGCCAAAAGCCCTTCTGCTAGCAGAAGCACTTTTTTGGATACCACCCTGCTTCCATATTTGATTAGATGTTGCATTCATTTTGATTGGGTTCTGTAATAATTTATAATAATTTAATAATTTATTATTTATACCCTGCCCATCTGGCTGTGTTTCCCCAGCCACTCTGGACAGCTCCCAACTAAATATTGAAAACACAATACAACATTAAACATGAAAAAAGTCCCTAAACAGGGCTGCCTTCAGATGTATTCTGTATTCACTTGTGCTCTGCATAATACTGTAACACTGCTACAGGTGTAGTCTTTGGCCCCACTTTGTAAAAAAACCCAATATCTTAATTTTTCTCTCCGTATTTAAGGTGGGCACTGGCCTATGAAAGCTTACATCGCAATGAATTTGTTATTTTTTAAGGTGTCATGGGAATTTGTTGCTTAGCATAATGATTTCATTATAACACTGAGAGATTTACACAATCAAAGTAACATTAATTCTTTGCATTGCCTTCTCCTCTTGGTACACTAGAACTATGTAATGCTCATCACCTGCCTAATTCATTGCACAAGGTCTCTTGCTTCTAGAGTTGCCACTCACATACATAATGGCTTTCATGTTTGTTTTTAAATTTTCTAATTATTTAAAACAATTTCTAACTAGACCACTCAGTTTCTGCCAGGCTTAATTGCATTTTAGTAGCTTTTTGTTAAATTCCTACTGAGTTTTTCATTTTTGTTGTGGGCTTTGCCCTTTAACCCTTTTTGTTCCCATTTTAAATAGTTGCTTAGTAGCACTAATTTGCAATTCATTTATGATTCATTACTTTACTAAATACACATTTGGACTCTTAAAGGGACCTGGTGCATTCAGATTTATATATTTGCAGTCACACTTTAATTGAGTAACAGTATATATCTTTTAGGAAAGGTAAAGCCCTGCCATATTCATGTTTTAAGTAGCAGGTTTTAAATCTTTTTAAAAAATGTATAGCTATTGCACACATACTTATTTCAAATGCAAACATTTCATAACTTTTAAACAAGTTAAACAAATAACTTTACATATTTGCATGCCATATTGGTCTGTGTTCTTGCTGTAAAATATACAAATGGCACAGTAGGGCCAAGAAGAAAATGTTTCATAGAGATCTCTTTCTTGTATGCCCAAACTGCTCCAGTGCACAAAAAGTAACATTTGATAGCACAATTTACAGCAGGACACTAATTTAGCAGCCAAATGGTGAACAATGGAATATGTAATTATTGTGCACAGTTTATAACATTGCATACATTGTATGTGTAAATCTACTTTTAATACAATGCACTGATATTTTTTTAAAAGATCACTTTTAAAATGTAGTATGACATTAAAAATGTTGAGCAGAATATATGGATTTGTCATTTAATTTTGATGTAAAAGACTCCGTATCAACACCAATAAACATACTTCCTAATACTGAATTCACGTTTTTCTTCAAGTATAAAATTAATTCAGAATTAATATTGTGTTTCTATTATACATATTCTGGCAATCAGGCCTGGTTTGAATATTGAGATGTCTGGTTATGGTGCATTTTAATGGTGAAGAAGATTGTCCTTTCTCCTCTTCAACAGTTTTAAAGGCTCCAATTTTTGCTTGAGAAGCAGCTGCCTTTAAATTAAGCAATATTTATCCTTTTCCTAATACAAATACTTGATATGTTCTGAGTGAAAATCAAGAGCTTGTGCATGAATGATCGCCCCACCCCACTGAACTCCCCCAAAACCCACTATGGACTATAGATCCAGAGTGTCCCCTTGGTGAACTGAAGGGCTTCTGTTCATGAAAGGGATTAAAATCTAGCAGGTGCTTTCACTGAAGTAAGGGTGGGAGCCATTTTTGTTGATTCCCCTTTCCCTGGGCAACTTCCCACACTGTTCCAGAAGCAACCAGGGGCAAGTAGGGATCAGCAAAAACTACTCTCCTCACTTCTTCCAGCAGTCACTGGAACTCTTGACTCGGCATGAGGTTGGATCCCATGTCTTACAAAGTGTAAATGCAAATATGCTGCTGTGACATCCTTTCTTTGTTGAAGTTAAGTCTTTGAGGGGAGATTAATCCCATAAGCACACTGGGAGAAAACTGAAATGTTCCTTTGTGAGTTGAGGTAATGGGTGAGAACATAAACGATCCAATTAGGCTTGTGAGCCAGAGGGCTGCTTGGTTTCTGCAAAGACTAAGGGAGGGTTAATTTTATTTTTCCTCTGAACAGCAGGGCCAATTGTATTATCATTAGCTGCATTATCAAAACCTATCTGCTACATAGCAACGGTTTGAGTAATGCAGGTCCAAAGGTCCACAGCCCCAGTAGATGTGTGGATCTCTGGATTGTAGCCAATGGATCAAAATTACATATTAATTGGAGAGGAAAATACAGGTATCATATTTTCACATTTGCATTCCCCCAAAGTAGGTACTCCATTCAAGCCTTTCGTTTTGTAATAGTAAAAACTTGGTTGTTTTGTGGGGAGTTGTATGAGTAGAGTATGCTAGCTCTAGGGCAGTTTAATGAGGTGCACTAAACTTTTCTTATATGAAACATATTACGTATTTTAGAGGTATTTAAAACATTTTCAGGTGTCCAGTTAAACCAGGGTGGTCCAACTAAAGGTATTTTCTGGCAGCTCTCAGCAACATTTGACTCCCTCCTGACAGCCACTGCCTTCCCAAAGCTAGGTAAGTGAGGCACTGGGCTTTGGGAAGGAGGTGTGAGGATTCTGCAGGGTCCTAGAGTCCACCTCCCCATACCTAGTTCGCACATTCCCAGCTTTGAGGAGGAGGTGGGAGGGTCAAAGACCCAGCCAGAGCCTCACACCTCCTTCCCAAGGCCTTGGTTAGCTGGCTTTAGGAAGGCAGTGCAAGGGCTGGGGGGGGGGGGACGGGACATCTAATTTTGACCTTGGCAAGGCAATGTGTGACCTGCAGATTCTGTGTTGAGGTAGTCTTGTGACCCACTTGGTGTGAATAGTTGGGCTTCCCTGCGATAAATAGTAGGATTATTTTCATTGCAACTTAGAAGAACATGCATTCAGTGCTTTTGAAGACTGTAAATTGATCAGAATACATAGTGTTCAATTTTTTGTCGTTGTAAAAGGTACTCCAAAGGGATTTTGAACGAATATGGAGTGTTCGTAAGAATTAAGGGATCTAATATATAAACATGGTTTGTTATAGTGGACAGTTTTCAAAACAGTGGAATTTATGGAGCACATCTGTAAAGCAAACACATTACCAGAAAGTTGTGCCTTGAAAACATTGTTTTGGCTTATCATTTGTGCAGGTTGTTTAACAGAGTAACAATGTGTATTTTCCCCTAGATGGTGAACCTACATGGGGTACTCACTCTCTTAAGCCAGCAATTAGCTATATCATCTCTCAAGACAGGACCAATTTTTTAAAAAATGATAATAATAGGCAATACCATCGGAAACAAAACCATACTTTTTGATCCTAAACACTTGTACATGGAAATAGGCTCTATTGTATGAACTAGCTGAGGTCAGATTTTTCCATCTGATCATAGCCTCTTATTAATTCCAAAGAATACATCCTTTTCCCTTGTATTTTTGGTGCATTTAGTTCTTTGTCCTGCTTTCCCCATGTAACCCCCTATCTGTGCCACTTGAATGTGGCTCCTGACTGGTAAAGTCAGATTTAACCCTGGTTTATTGGCAGTTTTTTTTGCTGAGATTTTATTGCCATCTGCTGGCTGAACAGGATGAGTACCTCATCAAGGACAGCCATCAAGCAAGCATCCAGAAGCAAATGTTATGGTAAGTCCTAGCTTCCCCTTGTATCAATCCATAATCTGAGGTAATGGGAGTGAACATTTCTACATGGTGTTTTAGTTGGAATGGTCAAACTTGTAAATGTTTCCTATCTGTTAATAGTGGAAGCGGGAACAAGAATTTGACTTGCAGCTACTGGAAAGAGCTGTGCGCCCAGAACACAAAGAGGAAAATAACTGGCTAAGAGTTGAACCTGTGTTGGTGACAGAAGCAGACCTAGAACCTCAAGATTATAATTTGGATATTAGCAGAGAGGTAAGGCTAGTTGTCTGTTTTTGCATTGCTACATATAGTATAAAGCGGGATAAATATTAACAACCAGAAAGGCAGCTTTAAGTGATGAAGTCTACAATGTAGAAATGTGTTATGTTTTTAGAAAAAGGGAGATACAGTGGTACCTCAGGTTACAGACGCTTCAGGCTACAGACTCTGCTAACCCAGAAATAGTAACTCGGGTTAAGAACTTTGCTTCAGGATAAGAACAGAAATTGTGTCGCTGCGGCAATGGGAGGCTCCATTAGCTAAAGTTGTACTTCAGGTTAAGAACAGTTTCAGGATAAGAACAGACCTCCAGAACAAATTAAGTTCTTAACCCGAGGTACCACTGTAATGGTCTGCTGCGCACATCACATTCAACCATATTTAAAATACTGTGGTTTACTGTGAACGAGCAGCATGCTGGCACACACTGCTGAAATCATGGGTGCTTCGCTTTCCTCCGTGCTGCCAGGGAACAAGCCGTCATCTGGTTTGTGTCATCTAAACCTGTTTCTCCAAACAAACCACAAGCAGAAGCCAAGTTGCTTGGCATGCCACTCCTCTAGGGTTGCCATATTTCAAAAAGTGAAAATCCAGACACAAAAGTTGTGTCTGGACTAAAAAGTTTTTTGTTGTTGTTGTTTTGGTTTTTTTTAGTTTTGCCCTATGGACATTCAAGCAATTTCCGCCCAGACGGCCGAATCTTGGCAATGGCCAGGAAATTCTACACACCTCACCTATTTGTGGGGAAGCAAACCACTATGAGTCCAGGTTCAGATAACGCAAGACATACTATGGCTTGTTTTCTGTCAGCACAGCGGGAGTGGGGAAAGAGTGAAGCACCTGCAATTTCAGCAGCACGCACCAGCATGCTGCTTATTCACATTAGACCAGGCTTCCTCAACCTCGGCCCTCCAGGTGTTTTTGGCCTACAACTCCCATGATCCCTAGCTAGCAGGACTAGTGGTCAGGGATGATGGGAATTGTAGTCTCAAAACATCTGGAGGGCCGAGAATGAGGAAGCCTGCATTAGACCATATTTAATCAACTAATGTGATGTGCGAACCAGGCCAATGAAGGTCATGCATCCCATAAACAGATTGAATTAACATTACAAAATTATTGAATCACTCGTCTTAAAATAAAGTCAAATAGAATTCCTATGCTTTCTCATTACCTATCAACCACGATGTCTATGAAATGGTGATCTATGAGAAAATGGTATCAGAGATTAAGATTCCATTGTGTTCTCCCCAAAAGGTAACACATAATCCCCATGGCTATTGGAAAAGCAAGAGGGTATTAATGTTTTTTATGCATATATTTGAAAAGCTGTAGAGCCATCTGGTGGCCCAAATGAAGTATATTATGCTGTCACTGAAATAGGAAGGAACAGGGAGGAAAATCTACTGAATGCAAGATCAGCTTAAAAGCAATAAAATCATTAAATGACTTTAAGAATTCTGTTATTTTTATTTTCTTATATATGTATAGCTTAATTTTCTGTGTGATTTACAGCTTTGAAAATACATGATGCTGTGTGTGTGTGTTTGTCAGTGTCACACACAAGCACACAAACATATACACACACTGCAAATTACACAGGGCATGTAAATCCAGCATAAATGTAGCAACATAAAAATAAAAAACAAACACTAGGGAGAAAAGAATGTGGTGCAAGAAATTAAAATCAATAAAAAATATTGTTTTAAATTAAAATTCTTGGGAAAGTAAAAAGTTTTTCAACAAAAGACTATAATACGGGCTTTCTCCCTCATCGCACCTACCTCATTTCATTAGATGCAGAAGGATTTCCAATTATGAACTCGAGAACAGGATTAGGTGCATATGGGAGAAATTCCATCATATTTAATTCCGTTTTTCTAACATACAGCTAAACTTTGTTGTCGTTTGTGTTAGCAATTCAACATTGGAATTACTGTTTTTATCAAAACATTGTTTTCAGAAAAAAATTGGCCCACAAGTATATTATGTTACGATTTTCATAAGGAAGTGTTAAAATTCTTGTTTTGCCCTGCTTTTTTCCTGTGGTTGATTTGAACAGTTTTGTTTCAGTTGAATGTAATATTCATATGAGCTATATTAATCACTTATGATTCTCTCTCCCTGCCACCACCAGTTGTCAAAACCTGAAAAGGTTGCAATTCCAGAGCGATACGTTGAGCTGGAACCTGAAGAACCCCTTACTCCAGAAGAATTAGCAGCAAGGCACCGTAACGCAGAAAAAATAAAGAATATTCTTACAAAGTCAAGGTCAGATTCTTATAAACATATTACTCCCATTCATTTTTAACATTAGAAATGGGGGGGGGGGGAACCTACTGCTGCAGTCTTGGTAGAGTTATATGCATTTGATCATAGTACAGAAACTTATAGAAATATATTAATACTACAATTAATACTAATTGTACTTTTTGCATTGAATCAATTGCGGTATGTGAGGTGGGGAGTAGTGCTGCTTGCCAGGCAGAGCTAGAGTGTGGGATACTAGGTTGGCAGCAAGTTCAGATGCCCTCTCCCCACTGCTGCTACCAAGATGGTGCTCTCCTGCCCTCCCCACCACTCCAGTTCTGACAGGCAGCACTCACCACCACAGTTGGAACAGCAATGCAGCTACACCACCCACAGCATATAATGAATATGGTGAATCATCATCATCATCATCATTTTATTTATGCTGGGCCTTTCCATAGTTAAAGCAATGCTCAAGGCGGCTTACAGCATGACAAGATTTACCGTATTTTTCGCTCTATAACACGCACCTGACCATAACACGCACGTAGTTTTTAGAGGAAAACAAGAAAAAAAAATATTCTGAATCAAATGTTGTACTAAACTATTTAATAAACAAGGCAAAGCAGCCAACTCCTAGGCAAAGCAGCCAACTCCTATGGGCCTAGGTGCCTTCACCCCCCCCCATTAAATATTTGAGGGAGTCATCCCCCACCCCCATTGTGGTATGTGAGGTGGGGCTTACCTGTCTGCCCCCCAATATTGTTTGAAGTTGGAAGAGGAAGGGAGGGAGGGAAGGAAGAGAGAGGGGGAACTCACATTTGTGCAGCTGCCTTGCCTCGAACGGGAGCAAAAAGAGGTGGAGGAGACACAGGGACACGAGCCTTGTAAGCCGCTTTGTTTGAATTTACCGGTGAGGTGCTGGGGGATGGACGGAAGGGGATGCCCTCTTTGTCCCTCCTTCCGGCTCATTGTAAAGAAAGCAGAGCCGCTTACATGTGTGTAAGGGAGAGCCATAGAGCAGGCAGACACTGAGAATCTGAATGCGCTCAGCTGTTGCCGGCTTCCCTCCCAGCGACGGAGGAGGAGAGGAGAGGCTGCAGAAAAGCCATAGAGTAGGCAAGCAGGCAGACACGCTGCGCCCAGCTGTTGCCGGCTTCCCTCCCAGCGACGGAGGAGGAGAGGAGAGGCTGCAGAAAAGCCATAGAGTAGGCAAGCCGGCAAGCAGGCAGACACGCTGCGCCCAGCTGTTGCCGGCTTCCCTCCCAGCGACGGATGAGGAGAGGAGAGGCTGCCGAAAAGCCAGCAAGAGCGGCTCCTCCCGCCTGCATTCGCTCCATAACACGCACACACATTTCCCTTTATCTTTTTTGGGGGGGGGGGAACTGCGTGTTATGGTCCGAAAAGTACGGTACATAATTACCAACATAACAAAAGTCATAAGCAATAAATAAAACACATCCAAAAGTATTCAACCAAATGGGAAACAATTTCCACATAAATCATAAAATCTAACACTAAGAATGCAGTATTAATATCAATCACAATTTAAAATGGCATAGATAAAAAATAAAAGCAATTTCGAAAACAAAAATGGAGCCCTTTCTGCCCAGCAGCAGCAGCAGTCCTTTATGGAGCCTGTCAGGCCCGCCCCTGGAGGAGAGAAGGTGGAGAAAAGCAGGGCAGGGCTTTATTCTTTATTATCTTTTCCTCTCTGTATACTCTTATTTACAGGCTGAACACACAGCCCAGCCCAGCCCTGCTTTCACTGACACAAGAAATGGCAAGTGCTGCTGCAGCTTAAATCAGCGTGTTCTGCCCTTGCTAGTGAGCAAAGACATGTGGCTCAGCTGCCTCGCTTTCCCACCACTAAACGTAGCATAGCATAGCCTCTTCTGCCACATGGAGGTACAGAAGCATCAAGAGCTGTTGGAACCCTGGGAGCGGAGGCTAAAACTGTGTCCAGCGCCACTACAGGGGAGGATTTCCATTGCTTCAGATATGATGGGATCACTGGTTCAGAACAGCAGCTCCTAGGATCAAGCCATTAAAACTCATATAACACGTTTAAGTAGTCGGGTTCTCAGCTTTATTTATTTACAAATATATATAATACATTCAGTTCACTGTCTTGCCCAGATTACCACTGCAGCCTCTTCTCCAAGTTAACAAGAGATAATATTAAAGAAAGAATTTATGTCAGCCCACATAGAGCTTAGACAAGAAGGCAGTTGGTAGAAGCTGACTTAGACAGGTATTTAGGTGAATTGAGCCAACAGTTTGATGGTATAATTCAGCAGAATAAAAGATTAGACTGCTGTTGCTAAAGAGGAAGATTAAAGTCTCAACAGAATGAACATCCTAGACAGGATACGTCTGAGGCTGAGATCTCCTACCTGAGTGATAACCTTTCCCTAGAATATAGGAGGCTAGTGTTCATGGTCTTGAATTTCCTAGGAACAATGCCACTAACCTCAAGTAGGCTGATTCTATAATAGAGCCTTGCCTTGCTTTGACAATAAGAACAAAGCCATTCTCCTTATTTCAGCCTTTTTGATTATAAAAATATATTTTGTTGTATATCAATTAAACAGGACAGATCAGAGAGGTCAAAATAAGTAATGATGGATTAAAATGTAATAGTTAATTAATTAATTATCCTTCTCTTCATCCCAGAGGGTTTTTAAAACTATTCTTTAACCCCTAAGTCTGAAGAGTTGCTGAGGAGAGATGACCTCCTTTTCCTGGCACAGTTTCCAGTTCTGGGCTTCTCCCTGCAGCTTACACTGCAGCAAAATAGGCTAATGAATACTGCTATTGAACTGCTCATCTCCCTCACCTTCCTGCATGCACAGCCTGGAAGCAAGGCAAGGCTGAACTGCTATGATCCACCCTGGGCATTGCTTGGCAATGCCCCATTGCCCCATGACGTTCTGAAGCATCTCACAACAGCCATAAAATGGCCTCCAGTAGCATCCAGAGCCCAAAGATGCCAAGAGAACAATGCAAGAACTGTGAATAGTAAACTGAAAGGGTTCCCTGGAGCGTCTCCTGTGTTTAAAATTTAAGTGTAGCCAGAGGTAGTGGCTCCCACGGACTGGGTTTTTTTCGTAGGAAGCTAATGTCTCTCACTTGGTGGAAGCTAGAGAACACAGTTGAAACTTCATTGTAGTACATGAGGTGCAGGGTTGGAATGGGACAGCAAATATTAATTACTACACTGTGACTCAATTTTTCAGGCAAAACAAAATAAAAAAGAACAGCAGCTCTATTCTCCTCCTCTAGAGGAAGCAGCTCTCCAGCTCTACTTTCTGCTGAACAGAAGAACTTTCTGTTTCAGGTCTTTGAAAATATATCTGTACATTTATTTATTTATTTATTTATTTGTAGCACCACAGAGCCCCATGCCTTGGCTGTCCTGGCAGCACAGGGCTACTTGATATACAGCCTTGCGAGTCAAATGTTTTGGCTCCCGAACACTGAGTGTTCCGGTTTTCGAATGTTCTTTGGAACCCGAACGTCTGACGTGGGTTCCACAGCTTATGATTGGCCGCTCCTTGGTTTCCGAACATTTAGGAAGTTGAACAGATTCCATTCAACTTACGAGATACGACTGTACTGTGCTTTTCCACTGGAATTTGGAGACTATTCAGCAACTAAGTATAACATTTCAGCTCATTTCTGCTCCACAGTTGCTAATAACCAGATGTTGGTTATTCAGTCGAAATAACAATAGAACATGTTTCTCTGTATGTGCTAACAAGTCCTTTTATCAACTGAAATCAAATGAAACATTCAAACATGATCCAAAGACTACAGTCTACTGTTGGATGCCCAGCTTCAAGAGTTTCATAATTGTATCATGATCCTGAGGACTTTGCCATTCTGGAAATGAGTATGTTTGTGCATGTGACCCTTTTATATTTTTCTACAATCAAGCAGTATACCAAAATGTTTGCGTACATGTGTAGCATATGCCTTAAAGTTAATGTGGTGTTTTTGTATTTTGCCCTAGTATGCACAACCTCCAGCCTTCAGCTCAGGACAAACACAACTCTGCTAATTTAGATTCACAGTTGCAAGAGCAAGAACGCATCATTACCATATCATACGCACTGGCTTCTGAAGCCTCTCAGCGGAGCAAGGAGGTGGCAGGTATTGCTCAGTTATTTATAAAGCAATGGCTTTGACAATATGTTCTTTTAATCCTGTGGCTGCAAACTTCTAAGGTTTTGTGTTCCTTCTGGACTGCAGTACATACCAGGAACAACAGCAAGGCCATATCTACCCTTTGGGGTATACCCAGGCAAGTGCTCTTTGAATGCACTCCAGTGTAGTTGTGAGACACTGGATTTACACCATGGACTCACCTGCACAACATAAATGGGTTGCTATCAGTGTTGAGCACAGTGTTACCTTGAAGCAATCAGAAGCAATGTCATGAGTGGGGGGGGGTGCAATTACACGCCATATAGATATATATTTACTGGGAATCGCTCTACCATGGTTCCATATCTTCTAAAGCAGTAGCAGGACATTGTTGTTTTAATACACGAAATTTTTCCTACTCTGATTTAGAACTGAAATGGCAAATACTGTATCAAGTTGTTAGGGACACTATTTTTTTAAACAGCCTGGAAACTTATTGCAAAAAGCTGGATAGAAGTTTGACGACTGGAAATTAAATTGCATTATTCAGCATGATCTCAAAGCAGCCCCTGTGTGTACAGCTGAGCTGGCAGGTTCTCTCTGTACTTGCCTGCACAATACAGCTTCGAAATGGATCAGACTGTGCTGAATGATTCGTTACTCAAGGGGTAAAATTCCATCTTTGTTTCCCATTCCCTGCAAGCCTATGTTTAACTGTTATATCTTGCACTCCATCTTCTCATCTGTTTCTCTGCCCATATATGTAGAATGTTCAAGTAGAAAAGGCATAAAAATGAAGTAGTGAATCTGGACTAACTTGTAGTACCGTTCCAAGATTTAAAATTGGTGAATGCATTCGATTTTTCAAATTATAATTGATATTTTAGTGGTTTTAATTTCCATAGAACCTAGTATAGTAAAACCAAAAACTTTAATATTTGCACAATGTACGTTAGACAAACAGCATGAGCCAGAAACAGCAGATGAAGATGTTATCGCTAATTACGTTTTCCTTGTAGCTCAGTGCTTCAGTACATTACTAATATAGCACATTCTTCTCAGTTTGTCTAGCAGGGCCTGCAGCCTTCCCAGGTGGCTTTATGTTTTATTTACTGATTTCAGTTTCTATCCCATACTCAGGAAAAGTAGCAACAATTTTGAATCACAACACAATAAAATCACCAAAATATAATAGCCAGGTTTATTTGGTAATTCCTGTAAATATTGACTGACGAGTTGTTGTTTTTTGTTTTTTTGTTTTTGTTTGTTTTTAAAAAACCTTGCATGATTGCAAAGTCCTACTGCCTGCTTTACATCAGCCATGAAAAGTTGAGGCACAAAACAGGAATTCTGTAGATATTCAGGTTGAGACTTTGATGCATGACTAGGGCAGGGGTTGCAAAACTGCTGGCTGCACCCAACCCACAAATCTGCTTCTGGTGCCACCCCCTCTCTCCCCATGCCAAATTGAGCACATCTTCCTTCACTTACCATGCAGAAGCACTGCTGCCTCATTTGGCATAGTGTCACTGCAAGGTTATAGAGCTCAGAAAACAGCTCCTCCCTACTCCAGTGCCAAGAGAGGAAAGGTTCCTCCCTCTCTAGCACAGCGCTGGGGTGGAGAGAAAAAACATTTTTTAAGGGGGGGCAGTACTGAGCAATATTTCTACAGGTCAGGGAGTGGAGTTCCCCATCCTCTTTTTTGTGCAGGCAGAAAGCTTAAACAAGCAACTTGGGAGAATTTTCAGCCATTTTTAACATTGCAGGAACTGGCTTTTTTGTTGCAGAATTTGGCATACCTAGGCACAGAATTTGTTTACTTCTCTGTGACCTTTCCCCTCTGCAGGGAAGTGGGACTGATTCGGATGGTCCGCCCATGCCACTTAATGAATCCAAATGGTTTCCAGAGAGTAATAGGGGGAGTTTTATCCCATGCTCATGGCCTTTCAGCTGATTCCCTGGTGGCCCACTGGAATGCGGAGTTAACCAGGGCTATTGACTGTCTGGCTCTGAAGCGCCCTCTCCGATTGCATGGAGCCCAGACAGCCCCATGGTTTTCCCTGGAGTTGAGGGCAATGAAACAGTTGCTGAAATGGCTGGAGTGCCAGTGGCAGAAAACTCATTCTGAGTCAGACCGAACATGGGTTAGACACCAAATCAGAATGCAGCAGCTGGACTGGTGACTGGGAGCGGCCACTGGGACCATATAACACTGGTCCTAAAGGATCTTCACTGGCTCCTAGTACGTTTCCGAGCACAATTCAAAGTGTTGGTGCTGACCTTTAAAGCCCTAAATGGCCTCGGCCCAATATACCTGAAGGAGCATCTCCACCCCCATCATTCAGCCCAGACACTGAGGTCCTCCTCCGAGGGTCTTCTGCTGGTTCCCTCACTGTGAGAAGAAAAACAACAGGGAACCAGGCAGAGGGCCTTCTCAGGAGTGGCACCCTCCCTGTGGAATGCCCTCCCTTCAGATGTCAAAGAGATAAAGAATTACACAACTTTTAGAAGACATCTGAAGGCAGCCTTGTATTGGGAAGTTTTTTACGCTTGATGTTTTTTGTTTTTAGATATGCTGAAAGTCGCTCAGAGTGGTGGGGAAACCCAACCAATTGGGCGGAGTATAAACAATAAAATTCTTATTCTTATTCTTATTCTTATTCTTATTCTTATTCTTATTAATGTACAGTACTAAAAAGACCTAGCTGCACTGGCTGCTGACCCTGCTGTCTTGTATTCCAGCCCACGAGTCTGTTGTGTGTGAGTGTAAAATCACGGTGCCTAATTCCTTTGTATGATCCCTTCTAGCTCCGCAATTGACCTATCCATCTAAAGCACCCTCACCTTCTGTACCTCAGCCACCCCCCTTAAGCAATGGATTTCACTACACATTTGTCTAAGCATCTTGAAAGTAAGAACTAACTGCTCTTGGCTGCTTGTTTTGTGATTAATTGTATGTTTTAACATAGTTGGTAGCTAACTTGATCTTTAAGTGTAAACGTAACCCTAATTTAATGCATGCAGACTTTAGTGATCTAAAAGATTCCTGCCTCCTGCTATTAAAAATTACCTTATGAAATATATATGAGCTCATAGAAGTGTTCAGTAATTGCTGTGAGTTTGGGATTTTGATTGCCTCATCACTATGATGTAAAATTTAAAGAGAAATGTTTAGATGTGGCGTTTCATCAGCAACCTATTAAAGATTACACCTTTAAAAAGGCATCTAATGCAGCACATGTGCTAAATGGCACAAATAATCCCTTCCTGTATTAAATGGAAAATTAGAACCGATTGAAACATACTACTGGTGGGACACGGGTGGCGCTGTGGGTTAAACCACAGAGCCTAGGGCTTGCCGATCCAGAAGGTCGGCGGTTCGAATCCCCGCGACGGGGTGAGCTCCCGTTGTTCGGTCCTGCGACCCTAGCAGTTCGAAAGCTCATCAAAGTGCAAGTAGATAAATAGGTACCGCTCTGGCGGGAAGGTAAACTGCGTTTCCGTGCGCTGCTCTGGTTCGCCAGAAGTGGTTTAATCATGCTGGCCGCATGACCTAGAAGCTGTACACCAGCTCCTTTGGCCAGTAAAGCGAGATGAGTGCCACAACCCCAGAGTCGTCCGCGACTGGACCTAACGGTCGGGGGTCCCTTTACCTTTACCTTTATTGGTGGGCTGGGTCTAGGAAAAAGCCTCCATCAAATTACAAAGTAACAGAATAGCTGGGGGGGGGGGGAATAGTTCTATGTTAAATGATTTCTGTCATTTTCCTAACCCGTTGATTCCATAATTTTCCATATGAGAAATCTTTGCCATGAATTTAGGGATCTATTTTTGCCACAATTATAGCAATTGTAATTATTCTACAAAAGGAAATTTCATTTCCCTCTGTATTCCCAATTCTCTACCATGGTGCAGTTTGACATATAACTCCTCTTTAATTCTACCTACAATTTCACAATTTATAATTTTAAGGGTTCCTTCTTTGGCAGGATCTAACTTAATATCTCACTCTGAGAAGTATCAGTACAGAAAGTATAAGATTTCAAAAGAACTTTGTGTTATGAGCACTATTTATAATTTTGGAGCTCTTTACTGTTAAATCTTAGGAAATCACCTGAAGAAAATATTAACAAGGGCCCAGAAGTCACTGTTTACACTGTCACAGATCACTGTCCCATATTGTTTTATGACATTGGTTGCTCTGTGCTCCCATTTGGGAGGGAGGGGAGGATATTAAAAAGAACAAATAAATCACTGGGACATTATTCAGGAATTCCTCAAGCTGCTATGGGAATGAGATGGGCATTTCCCCCCCTTTAGTATACTCTTAATCCTGATCACCAAAACTCACCATATTTAATCAAAATGGTTTTAAAGGTTTTATGGGCAGTGTTCTTCACATAATATAGACATATCTCAATGAGTAAAAGTACCCAAAACAAGCCTTCAGCTTCACTGATAATATCCTCTTTCCTTCTTCAAAGACTAAGAAACTTCAGGTTAGAGGTGAAGCAAAACAATTAGTTTGAACAGGGGAAGTATTGATTGCATTCTCCATTGCCTACGTAGTATCAAGGTATATTGTAAGCAGTATGTTATCTGGCTACATTTACAAACTTTCTGAAGCACCTAGTGTTCATGAAACATCCATTAGCATGCCGTTAAAGGATATTGATGGATTCATCCTTTTGTGGATGTGTGTGCTAAACCTGTTGGAATAATATCTAACTTCATTGTTTCTCTTCAAACTAGCCAAAGCAGTAAATGAACGCTGATCCCTGATACAAACCCGTAACAACCACCTGAAGAAGAGAGCAGCGAGGAGGAAGACTTCCCTACATTAGCTTTCTCTCCTGTTTATTTTTTATTTGAACACACATTACAAATAATAACTGCACAGAAAAAGTTTTGTACAAAAAGAACAATTGTTTATATAAACAGCACTTTTAATATACTATATTATATATTGACATTGTATATTGGCATTGGTTACAACCCTGCACAATCAACTGCATTCAATTCCTGTTGATGTTAATAGGTCCTAATGCTTTAAAGTGCCAGATTGTGAGCCAATGTATTTTTAGAAACTATATATATATATATATGATTTGTGGTTGGTTGGGTTTTTTAAAGGGCTGCATTCATTTAAAAGTTTGGATGTATGCAATAAAGGCAGGTGGGTGTTTTTAGCTTCTTTTTTTAAAAAGGAAGATTTTCGGAAGCACATAGCATTTAGGTAGGAATAATGAAATCTTTTCCTATTTTTTCAGGGTTTCTAATACATTTGTTACTACTGATTATCAGTCAGATAAAATTTTACTGAAATATTCAAAATTTCAATGGTTCTGGAATCCCGTGCAAACAGCAAAAGGCAGGTACAAAACATTGCTAATAGTTGCATGTCACTGTCCTTTTATTATGTAGCTTAGTCCAAGCAAACATTGTCCAGTTACTATTTCAAATATATATATTTCTCTTTAACTTAGGGTGTGGGCACTGAAATATTTTGAATGTGATCTGGTTTCTATCCCACTGCGGATGAAGCATCTGTGAACTACAGAGGATTATCATAGAGGTCAATAGAGCCTCTACTTCCCTCCTTAAGAGCAAAAGCATGGCTGGCCATTAAGTGGAATGTGAGATCTGGAGCACCTTTCACTCTTTTTGCCTAAACATGAGTTACTCATGCTCTGAGCTTGAGTAACTTGTGTCATGCAGAGAGGGAGAGCAGGAGGTATGCACAAAACCTCCAATTTCCTATAATAGCTTGTGCAAATACACAAAGAGGGAGTGAAGAGAAATTGGTCTTTTGAGCCCTTTTCTGCACATGGGTGCTGCACCTGAGATGGGACTGGATCACCCATGGAAACTGAAATATGTAAAGTGAGCAATGCAAATATTAATAGAATGTATAATTTTACATCTATATTCTTTTTTAATTAACGTTTTCAACAACAAAAAAGCAAAAAATGATTTGCTATCAGTTGTTAACTTTGTATAGTAATTCAGCTGGTGCCCTCAGTTTTGCTAAAACTTTCAAGTATATTTTCTTGAGTCTTGGACAAAAGGCTGGCACAACTGGAGAGAGAGTTTATGAGATGCTGGTGGTTTTTTACTTGAAAATGTATGTGTGTGTGTGTGTGTGTGTGTACTTACTCAACAGTGTGTGCTTTGCAGCAGCCAATGCGCTGTTCATACTGAGTGAATTCAAAATGAATTCACACATAATTCAGTGCATTGTCATATTTACTGCAGCATTCTGCTATAGTGCACTCCTTTTATACAGAAGATACGCAAGAATGATATCAACTCATTTGAAGTATTTTGTAACAGTGGTGTAAGCCATTAGAACTGCAAGCAGGAGGCCGAGACAGGCTGCCTTTTATTCCTCAGGAGCGGACCTGGGGGAATCCGATGTTTCCACAGGCCCACCCACAGGGAGGTGTCCACCTCACAGGCCTGCCATTGATTGGCTGAATTTGGGTAGGCCTGAAACCAAGGTCCAGCCAGTGAGACTAGGCCTGGCTGCCTCGCCAGCTGGGAAGCCCCCAACAAACAGGGCTTCCTCCCGAGTGTGGCGCAGCGCATCAAGATCAGCCACAACACCGCCACACCCAAAGGGTGAGCGGACTTGTCTTACTGCTGGTCTATATATTACACTTGCTTCATGGACTTTGCTGCAAACCACCTATTCATTTTGAGGACAGCCTACATTCCATCCCCCACGTACCACTAGGAATATCCAGCAGCAGTGAAGACTCATGAAGATCTCCAAGCAGTGTTAGATATGCACATTGTAAGCTGTTCTAGACCTGCAGGTGCAGAACACTTGCAGTGTAGAGGCTGTCTGAGTGGCCATGCTGTGGGGAGTGTAGTATATAGATTGGCAGCTAGTTGTTGTAGTACTTTGCCATGATGCAGAAGTCCTTTCCAGTCTCTTTTCTGAGAAAATTCTATGTGAACAATGGAGAACTTTGCCTTCTCGTAGATGAATAAGGGGAAACCCAATGCTCATGAGGTTCCATAGTCAGTTACAGGCTTTCTTAGCATTAGCAATTATTGAGTTTTACAGTATATGTGGGGTGTGCTATAGGCATTAAATGTGTGCAGAATTTGTTTAGGATGTCACTGCCCTGTTAGCCTCCCAGATAAGAGATGTAGACTAACTGGAGATAATGGGTTGTAGCCAGTGAAGTTGTCTTGTTTGTGGAAGGACCTCCACTGGTGCAATGCACTTCCCTTCCTTCCTTTTCCTCTCCCTGTTTCAGAGGGTTGGGGGAGTGTCCAGAAAAGATAGGGAGACATGCAGGAGAAGGAAATGGAGGGGAAGTTCTGTTGCACTAGCAGAAGTCATTGTGTGAACAGGACTTACTTTGTTTTTGTACAGCAGTTCCCTGCACTGCATGGCAAACAAATGAGATGATGCTGCCCTTCAGTGAAGTCCTCCTGGGGAGCATGTGGGTCTTTTGGTATGGTCAGATAATCTCTCTGGATTCTGGCCCACACAATTTATTGGGATGGAATGGTCAAA
Organism: Podarcis erhardii; assembly: GCF_964252035.2. Taxonomy (NCBI): domain Eukaryota; kingdom Metazoa; phylum Chordata; class Lepidosauria; order Squamata; family Lacertidae; genus Podarcis; species Podarcis erhardii. Next base: position 72,909,401 of record NC_138497.1, on the reverse strand, counting down.
ATAAATGTGACAAATTCAAATGTTCAGGAAGTGGTGGGTAGGGTTAAGCCTGGATTAATTTGTTAATACTTTGAGAGAAAGAGATTCAGAAGCTAGTCTGAGGAAGAGGTTAGATATGATTACGCTAAAAGCAGGTCTGTGTTAAAGAACAATTTTCTTTTGCAACTTTGTATTTGTCGGCCTGTGTATTCAACCTGTATGCTTGTGGGAAAATGACAGGGTAGATCATTTTTCCTATTCATAAATTCTCTCTCTGTAAAACAAACCCACGTGTGTAGTGGCTTTAACCTTTTTTCTCAAGCTCATTCTTGTTATCTGTATCTCTTGAAGTGGTAACAAATGCATTCTAATACAATTCCAGTTTTCCACTTCCTTTTGTTAAGGGCAGTTCAGAGATGGATTTAGGTGTGTCTACTTCAGCAGTTGCCATTTAGCTTGAAGAAAAGTTTCACAAAAAGAAAAGGCTCCCCCCCCCACCCCCGCCATTAGTAAGATATTGGGAAGTTATTTAAAAGTGTTGGATCCAGACTTCGCTTCTCCTGTTGAAGATAGAGATGCTGGAGACAAATTTTGGCAATTCTCTCTGCAGCCCCCAGTGCCCCCTCACACTGTTCTGGAGGGCTGGGAGACCTGCAGGAGGTAGGAAAAATTGGAAAATGTCACCTGCCTCTTTCTGCTACTGGGATCCATCGGATAGATCAAAGCCTTCCATATACAGAAGCCTTTCCTTCTGTGGAAGGTAAAAGTCTAGATCCAATCCTCAGTCTCCACCTAACTTATTGCTCTTATCAAAAAAAGTAACTGTGATGGTGTTTAAAATTATCAAATAAAAAAATCTTACTCTATTTTGACTATGCTTGGAAGCTATTCTTGAGAAATGTATTTAGAAAATGCAGTCTATTTTTTACTAACTGAATACTGCCTGTGTCGAGTCTGTAACATTTTGCCAAAATGAAATTATTTTATTTTTGCCTTTATTAAAATGTAGAAATAAATATTTTGCCAGAAAACATTAATTTAAATAAAATGTAACAGTTTGGGGAAAATGTAAATGTACATATTAAACTATTAACATAACACTGGAACTGCCTTTGGATGTTCAGATATGGTTCATCTGATTTGGGCTTGGTTTGGCTTGACTTTTAGTTACTGATTTTAGTTACTGATTTTAGTTACTGAAGTCCACAGTAAACTCAGTGAGAGGTTTTCCTGAACAGTAGGATTTGAATCCATCCCTAATACTGTATGTTCACTGTTCATATACAATGCTGTAATGCTTGGTGAGTGTCTCTAACTCCTGGCTCATTCTTTATCACGTCATAGAGATTGCACTGCTGGAAGAGAAGGCGATTTCATAATACAAAATAGCATTTTGGTGCAGTAAATTGGATTTGGATGTAGGAGCCCCAGATAGAGCCTTGCTGAATGGGCTTGGGCAACTCACAGGATGGCTAAGTGCATACAATAGGATATGCTATAATTTACACTGAGCTTTTGGGAGTTCCAGAGTGGCTTTTGGGTTGGTTGCAGATACAACTGAATGTATCACTGATTATATTTGTTCAAGTATAATCCTATACTGTCAAGCTGTTGTTTCTCTGTTCTTGGTCACTGGGGTTGCTAAATAAATTGCCCTGAACCCTGGCATACCCAGAGGTAAGTCATGATAGTGCGCACAGTACCAAGGGCAACGCTAGATAGGCAGACAGTCCAAATGGTCAAATACAGGTCCAAGTCCAATGCAAGGAGCAAGTTCCAAAGTCAAACCATCAGGCCAGGTTCCCGCCTTTGCAGAAGATCCAGGGTTGGAACACCTGGGGGTCAGTCCCAGAATCACAGTCCAAAAGCTGCCGGTTCTGGCCCATCAGCAGAGAGAGCTGAGCAGACACAGAGGCTTTTGCCTTGCTGCCCTTTTATCCTTCTCAATTTTGATTGCTGCATCTGTGTTTGCTCCAGCTGAGCAGCTGGGCCTCTCCACTTAACGAGGCATGTGATCCTCACCTGTGCTGAGCCTAATGCAGCTGAGGGACCACAAACCTCCTCCCAGACCTAACAAACCTCATAGTCCTCACCTGGCCCACTAGTGTGCTGGACTGTGTTCCCTTGCCTGCCTCAGTCTCCTAGAGGGCACCTTCCTCTGGCTTCCATGAACTGTCAGCTGCCCCTTCGATGTCCTCCAATGTCCTGTGAGTACCTCCTAAGTCCCCAACCCCACCTTCCTTATCTTCCTCTTGTCCCAGTTTGTGTCAGTCGTGGCTACACGCCTCATCCGTATCCTCCTCCCCTTCCTCACTGTCCTGCCAGTTCGTGGCATAAATACTTCGTATGCATCCACAATAATTGTTTTTGAATTATTGTGTTAATTTTCTGGAAGATGTGAAACTTTGCACTGCGGCATTCTGTTCCAGGGTGTCTATCAGTCTTCCCTCACTTTTCTTGTACTTATCAGTAACACGCACTTGTGCATGTGAATACGGTAATTGCTAGAGTCATACCAGGCATAGTTTTAGAATACAAACCTGCAAATGTGTTATCTGATGCTTAACAGAGTAATCTTATACTCAGATGTAAGGGTGAGTTCAGTGGGGCTTGTTCCCATGTGAATAAGGTTGCAGTCCAAGACTGCATCACAGCAAAGTACTTTATTGTGTCTAAAACCCATCAAATTTGCTTTAAATAGCCTTACTTCAGCCTAAACATTGCTTCTTTTCTAAGTTGCAAATGTATTTTCTCATCTGCCATCTTTTTGACACTTGATTTAATGTGAATTTTAAATAGTTAGAATAACGTGCATATTGTGTATACAGAAACTTGTCAGTCTTCATTTGTAATTGTGGCAATGTGTTACACAGACACTCTTGTCCTGTAATAGGCATAAGGCATTAACCAAAGAAATGTCTGGCAAGGCAACCGGTTGGAATTTTAAATACGTCAGTAGCAAGGGACCCACATCCAAGTTGCACAATGTCTTGCTTCACACTGTGGATAATTCTGACTTTGATCAAACTCAGAACTGTTGAATGCCACAATATGAATGAGAAGACCGCTTTATTTGAGAACTAGGTATGCATGTAAATGTTGTGACCATTAAAAATCCAGAGGTGGTGAAGGGAAGCTCAAAGTTAAGCTTCTTAGAAAATATTCTCTGTTTTATAGTGCCATCAGGTGAAACTTAAATTAAACTGGACAATCCAGCCGTGGGAATTCTGTGCCATGGCACTGCAAGCTATTGTAGCCACCTCACAATCCAAAGAGCAACAGCAGGATACATTCCCTGGGCTAATGAGCCAAAAATATCATAATGCTTCCCCAAAAGTGGTCAAAGTTATCAATGGATATTACCTCAGTGGAACTTCCTTACCTTCTCTTCTAACGATTCCGCTCCAGATCTGCTCTTGAGCGTTGGGGGGAAAACACAGAACAAATTTAGGGTGTGTGTGAGAAGAGGATTTTTTGTTGAATACCTGGTGATAGATTTATTTTTTAAGCCCCATTGCTTTCAATGAGTGTTAGCCACCAATCCAAAGACCTGCCCAGCCAGAGTAGGGCTTAATGTAGAAGTGTAATGATCACTGCATCCACAGCCCAACCACTCGCAGTAGCCTGGGTGGAAATTGGGGAGGGTATGAAAAAGTGCCTCTTTGCTATTCTGCCTCCTAGCTTGGTACAGACTCCAATTGGCCCTACTCTCTGTCTTTCACCTGGCATAGGTCATGGCCCAGGCAGTTTCTCCATTGAAACCAAGTACAACAATCATCCAGATGGTCAGTCTCATCCAATATATTCTTTAGTGCCTTACCCAAAAGAGTCTGTAGTTATTACAATACTTGGGGTCCAAAATGCTTTTCAAGAGCTGACTGAAATTCTCCATCAATCGAGTCATAGCTACCTATCCCCTTTTCCAATGGCCATCTTTTACTGTTAGGAAAAGCTTGATTTGGCCCAACGCCAACTCAAAGGACCTACAGAGTTCAGAAGCACACAGCAAATTCTGGAAGTATTTTCCTGTTTCCCATCCACTCACAATTTCACCCGCTTGCGAGATTGGAGAAAAGTTGTTTAGAGTTTGCAGAAACTTTCTGGCGCTTGCTCACTCCCCTCAGAATTTTCTATCTGTCGTTGCTTTTCTTAAATATACTTTGTGAGTTATGGGACCGCCAGTTACTACCATTAGTGTCTCTTATTTACACGTAGTCCAGGTTCAGACTAATGTGTACTGCTACTTAACGGTTCTTGTTTCTACCTATTAGCAATAATATGCTACTGGAACTATGGACAGTAACACTTGTGGCTTTGATCATTGTTAACTATGGTAAATGAGTTCCCGGTTCTCTCTAGCATGCGTGCCAGTCCCAGGAAAACAATATTAATATTACAGGTTTCAAAATAAACAGCAAATGTCTTGACAGCTAATAAGTTAGCTTCACCCAGGATTTTTTTTCTCACTTGAATGGCTTTCTCAAAAAATGTCTGTGTGTGACTTTCATAGCAATTTATTTTGTACACTTGAGAGATAGTATCAGTACTAAGACACAAACTTCAGATGTTGGAAAGGCATGCTTTTGAGGCTCCAGTCCTCTGATTTCTGTTTGTCTTTCTGTATTTGAAAACATTTGCTAATGCAGTTTGTGTCTGAATTACATAGTTATAAGAAGTACAGAGGAGGCATGGAAAAATTGCTGTATGTTTTTGCCCAATATGCATTGCTATTGGTTGGTTAGCTGCATTCAAAAGGCTAAGACTTTTATTGCCTACTAGTGAAAGCAACCTTTCTTCATAGTGGAACAGTACAAAGGAAGAGCACAAAATGTACATACATCACAGTGCCTGGAATTCTGTTTGAACAAGTGTATTGATTGGGTCTGACCTCTTTACACTTTTTTCCATTATTTGAAAAGGTGCATCTAAGTGTAGCTGAATTGAACCAACTGAGATGAACTTTCCATGAAAACTTCTTGAGATATTTCTTTTAGTTCAAAGCTTTGGGATTTTTAAAGGGCATTTTTAATACAGTCTGTTGAGGTGTTCTGCGCTGCAGCCACACTTTGAATGTTTTAAACTACAGGTAAGTCTGAGAAGAAGGAAGAAAACGGAGGTGTTGCAGGAGTATCATGGTATGGAGAAATAGTAACCTTTTGACCTATGGAATAAATAAAAATGTCAAATAATGCTTTGAGAGAGAACTTTATACTCCTGTTTGCCACATTAGCATGCTGCTTTGGATTCACAGAAAGGTATCTGAAAGAGATCAGCCACTCCAATTGACTATTTTGACAGCTAAACAATTCATGACATGCTTGTACTGAACTTTCCTCAAATATTTCTTAACAACAGATTTCACAACGGCTGGTGTGAATGTTCTTCATGGCCCATTTAGTTAGTCAGTGGGCTACACGGAATCTCATCAAGGCACTAATCAAGGCACAGGACAAAGGAGAAAAGCATTTTTAACGTGTCTGGTTTATTTTAATAAGAAGCAAGAAAAAATGAAAAACTAAAAATTATGTTAAAATTGGAATGTTAATAGCACCCCCATTTTTCAGTGTACCGGAGACAAAAGGAGTAAGAATGGAGATATGGAGGGGAAATGTGGACTCTTTGCAAAAAGTGTCTCTTAAATTGCCAACAAAGATATTCAATATGTCAGGTGATTCTTGCTAGCATGGTAAATACCCATAATCAAAATATCCATGTTTTTGATATGGCAAACTACATGGGGCAGTGGCTCTGCGGTACGGCCATAGTTCATGGGTAACATAAATCAGATAAAAGGGCAAACATAAGAATGAACTGTGTCAGTCCCTGAGGTTTGTGTTTTGTTCTGGGGAAATCTTATGGTTGCTTTGGGCATATTTATGTGGGAAAGCATACAAATGGAAATAGTAGTAATGATGCTGATGCTGATGTTACTCTGATCCATATAGCTGAAGGTATCAATCAGTGAAGTTGGTAATCCTTAGCTAATGTAAGTAGGATGCCTGTTTGTGTGAAGGTAGGATTTAGAGCAGGGAAGCCAGTGTCATGCCCTCCAGATATTATGGACAAGTTCCATAATTCCTGACTATGGGCTATACTGTCTGGGGCTGATTGGAGTTAGAGGAAATTCATTTTGTCTTCTTTTGGTTTTATAACAAAGCAGAACAAGGGAGGTACGGCAATAATAGCTCAGAGGTTGCTCCAGCCCATCAGGCCCCTATGGACAGGAACATAGAGGAGCCAAGGCTGCAGGCAAGATGCCACAGCCTGATCAAAGTCCACTTCCCCAACAGAGCTATCTTCCATCAACTGCCCAATGCAAAATAACAGGGTGAAAAGGCAAGAATATAAATACAACTGTGTCAACTGGACTGTTCCACAGAGCCAGCTGTGGTGCAGAAAGCACCCTAAAAACGTATTGTGTGCGTGCTGAGAGGTAGGTCCTGAAGAACCCCCAAAAGCAAGTCAAGGAGGGCTGCATGCTTAGTGGCGATGGAATGGTGACAGATTGTTGGGGTGGGGGAATAGCATACACTGAATGGAATCCTGAATGGAAGATGATTCAGGTCTCACTTGGAACAAGCTAAAAGCAAATTCATTTCCCAAGAGCTTAGCCTTATGTAGCCAAAACACCACCACAACCCCTACAAACAAGGCGGTGTCAACAACCTCAGACCCCAAAGAATACAGTAATGCCAAAAAACACACACACAAAAACCACAACCCAAGGGATCAATGCTTTAAGAAGGGGGAGGGAAAACGGGGGATCAAAAACAAAAACACACACTCTGAAATAGCCCCTTAAGTACCCAGTATGCTCACTGGCATGGAATACTGTCTGTTTGGGGGTGGGGTTGAAATCCAGAAAGGGGAGGGAACTGAATGAAGTAAACTGGAACATGCAGGGTATGGCTGGTTGACTGGAACCCTTCATAACACACTATGCTGCACCATTTTGTACAGGCCTACTTGCATTGTTCTATTGTGATGTTATTACTGTTATTTTTATGTTACTTGGAAGTAGCCTTGGAAAGAATTTGTATTCCAAAGTGCAGAATAATTATAAGAGCTAAACTTTCAAACAGCCTAAACAGTTTGAAACAAATGAGTGACACAACCATCATTACTTTGCAACTAGTTTCAGTAATTCTTTTTTTAAAAAAATAAAAAACCACCTAATATAAAACCAGACTAATTACTATAATATCTATCTATCTAATATATAGTATAATATATTTTCATAGAACGTACTGTGAAATAATGGACGGGGAAGATTCTTAAGACCACAGATTACGTATTATTCCTAACACTTTTCCCTGTGGCCTTAGCTATAAACCTTTTTTTCAATTCTATGTCATCCTTCTGACCTCAAGTATATCTTCAATGTGACTATCAAGGTGGGTCAATAACTGTATAAAGTGAGCCACATATTTATCAAATGCCATATGCAAAGGACTTTTAAGATTCAGGGGAAAGTCTGATAAAAGTAGATTGCTTTTTCATACCACCTGGCCTTTCCATGTTTCCTGAACACTTGGTTCCTACTTCAAGTTTCTCCTGACAGTTCATAAGGACTCAAAGCAAACCATGATGTGAAGCTTTGATTATGAAGCCTACCAGTGGTGCCGAGTCTCTTTGTCTGCTACATTTTATAGAGGCAGCTTCAGTGCATAATTTAATCTCTTCTGGGGACTGTAGCATATCCACAGGAGATTTCCATGGAGCAGTCCTCCTGCCATGAGAACTAACATGTGCATACAATCTTTTGATGTGAATTCCCCAACCCTAGCCTTAGAACGACCTGTGGCTTTGATGCTGCCCTAAAATTGTGCTTTCTGAAATAAAACTTTTTGAGGATCCTTAGGAACAGTAGATAGAAAATTCTAGAAATGTTGTATGAAGTCAGAGCACCTTATAAAACCCTTCCTTTTTGACCACAGGGTCTCCTTCACAGTGAGAACATGTTTTCCCTTGGCAATTGGAAGCCTTTCTTCCTTCCTTTCTTTTAACTGAGATACTTCTCTTGGGAGTGAGAATGCTGAGAAAATTAGGTAAATCTGTATCTGGACTGTAGTCCTCCACACTAGGTTCAGTAAAATGACAGAGGCAGCCAATTATAATTGTTATATTTTTACTGCCAGGAGGAGGAAGAGGTGCTTGTAAGATTCTCAGCCTCTGTACCAAATTAACTTGATCTGTCTTGATTACTATGTACTATGGCAGGGGAAAGGCGTTTGCTGCACTGCCCCAGGCAACAAATTGTTTCAGGCCAGCCCTGACTGAAGTCTCCCCTAAACAGGATTCATTCACTCCCATCTCGAGACTAGCTAGAAACCCATCTTGAGTTCACCAAGAAAAATAAGAACCAGAAAGTTTGAAAATCAGTTGTCAGCAACTTCCAGCACGGGGACAGGCAAAGCAAAAAAGAAATTCCATGAGAGGTCAATTAAATTAAAAACTAAAATGTTTTGGAATCAAAAAGATAAAAATTATTCAGCCAGTAAAAATGCAGGACTTGCAATGCTGCTTGTAGACAGTATCTTCAAGAGTAACTAGAAATTTTTAAACAACTCATTCATAAAATGAGAACTCTTCTCAATCATAATTTGTCATCTTTGGTTGCTTGATTTATTTCTATTTTCTTACTATCTAAATAGGAATAAAATTCAGAGAGTGATAAGGAGTGAAAAACACTAAAACAGCATCATTAGTGCTATTTGAAGTTAGGGATAGTTTGTTTTTTCTGATTGTTGAGGGGCAGGGAGACACATTTCTTTCCCTACTACAGTGGTGCCTCGCAAGACGAAATTAATCCGTTCCGTGAGGCTCTTCGTATAGCGTTTTTTTCGTCTTGCGAAGCAAGCCCATTGACAGCTTAGCGGATTAGTGCTATTAGCGGTTTAGCGGCTTTTAGTGGATCAGCTGATAAGCAGCTTAGGGCTTAGGAAAAGGGGGAAAAAAGGGGAAAGACCCCACAGGAACTCGCAAGACATTTTCGTCTTGCGAAGCAAGCCCATAGGGAAATTTGTTTTGCGAAGCGCCTCCAAAACGGAAAACCCTTTCGTCTAGCGGGTTTTCCGTCTTGCGAGGCATTCGTCTTGCGGGGTACCACTGTATTGTTGTATGAAGGCTTGAAAGACATTCTTTAATCATCTTGAAAATGGAGAAAGGCACCCAGAACAGAGGGTGAATTAGATAAGCAGCACTAACCATGAATAATCAGTTCTCATTTTATGCCAGAAATACATGCTTCAACTGTAGTTTTTCAGACTACAGCCACTTTAATCCTTGATGTGAACAGCTCCTTCAACAAACAGCCCTTTTACAAACAGCCTTCTGTCACTTTACCTACAGTACAGTCATACCTCGGGTTACAGACGCTTCAGGTTGCGTTTTTTCGGGTTACGAACCCGCCGCAACCCAGAAGTACCGGAATGGGTTACTTCTGGGTTTCGGCGGTCGTGCATGCGCAGAAGCGCTAAATCGCGCTTTGCGCGTACAAAGAAGCACCGAATCACAACCTGCGCGTGCGCAGACGTGCCGCTGCGGGTTGCGAACATGCCTCCTGCACGGATCACGTTCGCAACCCAAGCATCCACTGTACTTTCTGTAAAACACTGGATGGGTATAACTCATTTGGAAGAACCGCAGCAACAGCATCAAACTCTCTTTGCAGGCTCTAGCTGGAATGGTTATGCAAAATCAATATAATGTAGGTAAAAGACGAAAACAGTATCAAGTTCTGAGGAAAAATGGTTTCACACTGAAACCAAGCAAAAATGATTCCGGTGTACTACTAATTAAAATGCATAATTTGGATACAGTGTTACCTCGGGTTACATACGCTTCAGGTTACATACTCTGCTAACCCAGCAATAGTACCTTGGGTTAAGAACTTTACCTCAGGATGAGAACAGAAATCGCGCGGGAGGCTCCATTAGCTAAAGTGGTGCTTCAGGTTAAGAACAGTTTCAGGTTAAGAACGGACTTCCGGAACAAATTTAAGTACCCGAGGTACCACTGTAAACATAGTTGTTAGTTAATGTACTTAAGAGAAAATTGAGGCAGGTTGTTTTTACTGGAGTCCTGAAACTTTTCACATTCAGGTACCTACTCTCCTTTCAACCCACTCTGTTAAAGTCTCCTTAACCATTTCAGGGTTTCTGCCAGTGAAGCTTTAAAGATCAATAACGTATACACAGATACAACACAGTTAACTTACAAATGTGTATGTTAAGGTTACTCCCCTCACTGAATATTTTGTCTGTTAATTCCTTATCCAAACTTCCTTTGGCTAATCAGTTTCTCTCTCATACATGCATCTCTTTCTCTCTCTTTCACATGCATGCACAGCTCTAATATTAGAAGTCCACCACAGTAAAAGCCAGTGCTGGGCACATCCTAAAATGCTGTTCCCTTTTGGGATGCCAGCAAGACAAAGGAGCTCCAATTCTCCCTTTTTAATAATTATATCATTCAAAACCCAAACTGTGTGCTGCTTTAAAAAATAAACCACACTTAAAGACATCAAGTATCATTTCGATAAATCATTTTAACAAGCTTAAGAAAGGTTTGATAGCCATCATGGAATAGGAAGGGGGACAGAAGAATAATGTAAAAGGGGATCGAGAACTAACTTGCACCCTCCCCACAACCAGCCCAATTTTATTTTCATACTTTACAAAACAAAATGGATACAGTCATGCTGATAAAAATAGTTTCATGGCGATGGAAAAGCAAACACTATTCTCTCTCTAAAAGGGCCTTATTCAAACCATAATAGAAAGGTCTGTGCTGTGAGCAGTCCAATACTTTGCACTGTAACCATAAGGCTTACTTTGCTTAAAGGCAGATTTGATCTGTAGTTATGTACCACTGGATTTAACAAACATCATTTTATAGTTGCTTTTTGAATTTTTCTTAGCTTGAGGATCTTCAGCATCGCTGTGCTTTTCAGTAGATTCTGCAGCCTCTTCTTGCTCAGACTCAGAATCACTTTCCGAGTCCTCTGAGCTTTCTGGCTCCAGAGAGTCTCTTGTATCCTCTGGATCTCCCTTGTCTTCTTCAAACTAAAAGAAAAATTCAGATTACAGAAAATGCAAAAACTTTCCGTCCCTTTTTTAAAAAGTCATACTGAAAAATGGATGTTTCAACATAACAAACAAAGCCCATATACAAAACCCATGTAAAATCATCTTGATGAGCTTTGCATCTTGGCTGAGTCCTGGAATACCTTACAGGCCTTTCCCACCTGGCCTGGGAGGTGCGGGCCCTGATTTGACTCCAGCTACAAAAGCTGAGGCTGCTGAACAGCATTTCTATTCATGTTGTAAGCCGCCTTGAGCAGGGTTCAAACTATGGAAAGGCAGCATACAAATAAAATGATGGATGTATCATTAAGGAAACAAAGCAGCCATGTTAGGCCCCTTCACATAGCAACATTTTGAAGTACGCTACAGCGCAATATACACGCACTCAGAATCCCATGTAAGCAGGTAGAGGGTTACAGCCTCGTTTCACCAGAGATAAGCCCCTAGCCATGCAAAATCAGGCATTTGCTCTAAGCTAGGGATGGCCAACTTCTGCATTTTGGAAGCCACCAGACTTAACACAGAATGTTTTGTTGCGCAACCTAACTAAATAGTGATCAATCAAGCTTCACGATGAAGTTATGGAATAGGCAAGAGCGCCAGAGCAAATGGGAAAATGTGCATTTTGGCATGGCGAAGGCATTACAAACAAAACCCAAAGAAAGTGTGGCAAAATGTTGAAAACAATTTCCTCCTGCCTTGCGAGTAAAACTTTGGGCAAAACCTTTTACCACAAAAAGGTAAGAATTTGGCACAGCCCCAAAGGTCAAGGGATGCGGGTGGCGCTGTGGGTAAAACCTCAGTGCCTAGGACTTGCAGATCGCATGGTTGGCGGTTCGAATCCCCGCGGCGGGGTGAGCTCCCGTCTCTCGGTCCCAGCTCCTGCCCACCTAGCAGTTCGAAAGCACCCTTAAGTGCAAGTAGATAAATAGGTACCGCTTTATAGCGGGAAGGTAAATGGCGTTTCCATGTGCTGTCCTGGTGCCAGCTTGCCAGAGCAGCTTCGTCACACTGGCCACGTGACCCGGAAGTGTCTCCGGACAGCGCTGGCACCCAGCCTCTTAAGTGAGATGGGCGCACAACCCTAGAGTCGGACACGACTGGCCTGTACGGGCAGGGGTACCTTTACCTTTACCAAAGGTCAAATAAAGTAGTTTTGTGGGCTTGATTTGAGTTAGCCATCCCTGCTCTAAGCTGTATCTTCTTATGAATTCAAGGCAGAAGCAAGGGAATGCTGTGGTGATGCTAAATTATAATGCCTCATCGTAAATGTGGGAAAACCTCCAGCCCTCTGGACCTCCTACAATTCCAGTGGGCAAAGTTTACAGACTGCAGCAGCTGACTACACTGGCCCATTGGCAAAAATACAGCAGTTGTACAGTGTGGCCTGAGTTCAGCAGACAGTGGCCTAAGGAATGGATAGGCTTGTGTGTGTGCCATGCGACAGTTTGACATACTTAAGCAGCATCCACTGTACAAAACTGTGCTGCTGTTGTGTTGTCTGTGTGTTTGGCTTCTAGAGAAACACAACTTGAGTCACTATTTCAAGTTAAACATGATTACCTCACTGAAGCCGAGTCCGCAATGCCGCCGGTTCCTTCCTGACATGGTGCTATCCATGCTTTGCTGGAACTGAGTTTCTAGCTCATCATTCATCTTCTTGTCTTCTTCCCCTATATGTTCATACACGTTGGTTACCATCCAGTCAAACTAACAAACAAACATCTAATTACAACACAAAAGCAGGAGCGTAAGGCCTTTTAGAGTCAGAATACTTCATGCGAATCACCATGCCTTGCTAGTGCTTCATTACAGACATGTGCTAAAACAAAGGGACAGAACAGCTTCAAAAGCCTTGAAAGCAACTGTCCCAGGGAAAACTTTGCTCCCACCAATGGCAGAAGATGCGTAATCCCAATTGAAAATTACTAATGAAATCTCAAGTGAGCCAAAACAGCACAGCTAATTAATTTAATCCATGAAACTTATTTGATGGCAAGAGAAAAACATTATCCAGAAGCAGGAGCTCCAGACATTTGTTGGTAAAGCATGATTTGTTCATGGCATGCCTGTGTCCAGTAAGTAGGAGACAATGCATGCCTTAGGCCAATGGGTTACACATTGTGGGGTGATCCTGCTCTCATTCAGCTTGCCACAGAGCCAGTGTGGTTTTAGTGGCCTGAGAGATGGTTTTGAGTTCAAATCTTTGCTTTATAAAGCTTACTGGGTAGCCTTGAGAAAGCTGCTATTCAGCCAAAAAAAGGGGACTTCCTGAAAAACAGCCACACTTCATTAAAAGATACATAAACTTACTTCCACTTAATTTAGACTGACCTGTTCTAAAATGAGAAGTTGATCTGTGGTCTCCAATAACAAGGCGGCCAGTATGCTCTTTCTAAAAGAAAATAAAAGCTATTATTTGAGAACAACTGCTGTCTCTCGAAGCAAATCACAACAATGAGTTCTGCAGCACTTTGTAAGTTTTCATGCTCCACAGGCAACCTTGCAATAGACATTATTTGTAAGTATCATAAAATTGTAAGGGACGCAGGTGGCGCTGTGGGTAAAAGCCTCAGCGCCTAGGACTTGCCGATCGAAAGGTCGGTGGTTCGAATCCTCGCGGCGGGGTGCGCTCCCGTCGCTCGGTCCCAGCGCCTGCCAACCTAGCAGTTCGAAAGCACCCCCGGGTGCAAGGAGATAAATAGGGACCGCTTACTAGCGGGAAGGTAAACGGCGTTCCGTGTGCTGTGCTGGCTCGCCAGATGCAGCTTGTCACGCTGGCCATGTGACCCGGAAGTGTCTGCGGACAGCGCTGGCTCCTGGCCTCTAGAGTGACATGAGCGCACAACCCTAGAGTCTGTCAAGACTGGCCCGTACGGGCAGGGGTACCTTTACCTTTACCTATCATAAAATTATTGTGCCAGCTTTCAGGGAGTTACATTCTGTTAATGCCCAGCATTAACTTCGTCATATTTTTAAAATCAGCTTTTTGTTTGTTTGTTTAATATCAATGTTCTAGCATGCAGATTTCATATGTCCGAATTGATAAAATGAAACAACCAGATGCTGTAAGTAATTATGGGGGAAATCAAGAATAAAAGCAAAAATAAAAATAATCAGAGATTCAAATATGGAAGTCCAACATAGAACCAGTTTCATACTATATGAGAAGTACAAGTATCACATCTTTCTTCTTGAGGACATTAGCTTCCATCCTATCTTCTATGAAGCACTTGGATGTTTGCTGTGAAAATGCTGCATCAGCCTACCTCTACAGAGCCCAGTTACCTAATAACATAACGAGCTCTGCTGGATGAGACTAAAGGCCCATCTAGCAGGACCAGAGTGAAACAGCACTCTCCCCATATTGTCTCAAGCATCTTACTTGAAAAAACTATTCAGCTGTAACCTTGACTGGCTGCTGCATTAAAATTTACAGTGGTACCTCGGGTTACATACGCTTCAGGTTACAGACTCCGCTAACCCAGAAATAGTACCTTGGGTTAAGAACTTTGCTTCAGGATGAGAACAGAAATCGTGCTCCAGTGGCATGGCAGCAGCAGGAGGCCCCATTAGCTAAAGTGGTGCTTCAGGTTAAGAACGGACCTCCAGAACGAATTAAATACTTAACCTGAGGTACCACTGTATTCTGTTCATCCTTCAGAGTATCGGTTAACAATCATACTAGCAAAATATTTGTTCCTCTATGTTCAGTGAAACATATTAACTTGCTTGTTTAAACAATAAAAAAAATTCAACAGCATTATTCCCAATACATGAGAGTGCCACAGCTCAACTATTTTTTTCTTTCTGAGAGCAGCCATAGATAATGCATGCCTTTCAATAACATCAAGATGAATGGATTGCCACCCCTTGTATGCTTATCAAAATCAGTGAAGTAAACCAAGCATGATCAGTGAAAGAATAAGTTTAAAAGGTTCTTCTATACAAGTTTCCTCTGTGGTTCAATGAACTGTTTAGATGGAAGATCATAGAAGCATAGAGTTGGAAGAGACCACAAGGGCCATCAAGTCCAAACCCCTGCCAAGCAGGAAACACCATCAGAGCACTCCTGACATACAGTTGTCAAGCCTCTGCTTAAAGACCTCCAAAGAAGGAGACTCCACCACACTCCTTGGCAGCAAATTCCACTGTCGAACAGCTCTTACTGTCAGGAAGTTCTTCCTAATGTTTAGGTGGAATCTTCTTTCTTGTAGTTTGGATCCATTGCTCCGTGTCCGCTTCTCTGGAGCAGCAGAAAACAACCTTTCTCCCTCCTCTATGTGACATCCTTTTATATATTTGAACATGGCTATCATATCACCCCTTAACCTCCTCTTCTCCAGGCTAAACATGCCCAGCTCCCTTAGATAAAGATAAAGCCTCACCTTTGCAGCACCCATAAGTCTCAAGAACTTTTGCTTTCTTTCTTCATTACCCAGGTCTGCTGCCTCCCAGCTGCTAGATCCAAGCTGCAAGACAGAAGGTGGCCTGTGGTCACGTTAAAAAGAAAGATAAGTCGATTGCATGCATACATTTTCAATTACTTTATCATATATTCTGAACAGCTTTTGTTTTAAGAGTGCAGCCATGATCATGCAAGTTCAGAGTCACACACTGTTAATGGGGATTGTTAAGCCCCAATCAGCAAAGCTACTACCCACAGGGCAACAGCTTTTTGAAGGCACCCATTAATGGCTAGTAGCAAACTACAGCCCTAGAAGCAGGTTGTGGAGGCTGTGGAAATGACCAGCTCCTTTCAAGGGAAGTGGAAAATTTATAGCTGCGTTTAAACAAGATCAGGAAGACTTTTTTAAAAAAGGAGGAGGCTAAAAATGCAAAGCTTATTTAACCACCTGTAAAGTAAGCATGATTTCCAGGAAAGCCCAGTTAAGTAGTAGCTGGCACCATATGAAAATACATGTCGACAATCTGAAAAGTGGGGTGAATTAATCATTGCAGTTTACTGGTTACTGGGATCAATAATACAATTTCAATTAACTGAAAGAATATGCCTATTTTCCATCTTGTCACTGTTTGGATGCGATCAGCTCCTTCAAAAACCTACCATATGAGGCTGCAGCACTTATAGCACAGTCAAACACACCAGCAAATGGAAGCAAGCCATCACCCTCTCTACCAAAATTCTCTTTTGAGAAAAGTGAACCATAGAATTAAAAGCTGCTTCAGACATCATAGAATTAATCAAAAGTTGCCCACAATGTACAAGTGCTGCGCGCATATATATATATATATATGTATGTCAACCATCAGCAGGGAGAAGCAGCTGTGGACTCTAATGGCCAAAATATGAATGCTGCTGGTGTCATATCCACTGTGAAGCTGCTGAAACACAGTTGAAAAGGGTAACAATTGTGGCAGTCCTCCAAAAGACATTCCAAGCCTGGGGATGCAAGCTTTTTGAGAGGGAGGGTCTACAAAAGTAATAATCGGTAAATATATATATTATGTTGCATTGAATTTGACTGTCCTGCTTTTATCCTATCATTAATCAAGTCCTCCATGATGAACTCAGAAATAAAGGCAGCTATTTGGCTAATAGAAGTGCCTTGCAGGTGGTATTCCAGTAAATCCCATGTCCCCTTTCATGTCTGCAGATACATTTTTTTGTGTGAATTTTATTAAGCTATTTAACTCCCTGTAGGCTTTAGATATCAAGACTTTTTTGTACTCCCATCACTTCCCACACAAGTGGCTTGGATGATTATAATATAAAGCATTGCCCTTGCTTTCAACTCACTTTTAGGCATTGTGGAACTTTCCGTTTACACAGGTTTATGTAATATAGGCAATGTTTTATAGCATATCTGAGCATACAATGTTGTATTTTGTTCTCCCCATGGAACCTTGCTAACTCAATCAGGGACATTCAAAGTTGTTTCACAAATGATTTAGTTGGGTATCATTTCACCACCACACCTTGGCCATGTTTATGTGGACGGAAGGTTAGCATTCCAATCATTCCTCCATTTCCTACCTAACATCATTCTTAGTGCTCAGGTACGTTTTACTTTATTTTAGTTGCTCTACCCACTTCTGAGCAGTAGCTGGGACAGGATCCACAACTGATGTACACAAACACAGAGAACAAACCAAGGGACCTCAGGGTCGCTTTGATTTTACAGGTGCCCTTTAAAAAGTACGGTTGGCACACCTGCGTGTGCAATAAAGTTCTCCAGCTATTTCCCCTAGATCGCTTGACATTAAATATCTAGTTAAATATTCACACGTGAACAACACACACAGGCCCAATACACGCCTCCTCCCCCCCCCATCTCCTCCAGACGAGGCTGCTACACGTGTTACAGCTTTTCTGCATGCCGAACCAGGGCCTAAACTTCTATGAAAGCGCGTCTTTCGCCTCGGGGTTGCTTAGGACATGCCTTTCCCCCAAAACTAAGGCGGGGGACCACAATATGTACAATCCCAACATGGAGAAAGGGGGGGGGGACGGGGCTTGCGGGAACAAGGGCCACCGAGCAGGTCAGTCACAGTGTCCCTTCTCTCTGCTAAGCCGCGAGGAGAACTTCCCCGCACTTGGGGCACAGGAGACGTCGCCGCGTGGCAAAACGCGCGGCGAAAGGGGCCACAGCTGGACGAAAGGATCCTGACCTCCCGGCCCACTTTGCAACTCTCCTCGGGGCAAGGAGGGGGCAAGGGCCCCGCAGATGAGCGGCGGGACAGGAAGAAGCCCCTTCCCCTCCCCCTCCCCCCCGCCTCCCCTCCCCCCGCTTCCCAACCCCGCTTCCTCCCCCAGCCGCCCTTATTCACATCGGGGGAGGCCGCTCGCTTCACTCCGTGGCCGCGCTCAGGCTGGGACTCCCTGGCGGCGCTCATCTTGCAGCCGCCCCGGTCAGCAGCCCGCCCCGAGGGCCACTTCCCGGCCCTGCTCGCTCGCAGCCCGAGCTTCGGCGGCCCCAATCGCGGCTTCCTATTCCTCCGCCTCCGCCTCTTCGCAGGGCTTCCCACCGCGCAAGCGCGCGAGACAGAGAAAGAACTCCCGCTTAGGTCAGGCGGCGGGTCTTTCTTTCTCCCTCCCCGTCTGTCTCCCCCCCCCCTTTCCCTCTCAGCCTTTCCCTTCTTGGGAGTTGTAGTTTTTATCCTGCTAACCACTTGCTGCTATTCTATGGGAACTCTCGGAAAGGGAGGAACTCCAAATCCCACAAGTCTCTGCGACATAGCTGCGCGCTTCTCTCTCTCCCCTCCCCTCGTTGGTGATTGGCTGTCGGCGAGATGGGCGGGGAAAGGAAACAATTTGATCGGTGGTTGGTCGCGTCTGTAGATTCTGTGTTTCCCCCCTCTTTCACGTTTTCTCCGGTGTTGAGGGGGTTTCCTTTTGCATTTTGCTCTCCTTCTCTCTCCCTCCCCATCAAAAAAGAGGGTAGTTTACTGAGTACGGATTCAACTGATAACATTCTCCGCTGGCACAAATTTTATGGGTTAGGCTAGGATTCCCTGTTGAGAAAATGTAAGGCAGCAATCCTGTGCACATTGACCTTTGTTAGTAAGCGCCATTGAACACAGTGGGGGTTACTTTTGAGTAAACATGCAGAACATTATCTCAAAATCCGTCCTAAACGCTTGATGTGGCAGTAAATCCCGTTAATTTCCGTGGCATATTTTGAAACGGCTTAGCTATCGGCTTGATTTTTGTGTGGTCCAATCTTACCAGTTTTGTGCAAAAGTAATAAGGACTGCCTGTTGCTGAAATAATAGCTGTAAAAGGTTCTCGGGTGAGCCCAGGACCAGAATACAGCATGGCCCAGGTGGTGTGGCTTGCTGCTGGGAAGTGGGAAGGACTTGCTTCTTATTTAAAGTTACAGATAGGTAGCCGTGTTGGTCTGCCATAGTCAAAACAAAATAAAAAAATTCCTTCCAGTAGCACCTTAAAGACCAACTAAGTTAGTTCTTGGTATGAGCTTTCGTGTGCATGCACACTTCTTCAGATACACTGTGTATCTGAAGAAGTGTGCATGCACACGAAAGCTCATACCAAGAACTAACTTAGTTGGTCTTTAAGGTGCTACTGGAAGGAATTTTCTTATTTAAAGTATGAATACTGTACAGTATTCCGCCTTTTCCAAAAAATTCAAGGTGACTAATAAAATTAGGGGAGGGTACAAATACAGTGAAAATAACAAGAAAAATTATAAATATAGTAACATTCTGAAAACAGGAAAAGAACTAGCGGATAAAACAAAAGCAGCAAGTAAAATCAAACAGGCTACAATTAAGCCACTAAAAAGATTCAGAAATTCACTTTGTAAACTCTTATCTTTCTCAGACCTGTCTTTGAAAAATAAATCAAGTAGTGAGACTTCATATAACTTTCAGTTATGATTGGTATGGAACCCGTAGCCCTCCATGAGCCCCAGCCAGCATGGCCAAAGGTCAGAGATGTTCAGCAACATGGGGGGCCACAGGTTTCTCACACTGTCCCATCTGAATGAACACTGAAGGAAGGAGAAAGTTTATATACATTGTTGGAGCAGATAAAAAGTCTCAATTTTTTCCGCTGTAGCTCAGGCAGTAATGGCATACCATCAGTGTAGCTTACAGAATTGTAGTTATTACCAAGCAATCATATCAATTCCGTAAATCGCAGTAGGAAAGCATTTTAACTCAAAATGCAACAGAATGTGGATTGTTACATTTTAGATTTATTTTCAAGCCAGAGTACCTCTAGAGTGATGACTCTCTATAGCCTTGAGCTTAAACAAATATGGTGCATATGCTGTGACACTTTGGTTCTGGCTTATAATTTTTGAGCATTTGTTTGTGTATGTCAGATTCTGCCCATATATGAATGGACCTCGCAGCAAAGCTGGGGCCCAAATCCCCAAATCCAAAATAAGCTGGGGGAAATGGAGTTGCTCTGCAAGTCCATTGTGGGGCAGCTTATTTTTTTTTTGGGGGGGGGAGCTTATTTTATTATTATTTTTGTGTGTGAACACACACACACACACACACACACACACACACACACCACTTTGTGCCACATCACTTGTCCCATACCTGATGAATAAAATAATACCCGAGTGTCCATTCCTGCACATGTGTGATGAATATGTAAATTTTGGAAGAGACCTGTTTTCTCTAGGCCCGCCCTACAATGAAAGTGAGGCAGCTGCCTCAGGTGACATGCTGAGCATGGGAAGCAGCAAAAAGAGAACAGACGTGTGTGGGATTTCAGGTGTGGTAGAATACTCCATTGCCACTGCTTAAAATTCAGCTGCCAGTATGGTTAGTTTCTGTACAGTACAGTACTTGGAATTAGGGAGTGGCCACATCTTGTCCTACATCTCAGGCAACAAAATGTGTTGGGGACCATGCAGTAGGCCTGCACTAAGGAGCTGTGATTGGTCTCAGGTCCTTAATTTTTGTCAACTGTGCTTTGCATACATATATATACATATATATATACATATGTATACATATATTTTATCAACTGTGCTTTGCATATATACTGTATATATATATATACAGTATATATATATATATATATAGTATTTGCTTTCGTAGATTTTCACGGGTACAGGAATGCAGGTTTTGGTGTCCTCGGGTGTCTTCCCGTGTAAAAGTTGGGGTGTCTAGGCGACGTTTCGACGAGGTCTCACTCGTCATCTTCAGGCTGGTGCTTTCGGCTTCTTGTTACTGGAACAGAGCAGGATCTCAGTGTTTGAGTTCCTATAAATACTGTAGAGGGGGTGTGGTGTATAGCCTCCAATGTTCTGGGCAGAGAGGAAGTTCCCAGGCTAGTGTGCCTTTTCTTCTTTTGTTCCTTAATTACTTGAGAGATATCTTGAGTGATTTCTTGAGTGATATCCTGAGTACCACTTAGGTGGGTCATTAGGTGTGGATTAGTTGTTAAAGTCTTTGTGTCTTGACCTCTTGAACTTTGTGAAGAGTTTTCCTGAGAAGATGGCTGTACTGTACTGTACTGTACTGATGGCTGTACTGTACGAAGCCAAGCCAGTTGTGCTCTGGCTTGGCTTCGTGTATAGGGGCGAGCTGTGGTTTTGTGGCTTGTGTCAGCCAGATCTGTGTAGGGATTGCAGGGGGGTGCAGCATCCGGAGGTGCCACCATATCAAGGGCACTACAGATAAAATTAGCAAAATCCTCCATAAACACAATATCAAAACAGCCTTTTGCACCAACCAAAAAATAGCCAATATCCTCAGAAACCCCAAGGATAAAATCCAGTTGGAAAACCAAGGGATCTATGAAATACCCTGCAAAGTCTGCCCAGCCACGTACATTGGACAAACAAACAGACGAATAAATGCACGTATCGCAGAACACAAGAATGCCGTCAAAAAAGAAGAAAAAACTTCCTCTCTTTTCCAACACATGAAAGAAACAGGACACGAAATTAATTTTGCAGATTCCAAATTGCTCTTTAACACGGAACATCACCACAAGAGAATAATCATGGAAGCCATCGAGATAGAGAAACACCCTCACAACATGAACAAGCGTGACGACACATCCCGCTTGCCAGACATCTGGAAATTAGCCCTCCCCACAAAAACTGACACCAGATCCAGAGGCACACAGAACGCCAACACCAATCAACCACACCAGACCCAAACCCAGACCCTCTCCACAGATGAATTACAGACACCATCCAGTAGCCAATCCATGGTGGCACCTCCGGATGCTGCACCCCCCTGCAATCCCTACACAGATCTGGCTGACACAAGCCACAAAACCACAGCTCGCCCCTATACACGAAGCCAAGCCAGAGCACAACTAAGTACAGTACAGCCATCTTCTCAGGAAAACTCTTCACAAAGTTCAAGAGGTCAAGACACAAAGACTTTAACAACTAATCCACACCTAATGACCCACCTAAGTGGTACTCAGGATATCACTCAAGAAATCACTCAAGATATCTCTCAAGTAATTAAGGAACAAAAGAAGAAAAGGCACACTAGCCTGGGAACTTCCTCTCTGCCCAGAACATTGGAGGCTATACACCACACCCCCTCTACAGTATTTATAGGAACTCAAACACTGAGATCCTGCTCTGTTCCAGTAACAAGAAGCCGAAAGCACCAGCCTGAAGATGACGAGTGAGACCTCGTCGAAACGTCGCCTAGACACCCCAACTTTTACACGGGAAGACACCCGAGGACACCAAAACCTGCATTCCTGTACCCGTGAAAATCTACGAAAGCAAATATACTATATATATATATAGTATATATATATATATATATATATATATATACTGTATATATACTGTATATATATATATACATTACAAATGGCAGCTGTGAAAAGAGGAGTGATTTGGATCAGGACTGGAGAAAGGAGTTAACCCTTCCCTTCATTCCCTTGCTTACTTACAGGTGTGCTCATATGCTTTCCCTAGAAGATTACCAATACCAGGGGTTCAGCACAACCCCTCCAGAGAGAGCCAACATGCAGCACAGTTACTCCCCTGTCATTTGTCATAAACAAACCTTCCCTGAGTGTAACCAGCATTGCAGCTGAGGAAAGTCCTTTTTGCATCCAGGATGGAGAGAGCTCACCCTTCAGTCTAGGTAAGCTGCCTTAAAGCAGAGCCTGCTTCAGTTTTCCTGTGTCTAATAATGTTAAAAACTTGAGAATTTTCTGCAGTTGATTTTATTAGAAGCTTTTGTTCTCGGGATTTGGAGTTGAGGGAAAGTAGCCTGCGCATATGCTCAAACACACTCATTTCTTGATTGTTACTTCGGTGCTCCAGATGTTGGCTGAGCCCTGATAAGCTCTGGCTCATATTCCTTGGCTGGAGTACTTGAGAGATTGAAAGCCATTTCAAAATTTTCTCCTATGCTATTTTAAATAGAAATAGTTATGGGCCCCTACATTTTCACTACTGTACTGAAAGAAAAATCAAAATGGTGGCCTTGGTCTAGAGTTCACTGACTGACTGACTGCAGTATTTGTGTACTCCTTTTCAAACATAGCGGTTCTCAAAGCAATTAACAGTAATAGTGATAGATTTATAAGAGGATGGTATTTCCCATATGGTTTTAAACACAAGCTTTTATTTATTTATCACAATTTCTGTACACTGCTATTCACAAAAAATCAAAGAAGTTTACAACCAACATATTACATATATAATAAAAACCTACAGAAATTTTAAATCAGTGTTGCAGACAGATATTTTATTAATTGCCTGTGTATGTTTGCCATCATAAAAAAAATACAGAAGGCATGTAACAATTAAAACAGTAGGTGCCTTCAGTTAGAAATTGAAGGCAGGAAAATGGTGCCTCAATTCCACCCCATTATCAACTGCTGGTGATTGGAGATTACATTGCTTCATGGGAAGGATAGCTCTGAGCAGAGAAATTTGGAGACTACCGCTCTCTGCTTAATCATATAAGTAATATATGGATATTATATAACAAGGACCTTCTTATTTCAGCAGGCATATTAAGATAGTTTTATGCTTTTAGGATGAATTTTAATTGTTCTAATTCTCTGCATGCTTTTGTTAAAAAATGCAGATGCTTAGATTTCCTGAATATTGAGTGGTATTTGAATATCTGAAATAAATAAATCTGGCTTGAAATAATACATTGTACCTTTTTAACTGGGTCATGCTACACATATTAGTGACATGGCAGTAATGGAGAAAGATTCACTTCACCGCAAATGCCACTGAAACAAGGAGGATGCAAATAGAAACTTAGCTGAACATCCATCGTGAGGTGATAACTCTAGTTCTGGTTTCGGCCTAATTTAAATATCCTAGATTGGACTTTAAGGACTATTGCCTACTTCCTCTTAAGCCAGCCTTGGCATTAAAATCCGCTTTGGGGTCCCTGTTCCAAGTGCCATCCCACAATAGTCTGATGAGCAAGAAATGGGTTTTCTGTGGTAATGCTGTAGCCTTGGAATATGCTCTCGGTTGAGATCTGTGAGGGCCCCTCTTTGAGCGTTTTACTCCATGAACAGGAGCCTTTTATTTTAGTGGGCTTTTTTTACTGTCTGATGTTAATGTGATTTTATTATGTTGCTGTATTATCTGTTTTATATTATTTAGTGTTGTGATTATTGTTTATTTGCTGTAAGTCACTGAGCGTATCAATGGAAGAGCAGAATAGGGGAAAAAATTGTTATTGCTATTATCACTTGTAATAGTCAGTGAGACTGACCATGTGAAAGTTCCCACCTGTTCTTACTTTTGTTTTATTGTGAAACAATAAGAGTGTGTACCATAAAGAGCACCAGTCTGAGGAAAACTGCCTTGGCTGTTAACATTTAAAGGTCCTTTTAAGGCTCAGGAACATAAAGAACATAAAGAATGAGACATATTCTCATTCTGAAATGGCTTTCATACTTTTGAAACCATTATAAAAACCTTTCTTTAAAATGCTGCCCCATTTTTACAAAACGGTTTTGAACACATCAGTGTGAAGACTGCTGCTTTCACAAATCTTGATTTCTGTGCTAGCCAAACTACTTTTTATTAACAGAGGAAATAAGAAAGGATTGCTATTTTGCTTCCGTTTATACTGTACTGGGGAATGGCAGCAATAAAAAAGTTAGGAAAGATTTATCTTTGCAAAGTGGAGTTCACAGCCCTTATGAAAATGGTTGAACATCTCGTGCTTCTTTTTTCTGCTGCTTCTTTCTTTACATGCCCACACTGGGCTGGTTCACACATGCATGTTCAACACTTGATGGCTACAGCATCAAATAATCACTTGCACATGTGAGCAAACAAACATACAGTGGTACCTTGGTTTATGAACTTAATCTGTTCCGGAAGTCCGTTCTCAGACCGAAACCGTTCTTAATTTCCCGTATGAGGCATCCTGCCGCTGGTGCCCTTCCACTGTTCAGCTTCCATTCTTAGACTGAGGTAAAGTTCTCAAACCGGGAAACTACTTCCAGTTTTGTGGAGTTCATAAACTGAATAGTTAGTAAACAGGGCTGTTCTTAAACTGAGGTACCACTGTAGATCAAATATCACAGAGAAAGCTTCCATATGATTTGGTCTCACAATGCTTTTCAAAGGAATCACTTCAAGAATCCAACTGTTGGTCATCAAGGCCTGGTTCACAGGTGCACATTCAACAGTTGATGACTACAGCATTCAGTGATGGAACCCTCTCATTGTCTGTTTAGGTCAAATCCTGGTTCACACCAAGAGGCTCTTTTAAAGTGCCTTCAAGAAGAGAAGTGACTGCTGCCAAGCAGAAATCAATGGAGAAATCCAGTATTTTTATGAATCGTAGGACTTGGCTATACAGTGGACCCTCAGGTTACATCACCTTCGGGTAACATAAACTTCGGGTTGCGAGCGTGGCAACCCTGGAAGTGTGTTTGCGCTCTGCATGCCTCACGCATGCACAGAAGCACTCTACAGCACCACGTGCATGCGCAGAACAGGTGCCTCCGGTTACAAAATCTTCGAGATACGGCCGGGCCTCCGGAACGGATCCCATTTGTAACCGGAGGTACCACTGTATTAGCCATGTTACAATGCTATGACAGCATTATAAGCAGTTGTCAACAGGTTCGCCACACCTATCAGCCAATCACCCATTCCCACCACCCTTCTGAGTAATGCCTCTCCCTACCACAGAGCCTAGGACT
Organism: Podarcis erhardii; assembly: GCF_964252035.2. Lineage (NCBI taxonomy): Eukaryota > Metazoa > Chordata > Lepidosauria > Squamata > Lacertidae > Podarcis > Podarcis erhardii. The sequence continues at coordinate 72,883,712 of NC_138497.1, read as the reverse complement.
TGCCGATCAGAAGGTCGGCGGTTCGAATCCCCGCGACGGGGTGAGCTCCTGTTGCTCGGTGCCAGCTCCTGCCAACCTAGCAGTTCGAAAGCACGTCAAAGTGCAAGTAGATAAATAGGTACCACTCTGGCGGGAAGGTAAATGGCGTTTCTGTGCACAGCTCTGGTTCCCCAGAAGCGGCTTAGTCATGCTGGCCACATGTCCCAGAAACTGTACGCTGGCTCCCTCGGCCAATAAAACGAGATGAGCACTGCAACCCCAGAGTCGGTCACGACTGGACCCTTTACCTTTCAGGGGTCCCTTTACCTTTACTTTAAAGGTACCCTTGCCCGTACGGACCAGTCTTGCCAGACTCTAGGGTTGTGCGCTCATCTCACTCTATAGGCCGGGAGACAGCGCTGTCCGCAGACACTTCTGGGTCACGTGGCCAGCGTGACAAGCTGCATCTGGTGAGCCAGCGCAGCACACTGAATGCCGTTTACCTTCCCGCTGGTAAGCGGTCCCTATTTATCTACTTGCACCCAGAGGTGCTTTCGAACTGCTAGGTTGGCAGGCGCTGGGACTGAACGACGGGAGCGCACCCCGCCGCGGGGATTCAAACCGCCGACCATGTGATCGGCAAGTCCTAGGCGCTGAGGTTTTACCCACAGCGCCACCCGCGTCCCTTACCTTTACCTTACCCTCTCACTATATATAAGGGTCTGGTGACTTCTGTTTCAGTGTATCTGAAGAAGTGTGCATGCACACAAAAGCTCATACCAATAACAAACTTAGTTGGTCTCTAAGGTGTTACTGGAAGGAATTTTTTTATTTTGTTTCGACTATGGCAGATCAACACGGCTACCTACCTGTAATTATTAACATGTGCCACCAGATGGCGCTGTAGAGCACAAAACTTTGTCTATGCAATTTTACATAGAGTCTTTTTTGCTTTTGTTATAACAATTTAATTTATGACTTATTTATAGCATTTCCCCCCTGTGTATAGAGCCAGCCTTGGATTAAATACCAGATCTCTACCCTACTCAACTCCCAAAATAGCCCAATAGGTAGCAGCAAAGTGAAGAGTTCATGCTCTTTCTTATTTAGTGTGAAACAATGTCTTTAAAAGCACTGTAGAACTGGAGATTCCAATCATTTCATAGAATTGTAGAGTTGGAAGGGACCCTGGGGATCATCTAGTCCAATCCATTGCAATGCAGGAATATGCAGCTGTCCCATAGCTGTTCATTCCAGGAGTATTAGAACTCTATTGCAGGTTGGGCTGAAGTGGAAAGAGTACATGAAATGTTATCCATTGTTTTATCCCTACACTACAGGGTGAGCTGAATGAGTAGTATACCCTGCTGGGCAGCTCATGGTTACACCTCTATTGCAGCAGCCCTGCAATGTAGCCCATTGTTAATATTGCAGATCAAAAGGGGATTTGGATTCCCAGTAAAAAAATCTCAGATAATTCTCAGGTTGCAATGATCTACTTTCATTGTCCAGCTCAGAGCTCTTCCCAGTTCAATTGAAACTGGTTTAACCAAGTACTGTACTCAATAGGAGCCTGAGTTATATATCAACTCCCCTTAAAGGGAATCCCCTGCCCCGCAATAAGACTAAGAACTAGTCATTTTAAAGAATAACATTATTACCTGTATTCCCCACCCAACTTGCTTTGCTCTAACTGCAGAATTGTGACTTTGGTTGTTCATAACTTGCAGCCAATCAAGCAGCTGCAAACACATTACTTGGCAAAATCGTTGTCATAGCTTTGGGAACAGCAATTCCACGTGCAGCATCAGGGTACTTTTAACTTGGTGAATCTGAAGCATAACAATTTGACATAGTATTGGGCACAGAAGAATAGCATTATCTAGAACTGTGAAGAAGAAGATCTATGCCAAGATGGAAGGGAAGGGTCATCAGGCCACAAATGGCTCACCCTCTTCTTATTAGCTACATTTCATGCTGCGTCTCCTCCGTCTCTCTGACACATCGCTGGCTCTTGTGCCCTCCTATAAATCGTGGGGAAATTAATTATTGACTTTTTTTGCATCCTTGATAGCCTGACCCATATATTACTTCACTTCTGTGTATTCATTCTCAGTGTACACAGTTTTGTGTGTACAAAACTGTGTGTACAGTTCTGTGATGTCAACCTGTTTTTGATAAGGTTGACAATACGTTCGGGGTTGCCAACCTTTTGGGGTCCGTTGGGAATTTTGGGAGAGTGCTACGGGCATCACCCCATGCAGGTGCTTCTCTCTGCCCTCCCCAAGGCCAGTCTCTCCCCATCCCCACAACAGACAGAAAAAGGGAAAGCACACACACATATCATTTGTTTTTCCAAATGGTCTGGATAAAAGTCAGATCCAGCTGACAGATCCTCTTGAATATGTATGATTTTACATGGGATCCACCCCCACTATCAAATTAAACCATACAATGGCAGATTGCACAGTAACAATCCCTACATCACCACAAAAACATTGATCCAAGCCACAGATTCTCATGGATTTTCATGATTTTGACACAAAATTGCAACAGAATTACAACAAAACCTCCAACAAACCACAGAACAGATCTGTGGATACAGAGGCGACCTACAATTTGATGGTGGTTTTGAGATGATAATTTGTAAAAAGATTTGAGAATCCACAAGGATCTATGCTTTGGGTCCATGTCTTTATGTTATGGCAGTGCTAGAAAGCACTGGATCTATTATTTTTTAAGGTTCAGGTAGTTGAGACAATGTGATCTGTGTTTTGACTTGTGATTTGATTATACTATTTCAAGAGGATCTGTTTAGATCAGAGCTCTCCAGACTTTGGGTGACACACTTTTTAGACATGCATCATTTCGCAACACAGTATTTCAGTTTTTCTAGCAAACTGGAGATTAAACTAACCCCTTTCCAGCTCCGGGAGAAGTGTGGGGAGCATTTGCGCGACACACCTATACACTGCAGCTGGCACACTAACATGTCACAACACACAGTTTGGAAAGCTCTGGTTTAGATGGATTAAACGTGTTTTCATGCATGTGTACCTTCTCTTTCTCTCCCTCCCCCCATGACCCCTATGATACCCTTCTCTCTGCTATGTTTTCCTCCCCACAAGCTTCCCAGATTTCTTCCCTTGTGCTCCTGCCCTCTTCATTCACTCCACTTTCTGTTCATCTACTCGGCTGTTCATTTCACCCTTGGAAACACTCCACCCACTGCCTCTTTCACCTTTAAGTGCTTTATGGCAGATCGTGGGGTGGAATTACCATGCTTACCACTTCATGACCAAGAGGACAGTGAGCTGAAGAGAGGCCTTGGGTGCTTTTTGGGCACCAGGGGAATTCTTCAAGAGTAGCACTGTATGTACAGGCACTGTGTTGGTGCCCTCAGCTGTAACTGTTTTAAAATCCAGTACAACTAGCGGAACTCCTTGTGAACCTCACAATGTGAGATTTACACTCCAAGGCAGAAAGGCCTCAAGCTAGATGACAATGTTAAGAGTGGTCATTTCTCGGTGAGGTTTTCAATGGCAAGTCCTTGCCACCATTTTCTAATGAAGCATGAATCCAGTTTGGCAGGAGATGCCATTTTCTTGCAGGGAAGTCATTTGCTGCATTTTCTCAGGGTTTTAAGTTAAGCATATATTTGGCACCTGTGCTCTGTAACTGGTGTAGTTCCACATGAGAAGGCACAGTGCCACTCTGAACAGATGGGGTGAGGTCCTGGCATGCCAGGGAGCCTAGTATAGGCACCGAGGGGGTCAGATTTCTCTCCAGGAATGTTGAAACATCAGCACATGTTGATCTTTGGTATCCGAGGCACACGTGTTTCTTGGCAATAAGAAGGCTTCCTGCTGAATATCTTGGCATGGACCACAAGGTGGCTTTCCACACCATGGGAACACATCTAATTTCTGCCATCATTGCCCTAAGACAATAAACAGAAAAGGAACTGTATTTTGCAGATTAGACTTTTTTAAATAATAGATGAAGAACTGTTAAAATGCCATCACAACTTTCATGGACTATGACTCTTTTATTAGTTAATGGCTGGTTTATTCTGACTAGAAAGTGTGGCTTGGCATCCAGCAACAGCAAATGTCACAGTTTAAGATCTTTGTTCCAGTTTTTTCTCCTGATTTAATTTAATTTTGTTTTATTCTTCTCTTCAAGAAATGATAGTGTGCTTTTTTTGTCTTCCCATATGAGAGAGAGAGAGAGAGAGAATGCGCGTGCAAACACACACGATACAAAAACAACTTCAGGGCACTGCTCTATTTTTGCTGAAGGCAATTCTGCATGGTTTATTTCCATTTATTTACTTTTTTTCCTCAGGAATTACAGTAAAGGTTTTCTATTTCATCCATTACAGCACAGTGTTTTTAACATTTGAATAGCTGCATCAATATGAATCCTTTATAAGAACCTTAAAAAACAAACTTTGCCAAGTCCCAGAATACAGAAGCTAATTCACAACCCCAGTCCTCAGCTGCCTCATGAATAAGGGAGACTGTGTGGCTGACACTTTGAAGCTGTAGCTGTTAAACCATACAGAATATTTACCTCAATAAATCATTATAAGAAACTAAGGTACAATTATACCCACAGAGAAATAAAATTCAAAACACTGATTTATGTGGTTCAGTTGCCTGTTCTCTTTTCCATCATGTTTTGAATTTTATGCATGTTTGTCATCTTTGGCTGTTTCCATGTGTCTTTTAACTAATGGGTCCTGCCTTTTTTAACGTTGCTCATTAGGGTTGTTACTTTACTTTGACATCTAGGCATGATTTGCACAGCGTACAAAGTTTTGCATCTAAAATTAACTGTACCTTAATGTATAGACCCAAAAACTAAATGGGAAAAAATGGGAGAAAATGAGCTTAATTTATTTCAAGTTAAATGTGGTGCTGCTCAAGCTGAAATGCCATCTTTGTTGAGGACTTTGTTGGGGAAACTCTGAAGTTTCCAAACCATGGCAGTTTTTAATCAAAGAAACTACATTGTAATTACGTGCTGCTTTGATGTTATTTTGGAAAATGAGACAGTCCAACATTCTTATTAATTAATTCACAATATTTTTACCCTACCCTTCAATACCTAGAGCAGCTTACATAAAAATAAAAATGTTATACATACAAAACATCTAAAACAGCAGACATAAAACTACAGCACAACGTAAAACAATTTCTAATCCAATAAACTAACAACAGTTTAAAATATTTTGAAAGATTCAGCAGATTTACAAGTGAAAAGATATAATAGCTTGGGAAAACTGGAAGGTCTTCACTTAGTACCACATAATAAAGTGGGTGCCAAAGAAGAGTCCCAGGTGGAAGCACTCTTGCCACTCTCTTCCTGGAGGCCGCTTGCCTTACTTCTGATGTAAGGGCTATCTGGAAAAGAGGGCCAAACTAGGTGAGCACTTAAGAGGTAGCAGGCAGCTACATATCTTGCTTTTCTAAACACACCAAAAGTGCGAGAGCCCAGTTCTCACTGAGAAAGCAGCACACAGGGATGGAGAGGATTATCTTTTTGGTTCTCCACTAAGATCAAATTGGAGATTACCTGTGGGGCTTTGAACCTTGTGGTGAGGGGCACGGAGGGAGACTCCACTGGTGCCAATGGGGGACCTTTTCTACTAAGGTTCCTAGCCATGGCCATCTCCATTCCAGTCTAAGTGGGAGAGTAAAGAAACAAACCTCCCCTTCCTAGGTGCTGCTTTCACAAAAAGAATAAGGTTTATTATGTACTGAAGTTCTCACCCTGGGCTAGCAGGGGGATACTGTAGATAGTTTTTACTCAGGTCCGCATATGCAAATAAGGAATTGAAAGTGACATTCAGTGATTGGATAGTTACAGAGAGTTGTTACTGTTGCTTTGTAGTTGAGCTCTATATAAGCAGGTTGGCTGAACCCTTCAGTTCAGTTCAGTTCTGTTCTGGCCTGTGAATAAACAAGAACTGTCTGAAGAATTGCTGTGTTGTCTGATATGTTCACCCACAACTTAACAAGGTTCCCGTCCTATGTAATTCGCTAAGGAAAAACAGGATGTTATGAATTATTACTACTACAGTTTGTATATATCAGGGGTAGGCAACCTAAGCCCCGGGGGCCGGATGCGACCCAATCGCCTTCTCAATCCAGCCCGCGGACAGTCCGGGAATGAGCTTGTTTTTACATGAGTAGAATGTGCGCTTTTATTTAAAATGTCTCTCTTTTGTGGTGCATAGGAATTCATTCATTTTTTCCCTTCAGAATATAGTCCAGCCCACCACATGGTCTGAGGGACAGTGGACCGGCCCACGGCTGAAAAAGGTTGCTGACCCCTGGTATATATAATACATGCTGCAACAGATAATGTTTTGTTCAATGGACTATAGTTAACTGCAAGCTATAGTTAACTGCAAGACAGTTAACAGAGACCAGGAGACAGGATCGCAGCAGACATTTTTAAAAAACAACAATTCCATTAATTCTCTGTTCACTTCCAAGCTAATTCAAAATGCTCATACTATCTTTTAATAATTCATAAACATGTTCCATTTGTGTTTAAAGCATACAATATCCCAATACCTAAAATGGCATTGCTTCTTTTCCAATTCTCAGTAGTTAAAGAAGGACAATTGCTCATTCTGCTCCTCTGTTCAGAGAACAGGTTAGTGACATTCCTGTTTCTAAACTGGAAATCTCAGATAAAGGAGAAGATACAGAAAATGGACATAGACACTGGGGGACAAACATCAAGATGGGGGGGAAGCATGAAAAAGATGAGCTTTCAGTCTTAATAAGTTTTCTTTCTTCCCTTGAATTCTCTGCTATGTTCCATTTTTTCTTAGAGAAGACAAATCTGTAATAAGTAATTGTTCATTCCTAAGGACACTTCCAGACTGCCTCATTGTTCACACAAAACTTGGTTGTTAATCCACACTTCTGTCGCTTTTCTAACCACAAAAAGTCTGATGAGAAAAATGATAGAAAATTCCACTGGATAGCAGTGTGGGATAGCAACCACTAGCTGGCAATGTCATATAACCTCTGCACGAACATATCTGAATGAATGCTCAATAAATAGGAGATGTTGTATAACTTCTGTGCAAGTTTTGTGCAAAGATCAGCATGAGTGTTCCATAAATAGCTAGCCTGGAATCTCCTCGGGTTACTTCCAGGGTAGGCAACTGCAATGAGTTGCCTTTGAAAAATAGTTTGAAAACTGCAGTTAGTATAAAATACAGCCTGGTGATCAATTAAGATCACCAGTGAGGCTCACCTTCACCATGAAGTGATCCAGTATGTGCAAAAAGACACGGCCTTTGCAACGCTGCAGCCAGAATTACCAGAAACCCTTCCTGTAGAGGTCCACTAGGATCCTTTATTGTTGGTGTGAGGCATGTTTAAAAAACCTTTCTGTTTTAACAGTTATTAAGTAATTTTAAATCTTCTATTTTTAAAGGTTTTACACCAGCTATTTTCAAATTTTTAAAATTGTTTTAGATTCTTATTCTTTGTTATGTTGTTTAGATTGCTTCATTGTAATGTTACTTCCTTTTTTAATGTCACAATCCTCTGGTTCCTTTAGGTCCACTGAATTTTGAGGATCTCCTGCTCTGTGGATGAAGGTGGGTGTTCATCCTCAGAGAGGGATGTATAGTCTTCCAAACGCTCTCTGAGCCATTTTGGAAAGCCATTTTGGTATGGTGTCAGATAACAGAAATGTGTGTGCTATCTGGCCAGATGTGCGCATCCTAAATTAACTTGTTGCCCTCAAATGTGCTGTCTCATCACCAATGCTGAAGTAAAACTTAACTACCCATCCAGTTGCTTTGAATACTTGGAAGAGAGGTTACCTACCTCAGGCAGCAAAATTTATTCAGCCAACCATCCCATTCCATTACACCAGCAGCTCTGCCAATTCACTCTCCCTTGCCCGTTTTGGATTGCTTTGTTCTTAAATATTTATTTTAATATTGGGTTTATATTTAATTTTTTTAATTTATATTGACCTATAAGGTGTGGTTTTCAAAGTCTTGTCTCATAGTGTCCTGGACATTCCCTGGGTGCCCAGTGGAAAGTGAGATAATGCCTTTACCACCATCTTCCATCTCTGCTCCAGTGGTAGAAGGTATAGGGTGTTCTCATTTTGCCAAGTAAGCAGAAACAGTGTGAGTTAAATGCACACTGCTTTACATTTTTTGGTTGGGCAAACCCAGTTAAAATGGTGGTACAATTGGCTCAGTAGCTCCTATTTCTGTGGGCTTCTGCAACCTGACATTTGGCCAGTTTGGCCAGCCTCTAGCACCGGCATGGATAACACATATTTTCTTGCAATTTAAGTACAAGTTTCTTTGCAACTTGGTTGCAAAGAACATCTATGCAAGAACATTTTTTATTGTGAATTCACATACCTGCAATGGCCTTCTATAGCAACATGTGTCCTTTGTGCAGCACATATATTTTAAACATATAAAAAATGCAATACATAGTTCAGCCTAACTGGGATGGGAGCAGTGAGGAACGTTGCATCCTCAGACAGATAAGAAGAAGATAAGGGAAGAGGAGCATGTCTAGAAACTGAGAGTGCTTCCAGTTTCCACTGTTTTCAGGAAGGTTTCCTGTGAGTTCAGGTTTCACATTGATTAGGAGGTCTTGTGCATCAAACCCACTTCCCCAAAAGATCAGACATTTTGTGATAAGAAAAAGTTATGGAGAAATGTGCTGGAAGTGTGTGATAGATAACACTTGCTTCAATGCAGTGTCATCCAATATTCCTGTAAACAATCAGAAATAATGCCCCTAAATAGCCAATGTCATTTAATTCCCCTGCAAACAAACCAGGATGCATGCACCCAAACAATGCAATCCTACGCATGTCTACTCATTTATTTCAGTTATGCTTACTCCTAGGAATAGAATGTAGATGTAGATTATATTTCACATATAAATATAGCACTGTGGTCTAAACCACTGAGCCTCTTGGTCAGCGGTTTGAATCCGTGCAACAGGGTGAGCTCCCATTGCTCTGTCCCAGCTTCTGCCAACCTAGCAGAAAAGCACACCAGTGCAAGTAGATAAATAGGTAAATGGCAGGAAGGTAAACACTGTTTCTGTGCACTCTGGCATTTGTCATAGTGTTCCGTTGTGCCAGAAGCGGTTTAGTCATGCTGGCCACATGACCTGGAAAGCTGTTTATGGACAAACGCTAGCTCCCTCAGCCTGAAGCGAGATGAGTGCCACACCCCATAGTTGCCTTTGACTGGACTTAACCGTCCAGGGGTCCTTTACCTTTACCTTTATTTCTCATTTGCTACTGCTGATGCCTTTTTTCTGGTATATATGGAAATATGTTATTATCTTCTGGTTCTTGTTTTTACTGCAGTCATCTTGACAAACTAAGCCCATTTCGTAAAGTTCTGTTTTCACCTCCTTTGAGCATGCATCCTTTTGTGTCAAATTCTTCCTTTCTGAATTATTGACAGATACAAATTCTATATATTTTAAACACTAGCAAAAAATAAATAAATGCTTATAGTAGTGTTGCCATATTTCAAACTAAAAATCTGGACAGAAAAACCGGCACTGCCAACATGGGCTGCCATACGTCCAGATTTTCTTGGACATTTGACTGACTTCCACCCAGGGGTGGGTCTAACACAAGTATAACACAATTGATGGCTTAGGATTGGTGGCTGGCCAAAGTTGGCATCTTGACCTTATGAAGAGTAGAGGCTGTGGAGAGACCATGGAGAATATGCTTTCCTAAATAGTACTATTACTTTACATTTTGCCCTTAAATGACAATCCTCATTAGATGGGGTATGTGCTACAAGAGGCCTACCCAACCTCTGCAGTTAGGCCACCAAGTCTCTGCCTCTTCACCACCACTGTCTCCATTCCTTCATTTTGCTACTCACTCTTGTTGCCAGCACTAGGGTGCCATTTGCTTTCAGCGGCAGTAGCACACACAGAGCAGATTCAGCCCCTTGTCCCCAAGGTGGGTTAGTCTGCCTGACCCTTTTACAAGTACCAGTAACACTGTAAAATCATTTTAAAAATTCCTTCCGGTAGAGGTAACCTTAGAGACTAACTAAGTTTGTTATTGGTATGAGCCTTCGTGTGCATGCACACTTCTTTAGAATCACCTATTGTAAAATCACCTATTTATATTTTATATTTTGACTACAAGGCTGTAACTTTAAAAAGAAAGTTGTTTTCAACTTTCAGAAATACTAAGGGTGACTTTTTATACCAGGTAACTGTAGTCTAGCCACAAGTTGGGGAAAGAATAAAAATGGGTAGCATTCCTAAAGCACTTTCAAGTATTTACAGTTGTTCAAATATATTGTTGTGTGTTGTCATCCTTACAACTACCTTAAGGTATTATTATTCCCATATTATAGATGAACAGATTGACTCTGAAACTAAGAGGGAATGGCTTGCCTATGACAAAGGTAAGATAAAAAATTGACATTTCTTGATTTGTATCTCAGTCTCTTGCACCTTTTCTCTGAAGTAACTCCTACTTTCTTCACTGAGATTTCCTCCCAGGTAGGTGCTCACAGGATTGCAGCCTTAGTCACTATGCTACATTTCAGAGGACAGGTTTATAACCTGTAAATTGATGTTCATGTTATGGTTCCTGAACCCAAGTGTACCACATAGGTGGAACTCCCACTCCGTGTTTCAGACCACATAGGATTATTGCTCTGAAGCTCATATAACTCTTGCTAAATTGCAGCTTTCCACGCTGAAGGGTCCTGGTTATAAATGAAATATCCTTTTGAGGGGAAAAGATTGACTATTTGTCCTATGTGAATAAGGTTGATTTGGTTATCATGATTTTATGATTTTGAATTGTGCCAGTGTGTTGCATTTGAATTGACTTTTTTTTTTGGCTGCCCTGGGAAGCTTGGATGGAAGGGTAGGATATAAGTAGAACAAGCAAACAAAATAAGTTAATAAAACATTAGTTTCCCCCTATAGTTTCACCTTAAGTGAGTCCAATAGGTTTTGGAATTTTCTGGATTTTGCTTCCTCTCATTGAAATCTGAAATGGTATCCCTGCCTGTTCACTGCATATTACTCCATCACACATTTTTCTTTCTTCTAGTACTTTAATAGGGAATTTAAGGCTTGCAGAGTCTGGCTTCCCCAAAAAGAACTTTCACGCAGCAATGAAAACATCAGGAAAAAAACATTATTTTTGAGGTTTCCATATAAAACCTAAAATGAAATGGTGCCAGATGTTTAACTGCAGTTTGGTAATATTCCAGTGACTACATATAGAACTGTTTACTTTGTCTAGCACTGGTGCTTGAAAATCTAGTTAATTCCTCAAAATGAATTTTAGCAAACAGGGCCATATATTGCTTTGCTAAGAATAGGTGACCTAGGCTTAAGTGAAGTGAAATGTGAATAACAGAGAAGCCCTATGCTCAATACTTGTTTCAAGAAGAAGAGATACCACTGGGGTGCATATCTGCTTGGAAACACACCCTCTGATGAGGAAGCCCTTCTCCCTAATGTGCTTGATGGTTAGAAAAACGCACTCTATTCCTGCTCAGGGAATTTTTTATTTTATTTTCCTATATTAGGTGTTCTAGAGTTAAATCCTAGCATTGAAAACACCTGTAGGGGCTCAGATCTCAGAGGAAACTGATCCCTGCCCCTACTGAGCTCTTGCGACATTTTGAACTGGAAATTTAAAACTGAAAGATATTACTCATGTATTAGTTCCCAGCCGCACACTACTCAACACACAATTATTTTGTTTCTGCTGGAATCTTAACTGAAACCCACAATGCAGCCTCAAAGGAGTCCCCTGCTGCTGATGATTACAGAGAATCCCACTTCCTGCCACCTAAGCCCGTGCAACTCCCTCATTTTTACCACCCTGCAGAGATAAATAATGTATATTAATGTGAAAATATCAACAGCAGAATCTCTTAAATAGTGTTTGCAAAAATCAAACCTCTCTTCAAATCAAAATGATGCACATCTATTAATTTTGACCAAGGAAGGAAGAAAAACTCAAAATCTCCATGAAAAGGCTTTTGAAAAAGTGTTAGATCCTCTCCTTGGAAAAAAAGTGTAAGTGGGCTATAGATGGGATATATTTCTAAGAAAGAAACAAATAAACAGCCTCAAGGCTAGACCAGAAAAGCCTCTTTAAGGCTGAGGCTATAAAGTGAAAATTGGCAAGGCTGGATCTGTTTTGCTTGCTATGCCCAAGTCATTAAATTGAGTAATGTAGAAAAACAATTATTTGCATCTTAATTATCTGAAACTTCTTTATATTCCAAGGCACATTCCACAAAATCTCTGCCTGCCTGGGGTTTTTTTTATGCTGCAGCAACAGCAATGGGAAGTTTGCCCAACTGGACCCTGTTGCCAGAGAGAGACAACATCCCTTGCCTTTGGGGTGGCATGGATTCCTCTTCTGACTCTGCTTGCTCCTTTCCCTCATGCACTACAATGCAAGAGGATCAGCCCATAAACTGGACAGATCTTGAAATAAATAGCATTGCTACTTTTTTTTTTTTAATGATTCACCTCATAAATTCCCAGCAAGATTTAAAGAAGTGAAAGTATAATAATAATAATAATAATAATAATAATAATAATAATAATAATAATAATTTATTTATTTATACCCCACCCATCTGGCTGGGCCTCCCCAGCCACTCTGGGCGGCTTCCATAGAAACCAAAAATACAGTAAAATATCACACGTTAAAAACTTCCCTGAACAGGGCTGCCTTAAGATGTCTTCTGAATGTCAGGTAGTTGTTTATCGCTTTGACATCTGCTGGAAGGGCGTTCCACAGGGCGGGCGCCACTACCGAGAAGGCCCTCTGCCTGGTTCCCTGTAGCTTTGCTTCTCGCAATGAGGGAACCGCCAGTAGGCCCTCGGGGCTGGACCTCAGCGTCCAGGCAGAATGATGGGGGTGGAGACGCTCCTTCAGGTATACTGGACCGAGGCCGTTTAGGGCTTTAAAGGTCAGCACCAACACTTTGAATTGTGCTCGGAAACATACTGGGAGCCAATGTAGGTCTTTCAAGACCGGCGTTATATGGTCTCGGCGGCCGCCCCCAGTCACCAGTCTAGCTGCCGCATTCTGGATTAGTTGTAGTTTCCGAGTCACCTTCAAAGGTAGCCCCACGTAGAGTGCATTGCAGTAGTCCAAGCGGGAGATAACCAGAGCATGCACCACTCTGGCGAGACAGTCCGCAGGCAGATAGGGTCTCAGCCTATGTACCAGATGGAGCTGGTAAACAGCTGCCCTGGACACAGATTTGACCTGTGCCTCCATGGACAACTGTGAGTCCAAAATGACTCCCAGGCTGCGCACCTGGTCCTTCAGGGGCACAGTTACCCCATTCAGGACCAGGGAATCCTCCACACCTGCCCGCCTCCTGTCCCCCAAAAACAGTACTTCTGTCTTGTCAGGATTCAACCTCAATCTGTTAGCCGCCATCCATCCTCCAACCGCCTCCAGACACTCACACAGGACCTGTTGATATAGCAGTGTCCCGTGCACAGCGGAATGATGAGGAATACGTGCACATACTCTACATTACTTTATTTACACTTCAAAGCTGAGAGATTACATACATGCATCTTGCTTCTGCTGCAAGCAGAGAAGCTTCCTCTCTCCTCTGAAGCACGGAGAGAAAAAAAACACACTGAACTGCAAAGAACAGTGAAAAACAGGAAAACAGTATACATCACATCCAGTCTCCCTTTCCCGTGGGAAAACTCCAACAGCAATTGACTGTGGAATGTAAACATTGTCTTGTGACAAGCATTTCGCTGCACAGTGAAGAGAGCAGAAACCAACATCCTCCCCCTTTCTGTGAACATCACTGGGCAGCGTGTTCGTACAATATCAGTACAAACCCAACTTCTGCACATAGGTACAGTGTTGATCCCTTGATACAATCTTGAACAATACATCAGCAGGAATTTCATTACCTGGCATATAGGACACCGTTATGAGTCCCTTCTGAATACGTTCCCTAGCATGTTGCAACTTTAATTGCAAGTGCTTCGTGCTTTGCTTACAACCTTCAGAATTCAGCAAAGCCAAACATGCTTTGTTGTCCTGGTAAACCTGGATTGGACATTTGACAGGAATTTTCATCTGCAAATATTTCAAGACCACCAGACTTCTGATTGTTAAATCTCAGTCTGTAATGCATAGTGCCTTTCAAATACCGCGCTATGCGTTTCAGAGCTTTCCAATCCTTAACAGTAGGATTGTTGACTTGTCTGCTTAGCAAATTACAGCTAACAGCAATGTCTGGTCTTGAACATCTGGCAATGAAGTTTAGCTTGCCTAGCACACTTCTGTACAGTGTAGTGTCAGAAAATGCTTCTTCAGTGTCATCTACCTGATAACCTGTTATCATCGGTGTGTCTACAGGGTTAGCATCCATCAGGTTTAGTTTGCTTAACACATCAGCAATTTTCCGTGACTGGTGTACTAGAATGTTACCATCTTGATCTCTCTCTATTTCCAGAGATAGGTAGTTGTTTACCTCACCAAGATCTTTCATGTCAAAGTGCTCTTTCAGTTGAGCTAGGGCGTTATTGTACATTGTGACATCTTTCCAAAAGAATAAAAGATCATCAACATAAAACAAGCAATACAGTTTCTTCTGCCCCTCCTCTTTGACAAATACACATGGATCAGCTTTCCCTTGCTTAAAATCTAGAGAAAACAATACTTCAGTGAGTTTTGTGTGCTAACACCTTGCACTTTTTTTGAGACCATAAAGGGACTTCTTCAGAGCACAAACAAATCCCTGTTTTACCTGTACGCCATCAGGTGGAAGCATATAAAGTGATTCATCTAGAGATCCGTACAGAAAAGCTGTATTCACATCATGGTGACTAATGTGTAGATTCTCCTCTGCAGCTAGCTTGAGCATAAGCCTAATGCTCTCATACCTCACTGTGGGTGAGTAGGTCTCGTGATAGTCTTCACCTGGTACCTGTGCAAAACCTCTGGCTACCAATCTGGCTTTGTGTCTGACTATCTTGCCATTTTGATCAGTCTTCGCTTTGAAGACCCATTTGCTTCCAAGCAGTTTCATTCCTGGAACTACTGGAACAAGGTCCCATGTTTTGTTCCTTTCTAAGGAATCAAGCTCAGCCTTCATGGCATTTAACCATGGCTCAGCTTCCTTTGAATCCAAATCCTGGATTTCTTGGAAATTTGAAGGTTCAAATACCTTCTTGGAGCTTTTAACAGCTGTTACTGCTATCTTAGCAAACTCATCAGCAAATCTCTTTGGAGGTCTGCCTTTTGTAGCTCTTTGTGACCTGCGAATTAGCCGTAGGTCTTCAACACTCTCCTCTTCCTTCTTAGGAGAAAAGTGGCCTATTGTGAACAATGGTTCTTCCAATTCCTGATCAGAGCTTTCAGAGGGTCGCATAGAGGCTTTTGCACTCTTGAAATCCTCTGAATCACCTGATTCAGTTTCAGACTCAGAATCAGAACCTTCATCAGTGGGTGTGGGTTGTTGCGGTTGCTTTTGCTGTTGACTATCCTCAGTCTCATCACTGTCATCAGGATAACATTGGAAAATTCCCACATTCTCCCCCCACTTGGCATTGTACTCAACACTTCTTGTGAGCTTAATTGTCTTTGAGTCAGTCATCATTATTCTGTAAGACCCTTTCTGATAACCTAGAAAGATACCATGCAATCCACGCTTGTCTAACTTGGAGTTTTGTGGTGAGTGAACCCACATGTCAGAACTAAAAATTTTCATGTGTTTGATGTATGGCTTCTTGCCAAACATCTTCTCATAGGGGGTACAACCAATCGCTGAAGATAACCTGCGATTATAACTGTAAGTGAAACATGCGAGAGCTTCGGCCCAATAACTCTCTGGAAGATTGGCATCATGTAGCAAGGTTTTTAACCCTTGAAGCAAAGTCTGGTTTGCTCGCTCCGCAAGACCATTCATCCATGGCGAGCGAGGACTAGACAAATCGTGTTGAATTCCTTTCTCAGTCAGAAAAGCTTCAAACTGCTGAGAAGTGAATTCTCCCCCGCGATCACTGAAAAGAGTCTTTACCTTCTTACCATGCACATTTTCCAACCAAGCACAGAATTCCTTGAACCTAGGAAAAGCCTCTGATTTCTGCTTGAGATTGTACACATAAATATACCTGGAAAATGCATCAATGAGAACCATGAAGTACCTGTTTCCACCCAAAGAGGGCGCTAGTGGTCCAACCAAATCAGCATGAACAATTTGGTATGGTTCTGTAGCTTGCCTACTGGACACCTTACCTTTCGCAGCCATTTTCACCTTGTTTGCTGCGCATGCCTTGCACTTCATGTGGTACCTGCAGGGTTTAATAGTCATACCTTCAACCAAGGCAGGCATCTTAGATACTGCCTCAAAATGCAAATGACCAAATTTTCGATGAAAATCGTGAATACATTCTGCATGCAAACTTTTGTTAGAACCTGCAATGCAACAAGTGTCATCCTGCACAACATCATCAAAATACAAAACATATAAATGATCAACATATTCAGCATACAATACATAATCATTTTTCTTTGTGATGATGCACCTTTTGTTCTTAAAGGAAACGTCAATATTCCGCTCATTCAGCTGTCCAACGCTGAGCAGATTATGTTTGGCATCCGGCACATAAAGCACATTCTGTATCGATAAGTCCAAACTGTGAAGAACAACAGTTCCGTAGCCTTTACTGGGGATTGTGTGGTCATCCGCCTGGTGAATCGCACCTTCCTGCGGTGTAAAAGACACGAACAGTCGCTTATCGTTGCACATGTGATGGGTCGTAGCCGAATCAACAACGAAGAAAGATCTAGACGTCTTCTGGACCTCTGCAACTTTTGGAGTGAAGCGTGAGACCATTGCCTTGGGCTGCGTTGTCCTGGACACTGGACCTTTGCCTTTGCTCTGGCCTCTTCCACGCGATGAGCTTCCGCTGCGCTGCTCTGTCTTGGCCCTGGGATATTTGCATTCCCTCTTCATATGGCCTAGACGTCCACACGAGTAGCATTTCACTGCCTTCAAAGCTTTGGCGCCATCTGGTGGTTCCACTGCACTCTGGGATGACGTCTGTGAAGACTCCCCCTTACCCATGCAGCTAGCACCCTGGCGGTCTGCTTCATTCTGAATCATGGCAGTATCACAGGCTACTGTGAGTTGAGCATTTGGCTGATTGGTGGTAACAGATTCCCCACTTGCTTCAGCCAGCCTTCTGCAGCTAGCCATCATGACTCTGGCATAAGCCTTCTGCATCATCTGTGCAGCTTTGAATCAAGCTGCTTTATACATGCTGCGTCACTGCAGCTTCAAAACCTCATTCCAAAGGCAAGTTCAAAAGTGCTTTCTCTCTGCTGCCTTAAATCATGCTGCGTCACTGTTTTCTGCAGCTGCTTTAGTCCAAAAGCACTTTTAAAAATTACTTTCGATTTCCCCAGCATAGGAACTTGATCCTTTGAGCCCTTGCCTTAAAAGTTCAAAGTCCAGCCATAAAGCCATTAATTAGAAGCTGGCAGGCTGCCCGGAGCAGTAGCACATACCTCATCAATCATCTTGACGCGCAGAGATATCGTCCGATCCGTCCCTCTGCCGCTGTTCCGATATCTGGGGCCCATTCTTAAGATGACTGCGTTTTTCTGGGCCCATAACCAATTGTGTTGATATAGCAGTGTCCCGTGCACAGCGGAATGATGAGGAATACGTGCACATACTCTACATTACTTTATTTACACTTCAAAGCTGAGAGATTACATACATGCATCTTGCTTCTCTGCAAGCAGAGAAGCTTCCTCTCTCCTCTGAAGCACGGAGAGAAAAAAAAACACAGTGAACTGCAAAGAACAGTGGAAAACAGGAAAACAGTGTACATCACATCCAGTCTCCCTTTCCCGTGGGAAAACTCCAACAGCAATTGACTGTGGAATGTAAACATTGTCTTGTGACAAGCATTTCGCTGCACAGTGAAGAGAGCAGAAACCAACAGGACCTTCACCGCCTTCACTGGTTCTGATTTAAAAGAGAGGTAGAGCTGGGTATCATCCACATACTGATGAACACCCAGCCCAAACCTCCTGATGATCTCTCTCAGCGGCTGCATGTAAATGTTGAAAAGCATGGGGGAGAGGACAGAACCCTGAGGCACCCCACAAGTGAGAGCCCAGGGGTCTGCACACTCATCCCCCCCCACCACTTTCTGAACACGGCCCAGGAGGAAGGAGCGGAACCACTGTATGACAGTGCCCCCAGCTCCCAGCCCCTCAAGACGGTCCAGAAGGATGTTATGGCCGATGGTATCAAACGCCACTGAGAAATCCAGCAGAACTAGGAAACAGCTCTCACCTTTGTCCCTAGCCCGCCAGAGATCATCAACCAGTGCAGGTGGTTCCGCTAAATTGTGAACCACCTGAAAAAGTCTCCTGCTGCTGTTTTCTGCAGAAGCAATAGAGGCGGTGAAGAAATTCTTCTTTGCCGTCGCTATCGCCACTTGGTAGGCTCGACGTTGAGCTCTAACCTGTGTCTGGTCAGATTTGGAATGAGTTATCCGCCACCGGCGCTCTAGCCGTCTCAACGATTGTTTCATTGCCCTCAGATCCGTGGAAAACCACAGGGCTGTCCGGGCTCCATGCAATCGGAGAGGGCACTTCGGAGCCAAACAGTCAATAGCCCTGGTTAACTCCACATTCCAGCGGGCCACCAGCGAACCAGCTGAAAGGCCATCAACATGGGATAAAGCATCCCCTACCACTCTCTGGAAACCATTTGGATCCATTAAGTGGCGGGGGCGGACCATCCAAATTGGTCCCACCTCCCTGCAGAGGGGATGGGTCGCAGAGAAGTCCAGTTGCACCAGGAAGTGATCTGACCATGGCACTTCTTTCGTTTCGCTTTTACTTAGTGTCAGATCACCAACATCCATAGAGGTAAACACCAGGTCCAAGGCATGTCCGCAGCTATGGGTTGGGCCAGACTTATTCAGGGACAGCCCCATGGAGGCCATGCTTTCCACGAACTCCCGAGCGGCCCCTTGTAAGGTCATGTCGGCATGGATGTTAAAATCCCCTAGGACGACCAAGCTAGGTGTCTCCAGGAGAACATCCGCCACGACCTGAAGCAGCTCGGGCAGGGAATCCTTGGTGCAGTGGAGAGGTCGGTACACCAAAAGGAATCCTGTACTGCCCCTATTGCCAAACCTCCAGAACATGCACTCGGAAAACTGGGTCTTCCCAATAGGACGCCTGGTGCAAACTAATGACTTCCTAAAAATCACTGCAACACCCCCTCCCCGCCCACATGACCTGGGTTGCTGTGCGTAAGAGAAACCTGGTGGACAAGCAGCGGCAAGGACAGGCCCATCTGCTTCATCCAACCAAGTCTCTGTTACACATGCCAGGTCAAGTCCTCCATCCATGATCAAGTCATGGATGGCAGTGGTCTTATGAATCATTGACCTGGCATTGCACAGCAGCACCTTCAGGTCATGTGGGTATCCTTTGCTGATTCTAGTATCCATCCGGTCAGGACCAGACCCGGAGGCAGGAATAGTCCTCAGACAACGACTAAACCTGCCCCCTCTGTAATGACATGGTCTGGTCTTAGCGTAACTCCTCCTCCTACCCGTGATCACTGAGATCGGTTGTCCCAGTACATCCCCCCCTGTAGAACATGCCCCAGCCATTTTGTGTATACTGTTTTAACTAAGTCATTGTGGTGTAGTGGATTGAATGGAGACTTAGATTGTGATGATGCAGCTTCAAACCTCTGTCTGGCCATAAATTTCACTGGGTGGCCCACTCTCTATATCCCAGACTAGCCCACCTCACAGATGAAATTGGATAATCTTCTGGTTTGGGACCAGGGTATTTGAGGAGCCACCTTTTTCTGTCTATTGATTGCAGTCATCTTCTGAGACCCTGTCCACCAAGGCAGGTGCAGTTAGAGGGGATATAGGACAGGGCCTTTTCAGTGGCAGTGTCCTAATTGTGGAAACTCCTCCCTAAGGACATAAGACTGGCTTCTCCTGTATTGTCTTTCTTAGGCAGATGGCAGGTTTTAGGCAGTTTTCTTCCACCAGGTTTTTATGTCCCCTGTTGCTTCTATTTATATCAAACTAATACCTTGATTTTGATTCTTCATGTTATGTAGACTCAGGTCAAAGACTCTGATGAAGTTGCACTACAAGTCAGTGGATTTTAAGCAGTGATGTAGTTTCTCACACAAAAATGGGGTATTTAGTACAATTATTCATCTGTTTTCTTGTTTTCTTTTTAACGAACCTCATGTGGCCACATCCAACTATATCAAATACCTCTGCTCAAGTCATATAATATTAATAATATTGGCGCCCTGGTATAGACATTTTTTTTTCAGAGAAGTGATCCTGCATTCTCTCACTGAAGAATGATGAACAGGCCCATAATTGTATAAATTAAATAATCCATAACATAAAAGCTTCTGTTTATATCTGGTAGGCTTTATTTTTAATCTTACAATCCATAATCCTGTAGATAGGTTTTACCTGCAATGAAGTCAAGGACCTTCTTCTGACTCCACTATGGCTAGCATACAAGGTTCTAATATTCACATATCAAAAAAGGCAATAGGATGCCTTGCAGGGAATTGGTGTGGGGGGCGGGGGTTCGCTGGTACTTCTCATTTGGTAAATTCTGCTATGCACAGTTGCTAGACGGTAGTCCGGCTATTGCAGCTGTGCTGGACTGAGGTCCCTGCACTGGGGCAAGGGAAAACATTATTCCATGGAAGACAGTTGATCCAATGTTTGGTGACACCACTGCTTTCCAAGGATGTATTTATTTGGATCTGGTTTGTCATAACTTCTCATCAACTTGGTTGCCGAGATACTTGTCAATCATGTTAAGCAGGCACCTTCATGGTATTGTTTTTTGGTGCTGGTTTTTAAAAAAGCAGGGTTGGCTAAAGACTGAGGGTGAGTTAAGCCTTTTGCCGATGGGTAGTCCTTAGCAAGTCACTAACTCAGCCCAGTTTACCTCGTAAGTTTGTTGTGAGAATAAAATGGGATTTCTCCCATTCATGTTGTACAGCAGGGGTGCCGATCAAAGAGGACCAGATTCGATGAAGTGAGCATGGGTGAGGGCCGACCAAAGTTGTTGACCTTTTTTTTAGAATTGAAGTTGTTGAACTTTTGTTTTACCCCAGAAAAGTGGGCTTACCATGGAGTGACATGGAGCAGTCCATTCAACTACTGGATTCCAGACAGGCTGCCATTTCCCTACATCTTTGTCTTTCCCAATTAGCAGCTTCAGCCCCCTCTGCAGCTGCCCAAAAGCATCTATGTATGTTTCCTGACTCTGCTTCTGTCTCCTTTGCTCATTCATAGACTTCAAAGGAGCCAAAATTACTCCTTACACTACTGGGCTACCCATACTTTATTGCGTACAGGAACAATGAGATTGCAAAAGGCAATATCCATTCAGATTGCAAGGTTAATTTTTTTCTGCTGTTCCCAAAACATGGTTGAGGGAAATGTGTACACCCGGCAGAGCTGTGGTTCTCTACAAGTATATTTCTAGGTGCTATATTATTGAGGTGGGAGGGAGAAAGCTAGGAAAGTTGTTCCCACCCAGTACCTGCAAGTACCTCCACCCGGGCTTCCTGGGGCTGAGATTGTCTTGCCTGAGCTCCTGTGTCCCTATGTGGTTTAGGGATTTTTCTGCCACAGACTCTTTTATGCCTGCCCCTGCCCCAGCTCTAGCTCTGTTGTGGTTTCATTGTGGGCTCTAGTTCCAGTCATTGTCTCAGCTATCCTTCTCCATCTGTATATGGGAACAGCGACCTACATATTTGGGGAGTTCTGATAGTGACTGAAAGGAGCATCTCCTTCTTTTGAAGGCAAGTTTATTCTCTCTTTCTCTCTGTGAGTGAAGTAGAAGCAGGGCCAGGTCCAGGTAATGGGCACTGAGGAGCCAGGGAGGAAGGCTCTTTCTCTCCATCCTCAGCTTTTGTGTGTGGAAATAATATAAGGCTGGTTCACATGTTTATCCAATATACAAATAGTGTATGAACAGTATACAGTGCTGTGTATTAATAAGGCATATCTGCATTGAGCTAATAATATGAAACATCCAGCCTCAAAATATTTCTACCCCTTTGGACCTTCACTTCTTTAAGCAATTCCAAATTTACACGTATATGTTTGTCATAAATGTATTCAGATGTGGGCTGCATCTGCTTGCGTGGCAGAATGCATGTAGGTGGGGCGGGGGTTGATAAAGTAGAAAGCATACTTACAGAATCATAGAATCATAGAATGGTACAGTTGGAAGGGATCCCAAGGATCATGTAGTCCAACCCCCTGCAATGCAGGAATCTCAGCTAAAACATCCATGACAGATGGCCATTTGACCTCTGCTTAAAAACCTCCAAGGGAGGAGAGTCAACAACTTCCT